>NC_133671.1:13598280-18598280 GCF_048934315.1 Petromyzon marinus
CCACCACCGTCTTTTTCCCCCGAGCTCTCACAGTCACCTCGCTGAATCCCAGAAGCGCGTTAACTCTCGTCAATGTACAACATTGATCGTGCTGTGTATCAATGTCCGCTTGACGTTTTGGGCCTCTGAAGCCTGTGCTGGGTAACTTTGTTCTAATAAGCCAAAACACAGCGACCCTCGACAACCTCGGCTCGGCCCAGTGTCCACCACGGCACGATGTAGATCCCATCACGTCGACGAGGACGATGTTCATGATAATGTTGATGATGATGTTGATAATGTTGATGATTATGATGACGATGTTGATAATGTTGATGATGATGATTATGATGTTCATGATGATGATTTTGATCATAATGACGTTGATGATTTTCATGATAATGATGTTGATGCCAGCTGCGGGCTTGGGTTCGCTCCACGGCACGTGCGCTCTCGCGCTGAGCCGCTTACCCCGCAGCGGTAATCTGCGCTCATCCCCGCGTGGTTATTTCGGGAAGGGGGGGGGGGAGGTCCGTGAGCTCCCTTACAAAAACCAGAGACGCGGTGGAGGGGCCGGTGGAGGAGCAGCCGCGCTGGCTGTGGTGACTCGACCAAGACCATCTTCCAGTCTCGGCATCAGCGCGACTTGTTTACGAGCCGGAGGAGGAGTGGGGGGGGTGGGGGGTCCCAGGGACAGCGAATTCGCTCGCAGTGCGACCGTTTTGTCCACACCTTAAGCGAGCGGTTGCGCAACGAGGCAATGAAACGGCGCCTTCACGATGGCGAGGAGCAAATCATAGCTCGCAAGTGAGCAGCACGGGTTGAAATGCGTGGCTACATGAAATCGCTTGGCAGACAGCGTGACAGCAAGTCTGTTTCCAGACAGCGCAAATTTGCACTCGAGTGTTATTGCCGTACGTCGATGACACCTTCTGGCAAGCCCAGGCGAGCGGCGTTCTGGAAAAAAATATCGAGTGAAAAATTCAGCCCTTGTCCTGCTCCAGCGAGTTGTTTGAGTTGATTAGTGCATACACGTGCAACAAAAATTAAGGTCTCCCGTATAGCCTTTAACAGGCTGCTGGGCCAAGTGCCGTTAGCGAGCGCCTATCAAGGCCGGCACGGCAACGCTTGGCCACCTTCGTCTCCCCGGTGGCGATGTTTAACGCACCGCACAAAGTGTACTCATTTGAGGCCGAGTCGACCTTGGGGAGGCCCAGGACCGGTTCAAAGATTCGCCGCTGTTATTGGTCGTGATGGGGATTTGAACTCGGGTCGCCGACAAAGATACCCCGTCTAGCCTGTGCCAGACTGTTGGGGCAAGCGCTGTTAGCGAGCACCTAATGAAGGCCGGCACGGCACACTAGGGGATGAGTGGCAAAACACCATGCCCGGCCGCCTTTGTCTCTCTCCCCAGTGGCGATGTTTACGCAACGCACCAGGTACTCATTTGAGGCCGAGTCGACCTTGGGGAGGCCCAGGACCGGTTCAGATAATCGTCACTGGGTGTTGGCCGTGAGCGGGAATCGAACCCGGGGCGATCAGGTTCGTAGCGCAGCGTAGCGCTAACCGCTACACCACCGCCACCACACACAACACAACACGAATTCATAAACACACCGCAAGCCTGCGTGTGTGTACACATCGTTAGCTCGGCGGTAACGGAATTACAGTCGGTACGCTGGGCACGGGAGCATGCCAAGTCGCAACACTTAATATACAATGATGTAGAGGCATCGTTGGGGGTGCGGGGGAGGTGAATTAGAGAAGCGACTTTCATTTCCGTGTCTACGCTTGTTCCACATCGTGCGAGCGAGCACAGCACGCGTGCGTAATTCCGTTGCCGCGGAGTCGCCCCTTTGACTTTAAAGAGCGCGCGCGGCATGAATCAGACGTATCGCGCGAATGAAACAAGACACATGCACGTGATGTCATCTGATACACACTCGTGTTACCCCTCACACACGCGCGCGCGTGTACATTCGCAGACACGCACGCACGGGTCGACACATACATACACACGGGCAGGCACACACACACACACGCACGCGTTATCACACACACACGCACGCGTTATCACACACACGCACGCGCGCTTGTGCACATGATTACATACAAAGGCACACAGGGGGCTGGTATCCATACACACGCAAAAATCCCCAGTATAGCCTTAACAGACTGTAGGGGCAAGTACTATTGCTATTATCACCTATGAAGGCCGGCACGATACACGAGGGGGTGGGTGGCCAACACCACGCCCGGCCGCCTTTGTCTCGTCAGTGGCGCTGTACACACACACACACCGCACCGGGTACTCATTTGAGGCCGAGTCGACCCAGGGGAGGCCCATGACCGGTTCAGATCATCTCCACCGGTGTTGGCCGAGAGCGGTAATCGAACTTGGGTGGCCGGGTTCGGAGCGCAGCGTAGCGCTAACCGCGGCACCACAGCTCCCCACAATTCACATGCAACAAAGCTCCCCCTGGAGACTACACAGGCTCTTGGGGCAAGTGCTCTCGGCGAGTACCGATGAAAGGCCGGAAAAACGAGCGGTTGGCGTCGCCGGCACGACTCCCAGCCCGTCTTCGTCTCCCCGGCACCGACATTGACACACCGCGTCAGGCAATTGTCAAGGCCGAGTCGACCTTAAAAGAGAGCCAAGACCGGTTCGGACAATCGTCGCCGATGTTGGCCGCGAGCCGGAATGGAACTCCGCTCGCCGGGGCTCGTAGCGCAGGGCGCTGCCCACGACGCGCGCCTCTGTCGTGCCACCCGTAAGCGCAACGACCCAGACGCTCGCCGCCGCTGAGCGGTGCCACGTGAAGCGTCGAAGGTTTCCGCCGCTTCGATTTGACCGAAATGACAAAGATCCGCCATGCAGCCTTGAACAGGCTGTTTAGGGCAAGTGCTGCTAGCGAGCGCCTACGAAGGCCGGCACGGCACGCGAGGTGGGTGGGTGGCTAACACCACGCCCGACCGCCTTTGCCTCCCCGGTGCTGATGTTTACCACATCGCACCAGGTATTCCTTTGAGTCTGAGTTGACCTCGGGGAGGTCCAGGACCGGTTCAGATAATGGTCACTGGTATTGGCCGTGAACAGGAATCGAACTTGGGTGGCCGGGTTCGTCGAGCAGTGCGCTAACCACTGCGCCACTGCTCCCCAAAGACACACACAGGTTAAATTGAGCCTTGCACGCATACACAAGTCGCTCGTGTGATCACTACATCAGTTAACTGCATTTGTTTTTGCTTGCGTAGGACAGGGCCCCCATAGTTAAGATGGAGTGCCCTTACCAATACCATCTGGGCAACCCGGCAACATTTAACAACCATGATACTGCTGATGACACATCGAAGGTGGATACCGGTACCAAGCACGCTTGATTATACGAACACTGTCGATTCATATGGCTGCTGAAGGGTCAATATTCCGACGCACTAAAAACGTTAAATTCACGGATACGCGGAGGTACGGAACGGAGGTCCGTTTTCAGCGTGTTTCTACTTCGCCGGGGGACAATGCCAAGCGGCTGCGGTGATGTTGTGTGCAGCAGCCTCACCTGGCGCTCAGAATCACCGCCTCGCCCCGTCCGCATCCCAGCTGCTGCTGGAGCCAGCCCCGCAGCGCCACGAAAAGCCCCGGGAAGAAGGCACATCCCAGGAGGAACACGCCGATCATGATGCCTCCTCCTCCTCTCCTTCTTCTGTTTCTCTCTGATCTCCTCTTCTCAGCGGCTCCCTTCACCCACCGCCCTCTCTCCCCTCCTCTTTCTTCTCTCTTCCTAGCGACTCTCCCGGTGGCGTATGAGATGCGTCTCTCTTAGCGCGTCAATCACTGTCGTGCAACGTGTGTGATGGTGTGCCCGTCTGTGTGTGTGTGTGCGCGCGAGTGTATGTGCCCGCGTATGCCTGTCTAGTAAACGCCTGTGTGTCTGTGTGCCAGTGTGTGTGTATGTGTTCGTGTGTTTGCCGGTTTGTGTATGCCCGTGTGTGTGTGTGTCTGCCCGTGTGTGTGTGTTCGTGTGTTTGCTGGTGTGTGTGCGGGCGTGTGTGTTAGCGTGTCCCTGCGGTGTGGATGTGCGCGCCGTGTATGTGTACGTTCTTGTATGTATTTAAGTCTGCTCGTGTGTGTGTGTAACCGTGGGTGTATGTATGCACGTGCGCGCGCGCGTGCGCGTGTGTTGCTCGCCGATGTGTGTGCGAACACCGATCTCAAAATAAGAATGTAATTAATAAAATCCTGCAAGCCACGTCCCCTTGCCTCCTTCACACGCTGCTGCGGCCAAGTCCAATCCTCTTGCCCACACCGCAGTCGCCCTTCATAATCACGCGTACGAACCGGGGATGAAACGGGAGCACAGGATTGAACGAATAATGAATGAATGGATGACGCGCGCGTGCGTGCGTGCGTGCGCTCCGAGACGCGCTATTGTGCAGCGTCTACAGCGGTGACATCCACGAGCCGACTGACGCGCGCACACAGCAGCAGCAGCAGCCTCCTCCTACACCGAGGATCCCGCCTCCCGAGCAGCCTCCGCTATGCGCACTCTCGCAGCGGCCAGCGCATTACGTATACAGTGCGTGCCGTAGTGCGCTTTCACGATACGCGGGCACTGCCAGGCTTGCGAGCTAAATATACCCGGCAAGCGCCCACTGTACAGTACTGCAGATTGAGCCTTTATCAGAGCCGGCCGGACGGCAGCGTTCAATCATTCTCCGAGTCGCACCCCAATGTCCATCCACCGCAGCACTCCCGTCAACCGCCCGCCCCTCCTGCCCGCCCAGCCACGCTTCTCTCACTGGCACCACCAGACGCCGCTCGCTCGATCCGTCCCTCCGCAACCACAACTGACATCTCCCATCCCGGGGGCATGAGCGCTTGCGAAAAATGTCCCCCGAACCCCACCACCACCACCCACCACCACCCACCACCACCCACCACCACCACCCACCACCACCACCCACCACCACCACCCACCACCACCACCAGCCACCACCACCACCCACCACCACCCACCACCACCCACCACCACCCACCACCACCCACCACCACCCACCACCACCCACCACCACCCACCACCACCCACCACCACCCACCACCACCCACCACCACCCACCACCACCCACCACCACCCACCACCACCCACCACCACCCACCACCACCCACCACCACCCACCACCACCACCCACCACCCACCACCACCACCCACCACCACCACCCACCACCACCACCACCCACCACCACCACCACCCACCACCACCACCCACCACCACCACCACCCACCACCACCACCACCCACCACCACCCACCACCCCTTGCCCACGTTTGTTGCAGCCGCCGTCGAACCGCCTCGTCTCGCCGTGGCCCCTTTCCCAGATGCGGCCCTCCCTTTGTTATTTGTGGAGCGGCGATTGCTTTGTTGCCATATCTAAATCCAGGGGGGTACGGGGGGGGGGAAGCTTTTCAATCAGCGCCGTGTGCTGGGGTGACCGTGCACCACGATGTTGAGGAAGCTCTTTGTCCTTCAGTTGGAAACGTTCATATTATAACCGCCACCTCCAACGGCCCCCTCCACTTACACACCGTTAAACCGCTCACACACCCCCCCCCTCCCTCCCCCCCACGAAAACCAACGTCTATTTTACAATTCGTGAATAAATTGGATCAATGTAACGGTTCCGTCCAATGACAGCGATCGGCCGAGGCATCGGTTGTGACGAGGGGGCTGCGCGTGGGACGGCCTCGGCCCGGGTGCATTGTCCCGTGTGCAGGAGGGAAATTGGAATGTGCGGGTCCCATCTGGCTACGCTGTCGACACACGCGGTTGAAGGAGGAGGGCTGGTGACCCTCAAGCGAGTGGATGCACACGCAGCTGATACGGCCACGTTGTGCACAGTGGTCAGCTCGCAAAATAAACAATGAAACTAGACCAAGCGGAGTAGCTTCACGGCTACAACAACGGCATGCACACGCCACTCTTTACAACAATCCGCACGACGAGTGAGCTCGCTCCTCCGCGCATCCACCCACACTTTAACCTTGAGGATTCACACGCGATATCCTGACTGCGACTTGAGCCCAACGATGGGCGTAATGCTCCAAGGTGAATGTGCACGCGTGTTACATTGCATTTGTGCGGTGCTGTGTATGTGTTATGTCGCGTGTGTTGTCGTTATCTCTGCGTTGCTTTTGTACTGTTTCTTACAACGCACTGCATCGTGCGTTTGTGGTGCGTCGTTTTTTTTTATATATACCATGTGTGTATATATATGCTGCATTGTGCATTCCTTCCGCGTTTCTGTGTTGCGCTTATTTTGCGCTGTTATGTACCCCGAGTATAATACTGTGTATTTTATACCGGGGTGAGTGTTCTTCATCTCGGGGAAATGCAAATCGTACGCGTGCAATGTCTGCCACAAGCCCCAGGGGGCTTTGAGACGCGGTGCTTGGCGGGCGCTGTTCATTTCAGCACCCGGCACCGCCGCTGAATCGGACGCCTCTTGTATCCGCAGTGCTTACAACATTCGGTGGCGATGGTTGTGTGGGGGGGGGGGGCACCGGGGACGCAGGGTAAGATAGTGTAGGTTTAGATTGGTGTGTGTGTGTGTGTTGGAAGAGGGGAGGGTGAGCCTTGGCTGTGAATGAAGGACGGTCACGCTCGCATGTGTTGAAAAAAAAATCGCAAGCTAAGCTCATGACGCGGGTTCCCGCATTAATATTTAACGCGGCCAAATTAAATGGCGCAGGCTCTTCCGAGGCGCGGGGCGACCGGCAGAGGGCTGCGTCGCTCGTTGTGCCCGGGCACTCCTCCCAACATCACCGCGGCGACTACAACAGTGGTCTTTTGCGCCGTCAGCGTGATGTGTTTTCCACACAGATAAAAAAGGGATAACGATGCAGTACGATACACATCCTGTAAACTGGTGCGGGTCAGCGATTGTTTCTGACACTGCAAGGTCTACAGAGAGCAAGGCTGGCTGGCGGGCGGTGGGGGAGGGAGGTGGAGATGTTGGGTGTATGGGCGCCCCCTGATAACGGCACGCGGCTGCCAAGCAGCACGGCGCACAATGCGACCCGGCACACCACTCGGCCCTTTCTTCCTCCCACTATCACCGCCCAGACACGTCGCCGCCGCGCAAATACAACGCGTGGTTGTAAATCCTGAAGCACGTGCCCGTTGCCACCCGGGTGGCGGAGATACTGAGTGTGTAGGCGGTGCAATCGCCCCGGAGCCCGCGGGCCGTGCGAGGTTGGGGGGGGGGGGCAGGTGTCGAGATAGGAGGAGAGGGATCAGCGGACAGCCCCTGACATCACCCCCCCCCCTCTCCCCCATTTTATTCCTTGCACCACGGCCCATGCCAAAAGCACGCTACGCCACTGATTGTCACGACTGTATTCTTGTAATCTAGGAGTATAACGTGACTATTATGGAATGTTTAAAGCTCACTTCTGTCACGACGGCAGTAATGATTAGGGCCATCACGCGTACTTAGGTGAAATGTTTTAAAATATAGAGGGCTGCAATAAAAAACAACCGATTAAAATGTATTCAAAAATCTGTAATGTCAATCGGCCGAGTACAGTGCTATATTGCCAGCCTGAGAGTTTGCGATCTTAAACTACAGCATGAATAAATATTGCAAGCGGGATTCTTTTTTTTTGTTATTGGCTTTAACGTTACAACCCATGGGAGGAATTACTTCGTTGACCGATTACAGGAATTGTACGTTTGTAAATATTTGAGTACGAGACTAGAAGCAACGTAGAACTTGACGCCCATCCTGCCAAAGGAGTGAAACACCGGGGTCGTAATTTTGTGGGAGCATAAATTCGAAAATGTACGATTTCTGATTTGTTTTGAGTTATAAATGACAGACTCGACAATATTAGTGCTAAACATATGTTCTCTAGTCTTCCTAGAACATCCCTGAAATTAGACTTCAGTGATGGTTATAAAATGTGGCATATGCAAAACTGTACTACACTGCTCTGTCCTGATAGAATAAAACACTTTGTTGTAGGGACCTGACTGGAGATCGAAACCGATTTTAAATACCTATGGAAAGAATTTAACGCAGATGGGGATCAACTACGTGGAATTGGTCATTTATTTTACGGATAATTGTTACACTTCTGTGGTCGCAACATTCCAAATTGAGACTTTGACTACGACATATGATGGAGGAGTGATTGGCATGGGCCGTAGCGCAAGGAATGTCCAATTCCACCCCCCCCCCCCCCCCCGGTAGCCTGGGTCCCCTCTGACCTATGGGCCTCGGTGCAGTTGCACCGCCTGCATACCCGATAGCTACACCACCAGACTCTGCGCCAAACAGGAAGAGTGTGTTCACACACTCCACGACGCCATTTACAAAAACGAAACCCACCCACAGCCGCCTTACGGTTATTTGACGCATAATGTTCGAGGACAGCAAACAAAGGCATTCAATGTGGGAACTGCACCAGTATTGGGTTTCATCGTTGTATGCGCCAACCAACGGCGCTAGAATCAATCCCGATGAGCCCTTTAAAAGGTCACGGCAGCCCTGCGGCGACACCGACTTTTAAACGAACCAGGACACCTCACAACCCTCGTCCGCTGCCTTGTGAACGCGCGACCCGGAAGATTCCCGCACACAGCAAACTCGCACGACGCTTCATCCATCGCAAGCCGTGCTCACAACAACCAGGCAATGACGGACGACTCTGCAGGTGCTGCTGCTGCGGCTGCTGCTGCAGTGTCAAACTGAGAGGGACTAGAAGGCAAAGGCTTGGCAGGGCTTTGCTGGATTGTACGTCTACATGCACAGCTGTTTGGTCAATCCACTGCCGGATGATGACCTCTTCACGGTGTGCGGGTCGCCGGGGGCTATTTTACCGTACTTCACTACACTGGGCAGTGTAGGTTGTCGACGGTTAGGGGAATAGACACGGGAGCACAAAAAAACTGTACATCAATGGCATTGCCCTTTGCTGTCCACCACAGAGCACCACAAAAGCATAATTACAACCTGTCTGTGCATGGTGGTCACCGACCCGAGCATTATCCAGGCCCAAACCTGCGTGACTTCTGATATACGGTGAGATCGGCTGCATTCTGGGTGTTTGGGTTATAGGCTGGGCAGGTTTACCCTGGGTTTTTGTTTTCTTGCTTGCTTGAAAAATGCATCAACCTTATCTGATGGGATCTGCTAATGGACACTGGGGAGACCTTTTAGTGTGTTGACCCTTGACACGCATTCATTAACCAAGTATGACGTGTAGAGGAGGGCCAACCAATGAATCTACGAGGGTTGTCCATGCAATTGACAATTTTATGCAAAGTTCGGTAAATGCATTGTGCATATGTAGGCACGTGGCGATCTTAATCGGTCCTAAACCTCCCCCGAGATAAGACTCGGTTACCTTGTGGAGTGTGTCAAACATTATCACTGCAGAGACAAAGGCGGCCGGGCATGGTGCTGGCTACATCACACACTCATGTGCCATGCTGGCCTTCCTCGGCGTTCGCCAGCAGCTCCGAGAGTAGAAGTAGACTATACGGGGCATCTCTCTTCTTTGTTTTACAATACACAGTTTATACAGCACAATAGATGCAATGACAAATGAATGAGAAAAAAAACACACGTTACAAAGTACAGTATTGTATTTCGGTCTTTTGTTTTGCTCTACACATTTACACAGTGGCCCAACAGCTGCTATTGTGTGTGGTCATACATGTAGCGAGGTGGAGAGGTTTATTCCCCAGTCTAGGGAGGGTAATTTCCCAGGATGGTTGGGTTTAATTATCGGGCTGGGTCGGGGTAAATTCCCCAGTCTGGGGAAGGCTCTGCTCAGAAGCTCTATAAGAGCGGCACACGGAGGGGAGTGGCAGAAGTGGAGGGCTGTACATTTGACAGTTGCTGTGCAAACCACACGATAAGGTGGTAGAGTGGAGGGTGAGCAGTGGGCAGAGGTATAGGGGGAGGGGGGGATGCCACCTCAGGAGGAGGCACGTAACAATGAAGTTATTAATATTGATAATCGATTCTTGCGCTGATGATTCGTTCATTCCAACGACGCACAAGGAAACAATTATTTGGTGTAACGGGAAAAAGACAATCTAACAAACCAGGTAGACAAACACGAATTAGACGGTACGAATGTGACACACAGAATTGAACACGTGACCCTGAATCGTGGGACTTTGTCAAATCGGATGGGAGTGGATGGATGGGACGGCCAAGGGATATTCACTGCATAACTCATAGAATAAGCTCCTTTCATCAAACTAAAGGAGACGCATTTTAAACATCTTCCCGTGCGATGAACCGTTACACCGATTCGTAATGCCCACAAGAAACCGAAGCAGGTAGTGTCAGCTCCACCTGTCACATAAATGCAAGAGGGACCAAGCTCCATTTTCATGCAAAAAGTACGCAGGCTCTAGAAATCACAAAAAACGATTAGCAGTGAGTGTCCTTCAACTCTTAAAACTAGTCACCATAATCAAGATACCGTCTTCCAACCAATAACAAGAATCCCCATTAGCTGGATATTACAATAACTTAATTACTAACAAAAACCACAATCATAATTTTTAGGTGGAGCTGACACTTTGTTCTTACATAAAAGGGGTATTTATGTGTTGCACTGTGTCAGGGAGACCCATGAGTGTGGGGTGGGGGGGGAGTGGCAGGGAATACTCACAGCCTTGGCTAAACATCTGTATCACCCAGGGCTTAGAAGCTTCCAAAGAGCATTGACGACAGCAATCAGTGACGATGACGGTGAAAATTTTGGAAGGCAAAAGGCTCTTTCGTGACATTAAGGGGAACATTTTTATCGTACCCACGATGCAGTTGAATACAACACGGGTAACTCATTCATACCGTGGAGATCCGGTGGGCGGTCAGTAACATTCGGTCTTTTAGTAGGGAGCTCGCCACGAGTGTATTGTGGGAGTTGTTCGATGCACTATGACGGCACCCGCCTCTCTGGCGGTGCCCATCTACCCAGGGTTCCCCGAGCCACCGCCCTTGGGACCTTTGCTGCTCTCCAAGGAGAAGGGAGGGATGCGCGCGTCAAACATCTTCCCGTCCGACCTCTCGAAGCGGAAGGTTCCCCTGTGGGCGAGAGCGACGGAAGGGGAGCAAGCAGGGGCAACACGGTGAAGGGTGAACAGCCGCTGCGCCTGCATGCCCTGGCAGACACGTGTCCACACAGTTAACAGAGAAGGCGGACTTTAAAATCGATGAGAACTTACTTCCTAAAATCACGTCAATCTCGGACCGTCAATCGTCGTCGGTGGCATCTATCCTTCCCGTAAGACGATGGTGTCGGCGCCAGAGTGGTGGTGGTGGTGGCAGTGGGTAATGGTCAGTTTAACACGTAGGCTTTCGCGACCAATATTATTCATAATAAAGGTTTTTGGGTTAGATCGCGTTATCTATAAATGTGTCGTAACCCTTCACCACCCGACACGGCCAATCAGCAAAAAAGTGTCACGTTGACAAAAGACAAATAGTTCACTACTTTAGCCCACCGGTGTGTTGAAGAGTGAATCCACAACATTTACAGTTTGAGTACGACGTTTCGTTGGTAATTACATTCAGCATCATCGGGCAATTCGCCAGAATGGTAAAGCCCTCACTTGCTCCCGGTCTTAAATAGAGCAGCAGGGTGACGTCATCATTTAACTAATTTCAGGTGCAGTGATTTGAGGTGGAGGGGGGGTATTGTAATTATATAATCGATTGGTAATCAGTGAATGGTTATGATTAGTAATGAGTTGTAGATTAGTAATTAGTTGTAAAGTGTGTTATTGTGATTATATGCTACATTAGTAATCCGTTAATTAATGTGTTTCCCCTATAAGAAATTGTAATATGTATTATTTTATAATACGCTTCCAAGCCGCACTAAGCCTATAGCTATCAGAACGATTAAAGTTATTTCTGTTTCTCTCAATTTCAATGGATTCTCTAATTAGTCTTTGCCAGCAATAATTAGTTTTACACAACACTTCAACGTTATCAAAATCAATTGAGTGTCCTTGTTGACGAGCATGTTCTGCCACTGCCGACAGTTGTGTTTGAGATAATTTAATATTTCTTTGGTGTTCTTTTAGTCTTATGCTGATGTTACGTCCCGTCTGTCCAATATAGCATCTGCCACATAAACAATTAATCCGATATACACCTTCTGTTGATAATTTAGGAAATTCGTCTTTAGTGCAAGATACTAGTTTTTGAATTTTGTGTACTGTACCAAATCTTACTGTAATGTTTTGCTTTTGCAAAACACGGGATAATTTGTCAGTTACTCCTGAAATATATGGAATTTTTATTGTTTTAAGAATCTGATCGCTTTCAGCAGTGTTGCTTTGCGATCGTGATTTGGCATTCAGTGCTCTGTTAATTTGAGTATTATTGAAGCCATTCTGTCGTAATGCTTCTTTAACGTGTTTGATCTCTCTCACTAGACTTTCACCATCTGACACTGTTTTAGCCCGATGTATGAGCGTCTTGATAAGAGAGGATTTCTGAGCTGGATGATGATGCGAATCTGCATTCAGATAGGCATCAGTGTGCGTTTGCTTTCTGTAAACGCTGTGTGTTATTTTACCGTTTATGCCATGTCCAAGCAAAATATCTAGGAACGGGAGTGTGTTATTCACTTCCATTTCCATGGTGAACTGGATGGCCGGGTTTTGTGTATTGAGATTATTTAGAAAATCATTAAGTGTATGTTTACCATGTGGCTAGACAACCAAAGTGTCATCCACATATCTAAACCAAAAAGATGGTTTTAATGTGCTCGAGGCAAGTAGTCTTATTTCAAAGTTTTCCATGTACAGATTTGCTATAGCAGGAGATAAAGCCGAGCCCATTGCTGCTCCTTCCTTTTGTTTAAAGAAATCCCCTCTCCATAAGAAGTAAGTGTTATTTAAACAATGGTCAGCAAGTGAGTGGGTAATGGTGCTTAGTCGTTAGTGGGCGGCAAAGATGGTGGGTGGTGGTGATTGGAGCGAGTCACGGTTGCCTTACAGTGTCGCAAAGAGACCAAATATAAATTTGCAAACCCTGGCACACAACGTGCAGACATACAATCCGGCACCAGGGGAAAATCGAGCTCTGGTATTGCTCAAGGTTTGTGACACTTTTTCTCAGACCACTACACCACAAGCATCCCGCAAGAGCCAAATGAGAATTCGCAAAGTGCACTGAACACAAGGCAACACATACAATGTGTGGGAACACAGACGTGCTGAGATGCAAGATCACCTGCAAGAAACCAGCATAACATTCTACAGGTAACACAAATACCCAGAAGGTGAATTGTTGCGTTTCCTCATCGAGACATCATCAGAGACAGTTTCATCCATTTGCCTGTGTGTTTTGTGGGCAGCTGTGGTTACACCGTACAGCAAGAAGTTGCATATATTCTGGTTGCCATTATAGGTGGGAGAAGGCGCCTCAACGAGTGAAAATGAAACGGAGGGACATCAAAAGCCAAGGCTTGCTATTCCACTCAAGGGTGGCACAGAGAAACAACAGAGACCCACAACAGCAACTTAAGCCTCGCTTGATATGGTGGCAACCCGCTGGGACACGACACGGCACAACTTTGTAAAGGCTTCACCAGGTGTTGACGGTTGCCAGCTTCAGCAGATGTGAGACTTCACGTTTAATTCGGGTCTCTCTCTACCCCAATGGGCTCCAAGCAAATGTGGTGCTGGCACCGAAACACTTTTTGCCAAAACAAGTGGGAGGATGGCGTTTATGGCGATTTGCACCGCACTATCAAGAGATATATTTGCATCAACTTCGACCGATCTATCGTTGTCCGTATGTTCCCACATAACGTACACATATGATTATTGCATAAATAGAAGGGACTGTAAATAAACACACGGGGGAATGCTCCCTGAAGCCATTCCTGACGCTACGGGCAGAAATGGTTCTGTGGATTAGAGAGCAGATGTCGCAGCAGTCAGTAAACATGGGGACGAATGGACGGGCACTTGTGGAAGATGAGCAGAAAGACGGAACAATGTAGCCCACCGATCCTGCCCGCGGGGGCAATAGCATCTATTTCAAAAGGAATGTTTCCATTGCAGTGGAGGAACATGACTGCACATAAACACGCTTCTGCCAAAAATGCTGTTCGAATGCTTAGTTATTAAAACGACCAAGTGACCTATTGGTTGACGAATGCGACTTGACGGCGTGATGCCGTGAGAACATTTTCACTCGCAATTGAATTTGCTGGAATAGGTGTCACGTTAACCTCAACTCGGTTTAAAATAAAAAGATATTAATTTGCATTTATATTCATGGGAGAAATATAATTTGGTGTTTCAATGCATTTTCTTTTTACGTGTATTCACAATGTCACTTCGCTGTTTATGATTTATTTATGTGGCTGCAGGCAGAAGAGTTATTAAACATTGGATGCATGCGCAGTGACGCAAGGAAGGCGACCACCACACTTCTTTTATGAATGAGCAGCACCTTTCATTTCCTGAGGTCATGCGCCATTCCTTCGCTCTTATCCCAGGTTATCTCTGATCCTCTTTCCAATCTCGACGGCTCTTGCTATCACACTTCTCTCCCCGAGTACTGCTTCTCCTCATCATCATCAGCCATGATCAGTTCGCTGCTGGATGAAGGCCTCTCCAGGCTGATACCATCTCTTCGACATTGAGAATGAAAATGCAATTGACCATTGTCTTCCATCTCATACAGTAATTATTTCGTGAACACTATCGATTTGCGTTTACATTGTCGAATGTTTACTTGGCACGTCTCAATTATGGGTATATTTGTGGCAATGGCATTTTTGCTGTTGATGTTTTTGTCTTGTGCCCCCATAGTCTGGAACTCTCTTCCCCCAGCCATCCGTGCTGTCAACTCCCTTTCACCATTCAAGTCCCGGTTCAAAACCTGACATTCTTCCTCTGCCTATGACCGACTGCCTCTCTCTGTACAGTATCTTGAGATGCAACTGCATTAAGATGATGTTTAAATCCAAATCGTGTTGAGGTTTTGCAACTGTACTGGGTTTTCTTTCTTTCTGTATGCACTTCGGAATTTTAATTTTGTAACACAGGCCTCCCTGGAAAAATGCGCGGTCTCAGTGGGCTCCCACGAGGTTATTAATAGAATAGCGATTCACGGCTATCTTCTGTTACTATCTTAGATACCTTTGGTTAACCACCTAATTCAATTGCCTCTTTTCTATTTTCACTTTTTCCAAAATTAGCTCAGCTGCCCTCCTCTTTTATTCCGTTAGTCATCACGTGACAGCTGACAGATGAGGCTGGATCAACTTCTTCCACTCCTTCCAATTCCTGGCTACAGCAGTCGCTTCCTGTAGGCCGACGCTTGTCCCCGTTACAAGTCCTCCACCTTCGTGGACGACCTCCAACCTCCCGCGCCGTCTTTGCCCTCCTTGCCAGCCAGGAAACGTGGAGCGAGTGCTTGAAGCACTGCATTTCCAACGACTCCAATATCCCCTGCTTCATCAGCCTTCTTCACCGCCCACGATTCGCATCCGTGAATCAGCATCCACATCGGCCATTGTCTATCCACTGCCGGTTGAAGGCCGCCCCATGCCGTCACCATCCTGCGATGCCACAACCCATCTGACACCTGCACGTGAACTGATCTCATCTCCTTGGGGCTCACCCTCTCGGGAACAATTCCTCCTTTGTACATCTATGCAATGCTTACCAAATTACATGGTCTGCATCGGAGCTCTCTCCGCGAGTCAGAGCAACGAGACCCTGAGGCCAGTGGTGAATCGGCATTCGCTCCAAATGTGAAGCCCTCAACTTTACATTAGTTATTATGCCGTGAATTGGCTGCTTGCGTAAGTTCTAAGCTACTCTGGGAGACACGCATTGTGGTTTGTCCTGGAAACAAACTTGGACACAAAGTATTGGTTTGTCGAGAGCATGTGCATGAAGTGGATCAGGTGAGTAAATTATACAAAATAGTTGTTTGCACTGACAGGGGCGCCATCATTGAGGGGTTAGTGCTCTTACCCATAACGATAATGAATCATTGAAAGCCCTTCGTCAATCCACTGCCGTACTAAGGCCTCCCCACACCGTGTCTGTTGTGGGGGATTTCTGACCATACTTCACCACGCTGGTCAGTGCAGGTTGGTGAAGGGCCATTGGCTCAGGACATATCTTTAACTGTTGTATAAGACACAGAATTGTGGTTCAACTGCAAAAACCAAAAGACTCGGCAACTTTTGAACATTACAGAGAACACTGTGACGGGACAACAAGCGGCAAAGCAATAAAAAAGAGAATGAATAAGTGATGTCAAAAGTGGGGGGGGTTTACGACACGAACGTACAGCGTATATATTTAGCAGCACTCATGGCACACGCGCATATGCACACGTGGTTGATTAAGTCAGCATTTCCAAATCCAGCGGAGTAATAATCCCGCTCGCAGGGCCATCCGCGCTGGCTTTGAGCGGGGGCGGGCTTAAGGTCCCCTCCCCCACTCATTAAAAATTTAAGCGTTTTATTCAGCGTGCATGTACTCCTTTTGCTCGTGGTCCTCCGGACGTCTAATGTCGGGAACACGGACACACCGGGGAGCATTGATTGGGCCTGCACTAGACTTCGGATGCAGCTAAGGATGCTTCCCGTCAAGGTCACCTTCACGGAAGCTGTGCGCCGCGCGACATGAACCGCTGCTTCGGGTAACGCAGCGCTCTCAGCGCGGTCACTTGCAATCGCTCAGGGTCTGCTTAAAGTGACGTGCATTTAGGTAAAGGTACGGACCTGCAAATGCCCCACAAGAGAGAGAGAGCTCGAGAGCGACCCCCCCCCCCCCTCCAGAGGGTATTTTGGCCTACTCTTTCAGGCGAGCCATACTTCTTTGGGAGTCCCCCCCCCACACTTTACCCCGACCACGCGTGACCTGCTCGTCGAGTAACTGTGGTGAACCCATTTGTATTGTAGAGGGGGGGGGCAGTGGCAGGAGGGGAATTAAGAAACTTACCACACTGTTTCAACTGCTGTCACGGGAGATTGAATTTAACCGGGGACCTCCGGATTTTGCAAGTCCATTTTGCCAACCTTTACACCATGGCAGCATCCATATGTATATTAAGGCAGAATATACATCCCCACCCAGTGAATGGGCCTTATCCATCAGTGGATATACAATGGATGATGCACAGCCCTTTGTCAATCCATTTTTGGATGACGGGTTTTAATAATAATAATTTCAACTTATAATGCACACAGTATTTGCTCACTCTCCAAGAGAGAGGACGACTTAAGAGGCATGATGAACCAGAGACGAGTGGGCAAGGCAGCCACGTGGGTGAGCCGACACCAAATTCCCACAAAAGCTGTGGTCCTCAACATATAAAGGTGTTATTGTCCAATTAATGAGTTCTTACGTGCGGAAAGAAACCAGTGCAGCCAGAGTAATCTCGCGCGTGCAAGGGGACAACACTCCATTCCTTACAGATGGCAAAGTTGGAGTCCCCACTCGCTGTACTGCCTGATCCTGGCAAGCCAAGGTATGGCACCTCGACGCTCATGGGAAAGAGTTTCATGACATCTGTACGATCCACCAACCCCCCACCTCCACAGCGCTTGATTACAAGCGTAGGGGTTTATTTGACCATAAGGTGTCACTTGAAAGCTCATAAAATGTAATTTATTCAAACGAGGTCAAAATGATGAGAACAAATGTGACTTGAGACCAGATTATTTGGATAATTTGGCTTTTTTGTTTTGTTTTGGGCTCCTGAGTTGTTGATCGGCTCGACCATTTACAATCGCCCGGTGCATTACAATAACCCCCGTTCCAAAATCACGACAATGAAGAGGCATCTGCGGTTGGGGCAGGGTGCACATGGGCAGGGGGAGTTCGCGGGGGCTTGGGCTAGCTGACGCGAGGCCCTCAAAGTACTTTATCACCATTGAATATATGTATCGCTGGGCTTCTTAATTAGACGGGAAACGGTGGAATAGTAATTGGTGCAATGTTAATCTTAACACGAGAATAAATTATGAACAATTTATAATAAAATAAAACACTAATAAATACAATAAAACAAATCACTGTGATTTGTTTTATTTTATTTATAACTACGTGACGTTACCAAAAGAACCAAAGAGTATGGATTCCTGCAGTCACGAAAGCTTTAAATCACGATATGAACAATTTATATAAATAATCCAATCATATGGTAATCACACATTTAGACTAACAGAATGAACAAACATAAATGTATAAATTTAATGAACGAATTAAATAAAATGCAAATGAGACTACAAATTAGAAGAAAAAAAAGAGATTCAACTACTGAATCAACTTGTGACCCCTATAACGTGCAAATTTGTTGAAGATCTGGCAGCCAAAGGAGAGAACATGTCCATGAGAATGAACACTGCGGAGACGGAGCGATGAGATCAGTTCACGTGCAGGAGTGAGATGAATGGAAACAGCACTGGTCCGTGAGGGTGCTGGTGACGGAATGAGGACTTCATCCAGCAGTGGATAGACAATGGTTGATGAGGAATATATACAACTAGGATGGCTCCACTTGGTGCGATGCAGTTATCCAGGAGGCCCCAATGTATTTACATGTCCCCCTAGTTACGTCCACGTGCATGAGATAGCAAATGTACTCGCCGCCAGCATTAAACACGTGTGTTGTATCAGAGTTGAAACACATCACATAACACCACAGACATATCCAAAACAAGAATGCAATGAGATGGCGGGTGGGGGGGGGGGAGTGAAATATTACCCACAAAAGGTGGCACACGCCATTTGGTCAGCAATCAAAACACTCAACTCATGCACAGACAAGGATTCCCCGATAGCTGTAGACACCTGTTGGGCCAAGTTCTGTTGGCGAGCGCCTATTCATTTTGGCACAATAAAGCAGGCGAAGGGGTGCTGTGGCTTGCACAATGCCTCTAGACGCCTTTGTTTGCCCAGTAATGAGGTTTCACGCATCGTATCAAGTAGCCCCTTAAGAGTGAGTGGACTGAGGGGAGACCTAACCAATACACTACACTCTCAAATGCATCATAAGGATACACACATGCACACACCCTACACACACAAAGATCTGCCGTGTAGCCTACAATACCCACGCATGCACATGCACACATGCATACACACACGTGCGCCCTGCACAACGGATTGGTGACTTGTTTGTTTGCAGCTGCTAACCGTGTCATGCTTTGTGGTGATATGAGAATTTTGGGGGGGGGGGGAGGAGAGTGTGGGGAGGGCGGTGCAGCAGTGGACAGCGTGCGGTTGACTGCCACTCACCACATGTGTCCGCTGGGTGCCTGGAGAGACACGTGACTGCTGTATTGAAATGCCGGCTGCTCCTTGGAAAGCAGGGGCTCCTGCCGGGGAAAACCAAAACAAACAGAGAGCCGTGACCCTCTCGGCGAGACTTGCAGTGCGGTCACAAGCGTTCACTGGGCACAACCGTTCACTGGGCACAACTGGTCAGAGGGTACAAGCGTTCAATGGGCACAAACCTTCGCTGGGCACAACCGTTCAGAGGAAAAAAAAACGTTCACTTGGCACAACCATTTAAAGAGACGGATTTACAAGCAAAGCGCTCTGCCACTGCATCCCACCTGGCTTTTGTGGCAGTGCTACAATAATTGTAGTTTGTATATAGTTTATAATGAATGTGTTCGTAGAGCCATATAGGTGATAGTAGTACTGTGATTAGAATATCAAACTCATGAAAAATTTGGCTGCTTTTAGTCTCTGATAAAATTCGTTAAAAAAAGTTAAATCCTGAGCAGGTTGATTAGACACACACATCTAAAGTCACATCATAGGAGTAATTATAATACTGCAATTACTCAGGAAAGCCTTCCTGAGTTTCAAGAATCTCTTTTAGGAAGGTCTGTATTGGTATATGGGGGCAATTCCATGAATCAGTCTTTGTTAAAAGTACCCTAATTAACTCACGAAACACTCAAAACTCCACACGGCCAGATTCAAGAATCCATTGATGTAGTGCCATCTAGTTAACATTCTCCCAAGTACTAACGAGGCTCAACCTCGCTCAGCCTAGGAGATCTGACAGGAATCGGAAAGTTTAGTGCGATTTAGTCACAGATCTCAGAGGTTTGGCTAATCCACTGGAGGAACTGTACCCACTCTTGCCATTACAGTACCACTCTAGAGCACGTGTTATTTATTTACACATTTTATTTCATTTTTTTTTCTGACACGCACACTTGCCATCACAATGGAACACTGCGTGCTATCTGGCATACATCTCTGACGCACAAAGAAGCTAGACAAAGCATGCGGGCGCAACCATTGGCCCTATTTACTAATTGGACCGAGCTTGAGCCAAGGGCTGATTAGCTCATCTTCGGAAGGAGGCCCCAAGCACAAAGTATATTTTTATAAAGCCCGGTTGGTCTGTGCATGTCATCGAATTCCGGATGAACCCGTCAGTTTATGCTTCATACATACATCTGTCAAACAGCCGTTGTGTTTCTTGGGGTTAATCGACACGTGTGTTTGTGTGTGTGTTTATAAATGCACCTCTCATTAATGCGGCTGACCAGGCGCGCAGAGCTGTGGTGCTGAGAAAAATGCGCCACTATCTGGCAACCTGAGTTTGATTTGAACACAACACCGGTTGGGTCCACTATCGGAAGTTATTCTGGGTGACCGCGAGATCAGCTTAGCCTAAACATCGTGATGTGTGTCAACATCATGGCTGGAGAGACACAGGCGGCCGGATGTGGCTATGATCATACCACGGTCCACGTGTTGCTCCGTCAAACCTTTAATAGGTGTTAATTGACAAGAGCGTCAGCTAAGTAATTAAATATTAGCCATGTAACAATGCAATAATTCACTAATTAGCCTATTTCTTAGACGGAAGATAAATGCATCAATGAACGTGTGCGAGAATCCGATATGCATGATTTATGAAAATTATATGTAAATTCAATTTCTCATGTTACACTCAGTTTTTTCAGTTTATTTATTTTGCTATAGCCCTGTGAACCATTCGGCTCTTGAATCGGGTGCACCACAACAAATAAAAAAAACACGAACAAGAAAAACATCTTAAAGTGACTATGTGACTGTGCAAACAGAAAATCCAATAAAAAAACAGCAAAATATTCCTGAAAAAAGCACCGTACACCAACGCTGTGTGCAAAAAAATCCCAGTGGGATGCAAGTCAACAATAACAACCACAAGAAAACTTAGATTAAGGCCATCAGTCTAACTCCGTACTACAACAAAACAAACATGTCGAAACCAAAATTTTTTTTCCAAATCCCCAAAAAATAAAGTCATAATTGCAACGTAACAGTGATCACAGGGACTGACCGAATTTTTACTAGTGGATGGAAACAAAACTGTACAAATAATTATAAAAAAATGGGACAATATAAACAGCATGGTGAAAATGAGCCGAGTCTACGGTTGAATTGACTCCCCATCACGAACTAAGACATTCATAGAGTTGGTGGGGGGTGGGGGACGGAGGAGTTGAATCGTTCAATAGTTTCAGCGATCGGTGGTGATTACTGAACCGGTCATGGGCCTCCCCCCCACCTTCACAAACCTACACTGAGCAGCATGGTGAAGTATTGTTGAATATACACGATCCACCCGACATCGGGAGGCCTTCATCCAGCAGTGGATTGACAGAAGGCTGGAAATGTCTTTAGTGTTCATATTATTCTTTGTTCAAGTTTTTTTCTTAATCTTTTATCAAAGTACCACACTGTTGCATATACAGACGGAAAAAAAGTATTTGATTCTCTGCTGATTTTGTACGTTTACCCACTGACAGAGAAATGATCATTCTATAATTTTAATGGTAGGTTTATTTGAACAGTGAGAGACAGAATAACAAAAAAATCAAGAAAAACGCATGTCAAAAATGTTATAAATTTATTTGCATTTTAATGAGGGAAATAAATATTTGACCCCTCTGACGTTTGGTAACTCGAACCTTCAGCTCCCTCCACAGATTTTCTATGGGATTAAGGTCTGGAGACTGGCTAGGCCACTCCAGGACCTTAATGTGCTTCTTCTTGAGCCACTCCTTTGTTGCCTTGGCCGTGTGTTTTGGGTCATTGTCATGCTGGAATACCCATCCACGACTCATTTTCAATGCTCTGGCTGAGGGAAGGAGGTTCTCACCCAAGATTTGACGGTACATGGCCCCGTCCATCGTCCCTTTGATGCGGTGAAGTTGTCCTGTCCCCTTAGCAGAAGAACGCCCCCAAAGCATAATGTTTCCACCTCCATGTTTGATGGTGGGGATGGTGTTCTTGGGGTCATAGGCAGCATTGCTCCTCCTCCAAACACGGCGAGTTGAGTTGATGCCAAAGAGCTCCATTTTGGTCTCATCTGACCACAACACTTTCACCCAGTTGTCCTCTGAATCATTCAGATGTTCATTGGCAAACTTCAGACGGACATGTATATGTGCTTTCTTGAGCAGGGGGACCTTGCGGGCGCTGCAGGATTTCAGTCCTTCACGGCATAGTGTGTCACCAATTGTTTTCTTGGTGACTATTGGTCCCAGCTGCCTTGAGATCATTGACAAGATCCTCCCGTGTAGTTCTGGGCTGATTCCTCACCGTTCTCATGATCACTGCAACTCCACGAGGGGAGATCTTGCATGGAGCCCCAGGCCGAGGAAGATTGACAGTTCTTTTGTGTTTCTTCCATTCCAACTGTTGTCACCTTCTCACCAAGCTGCTTGGCAATGGTCTTGTAGCCCATTCCTGCCTTGTCCCTGACATCCTTGGAGAGCTCTTTAGTCTTGGCCATGGTGGAGAGTTTGGAATCTGATTGATTGATTGCTTCTGTGGACAGGTGTCTTTTATACAGGTAACAAGCTGAGATTAGGAGCACTCCATTTAAGAGTGTGCGCCTAATCTCAGCTCGTTACCTGTATAAAAGACACATGGGAGCCAGAAATCTTTCTGATTGAGAGGGGTCAAATACTTATTTCCCTCATTAAAATGCAAATCAATTTTTAACATTTCTGACATGCGTTTTTCTGGATTTTGTTGTTGTTATTCTGTCTCTCACTGTTCAAATAAACCTACCATTAAAATTATAGACTGATCACTTTCTTTGTCAGTGGGCAAACGTACAAAATCAGCAGTTGGATCAAATACTTTCTTCCCTCACTGTACGTATATTGTGAACTTGCCCGAGAGGAATTCTGCGACCGTTTGTGTGTCAAAGGGACAGAAGGCCACGTCCATGCAAACCCAGCCCTGTGGCTGGCTAAAAAGGTCCCTGTCAAACACTCGATACCGCGTCGTAACATTTCACATCGGGGGCCACTCAGCACGAAGCGTGGGCTGGAGAAGTTTAAGGGTCAGCGGGGGGGGGGGGGGGGGAAGGGGAGGTGTTGCTTGATGGTAACGGGTAAATATAATGAAAACATTGACGTTTAATAATAGCCCAGCCAAACGCAGTGGAACACATGCTTTTAACATAAGGTCATTACAACTTTGCAATGCACTACGGTGGTAATCAGATCGGGGCCGGCGTGTAACATTGCCTGGATTCGCCAAGTAAAAACGAGTCTCTGCTTATGATACATGCATAGATAATACAATTACAATCTTTTCGATTCGTGTATGTTGCAGGTACGTAAAATATCATTTCTTGCTCACATCTGCTCGCAGGTGCTCCATTAGAAGGAACTCTACAGCGCCCTTCTAGAGGCTATTTAGGCCAACTCTTTCACACTGGCCATCTAGGAAGAGGTGGGAGTACCACCCACAATTTACCCCCCCCCCCCCGCCCCACATGCGACCTGCCACTCAACTAACTTCAAAATATCCATTTATACTCCCATGCCAGGTGATCAAATGGGTGACGTCTGTAGTCAAGTAAGTTAATAATTACACCATTAGCAGCGTCCCAAGGTATGCATCCAGGTTGTATAGAATTGGCAATTGTAAATAATAATGGCCTGTAGCTAAGAGGTGGCTACATTCACCACAAAGCAAAACAAAATGAAGGTGAATTCTTGATACGAATCCTGACAATTGACTGAAATTCCAGAGGGGGTGAATCAATTTGTGGCAAGTTAGCACAATTCATTCCGTAAAATTATAGATAGGTGACCTTTAAAACCAGATAAGAGCCCATGAACATCAGGACTCTTATTCAATGACACACATATACATTGTTTGAAAAATGTTACAACACAATCATTAATACAAATCAAATAAAAAAAAAACATTTACACTCATGGAGCGAACGAAACGGTACGAGACCAAGAAATCAGTAACGATAAAAACGAGACTCGGCCCGAATCAAATCTCTGAATCGAATCGTGACCTCGACGCTCCTCACCCGGCCCACGACGCCACGTCCCCGCACGGTCTCCAGCGTCCCCGAGAGGCTGAAGATTCTCCAGTGTCGCTCCCGCAGCTGGATTGCTCCGTCGCCCAGGTTCTCCAAACGCACGCTGTAGCGCCACTGAACGTCCGCTCGCAGCGTGCGGATGAGAGAAGCCGCGTTTATTAGAACAAGTTGGGAAAAGTCATGCACAAGACGTGGATTACGCAACGCTTTCCAACGAGCCGCTGTCTGCAGGAAGTCATGAATCAGCAGCACGGAAGCAGACAAGGGGCCGGTGTCGGGGCAATTAGTTTGCGTATTTGCAAACAGTGCATTACTGCTCTAGTTACAGGTTCGCTCATCTTTATGAGAATTATAAATTGATTGTTGTACTGCACAGAACTAATGCAGAAACGCATTGAACATTCGTTGAATAACTGTTAAAAAGTGCAAGTATTATCAGTGATAATAATAGTAATAATTTACCACACTTGAGAATCTGCTGCTGGATTGAAGGCTTCCCCATGCTGTGCCTATCACGGAAAAGGTTTCACCATACACCACCTCTCTGGTCAGCGTAGGTAGAGCATTGGTGCAGTGGTTTTGCCATGACGCAATAAACCCAACTACCCATTTTCAAATCCGAGCTCCAACGACAAAATATGAACCGGTCCTGGCCATTCCCACCATTCAGAGTGGTTAAGCGGGTGAAAGGGGTAGGCATCCGTGCCAGTTCAGATATTGCTCGCGACTGATGTTGGCCAAGGCAGGGAATCAAACTCAGGTCACTGAGTTCTGAGTGTAAAGTGTGAACCACTGTATCAGGAAAATATTTATTTATAATAAAGGTTTTTGGGTTAGATCGCGTTTATTTATAAATGTGTCGTAACCCTCCACCACCCGACACGGCCAATCAGCAAAAAAAAGTGTCACGTTGACAAAAGACAAATAATTCACTACTTCAGCCCACCGGTGTGTTGAAGAGTTAATCCACATTTACAGTTTGAGTACGACGTTTCGCTGGTAAATACTTCCAGCATCATCGGGCAATTCGCCAGAATGGTAAAGCCCTCGCTTGCTCCCGGTTTTATATAGAGCAGCAGGGTGACGTCATCACTTAACTCATCAGGTGCAGTGATTAGAGGCGGAGGGGGGGTAATGTAATTATATAATCGATTAGTAATCAGTCATTGGTTATGATTAGTAATGAGTTGTAGATTAGTAATTCTTTAAACCGGGAGCAAGCGAGGGCTTTACCATTCTGGCGAATTGCCCGATGATGCTGGAAGTATTTACCAGCGAAACGTCGTACTCAAACTGTAAATGTGGATTAACTCTTCAACACACCGGTGGGCTGAAGTAGTGAATTATTTGTCTTTTGTCAACGTGACACTTTTTTTGCTGATTGGCCGTGTCGGGTGGTGGAGGGTTACGACACATTTATAAATAAACGCGATCTAACCCAAAAACCTTTATTATGAATAATATTGGTCGCGAAAGCCTACGTGTTAAACCAAAATATTTATTTATTTACTGTTATCATGGGGTAGGTAGGCGTCAGCCTCAGAGCCCGTCAGTTCACCCGAAACATCTCTTGATAGATGGCTAAAGTGCAGTCAGTATTTGGCACCATGATCACTATAACTTTCACCCTTGTGTGTACGTACGATACGATGATGTGTCCTATGGTTTTGGCTTTTGCTTACTGACACTGTCGACGTGTTTTACGAGTGTCTACTCTGCATACTCTTAGAATAGTTTTCTGCTTTTTAAATTGCTTACAATTCAGAACAAGTCTTGTGGTTTGCGGGGGAAAAAAATGCCATAGGTTTGTACATAGTTATTACATTTGTTTTGCATACACTCAATGGTGGAGCCAGGATTTTCAGGTAGGGGGGGGGGGCAACCCCTCCAGCAATGAAAAATTATCGAGGAGTTGTTAGTAAGTAAGGACTTGTCACTCTTTGGTTCTTTCGGTAAAGTCATGCAGAAAGAAAATAAATTAAATAACAAAACACGATGTTTCGATTGCAACACAAGCAATCGTCATCAGGTAGAAAACAAACCTAGTAAACTTAGAAATACAATGCAAAACAACACACATTTAGCAATCTTTGAAAGAACGTAATCAACCAGGTAGGGTGTTCACTGTTGTGTTAGTCGACTCTCTGTGTTGTATTGTATTTCTAAGTTCACTAGGTTTGTTTTCTACCTGATGACGATTGGTTGTGTTGCAATCGAAACGTCGTATTCTATTATTTAATTTATCTTCTTTCTACGCGACTTACCGAAAGAACCAAGGAGTAATTCCTGCAGTCACGAAAGCTTCAAATAAAGTTTTAAGGACTCGTCCCCTGCTTTATATTCGACGCATGCGCGGCGATGGCGCAACCATCGACCGAGGGTCGAATTCGAACCGTGTATGATCGGCATCGCGCTCGCTGAAGGTATTCCGCCTTCAGGGAAGTCGTGGACTGTGTACGCAACTGCGCACAATTCTGTGAGTCACTTATAACTGCTTTGCCATTACATATTGCCAATTATGGACTCAGACTATTGTCCTATCATCTCATAGAGTCCCTGGCACATAATAATGTACCACACAGTAGCAGTGGGGGTCGCAAAATGCCGATTTATTATTAATAAACCCCAATGATCCGATCGAAATTAGAGATTTCGATTGGATCATTGGGGGGGGGGCACGTGCCACCCCACCCCCCCGCGGGCTCCGCGAGTGCATATACTCTCCTGGCCAAACAAGCTACCCATAAGCATAATGGGGTACCTTAAGGAATCGTTCCATTATTTTTTAAAACATTAGCGATGCAAGGCCTTGATGCTCATAAAAAACTAAATCTATATGTGAAAGCCGATTACATCACTTTTAAAGCGGCCTATTTGAGGGTGAACACATCACCCAATCTCATTATATCTCAGAAGCTCAGGATGTTTGAGCCTGAATAGCGCTTGGATGGATGATCGCCATGCATAACCGGTGTTATAAGCTGTGGGGCTAGATTGGCGGGTGGTGGACAGCGGTGCAACAAAAATCCGTTGTTGTAAAGCACTTCTATGTTCCCCGCGTTCAGCAGCGCACACCGACTAGCATGGTGAAGCATTGTTAAATAATTCCAAAAGAACCAGCACGGCCCTCATCTAGTGCTGTACCAAAAAATGGCTGTGCATGTACATTAGAGGATGAACATTGCTTACCCAGTAAACATTTGAGTTTTGAGCCTCCTGCACCACACACAAACACACACAGGCACAACCACACAAAAACAGAGTTAAAAATACTTTGCAATTTTCATTCCTGTACAATTGCATCATAACTGAACAAGAGACTAAAATAGTGTTTTAAACTATCCACTTTCAAATATCTGATGGCAGGCCACTCTAAAAAGGTTTCGTATGCATTTTCTTCAAGCACTCTAAGAGGCTTTTCATTTCGTGATTTCAATACACAAACATTAGGTTACAAATAACGAATTACGGAGTCTGCCCACAGTTAGTTACGTTGCCCAATAATATATACACTCCGCAAGAAGCAGGGTCATTGTTGAGAATTGGGTTTCAGAAAAAAATGTAACATTATAGATTGGGTTGCATAATTACAACACCAACGATAAACCTAAGTGCATATCTTCAAATTGGGAATGACAGCGCCACTTAGTTTACCAACCAACGGACATTCTGCGTACGGGGATAAACAGTAATTACAGTGAAAGTGACTCGCAAAAAAGCCTGATAATAATAATAACAATGTGCGGACTACAGAGAGGTATTGCGGTGCCAGAAAATTACGACATTCAAGATTATAACAGGGAATATGTGTACCTGCTAATACCTGAGGTATAGGAAGCGTTGAAAGGTAGGGTTGTGGATTTGGAAAAGAACAGACACAGGATGTGACTAATGGAGAGGTGATGTGGTCTGGTTAGCCTATGAGTCCGACTAGCCATGATTCAAACTAAAATCTACGTACAAAAAACGAAATGCATGTGTATTAACTACTATATGTACCCAAGACGTCACTCCACGTCGACCAGCCCCCCTCATTAATAATCATGAACAGGTGACGTCCTCCAAATGGACACCCCCCCCCCCCCCCCCAATTAATAATAATTAGCGGGTGACGTAACTCCACATGGGGGGGCCCTTTGCCCGTCCAAGGACGGGTGCATTGCAATAAATCTGAAACTTGCAAGCGAAAAAAGCAGACCGCGACGTGATATTCACTGCATTAATACGTGTACAATTTGTAAGGGCGCGGTGACACATACCTAATTAATTTTAAGGTTATAATCGCTTGTTCATCACGACGTCCTTTTTACTTTGATGTCTCAACAACAGCGTCACGGAGATCACGTGATGACGTGAGGGTTCTGCCTTTGTAGTGAGGGTTGTGAGTTGACGCCGAGGAGAGGAGGCGCCTCGCCCCCCCCCATGTGGAGTGACGTCACCCACTAATTATTATGAATGGTGAGAGGGGGGGTGTCCATTTGGAGGACGTCACCTTATGATTATTATTGAGGGGGGCTGTTCGATGTGGAGTGACGTCACCTGCTCATGATTATTAATGAAGGGGGGGGTCCATGTGGAGGATGTAACATGTTCATGATTATTAATGAAGGGGGGGGGGGGGGGGTCCATGTGGAGGACGTAACATGTTCATGATTATTAATGAGGGGGGCTGGTCGACGTGGAGTGACGTCACGAGCGTTGCACACAGACATTCTTGGCTCATTATAGTAGGTAATAATAATGAGGGGGTGTCCATTTGGAGGACGTCACCTGCTCATGATTATTAATGAGGGGGGTTGGTCGACGTGGAGTGACGTCACTTGCACATGATTATTAGTGGGGGGGGGGGGGGGGGGAGTACTCCATATTGAATGATGTCACCCGCTCATGATTATTAATGAGGGGTGGGGGGGGTGTCCATTTGGAGGATGTCACCTGCTCATAAATATTAATGAGGGGGGCTGGTCGATGTGGAGTGACGTCACGAGCATTAGGGACAGACATTCATGGGTGATTATAGTAGGTATAAGTCTGTGTCACCGCGGCCTTACAAATTCCACACGCATTGATGCAATTAACATCACGTCGCGGTCTCCTATTCGCTTGCAAGTTTCAGATTTACTGCAATACACCCGTCCTTGGACGAGCAAAAGGCTAGTTATAAATAGACACACACGTACTATACAGTATATAAGTATATGTAATACATACATTAGTGTGTGTAGTCTACGCGAGTTCGTGTACAGACACAATAATTAAAAGTACTTACAGCATGTGTGCATGCTGTACATTATAGTCCTTATGTCTATATCATGCCACGTTAAACTTTTAAACAATTTTTTGGCCCACTGAGCTAAATATTTTTCAGAAGCGACCTGGCCACAACCGATAGCTCAAGGAATTGGGATTCTCACGTGGAAATTTATAGCAGCCAAATACTCTAAACATCATGTCACTCAGGCTCAAAAACCGACCACATCCAATCTTGATTAAATTTGACGCAGTTGTAGGTACCATGGAGGCATAACATTCTAAATTGGAGGTCAGTGAATCAAACAGCTTCAACGTTTTACATCATTGGATATTTGACCTTTTTTGGGTGGCCAAAAGGGTCAAGTTCTACATTAAAACCCATAACTCCTTTAATTTTTCGCCGATATAGAGAAAAACTAAAACATCGTTGTAAAGCTCTTATTCAGCCCTTTCAACCTTGTAAAATATAAGAGAGTGCATGTAATGTTCATGATTATTTTTCAGAAAGTTTGGTGACCTTGTCCCCGACGAAATAAGATTATTCAGAGGCTGGGAAAAGTGGGTACAAAAAAATCAAGTTGGGCACTTTGCGCAGTTGGCTACGTATGGTGCGAATGAAGTTCAATATACATCCATAACGTTCGTATAATTTAAACAACCAATTATTAATAAGTATGTTCGCGCATTATTCATGGTGGCTACTTGAGACAGCCGACAGGAACCGACAGTGACGTTTCTGTGCAACGCCACTGACCAGTAAGGCTGATCGCGACTGACCGCTTGATAGATGCGTGTATCGTGAGAGTAAGAACCGCCAGCAATCGATATTTGATCGATGCACCGCAACATGCCTACCGCAGAGGGCTCCGTGTTGGGGCTCGGTCTGCTCACCCGGGTGCCCATGTAGAAGGGGATGACAGTGACGCGCACGCCCTCTGTGGTCTCACGGTGCACGTCCGACAGCTCGAGCCATGGGTGGTTCTTCTCCTGCCACGTCTGCAGCGTCTCCTGCGCCACGAAGGCAGGCGCTGCACGCGGTAAATAAGGCAGCGACATTCACAGCCATCACAGCCTTCAAAGATTAGACCGTTTGGCTAAGTATGGTGAGAAAAAAGTTCAACGTACGTGCGTACAGGGTTACCGCCACTGTCGTGCTTTAGAAGTTCATATGTCGCGAAAATAACTGAAAATATGTCGACTTTATTTTTGCCGTCATATAATAATTATCATTTGTAATAGTGGTAGCATTATTGGCCAAGGAGGGAACACACGCCCGAGAGGAAGTCTGTCGAGAAGATGCAGCGGTGAAATCAGCTCGTGTAAAGGTACCAGATGGATTTATATATAGCAGGACAGTGACAGGTGGTGATGGCTCTGGGAGTCCTTCATCCAGTAGGATCAAGGACTAGTAATGATGAGTACTGGCATTCATACATAATCATAATAACGCTATTTGATCAATAATGAAACCCTTAAGTCTCAAGACACACATTCAGTACGGTGATATAAACAGCTCTAAAGAACCCCCTAAATTGGAAACTCATTTACTTAGAACTGCTTTTTGTGTTTAGTTTGTTGACCTTCCCCCACACCTCCGATTACCATGGTTGGCTACGTACGGTGTGAAAGAAGTTAAAAATACATACATACAAACCCAGAGTACCCAGTGAAAACCCGCACATACAAGGGGATAACACTCAAGGCTCTGCATAAATAGATAGAACCAATCTACTGAATCATCTAAGGACTTAACCCATTGCTCTACTGCCATCTCTTGGCCACCTCACCACCCCACACTTACAAACTCTGGTAGGCACTGGCGGCCACGCACCAAAGGATGAACCACGATTAAACCTGTCGAGCTTCCGAGATCTGATGCGATCAATTGGGTACATTTCTAGTGAAAGTCAGAAGCTGGAAGTAAAGCCCATTGAGCTATACAGCTTTTTTTCAACAGGTGACAACAGCGACAGCAAAGTGTTACATCGTGACACCATCCTGAAGTAGGGAGTTTGTATGTATGTTGAACTTCTTTCGCACCGTACATAGCCAACCGTTATAATCCGACAGGTGGAAATGATGAATTTCCATGCACAAGAACCAATGCCAACCCACGTCACCACCCTGATGCAGAACATTTTGAAATGAATAAATGTTTCAAGAGGGGAAACGCATGAGCTGGAAAACAAAAAAATAAGAGACCAGACATTAAACCAAAAATGGCATCACAACCAAAGTGGGGGCCTGATGGATATAACTGGAGATGGGACTCCCGCCAAAAGGGCAGACACTCACGAGGGGCCTCAGCAATGAGAAGCTGGCGTGATGAAATTAGAGCACACGTGACACACAAATTACATGTGCAAAGTACTTGAAAGTGGCGGTGTCAACAGACATCCACTTAGCAGGGAAGCAAGAAGGGATTGTCATGTTGTCCTGTTTACGTTTGAGAGTCATCAATAACAATAATTAGAAGGATTCCAATTCTTCCTCTTTGGTTCTTTCGGTGAAGTCATGTAGAATGAGAATAAAATAATAAAATAATATATTTTATTCTCATTCTACGTGACTTTACCGAAAGAACCAAAGAAGATGAATCCTTGCAGTCACGAAAGCTTTAAATCGAGATTCACATTCTCCCCTGCTGTCCCCAAGGTCTGGAACTCTCTTTCCCCCAAGCCATACGTGCTGTCAACTATCTCCCTGCCCCTTTTGCAGTCAAGGCTCAAGAACTACATTTTTTGCTCTGCCTATTCCAAACCGGCTCAGAAACAAAATAAATGTGCCCACTGTTTCTGTACAGCATCTTGAGATGCAGCGGTGAAATACTGTAAACTGTAATTAAAAATATTGCTGCTACAGCCAACTCTTGATAATCTGGCGTAATGGGGCAGGGGTGGGGGGGAGAGATGGCCTGGATAAAACACAAACATGGATAATGCAAAGAAAATGTAATTAAGTATAAAAACAAATTCATAGTAAAATAGGGGAGAAGATGTAAAATGTAATATTTGTGTTTTTTTTAATGCCACTTAAAGTAAACGGTTAATTAGTCAACATGTTTGGGGTTAAGTGGACACTGAGTTAGCAACGCAGGAGTGAGGAGCAGCAAGTAATAGAACTAGGGTGCGAGTAAAAACAAAAACGGTAAAGGCACAGCCCTGCAATTTGTTGCTTACGCCACTGCTGGCTTACGCGCCTCCACTATAAGGGAGATCTAGAGAGACTATGTAGAGGGTATTTGGCCCACACTTGCACGCTGGCCAGACGTTTTGGAAGAGTTTTGAGTACGACAACTCTACCCCAGCGCATTTGACTTTCCGACTGCTTAACTGCAGTGTATTCATTCATCCTGCGGAGTGGACAGACACGGCGGCGGGGGCGGGGGGGGGCATTTAAGAAACTTGCCCCCTTGTTTCAACTACTGAGCCAGGAGAACAAAGCGGCGACCTCTGGATTGACAACAAGAAAAAGAGGGCTGGCTGGGGTACGTGAGACTCACTGTGTCCTGGCTGATGCTGCAGGAACTTGTGGAAGAGCTCGTGCTGCAGAGGGGTCGGGCTGGAAGACATGTAGGGCAGCACGTCCTCGTGGCCTACATAGTCCAGCCCTGCGACACACCGGCACATCGCCCCGTCGATTTTAAATCACACGCACGTGCACGATACTGACCGTGAGGACCAACAACAACAACCACCACCACCGCACCAACAAGCAATTAAATTCACTTTTCGAGGAACCATTATTACACTAACGTGGTTAAAGGGGCGTCGAAGACGTTTGGTATTCTTCTTTACGTCAATGCCTTCTTGACCCCTATAAATTAGCATACATCTCCTTCATATATCTGTTCATCCGCATGGAAACATTTTAAGTATTTTTTTCCACCTCCCATCAAACACAATGCCTTCTGACAGTGCTTCTTCACCTCTGATTAGTCATTTGTACATTTGCAGACGTATGGTTCACAACGTTTTATGAACCCTGTACCACTGTGCATAAACAATAATTTAGTTAATCCACCGCTGAATGACGGCCATCTCATGCCGTATGAGTCATGGGAGTTTTTTTTACCACATTGTCGGTGAAGATGGGGAGTACATATACATGGGAGCACAAAAGTGCAATACAACAATGGAGTTTGCTGCACGGACATCTGCTGCCTACAACAAAGCCCATCAGGCTATGTATCGGAGTCCCCATCCAAGCACTGTCCAAGGTGCTAATCTTCGAAGATATGGCAGGCGCATACTATGTGAATTGCTTATTATTTATTGTTATTTTAGTGTCATAAGTGCTCTCTATTGCTGGCCGCTTCGGGTTGTAGGTTTTGCAATTGTGATTAACAAAAACCAAAGCAAAACTATGAACTTGCATGCAGTTTTCCTGACGGTGGATCTTGAGCTCCAGTCCTCATGCCTGTGCCCGTCCGCGCTCCATGTCCTCCCAATCAACAACGGTACAACGGCGTGCAACGTACATCACACAGTGGATTGGCTATTGAGTGTGCAGGCAGTTAAGCTGCACCAGTGCTCTCAGGCCGAAGAGGCTCAGGAGCGAGACTACAAAGAGCGGGAAGGCAGACAGGGGACCCCGCCCCATTTCATTCCTTGCAAGCTACACGCCACCGGTACATCATACGATTCGTATGAATGACATCTGAATGGGAAGCACGGAAAATATGGAATGCTACGGCGCTGCATGCGTAATGCAAGCATGGGCTAAAAACAGAACAGGTGACTGACTCATCACCGGGTGTCCTGGTTTAAGTTGAGCTCAACCAAGCGGCTGAAAGCGGCGGTGCCCTTTAATTAGACAAAGTCTCTCCCTATGAACGTACCTGACCTAAATAATGTAATGTTCACGCGGCTCAAAACTTGAGTGCCGCCGGTGTCAAAAAGCAAGCTCAACTCAACACGACACTTCCGAGCACTAGCTGCCGTGATGGGCGATTAATTTTTCAAAGACTTTTGTGTTTACCGGGGATTGCGTAGAGCACCCTGCTGTCGTCGTGGCTTCCCAGAAATGTCACCGCTTCGGTCTGTGCTCTCTGCCGGGAGATAAATACAGCCGTGAGCATACAGAACCATTTGATGCTTACACATATCCATCCCCAGCGACAGAGGTGTCTGTGTGGCTTGGAGGTCAGAGCACTGCCATGGCACCACTGAGATCATACGTTCTAATCCAGGTGGTCGCTCGTGACTCAAGTATAGCGAGCTGATGGTGTCAGCCTGGTCACCAATGACCGTAACAAAAGAGCCACAACATGAAATTTGGTTCCGCATTTAAGTTAGCTATATACTAGCTCTGAAGATAAACATTTCAATTTGACCGTCATAAAACAAACATTCATACTCGTTGGTTTTATTCGGTTAAGTCACGTAGGTAAAAAAAAACAAATTAAAAATTAAATGAAAGAAACAATTAAAACAAACATTCTTCTGAAGTACTGCACTATACTGTGTGGGTCAGAGATCACTGGAAGGGATCTCTGAGGTAGCTCCCTTGTATCCACTTGTGGGCCGTATTCTAACAAAAATGTGTTGTACTGCTCCAAATGATATAATTGGGAGGTTACTGTAAAAACAAGTAACATGACATCAGCAGTGGCTGTACAACAGAAAAAATATCAGTTTGGTAAACTGTAAATTACATATTGGTAATTAGCGCACTGCATTATGAACCCAGGTATCCAAGTTTAATTCCCAGCCATGGCTAACATCTGGCAAGCGATAGCTGAACTGGTCCTGGGTTCCCCTTCATCACCCATATTGACCGGCATGGTGAAGTACAGCAAAAACGACCCCCATAACCGACACGATGTGATTAGACAATTCATCCAAAGACAAAAGACAAAGATCCTCCGTATAGCCTTAACAGACTGTAGGGGCAAGTGCTGTTAGTGAGCACCTATGAAGGCCGGAACGGTATACGAGGGGGTGGGTGGCCAGCACCACGCCCGACCGCCTTTGCCTCCCCAGTGGCGGTGTTTACACACCGCACCAGGTACTCATTTGAGGCTGAGTCGACCTCGGGGAGGCCCAGGACCGGTTCAGATAATCGTCACTGGTGTTGGCCATGAGCGGGAATCGAACCCGGGTCGCCAGGTTCATAGCGCAGCGCGCGCTAACCGCTACACTACCGCTCATCCAGTAATGGATTCACACAAGACCATACATGAGTTCAGTTATTTCTTCTACATACTATTGCCAAATCATTGAGTGTCAAGCAAAGTTTAATGTCTCATGGACCGTATTTACGAGTCAATGTCCCAGCAGAACATTATCAAAGGGTGGAAAGTGGCCTCAAAGATGCAAACCGTGAACCCCAGAGAGAAATGCTCCAACCAGTAAGAAGAAGCACATAGGCCGGCCAGCCAGCCACCCAAGTCGCGTTAAGCACTTTACTTGATCTTACTTATGTTTTAAAGGAAACAACTGTAAAGGACTCAATGTCATGTGAGCTCACGCTGTTTCCAGGAACACCGTGGCGAAAACACGCACGAACATGAGACGGAAGGGAACGGGAGAGTTGTCTCTCTCGTGGCGGCCCATTAGCGCGGAGGGACAATGCGTCTAAATGCAGCAACTTGGCAAAGGACTTCAATAATTTACACAGATGGACACTCAACGATAGAGCAAAAACAACCTACAAAACAGCTGACTGGCTTGGAGATGCCAAAGAGAACTGAACAAAGTGAAAAATGTCTAAAGAGTCATTAATTTTTAATAGGTTCATTGATTAAAAATCAATTATCACGCTCACGACACATGCATAAAATTGCGCGTGTAAGTATTGATTTTTTAATGATTTATGAAAAACTATATTTTTATGCCATCGAACAAATAAGTTCAAGAGACGGAAAAACAAACAATAAGGCAATTCTACAATCGGGAAGTTTGTCCGTAGCGCGTGAACTCACAATGTGGGGGCAGTCTCTCGAGTCGATGAGGACCTGGTAGTACGTCTGGGTTTTTCCTGACACCTCCTTTGCGCTAGGAGTGTCGACCTCCTCCTTCTTACTGTAACAGAGCGAACATAAGCAGGTCAGTCGAGCAACTCAGAGGGTGGGAGAATTAATGCATGATTAAACGCATTGTACAGAAGGCGTGTGACAACTATTTTCCTGGATGAACATTTGTGAGGTAAGAAGGGAAAGAACAGAATAGGTACCGCTGCAATTTTAAGATCTACATGTAGAAAATGTAGTTTTTCCGTCCGTGAGCCAGTCTGACAGTCACAGCATTATCTTGAGTATTTTTCATGATGCTCGGTTGACTCAGAGCTCATTATGAGCAAAACGAAGCAGGAACTCATGGTAATAATGACCTATGTACAATCGATGAACTTTTGATTTAGGTAATAAAAAACGAAATCCGTCACCTTGCCAAATCTGGCAACGATTTAGAAATGTATAAACTGTCTCCCCACTCCTTTAATTGTTGGAGCTGTGCCATTCATAGGATAGGCTGGTATCAGTTTGTTATACACAACAGAACTGTAGTCTATCCACTGAATAGGCTACCGAGGCTGCCCTTGGTGCCGCCTATGGTAGTCAACAGAATTGTAGTCTATCCACCACTGAACAGGCTGCCCTTGGTGCCACCTACTGGCATTCGTTGAGCTGCTCTTGAGCTCATATAACCAAAGCGTTCCACAATTTCCTTGACGGGTGTTGCGGAAATTTCATATCACCTCTCGCCTCCTGCCCTTGAAACTTATTCAAAAAAAGATAGTTTTAATCTTATCCCCAATGTTGCCTTAATTGTGTTATCAGCCTCATCATGAGAGAGTATCCATGCAGATCTCTCACAGAGAATGCATATCTTCATGCTCGAGAATGGCCCACAAAAGTGGCCATCACACAACTGTATCCGAGATCCTTTGAAATAACCTCTGTTCTACGCAGCAGGGGGCAGCATTTTCCACACCCACGAAGCTAATTAGAGCAATGTCCATAGAATACCAGTAAAAATTGTAATAAAAAATTATCAGTCACAATTTAGCCCCAATTAAGTAAAATCCAACTTTACTGTGACTTATTTTTTTAAGTTCGAGGTTAAGAGGATGAGACCATCAATTCCCTCCACTTGGGTACCCAGTTTAATCTAAGGCAACTGCTCGGATTGAAATCGAGAATCTCACTTTTGAGCCACTCGTTCATCTTTGTCCCTGCAACCTTTGTGACTTTAGCATCTCACCATGTGCGATTCTCACCTGATGCCCATGCTGGAAGGGACATCACGATCGTAGAGACGAGCCAACCATGGTACCCAGTTTAATTTCAGGCAACTGCTTGGATTGAAATCGAGAATCTCACTTCTGAGTCATTCGTTCATCTTTGTCCCTGCAACCTTTGTGACTTTAGCATCTCACCATGTGCGATTCTCACCTGATGCCCATGCTGGAAGGGACATCACGATCGTAGAGACGAGCCAACCATGGTACCCAGTTTAATTTCAGGCAACTGCTTGGATTGAAATCGAGAATCTCACTTCTGAGTCATTCGTTCATCTTTGTCCCTGCAACCTTTGTGACTTTAAGCATCTCACCATGTGCGATTCTCACCTGATGCCCATGCTGGAAGGGACATCACGATCGTAGAGACGAGCCAACCATGGTACCCAGTTTAATTTCAGGCAACTGCTTGGATTGAAATCGAGAATCTCACTTCTGAGCCACTCGTTCATCTTTGTCCCTGCAACCTTTGTGACTTTAAGCATCTCACCATGTGCGATTCTCACCTGATGCCCATGCTGGAAGGGACATCACGATCGTAGAGACGAGCCAACCATGGGAACAGTATGACGCCGCGATACCCAAACACGCGGTGAAGGAACAGCTGAGCGACAGACGAACAGGGAAAACCATGGAAATGAGCCGTTAAGATGTAAACAACATTAACAATGCTTTTCAACTCCAAGCCCTATGACGCCTAATGATTATCTTTTCGTGTATATAAACTAACAAGCACTGCCAATGAGTTTTGTAAGTTTTGTACGTGGAAAGGTATGGAAAAAATTTCATACTTTCTGAAACTGTCATGTGACAAAAATCTGAAGATCACTGACAGATGTAAACCAGTCCTGTTTTTCCAGTTTGATGGGATAAGATGTGGCAACAGATGAACGCCTGTGAAGTACAGTGCACAACACTACAACGTAACAGTAATGGAAATAAATTCACCAAATTAGTTACCAGTAAAGCTGGAAAAAGTTCAGCATAAAAAACCTATACAACCTAAAACCGAACTAGTCGAGTTGAGAAAACACCATTCACCACCCAAATTTTTTTTCTGAAAATGCATAACATGCACATGTGGATAATTATGCACATTATATTCTTCTTTGTCAGAAACATGTTCAGGAGCTAAATGCCAATGTTAAGCCACAAGAAGGCTTAGGGACAGAGTTTGTAAACTTTCGTTAGTCCTCCTCCGTTTGAGGAGCAGACAAGTGTTTTTTTTTTCTATATGATCCATAGTTTGGGTTGCATGGTCACAATCACAACTGTGCCTTTCTTTAAATTTTCATTCAAAAGGAGATGCGCCCATCGGCGTGTTAATGTACTGATATGGTTGATGGTTCCACCAGTGTGTTCAATGAATGTCAAAGCCAGGAGGTGTGCAATGTTTTGGGTCCCAAATGAGTTATTTATTGTGGACGTCTGCGTTGTTCCACTGTTCACCAGCATTCTTCCAGATCTGGGTAATATTCTAGGATGGCAAGTGTGATCCCAGGAGGAGAATTGTGCACTTCAGTCGACAGCGAGGTACATTGTTGAGGTGTTGACTGATGGGTATGTAAACACCCTTTCAGTTTGCATGTCTCTGAGCATATTTGGTGGCAGAATGTTCACCTCTACAGGGAGCCAGGGGCTTCAATGTCCCGGTTATGATGCGCATTGCATGATTTAATTGTGCATCTGGCTGTTTTCTGTCTGAGCTCCTGGATCAGGCTGAAGCAAAATGAGAGGGTGTTGGTTTGCAGCACGTCACCTGAGGCACCCCAGGTTGTTCCTGCAAGTTTCTGGGGCTTGAAGTTCAGGCTTCTTTCCATGACAGCCCCTATATATATTGGGTGTTGAGTCAAGTGCATTGAGCTACCACAGAAGGACACATCGAGAGTGTTATCTGCTGCATGAATATGAATGTTCAGGTGAAAAGTGCTTGTGGTGGTTTTTGAAGGATTTGGTCATAGTCTCCAGGGATGGAAATATCCCCCCAATAAAATCAGCTCATCTGTTAAGAGTATTGGTAATGTTCTTGAGGTTTGCACCCTGTAAAGCAAGAGCTATGGCATCTGCATATGTGAACTTGCAAAGATGATGTACATGGTAGGTCACTTATGTTAAAAAGCGACGGTGCTAGTACCGAGCCTTGAAGGAGGCCATTATTTATAATTCTCTTGTAGCTGTGTGTTTATCAGCGAGGTGTACCCTAAAAGTACAGTTGCTGAGCATCGCATCGATTAGCTGTACCAGTCGAACAACATCTGATGATTTTGGCCAAATTCAGTAGCAGGCTGCTAAACATGACGCCAGTGTCGTAGGCAACAGAGAAGTCAATCAATGCTGTGCCAGTTTTTCCTGTTGACGGTGGAAACCAGCTTCTAGGAGAGTGGTGAAGGCAACGGTCAGTTCGCAGAAAATACAGCCAGTTCGAAATCATGCATAGTTCGGGAGGGAGTTGGGAGTTGATAATGGGGAAAATCTTGCGAAGCATTACTAATTCGACTTCACCCAGAGATCAGATAGGGGGATAATATAGGTTGATAGGGAGTTTAAATGGGTTTGGATTATAATAAGGGCACGAAGGAGGGGGAGGGAGGCAGATAAAGTGTAGAAGAGGAAATATAGGCCAGCTGTGAGTCGTTCTTTTTGGTTTCCTCAACGAGTAATAATTAAAAGAGTGGGAATTAGAGTAGTTTCGAAGGACGATATAAAATATAAGTAGGTTGGAAGCTCCGAAGGTAATACATAGAAGGATTTGAATAAGTAGGGAAATTATTGTTTTTTTGTCGTGTAATTGGTTCAGTCTTTATGTGTGCTTGGCTGGCTATAATAGTCAGGGGGAGAAGTCAACAGAACAATATGATTAATGGGCATGAAAATTGGTCAATGCTTAAAAGGGAGTTGGCTGAATTGTGTTCAGCTACATCTATATTTAATATGAGTGTTGACAGAGTGCAATTAAAAAGCTGAAGGAGGTTGTAGCAGTTCATAGCAGATTTTTTTTGTTAATTAAAAAGGTTATTGGGACTAGTATAATCGAGGGGAAAATGAGTTTTAGCATTTTAGTAGGTTTAGGGCTTTTAGTTGGTCAGTATTATGAGTATGAGCTGTTGCGATTATTAGGGATAAACCTATACCAGCTTCACAGGCTGAGAAGGTTAAAATGATAAGTAGTGCTGCTATAATTGGGAGCGAGGTATTGTTTAAGGCTCATAGTGCACATTCCATCAGCTTGGAGGTTGAGGACAAGAGGGATAGTGGCTTGTAGCTGGAGTGCAAGCTTTGTGGCTTTCTGGATTTCAGAATGGCGATAACTTTGGCTTAATTCCATTATTTTGGGATTTCTCTGTCCTGTGTATGACAGTGAAAAGGTTTCCAAGATATTTGTCCATATAGAGGACACAGGCTATCATATCCCGGTGCCTTGTTTGACTTTGTGGCCCAAAGGGCCGCTTCCACTGAAGGTCAGTTCAAACAGAGCACTGAAGGGCAGCGCAAACTCTGTGACATCTGTGTGTTCGGTGCATCAACTCCCCGTGAAAATTCCATGAAGTATCATGATTCAGGATGATGATTTGTTGCAAGTGGAGAGGAGTAGTGTGAGCAACCATGAGGGAGCGAACAGAGGGAGGTGCGAGCGAGTTGACAGCCGAGGATGACGTCATGTCACGGGTGCAGTAAGGGGGTACCTTCGGGAACAAAGGCGGGTTCCGAGCTAGGGGAAGGAGCCGCCAAGGGGGGTAATTAAGAGGGACACCGTGACGAAGGCGTGGTCCTTGTGGGGAGCCAGGCGGTGTTGTATGAACCCTCGTTCCATGCAGACGAGTGGGAGAGCGAAGGGGATAGCCGAGAGCAGGGCTCCGAGTATTGAGTAAGAACCGGCTGAGAGAGAGGGTTCTTTCTCCTCGTCGCCGGGCGGTGTTGGATGAACCCCCGTCCCGTGCAGACGAGCGAGAGAGCCCCAAGGGATAGCCGAGGGTAGGATAATATAGAGTTCGGGGGTCCAGGGTAACGACCAAGAATAGAGAGCACCTACCTCTGGTGTGAGTTACAGTGTCGTGTGAACAGTGTTAATAAATGGCATCAGCCCTTAAAGTGAATTCCATCTCCGCGTGGTCGTTCTGCACAACACAAGTATGAATGTGTTTTGTGTTACGCTGTGGTGTGTGTAATGATCCCTAATAATAATTATAATTCAATGGAGATTAAACGTGGTAACCATTGCTGTGTACTCTGTAAAACTTGACAGGACTTTCCTGACAAACGGTCACAGCACTCCAGTGAGGCTTCCCTGAGTAAACAAGCTTCGTACTAACAATGGCCAAGTGAGCTCATTGCATAAATGTAGGCATTGAAAAACAGCATTTATTATGCATGATATTGCATGCATGACCATGGAGGTTAACAATCAATATTAATCAATAAAAATTACACACTGTTACACGCCTAGCATTAACCAACTGAAAAAAAATACCCATGACAAATATTTAACTTTCTCATGTATTAAATTGACTGTAAGATTTTTTTTATTGAGAAAATATATATTGTACTTGGCCATATGCATAGACTTAACAAGTGACAAATAAAGTGTGTTGAAAAGCCCCGCATCCAACAGAAAATATTGGTCATCTCATTGCAGCTAAGCACTTGCACTTAAGTAATGGGGCCTCTTTAACCAAATCACCCGGAATGCCCCAACCTCACGTGATCACAGAAGCTAAACTTGAGTGAGCCTGCAAAGTGCGTGGATGGGTTACTGCCATGGGTAGTGTTATGTGTGCTAGGAGGCCACGTTGTGAGCTGGAAGGTGCAGTGCAGCAAAGTCTGTTTTTGTAATGTACTTCTATGAATGTATGTTGAACTTCGATCGCACCGTACATAGCCAAACGTGCTAATCGGAGGTTATCTCATGTATATGTTCTCCTGCCTTCACCATTCTGCATTGGAGTGTTGTAGTAAAATATAAAACCCACTACTCACACGGCACAGGGAGAATCTCATCCAGTAGCAACTTTACAAAAGGGCTATGTATGTGCGCACACATGTACATGAGTAATGGAGGTTACACAAGTAAAAAGGCACAGATCTAAAGCAAACAAAGCCCTGTGCAATGATCAGCATGTGGCCTTTGATCTCTGCTCCACATACCAGAACCCCTTTAAAAGTATTCTGATGTTCTCACCTGTCCTGTCTCATATCTTCCTTGCAGCTTTGGTGTTTCAAACACCCCCACTGGCTCCAGCACCTTTCCCGCTGGCCTGTTTCTGTAAAAGGAAATAATTATACTTAGTCTCTCAAAACATACCAAATACAACATAGGTTATCAAACCTTACAGTTATTTGTAGTGTTTTTTTTGCCATATATCTTTGTAGTAATGACAGGATAAATGGAGTACAATAGTCATTATTCAACCCTGCAGATTTAAATTCATCAAGATAAATGTTGCCCATATGATATAATGACTCATGCCTATAACCAAAGAACATAACATGTGCCCAATCGCATTAACTTAGATGGGCAATCACCAAGCACAGCAGGCTTTTCTAGGCTATGGAGCAATGTGGTGGGCAACAGAGGGCAGTGCAGAAAAATCCACTGCTGTATGTACTGTACTTCAACAACCCAAATTGACCAGCACGGTGCAATACGGTCAAATAATTCCCACAACTACACGTCATGGACAGGCCCTCTTCCAGTAGCGGACCGACTAAATGGCTCTACGTGTACTTATAGTATCGCAAAGGGATAATGATTTGTTTTTGATGTAGCGCCCTACATCAAAGAACGCTTTGCATCACATCTCATTGCAACCATTTAAAAGGGGTCCTTTAGTGGCAGCTCTCCATGTGGCCATAAGGATGACACAGCCCTTGGCCTGAAATCATGCACGAGACTCCCATTAGGGGGCGATGATTGGCATGTGTAATCCCAATAGAGCAGTTTGAAATTAATTTTCAGCAAATTGGGACCATTATGCTGACACAATGGGCTACCCTTGCGAATTACATTGCTGGATCTTGAATGGCCACTTTGGAGTTGACGGCAAGGGTTTTTATAAACACACCCGAAGCATTGATCGTGGTGGCCGCTGGATTCGAACCACGAACCTCTTCAACAAGCGGCGACCGCGCGACCACAAGGTAATGTCAACCCCCCCAGTCGTCCAAACAATCCGCTTAACCCAATCAGTAACATTATCTTCTGGCGCAGCACATTAGGAAAATATTAATAAAATGACAAAATCAACAAAATGATACATATTACATCCAAAAACGTTTGAAAGTCAATTTGAAAAAATAGGACACCAAAAACATTATAGTATTGTCCAATAAAATACATTACGTACCTTTATTTATGGCATGTACATTTAGTGTTCGTCAAACCTTTGTTTTAATTTAAACTAGCTTTACTACCCGGCTTCGTCCGGGACATGGATTCACCACGCCCGGCCGCCTTTGTCTCCCCAGTGGCAATGTTCACACACCACACCAATAACTCGTTTGAGGCTAGGGGAGACCCAGGCGCGGTTAAAATAATCATCACCGGTGGTGGCTATGAGCGGGAATCGAACTTGGGTCGCCAGGTTTGTAGCGCAGCGCGCTAACCACTACACTACAATGCGTTACGCTTCCACATGCGCGGGTCACATGACAGATTTGACGTCAAAGCTCACTTGCCGTGCAAAAAATATATGCATTATTGAGCTACCCCTACCCCCACAAAAAAAAACACAAGTGTATTTTTAGAATTTTTGCATGGTGTACAGTCTGGAAAGTACCCACATGGCAAATTTCAAGTTTGTTGCATGTCGGGAAGTATACTAAACATTTTGAACAGACACACATACTCACAACTTTGCCTTTTATATATATGGAGATGAGTGCATGTTGGAAGACAGCCTCCGAAAAAGGGATATCAGAGAACTACTTCTGACATCCCTTCAACTGACCTTTTAAAAACTCACATCCTAGGCTGGGATATATTTTCCTACTGCTACAGAGATACGTTTGCTGTTTAGCCAATATTTTAAAATTTCGATTTAAAGCTTTCGTGACTGCAAGGATTCATCTTATTTGGTTCTTTCGGTAAAGTCACGTAGAATGAGAATAAAATAATAAAATAACACAAGAAAATTCTCACGACGTTTCGGCCACAACACAAGCGGTCTTCTTCAGGTGAAAGGAACAAACCTGTTGGGACGACAGAGCTTCAATGATGTTATTTTATTATTTTATTCTCATTCCACGTGACTTTACCGAAAGAACCAAAGAAGACCAATATTTTTAATTTACAGTATCTTAAAAAATGTGCTAACTTAACGTGAAAAGCCAAATATGTGATGGAATTTTCGTGCAGTTATTGGCGACTGAGTGGAGGTAATAATGTTTTGTGTTTGTACATAAAGGGCTCCACAAGCTGCAGCTGCACTGCACCTCGCTTGTCAGTGCAGGTTGGTGAAGGCAGGCAGCAATACCATGGAAGCATATACAGTACAGGCAGTCCTTGAGATGCGAACGCGTGTCCTTGTGAACAAACCGCCAGAAGAAGTTATTATTTTTAACCATCCAACTTGTCAACGTTCGGTCGCACTTACGAACCAAAACACGTAACTAATTTGTTCGAGGAAATGTAATGGGTCCCAACATCCTCCTAAAAATGTCCCTATACCGACAAGCAAGCCAGCATCAGAACTCAAGGGAATTTTCTTTTCATTTTCATGTGACTCTATGTTATGCTATGTTTTATTTACTACAGTATTTATTATTGTATTCCGTGAAAATGTACAATATTTCTTACTTACTTATGCGTTTCACAATGCTTCCCTTTTTGTTGAACCATAACACATTTCATAACACTAACCGTATAAGATTTTAGATTCCTATATGTTGAATGTATGCACCATCCTGCCAAAGTAAATTCCGTGTCGGTGTGAACTTTCATGGCGAATAAAACCCTTTCTGATTCTGATAGCTAAAATCACACACAGCAACGAGGAGCATGCGACGTGTAGCTGCACGTTGTCTTGTGGCCTCAATACCGGAGCAGCAATCGAACGCACACACGAACCAGAATGGAACATTTTTCATATACAGTCCTGTTGGTTCAATAGTCACAACGAGCAGGAAATCGACATATTGAAATGCTGCATTGATACATGTTTAATCAATTTTAACATTTTAATACCTCTTTATTTGATGATTTCCTATGTTGCCGAAAAGTGTGAATACATACAAAAAATATTAAAATGTTGACAATTGAGGATAAACTGATTAACTTGTTGATTACATTGGCGAAAATCAAATCAACTAAAAAATATCATGCCGTAGGTGAACACGCTTGAAATTAATTTTCTCAAGGACAAAGTTTAAGACTGATGCAGGGCAGTCTGGGACAGTTTTGGTGTATCGTGGTGTCTAACAGTCGTGTCTCTGTCTGATAGTCAGTCTTTCTGACAATCGTGGTGTCTCCGAAAGTGATGGTGTCTGTCTGAAAGTCGTGGTGTCTACCGTGTGACAGTCACGGTGTCTCAGTCTAACAGTCGCAAAGTCTCCGAGTCATGGCATCTCTGTCCTTCTATTTGACAGTCAAATATCTCACGGTCATTGAAATCTGTTTGAGAGTGTATTCATAGCTGTTCTCCACTGCCGGTGGTGTTCCTCTGTGTCAAGAAAGACCGTGACTCTGACATGCCCATAACTTAAGACACAACCGCACCATTCTCCACTAATTGGCGGTGACGTCCCCACGGCGCTTGTGCCAGGCTAGGTGCACGTTGAGGCCACGTGAAGTGTCAAAACGCCCGCTGGCAAGTCACGGGGCAGACCCAGGTGCCACGGTTCGACTGAGATGACTGAGATGACTGACCGATGCACCACCTGTGCCCCCTACTGTGCCAACTTGTTCATTGTTGTGAGCGTCGCTCCTCCGCCCTCCGTTGTTGTTGGAGGGCGACTGCCTCCAACTGCCCAGTAGCGTCCTTCACGAGCCTCCTCCAGAGGCCGATCTTGACACCGCTAGTACCAGTCATCGGCAAGTCCACTCAGCTCCACGTCCTCCTGTACCACATCACTCCATCTCTTCTCTAGCCCCGTGCCTCCTGTACCACATCACTCCATCTCTTCTCTAGCCCCGTGCCTCCTGTACCACATCACTCCATCTCTTCTCTAGCTCCGTGCCTCCTGTACCACGTCACTCCATCTCTTCTCTAGCCCCGTGCCTCCTGTACCACATCACTCCATCTCTTCTCTAGCCCGTGCCTCCTGTACCACATCACTCCATCTCTTCACTAGCCCGTGCCTCCTGTACCACATCACTCCATCTCTTCTCTAGCCCCGTGCCTCTTGTACCACGTCACTCCATCTCTTCTCTAGCCCCGTGCCTCCTGTACCACATCACTCCATCTCTTCTCTAGCCCCGTGCCTCCTGTACCACATCACTCCATCTCTTCTCTAGCCCCGTGCCTCCTGTACCACATCACTCCATCTCTTCTCTAGCCCCGTGTCTCCTGTACCACATCACTCCATCTCTTCTCTAGCCCGTGCCTCCTGTACCACATCACTCCATCTCTTCTCTAGCCCCGTGCCTCCTGTACCACGTCACTCCATCTCTTCTCTAGCCCGTGCCGCGCCCGTTTAGCCCCCTCTATTCGGCCGAACAGAAGCTGTTTAGGCATGCGGTGTCTGTGCATGGGGGCTACATGGCCCAACCTGAAGACAACTTAAGACACGCGCGCTGCTGTATCAGCATTGCGACCCGGTGACCCTCGCTTTACATTTCACTCTTCGAATACGCGGCACGTGCGCTTAACTCGCCACCTCATTGGCCACCTCGCACCGCAACTCCACCCCACCCGGACCAATCGGCGCCCGCGTCCTTGACGGGGGGGGCCGCCTATCCGCGGTGGGAAATCAAACGGCGGGCCGCGGCCTCACCTGGACGAGGCGTGCCGCACTCGCGGGAGGCCCGCGCCGCTCGGCGGGCCCGGCCAGCGGAGCGGCGCCGACGCCGAGGCGAGCGGGGAGAGAGGAGAGAGCGAGGAGGAGAGCGGGGAGAGCGAAGAAGCGAGCAGCCGAGAGCAGCGACCTCCGAGGTATCCCGAGCACAAACGCGCCGCGGCAGCCGCCATCGCCGCGCGCGGGCTGATTGGCCCGCGCGAGTCACGCGGTCGGGAAGGAGGGGGGGGGCTCCTCGTGGGTGGGCGGGGCTTCTATGTAAGTCCAGGGACTCCTCTACTTACGGACGTTCGACTTACGAACGTTCAGAGATACGAACAAAACCTGGTCCTCTTGATTTAAAGCTTTCGTGACTGCAGCAATTCATATTCTTAGCTCTTTCGGTAAAGTCACGTTGAAGGGAAACAATATATTTTATTATTTTATTGTTTCCCTTCAACGTGACTTTACCGAAAGAGCTAAGAATATAAAAACCTGGTCCGTACGTCCAGTTGCCTGTTCGGAACGAGAGTCCGTAAGTTCAACCGCCAGCGCAATAGATGGCGGTGGTGGCATCGACATCAGCAGAACGTGCAGAACCTGTGGCATCTACGTCTACAGGAGATTGTATAACTTTTAAAGCCATCGGCCGTGTTTAGTGTACATGCCGTACAACATGTTTGGAATCGACAGGAGTAAAGTTTGAACTTACGAACAAACGACTTACGAACATATATCCGGAACCTAACTTGTTCATAAGTAGGAGCCAATGTAAAGCAATGTTTCTAGTAATATGCCTTCTCTAGGGCACATGTTTACACGTGTCATTTTACACATAGCAACAGTTGTCAGTGTTATCAAGAACGGCCATTGCCCGAAACGTCGCTTTTTTTCTTGCGGGGGGGGGGGGGGGTTACAAATCAGAATCTTTATTCAGACTGGAGGGATCCGATAAGCTATGAAGCTCTTTTTCATAGATAGCCAGTAGGGGGTGGGTCAGAAAGCTACAACAACAATACAAAACTATAGGATTGCAAAAGTAGAGAAAAGGTCACTACTGCATATGAGCACAAATCCCATAAGTTTATAGTGTATAAGAAGTGGAACCTCAGCTCTTTGCGGCGTTGACTTTGCTCATGATAAGGAGTTTGAAGCTGCGAGGCCCGAGGTGGGGACGAAGAGTGCCGTGACCTTGACGGGTGGGGGATGAAGAGTCATGTGACCTTGGCGGGTGCGGGATGAAGAGTCATGTGACCTTGACGGGTGGGGGACGAAGAGTCATGTGACCTTGACGGGTGGGGGACGAAGAGTCATGTGACCTTGACGGGTGGGGGACGAAGAGTCATGTGACCTTGACGGGTGGGGGACGAAGAGTCATGTGACCTTGACGGGTGGGGGACGAAGAGTGCCGTGGCCTTGACGGGTGGGAGACGAAGAGTGTCGTGACCTTGACGGGTGGGGGACGAAGAGTGCCGTGACCTTGACGGGTGGGGGACGAAGAGTGCCGTAGATGAAAATTTGAAGAAAAAAACGCCACTTTTTTCAAAATTTCTTGCTGTGGTTTTCACACCTGATGATGATTGCTTGTGTTGCAATTGAAACGTCGTGAGAATGTTAATGTTTTTTGTATTCTTTTATTATTTCCCTTCTACGTGACTTTACCGAAAGAACCAAGAATATCACGGAAAGTTATTCTACTGGATAAGGGTCTCCCCATATAGTTGGGTCACGAGGGTTATATGATATGAATTGCTACTTAAGTGCAGGTTGGTGAAGCTGTGGAGAATGGGCGTGGGGATATAGAAGTACAGTACCATAATGGGTGTTTCTGCAATTCCCACTCCAGCCCATAACGTAGTCTCCCAAAGCCCTCAGCTGAACGTCCTACGCCAATAATAAACAATGAATTGCCCTGGAACTTGACACAGTGCTGTCGGTATAGAGCACGACAGCAAAAGCCCACATACAGGTTTATTGCCTTTTTTGCAACTTAATACATTGCGTTCCGTGCATTTGTGTAATTAAATTTGGTCCTATGACATAACCACGATCTATGACCACACCCCTGGGTGTAAAACTCAAAATACGTTGCAATAAATCTTGACTTAAAGCTTTCGTGACTGCAGGAATTTATATTCCTTGGGTCTTTCGGTAAAGGCACGTCGATAGGTTCAAAGAAAATAACAAACAAAAAACTTCGACGTTTCGATCGCAACACAAGCGGTGGTCATCAGGAAAGATTTTTTTTTTACAATATTACCGTCCTTTGCAAACCATATACAGTAAATCACCTGGCACGGCGAAAGGTGCTAAGGGTCCTCATCCATCATCATCAGCCATCATAACTCCACTGCTGGATGAAGGCATCTCCAACCTGTTGCAATCTCTCATGCCTCGCTTTTGTTTGTGGCGTGCATATCTTTGCATGCCACCTCCTAGGAGAGTTTAGTGCGCTTGTATTTCATTGTGCAATTTGTCAACCCTGCAGAGGTTGGCACGAATGCGTTTTCAAAGTCCACTTAGCAGCAAACAACACACATTGACTTTTCATCTACAAAAATAACTTGCGTTGCCAAAATAAAAGTCTCTGGTGGTGCAGTGATGCAACAGTTCACACACTGCACTGCACCCGGTTACCTGAATTTGCTCATACAGTATAACTTTCAAGGTCAACCTCTCACATTCTCAATTCTCAAAAAACCTTTAAGTCGGTTCAACAGTATATTCTTAGTTCTTTCGGTAAAGTCACGTTGAAGGGAAACAATAAAATAATAAAATATATATAAAACAATAACAATTCTCACGACGTTTCGACCATAACACAAACGGTCGTCATCAGGTGTGTCGGTTTGCATAAATTTATTTATTTTTAAACGGTGTATTTATTTTGATTTAAAGCTTTCGTGACTGCAGTAATTCATATTCTTAGTTCTTTCGGTAAAGTCACGTTGAAGGGAAATAATAAAATAATAAAAAATATATAAAACAATAAAAATTCTCACGACGTTTCGACCATTTATTTATTATAAAAAAAACGTTAGCGCCACGCGCAGCGATTTGTCAGTTTATTTAGAAGGACGAGTCCATCTATGTTCTGAAAAGAGGAGGGGGGAGACGACAAATTTAATGTATGCTGTCTGAAAGCCACTGTAAGCGTGAACAATCAATTAAGACCTGAAATGGTTTATCAAATCTTTCCAATGATTGCTAAGCCAGAATCCATCTTCTCGGTTGAAATTGTCTCTGTGCTTGTATATGTGGATAGCCTCATGAACTAATCTCTCATGGTAGCCAGATGGCTTACAAAGAACCTCTGTCTTGGAAAAGTCAATGTCATGTGAGCCTACTGAATTATAACAATGATCTGCCACGGCCGAGGTGTTCGTCCTACCGTGTTTAAGGTCTGCTTTGTGTTCACGAATGCGGTCCGAGACATGGCGTTTGGTTTCTCCAATGTAACTACTACCACAGAGGCAACTTAGTTTGTAGACACCAGGGTATTGTATGTCCGGAATCACATCTTTTACAGACGGAACCAGATCACGGATTTTTATGCAAAACGACACACCTGATGACGACCGTTTGTGTTATGGTCGAAACGTCGTGAGAATTTTTATTGTTTTATATATATTTTATTATTTTATTGTTTCCCTTCAACGTGACTTTACCGAAACAACAAAGAATATGAATTACTGCAGTCACGAAAGCTTTAAATCGGTTCAACATTGTTAATGTGTCAAATTCAAAACTACTGTATTTTAATGCTCCCTGTAAAGTGCGACCTCCAACTACAAACTCAGTCAATGTCTCTGCCCTGTCTGCTCTGAAAGACCATTGCCGGCAGCTTTAGCCGATATATATAGCGATGAATGTGGTTTATTGTTTACATCTGTACTCGTGCACCACTGCCAATGTCAGTCCCTTTAAAAGTTTTCCAATCTGACCTTTCACCGTTTAAGGTCGAAAGTCTTAACTTTGCAGAGCGTGCACTGCACTGTGCGTGCCTGCGATATCGCATCTGGTTTGAACTGCAATCACAGATCTAAATCGAGCACCACGCATGCATGGTTGGTGTACTTTCACCAAGCTGCACTGGCCAGCTTAAACAAAAGTTCGAACAATCCCCCCCCCACCAACACCCACAGGGCCTGGGAAAGCTCTCATGCAGTAGCCGATTTGAAATTAAAAAAATGGTTGTACATGTGCATGATTTCCAACTACATTACGTGTGAATTCCTAAACCACATGAGTACTCATTTGGAGAGTACTGTGGAAGGGATACCTGTATGTGTAATGACACATATATGGAGATGTATTGGCTGCTCGTCTATTTTTGCTTCTATTCTCCACAACGATGCCAGCGATTATTTTAAAGGTGCTAATTTTAAACAAACTGGAATGGATGACTTGAAAGGAGGCCTTCATCCAGCAGTGGCTCGATAAGACGATGGTGGTTGCTACTGCTGTTTTTGATGTAGTGCTGTAACACGGCTTCGCATCAGCCCTGCAAGCCCACCAGAAGCACAAGTTTGCTTTTTTTTCTCTAGTCTCGCGTACGGTATGGGGGCAGCAATAAGTTCGGAAACTAAATGAACCAATATTCGAGGTCCGCGAACCAACGAGAGGAGGGGGAGAGCCCTTCGGTCGTGACAGTCGGTGTAGTTCTCCTCTCGCCGCTCCGTTTGAAGGTAGCGGCATCCCCACGGTGGTTTACCGTCGTCGATTCCGTGGCCACGACCACACTCCGTGGGCTTCGTCTCGTGCGCGTCTCTTCTCTATTCAACGGTTTTTACTTAACTTGATTCCTCTGTTTGACTGGGTCAAATGTTGTAGTCAAAATTTAGTCCGCTTCCCGTTGTCCAATCAATTCCACATTTTGCACAAGTACTCAGATCCGGTGACAATGCATGCCTGTATCAAAATCGGCGTCAATTAATCAATTAATTCGCTACTTTAAAGCAATGCACATTTTGCATGGACGCCTTATTATTATTTTATATATATTTGTGTGTGTAGGTCAAAAACGCCGCGGTCCTTAAATTGTGGAATTGCCTCGCCCAAGAAGCAGGCGCCACGTGTCTCAGCCGCGCCTGCTCCGTGTCAACGAGCTACGGGCACCATCACTCCACATACTCAAACAAAGGAAGTTCTACATTGAAGATTCATTTATAAAATCACCAATTTCTTCAAGTAAGCGTTGATGTGGGAGCAGGCGCCGCATCATTGACGTACTTCTCGACCGTGAGTTAAACGAAGTTGTTAATAAAACCGTTGTTTAAAAAAAAAACTTTTTTTTAAAGGAGTTTATTTTTTTAAATTCTCCTAAATTCCGAAGATCTTGGATGTCATGTGTTCCATTATCACTGTTACATTGCATTTATGGCTTTATTTTGGTGATTTCGAAAAGTTTTTTTGGTTTGGCCATGTTTGTTTGTTGTAGTACGGAGTTAGACTGATGGCCTTAATCTAAGTTGTCTTGTTGTTGTTGTTTGACTTGTATCCCACTGGGATTTTTGCACACAGCGTTGGTGTACGGTGCTTTTTCAGGAATATTTTCCCGTTTTTTTTCCTGGATTTTCCGTTTGCACAAAGTCACACATAAAGTCACATTAAGATGTTTTTTTTCTTGTTCATGTTTTAGTTTGTTTGTTTGTTGCGGTTGCACCCGATTCGATAGCCGAATGTCTCACAGGGGCTATACCAAAATAGATGAAAACTGAACTGCAATGTTGCGTGCGACCGTTCACTCGCAGTTGCACGGGGCCCGCCAGCAGGGGGCGTGCTCACGCGTGCCCACCCACCCACCCCCCTGCTGCGGGCTTGACGAGGCGACCTGGGTACGGGGCTTTTATTTTGAAAGGCACTCGAGCACCCCTCCACCACCACCACCACCACTGCTCCTTCGTCGTCGCAGAGTGCCTCTGCACGACGAGCAGCTTGCGCGGGCGGAGTGCGCGCCAGGTGATCGATCCTCTCGGTTGGTGATCCCCCGTCAACATCACTCGTGTCGGTGTGTGTGCGTGTCGGCCTGTGTAGTCTATCGTGTGACACACAAGCAGAGTGTGGTGGGTGTGTGTCGGTGTGTGCGTGTCGGCCTGTGCACTCTATCGTGTGACACACAAGCAAAGTGTGTCGTGTGTGTGCGTGTCGGCCTGTGTAGTCTATCGTGTGACACACAATCAGAGTGAGTGTGTGTCGTGTGTGTGTACTCTATCGTGTGACACACAAGCAGAGTGAGTGTGTGTCGTGAGTGTCGTGTGTGTGTGTAGTCTATCGTGTGACACACAAGCAGAGTGAGTGTGTGTGTGTAGTCTATCGTGTGACACACAAGCAGAGTGAGTGTGTGTCGTGAGTGTCGTGTGTGTGTGTAGTCTATCGTGTGACACACAGGCAGAGTGAGTGTGTGTCGTGTGTCTGAGTGTCGTGTGAGTGTGTAGTCTATCGTGTGACACACAAGCAGAGTGAGTGAGTGTGTGTAGTCTATCGTGTGACACACAAGCAGAGTGAGTGTGTGTCGTGTGTGTGAGTGTCGTGTGAGTGTGTAGTCTATCGTGTGACACACAAGCAGAGTGAGTGTGTGTCGTGTGTGTGTGTCGTGGGTACAGTGCATGCCTGTCGTGACACGTGCGCGTGTGTCGAACATCGCCGCCGGAGAGACAAAGGCGGCCGGGCGTGCTACTACTTGGCCACCCACCTTCGTAGGTTCTATTCGCTAACAGTACTTGCCCCAACGCTCTGTTGTTACAGGCTGTACGGGGCTGGGGGTATCTTTGTGTGTGTGTCTGTACTGTTCTGTGCATGGGGGTGGGTGGGGGTTGTCGCTGCCACGGCCGACGTGAGCGGTGATTACCCGAACCGAGAGCGACGCAAGCCACGTGCGTTGTTGTTGCTGCTGCTGCTGTTGTTGTTCTAGCCCGTGATAGGTGCTCGCTAACAGTGCACATCAAAGTACAGCATGGCAGGCAATTTCCGATCTCGGGAACACTTTCTTTTTTGCGCGCTACAAGCTGCTTTGACGACATTTCCTGGTATTAAAGTAACAAAAACCGCGTGGCAATTTTGTGACGCGGTTTGCAGCAAGTCTGTTGGCTGGCCGGCACTTCCATCCAGCGGTGGATAGAGAACGTCTTGTGGCTGCTTAGAATCAACAACCGCATGCGCTGCTTTGTTAAGCACCGATGCACACCGCGTAGCTTCTGTAACAAGTGCTCTTACGCCGTTGCTGCTAAAGCAAATTAATACAATTTAGCAAAAAAAAACGAAACAATTCTCACGACGTTTCGATTGCAACACAAGCTAATCATCAGCAGCATCATCATCATAAGGTGTGAAAACCACAGCAAGAAAATTTTGTTATTTTAAAAAATATATATTTTATTATTTCACTTTCCAAGTGGCTTTACCGTAAGAACCAAGAATATGAATCCCTGCAGTCACGAAAGCTTTAAAATCGAAATTTTACTAAAGCAAAGTTGCATATATTTTTTTTCTCAAATTTCTTCCCTTGATTGAAGATATTTTTGCGTTATTATCAAGTTACCCGCCAGTGTGCCTTGAATGGGTAGCGTGTCTATGAATGTTGTGTTTGCTACTCACTATCTGCAATGTTATGATCTATTTGCTGCCCTAACTTACTTTGTTTTCACAAAGGTACTCGGCTGGTCATTTTTGTGAATCGGTTTAATAATCTGAATGTATCCTACCCCGCAATAAACAAATACAATCAATCACAAATCAAAAGTTGCCACAGTGGTAAAAGTTGTACTTGTAAATGTTATTATTGCCCTTATTGATAAACATCTTTCTACTGGAGCAGTGTAGCCTCTGAATACAAAAGTCAAAATGGAACTGATTTCTTTTGAGGGTGGAGTGAGAATGGACAGTGAATGGGATTCATGGTCCGTGTCAAGGGCAGTGCAAATCCTCTAGTTGACAAGTTAACTAGTTAAGGGTCAGACGCAGAGGCTACGGTTTGATTACCCAGTCCAAAGTTAGCAAGCCCTCTCCCTGTCTTCCCATGTTATTGACTGCGCTTTCACTGGATACCGCTTTGTAAGAGAACAAGAGAGATTAGCCTAGGTGTAAAGAAAAGCACATCTAATATCGGAGTGATGTTGGTACTACGTACGCGTATGGATGAGAGCTGGGTCCTGATTATAGAACGACTTAAGCTTTCATAGAAATTGCACGAGGAAAAGCTGCCTTAGCTCTATATTCATAAGAAAGTTAACACAATGAAGCATCGTAGTTTCAAGTTTATGTTGTTTAACCCTGGCGAGAACTAAAAAGAGACCAGAGGATAGTCTGCAAGAGTTGCATGGGTCACCGAAATGAAAAAAAATGAGAAATAAATAACTGAAAATCATAACGAAAACAACTTTTTTCACGTGAGGTATTGAAAATATGGCAAACATACCTCCCTGCAGCGCATATCGGCTTGGGCAGGTGAAGTGAAGTTAGGAGAGAACCTAGAGATGGTCAGGACCACTCGTACGTCAATTGTCAAAGTAAAAAAAAAGGTTTATCCGATAATTAATAAAATCATGAATGACATTGATATTAATAACACTTAATAGTAATCACAAACTTGAATACTAGCATTAATAACCAACATTAAAAACAAATGTTATTCCATGAAACGCACAGCGAGGATGTTCTGCTGGCAGTGTTGCATGGGTGAGTTCGTGGTGGTCATGTCGGATGGGAGTTGCCTACCTGGCAGCTGATTAGTTGGTGCAGTGGGATTGATATAATGTAATCCTGAGCAACTGCTGCCATGCCCACAGTGTTGCAATACCACTCGGATATGCTGATATTACAGCATTTTTGTAGGTTTTTTCAAACAGCATTCTGGAACTTGCTACAATCTGCTGTTTTTTTTTCTGAGCGCTTTCTGCACTCGGGCCTGCGGACTCAAAGCAATAAAAAAGGATTACCATTTAAGCAAAGGTGGCTGAGACGGACGCTGGGAAAGATAGGATAAGGATTGTGGAAGTGATGAAAATCTTATGAGGCCAAAAATGTTGCACTGCAAAGGACATGTGCACAGGAAGGAGAGCCATTTATTTAAAAAGACATTGGAATGGTTTTCATGAGGCCCGCAACTAAAATCTGATAGTATAGGATATCGTTAGGGCAGATCTTGGAGGTCATGTGTCCAATATGCAGCAGTAGAAGGTAGAAAAGTGTTGGTTACGTGTGGGGGCATCAACGCCTTTGGCCGTGGTCACATTTTAATTTCGATCTTTCGCTCTTTCAGTGTTAATAAAGGCCATCCAGCAACAATGGGAGACTTCCAAGAGGTGGTGTCGCGGGCCCGGCAAGCATTCCGAACGGGTCGCAGCCGCGACATAGCATTCCGTGAGGAGCAGCTTCGGGCTCTCAACCAGCTCATGGAGGAAAACGAGAAGGAGCTGTGTCAGAGTTTGTACGAGGACCTGCACAAGGTCGGCTTGCTTGCACTGAGCTACAACCACCTTAACATATTGTGGGATTGAATACCCTCTTCTTGTATCCTGCTTTATACCCTGTTATGCCTTGCACTAGTCATCATCGTAATTACTGTGAGCCACAGTCTATCAAATTCTCCCTGTCTCACAATGCCGCAATCTGGCATGCTCAATTCGCATGACCTGATCACATGTGTTGCCTTCATGTTTACTGCCCTCTGGGGTGTGTTCATTCATTTGGCTGCCACTTTGTTACCAGTCTTGTACATTGGCTGCCTTCCCTTATACGTGTCCTGGCCAAGCCCACTTACTTTCCTTAGCAGTCATTATGATGTCTCTCACTTTTGATCTATGGGTTCCTCTCTCATAATTCCCATCATGTATTGTTCCAGTCTTCTTTGTACACTTTTCAGCATTTGCATTTTCTTTGTCAATGTCCATGTTTCTGATGCATACATGATATCTCCTGACAAATTACCTGCTCATTATGCAGATAATTTATCAAACACACTCTGTCCATCTTCGTCTTTCTCTCCCTATCTGGTGCCCGGCAGTGCAAGTTTGAAGTGATTTTGCACGAGTTGGTGCCCGCCAAGAACGACATGGCGTTTATTGTGAGCAATCTGCGCGAGTGGATGAAGCCACAACCGGTGTCACGCTCCCTGATTACCCTGGCCGACACTGTGTACATTGAGCCTCAGCCCCTGGGCGTGTGCCTCATCATGGGGGCCTGGAACTACCCAGGTGGACTTGTGTTTCAACCGCTCGCCGGAGCCATCGCTGCAGGTGCGAACGCAGGGCAGGCGAGGGAGTTTTTGCTGCCACCCATGATTCGTGATTCGTGAGGTCACGACTCGATTCGAGAAGGGATGCGTTGTTTTGTTGTCTCTGGTATATTGTTTGTCTGGTTTGCATTGTGTGTGCATTATTTGTATTGTGTCTCTTGTATCTGATGTCTCTTGTATTTGTTGTTTGTGACTCGTTTGCTGTTCGTCTCATATTGTCCGTCTCATTTGTATCGTGTTTGTCTCATTTGTGTTTCTCTCGTATGAATGTAATGTGCGTCTCGTTTGTGATGCCTGGCTTGTTTGTATTATCTCTTGATGCATTGTCTATCGTATAACTGATGTGTGTGTGTCACGTTTGTACTTTCATTCTGTAGTGTCTGCCCTGTTCACCCCTTTAGCCCAAACGTCACATTTACATATACAGGAATTTTCATAAGTTATAAACATTTGATTCTTATATGCCAGATTTAATGCCTGTATGGTGAGTGAAATAATTAAACTAATTCATTAATGTATCGTTACTTGCTTAGCACACAGACAACAGCTGGTCCATCCACCCCGACCATGCCCAGGCTCGAGAGCCTGTTGTCCTTTGGATTTATTTATTGATTGTTTTACCTGCCTTTGGTGCGATCTGACCCATTCATTGTGAAGATAATGGCACAGAGTGGCAATCAACTCCTGTATAAGCAGGGCTTATCGTGTCTTTTGGTGGGAGACTGCATGCACTACAGATACACTTTTAGTGCCAGTTTGTGTCCCACAATCATTGCACAATGCATGGACCGCTTTGTCATGGGCTTTTTAATTTTCACACTCACTCCTTGGTTTTCACCATTTAAGTCAGATTCTCTTTGGTGAGGTCAGTGCTTTTTTGGTCAAAAGATTTTTACGTGTACTTATATATGAGTGAATGATGGTAGAACAGTGGTGGTTACGTGAAGGAATTTACAAGTAAAAAAAAACTCTAACCTGAATGAAATAGACTTTTTGTGCAGTCCATCCACTTATTAGGCAGCTGCCCTGATTTAAGGTGCATTGTGCCATTGCCCTGGGAGTGCAACTTTGCATGGGGAATTACCCCATTCTAAACCTGTCCAATGGACACAGTCTCTTTACAAATAAATAGATTTTTTAAAACAAGAGCCCATTGAGACCAAAGTCAAGGGAGATCCAAATGAGTTGCACTTAGCTCAGTTGAACAACTGATTTACAAACACAAGTAAAAAAATTGTTGGATAATTGCTCAACATGTAATGATTGCACGACATCCATCTTTCAGCTCACAAATACCTCTGGAATAATGTGTGTAAGAATCAATAATTTCAGATTCAGTTATGCAACTAATATGCTCACATTACATTTAGGGTCCACAAATGTGACAAAATTACAATCCCAAAACTTGACAATTCATCGCACTTCTGGGGCCTTGGGGGAAGGGGTGGGCTAGTGGTGCTGAACAATTTTACATCTAATAATTTCAATTACTTCATTCTAAAAGCTTGAGCATTGCAGACTGCTCTCCTTTATTTCCATATTAGTGTGCTGCGATTATAGTTGTGGGAGCTGTGTTATGCAGATTGGTAGAGATGGTGAGCAGAGGCGTAACATGGTTGGCATGGACCCTGCTGTAAGAAATGAAATGGGGGTTCCCCATTAATTTTCCCCTTCTCTCCATAGCTGGCATCTGGGCCCCTACAGCCTGTGGGTCCCTGTGCAGTTGCACTGCCTGCACTTTCGATAGCTATGCCACTGATTGTGTGGATTGTAGGAAATGCAGCCGTGATAAAGCCGTCTGAGCTGTCTGAGAACACGGCCAAGCTGTTGGCGAAGCTGTTTCCTCGCTACCTGGACAAGGTGAGTTTGGAGCGAGTGGTGGTGTCGATCTTGCAAAAACCACCGTACTGATAGCACTTGCATGTTAACATGGGAAACGGTTGCTTGTTAACAACGTTATACCTATTACACATACGGCACGTTTTTGTCAATCAACTACTGGATGAGGGTCATGTAGGCCATGAAGGATTATTTTGATTACTTAAATATGCTAGTTGAAGGTGAGAGAAATTCAGACTCAATTTTATTGCACGGCCCACAATCCCTGTTACATTGTTGTTTTTGGATGGTGGTGGTTACGCATTAACGTACGAATTGGGCGCAATCTTGCCTTATCTTCCGAGGTCTGATGAAAACGAGCACATTCCAGGTGATTTGGTCATGGGCATTTACTCTGTCATACCTCTGCCTTCCCCACATGGATAGATGCAAGAGATGTGGTCAGCCATGCAGAAAAAACTTGACCTAGAAACATAGATTTTAAAACATAGTAACCAACATGAAACATAGAAGGCAAAGAGTGGTGGAAGAAAACGGGTGGCAGAGGATAAACGAGAAAAATATGGACTGATGGAGTGGAAAAGGCACGAGAATGCAGAGGAATGGCAGGGGAATAGCAACAGATGTTATATAATAGTGGAAGACTCTTGCTGGAAGTTTGTGGACCCAGCGGCATCGGTAAAGGGGCTGAAGGGATGGGAAGAAAGACCTCCACCTTATGCAGATCTGCAGAACCGACTGCGTTTGTGTACAGGGTTAACCACGTCCGCATTGTCGACTCGCCAAAAAGCCTGGGCCGCCATCCCTCCCTCTCTTTCGTTGGCTCGCCGGTTACAGGACATGTACCAGGTGGTGTTGGGCGGGCCCGCCGAGACGACGGAGCTCCTGAAGCAGCGCTTCGACCACATCTTCTACACGGGCGGCCCGACGGTGGCGCGTATCGTGATGGCGGCAGCCGCCCCGCACCTCACGCCCGTCCTGCTGGAGCTCGGCGGCAAGAGCCCCTGCTTCGTGCACCGCGACTCCAACCTCCAACTGGCCGCACGGTAGGCGTGCGACGACGGTGGGCCTCCCACCAGCCAAGGCGGCAGCCAATGGCGGTTTTGTGGCCGTTGTTGATGCGCGTCAAGTCGGTCAACGTGTTGGAACCATTCTGTTGCGTGTCGAAAGTTGGTGTTTTGAGTTGCTTTGTGATTGGTTCTCGATAATGCGGATTTAGTCTTGTGATTTAAAAAAAAATATTCGTATTGGCTGTTCGCCATATATTACATATTAGTTCACAATGTAATATCGCTTGTGTAACCTTAAAACAAATCTTGTTGTTTAGTTTATTTTATCTCTTCCATTCAGCCGCATCACTTGGGGCCGATTCATCAATTCTGGACAGACGTGCATTGCGCCCGATTACGTGCTGTGTGAACCGTCGGTGCAGGAACCCCTTGTGGAAGCCATTCGTGTCACTCTCAAGGCAAGTGATGAGATCACTGAGATCTGAGTTTGTTTCCTGGCTAAAATCAGTGGGGGAGTGATATCTGAACCGATCCTGGGCACCCTCTTCACCAACCTGCACTGGCCAGTGTTGAGAAGTATGGTCAAACAAACCCCATGACTGACATGGTATGGGAATGCCTTCATCCAGCAGTGCATTGATAAAGGGGCTAAAATTGTATACTATTTGTATGTTGTATAGCTTTTCAACAAGTGTGATAGGTAAAACGATATTTTTAAACAAGCTAATCTACTATATTCTTGGTTCTTTCGGTAAAGTCACGTTGAAGGGAAACAATAAAATAATAAAATATATATAAAACAAAATTCTCACGACGTTTCGACTGCAACACAAGCAGTCATCATCAGGTGTGAAAACCAATGGCATGATGATGACTGCTTGTGTTGCAGTCGAAACGTCATGACAATTTTATTGTTTTATATATATTTTATTATTTTATTGTTTCCCTTCAACGTGACTTTACCGAAAGAACCAAGAATATGAATCACTGCAGTCACGAAAGCTTTAAATCAAAATTTAAGCTAATCTACTTTTAAGGTATAAGAATCTGTGAAAGGAATTTTAAAGATAATGTAGTGTGGTGATAGCACTGTGTAACAATTTTTTTGTTTGTTCCCGGGTAGTAAGTGTTATTTCCTAATTGCTTATGCCTCAAAAGTACAGAAAATGGCTATTATTCCCCACAAACTTTACTTTTCTGACCAGGACAGTGATATTTAGAAATTTACCTATTTTCCAGAACATTCCAGATAGATTCAGTGCTGAGTAAACTTGGAGTAAGTTCTAGAACATTCTAGAACTTTCCAGTAATGTAAATAGTAGTATAAATAAGTGGCCTTAAGCCCACCAGTTCAGTTTAGTTCCAGCTGCCTAAGTTTATACATATCTGCATTTTTCTGAGATGGCATTAAGAGGCTGCAGGCATCCGGCAGACGCATTTTGCTATGTCTGCGGCCAATTTATCAAGACAAGAGTGAAAAATTACTCTGTGGAAGCATCTGCTAAGATGTGTGAGGCCTACAAGGCATATTTTGGCATGCCTGTCTGGGATCAAGAAAAACCCTCGGCACCTCATTTCACCTGCGAGCAATGAAAAAAAAACTCTGGAAGGTAAAATTTGTAAAAAAAAAATTAAATTGTTAAAGTTTTTCATTTTAAAATGTTTTACAATTTTCAATGTTATTGAAAAAACATATCATATGAAAAATGTTGCAAAAATCTCTTACACACTAGTCATGGGTGAAGTAAAGTACAGAGGGGAAAAGAGAGCCATGAAGTTCGCTATCCCAAGAATTTGGCGGGAACCCACTGACCACTCAAGCAACTGCCACTTCTGCATGGTGGACCCTTCCAAACGTCAGACTGGCAAGAATGCACCTGCTATCACATATCCGGACCTTCCTTCATCCATCACCCTGGTGCCACACTGCCATGAGCTCCCCGCACCCACTCCTCCAGAGAGAGCAGCCGTCTTTAGAAGAGAGCAGCAAGTGAGAGAGCGAGGAAGACATTGTAGATCCAGATGACAATTTCAGAGGTGGAGCTGAGGAGAGAAACCCATACTATCCCAACCAAAAAGACCTCAACGACTTGATCAGAGACCATGGTCTCACCAAATCCAAATGCCGAGCTTTTGACGTCTCGGCTCAAGCAGTGGAACTTGTTGGATGAAAGTGTGCAAGTCGCAGATCAGAGAAAGCGTCACCAGCCTTTTTGCAGCTTCTTCACCCGTCAAGATGGGCTCTGCTTCTGCCACAATGTGACCAGTCTGTTCGAGGCAATTGGAATCGCCTGTAACCAGAATGAGTGACGCCTCTTCATTGGCAGCTCATCAAGGAGCCTCAAAGCCGTGCTGCTCCATAATGGTAACAAGTACCCATCTCTTCCCATGGCTCACTCGGTGCACCTCAAAGAGGATTACAACAGCATCAAGACCTTGCTGGACGCCTTGAAGTATGATGAGTACAGTTGGAAGGTCATCGGAGACTTCAAAATGGTGGCATTCCTGATGGGTCTCCAAGGCGGTTTTTGCCAAGTTTCCCTGCTATCTTTGCCTTAGGGACAGCAGGGACACCAAGGCGCACTACCACAGGTGGGACTGGCCACAGTGGACCGAGTTCTCTGTGGGGAGGAACAACGTCAAGTGGGAGCCACTGGTCGACCCCCGGAAGGTGCTGATGCCACCACTGCACGTAAAATTGGGCCTTATGAAACAATTTGTCAGAGCTGTAGATAAGGAGTCGGCAGCCTTAAAGTACCTTCGAGACATTTTACCTAAGCTCTCGGAAGCAAAGCTCAAAGCCGGTGTCTTCATCAGACCACAGATAAAGAAGATCCTGGAGTGCAATAAATTCCCCAAGAAGCTCACTAGTAAGGAGAAAGCGGCTTGGAACAGCTTTGTCATAGTGGTTCGTTGCTTCCTGGGCAATCACAAGGTCGAAAACTATGTGGAGCTGGTTGAGACTCTGGTGAAGAACTACGGCACAATGGGCTGCAGGATGTCCCTCAAAGTCCATATCCTTGATGCTCATCTTGATAAATTCAAGGAGAACATGGGAGCGTACTCGAAGGAGAAAGGCGAGCGCTTCCACCAGGATATACAGTACTGGACTTTGAACGCCGCTACCAAGGACAGTATAACGAGAACATGATGGGAGACTATATTTGGGGGCTGATTCGTGAAAGTGATTTACAGTATAATCGTAAATCTCAAAAAACTACTCACTTCTAAATCTTTTGTAGTAATTTTTGTATTAAATTTTGATTGATACATTGTTTTTTTCTTACTTTATGTGAAAGAAAGGACACAAATTTGCCCGTTTTCTCATTGAAAATAGGTAAATTAAAAAATATCACTGTTCTGGTCACAAAAGCAAAGTTTTTGGGGAATAATAGCCATTTTCTATTCCTTTTTAGGCATAAGTAATTACAAAATAACACTTACTACCCAGGAACAAAAATTGTGTAACATAGTGTAGTCTGTGCAAATGCAGTAAATCTGCAAATTAACCATTCATGAGCGGTTTGGTATTTGTCCGTAAGGTGCATAAAAAAACTATTTCGACAAATATTGAACACGTACACACACCCTTTTATATAAAATTAAATAATTACTGTAAACATAGACAAAACATACAATGTATAAGTTTAATCATTTTCTGTGGAACCTGCATGCATAGGAATACTATGGAGAGGACCCCAAAAAGTCACTGGACTATGGGCGTATCGTGAACAAGAGGCACTTTGACCGAGTGAAGGGCCTCATGGCCGGAGCAAAGGTCGCCATCGGAGGAGAGACTGACGAGGCTGAATTGTACATCGGTAGGAGTAAACACGGCATTACAAATATACTTTCTCTCGACTCCTCCAGTCCCCTTCATATGAAGGCTGCTAGTTCCATGAACCTCCGGCAGCAGTCCTCCACTGTTGCTGGTCATCATCATCATCCCATTTGTTTCCATCTCATTACTCTCTGTTCTAGTGCTTCTTTCACTCCATCAATCCATCTTTTTCTCATTCCTCTGTTGTTCTTCACGAGCATTGCCATTGCTTTTGCCGGATCCCTGTCGGTATTCTTCTGACGTGACTATACTTTACCAGTCTTCGTTGCTCAATTCTCTCTGAATACAGAGAGGCTGCTTAATCTATGACATGTGCAGAAATGCAGCCAAACAAGCTGATTACAGCTTGACTGGAATGCAAATTGACACAATCTTTTGAACATATGGCCTACAGCACTCTGCCCCAATAAGAATTGTTGGCCAGTATATTTGTAAATTGTTCCACTTTGTGTTGATTTAATAATCGTCAGCAGCAGCCATGTTCCTTCCACTGCTTTTACTTAATTTCATCATTTTGTAACCACTCATTATCCACAACTCGTATAATCTGCAGCCCGGAACTGATCCATGAAATATATTATTGAAGAATGGATATTTCCTATGATTAACATTATTTTTCATGAATAAGGGGTATATTCAAAATATATTTAGCCATGATAAAGATGAGTTATTTGCGAGTGGTCAGCATGGGTGCTCGTTTGATATTATCTACATTCTTTGTTGACAAGAGACATCACGCAGCAAATTCATCCTTTCCTATGTGTGGATAATTTTAGGGATAGTCATTTTTGGATATCCCCCCCACCCCTCTTTATAGCCCGGAATCTGGGAGCCCCTCCCCGGTGTAGTTGTTCCACCTGCATGCTCCATACCTATGCCACTACACTGCGCCAACAAAAAATCCATTATGCTTTTTGACTCGCAATGAATGGAGTGCGTACACATTTATCATAACTGAACAATTCAGGTTAGTTCAGACAATTGTTTTCTTATCGCTTTTGCTAAGTCCTCCTCTTCCTCCTCCTCTTGCTGCTGCGGCGGTGGTGCCGGCTTTCAGCCCCAACAGTGCTCACGGATGTGGATGCGTCCTCGGCGGCGATGCAGGAAGAAATCTTCGGCCCCATCCTGCCCATCATGACCGTGAATGGCGTCGATGATGCCATCACCTTCATCAACGATCGCGAGAAGCCGCTAGCGATCTACGTGTTCGCACTCGACAAGAAGGTGCTGGCCCTCCCACCCCAACCGCGCCCCCAACCCCCACAGCCCAAGTTATGCCCACCGTAGATGTAATGGAGTTGATGGCAGAGGCACAGCCACTTTAGGTGTCTGGACACCCGCAGAATGGTTAGATATGGCAATGAGACAGCTCACAACATTTTGGACAAAATTCACGGTATTTTGAGGATGCTTTTTTCCCACTCGAACAGAGGCGACGTAAATACTTTTTTTCTGCTGATGGTGAAACTTTGAAATTCAAATTAGCTCGTGGACAGTATGCTCAGCAATGAGTCGGGTCACCAGAAGTGGCAAAGATAAAAAAAAAATATTGTAAAGTAAGAGTCTTATTATCTGTGGCAAAGTGGGGAGCAAATTTTGCGGATCCTATTTGTAGCCTAAACAATAACCACCAGGCACCATGCACTAGTAGGACTCCCCCCAACTTACAAAGTGTGGCTGTGCTCCTCATTGATGGGACATGGTGTCGTTTTGATTTGTAAATAGGAATGCCATTTTGCCTGGCATAGATTGAAAATGTTGCCAAGGTTAAAATGTTGACATTTGTAAGATAAAATTAAAATAAAAGGGGCAGTGGTGTCACAGCTGTAGCTCACTAAAACTACGAACCCAGCGACCTGAGTTTGAGTTCTAAGCAATTGGCAGGCGGTATCAAAACTGTTCCTGGACTTTCCCTTCACCAACCTACACTGACCATCATGAAGATGTTTTACCATCATGAAAAAGTATGGTAAAACAAACCCAATGACCGATAAAGCATGGAAGAGACCTTCCACCAGTTAATTGACAAAGTGCTGTTACTGATAAGTAATGCTTTTTTTTTGGCAGGTGGTGAAACGTCTGGTGGATGAGACCAGCAGTGGAGGCTTCACATCCAATGACACCCTGTTCAACTACGCAGTCGAGGGCATGCCGTTTGGTGGCGTGGGTGAGTTCCCTACTCCCATGAGCAGCAGCAGTTGTTTTCCATCATATGGATAGTATTACAGTTATTATATGTAACTATTACTGTAAATAATGGTGGATCAACAGTGCAGTGATCCACGCCCATGGCTAACAATGTGTCGAATGATAGATGAATCCTGAGTGCCTCCTTTGCCAACCCACGTTGACCAGTTTGGAGATGTATGGTCGAACAACCCCTACGACTGACACAGTGTGGGGGAGGTCTTCGTCCAGCATGTACAACGTACATGAATTGAGAATAATAAATTACTGATGAATATATTGTGGGGGTGTAAGGATTGAATGGATGCAGCATTACATGTATAATATTGGACGATATTATTGACGTTAGGTTTAGAGTTGGGGTTTAAAAACTGAACTGCCGTATGCCTACTCTCCATCACAACCACGAATACGTACGTAGTATTTTATTTATTACTCTCTTTTTTTGCATACACCTGCACGATAATAAAGTAAAATTGTGTTTGACCACGCAGGCAACAGCGGAATGGGCTCCTACCATGGCAAGCACAGTTTCAACAGCTTCTCACACATGCGCGCCGTTGGCCTGAGAGGCCAGTCAATGGAGAGCGCCAACACCATTCGTTACCCACCATACAGCGACAAGAAGCTCTCCTGGTGCCAGTGGGCCATAGGCAAGAAGATGAGCAAGGGGGGCAGAGGAGGCCGGAGCACCATTCTGAGCATCGCCTTGCTGGGCTTGGCACTGGTCGGAGCCTTCGCCGCTCTTCTGACTAAGGTCAAAAATCAAAAGCCTAACCAAGCACTGTAGGGGACCCCGTTGATATTGATCAGGCCGAGAAGGTGGCTCTGAGGTCAGAGGGCTACGCCATCGTTGGTTTAAATCCACGATGAAACTGAAACTCACCACATTAATAAAAAAAACACTGCCCTAAACACTTACCTCGTAATGTAACAGCGACAGTGTTTGTGGCATTAGCCCCTCTTAAAAGTTATGAAGGGCCATTTCTCAAAATTATGTTTTTTTATATAATTTTCCCTCTTTAGGGCAGCGCTAATGATAAATGTGTTTCATTTTGTTAGTGCTTATGAACCAATACCCATGCAGCATCAAAGATTGTTGTGCAATTAAACTGTATTCTCAAGTGTAGTTGATGATGTGGTACCGTGGGTTCATGATAGTTTCTATATGACAAATGGCCAGATAGAAACAAATATTAAATTCAGGGTTTTTTTAACTTAATTTTCCAGCTCTGAGAAATGAAGGTGTGAGTTTCACTTCCAAACCACAGACAAATTCTGTATGTTCAGAACTTGGGGAAAGTGCACCCCCTTGTGTGGGCAAAATGAAAAAATTACTTGATGGCATCCTAGAAGACATTCCATTATATCTCACATTTCGTGAGCTGTTCTCTAACACATGGGGTGGTTGCACTGCCCTGCAAGAGTTGTGAATGGATTTCCCATCAGCCCATGACATGATGCTGAAAGCACAATTGTAGAATACAGTTGTCAAAAGAGAAACTATAAAAACAATAATCAATGAGACAAGCAAGTAGAGAATGTTTTAATATTATAAATACAGCAGATGAACATGCCAAGTGTGCATGTATTTCACTCTGGTGAAGAAGAGTCTTCCCTAAATAACAGTTTACTTCATGTAATACTTTTAATTAATTCGGTTTTCTGTTGGCAAATCTTAATTGCGTTCATACACCAGGGAGCGCTATTTTCTCTCAAGTTGGAACAGATTTTGCTTTAACACATGACATTTGCGTCATTTAAAATGCCATTTTAAATACCACCTTTGTGAGAATTTGACACCTACGTGATTGAGGTGTTGTTTCCTTTCAGAGAACCCATAACAATATAACATCTGTAAAAAAAAAGGTGCACAGTAATTTGCTTATGACTTAACTCAGGAATTCACACTGCTTTTTAGGTAAATTTGCTAACAGCCGTCCTTCGCAAATGTACTGTTAACTGATGTTTGATGTTAATGTTGTACTAGATTAGATCATGGCACTAACTGCCTCAGTCTTTCGTGATGATGCCGATGACGTAAATACATGTCCAGTTGAATTATTTGCCTTCTGCTTCATTGTTGGAAGTGTACTCTGTTAAACTTAAAAGAGGGCAAGAGTGACACTCACCTGATACCACTCACCAAGCACACTAATCAGTCTCCACTTGCCACTCACCACTCATGCACCATACACTTATAAGACCTCCCAACATTCACCAGGCACTCACTACCCACTATGTACCACATACTCACCAGGTACTCGCTGCACACCACACTCACCACTCACCAGACAGTCACTACTCACCACTGGTGGTGTCTATAACGAACCTATTTTACACAAGCAGCCACCAAATGTAACTATTTCATTTCCCTTTCCGACGTGTTTCCGAGTTGCACTGCATGTTGTTCGGAATGATGTTCGACATTTCTCTGCACGTGCTGGGAGCTTCTTGAACTTCAGTTCCGCAACCAGCTCCCAGCATGTGGAGCTATAAAACACAACCATGAAAGCCTGCACAGCACATTCGTTTCCCACTTCACTCATGGGTTCTTCCCGCTGCCGTTCCAGTGCCACCAGATTGAGTACACCGATTGTTCCAGCGTTTGGCAGTAGATTCGAATACATCCAATCGGGGGCTCACTATACGGGTCATATCACACCTTGAGTGATGATAGACTAACACGTGGGACCGTTCTTATTGCTCTGTGATAATGGACGAACTGTAGCACATTAAATAATGTTGTTTATAGTTTGTCCGATGCAAGTTTGCAGTGTTAAGAACCAAATGCTCAGCCACATTTACAAAAGGTGTTCGTCTGTAATCGAAATAAATGAATTAAAATACTGTAACTTGGTGTCTGTCCATTTCATTGCAGTTTGTGTTGGACCAGTGAATTACACCAGATAGCTGCAGCCCGAGCTCAACCAACAAATCGTGCTCGGCAGTAACTCACACCTCTGACTCATTTATGGCCCAAGGTAATTAAAATATTTTACATTTTCACGGTGGCTACCATGCCATATTTGGTGGTACATGCCAAGTAGAAACAATAGTTGTTGGTGATTTACATAAAATAACTAAAATATTATAGTTATAATTTGCAATGTGAATGACTTAATATTTCTTTACACTGTTGTTTTGCTGTTATTGCTGGACAATCGTAGCGTCTTAGCAGATTACGAGTGGACTTGCACAGGCTTGATGACAAGCACAGTTGTGGCTCTGTACCAGACCTGGGGTCAATTACAATAATGTTATTCATAATAAATGACAATCACAATTTAATTGTAATTTCAACTACGAATGCAGCTATAACTACAGTAATTACAATTGACCCCAGGTCTGTTGTATATAGCAGCACCTGTGCCGTGGACCGCATGTTTATCAGTCGAGTGCTAGGTGAGGGCCTCCTCATGCCATTCATATCGTGGGGTTTATTTGACCATACTTCACTATGGTGTTCATTGTGGGTTGGTGGAGTGGGGAAACAGATGTGGGAGTATAGAAGTACAGTACCACAATGGATTATCCTTTACTGCCCTCCGATTCCCACAATTTTTTTCCCACAACAGACTATAAAAACATGTTTATGCAAGGCGGTTGCCAATTAAAGAACTGGTCCAGGTTCCAACCTGCTTAACTTCTGAGGTCTGACGAGATAGTATGCATTATTGGTGATTTGGTCATGGACTCATTGCACAAGTATAGATCCCAATGCAGCAGTTTCTCTTCCATGTCGGGTGTTTGCCGCAGACTATTTTTGCAAAATAAACTTTACTAAATGGGGACTATAATTAAGCATTCATTCATGCGTTCAGATAGATCCTTATAATTGTGGTACATTTATACAATTTTGAGTGTAAAAATGTACCGTTTTGATCCGTACGTGTTTTCTGTACTGTAGCTTGTTCATGTGACCCTGCCACCAGAACAGGCATGACACGCACCACAATGTAGAGCTGGGACAAATAATCAACTTCTTTAATCGACTATATATATTTTTATTGTTGATCACTTGAGCCATTTAAAATGGTAGCCGCCTTAATATCCTGCATGCAAAGGCTGGAAACCCCCTACAAACCATACTCAGCGTGACGCAGCTGAAGATGTCAATAATGTCACCAAACCCCACCCATTATATCTTGTATAGCAGAACACGTAAGAACAGGGGCAAGTCTTTTTCAACAATTTTTGTATCGTCTGCTTAGTTGAGTAATCGAGTTGACAATAAGTTGAGTAATTAATTACTTCAAGAATCAAATTGCCTTAACTCTACCACAATGTGACAAATATATTGCGATGTGAATCGTAATAATTCATTGAATCGTAAGGAGAGCAAATCTTTACATGGCTAGTATCTATAATCCTGCTCTAAACTAAGTTGGTTATTTCAATGTGAATGTTACATTTTCAAGTACAGTATAATATCTGCACTTAATATATTTTATGTTATTTCAGACTCATCAATGTTTTATTCCACCACCGCTGTTCTTGTTGAGAAATATTGACGTATGACTTGTGTTGGTCAGGGGCAGAACCTTGTCCCACTGAGCCATCCCTTCGGTCAAGTTGTCCAGTATGTCGACGACACAGGAGTCCATTCACGTTTTTCATGCCGATCACTCTTCGGTTTCTCATATTACCCACCCCGGCTGTGATACAGGACGCTGAACATGAGATAAAGCCATGGCTGTAATTATTGACACTGCAATGGGTACAATGGTACACGACAGCCTGTTATGCCCGTATGCATGTCACGTCCGAGATAGTATTCGTTTACTTTTCAGTATGTAGCCTCTGTAAAATACCGTTAAAATTTTCATTCTAAAGTTGAATTAAGCTATGCACATGACCTTTCTGATCACAGGTTCCAAAGGCTCAAAACGCTCAGCTGCCAGCCGCAAACAGCACTGTTGAAGGTGTAGTGGATAAGGGTTAATTGACTTGAGAATAATTATAAAAACTTTGGAAGAGAGTTAATGGGAGGGAATTCAAAAGTTGACCTGCGTGAGAAAATAAACATGTTGATTCAGAGTCATGTGGTGAGTCCGGTACGTTTGGTAATCTGTTAATCATTTTGTAAACCTTAACGATCAGGACTGCGAAATAAAGAAGCATTAAAGCTATTCTATCAGCATAGTCGGGCATTAATAATATATAAAGCACTTAATGATGAACTGGACTCTTTTCAAGGCCCAATGCTCCAGATTGTCCTGGATTCAGGAATAAACTGGCTATGCATTTGTTGTAAAAGACGTAAATGTAAAAAAAAGGAACTGCTCTATTGCCCACCCAGTTCACAAGGGGAAAATACACGCCAATACAGTACAACGGCTGATATGCAATTCACTGGGGACTGTGACATTGGCGGGTATGTGAAAAGGTCAGATATGTGAACATCTATAGAATATAAAATGATAGTTGTACCGTGCACAATACAATACGCTGGGTCTGGGTGGTTTAATTGGTCAAGGCGGATATGTAATGGTCATCGCCGGAAATGGGAATAAATAATTTGGGGAACTCATAAATGCCCTTACCCCGCTAGACCAGGATCCCCTCCCCCCATCAGGACTATACCCTCCCCCAAGATCTGGATCTACAAACAGCCTGAATGCAAGGGGGCGGAGGACAGCGGACACCAGAATTGACGAATGCGTTAACTTTTTGTTCGCTTGTTTCAGCACAGTCAGTTTATAACAAAGCATATTCGCAGACCTTTGCATGTAGTTTTCCGTCAACTAATCTTTTCGAAGATCCAGATCGTGTCGGACGGACAGTTGCGAATTTTATATATATGGAGATATAGGCTTATGTAGACGTCCCGATCACTGCACTTGACCCTGGTTCTTTCCTGAACGACAGTAGGGTTAAAATATTCACACCTACCATGGCGCTCAAGCTCATTCTGGCCCATTTACACCCCTGATAATGGTTGGAAAAGCAACGTTGTACTCGTGGCCACCCACTTCCCTGCAATACCAGTAGAGCTGTTTACAAGTGAAATTAAGCATTTGGGCATTGCACACACCTGATCATGAGTAGAATAGGAAGTTTACATCATGGGGGGTGTTTGTAAGGAATGTTGTTTTGACTCATGTAGGTTTATGTATACAGTACTTCGATTGCCTCGAGGCTACACAATGCAAATTTTGTCTTACATGCTCCATCAATTCCACAGGAAGTTAATTAAAATGTGTATACAGCACCAGGATGTGCTGTTAAAAATGTACACAGCGTGCCCAGTTGTCGTTTGTAAGAAGGCGTTCGGCTCCTCAAAGGAGTTTGTGTTGCTAAATAAGACAGTTAACTAACTCGTTGCTTTTTCGCTTTGTGTGCATAATGATATATTTCTAACAACCACTCAACATGTGTACTGTATGTTGTTGAACTTCGGACCGTACGTAGCCGTCCGTGCTCGTCAGAGGTGCGGGGGAAGGACAAAACAAACGAAACAAACATAGCAACCTTGAGAAACGTGGCTTGTAATTAATGACAAGTGTAATTAATAATAGCATTAATTATAATCACGTGAATGTAAGTACGTATACAATAAATACGAATTGCTCATTGCTCTTGGTGATGTTATCATTGGAATGTCACGTGTGATCAACTTTGTGAAGTAATAATGCTTCAAATACATTTACATCCCCATTGCATAGTTTCTACAGGTTTTGCCCTATGGTTATGCAAATTACATTCGGATGCATTTCACGAAGCACAACGTACATTGGAAAATACAGCGCATGGCGTTCAGTAATAATGTCAAAAGCATTACAGGAAATACAAGTAGGTAAATCTCCAACAAGAACTGTTCGCTTCAATAGACAAGTCAAAATGATACTTAAAACCCTCCTTGTGAAACTATTTAGTTCATTTATATGGCTTGCCATTATCACCATAATCATCTATTGAATGCTGGATAAAGTGTGCCCCACACCACTACCATCCTTCATGCTCCTGCGATGCATTCATTTGGGTGTCAACCTATCAATTTTTATTTTACTTGCCAATATCACCCTCGCAATAAAAAAATAAGTATGTAGGCATCAGTGCGCATTTCAGCAGAACGCGAACAATACAGGGGGCACGGAGCAACAGGAACGGAAACAGAAACCCGGCACGACCCAAGCCTCTAACAGTGACTGAGCAAAATAAATTGCAACCGCACGCAAAATAATGTTTACGTGCACAGCGAGTAGCGTAAGAAAGGTGAGATTGTAAATAAAATAAAAAACAGGAAACGAGGTTTTTTTTTGTTAATTTCATCATTTTTTCCCTTATGACATTTTGTGATTTTATGGGAAGGCAAGTCGGAGCAGATGTGTCTTGCACTTTTCTTGAGTCAAAATAATGTCCTTAACGTGCGTACGGTGTTTAATCCACGTGTGTTCCTCTATCTCGGTACAATACCATGCTTGTTTGCACACTTTTCAGCTACAGTATTCTGTTTTTTTTATCTGTCAGGTTTTTAATACATGATGGCAGGTTTCATAGAATTATGGAACACTTTCTTTAGGCACGTGTAAAAGTAATATTTGTTAAATATATTGCCAGCTTAGGGGCCGTCCATAAATGACGTCACGCACCTGGGGGGGGGGGGGGGTCAGACATTTGTGACGATGTGTGACGAGGGGGGGGGCGGTTTGAGAAAAGTGACATTACATCAAAATGCGCAACTTTCAATAAATATAGACAACACGTTCTACTTAATTAAATAGACTTTTTAAATAAATGTGTTCTCTTACAACATCAGAGTGCAGCGCCACATTAAATACGCACTACAATGACAATAGTTTAAAGCGATTTGAAGCATGTTTTATTTTCAAAATGGAAATATGGTTTGGGGGGGGGGCAGAGCTTTGTGTAGTCATATAAAATCGCATTGACGTCATTTATGGACTACCCCTTATTTGCATTCTGCTGTGTGGTCATATGGGCAAGTCCTGTCTTGTATGTTTATGGTAACAGTACACTCTCAAAAGAAGTAAAGTTACTTTCATGTTTACATATACTGTACTGTAGAGCATTTCCTCATAGACTGGTTATATTTGATGCCAGTATTTGTATCACTAATGTAAAAGTTTGGTGCCATCACTCTGAAGGTGACAATAAACTCACGTTTTTTTATTGTCAGTTGTGTTCAATAGGTCGAGTTAATCTATTTCTAAACGATGAACTACATGTAACAGTACAATTTAATTTTGATTTAAAGCTTTCGTGACTGCAGGGATTCACATTCTTGGTTCTTTCGGTAAAGTCACGTAGAAGGGAAACAATAAAATAATAAAAATAAAAATCTAAAACAATAAAATTCTCACGACGTTTCGACTGCAACACAAGCAATCATCATCAGGTGTGAAAACCACTTTTTTCAAATTTTCTTGCTGTGGTTTTCAATACAATTTAATGTTCATGTTAAATTTGCACATATATACTGTAAAATGATTGCAATACGTTTTAATGTACTTGCGTTGAAACGAAATACTTATATGGCTAATATAGAGGCCTGCGTGAATTCTAAATTCAATTGAAAAAAATCCCAATAGAAAAAAAGTTGTCTATTTTTTAGAAGCAGAATTGGGTCTTTAACAATGACGTTTTTATTTTTTTCTTTAACGATTGACTTTGGAACATTCCACCAAATCCAACGAATCGCCACGGTGCTGCTTATCCCCTCTGACCATTTACAATACAGCGGTGTTGTGACGCGTGGTCAGCTGAGTGTCACAGCATCACCCCGACCATAGCTACCGGGCTGCTCGGAAGTTAAAGAGCAACCAGAGTTCCCATCCACATCACAAGATGACACCTATGAACACCCAGACGGTTTAACCTATATTCTTGTACAGGGAAATTGAGTTTTCAGGTCCATGTGGCGTACAGCCGTTTCAAGACGGGCAAAACATTTGTTTTTTGTCTATTTCTTTGTGTTTCTCCCCTGTGATTGGACTTTGTAGGATGAACATTGAGATGTATAAGGGCAGGGGGTGACCAATAAGGTCTAAATTGGTCTTTAATAAGGTAGGCAATGATAAGGAGTTTACAGATATGCAAGCTTGGAATAGAACCATCGCTTGAAGCACACACACACGTGATAATCACTGTATCTATGTGTAATGACGACTTGACACACTTCTCTTGAGATGGCACTTTATTGAAGACGCGTTCACTTGACATCGCTGGAGACCCCACCGCGCATCCCCCTTATATACTGAGGCCACCCCCCCTTCCCGACACTTCTCGCTGACTGGACGCTCGCTCCACCGGCAGACTCCACTGTCCTCTTCCGTCACCTGACCACGCTCCTTTCTCGAACATTCCTGTAGCCACCAGTCCCTTCTTCGCACTCAAAACTGATACCCCTGTCAATACCTCCCGTGGCCACTAGTCCATTCGTACTGCAGGCTAACTCCCCTGTCATTACCTCCCGTGGCCATTAATCCATTTGTACTGCAGGCTGACTCCCCTGTCATTACTTCCCGTAGCCACTGGTGCATTCGTACTGCAGGTTGACTCCCCTGTCAATACCTCCCGTGGCCACTAGTGCATTTGTACTGCAGGCTGACTCCCCTGTCATTACTTCCCGTGGCCACTAGTGCATTCGTACTGCAGGTTGACTCTCCTGTCATTACCTCCCATGGCCACTAGTGCATTTGTACTGCAGGCTGACTCTCCTGTCATTACTTCCCGTGGCCACTAGTGCATTTCTACTGCAGGCTGACTCCCCTATCATTACCTCCCGTGGCCACTAGTGCATTTGTACTGCAGGCTGACTCCCCTGTCATTACTTCCCGTGGCCACTAGTGCATTCGTACTGCAGGCTGACTCCCCTGTCATTACCTCCCGTGGCCACTAGTGCATTTGTACTGCAGGCTGACTCCCCTGTCAATACCTCCCGTGGCCACTAGTGCATTCGTACTGCAGGCTGACTCCCCTGTCAATACCTCCCGTGGCCACTAGTGCATTTGTACTGCAGGCTGACTCCCCTGTCATTACTTCTCGTGGCCACTAGTGCATTCGTACTGCAGGCTGACTCTCCTGTCATTACCTCCCATGGCCACTAGTGCATTTGTACTGCAGGCTGACTCTCCTGTCATTACCTCCCGTGGCCACTAGTGCATTTGTACTGCAGGCTGACTCCCCTGTAATTACCTCCCGTGGCCACTAGTGCATTCGTACTGCAGGCTGACTCCCCTGTCATTACCTCCCGTGGCCACTAGTGCATTCGTACTGCAGGCTGACTCCCCTGTCATTACTTCCCGTGGCCACTAGTGCATTCGTACTGCAGGCTGACTCCCCTGTCATTACCTCCTGTGGCCACTAGTCCACTCACACTGCAGGCTGACTCCCCTGTCAATACCTTCCGTGGCCACTAGTCCACTCACAGCGCATGTAGGCTCTACTGTCATTACATGTGTATTACGTTCAATGAGAACAGTGCTGTACATCGCTAATAGCTCAGTGAGATTTTACATGTTAAAGTAAAAAAATGTGTTCGAGACTTGTTTACCCCTTTCTCGATATTGCACTCCCGATAGTCTTTTGATATTGCTTGTTGTTGTAAATTTTTTTACCCGCCCCTACTGGACAAAAAGCTTTATAGCTCATCGGATTCCTCCAGTGTAAATATGATGATTCGAAGCAATTTTGTGAAGCCAATGGAACGCAACTCGTCCGAGGAGATGCTGCTTGTGTTGGGGTCATTAACGCGGCTGGATCGTTCGAGAATGGGCGGTGGCTTGGGGGTGACCTTCATCCAGCAGTGGAATGACCAAGGCTGATGATGTCCAGAATGGTGATATTGATTTAAACTGGAGAAATCCGATGAGCCGTAAAGCTCTTTTTTTCTCACAGATGTCCAGTAACGGTAAGAACGTTTCGACCATACAAAAACACGATAGGAGTGCAAAAAAATACACAGGAATAAAACTAAACATTTATTTTAAAATCTTATCAACACGTATATGTTGTAGGTGTGCATCATAATTATTACTATTATTGCCATTGACCGCCAACGCGGGTTCGTCACCGTCTTCAACATCGTTATCATTTCAACAAAATACTGAATACCGTATGTCTCAGATCACGCGGAGCTCCGGAAAGTAAGACGCACCCAAACTTACGCCCGGTGTCAATAACAAACAATAAAAACTCGTCACTCGGAAACACACACACAAATATATGTAACAGATTAAAAGACGCAACCTCGCCAAACTTTTGGTTTAACCCGAGTGAAAATTACTCATCTTTAATTACAATGTATCTCACGATCAAGAGAATACGGTAATAAATTATGTTAAGTTTATGCTAATTATACGCGGGGGGGGGAACCAGATGGGCGGAGGTCCAACGGGACGTGCGGGTTCACAGACAAGGGCGTGGCCGCGCACAAATTAACGTAACTTAGCATAAATTAACATATAATTGACGCGGCCCACTCGTAGTAGTGGTGGTGGTGGGGGGTGCCGAGCGGGTGTGTGACCGCGGCGCCATTTTGTCGCAGGGTGGCTCGAAGCGCTGCCGCCGCCGCTGCTGCTGCTGGCGCTCTGCCCCGTCTCCTCTCGCTCTCTCAACTCGCTCCACTCCTCCTCCTCGACTCGTCGGTCCGTCGCCTTCGAACCCTTTCTTTTGAAGCGTTCCCAACCCTCGCAAATCTTTAAGGCTTTTCTAACCCCCCCCCCTCCTCTATCAACCCACAACCCCCCACCCCCCTTCACCCAGCCACCCGCCCTTTGCCGATCGTCAGTCGCGCTCGCAGCCTGCGTCTTTGACATCGCCGCGTCGTCTTCTTCGTCGTCTTCGTCCTTCTTCGTCGTCTTTCTTCTTCGCCGCTCGCTCGCTCGGCTGTGCTCGGCTCCGTCGGCGGTTCACGCGGGGGGCCCACGGGGAGGAGGGCCGCTAGTCCCGGGCGGGGTTTGCGTCCGTAGATTTTGGAGCAGGCCTCGTCGGTTCCCGCTCTTGTTGGCGACGTTCCCTTAGTTTGGTAGTTGTCTCTTTAACACACACACCACACACATACACACATACACACACATACATACACACTCATCCCGCTTTCTACCTTTGTTTCCTTTATTTACTCGTTTTGTTCGTAGTTGTGTTTGTTGTTCAACTGTTGTCGGTGGTTTCCGTAGTATCGGCTTTGCCGTCGTTTTAATTGGTGCCGTAGTGGTTGGCTCGCTGCTGCTGTTGCTGCTGCTGTGTTGTTGGTGGTTGTTGTTGGTGGTTGTTGGTTGTTGTTGATTGTTGTTGTGGTCGTCGTCGTTTCTCGGTTCGAGACGGGGCCCGGCTTGTTCGCTGTTGTCGCGGCAGCAGCGCCCCGTTTGTTTGCTCGTAATTGTTATCGTTGCCATCGTCATTGTTCCGATCGGTCGTGTCGCCGTGCCCCCAACTCTGCTCGATCTCCGTCCGTCGTTTTGTCGTCGTCGCCGCCGCCGCCGCTCGGTTTTCTTGTTCTCCGCCGGCGCGGGTTTCGCTCTTTCCCCTTCCGTCGTCGGTCGCTCGCTCGGTCGCCACCACCACCACCGCCGCCACGATGGCCGGCAACTTCGACGCGCACGACCGCGATAGTTGGTACTTCGGGCCGCTGAGCCGCGTGGAGACTCAGCGACGTCTCCAGGGCCAGCGGCACGGCACTTTCGTGGTGCGCGACTCGACCACGTGCCCGGGCGACTACGTGCTCTCGGTGAGCGAGAACTCCAAGGTGTCCCACTACATCGTCAACAACCTCGCCGACCGCTTCAAGATCGGCGACCAGGAGTTCCGCGACCTGCCCGCTCTGCTCGAGTTCTACCGCATTCACTATTTGGACACCACCACGCTCATCGAGCCCGCGGTGAAGGCCACGGGGGGTCAGGGGCAGCAGGTGCCCGCGACGCCCGCGGCTGCGGCCACGGCTCGTCACCACCTCGACTACCAACTTCAGGGCCAGTCGCCTTCGCCGCCAGCCTCGAAGAAACATCAGCAGGGTGGTGGCGGCGGCGGCGGCAGCGGCGGCGGCGGCGTTGACGAGAGCGTGGAGTTTGTGCGAGCCCTCTTCGACTTCCCCGGCAACGACGAGGAGGATCTGCCCTTCAAGCGCGGCGAGATCCTCACCATCGTCGCTAAGCCCGAGGAGCAGTGGTGGAGCGCCCGCAACAAGGAGGGTCGCACGGGAATGGTGCCCGTGCCCTACGTGGAGAAGGCATCGCGGCCGCTTTCTTACGCCGCCTCGTCCATGGCACCGGGCAACCGCAACAGCTACGGCTCTGGCCAGGGCGGTGACCAGGGGCCCTACGCGCACCCCCTGGCCATCGGGCAGCAGCTTCCCAACCTGCAGAACGGGCCCGTCCTCGCCACCGTTATCCAGAAGCGAGTGCCCAACGCCTACGACAAGACGGCGCTCGCGCTAGACGTGAGTGGCATGGGTGGTGGTGGTGATGGTGTTTGTCAGGGACGGGCGAGGTTTCTCGCATCAGCAAAAGTAGTCGGCAGGCTTTTACATATTGACCCGGGTTATGAGTTGGGCTGCGTTTAGTGTTATATGGGAGTCATGCTTGCGATGTTTTATTACTTTTTGAAAAGTGTGATTTTTATTTTTTGCCTGGGGGGGGGGGTATTCACATTTGTATGTTTCCATAGGACACCCGTTAACATTTTTTTAAGTGATGGTCTAGTGGTAGTGCGATCAATCAAGCGACTTTCTGAACTGTGACCAACGTGGTGTCCCGGAAAGGCTTGTCATTCGTCAGCGGATTGACAAAACACCAACAAATATTATTGATAAATTAAACGTCGCCAGTTTGATCTTTTACGGCGGTGTTATTGACGGAATGAGGGTGGGTTTTTTTTATTTACTGAAAGTTCTGGAAGCGTTGCGTCATGCAGCCGGGGGAGGTGGGCATAGGTGTGAAGCAAATCCGACGCGAACGTAAATACCTGAGTGCTTTGGGAAACGACCTCAAGACGTGAAGGCGGCGGGGCAGTTGCGAGAGACCCAAGAGGGAAGAGTGATTTAAATAATGGGGCTGCCGTCTCGCAGGCGGCAAACGCGGGCACTGGACGCAATGTTTCTTGGAATAGGGAAGGAGCGTGCTTAGAATTGACCTGAACCGCTACAGTTTCGACAAACTTCTAGCCACCAAAAGGCACTGTGCAGATTTGTCCCGTGGACACGCTTGTTTGATGTATTTTCTCCCAAGGGGTTATTGTCTTTGAATAGCTTAGATTTTTGTGTTTGACTTGGTTTAGTACAAAAGTTTTGTGTGGTTATGTAATGGTCTGGAGTGGTCCGTTCTAAAGGAAAATGGGCGGCAGGGTGGCACATTGGCAACATTTGTGCCTCTCGGCAAGAAGGGCCTGGGGTCGATTACGACTCAGACGAGTTGTGTACTGTTTCCTCCCCAAGTTCTATGATTTTCCCCATAAGGTAAAAACCGTACAATGTAACTTGGCCAAGTGTCCCAACTGCTGAAAAGCTACCTGCAAATTACTCGATTGGGATTACACACAGCCGCATTAACCGTTCCTGTAAGAACTTTGCAGGCCTCTCCAGAAAACGCGTTTTTGAGGCTTTACGTGGGTTAAACGTGTAAAATAAATCGTACGCACGTGCACAGTAGCCAGGTCGAGTGCGGTGGCAGAGTTCGTTGGCCTTGGTCGTTTGGTGACACTGACGGATGGTAATGCGATTGTACATTACGTGGTGGCCTTAATGTGATAGCTGCTGGAATTGGGTGCTCTTGCGAAGGTGGCCTACCACGGAAGATCATTTAAATTATCGATAACTGTCGGCCATTCTTGGGTAGATCATAGGTTGAGTCTGGGTTAGTCTCTACACGTCTTACAATTAATTAGCCCCTGTGAGATGCTAAGTCCTTGGGGTTTTAGTCGTTTGGTTAAGATTTTCAAGTAATTATTTTAGGGCAGTTATCCTTTATGCTTGTAAACAGAGTGCTCTTTGAGGTTAGTTTCTGCGTCTGATGGCAGGATATGATGTGTGTACATGGAGTAATGAAGCTAACAACGTTAAAGGTTATGTGTACACGTGGTGAAATACGTGACAAAAGTAGAAAGAACAAAAATGGATATTGTTGACCAGCCTCATTTAAATGTGGCTTTTCAAGCTTTGGTGTAAAGTGTTTGAGCTTACGAAACGGGGTTTAATTTTAAATTGGAAACCGTTTTCTCAAGAATCACGTCAAATTTAAATGAGGTGTAATTAGGCTTTTGTGCAACAGCACAAGTGTGGTTCATTTGTGCCATTGTACAGATTACTCGTCACTTTATATGGCTTTTTGGTCTGCCTGTTTACTGCATCATGATACCCCATCTCATGACTGTCCATCTAGAGAAATGAAATGCTTACATTAATGTTGGGTCTCTGTGCCAGGAGTAGAACAATATCTTTAAATCGGTAAACGTGCACAAATAAAAAGGGGCTGTGTTTACGGTTGATTCAGCAGTCTGGTATGTCGATGTGGTACAGAGTCACTTGTAGCGACATAATTCTGGCACCTGGCACCGAGGCTGTGGCCTTCACAATGTTGTGACTGTCAATTTGTGGGTGGATTTATGAAGAAAGGCTGCCGATTAAAAAGGTAACTCTTGACGGCTAAGGTGCCGAACAGATCGAAATGGTGGCTTGTCCTTCTCCTTGTGAAGGCTTGCCACATACCGAGGCATGCAAATGCACTCCCCGGCACACCCGCCTCCGGCTTTTGGTGCCTGCCCTGGTAATTCGCGGCAGCAACAAAGATTCCTTAAATGAAATCCTGTCGTGTGCTGCAGCGTTTGTGAAGGCAACACCACAAATCAAAGTACAGCCGCTTAACCTGGTGTGACCTCTGCCAAGGGATGGCTTCCTGCTTTGAAACTGGATGGGAGGATTCCAAGCAAAATGGACAATTCGCTGTATTAAGAGGGTAACGGTTATGGTTTATGCTGCTCAGTGGAAGGATGTTTTAATATTGTTTTGGTACGCACATTGAATAGAGATGTTTATTTTCATTAATTGTTTTTGTTTCACCTTTTTCTTTTTATCACAGATTGGTGAGGTGGTCACGGTGACGAAGATGCACGTCAATGGGCAGTGGGAAGGGGAGGTGAATGGCCGAAGGGGCCACTTTCCCTTCACGCACGTGCGGATCATAGACCAGGCCAACCCGGAGAACTCCTGATGGATGCGACCCTTGCCGTCCTGGCCGTTATTGTGTTCTTTCAGCCAGACTCTAAAACTGTGACTTTCAATGGATATTTTTTTGTTTCTAATGAAACTTAAAGGCAAGCACGAAAACACGTGGACCTAGTCAGATGTCATCTTTGGTTGAATGTCTTTTTGCCGTGAAACCGTCGAGACCGTCCCACGTCGATGGGTGATGGACACCCATGATGCGTTCGTGTGCCCTCGGGCAGTGGGACTCGCCGGGTAAAGGACTGCATTGGAAGAAGGAAGATGCGTTCAGAGTGCAGAACTTGTGTTCGTAGGGCTAAACATTTCTCTTGCTGTAACTGCCATTTGTAATAATGTGGAGAGATTTAATGGTTCTTAATTATCATTATTAACGACAATCTTTTAGTTTTCTACAACAATTCCATTTGTTCTAAGCTTTATAAACCAAAATTACAGTCTTTGCAAGGTGAACTTTTTTTGTATAACTGATTTCTTTGGGTTTCATAATTATTAATACTGTATCTTATTGGCAGTTTTTAACTTTTTATACCTCTGGTCAAAATGTATTTTTTAAGTGATGACTTAACTTGAAAGCTGACTCGTTGGTATCCTTGAGTTTTTTTCCTTGCATTCAGTAACAACTGCAATGCGCGCATATGTGCATTAAATCATGCCAACAGTACTGCCGCGAATTTTTAGTGCCAGTGTGGCTGCACTGTCGTGCATTCTCCACCGCTCGCATGTACTCTCCAGGGGTATGCGTGACAGCTTGTCCGTTACCACATTGCCAGCACACAAGCAGATATTTGAGCAGGTTAATTGGAGTGCTTTCTGTGCCTTTAACTTATTGCTGTAAATGCAGGCTTTTCTTCTGCATTGCTGTTGATCGGGAAGACTGATGAACATTTTGACTGTCTGCAGCATCCGATGTGACCCTTTCGGCGGCGTATGGTACTCATTGTTGGTCTGTTCGTTTCATGTTCGTACTGACCCTGTCAGACTAGACCAAATAGACATAGGGGGCACAAAGATCGTTTGACCATAAGATTCTGCGGCACATGTCGCTTGCGCCACTCTAACATCGACTGTGTGCATATCATCCGGCTGTTTAAAGGGAACCGTCTCAGTGCTGTACCGGACCAGGTTTTTCTTTGCGAGCTGGTTGTGAGGTGTAGCTGTCCTCTGGTAGTGCTTGTGTTTGAATGGTGGACAAGAGCCTTACAAAGCGCCATTTGCTTGTATGCCAAATCAGGTCTCTTAACTGTTATGTACATTGTGGTAGATCATGGTTATTAATGGTACATTGTGTACATGAGTAATATAAATGCATTCACGAGCTGCTTTTATAATTGGGGGCACTAAAAAGTGAAGAAAATAAATGCAAAATAAACTGGCACGTCCCAAGTTTTATAAGTTGTTTTATAAAACGCGTAGGATTTAAGTCCATTAACAGTGACCAAATGCGGACCAAGGTGGTGGCTTCCTCAAAACAACTCTGATGGCACTTTAATATGTTGGTGTTGCTTTCTGCGCACCATCTTGGCATGCTTGGGTACATCAGGTGTGCTCTACAAACCCGGTTTGACCTTTTGCAAGCAGTGCCAATGAATGAGATGCTGAATTGCTGTGGTCATTTTGACGAATGCAGGAGGAAAGAAGTGAGCCTGAGCATCCAGATTATTTTTTAATGCCCCGAGGCAACGATTCACGCTTGGCCTCGCATGTTGTTGGGTATGTTGTATGAAATTGTACCGTAAAGAAATGTATTTTCAAAGCAGCATGTAACATGCATTGTTCATTTGTACGCAATGAGCTATGAGTAAATGGTTGAAAACTAAATGTTTACTCCTTGCTTTGTGAACGGCCTGAAAAGAAAACCGTTTGTGAATTATATTTTGTAGTGCACTATATGGGTTACTGGGACAGGATGAAGCAGGTTGAGGAAGCCAACTTACTGATATCAGTTCTTTGAGGTTTCGAGTCTCTTATGTTCAAATAGGTGATGTTAAATGAAAAAAAATGTATACAAACAACTTGTGCTGTTTGCGAACTGGTTCAAATATTTCCTTAATATTTTAAGAAGTCAATGCATATAGAGTACGTTAAATAAGTTGTCAATAAGCTTCACGTGGTTGATTATAAGCATTTAGTTATAATCCAGGGGAATGCAGTACTGTAAAAAATTAACACATTTCATAATACCGGTTTGTAGCTGTTGACGAGATCCAGTGTCTCAGAAAATGTTACTTCAACCACCACACCGCGGTCTAAACTTTTTAATTCCCCCCCCCCCCACCTAGTACTATTTTGCTTTGCAATTCCTTCCCATAAATTTTGTTCCAAAGTTCTTGTAATATTGCTCCATTTTAAGAAACGTGAACTGTCTGATACCTTCAAATGTGTTTATATATGGCAGTTTGGTGCTTTGGGCCTGTGCTCAGCAACTGTGACAATAAATTCTGATCTGAATTTTCTTATTTCTGCCAACATTTGATTGGAAACCCTAGTTGCAAGTATTCGTTTTGCCGTACCGAACAATGCCTTTTTTTAAAACAAATTACGTCTTCAATAAACGAGTTGCAAAAATTCAGCAGCTTCGCCAAACGCGGCGCTTACGCTAAAACAAGCAAGCAAACCCACAGAGTGTGCCAGCAACCTAGGCGAGATTGCTGCTGTGCCAGAGCCCGCGTTCCGTGCGTGATGACCACAGCAGACAAGCCCCGACTGGACTCGTGTTCTGCTGGCGGACAGGCGAGCGCCGCGGTGGGCGTTGACGGTGGCCTGTACGCGCAGGAATGCGTGGCCCCGAGTTCAGACATCGCCCCCCACTGCCCCACCACACCCACCCACCAAAGTCGCTGAGCTCAACGACAACGGAAGCCTCCCTCCCACCCCCAACTCGTAACGTCCCAAGCATCCGCCTGATTCACCCGCTCGCGTGCTTGATCTGCACACGCCACCTGTACGGACGCCGCAACGCGCCCCCCTTTTTAACATTCGGGGGGACATTGCCAGGCATGTACGGCATGGCACTGCGCTAGTTAGAAAATTGACAAATCCACTGCTGGATGAAGGCTTGCCCACGTACGATTCGTAGCGGATATTTGACCGTACTTCAACGCTCTGGTTGGTGCGGGTTGAATGGTGGGGGAGCTTATAGTACAGAAACAACCTTGCAGCACTAAACTGTCTGCTGACAATGTAGCCCCTACCACAGAAGCCTATAACACCTGTTTATGCTTGGTGGTCGCCCATAAAATCACTGTTCAGGCTCAAACTTGATTAGTATCTGAGGTATGAGATCAGATGCATTCCGGGTGAATTGGTCATCGACTTCCGGGGATGAGCGCCTAATTTCACGCGCGCAATGCGGTTGCTATCTCTTAGTAATTGTATTACACGACTGTGTTCGTGCCTTGTTTACACGGGCACCCAATTAAGCTTGGTTACGGATTTAACAATGTTTTAACGCTTGTCTTAAAATTCAAGTGTTAGTCGATGCTTATTTGCTCAGTTTCATTTGTGCTAGTGAACAGTAAATAACAAAACCCCTACTGTTGCAGCGCAAATGGCATTCTTCAAGAACCACGGATCATGCTCACAGACTCGTATTGACCCAGTTGCTGGAACTGCATCAAATACGCGACCACGTGATTGCATTTTTTATTGTAATTTAAAATGTGAAGCCGTTAAAACTACTTTAATTCACTTGGGGAGATTTAAGTTCACGATGTCCTCCCATACGTGTAGTAACAAAGGTAATTTCCAGCTCTTACAAGTGCATTTTGCAAATAGCATTTGAACGATGAACGGCAGAGGTTTTATTAAAACGATACCAAAATGATATATATAAAAAATTGGAATACGATACTGTAATAAAACCACGACTGAAGGCATTTCCACTGATTGGTGATGAGGGTTATCTGACTGTACTTCAGCACGCTAGTCAGTGTGATAGCCTCAAGGCATATAATACACAGCTGTTTTGTTAGTCCACTCCTACTAAAGTCATATCCATGCCATGTCATCCACAGGGATTGTTATACCATACAACACCATGCTGCTCAGTGCTATACTTACACTATGGATACGCATGTAAAATTGTAGATTACTGTACCAAAAATCTTGGCATAAGTATAATAATTGCACAAGTAATGTAATACATCAGTATTTTAAATTTTAACGCAAACATGCGTTTCTGTCCCAAACGCATTCACTCTGTTCAAATTCCCATCACGCAACGAATAATGTCTGCTGGGCAGCAATTCAAAACAACAAGGGCGTACGGACACACCGAGACAGTCGTCAAGAGAAAGGCGAAGTTAATTCGGAGAAAGTTTAACTGAAATGTTTACAAATGAAGCGCGTTGCCCGTGTACAGGTGGAGAAATTGGTCATTCACACGCAACTCACTGGGCACACATGTCTGAAACTTGCAAACTTTATTTGGCCATTACATCCGGAACCCTAAGGGTTGGGTTTCCCAGAAAGTGGCTGTTTGGATCATTGCGCAACACAAAGTACGCGCAAGTTAAAATGCCACACCTGTACGGGTGGGTGGGTGGGAAGGGAATTCTTACCTATGCAGAACCGCTCCGTCATTTTGGAAAACAAGCAAAAGCGTCTGTTGAGATATATATTTATATATGTAAAGAACAAAAAAAATAGGTGGAGTGGTGGTGCGGTGGTTAGCACACTTGCGCTGTGAACGCAGCAAGAAGAGTTTGATTACCAGCCAGAGTTAACATCGATGGGGAGTGAGATCTGACCCAGTCTTGGGCCCTCTTTTTCAACCCGCACGGACCAGTGTGGTTAAGTATGATCTAACCCCCCCCCCCCCCCCCACCATTGACACAGCACGAAATCTTCCAGCAGTAGATTAACAACAAATTACATGTTTATAAATATTTAAACGGTAGTTAAACTCTTGTAATGTTGACTTTACATGCAATACATAATTTTCTGTGTTAAGGATACGTCAAATGGTGTCCTTGCTCAGACCATAAATTGGGTCACACTCGCCTCTTTTGCTCGTCCTGAGCTTCTGGAAATTCCAGATTTCCATCGCCGGGACTAAGTAATTGATACAGCACTGTCATGTTTTCACAAAGTAGTTACAGTGCTTGTTTTATTTACCCAAGAGTCGTGGTAAGCAAAGTCGGCCCTTGACTGCGATTTCAGCTCACAATATACCGTTGACGAGTCGAGCAAGCTAACCAATGTCGAGCGGCCGAATTAATGCAGAATTACCACCATTACAACAATGCCAGTATACTTCCATTTTATAATATGTATGTAGATGCTATGTGAAACGTATGACAAAATCACATAGAATACACCATCTGAAAAGCCAAGCAAGGATGGGCCTGGGTAGTACTTGGATGGAAAACCACCATGCGTACCATTTATAGGATGTGACATTGTGGTGGGCAGCAGAGGGAAGTTCAGAAAATTAATCATTTTACTTTCATGCTCCTGTGTCTATGTATTCTTTTCGCCTTCATCAACCCACTGACCAGCGTAGTGGAGAATGGTGAAATAGCACCCACAACTTGCAGTGGGGAGGGGGAGGCCCTCATCCAGCAGTGAATTGACAAAGAAACTGTACATGTACGCCCCATGTGATTATAGAATCGTGACAGTCATGCCTTTGCATTTTACAGCATCTCGGGAAATGTAGTTGGAGCCGATTCTATGCAGTTCCTGTACATCACGCATGACAACTTGCCCAGTCAAGCATGGAAGTTTCATTTTGTGAAGTGCTCATTAATGTAGGCAGCAAACGTAGTTGCTACTGCCCAGTCTCACTGTGAGGATGGTAATGATTCACCTTGCCTGCCATTCATGAATTGTCATGACTCATTTATATTTTCTATACTTTATTTCACGGTCTATTTGGTAATATTTGTAATTTTCTTCGTTGATCGAGTTTCGTTCACTCCAGAAGCTTAAATGCAGCATTAGCATATAATCTGCATACATTGGAATTTCTTATACAATTCATGTTTCGTGAGCATAAGATTGTATGCATGCATCCTGACAATCAGAATTAATTTTGATTAATCATTCCATGTCTACTCAATATTCAAGAAGCATTTACAGCGAACAAGTCAGCACCCCGATATATAAACTGCAGGATGCACAGTATCTTTAATTGGATTACTATGCTTACCAAATGCAACGCCTCATGCGTAACCAAGTCTGGCTAAGTAAGGTTCCAAACAGCATGGTTAGCCAACACTGCAAAGCTTGACCCTGATGGTTTTCCAACATAGATGCAGTGTATGGTTGTGGCACGTACATAAACAAGGCATCTTTTAAAATAAGGAATTTATCCTTTGTTTCCAACCTGTGGGTTCCATCAGCAGGCCCGGATGCAGCTATCCTGACCGGCAGCCACTTTTTACGTGGCCCAAAAACGTGTTTCACTATGAATAGAAAACAAAGTCCCGACATGGTTTCAAAATAATGTACAGTATCTTCACGACACATTTTACAAATTTGATATATTCCTCAAGTTGTAAAAATAAGTCAGATATTAACTGTTTTTACACTCATAATTTCCTACATCTACACATCAATTTCATGCTCTTTCAAATGTTTTGCAACAGAATGCTTAGCATTATAAATACAACCTATTTGCTTTAAACATCTGTATTCATGCCTTCACATATGCTGCCCAACCTTCATAGGCCCTAGACCACTGGTCACCGATTTAAGTTTTACTAAACCAGAACAAAAACAGCTTTCTGTAGGCCCTGACACCTTTTAAGAATAAACTTATAACAGTGCTGCCACCTGACCAAACACAATCCAGTAAAAAACATAACATTTTGGAACGGATTGAAAATGTATGTTCATTAAATGCATTTGCTTACAAATTAAATGGCACCAAAACTGTAAGGACTTTTAAACAATCACCCTATGCATGGTTAATATCTACATATTATATTCATTATGCTTATTTGCTCAGGAAAGCCTAATTAATGATAACAACTTTTTCGGGGGGGGGAGGGGGGTGTACTGCCAAGTTGTGCAGACGGGGACGATGATTGCTTCGTATAATCCCAGTCAGGGGCGGAGCCAGGATTTTCAGCCCGGGGTGACATTCAACACATTTTAATTTCAAGAATGATTAGAGAGTCAGGCTGTTGAACTAGACGCCATCGGTTGGCGACACACTCTGACAATGCAGTTGCACGAATTCCGCCAGACCGAGTGTCGTACACTTATACGCAGAATATTTCAGATTTTTAATTTTTTCGGGGGTGACAATTGTCTACCCTGTCACCCCCCTGGCTCCGCCCCTGATCCCAGTAATTTGTGCGAATTTTTTTTTCTTCCCAAATCTGGACCGGGACACACTGCCCTACTCTTGCGAATGACATCACGTGATCTTTAAACGTCCACTGTGAAAAAGACAATATTTTCATAATTTATGGTAAATACAACTGCGGTAATAACCAGGGCGGTCGCTGGGCTTCAAACCATGAACAACAGCATGGCGAACGCGCTCCCACTACGCTGTGGCACCGCCCACCTACTACTGTAGGATGTTGCTACTTTGGTTAACAAATTATAGAAAAGGGGAAATATTTTTCCGTGAAAAGAAAAAAAAGAGTCAACGTTTCACTCTGCAGTTCTTCCTATTCGTAGGAAATAATTTCCTTGTTTTTAAATTGTACTTATTTTGGAAGCATGTCTTGTATTAAAAAAAAATGCTGAAAAAAATGCAATCCAATTTTTTTTTAAATAAACATTTGCAATAATGTTTGTCAATAGGGTTTAAAGATGAGTATTTTGGCTCAAACATGAAAGGCACAGTATACATGCTATTTGATTATTCACTGAGCTCCACAGCTACGTGTTCTCCGGTGCCGCGGTCGAAGGTAATGAAACATGCAGATCATGCAGTTTAGCGGTTTCCTAACCATATCATCTTCAGCTTACATTGACCCAAGTGTAATACCAAACCATGGCTGTGATGCTGCGGTGCTGGAGTAAAATGCCCCAAACACCTGTAAACACAGGCTCTGTTACTTTGTACAATGGAAGCCTAAGAAAATGATGTTACGAAAAAGCATTTAAAACCACATTAAGACAATGGTGAGAAGTTATACTAAAACGAAGTATTTCTCAAACCCCAGTCCTCATGACCTGCCATGATACAGCTGTGATTATTACTACCGGATAATTACTACCACAAGCCTATGACCAAATCACCTGGAATGCACTCAATGTAGTCAGATCTCCGAAGCTAAGCAAAGGAAAGCCTTGATGATACTTAGCCAAGTACCAAGCATAACAGGTATTATCGACTGCTGCTGGACTATCCTGAGAATAGCAGAGCACAATGCAGCAAAATCCTTCACTATCCTCCAATGTTTTTCTTCATGCATTCACCAACGTGGGGAAGTACGGTCAAATAACCCCGATGACCCCATACAGTGTGGGGGGGAGGTCGCCCTCATCCTTGAAAAAACGGCAGCACATGTACATTCACAACCAGCCCACCAGTTTTGATTTGCATAAGGATGGAAAATATTGGTAATTCTGTGCAGGTGCATAATGGGGGGTTATGAGGACTGGCATTTGGGAAACGGTGGCATATCACACTCGAGCACATACACACACGCACGCACATTGCGCACACGGAAGTGAAGAATAAAAACTTCACGTTGAGGGAACAGTTAGTGGTGAAGTACTCTGTTATTTATTGCTTTCCGCTTTGAACTTTTTGGCCATACATTGAATGCGGATTAAATGACTACGACACGCTGGCTTAAATTGACATCACCATCGACAACGTGCTTCTGACGCAGTGACCGACTCGCACCGAACGCCACACGGCTTGTGGTAGACATCAATACCAGCAGATGAACTACAGGGCTTAACCACCCCTGCTGTGTAGGTGTACCCGTGCGAGATACCTGCGAGGATAAACAGGCTAGACAGCGGTTTGTTTAGATTAAAGGGTATGCCGAAATTCTTTCGCACCGTGTGTAGCCAACCGTGCTTTTTGGAGGTGCGGGAAGGGTGATTTAAAGCGTCTTCATTCATAGGCAAACTATACCTGACAAAATGTTTAGACTGCATAAGCATGATTTTATTTTCTTCTCCACATTACAAATGCTTGCTGCGGTGTTTGTGACATTAGTGTGGAACAAAGCAGCCAACGTAGAATCTTACGAATTTACAGGAAAAGGTGTTTGTTTTTGCTCTGCTGGTCCAGTCACTAAATTCCAATTACCATAAAGGCCTGCTGTCTCGGCAGATACAAACTCAAGGCAACATAACCGACCTTTCAGGAAAATTCCCACCACAGGTATGACTAATGGTGATGTGCGTAACGATAACGATCACATTCCAGTGGCATATATCTGCTCCACAAAATGTGTTCAAATTAATCACACACTTGTGTGGCAGTGAATAGAAAAAGGGCTTTTTGTTTGTTTTGCAACGATGACTCTTCAGTCCAGCCAACGAATGCTGGCAGCACCCAGCGATGACGATGTACATTCTTCGGGGGGGGGGCACAACAGCAGACGTCTGCGGAGGCAGTGTAACCCCTGCCGCTACGCGCACCGCCCACGCGCTCCTCCTAGCAGTCCCCACCGCACCGCTTTCTTTGGGGCTGCTGGACAGCGCCACCCTACCTGCAGTCACAGCTACCAACAGCTGTCTTCGAGCTCCGATGTTCCGCAAGCCTACATGACACTCGCATCAGCTCTTGCCTCTCCGAGTTGTTAAACAGCGCCACAGCTGGCGGTATCAGTGTCTGTTTCTGGCCGAATCGCGCTTTGTGTGGAGGCTCCTAACGTAGTTGGTAAAATACATTTATAGCAATATAAATATTTTTACGGATAGCCATATATACTGACACAGACAGAAACACGTTGATCAGAGACTGAATTATATCTATTAAGGAAAGTGGTCTTGGGCATGATGGCCCATTGCTGCCATTCTGACGACAGAACGGCAGCCAAAGGGGATAATTCGCCCGAGAGGACAGCCATCACGGAAAGAGGGCAATGTGATCAGCTCGTGCAGCAGGGGTACGGATTGTTGCATTACAGGACCATAATGGATGGCATCTGCGTTGGGAGGCATTCATCCAGCAGTGAAGAGATCATGGAAAATAACGACGGCCACTTGTTTAATGTTCTATATATTAAAAAAATATTACTTGCTTCAGTCAGAAAATATCAATTATCGGTAAACAAAGTTAATCTTTACTTCGTGCCATGCCTTCTAGTGTTATTATCAGATGCAGGAATCCAACAAAATTTTTTTTGTCAAATCTACTTTCCAAGCATTCAAATTCCTTTAATTGAACGGCGAGACCATGCACCCACTTGCTGAGTGGTGCAGTCTTGAAGGTAGCCAAACTTTTTTCTCATGTTTTTAACAGACCGATTCAGTTTGAGAAATTCTCAGGAGTGAGACGAGCAAATGGCACTCAGCTTGTAGCATGACCTTTCAAAGCTGGGGGAATAGCGTGCCAAAATGTGGTACCACGAGCAAGTAACGCAACATGTGAAAGTTATTATTATATTTTGGTACTGGCAAAGGAGGTCTAATGATGTACAGTGAGGGAAAAAAGTATTTGATCCCCTGCTGATTTTGTACGTTTGCCCACTGACAAAGAAATGATAAGTCTATAATTTTAATGGGAGGTTTATTTGAACAGTGAGAGACAGAATAACAACAAAAAAATCCAGAAAAACGCATGTCAAAAATGGATTTGCATTTTAATGAGGGAAATAAGTATTGGCCCCTCTGCAAAACATGACTTAGTACTTGGTGGCAAAACCCTTGTTGGCAATCACATAGGTCAGATGTTTCTTGTAGTTGGCCACCAGGTTTGCACACATCTCAGGAGGGAGTTTGTCCCACTCCTCTTTGCAGATATTCTCCAAGTCATTAAGGCTTCGAGGCTGACGTTTGGCAACTCGAATCTTCAGCTCCCTCCACAGATTTTCTATGGGATTAAGGTCTGGAGACTGGCTAGGCCACTCCAGGACCTTAATGTGCTTCTTATTGAGCCACTCCTTTGTTGCCTTGGCCGTGTGTTTTGGGTCATTGTCATGCTGGAATACCCATCCACGACCCATTTTCAATGCCCTGGCTGAGGGAAGGAGGTTCTCACCCAAGATTTGACAGTACATGGCCCCGTCCATCGTCCCTTTGATGCAGTGAAGTTGTCCTGTCCCCTTAGCAGAAAAACACCCCAAAAGCATGTTTCTACCTCCATGTTTGACGGTGGGGATGGTGTTCTTGGGGTCATAGGCAGCATTCCTCCTCCTCCAAACATGGCGAGTTGAGTTGATGCCAAAGAGCTCCATTTTGGTCTCATCTGACCACAACACTTTCACCCAGTTGTCCTCTGAATCATTCAGATGTTCATTGGCAAACTTCGGACGGTCATGTATACGTGCTTTCTTGAGCAGGGGGACCTTGTGGGCGCTGCAGGATTTCAGTCCTTCACGGCGTAGTGTGTTACCAATTGTTTTCTTGGTGACTATGGTCCCAGCTGCCTTCAGATCATTGACAAGATCCTCCCGTGTAGTTCTGGGCTGATTCCTAACCGTTCTCATGATCATTGCAACTCCACGAGGTGAGATCTTGCATGGAGCCCAAGGCTGAGGGAGATTTACAGTTCTTGTTTCTTCCATTTGGAATATTCGCACCAACTGTTGTCACCTTCTCACCAAGCTGCTTGGCAATGGTCTTGTAGCCCATTCCAGCCTTGTGTAGGTCTACAATCTTGTCCCTGACACCCTTGGAGAGCTCTTTGGTCTTGGCCATGGTGGAGAGTTTGGAATCTGATTGATTGATTGCTTCTGCGGACAGGTGTCTTTTATACAGGTAACAAGCTGAGATTAGGAGAACTCCCTTTAAGAGTGTGCTCTTAATCTCAGCTTGTTACCTGTATAAAAGACACCTGGGAGCCAGAAATCCTTCTGATTGAGAGGGGGTCAAATACTTATTTCCCTAATTAAAATGCAAATCAATTTATAACATTTTTTGAATGCGTTTTTCCGTATTTTTGTTGTTGTTATTCTGTCTCTCACTGTTCAAATAATCCTACCATTAAAATTATAGACTGATCATTTATTTGTCAGTGGGCAAACGTAGAAAATCAGCAGGGGATCAAATACTTTTTCCCTCACTGTAGATGCTCACCCCGAGCCCTCATTACTTTGATAGTCACATTGTCTTTGAGCTGTGTGACGCCTTTTGGCGTCCTCTGGTCTAGCACCAATTGAGACGAGGCTCAAAAGAAAGCCGTCTCCGGTGTGGACCAATCAGTTTCAAGGACAATGTATATATTATCGGTGTTTTTTATTTGCATTTTGACCACAAGTATTGTGGTTAATGCACACATGATTCCTTGTAAAGAAGGTATCAGTTTTGTTGCCAGGAAAAAAGGGGAAAAACCCTATTATTATGTGAAAGATGTGCATAGATATTATTGAAAAACTAAATTTGAACTCCCCAAACCATTAATATAAAGAGCTGACTGCAGTGTATTTTTTGCCTTTTCTAAGAAAACAGCTCTCATTTCAACAAGACTGTTCCTCTTTAACTTGAGAAAGCATGTATGACTAATAGCAGACATAGCCATGTGACTGGAATGGCAGTGCATGAGTTGACCACCACCCGTTAGTTTTATCCATATTTGATTAAAAGTATGGCTTTGGATTTTATTAGACTATGGCTTAGAGAGATTTTAATGACTCATACAGTGCGTATTGTCCACCATACTTCTCTTAAAGAGTAACTATGGTGTGGAAAATAAAAAAAGAAGTTAACAGCAAAGCTGTAGCTGACATACAGCATTGTGGAAATTACGTTAAGCCTTTTATTTCCTTCTTAATACCAAATATTTTCCCAGAGGAACCAGTGACAGTTTAAAATGTATTTACCCCAGTTATGTACAAGTATTTTTCTGTCAAGCACACTATGACATGAACAAAAGCTGAGTGACTCTGCCACTAAGTGCGCCACTGTAAAGGTGATTTGTTTTTCTTCACGTGTGCAGTGAAATACTCTCCACAAAGTGCAATAGGCCTATGCTTAAGTCCACCCGAACCCAAAATACACAGCTCTGTCCGACTGCAATCAGAGATGCACTCAGCCAATGTCGTGCAGTCACCTTCTGAAGCAATAGTATTCGGTGCAGTGCGTGTGTCAGGCCAGCGTGCGGCATGGGGTAAATGGTATGAATTTAACCGGAGTTTACCCGACCGCCGAGTGGCCCCTCCACCCTGGTCCGAAGCAGCGAACTCACATTGCTTACTCTGCCCAGGTAAGACGGCCTGGGACCTTGAACACCCAACTCACACTACACGGCTACACCGTAACGAGCTGGCAAATACAGCGATCGTAGCCGTCGCCGTGTTCATAACCACTTGGCCTCAATCCTCGGCAGCACTCAGCTCGCTATCGCTGTCCGACCACCTGTGCCGCTGCTCCCAGTGGGCCGGGTGGAAGGGGCGGCCGTGGCGTGCGGCCGCACCCCGGCCTGGCGGGCCTGTCGGCCGGCGGGGACCGCGCAGGTACGGGCGCGCCAGCACCGCCACAGGCAGCGTGAGGGCGGCGCACGCCATACCCGAGATTTCGTCTTCCAGCTTGGGCCCTGACGACCATGAGTTCGTGGCGGCGTCGTACACATGAACGCAGGATGTGCGCGCGTGCCGGTCATGCGAGCGGCCGCCTACGATGTAAATCTCTCCCTCCATGGCTGACCCGTCCGACGCCGGCACAACGGCGATGCCGGGCTCACCGTGTCCGGCTGGCAGGTGCGCCACGGATGTCCATTGCTCTGTGTCGGTCTGTAGCACGTTGACCTGGAGATGGGGCAGAGTGACGCGGCGGTGAGGAGCTGCCGAGCAGCTCAAAACAAAAAAAAAAGTTACAAAGATGACAGCGCTGTTCAGCAATTGAGTCACTTCACCACTGGTCTGTGGATTTAGACAGTTAAACACGACTTTACTTCATTGCCTGTGTGAGTAATAGTGGTGACAGGCAGCCATTTGTCCGTGAGATTTGTAAACTCGTGCGATAAATCTACCACTACGCAAGTACTACTGTTCTGTGCATGCAAAAGTGCTGTGTTATGTCTATATTATGTAGTGGCTTATCGTACGCCTCTGGGTAAACCTATTTAGACGTTTTTTTCTCGTGTTTATTTTGTATTTAATCTAGTACAATCAATACAATTGTGTTCTTTAACACTCTAGCTCTTTAATGTATATTTCTGTATAAAGGCCAACAATCCCAAATACCTGTTTGTGGTACTGACTCATCATTTCAGTTTAATATGCAACAAAATGTAAAAATGTACAGGAATGCCCTTAATCTTATTTACAAATGGAGAAAAACTAATTCTATTCATACATCATGGCCGGTCTTAGTCTCGAAATTATACACTCACATCTTAAGTCATGAAACATACATGAATTGTACAGCCCTTTGTCATCCCTAAGCATCGGTCATGAGGGTTATTTGAATATGCTGGTCAGTGCAGGTTAGTGAGGGGGGCGGCTCAAGGACCAGTTCAGATATCACTCGCCACTGAAGTTTGTCGTGGAACTGAAGTGGCTCAATTCAGTGGGATTGCACTCACCATTGCGCCATTGCTCCATGCGCAAGGCATGCAAGACTTTAGAAACAAATCAGGAAAGCTAACAAAGGCATGAGAGGGAGGTCTCCTGCTGGAAAAATTATCAATGGCATCGCTTGATTTAAAAAAAAAACAGCAAAAGCTTATCCACAACCATATTACAGTACTGATGGAAGAGCAAGCCTGCAGATGAATGTGGTAAACGAAATACAACGGCGATATTATTACAAATGCTGATACAATGGGTCATGTCGGTAAGTGGGATGGCTACTTTCACGATGGCTCCCACAATTTATACCAAACCTCCACCGTCCCTCACATCCCATATCAGCACAGCAACAAAGGTACACTACAGCTTGCAAACCTACAGTGGGGGGGGGGGGTATGGTACTGCAATTACAATAACGATGATTTTTATTTACTTATTCACTACAGGAAAGCCCGAGTGTAATAACTAATTTTCAGGAGCGTTTTCATTCGGGAAAATTCCTTTTTATGAAGTCGACAAAAAAACACAAGGGACTACATTGGCTGTGGTACAACAAAACATCACTCACTGCATGAATTACCAAAGTGAGTAAACTTTAAGGAGTGTTGTGTAAGTTGCAGGGAATCCCAAGTGTGCACAGAACACCCATCATGCACAAGAGGGGATAGCACTCAGTCTTGCTCACAGACAGGTTCTCAAACCTATTTACTGGGCTGCCATATCCTGGTCACCACCTTTCAGCCCAGCAACAGATTTGTGAGTTTCTCAAATCTGCTGGATTCACCAACCTCTGCCTGCTCCCAAAGCGATGGATTGCAGGCATGCGCCACCACCCCCGGCTATGATAATGAAGTGCTGCCATTATCGTCGGTGTCAGCCATGATCATTCCACTGTTGGATGAAAGACCTCTGCAGGCCGACACGATCCTTCATAGTCCTGTGATGTACTCATAATGCAGTTAGCGTTAGCGCAGTACAGTCGGTAGCGTTAGCGCAGTACCGTAGGCTCTCATTACCGCAGGTACTGATGACACAGTACCGTAGGTGCCGATGACACAGTACCCTAAGGTAGTGATAATGCAGTGCCATAAGGTGGTGACAACGGCAGTCCCGCAGGTACTGATAACGCAGCACGGCGGTACCGACAGCTTCACCCTCCCACAGCTAGAAACGGCAGCAGGGAAGCCACACAGCTCGGCACCTGCAGGACGTCGCGGCGGTAGCCGTGCAGGCGGTTGCTGCCGCCAATGAGGTAGACTTGGTTGGCCAGCGCGGCGGCGCAGTGCCAGGCGCGCTCCACGGGCGCTGGCGGCAGCTCCCGCCACGCGTCCCCGGCAGGCTCGTAGCAGTACACCGTGCTCAGGTACGTGTCCGCGCGGATGCCGCACGCCACGTACACCTTGCCCCCGCACGCGGTGCCAGCGTGGGCGTACATCTGCCAGGGGCACGGGCATGGCGTTGGGCGGTTGGGAGGGGGGGGGGGGCAGACGTCAGGATGTATGCATGTAGAACTTCTTTCGCACCGTACGTAGAAAACCGTGGTAATTGTCGGAGGCGCGGGCGAAGGACAACAAACTAAACACAAAAGAGCAGTTTGAAAGAAATTCGTTTTCAATCTAGATTTAAATGTGCATAGCTCCAGTGGCTTCCGAATAATGGACGGACCGTAGGACGGTAGTTGCGATTGAATGCTCAAATATTAAACTGCTTTTTTTCGACGATTTTCCTCTTTTTTTTTTAATCATCCGTTTTATTATCCATTTTAGCAAATACACGTGGGTGTTTTGGTCAGTTTAACACGTAGGCTTTCGCGACCAATATTATTCATAATAAAGGTTTTTGGGTTAGATCGCGTTATTTATAAATGTGTCGTAACCCTCCACAACCCGGCACGGCCAATCAGCAAAAAAGTGTCACGTTGACAAAAGACAATTAGTTCACTACTTTAGCCCACCGGTGTGTTGAAGAGTGAATCCACTCAAACTGGAAATGTTGTAGATTCACTCTTCAACACACCGGTGGGCTGAAGCAGTGAACTATTTGTCTTTTGTCAACGTGACACTTTTTTGCTGATTGGCCATGTCGGGTGGTGGAGGGTTACGACACATTTATAAATAACGCGATCTAACCCAAAAACCTTTATTATTATGGTGTTTTGGTCGTTTGTTCTAATGTTTTGGTGTGCTCGTTCCACCGATTTGGTTCACAATTATTTATCCGGGCCAAGTCACCTTTTAACGCTGCCCAACTAAAGTGTCTGCAAGTTTTGTTTGTGTGTTGTGGTAGGTGGTGTGTCGTTGCGTAGTCTTGTGTTACGTGTGGTGTTGCATGCTGTTGAGTGGTGTTGCACGGTGTTGCACCATGTTGAGCGGTCCTGTACGGTGTGGAGTGGCGTTGCCTGGGTGTGGAGTGGTATTCCACAGGAGTGAAGTAGTGTGCAGTGTCGTATAGTGTGGTGAAGCATGTTGTTGAGTGGTGTTGCACGTTCTACACTGTTGAGTAGCGATAAGACAGCGTCAAGCGGAGGTGAATGGTGTTGCGTGCGGCTAGCACGGCGCTCTTTGACAGCACCTCCTTGGGCAGTGGGGCGGCAGCATCCCACGTGTTGGTCTCTAGGCTGTAGCGCTCCACCGAGTGCAGCTCCTCCACGTAGTCGCGCCCGCCAATCGCGTAGATGTAGAGTCCCACGGCGCACACACAGTGGTCGGCGTGTGCCCGCTGGAGCGGCGCTATCACCGTCCACTTGTTGTGCCGTGGGTCGTACCTGTTGCAGAAGCCATGGCAATGGACACAAAACCAGGAAATTGTGTGTCAATGTCTCGTCTAAAATGACGTTAAATTCGTCATTATTGTTATTATTAGCCATGATCTATCGACTATTGGATGCAAGTTTCCCCAAGACGTCGCCATCTGACAGTTTTGCGATGCAACAATACACCGAGTGCATGCACATGAGCTGATTTTATTTCACCTGTTTAAGCAGATTGGTTGTGCAATTCATTGGATAAATCCCAGCTTTGAGAATCAAAAATTAAGGTTTCAATGTCCAGTGACGAAAATGACTCGCAGCAACAGAGCAGATGGGAAAATGTTCACCCCTACTGTACCACATTGAAGGCAACTCGGAAGTTATTCTGTGACATCTGCTTCTGTGGACCATTCTTTAACACAAAAGGTTAAATTGCTCTGCGTTATTGGCATGACATCATGCCAACAGCACAATTTGCATAACATTGGGAACAAAGATTGTCAAATTATAAAAAAAAAACACTACGGCCACTGACTGCAAGAAGCACCTACATCAGGGGTCGGGAACCTATGGCTCGCGAGCCAGATGTGGCTCTTTTGATGATTGCATATGGCTCGCAGATAAAACAAAATATTCTCACTTGTTTTAATCCATCCATCGATTTTTCACTGCGCATGTCCTGTTCAGGGCTGCAGGAGCAATTGTCCATTATTTTAATTGGATGATACTGGCCTACGTTTGCCGTTGCTGGGTAAAACAGGTAAACGCCCCCTTTTGAATCAGTCTGAGACTGCGTCTGCTCGGTCATTAGCTCAAAGCTAACCCTTCGACGAAGAAGATGGCGAAAAGAAAAAAAGACGACGAGTATCGTACATTTCAGGACGAATGGACCGAAGAATTCGCCTTTGTGGAGAGAGCGGGTTCTGCGGTGTGTCTAATTTGCAATGACAAAATTACATCGTTGAAACGGTCGAATGTAAAGCGGCACTTCGACACGCGCCACGCTACCTTTGCAACAAAATACCCTGCGGGAGACAGCAGAAAGAAAGCGTGCCAAGAGCTTCTGAGCAGGGTGCAAGCTAGCCAGCAGCAACTCCGCGTATGGACCCGGCAAGGTGACTATAATTCGGCTAGCTTTGCTGGTTCTTTAGCAATAGTGAGGAACGGAAAACCATTCACAGATGGCGAGTATGCTAAAACGTTCATGCTGGATGTAGCCAATGAACTTTTTGATGATCTTCCGAACAAAGACAAGATAATCAAACGGATACAAGACATGCCTCTGTCGGCAAGAACTGTTCATGATCGTACCATCGTGATGGCAAACAAAGTGGAGGAAACGCAAGTGAAGGACATAAATGCAGCGCCGTTCTTTTCTCTGGCTTTGGATGAGTCAACAGACGTGAGCCATTTGTCGCAGTTCAGCGTGATTGCAAGATATGCTGTTGGTGACACACTGCGCGAAGAAAGTCTTGCTGTTCTGCCATTAAAAGGGTCCACAAGAGGTGAGGATTTATTCAAGTCTTTCATGGAGTTTGCTCAAGAAAAAAGTCTACCTATGGATAAACTTCTCTCAGTGTGTACTGATGGTGCTCCGTGTATGGTGGGGAAAAACAAAGGATTTGTGGCGCTTCTCCGTGAACATGAAAATAGACCCATCCTAAGTTTCCATTGCATTATACACCAGGAGGCACTTTGTGCTCAGATGTGTGACAGGCAGTTTGGCGAAGTGATGTCGCTGGTCATTCGTGTGATCAACTTTATTGTTGCCCGAGCCTTAAATGATCGCCAGTTTAAAACACTGCTGGATGAAGTTGTAAATAACTATCCTGGTCTGCTTTTGCACAGCAATGTGCGTTGGTTGTCAAGAGGGAAGGTGCTTAGCCGTTTTGCGGCTTGCCTGAACGAAATCCGGACTTTCCTTGAAATGAAAGGCGTCGGGCATCCTGAGCTAGCCGACACCGAGTGGCTCCTCAAGTTTTACTATCTCGTAGATCTGACTGAACATCTGAACCAGCTCAACGTGAAAATGCAAGGCATTGGAAATAGTGTTATCCCTTCAACAAGCTGTATTTGCTTTTGAAAACAAGCTGGAGCTTTTCATCACGGATCTTGAAACAGGTCGTTTACTACATTTTGAAAAACTGAGCCAATTTAAAGATGCATGCACAGCAAGTGAGCCCATTCAAAACCTTGATCTCCACCAGCTAGCTGGCTGCACATCCAGTCTCCTACAGTCCTTCAAAGCACGCTTTGGAGAATTTCGTGAGCACACTCGTCTTTTTAAGTTCATCACCCATCCAAACGAGTGTTCACTGAACACAGCCGACCTGAATTACATCCCTGGTGTCTCCGTCAGAGATTTTGAAGCAGAAGTGGCTGACCTGAAGGCCTCAGACATGTGGGTGAATAAGTTCAAGTCACTGAATGAAGATTTGGAAAGAATCACACGACAGAAAGCGGAGTTGGCGAGCAAGCACATGTGGACAGAAATGAAAAAACTCCAACCCGAAGACCAGCTGATTCTCAAAACTTGGAACGCGCTTCCTGTCACATACCACACACTGCAGCGTGTGAGTATTGCTGTATTGACCATGTTTGGATCTACGTATGCATGTGAGCAGTCATTCTCACATCTTAAAAACATCAAGTCCAACCTACGATCACGTTTAACGGATGAAAGCCTCAACGCTTGCATGAAGCTTAACCTCACCAAGTACCAACCCGACTACAAAGACATCAGCAAATCCATGCAGCACCAGAAGTCGCATTAATGGTGAGTGTTATAACAACATTATTTAAAAGAATAAATTCAGAGGCTTATTATACTGACATTTAGTTGAATTCACTTTTAAAATATATTATATGGCTCTCACTGAAATAAATTTCCAAATTTTTTGCTTTCATGGCTCTCTTAATCAAAAAGGTTCCCGACCCCTGACCTACATCATCTTCCAAGCCCGTGCACTTGCAAACGCAAGCTTCTGTCACCAATCCAAAGGGTTCCGTGCCCACCTCCAGCAGTCCGCCACCGCCCTGAAGCCATGCGAGTTGTTGTCTCCGCCGACGAGGAAAAGGAAGTTTCTGACGACAGCGATGCCTTGGTTGGACATGCGGGGAGGGGCTCCTCCGCCGACGCCGCTGCCGCCACCGCCCCTGGTGAGCACCTCCCAACGGCCTGTGCTCGGGTTGAGGAAGTGCGACTCATCGCTCAGGTCGTTGTCGTCGGATGAGAACATGCCACCGAAGCCCACGACGCAGTGGCGCTTGGAGCGCAGGCGTGTGCGTGCCGTCTGCAGCACCGGCTGGAATGCCAAGGCACCCAGAGCAGATTCACCGGATTGGGGCACACATAAATAAATAAATAAAAGACACGAGGTGTATTGTATTTCAAGTAATTGTTGCATGTCAACCACTATTGTCAAGCCACTGCTAGATGAGGGGCTCTCCACGCTGTGCGGGTTGCAGGGGTTATTTGATCATAATTCGCCACGTTGGTCTCTGCTGGTTAGTGAAAGTGCACAACAGATGTAGCAGCACACAACAATGGATTGTTGTGTGCACTGCCCACAAAGGAGCTGCATAGCAATCTCTAACACCTGTCTTTCGATGCAAGGTGGTCACCCATCAAAGCACAATACAAGCTCAATACTGTAAATGTGTGCATGTGTATGGAAATAAATGTAGTTTTTTATACATCACCACCAATGTCATCGTCATCTACCATCAACATTAGCAGCAGCAGTCTCAATGCCCAAGCTCCATATCATATTGAGAGCTGTACATGGTTTTAAAATGTGATATGTGGCTATATTTGTATACTAATTTATATTTTATTAATCTGATTGATCAGACGCTTAGTCTTTCATGAATAACTGATCAATATACTTGATTTACTACAACGCACAGCATTACAATTCCTGCATTTTTTTTTACTGAAGAACCAAAATGTGCACTGGCTGAGGGAATGATGTACTAAATAATTGATGGCGTGGATAGGCACCTGTAGCATGACGTTGGCATGGTAGGCCATGGCATCAGCGAGGATCTCTTTGAGCGGGCATGGGTTCAGACGTCCATAGAGGTCCTGTACAGTGCGTGGGCTGAGTAACTCGTAGCGCACACACTCGAGCACCTTAGGCGGGTTGGACAGAAGCTTCAGGTCCTCCTCTTGTTCCTCCTAAGGATATGGGAAAAGGAAGTGATTTAAGAACTTCACCACGCTGGTTAATGTAGGTTGGTGAATAAGCGGGCCCAGGATCGGTTGAGATGTCACACTCCATGGACGTAAGCCGAAGCTGGGAATCAAACTCAGGTTGTCGGGTTCACAGTGCAGTGCGCTCAACATGGTGCCACCAGTTCATCCCAGAAGTTGGTTAAAGAATAACAAAAAGAACATCAAAGCCATATGTAAACATGTAAGTATAGCTGCTACATCTTGCAAATCAAAACACACCTTTGAGCCAGAGGTCTTCCCACGATGGTATAAAAGAGCCGCCTCGTACACATCAGTCTCAGCTGCCACCTGGGTAACATAAACAATGAAAACGTTTGCAATCACATACCTTCGTAAAAAATAATCCACAAATACACACAACTCACATTGAATGTATGGATAGGCCTTCAAAAAGCCTGCCAAGCCCTGAAGGATGGGGTGAAATACATTCTATGGGAATATCCCTGTCCAATTTGCTATATATTTTCGTACATGTTATTGAGACCGTAGCCCATCAGCTTATCCACTGCCTCCTCATTAAGGGTTATTATTTAGTAGATAGTCTTACATTATACTTATTCATTTACAAGTCTTTTTCCTCTTCTTTGGTTCTTTCGGTAAAGTCACATAGAATGAAAATAAAATAACAAATTGATAAAAGAAAATAACACAATAAAATTCTTACGACGTTTCGGCCACAACACAAGCGGCCTTCATCAGGTGAAGGGACGAGACTGTCTGGAGGACAGCGCTGTGTTATTTTATTTGATCAATTTATTATTTATTCTCATTCTACGTGACTTTACCGAAAGAACCAAAGAAGATGAATCCTTGCAGTCACGAAAGCTTTAAATCGAAATTTACAAGTCTTTGTGAATCCACTGTTGGATTAAGGCCTCCCCATGCCGCATAGGTCACGGGGTTGTTTGACCAGGCTTCACCACGTTGGTAAGTGTACATTGTTAAAGAGGGGGCCCGGGACCGGTTTCAATATCACTCGACATTAATGTTAGCCAAGACTGGAAATTAGGCTCCAGATCGGTCAGTTCACAGCACTCCAACCAATTTACCACCGCTCCCCTGATGGATTCACAATCTTCAGCGAATTCCAATCACTGCTCCAAATGTGAGCAATGAATACAACTGTCTTCCAAGGCTATGTACGTATGTGGTATGTCTGTTGAACTTCTTCCGCACCGTATGTAGCCAACCGTGCTAATCGGAGGTGCGGGGAAAGGACAACAAACTAAACACAAAAAAGCAGTTCTAAAGAAATTAGTTTTCAATCTAGATTTTCAATTTAGATCTCACCACATGCGAAGGCCTTAGCTTTTGGATACGTATTCCCTCGCTCGCCTTCATTCCCGCTCACCTTCAGGCTGTCGCTGCTCAGCAAGAACTGCACTTTGTCGACACGCAGGCGGCGGTATGCTTCGGTCTGGCAGAATGCCGGGAAGGTGGAGAGCAGGTGCGCATCGAGCTTGTCCGCCAGGTCCGTGAGGCCGTAAGCCTCAGCCAGCATGTACAGCTCCGGCACGCTCTCCGCCTCCACCCGCGACACGAGGAAGTCGCAGCAACAGTCAATGGCTGCCGACATCTGTGGAAACGTAAATTATTAGGCCTGTATTGATTCAATCCCCCCAGCGATTCGATTAATTCTTACGATTCAGAACGATCGATTCAAGAAGAGATCATGTTTGGCTCGTTTTGGCAGGTCTAATTTGTATTGTTATATTCTTGGTTCTTTCGGTAAAGTCACGTTGAAGGGAAACAATAAATTAATAAAAATATAAAACAATAAAATTCTCACGACGTTTCGACTGCAACACAAGCAATCATCATCAGGTGTGAAAACCACAACTAAATTGCTGTGAGAATTTTATTGTTTTATATTTTTATTATTTTACTGTTTCCCTTCTACGTGACTTTACCGAAAGAACCAAGAATATAAATCCATGCAGTCACAAAAGCTTTAAATCAAAATTGTATTGTTATTTTTTTCTCCTTTGCATGGCATTGTCCTGTCCATTCGGCTCAATGTAACATTAGCATACAATGGTCAGTGTATGAATATCCATGTATCAATTCAACAATGCATATCTAGTACTTGTTCACTTGCACCACTCAAGCAGGTGGTTTAGTGACCCATGCATTAACCACATATATACAACCCTTACAGAAAATGGAACGATATCATAAAATCCCACATCCACTTGATAGTTCTAAGGCAGGTCTGTTACATACTTATTGTACAATTACTTACATGTTAAAGCGGTTTATTATACAGTAAAACCTTGGATTGCGAGTAACTTGGTCTGCGAGTGTTTGGCAAGACGAGCAAAATTTTTAAATAAATATTAATTTGATAAACGAGCGAGGTCTTGCAATACAAGTAGTGTACGTGTACGCTTTGTCTGCCGAGCATCACGTGATCACAACTGATATACGAGTGCTTTGATATCCGAGTGTTTTGGATTACAAACACGTTTCCGGAACGAATTATGCTCGCAATCCAAGGTTTTACTGTATTTCACAAATAAAAAAGATCCTTTATTTATATCAGTAGCTTCACACTTTATATATAAAAAGAAAATCACAAATTATACATAATACACAGACAATAAGCACTAGAAGCCTACTCTCGTCCACCTCTTAATTTAATTATTTTGATCCCGTCGGCCTTTAGTAACGGTCTTCAGTACACGTACTCTGATGTATTTTACATTTGTGTCCCTCCGACAGTTCTCATCAATTATTTAATAAACTTGTAAACGACTTACCCACTGCTAAGGATATATTTAGCAAAGGACTTGCAGCTATATTAGAGTGATAGCTCCATTGTGTGTGTGGCACAACAACCTTCACCTGGGAATTTGTAGCAGAGAGTAGTGGCATAGAAGTACAGTTGTTAAGAGCACTGCTCTATAAACCCACTTCCCCGAGTTAAAGTCTCGGTCAAGCTAACAATAACCAATTCTGCGCCTCGCTTGGGTTGAGTACCATGTGCGATATGTAAACATCAGTAACGAGGAGACAAATGTAACCGTGCGTTGTGCTGGCCACACCATGGCCTCATGCTCTGGCTTTCATAGGTGGTCTTAGCAGTGCTAGTCCCAACAGCCTATTTTATAGGATGTTAGTATATGATTGAAAACTCATTTCTGGACTGAAAACTCATTTCTTTAGAATTGCTTTTTGAGTTGAGTTTGTTGTCCTTCCCTCACACCTCTGATTAGCACGGTTTGGCGACGTATGGTGTGAAAGAAGTTCACTATACATACACGGGAGATCTTTGTCTTTAGTACAAAAATGTGCACCTGCAGGAGAACGGCGGCCGACAGGATGTCCTGCACGTTGTCTTGCGACACCTCGAGCTCAGCTGTGTAGATGTAGGCAACGAGCCGCTCCAGAGCAACGTACGTCACGCCGTGGATCTCCACCTCGTCCTGCTGTGCCTCACGTAGGCCCCGTGCGAACATGCCCCTGGGTGCGCGTCACATTCCGCTGTCATGAAAACCTCCGCGTATTTATATTCCGTGGGTCTGGTGGCAGGTGAATTATTGTGATCAGGTGGTGGCCATCTCAACGGCACATCCCGATCAGTGGAAAACTGGAATGATGTCACGTGACAAGAAATAACTGCGTTGGATTGGCCGCAGGCTGCCTGCATCCGAGAGCCCTGTTTATTAGCCATGTAGTGATTAGTCCTGCTTGTAATTTAATCAAATGTCACAATTCGAGGTTGTAATTTAATTAAAGAATCGATTTTTTTTAATATAGCACCTCTAGTGGATGCAAGATTTAGGTAAGCCAAGTACAACATACGGACTACGGACTGGAAATACACGCACCATTCAATACACGTATTGTAAGTGTTAGAATTGCCTTTAACCGCTGAAGCAATGCATTATAAAATGGCTAAAACTAACGTGGCTTGAATTTTATTACATCCCATCATGTGCAAATATTGTTCAGTATGTGAGAGGTATCTTAATGGCACATCCTGATTTTTGTAAAATCACAAAAGACGTCCAATAAAACACTTAAGGCTTACACATAATTGGCCTGATTAGGATCCACTAATATGAACACTATGACCAAATGTTTTGCGACTAATTTACAGTGAGAGCCCACCGAGGGACATACCTTTATTGAGATGTAAGCAAGGTAATGATTTAGACATAAAACTATGGCCCTGACCTAGTTAGGTGTTGTAAGTGCTGTGAGTGCAGACATCGTTACCAAAAAAAAACATTCGGTTGTAAAAAAAACCTACGTGGCTTCCAAATGGCAGTATTTCCCAGACCCGTCATTAACTATGCCACAGCACTAAGTCAGTACATCTGAGACCCCTATTTAATGCCCCAGATGAAAGACAAACTGACATGTTTTCCCCTGGGGCTTTATTTACTTCTTCAACAACACAACAAATGCATTCCCTGAAGTAAAGCCATGCCTGGAAAAAATACAATATTGTAAGTAAAAAAACTAAACTGCTGAAGAATAGCCTGTAAAGACTCCAACATACACATACACATAGATGTACAGCCCTTTTGTCAAACTTACAGCTGGATGAGGGCCCTTCACACACCATGTAGGTCATGGGGGTTATTTTAACGTACTGATCACTCTGGGGTTGTTAAGGGGGGCAGCACAGACAGGGGACACATAGACATACATTGCAACAATGGATTTTGCTGTACTGTCGTCTGCTGTTCACCACCTAGCCCCGATCACCAACCTGATTGTGGATAGTGGTTGCCCTTTCAAGAACTGTCCAGGTTAAACAATGCTTAACTCCCTAGATCTGATGACATACGGTGCATTCCGGGTTATTTGGTCATAGGCTGAGCCTCCACGTACATAATAGAAAGAAGAATGTAAAATGGTCTCAAACCTGAAGTAATCGCACGACGCCGCCAGGACGACTCGATGGGCACAGATCTTCCGACCCTCTGCACGCAGAGTGATGTCGTAGAGGCTGTTGTTGCGACGCAGCTCACTCAGGCCGACCAGAAGTAGTTTGGAGTGGTCGGCGCAACGATACGCGGTCCGAGTTCGAAACTTCTCCAGCACACACCGCTGCTGCTGCTGCTGTTGCTGCCTTCGCTGCTGCTGCTGGGAGAGCCAGGATGCTCCTTCTCCATCCTGACTGCTGGGCCTGCCTCCGACATTCATCCCTGTGGGGACAGGGACAAAAAGGTTACGCATGCTCTGCACTCTCCTTGCCGTCAGCTATATGCTCTCACTCTAGTTGTGTGGCACAAGCTTTCAATCGCCAGCCAACCACTGCTGTGCTACCAAAGGACCACATCAACAATTATTTCCTGTAAATATATACACTGTAGTTGGACAGGTTGAGTTTAATGAACTACAACACAACCGGCTAGAGAAAAAGCAAGGGAACACATGCTGATGTGTTTTCCAAAGCCTAATATTAAGGAGCACCAACAATGCATATCTGACCCAAGAACTGTCATCATTCATGCACAATGTTGCTAAGTAACCAGAGGCACTAGTATTATGCACCAAAGTTACACTGCAAATAACGCTTTGAAGTTTAAATTATGGAATGATTCAGTAACGCTGGGGAATAAAAGAAAAATGATTCAGTGGCTCGATTTCTTATATTGAAATACCATATTTGCACTGCCAGCCATGCAATTGTAGTAACATATATTGCTCCTGCCACTCAGAATGCATTGTGGGGCTTATTAAATGTGGTTATGAGCATGGAATAACCATGTATGGGGAAAAATGAGATAATATAACTGGGGTTAAAGACAGGGTTAGGGCAGAGGCTTCCACACCGTTTGCTCTGAAGGTTGGAGAAACTAACTTGCTAGACATTTCATAATAACCAGTTTTGACCTTTACAACCTATGTTATATATCTTATATATTCTGAAGCGATATAACAAAATAACTCAGCAATACCATGAACACAACAACAGTTGCCATTCGCCACGAAGTGGTGATGTCAGCACAGTACTTCTACGAGTCTTGGTGCACCTTGGGGTTACGTGAAGTATCGAAGGCTCGCTGGCAGGTCATGGGACAAACCCAAGTGTTTTGGGTTGACTGAGATTACTGGCAGATGCACCACCAGTGCTCCCCACTGTGCTGTGTTTCACCCACCTGGCGCTCCGCTTATCGGTGAGCGTTGCTCCTCTGCCTTGTTGTTGGAGGTGGAATGACTAACTGCCAAGTAGCGTCTTTCACGAGCCTCCTCCAGAGGCAGACCTTGACATCGCTGGTACCAGTCATCGGCTAGTCCAATCAGCTTCACATCCCTCTGTACCACATCAGTCAATTTCTTCCGTAGCCTGTGCTGCACTCATTTGGCTTCCTCTATCCGGCCAAAAAGAAGCTGCTTGGGCATGAGGTGGCTGGGCATACGGGCTACATGACCTAGCCAATGCAGCTTCGATTGACAGAGGAGCTCACTGATGAGACTGACCAGATATTTTAAGGATCTGAAAACTCCTCACAATTCAGTTTGGTTAAACCCAGGATGGATCGTAGACAGGCCAGCCTGAATGATTCAAACCAGCTCAGATATTCGTTCAAAAGGGGGCCACGTTTCGCAAGCATTGAGGAGGGAGGGCCTAAATGTGGATGAAAAGACATGGAGCATGGTATGGTGCGACAGATCAGGTATCTTCTACATGGCTCTACACAGTTGATGACAAGATAATGTCACCGATTCGGAGTGAGACCCCCGCTTCCAAACCGGAGCTGGTCATAAACACACTTTCCAGGTAAGTCAACTTTTTCACCCTCTCCAAAACTGTACAATCATTGAAAAAACATACCACTTACATACATTGCACTACCACACAGTGCTAGCAACAAAGATATAGTGTATGACAGAAAGACGAGAATGAGATGTTGTAACATGAGAAAAAAGCATACAAAAATCAGGAATGTAGTTAAAAGGATGAGCGATGCAGACGAAAGAGAGATGTGAAGGACAAGTAACAAATAGAGAAGTGAGATAACGTTCAGACAGAAATTTATATTCAATATAAATATCATAAACATGATAAGAAAGCAATGCATTCAAAACAGATACGGGGCAAGTGCATTAAGAAGAGCGATTGGAGATGTACTGTATTCGGCAAATACATATATCAACAAAATACTGTAGTTTTATTCTGAAAATAAATATAACAGATCTTTCCTGACGTGACTATCAGAGATAGATGTTTTTTTCAGAAGATAGGACAGGACATGTATTCAAAAGAGATGGGATATAGAAGGGCCAAATAGATCCATAAAGCACGAGGGTACAGCACTTATTTCAATTGATTGTTTTACTCCAACATCAACGTCAAGTTATTACAACAGATACATGGGTGTCCAAGATGGTTCATTTGTTTCATAAGCCTATACAATTTTTAAACTTTAACTTTTGGCCCACGGACCACATTGTTTGGACAACGCTTGGATAACCCATTGGCTATAACATACATTTTCACAGCGGAATAGATTGATTCAGACAAGACGCAAGAAAGAGCAAATAGGAGGCTTGACTATCGTTAAGAACGTATTCTGTTTGGCCAGCAATACTTGATGAGAACCAAATAAAAAAAAGCATTCAGAAGAACCGCCCAGTCAACACAGATCGAATAAGAAGAACCGGAGTGAATATGCACAGAGCCACCCACGGGGAAATTTCGGTTCTCGTTGGCGTGCGGCCAGATCGCACGAGATGTCTACAGCAGCCCCAAACATTATCTATCTTAACAGGACAATACTGTTGTCACCCAGAGACCACCGTCCGTCTGCCGTGATGATGAGACACTGTGTAGAAACCGGTCCACAATTTGCCTGCACTGAATCAGCGTTGTTGAAACTATGCAACCATCGCTGGGACGATGAGCTGTGTAAAGAAATACAGTTTACGCGGAGAGACGGATACGTGAAGCTGACGTATCATCCGCAAAAGCGATGTGATTATTACTATTGTCCACAACGACGCGAATAACGATTATGCGTTACGTAACATCACCACCATCAAAGTTGGGACGTACTTCGTGGGAAGTGCCGGTTCACGGTGGCAATGTTTCACATTCGCGTTGGGGAGGTCTAATCTGGAGAGTTGAATAATCACACGGAGGAAAGAGGTGCAGCCTCACACCAGCTGGTGTTTATTTTATCGACGTGAAAAGCGATCGGTGATGTTGTTGTTGGTGAGAATGAATATGGAGGTGACGGGTGGCTTGAGCTCATCGATAGCTATTGGTGGCGATGACAGAGATGAGGGATAATCGGTGCTAACGATGATGAAGAATATACCGGTGGTGATTAGAGAAATGATCACTGCTGATAATCACGATGAGTGATGATAACGATGGTTGATGACGATCCAGATGACAATGACTGCGATACTCTTTGGTTCTATTCGGTAAAGTCACGAAGGTAAAAAAAAATCACGACGTTTTTTTAACCTACGTGACTTTACCGAATAGAACCAAAGAGTATGGATCCTTGCAGTCACGAAAGCTTCAATCTAGAAATGACTGCGATGTAAACTGGAGAGACCGTGGTAGAGATTCTGACAATTGGTAGGTGACGAGAACGAAAAAGATGTTTGTTGATGACGTTAACGATGTTTGATGCCAATGATAATACAGCTTTCGTGACTGCAGTAATTCATATTCTTTGGGTCTTTATCATTTGATCTATCTACGTGACTTTACCCAAAGACCCAAGAATAATGATAATACAATTACAATGGAGGAAATTGAATCTACAACGCTAACCATGCAGGCATCCTCAACACCCGACGAAGCAATCCACGCCGTGCTGGCCATCCGATATCAAAAGAAGCACCACAGAATACACACCAATAAAATATAATTACCCAACTTTCACAGTCCTCACCGTCACTCCGCCAAGTCCGAAGATCGAAGGCCGAATCCCCGTCCTAGCCTGACCGGGCCGCCGGGCTCGAGACGCGCCTCGCCCCGCAAGGGCTGTAGTCGAGAGGCGGTGCGCGCCCGAATCCAGCCGAGCCTCGATAGACCTTAACGCGTCATGCCCATTCATGGGGCAAATAGCTCGTCGTTATTTACTCTGGTTTTTTTTTGCTTAAACAGATTTTTAAAAAGTATATATATAAATTACGAAACCTATACACACAGTCGAACGAAATTTTTTAAATAGATCTCACCAGTGGGGTTGGGGGAGCCGCTGAGGGTGATAGGCGTCGTGACGTCACGGGGACAAAGCGGATCCAAAACAAATGGGAATCGATCCACAGAGCCGTGCGGTTAGCTGCGAATCGATTCCGCTTCACACGCTTCGCAGGTGAAATAGCCCAGGTAACTCATATTCTTTGGGTCTTTCGGTAAGGGGCCGTCCATAAATGACGTCACGCACCTAGGGGTGGGTCAGACATTTGTGACAATGTGTGACGAGGGGGAGCGGGGGTTGAGAAATGTGACGTCACATCAAAATGCGCAACTTTAAATAAATATAGACAACACGTTCTACTTAAATTTTGATTTAAAGCTTTCGTGACTGCAGGGATTAATATTATTGGTTCTTTCGGTAAAGTCACGTAGAAGGGAAACAATACAATAATAAAAATGTAAAACAATACAATTCTCACGACGTTTCGACTGCGACACAAGCAATCATCATCAGATGTGAAAACCACAGCAAGAAAATTTGACAAAAAGTGGCGATTTTTTTTAACGTTAGCACCACGAAGAGCGATTTGACAGTTATTCAGATGGACGAGTCTATCTATGTTCGGAAAAGAGGAGGGGAGAGACGAAAATAATGGATGCGGTCTGAAAGCCACCATAAGCGTGAACAATCAATTAAGACCCGAAATGGTTTATCAAATCCTTCCAATGATTGCTAAGCCAGAATCCATCTTCTCGGTTAAAATTGTCTCTGTGTTTGTATATGTGGATTGCCTCATGAACGAATCTTTCATGGTAGCCAGATGGCTTGCAAAGAACCTCTGCCTTGGAGAAGTCAATGTCATGTGAGCCTACTGAACTATAAGAGTGTTCTGCCACGGCCGAGGTGTTGGTCCTACCGTGTTTTAGATCTGCTTTGTGTTCACGAATGCGGTCCGAGACATGCCGTTTGGTTTCTCCAATGTAACTACTACCACAGAGGCAACTTAGTTTGTAGATGCCAGGGTACTGTATGTCCGGAATCACATCTTTTACAGACGGAACCAGATCATTGGAAGGATTTGATAAACCATTTCGGGTCTTAATTGATTGTTCACGCTTACGGTGGCTTTCAGACCGCATCCATTATTTTCGTCTCCCCCCTCCTCTTTTCCGAACATAGATGGACTCGTCCATCTGAATAACTGCCAAATCGCTCTCCATGGTGCTAACGTGAAAAAAACGCCACTTTTTAAAATTTCTTGCTGTGGTTTCCACACCTGATGATGATTGCTTGTGTTGCAGTCGAAACGTCGTGAGAATTTTATTGTTTTATATTTTTATTATTTTATTGTTTCCCTTCTACGTGACTTTACCGAAAGAACCAAGACTACGTTCTACTTAATTAGACTTTTTAATAAATGTTTTCTCCTACAACATCAGAGTGCAGCGCCACATTAAATACGTACTACAATGACAATAGTTTAAAGCGATTTGAAGCATGTTTTGGGGAGTCAGAGCTTTGTGACGTCATATTTGAGGGTGGGGGGGATCTGTCTTTTTGTGATGAGGGGGGGGGGGGGTCAAAAATCGTCCAAAATCGCGTGACGTCATTTATGGACGACCCCTTATGCATGGAAGAAGATGGATGAAGAAGGGCCTTTACCCGAAATGTCGCCGATTTTGTTGTTGTTAAAAGACCGTTCTATTCATGCGTGCGGTAAATGTGTGCACAAGCCGAATGCCAACGTGGGAGGCCTTTCAACCACGAGAGGACTTGATGAGCGAGAGAGGAGCCCAGATGACAGTGGTTGTTTAACTTCGTGGTCCATCGTTTGTGGTTGCATGCTTTCACAGTCGCTCGACTGTGGCTTGTGTCTTTAATGATTCCATGTATGAAGGAGACGATGCTGCGAAATCGGTCTGTTGATGTTTCCGTGCCAAGGAGGTGCGATGTTTGGGGCTCGAATGACGTGTTTTTATTCTGGACGTCCGCGTTGTTTCCACTCTGTTCGCCGTCGTTCGTCCGGATCTGGGCGGGATTCTGTGATAGGTACTTGAGTCGATTGTGAGGTACATTGTTTAGGTCTTGGTTGACGAGTAGGTTGTTGTTGGCGAGTGTGATTGAGGAATGTGAGTTTATTTTTTTGTTAATTGTGTTTCGTGCATCACTGCCAACGCAGTATCACCAAATCATTTAGTTTGACAGTGCTCACTCTAGCGCTGTCTTCTTGACAGTCCTGTTTCTTCACCTGAAGAAGGCTACTTGTGTTGTGGCCGAAACGTCGTGAGAAGTTTTATTGTATTATGTTTTATTTTTATCTTTATTCTACGTGACTTTACCGAAAGAACCAAGAAGAAAAAAGTGTGTATGGAGTTTTTAAAAGTCGAGATCACGACCAATGCTATTGGTAACCACGGGTGTTTTCAGTGCATCCGATGTTAGGAGCTTTAGATGGTAGATACGTGTAGATTTGCTGATGTCCTATAATCATATGCAGACCTAAATTACATTCAACATACATTCCTCCAGTTACAGTGATGGAAAAAAGAATTTGATCCCCGGCTGATTTAGTACGTTTGCCCACTGACAAAGAAATGATCAGTCTATAATTTTAATGGTAGGTTTATTTGAACAGTGAGAGACAGAATAACAACAACAAAATCCAGAAAAACGCATGTCAAAAATGTTATAAATTGATTTGCATTTTAATGAGGGAAATAAGTATTTGACCCCTCTGCAAAACATGACTTAGTACTTGGTGGCAAAACCCTTGTTGGCCATCAGAGAGGTCAGACGTTTCTTGTAGTTGGCCACCAGGTTTGCACACATCTCAGGAGGGATTTTGTCCCACTCCTCTTTGCAGATCTTCTCCAAGTCATTAAGGTTTCGAGGCTGACGTTTGGCAACTCGAACCTTTAGCTCCCTCCATAGATTTTCTATGGGATTAAGGTCTGGAGACTGGCTAGGCCACTCCAGGACCTTAATGTGCTTCTTCTTGAGCCACTCCTTTGTTGCCTTGGCCGTGTGTTTTGGGTCATTGTCATGCTGGAATACCCATCCACGACCTATTTTCAATGCCCTGGCTGAGGGAAGGAGGTTCTCACCCAAGATTTGATGGTACATCGTCCCTTTGATGCGGTGAAGTTATCCTGTCCCCTTAGCAGAAAAACACCCCCAAAGCATAATGTTTCCACCTCCATGTTTGATGGTGGGGATGGTGTTCTTGGGGTCATAGGCAGCATTCCTCCTCCTGATTCCTAACCGTTCTCATGATCATTGCAACTCCACGAGGTGAGATCTTGCATGGAGACCAAGGCCGAGGGAGATTGACAGTTCTTTTGTGTTTCTTCCATTTGCGAATAATCGCACCAACTGTTGTCACCTTTTCACCAAGCTGCTTGGCAATGGTCTTGTAGCCCATTCCAGCCGTGTGTAGGTCTACAATCTTGTCCCTGACATCCTTGGAGAGCTCTTTGGTCTTGGCCATGGTGGAGAGTTTGGAATCTGATTGATTGATTGCTTCTGTGGACAGGTGTCTTTTATGCAGGTAACAAGCTGAGATTAGAACTCCCTTTAAGAGTGTGCTCCTAATCTCAGCTAGTTACCTGTATAAAAGACACCTGGGAGCCAGAAATCTTTCTGTTTGAGAGGGGGTCAAATACTTATTTCCCTCATTAAAATGCAAATCAATTTATAACATTTTTGACATGCGTTTTTTTGGATTGTCTTGTTATTCTGTCTCTCACTGTTCAAATAAACCTACCATTAAAATTATAGGCTGATCATTTCTTTGTCAGTGGGCAAATGTACAAAATCAGCAGGGGACCAAATACTTTTTTCCCTCACTGTATATATTATCTCTGATAGCTGGATTGAATACGCCCATTTGTGTCGATGCGGCAGTGGGGTGCCTTTACCAATACAGCTGAGGATCAATGTCTCTTTGCTCGACGTGACAAATATTGAGTGTACTGTATGTATGTTGCACTTCTTTCGCACCGTACGTAGCAACCGTGCTAATCGGAGGTGCTCTTTAGTATGGCTATGATATGTGTGTGGAGGGGGGAGCGGGCATGGTTAGTGCTTGACGCACTGCGATATGAACTCCCTGCCACGTCGAGCTGTCTGTGGGTGGCAAGTTGTATATCAACACGGTACTGGGGCAGCCCACGTTAACTTTTCCAACACGCACTGTGTAGCGTGGTGAAGTATGGTCAAACAACGCCCACGACAGACAGCCGTGGGGGAGTCCTTCATCCAGCAGTGGATTGACGCAGGGTTGTAGAGCAGATCGACTGCCTTTAACTCAGTGCCCATTTTTAATGTCTGAAAAAAAATGTTGTGAAAAGTGTCATTGTTGCAATGAAATAAGGAATTCTTTACACTCACAATTATTGTATTGCATTTGGCTTTATTGCAGAATATTAAGCAACGCAAATGATGCTTATTTTTTTACAACGTTTTCAGGTGTAATATTGCATTGTAAAATCACTTGCCCAGCAAATAAATAGTGCGTCGTTAAAGCTGTGGTTTTCACACCTGATGATGATTGCTTGTGTTGCAGTCGAAACGTCGTGAGAATTTTATTGTTTTATATTTGTATTATTTTATTGTTTCCCTTCTACGTAACTTTACCGAAAGAACTAAGAATACGTTAAAATGTAGCTTGCTTCCTTCAGAAAGGAACATTACATTAGTTTTTTTTTTAAATTACGTTATCTATAGTCGCTGGATAATAACTGTAAACCAAAATTTTGATTTAAAGCTTTCGTGACTACAGGGATTCATATTCTTGGTTCTTTCGGTAAAATCACGTATTGTTTCCCTTCTACGTGACTTTACCGAAAGAACCAAGAATATGTAAACCAAAAGTTGCTTCAGTGGCTATTTTAGATGGAGTACATCACCACGGGGCCAGTCAGATAGTACAGTCATCCCACACCTACGTACGGTGTGAAAGAAGTTCAACATACCGTATTATTAAGCATGTAACGACTAAATGGATGAATTGTAATGATTGGAGGTCAGGATTTGAGTTAACAATAGACTGTTTTTCATCTGGTTTGTAAAGTTTAGGACCGTTTAACCCAAACGAAACATCAGCGTATGATGAAAACATTCTTATGCGCACGATCCCGATGAGCATAACCATTTATTTAATCCGATTGATAATCGATGGGTCTTTACAGGCCTATAGTATAAACATATATACCTGTGTGTGAAATATGCCGTAGAGGACATCCACCGCAGAAAATGAACCTTGAGATTGGCTCGCGGTGCAGGGGAAAGATGGATCGATTGCTGCAACACAATACCCCCCAAGGATGGCGACGACTTGTAGGGGGGGGTGGGGGAGAAGGCCTTCATCCAGCAGCGGATAACTCGAGGCTCCTAATGATTATGATGATGACTTGAGTGTATAGACCGTGGCTTTAGTCCATGAGCCAGAACAGAAATTGGTACCATCTCATGTAGCGCACATTTTGAATGGTGAAAAAGAGGTGAAGTATTTCATAACCCGCTCATTTCAAATCGTTTTTTTTTTCATTTATATTTCACCGTTATTGGCCACACGTAAATTGTGGCCGCAAAAGTTACATACGGCCACCTCAGTTGTTACCCAGACAAAGAGATTGCATCTCGTTTGGTCCCATGGACTATTTGGGTGTTGGTGCCCACGTTCCAACCGCCTCCACGCAGTGCGCGCGCACCGCTGCTGGGACCAGGAGGGCGTGGCCGTGGGGGGGGGGTGGGGGGGGGAGGTCCTCGCTCAGTACTCTGTGAACCGACGCAGCGACTGCACGCGTGGCCCAGCCGCGCCCCACGCCTGGTGCTTGCGGTACTCCCCGTGCTCCATGCAGTACTGGCGGCCGCGGTACTCGGGCTCTTCGTACGCCACCCAGGCCCCGCCGGACACCACGCGCACCGATTGCACGTCTTTGCGGCCCCAGCGCCCCTCCAGCACCGGGCAGTCCTCGCTCAGCTCCAGGCAGTCGCCGGCGAACTCCGCCTTCTCGTACAGGCGGATGCGGTGGCCGCCGCTCGCCTGGTAGAGAGACACATGCAATCGGCAACTCGTTTCTCTGGAACTTTTATTTTGCGCTTAGTTTGTCGTCCTCCGATTAGCGCGGTTGGCTATGTGCGGTTGCGAAAGAAGTTCGGCATGAATCTTGAATTAAAGCTTTCGTGACTGCAGGAAATCATATTCGTTGGGTCTTTCGGTAAAGTCTGAGGTGTGAAGTTCAGCATACATAATATATCCGCTGTAGGATAAAGGCCTACTCAAGATTTCGTCATCTACCCACGATTCCTGCGATGGAACAACCCACCTAGCCCCCGTGCACGCGTGTTCATGTCGTGGCTTCGTTTATACGCGGCGGTGGATGCCCGCTCGAGTGTCCTCCCTCCTTTCGCTGCTACTCTGTCATTAGTCTCGACCACTGTCGGCATCCCTTCCAGCGTCGTGTTCAGTCAATGCCCACTTTTCTTTTTCTTGTTACTATGTATTTCATAAAAAAAAAACATTCGCCTGCAAAATACCCTGATCAAACATCTGCTGCAATGGTGTCCAGGGCATCGATTTACTATGCATAGCAAACACGTAATGACCCTTCTTCTTTGGTTCTTTCGGTAAAGTCACGTAGAATGAGAATAAAATAATAAATTGATAAAATATTATTGTGTTATTTTATTTTATCAATTTATTATTTTATTCTCATTCTACGTGACTTTACCGAAAGAACCAAAGAAGATGAATCCTTGCAGTCACGAAAGCTTTAAAACGTAATGACCCGTTTACAAACTTGATGTCTCTAATTCGTGTATGTTCTCTAATCCACATATGTCTGAAGTTTGAATTAACAACCTATATTATTTTGAGCCTGCCAACATGCCAATAGACCTTATATATCCATCCTGTATTTTCAAGGGAGTGTTTGCATTGTGGTTTGCACACTGCGCTATGCACCTGGAGACCTGAGTTTGATTTCTGGCCATGGCGGCAAGTGATATCTGGCCTGATCCTGGGTGCCATCCACTTCACCAGCCCGCGCTGAGCAGCGTGGTGAAGCATGACTGACATGGCGTGGGGCGGCCTTCATGCGTCAGTAGATTGTTAATGTACGGAAATGAATTTGATTGCTTAATTCAAAACTTCCGCAAAGTGCACATTTAGTGTCCTTTGCAGTTTTGCATGGCAGCTGCAGCCAGAGAGGAATGGGTCCATGGAGTGAGTGAGCACAGCGCTGCATCTTTGTCATCCTGAAATGTTAATCCTGTAATGGTTCTTGTGCCACTTGCCACTCCTGTTGCAAGCACTAATACATTTTCGTGGCCAGTCAGCAGTTGATTTATTGTGAAAATGACGCAGACTTATCAGCCATGATCTACTCACTGCTGCATAAAGTCCTCTTTCCAAAGCCGTCGCCACCACGCTATCTTGCTATGCGACATTCAATGTAGACCCTACACACTAACTGATTTCATCTCCTCAATGGAAGTGCACTTAGATGTGGTTCCCTACTATTCTTACTACTCTGTCTTTAAGTTGCAACTGCCAGCTGTCGTCAGCTGTCATCTCTTCTAGCGGCGTGTCATGCCCAAGGCTACGTACAGAATCTTAAGTCAACATGATGTTAAAATTGCGCATGTACACAAATTCCACGTTTCTTTTCCTGTATCAAAGTGCAATTCCAAGCGTGCACCGCGCCCAGCTTTTGAATGGACTGGTACAGCTTTTGTTCCCCAAAAAGCTGTAACAAAACAATCTAATCACGATAACTTTTAAATCAACGCATTCACCGCTTGAATCTCAAGCCACCTCGTGGCGGTTCTTGCTACGGTACCTATCAGCACCGTAGGAAGTGGGTCGATTGCACCTCAAAAACTCTCAGATCTGGGCCAAGCGCTGCCGACATGCCCCTAAGGAGAGCGCAAAAACCACACCGGGGTGGGACACCCAGAGGATAGGCGTCGAAAGAGGTGGTTTGAAGTGGTGAACCTGAATCTGAAGACCTTTGGAGTGGACGTCATAATGGTCCAGGACATGAGAATGGGTGGGGAAGGAGCACCTGGAATGCTAACTGCCACATGAAGAGGGGGAAACAATTCTAGGAAGAACGAGAGCTGTTGGCTCTCAGAGGTGGCGATATTCGAACCGATAAAACTGCGCTGGCATGTCGGCTCCTCTGCCATCAACTGGTGACGGATACAGTTGTGTTGGTGGAAGGAATGCGAGGAGGAGATGTGAAAATGGCCCAGGAGAGGGTTATGAGTGGAGGATTAAGACGAGGAAGGCAGGCCATATCCAAACTTCGAGAAGCGAGGGGTGGGTGGGGGGGGAAATGCCAGCAAGAGAAGTGCTGTGGGTGAAATCGAGCGATGGGAACCTCGTATCTGTACCTGGCGGAGGATGCGGCAGGACAGGATGTACTGCTCGCCCTGCACTTGCCACTGGGTCGGGTCGGCGAACTCGCCGGGCGACAGCACGTGCATGGTGCCCGTGAAGTCCTTCCTCTCGTACAGCACCCAGGAGCCGCTCTCGACGCGCAAAGAGCTCACAGGGCCCTGCACCATGTCCTCCAGGTCGGTGCAATCCGCCGTGCTCTCATACTTCCGGCCCTGGAAGTTCTTTTTCTCGTAGAACACGATCTGAGCGCCCCGAAAGACAGGAACACGGGACGGACGATTTACGATGACTGGTCTGAGCACCCGAGTAGCAGACGTATGCAAATAGATGGAGAGGCATGCAGAGACATTAATGATCGAATGAAATGGACAAATGCTAGACAGTTGTAAAAAATTTGTATCAGTTGATGGAGTGACATGAATACAATTCCATACGCCAGTTTTCCCATCGTGACAATTCGGAGCCCTTTGTTTAACCCACTGCTGGATGAAGGCCTCCCCATGCCGTGTCGGTCGTGGGGGTGGTTTTGCCCATACTTCGACCACGCCGTGACCGAGTTCAAAGCGCAGTGCTCGCAGGCCCAATTCATTGCACAGGTTCCGAATTATCCTGGTTCGCTCATCCATACCAAACGATCCTCCATACAACCTTGTTAGTCGGTGCTTATGCTTTATGCGAGAATCGATTAGGGCTAGCCACGCCACACAAGTAGGTGGTGGGGCCAGAATCTCGCCTGGCCTCCTTTGTTACCTCGGCGGCACTTAGGTTTTTACCATGCAGCAGCTCCTCTTTTTCAGGTCGATTCGACCTAGGGGAGGCCAAGACAAGTTCTGGTACAACTTGCCATTTGATGGTATGGCAGTGGGTAAAACCACCTTACCATCGCATACAAAGACAAACACATAAATCCACCAAATAACCTTCTAACCGACTTCAGTTAGTGAACCCCTATTAAAGTCGGCACGACGGCGTGGGTGGCCGACAACACGCCCGGCTCTCGTTGCCTCTCCAGTACTTATGTTTACACGCCAAGTACTCGTTTTATGGCTGAATCGACCACGGAGAGGCCCAGGCCCAATTCAAAAATATTCGCCACTGTTATTCGTCGTGAAGCGGAGTCAAACTATGTTCGCAGGGCTGGCAACGCAGTGCGCTACCGCTCCCTACGATAGAAACCCGCAGGAACGCGCACACAAAGGCAAAGTGCGCATGACACGAGCTTGAAACATTTTACCTTTCCCATGGTGATGGTTGTTGGAGGCAAGTCGATTCAGGGATGCAGTTTGAAATGGCCAGGGACAGGCCTTTTTATACAACGCAGTGTACACTGGCCTAATCCTGAAGCAAAAAAAAACCAATCGTGTTTGTGTCTGCGAGGCACAATGAGCGAATATCTGGGAGAGGGGCCAATGGTGATAGTAATAATAAGCCCACTTTATTCACATAGGAGCGTGGGGCATTGACGGGGGGGGGAGGGGGATTTCGGACATTCATTCGCACCCTCTCCAATGCGCTGCGTTTCTGGATTTTGTTGCGACCAACTGGCACGCGTGCCCGGTGCGTTTGGCACTCAAATGCGCTTATGTAGAGCATTTGCTTGTAGAGTAGAGAGCGTTGGCATGCACTATTGCCACCCAAATTGGCAGGCGAATATATGCGGACGTGGGTGGGGTTTTTGTTTTTGTTGTAGGTGTGCTGCTTCTGTCAGTAATGCGATTTTTGAATTAGGCCAGCAAATCTCATTGTATTTAATTCCACGTGAAATTACGATGACCGTTGCACATTCGTGCGTGATCACGCCGCGCATTCTCTCCACGAACTGAAAGTAATGCGGTTACCGTGCGGTTGGGTCACGGCTAACTCGGTCCTGTGTGGGCACATCATGATGGTGTGATTAACTGTGTGCAATTATAATATTACCATGTATAACATGCGTGTGTGCATATGCATATCACTGTGCTGCGAATCTGGCAACCGGCGTCCCCTTTTTGGGACGACTGCTAACAGCAGTAGGGGAGTGATCCCTGAACTGGTCTTTGACCTCATTAGACCTCCTTTGCCAGTACCAAAATGTAATAATAGGATTTTTCCCCTTTATTCTGGCAACAAAACTGAAACCTTTTTCCAAGGATTCATGTCTGCCTTTTGGCGTCATCTGGTCGAGCACCAATTGGGTCGAGGCTCAAAAGAAAGCCGTCCCTTGGTGTGGACCAATCAGTTTCAAGGACAATGCATCATATATTATCATAGTATGTTTTTTGTTTGCATTTTGACTGCAGGTATTGTGGTTAATGCAGACATGAATCCTTGTAAAAAGGTTTCAGTTTTGTTGCCAGAATAAAGGGGAAAATTCCTATTATTGGTCTTTGGCCTCTTTTCAGTTGATCGAGCCGTAAATGATTACCTGGTGCAGTGTGTAAGACATCAGCACTGGTCAAAGGTAGACCGTCATAATGCTATTCATACCTGTCCCCTTGTGCACCATTCAGACCTCAATAGGTGCTCGCAAACATCACCATCCCCAATGGAATTCAACTATACAGGCTTTCTTTGTTGTCGTTGAGCCAGATGTAATTTCATGTACATTTAAATTGCACGCCTGTCGAATTGTGTTTCTGAAAGTTTTTTGGCCCGCGGACCACTCAGCCATTGCAAACATTTCTGCGGACCACCCAGCCCCCCACCTCTGGTGACAAAACGCATTCACTTCTCTCTCTAAACACCAGCAATACAACATTATCCGTGTTGTCGGAACATACATTTGTTTTTGGTTTTAAACATAGCTGTAAGTTTATCTTTTGAGGGTGGCATTTAGATCTGACGTTTAATCAGGGTAGTTTACCTAACTTTATTTAATTAAATATCGTAAGTAAAACATTAATTAATGTCCAAACCAAAACGGTAGAAACGTCATTATTTCCGGATCAAACCTGCATTTGCATCACAGCCTCGTGGTCCACGTGGAGGACCGTCGCGGACAACCTGATGCTCCAGGGACCGCACTTTGATACCCGCTGCTGTAGTGGAATGACTGACGACGGCTCGTGCATTGCAATGACCAAATACAGCAATATTTGTATAAATGGGGCCTGGAAGATGGCCCTCTGCCGGATTTGCCAACCACTACCCAAACACTTCCCCTGAAAACAATATAGAACACATGATGAGTATAATAATACAACATAACATTATGTAATGTTAAAATATTAGCCAAGACTGAAATTAACTTTTAATTATACCTAATATCAAGCAAAAAAGCATTTAAACAGTATAAAATAATCACAATATTGCTTATTTCATTAAACACTTTTAAAGGTCGTCCTAATTTATGATGATTGAATAATGTCATTAATGATTGTTATATTATATTGGTGTGTATGACAATGTTCAGTAGCTCAGTGGCAATGTCGAGGTCTGCTCGCCACGAGAGGGCTTCAGGAGAGAGAGAGAGTTGGTGTCGTTTTTCTGTTCCTCCTCCATTGGACGAGGAGTGCAGACTACAGTGGTATAACCACGTGGTCCATAGTTTGGTTTGTATGGCCACAGTTGCTCTCTTGTGGCTTATGGCTTTAATTTTCCATTTTTGAAGGAGATGTATGTGCAACATCGGCCTGGTGATGTTCTGATGCGGTTGATGGTTACAACACCACGGTGTCTTCGATGGATGAGGAAGAATGTCAAAGGCTTGAGGTGCGATGTTTGGGTCTCGAATGAGGAGTTTATTCTGCACATCAACGTAGTTCCACTGTTCGCCAGCGTTCTTCCGGATCTGGGTGAAATTCTAGGATGGTGACGGCACGATCCTGGAAGAGCGATCGGGACTTGAGTGGGCGGCGAGGTTCATTGTTGAGGTCTTGGTTGATGGTTAGGTTGTTGTTGTTGGCAAGAGAACGGATATTTGGTGCCAGAAAGTTCGCCAGAACAGGAAGCCCCATGGGGTTGGTGTCTGTTTCAGTGTTCTGGTTATGATACGCAATGCGTTTATTTGTGCATCTAGCAGTTTTGCGTAAGAGCTCGCGTACCAGACTGGAGCACAGTACTCTGCATATCAACTGAGTTGCTCCTGCAAGTATCTCTACCGGGCCGATTCTTGATTTGGTCTTTTCACAAATCTTTTTTTACGTGGGGCTTAAAGGTCATGCTTATCCATGTTACAACCCCTTGATCGATATCTTGGAGCGGGGGTCATAGCACACCGGACTACCATAGAAGAACACATCAATAGTCCATCTGCCGCACGATTGTTCAGGTGGAAAGCACTTGCGGTGGCTTTGGAAGTATTTGGTTGGAGTCTCCTCCGATGGAAGTATTCACCCAGTGACATTTTATCAGCTGTTAGAATATTGGCCATGTTCTCCAGGTTTGTGCACTGTGCAGCAAGAGCTATGTCATCTGCATTTATGAACTTGCGAGATGGTGTAGATGGCAGGTCACTTATATATAAATTGTTAACTTGAGGGGGGGGAGACCATCGTTCATAATTCTCTGGCGGCTGTGTTTGTCAGCGAGGTCTACCCTGAGAGTACGGTTGCTCAGCGTCGCCACGATTACGTGGACAGTAGAACGGAATCTGATGCTTTTACCCAACTGCTACGGCAGGCGATGACGCCAAACGGTGTTACAGACAGCAGAGGGGACGATTATTGCAGTGCCGGTTTTCTGTTGACGCTGAGCGTTTTAGCTTGTGGGAGGAAAGACAGAAATACCCAGAAAAAAACCCCCACCACGTGTACGATAGCACAATACTCAAAGCTCTGACCTGCTGCACTGCTTCAGTCGAGCCACCTAGTGCCTCAACAGGTTTGGAAGTTTCACAAAATCCTCGCGTGAGTCACCAAACCTCGCCTCAAAAACGCCGGAGCTTGGGCGTGCGCAACTACACGCGGCTTATAAAGCATGAACGTACCTTAAACTGTCAGCAAACTACGAACTAAAATTAGGTGAAAGTGATGTTCAACAGTAAAGTTATTCGGATAGGATGCGACATGTTTCTTAGTTTTGTCCATGTCGAGTCACAAATATGATTTATATAAATTATTCATGATTTTGCCTCACTGCTGGCCCCATAATTAATCTACTGCTAGATGAAGTTCTCAAGCAGTTGCCATCGCTCCAGATCTTGTCATGGGACCATCCATTGAGCACCTGCACAAGAGTTGAATTCAATGTGTCGGATCATGTTTGTAAGAATCTGTTTTTCGATTCACATAAAGTACCTTCAAACATCCTCGATGTCTGACACGGGGGGGGGGGGGGGAGGCTTTAATTAGATAGTTAGGGAAGTTTTAGCTATTTACAAAGATGCATGAATAAATACATGTATTGAATCGAATCGCAATCCTGAATCGCAACACTTAATTGCAATACCTGCAATGGGGAATGTGCGAATCATTGCAACCAGTTGTGAGTATTGTTGACAAGAACTCGAACAGATGGCTGTGCATTTCGCTGATGGTAAAAAGAATGGGGAAAACATGGTTTCGTAAATAATTCCGTAGGTAACTCTTGCAGAAGTATCGTTTAAGAAAAAGGAGGAGGAGCTCCCAATGTTTTGAGTGGAGGGCCCTTCTCGGTAACTTTGAGACAAGCCAGCCGCAATTAACAGGTCACAACACTGCAGACGACACTCGGGAAGTCGAGACCGGTGCACAGTTTAGGGGCCGTCCATAAATGACGTCACGCGATTTTGGAGGATTTTTGACCCCCCCCCCCACCTTCGTCACACGGCGTCACAAAAAGTCAGACCCCCCCCCTCAGATATGACGTCACAAAGCTCTGCCCCCCCCCCCCCACAAATAAAACATGCTTCAAATCGCTTTAAACTATTGTCTTTGTAGTGCGTATTTAATGTGGCGCTGCACTCTGATGTTGTAGGAGAAAACATTTATCAAAAAGTCGATTTAATTAAGTAGAACGTGTTGTCTATATTTATTTAAAGTTGCGCATTTTGATGTGACGTCCCCCCCCCACCCTCGTCATTTATGGACGGCCCCTGACCTGTTTTCTACAAATTCTGCTTCAAAACGTTGGTCTGGGCAAGCTCGTAGTGCTGATGGACTCAAATGCGATCCGCAGTGACATAGCAGCCATGCTCATCGGGTAGGTTGATAGGCATCGGCTTTGGTGCGGACGGCCGCTCTCGAAACAAACCTCTCGCTGGCTGAGTGAGGGCTCGGCTCTTGGCACTCAGTCCGCCGTTCATTTGGTGCGCACGGCGTTTGAAATCGCCCGGTTGGAACATTGTCACGGGTAGTAAGGGGACCAATTGAGATTTTACGTTTTAAAGAATAATTTTTATTCTTATTTTTAAAAGTATATTATGTTTTCTGTCATTGAACTGTGGTTCGTAAATATGTATTGTTAGTTTTAATGTTGGGGTTAGAAACACTTCGTTAGGGCTGTGCCCTCCAGTTGCTTGCGTGAAAAAAATGTGATAAAGTTTTTTTTCCCAATCCTGGCCAGCTGCCTCAATAAACCGAATAAGCTGAACGGTGCGACACTTGGCAAAGCACAATCATTATAACTTTGACTTCTGGGTATGCTACTGCATCTTATTGTTTTTCTTTTTATTGTACTTGGGTTGAATTTTTGTTTTTAATGTTGACTGGATTTGGATGAGAATTTTTTTCCAATATTTTCAAACTTGGCGTTAGATTTCTTATAACCCTGGTTCATATTCTAACCCTGGTTATCAGTACCTCTACCGTGTGATCTCTTTATCTGGCAAAGTGGATGTTAGGGAAATCATAATTCCTAACAAGGCTTACGGCTTTGGGAAAACCATTCACGCGTAGGTTTGCTTCGGATTTGTTGTCAAACAGACGCGGACTTCTTTTTGCCGATGTAAATGTTTGGTTCGCCCTCTGGTGGCCGTGGAAGAATTGAGCAACAACAAAAACAACAATTCCAGATTTGAAGTTATCGTGACTGCAATGATCCATACTCTTTGGTTCTTTCGGTAAAGTTAATCAAATAACGACGTTTCGGAGGCAACACAAGCCTCCGTCATCAGGTGTAACTAGCACAGCAAAATTACTGTAAAGACAGCTATTTTTGTAATAAGAGATTATTATATAGGGTAAGAGGGGGGGGCAGGGAGGATGGATGCAGGGTGGGGGGTTGGGAGACGGGGATGGTAAAGCTAGTTACACCTGATGACGGAAGCTTGTGTTGCCTCCGAAACGTCGTGATTTGATTAACTTTATTTTTTATTTTTACCTACGTGACTTTACCGAAAAAACAACAACATTCGCTGCCTTTGCTGAACCCTCCGTGTCCGGGTCTTCAACTGCCCTCTCAGCAAGGCCGTAATTATAATATATATTAGGGGGGGCACATCCCCAATACACCCCCCCCCAATATTCAAATATTCTCAAAATGTCCCCCACAATATATCGCTATAAAATAGATTTCTGTTTATATAATTGTGGTTATGGTTGTACTTTATTAATCCCAAATCTCTGCCATTACATACAATGAAACAAGAAAAGGTAAAAAAAAGTAAAAACAGAGCAATGTAATACAATACCACTATTAGACATTATTGTAAAAAATAAATAAAAAGTCCATCCCGTGTGTTAGTGCATTTTAAAATATTTTAGGCAGGAAATACATTTACAAATTTATATTTTTTTCTGGGGGGGGGGGCCCAGACACCCCCTGGAAGATTTGGTCCCCCCCAATGTTGATTCCATGGTGGCAGCCTTGCCTCTCAGTGATTGTTCTGGGATGAAAACGTCGACGTGACAAACGAGGTTGTAATTGCGCCTCGTGGGTTTAAACGTCAACGGCGCGTTATCGCTTCGAGACCGACGCGCCTCGGGTTGTATTTGCTGCGACTTTTGAATGCAGTCTCATCGTAAAGTACAGGCACTGTGGCTGCATTAACAACCCCGCACTGTGACCGGCGTGGTGAAAGTATGTGGCCAAACAACCCCTATGGCCGGCAAGGCGTGGGTTGTGAGGCTTTCGTCCAACAGTGAGTTGACGAACAAAGGCTGCGCGTGATGGACACGAATGTGCAACGTACCAGGCTCCAGGAAATAACACGCAATTATCCGTAATGGAGGGTTTTTATTTTTGTGGTTAGATCGCGTAAATGTATGAATGTGTCGTTAACACCCGCCGCCACTGGTAAGGGTCGTCACGTAAACAGAACGTGGCCAATTCGTCACTAGCACAGCACCACCGGTGTGTTGGAGAGCCAAGCCACAACAATTTACAATCTAAGTACGACGTTTCGCCAGTAATTACAACTAGCTTCATCAGGCGACAGCCAGATTTGTGGAGAAGTCCACCTGTTTCGTTCCTTTATATGGAGGCGTAGATGTGATGACCCACACTTCTGCGTGTTCATCTCTTGCGCAAAGTGGGGGGTGTTAAACACGCAATTAGTCCGTGCCGTATTGTTGTGAGCACAGCAGCTACATTCCACCAATTCGTCCGTCGTTGTCCTGTACTCTGCACGAGTCGGCCAAATTGGATCAACGCCGCCTGGCGGTCGATGGCCAGAACGCCTGCCCCTACGCATCAGATTAGAAATCTCAAGAGTGGAACTTTCACCAGTATTTTTTTTGTCTCCTGCCCCTTCCAGAAAACATGCGAACGACGTCTGGGGGGGAAAGAACCCCCCCCCCCCTGCATATTTTGACCTGAGAAACGTCGCTCAACTGCGTCTGGGTCCATGCGTTTGTATTTGTGGATTGACTATTGCGCAGTGGCTTGCTGTTTGGCGGTGGGGGGGGGTCCCGAGTGTAAATGTCCTCCTGAGCAGGTTGCAGACTACGGGCAGCCAGGGTGCTCGCTCGCACCCCGTTGCGGGAAGACTTCATCTTTCTCGCTGTTCTTACTTCGTTGCATTGCCCCCCCTCCAACCCACCGTCTCTGGTCGAGTGGAATTTTAAGATCGGGTTGCTCGTATTGAAGGCCTCGCGAGGATTTGCTCCACTTTATGTTCAGGAGCGAATTAAATATTATGATCTGCTGATTGTGTGCCCATTTATAAATACCTCGATCGCGGTTACTTGCTTGGGGTGCCCCCTCCCCCCCCCCCCCCATGTGGAACACTCTACTGGTGCCCAGCCCCCCAGTTGTGAAACTCCCTAATGGTGGCCCCCCAGTTGTGGAACTCGCTACTGGTGGCCCCCCAAATTGTAGAACGCCTTACTAGTGCCCCCCCCACTTGTGGGACTCTCTACTTGTGCCCCCCCCCCCTTCCCATTTGTGGAACTCTCTAAATGTGGAGGCCAGGTAGTCGAAGATTGTTGACATCTTTAAATCCCGACTATAAACCTCTCTGTCTTTCTAAAGTGTTTTTCCGAATTAGTTTTGTCCTCATTTTGGCTTAAATGTCTTTTCATTCATGGCTCCTCGAGACTTTGTGAAAGTTGCCTGAAACACGTGCACATTACTTTTATTATACTGATAGGAAACGTAGTGGACTGGAAGCCCAACCGGGATTAATTCACAGGAGGCAGGGGATTAATTGTTGTGTATGTCTGTGGATGTCTGTCCACGTGGGAGGGGTGGGGCTGGGTTTGAGAGGGGAGGGTAGGGAGGGGCTGGGTGGGGTGGGGAGGGGCTGGGTGGGGTGGGGAGGGGCTGGGTGGGACTGGGTGGGGGGTGGGAGGGATGGGGCTGGGTGGGGAGGGGCTGGTCACCCCGTGGTGCCCTTATATGGACTGGAAGCCCAACCGGGATTAATTCACAGGAGGCAGGGGATTATAACACTGCACTTTCTGGTGCGACCTCTTTTACACTGCACTTTCTGGCGTCGTTTTATAATTCTGCTCACTTTTCATTTTGCTTTCTTCTGCGCACGACCCTAACAAGATTGGCTTAAATATCCGTACATAATTACTTCATAATTACTTCAAAATTTCCTACCAGCCCCCTCCGCAGGAATGTGTTTATACTCCCACGTCTGTTTCACAGCTTCACCAACCCACACTGACCAGGATGGTGAAGTATGGTTACATAGCCCCCCTGGCCGACAGGGTGTGGGGTGGGGGCCTTATCCACAGTGGATTGACAAAAGTGTCCGACGTGTACACCGATGCCAGGCTAAAAGTAATAGCTGCATACAAGTTGTAGGATGTTCAGAAAACATACATGAGGTTCATATGTATGGCACTAACAACTTATACTTTTCTATACTTTGCACTCCAATCGTGCTTTTGTATTGTTGTTAGATTCTGACCTGCCCCGACTGGACATCTGTGATAAAGAGCTTTATAGCTCATCGGATTCCTCTAGTATAAATGATTCTGATATGAACAGAATTTTACCAACCTTTTGGCTTCGGTGTCACACTCAACTTGTTTCACTGATGATGGAAATTGTATATGCATTGTATATATATTTGTAAGTTTAACATGACACTTTAAAGCCGTTTCGAACTTTAGACTGAAATGTAGGGTGAGCACAACCAGTTACCCTCTGGGCCGTAAATGTTGGCGGCCCATGTTAGATAAACGGGGAATTGTACTTTGGTAAAACAAAGAAAGTCTTTCGTCTATTCTGTGGGCACTGGTCCAAAGTTATTCTTCACATTATCTTACAATTAATCCAGTGGCCGGCGGTATAATTATAACAATCCAAACCCCCCCCGCCACCCCCTACATTTCTCGTCGTCCCATATTACCGGCCACAGGTCCATTGTTAAGAATAACTTGGACTCTAATATAAGTATATATTTTAAAAAATCGTAAACTTATATTACACTACACTAAATTTCATTTTATAGCCCTTCCCGTGAAGACCTCCAGAATTTAAATCGGTCACTCAGCCAACACTCATGTACTGTTTTTCCTATACTCATGTACTGTTTTCAGATAATCGAAAAAGCGTTGGTTTGATCTGACACCACCGCTTCCTGTGCACGTGTAAGCCAGATGACATGTGTACATTATAATGCCAGATACATAGAGCGTCTTAGCCGTGACTGCATCTCACAATTGTCAAGGGGAACAGGAGAGGAGGCGTACATATACCAAATAACTTGTCTTTGGTAGATGTATCACAGTTGCAACTCATTGGTGATGCCTCCCTCGCCCCCATCTCTAATGCAACTGCCCTTCTGGGAATTATTGGTGCTGCCCTGGCTATTTCTTTTTCTTAATTATTTTCAATTTTACCAGGTTAGACCCACTTGAGCTATATATCTCTTTTCAGAAGCGACCTGACCACAAAGGATAGCTCAACAAAGTGGCTTATTATGTTTCTAAATGTGGAGGGGGAAGACTCGGAGGACCTGGCGATAAATCCACGCGACCACAGGGAGAGCGGGCAAATCCCAAATATACAGCTGGCGTCAGGGTCGGGATCGTAACCCACGACCTCCTGCATACCATGGGAGGGAGTTAACATCTCCTAGCCACCGCGGCACCTCGACTGCCCCTGGGGATCGTTCTTAATGTCGTTGGTGCTGGGCCGGATTGTGCCGAGCCCTCTTCTCTCTCTCTCACTCTCTCTCCTCTCTCGCTCACTCTCGTGTTTCTTCCCTGCCCTGGCTCCCCTCAACACACTCACCTCCCTCACCTCCTCCCCCCATTTTGTCATAACGTAGACTTACAAAAACAATCATTGGTAAAGCACCTGGAGATGACATTTTCCACCACTGACCACATACACGCGAATAATCAAATGGTCGATTTGACAAACTGAATGAGTGTATCGACGATGAAAAGGAATTTGATTAGGTGGAATACGAAGCAGCCTGTCACAAAGCGAGGCGTTGCATTTTGGTGGCTATCACAAATATAAAAAAAACGTGCAATGTAGCCTTCAAACGCCCCTGACAGTTTTAATGAAGGGCAAACGCGCGCACTCAAGTTCGTCTGGTAAGGCGATATGCATTGTCTGCTGAACCGGATTAAACTCTTAATTCGTTTGCCGTGCGAAGTTGGGCAAGTGCAAAATGCCTCTGCCGCTGCTACTGCTGCTGCTGCCGCCCCCGGATCAAATCTCCCCTCTCGTCCACCGCCTGAGCCCCTCCGCGGATCCAAAATCCATCATCCATCACATCGGCTACCCGCCTGCTGCAACGCGCGTTCGCGTTGTCTTTAATAATAATAAAAAAAAATCCTCCTCTCTTGCTAAAAGATGTCGCAACAACTTTGCTGGGTGGCGCTTTTTCTGCCCGACGCCTCCCCCTCCCCACCTCTTCTTTGGCCAATCGTCACTGTGCTGTCTGAACCACCCCAAGGGCGGGTGGTGGTGGTGGTGGTGGGGGGGTTGATGTGCTCGCGTGGATGAGGATCTCTGCTTGCAGCCAATGGGAGAGGGAGGCAGGGTTCAAGAGGGGATATCGACGTGGCCACCTTCCACTCGGGGCAAGTCGGCAGCAGAGGAACGGCGAGCAAAGCAGCAGCAGCAGAGGCAGCAGAATTCAAGTTTCTTGCAAAAGAATCTTAAAAGTTGGGTGATCAGCAGGTATGAGCAACAGTGCAACGCAACCGTCTATTGGGATGTGTGCCAACTCATTATTCATTGCTTTGTGGGTAAAGCATGTAAATACGTGTTTAGTCCATCGGACGAACACATCTCTAGTTTTACATGGCGTTGTTAAACCGTCAAGTATTGTGGTGTTTGAAAAGACGAGATTGATTTTAAACGATTTTAAAAGTACTTTACGTTTGCTTTGTAGTGCTTGCAGTGTAGCCGAGTTCAACTTTACATGCAATGCATGGGAATAGCAAATAGGGACGTTACGCTGGGGGGTTGGGGAGCAAGACGCCAAAAATGTGGACAGACTTGTGTTTTGGTAGCGAGTGGTGTGTGTGTGTGTTCTCGTGGTAACTGCTGCTCCGGTCTATCCACTTATATCTTGACGCTGGCACGGTTTACGCAATGCATGTCATCCCATCCCCGAATGCACCGTTTAATTATTGTTGTTATCTGTGCCACATTCACTTGGGAAGCTTTTCGATCAATTCACTTTGATTGGGCGCTTATATGTCCCGTGCCACTTTAAAAAAAACCTGTTTAAGCCAGCTCTGATTTGATCTTGCCCCCTTCCTCCACACAACCCCAGCTCCACCCAGACTTTCTCAACAACTGCTGGCTGCTCGCTGTGTGACACGACCCCCCCCCCCCAGGAGCTGGTTAGTGGCCTTGTAGGATACGGTTCCATTTGGGATACGTTGCACGAGAATCGATGGCCGTATTTAACAAATGTGCACTGAACAACTGTGCAAAGTGAGATGCGAGGGGAGAAAGCGACAGCAACAACAGAATCGAGTTCTGTGACGATTCATCAACTCGCTGGGTAGGAGCAGGGAGTTCATCATGGCATGCCCATTGGCCCAGTAACATCAGCATTCACATTTTTCTGGTTTTATTACAAATTGACGGCACCCCGTGTAATGTTCCGCCCTCCGTGTTTACGATTGCCGTCGCTGTTTTGTTCCACGCGACGTTTGCCTTCTCACGTGCGCGTACACCCAGATGTCTGATGGAAATAGACGCGAATAATCGATGAGATTACCCACCTGATTATTATGTACCGCCTCTCCTTAAAAAAATCGCTGTCGACCGAAAAGTGCAATTGTGCAACGCGTAAATAAAACGCTAGAACTAACAACTGATATTGCAAACCCTTTTGTCTGGTCATCTGTATAAATGAAAACCATAGCTTTTTTTTTTATCCGACTGCAGTACAGTGCAGTGTTCGAAAGTTAGTGGTGGTGGTGGTGGCAGGTAGCTTCAGTCCAACGTAATCAGGGTTTGATTTAGGATTAGGTGCCATTGTGGTCAGAGGCAAGACTGATTTTACCAGATAATGATACATGGCCGTAGTAAGTTGACGGATTACAAAGTTTGAGAATGCAAAGCGAATACAGTACGGTGGTGAGGAGTTTCCCATTTTGTGCGTTCCTTTCGAATAATATCACAAATGTACAGCCCTTTATCAGTCTTGCTGCTGCTGGATAGAAGGCCCTCCCTTGTGCAGTGTCGGTCGTGTCGATTGTTTGTCCATGACCATACTTCACCACGCTGCTGAGTGGAGGTTGGTGAGGGGGGATGAGGCCTTAAAGCCTGTTGTAACATCACCTCGCAAATCGAACTCGGGTCACCGGGTTTTGCAGTGCGGTGTGCTAACCACCGCGCCACCGCTCCACCCCACGCCTCAAATGGCTGTCTTTAACAAAGTATTAAAGCTTTCGTGACTGCATAAAATTACTCATTGTTTTTTTCGGTAAAGTCACGTATGTAGAAATACAATAAAATTATATTAAAACAAAAAACAATCACGACGTTTCGATCACAACGCAAGCGATCTTCATCAGGTGTCAAGAACAAATCACGGAGGCAAATACAACAAAAAGATGAGAGACGAGAATTCAACAAACCTGAAAAAACATTACGTGAAGCACATCCAGTCAGGCCAACAACACAGTTAGACACTTCCTGGCGGACCACGAATTTCAGAAGAATGTTAAATTTCGTGTTCAACCTTTGGATTGCACATACCAGCTATAGATAAAATGAAAAATACGAGGTACACGGTCAGTAGAAATACATATTATATGTCTTTAACACCAAAAACATTGTCTCACGAAACATTGTCCTTTCTTATTAAAGCTCTTCGTCATCATGGCATAGTACGGAGAGAATGCTCGCGCGTCGCATGCAACGAATGCAACTCTCGTACAAAGGACGTACGTTGTTGGACAACTCAAAACTGAGTTGCTGCAAGTGAAATGCCGGAGTCGGAGGTTGGGGGGGGGTCATAATTAGAGGTCATCCCTCTCTCGCTGCCTCTTCTCCCTTTACGACCCTCTTGCAAGACTGGGTGCCTGCAGGATATTTTAGCAATTACCCAGCAAGCTCGTTGTCAATTCGACGTGTCCACCCCCCCCCTCCTCCTCCTCTCCCCGGTAGGGGTGGAACAATGATACCCGCCCGCTTCAAAACTCCTGAGGGATTCTGAGAATTGTCACAATTCATGGGTTGCTATTAGGGTGTGACGAATATTTTCTGTTCTTAGCCTTACACTGAATGGTGTAAAACGTGGTTATAATCGTTACTGAACTCGTGAATGTAACATAATACAAATTTAATACTGTACAGCCTTTGTTAATCCACTGCTGGATGAAGCTCTCCCCATCCTGTCTTTTTCCAGTTCAATGCCCTCTGGCTGGTTTTAAGTAGCTGCTGCTAGTGTGGTGGATTTTCCTGTTCAATTCGCTGTAATATTTAAAATTGTATATTTTTGAATATTTCTGTATCTTACTTTTTACCCCCCCCCCCCTTCACACCAGGGGGTCACCCTTAGCTCAATAGGCCCTACCCTAAGTGAACATAAATGAACTAAACCAAAACCGACATGGCACAGGAAGAGATGTTGTAGCTGAGGTAGGTGAGTTGTGGTTGAACCCGATGTGTTGAACTAAACCACAACCCCCTCGGTTACAGCTCCTGCACGTAGAGGGTACTGCTTCAGCCGCCTCCTGCCCCTGTGGTGTTGGAAACCTTTCATTGTGGACACTGAAATTGTTTGTGATGGCCCTGTAAAGAAGGGGGGGGGGGTGGACTTTTGTGGAATTTTGGTCTCCTGACCTTCAACCTTTGCTTACCGACCCTCCAGCTGCCATCCCCGCCCCCCCCCCCCCACCCCCATTTGTCAATCAGGCGTGTCCACGGTGGTTAAAAGTTTAACAAAAGTTGTCCTTGACGAGGTCCTCCTGAAACATGCACTTCCACAGCTGAACTCGTGCACGTTAGATCCTGCTCTTCTGCATAATTCAGCGGTCGGTCGTCGTCTAGCCCTCCCTATGGGGAGATGTGGACCCTGGTAAATAATTAATCTGGCTACGTGCCAAGTCCCTCGTGCCAAGTCCCTCGTGCCAAGTCCCTCGTCACGTGTTTTCGAGATTGGACAGCCCGCTTGATAATGGCGATGATGACGGTGACCCATGGAGGGCACAAACAAACAAGGCATTGTAATGCATGCAGCCACATGCACTGAAGGGCATCGTGGTAATTTTTTGAGGGTTGGTTGTTGATGGTGGTGTGCGTTGCTGTGGCCGTAAGTGGGCGCAGAGAGGATGGATGGGTGGGTGTGGTGGTAGGAGTGGCAGCAGGGTGGATTTGGAGAGGTTGTTTTCTGCTTTTTTTGCTCATGGGTGTTTGTGCACTTTGACCCGCAAAAATGTGAACCGTGTAGGAGAGTAAACACATTGAAAGCAGTTGTTGCCTTCAATGTGGGATGTTTCGTAGTGCTTGACCACAGCAGATTGTGCAACAGATTGTCTCGGTAGTGTGCCAGATTTCCAGCATGACTAGCACAGTTTCTGGAATTCCATTTGCAAAATAATTCGTAAACCGAACAAATATTCTTTTGTAAATTTAAGTTCACCTCTCTCTAATATCGAACTGATGAAAAATGGATCCTAACAAACATCTAACACGATGGGAAAATGTAATTAGCCCATCATCGAATCACAGTGCTTACGTAACTTGTCTTGCAAAGTTTAACAAGGGCTCATTGTGACCAGAATGAACGAGGGATTCATGTCAGTGAGGATGACCTATGTATGACCTCGGTAAAAAAAACACGACTAAAGATTTACATCAAAACAATTTTTTGGGTTTTAGAAATTTCCTTGATTCTCTTCAGATTTGTCTGATTTTCACAAGTTGAGATTTGGGAATACTTTTGTACAATGAAGGGAAATCTAGGTATCCCGTGGGGGGAAAATTGGGTGTTTGGCAGTGGGTGCGAGCAGGGTTCTAGTTAAACCGTGACGTTTCATTGTCCCTGCAAGCGTATCAATCATACAATTTGCTGCATAACCTTACACAAACTTTGCAAAACCGAAGCCTCTCAACAACTCATTTTTGGTAAAAGAGAAAACCACACAAACGGGGGGGAGGGGAGTCATTACGTGTTGGTTAATCTCTCTGGACAGAATGAATTTCAGAGGAGAGTAAACTGCTGAGGTCAGGATTTCAGAAGGGGGCTAAGTGCACTGGTGACCACGCCAGTGGAAATGTGTTTACTCTGCTGCAGTTGCAAGAACTGCCTTGGGAGCAGCGCTTGATGTGACGTCTCTGCATTTGTTTGCTTGCTCTGAGAAAACTGGCTTGAGTGGGAGTGCTTGCCGGGTTGATTCAGGTTATCTCCAAATCCTCTCACGTAGCTGGACACGTTGGTTATTTTGTAGGCTTTCAGCGATTTTAGTTTTTTTATATATATAATAATTTCGGGGTGAATATTACAGTGGCCATCCATTGCCTCTACACTAGTTTTGGTTGTGCCTTTTTGGGTAACTGAGTGTGCGTGCTTGGATGGCGATGTGTGCCCTTGTGCCCGCTTTGCACAACCCCTAGTCAGCTGTGTTGCTGGAGTTGATTTTGTTTTCCATGCGCTGACGCAGAAGAAAATATGTTGTTGGGAATGTCAAAATCCAGTCCAAAGGTTACGGGTTCTGGATTCATATTTTTTTTATTAATTAAAACAAGAACAGAAAGGGAGTTTAAACCCTGGTCATTAAACAGCCACAAAGCCACTTGCATTGCGACTGATAGGAATGAGTAAATGATGCGTAGATGCATCGAGTAAAACATTATCTTTCGTTTGAGCCGGAGTTGGCGTCCCTTATTTTCCTCCTGTAGCCGGCTCTTGTCTAAATGACCTTAGGCCAAAACTTGTAGAGCACAGATATATGACAGCAGAATTTTGAAATTTTTCCAGTTTGAGGCTTGGCAAATCTTGTTTTTCTTTATATGGAGTGGCGAAAGCAAACTAGTGTTTCACAGGAGGGGAATGCTCTTGTTAACCCAGGATCCGCATTGTACCCACTTTCTCGGGTACAGAGCGAATGAGCGACGCAGAAAATGTACTCCTATAGGTGTGTACGCATGTCTGCAGAAATGGCAGCTATGGACACGTGTCTTTGTGTTAGTTTTGTGTCCATGTAGAAATGGCGGCCCTATGCTCACATATGTTTTGTGTGTGTGTTGTGTGCAGAAATGGCAGTTCTCTAGTCACGTGTGTGTGTGTGTGTGCACGTGTGTGCGTGTGCACGTGTATGTGTGTGTGCAAGTATATGTGTGCACGTGTGTGTGTGTGCAAGTATATGTGTGCACGTGTGTGTGTGTGGGGAGCGGTAGCATCGTGGTTAACGTGCTGCGCCTACGAACCCGGCGACCCGAGTTAGATTAATGCTCAAGACCAACACCAGTGACGATTATCTGAATTTGTCCTGGGCCTCCCCTAGTTCGGCTCAGCCTCAAATGAGTATCAGGTGCGGTATGTAAACATCGCCACTGGGGAGAGAAAGGCAGACGGGCGTGGTGCTGGCCACCCACCCCCTCGTGTGCCTTGCCGGCCATCATAGGTGCTCGCTAACAGCAGTCTGTTGTGGCTATATGGAGGATCTTTTTGTCTTTTGTATGTGTGTGTGTGTGAGCAGAAATGGCGGCCCTGTACCCTGCGCTCACCCCTGAGCAGAAGAAGGATCTGGCGGAGATTGCACAGCGCATCGTCTCGACGGGGAAAGGAATCCTCGCCGCTGATGAGTCCACCGGTGCGATTTTCACTCGGGTGGGGGAATCGTCGACAGAAAAACTGCCCCATTTAAGTGCAGTCAATATGTTTGTGAAATCGAACCACCAAGAGTATATATAGGCTCGCGTGTGAAATTCTATTGGGCCGTTTCCCACTGAAATGCTGCTTTTATCCCACTTTATATACTGGGCTGCATTGGTGTGTCCCTTTATGTTGTGATACCCTAAGAAGCCTAAACTGGATTAGTCCGGCTCTGTGGGTCTCACCAATATTTAATCTTAAAAGTGCTAAATGTGCCCTCGTGTATTTCTCTGAGCCGGAATCCAAAACCGGCCTTAGTCTGCATCTCAGTTGGTGGTTGCATGTATGTATGTACAGCATATGTGTGTGTGTATATATATACAGTGATGGCCCTCAATTAATTATACAATATGATTATTGAAACGTAATTGCAATTGGAAATGTAATATTTATATCTGCCAGACATTGCGACTTGTGTTGAAATGTCACAAAGTCGCATGTGCTGTTGACTTTCTGGTGACTGCTGCACCTTATTGGTGTAGATTATTAAAGCAGCTGCTAACACCAATGCACTCATTCATATGTAATAGGGTGCGACTAGCAAACAATGTAAAGCTTTCCCGTCAAATTAAGACATATTTTATAGACTTTCCATTGCAGGACACTCCATTACAAAAATTGTTCTGAGACTGGCTTGCTAGGAAATGTATATTATTATAATTAGAGAATTAATATGAACAACGTTCAAATTCTTGACAAAAAGTGTGTGCGATTTCTGTAGTAATTCAGCTTTCAAGAATGTTTGTCCACCCCTCTTACATTTAAAAAAGAACAGTGTATTTATCTTAGAGGTTAGATAATCAAATGTTTGCAATTCATTATCTGCACAATAGCTCAAACAATGAGTAACAGACACCATGTGTGTTCATGGTCCAATTTTACTTGGTAATCTAGGACCATAATCAGATTTTTTGAGCTTTTTTTTGGTCATGCTTATGTGGATGATAATCTGTGACCACTGCCACTTTTAAAAAATTGCTCAAATAATAAAGAAATTTGCTGTCAAATTCTAGAATTAGAAACCCTCATGTGCTGTAATGAAGTATCATGGGCAATTAAATTGTTAAATTACCCTTCTCTATATCCACGTAAAAAAACGTATGTTTTAGCTTTTACTGGCTTGTTGATCTGCCATACTTATGTAGCCCAACTTTTCTGATGAGATCCAGAAGATCAAAATCATTCCAGAGTTTTCCTGCTTAAACGAATGCTGCTGAATGACATAATGTCTTCCCTTTGCAGTCTATATTTGTTAGCCTCCTCTTTCAACTTAATACATTCTTGATATGACAGAAGAGATATGGACAAAATGCATGGATGTAGTCTGATTAAATAATCTTAGACAAAAATTGAGATGGAGTGAGATAATTTGAGAGATAATAATTGGCTTTTTGATATCCGTCATGTTTATTAGGATTTTAATTTTAGCTGATATTTGGTGCACCCAGATATTTTTTTAATGCTTCTAGGGCCGTTTCAGCTCGGCTTTAGACTTTATCTGGGTTTGCTTAAACAGAAAGTCCTCTTTTAACGCTGTAGATGTGTTCCTGGGAAGTGCCGCGTTAAGCGAAAAATGGGTTAAGCCAAAAACTATTTCTCCATCAGTAACGTAACGATAAAGTTTGGCGAGATACGATGTGCACACACAGATGGCGGGACAAATAATTCGGGCTACGTCAGCGCGTACTATATCATTCTGCAAGCTGTATCACTGTACCGCTCAGCTGCGCAGCTCAAGAAACTAGTTCGTCGTTGGCCGCTCAGAGTTATAACGGGCGCTTTCGCGTTGTGCGAAAAGCGTTCCATCGTGGAAGAACCGCGTTATAGTGAAAACACGTTGCGTGAAGACCACGCATTTAAGCGAGGGCTTGCCGTACCTCATGCCGCCACCACTGGTCGCTGTTGCCATCCCAGGCACCATGGGCAAGCGACTCTCGGCCATAAAGGTGGAGAACGTGGAGGAGAACCGCCGCGTCTACCGGCAGCTGCTCTTCAGCAGCGACCCCAGCGTGACCAAGGCCATCGGCGGCGTCATCTTCTACGAGGAGACGCTCTACCAGAAGACGGACGACGGCACGCCCTTCGTCAAGCTCATCAAGGACCGCGGCATCGTCGTGGGGATCAAGGCGAGTGGGCGATGGCTGCCTCCGCGCTTGTGAGCACCAGCGATGATGAATGTGAAAGGAACACACGAGTAGCGATGGGGGGGAAAGGTGTGGGTGGATTGCACAAGCCCATCGGGTTCTAGCTGCGACCATAGCACTAATTCACCAGCCCCGAGAACCAGCACCTCCCACTGACTCTTCTCAGAGCTGGAATTTAGCCAGATGAAGTGTAAAATACAATTTAACTTGGTGTTGTGTATTTTTTTATGTAGTCATAGTTGACCCGGCTGAGACGATGCCTTAATACTTGGAAAGCCAGTTTGTTTCCAGGTGAGTGAAACCCGGATTTGTACCCACCCAGGAAGGCCACTATTACAGTCATCATCATTACAACACTGGGCACTGCTCGTTTTTTGCAGGTTGACAAGGGCACCGTGCCCCTGGCGGGCACCGATGGGGAAAGCACCACGCAGGGGCTAGACGGGCTGGCAGAGCGCTGCGCCCGCTACAAGAAGGACGGCGCCGACTTCGCCAAGTGGCGCTGCGTGCTCAAGATCTCCAAGAACACGCCCTCGGCCCTCGCCATCGCCGAGAACGCCAACGTGCTGGCACGCTACGCCAGCATCTGCCAGCAGGTGATGGCGCCACTGCCGCCACTACCACGGCGGTATTAACCGTGAGGATGGGATGAAGAAAAAAATAAATCTCAACACATTCATCGGGATTGCTGCCAAACAGGGAAAAGTACACAATAGGCGAGGTTCTGGGCGGTGACCCTTTCCAAAAGACGTCTGTTATATACCTCACCCTCTGAGGCCACCCGGTGTTACTGACGAATGTGGCTTTGTGTTGTTATTTGTACTTGTGCACCACTGTGAAATGGCCAGGGGTTACCTAGATAGGAATTGGAGGAGCACCCATAGGCCGGTTGACTTAGGAGAAGACCAGGAGCACACCTCTAGGACAAGGAAGTGATGGCAAAGGATAGTAGCATCAATAGAATTGGCGATAGTGATCACTTTACCATAACGGATTATAGATAAAATATGATTTTGTCAATCTTGGGGCGGTTGGGTAGTGCCTTCGCCCACTGTGCTATGAAACTGGTTACTCAATTTCAACTCCCGGCCACAGCTATCATTATTGGCAAAAGGGATGTCTGAACTGGAACTTAGCACCCGTGCACCCTCTTTAATAAATCCCTGCACTGACCAGCATGGTGAAGTATGGCCAAATAACCCCCTTGACCAACACAGCGTTGGGGATGTCTTCATCGAGTGGTGAATTGACGAAGATCTGTAAGTTATTGTTTTTGAATTTTTGTAATAATGCCATGACCTTTTGTGGCGTTTACAATAGAATGGACTGGTGCCGATCGTGGAGCCTGAGATCCTTCCCGATGGAGACCACGACCTCAAGACGTGCCAGTACGTCACCGAGAAGGTGCGTACGCCCGTGCGTTTCCAGTCCATGACCATCGGCTACGTTTGCTCAACACCCGTTCCGTTTCGTCGTATATATTTACAAAAAAAAATGTTGCTTTCATCAACAGAACAAGCAAATCTCACCTTGTTTCCAACTCGAGTCTGCTTGATTTCTCCTGGAATTTAAGTTGGTCAGAATTGGTGCCATTTTTCATGGTTTTCCAAGTGGCTTGAGTTTTCACGCGAGTTTGGCAGCTGTTTCCCAGAAACGCAATTTTCGCTTGACTCAAATTCTGATGGAGGGAGTTTAGCACAGCCCCTCGATGTGACATCAGCCCAGCGCATTTGAGTTCCTGTCCGAATTGGCACCCAACTTGAATTTGGAGCCAACTCGAGTTGTCTGAAAGCAATTAGACAGGGTGCCCCATTGCATTTCTTGCACCGGAGCCGATTCCACCCATGCTCGGTCACTGAGCTCAAACAAGTAATTTACCCACATATGAATATTTGTGAGTAGCTTTAACTGGGCGATGGGGGAAAGAGACAATGGTAAACTTGTTTACGGCAGAGCTATCCAATGTGCTCATGTTGTTTGCCATGACGTTTTTCTCTGCGTGCTGGAAGCTTCTTCAGGAACTTAATTGTCCTACTGGACATCTGTGAAAAAGAGCTGAATAGCTCATCAGATTCCTCCAGTAGAAATAAAGATTCTGATTCTGTCAAATGCCAACAGCAGCTGGCTATATATTCTTGGTTCTTTCGGTAAAGTCACGTTGAAGGGAAACAATAAAATAATAAAATATATATTATTGTTTCCCTTCAACGTGACTTTACCGAAAGAACCAAGAATATGATTCACTGCAGTCACGAAAGCTTTAAATCAAAATTTAGCAGCTGGCTACTTCATCTATATGTGAGGATGTTAGCTGCTCCATCAGCTCATGAAGAAGCTCACAGCAATACAACCCGAAAACACGTCCGAGATGGATAGTGCCAAAGCCATGAAAACCTGCGCGGTAGTTTGCAACATTGTCCGTCAAGCTTCTCCGTTTTATCGCTGCTCATTTACCAGGTCCTGGCAGCCACCTACAAGGCGCTGAGCGACCACCACGTGTACCTGGAGGGCAGCCTGCTCAAGCCAAACATGGTGACGGTTGGCCAGGCTTCCAAGATCCGCTGTTCGCCACAGGAGGTCGCCATGGCAACTGTCACTGCACTCCGTCGTACTGTGCCGAGCGCGGTGCCTGGTAAGCGTCGCGCGCGCGTGGCAGTGTGGTGGTTGGAGTGCTAGACCGGTGCTTGTGCATTTACTTGCACGAGATGCCCTTGTCGGAGGTGTCACGATTGTCTAACCAATTCACGACTCGGAATTCCATCCCCGCCTCCTTATGTTAGAGTGCATTGCAGGTAAATTGTCAAAACTAGCTTGTGGGAGCATAGAAAGTATGCAAGTACACAACGATCGAGTTTGCTGCGCTGCCCCCGGGCTGCCCGCCATATAGCCCCGCAGCAGCCTATAAACAACCTTGTGTATGATGGTCACCCATCCTGGGAACTCCAGGAACCACCCTGCTGAGCTAGCAGGATCTGATGAGATTGGGAAAATTTGTGATTGGGTCCCAACATTGCATTGAAAGTGCACGTTTTAGCTTCGACTTGTTACCAAATCGCCATTTAATTTCCGATGCTAGAAATATGCTAGGCTGCAGTGGATCTCGATGGACTAAGTCGCCGCAAAGGGAAACGCTCGTAAAGTGCGCATGATGACGGTGATGGCGAGCGATGGAGACGAATGACGGTATCTCTCGGCAGGCATCACCTTCCTGTCGGGTGGGCAGAGTGAGGAGGATGCCTCTCTCAACCTCAATGCCATCAATCGGGTGCCTCTGGAACGGCCGTGGGCCCTGAGCTTCTCGTACGGCCGCGCTCTGCAGGCCTCCGTGCTCAAGGCCTGGGCCGGAAATCCTGCAAACATCCCCGCTGCCAAGAAGGAGTTCGAGAAGCGCGCCGCCGTAATTCCTCGCGCTGCTCTTCGACGCACTTATTCACAAGCCATTGTCCACCCACCACCTTTCATTCAAGTCGCCCGTGTTAATGTTGATTACCAGTGTGGAAAAACTGGCGAGAGATGTTGCTGTAGGATAATGTCTAATATTAAGGAAAGTCAATAAAATTACTGTCATTGTGTGATCTTGATAATAAGCGTTGTGAATACGGGTATGACATTTCTGCTATGCGGTCTAACTACATGCTCAACTTTCCCTTTGTTGATTCTCCTCAGATAAACGGGTTGGCTGCCCAGGGCAAGTACGTCCCTGCCGGATCGTCTGGCAGTGCAGCATCGGAATCTCTCTTCGTCGCAAACCACAACTACTGAGTTTGCAAGCTTCATCCAGGAGAGAGGGGAAAAAACCCATCGCATTGATTGTAAAAGGGCCAAATAAAAATAACGTTTATTGTCGAAGCACACTTGCAGTGTCGGTTAAAAAGGTGTAGCTGTTAAATAAATTGTTGTGTTCACTTTGGTAAGGTAGAAATGGGAGGTCCGGTAGAATAAAAAGCAGTAGCTTCTGAATTGTGAAAGCTTGAAGAGCCAATTTGAGCAGGTGTTCGTGATAGATGTGTGCCAATTAATGCATTCGAGTAACACTTGTGAAAAGTCTTTGTGGGTTGCTAACGCAAGTGCAGATGATCTTTTTATGAGAGGGTATCATACTTGATAGATTGTTTTTCTATTGTGAAGTGATTTGTTTAATTTAAATATCCTTCATATGAACTCATCCAGAACAGACTCCTGCGTGTGGAATAGATTTGTGCGGTTCTCACTAATTGAACTATTGTTATTCAGTTATTTCATTCTTAACCAACGTGAACTAAACTCCTCTATGTTGTGAACTCTTCAGAAATGCTCATTTGTGAAATGCTGCTGTGGGTTTTGGAAGTGGGAAGGCGTCTCGCCCCGCTGCATTGTTTGGGCTGTGAATTTGTTGTGCAGGTGCAAATTGTCCTCGACGGATGCCTTTGTTTTTTTTTGTGCTGGACTGCGAAGCTCTGTCCTCTGCTGCTGCTGCTCGTCAATAAAATCAATTATGACGCAGAGCCGAGGTCTCGTGTCATGCTGCCCAAAAATACACGCCGCGCCAGTGGCGTGGCTATCGAGTGTGCGGGCGGTGGGCTATGAAGAGAGGGGAAATTGGACGGGGGAGGGGTCCCCATGTCATACTTTGCACCAGGGCCCTTGTCCACCACGCTACGATAAAGCGCCATGCATCATGGCGAATGAGAAAAAGGTTGTGGTGTGCAAGACAGATCTAAGCTTAATACGTTAAAGGGAAGGAAAGTGGGCTGTGCTTTACTCGGTCTGTAAAGGCTAAGCACGATGGTAGATAATATTCAATTGTCGTTTTCTTTAATCTGATAGAATGTAGTCAATGGTAGAGAACCTTTTTCTTAAACCAGATTGTTGTAATGGTCTCTAAATGGACCGTTATTTTGTTCTCTGATATTCCGGAACGAGTTGTGTGTCAGAAGTGACTTAATGGGTCTGTAGTTTAATCGTTTTTGGCTCCCCCTTTTTTATGCGAATTTAATTGAGGTATTAAATTTGTGTACACATTTAGTAGATAGTTCCCCTAAATTTTCCCATAGCTGGTTCCCATTTCTTTATTAACATTCTTCCATAACGGTCCCCACAACATCGTGATTCCATCCCCTCTACACACACTGCCGTCAAACCCTTCACAGTTCACTGGGAGTAACCCCCAGGTATGAAGAGGGATTGGTGGCCGGAGATGAGGAGACACGGTCCGAAGTACGAAGATAGGGAATTGGTGGCTGGGGATGAGGGGGAGGGAATAAGGGAGGATGTCAGGAGCGAGGGGAGAGAGATAGAGCTGTGGATAAAGATAACTGTATGAAGGAGGGAGCTCTGACGGAGGCGGTGGTGGAGACGACTGGAACCCTGACTTGTTGGTGCATTTTGGCGAGAAGTGTACCCGCTACATTTTGATGTAAATGGTTATTTCATCTGGTCCAGGGGATTTCCATATCGTTGTACTGTGACCGAGCAGCAGTTACCTCTACAGGTGTGACATCTGGAGCATTTTGAATGGGGTTTATTGCGTGTTAAATTACTGCGTAGGGTTTTTTGGTTGTGCTATAGTGATTACATTAATCTGTAATCCAGCATTTCTCAATTTTCAATGAATTACCATTATTTATCAAATTACTTTTTTTGATTGAAACATTACAATAAAAACAACGGCCTTGGTGAATGCCAGAACAGCCTCTATAATGTAGGCCGTGCTCCCACCACTTCACGAACACACAGACCAGTACGATGAATGTATGGCCAAACAACTCACCATCCCCCCCCCCAAGCAGTGGACTGATACAACTACAATTCATTTCACTATACTGTATATACAGGGTGCTTAAAAAAATGTTAACACTTATATGGGAGCTACATCATGGGACCTCCTTTGCCGGTATCAAAATATAAGAATAGGTTTTCCCCTTTCTGGCAATAAAATAGTCGTGTTAAGATGTTAAAACACCAAACTGAAACCTATTCTTATATTTTGATACTGGCAAAGGAGGTCCCATGATGTAGCTGCTAACCCCGAGCTCTCATTGTCCTGATAGTGCATCACTTTTCTTTGTGCTGTTCGCCTTTTGGCGTCCTCTGGTCTAACACTGTTTGAGACGAGGCTCAAAAGAAAGCTGTCTCTGGTGTGGACCAATCAGTTTCAAGGACAATGCATATACTGTTAGAGTGTGTTTTTTGTTTGTATTTTCACTACAAGTATCTGTGGTCAATGCAGACATGATTCCTTGCAAAAGGTTTCAGTTTGGTGATTTAACGTCTTAACACAAACTGTTTTATTGCCAGAAAGGGGAAAACCTATTCTTACTTATATGGGACCATCGTTTTTCATGGAAACATAACGGATAATACACTGTAAAATAATAACAAACGTATGTTAATAGCTTCAAAAAGTCAAAGAGTGTCCACTTGTTCGCCATCGTTGTCAACACGTGGCCTGGAATCTTCTCCGGGTGCTCTCCAGAGCCCGGAGGCAGCAGCACATGTCTTGTGGCATTGTTGCAAATTCGCAGAAGTGTTCACATTTTTTTAAGCACCCTGTATATATATCATATGCACATCTGCATGTTCGTGAATCAATAGGACACATTTGTCGGAGAGACACAGCTGGCAAACTAAGCCACAGCGAGATGTTAACTATCTCTCCCGGTGTGCAGGAGGTTCGCGGGTTCGATCCCGAATCTGACGCCTGCTGTGAATTTGGAGTTTGCGCGTCTTTCTCCCCGTGGTCGCGTGGATTTGTGCTCCCCGGGGTCATCCGGTTATTTCCCCCACGGTTAGAAACGTGCAGTCTATATTATTTAGATTATTTTGCTGCTTTAGATTTCCACATGATAAGCCACTTCTTTGAGCTATCATTTGTGGCCAGGTCGCTTCTGAACAATAAGCTAAAAGCTCAGTGAGCTTTACCTGATTGGATACAATTGTTTAGTTTTGTTTGCTATTTTAAAAAAGTTATTTGTTTTCCTTTCCTATACAGTACTTTGCATTCACGTCGTGTTTTTGGCACTTTGTTGTGTAATATTCTGACCCGCCTCTACTGGACATCTGTGAAAAACATCTGTATAGCTCACGAGCAGGAAGTACACGCGGCTTTGTCCGGGGGAATAACACGTATATTTCACATCTTGTGCGCTCTTAAACAAAACAAACCCATAACATATACAAATACTAAATAGTGTTTGGGTATGAATGTTATGTTTTTTTCGGGAGAATAGAATATAAACTCTAAAACAAGACATTTATAGTTCATCGCATTCCTCCAGTATAAATAAAGACGCAATTCTGCCTATCGCCGAACGAAGCTAGTTATAACCACCAGCGAAACGTCCAATGTTGTGGATTTACTCTCCAACACGCCGGAGTGCTGAAGTAGTCACTAATTGGCACGTTTTGTTTACGTGACACACCTTGCTACAGTAATTGGCTGTGTCGGGTGGTGGCGGCTGTTACGACACATTTACGCGATCTAACACCCCCCCCCTCCCCATACATACAAATTAAATCACCTTTATCACTGATAAAATAATAAAGATGACTTATTCTGAGCCGCTAGCCCACACCCCGAAAGTCTCTCCAGCGTCACGACGTCACGGTCTCGGCACCGGCTCCAGCGTCATGACGTCACAGCCTCGGCTCCAGCGTCATGACGTGTTTCGCGTCACGGCCCCACCCCCTCCTCCCGTGCGTGTTGACGTCACGCGAGCGGCCTTGCCGACAGAGGCGGGTGGTGTGTGGACTTGTGGACGAGGCTTCAGCGGCGGCGGCGGCGGCGGCTCCGGCTGAGGAGTCGTCGCGATGGACATGGGCGAGTCGGACTGGCGCAGCCAGGCGTTCCGCCAGAAGGTCGTGGTGCAGATGTGAGTCGCGTAGAGTTGTACGCGGTGGGGGCTGCGGGCGGCTGGGGAGGCTGCCCAGGGCCCTCTGTCTGGTGGTGTGGGGGGGGGTCTTCTCTTCTCAGAGTTACATCGTGGGGGTTCGACTCCCCCCCCTCCCCCAGCTTCTGGTGGCAGTGAGGGGACACGTATAGCGGGCGGGGGTGGTGGTAAGAGACGTGAAGACAGGACACGCAGATTCGAGACTACTAACGCTGGTTAATGGTGTCGTTCAGACCTTTGGGAAGAGGGCTCATTGTTAGCGGGGACGGTGGCCTGCGGTGGAGGGTAATGACGGAGTGGCAGGCAAGGAACGGATCGCTTCCCGAGAGGATGGGACGGACGACGAGATGGAGCGATGAAATGAGACGCTAGGATCTAGTGTTTATTAAAGTGTACGGTCGCGACAAGCGGCGGCTTGGGGCGACTTGTTAGACCAGCAGTGGATTGACCATGGCTGCTGATGATGATTATGAATGACAGGCAAATCGCCACTTAACTGCTGGATGAGTGCCAAACATAAGTTCAATATACGGTACTTAACGAGTTCATCATTCTTCACACTGGTGAAGTATGGTGCGGATTCATAGTACTTCACCGCCACGCTGGTGAAGTATGCATACCGTATTCTTAGCTCTTTCGGTAAAGAGCTAAGAATATGAATTACTGCAGTCACGAAAGCTTTAAATCAAACTTGTATGCATACCGTGTCAACCCATACGGCTTCCCCGTCGTTCTTGTACGGAGAAATTGAGTTTTCAGGTCCATACTCGAGAAGTGTGCATTGCCTTATTTGTTTGTGTTTCTCCCTTGTGGTGGGACTTTGTAGGATGAACGTTGAGATTTATAAGGGCACGGGGGTGACCAATAAGGTCTGAATTGGTCTGTAATACGGTCGGGCACTGATAAGGGGTTGACAGGTTTGCGTCAGATGCGGATTGGAGAAGTGGGTAGAGCCCAGGACCGGTTCAGATATGCCTTGGTTTCAATGAAATCGCCGAGTTCACAGACGTTTATTTTACCGGCTATAAAGTTTAAGACTGTTTCATTGTGCGTTTCTGTAATACGGCTCGGTTGCAAGTGGACAGGATGAAGTAAAATTATAGTTGTGAGGCTGACGAGTTGGGTTCTTGGCCGGCCATCGCTTCAAAACGAGCTATCAACGTCATACTCTATGAACTCAGCAAGCTGAATTTGATTCTCATTCGTGGCTAAGCTCAGTGGCAAGTTAATATCTGAAGTAGTTCTTGACTAACTGGCGTTGAGCATCACGATCAAACAGTCCCTATAGTAAAAATAAAATTGGCTTCCCTCCACAATCTCATCCCAAATAATAAATGACCTTACCGTATTTACGAATCACAGCTGACTGGGTAAATGGCTCTTCCTGTTTTTTTGTGTGGCTCTTTTGAGCCTCGTCTCTATTTATCAAAAGAGCCTTATGAGCATTTCCTGCAAAAAGCAAGTCATAGCTAACCCTATTGTGGTCATCATGGGCCTGTGCCATGATATTTGACACAGAACTTCAAAATACCCCTGGCGTTCTTATTGTTGTGTTATGAATTGTATTAATAGTAAATGGGAAATCCCGAGGTGCTCGTGTTTGGCGAGGAGAGGATATTTTGTTTGTGTGCCTGATTGTGGTATGTGCGCCTGATTTTGGTATGAGCAGTGAGGAGGCAGTACGGCAGGCTGGCCACCCAATAACCAAGTCCAGTAAGGAGATGGAGAACCATGTATTCATGAAGGCCAGCAGCAGGGTGAGCGCTCCGCAAGACATCCCACTCTTCCCTTTTTTGTACGGCTTTTGAAAAACAATGGGCCAACTTAATACATTTAACTTTAGTTTGGAAGGCCATTCGATGGCTTCTGGTTCGCCACATGGATAACATTTTAATCTCCAGAAGTGTGCATTGGGAAATAATCAATTATGTGAGTGATGTATTGCACTTCACAATTATTTAACTCCATAATTCCCCACATGTGGATGTGTTAGCCACATCTCCCTTGTGTAGTTCTAACATGGGTAAATACAGCCCATTGCCTTGCAGGTAACAAAAGGCAGTTACTTTGTTGAATCTTCAATATGTGCCTTGTTACGTAAATTGTAGGCCGACCACATACCTCGTTTATCGGGTTCAGCTGTCTTTCATGGCTAACAAAAGGGTCGTGGCTTGGACGTGTCAGTGGTCATAGAAGCTCCTCAGCATACTCGGACAGCTGAATTCATTTAATGGCGATTCAATTATTGTCAGCTGGTCCATGAGTAATACCGGTTTGTGGTCAACGTTATAGTCACTATTGATGGATGGATGAATGTTGTGTTTTTGGACAGGATGAGTACATGGCGCTGCTTGCCAGGCTAATTCTACATATAAGAGACTACTGTAAGTATCTGCGTGGCTGAGAATATTCACAGTTTGCTTCGTCCATTTTAGCTTACTTTAGCTTTTAGTCAAGAGTTCTTGCCCAGCTTTCCACACCTCACTTAATCTTGGCTCACATTGTCAAGGTCATTGGCTCTAGATCATAAAGATGGGCTGCTCACGAATGTAAAGTTAGGGCGTAAAAAAATTCAGAAACCAATATTAGTGGATTTACCATCCTAACTTTGAATTGTGTTAAACAATGTCTAGCAGAAAATGTTCTTACACTTGTGTGATTGATCTAATTGTATAGTTTTCTTTAGTGCCACTTTTTCTAACCTTGCTAACATATTTATTATCGTATTTTCCCTGCAGCAAAGAAGGCTCGTCCAAATCAAGGTGGTAAGTGACGTACTACATTTTTTCACTAATTGTGTTAACTGTAACATTCCCATTTTCCGTGTTTTGGAGATTCTGTATGTAATGTGTGTATGTATATTAGACTTGTTTCACACCGTACATAGCCAACCATGCAAATCGGAGGTGTGGGGGGTGACAACAAAAATAGTATTAATGAAGAAAAGATTTTGACAATAATGGCTCTCATTCATAGTTGCATAATCTACGTATGACCAAATCACCCAGAACGCATCCGATGTCGTCAAATATCAGGAGCCGAGCAGGGTTGTTGAGCCTGAATCGTGCTTGGATTGGTAATCGCCATGCACAATGCCTTTATTATAGACTGCTGCGTGGCTATATGGTGGGCAGCAGAAGGCAGTGTAGCAGAATCCATGCTTGCACTGCACTTATATGCTCCTACATCTATGGTCATGACCTTTATCTACCCACAGTAACCGGCATGATGAGGTATGGTTACATTATTTAAACAGTCTGCATGGCGTGCGGAGGCCCTCATCCACCAGTGCATTGACAAAAAAGTGCCCAACGTCTACATTTGTAAAGATTACATTTTTATCATGAACATTTTTCCACGATATTTGTTGCTGTTTTAGGATTCTTTGTTAGTTTTTGACATTTTATAAACTTGTTTAATGTCCTCAATGATCAACAACATTTTGTCCTTAATTTTGAGATCATCGACATTTAAATGCGGCATATTTATATATGTTTGATAATTGAACATGTTTAATAGGTGTTGATTGAATATGTGCTTGATTATCAAATATATACATTATTTTATATTGTCAACAGTCAAACATGATTTATCAGTGATTTTAATGTGCAGCATTTTAATTCTTGGATATGATTTGTCAATAATTAAGGACATGTTAAATATTAGTTAATGTGTTGTTGATCAGTGAGGATATATTAAATAAGTTAATTAAATATGTTGTCAAAACATAGCAACAAATATGCCATAGATAGCGTTCCTCATATATATTTACAATTATTGGGTTATGCTGATATCAACTTAAGGTTCTGCAGTGAATGAGCAATGACCTCTTCTCTGTGCCTGCAGACCCAATGCACGCGCTGCAGGTCATAGCCCCACTGGGCCCTGGGCAGCCCGGCCCTCCCATGATGGTACCCCGACCTCAGGTTCCTGGGGGGCCAATGCATCGCATGCCGGTTCCACAGCCTCAGGGACAGCCTAACCAGGGGGGGCCCCAGCCGGGCAACATGGGACAGCCTGGGCAAGGTCAACCTGGTGTCATGGGAATGTCTCAGGGGATGAGGGGTCATCCCCAGTCTGGGGGTATGGGTGGAGGTCTTGCGCCATCGGGACGGATGCCCACACCAGCGCAGCAGCAAGGTAAGGGTGAGACAATGCGTGGCACGTCGGGTTTGAATGAGTGGCATTTCTGTGGCGATCGTTAGTGCGCTGTGCTACAGTCTCCGGGGCTCTCATAGCCACACTCATTCTGCAATTTCTTCTAGCCACACTCATTCTATTGCCAGCCGTTCTTGCCAATTTGGTGTGGAATAAAATCTAAACTAGGTTTTGCTAATTGCATTAATATATACTCTTTGGTTCTTTCGGTAAAGTCACGTAGATAGAAAATTAATATATCACGACGTTTCGGTCACAACACAAGCGACCGTCATCAGGCGAGACAAACACAGCAGGAGAACTGCTGAGGCTGGAGAAAGAGCTGCTGCAACACGAGGTTATGTAGGCTTTGGGCGGGGCTAGAGATGGAATTTGTACGTAATACAATAAGAGATTGATTTGAAGCTTCCGTGAACTGCAGGAATCCATACTCTTTGGGTCTTTCGGGTAAAGTCACGTAGGTAGAAAAAAAATAGATCACGACGTTACGATAGCAACACAAGCCATCGTCCTCAGGTGAAACAATACAGCAGGCGGACTGCTCTTGCCTCAGCAGTCCGCCTGCTGTATTGTTTCACCTGAGGACGATGGCTTGTGTTGCTATCGTAACGTTGTGATCTATTATTTTTCTGCTCTTGCCTCAGCAGTCCGCCTGCTGTATTGTTTCACCTGAGGACGATGGTTTGTGCTGCTGTCGTAACGTCGTGATCTATTATTTTTCTACTTAGGTGACTTTACCAAAAGACCCAAAGAGTATGCATGTCAATGTGAGACGGCTCCATTGACATGCTAATCTCTTACATTTACGTACAAATTCTATCTCTAGCTCAGCCCACTTACCCTTGGGTTGAGCCCACCTAAAGCCTACATAACCTCGTGTTGCAGCAGCTCTTTCTCCAGCCTCAGCAGTTCTCCTGCTGTGTTTGTCTCGCCTGATGACGGTCGCTTGCGTTGCGATCTAAACATCGTGATCTATTAATTTTCTATCTGCGTGACTTTACCTAAAGAACCAAAGATTATGGATTCCTGCAGTCACGAAAGCTTCAAATCAAGATTGCATTAATATATATTTAATGTGGATTTTTTTTTTTAGGTTTTCAGTGCAATGTTTTATTACTTATGTTTGTTTGAAGCAAAGTTTTGTGAAACGTCTTGAGTTGCAGTCGCATGTAGATGCTATTGCTATGTAAGTTGAAATAATAATGTAATGTAGGTGGTGGAGCCTTTGTGCCAGTACTCCGCCATGTGTCATAACAGATGTAGTCAATATTAGCTAAATGTACTTTCTCTAACAAATTTAATTAGTTTGAAGAAAGATTTTTGTGTGCATACACGTCTGTGTGTGTACCTTTTTCGAGGAGAGCGGTGGTGTAATGGTTAGCACACTGCTAAGCGTTACAAACCCAGTGACCAGAGTTCGATTGTCAATCATGGCTAACATCAGTGGAAAGTGATATCCTGAACTGGTCCTGGGGCTTCACTTGGTCAACTTATTATGTGGTGCCATGTGTAACCATCAGCAGTAGGGAGACAAAGGTGGCAAGGAGTGGTACTGGCCATATCACCCACTAGCACTCTCTGCCGGCCTTCATAGGTGCTCGCTAACAGCACTTGCCTCAAAAGTGTGTCGGGGGCTATATGGGGGATCTTTGTATTTGTATAAGTACATTGACAAGTAATATTGTGTCTTCTGTTCTACAGCAATTCAACAAATGTGCATCGCAACGCCACCGGGACAGCCGGGCATGCAGGCCGCCCAGATTCAACAGCAGCAGCAACAGCAAATGCAGATGCAAAAGCAGCTTATTCAGCAGGTGCAAACAAAAGTGTTTGATTTCTGTTGGTCTTTGGCCATTTGCCCATCTACATATTCTTGTCATTACACACGCACACACGTTTATAATAAACGTTTTTGGGTTAGATCGTGTTCTGGCGAATTGCCCGATGGTGCTATTCTGGCGAATTGCCCGATGATGCTGGATGCAATTACCAGCGAAACGTCGTTCTCAAAAACTGTAAATGTTGTGGATTCACTCTTCAACACACGTGTGGGCTAAAGTAGTGAACTATTTGTCTTTTGTCAACCTGACACTTTTTTGCTGATTGGCCGTGTCTGGTGGTGGAGGGTTACGACACATTTATAAATAACGCGATCTAACTCAAAACGTTTATTATGAATAATATTGGTCGCGAAAGCCTACATGTTAAACACACACACGTGTTTTTATGATCAAATCACCTAATCACGAATCGATCTTGTCAGCTCTCACTCTACCTCCCTGGCTTCTCTATGTGCTGTGACGATGGCCCTTTGCACAAATAGTCACCTATTTTCACACTTTTTTAAGGCAGTGTTATTGACGAGTTCGTTTTTTTTCGTCAGATCTCGGAAGCTGAGTACGATTGAGCCTAGATCGCGCTTGAATAGGTAACCACTGCACACCAGAATAGGCGGTTGCAAGACTGTGCTCTGGTCGTTACCAAAGGGCAGTGCAGTAAAATATATTGTTGTACCGTACTTCTATGCTCCAATGTCTATACTGACATCTTAACATACCGGCAGTGACCTGCGTGATGGGGTATGGTCAGATAACCCAAACGATCTACATGTCATGGGGAGGTCCTCGTCGAGTAGTGGATTGCCAAAGGGCTATGCATGTAGATTATTGCATGCCCACATGTCTTGTTGTATACATCTGTTCTGACAGTCTTTGTTATGCACATATCTGTATTGAGCAGAGGATGCAGCACCAACAACTTCAAATGCAACAGCAGCAGCAGTACTTGCAGATACGGCAGCAGCAGCAGCAACTACAAGCACAGCACGGAGGACAGGTGACACCATGAAAGGTTTACTGTGTTATGTCAACATGAGAAGTGTGATTGCAGAGTGACTAGGTTTTTTGTAATGCAGAATTGTTTACCTTGGGTATTATGTAGTATAGAACTGTTGTTCAGAGGGTTTATTTTATCCGTCAGACACTTGTGGTGGATTAAAACATAGTTGCCCACATCTCTTCCAGTGCATGTTGACCTTTAAAAACATTTACCGAATCTTGCTTGAAATGGGTGGGTAATTCTAGTATTATAGTTAGGGTTTGAAGGATTCACTTCTCCCTACCGCGCCCTGATTGTATGTACGTTGAACTTCTTTCACACCGTACGTAGCCAGCCTGCGAATCGTAGGTGGGGGAAATTGAATGAATTGTGAACATTCAGTGTCATAACTCCAAGAATTATTTTCACATTGCAGTGAATGGTAGTCTCTGGTGGCTGCATGGGTGATGCGAGTCCATTCAAGAGCTTAAGAGTAAATATTAATCTACTAGCCTTTTGCCCGTCCAAGGACGGGTGTATTGCAGTAAATCTGAAACTTGCAAGCGATATTCAGACCACGACGTGATATTCATTGCATTATTGCATTTGCAATTTGTAAGGGTGCGGTGACACAGACCTGTTTAATTTTAAGGTTATAATCCCTTGTTCATCATGATGCCCTTTTTACTTTGACGTCTCAATAGTGTTACGGAGATCACGTGACGTGATGGTTCTGCCTTTGTAGTGAGGGTTGTGAGTTGACGCTGAGGAGGGGGGAGGAGGTGCCTCGCCCCCCCCCCCCATGTGGAGTGACAGCCCGCTAATTATTGTGAATGGGGGGGGGTGTCCATTTGGAGGACGTCATCTTATAATGATTATTAATGAGGGGGGCTGGTCGACGTGGAGTGACGTCACAAGCGTTGCACACAGACATTCCTGGGTGATTATAGTCGGTATGAATAATTTAACCCCTAATAGGACCAATCTCTCCTTGTATGGAGATGAATGTTAATGATGAGGGTGATGCAACTCTTTTGTTTCGAAATTTGGGGACGATTTTCTAATGTGACTTCTGTCTCACCTGGCGTTGTGTCTCAGGGCCAGGGAGTACAGCAGGCAGGTGGTGGGCCCATTACTAGTGTCATGGCGGGGGGCCAGGTGTCGGGATCTGTGTCTGGAATCATGAACGCGCAGCAGCAGCAAGGGCAACAGCAGCAGCAACAACAGCAACAACAGCAGCAGCAGCAACAACAGCAGCAGCAACAGCAGCAGCAACAGCAGCAGCAACAGCAGCAGCAGCAACAACAGCAACAACAGCAGCAGCAACAAATTCAACAGCAGGCACAGCATATCCAGCAGGCGCAAGCCCAGATTAGGGCCATTCAGGTACAGTGATTCCTAAAAACTTGATTTTGAATGATACAATGACACTTTTTTATATAATACTCTAAAGTATGTTCTGGTGTAGATTTCCCCAATTGGATTTGATGCCTTAGACGATAATAAAAAACACAATCATGAGTACTGTCAGTCCCCGACTTACGAACACTCACCTTACGAACACCCGCATTTACCAACCAGCTTCCAAGAATATATATTTGTTTACATTGAACGTATCTATGTTGAACTTCTTTCACATAGTACGCAGCCATCCGTGCGAATTGGAGGTGTGGAAAACATTGACCTAAATCACGAACTCGCACTTGCAAGCTGAACCGCGGAAATACAGTGAAACCTTGGATTGCTCGTAATCCAAAGCACTCGTATATCAAAGCGAATTTCCCCATACGAAATAATGGAAACTCAGATGATTTGTTCCACAACCCCAAAATACTGTATTAATATAAAAATTATTAATACAAAATACCTTTTTATATTTTTATTATTTTTATTTAATATAAAGTAATCAATTGATTAACTACATTTAATCGTGGCTGGTGTGAGGGAGACGAGAGGAGAGGAGGAAGAGGGTTATTGTGTAGGACGACTTTCACTTGCAGTACAGTTACTAAAGAATAGTCACTACACTTGGACACAAAATTTAAAAAAATGCTTTACGCACACACGTGGTCACAACACTATACTGTAGTAAACAGTATACACGTGGTCACAACACTATACTGTAGTAAACAGTATACGCTCGCACGGATGTTGACTATATGAGTGAGGCACGCTGACTGAGACCGAGCATAGGAGATGATTACCCACAATCCTGCAGCGAGAGAGAGAGAGAAGAACCATTGGCTCATTTATGATCACGTGATGCTCGGCAGACAAAGCGTATACTGTACGTACTGCTCGTATTGCAAGACATCGCTCGTTTATCAAATTAATATTTATTTAAAATTTTGCTCGTTTTGCAAAACACTCGCAGACCAAGTTACTCGCAATCCAAGGTTTCACTGTATTTTGTTCAGGGAGATGTAATGAGTCCGTCTCGCGTGGGGAATAAGTGTGTGTGTGTGTGTGTGCGCGTGCATGCGTGTAAAAGTGTCTGGGAAGTGGTAGGGTAGCGGTTAGTGCGCTGCGCTACCAACCCGGGAACCCGAGTTCGATTCCCACTCATGATCAACACCAGTGCCGATTATCTGAATGGGTCCTGGGCCCCCCCCTAAGTCGACTCAGCCTGGTGCGGTGTGTAAACATCGCAACTGCGGAGTCAAAAGTGGTTAGGCGTGGTGCTGCCCACTTACCCCCTCTTGTGCCATGCTGGACTTCATAGAAGCTGCTCGCTAACAGCACTTGCCCCAATAGCCACGGGGGATATTTGCCTTTGTGCGTTTCATTTACGGTACAGTATTTATTCCAGTATTACATGCAAATGTACAATTATTATTATTTATGAGTTTAACAATACTTTAACAATACTTCCATTTTTTGTTGAACCGTAACACATTTGAACCGTAACACAATTCATGACACTGACCCGTATGGGCATTTAAATACAGTACATTATTGCGTTCCGACTTGAGATCCATTCGATTTTCGAACGGGTCTCAAGAACCAATTGTGTTCGTAAGTCGATGACTATCCGTTTTGCTGCATCAAATAAAAATTACACCAACAGAGACGTGTCACTGTTGTCATACGAGTATAATATCTTGCAGTGCCATGTGTTTTGTATATCATTGCCTCATGTCCTAATATTGGTTCAACAACAACAGCAGCAGCAGCAGCACCAACAACAGCAGCAGCAACAGCAACAACAGCAGCAGCAACAACAACAACAGCAGCAGCAACAGCAGCAGCAACCTCCCATCCGATTGCAATTGGCCCCCAACCCACAGGTGTGTACTGAGCTTCTCTCTACTGTTGCTTTGGGGTTACAAAAACAGCCTATGTGGGAAATTCAGGCTTGCATGAAGAAAGATCAAAGTACCAGACAAGTGTCGGAAAAAACGCTCGCTCTTTAATTAGGGATATTGGTCATTGTGTTTTAATTGAGCTCTTCACACACTGATCAGGAACGAATGGTGATCGTCCTCCGTGCAGTTGTGCCCTTCGGCGTCAGCGCTTGTGTTTGTCGCTTGGACCGTTCTCGCTGTTAATTTGCTGCTTGTCCAAAGGTGTGCTCGCACGCTTGTCATATTTTCTGTTCTGTGATTTGGCTGAGAGCTGTTATCACGTGACTTGCTTGCGGGCCCCCCACCACCCCATTCCACCCCCCCCCCCACATCCCCGCTCCGTGATCCCCCTGACCCTTTCTGAAGATTGGGTTGAACCGAACTGCTGTTGGGGGCCCCCGTCCCCAGAGGTTTCCTTCAGGGGTGTCTGTCCCATCATCAACTCCGCCACCCCCCTCCTCGGGGGGCTATACCCAGAGCTCTGCTCCTCCATCAATGGGGGCCCAATCGAACACACAGGTACACGCATGCACGCGCATGTTTTGAGGGGCTCGGACCAGCACGCTGGCGAGCTGATGTAGACGCACGGATAAGAAGGGCGTTTTACTCTCTCCGTCGCACGAAGGGGCAAGGCACTGCTGCCTGTTTTTTTTTATTGTCAAATGTTTGGTGAGTTTCCCATTGTTTTGCTATGACCAGTTTTTAGAATAAAGTTTTAAGAATTGTATTTTATGATAGTGTACAAGCACAACTTGCAGTGGTCTACAACTTTTGTATTAATTTAAAGGCATCTTGTCGGAGTTATTTGCTGTTAGACCAAACCGTTTAATTTCCTCTTCTTTGGAAGCCAGTGATTATCTGATCAACCGTCGTTATGGCTGTTAGCGGTATTCTTCTGCATCTCCAGCAGCATGCGTCAGGTTCGCATCCCTGTGTGTGAAAGTCTTAACTATTCCCTGTCTTAATCTACCGCAACTAGCCTTTTACCCGTCCCTGGACGGAAGCTGTAATATTTACGTAAAGAAACGTCTGCGTAGAGTTATTTATTTTAGTAACTTTCAATAAAGAAACGTCAAATTTAAAGCGAATTTGCGTAAACCTTCTTGCTTATGATAGCAATGACGGGGGGGGGGGGTTCTTTTGCGGTGACGTCACGTACGGATGTAGCACTGTGCTGCGTTTTTACTTTCTGTAAAGAAACGTCATATTTGAAGCGACTTTACGAAAAAATATATCTTCCCACTGGACCTTCTTCCACGCGAGTGTAAAAATCCACCCGCTCATGATTATTTTATTGACGGGGGGGAGGGTGGGTGCAGCATGTGGAGTGACATCACGCGTGTTACACACATTTCTTGGCTATTATAGTAGTAATTCCTGAGAACCAACCTACTTTTTGCCAATACCTCTTGAAGTTAACAAGGACTTAATTGTGTATGAAATGTATTATGACCACATGGCCTATACTTTCATTCATTAATTTTCACATTATGTCACCCTGCATGTTTGCATGTATTTTTAAGTGTTTTTTTCTGTGTTTATACCTACCTGGCTGTTACAGTCTGTTTTTCATGCTTGGCTCTGTAATTTGCTCTGTATATTGTAGCAATAACAATTCCCTTAGGCACCAGTGCCGCACCTCCTGGCTATCACATCAAATTCCGTTTCTTTTATTTTACCAACGATAGATATTGCTAATATGGAGATGGTCCTTTTTACGGTGGGGTGGGGTCTATTTTCCCCATCAGCGATGCAAATTTCTGCATCTGCAAAGTGTTTAATTGAAAATATATATTGGTCAAACAATGGCCTTTAAACAGGAAAAGCAAATTGTCATATGGCGCATGATTGTTCTTGATTTATTTCGCACACACATTGGGCCATCATAATCATATTTTCAGAGGCATATAAAATGTGTACACAGATTCACATTTATGTTTCTTATTCTTCTACATTCATGACTCGCATTGATTTTCTATACTATCTGGATTTTCATACATAAATATGAAATTCTGCGAACCATAATATTTAGACCACGTTGCTTTTACTACTATCTCCCCTTCAAATTTGTGTTTTTTTTGTTGTCATCCCTTCCGTATTCCACGCGTTAAATTGCTCCTGGTCTTTGTGATGGTGGTTGCGGTGTTGCAGTGCGTGCGGAAATTTCCGAGAATTGTTTTTGTTTCTGCCGTCTCGATTGCAGCAGATGATCCAGTCTCCACTGATGATGTCGAGTCCGTCGCCTGTGCCGGCTCAGAATCAGGTGATGCCGCCTCCGCCCTCCCAGCCACAGCCATCGCCACAGTCCACACAGAGCCAGCCTCCCAGCAACATGAGGTACCGGCGTGGGGGCAGCTGCCGCACTCTACAGGCTTTGTGTGTTTTTTGTTCAGTGTGTCCTGAGAAATAATGTGGGTAGATACACGACGTCTCGCATATATTGGGTGTTTTTGGAGACGACTAAAATTTTTTTAATGATCGGAATCTGCACTCCTGAAGTGCAAAACTTGAACAGAAAATGCTGACCTGTTGTTATCTGCGTCTCCACTCCCCACGGTAACATCACACAACCAGTCAAACCTCGTTTCGTATTGTACTGTACAGTACTATACAGAGCGTGTCTGTATTTTGTTTAGTGATTACTGTATCACACTTTCGTTAGACGTTAATATTATTATTATTGGAATAGGTTTTACCCTTTTAGCTGGCACAAAAACTGACACCTTTATTCAAGGCATCATGTTTGCAAACATGTTTGCTGACACCTTTATTCAAGGCATCATGTTTGCAAACATGTTTTCAAACATGATGCCTTGAATAAAGGTGTCAGTTTTTTGTGCCAGTTAAAAGGGTAAAACCTACTCCTATATCTTGTTACTGGCAAAGGAGGTCTCATAATATTATCATTCTCCAAGTGTTTTAATATAATACTAATTGTTGAACACTCGAAAATCACAAGCTGTAAGTGGGATAAATTTGGTCTTCAAAGAGAAAACACACTGGATATACTGGGGCACCCCACCCCTGAATTAGCCTGTTATTTCTACGACACGCTGTATGTGTATTGACATTAGAGTCAGGACCGATAGTGTAATGGTAATGCCGTGCTGGGATGACTGTGACCCTGGATTTAATGCCTGGCTATGCACAACAGCAATGGAAATTGATATCTGAACCTGGCCAGGATTTCTTCTTGGTAGGCTCAGCTTAAAGATCATTGCCTGGTTCATTGTTTCAACATTTTGTCTATCGAAGCAAATGTTGTTGGGTGCAATACCAGCCACACAACTCCATTCGGCCCATACATATAAGGACCATCATAGTCCAATTTCGTGAAAATAAACCATATTAAAGGTATTTATAAGTCAATAATTTTGGTTGCGAACACATACATGTGTTGCTTTGGAGGCAGAGGTTCGTGGATTATGTGAATTTTTTTGATTGTTTTTTAAAATAAGAGGGCCCAGAACAAGTTCAATTATCACTCGCCACTGATGTTAACCATGGCTGGAAACCGAACCTATGTCACCGGGTTCATAGCACTGTGCGTTACCGACTGCAAATATGACATACCGTATACTCCCAAACTTGTGCCCAGTGTCAATAAAGTAATATAAATCTGGTCACACATCTACGGAATTATAAAACGCATCGCCAATTTTAGCTTTAAGGTACAGGGAAAATAGCATGTCTTATAATCGGGAAAATGCAGTACATAAAAACCTAATGTGTGCCCTGCGATGTTTAATCATGTGCCCTGCCGTGACCGCTTGCATGTGTAACCCAGCTCTGGGGCAGTACCATCTCCTGGCTTCATGCCTAGCCCATCCCCGCAACCGTCCCAGAGCCCTGCGCCCGCTCGCACCCCGCAGGCCATGGGCGTGCAGTCCCCGGGGCCCCTCAACACCCCAGGTGAGCGCTGCGCGCCGGTAACAATAGAAAAACTGAAGACAAACCACGCTAAAGATACACTACACCCAGGACTAGCTACGCTGCGCAGCCAGTCGGAAGGAGAGTTACGACTTACAAAGGCCTCTGATGCACTGCTGTGCATCAGAGGCCTTTACCTAGTTTACACAAAATGTATTTAGCACATTTAGACAAAGTTGTGTAATGGCAGATTTTTTTACGGCTGTTGTAGCCCCCTGTCCTTACAATCAACCTTTGGCAAGAGGTAATTGTACATTTAAAAAATGCAACTGTATTTGAAAGCAATTGTCCATTTGCTGGAATAATAACCTTTTTGTAAAGATGATCCAATATGACCAAAATTTCAGTATATGGTTGTGTTGCTATTATGTGGTTACCCAGTGGAAAATGGACCAAATTGAACAAATGGTAACTCTGGGAGACGCACGCTTGAAGACAAGGGACCTGTCTCAGTGCTCCAGCCTTACCGGTCCGGTTAACATGAACAGCATAAGTTGGAGATAACATTGAGAAAGAAAGTGAAATAGGAGGGCGAGGGACAGGGGGTGGCAGGTTGAGGGCAGTGACATACAGAAAAGGGAAGAGAGAGCAACACCACAGCATGACTCGGGGCCAACAAGGCGAAGTGCAAGGGCATGAAGCAACTAGGACCCAAGGAATCTCATCGGCAGCCAGGGCAGCGCCGACGAGTCCCAGGGCACGCTCAGGAGGGCCGATGCTCATCACCACCAATGAGTCTCATAGAGTAAAATCGTGCATTGAATGAATCCGTTGGTTGGAGTGTGTTATAATAGTTCCATTCATTTACTGGGGAGTTGATCCGGTAACGGCGCATCGCGGGACCAACAGGTGCACCGAGCCCGGCGGGGCGCACGCAGACGGAGGAGCAGCAGTACCTGGAGAAGCTGCGACAGCTGTCCAAGTACATCGACCCGCTGCGCCGCATGATCAACAAGATCGACAAGAACGAGGGTGAGGCACACGGCTGCTTTTGTAGTACTCTTTGGTTCTATTGGGTAAAGTCACGTAGGTGAAAATAAAATAACAAAAAATCACGACGTTTCGGCCACAACACAAGCGGCCTTCATCAGGTGAAGGGACGAGACTGTCTGGAGGACAGACCTATACGTCTCATCCCTTCACCTGATGAAGGCCACTTGTGTTGTGGCCGAAACATCGTGATTTTTTGTTATTTTATTTTCACCTACGTGACTTTACCCAATAGAACCAAAGAGTGGATCCTAGCAGTCACGAAAGCTTTAAATCTAGAATTGCTTTTGTAGTTCTGCTGTAGACTTAATGGTTCAGTCAAAATAATTATCATAATGAAACGAATGTCACCACTTCAAATAATGCACCTCCGATTAGCATGGTTGGCTATGTATGGCGCGAAATAAGTTCAACATACATCAGTAAACATACATAATGCATGCATGAGCATATTAATGGTTGGTACATTGAAAAGTGGGGAAAATTTCATAAAACAAACAGAACAGTTTGTCTGCAACCACAAAAGGCATGATAAGGTTATTAGAAGTCTCAGTAATCTAGGGATGTCTCGCCATTTTCTTGTAGAAGGGTCCGGCATTGGATTATTTGGCCACGTTTTTGTTTTTAACCTGAGGAAGGTGAAATACATGGAAAAGCTTGACTGAAAAAGTCCACACAGATGGGTTGCTATGTTAACCCCTTTGCTGTACTGCCTTTTGGCCATCTCACAGCCCAGCTGGTTTGAGGTTTCATCTAATCTGCCTCCAAAGGGCTGGATTGCGGGCATGTACCACTCTGCTTAATTTCATAGCGACTGCTTGATGCTAAAGATTGCAATTCTAATGTGTTTATAATCTTTGTTAAATGAGTGCAAATTTAACCTAAAATACTTTATGTTTTAAAAGACATTGCATCATAATGACAGGGATGTTTAGAAATGTGTATCTGATATTTGTAACATTGTTTTGTACTGCTGTCATTAATTTGGAAAGCTCAGTTATAATCAGTTATATTTCTATACGTCATAATTAGTATATTGAGCTCTCAATTATGCAGGGCAATGGAGAGGAGGGGTGGCATGGTTACAATAACATGGATAAGACAAAACTTAAGTAAATGAAGCTAAAAACGTTTTTTTTGCTTACCTATGTATAATGTTTATGGTAATGTGGGCATTAAGTTAAGAGTGAGGATCAGCACATTAAAGTATCAACATGCATCTACGAATATATATTTCACAAGCACAGTTAATCCGCAACCTGTATAATCTTCCCATGGATAATTAAGAGTTAACAGTAGCTTCATTGTTGAAACCAAATCTATTACAATAAGCCTTTGCTCATAAGTGATTTATGGCTTTGTCCGAGTTACAAAAACAGACCGTAAGAAGGATCTCAGCAAAATGAAAAGCCTTCTGGACATTCTCACGGACCCGAACAAGCGGTGAGTGCTGCCTACGTTTTACATTTTGTCTGTTTGGCCCTCACTGTTTCATTGAGCATTTGTCTTGGCTCTTTGTTTCGATGAGTACATTTATAATCTTGAGCTGGGAATAACCAAGCATTGTGTTGTGACTCACAGGTGCTCCCTGCAGACACTGCAGAAGTGTGAGCTCGCACTGGAGAAACTGAAGAGCGACATGGCCGTTGTAAGATAATCTTTATAAATATTTTGACTTAAAGCTTTCGTGACAGCAGGGATTCATGTTTTTGGTTCTTTCGGTAAAATCACGTAGAAGGGAAACAATAAAATAATAAAAATATAAAACATAAAAATTCTCACGACGTTTCGACTGCAACACAAGCAATCATCATCAGGTGTGAAAACCACAGCAAGAAAATTTTGAAAAAAGTGGCGTTTTTTTTACGTTAGCACCACGGAGAGCGATTTGCCAGTTATTCAGATGGACGAGTCCATCTATGTTCGGAAAAGAGGAAGGGGGAGACGAAAATAATGGATGCGGTCTGAAAGCCACCGTAAGCGTGATCAATTAAGACCCGAAATGGTTTATCAAATCCTTCCAATGATTGCTAAGCCAGAATCCATCTTCTCGGTTGAAATTGTCTCTGTGTTGGTATATGTGGATAGCCTCATGAACGAATCTCTCATGGTAGCCAGATGGCTTGCAGAGAACCTCTGTCTTGGAGAAGTCAATGTCATGTGAGCCTACTGAATTATAAGTGATCTGCCACGGCCGAGGTGTTGGTCCTACCGTGTTTTAGGTCTGCTTTGTGTTCACGGATGCGGTCCGAGACATGTCGTTTGGTTTCTCCAATGTAACTACTACCACAGAGGCAATTTAGTTTGTAGACGCCAGGGTACTGTATGTCCGGAATCACATCTTTTACAGACAGAACCAATGGGCTCCCCCCTATCGGCTCCCCCCTATCTCCAGTTGTAGCCAACATTTTCATGGAGAAATTTGAGACTGACGCCATCCAGACTGCCACTCTGCGCCCAACCTTATGGAAGAGGTACGTGGATGACACTTTTGTCATCTGGCCACATGGCCGGCCTGCTCTAGAGCAATTCCTCGACCACATTCAATTTCATACACCCAGCCATCAGATGTACCATGGAAGTCTAAAGAGATGGCAAGCTACCTTTTTTGGATGTCCTACTAAAAAAGAGACCTGATGGTTCAATGAGCCACTGTCTACAGAAAAGCTACCCATACGGATGCTTACCTGAAACCGTGTTCCCACCACCATCCATCCCAGAAGAATTCCCTCATCAAAACTCTGCACCATACAGCCCAATGCATATCCGACCAGGAACACATAGCCAGTGAACTCAAGCACGTACACCAAGCTCTTAAGGCTAATGGTTACTCCGACTACACAATCCGCAAAGCTATCACTCCAACCATGAAGAACGACCCTCTTGAGCCATTCAAAACCATCACTTTACCCTACATTGCAGGGATCACAAAAAAGATCTCCAAAATCTTGAATAAACACAAGATCCAGGTCCGATTCAACACATTACATAAAATCCGTGATCTGGTTCCGTCTGTAAAAGATGTGATTCCAGACATACAGTACCCTGGCATCTACAAACTAAGTCACCTCTGTGGTAGTAGTTACATTGAAGAAACCAAACGACATGTCTCGGACCGCATCCGTGAACACAAAGCAGACCTAAAACATGGTAGGACCAACACCTCGGCCGTGGCAGATCACTGTTATAATTCAGTAGGCTCACATGACATTGACTTGTCCAAGACAGAGGTTCTCTGCAAGCCATCTGGCTACCATGAGAGATTCGTTCATGAGGCTATCCACATATACAAACACAGACAATTTCAACCGAGAAGATGGATTCTGGCTTAGCAATCATTGGAAGGATTTGATAAACCATTTCGGGTTTTAATTGATTTATTCACGCTTATGGTGGCTTTTAGACCGCATCCATTATTTTCGTCTCCCCCCTCCTCTTTTCCGAACATAGATGGACTCGTCCATCTGAATAACTGCCAAATCGCTCTCCGTGGTGCTAACGTTAAAAAAAAACATTTAAAAATAATTTTCTTGCTGTAGTTTTCACACCTGATGATTGCTTGTGTTGCAGTCGAAACGTCGTGAGAATTTTAATGTTTTATATATTTATTATTTCATAAATATTGTTATGTGCAACTGACAAATTGTGTAGTTGTTCTTCGTGTTTGTGGATTTATTTAGTAACATAATGCCTGTATTGGAGCCAGCCGCATGTTATATAGGGAATGTCTGCACGTTAATGTTCATATAAGCATTTTTTTATTGATTGTAGGGAAAGACTAAGGCTGTGAAATGTGTCAAGCTGGTCACTTTTACTATGGCCTCATGCATATTTTGCTCACTGCACATTATATGTGTCTACAGACTATAATAACGTAGCATTTAGTTTATGATGGGTGGTTTATACATGTTTATGGCATATAAAATTGTGTGCACACATGCAGTGGATGGATTTTACTTGATAACCTTTAAAATCATTGGCGTATTAAGTTGCTTAAAAATGAGCGCGGCATTAGATCGATACGTTTCCAATTGCATTCTCAAAATGTTTTTGTCAGCGTTTACCAAAAACGTTTATTGCACGTGTGTGTGTGTGTGCGTGTGCACACTTGCGTTCGCTTGCAGCCCACACCTCCGCCACCCCAGGTGGTGCCGCCCAACAAGCAGGCACCCTTATGCCAGCCGCTCCTTACCGCCGTGCTGCAGCAAAGCCGCTCGCCCCTCTTCAACCACTCGCTGGCGCGAACGTTCGGCCCCGCCATGCTGGCCATCCACGGGCCGCCTGTCTCGTAAGCAGGAAGTCCCAACCGCTACACCTGACCAAGACTCGGCGTTGCTTTGGCCGGAAAAAAATTGATGTCGGCCTATAACCAAATTTCCCAGAATGCACCCGATGTCGTCACTTATCGTAAGCTAAGCGGGGTTGAGGTTGAATAATTCGTGCTTAAATTGTATGAAAAGCTTGTCTATGCTGTAATTTAAATTTGCTGCTGCTCTGCGGGCAGGGTACCAGTGTCATCCCCCAAGAAGCGCAAGTACGAGGAGGATGAGAAGCAGACCATACCAAACGTCCTGCAGGGGGAGGTGGCCAGGCTACATCCAAAATTCATGGTTAACCTGGACCCCTCCCATCACAGTAACAATGGAACGGTCCACCTGATATGCAAGCTTGGTGAGTAAACATTGAACACTTTCACATGGAATACAGTAGGTTTCCGGGTTGTGGGTCTTACGTTAATCCGAACCTTACGGAAATGCTCGCAGAAATCAAAATCAATATTCGGAAATTGTTGCGTTAGTTCCGTAAGTGCAAATAGGGAAGTGCACTGAGGTTGCGGATGAATACCGTGGAGCGAGGCGTAAGGCAGGCAGCATCTTCCCCAAGGCGCTGGTGGTTAGCCGCTCTGCACTCTCAGTCACGCTGTTACAATGTTACCATGTGTATACTCGCCACATCGTCTCGTAGTTTTCTTCATGTGAAGTTTATTTAACTATTTACTTACGTACTTTATTAAACACAATTACACTTCGATTGCTTATGGTCTCAGCCAACAGCGATCGGAGAAATTCTAGGCCTAGCCTAATGCACTGTAAACGAACATTCAGAAGCCACTGCTTTCTGTTTACAATTAATATTAAAATGTTTCGTGGTATTCATAAACAAATGGATACAGTATGTGTTCCATTAGTTTAACTTTGGGCAGTGCTAGGGTAGATATTCGATTAAATTAAATAATCATAGTAAGTGCAGAGCGTATGTACAGAAATATAGGCAGCGATATAAAACAGACGACAGCGTGATACAGGACTGAGAGAAAACTAACGAGTAATCGGGTAGGGGAGGCACAACTGTTTCCAGCTATGGGATTTTATCTTGATTTTGGAATAACATTTTCCAGTTTCCAACATACACAAAATTCGCGTTACGGATCGTTTTCGGGAACATAACCCTTCCGTAACCTGGGAACTGCCTGTATTATTGAGACTTATTTGTACATGTTGATAAAAACATGGTTTTCAAGGTCCTCTATGAAGTATCATTTAAATGCTGTTTTATCTGGGGTAATGAGAGAAGTGCCTGGATGAAAGAAAAAACACAGAATGTATCAATGCAAATTAAGCAAAAAAAAGTATTGTGTTCATACCTGTGTCATGTTTTAATTGTTTCTTAAAGTAATCGGTTTACTTGCTGATATGGTTGCAGTCATATGGTCAATGAGTCACTGTCCCTCATGTGAGGAGCAGCTGATAATGACGTCAGCATACATGTAAAACGCACCGATAAGCAGTTTATCTGCAACCCAAACAATCTGCTCAGGGATAATCGACAGTTAACTGTAGCTGGAATCTGTTCTTGTGATTGTCTATTATTGCCATCTTCATCTGACACTTGCCTTTAAATCGGAGCAGAGTGAATATTCTAATTATTTTGCTATACGCTGCATTTACACGCGCACACACATTTTTTTTCTTGCAGAGGATAAGTCTCTTCCGATGGTGCCTCCCCTGCAAATTAGCGTGCCGGCTGATTATCCTGACCAGAGCCCCGAGTGGGTTGACCTCCAAAACCTCTACGGTGAGGCTGCTATACAGAGACATATCGTTATTTATAATAGAAAAAACAAATGCAATGTGTTTTGCAAATGGATCACTCGTTCGTGTGTAGCTGAGAAGATGGTTCAGGTGCATTTCAGGGGATTTTCTCAGATCTCTGAAGCTAAGCTAGAATTTTGGCCTGGATAATGCTTTGTTGGGTGATTTCCATGCATAGCGAGCATTGCGGGGTTGCGCAGCTACGTTGTGGGCAGCAGAGGAGAGTGCAGCAAAACCCATCGTTGCACTTATTCATTCCTCTCCATTCGCCAACCCGGACTGACCAACATGCCAAAGTATAGTCAAGTAACTTCGTTAAACCTGCATGGCATGGGTAGGCCCTCATCCAGCAGTGGTTGACTCAAGGGCTGTACATGTGCAATGGATACAAATGAGGGCAACGTGATTAATGTCTCATGTGCAACTGATGCGAGTGTATTTGGGGGGTTTCGGGGGAGGAATGGTCGTGATGGGACTGTTTGTCTGTTGGCGACAGAGGCGAGCCCGTTCTTGCGTGCCATTCACGACATGCTGGAGTCGCGCATCATGAAGCTGCCAGACCGGCATGCGGTGACAGCCATACTCAATGCCTGGGCGCTGAGCGTGCGGCAAGCCTGCCTCACGCTCACCTGACGCTCACCTGACTCTCACCTGCATCCAGCGTCTGTTTGATGTACTCGGTATATGCTTACTGTGAAAATTGAGTGTGGGGGCAGTTAACAGAACTATGGATAATGTTACTGTATTCAAAGTACGACTTGATGGGTCTGTGTTACCTGTCCTTGATGGTAACTGCAGCGTTACATCGAGTGATTAGACGTACAATCATGATAGACTTGGCTCATCATGTCAGCATATTTTTTTATTATTATTGTTGTTTTCACCTTGAATGACAATTTTAACACAACATAGGCCATCAGAATTTAAGCAGGAACACATGCTCCAGCATTTTATTGCATTGCTTACAAATGCTGTGCAAATCAAATATATGATTTAAACGTAATAGTTTATCACTTAACACTCCACTACAGTGGCATTAAATATACCACTCGACTCTGAAAAGGCCACATTTGGCATTGATCAGAGTAAATAATGTGCATGAGCGCAACGCTGTACCTGCACCTTGCATGCCATGTGCAACAATTGTACATAAATATTTCCTTTAATTTTCAAATCCCCCCATTTCTTTGAAAAAACTGATAACACTTGCACAATATGGTGAACATTATGAAGTGTTTTCAAGAATATAAATGACAAATGTAAAGAAAAACGTTAATCTTGTATTAAACTGGGGGAAAATTCGGTGATTGCATTTTGAAACGTGTGCTATTACATGCAACGTTTTTGTATTCTTAGCTGGGCAGCATCTTTTGGCTGTCCTTTTCCCTGCCATCCTGTGCAACCTCCCTTCTGAGCGGCTGCACAAGTGAAGGCAGGGACAGCTTGGGTTCCGTTCGCAGAGGCCTGTCGTGAAGGGGAAGAATGTAAATAGCAGAGCATCAATATGTGAGTGAAATCCCAAAGATTGGGTACACTTCCACTGTTGAAAGTGACATTATCCTGGCACCAGGATCAATTCACTGGACATGGGTTATGATCTTGCTATTGAATAACACTTTTTTGTAAATCACTTGGGGGTGTGCCTCAAACTCTATCTGTATAATTATGGAATACCATTTGTGAAACAAAAGTACATAACATGGCTGTTGTAATTTGGAGAGAGGCATGAGCAAGCTTGTAATTGCTGATCCACCCCTACTGGACATCTGTGAAAAAGAGCTTTACAGCTCATCAGATTCCTCCAGGATAAATAAATATTCTGAAAGCAATGGCTTGGCAGTAATGAAGGCTAGCAGAGATGTTTTGTAATTGCATAGATCATTAACTACCTTTCATTGCTGAAAACAAAAGCCTAGGTAGGTATATGGTTATGTGCATAATTTTTTCACTTGGAATTTGTATTTATAATCTTATACATAATGATAATAAAGGTCCATTATGGTTTGCTTTTCGCCCAACTTACATTTTTTTGACTGGATTCTTGATGGGTATTTTAGGTAGTCTGTTGGTTGTTTGCCTGAAAAAGTTGAAGACAATGAATAAAAGTAGCACCGCTTTTCAAGTTGCAAAATCATATGTCCAGGGCTCGGGCAAAATTTTAACTAGGTAATGCCCAGTGACCTGGCAATGATTTTTGAAATGCCATTGAATGCCTCAGTTGAATAAAAAGTGGAATGTTTCATCAGTTAAACCATCATTACTTCAATTGGCTGCATCTGATGGGGAATTTATTTAACCCAAGGCAGATATGTTATCTGTCCAGCCCAGTGGGATGGAGTGTGTGGGAGCGGCGTGAATCATTTTGTTTTTACAGAAATAAATGTTGCTGTCCTATGCTTTCACGGCTATGCCTCTCACCTACCCGAACCTGCTGCACTGACCAGCACTGTGACTAATCACAGTTTAGGGATGCCCTCATCCAGGGATGGATTGACAAAAAGGAATGTTAATTGATAAATAAAACCCACCTAACTATGTCCTGTTGCTCACTCAACTCCATCTCTACTGTTTGGAATGTGTTGCAGCAGAAAGTCTGGATCTAGTCTAGGTGTAGGGCTAAAGAAAAGACTAGGTCTAGTGCGATCCCACGTCGAGGAGCATAGGAGGTGGAGGACGGGGGTGTGAGCGCACCTGTGTGCACTTCTCATGAGTGACATTGCTGGTGAGTTTTCCCCTTGGTGGAAGAAAGCCGTTGAATTAGCATTAAAACGACTTACACCCATACCACGTGGCTCCTGGTGTGGTTTTGCCTGTGGTCTATTGTGTCATACCAGCGATCGCCCTCCACGCAGGCTACACACCAACACGTTACAACATAACATCTATACCAAAGCTAGTTTAAATCTATATTGTATGGAGGGAAAAAAACACCCTCATTTGGTGTGTTAATAACTGGGATTGGGTAGAAGGCTGTGAAGTCGGAGCTAAAATAACTTGTATTGTAATCTGCTTGGTACCATTGCTCATTTGAACGGCTGGAGAACAGAGGCTTGGCCACAAGCACGGAGTTGGCAGGCAGCCTGTCCGCAATGGCAGCATTCCTCAGCTTGGTCTTGAGCTGCAGCAGCTAAAGAGATGGGGAGTGAGGACAAACATTGATTTTCAGGAGAGCAGCCAGACTAAGCAGGTAGGATTTGGTTATCCATAGATTCAGGTTATCATTACAAGAGGTGACCAAGTGGTACAGAGAGGTCCGTGTACTCGATCCAGCACAGCTGAGATCCTGGGTTTCAATTAAACAGATTTTCAAGTTCAGTGAAGTTGACAGTCATCCCAGTCAGTGGTGTCCACGTAAAAATAGAATCATGTTAAATTTGGTTTATCACTTAATTTAGATAGTCCAGCCCTGACACTGCTGTGCAATGAACAAATGCCTGCAGTAGGGTGTGACAAAACACATCTCATGTGTATTAAAAGAGACTAGGTCATTGACCACATATAAAAGAGGCGTTTTCATAGAATGGTCTTGCTGGAAATCAGAATACACTGGATCATAGAGACCATGCAAGCAATCGTGATTCGATATCATACTTATACATAAATTATGCAATTTAAACTCAATTATTTATTTAGAGTGATTTGCTTACCTTTCCTATACTATGCACTCCTATACTTTTTCATATGTTGTTTGTTGTAACTTTATGACCCACCCCTACTGGATATCAGAAATGTGTGTAACGCACGTGACGTCACTCCACGTGCCGTACCCCCCGTCATTAATAATAAAATAATCATGAGCGGGTGGATTTTTACACTCACGCGAAGGAAGGTCGAGTGGAAAGATTTTTTTCGCAAAGTCGCTTCACATATGACGTTTTTTTTTTACACAAAGTGACGGTCAAAAATAAATCTACGCAGCACAGTGCTACATCCGCACGTGACGTCACTGCAAAAGAGCCCCCCCCCCATTACTATCATAAGCAACTTTTTTTACACAAATTCGCTCTTGACGTTTCTTTATTGAAATGTACTCAAATAAATAACTCTACGCAGACGTTTCTTTACAGAAAGTGACGGTAAAAAATAAATATACGCAGCACAGTGCTCCATCCGCACGTGACGTCACTGCAAAAGAGCCCCCCCCCCCTCATTAATAATCATGAGTGGGTGGATTTTTACACTCCCGCAGGTCGAGCGGAAATAAAACATTTTTACGCAAATTCGCTTTAAATTTGACGGTTCTTGATTGAAAGTTAATCAAATAAATTATTCTACGCAGACATTTATTTACAGAAAGTGATGGTTACAAATAAACGCAGCAGTGCTACATGCGTACGTGACGTCACTGCAAAACAGGCCCCTCCCCCCCCCACATTAATAATCATGAGCAGGTGGATTTTTACACTCCCGCAGGTAGAGCGGAATTTTTTTTTAACGCAAATTCGCTTTCAATTTGACGTTTTTTTTATTGAAAGGTAATCAAAGTATTCTACGCAGCAACAAAGTGTATTTAGTGTCTTTATTTATTTCTGCAGCAATTGAAACAAAAGGCAAGTCTCATTTTTTGCTTCTAAATTATAAAAAAAATGTATACACATCTCCGTGAATTTCCAGACATTGTATCTAATTCAAATTGATTACAACCCCAGCGAGCAAAGGCATTAGAAAATAAAGTATCCAAGCAGTGATTTAGAACGAATTAAAAGGTGAGTAAAATGCAGTGCTACAGTGACATGAAGTGAGGTGTTTTATGACGTAGTTTTGTGCAAGCATCACTGCCATTAATACAGTGCTACAGTGAAATGCAGTGTAGTGTTTGATGACATTCTTTCGTGCAAGATTCACTGCCATTAAATTTACACAAGATACAATTATACTCTGTACTCTCTGGTTCTTTCGGTAAAGTCACGTAGATAGAAAAAAAAAATACAAAATAAAGCACGATGTTTCGGTCGTAACACAAGCGTCCGTCTTCAGGTGAGAAAATGATCTGCTGTTGTGGCTTCATGTAGGGGGGGAAGGGGGAGGGGGGAAGGGGGAGGGAAGAAGGGGGGAGGGGAAGGAAGGGGGGGGAAGTAAGGGGGGGGAGGGGGGGGAAGGGAGGGGGGGAGGAAGGGGGGGGGGAAGGGGGGGAAGGAAGGGGGGGAAGGAAGGGGGGGAAGGAAGGGGGGGAAGGGAAGGGGGGTGGAAGGAGTTTGTCGTTTTTTTCTCGACTTAAGCATAACTTGAAAATATAGCATAGAGCAAACACAGTGTAAAATAGGCCTGACAGAGGATCATGAAATGGCTAAAGTTAGCTGAATTTAAAATAAATGAAATACATATCAAAACTGTAAAGTGAATGAAACATTGAAAGTGAACAATAAAAAGGAAAATAAGATGTGAATAGGTTTAATAAGACTGACCTTTAAAAGAAGCAGGAAACAGGAGGCAATCACAAGCAGCAGAGGTAGGCCTTGGGAGACTAAAAAGATGAAACTAAATAAAACTTAGAATGAAGTGCTTACAATACTTTAACATAAAACAAATAATCATATAAGTATTAAAATATAAAAGAATAAAATAAAAACAAGTTTAAGAATACCCAGGGAGAACAGAGAGCAGGCACAGCTACACTGGCAGCCATGGTTTTCTGTGTGCCTTTGTTCTTCTGTGACCCATGCTTTGTGAGAGTTCTGAATAGATACATAATCTCGTCACACGACACTAATGAAATAGGGGAAAACAGTAAAAAAACATTTCCATTAAAATACCTCACCAACCCGTTATATAACCATTTTCATCAATGCCTCCATCTCATCCAGTACAAATCCATTAACTCTCAAGACAGCTAGACTGCTACAGTCCATCCCATAACTAAGCAAACCCTGACTGCACTAGAATGTATGTTGGACGTCTTTCGCACCGTACGTAGCCAACCATGCTAAATCGGAAGGTGCGGGAATGTTTGGCCCCCCAACATCCCTGCAAATTCGTTTCCCATCTCAAACCTACCATTCCTTGGAATAGTCCGAGAATGAGTTTTCTATTCCACCTCTGCAAAAACCTCTCCCTCCATTGTCTGCCAGCCATGTAAGAGTGATACCTTAATCCATGCACGACTTGATGTACCTCGTCAGCCTGCTGCTGGTTGACCTTCTGCAGGCGCCGAATCAACTGCTGGAATTCTAGAATGGACGCGGGGCCGGCGAGACCGAATGACGTCTTCACAGGGGCCACGCCACCCTTGCCTGCCTGCACAAGCAGCATGGGTGATGTCTGCTGGACTGTGTCCGCCCTGTGAGCCAAGAGCACACAAAGGGCCACTCTGTGCATTGTACAATGGTGCAAGTACTCCATTGAAAAGTCTCACGACTTGCTCAACCACTATATATGCCTTTTGTTCAATAATTACATCACCCTCTTCTCACTCAGTGTGGTTTCATTTCTCTATTTGAAAACTAAGCCCTTGTTAATATGAATTAATTTTGACAGGTTTATTACAGCTAATGATAAACTTTTTCTCACACCCCACTCAACTTGCTCATTTTCATTAAAAGCATCGTTTGTCATGTCTGTGACTAAGATGTGTGTACTGCTTTAAGAACACCAATATTCCTCTCTCATTAATAGTTATTAAAATATATTTTCAATTGTAAATGGCTGTTTCCTGATACTGTACCACATTATAGTAAATTTTGATTTAAAGCTTTCGTGACTGCAGGGATTCATATTCTTGGTTCTTTCGGTAAAGTCACGTAGAAGGGAAACAATTAAATAATAAAAATATAAAACAATAAAATTCTCACGACGTTTCGACTGCAACACAAGCAATCATCATCAGGTGTGAGAATTTTATTGTTTTATATTTTTATTATTTTATTGTTTCCCTTCTACGTGACTTTACCGAAAGAACCAAGAATACACATTATAGTAGTTTACATTTAAGTCCTTCAGGCATAAGAGTACATTGCTAATGCTGCATCCCTTGTCACATATGAAGATTGAGAACCTACCTTTGACAAGCAGTATGTATTCTACTTAGAACTCCTAAACAGAGTTCAGGAGGTTAGGGCGGCACACCACCACCACCAATTAATATTTTTTCAGCATACCCATTTCACAATACAATAATCGGTGAGAAAAGGTAACGTTTAAACTTACAAGTTTACAGTTGCAATGAAAGCAACATCAAACATCAACCGCTTGACAATGAAGCGAAAAGGTTACGTACCATGCCCTGTCCATCATCGCAGCTTGATGTGGGGGTCTTCGTCTCAGCGCACCAACAGTCACGTTCACAGGATGAGCACGAGAGTCTTCAGACCCCGTGACTTGGTGATCATTTTTTATTGGCTGCGCAACCTCCTTTTCTGATCTTGTTTGATTTGTTCTTTCTGTCCCGGACCCTTTTGAGTTTACATCTGCATCACATAGGATGAGCATATTCTCGATGTGCAAGTCAAAAGTATGATCTTTTTTGACAATTTTACAACCATTAGAGAAACTGCCAAAGATTATGCACCGTGTGACCCAGAATAGGCCAACATTTCCAATGTAAACGAATCAATGTCCAAGCACATTATTTGTCAAATTACAAATAAAATCAAAAGTATAAATGGGTTAGATAGGTGAACAATAGTGGTAGGTTTTGCAGAAATTAAATCTTACACTATTAAAATATCTGACAAAATACCATAGTTTATGTATTACTCACCGCTGAACTGCTCACAACTTTCTGAGCGACTCCGTTTGGATTCATTGCTTTCTGATATATCAATAGAACTTCTCTCTATCAAGAAAGTGCACAAGAAACAAACGTGTCAATTTTCTTAAATTCACCTAGCATTCTTTATTTCTGCGTGAGGACATGCAGTGATATGATTCAATATCATGAATCTATTCTACTTCCGTTCTAATAACCACGTATATATATCCTCGATCCTAATTTGTTCAAACTAACAAACTCTGGCTACTTTCAACATTTTGTGTCTCGAAAGAAGTCGGGTCTGTTAACGAATATATTTTATACAACTGGGCCGTGTTCTGCACTAAAATAAATACAGCTATTACAACTCATTGAGTGTGGAGAACTATGTGTTAAATGAATAAATAGACCTATAAGCCCATAGATAAAAAAGCATGTTAAGAGACGAAGCAAGGTGTATTTATTCTGTTATGGTAACTTAGGAGTGTACGAGTCAACGTGCAGCGGTGGAGTCACTAATTAACTACAATACCTTCACTTGAATGCAGGTCCCTCTGGTTCACAATCAGCATGAATTGCAGATCTGTGGATTAAAAAAACACATTTATCAAAGTGTGCAACCACGTTTTAATAATACACCGTCAGAAACAAATGTTGAAGGGAAATATGTGATTTCAGTATTTAAACAATGATCACTATAAGTCACTAAGGAAATGAATTCTTATTTTTTTACAGTCTAGATGCAAGTTTCTCCCTCAAGAGTTTCTCATAATTTACAAAATAAATCAATCTGAAAATGTATTTCCAAGTCTCTCTGTTTAAAGGCCAACTCCAGAATCAACAGAATCAAAGCACTGCGTTGCGCACAAAGTGCATTAAAGTGTCACGAACAACTTCGTGTTACTTAAGCGCCCATTTCCACGCTTAATATGCCATGAACGTGCTTGATGTTGCACCCGTGGCACCACCACAACCCCCGGGGTTGCCATTCCGGCAGCAGGCAGTGCTGGTCAGTGGCGTGGCATGGGTACGACGGGCATCGGTGCAAAGAATGGGATAGGCTCCTCCACTCTCCCCTGGAACCTGAGCCCACTCCATCCCCATTTTGCCCCTGTTGGGCCCTGGTGCAACTGCACCACTTGCATTGCCAATTGCTACACCACCGCACTGCCCTGAGTGTTCATTTGGTTAATGTTTTATTTTAATCTTAGGCTAGTCCACGACGACCTGTGGAATTTTAGTGAAGTCAGGATTTCGGTTAATAGTTATCTTCGTCTCGTCGACTAAAGCAGTCCCCTACGAGTTATTAAACGTCGGTGTGAGGAGTGTGCAATTCCCCCCCCCCCACCTCCGCTGACTAAAAATAAAGCACACTGTCGACGAATATTTTTCACAGCTCATTTTCGTGAACAACACGAACACTCGCTGGCCTCACCCTTGTTCTCCCGCGTGAGTCGATCGACCTCGGCGTGCAGCCTCTGCAGCATGTCCGCGTGCTCCTTCTGCACGAACTCCAGGCTCCGCTCGAGCTGTAAAATCCTGCGGCCAGCCAGGCTCGATGCCTCGACACCACCGGTGGCAGTCACCTTGCCATGCTCGAGCCCCCGCTCGGACCTTGCAGAGCCCGCACCAGACTCTGACCTCACGTCTCCTGACCCTTTCCTGTCCCACCCACCGCTGCTAACAGCCAAGGTGATGCCCTCTGCCGTGGCTGGCTGAACGTTGAGACGGTGGAGTGGCCGCTCCCCATCCGCAGGCCGTGGGTAGTGGGCACGGTCGAGGCTGGTGACCCGGCTCCAGTGTGGCAGGTTGCCCACAGGAGGGAGGCTGGCACTGGACATTGTGTCTGTTCCTCCTTGATTGAGGGAGCTCCTAGCTTGCTTGGCGGGGGTGGTGTGTGGAGGTCGGAAGAGCCGGCAGAAGAGAGGCCGTCTCAACGACGACGGGATGCGTCCATCTCGCCCTGAGCTCACGCACGCACGCACTTTGATCTGTCGGTGTAAAGACGGCATGGGTAATTGAAACGTAAAGTCTAATAGTTACGTTATCTTTTGTCACCCTAAAGAGGATGTTAATAGTTTCTGACTAAAGCCGGAAAACAAAACGCATTTTAATAGGCAATAACATTAAGTGTGTTGATTGATGACAGATAACAAGGTGTATACATGGAATTGCGGATAACAATATTTTTGAATGAAATGACAGATACACGGCTCAAATAAATAACATATAACAATGCATATTAATTAAATTATAAAATACGTTCAATTAAAATTGCGAGTGCAGACAGGACTTGTGGAGCATGGCTTTGCCTCCGATGCTTCCTAGTTTGCGCCCCAGTGAGATAAGCAAATCACACGACACAATCCTCCACTGAGATAACAGTTTATATCAATATATAAGATAACTAGATGTACTACCCGACTTCGCCCGGGACTTGGATTCACGACGCCCGGCCGCCTTTGTCCAACCAGTGGCGATGTTCACACACCACACCAGTTAATAGTTTGATGCTGAGTCGACCTAGGGGAGGCCCAGGAGCGGTTGAAATAATCGTCACCAGTGGTGGGCGTGAGCGGGAATCGATTTGACGTCACAGCTCACTTGCCGTGCAATAAAAATATATCCATAATAACGGTTTTTGGGTTAGATCGCGTTATTTATAAATGTGTCGTAACCCTCCACCACCCGACACGGCCAATCAGCAAGATAAAGTGTCACGTTGACAAAAGACAAATAGTTCACTACTTTAGCCCACCGGTGTGTTGAAGAGTGAATCCACAACATGTACAGTTTGAGTAGTACGACGTTGCGCTGGTAATTCCATCCAGAATCATCGGGCAATTCGCCAGAACGGTAAAGCCCTCTCCACTTGCTCCCGGTCTTAAATAGAGCAGCATGGTGACGTCATCATTTAACTCATTCAGGTGCAGTGATCAGAGGCGGACGGGGGGGGGGGTATTGTAATTATATAATCGATTGGTAATCAGTCAATGGTTATGATTAGTAATGAGTTGTAGATTAGTAATTAGTTGTAATGTGCGTTATTGTGGTTATATGCTACGTTAGTAATCCGTTAATTAGTATGCGTTTCCCCTAAAAGAAATTGTAATATGTATTATTTAATAATATGCTTCCAAGCCGCACTAAGCCTAAACATTATTGAGCTCCCCCCCCCCCAAAAAAAATACCAAAGTGTATTTTATAATTTTTGCATGGTGTACAGTCTGGAAAGTACCCACATGGCAAATTTCAAGTTTGTTGCATGTCGGGAAGTACGCTAAACATTTTGAACAGACACACACATTCACAACTTTGCCTTTTATATATATGCCAAGTGCGAACACGTGGCAGGACACCTCCTGAAAAGGAGCCGTGGGACTCAGCGAGGCTTTCCTCAATGCGTTTACAAGCAAGACATCAAAAGGTATCACACGTTGTGTTAAACTTGTAGTTTTCAGGCCTACATTGGTATTATTATTATTTTATCATGATGGGCTTTGCTCTTCATTTACACATTTGATTTGCTGGGTACATAAGCGTAATGATATGAATAAATAAAAATTACAAAAGCACGTTACACTATGAACGCGTTACATTATCCAAAATACGTTACACTAAACACACATGGTAATACACGGAACATTACTAACACATTACATCAAGCACTCGTTACACTATGAACAGGCTGCATCTTACGTTACACTTCAAACACATGACACTCCAAACACATAACATTACAGTGCAAACACGTTATACTATATACACAAACGTTTTACTTTACACTAAACACATTACACTTACAAACATAATTTTACCGTACGGTACAAACACGTTCCCCTTACATTCACACGTTACACTATAAATACGTTACGCTAAACTATAAAACACGTTACACTAAAAAAGACACGTTCAACTATAAACGCTAAACCACCTCGAAAACCTCGTTACATTATTAAAAGCACGCCGCTGAGACTTCGTCGTCTCGCGCCTCACCTGTGAATCCACAGACTTTAGTTAATCATAACAATAATAATCACGGCTATCGTAACGTAACGACGCCATCAGTAGTATCAGTAGTAGTAGTATTATTATTGTAACAAAGTAACAATTACCCCTACCTAGCGAGCGTCAATAAAACGTCGACGGCCTAAGGCTTCACGAAACCCTCTCCGTTGCCGTGGAGACGGCGCGTACCATTAGCTGCCTGGCAAAACAGTGGGCTCCCTTCGTTCATCCGCTATCAACACGCGCGTTTCTATCACCGATACACCGACAAGCCGCTTTGTTTCCTTTACCCGGGCAGTCGTTGTTTCACACGATTGCCAAGCGGTTTACGTTCAAGTTGCCAACTTCGAAGCGTTAACGGTGGGTGTCTTGGGTGGGGGAAGAGTCCATTCACTCACAAGGAGGGGAGGTGGGGGGGGAGACGGACAGCTCTGTGTGACGTCACTCACGACGCGTCACCGGTGTAGGGGAGGGGGGCTACTGCAATTTCCCACCCCCCACCCCCTCGTCCATCACCTCACCCAATATGGCGACCGCGTGAAGAGTCGGTTTGGTGACGTCAGTGTCCTTTGGCGATCTCCGAACAGCGACCCATTACTATTTTATTATTATTATTTTAATTCACTTTATTTTCATGTTTATGATTTTATTGTTATTATTTTGTTATATCTACGTGACTTTATCGAAAGAACCATAGAATATGAATTCCTGCATTTACGAAAGTTTTAAGTCAAAATTTAGCGAGCCATGACGTCATCCCCCGCTCCTCCTCCCACCCACAATTCAAGCGGCCATCTTAGGCGGGGGCACGACCCATCCGCTAACACGGGGCAGCGATGCGTGACGTCACGCAACCGAATCGCAGCACCCCGCAGATTAACGCCACCGGTCTCCCCCACCCAACATGTCCGCGGCGGGGTTCAAAGCGGCGACGGCGGTGGCCGGAGCAGCAACGACGGAAGCCGCCGCCGCGGGCATTCAGCGGGCGATGGCGACCCTCGTGGCGGCGCGGCGTGGCGCGTCCTTGCTCGGTAGCCGCCTCCCGTGGTCTCCCGCAGCCGCCGCCGCCGCGTACGCCACAGAGACGCGAGGCGCCTTCTGGAGCAGGATCAACTTCCTGAGGAGGGACAAGGCGGCGGCGGTGCCGGCGTCGGCGCCGGCGGAGGAGCAGGAGCGGCAACGGCAGGCGGTGGTGCTCGTGCCCAGGCCCGAGCCGCGGAGCCGGCGCTACGACCCGCCCGCCGACCTGGAGCAACGGGTGCGGCGAGCGGTGGGCGAGGTGTACGGCGCGGGCGACGGCGCGGGCGACGCCGCGGGCTCGGGAGCGCGAGATTGGCGCCACGTTGCCGTGGGCGCCGGCGCGAAGAAGTTCGAGCTGCTGGCGCGGTTGGCGGCCGATTTGGGCGGCCACCGGGTGCCCAACTCGCGGCTGCACGAGGTGTCCAAGGCGGGCGACGTGCTCGCCTTCTACGGGGAGGCCGTGAGGGACTCGAGCCGCTTCGAGGACCTCGCCTCGATGCCACTGCCGCCCAACCTGAAGATCCGATGGGAAGAGTCCCGAGGAGAATGAAGGAGGAGGCGAGATGGTTACCATCACCACCCCACAACCGAACTTCTCCTTCAGGGTTTACAAGTTTTAGCGACCCCACCAATTAACTTGTTTCAAATGCAAATTGTACGCTCCGCGCAATCCCGATGATTGCTAAAACGGTGTATTCAAATTACGATATTGTGTGGAGGCTTGTCCCCGGTCTGATGGAGGTAGCGGCGATTAGAATTAAGATGACATCGTGTCTATGCGTATTCTTAGTGGTCTTCAAAAAATCATCAGGCATGTACCGCGCTTGACGGCTTAATTTGTATTTAAACTGAAGTTTGTACATTATGAAAATACGCACCTTGGTGGGTCGCAAAAAAAGATGAGTTTGGGAAACACTGCAAACGTTTAAATGAAGATTCTGATATCATAGCCAATGCTTCTGATGCCACACCACCTTACATGCCAAGTCACAGCTTTTGCACTGAACTTTTGACCTCCCAAGGTCCGTGCATGGAGTCAAACATATTGTGGTCTCATATAGGGGAAGCAGTGGACACGCGACCTTAGTCTTATTCCACCTTCATCGTCTGATTGTTGGTCTATTGAAACGGGATATTTCACCTGTTAGAGTCGTATCCAATTATATGGTTTGTTACATTGTTAACTCGGGTCCCTCTTACACATGCCAACATGGTTGCATATTTCCCTTTGGTCCCAAGCCACACCCGACGCACTTGGTAACATTAAACTGGCTCGTGGAATACGTGGTCGGGATGGTTGGACTGGTCAGTCGTGTGGGCTGTTATCACGTACAGTGTAGCTAATTGTGTTGAGTGTGGATTCATTTATTATACTGTATACCATTGTTGACATTAAAGAGGCCAATTAACATAGCATCACATTTGGCTGCACTGCGACCACCACGTGCAAGTAAAACGTATTTTTCACTGAAAGCTGCCGTGACGTTTTAACAAGTTGAAACGAATGCGTTAATTGGCTGTACATTAGAGATGGGCAACCCAAAGCCCGTTACTTAATTTGACTTTACCCGCAGCTACATGAGGCCCCCACCACTTAGAAATGTCCCCCACGCGATATTTATCTGTCACTGCTAGGACCTTAGCCATACCAATCGGGTATTAAAATGGAATTGTTTCAACCTGACAACGCTTACGTTTTCAGTGCGATCGGTCACTTGGCGCACCTCTTGCAATGCCAGGTGTGCAATGTTCGAAGTGTGCGCTCGGGAAGGAAAAAAGTTTCCCACTCCTGGTGTGCACCCATTCCTCCATGCAAAAAAGTGGCCGTTAACCCATTTACTGATTCAATGGGGATTGTTTATGAATAAATAACAATTGGGCTTGCAAATATATAATTTCTTGCTCCCGATAATGCTCTGCCATCCCACATATACCAACATTTTAAGTCGACGTTAAGTAATTTTACGGGTCTTTATAATAAAACTGAAACTTGCACCTTGCTGGGCTGGATAGACCACATTTTGGGATGCTCTTGTCCAACAGTAGGATCCTGTTCAAGCGTTGTTAAAGGTGGCGATTTTCTGAATGTCTTTGCGTGTGGCCTAAGCAGACAAATGAAGAGCTCGTATACCTCAGAGCTGTGAATATTCATGTTCAAAGACGTGGAGATAAGTTAGTTCCCATTGATGAAATATGATTTAACCAACCAGAATACTTGGAGGTAAACTTTTAAGACAAGGTTTGGTTGATGTATGTATAAGTGCATTTAAATTATGCTCTTCAGCATACGACCCAGCATTCCTGATGACATGTTAAGGTATACACATTAAAACAGTGTTTTTTCATGAGACTTAACTTCTGCATTGGTTGAATTTTTTTATTTTTATATTCTAAAAACACATGAAGAAAGCTGTTTATAAAACATACTTAACAAATCGATATTCATCTTATTAAAATAGATATGAATGACCCATGTTTCATTTCAATTACAAAACAAAAAGTAACTCCGCTTATAACCTCATGACAAGAAAATAATGCATTGTCAAGAATAAAAAAATCCTCATCTCTTTGTGGACATAAGCCTAAATAGCAGGCATGTAATGATCCACAAACCAGTCCATGAATCATGATACAATTCAAGAATGAAGTCTGTTTATCCACCTCATCGGTATTCTCAATTTTTTGCCATTTCGTTTTATTTGCTCCATTAGTCCAACACTTGCAAAAAAAATTTCGTCATGTCAATTCACTGCATGACTTCAGACATTGTTTACTTCTCTTTGCCACGCTTATCAGTAGATTGGTCAAGTGGGGGCCATGACTCATTTAGATAGCATATGCCAATGACGTTAGACACGTTCAGGAATCAAACCGAGAGCTGACCACTGTGCCAACAATCCATACAGACTCGCATGGTGAAGTAGTCAAATAATCCCAATGACCAACACGGCATGGAAAGGCGTTCATCTGGCAGTGGATTGACAAAGGGCTGTAAATAAACACCAGCATATAATCTGCACAAATGTAATCATTAGCTGCAATTTTTAGCGCAAACATTGCGCAATTAAGAATCCGTGACTCAATGCATCGTTACATGCCCCCTACTAAACAACTTCGTCCAATTTCAACGGCCGTGAACTGACAAGGGGATGGGGGGGGGGGGCGGCAGTGCAAGGTGTAATGTCGGTTGCTCAGTCAATGTGCGACCGCTCCCTGAGCAGCGTCTTGATGACACCGTACCCCAACGCCGCCAAGAGCAGCAGCAGCATGAACGCCAGGGGGTCGAGCGACAGCACGCGGGCCAGCGCGTACAACAGCAGCAGGCCCAGCATGTTCCTGTAGCTTGCAAGGAAGCGCAAGCTCAGGCGGGGTGTATGCGCTGCCGCTGCCGCCATTATCACTGGCTCCCGGAATGAGGAGGAGGAGGAGGAAGAAGAAGAGTTGCTCTCTGTTGATGGGAACCTTGGCATGGACGCGACCCTGGGCGGACAGAGGTAGTATCGCGAGAGGCGGCCCAGGAAGCCCGGCCGCCTGCACAGCGCCTGCATCTGACTGTTGTACTGCAGAGGGAACATTGGAACAATCATGGGGCAGGACAGGGGTATATGTTAGGTAGACTTGACAAAGGGCTGTAAAATCACTATCATACCATTGGCACTTAATTCAATTCTGAAATGCATGACGATGTATGTATGAACTTATTTCGCACCGTACGTAGCCAACCATGCTAATTGGAGGTGCAGGGGAAGGACAACAATCTAGACGCACACAGTGAGCGTAATGATGGATTCACCACGCACCCTACCGCATAGATTCAATGTTTGTCCCAAGTGAGGGAAAACATTAGGGAAGGTGAAATGGAAAGTGGGGGGTTGGTGTCAGCATTGACACATGGGAGAGAGCAACAGCGCAGTACGGCCCTGGACCGAGACCAAGTAGAGGAGGATGAAGCAAGATCAACATATCATACTCAATTCCCTCCCGTTGCCCTCTTGTATTTGTGCTTTGAGATGCTTTTGACATTATAGGCAAGTTATGAATGTAAGTTGTTGCAGAAATTGGGGCCAACACTGGGGAAGGTGCAACAAGGCAGGGTGGGAAAAGGGATCTGGCTCGGTATTGCTCAATTCAAGCACCACCAATGTGAACACCAGTCGCATCATATGGAAGTCTTTGAGTTATGGCTTACCCGGAGGTTGAGAGCGGATGTCAGACGATACAGCAACCGAACGAGCGTGGGGTTTTCGTAGCTTCTGATAGGCTGCAGTTCGGGGTCTCCCGAATATTGGATGTTGAAGCGACGCAGCCCATTCATCAGCTGCATGCACCAGTAACAGAATAAACATTACTACAAACAAGCACGTCTTATTTAAAAAAAAAAAATCTATATTCATGACCTAACATGTAGCCTAATTAGATGGAATGTATTTGCAGAGGAGTTCTGGATGTGGGCACCGTGAGCCGGGCCTGGTCATGTACACCTGCAGTGCCAGTGCTTAGAGAGGTAAAGGTCGGTGGATCACATAGATGTTTGTTAAATTCCCAAATCTGCTGGGCTGTGAGATGGTCGTACAGCAAGTGAGTTGTGACCTCATCTGCGTGGACCTTGGAGTGCCGTTCCGTTATGCAGATGTTTTCTCCTGGAATTCCAGTTCCCAGATCGCAAACGCTCGTGAATGTAATTGACTAAACATCCCAATGTTGGAGATTCTGTGATGGTTTAACGGATGAATATTAAAACAATTTCTTGACGATTACAAACAAAAAATGGAACGTTAGAGCACGTGGGGTGGAGTGGTAGTGTTGTGGTGAGCACGAAGAACCCAGCAGCCGGAGTTTAATTCACCACCATGGCTAACCGACACTGACAACACGGTGAAATATGGTGAAATATGGTGAAGGAACCACCACAACCGACACCGCATGTGGGGAAGCCTTCATCCAGCGGGGGACTGAACGAGAGCTCTCAACTACCATTATTACATCGAGTGACTTGGGTGCGGTACCTGGTAACGGCCGAGAGGTGTGAGCATCTGACCATCCTTCCCCGGCGCACAGTCTGGAAGCTCGCCGGTGCCAAAGTCTGGTGCACCAGGGCCCATCCACGAGTGTCGAGGAACCACAAGCGCCGCGTTTATCTGAAACGAGCAAAACAACGCGGCTCATTTGCGGCGTGGGAACTCTCCCACGACCTGCCTTGGCTCCAACGGTGTCGCAAGGACCCTTTTTGGAATTAAGATTGCGTTTTTGACTGCTCCTGTAAAGTGTTTTGAGATATGGCCGCACTTTATGACAGTGAGAAAGCGTGTGTGCTTGAGCCTCTTACTAAAAAGACCTTGTACAATGTGGGAACGATGCAACACGAAATCGCCCGCAATGCACTCGATCTCATCATTTCTTGTGAATTCATCAGGGTTGAGCCTGGATAGTGCTTGGTTGGGGGTGACAACGATGTGCAAACAAGCTCTCATCGGGCTCGCATTACATGGTGGGGCAGCAAGACGGCAGTGCAGTAGAATTAAATTTTGTACTGTGGTTCTGTGCTACCACAACTTTTCTCCTTGCTTTCACTCCATGCTGTGCCCTCATCCAGCAATGGACTGAAAAGACGGCTGTACATGTACTTGTACTTTGATAATACATGATCTTAAGATATTTCCTTGTCTTTCAACGAAAAGTGCAAAAAAAATGACACCACACCCTGAATGTCTGCGAAAAGAACTCGATGGACTTCTGCAGGTGTTCTCCCAGCTTGCGCGTGTCCACCGCCTCGTAGTCGTCCCCGTTGGCGCTCGCCGACCCGTACCCCGAGTCCCACGTGAGGCCCAGCATGGAGAGGAAAGAGCGCCCGCCGCCCGGACCGTTGCTGCCACCGCTACCACTTGAAACGGCCTCGCCTGCCCGATTGGGTGCCGTCATCGCCGCGGCCGCCTGCCTCTGGGCCTGCTGCAGTGCCTGCACCAGCTGCAGGACGGCGGTGCGGCCTTCCGAGCCGAACAGGGGCGTGTAGGTGCGCTCCTGGCCCTCGAGCGCGCACACGTGCAACCGCACGCGAGCCGCGCCGTCCCCGGGTAGCGCCTGGCGGGGGGGGTGCGCGCCGCCGCCCCCCCACCGCAGGGAGGAGGGCGGTGCTGGGGCCGGGGAAGAGCCCCGTACCGCCGGCGACTGCTGCTGGCGCTGGGGAGAGATGTGCTCAGGCTCTTGCAGCAGCTGCTCGCCTGGTTAAAGGGAGTGCACAGGGCGATGGAAATCAGAATGGCGATCGCTCGCGTGGGTAATAGGAATATACTATGCTGTAGGCAGCATAGGCTCATGCTCCACACCAAAGCGCATGAACGAGCATGGTGAAGCAAGGCTAAACAACCCTCTTATGCTATTGGGTGGCCCAGCAGTGACTTGACAAACGGGACACTTACATATAAAAAATCGTACAAAGCAACCAAAATCGACAACCCTCAAGACTGTTACAAATGTACGGTCCAGATCGGAGCAGGTCCAGCATCCCTGTCGCGCCCGTAAGACGTGCGACGCACCTTTCATGATGAGCGCGCACAGGTTGCACTGCGCGTATACCTTGGCGGCCCGGTACGCCATGAGTGTGTGCCGCGCCGAGCTGAGGTCGGAGCGCAAGGTGCGGCCCACAAACACCTGGAAGAGTCGCGTGTAGAAGAGCAGGTTCTCCTGCACGAACACCGCCCTGCCGTAACGACAAGCACGCAAGCACAGGACGTGTTACGTCAGAGGTCGGAAAAGACCGGGTTAACATCCGTCGGGTGGAGCAGTGGCTTAGTGGTTCACGCAATGTCGCTATTAACTCGGTGACCTAATTTCGATTCCCGGCCATGGTTAACTTCAGTGGCGATTGAAAGCAGAGTTGGTCGTGCCAATTCATCAAATCACAGATGTTGGCGGTGTGCATCATTACATGCCTAGATCATCGGGATCCATACAGATTAACTATCATGCATTCAAGTTCTTATGTATTCACACGTGACTGGAGCTTAGATTGATCTGTGCAACCTGCACACTGAGGGAAGCAAAGGCAGCTGAAGATTGGGCAGCCGCCGTTTTAGCAAACGACCTGCTGTTGGGCAGAGGATCAAAGAAGAAGACCCTGCACCGTAAACAAAAGCCATGGAACACTCGACCAAGGTAATGCGCAATTGCAGCTCACGCTTGCAGCCTCACCACTTGTCGGGGACGGTGGGGTCGTCCGACTCTCCGCCACCGTTTGGCCACTCCGTGTAGCGCCACGGCTGGATGTAGCTCAGCCACGTTTCCAGCACCTGAATGAAAGGGTGCACACTCATTTGCTCACTTGCTGAAAAGCCACTGGCAGGTTAGACCACCCTGAGCATGGTTTCATGGCCGACGGATTGTTGCCCCTTTGCTAATCAGGGCAGCCTTAGCATGGACGGTGCACAAAATAGATGTCGTCTGCTTGACAGTGGACGTTAACGATCCCGTAATGTTATTGGCAAAAATGTATTAAAAAGATTACCCACAAATTATCTAATTGGGTAAAACATGTAACAGCATCGCCCCCTACTGGCATATTATTGCCGGCAAAAGTCATTACACGCAGATCCCGTTTAGCGGTACAGCGCCTATTCGCGGTTTGTTCTTGGAAATTTTTTAAAATAAAACAAAGTATATATATAAAAAATGTAATACTGTACATACGTAACCTACAATAAATAAACATAAGGATGAAAAGCCATACTTGAGTTAACTGTGTACATTCTCATCCAAATACTGTACATTAGGGCCCTTTAACACTCCGCGAAGGAACAAGCACCATTACTCACTCGAGTTGGCACGGCATTAGCTCTCCGCCAATGAGCGTTTTCCTCTAAAACTGGGGGAAAGTCAATAACAGAGGTCTTTTTGGGTTAGATCGTGATCTAACCCAAACAAATCTCTATTACGGATATTGGTTAGGAAAGCCTAAGTGTTAAACTGGGGAGAGTCAAGTCACAGATCATGTTTATCTGTATTATAAAGCATATTTATCTTTATTATTGTTCCAATAACCCAATGAACACCGAATGTGTTGGTCTTAGGTGATAAATTATGATGTCGGGAACAGATCTCCATAGGGCCTATGCTTTAATGACCCCGTTATAGCGCTAATTCACCCAGCACTCTCGTTTCCAGGCACACATCCCTCGCGCTAAACGGGGTATGCGTGTATTTCATGGCTTCCTTGTCCTTAAAGCCTGGTTGTCCAACCCCGACAGCAGAAGGTAGTTATTGTGCCATGTCTGCCTCTGGAGTCCACTAGGACCTTGGTCCACCATCTATGCCACTGTAAGTGGCATTGTCATTTTCTACGAGTTGTGTGGCCCAGTTCAAATCTCCCTACACTGACTCATGGGGTGCACTGGCTGCACACCTTGGGGGGTGCATCTGGCACTCAATCATCCACGGGCTGCTGCAACATGGACACTTACCACTCGGAAGGAGTAATCGAGTGGCCAGTGGCTGAAACAATGCTGCAGGAACACGTAGAGCTTCTTCTGTACAAACCTTGGAATCACCACCCTGGACACACACAAGAAAGCATTTTAGTTGGCCCATTGTGACACAGGCAACGACCTCATATTTGACCATGCATTGAGGGGGACCGATTTGTGGATGTGCTTGCTTTACTTTCAATTAGATTTTTACTAATTATATTTCACGTATGCTATCCCGCATCCTATGTCACGAGAAAAACAACCCGTTCAGAAATTATCATCGGAAATTTTCATAGAGCAGTGCAACCACGGGTAAAAGAATCACCCGAAAAAGCAGATATCTCGGAATTGCTTCAGATTTGATTTCGAGCGACGTTTTTTTAAACCTTCATTATACACGGGGTGTACAGTGCTGTCAAGTGACCTGCAAAGCACGATTGAATCCTATGGTCGCATTCATGCCTTTCGCCGTTCAGAAATCACATTTTTCGAGGTTGCACATATTCACAATGCTCACCGTTTGAAGTTGTCGAGCGGGCTTGTGGGTTGCGAGTGGTATGGGGACGAAGGGGAGGCGGGCGGTGGGTCGCGCGCACTGCTGCTGAAGTAATGCAGGTGCTTGATGAGCAGGCGTACCACCCGCACGTGCTCCTCCGTCGGCACGAACTGTTCCTGCGAGAAGACGCGCGGGCGCGAGCGCACGCATGCGCGCGTTGTGCACACGACCCACCAAGCAGCAGCCAAGCAAGCCCACAATGCATCCAACAGCCACCAAAACGCAGGAAACGACCCCCAACCGCCCCCCCCCCCCCAAAAAAAAAGTAAATCAGGTTGCGTGAAAGAACGAAGCAGGAAGCCAAGGCTTAACAAAGATGGCAGGCAAGCTTCACTATCCCCTGTGTGCTTAAGGCTGCATAGCAAGCTGCCGAGTTTATAGGATGCATATAAATGCAGAAAGCTCAAACGTTATGGTGTCATTAACAGTTGCCTTAATTTTAACCAGTTCACGATCTCATCCCATGCATAATTATCAAATTCACCCAGAATGTGACCGATCTCATCTGATCAGATTTCGAAGCTAAGTATTGTTGGGCCTGGATAGTGTTTGGATGGGCGATTGCCATTCATGACAGATGTCATGGTCAAGAGCAGAGCGCACTGCATAAAACTATATAGCTGTACAATACTCCCTAGAGTATGCTCCCCACCTTCGGCGTGAATGGTCAAATAACCCCGAAAACCCAAGCGTGGGGAGGCCCTCATCCAGCAGCGGCTGTACAAGTGCGTGTGTGCACATGCTTGTTAAGTGATGGATGGCAGCGGCATGTGGTTAATGAGAGCATGACGTTTAATTGGTGGAAATCTCACACGCAAAAAATGGATGCTGAATACAGGCCGTGCCCCCATGTAGATGTGGAAAGGGGTTGATGATTCCATGGCCATCAAAGAGGATAGAAATCCAAGACAGACTGAAAGCAGGTGAAAGGATTCCAAGACTTTTTGAAAGGGGGCAAGGGAGGTAAGAGCTGAGATGATTGCTAAAAAGAAAAAAACATCTGGAAATAGTAATAGGTTTTTACCCTTTTATCTGGCACAAAACTGACACCTTTATACAAGGGATCATGTTTGCAATAACCACAACACAATTAGTCAAAATGCAAACAAAAAAGACAACTCTGATAATATGCACTGTCCTTGAATTTGATTGGTCCACACCCGAGACGGCTTGTCTAAGAGTCCAGTCTCCACTGGTGTTGGACCAGAAGACGCCAAAAGGCGTACAACTCAAAAACAGCGCACCATCAGAGTATTGAGAGCTCGGGGTAAGCACTTACATCTGGAAATGTTCAAATTATATCAACTCTGTCTTGCATTGGCTGTGGGAATTAATGACAGCTTCAAGAGCAAAATGGATTACACCAAAGTAAGTGCCATATCATTAGTTATTGATATTTGGGTGGCTCGTTGATATTTTCTCAAAAGGGAATGGCTTGAAACCAAGTGTGTCATTAAAGTCATTAAAGAAAGCTGGACATACTCTCTATAAGATCGAGCCACTGTGTGCCAATGCCTACAACAAAGGCTTCACCTAAAAACAGAGGACAATTTGGACTGAAATGTGAAATAGGGTTTCTGCAGCCAACAAAGAACAGGCATGCAGAAGATCGGACAGACTCTGCATAATTATAAAAAAACGGTCACTTTTGTGCCAATTATGGTAAATGTAAATGACTCGGAAATATATAATTGTTTCTGCGGTATGGCATGCAACGGGGATGCAATACCGCATACCCAGCCAAATTAAATTTAGCCAGACACTTAACCTCCACCCCTGCAAACAAGCACTCCTGCCAAGATGCCTTTGCTGCGTGCGTGCCACTTCAAGGTGCATGCTTTCTAAGGAGGTAACGAGCCACCACGGGTCCTGGCGGGCCACACACGGTCCACGTTTCCCACTACAACCAAATCAACCGGTGCACGGCGCCTGTGAATCGACGTTACACGACAAACGTAACATTTACTCCCCATAATTTCACGAACTGTTATTATTTTTATGAAAAATATAGATTCGTCTCGTGCATGTCTCATTTTCATTATCCGTCCTGTTCGGTACAGGTCACGTTGTCTTACTCGCCCCTTCGATGCACGTAATATGCGGGCGTCAAGATTACATTTTAACAGGCGAATCGTCACGTGCCGATTGACGAGAGAAAAAACAAGAAAAATTGGCCTGGCACGATAAGTCGAAGCGCGCCGTGTCTGGCCCGCAAGGTCCTGCGGCCTAGCCCCTCTCTGCTCTCAATCATGTACTTCCTGCAGGAGTAGGCCGCAGTAGGCGGGCGGGAGAGTGCTACCGAGCGGCACGCCCTGGGCACACAGGCGCCACTGCATCACCTCCATCTGACACAGGCACAGCGCACGTGGCAGGCGATCACAAGAAGGAAACAGGCGGCGGTGGGGGGGGGGGATGCGGGGAGAGGGAGAAACAGTGAGCGCAGTCGAGGGCGGATTTAACGCACGGCTCGGGCGCTTCTCAAGAGAGCGACAGTGGCGGATGTCAAACCTGGGCCCGGGTTATGCTTTTTGTCACGTGCTATCGAGCTCTTTGCACCATGTGAAGCGATCACGAAAAAGCTATACTTGCGTGTCGCGGCTGCCACTGAGGCGAGTTTATACGTCAACATTGTATACAGTACGTGGATGTCATGCACCCTTCTTTACAAGACTATTCATGCTTCTCCATTGGACGATGAAATTGTATGATCCATCATCTACTTTCCACACTTCCCCACAGCCCCAATTTCATACTATTTAACTGCTTTAAGCAATCTCTCTTTGATCATTATTTAAGTAATATCTCCAATGGATGATTGCCTGAAATCAGCACTCGACTGCAACTACACAAACAACACCAAATTGACACAGGACAAAAGCAACAGGTGGCACACTGAAACCACTGCATGGACACGTGCACGCCACTTCCATTCGACAGCAAAAAGTTTGAGATCACACGGTCGTTCATTTTTGCGAGCCGACAAGAGCTGGCATGCTTCACCACATGTAATGCATGTATTTTGAGGGCTGAAGATAAAGTTTTTATTTTCCGCATGGTGCAACAAAAAGTGTGCCACCCTGCGATGCGACCTCAGTTTACTCCGGTAATTGTTTTCAGACGAAAATAGTTTTTGGTTCATGGTGAAATCAACGATTGATTGAATGTAGTTCTAAGTCGTTTAAGTTCTGTTACTCTTAGTATTACTTGGTTTGTTAAAATACTGGCATTGTGTGTTAGATTTCTGTTCATAATAGTATGATCCATGTAGGCTCACAGAAAAATGGTAAGTGCTATGTTTTCCCCTGTAGTTAAATATCAAATACACTTTCCGACCACAAAATGGTTTGCATATACTGAGATTTCGTCCAAAAACGCAACAAACAATAACCGTGTCATGTTAAAGCAATGGAAAAAAAGACATACAACAATTACTGTCTGTAAAACATGCAGGTGTATGATTTTTTGGCATGCGCCAATGGAAGGCAGATGGGGTATTAGTTATGTTTTTTGTGCACAAGACTTAAATGTAAGTAGATGAGGTCTCTACTAATATGTGCATTCATACAATGTGATGACATGGTTACAGAAGGGAGAGTGGCTTTACTGCCATGCAGCAAAGGCATTAACCACAACTCTATTTCAGTCAGTCAGATATCCCGCTCGGAGTTCACAATGTGCTGTTAGGCGTGGCTGGTGGACCGCGTGAATGGGCAAGCTTCAAAAGGGGTTATGCAATTAGATGCTTCACTCAAACATTGGAAAAGACCTCTACCATCAAAGTTATGACTGTGGCTTTGGACTTGAAAACTCTGCCTTCATTATCCCTGGAGGTGATTCACCATCCCACCCACCCCCATTTGATGACCTGTCGGGATTAGATGAATTGGAGAAAAAAATATCACGATTCAGAGTCGTGATTATATCGAATAATATATTTCTTTCTTATTATAATATTTTGGTTAATGTAGACGCAGGGGTCACATGAGCCAATTCAGAACCTTCACAAATCGAAAAAAAAAACCGTGGATATTGCACACAATATTTGATGCACATGTCACGCGCTTAAGCATCGATATTAAGCAATGAAAAAAGTAATCGCTACAACTCTAATTATCTCCCATTTAATACTTTGTCGATGACACCATCCATGACACCAACGGTCACAAACTAACAAGGCATTCTGGAAAAAACACCAGCTGTCTCGGGATGGGTCGGGGTTTGGCCGATCGGATAGAGAGAACTGACATTCTCACGAATCGCCTTGTGCCTCGCGTCTCATTAGCCAGGCAGCGGTGGCGTTGCAGCGGTGCATTGCAAGCAGAAATCATTAGGACACCACATCAAGTGCGCAAGCGGCAGTAGCAGGGAAATAAGTTACATGCAGAGGCAGTTAGCAGCAGCTTTGGGATGTATGAAGCAGGATTGTTCGGGTGTGGAATTGTTGTCAATCGCAGTCATATTGGGGCCAAATGCATTGTCATTATGAAAAATTCTGTTTGCTAACTGCACGTTACGTAATAGTCCAAACGGTCACTCAACTAAACATTTTGTTTCATATAATTTTAATTATCATTGTTTTAGCGAGCAGGCATTTGCCTATTATTTCTCGCTTGAAATTAATCTTCATGGACACCTGTCCACATAACTCCTTTTCGAAGAAAACGAGGTGAGGAAATTTCATTATATTCAAATTGTATGAATATTAAAAAAAATACAAAAATAGGCAAATTTTAATTCCAGTCACATGGCTGCTAGACGTCATACATTTCATGATACACTGGTCCGAAATAAAACCACCGAGACAAAAATTAAATGCTTTGTGGCCAAGTGGTCATGGTTGTTTTCCGACATATAATTGCTTTGATTTCCATGGATACCATGGGCCAATTTAAGTTGTCATACACAACCAGAGCAGGCAGCTGAATCAGTGAAACTCCACTTAAATCACTGGAGAATTTAAATTTGCATCAGTCTGCGAACTTCGTAGTGAAGACATGCAAAATGTTGCCCCTATACTGGAAGAGAGCAATTAAGCCAAATGAGCGTTGGGCATCCGATTCATAATTGCTTCACGTAAACGTGTGGCTTCACCACACTGCGACGACGTATTCAAGTCCCCGTGTGCATGGGAAGAGGGGGAGGAAGAAAGTAGGCCACCAAAGTAATTTAGTGAAGCCATGATGCACGCTTTGCTGCATCCTTGACCCCGTGGACCAACCTTATTCTATTATCACCATCCCCTTAAATTCCTTCGCCTCCCCCACTGCCCCTTTCCCCCCCACACCTCATTTTGAACGTACAATTCACGTCATTGTGGCCCGTGTGGGAATGCGACGAGGATGCAATCTGCTGTGCGCGCCGAGCGGAATGGCATGTCGACGGGCAAAACATTTACCCGAGCCTGTGGGGACTGCATTTTCTGGAATACCTCTGGGGAGTAATGGTGCAACCAAAGCTCCACAAACACCTGTGGAGGAAAAACAACAGCGGTTTCAGCGGAATCATAATGAACAAGTCAACAACATTTTGTCTAGCCATTGAACAAAGACGGTCACTGCATCGCGCACGTTCAGGTGCGCTTCTGCGGCCGTCTGGAACGCTCTTCCTTCCAATATTAGGAAGCCACTCGAGCGATGCACTTTTAAATCTAGATTGAAAACTCATTTCTTTAGAACTACTTTTTGTGTTCAGTTTGTTGTCCTTCCGCTGCAACTGATTAGTATGGTTGGCTACATACGGTGCGAAAGATGTTCAACATACATGCATGCATGCATACAACAGCTCGTTTCCCGTGAACAGCGATTTGAGCTTTTTGGGTTGGTTGTCTACAACACGACTCTGCACATTATACACGCAGTAAGTCGGGGGATGCTGCCATGGAGTAACGGGTAGCACAATTACATTGCAATTCAGAGGTCGCCAGTTCGATTCGATCTACCGTTTCCGGCAGATTAAACAATTGGCGAGTTTGTGAAATGTTCCCGTCTCTGTCCGCGCAGCAGTACAAATAGGTACACCACAGCCAGTTGATCGACAGATCGCACGTGTGGGGTAAATTATGGGTACTCCCACCTCTTTCAAGACGTCTGGACAGCTTTTAAGAAGAGGTACCATCTGGAGGGACTCTCTTGACCACTCCCTATAGTTGAAGGCCATTCCACCAGCAGTGGCATGAGTAAGTAATCACAGGGGGATGCCACGTTACATGGAAGGCATGATTGGAGGATCCCATCCAATGGTCAAAATCGTGCAGTTTGCTTTTCATTAATCATATTCTTGAGTGTCAAACTACTATTGTTTTCAGCCTCATTGAGAGTGTTTGAATTGGTTTACCTGCAAGAGCGTCTCAGAGTGCCAGATCTGGTGTGCGGCCGGGTCTGGTGTCACAGGGGACTGGTGCTGGATGGGTCTCTTCAGGAGGGCGGACAGAGGGCTGGAGTATGGAGACTGCAGGCAGCTCACTGGCCTGAAGAAAAATACCATAATCACTGTATTGATTATGTCATATAGGGTGACGTAGCAACATGTTTTTGTTAAGTTTTGATATCCAGCCAAGCGCTTTGGGAGAGGAGCGAATTTCAGAGATACTTATGGGGAAATGAGCACGTTAAACAATTGTTCACAAGACTACAGTGACACGAGTGCAAGGAATCGGGTCGCAAATGATGTGAAAAAGCAAATTTTACATTTTAGATTTTATTGTGGAGTCATTGGTGATCGGGCTGAGACTATCAACTCGCTGCACTTGACAATCTGGTTTAACCACAGGCAGCTGAAAGTCGGACGAAAACACAAAATCTCAGCGATGCTCGCTCAGTGCTCTGATCTGATATTAGCCCCATGAAAGCCACCTAGCCATCTCTCATGGGGGCAGTTGCACAAATTTGACGTCAACAGTCAACATTGCAAAATCATTATAATAGTCAGCATCAGAATATTTATTTATCCGATTGCTTCACGTAGGGTCAGGCCATAATGTTACAACACACAATACAAAACACAGAGGGTGTCATGTTTAAGTTGACTATTCTGGAGTTTTGTAAAGTTGGGATTATTTATAGATCAATCCAATGGTGTGAAATACACAACACTGAATGCATCACGAGTATACTGGCATGGAATAAAAATTCGATTTGATTACGTCTGTCACCGTACTATTGAGCATTTCTCCCTTTTTAAGAATGGTGGACAAATTATTTATTTTTATCCAAATTATAGCGCTAATTGGGTAACATACTATGCCCAAGTAAAAAAGTGACTTCATCATTAAACTAATGATTACCCGTATCTTTAGAGTATTTGAAACGCACGTCCAGAATGACAGACCTGCCCATACGCCAGTTATTGTCGCTACCGCAAAGGGACATTACCATTTAAAACAAACTGCAAAGCTCTCAAAACAAGTCACCTGTGGTTAGGCGGGGAGGGGGCCTTGGTTAGAGCGTGTGTTGGAGACGCAGGTGCGTTTCCCATAGTCGGCAGGAAGTACTTCAGGTAGTCTTCCACCAAGGCCGTGTACAGGTTGTTGGGACCGGCCGCGTACTGGGGGCTCAGGGACGTCTGTGAATTACAGGAGGAAAGCTTACAGCCTGCGAGCCAGGGCAAGCGGTGGCATCAGTTGTGGTTGGCCGACACCACCCATCGCAATGGCTGCTAGCAGGTCACGGGAGGGTCCTCCCTTATGGGTGCGGTAAGCAGGGTATCGAGGCACCCGTGGCTAATAAGGCATGTAATGATTCAGTGACCGAAATATAGTCTTACTCTCACGATACATTGATAAAATTGTGTAAGAATAAGAATTTGCATGTGATTTACATCACCGGCCGGCTACCACGTGTTACATTCATCACAATGTAAGAAAATATATATTCTTGAAATTAAATCACAAGCCTGAATTGTGACGTTTCATAAAATCATCGGGGTGGGGCAAACTGCTGCAGGAGCCTTTATCTAATCGTGGATTTACAAATGTCTGTAAACTATAATGCATTAACAATCTATGTTTAAGGAATGATCCAGAAATCCAACGTTCCACTAATATGCACTTGTTATGACTTAAACCTTCTCACTTGGGGGTTACAAAGGCACCACACCCCTAACTCAACACATAGTGGTAGAGAATTATCTGGTTGAACTTATATTAATCTAAACATAGTAATAATTAGACAGGCACTCTTCATACAACAGTAACTGCCTAATAACGAGGCTGGTACTAGTGTACAATGCTGCTAATGCATACATTTATAAATCAAGCGTAACACGTAGGCTTTCACGACCAATATTATCAATAATAAAGGTGTTTTGGGTTAGATCCCATAAATGTGGCGCAAGGTACCAGATCCAGGATTCTGTAATAAGTGATGTTAACTTGAATTTGTGAAAAATAATCGATGTACCAAGGACCCTGCTAGTCTCACCTTTGGTAGAACGAGGTAGTTGGCGAAGCTGAATAAATAATACTCAAAGGCATCTGAAGGTAGCAGCAATTAAGGTGGAAGCTTACCAACACAAGTGAGCGGGCTAGAAATATGAACATTCATGACAATTGGCTTGATCATTGTCATTTATAAAACACTGCTGCTGGAATGTAAGATGGGTTGTTTAGATGCCTTTCCCTTCAAGTAATATCTCCCACCTTGCTGAATGGTATCTCGTATTTAGACCTTGCGTGACAGTGAGAAGACTACGATCCCTTTATTACAGTCAGGTGGACACACCTTGAATTACATTTGCAACGATTAATCTGAAGAAAACATTTAATCAGTGGCAAATAAATTGCAACTAGTGTCACACTGGTTAAGTAAAACGTGACTCTTATACCACCTCCCACATTGTAAACACAATCAGGAAGAGGATGTTGTCATGGGTAAGGCATCTTTCCAGAGCAGAAGAGGGCATGTTAATGAGCCGGGCATTAGAGTGACACCCAGATGGTTGGGATGCTGAAACAGTGGGTCAGGAGGCCGGGTTGTTGACCTTGCAACAGCTGCACGATCGAGCCAAAATAATCTTTAGTGAGGTGGGGTGACATCAACAAAATTGTCATGATGACCTCTTAACCTTAACCTCTTCCACATTCTAGATGCAAACATAATTTATGACACTTAGAAGTGTGCTTTTCCAATTACTGTTGATCAATTTGTTAAATGCCCTAGACACATTTATATTTATATTTACACGATCTAACAAAAAAAAAACCTCGATTAAGTAATGCAGTGTTTGTGCATATCGGCACTGTCCTTCTCTGCGAAAGGATACTCAGGGAGAGAGACAGCACGAGCCCACCGCCCACTAGTTTGTTGACATAGAGGGGTGACTCTGTGGGAAGGAGGCCCTCCTGAAGGGCCCCTCGCGCTGGAGCCTGCAGTGCAGACAAAACGCAAGCAATCTTAGGTCACACACGTATACAGTGAGGGAAAAAAGTATTTGATCCCCTGCTGATTTTGTACGTTTGCCCACTGACAAAGAAATGATCAGTCTATAATTTTAATGGTAGGTTTATTTGAACAGTGAGAGATAGAATAACAACAAAATCCAGAAAAACGCATGTCAAAAATGTTATAAATTGATTTGCATTTAAATGAGGGAAATAAGTATTTGACCCCCTCTCAATCAGAAAGATTTCTGGCTCCCAGGTGTCTTTTATACAGGTAACGAGCTGAGATTAGGAGCACACTCTTAAAGAGAGTGTTCCTAATCTTAGCTTGTTACCTGTATAAAAGACACCTGTGCACAGAAGCAATCAATCAATCAGATTCCAAACTCTCCACCATGGCCAAGACCAAAGAGCTCTCCAAGGATGCCAGGGACAAGATTGTAGACCTACACAAGGCTGGAATGGGCTACAAGACCATTGCCAAGCAGCTTGGTGAGAAGGTGACAACAGTTGGTGTGATTATTCGCAAATGGAAGAAACACAAAAGAACTGTCAATCTCCCTCGGCCTGGGGCTCCATGCAAGATATCACCTCGTGGAGTTGCAATGATCATGAGAACGGTGAGGAATCAGCCCAGAACTACACGGGAGGATCTTGTCAATGATCTCAAGGCAGCTGGGACCATAGTCACCAAGAAAACAATTGGTAACACACTACGCCGTGAAGGACTGAAATCCTGCAGCGCCCGCAAGGTCCCCCTGCTCAAGAAAGCATATATACATGCCCGTCTGAAGTTTGCCAATGAACATCTGAATGATTCAGAGGACAACTGGGTGAAAGTGTTGTGGTCAGATGAGACCAAAATGGAGATCTTTGGCATCAACTCAACTCGCCGTGTTTGGAGGAAGAGGAATGCTGCTTATGACCCCAAGAACACCATCCCCACAGTCAAACATGGAGGTGGAAACATTATGCTTTGGGGGTGTTTTTCTGATAAGTGGACAGGGCAACTTCACCGCATCAAAGGGACGATGGACGGGGCCATGTACCGTCAAATCTTGGGTGAGAACCTCTTTCCCTCAGCCAGGGCATTGAAAATGGGTCGTGGATGGGTATTCCAGCATGACAATGCCCCAAAACACATGGCCAAGGCAACAAAGGAGTGGCTCAAGAAGAAGCACATTAAGGTCCTGGAGTGGCCTAGCCAGTCTCCAGACCTTAATCCCATAGAAAATCTGTGGAGGGAGCTGAAGGTTCGAGTTGCTAAACGTCAGCCTCGAAACCTTAATGACTTGGAGAAGATCTGCAAAGAGGAGTGGGACAAAATCCCTCCTGAGATGTGTGCAAACCTGGTGGCCAACTACAAGAAACGTCTGACCTCTGTAATTGCCAACAAGGGTTTTGCCACCAAGTACTAAGTCATGTTTTGCAGAGGGGTCAAATACTTATTTCCCTCATTAAAATGCAAATCAATTTATAATATTTTTGACATGCGTTTTTCTGGATTTTGTTGTTGTTATTCTGTCTCTCACTGTTCAAATAAACCTACCATCAACATTATAGACTGATCATTTCTTTGTCAGTGGGCAAACGTATAAAATCAGCAGGGGATCAAATACTTTTTTCCCTCACTGTATCTTAACATCACTCATGCAACATCTAAGCTAAGTAATGTGGTACGACTCATCTACCTGTCAGGAGACCTGGTCCCCAATAATTACACCTTACCATTCACCTATTACCTCACGCATAACCTCAAGGTTCCTGAGCGATGTGTAATATCCCCTCTACGTTTAAATTCCATTTCCTTTATTTGGATTTATGTTTCAACTTGCCTCAAGAATAAAAAAAATTCTAAACACTCCAGGCCTCCTCCCCCTCCCTATATCCCTTCGTTTCTACATTTCATGGTAACAAAGTAAAAACTCAGGATGAAAATGGGAACACATTGCTGGGCTTATGTTGTTCAAATCTGCATTAGTTGCACACGTATATGTTCTTCTCTGCTTTTGTTGGTGGATTAAATTCATTTTCCAAAAGGAAGATCACTTACCGGCAGCTTGGATACTTGGTAGGAAAACTTGGCATCATCCACCTGCAGTTTGTACACGAGCCTCATCATGGCACCACTGTACAGAGTAATGCAAAAATACCACATTGACTCAATTAATACGTGCCTGCTTAATGGTGTTAAAACACCTAGTAAATACCTTTTTCAAGGCATCAAGTCTACATTAACCACACACATTTGTGGCAAAATATGCAAACAAACGTGCTCTAATAATATATGCATTGTCTTTGAAACTGGCCTACACTAGAGACAGCCTTCTTAATGGCCTTGTCTCACCAGTATTAGAACAGTACAAAAACAATGGAAGTATTAGAACACTTATAGCTCGGGTCGAGCAGTTATATCTATGGAAAGGGTAAAACCTAATCTTGTTTTTCATCATTTTGGATACTGCCAAAAAGGTCCCATAGATATGCTTAATGGTATTTGCATAATGATAATAATTATTTATTCACGGGTATCTAGTCAGCGCGATAGCCAACAAGACTTGTGTGAAAAAAGGAAGACTTTTCTGCTACATTTGACCAGGGACACATATGCACTCTTACTGGAAATATCACACCTGAAATTGTGTATGTTGGGCTACATCTGCCAGCATTATACACTGAAGAAGGCCCAAAATGTCAGACTACTATGCATCTTTTCAATTGCACGGAGTGGTAACGTGGAACGTTGTAATTTTTCTGCGTTGTGTGAGCATCTGCTGATGAACTTGTGTGCTGTGTAAGATGTGTTTTTCGTTATTGTTGCTTTTGTTGTATGGATACAGTACCAGGGGGAAAGGAAGTCATGGACAGCTGCATAATCTGTAGGACTCTTTTTATTTTGTATGTAGAGGAGGTTCCATCCTGGCTCGCCATCAGCTCCAAAAATGGAGGCCACCAGCCACTCGAATATTCCTTGAAGATCCTGCAAACAGACATGCCCAGTTGGTGTTTAGGCAGCCACAGAACAATCATAGGTCATATCTAAAATATTCACCACACAACAACATTCACACGACTCTCTGATGAGTACAAACTCGGTTACTTTCACTGAACCTCCAGGCAATAAAGAGAAAACTGCCATTATTAACCCGTCAACCTGAGTTTGATTCCCAGTTATGGCTAAAAGCAGTGCCGTGTGAATATCTTCACTACCCACTGCTGGATGAATGACTTCTGAAAGCCGTTGCCATCGTTCACGGCCTCGCGATGCAACAAATCATTTCAATGCACCGTCTTCATGGTGGACGTGTTGTGTTGAGTCAGGGGAGAGCCAGATAAAAATTCCAAGCAGGGCCTACCGATTCTCCAGCTAATCAGATCAAATTACACATGCAGGGATAATACAGTGCTATTGTTGGTGTGGCGGATTGCAAACCTTGCTGGTGTAATCGTCAATGGTCCTGGTGAGGTCTGCACAGCGGTAAAGAAGGGGCTTGTTGACCTGTTCTGCCTTCAGTTGAGCCTGCATGAACACACACGACGAGGGGCTTTGTGAATCAAACTCTATGTTTTTTTCTCTCATTAACGAAGCTTCAAACGAGTCAGAGAGCCTGGCACACTTAACAAAGGTGTTTACCTCCAAAGAGCCGTTTTTTTTGGTTGAATTCTCCATAATCATGAGTTTTAAAAAGTAATTATCTAAAGTTTTTTTTTTAATATGCCTTATTTATGGAATACATATTCTTGGTTCTTTCGGTAAAGTCACGTAGAAGGGAAACAATAAAATAAAATAAATATATAAAACAATAAAATTCTCACGACGTTTCGACTGCAACACAAGCAATCATCATCAGGTGTGAAAACCACAACAAGAAAATTTGAAAAAAGTGGCGTTTTTTTATTAACGTTAAAAAAAACCGCCACTTTTTTCAAATTTTCTTGTTGTGGCGGTTTCTTTTCAAAGTTAATAAAACGCTACTTTTTAAAATGTTCTTGTTGTGGTTTTCACACCTGATGATGATTGCTTGTGTTTCAGTCGAAACATCGTGAGAATTGTATTGTTTTATATATTTTTATTATTTTATTGTTTCCCTTCTACGTGACTTTACCAAAAGAACCAAGAATATGAATCCCTGCAGTCACGAAAGCTTTAAATCAAAATTCATTTATGGAATGTTACAGTTATTGCATACATACGAAACTGAATGCAGCACTCTTTGGTTCTATTGGGTAAAGTCACGTAGGTAAAAAAATAAAATAACAAAAATCACGACGTTTTGGCCACAACACAAGCGGCCTTCATCAGGTGAAGGGATGAGACTGTCTGGAGGACAGCGCTTAAATCTAGAATTGAATGCAGCATGATCATCCGTGAGTCAATAAGTACATGGTATTTTATGCACATTTCTCGTTTATAAAGAGAGTTGGACAAACTATTTATATCCGAATTACCATTCAAATGTGTTAACGTAACTATTCTCAAAAGCCACTTAATAACTGTACCGATAATTATCCACATCTTTTATTCAATTGTCTTGACATCTAGTCCAATATTGTCAAAAATGCCCAACTTTCATCAAGTACTCCATGCCAAGCCTGCACATACCAGTGTACTACATACACTTTATTGGCTCAAAAGAAAGCTGTCTCCGGTGTGGACCAATCAGTTTCTAAGACAATGCATTTATTTTCAGAGTATGTTTTTGTATGCATTCTGACCACAAGTATTGTGGTTAATGCAAACACGATTCCTTGTAAATGGTTTCAGTTTGGTGTTTTAACAACTTAACACCTGTTTTGTTGCAAGAAAAAATGGGGAAACCTATTCTCATATTTTGGTACTGGCAAAGGAGGTCCCATGATGTATATGCCTATGGGCATTTTACAGCAAGAACGGTAAACACAACCGTTGTGCTGCATAAACAATGGCCAGTGCACCACATTTACACAATGCCAATGCAATGGTGTACACACCACAATACAGCATTCGTCACCACGTGACTCTCATTCAATCGTTATTACCCTTCAGGTGTAGCTTACCCAAGCTCACAGGGGCCAGACTGTGCACGGTAAATTAAATGAACACATACCAAGTTAACAGCCACAAGACTCGACGTAAAACAGTAGCTCCAACATCACGTGTCAAAAATCACAACGCAGGACCCCGACACTGCAATGTTACCACGTGCCAACAACCACGCGTGCTCCGTGGTCAAGGAAATGCACGTGCACGTGTTACGGGTCTCTGATCAATCCACTGCTGGTTGAGGACACCCAGCCCCTAACGTTGTCACGACAAAGGTCCACCGTCTAAACCATTGACGGGACTTTTGGGGCATATTGCGTGCGACCCGGTGTGGCACACTCGGGGGTGGGTGTCCAACACCACGCCCGGTCGCCTTTGTATCTCCCCAGTGCTGATATTTACACACCGCATCCAGATACTCGTTTAAGGCCGAGCCGACCTAGGGGATGGTTCGTGACCGGTTCAAATATCAGCCAAATATGTGGTTGTTGTGAATACACGACCAACACAAACACACACACCGGTTGAACCCCTACGGGCTGTCCAAAGAGTATGATGGTTCAATAATAATAATAAATTACACTCAGGAGCAGCGCCACTATTAATCGTTGTAAGTGATATTGTTATAAATATTCTGCAGACTATAAATTATTACAGAGCCAACTGCAATGCCCTTTGGCCCCCCTCCCCCCCATACACACGCGGCCTCGGATAGAACTCCAGTTTCACGAGTCCCATATCCCTCAACTATCATCACCACCACCACACGTTATCACTGTGACGATTAACAACAACGTTATCGCCACACGATCAATACGTATAAAGCACGACGAACTGGGCGACCCCTACCCACCCACCCACCCGAGTTGGAATCCAGGGCCCAAGTGTGGTGAAGTGTGGTGAAGTATGGTGAAGTGTGGTGATGTGTGGTGAAGTGTGGTGAAGTGTGGTGATGTGTGGTGAAGTGTGGTGAAGTATGGTGAAGTGTGGTGATGTGTGGTGAAGTATGGTGGAGTGTGGTGAAGTGTGGTGACGTGTGGTGACGTGTGGTGAAGTATGGTGAAGTGTGGTGAAGTGTGAAGTGTGGTGAAGTATGGTGAAGTGTGGTGAAGTATGGTGAAGTGTGGTGAAGTGTGAAGTGTGGTGAAGTATGGTGAAGTGTGGTGGAGTATGGTGAAGTGTGGTGAAGTATGAAGTGTGGTGAAGTATGGTGAAGTGTGGTGGTGTGAAGTATGGTGAAGTATGGTCAAACAACCCACGTGAGGATGGCTGGGGGGGGGAGATAAGAGGCAGGCGCCCCCCTCATCCAGCAGCGGACTGACAAGGGATTGAACAACAATAACAACAACAATAATAACATCATCGCTACCGATACAACAAGAGCGACTAGTCGAGGCCTACAGGCCGCAACGGACCCCCAAGCGGTGTCGCTGAGCTGGGCCACAATCAGCGGCGACTCCCCCGGGCGAACATCAACCAACACAGCCGCCGCAGCAGCAGCAGCAGCCGCACGTAGATGACCGTGAAACGTTCGAAACCCGGCAGGTTATAGAGCGAGAGAGAGAGAGCGCGAACGGGGATCGCGAGACGCCCCGGGGTGCGAGGCGAGGCGACGCCGTCCACCCACCAGCAGACTCGTGTAGTAAGCGGGAGCCTGTGGGCCGAAAGCCATCGCTGCTGAGGAGGAGGGGGATGGTGGTGGTGGTTGTTGTTGTTGTGGTCCTTCGTTGCTGCTGCTGCTTGCTTGCTGCTTGCTTGCTGCTGCTGTTGTCGTCGTCTGCCGCTCGCTGCTTTGCCTCTCTCGACTTTTCGCGGGCTCAGCGACGGCGGCCGCGTCCGTGGCAGTGCCGGGCCCGGGCCACGAGGGGTCGCCGGTGTCGTGCTGCTGGGCCCGATGGCGGCGCACGTGGTGAGAAGAGGCGCCAACGGTGTTCGATGGGATCACGACGACGACGAGGATGATGATAATGATGATGATAATTATGATGATAATGATGATGTTTGTCTGTTTAACACGTTGGCTATGGCCACAACAAAAATAAAACCCACGCGCGGTGGGGCCGCACCACGTCTGTGATAATGAGCTTTATAGCTCATCGGATTCCTCCAGTTATAAGTAAATATTGTGTACTCTTTGTGTGTTTTTTCGGTAAAGTCACGTAGGTAAAAAAATAAAATAAATAAAATAGATGAAAAAACTAAATTAAATCACGACGTTTCGGAGGCAACACAAGCTTCCTTCGTCAGGTGTTCATTTTTTATTTTTTACCTACGTGACTTTACCGAAAGAAAAAAAACAAAGAGTATGAATCCTTGCAGTCACGAAAGCTTCGATTCTAGAATAAAATATTCTGTATTCATGTAAATTATAATGGCTATCTATTATTGGTTGGGGTGTTCATAGATAGTGGACATACATAATGTGCATGCATAATATGCATGCCATGATGTACAAGACCCAAAAAATATGCATTCCTGCAGTCACGAAGGCTTTAAGTAAAGATTTAACCGCCTCTACGGGAAGGTTTCCACACAACTCTTAGATCTTTTAACAAACTTCAAGATAAGAAGGCTCATTTGATCGAGTCGCTCACTTTTCTGAAGAGATGCCACGACACTAAGGGAATACCGATCGCCTTTACACTGATATCTGCTGCTGTCACTTCTCCTAATGCTAAACGGTTCTTGTTTAGGGCCGGCCTAGCCCTGATCTCAGAGAGAATAAGATTGCTCCGATTTGAACTAGACAATTTAGACAAGACTCTCTTGAAATCACACTTAACATTGACAGAGAAAATGTCTTTATCTGATTGAGAACATGTCGACAACATGACAGCCTCTTTAGCTGCCTCAATGTCAGCTAAATGCAAAGATAACCTGATTTCCAAGTTCAACCTCCTTTCCAAGAGGAAGCCAGATCCACACGTTAAAAAGTTAGACGGTGACAAGATTATTATCAATTAGAGTAACAGTCCAATTTCCGATAGCCTAAAATCGGTTCTAGCTAAAGCGTTGAATTTCGCAGTCACCCCTAAACACATCCCTGTTGATGATATCATTGCCCAGGTCGACGTAGCCCTTAAGGGTTTGGGACACATTCCTGCAGACGTAGCAAGATCAGAAATCGATGCAATCCTCAAAAACGCTAAGACACCAAACAGCAACATCAGTAAGGATGAGCGCTTTGAGCTTTCTCAATTAAAAAAGAGATGACATCGTCATCCTCTCAGCCGACAAGGGCAATGCCACTGTTATCATGAAAAAAAACACATATAGTAACAAAATTCAGGACCTACTTAATGATGGTAACTATACCAAAATCAATAGAGATCCCACCAACCGCCTTGTTACGAAAACCAGCAATATCATCACTGATTCGACATCTTTAATTGAACCAACCAAGTAGCTTTCCTTAAAACCCTCTGCTGCTAGTCCACCCAGATTTTATGGCTTACCAAAAATCCATGAAGAAGGTACACCACTTCGTCCTATTGTCTCCACCATTAACTCACCCACCTACAAACTGGTCCTATTTCTGTATAAGACTGTACTACCATTCACTGGTAAGACCACCTCAGCTGTACTTTCAGCTGTACTTAACTCAGCTCACTTGGTATCGTTAATTAAGGACATCTCATTATCTCCAGGTGATTTGCTTGTCAGTTTCGATGTAGTATCTCTGTTTACCAAAGTTCCTGTGCCTGACACCATTGCAATGATTGAAGATTTGGTCCAACAAGGACTGAATGCTGTTAGACCGGCCCTGGTTAGACACTGCCTCACCAACACTTACTTCACCTGGAATGGAACATTCTACAAACAAGTTGAAGGTACCCCAATGGGTCTGCCCTTATCTCCAGTTATAGCCAATGTTATCATGGAAAAATTTGAGACGGATGTCATCCAGGCATCCACCCTATGTCCTTCCTTGTTGAAGAGGTACGTAGATTACATGTTCGTCATCTGGCCACATGGCCTACCAGCTCTGGGCCAATTCTTCAACCACATCTATTCCATACACCCAGCCATACAATTCACCATGGAGATAGAAAAGTTACCATTCTTGGATGTTTTAATCGAAAAGAGGCCAGATGGCTCAATGGGACACTGTCTACAGGAAAGCCACCCATATGGATGCCTACCTAAACCTGACTCCCACCACCATCCATCCCATAAGAATTCCCTCATCAAAACTCTACAGCATAGAGCTCGATGTATTTCCGACCATCATCACCTAGCCAGTGAACTGGAACATGTACACCAAGCCCTCAAGATGAATGGATATTCAGACTACACAATCCGTAAAGCTATCACCCCAACCGTTGGGAAAGAACCATCTGAGGACCCAATCAAAACCATCACCTTGCCATATATAGCAGGGATCACCAAAAATATTTCCAAAATCAAGATCCAGGTTCGATTCAACACAGTACATAAAATTCGTGATCTAATCCCATCTGTGAAGGATGTGATCCCTGACATGCAATACCCCGGCGTCTACAAACTAAGCTGTGTCTGCAGCAGTAGTTACATTGGGGAAACTAAACGACATGTCTCGGACCGTGTTCGTGAACATAAGGCAGATCTGAAACACGATAGGACCAATACCTCAGCCATGGCTGATCATTGTTTTAATGCTGTGGGCACATACGAAATAGATTTTTCCAAGACGAAGGTACTCTGCAAACCCACTGGCTATCAGAAAAGATTCGTTCATGAAGCCATCCAGATATATAAACACAGACACAATTTCAACCGAGATGGGTAAAAACTGAGCAATCATTGGAAGGACGTTATTAACCAGTTTAAGTCATAATGGGCTGTGATGTTCCCAGCCTACCACCTTCCAATGTTAGTTGTTATTTTCGGCTCTCTGATTTTTTCTTTCTATCTACGTGACTTTACCGAAAGACCCAAAGAATATTTGTTCATACTTTGATACTGGCAAATATATTTTAATAAACAGCAGTGTAATTTCGGGGATAGGTTTCACAATCTGTATAATTTTACGTAATAGTGAGTGGCAGCGGTTTAACGAAAGCAAACTATATTTATTCGAATGGTTACGTTGTTGTAGCCTTTTTGATGTGGTTTGTGGCCACCTCGCCTTTAGTCCCAAGCAATTTCAGGATGGGGATTTTAGAATTTCCCTTCTGGTGTGCATTTTAACTCTATATTTGACTGGCTCCAAGACAAGGCAAGAAAACACATTGGTTAGCATATTCTTGGTTCTTTCGGGAAAGTCACGTAGAAGGGAAACAATAAAATAATACAAATAAAAATATAAAACAATAAAATTCTCACGACGTTTCGACTGCAACACAAGCAATCATCATCAGGTGTGAAAACCACAGCAAGAATTTTTTTTTTAAAAAAAGTGGCGGTTTTTACGTTAAAAAAACCGCCACATCGTCACAAATGTCTGATCCCCCCCCCCCAGGTGCGTGACGTCATTTATGGACGGCCCCTTACTACAAACATATAAAACACATTTATTATATAGTCTGTATATTTAAGCGAATGAAAACAAATAAAACACAGAAGGAACCATAACAGAGCTGAAGCTGTCATAAATATTTAACTGCAATAATTCCTAAATTTATTGATAAACATACGTGTGCAAATAAATTCTGGACGAAGGAATCCATCACTATCAGCATCTCTTATGATCCCGCAATGCAACAAATTACGAGCTGATCTCGTTGCTCCACGAGCTGATCTCATTGCTCCATCTCCACGGTGGACGACCTCTCAGACATGTTTCATTCCTCGGCTGCCACTGTCATTATTCTTGATCATCGGCCGATCGCCGTCATCCCTTATTGCGAAGTCGCCTGCCCAAGCCCCTTTCCTTTTCATAATTATGTCTTTAACCTGCCTATTTTCTCGAATTCATGTTTTCCTCTTTCGGTCTCTCAGTGGAATTCAAGCAAGCATTTCCCCATGCATCTTTGTGCAAAATCGGTTTCTGTTCTATATATATTTTTTGGAAACAATAATGTTTATTAACCATATGCCGTACTAAGGAGCTGGCTTGGCAGATGTCCAACAATAAGCTGGATTAAGGTGCCAGCATCAACAATGTCTGAATGTGCCCATGTGTGTTTTGGCTCATGCAAGAGGGAAAGAGAGAATACATTTATTGAGCTGTCACTGCTGTTCCTGTTGTGGAGAATACACTGTAATGAGAAACAAGGGTGATTCAGGATAGTAGAGATGTTTATGCTTATTGCATGTGCAGTAGATATTTAGCAAATGTATACATTCTCGCAAACCATTGTCAAACATCATATATAGCAATAATTCCCTAGCTGAATGATAAACCCCGCAGGGATCAGTATTATCAGCCCTACTGTTCAACTTTGACATTAAGCCACTGGGAAATCTGATCAGAGCACATGGTCTTTATTTTCACCAGATTCGGGACAAGCAGGACTTTACTAGATTGTCCGCTTGTCTGTCAGATATTGGCAGTTGGATGTCTGACAACTGACTGAAACTCAATTCCGACAAAACTGAGTATTTGCTGGTTGAGCAGAAGTTTAAACTTGTTGACATGAGGCTCATGGCAGCGTCTTTAACTGTTATGGCACCCCGAATGGTAAACAGAACTAAGAGTCTTGGCTAAGTGCTGGATAATTCACTATTGTTTCTGCCCTAAATAAAACAAGTACTAAAAACCTGTGTTATTCATTTACGAACTATCAAAACGATCATACCATCCCTCTCTGACAGAGATCGTGTTACGGAGCTGAATGCCCTTATAATATCTCGACTATGGCAATGCCGTGTACGTGGACCTTCCACCGTGTCGAGCTGGACAACTCCAGGGCATTCAGAACGCCTCTGTGCGACTATTGACTGGTCGTTCTCACCAGGACCCATCTTCCAAACTGCACTGGATCTACCACACCGGCTTCCAATTGAGCTCCGTGGTGCACGATTAAAATGACAGTACTGTGCTCAATTCACGAATCACTCTTTCAGCAATCGCCTCAATATTTGACCGATAAACTGCAGCTCTAAAATCTTTCTAGGAGTTCGAGGTTCTCACGTATGACCAACACGTTTCGGAGCTCAGCATTGTTCTGTAGTTGCCCCTCAGATTTGGAACGCTCTGTCTGAGAACTGCGCCTGACCGCTGAGATTCTCCCGTTTAAAAAAAAAATGTACTTATTTCTTACATGTTAAATTAGCTAGAGATATTTTGGCCCTCTGAAGCCCCTTTTGTTGCGTCTGCTGCACCTTATAAAAACGTTGATAACAATAACGTCGTTTCTCTACTCCAGACCATACAATTGGTATGGTGTTCGGTGACTACCAACTATCAATTGCATGCAGTGTATAAATGTGCAGGCATTTTTTGCAATCCACTGTTGGATGAGGTGCTCACCATGTGTTGTGCACGCTGTTTTTTTTTTTTAAACATACTTTAAGACTCTGCTCGGTGCGAATTGTTGAAGTTGGGGAGTTAGGTTGTGGGTGCATACAAGTACAGTACAATAATGAGTTTCGCGGCAGTGCCCTCTGTTGCCCACCACATTGCCTCACAGCATATAACACCTGTTATGCACGGTGGTCCCCCCATCCAAGCACTATTCAGGTTCAACTTTGCTTAGCTACCGAGATATGACAAAATCGGATGCATTTCCGGGTGATTGAGTCATCGGATCATGCATTGGTACATTAAAGTTATGGAAATCATGACAAGCGTGGACTATGGGGGTGTCTTCTCGGGGACAGGAGTTGAGAGACACTGATATGGCTCACCAAGGGGCTGTCCATAAATGACGTCACGCGATTTTGGACGATTTTTGACCCCCCCCCTTCGTCACACGGCGTCACAAAAAGTCAGACACCCCCTCAAATATGACGTCACAAAGCTCTGCCCCCCCCCCCCCCCCAATAAAACATGCTTCAAATCGCTTTAAACTATTGTCATTGTAGTGCGTATTTAATGTGCCGTTGTACTCTGATGTTGTAGGAGAAAACTTTTATTAAAAAGTCTATTGAATTACGTAGAACGTGTTGTCTATGTTTATTTAAAGTTGCGCATTTTGATGTGACGTCACATTTCTCACCCCCACCCCCCTCGTCACACGTCGTCACAAATATCTGACCCCCCCCCCAGCTGCGTGACGTCATTTATGGACGGCCCCCAAACTATATTATGTGTTGGCAGATAAGTACTGCTCTTTCCTGCCTATGTGGCTTTCAACCAACACTTGGTTCTCAGTGTCTCAAACTGTTGTCACAGAGTGACCATTGCTGCATGGGAACTTGGCCAGAACAGACTGTACCTTACGTATCCAGCTTGCATCTTATGACATTATACGTTATTTTCTTGTTTATTGTGTCTTAAACCCAGCTGACTCACTTAACTCCTATTTACATTTCCTGTAATGTTATAAATAACAATTATTCATCCATTTCCCTTGAAATGATTAGCTGATGGACTAAATTGTCAAAGTGCAGTAATTACTTTGTTTATTTTATTGGAGACACACTGCCCTGTTTGGCATTCCACATCACAATTGTTTTTTTTCATATCATTCATGCTGCCAGTTCTGCACGGAAGAGGTAATTGGCCAATCCCAACCCCTGACATTTAAAATCACGGGTTTAATCGTGCTATGCGTATTGGTGAATCTTGCCAGCTACTAAAAAGTGGAAAAAAATCACCAAACAAACTCTATAAAGTCACTAGATCTTCAAACATAGATTTTATACAGTCATCAACAATATAAATATTACACAATTTACCAAGAGTTAAACATAGTTAACTGATACAAATCTGCCTAACATCCTCTCTCCAAATGTATTGCCAGTTGGGACGACAAAATATCAAAAAGATAGAAAATCTAGCAGCAAAATAATTGAGTGGTAGCATCTGAGGATGGCTTCAGGGCCTGGTATCTGCTTGGAGTGAATACTGAGCAGGATAATTACGAAAAACACGGATATACATTCCTGCTGCTGTGCATCAACTTGCCATGGAATGTGTTTATGTGGGGAGTGGTCGTGTAGCGGTTCGGCGAACCGAGTTGAATTCATGCCCACGGCCAACAGCGGTGGCGATTATCTGAACTGGTCCTGGGCCTCCCCTAGGTCGACACAGCCTAAAATGAGTACCTGGTGCGATATGTAAACATCGCCACTGGGGAGACAAAGGCGGCAGGGCGTGATGCTGGTCACCCATCCCCTCGTGTGCCGTTCCGGCCTTCATTGGTGCTTGCAAACAGCACTTCCACCAACAGTCTGCTAAGGCTACACGGAATATTCCTAAAACAATATTAGTCATTGTGTTTTGCTGCCCTAACAGGAAAGAAGTACATATAATAAGCGGGGTTGTTCTTCATAGCAGAGACAGAGAGAGATGGAGCTTCTGCTATCATATACTGCAGACCGTTGCCAAACTCAGTTTTGTCTCAGTTACATCTTCACATCAAATCATTTCCGTCGAGATTGGAGTCTGCATTTTTAATCGTTTCAAGATTGCGTTTTGAACGACGACGGAAAGTTCGTTTTACAATTCTTGGCCCAGTAACACAGAATATTTCTAACGGAGGTCTCAAGTTTAAATTAGCATTTCTGTTTTTCCATATTCTTGAGTGCTTCCTTTTCAAAGCAATTAGCTTAACCTTCCGTTGGATCCCATTAAAAGCATCCGCAAGTCTTGTTTTCTTTTTGCCTTTGAGTAATTGTCTCACTTAATGCAATATAACAGTCCTGCAAATGTCTTCGTCTTAAAAAAAAAAACAGGCAATGTGCGCTTATATATATTTTTTTCACAACGTGACGTCGTAATAATTAGGTTGCTTCACAGGACAAAAACATGCTCCGTCTCCGTTTGTCGCATTTGATAAATAACAATTATAAGAGTCAACTGCGGGGAAGTAAAGTGAGTAAGTCTGAACATTTGTTGTCACGCACTCTTATGAATCCAGTCCATCACGAATGGTCGGCGTTGATGACACATACACATCTCTGTGGGACCCCCCCCCCCCTCGTCACACGGCGTCACAAAAAGTCAGACCCCCCTCAAACATGACGTCACAAAGCTCTGCCCCCCCCCCCCCAAAAATTAAACATGCTTCAAATCGCTTTAAACTATTGTCATTGTAGTGCGTATTTAATGTGGCGCTGCACTCTGATGATGTTGGAGAAAACATTTATTAAAAAGTCTATTTAATTAAGTAGAACGTTTTGATTTAAAGCTTTCGTGACTGCAGGGATTCATATTCTTGGTTCTTTCGGTAAAGTCACGTAGAAGGGAAACAATAAAATTGTATTGTTTTTTATTATTTCCCTTCTACGTGACTTTACTGAAAGAACCAAGAATATAAGTAGAACGTGTTGTCTATATTTATTTAAAGTTGCGCATATTGATGTGACGTCAAATTTCTCACCCCCCCCCTCCTCGTCACACATCGTCACAAATGTCTGACCCCCCCCCCCACCCCGCTAGGTGCGTGACGTCATTTATGGACGGCCCCTAACATTGATCTCTCACCCACCGACTTCTCGATTCACTCATTACTCCATTCACCCTTGCACTCATCCATCATCACACCCATTCACTCACGCGTCCACCTACCCATCAATGCATCCGTGTACAGGATGTATTCATACGCTGATCAAGTAATCATCTACCCAACCACGCATCCCATTCATAATTCCACCGGCGATCCGACCCCTCCTGCGCTTATACTCTATAAAAGACGCCCCCACTTGGCCACACACACTGAGCGCACTCCTCTGCTGTGGTGCCTGTTAAATCACTTCCCCTTCGCCCCAAGATTCTCCCAACCTCCTACTCCTTCCTCATCGCTTCTCCCAACTCTCCAGAACCACCAGCGGCGTTCAGCTTTGCAGCACTTCGGGGGTGGGGGGTTAGACGCTGAGAGAGCTTGACGCATCATGCAGAAGTAGTCGGGGGAGTAGATAGGCGACTGACCGACTGACGGATGACCCAGCAAGCCGGAGCCATCCAACTCCAGCGGACGTTCATCTTTTCGCACGACTGCGGCGCTGGGCGTTGCGAGCTTACGGGCAGCAGGGGGTTATAGAGCACCGGCAGAAGCAGTGGGCAAACACGGCAAAGCAGGTCCGGTAGCCAGTTTGGGGACGAACCGACTGACTGACTACCCGACGGTTTTCCCTACCACCCAAATGAAATGCCTCCTCCTCCGCACGGAGACTCCGGGAGGCGGGCGAGGCGAGGGGGTCTCTGCCGGCGAGGGTCGCGGTGCTGGGCGTGCGGCCTCGTGGTGGCCGTCGCGAGCCTCGTGGTCCTCACGCTGCTGCTCGTGTTAGCGGCGCTGCTGCAGCCGGGCCATCGACGGGGCCCCGAGGATCCGGAAAAATGCGACAGCGTCCACAGCGAATGGCCCAGCTACCAACGCGGGGCCGTCGCTTCGGACGCGACGCGATGCTCCATCGTGGGCAGGTCAGCGAGTGGTCGGTCACTTTGGGCCATCCCGTACGCGCACGTTTGTTTGTCCGGTGCGCGTCTTTGTCGCTGCGAGAGTGTTGTATTTTTGTTGTTGTCCGTTGTCAGCGTGCGCGTGTCTCTTGTCTGCTTGTTGCATGTCTGTTGTCCGTCTCTGTCAATGCGTGCGTTTTTGTTGTCGCCATGGTCTCTCTGTGTGTACGTACGTACGTGTGCTTTGTCCGCATTTGTCTCGATGTGCCATGTGTCTTTTGTCTGTAGCCGAGTCCGTGTCTTTCGTCTTTCTTTGTCTGCGTGGCTTTTATTTGGCTCCGTCTCTTTTTTTTATTGTGTATCTTTGTTTGTTCGTGCTCATGCATGGGGGAAACGGTGGCGTTGTGTGGTTAGCGCACGTATTCAAAATCAAAAGTTAAAATGATTTTTTGCCCAAGTGTTTTGAGGCGGTGCTTATCTAAAGCCCTCATCCAGTGGTGGAAATTTCTAATTCCTATGGCGGGGATGTTTGTATCAATAGGCCAATTACTCGCTTGACTTACCCTAAAAAGTGCTACTCATTTCAACGAATCCGGAGGGTTGATGAGTCAGAATTGACAATTGTGTATTTTTTTCATAATACGAAACATCAAAGTGTGGTCAGTTGCGTCTGTGGCTTACAGTGATGGCACTTTCATCTATAACCAGAGGCAGCAGTGATTTATTTGTGGGACAAGTCCATTGAGGCTTGAAAGTATAAAAAAAAGGATTTTGCATGAAATGTAGACATGTCAAATTTAGTGGCCCTTTTGTGTTTTCGCGCAAATGTCTCAGGAATGTTCAGATAAGATACGTTCACTTATCTTGCTTCCTTTCACCACATAGCATGAACAGTCGTCGTGGAAAATGTTACTAACGAGTACATACCGCCTCTTTCAACATAAACAAAACACATAAAAAATATAAGTAAATATTGCTCCACTCAATCCATCGGATTCACGGCCTTCGGAGGGGAGTGCATCTTACTTAGGCAGTGTTGGCGCAATACAAGCAAACACTGGGACCGTTTTTCGACATTCAGTCTTTCTTCGGCAGAGTCAGGCTTGCCTGAACCAATGCTGGTTAGCTGCCCGGTGTTTTCCATAATAAAGGGGTTTTTTGGGGGTTAGATCGCGTAAATATATAAATGTGTCGTTAAAACCCACCACAACCCAACACAGCCAACTAGTAAGGGTTGTCACGTAAACAGAACGTGGCCAATTCGCCAAGCCACAACATTTGCAATTTGAGTACAACGTTTCGCCAGTAATTACAACGAGCTACAACTAACTAACTAACTAACACCGAAAGAACCAAGAATATGAATTTGTGCAGTCACAAAAGTTTTAAGTCAAAATTTAATGACGCAACTCTTTGCTCCATGTGCGGATGAGTCACGGTGCCAGTCTTCTCTTGACCAAGAACGCCTTTAATAAAGATTAGTTTGAAACAGCTGGGCTTCATCAAATCACCATTTCCTGAAAGAAAAACAATCTCAATAACGCCAGTGGCCTTTTAGGGAGGAGTATGACCTGCTTGCCAATGGCCTTCGTAGATATCTCACAGATACCGGAGTTAATAATAATTATAGGGAAAACAATGGTGATTATTCCAAAAACACCTACAGTGAGGGAGAAAAGTATTTGATCCCCTGCTGATTTTGTACCTTTGCCCACTGACGAAGAAATGATCAGTCTATAATTTTAATGGTAGGTTTATTTGAACAGTGAGAGACAGAATAACAACAACAAAAATCCAGAAAAACGCATGTCAAAAATGTTATAAATTTATTTGCATTTTAATGAGGGAAATAAGTATTTGGCCCCTCTGTAAAATATGACTTAGTACTTGGTGGCAAAACCCTTGTTGGCAATCACAGAGGTCAGATGTTTCTTGTAGTTGGCCACCAGGTTTGCACACATCTCAGGAGGGATTTTGTCCCACTCCTCTTTGCAGATCTTCTCCAAGTCATTAAGGCTTCGAGGCTGACGTTTGGCAACTCGAACCTTCAGCTCCCTCCAAAGATTTTCTATGGGATTAAGGTCTGGAGACTGGCTAGGCCACTCCAGGACCTTAATGTGCTTCTTCTTGAGCCACTCCTTTGTTGCCTTGGCCGTGTGTTTTGGGTCATTGTCATGCTGGAATACCCATCCACGACCCATTTTCAATATCCTGGCCGAGGGAAGGAGGTTCTCATCCAAGATTTGATGGTACATGGCCCCGTCCATCGTCCCTTTGATGCGGTGAAGTTGTCCTGTCCCCTTAGCAGAAAAACACCCCCAAAGCTTAATGTTTCCACCTCCATGTTTGACGGTGAGGATGGTGTTCTTGGTGTCATAAGCAGCATTCCTTCTCCTCCAAACACGGCGAGTTGAGTTGATGCCAAAGAGCTCCATTTTGGTCTCATCTGACCACAACACTTTCACCCAGTTGTCCTCTGAATCATTCAGATGTTCATTGGCAAACTTCAGACGGGCATGTATATGTGCTTTCTTGAGCAGGGGGACCTTGCGGGCGCTGCAGGATTTCAGTCCTTCATGGCGTAGTGTGTTACCAATTGTTTTCTTGGTGACTATGGTCCCAGCTGCCTTGAGATCATTGACAAGATCCTCCCGTGTAGTTCTGGGCTGATTCCTCACCGTTCTCATGATCATTGCAACTCCACGAGGTGAGATCTTGCATGGAGCCCCAGGCCGAGGGAGATTGACAGTTCTTTTGTGTTTCTTCCATTTGTAAATAATCACACCAAATGTTGTCACCTTCTCACCAAGCTGCTTGGCAATGGTCTTGTAGCCCATTCCAGCCTTGTGTAAGTCTACAATCTTGTCCCTGACATCCTTGGAGAGCTCTTTGGTCTTGGCCATGGTGGAGAGTTTGCAATCTGATTGATTGATTGCTTCTGTGGACAGGTGTCTTTTATACAGGTAACAAGCTGAGATTAGGAGCACTCCCTTTAAGAGTGTGCTCCTAATCTCAGCTCGTTACCTGTATAAAAGACACCTGGGAGCCAGAAATCTTTCTGATTGAGATGGGGTCAAATACTTACGTCCCTCATTAAAATGAAAATCAATTTATAAACATTTTTACATGGGTTTTTCTGGATATTGTTGTTGTTATTCTGTCTCTCACTGTTCAAATAAACCTACCATTAAAATTATAGACTGATAATTTCTTCGTCAGTGGGCAAACGTACAAAATCAGCAGGGGATCAAATACTTTTTTCCCTTATTGTACGTGTCTCCCATCGATCCGAATGCTCTTATTGTATAATATTGTAAACACTGTCCTCTGTAAGATATGGAGCCATCACTTTCACAATATGCAATCGCCTGTTGAGAAGTAAGAATCTCATTAAAAATGTGTACAGTAACTATACATGCATCAGTCTGTATACTGTGGAATGCTTGGATTATCTGGTTGATCCTGTGTAGACAGAGACGACACAGCACCTCGATGTGCAGTATTTGAATTCTGTCGTGTGTGCCCTGGATAGCGCTTGAATGGGTGACCGCAGTGCACGTTTACCCATCTAAGCAAGCGAAGTGGCAACACCCAGTGTTGGTACTGCGCTTCTGTGCTCCCGCGTCTCTCCTTGCTGCATTTACACCGACCCATCGCTGATCAGCATGGCGAATTATGCTTCACATGATTCCTGCAACCCTCACAGCTTTGGGGAGGCTCGCATCCAGCAGTGGAATGACAAATGGCTGTACACGTACAACACCTCCAACGCACCCTTGCCTTGGCAGCATCACTCATGTGGACATCTGTGAAAAAGAGCTTCTTAGCTCATCAGATTCCTCGAGTATGAATATTCTGATTCTGATGTGCGCTATACTCAACAACATGAGTTTGACCAAACCGAGTCCCAATTTTCTGGCTCTGTGGCAGTATCAATCACGAATAATAATTGTCATTTATAAGACGCAATTCATCCAATAATCTCAGTGCGCCATGCACGAAGAAAGGAAATATAAATAATGTCAATGTCCAGAGTCCACTGGCTCCCACAACGGCGTCCGATTGACCAAGGGTAGCCTGCGTATTTATGCAGCTGAAGACGATTAATCAAATCGCATGGGGGAGGAGGACAGGAGGGGGCCAGGGTGCAGCGGTCGTTAGAGGTCGACTGAGAAGTGCCACACTGTGATGCTATTCCCAGACTCGTGGAGACACCCCGTTTGGCATGTTTCACACGCCGACCAGCGATAGTGCACAGCTACGTTTCTCCACGGTTCACGTCAAGCCAGCTGATTGAACGGCTCGTGTGTGGCGTACAAAGAGTAAGCGACAATATGAATAATGTACAGGCCCTTTGTCACTCCACTGCTCGCTTGGATGGAGCCCTCCGCGTGCCGTGTCCGTCGTTGGGGTGGTTTGACCCAACCTAACAATGCGGATTGATGAAGGGGCATGGGGAGGAGGAGGGTGGCCAGGACCCGTTCAGATATCACTCGCTACGATTGTTATCCGTGGCCCGGAATAGATCGCAGGTCAGTCGTCAGGTTCATAGCGGAGTGCGTGAACCAGGAGCGTAATTAGCGTCGTAGTGGGGGGTACCTTGCACCCCCCTGGTGGCCAAAGGTACGAGTTGGGGCCCCCTTCCGACAAACACCATGAGATATTGTTGAGTTTTCAACAACTGTGTAAAGGAACAAACACTTATCTAAAACGCGGTTTACATTTATTTTAATGAACATACGTTCATTTGCGTCCCACGTTTTTTTTAATTGAATTGGAGCAGCAACGTTTGGCTTGTGCAAATTGCGCATCGCACGTTTCGATGTTGTTGTCATAGTGTAACCGGGTAGACGAGCTGAACCTTTCCGCCGCGTTGGGGCGAATGGGGGGATGGTCGTGAGCTTAACGATTTGATTCGGCAAGAGGAGCCGCGGTATATAATCGTCTACGTTCGACCGTGCAAAACAAAACCGACACGATTTCCGTACCCCCTGTGTTGATGTTGTTACGCCACTGACACAACTCACTGCATCGCTGCTTTCCCTACAAAGAAAGATGACTTGTCCGAATTGTTTTCCTGACATGTTTGACGATAGATATTTTAAAGTTATATACAGTGAGCATAAGTATTATGCCAGACATGCAAACCTGCATAGATTAACATTTATTCTTATGTTCACGATACGTGCATCGTTCCATGTACCTGGGAATCGATTTAGTTTTTGGCAAATATTGTGTAAACGTACATGCCCAAGTTTGTCTTCAATGGATTTATAGAGACTTTCCATAAAGCGTCTAAAAACATTTAGAAACATGCGTTTAGAGTATTTGGCTGCTATAATTTTCCACGTGATAAGCCACTTCGTTGAGCTATCATTTGTGGCCAGGCCGCTTCTGAAAAAGAGCTATATAGCTCAGTGGGCGTTACCTGGTAAAATATAAAAAAACTGTTTATTGTTTAGCAGTTTTAAAGTTTACCAAGATTGTTATCAACACCCATGCGACACAGCCTGCCTCGACATTCCGATAACACAGTGTTCTTCACTAATTTTCGGAGGGGGGGGGGGGTCACTTTCAGCGATACGACATCGATGTGACAGCCGCCACATATTTGAAACCATCGGGGGCCACACGTCAGGGGGCCGCACTAAAGGCCACCAGGGGCCACCAGTGAGGGACACTGCTAAGACACGGTTCAAAAATATCTTCAGATACTTCAAAGCTGTGGGTGATCATTAGTATAACAGTGAAGTTCTTTTTTTTTACTTGGGCATGGTATAGCAGCAAATTAAGACTGCAGTTCAGATGGAAATGATTTGCCCATTTTTTTTGGTAAGGGAGAAATGCTCGTAATCAATTTTTTTTATGATCACAACCTGACCCTCTTTAGCCACACATGTACGCGTCGCATGCACCATTCAGCTTTGCGCATATGGGAAACCATTTACTTGGTAAACAAGCCGCATTTTACTACAGCTGTAGACAATTACCTTTAAAATGACACCGGACATGTACGGTCAGAATTACGTTGCAATTATTACCGTGCGGTTGCCTCATTTGCCTAATTTGCCTAATTTGTGGAACTGAACAAATGATTTGATGACACTGCGTTAGCAGTGGTACACAAGCACAACGAACAAAAAAACACTCACAAAAATGCATTTTTTGTTCATTTGCAGAACTTACGAAAACGAAATATGGCCATTTACGTGGTTAGCACGCTGGACTTGCAATCCCGAGATCGCCAGTTCGATTCGATCTCCCGGCACGGCCTTTGAAACAATGGGGCAAGTTTCTTAAATCCTACTGCCTCTGTCCACCCATCAGTATAAATGGGTCCATTCTAGACGATTGGCAGGTCGTGTGGTGGGCTAATTTGTAAACACTCTCATTTCCAACAAGACGTCCGGTCAGCGTGGAGGAGTAGACCAAATACCCTCCAGAGGGGCTCTCTATAGGGGCTTCCCTTCCATCAGCAGTGCCACGAGTAGAACAGTTGCAGGGCTCCACCCTTTACCTCTTACCAACGAGTCTAAAATAATACCAACAGCCCTAATCGCGACAAATCACGGAATCGCCAGGACGCTCAAACCGTTACCGGGCCTAATGATTTTGTTTCCTGCACAGGGACGTTCTGAAGGTAGGAGGCTCTGCGGTGGATGCATCCATAGCTACCCTGTTCTGCACCTCGCTGATGAACCCACACAGCATGGGTCTGGGAGGGGGCGTCATTTTCACCATTTACAATCCGGCCGGAGGTGAGTGTGCACATGCGAGCGAGCTGCACGACCATACACATTACTATACGTTGGCATATATATGTCCATTTATCATCAAACTCCTCTGTGCTGTTATGTCTTACTTTGTATTTCCATCGTGAGGCATAGAAGTAATTGACCGCCCATCAAGCGAAGCCTCCTTCCCTTGTGTTCATCCCAGCGTCTTGAGATGCGGTCGCATTCAGATGCGGTACAAATTAAAATAATCGTTGTTCTGTGTCATGTGGTGCCAGCATCATTGGTTGTGTCCAAGACGAGTTGGCGGGGGAGGGGAATGGGGTAGGAAGTGGCACACTTTGGGGGGGGGGGGGGAGAACAATCGACTGTAGCCTTCCCACTAAAAGCACTTGGGCACAGGAAGGTAGAAGCCACTAGTCTTAATTTTAACAGTAAAAAAGTATGCATTACTATTTAAAAAAAAAATCCACTCCCCCCCCCAGCTGCCCCACCCCCCAACCCCCACCTCTCTCTCCCCCCAGCTGCCCCACCCCCCAACCCCCCCACCTCTCTCTCCCCCCAGCTCTCCCGTCGCCGGTAAACAAAGTGCGCCCACTCCAAACATTGTCGTTTCATTGTACAAACAATTTAATTCATTTAAAACGTGATAACATGTGCAATTTTAGTGTGAGTGGTTTATTCAGCAGTGCTTCAGTCAAAGGTAAGTGTTGCATAGTGGATAGTCCTACCATGAAAAAATTAAACGGGTTACGACATGTCACACGTGTAAAATATTTTTGGGATAGCCCGCACCTCCATATACCCCGCAGGGTCTTGTTTTGTTTGTAAAAAGTGGTATACCCCGCGGGTTATATGCGGGAAAATACGGTATGTCCATGTCCTCGTGTGTGTACAATGTCACTAACACTATCCACATTCATGCTCAGCCTCTATTAAACAACTCATTTTGAAACGGCGACCAGGTGCTGGGTGATATTCGTGTTTTTGAGTGAGGTATAGAATGCAACTACCTACACGCTGTGTCATCATGAAAACTGACTCGTTGTGCACGACCTCATGTCAGCGTCATTTGTCGAACTTTTGTTTTCCTCTCCTGCAGGGGAAACGGAAGTGATTATGGCGAGGGAGAGGGCTCCGAGGAATCTACCGCCATCCATCAACGACACACTTTGCAAGCGAAATAGTAATGCCAGTTTTGTTGTCCTAACGTTATATATCTTCCACCGTTGTGTTGGGAAGGGGGGGGGGGCGTTTTGAAGGGTTTGTGGGGGGGGGGTAGGCAAGGGGGAAAGATGGTGACATGGTCCAGCGGTAGAGCGTTCGCCGCTCGTTGCGGAGGTTCGCGGTTTAAATCCAGCGGCCACCCTGTATCGGAATCTTTATTTACGCTGGAGGAATCCGTTGAGCTATGAAGCTCTTTTTGACAGATTCCCAGCAAAATACGGCGGGTGTAATAACCTTAAGAATACGCGCTGTCTGCTTCGTGGCGGACGTTAAAGATCTCGCGACGTCAGTCGCAAGAATTAGCCGTTGTATGCCGGCATCGTTGTCCAACTTTGGAAATTGACGCGCAAAACTACTTCATTGGAATCTGCATAGCAATCACCCCCCCCCCCCCCGACTAAAAACTTCTTGGCAGGATCCTCCTGAATAAGGGTCGTGAGACTCAGTGAGGCTTCTCTGGGTAAACAATGAGAAACAAACAAAAGAAATGCTCATAAATGTTGTGGATTCACTCTTCAACACACCGGTGGGCTAAAGTAGTGAACTATTTGTCTTTTGTCAACGTGACACTTTTTTGCTGATTGGCCGTGTCGGGTGGTGGAGGGTTACGACACATTTATAAATAACGCGATCTAACCCAAAAACCTTTATTATGAATAACATTGGTCGCCTCTGATCACTGCACCTGAATGAGTTAAATGATGACGTCGCCCTGCTGCTGCTCTATTTAAGACCGGGAGCAAGTGGAGAGGGCTTTACCATTCTGGCGAATTGCCCGATGATGCTGGATGTAATTACCAGCGAAACGTTGTACTCAAACTGTAAATGTTGTGGATTAACTCTTTAACACACCGGTGGGCTAAAGTAGTGAACTATTTGTCTTTTGTCAACGTGACACTTTTTTTTGTTAAACCAAAACAAATGCTACAATGGCATTTTCACGTCACATTTTGTTCCTGGTATTGAGCGGTCCGAGAACATTGTTTTACGCAGCGTGCAACGTGCAGTACACATGTGGATTCATATGGCCATTTAGATGTGACCGCATTTCAAGACGCTGTACAGAAACAGTGGGCATATTATTTTGCAGACAGAGAATTAGTCGGTGGTCATCGTCCTCGTCGTTAGTCCCTCGGGGTTCAAGGATGACGTCCATCAGGTTTAGTGCGTGGCTCTTGAAGTTGGCTGAGGAGTCCAATTCTAGAACCGCAGATCTTTGAGCATTGGGTGCACGTGACCTCAGATGGAAGTGGCGTAGCGAGCGGCGCCACCATAGGCGGTCCTCCCAGTCTTGAAGGGTGATTTTTTTCCGCGCTTCAGGGAGGACTTGAGGGTATCCTGAAACCGCTTCCTTTGTCCTGCCCTCATTCGCCGCCCTTTTGAGAGCTGGGAGAAAAGGATCTGGCTAGGGAAGGTGGTTCTCAGTGGCCGGTCCATCGGAATTGTTCTTTTAGTGGCATCGCTTCAATGCTGGTGGTGTCAGCTTGGAGGAGGACACTCGCATTGGTGCAGCGATCTTCCCACTGGATCCCCTGGATTTGGCGGAGGCAGCGCTGATGGAAGCGCTCGAGCGCAGTGACATGGCGCTGGTTAGTTGTCCACGTTTCGCTGCAGTAGAGGAGCATTGGGACGACAACGGTCCGGTAAACAGTCATAGGTAGATGACAATAGGAAGATCCTGAGCCTGGACTAGAACAGAGGCAAGGAGTGAACAGCACAGATTGCTGGGGCTCCGGAGTTCCAGAAAAAAATGGGTGACAGCAGAGGGGAATGAGCGAAGTCCCACTGAGTTCGGGTTGACTGTAGGCTTCGACAGAAAGCCTTGGTTGCTGTGTGGAGGAGAGTTGAGTGAAACGAGAGAGGAGAGGTAAGGCGTCAGCGAGGTGGTGAGAGTGATCTTGAAATTGATCTGGGTGACAGCGTTTGAAATAATAATGGGGAAGAACACACGAGGAGTGAAACTAAATGTACCACATTTGTTTTGGTTATTAACACAGAGGAATCGCAACATCTGTATTTATTTATCAAGCAATATGTTCCCACTTTGTGGGAAAGTCAACAGTGATGGTCCTATGGATAGACTCACAACAGGAACGTGGAATTTACACGATCGGCTCAGGACTGTAAACAGGAGTTGAGCGCCACCTCAATTGTCATCGAAACAGGAAATCCCTTTGACTTATCTTAATCCTTTGTAGGCAACGCTCATAGTAAATATCAAATATGTATATACGTCACTCGGACATCAAGGGGGCTTTAGGATTTCAAACATATGTTTAAAAAAAATTGCTGTGTGGAATAAGTCACATGCCACGGCTTTCTCCTGACAATGCTGTGTTTGTGTTGCCGATCGATGTCTTTGGGCAGACTTTGAGCCAAACATTTCCCACTCAACCAAAAACACATTCCTGCGAAGGGAGCTGGTAGGAACGTTGGGTTGCTGGCCAGGGTCAACGGCGGCGTGGTGTATTCCGCAAATATGCTGGACTGTGAGGGCAGGCACAAGTTAGCGTGAGTAGGTTAAACGTTGAGTTTTATAAGGGCACCACGGGGTGACCAGCCCCTCCCCACCCAGCCCCACCCCTCCCACCCCCCAACCCCTCCCACCGCCCAACCAGCCCCACCCTCCCCACCCCCCACCCAGCCCCACCCTCCCCACCCAGCCCCTCCCCACCCTCCCCACCCTCCCCACTCTCCCCACCCTCCCCAGCCCCTCCCCACCCTCCCCTCCCCACCCAGCCCCTCCCCTCTCCATCCAGCCCCACCCCTCCCATTTTATCCAGGTGTCCGGATACACGTGGACAGACATCCACAGACATACACAATTAATCCCCTGCCTCCTGTGAACCAGTATTAATCCCGGTTGGACTCCCAGTCCACTACGTTTCCTACCAGTAATGCCCAATAGGAGCGCATTTGTTATATATCCGGGTGTCCGGATACACGTGGACAGACATCCACAGACATACACAATTAATCCCCTGCCTCCTGTAAATTAATCCCGGTTGGGCTTCCAGTCCACTACGTTTCCTACCAGTATAATGTCTATCTTCCTGCAGGTTGAATAAACACTGGGAATGAAACCAAAATACCGTCTTCACAGATATGTCATGCTCGCTTAAAACAGCAAATACTCTACGTTATAAACGTTCGTTAAACCGCAAGATTACGGCTGATGGAGTGTACATCTGGCATCTTACTCCTACTGTCTCATCGGCTCCCGATGTAATGCAAGGTTTGCTGAGAGCAGCAGACCATGGGCAGAGGCATCAAAGCATCTTGTAATGCATTCCCTCCCGGCAGATGGTGCCAGGTGGCAAGGGGAGACCTTCATCCAGCAGCAGATTTATCATGCCTGATGATGATTGGCACCATTCCATGGTCTTCAGTTGGAAATACTCTATCAGTCACTTAGCCCTGGTGGTGAGATAATGACAATGTTCCATTGCAATATAAATGTATCCAGTTAAATCAAGTGCATCAAGGGCAGTGGAAACAGGCATCATTCACATAATTTGTGCTGTTGTGGGAATCTCAATAGATGCTTGACCCTCGTGCGTTTTGGAAATCTCCGTTGACTACTCCATTTGCAAAATCAATGTGTCCATGTGTCATAGATTTTCCCAGGATGTCAGATTTTTTGAGCAAGCTGTCCTTGGAAATCTGTAAATCCCGGGACATTGTAAGACCCATTTGTTTGTTAGTTGTGTAATAATACACCGCACAAGGCAATTCATTACAATGTACTTCTCCCCTCTACTCACATTGCGAGTTAGTGACCTGGTAGAGGCTCTTAGTTATTGCAATGGAAACAGAATCAGTGATGCGTGCATGCAATGTGCATACGTGCGCCTGTGTTTGAGCTTACACGTTTATTTCTCCATCTTATCCAAAATTTAAGACAAAGCCACCTTACTAAAGTTCTGAGAAGCCAATACGTGGACCGATGAATGTGTTCGCATACCGAACGGTTATTTGTTTATTTAAAGTTCAGAGTTTTCAACGGACCACAATGTAACACTATTTAAATACTGCGCGGGTCACAATATTCTGCCTTCATTCTTTCTCTGCTTTCGAATAATAGAAATTGCACAGAACATGAGCGTACGGTGTATATATTTGAGTGTTGAGGTAATGACAATGGCAATAGTGGTGAATACAGGATGATGCAATTCATATTTATGGTGTCCCAGTATAAATCGTATCTGAAAACTGAATAAACACCGGTGAAGAGCAACAGGCAGGAAGAGAACGGTGATAACTGGAGAAACAAGAAGAGTTGCATGGGTGTGATGTGATGTGGAGCTCTATATTTTCACTTTGCGATTAGATGTTATGTAACATATTTTTAATTGACCGGAGGAAAGCCACTACTGCACGCGCATCCTCTTCTGCTCTCATCTGCGTTAAAGCGAAACTGAATTTGCCCCATCTGTGAGTGAGTGTGTCAGACACAAAGCACCTACTTGAGTAGATTGTAATGTATAGTATTGAGTTAGGGTTCGTTCTGACAAGAATGGTATTAATGATGAGCTAAGTAGAACGTGTAATCTTTGAGTACAGTATATAACCTCGGTCGAAAAGGCTGCGACCACCAAATTGCCACCATGCTAATCTGAAAGGGGCTTTAGAAATGGTAAGTACAGTGAAACCTTGGATTGCGAGTAACTTGGTCTGCGAGTGTTTTGCAATACGAATAGTACGTATACACTTTGTACTGCCGAGCGTCACGTGATCACAACTGATATACGAAGTGCTTTGATATACGAGTGCTTTGGATCACAAACACGTTTCCGGAACGAATTATGCTCGCAATCCAAGTTTTTACTGTACTTCTTCCTATTCCTCTAATTTTTGCGAGTTAATATTTCTGAAGAAGTGTTTTTGGAATTGAAAATAAATAAAGCAGGGTTGTGTGCCGGGGGGGGACAAATGGAGACTTTCTTAAGGGCTTATATAACCCTGCAATCTAATGGCAATTTTCTAGCAAGGCGATTGCTTTTGCAACCTCACGCGTACGCTGGCGCATCCACCCTCGAGTAAGCGCACGCTTGCGTGATCCTGCCACACCACGTGGCCGTTTGCGCCTGCAGAATCTTAACCGAGTTTAAACATCGTTGTACTTTGTATAATAGCTTCATTATTCTAGATTTTAATTATTATGTTCATTGAGAAGCTGACACCGCATGCAATAATGGGACTTCGGGCTAAGCAGAAGAAGGAGAAGGCTCGAAACCAAACTTACTCAATTGGAATTACACGTAGCAATCATCGCTCCCTTCTGGCAGACTAGTGGCCGATTGCAGGCCCGGTGCTAAGTCGCCTCGTGCCACACAGGGCCGGCTGCCATTGGGGGTGCCGGTGTGAGATGAGATGTGATGTCAAGTGTCCCTGAGACGCCCCCGGCGTGTAGGGCGCTAAAACCATAGTCGTACCCATTAACCACCGGCGCTCTCCTCACACTCCTCTGCCGCAGTCCTTTCCATGGAGCCATTGGCGATCGGCGTTCCAGGCGAGCTGCGAGCCTACGCCCTCGCCCACCGCCGGCACGGCCGCCTGCCCTGGCACAAGTTGTTGGAGCCGAGCATCCGGATGGCTCGCGATGGCGTCCCGGTGTCACGGGAGCTGGCCGAGAAGCTCGCCAAAATCGACGAGAGGGTCAAATTCAAAAATGACTCCGAAATCTGGTATGGACGCGACAGGAACACGGTCTCAGAGGGAAGCCTGTAGTGCGACATTGATTAAAGGGTGGGGAGTGGATACAAAAACTCGGGGGTGGGGGGGTGGGCACGATACCATTAATATAAAACTAACTTAAAACGTACGCTAAACGCCAAAGAGAATACGTAACGGCACGACCTTTGTCCGTCACGCGTTCTGCCCTGGCTCTCGCCCGCAGTGTGCGTGGCCCAAGATGCCCCTCGCTTAATCGTATTTTGCAGCCGCCTCCAACTATTGCAGAGATTTTGTGAATCATACGGCTTGAATATAAGAATTAGAAGGGGGGGGGAGAGGGGGCGGGGGAGGGTACTTAGCCTTCAGCAGGGAGGACTCAGCCCTTCAGCCCTTGCGAAGCAACAGGCCTGGCCGGGGGTATATTTGGAATCAACTTGCCCTGTGCATTACGCAAAGCGAAGGCGTGAGAGATGAAGTGAGCGTTACTCCGCGTGAAGAGGTTGGATTTGTGAACATGTGCATAAAGTGATAGTCACATCATGACAAAATGTTGGGCGGTTTATTGGTCGGGACACCCCTGCACTGGAATAAACTGTGCATGAAGCAGTCCCCTTCCTTAACCTCCTTCTCGTTCCTCTCTTAGATTTATGGCCAACTTTAAATTGTTGATGTTCTATTTAAGTGCTGTGGACTGTTAAAAAATGACTGCTGGCTAATGAACGATTATCAGTTACCGATGGGAAAGTTCATTCCGAGTGCAATTTTGACAAAATCCTAAACCTGGCACATTGTCGCAAACCTTGGTTACGTTACATCACCACAAGTGATAACTTTCGTCGTTGTAATCTCATGGTGTGTTCGTGTACAAATACACTGGCATTTGTAATTCCACTGTGTGTGGGTGAGCATTCCCCCCACTCCATGGGTCATTGAAGGCGCGGTGTATGGCTGCAGGAGCATAGCAGTGCGCACACTCAATGGCTACGCCAAATGCCCAGGTATAACCATCCATGTCAGTGGTATACAGGAGGTCGTAGGTTCTATCCTGATTTTGTATATGTGGAGTTTGCATGTTCTTCTGGTGGTCGCGTGGATTTTTCTCTGGGTCCTCCTGGTCTTTCCCTCCATATTTAGAATCAACGTCACGCTTTTAGAGTATTTGACTGCAATAGAGTTCCACGTGATAAGCCACTTCATTGAGAAATCGTTTGTGGCCAGGTCGCTTCTAAAAAAGAGCTACATAGCTCAGTAGGCTTTACCTGGTAAAACAAAATAGTATAAATCTTGACTTAAAGATTCCGTGACTGCAGGAATTCATACTCTTTGAGTCTTTCGGTAAAGTCACGTCGATAGAAGGCGGACTGCTGTACTTTTTTTTACCTGAAGACGATTGCTTGTGTTGCTATCGAAACGTCGTGATTTTTTTGATTTTTTAAAAATAATTTTTCTATCTACGTGACATTACCGAGAGACCCAAAGAGTAAAAATAGTTTAGCTTGTGGGTCACTTCCCGAGTCCTCGTGGAGTTTGAACAGCATGACAAGGGCCACCACGGGATCACAGGCCAGGTTGGCGAGAAATGCACACCGTTAAATGACTATATTTTTTTACTTAAAGCTTTCGTGACTGCAGGAATTCATACTCTTTTGGTATTTCGGTAAAGTCACGTAGATAGAAAAAAATATATATATATTTTTAATCACGACGTTCCGATCGCAACACAAGCAATCGTCTTCACGTGCCGTATTTTTTCACCTGGAGACGATTGCTTGTGTTGCGATCGAAACGTCGTGATTTTTTAAAATTTAATTTCATTCTTTTTCTATCTACGTGACTTTACCGAAAGACACTGAGAGTATGCTCTATAATTTACTTCCCGCTTTTTGTTTGTTTGTTCAATAAGAGACCGGCACAGAGCACGAACCGCGACACGGGGTGGGGGGGGGGTATAGAAACTCCGTTGACCTCAGTCCCGACCACTTTGCACCTGGGTATAAAGACAGAGAGAGAGAGAGAGTGAGGAGTGGGCTCGTTGCCCCACCGGGACCACGAGCGGGATGTGTGTGTCTCTATGCATGGCGAGGGGAAGGTGACGCAAAAGAACCAAAAAAAATGAAAGTGGAGGAAGCAAGCGGGTGGAAATGACAGGGTGGGGGAGGGATGTGGTTACCACTTTTAAAACTACTTAAAGCGCCCTGGGCCGAGGCGCTCTGTAGATAAACATAACACAAATAATAAGATACTGTAAGTTCCGTGACGGTCCGATCTGCGCGCGTTCGGCACGCTGAGCGATGGCTTTTGCCGCCTGTCCCCCGTCCCCCCGCAGCGCTCTCTTCTGCTGGCCCAACGGCACCGTCAAGAAGGAGAACGACATCGTGCGCTACCCAGCGCTCGCACGCACCCTGGAGACGATCGCCAGGGAAGGCGAGGACGCGTTTTACAACGGCTCCCTGGCCACACTGCTGGTCGAAGACGTCCGTGCGAAAGGTGACGGGAGGTCGTCAAGCGGCGGGGTCACGTGCGGGGGGGAGGGGGGGGGGTTGAAGTAGTGGGGGGTGCTCGCACACTTGCTCCGAACCACGTCCGGTCAGTGCGGAAGGAATGTAGAAACTTCCCAATCTTCAGGGATTCGTGGGGGTTGGTGATAGGCCCTCCACCCCCTGCCAACCCATCCCCTTTGCTCAGCCATGTGACAGAGGTCAAGTAACCTCTAACCTCTTGAGGGATTAACTAGAGCTCCCTCTCGTTAAAGGTCCTTCTGGCAACATTCACGTGAACAAGTCATTGCAGCGCTGCACCTTTACCCTTGCAATGTGCTTTCGGATTTGCTTGAGCAGGGGTCGGAAAGCTGCGGCTCCGGAGCCCCATGCAGCTATTTAAGAGCTGCTTCGTGACGTCGTTTATTAAGAAACGCCTCATATTCACGTCCCATTGCGGCTCTAGAAATATTGAGTTTCTTACCGAATTCGAAAAAAATGGCTCCTCTTGTTATTTTGATTGCCGACCACACCACTCTGGAGCGATGACGACTACAACGATCCGCTCACTGTAGTCGAAACGTCACGTCCACTCATGCTGTGCCCCAGGCTGCTGTGCCTGTTGTTGTTGTTGTTGTCATCGACAGTGCTCCTATTCCCATCCATGTTCCAGTGGCGGCTGGTCCATTTGGAGCGTTGGCCATCACCTGCCACTCTCGCGCTCACTTGTGTTCATGATTGGGTCTGTCTCTGTGTGATACATTCACCAGGAGGTAGTGGGGGGGGGATAGTTTCTGGCTTGGTGGGTTAGAATCTTACTTTTTATAATCGTTTTTTCGATTTGTAAGTGGCATATAATTGGTTTGCATGGCCTCATACGGCCATTAGAGGCCCCTACTTTAATCACAGTGTAAAAACGCATCGGATCTTGACCTCAATCATGATTGAATTGTGAAAGTTCACTGAATGATGAGTGGGGCAGATCGTTACATGCCGAGCCGCCCAGTTGCCGATTTATAGGATTAGCTTTCATTCCGCCCACTGACATGGGGAAATGAGCCAACATGGAATTTCCAAGACAGCCTCATCAAAGTGTGACCAATTTGCCACGTGTCGACAAAAACGATTCATTTAAGTTAAATAATAAGCAGTTACCACACCTAATGTGGATTTGCAAGGAAAAACTAGGATGGATGAAGTGGTCCAATTGGAGAAGTTTCTCGGTAAGTCTCTCTGTAAGTGTGCAGCAGGAAATGCGATATATATTCGAGTTGCCAAATTCAAAGGGACTTTGGATAAATGTAGCGATTGAGTTGTTTTTTTTATAACACATCAACATCATCAGCCAATGTTCTAGCCACTGCTGGACAAAGGCCTTACCCACGTGGCCACCATCCCTTCACAGTTCTGCGATTCCACAATTCATCTCTCTCACAAGTGTTTCAGAGAAAAACATAATTTTCCCATCGTGATAAATCTCGCTCTCCCTCACCTCTTTATTTGATAATTTCACTCCAGGTCCATCATCAGCAATTGCCTTTGATAAACATAATTAGTTGTGTATTACAGCTGTGTCCCTCCAACAATTATAATGTCGGACATGACTTTCGTTTTGCAAATTTTTCATCTGTATCCCACTGTTTCTTCCTTCCTCGTTCTGCCTCTCGCTGTAACCATCTCCCCATGCCTCCTTACACTTTCACCTTTTTTCGACATTCTTTGTTGGTTCATGTTTCCAATCCACATCACGAAAGCGCAATTTTTTTTACTCAACATTTAGTTTGCTTAGAGTAACCTTCAGCCCTAATTTGTAATGTTGCCTTGTTCCCCTTTATGTCTCTCACTGTAATTCCCAGCATCTTTCCAAACCTTATCTGCGTACAACGCACAAAACTTGCGCTCACCTCAATTAACAAGTGGCTCCTGTGGGGGGCCCACCTCCGACAACACACGGGAGATGCCAAGAATCCCCAATGTTGGTCTCTGCGAGATGCTCATAAAAAAACACAATGCTCGTTGATGGTGGCTGCGGCCTGACTTGCACACTTGAACATCCACGGCACGCCTGACAGTCAGCGATGTCCCACACTCGTTGTGGTCGGCCCCCCTGCAGGTGGTGTGCTGAGCCTGGAGGACTTGCGGTCATACCACGCCGAAATCGTGAAACCGCTGATCTTCCCCGTCGGCAAGTACACCCTCGTCACCCCGGCACCTCCGGGGGGAGGCGCGATCCTCACCTCCATCGTCAATGCTCTCTCCGGTACGGGGCCTTCTTGCGCACAAGTACAAACCACATGATTGACTGTTTGCAATGAGCTTGTACTGGGTGCTGCACCACGCTACTTCCTCTGGGCATCACGCGGTGACTTGATCGGTCCCACGCACGGCCTCCACGGTTTTGCGGTGTGCGGCCAACCTACATGGAATGCGCTGCCGGTAAATGTGCGTGAAAATCTCAGTTGGCTAGTTCTGCAGTAAACCCAAAGCAGAAACGTTCTGCAAAGCTCACAAAGCATAAGCGCAGTACCTTCGTGTAAGCCTCTGTGCTAGAGGAATTGCGCAAATACCGAATGTGAGTATTATTTATGAGTTGACCGCTTGAGCCAGGGCAGGCTTTTGTGTTAGATAATTGCATTTTTTATAAATGTTTGGCTTATACAGTACCACATTAAACCGTTAACCCCCTCAAGGAGCATTCCTTCTGCCTTCCCCTTTTATTCGCTTTGCTACCCTGCCACAACTGCATTTGCCCACTCACATTCCATTTCATCATCTTGCCTCACGAGGCCAATTCAATTATTCACAAAACCCCTCACACTCCACCCCGTTCAGATGACATTTTGATAAGATTGTGATCTTGGTGGGTTTTTTGAAATATCCTTTTTTTTGCGATATAAAACATCTGAAAAGTAAAAATATTATATTTTACAAACACCAGTTGTACAATGTTGAATAGGGAACGTAGGACAAATTATGTTTTTTATATGTTCGTGATACTTAATTTGTATCACCTGCTGTAATATTACCACAAGTGAATGTTGCTGACTGGCCGTGAGAATGAGAGTTACGCTCACACCTTAATAATTCAATGTAATGATGGCATTCGGCCTACAAGGGACTGTGGCATATTCCAAAATCTAAAGGCAATTACATATATATTTTTTTATTATGAATAAAATTAGTCAAGAAATATATTTAGAAAACGTACGTCCAAATACAAAACAGCACGAGGTCGCCATTAGCGGAACACGTGGTCGGCTGACCCCCGCCCGAGGTCACAAGTTACACCGGTCGTGTCAGTCTGCCACGTGCTCTGCCACTAGTGGGTGACCTTGCACTCTGTCATCAAATCCAGCTCCCAGAGGTTTGACTGCTTAGGCTGCGTTTAAATGCAAGCTGGTGAACACGTTTGAAGGGGCTAGGCCATGTCAAGTGCTGCGGTGCCGGAGTGGTTAACGCACTGCGCTATGAACCCGGTTGACTGATTTTAATTTCCAGCCACAGCTACCATCAGTGGTGAGCAATATCTGAACCTGTCCTGGGTCTCCCGTTCATCAACCCACAGTGGCCAGTGTGGTGAAGTATGGTCAAACAACCCGCATGACTGACACGGTGTGGGGAAGGCCTTCATCCAGCAGTCGATTGACAAAGATCCGTATATTGAATTATACGTTTTTTTTTTTGCCAGCCAAGCTCATTGCGGTGACGGTGCTGATGATGAAACGGTCGCTAAAGGTTTGACGTGCTCGTCTGGGCCCACAGCATTCCACATGCAGAGGAGGGAGATGCAGGACACTGAGGGCAGGGCCCTTGACTTCCACCACATGGTCGAGGTGCTCAAGTTCGCTTACGCGCAGCACAGGGAGCTCGCTGACCCCGAGTTTGAGAACATGGCCCAGGTGAGCTCGCGGGAGGTGAGCTGTTGGTCCGTGAGCGGTTGGCGATGAAGGCAGAGGGCGGAGGCGTGGGACCAGCACGACAGTGGATTTTTCTGCACTGCCTTTGTGCTGACAACGGCACCCCGCATCAGCAGCAGCAGCAGCCTAGAGCAGCTGTTTTTATTCATTGTGGCCGCCCTTCGAAACGATATCCAGGAATGCGCGCGATCTCGTCAGACCTTAGAAGATAAGCAGGGTTGAGTCCGGATAGAAACGACACTTGTTAAAAAAAATGTGGACAAAAGGGCACTTGAATGGATCTCAGAAGTACCTCTATGGTATCTGCTTCCACGGGTCATTCTCTTTTATAAAGGATCACACTGCTCTGTGAGAAATCTGAATGGTTACTTTGTCTCATGCCATGCCACCTACACCATATGCGAGTAATATTCATTACCTTACAGTCAAACCATTATTTAATTCTCAGAGCTGGAATTTATCCAATTGTAGTGCAAAACCTATTTTAACCTGGTGGGTCTTTTGTACATTAATTCATGAACCTTTTGAGACCAGCATCCCACTAACGCTTGACAACATGAGTTTAATCAGTCGGCTGAAACCTGGATAATAACCTAAGCTGTCTGCGGTGCAAGCCCAGGGCTCTGACCTCTAAGCCACCCGGCCACCTCCTTATGAAGCAACATTTTTTTTGGAACGTCCATATACGAAATTGACGTGCACGCCCCACCTTGCTGCGGCGGCGCGTCCCCTGTCGCACTCCCCAGAAGGTGCAGGAGCTGATGTCTCCGGCGTACGGCGAGAAGCTGCGACGGCTTATCCAGCACGACCGCACCCACGAGCGATCCTTCTACACGCCCACTGAGCCCGACAAGCCCCACTACGGCACGTCGCACCTCTCCGTGCTGGCCGAGGACGGCGGCGCCGTTTCCGTCACCAGCTCCATCAACTTTTAGTGAGTCTCCCGCGCACGCGCGCGCGCGCGTGCGGCCACGCCATCGCGATCGCTTTCGCTTCAAGGGTCGTGCGCTAAGAATTGCGCAGAGCCGCCGGGAGGGAAGATGCGTCGGCACCACCCGCATCCTTATTTGAGAATGGCGAAAATGAGCTTTGGGTTTATTGTTTTTTTTGTCTTTTAAACGCCCATCATTTTAACCAGGATGCCCAGCAGCGGTGGCACAGGCCTAACGTGGAAAACGCGAATGCCACTGCTGAAATCCGAGCAGCAAATCTTCACGGAGCCTCAAAACTGTTCATCAGGAGGGTTTTGCGTTTGAATTTTGGCAAGTACATTTTTCACGAGATGAAAACAAACATCGATTCTTGAATCGACTCACGAACCCAGATTGTGACATCCGTCATTCATGCAATCACTGGTAGCGGTGAATTGCTTAATGCCTAATTGTCGACAAAAATAGAAAAATGTTTGATAGAATTGCGTTGGTAACTCTCGGCTGCTGCGATGATTTCCCATCGATTGGATAGTAGGGTGCCTGGGGGACCGGCACGAGTGCTTGGGATGAACTTTGAACCGGTGGAGTGGCCAGAATTCAGCCTTAATGCTCACCATGTGCATGGAGCATTGGTTCAGTGTTTGGCACACAGCGCAGTGAACACGGCAACCCGAGTTTGATTCCCAGCTACCGATAATGTGGTGATAGCTGGCATGGGCCCTGGGCCCCTTCCTCTTCAACAACCTGCATTGACCAGCATGGTGAGCTATGGTTAAACTACCTCATACATGAAACGTTGGCCCACCATTACATGCTTACTGAAACAGCGTGGGAAGGCCTTTGTCCAGCAGTGGATTGAAAAAGGGCTGTAATTGTTATCATTAGTATTATATACTGTTCATTACATAATCAGAATCAGAAGTTTATTTCGCTAGTGAAGCCCATTGAGCTAAGAAAGTAATTTTCAAGGGCGACTCGGTCGACATCAAAGCATTCCACAATTAAAGTAAAAAAAACCTAATAATCTTAATAATAGCAATTATGTTGTAAAAGTAGATTCACACTTAAACTTTAGGGATATTAATAGTCAGTTTAAACAAGGACAGAGATGGCAGGATGGAGATACCAAGAGACAAAAACTACCGTGTTATTAATTTGTTGACATTTTAAATTTAAAACAATGTTTACCCGATGGCTTTATTTTTAACCCAGATCTTCCTTGAAAAAAGAGATGGCTAAACTCAATTGGCCCTTCCCGGTTCTAGATAAAGCACACGATGGGTAGACGAACGTTGGAACCTCATCCACGTGCGCAACGACGCGGTGCAGTTTTGGTTCGCAGGTCGTGTCGAACAGAACCGGCATCATTCTCAACGACCAAATGTCCGACTTCTCCTGCCCTCAACCCGGCAAACCGGCCTTCAACTTCATCGAGCCATGTAAGACCCTATTTTCATTCTTCATTTATGTGCTTTGAAGGAGGGCCATTGCCCCGAAAAAACCCTACCTCTTGGATAATTTTCCTTTTAAGGCCATGGCATTATTCACAAATGTGTTGAGCTTTTTGTTTGTTTGTTATTCGTGCTTGTACACCGTTTCTAAAGCAGCAGCGGGCAGCAAATAATTTGTCCTATTCTTTCTTGGCCTGTCACTGCAAACAGAATTTGTTAGGAAGAGTTAAACTCACTTCCTGCTTTTTGTTTAACAGTCCTGCCAATTTGTGCAGGCTATTACCGGGCCATTTCCATTCATTACTGGCCATGTAAGCTCCGCTTTTCACTGTGGCTCATTGTTCTTTGGGACAATATCAGCCTTGCCAACTGAATAATGTAGTTTATGAAAGTCACCCAACAATATTCACGGTGATTGAATGGAGGCACTTTTTATTCTCACTTCAAAGATTGTTCACTGCCAAAAGGACAGGAAGATGTTGTGTTCAGGCTATTGAAAATTGATAAATGCATTGTTTAAAAACTCAACTCACCACTATTGTCAACGCATCCTTGGGGAAAAAAGCAAAAGGTAACAAAGATGCAGCCCTGCAATGTCTTGCTCGTGTCACCGCAGGGAAACGTCCCATCTCGTTCATGAGCCCGAGCCTCCTCCTGGACGAACATCGCATGGTTAAAATGGTGATCGGGGCTTCGGGTGGCTCCAAGATCACAGCGGCGATAGCACAGGTGAGCACCGCTCTGTGATTCCACAGTGGGAGCTGCGGCCACTCAAGTCCCGCCGGACCACCACTGTGGTGGGAGCTGTCAATTATTTTTAAACTTAGCTCCAGCTGCGTAACGATGCATCGATTCATCTGTCATGTAGATTTTCCGTTGAAATTTATCCCAAACGACATCACCCGCAATCTATCATGACTGGCGGTGGGTGAAAGTCTCCCCAAAACTGTCACCATTTTTCACGGTCCCGCAACGTAAAAACAAAAACCTCGCTCCCGCACACGAGCTGGAGTCATTTCTCCCCTTCCGTGGAGGGATACATGTCCTGTGGGGCGTGTTGCCTCTTGGACTTGGCGTTCTGTTTAATTGGAGGTCTTATGTCGTGTGCGCGCATGCACGCACGCCGTAAGTGTCATTTACTCTGTCGTAAGGAAAGCGAGATGCCAGTTGGGTAATGACACATCAAGGAATCTCTCACGCTCACGGTCGTGCATCTGTGTATGCACGCACACGAATCGGTTATTTGCCATCGTTTGACTGTGTTGCTTGTGATTGGTGTACGTGACACTCTGCGGCCACTACATTAAATTGTGATGTTTAAAAAATCAAAGATTGAAACGAACCGTGACCGCTAGAAAGTCGGGAGGGGGAGAACCTATTGGACATCTGTGACAAAGAGCCTGATAGCCCATCAAATTCCTCCAGTATAAATCAATATTTTGATTCTGATCTGATTCTGTTTCAGGCGTGAGACTCTTGCCAGTGGCAGCTCGCCCTTTTTTTATTTGTTCCTTTCGTTGTTGATGTTGTCTTTGTTGATGTTGTCCGTCGTAATTTTTTATTTGTCACCAGCGATGTTGCTACCGACACTGTTTGATTTGTGGTCGAAGTTCTCGTTGTTGTTGTTGTTGTTGTTGTCATTGTTGATGCTCTTGGCTGTTTATGATGTTTTATTGTTTCTTTTATTGTCATTGTTCTTGTAGTTTTTGTCGTCACTGTTTTTTACATCTTGTTCATCTAAGGGTTTGCTGCAGGGACTATTGGGTCACGGCAGAGTGCGTGTCTAAACAAGGCTCTCCCGTGCAGGTCTTGGCGAACGTGCTGTGGCTTGGCTACGATCTGCCAAATGCAGTGTGCCAGCCAAGACTCTACATCAATCAGGAAGACTTCTTCCTGCAGAATGAGACAGGCTTCAATGAGGTGAGCATAACAATGATGAGTGTTCAATGGTGGCACTCGGCATAAGCAACCTGAGTCAAAGCTTCAGACCCCAAGAAGCTTATGGGGGTTGTTATCTCAGGCATGGACATGTGATCTCTCTGTGAACCCTTAGTAAACTCGGGGGGGGGGGGGGGTCACGGGGGCTGTGGTGGGGCGGTGGGCGAGGACTGGTGGCTTTTATTGGGGAGGTCGCCACATCAAAGAGGTTGATATATCCACTAGACTAGAACTTTATTATGACTGGATAGGATCGTGCATTTTGAGTAATCGTCTTCATCGCGACCATTTGTTTTCTCTCTAACCCTTTTACCAACAGGCCATCAAGCTGCTTTTGGAGAAGAAATCCCACGTGTTCACGCAGACATTCCCCAGTGTTGGTGTGGTGCAAGCCATTTGGCGCGAGGGCAGAGCCATAACAGCTGTGTCTGACGCTCGGAAGTATTCAATGGCCGATGGCTATTAGGCCAGGGAGAGGGCTGCCCTCACTCAGGCTGAGCTGCAAGCACCCTCCGTCACTCTCCTCTGCCAAGTGTCTCCGACGCTTTAAGCGCTCTGTCCGTCGGATGCTTGGAGAGAGGCCTACGCATGTGGCATCTCCCAAGCGCCGCTCCGCTACGAGGACAAAAAAACTCAACTCAATGATCTTGTCATGTTAACAGCTCGGCGCGTCAAGTACTGTTCCTCCGCTGTGCCCTTCGAAGTTGTGAGTTTCACGAGAACTTGCCGGTCAGTGGCCTCCAGCTGGTAAGGTGCTAGCAAGAGGCCCACGAATTATGTGGCGTCTCGCAAGCGATGTCCCTCCTCGTGTTCATAGCTTCAAAATGCATCACAAGTTCTGCTGCTTGCGAGGCATCCTTCGAAGTTGTCCGCTGCACAATGTATTCGCTCGGGCTCGCATGTCCCATAGGCGTCAACTCGACCTGGATAGAATAGCGGTGGTGTCACAGTTTCTTGTCGAGATTTTATTATCGGAGGGCTTAGATTTTTATATTTGTAATGTGCAACAACAAAGTCGTTATTTTAAACGTTTTTGCGTGTGTGTGGGGGGGGGGGGGGTTGTTGTTCCAAGGTGGAATAACGCTGGAAGGGAAAGATAGCACAATCATAATAAGAATCATCCAAGCCATCTCCTCTACCTCTGCGATATGTTTTCGGGTTGTACCGCGTGTTGCTTTGCACACTCCATCCCCGATGTTGTCAATGTGAAAACACATCGGAGAGCTGTACGGCCCAGCAGCAAAAAAAAAACGCACTCCGTAATAATTCGTCTGCTGTGCCACTGTAATGACACTGTACAGTGGTAAATGTAAATTCGGCCTTCAGTTCTGTTTGCACGGCCTCGGTGGCCTAGCGTGGAAAACTGTACGTGGGTTACACAACACTTTGATGCGAGAGTTCAAAGTCAAAGCCATTTCCTGCACACAAGAGCGTTGAGGCAGTGCTCATGGCTGTTTACAGCCCTGAGCCAGTGGTGAACATTCCACATTCAAATTGCTGTGGCCATAGGACAACCGACTGTTGACTTCCCCACAAGGTGGTACTCGATTTATTGAACTTTGAGGGATGATTGGCCGAGTGAAACGCCAACCGGGGTGAATTAGCGACCCTCGTATTGTGAGTCGCTTGCTGCACTGCTGAGCAATGTGACCGGATGATGATGATGACGATAATGACAGAGTTTGCTTTGTTACAATCCACATTTGCTGTGCGCACTGCCTGATAGTGGTGCGACAGTGGAGATAATCACAGCAGTGGGGAAGTCTCAGTAGGACTGCCACTCTGTGGCAAGACTTGTAAGATTCTTACGTCGTACAATATATCAATGTATCATACGACATAAGATTCACGATCGGTGTATCGCCTGCTTGCCAAAATATCCTGATTATCGTTTGTTGTTTAAAAAATATATATATTTTATTTCAAATAACTTAGTTGTAAACAAGTAGCTTAAATTAGTATATTTTATTTTGTTTTCTGGAGTAAATGTAACGGCGGTTACAGTATTCGATGTCATCATTTTGGTAGATAGTTTATGCGTTTAAATATTTCCCAATTGTTTAACTGACATCACGTGTGCTAGAAGACTTTTGGTATGCCGATGTTGAGTGAGCTGCAGTTAAATTACTTTTAATTTGTACTGGAAGTAATTCTTCTTCGGCGCTCTGCCTTGACAGCATGTCCTTGGTTACCATCCTCTGCATTCTCCTCTGTTCTCTGCCCTCCGCTTGACTTGCACATGTGACCCTTCAACTTCCCCAACATGCCAATCCCCGGCCTTCCTCTCATTCATCTGGCTTCCGCTCTTTCTTCAATGACGGCCTTCTTCGTCAAAACGTTCCCCTCGAATAATGAGGGCCAACTCTGTTTTTCTTTCTCCTCACGTGTGACTCCGTTGTCATTCTTCTTCTTCTTAGTTGTTGCTAACGCGTACATAAAACAAAAAAAATGTGAAAGATATTTACGTTGCGGGAAAGTAATGTCGCGAGAGTGGTCATCGCACCGGGGAAAACTGATGTCGTATCGTGATGTCGTAACATCACACCTTCCCAGTAGTGTTGCCATACTGCAGTGGCCCTCCATGCCATGTGGGACCCTCCGATGTTTGCGCTGTTGCTTTTGATTTTTCCATTCCAGTGCACATTTTTCATCCGATGCAGCGTTGCTCTCGATTGTAACTGGCACGCAACGCAGCACAGGAACAGTTCCTGTGTAGATTAAAAAAACAAAACTTGTGGCGTGACGAAGTGGCCCCTCAACTGTGCAGGAAGTCACTCGCCCGTTGCCCCCCCCCCCCCACTATTTTACCCCTCCACCACAAACCTCCAAAACTTTTTTTTAATGAAGGAAAAGAGCCCACAATTACATTTGTAAAGAAGCAAGATATCATTAAACATATGAGAGGGTGTAAATTTGCAATGTTATGTATTCAAATATTTGAGAACAGTGGAGATGCTAAATGAGGCATGTGGGGGCCCTATTTGTGTAGAGAATATCCTAACTTTTACTCCAATTGTGCTATTGGTGTAATGTCACGAGATCGGGTGTCCTTTTCAGAACTCGCAGAGAAACAGTGCTTTGCCCCCTCGTGAGAGAACGTCCCTGTGGAAGGAGATATGAAAGAACTACTTCTAAGATCCCTTCAAGTAAACGTTATCGAGAGAAGTAAGGGGCGCCAAACTTTCCCACGCACCCAATTTAGGGGGTCAAAATTATTTTCGATTATCAGAACCCAGAATTTCTGCCAAATAGAGCAGAATAATCAAATGTATTTCAATTGATTTTTGTTGTTGTGTGTGCAGTCCTTTATAACCAGGCTGACATGATCATCATCTCACTATGTTTGAGAACCAAATGTAATCACGGACCGCTGCGAATCAGATTCAAACCAAAGGTGTCAGCGGTGCCAGAGCTCCGATCCCTGAGATATCCAGCCACCAGAGTGATCGCACTTTTGAACTTCAGTCCCACACCGCACTCTCTTTGCATCATGTGCATGAACTAAAACCAAATACCTCCTATTAACTGCTGTCTATGACGGAAGCACAGCAAATACATGGCTATCCTCTGTACAAATATTGCAAACGTGCAGAATATTGCTACGGAATGGAAATTGTCTGAGGATGTGATTGTATTTAGACAAAAGTGTTATTTGCCTTTGCTGCCAAACTTTATAAAATTCCCTTTGTACATGATTATATATTTTAACACATATATTAAATGATGCATATAAAATGTGAGACGAATAGCATACGTTCTTACAGTCGCATATATTCAGCACCTTTATCTTTTGAAGGTTTTGAACATCAGACCAGCGACCTGTAGCACATTCGCAGGTGAGCTGTGGTGTTTTCGAATTCACACGCAAGGAAAGAAAAGAACCTTGCCGTACCCGACCAAGGAAAAGACGAACTCTCCTCTTTCTCGTACAGTGGCCAACCCTCCCCTCTCCATTGGTCGCGGTGCAGCACGGCAGCGGACAGCCGTCAGCCCCTACTCCCTGCCCTCTAAACTCCCTTGGTCGCGTGCCCACAGTTGGGATCTTTCAATCAGTGTTTTTTTTACGTTTAACTTCTTTTGCACCGTACGTAGCCCACCGTGCTAATCGGAGTTTGCGGGGGGGGGGGGGGGAAGAACAACAAACTAAACACACAAAAAGTAGTTGTTCTAAAGAAATTAGTGTTCAACCTAGAGCAATGAACTGTCAATATAGAAAACAATAGTTTTCAATCTAGGTTAGTTGTGTGCCAATAAAGACCGAGCGAGGTTGACGGTGTGTGCCGTGTGCCGCGGGGAATGTAAAAAGGTTGAGAAGCACTGCGTTGGAGGGTGCCATTGTTTAGCAACCTGCTATGAATACCCGAACAAGCACAATACTTACATTCAGCTGTTAAAAAAAAAAAACATCAGCGTGGGGGCCCTCCTATTTCAGATCAACAATATTTCGGAGACCTGCCCGTGATGTCACCTCAATCTTGACCTATGGCATGTGCCCCGAACTTAAGTGTGGGATTTCTTGGCAGGTAACATTGACAAAAGTCGATTGTTTATACAGAAGGCACAGGGTGAATTGTGACACAATACAGTAAGATGTATTTATGCTTCACCTACGCTGTTTTTTTATGCCTTAATCCTCTTAACATTTACGCCCAAACCTCGTGCGGCACTTTGAATAAACGTGGCTTGCCTGTGGCTAATTCAGGACGAATGTTATTCACGATTCTGACTACGCCCATCCAAGACTGTTCACGTGCGAGTTTATTCTACGCAATGGTTGCTTGTCGGACAATATGAAATGTGCGTCGAATATAGTTTACAAAACTTTCGTGAATGAAAATGCATTTATGTAGCTTATTAACGTGTTCATTTGAGTGTCAAGAGGGAGGCAATATGATACAGGTGGAAGAACCTGTCATCTGTTACATGAAGACGATTGTGACTGAGTGACTGATGTAATTGGAATGGTGTTATTGGGTTTCCCCTCCGCCCCCCAGGACATCACTCAGTGAATGTACCCAGCAGCACGGGCATTACGGGTCATGCCCCATGTGTGGGTGGAAGCTCAGGCGACTTGGCATCAATTGAAAATCTACTTAATGGCAGGGCCTTCATAGGAGACCGTCTCTACAATAATACAGTAAAGCTGCAGCCCTTGCAAATGCTCACACCACTGGTGGCAGTGCTGACCCTGGTAAACCCATTGAAACTGTTGAGGGGGGGGGTGGGGGGCAGACTGATGCGGGGGGTAGGGGTGGAGGGGAGATTTAAGAAACTTGCCTATTTCAAGCCCAGTCTACTATAACCACCACACCAGGGCAGCAGCCTCCAGACCTCGACAGCAGCGTGCCCCCCCCCCCCCCCCACCGTGTAGATGCTTTGGGAAACGAGACTGCTTAAACCGCGGTGTGCCGTTCACTAATGGCAACCGATAAAGACTCGCGGGAGCAGGGGATAAGAACGGCAGTGGGTTCTGTTGCCGGGGGTTCAACGGAACGCGTGACCTAAAGATTCTGAAGGGCATGATTTTCAAATGTGATCATCTGTGATTTTAAGAATACTATTTATATTGTTTCAAACTTGACCAGTTGAATAATATTAAGGATCACATTCATGTACTGTATACGAAAAAGTCACGCTTTGTTCATCTTGCATAGACTGTTACTGCATGGAAACTGAAGAGATGCTGGTGTGTAGGACAGCGTCAATGATTGGTTGTGCAAAAAAAAAACTGGATTAACGCACATTTCTGTTTTAACGTATCATCTACAGAACATTTATGATGAAATATTTTTTGTTTATTTTTATAGCATTGTTATTTACTCACAATAAAGCCTTTATACGAAACATTCTATTTCGTTGGACCATTGGGGCCTTGAATTCATGTGTGGATAAAGTTTAAAGATCACGTTAAGTTAGTTTATTTTACATCATTAGATCTCCTTTGCCAGTACCAAAATGTAATAATAGGGTCTTTCCCCTTTTTTTGGCAACAAAACTGAAACCTTTTTACGAGGATTCATGTCTGCACTAACCACAATACCTGCAGATAAAATGCAAACAAAAAACATACTATGATAATATAATATATATTGTCCTTGAAACTGATTGGTCCACACCAATCAGTTTCAAGGACAATGCATATATTATCATAGTATGTTTTTTGTTTGCATTTTAACTGCAGGTATTGTGGTTAATGCAGACATGAATCCTCGTAAAAAGATTTCAGTTTTGTTGCCAGAAAAAAAGGGAAAAAACCCTAGTATTAGTTGATTTTGTTTAACCAGGTCTCATGAGTCCCATGAGACCAGGATGAATCTCATGAGACCAGGATGAGTCAGGATGAGTCTCATTTGAGTCTCATTTGCAAGAGTGACACAAGGCATCAGTCCGGCGATGATTGGTGTCTAATTCCAGTTGAGTTATTTGCCTGTAATACTCGTGTGTCAAATGCTGTTATCGAGCACCTATTAAGGCTGGCATGGCTCATGAGGGGGTGGGTGTCCAGCACCACGCCCGGCCGCCTTTGTCTCCCCAGTGTAGATGTTTACTCACTGCACCAAGTGCTCACTTAAGTCTGAGTCTACCTATGGCAGGCCTAAGACCGGTTCAGATATTCGTCAGTTATTGGTTCTTGAGCTGGAATTGAACTCAGGTGAACTTGGGTTCGTAGCGCAGTTGGGCTAATCACCACAATACCACTCCCCCTTAACACCGGCACACAATGGCCTCCTCAAACACGTAGATTACAAAACCCGGCATCTGAATGGATCGCTTGACAATGTTTTACTGCGTACACGAGGATTAGTATGCGAACGGTCCATTGTGTTTGGAATTCCACCTCTAAACTGTGCCCTCCCATTGGCTCAAATTTGTTCACAACAAGTGCCACTTGAGCCGTAAGCCATCACAGGTAGTCCGACATCACTTAACGCAACGCGTACATCGGCCGGGTGACTCACCTGCAGAGCGGGCGACTCACAATTGGAATGTTGCGAGTTCGTGGCCTGGTCGACCCAACCCATAATCCCCCCACTTTGTGAAGAAGTCAAAAGTGGTTGTCCTATGGTAGAACTAAACCCCTCCACGGGAATGTGGAATGTCGAATATCAACCACTGGCTCGGTGATGTTAAACAGGAGATGAACACTGCCTCAATGCTTATTTCAGCGAAATGTTTTTCGATCAGACGTCGTGGCTTGACACGTCCATTGGTCTTGGTATGTGAGACCGGCTAGAGCTTCCCTCGATTCCACGCTCGTCTGCCAGCAGGGAACTGCAAGACTTCTTGACCTTTACACAAACGAACGCAGTCCTTTCACTTTGACATGCACAACAGTTGCGGGCCGCCCAGTGTTTTTTATTTCCCAACCTATACTTTCAATCAGGAACGCTAGCGGGTGAGTAATCTGCGCAAACACAGTCAAAGGAGAAACAGGAATTGAGCGAGATGGATTTTTTTTGTGTGTGTGCAGTTTTATTGCGGTTACATTTAATTTTTTTTCAATTTTTCTTTTTACAATTTTCATCGGCGTGCAGGAAACTGGAATAACCGCTCGCGCGACTTAATCTGTAGCAATATTCTCCTGCGCAGGCAGTCTGAAAGGAGCGTGATGGTAGACGAGACACGCGTACAATGATAGGCGAGGCAGCAACAAGGCAGTTACGGTAACTGCAGGCAGGAAGAGCCGCCACTAGCGGGGAGCTTTACAAAGCGGATATTTGGCCTACTCTTCCTGCGATAGCCACACATCTTCTAATGGGTGGATGCAGACACTATTTACCTCGCCACGCATAACTTGTGGTGTCCTCATTTTTATACCACTGGCTGGACAAGGGTGGAGGCATTCAATAGACTTGCCCCATTCTTTCAACTTGCCACGCCGAGAGATCGCACCCACGACCTCCTGTAGACCAGACGAGGTGGATGACATCTCGCCACCGTGGCGCAGAGGGGGTGGCGAGGGGGCGGAGGAGGGCGTCGAGGCAGGGGGGGGGGGGGAGGCGACGAAGCGGGGGGGGGGGGGAGCGACGAGGCAGGGGGGGGGAGCGACGAGGCAAGGGCGGGGGGCGACGAGGCGGGCGGGGGGGGGGACCGCCAGCTCACGTCGTGACCTGGCCGAGGTCTCCCAGACGCAGCAATGTCGGTGACATTCCCCGTGCCACCGCTCTGAGTCCGCCTCTCAGTACCCGGCGGGGCGGCCGCCCCTGCGGTAGTCGGACTCGGCGCACCAGTGGCTGCCGACGCGCACGATGGCTTGCACGACCGAGTCGGCGGCAGGAGACTGGAGGGCAACTTCGTGGTTCCTGCAGCGAAGGCCGTCCACCACGGCCTGCCGTGATGAAGACGCAAAGCACGGGGCAAAGCGGCGTTTGTTTGGGGAACGTGGTTTTTAAAAAAAAAATATTTTAAAGCACATCTGAAACTGTTTAGGATCTCAAAGGCACCAAATGGCGTTGTGCCTGCTCTAAACATGGAAGTTCTGGATAAAAAAAATAATTCCTGAATAATAAAACAGTTTGCAGCTTAATAACACTTTCCGGACCAATATTTTCCATAATACAGGTTTTGTTGTGTTTGTGTTAGATAGCTGTTTCAGGCCAATTCTGGATGAAGGGATCCCCATGCTGTGTCGGTCACGGGGGCTGTTTGACCATACTTCACCACGCTGGTCAGTGCGGGTCGGTGAAGGAGCAAAGGACCCAGGACCGTGTCAGCTGTTGCTCGTCACTGGCTGGGAATCTCGGCATCGTAGGGAAATGCGCGCATCAATGCCCCAACCACTCCACAACAGTGGCAATATTACAAGAATGATAAGAAATTTACAATTGCCCAAAAGCAGTAGAGGTCACGACAGTGAAGAGTCCTCTAATGCTAGGTCAAACCCGAGTAATTTTCACCGCACAGTACACAATCTACTGCCCCTATGTATGTAAAGACTCGCTCCCGTCGGAGGAATTTAGATTTTTGTAAACTTCCGGCTCAGCAAATGAACACTGCCTCAATGATTATTTGAACAAAAAAATAACTTTGAAGTTTTGTGTACGTTTCAACATATCACGGCCTGTTTTTGATCGGGATTGCATTGGTGATTTGGTGCTGGAGGGGATGAACTGAGTAGGAGCCTTGTACTCCTAAGCGCCTCTTGTAGTACACAGCATCGCGAGCAAGCACTCATGATAACTTATATTTTATCACGGTTGCTGAACACAGGCCCAAAGGCGCAAGATGTCAAGCGGCCAGGAACGAACAGCACTATTGAAGGTTTAAATAGATCAGAGTTCAGAATAATACTGGAGGCATTTCATGAGCTATTAAGCTATTATTCACAGATGTCCGGCAGCGGCGGGCTAGCAGGTTACATCAAAAGCAAATACGGGGGACATAAGAGTAAGCCAGAGAAAAGTTGAGCAAGTCCATGTTGAAATTAAAATAGAGATATATAGAGATATATAGCATGGAAGTACAAATTGCACGAAAGTACTGTATATAAATGTTTCAGATGTGTTTACCACGTTCATTGACTTGAGCAAATATTTTAAGAACTTGGGATACCAGACGATGGGAGGAAATTCCAAAGCAGAACAGCACAGATAATACACCACAAAGAGAAGTGTTTTGACCCGCAGTGTTGGTTGGTTCAACAAAATGGTGTGGATGAGATGAATTCATCTGGTAGATCTCAATATGGGTGGAGGAATCAAAGAGAGACGTTCAGGGGAACACTAACCATGTGGCGGCATAGCGACAGAAGAGTGATGAACACCGTTATTATGAATAACGTTCATCGCACAAGCCTACGTGTTAAATTGAGTGATACAAATGCGACTGGCCACCCAGTGCGTGAGTGACCGGAGTGAGTCGGTGAATGCTGCATCAGCTGACTGTTTTTTGCGTCTCAATTGCCGTACGGTGTACGCAAGTTCGTGCGAATGAGTTGTCGGCTTGCTGGATAAACTTCAAACCCACCGCGCGAGTGTACACGTGCCCTTTCGGGTCGTGAGATGTGCGAAAGGTATCGGATTGCAACCAGAGAAATGAGAATAGGAAATAATCAGGCGCTGCATGTTTATTGAGGTTCCTGAAATTGCCCCAGGAAAATGAATGCCACATGTTTTGTGATTTTACAACTTTTATAATTTGGCCCTGTGGTGGACAGTGTTTCAGATCCGAGCTGAGGGCAAGTGCTTTCTTGAATAATCTAAATCATGCGTCTTCCCCCAACTCAGATGATGAGAATCAGAATCTTTATTTAGAATGGTGGAATCCGATGAGTTATGAAGCTCTGTTTCACAGACGTCCAGTATGGGTGAGTCAGCAAGTTACGCCAAGTTACGCGGGTTTTTTTTCATTTGAGAGCATGGGGATTGTTCGTGTTGTTGGCGAGAGGGGAGGAAGCGGAGCAGGGTGAGTGGTTGGGTCCAAAAGGAACAGTTCCATAATGTTCACTAGATGTGGAACATGTAAGACCCTCTGTGTGTTTTTTTTGTACTTTGAAATCTGCACCACACTTGAAATATGGTTTATGTGTCCCTTAACATCACCCACCATCGCTCGGGGAATTATTTCAGAACATCAATTCACGCTCAAACTTTTTCTTTTCTTTCCTGCCTGCTGAGTATGCGGTGTTCTGCCAAAGTGACACAATGTGGGAAAATGCTGCGTGGGTAATAACCCCTCTCTGCCACGTGTTGCTCTGTCACTGCCGGCTCAGGCCGTGGGACTCCATACAACCTTGACGGAGACAATCTCCAGGCAGCGTTTCGAGAGGAAGCGGCTGGCAAGGAGACCTATCGATGCCAATGATTACGTATTATCGTATAGGTTTGCGTGAAACTCGGACCCACATCTGACAGAGGATAGTTGTCTTTAAACATCTGAGAGTTCACCAGCATTTGGTTTATGCAAGCCTGACTGCTGAAAAGGTGATGAATGACTTAAAGCTTTCGTGACTGCAGGAATTCATATGCTTTGGGTCTTTCGGTAAAGTCCTGATGACGAACGCTTGTGTTGCGATCGAAACGTCGTATTTTTTTTGTTATGTTACGTTATTTCTTTGAACCTATCTACGTGACTTTACCGAAAGACCCAGATAATAAAGTGATGAATGTTGAAACGGGTCGAAGGTTTGCTTGAATCAAACATGCAAATGAAAAAGAGTCACTCCCAGAAGGCTGTGGGCGATGGGATGTGTACACAAATGACCGTCATTTTGTGCAGGGGCAGATATGAGAAGGGGGTGCAATTGGCTGCGTATTCATATGTCAAGTGGCTCAATCGTGGGTAGTGGCATGGCAGTGCACACACAAACAGCTGAGGGACAAGCTGATGCAGGGAGACCGATGTCAAGATGTTGTAATGAAGTACAGTACAATGCTGGTGCCCATTGTGAACTGGTGCCACTTTGTTTTGATATTTTTTTTGCGAATTTACTCCGATACGGCCATCATCGTCCCCCTGTTGCCCATTGGCAGCAGCACCGTTCCATCTCTACACCGACTTTCAAGAGACACTTTAAAGGCCGCACCGATATCTCCTGGATTTCAAGCGACACTGCATTTATTGGCTCCGTGCTTTAGAGTTACCGGTCATTCATGTCTGTGAAATATTGTGTGCGTTACAAATTGCATTGTTGTTAAAACTAAATCTGCTCTTAAATTATTGACATATAATAATAATAAAAGGTTTTTACGCAGATTAATTAAAAATGTATAATTTACACTGTTGAATTCTGGAAGATATTGATTCTCATTCTGCTCAAAGTAAGAGGCAACTCTGACTGATTTTGTCATCAACACATTTTTCACAGATGTTCTAACTTGTTTCAATTGCAAATAAGGAAAAACATGGCAACCGGGCCGAGCGTATGCATACAGTGAGGGAAAAAAGTATTTGATCCCCTGCTGATTTTGTACGTTTGCCCACTGACAAAGAAATGATCAGTCTATAATTTTAATGGTAGGTTTATTTGAACAGTGAAAGACAGAATAACAACAACAAAATCCAGAAAAACGCATGTCAAAAATGTTATAAATTGATTTGGCATTTTAATGAGGGAAATAAGTATTTGACCCCTCTGCAAAACATGACTTAGTACTTGGTGGCAAAACCCTTGTTGGCAATCACAGAGGTCAGACGTTTCTTGTAGTTGGCCACCAGGTTTGCACACATCTCAGGAGGGATTCTGTCCCACTCCTCTTTGCAGATCTTCTCCAAGTCATTAAGGTCTCGCGGCAGACGTTTGGCAACTTGATCCTTCAGCTCCCTCCACAGATTTTCTATGGGATTAAGGTATGGAAACTGGCTAGGCCACTACAGGACTTTAATGTGCTTCTTCTTGAGCCACTCCTTTGTTGCCTTGGCCGTGTGTTTTGGGTTATTGTCATGCTGGAATACCCATCCACGACCCATTTTCAATGCCCTGGCTGAGGGAAGGAGGTTCTCACCCAAGATTTGACGGTACATGGTCCCGTCCATCGTCCCTTTGATGCGGTGAAGTTTTCCTGTCCCCTTAGCAGAAAAACACCCCCAAAGCATGTTTCCACTTCCATGTTTGACGGTGGGGATGGTGTTCTTGTGGTCATAAGCAGCATTCCTCCTCCTCCAAACACGGCGAGTTGAGTTGATGCCAAAGAGCTCCATTTTGGTCTCATCTGACCACAAAACTTTCACCCAGTTGTCCTCTGAATCATTCAGATGTTCATTGGCAAACTTCAGACGGGCATGTATATGTGCTTCCTTGAGCAGGGGGACCTTGCGGGCGCTGCAGGATTTCAGTCCTTCACGGCGTAGTGTGTTACCAATTGTTTTCTTGGTGACTATGGTCCCAGCTGCCTTGAGATCATTGACAAGATCCTCCCGTGTAGTTCTGGGCTGATTCCTCACCGTTCTCATGATCATTGCAACTCCACAAGGTGAGAACTTGCATGGAGCCCCAGGCCAAGGGAGATTGACAGTTCTTTTGTGTTTCTTCCATTTGCGAATAATCGCACCAACTGTTGTCACCTTCTCACCAAGCTGCTTGGCAATGGTCTTGTAGCCCATTCCAGCCTTGTGTAGGTCTACAATCTTGTCCCTGGCATCCTTGGAGAGCTCTTTGGTATTGGCCATGGTGGAGAGTTTGGAATCTAATTGATTGATTGCTTCTGTGGACAGGTGCCTTTTATACAGGTAACAAGCTGAGATTAGGAGCACTCGCTTTAAGAGTGTGCTCCTAATCTCAGCTCGTTACCTGTATAAAAGACACCTGAGAGCCAGAAATCTTTCTGATTGAGAGGGGGTCAAATACTTATTTCCCTCATTAAAATGCAAATCAATTTATAACATTTTTGACATGCGTTTTTCTGTATTTGTGTTGTTGTTATTCTGTCTCTCACTGTTCAAATAAACCTACCATTAAAATTATAGACTGATCATTTCTTTGTCAGTGGGCAAACGTACAAAATCAGCAGGGGATCAAATACTTTTTTCCCTCACTGTATATATGTCCATAATAAAGGTTTATTTGGGTTAGATTGTGGAAATATAAATGTGTCGTTAACTCGCCACCACCCATCACAGCCAATTAATAAGGTTTGTCAGGTAAAAAACAAGTGCAAGTCAGTTACTGCTTCAGCATACCGGTGTATTGGAGAGTAAACCCAGAACATTTACAATTTGAACACGACATTTCACTGGTGATTACAACCAGCTGCATCAGGCAATTTGGAAAAATTGTGGCAAATCGCCGGATGAAGTGTGGCAAATCAAAAGCCCACATGTTAAACGGCATATATATGTATTTGGGAGTAGTGGCACGATGGTTAGTGCACTCACCACTGCGTCACCAGTGACCAGAATTTGATTCCTGGCCAAGGCTAGCATCAATGGTGAATATCTGAACAGGTCCTGTGCCTCCCTTAGGTCAGTTCCATCTGATATGAGTACCTCTATAAACATCAGCACTGGTGAGACAAAGGCAGACGGGCACGGTATTGACCACACCATCCTCTTGTGCATCGTGCCGGCATTCATAGTTGCTCGTTAACAACACTCGCCCCCACAGTCTATGAAAGGCTATTGGGGGATTTACGTTTTTTGTATATAAAGATTCCGTATGCTGTATACCTGATCGAACCCATCCTCAACGATGACTTTATTTGGCAGGAGTTGATGGTGCAACCGTGGTGCAGAAACAGCCGCCTTGATGTCTTGTCCAAACCAGAGCGTGTTAATTATGGCCTGTCGGAAAGATGTCGCATTCACATGCAACGACCAGTTTACTGTGGGTAATTACTTCAGAAAAACATCCACACTGCCATTATGATGTTCTCGTATACTCTCCAGGCGATGCGAGCGCATTCGCTACGTGCCGAATTTCCCTTCATGCTCGCGCACAGAAAACAGCTCCGTGCATTAAAATAACTTGCCCTTTGCTTGGCATTGATTGACAATTCGAATAGCCTGCGTAACAATTAAGCCCTGATCTTTCAGCAAACAGAGAATGCCCCTTAAATGACGCAACACACGTCATTCCTATTACACGCGCCACAGCTGTATTGTAAATAGTCTACGCCGAATAATAGGGTTTTTCCCCTTTTTTCTGGCAACAAAACTCAAACCTTTTTACAAGGATTCATGTCTGCATTAACCACAATACCTGCAGTCAAAATGCAAACAAAAAACATACTATTTTAATATATGCATTGTCCTTGAAACTGATTGGTCCACACCAAGGGACGGCTTTCTTTTGAGCCACGACCCAATTGGTGCTCGACCAGATGACGCCAAAGGCGTACTCGTACGCCGTCCCTTGGTGTGGACCAATCAGTTTGAAGGACAATGCATATATTATCATAGTATGTTTTTGTTTGCATTTTGACTGCAGGTATTGTGGTTAATGCAGACATGAATCCTTTTAAAAAGGTTTCAGTTTTCTTGCCAGAAAAAAGGGGAAAAAACCTATTATTACATTTTGGTACTGGCAAAGCAGGTCTAATGATGTAGTCTACGCCTGTTATATGCCGACTGGCAGGGCCTCTGCTCCACCATCTAAGAATGAGTGCACTTTGTATATATGCTCCGGATCAATCTCTAGCCGGCGGTCAAAGACAAAGATCCCCCGTATAGCCTGAACAGACTGTTAGGGAAAGTGCTGCTAGCGAGCACCTATAAAGGCCGGCACGGCACCACACGAGGGAGTAGGTGACCAACACCAAGCCCGGCCGCCTTTATCTTCCTAGTGGCGGTATTTACTACACAGCGCACCAGGTACTCATTTGAGGCTGATAATCGTCACTGGTGTTGGCCGTGAGCGGGAATCGAACTCGGGCCGTCGGGTTTGTAGCGCAGCGCGTTAACCCGCGACACCACCACCGGTGATCGTTCACTGTGCTACCTGCATTGCGTGTGTGTGGTGGCACTGCCGGGCTAGGTGGGAGCGCAGGATGTTGCCACCTGTCCTGATGATCTCAGGTAAAAGTTAAAGGTGCAGCTATCCAATTACTTGTTCACACCACTGAAGAAGAAGGAGAAGGGCTTCAACTACAGCAGCGGTTCTCAAAGTATGGTCCCTGGAGGATCAGGTGGTCCGTGACGGTTCCCCAGGTCGTCCACGGGGATAGGATGCAAACGGAGGTCGATCCGGAAATAATGACAACGTTTATACCTTTTGGTTCTTTCGGTAAAGTCACGTAGGTAGAAAATAAAAATAAATTAAATCACGACGTTTCGGGCGCAACACAAGCGTCCGTCATCAGGTGTGTTGCGTCCGAAACGTCGTGATTTATTTTAATTTTATTTTATACCTACGTGACTTTACCAAAAGAACCAAAGAGTAATAATGGATCATTGCAGTCACGAAAACTTCAGATCTAGATTTATACCTTTTGTTTCGGACGTGAATTAATATTTGACTTGTGCCATTTAATTAAAAAAGTTAGATAAACTACCCGGATTAAACTACCATAATCCTAAGATAAAAATGCCACCCGTATTTTGTGTGTTTTTTTTAATGTTCCGGTTATATGAATAATGTTGTATTAGCGGTATTTAGAGAGAGCAGTGAATGCGTTTTGTCACTAGGGGTGAGGCGCTGGGTGGTTCGCGGAAGTTCAAGGAAGGGTTATGTATCCTATTTGTCCATGCTGGCGAGACGTGGTTGAAAGAAGTGGGAGTTCTCACATTCTACCCGACCTCACGCGACCTGTACTGTGGTGTACCCATGTATACAGAATCAAGATATCAGAATTTGTATTTATTCTGGAGGAATCCGATGAGCTATAAAGCTCTTTTTCACAGATGTCCAGTAGGGGCAGGTTAGAACGTTACAACATCAAACACTACAAAACACGACAGTAGTGCAAAGTACAGGAAGGGCGAACAAGTCACCCAAACATATAGAAATAAAACTAAACCACCCCCATCAAACCAGGCAAAGCCAACTGGGGTATTAACGTGTTTTTCAGAAGCGGCGTTGGCCACAAATGATAGCTCGTTTCAACTGCAGCACCGGGACATCGAATTTGTCGACCGCTGCAATGGGAGTCCAGTGTGCTAAGCATTACGCCAGGGCAACGTCGATTATGGTGTGTTATTCTGCTCAGAAATGTCCTTTTTTGTGGTACGCTGTCTTTCCGGTATTTCACAAGACCCGTTTTTTTTGGGTCAGTTGAGCAATAATACACCACTCCAAGAGAATAATTTTACCGTAATTATCTCCTCTTCCAGTAGAGCACTGTGAGTTATTATTTTGCGTGCGATGTATCCCAGCAACCTCAGAGTTAGCATCACTAACCGAGCAAGTCACAGTCGCACTTTTGCCCGTTATTGCTTCTTTGTGCGTGAGATGCTTCAGCTGACCAAGCGCAAACGATGTGCTTGTCTATCGGTAGCGGCACGCGTCGGTCCTCTGGCGCAGGGATAACACCCTGAGGGCGGGATGCTTTAGCTTTTTTTTCTTTGTTTTAAACGATGTCCTTTCTGCTTCGCCACACACGGGCGCATGTATGTTGAACTTCTTTTTCGCAAACGTACGTGGCCAACCGTGCCGATCGGAGTCGCGGAAAATGTAGCGGAGCAGATAGTATAGTGACCCTCCTGGGCTGCCAGTTTTATTGTGTGACAAAGTGCCAGAGTGGTTCGGGGCTACAGGGACAATAAGCATTCTTGATCGGATAGGCGTAACATCTGCCAACGGTGGAGCATTGGGTTTAACGGATACGCGTCCGGTCTGTCGGAATAAATGCCGCCGTGAAACACGATGGCCTCGAAAAACGCGTCGCGCTTATGTGGGGAGATTTCCCTTGTGCATTTATTGGCTGTCCGAGTTACCTTAATCAGCTTGCACCTTCGCATTGACGTTGGTAACCAGGTGTTTTTGAGAAATTCCTTGCTACGCCTGGGTGCATACGCTAAGAGATAGCTGCTCCCTCCTCCAGGTTAGGGCCTCACAAGCTCCACTACGCATATGTGTAGCCCTTTGTCAACCCCACTGATGGTTGATGACCTCCAAGCACCATACGAGGTGCTGGTGGGGTGGGGGGGGGGTTATTTGATCATAATTCACCACGCTGGTCATTGCCTGTTGATAAAGGCAGGGAGCATCGATCTGGGATCATAGAAAGGCAGTACAACGAGGTTTTTTTTTGTGCTGTGCTGACCTCTGCCCAGCATAGGCCTGCAGCAGCCTATAACACCTGTTATGCAGAGTGGTCGCCCGTTCACGCACTTTCTAGGCGCCTACCTGCTCAGCCTCCGAGTCTGACACAATGGGGCGCATTGCGGGTGATTTCGTCGATGGTGAGCAGCGAGATGGATGTTTGTCTATGGTGGGTGTTCGGCTTTGCACGGTCCGTTAGACTCGATGTAACCATCAGGGTATCATTTGCGTACACTTTGCAGACTTTGTAAATAATCGAGTGATTCAGTGCACATATCCTGAGCGTAGGAATCCCTAGCCAATGAATCAATGCGTCGTTATACAGCATGAAGACAAACGTACTGTATTCTTAGAAATATAAAACACAGCTGCCTCAGTATAAAAGTAAAAAAAAACTGTACTTTCAAAATAAGCACCATGATCCCTCAAGCACTGAGCAATAAAAACAATTAAATGAGAGGCGTAGCGATGGTGCAGTGGTTCTTATACCTGGCGAGCTGAGCTCGATCCCCGACCACGGCTAACATCAGTGGCGAGCGACGAAACGCTGAATGTACACATGTCTTCATAATTCCTATACGTTGCATGTAATGGGTTCACTCGAGGTGAGGTGCCGTGCCGGTGTAGCGTAGTTGCTGGGCAGCATTTCACTCCGAACGGGTGGATGTTGAGGTCTGAAGGTCGAATCGGCGGGTTCGAATGAAACCGAGCGTGCTACCGAGTACCAGGGCGGCGCTCGTGACGATGCGGATCCCACCAGCTGCGCCCACCACCATCTTCACCTGCGCGTCCTCGTCCATAACCACCGCTGGGCACATGGAGGAGAGTGGACGCTTCCCTGGGTGGAGGAGTTAAGAGCATTGACAGTTGGGCAAGAAATGCCGCTTCAATGCATCTCCATGCACGCACGCACGCACACATACACGCACGCACACACACACGCATACACACATACGCACACACACACACGCTCGTTATGCTGATGTAGGTAGGAGGGCATGTGCCGTGGCCACATGAGGCCTTCCACTTCAATCTGGCCTACATGCATCCTAGCCACACTAATCGGGTACGGGTGGGGGGGGGTGAGAATTTTTCAACCTGGCAACGCTATATTTCAAATTTTAGTCACTTCTGTCAATGCCACGGACTCTTGTAGTGACAGAAGTGACGTTGGCATTAGTGTGTGTGTGTCGATATTAGGAAGTCGTATTCGGCCCGCAGTAGTTCCCCACCCATGGAATAGGACTTTCCTCTTGAGAGGGTAATAAGGCTCATTAATCCATAAGAGTTTTTGTTGGGTTACATCAGGTAAATATAAATGTGTCGTTAAACCCACCACCACCCGACACAGCCAATTAGTAAGGTTTGTCGCGTAAACAAAACATGCCAATTCGTTACCAACACACCGGTGTGTTGGAGAGTGGACCCACAACATTTACAATTCGAGTACGACGTTTCTCCGGTAATTACAACCAGCTTCAGCAGGCGACAGCCAGATTCATATACTATAGGTGGTTGTGCGGCAGCAACATATCCAGTAAGAGTTTAACCCCCCCCCCCCCCCGTGCGTGCGAGGGAGCAATCAGATGACGCAGATTACTGGACGAATTCAAAAGGTCAAGAGGAGTTTACAGCAGCTTCCATGGAGTGGATTCCATCCCTTGCTCCCACCTGGCTGGATGTAGTTGGCTGGCGATGGCTGTACTCCCGAGGTGTTGATGGTAAACGGGGATGAGAAACTGTCCATCGCGTTGTTGAAAATGATACCGGTTGTCCTGGAGCGAACCAGCGAACCAAAACTGCCAAAGTACAAGAATACGTTACACACTGTGGGTTTATACAGTGTCTAAGTGCCACCGCTTCTTAAGAGAAAGCCCTTTGTTGCTGGAACAGAGAGTGTGTGCAGGAAAGGAGAGCGAGATGAAATGACAAACGTAGGCAGGGGGAAAATTGATGGCAGATCTTGAAGACGCGAGAGCAATCAGAAGGTAAAGAATGAAAAAGAATGGCCAGGTGGTTAAAGTGTCAGAGGAATAAACCCCCTTGCATTTAGAGGGTACCGATCTGGGTTTCAGTCACCCATAATTAAACCGGGTTCTTCAGTGTGGCAAGTTGATGTTTGCAGCCGGTCAGCAGTAACTGCACAAAAAAACCCCATCACAATGACTTTCGTTCTGCACTTAATTTGGCTGAATTCCATGTTATGAGCAATTTTGTTGTTAGCAAGATGGATGGGAAAGAGTTTTTTTTTTCCCTAAGCTGTGGACCAGAAGTTACTTTAAGGGATATCTGAGGTAGATCTACGATATCCGCTTCTGCAGGCTATTCTCTAAACCATGGCGTGACAACAATATTATTCATTTCATGACATGACACCGACAGCACAATCAGGCACCGCGGTAGCGAGGAGATGTTATCTCTCCCTCGCCTGAAATGCAGGGGGGTGCGGGTTGATCCCAACACTGTTGTATATTTGGAGTTGACGTCATCACGAGTTGACGTCATCTCTCCCCATGGTGGTCGCATGGAATTTTCTCTGGGTCCGCCGGTTTTTACCTCCACATTTACAAACATGCTTTAAGATTATTTGGCTACTATTATAAATCCCCACATGTGACGATGGTGGTGACGATATAAGCCAATTCGATGAGCTGTTATGCGTGGTGGCCAATTCACCTCTGACAAAAGAGCTCATAGGCTCAGCGGGATTTTTCCTCGTGTAATTTTTCAAATAAATATTGATTGAGTTTGAGCTCAATCAAGACAAAAGAAATCCAATAAAATGAATTCCGCGGTGAGATCCTTATTCATTCCAAAGCGGCGAGGCTGGCCGCTCCGCCTGCAGGCACCCCAGGTTAATGCTGGAGGTGGCGCTGACGGCGCTGCCGTCCCCGGCCACCACGGAGACGTGCGAGGCTCCCGCGTCCTCCGCGTGCGAGAACATCGACTCGTAGAACCGGGCCGGGTGCGTCGAGTCGCCGCTGATCTTCCAACGGAGCGCCTGGGCATAATCCTCCGACGTCAGGTTCCGCACCAGCTGCCGGGAGAAAACCGCCGACCGTGCGTCCACCACACGATTCGTTACCGGCGATTCGAACCCCAAGCGCCGTGTTAATGAGGTCAACAAGAGTCATTGCTTCATAGAGCTGGAAGAATCCAAACGACATTATATCGCGTAGAATTTTAGTTTTCGCATAACGTGGTAAAGTTGTAGCTCCGAGAAACGCATCGGTTTGACTGACATATGATGAACATCTCTCAACAGTGCAGCAATCCGTCGTGTAGGTTTCATGGATTTTAGAACTAGTACTGTTAATATCTCCATGCGTTATAAATTGTGTATTATTATTGTTGTTGCGTGATACACCGCTGTACAAGTGGTCCAATTGGATGATTAAAATACGTCACCATTAAGCGTTACAACCTCGGTTTGGCTACCGCTTAAGCCATGCCATTGATATGCGATGACTGCTTAAGATGAGACTGATGGCATTATACCTGTGTTGGGGAATATCGCTGCTGTGCGTTTTTGTCGCTGTGTGGTACAGATCTCCGCCCGGCGTGTACTACTGGGCGTGATCCCCCAACGTTTCCCTCCACGTCTCCAGGGAGCTTCTCCAGGAGGTGACATCATTTCAATTCGGTTGGCGAAGAAACTCGGAAAACGTGGAGCACAACGTTGGACGTCGCGACAAATAACACGCGGCACAAACCAATAACCACTCATTGCAAACCCGCGTAGCGGGACCTGGGTTGGGTCGTTCCGACGCGCTGGCTCGCGAGCACGCGGCTCGTGCCACTCACGTCCCGGACGTCGGCGAAGCGACGGTCGGCCAGCTCGCTCCGCTTTGCGAACGCGAACTTGAAGGCCTCGACGATGCGGTGGTAGGTCAGCGCTTTCTCTTTCGCCGTGGACACACTGTCGGCGGAGAAGTGGAAGCCTGCAAGACAGCGACGGCGAGGTTCGCCCGCTTTCAGCGGCCGTGGTTGCCGTGTGCGGTGGAGAGGCATAGGCGGATCTGGAAACCTCCCTATAGGTGGGTTGGTCCTGAAATTTAAAGGCTTTTCAAGTGACCTACATTAACAGTAGATAAAACATTATTTTCTCAGGTCATTTTTGGGGTCTCACAGGTGGTGGGGGTGGAGGGGGGGTCTCGTCCCCATTCCCCCCTCTTGAATCTGCCACGACGGGGCATCGGTGGATCCACATTGAACCGTTCCAGGGCCAGGCCACCAACCTGCCAATTCCCTGCCACTATCCTGCTTTAACAACCACACTGACCAGCATGGTGAAAGTGTGGATAAGAGATCACTTGAAGGAATCTTAGAAGTAGTTCTGTGATAACCTCATCCGCAGACCATTCTCTCACACACAACAGGGTGATGCACTGCTCTGCAAAACTTCTGAATCGACTCTTGCATCATGCATTTTTAGATGAGCTTCCACAGCCGTCTGGAACGCTCTTCCTCCCGATATTAGGAAGCCACTGGGAGCTATGGACTTTTAAATCTAGATTGAAAACTAATTTCTTAAGAACGGCCTTTAGAGTTTAGTTTGTTGTCTTTTCCCCGCACCTCCGTCTAGCACGGCTGGCTACGTACGGTACAGGAGAAGCCCAACATACACACACACACACATGTTGTGCAGTAGAACCACGCGGAGACGAGGAATACTATAAGGGCTGTTGCCGTTAATGAAATCACTGTTACACTCAGCACTCTATGCTGACACCAGGGGTAGAGGTGCTCTCTATCTCGGTCCTTTACCCCGGACACTGAATGCTATCTGGGTCCTGCCCTCGGCTACCCTTTGGGGCTCTCCCACTCGTCTGCCCGGAGCGGGGGTTCAGCCAACACCGCCCCGCGACGAGGAGGGAGAGACACCTTGCAGCCGATCCTTGCCCTGGCTCCCAACAACTTCCACGCCTTCGTCACGGCATCCCCCTTCAAGTACCCCTTAGGCGGCTCCTCCCCCTAGCTCGGACCCGCCTTTGTTCCCGAAGGTCCCTCTTACACCACCCGTGACATGACGTCATCCTTGACTGTCAACCCGCTTCGCACCTCCTTCTGTTCGCCCCCCTCACGGTTACTCACATGACTCCTCTACACATACAGCGACGCAACGCCAGTAGCGCAATTGTAACAAAGTTTCTGAACGAGGCACCTTCGAGGATGTTGAGGATGAGGCTGAGCACAGCTCCGCTGGCTGGCGGGGGCGGCGTGTACACCCGGTAGCGCCCGACCTCCACCAGCAAGGGGATCTCAGCCAGCTCCGGCTCGTAGGCCCGCAGGTCCTCCAGCGCGATGATGCCACCTGCAAGCGAGGCCGGGTCAAGTTTTGTGCTATCGTTCTGGAGGCCCCTTTTCGTTTTAACAACAAAAAAAACTTCCCTTTGCCGTTTTAACCCAACCGATGCCCGATGTCAGACACTTGATTGTTATTCGCATTGGTTATTTCAGTTATAGTTTTTTTAAACGTGATAGAGTATATACGGTGATCGTAAAACTGAATCAAACGTTCAAATGAAACAAAACTGTGTTAAATATCAGGACACAAATGGTGGCAATACGTACGGTTATGTCCTGGATTTAATTAACAAACTACCCATAGGATCGATCAAAGTGCCAAAATAATGCATTTGAACTATTATAAAAAAGACAAATATCCCTCGTATAAGCTTAACAGACTGTATGGGCAAGTGCTGTTAGCGAGCACCTATAAAGGCCGGCACGGCACATGAGGGGATTGGTAGCCAACACCACGCTTGGCCACCTTTGCCTAGTGGCGATGTTTACACACCGCCCTGGATACTCATTTGAGGCTGAGTCGACCTACGGGAGGCCCAGGATCAATTCATATAATCGTCACCAGGTGTTGGCCGTGAGCGAGAATCGAACCCGGGTGGCCAGGTTCGTAGCGCAGCGTAGCGCTAACCACTACACTACCGCTCCCCACAATACAGATCACACACACCCCATAATCTTGCCGCGCGTTAATCCGGCGCTGCCTGAAGAGACCAACGTGTTGACAATTGTGGTGGGATCCGGCAGCCACACAGTTTTGCAATATAATTCCAAATTTTTTTTTTAATTTTAATTGGAACATTCATCCAAAGAAAAAAAAGTTATTCCTCGTGCCAGTTTTGCTCACGGAATTTACCCGCAGGAGCATGTGGTAGCTTCATCATCCATTCGGGAATAATATGTACGGTATGCAAACTCCAGATGTTCTTAGACATTTCTGCGGTGTTTTTTTTTTGTGGAGTGGAGCGGCGGGCACAATGGATAACGCTCTGCTCTGTGAACCAGGCCACCTGAGTTTGATTCCCGGCTGCGGTGAGCATCTTCACCAACCCACGCTGACCAGCGTGGTGAAGCATGGTCATACAGCCGCTATGACCGAGACGGCATGGGGTGGCCTTTCTCCAAGAGTTGGATTTTGATAAAACGCTGTCAATTATTATCGCTAATACGGTATTATTATGGGAGAAACTGTATAGGCTGTGTTTTCATGCAAGCTGGTAAATAGTGTTATACACTATAAACTATTTTTTTTTATTTTACCAGGTAAGGCCCACTGGGCTATAAGGCTTTTTTTCAGAAGCAATGTGGCCACAAATGAACAAAGTGGCTGATCACGTCAAAATGTATAGCAGCCAAATACTTTACATTTATTTTTCTAACTGTGTCGGGGTAAAACCGGACCATGGGGAGAACATGCAAACTCCAAATATACAGGCGACTAAATGTATGTTTTAATTAAATTATCATTTTGTATTCATTTGGCTAAATCCCATCGGTAAGAATTGTATATGCAGAAATCAGTAATGTGATGACATTTCTCTGTAGCGAGGTCTGAGAAAGTGCAGCATCCCGAGCGAAGAGGCCACTTGAAGGGATCTTAAAAATAGCTGCGTAGTCACTCCTTCCGTAGGCTGTTCTCTGCCGCGCGGAGTGATACACTCTTTCCTGCGGGCATTCCCAATGGACCCTGCCTCTTATGAAATGACACCAATAGCACAAGTAGAATATAATATGGGGGGGGGGGGGGAAGATAAGCTAATACTGTGTATATTTTTTGCAAGTGTACTCGGTGTGAGCGGTCACCTTCCGCTTGGATGTCATCGACAATGCTTTTGGAAAGTGATCCGTCATAAAAGGCATCGGGACCCTCTGCCGCAATCACCTGCAGCGTCTCCGCCAGCCTCTCGTCTCTCACAGTGCTGTTTACTTGCAGGATTTTCCCATGGCCATCACAGAACACATCGCTGTGGGTCAGATCAACAACGCAAATGAATACATCGCAAGAACGTGTAACAAACTCAAAAGTACGATTCTCCCAATGTGCCACATTCAGCCGGAGGAGATGAAAGAGCAGGCTTGTTAAAAGGATTATGTTTAACGCTGAGTGCAATGGTGCAACACAATGCACTTTAAGGTAATTACAGACCGCTGGTGTGTTCATATGAAAACCCGCAGCATTATCTCTGGTTTTTTTTTTGAACACCGCGGGTTGTGGGTGTGCACTGGGTTTGAGATGTATGTATATTGAACTTCTTTCGCATCGTATGTAGCCAACCGCGTTAAAGGGAGTTGCAGGGGAAGGACAACAAACAACACAAAAAGCAGTTCTAAAGAAATACAAATGTCAATATAGATTTCAAAGTGCATAGCTCCAGTGGTTTTCGAATGTGTCAAAAGTAAAAGTGACTTCTTACTCAAAATGAGCATGCAGGCTCCTCCATAATCCAGGTTTTTTTTTGGGTTAGATCGCGTAAATATATAAATGCGTCATAAAAACCCGCCACCACCCGACACAGCCAACTAGTAAGGGTTGTCACGTAATAGTAAGGGTTGTCACGTGAACAGAACATGTCAATTCGTCACGAGTACAGCAACACCGGTGTGTTGGAGAGCCAAGCCAAAACATTTACAATGTGAGTACGACGTTTCGCCAGTAATTACAACTAGCTTCATCAGGCGACAGCCACATTTGTGAAGAAGTCTAACTGTTTCGTTCCTTATATAGAGGCGTAACTGTGATGACGTCACTTGTGCATTGTACACTGATGTATGCCTCTGTTTACAGACCTGCACAAGTGATGACAATTCCACATTCCCCGGACATGTATGAGTCCTTCCAAAGGAAAGCCACTATTGACTCACCCATAAAGTAGTACTCATTTAACTCAATCCCGGGGGGATGATGCACTGAGAGTTGGGTAGTGCTGGTGAATGTACATTCCGTAACGTCAGGGGGTAAGGTGGTGGGGGGGGGGCTAGAGGGAACAAAGCCCGCTCCTGATGAAGTCAAGTTAATCTGATATTTGCTTCAACATGTAGTGCCCTTCTCGCACATATTCGCCACCTCTATACATTCTCAAAGTCTTGTAAAAAAAACATATCTTGTTGCAATATTTAACTTCAGCAGCGGCTATTTTGTTGAGCTCCCACACCATTAAAAATTAGTGTGCACATCTGCTTCAACTCAGTCGATTGGCTTCGCCTATAAGTGGTTCGGCCATAGTTGGAAGGGGTTGGATAAAATACAAAAATTCTATAATACAGAAATTTCAGCAGGGCCACGTGACCTCTAGTGGATGATAGGTGACTCTAGCGGCAAGATTAATCGAACAAAACTAGTTTTTTCTTTAACCAGGTAACGCCCACTGAGCTATATAGCTCAACGAAGTGACTCATCATGTGCAAATGTATAGCAGCCAAAATACTCTAACGCATGTTTCTAAATGTGGAGGGAAAAACCCGAGGAGCTGGAGAAAAATCCACGCGACCACGGGGAGAACATGCAAACTCCAAAGAGACAGGCGTTAGAGGTCGGGATCGAACCCACGACTACTCCTGAATACCAGGCGAGGTAGTTCACATCTCGTCACAAGTTCACTCGCCACTTGCTCACTTGTGGTCTGCTCTAACGGACGGATCATAAGCGTGTGTACAGGATTGACAGCGACAACAAAAAAGGGGAAAGAAACTGAAGTGTCTAAAGAAGCATGCAGTGGTGCATCTTCGGAATTATACTGAGAGACGTGGAGAGGAACACACACACACATTCGAGAACGTACACATGTCAGGGTCAACTGTCCGCTGGTGGATGACGCTCTCAGCAAGCCAAGTCCATCCCTTATATTAATGCAATATAACAACCTTGTCCATAAATACACTCCCAATCTTGTGCTTTGGACATCCTCTCGGCTACGTTTCCCCCTTGGGTTGCCCCACTCCATTAGCATTCTCGGCCACCAGCAATCATCCCTATTGTTAAGGCTACTTACGATGATGTCTGATTTGTATTTGTTCCCCGATTCAGGTGATCCTCTCTTCCTGCCTCTCAGTATCAATTCCCAGAAAACGTGCCTCCCGCCCCCCCCCCCCATGCTTCTTTGTGAAACATTCAACTTTTGTAAAATTTTCTCTCTCAGTATCCATGTTTCTGATCCATGAAGTCACAGCTGGAAATCTGCACCCATCGGAATCGTTTTCGTGTACAGGGTGTGCTGCCTTTTCCCAACACAATTCAGTTTTTCAAAAGTACCGCAACCTACTCTCGCCCACCCCTTGAGTTCTCACTCTGCTGTCTGTGCAGGCTGTCTCTCTCTGCAACATCCATTTTGTTGAGCAAAAACTTGACCTTTATCTGCTCATTTATTCTTGAGCGCAACTTCCCTTACTGTTGCTTTTCCTCAATGCATCAGTGCAGCCTCCAAGTTCCAGTTTCTCTTCTAGTGCATGCCATCTTCCCCAATCTATTGCCGCTCCTTATTGCGCCATTATTTAATGTCGTTCTACCGGCTGATGCGCGGTTCTGCCACGTCCATCTTGAGCCTTCTCCTCGTCAAGTTTCAAGTTCACTTTGTTGAGCCCAAGTCGTATTCTTTCGTGTAGATTAATAGCAGAGGATTAAAGATGTAATTTAGTTTTGTTATCCACTCAATTGCATTTTCAGAAGCGGCATGGATCTCATCCATTCCCCCTTTAAAGCAGTGAAGACAGCAGCAGCGGTGGATTGTTTACGATGTGGTGGATGGTTTGGGATTCGTGGCCTCACTCGCAGGCCGCCGAATCTTTGATGCGCCATTTGTGCATCAGATGGCCGCATCAGCCATGCCGGGTCCTCCTGATTCGGTTGGTGGTCGACCATTGGTGCAAAAACTAAGTTAGAACCGAAGAGACTGGGTCAGTCTTATTTGCAAGAGTGACCTGCATCACCAATGTCACTAAAGTCCTCCCAGCACCGTGCTTCATGGAACCCTGACGCCGCTCGTCCTTTTTACGCTCCCACAGCTTCTGTCTGTGGATTAATCCACGAGAGTCTACTGTTCACCATTGACATACATTCTTGCCACAGCTTAAACCCAACTTTGTAACAGGATCCTGTAATCATAGTGTTACCATAAGGAGGGGCTGGCTTCGATGGCTTGCCGGTGCTCCATGACGGCACGGGCGAGTGGGCCGGTCATTCGGAAGCCGTTCCTCGCCAGCGCGATGCTGGGCTGGAAGAGGCGCGCCCAAGGCAGGCGGCCGTGACGTCTGTGGGCTAGCGCATAACCTCGAATTTCACCGGGCACGGCTATAGCCAGCCCGCCTGCACGCAAGCACCCACCCACGCACGCACGCACACACCCACGCAACGCATGTATGCACATGCGCATGCAAGGACGCCAGAATGTTTCGCATGAGTATTTTGTGCATGGGAGGAAACTGGAGCATGAAAAGAGACAGTAATAATGTTTTAAATCTTTCACGACTGCAGGAATTCATATTCTTTGCGTCTTTCGGTAAAGTCACGTAGATTGGTTCAAAGAAAATAACAAAAAACTACGACGTTTCGATCGCAACACAAGTGGTCGTCATCAGGAAAAGGGGGTTAGCTTCTAAAGGCAAACTGTTTATAAAGGTTTGAAATGGGCGTAGCACAAATGTCAGCAGCATGGGCGGGGCAGCTAATGTTAATGTAAGATCAGTGAGCGGCCTCCATGGCGAGTGTGCTGAGGTGGCTATGTTAATGTGAGAGATTAGCATGTTGATGTAAGATCGGTGAGCGGCCTCCATGGCGAGTGTGCTGAGGTGGCTATGTTAATTTGAGAGATTAGCATGTTAATGTAAGATCGGTGAGCAGCCTCCATGGCGAGTGCGCTGAGGTGGCTATGTTAATGTGAGAGATTAGCATGTTAATGTAAGATCGGTGAGCAGCCTCCATGGCGAGTGCGCTGAGGTGGCTATGTTAATGTGAGAGATTAGCATGTTAATGTAAGATCGGTGAGCGGCCTCCATGGCGAGTGTGCTGAGGTGGCTATGTTAATGTGACAGATTAGCATGTTAATGGAAGATCGCAGAGCCGCAACCTCTAGGTCGGCATGCGAAGGTGGCTGTGTAAGCGTGGGAAGTGTAACCTGTTAATGTAAAATTGGAGAGCCGAAAATAACAACTTTTGGGTTATGCCCATTTCAAACCTTTATAAACATCTTGCCTTTAAAAGCTAATCCCCTTTTCCTGTTGACGACCGCTTGTGTTGCGATTGAAACGTTGTAGTTTTTTGTTATTTTCTTTGAACCTATCTACGTGACTTTACCGAACGACCCAAAGAATAAGAGAATAATAATAATAATAACTGGCCTTCACGTTAAAACATTCAGTGAGTCACAACATTATTTCACATTAACTATTAATAGCTTATTTGTGTGGGGCTAACACTCGAAAGTCCAGAGACATGATACACAAACCCATTTACTTGTGCTGCTATCTCCAACTAGTTTTAGAAGGCTCAAAAATCTGCTTGATCCACCAACCCTTTGCTTCGAAGTTCTAGATCAGAGGCTTGTGCCACCACACACTTGTAAAACAGTTCCTGGCACTCCGAAGTATAAGAAACAACCAGTGGGAATTCACATCTTTGCATAGATTTACCGATGCGCGACGAGCTGGCATCACCTCCAAACATGTCTTGAGTAGCATTCAGTGGAGCTCCCTCCCTGGCATTGATGGCCTCAACTGTGCCTGATGAAGCACAAGACGCACTCACACATATTGTGTCACTTGCTTTAAATACATTAGTTCACAAACATTGAGATGTATTGACATGCTTACCATTGTCGTATTTTGCATTGTTTTGGGTAATTATCTCAGTATGAGGTCTCACAAAGAAGACATTTAATGTTAGTGTTAAAAATACATACGCTTGCACAGTGCTGGATGAAGCTAGTGCTGGGCCTGTAGCATGATGTTATAAAGGGGCCATAAATAAAAAAAACCCATAAATATTCGACCACAAATTTTTCACTTGCACAGTAAAGTAATTGCATTTTTTAATTTGCTATACAGCCAGATAGTACGACAAATCGCTAACCTCCTTGAACACCCAGTCGTTCATAAAAGTTGAAGGCAGTATAGTACTATAGTAATAGAGCAAGTGCAGCATCACTGAACCGGAATTTATAGCTTGAAATAATTTTGCGCTGGGGCCCTTGAAAAATGCGGGGCCCCGTAGCATTTGTGTAGCGACTTTTGCTCCTAGGATAATCTGGCACTGCGCTTCCACCATCTCACTACTGAGGCCGTGACCACAGCCGTTGTAGAAGCATCGCCATGGATGAACGTTCACTGGCATGCAGTGCCCACTCTCTCGCGCTCTTTGCCCTGCCAATTTGTCTAAACGCTACTTTGTTGTGCACTTTCCGGTATCCTGCCTCGCAACTCGTATTTGGCAAACCACTCGCCGGCTTTCTGACATAGCTGTGCCGAGTACCGGTGCTGGCGTTGTAGATGGTCAGGAAGAGTCCACCGCCTATACCCGTGCTGTGGGCACAGGTGAGCCCCACACACAGCAAGGCTGATATGGCAGCGTCCACTGCACTGCCACCCTCCTTGAGCACGTCCCTGCTCACCACAGCATATCGGCGGACAAACATTTGCTGCTGCTTCTGTATGACGAGTGGGGTGCCACGGTGGCGAGACGTTAACTACCTCGCCTGGTAAAACATGAAGGTCGTGGGTTCGGTCCCGACCCTGACGCCCGTGTGTTTGGAATGTGTGTTCTCCCCGTGGTCACGTGGATTTTTCTCCAGCTCCTCCGGTTTTCCCCTCCACATTTCGAAACATTCGTTACGGTATTTTGGCCGCTATAAATTTCCACGTGTCAAGCCGCTTCATTGAGCTATCATTTTCGGTCAGGTCGCTTCTGAAAAAGAGCTACATAGCTCAGTGGGCCTTGCCGGGTAATATAAAAAATAGTTTATTTTATAGATTAGTTTAGCTACCGAGTGTGCAGGTGGTGCCACTGCGTCGGGGCTCATGGGCCGGAAGGGCTCAGGTGCCGGACTAATTGCTAAATGTACTCTGATGTTTCTAAAAATAATCTTCCTGAGCTGACTTACACTACATTAAATGTATAATTTAACACCGAATAATGTTTGTGCAATGTTTTACTCGAGGGGAAAGTTGTTTTGTTTTTATTCTGATTTCTGTTTTCTTCATTGCGTTACTTTGTGTCGTTTATTTTTGTCATGTTGGTGACCTGGCCAGGTCGCTCTTGCAAATGGGACTCATCGTGGTCTCACCTAGTTAAACAACATATTTAGATTTTAATGGGGGGTGGGGGGGGGGACTTGACAGGGGGGCTCCATTCATAACACAAGTTAGTACACATCACGCTGCAAGCGTTCGTAAAGGAAAGCTATCGATCGCCTTACTTAACGCCAACCGCACAATTGGAAAAACATCGAGCGCAGTCGAGAGCAGAGCAGACTTTGGACTCGCACCTTCCGATGTCAGAGCACAGCCCGGAGTCCGTGGTCACAACCGCGTTGAGGAATCGGTTCCTGGGACCCGAGGAGGATGCGGGAACCACGACGTGGCTAGGGCCTTGGTCCCCCGTGAGCGCGAAATAGAGGCCGCAGACGAGCGTGATGGCGATGAGAACCACTGCCAGGGCCTGGACCACCACACTCAGCTTCTGCATCTTCAGGTGCTCAGCGTGCTGCGCAGGGTTACCGTGGGATCCACGCACTCGTTCAGTCATTTGGGAAAGCAAATGACCGGCAGCGGAATAGAGAAAGTAAAGGTTAAAATGTCATGAAGGTGATTGATGGTGATGATGATGATAATGACGAAGTTCTGAACACATTGAGTACCTTCGGTAAAGTCACGTAGAATGAGAATAAAATAATACATTAATAAAATAACACAATAAAATTCTCACGACGTTGTGGCCGAAACGTCGTGAGAATTTGATTGTGTTAATTTATTTTATTAATTTATTATTTTATTCTCATTCTACGTGACTTTACCGAAAGAACCAAAGAACATTGAGTACCATTTCCATTTTGACAACTGTTGTGTTTAGTTTGTTGTCCTTCCCTGCGCACCTCAGTTGGCTACGTATGGTGCAAAAGAAGTTCACCACATATGCATACATGTAACCACCACTCATTAATTTATTGAGAGGTGTTTGTTTTTCGACTCATGATTGGAAACGGATGATTGATGCAAAGATGAGGATTCCAGTAAAAATCTGCAAGAAATAAACACACGTTTCCCCTTCCCCCCCAAAAAAAATTGCAAGCTTGTGTTGTTGGTGGTGGTGGCCTGAGCTAGAGAACCCGCAAAAATATCCTTCTAGAGATGTTTGCTTGCGATTGCTCACATATTGATTGATGGCTTGTTTCGTAAAAATATACAACCATACTATTGATTGACTGAAATACATTTATCATCATCATCATCGTTGTAATTATACTATTGACTGATGTTTTTCTTGTGTGTCTCTCCATCATTGTTTTGAACTCCAGAACCATATCACAGTACAAGATGTCCTTCCTGTCTGCACGGCTGTATGTCGGCAGCTGAGCTAATTTGCATATTCATATGACGTTTGATTTCCACGAGACATCATTTATCGGAATTTCTCCTTCGGTAATAAAATATGAATGTTCAACCCTTCTTTCAATGCACCACTGGATGAAGACCTTGACAATCTATGTCGGCCAATATCCTTTCTATAGTTACTTTTTTTTTACTAACCTGGTGATAAATACGTGTGTACAACACGATATTTTTTAATTTCTTTACAAAGTTCACAAATGTATCCGGATCAAGACGCAGTAGAAATGGGGTGGCCAACATGAACATTTCGATACCGTGATTTAAAAGTGATTCTCATTGTTTAGTTACTCGAGACAACGAAAGTTAATCTTGTAGAACAATAACGTGACAATTTCGGTAAAGTCACGTAGAAGGGAAACAATAAAATAATAAAAATATAAAACAATAAAATTCGCACGACGTTTCGACTGCAACACAAGCAATCATCATCAGGTGTGAAAACCACAGCAAGAAAATTTGAAAGAAAAAAAAAGCCACTTTTTTCAAATTTTCTTGCTGTGGTTTTCACACCTGATGATGATTGCTTGTCTTGCAGTCGAAACGTCGTGATAATTTTATCGTTCTATATTTTTATTATTTTATTGTTTCCCTTCTACGTGACTTTACCGAAAGAACCAAGAATATGAATCCCTGCAGTCACGAAAGCTTTAAATCAAAACGTGACAATAATTAATTTGTTTAACTTCTTTGAGCCTCGAAGGCATGTTACAAGGAGCTTTCGTAGGAGTGTTCTCTCCATTCGCATTCTTTGTACGTTGCTCGTGTAATGTGCGGGAGGAAGCCGGAGAGGCTGAAGAAACCCCTCGACGAACGACCTCGATAATACAGAGCAGGCTGACCTAAACCTACTTGCTGTGCTGCCTCTGATGTGCGTCTCGATGTTCTGTTTGGTGGGTGACCCCGCGCGTGCTCCCTCTCTGCGTGATCCACCAACCCCCATCCCACCCCCCCGTGAGCAAGCCTCTGGATGCAGTCAACACCATCGGTAATAATATAAACTAACTTGAGACTTTTTTCCTGTAAGAGTAAACACAATTATCTCAAATTAACTTGCTTTTATACGTACTGGCAGTGTTACCCGCTCGGTATTGTATCCACCGCACGAGAGACGAATGATCAAAGGTGGTTGAAGAAAAAATAAAATAAACAATCAGCCTGCGCTCATCCAAATCAGCCTGAAGTCTCGCTCTCAAATATGTATCGTCGCGCGGACCTTTCTCAATCCACTGCTGGATGAAAGCCTCCCCACCCCCACATTTGGCATGGGGGGTTGAACTGGCCGCAGTGGGCGAGGATCGGTTTAGATATCACCCGCCACCGATGTGAGCCGTGGCACTCGATCGAACCAATACTGACACACAACCGCACAACGATGTCCTTACCTGATTTGCCGTTCGGTCAAAATATGTTCTTTGCATGAATTCTGATGAGGCTGTGACGGGTGTCACGATCCCCCAGGTGTAAGCTGTCACTTGCCAATGATGACTGTGATCTGTTGAGAACCCGTTTTAGGTTTGAGGGCTTACACTGAAGACTGGACGGATGCACTCGTACATTTGATTACCTCCGTCAGGCTTGGCAGTGATGGTTATCACTCATACCAGCTGTGTTTGCCGTTGAAGCTTGCCTGATTTGTGTTTTACTGCTCGCACCTCTGTGCATACACCATCACCCTGGGCCAAGGTGTAATTGACGTCAGGGCTTGATTGCATGTTAATCATGACGGTGCACATGGTAAAGTAGCGTGACCTTTATAAATTGCTATTATCTATAATATGCACCCACGCAAATATCGCAGAGAAAATTGTTGCATATCAGGAAATTGAATGTTGATTTTTGAACGAGGTGTGCAATACAAAACCCGCTTCGTGCATATTTTCATACACTTGGCCAGATTACATGACTGGATTGGATAATTAAAGTGGAGCATTTAAATATACAAGTTTCCCTCGCTTTACGTGGGTTCGGTTTGTGCGATTTCGCATGTATGCGGTTAACCTATTTCGACCACTTCTAATACGACTACTACTAACCATCGCGTCTACTACGACTACTACCACCACATCTACTACGACTACTACTAACCACCACATCTACTACGACTACTACTAACCACCACATCTACTACGACTACTACTAACCACCGCATCTACTACAACTACTACTAACCACCGCATCTACTACGATTACTACTAACCACCACATCTACTACTACTACTAACCACCACATCTACTACGACTACTACTAACCACCGCATCTACTACCGCTACTACTAACCATCGCATCTACTACAACTACTACTAACCACCGCATCTACTACTACTACTAACCACCGCATCTACTACAACTACTACTAACCACCGCATATACTATAACTACTACTAACCACCGCATCTACTACTACTACTAACCACCGCATCTACTACTACTACTACTAACCACCGCATCTACTACTACTACTAACCACCGCATCTACTACTACTACTAACCACCGCATCTACTACTACTACTACTAACCACCGCATCTACTACCGCTATTACTAACCACCGCATCTACTACAACTACTAACCACCGCATCTACTACGATTACTACTAACCACCGCATCTACTACTACTACTAACCACCGCATCTACTACTACTACTACTAACCACCGCATCTACTACTACTACTAACCACCGCATCTACTACAACTACTACTAACCACCGCATCTACTAAAACTACTACTAACCACCGCATCTACTACTACGACTACTACTAACCACCGCATCTACTACAACTACTACTAACCACTGCATCTACTACTACTACTACTAACCACCGCATCTACTACTACGACTACTACTAACCACCGCATCTACTACGACTACTACTAACCACCGCATCTACTACAACTACTACTAACCACCGCATCTACTACTACTACTACTAACCACCGCATCTACTATGACTACCACTAACCACCGCATCTACTACTACTACTAACCACCACATCTACTACTACTAACCACCGCATCTACTACGACTACTACTAACCACCGCATCTACCACTACTACTACTAACCACCGCATCTACCACTACTACTACTAACCACCGCATCTACTACTACTACTACTACTAACCACCGCATCTACTACTACTACTACTAACCACCGCATCTACTACGACTACTACTAACCACCGCATCTACTACTACTACTACTAACCACCGCATCTACTACAACTACTACTAACCACCGCATCTACTACGACTACTACTAACCACCGCATCTACTACTACTACTAACCACCGCATCTACTACTACTACTACTAACCACCGCATCTACTTCCGCTACTACTAACCACCGCATCTACTACGACTACTACTAACCACCGCATCTACTACAACTACTACTAACCACCGCATCTACTACTACTACTACTAACCACCGCATCTACTACTACTACTACTAACCACCGCATCTACTACTACTACTACTAACCACCGCATCTACTACTACTACTACTAACCACCGCATCTACTACTACTACTACTAACCACCGCATCTACTACTACTACTACTAACCACCGCATCTACTACTACTACTACTAACCACCGCATCTACTACGACTACTACTAACCACCGCATCTACTACTACTACTACTAACCACCGCATCTACTACTACTACTACTAACCACCGCATCTACTACTACTACTACTAACCACCGCATCTACTACTACTACTACTAACCACCGCATCTACTACTACTACTACTAACCACCGCATCTACTACAACTACTACTAACCACCGCATCTACTACTACTACTACTAACCACCGCATCTACTACTACTACTACTAACCACCGCATCTACTACTACTACTACTAACCACCGCATCTACTACTACTACTAACCACCGCATCTACTACTACTACTACTAACCACCGCATCTACTACTACTACTACTAACCACCGCATCTACTACTACTACTACTACTAACCACCGCATCTACTACTACTACTACTAACCACCGCATCTACTACTACTACTACTAACCACCGCATCTACTACAACTACTACTAACCACCGCATCTACTACTACTACTACTAACCACCGCATCTACTACTACTACTACTACTAACCACCGCATCTACTACTACTACTACTAACCACCGCATCTACTACGACTACTACTAACCACCGCATCTACTACTACTACTACTAACCATCGCATCTACTACTACTACTACTAACCACCGCATCTACCACTACTACTACTAACCACCGCATCTACTACTACTACTACTACTAACCACCGCATCTACTACTACTACTACTAACCACCGCATCTACTACTACTACTACTAACCATCGCATCTACTACTACTACTACTAACCACCGCATCTACTACGACTACTACTAACCACCGCATCTACTACGACTACTACTAACCACCGCATCTACTACTACTACTACTAACCACCGCATCTACTACTACTACTACTAACCACCGCATCTACTACTACGACTACTAACCACCGCATCTACTACTACTACTACTACTAACCACCGCATCTACTACTACTACTAACCACCGCATCTACTACTACTACTACTAACCACCGCATCTACTACTACTACTACTAACCACCGCATCTACTACTACTACTACTAACCACCGCATCTACTACTACTACTACTAACCACCGCATCTACTACGACTACTACTAACCACCGCATCTACTACTACTACTACTAACCACCGCATCTACTACTACTACTACTAACCACCGCATCTACTACTACTACTACTAACCACCGCATCTACTACTACTACTACTAACCACCGCATCTACTACTACTACTACTAACCACCGCATCTACTACTACTACTACTAACCACCGCATCTACTACTACTACTACTAACCACCGCATCTACTACTACTACTACTAACCACCGCATCTACTACGACTACTACTAACCACCGCATCTACTACTACTACTACTAACCACCGCATCTACTACTACTACTACTAACCACCGCATCTACTACTACTACTACTAACCACCGCATCTACTACTACTACTACTAACCACCGCATCTACTACTACTACTACTAACCACCGCATCTACTACGACTACTACTAACCACCGCATCTACTACTACTACTAACCACCGCATCTACTACTACTACTACTAACCACCGCATCTACTACTACTACTAACCACCGCATCTACTACTACTACTACTAACCACCGCATCTACTACTACTACTACTAACCACCGCATCTACTACTACTACTAACCACCGCATCTACTACTACTACTACTAACCACCGCATCTACTACGACTACTACTAACCACCGCATCTACTACGACTACTACTAACCACCGCATCTACTACGACTACTACTAACCACCGCATCTACTACGACTACTACTAACCACCGCATCTACTACTACTACTACTAACCACCGCATCTACTACGACTACTACTAACCACCGCATCTACTACTACTACTACTAACCACCGCATCTACTACTACTACTACTAACCACCGCATCTACTACTACTACTACTAACCACCGCATCTACTACTACGACTACTAACCACCGCATCTACTACTACTACTACTACTAACCACCGCATCTACTACTACTACTAACCACCGCATCTACTACTACTACTACTAACCACCGCATCTACTACTACTACTACTAACCACCGCATCTACTACTACTACTACTAACCACCGCATCTACTACTACTACTACTAACCACCGCATCTACTACGACTACTACTAACCACCGCATCTACTACTACTACTACTAACCACCGCATCTACTACTACTACTACTACTAACCACCGCATCTACTACTACTACTACTAACCACCGCATCTACTACTACTACTACTAACCACCGCATCTACTACTACTACTACTAACCACCGCATCTACTACTACTACTACTAACCACCGCATCTACTACTACTACTACTAACCACCGCATCTACTACTACTACTACTAACCACCGCATCTACTACGACTACTACTAACCACCGCATCTACTACTACTACTACTAACCACCGCATCTACTACTACTACTACTAACCACCGCATCTACTACTACTACTACTAACCACCGCATCTACTACTACTACTACTAACCACCGCATCTACTACTACTACTACTAACCACCGCATCTACTACGACTACTACTAACCACCGCATCTACTACTACTACTAACCACCGCATCTACTACTACTACTACTAACCACCGCATCTACTACTACTACTAACCACCGCATCTACTACTACTACTACTAACCACCGCATCTACTACTACTACTACTAACCACCGCATCTACTACTACTACTAACCACCGCATCTACTACTACTACTACTAACCACCGCATCTACTACGACTACTACTAACCACCGCATCTACTACGACTACTACTAACCACCGCATCTACTACGACTACTACTAACCACCGCATCTACTACGACTACTACTAACCACCGCATCTACTACTACTACTACTAACCACCGCATCTACTACGACTACTACTAACCACCGCATCTACTACGACTACTACTAACCACCGCATCTACTACGACTACTACTAACCACCGCATCTACTACTACTACTACTAACCACCGCATCTACTACGACTACTACTAACCACCGCATCTACTACCGCTACTACTAACCACCGCATCTACTACGACTACTACTAACCACCGCATCTACTACTACTACTACTAACCACCGCATCTACTACGACTACTACTAACCACCGCATCTACTACTACTACTAACCACCGCATCTACTACTACTACTACTAACCACCGCATCTACTACTACTACTAACCACCGCATCTACTACTACTACTACTAACCACCGCATCTACTACTACTACTACTAACCACCGCATCTACTACTACTACTAACCACCGCATCTACTACTACTACTACTAACCACCGCATCTACTACGACTACTACTAACCACCGCATCTACTACGACTACTACTAACCACCGCATCTACTACGACTACTACTAACCACCGCATCTACTACGACTACTACTAACCACCGCATCTACTACTACTACTACTAACCACCGCATCTACTACGACTACTACTAACCACCGCATCTACTACGACTACTACTAACCACCGCATCTACTACGACTACTACTAACCACCGCATCTACTACTACTACTACTAACCACCGCATCTACTACGACTACTACTACTAACCACCGCATCTACTACGACTACTACTAACCACCGCATCTACTACTACTACTACTAACCACCGCATCTACTACGACTACTACTAACCACCGCATCTACTACCGCTACTACTAACCACCGCATCTACTACGACTACTACTAACCACCGCATCTACTACTACTACTACTAACCACCGCATCTACTACGACTACTACTAACCACCGCATCTACTACTACTACTAACCACCGCATCTACTACTACTACTACTAACCACCGCATCTACTACTACTACTAACCACCGCATCTACTACTACTACTACTAACCACCGCATCTACTACTACTACTACTAACCACCGCATCTACTACTACTACTAACCACCGCATCTACTACTACTACTACTAACCACCGCATCTACTACGACTACTACTAACCACCGCATCTACTACGACTACTACTAACCACCGCATCTACTACGACTACTACTAACCACCGCATCTACTACGACTACTACTAACCACCGCATCTACTACTACTACTACTAACCACCGCATCTACTACGACTACTACTAACCACCGCATCTACTACGACTACTACTAACCACCGCATCTACTACGACTACTACTAACCACCGCATCTACTACTACTACTACTAACCACCGCATCTACTACGACTACTACTACTAACCACCGCATCTACTACTACTACTACTAACCACCGCATCTACTACTACTACTACTAACCACCGCATCTACTACTACTACTAACCACCGCATCTACTACAACTACTACTAACCACCGCATCTACTACAACTACTACTAACCACCGCATCTACTACTACTACTACTAACCACCGCATCTACTACTACTACTACTAACCACCGCATCTACTACTACTACTACTAACCACCGCATCTACTACTACTACTACTAACCACCGCATCTACTACGACTACTACTAACCACCGCATCTACTACTACTACTACTAACCACCGCATCTACTACTACTACTAACCACCGCATCTACTACTACTACTAACCACCGCATCTACTACTACTACTACTAACCACCGCATCTACTACAACTACTACTAACCACCGCATCTACTACTACTACTACTAACCACCGCATCTACTACTACTACTACTAACCACCGCATCTACTACTACTACTACTAACCACCGCATCTACTACTACTACTACTAACCACCGCATCTACTACAACTACTACTAACCACCGCATCTACTACTACTACTACTAACCACCGCATCTACTACTACTACTACTAACCACCGCATCTACTACAACTACTACTAACCACCGCATCTACTACTACTACTACTAACCACCGCATCTACTACTACTACTACTAACCACCGCATCTACTACGACTACTACTAACCACCGCATCTACTACGACTACTACTAACCACCGCATCTACTACGACTACTACTGCCCCCCGCCTCCCAGTTCTCCTGTGACCCACCGTTCTCCGACTCTCCTCCCCTCGCTGCTGCCCCTCGTGGCACGATTTAAATGGCTGTACTCACCACCTCGCGAATACGCCGCTGTGCCCCTCTCGTACCCGCCAACCACGAGCTGCGCAGTGGCGAGAGCACCCACGCTCGTGCAGAAACACACGTGACACCACAACGCACAGGCTCACCACACCACGCATCCCTCTCCGTATCCGCAGAGACAACACGACAAGGTTTAATGTCTACCGGCGATTTATTCTCCGCTTAATGAAGTTTAATCTACCCGCGTCAGTGCGGGTCAGCGGGGCAGGTCTAACCTATCTCCCGGCGGTCTAGGACCCAAATTTGCCTTGTCTCTCCCTACTCACTCTCCTTAGCGGATATTCCCCCCTCGGCCTTACCTCTCTCCTCCGTACTTACGATCCGCTCTCGAGGTGTAGGTAGTCACAGAGAGGCGAGGCTGCACGTGGCTTTGGCTGGGAACTGGACCTGGACCTGGCTGCTCTGCGACCCGTCTCACGGACGTTCGAGTAGCAGGGGACGATGACTACGTGGTCCCTCACTCCAGAAGACCCCGGACACAAAGAGAGCTTGCTTCTCATTTTCGTCCTTTTTTTATCCCCCTACTTCAAAGCTAATGCACCGCGAACCCGCTGGCCTCTCGTCCAATCCGGAGCCCCACATTTCCCGCTCTTGGCCAATCGGGTTATCCCCCTCTCTGACGCCCGCCCCTCATTGTTTACCCAACGTGTGCAAGTTCGAGATCACTGCACACATCGTGCGAAGGCGAGGGCCCCTCCATCGTTTAACCAAGTGCACGGCATCCTCTTGTACCGCCCCACCCCCCTCCTGCCTGCCGATCCTCGTGTGCCTTGGGTGTTTCCTCACTGCGGTTCTCAGTGAGTTCGCCGTGGCCATACAATTTTAAGTCAATCCACAGCGCCGCAGGGCCATTCGGCCTGGGGGGGGGGGGGCGGGGGGGGGTCTGCCAATTCCCTGGCCCTGAGAAACCGTGGAGCACCCCCGCGAGGGGGGCCCTCGGTTAAATACTCAGGGGCAGGTGACCACCCCCCCCCCCCCACGAGGCCCTACGTGAGTGCGTGTGTGTGTTCACGTGGGGGGTGGTGGGGGAAGCGCTGTGACGGAAGCCGGGTGGCTTCTCTGCTGCTGCAGCACCCCGCCGCAGGCACGGCCACCACCGAGCGGCTTCGCTGAAGTGGAACCACAGCTCTCTCGTTTCCCAACGGTGCTGAACAGGGCCGCCCCACTCACTTGGCCCTGCACCGCACGACGGCCCCGCCGTGTGAGCGCTCGCGCGTCGCTGCTTTGAGGGAGGGAGTGGTTTTCGTTGCGTGTTAAAGGGATCCACGGCGGTGAGTTGCAACAGCAAATGTCCCCATCCACGAGGGCGGTTATTGCCACGTGAACGACACGGTCGGACAACGTGTCACTCTGACAATGTGCGAGTGCTATTGCACACTCGCAGGACGAGTTGCGTAAGCCACTGGGAATTCCATATGTTTTGAAACAAAAGGATGTATGAAGTATACGAACAATGAGTAATTAAGGTTCAGGGTATGTGAAAAAGTAAGTGAACCCCTGTTTGGATTAGCTCATTTAAGATACTAATTAAAATCAAGTGCTTAAATAATTAGGTAGATATTCAGGGGTGAGTTTGGGAGGTCCCACCCTATATAAAGATCAGAAACATTGTGAATTTGGTCTTCACCATACAGGTGTGTGGAAATAAGTCAAGCAGCGATTAAAAGAAAGTTCTGAGGACATCAGAAAAAGAGTTATTGATGCCCATCAGTCCGGAAAGGGTTATAAAACCGTTTCTAGATTTGGGGCTCCACCAATCCACTGTCAGACAGAGTCTACAAATGGAGAAAGTTCAACACCACAGTCGCTCTACCCAGGAGTGGTCGTCCTACCAAAAACCACTGCTCCAAAAATAACATTTCTGCTTGTCCGACGTTCGCCAATGAGCACATCGATTATCGCCAAGACTTCTAGAACAATGTTATCTGAACAGACGAGTCAAAGGTAGAACGTTTTGGCCACGATGAGAAACGTTATGTTTCGAACAGAAGAACCTAATCCCAACGGTCAAGCATCGTGGTGGGAATGTGATGGTTTGGGGCTGCTTTGCTGCCTCCAGGACCTGGATGGCTTGCCATCATTGACACAAACATGAATTCTACATTGTATCAGAAGATTCTAGAGAAGAATTTCTGGCCATCTGTCTGTGAGCTGAAGCTGAACTGAAAGTTGGTCTTGCAACAAGACAATTATCCTAAACATACAAGCAGATCTAAAAAAAAAATGGCTGCAGAAGCAGAAATTTTGAGTTTTACAATGGCCTAGTCAAAGTCAGGACCTAAACCCCATCGAAATGTTGTGGCAGGACCTGATGAAGCGAGCTGTCCATGCAAGGCAACCCTCAAATATAACCGAGTTGAAGAAGTTCTGTAAGGATGAATGGGCCAAAATGCTTCAAATCCGATGTGAGAGACTGACCGACGGTTACAGGAAACAGTTAGTTGCAGTTATTTCTGCTCAATGGAGTTGCCGCCAGTTGCTGAATCTAAAGGTTCACAAACTTTTTCACACATGGTTATTGAATGTAGAATCATTTAAGGATAAATACATTTTAAAAGTGTCATGTGTTTGTATCACTTGTTTAATCAGGTTAAATGTATCTATTATTAGGACTTAGATTCAGATCTAATAACATATTAAGTTTGAAATGTGAAAAGCCTAAGGGGTCCACAAACTTTTTCTGGCCATTCGAGAGAAATGCAAGACTCCGGCACGTAATGTTGGCTGGAGGTGCCCGCCCCCCCCCCCCCATCGCTTATCGAGTCAACTAAAATCAAATGTTGCAATGTTGGGCGGGGTCCCAGAGTTTGTGGACGCCTATACAGTCGTACCAATCTACCACGCCACTCTTGTCAAGCCCGGTTTTGTTGTAACATCCTCCATTTCTCTTTGAGCAAACAATAATTACGTCTTCTTTTTTTGTCGGATCATATTTAGATCTGTGGTTTGTGCCAGTGATGTGCAGACAATCGCAAGTCTTCGCTTGAGTCAGGCTGGTTCGCTGCGAGTATTTGGCCACGTGGCAAGCCACTTCGTTGAGCTATCATTTGTGGTTGTCAGGTCGCTCCTGAAAAAGAGAGTTGGTCTATACAGCTCAGTGGGGCCTTAGGGGCCGTCCATAAATGACGTCACGCACCTAGGGTGGGAGGGGGGTGGTCAGACATTTGTGACGATGTGTGACGAGGTGGGGTGGGTTTGAGAAATGTGACATCACATCAAAATGTGCAACTTCAAATAAATATAGACAACACGTTCTACTTAATTAAATATACTTTTTAATAAATGTATTCTCCTACAACATCAGAGTGCAGCGCCACATTAAATACGCACTACAATGACAATAGTTTAAAGCGATTTGAAGCATGTTTTATTTTCAAAATGGAAATATGGTTTGGGGGGGGGGGCAGAGCTTTGTGGCATATTTGAGGGGGGTCAAAAATCGTCCAAAATCGCGTGACGTCTTTTATGGACGGCCATTTACCTGCTAAAATAAATACTAGTAAATAGAAGGACAAAAAACATGCCGTACCGGTTATGGGTGTTGTTTGACTATACTTCACCATGCTGATCAGTACGGGTTGGTGAATGGGCAGAGCGACCTACAGACCAGTTCAGATGTCACTCTCCACCGATGATAACTGTGACCGAGAATAAAAATCAAAGCCATCGGGTTCATAGCAGGGTTGGCTACGTACGGTGTGAAAGGTGTTCAACATTCAGTGCATACAAACCATGGTGGTGCCCCTGCGAGACCGTGAATAAAATTAATGTCAAATTGCGTTTCACTTTTTCATGTGTTCACAAGCGATCACAGCCAAATGAAAGATACATAAACAGTAACTACAGTAGTTTGCGGTTCTCTGCGGTCATCAGTGAGGAATGTCCTAGAAAAAAATATTTTTGGTGATCAGGATGACATGTATCCTCATGAGTTAAGAATGTATTTGGCAGTGATGTGTACGTTCACAATTGCTATTTGTGAATGTTCGGTGGAATGGATAACTTTTTTCAATGTGGAATTTTCTTTACACTTGATTTGTACTTCGAGCTATATAGCTCTTTTTCAGAAGCGACCTGGTCACAAATGATAGCTCAACGAAGTGGCTTATCATGTGGAAATGTATATCAGCCGAATACTCGAAACGCATGCTTCTAAATGTGGAAGGAAAAACCAGAGGACCCGGATAAAAATCCACGCGATGACGGGGAGAACATGTGAATTCCAAATAAACAGCAGCAGGCGTCAGGGTCGGAATCGAACCCACGACCTCCTGTATACCAGGCGAGGTAGTTAACATGTCGCTACCGTGGTGCCCGATCGGCATTGATGCATGCATTGGTTCACGTCGCAAGGAGCCATCCTCATGCCCCCCCCCCACCACTGCGTTTTGCGGGCATCAGCACCGCCCCACTAAAAACTTCTGTTTGCATTGTTCCCAGCTATTCCGCTGCGGGCGCTTCCCATTTGGGTGCCAACCCCCTTCGGGCAGGCCTCCAGGCCCGCTCTTGCCACGGCAATGCACACGACGACTTACGAAGCTGGCCTAAAAAAACTGGATGTTTATCCCAGTTGAAAAACAACATCTAGCTACTAGCGGAGCGTGCTCCTTACCCGCCTGGTTAATTGTATTGCTTCGCAAGACCGTGGTTATTGGCGCCGGTTTACTCAGCACAGGGTGCTTCAAAATAGTTTAGACACTTTTATGGGACGATCGTTTTTAATGGAAAAAGAGCGGATAATACACTGTAACATGATAACAAATGTGATGTTAATAGCTTCAAAAGTCAAGAGAGTCTCCACTTGTTCGCCAGCATTATCAACGCATGCCTGGAATCTTCTCCAGGTGGTCTCCAGAGCCCGGAGGCAGCAGCACATTTCTTGTGGTATCGTTGCAAATGATCCGAAGTGTTAACATTTATTTGAAGCGCCCTGCACTGTACCTATGCATTCCTTCCCGTGCCAATGACACATTGGGAATTCCAGTGCCTTAACTTACCACGGTGTCATGTGTCATCACTAAGAGCTCTTCTGACGGGTCAACTGTAGATCGTATGGTTCATGATTTGGGCAGGACTTAAGCAATACATCAATCATGGCTGTTGCTGATGAGGAATATGAGGAATATGACAACAGCCCGGTCAAATAATCTCCTGAATTTCTCGATCCCTGTCAAGTAATTTTGTAAATCCACCGCTGGATAAAGGCCCCCCAGGTCATGTTGGCTTTGGGGTTTCTTTTGGCCATACTTCACCATGATGATTCGTGTGGTCTTGACGGAGGGATGGCCCATGACGTTTTCAGATATCGCTGCCACTGATGTGATCCGTGGCCATGAATCAAGCTCAGGTCACGAATAAAGTTTCGGATCACCGAGCTCATGGCGCAGTGCAATTGCCAACGTGCCACCGCTCTACCGTGCAAATTTCTATCAAGCTAAGTTAAAACAATATTATTGGGGTGCGTTAAGCAAGCATGTGAGATCACCCAAATTGCGAGTTAATTATGTATCGGTCACACCTGTCTGCTGGAATGCCCGTCTTTGTTGTCATCGAGCCCTTCCCGGCTGCTCATATAATTTTCACCCACCCTGTGAACAGCTCGTTTGATCACAGGCAACACGAATGCTTCCGCCGACACACCTGCACGTTCCTTATTGGGTTCGTTATCTCACCCACATGGGGCAAACATTAATAGGGCAGACGTGTTTGCAATTTCTGCTGATGCTCTTTCCTCCCTCCATTGGCTAGAGGATCGGAGGCTCTGGGAGCCTCTTTATTGTTCAACACGGAACTGCAGATGTTAGATTTAGTTTGTTAATCTCACCTTGATGAGAGGGCGAAAATGTAATCGGGCAGCCGTTTGCCATTTCTGCTACTATTACCTCCCGCTGCCTCGAGTAATCAATTATTTTACGTTGTCTTAACATGCCTATTTTTTTAGATGACCTCAAGCCTATGAACCTTTGGCCACACTTTTGATCGTAATTATCGTCAGGCCGCCAGAGGAACTCCCACGTACCTAAGTGTCCCAAGAAACCCAACTTGGCTCTGAGCACTCTTCCTAAAAATCTTTCTTCTCATGAAGATCCTGGAGGATCCGCATGCGTGTTGTTTTTCTGTTAACAGGGCTTGTTTGTAAAGCACATTAGCAGCTCTGTATGGCTTGATCCTGTTTTCAACATAGGTCGAGAGCTTAAATGTGGATCAGTGAGCCAGAAAATATTTTCCCACCCAGCACATCACATTCAGTACATATTCATCTTTAGATAATGGTCACATACCACCCCCCCCAAGTCTAGCAGCGACCCAAAACAGATTGAGAAATTAAAACGTGTGTTGGCTGGTGTGGGGTAGATGAAGGGTGCTGTTGCCCATTTAAATCGCTGCACTTACGGACAGAAAAAAACACGTGATGAAATTCTGGGAAATATTTCATTCACACGTTTACTTTGAAATACAGTCCACAGACGTGCTTCAGAGAAAACATCGTTGATATTAAATGGGGGTGGGGGGGGGGGATACATTCTTGAGAGCAACCTTGAAACTGAGACGTCTCTGACAGCCGATCCCGATTGAGAGGCTCTCACCTAGTGAAACAAATCATCTTGCAAGGTGATCTGGGCTTCCTCCATGACAAACTTCGCACTTGGGCCGCTCTCAATTGGCATTTCCTTGATTCTTTCTGAACAAAAACATTGCATTCATTATGTCCATGTCCTTGCTGGCTGCGCTAATCTCAATTCTCACACCAATGCCACATTTTGCAATCGTCTTTTCATCTCTACTTTTTACCCACTTTTGCTTGAAAGCCGCTAATTACCATGTTATAATGCGCTTCATCCTCATTTAGTAGCCGGGTAAATGTTCCATGCATTTCGGCCGACTTCCTTATCATATTGACTCGTGACTGGGGCGTATACTTGAATAACATTTAACTTGTGTTTTGAGTCTTAGAGTGTGTGTGTGTGAATGCGCTAATAAACTTAACGCGGCTTCGACTAGTTGATTATACATGATTCTTACGCTTATGGTACGTGCATTGAATCAGGCGTGTGAGCATCAATGATTTTTTCCAATTATACAGGCTGCTTCAAAAAATGTTAACACTTCCTCTGGAGACCACCTGGAGAAGATTCCAGGCCACGTGTTGACAATGATGGCGAACAATTGGAGACTCTTTGACTTTTTGAAGCTATTAAACATACATTTGTTATCATATTACAGCGTATTAACGATAGTACCATGTGAGTGTTAACATTTTTTTGAGGCGCCCTGTATTGTAGGCTAAGGGAGGAGACGACACTGTACAAACAAGAAATGAGAAAATACAAAGGAGGCGGAAAAATGAAAAGCCAGAATGTGCTCTTAAATCAAAATGAATCATCTTCTTTGGTTCTTTCGGTAAAGTCACGTAGAATGAGAATAAAATAATAAAATGATAAAATAAAATAACACAATAATATTCTCACGACGTTTCGGCCACAACACACCTGATGAAGGCCGCTTGTGTTGTGGCCGAAACGTCGTGAGAATATTATTGTGTTATTTTATTTTATCAATTTATTATTTTATTCTCATTCTACGTGACTTTACCGAAAGAACCAAAGAAGATGATTCATTGCAGTCACGAAAGCTTTAAATCGAAATTTAACCGCCTCTACGGGGAGGGATTCCACACATCCTTAAGATCATTCAACAGACTTCGGGATAAGAAGGCTCAACTAATCGAGTCTCTCACCTTTCTGAAGAGATGCCGCGACTCTAAGCTTAAAGGCCGTGATCTGAACGTGGCTCTTTCACTCCAGCGCTGTCCTACCAGACAGTCTCGTCCCTTCACCTGATGAAGGCCGCTTGTGTTGTGGCCGAAACGTCGTGATAATATTATTGTGTTATTTTATCAATTTATTATTTTATTCTCATTCTACGTGACTTTACCGAAAGAACCAAAGAAGATTATCTGTGCATGTTTGTGTTTACCTGTGTAGTGACTAAGAGTTGGAGGCACTCTGTTTATTAGCACGGCCTTAACAGTTCACACTTTGTAACTACGGCTCCCAGTCAGGACAGCTGGCAGACTGCCTGACTGGCGACGCCGAGACGGTGAAGACTCCAGCAGCAGCAGCACCACGGGGAGTCCACTCCACACGACAGCCCCGAGGTCCCCTCCCGGGGGCCCCTCTTATAGTGTCAGCGTGGCCTGGCTCCGCCCCCGGCCACGCCCCCCTTCTGGAACCTACTAGCGCAGGGGTCGGGAACCTATGGCTCGCGAGCCAGATGTGGCTCTTTTGATGATTGCATATGGCTCGCAGATAAAACAAAATATTCTCACTTGTTTTAATCCATCCATCGATTTTTCACTGCGCATGTCCTGTTCAGGGCTGCAGGAGCAATTGTCCATTATTTTAATTGGATGATACTGGCCTACGTTTGCCATTGCTGGGTAAAACAGGTAAACGCCCCCTTTTGAATCAGTCTGAGACTGCGTCTGCTCGGTCATTAGCTCAAAGCTAACCCTTCGACGAAGAAGATGGCGAAAAGAAAAAAAGACGATGAGTATCGTACATTTCAGGACGAATGGACCGAAGAATTCGCCTTTGTGGAGAGAGCGGGTTCTGCGGTGTGTCTAATTTGCAATGACAAAATTACATCGTTGAAACGGTCGAATGTAAAGCGGCACTTCGACACGCGCCACGCTACCTTTGCATCAAAATACCCTGCGGGAGACAGCAGAAAGAAAGCGTGCCAAGAGCTTCTGAGCAGGGTGCAAGCTAGCCAGCAGCAACTCCGCGTATGGACCCGGCAAGGTGACTATAATTCGGCTAGCTTTGCTGGTTCTTTAGCAATAGTGAGGAACGGAAAACCATTCACAGATGGCGAGTATGCTAAAACGTTCATGCTGGATGTAGCCAATGAACTTTTTGATGATCTTCCGAACAAAGACAAGATAATCAAACGGATACAAGACATGCCTCTGTCGGCAAGAACTGTTCATGATCGTACCATCGTGATGGCAAACAAAGTGGAGGAAACGCAAGTGAAGGACATAAATGCAGTGCCGTTCTTTTCTCTGGCTTTGGATGAGTCAACAGACGTGAGCCATTTGTCGCAGTTCAGCGTGATTGCAAGATATGCTGTTGGTGACACACTGCGGGAAGAAAGTCTTGCTGTTCTGCCATTAAAAGGGTCCACAAGAGGTGAGGATTTATTCAAGTCTTTCATGGAGTTTGCTCAAGAAAAAAGTCTACCTATGGATAAACTTCTCTCAGTGTGTACTGATGGTGCTCCGTGTATGGTGGGGAAAAACAAAGGATTTGTGGCGCTTCTCCGTGAACATGAAAATAGACCCATCCTAAGTTTCCATTGCATTATACACCAGGAGGCACTTTATGCTCAGATGTGTGACAGGCAGTTTGGCGAAGTGATGTCGCTGGTCATTCGTGTGATCAACTTTATTGTTGCCCGAGCCTTAAATGATCGCCAGTTTAAAACACTGCTGGATGAAGTTGTAAATAACTATCCTGGTCTGCTTTTGCACAGCAATGTGCGTTGGTTGTCAAGAGGGAAGGTGCTTAGCCGTTTTGCGGCTTGCCTGAACGAAATCCGGACTTTCCTTGAAATGAAAGGCGTCGGGCATCCTGAGCTAGCCGACACCGAGTGGCTCCTCAAGTTTTACTATCTCGTAGATCTGACTGAACATCTGAACCAGCTCAACGTGAAAATGCAAGGCATTGGAAATACAGTGTTATCCCTTCAACAAGCTGTATTTGCTTTTGAAAACAAGCTGGAGCTTTTCATCACGGATCTTGAAACAGGTCGTTTACTACATTTTGAAAAACTGAGCCAATTTAAAGATGCATGCACAGCAAGTGAGCCCATTCAAAACCTTGATCTCCACCAGCTAGCTGGCTGCACATCCAGTCTCCTACAGTCCTTCAAAGCACGCTTTGGAGAATTTCGTGAGCACACTCGTCTTTTTAAGTTCATCACCCATCCAAACGAGTGTTCACTGAACACAGCCGACCTGAATTACATCCCTGGTGTCTCCGTCAGAGATTTTGAAGCAGAAGTGGCTGACCTGAAGGCCTCAGACATGTGGGTGAATAAGTTCAAGTCACTGAATGAAGATTTGGAAAGAATCACACGACAGAAAGCGGAGTTGGCGAGCAAGCACATGTGGACAGAAATGAAAAAACTCCAACCCGAAGACCAGCTGATTCTCAAAACTTGGAACGCGCTTCCTGTCACATACCACACACTGCAGCGTGTGAGTATTGCTGTATTGACCATGTTTGGATCTACGTATGCATGTGAGCAGTCATTCTCACATCTTAAAAACATCAAGTCCAACCTACGATCACGTTTAACGGATGAAAGCCTCAACGCTTGCATGAAGCTTTACCTCACCAAGTACCAACCCGACTACAAAGACATCAGCAAATCCATGCAGCACCAGAAGTCGCATTAATGGTGAGTGTTATAACAACATTATTTAAAAGAATAAATTCAGAGGCTTATTATACTGACATTTAGTTGAATTCACTTTTAAAATATATTATATGGCTCTCACTGAAATAAATTTCCAAATTTTTTGCTTTCATGGCTCTCTTAGTCAAAAAGGTTCCCGACCCCTGTACTAGCGGGTTCTCGATGTGCCCCTTCCGTAACCTTTCCTCTACATCCCTCTCTGGTCTATCACGTGACCTGCTGTCAGTCAGGGCTTGCTGTAAGCTGCAGATCCCCTTCCCTGCCAGCAGCCAGCGCTATGCTGCCACGTGACCGCTCCACCCCGCACATAGCATCTGCTAAAAATCATATATCGATATTTTATTGATTAGTGATCAGGTTTTTATGATATGTTGTATACTATACAGCCTTCAGCCAATCCACTGCTAAATAAGGGCCTTGCCACTCGGGTTGCCACCTACCTGGGTTTAGCATCTTGCGTCAGTGGCAACCCTGCTCCCTATGTAGGTTATTGAGTTATTTGAGCGTATTTGAGCATACCAGTTAGTGCGTGTTGGTGAATGGAAGCCTAGACGTAGAGTACAACATTGGCTTTTGATGAAGTGCCCTCTGCTGTCCAACGTAGACGTAACAGAATCCCGTCTTACATTGATTTAACTGCCCAAGGAGGTCTTCAAGAAAAGGTGCTGAAGGGCATGCTGGGCTGCCATCTTGTGGAACCCAGAGGCATAGTGGGTGATTTAGCGCCGCGATTTGCAGACCTGTTCGATATCAGAATCAGATTTGTTTATACTATGAGTAATCCGATGAGCTATAAAGCTCCTTTTCACAGGTCCAGTAGGGACGGGTCAAAACTTTTCAACAACAAACAGTACAAAATGCACGATAGGAGTGCACAGTACAGTATAGGAGAGAGAAACACGTCACTTAAAAATATATATATAAACAGGCGAAGGTGCTAGGGCTGAACAATTTTGGGAAAATATCTAATGGCGATTTTCTGACAGATATTGCGATTGCGATTTTATTTGCGATTACATTTTTTTAATTCAAGCTTCGGTTCAATATTCACTGTGTAATAGATTTAAAACATGTGATGGAGCATTACCACGTGATACCATCAAAATATGAACTACTCTATATATTATAATGCAAGGACGAGAATTTAAAATATATGAATTGCTTCCAACATGTATTTATTAAAAAAATTATTGAAATAGAACAATCAAACATATAACAATTGTTAAGTTAAATAAATAAAGTTATAATAATAAAAAATAAAACATTTCCAATAAGAACGTTATAGGACTTCTCAAATCGCAAAAAAATCTCAGCCTTTGCGATTTGCTAATCGAATTGTTTAAATTTTCGATTTGAAATCGATTAATCGTTCAGCCCTAGAAGGTGCATCCCCACAATCGCTTGCTCACAACCGCTGCTAATGGAAGGCCCTTTCACGAGACAGCTGTAGAGAGTTCCGCTCGTCTTGGGGGCATTTTGGCCTATTCCTCCACGCTGGGAAGACGTTTCGGGAAGACGTGGAGGAGACGTTATCCCTGCAGCTTGCCCATTGGCTGAATTCACCTGACGCGGGGGTCAGGGGGTCAAATGGAAGCGGCGACCTCCGGATTGCACGTCCATTGTGCTCAGCGTCACACCGTGAGAGCATCTGCCCGCGTATAAATACCCAAAAGGGGGGGGGGGGGAAAGGTTAAACGAACGCTTCGTGTTGGTCAAATCTGTAAAATGACGAGAACCCCCCCCCCCCCCCATCAAAACAAAACAATAATGCATGCATTCCAGAAAATCACACGTTTAAACAAAACAAAATGCAAAAAACGTCATTGTGCATAAACCATCGGCATGTCCTGAAGAAGAGCATCGTGGTTCTCTGCTCTGCACTTATTCAGGAAATGTTGATGGTTCATGCACAATGCACCAAGGCTGCGTGATTTTGACACATTGTTGTGTGTTGTTTGAAACCTAATATATGGCAAAACTATAACTCTTACTCCAGTGTACATACTCTCATGTAAGGCTGTGCTTGCCAGTTAGCTAAACATTTAATATTTCTCACTGTCTTTATTATTGTTATCATTATCGCCTTCGACCAAATAATAAAAAAAATACTTCAGGACCTCGGAAGCTAAGCAGGCTTAAAACCTGCATTGTACTTGTATGTGTATACGTGACCACCATCCGTAAACTAAATTAGCAGGCAATGTCTCCTTCCGACATTTGTGATTTACACATCCCAGTGGCTACACCATCCCCGGAGGAACGCATCTTTTCAGCAGCAATGGTTTAATACAAAGCCAACTCTGGGATTGTTTTAACATTACCGTAATTGTCTCATCAGCAGAGTCAGACTTGCCCAAAAGCGAGCGTTGAACTGCCACGGGTTAGCCATGGCTCCCGTGTTAGGGGCCGTCCATAAATGACGTCACGCACTTTGGTGGGGGGGGGGGGGTCAGACATTTGTGACGATGTGTGACGAGGGGGGGGGCTGTTGAGAAATGTGACGTCACATCAAAATGCGCAACTTTAAATAAATATCGAATTGTTAAAACAACACTAATTGTTATAACAACACTCCTACAACATCAAAGTGGAGCGCCACATTAAATACGCACTACAATGACAACAGTTTAAAGCGATTTGAAGCATGTTTTATTTTCAAAATGGAAATATGGTTTTGGGGGGGGGGAGGTTGGGGCAGAGCTTTGTGACGTCATATTTGAGGGGGGGGGGGTCTGACTTTTTGTGACGCTGTGTGACGAGAGGGGGGGGGGGTCAAAAATCGTCCAAAATCACGTGACGTCATTTATGGACGGCCCCTTAGCCATGGGTCCCAGCTCACTGTACAACGCGAAACAATCACGAGCGTCGTTGTCTCGACAATATAACCAGCACTATAAACAATTCGACAATGCGACTCCTTCCGTTGTGCCTTTCCACCCAAAAAAAAAATAGCAAAAGTACTTTTATTACTTATTATACAATAGGCGTCGGAGGTTGCCTTGCAGGTCTACGTGGTGCGCAGTAGAGGGCAGTGCAGGGATATCAATGGTTGTGTCGTCATATGTTCCCACATCTTTGCTAAACTGCCTTCAATCAATCTGCGCTGATCGAAAGCGGGGAAGTCTGGTCCAATAACTCCAGAGGAACCGCACGGCGTGGGTTGGACACTCACCTAGCAGTGGATAACAAACAAAAAACGGCAGTGCATCATACCCACGTATACCTTCAATGCCACCTTAATATCACTACAGAGCAATACGCGCGATGACTGTTCCACGGTTAGAGCCATTGACAGTTTTTAATTTTCCATTTGTGCATCAGGTATCCGAATTTGCCGTGGTTTATGCAGATGCGGTTTAGGGTCTACCATGAGCTTCGTGTAAGATCAAAACCAGGGATCTTCTGCGTTGGGTCTTTCACAAGATGTTTGTTTGTGAGTTCTTTTGAACTCCATTCAGCTTTCCAAGCTTCATCGGGGGGGGGGGGGGGGGGGGTTGAATTTTTATTGTTTCAGGTTAAATGTATGGGTCCAAAAGAGCTCGAGTGACTTCGAGCGATGACGAGGGACGTTGTTGAGTTCCTGATGATTTGAAAGGCGGATGTTTTCCTCTATTCGCAAGACTTCCCGGAGGGCTACAGCACCACGGCGGGTGGATGGGGGAGAGATTTGTGACAGCATTGGTAGTAGCCAGGGTGTTGGGCTCGATTCGAGTGTTCCAGTGATACGCCGCGTTGCAGTGTTCAGTTGGACATCGACAAGTCGAGTGTGACCACATCTCGTCCATACTGGCGCGCAGTACTCGGCTATAGAGTACACACAGGGCCATTGCTGATGTCTGTAGCATTGGTGCTGATGCTCCCCCCCCCCCCCAGCTTGTGCTTGACAGGTTCTGGACCAAGTTAGCCCCTTGTTTTGGTCTTGGCGGCTTACCTTTTTAGGTAGTCATGGAAGGTCAGCAGCTAGCTACGGTTTAGCTTAGCTCTGAGATAGGTGAGAGTGGGCTCGCGTAGCACAGTGTTGCCTCGGAAGCAAATTACTCAAATGCTGTAGTCGGTTGTGGCTGGTATTGAAATGAAGCCCCTTTGTTGGCACAATAACTTGGGTAATTGCACAAGAGAACAACAAAACAAAGACAATTACCATATGACTCATGATCCGCTCACTGTGTTAGGCTCCTAAGCTGATGTGTGAGTCCATTGCTCGGTGAAGCGAGATTATTCACAGGTCTGCTGGTCTTGCATTTGCTTATTCTGTCTGTAGTCGTCAGGCTGGAAACAGTGGCTTTAAATAATGAGTGGGCCCAACGGTCTCCAATTAAGTCTGGTTATGCTGTGTAAAGACCTTAAAGAAAAAAAAAACCCAAAATCTTATCTTCTCTTTGCTGGTCTCCCCACATACTCCTCCTTTCTCTTCTCCTGCCCACGCTCCTTTTTTTTTGTTTTCGTGTGTGTTTTTGTGTATTTGTTCGAGTTTCATCTGTGTTTACAGACTCTGTTTGGACACTTGAGGGACATGATCAGGTGTGGCCATCATTCACTCAACCTTGCAGGGCCCCTCTCCCTCAGAAGATACCAATCCTTGCCCAAACACGGCTCGCTATTGTGGCCTCAAGTGGCCCTTTGCACTGTAAATTGTGGCATGCAAGGCCCGGGCCTCTGTGTTGAGCCGCATATAAACTGACCGAAGGCTGACCTCTGCGAAGTCACCTGCGTGACCCTTCGGTGCCCTCTTTTCACCCCCCCCCTTTTTTTTACTGCTGCTTGTATTTCAGCTCTGAGAGACGGGGTCCATTTTCCCCCGAAAGCGTTAGCTTGTCTCAGTGTTAGAATGGGAAATTGTGGTAATTTAACACGTTACTCGATTTGGCGAGGGAAAGGTCGTACTCAATTGTCAATGTTGTGGGTTTTTACTCGCCGTTGCACTGAAGTGCTGAGGCAATAGCTAATTCTTCTTTGGTTATTTCGGTAAGTCACGTAGAATGAGAATAAAATAATAAATTGATCAAATAAAATAACACAATCAAATTCTCACGACGTTTCGGCCACAACACAAGCGGCCTTCATCAGGTGATGAAGGCCGCTTGTGTTGTGGCCTACGTGCCTTTACCGAAAGAACCAAAGAAGATGAATCCTTGCAGTCACGAAAGCTTTAAATCGAAATTCAATAGCTAATTGGCACGTTAGTTCGCGTGACAACCCTAGCATATTTGGCTGGTTCGGGTGGCGGTCGGTTAATGACACATTTATATTTATTTCGATGTAAACCAAACACTTGTATTACGAATTCACCACATTCGTCAATGCAGGTTGGGAAGAGGGGCGAGAGGATTGACATGGGAGAAGTGGTCGAGATGGCATGCCACACCGCAATGTGTCACAGCACCAACCGTGCATACCGTCAAAAAAAGCCCATCCTCGAATAGAAAGAGGAACGAACCACCACTTCAACGGCATGACATCCTGATGCCTTAATCCAGCACTGGAGTGACAAAGGGCTGTGCGTTCTATATCATCATTGTCATCATTATTATGCGTAAAACAAGCTCACGCATCGGGCAAAATTCGGATGTGTCCGTAGAGGGGAAACGGCAGTCGATCGTGGGCTGTAGCAAGCATGGGTTTTGTACATGCGCTTGTACATTTCCGTTTCCATCACTGCATGGGAGCATACAAGTCGAGTAACATCGATGGATTTTGATGCACTGCCCTCTGCTGCCCACTACGCAACCTATAACAAACTGCTGTGCATGGTGGTCACCCATGCACGCACTCATCCAGACTAAGTCCTGCATAGCTTTCGATATGTGATTAGATTGCGGCGCATTCCAGGTGATTTGGTCACTGCTGTCAGTGGTGGTGGTTGTGTGGCTCTTTTGACCATACTTCACCACACGGGGCTGAAATTCTGTCAGATATCACTCACCACTGATGTTAGCCATGGATGGGAATCAAACTCAGTTCGCTGGGTTCATCGCACAGAGCACTAACCACCGCGCCACCACTCCACCCCACGAGATGTATATTTTTGCTCTTATATTGCTGTGTTAACAACGATTGTGAAGGAATTTCCAGTGCCTCTCGTGTGATTGTTTGATTCCGCCGAGCACTTTGCGCACATAAGTACGACCGTGATATCTGTTACGAATGACAGCTGCCTCTGCAAACATTTCAGAAGTGTGTGTGTGTGTGACTAAAGTTAACCTCGGCCCACGAAGTTACGAGAAACAGTGCCTTCTGGAGTTGACGGGAAATCTGATGCCCCAACTCGGTGGACGAGACGCTCTTCGACGAGCATGTCTATTTGGTCGCTCCATTGCCACTGCGTAACATCGCACGTCCATCTCGCAGACAAATCCCACTGCCAGCCACGACGATCCCTTTGGCACTGACCATGGAAGGAGATGGAGGCCACGGCTTGGTGTGTTGTGCACGCCTGAAATCGGCCTGCAGGCGATGCGAGCGGTTGCCACGAGCGTTCGTGTCGGACACCGGTGGGGATCCCATGGCCCCCAAGTTCATTCCATCGGCCCCACTGCCACGTGAGGCCTAAAGCAAGACGTTTGTCCTTCGCTGCAAGCATATTGGCGGCACTGCTCGGATACTAAATGGAAGTGGCTTTCGACCGGCGACGCTGCATTTCTAATTTTAGCGTGCTCGGTTAAAGGTGAGCCATCAATATTTATCGCTCTGTTGTTGGACTGGGACGCTCCTCCGGAGCAATGGGTAGCGCGCTGGACTTGTCAAACCTGAGGCCGCCGGTTCGACCTCCCGGTGCACCAGCAGTTAAAACAATGGACACGTTTCTTGAACCCCCCACCCCCTGCCTCCGTCTACGCAGCAATATAATGTTGTGCACCGCAGTCGATCGGCAGGTCGTGTGTAAATGTGGTGAAGTGTGGCTCCTCAGAGAGCTGGCCAGCAGGGAAAAGTGGGCAAAAATGCCCCTTTTGCCAGCAGTGGCATGGGTAAGCAATTGCAGGGCTGCACCTTTGTCTTTTGTATTATTGGACAAGGGAAAGGTGTGTGTTAATGTTCGGTCCATCGAAGGTGTTTGAAAGTCCTATTCGCCCCTCAGTAAGGGAAGGATTCCCCATCCACGGTGTAGAGCTGTGATCATGTAGGGTCACCATCGACGATGGTTGTCACCTGTCCTGGTTGTCCCGGGATCATCCTCTTGTTGAAGTGGATGTCCGTGGAAAGCCGTAAGTCTTCCTGGGACATCGAAAGTCCCGGTATTTAATAGCACGCCGCTCGAGACAACGCAATCGTATGAAGTTGCCCCCTCCTCCAGTTACTGTGAGATATTTCGTTTGAATTCCCGTGACACGTCCCAGTCTTTTTGCCTCTTGGGGGTAGCAATCCTGCCATAGAGCGGTGGCCGCAAGCCTGTGGCGGGAGTGTGGGAACTTAGAGGAGCATTCACGGGACTGGCATGACAGGTAACGTGTACAGTGTATTGCCCTTTGACCTCTTGCTTAATATTTAACAGTGTAAGAACGCCAGGGGCCCGTCTGGAATGCCATAATCAATGCCTGACGGATTTGACTGCATTCCTTCAGTCCGTGCCAAAGTGGTTGAATGTTTTGGTCGACCATTTTATGCACCTTTTTTTTGTTCTACCACTAAATAATGTCAGTCGCCATCGCACGTTGTAAATGCGAAAATTAAAACTTTAGAATTGTCCCCCGCCCCCCTTCTAAAATGAACGCAAGTCGCTTATGCAAATTCACCCATGGACATTAAAAACTTGGCACCTAATGGGTTTTGCAAAGTAACACCTAGGGTATGACCACTGTACTTTGTTAATGGCCGTGATCCATTCCTCAGCAAAGTGACCTTAAAATGTTTGCCTTTGTATTTGTCATAAAGTGACAGAGCGTGGAATCTGCGTTGGGCCCAAATGAGCGTGGGTTTGGCTCTGGGTTGCTAAAGGTGACCCTTTTGGTATAAACAAAGATAAAGATCCCCCATGTAGACATTACCATACTGTTGGGGCAATTCCTGTCAGCAAGCACTTATTCAGGCATGCACAGCAGACTAGGGGATAGGTGGCCGGCAATATGCCCTGTTGCCTTTGTCTCCCCAGTGCTGATGTATGCACATCACACCAGGTACTCATTTAAGGCTGTGCTGACCTAAGGGAGGTCCAAGACCCGTTTAGACATTTGTCACCAATGTTGGCAGTGAGCGGGAATCGATCTCGGCTCACCGGGTTTGTAGCGCGGTGTACTAACCACCAAACTTTCGCTCCCCACACAAAGACACATAAAAGATCCCCCGTATAGCCTTAACAGACTGTAGGGGCAAGTGCTGTTAGCGAGCACCTATGAGGGCCGGTAACGGCACACGAGGGGTGGGTGGCCAGCACCACGCCCGACCCCAAACACACTCACGTACACACACATGTGCGCATATATGTGTGTGTGTGCACAAATGTGGGGAGCGGTAGTGTAGCGGCTAGGGCGCTGCGCTACAAACCCGACATCCCGAGTTCGATTCCTGCTCACGAACATCAGTAACGGTTATTTGAACCGGTCCTGGGCCTCCCCTAGGTCTATTCAGCCTCAAATGAGTACCTGGTACGGTGTGTAAACATAGCCACTCGGGAGACAAAGGCGGTCGGGCGTGGTGTTGGTCACCCACCCCCTCGTGTGCCGTGCCGGCCTTCATAGCTGCTACTCGCTAACAGCACTTGCCTCAAAAGTCGGTTAAGGCTACACGGGAGATGGATCTTTGTCTGTGTGCGCAAATGTACAAGTGTACATTGCGTGAGCAAGAAAATAAGCACACGCTATTAACGTGCAGGTGCACGCGCACATGTTAGGGACACAGGGAGATTCCGTAATAGATACGCCACTGATTTGTATAACAATTATTATCCTCTTACTTTCCCCTCAACAGGTGACCACATTTTGTCAAAGTGACGATTGATTTAATACGTATATTGAGACTGGTGTGTAGGTAGCTCTGAAATAAAATGTTGTAGTTTCACGATTATTTTGGTGGGGGTTATCCATGAGTGTATCACTCTGTAAAATTCGATACAAATTTGAAAATCTACTGGGTCAAAAATGCGACCGCATTTCAAGGTGTTGTACAGAGTCAGTAGTCATATTCGCTGAAAGTTATTCAACAAAAGGCATAACATTCACTCATTGTGATCACTCACCTGTCGGCATCTTGTCTAATTTGTTGTTTCATTTATACAATTTTCATACAAGCGTTTGCTAGTACTATACTCATTATAGAAGGAAAGAGGTGGTCAGCTATAGGCAGAGAAGACGAGGAAGGTCTTGATTCTGGACTTGAACAAAAGGGGGCAGTGAGACCAAGGCCGTAGCCATGGAGTCAACATTGGGGGGGACCAAATCTTCCAGGGGGTCTGGGGGTCCCAACCCAGAAAAATATCTAAATTTGAAAACTAATTTCCTGCCATATCCTGCCTAAACATATTTAAAAATGCACTAACACATGGGATGAACTTTTTATTATTTTTTTTACAATAATGTCTAATAGTGTATTGTATTACATTGCTCTGTTTTTACTTGTTTTTACCATTTCTTGTTTCATTGTATGCAATGTTTGAGATTAGGGATTTAATAAGGTACAACCATAACCACAATCATATAAACAGAAATCTATGCATTGATTTATACGAAGACAAGTCCAGATATTGTGACCAAGGTTTAGCAAATTGTTGTTTTTATTTACATAGCATAGCAATTATTATTACTTTTGTATATTTGTTATAGCAATATATTGGGGGGGGGACATTTTGAGCATATTTGAATATTGGGGGGGGATGTTTATATATTATAATTACGGCCTTGAGTGAGATGACAGCACGGATGGCTGGGGGAAACATTCCCTGTGGCACAAAGCAGCCGATTCAAACCGCTCAAAGCCACCGAGATTCCTGAGGTGCCCCCCCCCCCCCCGTGATTGTTATTCATCGTATCACGGCAGAGTGACGTATGCACACACACACTCAGTGGGGCCACAGGTAGGTCCGTCAGGCTGCGTGTGTACATTTTGCCCGCCAGGCATTCACTGAATCCAGCCAGAACGTTGCTTTGCTCCTCCTACTGGCGGTGACTCACTGGCTCTAGTCAGAGGCCAACCAACAGCTAATCTCTGACTTTGGGGGCCCATTAAAGAGAAACACAGATTGGCATCAAGTAAGAGTAAACCCATTACAGTAATGGCACATGGCAACACTTTGTTTTGATTATTTTGCTTCCTCTGGTCGTTATCTCCTGCAAGGTAGCGGCAATTTATTTATAGCAGCCGTGTTAATTTGATTCGTTAACATTTTTAGCATAGGCAATACTGTAGCTTGAACATTAACGTTATGTGTGGAGCACTTCAAGCTGGTAAACACTGATAAAATTGCATCCAGACCCATAGCACACTGCTGTGGACAATTGAGTCGTCAGTTAAATAGATGTCTGTCTTCTCCACGTAAAAGATCAAATAATGTCTAGAAAGCCTTTGGGCTGATGGATAAAATATGCTATTTTTAATTTAGAAAAATTAACAGAAGTCTAACAGAAGCCGACTTTAATAACGATGCTAATGTTCTGAGAATAGCATGATTCTCTGTAATCGCTATTGTATTTTTTGTAGAAATGATCTGTTTTGATGAGTGGTGCAACGTTTTCGGAGTCTTGATGTTACGTGTGGATCATAAGGCAGAGAAAGTTAACTCCATCTGTATAAAAAAAACATAACCCAAAGACGACAACAAGTTGTATTTAAAATCACTCTGTGTATTCACAAGACTCACATTTGGATATTCAAATTAATGTGTTCTGGCAGTTTAAGTACAAAAAGGCAAAATATTGTTGGATTTTTGGTTTGTTTTGAAGTTTTTTTTTGCCATACATTATTCTCATTATACAGCAACTAATCACCACGGTGCCTTACTTATGCCTCTCATTGTGTTTTGGGATCATTAAACCATTGGTAATTTATACTTACAGAATTTTTTTTACAAAAAATTGTGAATTAATACAGTATGCACGTGAATTGTATACACACTGAATAACGAAACGTGACATTGGATTTATGCAACGTGACAACATTTGATATGTTGTTACTGCTTTGTGTAACCTTAGCCGTGCGAACAATTAACTTCACTTTCCTTCGCCGTCTGCATTGGAAAAACATGAACTTTCAGAAATAATTATTCCATTCCTCATGACACAGGACATTTCACATAATCTCAAGTGAAATGTCCTCAATGTTCAACGCGTATTTTTTTGGACGTGATTAGACATTCTTTCTAGATGTATCTGAACATTGCCAGTTCCCTTCTGGAGGCTCTTCTGGATTCTGTACACGTGGATTTGACGTAACAGCATTTTTTGTGGGGGAAGTTTCAGCTTGCCATGGTGGTGGGTGAAGACATTGTAATAATACCTTATAAACAACGTCCGTGCGCAACTAGCAAAGGCACAGAATGAACAAACTGCTACGCGAGTAAACTCAACAGCACGCCGGCAGCCCTGCTAAAGAAAACATCAGTACACCTGCGATGCATAACCACGCGTAGCCCGGCTGGTATCAGTGCCCCGTTAAGGTCTGCTGCTCTGCCTTAACCAGCGAGTATTTTAAAAGTCGAGAGTACAGTGCGATCGATTTACGGATATCCCACCGAATTTTAATGACCCCGGCTTTATTTTCAACAGGGCGATTGAACGGCGCAAAAAAAGTGACCAGAGCCGGATATGTTGGACAAAGTCTATGAAGCAGAATGTTAAAGAATTTAATAAGTGTATGCAGATACGGTGGGAGACTCAGTTTCGGATTAAGCTAGTGCGGGGCCTGTAGCATACGTTATAAAGGGGCCCTAAATGTAAAAAAAAACACGTAAATGTTAAAACACTATTTTTTTTACTTGCACAGTAAAGTAATTGTATTTTTTCATTTGCAATACAGCCAGTGTAATACGACAAATCGCTAACCTTAAACACCCAGTCGTTCATAAAAGTCGAAGGCGGTATAGTACTATAGTAATAGAGCAAGTGCAGAATCACTGAACCGGAATTGATAGCTTGAAAGCGTTTAGCGCGGGGCCCTTGAAAGTGCGGGGCCCCGTAACATTGTGTAGCTACTCTTGCTGCTAGGATAATCCGGCACAGGGGAAACTTGCTAAAAGGTAAAGCAGGCGCAGCCCCGCAAGTTCTTGTTCGCGTCACTGCTGGCGAGCCTCCACTAGAGAGTCGTTCTAGAGGCTCTCTGGAATCCCGTCTAGAGGCTATTTAGCCCAATGCTCTGGTGAGACGGGGATTTATTTATTTTTAATAAAGAAAGTTTCCCCATTGTTTCAACTGAGATCGAACCGGTCGCATCTGGATTGCAATTCAAGTGTGCTAACCATTACACCACATCGGCATCTAGGGACGGACATAAATGACTCAATTAAACACGTCGCTTTATTTATAATCTGTCCATATTATTTCGTGGGGTGTATCTGTTAATAAATCACTCTGTAAAAAATGTTCACGGCACAGATGCAAATTCCCCACTCACATTAATTATAATAATAATGCAATTTGTAACGCGCGCAGTGTTTCACGGGCATGAATGACCCGTAACTATGAGGCGAGGAGCCAAGCTTAGTGTCACACGAAAGCCGGGAGCAAGTTACGGGCCCTTAAGCGTCTCTAAAGTACGTTGTAGATTGTTGCGAATTTTGCAATCTGTGTAGGCTTTGCAACTTTGGTTAATTGTGAAGCTGATTTTTTAAAAAAGCAATCACCATGTTGCCCCACACACAATTAAGGCATGTACACAATCTCGTTTTGGTATATTCATTTAATGATTAAACGAATCATCATGAAGCAAAAGCCCTTTGGCAGTATGGCGGTACAGTAGCGGCAATAACTTACTTTGTAATGTTTTTTTATATTAATCCAATTGTTTAAAGCTGGATTTGGGGCTGTTACCAAATGGGAAGTATCTTTTGTGTGATTCTCAAGACATTGCAATAAAATAATTCAATTCTAAACCTCAAAAAGTCGCAAACCCCTCTCTGGCAGTTCAGATGTTTTCATGTTTACCAGCTCACAGACAATATATACACACACACATAATATCTGGCTCCAATGGTGTAGTGTGGTTTCCATGGGACCTGGTGCAGAGAATGAAATTACCCCCTACCCTCCCCCACCGGCCCCCCTGTTCAACATGCCTCCTCTTCATAGCCCGGGACCTCGGCCCCTCTGACACACGAGGGTCGGTGCAGTTGCGCCGTCTGCGCGTTCGATGCTATACCACGAACTGACTCGCATAGCCATTCAAAAATGGTTCGTCTTTAGAATGGGGGAAGGACTGACAGCTGCACAAGGCTGGAATGTGCAGAATTTAAGGACTGGAAATGAAACGGGTTGCCAGGATCTGCTCTCGTGCTTCTTTGGAAGCAAATTTATAGATCATACGGTATATCACTGCAGCTTCAGAATCCAGTGGTTTTATTTCAGAACAGCTTTATGCAGCAGTCGCGCACACATCAGTCTGTGATCTTAACCACGAGATGGAAGAGTTCCTTTGGCGTTTGCAATTTTTTTTAAAATTCTGCTTGGCACGAGTGTGCATTTAACTCCACAATTTACGGTGTAGATATTTGTACAAAATACGAACAGAAATTGGGCAAGTGAATACTTAAAAAATGTGTGTACTTGATAGCATTATGCGATTGTGTGATTGTGTGCGTGAAGTGTTTACAGTAATACTGCTCACAATGAACAGGTCCATTTACAGAAAGGCCTTCGATAATTACAAACCTACTCGTGATTGTTAATCTTAAATTAGCAAAAAAAGAATTAAACGAACACATTTCGTTTATAAAAATAACACTGCTTGTGCTTAAGGTAATTACGATTGCAATTTACACAGAAATGTTACACGATTGTACAATCATGTATTGATAGGGACAACAATAATCAAGTAATTATAAGGGGTTTTTTTTCAAACATTTTGTTACCTCCTTCATAAATATACAAAATAGCGGCCTACACCCATCCATATACAATTACAGTATTGTATATCTACTTTTAGTTTTTCCAAAACATATTTTCATGAATATGAAACGCTATGCTATATTACAACCAACGTTTGTACCTGTGGAAACAATCGATATACGCAACTTGTAAAAGACAGGTGTATATAAAGTTCCTCGCTCCCTTCGTGCACAAATACTAATGAAACAAAACCAACTATCATGTCCTGATTTGATGTCCGATTTTCAAATTTCACAGTTTTAATCCACCAACAGCAAGCGTTATTAGTTTCAAACTCACCGTGAAGTACGTTTTAGTGCAGACCGTACAAAGGCACATTAATAATTGGGAGAAATTTCTCAAGGATAATTTTACATGCGTAAAACTCCAAATGTTTATATTTGAGACACATTTGAAAACATTTACAAAGTGTACGTTATATTGTGTTCATAAAAAAAATAAAAGCAATGTACATAAAATACAAACAGGGTAACCAACATTTTTTTGGTAGCAATCAAGTAAAGGTAATCCTAGCTTCAAATTTACAATGTCCAATATATAAAAAGGTATTATTTCATATTGTTATCTTCACAGCATACCTGTACAATGTTTACCAGGTCTGATTCTATAAATTGGAATTTTTGGTATACATGTAATTTTTGTTAAAAAAAACTAGCATTATCAATAATAATAGGGTTTTTCCCCTTTTTTCTGGCAACAAACTGAAACCTTTTTACAAGGATTCATGTCTGCATTAACCACAATACCTGCAGTCAAAATGCAAACAAAAAACATACTATGATAATATATGCGTTGTCCTTGAAACTGATTGGTCCACACCAAGGGACGGCTTTCTTTTTGATGTAGCATTATCAAGTCATGTTACAAGTTGTCATCATTTCCATCTTTGCTGAGATCAGGCAAGGGGATTCGAGTCCAGATCACCAGACGGGCATAGCTGAAAGATCACGTGATGTAGCAGAATCTCCCAGAACAGTTACCGGAGTGGCAATGCAATACACGTAATGTTTAAGTGACCATTTTAGCAAGGTTCTTTGTTGTTGCAATGAAATCTCAGACAGGTTTATTGTTATTGGCAATGTTGATTACGAACTCCGTAAAGGACTTACAAATGCAGTTAATGTCACACTGTTTTATCACATTGGCAACTCATCAGTCTCCCAAGCTCTGTGGCATAGTTGATGCTATTTTGGAAACGTGACGAACTTCTAATTGATTGCTCTTTGAAATGTGGCGGCAGAAAAGCACTTTCACCCCTAGGCACGTTTTTATTTTCTGCTGCACGACACGGAAGGCACAATTTTCAAGGAAGTTTTGTTTTCCTCGTACACAAAGGCAAGGGTAAATGTGCTTCACCGCTCAACCTTCCGGTTTCTTATACTTGTCTAATGAGCGCATGTCCATAGGTATCTGCAGCGACTCGAACAAATCTTGAATTCCTTTCCATTCCATCGGAGCGTTCCAGTGCTGAGACCTCTTGAAGATAAATATAAGACCCATCCATCAGTGGAAGTCATGTGCGGTCAGGGTGGTAGGGAACGAAAGCCCTCGAGGCATCGCGGAGGCTGGGATCTCACACGTGGCCAGCTACTGGGCCGTGGAGACCATCTGTTGGCTCAGGAAGTTGTCCATATTGGCATGGTTCTGAGAGAGCAAGTGTCCATGCCCGTCTGGGCCATGGTTTGTCTGAAACATCACCAGGCTTGCCGAGGATGCTGTGGTGAGAGGGGAACGAGAGGGTGGGGATGAAAGGGTTAGTTACTACCTTACAAGGAACAGAAACAAAATCAAGTGTACGACGCAGCAGCAGCAGCAGCATCTTATCGCACGCAATCTGGGCAGCGAGGACCTCTCGTGAAGTGCGAATTCACTCAACGGTAATCGGGTCACGCCGCAATGCAGTGCTGTCCGTTGTTGCGAATTTTAGTGTGTGACGTGTCATCAGCAGTTAATACATCACAAGTCAATGCTTGAGGGCAGATTCGATGATAGGATGTGATAATGTCTCACGGGTTTAATTCGATTCGCTTTTGCTGCCTCCCTACTTTGCCCGTGTGAGTGTGATTAAACAGTGCTCATAAATGCGGGTATATTGGTGCTTAATAATGTTGTTTGTATCTGCATGCATTGAGTTTGTATGTAGGAGCATGTACTTGAAAAATTGGCACGTGTATATACAGTGCATAGAGGCCGATGGCCTAATCCCCCAGAATGTGCCCAATCTCAGAAGCTGAACAGGTGTTTAGCCTTGATAGCGCTTCGTTTAGCCACCACCACCATGCATCAAACAGGTGTTACAAGCCACTGCGGGACTACGCGGTGAGTAGCAGAAGTCAGCGCTAGCAAAATCCATCGTTGTACCACACTATGCGCCTGTGTCTTCGCTCCCTCGCCTTCACCAACCCACACTGACCGCGGGCGGTGAAGCACCATCAAAAACCCAACGACGGACATCCAGCAGCGGATTGACAAAAAAAAACCTGGCCGTACTTGCGCACCTACACATGCATCCAGGATGGCCAAGAGTCATGGAGCTACAACAACAAAAAAATACCCCCAGCGAATTTAATTTGGCGTGTAGATACTTAAAAAAAATAAAGAGCGAGGTTTAAATTAAAAAATCAAAGGAGGCGAGGACAGCGCGCGGCTCTGACGTGCATCCGAGAGGAGCCCTGTGCCACCGTGGAGCGACACGGGGGGCACCAATGGTGCCCCCGTTTCGCGGTTGGGCAGCGCTGCGTTTCCTGTCTGAGAAAACCTCCATTTCCACCCAATTATCGGCCTCACTGAATTTTCCCACAAAGTGCGCCGCGAGATGAACGTGTGATGGATTGGTCACGCTCTTGGCATCGGGAGGGGAGAGAGAGAGAGAGATTTGGGGTGTTGCGTGTGGGGGAGAATGTCAGTGGGAGGGAGGAGGAGTTGCGGGGAGTTGTGGGCAGTTGGGGATGGGAGCGGAGTGGAGAGAAGGTGGGGGTGGGGTGTAGTAGTTGGGAGGGTTGTGTGATTGGGTATCCAGGGGTGGTGGGAAGGAGCAGGGAGATCAATGGAAGGGATGTGAGTACATTTCGAGGAGAGGGTGTGCTGTCTGCTTTGTGCAGTATGGCGATTGTACGTGCACGTGTGACATTCAAGGCAGGAATAAGCCTGTGGTCACAATCGTGCCTTTTGCTCAAAATGTCAATGAGCCAGCAACAAACAGTGCACTAGAAGATGCCAATGATAAGAGTAAATACATTTCCTGAAATGAGCTCGGTAATAAGAACTTAAGAAAAGCGACGGGGGGTGTTTTATATATATATATTTTTGGAGTTTGCATGTTCTCCCTGTGGTCCGGTTTTCCCTACACATTTTGAAACATGCATTTGGAATATTTGGCTGCTATAAATTTCCACGCAATAAGCCACTTGGTTGAGTTGTCATATGTGGCCAGGTTGCTTGCTTCTGAAAAAGAGCACTTTAGCTCAGTGGGCCTTTCCTGGTGAAATGAAAAATAGTTTATAGTTTTGTTGTAGTTTATTTCAAAGTCGAGCAGTGGGAGGAAAGAAGGAGAAAGAGAGGACTGCCCGATGGGCTGGCTGTGTGAATTGTGGGGCTGTACAAAAAATTTCTGTCATGGTAACAGAATATGCGGCAAACGTCTCGAGAGCGTATGACCAATTTTCTCGGAATGCACCAAATCATCAAAACACTCAGAAGCTAAGCATATTTGAGCCTGGCTACTGCATAGATGAGTAACCACCGTGTACAGAGGGCTGGGGCAATGTGGTGTGGCAGGAGAAGACAGTGCAGGAAAGTTAATTGTTGTAGTGTTCTTCTACGCTCCCTGTTTTATTTGCACCCCATCCTCACCAACCCGCAATGACCAGCGCGGTGAAATGTGTTAAAATAACGCACACGGCCCGCTCGGAATTGGGAGGCATTCATCCAGCAGTTGATCGACATAAAAGAACAGCGGATTTACATGATGGAGAGAGAGAGAGATAAGTTGGTGTTGGAGAAAATTTTTTCAGAGTAAAGCCAGAAGTGAGCACCACAGTGTGTTGAGGAGCACACCACCTGCCACCGGTGATGTAAAAATTCCTTCACTAACCACAGCGGGACCCCCACTCCGTTCGAGAGATTGCTGAGATTTGCTTTCATAGACCTTCTTCAGCTCCTCAAACGTGACTACTAAAATAACGGTCTCTTAGAGGTGACGCACTGATAGACGGATTAATATTGAATTATTAACCTCACGATACATCATGTGTGCGTGCACATGTAAGAATTTTTTTGTCAATTCGTATACGTATGTTGCATGTAATGGGATCATGTAACCCTCGCAGCCACTAGTGGCCGATACATTCACCGCAATTTTATATGTAAAAGAATGGATTATTTAATCAATTCGCGACCCCGAATTGTGACAATTCATTGAATTGCCGGGTGAGTTGGGGTGGGGGCAGAAGGGAGGTTACACCACGGAGTAAATGTTTGCTTTCTAACCTTAGGCCTTCACCCAGCAGTGGATCGATCATAGCTGATGATGATGATGTAGTAAATGTGGCTTTGGGAAGTACGACAAGGACTCAACAGTACAGTACTGTGGAACTTGTGCTGTGTAAGACATTACATTCATAATAATTGTAAACATCCTGCATATGTGTTCCGTGTATACATGTACTGTGTTTGCGCACATACATCATGTACATGTATCTTCATCATTATCATCATCATCACCACTCTTACCCGACCACATAGTTTGCACGGTCAATCTCAGCAGGCTTTGATATGCAACATGATGCTTTACAGCACAGTATACGTAATGCAAAACAATAATTAGCGTCGTTGTCGAGAATGAAAATAACAAATTGGATAAGGTAGACAACACTGGTCCAACGGCCGTTTTGGGAGTGCACAATTTCAGCAGCACTGATTCAATAGAAGAAAACGCTGGAACGGTTTTGGCATACATTGTCTCATCAGCGAAGTCAGGCTCGCCTGAATAAATGCTGGTGAACTGCCAGATGAGTCTAGGCAACGATCCTCTGTTAGTTTTGGTCCCAGTTCGACGCACAATTATATCATACACAACACAAAATAATCGCCGTTGTGCAGAGTATAAATAACAAAACACAATGAAGGAGACGTTGTCCGACTGCCTAGTTTCGTATAATGTCACAGTCGTTCATAGCCCCTTTGTCAATGCACTGCTGGATTAATGCACTCCCGTGCCATGTCGGTCACAGGGGTTGCATTTCCATACTTCACCACGCTGGTCAGCGCGGGTTTGGTGGCAATGCAGGAAGGGGGGCAGCGTCTCGGGACCAGTTGGGATATCACTCGCCACTGATGTCAGCCGTGGCCAGGATTCGAAGCCGGGCAGCCAGGTTAATAGCGCAGTTGGACTAACCCACATTGTGTATATCTACCCGATCCAAATTCACATCGTCAGGTTCACCTTTGCACCCGCTTATCATATATACGTAAACACATACAAAGCATTTTTTAAAATATCAAAGGTACAATGCACGGACGCATAAAAATATACGTAAATAAAATGGTCTGCACCTAGAGAACAAAATGTTTCTTGCCAAAATAATCCTGCGGACCTGAAGGCAAGCCTGGGCTGGAGGGTACACTGTGGGCTCCCTGGATGTGCTGAATGGAGCTGTCCTGAGCGTGCAGGTGCAGCGAGGCGGGGCTCTGCGGGACAGAAGTTAGAATTGAGCGCTCTGATTGGCTGTCAGTGTCAGGCAAAAGCACCTGTGCAGCGGGGAAGGTAGGGGCAGAATTGGTGGAGGGAGAGGAGGTGTTAGTGGGTGCAGAGTGGGTGCAGGGTGGGGATGCGGAGTTAGTCGCGTCCACGCGGATGCGCGTAGCCGCGGTCAAGTAACACAGGCAGCGTTGTTTGTTACGTTGGTGCGGGGGTTGGGAAACCTTTTTCTTACCGGGGTATAAAATTATACCTTCAAGTAACTTTTGTGGACCGCACATTGGCACACATACACACACACACGCGCCTGAGTCCCTTCTGTCTCTCACAGTAACAGAAGGGACTGCGCGTACTGAAATTAGAAACGCAGTTTTGCCAGGTCGATAAACGTTCCTCTTTAGTACCCGATTAGATGCTTGCAGTGGTAAATAGTTTTTTAGGTCATTTAAAAGTGGTAGGACTCAAGTGGCTGTGGGCCATATGGGTTGAAGCTGAGGGCCACATGGAAATTTGACCGTATGTTACCCACCGCTGCATTAGTGAATGCAACACAAAAATCACTCCATCGCCTCTTTAACGTAATTATGCTTTTTGTCTTATGTGTCCAATATCACAATAAGTTGAGCAGTGTGGTAATTAAAAGGGGAGCAAGTTATAAAACTAAATTATATGTATGCTTGATTCTTTCCCTGTAATGACATATCCCACTGCTCTGTCAAGTGTGTCGAGATGCAGTTGTATTTAGACGCTGTATAAATCGAAATCGCTTTTATTGGTTACTAGTTTAGCATTATATTTTTTTACTTTAATTCCATTTTGGAGAACATTCTTTCAATGGGGAAATTGACATAAGACAAGATAACACACAGCACGGAGTATAAAATGTAAACATTTGATTAACATTTGGTAAGCGTTTGTGGTTTTAGCACTCAAGATTAGTCAAGGAATTAGTTGCACAAGGAAGGTGCACAATGAGTCATCGGCAAGGCACCGTGGTAAAGATGCGATGAAGATGATAATAATACGATCAGAAGTTGACTTAATGTGTCAGTGGCATTGCAGTCATGTTAATAACACAATATACATGTCTTAGAAAGTCATGCATAGGTTCAAACGAAGTGAAGATATTTCCTCAACGTTTGCAAATACGAACACAATGCAAAAGCACATACCAGCTTAATTCCCCTAAAAGAGTATCTGTTAATCACATTGTTCCAACGATACATTTATGGGCAACGTTTGGTTGGTTTAGATCGGTGTTTCTCAACTCCAATCCTCACCTACTGAGACATTCACACTGCACATCTTTAGTGGTGTATTACTACGCAACTCACAATAACCGGGACTTTTATCGTCTCGGGAAGACCTTACAGATTGCTCCAGGACAGCTACCTGGGAAAACCAGGACAGGTTGCAACCCTAGTAGTGGCTGGGATCTGAGGATTGGAGTTGAGAAACACTGGTGGATGCCAGTGGGCTTGTACGTACGTACGTTGAACTTATTTCGCACCGTACGTAACCAACCGTGCTAATCGGAGGTGCGGCTTTGCTGTGCCCCCCCACAAGGTAAGCGGCAGCTGTACCTGCTTGTTGGAGCTGTGTAGGTTTCCGGTTTCTGTGATGACCATGGTTTGAGAAAAGCGTCCGTTGTGAGGGTACTGTGGTGGCTCTGCTTTGTGGCTGTAAAACGCTGCAAACGAAGACAAACACACACAAAAAATAATGTTGCCACGTTTTTTTTGTTTAACACAAGTTCATTTTCAACAGAAGCCTGAAGCCTTTCGAGGTTTATTTGGTAGGTGGCTCAGGGAGGGGTGGGGGGAGGGGGTCAGAGAACCGATTTTGAGTTCAATTTCGGATTTCAGCTGCCTTTGATTTAAACCAAATTCGCAAGTGGAGTGATTTGAAGGTCTCATCCCGGTCACCAATGATTAGACAGGAAGAAGGAAAAAAAACGCATCACGCTAAATTTGGCTCCCGACTTAATTTATATAAATTCTCGCTCTAAAGGTTTAATTGACTTGCGGCGAACGCCTTTTACGGGACGTATAAAAGGCGTGCCCGTTGTGTGGATCAGGAAGCCTATTCAGGGCGCTGGAGAAGTAGTGGTTGACTTCATCTTGCGGGTCATGCGCCACTCCTTGCCGCGACGTTGATAACACAAACGGCGTGAAATAAGGGAAAATAACAGTAAAGCTTGCAAATGAAGTAAATGTTCTGACATTATTTAAATGTGACCATCACTAAGGGATTTGTATACGACGGTGTTTTACCTTACTAATTGGCAGTGTCGGGCGGTGGCGGGTTTGACACATTTATATATTTACGCGATCTCACATACAAAAAAAACTGTATTACGACATTGTTGTTTGGGTGTTGGCATCGTCTACAAATGAATGGAATGAAAATGTTTTTTTTTTTACAACTGAAGTGCTGCATGTGAGGATCGTAGACTAGCTTCACAATCTGCCACGAACGTTTGGCCGAAGTGATTTGAGATACCCTTGAAAAAGAATATTCACCAAAATTAGTTTTGTACTGTATTCGGTCAATTTGGATAATTCTTTAAGTCACTAACAATTTGTCCACCAATGTCAGCGTGGCTGATTACAGCTGCTGCTTGTTTTGGAGTTACTTTGATGCTGGTGCACTGGCTGCATAATCAGCCTGATCATCTAATTGGGGTCATGACCTGGTGACCTATGGTAATGAGGGGTCAGTGATGGCACAAAGACACAGGAAAGAGGGGCAGGCAAGGAAATTGACCACTTCAGCTGTGACCATGTGACCATGTTGTTTCCCATGAGAGATTCGAAGTTGTTAGGATGTTAGATCAACACTTTGTTTTCTTTTGTCACAAGCGGAAACACAAGGTAATTAACAGGAGAGGTTATTTTTAGATGTGACATATTCATTTCGTAATACCATGGCATGTATGCTTGCTGAATAAAGAGAAGCAAGGATTTAAAAAAAAACTGCTTGTCATCATTCCACCTGTAATGTCAGTAATAAGTAGAAAGTTAATCACTGTTCATTTTACACAGTGTAACATTCTAAACTAATTAAGAAACTGGCCAAACAGTACAGTGGTAGTGTGTATGGCTCGCAAATTAAACTTTGCGAGTTCAAATCCCGGCCAGGTGTGGTTCCGGCGGGGGGGGGGGGAGGGGGGGGAACTCAACCCATCATACCCTCTAGGGTCGTTAAAATAGATACCACTTCATTGTGGCTGTCCTATGTAAATGACTCCCCCCGCCGTAGAAATGAGGAATATCCAGGCAGCACTGGTGGAGGGGCTGCGAACAGGAGATGAACATCGTTCCACACTCAACCGAGCTGAACACCACTTACATTTTTTTATACTTGTAATTGCAACATTTCTTCACCACGCTCAGTCTCCCTGGCGACAGTTTTTTTCACAACCTCCACACACCTGGGCAAGGTACCCCGGCAACCGCGTGAAATTAAAGCGATCGCAGCGAACGTCCGTGCCGGCGGCCGCCCAGAGCCAGGGGGCAAGGGGCAGCGCAGCTCAACTAAAGCGGCGACGAGTAGCTGGGGCCAGACGCTGAGTCCGTGCTGCGAGGCAGGCAGGTGTCAAGTGCGTGGGAGGCGGCCGCGGGGGCGGCTCGACTCTAAAGCGCCGCTCAGCCGCTGAAGCGTCGCGCCGCTTCTTTCCCAGAGCGCAGAGCAGCGGAGCGTGAGTGTGAGTGCGAGCGTGTGAGTGAGTGCGAGCGTGCGTGTGAGTGCGTGCGTGTGAGTGTGAGCGTGTGAGTGAGTGAGTGCGTGCGAGTGAGTGTGAGCGTGCGTGTGAGTGCGTGCGTGCGTGTGAGTGCGAGCGTGAGTGTGAGTGTGAGCGTGCGTGTGAGTGCGAGCGTGAGTGTGAGCGTGTGAGTGTGAGCGTGTGAGTGCGTGCGTGTGAGTGCGAGCGTGTGAGTGCGAGCATGTGAGTGCGTGTGTGAGTGCGAGCGTGAGTGTGAGTGCGAGCGTGCGTGTGAGTGCGAGCGTGTGTGTGAGTGCGAGCGTGTGAGTGCGAGCGTGTGAGTGCGAGCGTGTGAGTGAGTGCGTGAGTGTGAGTGCGTGCATGTGAGTGCGAGCGTGTGAGTGCGAGCGTGAGTGCGAGCGTGAGTGTGAGTGCGAGCGTGCGTGCGTGTGTGCGAGCGTGTGAGTGCGAGCGTGTGAGTGCGTGCGTGTGAGTGCGTGCGTGTGAGTGCGAACGTGAGTGTGAGTGCGAGCGTGTGAGTGCGAACGTGAGTGTGAGTGCGAGCGTGCGTGCGTGTGTGCGAGCGTGTGAGTGCGAGCGAGCGTGTGAGTGCGTGTGTGTGAGTGCGTGCGTGTGAGTGCGTGTGAGTGCGAGCGTGTAAGTGCGTGCGTGTGAGTGCGTGTGTGTGAGTGCGTGTGTGTGAGTGCGTGCGTGTGAGTGCGTGTGAGTGCGTGTGTGTGAGTGCGTGTGTGTGAGTGCGTGTGTGTGAGTGCGTGCGTGTGAGCGAGCGTGCGTGTGAGTGCGAGCAGAAGGTAGCGGCAGTCCAGCGGTTCGCGCGCTGCGCTACGAATCCAGCGAACCGAGTTCGATGATTCCCGCTCGCGGCCAACACCAGTGACGGTTTATCTGAACCGGTGCTGGGCCTCCCCTAGGTCGACTCAGCCTCAATTGAGTACCGAGTGCGACGTGTTAAAACATTGCCGCTAGGGGGAAATAGGCGGCCTGGGCGTGATGCTGGCCACCCCACCCCCTTCCTGTGCCGTTCGGGCCTTCACAACAGCACTCGCGAGCAGTCCTCACCCCAGTAGTTTGTTAAAAAGCTTGTCCGGTGGATCTTTGTGTGCGTGCAAGCAGGGGTTAGAAACTCACGGTGAGGGCTCTGCAGCTGTGCCACGGTGGCCATGAATTGCGACTGCCCCATGTGGCTCTGCGCGTGCTGCATCAGCGGCTGCTGCAGCCCGTGCAGTTGCTGCGACTGGAGCTGCATGGGCTGCAGGGTTGTGAGGCTGCCGCCCACGCTGTTGATGACGGGGATGGACTGCGCCTGGCCGCCGCTCAGACCTGCAGTTTGGAGCATTTGGCGGAGGGGGGGGTGGAGGGGGAGGGTCAGAGTGAGTTGGTGTCCACGAGCAATGGAAAAAACACGGATGATCGCGTCGAGTGAGCCACACACCGTGAATCACCCTCCTAGCGATTTCATGAGTTCTCATAATGACTTCATTCAAGAATATGTTCTTTATGGGATTCTTTTAACGCTCTCAGCCTCTCGAGGGGTTCTCTCGAGCTCCGTCGAGTGGAGGTCTTTTCGCCAGCATTGACATGAGAAAGTAATTGCGGGGCTCAAATTTTACCTTTTACCACCTCGTTTGTACTGTTATTTTTTCTCTCTTTGTATATACTCTTGTTGGCTCCTTTAGCCTAAATAATGAATTCTCACTTGCACGATTTAATGCGTGGATTTGTGAGCGTGATAGTCGATTTCAATTCTATAAATCGACTCATCGTTGAACACCCAACATCGAGCCATTCAAACCAAATTTCAACGGCATACGTACATAGGCATATTAAAATATACTTTCATGAGCCATGTCTAATAAATGTACCGAATGTGAAATGTCTTGGTGCGTTGATGTTGGCGAAGTTTAGAAATACTCACTCTGTGCGATGGCCATGACTCCGGGCAGCTGGGTCATGATGAGGTTCTGGTGAGGCTGCTGGGACATGTGGTGCGGAGAGTGTAGGTTGTGGATGTGCGTCAGGGTGCTCACGGGTGGCAAGGTTCCCCCAGAAGTCTGGATCTGGCGCCACAGCGGTCACAAGGACGACAACAAGAGAGGTTGTGGGTTACAGAAAATGTGTGGAACACAGACAGGCTCGCAACATGTTCCTGATTCATGTAGGAAAAAAAATATTTTCAAAAACATTTCCAGCCTTTTGCCAATCCACTGCCGGGGCGAAGGTTTTTTTGTGCGTCTCAGTCATCGCGGCAGTTGTTTGACCGTACTTTACCATGTGTCAGCGTGGGTTGGGGAAGGGGCGGGGGGGGGGCAGGACCAGGTAATATATCTCGCCAGTTGTGTGAACCACGGCTGGATTTAGATCTCTGGATTCATTGTGTCGTGTGCTAACCACGACGTCAGCACTCCACCCACATGGTTTGCATTAACGTTTAATTGGCAAATGATCATAATATTCGGGGGGTGGGGGGGGGGGGCGGTGGGGGGGGGGGTATCGTAACCAATATGGACTTCAAGGTGTAAAAAAGAAACCCCGTAAATATATATATCCTGCGGTGATGTGACACTTAGTCTGCTCCCTACAACTCTAGATTGCGACAATTAATCGCCGAGCCGGGGGCCCAAAACGTTTTCCCTCCCAGACGCAGGTGGGAGAGGGCAAACGGGGGCCATGGGAAGGGAAGGGAGGTCCTGGCGTCTGCTGTCCCTAGGGCTGTCGGCCTTAGCTACGATGCCACTTGCATGCTCCACGGCACAAAATTAAGTGAGCGGCTGACACCGCAAGCCAACCGCCTCCGCTTCCCAGAGCGGGACCGGCATAGGCGCTTAGTTCAGTCTGAGTGGACCTGGGGGAGGACGCATGCACGCAGGGTAGATTAAGGCCAATTGTAAGCCATGTGAACGGTCCGCAGTGAGTACGAAGAAGGGTTACTTTCTAAGACGAGGAGGGCTAATGGATGTGAAGGTTATCGTGCCTGGTTTATCAAGGGAAAGTTAAAGTTTTTAGATCAAGTTCATTTTTCCTGTATGGTGTATTTATTTCAATCCCAGTCTTCCTGTAATTGAACAAAACAACAGACTGCTGGCATCAATTGACCCCTCATTATTATCATCAGCCATGATCAATCTACTGCTGGATGAAGGCCTACCCTAGCTGTAGCCATACCGCACAGTCTCATGATTCAACTCATTAAACCATTCCTTGTTTTAAGGGCACTTTATCCATCCAATCTGAGACCAACATGTGCTACAAGTGGAAAAGTCATCTTTTAATGCCCGGTCCGGCACTTGTAAGAACGCCTGCTGTTCATTCCCACTTACATTTAATGGATGTTCTACAGTAATGTGGAAAAAAAAAGTCACCTGTAAGAATACATGTCTTTTCTTCATAAATAAATCAGTAAAGTGTTGCATTTTTTTCATATTCCTCAAAGTTGCAAAAATATTGCAGAGAATTATTAGGGAACCCGTATGTTCCTGAGATGAATCATTGCGCGTAAAAAAGTTGGAAGAGGAAGACCTAACAGAGGATGGCTTGACAACATTGACGACAGATAAGATGTGGCACTGCTTGAGCATATTGGCACAACACAGAGCAAAGTGGAAACATGACGATATGTGCAGTGGACACCTACGGGCTATCAGCACATGGATCGTGATGACGATGAAACGTCGTCCCACGAATGCTGGAGAATGCCTTTAACAAAAATTCGGCCTTAATAAATGCAGATTAGAGGATGGCCATCAAAAGGAAGCTGTGTGCGAGCCTGTGAAGAAGGCCTCACCTCCATCGTGGGAGAAACTTGCTGCAGTACCACCTGGCCCGTCGCCATGGAGATGTTGCCATGGTGACCCGAGGGCGACACCACATCACCTGAGCCTGGCTGGCCATAACGGCCACCTGCCAGCAATGAGCATCCTGTTTGGTGAGAGGAAACAAACACACACACACACAAACGTGTTTTGCCAATCAGGTAGCGGAACACCAAGAGCGACAAACGTGTAGCAACTGCGGAGAGTGTTATTCTTTTTAACGGTTAAAAATCTGTGCATTGATAACCAGGGGCGGAGCCAGGATTTTGACACTTGGGGGGGGCTGACTTCAATATTCTGAGATATCTCAGTGTTTATGTTTTCCAATGGGCGCCACAAATGCTTAAAACATATTTTATTGGATTTGAACGTGGAGTTTATTAATAGGTCTAAGCCGCTGATGTGGCTAATAAGTTCGAAAGGCTGCCGCTCAAGCAGCCTGCAGGGCAGCACAAGGTGGCAGCCTGCAGGGCAGCACAAGGTGGCAGCCTGCAGGACAGCACAAGGTGGCAGTCTGCAGGACAGCACAAGGTGGCAGTCTGCAGGGCAGCACAAGGTGGCAGCCTGCAGGGCAGCACAAGGTGGCAGCCTGCAGGGCAGCACAAGGTGGTAGCCTGCAGGGCAGCACACAAGGTGGCAGCCTGCAGGGCAGCACAAGGTGGCAGCACGAGGTGGCAGTCTGCAGGGTAGCACAAGGTGGCAGCACAAGGTGGCAGCCTGCAGGGCAGCACAAGGTGGCAGCCTGCAGCATTTTGCAGCAGCCAGACATCCGGTTATCCCGATTCCCGACTTTCCCAAAATTTCAGGGGGGGCCGAGCCCCCCCCCCAGCCCCCCCTGTAGCTCCGCCCCTGTTGATAACCACCTTTTTAGTGTACATTTCATCGTTTGTTGAACTTTATCTGCGCACATGGCTCAAGTAATTCAGCATCATTATTTATAACTTGATGCAGCGCCTCGTACGAGTTTGAAACAAGGCCCGAAGCGCCAACGGAATGAGGAAGCACGGTTGAACACAACACTCAAATATGGGTACAAACAGCACACGCAATCTTAGAAGCACAAAAAGACTACTCAATAACATTTTATACACTGGAGAGTATGCTACACGAACACACAGAACTCGCGTATCGTGAATAAAAGAAAACGTTTAAAGTGGAGAGATGGTGGCATATGTTGAACTTATTTTGCACCGTACATAGCCAACCATGCTAATCGGAGGTGCGTGGGAAGGACAACACACAGCACACAAGAAAGCAGTTCTAAAGAAATGAGTTTTCAATCTAAATGTAAAAGTGCGTAGCTCCAGTGGCTTCCAAACCCGTGATGCTCAAACAACAACGCACAATAAGCATGTGCACACTATGTTGAACAGCGTGTTGTTACATATGTGCAGCTTGTAGTTTGGTGGTTAGATCTTTCGACGGACAACTTATCCAAAGAGACGTGAATATTAGAAAAAAAAAATGTTTAACAGCAGGAGGTCGATTGCATCATTTTGCTCCGCAATTTCAGCAACCTTGTCGTGCTCCCCATCTCCCTCCCTCACCCTGCCACCCCCACACTCCCCCCGTGACACCACCACCAACCAGCAACTTATGCTGGCCCACGTTGGTGACCTCAACACTTTCTAGCCACCGAGCCCAATGGATTCTTTCCGATACGGTTGAAATAACTGTTAGGCAATCTGTATAACAAAAAACAACAACGGCTACACCTCAACAAGTAGATTTTTTTTTTTTAACCACACGCAAATAAACTAGGAAGGAATTACGGTTGGGGGGGGGGAGTTTTTTTTGTTGCTTTTAATGTTTTTCGTGTCGGTGCGAGCTTGTCTCAGCCGGCTGTCGGCTGTCTCGGGCTCAGTGGGTGGCTGGGGTGGGTGGCGAGGGCGGGGGGGGGTTGAACGGGGCTGGCGGTACAGGTGGGAGATGAGGAGGTGGTGGAGGTGGTGGTGGTGGTGGTGATGATGGGAGAGAGTGTGGCGAGCGGTGGCACGGCGGTCAGCGCGCTGTGCTACGAGACTCGACTACCCGAGTTCAATTGCCGCACGCGACCAAATAACACTGGCAAATATTTGCACCAGGCCTGGGCCTCTTCTAGGTCGACTCAGCCTAAAACGAGTACCTGGCGCGATGCGCAAACGTCGCCACCCTGGAGACAAATGGCCGCCGCCGGGCGTGGTGTTGGCCACACCACACCCTTCTGTACCGTGCCGGCCTCCATAGGTGCTCGCTAACAGCACTTGCCCCAACATTCTGGTAAAGGCTGAATGGGGGATCTTTGTCTTTGGTGGTTGGAGAGCAGTGGATTAATGCGTGGAAAACCGTAGCAGTTTGCACAGCAAGAGGCTTGATTGTTTTTTTTTTCAGAGCAGGTAGCTTGCGCCATTCCAACTTGAACAGTTGTGACCCAGCAAGATAGGATAACAATTTATAAAAATCTATTTAAAAAAAAAACATTCTTTCCGATGCTGCAATGCATGAGCGTTCATTTCTAGTACAGGTTTGGCATACATTCTAATTGTTGAGTGTATATGTATGTAACGCACATGCATATGCCATATAGTTTTACGTCTAGACCAAGAAAAGCCTCAACGAGTCTGCCAAACTTACTACGCAGTCTGGTGATGTCTCTACCTGATTACGCTTTAGACAGTCTGAATCAGACACAGAAGTTGTAATTGTCCCCAGTGTAGGACGTTGGTAAAGAGACGGATTTGTTTACCACTTGGCTCACACTCTTATCTCGACCAGGGTTTTCCAAACTGCCTGGCTTCACGACCTACCACAAGGTGCAACTTTCCACGTTTACCAACCTTCCCCATTCATATATAAACTAACTTAATTCACAAGCTGTATGTGTCAGGTGATTCATAACATATCCCACATTGCGCAGAGAACACAGATTCAAAGTAAAGCAACTAATGTTTTTTTTCTTCCGGTCATTGCCAATCATCAGGCACCAGCGTGTAGCAGCTTCATTTGTATTTTAATGGAAAAAAGTTTGATAAGCATGGAAAGTTGGACTCCGGTGGGTTTGCAACGATTGGAGTTCGAGAACCCCTAAATCTCGTCGATATCGGGCACTTTGGGATCGGAAGTTTTTAATTCGAAGGCCAGAAAACTTGGGAATGCTCCCCGCAACAGTGCCCTGCCACCACACTACCCGTGACACAGATATTTATTGATACAGCCAGATATCTAAAGCAAGTAATTCATCATTACCGTTATGAAGAGGAACCCCTTAACAAAGCTGAATGTATGTGTTTAGCATTCACTATTATTTTTAATGTAAAGCGCAACGGAACAATTCAAGAGAAGAATTGTCAATGCAATTTCTTGCTTCAGGTATTGACCTCTGACCCCATGCTGACAGCCCTCACTTGAAACTTGAAAGAGGAGCCGTGTCCATACCGTATCTGTTTTACAGCTCTGCCGTAAAGGTTGCTGTGGACTCCTGGCTATAAAACCCCGGCTTTATATTTCTGAGCACCTCTGCAACCGCTCGCCCAACGAACCAACAGCCCCCCGCCTCCCTGCCCAATCGTAGAGCTCGGCTCAGCCGCTCCTCGCCAAATGAAGGCCCTACTCTTCCTCGCTCCCTCCTGTCTCGCAACCCTCCCCCCACGTGGACTGTAGGACGCCACTTAAGGGCTGTTTGCAAACCCAGTAGTAAACGTCTCTCTCGAGCCTGCCACCTCCAGTGTCGCGGCACACCTAACGCTCCCCGGCAGTTGGCGATGGTCCCAGGGTGGTGGACGCTAATGGCTGGGAAGGTCATGCGGCGCAGAGGCGGCCGAGAGCTGCGTCTGAAGAATCAAACGCTGGACTCTGCTCCTTGTCGAGTGCCCTTGCGTGCCGCACGTTGGCCGCGCAACTTGTGCGCACACCGTGATACGCCTGGGTTTTTGTTGCCAGAAAGTGGGCACGTAACCATTCATTGGCCATGACAGTGTCACAATTCGGGGTTACGAGGTATGTATTGTTCTTTGGCAGGGTTTGCATTGCTTTCTGCGTTTTTTTTTGTCGCGTCTGTAGCTTTCTGTTCACTCCATTCGCCTAAATCTCTAGATTAAAAAAAAGCAAAGCAATCGTCCATATTAAAGTGAAATCCTCACGTGTCACGGCAGTTCCTTTCTCACTCCCTTCAGCAGTGGAAGTTTTCTAGTAAAGCCCGGCATGCGATTACGAAAATCCCAAGCAAACCATCGACCCCACACTAAATTGTGAAAAATTCAACAGGGGCATTGAAGCAATCCACCGCAACTCAACCAAAGAAATATCATGCATTACTCATCTGGACAGTCTTACAAGTCGCTGTTTATCCAGCTGTATGCACGAGAGCCTAAATGTACCAATAGCATAACATTTGTGGGCAATTTGTATAAATCGTAAAACATTTGTACATGCACGAGAAGGAAACTGCCACGGCTTGGACACATATGTAGGATGGACAACAAAAGGAAAATTAAATGTGTGTTGTTTTGAAAAATGGAAGAAACCAGAAAGAGAGGAAGACCTAACAGAGAATGCCTTGACGACATAAGACGTGATTGGTGCCAGAAAGATTTGGCCACTGCTTGAGGATATTGGCACAAGACAGAGGACATTGGAAACAAATAACTAAATGTGCAGTGGACACCTACCAGGTTATTTGCCCATGGATCGTGATGATGATATGCACGATTCAATGCATGTACCAAGAGCATAAGAATCAACATGCCTACTGGAAAACAAAGTAAGTAATGTTTGTTTAATTACTCTAAAACTTTTGTTGGGCTTCTCTGCACTGATTTGCGTCAGTTGTCAAATGGTCGATAATGGTTACGTTCAAAGACACAAAGTGTAAAGACAACACTGCATGTCAGGGCACGTCGACCGTGTTGAGCGCCGACAATTTTTCATCCTCCCGCAGAGCCATTAAATTAATGAAGACTGCCCGGGGAGCGGTGTGATTGAGTCACGTGGGTCTTTAGTTAATTCTGCCGTTGCCGGATCACACTGCAAATAAGGCACATAAATGCAGTCATGCACCAGGGCTGACTTTCCAAATGCCTCGTCTGAACAAGTTCTGAAAGTTTACCGAAACCTTGTAAGCCCTTACCATGGCTAAGTAAGCAATTTAACCACGTAACGGAATCCGAGAATTAAAATGTTGAGTTTTTTCTCTTTTCCTCTTATTTAAAAAGTATACTGCTCTTGTAAAGCTTGTTTGTATTTCCTATATAATTTAACTGAACATTTATCTCTTGACAGGCAATTTCCTCCACACAGTACTGGGAGGGTTGGGTGTGATATGTTTTTACTGCACTAGGCCAAAGCCTTTCCACACAGCAGTGAAAAGTGTGACGTTGCCACGATCTTGATGCCAAGACAAACTTAACGGGGCTGAATGTTTGATCAGAGGTGCAGCAGTCGCCTCTGACTACCTCATCACATTCCCATCAGACGGTCTCTGCTAACGAAGAGAAAATGAAGGTGAAAACACAAGCAGAGCTTGTATACATGTCAATGGTATACCGTCATCCCTCGTAGGCATGCAACGTGGTATCGATTCGTCCATTGAAATTGATCGTTATACTCGCAATACATGGATAAAGTAAGGAGAGGACAATGTAGGAGTAACATTGGAAATAGAATGTGCAGGAAACTACAAACTGTTCTTTTAAAGAAAGGAAGAGCATTTTATCACATAACAGTGGAGGCTATGCATCACAGGTAGACCATACGGTGAAAGACCGAAGTAATACCAGGTGAAGATGTGGAAGAACAACAAAGATTCATTGTGGTGGATTTAGTTGCAAGGGCTATTCCTACTTACATACTCAAATAATGCAACTGTGGAAGCTCGCAGAACACAGTTTAAATAAGGTGTTTTTTTAAATCAAAGAATACTTTCACGCGGAATAAATTGTAACACTGATGATAGCCGGGAAATTATTCTAACATCGATGAAGGAAGCTGGCGAAGGTGAGTGTGGAACACAAACAGTGGTAAGACACGATGACAAAGTAACCTGTTGGTGGTCCAAGGAGGTTCCGGATGCAGTTCACTGGGAAGATACAGAGGAGTATGGAAGCGGTGCGATGCATCTAGACACTGCTTGTTTATCAAGGAGTCTCAAGAGGGGAGGAACAGGACATCAACGGATATCGGTTTGGCGTCGTGCCTGGGAAACGAACAGCAGATTTGCAGTTAAAATGTTGGAAGAGAAATACGGGGGAACATGGCGAGAGTTGTACATGATCTATATTGATTTAGAGAAGGCGTACATGGGGAGAGTTGTGCATGATCTATATTGATTTAGAGAAGGCGTACATGGGGAGAGTTGTGCATGATCTATATTGATTTAGAGAAGACGTACATGGGGAGAGTTGTGCATGATCTATAATGATTTAGAGAAGGCGTACATGGGGAGAGTTGTGCATGATCTATAATGATTTAGAGAAGGCGTACATGGCGAGAGTTGTACATGATCTATATTCATTTAGAGAAGGCGTACATGGGGAGAGTTGTGCATGATCTATATTGATTTAGAGAAGACGTACATGGGGAGAGTTGTGCATGATCTATAATGATTTTAAGAAGGCGTACATGGGGAGAGTTGTGCATGATCTATAATGATTTAGAGAAGGCGTACATGGCGAGAGTTGTACATGATCTATATTCATTTAGAGAAGGCGTACATGGGGAGAGTTGTGCATGATCTATATTGATTTAGAGAAGGCGTACATGGCGAGAGTTGTGCATGATCTATAATGATTTAGAGAAGGCGTACATGGGGAGAGTTGTGCATGATCTATAATGATTTAGAGAAGGCGTACATGGCGAGAGTTGTACATGATCTATTGTACATGATCTATAATGATTTAGAGAAGGCGTACATGTCGAGAGTTGTACATGATCTATATTGATTTAGAGAAGGCGTACATGGAGAGAGTTGTACATGATCTATATTGATTTAGAGAAGGCGTACATGGAGAGAGTTGTACATGATCTATATTGATTTAGAGAAGGCTTACATGGGGAGAGTTGTGCATGATCTATATTGATTTAGAGAAGGCGTACATGGGGAGAGTTGTGCATGATCTATAATGATTTAGAGAAGGCGTACATGGGGAGAGTTGTGCATGATCTATAATGATTTAGAGAAGGCGTACATGGCGAGAGTTGTACATGATCTATATTCATTTAGAGAAGGCGTACATGGGGAGAGTTGTGCATGATCTATATTGATTTAGAGAAGGCGTACATGGCGAGAGTTGTGCATGATCTATAATGATTTAGAGAAGGCGTACATGGGGAGAGTTGTGCATGATCTATAATGATTTAGAGAAGGCGTACATGGCGAGAGTTGTACATGATCTATATTGATTTAGAGAAGGCGTACATGGGGAGAGTTGGACATGATATATATTGATTTAGAGAAGGCGTACATGGAGAAAGTTGTACATGATCTATATTGATTTAGAGAAGGCGTACATGGGGAGAGTTGTACATGATCTGTATTGATTTAGAGAAGGCGTACATGGCGAGAGTTGTGCATGATCTATAATGATTTCGAGAAGGCGTACATGGAGAGAGTTGTACATGATATATATTGATTTAGAGAAGGCGTACATGGGGAGAGTTGTACATGATCTATATTGATTTAGAGAAGGCGTACATGGGGAGAGTTGGACATGATATATATTGATTTAGAGAAGGCGTACATGGGGAGAGTTGGACATGATCTATATTGATTTAGAGAAGGCAGACGGTGGGGTGTCAATAGAAGTGTTGTGGTGGGCGCTGAGAACTAGGAATATTCCAGAAGTCAGGATTATCTCGGACAAGCACAAAGACAGGTTGACATAAGGAAGGAATGTTGCTGGGTATCGTGAGTATTTTTTTAAAAATATACATACAAACAATACATACGAGATGGAAACAAATTGGACACAAAAACCCCCTGAATAGTGAAACTGTACTCAATCTCTGAAGGCTGAATCATTACGTGCCTAATGCCTTGCGTAAACATTACGCGGTCAGCATGAATGGTGGCGGCAATGGCTAGCGCACTGCGCTATGATCCCACCCATCCTAAGTCTGATTATATCGGCCGTGACTACAATCAGTGGCGAGCGATGTCGAAACAAGTCCTGGGCCCATCCCCCCTTCACCAACCTGCACTGACCAGCGTGGTGAAGTATGGTCAAACAAATCCGCACGATTGACACGGCACGTGGAACCTCTCATCCAGCAGTAGATTGACAAAAGGCTGTAATTTTTTTTGTATTAGTTACGGAATACGTTAAGATCAATTAGATGCAACCTCGAAACCGATGCCATCATGTGCTGATGCTGCATCAATTAAGAGTGGAGCCGAGGGTTGTTGAAGGTGGGGGGGTGTCAGTGGGGTTGTTGCTACAGCAGTAGTTACCACTCGTCAATACGTGTGCGCGCGTGTGTGTGTGTGGACGGTGTTGCCCTTTTAACCTCTGTGCACGGGGGGCACAAGACACCAAAGCAAATGGCTCGTGTCCACGCTGGGGTAATCCCTATTTAACCTCGGTGTAATCCTTTCGAGTGGCACAATGACGCTTTTATGCATCCAAAATGCCCCAGCCAAGCCAAGACGAAGTACCGCTGGGCAGACAGATGGGGGTCGGTGGGGAGGGGGGGGGCGATGGGGATGGAGCGCGCGCGGGCACAGCGCTGCTTTATCTCGCCCGGGACCACCCCCCCCCCTTCAAGAAAACAAAAGCGGCCACCCTCTTCAAAGTGCGGAGAGAACCCCTTTGTCATTGTTATCACTTCACCACGGCGGCGGGACAATGGGGTTCCGTGCTTACCCACCGGTGGACAGTTGAGGAGGGGTGGTGGCACGCCTCTGATGCATGCGACTGCCTTTCTCTCCATTCTCTGGCACCGATATCATCCCTCCTCGGCTATCAAGATTTAATTGTTGGGCTGGCAAGCACTTTGAGACGGCTTTTTGGCTCTCTTAAAGCCTCGCCTCAAACACGGCCTCAAACACAGACGGGAGGGCCCGGTTTGGGTTTCTGGAGACAGCCATAATTATTAATTGCTGTAAGTGGAAGGATTGTTTGCGCTTCTGTGTGTTGTATTCAGTGTTCAGCACTATCACGGCGCTTTTCAGATTTGCTTTTGAGATTTACACACACGCTTGAGATAGCTTGCAATAACGATATTGATAAAAAAACTACTTACAATAACATTCGCGGTGAGTTTCTCCCGAGATGCGATAATCCCCCTACAGTAATTTAAGCCTCGTAACTTTTCAAAACATTTGATCATTTTCGCCGACCGACACGGTTTTAAAATGTCACCTACCGCGCAGCTAATTTTTTCAACGTTTCCTATAAATCCGTTCAAATTACACGCGCTATCCCTCAGCTACCCCCTCCCCATCCACCTCCCCGGTTAATGCGACACTGACATGCCCTCTTGTGTACCCGTTATTAGCACATGAAGGAGTTTGGCGGTGTTGTTGTGGTGGGGGGGTGGGGGTGGGGGGGGGGCTCGAGACAACACGGACGCACGCGTCTGCACGAGCAGGGATCGAGGACGGTCGGAGCGAGCAGCCTCTCTTCTGAAGCCCAGCAAGAACCACGCCTTCTGCGGGACCCCAGCAGGAGAGAAAGTGTGCACTCCTTTGAACGCTTGGGGTCAGGAGGAGGGGGAGCCGATGGCCGGCTGACCTTGGGGTCACCGCCGTCTCATCCGTCCTGCTGCCTGGTGCCTTTTGAGGCTGAAGGGACACGGGGTTGAGGTGGAATCGGCGTGTGCGGTTGGCGGTGAGCGGCGACGGTGGGCGGTTTAGCCGAGCCGGCGATTCAGAGGGCTGCCTTGAGCGATGCCTTCAACGGAAATTGCGCGCTGATGTTTTGAGGATGCGGTTGTCACGTGAATTGTTTTTTAGCTGCCATAAATGACTGCATAATTGATTGAATGCTGCTGCTGGTGGTGGAGACGAATGATTTTAAGGATAAATGTCATGATAAAAACTGACCTATTCAGTTGACATTTGGAAGTACCGGATCTTACAACGTCCCTCTATTCTCATTGTAGCCGATAGATCGGTTACAAATATATTCTTACCCTCACAACAAACAACACTCGTTTAAACTAATGCACATTGGAACCTGTAACGCCTGATGCAAACTGCAACAGCGCGCGACACTTAACGGTGCCATTGTCGGTGTCAAATTTAACTGTACAAATGCGACGGAAAATAAATGAGAAAGACTACAAGAACAACACAAAACTGCGGTTGAATCACCGCCTCGAACCCTGACACTTTATCTGTGCGTGTGTCTCGTCGCCGTCGTCGCTGTGAACATCACCACCACGTTTTTTTTTGACCGCTCGACCATGCGCAAAAAAACTCCAGCCAGACATGGGGAACGTGGCTCGAGAGACAAAAACAAAAACCTCCCCATCATAAACCGCCCTGGCTCTGCCATGCCGAACAAGGAGGCGGTGGCACATTCAACCGCTCGGGCGGGCGTAGGGGGGGGGGGCGATCGCCGTAAATGACCCCCCGGTTGGCGCGCACAAAGACGGGGGTCCTGGTAACAAGCGCGGGAGACTCTCATCACTCCCATCACTCCGAGCAAGCACAAAAGGCGCGGCCGGTACGACACAAGCGAACAAGGTGATGAACTTTCACCCCCTCCCCCCTCCCCCCCCCCTATTCTGGTCACACCCACCCGAGTTCGCTCGCTCGTTTGATGGCGTTATTTTTCTGCACTTGTGGAAACCGCGTGCCATAACCGCTTTGCCCTGTTCGGATAATTTTTTCGCGCTCCCCTTTTAGCGCTTACTGCTACGTTCAATTGCACGATGGAGGCAGAAAGGCTTGTCCCAGTCGGCTACGTATGGGCCTGTGTTGTATAGATATATAATGTGTATACTAATGTTGTTGGGAAAAAATAATGATTGCGGAGTGCCTATGTATGTATGTTAAACTTCTATCGCACAGTACATAACCAACCGTGGCAATAGGACATGTGGGGGGAAGGACTACAAATTAAACACAAAACTCAGTTAGAAAGAAATGGGTTTTCAATCTAGATTTAAAAGTGCATTGCTAGAGTGGCTTCCTAATATCGAAAGGAAGAGCATTTCAGACGGCCGCAGAAGTGCATGCGAAAGCGCGTGATGCAGTGACCGTCTTTGTTCGATGGTTAGACAGCACCATGCCCGGCTACGTCCATCACTCCGTTGCTGAAAGGTTGCACATGGCACCAGAAATGCAGTCGGGAGGCGAGCAGAGGATTGATGAAGGGCTGGAAATGATCAGTTGTTACATTATGTATTGTGTACATAGTATGTTGGCATACGCCCTTATATTGGATGGCAATCGAGACTTGAGTTTTCATAATAAAAAAAGAGTCCCCTTCATACGTTTATCCAGGAAAGCTTAATTTGAGTCTCAATGCTTTATTCAGGAGGGTCCTAAGTTGGGAAATTCCATGAAGGAATGTGTTTGACTTGTGCATACTGGAGTACACATTGAAACCCAACCACTCAGAACTCCTCACTTATATATTAAAGAATTCACTGTTATAATGCTATCTTATGGCCCTTCACAGCCCAAAAATCTGCAATGGTTGATATCCTAGGGTAGTCTCTCATCCAAGTCCGAACCAATCTCCACTCCGCTTAGCTTCCAGGATCTGTGAGATCGGGCTATGTGGGTTTATAAAACCATCTAAGGTCACAATCATTGGTGTAAAGTGCATAAAGGACCGACCTCCTGTCACTAGTTCATCTGCCACCACAGTGTCCAGTACTCGGTGCAGCACTTGTAACTCCTATAACTTCAGAACCCCTACAACTGAGCTTCCTACAACTTCACACACGTTAGGCTCACTGCAACATGATTCATTTGCTACTGCCGCCATTCGAGATGCAGTGTATCATTGAAAAGTTAAACGAAGAGAGATCAAAACAAATGAACAATTATGCCAGGCCTGCGTGTGTGTGTGTGTGCTACGAACCCAGCGACCCGAGATAAATTCCCGCTTATGGTCAACACCAGTGACGATTATCTGAACCGGTCCTGAGCCTCCCCTGGGTCGACTCAGTCTCAAATGAGCACCTGGTGCGGTGTGTAAACGTCACCACTGGGGAGACAAAGGCGGCCGGGCGTGGTGCTGGCCACCCACCCCCTCGTCTACTTCATAGGTGCTCGCTAACAGCACTTGCCCCAAAAGTCTGTTAAGGCTATACGGGAGGGGGGGAATCTTTGTCTTTGTGTGTGCACGACGTCACTGTGAGGCCAAAGGTGGCTGGGCGTGGTGCCGGCCGCCGAGTTTATGTTGTGGCATAGCCGCAGAGTGACGGGCCCTGCCAGGGATGATGTTGCGGAGGGATGATGTTGTCCTGCAGCGCGTACGCCAGGCACGTCGGCGTCTTTGTAAACGCCGTCGAACCCTAACTCGAGAAAACGCCTCATTTTAAAGAAACTTTCAGTTGCCGCTTTTGCGCTGAGCTTTTCATCATCACTGCAGAGAGCGTGGTTGTTTGGTTTCAGACGCAAAAGGGGATGGGCGTTCGGACGCGAGCAACCGAGGGTACGGACCGACGACGCAAGGAAATCTTGGGCTCGCGACACGTGCATCGAGGGATAAATTTCTTCGCGACTTATACGTGCAAAACGAAGACTCGCGGAGCAGACAAAAGCCTGCGCAAGCAAGTTGGCGCAGAACGAGAAATAGCCACGGACGTGACGGGACCGACAAGATCGACTCGAGCCTCAATCGTGACAGTTCATCGACTCTCTCTGGGGGGGGGGGGGGGGGGGGGGTGAATCGTTACAAGCCTACAAGCCCGTCCATTCGTTAAGCCATTGGAGCACGGAGCGGATAGCTTCTGTCTGCCCCAAATGAACGATGCTCGTTTTTTCATGGCCAGACACAATCTCCTTCAGACGATGCCGCCGGTATAGGTGCGTACCTTAAACGAAAAAATACCCACAATACTCGTTGCACTAACTTTATGAAGGACTGTGCCATTGGCATTACGTCACGGGCTGGCGAACGTTTCCTGTTGACACTCTCCAGGTGAGCGGCGCACCGCCACCTCGCGTCAGCGAAGAGGAACCTCCCTAGAGATGACGTCACAGAACCTCCTCTCAATTGCCTTACACAGGCGGCAGGCATCTTATCGACTAGATAGCGAACGTATCTACATGCCCAGTAGACAAGTGTCCACTGTATGGAAGTCGCGCGCAGATGTTTCGTACTCGAAGATAGAATGTGACAAAACTGTAGCGTCAGAGCAGCCGCTGACTGCAGGGTCCCCACCAGAAAGGACATCCACCACGGAGACGGAGTCGCGAAAACAAACTCGTGAGAGATGGTCACAGCTAAGGGGAGGCCTTCATCCAGCAGTGGATTGATTGCGGCTGATGGCGAATAAGGAAAAAATGAACATGCAAAAAGAAAGAAAACCCCTTTAGTCTCTGTCGCAACGAGGCGCAGTGATCTCACACGCGAGCCGGGAACCGCGCGGTAGCATGAAGCCCCCACCCCCCATCACCCCCGCGCCAAGAGCGCACACACACACACACCGTCACATCCGCAGTGGTACGGTCAGCAGTTGTGCAGATGCCGGGCAGAGATTGCTCGCCGAGCACACAAAGATATCGACTCAAAATATTCCACGTATGCGCCGCCGCCGCCGCCGCCGTACCCATGGAGCGGCCCGGGGACGGTGAGCCGTGCATGCCGCCGTGCTGCGCCTCGCCGCCCGTCTCGTACGCGTCCTGGGCCACCTTGTGCCGGAACGCCTCCTCCTTCCGCCGGTTGGCGAACCAGTTGTAGACCCGCACCTCGGTGACCAGGTTCGAGCCCAGCCCGTGGGCTTGGGACGGTGAGACGCCGCGCTGGATGCACTCCGCCCTGCACGCGCGAACGACAACCGCCGCCGCCGGGCAGCCGACGACGCCCCACGGTCAGTGGCATTTGCGCTCCGCCCGCACGAGGCAGATGTTCCGTGCGCGTCCGTCTCGCGCGCACCTACGTACGCAGCGCGACGGACGCCGCGTCCGTCTCGCGGCAACGGCGGTCCCAGACCATCCTGGCTGTACCTACCTAGGGACGGCTCAGGTCCTGGCATGCTAAAATAAATTAGCAAAAAGTCTCATCTCACCTGTTGCACTCCTCCACCAGGGCCTCCCGCTCCTCCTTGCTGGGGTTCTTCTGCCGCTCGTACGCCTGCCGCAGGATCTGCTGCGACGCGGGCCCCCACTTGAAGCGGTTGCGGCGCGAGCGTTTGTTGGGGGGCTCCTCGCCGGGGCCGGCGCCGCCGGCGGTGCCGGCGAGGCCGTCGTCCACCATGCCCTGGGGGGCACCGCTCACCACGCCGTGGCTGAACTCTGTGGGGCGAGCGCACGCCGTTGTTTAACAACGGCCGCGATCGTCGTTATTTATCATCAGCCACGATCGGTCCGCTGCTGGATGAAGGCGCCCCCCCCCCCACCCCCGATTCCCCCCCCCAAAAAAAAAGACATCACCATCGCTCGCGATCCAGCCCACTTTTACGAGTGCGGTGGCATTCTCCAGATTATCAATAAACTCCAGAAGGTAAGTGACACCAACAAACTTGTGCCCAGCGCCAACATGATTCTACAAATCTGGTCACATGCACATAGACAAAGAACCCCCGTAAAGCCTTAACAGCCTGTTGGGGCAAGTGCTGCTCGCGAGCACCTATGAAGGCCGGCATGGCACACCAGGGGGTGGGGTGGCCAACACCACGCCCGGCCGCCTTTGTCCCCCCCCAGTGGCGATGTTTACACACCGCACCAGGTACTCATTTGAGGCTGAGCCGGGACCGGCTCAGGACCGGTTCAGATAATCGCCACCGGTGTTGGCCGCGAGCGGGAATCGAACTCTCGTCGCCGGGTTCGCAGCGCAGCGCGCAAAACCGCTCCTCCCACACCAACACGCGCAAACACGCACGTGCGCGTGACACACACGCGCACAGGGTGGAATGAGTGCGCCTGATTATCCGAGTGGTACGGCACGAGAAGAAGAGACAGGACTCACGTCTCTGGATCTCTCGCTGCTTGCGGATGTACCAGGCGTACAGCGCGGCGCGCTTCTGGTTCTTCATTGGCGTGCCCTTGTTGAGGTGCTGCGACAGGTGCGACTGGTTGAGGCCCGTGGCGTCCACCACCTCGCGCTGCGGGATGTTGTGCTGCTGCATGTAGCTCTTGACGAGCTTGGAGACACGCCATGGGTCTTCCCTGCTGGGCCACGCACACACAAACGCACGCACAGACATGCACGTGCACACACGGACGCGACCACGGACACACATCCATGTGCACGCACGCACGCACGCACACACAGGCGCACGCACACAAGGGAAGAGCCAAACACGGGTGTTAGCAGGCCTGCTGAGAGGGGGATGGAAGGTGGCTCAAGGTTACGAAGTTCAGTGGCTCCCCCGAAAACAACAAGCAGATATGAACTTTCATTCGAATTCAGTTATTTTTGTTCACGCGCTTACATCGCAGCATCGTGAGAGGTGGCGACAGCTTTGGGAGGCCTTCTGCCAGCGGGAAATTGTTCATAGCTGATAATTAGTAGTAATTGTATAATTAGGAGTAATAGTTGACAATATAAACAATACATGGCGTCGAAATCAGACCTATGATAAATAATATATGTAGCCTACCTGGCGATGTAGTTTTGTGGTTAAAATGTCAGCCACATGTCATTTGCGAAAAATGTGTTGATCTAATCCCTGCCCCGAATAGAAAACAAAAAAATATCGAAAAGCATGCACTTAGCAAACATTACCAACATTGGCTACAACCTCTAAGCCCAGGCAAAGCTGCTCCCTTTGGCAATGGCTATGGGGGATGAGAACGAAATGGGAGCTCCAGCCAACATATACCGGGGGCCCAACATGTCCCAATAGGCCTGGGTAATAGTGTTGTATCGATGCGTCGCTTAGTCGAATAAAATATTTTCTTTTGCTTGCAATACATGTATTGAATTGTGTGCTTGAGAATAGATTATTTAATGTTCCAAATTCCAGCGCCCTCTCTAGATCAAGAGGCAACTTAGTCGCTAGAAGACCATTGCATGTATGTTGAACTTCTTCCGCACCATACGTAGCCAACCGTGCTAATCGGAGGTCAGAAAGAAACAATGTGTATGCAAGTACGTCTTCGCCGCAATACATAATAGGAATCCCAGCATGCCTTGCGTGTTGTCTTGCGAACCATGCCCGAGTTCCTGTTTGACTATCAGAATATGTATTATTATTCTGCATATATACTGTTCTATGAACGGTAGTTATGTGTGACCCCTGCCGCCACTAAAGATTGTGACACAATGACCAGAATGTTTATTAACAAAAACATATAATTCATTGTTTAATCGAATCGCAATTCATCCGACGATTGAGCGAAGCGAGTCATTACTGGCCTAATAAGTATCATCTACATCTCGGTGATTCCTCATCTTCGTCAGATTTTTCGTTCAAATGTAGCAGCTGCCACGTTTTTTTTTTTTAAACCGTTACGAAGGAGTATGTATGTAGTATGTACGTTTAACTTCTTTCGCACCATACGTAGCCAACCGTGCTAAACTAAACACAAATGGTAGTTCTTGACAGTTATCATTATCATCAATCACCATCACGAGACTTAAGTCTTTCCTTCTCGATTCCGCTGCTGATGACTTGCTTCCCAAATGACACTCTCTCCAATTTCCCTGCTCTCCACCCTCCCAATCGTTATCTTGACCATCAAAGACAAAGATCTCCCGTGTAGCCTTAACAGACTGTTGGGGCAAGTGCTGTCAGCGAGCACCTATGGATGCCAGGACGGTACACGAAGGGGGTGGGTGGCCAGCACCACGCCCAACCGCCCAGTGGCAATGTTTTTACACAACGCACCAGGTACTCGTTTGAGGCTGAGTCAACCTAGGCGAGGCCTAGCACCGGTTCAGATAATCGTCACTGGTGTTGGCCGTGAGCGGGAATCGAACTCGGGTCGCCGGGTTGGTAGTGCAGCTGGCTGACCGCTTCACTACCTTGAACATCACCCACTTTCCCTTCCCCAACCGGGTTCTGTCCACTCACTTTGGCACACAATTCATAGATGTTCCAACAACATCATCATCACCACCATACGTTTAAATGTCAGTTATCAACATCATCATCACCACCATACCCTTACATACAACTACCTACATCATCATTAAACACATACATTTACATCTCATCATCAACATTCATTTACATATCATCATCACACATCTTTACATTCCATCATAAATATAATTACTTTACAAATCACCATCGTCAGTATCATCACCATGCCCTCACGTATGCTTATAATTCTAACCATTAAATATTAACCAAGCTATCATCGCATTACCATTACCAATAGACTATCAATCAAATACAAATTAGATCAGAAGCACAGAAATTGTCACTATAGCAATACCAGCTGATCTGTGAAAGACAGGACACTTCACGCTATACAGTACACACATCACTTGCGCAGACCGGACACAACAGCAAACCGCGAGGTAAGGCCCACTGGGCGACACAGCGGCTCTCTTTCAGACGCGACCCTGGCTACAAACGATAGCCCAACAGCGGTGGCTGCTAGTGTGGAAATGTAAAGCAGCCAAATACTCGAGACGCAAGTTTTATAAATGCGGAGGGAAAAACCGGAGGATCCGGAGAAAAAAAATCCACGAGACCACGGGGAGAGAGAGTGAGAGAGAGAGAGAGACACGCAAACTCCAAATACACAGCAGGCGTCGGGATCGAACCCACGACCTCCTGCGTGCCAGGCGAGAGGGATAACATCTCGCCACTGCGGCGCCCCAGATCCATCGCCACCGATGGAAACCATTAGATGGTTCGACACGGCGAGGTACAAACACACGGAGGGGGCACACGGCGACACGGAAGGACGCGCAGATAGGTTTGGAAGACGCTCGGGCTGGTCGAGGCGCATTTCACCGGGCCAGCGGCATGGGTCAGAGCGATCGGGCAACTCGTGCGATCACGGCCCGGGGATAGAAGTCGACAAGTTGTCATCGTGTGATAGAACTACACAGCCACCAGGGCATTTGCGAAGGATACCCCCCCCCCCCCGCCCAAATTGAATACTGCAACACTAATTAACATGCTGTCGTGCTTCCTAATCATCCTTGATCATATTCTTGGTTCTTTCGGTAAAGTCACGTAGAAGGGAAACAATAAAATATTTGTATTAAAATATTTGTATTATTTTATTGTTTCCCTTCTACGTGACTTTACCGAAAGAACCAAGAATATGAATCCCTGCAGTCACGAAAGCTTTAAATTAAAATTCATCATTTATCAGTCCGCTACCGGTTGATAGACCGTGTTGTTCAATGGGGTTGATCATACTCGAACCACGTGTGGGTTGGTGAAAGAGAATGGTAGAGGCCGGCCAGGACCGCGTCAGATATCACTCGTCACTGATGTTAGCCGTGGCCGGGAATCGAACTCCGGTGGCCGAACTCGAAAGGCCGATGTCAAAAACAAAAAGCGCACTGCGCAAATCACTGCGCCACCGCCCTACTGCGTGGTACCTAAAACTCTGTTGGAAAGTTATACTTCTCTTACAATGCGAGCTATTTCGTTTTTTTGGTTGTTGAAGATTTGGATCTGTTGACTGAGCGAGTGTAGGTATGCATAAGGCACGAATAGAATTAGGCAGTTAACGCGGCTTGAGTGATGCCGCATTGATTGGAGCGTTAAAACGCGTGAGCCGTTACATCATAAAAGTCGCTTTTATACTCGCGACACGGGGCTAGTATATATCTGTGCAGCCAACGTCTTCAGAGGACGGAGCGGTGGCGCAACGGTTAGCGCAACTGCGCTGTGAACCCGGCGTCACCAGTGCAATTTTCCGGCCGTGGCTACTGATAAGCCGAACTCGCCAATTAAAACTCAATTGTGAGCTCTCTACGTGATGCACGAAGTGTTTAGCAACCATCAGGTTCGTGAAACGTGTGCAGGCTCCATCCGTATTCGTGCGGAAAGGACTGGCGAATGGAACTCGAGACTGAACACACAGGCGCTGTAAAGGCGCACCCCTTCTGATTTCTTTCTCATGCCGCTGTTGGCATATTTGACCTACTCTTCCACGCTGGCCGGAGGTCTTGTAAGGTGGGAGTACCCACACTTCACCCCACCATACGCAGCCTGGGTGGTCAGAGGCAGAGGTCGAAATAGCAATGTTTGGATTGCAAGCGCCCTGTTGGTAACCATTTATACAAGCAGCTCTCTGCTAAAATATAAAAAACCACAACGCTTTCCAAATCAACGCATAATCTATTCAAGAAAGCTGGCGGTGCTGTTTGTTTTGATTGGATAACATCTGGAAATGTTATGGTTTAGGTAATTTGGAAATAATGACACGGACACGTGGGTGAATACAGGACAGTGATATTCGGGGTGTTCTAGTATCTGGGGGGGCGGAGTGGTAGCTGAGTGATAAACACAATCAAGTGTAAAGTTGGTCACCCGAGTTTGATTTAGATGATTTTAGATTACTTTGCTGCTATACATTTCCACATGATAAGCCACTTTGTTGAGCCCACTCGGCTCCAAAAATGCAAGCTAAAAGCTGAGTGGGCTTAATTGGTAAAATAAAACATTGCTTAGTTTTATTTGTATATTTTTGAGTGATTTGTTTACCTCTCCTATATTTTGCACTCGTGTTTTTGTACTGCTTGTTGCTCTGACCCGCCCCTACTGGACATCTGTGAAAAAGAGCTTTATAGCTCATCGGATTCCGCCGGTATAAATAAATATTATGATTTCGCGAATTGACTAACATTAGTAGAGAGTGATGCCTCCCCTAGGTAGACTTAGTCTAAAAATACTGCCTTCGTGGTGTAGTGTGTAACCATCGGCAATTGGGAAGAGATAAATGCGGACGTGGGTGGTTCTGACCACACTACCCCTTTGTACGCAATGCAGCAGGGAATCGAATTAAAGTGGCCAAGTTCAAAGCACCAATGCGCTAACCACTCCGCCACCGCTCCCTGCTTGAAGGATGTCGTTATGATATTCGTCAAGAGCTAGGCAGCCGAAGTCTGGCGCAGCTTTTGTCGAGTCCGCAATTATTAGAAAACTCCAAAAACGCAAATAATCCTCTCTTAATCGTGAGCGCAATCCACGTTATGCTCACGACACGTGCTTGCGATAATCGATTGTTTTAGATTTGCGTGCGTTCCTTAGAATGACATTATTTGGTGGTGCCGCTGCTGCGTTGGCAGTGGTACACAAGCAATTAACAACAACAACACATTCGTTAATATTCTTAAAAGAAAGAAGATATAAAAGGCGCCGTCTTTTGAGGCCCTCTTTTTTTAAATAGAGAACATAAATGAAGGGCCAATTATTATGGAGCAGGGCCGTTTCCCGAAACGTCGACTATTATGTTAAGCGAGTGTTGTTGCGGGTCCCCCATGTCATTAGACCAAGGTGACTCCAGGAGCCGCTATACAGGACCGACAATTCAGCGCAATGTTTAAACACAAATGTAAACTACAATTATTGAATGGAATCACGGTCCCCAATCTCGACAATTGATCTAATCGCACGGTGGGGGGGGGGGCAGTATTGTACGGTATGGGAGTCCCTCTTGAAACACGTAATTCGACTATAAACATCAGTAACTTACCGCTGAGCTAACTTACAATAATCCCCGAGCCCTGTGGCGCGTTACAGCAGTGTAACACGACAACAAAACTAAGCTTGAGGCCAATATTCTCTTGATGAGCGCGCGACGATCTGAAACGCGCTTTCCGTTTTCGTGCGAACGAGACGGACGCAGCTCCTTTGTGGAGCTCCGCTAGACGAATGCAATGCGCGTCGATGCGTCGGTGTGTGGTGGTGGTGGCCTTTCATCCTTGCGCCTGCCTGCATTTGTTTCAAAGCAGAGCAGAGGCAAGCAAGCAGAACCCGAGGACCGGGTTTTAAACCTTCTGGGTCTCATCGGCACGTCTGGTCTTGTTTCAACCAATGCCTGACTGCCTGTTCACAGGACGCCGTTGGCAAGAGGCACCCCTCTTCGAAACGACGACCACCGTCAATGTCCTGGGCATGATGCTCTTCTCGATGCACTCGAGTGGAGCACATTGCGGAGACTAAAAATGCATCAACTTTTCGATTTGTATCTTTGCGCAAAAACTTCACGCGTTCGTCGACGACGCCGTTCTTAAATGTAAAAAACAAAAAAAAAGACACAGTTCGCGACGTTTCGGGTAATGACCCTCCTCTTTCTTCATACACAGCAAGATTAAACATCTTCCTTTTTTAAAATCAGGGCATTGATATTACATGATTATTATTATTCTTAACGAATGACGTCTGAGTTCGTCGTCGTCGCTGTTATTATTATCGACGCTCGTATGCCTACTGCCAACAACGCACACGCGACACGCAACGGTTGTGTTTGTTAACATTTCCAAAGCGGCGTTGAGATGCAAATCTCACACGCCGCTTTGGTGGCGGCTGCTGCCCAGTGTAATTGATGAGGACTACGCCGCTCGGCCCGCTTGTATGTTTCCCGCACGCTCCATCGCCGCTCAATAAACGAGCCCTTGAATGGGAACGATCAACCCACCCCCCCCCCAAAAAAAAAAAACCCACAGCGGCCGCGATGCTCAATCAATCAACATAAACACTTGGGGGAGGCCACGCAGAGAAGACGGGGTAGCGGTGGGGGGCTGTGTGTGTTCGAGACGATGAAATCCGACCGGCTGGTTGTTGGTGTGTTCCGCTGTGCTGCCGGTGCGTGGTGTCGCGCAGCTTTGCGAAAGTCGAACAACGAGATGGGGTAGCTCATGTGCCTGCTGTGGCTGCTGGTGAATAACAATACTTAAGTTAAGGGTGTACACGTTTCGCAGAGAATGTACATGATGTATAGACATCAATCTGAACGATATCACGAATATATCATGTACAGTATTGAAGTATTGCATAGAACGAGAGTACATTACCAGGAACATACAGAATAGGCCGACGATTCAAACAATGGCTCTTCTTCAGGGCATAAACAAAGTTGGCAGTGACAGACAGTCGGAGATCACATTTTACATAATGATGCACACGCATTTTTTTCATATGAAGTTGTACACACATATATGTAAATACATCACTTAATAATTGCCGCTTTGCTACGCAATCTGTTCATGTGGAGTTACTGGTCGTGCATCATCGTCAACTTTCCCACTCTGTTCGCAAGGCAGCAGTCCATCTCTGGCCTATCATACGCCAGCTTTCGTGATAGGACGGTGTTTGTGATGAAGGGTGCCAATTTCGCTTGTATAACCGATGTCGCAGCGCATTTAACATGAACTGTGTTGAATGTTGTTCCATTACGCATGTAGTGATGATGATGATGTGTATACGTATGTGTACGCCGTGTACACAGTGACACTTCTATAGCATAAACACTCGTTTGCAGGCAGGACTTTACATCTCACTCGATTTTTTTTCTGGAACGCTGCGAGGCTTGCTTGCAGTCAGCATTATCGACGTAAGGCACTAGCACCAGAGCGCAAGGTATTACCGATCCATGGTGAGCGGCATGTGGTGAGCGGGATCTGAACGGGTTTAGCGCACTCTCTCCACCTTCACCAACCATCACTGGCCGGTGTGGTGAAGTATGGTCAAGCCACCTCTTTTACAGGGGCATTCGTCCAGCAGTGTACGGTATTGACAAATCGCTGGAGAATATTCTGGGATCTCTCTGCCCGTGGTCCAAAGGTCCCAACTTGATTAAAATACGAGGCTTGGTGTGTCTCAGGATAGCTCTCATGGGCGTTAATATTCCACGGCCCTGGTTCAGGGCACCAATGTGGACCGCGCGTTGATCCGTGTTTATTTTGATTCAGGTCTCCTTTGAATAGAGACATCTGGTCTCAATGGGTTCTTGCCTGGTCATAAATAAAGGCAGTTAAATCAATACTAGGAGCATGTATATATATATGTAGATGCGTATGTGTGTGTGTGTGTGTGAAATGTGCGTCTCGTTCATGTGCAACCCTTTCGTTAACCTACTGCTCGGTGAGAGGGCTTCCTTATCTCACCTCCGTTGTGTGTCGTGTGGGCTATGTGATCTTGTTGGTATATAGACCTACATAAGAAAAAAAAAACTAAAACTCAACACATTCGGCGATAACACTGTGAAAGAAAAGATATACACGACAGGTGACGTTTCGGGCAATTGTCCCTTCTTCAAAGCACGTATCTGTTTTGAAGAAAGGGCCGTCGCCCGAAACGCCGCATATTATATATTTATTTTAAGGCCGTGTCCTATATCGACGAACGTGTCGCGGTTTTCATTTAGTTTGTCAATTGTGGTTGTGCGCCACAAAACGACTCTTGCGTGCGCACAGCTACGTTCGTCATTAAACACTGCAGTGCAATGGCGGGGGGACGTTTTCACCGCCGCAGCGGAGGGCGGAGAACGACGGATAACGCCCCCCGCCACCGCCGCGCTTTAACCATACACAGCGGCGCTAGGGAAAAAAAAAACCGGGGGTGCCCAGATTAAATCAAAGTTAGTCAATTAGCGGCTTTAGCATTGCCACGTCCAACGTTTCCCATTAGCAGACAATGAACGAGTTGTCCGCCGCTCACAAAGGCACGCAGGCATTACGCACGCGTCGGAATACACACGCGATTACGCACCATTGTCTTGGGAGTCTACAAAGTCTGGAAGCCTTAGACTCGCAACCAATGTACACCGGCGTCGCTCTTGAGAGCTTTATTTAGTCACGTAACGAAACGTGCACACAGACGAGACCTAAGGCTACAGGATGTGCAAATAAAAATAATAATTTACATCCTTTTGTGAATCCGCTGCTGGATAGGGGGGGGGGGCTACACGTTGTGTCGGTCATACGAGTTGTTTTTTTACAGTGAGGTTCCCTCCCCTACCCTGAATAACCCCCTAAGCGTTAAGACAAGTTCAGATATCACTCGCTGCTGCTGGTAGCCACGGTCCGGTGTCGAACTCAGGGTGAGGGGGGGGCTGATTCAAAGCGCAGTATACTTACCCCACTGCGCCACTCGACATCGGTTATTTCTTATTTTTAGGAGGATCCTGCTAAATTGGGAATGTTTGTCCAGTTCCATGAGCGTTTGGCTTTGCGTCGGAGGAAACCCGTGTCCTTGGTGAAACTCGTATTGTCACATTGAGCGCCACCGTGGCCAGATGTTAACTACCTCGCCTGGTATACAGGAGTTTGGCGTTCGATCCTGACCCTGACGCCTGGATATTTTAGAGTTTGCGTGTCTCTCTCTCCCCGTGGTCGCGTGGATTTTTCTCCGGTTCCTCCGGTTTTTCCCCTCCACATTTAGATATATGCGTTTAGAGTATTTGGCAGATATGAATTGCGACACAAGTCACTTCGTTGAGCTATCATTTGTGGCCAGGTCGTTGCCGAAAAAGGGCTATATAGCTCAATGGGCCATACTTGGTAAAATAAAAATAGTTTAGTTTAAATCGTAAAAATCCATCGGTACATACGTAGGCGTGGAGCGGTGGCGCAACGGTTGACACACTACGCCACGAGCCCGCTGGCCTCCGTGATACCTGAAAAGGTTCTGGCGTTTTTCCCAACTTTACCAACCCGCACTGACCAACGTGGCGAAGTGTCGTCAAACAACCGCCATCAATGAACCTATAACGGCGTGGGGAGTAAGTAATTAATTCAACAGCGGATGGACAAAAGCGCTGTAAATTATTAATGGTATTAATCGTAACGTTGAACTATTAGCGTGAGTCATCGTTATGACTAATTCATAACAGCGCACAATGCGTTGTGATGTCGCGTCGCGTCTGCAATGTGGCGACAACGCCACGTGGGTCCCACGCACGGCGTGTGGCTCTTCGCGTGACTTTGTCGCGGACCACGGCCCGCACGGAGGGGCCCTGCGGACAGAATCCGCGACTTGTTCTGTTTTTTTATGGGCGCCACCTCTCTCTCTCTCTCCACCACCCACCCTTTGGTTTTTCCCCCTCCCCTCTTCGCTAAAATAAAACTCTCTGCCCGAACGAATGTTCAAGGTCTGCGTTTATTGACTGCGGCAGAGCAAACACGATCCGCGCAGCAGCAGTAAAGCGGGGAAGATGTCGAGCAAAGTTCAGAGCATAAACTGAGTGGAACAAGCGAACAAAATAACCCTTTCTTTGCCCTACCAACTGCGCACGGTGGGTAGACTGACGCTACACGTGGGTTGAACGTCTGAAACGCGAGAGTTGCTGTCAGATTATGATGACGATGACCAGTTAGGTCTTAATTTCAGCTGATCTCGGGAAAATATTTCAAAATATGTCCATACATTGACTTGCATCGTGAAAATATCTGCATACTTTTTCCGGAGCTCAGCCTCGGCACATCTCCGATGATAAAGATGTATAATGGTGGACCAAACAACTAATCATGATTTGAAGCTTTCGTGACCGCAGGAATCCACTATTTTTCTACCTCGTGACTTTACCAAACAACTAATTTAAATATATTTTAGTAATTATCGTTGTCCCCCCCCCCCCCACCATCATCCATCGTCTATGCGTTTCTTGACCTAAACAAATGCCCCCCTCCTTGGCTTTGATAAGTTAGTCCAAGTGCGCACGTTTATGGCTCACCTCGCCAATGACTAAACCCAACACGGCAGCCCCCTCGCCACCGCTGCCGCTACAGTTGCCCGCCATTTGCACTGCGCTATCAACAATTGCAGTGTGCGTGTCTCGTCTGGTTGATCATTCATCCACCCGAATTAATGTTTTAGAATTCACCCTCGTGGCGGCGGCGGTCGCGTATTTATAAACATTTGCCAGCCACGTGCGCGTGCTGCTGCTGCTGCTGCGGATGATGGCGCTGCCGCTAATGACGACGACGATGCTGCTAATGATGATTATTGAATGAGAGCCGTGGTCGATTGCCTATAAGTATCGTCGCTTTCGTTTCTGTGTTCGCGTTAACTTTCTTTTTGACGAAAGTCGGAGAGAGAAAAGAATCCACCCCCCCCCCGTCACCTTACTATGTACGTCAGGAACGTCGGCTTGCCGTTTGTTTTCCTTCATATATCCGTCTCTCCACAACTCATCAGCCGCACGGACTTCGCGGAGTGTAGACAGTCGTAAGCGTTGTTTCAAGACGGGTACACTCTGGATCGGTTTCGACGTACCGAGGGGTGTGTCATCAACGCAATCAGTGCTCGCATGAATCAAACGAAATGCCGGCGGTGAGCTGGAAATGTTACAGGCAAGGGACCCTCGCTTTACGATATTGACGTTGAGACTCGGGGGTTTCAATGGGTTCGAGCTTGCGTGAAATGAAGTCTACGAAACGGGTCTACTCACGTCCGACTACACGTTGCCTTTGCCGCGTGCAGAAGATGCAGAGAGAGAGAGAGAAAAACGCGCCCGAGTAAAGCAAGCTCCAGTCGCGTTAGTTAACTCTCTGTAAACTCTATACCCACGTGTGTTCTCTCCCCCATGGATGGCTTATAGACCAACTTCGCAACCTCACTTTACACGATCGTGGGGGTTATTTGTCCGTACTTCGCCACGCTGCTCAGCGCGGATTGGTTGACACCTGTTTCAGGTGTCACTCGCCTCCTCTACGCTGCACCCCGAACCTCTGATTAGCACGGTTGACCACGTGCGGTGCAAAAAAAGTTCAACATACTCCGCCTTCTCCAAACGCGCGCTGACCAGCGTGGTGAGGTATGGTCAATTAATCCCCCACCACCTGCACGGCGTTGGGGAGCCCCCCCCCCCCCCACCTTATCCAACAGTGGATTATCAAAAGATGCTGTACACGTGCATTTACAAACAAGCATTGACGCAAAGGGACTAAGAGCGAGCGAAATTCTGAACGGTAATTCACAATTTTCGTGCCATGTCAACTGTACATTTGTGCCACGTGGCCTCTACATTTTTCGAACGCACGAAATAGCTTGGTCGCAGTAAAACAAAAAAAAAACCCATAAATTGCCGTGAAATCGATGATTCGACTCGTAAACGAGCCACGCGGGTTTAAGGCTTCGTACAGCGCATTACACAACGAACACACCGCGGACGAAAAAACATAGCGGCGTGCCGACTTGAGCGAAGGGTACTTTACAAACGCTCGGTCAACCTAGTGCTGAATGAGGGCGGCTGGCCCATGCCGAGTCGGTCTTGGCCGTTTCCCCATCGACGGTAACATCTTCACCAGGCTTTGGTTGTCCCACCTGATGACGATTGCTTGTGTTGCGATCGAAACGTCGTCATCTATTATTTTTCTACCTACCTGACTTTACCGAAAGAACATAAAGATTACAGGCTTTTGTTTTTGTTTATGTTTTTTTTTTTACCAATGAGCGCTCAGCGTCGCTTCAACGGTTCACTCACCGTGACTTGGAATCGTGCTCAGGTCGCTGGGTTCACAGCGCAGCAATAATACTATAGACTAACGCCAGTGCAGTATTACACTGTTAAACGTTGCCCGGCATGTACTATGATCAGGCACGTCATGTGATTAGGATGATTCCATGGCAATGGTACGACTGCGCGTAGTTTTTCGTGGTTGTGCCAAAGCGCTTAAAACCCCAGACGCGTGTTGTTCGGAATCATGCCCCCAACCCCCTAAACGTCGGACATTGTGTTGAATAACGACAACGTGCGATACAACCCACAGACAATTATTATCGCGAACATGACGCAAAATTATAAATCCTCGTGTGTTTTACAACGAATGCAGCCTTTTCAGAAGGCGGTGATGCCCAAAACAGATATCATGAAAACTATTTGGTGATGCTGCTGCGTTGGAAGTGGTTCCCAAGTACAAAACTTTTATATATTCATATAACTCAACACGTTCGGCAAGAACGCTGGCCTTAAAAGGAAATGTATATAATAGGCGACGTTTCGGACAACAGCCCTTATTCATAGCACCGAGAACGGCCATTGACCGAATTGTATTCTTGGGTATTATATATTTATAACCTTAAAGGAGCAAAACAGATATCACCATATCACGAAAAGGTAAGCGGGCTTGTGAAGGACAACTCGCCAGAAGCGATCTGATGGCCGGCGAACGAGACTGGTCACGGAATGGCAGCCAGAGGAGGAGGCAGACGGACCATGAGAGACAGAAAGGCTTCATCATGTTCTATCAGATTCATCCAGCGGTGGATTAGAACGCAGCTGAATCTCCTCGTCGCGTGCTAAAAAACACGGAAGTTAAGTGAGTCAACTTCTCAGCATGTAATGTTTATTCGAATAAATCGAGTTATTTTGAATACTTTGATTATTGTAATTGGGGGTCTCGCCCTACTGAAACCCCACCGCAACTCGCTGTCTCCTCCTGCGACCTCCTCCACGCCATAGTGCGCAAACAGCAGCAGAGCCTCATCATACTCGCACGTACTACATTATAAAGTCAGGCTTTGCTGGCTGGCGCGACCAGCGGGCAGGCAGGACGTCAGGCCAGAATGGAGGAAGGAACGGGCAGTCGGTCACATCCAGAGGACGTGCAGGGCTGCTCGTTGATATTGGCGATGGTTGCCGGCTGCGTTGGCAAATGGTGCGCAATCACAATTGACACCAACTAAAACACTCATTGGTCAATACACACTGCGAAACATAGAATAGGCGACGTTTCGGCCAATGGCCCTTCCTCATAGCACATGCAACCTTCCTCGGCACTGCGGAAGGGCCATTGCCCGCAACGTCGCACATTATATGTTTCCTTTTAACGTCACCGTGTTATTGACGATTTTTGTTGAACCTGCGGGCGCTGTTACTGGCTGTGTGCACGTGAACACGAACAGCTCTGCACGTGAACACGTACAGCTCTGCAAATCCACTGCTGGATGATGGCCTCCCCACGCCGTGTGGTTCGACCATACGGTCGCACCTGACCGTACGCACGGCGGCATTAAATTGGCAACGGGCGTGGGTGAGATTTCACGACCTGTACATACCTATTACTTTACATAATCGTTTACAGCTCTCTGTCCATCTGCTGCGGTGGTCTTAGGGGTTGTTTGACCATACTTCACCAAGCTGGATATTGCGGGTTGGTGGAGGAGTGATAGATGGAACCGCAAGCCCGGTTCATATATCACTCGCCATTGACGTTAACCGTCGCCGGGGGAAATAGAACTCAGGTTGCCAGGTTCAAAGCGTTGCGCACTAACCAACCAATTGCGCTACTGATGGAACTCTGCGGTGGCTTTCTTAAGAAAGGAAAACAAATCAACGACTGAACTTTTCAAGGAATAAAAACACACGCGTACGCATGGGTAACGTACTAGTACATATGCCGAGGGCAAAACGCGTCTGGATATCCGCAAATAACGCGGTCATGTTTTTTTGTTGTTTCTGCAAACTGTATCATTCATCCTCTCCTCTTAAAATAACATTCACACAACTACGCATGTACAGAAGTGTCGGTCGTGCCGGATCATCCTTAAGAGACAGATGGGACTCGCGAGAATTACATTCACGCGCTCCTCACGCCGTAGCTGGGAAACGTTAACAAGTCCAACGCTCCCCCCCCCCCCCCCATCGTAGCTCAGAATCTGTCACCCCCACAAGACAAAGATCCCCCCCTTGAACAGACTGTAGGGGCAAGTGCTGTTAGCGAGCACCCATGAAGGCCGGCACGGCACACGAGGGGGAGGGTGACCAACACCACGCCCGACCGCCTTTGTATCCCCAGTGGCGATGCTTTACACGCCGCACCAGGTGCTCATTTGAGGCTGAGGCGACCTAGGGGAGGTCCAGGACCAGTTCAGATAATTGTCGCTGGCGTTGGCCGGATTCGCTGGGCTCGTAGCGCAGCGTAATAACTACTACACTACCGCTCCAAAGACAAAGATCCCCCGTGTAGCCTTACCAGATTATAGGGGCAAGTGCTATTAGCGAGCACCTATAACGGCCGGCACGGCACACGAGGGGGTGGATGGCCAGCGCCACGCCCGGCCACCTTTAACTCCCTAATGGCGATGTTTACACATCGCACCAGATACTCATTTGAGGCTGAGTCGACATAGGGGAGGCCCGTGACCGGTTCAAATAATCGGCACTGGTGTTGTCCGTGAGCGGGAATCTAACTCGGGTTTCCAGGTTCGTAGCGCAGCGCGCTAACCACTGCACTACCGCTCCCCACAATATAAATCACACACGCACGTTTCGTCCGTGTTGGACCTATCCAGACGACAGCCTTCTCGTGACCCGCACGTGAACGCACAGAAGCCGCTGCACAGCACCGAGAGAGACAGAGAGAGAGAGAGAGAGACACACACACATACAATACTATTCGCGTTTTCAAACCTTCGTCGGGAGAGCGTACACAACAATCAGGCTCTCGAGCGCGCGGCGAGTTCCCCCACCTTGACGCGCAGAAGCTCCGAACGAGTCCGCTGTGCATGGCGCACGGCCGCTCTGCCTGCTCCGTATTCAGCGCTACGACATCCCCCCCCCCGCTCAAGCATAAACATTTAGAAGTTAATCATCAGAGATGTAGAACCCTTGCCATCGCCCGCCTCGGGTTTATGTTTTGTCCAGATGAGAGCAATAATAACCTTTATTTGGATAATTAGTAACCAATACGAAATGCAGTCTATTGCCGCAGCGAGAGAGAGAGAGAACCAACCAGAGTCACTGCTGCTGATGGGAATATTCTTGGTATTGTGTCTTCATTATTGGACTAAAGCGTTGCATTTTAAGTTTTTTTTATACTATGTTACAATGAAAATAATAACAACGTATCGATTGCCAAACACTGTATCAATTCACCGCTGGATGAAAGTCTACGTACTGTGCGTCGTTCAACGGCAGTTGTTTGACCATACTTCACCACTCTGGTTCAGCGTAGAATCGGTTCATACCGGCGATCGATCGAACTTGCGAGATCACCGAATCGCTAACCACTGCGCCACCGCTCCACATCATCACGTCACGTCTAATATCACCTTTTATTTCAACGCGTCTTACGTTCTACCTTATTGTTACGCTATTTAGAATTCACTCAATTGTGTTCATATGTTCTATTGTTAAAAGTTCAAACGTTATTTATATTCGCTCACTCGTGTAAATATGTTCTATTGTTAAAAGTTTAAACAGGTATCATATCTAGTTAAAAAAGGAACTGGCGTGAGGAGAAGTTGGGAATTGTACTCGGTAAAAAAAAAAACAGAGATTCGTTAAAAATATCGTGGCCTTAAAAATAAAGGAAATTACGCGACGTTTCGGGCAATAACCGTTATTCACAGCACATAGATAGGCCCCAGAGATCACGCTGTGAAGAATGGACATTTTCTAAAACGTCGCCTATTTTTGTTTAAATATTTATTTTATAAACGTAAAGCCGGCGTGATGTGACATCGTCGAGATGGTCATCTGCGGCGTAGATAGTTATATTATTGTGAATAAAGACGCCAAATTTCGATCATTCTCGCGACTCTCGGCGCGTCGACTTCGGCGTCTCGCCACCAATCAATTTACTCGGCATCGAGCGAACCGCGACGGGTTACTGTTTTTTTTGTGTGCGCAGCGTGCGACACTTTAAATAATGGACAGCCGGTAATGCCACCGTGTGCCCTTTTCGCTCAGCCGCGTCTGTGCCGTGGGCCCTTTGAGCGGTCCCCGTCGTTCGACGCCTCTGGTTAAACACCACGCACTGCATGTCGAGGTGTAAGAGCCAAGAGTTTTGGCCGCTCTTACCCCCAACGCCGGCAAAAAAATGAATAAGTACGAGAGCCATGTGCTCTGTACGTGTACAGAGTGCGCACGTGGCATCCCTACAGTCCAGAGACGGGGCGAGGACCGTGTTGTACAAATCAGTGCCGGGGAAAGTTGTTCGCAAATTAAATTGCACGAGTGGCTATATGTGTATATATATATGTGCGTGTGTACACAATATGAAACACGTGTCCAAAATATAGGCTTTTGAGTTAGATCGCGTATATGTAAAAAAATGTTCGTTAAACCCGCCACAGCCAATTAGTAAGGCCTGATGATGCTAGTTCTAATTACTGGCGAAACGTCGTACTCGAATTGTAGCTGTTGTGAGTTTACTCTCCAACACACCGGTGTGCTGAACTAGACACTAAACTGGCATGTTTACGTGACGAACCTTACTAATTGGCTGTGTCAGGTGGTGGCGGGTTTAACGACACATTTATATTTACGCGATCTAACCCAAAAACCCCAATTATGGATAATATTGGTCGCGAATCCATACGTGTTAAATACACACAAGTAGATTGTTAAAACATATATATAGACACAATTTGGGCAGTTTAGGGACAAATAAAATATTCATGCGGACTTGAAGAATTGCTGGACAAGCAGAAAGTTTGAATGCTCAGGCGTCTCGCTAACACGGTTTTTGTTCGGGGAATATCTCGAGCAAATGTTTAAGCAGTCTATACCAGACTGTGTATATCTGTCACTGAACAGTCTTAATCATTTTTTGATTTAAAGCTTTCGTGACTGCAGGGATTCATATTCTTGGTTCTTTCGGTAAAGTAACGCAGAAGGGAAACAATAAAATAATAAAAATATAAAACAATAAAATTCTCACGACGTTTCGACTGCAACACAAGCAATCATCATCAGGTGTGAAAACCACAGCAAGAACATTTGTTTCCCTTCTACGTGACTTTACCGAAAGAACCAAGAATAGTCTTAATCATTTGACACTATTTCGGTAAATAGGCAAAGCGGCAATTGTAAAGTGTAACCAGCTTCCTTAGATTTTCTACCTTTGCAAATTATAGATTTGTTTTTTTATAAAGTTAATTATTATTAGACTGATTTATACAAGTACTCAGAACCGATTCAGGTATCACCCGCCACAGATGTTAGCCGAATCGAACTCGGATGGCCGTTAGCAGTGCGATAACCGTTACTCACAGCCTTATTTAATATTCAAAATATAGCGCAGTTTTTTTAATATTACAATTAAAGTGTTTTTGTTTTGTATTCAAGTCAAAAAAACACGCGATGGAAACATAGTTCCAAATTCGGAAACATAGTTCCAAATTCGGAATACGCACATATACAGACTACTCAATCGCGACAGCTTTAAGCAACAAACTCTTCTCGTACGTTATTTGTACAACACGTTGTGTGCTGCGTGACATTGCGAGCGCATTGCAGTGATACATCGGTTTGCCGAGCTTTATGCGTTTTCGGTGTTTTCGCGATTTCGCGTATACACCGCGGCTAACCTATTTCTGCACAAACTTTGCGATGTGCCGTTTAAATTCACTCAGCCTTGCTATCCGGACGTGGAACAGCAATATTGCGTGCTGTATCTCGTACGGTTTCTCTTTGCACGCTTTTTTTAGGAACGCATCTACTGCCGCGTAGAGAGAGGGAAACCTAAATACACTAATTTCTAAATTAAAAACAATTATCACCCCTAGCGCCTTAACAGACTGTTGGAACAATAATTAATCGCACGCCTACCCGTACGTTTTAAATATAGTTATGAATATAGAACGTATATAATATGCCCAACACGGCTATATATATATTTATAAATATATAACGTATATAATATGCCCAACACGTCTATATATTCATAAATATGATTACATTTACGCTAAAAGGAATGATAGAATCGCAATGAAACGACAGTGGATTCAACACACCCCGTCTATTCATGACTCCACAATGATGCAGTCCATAACGAATAACAAAAGTGTAATATTATGAACAATCTACCGTAATCAAACCTCTGTATACGGGGGCAGGTGTATGCATATATAACGCTGTTTTGTGCGAACGGAGACAGACTACCGCTTTGCCTACATCGATAAGCTGCACATTGATCTTAAGATGCAACATTATTTACCCACAGAGCGACACCGCGTCTTACACACAGAGCCGACTACCGCGTCTTACACACAGAGCCGACTACCGCATCTTACACACAGAGCGACACCGCGTCTTACACACAGAGACTACACCGCGTCTTACACACAGAGACCACACCGCGTCTTACACACAGAGCGACACCGCGTCTTACACACAGAGACCACACCGCGTCTTACACACAGAGCCGAGTACCGCGTCTTACACACAGAGCCCACACCGCGTCTTACACACAGAGCGACACCGCGTCTTACACAAAGAGCCCACACCGCGTCTTACACACAGAGCCCACACCGCGTCTTACACACAGAGACCACACCGCGTCTTACACACAGAGCCCACACCGCGTCTTACACACAGAGCGACACCGCGTCTTCCACACAGAGCCGACTACCGCATCTTACACACAGAGCCGACTACCGCGTCTTACACACAGAGACCACACCGCGTCTTACACACAGAGCCGACTACCGCGTCTTACACACAGAGCCCACACCGCGTCTTACACACAGAGCCCACTACCGCGTCTTACACACAGAGCGACACCGCGTCTTACACACAGAGCCGACTACCGCGTCTTACACACAGAGCCGACTACCGCGTCTTACACACAGAGCCCACACCGCGTCTTACACACAGAGCCCACATCGCGTCTTACCGTAAGAGTCGATCCACTTCCCCTCGCTGCTCAGCCGCTTCTTCGGGACTCAAGCTCTCCAGCTCCTTCAAGATTGGAGGCGGCTCCAAGTCGTCTCCATCCTCCGACGTTTCGTCGCCCGATAGGTGATTCCGCCGCGCGACCTGGTGCTGCTGCTGATGATGATGCTGATGCTGCTGATGATGCTGTTGGTGGTGTTGCCCGTTGCTGAGGTTAATGTACTCCGCTGGGCCGTCGCCGCCACCCATTGAGAGGTGGTGATGGCTTTGATGGTCGTGGTTGCTACCACCACCACCACCACCCCCGTCGCCGTGCTGCAGAACCCTCGTGGCGTTGTTAGGAGCCGGAGGGAGGTCTTGCTGGCCGTGCCCACCGCCACCGACGTGAAGGTCGTCGTAGGCGCCCAGCGCTGGCTCGAGTTCGGTGAGCGCCTCCATCAGAGCCGTCTTGCTCACCCCGGAGCACAGCAGATCGTTGAGCAATCCCCTCTGGATGTCGGTCAACTTGGAAACCATTGTCGCGTTCTCGTGCGTGCGACCACCCCCCCCCCCCCTTTGCGCGCGGTTCGCGCGACCACCTGTACGCGTTCACCACCACCACGACCACCACCGCCACTCCTTCCCGATGTAACGCTGCTGTCTCTCGTACGTGGTACGTGCTTCGGTTATGAGCACAGGTTCCTCGATCCCTCTAAGCAAAGCGCTTGTCGCACGGCCACGCACCTCGCCGCCGCTGTAAAATTTCACTTCGCCTCGTCCATAAGGGTCGAGATCTCCCACTTGGCAGTGGGCAACAGCGGGCAACAAGCGGAGCGAGCGGACGAGACGACGGCGAGGATGGTTGTGGATGAGACGCGATGTCCACCTCGGCCGCAGGTTGACGCCCCCCTCCCCTCCGACTCGGGAAGAAGAGAGACGGGGAAATGAAGAGCAACACTCAAATCTCGCCGCTCAGCCCTGCCATGTCGCCGCCCCCCTCCCCGTGCTTGCGAGCCCGGCACGGCAGCTCCACCGACTACACGCCGCGTGTGTGTGCGCGAGTCTCCCTCGCTGCCCCCTGCCAGCGCCTGTTTACATTTGAAACGAGTAAATTTGCCCTCCCTCTCTCTCTCTCGTTCGCTCCCCCCCCCCTTCACACAACCCCCAGCTCAGGCTCACTGATAGCGCAGCTCCCCCCTCCCCTCTCTCTCCCTCTTCCCTTTTATTTATTCGCTACACCCCCCCCCGAACCCCCTCCGAAACCTGCGGACTTTGAACGCCACAACCGCCCCGCCCGCATTGGCAATTGACACGCAGAGAGGCCGGCAGAGAGTGAGAGAGGGAGAGACTCTGCGAGATGAGATGGGGCGAGGTGCTCTCGTGGCTCGGCGCGACAACTCGGGGTCTTTATATTAACCCGGCAGACACCTTGATCTGGGAGCGGCCAATAGCTGCTGCGTCTCGGATCTCTGTGCGCGCGCGCGCGTGTGTGTGTGTATTTGTCTGTCTGTGTTTGATGTACAGACGGGGGGGGCGTGCGTTCAGCCGGGTAAGAAGAAGACCCGACTCTTGAGTGTTGTGGAGCTGGTCCCTCGAGTAAAGTCTGGGATGGATGGCAGGGTATGTGCGTGTGTGTGTATGTTGAACTTATTTCACATCGTACGTAGCCAACCGTGCTAATCGGAGGTGCGGGAGGGAAAGACAATGTGTGGGTTGTGTGTATTGGCTGCTGGTATTAGACGCGTGTATATGTATATGTGTGTGTGTATTGCGCCCGGTGTAAGTGGACTGGCTCGTGTGTGTGTGTGTGTAAAGCGGAGAGCGGCGGCAAGGTTGAAACACGAGTTCGATTCCCGGCCAGGGTTATCATCGGTGGCGTGTCGCGACATCAGCGATCTTTCTGCGGACCTCCCCGATATCAGCGCAGCTTTACCTCTTGCGCTGGGTGTAGTCAACATCAGCACGGGGGAAAGCGAAGGCGACCGGGCGCACTTTTTTCAGCCACACCAATAATGGATTCGTCTGACTTAAAACTTTCGTGACTGCAGGAATTCATATTCTTTGGTTCTTTCGGTAAAGTCACGTAGATAAAAAAAATAATCATGATAACAAAGTGAATTAAAATATCACGACGTTTCGATCGCAACACAAGCGGTCGCAACGTGACTTTACCGAAAGAACCAAAGCATATGGATTCGTCTGCTTCACTTTCCATCCAAATGTTGATTACAAATTGTCCGTCTTGTGTTCTCGAGCTTGCACGCGAACACTTTTCTGCTAGTAACAACTAAATGAGCATGCATGCGATATGAGTGATCTGATTTAAAGGGTTACCTGGGGCAATGCTTAAGGATATGCCCCTGTGCTGCGTTAGGGACAAAGTGACGCTCACCTTTGGTTGTTGGATTTACCCAGGATGTATGTAAAGGCTCACAATGCACCACGTATGTCCATGTGCAGTGCAGCAATTTGAGTGCCAATCCACTGCTGAATGAGTGTCTTCCCATGTCCCGCGTGCTGATCGTTGGTGCGTTTTTTTAAAGCTATACTTCACAACGCTGGTGAATGTGGGACGCGTATATATGGGTGCAAAGAAGTACATAATAAGTAAAATATGAGCCTAATTGTGGGCTTACTTTTTAACCTCTATTATTATAACCTCGGTTACCTTTTGACCACGTGTGTATGTGCGGGGAGCGGTAGTGCAACAGTTAGCGCACTGCGCTACGAGCCCGGTCACCTGAGTTCGATTCCTACTCATTACCAATACCAATTATCTGAACCGGTCCTGGGCCTCCCCTAGGCCGACACAGCCTCAAATGAGTACCTGGTTGGACGTGTAAACATCGTCACGAGGTAGATATAGGCGGCCGAGCGCGGTGCTGGCCATCTTCCACCTCGTATGTCGTGCCGACCTTCATAGGTGCTGCTACTCCCTAACAGAACTTGCCCCAAAAGTATAATTAGGTTATACGGGGGATCTTTGTCTTTGTACTATATATAGACGTATGCTGATGATTAATATTTAACCATACGCGCCGATTTCTAATGTCTTCTCAACGAGTGGTTCAATATCATCTGAATTCTGCAACACGTCATACAAAAACAAAAACAGCGTAAGAAAAACAATGTGATATATGGAATTGGATATTGGCCCGCGTGTTACAGAGGAGAGTGTTACAGGATTTAATAAGTGGATTGACATTGATGGCAGACGTGAATTTATGATGTTATTTTCTCACTCATATCAGCGTGGTATATGTAAACGGATGGCCTGTATGATGTACAGCAATTACTGCGAATGATCGTAATTTGTTTAAGCCCAACTTTAGTGTTCTTCTTAAACTGTAAGTATGAATAGTTTAACGTATGCACGTTTAACTTCTTTCGCACCGTATGTAATCATAATGAACACGAATTCGTTTTTTTTGTAGACGCACACTCACAAAATAAAAATGACGGGATGCCGGAGGCGGTGGGTAGCACCACGCTCTATGGAACCCGGCAACCTGAGTTCCACACCCAGCCACGGCTAACGCCTGTGGCGAGTGACGGCTCTAAACCAGACTCTGTCCGCCACGCACATCACCATCCGGCAGTGCCCGCTGTGGTGAAGTATGGTCGAACGCCACTCCCGTGACGGACACGGGGTAGGGAATTCCATTTCGACTTTTACGCAATAAAAACCAATGTATGATGTGTGCGGATGGCGCGCACATGAACACTGCGTGCCTCGGCTACAATACGCGATCTCTTCCACACACTGTTTATCGAGACTGCAGAACGTTCAGTATCCCCGCCCGATTAAACCGGCAGGTTAATGACCTGCGTCGCTCGGACCCGTTTCAACGCTTTCATTTCACTTTGGCAACATCATCAACAAGTCGAAGACAAAGATCTCCCGTATAGCCTGAACAGACGTTTGGGGCAAGTGCTGTTAGCGAGCAGCGACACCTACTAAGGCCGGCACGGCACACGGTGCACGGCCGCCTTTGTCTCCCCAAAGGCGATGTTAACACATCGCGTCATCGCTCCAACACCCCGATGTACTTTGATGCACCGTTTTGGCGCTTGCCAGCCCGCGCGCAAAGTCAGCCCGGGAATTCTTTATTCGATATCTGTATCGTGTGAAGATCACACACTGCAACTGGACTGGCAGCGGTACGCAAGCACAAATAACAAAAACTCAACAGCAAAAAAATAAATCAGAGCCAGCAGCATAAACGACCGAAACTATGGCGGGGGAGGGGGGGAATTGCCATTTGAAAGAGGTGAGTTTTCAGGGAAGATTTAAACAGCTGTAAAGATTATGATTGTCTTGTCATCAGCGGCAACGCGAGCCATAGTCTTTGAGGTGCACTTGACAAAAGCCCGATCACCCCAGGAACGGAGCCTTGATCTCGATAATAGGCGACGTTTTAGGCAATGGCATTTCTTCTTCTTTGTCTTCTTCTTCTAAGTCTTCACGGCAATGAATAACTAACTGGGACCGTTATCAAAGTCTCCGCTCAGGTGTTGCCATTGAACGGTTTCAAGTTCGCGGTTGCTGGGCTCGCGCGATCTCTCATCTCTCAAAGGCGTCGTGCCTAGCGTGGCTTTGAACGCCCCTCCCACACACACGCAACCCCCTCGTGCCGTTAGCATGTTACTTACACGTGTCGTAAGCATGTTAATTTCACCGTCGGCCTCTCAACGCAGAGATAGACGGGATTCCTAAAAGAACAAAAATAATTTTCCGCCCAAAAAGATAACAAAATAAAATACAAATGCGCCGTGAAGAGTCGAGAGGTCTGCTCCCTATCGCCGACCTCCTTTTATCACGGTTGACTACGTACGGTACGAGAGAAGTTCAACATACATCCATACGGGTGTCAATTAAAATCTGTACTCTTTGTTACGCGTGTACTGGGACTCGAACTCAGGGGGTCGGGTTCATTGCGCGGTTGCAAACCTCTAAGTAATTCATGTACCGTTTCGAGTGAGTAAATCTACGTTCCGTTCCATTGTCGCCACACAGAAATCACTATTGTTAATATATGGGATGATATGGACTCAAAAAAACCCACGACTATTTTCTTTCTTTGAGGATACTATCAACTATTACATTTACCAGTTAAGGGGCATTGAGCTATATAGCTCCTATTCTTTGGGTCTTTCGGTAAAGTCACGTAGATAGGTTCAAATAAAACAACCCAAAAAAACTACGACGTTTCGATAACAACACAAGAGGTCGTGATGATTTCCATCATCAGGATGACGACCGCTCGCTCGTGTTGCCATCGAAACGTCGTAGTTTTTGGGTTATTTTCCTTGAACCTACCTACGTAACTTTACCGAAAGACCCAAGTAATATGAATTCCTGCAGTCACGAAAGCTTGAAGTCAAGATTTATATAGCTCCTTTGCAGAAGCGACTTGGCCACAAATGATAGTTCAACGAAGTGGCTTATCGCGTTGAAATGCACGGCAGCCAAATCCTCTCTAAACGAATGTTGATTCGAAACGTGTAGGGGAATAACCGGTGAGAGAAAGAGAGGCAGCAGCAGGCGTCAGGGTCGGGATCGAACTCACGACCTCCTGTATACCAGGCGAGGTAGTTAACATCTCCTAGCCACCGTGGTGGTGATGATGAGAGAGAGACGCGCAAACTCCAAATATACAGCAGCAGCAGATTTCAGGGTGGGGATCGAACTCACGGCCTCCTGTATACGAGGCGAGGTAGTTAACATCTCCTAGCCACCGTGGCGCACCGGAGGCGCGGTGCGACTGTTTACTTATGTACATTGACCATTGTCACGTTGTTTACAACTGGTGATTTCGCCTTGTCCTGTGCACACAATGTCTTGTCTTGCCGTCCCTATTTAATCCCGGGTCTACCTTGACAAACAGAAACCTTTTGTCTCATTGGGTAATGGCAAATACAAACAGGACTCCGTCTCTGTACATGAATAACACACGCGCGTGTGTCTGTGTTTGTGTGTGCGTGCTTGCTCGCGACCCGAGTTCGATTCCCGCTCACGGCCAACACCCAGTGACGATTATCTGAACTGGTCCTGCGCCTCCCCGAAGCCGACTCGGCCTCAAATGAGTACCTGGTGCGCTGTCTAGTAAACATCGCTACTGGGGAGAGACAAAGGCGGCCGTGCGTGGTGTTGGCCATCCACCCGCTCGTGTGCCGTGCCGGCCTTCATAGGTGATCGCTAACAGCACTTGCCCCAATAGTCTGCTAATTTTATACGGGGGATCTTTGTCTTTGTTAGTCCATCGGTCTACTGAGTCTCCAGACCCATATTTGTCAAGCAACATTTATTTAATAAAGCAACCTCAGGACCGGTTTCGATCTTCTGCATCTCACCAGCAGAGTTTGTTTTTCAGGACGGGCTCTTACCTGGTTCTAAATAAAGTACAATAAGCAGACAGTAACACATCTCCTCCATATATCTGTGACTTTACCGAAAGAACTAAGAATATGAATTACTGCAGTCACGAAAGCTTTAAATCAAAACAAAAACTAAAGTTAAAAAATCTATGCTCGTTTTACACTTCCCGTCAATCACACGCAAGGCCTTCTGGGAGTGCGTGATTTCGGCAGCATTGGTTCAATCTAAGCAAAACTCTCCATCGGATTTTCAATGCAATCAATGCTATATAGGGAGCTGCCCGGTGTTTATAGGCAAGGACTCTCTCTTTAAAAAAAAAGAATACACGAGTCCTAGTTCAATGTAAAAGAAAAAAAAAGTCCACGACATGTCTGATTATATGGATTATAAATAAAGGTTGCCGGCCAATGTAACCTCCTTCCCCCACCACTCCTGCCATGCCGTGCGGGTCGTGCATCAAGCAATGTATTGACAGGGTGCTCTGCATGTAGTGTTACACTTCGATTCACATATCCATCCATATCTAAGTTCCTTCTTCACTCGATTATCAAAGAATACTTATTTTACATTCATGGTAAAGAGGGTAAAGGCAAACATTTATTTTGGCCTTCTCGTGAGGCTCGTTTTCATTATATTTTTGTTCTTTGATGAAATGTATTATCGTCAGTGAGATCCGATTTCCATTGTTCCAGCTCAAACATTGGACAAATGCAACACAAAATAGGAAGGATTTTTTTCAATATATATGTAAATACATTTTAAATACATATCTAATTGCTACATTTGACCGTGAGAATTGTTATTAAACTTACCGGTGAGCTGAAATATTATTAGAAATAATAACAATAATACTTTGTGCATTAAACCATTCCACACATGACAATTTTATTTATCCCGTTATGTCTGGGTGGTGGAGGGCCTTGACGACACGCATTTGGATAGATCCATGGCCCGAACCCAACATAAATTGTGAATAAAAGTACAACATTACGAGGAGTGTTTACAACGGTTATAAAACCCCTTTGTCAATCCACTTCTGGACGAAGACTTCCACACTCCCAGTCAGCTGTGGGGTAAGTAACTTCACCATACTTCACCACGCTGCTCACTGCGGCGATTTTGAAGGGGAAGGTGACCCAGGGCCGCTTTAGATGTCTAGTGTACTAATTCACAGACACTAGTAGGAGGTTCTTCTCTCTTTTATTCCAGCATTCACAACCTCAGCGGATAACCACACACCGGGTCGGGACAGCCAACATGCTGCCGGAAATGATCAGTCTATAATTTTAATGGTAGGTTTATTTGAACAGTGAGAGACAGAATAACAACAACAAAATCCAGAAAAACGCATGTCAAAAATGTTATAAATTGATTTGCATTTTAATGAGGGAAATAAGTATTTGGCCCCCTCTCAATCAGAAAGATTTCTGGCTCCCAGGTGTCTTTTATACAGGTAACGAGCTGAGATTAGGAGCACACTCTTAAAGGGAATGCTCCTATCTCAACTTGTTACCTGTATAAAAGACACCTGTCCACAGAAGCAATGAATCAATCAGATTCCAAACTCTCCATCATGGCCAAGACCAAAGAGCTCTCCAAGGATGTCAGGGACAAGATTGTAGAACTACACAAGGCTGGAATGGGCTACAAGACCATTGCCAAGCAGCTTGGTGGGAAGGTGACAACAGTTGGTGCGATTATTCGCAAATGGAAGAAGCACAAAATAGCTGTCAATCTCCCTCGGCCTGGGGTTCCATGCAAGATCTCACCTCGTGGAGTTGCAATGATTATGAGAACGGTGTGGAATCAGCCCAGAACTACACGGGAGGATCTTGTCAATGATCTCAAGGCAGCTGGGATGAAATCCTGCAGCGCCCGCAAGGTCCCCCTGGTCAAGAAAGCACATATACATGCCCGTCTGAAGTTTGCCAATGAACATCTGAATGATTCAGAGGACAACTGGATGAAAGTGTTGTGGTCAGATGAGACTAAAATGGAGCTCTTTGGCATCAACTCAATTCGCCGTGTTTGGAGGAGGAGGAATGCTGTCTATGCCTCCAAGAACACCATCCCCACCGTCAAACATGGAGGTGGAAACATTATGCTTTGGGGGTGTTTTTCTGCTAAGGGGACAGGACAACTTCACCGCATCAAAGGGACGATGGACGGGGCCATGTACCGTGAAATCTTGGGTGAGAACCTCCTTCCCTCAGCCAGGACATTGAAAATGGGTCGTGGATGGGTATTCCAGCATGACAATGACCCAAAACACACGGCCAATGCAACAAAGGAGTGGCTCAAGAAGAAGCACATTAAGGTTCTGGAGTGGCCTAGCCAGTCTCCAGACCTTATTCCCATAGAAAATCTGTGGAGGGAGCTGAAGGTTCGAGTTGCCAAACGTCAGCCTCGAAACCTTAATGACTTGGAGAAGATCTGCAAAGGGGAGTGGGACAAGATCCCTCCCGAGATGTGTGCAAACCTGGTGGCCAACTACAAGAAACGTCTGACCTCTGTGATTGCCAACAAGGGTTTTGCCACCAAGTACTAAGTCATGTTTTGCAGAGGGGTCAAATACTTATTTCCCTCATTAAAATGCAAATCAATTCATAACATTTTTGACATGCGTTTTTCTGGATTTTGTTGTTGTTATTCTGTCTCTCACTGTTCAAATAAACCTACCATTAAAATTATAGACTGATCATTTATTTGTCAGTGGGCAAACGTACAAAATCAGCAGGGGATAAAATACTTTTTTCCCTCACTGTAATAGACACAGCGCTCTGAATTCATATTAGTATTTTTAAAATATAATTAAAAAATACAAACTCTTTTTAATTTTACCAGGTAAGGCCCACTGAGTGATATATAGCTCTTTTTCAGAAGCGACCTGGCCACACATAATAGCTCAACGAAGATGGATTATAGAGTGGGAATTTATATCAGCCAAATACCCCAAACACATTTTGAGTCTTAATGTGGAGGGAAAAACCGGACGATCCGGAGAAAAATGCATGCGACCACGGGGGAGAGAGACACGCAAACTCCAAATATACAGACACAGACGTCAGGGTCGGGTTTTAACCCACGACCTCCTGTATACCAGGCGAGGTAGTTAACATATCGCCACCAAGGTGCCACCTATATAAACGTATATCCTCCAGATGTTCCCTATCCTATGTAGATACATTTACACGCATGCATGTATTCTACTTAGAAGTCAAGACTTCACATGGACTAAAATCTTTTCAAACGTAACCCGAGAAGGATATTCATCTTTCCGAAAGAAAACCCCCTCCAAAGTCGGGGTCGTTCAACCATGCTTCACCATAGCGGTCAGTGCGGGTTGGTAAAGGAGTGGGGTTTTAAGGATCTGTCCCACTATCACCGGTCGAGAGCAGTGCGCTAACCACTGCGCCCACCGCTCTACGCCATCGGAGGAACGTGCGCGCACTCATTCTGTGTGCGCATTGACGATGTCTTGCTGATGGGGGTCACCTAGGATACCGCATCTGAAACTGCGGAGAGTAATAGCGCGCATCCAACTTGCGCACGGTGTCAGTATTTTCACGGTCACACACGGACAAGACAAAGATCACCCCTATAGCCTTTAACAGACCGATGGGGCAAGTGCTGTAAGCGAGCACCTATGAAGGCCGGCACGGCACACGACTGGGTGAGCGGCCAGCACCACGCCGGGCAGCCTTTGTCTCTCCAATGGCGATGTTTATACATCGCACCAGGTAACTTGAGGCTGAGTAGACCTAGGGGAGGCCCAGAACCGGCCCAGATAATCGTCACCGGTGTTGGTGGCCGTGAGCGGGAATCGAACTCGGGCGGTCGGCTTCGTAGCGCACCGCGCTACACTCACACACACACACACACTGGATTATAAGACGCATCCGCCAACTTTTGCTTGAAAATAGAGGGTCGAGAGGGGCGGCGGGGGGCTGGTTGACAGGGGGGGAGGGGGTCTTATACTCCGAAGAATATGGTCAATATAACGCATCAAGCAATGTCCCAGGCAATGTGGGTCGGTCATGATGATGGTGTGCATCGTGGCGGGTGTGTGCGCTCGTGCGCCTACAATCCTCACGGGTGCCACGCGGCATTCCGCGGGCTCAGCGGAGCCGAGCCAATCTGCACGCTCCGCCCCGCGTGCAGATTGCGTTTTATAGGCCTGCTGCGAAGACCGAAGCAACTGATGAGAATGACAACGTTACCTCCATCACCACCACCACCACCGTCCAACCACGAGACGCGCGCATTCGACCCGTTCATCCGGACCGCGTGTCCCGTCCCGTGGTGCGAGCTGTCTCTCTCTCTCTCGCAAGCTGGGCAGAGATGAGGCGCTCGTGGATAAACTCTGGACGCGGATGATGATTATACAATACGCACAATATAAACAAACGAACATTCGTCAATAACACAGTGTGTGGGCTTAAAACGAAAGCATATATAATAGGTGACGTTTCAGCCAATGGCCCTTCTTCACAGCACGTGTGTGACTGCTCTGTCGACCAAGCCCGCTGTGATGAATGTGGTGACTCACGTTGTCCTTTGTGCCGCGAATGCAGCAGCAGCAGCAGCAGCAACGACTTTGTTCGACACCAAACCAGGTTGTTATGAGTTGCTGCTGAGCTATAGCGTACGTGTCAGAAGGCTCATCCAGCAGTGGATTAACAAAACAAGGTCTGCACGTGCTCTGTGCACGAGGAGTATCGTAGTGATATCGCATCGTATACATACCGCACAGCAATGCAATTGGCGTTATTCAACATATTTTAGTAAGCGCACGCGTTTATCATGAAAACGTTGCAACCATCTCAAGTTAATTCAATATCTAACCCCAAAAAACCTCTATTATGGATGATATTGGCCGCGAAAGCCTACGTGTTAAACTTCATTCAATATACTGCAAGCTAAAAGTAGGCGACTCTTGTGCACTGATACATTACATACGTGTTCGTAATCGGTTACACACATATTGTAATACAACCCCATGACATACAATGCCCAACATAATACATTCCCTTCTATAATGACCACACTAAATTTAAACACAGTCGCCCAATTATCATCTACACTGTATATCTAAATCAGCCCCAGCCTCCCGTGCAACACGTTGCTTCTATGTGGCCACCCCCACTCTGAAACCCTCCCCACCCGCTCTGAAAACAGACGTCGCTCCGTGTAGTAGCGTCGAGGCACACATGTGGCCCCTTCCTCCCTCTCAGTGCCGGATTCTCCTCGTAGCAAACGTAGCTACACGTGTAGTAGCTACACATGTAGTAGCTACTACACATGTAATAGCTACTACACATTCGATTCATCTCGCGATGAGTAATGCCCAAGGCGGAGGTTATCTAAAAGGCTCAGGGCTTTACTTTGTGTTAAAAGCATGAGCTCTTAAAATTATGCACTCCCAGAAGGCTGTGTGGCTGACGGGATGCGAATTTTTTTTTACGCGGAGGAATTGATATGTGAAGGAGGCTTATTTTGTGATGTATTTTATCCTCAAGGGAGCTTCTGATTATTTTTTTGGAGAAAGCATCGGCATTGTTTCCTCCAATACACACACACCTAGGTGCCCATTCAAGTGGTGTATGTCTAGCCAAACACGCGTGCATTGGCAGTCTATACCATGACTCTGTGTACGGCGCATGTTTATCCTGCATATAACACAGAAGGCCAGCCCGTCGTCTCACGGATAAGGCGCCTCTTCTTTTTGTTATTCGGAGCTGCTCCCACACTCACGAGACACTCGCCATCACGTACCCGAGACTCGGTAGACACCCACTCACCTTACCACTCCCCTAACATTCACCGCACACTCAATCGAAACCCAACACTCGCCTGCAACCAGCTGACACTCATCAGGCACGCTCTGCTAACCTGCCTCTCACCGCTCACCCAAGACTCACTACGCTCACCGCTCACCCGAGACTCACTACGCTCACCCGATAGACCCCACGAGCTGCCCGTGTCGTCGTGCGATACCGGAGGCGTCGAGACGCAGGTCAGCCGGTCGCTTCGATGCCCCCTGGCGCCCACTCGTGAGCAACGTCGCGCGCGAGCGAGTTTTGTTGACACCCCCCAATGGGATGAATTGTACAACACTGCCGGACGAAGGATTGTGTAGTATCAAGTAGTAGTATTTAGCGACGTTAAATAGGCAGCACACCTGCCACTTGTCCACGGCACCCGCTCTCCGAATGCGCCATTCCTCGTGCTGAGGGTGAAGCCGTTGGGGTGGTGGTGGAGGCGACGCATCTCGGAGGATATTGGAAGCTAAGCTGGGTGGCATGGCCCGCGTGCGCACGGCAGATGTTCTTCCTCTGATTTCACTATGTAAGACGATGTTTTTGTTCCTGGGTAGTAAGTGTTATTTTCTAATTTGCTTATGCCTCAAATGTACAGAAAATGTCTATTATTATTATTATTCCCCACAAACTTTGCTTTTTTTGACCAGGACTTTACGTGAAGGAATGACGCAAATGCACACCACGTTTTCTCATTGAAAATATGTACATTTCAAAATATCACTGTCCTGGTCACAAAAGCAAAGTTTATGGGGAATAATAGCCATTTGGAATAATAGCCATTTTCTGTACTTTTGAGGCATAAGCAATTAGAAAGTAACACTTACTACCCAGGAACAAAAGACATGCTTTTTGTTACACTGTTCCCTGCCACAGTCATGAAGTCAAACGCTCGCCAATGGAGTTGGAGAAAATAAAAACAATCCAATGATTGGCAACACCCCCGTTACAAAAAAATGGCATTTGAGACTTAGTGAGGCTTTTTTTTGGTAAATATTTGGCATAATTATGACTTATCGTTATCATTACCTTTGGGGTGGGGGAGGCGCAGTGGTTAGCGCGCTGCGATAAGAACTCGGCCACCTGAGTTCGATACCCGGCCAGGCCGAATGTCAGTGGCATCGCCCCATTTGGTAACAAAGCAGCATCGACCAGCGCGATAAAGCATTTATTTTTATTTTATTTTGACTAATTTGAACCTATCTACGTGACTTTACCGAAAGACCCAACGATATGAATTCCTGCAGTCACGAAAGCTTTAAGTCAAGATTTGAAGCATGGATGGTCAACAACAACAACAAAAAAATCCACATGACCGCAACACATCGTGGGGAGGCCTTAATCCAGCAGTTTATTAACAATGGACGGACCGATATAAATATACATGCAGTGTGATGGGTGACTTAAAGGGGCTCTCAAGTCCGTGACATTCCGGACGCCTCTGATCGATCTGGGAGATGTTGGGGGAGATGTGGGGAGGGAGGAAGATGGGGGGAGGGCTGTGGGTGGGTGGGGGGGGCAATTGATGCGCTTATGATTCACACGCATTGGCCGCGTTTCCCACGTAAATCAGTAAATGATGCACGCGCGTGTGGACAGATCTGGTTGAACATTCATAAAAGTCAATTAACGGGTTCCGTGTCGCTCGCGAGCGGCAGAGAATAAAAAAAACGAGAGGAGGGAATTAAAATGACTTGACTTTTACCGCAGTCCGGAGCGGAATTGCGTTCGCGGGTCCAGAAGGTCTGTTAATTAGAAATTGTGCTGGATGGACGCGTCTGCCGCAACGGTTTAATAGCGAGAGAATGAATTCGCATAAAAAAATGTGAACCGGGCAAGAGGATGGCGGATGACGCGATATTTCAGCTGGCTCAGCGATCCGTGCTCACTCATGGCGATGTTAAGTTTCAAATGGCAACACTCGTGCGGACTAGCGCGGAGTTGAAACGAAAAATCAGATTTTTGGTACATATTGACGACGATAAAGCGGTCCACACATCTGTTTTTTTGAGTGTTCGTGTACGTACAGGGCCGTCCAAAGCGGGGTGCCGGGCCTGGGGCAAATCCCACGACGCCTCCAAACTACACAGCAACCACGACATATATGGGACCTTTTTGCAAGTGTCAAAAGAATAGAAAAATAATCAAGAATAGGCATTTACTTTTTCTGGCATCGAAATAAAACAGGTGTTAAGATGTTCAAACACCAAACAGATACCTATTTCAAGGCATCGAGTCGGCATCACTGTTCGCATTTTGGCGTTTTCTGGTCTCACGCTGGCGAGACAAGTCCACGAAGAAGGGCGTCCTTAGTGTAGGCCAGTCTGTTTTCAAAGACAATGCGGATATTATCGGAGCATGTTTTGCCACAAGAATGTATGGTTAATGCAGACTTTATTCCTTGACATAGGTATCTATGTTGTCGTTTAAACAGCTTAACACCTGTTTTAATCGCCGTAAAGGGTAAAGCCTCTTCTTAAATCTTGAAGAGGCTTTACCCTTCTGCCTCAGCAGTTCGCCTGCTGTATTTTTAAACCTGAAGACGATTGCTTGTGTTGCGATCGAAATGTCGTGATTTGTTTTTTTTATTTTTCTATCTACGTGACTTTACCGAAATACCCAAAGAGTACCTCTTCTTAAACGTTTGTTCATCGTAAGTATTACATCTGACACCGTGACGCCAAAGAGCGAGGGCCTCCCACCTCCTCCTCCCCCATAAAAGCGCGGCCCCAGGGGTGGGGGCCACAGGGGTGGCGGTCCCAGAGGTGGTGGTCCCAGGGGTGGGGGCCCCAGGGGTGGTGGCCCCAGGGGTGGTGGCCCCAGGGGTGACGGCCCCACGGGTGGTGGCCCCAGGGGTGGTGGCCCCAGGGGTGGTGGCCCCAAGGATGGCGGTCCCACGGGTGGTGGCCCCAGGGGTGGGGGCCCCAGGGGTGGTGGCCCCAGGGGTGGTGGCCCCAGGGGTGGTGGCCCCAGGGTTGAGGGCCCCAGGGTTGGGGGCCCCAGGGGTGGTGGCCCCAGGGGTGGGGGCCCCAGGGGTGGTGGCCCCAGGGGTGGTGGCCCCACGGGTGGTGGCCCCACGGGTGACGGCCCCAGGGGTGGCGCCTCCAGGGGTGGTGGCCCCAGGGGTGGTGGCCCCAGGGGTGGTGGCCCCAGGGGTGACGGCCCCACGGGTGGTGGCCCCAGGGGTGGTGGCCCCAGGGGTGGTGGCCCCGATTCGCTGCACCCTCGGGTCATCTCTGCGCGGTTGTGCAGAGCTTTCTAGCGCGCTGTGCTACGAACCCGGGCAGCCCGAGTTCGATTTACCCCGCCGCTCATGGCCACCGACACCCGGCGTCGATAATTATCTACACAGGTCTTGGCGATCCAATGGGTACCGGGCGCGGTGTGGGAGACAAATGCGATCTGGCGTGGTGGTGGCCACCCACACCCCCACCCACACCCCCCCACGTGTGCCGCGCCGGCTTTCTCGATTTAATGTCCATTACTGGGAAGTTGTTGGCGTCCGCTTCTATTGCCGACCCATTGTCTTCGTGGCGGATGTATTCCGGGGCGAGAGTGTCGCTGCTACGTGCGGACAACCGAGGCTGTCTGATCGAATTGAGTGCACCGGTTACGACTCTCATCGCCGAATCCAGCTGAACGTCAACGTCCTTCGCGAGTGACCTCACTGGATGCTGCTCCTCGGCCAAATCGAGGAGCGGTAACCCAGCCCGCGGGGCGACACTCAGAGCGATCACAGCAGCTCAGAGCGTCACGGTGCCGGTGACTCGGATGTCCCTAGCCAGTGTGTGGATCAGATGAAGCCAACCGCTTCGTTTGCTGCCAGCGTCCTCCAGGTGTTACAGTAAAGTAAGAGGGACACGCAGCGGCCCAACGTGATGGGGACGTGGGCCGTGCTCCACTTGTATGACTTCTTTCGCACCGTACGTAGCCAGCGGTGCTAATCGGAGGTGCGGGGGGGGGGGGGGGGGGGGCAACAGACTAAACACAAAAAAGCAGTTCTAAAGAAATTAGTTTTCAATCTAGGTGATTTAAAAGTGCAGAGCTCCAGTGGCTTCCTAATATCGGAAGGAAGAGCGTTCCAGACGGCCACAGAAGCGCATCTGAAAGCTCGCGGTACCAGTGACCGTCCTTGTTCAATGGCCAGCCAAAAAGCCGCTGCTGCGAGGATGACCGGAGTTCACGTGTTGGTTTTGGCTCCTTCACGAGATCAGCGAGGTGTTGTGATTCATTTGTGGAAAGCACTTTATGTGTAACAGAAGTTCACGTCCATTGTCCTTGCCCAATGATTGTCGTGAGTTCTAACTAACTACTTAACGAATTTTTATTTTTTTAATTTTGCCAGGTAAGGCCCGCTGAACTATATTGAAGCGACCTGGCCACAAATGACAGCTCAACAAAGTGGCTTATCGTGTGGAAGAGTACAGCGGCCACATACTCTAAACGCGTGCTTCTAAATGTGGAGGGAGACACGCAAACGTACAATATACAAACAGGCGTCAGGGTCGTGGATCGAATCCACGACCTCATGCATACCCGGCGAGGTAGTTACTATCTCGTCACCCGTGGCGCTCGGGCAGGGGGTGGCTGCCAGGTATCGCTGCCGAGCTGCTGTCGGTACGCACAGGACATCTTATTCCATTCCCCTCGCTCAGCGGTTTGGGGGCGAGTGTTGCAATGGGCTTGAGAGAGAGGGAGGGAGAGAGGGAGGGAGCGAACGCGCCACGCGGCCGCCTCTGATGAGCGTGGGGTTTATGCGGAGGCACGCCCGGACCTCTCGGCCCAGCCACGGGGCAGCCAGGCGTGACACGAGCACCGCGAGCAATCATATGGCTCACACTTCTCCGCCGCCACGGGCCCCCTCCCTCCCCTCCCTCCCTCTACCAGTTCATCCAGCCGTACAATCTCCCATTCCTCCATCCGTCCTATCAATCCATATGCGTCTGAGCCTACATCTTATTCACAATCTTTTACCCTGTATTCATCCGAATAACCCTCAATTCCACCGGTCGCTCAGCCATCCATTCCACTGTCCATCGAATTCTCCATTCATTCGTAAACAACCTGCAACTATCTACAAAACTAACCTCCATTGACTCTAGAATCCACACACCCGTTCATGCATTCATCCATACTTCTATCCATTCCACCAACTATCCCTCTATCAAATACATCTATCCCTCCATTCATCCTTCTATTAAGCCATACAACCCTCTACTAAGCCCAAATTATATCTCTCCGTCTATTCATATATCCTTCTATTCGCCCACCTTTCATGCCAATTTATGTATACATATTACCCACAATGCACTAGGGTTTAAAGGGGAGGCGACAGGTGATATGTCGAGGTTTCCTTCGCTTTATGCTGGTTCGTTTGTGCGATTTCTACCAGACTGGGACAACATTGTGTATACCGTGTGGGCTACTCGGCAGGCAGCTGTATGTATGTTGAACGTCTTTCGCACCGTACGTAGCCAACGGTGCTAATTGTACGTAGCCAACCGTGCTATTGAAACGCATCTACTGCATGAAACGAGGGAAACTTGAATTTGCATGTGAAATCATCATAATATTGTGATGGCTAGATATTTAAATCACACTCAGGTTCACTACAGGAACACCCATTTTCCTAATGTCTAATGTGCGAATTCAACAATGTGGTTAGTATGTCAAGATTATGTTTAAACATTCACTCACTATTAGGTTTGAGGTTATTTGAAAAAAAATGTTCGTATCTAGTCTCTACATTATTTAGATTAACAATTTTGTAAGAATTAATATCACGTTTTATTTCAGTCTATCTGCGTTTTGGCATTCCGGGCTAATGTTATTCGGTTTGAAACTGGTTTAAAGTGTGCCTGCTTAAATTAACGCTGTTAGATAACATCGGTCTGCAAGACCAATAGGTAGGTGGACTATTTCTCTCTATGTGGAGAGGAAAGGAGTATCCTTATTTAATTACCCATAATGCTCCACAACAGCATTTCATAAAACATGTTGTATGTACGATGTGGAGGGATGGAGTGTTGACGTAGCGGTTAGCTTTTCTCGCTATGAACCTGGCGACTTGAGTTCAATTGCAGGCCACAGCCAATACCAGTGGCGAGTGAAATGTGAACCAGTCCTGGACACCCTCTCACCATCTGCCAACTGCACCATCCAGCGCGGTGAGGTATGGCTAAACAACCACCGTAACTTACAAAGGGATGGGTGACTTTAAATGTGATCCGTGTTTTGGTAAAGTGCGATTCGGATACTCCACTGACCAGATCAATAGACCCCCTTTGTTTGATCTGTTTAAGAAGAATGGCATGGGGGGGGGGCGACTTGAGACCAGGGGGACACTGCCCCCGCCCGCCACCCCCTGCCCCGTAGGTTCTGCGAGTGGTCGATTTCAAGAAAACCTAAAGCAAATCAACCTCTGTGGTAGAGCGGTTCCGTAGACGCATTCACAAGTTAGTCACCGGTCACAAGGAAGTTATGAGCGACGCGTAATCAGGGTGACTTGGTCACGCCGTTTCACGTGAAGCGCGCTCTAAATCAGGGCGGCGGTGACACTTTTAAGGGGGCCGTTCGCGAGGCTGTAACTCTCTTTAAGCGGTGGCCGAAATACACATTTATAACGGGCCAACAACACTCGCAAACGAGCCATTGTGCGGCGAGTGGCTGTTCCGCAGCGTGCTGTCGGTGCCGGGTGTGCCAGCTTGTGCGAAAAAAAAAACATTAAAAAAAATTGTACGTGGGCATGTGCCACGGTGCATATGCCGCCGCCGTATGGAACGGCTTCGGTATCGGCAGCAGCTGGCTTGCACTCAGGTTGTGAAGCGCATTGACTAGGCTGCTCGTAATTACGGGCGAAAAGTCGTACTCGAATTGTGAATGTTGCGGATTTGCCCTCCAACACACCGGTGTGATGAATTGGTAACGAATTGGCACGTTTTGTTTACGGGACAAACCTTAACAATTGGCTGTGTCGGGTGGTGGCGGGTTTCACGACGTGTTTATATTTACGCGATCTAACACACACATACACCTCTGTTATGGATGAACCGCATCGTTTTGCAACTCGTCACAGTGGACGAAACGTTCACGGCTTGACGTTAATTGCACGACAATTCCAATGGTAGTTTCCCGGTATTAGTTGGACGTGTTTTGTTCGTTTAGAACGTTCTTCTCTGTGGCTTACTCAGTCGTCTCTCTCTCTCTCTACGGCATAAACATGCTGCAGTGGTTCTGCACAGTGTCTGAACATGCGGTTGCGTTTATACGCTATATAAAACCAAATTGTATTTCTTTAAATTCATTGAATCGGTTCGCACTTCTCTCCGTCTTGAATCGTTAACCCGGTGTGTGTCTTTTGAAGGTGCAGTATTTATTCATAGTATTTCATTGGTTGGTGATTTTTCTCATCTAGCAAATACAAAAATACATCGCTCATTCTACTCGTAATATTTTATTAACGCTAAATATGGACCGTTATTACTCCCAAATGTAAAGCCACATATGTTTACATTTATAAGAAACGTGTTATGGATGGGAGGGGAAAAGTATGTTCTAAGCCCACATAAATTTGGCTTATGCGGTTTTGAATACATATGTTTTACATTTGATCAGGTGAACTTCGAATATGAGCCTACAGTTTGACAACGTTAATTGTCAGAAATACTAATCGTTAGATACACTAACTACACGCTGATCGTGACTTCCCTCTTTTGATGAAAACCCTCGGACAATAAACTACGAGTAGCAACAACAAAACACACTAAAACACAAACATTTGCAACGACTCATTCATTTGGAAAAAAAAAAAAACCTACAAAAGCAATGACAACAACAAAAATAATAATGGCCCGTGTCCGGAAACGTGGCGTTTGGATCTGCAGATCTGTGTCTGCCCTCTCTCTGTGTCTCGATAGTTGTAAAACACAAAACCCCACACCCAACAGAATTGAAGAGGGGAGGGGGGGGTCTTTCTATGCTAATTAATAGCAACCGATTGCTTGGCAGTGAAAGCAGGCCGTGAGCGAAGCCATCATTCTTGGGTGACAACAAGGGCCATGCTGTGTAAAGGCCCCCCCCACCCCCCTCCCTGAGTGTGGTTGCCCTTCCAAGTGTCCAGGCCGATAGGTTTATGACCTGCGTGTGTCTCTGTGTGTGTGTGTGCGCGTGTGTGTGTGTGCGCGTGTGTGTGTGTGTGCGCGTGTGTGTGTGTGCGCGTGTGTGTGTGTGCGTGTGTGTGTGTGCGTGTGTGTGTGCGTGTGTGTGTGTGCGCGTGTGTGTGTGTGCGTGTGTGTGTGTGCGCGTGTGTGTGTGTGCGCGTGTGTGTGTGTGCGCGTGTGTGTGTGTGCGTGTGTGTGTGTGCGCGTGTGTGTGTGCGCGTGTGTGTGTGTGCGTGTGTCTGTGTGTGCGCGTGTGTGTGTGTGCGCGTGTGTGTGTGCGCGTGTGTGTGTGTGCGTGTGTGTGTGTGTGCGTGTGTGTGTGTGCGTGTGTGTGTTATAGGATCTGGCAGGAGGTGGAGTGGGTGGGGGGGGTGATGGAATTGGGGTTGCGGTCAGCCATGGAGGTAGCCGGGCCCCCCCACTATCAGGCCGTGTTATTGGAACTCGTGAGCTGTGCTGCTGCTTCTTCTTTCGCGAGTGTGCTGTAAAGCTCTCCGATGGAATTTTCGGACTGCACGATGTTCGACGTTTCGCTGCACGTGCTGGGAATTAAGCGACGGAAGAAGCCCCCAGCGCGCGGAGCAAAACGTCAATAATGCCAAACGAGGCGCGGTGCAACCTGAATACGCGTCGGGCAGGCGAGATCATTTTTGTTGAGCGATGGTGTCGAACTTCTCTTGGAGTTGGTGAGCCATACTCGCTCCTGTGGTGTGTTTTTTCTCTCTCTCTCTCTCTGCAGTCCTGCAGTGGGAGAGAGTACGGTGATGGCCGCGGTGTGTGTGCGGCACAGCCATTTGTGAGACACTCGGCCAAAGGATTTCACGATTCGGTGCTGCGTCTGTGTTTTTGACACGGCCATTGCAATAACCAGCACACCACCACCCACCTGGGACAGAAACATACACCTGAGGTGCCTGCACCGAGGGTCAGAGGTCAGTGGTTCTTACTTAACCTTTACTGTAGCCTTGCATCCCTTTGGGTCTCAATCGTAAAAAAAATGTATGTTAATAAATACATTGGTTTGATGAAACAAAGTAGTTGTGCTTTCACGCCCGTGCTTAATGCGTGTTTCGATGATTTACCTTACACAACAAATATATGGTATGTCTCGCACCCCAAGGAAGACCAACTCGCAGCCCCAGAGGGTGCGTTTGCCCCAGGTGAAGAACCACTGGTCCAGGTGGTGCTCATTGTGTACTTTTGGGATCTGCAGAATTTAAACAAATTCAGGACAGACGGAGACACAGCGAGGAAGCCAGAGAGAGACGGAGACACAAACGGCGAGAGAAAGACAGCGATATCGAGACATGGTGAAGAACACGCACATCAGACGGGAACACACAAAGACGGAAACAGAGAGACAGACGCAGAGAGTGTCAGGGAAAGACACATCGTAACACAGAGACGGGGAAACAGTGGTATAGCCACAAAGAGAGACTGAGAGAGACAGATTTGGAGACACACAAAGAGTAACCCTCCCTTCTTCTTCTTCTCACACATGTCGTTTGTGAGTAACTAATTACTCCGAAAGCCCCCGTGACTTGTGGGGTCGTGTCCCTGCCCGACCCGTTCTCTCTTGGCCTCCTCGAGAGTCTTAGCAGTGCAGAGTGGGACCCAGAGCTAGGCCGGCTATTAGCGGAGCATTCAATAGAATAACGTATATTTGAATACAGCATAGGTCATTGGATTTTTATAACCCGGAGGCGAATGGTAGGGGGCATGGTACATTTCTATGGATATATTTGCCAGCAATATTTTTTTAATTTGCTACAAAAGTGTGTAATTTGTCTATAGTAATAGTCAGATACAGTAGTTAAGTGAGAGTATGTTACGGTATTTGAATTTAACGGACACTTTTTTTATTTACAAATCTCTAAAAATAACGTCTATTTAAATGTAGCGCATAATTTAGTGTTGCATAAGGCAGCAGTGCACAAGCACAATTAACACACAACAAACCTCAACACTTTCGTCAATAACGCTGGCTTTAAAATAAATAAAAACTTGGCTCTCCAACACACCGGTGTGCTGTACTCATGACGAATTGGCCACGTTCTGTTTACGTGACAACCCTTATTAGTTGGCTGTGTCGGGTGGTGGCGGGTTTTAACGACACATTTATATATTTACACGATCTAACCCAAAAAACCCCCTCTACTATGGATGTTTAATTCTATCCCTCTAACTTCTATAGTTACAGGCATCACGTGATCATGAGCGATGGCGACGCGCTTGCGAAGGCCTTCATTCGAGCAGTGGATAGATCAGGGCTGATAATGCCATCGACTTGGTGTATGTGTGTGGTGAGTGGGGACCGGATTGGTGGTGCTCATTGGTAGAGCCAAACACGAGCCTGAGGTCACTTCTGACCTTGAGTTCAGATTTGTGGTGGCGATGATGGTTAGCGAGCGAAGTACTCAGTGGCGTTGCCTCTGTGCAAGACACCTTCAGGGCTTTAGCTGAGAGGGTGCAACAGTAACGAGAAAGAAACCTTTTATTTGTAGCTGGAAATGAACTTAATTCCACCGTATATCCCAAGGGCACAAAAAAGTCGGAGAAATAACTCGGCTTATCCGATTCAACATTGCTCAGCTTTTATTAGAATTGGCTGGGTCACTTATCGTTTTCCAAAACAGAACTGTGTTAGCGTAATGGCCACTACTGGCGTCATGTGCTGTGGTTTTTATAACCGTCAGTAATTGGTTGGAATAAATCGTGTGCAGTTTTAAGTCTGCATCCTAAAATCCATTTGATAATAATAAAAAAAGTACTCGATAAAATATGAAAGGCGCGTACATTTGCATCCTCTTTGCGAGTGACTACTTGTGTTTTGAATGACGTATACATTTTCTATCCATCCCAACAATTGTTCAACAATACCTTTTATTCAAAGAATCAGCACACTTCCTTGAACGCAAAGTTAAGCTGGAAACCCGATTAATTGCAAACAACAAAATTAATCCGTGGCTTCTAAACCCATTGCCTCGCTTTGCCTTGAGTTGCACCACTTTTGTTCAAACCAACCTGGACAAACTTTCGGATGAGTTAATATATTTTTTTAACAAGTAATATTAAAAAAAACTTTTTTTAAAACACGCTTTTATGAAATGTACTAGTAATGGAAGAACTCCACGACTCCAGGAAGCGGCCCCGAAGCTTGCCACAACGTAGGGGACCATGGGCAATTACAGACAACGTCAGTTGAGCGTGGACAATTAGACCCAAGCCGAAACATAAGATATAAAAAATAATATTTATAAATCAATTTTCTATGATAGAATATAGTATTGTCATCAGTGTGACATAAGTATACCAAGTTTGCAGTCGATACCACATTAGGAAGTGGGTTAAAATTGAGTTACAAGATTTGAGGATACAACGACAACAACAGAGTGAGTTAAATGAAAGCGTGTAAAAAAATAAAACACGTTGAGCAGCACGGTGTCATTAGTGGAAGCTGACTGGTGGGATAAAAAAAAATCACTTGCCCACGCACAAAGATAAAGACACAGAACCCCGTATAGCCGTAACACACTTTCAGAGGCAAGCGCTGCTAGCGAGGACCTATGATAGCCGTGAAGCCACACGAGGGGGTGGGTGGCCAGCACTCCGTCCGGCCGCCTTTCCTTCCCTCGTGTCGATGTTTACACATCGCACCAGGCGCTTCATATGAGGCTCAGTCGACCTAGGGGAAGCCCAGGCGCGGTTCAGACAATCGGCAGAGGTGTTGGTGGCCGTGAGCGGGAAGCGGAATCGGGTCGCCGGGTTCGTAGCGCAGTGCGCTAACCTTTGCGCCACCGCTCCCCATACAACAACAACAACCGCCATTCGCCACTAAGTGGCGGTGACGTTACCAGGGGGCTTGTGCCAGGTTAGGTGCACTTTAAGGCAACGTGAAGTGTCAAACGCCCGCTGGCAGGAGGTTACGGAACAGACCCAGGTGCCATGGGTCGACTGCCTGAGATGACTGGCAGGTGCACCACCTGTGACCCCGACTGTGCCAACTTGCTGTGCTTTATCCGTACGGCGCTGCGCTCGTTGTTGTGAGCGTCGCTCCCCATACAAAAAAAAATCAAAAGACAACGATCCCCAGTATAGCCTTAACATACTGTTTGGTAAAGTGTCGTTAGCGAGTAGGGCCTATGAAAGCCGGATGGCCAGCACCACGCTCGGCCGCCTTTGTCTCCCCAGTGGCGATGTTTACGCACCGCACCCAGGTACTCATTATGAGGCTGAGTCGACCTAGGGGAGGCCCAGGACCGGTTCAGATAATCGTCACTGGGTGTTGGCCGCGAGCGGGAATTGAACTCCGGTTCGTGGCGCGGGCGCGCTAACCCCTATGCCACCGCTCCCCAGACACGCGCGCACGCACACACAGAGAGAGGCACACAAACTCCGTGCAACTTGCGTTGTTTGCCGGGCTCAAGTGGAGCCTGCCGCAGGCAAGTGTGACGGCCGATGTAATTTATGCATTGGAAGTTTGCAGCCCGCATTCCTCGCCGTCGGAGGCGTGTGCAAATCACGGAGCCATCAGATGGGGGCCGTCGTGGGGGGGGGGGGGGCGTGGGGGCGGCGGGGTGGCTCGTTACGCACCGACACATGACAGCACAAGGGGGAGGGAGCGCTGGGAGGCAGTGGAGTGGGGGGTCCCCACGCGGACTCACGGCTCCGCACCTGCATCATCATTATTATGATGATGATCATCCATGGTCGATCCCCTGCTGGGATGAAGGGACACCCAAAGCGGTCGCCGTCTCTCCACGGTGCTGTGATGCAACAATGCCGCATTCGCGTCTCTCTGCACACGAGCTGATGCCATCGCTCTATCTCTCACTCACTTTTATCGCGCGCGCCATCCCTCCTCTGAATGCCACTGCCATCATTCGCTGCCATCGTTCACGACGAGACTTGAGGCTCGCGTAAATGTTTGCCTATGATTTTGCTCGTAACGTACACATTTGGTTAAGTCAATTTCCTTTGAGTCAATTGCGCATCGATGTGACTTGCCACACCACACACACAGGGTTTTCCCAGGTTGATGGGATACAAAATGTTCCCCCCTCCCCAATTTTTTTTTTATCACGTCCATGTAGTTATGACGAGGCAAACACGTTGACATGCGCATGTGAATGTTTGTGCAGTGTGGACTGAGAGGGGTGGTGTGTGAGAGTAAAGTGCCCCGAGGCCTTTCACGCACGGCACAGGTCCTCACGTCTCCAGACTCACTCGAACTGCGCCCTGGAGCTACCGATAACCCAAGTTTGACCCCTGCTCTAAAGCCATCGGGGGCCCAACACTTTTCAAATAAACAATTCCCCAGATAGAGCCAAGACCTGTGGGTGGCGCCCCCTTTCTGTGCCTACCTGTGTGTGATTTTACAAACGTACCACGTTGTACAAGGTGGTGCAAGCTGTCCTGTGAAACTTCATGTTTGTTTTTACGTAAGGTTTATTTAGAACAAAAATGAATATGCAAAAGGAAAAAAAAATATGAGGGGGCAATTCATTGGGGCGTCACAAAACATCTGGACCATCCTGTACATTACACATGACACACACATAAACATACAATGTCCTAATAAAGCTGCCTTGAAGTGATCATCAAATATGACATTTGCTGGACTAATAATGATCAAATGACGCGGACTTGCTTATTCCCTAACTTCTGTGGTAATGGTTGGATTTGTATTTTTTACTCAAGGCTAAACTCGGGCCTAGAGTTCTCTAATGGCACTTTGGCTAAAGCCTCGCAAGAAAAGGCCAATAGCAAGAGACGAGATACTTTAAACACAAAGGCGGTGTCATTTCGTAGACTGTGGCCCTAAAACAGTGTGACGCTGTGGATTTGTGGGAGGTCAGCATGGGGTACACACAGCAGGCCATAGGAGACACGAGTGTGAGAAATGTCCCAAGGGCAAGACCTAAAGCAATGCATTGAAGCCAAGCGTTCGTCGTTGGCTGCACGCAAACACCGTCGCTGCGCACCACGTTTGCTTTGTCGCTTTGCTCCTTCTTTCATCTCAACATTCTGAGTAACATTTTGGTGCAGCGTTTTAGAAACATACAAATTCAAAGCGGTCATTTTGCCAAATTCTAAGCCGTCCACCTTAATGCCGCACGAGAGACGACCCCGAGGGTTGTTACGGAGCAAAAGTTTCCAAAGTGTCCCACAGCGACACCAGAGGAAACAATAACAGCATCGCGGATCAAGACGGCCACAGATTTGTTTTGGGTCATAAAATCAGTAAATGGAATTGCGCGAAAACAATTACCCTTTGACCACCGATCCGCATGCATACCACCCCATCGCTCCAACAGACAGGGGCACCATTCTGGATGAGTTTTAATCCAAAGTCCACTCACTGGCTCGTACTTTGCATCACTGCCAGTTCCAGAGAATCACAAGTTAGCCGCTATGCCTTTGTGATTTCTGGGGTCACTGAGCCCTATTGCCCAACACCACTGGCACACGGCTACTCCAACAACAAAAAAAGTACGTTCGCACATATTGTACCAGTGATTGTTTATTTTTTTTGTATGCATGTCTGTTGAACTTCATTTGCACCGTACGTAGTCAACCGTACTAATTGAATGTGCGGGGGAAGGAAAACAAACTAAACACAAAAAGCAGTTCGAGGAAAATGAGTTTTCAATCTAGATTTAAAAGTGCATAGCTACAGTGGCTTCCGAATAGCGAAAGAAACAGCGTTCCAGACGGCAGCAAAAGCGCATTGCATTTACATAGCAATTATAAAACGAATTACGTGAATGTTAGTCATCTTATCGTGTATCTGCCACTGATAGTTGTCGTATGATGAAGACCATGCTGCTACGGCATACTGTAAAAATCTGGTGTTATTACATGTATTCCCTAGAGCATCATTTGATGAGACGAGGAATCAATTCGGCAATCTCTCAGAAGCATTGCAACCCGTATGTTAGAGAATGGCTGTGGAACATCTTTCACGATACTTTTCCCAACATGTTCCAAGACAACCTTTGTGTTTTCCCTTTCCACAGTAGGGACCCCATTCCCCCATACGATCTGCCGTGATAATACCGCATGAGAGTCAATACAATATAAATATTTAGTTAATTTTTTTCTCAAGAGCTTCAGCCAAATTAAGAACAAAACGAAAAAGTTACGTCATGAGTTTTTTTTGTTGGTGGAGTAATTGATGACTGGACTGAGGCCATCATATTATCACTAGATTGAGAAGGTGTTTTAACCACGACTGTGTGCCCAGATTGGAGCTATATGATCTCAATAGTTATGGCTGAGTGCTCTGACCCCATGAGCCACCGGGCAATATTGGGTAATGTGTTATGCTTCAGAAAAAAAAGCATAAATACATCACTAAATAGTTTTGCTAACTAAATGCAGGACTGATAAGCAGGTTTATATGACAAGCATATCCTGCCTATACTTTTCACTCCTGTCATGTATTTGAATTGATTGTTGTTATAACTTTCTTACCGTGCGTGCCCTTACTGGACATCTGTGAAAAAGAGCTTCATAGCTCATTGGATTCCTCCAGTATAAATATTCTGATTTTAAAAAGGACAGCCACACAAATATTAATGCATATTCAAACAACAGAAACAACCCCACAGAAGGAATATTTTCAAATATACAGGGTGCTTCAAAAAAATGTAAACACTCCCGAGAATTTGCAACAATGCTACAAGAAATGTGCTTCGATTTAAAGCTTTCGTGACTGCAAGGATTCATCTTCTTTGGTTTTTTCGGTAAAGTCACGTATTATTATTATTATTTTATTCTCATTCTACGTGACTTTACCGAAAGAACCAAAGAAGAAGACATGTGCTGCTGCCTCCGGGCTCTGGAGACCAATTGGAGAAGATTCCAGGCCACGTGTCGACAACGATGGCGAACAAGTGGAGACTCTTTGACTTTTTGAAGCTATTAACATCACATTTGTTATCATGTTGCAGTGTATTATCCGTTCTTTTTCCATTAAAAACAATAGTCCCATATAAGTGTTAACATTTATTGAAGCACCCTGTAATTTCACGGATTTATAAAAAATCTTATAAATGTAGACGAGTGTGAGCAATGTATATGATGATGTTCCTAAACGCCTAGTAATAGGAAACTTGGCACAACTATAGCTGAAAAAGGGTTATAACTGGAAACATCCAAGACCAACATTTCTGCATTTGGGATGCCAAAAATTAATGCCTGGTGTTTCATTGGTTTCACTCATAGGGCAGGTTCACCCTAAAATTATAAATTGCTTCAAGCCTCATGCTAAACACATACAAATATATGATCCATATGATCAGTGGACCTAGTAATATGCCTCCTGTCGTGTGGCACTAATGCCGATAAAAAGCAGGCGAAGATCACATCTGGTTACTATTTTACTGATCAAAATATAGAATGAAATCTGAAAAGTGGGTTGGAGTGGTGGCTCGGTGGTTAGCGCACCGGGCGATGAACCAAGCATTGAGTTTAATTCCTGGCTATGGCTAACATCAGTGGCAAGTGGTATCTGAGCCGGTTCACCAACCTACGCTGACCAGTGTGCTGGAGCAAAGAGGTCTACATGATTATGTATTACTGGAAGAAAAGGTGTGTGACATCAAATCAAACGGCAGCGTTTATGAGCGCTTTGTGCTTTAACTCGTGTGATCTTTGTCATTTTAAAATGGGATACATTGTAAAACTTCAGAGCCCCCAGTGGCATCGTGGATCTTTGACATATCTCGCCGGCACAAAAAAGAACAGGTCACGTCACAGAAGCATTGCGATGTTTAGCGAGCGCACGACAAGAGGGCAATCCGAGTCGTAAAAACGACGCGTTAATGGCCCACGCGTGTGTGAAGCGTGGGCCGTGTGGACAGGCTGTTAAGTAATTTCAATTTTAATGCGGCAGATCACAAAAGAGCAGATTTCTACGGGGATAAAGTTCACTCTTTTTAAAATGTATATTAGCCTGTAAACTACTCCAAGGCCAAAAAATGCTGGCGTCTTGTGGCTGAACGCGGCGCGTCGCTCCTTTAAAGTATTCCGTCCGGTCTCGTGGCTCACTCGTGTGCGAGCAGTTGTATAGAAAGTGCATCGGCAGTGCTTTCTAGAACGGATATGCGAACTCGCCTGTGCTGGTACACTCAGATAGACCCGGTAAATTTAGTGGAAAAGGATGCTTAGCGAATGGCTACTTCAGTGCCAAATCGTTTACCAACGCCGGGGCATTTTGTCAATGCGACAGCGCCGGTGCTAGACCATTGGGAGCCCGAAGCAGACATTATTTTGCTGGGGCCTCCCTTTCAATGTATACACTTATAATGAGTTGACATAAGAGATATAGACGAGCGATACTCGTGTGGTGAAATGAGACAAATGTAGACAGATGTGAGACGAGAGACGAGCTACACAGACAAAGTAGAGATTAGAGAGATTAAATTGGATGTTAGTTTGTTTGGACTGAATTTGAGATAACCGTCCACACTATTTGTTTCATGAACCTGGGGCTCCTGGGGCTGATTTGGCCCGAAGCATTTACTTTGTTTGCTTAGGCCTAGCGCCGCCACTGTAATCATGAATTGGTAATGTATGAAGACGCAACATGATACGAAACAATGGTTAGGATTATTTTATATTGCAGATATCTTTACAACACACCTGTAATGAGCCCGTGGGGTTTTCACCTAAGCACGAGGTCACACTTTGCGGAGTATGATGATATAATACATACAGATGTCAAATTAATGTAACAATGATTCTTAAGCGCACTGAATAAAATGAAATAAAATAGGCACGCTATAACATGCGAACAATGTTAAGTCATTGCCATAAAATGCGTATTATACCAAGACACAGGCACAACTGATGTTACCCATTGGATATTACCACTGACGCTTTTGAATCGTGTTTAATCACTTCACATTTTACTTTCAGGACAAATATAATACGTTACCCTGGAAGTCGTTCAATGCGGTGTGGCTGGCAATCTCTTGCAAAGACGTTCAAACGCCTTCAGCACAACCACCCATACCGAATACACAATTCGCAATGCATCGTTATAATGCACCATATGTATATATTTTTTATCAGTAAAATCATATACAACACAGCAATAAAATAATGGTTTATAGTTCATCGTATGAAGACGTTAGTTTTGTACTTTTGGCTTACAAGTTACATTTTTCCAAGGTTAACCCAGCAATTGAAGCCATACTCTCCCAAACTGTAAATTACATTTGAATCATTTTGCGGGACCCCGGGGTCCCGCAAAAATCAGGTCAATAATAATTATTATTTTTCAGTCCGCCCCACTCGTGACCCCGACAGCAACGCGCCGCCCGCCCAGACTCGCCGTGCCAACAAGCGCCAGCAGCAGGCGGCCATCACCACGACGGGCGCCACCCCACCGACCAAACGCGAGCCCCGGGGGGGCGTCCGCCGCAGTCGCGCGCGGCGATGACGAGGCCCTCCTGGTCAGCCGTCGATCCTCAGCTTCTTTGGCAAAGCGAGCCTCACTGCCACCCCCAGGCGGTGAATTTAACGTGTTTGTGTAATTTTTCAACTTTTTACGAAACTTAGTGTCCCCGAGTAGCTCTCGACGAGGCCGATCGATTGACCGCTAGTTTTGTTGTTGTCGGTAAGGTAACAAGACTCGTGTCGCTACGCGGTTTTTCCCACCCCGGGGCAGTGATGGGACCCCGGGGTCCCGCCAGTTGCTTCATTTGTATACTTCAGGGACTGACTTGAAAAGTAAAACACACTCGGTGACGGCGTTATACATGTTTTTTGCATGTGGTTGCTGGCAGACATCATGTGATCAATTCAAAATGGTGGTCTCGACATTTACATCCACATTGTTTTCCAGCGAAAATTGGTTTCTGGTGTTTTCTCCAGCTTCGCTTGCGTCTGGATCGCAACAACAACTAGAGATATGCTCACCGCTAGCGGGTGCTTTCTGCAATTCACGAGGCACAAAGGTTCACGGAGCACATGAGCACGGAGCACGCAAATCGTAATTTCGTGGACGGCACGCCAGGGTCACAATTATGGAGAGTGGCACAAACCCACGATGACACCTATTAAATTTGAAGAGTGCGTTTACTGGTGCATTATTGCCCAGAGGCGCGTGGCTTCATAAAGGTTCTTACACAACACGCACCGTGGGGCTAAGCATTAACTATGGTGCAATCCATATTTTGTTGCAGTTAGGGGGGGGGGTCAACAAGTTCCGGGACCCCAATTTAGATTTTCGGCTGCTGTGCATGCAGACACACGTACGCTCGCTCACACACACAAGCAACAATGTTACGCCCAGTTAAGAGCCTACTTAACTAAAGTTCCATACTCTCGGATACAACCAAATATCTGACAAATTGGTGAGGAATAAGTGGTGTGCAGTACAAGACGTTGCAACCGCTCGAAGTTCAGGTTAAGCAGGGAGGGGAAAAACGAGACCAACAGATGTGGATAACAAATTAAAGGCGCTCGGTTAGCGAGTGGCACACGAGGCACTGTTTTCAAGAAGTAACTGTTTCACTTCTAAGTTTATTAATAGTAAACAAAAATACAACACACCAGCACTGGTATTGAGTTCAGAATAGTACAGCTGTAAGACTTGACAGCATCGGACAAATCAAGCGTGAACGACATTTGTGCGTTCCAACGATATTTGTGTTTGCGCATAAAATCGTCAAATCTGTTTTTGCATTTATCGCGTGAAGCCGTTTTTTTCACCCAATGTTTTATACATTTTATTCATTTCACATTCTGGGTCCTGCTCGCTGGAAAAATTCAGACCGTCGGTCGCGGCTTGAGATGCACGGCGAAGTTCTAAGGGTCATAACTCGAAACCTTGCGTAAAAATGAAGTGCGCCGCACTTTACCGGCGACACGCGCGCAGATTCATAAACGCCGCTGTGGTGCACGCACGGAGAGTTGCGTCACGCTGCAGTTGCCGGAGATGTCGGTGAGTGGCAGCATGCGGTTGAGCTCTCCGCTGCATCAAACACCCCTTTGCTTGACCAAACTGCGTCATTCACTTGTTTTCTCACAGACGTGTTATATATCCCCATGACCAAATCACCCGGCACGTGCCCGATCTTATCAAACCTCGGAATATAAGCAGGTCTGAGCCTGGACAGCGCAAGCAGGTTTGTCATATGGCTTGCGGGGGGGGGGGGGCTACGTGGTGGACAGTACAGGACAGTGCAACTCCATTATTTTATAGTAAATCTATGCTCCCCACCTTCCACAAACCCCAACTGAGCAGCGTGAAGTATGGTCAAATAATCTCACGGCGACCCGTTCAGAAGACAGGAGGCTCTAATCCAGCAGTGGACTGACAAAAGAGCTGTAAATGTACGTGCCGCTGTATCCTCCATCATGATCTTGTGTTAAAAATGTTTTTTTTACAATGTTTTATATTACATAAAGCAATTTTGGCCGTTGCATCTTAAAACGCACCACTACCAATACATTCTGCCATCATTCATTACGTTTTACTTCATCTTCCTTGTCAGCATCTCTGTGGCACAGTCAGGAGTAAATCTCTTACAAACACGGTGCCTAGGAGATGTTAACTACCCCGCCTGGCATACAGGAGGTCGTGGGTTCGATCCAAACCCTGACGCCTGCTGCTGTATATTTGTAAATTTGCATGTTCTCCCTGCGGTCGTGAGGATTTTTATCCGGCTCCTCCGGTTCACCCCTTGCCATTTAGAATGAACATGTGTTTAGAGTATTTGCCCTCTATACATTTTCACGTATATAAGTCACTTTGTAAAGCCAGGTCACTCCTGAAAAAGAGCTATATTGCTCATTGGTGCTTACCTGGTAAAAAAAATAATATATATAAACACTTCTGATCGGTTAATGTGGGGGCAGTGAGGACCGCCACAAGGCCTAGCGGCGCCAGGGCGGACGCTAGTTTAGCGGAGGCCACGTGACGAAGTCAACTCGGACGGCTGCTGGCGCTTAGGTCGGCCGCCCGACCCCTGCTACTCCGTGTCGTACTCCTTGAGCAGTCGGTTGGCGATGACCAGCCGCTGGATCTCGCTCGTGCCCTCGTAGATCTCGGTGATGCGCGCGTCGCGGTAGTGCCGCTCGGCCGGCATGTCTGTCACGTAGCCCATGCCGCCCAGGATCTGTATGGACTGCAATCGGCACCGCCGAGGGGGGGGGGGGGGGGGTTAGACGTGGGGTTGAGTGGGGTTCATTTATCATATACAAGTGTTGTGTTCAAAGTGAATGTAACAGAGGGATGTCTCAAAAAGGTTAAAGCTTTTCATTCTACAGTGTCTGGTATTTGAATATCGTATTTGGTCTGAAATTCCGTCCTTGCTAATTATCTAAAACATGTTTTGCTCAGGCGCCTCGAGATGTACTGCATGGGAGGTACGGTATAAATTATAACAGATAATGATCAGCGTGTCTCTTGACAGATCTTCAGCTAAGTTTGCTTACATAACCAATTGATACATTAAATATATTGCTATATTACTAGAACTGGTAGTGGCCTTTCCATGCTTTATAGTGAGTTTGGTGTAACACTTTAAAAAATGCTCCCAAAAAAGTTAGTTATCAATAAACTGATTTCATACTTAGGTTTAGCACCCTTAACACATCTCCAGCGACATATATTTGTAGGCATAACTTAATTTTTTTTAAATTGTTGTTCCAAAAGTTTGTGGGCAAAAATGCGTTAATTTATATATTTGTATTTTTATAGCTAAAGCATAGATTGGACTATAATTGTACCACATTTTATCCAATCTGGCCTTTCTAGAACATCACCTGAACTTAAATCGCTGACGATCGACTGCATTAGATATGGGCAGGAAGATGCCACTTTATAAAATGCATGTAAATGTATTTCTACATTCAATTCTTATTGCCTGAATAAATATAATATTTTCATACTTCAAATTTATAAATGTGCACTCATCAGCAAGTCTGCGTCGGGACCACTGGGCAGAGCGATGTTGGTAAGAAAGGCAATGTCTGTAAAAACGTACCTGGTGTGAAATAAAGGTGGCAGCCTCTGATGCTGCCAACTTGGCCATTGCAGCTTCCTAACACGAGCACGCAAACACGCAGTCGCGTACACATTCAAACGGGGATCTCCTATCTAAACGATTTGCAACTGCATAATTTTCCACACAATCAGTTCACCGTTGCGTGTATGCATACAGTAATAACCCGATTTACGTCAGCCCCTTTCACGCCGCTCCGCAAATTCGTTGTCGCTTCCTTAGCGCCGCTACCTGATTTGCGTCGCCTCAACCCACCCCCCAAATTACGTCGCTGACAGCATTATCCGTCCTTTCCGGTATCCGTCGCCTCAGCCTCCACCTACCCTGTAAACGAACTACTTTGCGTCGCGCATAAGGCAATGTACTGTACTGCAGCGTACAATATATTATTTACCGAGGGTATTTTGGAAATTTGGAACAATTGCTTTGATTTACGTTGTTCCAATATTCGTCGCACCTTTCAGGAACGCATCCCCGACGCAAATCGGGGTATTACTATGCGATGTAAATAAGTAGGCTCACGATACGTGCATCGACTCATGTTGCCGACAATCATTTATTTATGGATTTTACAAAGTATTCCTGCTCGTGTTACATTTAGCCTACATGGAGAAAAGGAGACTACAAACGAGAAGGGGAATAAAATAGGAACAACAAACCTGTCAACCCCTTATCAGTGCCGACCTTATTACAGACCAATTCAGGCCTTACTGGTCACGCCGTGCCCTTATAAATCTCAACGTTCATCCTATAAAGTCCCATCACAAGGGAGAAACACAAAGACAAAAAAAATGTTTTGCCTGTACTGAAACGGCTGTACGCAGTATGGACATGAAAACTACATTTGCCTGCACAAGAAAACGGGTAAACCGTATGGGTTGACATGGCATGCAATCCAAACGAGATGAAAAATAACGACACAAATGAAACTGACTTCGCATCATGAAAACAACGAATGAACTCGCAGTGAGGGTGGATTGTCCTACACCTCCTGCAGTAACAACAGTGTGGATTTATACAGCGTCTGAAAAAATGACTGAAGATCAAGAAAGTCCACAACACATGCATAAATACATACAAATGATTGAACACATGCATACACGCAAATATACATCTGATTGCAGACATACTAAAAGAACACAATTATAATATATACAGATACATACAAAAACAAATATCTCCCATATAGCCGGAACAGACTGTTGGGGCGCGCACACACAAATACATATAGGATACACCATATATATGTATAGGATACACCATATATATGTACACTACAGATATATGGATACACATATAGACACCCGTATGTACAAATACACATAATAAACACACACATACACAATGCAGACACACACAAATATACACAGATACAAATATACACAATAAAAACACACACAAATATACACATAGTACAGACATACATATACACATAACACAATGGCTTGCCATGTTACACGTAATATTGACAAAGATTCCCCTTATTGCCTAAACAGACTTTTGGGACAAGTGTTGTTAGCGAGCATCTATGAAAACCGACACAGCACACGAGGTGGTGGGTGGTCAGCACCACGCTCAGCCGCCTTTGTCTCCCCAGTGAAAATATTTACACACCGCACCAGGTTCTCATTTGAGGCTGAGTCGACCTAGATGAGTCCCAGGACAGGTTCAGATATCTGTCACTGATGTTGGCCGTGAGCGGTAATCGAACTCGGGTCACCAGGTTCGTAGCGTAGGGCGTTGACCACTGTCGCACCGCTCCCCATACAAAGACAAACATCCCCTGTATAGCCTTAATAGACTGTTGGGGCAAGTGCTATTAGTGAGCACCTATGAAGGCGGGAATGGCATACGAGGGGGTGGCCAGCTCCACGCCCGGCCGCCTTTGTCTCCCCAATTACAATGTTTACACATCGCACGAGTTACTCATTTGAGGCCGAGTCGACCTAGGGGAGACCCAGGACCGGTTCATATAATCGTCACTGGTGTTGGCCGTGAGCGTGAATCGAACTCTGGTCGCCGGGTTCATAGTGCAGCGCGCTAACCGCTGCATTACCGCTCCCCATACACGCACACAGACGCGCACGCACACGCACGCATTCACAAGCGGCGCGCAGTCAGAGGCGACATTCGGTAAAGTGGGTGGCAATACCTTGGTGTAGTTCTTGCCGTTGTCCTTGAGCATCGCGGCTCTCCACGTGAGCAGCCGCGCGCTCTCCAGCGCCAGAGCCATATCCGAGAGCTTAAACTGCGTCGCAAACGCCCACCCGTGTTAGGACTCGCAAACAAACGTGCTCCAAGCTATAAAACGATTACTGGGGTAATCACAAAAACTGCTCGTTTAAATATATTGCTGGTTTGGAAAATTTAACAACAAAGATGAGTCTGCTCGTGACCAAAAAAGGGTCGATGTATATAAAAAAACCAGTAACAAGTGTGACTATCTCAATATTCTATCAACATTGACGATTACTGTTTGTTTTGTTGAATTTATTAGAATACCTCGACGACCATGGTTGTGTGTATATTTCTAAAAGGAAAGTGGCGAATTTAAAACTCCAAGTTCTTCCAATCATTGAAATTTGCTTTCAAAGAGAGACGTTGAACTGTCGCAATTTTGAGCCAATGTATTTTTTTTGGCTGTAGCGCCTCTAGAGGCTGCAGGGGTCATGTGAACTCAGAACACAACACGCAATGAACATTGATTCTCGCACACGTGATTTGATGATGCCTGTATCCCGAGCGAATAATTTTCAAGAGACGCATCGATGCACCGTTACGTAACAATGTGGTTGCGCAATTTTTACGTGCGTTCATTCGACGCACAGACAGCTGCGCATTTTTAACCCACACCGAATAAACAAGGTCGCATACGAACAATGAAATCAACTTGACAGTAAGGATATCGGTTTATCCGGGTCTCCCTGTGTTGACTTTTGCAGCACGTGCAACTTATGAACCTGCACGATCATCCGTACCTGAATGGCCTGAAGCTTGGTGATGGATTTGCCAAAAGCCTGCCGCTTGCTGGCGTACTCCACCGCGCAGTCGAGCGCCGCCTGTCCGATGCCCAACGCCTGCCCTGCTATGCCGATGCGCCCCGAGTCGAGGGTTTGCTGCGGGACAACGATGGTTGAGCGGTTACGGGAACCAATTAATCAACTCCTGCATGCCTGGGTCTCGCCGAACGCCAGTCCTCATGGCACGCCATTAGCACGCCAACCTGTTCGTATTTAATAATCGTCCCGACCACCGCCATCAAAGACCGCATGGGCGCTGCCAGAATGCAGCGTCTGTCGCCCCCAATCGTCCGCTCGCTGAACTTCCCCCATTCCCTTGCTGTGAAGACCTTCGGCGAGTCACACATTAGCGCACACACACATCCCTTGGGCTCTACTGTCACTGCAAAGAGGCTCTTGCCGGTATAAAAACAATTTAAACACATTATTGCCAGGTCAAAAATATTACCCTCGAGCACCAATGAAGTGCAGCCAAGATTCTTGCAGTGATGGATAAAATATAGTTTGTGGCTGTTTCTAAATGGAAGGTCACATGTGGCTGTATGGTTCCTCACCCCTGCAAGAGGGAAATTTGAGGACGTCACAGGAAATAGTTGCTTCACCATTATAAGAACATTAGTTGACAAAATATTGTCAAATTACTGTATATCCAAGAGGTCACAGCTTTGCAGATCAATTCTTGATATCAAAACATTTTTTAATCAGTGAGCCACAACTCCATTACTCTGTACCACTGCTGTAATAAGTTGCCATGGTTGCTTACACAACTCCATTACTCTGTACCACTGCTGTAATAATTTGCCATGGTTGCTTACAGTAAATGTGTTGCCGGTAACTATTGTCATAAAGTTGTCCTGGTACAGTGTTTCACAAATCCAATCCCTGCAACCCCCCCAAGGTACAGTTTTCTGTGATTACCAACCGGCAGGTGAATTCAATTGTGCAGTGGCTTAATTTGCATGTGACTAGAAAAGAATGGTGATTAAAAAAAAAGGTGGACCTGGCTGGCTCTCAAGTTCTGCAGTTGAGAAACACTTTCCGAGTTTATCATGCCCTTGATATGACATTTTCTTTAACAGCTCACAAGGTGTTTTCAAGTAATCCCACAGCACTTTGTAAATGCAAGAACCCACAATTACCATTGCAATCTTGAAGCCCATTCCAGGCTCGCCCACCATGCTGTCCCGGGGGATGCGGCAGTCCTCAAAGATGAGGTTGGCGGTGGATGATGCACGGATGCCCAGCTTGTCCTCTTTTTTCCCCAGCGACAGACCAGGGCACGGCATAGGCAGCACAAACGCGCTGATGCCCTGCTCGTGTGCGCGCGTGTGTGTGTGTGCGGTGACCATTCATGATACGTTGGATACAATCACGGTTCAACAATATTTGTTGGATGTACTCAAATGCTGGTGCCAAAAATGACTATTTGACCTTCTGCAGAGCAAATAACTTCTACCACGCAGTACTTTGACGGTATGGGTATGCATTTATTTAGCAGCATTTTTCATATTTAAGCAGGGATCTCTTTCCAAATTTATTTTATCCGTACTCATTCTCCATCACAAATATGCTGATAATTTATTTCGACTGCTTCAAAGCATTCCATTTTGTGGAAGGGCCAAAATGCACAAAAACATATATTATATATTGCCGATGGCCAAACTTTCAGATACCTTAAGTGGGCTGCACGGTAACAACCACCTCAATCACTTCTATCACTGAGTGCGTGAAAAAACAAACTGTTGCCAAACTGAAAATCTTCCCCACTAGTACCTGATTAGTGCAGCCATAATGCTGCAATAAAATAATATATTGTTGTGAGGTGGTAGATCTCATGTGACCGTGGCCTTTAGAGATATCACGATGTCATGAAAACAAGATTATTGCTGCTCCGGAGCTCTTACACAAGAACACAATTGGTAACAAAAACAGGTCCCTGCAGGGTGGGCTGGTAGGACAAGTCTCTGCGCTGTCTATTGCCGATTTTACACCCAACAGCACGAGATTTCACTTAGTTAAAGTATTGAAAGGGGATGGACGGACGGACGGACACATTAATCTATTGCAGGCTGGTACACTCAGTTTACAACTTCGTTCCTACCAGTAAAACCCAAGCCTTGTTGCTAAGGTTCAAAGGAGTTTTCTACCTGGCGAGACGTTTGTTTACAAATCCTGGTGTGGCGAGTCAGTGTCTCCCGCTAGAGCTCGCGAAAGGGCGTGCCCCACGCATGGACGTGTTCCAGCAAGGAGAAGAGGGGCAACCTTGTGCTTGAGGCTCTTGTCGGTGGTGGCGAACACGACCGTCGCGGAGGCGTCCCAGGCGTTGGTAATCCACGCCTTGGTGCCGTTGATGACCCACGAGTCCCCGTCCACCCGCGCCGTGGTGGAGGCCGCACCGGCGTCGCTGCCGTTCCCTGCGTGGCGCAGAACCCACGCGGCGTGGCTTCCAAGGGTTGCACTCACACGTCACTCACACGTCACTCACACGTCACTCACACGCCACTCACACGCCACTCACACGTCACTCACACGTCACTCACACGTCACTCACACGCCACTCACACGTCACTCACACGCCACTCACACGTCACCGGCGGTGAATTGACAATGGGCTGTGCATGTACATGTCGATTAATGTTACCAGAAAGTGGCCAAGAGAGGTTGGTTATGTAATGAAACAGCAGCAGTGGGTGCTGTAGATGAAAAGGAAGCCAATTAAACTTGTTGCGCACCTGGTTCGCTCAAACCGAAGCAGCCGATTTTCTGTCCGTCCGTGAACGAAGGGATCCACTTCTCCTTGATGGCATCACTGCCGTACTTCAGCACAGGCCCGAGGAACAATGACTGGAAGCAAACACATTAAACACAGGCAATTAGTATTTGTGTAACCTGATATGCTATAAGTTGTGTATCAAAAAACAGCCCATTGGCAATTATTCAATCATGGATGTACGTTGAACTTCTTTTGCACCAGACAAAGCTAACCATGCTAATTGGAGGTGTGAATGAAGCCTCCTCACACCATGTTAGTCGTTGAGAAGTTATTTTATTAAAATTCACCACGATGGTCAGTGTGGGTTTGGGAAAAGGGGGGCTCAGGACTGGTTCAGATATTACTTGCCACGATATTGTCGCCAGGAATTCAACTTGGGTTGGCAGGTTCACAGTGAGCTAACCGCTCTCACCCCCATGAATAACAAATCATTGCTAAACTGGGAAAATGAGAGAGAGAGAGAGAGCAAAGTCTCGGGATTGTCCAAGGCCAACAAGCCCAGGGCAGGAACCAAGAGCCAGGCACAAACTCAGCCACATCGGCCTGGCACCTGACCTCTGGTTATAAACTTTTACAATTAATACAAGGCGATAACCAGGACCACAGAGTGGGATGGCAGGTAGGGCAGTTTGATCCAGGCCTCAGAAAGGCTGGAGAGGGCATCATAAACAGTCGTGGTGGCCTCAAAGCGGGCGGCCACAGATGGAATTTTGTCCCGCGTCTCAAAAAAAGCAACGGTTGTGAGCAAGGTCAAGGGTGCACACGGGTATGATTATACGATGGGTCTTGCTGTACGGGAACATGGGCTCCAGGAAAGAGGCTCACGTTGTTGACACTCATTATGACACCAGTGGACGCGCAGCCTCTGCTGATCTCCTCCAGCGCGATGACATAGGCCAGCGTGTCCAGCCCCGCACCCCCGTACTGCTCGGGCACAGCCATGGCCAGCAGCCCCAGCTCCCCCATCTTCTTGATCTGCGCGAGGGTATGGACAGAGTCATTTACTGTACATTTTCCAAAACACTAAACCTCCCTGCTCAAATCAGCCAATGGAAACAGTTGAGAGTCCTGTTGACATTGTCCGTTAGCATCAAACGCCTGGAATGAAAAGCATGGCTCTGTAAATGCAGCCCTTATGTCAATCCACTACTGCAATGAGGGCCTCCCCATATTGCGTGGGGTGTGAGGAGTTATTTGACCATACTTCACTTCGCTTGGTCAGTGTGGGGTGATGCAGGTGGGCAGCATAGATGTAGCAGCGTAGCACAGGACAACGGCTTTTGCTGCATTGCCCTCTGCTGACCAACACAAAGCACAGCCCTGGAGTCGCCGGACAAAGAGGCGTACATGGTGCCCATCCAAGAGCTATTCAAGCTCAGAACTGCTAAGATTCAGAGTTATTTGATCATATGGAAAATATGGTTATAACAATGTTATTAATATGCACTTGATAAAAAAAGAGCCTAATTGAGGTGGCAAAAAAATATTATAAACTTAAACCTGAATGAGCAAGCATATATATCATACTCTTTGTTTCTTTCGGTAAAGTCACGTAGGTATAAAAGAAAATGAATCACAAAAGCTTCATATCAAGCATATAGATGTTCTCGAGGAGTCATTTTTGGAGCCACCCCTGTGAGTTGTAAAAAAAAAAGCTACACCGGTTTATTTCAGTTCATAATCCATTTTTGTAGTACAGTGCCCACATGAAGGTTAGGAGATGGCCAAGGTGAATCCAAGGTGCATGCAAATGTGAGGCACAAGTAAAACCCACAATAGTTGCCTCTAAAGTCATTTCAAAGTCAGTTCAAGGGCAAATGAGTTCACACAGCTGTATATAACAGGCACAGTAAGTGTGTTAACCTTATACACAGTTGCACAGGAATGTCCAGTGATGCAACAGAGCAAGGGCATCGATTGGGAAGTTAAACTGTACATAAGCCGTGCAGGCTAGTTCACAGCTGGGTCCACCCTGTGGTGTGTGTGTGTGTGATTTTGGCAAAGGCATGTTGGTAGTAGTCTAATAACAAACCACCTGAAATGCACTAGATTGCATCAGATTTCGGAAGTGAGCCTGGATAGTGTTTTGATGCGTGACCTTCATGCGCAGCAAGTTGTTATAGGCTGCTGTCAGGCTACGTGAAGGGCAGCAGAGGGCAGTGTGGAAAAATAGATTACGATGCTGGGCCTTACGCACCCCCACATTAATGCTTTCGCTTGAACCAACCTGCACTCAGCAGGGAGACAGACGACGGGTGCTCAAACAACCCCCACGACCTTCATCCAGCAGTCGTTTGACATAGGTGCGATGAAGCCACCCTGTGGCACGTGTTCATTTTGGGAAAGGTGTGTTGCTTGTGATGGTGGTGTGGTTGTAATTGTAGGTGTCGCCACGTCAGTGGTGTGGCCGTAGGTGTGGTCGTGTCGGTGGCATGGCTTGGTTGGTGCTGTAGCCGTGTCGGCGGTGTGGCCGTGTCGGTGGTGTGGCCGCATCGGTGGTGTGGTCGTGTCGGTGGCATGGCTTGGTTGGTGCTGTAGCCGTGTCGGCGGTGTGGCCGTGTTTGTGGTGTGGCCGTGTCGGTGGTGTGGCCGTGTCGGTGGTGTGGCCGTGTCGGTGGTGTGGCCGCGTCGGTGGTGTGGCCGCATCGGTGGTGTGGCCGCGTCGGTGGTGTGGCCATGTTTATGGTGTGGCCGCATCGGTGGTGTGGCCATGTTTGTGGTGTGGCCGTGTCGGCGGTGTGGCCGTGTCGGTGAGGTGCCCGTGTCAATTAGCGTGGCAGCATAGAGGTGGTGTCCTGGTGTGTGTTAGGGTCCCTGGGACGCCAGACCTGCTCGCCGGGGAAGCTGTGCTCGCGGTCCAGCCTGCTCGCGATCGGGATCAGCTCCCTGTCGGCGAAGTCCTGGCACGTCTGCCGCAACATCTGGTGCGTCTCCGGCAGCTCGGCTATCTGGAAGGCGGAGTGGAGCTGGCGGACCCATGGACCCAGCCTTAACACTACACGGGTACAGGGAGAGGAAGGCGGGGGATACACACAGCGATACTTTCCGTTTTTATGAAGGGGCTTTAAATTGGCTTACTTAGTCTAATACACACATTCTAAATTGTAATATCACCAATCTGCACTGAAGTATGATAAAAAAAAACTGTTCTGAATGATGTAATTTGGGGAGGCCCTCATCCGTTGTTGGATTGAGAATTGCTGAAATACAACGAATAAATAACCTGGATGGATGGGTGTCTCATTAACAAGCAGAAATATGTTTTACTATTTAGTCGCAAGTTGGCAGTTTGGTTAGGGTAACCTCCAATCCTCCACGACCGGTATGTGGATTGAAACAAGGTCTGCAAGCGTTGCAACCCCTAATCCAGGAAGCCACAGATGAGTCTCTCACACTTGGGTAACTAACGCATAACACAGGCATCCCTAACCATTACCCCATGTAACCAATGCATCAGATAACTCCCGATTTTACCCCCGTGTAACCCTAAACCGACCTAACGTGACCCTGCACCGCACTCGACATTGTTCACAGAGGAAGGAGGCCGCTGGCTTAGTCATGAACTGCGACAGCGATACCTGAATTAACATCACTCCGACCTACCTGCAGCAACACACAACCATGTACCGTACCGAGCAGCCCAGATGTCTTGTGACCCCTATTTGAGTCTCTAAAACAAAAAGTTGAAGGGTTTATTTAAAACAAAATAAAAACATGTCAGGGGTCAATTAATTAGGGGTCACAAGCCATCTGCACCACCCTGTATAGTACTGTACATCGTTTCACTGCGATATGGCAAAACCTGCGATATATCACACAATATAATTGTCTACGATAATCGTTATTTATCTCGATATTTTGCTATTCGCTGCTCATTATTTTCCTTTTTTTCTGAAACACGTACTAAGTATCAAAATCAATAAATAATTATTTATTGATTATAATTAAAGTGCTGTTTAACGAGCGCCTAGACACACGCGGGGGTGGGTGGCCAGCACCCACGCCCGACCGCCTTTGTCTCCCCCGTGATGTTTACACAAACACACCAAGGTACTCATTTGAGGCCGAGCCGACCTAAGGGACGCCCAGGTCCGTGGACACAAAGACAAAGATCCCCCGTATAGCCTTAACAGACTGTAGGGGCAAGTGCTGTTAGCGAGCACCTATGAAGGCCGGCACGGCACACGAGGGGGTGGGTGGCCAGCACCACGGCCGGCCGCCTTTGTCTCCCCAGTGGCGATGTTCACACACCACAGCAGTTACTCGTTTGAGGCTGAGTCGACCTAGGGGAGGCCCATGACCGGTTCAGATAATCGTCACCGGTGTTGGCCGTGAGCGGGAATCAAACCCGGTTCACCGGGTTCATAGCGCAGCGCGCTAACCGCTACACTACTGCTCCCCACTACACACACACACCGTGATATACAACAACAACCGCCATTCGCCACTAAGTGGCGGTGAGATCACCACGACGCTTATGCCAGGCTATGTGCACCCTGAGGCCACGTGAAGTGTCGAACGCCCGCTGGCAGGAGGTCACGGGGCAGACCCAGGTACCACGGGTCGACTGACTGAGATGACTGGCTGATGCACCACCTGTGCCCCCTACTGTGGCAACCTGCTGTGCTTTAGCCACCCAGCGCTCCGCTCGTTGTTGTGAGCGTCGCTCCTCCGCCCTCCGTTGTTGTTGGAGGGCGACTGCCTCCAACTGCCCAGTAGCGTCCTTCACGAGCCTCCTCCACAAGAGGCCGATCTTGACACCGCTGGTACCAGTCATCGGCAAGTCCACTCAGCTCCACGTCCTCCTATACCACATCACTCCATCTCTTTTCTAGCCCGTGCCGCGCCCGCTTAGCCCCCTCAATCCGGCCAAACAAAAGCTGTTTCGGCATGCGGTGGCTGGGCATGCGGGCTACATGACCCAGCCATCGCAGCCTTCCCCGCCGGAGGAGCTCACCGATGGGACCCTGCCCAGATCTTTCAAGGATTTGTGAGCTCCTCACACAATCCAGTCTGGTTAAACCCAGGATGGATCGAAGGCAGGCCAGCCTAAATGTTTCTAACCGGCAAAGATGTTCCATTAGAGGGGGCCACGTTTCGCAAGCGTAGAGAAGGGAGGGAATGACCGTGGCCGAGAAGACCTGAAGCTTTGTCCAGCGCTGTCCTACCAGACAGTCTCGTCCCTTCACCTGATGAAGGCCGCTTGTGTTGTGGCCGAAACGTCGTGAGAATATTATTGTGTTATTTTATTTTATCAATTTATTATTTTATTCTCATTCTACGTGACTTTACCGAAAGAACCAAAGAAGACCAGGTAGCTTCCACACAGCGTTACGCAACCGATGAAAAGATATTGCCGCTCGACTGATTCGGAGTGAGACCTCTGCTGTTAAACTGGAGCCGGTCATAAGCACACTGCCCAGGTATGGGAAACTCTCCACTCTCTCCACAACTGCCCCATCACCGATTGGGAGTTGTGGGGGTGGAGTGTCCGATGGTACAAAATACCCAGGCACGTGCTTAGTTTTGGTGGGGCTGATGGTAAGGCCCCATCTCTTAGTGGCATGCTCCAGTCTCAGCAGCAGCGTCTGCAACTCCTCCTCTTACACACACACCGTAACACACACCGTGACACACACACACACCGTGACACACAAAGACAAAGATCCCCCATATAGCCTTAACAGACTGTAGGGGCAAGTGCTGTTAGCGAGCACCTATGAAGGCCGGACGGTACACGAGGGGGTGGGTGGCCAACACCACGCCCGACCGCCTTTGTCTCCCTAGTGGCAATGTTTACACACCGCACCAGGTACTCATTTTGAGGCTGCGTCGACCTAGGAGAGGCCCGGGACCGGTTCAGATAATCGTCACTGGTGTTGGCCGTGAGCGGGAATCGAACCCGGGTCGCCAGGTTCATAGCGCAGCGCGCTAACCGCTACACCACCGCTCCCCACCCCGTGACACACACACACCGTGACACACACACACCGTGACACACACACACACACCGTGATACACAAACACACCGTGACACACACACACACACCGTGACACACACACACCGTGACACACACACACTCCGTGACACACACGCTCACCGTGACACACACACACCATGACACACACACACCGTGACACACACACACTCCGTGACACACACACACACCGTGACACACACCGTGACACACACACCGTGACACACACACACCGTGACACACACACACCGTGACACACACACACCGTGACACACACACACCGTGATACACACACACCGTGATACACACACACACCGACACCGTGATACACACACACCGTGATACACACACACCGTGACACACACACCGTGATACACACACACCGTGACACACACACACCGTGACACACACACCGTGACACACACACACCGTGATACACACACACACCGACACCGTGATACACACACACACCGACACCGTGATACACACACACCGTGACACACACACACACCGTGATCACACACACCGTGATCACACACACACACCGTGACACACACACACACACCGTGACACACACACACACACCGTGACACACACACACCGTGACACACACACACCGTGACACACACACACACACCGTGACACACACACACCGTGACACACACACACCGTGACACACACACCTTGATACACACACACCGTGACACACACACACACCGTGACACACACACACCGTGACACACACACACCGTGACACACACACACCGTGATACACACACACCGTGACACACACACACCGTGATACACACACACACACCGTGACACACACACACCGTGACACACACACACCGTGACACACACACACACACACCGTGACACACACACACCGTGATACACACACACCGTGACACACACACACCGTGATACACACACACCGTGACACACACACACACACACCGTGACACACACACACACCGTGATACACACACACCGTGACACACACACACACACCGTGACACACACACACACCGTGATACACACACACACCGTGATACACACACACCGTGATACACACACACCGTGATACACACACCGTGACACACACACACACCGTGACACACACACACACACACCGTGATACACACACACCGTGATACACACACACCGTGACACACACACACCGTGACACACACACACGCGCGCGTGTAGTTACGGACGACAAAACAACAGTGGGTGAAAGCCCAACAACAGTGCCCGTGAGACCTTCCTCCCACCCGCACCACCGCTGCCCGCTCGACGCGAGGCCGCCTCAACGTCGACAACTTGACAGGCGGGGGCGAGTGAGAGACGGAGAGAGAGAGACGGAGAGAGAGTCAGAGAGAGAGAGACAGAGAGACAGACATCCACACACACACAATACCTGTCTTCCTACACGCGAGCATCGTCCAGCTGTGACGGGGTTGACGGTGGTTGACGGTCTTGGTGGTGGTTGTTGACTGCGGTTGTGGTGATCGTGGTGGTTGATGGTGGTGGTTGTGGTGGTTGTTGATGGTGGTGGTCGTGGTGGTTGTTGATGGTGGTGGTCGTGGTGGTTGTTGATGGTGGTGGTCGTGGTGGTTGATGGTGGTCGTGGTGATTGTTGCAGCACCGAGTTGGCTTCCGATTTCGCGCCGCGCGGATTCGTTGCGCGCGCGGCGTCGGCACCGCTTGCCAGGTCAGAGGGGGCGATTTCCCTCCAGATTTCGGAGAGGTTCAATGGCTTGCCAGGTCAGAGGGGGCGATTTCCCTCCAGATTTCGGAGAGGTTCAATGGCTTGCTAGGTCAGAGGGGGGGCGATTTCCCTCCAGATTTCGGAGAGGTGCAATGGCTTGCCAGGTCAGGGGGGGGGGGGGGGCGATTTCCCTCCAGATTTCGGAGAGGTTCAATGGCTTGCCAGGTCAGGGGGGGCGATTTCCCTCCAGATTTCGGAGAGGTTCAATTGCTTGCCAGGTCAGAGGGGGCGATTTCCCTCCAGATTTCGGAGAGGGTTAATGGCTTGCCAGGTCAGAGGGGGCGATTTCCCTCCAGATTTCGGAGAGGTTCAATGGCTTGCCAGGTCAGAGGGGGGCGATTTCCCTCCAGATTTCGGAGAGGTTCAATGGCTTGCCAGGTCAGAGGGGGCGATTTCCCTCCAGATTTCGGAGAGGTTCAATGGCTTGCTAGGTCAGAGGGGGCGATTTCCCTCCAGATTTCGGAGAGGTTTAATGGCTTGCCAGGTCAAAGGGGGCGATTTCCCTCCAGATTTCGGAGGGGTTCAATGGCTTGCCAGGTCAGGGGGGGCGATTTCCCTCCAGATTTCGGAGAGGTTCAATGGCTTGCCAGGTCAGAGGGGGCGATTTCCCTCCAGATTTCGGAGAGGTTCAATGGCTTGCTAGGTCAGAGGGGGCGATTTCCCTCCAGATTTCGGAGAGGTTTAATGGCTTGCCAGGTCAAAGGGGGCGATTTCCCTCCAGATTTCGGAGGGGTTCAATGGCTTGCCAGGTCAGGGGGGGCGATTTCCCTCCAGATTTCGGAGAGGTTCAATGGCTTGCCAGGTCAGGGGGGGCGATTTCCCTCCAGATTTCGGAGAGGTTCAATGGCCTGCCAGGTCAGGGGGGGCGATTTCCCTCCAGATTTTGGAGAGGTTCAATGGCTTGCCAGGTCAGGGGGGGTGATTTCCCTCCAGATTTCGGAGAGGTTCAATGGCTTGCTAGGTCAGAGGGGGCGATTTCCCTCCAGATTTCGGAGAGGTTTAATGGCTTGCCAGGTCAAAGGGGGCGATTTCCCTCCAGATTTCGGAGGGGTTCAATGGCTTGCCAGGTCAGGGGGGGCGATTTCCCTCCAGATTTCGGAGAGGTTCAATGGCTTGCCAGGTCAGAGGGGGCGATTTCCCTCTAGATTTCGGAGAGGTTCAATGACTTGCTAGGTCAGAGGGGGCGATTTCCCTCCAGATTTCGGAGAGGTTTAATGGCTTGCCAGGTCAAAGGGGGCGATTTCCCTCCAGATTTCGGAGGGGTTCAATGGCTTGCCAGGTCAGGGGGGGGAGGCGATTTCCCTCCAGATTTCGGAGAGGTTCAATGGCTTGCCAGGTCAGAGGGGGCGATTTCCCTCTAGATTTCGGAGAGGTTCAATGACTTGCTAGGTCAGAGGGGGCGATTTCCCTCCAGATTTCGGAGAGGTTTAATGGCTTGCCAGGTCAAAGGGGGCGATTTCCCTCCAGATTTCGGAGGGGTTCAATGGCTTGCCAGGTCAGGGGGGGGAGGCGATTTCCCTCCAGATTTCGGAGAGGTTCAATGGCTTGCCAGGTCAGAGGGGGCGATTTCCCTCCAGATTTCGGAGAGGTTCAATGGCTTGCCAGGTCAGAGGGGGGCGATTTCCCTCCAGATTTCGGAGAGGTTCAATGGCTTGCTAGGTCAGAGGGGGCGATTTCCCTCCAGATTTTGGAGAGGTTTAATGGCTTGCCAGGTCAAAGGGGGCGATTTCCCTCCAGATTTCGGAGGGGTTCAATGGCTTGCCAGGTCAGAGGGGGGGGGCGATTTCCCTCCAGATTTAGGAGAGGTTCAATGGCTTGCCAGGTCAGGGAGGGCGATTTCCCTCCAGATTTCGGAGGGGTTCAATGGCTTGCCAGGTCAGGGGGGGGGGGCGATTTCCCTCCAGATTTCGGAGGGTTTCAATGGCTTGCCAGGTCAGGGGGGGGGGGACGATTTCCCTCCAGATTTCGGAGAGGTTCAATTCGCAGAGGCAAGGGTCCATCCATTGAGTGTGCATGTAGGAGGGGTTAACCCAAACGCGTACGTTTGGGTATGGGGGGGGAGGGAGTGGTCTACTGGCAATGTACGTACGCATAGGAAACGGGGGGGGGGAATAATAGCGATTTTCTATACTTTTGAGGCATAAGCAATTAGGAAATAACACTTACTACCCAGGAAAAAAATTCGTGTAACATAGTGTAGAATTTGCCTACATTGACCTTCAAATGAGACACAGTTCAGTTTCTTCAGATGTCTGACAAGTTCTACCGGGAGAAGTGGGACTGTGGGATAGGTGTCACACTTTGTGTGTCACCGTGTCCCTGACTGCAGCTATCACGCAGCTCAGCAAACATAAGTGGCCAAGTTACGCAACTTAATTTTTTAATGCAGCCGACGGTGGAATATCTGTTTGGTTAAACACGTTAATATTATTAATCCTTGATCGTTTCTGCGTGGATTAAATATCGGCCGTTCTATAGGGTTCGGGGAGGGGGGTGTGTGCGTCAAGCTGTACGTACGCAGGTGGGGGGGGGGGGGGGTGTAAAAAGTCCGCGTGCGTACAGGGACGGGAGGAGAGGTCAAATTTTGACAGATTTTTGCGTACCTATTCAATGGATGGGCCCTCAACGGTGCAGACGACAGCCCAGCCAAGCCCCCTCCCCGCCTTGCCCCGGCCACCTCTGTCCCAGTGGGCCACACAAATTGTTTACTTTGCTCAACGCCACTTGCTGGCGGAAGGAGCTCTTCTACTCAGGAGGCACGGGTGATGGTGGTGGGGCTCTCCAGATGCGGTTCGTCCACTAGGGGGCATTGGGAGGGGAAGAAGCCGTCCCACCAAGCGGCTGGAGATGAGAAGTTATTTTTGTAATTTAAAAAAAAAGACTTAGAAACAATTTGCGTTGTTACGTTTCATAAAAATTCGAGTGTAACGATTCTTTTCAACGCGAATTGCCTAACGAAGATGACATTTTAAGTTGTTCACATTAGAAACCGCTGCAGCACCACAGTCTGATTTGCGCCCTCGGGGCAGGCTGTGAAGGCGTCCCGAGTGAGAGATTTCCATCCATTCTTCGTTCATTTGCAATGAGCTTCACATGTTAGCCACGCCGTTTGAGACCCATCCATGGCGGTGAAAAAGACGCCCAATGGCTGCAATGAGACGATGTCACAACGCTAGTTTGCAAATGTTGAATTTCAAAAACTCATCCCTATTGTGAACCTCAGCGTGTGCATATTTTTTATATTTTAGCTCCGGTACATGGCCCGATTACAGGCATCCATCCCATTCAAATCCTCACCACTATCCACCAACAAGGACAAAGTTGGTACATTGTTAATATTTTAATAGACACACTGTGTTTGACAGCTACTCATTACAAATTCCACTCTAAATACATTCACTACGTATCACACAATCAGTAGGGAACATACACATGTTTTTTTTACTTGCAAGACAGTACATCGAAATGCATATCATGTTATATTTTCCAGCGTGTTCTTAAATGTAATGATTTCTTCTGCACCGTTTGCTCATGTGTGGGTTTGTTTTTTGATCGCTCCGTGTCTTTCTTTGAACGAGTTATTTTAAAGTTTTGTTATTTCATTTCACTCCCATGCCATGGTCCCACAATCAATTAAAACGTCCCTTAGATTCGGCTTCTGCAAGTGCGACAATTCCTTCCCTCTCGCCGGGTTTAACTGTGGCGGTTTTGAGATAAATGTATTGAGATACGGCTCGCCAATCGCGCATCTGTGGCTCGACCATTCGCGGTTGACCGTGAGATTCCTGGATGCATCGTAACTGCACTGCCCGCGATGATGCTGCCACGGAAGGACACATTCGCCACCCTGGCCCCCAAGCGGCAACATCCCAGGTCCCAGGTCAAATGTTTCTAGCCTCCAGTGAGGCAGTGAGGTTCAGCCGCACGATTTTTCTTCCTGCAGTTTGCATTACTGCACACGGATACACGTGCAGTATTGTACACTGCGTTATTTGTTTTCATTCTATACATTTATCATACAAGTTTTATTTCGCACTAGGAAACATTAATCGAATTTGACGTTCAAAATACTTCCTGTTTAATGTTTGGGTTGAAGTAGGGGAACATAAATAATGGTGGATATTATGAACCCTTAACCAAACCCGAGTTTTCCCATAATGAACCTTATGGCGGGACCCCGGGGGAAGTCAAAATCGTAATTCATCAATTTATTTTTGGCGACTCCGTCCCACCGCGCAACCCACCTGGCGCGGATTATTCTGTTGTCGTGTCGTCCAAGCGCAACGGCGAGGACGAATGCGCAGAAGAAACACAACTTTGAAACTTTAGTTAGCGCATCGTGTAGAGCTCGTCGAGAGGAATAGATTGCCGTATCGTTCGCCTTCAACAGACATAAAATGACATCGCAACGCAGTTCATGCTAGAGCCGGGGGCTTATGGGACCCCGGGGTCCCGCCATAAGGTTCATATGCCTTTGAGTTTGCCGATGGAGGCCGAATGCAGCTACTGTATTTTGTTTAGCGAACTTGATGCGACTTTTTAATTGTCTAGGGTTGCCACCTCCGAGATACAAAAGAACTGCACATATCACTGGAAAAATAATAATATTACACAATACCAGAAGAGAGGACACACACATGGGAAGATTTTTTTTTGAGCAGCGTATTATTATGCAACTGCCCGACGTTGCGTGAAGACTGACAGATTTTCCATGTTAGCTACCTCGACAAAAGCGTGATCCGAGGAAGACCAATAAAGGTAGCAACCCTCGTGGAAACACTATGCAATGATGCCTGCAGTGTACTGATGAGTCCTTGCAAGAACGGAACCGGTATACAGTAGCCTCGTTACACTGCTGTATAAATATAAAAAACAATCTCATCCCTTTTGAGTTGGTGACTTTCACAAGAATGAGCACAGGAACGGTGATGTCATCCTGATATGCCAAGCATGCCGATGTTCCTGATTTCCTCTTTAAATCACCTATTTGTGTACTATATTTTAAAAAGTTATTGAATTTATAAACAAGTGTGTAAAGTTATACTTAACCACATCCAACCTGAAAAACAATGTTACTTTTAAACTTTGCAGGTTGCAACATTCATGGCTCTGATAACACCCAGAAATGTTGCATACACTTCCATTTTGAAATGTTTACAGCTAAAGTGAACAGCCATGTCTAATTGAATACTTGCTAGTGATGTACATAAACAATGATGAATTCCACGCAACTTGATATTCAGGAATAAGGATTAATCAATGTTGCTTTATGCTGAAAAAAATCATGCTAGTGGTACAAAGTGGCCCAATTTTCTCTTTAATGATCACCATTTATGAGTCAGTCTTTGTATCGTCTGTGGTGCCCCTGAGGTTTGGGAAGGCCTAGTAGTGTATCCTGAGATCATAACGCCCACACGAATCTAAAACGTTGTCTCTACGAGGATCAAGTCGGATTTATGAGCAGGGATCTTCTGAAACGAGTGCCGATGCTCCTGAGTGTTCCCATTCCTGGCTTCACGAACACCACAAGCAGGTACCGCCTTGCTCTGTGAAGTAAAACAGAAGTAATTCAGTAAGTAACGGAGCGTCAATTACAGTCGGTTCTCAAGCTCGCAATACACACATTGACCCATGGGTATGAGATTCGATTCCATTCAAGTCCTATACGTGCAGTCCATTCATGTTGATACCGGGCCATTTTCAATAACTGGTGTAGAATATATTTTCCAGTCGTGTCTCTCTCTAACTAATATCTGAATTTGTCTTGCGAATATGATGTAAGTTACTCTTTAATTGACTCATTTATCTTGAACAAAACGTTGCAGCCTTTCTTGATTAAGTTCTTCAATTATTCAGCACATCTGAGATGGTTAGTAATTTCCCCATCTATGTGTAAATAAAAATTTCTCCAATCATTTTATTTGGTAAGCATCTGACACTGTAAATTACTTGCCCAGCCCTCTTTGTGACTTTCTTCACGCAGTCTCATTTTAGCCGTTTCCATTGGTGTAAATGTATTTAATAATTTCTAATTTGTTTTTTACTCAGGCCTTGGTTTGTGAAAACTCGGATGACTGCGTCAATCTACCACTAAATTCATAATAGTATCAATTATTGAAGGTGGACTGGGATAAAAAAAAATTGTGACACAATGAAACAAGTGAAAGTGGACTGGAATGCTTTTGTAAAAAAATTACTTGATACAAATAAAGAGCAAATATCTATCCAATATGCCGATGGAAGAAAAGTATTGCATATTACCTACTAAGACGCATGTATGGGATGCATAGACATTGACAAAGAGTGGAACAAAAGCTGAAAAGTGCACAAAGACACATGCAGCAGCGCATGCTTGGAATTACACTGAAAGAGAGAGGAACACGTGAATAAAAAAAAAACATTAGGAACATCATGTTGACTGTTAAGAAAATCAAAAGGGCTTGCGTAGTATACATCGCTATCAATGATGATGGTCGATGGAAGAGACTTTTGATAGTGACGAAGACCGAGATAGAAACACGCACAAGAGAATGACCACCGCAGATGATGAAGCAATGAGATCAGCTCGTGATGAGATCAGATAAAATCAGTGATGATCAGTGATGATCAGTGATGATCAGATGAGATCGGTGATGACATCAGTGATGAGATCAGAGCAATGAGATGAGTTCGTGCGGCACAGCGAGATGCATTGCGGATCTGTGTTTGTTGGGCTTCTTTGGCGCCGTACGCAGCCAACCGCGTCCATGAGATTTGGTCCTTGTATAAAATTAATGTACAGCATTGTGGGATGCTGTTGGCATGAATGACGCTATATAATATGAAAGCGTTATTATTAAAAGACTTGGAGAGACCTTCATCCAACACTGGATAGAGCATAGCAGCTGCTGATGATAGTATAATAAGATTGTAGTACTTACTCTGCCATCCCGTGCCCTGATCAATTTGCAGACTACAGCACTTATTTGCTGTAAAACATGAGAGTGTGAAAGCAATACAATTAGATAAGAATCACATTTATGAACACGTGCAGGTATTGCATTACGATGCCCATTTTTAGTTGAATGGTCTGCTTTGCAAAATTTGGCAACATAACATTGAGGAGCAGTGGTGTCGTGTGGTTGGTATGGGCCCTGATGCAAGGATTGAAATGGGTCCTGCTGTTTGCCTCCCCATTCTCTACACTATTCTAATGCCCCATAAACAGACGAAATAACAGTATGAGTAAGCACTGCTCTTCGTGTCTCACCACATCTCTCTATCCGTCACTATGTTTCAAGGTATCCTCTTCATCTCTCTCCATGTCTGTGCATCTTTCTGTTGGTCCCTCTGTCTCCTGCCTCTCCATATGTCTCTTTGTTTCATGGAGACCCTCTTCCACTGTGGTCCGGCTGCCTACCCAAACCACTTTCGAGCCTTACCCTGACCACTTGCGCTGGCCTTCCCCTCCCAGAATGATTTTTTATCTAAAGTCTCTGCCCCAAATTCCCCCCACCACCACCACCCCCAAATTATCTTCCGTCCCGCATGTCATCATTTGGTGGTGTGTGGAATTCTTAGCTGAGCGCACCTCCATTTTGACCTCAAACACTCCGAACACCATGAGAGCAATGGCTGCTATCGTGCACACCACGAAGAGAATGACCTTCACGATCGCGGCCTGCTCCTGTCGGAACGCCAGCTCCTCGTCCTTCTGGCCTGTGAGCCATCGATAAACACACACACACACCGGTCACACCATTAATGGGTGCCGTGGTGGCGAGATGTTAACTACCTCGCCTAATATGCAGGAGGTAGTGGGTTCCATCCCGATCCTGATGATGCCTGTATATTTGAAGATTGCATGGTCTCCCCGTGGTCGCGTGGATTTTTTTTACAGGTCTTCCAAGTTTTCCCTCCACAGTTATAAACATGCGTTTAGAGTGTTTGACTGCGATACATTTTCACGTGATATGCCAGTTCGTTGCGTGATCATTTGCGGCAAGGTCGCTTCTGAAAAATGGCTTTACAGCTCAGTGGGCCTTACCTGGTAAAAAAATCTAAAACATAGTTTAGTTTTAGTTTAGTAGTTCAACTCGGTCATCACAAACGTCCCTCAATAACCGAAAACGTAAACTCAGTCATCGCAAACGTATCTCGGTTCACGCGAACACATCGTCAACAAGCATCGCAGTGGCGTGGCATTCCATTTCACGAGACGGCGATGTTGGATGCTGCAGCGCTTTATATTTAGGATTGGAATAGTTCCCAGGTCGTGTCGTCTGATGGCAAGTGCTGCCTGTTTTTTTAATATATATACGAACTTTTGAAAAATAAAGAAGAGCTCCCAACGATGGGATCACGGCCTTGAGCTGGGTGCTGAAACACATCGATCTACATTTAGAAGTTCTCCATCGCTCCTCAGTTTCACAGCAATCTCCTGACCTCTCAAGGGAGCCACTTTCTTCGTGAAAAACAAATTGATATATTTGCTGTGTTGCTAAGTGATAGTAATAATAATAGTGGGTGACTTTGGAGTATTTGAAATGGTAGGTCAACATCGCTTAATCATTCATGACAATAATGGAATGGTAATTACAGTACGTGGTCAAATTGCTGCTCCAGCGAACTTATACGGAAAATAACAGGTTAATAAAAAATAATATATCTCATTATTCCATCACTTGAGGTGTCTGTGTTTCTGATGACTGGTCTTCTTGAGATTGCGTTGAGGATAACGGGAGAAGCAGAGGCTACACTCGTCTTGAAGCTCAGAATCAAAATCAGTTTCCTGACCTTAATGCTATTCAAGAATTGACTTCCACTAACTAGCTCATTACACTCCAGTCAGACCACCTATTAACTTCCAGAATGGATACTAATAATGGTAAATCTAATGCTTCATTGCGTCCTAGCGAGGCTATTATCTGACATTACCTACCACCCCACATCACTCGCCAAGACTATTTAGCACTCTTTCTGTCAACCTCAATATTTTTTGAAAGCCAGTTAGCTGAAATGTCGATTTTCCTTTCCTCTGTGACAGTAGAAAGAGACACCTGTTGTTATTTTCAATTAACTTGTTATTTTATAGTAATTAGGTGGTAAATTATAGCACATTTGGTAATTTAGTACCCAACATCCCATACCTCAAAGTCTGTAAGTGAGCGGTGGTCATCAACATCTATATCATCTGCGATGATATTCATCTGTGATGATATTCATAATGATGATAATGATGATGAGGGTAATTCATGGTAGGTAACCTTCATTTGGCTCTTCCGTTGGATCGACATTGGCTCTTGGTGTCAGTCTGCCCATGAAGAAGCACGTTGTAAATTCCTGTAAAGAGACTGCGTGAAACAAACACGTCACTATTCCACCACCACTTAAATATAAACGGCATGTGGCACATTGGCAGGGTGTGACGAAACATGATAATGCAGTGATGTTAGACCATATCCCACCCTTTTGTTATCTGCGCTTCTTATTCACGCCTCAAAATTGACTCTGTTATCCGTGTGACGATCCTATTATCTGCGGGAATCTGTAGATAAGAGGAGTAACCATAAGTGTTTGGCAAATTCAGGATAACAGGATGCACCAATTACATATACAGTATGTTTATTATTAGCCCTGTTTACCAAAGAAAGTATCGTTTTCATAGTAGGGGGCAATGTTGCTATGTGTAATTGCAATTGGGTGATTTTTCAGGCGTTGTATTTGCTTTGGGCCGTCAGTTTGTCACATTTGCTCAAATATATTTTGATGGTGACCCAGGAAAAGAGGGCACAATACACTTGTTCAGGAACTGCTTATGAGTGCTTTTTAGAAATTTCCGCGCATTGTTTGAAACGTATGGGTTTTCTGCCCCGCACTATTTTTTCTGTATTGATGGGGTTTTCGATCGTAAATTACAGGATCGACAACGAGGAAAGAAGCAGAAAGAGACGTGTTTTCAGCTCCGGTATGGTCGTTGAACAGTGTGGATGAGATAAAAAAAAGAAGAGTCTGGTTGCTGAAGTTTATCGAGTAGCAATGGCAGGCAAGTGTCTACCGACCAAAGATGAATTGCCCATCTAAGAGGGTTATACAATCATTAGAATACATTGTGACTGGTGACGTATATGTACAGCCATTTTGTCAATCCACTGCTGGACGAGGTTTTACGTATACAATGTGGAACATGGAGGTTATTTGACGATACCTTGCCATGCTGGACAATGCAGGTTGATGAAGGTGGGACGCATAGACACTGGAGCATTGCACATTCAGGGGCCGTCTATAAATGACGTCACGCGATTTTGGACGATTTTTGACCCCCCCCCCCCCTTCGTCACACGGCGTCACAAAAAGTCAGACCCCTCCTCAAATATGACGTCACAAAGCTCTGCCCCCCCCCCAAAAAAATAATACGAAACATGCATCAAATAGCTTTAAACTATTGCCATTGTAGTGCGTATTTAATGTGGCGCTGCACTCTGATGTTGTAGGAGAAAACATTTATTAAAAAGTCTATTTAATTAAGTAGAACGTGTTGTCTATATTTATTTAAAGTTGCGCATTTTGGTGTGACGTCACATTTCTCAAACCCCCCTCCCCTCGTCACACATCGTCACAAATGTCTGACCCCCCCCCCCCTAGGTGCGTGACGTCATTTATGGACGGCCCCTAAGCAATGGATTTTGCTGAACTCTACTCTGCTGACAACGAAGCTCCACAGCAGCTTGCAACCCTTGTTTTAACCATGTGGTCACCAAATCCGAGTACCGTACTGGACAAACTATCTCGGCTCGGCTCAACTCTGCTTAGCTTCTCAGATCTGATAAGTCTGGGAGCCACGGTGGCGATATATGAATAACTACCGCGCCTGGTAGACTGGAGGTTGTGGGTTCTCTCGTGACCCTGACGTCTGCTGCATATTTGTAGTTTGCATGTCCTCCCTGTAGTCACGTGGATTATTTCGGGTCCTCCGATTTTCCCCTTCATATTTAAAATATTGTGTTTAGAGTATTTGGCTGCTATAAATTCCAAATGACAAGTCACTTCGTTGAGCTATCATTTGTGGCCAGGTCGCTTCTGAAAAAGAGCTATATATTTCAATGGGCCTTACCTGGTAAAATAAAAAAAAGTTTTATTTTACAGTTTGATATCGTCATAGGTATGCTTCTATAACTACAGAATTTGTAATAGCATATTTCCCAATGTCCTGTCCAGTAATGCTATTGCATAAGATTCCACTGCAGCTCACCTGTTGTGTTGACCACAGCAATGCCGGGCTCACTGCTGTCCAGTGAAACCTCGCACCCAACCGCATGTGCATGTGACCCGAGGTCTTCTGATGATGACTGCAGGGAGGCCGTGAGTAGGGCCAGTGTAGCTTGAGGTATTTCTTTCACTGTCTCTTGAGGTCCATAACTGCCGGTCCCAAACCTGGAAGAGGTAGGCTGAGAGGACGGAGCACGTGGCTGGGATGGTGAGGTGGTGGACACTGCTTCCTCCACCTGATGCTGAGGATTGACCCAAATGAGCACGGTGACTGGTGACTGACTGGCCCATGTGCACTGCAGGCTCAACAGCGACTTGTTTGACTTGGGCAAAGTGGGGTCCAATACTGAATGCAAAGAAAACAAACACAAATGCCTTTTGAAATACATTTTTCTTATACCCTTCATAATATTATTCCGATTGCGCTCTTACGGTCATATACTGAGAGGAATTGTCCATTTGGAACTCTTGTACAGTCATGCAACCCTTTGTGTTCGAGAACAGACTGTGGATGCAGATATCGCAGACCTACTGTTGAGATTCATTCTCTTGATCTTTTTATTGACACACAAGGGGTCCGACTTTCTCTTCGGCGCCGCTGCAGATAAATATTAGTCGTGTGGCCGTCAAACTGATCTCTTCAAATTCTCCAAGGTGAAATTTACAACAACAATTGTTATTGTAATGATGGGTTTTTTTTGTTTGTTTAATTCAGTCAATGGTAATGAGGCCGAGACCATGAACTCGCTGCATCGGAGAATCTAAATTAATCACAAGCAGCTGTCCCAGATTCGAACCCAGCAGCGTCAGCACGGTGCTGTGAGCACTGTGCCAATCTGGCCACTTTTAAACAAAAAAATGAACGAGAATTTAAAGTTGGCTGCATTCCGAGTGAATTGGTGTTCAATATTGTACCGTGCCCTGGGGGTGTGCATCCAGCACGTCCTGTGCATGGATGCGCGCAGTTGGAGCGAAACAACTGCATGCATTTGTCACCTACGTGACTTTACCGAAAGAACCAAAGAATATGTATGCATTCTAGATTTGAAGCTTTCGTGACTGCAAGGATCCATACTCTTTGGTTCTATTCGGTAAAGTCACGTAGGTAAAAAAACGCTGTCCTTATGACAGCACGGTCCCTTCACCTGATGAAGGCCACTTGTGTTGTGGCCGAAACGTCGTGATTTTTGTTATTTTATTTTTTACCTACGTGATTTTACCGAATAGAACCAAAGAATATGTATGCATTTGTCATTGATGCTGTCCATGCGGTGGTAGTTTTGGCGATTTTCTGAGCTAGTTTTTTTTATATCCGCATTGCTGTTTAACTGGGCATGTAACGGTTCACAAATGAATCCCCATACATCCAGTGATTTCGTGAAATGTCATGACTCGAGGTTTTAAATCGCATTCATTTATGTTGCCTGGTTTGCATCGCTGTATTGTTTGACACACTTGTAACATTAGCTGAATTCGTCTAAGGGTACTAAACTATTTTATCGTTGACATAAATCATTTTTGCATAATTCACAATTTCCATTGTTATGCGCACTACTCAATTTATTTATCATGAATCGATACATCGCTACATGCCTGCAGATTATATACATGTACAGTAATTATGCGAATGTACAGGCCTTTGTTAATCCACTGCTGGATTAAACACTCCCCACGCCATTTCAGTCAAGGGGGGGATTGCTTGACCATACTTGACAACGCTGATCAGTGCAAGTTCGTGGGGTGAGATATCACTCGTCCTCTGATATTTAGCGCTGTGGCCGAACATCGCACCCAGATGACCGGGTTCGCGGTGCACGTGTGCCAACCACCGCACCACCGCTCCACCCGTATATATAACGCGCGGCTTGAACCCGCTGTTGCTTTAACAGCCACACAAAAGTAAAACAAAACTTAGATAACTCTTCATTAGTTACTCAAGTGCCCATTGCAGCCAGAAAGGCTAAGTTTAGCTGCTGGCTCCGCCGCTGAATGTCTACAACAGCGGCGGTCACCTGGTCACGCCATGAGTCCAGAGTGGGCGGTGGTTTTGTTTTGTTTTGCTGAGCCGCCCTGAAATGGATACGGCTCCCGTTCGTTGTGGATATTGTTGAAGTGAGTGTCCATTTAATTTATTTCTTTTGCTTCTGGCGACCGACCCGAACGGTCAGCGTGTAAAAAAACAGCCGTGTGACGGCCGCAAGAAGGGCTTTTTTTTTAGTTGTCGCACGCGTGGTGGAAACGCTGTGGGAAATTATCTCGGTTCGCGCGATCGCATTCTTTGATTCGGATAGAGGTTACAAGTGCCGTGGTTTTCCAATTAATGCTGTCTGAATAATCACTGCAAGTTGGGCCCTTTTTAATAATTTATATCTGCGTGTGCAGTAATAATTAATTCATTGCAATTAAATAAATTAAATTAATAGCCCTATGTCGATCCACTGCTGGGCGAAGAATACAAAGGCCCATGTCCTACACGGGCGTTGGATCATCAATAAACCCGGCTGCTTTAGATTGAATTGTGTTTCCGAGCGGTGGTGGCTGTGCACGCCTGCAGTGCAGCACTGTGGAGGCAGCAGCTGGGGTTGGTGGATCACCGCACAGATGGGCTGTAAAACTCACTTCCCGTAGGCGTCAAGGTGATCTATGCTAGTTCGCCAGGAGATTGCAGTACAGCAAAAAAATGTCAAGTCCACCTGTTCCGTATTTACGGAATAGTGTTTTCCCGGTCTCCTCCCACATGTAAACACATTAATTGGCCAAGAACATCTTCGTATGTCCAGGGTGCTTAAAAAATATATAAACAATTATATGAGACTATAGTTTTTAATGTAAAGAGAACGGATAATACACTTTAAAATGATGACAAATGTATGTTAATAGCTTCAAAAAGTCAAAGAGTCTCCACTTGTTCACCATCATTCTCAACACGTGGCCTGGAATCTTCTCCAGGTGGTCTCCAGAGCCCCCGTATTGTTGCAAATTCTCAGAATTGTTTTTTTTATTTTAAGCACCCTGTAATATCGAGGACCGCAGAGCTTGGGGCATTTTTTAGCGCCAGTTCACGTGACTGCAATTCTGCTCGTTCGTGGTTCCTCGCCGCTCTTGAGACGCTCTCTATCTCGCTCGGAGTGTGAGTGAATACCGTGCGCGATTTCAGGTTGAAATTACTCTGATGTCAAAGAACAGTGAGGTCGGAACTCATGGGCGCTCCATCGCAGATGTTGTTGCAACAGCGGGGAGTGTGTGCAGTGGTGAGTTGGGTGGTGGTGGGGGGGGTATAGGCGTCCTCTTACTGTGGATGAGGACATCAGTCTCGTTGCCAGCTTCGTCTCCTCCCCGTGGTGCTTGCACCTCGGCAGAGCAAACCCGGGGCTGCCTGTTCCCTGGGGGAGGAGACCGCGTGTATGTGCCCAGGTTATCCCTATGGGTTACCCGCGGTAACGACGACTTGGCCGCGAGTATATTAATAGCGTGTTCCCCTTCTGTGAGTGGCCAATTTCCCTGGAGTAATAACCACCACTGTCAAATAATATATTGCAGTGTTCCTTGTCGACCCACGCCTTATGACCAAATGACCCGGAATGCACCCGAACTAGTCAAATATCGGAAGCTAAGCAGCGTTGAGCCTGGTTAATGCGTTTGGATGGGTAATCGCATGCAAAAAAAAAACAGCTTTATCATAGGGCTTTCAGGGCTACTTGGTAGGCAGTAGAAGAGAGGAGGTACTGCAAAAATATAATGTTGTGTCGTACAGTACTTCAATGGTCCCCGCCTTCACCAACCCGCACTGACCAGGGCGGTGAAGTATGGTTAAACATCCCCTATGACCGGCACGGCGTGGAGAGGCCCTCATTCAGCAGTAGGTTGCCAAACGGCCGTAATTTATTATGAAAGTGTCTGGTAATACAGCAGCATTGCAGTGCAGTATTTTACCGGAATATTAAATTACAATGCTACATTAACGTATAGCTGCAATTTGAGAAAAGTCCTACGGTGTTCAGGGTATCGTGGCAGTCTTCTGCATAAGCACTCAGGGTTACTACGGTTACCCTTTTTTGGTTAAAGTCGCAATTGTCTTCGTCTTATTGTGAGTCTATACAGCGATTAATATAAACACTAGAAAAGTACGTCGTACGTGTTGAGTAGCCACAGCCACACTGAACAGAGAGACACGCATTGTGAATGTGGTGTGCCGGGTGCATTTCATACCTAACAATAAACATTACACATTCACAGGCGCTCATAGCGTCCACGCCTTAGTATGTTGTACTCCACTGCATACGTGCCTTCACATTGTAAACGGATACTGCCTGCGACCGAACGTGCCTCAGGTATCCTTTGAACTATCTACCTCAGTTCAAACAAATATACAGTACATATATTGACCCACTGCTGGATGGAGGCCTTCCCACGCCGTGTCAGTCTTTTAAGGGGTCTTGTGACTGTAATTTGACACTCGTGTTGGTCATCAAAGCCATCGCCGAGAATCGAACTGAGATGGCCGGGTTCGTGGCGCTGAGCGCTAACCGCTGCGCCACTACTCCACCGCATGTACAATATTATTAAGAGGATGGGAAAACAATCACATTTACAGGACAACATAGTTATCAATTACATGCAAATCTTTCCACGTGATAACGACGTTCTAGTTTTATTAAATTACGTTGTGGACTAATGTTGCCTCGTATCATTTTCTTCAGCAGTACCAAAATATGAGAAGAGGGTTTTCCCCTTTTTTCTGGCAACAAAACAGGTGTTGAGATGTTAAAACACCAAACTGAAACCTTTTACAAGGAATCGTGTCTGCATTAACCGTATTACTTGTGGTCAGAATGCAAACAAAAAACATAACTCTGATAATATATGCATTGTCTTTGAAACTGATTGGTCCACACCAGAGACGGCTTTCTTTTGAGCCTAGTCCCAAACGGTGTTAGACCAGAGGACGCCAAAAGGCCTCTGGTGTAGACCAATCAGTTTCAAAGACAATGCATATACTATCAGAGTCTGTTTTTTGTTTGCATTCTGACAAGTATTGTGGTTAATGCAGACATGATTCCTTGTAAAAGGTTTCAGTTTGGTGTTTTAACATCTCAACAAGTGACGTGCGGTGAGGTCAATGGCTGGGGAGGAGGCACTGGCTAGTGTCAGAGCCAGATTCACACACTGAGGGGGGGGGGGCGTGGCCTCACTGAGGGGGGCGTGGCCTCAGTGAGGCAGATGTGATAGCTGCCTCCCCTGCTGCTTTTTCATTGCAGTTTCATGACGAGACCAGCGAGACCAGCGGCCACTTCTCTATGACCCTTGAGCTACACCCATTTCAAACCTTTTAAAACAGTCTGCCTCAGCAGCAGACCATGCTTTCCCACCTGATGATGGACGCTTGTGTTGCGCCCGAAACGTCGTGATTTATTTTATTTTATACCTACGTGACTTTACCGAAAGAACCAAAGAGTATCTTTATACACATACGTGAAATAAGTTACCTGCAGTATGGAAGGCGAGGACATGAAATGAAGGGGTCTATAAACATTACATTGGTGACATACTGAGATAGTAAAAGGCACGCGCTTATTGCCCGCGCTTCATCCAGTTACTGAGGGGTTGCGCAATCAGAGGGGAGGCTGAGCTCGTCGCTGCCTCACCTCTCGTCTCTTTCTGTATTTGCAGCGGAGCTCCGCAAATTTGGCTATTTGACTAAAAATGATTGGTATCGTACAGAAATGACATTTATAACACAGATCAGTGGAAAAAATCTTAATATTTATTTTATTTGATTATTCATTTTTTTTACTTTTCGTAACAGCTATTTTCATTGGAGTATGACAGGTGAGGCTCAAGCCTCCCCTGCCTCCCCTGACCGCACGTCCCTGATCTCAACATGTTTTGTTGCCAGAAAAAAGGGGAAAACCTATTTTCATATTTTGACTACATTTTACCCTCGCAAGGTTTTCATCAAGCAGTCAGGCCCGCTTATGTTGTCACAATAGGGTAATTGGTGAGATCCATCTATCAAGTGATCCGTTTATAGGCACCCCACTAAAATAACAGCGACATTGTATATGGGAATAAACATTTCATTTAAAGAGCCTCTAACATGGCTTCCACCAATCTCAACTAATACACGTGAGATTAACATTTGAACACTCTCCTCTGTAAGATATGGAGCCATCACTCTCACAATATTTAACCGGCTGTTGGGAAATAAGAGGTCATTAGAAAATCGTGAGGTATCCCGAAATGTATCAGCCTGTATTTCTGTCCAAGCACAATAACAAATACCGTACGTGGAGCTGCTGTATGATTTGACAATTACTGTTAATCTGCATGTTTGTAGAATGTTGTGAAGTCCACAGCGGAGTATTCTCACATACGCGATTAGTACGGTGCGAAAGAAGTTCAACATACAGTCCATACATGTCCATCATCCTATTGGCTTTCCGAAGCAATATTACCAAAGCAGCATTTGTTGCAGCAAACGATCATCCGGGACCGGTTTCGACCCCTCTGGGTTTCACCAGCAGAGCCAGGCTTGTTGGAACAAAAGCTGCCTGATTATATTATAAGATGTCTTTTTGTTTGTTGTTGCAAGAGCACTCCATTACACAGTACATGTTGTTTTAACCGACGATCTTTCACGGTAACGCGTAACGACGGGGTCTGTGTACCATTTAACCGTTCACCTGGCCGTTGCCACCTTTTACCTTCGTAGGTGCGCAGGGTTAAGGCGAAGCTCACGCACAGATGCAGCAGCACGGTCATCCTTAGGCCACCACGGGTAGGTTGCGCAACATCAGCGACTGACCCGAGCGAGCCGAGCCGAGCGACCAAACCCAAACTTGGGACCTGTCCGCGTGCTCGGCTCAAAGCTCGGCTCGGCTCGCGCTCCGAAACACGCGTCCACAGGGCGGGGACGCGCAAATGCGCGCCCGCCTCCGGCAGCTGTGCAATGATTATTATTCATGAATTAATGCATACGCGGAGGGGGCAGAAAAAAAAGCGCCACAGGGCAGGCGCTACCGCCGCACATCGCGATAGCGCATGCATGGTGGGGGGGGGGGGCTAATCGGGGCTTCCCATCGCGAACGCTTGCGACCGAGCAATTCACACGTAGCAAAGTGTGGCAGCAAAAGCGTGCTGCCAGCAATGGAAGGGCTGCGTAGCGAGGGTGTTTTCGTGACTTGAGCCCAGCCAGGGTTTATTTTAGTTTCTCGCCGAGCAACTTTGACTGACTGACGAGGCGTATAGACGTCTTCATTTAGCAGTGGATTGATGAAGGTTGTAGTGTACATTATTTTATTGGAACTACTACACTGTAATTTTTGTCGTGGAGAGACTTGAGCTGTTGGGTTATCAAACCATAAAACCAGTCTGTCGACACTGAGACCAGTTCTGTAAGTGTTCTTTAAGCAGTTAAGATCCCCGGTGGCCGCAAGGAAAAAATACAGAAAAATGTAACTTTGTATAATGAAGAAGAGATAGCTGATTTAGAGAGAAAAAACATGCAGATTCATAAATTATTTTTTTGGCTAAATCGTGTCATTTTTTTCTTTAACTCGAACCCTCCACCACCCGACAGGGCCAATCTAATCAAGTTGTCACGTGGGCAAACATGCCACTTGAGTTTTTCAGCAAAGTTTTTACAATTTTAGTTTCTTATAATTGAATTGCCAGGATACATAACATCCAGTAGTTATGGATTTCCACTATCTAAATATGCAAAGTGTTTATACAATTTAGATAATATTTTTGGATTGGAAAAATAATACATTTGGCAATATGGCAACAGAACACCTTTCTCAAAGTTACCTATGCTCACCTTAACACCTTTCTAATCATTCAGCACTCGTGTGAATGAACGCATTTTAATTACTAACGGGACCAGTATTTTCACGTGATGTGTGATCAAGCACAATGCCATCTTTGCAAACGTTTTGTTGTACGAACACATTTGACTGGCCACAAACAAATACATGAATTCACACAATAGGTGTGCCATACGGTTAATCTCTAAATTAAATTCTACACCGTTGTTTGGAATTTGTGTCTTTTTTTACGCCAAAGCAGGAGCAGATGTCACTGGAAATCACAACAAGACGAGCGTGGCTAGGTACGCAGGGAATGCGGTATATTCCAGTTTGAGTTTGGTGTACGTGTTAGGTGTCGGGTTTTCCATGGCTACATCACCTCTCAAGTTCTACGTCACCCATTAGTAATGTGCAACCATATGCAATCTATACACAGTAGGCAGAACATGCAAGTTGTAAGTGTCCACGAAACAAATCGGATTAAATTACAATACTTTATTCACATTTATTCTGAAAAGACAAGACCACTAGTTCGTTTGCTGTGGGAACATTGTGTGGTTTAACAGCTTAACTGACCCGTGCTCATACAGTTATATTCCGCAGCTGTACAATAACCGCGAGATCTGCACACGATCAGAAATTTAAAACTGGACAAACGACATGAACACCTACGGTTTTGTTTTTATAAAGTACGTACGTAGGGTAACCGCGTGGAGTTAATCTGACAAAACGCAATACTTTTAGGACCAGGGCAGGAATACGAAATGCAAGTGAAAGCCAGAAAAACGTGTTCTTTACAGTAGGGCAATGTTCACTCGAGTGACTGCCTTCGATTAGCACGGTTGGCTACGTACGGTGCGAAAGAAGTTCAAAATACATACATAATTGAGAATACCTTTAGGTGTTTTTGTATTGTGTACAGGGCAGGCCAAGTGGACTGTTACAGGCGAGTCCTGCCAGGTACCTTTTTGAAGGCACACGGTATTTTAAAGAAGTGCATTTGGGACTAAATTGAGGATGATTGCTTATACCAAGCGATACAAAGGAGGAAATATATCTCACACACAAAGAAGATTGTGTCAGCAGTATAAATGTATGGTATAAGTGTAGTGCTTTAATTTAAAATTAAACCAAATAAAATCGTCCCATCTTTTTCATTCACAGGGTAAATTAATTTGTATATAGTTTTAGAATGTAAAACTTGCCGATTAAGACTGCATGCCAGTTATAGTAGTTCTGTAAACACATGGAAGACTACACCGTAATAGGGAGTTAACATAGAAACGCAGATTCATGTACATAAAACAGCAGAACCAAAGAAATACAAATGTCAGCATCGCTTCTATTTACACGAGTTACGTTTATATTATATCATAGCCCATTAGTTTATTAAATTTGACAACTGTGTTGTTGCACAAGAATTTAAGGATTTTCAATTGATATTGCCGAGTGCACGCAACATAAAAATGATACATTCTCATTAGTTGACTGTGATCAACAAAGTCAGCCTGCACCAACACTGTGGCATGAGGGCAGTTTATTGTGGAGTGTACCCAAGTGTACAACTTTAAAACGAGGTTTCCGAGACCAGCTCCTTTCAAACAGAGAACATCGTGGAACGTGAGGCGTCAGAGCAGGGCCTCATTTTTTGGGACGTTCAAGGGGCACAAGGTTGGGAAACTCTTGTAGATGGTGACAAGAGGCAGCAAAAACCACATTCACGTCCCAACAGTGGCATAACCAGCCATGAGTTGCAAGTTTCAAAACACGTTATGCATACTTAGGGGGATTGTGCACCACCCACGGATGATCTCGACATGATGACAGAACGTCATCGCCTGTGAAACAAGAAGACTCGAACAAAATTGGTTTGCTCTCTACGCTTGTAGACGATGTGTATGTTCTCTACACTTGTAGACAAAGTGTACGTTCGTCGATTCTGAGGTGTTTAAAGTGTACCACAGGTAGGTCTACAGGTAGGTGAAGGCCGTCAAGTGCAAGAAGCGTATCTTAAATACAAACATTACTTGCCGAAAATTCATGACCACCTCGCCACTCGTCCTTGCGAGCGACACCTACCTTTACGGTCTTGCGTACAGCTGGGATAACGGCCGTTGGCTCAGGTTACGCTGTAAATGGAGGTGCGCAGTATCACCTTCCTCCCTTACCTCCCTCCCTCCCTCACCCTCCCAACGATGACGAGCTTTTTTCTTTGCCGGCCATCGCGCAGGTGCCGCGTGGCACGGACGCATCACGAGAGCTCGAATCCCGTATTCATGCTGACAGCGTAGCGTAGCTTGTCTCGCAGGACGCTCTTCTTGCTGTAGTTGGGCAGCTTGAGCAGGTTGAAGCAGGTGGAGGAAGTGGGGAGACGGCCGGCCGGCTCCTTCTTGCGGATCGTGAAAAACCCCCGCAGCACGCTGCCCAGGGTGTCGCCTGTGTCCTGCCGGAAGATTCGCGACAAGTGGTCACTTTTTTTATAAAGTAAACCGATTGGTAGTGTTACTAATTGCAATGCAGCTTCGACAATCAATCATACAATCCATTAATTTAATCCGGATAATGTTGTGGGCTTAATAATTAGCAAAATTAACGTGCAGTAATTTAAACTTACATGTCTAGTACATTAACAGCCAGTTTGCCGCTGCACTGCTGGATAGGCGAGGGTCTTCCCACATCATATGGATCATGGGGGTTATTTAACCAGATTTCACCACACTGGTCAGTGTGGGTTGAAGGTGGGAACCATAGACGAGTGAGAATAATGGTACAGTACAACAATGGATTTGCTACATTGGCCCCTATCCAGAATGTAGCACAGTAATCAGAATACATTTTACAAATAGACATTGCTAAACCAGCTACCACCTTAAAATGCGAGCAAATATCATTGGAACGCAGGCTGTAACTTGAGGAGGCCTAGTAGATTATAAATGCTGACTCAATGATAACCCCAGAATAGTGGTATTTTTCATCATAACATTTCACGTAATGCCTGTTAGCATAAGGGACATTTATTCAGAGACAACAACTAAATATAGGGTTGGCTCTGTGAGCATATAGAGGAGTGCAGAACGCTCACTCTGCAGGTGTAAAACCATTGTGAAATGCACCCTTCTCACCTGGTCATCAGCGACCTCCACACATCTGATGGAGAAAGATGGCTTGAGATGTGCAAACCCCAATAAGGGAGGCCTGGAACAGCTAGTCACAAACTGTAAAGGATAATACAGATTACAATGTATTTTAATCACTTAACTTTTATTTAAAAGATATATACAAATAAAAAAAGCAAAGATTTATTCATTCTTTTTATTAGTCCAACTACTTTTCACTGTTAGCTCATCAAGAGAATATAAAACATGAGAGGCAAAATGATAGTTATGACAAACCTAAATAAGTGCTGGCTATATTTGGTTCATCTGGCGAAGCACCAATGGATACGAGAAGGGAATTGAAGGGCAGAGGAGAATGCCAACTGCTAATGAGAGAGGGGACAAAGCTATGCAGGATACTTGTAGGGCAACGATACTGACCTTGAGAAACATTGCTCTCTCCTGGGCTGTGAACTCTTTAGTGAGAATGTCCCACAGCCATATGATCACACGATGGTTGTTATGGAAGCCCCCATAATAGACTGTGTGTTTCCTGGAGCAAACAAAACAGCAACAATTACAGCAATGAGCATAAACATGTGTGCATAGAGAGGTGCTGCACAGTTATAAAGTGTGTTTGTGTGAAGTAAATTTTGGTTCTGTGCTACTTTTCACTCTCCTCTCAAATCTGCCAAAATTTATATTATACTCTTTGGTCCTATTGGGTAAAGTCACGTAGGTAAAAAATAAAATAACAAAAATCACGACGTTTCGGCCACAACACAAGCGGCCTTCATCAGGTGAAGGGACGAGACTGTCTGGAGGACAGCGCTTTAAATCTAGAATTTATATTATACTGACAATGTATTTGCCCGAGTGATCTAAAAGATCATCACGCATTCTTGATGGACTGGACTCATAAGAGTGTGCGATAACAAGTGTTGAGACTTACTTACTTACTATAGCTCGTGTATAAGATTGGTTACAGGGTAGCCATACAACTGTCAGACCTGTACTGATGAATATATACTCCTGAGCAAGACTGAAAATGCTGCCTCCATTCAGTCCAGTAAATGTGTATTTAAAAAATATTCACATGCCTAGATGAATATTGATAAACTAATGATACATGCATTTAATTGTGAACTGATGATTTGCAATTTATGTACATTTTATACAAATTACATGCAAATAATACCTATAGACCGATGGAACGAATAAGACAGAACAATTAGTTGGGACGATATAAACGAGATGGCACAAACAAGATTCAAAATAATTGATAACCTAATCAAACCATGACCCCAAATCATGAAAAGTGATAAAACCATGGTGGAGTAGATGTGACTTGTGACATGCTTAGTATTGATACATTCACAAAAAAAACTTGACTTGTTGCAGAATTGGAATCTGACGAGCGAGAATGCGCCACATGCGATGGCGTCTGTGTGTTTAGGCACCGTAGGTCCTCAAAGTCGATCTCGCCCGTGTCACCGGCGATGAGACGCTGCATCTCGGGTGTGGAAAACATGCCCATCCACTCTGGGCTGATGAGGGACTTGAATCCGTGAATGAACGCTCCTGTCTGCTTCTTGATCTTCACGTACATGCGGTGATGAGCCAACATGTGGATGTAGCTGATCCTAAAGGCACGGCAATAAATAAAACTCTCAAGAGCTTTCAAAAACGCTTTTCTTTACTCAAATATTGTAGCACACTGTGAAGGTGTAAAAACAATCTTGATTTGAAGCTTTCGTGACTGCAGGAATCCACACTCTTTGGTTCTTTCGGTAAAGTCACGTAGGTAGAAAATAAAATAAATCACGACGTTTCAGGCGCAACACAAGCTTCCATCATCAGGTGGGAAAGCGTGGTGTGCTGCTGAGGCAGACAGTCGCGATTTATTTTATACCTACGTGGCTTTACCGAAAGAAACAAAGAGTATGTGTAAAAACAAGTTTTGCTTCATGGCGCGGTCCTTGCTGCAATTTATCATGACACTACATTACGCAGAAATTACGTTATTTATATTGTCATTTGTTTATTCAGGAAAGCCTCAATGAAGGTCCTATGTTTTGGAGAATTGGCCAATTCCATTTTAAGGCAGCGTTTTGCATGTGGTAGGGAGCTGGAATACCTGGAGAAAAAAAACACACATGCAAGGGGATAGGACTCAAAGGGTCTGCGCACACAGCTGTCATTCATAAACTAACTTGCTTAACTGCCAACTGGCCCCATTACAACTTATTGAGTTTTGGAGTTTCAGAAATGTGCAATTCAACCAAACCTTATCTCCAAAGCATTTGATTAATGGGATTAACCGACTGCACTAGGCTCCCTCCAAGCCCAGTTCAGAAGTACAGTAGATAGTCTCATTTGAGGTACTGGAGATGCTGTTAAAAATGCTGCAGTTAAAGAAGCATGTGTTCTGGATGCTACTGAAAATTGTGTGATGACATATAGAAGACACACTGTTTAACATTTAGTAATTGTGATAGGAAACCATTTTTACATTTTATTGAGAATACAGTTAAGTGTGTACAAAGAAAACCTAACATTCGTCAATAACATTGCCATGAAAGAAAAATATATTTTCGGCGACGTTTTGGGCAATGACCCTTCGAATAGCACATATATAGCACCAATAACCCTTTCCCATTCTGAGACATCTGCAAGTTGCAGGGTGGGTCCTGTTCACCACTGAATCGCCGAACGCAAAAAGCGGTGAACGTTAATTTTATTTACAGAGACATAATGCTGCTGTTTCTAAAAACATTGTGCTGTACTCACCACAGAGAACTGTAGCGACACGACCACGCTCTATGATATCTGGCACCAAACTGTGCCACATGCCCTCCCGCACGGCCTTTTACTTCCGAATCCGTTCCGATGACAGAATCGATCATTGGAACGGGAAAGGGTTAATAACATTAATGTACTACGAAGGGCCATTGTGAGAAATGTCACCTAATATATATTTTTTTTATTTTAAGGGCACAGTATTATTGATTAATATGTTGAGTTTTTTATGTTCATTATGCCTTTGCACCACTGCCAATTCAACATCACTGCATAATTTGTAATAATGCATTCATTCAGCGTGTGCGTAATCGCCGAGCTATGCGATAGTACTCCCGGTGGCAATGTGCAGTTCTCGTAAACCTCCGCTGAACTTAGTGAACAGTCATCGATAATACGCGCCATTTACTACTATAATGAGCCAAGAATGTCTGTGTGTCCAGTTTGTGACATCACTCCAGGTTGGCCAGCCCCCCTCATTAATACTCATGAACAGGTGACGTCCTCCACATGGACCCCCCCCCCCCTCATTAATAATCACGAGCAGGTGACGTCACTCCACATGTAGCACCCCCCCCCCCCCTCCATTAATATTAATTAGCAGCTGACGTCACTCCACATGGGGGGGGCGAGGAGCCTGCTCCCCCCTGCTCAGCGTCAACTCACAACCCTCACTACAAAGGCAGAACCCTCACGTCACGCGATCTCCGTAACGCTATTGAGACATCGAAGTAAAAAGTACGTCATGATGAACAAGGGATTATAACCTTTAAATGAAATAAGTCTGTGTCACCGCGCCCTTACAAATTGCACACGCATTGATGCAATGAATATCACGTCGCCATCTGCCTTTCGCTTGCAAGTTTCAGATTTACTGAAATACACCCGTCCTTGGACAGGCAACAGGCGAGTTCTGTATATAGTACCACAGCTGCAGTGTGCATTAATTATCATCAAGACCCCAACAGTGGAGGCTGGTCGCACAGAGACCTTGCCCTGTCCGTAACCTGTTCAGCAAGGGCCACTGACAGCATGTCAGGTTGGGGCTAGGTAGACAGACTGTAGGATCTGTGATAAGGAACCGGTGTGATGCCGATTGTGGCGATGGATCAGCGTTCACGTCTTGCCACCTGTCAGTACCCGGTTCACACCAAGGAAACATATAATCCTCCCGGAAAACGAAATTCCTCGAATTTCTATCGGAACATTGCTACTGACCACCCAGACAATAATACATTGCTAAGTCGTCACAAGGACATGGTGATTACACAAAAGTGTATTCTCTAAACACAAAGGGGTTTTCAATCAGCAAAGATAATAAAGCTTGCAAGACTAATGGAAAAGGATACTTGTATGGAAAGGGGTGAAAGTTCAAACATACTTGTTTTCGTTTGTTACAAGGGTTGTCTTTCCACCAGGGCAAAGTTCATAGCACACAAGCTGGGCAGAAAGAAAAAATACACTGGTGAGTATACGTAGACTCCTTAATATGTTATCTGCATAACCACATGGGACACCAATACAATAAACAATTAACCCATTTAAAAATTAACCAAAGAATAAATTTTTAATATATAATTTAACTAAAATCACGAAGGTGTTTCAAATACATAAACGGCTCCACTGGGTGATTTAATGAATGAAATGTGAAAATCAATGATTACTTTTCCCATGATATCCTCTTCGTACGAAAACGTCAGTCCCAACTCGCTCACATCTCCATCATACCTCTGCAACGGAGAACATTTTAAGCATCGATTACTTCTCCTGATACCATGCATAACACAGCAGTAATTTACTGCACTTCATTTACATGATACAAGTACAATTCTGTCCTTAAAAAAACGATATTTAATTCGCCTCCACATGTTGTACAGGTCCTCTTTCAGATGTCTGGTTTCGTGTTTCTTCATGTGAAATAGTGAGAAAAGGAAAATCAAGATTTCAATCTTTTTAAGTTTTTCCACGTGTATCACACTAATCCACGAAGCACTGTGATGTTACAAACCGCAGCTATAATCCAATGGTGGTAAAAAATAATCATGAATCACTCCCTTTTCAACCCAACCATAACCAATCTTGGAATCCTGCTTTCAGGAAGTAAAAATGTCAGTGGTGGGAAGAGGTGGCAGTAAATCAGGGCCTGTCAAAGGCTACCTTGATGGAGGTGAGGTTCTTGTAGAACTCGGCATCAAGGGAGGGCAGCTCATCGATGGAGCTGTAGGGCATGGATGTGTGCACTCCGCGCACCTGACTCAGGAAGAACGGCGCAAACGGTACATCCACTACAATGCCCTGCACAACAGGAAAGTACACATTAATGGCGAGTCAATAAGATGCACGACCATTGTTACAAAATGTAATTCTTTATTATGCTATGTTCGAACCTAATGCTATCACCTAGTTGATGTTGAAGTTCGTAGCTCTGAAATTTGTGAGTGTCACGGTAATTGGTAATTCATTTGATTATTTTTAAATAATAGTCCAGTTGGCACACATGAGTGTTTATTAATAATGGATACAACTTGGACGACAAATAAAATCTAACCTTATAAGTAGTAGCAGTAAATAGTCTTTAAACCAGATGAGAGCCCATTCAGACTAAAGATATTTCGAGGAAAAACTTAGTCGCAAATTTATATGAAATTGGAGGTCATATCCTTAAGCCAAAACCATCGTTCACACCACTCTGCAATGAGTCTGTGAAGTGGGTATTTTTGCAATGACAATATTTTTTAACAATTATTTCAATCTCACACTATATGGACAATGTGTCACAAGTGACTCTTGTGTCCTGCAGGCAAACCTCATAGACGGCCTTTCCCAGCATTTTGCCGACAAACTCCATGAGTTGGAGGTGGTTCTCATGGACATAGGATGTGGGCGAGGGGTAGAGACGCTCATCCCCAATAGTGATCTGGAGACACGGAGCACGCGGGAGTTTTTAAACATCATAGGATTACACGTGCAATGCGAAGAGATTATGTCAAGTTTCATTATTTGTAATTGGACCCAAATCACTGGGATGACCCCAGACAATGTGCAGTGTGTTCTTATTATAACATGGACGAATATACCCTGCCTGCATACAATAGCTATTTCGGGAATCCTATAAATGTACAAAAATTTGTAAGAAAATTAAGTTCACACTCCCCAAGCTTAAAACGTGAACAGCGCACAAAGCAATGCTGACTTACTGTTCACTGCGGCCACAGTCCAACTTAGTATGCCAACTACTGTAGCACTGAATTGTGCATTTTGTGATTTTTGATGGTTTAACTGGTGTTTTTTTTTACCTTTCTTTCATATTACTTTATATATTTGTATAACAAACAAAAAACTATATAAACAGCATTACAAGCTCCTCCATTTGTATGTCTGATTCTGGTCTCACCTTGAAGAGGTTGAGTTCAGGGTCAAACACCTTCTTGATTATCTCCTCCAGGAATTCTTTAAAAACACCGTCCTGATCAATGCCGGCCTCATCCATGCCAAGGTCGTTAATGAACTTCACCCGGATAGTCCCTTTCAGCGAGTTTGGGGGCAACCGGCTAAGCTGTTCGTAGCCATCCTGCAGGCACATGCAAAGTGACAGTTAATAATAATAATCATTGACATTTATTTGTAAGGCGCCTTCCACTAATGTCTCAAGGTGCTTGATACATTTTCTCCCACAACCACAATACGGTTTGGATTCATACAATACCTAACAACATCATGTATAAAATAGTGGGACATGCATCATGAGTGAAAAAGGAGGCATAACATTAATGTTAATATAGTTATGTACAGTTGTACATTGTTTTATTATCGTTTTTTTTATAGAAGAATCATATGCAAAAGAGAGTCATACCCAATGGGCTTCTCTGGGTGCTCTGGTTTCTTCCCACGTGCATAAAGACTCATTAATTGGCTGAAAAAATGTTAATCTATAGGGGACCGCAGATATTGGGAAATTGGTGGTGCCGACTCACCACCTGGCTATATTCCCGCTTGTCTGTGTTTCATTAGTGATTCTGAGATGCAAGTAGCATGGACGCCAAAATATGAAACTAAACATTATTATTGTTCTGATAGTGAAAAGAAAAATACGATTTGGATTTATCGTGTCTGAAACCTGGATTTGAATAGGGGCTGGGAGATGGTAGCATGTATTACCAGGTGGAGAGAGTTCCAGATTACGGTGGCAATAGTCGTCAAGGAGCTATTTCCCACAGAGCAATGGTTTGACAAAAGGGCTTTTACAGCTGGCACCACCAGCTCGTGTGGTAACCAATCAAAAAGGTGAGCAGACTCTTGGCCAATCCCAGCGCCTCATACCTCCAGCATTCGTGAGCGGCGAACGGTGATGTGCGTGATTGGCGCACCGTGATTCAAATCCATTAGGGACACGATCTGATTGCCTGTCACCAGGCTGGACTTCTCCTTGGCCACCATGCTCCGGAAGAGCACAACTCGCTGTGAACACATACGTGCGTGTTATTTCCTCCTGCATTCGGTACACATGGAACACTACTTGAGTTTATTTCAATGCACTATACATATAGTGAGGGGAGCGGTGGTATAGTGATTAGCACACTACGCTTTGCACCTGGCAACCTGTTCCGAGTCCTACCTACAGTTAACAGCAGTGTCCGTCCAGTGTTCGACGAGCTGAGTTCGCTTCCGATTGCCAAGCAAATACATTATAAGATTGCACTCATTACACACAAAGTGCTTGCCACAAATGAAGCACAATACCTTGCTGATCTTGTCAAGGAGCATAAAGCATCACGCAAACTCTGGTCACTCTCGGAGCGGCTTTTGACTAGCGCTTTCAGATGCGCTTCTGCAGCTGTCTGGAACACTCTACCCTCCAATATTAGGAAACCACTGGAGCTATGCAAATTTAAATCTAGATTGAAAACTCATTTCTTCAGAATTGCATTTTGTGTTAAGTTTGTTGTCCTTCCCCCGCATCTCCGATTAGCACGATTGGCTATATACGGTACAAAATAAGTGTAACATACATACATATAATGAGCATTGTAAATTATTATTTCTGCAAAAAGTAATACAAATGGAAAATATAATGATCAATGTATCCTCACATCCTTGTGTGGAAGAACATGTGGGATGTGCTGGAGAAGCAGTTTGGCTCTCTTCTTTCCCTTCTCGAGCTCAGAGAACAGGACATTTGCCTTCAGGTCCCTGCAGTTTCAAGAGGAAGATTACACAGCAATCTGTCAGCGATTAAGCATGCTCACACAATGCAGGGGTACATTATAGGTGAAACTGAAAATAGGGGCAGTGGGGTGAGTGGTAAGAGAGCAAAAGGAACCCACTCTTGAATTCCACCTTTGACTCTTGTGCTGATCTGAACTCATATCTTTTTAAAGCAGCACCTAGCATAACCACCGGCTTCTGAAATTGCCCACTCAATACAGTAGGTACATGTGAAAGCAAAACCGTTGGCATAAAAATGTGTTGTTTGGATGAAAGCGAAAATGAAACAAGATTGTCTCATCATGGTACCTCCTTTGCCAGTACCAAAATATGAGAATAGGTTTTCCCATTTTTTCTGGCAACAAAACAGGTGTTAAGATGTTAAAACACCAAACTGAAACCTTTTACAAGGAATCATGTCTGCATTAACCACAATACTTGTGATCAGAATGCAAAAAAAACGTACTCTGATCATATATGCATTGTCTTTGAAACTGATTGGTCCACACCAGAGACAGCTTGAGACTAGGCTAAAAAAAGGGGAAAACCTATTCTCAAGATTGTCTCAATAAGAGTATTTTTTTTTTAAATTAAAGTTGGTTGCACATGAATTTAAAAAAATTGTGATGTTTTTAATTGTATTTTCCATAGTCATGTGGATAAGCTGGTGCTGAGAGTTTGGCAGTGTCAATGATGTAGTTATCAAGTGTGTGTGCATGCAGTGCAACTGCACAGGAGCCCGTGGGCCAGAGGGGCCCCAGTGTTGGGCTATGAAGAGTGGGGCAGAAATTGGACATAGGCCCCCCTTTCATTCTTTGCACCGAAGCCCAGACCAATGATGCTAGAGCATTCAGCAGTGCTCTGCATTGTGTTGCACGTGTGATCGTACTTTTTAAGCCAGTGGTCCTCAGGCGCAAACCTCCTCCTGCAGTCTCGCTCGTACAGCGTCATGAGCCAGCTGTGCACCGAGGCGAATAGCTGCGAGCGGTCGGTCTTCTCACTCTCTGTGGTGCCCACACAGCCACCACACAACCACAGCATTCACCGCACATCCACAGCATTCACCACACAACCAGAGATCCACCACACATATTCCGGACACATCGATAGTCACCAGTTTCTCTGTTTTTTTTACTTTCATCCCACTAATTTCTACTATCTACAGCACTCGCATCTCCATCTGTTGTTTATCACTCAACTCAAAATCTTTGTCTTTGTCTTGACGAGCATAAGGCCACTCCAATAACTTTTGTGGGCTACAATTGACTCATGGACCACCCGTGGAAGAGCCTTGCCATAGAGCTAAGCGCAAACAAAAAATTTTGTTGACCTGGTCACAATAAAACAAGCAGTTTGAAAGATTATGGCAGAGCAATATTTTAAAGGCTGTATTCCAAGGGGCAGCAGTTTAATTTGTGCACAGTGCTGGACTTTGAAACAAATGTCTACACATGAGTCTCCACTGAGTAATGCAGGTCATTAACTCATATTTCCTAGTAATAAATGTTCAAGCCACCTCACCTAGAATGCCATCCCAGATCATCTTGAAAACAAAGGTATTGAGGAAGGAAGAAATGGTAACCAGCTCCTCCAGCTTGAAGGAGACCTGCTCTTCGTACAGCTCAATGTCATCCAATATTCTATTGAAAAAAGAACAACAAAAACATGCATGTGTACATGTACATCTATTGTCAATTCACTACTGGCAGAGGGCATCCACACACCATGTGGGTCATGGGGGTTATTTGACCATACTTCATCATGCTGATGAGTTTTCATTCGTGAAGATGGAGAGGATAGATGTGGGAGAATATAAGCCCCCCACGTAGCCCTGCACCCATATAATGCCTTTACACATGAGACTGGTTGCACTCAGTTCGGCTTATATGGGCTCACAATTAATTTGCTATACTGCCATCTCCTGGCTAACTTATAACTTACCCGTTTTTGCATTTCAAAAAAATATATTTGCTCTCCCAACCAACCCCTGTTCCAAAAGCAGAGGGACGCTATAAAAGGGACTCCCATTGGTCTTTGTTTTTTTCGGTAAAGTCACGTATAAATAAGAAATAATAAAATAACATAATAGCGTACGACGTTTCGGTTGCAACACAAGCAGCCATCATCAGGTACAGAAGAGCTAAATTTACGAGAGAGGGGAAACACATAACCTCAGATGTATATACAGACACCCAAGTAGGGGGAACTAACACAGATACAACTGGGGACACAGAGAGAGAAGCATACCAAACAGACAGGGTTTAGCAAAATTTGGAAACCATATAAAGCAACACAGACGGTCGGTCAAAACACAATTAACGTATAGTCCGGTTGATCACGCTATTTCAAAGATTGCCAAATTGCAAGTTAAGTATGAAACTCAAAATACAGACCGCACACACACACACAGACATCCAAGTAGAGCAAACCAGCATGAGGTATGCATATGCATACCTCATGCTAATTTTGTCCCATTGTCTCTCAGCCTTACCTTCTCTGCCTATTTAAGCCAACTTCACTGTGTGCTTGTCTCTGTGCTGGGTCGCTCTACTTGGATGTCTGTGTGTGTGTGTGCAGTCTGTATTTTGAGTTTCATACTTAACTTGCAATTTAGCAATCTTTGAAATAGCGTGATCAACCGGACTATGCGTTAATTGTTTTTTAACCGACCGTCTGTGTTGCTTTATATGGTTTCCAAACTTTGCTAAACCCTGTCTCTTTGGTATGCTTCTCTCTCTGTGTCCCCTGATGTATCTGTGTTAGTTCCCCCTACTTGGGTGTCTGTATATACATCTGAGGTTATGTCTTTCCCCTCTCTCATAAATTTAGCTCTTCTGTACCTGATGATGGCTGCTTGTGTTGCAACCGAAACGTCGTACACTATTATGTTATTTTATTATTTCTTATTTATATGTGACTTTACCGAAAAACCAAAGAGTAATTCCTGCAGTCACGAAAGCTTCAAATCAAGTCCGGACTCCCATTGGCTCTGTGAAATTCGTAATTAACAAGACTCATGAGATGTGATGGAAATTGAACCCAGGGGAGGAGATAGGATAGTAATTGATCCCGCAGAAAGTGCTTGGTAAAGGAAATTATGATTATGATTATGATGATTTAATAATCGTGATAAATAATGATTATTGATGAACAACACTGCCTTATAACATAATCATGATAGGCTGATGTTTTGTGCAAGGACGCGACATCAGAGAGGAGAGACCATGGGTAGGTGGGATGAAAGACATAAGTTCAAGAAGATTACATACAACACTGTGGAGCTGAGACATGCTCATTAAAGTTGACAAATGAACATATACTCACGAGGTGTACTCAACAATAAACTTGAATACGAATACAATACGATGATTAATTAATTGACTTTTCATTTTACAGTTTTCTCAGCGCTCTACGTTAGTGTGATATCCAACTAAGTTGCAACATCACATCTGGCTGCCCCCACTCTCTGTGCTCTGAATGCGGGCTACTGCCTGAATCATCAGCCTATAATTTTCATGCAATGCTTTGTTAAAGACGAATATTGTGAGGTCCTGATTTACACTTTTACATCACTGTCCCTTAACATTTGGTTACATCTTCATCACAATGTTTCGTTTCAGATTTAAGTAAACTGCGCTCTGCTGGTGCCTGCATAAAAATTATCTAAGCGTACAAGCTGACAAGACCAAAGGGTGACATGGGTTGAGAGAATACATTTTTTGTCAAGGTCAAGAAGTGGGATGAGATTATGAAAGTTTCTGACAGGAATGGATAGGAATACATTTGTTGTGGAGCTCATTGGAGTGAATAAGATTGGAAGCATTCTGATGGGACGAGATGGGGAAGATTAAACACGTTGTTCCCATGTCACTCTCTAGCCCAACATGCCGCATTACAGGCCATCATTGTGAACAAGGGCTATTGTATTAAATGTCCTCTGCATAGCAGTGTTATAAGCAACACGGGCAGACACGCACGTGATCAGGTGTCGAGAGCAGTCGCAGAAGAGCGTGAGCATAGCGAGCAAGCAGCGCGAGTCCTCCGTGTCGCTGCTCAGGCACTCCAGAAAGAGAGCGAGGCCACCTTGAGGTCCCAGCTCACAGATGAAGGCCCACAGCTTGGGCAGGAGATCGTCAAGATAGGTCAGACCTGCACAATACAATTTCAGTATATAAACGTGGCTTAATTCGGCTTACATAACATATCAATTTACAATACACATCAACTTCACCTATTCAAAAACAAGGCATTTGGTAGCAGTGTGGTTGCAATAGTTATTTTGTCCAGGAATGCACAAATCATGTATTTACAGGATTTTGTATTAAGCAAGTAACATCTGTACATATATAACACAAATAGGAAAAACACCATGCATTTGACCATACTTCATAATGCTGACCATATATTTGTCCTCGAAAGTATTTAATTAGCAATAAAGGGCACTTTTGCACTCGGTGTAAAGGAAGAGGTACGTCCGAGGGTCGTGACACGGCAAGAGGGCTAGGGACGCCGGGCGCAAGGACAACGCAAATGCATTAATGGTTTCAACGGTTGTTGGAAATCGTAATAAAACGAATATATGAAGATAATCCTAAGAATTAGATGTTAAACCTGTACGAGTTAACTTGTTTTCTTACCCACCTGTTGAACACATTAAAAGCACAAGCATGCACATTTCTTTGCATGCTAGTGCCTTTACTCTCAATTGTTTGCACTGCCTCTCACACTCTACAGATAATCGTCAAATATGCCACCGCACGTGATGGCAGGAGAGCTTCATCGTCGTACCGGTGAGGATCTGGAGGCGGATCTGCGTGAGTGTGGTGAGCGCCGTCTGGTACAGCACACACACCCCGCACACCCTCTGCACCTCGGGCGAATCCACGCGTTTGCCGCCCACCGGTCGCAGGATGCTGCGGACGGCTGCAGAGCGCCGGAACGCCTTTCGGAACATGCCTGAGGAGACGGCCCAGGGAAACGGTCATAGTTAGAACAATGCAAGGCGTGTGGGTTGCATTCGAGAATCACCGCTGTGCACGAGTGTCTTCGCCGGTAAGGTGACGTGGCCTCAATTTGCCATGAGAACTTTATCACACTATAGATCCTATGCCATGAGCAATTGTACGCATCTTGTGCTCATATATACAAAACTTTTCCAATGAGCAAAATAAAATGAATCTCAGCAAAATTTAAAGACTGTTCCTCATGCATTATATGGCACAACTTAAATGTTTACATTTTGATTTAAATGTTTAAATTTTGATTTAAAGCTTTCGTGACTGCAGGGATTCAAAGTCTTGGTTCTTTCGGTAAAGTCACGTAGATCCGGTTCCGTCTGTAAAATATGTGATTCCGGACATACAGTACCCTGGCATCTATAAACTAAGTTGCCTTTGTGGTAGTAGTTACATTGTAGAAACCAAACGACATGTCTCGGACCGCATTCGTGAACACAAAGCAGACCTAAAACACGGTAGGACCAACACCTCGGCCGTGGCAGATCACTGTTATAATTCAGTAGGCTCACATGACATTGACTTCTCCAAGACAGAGGTTCTTTGCAAGCCATCTGGCTATCATGAGAGATTCGTTCATGAGGCTATCCACATATACAAACACAGAGACAATTTCAACCGAGAAGATGGATTCTGGCTTAGCAATCATTGGAAGGATTTGATAAAGCATTTCGGGTCTTAATTGATTGTTCATGCTTACAGTGGCTTTCAGACAGCATACATTAATTTTTCGTCTCCCCCCTCCTCTTTTCAGAACATAGATGGACTCGTCCTTCTAAATAAACTGTCAAATCGCTGCGCGTGGCGCTGATGTTTTTTTATTATAAATAAATAAACCGTTTAAAATTAAATAAATTAATGCAAACCGACACACCTAATGACAACCGTTTGTGTTATGGTCGAAACGTCGTGAGAATTTTTATTGTTTTATATATATTTTATTATTTTATTGTTTCCCTTCAACGTGACTTTACCGAAACAGCTAAGAATATGAATTATTGCAGTCACGAAAGCTTTAAATCAAAATCCTAATATATGCTTACCAAAACCAGTATCCATTTCTTGCCAAGATAATTTCTACATAGAAAATTGTTTCCTGTCAATTGCCAAATTCGTAAAACGTCTGCCAATACTATAAAACACTAATTTTTGGCAACTGATAGTATAACCAACCCTCTTTGCTGAAAATAATCAGAATCCATATGGTTAAAATTTGTACCAATTTTGTGATGACCAAATCAGGTAAATTGTGTCCCATCTCGTTAGATCTCAGAAGCTAATCAGGGTTGAATCTGAATATTGCTTGGATGGGTTGATCATGTGTAAAAATGCGGCAGCAGAGGACAGTCCCGAAAATCCATTGTTGTTATGCCCTCCCCCACCACCTTCGTAAACCTGCACTGACCAGTGAAGCATGGTCAAATATCTCTCATGGAGCACAAGGCATGGGGAGATCCTCATCCAGCAGCAGACTGATAAAAACGGGCTGCACATGTGCAAGTTCATGTTTTGAAATTACAATGGCTGCTGTCAGCGATGTTTGCAGTTTTGTACGTGTGGACGGTGGCATTCTCTACTTTTCACGGGCTTGTCATTTGGGACGGCGGCAGTAGGTGGGGCGGTTGCCAGGGCCGGCTCCTGTCCCTCTGCCAGCTTGCGCGTGAGCACGTCCCGGAAGAGCACCCGGATCATGCGAATACCCCACAGTGACTGCAGCTGCTTCGTCACAGCGGGCATGGCCTCGTTCAGCCTGCTCGGCATAACAGCAGCATCATCAGGCAACGGGTTGCCGCGTACTCATCAATTGTTTGTGCAATTTAATAAGAGAATAATTAATTTATTTTATAACTGGCTCTTTCAAATCTCGCTTTCTTCTGCAGTGAAACGTCAAGTACTGTGAAAGTTAAGTCTAAGTAAAAAAAAAAGATCTTGCTATAATAATTTCCTAAATTGCATAAGTTAAACAAAAATCATGTCAATAATGTACAATCTATAGCATATTACAGAATTTATATCCATATATTGGGGAGCAGTGGTACAGTGGTTAGCGCACTACACTGCAAACAAGGTAACCCGAGTTTGATTCCCAGCTAAGGATAATATCAGTGGCAAGTGAAATCTGAACCAGTCCTAGGTTGCTCCTTTTCATCAACCCACACTAACCAGCGTGGTGAAGTATAATCAATCAACCCTTATGATAGATATGTGGAGAGGCCCAATTTCATCCATTAGTGTACTGACAGTGTCTATGAATTATTATGAGTACGAACTTGGTAATCTTGCATAAATGACTGAATGACTGGCACAGATTCTCATTTAAAGGAGGCATGGGGTCTTCATACAGTAGTGCCCAGAGGGGGCTGTATTGTTATTCCGAGCCAACAAGATATTTTATAACATTGCAGGATGTTCTTTAAAGGTAATGTGTCCCAAGGCAGTCTGCATGCTGTTTGGAATCAAACAAAGTTGGTAGGTAATTAAAGCTTTCGTGACTGCATAAATTACTCAGTTTTTTTCGGTAAAGTCACGTATGTAGAAATACCACAAAATTATATTAAAATAAATAAATACATTTTATATAATTTTGTGGTATTTCTACATACGTGACTTTACCGAAAAAAACCAATGGGTAAAGTTGGTAGGTGTTTACTGACCCATAATCCATGCTCTGTGCGAACCAGCCAAGTACAGGGTGCCAGTGAGTGAGATTGGACTTCTTCTGCAGAACATATTTCTGGCAGTAGGTCAGCACTGAAGTCACCAGGCTACTAAATGCCTCTGTCTCCTCTTCAAGTAAGCTCTCATTTAACAATGCCAGCATGATTAAATTTCCTGCATAAAGACAAATAAAGGTTAGCACCAGTGAAGGTAAAGTCAGATTCAGTTTACGTTCATTGTCGGTAATAATATAAGTGCAACTTAAACCAATTCTAACACTTTCTGTAAACGATGAGAAATTAATTGGGTGGAAGTATTTGCAGGGTGTGAACAAATACGGGAACTACAGGAAAACTGTGATCTTTAACACGTAGGCTTTCGCGACCAATATTATTCATAATAAAGGTTTTTGGGTTAGATCGCGTTAATTATAAATGTGTCGTAACCCTCCACCACCCGACACGGCCAATGACGTCACGTTGACAAAAGACAAATAATTAACTACTTTAGCCCACCGGTGTGTTGAAGAGTGAATCCACAACATTTACAGTTTGAGTACGACGTTTCGCTGGTAAATACATCCAGCATCATCGGGCAATTCGCCAGAATGGTAAAGCCCTCGCTTGCTCCCGGTTTTATATAGAGCAGCAGGGTGACGTCATCATTTATGTAAAACTAATTATTACTGGCAAAGACTAATTAGAGAATCCATTGAAATTGAGAGGAATAAGAATAAATTTAATCGCTCTGACAGCTACAGGCTTAGTGCGGCCTGGAAGCGTATTATTAAATAATACACATTACATTTTGATTTAAAGCTTTCGTGACTGCAGTAATTCATGTTCTTGGCTCTTTCGGTGGAGTCGCGTTGGGGGAAGCAATAAAATAATAGAATATCTATGTTTGTTGTTTTGTTGTTTCCCTTCGGCGTGGCTATGCCGAGGGAGCTAAGAATATGAATGCACATTACAATTCCTTATAGGGGAAACTCATACTAATTAACGGATTACTAACATAGCATATAATCACTAACACACATTACAACTAATTACTAATCTACAACTCATTACTAATCATAACCATTGACTGATTACTAATTGATTATATAATTACAATACCCCCCCCCCTCCGTCTCTAATCACTGCACCTGATGAGTTAAATGATGACGTCACCCTGCTGCTCTATATAAAACCGGGAGCAAGTGAGGGCTTTACCATTCTGGCGAATTGCTCGATGATGCTGGATGTATTTACCAGCGAAACGTCGTACTCAAACTGTAAATGTTGTGGATTCACTCTTCAACACACCGGTGGGCTAAAGTAGTGAACTATTTGTCTTTTGTCAACGTGATACATTTTTTACCGACTGGCCGTGTCGGGTGGTGGAGGGTTGCAACACATTTTTAAATAACGCGATCTAACCCAAAAACCTTTATTATGAAACTGTGATCTCTATTCAGCAAGAGGTGCGAACGTGACCAAAGGCTCAGTTCTCCCATCATGTCCTGCACATGACATAACATCACCATACTGTGTATAATGCACACAGCCTTACTTGAGACCAGTAGTTCTTAACCTGGGGTGTACGCACCCCCTGGGGGCGCGAAATGTCCTTTCTGAGAACCAAAGGGGTGCAAGGCTGCAGTAATGGTTCAGAACCACTGCTTTATACAATAAACTTAAGAGTGTGCACTTATTCTAAATAATTTGGATGACATCATTTCAAATTTTTCTTACAAAGCAACACATTTTCAACAACTTACCGAGCAGACAAAGGGACATGGTGCCTTCAAGGCAAATGCAGATATCCTCTTGATAATCCTTCTGCCTCAGGAATGTCAAGACTTTCCGAAACAAGTCGTGTCCTGACATCATGTTTAAGCACTGTGGAAAAACAAAGTTCAAACAAAGCACTGCTATTGATCTACCAGATTTGTACTGTTAGCTGGGGCTCTTTGCGAGGTGAACTGCGGAGAAAGTGTTTCACTTGGCTCACCTCGGGGGCAATATTGGACAGGTGCAGCACTAACGCCGGAACGGACAGCACGTGTAATGTGAATGATCTTAGCAAGTTTTCCGAAAACTTGGCTGCGACCACAGGCCTGTAAATAAATTACATATATGCGTTAGTATAATTTAAAAGTAAAGGTTTTATTACATGTTTATAGTCCAAAATTCAATAGAAACCAGTAAGACTTACCGTAGTGCAACTGTGAATACAGCTGTCAGTGTAGCTTTGTTCAAAGTTGGTACAACCCTTGCCAGTCCGTTGGTCATTAGTATCTGAGAAATAAGTGGAAGACTGTTACCCCCTGAAGCTTCAACTACAGCATTATTAGCAACTTGAAAACAGCTGTTTGTAATGTTTGTAATTCATTGATGGCTTGGATGCATGGAAACTGGATTGTTGGGTGGTGCACCACAATGTAAAAAAACAATAATCCTGAATCGAATCACAACCCTGCATTGCGACAAATCACTGAATCACAGCGATAGGGTGAATATTGTTACACCCATGATATTGATATAGGATGAATGCTGACCAGTTGGAATCAAACAGTGCAGAAGGATATATAATATGTATGTGTTGTGGAAAGAGTTTCGACTGATGACACAATTCGATGAGATGCAAACATGGATTGCCTGATGATTTAGTGACACATTAAGCAACCTATTCGAAGGACTAAGCTAAGATAGTCAATAGCTATATGTGTTTGCGTCTATACATATGTACTAAGTAACGTCGGCTAAAAAGTTAGTGGACATGGGCACCTGTAAGTCGGGGTAGAGTCCTTTCTGGTTCAGATGTCCCATAACATTTGCACAGATGAGATTCATGCTGATCTTAAAAGTGTCACCTGCAACACATGGCTCGGTGTTTCAGTCTCACTCGAGTACACATAATCAAGTAGGTAACAAATTGTATTCTTTATGTTTATTTAGTTTGTTCTCATAATAATCGAAATGAAACATTTGCATAACATTTACATAAGTAAAACACACATCTCTTTGTTCGAGCAGGCACGATATGACACTTTGAGGATTACAAACCATTCCATTGATGAATTGTTACGTGATGAATTGTTATCCTACAAAGGCGAACTAACCATGTTCCTGAATATCAAACAAATCTGATTAACAACCATGATAATAAACTCCGGTGTATTGTAAGTATTTTAAGTGTTTATTTTTAATAGTTGATTCCTACACAAAAATCTTCTCCCCTCCTAATTTTAGGAGCTGCTTCCAAGCGTGTAATTCCCACTGAAATTTCCTGACCTCTCACCTTTGACCCGCACCATTCTCCAGCCCCCAGCATCAGTGAAAGTCACGAGGACCGTGAGAAACAGCGTGATCTGTTTTGTATCCAAGATACTTTCCGGCTGAAGGGAAAGAAAACAATTTCCCACATTAATTAAAATCATTGCCCCTTAAACACTAGGTTTTCTCCCACGACAAAGGTGCACATTAAACAGTTTGTGGAATTCCAGCTTATCTATCAAAAGTGTCACTTTTTGTAACGTTGCAGTACCTTTAGTTTCTTTAAGTAACTACAGCAGATCGAAAGGACGTCCTTGAGCTGTTTGATCCAACGTAGCATGTAGTCTTTAGAGAGTGCCAGGGATACATACCACACCTAGGAACAAACTGTTACTTGCACACCAGGCAGCGATGTGAAATGCAGACAGATCCATTTCAGTATCCACCTCGAGTGGGCACAGGTTGATGATTGTGCACGATTTATCACACTCGAAGCTTAATTCACACTTGGAGATTAAAGACGATGCCCATTTACATTTATCATGGAGCTTACAAGCATCAGTCTTAATATATGTGCACTGTAATGTCTCGCATACCTTGGAGTCGTTATCCTCCTCCATACTGCTCAGCAAGTGCCGGCAGAACTTTTCAAACCTCTGCCGAAAAAACACACACATGAGTACATTGCCCTATATCCGCAAAACATAAATTTCACGAATATATTTTAAAACTAAAAATAATAATAACTATCAGCCCTGTGCCAATCCACTGTTGGAATGGGAGATGTTTGACCACACTTTACTACACTGGTTAATGTGAACTGATGAAGGGGATGGGAGGGAGCCAGGACTGGTTCAGATATCACTGACGTTAGCTGTGGCCTGCAAACAAAAGCAGGTCACTGGGTTCATAGAGCAGTGCTGATAAACTGCCACTGCTCTATGCCAAGATTAAAACACTGAACTAAAAATTGTACTTAGCCAAGGGGCACAACAAAAGATTTTTAAATCCCAGTAAATGCCATAATAGAAATAACGACCTACTTAAGATGAAAAAAGGGATACAAAGGGATTTATTTTTACATGCAGTAACATATTCATGAGAAACTGAAAACTGAATGAGAATAAATTTTTATTTAAAGCTTTCGTGACTGCAGTAATTCATATTCTTAGTTTTTTCGGTAAAGTCACGTTGAAGAGAAACAACAAAATAACAAAATATATATAAAACAATAAAAAATTCTCACGACGTTTCGACCATAACTCAAACGGTCATCATCAGGTGTGTCGGTTTGCATAAATTTATTTTGAAAACGGCATATTTATTTATTTATATAAAAATGACGTTTGCGTCACGCGCAACGATTGGCTGTTTGCCAGGACTAGTCCATCTATAATAGATGGACTAGTCCTGGCAAATAATAATAGATGGACTAGTCCTGGCAAACAGCCAATCGTTGCGCGTGACGCAAACGTCATTTTTATATAAATAAATAAATATGCCGTTTTCAAAATAAATTTATGCAAACCGACACACCTGATGATGACCGTTTGAGTTATGGTCGAAACGTCGTGAGAATTTTTTATTGTTTTATATATATTTTGTTATTTTGTTGTTTCTCTTCAACGTGACTTTACCGAAAAAACTAAGAATATGAATGAGAATAGTTGAAAGAAACACTAAATCCAAAACATATACTTGCCTTGATATCTTCTGCTGTGTTAAAGATGAAGAGTAGCTTCTGCCCAATTTTAAACAGACAGAGAGCATTCTTTTTTGCAGGACTGGCTTCTTGTGCAGAGAAAAACTCATCCACCTCGTGCCTACAAAGAAGACAGTACCTATTTGTATGAATTTCAAGCATCCATGCCAAACAACTGCAAATTCCTAAACACCTCTTCATTGCGAGTGATTCATGAGCTTGTGGTTACCTTCAAGAGCCTACACAAGGAGGTTCAGTGTTTTTTGTGCTGGTTTTGATGAAGATTGAAAGCCAGATTTCACGATCACTTCATGAAAGATTAACAATTGCAGATTAACAATTGCACATACAAATCTTGTGCAAAGCAAATCTAGTATGTTCGCTCGCATAAATGTCTCCTATGGGGTGTACACGTGTGCTGGTGTGAGGTGCTCTCTCAGATGCTTTATTTCATTATAAAATACAAAAGTGCCTGTTTTATACAAAAGTCCTTACCACCTGTCAAATGTTTCTGCCTCTATAAGCAAATACATTCAATGTATATTTGACATAACAGTCTGGGTAATTTGACTGGCCGCACTACTGGCATAAAAGGACACCTTGGGAAATGGAGAGTTCTTTTGATGTCCGTAAGTAAACAAATCCGAGTGTTTGATACTTTCAGATTGAGGATGAATGAATGTTTAACTTTAAGCAAACTTTGCATTTCTGAGAAAAAAAAATCAATACTCTGGATAGACCACCTGAAATAAGATGGATAAATTTTAATTCAAAGCTTTCGTGACTGCAGGGATTCATATTCTTGGTTCTTTCGGTAAAGTCACGTAGAAGGGAAACAATAAAATAATACAAATATAAAACAATAAAATTCTCACGACGTTTCGACTGCAACACAAGCAATCATCATCAGGTGTGAAAACCACAGCTACCATGAGAGATTCGTTCATGAGGCTATCCACATATACAAACACAGACACAATTTCAACCAAGAAGATGGATTCTGGCTTAGCAATCATTGGAAGGATTTGATAAACCATTTCGGGTCTTAATTGATTGTTCACGCTTACGGTGGCTTTCAGACCGCATCCATTATTTTCGTCTCCCCTCTCCTCTTTTCCGAACATAGATGGACTCGTCCATCTGAACAAACTGTCAAATCGCTCTCCATGGTGCTAACATAAAAAAACGCCAATTTTTTCAAATTTTCGTGCTGTGGTTTTCACACCTGATGATGATTGCTTGTGTTGCAGTCGAAACGTCGTGAGAACTGTATTGTTTTATATTTTTATAATTTTATTGTTTCCCTTCTACGTGACTTTACCGAAAGAACCAAGAATATAAGATGGATAAGTTCGGGGTAACAAAATAACATGTTATAATTTTTACAGAACTTCAAAACCTCTGAAAGTCTATATTAGTCCTAGAATCTTCTTTGGGTTTGGGGGAAGGCTCTCAAAGTAGTAGCCTCATTCAATCCTGAGATTCAGTGTGGAGTAATTTGGGATACTGCCAATGTCTCTTCGATTTTGTTAATTGCAAATCCCAGGAGTATTAACACTCATTTATTGGCTTCAAACATCTTAATACACATGCACCTTTATATGTTGCGCATGTGCAGCATTGTGAGATGCAGTTTGCATTAATATATAAAAAACCATAATAATTATTTTTATGAACCTCCCCATTTGTATTTACCTGCAATGAATCACTCCAGCACCTTTGCATGGCAGATTTGGCTGTTTCCAACGAATGATGGAAAATTAATAGCCCACAATGCATTTGTGGTCACCAATCTCAAACCATGGACTGCAAAGTAGACTACGGTGTACATCAACCATTTTGTGGCAGCTTTCAAATCATTATCAGGCTACTCCTTAAGCCGTCAAATTGGCTCAACAACCTTGCCATGAATGCTGCAGACCAACTCCCCACAATGCGAAAAAATAATTGTAACAGAAAAAAAGACTACTCCCTTACCGAGTGCGGCGGGCAATGCATCGGCGACACAGGAAGCCGCGCACTAGTGCTTGGATCTTGATGGCGGCACGCTCTCGATCCCGCTGGCCTCGCCGCTCCTCCCGCGCCACACGCGCTCGGTCCAGGAACTCGGCACGAGTGCTTTGGCTCTGGGCGCCCGCGCCGAACATCTCTGCGTCTCTGCAGATGTAAACGCACGAGTGCACAAACAGTGGAAGTTCCTCAATGCAACTCTCTACTGGCCGCTGTCGCACCAGTTCAGTGGCCAGGAAGGCACGAGCCAGCATCCGCCAAGCTCTTATATTACATAGTATAGGCATAATGCAGATTCGTCAATTAAAATCGATTATCATGCTCACGATATCACTCATGAAATCGTGAGTGTAAATATCTATTGTTTGTAAAATAATTATATATGCGAATTTTGTGAATGTAGCATTTAAGCTCATTAAAGGGTACATTTTAAAGATATAGAGATTGAAATGAATACATTCTTGAATCGATAATATATTCTGAAATTATTATTTGTACCTTGCCTTACTTCCATCAGTACACAGTTAAAAACTCTTTGTGGGCAATAAAAGCGAAGATTTTGAATTAGTCTCTTGGAGAAAAAAAATGAGAGCAAGACAAAGGCTTAATTGGGTAACCATCTGCTGTTGAAATATTGCCAATCTACTGTGAAGCTCAATTGCATATTTGACAGTACCTACTGACAGAATTCAATGGAGAAAGAGCTTTAATCCAAGCTGCTGTCACATTCCATGGGCATGTCTTGTAGCAGGAGAGGTTGCCATACCTAACACAGTGTAAAATGTGCATGTTTAAAATTAGTTGTAAAGCCACCAGCGCTGCATATCATGATTAAAGCATGAGTAAACAGTACAGTACAGGTCACCTTGGACATGACACAATACCAGAACACCAGCAATGAGCTAGAGATATTAATATTCACACAACAATCATGGATCATGTGCATTATTAACAATTTCCCCCTCATTATTGAGCAATAACCCAGTGACTATTTCTTTAAATTTTACCATTGTAGGGGCCACTGAGCTTTGCTGTATCGCTCATTTTTCAAAAAAGACCTGGCCACAAATGATAGCTGAACGAAGTGGCTTATCACGTGGAAATGCATAGCAGCCAAATTCTTTTAACGCATGTTGATCTTAAACGTGGAGATGAAAACCGGACGATCCGGAAAAGAAAAAAAATCCAGACGACCACGGGGAGAGAAACATGCATTCTTCAAATATATGTACAGGTGTCAGGGTCAGGATCGAACCCACAACCTCGTTCATACGAGGCGAGGGAGATAACATCTCGCCATCGCGGCCACCCCAGTTACACACATCCCAATGTCAACAATATTCATTTGTGAACATCAGTATATTACCGTATAACCACCCTTATGTGCATGGTAATTATATTAAACGAAAGGTTTACTTCTGGTTTAACTCCAAGAAAGTGATCATCAGTAATCCGCAGCACTTACACGGGTCTCACCCTCATTGGTGATCATTAATAATCCACTGTCCTTCCTTCGGTTTCATTCTAGTTAGTAATTATCAGCAATCCACGGTACTTAAACGGGTTTGATCGTTATTAGTGCCTATCAGTAAGCCACAACCCTCATTTAGATTTCAACCATATTCGTGATCGTCGGTATGACAGCCCCTTACACACACACGATTATATCAAATACCACGTTTATCATTTCATTTCCACCCTCACTGTTGCTCTTTGGTACGGTAGAGCAATTAAACCGGCTTTTACCCCCATCGGTTCGGTATTCATTCACCCACAACTCTCATACCGGTGTCAAACCATTAGTAATCATCATTAAACCACACCTGGTTACCCGGGTTTCACCATCATTAGTGACCATGTCAGCCGGTCTCACCCCGAGTGACAGCTCTCGTACACATCACTACATAAAACACCACACACCACACACATACACATTTGTTTGCCTCAGTTTCACCCTCATGAGTGACCATCAGCATTTCCCCGGGGTGGTCGTGCTCTTTATATATAGTAAAACTTGCACTGCGAGGCCGCGCTTGTCCTTTGTAAACAAAACGCTTCGCATTCAAAGCGGCGCACGGACGATCCCCGACTACGTGCGGCGGGGTCGGACGAGGAGTGGGGGGGGGGAGAGGGACAAGGGAGCCGAGAGAACGAGGAGGCGATGGTAGAGGAGGAGGAGGTGGTGGAGGTGGAAGGGCACACACCGCGGTCACCACAGCGGACCGAGGCCGCCGCTCCAAACTCTCGCGGGCGGCGGTAAAGAGACGCGGACGGCGGCGGCCAAGGCGGAGGGGGGGGGGCGCGGAACGACGGTCTTCGTCCCACCAGCGCCTTTTACATTTCCTAGCCCGGATAAGCCACGGTAGCGGAGGCTCGCGGCGGGGGGGGAGGGGGGCTTCCTTCCACGTGCGCGCCCGGACCAATCAGCGCGCGGGAGCCGCCGCCTCGCGTCGTCTATCCGCGCTACGGAATATAAAACGCGACAGCCAAGCGTGCTTTATTATTGTGGTCGCTGAGACGTCAGTGCGCATGCGCGTAGCGAGCCTCCGCCCCCCCCCTACATATTTCCCCGCCCCCTCGTCTTCCCCCCCTCCCGCTTTCAAAGGGGACGCGCACACTCGCAGCCTGTGTTGTGGCACGTGTTGCTTCATCACTGCCAGTTGAGTTTACGTCCTGATTTTTTTTCAATAAAATGTTTTTATCCCACATCCTCCCTCACATCAGACATTGCAACATCCTCACATTACGGACGGCTTTTCCAAATTAATCGACGGTCTCAGGCAACACTGGACTAATCAAGAGCAGGCGGGGGGGGGATTGTCTTTGGGGGAGGGGGGTTAGTCATTGCCATTCTGGGCTCAGGTAATTTAAGACTTCTAATGTTCAGGAATGTAGCCCATGCACTGTGTGTATTCTTCTTCCTCGTCTTATAGCTCAGATGCTCCAGTGCTGAGATTGGGCCTAAAGAATGCAACCAGTGAGTATGGGAGATATATATTCTTGGTTCTTTCGGTAAAGTCACGTAGAAGGGAAATAATAAAAGAATAAAAATAAAACAATAAAATTATCACGAAAACCATGCTGGTGTTCACACCTGATGATGATTGCTTGTGTTGCAATCGAAACGTGAGAATTTAATAGTTTAATTTTATTTATTTTATTATTTCCCTTCTACGTGTACTTTACCGAAAGAACCAAGAATATGAATCCCTGCAGTCACGAAAGCTTTAAATCGAAATTTATGGGAGATATACTTTTATTTAATTAAGGGGCCGTCCATAAATGACGTCACGCGATTTTGGACGATTTTTGACCCCCCCCTCGTCACACGGCGTCACAAAAAGTCAGACCCCCCTCAAATATGACGTCACAAAGCTCTGCCCCCCCCCCAAAAATATATAAAACATGCTTAAAATCGCTTTAAACTATTGTCATTGTAGTGCGTATTTAATGTGGCGCTGCACTGATGCTGTAGGAGAAAACATTTATTAAAAAGTATATTTAATTAGTAGAACGTGTTGTCTATATTTATTGAAAGTTGCGCATTTTGATGTGACGTCACATTTCTCACCCCCCCCCTCGTCACACATCGTCACAAATGTCTGACCCTCCCCCCCTAGGTGCGTGACGTCATTTATGGACGGCCCCTAAGGGATTATTTGCGACTCAGTAGCTACTATAAGGTAACTTCATATGCCTATTTAAAAACAAAACTGGTAATCAGAAAACACGTTTTAACTTTAATTTGCAGTCCCAAACCCTGATTAAGGCTATCTGTTCTGGCCTCTATTTATGTGACAAGAAGAAATGCCATTGTCCTAAACGTCGCACATATTATATATTTATTTTAAGACACTGCTAAGATTAGTCAGTTTATTTTGGGTAAGGTCATTGCTGAGGTGTTCATCGGTTAAAATCGATAAACGTCTTAACCGCATTATAAGACGCTCCGTAAAGGAAACTAACAATTATTCGCGTCGTTGTGGATTTGCTGTTTCATATAACAAATCTGCTTGAGAAAAGGCTGTTGGAAATCATCAGTCTTTAAGGGCCAAATATTTAATTCTCAATTCTATACCACTTTTTTCATGCATGCTTTTTAAACATGTATTTTGCTCACCTCTTCCCCTCTCTCCTTTTCCACTATTCGTCCGTCACCTGATTTCATTTCTCCGTGTATTTCCAGACGCGTGGCATTTAAGTGGCATATAAAATCAAATCCTTATACTACCGCACTTTCATTTATATAGCTCAGTGGGCCTAACCTGGTAAAATAAAATAATATTTTAAACTTAATTTCATTTGTACAACTTGCCTTAACAAAGGATATATTTTTTTCGCGCTGAAACAACCCCCCCGTTATTATATACAGCACACTAAAGTTATCCCGTTAAACATCATTGCCTGAATTGGAATTGGTTGGTATGTGTTCTTTTTTTTTAAAGAACACATACCAACGGTGTCACGTGGATGCACCAATGCCTCTTGACTCTTGTTACATCACTACCACGGGTCCTGCTTTTGACATGTGCCGCTCTTTAAAAGGGACGCCGTCTACTGCCGCCTTGACGCGTGCTCTGACCTGTTTACTCTGCAAAGGCGATTTGTGCGAGACAACTGTTCCAGGAATTGATTGACGTTTTGCCTCGACACGCAAACAGTCACCCGAGCCCTAACCTTGTCATCTGCAGCTAAACATAAACTGGATTTCTAAGTAGCGAGAAAAATGAATGATACAAGTACAGTATACAATCGTTCTCCTCTCATTTAACGCGCCTAAAAAAATGTAGTTTGTGCCAATATAAATGAAATACCATCACAAAGCTGTGAACATATTTTTGCTATGGAGTTAATACAAGCTTCGACGGTATATTGTATGTATTTATATGTGTAATAGATTTTCTTAAAACGATTTGTTTTACTGCCACAATAAAGTTAATTATAAACCCGGTGAGTTATTTATAACAGATTGCAGACGTTAATGTTTGCGTATTTGGACATAAAACCGTTTAAAGTGACACTAAAACAGTCGGTGATTGACAGGAGCGTTATCAATTGATATTAATCTTCAGCCCAAAAGTATTTTCTGAAAACCATCATCTAGAATTTTGATACGTGTTCTATGAGTGTGACGAGTTGCATACAACATTACATGAGACGTTATAATCTAGATCTGAAGTTTTCGTGACTGTAGGGATCCATACTCTTTGGTTCTTTCGGTAAAGTCACGTGGTAGGTAGAAAATAAAACAAAATACCGAAAGAACCAAAGAGTATGAGACGTTATGTCGCTTTTTAAATATAAGCTACCGCTAGAATCGTGTACTGTATTAACGTACTAATCTTACAAGCCCCGTATTGTTTTCCGGCACCATAGCCACAACAACAACCGGGCGGGATTAGTCCCCAAGTAGCGGTGACGTCACCGCGGCGTGCGTGCCAGGCTAGGTGTATCTTGAGGCAACGGAACACCGCACACATCAACCACCGACATCACCAGTGACCATAATAGAAGTTTTTGGGTTATATCGCGTAAATACATAAATGTGTCGTTAAACTCGCCGCCACCCGACACGTAAACAGAACGTGGCCAATTCGTCACTGGTACAGCACGCCGGTGTGTTGGAGAGCCAAGCCACAACATTTACAATCTGAGTACGACGTTTCGCCAGTAATTACAACTAGCTTCATCAGGCGACAGCCAGATTTGTTCTGTTTACGTGACAACCCTTACGAGTTGGCTGTGTCGGGTGGTGGCCGGTTTTCACGACACATTTATATATTTACGCGATCTAACCAAAACACCTCTTATTATGGAGGATGATGATATTGGTCGCGAAAGCCTGCGTGTTAAACTGCTCACCGGTGACGTCTGCGTAAAACCTTCAACCCACGTGTCGACGACATTCCTTCCCACGTGTTTTCACCCGCACGCACCCAACAAGCCCGTCACCGGCACCTCCCTTGGCAACGCCCACTTTTCTCCCCATTGTCCAATGGGGATCGCGAGAAAACGCCGGTGGGGTTGGGGACGTGCGACGCGGACCCTGTTCACGAATGACATCATCACCATCTCCACCCCACCCACCGCACAGCTGATGCCTGCCTGCGTTGAGCGGTGGTGAATCGGGAGCTCGCCTGCGGAATCGCCGCTGTCATTCATCCGCATATAACGGTGCGACCAGCGTCCGACGGCCGCTGTCTCCGCCGGCTCACAATCGTCGCACTCGGGTAAGCGCAACGGGGGGAAGCCTTCCCCGTTCGGCGTTGCTCTCTCTCTCTCTCGAGAATGCGGTGGCGTATGATGTGCTGCAAGAGCTATTGCTGCTGCTGCTGCTGCTATACGCGGTGGCATGCGCCGCGCGTGCGTGCGTGCGTGTGGATGCGCGCGTGCGTACGCAGTTGCTTGCCCGTTGCTTGCCCACTGCCGACGTGTCACGGCATGCGTTGTGCGCACTCGTAACGGTTCAAGCACGATAGCAATTGCACATATACATTGCCGTGTGTGTGTGTTTGAATACTGACACATTTGTACGATACAGTCAAAACACCCACGCCTGCACAATACATTCATTAATTGCCCACCTATCTTGCACGCATGCATATATATTACTGTCTACCGGACAGCGGAATATATATCGTTTGCATCGAAGGGTGTTCACTGTTGGACACAATGTTTAAGACGGTATGCGAATGGAATTCATTGGCCAGCACACTTCCCCATAGCAGTGTAACAAGCGCTGTTCAACACGTACACGATTAACAGACTGGCATTCTCATTAAGTTTAGCTTGGCAGTTAAGAGAGTCAACAGATTGACTGCCGAAGGATTCAGCTGAAGGTGATAAGCAAGACATATGGCCTATGCTATAGCCTCTTAGTTTTAATTTGAAATGGTATATTCTAGTTCATTATATTATGTTTAGTCAAGTAACCCCACCCCGCAAAAACGCACGTTTTTGGGAGGACCTCACCTAGCAGTGGATTGACAAAAAGTCCGTACATATACCATCTATTGACTGGCTCACATGTTTGTTGTTGTTTTCTACACATGAATAAACCACACAAATATACACTGCACAAAGCAACGATTTGTAAGGCGTATGGGCTAATAGTTTAAAATAGTCAAGTCCTTTGTACACTTATCCGAGCTGCATGGCCCACTACTACCTCTGATTTATGAGCTTACATCCCAAGGTCTGTGAGAGAATGTCGGTATTACTGGAATGCTGGCACAGCGATTCGCGCACTGCGCCACGAACCTGGCCACCTGAGTTGGATACCCGTCCATGGCTAACATCAGTGGCGAAGGAGATCTGAACCTGTTTGACCTCTGCCATGAATGAGCGTTTGTCCTTGCGCTCAATGTGATATTTCATATATATTTTTTAAGGCACTCGTCATCCCACTGCAACCCATGCAGAGGAATACGCTTCCATTCCCTAACACTTTGCATCATTGCAACTGTTCGGGAACTGTTAAAAGATAGCAGGCATGGCGTCTGAGCGCGTGCTGTTTGTGTAAAACTGTTTGTGTAAAACAGCAGCGGGGCATGTGACCGGGGCACGGGGAGTGTTGTCAGCCGCGGGACTCACAATCTTTGTAAATTTTAAGAGGCAGCTCCTGTCAGCGAGGAAGTGTACATTCCAAGTGGCAGTTTTGATGACTCGGAGTCAACGGTACGCGTGGGAACGTGGGCAATTTCACGCCGGTAGCTAAGCCCAGTGGAGCACAATGCCTCTCTGTAAGTCGAAATCTCATTTCTTCTTTAGAACTGTTTTTTTTGTGTTTAGTTTGCTGTCCTTCCCCCCGCACCTTCGATTTTGCACGGCTGGCTACGTACGGTGCTGCGCAAGGAGTTCGACGTGCATACACATTTACACACACACACAGGAAGCATTGATTGATAATTGTTGCAGGCTTAACTAAAAGTGTCAAACTTGACTCGCCGTCGTGTTGATTGTGGGTAAACATTCACAATGTGGAGCACGTGCGATGAGAGCGTCACGCCAGGAGTTCATTGAATCCAGTGGAGCACATTGCTCGTAAGTGGAGTCCACGGGCAAGCGTCGGACCTGCCAAGATTGGCCGGATCTATTTTGGAAATGATTAACTTACGTTTTTGAGGGATCACCTTTCACCCACTAGCTGTGCAGTAACCATGGAACAAACGCACCTTTGCACCAGTTCTTAATTGGTGGGCAGCTCTGAACCTCTACTTGGGAAGGGGGAGTGGCGGCGCAGTGGTCAGCGTGCTGAACTGTGAATCAGAATACTTGAGTTAGATTCCCGGCTAAGGCCATCACGCGTGGGCGAGTGCTATCTGAAACGGGGCGTGGGCTATCCCTTCACCAACCCCCACTGACCAGCGTGGTGAGGTATGGTCAAACAACCCCCCCATGACGAATATGACGCGGGTAGGCATTCATCCAGCAGTGGATTGACAAATGACTGTACATGACATGACTGCCTCTATTAAAACATTGGAACTCGTATCTGCTATTCGAATACGAAGTACAGGAGTAAACAAATGGCCGTTTATGAACTCCGGATATTATTTATAGGTAATGGTCTTGTCTTTCGTTCCAAAATTTTTACGTGATTAATATCGTAAATATAAATAGTTAATCACGTTAATTTCAAGTACCGTACTGGAGTTTGTCACTAAGTTATGTTGGGATGTATGCGACTATTAAACGCACATTGCAAAACTGTATTCATCATGACCAACAGTATATTTGAGAAATAATCAATGAACTCCATAATTACCCATATGCACATATTCTTATTCCGCACCTCCGATTGATACGGTTGGCTACGTACCGTGTGAAATAAATTCAACATACAGGGACATACTGATGTACAATTCTGCATAAACAAGTATTTTATATTCTTTGGTTCTTTCGGTAAAGTCATGTAGATATAAAACAAAAATAAAAGCAAAAAGCCCACGACGTTTCGATCGCAACACAAGCGGTCTTCATCTACGTGACTTTACCGAAATAACCAAAGAATATGAATTCCTGCAGTCACAAAGTTTTAAGTAAAAAATGTCCTTTTCACGCTCATAATCGTATAGGTAAAAATACCTCAATATCACCAGCAGGGGGCGGTAATGTTTCACTGCCACTACGGGACGGGATGGAGATTGGGTTTGATCGATTGTCACGATTCAACACTCGCTATTCAATTGAAGAATAGTTAACGTTTCTTTTACATCATGGTGACTAAGGTGACCAAACATGACTGTAGAAGTCACATGAATCCATACCAAAAAATACAATTTAACGCGTAGGCTTTCATGACCAATATTATCCATCATAGTTTTTTTGGGGTTAGATCACGTAAATATAAATGTGTCGTTAAAACCCGCCACCATCCGACACAGGCATTTAGTAAGGGTTGTCACGTAAACAAAACGTGCAAATTAGTAATAGTTCAGCACACCGGTGTGTGGGAGAATACACTCATACTCTTTGGTTTTATTCGGTAAAGTCACGTAGGTAAAATAAAATAAAATCAAAGAAAACAATTAAATCACGACGTTTCGGAGGCAACACAAGCTTCCGTCTTCAGGTGGAATAGTCACACAGCAGAAAATCTGTGTGACTATTCCACCTGAAGATGGAAGCTTGTGTTGCCTCCGAAATCTGTGTGACTATTCCACCTGAAGATGGAAGCTTGTGTTGCCTCCGAAATCTGTGTGACTATTCCACCTGAAGATGGAAGCCTGTGTTGCCTCCGAAACGTCGCGATTTAATTGTTTTTTTTAATTTTATTTTACCTACGTGACTTTACCGAATAAAATCAAAGAGTATGAATCCTTGCAGTCATGAAAGCTTCAAATCTAGAAGAATAAACTCACTTGAATTGTAAATGTTGTAGGTTTACTCTTCCATACATCAGTGGGCTGAACTCGCAAATAATTGGCATTTTGTTTACGTGACAAACCTTAATAATTGTCTGTGTCGGGTGGTGGTAGCCTTAATGACACATTTATATTTACGTGATCTAACCCAAAAACATACACACGTACATTAACTTTAAAACATGGGCGTTTTATTATTATTTATTTCTAAGTTACACTCAAAGTGTGGATTTCTCAAATATTGCTTTATTTAATGACCAATGTCACGTGATATCCATACATTGACACATCGATGCACAAAAACGCAGAGAGAGGTGCATTCTTAGAAGTGTACAATGAGAAAGGCAGAGGGACACACGGATTCAGAAGGCATCCACAAGTTAGAGACATCATTGTGACTGCCATAAAGGTGGTGTACGTGGATTTGTGCAGGACATGTCTCCAGAAGGGATGATGGCCGGTGGTCGAGACTAACAACTGAGTGGCAGTGAAAGGAGAGAAAACTCCTCCAAGGGTCCGTCCAGCACAGAGATAAGCAGGTGGTCTGCAGGTGGTAGATGGATTTTTACGTTGTGAGACCATGAGAGATGCTGACTGCTTCAGTAGGCCTTCATCCAGCAGTGGATAAATCATGGCTGATAATGTTAAACTTGTAAAGAGCATCTTAATATCATCCCACGTGTTGTAGCAATAAATAAAAACTACAGTCATTCAATCGATAAATGTTCTGCATCGTAATCAGTGTGATAGGTGAACTCTATATTAAGACGCTTTAATTCAAGTGTGACGACATTCTCACTTGTGAAATTATTTTTTTTTGCTCTCGTTTCAGGATTTTCCCGCTTCTTGACTGTGAACTGGAACTGCAGCGTCTTTGGCTCTCGAGAAAATGGCAGAAAAACACAAGAAAATACAACGGTCAAAAATTTCGAGCAACCAGCTCTGGAAAGAAGCCGACAATGCGGCCACTCCTAAGGCTGGCGTTCGGAGAGGCAGTTTCGAATCCGGTAGAGGACCCAACAATGCAGCAGCATCATCGCATCAAGCCGTCACTCAAAGCCAACCTAAAAACCTGTGCAGCAATTCTGCAGTAGGTCATTCGCAAGACACGCCTGACTGCTTGGCCATACCCAGTGGATATTTAAAGCAGGGCGCAAGCGATGCAGCTCCTGCTGCTGCCCCTGTCCCAGATAGCACTAGGCTTGGACTCGATTGTGTTCCGGCTGCCGGCAGTCGGCGCGGAAGCGCCGTCGGTGGCCAGATCGATGGAACGGTCAGCAGCCTCCCACCCCGCGGTGGCGGCGAGGCGCAGCAGCGAAGGGCCTACCTGGCCAAGTTTGTGCTGGGCTCCTTTGACGATGCGTCTGATGCTGAAGACGGAGGAGGAGGTGGCCCCGGTATTAGTGCTGGCCTGGCGGCTGCGCTGCAGGGCAGGCGCGGCAGCTTGGAGGCGGAGGGTGGCAGGAGAGACAGGGCCGACGTCGATCCGCAGTGCTGTCCACGTGCCAACTGCCAGACGAACATCAGGTGAGTGAGGTCGCAAGTGATGGACGTTTCCAGTTGTTTATGAAATTTCCACCGATTTGTGGAAATGTTGCCATTGTAAGGCATGCTGCTGCAGTGTAATGGTTAGCAGATTGGACTGGCAATCCAGAGGTCGCTGGATCGATTCGATCTCCTGGCACGGAAGTTGAAACAATGGGAACGTTCTTAAATCCACCAGCTCTGTCCACCCATCAGTATACATGGATATGAATACACCACAGCCAATCGACAGGTCATGTGGTGGGGTAAAGTGTGGGTATTCCCACCTCTAAGATATGTGGCCAGTTTAGAAGAGTAAGCCAAATACCTACTAGAGGGGCTCTCCAGGTCTCGCTCCAGCAGAGGCCCGTCCACCAGCAGTGTCATAAGCAAGCAATATCAGGCTGCACTTTTACCTTTGTATCATTGTCGTTGTCACGAACACTATTGGCGGGTGTGGTTGTGTACGCTCGTGATTCACCTGCTCTGAAGGCAAGGTTTAGTAGTCTTGAAATGTTCTTTCAAGTGTGAAAATTGGAAACATTAACAACAGCAGACTATATAGAGGGGATGCAACAGTGAGCATGGCATAAGCGTGCTATGACAGAGATTGTTTGAAAAATCAGTCAGAGGCAATGGACATGAAACTACCCGCATTGTAGATGCTGCTTGATGTACAGCATCCTGAAATTTAGTCACATTCGTCGATTGATAACTGTGCTGTGATTCAGTGCAGGATGGCGATCCTTCATGCCGTCTCTCTGTAGTGGTTTGTCACTGTGCCAGTCCTCCAACACTCGATAAGATGTTAACGTCAGATCTGCATTTGGTTCGTGAGATGCTTGCCGACGCCGTCCCGCGGTCGTTTTGGCCAGGAGGGTCCTGCTAGGTTTTGCCAGCAGGGGGCGGTGTTGTTACGTGTATGTATATTGAACGTCTTTCACTCCGTACATAGGTAGCACACCGTACCAACCGGAGTTGCAGTGGAAGGACACCAAAACACACCTAGATTGAAAAGTGCATAGCTCCAGTGGCTTCCTAGCATCGGATGGAAGAGCGTTCCAAACGGCCGCAGAAGTTGCGCGATGCGGTGACCGTCTTTGTTCGATGGTTAGCCAAAAGCGGCTTCTGCGAGGATGTCCGGAGTTTGCGTGATGGTTTATGCTCCTTAACGAGATCAGCAAGGTGTTGTGGTTCATTATTGGCAAGCAATTTGTGTGTCATGAGTTCGACCTTAGAATGTATTCGTTCGGCAACCCGAAATAATACCAATTGAGTAATTTGCAGCATTGGGATGTTTGGCCAATACCAGTGACATGTTTTTGTTTTATTTAGCTCTGGGTGGACATTTGGAGAATTCGGATAAAACCCATGCAGTACAGGAGGAAAACAGACAAATTTCATACAGAGAGGTGCCCGAGTCAGGAATCAGAAACCCAGGTCCACTCCTTCCTCTGAGGCACAAGTGTTCACCAAAGTATTAAAGCTTTCGTGACTGCATAAAATTACTCATTGTTTTTTTTTTCGGTAAAGTCACGTATGTAGAAATACAATAACATTATATTAAAACAAAACACGACGTTTCGATCACACCTGATGAAGATCGCTTGCGTTGTGATCGAAACGTCGTGATTGTTTTTTGTTTTAATGTAATTTTATTGTATTTCTACATACGTGACTTTACCGAAAAAACCAATGAGTAGGTGTTCACCACTGCGCCAACAAGGTTGAGCCCGGATAGTGTTTGTACCGGCGAACCACCATTCCTAAAACACACATTATTTAGGAATGCTTCGTGAGTAGTGGTACACAAGCACCAATAATACAATAAACATTTATTTATAACAGGTGATGTTTGGAGCCCAAAACGTTGCCTATTATGCTCTCATAATATATGCATTGTCTCTGAAACTGATTGACCTCCACCAGAGACATCCTTATCTGTGGCCTTGTCTCACCAGTGTCAGAGCAGAGAACGCCAAAAGGCGAACAGCACAAAGACAATGCTCGTGTCAGGGCATTGACGGCTCGGCGGGCGTGAGGAGCTATATCATGTTTGTTTGCATGTTCACCACAAGTATGTGTGGTTAATGCAGACTTGATTCCTTGCACAAGCTATCTATTCGGTGTTTGAACATCTTAACATCTTGATTTAAAGCTTTCGTGACTGCAGTAATTCATATTCTTAGTTCTTTCGGTAAAGTCACGTTATTATTATTTTGTTGTTTCCCTTCAACGTGACTTTACCGAAAGAACTAAGGATATATATCTTAACACCTGTTTTATTGCCAGAAAATATTAAAAAACCTATCCGTATTTTTCATACTGTAATAAACATTTGCGTGTAAACCTAGTGAGACAAAAATATTTTTTTTTATCTACAGTAGATTATGAATGCCCCATATCTTGAGTTTAATTGATCTAACCACCCAGCCTGGAGTTTACTGCTGCTTAAATTCCTGTACTTGCGAGAGAGAGCTGGAGACGAGGTGGACAGACGCAACCGTGTCACGATGTCGTGATGTCATAACGCCTGCACGCATGACGCATGACATCACGTGGCCAGCCATCCGCATGCTAATTTTATCACATGATCCATGGGGGAAATAAGCTCGTGGAACCCTTTCGGAATGGAATGTACAGAACTAGAAGCGCCGTCCCTGTCGCTAGGCACATGTGAAATAATCATTGGCATTCTTCGTGCAAGTAAAAATGCAAGTGTTGTCACAACCCTTCATCACTTGACACCCTCTGGCTCTCGTACTTGAGAGAGTGGGTGAGGGGCAGGGAGACCGAAGTTAAGTGCTTGTTGAATGAGCTGTGTATGTGTGTGTGAGTGAGAGACTCATCTGGAATAAAAAAAAACGTTGTTCAGTCATTGTTCAACATCGTCACCGGTGGTGGTTGCCGTGAGCGGGAATTGAACTCGGGTCGCCGGGTTCGTAGCGCGGCGTGCTAACCGCTACGCTACAATGCGTTACGCTTCCACACACACACAGACACACACACACAGACACACACACAGACATAGACAGACACACACACAGACACACACAGCGCGCTAACCACTACACAACAATGCGTTACGCTTCCACATGCGCGGGTCACGTGACAGATTTGACGTCACAGCTCACTTGCCGTGCAATAAAAATATACATTATTGAGCTCCCCCCCCCCCCCTAAAAAAAACAAAAGTGTATTTTTATATTTTTTGCATGGTGTACAGTCTGGAAAGTACCAACATGGCAAATTTCCAGTTTGTTGCATGTCGGGAAGTAGGCTAAACATTTTGAACAGACACACATTCACAACTTTGCTTTTTTATATATATGGAGATAATCGGCATTTTGCGACCCCCACTGCCACTGTGTAGCATACTTCCATAGCCATGCGCCATCGCCGCACACGCGTCGGATAAAAAGTAAGGGACAAGTCCTTACTTACTAACAACTCCTCTATCATTTCTCATTGCTGGAGGGGTTGCCCCAATTTTATGATGAGTGCTTTCGGCATGTCACGAGACGGAAAAAAAACATTTGGAACTCTCGGAAGGGGCAGAACAATAGCTCATTTTAGAGAACGGCCCACAGAAGCGGATATCACAGAACTACTTTTGAAATGCGTTCGAATTTCCTCTGATCCACACAAGGAGGAAGAACAACCCCCCACAACACCCTGCTTCAGTGTCATGTTAATCGTATTGCAGTCAAAGCAATGTAGTATTTTCTTTATTCTCAGAGCTGGAATTTACGCTAATTAAGTTCAGAATCAAATGGTATTTGTTGGCTTTTTTGTACAGTCGTTGGTGACTGGGCTGAGGCCGTAAACTCACTCCATGTAAGTGTTGGTGACGATGGGGCCTTATATAGAAGGTGGATGGAGGGATTTTGTTTTGGGGAATCTTCATCTTATGAAATGTCGATCAAGAAAAAAAAGTAAACTCACTTGGCTCAAGATATCATCCTATAATACATTCCATCATTGGCTTTTCGTGGTGATAGGACTGATATGCTTGTGGCTAATGTTGGGAAGAACATTCGGTTTGTAGAATACTGTACTTCACAACTGGTGCGAAGGACTTCAGATATAAAGTCTTCTCCGGCATTTCCGAACCCAAATGACATGTTTTTCTTCTTATATTGAGAATTGTATGACCACTATTCAATATAAGACAAGCAGCCTGCATTGATTTCATTAGCAAATGTAGCCTTTGTCCATTCTGCTGATTAAGAACCAGTTTTTTTTCCAGTTGTCTCTGCAATGAAGACAATGCGTTTGCTTCCCAGGTATTCATGGGCTTAAGGCGACAACAAAGTTCATTGCAGGCCCTTTCTGTTACCGCACTCGGTTGCATGCAACTGTATTCAGAATTGGCAATGTTAAAGCTTGTGCCTCATTAAAAAAATGTGTATTATTAGTGTGAGAAGCATCAACACAAAGTGTTAGACGTTTGTTAGCGTCCTTGTTTAATGCCTCATTACTCCTGGCACCCCTGCGGAAAATGGTACGACCCAAACTAATTACGCTACAGTGCATCCCATCGGCAAGGCTGCTGATTCAACCAAAGTGTGGGGGGTGTTTCGTGCGATTTGTACAACCCGAGCGATGTAAGCAGTGTGGATGGGCCATCCTCCCCTGCTGTGTTGTGTAGAGCCGGTCTAAGCGAGCTGGAAGCTCCAGGAACTGGTTGACTACAGCAAACAAAAAAAGTAAGGCGTCTAACTTTAATAATACACACATAAACAAACCTGTTAATCTGTCTCTCCACGTCAATACAACGTGTTATTAAAAATCAAACCGTTTTGTTGAAACATGGTGAATAGCCCACGTGGCCTGGTGGCTCAACATCCATCTATTTACACACGGAGAGAGGGGTGGATGTCTTATTTATTAATTCTGTTGCCCGGAATGCTTCACAAAAAAACGTGCATAGTAAGGTAATAGTGTGCTGGGTTGTTATAAATTGTGAAGAATCTTCATTTTGGTACGAGTTTCATAAGATGACAGTGAGTGTGCTACCTGAGCATAGTGGCCTGCTAACCACGGTGCTGTGAACCTGGCAACCTGTCTTAAGTTCATGGCCACTGCTAACATCAGTGTTGGAGCGATATTCGAACCGGTCCTGGGCTGCCCCCTTTCACCAACCAGCACTTGACCAGCATGGTGAAGTATGGTCAAACCACCCCTATGGTGGCGGGGAGGGGGTGCAGTCAGCAGCTGACTGACATGGCACCGAATTATTAATTTACACGACTGTTATTATACTATTAACAGTCGCCAGTGTTAAAGTTGTTAAGTTCAGTAACTGAATTTGTTCAGTATTTGCAAGCAAAAAGGGCCGGTCACTCAACGGTGTTTTGTTTTGTTGTTGTTCGCCCTGGTGTGGGATTGGAAAGCCAAGTAGAGGTATTGCCGAGCCAAGCTCTCATGCGAAACGTGAGACCCCTGCATCTCTTCTCACTCAACCCGAGGACTGACCCGGAGGGCCCTTTCCCATTGGTGAATTTCCCGTGTGGGTTGTGTCTGACAGCAACAGCGACGGGGGCACCACGCTGCCTCCGTCACCGCTGCTGCATTTGCCATTTAAGTGGTTGTCGCGGCTGCTGCCAATTGTACAATTGGCTTCACATTGGGGACTCCCCAAGTCTTGTCGTAGCTGTGTCACGTCCGTCTTGACGGCTTGCGATTTTGGTGTTTACGTTCAAGAGAGAGGTTTTTTTTTTTTCCCCTGGCCTAGGAAATTAAACGAGTTGTTGTAAAAGCGTCGGGTTGTCTGCCGCTACTGCTGTGGCAAGTTAATACATTTAGTTTGGATACACTTCACCGCAGTGGTTGTGGCGTGACTGGCCGATCATCTTAGGGTTCCTGTCAACTTGTGAAAACGGCAATCTTGTGACTCGTGTAAGCTCATCCACATGGCTGCAATGAAGGCACCACGGATGGAGATGTCTGCAGGTTAGTCCAACAAACTAAAATTTATTTTCATGACGTGTGATGCAAGTCGTGTCATCGGTAACGTGGGTTCATTTGAAACGATATTGTATATACCTCGCTGTATATGTGCTATAATTCAGTATATTCACAGTGATCTGTTAACGGGAGCTCACACCAGTTGCTGACTTTCTTCGATTAGCACGGTTGGCTACGTACGGTGCGAAAGAAGTTTAACATACAACTTTAGCACCCAAAAGGAGTGTCAACTTGATGCTGTGATACACAAGCTGTATCACACCGTGACCGAACCTGTCCAGTTTACGTTGTCGAGAATGCCGTAAAAGCACGAGCGATAGACAGAAAAGCACCTAATAATGTGTGTTACCGTCGCGTTGTAATACATTAAAAAAAACTTGATTTGAAGCTTTCGTGACTGCAGGAATGACGAGGGGTGGGGGGGAGGTCAGAAATTGGCCAAAATCGCGTGACGTCATTTATGAACGGCTCCTTCGGGGTTTTAAATGTACTCTTTGGTTCTTTCGGTAAAGTCACGTAGAAATGGTTTTTTTTAAAATAATAAACTAATTAAATTTCAATTTTTTTTCGACGTGACTTTACCGAAAGAAGCAAAGAGTACATTTAAAAACCCTAAGGGGCCGTCCATAAATGACGTCACGCGATTTTGGCCGATTTCTGGCCCCCCCCCTCCCCCCCTCGTCACGCGGCGTCACAAAAATCAGACCCCCCCCCACCCCCAAATATGACGTCACAAAGCTCTGCCCCCTCCCCCAAAAGCATATTTTCATTTTGAAAATAAATATGCTTCAAATCACTTTAAACTAAAACTATTGTCATTGTAGTGCGTATTTAATGTGGCGCTGCACTCCGATGTTGTAGGAGAAAACGCGCATTAAAAAGGAGGCGTTGGAAAGCTGAGATTTAGCATAAAATTCACTTGAAAATATTCATCGTCTAACTAAAACTGCAGATGTTCAGAATATTATATTGAAATTCGCTTATAATTATAAACTATTAAAAGTTATTATAACTATAAAAAAATACTTAACTTTGTAGTAGAACGAAGCAAAATGGAGAGTACAATTATAACAATCACATATTCATTTAACAGAATGAAAAGCCCTGGTAGAATCATTAGAATCAAAATGTTTAATAATAATCATTCAAAAAATGTACAAAATGTATGCTTCTCCATTCTCTCATGAAGAAGCAAAATGCTCCTTCATGCAATAAATCAAAGGTGACCTTAGTAAATTTAAATATTCAAATAGTTAATGACAATTAATAAAAATTAGTGTTGTTATAACAATTCGATTTAATTCATATTTTTTTAAAGTTGCGCATTTTGATGTGACGTCACATTTCTCAAACCCCCCCCTCCCCCCCTCGTCACAAATGTTTGACCTCCCCCCCCCCCTCGATGCGTGACATTATTTATGGACGGCCCCTAACTTTACAGCGCTGTCGTTAATCTTGGGATATACCTAAAATACAATCACAGTCGCACGTACTGACACGTCCTTACATGTGTGTGTAATGTAAACACCCCCCCCTCCCCCGGGGCCTCCGCCAGCTGGAGGGCCTCCAGAGATTAAGTTACAAGTCATTTCATTTGTGAATGCTGAATTGTATTTGTTGTTAGCCTTGTAAAAATACATTTTATTTTTTCTTTAACTTTGTTTTCTTTTTTAAAATATTACTGGGGGCCTCACGGTACCTGTAGCCCCAGGGGCCTACAGAATCTTAATCTGGCCCTGACTGACACCACCCCACTAAGCATACAGCCATGAATGTGTCTTTACAGCAGTGCGCAGCAGTCCAAACAAGATGCGGGAATCGTATTTGCACATCAGTTCAGCTCTTATTACTTACTATAACTGCCGTGCTTTTGGAAGGGTCAATAATAAAAACTGTTCCATGTTAAAAAAATAAACACACGCATTAAACAAAAGTTACAACGGACGAGTAAGTGTCACCACTTTGTGTCCAGATCACAAGCGAGATAATAGTTGAAAGCCAGCCAGCCAGCAAGCAAGCAGCAGCAGCAGCAGGCAAGCAAGCAAAAAAAACAGCAGCAGGCAGAAAAAAAAGAGCAACGGGTGGAGTTGTAGATGTTGGTGTGGGAGGAGGGGGAGGGCATCAACCACGCGTAGCCGGGTTGGCTGGGCTCCTTGGGGCGGCACTTGAGGAAGTGGCTGTCGGTCCGCCCGTGCGTGCGCATTGCTTGCGTGCTCGAGTTTCTTAGGCTTTTTTGGCAAATCGCGCCCGCTTGACTTGCTGCCAGCTGCTGGCAGCAAGGCGTTTATGATGTCTGCTGTGGGTGATGACGGCGGTGACGGCGACGGTGGTGGTGGCCGGTGGTGGTGAGTTTTTGCCCGGACGCGTGGACTGTCACGGGTTGCACGTGATAGAGGTGCCCGCGTGCCCTTCACGTTGTTGTGGAAAGAGCAGCGGTCGCGGGGGCTGCCGTGACCGGATCAGAGAGGAATAGAGAGGAAACACAACATGTTTAAAACATCCTCTGCTAATTCGTTTTAACGCAAAGGCAGACGTTTGCCAAATGTGATTTTTTTATTAATGCAATACATTATTGACAGGTTATGCTAAAACTTTCCGCCTCCCCCATATAGTGCTGTTTAATTCTTGTGTCACAATGTATCTTGCTCTCAAGAGTTGGGTTACAAAACGTTGCAGATCGTGTGCTGGCTGCATATGTGGAAGACTTTAGTTTCGCTACATTGCCGGGTCAATTCGGGTTCTGCGTGGTCTTTTTTTTCTGCAAGGTTGCAGAGTTTTATTAATGAACGGTCGGAAATGTACAACTCACTTTGGTGTATGTTGGGGTGGAGCAGTGGTTAGCGCAGACATGGGCAAAGTACGGCCCGTTGGGCTATTTAATCCGGCCTGCCAAACTTGTCCAAATATTATTAAATTAAATTTGACCTTTCTCCTGTAATGCCCCCATTTTCCCATTAGATGGCACACTTTGACCGGGAGTGTGGTAATTGGTTTTGGGTGCAGGTCTCAGATGTTTTCATGATGTGTGATCAGTCACGTTACGACATGTTTTTGTATTGTTCATGTTCGTTCAAATTTGTTAAATTGCCTTGCAAATAATTGCTTTGCTACCTGTTAAAGGCCAAATCTTTTCATGTAATGATTTTTACACGTCATTTATATTAGTTCACACAAACACTCCGTCCATCTGTTCCTGGCCCGGCCCCCTCTGTCAAATTTAGAACCCATTGTGGCCCGCGAGTCAAAAGATTTGCCCACCCCTGGGTTAGCGCACTTCAATTTGAAGCAGACAACCTGAGTTCGATTCTCAACCACAACTTTTGTCAGTGGCGAGTGAAATCTGGGCCACCACTCCCCCTCTACCCTCTACGAACCCACACTGACCAATGTTATGAAGTATGATACAAAAAATATGCCCACCCCTGATGGACACAGTGTGGTTATTTATTCAGCAGTATGTTGACAATGGATTGTCTATTATTAACAATCATAATACAATATTTAGCAAAACTGTTACCCGAAGTACGTCCGTTTCAATTGTTTATGTCTAAAGGTTTTTGTTTGTCAGGATAAATGCATTGGGGAACGCACGTGCAATGGAAACATAGCCACGAATATAGCTGATTAAAATGTTCAGAGCGGTGCTTGCTGTTCGTGCCAATTGAACAGGACACCCCAGATGTGAGTGCCCTGCATGGCTGCTCTTTTAGTATTGTGTCTTGTCACACACGTGTGCTCAAAATTGAACTCTGCTTTCACAGTCGTGTGTCTGCTTTCACAGTCGTGTGTCCCACGTTATTTAGAATGCACAAGGTCTGCAAATGCTCGGGCAAATGGTTTTTACTTCTACTTTATCTGATTAGTTATTGCTATTGAAATCCATTTTGATCTATCCCAGAGCAGTAACAACAACCCTTCCTGTTGGAGAACAGGCCATGAAGTGAATATCGCAGAACTTACCTCCGAGTTATTTTCAAGTGCCCGCCACTACCCTAATAATGGCCTCTTTTTTTACCATTCATAGCGTATTAATCATTTTTCGATTACTATTTACGTGTAAAATTTACCTCAGATTTTTCCAAAACAACAAAGCTATTACCACTCGTCGATGCATTGAAATAAATTTCAACCACAAGGCTTTCAACGCCACATCCCGTACTCTTCGTCAAATCAGAAGTTGCATTGATCAGGATTTCGCAAATACCATGGCATCCAGACTGTCATCACACGCCTTGGCTGTTGCAACTCTCTCCTGTACAGAGTCAACGATTGCCTAAGCAAACGTCTCCAGCATCTCCGAAAAACCCTCCTCGCCATTCAATTGCTAGGCCCCACCTCTCGCGACCTCTTCAAACCCTTTGAAAGTAGCTGCGCTGGTTATCAGTGCGTGAGTCCAGTTCAAGGTTGCAGCACTCACTTCTATAGCAAAGCCAACTGGTCAACCAGCTTACCTGAGCAATACTCTTTGGTTCTTTCGGTAAAGTCACGTAGGTGAAAAAAACAGTATATAATTTTATTTGTTTCTTTATATTTTTTTATTTTTCACCTACGTGACTTTACCGAAAGAAGCAAAGAGTATGGATCCTTGCAGTCACGAAAACTGAACATCTACCTGAGCAATGCCATCCCACCCATATGTACCATCACGAAGCCGAAACTTATCCATTACGGAACTGCGGGGTGTAAAATCCACTTGGCGTAGGACAGCATGACGGAGATCTTCATCTGCAGCCCCAGGTAGTCTGGAACAGTCTCTGCCAACTGAAGTCCACTCAGTCGTGCCATCCGCTCTTCCGTCTCAGCCTTTTGCTGAATAAGGCATGCGCTAGATATCTTAGATTGATTAATTGGTTCACACTGTCACACTGCAGGGGACAGCACTTTCCCTACACAGAGTTATGTTTGTTGCATAGCAGTCAACCCGATATTCTTAACTCTCGTAGCTGGAATTCGGAACCAATTATAATTTGATGTGTTTTTTTTGTCCTTGCTGAGACAATCCAACTTGAAAACTTGGTTTAATCACGGATGGCTGGCTGTTTTTTTGACCCCAGGATCTCTGCGATGCCAGCTCTGACCTCTGCACCAAATGGCCACCGAGTAATAGTTGTTTTATGTACAGTGCGACCTCAGGTAGTTAGTATTAAGAATAACACCACTAGTTATATTACGTTAATAGTGGTATAATTTAATGTTCACTACTACATCTCCTTTGGAGATAACACGTCCGAGAGGATTACTATCATGCAGATGGAGAGAACTGGTCCCTGCAGGGTGGGCTGGTAGGAACATTGGAATTTTTCACTTCGTTAAAGTATTGAAAGGGGACGGACGGACGGACACATTAATCTATTGCAGGCTGGTACACTCAGTTTACAACTTCGTTCCTACCAGTATAAGATCTGCTCGTCCACAGCACTGTGGCATCACAGTCCCGTGTCGGAGGGCATTAGCATTGGAAGCCTTTCATCCAGCAGTGGATTGATTATGGCCGATGATGCTTGCGTGCAGAAATGAGATTGTAACTAAAGGTTTTACAGATTTCCTTGTGTTGTTTCAGGCCAAGCATGTCGGGTTCCAATCTGGTGAGGATCGGACGCAGAGCCATGGATCAGCAACGTGACTTCACGGTGGCCTCCCCGGCTGAGTTCGTCACTCGGTTCGGGGGAAACCGCGTCGTCGAGAAGGCACGTGACCCGGCGGAGCCCACGCAGAATTTCTGGTGGACTCTGTTCATCCCCTGTCAACTACGTCATTCTATCCCGTCATCGTCAAGATCATCACATTCCCACATTCCCACAAACTAAACCGACTGCTGTACAGCCCAACAGAGCGCGAGGCCGCCGGTGTACGAGATCGTGAAATCGATTCCTTGCCAAGGCGTACTTGGCCAATCTTCCCTTTTTTTATAACTCAGAAGAGCACCGCTTATTGGGGAGTCAGTAGCTACCGTATTGTAAAAAAAAAACTAATTTGTGCCATAGGCACTTGGAATGTCCACCACTGTTGCAGGTTCCCCAAGGCTTAGGTGAGCTCCGCCAAGTGCTCATTCCTTGACTCTTCGCTCACTGTCTGTCCACATCTTGCCGAATACATCTCTGTGCAGGTTCTCATCGCCAACAACGGCATCGCGGCGGTGAAGTGCATGCGCTCGATTCGCCGCTGGGCCTACGAGATGTTCCGCAATGAGCGCGCCATCCGCTTCGTCGTCATGGTTACGCCCGAGGACCTCAAGGCCAATGCAGGTGGGTGGAATTTGATGGGGCGGATAAACCGACCACAGATGTTGGCCGTTTGTGTGTGTTTTGAGCAGTTTGTAACGGGTTTCCAAATCAATTATTTTCTCTCGAATTCGTTGTTATTTAATTGAGCGAAGGTTCATTGTAAAATCTACGTACGTGTACAATTATTTTGTGGGCTTCCTGATGCCATGTGGGTTGTGTCGATTACTTGACCATACTGCATGGTGGTTCGTCTTGGTTGCTGCATAGGGGGACCGAGATTGGTTCAGATGTTATCCACCACTGATGTTAGCCATGGCCAGGAATGAAACCACTAGTTTACTGAATACTATGAATGTATTTTTTGTACGCTTTTTATGAACGTTTATTGTTGCAAGATTAGAGTCGAGAAGTCTAAAGTTTACAGTACCTGGAAAAGAATAAAAGTCGATGGCAAGCCCTCAGTTGTTTGATCTGGTATCAGATATCTTGGCCTTGGCACTCGCAACAGACCTCAGGACTTTGAGCTGGAGTAACCTCCGGTTAATTTTAGGCATCACTGTCACTTGAATAGGGCAGTGTATATTCCACAGCACTTCAGTTCTGCTTATAACACGATGTTCAATCTACAATGCCGGTAGAGTGTAAAATAAAATAGAGTTTTCTTGCTGTTTGATTACTGTTTTTAACAGACCCGGTTTCAATTCACTGTTTTTCCAGGCACATCAGCATTATGTTAAAATATGAATAATCCATCTAGGATATCTTGCAGAGCAGTGCATCACACCGTGTGTTTAAGAACGCCATGGAAGTGAAATTTATATGAAATGTTTTCTAATTTCCTTTTTCTTTTTGCCACACTAGTGGGTGCAACTTTCCCATACATAAACAATGTATTCGAATTCACAGAGCAGTAAATGAGCCGAATTAGGTGTGCACTCTTTGGTGACTGAGCTGAAACCATCACCTCACTACATGAGAGACAGGTGGCTGAAACCTGGATTCCACCCTTAGGATCTGCATAGCCCCGGCTCAGTGTTGTCATCCTGGGGCAAGCTTGTCTCTTTTTTAAAATCCTCAACATTTCCACGTTGGGCACAACGTGCGGATTTGTAAGCGCATATCAGTGTTTGTTTCTGTGTGTGTGTGTGCGTGCATATTTTATTGTAAATGTACACGATTGCTTGGGAGTCTGCATCACCTCATGAGCTGCTGCGGCCATTTAGCTTTTTTTTTTTTTCCGCTTCACAGAATACATTAAGATGGCCGACCAGTACGTGCCCGTGCCGGGCGGTTCAAACAACAACAACTACGCCAACGTGGAGCTTATCCTGGACATCGCGCGCCGTATCCCTGTGCAGGTGCCGCCGTCTTGTGACGATCGTCCGTGGCAGGGGCGTAGCTGTCGGGTAGTGTGTACAAGCCGTGCAAATGCACCCCCCGGGGCCTTACTGGCTGGAACCGCCTAGGCCAGAGTGATAAGCGGACAGGGGTACCGTTTAATCGCTTGCACCAGCCTTCCCAAACCTTTTGAGTCATGGGGGTTATTTGGCCATACCTCACTACGCTGGGTAGCGCGATGGTGAAGGCAGGGAACATAGATGTAGCAGTATAGGAGTACAGTACAATATTTGTTTTTACAGGACCTCCCCTCTGCTGACCAAATTTGCCACAGTATTAGCCCATGAGCAACCTGGCCACGTGTCTCTACCCAGCCACTTGTAGGTCATGTCCATCACTTGCCTGACCACATACGGAGCTTATTTTGTTTTGCGTACAACTTGACGAACAACCAAAGGGATACTTATATGCCACCATGGTTAAATATGTTCCCCCCCCCCTCGCTGAATGTTTAGGCAATCTGTCCTGCATGGTTGATTAGTGTGTTGATATAAGAATTGGTTTTAATCTTTCTGGCAATAAAACAGGTGTTAAGATGTTAAAACACCAAACATAAACCTTTTGCAAGGAATCGTACATGGACACCCACTGGGAGTTTCGCAACATTCCCTTGTGTGATCCACCAATCCTCGCCTCCACAGTGCTGCATTCCAGGCGTGCGCCACCACCACCGCCCAGCTAAATGTAGTCGTGAAATGTAGGCAAGGTTATGGAAGTGCATTTGGCAGAAAAAAAAAAGCACAAGCAATGTTTTTTGTGTATTTATGGAAAAAAAACATTTCCATATGTAAACAACATGTGAAAGTACAGTATTTATTTGTTTCCTCTGTTACGAGGCTTTATATATATCCTGCTATTCGCATCATGAAACAATTTCGGCGAGCATTGCATCGCTGTGTTGTCGAGAAACGGCCCTGGGAGGGCACTTAGAACTACTTATGAAATCTCTTAAACAAGCCTCTTCATCCACACCGCGGGGCGCATAATTAGTTTGCTGTGAAATGAGTGTTGGTCACGTGTCAAGTGAACCGATATGTTTCATTCTCAAGAGTTGACGTTTAGCCAAGTCAAGTGAAAAACTGAACGTAGCACGGTGGGGGGGGGGGGTTATTTGTTGTTGATTTGTCTTCGGTGGCCGGGCTGAGACGGTCGACTCTTGTTTCTGAGAACTCAGTTTAATCACGGGAGGTTAAAAGCATGGTTATAAGCCGGCTCAATGTATTCTGACCTCTGAGCCACCCCGGACACGTTCCAGTAGAATTGTTCCTCAAGGTATACAGCACGGATTACAAGACGCACTCATCTCCCCTGGAAATTAAAGCAGAGAGGTTAGAGGTGCGTCTTATAATCTGGTGGGTGTGTGTTTCTAAACAGATTTATACAAATTTTGATTTAAAGCTTTCGTGACTGCAGTGATCATATTCTTGGTTCCCTTCAACGAGATTTATACAACTCGAGTTTTGGGGTGTGTCTTACATCCCCGGAGCATCTTATAATACAGAGAAAACGGTGCAACTGTAGTTGTTTATTTAAGCGATGACGTTTTTTTTTCCAGGCGGTGTGGGCTGGATGGGGCCACGCTTCAGAGAACTGTAAACTTCCAGAGCTCTTGAACAAGCATGGCATTGCATTTTTGGGTAAGTGGGAGACCCTCCTTCAACATACCTGCATTTAAACCTTAGTTGTGGCAAGTTTATTTTTTATATTTATTTTTCGTGCTTCAAAAAATAAACTAAGGATGTAACAAATCGAAACATCAATATATTTATTCTTATGCTGATGATAATTAATCAAATCATGCTGGAAAGGACTGATTATTTTCGATTTGTCTCTGCATTGCATTTACGTGATCCCTGCAATGACGAGAGGCTGCTATATCGACCACAATGTTAAAATATCGATTCTTGAATTGATATTCAATCATGAACCATGACAATTCATGGTATTTCTGGGGATGATTCATTGTTACAAACAATCCTGTAAGAAATGCTGCCATATGAAATAGAGAAACAATACAAATTTGTTGACAAAGAGAATAAAAAAGTTGTCCTATTTTAGAATTACGCGTACAGTTTGTAGTCATTTAACAAGGGATCTGATTTATCTCTGGCTTGTTATTTGAGTCCCCTACTTTAGCTCGTAATTAATACTCGTGGTGATAATAAATTATGCCCGTTAGAAACAGCGCTCTTGAGTTGACTGACCGTGGAAATAGGTTCACGTGAAGTGAAGCTGTGGCCGATCGTGCCACTCCCCCCCCCCCCCCCCCCCGTTTTAGGTAAATTTTTGGTTTACCAGGTGAGACCTCAAGACCAGCATATTCTCATTATCAAGAGTAACCTAAGCATAAAATGGCATATGTCAACAGCATTAGGGGGGGGGGACAAAGGTCACCTTGGTGTGTATTCCTGGCTCAGTGAACCAGTCATTATCTATTGTGTGCAGGCTGTAATGGGTGCTTGCTTAGTGCGCTTGTCCCAACAATGTATCCTTGTTTTAAGGGGGCTGTGTGTTTATTCTCTCTAGAGAGTGTGTGTCACTAAATATATAATAGCTTCGCATGGAATTTGGCGTTGGCATGTAATGACTGGTATGTAAAGACGGCTCAGTTAATTGATTACAATTTTCGGGTTTGTGAGCAAAATCATTAATATCGAACTGTGGGTGTAAGCCTTGATTGTTTTTCCATTTCATTGGTATTCTATGCAAATGTTGTATATAGGCTGAGTGAAGTAATGAGATGGAACAAACATGACTGCATATAATAGACCGTATCCGAGAAGACAAAAGTAGTCGATTCTAGAATTACATTTTGACACCGAATTGTGAAATTGCATCAAACTGTGGTCAGCGTGAAACATTACACACTTAAGAGGGAATGGTAAAATGTACTGTGCCTACCTGTCCATGTAAATGTGCGTGTGTGACCTCGTGTACCGTGCCAGCCTTAATTGGTGCTCGTAAACGGCAATTTCCCCAACAGGTCTGTTCAAGGGTATATGGGTTTTGTCTTTGTCGTCGTGTACATATGCTTGTGCGATCGGGAGTGTGTGTGTAAACCCTTTGTCTGTATACAGCCATACGTGTGTGTGCTCATTTGTGTATCTGTGTGTGTGCAGGGCCTCCCAGCTCAGCCATGTGGGCTCTGGGAGACAAGGTGGCATCGTCTATCGTGGCCCAGACTGCCGGCATTCCGACCTTGCCTTGGACTGGCAGTGGTTAGTGACCAGAGAAAACACCCCACCATTCTCTCATTGTCTGCACTACTATATGCAGTAATATGCACATGGAAAACTGCAGTTAATTTGAGGCCTTTTTCCCCATAATCGGAGCATGAGACCAAATCAGCCGGAATGTGCTCGGTCTCATCAGAGTGGACAGTCTTGGATGGTGTTTGGATGGTGCATGGGTGGCCTTGTATATAACAGGTGGTGTAGACTGCTGTTTGGCTATGTTGTTTTTGAACTTATACATGGTATAACATAGCCAGTTAAAAAAAATTGAAAATAATGAAGGCAAAAAACCCACGACGTTTCGATCGCAACGCAAGCGGTCTTCATCAGGCGCAGAGAAAAGTGGGGTCGCTTTTTTGCGATCGTCGTGGGCTTTTTGCTTTTATTACTTTTAATTATTTGATATTTGATTTGATTATTTTTATTTTTTGTTTTCTATTTACGTGACTTTACCGAAAGAACCAAAGAACCAAGAATATGAGATTCCTGCAGTCGCGAAAGTTTTAAGTCTAAATGTAGCCAGTTAATTAAACATAACAAGGTTTATTATACTGTCATAGGGAAGAAAATTAAGTATTGATGTTTCAGCTGTCTGGCCTTATTCAGGAAATATCTGGCCATGGATTGACACAGAGCTGCACATGATTTGTTTTGCACAATATCGCCGTCACTTGTTGGTTCCGGTGACCCTTGCGAAGGAGAGCGGCTGTCTCATTGGCTCCTCATCTGGTGAAGTAAAGTCAATCAAATAAGCACCCGCAAGTATTCAGGGGGGCCGGGGTGGTGGTGTGCTAAACACTTGTAGAAAGAACGTCGTGTTTATCTCGGCTCTCCCCCGCTTTCCGATCGTTTATTTGCTTGACCCTGTTCCAATGGGATCACCACGCAGGACTCACCGTGGACTCGCCCGTGGTGGAGGAGGGGCAGGGGCCCAGGGTGCTGAGCGTCCCGCGGGAGGTGTTTGAGAAGGGCTGCGTGCGGGACCTCGAGGAAGCCCTGCAGGTGAGTTAAACTAAACTCGTTTAACACGTAGGCTTTCGCGACCAGTCTTATTCATAATAAAGGTTTTTGGGTTAGATCGCGTTATTTAAAAATGTGTTGCAACCCTCCACCACCCGACACGGCCAGTCAGTAAAAAATGTATCACGTTGACAAAAGACAAATAGTTCACTACTTTAGCCCACCGGTGTGTTGAAGAGTGAATCCACAACATGTACAGTTTGAGTAGTACGACGTTTCGCTGGAAATTACATCCAGCATCATCGGGCGATTTGTCAGAATTGTGAAGCCATCCACCTACTTCCAGTCTTAAATAGTGCAGGATGACGTCATCATTGTTAAGCCCCATCAGGATTCGAGATCAGAGGCGGAGGTGGGGGTGTATGCAATTATGTAATAGATCAATAATCAGCCACTTAGCATGTGACTCACCTGTAAGGAATTGCAATGTGTTGTGTATTATTCATAATAACGGTTTTTGGGTTAGATCGCGTTTATTTATAAATGTGTCGTAACCCTCCACCACCCGACACGGCCAATCAGCAAAAAAGTGTCACGTTGACAAAAGACAAATAATTCACTACTTTAGCCCACCGGTGTGTTGAAGAGTGAATCCACATTTACAGTTTGAGGACGACGTTTCGCTGGTAAGTACTTCCAGCATCATCGGGCAATTCGCCAGAATGGTGAAGCCCTCGCTTGCTCCCGGTTTTATATAGAGCAGCAGGGTGACGTCATCACTTAACTCATATCAGGTGCAGAGATTAGAGGCGGAGGGGGGGGGGGGTAATGTAATTATATAATCGATTAGTAATCAGTCATTGGTTATGATTAGTAATGAGTTGTAGATTAGTAATTCTTTAAATCAAAATGTAATGTGTATTATTTAATAATACGCTTCCAGGCCGCACTAAGCCGGTAGCTGTCAGAGCGATTAAAGTTATTCTTGTTCCTCTCAATTTCAATGGATTCTCTAATTAGTCTTTGCCAGTAATAATTAGTTTTACACACCACTGCTCTATATAAAACCGGGAGCAAGCGAGGGCTTCACCATTCTGGCGAATTGCCCGATGATGCTGGAAGTACTTACCAGCGAAACGTCGTACTCAAACTGTAAATGTGGATTCACTCTTCAACACACCGGTGGGCTAAAGTAGTGAATTATTTGTCTTTTGTCAACGTGACACTTTTTTGCTGATTGGCCGTGTCGGGTGGTGGAGGGTTACGACACATTTATAAATAAACGCGATCTAACCCAAAAACCGTTATTATGAATAATATTGGTCGCGAAAGCCTACGTGTTAAACTGTTGTGTATTACTTAATAATACGTTTCCAGGCTGCGCTGAGTCTATAGCTTTCACTGCGATTGAAATTATTTGAATTCTTCTCAATTTCAATTGATTCTCTAACTCATCTTGGCTCGTAATAATTAGTTCTGCATAACACTTCAACGTTATCAAAATCAATTGAATGTCGATTTAAAGCTTTCGTGACTGCAGTAATTCATATTCTTAGCTCTTTCGGTAAAGTCACGTTGAAGGGAAACAATAAAATAATAAAAAATATATATAAAACAATAACAATTCTCACGACGTTTCGACCATAACACAAACGGTTGTCATCAGGTGTGTCGGTTTGCATTAATTAATTTATTTTTAAACGGTGTATTTATTTATAAAAAAACGTCAGCGCCACGCGCAGCGATTTGGCAGTTTATTTAGAAGGACTAGTCCATCTATGTTCTGAAAAGAGGAGGGGGGAGATGAAAAATTAATGTATGCTGTCTGAAAGCCACTGTAAGCGTGAACAATCAATTAAGACCTGAAATGGTTTATTAAATCTTTCCAATTATTGCTAAGCCAGAATCCATCTTCTCAGTTGAAATTGTCTCTGTGCTTGTATATGTGGATAGCCTCATGAACTTAATCTCTCATGGTAGCCAGATGGCTTACAAATAACCTCTGTCTTGGAAAAGTCAATGTCATGTGAGCCTACTGAATTATAACAATGATCTGCCACGGCCGAGGTGTTGGTCCTACCGTGTTTAAGGTCTGCTTTGGAGAAACCAAACGCCATGTCTCGGACCGCATTCGTGAAAAATAAATATGCCGTTTAAAAATAAATAAATTAATGCAAACCGACGCACCTGATGACGACCGTTTGTGTTATGGTCGAAACGTCGTGATAATTTTTATTGTTTTATATATATTTATTATTTTATTGTTTCCCTTCAACGTGACTTTACCGAAAGAGCTAAGAATAACAATTGAATGTCCTTGTTGGCAAGCATGCTCTGCCACTGCCGACAGCTGTGTTTGGGAGAATTGAATGTTCCTTTGGTGTTCTGGACAGATGGGACTGAACATTAGAACAAATAAATGATTTAGATGGAAGGGTCATGCAAGGAATGAGGAATGGCTGACCTTGGTAGAGGGTGGTAGGTAGGGGTTAGGAAAGGGTAGGTGAGTGAAGATTTGGGGGCGTGGGGGAAGAGAATGGGCAATGAAGAAGAGGTCAGCTTGGGTTTGTGCATATCAGTGCATCCTTTTTGATTCATTCTCTTTGATAAGCTTGTACCAGGGGTTGGGGAACCATCTCCTTGCTCGGGGTTTAATTTAATCGGACTCGAATACCTTTGGCCGGACGCACATCAACGCACACCTGAGTCGCTTCTCTCACTGCCTGCTCCTCCCGCGGTGACAGCAGTCGCTGAGTACGATAATTTTCCTAAAACCGAAGTGGTTAAATTCAAATATTTCACCTGGATAATCCCCGAAAATCAAACAGCTACAGTAAGGGAAAAAAAAGTATTTGATCCCCTGCTGATTTTGTACGTTTGCCCACTGACAAAGAAATGATCAGTCTATAATTTTAATGGTAGGATTTTTGAACAGTGAGAGACAGAATAACGACAAAAAAAATCCAGAAAAACACATCAAAAATGTTATAAATTGATTTGCATTTTAATGAGGGAAATAAGTATTTGACCCCTCTGCAAAACATGACTTAGTACTTGGTGGCAAAACCCTTGTTGGCACTCGCAGAGGTCAGACGTTTCTTGTAGTTGGCCACCAGGTTTGCACACATCTCAGGAGGGATTTTGTCCCACTCCTCTTTGTAGATCTTCTCCAAGTCATTAAGGTTTCGAGGCTGACGTTTGGCAACTCGAACCTTCAGCTCCCTCCACAGATTTTCTATGGGATTAAGGTCTGGAGACTGGCTAGGCTACTCCAGGACCTTAATGTGCTTCTTCTTGAGCCACTCCTTTGTTGCCTTGGCCATGTGTTTTGGGTTATTGTCATGCTGGAATACCCATCCACGACCCATTTTCAATGCCCTGGCTGAGGGAAGGAGGTTCTCACTCAAGATTTGACGGTACATGGCCCCGTCCATCGTCCCTTTGATGCGGTGAAGTTGTCCTGTCCCCTTAGCAGAAAAACACCCCCAAAGCATAATGTTTCCACCTCCATGTTTGATGGTGGGGATGGTGTTCTTGGGGTCATAGGCAGCATTCCTCCTCCTCCAAACACGGCGAGTTGAGTTGATGCCAAAAAGCTCCATGTTGGTCTCATCTGACCACAACACTTTCACCCAGTTGTCCTCTGAATCATTCAGATGTTCATTGGCAAACTTCAGACGGGCATGTATATGTGCTTTCTTGAGCAGGGGGACCTTGCGGGCGCTGCAGGATTTCAGTCCTTCACGGCATAGTGTGTTACCAATTGTTTTCTTGGTGACTATGGTCCCAGCTGCCTTGAGATCATTGACAAGATCCTCCCGTGTAGTTCTGGGCTGATTTCTCACCGTTCTCATGATCATTGCAACTCCACGAGGTGATATCTTGCATGGAGCCCCAGGCCGAGGGCGATTGACAGTTCTTTTGTGTTTCTTCCATTTGGGAATAATCGCACCAACTGTTGTCACCTTCTCACCAAGCTGCTTGGTAATGGTCTTGTAGCCCATTCCAGCCTTGTGTAGGTCTACAATCTTGTCCCTGACATCCTTGGAGAGCTCTTTGGTCTTGGCCATGGTGGAGAGTTTGGAATCTGATTGATTGATTGCTTCTGTGGACAGGTGCCTTTTATACAGGTAACAAGCTGAGATTAGGAGCACTCCCTTTAAGAGTGTGCTCCTAATCTCAGCTCCTTGTATAAAAGACACCTGGGAGCCAGAAATCTTTCTGATTGAGAGGGGGTCAAATACTTATTTCCCTCATTAAAATGCAAATAAATTTATAACATTTTTGACATGCGTTTTTTTCTGGATTTTCTTGTTGTTATTCTGTCTCTCACTGTTCAAATAAACCTACCATTAAAATTATAGACTGATCATTTCTTTGTCAGTGGGCAAACATACAAAATCAGCAGGGGATCAAATACTGTTTTCCCTCACTGTATACTCTTTGATTCTTTAGGTAAAGTCACGTAGATAGAAAATTAATAGATCACGACGTTTCGATGGCAACACAAGAGCAGCTCTTTCTCCTGCGTCAGCAGTTCTCCTGCTGTGTTTGTCTCGCCTGATGACGGTTGCTTGTGTTGCGATCGAAACGTCGTGATTTATGAATTTTCTATCTGCGTGACTTTACCGAAAGAACCAAAGAGTATGGATTCCTGCAGTCACGGAAGCTTCAAATCAAGATCAAGCGGATAGTTTGTAAAGGTGTCCAGGGTGCAGTTGACGGACACATCGTACCCAATTAGTATGGCAAAGATGCTTGAAGTGACAGGTAAATATCCATTGCAAAGTGGTAGGTGTCATGCGGCTGCAGGCCATTGGAAATGAAGTTGGGGGTTTGATATGGCCCCGTGAGGGTGCTTGCATTTGTTGTGGATTCGAATTAGGTGCACACAACTCCTTGGGAGGCAACACTTATTTATTAATGAACACAACAGTTAACTCTCACATTACGCATAGGGTGGTGACCATCGACTTACTCTAGCTAACACACACTTCTCTCTCAGATACTCTAGGGAGGTACAGCCTCCTGTCTTGGCGGGACTTACACGTCTACCGCTATCCTAGAGTCCTCTGGCTAGGACCTACACACGGATCTCTTCTTGGCGTCTTCACGATGCACCTTCGTTCTTGATACGGGCAGCCTGGAACCTCGTGAGGAGGCTGCTTATATGGGCCTCGGCGTGCCCGGGCCTCGCCCCGGCCACGCCTCCCTTCGAGAACCCTCTCGAAGCCCCCCTGCTGTCCACGTGCCCCCTAGGCCCCCGGCCCCCACTGGGGTCCAGTCACGTGTCCAGCCGGGGTCACAGAGAGTGCCACGACCTCACACCACCCTCGTGGCCTCCCGAGTCCAGAACCGGCCCTGACGTCATTCCCGCCTCCAGCCGGGATGACGTCATGTGTGTGTGTGTAGACCCGCGTGGTCGTGACGCTCCCCCCGCATAGTGACGTCACACGTGTGCGTGTGTACACAGTAGTGATGCTACCATCACTACACACATGTGCTCATCAGTTTGTCCTAATTTATGTAAGTGTTCGCTCATAGTACACACTTTAACAATTTTGCCACGATCTAATACGCAGAGATGACTAATGTAAATATTAGTGGCGTTCGAAAATGGCTAGTTTGGCACAAATATAGTCGAGTCTTATGCTAGTGATTAGACACCACAGTTAACCAAATATTTAGAATTTGGGCCTCTGTACATTACGGCCAGGAGGTTGTCTGGTTCTGTTTCTAGAGTAGGGTGAGTGCATGGTTCTACATTTTTCTAAATATTGGACTAATCACTTAACAAAACAGTCCTCATCTGTGAACAGAGTAGTTTGGCTCCCTTGGAGTGTGGCACTGAAGTGAAAAAGTGGGCAAAACTCGATATCTGTTTACCAGTCATATCAAATTCATTGTCAACATGTTTTTGTTTTTACTGGATGATATACTTCACTCAACAACATGCTCGGACACTTTATCATGTGACAAATACTTCCTTAGCTGTCATGTTTTTAGTTTCTCTCGCAGGGATTTACCATGCTTACTTGTTACTGGATTATATTTGATATCTGCTTACCTATTTTTTCATCCACACATTATCTACAATTATGAGGTTGATAGCAAACAGATGCCCCTGAGCCCTAGATGTGATAAGAAAATTCGAATCTCTAGCACGTGTGGTTTTGCAAATAATTTGGATTTAAAATGTCTTGCGTTACATAACATAAGATTATGAATTGCCAGTTACATAATAAGCCACTACCACCCCTCTACGAGCATGAATGCCATAGCCACATCACAACCTCCCCATCGCCAACCTAGCACCTAACAATCCTAACAGACCCATAAAATAAATAGTCTGGTGGCTGGATGGTAGCATATATGATTTTCCATGCTAGATATGTTTTAATAATAATTTATGGTTCAGGGTTGAATTAAAAAAACATAAGTGATGTGTATCTGCTTGAGGCAAGGAGTCAATGTTGCTCTCCTAATTATGTGTTATGTAAGTAATGGGTAATGATAACGTTGTGTTGTTACTAGAGACTTGCTGTATAGACGACTGGGCAAAGGGTTTGCCAAAACCCGGCACAAAGATCCTTGTCATTAATTATATGGGGCTCTTAGACCACTGCGATGATGCCATAAGTGATGATAATGAGTAATTTGGGCTTCCCCTCGCCTAGTTTCCCTTTGCTGGGGCGCTCCGGAGGCTCAGGTAGGGAAACCAGGTGAGGAAGGTCTGGCCCCAGGGTGTACTAGGCCTTAACTGTGTTTACATTTCATGAATTATTTATAAATAAGATGCTGTTATCTCACGTGGCCTCATCTCATTACTTGTGACGTGATCGCATTTAGAATATATAGGGCCGAGCACATTAACTCGTGATACTTGGCATTGAAATTAGCCTTAGAAAAAGATGTAATTTATTCCTCTTCGGTATTGAACTCGTGACATCACTAAACATCGCGCGGTTGGCCCAGGTAATAGCCACGGCAGCTCCCTTAGGAAAAGCAGCCACGTCGCCCAGTTAATGCGAGCCATGCGGCCCAGGTCGGTGTTGACTTTGGCCCGGTTAGGACACTGTGGAAAGCCGGACCAAGCCAACTTGTGTCGTTCGTGATCCAGGCTGGCTTGCTTCCCAGTGGCTTTGGGAACACGCCATACGTTTTCCTTGAACGCGAGTTACCTTTTGTGTTGTGGTGGCATTGCGTACCACTACGGTGGCACTAGCTGTGCCGTGCTTTGTTGTGCAGCTGCCACCCGTGAAGTGATGAGCCTGAGCAATAACGTTTTCTTGTTTGCTCACATCTGCACAAGTTAACATGCATGGTGATTAAGTAGTACAGGGACTTCTCTACTTGCGAACGAGTTAGGATCCAGAGGTCTGTTCGAAAGTCGATTTTTTTGTAAGTTCAACTTTACTCCTGTTGATTCCAAACATGTTGTATGGCGTGTACACTAAACAAGGGGAATGGCTTTAAAAGATATATGATCTCCTATAGATGCCACTGGTTCTAAATGTTCTGCAGATGTAGATGCCACCACCACCATCTAAGTAGAAGAGTCCCTATACATATATGCATACAAGCACATCTAACCGACTAAGGTAAATGCAAATGAATTCCCAGAAAGTGTAAATGTGACACAGTTTGAAATGTGGTCTGCCAAAATTAATGGGCAAAAATTGTTAACTTTTTAAAGTATTTGAACATAGACCTATAGAAGTTGGCATCTGGAGGTTTCCAAGTTTGCTGAAACCGAATGTTAAATATATTGGACCCTCAATTTCCCAGGAAATTTTGAAAAAGTTTTTCTTTCATTTAGGCCTGCAAAAAAATGTCATCTGTAAGTTTTGAAGGGTACCAATTCTGAATATGAAATAACATTTTGATAACTACAAATTTAAGTTAGTATTTTTCGGAGCCTGGCACCAAAGCTGATTAAAAATAGTGGACAAAGTTTTACATGTAGATAATTGTATTCCATACAGCTCTCTGATGTGTTGTGGGGTTCTAACAAGGTACAATGTTAAAAACCGACACAATAGTATCACATGATTATACAGCAGAGGTAGATAACAGGCTTTGATAATTACATGTTAAAAAAACTGGTTCTCAGATGTAAAATTATGTACACACCGATACAGCGTTATTGTGTAATGCTCACGGAATGTGCGTCTGAAAAAGTCTTCGTTGGCGAGTTAAAATGTTCCGCAGTGTTGATCACTGGTTTGTGAATGAGTGTTAGCTTTGCCGCGCTTGCTGTGACCCAGCTTAAGTTTCCACTTGTGCTTTCCTTTTTCCAGTGACACCAAGGGGACACCGCCTCTGTAAATAGTGTTGTTTATGGCATCATCGTGCGCTGTCTTTGTTAGTTGTGGGTAATAAAATAATGAACAGATGAACGGACAAGGGTCTATTGCCGCCACCAGAAATATTTGGAACAATTTTTTTGATGGTCTGTTGGTAAGAAATTATTAGTTCTCGAAGCTATATCGAAGCTATTGTTGGCATTACCAAACACTGAGCCGGCACTGCTGAGAATACTGGGTTTCAAAAGTCAATTTCAGCCGACTGTGATTCATTATTTTGGGCTCTGAAGTCCAGTGAGTTGATGGCCTCAGCCCCAGCCACCAATGTCTGTACAACAAAAATCCCATATTACATTTTAGTTTGCATTTAATTTCTGAGATTTAAAAATATCAGATTGATTGGCACTTAAAATCACTCTTGGCAGAATACATATATAAGGTGTGCCACGATTGTGGATGAAGAGGCATATTGACGGTTGAATTTCAGATCTAAAGCATTTCTATTTGAATGTCATGCACTAACGGTACTCAAGTAGCAGGGTGGTGGGTGGGAGAGTGTCGCCCCCTAGTGACGATAAGGGGTCTGTTCAAGCGATCTCAGAAGCGGTTCTCTGATATGAACTTGCGCGGACCGTCCCCGAACACGGGCTCGCGCACTGCCCTGCGAGAGTCGTGAACAGCATGATGCCCATAGCCCAGTCTGGATGGAACTGAGGAAAAAGACAGAAAATGTCTTGGCATAGGCTGCCGATTGAGCCCTGTGTTGTGCTGTTGGATGCTGCTCTTCTGGGATAGTCAGCTGAGAAGATTGGCTACCCGGTCATGATAAAGGCATCCGAGGGCGGCGGAGGAAAGGGCATTCGCAAGGCCGGCAGCCAGGAGGACTTCCCTCTCCTCTACCGCCAGGTGCGTTTCGACCTCCTGCAACCTGCGCTCATTCATTGATCATCATCTTCAGCCATGACCTACTTCTTGTTGGACGAAGGCCTCCCCAAGCTGTGGCCAACTCTCACGGATTTCCGACGTAACAATTCACCTTATTCACCTAATTCACCTAACCTGTGCACAAGCTGATTTCATTGCTCCGTCTCCCCCGGCAGTTGTCCTCTCGGGTTTGTTCTCTCCATTGGCTGCCAATCTCTCGTTTGTCGCGACCACCGGCCATCAACCCTGCCAGCGACGTGTTCTGCCCAGGCCCTCCTGTTTTTCTTCACCGTCATTCTCGCACGTTTCCACACTGCGACAGTCCACCGAGCTCCCCGCACATGAGCAGAACTCGTCGCTCCGTCGCAGCAAACCGCTGCACCACGAACGCGCGCACAGCTCGCTGATGTGATGGGCACATGTTGTAAGCACGCCGTTTCCGCGCTCAGGTGCAAGCGGAGGTGCCGGGCTCGCCGATCTTCGTGATGGCGCTGGCAGACCACACGCGCCACCTCGAGGTGCAGATCCTCGCCGACGCCTACGGCAACGCCATTTCGCTGTTCGGCCGCGACTGCTCGATTCAGCGGCGCCACCAGAAGATTGTGGAGGAGGCGCCTGTCACCGTGGCTCCGCCATACATCCTGGAGGTCATGGAGCAGGTCAGCTCGGCTCTTTCTCACGCTTTCCAAATGAGCTTGAAAGCTTTTTAAAGCTTTCGTGACTGCAAGGATTCATCTTCTTTGGTTCTTTCGGTAAAGTCACGTAGAATGAGAAATAAATAATAAATTAATGAAATAAAATAACACAATAAAATTCTCACGACGTTTCGGCCACAACACAAGTGGCCTCGTCCCTTCACCTGATGAAGGCCACTTGTGTTGTGGCCGAAACGTCGTGAGAATTTTATTGTGTTATTTTATAAATTTATTATTTAATTCTCATTTTACGTGACTTTACCGAAAGAACCAAAGAAGAGCTTGAAAGCGTTCGTGCATCAGCTCTGCCCGCCTGGGTGCCTGTCCTTCTGTACGTGACACCCAATGATGACTCTTGTAAACGTAGACCAACATGACCGAAACTTAAGATTGACGTTACGTTTCTCTTTGGGACTTACCCGATAGGACACTGGTCAAATTGATTGCATGGTTGCTCTAAAATAGGAGACACAAACCAGAACAAAAACGACTTAAAAAATTCCTCAATTTTATTTCACCCAGACTGCTACCAATTAGCTTTCATAGTGCTGATTAAAAACGTTTGAAGATAAACGCATCGTGCTGAGTGTTGCATAATTCAAGCATATACATGATTTGATTGAATTCCTTGATGGTTGAGGTGCGTTATGGGATGAGGAGCGAGGGCCAAGGGGCAGGGATTAGATAACTCGTGCATTTCCCTGTGACGTTATGGCTAATGAACATCGTCTGCGTAGAGGCATTTGCCTCTTGGTAGAGGCTCCAAATCCCCCATATGTCGATGCCTTCGCGGCGTTTAATTAACGCTCGTCAATGTCGAACGGGTTTTGAGCGGTGGCACAGCCGTTGCGCAGGAGCTAGGTGGATGATCCAGACCGTTGAGCGACGGCTTCGGGGGGAGGCCTTCACGCAGCAGTGGATAGGTCGTGGCCGCTGGTGCAGTCCCCGGCGCTGAGTGGGGGTTGCGTGTGGTGCCCGTGTCGGCGAGCAGTGCGCAGTGAAGCTGGCCAAGATGGTGGGCTACGTGAGCGCCGGCACGGTGGAGTACCTTTACGGCCAGGACGGCAGCTTCCACTTCCTGGAGTTAAACCCTCGCCTCCAGGTGGAGCACCCGTGCACCGAGATGGTGGCCGACGTCAACTTGCCGGCCGCTCAGCTGCAGGTGAGCCTGCCCTCTGACCTTTGACCGGAGGCGGCCGAATGGCTGCGACCGTTAACTGAGGGGCGGGTGTCCTAGCTCTGCAGACCACGTGACTCAGTAGTCTGCACGCTGGTGTCGCTGCAGACCACGTGACTCAGTAGTCTACACGCTGGTGTCGCTGCAGACCACGTGACTCAGTAGTCTACACGCTGGTGTCGCTGCAGACCACGTGACTCAGTAGTCTGCGCGCTGGTGTCGCTGCAGACCACGTGACTCAGTAGTCTACACGCTGGTGTCGCTGCAGACCACGTGACTCAGTAGTCTACACGCTGGTGTCGCTGCAGACCATGTGACTCAGTAGTCTACACGCTGGTGTTGCTGCAGACCACGTGACTCAGTAGTCTACACGCTGGTGTCGCTGTAGACCACGTGACTCAGTAGTCTACACGCTGGTGTCACTGCAGACCACGTGACTCAGTAGTCTACACGCTGGTGTCGCTGCAGACCACGTGACTCAGTAGTCTACACGCTAGTGTCGCTGCAGACCACGTGACTCAGTAGTCTACACGCTGGTGTCGCTGTAGACCACGTGACTCAGTAGTCTACACGCTGGTGTCGCTGCAGACCACGTGACTCAGTAGTCTACGCGCTGGTGTCGCTGCAGACCACGTGACTCAGCAGTCTCATTTCTTTAGAACTGCATTGTTTTTAGTCGGTTGTCCTTCACGAGCAACTCCGATTTGCACGGTTGGTTACCTACGGTGTGAGAGAAGTTCAACATACATAGAGTTTTAGCAAGTCTGCTTTAAGTCCTAGCGGTCGTTTTGGCAAGGTGCAGGTTGTACTGCATAGCCTGCTGCGTTTGTCCCACCACTCGCAGATCGCCATGGGCATTCCGCTTCACCGCATCAAGGACATCCGCCTGCTGTATGGGGAGGCCCCGTGGGGGGTCTCCCCCCTCGACTTCAACAACCCCAACAGCGGGCCCAGCCCCCGCGGGCACGTCATCGCTGCCCGCATCACCTGCGAGAACCCGGAAGAGGTTGGCCCCGCCCCCCGCCATTCCCCCCCGCCACTCCCCCCCGCCCCCCGCCACTCCCCCCCTCCACTCCCCTCCGCCACTCCCCCTGCCCCCCGCCACTCCCCCTCGCCCCCCGCCACTCCCTCCCGCCACTCCCCCTCGCCCCCCGCCACTCCCTCCCGCCACTCCTCCCCTCCACTCCCCCCCGCCCCCCCCCACTCCCCCCCGACCCTGCTGCTCCCCCCCGCCACTCCCCCCTCTCCACTCCCCCCCTCCACTCCCCCCCTACACTCCCCTCCGCCACTCCCCCTCGCCCCCCTCCCCCCGCCCCCCTCCACTCCCCCCCTCCACTCCCCTCCGCCACTGCCCCTCGCCCCCCGCCCTGCCCCTGCCACTCCCCCCCGCCCCTCCCCCCGCCCCTCCCCCCGCCACTCCCTCCACTCCCCTCCACCACTCCCCCTCGCCCCCCTCCCCCCGCCTCTCTCCCCCCCGCCCCCCCCACTCCCCCCCGCCCCCCCCCACTCCCCCCCGCCCCCCGCCACTCCCCCCCGCCCCCCGCCACTCCCCCCCGCCCCCCCGCCACTCTCCGCCCCCCGCCACTCCCCCCCGTCCCCTGCCACGCCCCCCCCCCCCAACTGTCTGTCGCTGGCGAGGGGGGAGGGGGGGTGTTGGGGGGCTTGCCGTGGTCACTGAAACTCTCGTCAAGATGATCTAAACCTTACACTTTGAAGTTTTGTGGCTCTCCGGCACGAATCCTCTGCTGCGGATGGCGTGCGACACGTGGGCACGTAAGTGCACCGACCCATCGATTTAAATGGATTATTTTGCTAATGACGCGAGGCCTGCAGCACCGAGCTCGGGGCACAAACTTGACCCAGCATGGTTCCCGCTGTCCTGCCAGTGGAAATGTTGCACGGGTGCGCGGGAGTTATTATTGTTCGCCTTCTGTTCGTGCTGCTGCTGCTGCTGCTGCTTTTAGGGCTTCAAGCCAAGCGCCGGGACGGTGCAGGAGCTGAACTTCCGCAGCAGCAAGAACGTGTGGGGCTACTTCAGCGTGGCGGCGTCGGGCGGCCTCCACGAGTTTGCCGACTCGCAGTTTGGCCACTGCTTCTCGTGGGGCGAGAACCGCGAGGAGGCCGTCTCGTGAGTCTGTTGCCGCGCGCCAGTGCCCACGGACGGGGCCCTTGGTGGCGCGACCATCCGGCGGCCACCGGGAATTTTATCGCGTCCGCCTCGGAGGGGGGGGGGGGGGGGGGGGGCCGCATCGGGAGAACGAGCAGACGCGCATCGTTAAGTGCTCGCGCGCCCACGTCAGTTTCCGTCAGTTAGCAAAATTGGTAGCTGGAAGGGAGCCTGCCCGCTGCCCGTGCGGGTGCCGGGGGTTCCGTTGGTCAGTGCGAGTAGTTGGCGATCGTGGGGGGGGGAGCGTTGACGTTGGAGCATGGAGCGCAGTACGCCATTGGATTTGGCTGCAATGCCCCTGCACTGTACAGAACGTAGCCCCCGCAGGTGGCCGTGAGAAACTATTTTTTGGGTAGTGGGCGCTGATCCATGCACTGGTCAGGCTCAGTCGTGCGTGTTAAATGCCTGCACGAATGTAATTTTATTGAAAACGTTTCAGTAACAGCTTGTGGAGGGGATTGTAGATTTAAGCTGGCTAGAGTGGGGATGCATGCCCATGGGTTTATGGATGACGTAGAGATTTGTGAAACCTCACTATCCACTAGGATGGCCAGCTTATGGCAAATTCAAGTGTCAAGTTTATTTTGTTTAACCAGATGAGAACTCAAAAGCATAGTCTAATTTGAAAGAATGACCTTAGTCACGTGTTGCATCTACGGTCCTGCTCAAACTGAGCTGAAGCTGATACGTGACCACTCCTCACCCACCCACCCATTCATTCGCTCACGTTTCAACAAACATAGGCTTAAATCCTTCTATGCAAAGCTATAAGTGTTAGCCCCTCATATGCGGTTATAATCTCCTGGTGCGCCAGTTTCCTTCCACATACCATCATCATCATCCACCATTATTTATCCACTGCTGGATGAAGGCCTCTAAACACATTACAAAATATTCCTCCTGAAAAAAAAAAGTCTTCAAACCTGGGTGAGGCTTTCCTGGACTAATAGAGGGCATTCCTGTATAAGTAAAAGAGTTCAACCGTGAACCGTGGAGGGAAGGGTTAAAGCCTGCGGAACACGAGGTCATCCAGCCCACTCTCTTGAGTCGTTTGCCTGTCGAATTGTGCTGACCACAGGCGTCACTAAGCAAGTAGGTAGGGAGGGAGGTATGTGGAGGTCGTCTCTATCGCTTCACGGCGATCGAGCTTTGTTAATTATTGTTGACGCAAAGTCACGTTTGCGTTGGCAGGGCTTGTGCAGAGTGGAAGGCTGCAGTGTTGGTGGGGTGTGCAGATCTCGATTAGAATCTCTCTCTTGTGACTTTATTTTATTGCAACTCAACGAGCGCCCAATGCAAAGCACCGGTCACAGTGCGGGGGGTGGGGGAGGGGACAGTGGTGGGGGGGGGAACAGAAATTCCGCGAGCAAAAATCCGAGACCGGCATGCGAGGGACTTAACGAAGGGGCAGGAGGGGAAATTCGGGCTCTCTACCCCACCCAAGTGGGGACCGCGAGCGAGAAGATGAAAGCTTATATGGTGGAAGGAAGGATGAAGGGAACGATAACGAACATGATGGGGGGTAAAGAGGGGCAGGGGAAGGTTGGGGAGGGTGGGGGAAATGGGGGGGGGGGGGAGTCTCTCTTGTGACAATTGTCTCGATGAGGCTGCTGATTCCACTAATGCTGTTCATTTAAATGTTTTTGATAAATCAGCCCTTGATGAAGTTGGCCACCCACTGTTCAAGCTGTCACTGTGTACATTCTATTAATTGACGGATTTTCTTTTTATAACCTTGACTTTTTGCTGAAACCTGGATTCAAACGTAGCGTCTCAGCGGTGCCAGCTCACCAGAGTGAGGCAGTGAGCCACCCCATTGTGCATCTTTAAGACGTTGGCGTCTCCCTCACTGCCCGGTCGCCCCCCGCGTAGGAACATGGTGATGGCTCTTAAGGAGCTCTCGATTCGTGGAGACTTCCGCACAACGGTGGAGTACCTCATCCGTGTGCTGGAGACGGAGAGCTTCCAGCAGAACTCCATCGACACGGGATGGCTCGACAAGCTCATATCGGAGAAAGTGCAGGTAAGGCCTCTCTCTCGTGGCACGCACACCTCTCCATTCGTGGCCAACTACAGGGCTTCATCAAGGCACTGCCCAATGAAGTAGGGCATCGTCTGCTGGCTTCAGGGTCCAAATTTACCAAATTTGAAAGATTACCCACAAATTACTCAATTGGAATTGCACATAGGAATCATCGCTCCCTCATGCGGAAACTTGGCAAAACCCTCCTGAAAATAGTCATGAGGTTCAGTGAAGCTTACGTGAGAAACGAGCGTAATAATAAAATTGTGACAATGACGTGGCTCTCATTATTTGGTTCCGCAGGTCCTTAAATACATTTCTGTATCAGTAACATTGCATGTACTTTTTGAATGGTCATCTCTTGTTCACAATTCCCCACTTGATTTCCTTCCTGTGACAGCAAAGACAACGCAGATCATTATCTGCAAATGTTTTTTTATGGAACATATGCAAATGTTATTCCAATCGTAACAAATGACAGCGATCATCTATGGTGGCAATTATTCAGCTGTGGGTTTGAGCCAATGACGCAGTGTTATTGGCATGGGCTCTGATGCAAGGAATGACATGGGGCCCCCTGGCCCGCCTTCCACTCTGTTGATAGCTGAGTGGCTGGGCCCCTGTGGTCTGTGACCTGTGGGTTCAGGTTAAGTTGCACCTCCTGCACACTCGATCTCGCCCCACAGCATGCCCCGCTGTGGTCTTTCCCTCCCCCTGCCGCCGCAGGGTGGATTTACACACAGCTCTCTCATTGACATGCTAATTTCTCTGCTCTCTGCCCCCCCCCCCTCTCTCTCTATTCAAGGCCACGACACAGAGGCATTGGGTCTCTGTGTGTCTATGTTGTGTGTCTCTGTGTTGTCTCTCTCTGCTTGTGTGTCTGTGTGTCTCCGTGTCTGCGTTTTGTCTCTCTCTCAAGTTTAGTTCTACCTGATGACGACTGCTTGTGTTGCAATCGAAACGTCGTATTCTATTATTTAATTTATATTTTTTCTACGTGACTTTACCGAAAGAACCAAAGAGTGATGTCCCATATTTCAAGCCATCCGCTCAGCAGTGTGTGCGGCCTGCGCGTCTCGCAGTGTGTGCCTCGCATGCCGTGGATCTCGCGTGTGATGCGTGTGTCACGCGTGACGTGTGTGGTGATGCGTGCGGCGTGGAGAGCTGTAGTGTAGCGGTTAGAGCGCTGCACAACAAACCCGGTGACCCGAGTTCGATTCCTGCTCATGGCGAACACAAGTGACGATTATATCCGAACTGGTCCTGGGCCTCCCCTTGGTCGACGAAGCCTGAAATATGAGCACCTGGTGCGGTGTGTAAACATCGCCACTAGGGAGACAAAGGCACGTGGGCATGGTGCTGGCCACCTACCCCCTCTTGTGCCATGCTTACCTTCATAGGTGCTCACTTACAGCACTTGCCCCAAAAGTCTGTTCAGGCGTTACGGGGGATCTTTGTCTTTGGCATGAAGGCCGAGCGCCCAGACACCATGCTGGGCGTTGCGTGCGGAGCTCTGCACGTAGCTGAGGCGGCGTTCATGACGTCCACGTCCGACTTCCTGCACGCGCTCGAGAGGTGAGGCTACCGCATTTCTAGAAGGCGCAACCAGGGCACATGGTGAGCCGACAGCCTCTCTCTCATATAGCCCCGCCTACTTTTTCATAGTCACGCCCAGTCAAACACTAGCCCCTCCCACAGTGAGAGGCCCTCTCTTTCTTAAAGATTGCTTCTGCTGATCATTGGCCCCACTCATTGAACTGCCAACCCCACCCACTGCTCAGGTTGTCCCACCCACTGCTCAGGTAGCCCCACCCAATGCTCAAGTAGCCACCACCCACTACTCAGGTAGCCCCATCCACTGCTCAAGTAGCCCCACCCACTGCTCAGATAGCCCCACCCACTGCTCAAGTAGCCACCACCCACTACTCAGGTAGCCCCACCCACTGCTCAAGTAGCCCCACCCACTGCTCAGATAGCCCCACCCACTACTCAGGTTGCCCCACCCACTGCTCAAGTAGCCACCACCCACTACTCAGGTAGCCTCCCGCAAATGGTTTTGTATTTACACACGAACAGCGGGCCCTGTGTGGAAGGTAACGAGAAATTTCAGCTCTCATTTGTGGGACCTCTTCTCTGCGTTGACCCTCTTTCTACTTCGATCTTTGCTTTGTTTTTGTGGAAAACAAAAACAAAGATCCCCATCTCTTGAAGATTCTGTTTAACATTCCCAAGTTTACCGGATGCACATCTGTAATTCATTGCCTACGAGGCAAGGGTTTGTAGATCACGCAAGACTTTAAATACACATATGCTCTAGGTTGAGAGGTAACCAGTTGATGGCAGGACAGCAAATATATTTAATCCATCTATGCTGGCCTTTGAATGTAATTCCCTTGCGTGTGCGATTTTTCGCTGGATTCTCCGGTTTCTCTCCACATGCCAAACTATCACGAATGAAATTGACATGTAGGATCTGAAAAAAAATATCTTCATGCCACTGTCTAAGACCACGTGTCGGTGTACTCTGAAGGATGTGTAAGTCCTGCTGATTAGTGGAATCTGCCAATACATGAGATTGTGTCGGTGTACTGTGAGCGTATGGTAATTCCTGCTGACGAGCGATGGGTTTATTACATCGCAGGAGCGACAGCGGTGGTGGTTGTGGCGGCGGCTTGGGGAGGCCTCCACGTAGCAGTGGACTGAGCATGCTTGATGATAACGAGCGATGGGGGTGGCTTACCGTGAGACGTAGTGTCCCAGGTACTGTGAGCCTGACGAGTGATGAGCGCCGCGTGCCATGCAGGGGACAGGTGCTGCCGGCGCACACCTTCTCCAACACGATCCCCGTGGAGCTCATTTACGATGGGGTCAAGTACGCGCTGCAGGTGAGGAGCAAGGCCACACCCTCTACCCCCCTCTACCCACCCCCCCCCCACCCACCCATACTCCTCCCACCCTTTGATTCGTTGTTTTTTTTCTGAAACAAGTGTTACACAGATCCCGGTTGTTTTCAATGGCGGCATTTACCAAAAATAGAAACGGAACGGTTGGCGGATTCGCCGATTTAAATTATTGCGGGTCTGATATTGCGGCTGCAGGTCTCCCGGCAGTCCCCCACGACGTACGTGATCATCATGAACGGCTCATCCGTCGAGGTGGACGCCCACCGGCTGAGCGACGGCGGCCTCCTCCTGTCCTACGCGGGCAGCAGCCACACCACCTACATGAAGGAGGAGATCGGCAGGTCCGTCTCAAGCGAGCGATCGATCGATCGATGTTTGTTCTTTGCGCGGGAAAGTCCCGTGTCGCCGCTTACCCCTGCTCGGTTGCAAGGGAGATCCGCGGTGCCATTTTCCACGGAGCCACAGCATCAAAGTGATTCGTGCGGAAGAGCAGGCAGCAAAAGAGCAGACCGCGTCAGGGGTGCAGGCAGTTTGGGGCTACCATTGCGAATAATTTGTTTGGTCTAAGCGTTTTGATAAATCAGCACTTCGCTAAGTCGGCGGCCGCCACTTAAGCTCTATCCCTTACTTTGAAAGCTTTACGGACCAATTGACGTACCGATGCATTTGTTTAATTATAAATGCGTTTTTATTTAATTTAAAATAAAAATAAACGTAAATAAATGTCTACTAAAAAAAAATCCTTCCAATTGTGCTGTTGGCAAGATGTAGTGAGACAATTAGTCCATCGGAACTTCTGTTGACGAGCAACAAAATGAGTCTGGTGATGCACGCATGTGTTTGCGTAGGTGCTCACTAACAGCACTTTCCCCAACAGTCTGTTAAGGCTGTACGTGGGTTCTATGTCTTTCGACCTCCTTTGCCAGTACCAAAATGTAATAATAGGGTTTTTCCCCTTTTTTTTCTGGCAACAAAACTGAAACCTTTTTTTACGAGGATTCATGTCTGCATTAACCACAATACCTGCAGTCAAAATGCAAAAAAAAAACACACTGATAATATATGCATTGTCCTTGAAACTGATTGGTCCACACCAGAGACCGCTTCCTTTTGAGCCTCGTCTCAATTGGTGCTAGACAAGAGGACGCCAAAAGGCGTACAGCTCAAAGACAATGCACTATCAAAGTAATGAGGGCTCGGTGGTGAGCACCTACATCATTAGATCTCCTTTTCCAGTACCAAAATGTAATAATAGGGTTTTCCCATGTTTTCTGGCAGCAAAACTGAAACCTTTTTACAAGGATTCATGTCTGCATTAACCACAATACCTGCAGTCAAAATGCAAACAAAAACATACTATGATAATATATACATTGTCCAGGGACGTCTTTCTTTTGAGCCTCGACTCGTACTCGTACGCCTTTTGGCGTCATCTGGTTGAGCACCAATTGGGTCGTGGCTCAAAAGAAAGCCGTCCCTTGGTGTGGACCAATCAGTTTCAAGGACAATGCATCATATATTATCATAGATATGTTTTTGTTTGCATTTTGACTGCAGGTATTGTGGTTAATGCAGACATGAATCCTTGCAAAAAGGTTTCAGTTTTGTTGCCAGAAACAAGGGGAAAACCCCTATTATTATTCTATGTTTGTGTTTGTGTAGCAAGGAGCGGTGGCACAACGGTTAGCGCTCTCTGCTATATACCGGCGACCCGACTTCGATGCTTGCTCACAGCAAACACCAGTGGCGATAATCTGCACTGGTCCTGGGCCTCCCCGTGTCTGACTCGGCCTCAAATAATTAACTGGTGTCGTGCGTAAACATCGCCACGAGGGAGACCAAGGCGGCAGGACTTGGTGGTGGCCACGCCACCGCTTCTTGTGCCGTGCCGTCCTTCATAAATGCTCGCGAACGGCACTTGCCCCGGCGGTCTGTTACAGTTTCATGGGGGGGGGGGGGGGTGATCTTTGTGTGCGTGTGAAATTTTTCCTGATCTGGAACACGGGGACGCGACGACAGATTCCGCGTGACCATCGGGAACAAGACGTGCGTGTTTGAGAAGGAGAACGACCCGTCCGTGCTAAGGGCGCCCTCCGCTGGAAAGCTCATGCACTACTTGCTGGAGGACGGGGGCCATGCCATCGCTGGGCAATGCTACGCCGAGATGGAGGTGTGTGTGTTAGTGGGGAGCAGCGGTATAGTGGTTAGCACACTGCGCGTACGTATGAACCTGGCCCATCCGAGTCCGATTCCCACTCATGGCCACTAATACCAGTGAGGATAATTATCTGTTCTGGTCCTGAGCGTCACCGAGGTCTATTCGGTCTCGCTTGAGTGCCTGGTGCGGTGTGTATTTATCGCCACTGAAGATACTGAGGCGGTCGGGCGTGGTGCTGGCCACCCACCCCCTTGTGTGCCATGCCGGCCTTCATAGGTGCTTGCTTACAGCACTTGCCCAAAATTTTTGTTGAGGCTATTGAAGGGGGATCTTTGTCTTTGTTAATGGGGAGTGGTAGTGTCATGGTTAGCACGCTACGCTACGAACCCGGCGACCAGAGTTGGATGGCGAATATGTGAACCGGTCCTGGGCCTCGGCTAGGTCGACTCAACCTTAAGTATGTGCCTGGTGCGCTGTGTAAACATTGGCTTTGGGGAGACAAAAGCGACCAGGCGTGGTGTTGGCCACCCACCCCCTCATGAGCCTTGCCGGCTTTCCATGGAGCTCGCTAACAGCACTTGCCCCAACATTCTGCTAACGGCTCTACGGGGGGGGGGGTGCTTTGGGGGAATCTTTGTCTCTTTGTGTGCCGTGGGCAGGTGATGAAGATGGTAATGACGCTGACGGTGCCCCAGGGCGGCTGCGTGCACCATGTGAAGCGCCCGGGCACAGTGCTCGAGGTCGGCTGTGTGGTGGCCCGGCTGCAGCTCGACAATCCCTCCAGCGTCCCCCAGGTGTCCCGACATCGCACAACAACACCGACAACAGCGACAATGCCCGTTTGCAGGCCGGTGCAGCGAGAGCACTTTGTGCCAGACGGTGACAGCTGCCACTGGGGGGGGGGAGGGGGGGGTCTCGGCTTTGGCCATAGACGGCCGTGGGTCAATAGAACAGTTGAGATGACATGCGATGTAAAGCGTTTTGAGTTGTTGAGGCATTTAAGCGCCCTGTCAGTGCCAGTACAATATTCGTAATCGGTAGCAGTTTGGAGGCATCCTGGGTGGTTTACGCGTCAGAGCACCGAGCTGCCGCTGCTGAGATCCTGGGTGTGGATCTGGGGTTCACCAACCCGAGGCCACATTCAGGGGTCCGTCATAGTTATGGAACGATGGATTGATTTGTTGATTCGAATGGTGTGTGTAATAACTTATTAGTATTATGTTCTTATCATATGCTACGGTTACATTTTGACTCGTGAAGCAAACATCTGTACACTGACCAAGGCCAAATGAATCGGGAAGTGAACAAGAAAAAGCATGTCCCCAAATGGTGGGAATTAATTGCGTTTGCTGGGAGGTCCTCGTGTGACCTCTGCGATGGGAACCACGGCTGCCGAGGCAGCAAGGACCGACAAGGCCTGGACGGACGACATGAGCAGCTGGGCATTGTGCTGAAACTGGTTACCTCGGTTTGATTACCGGTGACGGTTAATTTCAGTGGCGAGTGATGTTTGAAGCAGTCCTGGACAACCCTGCCAAGGTCAACTCGACCTTACATAAGCAATGTGGTGTATGAATCTTTGCAGTGGGGAGACAAAAGTGGGTTGGATATGGTGCTGGTCACACCGCCACTTCGTGTGCCATGCCAGCCGTAATGGACGCTTGCTTGCAAGCCCTTGCTCCCGGGGACAGTCTGTCTCAGACATGGGGTCAGTTATAACTCCAATTACAGAAGCATTGTTAGCTGAAATTACCACGGTACAATTTTTGCCATTTGAAATGACACAATTATAATTGTATCTGACCGTGGATCTGGGGTGGTGTGTGCCTCTTTGGTGACAAGTTTTGTTTCTGTGCGTGTGGGCCCCTCTCAGGCCGAGCTGTGCGTGAGCCTGCTCCCGCAACAGCAGTCGCTGCCCCTGAGAGGAGGCAAGCAGCACCAGGTTTACCACACCATCCTGGAGAACCTCCTCAACGTCATGCACGGCTACTGCCTACCTGAGCCGTTCTTCAGCTCCAAGGTTTGTTCGCCTGTCGGGTGGCATGAGTTCCACCTCGCCTGGCATACGGGAGGTCGTGGGTTCCATTCCGACCCTGGCACCTGCGTGCTTGGAGTTTGCACGTTCTCCCTGTGGTCGCGTGGAATTTTTTTCCGGGTCCTCTGGTTTCTCCCTCCACAATGGCTGCTATAAATTTGCACGCGATAAGCCGCTTCGTTGAGCTATCATTTGTGGCCCCATCGCTTCTGAAAAAAAGCTAATAGCTCGGTGGACCTGGTAAAATAAAAAAATATTTTGTTTGTTCATCAACTTATACCATGATTCAATGTTTTTGTGAGATTGGCTGTTTTTTCTTTGCCAATCCGCGGTTGGATCGGAGAGCAAAATTGCAAGCTCGAGAAATCGTTTTGACTGTTAGGAACGGTTTGTGGGCTCGGGCAGGACACGTCGCTCAGGGCGGGAGGGGGCGATGGCCGGTGGACGAGACTATTGATGGGTTGGCAGCCATTTTTATACCGTACGATACAATATACACATTTCCACAATGTGGGTATTCATAACAGAGGTTTTTTTTGGGTTAGATCGCGTAAATATATAAATGTGTCGTTAAACCCGCCACCACCCGACACGGCCAGTTAGTAAGATTTGTCACGTAAACAAAACGTGCCAATTTGTTACTAGTACAGCACACCGGTGTGATGGAGAGTAAACCCACAATATTTACAATTCGAGCACGACCTTTCGCCAGTAAATCCATTGTAATTTATATGCATACTTTCACCCCCCCCCCTCCCCGGCACTTCGTACCTGATTTACTCACAAGTGACGACACCACTGCAATTTACTCTCCAACACACCGGTGTGCCGTACTGGTGTTGACGCTCGTGTGCTCGCGTGCGCGAGCAGGTGAAGGGCTGGGTGGAGGTGCTGATGATGACCCTGAGGGACCCTTCCCTGCCACTGCTGGAGCTCCAGGAGCTCATGACGAGCATCGCCGGGCGCATCCCCTCGCCGGTGGAGAATGCCATCCGCCGGGAGATGGCGCAGTACGCCAGCAACATCACCTCGGTGCTCTGCCAGTTCCCCAGCCAGCAGGTGCCACATCGCCGCTCACTTTGTTCAGTTTGCCGGGGCGGATGGGGAGGGGGTGGATGGGAGGGGTGGGCGGAGGGTGGGGGTGAACGGAGCGGGGGGGAGGGGCGGGGGGTGTATTGGGGTGGATGGGGTTGGGGTGGAGCAATCGTCGGTGCCGTTGCTCAATTTCTTCTCGAACGTAGTTTCTTTTGCTCAAACCATTCTTCAGTTGCTTTTGCTCTGATTTCTATTTGCTTAATTGGTGTACTCCACTTAGTTTTTACCTTTAGGCTTTTGCAAATCTGATGACGCAGGTCGCCCTTTGCAAACGAGACTACATCCTTGTCTTACGAGTCCTCGCCCGGTTTAAATAAAACAAACTTGACGCCTTTTCTTGTTGCGTGCGCCTCTATTCTGCCGACGGCGGCAGATCGCCAACACCCTGGACAGCCACGCGGCGACGCTGCAGCGCAAAGCCGACCGGGAGGTCTTCTTCATGAACGTGCAGGGCATCCTGGTCCTGGTCCAGCGGTAGGCACACCTGGGCACAAGCGCCACTCTTACTTCCCCCCGCAGCTCCCATTTAGTGCGGTCGGCTACGTACGGTGCGATAGAAGTTCAACATACATACACGCGTACGAAGGTAGCCAGGCGTGGCAAGAGACACACCACCACCCCCTCCGAGCACTGTGCCCGACTTCATCGGCGCTCGCTGGCAGTACTATTGTACAGCTGAATGGGGGGGTCGGGGGAATCTCTTCCGCTCTAACAGGTATCGCAGTGGCACCCGGGGCCACATGAAGACAGTGCTGCTGGACCTGCTGCGCGAGTATCTCAAGGTGGAGACCCAGTTTCAGCAAGGTGCCCTCTCGCATGATCACAAGTCCGCGAGGACTCTCTCTCTCTGCTGCCCCCGTAGTCTGGGACCCTCTTGTCCCAGCCATCCGTGCCGTCGATTCCCTGCTCCTTTTCAAGGCCTAGGGCGTTTTTTATTTTTCCCCACTGCCTATGACTGCCTCAACTTGGTGGTGGTGGCACAGCAATTTGGCACAGTAGGGGAAACAGGTGGTGCATCAGCCCGTCATGGCACCTGGGTCTGTCTCGTGACATGCTGGCAGTGGGCGTTCGACACTTCACTTGGCCTTAAAGTGCACATAGCCTGGCACAAGCGCCGTGGTGATGTCACCGCCAGTTAGTGGCGAATGGCGGTTGTTGTTGTTGTTGGCACAGTGGTTAGCCTACTGTGCTATGGAACTGGAAACCCGGGTTTAATTTTGAGCCGCGTCTGATATCGGTTGAGAGTGATATCTGAACCAGTCCTGGGCCCCAGCTTCTCCAACCCACGCTCGCCAGCATTGTGAAATGTGGTTAAACAAACTCTTGTGGCTAATCGGAGGGCTAATGTCGCTCCTCTTTCCTCCCTGCCCTGCTTCTGCCCACCCCCCCCCCTTATATGACACCACACATGTTTAGGAAAGGTCCCAGAAATCTCAACACAATTTTACGGCAAACACAATGTAACCATATTCTTGGTTCTTTCGGTAAAGTCACGTAGAAGGGAAACAATAAAATAATAAAAATATAAAACAATAAAATTATCACGACGTTTCGACTGCAACACAAGCAATCATCATCAGGTGTGAAAACCACAACAAGAAAATTTGATGATGATCGCTTGTGTTGCAGTCGAAACGTCGCCAGACTTTTATTGTTTTATATATTTGTATTATTTTATTGTTTCCCCTTCCACGCGACTTTACCGAAAGAACCAAGAACACGAATCCCTGCAGTCACGAAAGCTTTAAATCAAAATGCAATGTAACCAATTTCCCTTTTGCTACAATTTCATCTGCGCGGCCTTGTTACTGTTGCGTGGGGTTTAAATAGCTCGTCGTTTGTCATCGAGTGGCGAGCAAAAATCTCGGAGTGCGTCTATTGACCATTAACTTGTCTGTCACAGGGCACTATGACAAGTGCGTGATTGCTCTGCGGGAGACGCACAAGGGAGACATGACGTCGGTGCTCAAGCTCATCTTTTCGCATGCTCAAGTGGCCAAGAAGAACATCCTGGTCACAATGCTCATTGTGAGTTGCCCTTGCGACTGGTCCCTTGTTTGTGGCGGCGCCAAGTTCGGCGCCAACGGTGTTACGGGCGCGCCCGTGGCTGTAGACCTGAACAACGCTGAGGCATAAGCCGTCACGTGAACTCCGGTCATCCTCGCAGCGGTTGTCCTTCTCCCGCAACTCCGATTAGCACGGTTGGCTACGTACGGCGCAAAAGAAGTTCATCATACATAAGCGGTGACCTGGTGCGTGGATGACAATGGAAATTCGTAAAAATATGGCCTCGGTGCCAACGCGAATTGATATTGTTGCCAAGGCGACTTGCTCACAGTGTGCAAGCAATTGTTTTTGCAGACTTTATCGTAAGAATGACAAAGAACATATTTTTTTAAGGATAAAATGTTGTTTGTTCTGTTTCAGAAAAAAATGCTTAAGTTAATAGAACGAATTGATAAAATCCCGTTTAGTGCTTACCTTTTGGATTTTCCATGACCAAATTTCCCGAGCGGGAATGAGAAACCACAAGTGGAGAATTTTTATTTCGTAGTTTTTTCACGCTTACTGTACATACAGCATAGTGTAATGGGATGTAGTCTTTACCAGCCTGCGCTAAGCAGCATGGTGAAGTATGGTCAAACAACCTCCATTCGTGACAAGGGGTAGTGAGGCCTTTATTCACTCGTGTATTTTAATAGGATTGTGAATTATATTCTTGGGTCTTTCAGTAAAGCCACGTAGATAGATCAGCTAATAAAAAATAATAAAAATAATAATGACAACAATTTTGATTTAAAGCTTTCGTGACTGCAGGGATTCATATTCTTGGTTCTTTCGGTAAAGTCACGTAGAAGGGAAACAATAAAATAATTCAAATATAAAACAATAAAATTATCACGACGTTTCGACTGCAACACAAGCAATCATCATCAGGTGTGAAAGCCACAGCAAGATGATGTTTGCTTGTGTTGCAGTCGAAACGTCGTGAGAATTTTATTGTTCTATATTTTTATTATTTAATTGTTTCCCTTCTACGTGACTTTACCGAAAGAACCAAGAATATCAATAACAATATCACAATTTTTAATTATTTGATCTATCTAATTTGCAGTTTGACAAATCGCCTGAAATGTGCCCGATCTCGTCCGCTCCCCGGAGCGAAGCAGAGTTGAGCCTGGACAGTGCCTGGATGGGTGACCACCAAGCACGTGGGGCTGTGCTACACGGCAGTCAGAAGAGGTGCAGGGCAGTGAAATCCATCGTTGCGCTGTACTTGCATTCTCTCACGATGCTAGTGTGCACCGACATGCACTGACCAGTGTGGTGAAGTCTGGTCAAGTGACCCCCGCGACTCGCGTGGCTGTGGGGGTGGCCCTCGTCCACGAGTGTGGACGGACGTGCGCATTCACAGCTTGAGAACTGTGTCTTCGTGCGTCTTAAAATGTCAAGTGAACCCGCGAAACGTCTCGCTTGAAGGAATGTGTTCACGCTTGCCCCTGTTCGCCACAGTGTGGTATCAGGAGGCATGAGATGAAGGGTCAAATGAGTTTGACCTCTGGGTCTCGCAGCCACTGTTGCGAGGTTTCACGAGCCGGCGGAATGAGCCGTGTCGCTTTTTTGTCGTTTGTCCTCTCCGCCTCAATGCGCCCGCCTTTGTTTAGGACCAGCTGTGTGGCCGAGACCCGACGCTGACGGAGGAGCTCACCAACATCCTCAACGAGCTCACGCAGCTCAACAAGACCACCAATGCTCGCGTTGCGCTACGCGCCCGACAGGTGCCGCTCGGCCGACTGCCTCGTTCTCTCTCCAAAATGCACGTGCCCCGCCGCTGCTTCTCCCCGCGGCGGCTTGATGAGCCGATGCGCACACACTCGCAACTTTTTATTGATTGCTTTCACCGCGAGCCGTTGCCCAGGTGCGGTGACGTGAGATGGTGGGGTGGGGAGTTTAACTGCAAAGAGCGGGGCGACTTTGATGCGATTTGTATCGGCGCTTCCCCTGGACCAACCGCCCCCTAGGTGCTCATTGCCTGCCACCTGCCATCCTATGAGCTGCGGCACAACCAAGTGGAGTCCATCTTCCTGTCGGCCATCGACATGTACGGCCACCAGTTCTGTCCTGAAAACCTGAAGGTGCGTGTGTGTGTGTACCTGTGTGTTCGAGCAGTTCCGGAGAGAGTGGAGAGTTTCCCATACCTGGGCAGTGTGCTTATGACTAGCTCCGGTTTGACAGCAGAGGTCTTACTCAGTCAGGCAGCATTATATTTTAATCGGCTGCATAATGCTGTGTGGAAGCTACCTGGTCTGTCATTCCGCACGAAGTTTCGAGTCTTCTCGGCCAAAGTCATGCCCTGCCTTCTCTATGCTTGTGAAACTTGGACCCCTCTGGTGGAACATCTGCGCTAGAAACATTCAGGCTGGCTTGCCTATGATCCATCCTGGGTTTAACCAGGCTGGTTTGTGTGAGGAGCTCACAAATCCTTGAAAGATCTGGACGCATCCCCATCGGTGAGCCCCTCCGGCAGGCAAGGCTGTGTTGGCTGGGTCATGTAGCCCGTATGCCCAGCCACCGCATGCCCAAGCAACTTCTATTTGGCCGCATAGAGGGGGATAAACAGGCAGGACATGGACTGGAGAGGAGGTGGACTGATGCGGTACGGGAGGATGTGGAGCTGAGTGGACGTGTCGAAGACTGGTACCAGCGGTGTCAAGATCGGCCTCTGTGGAAGAGGCTCGTGAAGGACGCTGCTGCTACTGGGGAGTTGGAGGAAGTCGCCTTCCGACAACAACTGAGGGCAGAGGAGCGACGCTCACAACAATGAGCGGAGCACTGGGCGGCTAAGATGCAGCAAGTTGGCACAGTAGTGGGTACAGCTGGTGCATCTGTCAGTCATCTTAGTCAGCCAACCCATGGCACCTGGGTCTGTCCCATTACCTCCTATCAGCGAGCCTTGGACGCTTCACGTGGCCTCAAAAGTGCACCTGGCCTGGCACAGGCGCCATGGAGACGTTACTGTCCCTTAGCGACGGATGGCGGTTGTGTTGGTAGTGGTGCCTGTGTGTCGTGGCAGTGCAGCCATTATCGTGCAGCGCTATGAGCCCGACGGCCCGAGTTAGATTCCCGCTCACGACCAACACCAGTGACGGGTTATTTTAACCGGTCCTGGGCCTCCCGTAGGTCGACTCGGCCTCACATGAGTACCTGGTGTGGTGCGAGCACCCTATGAAGGTTGTTCCAGCCTTCATAGGTGCTACTCGCTAACAGCACTTGTCCCAACAGTCTGTTAATGCTTTACGGGGGGGGGGGGGGGAATCCTTTGTCATTGTGGGTAGCAGTAAACTTTGTTTAGGCTATATGGGTGATTTTTTTTTGTCTATGTGGGGAGCAATAGTGTCGTGCTTGGCACACTTGCACCCGGAACTGGTGACCACTCCCAAGTTCGAGTCCCGGCCGTGACTAACATGAGTGGTGATGATGTGATCCAGTACAAGCCCTTGCCTAGGTTTATCTGAGCCTGAAATGGGTACCTGTTGTGGTATGTAAACATCGGCACTGGGAAGACAAAGGCGTCCAGGCGTGGTGTTGGCCACACCACCCCCAACGTGCGCCGTGCCTGCCTTAATAGGTGTTTGCTAACGGCACTTGCGGGGGGGGGGGGGGGGCGGGGATCTTTTGTGAGTGAGGATTTTCTTAAGGCACTGCCCAACTGAATTTCCAAATGTATTTATCCTCTCACGACATGATGCCTATGGCACAATGGGAATCCGCTTGAGAAAAAAGACAAAGGAGACAAAGGAACCCCGAAGAAGCTAATTTATTTAACTTTGCATCTCCCTTTCAGAAACTCATCATGTCTGAGACGTCTATCTTTGACGTGCTTCCAAACTTCTTTTATCACAGCAACCAGGTCGTCCGCATGGCTGCCCTGGAGGTGAGCTTTAAAGTGTATATATCATCATCATCATCGTCATCATCGTAATCATCTTCAACCACGGGCTATCCACTACTGGATGGTCTCCCCGTGATTTAATCTCTCACAAATCCCATGTGCCACCACACTGCATCTCTGGTGCACAAAGTTGAGTTTATGTATCTGTTATATCAGAATCAACATAAGCATCATCAGCCATGGTCTCTCCACTGTTGTATGAAGGCTTACCCGTTGCCTTCGCATCCCTCACCGTTGCTGTGTGCCCCCACAATCCACCTCTGGCACATGAGCTGATCTCATTACTCTCCATCCCTGTGGTCATCACCCTCTCGGATGCATTGCCTCATTTAACGGTCGTTCCCATCGCAAATATAGTCCATCAGCCATCATCTCTTCGAACGATTGTGTCCTGTCCCCTGTTGCTGTGTGCCCCCACAATCCATCTCTGGCACATGAGCTGATCTCAATACTCTCCATCTCTGTGGTCATCACCCTCTCGGATGCATTCCCTCATTTAGCGGTCGTTCCCATCGCAAATATAGTCCATCAGCCATCATCTCTTCCAGCGATTGTGTCCTGTCCCCTGTTGCTGTGTGCCCCCACAATCCATCTCTGGCACATGAGCTGATCTCATTACTCTCCATCTCTGTGGTCATCACCCTCTCGGATGCATTCCCTCATTTAACGGTCGTTCCCATCGCAAATATAGTCCATCAGCCATCATCTCTTCGAGCGATTGTGTCCTGTCCCCACCCATGAATGTGATGTGTACAATGTGTTTGTTCTCTGATCCACATTCCTCTTTCTGTCTTTTAGTGTATTTTTACGACTGTTGTTATTACGTTAGTTTATCTTGGGAAACCTCACCGAGTCTCATTACCTTTTTCCATGAGGGTCCTGCCAAATTTACGCATTTTGGGGGTGGGGTGGGGCGATGATTTCAATGTTTTAATCCCAATTGAATCATTGTAATGTATCGTTATAACAAATTTGGACGATTACATCAGAACGCAGTAGCGTAATCTGGTGAAGGACAACGCAAAATCTTTAACGTCCACTCTGAAGCAGATGTCACGTAGTATTCCACGGTTCATGCACAGACGGTAGTAACCTGGGCGGCCACTGGATTTTGAACCGTCAGCCGTCTGCGACAAGTGGCGAAACTTGCTGCCGCTGGGCCACGTCAGCGTAATGGACCTACTCAGGGGGCCCTATTTAATAATTACCACGTTACAATATAAATCCACATTCTATTGCGTTGTAAGTATGGCGGTGGGCGAGCGAGTGATTGGTGTTTGCTGTTTGGCATAGGTGTACGTGCGGCGGGCGTACATCGCCTACGAGCTCAACAGCCTTCAGCACCACCAGCTGAAGGACAGCTCCTGCATTGTGGAGTTTCAGTTTATGCTGCCCTCCTCTCACCCCAACAGGTCCTCAGCACTGAATAATTGTCCTGTGTTTACTCAAGGGTGCCACGCAGTCGAGATGTTAGCTACTACCTCGCCTGGTATGCAGCAGGCCGTGGGTTCGATCCCGACCCCGACGCCTGCATATTTGGAGTTTTCATGTTCTCCCTGTGATCACGTGGATTTTCTACGGGTCCTCTGATTTTCCCCTCCACATTTAGAAATGTGTTTAGAGTGTTTGATTGCTATACATTTCCACGTGATGATAAGGCACTTTGTTGAGCTATCATTTGTAGCCAGGTCGCTTCTGAAAAAGAGACAGCTCAGTGGGCCTTACCTGGTAAAATAATAAACTAAAAATGTACACTATTTTATTTATTTATCAACTAAAAATAGTTTAAATTTTGATTTAAAGCTTTCGTGACTGCAGGGATTCATATTCTTGGTTCTTTCGGTAAAGTCACGTAGAAGGGAAACAATAAATTATAAAAATATAAAACAATAAAATTCTCACGACGTTTCGACTGCAACACAAGCAAGCATCATCAGGTGTGAAAACCACTGCGGTGGCTTATCATTACGTGGAAATGTATAGCAATCAAACACTCTAAACACATTTCTAAATGTGGAGGGGAAAAACAGAGGACCCGTGGAAAATCCACGCGATCACAGGGAGAACATGAAAAATATACAGGCTGTGGTTTTCACACCTGATGATGATTGCTTGTGTTGCAGTCGAAACGTTGTGAGAATTTTATTGTTTTATATTTTTATTATTGTTTCCCTTCTACGTGACTTTACCGAAAGAACCAAAAATTGTTTAGTTTAAATTTCTAGTTGATAAAATAAAAATTGTTTATAGTTTACTCTCTTTTACTGCAAGAGGCCCAGCCCTGCAGTTGCTCGCTCACACCACTGCTGGTGGTAGGGCATCCACATGAGACGCCACTAAAGGGCCCCTCTTTAAGGTATTTGGTCTACTCTTTCACACTGGTCAGATGTCTTGGAAGAGGTGGGGGTACCCGCATTTTACCCCACCACAAGAGCAACTAATTGTGGGGGTAGTCGATGTGTCAACTCCTAGTTATGCCTGGTAAAGTAGTAATTTGTGTTCTAGTAATCTGAGGATGCGGTTGATGTGCTTGGCAATACAGCTTTAAAACGGTTTTTATCCTCAATTTACCCGCGAAACATGCATCACCATGAATTTCCATCCCATTGAGTATAAAGTGGTGTGCAGACCGTCACTGCTGAGTTGTTACTAAATGCATTCTTTTAAATGTACTGTAATTCCCTTCTATCTCTCCTGCTCTGTAATGACACCCTGTGGGTTTTGTTGTTAGGGTTGTGCATGTTCATCTTCACAAATCTAAGGGCAACTATTTCTTGCAGCGAGTACTGGGGGTGGGGGGGGGGGATACAGGTGCGGCAATAGCGGAGCAGCTGGATGGGGACAAAAGCTTTCAGCTTGATGGGGGTGAAAAAAAAATCCCCGGGTAAACACGGTCGTTCTGCACAATTGGTACCCTGCGCCAGACACAGGGGAAATGCGCGAGCGCGTAAGCCCTTTGACGTCGGGAACAAATAGGAGCACGCCGGTCGTACTCTCATTAAACGTTTTTAAATTTAAAGACATACTTGCATAGCCGTAAGCTACCGCTCGTAGCAATTGACTGTTAAGGTAATTGGACTCATCGGCGTAACAAATCGTGGACCTGCTGCGCGTACGCAAAGGTTTATTTTATTGTAGAAGACATTGTGCCCTTTCAGGGGTTGTCTCTGCTATCTGAAGCTCTGACACGAACACTTTCCCCGCACCCGTTGACTCTTGCTGCTGGAAATATCCTGTCTCTGTGTTTTACCCTTTTTTGCTCGTCCCATCTTCCCGTCTGCCTGTCTCTTGCTTCCAGAGGGAGCAGTGCCTGCAAGCATGGCAGGTATTGGTCTCATCCCTCAATGTGCACGTCTGGAGCAACGCAGACCGATTGAACTCAAACGCACCTCGACCTAATGCCCAAAAACACCCAAGCCCCTCGCATGCGTTTTCCTGGTTGTACCGCGTAATGTTTGGCATGATGTCCAATGTTTCACTCCCACGTGCTCGTGAAGAAGCTCACAGCACGTGGAGAGATACGTCGGACATTGTGCTGAACAGTACACGGTACTACCCAAAAACACTTTGTGGAGTGATCCAGCACAACCGCGAAAAAACTCCACACTTGGCCAAGCCTCTATTGTGAATGACTGCTGGCCGGCTACTTCTTCTTTAGAAGCTCATTTCACTTGGTGGTGTTGCACACGGGTTATGCCAGTGATTGGATGGTGTATGCCTTTGAGTTCAGATCAAGGCGTCGTTCGTTGAAAAAGAAGCCTAAAGCTTTTGCCTATATAGAACGAGTACACTGCTTTCATTGCTCCATTGAAATAACGGACTAAGGCATTTGGCAGTTGTATTGACGGAGATAATTCCCCTGTTTTTGCAAATACGAATCGCTTAATAAGCTGTAAAGCGCTGTCTCCGCTGTGCCGGACATCACCGCAAGTTGGTCGATTGCGTTGACGCACACGGCTCGGGTCCACGCGCGCTGCATTTTTCCCGAGCCGCAGTGCGCCGTGCATCGTGAGCGCGTGGAGCGACCCTCTCGCCTTATCCGCAGGATGTCGGCCATCGCCGCCAACCAGTCGCACTACACGGACGTGATCCGCACTGTGGGCTCTCAGGAGGTCATCACCGACGCGTCCTACACGCCGCCCTGCCAACGCATGGGCGCCATGCTGGCCTTTGACAACTTGGATCAACTCGTGCAGTGAGCGCTGAGCGCAGTCGAAGGGGGCGGCCTTTAGTTGTGACCATCTGTGACAGCGGAGAGGCATGGGGCCCTGGGGCAAGCAATGGAATGGGGTCACCTGTCCACCCCCCCCCCCACCACCACCCCCCTAAGTAGCTCAGCACCTGGGCCCATCTGAACCGTGGGCTCTCATGTAGTTCAACCGCCTGCATGCTTGATAGCTACACCGCTGATCTTTGATGAGCCTTTTTAGATTATAAGGGTCTGGTGTACAGCAGGACTAAGCAGAAACTGCCTTCGATTAGAAAGAGCCAAAAGGTATAATCGTTTTGGGGCGAGTTATTTTTTTACATCCAATTATCATCAAGATGTGTTATCCACTTACATGTGAACTAGATTCTAAGGATCCTTTTTGTTTTACAATGGTCGTCTGGTGCAGTGTGCATGCCAAATTAGAGGGGCACATCCGTTGCAAATATGTTGCAGCGTGAAAATAATTATTGTCTTGAGATGGCATATTTAACATGTTGATAAAAAACTATATAAATATAATTGGTACGAACAAATCAATGTCTTGCTTTATGCAGAGGACACAAATGCATCTTTTGTATGTCGGCTGTAAATTCCCTTTCACGTGGATTTTAAACAAAATATTCCGCGATCCTTAACTTGACGAGCTGCGTTTTCACACGTTGGGTGTTCATCTTGCATTCCAGGAACTTCGACGAAGTGCTGCAGTGCTTTTCCAACTGGCCGTCCGAAGGATCTTCGTTGACAGATGCTGGCTGCAGCACACTCTACCACGACGACAGCAAAGTGAGGTTTTGATTGTAATAATAATGATCATGATGCCCTTAATTTAATAGGAATGTTTATTTTTTTATAATCTAGAATTTCTAACGTGCACAGTTTTTCGATCTCTCTCGGAGAGAGACTGAATCAGAGGTGTGGGAAGCTACAGCTGGGCCGGAAGGTAACCAGGACTGTTGCCGAGAATTGCCCAAGCTTTGTTGTTGCCCTGCATTTGGGTGTTTCACCAACTCCATTTACGAGCGTTAATATAAACGTAGGATAAAACTTGCAGGATCTAGAGAAAAACCATGGATGCGAGGAGGCGTAACACTCATCCCTCAGTTTCTGTACTGCCGTATCTTGTGAAGCCAGGAGATGGAGACCTCGGCACCCATCATTTGGGATTTTCACGAATTTATGTGAGCCACCAATCCCCGCCTCCACAGTACCGGCCTACAAGGCTGTGCGCCACCGGTGCCTGGCTTACCCAGGAAAGCCTCGATGAGCCTCACTGCACTTTTTCAGGAGGGCCCTGCTTTGGGACGTTTGTCCAGTTCCATTGAGCTGTGCTCGGATTCACGTGGAAGGAATGCCGGACATCCAGAGAAAATCGGAACACAAGCGGCCATCGCCCACAGCACCACACAGACGGAGAGTCAATCCACAGATGGACCAAATTCGTGGAATCTATTTGTAGACTGAGCCCATTTCTGTTGCTGCCATCTACTGGACAAGTTTGCACCCTCATGCCCCAAACACCTCGTGGTCACTGGTGGTCAGCCATTCCAACACTAACCAGGCCCATCTAGGCTTTTGCCATACGAGGTCGGGCGCATTCAGAGTGATTCCATTGGATCAGTATGAAAAGAGCTCAGTTGTATGTACTCGGAGATTCCAATGAGCTGCTTGTGCAGTGACTGGCAGTGTGCTTGGTGCAATGTTGGTTGTTGCTCAATTCAGGTCGAGGAGGCCTGCATGCATTCCAAATTACCGATATATTTTTCAAGGCTGGCTTGCATCTGTGTAGAAGGGTAAAGATTCTGCCCTGCAATATTTTCCTTATGCCACTGCTGGTAGAAGAGTTGCCAGTCGAGGGAGCCCTAGAGAGCCCCCTCAAGGGGTATTTGGCCTACTCTTCCACACTGGTCAGAAATCTTGGAAGAGATGGGAGTACCTGCAATTTACCCCAACACATGCAGACTCACCGATCGACTAACTGTGGCATTTCGTGTAAATTATACACGGGAATAAATACACGTTTTTCAACAGAATCCTCTCCTCCCCAACTAAGTAAAGAATTACAGAGCATAAAAGTTTTTTCTTTTGTTATGGTAGGGTACTTTATTTGATACTTAGTTTAAAAAGCATTTATTGAGGGCGTGTGGGTGGTGGGGGAGGGCGTACGTGCAAGGCATCTAATTTGCGATGGAAATCAGTTGGAGCACAGTGGGGTTATTTAAAGTGAGGCGGTAATTGCCCCTTTGTGTGTCACCGCGTGTCAGGGCGTTCCAGAGGACCCCATCAACATCATCAACGTGGCCCTGTGGATGGAGGACAACGGGGTGGATGAGAGCCTGGCTGATCGCTTTCACAGACTCATCCAATCCAAGGTGAGGCCCTTTCTTCCCCCCCCCCCCCCCCCCGCTTCAACACATTGTGCGGGAATATATTTCCGCGGACACATTATACGCGTCGTTGGGTTTCCCGGTAAGTGCCCCGCGCTAAGTCTGCTTAAAGTGGGGTAATTTATTTAAACGCGGGGACCTGTAGTTTCAAAATGAGGCCCCCTAATGGTCATTAAAATCCCACATGAAGGTCTTAATCCTCCTCTCGTATTTCCTGTTTCAGAGATCCATGCTGCGTGACCACGGGATCAGGCGTCTTACCTTCCTCGTGTCACAAAAGGTAAAATAAGGGGAAATTATCGCATGGAGGATGTTGGGCGGTCCGACAGTGACTCCACTCAAAACGAATTGGCTCCTTCATGGCAACGCACACGCAGGCGCCCGGACGTCGGCGTTCGTCTTAACAGGCGCCGTCCAAATGTGGAAGAAAGTGAACGGAATTGAAATGTTGCCCACGACAAGATAGCCCGGGTATGCGCCCGATTTCGTCGCATCTCGAAAGCCAAGCAGGCTTGAACCTGGAGGCTCTCATCCAGCAGTGAAGTATGGCTATAACCCCCACGTTGCGCACGGCATTGGGAGGCCCTCATCCAGCAGCGGATTGACAATAGGGGTGTACATGTACTTGGAAAATGTTAATTTGGGGATTTTTAAACTTCGTTTTTGTCTTTCCAGAGGGAATTTCCAAAGTTCTTCACCTTCAGAGCAAGAGACAAGGTGAATTTACAGACGAGTTGTGAAATGTAATTCATGAATTCTGTCGTTATAACTGTTATTATTTTTGTTCTACCCAAGCCGTGTACATATCTGAGGAATATAAGTGCAGTCCAGAGTCACTTCAGATCATTACATGTTTCACCATGTTGCAGTCTTTTTACGAGGGCATTTTTATTATGCATTGAAGAATATTTGCAGCCATAACGGTGGTGATATCGAGAAATAATGATGATGATGATGAGACGTATGATAGCTGGTGATGATAATGAGCGGCAATGATGAGACCAGCGGCGATGATGCGCAATGTTGACCACCCATGAATGACAGTGAGCGACGATGATAGCGAGATGAGCGGTCGTGACAACGTTGATTATGACGAGCCATTCAATAGCGAGTGGTGACGATCATGAGCGATGACGAGACTAAGATGAGCAATGAGATCAAGATGAGCGATGACGAGAACGAGTGAGACGGACAGTGAGCTATGATGACCATGAGATAGACGGCAACGAGCAGCGATGATGACGATAAGAGTGAGAATGATAAAGGACAATAAATGCGTGAGCGCCACCTCACCGCATCCTCTCCCTGCTCCCACCACCGCTCTCCCTCACCCCCCCCTTACCCTCAGTTCGAGGAGGACCGTATTTACCGGCACCTGGAGCCGGCGCTCGCCTTCCAGCTGGAGCTGAACCGCATGCGAAATTTTGACCTGCGAGCCATGCACTGCGCCAACCACCGCATGCAGCTCTACCTGGGCTCCGCGCGTGTCGAGGAGGGGGCAGAGGTCACGGACCACCGCTTCTTCGTGCGCGCCATCATGCGCCACTCCGACCTCGTCACCAAGGTGAGCGGCCCGGTGCGGGTAGTGCCGGGCCCGGCGCAGGTAGTGCCGTGCCTGGCGCGTGCAGTGCCGTGCCCGGCGTGTGCCGGTGTGTACTGTGCCGTGCCCGGCGCGTGCCGTGCGAGCGTGTGCAGTGTGCTGTGTGTGCAGTGCCGTACCGGTCGCGGGTCGGATCGGCCCCTGTTTTTTCCCCCCCCCTTGACTTCATCCGATTACAAATTAGATTTGTAAAGTACCTCAATATAATGAAAAGCAAAATGGCATCATGTCCAAAGAAGAAAGGTCTTAAGGGGTGTGTTATTACCTGCTAAGACGTACGGATCGCAAGCACAGACATGGATAAAGAATGGTATACACATCTGTAAAGTGTGCAAAGGGAGTGCTCGCTTAGAATTCAACTGAGAGATAGAGGAACATATGGACGATAGAACATATGCAAGTTCGCAACATCATATTCACTCTTGATTTGAAGCTTTTTCGTGACTGCAGGAATCCATACTCTTTGGTTCTTTCGGTAAAGTCACGTAGGTAGAAAAAAATAATAGATCGCGACGTTTCGATCGCAACACAAGCAAAATCGTCATCGGGTGGGACGACCACAGCAAGAAAAAACTTCAGCAGTTTTTTTTTTCTTGCTGTGGCTGTCCCACCTGATGACGATTTTGCTTGTGTTGCGATCGAAACGTCGCGATCTAGTATCTTTGTACCTACGTGACCTTACCGAAAGAACCAAAGAGTATCGTATTCACTGTTAAGAAAGTACGTGGGTTTGAGTCGGACGGTTTGCTCGACGGGGACGATGGCCGGCGGTCGGTGTGGCAGTGAGTGCAGGGGACACGACGAAAGGATGTCCAACGTATGGATGGTGCAATGAAGGTCAGCTTACGTTTAGGAGCTAGATGGATGGTTACATTGGCAAGGGTTTAGGGAGGCCTTCATCCAGTAGTGGATATATCATGGTGGGTGATGATGATGATTATGAAATAGTCTAAAAGTAGACGTGATAAATGTTAGGGATGCAGATTTAGAATGTTCTATGTGAATTATTATTTATCTAGGGTGGAATGAAAGGGAGCGCAAGGCTAGCCGCAGGAAAGTAAAGAAGGCACTTGGCTAGGGATGCGGATGAAAGGAATTCTGAGTGAAAGAGAGGAAATGCAGAGAGAGAGACTGAAAGCCATCGGTTATTGCACTGGGCCAGGCTGTTGAAATGCACGGCTTACGAGTCAAGGAGTTCATGAAATGACCCTGTGTCGAGGCGTACAATAGGGGGGTTACGTTTGTAGCGAGTCCAACTGAGTCGCAGACGTTCTTTAGAGGCAACACTTTTATCGTAACATCAACCCGCTAACACAAAGGGGTAACTGCCCCTTCACCAGATACAGCCTAGGGTGGTGACCACCCAGCTAACTACTCTATACGTAGGCATTACAGCCACGAAGGGTCAGACCCTCACTCGGGTTCCCGACCACATTTTGATGCCTCGTAGAGCTTCCAGCTTGTAGACGTGGAGCTTCCAGCTTGTAGACGTGGAACTTCCAGCTTGTAGATGTAGAGCTTCCAGCTTGTAGGACGTGGAACTTCCAGCTTGTAGACGTAGAGCTTCCAGCTTGTAGGTGTTGAGCTTCCAGCTTGTAGACGTGGAGCTTCCAGCTTGTAGGACGTGGAGCTTCCAGCTTGTAGACGTGGAGCTTCCAGCTTGTAGACGTGGAGCTTCCAGCTTGTAGACGTGGAACTTCCAGCTTGTAGACGTAGAGCTTCCAGCTTGTAGACGTGGAACTTCCAGCTTGTAGGACGTGGAGCTTCCAGCTTGTAGGACGTGGAGCTTCCAGCTTGTAGACGTGGAGCTTCCAGCTTGTAGACGTGGAGCTTCCAGCTTGTAGACGTGGAGCTTCCAGCTTGTAGGACATGGAGCTTCCAGCTTGTAGGACGTGGAGCTTCCAGCTTGTAGGACGTGGAGCTTCCAGCTTGTAGACGTGGAGCTTCCAGCTTGTAGGACGTGGAACTTCCAGCTTGTAGGACGTGGAGCTTCCAGCTTGTAGACGTGGAGATTCCAGCTTGTAGACGTGGAGCTTCCAGCTTGTAGGACGTGGAGCTTCCAGCTTGTAGGACGTGGAGCTTCCAGCTTGTAGACGTAGAGCTTACAGCTTGTAGACGTGGAGCTTCCAGCTTGAGACGTAGAGCTTCCAGCTTGTAGACGTAGAGCTTCCAGCTTGTAGGACGTGGAGCTTCCAGCTTGTAGGACGTGGAGCTTCCCGCTTGTAGGACATGGAGCTTCCAGCTTGTAGACGTGGAGCTTCCAGCTTGTAGACGTGGAGCTTCCAGCTTGTAGACGTGGAGCTTCCAGCTTGTAGACGTGGAGCTTCCAGCTTGTAGACGTAGAGCTTCCAGCTTGTAGGACGTGGGGCTTCCAGCTTGTAGGACGTGGGGCTTCCAGCTTGTAGGACGTGGAACTTCCAGCTTGTAGGACGTGGGGCTTCCAGCTTGTAGGACGTGGAGCTTCCAGCCTGTAGACGTGGAGCTTCCAGCTTGTAGGACGTGGAGCTTCCAGCTTGTAGAACGAAGAACCCCGGTCCCTCCCAGGGACCCACCTTATATCCCCCCGGGTCGGGGGCCTCTCCGCCGTCGGCCCCGCCCACCTTCTCGAGTGTTCCAGCTCTCTCTCGATCCCTCTCGAGAGCTCTCCCCGGACAAGTGATCACCCCTTAGCCCCCCCCCACACTCCGGATCACGTGTCTACGGGGTCAACCAGAGTGCCATGGCCCGGGGCAACCTTGCCCCTGGGCTGACTCTCTCCCGCTCCCCCTATGGGAGTTCGCACTACGCGCCGTGCGCGGCGCCCGCGCTATCCCAGCGCTCACCAAGCCCCGCTAGGGCTGGTACTACACCCACCTACGGGGCGTACGCGATGACGGTGCATCGCGCGCCGTGCTGTGCCAGAGCCGGCCTCACACAGCAACCCTCTCGGGCCAGCACCGTACAGTGACATCCTCGATGTCACTACACGTTGATGGAGAATCCGGCCCCTAAGCTGAGTCGGACTCTTTTTTTTTTAACAAGTGGGAAATTTGTCTCCCACTTATTTTGTTCAAATTTGCTGCTGGTGCCCTGATTCATAAAGTACTATCTAATAATGTTACGGGCAAGGTCAGGTACACCATCGGCAAAAAACAGACAAAATGTCGCAGCGTATTCGTTATTACAACTTGTTTGCCGTGGTTGTTGGTCTGCCCTTGTTTTTATGTTCCTGAGATTGTGGTCTAGTTTTCAGATTTAGTAACGCATGCGCTGTGCGTCCTGTACTCGTTCACCCCATCCGGTATTTCAATTAATTGTCATGATTCGAGGTTCGCAATTCGATTTGAGAATCCATTCTTTTAACGTCTCATTTATGCCGCCTCGTTTAGTTTGGTTTTTGTTTTTCTACCACATTTTGTGTACAGTTGTGCTCGCTCCATCAGCGCAAACGTAACACGAGAATATTATTTGCATGTCATTTTGCATAAATCGTAAATTTTCGATTATCGTGCACACAATTCGACATGTGTATCGCTGGTGTAATGATCGGTTTTAATCAATGCATCTTTGCATGCCTGATCTATTTGTGCATGCTACCAGTGCAACATCACCGTGAATTGCATCTTCAAAATGGGGCTCGAAAATTAATTATAATGTTCATGATGTTGCTACATCTATGGACAGTGGTTTGCGGGTTTAATTAGCTATTGCAGCAAATGGAATGTTAATTTGCATAGCAATTAGTTGGGGTGGTTGCATAGCAGCAGAAACTACAGCTAATTCAATCTATGCCATCGTTTTTGTTCGTAAAATAAATTGTAAATACGTGACTTAATTGGTCCGTGGAATACCGTGGCCTCTCGATATGAAAACATGTCAAGCTTTTGATTATCATTTCTGTTTTAATTTGACCGTCTTAATGGCTTTTTATTTTTTTCACAAGCCCTTTGTGACCCGGTCTTTCCCATTGCTCAGCTGTGAAGGGGCAATAAAGGGCAAATTTGTCGAGTTAATGGGCCACTTCATCATCAGCATGACTGTAGTCAATCTACTGCTGGATCAAAGGCCTCCCCACACCACCACCATCTCTCATGATCCTGCAATGTAATAACCATGGCCTCCTGCTGGTTTGTAAATCAAGAAGTATTGGTGGAATTGATAACACGAGGGTGACCACCTCCTCAATGCGAATGTATGTAATAATAACACAGGAATAGCTTGCTCCTTGTCTGCTTTACAAAGACGGCAGTAAAATTATAATGTTATGCCACGGTGTTGAGATGTTAACTACCTTGCCTGATATACAGGAGGTCCTGGGTTTGATCCCGACCCTGCCGCCTGTATATTTGGAGTTTGCATGTCTCTCTCCCTGTGGCCGTTTGGATTTTTGTCCGGGTCCTCCGGTTTTTCCCTCCACGTTTAGAATAAACATCACGCGTTTAGAGTATTTGGCTGCGATAAATTTCCACGTGGTAAGCCACTTTGTTCAACTATCATTTTGTGGCAAGGTCACTTATGAAAAAGAACTGTGCAGCTATTCGTCACGTCCCCCCCCTCCCCCCGCAGGAGGCGTCGTTCGAGTACCTCCAGAACGAGGGAGAGCGGCTTCTCCTGGAGGCCATGGACGAGCTGGAGGTGGCCTTCGACAACACGGCCGTGCGCACCGATGCAAACCACATCTTCCTCAACTTCGTGCCCACCGTCATCATGGACCCGTGCAAGGTGACAATGTGCCCTGCCAGCCAGACTATGAGAAGAGCGGTATCGGAGGCAGTTGGGGGGGCGTGGCTGGCGTGAGGGCCCTCGTGCAAGGAATGAGATGGGACCGTGGCCCCAATTTAACCAAATTTTGTTCTAATTTGCATAGAGGATTTGCTGTGATCGAACAATTTCAGGGCCGCACCTTCACCTTTGACGATTTGCATGACCTATGTCGTACCAATCGACGCGCCATTTGCATGCTTACTGAGGCGGCAGATCCTTCCTTGGGGGTCACCGTCCTAGAGCTATGAAATCGGCGGTGTGTAGTAAAACATCGCTACTAGGGCGACAAAGGCGGCCGGGTGTGGTTGCTGGTCACTCACCCCCTCGTGTGCCGTGCCGGCCTTCATAGGGTGCTACACGCTAACGGCACTTGCTCCAACAGTCCGTCACAGGTTATACGGGGGATCATTGTCTTTGTGCGCATGTGCTCAAATTGCCGATACGCGTGCGTGCGTGCGTACGTGCGTACGCAGATCGAGGAGTCTGTGCGCAGCATGGTGATGCGCTACGGGAGCCGCCTGTGGAAGCTGCGCGTGCTCCAGGCCGAGCTGAAGATCAACATCCGCCTGACGCCCACGGGCCACGCCATCCCCATCCGCCTCTTCCTCACCAACGAGTCCGGCTATTACCTGGACATCAGCCTGTACAAAGAGGTCACTGAGCCCCACACGAGCCAGGTCAGAGAGGAGGTGCCACCGCTGCCACCTTGCTGAAATGCGTGGGGGGCGGGGCAGGGGGGGTGGGGCCGGGGCAGGGGGCGGAGCGGAGGGCGGGGCAGGGGGTGGGGGGGGCGGGGCAGGGGGAAGTTTGGAGGCTGGGAGCTGGAAGTGAAAGAAATGGTTGTGTTAATCCGGTGTGTTAATCGGTTGTGTTAATCGGGGGAAGGGGAAGGCATTTTGTGGCGAGCAGGCGGAGGTGGGATGGAACGCGTTGTATGGTGGGGGGGGGGGGGGGTGTAGGTTACGTGAGGCTTTGGAGGCAAAAAACGTATGGGGCCCGATTTTGAGTGGTGGCGAATTTATCTCCTTGTCCAGCGTAGGTTTTTTTTACTTTTTCCACAATTTCCCAATTGTGCTTTTGGCATCACATCGCGATTGTCCATTCAGAACTTTTGCAATGCAGTGCGTCAGCTCAATGTGTTGGAGAGCAGCCCGCAGAAGGAGAAGTCATGGAACGCCGTTTGAGATCCCTAGAAATAAGTGGTTATCATTTGGCGGGCAAATCTGGAAAAAAAACTAAACTATGAATGACTAGGCTGAGAACATAAATGCATTATTCTTGACAACTTGGTTTAATCTCAGGTGGCTGAAACACGGATTGTAACCCGCGATCACAGTCGTGACAGCTCAGTGTTGACCTTTCAACCTCTGACCCATCCGGGCATGCCTTTCATCCAAATATTTGGACGAAAGTATCGGTGTGTCTAACGACAACAATAGGGAATATCGGCAAGACACCGTGCATTTCATTGAAGCTCACATTTCCGTGGTAGTGCCAAGACAGCTTGGTGCAGCTCAGGAGGTGCAAACTTGTTTCCCTCACTGCAGAACCAAAGCCACACTGCTCATATCACATGCGGTGAACTGGTCGAGACGCATGTAGGTGGCGCGAGGACGCTGCATCCTCACAGTGTACTGACTGATATCACATACAGTGCGCGTGTGATTAAACCTGCCCCTGCTTGGGTGCCCTGAGCCAATTTCAGCTGTCACGGTTTGGTTCCAGCTTGGCACAGCAAACGGCCAGTGGAAAACCGCTCTTCCCCCCGTGGGTGGGAAAACCACTGGCTCGGCTTGGACGTGAAAAAAGTGTGATCGAGAGCCAGATGCATGCAGAGCAATTGCATCGCTATATCATATTGCATTGCTGAGGCCTCCCGCTTCCCTGTGCACCCCCCTCTGCCCCCCCACAGATCATGTTCCATTCATATGGAGACAAACACGGCCCCCTGCATGGCATGCTCGTCAGCACGCCCTACGTCACCAAGGACCTCCTCCAGTCCAAGCGCTTCCAGGCCCAGAGCCTGGGCACCACATACGTCTACGACTTTCCCGAGATGTTCCGGCAGGTTCGCCATCGGTGGAAGTCCAAAAAGCCGTCATGTTAGTGGGGAGATATTTTTCTGGCAATCGTCGTCCGCGGTTTTACGAACAAATGGCTATGGCAGTAGAATAGGGTGGTGATAGCGTCATGTCTCACGAATTGTGTTTGATAAACAATTATTGGTTGACAGAGAACGCAACTACAGGTAGCCGTGTGACCTTAGATCTATAATATGACTGGAAGTTGCCATCCCAGTTGCCCACGAGTTGCAACAGTTTTTAACATTTCCCAAATTAGGCAGATACAAACTTTCAAATGAGATAACAGTTCAGCAACTATTGCCATGAAATTGTCTTCGTGATTCATGGCCTCAGCTCGTTCCATCATTAGCATTTCTTATGCTGCCTGCACTTGCCTCAGAGAGTGTCTGTGGTGTAATGTTTAGCAGCACTGGACTTGCAATCCAGAGGTGGCCGGTTCGATTTCACCTTCTGGCATGCACGGCAATTGAAACAATCCTTTGTCTCATAAATCCTCTCCCCCCCCCCCCACCCCCTCTGCCACCCAGCAGCATAAATGAGTTCACTACGGCTAGGCTATCGGCAGCTCGTATGTGGTGGCACAAAGTGTGGGTATGCCTCCCTCTTCCAGCATGTTGGGTTAACGTGGAAGAGTAGACGGGACGGATTGAGAGAACATCTATCGAGAGAGTGGTCTACCAATCAACATGGAGCCGATGAAATCAGATCCTGTTCAGGTGCTAGATGGATTTTTATATCGGAGGACCGTGAGAGATGGGGAGATGGCTTTGGGGATGCCTTCGAGCAGTGGATTGAGCGTCGCTGACGATGGAGATGATGGAAGCAGGCCCACTTGGTTGTAATTTGGTGCACGGCAGCGACTGAACACACATGTCAGGAGTTTCGAGGTCTCCAGCAGTTACGGTCGCCAATCAAAACGCAGCGATAATGAGGCTGCCCTTCTGAGCTTCGCCCTGTGGCTTTCAAAATAAAAGGTGTGAAATTTCACTCCTGACGCCCCACTCCCCCCCCCCCCCATTCTGTGATCTCCCCGGTTTCTCGACCAGCATGGCACAGGCAGAGTGTGACATTTTTGAAAGTCACAGATTATATAAATGATAAATTGGTTTGGCATCCCTGTTTTGAATTCTGCATTTGTTCAACTTAGACTCATGCAGGTTTTTCCACATTATATTCAAGTAATATGGAAAGTCGCTTTTTCAGTTGCTTATCAGTGTTTATTTTTTTTATTTACTACGACTGCTGCAGTGGGCACCAGTGTCCGCAACGAAGTGCATTGATATTTGGACAGGAACCGAGTTGTTAGCGTTTGAGAAGCTTCAGCACGTGCGGCGTGTTTACTAAAGCGCAGGATGCCTCTCGTCTCACCGGCGCGCAGGCCTTGCTGAAGATGTGGAAGACTGAGTGGAAGGAGACCTGCCCCAACGACCTGATGACGTGCACGGAGCTGGTGCTCGACAGCCAGGGACAGCTGGTGCACATGAACAGGCTTCCCGGCGGAAATCAGGTCCGCTGCAGCGAGTGTTTATTTATAAATGAATAAATCCACGAGCCAAGTTTGCTGGGATGGATGCGGGGTGACTCAGCTCAGGCAGTTTTCATCTGACGTGCTCAATTGCTGTGTAGGTGCCCGCAGTCTGTGCTACATAGCCCCCATCCGTTGTTATGCTCGCGTTACGCCGTGTCTAGTTCAGGTCGACGTCTCTTGACGGATCCGTTCCACGCGTTGGAAGCTTCGTCAGGAGTTGAATCGAGCGGGCAGCTCTCTTGCTCGACAATACTGCGTTTGCCGGCTTTAGTGAGCGAGCGCGAGAGCTGCCACCCTCTCGCACGCCCCTCTCACCTCCATGTCCCCTCCACCCATGCGCGTTGCGCCGCAGATCGGGATGGTGGCGTGGAAGATGACGCTGAAGACGCTAGAGTACCCGGCGGGCCGCGACGTCGTGCTCATCGCCAACGACGTGACGCACCTCATCGGCTCATTCGGCCCGGAGGAGGACCGCCTGCTGCTGTGCGCGTCGGAGCTGGCGCGGTCGCTCGGCGTGCCGCGCCTCTACATCGCCGCCAACAGCGGAGCGCGCCTGGGCCTCGCCGAGGAAATCCGCCACATGTTCAACGTGGCCTGGGTCGACCCCAAAGATCCCTACAAGGCATAGCCGCCTCCCCCCCCCCCCGCGCACTCCCCGGTGCTATCGATTATCGATTGGTTTTTCTCATGGACAAATCGCGCGAGCGCCTTACGTGTGGCCCTTTTGTCGATCCGCTGCTGCATTAGGGAGCCTCTCCGTGCCGTGCGGGTTGCATTTGTACGTGTGTATGTTTAACTTTTTCCCACTGTATGTAGTCAACCGCGCTAATCAGAGGTGCGGGAGAAGGACAACAAACTAAACACAAAAAGCAATTCTAAAGAAATTAGTTTTTCAATCCAGATTTAAAAGTGCATAGCTCCAATGGCTTCCTGATATCGGAAATAAGAGCGTTCCAGATGGCCGCAGAAGGGCATCTGAAAGCGCGCGATGCGGTGACCGTCTTTGTTCGATGGGTAGCCAAAAGCCGCTGCGAGGATGACTGTAAAATATGAACGATATCGTGAGTGTAAGAATCCGCACGGATGGATGAATCGTTTCACCCCCCCCCGGTGTAGGTTCGGTGAAAGGGACGTAGCGTAGAAAGTACAGAGCACTAATGGCTGCTGCCCTGCCCTGCAGCAGCCTGTAAACACCTGGTGTGGTGCGAATGGTGGTCCACCCGTCCCTTAGGGTTAGTTAGTTCACCCTCCACTTGGAAAGATCAAGTGCCCAGGAAAGGTAAAGAGCTGCATTGGTTCAGACAAAATTATTACTGAACGGACGATATCACCATTACGTCACACATACAGCTTAATTGACGTTTAAATTTGTTAATGAATTCGATCCTCGTCCCCGAAACATTTCACACTTCCATTTACGTGCTACCGTGGAAAGGTGTGATCTCAGTCGCGTTGTTCGTCTTTGATGTATGGGTGGAATAGGGATCAGAAAATTAAAATCGACAAAGGGAAGGGGAACGAAAGCTGAACAGTGCACAAAGAAGCGTGGCGTACCTCAGACACCGTGGGGGCACAATGAGAAACCACGTGGATTAGAGAACACCGCATTGCCCCCCCTTCTTCCTCTCCCCCATAAATACACTGCTCCCAATCGTTACCCTAACTGTGGTGAGGCAGTGAGTTCAGATGCCCCCGGCCAGTCCCTAATTTTGAGGGTGTATCGCCCCGGGTTTGTTCCACGTTGCTTCCTGTTTTCCCCCCTCTTCGGAATCTACGTTGAATTCTGGCTTCTTGAAAGAAACAAAAAAAGACACCGTATTGACTGTAAAAGTTAATGGGCTCGAGCAGAACATGTTGCTAGGAGGGATGGCCGAGAGTAACAATGGAGTGGCAGCCGAAGGAGAGAACACAGTGGAGATGGAGCGATGAAATTGGCTCGATTGCAGGCAGTCACATTGCAACAATGTAGACATGGCAGCTTCTTGTGGAAGGCTTCAATTCAGTCGTGGATAGATCGTGGCTCATGATGCTAATGCTAGTCCTAAAGGACTTCTGCATTGACACTTGGGCAACGGTGCATCCGGAGTTGTCAAAGCGCCCCCTGACCTTTGTTTGTGTGCGTGTGCTCTGTTTTGTCGTGCAGGGCTTTAAGTATCTGTATCTGACGCCACAGGACTACAAGCGCGTGAGCGCGCTCAACTCTGTGCACTGCGAGCACATTGAGGATGAAGGGCAGTCGAGGTTCGACCTGTGCACCCGCACACTCGTCTGCGTCGTCACCCCTGCCGTGTTCACAACAACAACACAAGCATTTCGGCCTCAATCGACAAAAAATGGCAAATGAATTTTTACGACTCGGGTTCACGATCCGATTCACGTTATCGTTCGTCCCGTTTTGTAGTCCCTCGCTTGCATCGTCTGTCTCGTTGACACAATCTCCTTCGCTGCGTTTGGCATGGGCCCTGGTACTCGGAGTGCAACGGGTTTACCTTCGTCCATTTACCCCCCCCCCCCCTCTCTTTATAGCCCCAAACCTGGGGCGGGGGGGGGGGGAGGGCCTGACCCGCTATTGGACCACAGTGCAATTGCACCGCCTGCACACCAGATAGCTTCACCCATTACTCAACGTCTCACTGGTCACTGGTAGGCTGGAGTAGGTGGCACGTGACTGGTAGCCACCACCTTAGTGAGAGGTATGCGTAATGTGGTGTTATGGGTACGGAAGTATCTTTCGTGTCGACATCCCCGTCTGAAACTAAGACCTCGATGCCCCGTTATGCTAAACTTTTTATTTTACCAGGTAAGGCCCAGTGAGCTCTCTGGCTCTTTTTCAGAAGCGACCTGGCCACAAATGATGGCTTTGGCTTATCAAGTGGCTTATCATGTGGAAATGTAGAGCAACCAAACACTCTAAACGCATGTTTCTTAATGTGGAGGGAAACTGGAGAACCGGAGAAAAATTAACGCAACCACGGGGAGAAAATGCAAACTCAAAATATACAGGCGTCAGGGTTGGTTTCGAACCCATGACCATCTGTATACCAAGCGAGGTAGTTAACATCTTTCCACCGTGGCGTCTTAAATGAAATAGGGCACGGTGGGGGGGGGGGGGGGGGGGGGGGTTAGGAGGCATTGGCGCGGATGCGCGGACACGCGCGTGTCCCGATGCTTGAGGCTGTCCCTCCGCAGGTACAAGATCACGGACATCATCGGCAAGGAGGAGGGGCTCGGGGTGGAGAGCCTGCGCGGGTCAGGGACCATCGCCGGAGAGACGTCGCTCGCCTACGAGCAGATCGTCACCATCAGCCTGGTCGGTGGAGCCGCGTCGCGGGTCTGGTCGATCATGAGTTTAACAATTTGAGATTATGTCATTTAAAATATGTATTTAACACGTACATTTTTTTCCACGCAAACTGACATGCCGGTTGTGCTGTCGCCGTCATGTCACGAGGCGGAGACATTCACTTTCAGAGCTTTCGCAGTGAGCAGTGAGTATTGCCCCAGTAGGTGTTGTCACAGAAACTCCTTCTGAAGTCACTTCACCAGGTCTCTTTATCAACACATTCGACGCACACTTTTTTGTTAAATATATATATACCCTGACGATAATGTTTATTGGATATCAAAATGAAGTTTTAAAGTCTCAGATGTGGATTAAGACAAAATAAGTGAAATACTAAATTTATCGTGATGGATTTTTTTTTCGTGTGCAGTTTTAGTTGAGTGGGCTGAGACAATTAACTTGCTGAGAACCTGGGTTCATTACGTGCCTTGACTTGCCCTGCACCAAACTCACGATCTCGGTGGTGCTGGCTCAGGGCTCTAACTCCTGAGCAACCTCGGCCACCTCCAAATACAGGGTGCTTCAAAAAAGTATTAATGGAATACTAGGCATACTTCAGCGATTGTTTTTTCGCTGTGGTTGTCCCCACCTGATGACGGACGCTTGTGTTGCACCCGAAACGTGATTTAATTTAGTTGTTTTCATTTTTGTTTTATTTTATTTTATTTCGTTTTTACCTAAGTGACTTTACCGAAAGAACCAAGGAGTATGGATCCTTGCAGTCACGAAAACTTCAAATCTAGAAAAAAAACCTGCTTTGATAATATATGCATTGTCTTTGAAACTGATTGGTCCACACCAGAGACAGCTTTCTTTTGAGCCTCGTCTCAAATGGTGTTAGACCAGAGGACGTCCTCTATTTTGGTACTGGCAAAGGAGGTCCCATTTATAACTAGTTGTTTTTGTTTGTCACCGAAATGTGCGGTGATAAATTATACACACAGAGAATTGCACATTTAGTTTAAAAATTTGCTTTTGTAAATTATTACATTTTCACCGCCGTACCGCATTGTGGATTTCCAGTGCCAAGGTAAGGCTGCTAAATAGGCTGCTCTGTGGCCTATCGCTGGACTCTGCTCCAACACTCACTGCAAAGCCCTTACGAAGTATTGTCATCATCCTGCAATAAACAATCGTTGAGTAACAGTGGACTCGATCAATTAAAATCCATTCTTACGATAAAGATACACGCACCGATGTCTGTGGCCAGCAATTGATGATAATCAATTATAATTATATTTGATGATTTAAACAAATTATAATGTTGTGGTAATTTAATTCATGTTTATTGCCAAATTCTTTTTTTTTAATGAATCGTATTATTTTGCTCATGTCCCTTTAGGGTATTGCAGAAATTTTGAATAAGAAGCAAGATAAAACATGACACAAGCAATACGAACTTAAAGTGAAAAACATTGATGCTCGAATCGAATAGTTATCCTGAATAGTGGCAATTCGTTGAATTGCCCAGGAATGAGGGGGTGGGGATGGTGAATACCTGCTTAATGTTGTATAAATCCCATAAATATAATATATTTTATTCTATTGGCCCTTTGTCCTTACATCCTCATGTTAGCCTGACTATGAAATATATGCGAGATTGCATTCCTGTAGTTTTATTTTTAATATTGATGTTGAATGCAATATGACCTTAACGTTGGGTACGGTGTGATGTGTTGAACGTTGCTGCGATTTACTATGATAAATATATGATTTTACACCACTTTGTCAATCCACTGCTTGGTGAACTCCTCCCCATGATTTTCAGTCATGGGGATATGTTGACCATACTTCACCACTCTGGTCAGTACTTGTTGGTGAAGGGGCACAGCCCAGGTCTTCTCCAGATCACTGGCCGCTGCTGTTTGCCATGATCAGGAATCAAACTCTGGTTAGGGGGCTCATGGGGTAGTGAGCCAACCACTGAGCCACTGTTACCCCCTTATGAACACTATAAAAATCATCATGTGATGAGAGGGTGATGAAATGTATTGCTAACTGGAAGCCATATCGAGATTATGGTAATTTGCTACTTAAATTGAGACCTTTGTCGTATGCAGTATAAACACTTTAATTCGAATATTAAGAACACTTGAAATCCTTTAAACACGTTTTTACTTTTTATATGCTGGTTCTGGCTAAACCCTTGCACTACCCAAATGGATCGTAACCTATTACCCATTGTAATTTGTGAATTAATCACCGTTGCGATGAATCACCGATCCACCGCCATGGCGTGTTTGTCGCTCTCATTGCACCGGGACTTGGTTTTCCCTGCTCGGCGTTGGTAACGGACGGCCACGTACGTCGCGCGCGGCGGCGCTGGCGAGGAGAACTCTCCGTGCTGCCAGGCGGGTAGCGATTTTCCCGTTGGCATCGTGCTGCGCCCCCCCCCTCCCTCACCTCCCCCCTCACCTCCCCCCTCAGGTGACGTGCAGGGCCATAGGCATCGGTGCCTACTTGGTGCGGTTGGGCCAAAGGGTGATTCAGGTGGAGAATTCGCACATCATCCTCACGGGAGCCAGTGCCCTCAACAAGGTACGGCCCTACGTCCAAAGACGCCCGGGTGTTGGTTGTGAACCCTTCCTTTGACGGTTAACCATTGAATAATCCTTCTGGAGGGAAGTGTACTGCAACACCAAAGGTTTAACCCAGGCTGTATTCGTGTTATTCCTCATTCCAGCTATTTCTTTTTATCACCTTTTTTTCCTTCCCAATTTGTTTTAATAATAATAATATTAACGCCAACTATTTACTCAGGATGGCCTCGCTAAGTTTTCAAGACTTTTTCTTCCGGGAATACACCACGTGTTTTTTTTGCACATCGTTCGAACATCGAAGTGCACAACTTGTACATACTATCTTCTTTGGTTCTTTCGGTAAAGTCACGTAGAATGAGAATAAAATAATAAATTGATAAAATAAAATAACACAATAATATTTTCACGACGTTTCGGCCACAACACAAGCGGCCTTCACAGCTTAAAGGTCGTGATCTGAACGTGGTTTTTTTCACTCCAGCGCTGTCCTACCAGACAGTCTCGTCCCTTCACCTGATGAAGGCCGCTTGTGTTGTGGCCGAAACGTCGTGAGAATATTATTGTGTTATTTTATTTTATCAATTTATTATTTTATTCTCATTCTACGCGACTTTACCGAAAGAACGAAAGAAGCTGAATCCTTGCAGTCACGAAAGCTTTAAATCGAAATTGTACATACTAATTTGCGAATACATTAATGACGCTTCAGACTGCATGTAGGCAGATGAGTGTGCGAGTGCACACGTGCGTAGCTGCCAGCGTGTGTTTCTCATTGTGATGGACTCTGTCGCTTCACTCTCCCTCCTGTTCACCGTTAATGCTAGTCGTGGCTGCTAGTGGCCAAAAAAAATCCACCTTGTCCTAAGTCTTTTCAATCTTGCTTTTGTTTTGCGGGTCAAAAAACTGTAATGATTCCTTCTGCTTTTGTGATCTTTTTATTTTTTGCGACAAGGTGTTTTTTTTTGTTTGCGGCAGGTCGCTATTACGTTCAGCGTTCTTGTTCGCTGCCCATGTGGCTCGTACGCAAGTCTCCATGTGCGCGCGTGCCCGCGTGCCTTCATCCTTGTTGTCCGATTTTCTCTTTTACCCCCCTTTCTCCTCTGTTGTTGTTGCTTTTACTTTCGTCCTCGCCCTAGGTGCTGGGGAGAGAGGTGTACAGTTCAAACAACCAGCTCGGTGGCATCCAGATCATGCACAACAATGGAGTGACACACGCCATTGTGCCCGATGACTTTGAAGGGGTCTACACCATCCTGCAGTGGCTCTCCTACATCCCCAAGGTAAAGCAGTGCCCCGGGGAGGCATGAGGCTCGTACAGCTAATTTCGCATTCCTTTAGAACTACTTTGTGTTTAGTTCGTTGTCCTTCCCCCGCGCCTCCGATTAGCGCAGCTGGCTACGTACGGCGCGAAAGAAGTTCGACATACCTACAGTGCGCGTGCGCACGGCACTGCCCCTTTTGTCGCTCCACTGCTGGATTGTGAGGCCCCTCTGCGTGGGTCCGGCACAGCAAAATGTCCCGGGCCATTCCTGAATTTCTCGGAATTCCTGGAATGGCCTGGCATGAATCGAGTTTGCTCTCCAATGGTCGTGGGAATGCGGCCCCGAGTCCTCTAACGAAACGCACTGCCGGTACCTTCAGGGTGGCTCGCAAGCATAACGGCTGATATTTCACCAAACGCTTGCATGCGCGGGCACGGCGCGTTATCCAGAGGCTAATGACTTGCTAATTATGGCCGTTACTGCGCCATCTACGAGGGGGTGAACTAAATTTATCGGTTCCAGCGCTTAATCTCGATTCTTAAGGTTCGGGATACCTGCCTAGAAGTGCATGCACGGGAATCGACGGCGTGTTTTTTTCACATGCGCACAGCACATGCAACGTAATACGCTAACCCTTACATTTAGGGGTAATGCAGCGAATATATAGCGATAGCGAGAGGCGATGCAAACGAGGCCGTAACAGTAGTGAGGCAAAAAAAATCCACCAATTGTTGAATCGAATCGCTGCCCTTTGTCAAATCGTCAGTGAAGAGTGAAGTGGCGGAGGGTGGGGGGGGGGGGGCGGTTGCGTAATGAATGGCGCGGAGTGAATCCCCTACACCTCACCCCACCGTGTTTCCCCGTACCGGACTCCACAGGACAACCAGAGCATGGTCCCCATCACGACGCCAGTGGACCCCGTGGAGCGGGAGGTGGAGTTTGTCCCAAGCAAGGCGCCCTATGACCCCCGCTGGATGCTGGCCGGGAGGCCTCACCCAAGTGAGTGCGCGACGCCGCACACGATGGGAAACGAAATCCACCGGGAGAAGTCCCTGCTCCAGTTTTCACTTTGCGAGTGAAGTGTATTTTTAGGGGGTAAGAAGCAAAGTTTTTGTTGCTAAAATGCTTGTTTTGTCTGTTTTTTTAATTTTTAAACAAAAGTTGGGGGCGGCTGGGGCGGGGCGGGGCGGCGGGGGGGCGCATCCTATAATCCGGTATGTGTGCCTGACAAGAGATACGTATGACTTCATTGACGCCGGGCGCACGTTTGGGATGACAGTTGTTGACGAATGATCTCTATAACGATCCGTGAACATCTGATGGTGTCCATGGAGGTCACGGTGATGATTCTTTGCCCCACCTCCCCAGCGTGCTGCGTTTGCTGCATGAGCCAAGCCTCTGTGGATCCAACACTTGATCCCGTCTCGATTCGTTTCTTCACAGGCAACTCGGAGGAATGGCAGAGCGGGTTCTTTGATCACGGCTCGTTCATGGAGATCTTGCAGCCGTGGGCTCAGACGGTGGTGGTGGGGCGGGCAAGGTACGGCGTGACGAATATGCGTTCGCAGGGTCCGCGAAAGGTTGCGGTGACTCGGGGGAGGTCTTCATCCAGTAGTGGACTCGCTGTGGCTGATCATGGCCATGATGATACGTGTCCAGCCCCTTTGGCGATCCACTGCTGGATGATGGGCGACTCACGCCGTGCAAGTCGCGGGGGTTATTTGACCGCACTTCATCGCACTGGTCAATGGCCTCCCCAGAACCGGGGCAGGTATCACTCGCCACTGATGGCTAAAATCGACCTCAGGTCAAGAGGTTTATAGTACAGAGTGCGAACCTCAGCACCACCGCTTCACGCTTGTGCGTGCGTGCGGGTAAATGTTTTGTGTAGATAGAGAACAGTGGAACTCCTCTTAACGACGGAACTTGGTTCCACGAAAACAGTCGTTAAGTGATTTGGTCATTAAGCGAGTAGCCTCGAAAGTTACCCTTTTTCACCAAAAAAGTACATTATAATATTTAAACAATAGATAGTAATACATAAAGATACTAACAACATCATAAACACGTAATATTAAAGGAAACGTGGTTAATCAATGCGTTAAATCATACTTATTGCACCTACAGCAGCGAACACATTGGGCTTTATGAAGGCCTATCGTTAACAGGGGTGGTCATTAAGAGGGGATCTGTATTTGTACGTGCGTCCGGCGTGTTTACGTATTCGCAGTGATGGATGCTATGCCACACTTGCACTTGTCAGAACGATCAACGTGTACCACCACCTTTTAGAACATTTTAACCTCAAGTAACGCTCGTTTTTTTGAGGCAGAAGGACATTTAACATGGGCTGCAGGATGAATATAGGTATCATATCAGAACTTATACTTTATTTTACTTTTCAACTACTGTATATGTCTGGAGTATATGTAGTTGGTCAACCCATAACACCTGGGTCTCTCCTTTGACCTCCTGCCAGCGGGCATTGGACACTTGGCATGGCCTCAGAGTGCACCTAGCTCGGCATAAGAGCTGTGGTAACATCACCACCACTTAGTGGTGAATGGCGGCTGCTGATGTTGTGGCAGTGTTTTGTATTATATGTGCATTTGTCAAGGATCTTTATATACCCCACACCTCTGAAATGCCTTTTGAATTTGTGCGCTTTACAAAATTAAAGAATGGTATAAATGTCATTCGTGTGTGTGCGCGTACAGATATGTACAGTGGTGACCCAGACTTGGTTCAGATATAACTCACCACTGATGATAGCCGTGGTGGGAAATCCAACTTGGGTCACCAAATTTGTCATACAGTTTGCCAACCACTGCACCACCGGTCCCTTGAGCGGTGTGGTAGTCCTGTTCCAATTATTTATTTTAGGACACACGCATGTTTTTGTACATTTTTTTGCTGCTATTTTATCGGCCGGCAAGATAAAAAAAATTCACATGAAATGGTTTGTCGATCGATGTTCATCATCGAACTCGCCTGCAGAGCATTTTCTCGGACGTCCCTTTGGTTTACAACGACTGCGCTTTGTTCTCCGGGATGAAATGTAACTGCACATGGTGCCCACCGCCCGCTTCCAAGGACATCGCCTTTATTTGGCGAGATTTTAACTACCTCGCCTGGCATACGGGAGGTCGTGGGTTCGATCCAGACCCCTTGACGCCTGTATACTTGAATTTTTACAAATATTCTCCCTCCATGTGGTTGCGTGGATTTCTCTTCGGGGTCCTCCGGTTTTTCCCTCCACATTTAGAATCAACATTCGTTTTGAGTATTTACCTGCTATAGATGTCCACATGTTAAGCCACTTGGTTGAGCTATCATTTGCAGCCCATGTTGCCTCTTAAAAAGAGCTATGTAGCTCCGATGGGCCTGACCTGGTTAAAAAAAAAAAAAATAATAATAATAATAATTCGGGCAGAGGACGGAATCCGCCACCGCCAGTTCCTTGCAAGAGCCTCTCGTGACACTCCTCCGATTTGGGGGTCACCTCGGGGCAAGGCACCCTGCGCTCGCTTCTCCGTCTTCGCTTACGCGCTCCACGCGCGCTACCGGTCGCTTTGCGGGGGGGGGGGGGGAGCCCGTTCCGTTATTTAGCGCCAAGACGTAAAGTCGATAAGAGCTCCCGAGATTGCCACTTCACGGCGCAGGCCTAGAGAGTGGGACGGAATGTCATTGCAGCGATGCGTGCGCGCGCGCGTGTTTGGTTGTCGGAGCGATGACGCAGTGGTTATTGCGCTGCGCTGCCAACCCAGAGACCCGAGTTCCATTGCCGCTCACGGCTATCAACACCAGTGACTCCTATCTGAACCGGTCCTGGGCCTCCCTTAGGTCCACTCGGCCTCAAATGAGTACTAAGTGAGATGTGTAAACACTGCCTCCCGGAAGACAGGCCGTCGGGCGTGTTGCTGGCCACCCTTGTTGTGCCGTGCTGGCCTTCATTGGTGCTCGCAAATAGCACTTTGCCCCAACAGTCTGTTGAAGGCTACGCAGCGAATCTTTGTTTTATGTTTGTTGACGTGTGTCTATACATGTGTAAGTATGTGGCTAGTGGTGCGGCAGTGGTGAGCGTGCCGTGCTGCAGACTTAGCAGCCCGAAATAGATTATTGGCCCACGGCTAACATCAGCGGCTAGTTACGTGGAGTGTGATTACCTGGTATGGTGTGTAAACATCGACACTGGGGGAGGCAAAGGCGGGTGGGCGTGGTGCTAGCCACACTCGCGCGGCGTGCTGGTCTTATCAGGTGTTCGCCAACGGTGCTTGCCCCAACAGTCTGTAAGGCTATACAGGGATCCTTAGCTTTATTTTTATACATATATTTAAGTGGTGTAAATATGCATCAATTAATCAATTAAAGTCTATGCTTAAACTGACGATACGTGCATCGAAGCGTGCGTGTGAGAATCGGATAATTTTCAGCTCATGCGTGTTAAGTTCAGGTTCCTGGCCACAGCTAACATCAGTGGCGATTTATATCTCGTTTGTCGACCACGCACTGGCCGGCGTGGCGAAGTACGATCACACAACACCCACGACCGCCACCGCCGCGGCGGCGCGTGGTGGATTACTCAAGCGTCCGGTATCCCTGGAAAACGTCCTCACTCTGCCGCCCGTTAACCTCCCTTCTCTCCCCTCGCCTTGCTTCACCTTCATGACCTCACCTGCCGTTTCGGGTTTTGTCTCCTACTCTCACTCCACTCACACCCCCCCCCCGCCGCGACCAGGCTGGGTGGGATACCGCTCGGAGTCGTTGCCGTGGAGACGAGGAGTGTTGAGCTCGGAATTCCAGCCGACCCTGCAAACCCAGAATCCGAGGCACAGGTGAGCTTCACAATCTAAAATATTTTACCTGGATAATGTCTCCAGTTGGAACGTCTCGTCTGCATCCAGTGAGTGGTCTGGTGGTGGCTTCTGGTTTACAGGGCACAGAGCCGGCACTGTCCGAGATGCTGACATCAAATCCTGGGTTCGGTCGCCTGCGTTTGAACGAGGTTCTCAGGTTTAGTGAGTCGATGGTCTCAGTCTGGTTACCAATGACTGCACACAATTTTTTTTTGTTAAATTTGGTTGTTTAGTCAGTTTGGAAGAAATTCCAGCTGTGAGGGGAATTCCAGCTGTGAGGATTAGAAATTTAGGTCAGTGGTGAGATGGTTAACCACCTCACCTGGTAATACAGGAGGTCGTGGGTTTGATCCTGATCCTGACGCCTGCTGTATATTTGGAGTTTCCTTGTTCTCCCTCCGGGTCCTCCGGTTTTTACCTCCACAATTAGAAACGTACGTTTAAAGTATTTGGCTGCAACAAATGTCCACGTGATCACATAAGCCACTTCGTTGAGCTGTCATTCATGGGCGAGTCGCTTCTGAAAAAGGGCTGTATAGCTCAGTGGGCCTTATCTGGTCAAATAAAAAATTGTTTAGTTTTACTTTAGGGGTGACCGACATTTGACGAACATTACTCCTGGTGGCAGAAACAATGGGGGAAGGTGCTGCCCGTTCGTGCGTGCAGCAGTCGTCGCTTGAAGGGAGCTCATTTGCTTCCACGGACTGTTCTCTAACATGAGGTGTTTCCCTGGTTCTGCGAGAGGTCAGAATGAATACTTTTGTCCCGTGACGTGAGGCCTGGTAGCGAGTCGGTATAAATATTGGGGGGGGGGGGGGGGGTGGGGAAAAGATTCAGATTTTATTTTTTATTATTGTAAAAAAAATCCGGCTTCGTTGAGTTGGCCGGGTGTCTTTGGTTTCAGAGCACTGAACTATCACCACGGAATTGTAGGGATTAAATCCGGATGTTCTCCGCTTGCGATTGAACAAGATTCTCAAGTATAGTGAATTGATGGTCTCAGCCGTGTCACCAGTGACTACATGACAATATATTTAGTTAAGTGGATTAAATGAATACTGGCTAAATTCCAACTCTGCCAAGTTGTGTAACCTACGGATTTGGAGCACCGTCGCACCTTGCTGACTCGACTGTTTTATCACGAGCCATAATCAGTCCGCTGCTGGATGAAAGCCTACCCAAAAGCTGTTACCGTCTTGCGCCGCCATCGCTACTACGCAACTATCCACCCAGCCTCACGCACGCGGGCCGTTCTCATCTCTCCACAGCGAAATGGCCTCTCTGGCGCGTCGCCTCTTTTGCCCGCCACCCCACAGCTTCTCACTGACCGCGAGCGACTTGAAGCGTTTTTACCCTGAGCTCGGAAATGCCCCGTCGCACGCCTACCTGTCCAACGTCGCGTTTTTTTTTTATTTTCCCGGCAGATCATTCAACAAGCCGGGCAGGTGTGGTTCCCAGACTCCGCCTTCAAGACGGCCCAAGCGATTCGTGACTTCAGTCGTGAGGGGCTGCCCCTCATGGTGTTCGCAAACTGGCGCGGCTTCTCCGGGGGAATGAAAGGTGAGGGGAGGGGGGGGGGTGGGCGGGCCAAGTGTGGGGCAACGCCTGGGTCTCACGCTTGCCGCTAAGCAACTTCACATTTTGCTCTCCTGCTACATCCGTCCCGCTTCAGTGCTTCTCCTTATGCTGCCGCCGCTGCAAAAGCAAGTCAACCAAGAGAGAGAGCATTCACTGGGTGGGCGCGGGGGTTAACCAAATGGGAGATGGAGTGCTGAATTCTAGTGCTTGCTTTTTGAGTCGTATCGATCACCAGGGATGTGTGCCCGACATTGTAAGCTCTCGGAGGCTCATCGGGGTTAAACCCGGGTAGTGCTTTGACGGGTGACCACTTTGCACACCAGGTTGTCACAGGTGCTTGTGGGGCTAAGAGTTGGGCAGTAGAGGGCAGTGCATAAAAATCAATTACACTTCACCAACCCAGACTGACCAGCATGGCGAAGTACGGTTAAACAACCCCCACGATCCGCACGGCAAGGGAAGGCCCTCGCCCAGAACCGGATTGCCAAACAGGGGGCGGTACATTTTCAGTGTGCACGAACATAGGGAAATGTGGGGATGGGCACAAAATCTGACACCACTTCTTATTTCGTATGGCGTTTGAAAACAGCAGCACCACCAGGATGCAATTGTCACTGTAATGCTGTGAGCCATTCCGTGGCATCTGAGGTGGCAGCTAGGTGGAGTAGTCCGCTCGTTCCACCAGGATACGTGTGTTGTTTTGGGGCAGCCATCGGCGATATAGGCCCAATGGTTTTCACCTCGCCGCATTCACAGGTTGGCGAGTCCCCCGATCATTACGTTTACGGAGGGCATATCCACACCGCCTTCCACGTGTTGTTGTTGTTGAGAGTGGTCCCCACTGTCGTCGGGGCAGCAGAGAGAAACCGGGGCTGTTCCTTAGTTGGGTCTTCAAACAAGAATCTCACACCGGTGACGGGCGATCTGCAGGTTCGCTCCAATAACGACCACCCCCCGCAAGTGACACGCACTTGACACGCGCGCACGCGCAGACATGTACGACCAGGTGCTGAAGTTTGGCGCGTACATCGTGGACGGCCTGCGCGAGTACCGGCAGCCCGTGCTCGTCTACATCCCCCCGCACGCCGAGCTGCGCGGCGGCTCCTGGGTCGTCATCGACCCCACCATCAACTCGCGCCACATGGAGATGTACGCCGACCCCGAGAGCCGGTACGGAGGAGCCGCGCCGTGGATGCCGGCGCACGTTGCACCCTAGCGGCACGCCGCCGTGCCGGCACGGTCTCGCGGCACATTACGGTATACAGCACACTGTTATAGCACGCCACAACATTACACCGCAACAGCCTGCTATCATAACAGCACGCCGTAATGACATGCTGCCGTACCAGCGCACCGTAGCGGCGGGTTGTTGTTGCCTTCGCCCTACTGTGCGAAGGCTGCACCATCGCAGAGCAAACCTTTATTTTTGCCTCCGCTTCAAACAGGATCTGTGCTTTTGTTGCACTTGGGCAGGTGAATTCTGCTGCTTTGTTTGTGTGTACTTATGCTGTAATGTGGAGCATTGCAAGAGCCCTATCTTAAAACGATGTACTCCACCAAGTGATTCTGGGAACCCTAAAATTGCCTTATTGCTAAGTCATGCTCCGTAATTCTATACGCAGCGCTGTACTGTCGCTGCTGCGGTGGTGCAATCGGTAACAAACTTGGACTTGCGATCCAGAGGTTTGGTCTCCCAGTGGCAAGTTTGTTAAATCCTTGGCCCACCCCCTCACCTCCCCCTCTGCCTCTATCCACCCAGCAGTATAAATGGGTTATGCCACAGTGAGTCGATATGCTGGAAAGATCACTTTGTCTGCGGTAAACTGATCAAGTCCATTGGTATCATCAGAAATGTGGGTGGTCTGGTTCATCAAGCTTGCTTTCTAACTCTATACTACGGCTTAAATTACCCATATCTCATCAACTTGCAATATTGTCTTGGCCCGTACATATGCTTCTTACCTATATGAATTACACATCTTCCAAAAGAAATGTGCAAACTGGCCACCTCCTCAAAGCACTTGGCTCCATCTGCCCCAATGTTTAAGAAACTAAATGTCATGTCCATCAACATCATTAATATACGCCAAATATTCACCTTTATCTATTAATACACGTACTTCTGCGACATCTTACCGAAACCCTTCAAAGTATTATTCCAGGTCAATTCACAAATCCATGCTTACAACACGAGCCACTCCGATAAGCTTCATTCTTCCCACTGCCGCACCACGCATAAGCAATTCTCTATCAGTTACGGAGGTTCCGTACTCTGAAATTCCTATCATCACATTGCCAAAATATCAACATCCCTCAATAAATTTTGATTTAAAGTTTTCGTGACTGCAGGGATTCATATTCTTGGTTCTTTCGGTAAAGTCACGTAGAAGGGAAACAATAAAATAATAAAAATATAAAACAATAAAATTCTCACGACGTTTTGTGTGTACTTATGCTGTAACCATTCACAGCCTCGTGAAGAAGTTTGGAAATGTAGGCAGGCTGCCAGTATGTCCGCAGTGGTAATATGTTTTTATATCTCAGTTGTTGTGCATGTGCAGATAATTTTTTTACCTAAAATAGCCATTGTAAGATAATTGAATCTGCATAATTATAGTTATAGGAGGCTACATCATTGTTCCGCAATGTTGCTGTAGGTAATTATTGCAACGTAAGTTATCTCGTGGTTAAATAACCTGTATTTAGCTTTATAATATTTTCTCACCATCAGGTGATGATTGCTTGTGTTGCAGTCGAAACGTCGTGAGAATTTTATTGTTTTATATTTTTATTATTTTATTGTTTCCCTTCACCTGATGATTGCTTGTGTTGCAGTCGAAACGTCGTGAGAATTTTATTGTTTTATATTTTTATTATTTTATTGTTTCCCTTCTATGTGACTTTACCGAAAAAACCAAGAATATGAATCCCTCAATAACTTCAAGCTTAGACTACGAGTCAGCCTGATGAGCCAAACTGCCGAGTAGTCTCCTCCATGTAGCCAAACTCTCACACACACACACATATGCACACATGTGCACACAAAAACAACACTGACTTTAACATGTTTAATTGTAATTAGTATGCTTTGCTTGATTGATTCATCAATCAATTTTGGAGATACGTTCTTTTTTTTTGGTGTGGTTTTCAAAGAAGCCCTCTTGGATTTCCAATCTCACCTGCACACCTTTATTTACCTTTTTGTTTGCACTGTTTGTCCTTTGCGAATAAACAATACACATACAATACAACGTGTGGATACTCCCCCATACCTTCCAAGATGTCTGGCCAGCCTGAAAGAGTAGGCCAAAAAAAACCTTCTGGAGCTGCCTCTAGTGTAGGCCCATGTGCCCAGGAGTGGCGTGAGGAATAACTTACAGGGCTACAACTTTGCCCTGTACCTATTGGATTCATCTCCCGTTCCGTCTCCATGGTGCAGAGGTGGCGTGCTCGAGCCGGAAGGGACTGTGGAGATCAAGTTCCGACGGAAGGACCTGGTAAAGGCGATGCGCCGAATCGACCTCGACTACATCAAGCTGGCCGAGCAGCTCGGTGAGCGAGCGGGAGCGGCCGCCGCTTGTGCCTGAGCAACCGTTCACGTGGCTCACCGCCCCCCACCCCTCCGCCCGTCCCCAGCCCCCCACTGGTCGTTGGGGTTTATTTTGGCCATACTTTGCGAAGCTGGTCTGTGAAGGAGGCATGCAACAGTGTATTTTGCGGCACTGCGTAGCCCCGTGGAACTATAACACCTGTTATGCATGGCGGTTACCCATCCAAGCACCAACCGAGCTTCAACCATGCTTATCTTCCAAGATCTGGCGAGATCGGGCGCATTATATGGGTGGTGGTTCGTAGGCCCCAGTGCTTGTACCTGCACCATTGCGATCACGTGGAAAATGTTACACGAGTACAGGGTATCCTTAAGGGTGCCTTCCATCGTTAAATGCTAATAACGAGACGGTAGTTTGAGCTAGGTCTATAAAACTATAAACACGCACGCGCTTGGTCGTGTGAGGATCTTTTCGTACTAGTCTCACGTGTCCACCCGTGCGTTGGTGATGCGCATCAGGTCGAGATTTGAGAGTCCCAAGTGTTCATCAGCATGTTGACCGTGTGTGCACCAGCGTGTTCAGCATGCTCACCAGCATGTGCCGTCGAAGATCACTCGAGATGCTTAAGTGCAAATAACCTAATTATGTACAGAGGGGAATATGTTGCCAATATATCCACCATGCAGTTCAAATTGCTCTCTAATCATAAGAATAATTCTTTTATAATTAAATCGTAATTCTTTTTGATGAAAAATACCTTGGCGTACATTCTCTACAAAATGTAATCGTCCAGCAAAGCCTCATAGAGTCGGCAATGCACGCGCCAGCACTCCGCACTCGGAACTCCGCTCCTCTCCTGCTCTCCTCGATCCTTCGCGGTGGATGGTGGCGGCGTGCTCAGTGCACTCCATTGTGTACCCAGCAAACCTGAGTTTTGATCCCTGACCATGGCTAACATCTGAACCGGTCCGGGACTGCCCCTCTTCACCAACCCATGCTGACCAGCATGGTGAAGTATAATCAAACAACTCCCATCACCGACGCAGCATGGAGAGAGCTTTCGTGTAGGAGTGGATTGACAGGGGGCTAATTTTTTTTAAATATTTTTTTTACCTAAAATAGCCATTGTAAGATCGTTGAATCTGCTTAATTATAGTTATAGGAGGCTACATCATTGTTCCGCAACGCTGCTGTAGGTAATTATTGCAACGTAAGTTATCTCGTGGTTAAATAACCTGTATTTAGCTTTATAATATTTTCTCACCATTCACAGCCTCGTGAAGAAGTTTGGAAATGTAGGCAGGCTGCCAGTATGTCCGCAGTGGCAACGTGTTTTTTATATCTCAGTTGTTGTGCGTGTGCAGATAAAACAACGTTTGATTTCCATAAAGAGATCTCGGCCTGTTACCACAGCACACAAAGTGGCAGAATTGTTGTTTTGATTTAAAGCTTTTGTGACTGCAGGGATTCATATTCTTGGTTCTTTCGGTAAAGTCACGTGACTTTACCGAAAGAACCAAGAATATGAATTGTTGTTTTGTGTTTTCTGTTAAAGGAAATCCACCGAGGTAAAGCCATAGATTTTAAAATATTGATGCTTGGTTGTAAAAGTTAGATTTTTTATGGTGGCACGGCCATTACGAGGGTTTGTGCTGATCTTTAACTCTTCAAATGGCATCAGTACCGCATATCTGCGGAAATGTTAGTTATGTTCAAGTTAACATTCTCCAATAGCTCTATTTGCCGGCATTTTTTTCGCCAGCGTCTGTCATTTCTTAAGTCCGAGGTGATATTTTCAAATGCAAAAATATATTTTAAACGCTTCTTCTTTATGCGTGTTAAGGCAATAACACCATAAACAATCTCCCACAAGTGTGATAGATTTTGTTTCATCCGCTTACGAGTTAAAGCCTCTGCGAGGCATGATATTTTAAAGGAAAATTATGCAGTTTTATTTTTTGTTCCTCTATTTCCTTCATAAATGGCATAATTGTGGCATATTGCACAATTACTTGAAACACCTAAATACTAACTGCAGCTATTACCGTTTTCCGGAAGAGCAATTTCACTCGCTGCCTGCCTATGGGTGGTCTGTCATGGCTAAAGTCCTCAGAAATAAATTGAAGAACAAAAAAAGAAAATGTTTTTAGGGCATCTTGAAGATGTAATTTTCTGCTATTTTGCAAGAGCAGCACCCAGCGCTGCTCCACATGAATAGTTTGAGATAATGTTGGTTATTTTAAAAGTGTCCTTGTTATTTATTTATTTACATTTTTCTTTCCCCTTTTTGAAAATTGTGCCCCTGTACAATTTCTTGCATTTCCCCCCCCCCCACATCCCCATCCTCTTAAAAAAAAATGCAGGCAGTTATTTCTGGGCATTTTCCCATTCGGCTGTTTTGTCATTGGCAATGTTTTTAAGAGGCAAACTTCATTCCAAAGGCACTAATGTAAAAGTCATCAAAAATGATATGCCAATTTTATCAGGAACTAATTAGAGGATGACAAATGGAATATGAGCAGAGAGAAAAAAAAAACACCCTTTCCTCTTCCCCTGATAACAGAAATAATAACAATGAATGCAATCGTATTTTTTTTAATGACTCTTATTACGGTGTTTGTGCATTTGAAAAAAAAAAACCTCTCAAAAGAACATATTTTCCTTTATCCCCGTAAACCGACAAATAAAGCATTATAAGTCATGGTGTGCGTTTATAAAAGCACAGGCTGAACACAAAGGTGTCTCCAACCCTGTTATTTGCCAACTTGATGTCACTTTCTTTGTGCCAAGTTTACCTCATCGGGGTGCAAGCTGTCCCAAATTACTATGAAAGCATAAAGGGTCACGCGGTGGTTTCAATTGGAAATGCTGTGCCGGGTATTGTGCCTTAAAACGCATGTAATTTTTTTATTCGCAAGCATAGGCGGAATGAGAAATTTAAGTGAGTGGGGCTCGCGTCTGTATGGGTAGGAGGGTGCACGGCAGCTCTTATTAAAACAGCTCGGCAAAAGGCAAAGGCTGTGTAGTTATGTGCGCAGCCCGGTGCACTAAAGCCAAACGTTTGTACGGCTCGGTATTTTTTAATACAAAAATATCGTTATTGGCATACCAAATAGCGTTCTTTTTTTTATTATTGTTGTTGTTGCACGGTGTACCTGCGCTGTCTACAGACCTTTTTAGAATAAATATTTGCAATAAAATGCCAGTGCGACTTATGGGACTCTCTTCGCAGTGATGGAGAGAGACAAACTGAAATACCTCACTGCCCTCATCATTATTAATATATAATAATAACGATTTACAGTCCTCTGTCAGACCACTTCTGGATGATGGCCCTGCACACCCTGTGTCAGCCTTGATCATTGTTTTGACCGTACGGTGCCATGCTGGCCAGCGCGGGTGCTTGAAGGATCGGTTCAGATATCGCTCGCCAGTGACGTTAGCCATGGTCGGAAATAAAACACCAAGTTCACCGGATTTCTAGTTCAGCGCACTAAGCACTGCCGCCACCGCTGGCCCGCCCCCCCCCCCCCACTCCCGCTTCCATGGGTTGACGTAGCCTTGTTTATCAGTGTGAGGAAGAAGTCGGGCAGCAGACGTTTTGATCATCTGGAGTTACGAGACGAGGGATTTGGGGAGGGATTTGGGGAGGCCGCCTCGGTGGGAGGCCTCTGCTTGAGTAGAGTCGCGATGCGATGAAGACAACAATGGTGTGAGCTTCAGCAGCGTCTGCGACGAAGAAATGCCAGAGGTGGGGTAGGGGGGGACGTTGGGCTGACATCGGTGCGAGACCCTTGAGGTTGGTGACCGAGCCTCTCGGTCTGTCTTTCTCCCGACAGCCACGCCCGAGCTGAGTGCTGAGAGCCGAAAGCTTCTGGTGATGAAACTGAAGGAGAGGGAGGAGTTCCTGCTGCCCATATACCACCAGGTGGCCGTGCGCTTTGCCGATCTGCACGACACGCCCGGGCGCATGCAGGAGAAGGGCGCCATCATGGTGAGTTTCCTTGCACAGTGACGCTAACCTCAGCAGGCCAGTCCAATGGCAATTTAAGCAAAAAGCATCGCCCTCTTGAACTTCAGATCGATGTTCCCCGTTGAGACAAACTGCGCGAGCTTTTGAAAAATACTGTACTGAAACAAGTCGATGTTTATTTTGTTGTGTGTGGGTTTTTTTTTTATTTTGCCACTTATTTTCCCAGGAAAAGCCTCGTGAGAGGAAACTAATGAACCCAGAGAAATCCACCACAGCTACAAGGGGGTTACGCTCAGCGTTCCGTGCGGCGAGATTACATCCATTGCTGTACTGCAGTTTCTTAAGCACCTCCCAGTTTTGGGTTCAAAACTAAAACGAGCAAAAAATCCTGCATGTTACTGTAGTAGTTTACGAGTTAACCTCATGGATTAGACAAATAGAGTGATAAGCATTACTTGAAGCTAGGTGAGAGCCCAGCGGTGTCTCACGCGACATCGCCTTGTCTGCTCATAAAAGTACATGGGTTTGGGCAGAACGCACCGTCGCTAGAATTGATCATTGCTGATGGGCGAGATCGGTGATGGAACGGCAACCACAGGGAGAGAACCCCTCTGAGAGGAGAACCCCACTGAGAGGACGACCGCTATGGCGATGGAGCGAGGAGATTGGCTCACGTGCTGGAGCGAGACGGATAACTCCATCCACGTGACCGTCCTGGACAAGTGGCAACTTTCTTGGGGAGGGAGGCCTCCCATCCCACGGCGGGATGGATCGTGGCCAGCGAAGACGAGCACAGCGAGACCACGGGGGGCTTGTGTTTTGTTGTTTTGACCCTTCGACCCCACCATGCGTGCGTCCACCAGGACATCATCGAGTGGCGCACTTCCCGCTCCTTCTTCTACTGGCGCCTACGGCGGCTGCTCCTGGAGGACGCTGGCAAGCGACGCGTCCTGGCGGCCAATCCGGCGCTCGGGCCGTCCGTGAGCCCCAGCGCGGGGAACTCGCCGGGCCCCGGGCACGTGCAGTCCATGCTGCGCCGCTGGTTCGTCGAGACCGAGGGCACGGTCAAGGTGAGAGGTCAGGCCGAGGCCCTCTGCAAAAGCTCACGTGCAGTTTGGAAAGGAGGGAGGAGGGAGGCTTCCTGGTGCGTTGCTCGCCTTCGCGCTCGTTTTGGTTTGCTATCGAGCTGGGGGACGGTGACGAATGTAATCTGGCCAAGCGGGCTTGAATAGTTTCGTGGTGACTGCAGTAAATCGCTTCGACAGTGTAATTGTGTTTATTTATAATGAATTGCAATTACAATATAATTTTTATCATCATTTCAGCTAACAATTGCCGCAGCAATTAACCCCAGGTCTGGTTTACAGCTTATAATGCGATTGACAGAAAATTATACATTAAATCACAAGCAGTTTAAAGCCAATATGAGCGGAAACTCCATTCTGTGTCTCCACTAATAAATAAAATATGGTTTAGTCCACCAGCCTTTTGATTTTCCAGATACATATCAAGTAGCATATATTTAAGCAAGCAAATTCTGGACCGCTGTTGACCTTGTAGGTCTTATCAACCTTCAGAGTCAGGCTTGTTAAATAAGAAAAAAACAATTATTTACGTGGAGACATCAAAGGGAGTGTTAATCGTATATCCTTTTATAACGATTCACTCTTCAACACACCGGTGGGATAAAGTATTGAATTATTTATCTTTCGTCAACATGACACATTTTTGACTGATTGGCCGTGTCCGGTGGTGGAGGGTTGCGACACATTTAGAAACAACGCGATCTAACCCAACAACCTTTACTATGAATCATATTGGTCGCGAAAGCCTACGTGTTAAACATATATCCTTTTACCCATGATTCTCCACGGCAAAGCGTGATGTGATTACGAGTGGCCATACAGGTTTCGTCTCTAGTGCCTCGCCATGGCCGGAACGGTGGCACGGCCTCTCGGTGACCATGCTCATCCTCTTGCCCTTTGTTGACCACCCCCCGCCCTCCCGGTGTAGGCCTACCTGTGGGACAACAACCAGGCAGTGGTGCAGTGGCTGGAGAAGCATCTCAAGCCGGAGGAGGGCGTCCGCTCGGTGATCGAGGAGAACATCAAGTACATCAAGCGCGACCACGTCATGCAGCAGATCAGGAAGTGAGACCCTGCGGAAGTGTTGTCTCGCGCGAGTTCGCAGCGTGGCCCTGCGTTGGCCTTCAGCCAATCGTCCACGGTCCGCCAGGGCTGCTGCCAAAGACTGCGTTTACTTAGCCAACCGTGCTAATCGTAGGTGCGGGAGAAGGACAACAAACTAAACATAAAAGCGTATTTAAAAGTGCATAGCTGCAGCGGTTTCCTAATATCGGAAGGAAGAGCGTTCCAAACGGCCGCAGAAGCGCATCTGAAAGCGCGCGGTGCGGTGACCGTCTTTGTTCGATGGTCAGCCAAAGGCCGCTGCAAGGAGATGAGCGGAGTTCACGTGATGGTTTATGCTCCTTGACGAGATAAGCAAGGCATTGTGGTGCATTTGTGGCAGGCACTTTCTGCGTAACGAGTTTGTGCCACCCTCCTCCTTCACTCGGTCGTGTCTGCAGTGTGTGGGGTAGCGCGGCAGTGGTTCGCGCACTGCGCTATGAACCCGCCCACCTTAAGTTCACATGCGGAGTGACATCTGCACCTTCGCCGTCCCGCACTGACCGTCGCAGTGAAGTATTGTCGAGGAACCCTCCTTGACGGACGCGGTGTGGGTAGGCCCTAATCGAGCTGTGGAGTAAAAACAAAAAGGTCCGTACATGTGTAGGTTGTACTGTTGAGGTGCGTATGGCACCCGCACAGCTGTCGTCTTTGTCGTTGTCGAGTCCGACGATTGGACTTTGTCAAATACTGTCAACTCTCGGTTATCTGGGGTCGTTTTCATTTTATTTGCTATTGTTTAGCCAAAAAAGACTCGCAGAGCCTCAAGACTCTTTTTCAGGAGGGCCCTGTAAAGGTTAATGGGAGCGGTGGGGGGGGGAGGGTGGTCGAGATGATACGAAATCACGGATAATGCAAAACATGACTGAAATGGCCTTTATAAACGTGCTTATTGTTCTCCAAAGTAGAATGGTGGTGATGATGTAGAGTGTGTCACCTCTGTGTATAGCTTCTTAAAGTAAACTGTTTACTGGGCATTCAGGTGGGCTCTGGGCCACTGACCATCGATGGGTGAGGAGCAGCTCATAATTAAATAGGCACATGCATAACAAGTATTAAGTTAATTTTATTTGTTACACTGATGATCCCGTTTAATCAGTTGTCTGGCTATTTGACGACAGAGATCCGTGGTGTGTGAGCACAGAAACAACAAAAACAATAGCCAAAAACGTCAGTATTGCAGAGAACGCGTACAGGGTCCCTGAATATTAAACAACTTACAAACGAGGTATTTAATGGTCATAAAGGAAACACGCGTAACAAAAAACATGTTGCAAATATGTGCCAATGAGCACAGTTAATACGCAGCTTGGATAATTTGCCCACGGGAAATTGAGAGTTGACTGCAAAACCTGAGTCTGCTGAGATTGTGTAAAGATATTATATTTATCTTCTTTGGTTCTTTCGGTAAAGTCATGTAGAATGATAATAAAATAATAAATTGATAAAATAAAATAACACAATAATATTCTCACGACGTTTCGGCCACAACACAAGCGGCCTTCATCAGGTGAAGGGGGCAAGACTGTCTGGTAGGACAGCACTGGAGTGAAAGAGCCACGTTCAGATACAGCCTTTAAGCTGTGTGAGAGGAACAAAGCGCCTTGACAAAGGAATTAGCATATAATTTAGCATTGAAATGGCTGAATGATTAGCTTGATGATGATTAGCTTGTGACTAATCATTCAGCCATTTCAATGCTAAATTATATGCTAATTCCTTTGTCAAGGCGCTTTGTTCCTCTCACACAGCTTAAAGGCCGTATCTGAACGTGGCTCTTTCACTCCAGCGCTGTCCTACCAGACAGTCTCGCCCCCTTCACCTGATGAAGGCCGCTTGTGTTGTGGCCGAAACGTCGTGAGAATATTATTGTGTTATTTTATTTTATCAATTTATTATTTTATTATCATTCTACGTGACTTTACCGAAAGAACCAAAGAAGATGAATCATTGCAGTCACGAAAGCTTTAAATCGAAATATTATATTTATTTATTTTGCAAGTACGGTTGCATCCGTATGGATAATTGAGACCAGAACTCGGACAAAATTTCAGCCGGTAAGGCCCCATGGAGCTGAGCAGCTCTTGTTTACAAGGACGACCACAGGCCAAGAAGCTTGACAGTGGCAGCAGTTACAGGACATTTCGGGGTGGAAATGTGTCAACTAACGAGGGCAAAAATTGCATGCCAGAACTCTGTGCAAAACAGGATAAACAAGAAGTGATATTTAAACGCGCGATAGTTACCGTTACCCTGCTCTGTAAAATTGCGTGTTTCGGGTTCATGTCCGCCTGCCCACCCTCCATCCGTCCTCTCCCCCCACCACAGCCTCGTGCAAGAGAACCCAGAGGTGGCCATGGACTGCATCGTGCACATGACGCAGCATATGACCCCGGCGCAGAGGGCGGAAGTGTCGCGGATTCTGGCGAGCGTCAATAGTGGCGCTCCACCTTGAGCCCATGAGAAAACGGCGAGCAGAAAGGGAAAGAGCGATGGAGAGAGAGAGCAGCACGTGCCTGAAGAGAGAGAGATCAGCGGTTGATGCACTCCGTTTCTACGGCTCGCCCATGCACGTGTATTTTGCGAGTTTGCCTGGCAATCTGTATAAAAGGGGCAGTCAGAGGTTTTTCACAGTGAGGTAACGTGATCCACAAAACAATTGCACTACAGTACTGTGATGTTCACTTGAAGTTGAACGGTGCAACTTTTCTGTGATAGTGTTGCGGGAAAAAAATATATTTTGTCCACATCACTTTGTTTATAAAGGGATGAGGCAACGCCGGAGAAACCAAGTTGCGCGTGGCTTTGCAAGATGCAACTTTGTTCATGACCCCTTTGATATTTGTTGTTGTTGTTGTAGCACCCGTAATGGTGTGCTGCGATTGGCTGAATTTTGTCTCGTGATTTCGTCATAGAAAGGTAAACATTCCAACGTGGCAGATTTCTTTTTTTGTATTAATTTCAACTTTGAGGTGTTTCAGAAAATTGTAATAATGTCTTTAAGATGGTAAATAATCGACTCATTTCCCTCATGTTCACCATGAAAAATGCCTCTTGCTTTGATTTGTAGGCTGCAGACCCACAGTTCCTTGCCTAGATCCCTTGTAAGGTGACTGGACTGGGAATCCAGGCAGCAGAGGAGGGCTGTGGGGTCAGGCCTCGGGCCTTTGAACCCTCTACTGTATTGATGATCAAAGAGATGGGTATTGATTGATTTTAATTCTTCAATATTTTTTCACGTCAGCTGCATAGCCATAGCCACAATTTTTCAGTGTTCAGAATGGGTTATGTTGGAACGAGTGTAGAATGTTTTTTCAGGAAAAGTGCACCGTTTAGCTTCAGTTGTGAGCTTATTGTAAAACTATATCCAACTGCAAGTAATATCATGTGATTGATGCATTTATCAGAAACTTATATTTAAAATACTATAAAAACTGAGTACTTGTTTTCAAAACTGCTGATTGCCCCCTCGTGTGTGTGCGTGTGTAACAATACCTTTGTACATTTCATCATGTGACCAGTCGCATACAGAAGTGAACCTCAGGGTAACTTGTAAAGATTGAACTTTTATAGCAGTACTGGTCTTCGTATTTCCATCCTGTGGTTCATGGATGAAGGGCCATGAGACGTTTTGGTGGTTATTGGAATTGAAAAATGTGAATCTGATGCGACGTGCATCCAGCAAGGAGTGACTGCAATACACGGTGCAGCCAAACGTAACGTGTTGGTCCTGAGCTCGGCCCTGGATGCAGCACGGTTGGCTATGTGCGGTGCAAACTAAGTTCAACATACATGTGCTGTCGCAGGGTCGGTTTAACCGGCAAACTGCGGACCAACCATCTCGTGTTGTCCTTTGAAATAAGACCAGGATGTCAACCTTGCAGTGTGATGCTTTTTTTTTTATTTAACGCGATCGCCTATTGATGTTAAAATTCGCCGTTGGGCATTGCCTCCTTGTTCAACTTGTTCACCTCCTGCAATGCTCTCTAAATCCTCCGCACGATGACCTTTGTGAGCCAGGCCTCGGCGGTTCAGGAGACACGAGGCGTTGTCGGAGAACCTGCAGCGGTTGGCATTCATGCCAGCTGAGGGCTTCGTATTGAGTGATGCTTTTTGCCGTGGGGACATGCTTCTCTTTTGAGATGCACAAACTGACTTGAGAGTTAACTAAGAATCCAAGCTGTAGCGATCACCGTTAGTGCCTGCCTTGTTTAGTTTCTCTCGCATCACTACATTGTCGATGTTATTTATTCCCCTTTGTGAACTCCAAGAGGGCGCGTGTTCTGCGCGTGTGCGAAAGAGACTCGGGAGTGCCCTTTAGAGAGTTTTTTTTTTAATTTCCATTCGTAACGAGTACAACTCTGGAACGTGTAGCAGCAGCAGTGTACCTCTTCGCGTGATAAGGTGTGGGGCGGGGGAGGGGAATCTGTCGGTTTTGGAAACTTGAAATGAGAAAAACCAAATGACCGGAAAGTGTTGAAATGTTTGTGAATATATTTAAATGTGATACAATTGTATTTGCAATTGCCAGTTTTTAAGCCGTGGAACTTTAGCCCAAAGACACGTTTGGATGGTGCAGGACACTGAACTGGGTACCTCAATGACATGGATTTTATTCTAGTTTCTAGATTCTATGCCTGGTAAGGGGCCTCCCCTAGGTGCACTTGGTCTGAAATTACTTCAGCGCTGCTGGCTGAATATTAAAGACGGCTGGATTTGGGAGTGACCATCTGCGTACGTCTGGCCGAGACTGAAAGTGCACCCTTTGCAGTATTTTTGTTTCACTCGTGGCTTGTTAGATTGTTCAGTGTGTTTTTCTGTCTTGTTTTAAGTAAAAAAAAATCCCGATGGTAGCGGAAAAACGTGGCTTCCTATAGGTGCAATATAATGTTGTCGTGTCTTATATTTTGCACGTCATCTCTCCCCCCCCCCCCCACCCCTCCTAGAAAAAAAAAACCCGTTACGAAATTATGGTATCAGCAACTGCTCGAGTCCACGAAATAAAAAAAAAAGCCTATTGTTGTTGCGTTCTGTAAGAAGAGAGTGAGTGATGACTGATTGTGCGCTCCACTGAGACACCGCCAGGAAGCAGCAGTCCTGGCTTGCTACGGATGACGATCGTTGGCGTCTGCAGCGGCGTGACAAATTCATTCCTTTCTCTCTGCTACGTGTGCCCATGGAATCTGTTCACCCGGTCCCCCCACCACCACCACCACCACGACAACAAACAGTCAGGTCCAGGGTGTTGTGCCAAAAGACTTCGGATGGTGGAGGGGCAGGGCCGGGTTAAGGCACGGGGGGCTTTAGGGACTGCAGCCCAGGGGCCCTCCACCGGCTGGAGGGCCTCCAGAGATTAAGTGAAAAGTTATTTCAGTTGTGAATGCTGAATTGTATTTGTTGTTAGCCTTGTAAAAATACATTTTATTTTTCTTTAACTTTGTTTTCCTTTTGAAAATATCACTGGGGTCCTCACAGTACCTGGAGCCCAGGGGCCTACAAAATCTTAATCTGGCCCTGTGGAGGTTAAGATGGTGAATTTCACACTTGATGGTCGACTTCCTTACTGCCAGCGTTGGGAAGCGCATATATTATTCTGGGAGTGAAAGAACGTTTTTTTCTCTTCACAAACCTTTCAACTAAAATCCGACAGTTCGCCAAACACCCACCCCGATCCAGATTTTAGACATCTTGGCAAGTTGTGCCGGCTTGTGCTACGTGCAATATTCAGTGTGACACTGCGGGATGGATAAGGCGGCGCGTGTGGGAATGTGGGGACAGGGTTGCGTTTCGGGCATAAGGGACTTGCGGATTCTTTCTCTGTGCCAAACACATTGCTACACTGATGCAAGCGAGACACTTTCTGACCCAATTACGAGCGTCGCTTCAGAAGCGCTCCTGCGTTAACGTGTTACGCAAACGGGATTTGTGTTCCCTTGACCTCCCCGTGACATGTAGGGTCCCGTGGGTCGTATAATCTGAGCGTTATTGCCTGGAATGCCATTATTTGTGTGGCTTCGGTGGGGAAAATCGCATTGCGGTGTGGTAGTACCCGTTCACAAAGTGCTTTGGGGAATGACGCTAAAGGTGTGCGGGCGGATTTTAGAGAGAGTGGTGGTGAGGTGAGCACTCGGCATGGCCAGTGAGACGTTTGTACCATAACGATGAATTGTTGTTGACCGTGAGGGTGGAAGCCCATGCAGATTGTTGCATGTTTAAACAAGTGCTGTCGGCTAACGTACATCTGGAGGCCTAATCGACCGAGAGACGAACGTATATTGTCACGCAGAGATACGTAACAGAAGCTGCTTAATGGTTATATTGTTTTTACTCGCATTAGCCCACTGCAGCACTCTGTGAGGCTGTTACGCGGCAATTTATATGCGCCACCCCGTGGCTGCGGTAAAATTGAGGACTAAATTCGGAGATAGTGTCGCGTCGGTGCCCAGGACGCGTGCAAGCGGTCTGAGAGAATTGTTTGGGAGGAAACTAAGATTTCGAAGCTTTCGTGACTGTAGGAATTACTCTACGTGACTTTTTACCGAAAGAACCAAAGAGTTGTTCGGGAGGCTTCACTTTTTTCGAGTGACGAGCTGCTACGGGCCACGTTTTTCCCCACAAAATGTGTACGCGCGCGAGCGAACTCAACGGCGTGACGCGATTTCTGAACTACAAATTGTAAGGGGCCGACCGGAGCCTATCGTGTACAATAAATCATTGCATTACAACAACTACAACACATAGAGTAATTTGAGTTCCTAAGCGATGATTTGTTGGGGGGGGGTTTTGTTGTATGGATTTTCCAACCCGCATGTAAAAAAAAACGACGAAAGCGAACTCGGGTCAACTCATTCTTGGTTCTTTCTAAGTGACTTTACCGAAAATAAGTAATGTTTAAAAAAAATGTACCGTGCTCGTGATGAAAGAACTCCACGACTCCAGGAAGTGGCCCCGAAGCTTGCCACAACGTAAGGGGACCGTGGTCATTTACAGCCAATGTCAGTGGAGCGTGGACAATTTAGATCCAAGCCGAAACATAACATGTAAAAAAGAATGTTTAAAAAATATATAGTACTTTTTATTTTTTATGATAGGATATTGTATTGTCATCAGTATGACATAAGTATACCAAGTTTGCAGTCGATACCACATTGGGAAGTGGGTAAAAATTGAGCTGGAAGATTTGAGGATACAACAACAACAGACCGAGTGAGTTAATAAAAGCGTGTAAATAAAAAAAACAAGAATATGAATTCCTGCAGTCGCGAAAGTTTTAGGTCAAAATTTTGGGCCAACTCGCAGGAGGCGCGTCGATCATGGGGCCAGGAAAGTGGCGTCATGCCCTGTGGCACTTTAACACACTTCTTACAATCACTTAAAACAACACATACGTGGAGAGACCGCTATGTGAAGAAAACGTCTGCATACAATTACATCGGTTATCCGAGTTGAGGATTAATCGTGCTGGTGAGAAATTCAATTATTTTATGCACACACGCACGCTGGTGGCATTATCAGCTGCTCCTTAACTCGTCGAAAGATCGGCCGGTGCTCACGTGATCACAAGGATGTCATGAAATTATTACATTCAGAAGCAATACAAACATGACGCAGTCTTCGTCTTCACCCCTGTTTTCTATGTCCAGTGAGGGAAAAAAAATATTTGATCCCCTGCTGATTTTGTACGTTTGCCCACTGACAAAAAAATGATCAGTCTGTAATTTTAATGGTAGGTTTATTTGAACAGTGAGAGACAGAATAACAACAAAAAATCCAGAAAAACGCATGTCAAAAATGTTATAAATTGATTTGTATTTTAATGAGGGCAATAAGTATTTGATCCCCTCTCAATCAGAAAGATTTCTGACTCCCAGGTGTCTTTTATACAGGTAACGAGCTGAGATTAGGAGCACACTCTTAAAGGGAGTGCTCCTAATCTCAGCTTGTTACCAGTATAAAAGGTACCTGTCCACAGAAGCAATCAATCAGATTCCAAACTCTCCACCATGGTCAAGACCAAAGAGCTCTCCAAGGATGTCAGGGACAAGATTGTAGACCTACACAAGGCTGGAATGGGCTACAAGACCATTGCCAAGCAGCTTGGTGAGAAGGTGACCAAAATGGAGCTCTTTGGCATCAACTCAACTCGCCGTGTTTGGAGGAGGAGGAATGCTGCCTATGACCCCAAGAACACCATCCCCACCGTCAAACATGGAGTTGGAAACATGCTTTTGGGGTGTTTTTCTGCTAAGGGGAAAGGACAACTTCACCGCATCAAAGGGACGAGTACCTCCTTCCCTCAGCCAGGGCATTGAAATGGGTCGTGGATGGTATTCCAGCATGACAATGACATATAACACACGGCCAAGGCAACAAAGGAGTGGCTCAAGAAGAAGCACATTAAGGTCCTGGAGTGGCCTAGCCAGTCTCCAGACCTTAATCCCATAGAAAATCTGTGGAGGGAGCTGAAGGTTCGAGTTGCCAAACGTCAGCCTCGAAACCTTAATGACTTGGAGAAGATCTGCAAAGAGGAGTGGGACAAAATCTCTCCTGAGATGTGTACAAACCTGCTGGCCAACTACAAGAAACGTCTGACCTCTGTGATTGCCAACAAGGGTTTTGCCACCAAGTACTAAGTCATGTTTTGCAGAGGGGTCAAATACTCATTTCCCTCATTAAAATGCCAATCAATTTATAACATTTTTACATGCGTTTTTCTGGATGTTTTTGTTGTTATTCTGTCTCTCACTGTTCAAATAAACCTACCATTAAAATTATAGACTGATCATTTCTTTGTCAGTGGGCAAACGTACGAAATCAGCAAGGGATCAAATACTTTTTTCCCTCACTGTAACCCCCCCCCTCCCCCATTATTTTAGAGCCTAATTCACATGTGCTTTGCATTCACTGTTTTATTTCATTCGGGCCATCTTCCCCCCCCCCCACCAATGCAGATACTCGAGAGTTGACCGTGGACGAGACTCGATTTGTCCATCGGTCTGTCGGTCGGTCGCTCACGCCACTCGCTTAAAGATTTGTTGTCGCACAGAGTTTACGGCGAGCCAGCGATGATCGGAATGGCCCAAGGGTGGAGTTGTGGTGTCGCGAGGATGCGTGTGACCTTTGACCTAGGTCAGACAAAAATTCCGCGACTTCAAAGAATGTCTTTTTACCGTGATCGTCCCATCGAGTGCTGGCGACGCCTGGCGGGCAACGCGTGGCATTGCAAAACGGAAACGTTGCAACAAGGCGTGTAGATGGCTAACCTCTTCTCGAGGCTTCAGGATACCCGGTTCAATGCGGCTCTTATTCACGTTTGTAGTTGGGGTGGAGGGGGGGGGGTCAACCTCGTCCATACGAACGGATTGTTAGCACTGCGTTTTGTGTGTTTAGTTTGTCGTCCTTCCCCGCCTCACCTCCGATTAGCACGGTTGGCTACGTACGGTGCGAAAGAAGTTCAACGTACATACCTACCGTATGTCTGAATAAGCCAATTCCGTGCTATTTAAAGTGAACCACAGCAGTAACGTACACTGGCATTTATTTTGTGACTGTGGTGCTTGTAAGGACGACCTATTGTGGTAAAATATGAACAATTACCTTCAATATCTGTGTTATTTTCACCTGTTGGCAATGGGCACGTGTCACAATGGCATTTGCAGTTTGCTACGAACCCAGTGGGTTTTATTCCGAACCCACGGCTAACATCAGTGTCGAGTCATATTTTAACAAGTCCTATGCACTAAGGCCGAACGATTTGGGGAAAATATCTCATTGTGATTTTTCTGACATTGCGATTTGATTTGAGATTTTTTTTTAATCAAGCTTCAGTTCAATATTCACTGTGTAACAGATTTAAAACGTGTGATGGAGCATTACCACGTGATACCATCAAAATATGAACTGCTCTATATATTCTAATGCAAGGATGAGAACTTAAAAGATATGAATTGCTTCCAACATGTTTTTATTTAAATGTTTTAATTGAAATAGAACAAGCAAACAGAACAATTGTTAGGTTAAATAAATAAATAAAGACGTCAAAAAAATCTCAGCCTTTGCGATTTGCTAGTCGCATTGTTTCAAATTTCGATTTGAAATCGATTCGTCGTTCAGCCCTCCTATGCAACCTTTTCCACCAACCCACGACTCACTGGCCAGAGAGGTAAAGAAAGGTAAAACCAAACTACGGCAGACACTGCTTGAGGGAGGATTTAATCCACCAGTGGATTGTCTAAAGTGGACTGCAAATTCTATAAATTTTGTTTACATTAAATAAATTGTTGTGCACACAAAATGTCAACAGTGCCTGGCCATTCGTGTTTCACGTGGGTTGATGTGTAGCTGTGTCTTGCGGAGTCCAAAAGAAATGTTAAACAGGCCCGTGATGTCACGCTTCTTTGCGAAGGCGTCTGATTTCATTTCGAGTGTCCTTGGTTGTACGGGGATGAATTGGAGAGAGAGATTGAAGCGTTGGGATTTGGTCAGAATGCAGTATTCCAGTCTCGGTATCAGGATCATTCATTTCTTTGTGGCATGAGGTGCGTGTGTGTGCACATCATATTACACATCTGCGGTGCCCGACACTTGCCACATTGACCAATCCTTCATTCTCTATCCATTGTGCAATGAAGGCATACGTGTGTGTGTGTGTGCGCGCGCGTGTCTGTGCATCGTTGTATTTTGCCTCTGTGTGCGCCGTAGTGGAGAGCGGCAGCGGAGCGGTTAGCGCACTGCGAGTTCGATTCCCGCTCACGGCCTAACACCAGTGACGAATATCTGAATCGGTACTGGACCTCCCCCTAGGTCGACTCAGCCTCAATTGAGTACCTTGTGCAATGTGCGGACATCGTGACGAGGGAGACAAAGGCGGTCGGGCGTGGTGTTGCACTCTCCCCTTTGTGTGCCGTATTGACCTTCATAGGTGTTCGCTAACGGCACTTTCCCCAACAGTCTGTTAAGGCTTTACGGGCGATATTTGTCTTTGTGTGCACCGTTTGCCTCCTTCTATTGACATCAGCCATCGTCTATCCACTGTCGGATGAAAGCATCCTCGGGCCTCCAACCGTTTCTCACGATCCTGTGGTGTAACAATCCACCGAGTACTTTGCACGCGAGATGAGTTCACCGCTCCGTCTCCCGAGTGGACGTCCTTGTGCGCGTCTTTCCCACCCTAGGCTGACGCTGTAGTCCATTCCAGCGACGTGTCCTTCCCATGCCCGCGTACTCTTCTTTTTTTGACAGTCAATATAATGACTGTTATTTGGGACTTGCAGAGATTTCAGATATTTTGCCCAATGTATTTTTGTAATAATACGTTACGCTTCATGAATTGTGTTTGAACACACATTTATCAATTTTATTTGGCGCCAATCATTTATTCGGTTGATTTGTTTTTTGTAACATTGGTCATTAGTCACGTTAAAAGACAGATAATCATAGCAATTACTGTATCTCCCATAGAATGAGCTACAAAGTGTAACTCCTGGTTTTTTTGCGTGGATAGTCCACAATTGCATCTGGTTAAGCAGCAGAATTATTTGGACGCCTAACTGCTGATAAGCTGCATATAGGGCGAAACTAGTCCAGAGTTTGCGCGTTTAAACAAATGCAACCGCTGGTTAACAATTCTGGTAGGTCATCCGGCAGATAGTTTAATAAAAAATATATGTTGTATGTGGAAATGTGGAATGGAATGTCATTTATTTATATAATTCATTACAAACAAACCAGATTTGGTTTTTTTCTCCCAGTGGATAAGCCTGCATGCAGCGTGTGAGTGTTGAACCTGTCTGACTGACATCGTGATTCACATCGTGATTCCAAGGCTCGTCTGTGTGCACCTGTGTAACTCGTGTGGCTGCTGATGGCTCCTATGGCCATACTACATGGGCCACATCTCCTACAGCTCGGAAGTCAAAGCTGTTACCAGGAGCTCCGTATAATAGGAATACAAATTGCAATCCCCTTCACACACCGCTGCAGGATGAAAGCATCCCCACATCGTTTCAGTCTCGGAGGTTGTTTGAACATACTTTACCACCATGATAAGTACAGGTTTGATGAAGGGGGATGGGGGGGGGGGTCACGACCTGTCCAGATATCACTCGCCCGCTGTTCCACTGCTCTATCTCGCGGTGGCGACATGTTAACTACCTCGCCTGGTATTCAGGAGGTCGTGGGTTCGATTCTGAACCTGATTACTGCTGTATATTGGGAGTTTGCGTGTCTCTCTTCCAGTGGTCGCGTGGATTTATCTGTGCGTGTCCTCCGATTTTCCCCTCCACATTTAGAATCAACATGCGTTCATAGTATTTGGCAGCTATACATTTTCACGTGACAAGCTACTCCATTAAGCTATCATTTGTGGCTAGGTCGCTTCTGAAAATGAGCTTAAAGCTCAGTGGGCCTTACCTGGTAAAATAAAAAATAGTATTTTAAAATATTTTTAGTTTAATTTAGCACCATTTTTAATTATAAATATTAATAATTATCAATAAACACTGCTAACTCCAGGGCCGCCCTGTCCGCTACACATATCCGCCGGAACAATCCGGAATTATGTTGGCACGCTACATCCGTCTAGCCTCAATCAGTCCTCGTTGTCCTGTTTTGATGCGTGTGGTAGTGGTGGTGAGAAATCCACGTGCGTGAATAGTACTTAGGGTTACCGGGCGTCCTCAGTACTTACGAATATAGGGCACAGTCATTTCGGAATATTACGGATAGGCGTACCTTGCACTGTAATCGAGTCATCTAGTGGTAGTGCCTTACGCCAATAATCCCGACTCGAAGCCATCCTAGCAGCGTTCCGTAAAAAAAAAACAAGTGAGAAAATTAATCCCTGATTATAGTGATCTGGTGCATGCTTTGCGATAGGAAATGCATTTTGTATGTAACAAAAAAGTAATTGTATTCGTGGTTCAACTTGCTTTAAAAATAATGCTATGAAGTCACAATATTCCCAACGAGCGCTGTGGTGGTGCTCCTTCGCTCTGGGGCTGACCCAGCGGTGAAAAACATCTGACGTGCGTTGAATTAATTTAATTCATATTAATTTATATTTTCACCACCGTGCGGTGCAGAGACGGAAAGATCCGAGGTACACAACTCACACGGAGTGGCCTTGAGTTGAAGAGAGGGAGTAGACATCGATCGGAAGGGAAGAAGGCGAGAAAAAAGGAGTGGCTGGCAGCAAAAACACCGCAGTGGTGGAATGGAGCCAAATCAGAAGCGAATCAAAACACCCGACTTTTTTTTTTCTTAACAAAAAAAAACCGTTCCCACTGTTGACTCGCACAAAAGCGATACTCATTTTGTAGTCTCCGGAGGTGATGATGGGCGTGATTGCTCTTCCTTTCCGCCTTGAACTTTCGACCCCCCCAAGACACGTCTACGGGACGATTTGTTCCCAAGTTTGCAATGCTTCCCCTCGGGAGGCTTGCATAGCTTCCCGCGGTGAGCAAAGGAAAGGGGAGGGGGGAGTGGAAATGGTTCAAGCGTTTATGCGAAGTCTTCCCCCCACGGTGCAAATAATTGCGGCCTTACCTGTGTGACATGCGGTGGGATTTTGCATCCCCGCAAATGGCGAGGCATAGAGAGAGGGGAAATAAAAATATAAATTACACGTGAATGGAGAGAGATTTCAATAGAACAGCGGTGATAAATAGAAGATTTTCAAGCGGGGGATTGATTCATTGTAAAGATGTTTGTGCTCCCTTAAAAAAAAGAGTATTGGTTGGGAATAAACATGTTTTTATATATTTTTTGTGGGGGTGGAGGAGGGGCACGGTGGGAATGTAGGTTGCCAATTATCACCCGTGATGTCTGCCCTCACAAGCGTGACACACATAATGGCAACATCAGTCATGCTCGATCCACTGCTGGGCAAAAGCCACTCTCAAGCCGTGTCGGTCACGGAGTACGTTTTAAGGATTACTTTTTTTTCTCAATCGCGGCTGGAGCACGCAACGGACTGCGCTATAATTGACATGACATGAAGAAGGATCATTGCCCGAAACGTCGCCTATCATATATATTTTTCCATTTAGAGCCGCAATGCTATTGGCGAATGTGTGGAGTTTTTTTGCTGCTTTTATTTGTGTTTGTGCACCACAGCCAACGCAGCAGCAGCAACATCACCAAATAATGATTAATTATAACAAGCGATTTGTTGTAATCATCAATGGTGGATCGTTTCGCGATCCGACTTTTTTAGCCCCCCCCCGCAACGCGCCGTACGTAGCCAACCTTGATTATAATTATATTATAATTATCGCAGGTTCGGGGTCGAGGACAACGCGGAGACGTGCGCCGATGAACAACGACCTGATCCGCGTGTCGCGTCGTTCGGCAGCGGGGTTCTTCCAAGAGCCACCGAGAGATTCCACGGAGAGGTTTCCGTGGCTCTCTCTCGAGAGAAAAGGGGGCCGTGCAAGTGGAATTGTTGACACCGCGTGGTGATTACCGCCAATTAACAGGCGAGGGCGATGTTCGTGCAGTTACAATTGTTGTCAGGAGCTCAATGCAGTATTACGCGCAGCAGTGAGTCATCATTAGGTTGCTCCAGCGTTCGCAGAATGTCCTCTCGTTATGAAGAGCTAATTAGTTCGTTATTATGTATTTAAAAAAAAGCCTCGTGTTTAATCGCTGAAGTGAAGCGTTATTAAACGCCGTAACATTCTGTAAATAATCTAATCCACTGCAGAGTGTGAACTGTATACCAATTCATAACATTAAATAACGGCGTTCTTCCGATCGTGATCTATCTACCACGCGTGTTGGAGTTCGACTGGCCTATTTATAATGTTGTTGCTACCTCGCACAAAGCCCCATTTGGGTAAAAATGACAAAGATGATAATTCGAGTTCTATAATGGACGAAGGTTAATAAAGAAGAAAAAAAGGCACGTGTGGTTCCAAATATATATTGTATAGTCCGTGGACCTATTTGCACAGTTGAGTTACGGAGCAGAGGCCGAATTCATCTTATCCGTTTACCCAGAACCGCGCCACTGGAGTGGAACAGCGGCGCGCACTGAGTTGTGAATCATTCGACCACGATAGTTCCACTCGAGGTGACGTCTCACATTCGTGGTGATATCTAACGCCCCCCGGGGACACTTTCACCACGACCGGCGTGGCGTGCGGGTGCCTTCATCCAGCTGTGGCTTGGCAGAGGGACGTTCATTATTTCTTACCTGTGTAGTGTTGTTCACCAGCACGGAGGCACACACTCTGGACTGGGAGGCAACACTTTTATTGAACAACTTCCCTAGCGGGTAACACTGAGGTGATGTGGCTCACTATGCGGGTAGCGAGTTAACTCGAGACGAAGACCCCTAGATGAAGAGACGCGGGACCCCGGCTTGATTCCACAGACGAGCCCTGAACACTCCCGGGGACTGCCCCTTGATGCTCCTGGGCGTGGCCTCGCTCCGCCTTCGGCCACGCCCCCTTCGAGACCTTTTCCGAAGGATCTCTCGACCGAGCATCACGTGCCCAACTCAGGCGATCACGTCCTCCCTTGCCCTCTCTCTCAGGCCATCACCAGGGCTATGCCCCCCTAGGGCTGGCTGACATGCCGTACTTAGTTCCATTTAGTTCCATAGTTTCTATAGTTGCATTTATTTGGTATAGCCAAATATGGTGCTAGAGAGAGAGAGGCTCCAGACGCACGGTTGCACTCCTGTAACAGTTGCTAGCACCATTTACGTCACTACACTTGCAGCGTCTGTGAAGAAAAAGAGCTTCGTCGTTCATCGGATTCCTTCAGGCTAAATAAAGATTCTGATTTTGATTAACCGTGGCACAACCACGGGAAGAGGAGTAGAGTCAGAGATAACATGAATGGAAAAAGGAAAAAAAAAGGAGCGGGGAAGGTTAAAGAGAAAATATAAAAAAAATGGATAATAATTGGTAAAGTATGGAGAAGGGAATGGAAAAAGAGGACTAAAGGTTCAGAACGATGAGGTTAAGGAGGAACAGTCTACGGAGCATCGTCTGTTTTCACAGGGGGCGGGGGAGATTGGAGGGATTCAGAGTGGCAGCACATAAGTCACGTGATAAACGGGGGATTGGGTGGCTTGAGCTAATACGCAAAATTTGATTGTAATTCGTCACCCTTCACTACAGATGTGAGACTTTTTGGGTCGTTTGAACAGCGTCGGCAAGTACATTTCTCATTCAATAACCCACCATGCCAAGTTGTGTCATGCTTGCTTGCTGTTGATGCGCTGCGCTCTCTCTCTCTGAAGCAGTTTGCTTAAACGTAAGGAAGTGTCATGCAGCTTGTCCCGCGAGACGGATCGGTCGACGTCGACGACACTCCCGGACAAAAACACGTGAGTGGCACGTGCCGGCCCCGGCTTTAGCAGACCCCCGGCCAATTTGAAACCCCGGGATGGCTGCTTTGAGCGCAATTTGACGTACAAAGTGCTGCTGCTTATGCTGTAATTGCTGCTCGGGTTGGCCACGGGAAAATTGTTGTAAGCAGCCTGCTGTGGGCGGAGGTGGGACGGTGGGGAAAGAGGCCACATGCGCAGTTCGAATTATGGTAACTATTACACGTGACGGTGTCATTATTTGACGTCGGATGGAAAGTATGTTTGGGAAATGTACAAGAGTGTATTTCCACAAGTGTGAATGTGTTAAAGTGCCGGGGAGCGTGGTGCTGGCCACCGTACAAACCCGTGCCGTGCCGGCCTTCGTGTGTGCTCGCCCACGGCACTCGCCCCACAAAGGCTGCGAAAGGATACACGGCGGAACTTCGTCGTCGTGCGCGGACGAGGACGCAGCGGCACTCAGACACTGCCGCTTAAAGGGGACACGGTGGGGGAGCCTCTGTGAAGGATGCTCTGCAGGAACAAACATAAATCTCCACCGCCGATGAGACTGGAGCCAGACATTGCTCGCTGCTGCTGCTGCTGCATCATTACCACACGACGTAGTCTCACCGCGCGCAGCGACAACACTTGCGGCCGGATGGTTTCACTCAGGATTCACGCAGTCCCTATGACTACATCGTCGGAATCGCGCCGGATCTGGAGTCAGGTCTCCGAAAGCGCATCATGTTCGAGCCAGGGATAGCGCTTTATAGGTTGAGTATTCACCGTGCGCGCCACGCTGTTATAGGCGCTGTGCTATGCTGTGGACAGATGAGAGGGCATTGCGAGAGAAAAAAAAATCAGTTGTACTGCACTTGTATGCTCCCGCGTATTTCGCCAAACCGCAATGGGCAGCGTGGTGAAGACTCAACAAGCAACGGCGTGGGATGGCCCTCATCCAGCAGTAGATTGAGATACCCCCCCCCCCCACGTCTATTTGTACGTGAATCTAATCTAACAAATATGTGAACCGCTTTACGTTGCTGCTGTAATTCCGAGCGTCGAGAACAAAAGATAACTCCCATTGACTTGGTACGGATATCGGTGGATACCTGAGCGAGGCACGTCGCTCGTAGGGATCGGAATCTGAATATTTATTTATTCCTTGGAGGAATTCGATGAGCTATCGAAGCTCTTTTTTTTACTTCTCACAGACGTTCGGGAGGGGCGGGTCAGAACGTTACAACAACAGACAATACAAAAACACCGATTGTAGTGCAGTTTATAGGAAAGGTAAACAAATACATTTTAAGAAATATGGTCGAGACTAACGATGGAGCAGCGGCTAAAGCAGAGAACGCGTGCGAGGGGCGGCTCCCACCGAGGAGATGGAGCGATTAACTCAGCTCGTGTCTTTGTGTGTGTATGTATGTTGAACTTCTTTTGCACCGTACGTATCCAACCGTGCTAAGCGGAGGCGCAACTCTTATTTGATATTGTGATTCAAATTACAATTTACAGCCTTTTGTAAATCCACTGCTGGATGAAGGTTTCTCCACCCAACACCGTGTTCGGCATGGAGGTGATTCTGCCATACTTCACCACGCTGGTCAGTGTGGATTGGTGAAGGAGGTAAACAAGACCTGCTCTTTCTTCCGATATTAGGCAACCACTGAAGATATGCACTTTCAAATAATCTAAATAGAAAACTCATTTCTTTAGAATTGCTTTTTTTGTGTATAGTTTATTGTTCTTCCCCCGCACCTCCGATTTACGCGGCTGGCTACGTACGATGCGAAAGAAGTTCAACAAACCGTACGCACATATACATCCAAGGGGGAAGTGTTTAATTAAAGTTTCTCCCCACCCACCCCCCCCCCCCCGATTACGTTCAACTTTGCGCGTTGGCAACGGGACGCATCGACTTCCACGCGGGGACTTCCGCAGCGAGCGGTGCACCACCCTGTGCTCGAGAACGCCCCCCGCAAGACGGCGTCAGAGAAGCACTGCTGTGAGGTCACCGCAACAGACCTCTGCATATCCTCCACATCTGGGGCAGCAACCACTCACGGGGAGGGGGGGGGGGGAAGAGGTGGGGGACGGCGGGCGGAAATGAATTTTGAAAACGCGAGTTGCGATCTCGCATTGCCGACCAGCAAACAACCACTAAGCCGGGCACGGGGCGGCATTGAGACCCGAAGTCGTCTGTCCGGACCGTGGAGTTCATTTTACTGGGACCAAAGCGCCGTGAATGCGAGCCAAATCTCGGAAAGCGAAGCAAGTCCATGAGCCCGGTTCGGCGCTCAGATGAGAGACTGCCTCGGAATATCAGAGGCGTTGAGGGCCTTTGTGGGGGTTGCCAACGGCGGTGGTCAAGCGGAATGGTGGCGCGCGCCAACGGATAATTGATTCTCTCTGTGCAGAGGAGCTCTCAGTTTTTACCGTGCCGTGTGTGCGCGGTGAGTTTTAGTCCGGGGCATTCCGGTTTCTCATCCCATGCGCCAAACGCGCATTCACGGAACCGTGAGCCGAATATGCCGGTCTGGTCTTGTGCCGTAGTCGAATTGGTTAGAGGTTCCACGTTCGTTGCATATTCCCAACCTTGTCATCTCGACGTCGCAAACAAACTCTGTTATGTGAATCAAAGCTGGTCAGTTGTGAATTCAGACTTGATTCGAAGCTTTCGTGACTGCAGGAATTACTCTTTGGTTTTCTCGGTAAAGTCACGTATAAATAAGAAATAATAAAATAACATTATAGCGTACGACGTTTGCGTTGCAACACAAGCAGCCATCATCAGAATGTCTATGTGTGTGTGCGTGGTCTGTATTTTAAATTTCATACTTCACTTGCAATTTAGCAATCTTTGAAATAGCGTAATCAACCAGACTATGCGTTAATTGTGTTTTGACCGACCGCCTGTGTTGCTTTATATGGTTTCCAAATTTTGCTAAACCCTGTTTGTTTGGTATGCTTCTCTCTCTGTGTCCCCTGTTTGAGCTGTGTTAGTTCCCCCCTACTTGGGTGTCTGTATATACATCTCTAAGGTTATGTGTTTCCTCTCTCTCGTAAATTTGGCTCTTCTGTACCTGATGATGGCTGCTTGTGTTGCAACCGAAACGTCGTACGCTATTATGTTATTTTATTATTTCTTATTTATACGTGACTTTACCAAAAAAAAACAAAGAGCAGTTGTGAATTCTTCCGCACACTGAATACTTCGTTTGTCGGTTGTGCAATATTCCTTAAGGATATTGTACTAGTTCTCTGCAATATTGACGGGGTTTTTTCAAATCTTTTATTTGGTTGTTGCTGCTGCTGCGCTAACGCGCCACGGATCTCCTCCCGTGTAAACGATCCGGGAAACTGGCTGAACGGGAGCATCCGTGTAACAAATACAAATAAACCAACATATTTATGTTGCTGTGCATCCTTTAAAAAAATGTGGAAATTAATAGAAGCCACCTATCGGTACGCGTGTATCAACGCCGTTGCGAAGAGCACGATTGCTCATCCCCATACGCGCTCGTATTTTCACGAACGTTTACCAAAATAAGTAATATAAAAATAAACTTTTTTGAAAAAAACACGCTTTCATGAAATGTACCGTACTCGTAATGTCAGAACTCCACGACTTCAGGAAGTGAACCCGAGGCTTGCCATAACGTAAGGGGACCGTGGTGATTTACAGCCAACGTTAGTTGAGCGTGGACATTTAGAGCCAAGCCGAAACATAACAAATAAAAATGAATGTTTTAAAATATATGTTTTTTAATGATAGAATATAGTATTGTCATCAGTATGACATAAGTATACCAAGTTTGCAGTCGATACCACATTGGGAAGTGGGTAAAATTTGAGTTACAAGATTTGAGGATACGACAACAACAGACTGTGAGTTAATAAAAAGCGTGCAACAGAGAACCTGTTTCTGTGAAATGGAAAATACGAGGCAGATGTCCAATACTCGTCTCACAAACCTCCCGTACTCGGAACACTAAAATGACTCTTGATTTTTTAAAAATGTAATCGTGAAATGTCAAGATAACATGTAACAATTGTGAGGTTGTTTATATTCTCTCGAATTTGTGCTGACGTAAGAATTACATGAATCGGGGTACAGGCTGAAAACGTTATAGACTATTTTTAAACGAACCGTGTGGTCAGTATTCTGTATTCGTTATTCCCATGTCTTCGGTATCGCTATCTATTATTATTTATTACAAATCTTCCGAACATTTTCTTACGCCGTTTCAATTCAACGATTTAATTATTTGTTACGCGGAAAATCCCGTTTGGCCAGTTACTCAGCTAGGTTCGGTGGCAACTGTTCGCACTCACGAACAATAACAGAGCTATTGTTGAGGTTGAGAGGAGCCCAGCTTGCAGCCAGGAAACTCGATGCTTCGATTATTCTGTTTCATAGTCGTGTGATTAACAGGGGGGGGGGGAAAGGTCAATATTGTGCTAGAATAAAAAAAGACTGGCCAGATTCCCATAATAAAACTTGGTTTGTGAAGTCTCTAGGAGGTGATGCGGTTGCGAATCTCGAATGAACATCGGACTGCATACCAATTCCACCTGCACGGCACCGCGTGCGGTGGGGTAAAGCCAGCGGGAAGGTGGAGACCAAACACCCTCGAAGGGCCTCGACTCTCGAGGGTGTAGGGGCTTTCCAGAGTTGTATCTAATCGAGGCCCTTCCACCATCGGTGGCCTGCGCAAAGCAATTTCAGGACCGCGACTTTACATTTGTTTTACACTCTGTCAATTCGGATCTTGCAGAGGTAAACGTCAAACAGCCCGTGCTCCTACAACGTTGCCCGATAATGCGAACCGCTGCGACTCTGAAAAATCCCGCTGTCACCAATCAGAATTGGTTTTCGGGACTCACGGGGCGCGGTAATGGATGTTGTTAATCGGCGAGCCACATTCGTGCGCGGTGAAGGGAAGAGTGTTCATGTTAGGGACCGCCGATTATCTTGCATGTAACGGTAACACTACGCCACCGCCGCTTCACTCCACATCGCCTATGAACCAGCGGTTCTTAACCCTTCCCTCCGCCCAGGAGGTCGTGAAGGCCTCCCAAGCTGGCGCAGGCTGCGTTCGGCACGGGAAACGTGCAGGAGAAATTATTTCGCGAATGTTCCGCGAGCATCGTCGGCGCCACGTTGCGGCGACAAAGCAGGCGAACGCGCGCACTACGAGAAAAAATGCCTCGCTTTACACCGCGTTGACTAGAGACGTGGCCATGCGATCTCTGTGTGTGTGTGTGAATCGTGGCCCAAATAACCTTTATTATGTTTTGGTGGGGTGGGGGGGCTTTTGGGGCAATTGGGATAGGGCCGACGGTGACAACAGTGGTATGGATTAGGGGGGCGATATAAAAAAGGTTGAGACCCCCGCTGGGCTAGAGTTAGCACCACTTATTGGCTGTAAGCGTAACATCGCCTGCGCAACGCCTTTCAAATGACACACGTGGTATGCATCGTGCAAACCACTGCGCCACGGCTCCACTTATACAAATATCGAAATTGTTCTCTATTTTTTTTAACGCGGGACAGTGCGTGTAGATTTAGTCGCTGCTGATGAGAGCGGAACTATTCACAATCCACCTTCCAAATTATTCTATTGACGGTTGTTAATGAATTCAACAATTTGTACACAGTATCGATGAATGGTAGCGCCTCTAGTGGGCTGCAGGGGTGACGTGAGCGTGTTCCTACCACATGCAGTTGCACTTTACACGATGATGGCACTCCTTTTGGGGATTCAATGTTTGACCAACCGACACGACATGGGAAGGCCTTCATCCAGCAGTAGATTGACAACGGGCTATATATATATAAAATTGTACGCGCTTGCGAGTTTCCGTTATCGTGTTTCTACGTTGACCTTGACCTTAATTGGCCCTGACGTCAAATCTTTGCGCGAATGTCCTTGTGGGCGGCACCCATCACGACATTCGTGGTGCCCAACGACACTGCGTGAAGCAGCGATGCTCAGGGACAGATCGAAATGCATTCAACTCGTTCGATGCTAACGTTTAATAGGGTTTTGGAATATATAAGAGTCTGACGTTTCGGGCATTCACCCTACATCAGAGCAGAGCGAGAGAGGGAAGATGGATCGACATGATGAGAACATAAACGTGCAGTTGAATGAGAGACCGACAGGCTTGTCATGCGGATCTCACAAACATCGGTGCACAGAACAATAGACTTGTTGTTTTATAGGCTTCGTTCAACCTCATTGTCTTGATGAGAAAACGTTTGACACGTAGGCTTTCGCGACCAATATCGTCCATAAGAGGGCTTTTTTGGGTTAGATATATAAATGTGTCGTTAAAACCCGCCACCACCCGACACAGCCAACTAGTAAGGGTTGTCACGTAAACAGAACGTGGTCAATTCGTCACTAGTACAGCAACACTGGTGTGTTGGAGAGTAAAGCCACAACATTTATAATCTGAGTATACGACATTTCGCCAGTAGTTACATGATGAGGCTAGTTGTCAACCCACTGTTGCATGAGGGTTCCTGCCCAAGCCGTGCGGGGCGTGGAAGTCGTGTGACCATACTTCACCGCGCTGGTCAGTGCGGGCTGGGGAAGGTGGAGATGCTAGAATGAATGTGGGAGCATAGAAGTACGGTCCGTAAATTTGTGCGTTTTTTCAGTTATTCACATATAGCAGCTATACGGCCAGGAGTGCCTTACTCCCTTTGGAAAGCAGCACTTTAACACCGCTCTGGAGCACACAGCCTTATAACAAAGACAAAGATTCCCCGTACAGCATTAACAGACTTTCGGAGCAAGTGCTATTAGCGAGCACCTTTGAAGGGCAGCATGATTACACATCGTTGCAGGTATTAATTTGAGGCTGAACCAGGACTGGTTCAGATAACCTCAACGGTGTTGGCCGTGAGCAGGAAACGAACGCGTGTCTTGGGGTTTGTAGCGCAGCTCACTGACCGCTGCACCACAGCTCCCCGCAGCCGTCAGTTCGCCACGTACTCAAATTCGGGGTCTCCCCACTGCACCGAGCTTGCCGGCCTCCCGAATGGTCTACACGGAAGTGTACCACGAAGAAACTTCTCATCCACGAAAAAAAGATACAATCCAAATTCACCTCTCCCGTTCGTCTCTTCCAAATAAATTATTAATTCTTGATTAAGAAACCTCTCCTTCACACGTTTAATCTCATTAAACTTGGCATTGTCTTCTCGCTCGTCTTTTCTCTTTTCCAGATTGCTCAGATGGCCTTTAATCAGCCTTTGCGTCACCCTCAAGAGTATAACCTTCAGGTACGCCATGGGTGTAAGAGAGGCTGCCTCCCAGCCAGTACATCATCTTAAGAACATTTGGGTAAACGTCTTTCTGTTGATACGTATACGTAGTTGTCGGTGTGTGTGTATTTATATGAATAGATTATGCAATTTAATTTGTATTTATATCGCATCCAAATGTCACACCTGTACAGAAGCAGCGGGAGTATTTATTGTCTAGAGAGGCATCCAGGAGAAGAGGAAGGGTTTTGCACAGGAGTCGGGGATCGACGGAACGAGCGGCTGGCAGATGGAAGTTCCAAAATACAGAAGCAGCAGAGGAGAATGAGCGACCTCCTACTGATCGATGGCTGCCATTGGGCCTTTTATAGAAGCCTTGGTCACTGGAGCGGACAGTGCTGGAGGGATGTAGAGCTCTCGTGGGTCACATGTCGAACGTTTACAACACGGACGCAACAAAGACAACAGCGGTCATTCGCCACCAAGTGGCGTTGGCGTCAACCACAGCGCTTGTGCCAGGCTAGGTGCACTTTGAGTCCAGGTGAGTGTCAGAGGCTCGCTGACAGGTCAGGGGGCAGACCCAGGTGTTATGGGATGACTGAGATGACTGGCAGATGCACCACCTGTGCTCCCCACCGTGCTAATTAAATTGTATCCGCCCGGCGCTCAGCTCGTTGTTGTGAGCGTCGCTCCTCCGCCCTCCGTTGTTGCTGGAGGGTGACTGCCTCCAACTGCCCAGCCTCCTCCACAGAGGCCGAACTTCACACAGCTGGTAACAGCCATCTGCAAGTCCAACAGCTACACATCCCCCTGTACCACATCAGTCATTTTTTTCTTTAGCCTGCACCGTGCCAGGTTAAGACCCCTCTATCCAGCCAAACAGAAGCTGCGTGGGCATGCGGTGGCTGGGAATGCAGGATACATGAATCAGCCAACGCAGCCTTGTCTGCCGGAGGAGCTCACTGATGGGACGGTGTCTAGAATTTTCAGGGATCTGCGAGCTCCAGTCTGGTTAAACCCAGAATGGGTCGTTGGCAGGCCAGCATAAATTTTTCAAACCAACGCAGATGTTCATTTGAAGGGCTCAATGTTTCGCAATCAAAGATAAAGGGAGGGCATAATTGTGGTCGAGAAGACACGTAGCTTCGTGTGAAGCCACAGGTCAGGTGGCTTTCAGACAGCGTTACGCAGCTGATGGAAATATATTGCCGCTCGACTGATTCAGAGTGAAACCACTGCTGCCAAACCGGAGCTGGTCAATCAGCATGCTGCCCAGGTACGGAAACTTTTCTGCCACGGACACACATACGTGGCCGGGGTTTTTATTGCGGGAATATGACAATCAGCCATGATCAGTTCACTGCTGGATGAAGGCCTCAAGCTGCCACCATTTCTCATGATCCTGCACGGCAATCCACCTAGCACATGCACATGCATGCGCTGATTCCATCCTTCCATCTCTTATTTTCTATTTACCATGAGCGTCGCTCTGGCCATGGCGTGTGCTGTCCAACTCCACTATGTATGTCTATTGAACGTATTTTCCACCATACGGAGCCAACCGTGCTAATCGGAGGTGTGGGGGAAGGCCAACAAACAACATACAAAAAGCAGTTCTAAAGAAATTATTTTTCAATCTAACTTTAAAAGTGCACAGCTCCAGTGGCCTCCTACTATCGGAAGGAAGAGCGTTCCAGACGGCCGCGGAAGCGCATCTGAAAGCGCGCGATGCGGCGACCACCGCCTTTGTTCGATGGCTTGCAGCCAAAAGCCGCTGCTGCTGCGAGGATGACCGTGAGAGTCCACGTGATGGTTTATGCTCCTTGACGAGATCAGCAAGCAAGGTGTTGTGGTTCAACTGTGGCAAGCACTTTGCGTTTAATGAGTGCGACTTCGATTTAACGGCTTGAACGATGTCATTTTGTGTCATTGCAGGACGTACTCGCTGATTGTTTCCGTATGCCTGATGTAGATGCAGAGCATCAACTACAATCTCAGATTCAGGTGGCCATCATCAGTGAGTACTTCCAGACGACCGTGTCAAGAGCAGCAGAGTGTATCGCTGTGATGTCTTCTTCGTATTTGTGGATTTGGCATTGCGTCATTATGTTGTTTGGTCTGTTCTGGATGAGTGCAGTCGCACGCTACTGGAGAGCTTTTAATTCAATTTAGGCAAATTGATTGACCTACTGATCGAAGGTTAACATGGGCTCTTTGATAGCCAGCCATGATTACTGTGCCGAAGCACTCGATCCAACCTGCTCTAATCTGTCTCTTGATTCATCATTTATATCCCGGTCCACCTTCAATAGCTGTCCCAGATGCATTAGACATTCCGTTTTCCACATGTTTATGAGAATCATTTACATTTGCACGGCGCATTTCATCCGTAGATGCGAATGCGTTAGCCCATAGGTATTCATATCCGTGTCGTTCACTTTAATGTCCCTCCATTTTAACTCTAAAGTAGATTGTAATGTCTACATTTTTTTTATCGACCACATTTTGCCTAAAAATATCGGTTTTAATGGCATCTTAAAAAAAAAAACACACAGCACCCACGTTGGGCCGCAATAGCTACTATTTGCCAATTTTCACAGCTTATTTCGATCGCTATTGCTGGATTACACCGCTATTTTGCGTTAAACCACTGCGTTTACAGCTTAAAGAGTAAAACCCCGATGTAAAGGTGATTTATTTTCGTAAAACGAGCCTTTTAATGGGGACTTTCAACGAAAGAGCGCCCCAGTCGCGAGAGAGTGCCCCACAGAGATAGAGGCGCACTGGGAGAAAACAAATGTATGCCAGCTACATCTTTGCCCTCTCGCCTTGTCCCTTCCTGTACACCAGGCGAGGTCGTTAACATCTCGCCACCGCAGACCTGGACCCAGAATCCGGGTTGTGAGCCTGGTCCCCGTGAGCTGAGCACATAACGTGAAAACACCACCTCAAACACTCGCCACGGAAAACATTCTCCACGCTCAGGACACCCTCCGAGTCTCGATCGTCACGTTATATCGGATCATTCGTACGATTTGCTGTACTGCAACCTTCCAACAGTGGCACCGATCTAACGGTTTGGTTTTAAAAAGACGTACTCGTTTCAAGACGTATTTTTCGCAAAAAAAAAACAAATTACGGAACGATTCAAAAGTAAAAAAAAAGTGACAGAATCGATTTAAAGAGAACAGACACCTGGCAATCTGCGAATGGTTTGAATTTTTAGGTGAGGAATGTCGGCCTTTCATTGGCCCATTCTAACCCTGTCCACAAGGAGGCCCCAACCAATCACAGGCCGTCCCTCCCGCTCCCAAATATCCTCGTCCAGTACCAGTCGTAGCGGTGGGATGGGGCTGTTTGACCATTCTTCACTACGCTGGTCAGACCGAGTGTCCATCATGAAGGTTGTGTTAGATCGCCTACATATAAATGTGCCATTAACCCGCCACCACCCGACACAGCCAATTAGTAAGGTTTGTCACGTAAACAAAACGTGCCAATTAGCTACCACTTCAGCACCACCAGTGTATTAGAAAGTAAAGCCGCAGCATTTACAATTCGAGTACGACGTTTCGCTGGTTATTACAACCAGCTTCATCAGGTGATTTGTCAGAAATGGAGAAAAAGTCTTCCTGTTTTCCGTCTTAAATAGGTGATGTCATTACTGTGAGCCTATAAGGTGCAAAAAACAGTGTGTGTGTGGGGTGGGGGGTAATGTAGTCATATACATTATAATGTATTTTGTTAATCTGAGAAAATGCAGTACCTGACAAAGTGGGATCAGGACCAGTTCAGATATCCACCCATCCCATCCCCCCACTTTGCACCGCTCCGCAAAAACTGTATGAGCCACCAGCTGCCAATGCTTGTGTTCTAATACCAGTCAGACAAGTCTTTACTTCCCCAATGCAATCAATGGAGTCTTAAAATAAACCATCAGTAGGCCTGCTTCTGAACTCCTTCTCAGCTAAGAGTAATAATATTACGGGCATTCCTCGATGCACAGAACAGATACGTTCTTGGAAAGTTGCCCGGAAATCGAAATGTTGTATATCGAACCCTATTTTCCCATTCACTTTCATGATATAAATTGGAGATGCGTTTCTAGAGCAAAAAAAAATGTCTCCAATACTTTATAAAATCACTCTTAAGAATGCAGAAACTCATTTTAAAGTACACATGTAATGTACATTGATCCTCCCGCCCTCCCACAATCCCCGACAAAAAAATATAATTTATAGATTAAGATTTCCATAAATACGAATTTAACGACACGCGTGTCTAATTAGTACCCTAATGTATACGTGACTCTGCAGCGCATTGCCGTGTCCTGTATCGAGTTGCCGTATAATGAGGGATGACTATATATTTTTAATTACAGGACAATTCCCCCCCCCCCAACCACCCTGTATTTTAAAACCAAAAGATGAGGGTGCATCTTCCTTTACGGAACGCATTACAATCCAGACAATGTGGCAATACGTGCAACAGGTGATGTGGCACAATTGTGACCCGGACCGTTCGTAGAGGGGTGCGAGGCCCGGGGTAACTCACACGGTGTGGGTCCCCCGATGCCTTTAAAGTACGCCGGAAGTATGACATCTGGCACCGTGACGTCGAAGGGGCGGGCCTCCCCAAAGCGCAGGGCCCAGGGCAGTCGCTCCGATTTTCCGTACCCTAGGGACGGCGTTGATTGTGACCATTGGTTCGGTTCCCCCATTACGCCTTGCAAGGCACTTTACATCATCATTCACACTGCGTGTATATTGCACACAACCCTTGTATATTGCACACAACCCTTGTTTGAAGACCATCCTGAGTCAAAATATATGATCATATATGGGTTTTTTTGGGACAGCAGCAAGACAATGAGATGTTCAACATACCGCGTCTCTCATTTTTTAGAGGCTCCCTGATCAGACCGTGGGTCCAGAACAAAGCCACAGCTGGGACCCACACTTAACTTCCGGCAACGCTTCCTCCGCAGAAATTGTTCAGACTCCACCGAATCAATATCGACGCACGTGCGTGTATTGTGCACGCCGTCGAGTCGTGCAGAATTGTACAGCACACGTATCTCACACGAGTCGTCATCGTCATTGTCCGGTGAAGTCATCGTTCGGCAATAGCGCACACGTGAGATACGATCAACGTACTCATCAGTGACCCCATGACTTCTACAACATCACATGCCCATGCCATAGCCAGGTTCACCACGTGTACATTTTAATGCAACTGTGTTAATGTGTGTGTAAATAAACACATCACTTATCCTTAAATAGCCTGTATATATCTACAGGAGGGTTATTTGTGCACACACACTGCACTTAGTTAATCCTTTAAAAAAAGACCAAACAATCCTAAAAAAACACTGTTCCACAAACGTAGCCTCAATGGAAACCCATTCATAAAAAAAGACATGTCGCTGCCACATGGACGGCAGTGTCAGTGTGGTTATGATAATATCCTTGTACACGTTGGCTCGAAGCCAGGCGGCCACTGTTTAAAACCGCATGGTCCGTCATGACACAGCCTGGCAGCTGGAGTGATGCACTCGTTTGGCCTTCATATGGTTAATCGCGCAATCGCGCAACCGCATGCTGTCAACAGGTACACGATTTTCCTCTGTAGGGTTTCATGGCCGCGCTATATAGCTCTGCTGTGTGCGTTCAGGTTGAATTGTGTGTTGCTTTGGCTTGATGTCTGAGGCTTTGCTGCCCGCCCCCGAGAGCTTCCATCACTGCCTCCGACGACTGCTACTCAATGAGCCGCTTGCTGATGACTCAGGCAAGCCTCTCCTGCTGAAGCAGGGGTCGGCAAGCTGCGGCTCCGGAACTGATGCGGGTGTTTATGGACTACTTGGTGATGCAATGTATGCGTGCGTGCGTGTGTGTATGTATTCACGTGCATTGCGGCTCTTGAAATATGAAAAAAAAAAACAATGGCTCTTCTTTTTGATTTAAAGCTTTCCTGACTGCAGTAATTAATATTCCTAGCTCTTTCGGTAAAGTCACGTTGAAGGGAGACAATAAAATATTAAAATATAAATAAATACACCGTTTTAAAATAAACAAATTAATGCAAACCGACACACCTGATGACGACCGTTTGTGTTATGGTCGAAACGTCGTGAGAATTTTTATCGTTTTATATATTTTATTATGTTTTTGTTTCCCTTCAACGTGACTTTACCGAAAGAGCTAAGAAAATGGCTCTTCTTGTTATTTTACTTGGGGGCCGTCCATAAATGACGTCACGCACCTAGGGGAAAGGGGAGTCAGACATTTGTGACGATGTGTGACGGGGGGGGGGGGTTGAGAAATGTGACGTCACATCAAAATGCGCAACTTTAAATATAAACAACACGTTCTACTTAATAAAATAGAATTGTTATAACAACACTATTTTTTTTTATAAATTTTCATGATTAACTATTTGATTATTTACATTTACTAAGGTCACCTTTTATTTATTCCATGAAGGAGCGTTTTGCTTCTCCATCGGAGAATGGAGAAGCATAAATTTAGTTATTAAACATTTTGATTTTAATGATTCTACCAGGGCTTTTCATTCTGTGGAATGAATATGTGATTGTTATAATTGTACTCTCCATTTTGCTTCGTTCTACTACAAAGTTTCAAGTATTTTTTATAGTTATAATTACTTTTAATATATGATAATTATAAGAGAATTTCAATATAATATTCTGAACATCTGCAGTTTTATTTAGACGATTAATATTTTCAAGTGAATTTTATGCTAAATTTCAGCTTTCCAACGTCTCCTTTTTAATAAATGTTTTCGCCTACAACATGAGAGTGCAGCGCCACATTAAAACGCACTACAATGACGATAGTTTAAAGCGATTTGAAGCATGTTTTATTTTTAAAATGGAAATATGGTTTTGGGGGAGGGGGGGGCAGAGCTTTGTGACGTCATATTTGAGGGGGGTCTGACTTTTTGTGACGCCGTGTGACCAGAGGCGGAGCCAGGATTTCAGGCCAAGGTGACATTCAACAAATTTTAATTTCAAGAATGATTAGAGAGTCAGGCTGTTGAACTAGACGCCATCGGTTGGCGACACACTCTGACAATGCAGTTGCACGGAGTCTGCCAGACCGAGTGTCGTACACTTATACGCAGAATGTCACCCCTGTCACCCCCCCCTGGCTCCGCTCCTGCGTGTGACAAGGGGGGGGGGAGTCAAAAATCGTCCAAAATCGCGTGACGTCATTTATGGACGGCCCCTTGTCTGACCCCCGTGCTCAAGCCTACCGAATTTCTGGGAGGCTCAGCGAGGGCACATTAACACGTCGGATCAGCCACTCCCTTCGCCAGGCCTGCTCACTTTCACGTAGCCACGCCAGAATCGACCAATAAGCCAGCGTCTCGCTGTTACTGAAGATGTCGGCCCTAACCACTGCTCAGCCCAGACTGGTCTGCCCGCACCTCCGATTAGCACGGTTGGCTACGTACGGGGCCACATAAGTCCAACATACATACATAGTTACGTACCATGAGTCAAACATTTGCAGACAAGCCATAGTGCGATTGTGGCCATGCAATTAAAACTGCACGTGATCAACCACGGAGGAGTTATATCAAAACTACACGAACTCTCTCTCTCTCCTAAAGCCCTCTAGCGGCTAGAAGGTCACGGCATTGGCATCTAGCTCCTGAATATATCGCCATACGCACGAATAGAGTGAGGCCAGAACAATTCAAACTGAGACAGAAACCCGATTTCCGCAAATGCTTCGGCAGGGCCGCGATTAGATACCACTCGCCACCGATGTTTACCCGTGGCCAGGAATCGAACATCGGATTCACAGCGCTGTGCGCTAACCACTGCATCATCGCTTTACGGTTGTCAGTTCTCTACATGATCCTGTAGACGTATACAGTATAATAAGCAAATGATCAGTTCGCTACAGATCCACAATGCTGGAGCCAAGGCAAAGAGGAAGATGCCATTAATAATAAAATAACTTATGTTTTAGTAATGCGTTAAACAGGGGCTATGTCAGAAAAGCCTGCTCCAGTATAACCTTCAACTGAAGCTACCAAACGTCCTGGTTTGGCCAGGACAGTCCTGATGGCCAGAGGCATTTGGGAATATCGTGGTCTCTTGCTCGACTCCTGGTTTGGCCAGGACAGTCCTGATGGCCAGAGACATTTGGGAATATCGTGGTCTCTTGCTCGACTCCTGGTTTGGCCAGGACAGTCCTGATGGCCAGAGACATTTGGGAATATCGTGGTCTCTTGCTTGACTCCTGGTTTGGCCAGGACAGTCCTGATGGCCAGAGGCATTTGGGAATATCGTGGTCTCTTGCTTGACTCCTGATTTGGCCAGGACAGTCCTGATGGCCAGAGGCATTTGGGAATATCGTGGTCTCTTGCTCGACTCCTGGTTTGGCCAGAACAGTCCTGATGGCCAGAGGCATTTAGGAATATCGTGGTCTCTTGCTCGACTCCTGGTTTTGCCAGGACAGTCCTGATGGCCAGAGGCATTTGGGAATATCGTGGTCTCGTGCTCGACTCCTGGTTTGGCCAGGACAGTCCTGATGGCCAGAGGCATTTGGGAATATCGTGGTCTCTTGCTCGACTCGTGATGGGGGAAATGGTTGGCCTCCCTGAGCAGTTGGTGGGACAACCTGAGTAGTGGGCGGGGTTACATGAGCAATGGGCGGGGGTTACCTGAGTAATAGACGGGGCTACACAGATAGTGGGGGAGGCTACCTAGGTAGTAGGCGGGGCTATCTGGGCGATGGGCGTGACCAATGGCGGTGTGGGCGTGGCTGGTCGCTGAGTGGGCGTAAATGTGTAAAAGTGGGCGGGCTAACAGAAGGGGGCTTTCCCACCTCACCGTGTGCCTAGAATGTGGTCGTTTTTCCTCCAATGGGGTTTACAAGTTAATGCACACGCCGTAAATTTATGCGTCGTCTGCTAATTCACAGACACGAGTAGGAGGTACTCTCTTTTATTCCGGCCTTCACAGCCTTAGGGGATAACCACATACCGGGTCGGAACAGCCAACATGCTGCCAAACCCACAGCTTGAAGAGGGCGAAGATCATCAACGACGACGGCACGAAGAGTTCCACTCCAGATCGCAGCCGCCCCGACTGTGAGTCGGAGCTCGCCTTTCGTCCTGCCCAGCCTGGCCAGGCTCCGCCCTCGGGCCTCGCACCCCTCTGGATCACCCAGACGGCTCCGTGCCTTGCCCACAGGTCCAACTGCTACCCCTAACTCCATTGTCTACCAATCTCCCAGCGGCACGTGCTACAGTGATTCATTGCCTGTCACTACACATGCATACACAATAACTCCCTTATTCCTGCCCTCATCGCCCACAAGGAACGTGATCTCTACAGGAGTGCGTCGTTCGAACGCTGGTCTCGCAAGTCACGATAAAACTCACAAGGAACCAAACATAACGACTTTATTTAAGATGCCAAAGGATTACCAGATACTCGAGAGGTCATCGTCCTTGGGGACGGATTGCGTGATGGTAATTGATGACGTGGCATAAACACGCGCTTAATCAAACAGGCAGCGGCGTAGCGTGGTCGTCATGGCCTGGGCTTCTCCAGTCTGCGTGACCCTGTGGAGTTGCACTGCCTGTGCCCACTGTCCTCGAGTGTCGGCTGCCCGTGCGTTCATCCGGTTTCTCAAGTGTGACCTGAGCCCAGTCAACCAATGCTTGCAACAAAACCCACCGTCGCATTATATTTGGTTTGTAACTTAATTTTGGTACATTTGAGAATTGTTAATATGCGCTTTACTCTCATGTGATGATCGTGTCTCTCTCTCTCTCTACAGCAGGACGTGTGGGAATGTCCTTCCTCCCCACCCTCTGGTTGTGGATATCAGGTCGTGTGAAGCGATCTCGGCAGTAGTTCTGTGATATCTGATTTCACGAGCAGGTCTCTAACGCGGGGTGAAGAACCACTGCACTGCGAGTTCTAAATGAGGTGACAATAGCAGCCAACCGTACAGAGGAAGGACAACACAATAAATGACAAAAGGCAGTTCTAAAGAAACACACAAAAATCGGTTCTTAAGAAAACACAAAAAGCAGTTCTAAAGAAAACACAAAAGCAGTTCTAAAGAAAACACAAAAGTCGGTTCTAAAGAAAACACAAAAGCACTTCTAAAGAAAACACATAAAGCAGTTCTAAATAAAACACACAAAGCATTTCTAAAGAATGCAATGTCACGGGGGCTTCAATACGTTTTAATATTATTTTACCCACGACAGCGTCTATACCGTGTATATATTAGTCAACGTTATTAGAAAAACATAAAAATAAAACGCACGCTTTCGCTGCGTGCAGGCTCAAGATGAACTTCAAGTGCGGCGCGTTTCACGGTCTCACCATCACTGCCCGCTGTGTACGCGCGCGTGCGCGTGTACACCGGGCGCGTTTCGTGCGCCCATTGGCGAGGTCGCATCAGTCCAGCAGTTACATACGTTATTTATTTGCAAATGAGTCGCTGCCTATACCGAGCAGAGATAAATAAGGCCGCGACTAAAAAGACATTAGCGTTTTAATGTCAGGTCATAATGGGATTAATGTCTTTCGGACTTAATAGCCTAAAACCTTTTTCATCAAGGTTAATTATTTATATATTTATAATGCAAGCCTCGCGGAATGCGTCGGCGAAGCGGCGAGAAGCCGTGCACGGGGGCGGGGGGGACGTGGGGCTCGCGTTGCCTCGCCATTTGGAGAGCAGCTATCAGTCACAACTCGCGGGGGTTGTCAGCCGGACACATTTTCGCTCATGCATAATGTAGGCTTTCCCCGGTTCAGCTTTAATTACGCCCCAAATACCATGTCAGTCGCAGCGTGGCGAGTCAGCAAAGTCTTTGTAATCTGCTAACAAAGGTCAGGGCGGAGGAGTGCCTTCATAAATCAACGTTGCAAATCGCCGCTATAATATGTCACGGGCTCGTTAGCGGGCCGGGAGATCATCATTAAAGATGTAAACGGTTGCCTTCTGGTTTCGCTGCTCCAATGCGTTCAGATGATATACATACTGAATATCGTTTTTGTTAGCGTCCACAATAGAAAAATGCGAGGAATGTGCCCCTTCCAGATTTCAGTTGCGGTGGTAGTGGGGGGGGGATTTGTGGACGATGATTCGTGAATGAGCCTGGTTGGTACTGCTCTTGGGATGGGTTGATCACCAACAGAACTTGCCCAGGTGTTGTTGCAGGTGTGGGTGCCATGCGAGGTTATGGCCAGGTGATGGCGGTGCTGAGTGTCACGCCTCCTCGGCTTGGGTTTCAAATAAGCCATTCGCACGGTAACATCAACCTGCGGAATATATATGCGTGAAGAATATACACATATGTATTTTAAAACTATTCAACTATTTAAAAAAAAACTTTACCAGGTAAGGCCCACTGAGCGAAATAGATATTTTCATAAGCGACCTGGTCCTAAACGATAGCCCAACGAAGTGGCTTATCACGTGGCAATTTATAGCAGCCAAATAATCTAAACGCACGTTTCGAAATGTGGAGGGAAAAACCGGAGGGTGCCAGGAAAAAAAGTCAACGCGACCAAGGGGAGAACGCGCAAACTCCAAATAGACAGGCGTCCAGTAGGCGGGATCGAACCCACGACCATCCTGTATACCAGGCAGAGGTAGTTAATATCTTACCACGGCGGCGCCCCTCAATGTAAAAGTCGTGAAAGATGACGGCGGCTTTGGGATGCCTTCATTCAGCAGTTGAGTGACGATGCTGGCTGACGAATGCCATCTGCTCAGATGACCCCAAATGCACCAGATCCCTCGCGTGTTATTTGTTTCACTGGACTATTTTGTCTCATCCACTTTATCAAACGTCCCCAGGAGTACATTTACACTCAAAGGCGCATGCAAGAAAACAATCCTCTCACACATATCTCAAATTCCTCTACCCTGCATTATTGTTTTTTGTTTTGTTTGTTAAATTGACCTTCAGCCCCCCTCCCCAATTAGCTCATATCGGTGCAGCTTCAGTGGCGTCGCTATCGAGCGTGTAGGCGGTGCAACTGCACCCGCGCCCACGGATGTCGACGAGGCCCAGAAGCCGAGCTACGTACACGGGGTGGGTGGGGGAGGAGTTGGACAGCACCAGGGTTCTTGTCAACAACGTGACGTCGCTGTGCAGCCTTCTCGTTGTAACTGCACAGTCGAAACGTGGAGACGTTATTCCGCAGGCATCGCGCGCTTTAAGACGCGCATCTGTGGCCGTCTGGAACGCTCTTCCTTCCGATATTAGAAAGCCACTTTGAGCAATGCACTTTTAAGTCATCTCGATTGGAAACTATTTTTTTTTAGAGCTGATTTTTGCGTGTTTAGTTTGTTGTCCTTCCCCGGCACCTCCGATTAGCACGGTCGGCTACGTACGCTGCGAAATAAGTCCAACACACTCACGTGTCCACCTTTATAGTTTGTACACACAAGCTGCCAGGCACCGAGATGCAGCGAGATTGTAAGACGTACACACACACACACATAAAGAATGCTACGAAGACAAATATCTTCCGTTTGGCCTTTCGCAGACTGTTGAGGCAAGTTCCGCTATCGAGCGCCTATTGAGGACGTAACGGCGCACGCGGGTGGGGTGACCAGCACCCCACGCCCGGCCGCCTTTGTTTTCCCAGTGCAGATGTTTACACATCACAGCAGGTAGAGCAGCCAGTATCCCTCCTTGACCTTCTTCCCTTCCTCTCCTAAAGCCTCGTCTCTGCTCCATTGCCCATTCTCTTCGTCTCCTTCGCCCCTCCAACGCTTTCCGTCCCTCCTTTTTTTTACGATCATGCTCGGTGTAGTCGGCACTTTGCTTCGCTCATCATTTCGGTTTTTTTTCAATGCTTTGCTTTATGTGCCCCCCGCGCCCCCCCCCCCCGTGTAAATGAAAGATTTCACAAAATATTTCACGCTCTGCTCTCCTCCTTCTTACCCCTTCCCTCTCTCTCTCTCTCTACCCCCTCTCTCCCTACTCTATGTCTATGTTCCCCCTGTTTTCTATGTCGTTTTTTAAAGTGTTTTTTTGCACTACTTCGTGATCCCGAAGTACCCCATCTATCGCTGTCACTCATCCCTCCATCCTTGCAGCACGCCCCAGTCAACTGCTATCATTCCATTCTGTCGTCGTTTTGCAAGCTACGCCAAGCGCCTTGAGTGAAAGACGCGCTATAGATATTATATTTAAGGCCGAGTTGACCTAGTCGAGGCCCAGGACCGGTTCGGCGATATTCGTCACAGATACACACATACACAAGCATACAACCGCACATATATACACACACACACATATATATGACTCTATCACACCGAGCCCAAACGGATTCCAACCCGCGTCGACTACAGGAAGGTCGGGCTGCTTTGCTGTACGTCGCGAAATCCATTGCACTCGTGAACACACACACACACAGAGGGGCCCCATTGGAGATTTCGCCTTGTTGACGAGTGTATGGGACATTGCGAGTGGCAGCGAAGACTTTGGCTCGTAAAGCTTTAGCCGCTGGCACGGGGTGTACATTTCACTCGCTCGTCAACTCGCAGCCAGCCACTGTGCAAAGAATAAAGGTGTCAGATTGTATAAATAGATGAGTAATTACGCTATACAATGCGGGCGCGCGCGCGCGCGTGCGTGTGGATTTATATTCAAATGAGCAACACGCGACACGAACAAAATATTGGCAAGGATTAGCAAAAATGTGTTTCAAATAAATTAGCACTTAGTGCGGCGTTGATGCTCTTTTGTAATTCCTGCAACTGCCTCCATGAGTAAAACAATATATATCAACAAACACGTCGCGAGTCAACTTTAAAGTTTACACATTGCGTGATGGAATCCATAGAGTCTGTGTGTGTGTGAGTACCGAGTGCGGTGTGTAAACATCGCCACTGGGGAGACAAAGGCGGCTGGGCGTGGTGCTGGCCGCCCTTCCCACTCGCGTGCCGTTCTGGCACTTCATAGGTGTTGCTCGCTAACAGCGCTTGCCCCAACAGTCTGTTAGGGGCTAGGCGGGGAGATCTTTCTCTCCGTCTTCGCGTGATTTACGGGGCCTTAACAGGTGCTCGCCAACAACGCTTGAAAAAAATAAATAAAAACAAAGCAAAGATCGCCCTGCTACGGAAACTTGCAGGTACGAGAGCTGGGCGACTCACCTGCCGCACTCACTCTACCGATCCACTCCAGAGCACCTGCTGCTGCGTTGTGCTTCCAGCACGATCCGTCAGCCTCGTAACACGAAACCGCCATAGGCGCACAAAGAACATAACGCAACGCGCATCTCGTGAGGACGACACCAATCCCCTTGGTGCCCCCCCCCCCCCGTTTTGGCGAAATATTCTGCCGACAATTATCCGCAGAGACGTGCCAACCACACGGGGTTCTTGCCAACGACGACAACCTTCGCATCAACCGAGACCTCGGTTAATGTAACTCGATGTCCCGACACCGCCAACTGGGATCGCACTGCCACCATCCTCGAATCTCACCCAGAATTCGGAAGAACACAGGCGAACAGAGTAACCTCCTCGTGCGAGATCCAAACATCGTACGCATGGCTATGGGATTCCGCGAGCTGCGCACATCTCCCTCGTAAGTGGGAAATGAAAGACAACGAGCCACGGCATTCGCGAGTGCAGCCACGTTACCCAAACTACGGACCGCATAGGAAACCACTGTTGTCTGCTGCGCTCCATCAACGGAGGGGGAATAGCGAAACTGCACCAACTCTCTCTCTCTCTCTCACCTGAAGCTCTCGCGTGGCTCGCAAACCTCCACATTGGCGTCTAGCTCGTGAACATATTGCCACACGCAAGAGTTAGAACTTGCCCCGACAGTCTGTGTATGGCCTCCATGGAGGATCTTTGTCTTTTTTACGAGTGCAGCGGTCGCATCGCGAAACCGGCAACCCGAGTTCGACTCCCTCTCACGGGTAACAGACGTTGGCGTATATCTGAACATGTTCTGGGCCTTCCCTAGGTCTACTCAGCCTTAAACGCGTATACCTGGTGGTGTCCACAAACATAAGCGCTGGGGAGACTAAGTCGGTCTGGCGTGGTCATTGGCCACATCACTCCCTCGTGTGTTTTTCCGACCTTCATAGGTGATCGATACCGGTCTTTTCCCTAAACAGTATGGGGATGTTTGTTAGCGTCGTCTTTTTACGCATATCGATCATGTTTTTGGAAAAATCGACTCATTCGTGTATGCGTCATATAGACGTGCTGTGAGAGAGTGTAAGGCGTGCTTGTGTGGTGCCAGTGGCTTGATGAAACGTGTTCGTGTGCACAGTGGCATGGGATAACGGCAGCTGTTGTCGTACCTTCACATCGTGGAGTATTGTTGAGTCAAAATAAAAACAGTTGTGGCTCTCAGAGAGCCCCATTCACACGCCGCGGTGGTGAGATGTTCACTATCTCGCCTGAAATAAAGGAGGTCGCTGGTTTCGATCCCGACCGTGACGCCCGCTGTATATTTGGATTTTGCATGTTCTCTCTCTCCCCGTGGCCACGTGGATTTTTCCTCCGGGCCCTCCGGTTTTTCCCTCCACATTAATAAACGTGCGTTTAGAGTATTTGGCTGCAATATATTTCTACGTGATAAGCCACTTCGTTGAGCTATCATTGTGGTCAGGTAGCTCCTGAAAAATAGCTCAGTGGGCCTAACCGGTAAAATAAAAAATAGTTTTAGTTTAGTAAGATTTCAGGAGAATGTGTGCGCATATCTCTTAAAGGAAGGCTCTAGTGATGATGAAGAGACACTTCCCACATTCTACTGCTCAGACTGCGGTGAGGCGCGTTCCAAAAATGATCACCCATTACCCAACTCCATCCATACTTTCCTGTACATATGACATATGACTGCATATTTTTCAAAATTATTATTATTAAAATCAGGAACAGCTATGATCATCCCACCGCTGCATGAAGACCTCCCCAAGGCGTCGCCATCTCTCGTCGCGATCTGATTTCACCGCTCCATTTCCACGTCGGCCACCTTCCTCCATCTCGGCGTTCCTTTACCCTTGGCTGCCACTCCGTTGTAGCTCTCGACCACCGGGCATCATGCCTTCTAGCGACGCGTCCTGCCCACTTGCATGTGTAAGTGTATGTTGAACTTCTCTCGCACGGTACATAGCCAACCGTGCTAATTGGCGTACACCGGACGGTCAAGTAACCGGGCATTATTTGTAATGACCCCTTTTATCCACTTATTTTTACGTTCACTGAAGCGGCTGGAAGGCCACTACGCCGCCGATAAGACTAGAGCGTACTTCGTGTTTACATGGGCGTAAGGAACGTAATATAGGGCGCCAAGGTGGCTGGGAGATGTTAACTACCTCGCCTGGTATACAGGAGGTCATGGGTTCGATCCCGACCCTAATGCCCGTTGTATATTTGTAGTTTGTGTCTTTCTCCCCGTGGTCGCGTGGATTTTTCTCAGGGTCCTCCGGTTTTCCCCTTCACGTTTATAATCAACATCATGCGCTCAGAGTATTTGGCTGCAATAAACTTCACACGCGATAAGCCACTTCGCCGAGCGATACTTTGTGGCCAGGTCGTTTCTGAAAAAAAAGAGCAGTTATAGCTCAGTGGGCCTTCACCTGGTAAAATAATAGTTGAGCTGATGCATTGCTATGGTGTAAGTAATGATGTTCAGGGTGCTTCCAAATGTCATTTACACTTTTGAGAATTTGCAACAACGCCACCAGAAATGTGCTGCTGCCTCCGGGCTCTGGAGACCACCTGGAGATGATTCCAGGCCACGTGTTGACAACGATGGCGAACAAGTGGAGACTCTTTGACTCTTCGAAGCTATTAAACATGCATTTGTTGTCATGTTCCCATTAAAAAAAACAATAGTCCCATGTAAGTGGTAACATTTTTTTTTAAAGCGCCCTGTTTTTTCATAGAGGAAGTACCCGTAGCAGAACGATGTCCCTGCATCCACTCCCGACATCACGACCTCCACACGCCCATTCGATCAACCCCCCCCTCCCCCACCACCACAGCCCCCCAAAACATCCATACCAACGCGCCCCCTCTCTCCTCCCCACCTCAATCGGATCCTCGGCGGGGGGATATATTTTCCGGAGCTCGGCACTGGACAGCTTCGGCTGAAATTAAAGCTCTGCGTCTATCCACCACCATCATCATCATCGTTACCGTCAGAACAATCAGCCACGAGCGAACACGCCTTGATCAAGTAACTTTTATTACGTCAAAGGAAAACGGCGAAATTGCTCCATTGTTTATTTGTGTGGATGTTGGTCGGCACGTCCGAACATCCCCTTGTTTGTTCAGCTTACGGGATAGCCGCACCACGTGGCTGAGAGATCTAATTTTTATGTTGCCGCTCGCCTCCCGCGGATCAACTCGCTTCTCTCGGTGTTGCAACCGCTCAGGGACAGCCTCAAGTGGCATCAGTACCACGTCGGCGAACGATACACGAATAGAAACGCCGGGAACGTACGCGCCAGACGCATGGATTTCACGCAAAAGCGTGATCCACGGTATTTATTCAAATGTGTATTTCCTGCTGCAGGGGCACGCGGCGTCAAACGGAGGTCCCACCCTCACCCACCCCCACCGAAGCGATCGGTCGTGCAATGAGTCGCTCATAATCGCGCACATTAAAGTCATCACCTGCAACCGCGCCGTCCGCGCGTGAGACAGTCGTTTTGAAATTTAACAGCGTGTTCGCGGTTACGCGAAATGCGTACGTGGTGAAATGCGGCACAACAAAGCGCTTAGCAGATCTAATTAACGTGTGGAGTCCGTCTCTCTACCGCGAGCAAACTGTGACCCAACTGCACCCCAAACTGGTTGCAGACGTCCACGTACAAGCGATTCAGGTACGCGGACGTGCAACCAAGTCGCGCGACCGTTCGTTCAGGTGTGGTGGGTCCGCCTTGATATGTTGACACAGAGATCCCCTGAACAGACTGTTGGGGGCAAGTGTTCTTAGCGAGCACCTATGAAGGCCGGCTCGGCACACGAGGGGGTGGGGTGGCCGGCAACCACGCCCGGCCGCCTTTATCTCCCTCGTGCCGATGTTGACACACCGCACCAGACACTCATTGTTGAGTTGACCTAGGGGTAGTCAGATAATCGTCACTGGGTGTTGGTGCTCGTGAGCGGGACTCAAACTCGGGTCGCCGGGTTCGTAGCGCAGCGCGCCTACCACTGCACCACATGTTGACACAATGACAAAGATCCCCCCTTATAACCTTGACAGCTTGCTGAGGCAAGTGATGTTAGCGAGCATCTATGACCCACACACACACGCGCGTGGTGATTAGTGCAACGTGCACTAATCATTGCCGGGCCACTTGAATAGTGTCTGGTGGCGTATAATGGTTATCAATGGGCCTCTGGTGCATGGAATGAGATGAGGAGCCCGTGCCCAATGGTACCCTCTCTTCAGAATCAGAGCGCCAGGGTCTCTCCCGTCCGCGGATCCTGGTGTAGTTACACCTCCTGAACCCTGGATAGCAACGCGCAATGACAGTGCCAACTGTTTAGCCATGACAAGCCACATCGAGTCTCAAGACTCTTTGTCCAAGAGTGTCCTGCATTGAGATGTTGGGTCAGCGAGGCTTTCCTGGGTAAATAATTGGCACAGCCGTCAGGCAGCACATCAGTAAATACGTTTGGGTATTTTAAGTGGTATATATATGTCCACCAAAATAATAACTGCCGATTATTTACACAGTACAACGTCAATGAGTCCCAATGGTATTTTTCAGGAGGGTTCTGCATTGTGATGTTTGGCCATTACCAAGCATTGCCATCCCTTGGTCATCTCAGCTGGACGTGCCTACGACACCTGGCAAGCCGCGATGATCGGCCATTAAATCATTAAGCCAGGCTCGTGCCTGACACCGGTGCATTCATTGTGATTTGGTCGTAAGCCAAGTAAAGCGTGATTCTTTAAATCATTCATTAAAATATCGGCCGCAAGTATCTGCACTACACTGTAAAACAACTTTTCAGGCTATTTGACCGACAATTTCAGGTAGAGTATACTCCCTCAAACACTTTAGTCAATTCAAGGACAACTAAAATATCAGCGAATGATCCTGAATTTCCAGGCCTGAAAAAACGTGGGATAATAACCTGATACTTTTAAGTTTTTTTCAGGTCAGGAACTTTACCACCCACCTCAGTGATGCTGATTCCCCTGGGGTTGTAGTTTGTCCTCGAATCAACTGAAGTGTGTGGGTGTGGGTGTACACCACTGCGGTGGGCAAACTTCCTGACCTTCTGAGCCGCTAACCAACATCTCCATATGGCCGTGACCCACAGGACACGCACAGTGGTCATTCGGCTGGATCGCTCGGGCTGGTTGCCCGGAGTTATGAATGTTTTAAAATGTGCGGGAGTGCCTTGGGAATATTCATGTCTGGCTCTGCTGCCAGATTTAAGTGTGCCAGACCGCTCACGTTTCCACAGATTGTTTTTCTCCAGTTTCAAATAAAGTGAAATTGAAAAGTATTTTTTTTAGCCGTGTCTGCCAAACCGCACTTGGACTTCTCAGGGAGCCTCGTGCGGTTTGCCACACCTGATGTAGATGGTATTTGCATAAACTTGGACAAAGCCGTCGACATCTGTGCACTGCGTATTTTTGGTTTTGTAAAAATCTTGCAATTTATTGCTGATGGTGGAAGGGCATCCACTAGAGGGAGCTTTAGCGAGCCCTTCTAGAGGTCCGTTGGCCTACTCTTCCACACCGGGCAGATGTCTTGGAAGAGATGGGAGGAACCCACACTTGAATTTGCATTCAGGTGAAATTAAGTTCATATTTCATAGCAGCAGAGGCAACTCAACACTGATATTGTTGTCACGAACACCACTTGAATGATCTCCCTTCCTTACAATTTATTACAAGGAGGTATTTTGCAGACATTTGGCATTGTGAGGTTTCGACCAAGATACTCTAATAATAAAAACTGAACCATCAACGGATGTCAAATTCTCATTAAAGTTTCCAAATACACAATTCTAGCACATTCAGAAGGTGACTTGAAATAAACATCACATTTTTTTGTCAATACACGATCCAAGTCTTATCACCCGTACTAAATTGCATTATACACACAAAATCCAGTTTGTCCAGCAAAAATAAAATAGCAATAATAAATACTTAAACATACCAAAGTGTCAATGAGAATATTTTAACTCGTCTTTGCAGAATGTCCAGTTAGCTGCCTGCTATAAATAACGCCCCTTAAATAAAAAATAAGTAAACAACGGATAGTCAAATGTAAAGACATTTAACTTAAATTACACTCGCCCCTATATCTGTGTAATGTGCAGTGATGAACACGGGTTGTGTGTTTGTACATGTGTTACGAGTACGTGTGCGAGTACAGTTTCTTTTTAGACATACATGAACCTGTGCAACTGCAAGCCAGCAAATTTCATTTGGAGCATCATCACATGCAAATTGACGAAAGTAAAACCATTGCCCGTCAACTGCTCGAGTCTGTAATTGTCATCTTCTGCATCTGTCCAGACTTGCAATATCTTCAACACCAACACGCAACGATCACGCTTGAAGTTATTTTTTTTCATCGCGCAAAACTACTCTCAAAAGTACGCTACCGTGATTAAGTTAAAAGCTGAGGTTTTCTTTTTTTTACTTTAAAGCACGCATTGTGATATTTTATAAATCAGGGCAACTGGCAACTTAACACGACCTCCGCTTGCAAAAAAAAAATTGTGCACAATGGAAATTGAACCTCTTCCGACAAACTCGAACCGGGGCTCATCTCTCGAATTAGCGCGTCACTTGTTGAGATGGGGGTGGGGGGGGGGGAGGAGATGATAACACGACACCCATCCCTGTCCAGCCGCGGTGTCGCGATTGAAAAATAAAACGACCCCGTTAATCCGCTCCCGTTTGTGGCACTTTACATAATCCGTGACGCGGCATGCTCCGAATTTCATTTCACAGTCTGCCACTTCGCACGTGAGAGGGGGGACTAGGGCAGATTTCGAGAATTGTTTTCCAAAAACCACTCTGCTTCCCAAAACACTGCGTCATCATAGCTAAAATATTTGGCAATGTACAAATAGTCTGTTGGGACGCGTTTGCCTCTGTACATTTGGTCACTCGTCGCACATACTCTATCTAATACATTATTAGATGGTTTTGATTCTCACTTTATTACTTATTTATTCATTCATTTTTAAATTCAGATTTAAAGGAGACCCTATTTGGTATTATGTACACTCTTCCCGACGACGTGCCTTCTGAATGTAATTACGTCTGGCCACACAGTGACAAAAAAACGATCCACGGGAAGGACCCCGGCAGTCCCTCCAGCGAACGGCAGGAGGTGTCGCTTGACAACTTTAGCCATCCGATGTAGAAGCCCCGAAACAGCTTCTGACGCGGCCACGGTACGCCCCATCAGTCAGCATACCCACATGGCGATACCGGCTGTCCACTTGCATAAGCATCGCGTCGCGAGCAGCCGGTCGCTCTCTCAGCAATTTCCTTTGGTCAAAGTCGATATATCATCTCCGAAGTTTTCATTGCAGTACAGGACTCCGCTCTGCTGTCTTGGGAGGGCGTTGCCTTCTTGTTTTGTCGTGGCTGTCCGTTTATATTTGTGCTCTTTGCGTAGCCGTGTGTCTCATGATCTCGCCATAGTCGCACGCGTTGTTGTGTGTGTCTGTGCGTGCGTCCGCGTGTGATCACAAAGTTACCTTCACCCGTACAACCTTAACAAACCGCTCAGGTATGTGGCGTAAAAGGTTAAACACGCTGCGTTATATTAACCCGGCGGCCCCAGTTTGATTACAGGCCAAGGCTGACATCATAAGTGGCGAGTGATGGACATCTGAACCGGTCGTGGGCCTCCCATTGGATCACCGGTCTTAAATTATGTAAATACTACGGTGTGTAAACATCAGCACTGGGGAGACAAAGGCGGCCCGGCGTGGTGCTGGCAACATCACCGCCCACCTCGTGTGCCCACGGTGACCTTAACAGGTGCAGCACTGGCTCCAACAATCTGTTTGAGGCAATACAAGGGGGAATCTTTGTCCCTTCGGCGATCGCAGAATGGTCGCACGTGCTTTGCGTGCGCGCGTGTGCGTGTGTGCGTGTGCGTGCGTGCCTACGCGTCATGATCACAAAGAAGTGCACCTATCCTGGGCACAAGCGCCGTGGGGACGTTCGCCTTCTTCCGCAACGTTGACCGCAGAACGCGTCGCGCGCCGCGACGCGCTCCCCGCGGCCAACGTCCACGTGCGGCGGCGGCGGCGGCTACCAAATCTGGCGTCACCAAACGGTCGCCTCGCCCATCTCGTGTCCCATGTGCTCGTAACCCCCTGCCCTGTGCAGCCCGAAGGGTGGCTCGGCCCCCGAGGGAAAGCCGTTCCCGGGCGGCATCCCGTGCAGGTGCGCGGGCAGGGCCGCGTTGGGGCTCGTGGGGCAGTCCCGCCCGGCGCCCGGCGGAGAGATGAGGTCCGAGTAGCGGTCGCCGTGCTGCAGCAGCGAGGGGTGGGCAGCCTCCAGGGCCCCCCCGAGGGCGGCCGCGGCCGCCGCGGCACCGACGCCCGGCGGGCCCGGTAGCAGGAATCCCATGTCGGGCGGCGTCTGAGCCTGGGAGTGCGGAGGGTAGAACTCGAAGCCTCCCACGCCGCCGCCGGGCGTCGGTCCGTAGAATTCCGGGGGGTAGTCTGGCAAGGAGAGGAGAGGGAAAGAGTGTGGGGGGCGGGGGGGGCGGTTAAAGGCTATGTAGCAGTTAGTGTAGCGGTTAACGAGGGGGGTGCGAGGTTCTGTGTGGCGATTTATTGACGGTCCCATTGAGCTGAATGTGCGCGGTGGGGTTAAAGTGTGGGTAATCCAACTTAAGAATATGCATTTACATGTACTGGATGAATCTGATGAGCTCATCAACCTCTGTTTTTTCACAGGACGTCCCGTAGTCACAGACGTCTGGCCGAACTTGGAAGTGTAGGCCAAATGGCCACGAGAGCATCTCTACTAGAGCACCTCTCATGGGGTGGACGAGAAATTTTGATCACTGAGCAACCTGGAATTTGTTGTTGTTGTTGTTTTTGTTGTTTTTAAAAGGATAAAACTAAAGGACAAAGATCCCCGTGCAGCCTACACAGATTGTTGGGGCAAGTGATGTTAGTTCGCACAGCGCTGTTAAGGCCGCCACAGTAAACGAGGGGGAGGGGGGGGGGGTTGGTTGGTGAAGCCAGCACCACGGCCAGTCACCTTTGTCTCCCAGTAATAATTTTCGCACACCGGCATCAGGTACTTGTGCTCATTTAAGGCCGAGTCGACCTAGTGGAGGCCCGGGATCGGTTCAGATACTTTTCGGCAAACGATGTTAGCCGCAGTCGGGAATCGAAATTAAGTTGGCAGGTTCATAGCGCAGTGCGCTAATCACTGCACCACCGCTCCCAAAACACACACACAGGTGTCACTGTATTTTACACGTAAGCATCTTCATATGTAAGTGCACACGTGTATAGCTCTCAAGAGGACATTGTTGTCGACGTTGTAAGCCTTGCAGATAGTCGTTCTTGGCGGAAGTCGGCTACTGAAAGCAATGAATGCACCGCCGTGGCGAGAAGTCAAATTTACATCACGATCACGAACCAACGCTACTAAGTAGTCCGGGCGTTTAACCGGTGCCCGAAATGGGAGAACTCATAAATATCTTCCTAACTTTAGGTCGGAACCCCCACACCCTCACTCCCCATGGATCTGGACCCACCAACACGAACCCCACCTCGAGGCGAGCCTGAGATCGTGGGGGAGATGGACGGCCGAATCAACAAATGCAATCACGTGTTTTTTGTTCGTCTGCTGCAGCTGCGTTCGTTAGAACAACAAAGCACACTCGCAGACATTTCGGACAATTCTATAAATATTTGGGAGATCCAAAGCGTGACTGACCAACAGTTTATGTATAGATGCACAGTGAGGGAAAAAAAGTATTTGATCCCCTGCTGATTTTGTACGTTTGCCCACTGACAAAGAAATGATCATTTGAACAGTGAGACACAGAATAACAACAAAAACATCCAGAAAAACGCATGTCAAAAATGTTATAAATTGATTTGCATTTTAATGAGGGAAATAAGTATTTGACCCCTCTGCAAAACATGACTTAGTACTTGGTGGCAAAACCCTTGTTGGCAATCACAGAGGTCAGACGTTTCTTGTAGTTGGCCACCAGGTTTGCACACATCTCAGGAGGGATTTTGTCACACTCCTCTTTGCAGATCTTCTCCAAGTCATTAAGGTTTCGAGGCTGACGTTTGGCAACTCGAACCTTCAGCTCCCTCCACAGATTTTCTATGGGATTAAGGACTGGAGACTGGCTAGGCCACTCCAGGACCTTAATGTGCTTCTTCTTGAGCCACTCCTTTGTTGCCTTGGCCGTGTGATTTGGGTCATTGTCATGCTGGAATACCCATCCACGACCCATTTTCAATGCCCTGGCTGAGGGAAGGAGGTTCTCACCCAAGATTTGACGGTACATGGCCCCGTCCATCGTCCCTTTGATGCAGTGAAGTTGTCCTGTCCCCTTAGCAGAAAAACACCCCCAAAGCATGATGTTTCCACCTCCATGTTTGACGGTGGGGATGGTGTTCTTGGGGTCATAGGCAGCATTCCTCCTCCTCCAAACACGGCGAGTTGAGTTGATGCCAAAGTGCTCCATTTTGGTCTCATCTGACCACAACACTTTCACCCAGTTGTCCTCTGAATCATTCAGATGTTCATTGGCAAACTTCAGACAGGCATGTATATGTGCTTTCTTGAGCAGGGGGACCTTGCGGGTGCTGCAGGATTTCAGTCCTTCGTGGCGTAGTGTGTTACCAATTGTTTTCTTGGTGACTATGGTCCCAGCTGCCTTGAGATCATTGACAAGATCCTCCCGTGTAGTTCTGGGCTGATTCCCCACCGTTCTCATGGTCATTGCAACTCCACGAGGTGAGATCTTGCATGCAGCCCCAGGCCGAGGGAGATTGACAGTTCTTATGTGTTTCTTCCATTTGCGAATAATCGCACCAACTGTTGTCATCTTCTCACCAAGCTGCTTGGCAATGGTCTTGTAGCCCATTCCAGCCTTGTGTAGGTCTACAATCTTTTCCCTGACATCCTTGGAGAGCTCTTTGGTCTTGGCCACGGTGGAGAGTTTGGAATCTGATTGATTGATTGCTTCTGTGGACAGGTGTCTTTTATATAGGTAACAAGCTGAGATTAGGAGCACTCCCTTTAAGAGTGTGCTCCTAATCTCAGCTCGTTACCTGTATAAAAGACACCTGGGAGCCAGAAATCTTTCTGATTGAGAGGGGGTCAAAAACTTATTTCCCTTATTAAAATGCAAATCAATTTATAACATTTTTGACATGCGTTCTTCTGGATTTTCTTGTTGTTATTCTGTCTCTCACTGTTCAAATAAACCTACCATTAAACTTATAGACTGATCATTTCTTTGTCAGTGGGAAAACGTAAAAAATCAGCAGGGGATCAAATACTTTTTTCCCTCACTGTATATACAGTATATAGTTCACGCACCTCCGATTGATACGGTTGGGTATATACGGTGTGAAAGAAGATCAACATACTTACAAACATACAGAGGCTACCCGGCCACTAACCATCGAACACAGACGGTCACTGCATCGCGTGCTTTAAGATGCGCATCTGTGGCCGTCTGGAACGCTCTTCTTTCCAATATTAGAAAGCCACTGGAGCTATGCACTTTTAAGTAATGTACATTTAAAACACATTTCTTTAAAATTGCTTTTTTGTGTTTAGTTTGTTGTCCTTCCCCCGCACCTCTGATTAGCACGGTTGGCTATGTACGATGCGAAAGAAGTTCAACACACGTCCGTACATCATATGATTGCCCAGTGCTCTCCCAAACGACGAATTCCTGAATAACGGAAACACGTGCACGGCTTTATCAATTCACTGCTGGATCAAGACTTCTGCTGGATTGTGTGATTAGCAGACTGCACTATGAACCCCAGTCAATGAGGTTCGATTTCCGGCCATGGCTAATATTAGTGGCGAATATATATACAGGGTGCTTCAAGAAAATATTAACACTTACATGGGACTATCGTTTTTAATGGAAAAAGAACGGATAATACACTGTAACATGATAACAAATGTGATGTTAATAGCTTCAAAAAGTCAGAGTCTCCACTTGTTAGCCATCATTGTCAACACGTGGCCTGGAATATTCTCCAGGTTCTCTCCAGAGCCCGGAGGCAGCAGCACATGTCTTGTGGCATTGTTGCAAATTCTCAGAAGTGTTCACATTTTTTAAGCACCCTGCACTGACCAGTGCGGTGAATTATGGCAACTAAAAAAAAACAATCCAAATTACTGACAGTCTGAGATGGCAGCCACCCAGCAGTGGATTGGCAAAGGGCTGTAAATGGGTAAATTAGTCAATTATTGTTCTCAGATTATATAGCAGTTGAGAGGTGCATTCCAACCGCTGGTTACGCGTCGTGACCCGAGCGGTCACGTGATGGACATGTTTCAAATATTTTCAGAATTGATTTCCGCTCCGCTAAACGTATCACTTCTCCCTCCCAACCAACCCCCCATACTCATTATATAAGCCCCATAATTCCCATTGGGAAAATGCGAAAGAGAGGTCACCGTGTGGTCAAGCCTACTTGGTGAAGATATTTTATTTTATTTCTCTGAACGTAAAAAAAAAGCCTGCTGCAAATCGCGGGAATTTGAAACGTGGGAAATGCAGCGAGCTGCAAGGGCGTAACTGGAATTTGGGTCCCGTCTAATGGGTCCCCCTCCTCCTCCTCTCTCCAGCATCGTCCCAAGTGTCACGCTGCGTATTAGTGGGGGGCTACTGGCACGCCGGGTCAGGTTGAGCGCGCCCCTAAGAGCTGACGGTCTGGGTCCGGTCCCCAATGACTCACGCAGAGACTTCATACACTCGCGTAGAGAGAGAGAGGCACAGACTCGCATAGACCCAGCGGTGTTGCTATTCACTTAACATCGTTAATCTTCACTCATTGGGTTTTTCGGTAAAGTCACGTATGTAGAAATACAATAAAAAATATTAAAACAAAAAATATAATTTCATTGTATTTCTACATACGTGACTTTACCGAAAAAACCAATGAGTAATTTTATGCAGTCACGAAAGCTTTAATACTTTATTATCGTTACTCTTCCTTCAAAAAGAATATCCTGAAGCAGAAGGTTAGCGCTGGATACTACCGTATTTTATTTGTAACTTTGACCCTTACCTGTGTATCGATAGTTTAACTTTAATGTGCTATTTTATTGAGGTACTGTGTGCTGTCTTGGTGTGGTCTGGGACTGTTTATGCTATTGTTTTTCTGCCTTGCCCAAGCTTGAAAATGTAAGTACTTCTGCAATTTGAACTTATATACTGTAATAATATTTCTTTGTTTATTTTGACTGATTTTGCTTACCTTTCCTAGACTTTGCACTATCGTTTTTTGTATTATTCATTGTTGTAACTTTCTCACCCACCCCCTATTGGACATCCGTGAAAAAAGAGCTTCATAGCTCATCAGGATGAATAAAAATTCTGATCCACACACACACGCAAAGGAATTGATATTCCTGATTGTATCCGAACTCCCAAAAAAGCCCGGAGTGAGAAACGCACTCGGCGAAGATTGACACTCAACGTAGCGCCACTGTTCTACCAAAACCTTGTCAAATCGAGTAAGATTTGCAACGGACGATAATGTTTAATGAGCCACCGCAGCTGTACACGCCGCTCTCATTTTAATTGGATTTTGCCACTTTACTAATCAGTTTGACAAGGTTTCGGTCTGACTTCCAGTCCGACTTTAAAATAGCCTTATCAGCGGGGCGACGTGTAAACACGAGACGACAAGGAGCGCCTACTCCCCGTGCTTTGATGCAGCAGGGGTTCTGGGTGGGGTGGGGTGGGGGTCGCAAGTACACAACACACGTAAAACAATTTACACAGGAAATACACGACACAATTTCGTGCCGTGGGATCTCTATCCCTGGCGACAGCACGGGAGCACGTGGCTTACGGCCGAGCAGGATTAACGGCGTGCCGACTAATGTGCCGCGGTGGCGAGATGTTAACTCCTTCGCCTGGTATGCAGGAGGGCACGGGTTTGATCCCGACCCTGACACCTGTTGCATATTTGGAGTTTGCATGTCTCTCTCTCTCTCTCCCTGTGGTCACGTGGATTGATCCCGACCCTGACACCTGTTGCATATTTGGAGTTTGCATGTCTCTCTCTCTCCCTGTGGTCACGTGGATTTTTCTCCGGGTCCTCCGGTTTTGCCCCTCCACATTTAGAAGCACGCTTTTAGAGTCTTTGGCTGCTATAAATTTCCACCTGATAAGCCATTTTGTTGAGCTGTCATTTTGTGGCCAGGTCGATTCCTGAAAGAGAGCTGCATAGCTCGTTCTAAAATAAAAAATAGTTTAGTTGAAATTGTGCGTCGACCAAATCACCCACAATTTGACAAACCTCGGAAGCCAAGTGTGGTTTCGGGTTCCCTGGGATACACACGGGATGGCCCAAAAATTAGGACACATTTAATTTGTTTTAACACTGGCAATAATACAATTTGAATGTCTATCATTTAAGTTAATATCTTAATTATTATCTTTAGTAACGTCTAGTTTTCTTTTCCCTCTGCAGATGACATAACACAATTTTCAAGGAAAAATTACTCAAAATGAACGAGTTTAATTAGTTTTTTTATATGTAAGCTGAAGAGGGCAGCTCTAATCTTTAAAAAACAGTCCTACTAAATTAATTTAAAAAGAGAATTCAAGGTGTGCATTATTGGTAATGGCAGTCAATTTGAACATTTGTTGCAATAAATTAAATATTCCTATGCGATTTGTTAAAATAAATAAAATAATCCAATGTGTCCTGACTTCTGGGCCACCCTGTATCGCGCTGGGATGGGCTAAGTGCCACCGTGCACGATAGACAGGAGAGTTGAGTGTCACCGTGTGTGATAGACAGGAGGTTTGAGTATCACCATGCACGATAGACAGGAGGGTTCAGTGCCACCGTGTGGTAAAATATCCCTGACGGCTCACAAAAGCGTCTGAGAGGCTTTCATCCAGCAGTGGATTCACAATACGGGCCGCACTTGCAGCTAATGCGTCATCGACACGCGGGTTCTGTCCACTTGCACATAGCCAACCGTGCTAATCAGACTGTGCAGGGGAAGGACAACAAGCTAAACATAAAGGGGCAGTTCTAAAGAAATTAATTTGCCAATCTAGATGATTTAAAAGTGCATAGATCCAGTGGCTTCCTAATATCAGAAGAAAGAGCGTTCCAGACGGCCGCAGAAGCGCATCTGAAAGCTCGCGACGCAGTGGCCGCCTGCGTGCCGAGGTCAGGTCGACGCCGGGTGTCGAATTAAGTTGCCCTCCTTCGGCAAGTGGAAATTGCTTTGCGTGTCGGCTCAACCGTAGGACCTCTATCGCACGCCCTTGTCGTTTCGAATCAACTTGTGTCACGCAACGTTTTCAAGTCGACACGTTAAGGCCATCCCTTGCCTCTCGGGGGAGGAAGGCGAAGGGGGGGGGGGGTGGAATTTAATTCGGTACCTTCAATCTACATAACCTGTGCACATGGCGGTTATGTTTTAATGCTGATGTGGGTTTAAGGTAGCGCAGTGGGGAGCGCATGACTCAGTCAACTTGCTCAGCCTCTAACACCCGCTCTATTCCGCAAGTCTTCTGCCAGTGAGCTTCCGACATATCACGTGGTCACAAAGTGCACCTGGCCTGGCACAAATGCTGTGGTAGCAGAAATGCTGTGCTGGCGTCACCGCCACTTAGTGGCACTTGTAGTTGTTGATGGTGGTAGTAATGGGTGGGTCTAGTAGCAGGGTTGGTGGTAGTGACCCATGGTGAAGGTAGTTGCGGTGGTAGTAGCGATGGTGGTGGTAGTGGCAGTGGCAGTAGGAGCGGTGTAGGCGGTGGGGGTTTGTGACGATCGTGGTTTTGTTGTGGTGGCCAATTTCCAGTCCGTTGCTGTGGGCTACGTTACTGGAACATGGTGGGCTAATTTGGCGAGTGTTGCTACCGGCTCCTTGCCGTCATCATCGGCACAGACGGCGCGCACAGCGTTAATTATGCACAGAATGAAAAACCACGAGGCTGGAACGTGACAGTCGGATCGGCGCACAGCCACCACCACCACCACGCAGGGGAAGGTGTGGTAGAGCAATTAAATGAAAGAGGCTAAAAGTGCAGCCCTGCAATCACCTACTCATGCCACTGCTGGCGGAAGGGGGCCTCCATGCACTATACTGCTGGGTGGACAGAGGCGGTGGCGGATTCAAGATGAGTTCCCAATGTCTCAACCTGACGTGCCGGGAGGTTGAATCGGCGACCTCGAGATTGCAGGTTCATTGGAGCATGACAGGACCCGAATAAAAGTGTAGGGCTATGGATTAATTTAACCAGGTGAGATTTAATGTTCCATCAGAACAAAGTCCTGCATGCCATGTGAAGTCCAATGAAACTATTTTTTATTTATTTTATCAGATAAAACTAACTGAGCTATATAGACAGCTATTTTTCATAAACGACCTGGCCACGATTCATAGCTCAATGCAGTGACCTATCGGGTGGACATTCATAGCAGCCAAATACACTCTAAACACATTTTTACAAATGTGGAGGGAAAAACCGGAGGACCCGGAGAAAAATCCACATGACCACGGGGAGAACATGCAAACTCCAAATATACAGGCATCGTCAGGGTTGGGATCGAACCAACGACCTCTTGCATACCAGGCGAGGGAGTTAACAACTCGTCACCACTACTATCAAATTGAAGTCAAAAGTTGTTGTGCGGTGTACTGGTCTTAACTGGATACATGTGGGTGGACCGGTGGCATAGTTGTTCACGCATTGCACTGAGTTCAATTGTGTCACTACAGTTTTCTGCGGCGAGTACAATGTCTTTAAAAAGAGCTGCGATACGCCTCTCTAAACACAACTAATGCCGAGCCGCTTGCCGCGTTCCGAGATTCAGCTGTGAATGGGACCCAACATGCAACTCGCAGACGTCTCGTAAACAGGAAAGCGTGAAATATATTTCGATTGCTCCATCGCTGGCGAAGGACACGGGGGGACCGCCGCCGCCGCCCCACGATGGGGGGCGGGAAGGGGGGGTTAACTCACCGGGGTAATACGCGAAGGGAGCCCCTGCCTCCCCCTCCTCCAGGCGGCCCGCAAGCGGCCTCGCCCTCCGCGCCCCCCCTCGGAATAGAGCGTGCCCCCGCCGGCCCCCCAGGGCGCTCAGCTGCTTCATGCGCCGCTCCTTGGAGCGCCGGTTCTGGAACCAAACCTGGGGAGGTGGATCGCGCGCGGGCACGTGCACCGGGGACGGGCGTCAGGGCCAGGAGCAGCGGTGGAGGGAGGGCAGGCGGTAGGGGGATGACATGGGAGGGAGGAGGTGCCGTCGTGGAAAAAAATGCTGACCGCTTCGCCAGGTAAGGCCCACCGAGCTGTACAGCTATTTTTCAGAAGCGACCTGGCCACAAATGGGTGCCCGATGAAGTGGCTCATCATGTATACATTTAAGGCAGCCGAATACACTCCGAGCGAATGTTCTTAAATGTGGAGGGAAACTCTGCAGGACCCGGAGAAAAATCCACGCGACCATGGGGAGAGCGTGCAAACTCCAAATGTACAGCAGCGGGCGTCTGGATCGGGAGCGAACCTACGACCTCGTGTATACCAGGCGAGGTAGTTAACATCTCGCCACGGCTACGTATTATGTATAGCCCTTTGCATCCAATGCTTGGTGAAGGCTTTCCCATGCCGCGTCGATCACGGGGGTTCTTGAACATACTTCACCGCGCTGACCAGTGTGCGTTTATTAAGGGGAAGAGGCCCAGGGCTAGTTCAGGTGTCGTTCGCCACACCTCATGCCAGCAGTAGCTAGGAATCAAATTCAAGACCGTTCCTTCTTTTTTAGTACGGTCCGGCGATTGGACGTTTAACCAATTTGATGAATGAGTATTGGTATATAGGTAGGAAAGAGACACCTGGATAGAATAAAAACCCCCACTCGTACGAATGGATATACATTCAAATTTCCGCGCAGATGGATTCAATAATCCATTGTTTTACTGTCAGCTTCTGTGGCCACCTCGCAGTCCAAGCTTGGTACTCCACCCATTGTGGGGCAAAAGTGACAAGTTGATAATTTATTCAAGGCTCATGGCCATGACTCACAGGATTGTGGCCTAGAAGACTTCTTATTTATTTAACTATTTCTAACCCTAGTCTCTATGAGATCCCTCCTTGTGATTGCGACACAGAGTTAAGAGCAAGATCTATATAACCAGGAAAGCCTCGCCAAGCCTGCATTGGCATGTTTAACAAATTACACTTTAAGGGGTAGTGTTTTTACGTGTGGGATGAAACTGGGGGTATCCGGAATAGGAAACAACGAAAATAATTGTACAGGCAAGTTCAGAACCCACTGGCTGTCCTGCCATCTCCTGGCAAACCTGGCATCCCGCGCGATTCTCAATCCCTCGCCTCCGAAGCGCTGGATTACAGATCACAGGCGTCCGAACACCCACGGCGCGTGGCGCTCTCTCTCTCTCCGTCCACGCAGTCAGCCCTCGGTAGCCAAGCACGCCGGGCCAACAACCCCGGCACTGACCGGCGTGGTCAAGTACGGCCAGACAACCCCCATGTCCGGCACAGCGGAGCGGGAGCCGGCGGGGGGGTGGGGGGGCAATGCCCTCACCCAGCAGCCAATCGACAAGAGGAGGCGGGGAGCTGCGACGCGCGGTCACCACCTGTATGACGCGCATGTTGAGCCCCGTCTCCTGGGCCAGCTGCTCGCGCACGTGCCTGCTGGGCTTCGGCGTGGCCGCGAAGGCGGCGCGCAGTGTCTCCAGCTGCTTGGCCTTGATGGTGGTGCGGGGCCCCCGGCGCTTGCCGCCGGCGCCGCCCGCCGCCTCCTCGGCCTCGCCCTCCTTGTCCGAGCCGCCGGGCCCCGCCGCGTCCTTGGACAGCTCGCCGTCCTCGCCGCCGTCGGGGCTCCGCGCGGCGCCCTCCGGGGAGGTCGGGCTCCCGTCGCTGCGTGCCGTCGCGGCCACTGCGGGGAAAGTTGGGGTGGGGGTTGGGTGGGGGGGCTTGGTTAGATATCGGTGCCAGGTCGGCACAGAGTGGTTGGTGGATAAATAATCGATCATCATCATCAACAGCAGCAGCAGCAGCAGCCACGATCAATGAAAGCTTCATCATGAAGGTTTTTTTGGACTTGGATTGCGTAAATATAAATGTGCCGTTCACCCACCACCACCCGACACAGCCAATTAGTGAGGTTTGTCACGTAAACAAAACGTGCCAGTTAGTTACTACTTTAGCACACCGGCGTCGTGGAGAGTAAACCCACAAAATGTACAATTTGAGTTTGACATTTCGCTGGCAATTACAACCAGTTTCATCAGGCGATTTGCCAGAAATTGCCAATGTAGAGCCTATTTGCACCTGTACCTAACCTTTTCATTTAAAATTTACCCCCGTTTTTGTTTCGTTTACGACCGTTAAATACACCGATAATTGCGTGCAATATTCCTGAAGGAGCCTGCTGTACTCGTTATCTGCAACGTTGATGCGTTTGTCTTGGTTTTATTGCTGCTGCTGCTGCTTGCAGTGCTCACACAGCACAACGGATCTCCCGTTTAAAACAGCCAGGCCACTGGCTACACGGGATTATCACCATCATCCATGTCACAAATAAAGTGAACTCAAGCCGCTGGGTGTATTGCATCCCCCGCAACCGTTGCCATCTCTCACAGTCCCGCGACGTAACAATCCACCTGGCGCCTCTCTCTTTGCACGCGAGGCTAAATCCATTGCTCCATCGTCGTCGCACGAAAAACATGGGTGCCGTTTCACAGGGCGTTCTGGTAATGTGTGCGCCAAAGCCGAGAAGAATGAACTGGCAAGCTCTCTCTGTCGTGGCGTTGCGTTTGTGGAACATGCAGCCCTCTAACCCAGGGGTCCCCAACCCTCGGGGCCGCGGACCGGTACCGGGCCGCACAGCACGGTACCGGTCCGTGGCCTGTTAGGAACCGGGCCGCACAGCAGCAGGAGGTGAGAGCGGTGAGTCCGCACGTGGAACCCGCCCCCATTATTTTATTATTTATCACTTCCGTCCGCGCCTCTTTCCCGCACTGCGCCACTTGTCTCAGTCACAGTGTTGGTATGAAGCCCACAAGCTCTAACCCCTAGTAGCCACAATGAGTAAAAAAACAAACGTCGCTGGAGAGCTTCTTTGAAAAGGGGGAAAGACCCAATGATGAACCCCCCCCCCCCGGTCCGTGAAAAAAAATTGTCTTCCACGAAACCGGTCCCTGGTGCCAAAAAGGTTGGGGACCGCTACGTCTAACCGACGTGTTCATAATATTACATGAATAATAACAGCCATTTTCGATCCACTGCTGGATGAAGGCCTACCGACGCTGTAGCCGTTTGCATGGGTTGTTTGACCGTAGTTCGCCAAGCTGGTCGGCGAAGTTTGGTGAGCAAGGAGGGGGGAGCTGGTGCACAGGACCGCTTCAGGTATCACTTGCCACCGATGTTGGCCATGACCAGGAATCGTGCTTTGTCGTTGTCAGCTTCGTAGCACAGTGTGCTAACAGCTGCGTCATACTCCACATCTCTCGTGTGCTTTGACGTGTGCATTGTCACCGTATGAAGTGCGTCTCGAACACAATTACTGTTTGCTGAATCCCACCCAAATGATTTCTCACGTGTTATGTGCAGTTGGCACGCTCGTAATGTATGTATGTTGAACTTCTTTCGCACCGTACGTAGCCAACCGTGCTAATCAGGGGTGCGGGGCAGAGGCAACAAACTAAACACAAAAAAGCAGTTCTATAGGAATCCATACTCTTTGGTTCTTTCGGTAAAGTCACGTAGATAGAAAATTAATAGATCACGACGTTTCGATCGCAACACAAAGCGACCGTCTTCAGGCGAGAGAGCAGGTGAGAGAGTAGTTTTCTCTCTCTCACCTGAAGACGGTCGCTTGTGTTGTGCTCGAAACGTCGTGATCTGGTAATTTTCTACCTACGCGACTTTACCCAAAGGAGTACGGATTCCTGCAGTCACGAAAGCTTCAAATCTATTGAAATCAGTTTTTCAATGTAGATATTAAAATGCGCGTTCTTGAGCGGTGGAGTGTTGGGCGACACCTCCCTGGCCAACTTCGCTGTGGGCAGCGGGGCGTCGCGTGGACGCACGGCGGCAACAGGGCCGCTTGCATCTTGACAACAAAAACAAAAAAACACCGAGTCGAGTAACACGGAGCCGACTTGCGCAACGGAGAAAGCGAGCGTAGAAAAAGAACGGGATTTGTTTTTTTTGCCGCAAACTCGCGCTTGTACACGTCGTATCGATTGACGACAACGATAAAGGCCTTTTTTTTTTGCCTCCCCGTGCCCGTGTAGAAGCGGCGTGTGCGGCCTGCAATCACCGCTCCTGGTTTTTTTGCGGGTATTGACGCGAAGCCGGTGGAGGTGGGAGGGGGGACGACGACGACGACGACGACTCGTGGAGCCCCAACGCAGTTAAATTGCCGCTTGCGACCGTGCAAAACCCGTCGATGTGTGCCCGCGTGCAGCCACGCGTTTCATTCAATCGTGATCAGGGGCGCAACGATGGGGTGGGGTATGTGTGTGGCGGAGTCATGTGACGCACTGGGGGGCCCAGTCGGCCCACATAGTGGGGGGGGGGTGGGGCCTCCCGAATCAACAGATAAACAAGTAAACAAATGTTAAGATAAATTATACAAAAAAATACCTGCGGTCTACCATGGACCAAGGCCGATTAAACGCATCTGGCTATCATATCAAGAGAACATAACGTTGCGCTATCCAACCCCTTTGAGTAAAATCTTATACCGATGGGTCAGCATGGAAGTAAGACGCATGGTAACTTAATTGTGAGTATTTTACCTTTAAACATTTGTATGTATCAATACGGTCCCTGTTAGACTGTCTTCCTCTAAGCCCAATACGCGGTGCAACTAAAATAACACAGTTATAGACGACATTATTGTCTACGGGTTACACACATCCGGAACTATTTCGGTAAAAAAAATAGTCGGGAGAAAGGAGGGGTCCACAGTCGTATCTTGAAATAGGCAGTTGGGGCCCTGTTCATAAAAATTCGCAGTTTTGTAATGCACCAGGCGCACAGTATTCGCTCATCCCTGGAATAGAGAGAGAGAGAAAGGACTTGGGGCACGAGGAGGAAACCGCAGAGAAGTGGGAAAGGCAGCAAGATTGCCGAGCCAGGACCAAATCCCCTACCACGCTCTGCGGTCCTCTACATGTGAAGCTGTTATCAGCCTATTTATGAGCGTTCACATGCACGAGGAACCGTGGCACCCGGAGAAAGTCAACGAGTGTGCGGGCGGGCGGGCGGGGGCAACACTCTATCCCATACCGATGGAACGGGTGGAGTCCACGTTTGCCGGATCGCCTTTTCCCGGCGAGCTTCGGGGGGGGTTTGACGCCCACGGGAAGGAGTTTTCGCGACGTCTGCGTGATCCGCCGACCCTCGCCACCACAGCGCCGGATTAGAGACGCGCACAGCCACCATCGCGGCGACTGTCGTAAAGATCTGGCAACACTTCTGCGCCCACGCTAAACGGGTTGACAGCAGTAGATAATAATGCCATCGTTACCATCTGCCGTGCTCTTGTCGACCGCTGGATGAATGCATCCCCCACGTCGTCGCCACAACCTCGAACGGACACGCGATTCCACGCCGCACGCGCCGATCTCTTCCGCAGCGACCATCCTCTACGCTGAGCCGTCTCCTCTGGAAGATGTTCCGTCACGTGGTCTCGCCCGTCGAACGTCATCCCCTTCCAGCCACGGCGTGTCTTGCACAACACAACGTTCACTTTTCTTCCAGCAGGCACGGTGACGTCTCTGACTTTGGGGGCGTTTGTTCTCTCAATTGATGTGTTCCGCGTTCTGTTTCCCCGGCGCAATTCCAAGCACGAGCTTCATTTCTTTACTGGGCGTTCGTGACGATGTTTATTTGCCTGCGTCCAACGTGTCCGGGCAAGAGGCGCATGCATTTTTTTATCAACAGGGGCACCGTGTGCTTATGGACAAATCGGTGGTGCTTTTCGAGAGCATCATCTGCCTGCAGGTTGGCAATTAATTGAAATGGAGTTTTTTTTTGGGGTTCAAATTATGCCGGCTAATTAAATGCCACGACAAGGATTGATTGCTGGGCGCTAACCACCCGATGCATTTCAAATGCGACAACTTTTGATTTCAAACACAGCTACCGTGCTCGCTCTCGTCGCAAGGAGTCGTAAAAATCTAGACTTAACCTCCCTTGCAATATTTTCTGAACACCGTTTAACCCCCCTTCAACCCCCCCCCCCCCCGACAAGGGTGATTGGTGATGATGGTGGTGCAGTAGGTAAGGAAATATTCTTCATAATAAAGGTTTTTTTTGTTAGATCGCAGAAGTATAAATGCGTCGTAACCCTCCACCACCCGACACAGCCAATTAGTAAGGGATTTGTGACCTAAACAAAACGCCAGTTAGTTACAACTTCAGCCCACCGGTGTGTTGGACAGCAAATCCACAACATTTACAGTTTGAGTACGACGTTTCGCTGGTAATTACATCCAGCATCATCGGGCGATTTGCCAGAATAGTGAAGCCATCCACCTGCTTCTGCGCTTAAATCGAGCAGCAGGATGACGTCATCACTTAACCCAATCAGGTGCAAAGTTGTGATTATGTGTGTCTGTTCAAAAGATTTAGCGTACTTCCCGACATGCAACAAACTTGAAATTTGCCATGTGGGTACTTTCCAGACTGTACACCATGCAAGTGAGCTGTGACGTCAAATCTGTCATGTGACCCGCGCATGTGGAAGCGTAACGCAGTGTGCCCGCTGATCACGGGTAAAGTGCCATACAAATGTGTTGCAGGTCTAAGGCGTTCTTCGCGCAGCATTGCTTTATTATTTTAGTCATTTACTGTCGTACGCACCCTGAAAGTTGTGTGGTGTGTCTGCAGCAAGCGCGTGTATGTGTACCTATGGAGGCACGTGTGTGTGTGTGTGGGGGGGGAGCGGTAGTGTAGTGGTTAGCGTGCTGTCTGTGTGTTTGTGTCTGTGTGTGTGTCTGCGTGTGTGTGTCTGTGTGTGTATCTGTCTAATGGAACATCTTCGCCGGTTAGAAACATTTAGGCTGGCCTGCCTACGATCCATCCTGGGTTTAACCAGACTGGATTGTGTGAGGAGCTCACAAATCCTTGAAAGATCTGGGCAAGGTCCCATCGGTGAGCTCCTCCGGCGGGCAAGGCTGCGATGGCTGGGTCATGTAGCCCGCATGCCCAGCCACCGCATGCCGAAACAGCTTTTGTTCGGCCGGATCGAGGGGGCTAAGCTGGCGCGGCACGGGCTAGAGAAGAGATGGAGTGATGTGGTACAGGAGGACGTGGAGCTGAGTGGACTTGCCGATGACTGGTACCAGCGGTGTCAAGATCGGCTTCTGAGGAGGAGGCTCGTGAAGGATGCTACTGGGCAGTTGGAGGTAGTCGCCCTCCAACAACAACGGAGGGCGGAGGAGCGACGCTCAGAACAACGAGCGGAGCGCCGGGTGGCTAAAGCACAGCAGGTTGGCACAGTAGGGGGCACAGGTGGTGCATCAGCCAGTGATCTCAATCAGTCGACCCGTGGCACCTGGGTCTGCCCCGTGACCTCCTGCCAGCGGGCGTTCGACACTTCACGTGGCCTCAGGGTGCATATAGCTTGGCACAAGCGTCGTGGTGACGTCACCGCCACTTAGTGGCGAATGGCGGTTGTTGTTGTTGTCTTTGTGTCTGTGTGTGTGTGGGGGAAGCGGTAGTGTAGTGGTTAGCGCGCTGCGCTACCAACCCAGCGACCCGAGTTCGATTCCCGCTCACGGCCACCACCGGTGACGATTATTTGAACCGGTCCTGGGCCTCCCCTAGGTCGACTCAGCCTCAAACGAGCAACTGGTGTGGTGTGTGTGAACATCGCCACTGGGGAGACAAAGGCGGCCGGGCGTCGTGAATCCAAGTCCCGGGTAGTAAAGCTAGTTGTGTTATATATTAGCAATCAGCGAAATTAGTATGTGTTTCATCTGTAAGGAATTGTAATTGCAAGACGCCATTAAATTTTCATTTAAAGCTTTCGTGACTGCAATAATTCATATATATTTTATTATTGTATTGTTTCCCTTCAACGTGACTTTCCCAAAAGAGCTAAGAATAAGACGCCATTGCTTAACGAAATATGCCCATAAACTGATCGCTCCGGAGTGGAGCCGGCTTGAGGCCTGATGATAATAATAACAATGATCATTGCCGTAATCGCAAAACCCATTGCCGTGTTGTTTTTCTTCTTCACAGAGACACGGCACCACTGCGAGCGCCTCTGCTCGTCAAATGAACTTCCCGCACGTGCTTACACGGTAACCTATAATAAACATGAGGAGGTTCCTATGAGACACTGGCACAATAGCGAACCGTAATTAAATTGCATTACGCGAATAAAGCGCCTGTCTACTACAAGGTTACTACCACTCAAGGCGCTGTACGCCACAATAAAACCAAACAAATGCACCGTTTCCCCACGGAAAGGAAGAAACGAGGAAGAGACGGAGGAGCATGGACGGGAGAGACGACAGCAAAAGGAAAGTCAATTGCGGCGCTAGGTGCCGAGGAGGCTGTTGTTGTTGTTGTGCCACGAACGCGCCTCGTCTGCGAATTGTGAACGCTGGGCAAAGGGGCCGTCCATAAATGACGTCACGCGATTTGGGACGCGTTACACATCGTCACAAATGTCTGCCCCCCCCCCCCCCCAGGTGCGTGACGTCATTTATGGACGGCCCCAAAGTTGTTCACACGCCGCCTGGGAGCAATTCAAAGAGAGTACACATACAGAGTACACACAGAGTACACACATACAGAGTACACACATACAGAGTACACGTACAGAGTACACACGTACAGAGTACACACGTACAGAGTACACACATACAGAGTACACACGTACAGAGTACACACATACAGAGTACACGTACAGAGTACACACGTACAGAGTACACACGTACAGAGTACACACATACAGAGTACACACGTACAGAGTGCACACATGCAGAGTGCACACGTACAGAGTGTACACGTACAGAGTACACACAGAGTGCACACGTACAGAGTACACACAGAGTACACACGTACAGAGTGCACACGTACAGAGTACACACAGAGTGCACACGTACAGAGTGCACACAGAGTACACACGTACAGAGTGCACACGTACAGAGTACGCACGTACAGAGTACACACAGAGTGCACACGTACAGAGTACACACACACAGAGTACACACGTACAGAGTGCACACGTACAGAGTACACACGTACAGAGTACACACATGCAGAGTGCACACGTACAGAGTACACACAGAGTACACACGTACAGAGTACACACAGAGTACACACGTACAGAGTACACACAGAGTACACACGTACAGAGTACACACATACAGAGTACACACGTACAGAGTACACACGTACAGAGTACACACATACAGAGTACACACGTACAGAGTACACATACAGAGTACACACATACAGAGTGCACACACAGAGTGCACACAGAATACACACAGAGTACACACACACACACAGAGTACACACAGAGTACACACAGAGCACACACACTTACAGAGTGCACACGTGCAGAGTGCACACAGAGCACACACAGAGCACACACAGAGCACACACAGAGTACACACACACAGAGTACACACAGAGTACACACAGAGCACACACACATACAGAGTACACACACACAGAGTACACACAGAGCACACACACATACAGAGTGCACACAGAGCACACACAGAGCACACACAGAGTACACACATACAGAGCACACACAGAGTACACACATACAGAGTACACACAGAGTACACACAGAGTACACACACACAGAGCACACACAGAGTACACACACAGAGTACACACACACAGAGTACACACAGAGTACACACAGAGCACACACATACAGAGCACACACAGAGTACACACATACAGAGTACACACAGAGTACACACAGAGCACACACAGAGTACACACAGAGTAGACACATACAGAGTACACACAGAGTACACACAGAGTACACACACACAGAGCACACACAGAGTACACACACACAGAGTACACGCACAGAGTACACACAGCGTACACACAGAGTACACACATACAGAGTACACACATACAGAGTACACACAGAGTACACACAGAGTACATACAGAGTACACACAGAGTACACACAGAGTACACACATACAGAGTACACACATACAGAGTACACACAGATTACACACAGAGTACACACAGAGTACACACAGAGTACACACATACAGAGCACACACAGAGTACACACAGAGTACACACATACAGAGTACACACACAGAGTACACACACACAGAGTACACACAGAGTACACACATACAGAGTACACACATACAGAGTACACACAGAGTACACACAGAGTACACACAGGGTACACACAGAGCACACAGAGTACACACAGAGTACACACACAGAGCACACACAGCGCACACACAGAGTACACACAGGGTACACACAGGGTACACACAGAGTACACACAGGGTACACACAGAGTACACACAGAGTACACACACACAGAGTACACACAGAGTACACACAGAGTACACACACAGAGTACACACAAACAGAGTACACACAGAGTACACACACACAGGGTACACACAAAGTACACACAGAGTACACACACACACAGAGTACACACAGAGTACACACAGGGTACACAGAGTACACACAGAGTACACACAGAGTACACACACACAGAGTACACACAGAGTACACACACACACAGAGTACACACAGAGTACACACACACAGAGTACACACAGAGTACACACACACACAGAGTACACACACACACACAGAGTACACACACAGTACACACAGAGTACACACACAGTACACACAGAGTACACACACACAGAGTACACACACACAGAGTACACACAGAGTACACACAGGGTACACACAGAGTACATTCTGCTGCATGTAGAGCACACATCGCATGTACAGAGAGCTGCATCCGCGCGAGCACAGTGCAGGGGCGCGGAGGTGCAGAATTAAACTTCCCATTCGAGATCCAAACATCGCACCTCCTCCCTTTGACACTCCTCCTCCTCCTCGCAGACACCAGTGGTGTATAACCATCAACCTCATCAGAGCAACACCAAGCCGATGCTCACATCTCCTTAAACGTGTTTTTTATTATTACACGCTTTTATTTAACTCACTCTGTCTGTTGTTGTTGTATCCTCAAATATTATAACTCAAATTTAACCCACTTCCCAATGTGGTATCGACTGCAAACTTGGTATACTTATGTCTCACTGATGACAATACTATATTCTATCGTAAATTGTGTGGTTTTTTTTACATTCTTCTTTCTATGTTATGTTTCGGCTTGTGTCTAATTGTTCACGGTCAACTGACGTTGGCTGTAATCGCCCACGGTTGTTAACGTTATGGCAAGCTTCGGGGCCACTTCCTGGAGTCGTGGAGCATTTAAACTTTTTAATACATTTCATAAAAGCGTGTTTAAAAAAAAAGTTTTAAAAAATGTATATCATTTAATCAAAGCCACGAGCCATCACAGAGCGACTTTGGCAACGCGACCCCAGCAAGCTAGGCACCACATTGTTAATCAGCCCGCGCTGCTTCTAATGAACGAGGAAGAGCAAAGCTCCACCAACCTCTCTCCTGAAGGACTCTCTGGTCGTGGCTAGCAGGCCTCGACACTGCCATTTAGCCCGTGAACATATCGCTGTGCTGCCATCAAGCGCATGAATCCTCGATTCTTTCATGCACGCGCGCGTGTGTACGGAACTTGTTCTGCCAGTCTACTGCTGGATGAGCCCCCCCCCCCTAACAACGTCCTGTTGGTCCGCGAGAGATTATTTGAACATACTTTACCACTCCCGGTCAGTTCAGTTTGTTGACTCCCCACTGATGTTCGCCGTGGCCGGGAACACGAACTCGTCGGTTAACCGGTTTCGGAGCGCATCGCGTCGTGAAAACAACCACTGCTAACGTCATCCCGACGTTCAGCGCGGGGTCGGTGGTGAAGCCGCCGGGCAGAGCACAGACGCCCGAGTGCCCAAGTCCAGCGCAACAAATTCGACTGCACTCCCCTCTGCTGAGACGCACGTAAGCCTGACACGGCCACCCAGCAAACCCCCTCCACCCCACCGCTTGTGCAACAGCGGTGGTCACCCACACACCACCCAGACTCCGTTTTGCTTTGCTTCCGAGATCGGGCGCATTGCGAGGATGTTATTTGCTCACAATCAGCCTTTTGCGGGTACAATTATTGTACCTTGTGTGTGTGTGTATATAGTGTATAGAAAGGGGGAGCGGTAGTGTAGTGGTTAGCGCGCTGCGCTACGAACCCGGAAAACGAAGTTCCATTCCCGCTCACGGCCGACACCACAGACGATTATCATAATCGGTCCTGGGTCTCGCCTAGGTCCACTAAGCCTCAAATGAGTACCCGGATGCGATGTGTAAACATCGCCACTGGGGAGACAAAGGCGGCTGGACGTGGTGCTGGCCACCCACCCCCTCGTGTGCCGTGCCGGCCGTCATAGGTGCGACTCGCTAACAGCACTTGCCCCACAGTGTCTGTTGAGGCTACACGGGGGATCTTTGTTTTTGACAGTGTTTCGATGCTCCATGAATGCACTTGGCTGATTTGCTCATCGACGGGAGTTTAGAGCGCCTTTGATAAGTCGAATTTACATTTGCGCGCACTTCAATGTTTAATCGTTAAACGAAACTATATTATTTTGTTTTGCTGGGAGTCTTTGTCCAATGCGCGTCGGAGATTATGCGTTTTAAAAAAAAAAATATCACAATGTATGCAGACAAAAAAAAACATCACCCGCGAACAGCCGTCTAGAGATTGCGACGTTTGTTTACACACCGCACTAGCTACATGTTGCCCTCGCTTTGCGCAGTAGATGCGTTCCAAAGAAACGGGGACGCACAAAGCGAAACCGCACGAAGAGACCGCCGCTGCCTGCCGAGTCCGACCGCATGGTCGCGTGAGTGAATTCAACCCGCGTATAGCAGTGCCGGATTATCGTAGTAGCCAATGTAGCTAAATATATATAGCTACGGGCCCCGCACTTTCAAGGGCCCGGCACTTTCAAGGGCCCCGCGCTAAACGCTTTCAAGCTATCAATTCCGGTTCAGTGATTCTGCACTTGCTCTATTACTATAGTACTATACTGCCTTCAGCTTTTATGAACGACTGGGTGTTTAAGGAGGTAGGTTAGCGATTTGTCGTATGAGCTGGCTGTATAGCAAATGAAAAAATACAATTACATTACCTATGCAAGTAAAAAAATGTGTGTTTTAATATTAACGTTATTTTTATACTAGCTTAATCCGGCACTGGTAGAAATAGGTTATCCGCATTTACGCAAAATCATACGAATCGAACCCGCTCAAAGCGAGGAAAAGCTGGGCTCATTGAAGGCGATTTAGGACAGGCCCCAGGACAAGTTGTTACTGCACTTGCCACTGATGTTAGCCGCGGCACAGGAATCCAACTCAAGCGGCCGGGTTCATCGCGTACTGCGACAACCACTACGTGGGACAAATACAATAATAGACCATTGGGGGCAAGCGGTCTTAGCGAACACCCATAATATGCCGGCAGCGCACACTAATGGGATTTTCGTCCAACACCACGCACGGTCGCCTTTGTCTCCCCGGCACTGATGTTTATGCACCGCACCATGTATGTTTGTATGTATGCCGGGCTTCGCTCGCGCCGTACGTAGCCAGCCGTGCTAGTCGGAGGTGCGGGGAAAGGAAATAAACTAAAAATCAAAATCAGTTCTAAAGAAATGAGTTTTCAATTAAAAGGCTGAGCCGACCCAGGGGGAGGCCCAAGATGCTCACGCACATTTGTGTGTGAGCATCCATAGCAGGATGCTCACACACATTTGTGTGAGCATCCTGCTATTTGTCGTTGAGTATGTGGTCGTTATACGATTGTTCAATGACACCGATCGATTTAAATAATATGCGCACGATACATGTAGGCTAAATTGAGCGAACTCAATCCTACATACAAGACTGACAAAGCAAATAAAACAATCGATAAGCGATCCAAGGCAGACGCCGGCAACATAAAATATCTGAAAGAATCGATATTTACATCGATTCACAACTTTGCTTGGTGGAAATTAATCGAATCGCCAAAGGGGGGGGGGTGAATCTGTATACCACTGAGGACAACATTCTATCGCACTATTAAACCACACGCACGTGTGTAGGATACAAGAACGTTTGGAGGTTTTATCACAAATTTTTCAAACGGCTTTCTGTTCGACTGTCCCAAACCCCAGCCGTAATAGAGATCCTGAACGGCGCGTCTGACCCAATACAAATACCGTGATAATAATAACAATAATAATAATTATCCCAACTTGGCACACGTCGCATCACGTAGGCTCCCTTTCGAAGAGACAGAACGGACTCAGAGACACGAGGAGGTGGCAGACACAAGCGGGAAGGCAGCCGAGCGGTGAGCCGGCACCAAATGCCTCCCTCCAAGCTCTGCGGTCCTCTCTACATTAATAAAGTTATCGGCCGATTATTGGGTTCGCCGTTGCTCAAAACGTCGCATAACACACGATTTTCCTTTTAAGGGCCACGGTGTCATTAACGAATTTTGTTGTTGCTGGTAGTTGTGCTTGTGCACCACTTCCCACGCAGCAGCAGCATGACCAGATAACGTTGTTTAATTTGTAAATGACCGGGGAAGGGTGGTGGTAATCATAAAGAATGCGTAGCGTGGTGGGTCTCCAGGTGGGTCTCCAGGAATGAAGCCACCGCGCAGGGGAACGGACACGGACACGCGGCGAGATGCCACGAAGCGGTGGCTCTGCTTTAGTTAGAAAAGACCGAGATTGAACCCGGGGCGATTAATCGCAGTCGCGAGCTGTTGTGAGGAAAGGCCATTGCCCGAAACGTCGTCAATGATATACTGCATTAACAGGTATTTTTTTTTATTTTCGGGCATTGCTGGGGACGAACTGGGTTGAGAATGTTGTGAGAGTGACGAGGGAGGTGTCGATGATGATGATGATGAATATGATGATGATATGGTGCCACGTGCAGCCCTTTGACAATCCACTGCTTGATGAAGGCTCGCCCACGCCACGTCGGTCGTGAGGGTTGCTTTGACCATACGTCACTGCAGCCGAGTCAAATAACCAGGTGAGATTCCCAGAGGGGACCAACAGGTGAACCTGTGTCATGGGAGACCTGCTACCCTTATAAAGTGCGTATAACTATGCGAACTTGTACAGCGATCGAAATGAGAATTTGATCAAATATTTGTAAATATGCATTTATAAGAGCACACGTTGAGTTTGTTCAATCTACGTGTGTTCTTGCAACGTGCTCTGATGTTTATTTTCGAATGTTTTTCATTATATATACCGGCAATTATTCTAATTACACGTAGCGTATCGGAAGCACAGTTTTAAGGTTTACCGAATGTTGGCTGTCAGAGATTATCGAGTAAAAGTGTTTACATACAGTATATTATATTGAAATATGTGGTGTGGAACAGATGTATCTATTGCTCTTATGTAAAACAATGCCACAAATGCCTCGCTGCACGTGGTCACAATAATCCGCCAGGCTCTCTTTTACTATGGCCTCGGGAAATATTGAACGATAGTACCGGGCCGGTCTGAGATCACTTCGTGTGTCATCAAGAACTATACAAAAACTCCTGCACCGATATCTACAAAACTCACCAGCACAGCAGTATCCGTACGGCAGTATTCTTTCCGAGCAAGCGTGACAATTGCACATCCCTGAATTGAAACCGTTTCGTGTGAAATAAAAAAAACGACGCAACGCTGCCCAGCGGAGTGATTCACTCACCGCATGCACGCTGTGCATAGACCGCGGTCGGAGGCCCATCTAATTGACTGGTGTGACCGGCTTTGTTGACGTCGGGCAATTCGCTCGAGCACGTCTCTGGATGATAATAATTAAAAAGAAGCACTCGTTCTTCAAAGAAACTAACAGTCGGGGGAGCGAGCACCAGACCTGTATAACTTTTATTCGCAGAGTTTGTCTCGCGAGTAGTTATACCGACGGGTTTAACACCGTCACCAGGTACCCCTTTAATGCTGAGTTCACCTCGGGGGTACCCCCTGGGCCGATTCAGATAATAACCACTCGTGTTGACGGCGAGCGAGAATCGAACTAAGGTGCCACGTGGCGGTGGGGGGGGGGGGGGGGGGGGGTTGTAGCGCAGTGCGCTAACAAGTGCGCCACCGCTCCTCACCGACATAACGCCGGGTTCACACCTGAGCGATCAGTTGCGCAACCTTTCGCTCTCAAACTCGCGCAACTTCATAGTTGCCCGCAACTGCCTTGTCCACATCTGAGCGAGAGTATTTGCGCAACAAGGCCATTGAACAGTGCACTCAGGATGATGATAACAACCAATCGCAGTTCGCTAATGCCTACGTGTACGTATCTACAAATCGCCGTGCAGATCCCAACTATTTGACCAGGTGTGAACCTGACTTTGCAAAGGCGAGCACCTATGAAGGGCGGCACGACACACGAGGCGGTGGGTAGCCAGCACCACGCCTGGCCGCCTTTGTCTCCACACCGCTGATGCTTACACACCGCACAAGGTACTCGTTAAAGGCTGAGTCGACCTAGGGGAGACCCAGTACCGGTTCATAAAATCGTCACCGGTGTTGGCCGCGAGCGGGGATCGAACTCGAGTCGCCGGGTTCGTAGCGCAGCGTAGCGCTGACCGCTACGCTACCGCTCCACACAATAAAACGAGAATACAAAGATCCCCCGTGCAGCCTTAACGGGACTGTTGGTTCAAGTTCTGTTCGCGAGCAGCACCTCTGAAGTCCGGCACGGCACGCGAGAGGATGATGGGTTGCCCTGCAACCACGCCCGACCCACAACAACAACGACTACAAAGCGGCGGCGCTTGTGCCAGACAAGCAAGCAAACGGCGTAAATACAGACGGCGACATCCAGCAGCGGCCATGCATGTACGGTCGGTGGAGGAGGGTTGGTGGAGGGGCGTTGAGAAGGGGGGTGTGGGAGGATGAGAGGGGTTGGTGGAGGGGGATGAAAGGGGTTGGTGGAGGGGATGAGAGGATGAGAGGGGTTGGTGGAGGGGGATGAGAGGGGTTGGTGGAGGGGAGAGGGGATGAGAGGGGTTGGTGGAGGGGGATGAAACGGGTTGGTGGAGGGGATGAGAGGGGATGAGAGGGGTTGGTGGAGGGGGATGAGAGGGGTTGGTGGAGGGGAGAGAGGATGAGAGGGGTTGGTGGAGGGGGATGAGAGGGGTTGGTGGAGGGGAGAGGGGATGAGAGGGGTTGGTGGAGGGGATGAGAGGGGTTGGTGGAGGGGAGAGGGGATGAGAGGGGTTGGTGGAGGGGATGAGAGGGGTTGGTGGAGGGGAGAGGGGATGAGAGGGGATGGTGGAGGGGATGAGAGGGGTTGGTGGAGGGGAGGGGGGCATGGGGGGGATGGGGCGGGGAGTGGTGGCATCAGTGCCGGATTAAGCTAGTGCGGGGCCTGTAGGATATGTTATAAAGGGGCCATGAATTGAAAAAGCACGGACTTATTAAAAGACTATTTTTTTTACTTGCATAATAAGGTAATTGTATTTTTTCACTCGCTATACAGCCAGATAATACGACAAATCGCTAACCTTAAACACCCAGTCGTTCATAAAAGTTGAAGGCGGTATAGTACTATTGTGATGGAGCAAGTGCAGAATCACCGAACCGAAAGCGATAGCTTGAAAGCGTTTAGCGCGGGGGGGGGGGGGGGGGGGGCACGAAAGTGCGGGGCCCGTAGCTACTACATACCTAGCTACTACATATGTAGTAGCTACTACATACCTGGCTACAACATACCTAGCTACTACATACCTAGCTACTACATACCTAGCTACTACATACCTAGCTACTACACACGTAGCTACTACATACCTAGCTACTACATACCTAGCTACTACATACCTAGCTACTACACACGTAGCTACTACACACGTAGCTACTACATACCTAGCTACTACATACCTAGCTACTACATACCTAGCTACTACATATCTAGCTACTACATACGTAGCTTCTACATACGTAGCTACTACATACCTAGCTACTACATACCTAGCTACTACATACCTAGCTACTACATATCTAGCTACTACATACGTAGCTTCTACATACCTAGCTACTACATACCTAGCTACTACATACCTAGCTACTACACACCTAGCTACTACATACCTAGCTACTACACACCTAGCTACTACATACCTAGCTACTACATACCTAGCTACTACACACCTAGCTACTACATACCTAGCTACTACACACCTAGCTACTACACACCTAGCTACTACACACGTAGCTACTACATACCTAGCTACTACATACCTAGCTACTACATACCTAGCTACTACATACCTAGCTACTACATACCTAGCTACTACACACCTAGCTACTACACACCTAGCTACTACACACCTAGCTACTACACACCTAGCTACTACATACCTAGCTACTACACACCTAGCTACTACACACGTAGCTACTACATACCTAGCTACTACATACCTAGCTACTACATACCTAGCTACTACACACCTAGCTACTACACACCTAGCTACTACACACCTAGCTACTACATACCTAGCTACTACACACCTAGCTACTACACACGTAGCTACTACATACCTAGCTACTACATACCTAGCTACTACATACCTAGCTACTACACACGTAGCTACTACATACCTAGCTACTACATACCTAGCTACTACACACATAGCTACTACACACATAGCTACTACACACCTAGCTACTACACACCTAGCTACTACACACCTAGCTACTACACACCTAGCTACTACACACGTAGCTACTACACACCTAGCTACTACATACCTAGCTACTACACACCTAGCTACTACACACCTAGCTACTACACACCTAGCTACTACACACCTAGCTACTACACACCTAGCTACTACACACCTAGCTACTACACACCTAGCTACTACACACCTAGCTACTACATACCTAACTACTACATACCTAGCTACTACACACCTAGCTACTACACACCTAGCTACTACACACCTAGCTACTACACACCTAGCTACTACACACGTAGCTACTACACACCTAGCTACTACACACCTAGCTACTACACACCTAGCTACTACACACCTAGCTACTACACACCTAGCTACCACACACCTAGCTACCACACACCTAGCTACCACACACCTAGCTACCACACACCTAGCTACCACACACGTAGCTACAACATACCTAGCTACTACACACCTAGCTACTACACACCTAGCTACTACACACCTAGCTACTACACACCTAGCTACTACACACCTAGCTACTACACACCTAGCTACTACACACCTAGCTACTACATACCTAACTACTACATACCTAGCTACTACACACCTAGCTACTACACACCTAGCTACTACACACCTAGCTACTACACACGTAGCTACTACACACGTAGCTACTACACACCTAGCTACTACACACCTAGCTACTACACACCTAGCTACTACACACCTAGCTACCACACACCTAGCTACCACACACCTAGCTACCACACACCTAGCTACCACACACCTAGCTACCACACACGTAGCTACAACATACCTAGCTACTACACACCTAGCTACTACACACCTAGCTACTACACACCTAGCTACTACACACCTAGCTACTACACACCTAGCTACTACACACCTAGCTACTACACACCTAGCTACTACACACCTAGCTACTACACACCTAGCTACTACACACCTAGCTACTACACACCTAGCTACTACACACCTAGCTACTACACACCTAGCTACTACACACCTAGCTACTACACACCTAGCTACTACACACCTAGCTACTACATACCTAGCTACTACACACCTAGCTACTACATACCTAGCTACTACATACCTAGCTACTACACACCTAGCTACTACATACCTAGCTACTACACACGTAGCTACTACATACCTAGCTACTACACACCTAGCTACTACTACATACCTAGCTACAACATACCTAGCTACTACACACCTAGCTACTACACACCTAGCTACAACATACCTAGCTACTGCATACCTAGCTACAACATACCTAGCTACTCTTGCTCCTGGTTTGTGGGCGATCGATCGACTCACCCGATCTGACGCCGGTGTCTCGGAGGGGCGCCGCGTCCGAGGGGCTTCCGCCGCTGCTGCCGGCCGAGCCGTGGGCTGCTGCTGCTGCGGCGGCGGCGGCGGCGGGGTCGAGGGGGGGCCCGGAGGCCAGGTAGTCCTCCTTGCAGAGGAAGGCCCCCCCGGGCAGGATGTAGAGCTCCTCGCCGGTGCGCAGCTGTTTGCCGCAGAGCGCGCACGTCATGCACGCCACGTGGTAGACTCGCTCGCGTGCCCTGCGCACCAACTCGCTGGGCGAGATGCCCTGGGAGCAGCCCGCGCACTTGGGGCCGAAGCGCCTGTGGGGTAAACGGGGTCGGGGGGGGGAGTGCAGGCAGAGGACGACGAGAGATGAAGAGCGGTGTTCTTAATTGCCCGCGGGCCTCCTGGCGGCCACCTGGTGGACTTTAGTGCGGCCCCCTGACGTGCTGTCAAACCCCAATGGTTGCAAACGTGCGGCGACGCGCACACACTCACGTTGTGTAAAGAACCCCGATGTAGACGGACAGAGGGATGGCAATACAACGAGTGGCAGAACGTAACAGAGCGAGAGAGTAAGAGAGACACAGAGATGTGTGTGTGTGTATATATTTTTAGATGCAGGGAGGATGCGCGGAGAGATCGACGAACTTGGAGAAAGTTCATACGGAGAGATGTAAAATGAGAGAGGGAGACATGGGGGGAATACAGAGAGTGAAACATGGGCGAGAGAGACAAAGACAGATGCATACATACAGTAACATAGTCAGAGAAAGTTAGAGAGATGTTGTGTGGGATAGATGACACAGAGAGAGAGAGGCGGATGGAGAAATGCAGTGACATGCAGCGAGACGTCAAGAGATGAGAGACAGTAGTAGACATAAACAGGAACGGATGCAAGTGGGAGGACACACGAACAGAGGCAAGAGCGACGCGTGGTGATGATCGCCACAACCACCACCACCACCACAACCACCACCACCACCAGAACTACCACCACCTGTGTCTCGCGCGAAGTTCACACAACACACGTGGCAATGTGCTGCCTCCATAAAAAAACAAACACAACCACGCTCGCGTGCGCGTGTGTTACAAACCAACGAGGTCGTTAGCAAGAATCGCATTTACTGCATTCAAATAAAGACGACGCAAAGTGAACACTAAAAAAACAACCGGTGCGTAATAAAGGCTGCACACTGATTCATAATTGATTTTGGGTCAGGTCTCGTAAGTAAAAAGTGTGTCGTGTACCCTCCTCCACCCGACACAGCCAATTTATAAAGTTGGCAATGTATCGCTGCTTCAGCACGCCAGTGTGTTGGAGAACGAGCTATCTGGCTACGTCTGATGGAGCAGAGTGTAGGACACACATTTCACTGACGAGATCTGACCCAAACATCAGTGATGTAGCATACTACTGCATTGTTGCGAAAGTCTGTACACCATGCATTGAAATTGCGGGAAAAAGAACAATTATATATTTTTGGTTATTTCGGTAAAGTCACGTAGAAAGAAAATAAATAAAGTAATAGAGTACGACGTTTCGATTGCAACACAAGCAACCGTCATCAGGTAGAACTTAATTTGAGAGAGAGAGACAAAACACAGACACGGAGACACACAGACAGACACACAAGCAGAGAGAGACAACACAGAGACACACAGAGAGAGAGACACACACAACATAGACATACAGAGACCCAATGCCTCTGTGTCGAGGCCTTAAATAAAGACGGGGGGTGTGTGTGTTAAAGAAAGAGTAACACATATTACTAAGAAAATGAAGAGGACGAGACATAGACACAAAGACAAAGATCCCCCGTGTAGGCTTTTTTTTCAATTAACAGACTGGTTTGGCACGTGCTGTTAGCGAGCACACAAAGCGGGTTGCGTGGGCCCACGCCACGCGCGGCCGACTTTGTCTCCCCGCTGTTGATGTTCACACAGCGCACCGGCACTAATGTTTTTGAAGCCTGGGTCTACCTAGGGAAGGGACACAGACCGGTAAGAAAAAATAAAATCGTTACTGGTCGTGAGTGGGAATCGGTTCGTAGCGCGACGCGATAACCGCTACACTGCCGCTCCCCTAAGAAATAAAAACAAGACAAAGATCTCCCCCATAGCTTTGGCAGGCTGTTGGGGCAAACGCTGTTAGCGAGCGCCAGTGAAGACCGGCACGGTACATAGGCCCAGGGAAACCGATCAAATAATTGCCACCGTTATTGGTCGTGAGCGGGAATCGAACTCGGGTGGCCGGGTTCGTGGCGCAGTGTCCTAACCACTGCACTTCGATTATCACGGTTGGCTACGTACGGTGCGAAAAACGTTCGACATGTGTATACGCTACCGTTTCCCCCACACATAAACACCCAGACATTAGTGGTGGTAAGATAATATGATGCATAAGTGTCTCTGGCTATAATTGTTGATTTTTGGGCGTGATAACCACCAAAAGTTTTTCATGAATTCTGTCGTGTTGACCTGCATATTAGAACATCTGCACCGCCAGACTTATGGAACTTCACGTAAGAGGAAGACTATGAGTAATTTAAAGTAATTATTGCATTCCTTTGTCAATCCACTGCTGGATGAAGGCCTCCTCCTCCACGTCACATCGGTCATCGTGGTAGTTTTGACTATATACATCACACCAAACTCGTCAACGTGGATTGTGAAGAGGGAGGACCAGGATCGGTTCAGGTATAAACTTGCCACTTACGTGAGCCATTGCCAGTGATCGAACTCAGGGAGCCTGGTCCATTGCGCGGGGCATTCACTACTGTGCCACAGTTCCACCAGGACATCAAGAACGCCCGCGGGAGGAGTAGAGCTTTTGTCAACACCAGACGACGCTGGCTGTATACTACAGCGAAACGTCGGACATAATTGACAAAACAAACTTTGTTCGCTTTGCATAGTTGCGCCCACGTGACGCACTTTGTGATCGGTGCTCTCTGGTGGTGGAGGGTTATGCTTAAACGCTACATGATATCTACACGACAATGGAATCCAACGTGAACTGTGAATCAACAATGCCCGCGTTAAACACGAAGAGCTCTTCACTTGAACTTATTTGTGCTGCAGGGTATCGTCAGCTCAAGGAGTGCATGAACCTCTCCGGCTGAAAGTCGTGACAGAGTGCCGGCGCTCGGCGTGAACTATGCACATCGTAACATTTGCGTCGCTGACACCAAAGACAAATGCGCTCCCACGTGAACTGCCCACCACCCCTGTCCCCCGCAACTACTTGGGTGGGCACGAATAATCAGTGTCCTCTTTGTATCCAGCTGTTTCGCAGCAGCATGCAAGCGCACATGGGCGCGTGGAAGTTGGTCGACACAATGGCACCTCTATAAATCATGTATGTTGTTTGACTTGCATCCCACTGGGATTTTTGCACACAGCGTTGGTGTACGGTGCCTTTTCTGGAATATTTTGCTGTTTTTTCCTGGATTTTCTGTTTGCACAGTCACACAAAGTCACTTTAAGATGTTTTCTTGTTCATGTTTTTTTGTTTGTTGCGGTTGCACCCGATCCAAGAGCCGAATGGCTCACAGGGCTAGACCAAATACATGAAACTGAAATGAAACTGAAATGAAATGTACGTCGGGAAAACTTTACCCAAATTTATATAAAAAAAAAAACTGTCCGATATAAATCGGAACCACTTTTGTCAATCCCCACTACCGGGATAAGAGGGCAGCTTCCCCAAATCGTTGCGGGGCATGACGGTGGAGCGGTGGTGCAGCGGTTAGCGCGCTGCGAAACGAATCCGGCGACCCGAGTTCGATTCCCGCCCACGGCCAACACCGGTGACGATTATCTGAACCGGTCCTGGACCTCCCCTATGTCGACTCGGTCTCAAATGAGTACCTGGGTGCGGTGTGTAGTACAATCATCGCCACTGCGGAGAAGAAGGAGGTGTAGGGCGTGGTTGTTGGCCACCCACCCCCTCGTGTGCCGTACCAGGCTTCAAAGGTGCTACTCGCTAACAGCACTTGCCCCAACCGTCTGCCGGCGCCATGCGGGGGATCTTTGTCTTTGGTGTCTCTTCAAACCCACGTGGGCGATCCGAGCGCGCGCGTGGGATGTGCTGGTGCTGCACGTGCGCGTCGCAGCTGGAGGATCACACGCAGTGGATTTACCGAGTTTATATTTGCCCGTTCGTTAACTGCGAATTACCGATCACACGCTAACAGTGGCACCTCTTTACAAAAACAAAAAGAAAAAGCTCAAGTGGGCTTTTCGTTGTGTATTGTAAACCACGCCGAGACCTTTTGATTCGGCGTTTGATTTTGATGGGTGGGTGGTGCCGACGTGCGTGTGTGTGGGGGGGTGGCAGAGAGGAAGGGAATTTAACAAGCGGGGGGGGGGGGGTGTTTGGCTTTGGCGGGGGGTGGCTTGAATGTGGCATGGATGGATGGATGGGTGGGGGAGGAGGGGTGAGCACACGCTCACAGTAGCGGGTACTCGCGAGCGTGTGAGCGCCACGGCGAGCGAGAGCCGTAAGCCGCAACGCGCGCGCCTGGCGCAGTGTGCACAGATGTCGCGCGCAACGAGGCTTGGATGGGGAGGGGGGGGGGGGGACGCTCCAACACCACCACCATCACCAACCCCTCTCCCCAAATGAAAAAAAAAACTAATCGCGGGCTTCTTCCACCGCAGCATTTCGCTCCGGTTGTGGATTGCAGGGTGAAGGAAACTTATTCCTGGCCTGTCGCCATGATGAAGCTTGTTGTAATTACTGGCGAAACGTCGTTACTCGGATTGTAAATGTTGTGGCTTGGCTCTCTAACACACCGGTTAGTGCTGTACCAGTGACGAAATGGCCACGTTCTGTTTACGTGACAACCCTTACTAGTTGGCTGTGTCGGATGGTGGCGGGTTTTAACGACACATTTACGCGATCTAACCCAAAAAAAACCTGTGTTTGTCGCAAAAGCCTGCCACGTGTCAAACTGAAGGACACTTACTAAGATAAAGACAAAGATTCCCCCGTATAGCCTTAAAATAATTGTGGGACAAGTGCTGTTAGCAAGCGCCTATGAAGTTCAGCACGGCGCACGCCCGTCCGAGTGGCGATGTTTGCACAGCGCGCCAGATGCTCGTTTGAGGCTGAGTCGACCAAGGGGAAGCCCATGTCCGGCTCAGATAATCGTCACTTGTGGTGGCCGTGAGCGGGAATGGAACTCGGGCCGCCGGGTTCGTAGCGCAGCGCGCCACGCTACACACAAATGAAGCAACGCGGTTGACGATCTGTGACCTATCTTCACAGTGACATGTGCCTCGTCGTATTAGACATGACCCTCTTACCAACTAAGTGTGTACATTACAAGCAGTATTTTGCTCCGATGTGCGTCCGACGTTTCGCTCCACGGGCCGCAAGACTCCTCGGGAACTACGCTATTCTTGCTCACGGTGACAGCAAATTGTCCAGTCGTCGATGTCGAGGGTCTGCTGGCCACGACGAGAGGGCTTCAGGGAGAGTTCGTGCAGTTTTGATATCCCCCCTCCGCTGAAGGAGCGCACACTACATGGTTTACTCTCCGGCCCGTACGTGCCGGGGGTTTGCATGGCCACAGTCGCGCCAAGCGTTTGTACCTTCGGTAGCCTTTTCCACCAAAGACTCGGACGGCTTACCGAAGATACATGAGCCTGCCTATGTGGCAGTGTCTCAAGAAGCTCCTGACACGTGGAGCTCTGAACCGTCGGACCCGCGTGCCAAAATAAACCCGGCGGTACAATCCGAAGAGACATCAGAGAGGTAGCCATACAGCAACGGACGCGAAAACGTGGGCTGCACCACAACCCCGGATGAGTTTGTGTCGGCAAGCACAATTATGTTGACGAACACCAACACCATGGCAAAAATCTGGTCCCAGAGTTCGATCAAATCCCAAGCAAAGCCGATTTAATTTAACACACGGATGGGCCTCCGATTAGCACGGTTGGCTACGTACGGTGTGCAAGAGGTTCAACATACATGCAAACATTTGAGAGTGTGTGTGTGTAGAGACGTAGACTTTGTTTCACCGAAGATCAAGGACAGCCACTGGGACGTTCGGTCCTCCTCAAAGTGGACCTGTTGCAAATGCGTAAACGACGCTCGCACACGTTGAGTCGGGCCAATGTGTGCATGCAAAGTGCATTGGCCGAGGTGAGTGGAGCTCTGTGCACCGCGCGGGTTGAGCCACACACACACACGGGAGAGAGGGACTTCATGGACAACGCGTGGCCTGAGTTTTAAAACACGGGCACGTTATGAAGACACCTCACCGTGTACCGATCGACTGTATCATGCACCCTGACGCTAATCATAATCAATAATAAACACGGACATCCACTGGATATGCGGAGCAGACACACGTCCGCGAAAAGTTGTCCGCGTTTAGAAATCCCGTATATCGAGTCGCCGTATAGCGAGGGGTGATGGCTTCACGGTAATTTGAGTGCACGAGGCGCGTCGCGTCTCCAGATCCCACAATGCAGCCGCGTACGGAAGAGCAGGCAAAGTAAAACACAGAAAGTATAAACGGGGAAAAAAACAGTCGGAACGAGGGGGCCAATTTAACGAGATGAGTTTCAATCTTGATTTGAAGCTTTCGTGACTGCAGGAATCCATACTCTTTGATGCTTTCGGTAAAGTGAGGGGCGGAGCCGTGGGGGGGGGGGGGGGGGGTGACAGGGGTGACATTCTGCGTATAAGTGTACGACACTCGGTCTGGCGGACTCCGTGCAACTGCATTGTCAGAGTGTGTCGCCAACCGATGGCGTCTAGTTCAACAGCCTGACTCTCTAATCATTCTTGAAATTAAAATTTGTTGAATGTCACCCCGGCCTGAAATCCTGGCTCTGCTCCTGGGTAAAATCACGTGGGTAAAGTCACGTGGGTAAAGTCACGCAGTTCCACTGCTGGATTATATCTTTCCCGCCTGACGACGACCGCTTGTGTTGCGATCGAAACGTCGTGATTTATATTTATTTATTTTATACCTACGTGACTTTACCGAGAGATGAGTTTTCAAGGAGAGAGATTTTAGTAACTCTCGTGACTCCGATTGCCTGATTAGTCGTCTTGAGAAACTGCGCCGGCTAAAAAAAACAACAACAACAAAGGCCCGATCATCCCCAGCAACAGGAGAGAGAGCCTCGTTCGCCATCCGAGTGCACAGGAGAAGACGATCAGAACCACTTCGGGCTAAACTGTGTCATTAACAATGCCTGCGGTTTGTAGCGAAACAATTGCGTCCCGACAACGGCATTACGTCGACACAGAGCTGCATTGCAGTAACCAGTGTAGAGAGATTTTTCTTTTGTCAATCCACTGCTGGATTAATTTACTACCCCACGCTGTGTGTGTGAGAGGCGTGCAGGGCGCGCTTCAATAGATGCCCAGCGCTATGCCCACCTATAATGTTTGTTGCCAGAAAAAAAAGGGGAAAAACCTATGATCATATTTTGGTACTGGCAAAGGAGGTCCCATGATGTAGATACTCACCCCCGAGCTCTCATTACTCTGATAGTGGCATTGTCTTTGTGCTGTTCGCCTTTTGGCGTCCTCTGGTCTAACACCGTTTGCGACGATGCTCAAAAGAAAGCTGTCTCTGGTGTGGACCAATCTCTTTCAAGGCCAATGCATATATTATCGGAGCACGTTTTATTGCTTGTATTCTGACCACAAGTATTGTGGTTAATGCAGACATGATTTCTTGTAAAAGGTTTCAGTTTGGTGTTTTAACATCTTAACACCTGTTTTGTTGCCAGAAAAAAGGGGAAAAACCTATTATCATATAATGTATTTAGTTTTGCCAAATGCGGTTGTGCTGTTTTAACGTTTGCGTGACAGAGAGGGCATGTCTTAGAGGAGCGGTGGAAGAGTAGTTAGCGCACTGTGCCATGATTTCGATTCCCACTCAAAGACAACATCGGTGACGACTATCTGAACCGGAATTGGGCCTCCCCTCGGTCAACTCTGCCATAGAAATGAGCACCAGTGCAGCGCGTGTATACATCAGCACTGCAGGGCGGGGAGACAAAGGCGGTCGGGCGTGGTTGCTGGCCATCCTCTTCCTCGTGTGCTGTTTCAGGCTTTCATAGGTGCTCGCTAACAGCACTTGCCCCAACAGTCTTGTTGAGGCTATGCGGGGGATCTTTGTCTTTAGAAAAGCGAATGTTCGAGCATTAGTTCGTCCAGCCCAGTGTTAGCTTTAGCTCCAAATCGGTTGGAGCGCTCTTGTGCGTATGTATGTACTGTATGTTGAACTTATTTCGTACCGTGCTTAGCCAATCGTGCTACGTACTCACGTGCTAACCCTAGCGAACCGTGCTAGGCCTACTAATCATATACTGGACACCTGGCAACCCACCAGTGTTTGTACAACAAGCTTGCACGTTGTTAGCGACATCCGAAAGGTCAAAGCCTCCACCAACAGAGTTTGTGTGCTGAACAAACGCTGCTGGATAGTAAGTGCTGGTCCGCAAAGCTTATCGTGTGATGGACTAAAATAATAATCATAATAATAATGATGAGAAGAAATGTCGACGTGGCGAGATGGCCCAGAGTCGGACAATTAGCCTGTACAATGGACAACGCTGAATGGCAGGCAGAATGAGTGAGCACACAATATACATCACTTCGGTTGTACGTATGTTGAACTTCTTTCGCACCATACGTAGCCGACCCCACGCTCATCGGAGGTGCCGGGGGAAGGTGCCGGGGGAAGGTGCAACCAAAAACTCAAAGTGCTAAAATGTCGAGAGACTCAAAGGTGATTTGAACAAATCCTTAGGTGGAGAGGTCGAACACGCTGAGATCTTCGCTAAGAATCAGAAGAAAAGAATCCGAGTAAGGTGGAGATTGCGGAGCGGCGGTAAGGTGGCCGCGCACTGACACTGGGCTATGAAGCCCAGAACCGAGCCAGGGGCTCAGACTTCAAACATCAAACCGCAACTGACCAGCGTGGCGAGGTTATGGTCAAACAACCACCACGACCGACCCATGCAGACACGCGGAGTGACAGTGGTCGATCGCTTTGAGTAGCGACTCGCCCGCCGATGTCCTTTCGGCTTGCACCGCGGCGCGTTGGTTCGCATTATGTCCGACGTTTCGCGCCGCGCAACGGGAGCTCTCGTGAGTGGAACGCGGCAAATGGAACTGTACAAGCAGAGAGACTCGTCAGGTATCGTGTCAAGCAACACGCTGCGGTGGATACGTAAAGCACAGGCGAGCAGCTATCGAGAACAATGGAGTATGTGTGTATGTTGACCTTCTTTCACACCGTACGTCGCCAACCGCGCTAATCGGATGTGCGGGTCACGTCATTCTGCGCTCTTTATCTAAATACAATTCTCATCGCTGTACCTCACAGCGTAACTTCAATTTCGGTTAAAGCACTGACGAGCGCATGGAAAATCGTATACAATCAATTCATTTATTCGCGACCAACGTATGCCTTGCCTAGGTTGTTGATAACGAGATACACGTGCTCGCGTAAGACAAAAATAAAATCACTCGGCTAATCGCCCGCGCGCGATGCCGACCAAAGTCTTCGATATCCATACGCGTAAAACAAGAGGTATTCTCCTCTCTGGCAATAAAAAAGGAGGCGTTCAGATGTTAAAACGCCAAACAGTAACCAATTTCAAGGAAACCTGTTTGCGTTAACCACACAGATACTTGCGGTGAACACGCAAAAAAAACATGCTCTGATTATATTTGCATTGTCTTTGTAACTGATTGGTCCACACCAGAGACAACTTTCTTTAGAGCCTCGTCTCAAAGTGTCAGCCCTGTCAAACAATGGGTCTCCCGTATTATTGTTTTCGGTCTAAACTAGACATATAGTACTACAGTATACCCAACGCTTCGACTTTCGCTACCAAAATTATTCATCATAATTGAAGCTTTGGCGTCAGATCCTGTGAGGAGGAGGATGTGTGTGTGTGTGTTGTACACCCTTCACCACCACACATAGCCAATTCATAATAAAGCTGTCACTAGAAATAAAAAGTGCCAATTTATTACTGCTTCAGTCGCAAACCAGTGGGTCTGTTGTTCGACATACCGGTGTGCTGAACACGGTAATGAATCACGTTTGTTTATCAGATGACACCTTTATTAATTGTCTGTGTCGGGTGGAGGAGGCTGTACGGACACATTGCACTCACGCGATCTGACCCAAACATCAATTATGAGTCAACAATGCATACCTCTCCGATTTTGTGTTTGGGGTTGTGCTGCTACGTGTTGTTCGGTATAATGTCCGACGTTTCGCACCACCGGGTTGGGACCTTCTTCGTGAACTTAACCAAACGGCTCCACGTTTCCCTCTTGATCACACAGCGTTGCATGCCACTGCAGTCCCCGGGTAAACTCCCAGCACGTGGAAGCGAAACGTCGGACATCACGCCGACTAACAAGCGGTAACACAACTCGAAAACGCAACGCAGAGCCTTGAAATAGAACCACGCAGACCGACGCAGTAGTAAGACGTGCAGCAGCAGCGAGACTAGGCCTCGGCAAAGTAAGGTAATTTACCATCAAGAAGCGTGTCCCATTGGACATTATCATGGCGCGCTTCCAGGATGTGACCGGGCGTCGGTGCTTTCTCTGAACTGCAGAGGGCGAACATCGAGGGCGTGACAGCGTTCGTGCGAATGCCGCGCCAAGTCACGACCTCGTTGACGGCGGACCGCCAGTCGACATTGGATCTCGTGCCGGTGACGACGGAGCGCCTGATCCGTGATTGCGATCGCGGTGCAGCCGCGCTTAGAGCGATGGATGAGTCCTTGACCGCGACGGGGATGAAGGCCGAGCTGGTTGCGGCAGTCGCTGCCCATATGGAGGAGCGGTCGCTGTTCAGCGCCCTGTTCAGCAACGTCGGCAGCTCCATCGACGACGGCGATGAAGTCGATCGTTTTCCGAGCACGGGCGTCACGACCGCCAGCGCCTTCATTGACCTAATGCGGTGGTGGCCCCTTCGCAAAGAGCTGCTCCCTGCCCACTCACTACAAGATGGCCCGCGACTACTTGGGAGCGCCGGCGACGTCAACTCCCTGCGAATAGCGGAGCCGGGCGTGAGTTCACGTGCGTTCGCCGGTCGCTGTCAACGAGGCTCTTCATCCAGTGCAACGTGCTAGCGCTCGTGGATCGCGGCCCGCCGCCTGGAGGTCCCCCGTCTAACCGGGCCGGAGCGGCGCAGGATCTTATTGCCCGTCGTTCGTCCGAGGATGCCTATGTGTGTGTCTGTCTCTGTGTGTCTCTGTGTTATGTGGGGAGCGGTGGTGTAGCGGTTAGCGCGCTGCGCTATGAACCTGGCGACTCGGGTTCGATTCCCGCTCACGGCCAACACCCAGTGACGATTATCTGAACCGGTCCCGGGCCTCGCCTAGGTCGACTCAGCCTCAAATGAGTACCTGGTGCGGTGTGTAAACATTGCCACTAAGGAGACAAAGGCGGTTGGGCGTGGTGCTGGCCACCCATCCCCTCGTGTACCGATCCGGCCTTCATAGGTGCTCGCCAACAACACTTGCCCCTACAGTCTGTTAAGGCCATACGGGGGATCTTTGTCTCTGTGTTATCTCTCTCTGTCTGTGTGTCTCCGTGTCTGTGTTTTGTCTCTCTCTCAAATTTAGCAATCTTTGGAAGAACGTTAATCAACCAGGCGGGGTGTTGACTGTTGTGTTCGCCGACTCTCTGTGCTGTATTTGTGCTGTATATTTCTAAGTTTACTATGTTTTTTATTCTCTTTCATTCGTACCGGATGATGATTGCTTGTGTTGCAATCGAAACGTTGTATGCTATTATTTAATTAATTTTTCTTTCTACGTGACTTTACCGAAAGAACCAAAGAGTAATTCCTGCAGTCACGAAAGCTCCAAATCAAGTTTGATCAGGTTGTTGATGAGATCGTCATCGACCAAGGCGACTGGGACGTTGAAGTTATGGAGGACGATGTCGTCGACAGCCTCAACGCCCGATTCGAGAGTATTCTATATGAATAAAGCGCATTTACCTGTTGTAAACCTTTGTCATGTGTAGTACCCCAGTAATTACCCTGTAATAGAGTAATTTGTATAGGGTAAAAGGTCGGGTAAAGGTAGGCTCGTTGCTTTTTACCTTTTACCTTACCTTGCCGAGGCCTAAGTAAGACGACGCAGTAGTGAGACGACGCAGTAGTGAGACGTGCAGCAGTAGTGAGACGACTCAGTAGTGAGACGTGCAGCAGTAGTGAGACGTGCAGCAGTAGTGAGACGTGCATCAGTAGTGAGACGTGCAGCAGTGAGACGACGCAGTAGTGAGACGTGCAGCAGTAGTGAGACGTGCAGCAGTAGTGAGACGACGCAGTAGTGAGACGACTCAGTAGTGAGACGACGCAGTAGTGAGATGTGCAGCAGTAGTGAGACGTGCATCAGTAGTGAGACGTGCAGCAGTGAGACGACGCAGTAGTGAGACGTACAGCAGTAGTGAGACGTGCAGCAGCAGTGAGACGACGCAGTAGTGAGACGACTCAGTATTGAGACATGCAGCAGTAGTGAGATGTGCAGCAGTAGTGAGACGTGCAGCAGTAGTGAGACGTGCAGCACTAGTGAGACATGCATCAGTAGTGAGACGTGCAGCAGTAGTGAGACGACTCAGTAGTGAGACGTACAGCAGTAGTGAGACGTGCAGCAGTAGTGAGACGAGGCAGTAGTGAGACGATTCAGTATTGAGACATGCAGCAGTAGTGAGATGTGCAGCAGTAGTGAGACGTGCAGCAGTAGTGAGACATGCAGCAGTAGTGAGACGTGCAGCAGTAGTGAGACGTGCAGCAGTAGTGAGATGTGCAGCAGTAGTGAGACTGCAGCAGTAGTGAGACGACTCAGTAGTGAGACGTGCAGCAGTAGTGAGACGTGCATCAGTAGTGAGACGACGCAGTAGTAGTGAGACGTGCAGCAGTAGTGAGACGACTCAGTAGTGAGACGACTCAGTAGTGAGACGTGTAGCAGTAGTGAGACGACGCAGCAGTAGTGAGACTGCAGCAGTAGTGAGACGTGCAGCAGTAGTGAGACGTGCAGCAGTAGTGAGACGTGCAGCAGTAGTGAGACGTGCAGCAGTAGTGAGACGTGCAGCAGTAGCGAGACAACGCAGTAGTGAGACGTGCAGTAGTGAGACGTGCAGCAGTAGTGAGACGTGCAGCAGTAGTGAGACGACTCAGTAGTGAGACGTGTAGCAGTAGTGAGACGACGCAGCAGTAGTGACATGTGCAGCAGCGATAGTTGTGTATTATTGTCAGCTTATAACGCAACTGTATAAGCAGAAGTGTATTGTCCCGCACGTAAAAACAATAGGTATCTATTTTTAGTCGAGCAGTTCATTGGCATCGCAGACCAATATATTCACGCAGCATTTGCTTAAACAGAGCAAGCGAAGCAAGCAAACCCCTATTGGGCGGTTTCGACTTTCTGAGTCTCATCAGCAAAAAAAAAAGACAGGCTTGTTAAACACGCTGCCGGATCACCACCATGTTGTTACTGGCAAAGGCTAGTTGATTCAAAACACGGGTGAGCCCGTTGAAGCCAAAAAATATATTAAAAAAAAATACAAATATATATAATAAACAATACCCCAGCACGCGCAAATTGAAACGTACAACGTGCGGAGTTGCCGCCAAGCGTGGCGGTGCCACGCGGCAGTCACGGCACCATCCTCGCTGTGACGGCACAAGGGGCGAGTTTCCGAGGTGTCTGTGACGGCGAGCGACGCAAATCTCCCCGTCAGAGGCGGACGGCACAGCGTGGAAGCACTGGGCGGGGACGGCGGACTCGTCTCTCCTGCCAAACCGACCGTGGACCCAACACATTTTGTGCTTTCATTGCGTTCGGCCGGACGCTGAACAAACGTCTCATTCGACGCCCAAACATTCCTCCTCCTCCTTCTCTGAGACACCGGTGGGGTAACCATGAACCTCATCAGAGCAACGCCAAGCCGATGGGCACATCTCCTTAAAAATGTTTATTTTTTTAAAATTAAAGCCACGAACCACGACAGAACGACTGTGGCAACGCAAGCTACGGGCCACATCGTAAGCCAGCCCGCGCTGCTTCAATGGAGGAGGAAGAGCAGCCTTGCTGATGATCGGAACATCAGCAAGGTTGCAAGATCCGACCATGTCCGCCGAGGTGCATTGGCTTCCGGTTGCCGAACGATGATAATAAGGTCGCACTAATTACACACAAAGTGCTTGCTGCAAATGAAGCACAATGCCTTGCTGATCTCGTCAAGGAGCAGAAACCGTCACGCCTATTCCGGTCGTCATCGTAGCGGCTTTTGGCTGCAAGCCATCGAACAAAGACGGTGGTCACTGCAAAGCGGCGCTTTCAGATGCGGTTCTGCGGCCGTCTGGAACGCTCTTCCTTCCGATATTAGGAAGCCACTGGAGCTATGCACTTTTATATAATCTAGATTGAAAACTCATTCCTTTACAACTGCTTTGATCAGTTTAGTTTGTCGTCCTTCCACCGCACCTCCGATGAGCACGTTCGGCTACGTACGGCGCGAAAGAAGTTCAACACACATACAGCTCCTTCATGAATGGAACACTGCAGACACAAGCCACAGCAGTGACCGCTGTGGCCATGCAACCCAAACTATTGACCGGCATTGTAAGACCCGCGGTAGTCTGCTCTCCTCGACAACGGAGGAGGAATAGCAACACTCCATCGGCTTCTCCCAGCGAAGTCCTCTCGTGGCCCGCAGACCTCGACATTGGCACTTCGCTCCTGAACATATCGCTGCTGCCATCAAGCGTAGGAGCGGAACACAGGGGCGAGACGCTGCTTGATGCTGCTGTTGCCGCCGCCGCGACTACTACTACTACCACCGGACGGGTTGTGCAAGTTATCATTGTTAGCAAGCGTGGTCGCCATCCGTCACGATCCTACGACACAATACAAACTATGCAAAGGCAAAGATCCCCCGTGTAGCCTTAATGGACTGCTTGGGGTAAGTGCTGTCCGGGTGCACCTACGTAGGCCGGCACGGCAGACCAGGTGGTGGGTGGCCAGCAACCACGCCCGGCCGCCTTTGTCTCCCTTTACACTCCGCACAAGATACCCCTTTGAGGCTGAGTCGACCTAGGGGGAGGCTCAGGACCGGTTCAAACACTCGCCGCTTGTTATTGGCTGCGAGCGGGAAACAAAACTGTGAGCGCAGTGCGCTAACCACTGCGCCACCACTCCCCCCACACACACAGTGCGCTAACCACTGCGCCACCGCTCCCCACACACACACAGTGCGCTAACCACTGCGCCACCGCCCCCCACACACACGAGCGCAGTGCGCTAACCACTGCGCCACCGGCCCTACCCTGCACACCGCCTGATTTGATATCCCCGGTTAGAAGTTTTCTTGAACAGCTGTTCCGTCATTACCCTCCGCCATCGATGAACACCTTGGTACAATAGTCAGGGTTATGTCGATTTCATGTTTGCGTAACTTAATGTACGATGATCAGTCACAATGTAATCTACCCCATCCGACTTACGCCACACGGACTGCTTTTATATAACGTTGATATATGTTTGTGCGATATTGCAGATTTCTCGTGGCAATTGTTTTTGTGTTGATTTCTGTTCGCTTCGTTGCAGCACTTTATTGATGTTGTTTGTTGTTGTTGTTGTTGAGGCTTCGTCGTTTTTGGTTACCCGGGGTCGCTCTTCCAAATGTGGCTCCTCTGGTCTCTCGAGTTATAATCTGGTTTAGACAAAATAAATCTGACATTTGGGACCAAATGGGTTCCTCTTTCTACCTCTCAATGCAATTCCGAGCGAGTACCGTCTCCATGCACATCTGCATGAACCTCCCCCCCCCCCCCATTCTCAAATAATGGGCGAGCACAGCGACGTTTAAACTCAAACTCTAAATGTTCCAAGTGTTTTAATGCACTTTAAGTACGTGTGTGTGTTTGTGCATATATGTACATACATAGGAGCGGTGGCGTAGCAGTTAGCGCGCTGCCCTACGAACCTGGCGACCCGAGTTCCGTTCCCAATCACCGTCAGTACCGGTGACAATTATCTGAACCGGTCCCGGGCCTCCCCTAGGTCGACTCAGCCTCAAATGAGTACCTGGTGCGATGTGTAAACACAGTCACTAGGGAGACAAAGGCGACCGGGTGTGGTTGCTGGCCACCCACCCCCTCGTGTACCGTTCCGGCCTTCATAGGTGTTGTTGTTGTTGTTGTTTTTTGTCTGTTCGATATATGTATGTGTATATATGTAAACACAAACACACGCGGACGTACACCGAGGAGATGGAGCGATGCAATCAGTTCGTGTGCAGGTGGATTAATAAATCGCAAGAGATAACGACGGCTCGAAGAGGCATTCATCCAGCAGCGGATTGAGCACGGCTGCTGATGATGATGATATATAACGGGCATGTATACGCAGCGTCTGTAACGGTTATATGCGACTGCGCGCTCCGTCAATTTGTTTTAATCACTTTATTAATAAGAAAAGGGCCACGTTCCATTAAGGGCGCAGCCAAGCCTGGACGCCTAATGGAGGGACATTAAGGCTTGTTTATATTTTTATTTCTTTATTTCCGGCGACCAGCAAGTGTACGGCTCTGTGCGCCATCGCCTACCAGCGCAGCCTTGTTAGACACCCCCCCCCCCCGTTCGCTCGCCCCGCACACCGTGGTAGAGGAGCGAGTCATCATCGCGCTTGCGACTCACGGTTCGCAGGCGCGTTGGGGGTCCCCCACACAGCCACGCTCACGTCTCTACAGCTCGACAAAGTTGCCCGGCCTCCGATGAGCGCCGTTGGCTACTTGCGGTGCGAAAGAAGTTCAACGTACATATGCAACCTAATCGTTCGTGTAGCGCCGATCCTCCTGCAAGTGCGTGAACAAAGGGCCATTGCTCGAAACGTCGCCTGTTATATATTGTTTGACGAATGCGCTGAATTCCGGCGCGTGCGTTGCCTGGCACGGTGGTCCCGCGAGCCTGCGGCATTATCGTCCTTCAGAGGGCCCCCCCCCCCCTCTGCTCGGAGGTAACAAATGTGAACACATCAATTGTATTTGTATCAATCTATTCCAACCAATCAAACTTTAATTAGCGAGGCATGCCCCGCTCTCCGCGCCCTCCCTGCCCATCCCTGGACTCCGAAACTCCCTTCCCCTAGAGTGGGCAACGTCCGGCCCGCGGGCCGTATAAGGCCCGAGAAATAATTTGGTGTGGCCCTACCAAGGCAACCGCAGGCGGGACTCGAAATTCAATAAATCTCGGAGCAAACCTGGAAAAGCAAGTTGCGAGTAGCAGCAACATCATCAATACCAGCTAACATCATCACACGTCTCACCAAAGAGAAGCAGTTCCAGCCATCACATTAGGGGTGAGTTAATTAAATGTTTGACCAAATATAACAGGCTAATTTTGAAGTTGATAATTTTGTATGGCCCGCGAATGATGTTATAAATATCCAAATGGCCCTTGGCAGGAAAAAGGTTCCCCACTCCTGCCCTAGACCGTCCCGTCAACCACCTGCCCTTCGGTTCAAGTCCGGCAACTCTTCTTCGTCTCGGGCTGGCCATCCTGCCCCCCAGCCCCCCACCAACTACTCTCGCTGTACACTGCACAAGGCCACGGCGTCTCTGGACCATGTCTCGTTGGCACTGGGAGGCGACGTGAATTGGTCGTTGTGATTGAACTTCCAACAGGCCTTGCGCAATCACGCCCATGCAGGACACTTCCGAACGGAGCGAGGCTTTCCTGGGACATTAGAGATCGCATCATGACCCGTTAGACAGTTGTACAAGGACACTATAAATGACTTGCCTTACACGCGCACGCTGAACGTTATCTATTTTTGTAACTCGATTTGAAATAATAAAACAATTAAGCATCACGAATGTTCATGGTGGTTGAGCGCACTGCAACTATACGAACCTGGTGACATGAGCCCTGAGTTTACTTCCAGCCGCGGGCTATCACCAGAGCAATTGAGTGACATTGAACCGGGTCCCCTTGGGATAAATAAACACACACGTTCGGCACAGCGTGGAGAAGGCATTCATCCAGCAGTGGATTGATAAAGCACTGTACGTTATTATTTACATTTTCTACAGAAATAAATATTGATGTTGCTTTTTAATGTACATCGTTTCAAAAACGTCAAACATAGGGCACATATAAAAACGAACTTGTACACCATCTTTCTATTGCTTTGTTAAACTTTCTTTATTTTGAACGCCGATAATAATACACACTTTCGCCAGGCGGAATGACGGCTAATAGCGCGTTAGCTTTAGTCGTCACATCAACTCGTACATACAAGCGAAAGGAAGCGAACACGCCTATGTAGACGCGCGCGTGTGCAACTTATCAGACGCGCGCGTGTGTAACTTATCAGACGCGCGGCGCTGTACACGTATGTGTGTATCTACAAAGACAAATATCCCCCGTGTAGCCTTAGCAGACTGTAGGGGCAAGTGCTGTGAGCGAGCACCTATGAAGCCTGGAACGGTACACGAGAGGGGGGTGGGTGGCCATCACCACGCCCGACCGCCTTTGTCTCCCCAGTGGCGATGTTTACCACATCGCACCAGGTTACTAATTTTAGGCTGAGTCGACCTAGGGGAGGCCCAGGACCGGTTCAGATAATCGTCACTGGGTATTGGCCGTGGGCGGGAATCGAACCTCGGGTAGCCGGGTTCATAGCGCAGCGCGCTAACCACTACACTACCGCTCCCCACACAGACACACACGTGCACACACAGACACACACACACATATACGTACATTAAATTGCCGACGCCACGACTTCGTCTCAACACACGGCGTTCGCAATATTCATGGCAGAGGTGAAAGCGTCGCGCGGGTTTTACGCGTTTGTAATGACCCCCACTTGCAGTGTGGAAGCCGCGCGGGTGATGACCACGGCGCCGAGGGCACTCGCAGAGGGATCTGTGCCCGGAATCGACGAGGCGACTGCCTCAGAACCCACGCGTGGGCCGTGTCTGAGTGAACCCGGCCGGCGGATGCTCTGGTCGCGCTTTCTCTCGGCTTCAACGTCGTACTCAGCGGGGAGGCGAATCACTCGGTCCACCGATGGTGAAGATCGTGCGTCCGTCAAAGTGTTTAGAGCGACTCTTTGGTTTCTTTCGGTGAAGTCACGTAGAAAGAAAATAAATTAAATAATAGAATACCACGTTTCGAATGCAACACAAGCAATCGTCATTAGGTATAAATAAATTTGAGAGAGACAAAACACAGACACGGAGACACATAGACAGACACACGAGCAGTTTAGTTCTACCTGATGACGACTGCTTGTGTTGCAATCGCAACGTCGTATTCTATTTAATTTATTTTCTCTTTCTACGTGACTTTACCGAAAGAACCAAAGAGGAATTCCTGCAGTCACGAAAGCTTCAAATCAAGTTTGTTTAGAGCGAGGCGTAGAGCGACGTGGAACTCTAGGCCGACCCTGTCCCATGAATCCCAGGAGTAAAACCAAATCAATCTCATGTAAGTTCTGTGTCCTCAAATTTTGACACGGTTTACGTTTTATTTTCGGATTTCTCTACTTCAGTTATAGTTCAGTTGACGAGCATTCGCGCCGCCAAACTTCGTTCTTTCTTAGCCCGTCCACAACGTTATTAGAGTTTGCATCAGTCACGAAACGTCTATAGCGCTACATGTATACGCCGCGCTCTTTATGTACACGATTGTCGTGTAACAATCTCACATTTCCTACCCTTCCAGAAGACCCGTTAGACTTTGCATCAATCACCATCGTCTCAATCGAGACGATAGATAGAAGTGGGAGGGGGGGTTATAGTTCATATGCGACGCAAAACACCCATTCATCCCATGCTCACAATAATAAAATAAAAATAATCGATGCCTCGAGTTTCCTGGCTGGTTGCTGGCTGGGCTCCTTTCCACTCCCAACACTAACTCTGTTGTTCGTGGCTGCGGCACATTGCCACCGAAACTAGCTGGGTAACTGGCTACACGATATTTTCCAGGTAACAAATAAGCATCGAATTGAAACGGCAGACGGACGTAATAATGAAAAAAAAAAACAACAACAATACATAACGACACCGACGAGGCGAGAGTAACGAATGCAGAAGACTGACGACACGGTGAATTTAAAACGACGCTTAGATTTCAATGCGGCATATTGTTACATATTTCAAACAACCTGTGTATTACTCTTAGCGTTCCCAGTACAGGAATGTGTGAGAAGAATTATGAAAATTACAGCCGCCTCTTATTTTTCTTTGGCAATCCCACTGCTTGCCGGACCGACGGCCACTCATCCCCACGGCGTGTTGGTCAAGTATGGTGAAACCCAGCCTCCACGTGCAGCGTAAAGGCGACACGCTTACACGTGTCCCGTAAATGTGTAATCCGTTCTTAAATAGCGCAATCGAAGTTTAAGTTCATTTGCATCCGTTACACGGAAGGCCCCATTAAAGCCGGTTGCACGGCAATTTCACATGGGGGTGGGGGGTGGGGGGGAGAGATCCCTGGTGCCGCGCGAGCGCAACAACAAAAACCGAAGATAGAACGTCGACATTGGAGAGAACGAGTACAGATACGTGCAAGTAAGCTCTGCAATTATAACTCGACGACAGTTTTCACCGCGTGGCTCAAATGTTGGCGAAAGTCTTTGCCCCCATCCCCTCCTCCTCCTCCGCAACCCCCCGCCCAAAAAATAAATACAAATAAAATGAAGAAAAATAATCATCTGGAGGGATCTTCATCGCCAGCACGTGGCAGAAGAGGAAGCGTTCGCAACAGTCCCACGAGGTGTGACGATCACGTGGGGGGGGGGGGGGGGAACAAGCTCGGGGTCAATTAATTGGGGGTCACGAGACATCTGGACCAGCGTGTACACCTCGCATTTGAATATTCCGTGATGTTTGTGTCGGCGTGCGCTCGTGTGTCGTTTTGTGTTCGAATACTTCCCCCAGCGTTCACGAGTATCGTGTCGTGGGGGGTTGGCTGTCACACAACGCAAGGTGGCCGTCTCTCTAAAATCTAAATAAACGTCGAAATGTCGACACTCATAGAAATCCCATGAGCCATAATTGTAAATAAATACCGGCTCCTGTCTCCCCTCTACAGCACGTAGATATCCCTTCCTGTACCGCATATAGCTTACCTACAAAAGGTAGATATTTGTGAATATATTCATACGTGGCAGACCAAACACATGCGGTTCTGCATGTGACAATGTGACAATGTGGCGACGTCGTGGAGAACATTTTACACGGCACCGGAGTGAAATTAGCACACCACCCCACACCGAATTAATTATCGAACAGGGAACTAGACCGAGGCGACACCACACCTCCGCACGTCATATCTGCTCCGTGGTTCCCCCCTGCCTCTCGAATTCCGATTAAAATCCTCCGCTCCGAGTTCCGTGAATGCGGCAGTCGAGTAGACAGAATCGAGCCGTCGAACGTCCGCCGTCTCTTCGCGTCGCGGATTCAAAACGCGCGGCGCTGAGACTGCGAGTGAGCGAGTAAGTGCGCATTCCCCACCCCCACCACCCCCGCCTTCCTCTTCCCCTCTCCTCCCAGCGGAGTTTTTAACGCATTTGCCTAAGCCATGTGACATCAAAAATGCGCAGGTTCTCACGAGCGCGCATCTCGCACGCGCACGTGATTTCGCAGCGATTAGCCGCGTGCCGCTGTGCCAGATGTTTCTGCTCGCATCTGCGGGGTGGCAGTGGTCGCAGGAAGAAGGTGGTTTGCGGTGGTGGTGATAATCTGACAGCCTACCCACCACGCGAACGGGAAATTGTACGCTGTCTGTTGACAACAACAACAACAACAAATGCACTTTAACTGTGCGAGCTTTAGTTAATTAAAGGGAGAGAGAGATGTGCGGTTTAAAAAAAAAATACCATCACGGCGACGAAGATTACACTGTTGGGTTTAAATAGACACGACGGTTGATTGTGGTGGTGGTGGTGATGAAGATTGAATTATGAATCGATGATGATTGGGAAGCGGACACGCTGACAAATAGCGAGATGAAATTGTCTCTCTGCCGCTCACGGTAAGTGTGCATGTTACCACGGCTGTAGATGCGATATAAAAGAAGAGTGCTCCCGAAGCCGCTTTAGGTCGCCCGCGCTAATTAACGTGGCTCTGATGTCTCCGCTTCGCATAATAGAACAAGAGCCCTTTAACAAACGCCGAGTTTACCTTGAGTGGCAATTCATTTCAACCGGCGCGCAAACGCACGCACGCGTACACGCGCACAAACGCGGTCGTGTTTATTATCACGTCGTAATTCAAACCGAGCCCCGACAATCTGCACCATGAACAATTACTTTCTTTGTCACGGTCATTGTCTAGTAACCCCGTACTCCCCCACCCCCTCCACTGCCTTCCGTGCCGTCGACCTCTTGCTATCGCCTGCTCAAGTCTAGGCTCGCGAAATTCTTCGTTTAACCTCCGTCTATGACTGGACGGCCGCTCTCCTTTTCGATACAAAAACAAATGCGCACAACTCTTCCCTGCGTCCTTTTGCGATGCACAAAACAAATGTGCATCTTGAGATATGCGGCAGCTTGAGATGCGGTGGAGACTTTAGACGGCAATATAAATCAAATGTATTGTAAATATCGAGTAACCGTATGGTGTGTGCGCGTATGTTTGTGTGTATGTGCATGTATGTATGTGTATGTATATGCTAAAAGTGGGGAACGGTAGTGCAATGGTTAGCGCGCTGCGCTACGAACCCGGCTATACGGGTTCGATTCCCGGTCACGGCCAACACCCAGTGGCGATTATCTGAACCGGCCCTGGGCCTCTCCTAGGTCGACTCACCCTCAAATGAGTACCTGGTGCGATGTGTAAATATCACCACTAGGAAGACAAAGGCGACTGGAAGCGGTGCTGGCCACCAATCCACCTCGTGTGCCGTGCTGGTTTTGTTTTGGCGCTCGCTAACAGCACTTGCCCCAACAGTCTGTTAATCCTGTACGGGGAATCTTTGTTTTTGTCTGTGCCGACGGGCATAAATTACACAAACACATACATGTACGTACAGTGATTCGTTCATACAAGCATCGTACTGTGCATTAGTACGGCCATAAGCGGCACATACTGGGAGGAGAAGTGCTGTGCCAGTGTTTAGCGATATCGCGTTCTCAACACGATCACCTGAGTTCCACTCCCGACCGCGGCTAGCATGGGTGGCAAGTTGTATCTCAGCTGATCCTCGGCAACCCCCCTCCCACCACCCTCGTTCACCAAGCCGCTCGAACCGGCGCGGTGAAGTATGGTCAAATAACCGACTGACACGGCTCGGATAAGTCTTCATCCAACGGCGGATGAACAAAAGTCAGTAAATTCGTATTATTGTCACATATAGGTGTACTGTACTTATTCCATTAACGCGCAGTAACCAACGTGGTGAAGTATGGTCAAACAAACCCCCTACGACCGACACGATTTGTGGATACCTTCATCCAACGGAGGCTTGACAAAGGTCTGACATTTAAAAATTATCGGCATCATCATCATCATCCGTGGTCAATCAATCCACTGTTAGATGAATGCCCTCCCCAAGCCGCTGTCGGTCACGGGAGTTGTCGGACACCACGGACGTGATGAACGCGGCTCTGTGCGCGTAACAATGATGATGATGAGCGTCACGCGGCTCTTACCGAAAGAAGTCTTCGCGGCAGTAGAGCTTGCCCTCCCTGGAGAAGCACTTGTCCGAGAGCGAGCAGCTGCACTCGCAGCACTGCACGCAGCCCGGGTGCCAGGGCCGGTCGAGCACCGTGAGCAGGAAGCGACCCAGGATGGGCCGCTCGCAACCCGCGCAGTAAACCATGACGCACGGGCTCGCAGGCGATGGGGTCACGAACGCACGCGGCCTCCTCCCGCCTCCTCCCTCTCCACCCGTGCCGACTCTCCCCGCGTGTCGCGCTCTCTTCTCGTGCCGACTCTCCCCTGCGTGTCGCGCTCTCTCTCTCTCTCTCTCCACCCGTGCCGACTCTCCCCTGCGTGTCTCTCTCTCTCCCCCGTGCCGAGAGAGAAAGACGCGACGAACGCGTCTCGTCTCTGATGTCTTTCGGAGGTTGAGAGAGAGAGAGAGACAGTCAGCGGCGGCAGCGGCAGCAAACTGCGGTGTCCTTTCGGGCTACGAATGCCGGAGGAAGCCTTCTCCAGCAATCTTCTTCATTGAGCTCGCCGACTCCCGAATAATTTGCTTTCAGATTAAAAAAAAAAACCGCGCGCCTTGCGGGGATGGATAGCAAGCAGCTCCTCGGGAGAGATCACGCGATGAGTGAATTTATTTTTTTAAAACGTGAACTAAGATGTTGCGCGTCTGGCTTGTCCTGCGTCCGGCCTGACCGGAGCTACCCTCTCCGTTGTGCGCTTTTTTTTTTGGGAGCCGTACGAAAGGAGGCCGCTGGGGCGTGCGGGCGTGCGGGTGGATGGGGGGGATCTTTGCTGGATGGAGGTGGCCGTGGGGAGTCCGGGGGGGGGGGGGTCTCCGCTGAGCAGGAACCCTGTGCGTCGCTGCTGCTGCTGATGGAGCTGCCTCCGCTGCTGCCTCATCAGACGCCCGCTCGCTCCATATCTTAGCGCCCTCCCGCGCGTCACTAGCCTCGCGGCCAATGGGAGGCAAACACTCGACTCGCAATTCTACATCATCACGGGCACGCGCGCGCGCGCAGACACAAAGGCAAAGATCCCCAGTTGTAGCCTCTAACAGACTGTTGGGGCAAGTGCTGTTAGCGAGCACCTATACGAAGGCCGGCACGGCACACGAGGGCGTGGGTAGCCAAGAGCACGCCCGGTGATGTTTACACACCGCGCCAGGTACCATACTCCGCCGCCTTTGTCTCCCCAGAGGTGATGTTTACACACCACAAAAAGGCACTACTTTGAGGCTGAGCCGACCTAGGGGAGGCCCATGACCGGTTCAGATAATCGTCACCGGTGTTGGCCATGAGTGGGAATCGAACTAGGGCGGCCGGGTTCGGAGCGCACCACGCTAACTGCCACACTAGAGTACCACACACATACACACACACAAGTACAAACACACAGACACACATACACAAGTACACACACATACACAGACAGACACACACACAAGTACAAACACACAGACACAAGTACACATACACACACAGACACACATACACAAGTACACACACATACACAGACAGACACACACACAAGTACAAACACACAGACACAAGTACACATACACACACAGACAGACACACATACACAAGTACACACACAGACACAAGTACACACACAGACAGACGTATACACAGACAGACACACATACACACACAGACACAAGTACTCACAGATGCACGTACACACACAGACACAAGTACACATCACACAGACACACAGATACACAAGTACACATACACACAGACAGAAGTACACACAGATGCACGTACACACACATACACAGACAGAGACACAAGAACACACACAGACACAACTACACACAGACGCACATACACACACACAGACACAAGTACACACACACACAGACGCACACGTGCCGCTGGAAATGTGGACGTGAAACGGTGTGTCATTCATTGTGACGATCATGATGATCACGACAATGTGATATCTCGCAATGTATGTCATAACCCATCATCGCCATCATCACGACGACCAACGATCGTTATTTAAAGTAAATGTTTATTGCACGACCCACTGGCATCTACCAATGTCACCTCGATCATCATGGTGATGGATGGCAGTGGGTTTTTACATAATCCTTATGGTGGTCGCGGTGATGATGAAGATAATGATGCTGATGGATGAGCAGTAAATTATAAAAAAATAACGATTATGATGATGGTGGTTACAATAACCATCAAGGTACTTGTTTTACCATCATCATACAACTTGAATTTTCGTTATTTAGTAACCGTTGATGGAGTTCAATTAACGATACCACGGCCCCGGTACAGATAGTCTGACATAGGTCTATTATTGCGAGGTGACCAAAACTGATGATGATAATGTGACAAAGGTGACGAAATTCGGACGTAAATTTGCATCTTAATGTATCCGGAACCACGTCGGCTTTTCAAACTCTGGGCAAATGCGCACAAGTGGCTTAATTAACACAATGGAATGTGTATTGTCAAATAAATAAATAAATAACCACGAGTAACAACAATAATAATAGTGGCGGTGGCGTCATCAGAGACTACGCAGCCACCAGACAAATCCTCTTATCTTATATTTACATAGCGCCTTCATCCAAGGCGTTTTACAAGGGTTTTAGGTGGTACATTGAGGTTAGTTAAAGGTGACGCGGTGGATAGGGCTGGGGTATGGTGCGGGATGGTTGTTGGAAACGGGAGTCACGGGGGGGTACCTCGGGATGGCGGGAAAGGATGAGCCAGGGAGAAGAGATGATGGGTCTTGAGGGAGGAGCGGAAACTGGACAGGGAGGGTCAGTTTAACACGTCGGCTCGCTTCACTTGGAGGGGAAGTTTGTGCCAGTGCAAGGGGATGGCAAGTGGGGGACAAGGAGCGGAAACGAGTGGAGCAGAACAGACTGAGCGCTTACATTCAGCTTGTATGCTCGGATGCCTACGTTCACACCAAACAACGACGCTAATGAATGATTGTTTTTTTTGCCTGACATTGTTAAAGCGGCTCGGTAGCGCTGGGTCTACTGCGGTGTCTTACGCGCTCTCGATGCAGAAAACCGACGACACGCGTTGCCAACAGCACGATACTGGAGATCGTTAAAAAATATAAAACCACGCATAATAGTCGACGTTTTCGTGAAATGACACTCCTTCCGTTCTCTCTGCTATGCAGTGCCAATAGACGACGTTTCGGCCAACGGCCCTGCTTCTCATTCTCTCGACTATTGTCACAGATGCTTTCATCTTCAGGACAGTGTTGTTTGAAGAGTGTGCGGAATATTTACAGATGTTTTGTGCTTGTGCACCGCTGCACCAGAGCATTTTTTTTATTGTATTACTACCTACGTGATTTTACCGAAAGAACCAAAGAGTATGCTGTCGGTTTGTCTGATTTCCCCTCCCCCCCCATAAGTTCAATGACACCACCTACAGGCGGTTTACCTGCGATTGGAAAACCAGAAGCGGGACTCGCGTGCCTCCCGTCGATGGCTCGGTGCGATCCTCCAACTGCATTTGTCCTCTAAGGCAGCGGTCCACAACCCCCGGTACCGGTCCGCGGCCTGTTAGGAACCGGACCGCACAGCAGCAGGAGGTGAGCGCGGTGAGTCCACGCGTTGCCCGCCCCCATTATTTGATTATTTACCACTTTGTCCGCGCCTCTTTCCCGCACTGCGCACTTGTCTCAGTCACAGTGTTGGTATAAAGCCCACGAGCTCTAACCCCTAGTAGCCACAATGAGTAAAAAAACAAACGTCGCTGGAGAGCTACTTTGAAAAGGGGGGAAAGACCCAATGATGAACCCCCTCCCACGGTCCGTTAAAAAATTGTCTTCCACGAAACCGGTCCCTGGTGCCAAAAAGGTTGGGGACCGCTGCTCTATGGCCACCGTGGTGCTCATGTGAATGTCCCGCTGGTGCATGGGGTTCGGCCACAGTGCGCGATTGGAACACAGCGACTCGTTTTGTTTAAAAATTTTGCAGGCCGCGTCGGTGGCCAGTGATGTCTGAAGCCGTCCAGAGAACCACGCGTTCATCCACCGGTACTTGATGGGGGAGGAGGGGGAGCTTAATTCAGCAGTGGATTGACAAAGGCAGATGGTTAATATATCGTACCAATCTGGCAGTATCCATTGTCCATGACGCACAGCGATAGAGACGACAGATATTCTCTTACAGCCCTTTGTCAAGTAAATTATCGGGGTGAAGGCCTCTCCACACCGTGTCGGTCATGGGGGTTGTTTAAACCATACCGTAGAAAATTAGAACCTGGTGTGCTGTGTAAATATCGCCACTGGGAATACAAAGGCGGCCGGGCGTGGTGCTGGCCACCCACCCCCTCGTGTGCCGTGCCGGCCTTCATAGGTGCTCGCTAACAGCACTGGCGTAAATGTTATACGGTAGATCCTTGTATTTGTCTAAAACCATATTTCACCACGCTAGTCCGTTCTGGTTGGTAGCGGGGATGGGGGATGGCGGCAGTACCCGTTCAGATATCACCCGCCACTGATGATACGCGTGGCAGGGAATTGAACTTAACTTCGTCGGATTTATAGCGCGGTGCGCCAACCACTTGCGCCACCGCTCCACCTCTGGACAGATTCACCGGAGCGATTATTCTAAATTTCATGCACCGCTGACTCCGTGCTTCTTATTCAAGGACAGGCTTAGGCCCATCTGACTCCACTCATGCGCCTATGTCTGACCGTGATAAATCGTCCACGTGCTTTAACCAGCACTGCAATTATAATCATTATTACAATCCTCAGCCTCCTGTTCTAGAACTGCCTCGCTTCACCAACAAGCAACGCGCAATGTCTCTCTCTCTCTCTTTCTCTCTCGTCGTGGCCCACAACTCTCAAAGTGCGCACGCACGCACGCACGTCGTCTTCATTCTAATTGGTCGAGACCGGTGTTAGAATGGCAGTCGAACGAGGGAGAGGCAACGCCTCCGAGAGGATGACCCGCCACGGTGCTGGAATCGATTGGGATCAGTTGACGAGCGAGACGGATTAAAGTTCTCGCTGAACCGTGAGAGCTGCGCATGGGTGGCGGGGGCGGTGTCTTTTATCTAGCAGTGTAAAGCCACTGATGGTGATGATGATGTTCTTTCTACCTACGTGACTTTACCGAAAGAACCAAAGAGTATGGATTACTGCAGTCACGAAAGCTTCAAATCAAGATCGGTGTTCGTGTTTTTGTTTGTTTGTTTGTTGTTGCACCCGATTCAAGATCCGAATGGCTCACAGGGCTATACCAAAATACATAAACTGAAAACTGGCTTCGGCATTGTTGTCGGTTGGGTATTGGCACAGCCTGTCCCTTGTAACACAGAGGCTCTGTTGGTCTCCTTCTCCTCTCTGCGCTGTGCTGGCGCGAGAGCTTTGTGCGGGAGTGCGCTGCGGTCGACGGAAGAACTGGGGAGGCCGTGCACGTGACGAGGAGAGGCACAGACGTGGCGCATTTTCACAAGAGGTTGACGACGCACACAAACAAACAAAAAAGATGCCACCCCCCCCGCCGCCCCCGCCGCCCCCGCCGCCCCCGCCGCCCCCGCCGCCCCCGCCGCCCCCGCCGCCCCCGCCGCCCCCGCCGCCCCCGCCGCCCCCGCCGCCCCCGCCGCCCCCGCCGCCCCCGCCGCCCCCGCCGCCCCCGCCGCCCCCGCCGCCCCCGCCGCCCCCGCCGCCCCCGCCGCCCCCGCCGCCCCCGCCGCCCCCGCCGCCCCCGCCGCCCCCGCCGCCCCCGCCGCCCCCGCCGCCCCCGCCGCCCCCGCCGCCCCCGCCGCCCCCGCCGCCCCCGCCGCCCCCGCCGCCCCCGCCGCCCCCGCCGCCCCCGCCGCCCCCGCCGCCCCCGCCGCCCCCGCCGCCCCCGCCGCCCCCGCCGCCCCCGCCGCCCCCGCCGCCCCCGCCGCCCCCGCCGCCCCCGCCGCCCCCGCCGCCCCCGCCGCCCCCGCCGCCCCCGCCGCCCCCGCCGCCCCCGCCGCCCCCGCCGCCCCCGCCGCCCCCGCCGCCCCCGCCGCCCCCGCCGCCCCCGCCGCCCCCGCCGCCCCCGCCGCCCCCGCCGCCCCCGCCGCCCCCGCCGCCCCCGCCGCCCCCGCCGCCCCCGCCGCCCCCGCCGCCCCCGCCGCCCCCGCCGCCCCCGCCGCCCCCGCCGCCCCCGCCGCCCCCGCCGCCCCCGCCGCCCCCGCCGCCCCCGCCGCCCCCGCCGCCCCCGCCGCCCCCGCCGCCCCCGCCGCCCCCGCCGCCCCCGCCGCCCCCGCCGCCCCCGCCGCCCCCGCCGCCCCCGCCGCCCCCGCCGCCCCCGCCGCCCCCGCCGCCCCCGCCGCCCCCGCCGCCCCCGCCGCCCCCGCCGCCCCCGCCGCCCCCGCCGCCCCCGCCGCCCCCGCCGCCCCCGCCGCCCCCGCCGCCCCCGCCGCCCCCGCCGCCCCCGCCGCCCCCGCCGCCCCCGCCGCCCCCGCCGCCCCCGCCGCCCCCGCCGCCCCCGCCGCCCCCGCCGCCCCCGCCGCCCCCGCCGCCCCCGCCGCCCCCGCCGCCCCCGCCGCCCCCGCCGCCCCCGCCGCCCCCGCCGCCCCCGCCGCCCCCGCCGCCCCCGCCGCCCCCGCCGCCCCCGCCGCCCCCGCCGCCCCCGCCGCCCCCGCCGCCCCCGCCGCCCCCGCCGCCCCCGCCGCCCCCGCCGCCCCCGCCGCCCCCGCCGCCCCCGCCGCCCCCGCCGCCCCCGCCGCCCCCGCCGCCCCCGCCGCCCCCGCCGCCCCCGCCGCCCCCGCCGCCCCCGCCGCCCCCGCCGCCCCCGCCGCCCCCGCCGCCCCCGCCGCCCCCGCCGCCCCCGCCGCCCCCGCCGCCCCCGCCGCCCCCGCCGCCCCCGCCGCCCCCGCCGCCCCCGCCGCCCCCGCCGCCCCCGCCGCCCCCGCCGCCCCCGCCGCCCCCGCCGCCCCCGCCGCCCCCGCCGCCCCCGCCGCCCCCGCCGCCCCCGCCGCCCCCGCCGCCCCCGCCGCCCCCGCCGCCCCCGCCGCCCCCGCCGCCCCCGCCGCCCCCGCCGCCCCCGCCGCCCCCGCCGCCCCCGCCGCCCCCGCCGCCCCCGCCGCCCCCGCCGCCCCCGCCGCCCCCGCCGCCCCCGCCGCCCCCGCCGCCCCCGCCGCCCCCGCCGCCCCCGCCGCCCCCGCCGCCCCCGCCGCCCCCGCCGCCCCCGCCGCCCCCGCCGCCCCCGCCGCCCCCGCCGCCCCCGCCGCCCCCGCCGCCCCCGCCGCCCCCGCCGCCCCCGCCGCCCCCGCCGCCCCCGCCGCCCCCGCCGCCCCCGCCGCCCCCGCCGCGGTATAACCAAAGCAGAACTTTTTGGGTCAGGTGGAGAAGCAGCTATGAAGGCCGGGATGTCACACGACGGGGTGAGTGGCGAGCACCACGCCCGGCCGCCTTTGTCTCCCTCGTGGCAATGTTTTACACATCACGCAACAGGTAACTAATTGTGAGGCTGAGTTCGCCTTAAGGGAGGTGCCAGGAGCGGTTGGGATAGTTCGCCACTATTTATTGGTCGTGAGCGGGAATTGAACTCGGGTCGCGAGGTTTTGTCGAGCAGCGCGCTAACCGCTGCACTAACCGCTGCACTAACCGCTGCACTAACCGCTGCACTAACCGCTGCACTAACCGCTGCACTAACCGCTGCACTAACCGCTGCACTAACCGCTGCACTAACCGCTGCACTAACCGCTGCACTAACCGCTGCACTAACCGCTCAACCCACTTCGCACGCACGGAACACGCAGACAAAGATCCCCCCATGTAGCCTATATCGACCGTTGTTGGGGAGACCACCGATGCGAAGAAGGCCGGCACGGCGCACGAGACACTTGTGTGGACATACCGTGCCGGGTGCTGATTGAAGGACGAGTCAACCAATTGGGGGAAACCTAGAACCAGGGACTTATTTAAGGCTGAGTCGACCTAGGGGATGCCTAGAAACAATTCAAATAACAACGGAGTTTAGGCACGCCCGGATTTGTAGCGCAGCGAGCTGTCCAATGCCTCAACGTCTCCGCACACACCCGCAGATGCGTGACGCGTTCAGGGTACATTTCAGAATCGTCCGTAAATTAGTTATGAGGTCATTGTCAACGCATAGTGTCATCATCATCACCATCACCACCGTCACCCATCATCAATCCACTGCTGGATGAAGGCCTCCCCGGTCCCGCGTTCTAACCCGAGGACAGTTTATCGACGTAAAATCACGAAGGATAAAAAATGCACAATTCAATTTCCCATACACGGGTGAATGAATGAGGACCCACTCCGTGTCGCTGGCCAAAGAACGTGTTGTTGTTATTGTCGTTGTTGTTTTTCACCATATTTCACCACTCAGTGCAGGGTGGCGGTGCAGAAGGGGAAGGGGGATTGTCCAGGGTCAATTCAGATATCTCTCACCGCTGATGGTATCCGTGGCCAGGTTGTCGGTCTCACAGCACAATGCGCTCCAGTCTGTACCACGGAAAATTAAAGTTACGGAGCATTCTCGTGGTCTGCCAATTGTGCGCTCTGATGAATGTATACACATGCGCGGGCTGCACGGAGACTTAAAGACTTCGCGAGAATGAGAATACGAGGACGTGTATGATCATTGGATGGAACTATTCTTGGGTCTTTCGGTAAAGTCACGTAGATAGGCTGAATTACGACGTTTCGATCACAACACCAGCGATTGTTTTCCTACTGATGACGATCGCTTGTGTTGTGATTGAAATGTCGTAGTTCAACCTATCTACGTGACTTTACCGAAAGACCCAAAGAATATGAATTCCTGCAGTCACGAAAGCATTACGTCAAGATTGAAACTATGAACTGTTTTTGTTTTACCAGGTAAAGCCCACTGACCTTTTATAGTTCTTTTTTTGCAGAAGCAACCTGGCCACATATGGTAGCCCAATGACGTGGCTTATCACGTGGAATCTTATAGCAGCCACATACTCTAATCACATGTTTATAAATGTGGAGGGAAAAACGGGAGGTCCTAGAGGAAAATACACGCGACCACGGGGAGAACATGCTTTCTCCAAATACACCGCAGGCGTCAGGATCGGGATCGAACCCACGACCTCCTGTAAACCAGGCGAAGGAGATAACATCTCGCCAACCGCGGCGCCAGTCCCCTACTGAACAGCGGCGGTGGAGTGTAGGCCAACCAATCCCCACGACCGACACGGCGAGGAGAAGCCTTCATCCAGCAGTGGATTGATGAAGGAATGTACACTCATAAATATACCGAGTCCGCAAGCCTTATGGACTTGCGATACTGAGAGCCCGACGTTACCCGTAACCTGTTCACAGGAATGCGTAGTATGGTTCGGTTCAAGTGTCTCTTGCCTATTATGGCAGAATCACCAAACACAAACCCGCAAGGTTCGGCCACTGCATCCTCACACGCACACGCACGCACGCGTCCAAAGGCGTGCCTACCACGTGTCTGCATATCGTCCTTTCTTCCACGTGTCCTCGACCCCTCGAGGGTCGGGGCGGGCGGGGGGGTGTTGGATGATCACACCACCACCACCCCCCTCCCCTTCTCAAGGGAACATATGCGACCAAATCCCATTTAATGAACGCACACGATGTACGTACGTTGATATGTGGAACTTCATTCGCACCGTACGTAGCCATCCGCGCTCATCGGAGGTGCGGGAAATGGTCTCGTCCGAGCTCGGAAGCCGAGCAGGTCTGAGCCTGGCTAGCGCTTTGATTGGTTGACAAACGCACGGTGGGTCGCTGTGACGCGTACCGGATGAAAGTCCGTGCGTAAGCCGCACCTTGTTCTGTGTTCTCCGCACACGTGTACACACATTGGTATTTCCATCGATCGATATGCGGCGTATGTGGAGACACACGACTGAGTTCGGCTCATTTATGATGCATCTACAGCGAAAGTAATATCGCTCTTGTCAATGACAGCTGGTAACCCAGCTGCGGTCGTGGCTGTAGCACGTGGCTGCCTGTAACCCGGCACTGTGGAGGCAGCGAGGGCTGTAACCCGGCACTGTGGAGGCAGCGAGGGGTTGGTGGATCACCGTGCACAGAATGTTGTGCAACTCCCTTCCATGTGGAGGTCGAGGAGGTTGCCATAGCCTGGCTCGCCACAGCAAGTGGGACTAATCGCCGTCTGTTTACATCTGTACGGGGTATAAAGTGTTGCCCCCTTTCATCCCACGCGTATAAACAACTCATCATGAATTGGCCGAATGTACTCCTCGATAAGTACATTTGTTGAACAAATCTGACTGCTCATGAGAGCCAGAAGATTTAAATCGGCACAGGGTTGGCTCGCTTAAACAAATGTTGCTGGTTAATATTTGGCTTATAAAGACAATAGGCCGATGATTTAAAAAAATGCATTAATTTGTGGACACACAGACTGGCATTCTGCTCGTTGAGTGTATACTTTGATGGGTGATCTCCATTAGGGCTTGCCAGGTGCTGTAGGCGTGGGTCTGCGAGGTGTGACCAGGAGATGGCAATGCTGAATGTCTTCCTCGGATTCTTCGCATTGCAAAAAACAAAGATCCCCCGTATAGCCTCTAACGGACTGTTGAGGCAAGTGCTGTTAGCGAGTAGCACCTATGAGAGCCGGCACGGCACACGAGGGGTGGGTGGCCAGCACCACGCACGACCGCCTTTGTCTCATCTTCTTTGGTTCTTTCGGTAAAGTCACGTAGAATGAGAATAAAATAATAAATTGATAAAATAAAATAACACAATAATATTCTCACGACGTTTCGGCCACAACACAAGCGGCCTTCATCAGGTGAAGGGGCGAGACTGTCCGGTACGACAGCGCTGGAGTGAAAGAGCCACGTTCAGATCACGGCCTTTAACACACCGCACCAGGTACTCATTTGAGGCTGTGCCGCATTGCTCCCACATTAAGACAAACATTGCTCATCAGTGGAGTTGACCAAACGTGTCAGTGTGGGCTGGTCCCTCCTGCAAACAAGGGTCGCGTAAGACTGCGCGACACACTCCTGGGTAAACATGTTACATTGTTACGGATATGGGTATAACAATGCATTCATCAACGTATCAATATCGAGTTAAGTCTCACTAAACATGCATCGCATGTCTCGTGAGACTTAATCGATACGTTCAACACCTGCAAGGAATCGTGCCTGTAAACATGGAGGCGTGTTCGATTTACGCAAATTATGTGCACACGTGATCGTGAAAGGTGGCGGCTGCTTTGAGGGGGAAGGGGGGTGGTCTTCATCCAGCAGTGCATTGATCATGGCTGATGATGATGTAAGGCAAATAACAATGTCCACATTACAATAAAAAAAAAACTCCAAATGACACTCCGAAATTAAAGAATATTAATATATCCTTGAATAAAATCGGCGTGGCCGTGGCGATGTGGGTGGAGGGATTATTGTTACACCCAGGGGTTTCATTTCATTCGGCTCTATTAAAAAAAAAAACGATTCCACATCCAGTACATCTCTCGCTCACGGTTGCGACGACGAGTCACGACGTTCCTACCACTCCTCTCAATCCATAAAAGACAGTCATTCAGCTCTGGTTACACAGCTAATTGTCGCACAAATACACGAACATGCAATGTGTGTGCGTGCGACAATCTTTAGCCCGGGTTACACCCGCAACTTCCGATTCGCACTGTTGGCTACGTACGGTGCGAACGAAGTTCTCCATCACGGCGCATGCGCACATTTGGTGTAGCTGTCAAGTGCGCAGGCGGTACAACTGCATCGGGGCAGCATCCCGGAAGGAGTAACACAAGTACGGAGTTGTGAATAACTGTGCGTCGGAGGAGTGGGGGTGTAGAAATTGGAAGAGGGAGCGGCCCTATTTCATTCCTTGCACGAGGGACCACCACCACTCCTCCCGTGCCAGTCACGTTACGCCCCCTGCATGCATATGCAGATGGTTGCATTACGGATGCCCCGGGTAACCACCGCTTGTACACGCGCCGTCTATACGAGTCCCCAAGCGCGCCGCTTTTCTTACCCACCCCGCGACACCCACTCCCCCCAGCCCAGCCCAGCCCCGTGATAAATGTCGTGGCCTTCCCCTCTCCTTTGGCCCCGATTGCGCCAAAAAAAAAAACTAGTAGCCTGACCCCGGGGGCCAGGCTATTAGCCGATATTAAAACACGGTCCACCCTGGCGGCTGGCGGTAAATTGCGGAGTCTTCGTTTATCTCGTAATGGGATCGTCGCCGTGTCTCGGCGTCCACGTGCATCCGTAGTGTTATTACTGTTGTTGTTTTGGTATTGGATGGGTAGTCGTGGCCCGCAGTTGACCCATATATAGATATTTAGCGAGGTGCAGGTGCAGTATTGCTGGCCGCACGCGCGCGAGAGAGAGCTCAAGATAGCTCCCCCCAGACGGTATTTTGGCCTACTTCTTCTCGCTGGTCCAGACGTCTTGGATGTCCGTGTGGATACACCGCGCTTTGACACGCACGACTCACTCACAGTACTGCGGTGAATCCGTACACGCGAGAGTCTTTGGCTGCTGTCGATGTTCACGTGATAAGCCACTTAGTAGAGCAATCTTTTGCGATAGCCAGGTCGCTTCTGGGAAAAAAAGAGGTACTACCTAGCTCAGTGGGCCTTAGCTGGGAAAATAACAAAAAATATCTACACGTTGTGTTCGTTTTTTTTTGTATTGCTGAGTAAATGAACAGAGGAGAGGGGGAACTCAAGAAAGTTGCACCGTTAATTCAACTGCTGTGCTGGTTGGTAGGTGGAAGCGAACCGGCAACCTGTGGATCGCAAGTCCACAGCGCAATGAATATTTACGAGGCTTATTAAATAAATTCGTATGCTTCCGTTCCGTATAGCAACATCCACGTTTGTTGAACTTCTTTCGCACCGCACGCAACCAACCGTGCTAATTGGAGGTGCGAAAAATATAAACACATATTTGTGTTAGTCTATCTGCCTGTTTACTTTCGAAAAAAAATGTAATCGCTCGCGACACGCATCATTATATTATAACTAACTCTGTGGTTGTGCTTTCGCGTTGTACCGAAGGATTCGTGGACCGAAACGTCGGACAACATGTGGTTACAACCAGCGGTAGCAGCAGTAGCAGCAAGGAAAATCGGGACCGGTTGTCGATTTTCTGAGCCTTACTAGCAGAGTGAGGCTTCTGAAATAAATACGAAATGCTGTTGGCCCCAACACTCCTTTGAAACGACGGGACGCTGCCAGTGTAAACAAAAGACTACGCTGTCGTGTAAGCACTCGGGGAGAGGTGGAACAACGACGGGTCTCGCACTGCCCTGCGACCATGGGCACCTGAGTTAGATTCCCGAAAAAAGACAAAGATCCCTGGTGTAGCCTTAACAGACTGTTGGGACAATTGCCGTTCGCGAGTAGCACCGAAGGAGGCCGGCACGGCACACGATTGGGTGGGTGTGTTCAGGAGCACGCCTTTGTCTCCTCAGTGATGATAATGACTACCCACTGCACCAGATACTCATGAGAGGCTGAGTCGGCCTTCGGGGAGCCCCAGGACCCGTTTAAATATTTGCAACTATTATCGATCCTGAGCAGTAATTGAACTCGGGTTCGCCGGGTTTGCAGCACACCGCGGCGTCGCCGCTCCCCATATTAGATTCTGGGCCACGTTCAACATCACCGTCGAGTGATACCCGAGCTGGTCCTGGGCGATTGCCACCTTATTTTTTTACACCAGCCAGCACTGGCCGACGTGGTGACGTCTGTTCATATAACCCCCCACGCGGTGGGCAGAGGCGTTCATCCAGCAGTTGGATTGGAAAAATTTGCTCTTAAAAATAACTACGTATACAGTACCGTAATGAATTCGTCTACCGTATATATATACGCGGCTTGGACAGGACACGCTAAAGGTATAACGCCCGATGGTTAATAATAGTGACGGAGTTACAGCCAAGGAATGGAATCCATACAACGAGGAGATGGAGCGATTAAATCAGCGCACGTGCAGCTGCTATGGTCGGATAGTTGTTACATCGCAGAACCGTGAGAGACGTCGATGGCTTGGAGTTGGCTTCATCCAGCAGTGGATTGATTATCAAGTGGGGGGGGGGGGGGCTTAATTTTTCCATGGATTTTTACAGAGCCCCCCAAACACCACAGACCCCATCCCCGCCCACCTGTTCCCCCCACTCCGGCAGTGGTGACCAGAGTTCAGCTCTGGACAGCTACCGTTGTAATTAAGCTCTCATTAAAATGATGATGATGATGATGATAAGACACGTCACAGGTGTGACGGCTGCACGCGCACACACACACACACACACCTGTGCGCACCAGCCGCCCTCTGAAAGGCGCGCGCCGCGAGGTGTGAACATTCCGTTCGGCCACGCGAGCCTCCGCGATGTCAACGGGGTCCGGTCACCACCAGAGACAGCGTGCAGGGCGGAGGAAGTTTCTCTGCCCGTGGTGGAGGTGGTGTTCTTGGTGTGTATTGGCCGCGCGCATATGTATGTGTGTTGAACGTCTTTCGCATCGTACGTAAGCCAACGGCGCTAATCGGAAGTGCGGGTAAATGTGAATTCCGTCCTCTCTGTCTAAATACCAATTTTCATCTCCTGTCTCAGTTAATTTCGGTTAAAACTACGGCAGCTCTTCACGCAGAGCTCACGGCTCTTGCAAACATTATAGCCGCGGAGCGAGTCGCACGAGACTCGTCGGGGGTGCCACGGTGGTGAGATGTTAACTACCTCGCCTGGTGTACAGAAGGTCGTGGGTTCGATCCCGACACTGACGATGCCGAAATATATTTGGAGTTTGCATGTTTCTCCCCTCCGTGGTCAAGTGGAATTTTTTTCTCCGGGTCCTCCGGTTTTTCCCTCCACATTTATAAACGTGCGTTTAGGGTGCTTTGTTGCAATCAATTTCCACATGATAAGCCACTTTGTTGAGCTATCATTTGTGGCCAGGTCGCTTCTGAAAAGAGCTATATAGGCTCAGTGAGCGGTACCTGGTAGAATTAAAAAAATGTGTTTATAGAAGCTCCGGTGAGTCATTCACCCCTCGGCAATCCACTCCCCGTCAACTCCTCCTCGTTTCCTCTCGTCTAACGCAGGGCACAAAACAAAATAATCCCATGGCATTGTTCGCAGGAGCGCGCCTTTGTTCGCCTGCTTGACCGAGCGTCATCATTGTTGATTATTCAGTGGGTATGCACGCTTCTCTTTCTACACATTTTGCTGGCGTATGCGTGCACCGCATAACGTGCAATTCATTTGCAGCCCGTTGTCAAATCCGCTACCGGATGAAGGTCTGCACACTGCGGAGGATGGCTGATGGGCGGCATGCGTGACCATACTTCACCAAGATGACCTGTCCGTGCGGGCTTTAGTACAGGGGGCACATGAAGTGGGGGGGGGGGGGGGTAGCAGGAAGTACACTGTACCGGTGTAGATATCACTCGCCACTGATGTGAGCCGCGCTCTAGAAGGCGACTCGTCGCATTGGACCAGGCAACAGTCAGTAACACGTTCTTTGCGAATCACCTTACACGCACGCATAACGGACATGATGAGCTGTCAGAATATTTTGAGGTTGGGGGTATTAAGTGTCTGGCACTTAGAAATTACACTCATCTTGCTTTAAAATGCAATAATAGACTCTTACCCTTGACACCAATTTTTTTTTTATCCGTGCATAAAGACTGGGATTCAATATTGAATGAGTGGTTTCAATGTACTGTATTAATTTATATATATATATTTTTAAAAAATCTTGCACTCAGCGTATTTTAACACCCCCCCCCCCCCCCAGCAGGGCGTGTATCTTCACAAGAGCAGTGTATTTTACGTAAACTTTATTTTGCCCTCTATCTGAATTCACCTGCCGGGTGCTAAGCCTAACCGAGTGATATTAGGCAGAGGTGAGGCGCGACCCACGCCAGCGTAACAATGGCTATTGAGTTCACCCTCTCGCTAAAACATATCTCGCTACCGGTCAATGGCACGCGGCATAAGAAAATTTTGCTCAAAGGTTTAGCGATCCCAAGCAAATCAAGGGTCCCCGGAATCGTGATTTTTTTACCGACTATCCTAATAAACGTGCAAATCTAACCGACATAATCAGATTATTAATGTATTATATCCCTCTAGTACCCGTGTTCAGTTTGCTGTTCTTCCCCAGTCAATCAAAGGTCAATTCTTGTGGTTGAAATGTTGACATCGTTTGCATGAACTACCGGTCAAAAGTTTAGTTTGTTTCGTTTGCTGTCCTCCTCCCGCACCTCCGATTAACATGGTTGGCTATGTACGGTGTGAAATAACTTCAACGTGCATGCATACCTTGTATAAGCATCGCTCTTCTCTCATCTCAATACGGCTCTATCATTTTTTTCTAGATATGGGGGGTGGGGTGGGGTGGGGGGAGGTCCCCAACATAATCTATACAATGGGCTCCCCGGTGGGTCAGCAACCCAGCACCACCACGACTGCCGGGCACAATGTGACACATCTCCCAAAGCCAAGATGTGCCAGTGGTAAATATTTGCTCACGCAGTTGCATTCCGGGCTTGCGCGCCCGCTGCAGTTAACAATGTCCCGTGATGAGTCTTCGCGTGCGAGAGGAGGAAGGGGAGGGAGGTTAAATGTGGATCAATGAACCGTATACCTGCGCCGGTGGGATGGAGGGAGAGAGGGAGGGAGGGGGGAGGAGATCACGTAATTGGAGATAAAAACGTAGCGTGTGTCCCAGTGCGTTCAGCATTGGGGAGTGGGGGTCGAGCAACGGTTAGCGCGCTGCGCTACGAACCCGGCGGCCAGAGTTTCGATTCACGCTCACGGCCAACGCAAGTGATGATTATCTGGACCGGTCCTGGGCCGCCACTAGGTCGACTCAGCCTCAACTGAGCACCTGGTGCCGTGTGTAAGCATCGCCACTAGGGAGACAAAGGCGGCCGTGCGTGGTGCTGGCCACCCACCCCCTCGCGTGTCGTTTCGGCCTTCATAGGTGCTCGCTAACAGCACTTGTCCCAAAAGTCTGTTACAGCTCTAGGAGGAATCTTTGTGTTAGCATCATCGGCTCTGACCTATGCACTGCTCATCGAAGCCTCCCAAGGCCCATCGCCACCTCTCACTAAACCCAATCACGAAAGGCAACATATCAAATGTGTTGAAAGAATAACTTGAGAGAGAAAAAAATGTGTAAATGACCTTCTATCAGTGGCGTAGCGTACTGACATGGTCCCCCTCACCCTAGCAGCCCCCCGCCCCCCTAGTAGCCCCCCTCACCCTAGCAGCCCCCCTCACCCTAGCAGCCCCCCCACCCTCCTAGTAGCCCCCCTCACCCTAGCAGCCCCCCTCACCCTAGCAGCCCCCATAGTAGCCCCCCTCACCCTAGCAGCCCCCCTAGTAGCCCCCCTCACCCTAGCAGCCCCCACCCCCCTAGTAGCCCCCCTCACCCTAGCAGCCCCCCTCACCCTAGTAGCACCCCTCCACCCTAGTAGCCCTCTTCCCCCTAGTAGCCCCCCACCCCCCTAGTAGCCCCCCTCACCCTAGTAGCCCCCTCTCCCCTAGTAGCCCCCTCACCCCTAGTAGCCCCCTCCCCCTAGTAGCCCCCCTCTAGTAGCCCCCCACCCCCTAGTAGCCCCCCCACCCTAGTAGCCCCCCTCCCCCCTAGTAGCCCCCTCACCCTAGTAGCCCCCTCCCCCCTAGAAGCCCCCTCACCCCTAGTAGCCCCCTCACCCTAGTAGCCCCCCTCACCCCTAGTACCCCCTCCCCCTAGTAGCTCACCCTAGTACCCCCCTCCCCCTAGTAGCCCCCCCCTAGTAGCTCCTCCCCCCTAGTAGCCCCCCCTCCCCCCTAGTAGCCCCCCCCCCACCACCTACTATTCGATTCTCTGTGTAGCCTTGAGCCCTGTGCAATTTCACAGCCTGCACACTCAATGAGCTGCCGCCTGCTCTGACAAAAACAATGGTAAAGGTGCAGCCCTGCCAATTGCTTGCTGGCGCTCCTGCTGGCAGAAGAGTGCTTGTACTCTCGGGAGCATTGTAGATAGCCCCAACTCTGTCTACTCTTTCAACGCTGCCTTGGCTATGGCCATATGGCTCAAGAAAGGTAGACGTGGATAAATAAACATCCATCAGCTACAGCGCGAAGTATGTGTTTATACAAATATCACCTTATGGCCTTAGCAGACCGTCGGGGCAATGGCTGTTTAGCGAGCACTAATGAAGGCCGGCACGGCACACGAGGGGCGACGTTTAACAACACCGCACCCAGGTACTGAGGCGAGGCCCAGGACCGGTTCAGATCATCAACACCGGGTGTTGGTGGGCTTGAGCGGGGATCCAACTCGGGTTTCCGGGTTAGTAGCGCGGCTCGCTAACCGCTACACTACCGCTCCCCTTTATGTTCACGCACACTATAGGGGGAGAAGATTCTCCCCTATAGCCTCACACGCCTCCGATTAGCACGGTTGCCTATGTACGGCGCGAAAGAAGTTCAGCGTACACACGTTTCAATAGACTTTTTTTGGGGGAAAAGTGCTGTTGGCGAGCACCGACGAAGGCCGGCAAGGCTGGACGTTGTCTCCCGAGTGGCGATGTCCACACACTGCACCAGGTGCTCATTTGAGGCTGAGTCTACCGAGGGGAGGCCCAGGACCGGTGTTTACACACACACACACGCGTGCAATAATAATCGGCGTATGATGGGGGCGCTTACCAAGCACGCGCTTGGTAAGACGCCACGGGCGCCGATAACTCCTCCTGCGACGCGCGAGTGCCATCTTTTAGAGGAGGGGGGAAAAAAAACATCTCCCAAATGACACATCCATTTGGTCACGGTACGTGCGCACGTGTGCAGTTAATACGTCCCGTGGGACTGATCTCGTCTGGCGGCGTGCGCCCGTGTCTGCTGAATACTAAGGGTATAAAAGCGCACGTCTTTATCAACATTTGCGCTCGGCTCTCTTAGAAATGAAGGGCTTAATGATTTTCTTTTTACAGCGGTGTGCCGCTAACCCCTCCCCACCCCCCCCCCGTCACATTTCCCTTTGTGGGAAGACGCGTTGGTGTTACGGGTAAAAGCCGTGAAGGTAAAACTCAACGAAAACCGTTTCATTTACCAGCTTAAAACTCACTGAGCTACGAGCTTCTTTTTTCAGAAGCGACCTGATCACACGTGATAATTCATCCATGTGGCTTATATCATCTTCATCATCATCACACGTGGGAATGTATGCTGCAGGAGCAAGCAGCCGAATCATCTTAATGTGGAGGGGTTGGCAAAAAAAAAACCCGGAGGAACCCCGAAGGAAAATCCACGCGACCACCAAGGGAACGGAAGAGCACCCGGACTCCAAATCTACAACAACAACAACAGACATCGTCAGGGTCCGGGAACGAACACCACACGTCTCCTCGCGTTTCAGCTGGTGAGGGAGAGAACATCTCCTTTGGGTCTTTCGGCAAAAGTCGCGTAGATAGGGTGAAAGAAGATAACAAAAAAATATTTGTGTTAAAAATAACAACAAAATGTTTTGTTCTTTTCTGTTGCTATCTTCTTTGTTATCTTCTTTGAACCTATCTACGTCGCTTCAGCAAAGAATATGAATCCCTGCAGTCACGAAAGCTTTAAGTCAAGATTTTAGGGAGATAACATCTTCCTCGCTACGGAACGGAAGGTGCAGCCCTGCAATCGCCTGCTCACGCCGCTGCTGTCGGAAAGAGGCTCCACTCAGAGAGAGAGAGAGAGCGCTCCTCACGAGAAGAGGGTAATTGACCTCCTCTATCACGCTGGCCAGACGACTCGGAAAGAGGTGGGGATATCCACACTTTACCCCGCCGCACGTGACAGAGGCGGGGGGAATTAACACACTCGACGATTGTTTGAATAACTGCGGCAGCAGATGACCGGTCCGAGACTACCGAGGAAGCGGTGTGTGCAGTGGTTGGCGCACTGCACTTACAACCCGGCAACTGATTATTTATATTATTTTAGGTAAAGTGAATGGGCGAGTGATACCTGCACCGGGCATGACCCCTCCCCCACTCCAGCTACTTCACCAATCCACGTTGACCAGCGTGGTGAAGTATGGTCAAACGATCCCTGTGAACAATACGGAATGAAAGAGGCCTGCATCCTGCAGTGGTCTGACAACGGGCTGCAAGGAAGCCGAACGCATGCTCGTGTCTGGGCTACGAGACAGGCCACACTAAACACCGCAGTGTGTAAGCACTGTACGTATGCATGTTGAACTTATGTCGCGCCGTACGTAGCCAACCGTGCTAATCGGATGGGCGGTGGAAGGACAATAAACTAAAAACGATAAGAAGCAGTTCTAAATAAATTAGTTTTCAATCTAGGTTTAAAAGTGCATAGCTCCAGTGGCTTTCTAGTATCGGAAGGAAGAGCGTTCCAGACGGCCGCTTCGAGGATGACCGGAGTTTGCTCGATGGTTTATGATCCTTGACGAAATTAGCGCGGTGTTGTGGTTCATTTGTGGCAAGCACTTTGTGTGTAATGAGTGTGACCATATAATCGTGTATTCGTTCGGCAACCGAAATCCAATTGGCACGCAATTATTTGCCCAGGGATGAGTCTCAAGACTGATGCGTAATACCCTAAATGAACACATCGACTTCCTCTTCTTGGTTCTTTCGGTAAAGTCACGTAGAATGGAAACAAAGTAATAAAAATAAAACATAATAAAATAAAATTCTCACGACGTTTCGGCCACAACACAAGTAGCCTTCTTCAGGTGAAGGAACAGAACTGTCGGGACGACAGCGCTTCAATGAACGCTGCTAAGATTCGTAGCGTCTTTCAAGCTAGGTGAGAGAAGTGAGGCGCCTTGACAAAGGTGTTTACATATCAAACAGGAGAATTTAGCATTGAAATAGCTGTGTTAAAGTGTTGGATCAGCAGGGTGTTAAAGTCAGAAATTAGCATGTAACTGGGAGATTAGCATGATGTTAATGTGAGGGATTAGCATGTGACTGGTCACAGAAATAGCTATGTTAAAGTCAAAGTTTGCATATCAACAGAGGGATTTAGTATATGGACGCTAAAGGGCTGCAACTACCCAACAATCATCCAGTAAACCGATGTGAAAAAACTAAGTCTAAATTACATCAATATAATAAATGTACTCAATATATTCTTCAATAAGCTGAGCTATTAACACAAAGCAACTGGGAAAACACTACACTCTATAATGAATACCATATAGTAAACGAATAAAAAAACTAAAATATAAACTACCTCAATGTTATCAATAAACTCTATATACTTTCCAATCAGCTGAGCCACCAACAATAAGTCGTTATATATCACAATGCCATATGGCGAAAAAATGGGTGGCGGTTTCTCCCCTCAACGCCACCACCACGGACAGTGACGAGCCCCGTTCAGACGGACGAGTCCATCCATGCTCGGAACGGAGGAGGGGGGAGAGAGAAACAGCCACGATGCGCTGTTATACTCCATGTTATAAACCATACCATTAACCGTGGTGTGCCAGCGAAAGAGCTGCGGTCTGAAGGTCACCGTAAAATACAATTAATTAAGAACCGAAATGGTTTAAAACATCTTTCCAATGGTTACTAAGCCAGAATCCATCTTCTCGGTTGAAATTGTATATGTGGATGGCCTCATGAAGGAATCTCTCATGGTAGCCGGTTGGCTTGCAAAGAACCTCCGTCTTGGAGAAGTCAATGTCATGTGAGCCCACTGAATTATAACAGTGATCTGCCACGGCAGAGGAGTTCGTTCTACCATGTTTGAAGTCTGCTTTATGTTCGCGGATGCGGTCCGAGATATGTCGTTTGGTTTCTCCATTGTAGCTGCTACCACAGAGGCACTTTAGTTTGTAAATGCCCGGGTAGTGTGTGTCTGGAACAGAATCTTTTACAGATGGAACCAGATCACGGATTTTATGTACTGTGTTGAATCGGACCTGGATCTTGTGTTTATTCAGGATTTTGGAGATATTTTTTGTGACCCCTGCAATGTAGGGTAAGGTGATGGTTTTGAGTGGCTCCTCAAGAGGATCCTTCTTCATGACTGGAGTGATGGCTTTGCGGATTGTGTAGTCGGAGTAACCATTAGCCCTGAGAGCCTGGTGTACGTGCTTGAGTTCACTGGCAATGTGTTCCTGGTCGGAAATGCATTGGGCTATATGGTATAGAGTCTTGATGAGGGAGTTCTTTCTGGGATAGATGGTGGTGGGAATCCAGTTTCAAGTAAGCATCTGTATGGGTAGCTTTCCTGTAGACAGAGTGGCTCATTGAACCATCAGGTCTCCTTTTAATTAAGACATCCAAAAAGGGTAGCTTGCCATCTTTATCGACCTCCATGGTAAATCTGATAGCTGGGTGTATGGAATTGATGTGGTCGAGGAATTAGTCTAGAGCAGGCTGGCCATGTGGCCAGATGACAAAAGTGTCATCCACGTACCTCTTCCATAAGGTCGGGCGTAGAGTTGCAGTCTGGATGGCGTCAGTTTCAAATTTTTCCATGAATACTTTTGCTACAACCGGAGACAGGGGGGAGTCCATTGGGGTGCCCTCAGTCTGTTTGTAGAAAGTTCCATTCCAGGTGAAGTATGTGTTGGTTAAGCAATGTCTCACCAGGGGGGGTACATCAGTATGCAGTCCTTGATGAACCAAGTCTTCAATGATTGCGATGGTGTCAGGTACCGGAACTTTGGTGAATAAGGAAACCACATCAAAACTGACAAGCAGGTTGTCTGGGGACAAGGAAATACCCTTGATTGTCGATACCAGGTGAATAGCGTTTAGTACTGCAGAGGTGGTTTTTCCAGCGAAAGGTCGCAGGATATCAGAAAGAAAACGAGCCAGTTTGTAGGTGGGGGAGTTGATAGTGGAGACGATGGGACGACGGGGTTTATCTTCTTTGTGTATCTTTGGAAGGCCATATAATCTTGTTGGTCTGGCCGCAGAAGGTTTCAACGAGAACTGTTTGGTTTGATCAATAAATGCTGTTGAATCAGAAATGATTTTTTTGGTTTTAGTAACCAGGCTGTTGGTGGGGTCTGTTCTTATTTTTGTATAGCTGCCATCGTTGAGAAGTTCCTGAATTTTGTTGTTATATTCGATTTTGTCCATGATGACAGTGGCATTGCCCTTGTCGGCTGAGAGGACGACAATGTCATCTCTTTTTTGATTTAAAGCTTTCGTGACTGCAAGGATTCATCTTCTTTGGTTCTTTTGGTAAAGTCACGTAGAATGAGAATAAAATAATAAATTGATAAAATAAAATAACTCAATAATATTCTCACGACGTTTCGGCCACAGCACAAGCGGCCTTCATCAGGTGAAGGGACGAGACTGTCTCGAGGACAGCGCTGGAGTGAAAAAGCCACGCTCAGATCGCGACCTTTAAGCTGTGTGAGAAGAAACAAAGTGCCTTGACAAAGGAATTAGCATAGAATTTAGCATTGAAATAGCTAAGTTAAAGCATACACATCCGCAGAAGCACCCCTTGACAAAGGAATTAGCATAGAATTTAGCATTGAAATAGCTGAGTGATTAGCTTGTAAATGGTCACAGAAATAGCTATGTTAAAGTCAGAGCATATACATTCACAGAGGCACCTAGTACAAATCAAACAGGAGAATTTAGCATTGAAATAACTAGGCCAATTTAGCATTGAAATAACTGAGTGATTAGCTTGTGACTGGTCACAGAAATGGCTATGTTGAAGTCAAGGCCTGCACATCTGAGCTATTCACAGTAACTGGGTATACACTACAATATATAATGAATACTATATAGTGAACCAATAAAAAACTGAAATATAAATTACCTCAATGTTATCAATAAACTCTATATATTCTCCAATCAGCTAAGCTACCAACAATAAGTCGTTATATATCACAATGCTATATGGCGAAAAAAATGGGTGGATTCTTACCCTCAACTTTAGCAACACGGATAGCTACGGGCCCCGTTCAGACGGACGAGTTCATCCATGGTCGGAACAGAGGAGGGGGCGAGAGAGAGCTGCGAGGCGCTGTTATACTCCATGTTGCAAACCATACCATTAACCGTGGTGTGAGAGGTATTAAGAGTCAATGCCAGCGAAAGAGCTGCGGTCTGAAGGTCATCGTAAAATACAATTAATTAAGAACGGAAATGGTTTAAAACATCTTTCCAATGGTGACTTTACCGAAAGAACCAAAGAAAATGTCACCTCTCTTTTTTAATTTATATAATTCAAAACGCTCATCTTTGCTGAGGTTGCTAGCTGGCATCTTAGCGTTTTTGAGGGTTGCAGCGATTTCAGATCTTGCTACGTCTGCAGCGATGTGACCCAGGCCCTTGAGTGCAACGTCGACATGGGCAATGATGTCATTGACTGGTATGTGTCTCGGTGTGACTGCAAAGTTTAGACCTTTAGCTAAAACGGATTTCAAACCGTCAGAAATAGATATCCTGCGACCTTTCAATGGAAAAACCACCTCTGCAGTACTAAACTCTACTCACCTGGTATCGACAATCAAGGGTATTTCCCTGTCCCCAGACGACCTGCTTGTCAGTTTTGATGTGGTGTCCTTATTCACCAAAGTTCCGGTACCTGACACCATCGCAATCATTGAAGACTTGGTTCATCAAGGACTGCATACTGATGTACCCCCCCTGGTGAGACATTGCTTAACCAACACATACTTCACCTGGAATGGAACTTTCTACAAACAGACTGAGGGCACCCCAATGGGCTCCCCCCTGTCTCTGGTTGTAGCCAACGTATTCATGGAAAAATTTGAAACTGACGTCATCCAGACTGCCACTCTATGCCTGACCTTATGGAAGAGGTACGTGGATGACACTTTTGTCATCTGGCCACATGGCCAGCCTGCTCTAGACCAATTCCTCGACCACATCAATTCCATACACCCAGCTATCAGATTTACCATGGAGGTCCGATAAAGATGGCAAGCTACCCTTTTTGGATGTCTTAATAAAAAGGAGACCTGATGGTTCAATGAGTCACTCTGTCTAAAGGAAAGCTACCCCTACAGATGCTTACTTGAAACCGGATTCCCACCACCATCCATCCTAGAAGAACTCCCTCATCAAGACTCTATACCATAGAGCCCAATGCATTTCCGACCAGGAACACATTGCCAGTGAACTCAAGCACGTACACCAGGCTCTCAGGGCTAATGGTTACTCCGACTACACAATCCGCAAAGCCATCACTCCAGTCATGAAGAAGGATCCTCTTGAGGAGCCACTCAAAACCATCACCTTACCCTACATTTCAGGGGTCACAAAAATATCTCCAAAATCCTGAATAAACACAAGATCCAGGTCCGATTCAACACAGTACATAAAATCCGTGATTTAGTTCCATCTGTAAAAGATGCTGTTCCAGACATACAGTACCCGGCGTTTACAAACTAAAGTGCCTCTGTGGTAGCAGCTACATTGGAGAAACTAAACGACATATCTCGGACCGCATCCGCGAACATAAAGCAGACTTGAAACACGGTAGGACGAACTCCTCTGCCGTGGCAGATCACTGTTATAATTCAGTGGGCTCACATGACATTGACTTCTCCAAGACGGAGGTTCTTTGCAAGCCAAACGGCTACCATGAGAGATTCCTTCATGAGGCCATCCACATATACAATTTCAACTGAGAAGATGGATTCTGGCTTAGTAACCATTGGAAAGATGTTTTAAATCATTTCGGTTCTTAATTAATTGTATTTTACGGTGACCTTCAGACCGCAGCTCTTTCGCTGGCACACCACGGTTAATGGTATGGTTTATAACATGGAGTATAACAGCGCATCCTGGCTGTTTCTCTCTCCCCCCTCCTCCGTTCCGAGCATGGATGGACTCGTCCGTCTGAACGGGGCTCGTCGCTGTCCGTGGTGCTGGCGTTGAGGGGAGAAACCGCCACCCATTTTTTCGCCATATGGCATTGTGATATATAACGACTTATTGTTGGTGGCTCAGCTGATTGGAGAGTATATAGAGTTTATTGATAACATTGAGGTAGTTTATATTTTAGTTTTTTTATTGGTTTACTATATGGTATTCATTATATAGTGTAGTGTATACCCAGTTACTTTGTGTTAATAGCTCAGCTTATTGAAGAATATATTGAGTACATTTATTATATTGATGTAATTTAGACTTAGTTTTTTCACATCGGTTTACTGTATGATAGTTGGGTAGTTGCAGCCCTTTAGCGTCCATATACTAAATCCCTCTGTTGATATGTAAACTTTGACTTTAACATAGCTATTTCTGTGACCAGTCACAAGCTAATCCCTCAGCTTTTTCAATGCTAAATTCTCCTGTTTGATATTTAAATTCCTTTGTCAAGGCGCCTAACTTCTCTCACCTTGCTTAAAAGACGCTCCGAATCTTGGCAGCGTTCATTGAAGCGCTGTCGTCCCGACAGTTCTGTTCCTTCACCTGAAGAAGGCTACTTGTGTTGTGGCCGAAACGTCGTGATAATTTTATTTTATTATGTTTTATTTTTATTACTTTGTTTCCACTCTACGTGACTTTACCGAAAGAACCAAGAAGATTAATCCCTGCAGTCACGAATGCTTTAAATCGAAATTTACATCGACTTCCATTATACAAATGAAATACAAATAAATATCTTAAATACATATGACTATTGGCCTTCTATGCTCGCATTAACCAACAGAATGTGTGTTTAAGCAAACACGGGGTTATTCAGAATGACTCCCATAGTACAGCGCGTAATGAATATCGCGGTGACGGAGTGTTTTGTCGTGCGGGGAAACACCGGACAGTGTTCCATCATAAACGCACGCGCACGAGAGGCATGGGGGGGGGGGGGGGGGGTAAACACACTCAGAGCTCCGCACAGATGGATTCAATGAACTGGCGTAGTGGATGCAGCGAGTGGACCCAAATCGTACCCTTATCTTGGGGACAGTCTGGGTTGTTTGTCAGTCTCGTGTCCAAAGCCCCCCCCCCTCTCCCAAAAAAAAAACAGACCCCACCCCCACCAACATCCAGCGAGCTCACAGTTCGTATAATAACATTAAAGTGTAATACAAAGTGTATGTTTATTCTCCCTGTCCCGTGCATCTCTCTCCTCTGTCCCGCGTAAGCGCTCACGGCCGAGATGAGAAGTGTCAGCATTCAATATGTATACGCAAGAGGAGTTAACGCGCAACTTCGGAGGCTATTATGACCTGTCCGTTGGCATGACAGCGCTCGGATTGGGATTAATATGAACGGAGACCCCGCCGCACTCGAGCAAGCGCGCGCGTCTCTGTGTGTATTGTGCGGAGCGGTGGCGCAGTGGTTAGCGCACCGCGCTAACACACCTCGTGACGATTATATCTGAGCCAGCCACGCGTGGGTCTCCCTTACGTTTGTGTCCTTAGATTTGCGGAGACGGCAGTGTGTTGGTGGTTGGCGGTGACGACTGTCTGAAGCAGTCCTGGTGCCTCTCCTAGGTCGACTCAGCCTCAAATGAGTACCTCGTGCGATGTGTGAACATCGCCACTGAGGAGACAAAGGCGGTCGGGCGTGGTGCTGGTCACCCACCCCCCTCGTGCGCCGTGCCGGCCTTCTTCGGTGCTCGCTAACAGCACTTGACCCAATAGTCTGTTAATGTTATACGGGAGATCTCTATCTGTTTATTATGGGGAGTGGTGGCGCAGTGGTTAGCGCATTGCGCTACTAACCCAGCGGCCCCGAGTTCGATTCCTACTCATAACGAAACGACATCAGGGACAAATATCTGCACCGGTCATGAGCTTCTCCATAGGTTGACTCAACCTAAAATAAGTACATCTAATACTGCGTGAAAAACATCATTTGTGGTGAGACAAAGGCGGCCGGGCGTGGTGCTGGCCAACCCACCTCCTTATGTGCCGCGTGAAAGGAATCACCTCCAACACAGCCCGTTAAAGACTATACAGGGGATCTTTGTCTTTGTGTGTCTGCGTCTGTACGTCTGCGTGTTTGTCTTTGTGTGCGCGTGGGTGCATTTGTACGCATTGTGTGCGGGTATGTACGCGTGTGTGTGTGTGTGGGGAGCGGTGGGTGTAGTGGTTAGCGCTACGCTGCGCTACAAACCTGGCGATGCGGGTTCGATTCACTGTCACGGCCAACACCCAGTGACGATTATCTGAACCGGTCCTGGGCCTCCCCAAGGTCGACTCGGCCTCAAATGAGTACCTGGTGCGGCGTGTAAACATCACCACTAGGGAGACAAAGGTGGCCGGGCGTGGTGTTGGCCACCCACGCCCTCGTATGCTCTGCCGGTCTTTATAGGTGCTCGCGAACAGCACTTGCCCCAACAGTCTATTCAGTCTATACGGGGCATCTTTATCTTTTTTCAGCACTTGTCCCAAAAGTCTACGCAGGATATATGGGGGGGGGGGGCCTTTGTCTTTGTGTGTCTGCGTTTGTACGTGTGCGTGTTTGTCTTTGTATGCGCGTGTGTCTGCGTGTGTCTGCGTGTGTGTGTGTGTCTACGTGTGTCTGCGCGTGTGTCTGCGTGTGTCTGCGTGTGTGTGTGTGTCTGCGTGTGTGTGCAGCACTTGCCCCAAAAGTCTACACGGGATACATGGGGGGGAGGGGGATCTTTCTCTCTGTAAGTGTGTTACGGCCCCGTTCCGTTTCGTAGCAGAAGTCTCCTCTCTCGTGCGCGCGCGGTTCCCTTGAATAATGCATGCGGACACGAAGCGAAGGGTGTCAACCCCATCGACTTGGTAAAGGTAGGGGGTGTCAGGATGGGGGGAGGGCGAGAGAATGGGAGGGGAGTGGTAGGGGGGTGGGGGTGGTAGGGGGGGGGTATCGTCTGCGCGTCCATCCCACGCCGGGTTTAATCCCCACGTCTCCCCGCGGAGCGAGGCGCGAACGCGAGGCGCCGCGATTCACACTTTGGGGGCTCCTTTCCCCGCGACAACCAACAACTCGCCACCAACACCACCAACACCACTACCACCACCACGACCACCACCACCACCACCAACCACGGTGTGTGTGTGTGCACTACACCACGGTGTGTGTGTGTGCATCACGGTGTGTGTGTGCACTACACCACGGTGTGTGCGTGCACTACACCACGGTGTGTGTGTACACTACACCACGGTGTGTGTGTGCACTACACCACGGTGTGTGTGTGTGCATCACGGTGTGTGTGTGTGCAGCACGGTGTGTATGTGCAGCACACCACGGTGTGTGTGTGTGCACTACACCACAGTATGTGTGTGTGCACCACGTCACGGTGTGTGTGTGTGTGTGCACCACGGTGTGTGTGTATGTGCGCTACACCACGGTGTGTGTGTGCGCGTGTGTGTGGGAGCGGTGGTGTAACGATTAGCTCGCTACGGCACGAACCCGGATAAACGATTCCTGCTCACGGCCAACGCCAGTGCCGAATTTTTGAACCGGCCCTGGGCCTCCCCTAGGTCGACTCAGCCTCAATTGAGTACCCACACCCACCCCCACGCGTGCCGTGGCGGCCTTGATAGGGGCCCGCTAAGAGCACTTGCCCCCTACAGTCTGCGAAGGCGACGAGTGAGCTCTTTGCCTTTGCACAAACGCCACGGTGCTTGCCGGGTGCGTGCCGGCCACGCTGCGCACGCTTCTCTCCCTGTGCGTGATTGCTTTTTCCTTGGGATTTTTGCACACAGCGTTGTAATACGGTGTTTTTTTTTCTGGAAGATTTTGCTGGTTTATCCAGGATGTTTCTGTTTGCGCGTCGTCGCTTTAAGATGTTTCTCTGTTCATGTTTTTGTTTGTTGCGGTTGCACCCGACTCAAGAGCCGCATGGCTCACAGGGCTGTACCTAATAAATGAAAACTTGAAACTTGAACTTTCTGTGAGAGTGTAAACACTCGCTTCTCTGTTTGTTTTACGTAAAACAATGTTGGGGGGGGGGGGGGTTGGAATGGGGGTAGGTCGCTTTATTGTTGCCCATTCCACGATTATCATGATCGGTTATAGTGAGCAGAGCTGTCATCATGTCATCATCATAATCATGATCGTTGCGGTCATCATCATCACCACGTGCGATTGTTGATCACTTTTAGCACATGATCGCCAATCGGCCTTTCTCTCATCATTATTACCATCATTATGATAATTGTCAGCATCATCGCCACGATAAGTGTGATCGCCACCAATGTGGGCCAATTTCGAAGCATTGAATATAAACTTTTACTGGGATCGCCAAATCATCATCATTTTCTCACCACGGCCCACCATACATAATTTCCAAGCGCCGTGTGTGTGTGTGTCACATTTTGTTCCGTTCCTCTTTCACATTAAAATTAACCTTCGTCTTCTCTGCCCCTACCACTGAATAGAGTTCAGGGTAAGTGCGCTTTTCTGCAGACTAAAAGACAGAAAAGCCTTCCAACTGCAGGCATGGGTCAAGGATGTGATCGCATGGGTGATGAATGCACAATAAACATCTTCAGCCTTTTTTGTACTCTTACTCTCTCTTTACATTTTATTTGGGGGGGGGGAACAAAGTACCGCGTACATTTCCCGTAAGCTGTGTTTCACACTCGGAGACCGCACGGACATAAAAGCGGAGGCATAATGGATTCTGCTGTGCTCTTGAAGCACGGCCGTGTGTATTGTTTTTTTTGTGGATGCAAGAGGCCGACGGCTGTGCATATTGTGACACACTTAACAACTATTAGCGTCACTGTGCACCGAGCCGCTCCCCTCTGTGGGAAGCTCAAATATATCAGCCACTTAGTGTTAATGGGCCCATGGCATTTCATCCATTTAAAACCATTAATGCGCGGACTTTTTTTTCCTACCGGCTATTCATATGTGTCTGAAAAGGCAATAGTCTATTAATTATAAGGGTAGCGTATGAAAATAAAACGTTGTTAAAGGACCCTCATGCAAAATGTGAATGTTAGAAAAATATGTATTGTTTATACTTCCACTTTTATTGGGTTGGTGCGATTTATTTCATCGGTAGATTGTTATAAAATACGTTATCTCTTGGAAATTAAGTACAATTGGTCCACGTTATCATTTTTATTATTTTAACAATGAGCCTGGTGCTGTGACAGCCACGTAGTGGTATAAAGTCAATTGATCGGAATAGGACAAAACATATTTCAAACAACAGTGACCATTATTTTAGCGATATATAACGTATTTTCTCCACAGTATTTCGAAGTTAACCATGATTTAATGTATTTATATAAAACAGGCAATTAAAATGTAGTTTTCTAAGATACTCTACATTAATTGCTAAACCCTAAAGTCTAAACTCTAACTATTCTCCGTTATATTCTGTACATTTAATGTGACAGATGTTCCAGTGTTTCTAGTTTCTCAGGGACCAACTGAGCTCTTGCATGGGCTCAGAATATCCTTGCAGGTATTTTTGTTGTTGCTCAGTAGAGCTCTCGAATGTGGTTTCGGGTTGTATGTTTGTTCAGCATGGTGTCTGACATTTCACTTCACGTGCTTTCATTCACGTGGGGATTGTCTGATCGTACTTCGCAACACTGGTGAGTGTGTATTAGTGAAGAGTGGGGTCGCCTTGGGGACTAGCTCAAATATCACTCGCCACGAATGTTAGCCATGGCCAGAAATCAAACTCAGGTCGCCAGGTTCATAGTACAATGCACTAATCACTGCACCGTAGTGGCACCCCCTGTCGTGTTTACAATAAACCAGTTTGGGTGCTCATTAAAACACGTGTCCAGAGATGGTATTCTCATCCAGCACGTGACGGTTGTAACAGCTCTGTACTAATGCTCATTGCGGGGGGAAAAAGAATGCGTAGAAACCTCACAGGGAAGTGTTACACAGTGCAGCTTCTGCGACCATTTAACAGACAGGTTTTCACAATCCTTGTTTCGCTGCCTAGATACTTTAAAACCCGTAGAAAAACCATGAATAGAAATTGTGTCCCCCGCAATTTCAAGAGCTCTGTGTTTTATGCATGGCAGCCAAACCAATTGCCTCTTGTTAGAGATATCGAGAAAATATTGTAATTATTTATCTCTTTGTCCTGGGAAATTGATTTACTGGAAGAAACAACCTTTGATGGTATGTTACCGTTCGTAAAAAAAAAAATTCGAGGAGGATTTTCAATTTAGGATAGTTCAGCAAGCAGACATGCAGTGCATTCAGCCAACCTTGATAAAAAAAAAACTGTCTTGATTTTTAATGAGCTGAAACACAGAGCCAAGCTAATGATAGCCTGTGATCACATTTCACACATCGTTAAGAAAACATGGAAGTACTGTGGAAGAGAACCGAATCCCCAAAACGAGTAATCGACTCAGATTTTCGAAGGGGGGAAAAAACGAGCAAAAGATTGAGGAAGAGCAAATGTGGAACGGAGAGATATGATCACAAACAATTTGAAACTAACACCTGTGCAGAGCAGTGTGTTCTTCAAGACGGGAAGAACTGAGTACTCAGTGAGTCTTGAAGCAGTCTTGCAGTGGCTGGGTTGACCGGGCTGGGCCAGCATTAACCCAACATCTTGTTGTGCCTTAAGGGCTAACACAGCCCTTCTAACTCCCGTCTCTTCTGTACCACGCGTGGCCTGTGAGCTGACCAAGGTAAAGTGCATCTGTTCAGGATAGTAGACGAGGAGATGTCGAAAATCTAAGAAAATTTGAAAACGTGAAGACTGCGCTTTTAATTGCCAATGGTGCAACAGCACCAATTGGGAAAACAAATCGTCACCACGTGTAAAAGAGAAATACACGGTGCCCCCAAAGTAAATTTACGGAGATAAATAATACACATATTTTAAACAATGGGTTTGTTAATAGTGTTGATGTATTTTATTGTAATAAAAAAAACACTATTTGAGGGCCAGAGGACATCCGTGTCGCACCTCACGGTAACCGGGGAATGGATCTGATTTTTTAGGTGTAGTTTTTGATGTAAAGTAAAAAATAAAGCGTTTCGAAAACGTCGGTGTGCATCTGAGTGAACTCTTTTTTGGGGTTCGCTTCTGAGCGGTACGGTCCATTCCAAGAAACGTCAGTCGACTATATTTCCGCCTTATGTGTCACCGTCATGTGACAATTGTGGTGAGTTTTATTTAATATTTTACTTATGAGATGTTAGGCTATAGCATTTTGTAAGATAGATGCAATACATTTGTTTCAGGGTAATTCTAATTATGTCAATTGGAAGCTGTCCTTCTGCTTTGATTATTTACAGATATGATTGACTTTGTTTTCTTGATGGAACCATCTTTGTAGAAACCAGCCACCGACAATTGTTTTTTTTACACCAGATGAGTACAAGGGAGAAATGTAGCAAAGAACCAAGATTAGTGTGTCTCGTTGTGAGAATTACAACGCGGCTGTGTATTTACTGATGTTAATTACCTCGCCTGTTATACAGGAGGTCGTGGGTTCGATCCCGACCATGACGCCAGCTGTATATTTGGAGTTTGCATGTCTCTCTGTCTGTGGTCGCGTGGATTTTTCTTCAGGCCTTCCAGATTTCCCCTCCACATTTAGAAACACGCGTTTAGAATATTTGGTTGCTATACATTTCCACACGATAAGCCACTTCGTTGAGCTATCATTTGTAGCCATGTCGCTTTTGAAAAAAAGAGCTATATTGCTCAGTGGACTTTACCTGGTAAAATAAAAATAGTTTAGTATATAAAATAAAGCTAGTAAAGTTATAGTTTACCTGCACATTCACACGCGTACCCACATTTTCGTATTTACTAGTTACTTAACTTTGCCTGTTGTTTTCACTGTTTCTTCTCACCTTGTGCCATTGTTATGCGCGATTGCCTCTGGACTATAAGAAAAGTGTAAGAGAACAGGAAAATGTTACGTGATGACGAGGATCAAACAAGCATATGCTATAATATGAAGCCAAATCAATACACAGAATAGATACACCATCAGTAACGGTTGTTTAATTGTGGATAGACCTGTCCCTGTCATGCACCCGTGGAATTTCCACGAGTGGGTGAGGTGATATGTATGTTGAACTTCTTTCACACCGTACATAGCCAACCATGTTAATCGGAGTTGTGGGGGAAGGACAACAAACGGAACACAAAAAGCAGTTTTAAAGAAAAGAGTTTTTCAATTTTTATTTAAAGTGCATAGCTCCACTGGGCTCCTAATGTCGGAAGGAAGAGCGTTCTTGACGGCCACAGAAGTGCATCCGGAAGCGCACGACGGAGTCATCATCTTTGTTCGATGACTAGTCAAACGCTGCTGCGAGGATGATAACCGTCCACCCTGTGGTAATTCTTCAACGGGAAGCCACTTGGGCTCTTGGCTTTGACCTGACCGCCAGAATAATTTTGATGATTTTGAACATAAATATATATTTTTTTAAAAACCCGAAACGGTTCAGGTAGCCAGCAAGATGTGTTGGTATCCCGGTCAGCTGGCACTGCCCTGGTTCTGGTACAGAGGAGTGCAAGATGACTACTACAACCGGCAAAGCATAGACCAATGTTGATGTTTTACATGTGGCTTCAATAGATATAAGAGGAGTAATACAGCAGCTATGATGTATCCCATACACAAACGCACGATCCATCGTTTACTCACCATATGTGATCTTGACATTTATGTGTCGGCGCTTTTATAAGTACTAATATACATGAGATTACAAGCGCTCCGATTTTGACATACAGGGGGTGGAACCGCGGCCGAGTGGTTAGCGAACTGCACGGTGCACCTGGGAATCCGAGTTCAATTCCCTGGCCCGTGGCTGACATAATTGGCGAGTGATATCGGAGCCGGTGTTGGGCCACCCTATTGTTACCGATCCCATACCGAGCAGTGCAGTGGAGTATGGTCAAAGCCCCTAATTACTGAAACGGCATAAGGAGACCTTGATCCGGTGGTTTGCAAATGGCTATACATTCACCGTTATAAATGTATGCTTATTCTTATTCACGTTGTCCATGGAAATTAATAAGCATTTCTGCATTGAATATTTACACACACGCACTTTCATGGAGGAGAGCAGCTGGCTGGAGATTTATTTATTATTTATCCGCTGCACATATGTTGAGTTACTAATATGCGTCATACTTTACAGAGGAAAGAAACCCGTAATCTCATTTCATTCCAACAACATCTGTACTGTACTGTCAATTAGCGTTATGATACTGTGTGCGCAATTGAGTGCCGCGTTTAAGTCGTAAGTGAAATGCCATCTCGCCAAAACTGTGGGTGATTTATCCCGCGTTCGGGTGCTAGTGGAATAATAACAATTCCCGGCTGTCGGCTTCAAGATTTTGAGATCGCTCGCTCATTTGCGGAAGCAACAACAGCAAAACAAAAAAACGAGGAAAGAAGAGGAAACAACGAAATAAGAATAAAATAAAATAAATCACCACGTGCGCGCGGAGGCAATGCTGTTAGCCTCGTCTCAACAACTTGTTTTGGCAAAGAAAATTGCCATATTTTCCAGCGGTAATGAAAATGCCCAAATGCATGAATGCGTATGCCGGAAAATTTTGTTTCAGCGTGTCGCACAAGGCCGCCGGTTTCTCCCTGGCAGAGAGCGAGCCTTGCGTGTAATCTGCCTGTAATAGAAGGCACTGGGCGGGTGGCAGGAGCCAGAGAGGGGCCTTGGAGAGAGACGCTCACACGGGCTCCTCTCTCTCTCTCTCTCTTCCCTGCGCCGCTAATTTGTATGCCAGCGGCGGAGCGCGGCCGGACGGAGAGCTGCCACTCGGCTTCACATCCAATCTAGCCAACGTAACGAGACGTAATTGGAGCCGACGGGGCTGGAAATGAGAAATTGAAATCAGAGGAACTCCGCGCCAACCCCGCGCCGATCCGCTCCCACCTCTGACCCACAGCGAGTCGCGATTATCCCCCCCCCCACACACACAGCCCAGCCCACCACTGCAGCCCCGTGTCACTCCCACGCGCTCCCCGCCTCGTACACCCACCTCGTGTCACTCCCGCCTGCCCAGCGAGTGAACGACTTCATTTGCCGCTCGCCGCCTGCCCAGTGCCCGCGCGTCGACGAGGAGCCGGCGCTGTGACCCTGACACTCGCGCGCCTTATTGCTCTCGCGGAGAGAGTGTTTTCGACGGTCACTGGTCAATCTTTGGTCAAGCTGCCCGTCTCCCGTGGTCCCCTGTGTGCGACGACGCGACGAGCGATGGATTTAGCGACAACAACGATGGTGATAATGAAATATGAGTACCCCCCCAAAAAAAACAATCTCGGATTTGTTTATTGTTTGGCGTGTACTGATAATGATAACGTCAGTAAATGAGAGAAGTAATTAGAATTTAGTAATCACCTACACTTTATAGGAAGTTACACCAAAAGGCATTAGCAATTGGAAAGCAATTTCGGTGCTTCATAGCGGTTGCATGCTTTTATATGTAAATTATTTTATTCGCTTGCCAATTTTCACGAAATAATTTTTGAGTTTGTAATTTTGTAAGACCGGAAAACAAAAGCCAAACATGCGTACGAACAATGTCTCAACCAATCAATCACAAGTCTACGTCGTGTCGATGCGTATTCATGTATTAGATTCGGGAGGGAGGCGGTGGTGACGCGTTCGTTTTTGTGTACTCCGCTACGAATTCGGCGACCCGAGTTCAATTCTCGGCCACGGCTAACATGAGTGGCGAGCGATATGACAACCGGTCCTGGATCACCCTCCTTCACACCGGACCGCACCGCCCAATCCGGTGAAGTATGGCCACACAATCACGCTTGTGACCAACCGATACAGTGCAAGAGAGGGCTTCGTTGGGCATTCGATTGAGATAGGATTGCGAGTTATTTTATGTGCGTTTTTACAAAACTCCATCAAGGAAGTGACAATATTTCACACAGGTTAGTGAACACATTTAACTGCATGCGAGCATTTACATCATCATCAGCAGCCATGATCTATCCACCACTGGATGAAGGCCCCCCAAAGCCATTGTCATATTTTGAGGTCTTGCAAAGCAACAATTCATTTTAAATTGAAAGCCTTTACAATGAACGTTTATTTTAATTGCTGAACATTCAATTCCGAGTCTTCGGTACGACATCACGGTGTTCCGCCCATGCAGGTCGTACCGGAGCGAAACTGAGACCTACTTTTCCCATGCGCTCTTCAGAACGAGAGCGCTGTGAGAGATATCTGGAAGCTGCGAATGGGACCCAATGAAACGCCAAACAAGGGAGCGAACAAAAAAAGACCCATCACGATTACCGGCATTAAATGAAAATGGTTGTATGAGACGTTTAAAAATAAATGAATGACAAGTAAAGTTATAAAAGAGGATTTCTTTAGGATGAACACAATTGGAAAATGAGATTGTATCATTTGTGCGGCTCTGTTAACGTATATTAACGTACTGCTGCACTGTTTGACCATTGGTCGCAATTATTCAATTGCTCCGTGAATTGTTTGACAAATTACTAGGAACCTTGAAAGCATACTTTTCAAGGATGCAACATGAAATAAATCAGATTCAATTGATTTCAATGGCTAAAAAGATGAGTGTAAAACATGTTCCAAGTAAAATCCGTCTATGTGTTAATTTATTTTGTACATGTGCACATAGTAGACCATTGTGTCGGTCCACTGCTCGATGAGCGCTTCCCCACTCTGTACAGGTCGTGGGGGTTATTTGACCATACTTCACCACGCTGGACATTTTTTTTTTCAGGGCCGTAATCTATTTCACCTTCGCTCCATCGCAGAAGAGATTGCACTGCTGCGTATATAGCTTGTGCACGTGTTGTTCGGCAAGATGTCTGACGTTTCCCTCCACGTGCTGCACAGCTCCGGCAGCTATAGATTGCACGCGGTGCGGCTATCCAGCACATGGGTGCACGTGGAGCGAAACGTCGGACATCGTTCCGCACAACTCGCGGCACAAGCCGGAGACGCGTCGGAGAAGCCGCGCAGAAGGGATTACCAGCACAGCTGTCGGTGAATCCAGCTCCGTCCTCTTCACAATCATGAGCATCCCCACCCCCCTCTACCTCAACCCCTGCCTCTCCTCTCCTCCACGCCTCACTCCCAACACCCCATGGCCCCCCTCCCCTCCGGTGACCCTCTGCAATATGCTCTTCCCAGCACCGCTTTGATGCCTGGCTGAGATGGGAGCTGACAAAGGGCACACCGCAGGGGCGTGTCGCTCCCAATAAGCACATCAAAGCCCCCTCGGAGAGACGCGTCCGCCCGTGTGCTGGGGTGTGATCACACGGGCGTTGGTTACCCACTTCCTGCCACTTCCTTCCCTGTTAGTGCCCGGCTGGGGTGTGAGACAACTGCGGGGACAAGGCTCTACCCCCTTCATTTATTTGTGTCTACTTTCTCGACGCGCTCATTTCCATCTGCCGCCAGCGCTCGCGCGAATGAAGCCCGCAATTGCTCAATGCCGCGTTTTTGGAAGTCTGCCGCTAATTTTCGCCCGCGCGCTGCATGCGCTCAAGGCAGGCGCCATGCGATTGCGTTGCTTACGCGGCGATCGTTAATTTCACTCTAACACCAGCGCTCCACAAGATGGGAGGTTACGGTGTCCTGGTCACACCGAAGGTGTGAACTTCACCGCAAGACAGACGGCAGCTCGTCGAGACCACATACGCACAGTTTATTCGCCGGCTGCGATTTTTTTTTTTACATTCAAACTGAAAACTCGACATATTTGTCCGTAACACTAGCTGCCCCTAACAGGAGAAATACATATAATAGTTGACGTTTTTGGGGAAATGGCCCTTATCCATAGCAACACTACGATTCTGTGAGATTCTGTTAATTATATTATTTGTGCTTCGAGACACCTGCCAACAAAGCAGCAGGATCACCAAACAAACATAAACACGTGACTACTTTTCAGCAAAGTGACGTCGGTGCTCTGACTGGTGACTTAAGACAAATGAATTGCACCCGACAACATCACGTAAATGCGAATCTGTGCTCATATTTTGGAAGTTTTTTTTCCACGCAACGAATTGGGTTAGGGATCTCGCGAGTTGTCTCGGTGGTTGCGGATTTGGCGTCTGTGTCGCGCGCGCCTTTATCGCCGGCTTTAAAGAGGACGCAAGACCCCGTGAGACTGAAGAGGAGGATCGCAGATGCAGCGACAGAGTGCGGGTATTTCTACTTTGTGCGTTTTTTGCGGGGCCATGAGTTGTCATCACCCAGTTGAATCTTTTACGTACCGCGCGCTCATTTTTCTTTGCTCTACATATTTTTTTGGCCATTTTACGTGAATTTTTTTGTGATACATTGTTTAACAAAAAAAAACTCTCATAAGACTCGCTGATAACATTTTGTACCGGATTCCATTAAAAAAAAATCCTTGAAACATCCAATATCATGAACTGATTTTATTAAATTGTACATGAGATCCAATTTATCATGGGTTATTGAAAAATGTATACAACTTTACAGTAAAGGGTTGCCGACGATTATTATTCGAATATCGCAATTGTGTGTTTGTTATTTTAAAAATTAATTAACGTGTGTGCACGTATTCATTATGGCACGCAGCACATATCTGCAGTACAGTACAACACCGCGCGCGGCCTCTGAGTATCGCACGTGGTTTGCGGTCGGTGATTTGTCATGACTACATTTCAAGAGAGGGGGGGGGGGCAACAGGGTCGCTGTAGTTCAATTAAAGTTCAGCATGGGCCCGGTCCGTCCCTGACGATGATCAACTGCCCTGTGATGAACGACCAAAAGGACCCCATCCCCCCCCCCTACCGACGTTTATAATTTTTCCCGCGTTAAATTCTGCACGTACACGCCGCAACGGTTGTGACACTTATTTGATGCAGCAAATGAGAGAAAGAAAAATCTCTCATTGTTCGCAGAGAGCTAATAGGCCCCGCGGGGTGCAATCACGTTTGCAGCTTTGACCGACGCGTCAGGGAGTCAACGCGTGTTTTTAGTCAACTAAAATCCAGACAAGCAAACAATGTGTGGACTCTCGCTCACACAGTTTTTTCAGTTTGACTCACAGTCAAAGCGCCCTACGATTAATTTCGTCGGAGCAATGCTTGACAATTTTTTTCTCTTCTTCTTCTTCTGTATAGCTAAGTGAAAAAAAAGAAAGCCAACTTTCCCAATGGTACTAAAGATAAAATCCGAAACAGCTCTACACTCCAAATACACATCATTGCTGCCATGACTTCGGTTTCGTAAAAAATGCCTTCATCTGTAAATAAGCATGGTTGTGCTCACATGGAGTATAATGCATCGTGTGATTTTGTTTTCTAAATGTGATATTAAGTTTGTAGTTCAAACCGATGCTCAAATGCAGGCAATGAGAGGACCGCATTTTTCTTTTGACCAAAAATGCTGCATCCCAAAAATGTCCTGAGCAGAATCTCACGAGCAGCGATAGCTGTGTGTGCGTACAATTATAAAACAAAACAAACTTCGTGACCCACGTTTAAATTGGGATGACACCCATTTGGCCAAACACGTTATAATTCCCGTGCGTTTCAAATCCCCATTGCATAACGTTTGAACGTGAATTCCAAACAGGACACACACACTTGCGCAAATGCGTGCAAACCGCACCGATGCGCACACCTAAGTCAATGTCAATTTATTCCGTTGGAGATCGCTAGAAGTGGCACGGTGGTGCGACTGTAGACAGAAGTGGCCGGCTAGTAGCCTCTGTTAAAAGTTAGAGCTGGAACGAGGAAATCACACAGCTCTTTACGGCTGACACGGCGGCTTGACATATGTTTTACGAGTCTCGTTCCGGTCAGACGTCTGCAGTCAAAGGTGGTAGATCAGGGCTGGTCGTCGGAGAGATCAGGTTCTGGTGGCCGATTGTGTCAGGGTTCAGAGAAGAGAGCTGGCACTGTTGAGATCCTGGTTTTAAAAATTTCAGGATCTCAGTGTGTGAGTCACATGTGAGAGTGGACCACGTGCTCAAGTGCAATGAGTCAATAGTCCCATTGCGGTCACCAATTATTGTACGCAATAAAAACAACTCATTGCTCTAAATTTGGTTCTGCACTTAATTTGGATACATTTGGCTATATTCCAGCTCTGAGAATGAAAGCGTTGCCCATTATTACGGTGGACCGGGGGTCACTTATAGGCAGAGCCATCCTGAGGGTACGGCGAATAGGGGGCGACCGCCCCGGGCCCCGTGCATTGGGGGGCTTCGGCGTCACGGTGTCAGACGTAACATTTTCGGTTTAGTTTGAAGGCGTTGAGGGCCCCACACAGTGGGACATGTCCCTGGTCCAGCAGCCAGCCTATGGACGGCTCTGCTTTTGTAGGGATCCTAGAGGTAGCTTTGATATTACCTCTTCCTTGGGCTGGTCACCTGTATGTACGTATGTTGAACTTCTTTCGTACCGTATATAGCCAACCGTGTTAATCAAAGGTGTGGTGGAAGGACAACAAACTAAATACAAAAAAGTAGTTTTAAAGAAATAAGTTTTCAATCCAGATTATTTAAAAGTGCACAGTTCTAGTGGCTTCCTAATATAGGAAGGAAGAGTGTTCCAGACGGCCGCAGAAGCGCATCTGAAAGCGCGCGATGCCGTGACCACCGTCTTTGTTCGATGGCTTGCAGCCAAAAGCCGCTTCGAGGCTGGCAGGAGTTTGCGTGGCGGTTTATGCTCCCTGTAAGGTGTTGTGGTTGATTTGTGATCAGCACGGTAGAACATTCAGATTAAAAATTAGGTGTGGGGGGGGGGGGGGGAGGAATATGATGAAAATAAGTCTCCTACAAAAAATAGCTCAGGTTACGTGGCTGTCGAGGATTCTGATCCATCCCGCAGCAGTGGCTGGATATTTCCTCCTGTTTGCTCAGAGTACACGCAGTCTCACGCGGGGGCCTGCTGATGTTGTGGACCAAAAAAAAAAACTGCAAGGGACGCCGAGAGGCGAACTCTACGCAAGTTACAGCAAATGAACGATACGTGTTAGTTTAAATAATGGACTCAATTCCCATTGGCCATCTGTCACGTTGAAGAGCCGAACGCGTTGATCGCGCAATCTGATTGGAGGGCGGCGAAACACGCTCGAGTCGGATTGGCCGGAGCGATTCGTTTGAAAAAGCCCGCGGAAAGTGAAAGCGCCAATGAGGAGTTGGTTGGAGGTCTCGTTTGGGGGGGGGGGGAGGGGAAATCGAAGGGGATTGGTTGAGAGAAAGAGAACGTTCAGTTTCAGTTTTCAGTTTCATTCATTTGGTAAAGCCCTGTGAGCCATTCGGCTCTTGAATCGGGTGCAACCGCAACAAACAAACAAAAACATGAACAAGAAAAAAACATCTTAAAGTGACTATGTGACTGTGCAAACGGATCGTCCAGGAAAAAAACAGCAAAATATTCCTGAAAAAGCACCGCACACCAACGCTGTGTGCAAGAATCCCAGTGGGATACAAGTCAAACAACAACAATAACAACCACAAGACAACTTAGACTAAGGCCATCAGTCTAACTCCGTACTACAACAAACAAACATGGCCAAACCAAATTTTTTTTTCGAAATCACCAAAATGAAGCCATAAATGCAATGTAACAATAAACTACATAAATAACATGTTCGAGGAAGAGTGGAGAAGAGGTTTCAAATAATTAATCAGAATGCAAGTATTTATATTGGAGGAGTCCGATGAGCTATAAACGGCTCTTTGTCACAGGCGAAGGTCGGAACGTTACAACAACAAACAATACAAAAACACCATAGGAGTGCAAAGTATAGGAAAGGTAAACAAATCACTTTAAAAAGAAAATACACAAAGAAAACTAAACTCTATTTTTAAAAAAATATCTGACCGACTGAGCTATTAGCTTCTTTTTCAGAAGCGACCTGGCCGCCAATGATAAATCGACGAAGTGGCTTAACATGACGTAAATGTTAGCGGTAAAATAATCATTACGAAGAATCATGAGGAAAATGTTAGCGGTAAAATAATCTAAACGAAAGCATCATGAGGAAAATGTTAGCGGTAAAATAATCTAAACGAAGCATCATGAGGAAAATGTTAGCGGTAAAATCATCGAAACGCTAATCTAGAGGAGCCGGCAAGAGGAGTTCGAGACGCAAGAACGGAATGACTCCCGACATTTGGTAGTAAATAAAACGTTCGAGTGTTTAGTTTGTTGTCCTTCCCCCCCCCCCCGCACCTCAGATTAGCATGCTTGGCTACGTACGGTGCCAAAGAAGTCCAACATACATACATGTACATACAGTGAGGGAAAAAAGTATTTGATCCCCTGCTGATTTTGTACGTTTGCCCACTGACAAAGAAATGATCAGTCTATAATTTTAATGGTAGGTTTATTTGAACAGTGAGAGACAGAATAACAACAACAAAATCCAGAAAAACGCATGTCAAAAATGTTATAAATTGATTTGCATTTTAATGAGGGAAATAAGTATTTGACCCCTCTGCAAAACATGACTTAGTACTTGGTGGCAAAACCCTTGTTGGCCATCACAGAGGTCAGACGTTTCTTGTAGTTGGCCACCAGGTTTGCAAACATCTCAGGAGGGATTTTGTCCCACTCCTCTTTGCAGATCTTCTCCAAGTCATTAAGGTTTCGAGGCTGAAGTTTGGCAACTCGAACCTTCAGCTCCCTCCACAGATTTTCTATGGGATTAAGGTCTGGAGACTGGCTAGGCCACTCCAGGACCTTAATGTGCTTCTTCTTGAGCCACTCCTTTGTTGCCTTGGCCGTGTGTTTTGGGTCATTGTCATGCTGGAATATCCATCCACGACCCATTTTCAATGCCCTGGCTGAGGGAAGGAGGTTCTCACCCAAGATTTGACGGTACATGGCCCCGTCCATCGTCCCTTTGTTGCGGTGAAGTTGTCCTGTCCCCTTAGCAGAAAAACACCCCCAAAGTATAATGTTTCTACCTCCATGTTTGACGGTGGGGATGGCGTTCTTGGGGTCATAGGCAGCATTCTTCCTACTCCAAACATGGCGAGTTGAGTTGATGCCAAAGAGCTCCATTTTGGTCTCATCTGACCACAACACTTTCACCCAGTTGTCCTCTGAATCATTCAGATGTTCATTGGCAAACTTCAGACGGGCATGTATATGTGCTTTCTTGAGTAGGGGGACCTTGCGGGCGCTGCAGGATTTCAGTCCTTCACGGCGTAGTGTGTTACCAATTGTTTTCTTGGTGACTATGGTCCCAGCTGCCTTGAGATCATTGACAAGATCCTCCCGTGTAGTTCTGGGCTGATTCCACACCGTTCTCATAATCATTGCAACTCTACGAGGTGAGATCTTGCATGGAACCCCAGGCCGAGGGAGATTGACAGTTATTTTGTGTTTCTTCCATTTACGAATAATCGCACCAACTGTTGTCACCTTCTCACCAAGCTGCTTCGCAATGGTCTTGTAGCCCATTCCAGCCTTGTATAGGTCTACAATGTTGTCCCTGACATCCTTGGAGAGCTCTTTGGTTTTGGCCATGGTGGAGAGTTTGGAATCTGATTGATTGATTGCTTCTGTGGACAGGTGTCTTTTATACAGGTAACAAGCTGAGATTAGAACTCCCTTTAAGAGTGTGCTCCTAATCTCAGCTCGTTACCTGTATAAAAGACACCTGGGAGCCAGAAATCTTTCTGATTGAGAGGGGGTCAAATACTTATTTCCCTCATTAAAATTCAAATCAATTTATAACATTTTTGACATGCGTTATTCTGGATTTTCTTGTTGTTATTCTGTCTCTCACTTCAAATAAACCTACCGTTAAAATTCTAGACTGCTCATTTCTTTGTCAGTGGGCAAACGTACAAAATCAGCAGGGGATCAAATACTTTTTTCCCTCACTGTACACTCGACTGGGACTCCTTTATACAACTACGCGAATGTATATTCTTGGTTCTTTCGGTAAAGTCACGTAGAATGGAAACAATACAATTGTATTGTTTCATATTTTTATTATTTTATTGTTTCCCTTCTACGTGACTTTACCGAAAGAACCAAGAATATGAATCCCTATAGTCACGAAAGCTTTAAATAAAAAAAATTACGCGAATGTAGTTGTATAAAAAGACTGCAGCCGTTGAACGATTGATCGATTCGTAGCGATCAATAAAATAAGTGTTCGATTTCGTAGTCGCCCCTGCAGCCACTGGAGCTTTGCTAGCCTTAGCCGCATGATTGAACGAAAAAAAATCGATTCTTGATTTGAAATCGTCACAAAATTAAATGGCATTGTTTGGGAATCCTGTGTGGGGAGTCTTTTCTCCTCCGACCGTGTGGCTCTCTCATCACTACCGGATGTGTTTCTCGCTCAGTTCCCGAAGAAGCACTCGGCATGTGGGAGCGAAACGTCGGACAGCCCTGCCGGAGAGCCGACGGGGTGAAAATCAACCCCCTTGGGAACTGGACAAGGGACTGCTGGAGGCTTGTAATTTCACCGGCTGACTGTGGGATACCCATTGGTACGTCACTACATTTGACACGACTGCCTTGTTTCAATTAACATTCAGCGACTTAAGCTCGCAGCAAGTTCAAGGTGAATTAACGCTTTGGGGCAGTATAGATGCACAAGCAGTCTATATATCTACCCTCTCTGAAGTCCGCTGTTAATGAATGGAGATCATCAAATGTATTTTTTTACATTTGATTTAAAGCTTTCGTGACTGCAGGGATTCATATTCTTGGTTCTTTCGGTAAAGTCACGTAGAAGGGAAACAATAAAATAATAAAAATATAAAACAACAAAATTATCACGACGTTTCGACTGCAACACAAACAATCATCATCAGTTTTATTGTTTCCCTTCTACGTGACTTTACCGAAAGAACCAAGAATATTTTTTTTTACATTTAACGTTGAGCAATTTCTTTCCTTAATGCTGTCATTAAAACAAAGTGCGAACACTCAACAAGTGATGGTCATGTCTTGACGTCTTGTCGTTAACGTATTCTTTAAAACAAAAGCGAGATCTTTTGAGCGTATGTGATCATATGATTCATCCCTTTGTCAATCCACTGCTGGATGGAGGCCTGCCCATGCCGTGTCGGTCACGGTGGTAAGTGAAAGGTTTTGTGAAGAAAGAGTAGGCCAGGTCCTGTGGTTCAGATATCACTCGCTATTGATGTTAGCTGTGGCTGGGAATCCAACTCAGGCTGCCTGGTTCATAGCTGAGTGTGCTAACCACTTGTTCCACCGCTCCACGCTATAGGATGTCCATGCAGTACCTGCAAACATAATAGCGATGGCTGTATGGCAAAAAACAACGTGTAACGAGCCTCACATTCTCTAAAATTCGAGGGATTTAATGGCGTGTGTATGTATTCTTTCGTAACACAAAGAAACATTGAAAATCTAAAAAAACAAAAGTTCTATAAAGGGAATGGCTACAGGACAGGCCATATCGTTTCGTATTTTTTATGGAACTAAACTGGTTTAGAGAGGGAGAGGGGAATGGGGAGGGGGAGAAGGTGGGGAGAGAAAAAGAAGGAAATCAATACATAGCTACCCGGGGGTGTGCATTCTGCCATCCGCTGTTATGTCCGTAATTTATAATCGTGACCCGCAATACATCAAACCCAGCCTGTGCGCCCAACGTTTACTTACCATTCTATGAATATCTGAGCAGTTCGGTTACAAATATTTCACAGCTCTCCCCGATACCCTGACAAAGAAAAATCGATAAAGGCAACACACTTTATTTTCCGACTCTGGCAGGGGAGGCCTTTGCTGGGGAATTATGATTTATGATTGAGTTTTACGCCAGCCAGGCCACAAAATTTGTCAGTGAGACTTCGAGAGGGGGGGGGGGGGCAGGTGTGAATTTCTGACGGCGGCCCAGAGGTAACGTGTCTTCGGAAGACACTCCGCTGTGTTGGCCATGCTTGCTGGTGACGCTGGAGTCGCTGTTAAGAGCTTGAGTTTGTCTTGATTCTGTGCCGATTCTTTCGTGTTCTGTGCGCAGAAAATTTAGGATTTTTGATTTTTTTTGGAGGGGGGGGGGGGTGGGAGAGAAATTTAAATAAAGGATTGCGGGTAGAAAAGTTTAACTGATGTTTTGTGGGTTTCTGCTTTGTCGGGATGAGTTTGAAATGAAAACATTTGAAGATATTCATATTTTTTGCCGCAACTTTGTATATTTTTATCGTGATATCCGGATGCGTCGTGCTAACAATAGTGATGTCATCCCATGCCACGTGATGTTTGATTTTTAAAAAAAAATTTGGGTGGGGGGGGGGGGAAGCACGGACGTGGATCGATCTAAAACCAACAATATTTCATCCGAAATGTCATCGCCAGGCGAGGTTTTCAGAAATATTTTTTTGTTTGTTTTCGGTTTAATAAGAAAATCAGAAGCACGTGCAATGTTCTGCACAGGTGTACGCACGCGCGCGCGCTCGCTCGTGTCATCACAGCGCGTCCGTCTCCGACGTGTCCTATTTCTCATTTGAGTTGGCATCGCTCACGCACCTCTGCACCTCCAACGGGAAGTCTCTCTGAGACGATGCCATCCTTTTGGATGATTAATAATGACCACGCTGTTGCACCTCTGTTGCAGATAGCAGCGTCACGCAGAACGCCCTTGGTTTGCCGTGGTCGCGAGAAGAAGTCTAAATGCAACGTCAAAGTTGGGCCCCTTTAGTCCTTGAGTCCTTGAGTCGTACATCCTATTCATATATTCTATTGCAGAGTTTTTTGTTTTTTTAATAAAAAATGTTTTACCCCCCCCCCCAACCAAGTAGAATTTTGGAAACAATTGAAAATGACAGCAGTATCCCGTGCAAGTGTGGGATAGAGTCCCCGGTGTATTCACAGCTAAAGTGCCGTTGCTTAGAGAGAAAAAAATAAACACGCTGTCTGGCAAGAACCCCCCCCCCCCACACACACAAGATCATCTACATTCTATGGCATGCTATTCAACATCCACTGCTCCTGCATACTCTGCTGTGTGATAAACAACCCTGCGACGTTGTGTACGTTGATGGCGTTAAAACGAAGAGCCGCTCAGGGTAAAAAAAACTATACAACAACAACAACCAGTAACGTTTCTCGGAATTATTGTAAACACTGGCTTGAAAGGAAATACGTATGTAATATATAACAATGTATATATAAATAACGGCGCCTGTTTTATATGTGTTTTTCCCCTTATAAGGCTCAACAATGTTATTGACGATTGTAAGTGTGTGTTTGGCACCGCTGCCAAATCCAATGTTTAATTAATCGTTATCGTGGTTGACTCGATTAATTATTTTGCCGTAAAAAAGTAGTGTCAATCCAAGCAGTTTGTGTGTGTGTGTGGGGGGTGTAAATCTGGCAAATGATTCGTTATCATTCTTTGTTTATTTTTTTTTAAACTAGACTAGCGTGGTCAAATCAGACGTCGAAAGACTTACAACTTACAATGTTGGCAGTCGGATCGATGACACCCCCACTCCCCTCCCCCCCCCCAAAAAAAAATAAAACAGCAAGTGGCCAGCAACAAACCGCACAGTTGAAGTTGCGGTCGACAACGCGTCGACGTGTTACGTTAATCGATAAGGTTTTTTTTATTTTTTATAAGAGCCTGGTGACAAAAGCAACGACGGAGGGCGGGAATTCCAAAGTGGTGGCGGGGCGCGAGGAGAGACGCCGCCAGAGCAGCGCCGAGCGTGACCTGCAAGTGCCGGCGGTGGAACGTGGAAAGCGTGGACGAGACGCAACAGTCAGTCTTGCTCGACCGTGGCAGGAATTTAAAGGCTATTGTTGCGAAGGTTTCACTCAATGAGGCAGCTCGCAGGCTGGTGGTGGGGTGGTGGTGGGGTGGTGGGTTGTACATCGCCTCGGGATGAGAGCGGAGAACCTGGCTTGCTACGTTCGCGATGTCCCCCTGAGTGACTGATTTCCCGACGGCATTATGGTTGCGCATTGTGACTGAGCAGAGTCGGAAGAGAGTCGGGCATGCGTCGGTGCAGCTTGAGATTAAATTCCACGCACTGCAAATAAGCGCCGTAAGCCGCGCCCGTTGAATATGAAGGCAAATGCCTCTGACCAACTCGCCCCGGATGCGCCCTCCCCCCCCCCCCCCCCCCCCATCTTCACGGGTTCCAGAAGCGAAGCGAGTTCGAGCTTGGATGGGTGACCACCACCGGATGAGTGATCACCACCGGCTGCCGTGGACTTGGGCTTGCGTGGTGGTGGTGGTGGTGGTGCCGGCCGATGGCAGTGGCTCGTACGCGCCCCGGGGTTCCTCCGAGTCCTCCTGCTTACCACCACGCGCCAAAAAACCTCTCATCGGTGGAATTGGCCAAACGTCCCGATGTGAGACCATCCTGAAAACGAGTTGACACTCATTGAGGCTTTTTCTGATTTTTAATAACTGCCATTATTATCACTGCCATGTTCTTTTGATTTAAAGCTTTCGTGACTGCAGTAATTCATATTCTTAGTTCTTTCGGTAAAGTCACGTTGAAGGGAAACAACAAAATAATAAAATATATATAAAACAATAAAAATTCTCACGACGTTTCGACCATAACACAAACCAACACACCTGAAGACGACCGTTTGTGTTATGGTCGAAACGTCGTGAGAATTTTTATTGTTTTATATATATTTTATTATTTTGTTGTTTCCCTTCAACGTAACTTTACCGAAAGAACTAAGAATACCATGTTCTTCTTAAGTTTTATTTTTGTTCTCGAAAGTTTACAACTCTTTCATAAGGTCAGCCACTGCTAACCAGCCGCACGTTATGCGCACAATAGTAATTTAACGGTAACAGGTTGCACGTACCGGACGCAACTCCAATTAGCACGGTTGGCTACGTACGGTGCAAAAGAAGTTCAACACACATACGACTACTTCTGGGTTAGGGTGCATCTCCACAGAGACGTGAGTGCCGTGCGGAGATGGTGTTGGGTGTTGCCTGCAGGTAGGAGACAAGGCATGCTTCACAGAGTGAAGTGGGAGGCAGCGTGGGATGAGAACATCGGAGAGTCGACAACATGGATTTTATAAAGCTTGGAGACGGCAGACACGCCTGAGTTTTACGAATCGCAAACCTTAAATTAACCCCATAGCATGAGTCCAATTAGCACGGTTGGCGATGTACGGTGCGACATAAGTTCAACATACATTCAAATTAGACGACTTCGAAGTAAAACCGCCAAATTCGTGCTCGTAATAAAAGTAAAACAATTGGGATACTGCGTTGACTGTGGTGCACAAACAACAACATAAACAAACTCAACACGTTTGTCAATGATGCCACCCTAAAAGGAAAATAGTATGAAAGGTGACATTTCAGGAAATTAACATTCTTCATAAGAGGGCCATTTCCCGATTTTGTGTTTCATTGTAATGGGGTATAATTTTGAAGATAATTATCAATAGAATTGGCATGTACAGTGTATCTATGTAATAAGCCAAAGGTAATCCACGCACACCAAACAGGGTGCTCCAACGCCGTCCGAGCGTGACCTATGTCCAACACCGCGGAATTTCTCTCTTCTCAAGGAAGGTGGACAATTATTTGGTGCTGCCGCATTGGCAGTGGTGCACAGGCACAGACAACAACAGCAGCTACAACAGAACAAAGCTCGGCACATTCGTCAATAATCCTGTCGCCTTAAAAGGGGGAAAAATATATAAAAGAGGTGACATTTCGTGCAATGGTGTTTCTTCAGAGCACACAACACAGAGCGGCCGGAGCGCCAGAGCAGACACAAGGGGTTGGAGACTGAACTTTACACCACAGGACCTGATGAGAATTACATTGAAAAAAAAAACATTCAGGATGAACCATTGTTTTTATTGGCACGTGAACAGTTACCTATAAGTAGCCAGTGAGTAACATTACAGCCCTATATCATTAGACCTCCTTTGCCAGTGCCAAAATATAATAATAGGGGTTTTCCCCTTTTTTCTAGCAACAAAACTGAAACCTTCTTACGAGGAATCATGTGTGCGTTAACCACAATACTTGTGGTCAAAATGCAAACGAAAAAACATTGATAATATACGCATTGTCCTTGAAACTGATTGGTCCATACCAGAGACGGCTTTTTTGTTTGCATTTTTGACCACAAGTATTGTGGTTAATGCAGACATGATTCTTCATAAAAAAGGTTTCAGTTTTGTTGCCAGAAAAAAGGGGAAAACCCCTATTATTATATTCTGGTACTGGCAAAGGAGGTCTAATTATGTAGATGCTTACCCCGAGCCCTCATTACTTTGATAGTCACATTGTATTTGAGTTGTACGCTTTTTGGCGTCCTCTGGTCTAGCACCAATTGAGACGAAGCTCAAAAGAAAGCCGTCTCTGGAAGGGGGAAAACCCCTATTATCATTACAGCCCTAATTGGTTGACATATTATGCCTGAGTAAAAAATAAAAATTACACTTCATGGTGATGCTAATGATTACCCGCAATTTTTTACAGCGCCCTTAAATGCACGTCATGAAATTGTGGAACTTTCCAGAATACAAATAGGTGCAGCTCTACAATGGGCTGCCCACGCCACCGCTGGCAGAAGGGAGTTCACCAGAGAGAGCCCTAGGGAGCACCTCTAGAGAATATCTGGCCTACTCTTCCATCATGCTAGCCGGGCATCTTGAAAGAGGCAGGAGCACCCACACTTTACCCCACCATAGGCAAACATACCGATCGACTATTTGCGGAGGACACGTCTCTACTGCTTAGCGGTGGACAGAGGCGGTGGTGGGGAATGGTGGGAGGGGGGGAGGGAGTTTAATAAACTTGCACCATCGTCTTCAACCTCCGCGCCGGTGGAACGAGTCAAACCCGCGACCTCTGCGTCAAAAGTCCAGTGAGCTAACCGCCAAGCCGTTGTGGCAGCAGCAGCAGCATCCTGAGCGCAGAAGTGACAACATAAAGGGATGAATATCGCGTTGGTCCGAACTCGCCCTTGGTCGTAGCGCAAGGCAGCAATCGAGACTTTTCACCCTACAGCCAGCGCGCGCAAAGCGCACTCCCCCCTTGCCCCCCCCCCTACCCCCGCCCGAGACTGCCGTACAAGCGCTGCTTCCCCGGTCTTTCGTAATTAAAAAAGAAACGGGAGGGGAGTAAAAAAAAAATCGAGGGGCTGCTGCCACTGCCGGAGATGGAGCAGCCGGCGAAAACAAAATACACACCTCTCCGGCCACTGCGATCATTGGCTGTGAGGCTGAAATACCATTAAGCACACATGCCTTAGGTGGCCCTGGGTCACGGGGGGGCAATGTATTTCTGAAAATAAGGTGCAAAGTTACAAGGATTGAAAGGCTCGTGACATTTTTCATAACGGAATGGAAATGGCTACAGTTGTTTTGTCACACATTACCGTTGTTGCTGTGTTTTTTTTTTACACAAATAGCGTCTATTTTAACTTATTTTGGGTAAAACACGTGGCACTGAGAAAAGCCATTATGCCACTCGGTGGCTACAGGGCTCTGCTGGGTCTGTCGCAGGCACCGATGTGGGCGCCGGGAGGACCCCCTCATCGCCGTGGCCAAGCAAGCGGCAGATGCAAGAAGAGCCGAGTGTTTACAAGGCAGCGTTTCCGTTCAACTTCAAGATTTCCTTTGTCATTTGACAACCGAATGAAAACAGTTTTTTAGACGTAATGCCTCAGTGTGCGTATTGCAAAACAAGTTTGCTATTTACTCCGAAGGAGGTCTCTCATTCTCCTCTGCTGTCCCCATTGTTTGCAACTCCTTTCCTCACCAGCCGTCCGTGCTGTCGGCTCCCCCCTACCTTTATTTCATGCCCAGGATCAAGACCTTCCTCTTTAATGCTGCCCATGATTTACTGCCCTTTATGCAACAAATATGCCAAATGGTTGCTGTGTACCGCGTCTGGAGATGCAGTCGCATTCGATGGTAGAGATGTCATCGTGGACAAAACCGTTGATGACCCCCCGTGACCCAGGGTCAAGGAGCGTGGACCATCATCACGTAAACTCCGGTCATCCTCGCAGCAGCAGCAGCAGCAGCAGCAGCGGTGGCTCTTGGCTGAGCCATCGACCAAAGGCGGTCACCGCATCGCGCGCGTTCAGATGCGCTTCTGCGGCCGTCTGTAACGCTCTTCCTTCCGATATTATGAAGCCTCTGGAGCTGTGCACTTTTAAATCTAGATTGAAAACTAATTTCTTTAGAACTGATTTTTGGGTTTAGTTTATTGTCCTTCCCCCGCACCTCCCATTAGCAAGGTTGACAACGTACGGTGCGAAATATGTTTAAGCCACATACATCACCAACGCTTTCTAAACTCCACCAGAACTGGTGCACAGTAGCCATGTGACCTACAAGATCTGTCATCTACTCACATGTCTTCTCTTTGGTTGTCAGACTCGTCGATACCATTCCAATGCATGTCTCAGTCACATTTAGATGCCATATAAAGCCACATTCACCTCCTTATTACTCTTTTACAACTACTACCACGGTTACTATTCCCGTGAACTTCCCTCATTGTTTCTCCCACCCATGTTGAGGAGTTGGTCAAGCAGACTGAACGCTTTGTCTCATCCAGGCTCTGTTCAACCACCACACTGGAGGTCACAACACTGACTCCCACACTCACTAACAACATCCACCCACCCACTCACCACAGGGCAAGTAACAACACTTCTCTTTCTGTTTATTCCCTCACTCTGCTCTGCTTTGGACATTCCATCCCATTGTCTCTTTGCCCAAGCTCTGAGAACCTCGCTTAATTCGAGAAACTAGTTCACTATGGTTTAAAGCTTTCGTGACTGCAGGGATTCATCTTCTGGGTTCTTTCGGTAAAGTCACGTAGAATGGAGATAAAATAATAAAAAGATAATAATAACAAAATAATATTCTCACGACGTTTCGGCCACAACACAAGTAGCCTTCCTCGGGTGAAGAAGCAGGACTGTCCGGAAGACAGCGGAAGACAGCGCTGTCTACTTGTGTTGTGGCCGAAACGTCGTGAGAATTTTATTCTGTAATTTTTATTTATATTATTATTTTATCTCCATTCCACGTGACTTTACCGAAAGAACCCAGAAGATAGTTCACTCTGATCCGTCACAACTTTTGTGTTTTGCTCGACCTTTTGGGCCTTTGGGCTTGTGCTCAGCGGCTGTGTATATAAAAAATTATAAAGAAATGCACTGCATCTTATCAACTAATTATGCATCTAGAACAAGATTTGTTTCCAAACTGTATACTGATCATTGGTGCACGTCTTAAGGCTGAATTATGATGAGCGGGTGTTTTTGGTGTAGGTCCTGGAGTTGGAAATCCATCGATCGACCAAGGAACACAAAATAGAGAAAGGCACGGGGTAAAGGCAACCCAGGCTTAGTGCTCCCTGTCTTACCTCTCTTATCGTGCCCTTAACAAACCGTGTCTCTGCGCGTAACTACCATGAAACGAACGCATGTCAACACATCTTGGCTACACTTCGTTGGAGTGTAACCCAGGGATATTCAGAAGAAATTCTGATCTGAGAAAAAAATCGCTAAGTCGCGAGCTCTGGCGAGGGTTTTTATGGATTCTGCGAGTGCTGTTTTTTTTTGTTTTACCGTAACATCTTACGAATGAAGAAATAAGGGGGAAAAAAACGGGTCACCGCTGCTGTTGTGCGTAAAGCTAAAGACATCAAGTGGACATGTTGCAGGCCACGTCATGAGAGCTACTGCGGAGTGATGAGAGAATTAACAACCGAGTGGAGAACGCGAAAGCATCAGAGGAACACAGCGGACGAGACGGCGGTGGAGAGGTCAAATCGAAGAGTTCGGAGGCCACAACTGCACAGGAGCAACCGAGAGGGAAAGGAAGCCATTGAAGAAAATGGAGTGTGGCCTTTTATGAGCGGTTGAAAGTCACGAACTGACAGCAGACTCACACAGAAACCCATAGATTCACGCGGAGAGACCCATAGACTCACTGAAGGATTGGAATGGAAGGAAATGAGGGGGGGGGGGGGAGGGGAGGACCTTGGCCCAGCAGTGGGAAGTCACAGGCCGACAACGCTCTTGTTGAGGGGAGTTCTCTACGCTCGCGAAGTGGAGGATATCCTCGCACGACGTTGACGGATGGCATTTACTCCCCGAGCTGGACCTTGCCTCGCAGAAACCTCCGTCTGGGAAGAGCGTAAATCACCGCGCCTGAATTCTGCACCCATATTACGATGGCCATAATCTGCAGCCCTCTTTTTTATCCGCTGCTGGATGAAGGCCGCCTCCTAGGACCGCATTGCCGGTCGTATGTGTTGCGTGGCCATACTTCACCACGCTGGTCAATGCGAGTTGGTGAAGGAGGTGCCCAGGCCCGATTCAGATATCAGCGTCGGGGTTCTAACCCATGGCTCTGAGTTCATAGCTCGCTGCACGAACCACGATGTCAAGTGTCGACCCAATACGTATATATATACTCATGTATATCCTAAAATAATAAGGAGGTCGCCAAATCAATCTCCCAGTGGAGAAGTGGAAATATTGGACAGGTTTCTTAAATCTTCCTCCCCCCACCACTGTCCATACAGAGTTGGTCGATAGACAGGTCGCATGTAGCAGAGTACAGTGTGGGTATTGCCACCTCTTCCAAGACGTCTGGCCAGTGTGAAAGAGTAGGCCAAAAACCCTCTAGAAACGCTCTCGTGAGCTCCCTCGATTGGAGGCCCTTTGGCCAACAGTGACACAAGTAAGCTATTTCAGGGTTGTAGGTTTACCTTCATATATATTTTTAGTCATGAAATTTTTTGAAATATATTACCGAAATGAATCCCTTGAGATGGAACATTTTGTTTTCAAGGCTCGCAATTTATGATGGAGAGACTGGCTCCCAGCAGGGGAATGTGGAATTAGCGTCGCTGACTCGGGGCTGACAGTGGAGATGAGTACCGATCCACATTTGTAGGTCTGGCCAGATATTGCGACTCTGCCTTTTAAATAAATCGAAGTGCTTTTACCCATACTCTGGTTCTTTCGGTAAAGTCACGTAGGTATAAAATTAACTATTTGCAAAAGCCAACTTTCAGCTATTTCTGTAAACTACTGGCAAACTTCAGTCTCTGAGATCTGTGATGGGCAGGATAATTGAAACGCAGCATTCAATTGTGGTATTGTCATACTGTCACATATGTAAACATCAAATGGCGTTCGTCATTCAAGAGAAAAAAACAACGCATCCCAAAAAAATCATATATTTCCAAAAACTGCAGCCAAGACACCAGAACTCACCTGGTTGGTCCATTTGAAAGAAAAAAAAAAACACCCCAACATCTCAACTCATACCCTTTGTAAGTCCTGCGAATGTAAAAACCTTAAAAAAAAAAAATCTAACACTGCAATTGAATCGGTATATATATATAAGAATGTTGGCTAAACATAATTTTATAAACAAGTCGGAGCATCAAGAAAAAACTAACAATTTCCATCGAGGGCCCAGCGAGCGACTTCGCAAGCCGATGCGTGCCCCTGCCTGCCGCACGATTTGCACACATATTGAAATGTACGGGCGGTATCTGTGACCTGTAACCCCCATGGGGTCGCAGTTCGCACGAGAAGGTGGGTTCCATTCCTGGCAATCAGCGTTGGTCCAGAAATGCGCGCGTTAAAAAAAAAAAGAAAAGGGAAGGCTGTTACAGCACGTAATTTCTAATCAACCCTCGCTCTAAATCTCATCTTTTCGCTCTCTCCGGAGGATCGGGGAGGCTGGCTGCGTTGCCATGGCGACGGGAGTCTCATTTCAGACGTGTCGCTTCCCATTACCGTCAGGCAGCACTCGGGCTGATGAGCTTTTTTTGTGTTACCCAGAAAATGAGAGGCGGGGGAACTGGGGGTCCGAGGGGGTGGGGTGGGGTGGGGGGGGGGTTGTGTTGGATGGGGGTTGTCGAGGCTCGGGGAGGGGGAGAGTGTGGAGGAAGGGGGGTGGGGTGGGCTGGGTTTCGGAGGGACAGGAGTTGCTGGTGAAGTATGGTGGTGGAGTGGGGCAGGCTGTGGGGGGCTTGGGAGAGCAGCGAACACTCTGTGGGATGAGGGGGAGGGGCCGCGGTGGGGGGGGGGAGGAGGGGATGTTGGTTTGTTTGGAGATTTTCCGGAGGATGGGAATAGATCATGCACGGGCTGAGGTAGAGATTCGGTGGTGATGGAATCACGGGGAAAGATTGCCTATGCAGATATGGGAGGGACAAAGACGACAGGACAGAGAAAGGCAGGCAGGAAGGAATGGACAATATTGAGGATTTGCATCAAGGGCCAAGCAAGATTGAGAATGTGGAAAGAATAAATGAAAACTAAAGGAGGCGGTGTTATAGAAAAGCCATGGAGCTTTGTGATTCAAAATAATTAAATAAAATTAGAACAAATGTATACCCTGAGTATAAACTGGGTAGAGGTGTGGCTGGGCTCCGCCACAGCACCCCCTAATTAATCCAGCGCGCTGAGTTTGATTCCAGGCCATGGCTAACATTGGTGGCGAGCAATATCTCCAACCAGCCCTGGCTGCGCTTTCTTCACTGACCCGCAACTGACCAGCGTGGTGAAGTATGGTCAAACCACCCCACGACCGACACGGTGTGGCAAAGCATTCATCCTGCAGTGGAATGACAAAGTATAGAATGTATTATAATTATATACATGATTTAATCAACGTATCGTCGATTCAATGTTTGTACTGTTCACACTTATTAAGTGGACATTTCGAGAGAATTGGTTTCCTGGCACAGTGGCAACACTTGTACCACGCAGCAAGACATTCCTTGGTAAAATTTTGAAACGGCGCACCTTTGCGTGCGGAGTTAGTGTGTTCCTCCCCCTCCTCTGCATGTGCTTCCTCTGAGTTCTCCGGGTTCCTCCCACGACTGAATCACCTGCAGATGACCCAATTGGGACGACACGTTTGATAAAATTGCCCACTGCTGCGAAAAACACAATTGGCTAGGACCCTCCTGAAAGAAAACCTAAGACTCGGTGAGGCTTTTCTTGGTAAACAAACGTCAGAACAATAAGGACGGCTTACATACACTGACCGTGTAACCGTTACATGGCAGGTGATGGCTATTCCCACTTAGCTCATAATTATTTGTTTCGATGCTACAGTGCTCAAGGACACTTGCATTCATCTTTCAAATGTGTTCAAATTGTAAAATATGTGTAGCCTACTTATGACAAGTGCTTTTAAATACTGTGCACTTTCAGCACAATTACTTCACTTCAATGTTGCACTTGAAGTCGTGTCTTTTGTATTTGCAATATTGTTGTATGACGTTAGTCGGAGCATAAACACACCTTGAAATGTGTACGGCTTCCCGAGAACCACAGTATTCAAGATGTAATTGCTTTGCTGCCTTTTGTCAATCCACTTCTGGATGAAGGCCTCCCCGTGCCGTGGTGTCAGTTATGGGGAGCATTTTACCATACTTCACCACAGCGGCGTAAGCGTGGTCAGTTGACGTGGATCCTGCCGCAAGGAATGACATGAAGCCCCCCTCTCTGCCTCCTCTCCCGGTAGGCACCGGTGCAGTTGCACCACCTGCACACTGGATAACCACGCCACTGCTTCACCACGCGGGTCAGTGTGACTTGACATCACTCGCCACCGATGTAAAGACACGGCGTTGGGAATCGAACTCAGGTTGCTAGGGTTTCGCAGTGCAGAGTGCCAATCGCGGAGCAGCTTCTCCGTCGGTATTGTTTATCGCGTGAGCTCACACGTAGTTTTATCTTTACACGTCTGGGCAATGTTAACGCGGAATATATGCGCAGTTCTTTGCCGAATAGATCCTACAAATTGCATATAAATTGGAACAACAAAGGAAAACATCGTATTGAAATTTATGAACGGGTTAGTGTTGGAACGGCAATGTTACCATCTTATCAGTCCACAGCGAGTTGTTATGTGTCAGCGCAATTAAACGCAATAAAAGACTTGAATTGATACGCACTAAATTGTTAGACTTTAATATAAAGATTTATAGAAAATTCCATGAGTTCCAACTCCCTTGCAGTGGAGTAGATAGGCAGCACAGCGGCTGGCACGTTGCGCAATGAACCCAGCCCCACCCCCCCTGGGTTCGATTCCCTGGCTACGACGAACATCAGCGGTGAGCGAAAAACAAAAAAATAGTTTGTGGCCTCTCCCCCTCCTTCACCAAACTCGCATTGCCCAAGCGTGGTCGAGTCTGGTCAAACAACACCCCGTGACCGGCGCGGTATGGGTGAGGGAGTCCTTCATCTAGCGGCGGATTGGGAAAAAAAAACAAGCGGGTACATTTATGGTCAATTGGATTACCGGAGATGCAGGCTCACACTGTGATGGGGCCGTTGTCATCCGTCACCACGTCGGTGTCCTTGACTCACACTCTCTCTCTCTCCGCCTGTGTCTGCGTGGTGTAAATGGGGTTTAATAATTACTACTCGGTTCTGTGGCTGATTGCGAGATTTTAAGCACTGAATCGAAGTTTGCAGCAGTTATGTTTGATGCACGTATCCGTGTCGACGTGCGTTGTGACAACCGCTGTTATAATATTTGTTTTTAATGTAATGTGCAGTCAGTGGCAATCCGCTGTTGGATGAAGGCCTCCCCACATTGTTTCGGTAATTGTTATCTGTTTGACCATACTTCACTACGCCGGCCAATACGGGTTGATGAAGGGGAGGCCCAGGACCGGTTCATACATCACCGAACACCGACGTTAACGGTGGGCGGGAATCGAACCTCGGATGAGCGGGGTTAACAGCGTTAATACCGCACCTCCACTGCTGTTTTTTTCTGCGTTGAAGCGAGCTCATCTTAAGAACAATGCCAAAAAAAATGTGCCCTGCATTTGCTTTAAATTTTAATACCTAGAGAAATGACCCGAGGGGAGGCTGGAACATCAAGTCGATTGAGACAATACCACTGCACGTCGAATTGGGGGTGATCGACCTTGAGGTGTGTGGTGGTGGTGGTGATGTTTTTAAAATATATATTTCTTTCATAGCAGTCTCTTTATTCTCTCGTAGTACCTATTTTGATCTTGTAAATTGAATCAGCTGTTTGGGAACTTCTTACTTGCAGGGAGCACTGGTTGGGGTTTTTTTTTAGATCGTGGGGACAAATAGCACAAAGGGACGCCTCACATCTCGGCCCTGCCTTATCTGTGCCGTAGAGGAAAAAAAGGGGGAGCATTTCTGAGAGAAACAGAGGGAGGGAAATGATGGAGAGAGAGAAAATTAACATTTGAAAAGAGTTAATTAACTTTTCTTTGCCCCGGCTGAAAATTGCATTGTCTGATGTTGGGTGGAACATGTCACGAAAGGTTGGTATTCTGTTTTTCAGCACTGGGCTCTTTATTCAAAGCCAACACGAACACACAGAGGGAAAAGTTCTGCATTTTCATCTTTTATTTTATTTTTTTTCATTTATTTGAAATGCGAAAAAAAATTCCAGATAAAACACCTTTGAAATTGTATTATTGGTTGGATTTTTTTTTTTACTTCTTGTGAAGGTGTCGTTTTTATTGCGTTTTTTTATTTTTTTGTTCCGATTGCGCGATGTCTCTGAAACGCCACCCGCACCGCTCGTTCACGCTAAGCTAAGCTCCGATTTACAAAATGCTGCATAATTTTTCTCATAACACTGATCAGTAGTTTGCTTGTAATCTAATTGCGTGCGCCATTGCACGCAAATCTCCTTCTCTTTCCCTCCCTCTCCCTCTCTCCCATCCGTCCAGTTGCATTGCGTCGCGATCGTTTGGTCCGCGTGTTTCCCCGTAACTCAGAGCGCCTGTTCATTCATTCAATCATTCTCGTGTTCATCTGCACAATCACTTACCTCCTCATGTCTTCTGTCAGCTCAATTGCCATTTGTTACACCCCGTTCTGCATTCATCCATAAATCCATCCATCCTTTCAGCAACCATTCAGTCCTTCATATATTGCACAGAGTGCACGCACGAGTCAGACAAGAGGTGTGTCGCTGGAATGTAGACATACGTCACCCGATATATGAAATGACATTGGATGGTCTTTGAAATGTTTACAAAGCATTTGCGCCTCTCCGTAACCTCGGGGTTATGATAAATACTAACGCACTGCCGACGTTTTATAGCTAAAAACAGATGGAGGGCTGCGCTTTTGTTACAATCTCCAAAATCGTCAACATTTTCGCTCGCCTTTTCAGCATTTCGGCGGTTTTGCTGAAAAAGACCCGAAATCACGTGGAAACTTGGCTTACGCGACATCCTCCTGATTCGACTGGCCCCATCGCGTGGTGGAGGGTTAGAGTTAAAATCGTTGACGTTATACCTTACGCGACGATCTGTCCCCGAAAGAAACACTATCAATGATCGCTCTCCCCACGCTTGCCCCGTACATATTTTCAAGCCCGTCACAACACACATTACAGCGGAACTCTGATCGTTTTTTTTTTGGGGGGGGGGGGGGTTGATTTTGGTGCTGCTGCTGCTGGGAGTGAAACGATGACCGTTTGGATCGCATGGCGCGCGCGCGCGCGCGTGCACGTGACTCGTGTCTTTTTTTTTCTTACGCTCCCAGCACCGCGTTCCTCCGCGGTTACTCTCTTGCTCGCGGAATATAACCTTTTTATTACTAAGAGTCAGCCATGTAGGGGAGCCCAATGGAGCATGATGATAATATCGGAAGCCAACATCCTGTAACGGAGATCTACAATCTTCATTTCCCCCCTAATGGCTCGGACGCAGTGCGGCAGCCATCCGCGAACAGCCCCGCACGGCAACTCTCGCGCTCAGCCTCTGCTCGGGCGGGCGGGCGGGCGGGAGGGAGGCATCGACCGTACGCTCGTGCATGCGCCCGTCCGTGTACGGGCCAATTGAAACACGCGCACCTCGCTTCATTTAATTTTTTTTTTTGCACACCGCGGTTTGGGGAGCATTATTGTGCAGGTACATCGCGAGTACATTGAAATCTATTTGTAGGAATTTTAACAGTCCTATATATTTTCTTTTCGTGTGAAGCCACTGCCGGGTTGAAAAGGCTTCTCCCCCCCCCCCCCCCCAAAAAAAAAACAGTGTCGTCTGTCATGACTGTGTTTCGCCAGACTGATTAGTGTGGGGTTTGGTAAAGAAGAGGAGTCAGGGGGTGGGTGACGGGTGGGGGGTGTGGTGGGTGGTACTGGAGGCAGGACCGGTTCACATATCACTCGCTGCGGATGTTAGCCGTGACCGGGACTCGAACTCAGTACTCCCAGATTCATAGCACGTTGCGCTAATCACAATGCCACCGCTCCACAACCAGTGGTTAGTAGAATGAGTTATGTATGTATGTTGAACTTCTTTCGCACCGTACTTAGCCAACTGTACTCATCAGAGGTGTGGCGGAAGGACAACAAACTAAACACAAAAAACAGTTCTAAAGAAATTAGATTAAAATCTATACGATTTAAAAGTGCATCAATCCAGTGGCTTCCTAATATCGGAAGGAAGAGCGTTCCTGACAGCTAGAGAAGCGCATCTGAAAGCGCGAGGATGACCGGAGTTTGCGTGTTGGTTTATGCTCCTTGACGAGATCAGCAAGGTATTGTGGTTCATTTGTGGCAAGCACTTTGTGTGTCATGAGTGCGACCTTATAAGGTAGCCGTTAACCGATTTGGGTATGTCTTGTTTACTTTTGCTTGTTTTGGCAATCTGTGTCAATTGCTCATGAGCATCTGAACTTCCCTTGTGGAACAGGGCTGAATTTATCATGCGATATTCTCCATAGCTTAACTCTGGACAGCTCCGGCTCAAATCAAGCCCTCCTGATAGACCCTCTAATATCTGCTCCCTTTGAAGTCTAAACCACACTGTGTGCTGCGACTACTCGATGCCTCAGTGGCTTCTCACCTGGTGAAACGAAGTCAAAACGAAATGAAAATTACAAGTCATTATTTTCCCCCTTCAAAATGTCCACTTGATGCAAATTAGATTCCTCACTTTTTCGTCAAAAGTCCTTCGAGCAAAGCGGCCACGCGTCCACGGAGGCGTCGAGGAGCGAGTGGCGCGATGGCGTCGTGCTTGGGGCGCCTCTCATTGAAAGTTCACCGACGCTCCGCTTCGATGCGCCAAACCAAAGCCCCGTCGCTCCGCAGCGACCGGGTGACACAAACGCGTCGCGAGGTAAACGTGCGGCCGCCAACAACTATTAACATAATGTCGCGTGACCCTACCTACGCGAGGCCCCCCACGACTGCCCCTAGGTGCTAGGTGGGAGGTGGGGTATGGGCAACCCAACGCCTCGCCCCCATCACGATCCTGCGCCTTTAGCGGGAGCTCTTCCCACGTAACCCCCGCCAGACAATGCATCCCTGCGCACAGTCTGGCGCCGGGCTTTGTCAATGACCTTTCCTCTCTTGCGTTTCCCTTTGGTTTCCCTTTGGTATCCAACGGAAAGTTCGTTTCGTCCCTCGTTTCCGGTGCCATTCGGTGAACTTGTCACCCGCCGCCAGTTTGGACGGCTGCGTTCTCTGGCGACGGACATTGGCAACGGTTGATTTTTGTTTCGTCGACGGATCTTTTTTTGTCGTTTGGTATGACGACCTCCCAAGAAATCGTGCGGGGGGTTTACGCCTTCGGCCATCGGCGAGGAGCTGCATCGGATTTTTTTTTGCGCTATTTGCCACTGCAATTGGCCAAGTCACGGCCAAGTCTCAGCTCTCCCTGCTCGTGCGGGAGAACGCTGTCAACGGCTCCTGTTAACAGATTTTGGCCACGCGTTGCGGGTGCTACCCCAAGGTGAGCACCTAACACGGGCTCTTTGATTTGTCTCCTTGCCCCGAGAACGGAGGTGAACACTTTCCCAAAAATGAACACAGCCTCTGAGCTCGCAGGTGATGGAAGGAGCGAAGTGGGGGGGGGGGTTGGGGGGGGCTCAAGGGGTGGTTAGGGGAGGTGAAAACCTAAAAAAAAATCGCGGTTGAGGGAGGTCCGCGAAAGGGTTAATACCTGGGTGTATGTGTAATTTGCGGAGGCTGGAGGGCAGAGAGCAAAAGTTTGAGGGTTTGTGCGGCGAGATTGTGTTTGTTGAGCTGGAACACCCTCTGCTGCAAGGGGTAAGATGAACGTGCGGGGGAGGTGTTTTGCACAAATTGAACGCGTTCCCGTTTCGTTCGGACAGAGAGCCTGATGCTCGTTTCGCGCCCTCTCCCGCAATTTCTCTCACGAAACGCGAGTCGGTTTCGGCTGGCGAGCGGTAGGGCCCCAACTAATGACGACATGCACGCCGTTTTGAACCTAATGAAATGCAGATGATAATACGGTGTCATTTACGGTTATAATTTTCCTCCGTAATAAAGTTGGGCACCCCACTGCAAAAATGTATTAGAGCACATTAAGTATTTTTCCATACTTAAGAGGTTTCATTTAGCAGTTATTCATCAACCAAAACAAATACCATTTCTTGAGAAATGACTTTTTTTCCCTCAGTAGGTCCGGATTCCATCGTAATGCAATTTTTAGATAATTTAAGGAACAATATTTTTTAATTATAATTGAAAAAATTTTGAACGTAATGCCATTTAATTTTTCATGTCTTATTTTTCTGTAACTTCAGCAGAAAAGTTGGAATATTTTTTTAAACAGTGCACGGGCAAATCTCATTAAAGCCGTAAGTGCTTTTAATGGTCACGATGCTACGCTGCGCCTACAAGAACGCTTGAGATAAGACATACACCGTTCAGCCCTCTCGTCGAAGATTAAGGGGTATACGTCTCGGAATTTTTTCAGGTACATTTTTGTAAAGGGGTGGGGAAGTAATCGTGATGGCATTGAACAAAGTCAAGCAAATCGGTTGTATTATGTGCTACTGCATATGAAAATTCAAAAGTAGACTCCAAATTTGTTTTATTTCATATATATTTTTGCTGCACAGAGAGAATCTGGCTCACTTGCATTCGAGTGAGAGTAAGGCCCATTTATTTTTGTCTGGCACATTCTACAAACCTACTTCTTCCATTAAACTTTATTTTTCCGAGCCAACGGTCATATTGCATTGCAGTGACCGAATGGGTATATTTGCAGTAGTAGCAGCAGCAGCAGCGAGGGGTAAAAAAAAGTAAATACAAGTAAACAGTGTAATCAATATTAAGTTACACGGTTACAAACTCTTACACTTCCAAAATAAGTCAGGAATAATGCGAGTAAAAAAAGAGGAAATATTACCGACAGAAATTAAATGGAAAGAGAGATAAATATTGTACAGTTTGCGTGTGTGACCCAAGTGTAAATGAAGGCCTTGTCATGCCGAGTGGGCTTTTTTGGTGTTGTTTACCATGATTCACCACGATTCATATGCGGGTTTGTACATGGGTTGAGGGGTCGGTGTGGAAGGACAGAGTAAGAGATCACTCGTCACTTAATTTGAACTTTTTTTTACCGTATAAACGTTGGCAGTATCCAGATTGGCAGGCTGAAGTTACGAACTTGAGGTAGGTGAAGCTAGAAGTGGTTTTCGAGGAGCTCAGGACGATGTAAACAAAGCCGTGAGCTGAATCTGAAGTGCAGCCAGGAGGCAGCGTTTCATATAAATAATGAGGCTTTAACATTGAAACACGTGACACCCCGTTAATCAACTAAACCAGATTCCTCTGCCCAAGACACATGCCTCAAATTTAATGCACAAGACTAGAATGTTTTCAATATTATGCAAATTTTATGATAATTACATGTCAATGTTGGCCCGTCTAAGCTAATGGTATTGACAAAACAGTGTGGCAGGAAAAACAATAAACAATACAAATGAGATGGTGAAAGAAAATGAAACAACCGCAACCCTGAATTGTGAGAAATGAACAAAATGCTATGGTGGGGGGAAGGGGGCGAGGGGCTTGGAGGGGGGGTGGGGAGTAGGGAAAGTAAGGGGCGGGGGAAGAGCGAGAGAATTATTACATACCCATTAAAAACATCTGTAGGAAAAAATCTCATTAGCATTGATGTTAATTAATTCCCAAAATAGTCTTGCTGGGTAGCGCTAAACAAGAACTGCTGCCCATCAGAGTTAGCTCCTAGGGAATGACGGACTTATTAATCCTGATAGCCCCGTAATTCCCTTGGAGACTGGAATATCACACGCGAATTTCTGCGGTCGTCTGGAACACTCTTCCTTCCGATATTAGGAAGCCGCTCGAGTTGTGCGCTTTTAAATCATCTAGACTTAAAACCCATTTCTTTAGAACAGCTTTTTTGTGTTTCGTCTGTTGTCCTTCCCTCGCACCTCCGATGAGAACGGTTGGATACGTATGATGCGAAAGAAGTTCAACGTGCATACGTACACCTGTACATTTCGTCCTGCTTTGGCGCGGCACCAGTAAGTGGACTTGTCCACTCAGTGAGCTCACCGCTGCGGTTACCAATCATAGCGGGAAATTGACGAGTCGGGTTCAATTCACCCAGCGAACGGCGGTCCGCATTGAACCGCATCACAACATTGCACGGAATCCGCGGCCAACTCCTGCACCGATGTACGATTAATAAAGGCTCAAAGTACAACCGAGGTCACCAATTCCAAACCGTGGACCACATAATAACAGCACTACCGGCTTCGATCATTCCCTGGCAGAATTTCAGATATTCACCAAGGTGTGCTTGTGTGTGTGAAAGAGTCTATGTTGGTCTATGAATCTTCATACGATTCAAAATCTCAGACCATGAACCACATAGTAAGAGCACAAACCGTTTCGATCATTCACTCGTAGCGTTTTAGATATTCACCAGGCTACTTCTGAAACCATCCACTGGCTCACTCACCAACCTCGACGTGAAACCATAAACATTGCCATATGAAAGAAGAAGACTGCTCTGGTATGGACTCGCATTATATCGGATTCATGCTACACACGTAGAAAACCTAATCCCTGCTTAACTGGATCATGGCTGCGATGTTTGATGTACCAATGCTCAAGTCCCAACAATCATGTTCTCTGGGACAGCTGCCTGCTTTTTCAATGAAAGGCCCATCTGGTGGAGGCCGGTGCAATCAGAATTCATTCAATCAATCAATCAATGAGTGAATATATTATTGATTTCAATTATCCACACCACCTGCACTTGTTACGTAAAAATCAAGAGTCACGGTTTTGGAATATCGCCAAACTGGACAGACTTCTCGCCGCTGCTCATAAAAGCGATATGGATTGAGCATGAGTAAGCTTAAAGTGTCGGGGGTTCGTTGCCAATACTACGATCCGTATTCATTCTTTGGGGTTAGGGCCACGTGATGGAAGTTTTTTTTACGCCACAATTCTCGTCACGAAACCCTTCGCCATGCGGCAACATTGTTACGTTTAGGATGTAATATTTTACACGCGCAAATGCGTTGATAGAATTCTGACCGATAAAGCGTATCCTCCCAAGTGGCGTATGAATATTCACGACTGAATTGAGCATCAAATTGCACAGCAACGTACGGCGCGAGTACAACACCACGATTGAGCGACTGCGTTGACAACAACAACAACAACAAAATCCTTTGGGGATGGCTCTGCTGCCAGATTGCTGCCTTGCAAGCTGTGGCAGGGTACATCGCATGGGCTGGAACTAAGAGGGCCTGCAGATTCGGAGAGCTGAATGTGCACATTAAACTGTTTAATGCACCGGTCTTTGTTAATTCACTGGTGGATGAAGGCTCCCTCGCCCACGCAGTGTCAGTCATGGGAGTTGTTTGACCATGCCGGTCAGTGTGGGTTGCTGAACGCCATGGAATATGGGTGCACGAAATACCACTCGCCGCTGATGTTAGCCATGGCCAGGAATTGAACTCGGGTGACTCGGTTCACAGTGTGCATCGGAGCATTTTGTCACAGCTCCATCCCAACGTGAACACTCGTGTTAACGTTTTAAAATTAAAAACATTTATATGTAGTTACACAAAACCCATTCCACTCATTTGTGTTGGAATCTTATTGTAACATTTAAATTGTATATTTGGATGACTTAATTATGGAATGGACTCAAATAAAATTACTGTAACCTTATTCAGTACAAAGCTGTTTCACGTGATTTACACAATATGTTTTGCTCTGTTAGGTCACATCTGTTACGTCATATCTGTAAAATCTGCCAGTACCGACCGATTCGGGTTAATTTTAATATACGGCGCAGTATTTAAATTGTAAGCACACTTTACAGGTTTTGCATCCTAAATATGTTTATTTTTCTCTTCTAAAAAAAAAAGTATAATTTCGAAACCTTTACCACCTTGTCACCCATCCACGCGCTCAAAATAATAGTTTATCGCGTTCCTTTACAAGCGAGAACAGACCACAGCCCCCTTAGAAGCATTTTGCAATTGCCCAGATGACGTCCCAATCAAGTTTGGGCGCCCGTGGCGGTCGTGTTTCTAGAGATAGGGAGCGCAACGCGCTCGCTCGCCGCTGGTCAGGGGACCGAGCGAGTGACGTGCGCCACACAATCTCGGGCAACACTGGCGCCGAGCCTGCCCTAAATTAACGGCGAGGCTGCGAGATGTAGCTCGGCCGATTTTAACAAGAGCGCCAATGAAGCAGTAAATGAGATTTGGTGTGGGGCGCCGTGTTTCCTCGGCTCCATGGCGAGGCGACCAGTCGTAATCGCCCCAAAACACGACGCCAGATTAAGCGGAGCACAGAGACGACAGAGGAAAGGGGAGGGAGGGGGAGGAGGGAGGAGGGGAGGGGAGGGAGGCAGCGAGGAGAGAGGTAGAGCGGAGAGAAGGGGCCACATGGGCCTTGAGTGTCGCACAGGGTAGGAGGGCCCGTGGTGGGGTTTTTTTTTTTTGCTCATAAATTACCTGTGAAACCAGCTTAGGGGTAATGCACCTGATATGCGATATTTGCCCATCTGTAATTGTTGAAAATCCTTCATTTGTGCCGTATAATCAAGAGTGCGGTGTCGAAGGAGCCAATGCGATAACATTTAGGGGACCACAGGGAAGAAGAAGGAGTTGCCCTTTCCATTAAGACTTTGATCATTTATATGGACGATAGAACGGCGAAAATTACGAACTCCAATACATTTCCATTCAAACTCATTTTAGCTACAATTTAATGGATAACAGTTTCAATGATGACAGCTTAAAGTATGTATCAGTGCGGCGGAACTAAAGAGATAAGGAATTTCAAAGCACGATGTCTACTGTAATTGCCAAAAAAAATTGCTCATCTGTAACCCACAATTTTTATGTAAATTAATATGCTATACCGTCCTATTGCAACCTGAGTTATTTTAATATTTAACATATATGTGCTTTGTTGAAGTTTTGAGAATGAGCAAAAATTCCTGCTTTAGCTTTATTGTAAATAAATGGGGGAAAGGCGCACTTGCTCATATTGTACATTGTCATAACGTAAATATCTGAAACAAATGTAGAGACCTTTGGCAAGCCATTGCTGCTGTATACATGCCTCCCCACGCCTCACTGTCACATGTCTACGCAGACTTATTTCGTGGGCCTGGTTTCCAGAATTCATATTGTTTTAATTCTCCTCTAAACTCGCCCTAATTCTTTCGACTGCCGGCTGCTCCCGTAACCCTTCCTTAATCACGTGCCACGGCTAAAATGTAAATCATTGCTTTAACCACTGGGTAGTCCGGCGCCTGCAAACAAAGGATTATTGACAACGCAGCATCTGCATGTAGACTTGAGAGCAGGAAATTCTCCTGAAAAGCTGCCTTGATAATATTTGACTTAAGGATCTGTGCCCAAAGGAGAGTTGGTGCATCAACCGTCCGCATTTCCCAACACCGCCAGGCAGTGTCACCTACACGAGGTGGGCTTATTTGAGAGGGGATTAAAGAATTAAATAAATGCAACCTAAGCACGTGTCAACGCTCAATCCTGAAATAAAACACACCAATTAAAAGTTACATTCTTCATACACAACGCTGCCATCAAACCGGTGCAAGTCTTACCTGACAATGGTTTTCATCGCATGGCCTTTAACGGACTGTTGGGGAAAGTCCTCGTAAACCTTGTCAAGGCGAACGGGGTGTTGACAGCACCACGCATCACGCCGGGCCGCCTTTGTCTCCCCACGCACCACAGCGGATAGTGACCCCCCACACGCACACGCACGCACGCTTTGTGGGTGATGCGACGAGGAGGGGAGCGGGGGGGGGGGGCATTACATTGATTCTAGTTTTTGTTGGGTTTTTTTGTTGTTGTTGTTGCAATGGAACTTTGTCCCTGTGTTAGATTCCACCCTCGAGCTCCAAGCGAGGCCGGTGGGCCTGCGGTGGAGAGCTCGCGGGGACGCGCCCTGCTGCCCTCGTCGGTGGTCACTGGCGGTGCCTTTGTGACCCCCCCCCCACCTCGGTTGTAACGCGCAGAGTAAACACGTGCGGCCCACGGCTCAACAACGTGAGAACTTTCTCACCGTCGTGCCGCTCGCGATTACAGAGGCTGCAGCTGCAGAGCACCGGGAAGGGGGGAGGGTTGCAGAGGTTGGAGCAGTGGGGTGGTGTGCAGAGTGTTGGGCGGTGCAGTGCGGTGGGTGGTGTAGTGGATGGTGTAGATGGTGGGTGTAGAGTATTGGGTGGTGTAGTGGGTGGTGTAGATGGTGGGTGTAGAGCATTGGGTGGTGTAGTGGGTGGTGTAGATGGTGGGTGTAGAGCATTGGGTGGTGTAGTGCGTGGTGTAGATGGTGGGTGTAGAGCATTAGGTGGTGTAGATGGTGGGTGTAGAGCATTGGGTGGTGTAGTGCGTGGTGTAGATGGTGGGTGTAGAGCATTGGGTGGTGTAGTGGGTGGTGTAGATGGTGGGTGTAGAGCATTGGGTGGTGTAGTGCATGGTGTAAATGGTGGGTGTAGAGCATTAGGTGGTGTAGTGGGTGGTGTAGATGGTGGGTGTAGAGCATTGGGTGGTGTAGTGGGTGGTGTAGATGGTGGGTGTAGAGCATTAGGTGGTGTAGTGGATGGTGTAGATGGTGGGTGTAGAGCATTGGGTGGTGTAGTGGGTGGTGTAGATGGTGGGTGTAGAGCATTGGGTGGTGTAGTGCATGGTGTAAATGGTGGGTGTAGAGCATTAGGTGGTGTAGTGGGTGGTGTAGATGGTGGGTGTAGAGCATTGGGTCGTGTAGTGGGTGGTGTAGATGGTGGCTGTAGAGCATTGGGTCGTGTAGTGGATGGTGTAGATGGTGGGTGTAGAGCATTAGGTGGCATGAGTGGATGGTGGTGTAGTGCGTAGCATAGTGAGTGGTGCTGTGGGTGGTGTCGACCAGTGGTTCTCAACCTTTTGTGTGGCTATTATATCCCTTGGTGAATTTAGTTTCAACAGAGCAGTCCCCTTTGTATGACAGAACATGGCTCCGAGAAATAAACCCACGAATAGTGAACATCAACATTTTTTAACCCGCCTTGCTGTGTCACTCCTGGGGAGGGCTTCTCGGCGAATCGCGCCTCGGCCGTCGAACCCCACTAATGTCCTCTTCTTCCCCACCCCCTCGCCAATGTGTGCAAGATACTACTGACTATCGTATACGTAGGGTTGTGTAGGCATAGTTTGCCTACAACCAGGGCCGGATTAAGATTCTGTAGGCCCCTGGGCTCCAGGTACTGTTAGGACCCCAGTAATATTTTCAAAAGGAAAGCAAGCTATAGAAAAAATACAATTTATTTTTACAAGGCTAACAACAAATAAAATTCAGCATTCACAACTGAAATAACTTTTCACTTAATCTGTGGAGGCCCTCCAGCCGGTGGAGGCCCCTGGGCTGCAGCTCCTAAAGCCCCCCGTGTCTTAACCCGGCCCTGGCTACAACATATACATTGTTTCGCCAATGTGTGCAAGATACCACTGACTCTACCGTACATGTAGGGTGTGTAGGCATAGTTTGCCTACAAAACATCTAATTTTTAGGGGGGAGTGGGGGAGTTAATGTTTTTTGGGGCGGTCGACAATTAGTTGTGAACCTGTTGGATCAACTTTTTACCCCCACATCTGGTGGTGGTGGTGGGGGGTCCACTTTCATTAACCTCTTCAATTCAGGCCTTCTGAAATGCTCTTATAAAATTTAGTTGATGGACAAACGGAAAGCCGGGCTTTTATAACATTGCAAGGGATGTCATGGTTAAGGATTCCCACCAAAAGGAGGGGGAGTGGGACGGTAACAGGGGAAAGGGAGAGGAGCGAGCGAGGAGATAGAAGAGAGAGAGAGGGAACGGGCGGGAAGAGGGAGGATCTTGGCAGAAACGAGATCGAGACGGCTGGGGGACAGGTGTGGACTGGAGAAAGAAATAAAAGACGAACCCCCTGCAACCCTGTGTCGGCTCCCCTTTACAACAGTGTCTATTTTTTTTCGGTATCCTAACTAGCTTGAAACTTTAACCTGTAGGCTTTCGCGACCAATATCATCCATTATTGTTTTTTTGGGGGGGGGGGGGTTAGATCGCGTAAACATTTACGCGCAAATATTTACGCGATATAACCACCCCCCCTCCCCCCAAAAAACCCCTCTATTATAGCGAGTAACTGCAGGCGAACAATAACGAATTCAACGGAAGCTCTGCATGCGTGACGTAACTTGTTCGCGCTTGGAAACCCGCACTGTTTACGATCGCCGAGTTTCACAAGGTCTTTTATATTGTTAGCAGGCTACCATATGGATTATTCACCAATCGCTCTCAACGTATGATATAATTTCACACATTTATAGATCACCTCACGTTAGGGGCCGGCTATAAATGACGTCACGCGATTTTGGACGCTTTTAGACCCCCCCCCCTCGTCACACGGCGTCACAAAAAGTCAGACCCGCCCCCCTCAAATATGACGTCACAAAGCTCTGCCCCCCCCCCAAAAAAAACATGCTTCAAATCGCTTAAACTATTGTCATTGTAGTGCGTATTTAATGCGGCGCTGCACTCTGATGTTGTAGGAGAAAACATTTATTAAAAAGTCGATTTAATTAAGTAGAACGTGTTGTCTATATTTATTTAAAGTTGCACATTTTGATGTGACGTCACATTTCTCATCCCCCCCCTCCTCCCCGTCACACATCGTCCCAAATGTCTTACCCCCCTCCCCCCAGGTGCGTGACGTCATTTATGGACTGCCCATTACCCCCCCCCCCTCCCCCCATGGGGTTCGCGTAGCCCTGGTTGAGAACCACTGCTGTAGACTGTGAAGGGTGTGCGGAGCGCTGGAACCAGCGGTTAGCGGCGCTACGCTGCGCTACGAACCCGGCCAACCGAGTTCGATTCCCGCTCACGGCCAACACCCAGTGACGATAATTATCTGAAACGGTCCTGGGCCTCCCCTAGGTCGACTCAACCTCAAATCAGTATCTAGTGCTTTGTGTTAACGTCGCCACTAGGGAGACAAAGGCGGCCGGGAGTGGTGCTGGCCACCCACCCCCTCGTGTGCCGTGTCGGCCTTCATAGGTGCTCGCTAACAACACTTGGCCCAACAGTCTGTTAACGGTTATAGGGTGATCTTTGTCTTTGGTGTGGAGGGTGGTGTAGAGGGTGGTGTAAGAGGGTGGTGTAAAACGTGGTGTAGAGGGTGGTGTAAGAGGGTGGTGTAGAAGGTGGTGTAGAGGGTGGCGTAGAGGGTGGTGTAGTGGATGGTGTAGAGGGTGGTGTAGAGGGTGGTGTAGAAGGTGGTGTAGAAGGTGGCGTAGAGGGTGGCGTAGTGGATGGTGTAGAGGGTGGTGTAGAGGGTGGTGTAGAAGGTGGCGTAGAGGGTGGCGTAGTGGATGGTGTAGAGGGTGGTGTAGAGGGTGGTGTAGAAGGTGGTGTAGAGGGTGGCGTAGAGGGTGGCGTAGAGGGTGGCGAAGAGGGTGGCGTAGAGGGTGGTGAAGAGGGTGGTGAAGAGGGTGGTGTACCGCGTGGCACAGATCACTGGGCAGTTGCGTAGAGCGCCCACTGCTCTGGCTGGGGTAATCCTGACAAGTGACACAAACATAACTGGATAAACTACAGAACTTCGATTAATATTTAATCACACTTCCAGACTAACTCGCTGCACGTATTTTTTTTATTTCACTGACACAAAATAAATACACGTTACAGTATTATCCAAATTTAGACTGCACGATTTCTTTACTGTTGTGATTGGATCATTATCCAACTTGAGGGAGGACCCTGAGGTCAGTTAGCTCCCCTTGTTTTACATGCCAGGAACAGGACAGCAAATCGTACAGCAAAAGTCACAAGGTTAAATATTATGAGTTTTTAAGCCAATGTATCGTAAATTAGTTTGACTTGTTAATTCTCTAAATTATGCTCATTGTAATACGTGTGTGTGTCTATATATATAGATGCTTGCAGATTGTATCCACTGATGAGATGAAGCGATGGAATAAGTTTTTGTCTAGGTCCTCGGTGGATTGTTGCATCGCAGGATCGTGAGAGGTGGCGATGGCTTAGGGCGACCATCATCCAGCAGTGGATTGACCATGGCTGGTGACGATGAGACGATTGTGAGTGATGAAAAATTCGAACGATGTCTCCGAAGAGCTAGAAATCTGTCATTTCGCACACATCTCGTGGAGTTTATGCACAAAACCGCGATCATCTGCCACAACTAGAATTGCTCATTTGGGGCCCGAAAACAACGTCTGGCCCAAATGTGGATTGACTTCACTCCCAGGGAAACGTTATCCATTGCCGTAGTATCGCGCTAAACACAGACACAATCTCTATAATTAATCGGCGAACCAAGTAGTTCGGCGGCCATCGAGTCTCCACACCCGAGCCGATATAAAGCCGGGCAGAATCCGCTAACCGGTTATAGAGAGAAAAAAAAACTACCCATCTGTAAACACGCACACACACACACACAATCAAAACAGCATCACGCGTTTAACCAAAACAAACAACGCAGTCTACATTGCATTCATCGGTGGACTTCGTCTACTCTTCTTCTCGTTGTTGTTGTTGTTGTTTATTCTTCTCGGTACCCTCGCTGCGGTTATAAATACGCGAGTCTCTCAGACAGCCGGAGGCGCCTCGCCTGCCGGGGGCAGCTGCCACGCGCCCAAGACGCCGCAATCGCAGTGATGCCAGAAAGGGGGGAGGTGGAGGGGGTGGTAACGAGAGGCAGTTTTCTCGAGTTTCCGAAGATCTTCGCGCTTCCAGCACACCACATCCATCATGCCTCTCGCTAATGTTGGCCACGTGCCCTCTAATCTCGTCTATCAGCAAACCCGGATAATATTTACTCATCCGGCACACCGCGTCCAGTATACCTATCGCGATACCTATCGCTACGACTGGTCACGTGCCATCTACTCCGGTCAACCGGTGACCGTGAACAAAATCGGTGAGAAATTAATCCTCGACCACCACACAAACTCAGCCCATCACACTCGACCACCATACAAACTCAACTCATCACGCTCGACCACCACACAAACTCAACCCATCACGCTCGACCACCACACAAACTCAACCCATCACGCTCGACCACCACACAAACTCAACCCATCAATGTCGACCACCATACAAACTCAACTCATCACGCTCGACCACCACACAAACTCAACCCATCACGCTCGACCATACAAACTCAACCCATCACGCTCGACCACCACACAAACTCAACCCATCACGCTCGACCACCACACAAACTCAACCCATCAATGTCGACCACCATACAAACTCAACCCATCAATGCTCGACCACCATACAAACTCAACCCATCACGCTCGACCACCACACAAACTCAACCCATCACGCTCGACCACCATACAAACTCAACCCATCACGCTCGACCACCACACAAACTCAACCCATCACGCTCGACCACCACACAAACTCAACCCATCACGCTCGACCACCATACAAACTCAACCCATCACGCTCGTCCACCATACAAACTCAACCCATCACGCTCGACCACCACACAAACTCAACCCATCACGCTCGACCACCACACAAACTCAACCCATCACGCTCGACCACCATACAAACTCAACCCATCACGCTCGTCCACCATACAAACTCAACCCATCACGCTCGACCACCACACAAACTCAACCCATCACGCTCGACCACCACACAAACTCAACTCATCACGCTCGTCCACCACACAAACTCAACCCATCACGCTCGACCACCACACAAACTCAACCCATCACGCTCGACCACCATACAAACTCAACCCATCACGCTCGACCACCACACAAACTCAACCCATCACGCTCGACCACCACACAAACTCAGCCCATCACGCTCGACCACCACACAAACTCAACCCATCACGCTCGACCACCACACAAACTCAACCCATCACGCTCGACCACCACACAAACTCAGCCCATCACGCTCGACCACCACACAAACTCAACCAATCACGCTCGACCACCATACAAACTCAACCCATCACGCTCGACCACCACACAAACTCAACCCATCACGCTCGACCACCACACAAACTCAACCCATCACGCTCGACCACCACACAAACTCAACCCATCACGCTCGACCACCACACAAACTCAACCCATCACAAATTTCCGTGGCGAATTGGTCCCTTTTTTGTGTCTCCAGTTAAAAATAAATGCAAATCACTCTTTGGTTCTTTTGGTAAAGTCACTTAGAAATAAATTAAAATAAAACAAATCACGGCGTTTCGATTGCAACACAAGCAATCATCGTCATTGCTGTGGTTTTCCCACCTGATGATGATTGCTTGTGTTGCAATCGAAACGTCGTGATTTGTTTTATTTTAACTTATTTCTAACAACGTCACTTTACCGGAAGAACCAAAGAGTATGGATTACTGCAGTCACGAAAGCTTCAAATCAAGATATACAAATAATATAATTCAGCAAAATATATAGCCTATAAAATTGACACATTGCTGCTTAAGTTTATAAAATATCTACTGTGTGCCTTAAAAGGCAATTCATTGTACTGAAATCACAATGTACTTTGTTTTAAAACAAAAATATGATTAAGCCATCATAGTGTGACCGTGCATAGTGTTGCTTTTTCTGCTGAATGGTGTACAATATTTTACACGGAGTGCTCTTGCCAATAACATCTGGTAATCTAGCAGCATTTGTTTAACAAGCTTGACTCTGCTGATGAGACCCAGGAGGTCAGAACTGCTCCAGATTATGCACGCTGACTCGAATGCTGCTTGTGATCATATTCATCTGTAAATCAAATCGGCTGATGAACTGAATCATATTTGTATTTTTACGTCAAGACACAGAATCGGCTTCTGCTTATATTTCCGTCTACCCACAATGCCCCACGGCAACGGTTTGTGAATTAAGTTTGCACAGCAGTCAGGGTTTTAATCTCTCACCGACAATATTTTCAGAACCGCTATAAAACTGCAGTAGATGGCACGTATGTACGTATGTTGAACTTCTTTCGCACCGTAAGTAGCCAACCGTGCTTATCGGAGGTGCGGAGTGACAAGCAGCCACAGGCATTGCGAGAAGGCATACTGGATGTGGCGTGTGTGTGTGTGCCGAGTGCCGAAATATATTCGTGATCGCTGACGACCCCGAGGGACCCGGTTGAAATGGAGCCTTGCATTTTTGTTTCACCGTGATTTCATCTGGTAGACCCCCGTGTTCTTCCCATATCCTATACACTCGTTGGCTAGTTGGTAATTTTGACTCCATGGTCTGCGTTGCAAGTACAGCTCAATTTTGACTGAATAGGCCACTTAATTTTTAGTTTTTATAGATACATATATTGTTGTCGTATATACAGATATTTTTCACGGCCAACACTGACTGGGATAAGAAAAGCGTTGCGGCGGTGTCGAGACGAGGGTGCATTTATCACGCCGTCGTTTGGGGCTCCTGCTGTAGGATATAGAGCCGAGCCCGCCCAGCCACCTGTCAAAGCAACAAAAAGTTTGATCTCCAAGAAATGTAATACATTTTCGAGAGGAGATTAATACCGACACTGCCACCTCGCCCCTTCAGGTGCGCGATGAAATATTACTTCGCAAAAATTACGTCCAGCGCGGAGCCCGACCATTTGAAAGGGGGGTAATTTTATACCTCACTTTTCAAGTAATAAGCGTGAATTTACAAAGACAGCATTCTCGCTTTGCATCACGAGTTGCGCTGTTTGTTTCACACTGCTGCCGTTGCTTTAAATTCCCAGGGACACCTCCATAAATCGGAGAAATGTTAAGCAGTGAGTGCGTTTGTTGGACTGAAAATGATAAAACAAAAAGGAAGATTCGCGTAGATGGATATTAGGAACATCAGGGAGGCAACGTGGCTCCTCTCTACCACTTCTCTTCAAACTCGGAGTGATAAACGTGAAGGTTGTTTAGTGTTAATTGACTCCTGCTCTGGAAGGGTCAGCCAAAATAAATGGCAAAGAAGACCGAATGCAATGGGAAGCTCACGACTGTTAAATTGCAGTACTTCAATGCCCCCCTTGTCTGTGCTCCCCGCCTTCACCAGCCCGCAATGTCCAGCCTGGTGAAGTATGCTCAGAACAACTCCCACAACCCACATGGTATGGAGAAGCCATTTAAAAAAAAGAGTTGAGCGGGGCTAGCAGTGGGGAGGTCAGTCGCGAAGGGGTTTGCACACTGTGCTATAAATCCAGAGATCTGGGCGCCACCGTGGCTAGGAGATGTTAACTACCTCGCCAGGTATACAGGAGGTCGCGGGTTCTATCCCGTCCCGGATGCCTGCTGTATATTTGGAGTTTGCATGTCCCTATCTCTCCCCGTGGTCGTGTGGATTTTTCTCCGGGTCCTCCGGTTTTTCCCTCCATATTTGGAATCAACACGCGTTTCGAGTATTTGGCTGCTATACATTTCCACGTGATAAACCACTTCGTTGAGTTCTCATTTGGGGCCAGGTCGCTTCTGAAAAATAACTATATAGCTAAGTGGGTTTTACCTGGTAAAAAAAAATTGTTTAGTTTATAGTTTCGTTTTTATCTGAGTTAGACTCGTAGCCGTGGCTGGCATCAGAGGTGACATCTGAAACATCAGCCGGCGCTGACTGCCATGGTGAAGTATGGTCAAAATCCCCCATGACCGACACAGCTTGAGGAGGTATTTATCTAGCAGTGGCTTGACAAAATAAAACGTGCTCAACACAGTTCTTATTTATTGTGCTCCAAAACAAACGTAAACCAATTACCCTTTTAAACATATACAAAAGCACAACTCATTAAAACACGTAATGCCCGTCACTGCTCGAGTACATATGAAACAACACAAAGGCATCTCACAGTGGTCCGCCGATTTGCATAAGCGTGTAAGCCGTTTATTTGTGTGAACTACAATCCAACGGAGTAAAAGATGATGATTGTCGGGAAATGCCCCTATCGCGGACGCCTTGTCGTTTGGGATCTCATTTTCACGTCCTTAAGCCGCTGCCACGCACTCGTACGCCTGTCTGCCGCGGCTCTTGACCCTCCGACCTCCGCGACCAGTTCCCTTGAGGGGCCACGGAGGCCACACGCGGCGGGAGGAGACAGCCCCTGACCCAGCCAGGATCGATCGTCGCCTCCGTTAAACGGGGAATAGTCGTTCGGCGTCCGCAGCGCCCATGCTCTCATTATTGGCGCGGTGGAATCGGCGCGCGCGCCCCTCTGTCGGGGTGCGCTTTTATTTATGTTATTTATTTATTTGTGATTTATCGCTTTTTGAAGAGCCACCGTCGCGTTTAGCGCCAGAGGGACGGAGCGCTCTCTCTCCCTGTCGCGGCGATTGTGAGGTGCCGAGCGTAGACGCCCCCCCCCAATCCCCCCCCCCCCCCATTAAATAACCATCATCGCCACAATGGGACAAAAGGGGGCCCTTTTGGAACTGCTCAATCACGGGTCGCCCCGACATAAATTGTTGGCAAAATAACATGCTCCAGCGCGGCGTCGTCCTAATTACGAGCAGTTGACAGATAATTTTTATGAAGAGAGTGAGTAAATGTGATGATATATTAAAACGCTGACACTAATGAATTAGCTATTTTTACCGGCCATTCATTATCTTTTTTTTTAGCAATGAGACAGGTTGCAAAGGGGAAACAAAGATTAGCCGAGTGTTCTGCATCAAAAGTAAACAATGGATATATGGAAATTTGGTGTCACTGGTGCGAACAAATACGCACGTGTACGTCTAACGTGCGCACAATTAACTCGCTTTATTGCACAGCCCGATTCGTTATCAAGTTATACGCAGCGTTTGCAAGCCACTGTGGGTGCTTGGGGAGGGCCTTCATCCAGCAGCGGATTCATCATGGCTGCTGCTGCCGCCGCCGCCGCCGATGATGATGGATGATGAAAACTGCTCGCAAACAAAGATAACTTACAAAAAAAAAATCTCCATAAATGAAAACGTCAGGCGCAACGCCGCCGTTTGTGAAAAAAAAAAACGCACGGGCACCAATGAGCGCGCCGCACATTTAAGAATAATCAATCACACGTTTTTTAAAACAAGAATAAACTCATAGGCAATGAAGCATGTGTGCACGCTTTTTTATTTTTATTTCCCACCGCAAATGGCTGGGTCATGGCTAATGACATAGTTGTGCTGTGTGGGCCCGGAGGGCTGATTGGGCGTGTGTCCCCAGCAGATGAGATCCGGGCAATCTGTCAACCCCGCGTGTCCCGTAATGATGTGAAACGCTGCCCTGGAGAGCGTTTAGCATGCTGCCTTATGAATGGCATGCAAATAGCGAGGCGGGTTCGCGCCCCACTGCCATCGGCTCGCTCCGCGCGCCCCGTCAAAAAGTCTCCGTGATTGAGGTGGCCGGGTGACACCCGGGGGGGGGGGGGGGGGGGAAGGGTGGTGAGGTCAGGCACACACTGAGCAGCCCGCAGTGCCGAGAACCTGGATTTGAGCCAGTCGGGTGTAGAGCGGGCTGCCTCGCAAAATACAAATGGTTGCGAGTTCAAATCCTGGTTTTAGGGGGTTGGCTCGGCTCCGTCATCCGTCGGTCTGGGGAAAACTCGTCTTTGTGCAGCTACACTCGACGTCGTCGTCGTCATCTCGAGGAACTCTTCGGGCCGACCCGTCTAACTGTGGCTTCAGGTCCTGAGCAGCACTGCTCCCGCGCACAGCGGCGCGTAAGTACGTACGCCGAATGTCTGTCTCGCTGTACGTAGCCAACCGTGCCGATCGGAGGTTGCAACGGGCGAGCTGCCGGGGACGATCGACGCCAACCCGAGCCCGCCGCTTCCCGAACATCCACAGCGTCCGCACGCCTTCCACCATCACATCACGGCACCCACCGCGGTCCAAGCAGCCGCGCCAGGGGCTGCTTGGCAGAGGGCGATTGGCCGGTGGGACGGAGTGCAAAGATCGGCACCGAACCGGTTCCCGATATCGCGGAGCCTGCAGTCTGTCAACCTGGCTCCAAAACCTGCCATGCCGCTTCGGTGGGCCTTGCCGAACAGGTTACGGACAGGGCAAGGTGTCCGTGCGACCAGCCTTCAACGTGGGAGGGGGGGGGGGAGAGGGTCTTGATGACATCCCACGCTGCAGCTGTGGCACTATATAATTGACTTGCTTTGTTTGCCCGTACAAGGACTGGTGTATATTGCTATATTGCAGTAAATCTGAAATATTCAAGAGAAAAATTGTGTCAGCTCATGATTATTAAAGGGGGGGGGGGAGGGGGGTTGCCCCATGTGGAGTGACGTTACCCGCTAATGGTTATTGGGGAGGGGTGCGACATGTGGAGTGACGTCACCCCGTCATGATTATTAATGAGCGGAGTGGTGGGGCACGTGTAGTGCGCGACCTTCTTGTGCGTTAGTGTAAATTTCCACGCGTGCATGAATATCAATAACGGGGGGGGGGGGCTCTTTTGCAGTGACGTCACGCACGGATGTAGCACTGTGCTGCGTAGTTTTATTTTTTACCGTCACTTTCTGTAAAGAAAAGTCATATCTGAAGCCACTTTGCGTAATACATTATTTAATTCAGCTTGACCTTCCTCTGCGTTCGTGTAGAAATCCACCCACTCATGAATATTAATGAGGGGGGGGGCCTCATGTGGAGTGACGTCACGCGCGGGACGGACATACATTTCAGGGTTATTACAGTAGGTAATGTCGCGTGTTGTTGATGACTACGTCCACTGTTGTTCAGCGGAGGTTTACGAGAACTGCACGTGGCTCGGCGATGACGCACGCACTGAATTAATGCATATATCTGGGGTCGATAAAACAAGTACCATTTTGTGGGGAAGTCAACAGCGGTTGTCCAGCTTAAAGACTCCCCCCCCCCCGCCCCACCATAGGAACATGGAATTGACACCACAACTTCAGGACTCTAAATAAGAGATAAGGACCGCCTCATTGATCAATTGGAGGGGGGGCAGGAAATCACTTTGACATGACGAAGCAATGACACAGGGTTCCCAACGTCCAAGAGGTGAAGGTGTGAACTCACTTCACTGTGCACCTTGTCAGCAAGCCCAGGTGATTGGGGTGGCCGTGTGGTTTGGGGGTCAAAGACTGCCGAACCAGCACCACGGAAAGCCTGAATTTGAGGAAAGTCTGAATTTGAGGAATTCCAGGATTCTAGTCACCAGACCGTGATTGAACCAGGTACACAAGTGTAACGAGTTGATGATCTCGTGATAATTTAGGATTTTCAAAACATTTAGCTCAATTGCAGCTCCGAGAACCACAAATGTTGGTTTGAACCACAAGACCTGGCTCATCTCGTCGAGGCGCATAAAGCATCACGCAAACTCCGGTCTTCCTCGCAGCGTCTTTTAGCTGACCATTGAACAAACACGGTCACTGCATCGCGCGCTTTCATATGGATTTCTGCGGCCGTCTGGAACGCTCTTCCTTTCGATATTAGGAAGCCACACTATGCACTTTTCAATAATCTAGATTGAAGACGAATATCTTTAGAGCTGCTTGTTGTGTTTAGTTTATTGTCCTTCCCCGCACCCCCGATTATCAATGTTTGGCTACGTACGGTGCGTAAGAAGTTCAGCATACATACAATTCTGTGTTAGCAGGGCCAAAAACAAATAGCCCTCCGTAAAAAGGGGCTCACTTGCCAGAGATCTCAGAGGCTCTTTGAAATTCGCTTCTGTCTTGTGACGCGATGCCAACAGGGGGAGGGGAAGATACGAGAAAAAATATGTAAATTAATTTGTTGCGACCAACGCCGTGGTTCCTCATCAAGAATAATAATCGTACAAGGACAGCCAGTCTCAATCCACCAATGGATGAAGGTCGTCCCCATGTCATGTCGATGACGGGCTTTGTTTTTACATACTTCACCACGCTGGCTAGGGGGGGCGGCAGGACCGATTCCGATATCGCTCTCCTCCAGTCGGGAATAGAACTTATATTTGTCAGGTGTGTAGCGCAGAGTGGCAATCACTCGGCAAATTCTCCTCCCATATTAATAATAATTAAAATGCACGAATCGCCCTTAAAACAACATATTGCCTGTCGTGTGAGCTCTCATAGTTGAGCCTAACACGTTTGAACGATATTCATACGGAAGAAAACAAGCATTATATATATTTTTTGCTAAACAGATCCTACGAATTGCACATTGTAACGAAAATGGAATACATCGAATCGGTTGGGTTCATAAGAGCAGCCACTCTAATCAATGTACTGTACTTCCACTCCAACAAACTACAGTACTATGCTAGACAGACATAGAGTAGAGGAAAAATAATAACATTCTTACCAAGGCAATGTGCTGAAGATGTGGCAAGATGTTAGCTACCTCGCATGGTGTGCAGGAACACGTGGGTTCGACCCTGACGCCTGGTATATATTTGGAGTTTAAATGTTCTCCCCGTGCTCGCGTATATTTTTCTCCCGGTCCTCCGGTTTTTCCCTGCACATTTAGAATCAGCATGCGTTTAGAGTATTTGGCTGCTATAAAATTCCCACATCATGATGATGATGATACGCCACTTTGTTGAACTATAATTTGTGGCCAGGTCGCTTCTGAAAAAAGAGCTATATAGCTCAGTGGGCCTTACCTGGTAAAATAAAAAAACACACACCTTCACTCTTAAAAAATATATTTTTACGCGTACAATTTCCAACAGCTTGTAAGCATGTGGTGGTCCGGGAGAACACGTGCGGAGGTTGACAAGCGGGTGGACAAGGATGGGAAGAGCTGACATGCTGCAATGCACGAGGGTCGAGTGGTGGATGAGCGGCCGAGCTGATAAATGGTTGATTACAGTGGCCGTGCGCGATGAGCGAATTCAGTTTTGTACTACACGATTACCCTCCGCCACTACCCTCCCACCCCACACCACCAGCAGCCTGGGGAAGAAAAAAAATACATGAATAATGCTCTTCGTCTCTGGGGTGGCGTTAGGGTCAGAAACTTTTAATAAATAGACAACAATAAAAACCGCAGAGAACCAGGATTACAAGTGAATGCGTCTTGTTGTAAAAAAAAAAAATATTGCGTTTGAAATTTATTGTAAACGCTTGTGGGTTAAACAGTACCGGCTTAAATCTACATTATGTGACCGGGCTAAATACATAACACTCCCCACCCCCCCCCCCCCCCCCGCATTGAAACACAGCTTACCGTGCTGCGTGGTGTGAGGAATGGCGCAGAGTCTTCCAGGGCAGGCGACGGCAGTAATTAAGCGGCTGAGTGTTTGGACAGCCCCTGCTCGCCGCCTGAGGGTGGCGCTGGGGAGCTTGGGGCCGGCTGCCTCCCTGGGCTGCCCTTTATTGGCTGCTTGGGCTGCCCTTTATTGTCTCACTGTGTTGCCCCTTATTGCCTCCCCGAGCTTCCCTTTGTTGCCTCCCACGGCTGCCCTTGATTGCCTCACTGGACTGCGCTTTATTGCCTCACTGGGCTGCCCGTTCTTGCCTCCCTGGGCTGCCCTTTCATGCCTCCCTCGGGTGCCCTTTATTGCCTCCCACGGCTGCCCTTGATTGCCTCACTGGACTGCGCTTTATTGCCTCACTGGGCTGCCCGTTCTTGCCTCCCTGGGCTGCCCTTTATTGGTTCAGTGGTTCCAGCCCTGCGCGAAGAACCCTGAATGTTGATTGTTTGACTTGATATCACTGGGTGAGAACCCACTGAGGATGCACGTCTCTTCAGCAAGGGAGACCTGGGTCACAAAGTGACAATCAAACAACACAGTGCAGTTCAGTGTTACACCATACACGCAGTGCCGGATTATCGTAGTCGCGAAAAGTAGCTGCAAATTATCCTTATGGCGGTACCGTGGGGTACCAAATGATACAAAATGGCCGAGGCAATTAGATATTTTATTTCTGGGACACTATTTTTTTTTCCAGGGGTGTACTTCACTCCGCGATTGGGGTACCAATCAATCCGAAATCAGTGCTACTCCGGAATGTCGAATCGCCAAACATTAACATAAAAAAAATCCGTTATCGAAAAATTCAACTTTGAATGGTGCATCGTGTGCAGCTCGTCGAGATGAGTCGATTGCCGCATCGCCGACCATCAACAGACTAAAAATGACTGTATCACGGACATTATGCGAGAGCCGGGGTACTATGCTACGGGCCTCGCACTTTCAAGGACCCCGCGCTAAATGCTTTCAAGCTATCAATTCCGGTTCAGTGATTCTGCACTTGCTCTATTACTATAGTACTATACCGCCTTCAACTTTTATGAACGACTGGGTGTTTAAGGTTAGCGATTTGTCGTATTTCTGGCTGTATAGCAAATGAATAAATACAATTACTTTACTATGCAAGTGAAAAATGTGTGTTTTAACAATTTATGTGTGGGTTTTTTTATATTTATGGCCCCTTTATAACATATGCTACAGGCCCCGCACTAGCTTAATCCGGCACTGCATACACACGCAGAGATCGGATGTTCAGGAAGAAGCTATGTTGCCCATCAGCAATGGACACATTGTTCGAGAAGGACAAGTAAACAAGCCACGCCAACAACCACTCCATCGTAGTTGCTAGAGGGCGCTCGAGAGAGTCCCTCCGAAAATGGTTATTTGGCCTACTCTTTCTCAGTGGCCAGACATCCTTTGAAGACGTGGGAGTACCCATACTTTACCCCAGCACACAATATCTGCCGATCGACTACACTGTTCGATTAACTGAGGCGAGAAAATTGAATAAACTTTGTATTGCTTAAACTGCCGCTCCAGTGTTACACCATGTCAATACCCACGCAATATGTATATGCAGTATCGTAATATGGACGCCGTGGTGACGAGATATTAACTCCCTCGCCTGTTATGCAGTAGGTCATGGGTTCGATCCCATCCCTGATGCCTTTATATTTAGAGTTTTCCTGTATCTCCCCGTGGTCGTGTGGATTTTTCTCCGGGTCCTCCGGGGTTTCCCTCCACATTTCAAAAACACGCGTTTAGAGTGTTTGACCGCTGTAACTTTCCACACGATAAGCCACTTCGTTGAGCTTCCATTTGCGGCCAGGTCGCTTCTGAAAAAAATGAGCTATATAGCTCAGTGGGCCGTTGCCTGGTAAAATTCAAATAGCTCAGTTTCGAATAAAAAAAGATGTTCAGTTTTTAGTTCCGAGTAGTATATAACATTGCCCAAAAAAAAAAATTTCAACGCGAGCGTGCGGGCAAATGTGCGATGCGAATCCTCCGCGTTCGAGTACACGCTTCGTCAAGGTTCACGAGCTTGTTAATTGGACTCACCGACACCACCACCAGTAGCAGCAGTCGTTCACAGCGGTCAACTCACCAAAGGCAACCTGTGTTGCGTGCTGCGGCGGGGCTCGCTGCCGGCCGTCCGCTGGTCCGAGGGGGGGGGGACGTGTGAAATGTCGTGCAGTTTCTGACTTGATGGAGTCATCGCTAAGGTCACGCGAAGAGTCGTGCGGCAGGAAGGGCCCGACAGGAGAGCGGCGGTGGCTTAACCGGGTCGTCGTGTAATTTTACGTCTTGCCCTTGAGCTTGCGAGCAAATTGTGTCTCAAGCCCACGGCTTCAGATTTCATTTACGATGCACAACACAAAAACAAAGTTGTACGAAATGCGCGTTGATTCATGTGGTTTAAAGCCACGGGGAGAGAAAGCCATCGAGCAACATTATCTCTTAAGGACGGTTTCTTCCGTAGGTTTTAATTCCTAATGAAACAACGTTATTCGCTTGTGTATGTGTTTTTTTAGCAGTGGTGCGGAGCGGTGGCGCATCGGGTAGCACACTGCACGGTGAACCGGGCCAACCTGATTTTGATTGCTGGCCACGGCTCACAACTTAACCGGTCATGGCCTCTCCTCCTCCTCCTTCAGCAATGCGCATTGACCGGCGTCGTGACGTATGGTCAAATAACCCCCGTGACCAACAAGGTCGTGGGCAGGCCTTCATCCAACAGTGAATTGACAAAGGGCTGTAAACTGACGGTTATGTTTTAAAAGCAACATGCGTCCACAACCCATTGCACGCTATTCGCTAACCAACCAGAAATCTCAACCAGGGCTGTGGAAGTTGTATGCAGTCATTGTAATTTATGTCAAATATATATCATCATCATCATCATTATTTATTCCAATTCGGAATAGATTGTTGGGACCGGCCCGCAAAATGATCTGATCACACATGTGTGTCGTGATGACTCCACCACCCGACAGAGCCAAACACATTTATTGTAATGGTGTACAAGCGTTCAATACGTCAATTATTATGACAATTGTTTCAGCTCACCTACTGGGAAAAGTTGAAAAAAAAATCCTCACACACAAAAATTAGCAATTTGATACGTGACGTTTCGTTTGAAACTGCGTCAAGCATCATCATGATCGTCAGGACAAGCTTCCACAAAGTCGGAATGAACAATCGTATAAGTAAGAGTGTTTTGTTTTATAGATCACACTTTAATCTAATTATCTTACAGTTAAATGAATCGTCACATTTTTCTATCATCACTTTCATATTTATCAACGATTCAAATTCAATTAATTAACGTGCATAAAAAGTCTCACCGCAGACGTTTAACGGCGCAGTATTGCAGCCCCGAGCCGAGCTTCTTCCCATCATTTAACCTTAGTCAATGACACAAATAGAGCCAAGTCTGCGATTTTAATGTCGCGCTGTTAATATATAATATTCTGCACACAAAGCTTATTTTTTATTGCCTGTTTATTAAGAGGTTAACTCTTTTATAGGAGCGGGGCCCTTGCACCGCGTAGTTACACATTTATAGCACATTAATAACTTATGGCAGGACTCAAAGTTATTGCCTCTGCAATACCTTTGGGGGCTTTGATTTTTTTTCTGCATTTTGATTCTGACAAAAAAAGCCATAATACTTCTGGTGCTTAACAATTACACCCAGTTGTGTAGCTGTGGAGTGCACCGGCGATGCAAATGCAACCGGCGCTAACCGTCGGCAGGGACCTAGCTAACCGAACGAGGAAGAGGGGGTGGGGTTAGAGAGTTTGGGAGGGGGGGGGTATCAATCCTTGCACCTGGATCCATGTCAACCACCCTACACCACCGTGTTTTAACCAAGGACTGTGTGCAGAACAATGTGCACAGCTCCATTAAAAAAAAAGCTGCTCCCGATCCTCGGACCTTTGCCCCCTTCAAGTCTCGTCGTGAACAAAAGGAAATAAAGGGAAGGCCATCGTGGATTTGTTGTAGGTGATGAGGTCATGCGATGAGCAGTGGGGGAGATGTAGATCTGGGTCATGAACCTGCACCTGAAAACGTGTCTTGGTGGTAACTTAGCAACCATGAGAATTACGATTTTTTTTTTGGTTTGTTTTGGCGATCAGAGCCATCATTTTGTAAGGTCTAGTTTTAGGAACATACATTTCCACAAGCATGCCATTATTTCGAATTGGCAAATACTGAATGTGCCAGAAGCTGCATGCGGACCATTGAGCTCGAATTCCGTACTTAAAGCAAATCCCATACTAAAAGTAAACAACAATTTGCACACAATTTGGCACAAAAACCCAGAGAGGGTCTTGTCTGTATATCTCAGGCGCTGTACTCCTGGCTGTACGGTAGTTTTGACGGGGACAAACACACACACACACCTTGGGATTTTATTTTTTTCTGGAAGGTGAGACGTTCAGGTGGGTAATTGATTAATTGGAACGCGGGAGTCAATGTAGAATAATAATACCCCCGTGCTGCGCTCTCACCTGACCCACGACTCTGGGGAAGTCACACGTCGTTAAATTAGGCTCCGTATGATGGGGGGGGGGGGGGGGGGGCTCTGATGAATTCGCCGGCATCACGTTCCAATTACTTAATCAACCACCTGCACACACGCCAAAGCCAAGACTAAAATATTCGAGGTGAAGTATGTTGCTCGTTCAAAACCAGAGTTGCGAGACGTCCCCCTGTGCGTGTGCTGTGTTTGCGTCCATGCATTTGCTCCGACTCATCCTCCCATTTGTCTACCGGCACATCAGGGCCGAGCCAGTGCGAAGTCCTCACGATACAGGTGTGTTTTTTTTTCTTTCCCATCGGCTATTTCCCGTGCCGAACCAAACCGTGCTACACTGGCCTCAGCGTAGCACGGAGGCTTGCAGCCTCCTAAGATGCGGTCGCATTTAGAGTTTTTTTAAAAACGCTCGATACACCCATTTGTATTTAACACTGAATAGTAAACAGCAGACGACAGAGCAGTTGGCAACGTGGAGCGGACCCAGCGAGGAAGCGACCACCACTGGACACCTGTGGGGTGCTGCAGTCCACGTTTAGGAGCACAGCCTCACGACAAAAAGTGTGTGTGGGGGGGGGGGGGGGGCAAAGGGCAATGCTTCCCAGACTCCACAGCGGATGTGGAGCTTTTACCATACAGCAATAGAGATATTGTTAAAGCAAGAAGGCTATCGTGAAGGAGCCACGTTGCACAGACAGGTATAGTCGACCATACGTTGCTGTATTGTCTAAATTGAAAACGAATTTCTTTAGATTTGCTCTGTGCGTTTACTTGTTCTTCCCACGCATATCCGATTAGCGCGGTTGGCTACGTATGGCGCGAAAGAAGTTCAGCGTAAATACATACACGTCCAATCAAGTAAGTTGCAGGTAATTTTTCAAACCTGGCAAATATGGATCGTGTTGCATTTAAGTTGCATATTTATAAAACATATACATTTATACATCAAATTCTGAATGCTTTCTACTGTAATATGAATTACGAGTGCATAAACTATAGGGAGTAAGAGAGCAGTGGTTAGAGCACTGCGCTATGAACTTGGCGACCCAAGTTCGATTCCCGGCTACGACTAACATGAGCGGGTGAGTGATAAACGCAACAACTTCTGGCCTCTCCCCTCCTTCACCAAGCCCTCATTGCCCAGCGTGGTCGAGTCTGGTCAAACAGCACCCCACGACCGGCGCGGCATGGGGAGGGAGGCCTTCATCCAGCAGTGGACTGACCATGGGCTATCAAATAATTTGAGGTTGACACAGTCCACGTGCCACCACTTATAAAATAACAATAATGCACTGCCTCTGTCAAGCTGAACTAAAGAGTGGCCGTGGTAATTCTGAAATTACTTTTCACCATTCAAGAGTTGAGATAAATGCACGTGGAGGCTAGCAGTGTTAGTTACAGTCTCCTCTCGTGGATGCCGGCTTACAGATCCTGCAACAATTATAAAACCTGATTTGAACAGGTGTGCATCTGAGCTTGGCTGCTCACCATCATTAAAATTCTATTTAAAAAAAGGCATTACTACAAAAATGTATAAAGTAATGAATATTTGAGAATGCTGTGGCTGTAAGCTTTAAGGTTCTCAAATGTTCTTCGTATGGCAGGGAGCTGATATGCAGTGTGTTTACTACGTTCGTCTCGAGGCTGGTGAATGAGCCAATAGACAGCTGCAGGAGCAAACCCTGATGAACATCTGATATGCTGCCAGTGAATTATTGAAGTGGACGGTTCTGTTACTTTGTGGTCCGTGGTTTGTGGAATAGACTTCCATGGAGATTCCGATGCCCCTCTGCGGCCGTTTGGAATGCTCTTCATTCCGAAATTAGGAAGCGACTGGAGCTATGCACTTTTAAATCTGAATTAAAAACTCATTTCGCTAGATCTGCTTTTTGTGTTTCGTTTGTTGTCCTTCCCACGCACCTCCGATTACCACAACTGGCTACATACGGTGCTAAATAAGTTCAACATACATACCAAGACTCGCATAGACACCCATAGACTCGTGCACATACACACACACGTGGTGAATATCTGTAATTCTGCGAGCGAATGATCGAAGTAGGAAGTGGCGGACTATGTGGTCCATGGTGCTTTTGGTTGCATTGTGAGTTGTTATCACATTCCTAAGCGACACACATCCCTAAACTGGAATTGGCCAAACATTCCGATGCAGAATTCTCCAGAAAAAATAAAGTCTTTAGACTCGGTCGAGGATGTACTGGGTAAGAAAACGGTTAGTATCACAATGACACATTCAATCAGCAGGTTGCATTCGGTGGGGTGAAATGTGGGTACTCCGTCCGCTTCCAAGAGGTCTGGCCAGCCTGAAGGAGCTGGGCTCATATACCCTCTCGCGCACTCCGTCGAGTTCTTTCCGGGGTGGAGGCCCTTGTAGCAGTGGCGCGAGCGAGACATTTTGCAGGTCCACGCTTTCTCCTTTATTGACTTACTTTTTGTGTTGATCACGATAACACGGTACGTAAAATCGTGTTGTTATTGTGTTGTTGTTGTTGATATATCCGACTGCACCGTATATGACACGGCTGTCGCAAAAGCCCGCGCATTAGCATATCCGCGGGAAATAAAAGTGACAAACTATACTTACACAAGAATCGCAACAACAGAAGAAAAAAAACACGGGGATGAATGACAAAGGAGAGAAATGAAGAATTAGCGGCACCATTCATTTGTTTACTGCACAGTGGCATACAGGGTGCTCTGGTGGGCTTGTCTGCTGGGACTTCTCTCATTTCAGCTGATTAGATCGAGGGATGAAAGGGCAGCAGTGGATTAAAAGGAAATGAAGCAATTCCATGAGACCCCCCTCCGTCCCCCATCCCATTTCCATGCTGATTCGAAGCCAACAAAACGCGTTAAGCCGCGCGCGCCGGGGGACACCGCTGGGAATTGAGGCGGTGCGTTGATTATCGCGTGTCGCAGACAAGGCAGCGCCGTACGTCACGGATTTGTTCCAACGGCCTGCGAGGATCAGCAGACATGCACGGCTGAAAGGGCTGCCATACACGCGCGCGTGTCCTCCATAGTGTCTGTGACAAGGCGGGCTCGTGTGCTCGCGCGCGCGCGTGCGTGCGTACGTGCACGGTGTGCGTAACAAAGGCAAAGATTCCCCGTGCATGCTCAACAGACTGTTGGGGCAAGTGCTGTTAGCTAGAAGCACCTATGCAGGTCTACCCAGGAGACGGCAGCGTTTAACCACCTACTGTGAGTATGAGAGCAATGTCCGTCACGTGAAATTCAATCAATCCAATATTTGAATTCTCAGTGCTGTAATTTAGCCAAATTAAGTGCACAACCAAAATTTATATCAGTTTATATATATATGTTTTTGTATATGGTCATTGGCAACTGGCCTGAAACCGCCAATGAACTACATACTTGAGAATCTGGTTTAGCACAGGAGGCTGGCAGCTCAGCTGACCTCTAAGCCACCCAGTCAACCCCAGCCTATATAAGCCAACAGCTTGCGTGCCTAGCGAATGTCAACACAGAATCCTAATGTATTGTACATGTCCAGATTTTGTTGGCGCTGCCTGTGCAGCATTCGTCCCTTCAAGCCAATATTATGGAAAGGTAATATTTGGCATGTATGCAGCATGCTTCGTGGGTGGCCAAAACGTTTTCATAAAGAGATACTGAAAAAAAGGAAGATTTATCAGACGGACATTATCGATCAATACATGTTACCAGCTACGACCTGGATCAGGCACGTGGACACTGGCAAAGCTAATGGAACAAACGAAATCGGAACAAAGGTGCACGGTCAGAGCTGCATGCTAAGAAATACATTGATGACGGAGAGCGACAAACACAGATTAGAGTCATCACACACCGGCCCGCTTGGCTTTGTTAGGAAACATCAGCGGGTTTTGGCAGAACGAATCCATAGGAGGAATGATGGCCGGTGGAAGAGACAACGCAATGGCAGTCAAAGGAGGGAACGGATCCGGAGGGGATGACCATTGCGGAGATGGAGCGATGAAATCAGTTCATGTGCAGGAAGTGCGATTGATTATGGCATCGCTAAACAAAGCGTGGGGGGGGGGGGGGCGATGGAGTGGGGGAGGACTTCATGCAGCAGTGGATAGACAATGGTTGATGATTTACTAAGCTTCGGCCCAAACGGCAAAGCATCATAGCAATCAAATGCAATTGATTTACATGACAGATTGTTAATACGTGCGAATGGACTGACAAATACAAGAACGCATGAAAGGGCGCACTTCACTCTTGTCTCATTTTTGCACCACCTTGACCACCTCTATGAACATATCGAATAAACAAAAAAATGTTGGTATTCTAAACGACTCAATGTAACCCATGTCGTCCTTACTAAAGACCCAACGCGGCATGCGTCTCAACAGGTCCTACATTCTGGTTAAATCAATCTCCTGGTTAAATAAAGAATACTCGCCCTAAAAAATGCATAACCACGTGCACACACGTAATTTTGCACGGATAAAAAAATGTAATTTACAAAGTCCTAACTGACCACGCGTAATGATGAACTATGTGCCCATTATTTATAAATACATTATATCTCCATATATTTTAATGCATGCTATAATTAAAGCATATATACATGCTTTAATTACAGGGGTGAAACAATTCACATGCAATTCACACTCATCCCCTCCCCATCACGCCAATTTGATTAATTGCCACGATTTCAAGGATTGGTAGAATCGATGCATTTTAAACATTGCAGCGAAAGTAGCAGCATCTGGTGGCAAACAGGGGTCGCGTGAACCCCATTTCGTACAACGTGGTGCGATGATCAGTGTTCCAAGTCGAACGATAGACGTGCCTCGGTATGGAACCTACTGCAGGGAGGTCCATCCAGGCCACGTTCACTGCCATGCCCCCCCCCCCCCTCTCTGCTCTGCGAAGACATCGCAGTGTGTGAACAGGAACCGTCCTGCGGAGTGCCAATTCACGAGTGTGTTTGGTGTTGTCGGGAGTTGCCGCTATGGCATACCGTCCGTCGTGTATCGGCAGATTTCCACCACTGTGCTGTATACAGCGCACGGTTCATAAAGCATCGCTTCTTACGCAATTAGTTGCACGTATCGTGAGCTTAAGGAGGGATATTAAACCGATGACGATTCCGCGCGTCGTCGAAGACTTTACGGCAAAACTGCCGGCAAATAAGACGGCCGGTAGGAGAGCAGATACCGAGGTACTTATTGAACTGAGGAAGGTGACAGGATGCATTGCTATACCACTACTCTTTACAGTCTGTTGTTAAAATATTTCTCATTACTTCCACAATCGCGGATTAACGCCCCTCCATCTGTGACAGGTGAAGTCACATCTGCCCTAAAAAAAAAAACAGCCCTAACCCTAAATTTTGATTTAAAGCTTTCGTGACTGCAGTAATTCATATTCTTAGTTTTTTCGGTAAAGTCACGTTGAAGAGAAACAACAAAATAATAAAATATATCTAAAACAATAAAAAATTCTCACGACGTTTCGACCATAACTCAAACACCTGAAGATGACCGTTTGAGTTATGGTCGAAACGTCGTGAGAATTTTTATTGTTTTATATATATTTTATTATTTAGTTGTTTCTCTTCAACGTGACTTTACCGAAAAAACTAAGAATATAGCCCTAACCCTGTTTCCCATCGAAGCACGACGCTGTGAAATCGGTTATTCCACGTACGTTATACAGAACGAGAACGACGCAGAGCCCCACTGTTGAACGAAGGCCTCCTCCTCTTCCTCCTCACGATACCGCGCGTTCCTACGCTCGTTTTGTAAAGCGAGTGGGCCCAGGAGGACCTAAGGACAGCTTCTCAATCGCACACTGAATCTTCGGCTTCTTGGCTAAGCCGTCGAACAAAGACGGTCACCGCATCGCGCGCTTTCAGGTGCCTTTTTGCGGCCGTCTGGAACGCTCTTCCTTCCGATATTAGGAAGCCACTGGAGCGAAGCACTTTTAAATCATCTAAACTTAAACACATTTCTTTAGAACTACGTTTTGTGTTTAGTGTTTTTGTCCTTCCCCCGCACCTACGATTAGCACGGCTGGCTACGTACGGTGCGAAAGAAGTTCAAAGTACGCACAGGTTCGCCGTGGCTGTTGAATCGAACTCCGGTTGCCGGGTTCACAGCGCAGCACTCAAACCATTGTGCCACTACATTGTGCGGGTATATACAGTGCTGCGTGAAACAACACACAAATCATCTTGAGGTCCACAAAGTTTCACGCTGTGTGTGTGTGTGTGTGGAGGCACCGAATGTGTTCGACACCGCAGGACATTGTGGGTTTGTGGGATTGGAGGTGTGGAGGTCAGTGCCACGTGGCCGTCATGGCTGTATAAAACCAACGCTCCGTGACCCCATCACATACGCTGGCCGTTCCTATCGCGAGTAAACATATTTCACGCGTGTATGTCGTGCCACGAATCAATAGCCAATCTGCCGCTACACACACTTCAATATACATTTAATATCATTCATTTATTACCTCTTACCCCGGCATCTATCAAATTAAAATAACCCCATAAATTTTACTTACCACTCTTTGACTGTTTTACTGTAACGCCTCTTTTTTTAGGTCTTTTATTTATTTTATTTTCAGGTGAAGAAGAGGGCATGAAAGATGACGATGCAATAAAACTCGAGATAAATCGAGGCTGTAGTGTAATTTCTTAAAATAAACTTGCACTACGCGTTTCATAATGATGAGCATTCACCATTATGGCCGTGTGAAAAGCCACCATGAATGCATTAATTATTTTTAAATATTGCATCCTCGCTCCATTTTTTTCGATCAAATATAATAATACGCTTTTATAACTACAGAAATCACCGCCTCCTCCATTAAATGATAGTTTAATTCAATGCTGTGCGATGGACATCCTTGCAAACAAGACCTTCCGTCCCAAGGGATTTGCATTGTTATTATATTATATATCCCATGTGTTTTTTATGAACAAATGATGCCACGATTTACGAGATTTCAATAAGTTACACACATCAATGCTCGAATAATTTGAAAGTTCCGCGACACTAACCCGTGGTTGTATTGAAATAAAGTAATTAAATGTGAATTCACGTCCTGGATCGATGCCTCATCAGGGTTGGTCATCGGGTTGGTCATCGAGTTGGTCATCGGGTTTGTCATCGAGTTGGTCATCGGGTTGGTCATCGGGTTTGTCACCGGGTTGGTCATCGGGTTGGTCATCGAGTTGGTCATCGGGATTGTTGGAGTGTATTACACCGAGGAGGTCAGTGCGGGTTTGAATGTGAAGAACCCAGAATCATTTTAGAGTTCGCTCACCATCAATGCTAAAACACATAATTTGGGTGATACTGCATTGGCGGTGGTGCACCAGCACAAACAAGAACAACAAAAAAACCGCAACACATTCGTGCGATGCAGAAAGGCAATTGACCGAAACGTCATCTATTAAAAAAAATACCCTTTTAAGGTCACAATTATTGACCACACATGCCAGCCTTGGCTGGGAATCTAACTCAAGAGCACACCAGGTTCATAGCGCAACGCGGGCAACCACCGCACGCAACCGCGTCAGCGCTCATCATATCTAGGCTCTTTGTGACGCAGGCTCGAAGTCCAACATCGCACTTTGAACAGCAGCAGCATCAAGGCACATCTACACGTTCACCGCCGCGCAGAAGAATAAGCGCGTCACGGCGCGGGACAATTGTTGTCAATTGTTGTAAAGTTTCAAACCAACGGTAGTGGCAGCAGTAGTGGCGGTGTACGCAGCGGGAAAAAAACTCCAGCGATCGTACCCGGGCAAGTGCACTTACACGCACACACACACGAAAAGCCCCCGGTCTCCCTGCCACGCGTTATTTCCACGCCTGACCGCTTGCCCAATTACCGCCCGCGTTCTCATTACGCTCGGCAACGAGCAATTTCCACCGCCCATTGTTCCCCCCGCAAGCGCACATTACGGCCGGTGCGATGGCATTTATAAACCTAATCGATTTGCGTTACCCAACATTGGCTCCCCGCGAAAGTGTGCGCGCTAAATGATTCGCGCGCGTCGCTCCACGGACCCCACCCCCACATGCAAATGCGAGAAGGAGAGGGCGAGTGCGGCGTGTTAGCACGTGCGCAACAGCTGTGCGACGTGAGCGCGCGCCTCTTTGTTGTTGTTGTTGCGTTGCACCACGCGCACACCTTCCGCCGAAACCCAACCTGGCCGATCTCTGGCCCGCCACCCCTATGAGCGCACCGCGCAGGTGAGAGGAGAACAAAGAGAGGAGCAGAACTAAAACAAACAAACAAACAAAAAACAGCAGAGAATTCCATCGCGTGCAGCGGGACCTTTAAACTTGCCGTCGATCCCACCCCCCCTTTCAACTTCTGAGAAAAACCGCCGTACACATTCGTACATTGCTTCCTCGCTCGATGAGGCGCGCGCCGCCCGAACGGGCTCTCACCTGGAAATAAACAAGAGTGTTCATCGATTTACCTGTGCGGTGTATACAACTCTGGGCGGTGCGGCCCGCGTGGTTAACGCACCGCGCTGCGAATCACCCGACGCCAAGTTCTTGGGTTTTCCGGCCACGGCTAACGTCAGTGGCGAGCGATAGCTGAAGTGGTCCCGAACTTTTACCTGTTACTGAACGTGCACCGGTCTGCATGGTGATTCCTGTGGTCAAACAACCACCATGACTAAATCTTGACACTAAAGCTTTCGCGACTGCTGGAATTAATGTTCTTTGGGTCTTTCGGAAAAGTCACGTAGATAGGTTGAACACAAGAATACCAAAAAAACTACGACTTTTCGATCACAACACAAGCGATCGTCCTGATGGTGTCCTGATGACGATCGCTTGTTTTGTGATCGAAAAGTCGTAGTTTTTTTGTTATTTTCTTTCAACCTATCTACGTGACTTTACCGAAAGGCCCAACGAATAACCACCATGACTGACACGGTACGAGGAGGCCTTCATCCGAGCAGTACATTGACAAAGGGCTCTGCATTATTGCATACTTTAAATATAAAAGTCCCAGGTTACTGAAACCAGTGCCTACGCCCGATGTTTCGTGCGTGGTTTTCCACGCTCTGGTAATTCTCCCCCCCTCCCCTCTTTGTTTTTGGTTATTAAATTCCCGAGTTGAGAATGTTGTTATTATTGTCAGAATATTTTCAATTGTCGCGTGTTGATAAAAGCGTGCCAGTCCGAAACTTGGTTTCGCTGATGATGCCAATGATGCCGCAGTGGTGGAGGCATGCTTTGTAAAACAATGTCATCCTTCTTACCAGTCACTGTTCAGTCTCGGTGGAAGCAGTCTGTTTTCTAAAATCAATTTTATTTTATTCGGTTTGAAGAAAAATGTTGCAAGAAAGTACTGAGCAGCCATGCATGAAAAGAAGCATATTGCTTGTACTATCCTAACTATTTTAAAATGTGGGATGTCTATGAGCGTTCAAGGCGTGTGACAAAATGAACAAAACACACACAGTGTCTAAAAAAATGATTAATCGATGAGTAACTACCTGCTGTGACACGTGGTTTAGATAGGTGGTCATGGACAAAAGTTTAAAGTCATACAAAGAGGAATTGAGAGATGCATGATGGGCATTATACTGAGACACAGGCAATGGGACATTAGATATATTATATGCAGGTTAATGACATTATTCTAACTCTTAATAAAAGTAATTGGGCTTGGGCAGGGCACGTCGTTAGAAGGATTGGTGGCTGATGGTCAAGAATAATGACAGTGGCAGCCAAGGAATGGGACGGGTCTGCGAGGACAACCTCTGTGGATAAACGGCAATCAAATCAGCTCGCGTGCAAGTGCCAAGTTTATTGTTACAGCCGCAGGACCGCTGCAGATGGCGGTGCATTGGGGAGGCCATCGTCCAGCAGTGGATTGAGCATGGCTGAAGATGATAACATAACTGTGTCTCAAGAGGCTACAACACCCTGCCTTACAGTACACCAGGTCTATAGATTATTTGCCGCACGGTTTTGCCGGCCACTGCACGACTCAAATTGTGGACCCCTATGCAAACGAAGTTCGGTGGCCAGCAAGCAAAGACCACACGGCCACTGGTGAGCCTCTGTGCACAGCAAGGCCGTAGCCATGGAGTCAACATTGGGGGGAACCAAATCTTCCAGGGGGTGTGGGGGTCCCCCCCCCCCAGAAAAAAATGTTAATTTGAAAATTAATTTCCTGCCTAAAATATAAAAAAATCCCTAACACAAAAGATGGAATTTTTATTTATTTTTGACAATAATGTCTAGTAGTGTATTGTATTACATGGCTCTGTTTTTTTTTTACCTTTTCTTGTTTCATTGTATTTAATGGCAAAGATTAGGGATTAATAAAGTACAACCATAACCACAATCATATAAACATAAATCTATGTTATAGCAATACATATTATAATTACGGCCTTGGTGCACAGCGTAGTCCCTGGGTGAGAGTAATCACTGAAACCAAGCGAGCTGGTAAACGTGAGTGGTAGCAGTTGTGTCGCTGGTCGACTGAAGAGTTTACGCTCTCGCCGGGCATGCAAGAGGTCGTGGGTTCCCATCTTGACCCTGACTCCTGTATATTTGGAGTTTGCATGTCTATCTCCTCGTGGCCGCGTTGATTTTTATCCAGGTCCTCCGGTTTTTCCTACTTCGCCAGGTATACAGGAGGTCGCGGGTTCGATCCCGTCCCTGATGCCTGCTGTATATTTGGAGTTTACATATCCCTATCTCTCCCCGTGGTCGTGTGGACTTTTCTCCGGGTCCTCCGGTTTTTCCCTGCACATTTGTAATCAACACGCGTTAAGAGTATAAATTTCCACGTGATAAGCCACTTCGTTGAGCTATAATTTGTGGCCAGGTCGCTTCTGGAAAATATCTAGAAAGCTCAGTGGATCTTACCTGGTAAAATAAAAAAAAGTTGTAGCTTAGTAATAGTAATAAACTAGTAGTTTAAGCAATAATCAGATGTATACTTGATGGCGTGTGCCGGGTGCGGAAATATCTTCCCATGTCTACGCTCCTTTATTGATCAGTGTGGTGAAATATTGTCAAATGATTCCCATAACCTGCATGCCACAGGAAGACTCATCCATTCGTGGCTTAGCAAAAGGGATGTCCACGTACACAGGTACTTATGACGAGGAGTGGTGTCACGTTGTGTTGGTATAAACCAGCACGCAGTGAAGCAGCATGCCAACTAATTTCAAGCTGCTCATGTCCACGATTTACCAGGCCGATCAGATCCCCCACTGTGTAAAAAGTGTCAACTACAATTCAGTCGTTCTCTCTGCTTTGAATAAAGGCCTTTGCTTGCCACAAACCATAGCCTATGACACATGTCCTGTTAGAAGACAGTTTTAATGACTGTGGTGATGCTATTATGTTCGTCATTACCTGCGTCTACCCGACACTGCCAAAGCAATCCCTTAATTTTCATCACTTATAAAATGTACCTATTATGTCAATTATTTACGCAAGAAAGCCTCATTGAGTCGCAAGGCTCTTTAACGCCAGGAGGGCCCTGCATTGGCAGGTTTGGCCAATACCGTTTCTAAGTGGCGAATACTGGAGCACTCCTTGAAAACCTACGTCTATGATGGGATAACACTCAAAGTTCCCGACAAAGATGCAATTCACTAACCAAATACATTTCATTTACGCGTGGAATGAGCCTACGGCTGTGCTGCCATCTTTTGGCACGTTGCAACCCGTAGTCTCACGCCTCCCAACACCTGGCAGGCATTGGTGGTCACCCATCCAAACACTAACCAGGCTCGGCCTCGATTAGCTTCGGAGGTCCGTTGAGTTTGGGCGAATCCAAGGCGATTTGACCACAGGCGGAGGCATGCCGATGTATCTGCCACTGGGCACACAGCCTAATTATCTTAATAATCATCATCATTAAAATAATAGTCACGGATGGCCCTTGAGAGACAAACGTGCAAAAAAGCATCAGCCCATCTATCAGAGCTGCAACAGGTGGTTAGGGTACTCAATTTTAGTTGCGTACAAAAGCTTGGCAGAGTGTTGCAGAAGCTGTGCACTCCCGAATGTTCGTGACACAGAAAAAAAACACGTATGTGCTGCATCGCTCTCTCTGACGCGTTTTTGGCGCGGCGTGTCTTTCGTCCACGATGTCCGACGTTTCACTTCGCGTGCTGGGAGCATCTTCAGACACGGACCGTGAGCACCTCGCTTCCCTTGTTTTAGGAGCTCGAATTCTCCAAGAGATGAACGTCAATTCCTGAAGAGGCTCACAGCACATGGAGCAAAACGTCGGACATCATGTCGAACAATACGCAGTACAACCAGAAAAAAATATATCTGGTAGCTATACAGCATCACCGTGGAAAAACCTGCACGGTAGTTCACCACCACCACCACCACAGCATTTAGTATATTACTGAAGCCTTCATGATTGTGTTACTATGGTGCCCTTTGTTGAACGAGCACAGAACGCTAAGGATATTAAAACATTACTTTTCCCTGAAGAGGATTACAAAGAGTGCAGCATTAACTGTTTGCAAAATTATTTATAATAACGTAATAATGTTATACAAAATGAACAATAATGTATCTACTTTTTTTTCTCTCCAAATGCCTTTATTAAGCTCTTGTTCCAAATACTCGAGGTGGTCCGTGCAGCCGTGCGCTCGTCTATTTGACATTACCATAAAACAAATTGCAGTCTGCCATTAGTCAAATTGTGAACAGTTACGGCAATTTCAGACTAACAAATTACAGATCTTTTTTTTCGGTGTTTTTGTCGATAATAGAAAACAAGCCTTTACCCGCCCCTCCCCCCAAGGATAATTTCGGATGATTGCCCGGCCTAAATCTTTCTACAATCTTCAGGAGAGGGATGGCAAAGGGTTCTCCCCGCCCCCACCCACCTGCCACCCACCTACGCTGTATTAAAAAAAAAAAATCTACTTCAAAGCCCCTCTGGATGATTTGCTCGTACAAATAACGACACGCATGTTTATGGCCTCTTCACGTCCATATTTTTGAAAGACCACGAAAAAATTAAGATTACAGATTTTTTTTTAACAAGGTATTGTTATCAGGCAACCAAGTTACATATGTGTTTCATATCGTATGTTCTGGTGAACATATATGGCATTGCAACATCTACTTCAAAATGACCAGATTTGTTTTTATGCAATAATATGTTGTGCTGTATTTTAATTCATCATTGCCAAGGGCAAATTTGGACCAATGTAAAACTTGTTTTTTTTTTTCTTAAAGAAAACGTTTCAAAACCTATTAGGAGTGTATACATTTTACACTGCACATTTTTAATCCAGGAATATTGCAGTTGAGCGACTGAAGCGTTGCATTTCTTGCCGCCTAAACGCGTACAGCACAGTGGTGCACAATTAAAGGGTAGCCTTTAATTGGGTCACGGACGCGATGGCTTTAATTGGCGCACGTACGCGCACCGATTTGGAAAGAACGCGACGCCGCTGGTGGGAAGCGAACGGCACGAAGTCTCCTCCCAGGTGAAGACGGCGAGCGTCGACATGGGAACATATTTCCGCACCCGGCACACGCCATCGTGTAGACCTCTGATTACTGTTGCAACTACTAGTTTCTTCCTATCATTACAAAACTACAACTTTGTATTTTACCAGGTAAGGCCCACTGAGCTATATAGCTATTTTTTTTTTTAGAAGCGACCTGCCCACAAATGAGTGCTCAACGAAGCGGCCAACAACGTGGACATTTATAGCAGCCAAATACTCTAAACGCATTGTTGATCCTCAATATGGAGTTGGGGAAAGAACGGGGGGAACCGGAACAACATCCACGCGACCGCGGGGAGAGAAACATGCAAATAAAAAATACACAGAGGCGTCAGCGTCGGAGTCGAACCCACGACCTCCTGTAAACCAGGCGAGGTAGTTAGTATCTCGCCATCTCGGCGCCCCAAGTCGCAAGGACGAGCGACAGAGAGCCGCGTGAACGCACGTGCGCTGGCACCGGGGTGGGGGTGGGGAGGAAGTTGTCCAAGTCAAAACTTCTCCACCCCCTCCACACCGCCCGCCCCCCCCCCCCTCCCAGAAGCAGCGTTATCCTAGCGCCGTGCAATCGGGGAGAAGAGAATGCAGGCAGGTCGTGATCACCGGTACCCCCATAGACGCGTACGAGTCAACCTTGGAGAACGAATGTTCATGAGCGTATAAGCGCGTGCGTTGGACTGTGTGCGTGTGCGCGCGCGCGCGTGTGTTAACGTGCGCGCGCACGTGTGTGTATTGTGTGTGTGTGTATTGTGTGTGTGTGTATTGTGTGTGTGTGTGTTGTGTGTGTGTATTGTGTGTGTGTGTTGTGCGTGTAAGTTTTTAGAAGCAGGCACAGGCCCGGAAAACAAACGATCCACGACAAGCCTTTCCGACCCCAGCGTGTCAGCTTGACAAATATTCGGGGGCCAGCGAAAGCCTTAGGAGCATAAATCATATTTCACAAGGGATGGGGGGGGGGGAAGGCAGGCGGGCGGGCGAGGGGGTAAGGGTTTGGCGTGGGAGGGAATTGGTGTGGATGGAGCATGGGGGCTGGGGGGGTGGTGGAGGTGTCGCGTGGCTTAGAATGGGAGGGGGTAGGGGGAAGCTATTCCCCCTACCCCCTCCTCCTGCTCCCCACCACCACCACCAAACAACTGAAAGAGGAATGCATGGTGGTGGCGTGCATCGATTGGAAGCAGCAAATATCAATATAAAGTTCGGAACTAAAATCATACGTTCTACATAGATCCCCCCCCCCATCCCCCCCCCCCCTTGTTTTCAACATTCACCTTCGTGTTTAGTTATACCAACTAATGATGCCGAGAGGCTGGCGTGCGCGATCATTCCAGCTGTTGTTTTTTGTTTCCTCTTCTGCATCGAAAGAAATCTCACAGCAGAAAATGCATGCGCGCGTCGCGGGACTGTAAAGATGAGCGCGTGCCGACCGATGTAAGGTCAGCTGCGTCTTGATGTCTATGCTCACATTGTGTAAGAATGGTCACATTTAGCTATTTTTATCAGACTATAAGAGCGAGTGCATGCCAAATGTGCCTTTGGGGCGACGCGTCGCTCCGACTGCACAAGCGATAAGGGCACAACACACACACACACACACGGATGTCTGTTACGGTCTATTGTTTGTCCTTGCATGGATTGTGAGTGAAAGGAACGTGTAACGTAGGAATACAACATTCTTGGTCAATTCACCTGGGACGAGAGCCATACGTGCTGTCGAAAAAAAGTATCGCTCGCTGTTGGGGTAACTATTCCAACAAGCTCTCAGCCCCGTGGATCGAAAGACCGGGCCATCGTGCCAATCAATGCACACTCCGGCCCGACAGCGCACTGGAGAGCCACGAACTCCACGCGTCTTCAATTGTGCGTTGTACTCTGTCGTCGTAACACCACCGCAAGGTCTGCAAATGTTACCGTCAATTTAGTCAAAATCGCTGGGTGACTCGCGGAAGTCGGGAGTCATGCGCTTTATTCTGCCGCGTGTGGGGAAAGTGGTTTCTCGGTGATGCATTTGCAGCGCCAAGGGTGGTCGTTGACAGTGAAACATTTCAATGACAACAAAAACGTAGTCAGTTGTTAGTGCATTAACCAAGGTGCTTAGAGATATGTTTTTTTTCATATTGATGCCATCGAAAAATGAAATTAGATAACACAGTATCGCATTGCAGCCGTTTGCCATGCCAAAGGCTTCAATTCGAAATATTGAGCTTCGCCTTGATTGGCAACCACAAAAAAGGCACGATCATTTCCAGCAGGGTTTTCCCAATCCCCAGCCACGTTCATCCTTTTCACATTTGGCCATCTCTTATACAATCTCGCTTATTGTCGATAAAACATTGTAAGTGCATGTCCATTGGTAAAATATCGCTCTCGGATGTGTTTGAGCTGTTGGGACATCACGTCAAACAACTTGCGGTAGAACGTAAGTGTTGCGCTGCAAATGATATTAGATTTTCTAGACCCACAATAATGAAATAGTACTTGTCACACTGCGCGATGTACCTGGTAATACGAGTTCGATTCCCTGCAATGGCTAAGATTAGCAGCGAACAGTGGTTGAAATCGACAGGCCAATGCGCACAATTCAAACCAAGCCACAGTGCGATTGTGGTGATGCAACCCAAACTAAGGACCAGAGAGTAAACCACTGTCGTCTGCATTCCTTCAACGGAGGAGGAAAAGCAAAACTACACCAACTCTGTCCTCTCGTGGCTATCAGACCTCGACATTGGCATTTAGCTCCTGAACGTCTTGCCATACACAACAATAGTGGTTTTGTAATGGACCGGTACACGACGGTTATGCCACACTGCTACTTGTCGGGACACCAAACGCGCATGTCGGCAAAATTTTCAGAACGTTTACACCCAAAAGCGTCGAGAGCATTTTTTTCGAGGTCAAACGGGAGTCTAACATGGTCCGCAGGACGAATCGAGTTTCATGGCGGCACTACGACATTTTCATTTCGACCACTGGTGATGACGATATCTGAGCCGGTCCAGGGCCTCCACTTGAACCAACCTGGTGAGGTAGAGACAATCAACCCCCTCCATGGCCGATATACGGCATGGGTAGGCCCTCAACAATCAGTGAATTAACAAAAGAGCAGTCAACAATTAAATGACTCCCATCAAGTAATAATTCACGTGTGTATGTTGAACTTCTTTCGCACTGTACGTAGCCAACCGTGCTAATCGGATGTGTGCGAGATAAAACGTTGTATGCGAAGAGAGAGAGAGAGGAAAAAAAACCCCATGATATATGAATAGAGAAGGGAAATAATAGAGTGTAAAGGCACATTTATCTCGTGGCAATTGAGCAAGGCACGTGATGAGAACGGACGAGCGATGAGAGACGAATTCACAACGGAGTGGACGCCGAGAGAAGAGACACAGAAGAGGCAAGCGGATGATGGTGACGGCGAAGCAATAACGGAGTGGAAAAGGCCCCAACTTCACGGGGGACCAATACGAAAAGGAAGGCACGGAAGCACACAGTGGAAAGGCCTTTGCTGAGCAGTTGCCATGTTACGGGCCCACTGGAACAACGGAAGGGCACGTGCCCTGTACAGACGTGCGTGCGGCGTGCGCATTTGGCAGCGCGTGTGTGTGTGAAATTGTCCGTGTCTTCCTAATGGGGTGCGGTAGCCTAGCGGTCAGCGCGCTGCACTGCGAACCTGGCGACGCGAGTTCGATTCCTGCTCATGGCCACCACCGGTGACAATTATCTGCACCGGTCCTGGACCCTCTTCCTAAGGTCGACTCAGCCTCACGCGAGTACCTCGTGCGGTGCCGTAAACATCGCCACGAGGGAGACAAAGGCGTCCGGGCGTGGTGCTGTCCAACTAACCCCCTCGTGTGCCGCGCCGACCTTCATAGGTGCTCGTTAACAGCGCTTGCCCCCCGCCAGTCTGTGAAGGCTACACGGGGGATCTTTGTCTTTGTGTCTTCCCATGTGTGCCCCGAGTGCATCCCATGCTCAATTCCCCTCGCTGCTCCCAGACCCTTTGGGACGCCTCCCTTCCTGACCCCCCCACAGCCCTCCACCTCCCCACTCCCGCCCCCCCCTTATACCTTGCCATTGCCTGTGTGATGTATGGCAAATAATGGGATATTAACGACAGGACATGTGTACGGCTGCATGCGATGCGGTGGATTGAGTATCGATTTTGGAGGGATGCGCGGAGGGGGGGGGGGTTGCTTTGAAAAACGACAAAACCAAGGTTTTTTTTTATCAGTGATGTGCAGTTTTGCACCGCAACACAGCAGCAATAACTTACGTAACGGCAAGGACCATCTTCTCTACATGCGCTATATTGTACCTTCCACAATAAACATTTATATTTCAGCAGCACGGCAATTCACAACTCTCACGAGGATGTTTGCAGCGAGCACACAAAGGGGTTGGTAATGTTGTACAACAGCCCTGGCCGTGATGCTGGAAATACAGGAGGCGATGATACTTCTTTGCGCTCAAGATGACGTGTTAAAAATACATAAACTTGATGTAAAATACTGGTGTCGTAAAACACGTGTGCAATGGACTGCCATAAATTAAACGGATTAAAACGTTGTGTTGCTTAATGTGTCGTGTATTGACGCATACAATATCGCAAGTATATTGAGCTTCACTACATTCAAAATAAAACATGGGAAAAATGTTAACATCTCAACATACTAATTCATAGGAGAAAGAAAATATAAAACATAATCACATACGATAATATGTGGAAATATATCGTCGAAAAATGTTACTCGCTATTTTTTATCTCCTATTATTTGGTACAAATATTGTTGTTTTAATCTGATTGTTGAGCATTTAATTAAAAAAAGTTAATGTAAAATCACCATAATTTGCATGCAACAACAAAAAAATATAGTCATTTGCCCAGAACTGGGCAGTTTATCTATTATATTATTGTTTTTTCCAGTAACTTTACCGAAAGAACCAAGAATATGAATCCCCGCAGTAACGAAAGCTTTAAATCAAAGTTTATCTATTGTCACAGAAAAAAAAAATGTATATTATAATTGTGAATGCTCGTATGCTGAAAGTATTAAATATTAACGTCCACTCAATAATTACGACAATTACAATCGCTGCGAATTCCATAGAGACACACAGTAAGAACCTGCCCTGCTTACAAGTGGCCTTTACCACGACGCCCACTCCCCGGCAGTACAATACCAGGGGAGAGAGGGGTCGACAGATGCCCGAGAAGTCAACAAAAAAAGAACATCTATTTCTAATTCTGTACACTGTTGCATGTTTCCACTCGTTGCGGGCCGAGGTATACAGGGAGGATTTGTGAAAAGTGATCCGATAATTGTTTTTTTATTTAAAATGGGACAATAATTAACGGTGCTTTAAAAGTAAATGCACGCGATTTTCAGCAGGCGTTCATGCGTGTGAAAAGGTTCGATTTGAGAACAATCCGAGGCAAATGACAACATGCACAAATGCGGCAATGTGTGTGGAGGGTTAACATTGATCAGGATGGGTATGTAATGGCTGGACAGGTGACGTTGTGCTACATTTAAAATGTCTCGCGATTAACATCCATGCGCATTCCTTTTTTAAATACATTCAAATGTGTTGGTTATTGGGGAAAAGCCTGGTGTATTAGCATTAAAATGTGCAGTCCAGTTAACATCTGCCACCTGCAGACAAGACCGTGCCACTGTCCTCGTAACGAAGATCAAAGGGTGGGTGGTGGCGTCTCAGCAGAACCGATGCCCTCATCACACCTTGGAAGGCAAGCATGGCTGAGTGTCGAGAGATGCTTGGATAGGCAACCAAACACATGGGCTGCTGCACAGCTATTAATGTCGGCCAAGGGGCACTACAGCAAAAGTCACAGTTGTGATGTACTATACTTCCACGTATATGCTCCAAAGACAAAAAAAAAATCCCTAAACAGATCGTTGGGGCAAGTGCTGTGGAGTGGACACGGCACACGAGTGGGTGGGTGGCCAGCACCACGCCACGTTTACACATCGCACAATGCAATAATTTGAGACTGAATCGACCTAGGGGAGGGAGGCCCAGAACCGATTCAGATAATCGTCATCGGTGTTGGCTGTGAGCGGGATTCGAACCGCTGCACTACCACTCTCCACCTTTCGCAATCTGCACGAATGAGCATGATGGGGATGGCATGAGGACGCCCTCATAAAGCAGTGGATTAACAAATGGTCTGAACACTTTCATTCAAACATTATTACATTTATAATACGCAACAAATGTAACTTGAAAGAACATTCATATGCACAGTACTTTAGCATACCCTGCATGGATGCAATATCTATGCAATACAGTATTTGGAAAGTTTGTACTTAATCACTGTTGTTCATTTACCGAGGCTAACTTTACGAGTTTATAATTGATCAGACCCAGACCTGATACACAACGGCCGGTTCGAAAAGAAACAGCCGAATCGAAAATTATTTAGTCACAGCATCGTTGAGGTTCACCTCGGAAGCATACCGTGGTGGCAAATCCTTGCAGGAATCGATGACGAATAAGAAGACAATGAAACCATTGCACAATGCAAAATTGGTGTGGCGAGTTGCAGCGACCACCGGTGCCCTCTAGTGGTCATGTTCCTATGCGTTTAAAAAGTTAATACTGGGACGTTAAGTTTATATTCTTTGGTTCTTTCGGTAAAGTCGCGTAGATGTTAAGTTATGAAAACGATGCAGGTATGACAAACGTATGTTCCTTACAAAATAATGCCATTGTAATGCAAAACACAAAACTAAAATGACATTTAAAATACATCAATTGAAAATAAGGGGCATTTGAAGTAATGCACACAGCTTTACTGGTTCCGTCTACAAGAATACCCACAGGTCTTCACACATTTGTGCCAGACAGGCCAGAAATCACATAGTTCCACGTGTAAGGAAATGTCCAAACATAAAGATCCCCCTGTGGAGTCCACAAAGCCTGTTGGGGCACGTGCTGTTAGCGAGCGCCTATGAATACTGGCACGGCACACGAGGGGGTGTTACGTCTGGCTCCGCGCTTGCCCGTCTCCCCAAGTGACAATATTTTACGGCCTCGCCAGGTACTCAAATTTGAGGCCTAGAATCAGTTCAAATAACTCAGCACTGACTTGATTTGTAACAGTGTGCACGGTAGTGTCACGAAATATAAAGCCGTCGCATTAACACGCTCGTATTCCCACATTGGCAATTTCCTCCGCTGTCGCCTCTCGGGAACAACGTCTTAGGATAGAATTGTATGTATAACTTACTTTGCACCGTAGAGACAACCATGCTAATCAGAGGTGCGAAATTAATTCGAACCGGCCATTGTGTATCAAGTCTCTGGTTACAGTTGCATGCAAAAGCTCTGTAAATATAAATTATAATTGTATAATGTAGTTCTTCATGAATGCTCCCATAAGAAACGTGTCTTTTGCATTCATCATATCGAACAATGATTTCTGACAAAAAAACAAACATGAATCTCACTTTTTACAAAACATTTTAATACAAATGCAGACAAATGTAAGGTTACATGGTGATATGAAACAATTCAAAAGAAGAATTTTAATTTGGACGTACGTACCAGAAAAACCAAGAAAGGACCAATAATAATCTTTGCAAATAACAATGACGGAATGTTTGCTGTTACTCGATGGACACTGCAATATTAAAACAATGCCACTATAAAAAAAAACTATCTATACAGGTTAACACTACTTTGTAATTCCTATGAAAATATATTGTAAACCTAAAACACAATTATGACGTGAATTACAATAATTATATTGCAGAAACAAATCATGCCACTTCAAATAGCATGGATGACTGATAGAATGGTATTCCATTAAGAAACTCATTACAATTAGGTCCAGCAGATTTTCATTCATGTCTTCTACCAAGTTTATAAGAATAATCTATGTCTACACACGTAAAAGACCACAAGTCTTGGATTGTTAGAAAATGGTAGGTCACTTAGGCAAAGAATGTTGTACATTTGCAGATACGTAAGTAAGGAGTTTAAGGAGTTTCGTAAAGGCGACTCTTTTGAATAAATGTCACAACTTTCTGACCCGCCCCTACTGGACACCTGTGAAAAATAGCATCATAGATTGTATTTCTCCAGGATAAACATTCTGATTCTTACCAGTGTCCCCACTACATACCTTGCAACAATCTTTGTTAAATCACTGCTGATTGAATGTATTTACTTTGCAGGGTTTTTCAGTTATTCACCTTTTAAAACTTTCTTATATTAAGATCGAATTAAAACAACGTTCCTATGGTGGGCCAAAGTTTCTGCAGACGGCATCATTAAAACATGTCTCCTTAAGCAAACATTCATTAATAATCATGTTTTAGAAGGACAAACTCTGGGCTAAATGGGCTTGACCCTGGCCTAAATGTCAGGGTCCATGAATGTAGACTGATCAACGTGAGCTAGTACGAGCACTGTGGTGAACGTGACTGTACCACACTTATCCCGAGTCTGTTAAGTTACTGGTTGTAAACTTCATTTAAGTGATTTAAAAAAATGGCTAACAAAAAGCGAGGGTCGATTTTGTCTGGAATAAAACAAACTCACAGCTGGCAAGGACAATTTGTGTAACCATATGGCCACGGGAACAATAATGCATCTGTCAATGCGATTATCCGGGTTAGCTTCGAGCAAATACAAGGATATATGGACTAAAACATCTGTACAGATATTGCACTACACTAGAGGCGCACACGAAGCATGCACCACGTGACGAGTTTACTCTTGAAGTGGAATTCGTGTCCCATCTTCCAAATATAAGTTGAGCATTGTTGATTTGTTTTCTTTTTAACGTGAAGAAAATGTCAAGTTAATGTACAATGCATGTGCCCAACTTCAGCTTAAGAATCCCAAAAAATCTACACACATACGTATGACAGATTTAACAGTTACACTGGCATTCTGAATGTGGCAAAATAGTAAGCGATAATCATGTTGCCGACGATATAACCGAGTCAGTAACTTCTGCAGCATAGCTTGACATTTTTATCGGAAAGGTTATTTTCAAACATGTAATCAGTTATGACAATTGACCATTGCTCAAAAAAACTATTTATTTAAGTACAGTTACTCCTGAATGTCACAGATTACTTAGTATTTTAGCAAAGTGTTTAGATCGCCACTCGCCTGTCAAAACCGTTTTCTTTGACAATGCAGGTAAGCGCATACCATAAGCATCGGGCCAAACACACAAATAAAACGTTAACCAAGTTACAAGTCCATATTTACTAAAGACCAGCTGATGTCACTGCACAATAGGAGGCACACCTTGCGTTTCTAATTTCTGCAAGGCACTTTCAAAAGTTCAAAAAGATTGCAAAAACACTCAATGCGTGCTGAATACAGTATGGGTACAGCAACGCATATTCATTGAATAAAATCGACCCTTAATGATGTCACCAATCAAGCATCGATTTGTGAGTGCAATAACAGACTTTTTTATTGTATATGTTGCATGTGATTGGTTCATGTGACCACTGCAAACACAAATATTTTATGCGTTAAGAAAACAAAATCTTGAATTGAATCACGTCAAATCGTGATGAAATTAATCAAATCGTTAGCGCTATAAACGCTATTCACAAGTCAGGCTTTATCAGAGCAACCAAAAGTTGGACTTTAATTCCAAGTTATTCCTGTTCAATTGTGACTCAATGAACATGTATTTACTAAAGACCAGTATGGCGACACAGGCGTGTCACTGTAATTGGAATGGTTGATTATGGCACAGGAAGCATTTGAAGAATTAAAACGTCTTGTGGTAGGGTTCCGTTCAGACGATGCGTCTGTAAATTGCTTTATTGGCAATTAATATGCCACACAATCGCTACCAAATAAGGCTTTGTGAAAGGTGTTTGAATTAAACACTTAAGGCAATTATCTCTGCAGGGCCTGTTTGAGAACTGCAGCTATCAACAGCATTGATGTCGCATCAGATTTTGATCCTATTGCTAGCTAAGATTGGTCACAATGACAATGGTTATTCAAAATAATGCAATGCTGTGCACATTTTTCCCACACTTATGCTATTTTAAGACGCGGTAACTTTGATTAAAAAAAGTTTTTCGCGAATGTTTTAAGTGACAACAACATTCTTATTATTTCCGTACCGAAGATAATCTAGCTGTTATTACAATGCTATTTCAGAACTGTGGTAGTGTCTTACATTGTCGCGAAGTTTGCTTGAAGCATTTGGAATTTTGCACGTTTATAATTGCCATTTGTTTTTTTTTTGTAAAAGTAAAGTTGGATGCATGTGCTTTTATATTTAGAGTATTTGGCTGCTATAATTTCCACATCATGAGCCACTTCGTTGGGCTATCATTTGTGGCCAGGTCGCTTCTGAACAAGAGCTCAGTGGATCTTACCTTGTAAAATAAAGTTTTTAGATTTTGCTATGGTTTTGCTACCCCAGGTCTCCCTTGAGAATATGACCTGTCGTCTCAGTGGTTCTCACCTGGTTTAAATACAGTATCCAAATATTCATGCAGCCACTTTTATACACAACAAAAACTGTTTAAGTGTGCATGTTCATGATAATGTAGGCATATATATATTGCAGCATTCACATTACCTAGAGTAAATGTCAAAAATAGAGCACACATCCATAAACAAATCCATTGCTGCTACAATACCCATAATTAATTAAAGTACTGAACATTACTTTTCCACAATTATCCCATACATGACACTCTTAGTGGCAATTATTGCAGGTCAAGTGAGTTTGATTAACCATTATTAAGAGAAAAAGTCTAAAATAGGAAAAACCTTAAGTAGAGCACTATATATATAAAAAAAAAATTAGCTTACAGGCTGTGAACTTACATTCCACTGTTTGTTATTGTAAAGCGGCATTTTAAAAAAGTGCAATTTTTTGCCAAGACAGTTTCAGATTCTATAGATAAATACCATCATTCTGTATGACTGCGATTTAGGATAGTAGTAATCCCTTTAGTCAATTAACTACTGTGCAGGAATAACACATGTCAGGTCAATAACAATTGAAAAAAAACACCCTGACTATTCCCCTTAACCGTGATCCCTTAAGGTCTGCGTTGAATGAGTCTGCAGCTTACAGTTTGAGAACGTTTTGTAATGTTAGCAGCATTTCTTTTGATTGGCTTCATCATAGACATTTGCATTACTCCGGTCGACCTCTGCAAAAGGCAACAACAACAAAAATGATAAAGGGGGAATGAAACACAAAAGAAAACAAGTTAGAGAAAAAAAAAATCACGCACACCACGTGAATTCTGCAACGCTTTCTGACATGTGCTTTTGTCTCCGGTTGTGATTAACGGTGCGGAAGCTGACGGATAACTGTCCGGAGTAAAGCAAACAAATTTGTTTTTTACTATTTTCAAATGTATCTCTTTGCTCTGATCTGCATCTTCCAAGTTTTGAGAAACCCTTCGATCAATGCAGCCGATTTTCAATCAGGTACCGTAGGTCCAGATAAGCAACACAACTTACTGTACCAGCTTTTTTTTCCCCGTATTGGATCATCTTGATGACGAACACAGCTCATGCATGAACATATTTCAAGCAGGGACGTTAGAATATTTTACTATTTGCTCTCAAACGCGTTGCACAAGAATGACCACTTACTGACAAAATCTCCACCTCCTATTTTTGCTGCCGGCGCTTGGGGTCTCTCCAGCTCTTTGAGTAGGCAGTCCTCAAACGCTTGCGCGGCAATGCGGAAGAAAAAGTCTTTAATGCCATCTCCTGTAAAAGAGAAAGTTAATTATCTCGTGAAACTTCTCTTAAGCATGACCCAATTATCTGCTCGTTTTTTTCTAACAGTGGCCCACAGTGGATGCGCACATGTTCCTGAGAGCAGTATATTTTTTGCACAAATAAAATGATGCAGCTAACCCTATCTCATCATCTGCAACAAAATAAACAATCAGATACTACATATTCTTCATATGTGTCCATCCATGTAAAGACAAATAAAATAAGATTTTTTTCTTCCCGTCAACCACAAGGCCTTCTGGGAATGCATAACTTCAGCAGCATTGGTTCAATACAATCAAAACTGTGGACCGATTTCGACAGTCTCATCATCAGCCAGGCTTGCTTGAACCAATGCTGGTGAAGTGCAAGATGTTGTAGGCAAGGTCCCTCCCGCTGTTTCAGATGTGCCTACTTATTAAAGACAGAGGCATGCCCACAAATCCAATATATGGCCTGCAGTATAGGCAACATGCCCATACATGAGGGGAACTCTGTCAGAGGCATTAAAATGTATCATGTTATGTGCAATGTTTCCAGACTTCAGTAGTTGTATAAAAATTATCCTTTATAATCCACATATAATCGAGGATAATCCTACAATTTTGTAGTTAGGATTGAATTGACGGAGAGTCACAAATAACCAAATCCATCGTTAGCGCCCCCAACATCACCGCAAGATAGGGCATTTCACTGTACATAAACATAGCACGAAAAATGACCCGATAAGATACATTTTTGAAAGCGACGTGTGTTCTCTGCTTTGTAACGGACTTGCCTGTTTTTGCAGAAACGGACCAGTATTCAGCCTTCATTTCCTTGGCTATTTTAATGGCGTCGCTCTCGACACGCGAACACTGACCCTCAGACTGCGGGGAGACAGAGGCGACGGAAAATCAATTCTCAACAACACAACTCGTGCACACCCGTCTGATTTATGTATTTATCTCAAGCCTACATTTCTCCATTATTTAGGAAACGTTACACCTACCAATAAATCCTTTTTGGTCCCCACCAAAAACACCAGCACAGAATCAGGGTCATTCTCTTTCATCGCATCCTTCAGCCACTGTCTGTGAAGAGGAAGAGCAGAAGTGGAGTGAGGAGCAGTCGGGGCAAAGCAAAGCCTCTGAAAACATATTTACAACCGGCACCTCCGATTAGCACGGTTGGCTTTGTACGGTGTGAAAGAAGCTCAACACGCGTGCATAAAATAATGCAGATGGCGAGTTGCACTTACTTAGCATGATCAAGGCTTTCGATATCCGCCAGATCAAAGACAACCAGCACAACTGCAATGAAGAGACATTTGTTAAAAACATCAAACTTTGGAGCAACAATATTTAATCAATAGAAAGCAAGGTGGAAATATTTAATGGGTATATATAATAAATAAAACACTACATATTCGTGCATAACACCCGTGACCTTTAAAGGAAAAAATATATATAATAGGCGATGTTTCCAGCGATGGCCCTTCTTCAGAGCACTCGGCATATAGATGAGGAGAACATGGGATTGAAAAGTATTGCTCTTCAGTCAAGACTAAAATGCTTAGGTAATGCATTGTTTTTTCGCAGGGCAAAATGCTATTCTTTGATAAGAATACGATGCATATTATTTCTAATGCTACTAAAGTACCAAAACATTCTGCCAACCACTTATCAACCTAACTTTGTCAACCACTTTGTGAATCACAGTTATTAGACTCCCTGCAAATGTAGCTCAACATGTGAATAGATGGGGCAAAGGTTGTGTGCTGGCTACAGCTCAGCCTCAAAACAATTAAATAATTGCATTGTGAATGCCTAAGCCAGGAGTGAGCAACCATTTCATTACAGAGGGCTAAATATGGCATTAAAGTACCTTTGGTTGGCCACACATCAACAGACACACTTATGCGTTATTCAACAAAGCAAATAATTCAGGCTCACCTCTATTGCATTAACAATGCCTGTGCCCGCTTTCTTTTAGTTAACACAATGTCACGTCACAGTTCTAGAAGCATACTTGCATGGACCACTTTATATAGTTTGTTGGCCGTTCCAAAGAGGTGTGCTTCGTGTGGCTGCGGGTTGCATTAAATTAAGTCGTGGGCTACATATAGCCCCAGTGGCAATGGGTTCGCCAATCTCGACCGTAGCAATCCTGTGAAGGAAGAGTGCGCTTTAACACAATAAAGTGTGAACAAAGGCACACAAACCTTGTGCCCCTCTGTAATAGGCAGCAGCAATGCATTTGAATCGTTCCTGTCCAGCTGTGTCCCATCTGAATTTAACAAAACAAAAAAAAAACATTTGGTTTGTTTTTGCAATAACCAATGCATCGTCAAAGTAGAAAACTAAACTATTAAACTTAAATGATCTCATTTTACTAGGTAAGGCCCACTGAGCTATACACCTCTATTTCAGAAGCAACCTGGCCACAAACGATAGCTCAACAAAGAGGCTTATCACGCGGACATGTATAGCAGACACTCTAAACGTGTGATGCTGTTTATAAATGTGGAGGGAAAAAGTGGCGGACCCGGAGATAAATCCACGCGATCACGGGGGAGAGAGAACACGCAAACTCCAAATATACAGGCGTCAGGGTCGGGATAGAACCCACGACCTCCTGTTTACCAGGCGATAAAGTTGTAGGGCACCCCACACATCCTTTTTACGGAGCAAAACTATGAATACTGCTCGCACAGTAGCTGCCTTTTCATTTCAACAAAAAACATTTTTACGACAAGTTTACGCGCTACAAATATAAAACACGAAACCATGGTAAAAAAAAAATCATCGGCCGAGTGGAGATGGTTTTAACTGCAAAAGGTTTTTTATTAAAAATGTACTGTGGAAAGAACACCTGGACTCAAGGTTAATATGTTTTCTACTGGAGGCAGCAACATGTGGACACATCCAAAATCTGCTCAGTAATATTGTAAGATCTACGACCAAATCTCCCAGAAATGTGCCAGACCTTCAGATCTCAGAAGCTAAGCTGACCTGAGCCTGGACTCTGCTTAGATGGGTGACCGCCACACGTAAGGTGTAATAGGCTGTGTGGGGGCTACATTGTGGGCAGCAGAAAGCAGTACAGCAAATATATATGTAGTCCTGTACTTTTGTGCTCCCACATCAATGCTCCAAACTTTTACCAATCCGCACTGAGCAGCACGGGAGAAAAATATGGTTAAAGAACCTCAATGACCAAAATGGCGCGGGAATGCCTTCATCAAGCAGTGGAGTCACAAAGCGCTGTGCAATCACAATACTGGAGGGCAAAGCCAGTGCTCATTGTTATAAAGGATATGTTTCCGAAGCTGTGATATTATCCGCAATGTTATGCTCGCATATTTCAACATTACGGATAGTATTTTTTCTATAAAATGTTAAATATACCAGCCACGGCAAATTTTGATAGCGAGCTCTCCTGTGGGGATGGGCATCCCTTGTAAGGAAGCAGTAATCCTCACAGAAGCACCGGAGGGATGAAATACTTTACAAAGTGGATTAAATCCCGTCATCACCTGGCAGAACTGACATTCTGAATTGATGCAGTGTGGACTGGCGTAGCTGAACAGGAAAATCAATAATGGCAAGTACATAAGCCCATTGTTGACAATCATCGCTCATGTTTTACAGAGAGATTACTTTATCAGAGAATCCACAGCTGGTGTGCATGATGAACATACATTTATTTGATTTTAAAATAGATTTGCTAGCGCAAGGACTTCATACATATATAGCCCCACAATTTCTTAATGATTCCACAGCTGACGAGAGTCCATCAAGAGGGAGTTCTAGCGAGCCTCTCCAAAAGGTTATTTGGCCTATTCTTCCAAGCTGTCGAGACAACTCGAAGAGGTGGGTGGACACACACTTTACCCCACCACATGTGAACTACCAATGGACTAACTGAAGTGTACCAATTTATACTGCTGGCTGGACACAGGCAAGGGAATTTTATGAATATTGCACCATTGTTTGACTAAGGTGATCGGACTGGTGACCTCTGGATTGCAAGTTTCATGTTCTAACCATTGCACAACACGCAGCATCCCTATATATGTGTATTGGAATACATCGGTATATACATAAATATGCCACTGCGGTAATTGTTAAGGAAGTATTTAAATGAAATGTGCAGTTTCACACGTACAGTACAAGGGCATGTTCAAACAAAATCATTACGGTAAATCCATGATTATAAAACATGACTGCCTAAGGCAAAGTCTGATGAAGGTGCAAGGTAATTATTAACGGACTTCATAAACCTAAATGAGCAAATTTCCCACTCCCAAGGCACCTACTTACATCTGTAAACTGAAGGGAACGCCACAGATCTCAAACCTCTCAACTTCAAAGTCCACACCAATGGTGGCTTTGTAGTCTCTGTCAAATGTGTCCTTACAAAACCTGCAAGATTACAGAACCAGCACAACAAGAATTTTTAAAGCATGTTGCAACATAATGCTGAGTGTTAAAGAACACGACCACGATCTACAACGTTGATAAATACTTGCCAGGAAAGGGAAAAGTAATATGGTGCAAAATGTCATACGTAAAACGTGCAAGTTCAACTCCAAACTATTTCAACTGAAGGCCCTTATTAAATTTAAGATTTCAGCGTTATAGTTTAAAAAGATTGAAAGTGATGACTTACGTAAAGTAAATGCGTTTTAAGCAAATTTACATCACTAACTAAACGAGTATCACATGCAGGGGCGGAGCCAGGATTTCAGGCCAAGGTGACATTCAACAAATTTAAATTTCAACAATGATTAGAAAGTCGGGCTGTTGAACTAGACGCCATCGGTTGGCGACAGACTCTGACAATGCAGTTGCACGGAGTCCGCCAGACCGAGTGTCGTACACTTATACGCAGAATGTCACCCCAGTCACCCCCCCTGGCTCCGCCCCTGATCACATGGCCCTATGAAGGATTTCAAAAGAACGTGAAAAGTATGCGAGCAAATAATAATGTTCAATTTGTAATCAAAATGTACCTGTTTATCAGACACGTCTTGCCAACTGCCAGATCACCTACAACGACCACCTTGGAGATCTTCAACCTGGAGCGTACAGATCACAGCAGCGGCTTAAACTTGGCAAAATTACTTCGTGAACATTTAATAGACATCATGCACATGACCAATTGCTACATAATGTGCTGGATCTCATCAGATTTGGAAAATAAGCAAGTTTGAGCGTCGATGGTGTTTACAAAGGGACGAGCATCAGGGGTTATAGGCTAGCGGAACTAAGTGGTAGGATGCATAAAAATCCATTGTTGTACTCGACTTTCACGAACCCACAATGATCAGCGAGACGATCTCCGGGTCAACTAAACTCCCAAGGCTTGGTGGGGTCCTCATCCAGCAGTGGATTGAAAAAGGGTTGGACGTATAAATACGTTATGGTTTTTTCCACTTCCTGCTTTTTACATAACAGGGACCGCAATGATTCACGGTGCACAGTGCATGTTTGCATACATCTGCTGCCGTGGCTTTAAAATCTGCCCACATGGCAAATAAAAACAAGTGTCCTTTTCCACTGACATGCACTGTACAACCCAGCTCAGAGGCATTATTCCAGGGGTCCCCCCCAACCCCCGGGCCGCAGACCGGCTCCGGTCCGTGGCCTGTTAGGAACCGGGCCACACAGCAGGAGGTGAGAGCAGTGAGTCCGCGCGTGGCCCGCCCCCCCATTATTTTATTATTTACCACTTTGTCCGCGCCTCTTTCCCACACTGCGCCGCTTGTCTCAGTCACAGTTTTGGTAAGCCCACAAGCTCTAACCCTAGTAGCCAAAAGGGGGAAAGACCCAATGATGAACCCCCTCCCACGGTCCGTGAAAAAAAATTGTCTTCCACGAAACCGGTCCCTGGTGCCAAAAAGGTTGGGGACCGCTGCATTATTCAAAACAGTTCATTCATGCAGACCACAGACAAAGATGGAAATCCATTTAAAATACCAGTCAAACAAATGAACACACAAACAAATAATACCAGTTAACCCAGGGAAGCCTCACTTAGTCTCAACATTCTTTTTCAGGAGGGTCCTGCATTGGGATGTTTGGCCAACACCATTAAAGAGTGTGTGGCTTGTTTCACTTGGAGACTGTATACTGTTTACAGAAGCAAGGTGATGCTCAACACCGCCATCTCCTGGCCACACCTCTTGTAGCCCACGCACGGACAACATCTGGCAAGACATGGTCACCTGCAACCATCAAAGTTCCTACCTAGGCCCTTTTTATGCTTAACTTACAAATGTTTCCGGTGACTAGGATCGGTTGCAGATGAGGTGATTAGGTAAAAGGCAGTGACACTTTTATTCAAACGTTACTCAAACCTTTGGTGTCACTCCATACAAGTGGGGGTTATGGGCCAATGTCCATGAGACATTTTACAACATCTAAATTGTAATAACATCTCAAACTGCAGAAGTAGAACGTCAAGGGAGTAGATGTCCCCTCCCTACCCCCAACCCGTTGCTCATGGTGATGCAAGAGACTCCCTGCTGCTCGAGCCAGCAAGGGGCCATGCCCCTGGCTGGCAATGCGGAACATCTGGTTTGCATTAATGTCACAGAAAAAAATGTTGCCTGTAAGCACGTAGACTTTTAGAGAGTGCAGCAGTGATTGCCTTATTTATAGAAGTATCATCAGTCCACAAGCAAAACTTCTAAAAATGCTTCACCTGGCTGCTTATTTTGATGTACAACATTAAACTACATAATTAATTTGACGTCCTTTCAGACAAAATGCTTTGGAGCGCAGGGCACCACGTGTTGAATGTAAAACCAAACCAGCTGCTCGTTTAACTCCAAGGAATGTTGATAATTTAAAAGGGAGGCTTGCACAAACTGGTACCATACTTCACAAACACGTTACTCTCGGAGCAGGAATGCTGATATGAAAAAAAAGGTGTCTTTTCAACAGTGAAACAAGAATCTCTGGACACGTTGCATGCTAAGACATCCTCATTCTTGTGTGCGCACACAGCCGCGAGCTCACAACAGCTCAGATTTTAATCTATACAGCAGTTAAGACAACAAGGAAACTGCATAGCAGTGCGAGTCTTATTTGACACGCAAGAATGTTATATATTTTTTTTTAGATGAATGTATTTTTTCCCCCATTCAGTTATATGTTAAATTACGCAAATAGAATCTTGATTTGAAGCTTTCATGACTGCAGGAATCCACACTCTTTGGTTCTTTCGGTAAAGTCACGTAGGTATAAAATAAAATAAATCACCACGTAGGTATAAAAGAAACTACATTTAAACCTACGTGACTTTACCGAAAGAACCAAAGAGTTTGCAAATAGAGTACACGTAGCATAACGGCACGCAAACAAATAACCGTACGGTAACTGTGCAACATTTTGAGATGCACGCGATATAAATCCAAATTGTATTTTACAGTGGAAGGCGGATATATGCACACCTAATGTAAGCATGGTTCTCTTATAAGCAATACATCCTTACATTACTGTACACTGGTGGGAATGGAAGCAAATGGAAGCTTCTGATACAATCGCACATTTACAAAAGCACATTTGGCTTGCTCTTAAGTGCTTACATCTGCATTACATTGTCTAACCGAATATACGTTTAGACTAATATGAGATCACAAGTCTGCTCCCCCTGTGCATTTGGCTCACCCAACTGTGCCAGTCCTGTGCTCCTGGCAGGCAGTTTTCACCTTGGCATGGAACTGCGGATTTGAGGTAATACAGGCATCCTCTGTGTAGCACTGCAATTGTACAAAAAATTATCACAGACATTAATGCACAGTGCACACAAAGTCAAGAAGTAATCATATTTACAGTAATTTGTCAATCAACCAATGGATGAGGGCCTCCTCCAGCTTTTTTTCGGTCAATGGGGATTTTTGAATATCCATCCCCATGCTGGTCTGGTTAGTGCCGGCTTCATGTTCATCAGTGCCGGGAGGGGGAAGGGGTGTCCAGGGCCTTTTAACCCTTTGCCATTACAATGACGTTGCATGTACGTCATCGTACTGAAATTAAATACATTTATCAGGACGTCATTAGGTCGGAAGACGTACCAAGGCTCCCACAAGGCCATGCCAGAGGAAGTGTGGCACAGTTTGGTGCCAGCTATCATAGAGCGCGGTCGCGTCACTACAGTTATCTGCGTTCAGTACAATGTCTTTAAAAACAACAGCGCCATGCTTATGAATAAAATTACCGCTAACCACTTGTGCGTTCCGAGATTCATTGGGACCCACCTTGCAACTTGCAGATGTCTCGGAATGGGAAAGCGTTAATATATCACGTGCTGATCTTAGCCTTTGCTAGGAATCAAAATCAGGTTGCTGGGTTCACAGCGCAGTATTGCCGAAAACCGCATAATCACGACCACAGAAGCCACGTGTGTCAAATTAACTATTATTCGGTAAGATAATGTACAGCAAATACTAGATACAGATCCAAATTAATTGATGCTACATTGGCAATGGGTGCCCAAGAATAATTTAAACAAAACAATAATACAATTGTCAATAACCTTGTGGCCTGAAGATGAAAAATATATATATTAGGCGACATTTCGGGCAATGGTCCTTCTTCATAGAACAAAAAGGCCGGAAGACAGAGTGGATATAATAAGAGTTAAGAGACTGCACTTGACACCTTAGGGGCTCATTGATTCTCATTAGACCCGTGGTGTAAAGTGCAGGCTCCAACTCTGATTATCCACTCTATCTCTCTTGCCTTTATGTGCTATGAAGGGCCATTTCCCAAAACGTCACCTATTAAATCTTTTTCATTTTAAGTCTACAGTGTTATCGATGCATGTGTTGAGCGATATATCCAGATTAACACTGCTCAGAATATATTGGACGTGAACATTGAATTATACGAAATGGACCTGAATGTACTGTAGATTGAAGACAGGCCATTTTACACTTAAAAATGTGTACTACTTCACTGAAAAGCCGCCTTTTCACGTTTTCACGTACCTTGGGCATCTTGGATATGATTCGATCCCTGCTCACGGGTGGAATGAAATTCCTGGCAGAATTCACGCTCATTTTGTCTTACTGGATGTCCACCGGGTAAGCCTGTGGAAACGATAACACCGCAATTTAAAACAGATGTACGAATTCCCAGCATGATGCTATATTTAACGTGCGCACGTGAGCGGCACAAACAATGTCCATAACAATAAAATACAGTCGAGTAGCCTTGAGCCATTCAGTTGACCTCAGGAGCAACAAAAGTTGTACAGGTGTCCGGAATGATGCAATGTAAATAGTGAGTGTTGAGTCAAGTGTGTGAAAACGGAAGCAACCGCGCACGTAGATGTTCATGTCTGTGGCTGAGCTCACACACCGACGATATATGTGTTGTGTCCGTTTAGTAGCAAAAAGGGTGTGCAGAAACGTAAAAAAATACACAAGAGAATTCCACCCACGGTTGACACACGACGCTAAACATAGCAAAACAAAAACCGCATCGCAACCACGTCACCACACATCCGAGATTTAAACTTTTAACAGCTGTGCAAGGTACACCCCCTTTGCACAACGTCAACGTAAACACATCCTGCACGCAGTCCTCGATGACATCGCGCTATCGTCTTTGTTTTAACCTGCAACATTTGCACGACTATTAACGGTGGCCACAGATATGACACGGAAGCAACGCGTGTCACACGTCCCAGGTGCAGAATGCCAATGCCGACGTCCGCCAGCCAGGACGGAGGGCTGCACGAGTACGTGCAGTTCCACTTGGGATTCTCACTATACACGGCCCCTATCGGCATATTTATTATGATGATTTGACAACGGGGATCGTTGCTGTTACCGACAGCACCAGAACCTCGATCCGCCTTCGTCTGAGAGACTCTAAATCGGACCCCCCCCCCTACAAGGTTCATAGAACTTTACACGAACCGCTGCACAACTAACACGCACACGATTCATGGGTTTCTTTGGGGGGTACATCGTGTAGGTATAATGTCAATAATTAACCATAACCCTTCACCACCATCCGACAGAGCCGATATAAGAACTTTGTCACGTATATAAAAAAAACACACGTGACAACCGACTTGGTTTATCGGCAAAACCGCAATGTTGAAGAACAAGATAGACGATATTTTTTTAAGCACTCGCCATTCCCCAATTAAGTGGTGGGGTTAGTGCCACCTTGAAGCCACCTCAAGTGTTTCAAAGTCATCGGGTCACCGACACAAACAATAAACCATGAATACTTTACAACAAGACGCACTCGGACAAGTACACACGGTCCCCCCCCCCCCAAAAAAAACCCCAATAGACTTAAGATTCCACCCCCCTCCCACCCCCCATATAGGCTTTAAGCATGTTGGTTAAACTTATGTTAGCGAGCACCTATTAGGGCCGATAACGGCGCAGACGGGACGCGGCTGTGGCCAGAACCACGCTCGACCGCCTTCGTCTCCCCGGTGATGTTCACACGCCGTACGGTACTCATTTCAGGCCGAGTCTACCCTAGGGAGGAGGGCCCTGGACCCAGCTCACACATTCGCCCTGCCGCGTCCGAGGATCGAACTCGAGGTGCTGCCGGGTTCGTAGCGCAGAGCCGATAGAGAGACGAGAGAGAGAGAGGGAGAGATGGGGGAGGCACACACACATAGAGACGACTCCGGCAGGTTCACTACGGTTTGCTACACGTACTCTTGAATGTAAAAAAAGAGTTCGCAGAGAACCACATTCACCGTAACAACTCGACGAGCCAAGGCTGCCGACGGCGAACACCCGTAAGACTTTCGCGACCAACATCATCCATACGACAGGTTTGTAGGGCGGCGGGTGCTGTTAGCGAGCGAGCGAGCGAGTACCTATCAAGTGAGTGACCAACACCACGCCCGGCCGCCTTTGTCTCCCTAGTGGCGATGCTCACACGTCGCACCGGGTACTCATTTGAGGCCGAGTCGACCTAGGGGAGGCCCAGGGCACCGGTTGAGATAATCGTCACTCGGGTGGTTGGTCGTGAGCGCGAATTGGAACCCGGGATCGTCAGGGTTCGTGGCGCTAGCCACGACACTACCGCTCCCCTAGGGGCTGCTAGGACACACACACACACGTGTGATTTAGCACCACGAACCCAGGCCGCCTTTGTCTCACAATCCAGCGGCGACCTCGACGACTTAAACCGAAGCAAAAACCACCTCCCCCCACCCCCAGCAAGAGCGCCCGGTCCAGTTGAGAGAAAACAAAAAAAAAACCGTGTTGTTTTAAGGCCGAGTCGACCTAGAGGTGGGCCGCGCGTCAAACCCTCCCCGCGTCTCCGCTCGCTCGACTCCACCGTCGCACTCACCGTTCCAGGCGAAATAAAGTTACTTCGATGGTCGAAACTGCGTCGCTGAGTGCGAATTAAATCCGATAATAGAAAATTGAGCCGGGCGCTGTATCCAGGAAGCGACGCGACACTACTCGAGCAGTAGTGGGGGGGGGGGTAAGTGTGGGGGGGGGGCGTCTTCCAATTCCCTAACATAGACCGGTGCAAGGACCCGCGCTGATTGGTCGCCGTGGGGCGAGACGAGTTGCGCGGCGATTGGCTGGAGCGTTGCCGCGAACGTTCGCCGATTGGCCAGTATGGTGGGGGGGGGGGGGGAGCCGCGCGCCTATCCGCGCTGGGAAATGTAAATCTCAGGTCGCGAGTTATTTATTTAGACACACGCCCCGCCCCTGCCGGCGCCCCGCCCCCCGCATTCATCTGGCGGTGACGTCACCCGCATCGCATGAATGAAGTCACCGGTTTAAAGCTTTCGTGACTGCAGTAATTCATATTCCACATCGGATTGGGAACATGTAGACAATATGACTGCCTCTTCAGCTGCTACTATGTCGACCAAATGTAAGGACAACCTGATTTACAAATTTAACCTCCTCTTCAACAAAAGACCGGACCCACACACCAAAAAGCTAGCCGTTAACAAAGTCGTAATTAATCGCAGTAACAGTTCTATTTCCGATGGTCTGAAATCCGTTTTAGCTAAAGGTCTAAACTTTGCAGTCACACATAAACACATACCAGTTAATGATATCATTGCCCAAGTAGACGTTGCTCTCAGGGGCCTGGGTCACATCGCTGCAGATGTAGCAAGATCTGAAATCGCTGCAACCCTCAAAAACGCTAAGATGTCAGCTAGCAACCTCAGCAAAGATGAGCGTTTTGAATTATATAAATTAAAAAAGAGGGATGACATTGTAGTCCTCTCAGCTGACAAGGTCAATGCTACTGTCATCATGGATAAAATTGAATATAACAACAAAATTAAAGAATTACTCGACGATGGTAGCTATGCAAAAATAAAAGAGATCCCACCAACAGCCTCGTCACAAAAACCAACAAAATAATTTCTGATTCAATCGCATTAATTGATCAATCTAAACAGTTTTCGTTGAAACCTTCTGCTGCCAGGCCACCAAGATTATACGGCTTACCAAAAATACATAAAGTAGATACACCCCTTCGTCCCATCGTCTCTACTATCAACTCCCCCACCTATAAACTGGCACGTTTTTTGTCTGAAATCCTGCGTCCTTTCACTGGAAAAACCACCTCTGCGGTACAAAATTCTACTCATCTGGTATCGACAATCAAGGGTATTTCCCTGTCCCCAGACGACCTGCTTATCAGTTTTGATGTAGTTTCCTTATTCACCAAAGTTCCTGTACCTGACACCATCGCAATCATTGAAGACTTGGTTCATCAAGGACTAAACACTGAGGTACCCCCCCTGGTGAGACACTGTTTAACCAATACATACTTCACTTGGAATGGAACTTTCTATAAACAAACTGAGGGCACCCCAATGGGCTCCCCCCTATCTCCAGTTATAGCTAACATTTTCATGGAGAAATTTGAGACTGACGCCATCCAGACTGCCACTCTGCGCCCAACCTTATGGAAGAGGTACGTGGATGCCACTTTTGTCATCTGGCCACATGGCCGGCCTGCTCTAGACCAATTCTTCGACCACATCAATTCTCTACACCCAGCCATCAGATTTACTATGGAAGTCTAAAAAGATGGCAAGCTACCTTTTTGGATGTCCTAATAAAAAAGAGACCTGATGGTTCAATGAGCCACTCTATCTACAGGAAAGCTACCCATACGGATGCTTATCTGAAACCGGATTCCCACCACCATCCATCACAGAAGAATTCTCTCATCAAGACTCTGTACCATAGAGCCCAATGCATATCCGACCAGGAACACATAGGCATTGAACTCAAGCACGTACACCAAGCTCTTAAGGCTAATGGTTACTCCGACTATACAATCTGCAAAGCTATCACTCAAACCATGAAGAAGGACCCTCTTGAGGAGCCTTTCAAAACCATCACTTTACCCTACATTGCGGGGATCACAAAAAAGATCTCCAAAATTTTGAATAAACACAAGATCCAGGCCCGTTTCAACACATTACATAAAATCCGTGATCTGGTTCCATCTGCAAAAGATGTGATTCCGGACATACAGTACCCTGGTGTCTACAAACTAAATTGCCTCTGTGGTAGTAGTTACATTGGAGAAACCAAACGCCATGTCTCAAACCGCATTCGTGAACACAAAGCAGACCTTAAACACCGTAGGACCAACACCTCGGCCGTGGCAGATCATTGTTATAATTCAGTAGGCTCACATGACCTTGACTTCTCCAAGACAGAGGTTCTTTGTAAGCCATCTGGCTACCATGAGAGATTCGTTCATGAGGCTATCCACATATACAAGCACAGAGACAATTTCAACCGAGAAGATGGATTCTGGCTTAGCAATCATTGGAAGGATTTGATAAACCATTTCAGGTCTTAATTGATTGTTCGCGCTTACGGTGGCTTTCAGACAGCATACATTCTTTTTTCGTCTCCCCCCTCCTCTTTTCAGAACATAGATGGACTCGTCCTTCTAAACAAACTGCCAAATCGCTGCCCGTGGTTTGTAACGTTTTTTTTATAAATAAATGAATACAAACACCGTTTAAACATAAATAAATGCAAACCACCACTTCTTTCAAATGTTTCTTGCCGTTGGTTTTTCACACCTGATGATGACCGTTTGCGTTATGGTCGAAACGTCGAGAGAATTTTAATTGTTTTACATATATTTTATTATTTTATTGTTTCCCTTCAACGTGACTTTACCGAAAGAGCTAAGAATATGAAGTCACCGGTGTCGTCGATATTTCACGATGACGAATGACTGGATTATAAGACACACCCAGAAAGTAAGAATGGGTTTTTTTCTATCACTCCCGCCATTCGCCACGAAGTGGCGGTGACGTCACCACGGCGCTTTGTGCCAGGCTAGGTGCACGTTGAGGCCACGTGAAGTGTCAAGAGGTCACGGGACAGAACCAGCAGGTGCCATGTGTCGACTGACCGAGATGAGTGGCCGACGATGCACCACCTGTGCCCCCTACTGTGCCAACATACACACATTCCGGATTATAAGTCGCACTGGAACGTACAAGTTATATATAAAGCAGATAATACGTCGACCTTATAATATGTATATTTTATTGAGGGACTGTGTGTTTACCCTGGTGTGGTGTGGGGCCAGCTTATAATTTTTTTTGCCGCCTTGCCCAAGCTTGATAAATCGGACTTATAAAATTAATGAAGGAATAATTTATTAACATTTTATTACTTGCTTACTTTTATTTCTCTCTATTGTGCACTCCTATCGTGTTTTTGTGATTGTTTGTTGTGACTTGTCGACCCGCCCGTAATTGGCATCTGTAAACAAACAAAAAAGAGCTTCATATCTCTTCGGATTCCTCCTGCAGTCTAAATAAAGATTCTGATTCTGATATTTTACACAGCCCACCAGCCCCACGGCTTTCTGGAAGCATCTAACAAACTTGTGTCCGATAGCAACAAAGTTATACAATTATTTCACATACGAAAGGCGTTTCGGGGTAACTTGACCATATTTCACCACACTGGTCAGAGCCCGGTTGGTATATGAGTATGCACGTTGGAGTGATGCTGTTGCCCAGCAATGTACTCTTCTGCACTGCCTTCTGCTGACAATGTTATAACTTCCATGTTTTGATAAGCCCTCCTGCCCTCCGCAGGGGTCCTAGGGAGGGCTTCTCAGCGCTTTGCACATCGCCCCCACTGATGCCCTCTGCCCCCCCCCCCCCCCCATGTGTGCAGGTACTACTGACTCTACTGTCTGTATGGTGTGTAGGCATAAATGTATTTTGTGTAGGCATATATGCCTGTAGGCGACAATTTTTTTAAACCTGTTGGATGAACTTTTTACCCCCATATCTGGGGGGGGGGTTCACTTTGGGCTCCTTCAGCACATAATGGTCACCCACCCAAGCACTGTCCAGGCTCAAGTCCTGCTTGCCTTGCACAATCAGACGAGGTGTGCTCGCAATTCGAATGGTTTTTAGCCATGGCGTTCATATAACAAGACCCGAGGGCAGAAGATCCACTCACTGGCTTACGCGAAGCTTATGGGTGCAACCTTAAACCGCATCCACTGCACACACCATGGCAGCTGATTGCGGATACCTGATGCAGAGATGGAAATTAAAAAAAAAACTCTCTCCTGTCAGTGCACGGCGACTGTGATCCTCCAGAATAGACCCTCCTGGACGTCTGTGAGGAAGAGCTTTATAGCTCATCGGATTCCTCCAGTATAAATGCATATTCTGATTCTGAACGACTCAATTGCCTGATTCACAAATACCATTGAGGCATCGTCACAGTGATATCGATCGTCACAGTGATATCGATCGTCACAGTGATATCGATCGTCACAGTGATATCGATCGTCACAGTGATATCGATCCACTCCGCTGCTTCCGAGGCAATTATCTGACTCAACTACCTCAATGTAAAATGATAGTTGTTGTTGTTGTTGTTTTTCTTGTTCTACATCAACATCAGCAAATACGAAGACGAATAAGACGAACTCAAATTGAAGTGCCCACCTGGGAAACAAACGCGGCAAACGGCGCTATGCTTGGTGCATTAGGAGGAGCGTTTAAGCAGCCAATTAATGTGTTCGCCACGTCATCATTTGTGATCGTTTATATTGAAGGCTGTCGATTTGTGCGGTCGTCGCGATTATAATAAAACGGCTCTGTGTCGCTTGCTAATTTGTGCAACCAATTATGGAAATCAATTCCAAGACATTGCACCGTGACCACCCACGATCCCCGAATCCCGCAATGGGCACCCGCGTGTTTATTCAATTCCTTGCGCCTCGTTTCGCAAAGCGAGATTAATTAATTCATTATATGAGTAGTAAATTAACGGGACGGGTCGTTTAATTAAGCGCGATGCTAGGTTCATCACTAATTGCTCTAACGACTCACGCTGTGCGTTTAATGGCCACCGGTGGGACTATCGACCATCTGAATGGCTCGCTTTCAGAAGCTCAGCTCTCTCTCTCCCCTTATATATGCACACACAGTATAAGACGCGTTCCTCATGAAGAGACCTGAACCGTTCAACATCATTGGCCTCGGTCAATTCCACCATTGGATGAAGTCTTCCCCGAAGCAGCCGCCGTCTCTCACGATCCTCCTGCGATGTAACAATCCACCTAACACCCCCCCCCACCCCGCCAAACTCTCTCGCTCCAGCTGACTTCATCGCTCCATCTTCTTCTCGGACACGCTCCGTCTCGTTCCCTTCGCTGCCAATTTGCAGCAATGATCACCAAGCAGCTCTTCGCGCCGCTGAACTCCGCCGGGCACGTCTTCTTGCTGCTTTTCCACGTTGCGGTCGCGACCTCGGCCACCGTTCTCAACGCCTTGGGCATAGCGGCTCTGATGAAAGCGCGGCTTCCACTCAAACAGAACCGTTTCGTGTACGTGCTCAGCACGTGCACGAGCGACCTTTGCTGCGGCGTGTCCTGGTTCTACGCCGGCATCTTCGACGTCGACGACGCGTCGGGCAAACTCGACACGTGCTTCATCCAGCCGTCGTTCGTCGGCGTCTCTTGCATGTGCGTGCTCTTCTCCCAACTCGACCGCTACTACGCGATCAAGTCGCCCTTCAGCTACGTGCAAAGGGTGACCTGGCGCAAGACGCTCGCCGCCGTATCGCTGTGTTGGCTCTTGCCCGTCCTGCCCATCGTGTTGATCAACGTCGGGCCCAAGAGCTCATCCACCACCTACCAAGTCATCTCGACCCTGCTGACCAACATGGCCATGTTCGTGATCATGGGCGCCATGAACGTAAAGCTATGCCTGATCGCCAGAAGCCACGCCAAGCGCGCGAGCAGACAGCCCAACGAACGAGACACGGGCGCCCGGAGCTCGTATTCGGTCATCATAGTGGCCATGGTGGATATGGTACTGTGGAGCCCATCGTACATCTATTTGGTGGTGTGCTTGCTGTTCAATCTCTGCCCGCGTTTCCCCAACTACGGCCTCAACCCGATCACCATCCTCCGGACTCTCACATCCATCACCACGCCAGCTATCAACATCGCCTGCAGCAACGCGCTAAGAACGTCCATCTCAAGTCTGCTACCGCGGTGGTGCAAAGCCAATGCTCGGTTAGACCACTGTCATCATCGATAGCATCATCATCATCACCAGCAGCGCCATCATCATCACCAGCGGCGCCATCATCATCACCAGCAGCACCATTATCATCACCATTAGCATCATCATCACCAGCAGCACTATCATCATCATCACCAGCGTCATCTTCACTGATACTTGCTGCCTAGGGGTTGGGGCGATGAGGAAGGTGCCTACTATAATTGCATCGTCCGTCTTGCAAAAATATCGGGTCATTTTTGTCTCTTATTTCCTGACACAATAAATACGAAATACATAAAAACTCAATTACCAAAGTTATAATATCAGCAGCTAAACAGTAGTACACATAACATGCTGTGTGCTTGTTTTCCACACAACACAACTTAAAAAAAGTAAGCCTAGGCCATCGCAACACAATACTGGATGCATACACCCATTCTTTACTTTCTCGTGTAACGATAACAGCGTGACAACGTTGCTACTGCAAAGTCGATGAGCAACTCATTGTGCGGAATTCGGTGTTCATCTGCATACAAAAAAATACGCGAGGTGCCACGATACGGCAATGACTACATCACCCGGGTACGCGCTCGCATCTCGTCTGGAATTGGATATGAGGCAGAGGAGGGGGGGGGGGTCTCGTTCCAATTCCTCGCACCGGGGCTCGTGTCAACCACGCGACGCCACTGGGTAATGAATAGAATCCAACTCGAACCTAAATGGATCATACCGAGTCTGATTGCGATTTGAGAAAACCGATCCACAAAACAGAAGGAGCGAAATTATGGCACGTTTGAGAAATGCCAGGTTCAAGATGTTGACTGATTCAGTTATTAACCTTAATGCTTCTTTGGTTCTTTCGATAAAGTCACGTAGAACGGGAATGAAATAATAAATTAATCAAATAAAATAACACAATAAAATTCTCACGACGTTTCGGCCACAACACAAGCGGCCTTCTTCAGGTGAAAGGAACAGACCCGTATGGAAGCTCTGTCGTCCCGACGGGTCTATTCCTTTCACCTGAAGAAGGCCGCTTGTGTTGTGGCCGAAACGTCGTGAGAATTTTATTGTGTTATTTTATTTTATTAATTTATTATTTCATTCTCATTCTACGTGACTTTACCGAAAGAACCAAAGAAGATGAATCCTTGCAGTCACGAAAGCTTTAAATCGAAATCTTAATGCTGTATAGATTGTGCTGTAAGCTGCTATTCACTATATGCGCTGGAATGGCGATTATGCAATCTTAACGTGCTCAGAATATTTTGTTTCGCTGTTGAAGCCACCCAGAGCTCTTACGATCAGTCAATTAAATAGATGCCTCGACTAAAAATTATAACCGACTACCTTTTGTAGTCAATTAATTGGGCCCCTTTAAAATGGTGGCTGCCCCGACAGTCTACCGTTTTGAAGGCGGGACCCACCCCCCCCCCCCCCCTGACTAGCCACGCTCAGTGTTTTGATGCGAATGCTAATGCCGACGGCGGCATCAACAAGTCCAGCTCATCGCTTCGTGTGCGGCGAAGCACGTGGGAGCAGAGGCAAACCCCCTCCCACCCCCCCCCGGCCTAACAATGATAGAAATCCCAAGTGTGATTTTCCGACTTGGGTTGCGTGCTTGAGGGTTTCTGCTCCTAAGCTCTTGCCATGCACGACTGCGGCGATCTTCGACATCCATGAAACAGAGATGCCCGCAGCAGTGCACTGTGAAAGTTCACGAGACGAAGGACCCAACGCTCTGCCAAATCCGGATTACAAACGGCTACAAGAACTCCGACAAAAATCGTGCCTGCGAATTTTGTGTTATCCGACGAGTCGAGTAATTGAAACCGATCATCAACGTGGTAATCGGTGACCTAAATATTTTGATAGCTCAGCTCCGAAGACAAGAGCCCCTTGTGTGTGTGTGTACTTATATTGTGTGTGTGCAATTATATTGCGCGTGTGTCGTGTGGCTTCCGTGTGTTTACGCAGGGTGGATGTGAATGAGAATGGACAATCTGCCATCGACGTCAGCCCACCGCACGTGTGACGAGCCCACGTGACCCGATTCCATTGTCGTGCTCCGAGCACGTGGTGGGACGGTTTGTTTATTGAGGTGACGTGTACATATGGCGTCGACTCTTGATTATTACGCTTGTAATGCAAAAATTCATTCGCGTGTGTTGCATGTTTTTGGTTCAGGTGACTCCTGCGAGCCACCAGGTGAACCTACGAATAACCACGATGTTCAACAGAAAATGTTTAACAGACAATGTTAAACGGGCGATGCAATCGTGAATGTTACAGTAAGTCCTCGTTTAAAGCGGTAGATGCGTTCCTTAGAGCGCTGCTTTGTACTCTTTGGTTCTTTCGGTAAAGTCATGTAGGTAAAAAAAATATATATCACGACGTTTCGATCGCAACACAAGCGGTCGTCCTCGGGCGGAAAAAAATAATCCAGCAGTGGAACTGCTGATTCAGCGATGCTTTGCTTTAAGCGAAAAACGCGTTCGGCGAAGATACATTTTCCCACAATTAATGCAACGATAAAGATCGGCGAGTTGCGATGCACGCACACACGGTGAGATTGCGGGACAAATAACTGAGGGTACGCCGCCACGTGACTGCGTCATTCCGCCGATTGCTCAGAAACTACGTGGTAGCAGGCCCGCTCTGCATTTTAACGGGCGCGTTCTGCGTTCTGTAAAAAAGTTATTCCCTAATGGCAGGACCGTCCTATAGCGAAGGCGCGTTGTGTGAACACGCGTTAAGCGAGCACTTACCGTATTTAGAATTTCGACAATGTATCAGTGGTATGGCGGTAGCGATTCCCGTGCCCCCTGTGATTTAACGACCAGTTCTAGTTTCATCGTAGCGAATTCGATACATTTTACATCGTAGTGATTGAGGCATATGAATTAAAAGACGTCAACATTTTCTTTACGTATCATTTTATTTTTTCAAGCGCCAATGACATAGTGGGGGGTCATGACAGGGAGGGCGAGAGAGGGCATGTAACAACAGAACGCGCGATTGGCATCTTGAGTCCACTACACCCTCGTGATTAGGGAACGGACGAGAGCCACTGGGCCCACTGCCCTACCATGGCAGGAGCAATGACCGGGGTGGGGGGGGGACATGAAACACGTCGATTCTTACACGTGCGATTCGATACACGTGCCGTGGGTTAAAAACAAGGTACGTGTTACATTTCTAGCGGAGGTCGTTCAGTTTTTTTTAGATATACCCAGGAAAGTCTCACTGAGCTCCCAAGACTGTGGATGCTGTATCTGGAGATTGCTGAATGGGGGTGTTAGGGAAATTCAATTTAATTAAACATTTTATTTTAATTTTACCAGGTAAGGCCCACCTAGATATATAGCTCTTTTTCACAAGTGACCTGGCCACAATTTATATCTCAATGAAGCAGCACATGTTGAAATGTAGATCAGCCGAATACTATGAACGTGTGTTTCTCAATGCGGAAGGGAAAACCGGAGGACCAGGAGAAAAATCCACGCGACCACGGGGAGAACATGCAAACTACAAATATACAGCAGGCGTCAGGGTCGGGATCGAATCCACGACCTCCTGTACACTAGACGAGGTAGTTAACATTTCGCTACCTTGTCCACCGTGGCGAAATGTTAACAGGGCGAGTGAGTTCGCCTGTCTAACCACTTGTGGGGAGGGCATTCCGTAGTCTTGGCGCAGCGCATGGCTCGGCCACCCCAGGTACAGAGCCAAGTTCTTGGCACGTGGAGCAGATGCAAATCAGCGGATCGGAGACGTCGTGGCGGTCCGTGCAGGTGTATCAGTTGAATGTAAAATAGTGCAAAGCCGTAAACGGCCTTGTATGTTCGCAGCAATACTTTAAATTGTACCCTAAATTTAACTGGTAGCCAATGCAGAGATTTGATTACAGGATGACCCCCAACACTGACGCATCCCGACCACACCTCGTAACCCGACCGCTGCAACACCTGGCACGAAGCCTTGGTGGCTATGAATTCAAATGTTGTACTTGACCATCCTCAGCCATGCGTAGCTGCCGAGATTCCAATGAGATTGGAGATCGCGGATGCATTTTCGGTTAATTTCTAGCATGTAGAAGGGTCGCGATTTGAGTTGGGGGATGGGGTTGTGCAAGAAAGGCTTCACGTGATAGACAGGTAAATATAAAATTTGTAGTAAACTGCATAATAAGGGTTATTTTTTTTAAATATAATAGCTTTGCCAATAACGCATTGCACGGGAAAGCAAACGAATGAATATACAATCTTTTTTGTGCGTTGTTGTGCTATAAGTTGCATGTAGCATAATGTGTACTAAATAAATGATAACATTCAGTGACCTGGGTGAACATATTTTGTACAGCAGGACTGCAAGATGATGGATTCAAACTGATGTTTCGCAATACTTACATGCTATACTTGCCCCATCCGTATTGCTATTCAGCGAGATGCAGCCAGTCGTGCATCATGGTTAGGTTGCCATTCGTCAGTCTGGACAACAGGCCATCATCATCATCATACCCTCTTGGCACGTATCTTTCTCAAGCTCAATTACTTTTTAACGATAAATGTTAAGTCTCTACCTTGCATATTGCCCTCTGATCCACGTGTTCATCTTCCTCTCATTCGATGTAACTTTAAAGCGTTGCACCTCTCCACGCAAGGAGGTAAAACATTATGTGACGTGTTCTTGGGCCAACTGTGACGTGGAGAGGTGACGTGGCCTAACGGCAGCGCGTTCGCCACATAGCTCCAGTGGCCGCCCTGGTTAATGCTGCGGCTGTATTAACCGTAGAGATATGCGTCGTCTGCTTGACAGTGGACGTTAAAGATCCAGTAGTGTCATTGGCAAGAGTAGGCCGTTTTGTGTCCCGGCGTCATGGTTCAAACCTTCCAATAAAAAAAATACCAGCAAATTCTAGATTTGAAGATTTCGTGACTGCAAGGATTCATACTCTTTGGTTTTATTCGGTAAAGTCACGTAGGTAAAATAAAATAAAACAAAATAAAAGAAAACAATTAAATCACGACGTTTCGGAGGCAACACAAGTCTCCTTCTTCAGGTGGAACAGACACAGCAAACATCAGTGTCAAGTGGACAGCTCAGAGACCGGGTCTATATACAGGTCAAGTGTGGGGGGGGGGGGGGGAGGAGTCAGACCGGGATGTGGGTGGGGGGGGGCTGAGCCAAGCCGCCCCTTGTCACGACGCAGGGGGCTTGGAGGAGCGGAGGTGCCTCATGTGCGGCAACGGGTAAAACCCCTTTGTTATGTTGCCGGGGGTTGGAGGAAAGGGATGGCGCGCTGCAAGGGTGCAAGTACAGCTTCATTTTTTTTTATAAAGCATTAGAAATGGCTGTAAAATTATAAGGTAGCTAAAGTTTGACATACAACCGCTGAGAGATGGAAATGGCTGTACAATTAAAAGGCAGCTAACGTTTGATTTGATTTATAACATCTTTCCAGTGGTTTCTCAATTTGAAACCATCCTCTCGGTTGAAGTTGTGTCTGTGTTTGTAAATCTGGATGGCCTCGTAGACAAATCTCTGATAATAACCGGTAGGTTTACAGAGTACCTTAGTATCGAAGAAAACAATATCATGATCACCCACAGCGTTGTAACAGTGATCAGCCACCGCAGAAGAATTCGTTCTGCCGTGTTTCAAATCTGATTTGTGCTCACGAATTCGGTCAGAGATATGTCGCTTCGTCTCCCCAATATAGCAGTCACCGCAGGTACAACTCAATTTGTAAACACCGGGGTACTGTAAGTCAGGGATAACATCCTTTACGGATGGGATCAGATCACGGATTTTGTGTACTGTGTTGAACCGGACCTGGATCTTGTGTTTGTTTAGAATTTTGGAAATCTTTTTAGTAACGCCTGCTATGTATGGTAACGTGATGATTTTGATCGGAGTGTCTAGTGGTTGTTTTTGTATGGTGGGAGAAACAGCTTGGCGGATGGTACGGTCAGAGTAACCGTTCATGTTGAGGGCCAGATGTACATGTTTTAATTCACTGGTCAGATGGTGTTGGTCAGAAATGCAATGAGCCCTATGGTATAACGTTTTGATGAGAGAATTCTTCTGAGTCGGGTGGTGGTGGGAATCAGGTTTCAAGTAGGAGTCTGTGTGGGTGGGCTTCCTGTAAACAGAATGTCCCAAAGAGCCATCAGACCTTCTCTCAAACAGAACATCCAAGAATGGCAGCTTGCCATCTTTCTCCACTTCCATGGTGAATTTGATGGAAGGGTGTCTGGAATTGATGTGGTCTAGGAAAAGGTTCAAAGCTGGGAGGCCATGTGGCCAAATGACGAAAGTATCATCCACATATCTCTTCCACAGGGAAGGACTGAGGGTGGATGTCTGGATGGCGTCTGATTCAAATTTCTCCATGAAAACATTGGCTATCACTGGTGATAAGGGGGAGCCCATGGGTGTACCCTCGTTTTGTTTGTAAAAGGTGCCATTCCAAGTAAAGTAGGTATTAGTGAGGCAGTGCTTAACCAACGCAGGTACATCGGGATCAAGTCCATGTTGGACCAGATCTTCGATTATTGTAATGGTATCAGGTACTGGGACCTTGGTAAACAGAGAGACCACATCAAAGCTGACGAGGATATCGTCAGGAGACAGTACAATGTCCTTAACCATAGACACCAATTGGGTTGAGTTAAGTACTGCTGAGGTGGTCTTGCCAGTAAAGGGAAGCAGAGTATCTGACAGAAAACGGCCCAGCTTGTAGGTAGGGGAGTTGACACGATGGGTCGTAGTGGGGTACCTTCTTTATGGATCTTGGGAAGACCATAGAATCTGGGATGTCTTACAGCGGAGGATTTTAGGGAGGGACGTTTAGTTGGTTCGGAACAGTAATTAAAGTAGGAGTATGTAGGAGTATGTACAGCAAATACGTGCGGATCCAATGTGTTCATTATCACGTATGTGTGTGTACGTGCTGCTGTTGCTTAAGTACAGCTGCTGTTGTATAAACAAGGAGGATTTTACTATCGATTCAGTATCGGCTCACGACACGCGCCTCGAAGCGTTTTTCGATTCGTACATGTCGCATCGAATGGATTCACGTGAACCCTTCAGTCACATCCAGGCTGATATATTCCCCATAACAAAAAAAACTAGTTTTTGTTTTAATCGAACTCGCGAGCCTGTGTGGTTGAATGGATTTAAGGCATCCCCATGGCATGCAGGTCGCGTGAAGTGGCAGGGGGGCAGGGGGATTTGACCATATTTCACCACGTTGCAAGTTTAGTGATGCCGGGGATAATACAAGACAACACCCTACTGGGGAAATTTGGCAGGAAACCTGCTGAAAAAGCCAGTCATGAGACTCGATAGGAATTTCCTGGCTAATCAGGCGTATTGATTGGTCGAACAATTGGATTTCGCTGTACTGCCTCCTGCTGTCTACATCCAAAGAGTAAAATACGACCGCTCCGTCACCAACACGTCTTGGGGAGGCCCTTCATCCATCAGTGGATTGACATGTTCCATGTAACGTCATCGGTTGCCACGTGATATTTCAGAGCGGCAGCAGTTGGCACCGCAAGAGCGCCGTGAATTTATCGCGCGGGTATTGATTCAAGAGCTGAATATCCGATGAGCGAAGTACAGCAACCGATGATCTGTTCTAACACAAATAATGTTGGGGAGGGGGGCGAGCGGGGATGGAAAAAGTATCATCTTTATTCCCAAGTGTGCCGCTGGACGGGAGGTAATCGGCCGGGCTTGGTGACATCATCAAACCGTGGTCACGCTGAGCGTGGCATGAGTGTGTGTGTGTGGGGGGGGGGGTGGCTGCCTTCGGTATGGATAGGATGTCTGGGGCGGCTATCATTTGTAACGGGGCCCGAGCGATTAACCACAAAAAAAGTGATCGTGGTCTCAAGCGACTCTTTTCTCCCAGCTCGAGTGTGGATTATGAACACTCATCCCCCGCTGCACGACGCGTACGGGGGCGCTTCCCCGTCTCGCGCGGACAGCTGGCGGCCCTCGACTGGCATCGCCGATTCCCATCGCGAGAGGCGGTGGCGTTTACTGTCGCAAGTGCCGGGCCGCTTCGATCTTATCTGCCGCCCTTTACACAAAAGGCTTCTTAGCTCGATTGCCTTTACTCGAATTTTGGAAACACACGTCCGATTCCGGTGGCGCACGCCCGCGATCAAGCGCTTCAGAGGGAAGGGTCGGTGGGATCGCGTCGAGATTTGTGATACGGGAGCTCGCCGAATATCGGGCTGTGGGGCTGCAAGGTGGCCAACAGTTGGCAGCACGGCTCTGTGCGGACCTTCGAGTGGCGTGACCTCTGAGTGTGCTTGGTGGATTACCTCTGGGATCTCCAGTTTCCACCAAACACGAATTAAAACGCCCCAATCATGGAACTGGTCAAACACATCCCACATGCAAGAACTTTCCCGGAACAGTCTTGGGACTCATGGATTTTTTTTTTTTACTGTCCAAATACATGTCGTGCATTTTCACGTATAAATTGCTTTCTATACTGGCTTTGCAGGTTATAAAATATACAAAGAGATGGGGGAGCGGCGGCGCAGTGGTTCGCAAACATCGCTATAAACCCGGCAACCGGAGTTGAAATCCAGTCCACGGCAACCTATCCTGGTTCATCACCCACTTTTACCAACCCGCACTGACCAGTTTGGTGAAGTATGGTTAAACAACCCCCATGAGCGACACCGCGTGCTTGAGGGTAGTGGATTGACAAAAGGCTGGACGTTGTTGTTAACATATATGGTTAAATAAATGATGTAATACGGATTTCGGGCGTGTATAATGGGTATAGAGTGTATGCCGACTTCCGTATTTAATCATTTAGTTTATAACCAGTGTGTAATTCTCAGCCACGCAAAATCAATGGCAATCGGCGAATGTACATGGTCTGGGCATCTCCAATATCGATTAATCCGAGAACGAATAAGCGGAGTGTATTCTATTCAGGACCATCAAAGAGAGATTCCAGTTTGTTTGGCTATTAACCCACTCTATTTGTCCCACCATTCAGAGCAGGGAATTCTAAATATCATGCAACATGGACACTTTACACCGTCGTCTGGAGCAGGGATCTTCCAATAACAGCACCAACACTTACGGTTCCATCCGAGGCCAAAAAATGTAAATATATAAACAATAGGTGGAATAAAATCACGCATGAATCAAAACGACAAAACAAAATAACATTTAATTCTAAATCTAGTCCCAATATAGACCAAATTAAACTATTTTTTTTAGCAGATAAGGACCACTGAGCTGTATAGCTCTTTTCAGAAGCGACCTGGCCACAAATGACAGCCTAATTATGTGGCTCATCATGTGAACATGTATAGCAGCCGAGTATTCTAAACGCACGTTTGTAAATGTGGAGGGGAAAACCGGAGGACCCGGATAAAAATCCACGCAACCTCGGGGAGAGAGACACGTTAACTCCAAATATACAGGCGTCAGGGTTGGGATCGAACCCACGACTTCCTGTAAACCAGGAGAGGTAGTTAACATTTCGCCACCGCGGCAACCACAGTACCACAACGCACATTTTTTTTACCATATATTACACATCCATTAACACCTGTTTTATTGCCAGAAAGGGTAAAACCGAGTCTTATTGTTCATTTTACACATCCACTGTTGTTACTCTATAATGACGCTCCAGTCTCGAGACTTCACCAACCCGCAATGACCAGCGTGGTGAAGTATGATCAAGTAACCCCCCCTCCCCCCCCCCCATGAACCGCACAACGTAGGGAGACCCTCATCCCGCAGTGGGTCGACACAAGGGCTGTCCACGTGCATCCTGAGACAAGACGCGCCGCGCATGTATATTGTAATGCCTGATGAAGCCAATTGCGAGCGACTGCGCGAAAACAGAAATGCAGTTCGAGCAACTGCCATCACGCGCGACACGTTGTTTCAAGATGCAGTGACGGAGCTGTCGCATTTATGTACGACACTGAGCCACCTCGTGTCAGAAGGACACGTACGACTCTCCGAATGTGTGTTTTGGAATTGTTCGGGCAACGACGACGTCCGACGTTTCGCTTCCGCGTGCTGCAAGCCAACACGCGGCACGCGAGCCCGAAAACGCATCGATCGGAGAGCTGTAGACCGACAGCACCACCGCGGAAACCTACGGGAGGTAACACTTTTAAGCGACTATGAAGTCGAACCCACACCTCCGATTTCCCGCACCTCCGATTAGCACGGATTGGCGTCGTACGGTGCGAAAAGAAGTTCAACATACACACAGTACATACACACACGTACACCACACGATGCCTTACATCGCGCTATTCACCAGGAGATGCGGCGTGCATGTTGAAATTCCGTTGCCGGGGAATTGTCCACGTGACAAAACCTCGCGCGGCGGATATTGTAAGATACTTAAAACTTCACAATACCGGTTCTTTGGGTTCGATCGCGTAGAAATGTGTCGGTAAACCCGCCAGCACCCGACGCAGACAATTATTAAGGTCTGTCACGTAAACAGAATATGCCAATTCGCTACGAGTACAGCACACCTGTGTGCTGGAGAGCAAAGCCACAACATTTACAATCTGAGTACGACGTTTCACAAATAATTACAGATTGTAAATGTTGTGGCTTTCCTCTCCAACACACCGGTGTGATGTACTAGTCACGAATTGACCACGTTCTGTTCACGCGACAAACCCCGATACTAATTTGCTGTGTCGGGTGGTGGCGGGTTTAACGCCACATTTACATATTTACACGATCTAACCTCCCCCCCAAAAAAACCTGTAGTATGGATGATATTGTTCGCAAAAGCCCTACTACGTGTTCAAATAAATAGAACTATGAACCAAACAACAGAAACGCGAAGTCATCATCCGACAACAACACACACAGAAAGACAGAGAGAGAGAGCAAGAGGAGAAGACGGGAACGATCCCACGTGGTGAAATCGCAACGTCAAGCAGCTTGCACCGGCGCCTTGCAGGAGCGTTCGCGTTGCCCTCCTGGTCAGTGAGCCCACATCGAGGCACGACACGCGAGGTGCACGAGACGCCAGTCACTGACGCACAGCTGCCCTCCGTTGTGCCGCGCGTCTCTCGGATCGACGCGTTTTCCGAATGTACCGCGCACGCGCGCGATGTCCGACGTTTCTCTCCGCGCGCTGGCGTAAGGGGGAGACGCTTCTCTCGGAAAAGATTCAATTGCGTTCGCTGCATTTTATTTTCTTTCAAATACGCCAACGCAATCGAGCTATCGCTGCTCAAATTCAAGTTCCCGAGGAAACTCTCAGCGCGTGCAGCGCAACGTCGGACATTCGCGCCGAACGGAAAGCAACACGCGGCACGACTCGAAGCACGCACGCACGCGCACCCGCGCGCGTGCGTTTGCACGCACGCGCGCGTCTGGGAGCTGTGAAAGCCAGCAGCAAGTCCGTCTTGCGGCTCTGTCTCTCCTCACCTTTATATAAACACGGGCAGCTGTAATCCGCCCACCAGGGAGCGCGTGTGCGTGATTGCGCGTTCGTGTTGCGCGCATTCTCAAGGGAGGAGGAGGAGGACACGGGAGTGGGTGGTGGTGGTGGTCGTGGTGGCGACGGAGCGGCAGGGCAACACGCCAGTAAAATAATGATCGGAAAAAAAATGAACCCAGGAGTGGAGGTGTCTCTCGCTCTCTCTCGCCTTGTGTAAACAAACACGACAATGGTGACCATAATCACGGCTCTTCGTGGGGGGCGGTGGGGGGTCCCGGCGGGGTGCATGCGCCGTGGTGGTGGTGGTGGGGGGGGGGCACTATCCGTGCGGCGGCGCAGCAGATAGGAGCTGGAAAAGACCCTCACTGCGCTCTCCCGCTAAGACTAACGCCGCGTTGCTTTGAGCCACTTGCCACGTGGCTTCTCGCTGTTGTGCTCTATTAGGTATTTGCGGGACGGGGTTCTGTTTTCGGGTTCTACCGCCCATGATGTCCGACGTTTCGCCCAGTTGGCATAATATGCGGTACAACACGCGACACAACCTGCGGCCACCTAAGAGAGCTATTTTGCCGCCATGTATTCATCCGTGTACGAGTCAGACGTAAACAAAAAAAACACACTCAAAATTAAAGACATCATATCGCCGGGCAAGGTACCGAAGTCAGTCTTCGGGAGTACGCGTCGCTCAGGAGGGATGAGAGCAGATTGACGAGACTGGTAACGGAACGGCAGCCAAATGAGTGAACGCCCAACACAGGAAGAAGACCGTAGGAACCGAGCGTTGAGACCAACTCACGCGCACGAGTGAGACGGATTGTGTGGCATCGCCGCAAGAGCGTGAGTGATGATGTGCCGGTAGGGGGGGGGGGTTGCTTTCATCCAGCAGTGGAACGATCAATGCTACTGCAGCTGCCGCCGACGACGACGCTGCTGAATAAAGTGCGAGGGCCACCAGGATCAAACAACCGCACCCGAGGTTCGGCATTCGCGTGCAGCAGGGCGCGAGCCAAGCAATTGCGGGGCTGCGCCTTTACCTAAAAACGCCGACGATTTCTCATTAACGGAGGCTCCCTGCGCGCACCGAGCACAACACGGAGCCCGAGAGTGTGTGCAGCGGGAGACGCAGCCGCCCACCCGCCCGCCCGCCCGCCCGCCCGCTGCTGCTGCTTCTGCTGCTGCGCTCGGTGTCTGCGAGGCGCTGCGAGGCATCCCCAAGGATGAAGGCACCACCGCACGTGGTTGTACACAGCGATCATTGCAGCGGACGCGGTGGTCATTAAAGGGTGCTTTTTTTTCCACTGCGCTGATTCCACCACCCCCCACCCCGATTCTAAAGGAGCTCCTGGAGGGAGAAACGCGCTTGCTTGCAAGTTCTGCTTAATTGCTACCCCAGGGACGCAGCAGCAGCAGCAGCGGCGACACGGCCTATCAGGCAGGGGTTAACGCCGAGCAACTGACGGCGATGTGGTGGAATTTAGACGAACTCGCATTGCGAGAGTCTTGCGTCGAGAATGATCCCGCCGCGTACGCCAGTCGAGAACCTTGCGCGCTCCCGTTCGACATCCCTTCTTGATGCGCATGGTGCAGCAGGATGATGATTTCCTGCTGTCACGCACTGCGGCAGAGTGAGCGCCTCCAAATCGGACGGTTTTGCGAGTTGACACCCCGCTCGGGAGTTGACTCAGCCGAGCAGCAGATAAAAGTCAACGGCGAATTTCCCGATGGATACACTCGCCCCTGCCACAGGAATGTGTAATTTCCACCACTGGCTTGGGGCTGTAAACGGGAGATGAGCGCACGTGCGGTGCGACAGACGTTCAACATACATACAACAATCACTTTGACATTACGTGACCTTGTTACACGTGAATAAACATGAAATATATTAATTAGATGTGTATTAATCCCCGGGAGAATAAAGGTATCTTCATACAGTTCGCCATTGTTTGTATCAAAACCTTCCCACGATATCAGTTTACACCTCCGATTAGCACGGTTGGCTACATGCGGTGCGAAAGAAGTTCAACATACATATTTGCACGATCCCGTAAAAGTCCTTTGCCAGCACACGTTTTTATTCCCCATGTATCTGTTCACATGTTCATGCACAGATATATTCACTGCTGGATGAATGTCTCCTCATACTGTTTCCAAGAGTTTTTTGTATGTGTTAACATTTCTTTAGAGCTGTGGAAGTAAGAACCCGCAGTCTCTAAAGTGTCTCCTGTGTCAACCCTTGCTATGTTCACAGTGCGCTTTTTACGACACTCACGCTTCGTACCAAACACCCAGGCGCTGTCCTGAACCAAATGACGCACAACTATTGACTTGGGTGAGGGAAGTATTGAGATGACAGTAATGTCAAGTCGTAACGCGACGCCGCACACGGCATTCGCTCGCTCTCGAAGACGGAGAGCAACTCAGGGCCGCGATAAAACCACAGGCAAGCGAGAAGGTAGAAGCCACGCGGCGAGCCAGGGCAAGATTCCCCCCCCCCCCCCCAAGCTCCGTGCTCTTCTATTTATATATGAAGGTGTTATCGGCCAAGCAATGAGGACATCGTCACACTGCGTGCGAGGGAGCAACACTCTATCCCGCACCGATGGAACAGACGGGAGTCCACATTTTGCTTTACTGCCTTCTCGTGGCGAGCCAGGGTATGGCACTTCCTCGACGCCACACGGGAAATGAGCTTCACAACATGTGTGATCCCCCACCCCCCTCCACAATGTTGGATTACAAGCCAAAGCCACCACCGCCTGGATGTTTGGTAAATGTTTGTGAATGGGTGTTTTTCGTTTCGTGTGGGAGGACACCCAGAGCACCTGAATAAAACACCACCAAGCCACATACGAGGGGGTGACACTCAGCACTGCCATCTCTCGACCACCTCACAGTCCCATGAACACAACACCGAGCAAGCCACGCTGTTGTGTCTACCCGTCTCGGTATTAACCAGGCCACAAAATCCCTGCTTATCTTACCAAATTGGGAGTATGAACGGTGATTTGGTGATTGGTTGTAGGAAAGTCAGATGGTGGACAGCGCATCGAAGCAGGGGTGCAGGTTTAGTCGAGGAGCACAATGCACCTCTGCAGCAACTGCTGTTGGTGTTATTTTTTGCGCAAAGCACAAGCTGTGTGCTTGATTTCACGTTCTTGTGTGCAGTTTGAAACTCATTGTCTTTCTGGCCAATATTATTTTTTATTGTCGTTATGATGGCGTTTTTTTCATCATTTACAAATTGTATTCGTTTTTTGTTTACATATAAACCGTTTTCGTACGAGTAGCTGCACTATCCAAAAGCAGCAGGTGTCTTCTTTAATGTCAGCTTTACGATGGAAATGCTCCCTGAAATAATAATACTATACATCCCATACTTTGAATGCGAATACGTAATCGTGCACCTTTTCACTTTCATTCAAACTCAATGACAATCTATTGTACTTACATCACTAATTAGGAAATTTACGTGGAATCAAACTTACTAATTTCCATAAAACAGCAGAAACATAAGAATAATTACGTTTTGTTTATGTTGAGTAGCAGTTTTTGTCACATACGCGATGGAACGGGCTGGTTGCTCTGAACTGGGTTGTTCATTATTAATGGATGTTGTTGGTATATGCAACTGCGTTACCAAGAACTCATTTCCTACTCCAAAGAATATGCCCTCCATTATTCTGTCTGCACTTGCAGACAGGTAGATTGCTCTTCATTTTCCATTTTTCTCCGAAAATAACTCGCGAACAAAATAAAAAAATTGTTTATTGTAATAGGCTCACTGAGCTATACAGCTGTTTTGTCAGAAGCGACCTGGTCGCAAATAATAACTCAACGAAGTGGCGTGGAAAATTCTAGTAGCCGGATACTCTAAGCGCATGTTTCTAAATGTGGCGAGAAAACCCCAAGGACACTGGAAACAAAAAAATCAACGCTACCACGGGGAGAGCATGCAAACTCCAAATATACAGGCGTCAGCGTCAGGATCGAACCCACGGCCTTCTGTAGACGAGGCGAGGTAGTTAACATCTCGTCACCACGGCACTCCATAACGAGGAGATAACCCGTTGCTCTGAAATGGAAAATAAGAGGCAGCTGTCCTTTTCATACTCTTCTCATAATGTAATAAAATATTTCGATAATATATATTGTGAGGTTTCGTTTTTTTATATATATGTTCTCGAGGATGAAAAAAAAATGTGCTGGTGAAATAATTACATTAACAGAAGCAAGAATGTAAAAGTTTCAGAAAATATTTAATGAACCGTGTCACTCTTCTGTATTCATTACTCCCACAGAAATCCCGTGTAGCCAGTTACCCTGCTAGTTTCGGTGGCAATGGCCCGCAGCCACGGACAACAGAGTTAGTATTGGGGCGGAGAGGAGCCCAGGCAGCAGCCAGCCAGGAAATTCGAGGCATCTAAATTTTTTTTAAAAATATATAGTAGTATGATAAATGCCACAATGTGGACTTCACATGTTATGAATTCAACAGTAATTTAACTTTTCCCTGTACAAAATCAAACAGTTTAACGAGGTTTTCAACATCTTACATAGCTTTAATAATTCTTCAATGTGTTATGATAAATATTCATGACACTTTTTTCCGTTGGATTTTACAACTGAATGACACGAGAAAATAGATATTTAATACGTGCGAGTAGCTTGTTGAGATTAAACAGTAATACATTACTACGTTGGAGTTTTCTGCCAAACTCTAGGGTGTCAGCGAAATATGTTTTTTTCTCTCTCAATAAATTGTATGACTTTGAAATAAGGCTCACGTCATGCACCGGGATATTTTAAATGGTACAGGGGATAGACATTACTGGGGCCAATAAGCCACATTTTCAGGTTAAAGGTAATTGTCCCATTGTTGTGATCCCGTTTTATAAACATCATAAGCTTTTAAATGACACCTCAGTCATTGAAATTAGTAGATCAGTCTATGATGAGTTCATGGGACATATATACATGCATACACACATACAGACGTACATACACAATACGACTTCTTATATAAACGGAGTGGATTTCATGAGGAGGCCTGCTAAACAAAGCAGCCTCGTGTCTGCCCTCTTGGTCTCCTGGAATGGTGCATGATCAAAAATCAATCTAGGATGAGTAACACACGATATTCAGAGATAAAACAAAGCTGAGATGGAAGCGCTGACGGCAAATAGACAAATTTAAATACAAATAAACTAAACAGAGAAAAAATGTTTTCGTCCGATCTTAAAAGCACCGGTTGTCACGGCTGAGCGGACTTCAGTTGGCAGAGAGAATTCCAGACCGACTGGGGCTGCACATGAACAGCCCCTTTCTAATGTCCTCAGCCGAGTGGATTTCACATCCAAGCAGACGGTGTCTCGCAATCCGCTTCAATGTTATTCCGAAGCTCGTAACAGCGCAAGCAATCCCCAAATATTTTACATACGATCTCAACACATTCACCACCCCCGTTATGTTTTATGAACCAGTCCCTTGAGGCAGGATTCTCTGCGTGACCCTGCACGAGGAATGTAAAGCCTACATCTCAACAGTTATCACCGTTCATTTGTACCCAATCTTGAATATCTGTTCATATCTACACAGTATATAGCACTGCTATTTAACTATTACAGTACAAGCTTTGGCAAACCTTTTGAATAATGTACATATCCAGTAGGCATGTGACTTTGCTCTGATTTGTAGCAAGAACGAATGTTTATGATACATTCATTGAATCGTGCTTGTGAGATATGAATATTCAACAGTTATGGACATGTTGTGCTAATTGTTACAATTGGCCTAATGGCTCAAACAAAAAATAAAAATGTGCGATCAAGCAAACATACAAACAACGGTATGAAAACGAGACACAACATAAATCGATATTTTAATGTAATCACAATCCTGAATCATATTTTTATACATATATACATCTTTATGAACATGTATTACCTGGATAAACCCAGGATATCAAGTGACACGGACACTGAGTGGCGGGTGGATCACGCAGCCATGCACCATCGTGCATGCGTCGTTGCGTCTGGCGCCCGTTTAACTTTGCTGTGTAACCTTTAACAACACAGAATCCTTGCCGGGCATGCAGAGGTGGTGGGTGAACACAGTTTTTGGTGGCACTGAAATAGTTAATTTTATAAAGGAAATCTGATCTATGCCTCTTACATAATACATTTTTTTACATATGTCGATGGTAATAAACGTCCAAAAGCGAGAGGGCACAAGGTCACCACTGGCAGAGCAGGTGGTAGACTGCCACGTGTCCCCAAGGGCACGGGGGTCACCAGCGGTACCAGCCTGGCACGTGCTCTGCTACTGCTGCTGGTGATGGTGGTGACCTTGCGCCTCCCTCGTTTCTGGACGTCAAGTAGAGGCGGATCTAGCAACCTCCCAGGGGTGTTGACATTTTCAGTTTTTTTTTAAATAGGGCCCTACATTGAACAAAACAAACGTTCCATGTCTTTTCCATGGTAAATATCAAAACAATTCCAATGTTCTGGGAGGAGGCGAGTTGGACAATGACTCCATCGCCACCCACGACCACCCCCCACCTTCCCCCTTGGATTCACCCCCCCCCCCGACATAATTGTCTAGGCCAGGGGTCAGCAACCTGTGGTTGCAGAGCCGCATGCGGCTCTTTAAGGACTTCTTAGTGACGTTCATTATGAAGGACCGTCTCGTAATTCACGTCCATTGCGGCTCTTGAGTTTTTTTATAAACCGAATGAAAAAATAAAAATGCTCATCTCTTTATTTTACGGTAGGTTTTTTTGTGTAATTCCCCCACACCTCCGATGTGCATGGTTAGCTACATGCGGCGCGAAAGAAGTTCAACTTACACACATTTTGGTTGCCGGCCCCTGGGATAGACAAATTTAATTGGACGGATTCACCTTGTTCCATGCTGTCGAGTCCGGCTTGGAGAAGTTTCACTGCATCGGCTGTAAATCACCTGCATGGGAACTGATTGGTTACAATTGATTTCAATCATATGCACATCAGTTCTCATATACCATTTAAGCAGACTGAACGAACACGTTAGTATGAATGATACCACTTAAACCAGGACAACATTTAAATAATATGGTGAAAACGAGATAAGAAAAACTATAAATGAATGACAATTCATTGCTGGGGGTTGTATATCATTGCCAGCCTCATACGATACCTATTTACTGGCTCTAAAATCTCCCACTACACAAACCCACACTGGCCGGAACGGTGAAGTACGGTCAATGAATCTAAATCTATGATCGAAATAGCTTGGAGAGGCCGTCGTCAGCAGCAGATTGACGAAGGACTGCACATTGCAAGTCTGCGGTGCGTGCAGTGATGTTTGTTTTCCCGAGGTTTCCATCAGTACGTGGGACAACGAGGAGCATTCTGAAGCAGGCACGTGCAGCAGTTGTATCGCATGCGGGTGTGCAGGCGGTGTAGCTGCACCAGGGTCCCATGGGCTACGAAAAATGGAGAGGCAAATTTGGACAGAGGGACCCATCTCGTCCCTTGCACCGGGGACTCGTGCCAACCACGCCACCGCTGCTCACCGTCAGCATATTTGGTACAATGCTGGCGCGAATCTCACTCGAATTATGCCACGCATCTAATTTGGAGATTTATATTTAGTGCAATCATGCAGCAGTGGCCAAAAAAACTAGTTTGTTCAGGTGCCCTTCAATGCATCGAAAATCCCCACAGAGTCTCACAATAACCTGCAGAGTCCCGACTGTTTACCTTCGTAAGCCACTAGGGCTGAATTTAGAGCACGCCGCTCATATAACAGGGAATGGTGTTTCCCTCCAATGGATGGACAGTGTTATTTTAAGCAGCTCTCGCATGAATTTTTAAACCTATTTAATAACATTGATCGAAACGAGTTGAAACCACTTCGTGGGACATTGAGTCGGCACGCGTTGTTCTTACCTCGGACTCGGCTGCAATAAGCACAATGGCTATTCCACTTTCCAGTCTGGCAGAGACGCCAGGCGAATGGATCTTACTGGCGTTTCACATTATTCTCTCGGCGTCCATCGGCATCGGAAACGTCGTTCTAGTTTTGGCAATCGTCAGCTCCAAGAAGCTGCTGAGAAGGAACAACTTCCTCTACACGCTGAGCATTACGCTCAGCGACTTGATCGTCGGCCTGGGCTGGTGCTACAACGGGACCTTCATGGTGATCGAGAGCATCCAGGGGGGTTACGACCCCTCCGGACTCTTCCCAATGTTCCACGGCATCTCGCTGCTGACCCTCATGGCGGCCATGGTGGACAGGTACTACGCCGTGCAGTACCCGTTCGACTACACGAAAAACATGACTCGGACCAAAGTGCTCTGCATCATCCTCTTCATGTGGTTTCTGTCGATCGTCACCAACGTCATCAAAACCGAGATCCCTCGCACCTCCGTGGAGATATTCCACGCCTACTGCTCGCTGCTCGGGAACTTGATCCTCATCGCGATCATGGGCCCACTCAACCTTCGCCTCTACTACATCACCAAACGGCAGCTGGGCAAAGAGCCGGCCACGGAGGGCGAGTCCAAGAAGCGGTCGGCCCAGCTGATCATCGCCACGTCCGTGATGTTCCTGGTGCTGTGGACGCCGAGCATCATCCACTGCGGCACGTGCAGCTACTTCAAGATATGCTACAAGGCGAGCCACAATGCCATCCACCCGTTCTTCATCCTCCGGGTCATGAACACGCTCACCACCCCTGTCGTGTTCCTGTGCGGTAGCCCCATGACGAGGGCATCTCTGAGAGATGTTTGGAGAAAGCTGTGCTGTAAGAGGTGAGCATTGCCCACCCCTCTCTCTCTGTGTACGCGTGCATGCAGGGGCCCTTTTGCAAATCCACTGCTGGAATGAGGGCTTCCGACCGCGCCATGTGGGGGGTTAAATTTGACGAACGGACATCGCCACGCTGGTCAGTGTGGGTTGGTGGAAGGAAAAAAACACAAGCATAACACCTGTCGTGCACGAGCGTCAGCAAGGTTTGACCCTTCTCAGCTTTGACGAGATTGGGCATCTCCTGGGTGATTTGGTCATGGGTTGTGGAACGTACAGGAATTAAGATTACCATTCTTGATTTAATTGTCTTGTAAATGATACGATACAGAAATTGATATTTTAGCAAGTTATACATAATACCACGAACAGCCCGTACGTTACATATATATTTTAGTAATTGTCGATGCCCTGTGTTTTTTTCTTCATTATCATCTAGCAACAAGGTGGAGTCGGAGTTTAAAACGACTGCTTCATACATTGAAACGAAATGAGTATGCGGCAGCATCCCTGCAATAATCACCAACCCATGTCAGTTTCCATGGCTAAAGATGTACAGGTAACGTCCATAAATTAATGTTGCCACGAGCACTAACATTTCGCTATTCTGTCCTATCGTAATGCAATGTACGATAATAATTTATTACAATAATAAAGGCAACATTTTACTGTGCATTGTTAACCCACTGCTGGATGAAGGCCTCCCCACACTGTGTCAGTCGTGCGGATTGTTTGACCATACTCAGCCGGGCTGGAGGGCCCGGGATCGGTTCTGATATCACTCGCCACGACATCACTCACAGCTGGTGATAAATGTGGCCAGGAATCGAACGCAGGTCACCGAGTTCCTACTGCAGCGTGCTGACCACTGTACCACCACTCCATCCACCCCAAATATACCAGACATTATGCAAAATGTCACTGATAACATCATCAAACTGCAAATATTGTCTTTGTGTCTTATTGTGTTCATTTATTGGAGCAAAACAAAATATCGCAATCTCAATATGTATAAACAGAGTTCGCAGTGAGAATTGTATTGTTTTATAATTTTATTATTTTATTGTTTCCCTTCTACGTGACTTTACCAAAAGAACCAAGAATAAGAGTTCCCAGTGCCCTATTCTTGCACGTTTTTATTTTCACGTTCGATGAATTCCCCATCATGATAATTGTATTCAAGAGAGGCAACTGAATATAATATTAACCCATTGCAAGTTAACATTTTTTGGGAAATAATTCGAAAGAAAGTTGATGAAGAAGATGATAGATATGTTAATTTGTCCACACAAATAAATACAATTCTCACTGAATGGTGATTATGTATATTGCTCCCTGCTTAAGTGTGTTCACTGGACAAAATAAAACATTGAATAAATCGTGTTCTGGATCAAGGGAGACTGTGGTACCATCAGGTGGAAAAAAAAGTGTGTGATGTTTTCATGTTTTGTTGAACTAAAATACTGTAGTGCGCATTACGAATGGCAAAGGTAAAGGCACAGACCCTGCAAGTGCCCGCATGTGCCACTGCTGGCACAAGGGTATCCACTAGAGGCCGCTATAGAGAGCCCCCTCTGGAGGATTTGTGGCCTACTCTTCAACTCTGGCCAGACTTCTTGGATTTGGTGGGGAGTACCCACACGACTTTTGGTAATTTAGTGTAAATGCATTTAGAATTTGAATTAATAAAAAAAACTCTTAAAATTGAACGAGAATCTTACGGAGATCGTGAGTATTGTTTGCATTTAGTGTATACTACTGATGAATATGTAATATAATTTACATTCTAGATTTGAAGCTTTCGTGACTGCAAGAATTCAAACTCTTTGGTTTTATTCGGTAAAGTCCGTAAATAAAAAACAAATTAAAAATAAAATAAAATAAACAATTTTATTTTTAATTTGTTTTTTTTTTACCTACGTGACTTTACCGAATAAAACCAAAGAGTATAATTTACATGTTTAAATATTGGATTTTTTTTTATATGAGTCTTGCATTACTCGGCAGCTCCTGCATGTCTGGTAAATTTCTCCAGAACGACGCCACTAAGAAACGTAAATATCCGGCTTAACAAGATGAAAATAACACGGTCATGAGTTCTATACAATCATCAGTGCAAAAAAACAACAAACTCACGATTACCCAATCACATGAAAAAAATGAATGACACACTAACAATTATTACACAACCGTGAATTTAAAAAAATGACACGCACAATTACTCTGCAACAAGTACCAACCCCCCCCCACCCCCCCCAACAATTACCATTATCACGCAATCGTACGTACAACGAATGACACCATCGCGATTGTTACGCGACCTTCAGTGTGGCGAGTGACACAACTCTCTCGATCACTCTTGCAATTATTAGCGCGAACATATTGGCCGCTGTGGTGACAACCCACTGGGATTTACACGAGCCGGCGGTGAGCCCATCACCGCCGAGCAGAGGCGGAAAGAGAGAGAGAGAGTGAGAGAGAAAATGATCTCGGATACTTTGCGTGGCACACTCGACTGAATTTTCAAAAGCCACGTTGCCATCGGAATAGACGTCAAGGCTCGGCTGTACAAAGGTTAACCTCCCAGGGGCTACAAGGGTGAACTCCCTGTTAGCGTGGACGTGAATCCCAGGGCGTTCTCTGGACCACCGTCGATAGTTGCGACTCTTTGGCTCGGAGCGATCGTGTCTGGCAGCAGCATGTGGCAGTGTCTGGCAGCAGCGTGCGGGCAGTGTCTGGCAGCAGCGTGCGGGCAGTGTCTGGCAGCAGCGTGCGGGCAGTGTCTGGCAGCAGCGTGTGGGCAGTGTCTGGCAGCAGCGTGTGGCAGTGTCTGGCAGCAGCGTGCGGGCAGTGTCTGGCAGCAGCGTGTGGCAGTGCCTGGCAGCAGTGAGCTCTCCACCTGGAAACAAGAGACGAATGTAAAATCTGTAAACGTACACCTCCCCCTTCCCCCCCCTCCCTGTGTCAATACAATGCCGAATGAGGGCCTTCCCGCGTCAGGCATGGTCTTGGACGTTATTTGGCCATACTTCATCGCGCTGGCCAATGAGAGTTGGTGAAGGCAGTGAGCACTGAAGTTCAGCAGCAGCTGTCGCCAACCTTCAGTGATCAGCATGTTGAAATATGGTCAAATAACCCCCGAGGCATGCATGGCATGTGGAGGCCCTCATCAAAGCAGTGGACTGATGTCTGTAAATTATTATTACGGAGTGCTTTCAGAAATCTGAACTTTAAAAGTATTTAGTCGGTGTGCAATCAATACCTGCGTGGACGTGTTTCAGAAACATTTTTATTGACAAAACATGTCACAAAAACTGAGACACTGAGAGATAGAATGAGGAACGCATGGATTGGAGAACATACACAGGTTTAACGACATAATTGACACTGCTAAGATAAGTAAGTGGGCTTGGGCACATCGCAATAAGGGTTGATGGCCGATGGCTAAGAAGTGGCTGCCATGGAATGGAACGTATCCGAAAATCACGTCCACGGAGGAGATGGAGCGATGAAATCGGCTCATGTGCAGGTGCTGGGTGGCTTGTTATGTAGCGGTGGTGTAGCGAGCGGTAAGCGCGCTGGGCTACGGACCCGGCGACCCAGGTTCGATTCTCGCTCACGGCCAACACCCACTGACGATTATCTGTACCGGTCATGGGCCTCCTCTAGGTCGACTCAGCTTCAAATGAGTACCTGGGTGCGGTGTGTAAACATCGCTACTGGGGAGATAAAGGCGGTCTGGCGTGGTGCTGGCCACCCAACCCCTCGTGTACCGTTCCGGCCTTCATAGGTGCTACTCGCTAACAGCACTTGCCCCTACAGTCTGCTAAGGCTACACGGGGGATCTTTGTTATACCGCAGAACCGTGAGGTTGAGGAAAGCACCGAGAGCCCCTCCAAGGCCGACGTTAATTTCCTGCTAAAATTAAATCCGGCACACCTGTGTATTTTCATTTTTCTGCCGTGAGACCGCCTGCATGCAAAAGGAGAGTGCCAATTATACAGGAGGCTCTCTGCAGCGATGAAAAAAAAAACCCGCTTCTGCTCAGAGGGATACCGGCGGTGGCTATGGCACGAGAATAATTCGCGAATATCAAGCAAGTAAGCAACGCGGTCATTAAAAAAAAGAATTCGCCCGAGCGCCCGAGCGTGGCTGTGAAGTCCAACAGAGGGTGATCTCCACCAGAGGGAGTGCATGTTTGCGTATAAAAATACACACATCTCCAGGAGTGGGAGAGTAGTGTGTCACGCCCAGGCATCAAGCTTATTATCATCATGCTCGCACGGAGTCAGGCACTCATTTTGCGTGGCGGGAGTCACGACGCTTTCCTTGCTGCACGTAATTTAATCTCACGATGGAGAGCCGCGATCCTGCCGTCGCCGGTTCAGTCTCTCGACGTGGCAGTTTGAAAAATGGTGGATGCTTCTTTTAAACAACAGCAACAAAAATCCCCTCTGTCCCACCAAGAAGTATAAATGGGTAGGCCACAGTTTGGTCGAGTGTGGGGTAAGGCAAAATGTGAGCGCTACCACCTCTTCAAAGATGGCTGGGAAGCGTGGAAGAGTAGGCCAAAGTCCCTCTAGGGCTCCCCCTTGTGTCGGTCAAAGGGTTATTTGACCTGTGGTTCACCACACTGGCCAATGCAGGTTGGTGAATGGGGTGCCGAGACATGGTTCAGACATCACTCCCCACTGATGGGATGATATAGTCTTGACCAGGAATTGAACCAAAGTCGCCAAATGTAAAGCAATACCTCCATCAAAATAAAACATTGATTTGGAAAAAGTTTGAATGTAACTCTGCACTAACCTTATGGTATAAATTCAATGACTAGAAACTGACTGGAAAGGTATATATATGAAGCAATCAGCAACGGAATCTCTTTAGTGCCTTAGCTGCAGGTTCCACAAAAACACAGGTCAGACGCAGCACCTTTTTGTGGACAACAGAATATGAAAGCGTTTCTTCTCCAATCACTGCCTCTCCTCGAAGAGGAACAAGCGAACACATCATTTGAATTTAGGAGAGTGTTGGTCAATAATCTGGGAGGGTTTATAATAAAGAGAGCTGAAGCATAACCCTGAATGGAGATAATAGTTGGCATGCTTTACGACAAACATGAGCACGGTAGTGAAATGATGTTGCAAAGCGTAGCCACGAAGATGTGGCTAAACGTCTTGGTCAGGGCTTTTAAAACTTTGTGAATTCAAGAAACCCCATTCACAGCTGACGAAAGAACATTCAACCTCCCCCCTCCTCCATAAAATTAATATTTAAATCCCAGGGGGTGGGTGAGAGGGATTTGAATAAACCTTGTTGCTAAAAGTTAAAACTAAACAATTTTTTTTATTTACCAGGTAAGGCCCACTGAGCTATATTGCTATTTTTCAGAAGCGACCTGCACACATATAACAGCTCAACGAAGTGGCTTATCACGTGGAAATGTATAGCAGCCAAATACTCTAAACGCGTGTTTCTAAATGTGGAGGGAAAACCGGAGAAACATCGACGCGATCACAGGGAGAACATGCAAACTCCAAACATACACGCGTCAGGGTTGGGATAAAACCCACGATCTCCTGTGAAGCAGGCGAGGTAGTGAACATCTCGCCACCGTGGCACCCCAAGATGTTATAGCCTTGAGACTTCAGAGGACTGAGCAGGAGTAATTATTATAAACGATGGATTGTTTAACCCTCTCATACCATGAACTATTTAAAAAAACATGCATTTTTTTACCTTAGGCTTGGTGTGATTTTAAGGCATTAAAATATATTTCCCTTTGAAATGTGTTAAAATGTTTACATTTCACAGCAGTCACATTGTGTGTAACATGAATTGTACATGATCATCAGCCACAAGGCCTTCCCAAACCGAATCGGTCACGGGGGTGGTTTTACCATACTTCACCACGCTGCTCAGTGCAGCCAGGACCGGCTCAGCTATCACTCCCCACTCTGACGTTAGCCGTGGTTGGGAATCGAACTCGGATTGCCGGGTTCATGGCACGGTGAAGTAATTGCTGTGACACCGTTCCATCCCTGTAAATATATATATTTTAAAAACACGAAACCAACATGCTGAGTTTTCGTTGACTTCTTTGGCAGGGGGGATGCTGTAATAGAACACTGGAATTGACATTTGGTTTGATCTCCCGGCATGGCAATTAAAACAATGGGGCAAGTTTCTTAAATTCCCCCACCTCTGTCCACCCGGCAGTAAGTGTTCACCATCGTTAGTCTATCGGCAGGCCCCGTGTGACGGGGTAAAGGATGGGCACTCCCGCATCTTTCAAGTCATCTGGCCCGTGTGGAGGAGTAGGCCAAATTACCATCGAGCGGTGCTTGCTGGAGCTCCCATCAATTGGAGGCCCTTCAGCCCAGCAGTGACGTGAGCTATCAATTGCAGGGCTGCACCTTTACCATTACCTTCGGCAGGTTCATGCAGCTTGCAATAACAAGCAATTACACATATCTGATGGGAGGTGAGCTCAAAGATCCCTGCTACACAGAGAGCATTATCTTCTTCCAAAGGGCTCTGCGAATGCTCTTGGGCATTTGGAGTGTGCTTGTTCTTGTCATTAGCATTACTTTACCGCGACGCAGAGGAACGTGGGGAATAGAATATTCCAAATCCGGTAAACGGTAGTATTTTAAGTCCGTCTCGGCTGAATTCTATCACCTATTTAATAACATTGATTGGGACCGGCTGCGATCACAAGCGTTCACTAATTTCGTGCTCATCCAGCTTCGGATTTGGAGTGCGTTTCGTGAAGAATAAAATAAAATGATCGTGCCACTATATACAGTGGCCCAGGGTCCGGGCGATTGGATTTTGATCATATTCCACATTAGCTTTGCAGTGTCCACCACGATCGCCAACTGCCTCTTGATTCTGGCCATCGTGAGCTCGGCGAAGCTCCGAAAGAGGAACAACTTCCTCTACACGCTGAGCATCACCATCACGGACCTAATCGTCGGATGCGGCTGGTTCTACAACGGGACCTACTTGGTGCTGGAGAGCCTCTCTGGCGGCTATGACGCTGCGGGGATCTTCCCAATGTTCCACGGCATCTCGCTGCTGACCCTGATGGCAGCCATGGTGGACAGGTACTACGCCGTGCAGTACCCGTTCGACTACACGAAAAACATGACTCGCACCAAAGTGCTGACGATCATCGCCGCCACTTGGCTCATGTCCATCGCCAACACCGTGATCAAAACGGAGATCCCGAAATGGGCCGTGTTTATTTACCACTCTTACTGCTCGCTGCTCGGGAGCATCGTGCTGGTGTTCGTGATGGCCTGCCTCAACGTGCACCTTTACTTGGTCACCAAGCAACAGCTCAGTCGGGAGAAACAAACCGACGGCGAGGCCAAGAGGTCATCGCACCTCATTATCATCACGTCCGTGATGTTCATAATTCTCTGGACGCCCAGCCTCATGTACTGCGGCTTCTGCTTTTACATGGGATTGTGCTACAGCATCCCTTACAATGCCGTCCAGCCTTACAACATCCTTCGGGTCCTCAACACGCTCACGACGCCTATCGTATTCCTGTGTGGAAGTCCGCTGACGAGGGCTTCGCTCAGGAATATTTGGGACCGCGTGACCTGCAAAAGGTACGACTGTGCACCTTTCGTCATCGTAAGGGATGTCCTCGCTGTGCTCCCGCGGTGTCTGTGGCTCAGCTTGTTTTTATTCTCGCGTGTGAGTGCGTGCGGTCAGGGCTGCTTTTTCAGTCACACGTCTAAAAAGGCTGCTGAACGCAACTCGCGGATTCCCAGACGTGTAAGAAGTTCGCCCGTGATATTAATGGCCTTAAGGCTGAAATCTACACTGAAAGTTGTGATAAACTTGCAAGTCAGGCGCTTGAACCCACTCACCATTACCGTATTCTCCAGACTATAATATGCACTTCCACCCTCTCTCCCTGTACTTTAAAGGAAAAGTTGTGGGTGCGTCTAAATATGCGGTAGTACATGATAGAGTTTTTTTGGGTTATGCGATCTAAGCCAAAAAACCTCTATGATATTGGTCGCGAAAGCCTACGTGTTAAAATGCGGTACTTGTGCGTACGACCAAGTTCGAATCATGTTGCTGATACCGGACACAAGTTTGGGGTGCGTCTTACTTTTCGGAGTGTCTTGTAATCAAACACACACTGAGCAGCAAGTCAACAACAACAAAAAATATCCAAGTGGTGTCCAGCCCAAATGCGCATTGAGGTGGTGTTCATCCATGAGACAGTGATGGAAAGTACATATTCCTATGGCCAGGGGCGAGTCGATCCATAGGACAACCACTGTTCACTTAACAGTGGTTGTCCTATGGCCATTGTGTGACCGTGGCACACAATGGCCTTATGTTGTTGTGATGGCGTACAGTGTGAATACTCTTAGATCTGCTCTGACCGAATTCGCGAGCACAAATCAGATTTGAAACACGGCAGAACGAATTCTTCTGCCGTAGCTGATCACTGTTACAACGCTGTGGGTGATCACGATATAATTTTCTCCGATACCAAGGTTCTTTGCAAACCCTCGGGTTTTTATCAGAGATTTGTTCACGAGGCAATTCAGATTTACAAACGCAGGTACAATTTCAACCGAGGAGATGGTTTCAAATTAAGAAACCATTGGAAAGATGTTCTAAATAGAAACAAACATTAAACTAATTTTCAATGGTACAGTATATATTTTTTCAAGTAGTGGTATCCCAAACTTTCGCAGCTGCTTAAATTCCCTTTTCACACCATCAATATGTAAACTCCCCCTCCCCCCCTCGCCGGTCTGCACATGTTCACCCCCTATACACCGTTCATCATGCTAAGTCCGCCAATTAAATGCTAATTTGTATGCTAATTCCTTTGTCAAGGCACCTTAATTCCTCTCACACAAGCTTAAAGGTCGTGGTCTGAGCTTGGCTGTGTTCACTCCAGCGCTGTCCTCGAGACAGTCTGGTCCCTTCACCTGATGAAGGCCACTTGTGTTGTGGCCGAAACGTCGTGAATTTTTTTTATTTTTTATTTTTGTTGTTGTTTTATACTTTTACGTGACTTTACCGAATAGAACCAAAGAGTACCTAATTTGTTACTTGTGCGATGTTCCGTAAGCAACCTGTGTTTGTCCCCTGCAACACTGACGTTTCGTCTACGGTTTCGTCTACGTTTCGATGTCGTTGTGGTGCTTCCGAACCACGGATCTCTGAAAATAGCTGAGCAAATATACTCTTTGGTTCTTTTGGTAAAGTCACGTAGGTAGAAAAATACAATAAAACAGAAAATAATACCTACCACGTGACTTTACCGAAAGAACCAAAGAGTATGGATTCCTGCTGTCACGAAAGCTTCAAATCAAGCTGAGCAACTGGCAAAACGAGACCATCCGTGTGGCAACTAAATTTAAACTGCAATTGGCAGTGTACACAAGAATGCCAATTGTCTCATAAAATAGACACCGACTGATTGAATTGCCATGAACGATACATGCAGGACATGACTGCTTCATATGTGCCTTCAATACCCGACAGTACAGCATGCTGCGTCTAATGTAAACGATGATTTATTTTCTAGTGCCAAAGTGGAGCCAGATGACATCAATTCACCCGTTGTGTATGTGAACCACTGAAGACACCACGACCGTATATAGCCTCTGGCTACCTTCGGATCGTGACACTCAAAGATATCGGGGGAGCTGCACTTCAAGGAAGATGAATGTAATTCCTTGATATGAACATGGTAAGGAAAACAATGGTGCGGATTTGATATACGAATATGATTGCGAGTAAAAGACAGAGAATGTTTGCTGAAAGAGCACTTTGAAAAGGGTGTATAATTAAACAGTTATCACTCATTAACCCAGCTCGGTTGTGTAATTTCCACATTCAACTGGAGTGCACATGGTAAATGTATTTAAGTGCAACCCCCCCCCCCCCATTAACTAAAGTAAAGTCAGAATTCACATCGTGTGTTCAGGTATAACTGAGGGGTGTCTTTGGAACAAACAAGTTGATAACCCACACGTGTTTTTGAAAGATAAGTGAGGCTACCTTCATTGTAACATTTTACAATCCAGACGTAATAATTGTTTTTTTTTGTACCTTCTCCTGATAGATCAGTGTTCTTCACACATTTATATAGGGGGGGGGGGGGCACTTTAGACGATAAGCTGTGTGAGGGCAGCCACACATTTGAAACCATTGGGTTTTCACACGTTGTGTCCTGACGAGGACGGCACGCCAGGGGCCACACGAAAGGCCACCAGGGGCCGCCTGGTGTCCTGTAGCACTGCTTTCGATGTTCATATGATGAATTGAATAAATACTTGAACAAAAAAATCCACTTAATCGGCCTACTCTGAACAAAAGCCTGCCTACTGGACAATGTTTGAGGGTTATCTAGTTCTTGTTGTATTTCCAGGACACCACTTAGTTGTTGGCAAATAAAGGATGCTTAAAATTAGTCGTTGAAATATGCACAAATACTGAGCAATTGTAATGATGAGCTAAAATCCAATTCTTTATTTTACGAAAAAATGCATCAATTATGTTTCCACGTAATTTAATACATGCTTTACTTATCAGCATCACAAATGACGAAATACAGTACTATTGTGCACTCGTGCTATGTGTGTGCCCTTTATTAGGCATGTAACTATTCACCTACTCACCCCTACGCCCACGTTGTGGAGGCGCGTAGCCGCAGTGGCTGCAGGGGTCACGTGAGCCCAAGGCCCACAAAGGTCACCAATTGCGCCTGTGAGCAAAAGAGCCCAGGACCGCCGGAGTTCATGAGACCTCAGAAGCTAAGCAGCTGTTGAGCCTGGACAGTGCATGGACGAGCGCAGCCACATGGACGGAAGTAGAGGGTGGTGCAGAACCATCGATTGTTGTGCTGTACATCTATGATTCCCCACCCACCTTCACGAGCCTGTTAGTTTGATGTTCGATGCAGGGGTTTTAGAGATTCTCTTCTATATTTACACTCACTATCCTAATCAAGGGACAAAAACCTCAACACCAACAATAATCTCAAGAGGTAACAATGTATGGTTTGAGCATACGCAATTGCGGCTAATTATGGCACGTGATGATTATTTATTTCGGCGAGCCAATGCTGCTCACGCTTTGCTGTTGTTTTATCCCCCCAAGCTTAAGGTGCATGGGGATTCCAAGTAATTAGAAAAAGACATGTGTATATAATTATATCACGTGCTTATCAAATATAATTATAGCATGTGTATATATAGGAATGTGCCTGTAATATCCCACACCTCCCATTAGCACGGTTGACTATGTACGGTGCGAAAACATTTTCACACACACACATATAATTGTAATTGGTAAAAACGCCTCTGACCACATGGAATAAACTTGTTCGCACTTACTGTTGTTGTTAGTTTCCGAAGGATTAAACACTGACTATGTTACTCATCGGGGTGGAGCATTGGCGAGGTGGCTCGTGGCACTCCACTTTGCATGCAGCCACCTCTTGCGTTCCATCACTGGCCGTGGCCAGCATCGACGGCGAGTGATGTCTGAACCGGTCCTGAGGCAGTGCCCTTCACCAACCTGCACTGACCAGCGCGGTGAAATGTGAACAAAACAATCACGGTGACCGACACGGCATCGGAAGGCCATCGTCAAGCGGCGGATGGACAGAGACGCTGTGCTTTAGCATCGCGTTATTCCACTCGTCAGCCTTGTGAAGAAGCCGAGCGATAATGTCTCGATCGCGTGCCATGATTGGCAACGAAGGGCCTCGTGAGCAATGTATTCCTGCTCGTAGCTCGATTAATCAATTAAGTCTATTCATCGGAAAAAAAACATATATATAATCAAACACGCATTTTTGATCGATTACTCAGGTCCTCTTTAAAAATGTCAGCTGCCCCCCCACGTGCTCCCTCCAGAAGGCTGGAAACCCCCCTACAAGCCAAGCCATGCCCATTGTGATGCGGCTAACGATCCCAGTGGGGATTTTGTTTAGTGCGGATTGGATCTGTGACAGCAATTTGACTGACACGTGGTAGACATGCATTCCATGATTATTCCATGCCGGTGTTTTCAATCGGAATTCCTCAGGCGGAACATCGTCGCTGAGCAACGAAACATCAAGAGAACCCCCGCGCATAGCTCACTCACAAATACAAGCACAGAGACAATTTCAACCGAGAAGATGGATTCTGGCTTAGCAATCATTGGAAGGATTTGATAAACCATTTCAGGTCTTAATTGATTGTTCACGCTTACGGTGGCTTTCAGACAGCATACATTAATTTTTCGTCTCCCCCCTCCTCTTTTCAGAACATAGATGGACTAGTCCTTCTAAATAAACTGACAAATCGCTGCGCGTGGCGCTGACGTTTTTTTATATAAATAAATAGACCTTTAAAATAAATAAATGCAAACCGCCACTTCTTTCAAATGTTTCTTGCCGTTGCTTTTCACACCTGATGACGACCGTTTGTGTTATGGTCGAAACGTCGTGAGAATTTTTTTTATTGTTTTATATATATTTTATTATTTTATTGTTTCCCTTCAGCGTGACTTTACCGAAAGAGCTAAGAATATAGCTCACTCTCCTCACATCCTCAAAACATTCAAGCTATTAAAATTATCAACAATTTTAATTTTTTGCCAGGTAAGGCCCACTGAGCTATATAGTTATTTTTCAGAAGCGACCTGGCTATCACAAATTATAGCTCAACGCGAGTGGCTCATCACGTGGAAATTGATAGCAGCCAAATACTCTAAACGCGTGTCGATTTTAAATGTGGAGGGACAAACGCAAGGACCCGGAGAAAAAATCCACACGAACCACTGGGAGGGAGACACGCGCACTGCAAATATACAGCAGCAGCAGGCGTCAGGGTCTCGCTCGGACCCACGACCTCCTTCATACCAGGCGAGGTAGTTAACATTCCGCCACCGTGGCTTTAGGTTGCATGTAGAGAACGCGCGTGCATTTGCTGTCTTCACACTCAGCGTTCCTATCCTCACAACGATGCCACAAATCCATTTGTCACCGTTCACATGATAAACTCTTTAAACCGCAGCCACCTCATTCGTCTGCTTCGAAGCCGCTCTCCCACTACTGCTACTACGATTTTCTTATTTTACCAGCTAAAGCTGACTGAGCTATGAAGCTCTTTTTCAGAAGCGACATGACTACAATTGATAACTCAAGGAAGTGGCTCATCACGTGGAACGTTTTATATCAGCCAAATACCCTAAACTCACTCGAACTCACGAATTCACTCGAGGGAGTCTTGCGGCATTCAAACATAGAGGGTAATATTTCTTCCCAAAATGTTATTGCAAAAACTATTTGAATATAACGGGTTATTACGGAACCTATGAAAAGGTCGCTTGTTTTTACGGAACCTATGAAAAGGTCGCTTGTTTTTCATTGAAAAAAATTAAGATGAGAACTTATGATTACTGTACGAGATTCATATCATAACAATATAAATTACTTTCAGTGGAGGATAGATGCGCTTGTTTAGACACGTTACAGTATTGAATTTTGCCATACTTTACACGAGTTGATATCGTGTGTTGGCAAATATTATGTGCATGTAAAATCTATAGGTAAAAAAAGAGTTACCCGCACACTACACTTTGAATGTTGCCGCAAATCCAATTGTTTATATTTTGCTATTGTATCTGCGATGACATCTTGTGGACAAGCATTAATCTAATACAAAACCTTGAACAATACTAAACAAAATAATAAAAAAACAATAATAAACAAAAAAAATACTAAACAAGTATTACTTATATTATTGGTTCTTTCGGTAAAGTCACGTAGAAGGGAAATAATAAAATAATACAAAAAAAAACAATACAATTTTCACGTTTCGATTGCAACACAAGCTGTGGTTTTCACACCTGATGATGATTGCTTGTGTTGCAATCGAAACGTCGTGAGAATTTTATTGTTTTTATTTGTATAATTTTATTATTTCCCTTCTACGTGACTTTACCGAAAGAACCAATAATACCAAAAACTGTTATCAAAAAATTAGTTTGCAATTTAGATTAGAAGGTGCATATCCCCAGTTACCTCATATTCAATCAACGATTATTTTGTTCATGTACACACTTGGGGAAGCACCTTTCTGCATGCCATACAAAGGAAACAATATTCGTGTTAATTCTCAGAACTGGAATTTAGCCAAATAAAATAAAAAAACGGATTTAATGCGATGGGGTTTTGGGCACAATCAATGGCGACTGGGTTGAGATTGTCAGTAGACTATCCTTGAGAATCAGGTTTAATCACGGACAGCTGCCCAGATCCAATTCCAGAATCTCACTCATGCCGGCACAGTGTTCTGACCTCTGGACCACCCCAGCCAAGTACAATTTTATTGAGAGACTGTGTGTTCTCTTTACGTGGTCTGGGACTGTCTTTTAAGTTGTTTTGCTGCCTTGCTCAAGCTTGGGAATTAGTGTACTTAAGCAATTTTAACTTATATACGACATCTATTTTACGTTTAAAATTGTAATGATTTTTTAACCTTTCCTATACTTTGCAATCTCATCGTGTGTTTGTATTGTTTGTTGTTGTAACTCTCTGATTCGCCCCTACTGGACATCGGTGAAAAAGAGCTTCATAGATCATCAGATTTCTCCAGAATAAAAAATATATAGTTTTTTATTCTGATTCTCTCTGATTACCGTATTCTCTTGGGTTAGGAGATGCTGCATGAAGATGAACCCGGAATTTGTGCCCGGTGTCAATAAAGTTATACACACATGCACACCTATGGAAATACACTACGCACCCACAACTTTTGCTTTAAAATACAGGGGGAGGGAGTGCATGTTATAATCTTGAGAATACGGTATTAGTGGCGTAATCATTCATGCCCCCGTGGGATGTGATGAACTGTCACTATTCGGGGTCGTGATTTTGTCTTAACACTCCTGGTGAACGTAGCAGCCTCGAGTAGTTACATGGGACACATGAACGCATACAGTATAACATCATTAATTGCAGGCCTTTGTCAATCCGCTGCTGGATAAAGGCCTCCTCACCGAGTGTCGGTCATGCCAGTTGTTTGACCATACTTCACCATGCTGGTCGGTACAGCTTTATTAAACGGTGGGCAACTCTGGACCAGTTCAGATATCAACACTGATATTTTTCGAGGTCAGGAATCAAAGTCAGGTCGCTGGGTTCAGAGCGCGCGCATCACTGCACCACAAAAAGAAAATCATACCAAAGAGTATGGATTCGTGCAGTCACGAAAGCTTCAAATCAAAACAAAATCATGTTGGCGGGCCATCGAACAAAGACGGTCACTGGATCGCGTGCTTTCAGATGTCGCTTTCACGGCCGTCTGGAACGTTCTTCCTTCCGATATCAGGAGGCCACTCGAGTTTTGCCTTTTCAAGTCTTCTAGGTTGAAAATTAATTTCTTTACAACTACTTTCTTACGCAAACGGTCGTCATCAGATGTGAAAAAACCTGATGACGACCGTTTGTGTTATGGTCGAAACGTCGTGAGAATTTTTTTTATTGTTTTATATATATTTTATTATTTTATTGTTTCCCTTCAACGTTACTTTACCGAAAGAGCTATGAATATGAACTACTTTCTTGTTTGTTGTCCTTCCTCCGCACCTCCGATTCGCAGGGTTAGCCACGTACGGTGCGAAAGAAGTTTAATATGCATAATACATGTTACACTCTTTGCAAGCGTTTATGTCAGAGTTCAAGAGGCACACGGTCAAGGTGGAGCTTCACGAAAAGTTTACTTTTGATGCTAAAGAAGTGAATTAGTTCTGGAAACGCACGGCTAACATTTAACAACTGATATAGAAAATAAATAAGCAGAGGAAGACAGTGGAAGAGGTGGCAAAATGAAATAGTAGACAAAGAGTTCAGAGGCCAATACTGAATAGGAACAACTCAGCAAAGGAAGGAATGCAAGAAGACAGCGGAAGCCATTGCTCAGCAATCAAATTTGTAAATGACGAGAGGACACACTCATAACAGAAAAAAGCAGTGCCGACTGGAACCGCATCCGCTTAAAAAACAACACACACACATTGGTGAGCACTGCATGGTGATTATTCTGTACTGATGAGTCCTAATAAGTATGAAAACCTTTCTCCAGCTGCCCGTCTCCGTACCACGGATGCTGCCGTCAGTCGGTCACATTGGCTCAAATGTAATTTTCACGGTGACCCAAGACAAGGGGATCACAATGCGCTTCATCAGGAACTAGCTGATGATTTTTTTTGTAGGATGGACATTGCCCTTGCAAACAAAATTAGCCTGAAATAAGACTCCTGGGGCATCGTTCTGTTGATGTTGTTTCACGTTTCATTTGCGACGTGCAGCGTCATTTGTGACGGCCAAGTCGCTTCTGAAAAAAAGGGCGAAATAGCTCAGTGGGCCTTACCTGGTAAAATAAAAAAAATAAAAAACTTAGTTTAACAAATAACAGTGATTTGACTGCACTGCGTTGAGGGAGCTGCCTTGGTTTTGTGGACTTTTAGAACGCTTCTATCGAGGGGCCCCCCATGAACGACACGGGGGGAGCTTTCGACGCCTGTGTGTTGAAGCACCTAAGGCCCTCTCCTGGTTACAGTGCCAGTTGTCATTGAGGAACAAGAAAACAAACAAGAATTTCTCTTGAGAAAATCATCACGGGCGGTTGTCGGACACGTGCGATTGCGGGGGGGGGGGGGGGGGGGCCTGCCCCACGCAAATGTCGCCCCGGCATTGCGATTTTGACTGACGCCGCACGCACATTCCTCTTTTAGACTTTTATCCCCCAAAGATTAAGCTCCAGGGAGCCCTACGTAATTAGAAAGCTCATATATATACACGCGCGCTTGCATATATATGCGCGCGCGCGCGTGTGTGTGTGTGTGTATGGCGTGTGCAAAACTCGGGACGTGAAAATTGTCATACAATGTCGAACATTTCCTCCTCAGCGTTGGACATGGGTTTGCCGCTAATGAGCCTGAAAACGACTCCGGGCATCGTCCTGCTGATGCTGTTCCACGTTTGTTTGGTGACGTGCAGCGTCGCGAGCAATGTGCTGCTGCTCGTGGCCCTCCTCAACGCGAGACACCTCTTGAGAAAGAACAACTACATTTACACGTTCAGCATCACACTGAGCGACCTCGTGGTCAGCGCCTCCTGGTTCTACTACGTCTTCTACAAACGGCATTCACGGTTCAATCCCTTTCACGACGCCGTGAACTTAGTGTTGGTCATCCACGGCATATCGCTCATCACCATTCTGGCCGCCATGATTGACAGGTACTTAGCGGTGCAGCACCCGTTCAGGTACAAGCAGATGATGACGAGGACCAAGGTCCTGTTCGTCATCGTCTTCATCTGGCTGTGGCCTCTCGTGACGACGGTCGCCAGGGCGTACTCGCAGAACGCGTCCGCGTCCCTCGGCTATTCCATCATCGTGTTTTCGATCGTGATGTTCGGAGTGATGTCGATCGTGAACGTGAAACTCTACATCGTCACCAAGCGGCAACAACGGAGGGAGCCGCGGGCAAAGGGAGCGTCCAGGCAGCGCTACGCGTGGCTCATTATCATCGCGTCCATGGTGTTTCTGATCCTCTGGACCCCCAGCATGATACACTCGGGCACGTGCTACACGTTCGATTTATGCATTCCGTTCTACAGCTTAGCGGCGGATCCCCTCTCAGTGCTTCGCGCAATGAACACGCTCACCACGCCTCTCATTTTTCTGCTCGGCAGTCCACTGACAAGGTCGTCTCTCAAGGATTTGCTGCACAAATTGAGATGCAAAAGGTGACGTGTATATTGCTTTGCAACCGCGCGGGTAAAAGTGGCGGTTTCTAAAACGGTCATATATTTCTTCAAGGTTTTTTTTATTTACTTAAATACAACAAGAGCTCCGTTGAACATCATAATTAAAGGGTATTTTCTTTGCTGTGACTGAGAGCAAGATAATGATGTTTGCCATTGCTGGACGTCTCAAGGATATATTTGAGGCTTGCAGAAGCAGAGATCGAGTGTTGCATCGCACAACTACTTGGAGAGGAACCTCACACAGCAGTGGATAGATCATGGCTGCTGCTGATGACGATGCTTCATAATGTGTCAGCGGCCACTTCAGGAAACTAGGTTATATGTGAGGACTCAGGCTTGGCATTTATTTCTCTTCAGCAGCATGCCTGTCAACCCATACGGGTTACCCAGTATTTTTGTACGAGGAAATTGAGTTTTCAGGTCCATACGGCGTACAGCCGTTTCAATACGGGGAACATTTACATTGTCTATTTGTTTGTGTTTCTCCCTTGTGATGAGACTTTGCAGGTTGAACGTTGAGATGTTTAAGGGGCACGGGGTGATTAATAAGGTCTGAATTGGTCTGTAATAAGGTAGGGCACTGATAAGGGGTTGACAGGTATGCAACAGCCACTGCTAGAATCATGTACTTTGACTCGTGCACTGTTTTTTTAAAATTATATTCTTGATCACAAAATTATATTAGATAGAATCCATTACATGTAGCTTAATTTTGACGTTGAACATATTCAATCACATTCTAAGTGTATTTGCTTGAGAGTATGCAAAGGATGCAAACATTTTTATCCTGTTCATGAGAAACGTAGGTTTCTTTTGAAGGATATTCTGTGCAAATAATTGTTTAAATTATCAATATATAGTTTTTAGTCAAATAAAAAAAATTTTGTCGGTCCATGTGGTGGACCACAGAGGGCAGAGCAGCAACACCCATTGATGTGCTGCACTTCTATGGTCATCACGTCTATGCTCCCACCTCCACCTTCGTCAACCCACGTGTGGTGATGTATGGTCAAATGAACCTACATGACCGACTTGACGTGAGGATGCGGCAGCGGATCGACAACAGGGCTCTACGCACACACGTACCCTACTGTCGTGAAATAACGAGCAATCTGCCTCGGCTTCTCGACGCATTCTCGCGTTGGAGTAGAAACGTCTCCGATGTTGGGACAAAAAAAATATTGAATGTTAATAATAATACTAATTTAACCCCTTGTCTGCTCCTTACCCCCACCACCACCGCCGCAGGTCAACTGTGACAGCTCAGATCGGATGAAAAGCCATGGGCATCCCGACAATATTCTAACGTATTTTGAAACAATTAAGGCAAATAATTATTAGTTAGTAAATACACACACATACTGGCATATGCATTTGCTTCATGAACATTAAATTTTTTATTTCATTTGTCCTCCGTTTGGCAATGTTTTGAGCAGTGCGATCAGTTTCGTGTACAGGTTATAATGTGGCAGCGCAATAAGCATGAGGAACTGGAATGGGATGAGGAGGGCCTTCATCTAGCAGTGGATAGAGAGTGGCTGACGATGTTGATGAACGTAATTTATACGGACTGAACTTTGGTGGCTTTTAATGATTACAAAAACTTTTGACAGTAAGGGAATGACGTGCATGTAACGAGCAAATAAAATAATTAACATTTAATTGCCATTTTCTAAGTACATGTTAAAACGATGAAATTAACATCTCGCGGACGACTATGTGTGGTCGGTGACTATAAGTAAAGCGATTAATATTTAAATAATCAACCACCATTCACAGGCCTGTCCATCCACTGATGGACGAATGCAGCACTCCCAAGCATTTTTGTTCCTGGGATTTGATTGTTCATACTTCACCACGCTGGTCAGCAGGGGTAGGTGAAGAGTTGTATGCGGGAGGGAGGGGGGGGGTACGTTGCGAACTGAGAACAACGTGGATAATGCTCGCCGCTACGGACACGTTAGCCATGGTTGAGAATCGAACTCAGGTCCGCTGGTGCAGTGGCGAGACCACGACGTCACCGCACCGCCCAGTAACGAAGAACGGCATTTGTGTGTAACCAGCGTGATGAAGCGTAGGCAAACAATCCCAGCCGCTGAAATGGGCAAGGGGCCGGTGGGGGGCCTCCACGTCGTGATTGGAACGGTGTCATGTTTACCCCTTGCTGCCACGAGATGTAAGCTACCTTGCACCGCCACGTCTCGATCTAACTACGAACCGAATTTCCACATTCATCGAATCACCAGCGGAGTAAACCATTCCACCGCTACAAGGGCTCCGAATGCGGTGTCAACGGTAGTCACCTGAATGTGCCCTTCAAGATCCGACCGTGTCCGTCCGGTGCTCGCCGAGTTGCATTGGCTGCCGCTTGCCGAACGAGAACGTGAAAATGTCGCACCCTTTACACACAAAAGTGCTTGCCACAAATGAACCGCAATTCATGAGTGATCTCGTCAAGGAGCCTTAACCATCACGCCAACTCCGGTCATACTCGCAGCTGCTTTTGGCTAAACATGGAACAATGATGGCCACTGCATTGCGTGCTTTCAGGTATGCTGGAATGCTCTTCCTTCTAATACTGTATTCGGACGCTACTGGAGCTATGCAATATTGAATCTAGATTGAAAACTAATTTTCTTTATAACTGCTTTTTGTCTTTAGTTTGTTGTCCTTCCCCCCCCCCCCCACCTCCGATTAGCACCGTTGGCTACGTACGGTGCGAAAGAAGTTCAACATAGATGATGGTGTTTCTATTTTAAATGCACTTTCAACATAAATCTTTGTTTACATCCCAATACGTTTGTTAGCAGCTAGTATGTGAGTGCATGCACGGCAAATTAAAAGTCACGTTGGTTCAATAAACAGGCAAATAATTGATGCTTGACGCAGAGTTGTTGATAATAAACATAAATATAATTGCCAGCCCCTTGTCAATCCACCGCTGGATGATCTCCGCATACACTGTCCGTTATGCGAGTTGTTCGACCATACTTTATCACGCTGATCAGTGCAACTTGGTGAAGTGTGGGAAACCCAGGAGCATCTTCTTGGTTCTTTTGGTAAAGTCACCACGTAGAATGGAAATAAAATAATAAAAATAAAACATAATAAAATAAAATTCTCACGACGTTTCGGCCACAACACAAGTAGCCTTAAATTTTGATTTAAAGCTTTCGTGACTGCAGCAATTCATATTCTTAGTTTTTTCGGTAAAGTCACGTTGAAGAGAAACAACAAAATAATAAAATATATATAAAACAATAAAACATTCCCACGACGTTTCGACCATAACTCAAACGGTCATCTTCAGGTGTGTTGGTTTGCATAAATTTATTTTTAAACGGCGCATTTATTTATTTATAAAAAACGTTAGCGCCACGCGCAGCGATTTGGCAGTTTACCCAGGACTAGTCCATCTATATTCTGAAAAGAGGAGGGGGGAGACAAAATTTTTTATAATGTATGCTGTCTGAAAGCCACTGTAAGCGTGAACAATCAATTAAGAACTGTAATGGTTTATCAAATCTTTCCAATGATTGCTAAGATAGAATCCATCTTCTCGGTTGAAATTGTCTCTGTGCTTGTATATGTGGATAGCCTCATGAACGAATCTCTCATGGAAGCCAGATGGCTTACAAAGAACCTCTGTCTTGGAAAAGTCAATGGCATGTGAGCCTACTGAATTAGAACAATGATCTGCTACGGCCGAGGTGTTGGTCCTACCGTGTTTAAGGTCTGCTTTGTGTTCACGAATGCGGTCCGAGACATGGCGTTTGGTTTCTCCAATGTAACTACTACCACAGAGGCAACTTAGTTTGTAGACACCAGGGTATTGTATGTCCGGAATCACATCTTTTACAGACGGAACCAGATCACGGATTTTATGTAATGTGTTGAAACGGACCTGGATCTTGTGTTTATTCAAGATTTTGGAGATTTTTTTTGTGATCCCAGCAATGTAGGGTAAAGTGATGGTTTTGAAAGGCTCCTCAAGAGGGTTCTTCTTCATGGTTTGAGTGATAGCTTTGCGGATTGTATAGTCGGAGTAACCATTAGCCCTAAGAGCTTGGTGTACGTGCTTCAGTTCACTGCTTATGTGTTCCTGGTCGGATATGCATTGGGCTCTATGATACAGAGTCTTGATGAGATAATTCTTCTGTGATGGATGGTGGTGGGAATCCGGTTTCAGATAAGCATCCGTATGGGTAGCTTTCCTGTAGACAGAGTGGCTCATTGAACCATCAGGTCTCTTTTTAATTAGGACATCCAAAAAAGGTATCTTGCCATCTATTTCGACTTCCATGGTAAATCTGATGGCTGGGTGTATGGAATTGATGTGGTCGAAGAATTGGTCTAGAGCAGGCCGGCCATGTGGCCAGATGACAAAAGTGTCATCCACTTACCTCTTCCATAAGGTTGGGCGCAGAGTGGCAGTCTGGATGGCGTCAGTCTCAAATTTCTCCATGAAAATGTTAGCTATAACTGGAGAAAGGGGGGAGCCCATTGGGGTGCCCTCAGTTTGTTTGTAGAAAGTTCCATTCCAAGTGAAGTATGTATTGGTTAAACAGTGTCTCACCAGGGGGGGTACCTCAGTGTTTAGTCCTTGATGAACCAAGTCTTCAATGATTGCAATGGTGTCAGGTACAGGAACCTTGGTGAATAAGGAAACTACATCAAAACTGACAAGCAGGTCGTCTGGGGACAGGGAAATACCCTTGATTGTCGATACCAGGTGAGTAGAATTTTGTACCGCAGAGGTGGTCTTTCCAGTGAAAGGACGCAGGCTTTCAGACAAAAAACGAGCTAGTTTGTAGGTGGGGGAGCTGATAGTAGAGACTATGGGACGAAGAGGTGTATCTACTTTATGTATTTTTGGTAAGCCGTATAATCTTGGTGGCCTGGCAGCAGAAGGTTTCAACGAAAACTGTTTAGATTGATCAATTAATGCGGTTGAATCAGAAATTATTTTGTTGGTTTGTGTGACGAGGCTGTTGGTGGGATCTCTTTTTATTTTTGTATAACTACCATCGTCGAGTAATTCTTTAATTTTGTTGTTGTATTCTATTTTATCCATGATGACAGTAGCATTGCCTTTGTCAGCTGAGAGGACTACAATATCATTCCTCTTTTTTAATTTATATAATTCAAAACGCTCATCTTTGCTGAAGTTGCTAGCTGGCATCTTAGCGTTTTTGAGGGTTGCAGCGATTTCAGATCTTGCTACGTCTGCAGCGATGTGACCCAGGCCCCTGAGAGCAACGTCTACTTGGGCAATTATATCATTAACTGGTATGTGTTTAGGTGTGACTGCAAAGTTTAGACCTTTAGCTAAAACGGATTTCAGACCATCGGAAATAGAACTGTTACTGCGATTAATTACGACTTTATTAACGTCTAACTTTTTGGTGTGTGGGTCCGGTCTTTTGTTGAAGAGGAGGTTAAATTTGGAAATCAGGTTTTCCTTACATTTGGTCGACATAGTAGCAGCTGAAGAGGCAGTCATATTGTCTACATGTTCCCAATCCGATGTGGACATTATTGCCGTCAATGATAAGTGTGATTTGTAGAGTGTCTTGTCTAACTGATCTAGTTCTGTGCGTATAAGTCTGATTTTTTCTGAGATAAGAGCTAAGCTAGTTTTGAAAAGAATTCGTTTCGCATTAGAAGAAGTTACAGCAGCAGAGGTCAGTGTAAATGCGATTGGTATTACCCCAGAGTCGCGGCATCTCTTCAGGAAGGTGAGAGACTCGATCAGCTGAGCTTTCTTATCCCGGAGTTTGTTGAAGGATCTTAAAGTTATGTGAAAACCCTCCCCGTAGAGGCGATTAAATTTTGATTTAAAGCTTTCGTGACTGCAGTAATTCATATTCTTAGTTTTTTCGGTAAAGTCACGTTGAAGAGAAACAACAAAATAATAAAATATATATAAAACAATAAAAAATTCTCACGACCACCATCCATCACAGAAGAATTCTCTCATCAAGACTCTGTATCATAGAGCCCAATGCATATCCGACCAGGAACAAATAAGCAGTGAACTCAAGCACGTACACCAAGCTCTTAGGGCTAATGGTTACTCCGACTATACAATCCACAAAGCTATCACTCAAACCATGAAGAAGAACCCTCTTGAGGAGCCTTTCAAAACCATCACTTTACCCTACATTGCTGGGATCACAAAAAAGATCTCCAAAATCTTGAATAAACACAAGATCCAGGTCCGTTTCAACACATTACATAAAATCCGTGATCTGGTTCCGTCTGTAAAAGATGTGATTCCGGACATACAATACCTTGGTGTCTACAAACTAAGTTGCCTCTGTGGTAGTAGTTACATTGGAGAAACCAAACGCCATGTCTCGGACCGCATTCGTGAACACAAAGCAGACCTTAAACACGGTAGGACCAACACCTCGGCCGTAGCAGATCATTGTTCTAATTCAGTAGGCTCACATGCCATTGACTTTTCCAAGACAAAGGTTCTTTGTAAGCCATCTGGCTTCCATGAGAGATTCGTTCATGAGGCTATCCACATATACAAGCACAGAGACAATTTCAACCGAGAAGATGGATTCTATCTTAGCAATCATTGGAAAGATTTGATAAACCATTACAGTTCTTAATTGATTGTTCACGCTTACAGTGGCTTTCAGACAGCATACATTATAAAAAATTTCGTCTCCCCCCTCCTCTTTTCAGAATATAGATGGACTAGTCCTGGGTAAACTGCCAAATCGCTGCGCGTGGCGCTAACGTTTTTTATAAATAAATAAATGCGCCGTTTAAAAATAAATTTATGCAAACCAACACACCTGAAGATGGCCGTTTGAGTTATGGTCGAAACGTCGTGAGAATTTTTTATAGTTTTATATATATTTTATTATTTTGTTGTTTCTCTTCAACGTGACTTTACCTAAAAAACCAAGAATACAAGTAGCCTTCTTCAGGTGAAGAAGACTACTTGTGAAGACGGCCACACCTGAAGAAGGCTACTTGTGTTGTGGCCGAAACTTCGTGAGAATTTTATTTTATTGTTTTATTTTTATTATTTTATTTCCATTCTACGTGGTGACTTTCCCGAAAGAACCAAGAAGATGAATCCCTGCAGTCACGAAAGCTTCAAATCGAAAAATCCCAGGAGCAGTTCAGATGTCGACTCACCGCTTTTACGTGAGCATAGCTGGGAATTATTCTCGGGTTTCCTGGGTTCTTAGTGCAGTGCGCTGACCACCGCACCACCACTCCACCCAGCTTACAATGCCTGCAAGCTGTTGGTTTGTGCATTTTGCTTTGGTGATGATGATTTGTTAGGGGTCGCCTCCATTTCGCCCGGGCACACCACAGGCTCCTGGGACACACCGTACTCAAGGGACCTAAGTGGCCTCGTAAACCTTCAACGTTCATTTCTATGGTTCCATGGACAAATCTGATGTTAACGTGCTTTAAGTAGCCCAACGATGGTGAAGAATAACAATGACGTATGAGGCCATATGGTCTCGGTTTTTACTGAACCCAGCATGACTAACCGTGGGATTGGGGGCCAGGGGAGAAGGGATAAGGGAAGTGGGTATGGACTCTGGACACTACGCCACCCTCTACCCTTGATCGTTGCTCCTGGAAGATAAACAAAAAAACACTGACCAACCTAGACAACGCGTTTATATTATTTTATTTTGGGTCTTATTCACTTATATCCCCCCCCCCACCACCACCACTTCTCGTGCTCTTTCCACGATTTCCTGCTGTCCGATCTATGCCCCTGCCCAGACAGGGCAACGGGACCAGTTGCTCTCGTCTGTTGCATTATACTCTGTAACACCAATTTTGTCCCTGGGTAGTAAGTGTTACTTTCTAATTGCTTATGCCTCAAAAGTATAGAAAATCGCTATTATTCCCCACAAACTTTGCTTTTGTGACCAGGACTTTACTGTACGTGAAGGAATGACACAAATGCACACCACGTTTTCTCACTGAAAATATGTACATTCCTAAATGTCACTGTCCTGGTCACAAAAGCAAAGTTTGTGGGGAATAATAGCCATTTTCTGTACTTTTGAGGTATAAGCAGTTAGGAAATAATACTTACTACCCAGGAACAAAAAAAATAATTTGTTACACAGTGTTATCACCATGGTGGAGTGACTCACTATGTCAATCGTACATTTGGTTGTCACGTGCTCTCTTGCACCTTCCCTTTGATGTTCCCACTGCATCTTTGGGTCTTGAAAAAACAATAAAAATAAATGCTTAAGTAAAAAAAGTTATAATAATGGAGTAGCAGCCAAGGAATGGAACGCTTCTGAGGGGATGGCCGCCAGGGAGATGGGAGTGATGAAATCACTTTGTGGGTGCATTGTTTTAATCGCTGATAGGTTGTGGCAGCTTGAGGAAGCCTTCACCCAGCAGTGGATTGACCATGACTGACGATGATGATTAAATAGCCTATCAAAGCAATACTTTTTAGAAGCATAAACATATTTAAGAATCAATACTTAATAACCACATGAAAGTCGCACATTGACAATACAAAAATAGGCATTATTGGAAATATAAATGTGTCGTTAAACCCGCCACCACCTTACACAGTTGATATCGTGAAGCGGCAACTTCTGATGGTTACAATGATTTGTTGTTGTCACGATTGATCATTAGAATTTAAGATGCGTCTTAAGATGTAAGTCATTATTTTGATACCTTATTGTCAGAAAAAATGGACAGGCCTTCATCTAACAGCGGATTGACCATGATGATGACTTGCTTGTGGATGGTGTTTATGTGATTTGTCGTAAGTTACTCAAACAATGTGCTGTAATATTAATGACGATTAAATAAATATTGTAATAACTACAGTGATACAGTTCTTCATAAATCCATATACTGAATATTGTAATTTCATTATTTATATCAGGTATGGAAACATGTGAATATACTGATGAGGGAAATTAATGAACAGATTAAGAATAAACACCAATTAATTTGTGTTAAATATTAAAATGGGAAGGTTTCCACATTCAAATGTTGTCTGTTTGGCACTTACATATGGTAACGTAATTTTTTGCGTATAATTAAAGTTGTACTTTCTGGTATTTGTCCATGAGATTCACGTTCATTTTGCTGAACTCGGGCGAGCACTTAAGAGACCGGGGGAAATCTTATTTGCAAGAGGGACTCCGGGGTAGGACTGAACGATTTGGGGAATATATCTAATTGCGATTTTTCTGACAGATATTGCGATTTGATTTGCGATTAAAATTTTTAAAGTCAAGCTTCAGTTCAATATTCAAGAGGGATCACATTACACCAATTCTATAGCTCTTATACTCATTTTCCATTCACCCATTTTGAAATCAAACAATCTTCACGGGAAGTGGACGGGTGACTTTGGGGCTAGGCCACATGTCAAAGTGCGGAGCGGGTCCCACTGAGATTCTAGGCCTGAATCTCCGTCTGAGGAACACTTGACGATCACTAGCTTCAATGTTCATCTCTTGGTTAATTAACTGATGAATGAGGGCTGTGTCGGTCATAAGGGTTATTTGACCACACGTCATCATGCTGGTCAGTGAAGGTTGATGAAGGTGGGGAGTATACATGCGGTTGCAAAGAAGTACATTACAACAATATCATTTTTCAGCATCCTCTTCTGCTTACCGCATAGTTTCAATCTCATAAAATAAAATCTGGATTGTAAAAAAATAATAACTTGAAATTATAGTTGTTCAATTAATAAGACAGTTCAGAAAATGGAGGACGGACAGATATAATGACTGGAGAATGCACTTCACACAATGAGGCTTGAGAATAATTACATTTTAAATACTTTTTTTCTGATCACCAGTTTTTAAATTAGAAAATGAGTCGTTACCTAATAGTCGCTATTGAGTAACCGACAGACCCTAAAAAAGTATTACTAAATAAACTCCTAAATAAATTAGAAATAGTTTCTGGCACATTGCATTGTGGGAAGATTTGTTCTTGTGAGATCAAGGCACAATCCATCTATGCTCCCTCTCCGCCTTCATCAACCCGCACTGACTGGCATGGTTTAAAGTCCAGAGCGTTAAAAACAGCACCACTAAACCTGTGTTCAAATCCTCGCAGCCAACCGTGACTAACCGATGTTCACAATTGTGGTGGGTTAATGGACCCCAGTCTGGTCCCGAATGACAAACAAAAAATTCCCACTTCAAAAAATTGTATCCCCCTCACCAAATGGGGACCTTTTTCACAAGCATGTTTTCTCAAATACATTACACGAAGCTTGGAGTGAGTCTATCATTGACAGCACGTGTGAGCTCTCACGGGTATATTATCACTTCAGCCACACCAAACCCCTTCGCGCCACCCCTCCTCGGCTCTCCCCAAGCAGGGTACACACACACACACACCTCTCCAAAGGGGCACGTACTAAGTGCCAGGTGGATAATCCCAATTATCTGAATTATCAGGTCAAAGGTCAATCAGAGGTCAATCAAAGGTCAATTATTGTGGTTGAAATGTTGACATCGTTTGCATGAACTACCGGTCATAAGTTTAGTTTGTTTAGTTTACTGTCCTCCTCCCGTACCTCCGATTATCATGGTTGGCTACGTACGGTGCGAAAATTTAAATATGCATACATACAAGCTATCAAATGACTCCTCATTCAGCTCAATTGACAGAGTGGTATAGGAGTGGGTTCTCGGGACAAGCATACTACACAGGTTATCTGCAAGTTATCTGCTCTTATGTTCGTGGTCCGTTACTGAATTCAACAAAAAGCAGCTCTTAAAACAAAACAAAGGTCTGCATGCCACGTGGTCAAAACATTGTCAGGCACATTATCCACCTAGTGGATGATAGGTGTTCCTGGGGTGATTTCAAAGGTGTCTCTGTGTCATCATCTATTATCGTATTTATAAAGTGATGCTTTGCTTACTGTGTGCACCAACGACCAACATTGTCTCCCTACATTACGAAGGACTGTGGATTTAAGAAAAAAAACATCAATACATTTTAATGGCTGGCTTCTTCCTGTAACTCCAGACGTATATCGTCCTTATTTTCATCACGCTTCGCTTCACAAACGTGGTCAACAATGTTTTCTTTCAGCACCTTCTATCAATAACCACATTCACGCAAATAATTGAACGCGGTCACGGATAGGAGAGAGGATCGTAACTATGATCGTTTGCTGTGGAAGCCGGCCGGTTGCTTGCCGTGGAAAGTTCTGTTTACAGGCCAGCTCCTCCCCCAAGGAAGACCAAAAAATAAAGAGGTCCCTGGGAATTGGTCATTTGTGCTCCGGCTGTATACGCGATGATGGATAATGATCAAACACCGCCACTTCAGTGTTCATTCCAGTGCTCAAATGCGGCACACTCGTTCCCTTTAAAGGTTTTGTGTGTGTGTGTGTACGTCCTCCATAGCCTTGAAACGGCCCACAGGGAATTACAAAACCCCATATATAAATGAATCAGAAGGTGCCGTCGCCCTTACCGCAAAATAAATAGCGTACGGGGAGCTTCGACCTTCCGCGATATAAATATATATTTTTTTCTCTCTCTCTCTCTCTCTCAAAGCGAGACATGCTTGAATCTCTCATCAAATTAGTTCAAACGCCGGGCGACGCCGCGTTGATAACGTTCCACGTTTGTCTGGCGACTGCCAGTGTTGTCAGCAACCTGCTGCTGCTGCTGGCTCTGCTGCACTCCAGCGCCCTGTTGAAGTCAAACCACCACCTCTACACGCTGAGCATCACGATCAGCGACCTGGTTGTTGGTGCCGGCTGGTTCTACCTCGCGCTCTACGAAGCCAGCGAAACTTTCGGATCCTTTTACAGCCCCGAAAAGGTGCTGTCAACAATCCACGGCATCTCTCTCGTCGCCCTCCTGGCTGCCATGGTGGACAGGTACCTGGCTGTGCAGTATCCGTTCCGCTACATACAAAAAGTAACGCGGATCAAGGTTCTGATCTTGATCGGATTCGTCTGGTTCTGGCCCCTCGTGACGATAATCATCCAGGGCGTATTTCCTGGAAAAGGAAGCCTTACGTACCAAGGCTACTCCACAATGACCTTTTCGATCCTGATGCTCGGCATCATGGTGATTCTGAACGCGAGACTCTACGCCGTCATCAGGCGGCAGCAGAAGAGGGAGCCGCAGGCCGACGGAGGGACACGGCACAACTCCGCCTCGCTCATCGTCGTCGCGTCGACCCTGTTCATCGTCCTGTGGTTGCCCAACATCGCGCACGTGTGCACCTGCTTCGCCTTCAAGCTCTGCCTCATCATCTCCAACAACGCGACTAATCCGTTCGCCATCCTACGCATGGCGAACACCCTCACCACGCCGCTCATCTTCCTCTTCGGAAGCCCCATGACCAGGGACTCCGTCAAGACACTGGTGCGACGTCTCAGATTTAAAAGGTGAATTCGAAAAAAATCGTGATGCGTGTATTCAATTGTGACTCTACTGGCGCTAAGCGTGAGCAATTCTTTGTCAAAACTATATTGATCAATATGAAGCCTCGATGCGTGCATGTATGTTGAACTTCTTTCGCACCATACGCAGCCAACCATGCTAATCGGAGGTGCGGGGGAAGGACAACAAACAAAAAAATGGAGTTCTAAAGAAATTAGTTTTCAATCTAGATGTATGTGCTGGATAATGAAAAACATGTCTATTGCAAGGTGGTAATGGGCACTGGTGCGATGTTGCACTATGTTCAAGACGTCTGGTCAATGCAAATGTAAGATACGCACAACACTCGACAAAACTGAGCCATAGGCTGCACTAAGCGAAGGAAATAAACTCAGATTTTTTTTAATTCCGCTGCCTAGTATGAAACATTCGCTAACGTGCTGTAAATAACCACTACATGTACGCACAGATCAACAATATTGTTTGTGTTCGTTATTATCTCTTCGTTCACAACATTTATATAATGTCGGCTGATATATAACGGAATTACATGAAAGCACATTATACCGGTTATTTATACACTTTCTTACAACCACAAACCCACATAAATGGCACACCGCTGATGCCACTTAACAATAGCATTTCCATTAGAACAGTGTCTACATTTAGTTCCATCTCAAGACGCAGCAGAGAATATCCGTGAGCTATTCATTTTATAGAAGCGGGCAGTGACAGGTGCTGGAACACAAAGGAAGGTCTTGAGCCAGGACTTGAACAGGGTCAGGGAGTCGACAACACGGATGGCTGGGAGTTCCTGACGGTAGGAACAGCAGAGAAGAATGAGAAACCGCCCATTGAGCAAAAAGGTTGTGACTGGAGGATCGAACAGAGTGCCTCGGTTGCTGGAGCAGAGAGTGCGTGCAGCAGAGCAAAGAGAGATGAGGGGGAGAGGTAGGAGAGTGTGTGGAGGGGAGTAGACTGAGATGTGATGGGAGAGGTAAGAGAGCACGTGGAGGGGAGTAGAGTGAGGCGAGAGGGGAGAGGTATGAGAGTATGTGAAGTGGGGGGTAGAGTGAGATGGGAGGGGGGAGATAGGAGAGAGAGTGGATGAAATCAGAGTGAGATGGGAGGGCGGAGGTATGAGAGAGCATGGAGGGGAGTAGAGTGAGATGTGATAGGAGAGGTAGGAGTGTGTATGGACGGTCGTAGGGTGGAATGAGAGGGGAGAGGAAGGAGAGTGCATGGAGGAGTATAGATTGAGATGAGAGGGGAGAGGTTAATTAGTGCACAGATAGAAGTAGAGTGAAATGAGAGGGGAGAGGCAGGAGAACACGTGGAGAGGTGTAGAGGGAGAGAAAAGACAGGAGAACACGTCGAGGGGAGTCGAGGGAGATGAGAGGTAGGCAGGGGCAGACACAATAACACATCAAACCAAAACTAATGGTGATATCGGTTAACGTGCTCATCATTTCTCTCTTTGACAGGGAACTTGTGGCAGCTCTGGTGCCATGACAACTCGTGTGTGTTCGCTGCACATTTCCTATCAATAACATCGCAGGCGAACGAATTCACACGTTCAGGTATCAACAAACGCCAAAGATATACAGACAAAATTATACTTGTATTGTTTGAACGTATATAGTGAAATTAAGCCACATTGCCTTGTGGGTACAAATTACATCAATCAAAAACCTATGGTGCTGAGATTGTTTAGCTAATTTCTAAATATAATCATGATTGTAATAATGTTCACCTTTATAATGGATAGATACAGTGACTTGTGGATATATACTGAGTAGCATTCCCCTATTCGAGTTGCTCTTCCCACCAACTGAATATAAACAGCTTCATAACATCCTGGGATTTACGAAATATATTCGGTGTATGTTTGGTAAAATAAATATGACCATGCTATAAAACGTACACAAATAAAGAATTGGTAATTGAACGAGTAGTATTTATAGCTTAAGTCAACTGGTACGAACTCATCATCAGCTATCAGCACCATTAAAACCAAACAAAGAACATAAACAATTGTATTTACCCGGTAAAGCCCACTGAGCTACTAGCCAAATAATCTAAACGCACGTTTAAAAATATGGACGGAAAAACCGTAGGACCAGGAGAAAAATCCACGCGACCATGGGGAGAGAGACATGCAAATTCCAAATATCGAGACGTCAGGGTTGGGATCGAACCCACTGCAGACCAGGCAAGGGAGAAAACACCTCGCCACTGCGGCGCCCCCAATACCTGCACGCGAGCCAATTTCATCGCTCCACCCCCGTGGTGGACACCACCTCGGGGGCGTTCTGTCATTGGGCTGCCACTCTGCCGCTAAGTCTCGACCGCGGGCCATAGCCGTCCCTTCGAGCGACGTTCCCTGCCCGCAAGTCCGCGTACTTTTCTTGGCAGTCAAACCGCACACGCTCTCTGATCCACGTGTTCCTCTTCCTATCTCTCAGTGTAATCACGAACGTGCATCTCTACATGCTTCTTTGTGCACTAGTCCATCTTTTTTACATCCCCATTTTCTTTGTCAAGGTCCGTATGCCTGATTTATGTTCCAACAGGTAATATGCGCTGATTTTAAACAATCAAAAACAATGTTTCTTTAGGAACATTGCTCCAACCTGGGCTTGTCCACCTATTTTTATTGCAGCAGTAATTAACCGAGCTGCAGGTAATAAATGACAAGCAATCTTTAAGAACTGCATCTTAGGAACAACGCAGTGATAGAGTAAGCATTGCCCAGCATCATGGACCACATGGTAAACCACTGCAGCCCCCCCTCCTTCAACAGAGGAGGAACAGCAAAACTACACGAAATGGTCTCTGGAAGCCCTCTCGTAGCTCGCAGACCTCGACATTAGCATTTTGCCCCCAAACATATTGCTGCTGCCATCATGCGCAATAATAGAACAGAATGGGAACGCGTGTTTATCAGGGCAGGTATTAGAGGCCAAAGACTCTTTCATAGCATTTGACCGCGTTTCCAGCACACACGCCACCGCCGCTGGAAATATCCGCGGTCTCCCTGTTCCCGCGAAAGCCATCCTCCACCACTGATCCTCCCCGATATTACAATGTATTTCGAAGGTTCAAAGTGTTGCCGTTTAGATGGTCGCATTCCTGCAGGTCAGGTCAAACTTGTGGATTTCTGTTTCTATCTGTCGGGCTCTCCAATTGGTCGTGAATATTGCGTCGGGCTGCATTTTATATCAGTTGGGCATGTACTGATGCACTCATTCGTAGGTTTAAAGTGGATTATTATGCTCATTATACATGTGTAATGACAGGGTGACACCTGTCGGCATGTAGGGGTAATTACGGTTATGGCTGCATTACATAATGCCTTATTATAAGGGGGGCGTATCTGGGCTAAAGGTGAAAGGGCGGAGTCAGTCGAGAAGCTCCGGGAACCTTCCCGAAGGTTCTGCAAAGGGGGCGTGGCCAGAGGTGGAGCTTGTCCAAGCCGGGTAGATATAAGAGGGACCGAACCAGATGTTTGGGGCTGTTCTGGGCGTCCTGGGTCCTGGCTCCGTCGCTGCTCGTCGTCATCTCTACGTCTTCGACCACGTGGCTGTTCTTCTGCAAGACTATCTCCGTCGCCGCCGCTATGCTAGTCGAACAGCTAGGGTAGTGTATGACGGAGATGGGCTGCGTGTTAGGATCGCCTATGTGTAGCTGCGTTACGAAGCGTATCGCCCCGTGTGCTCTTAATACATAAGAAGCCTTCTACTCGTCGTGTCTCGCAAGTCGCTCGCTCCACATGCATCACTTCAATGTAAAAACCTATAATTATCTTACGATGTAAATAAAAATTACATTCAAACGCTTTGCACATTTTACAGTTAGGCTAATGGCACGGGCACAATGGTACAAATAAGACAACAACACAAGAAACAATACAAACGAGATTGTCAGAAGACCAAAAAATGAGAGAATCGAATAATTACCCTAAATCATGAAAATTAATCGAATCGCGGGGATGGGATGAACTACTACGTGTCTAATGTGTATCGCGTCTAGGTGCGTCTAAATGAAAAATGTTTCCGATCAGATTGTTTCAAATAAAATAGAAATCACAAGATTAAGAAACATATAATATACTGAATTGCGTATGTTTTTTTCATGCATGAAATAAATTGATTACCAAAAGAAATTGCCCTCCTTTGTGATTGTTCATACTATTGAGATATATTACGACTACATGGAGAAACATGCATTGTTGCAACGTAAGCTTTCACACCCGTCAATAAAATTCAATGGAACGTGCTTATGACAAGGCTCGCACGAACGGCAACCGATGGATCAAATTAGCGATCAAGAGGCGGCCAAGATAAGTGGCAATTATAAAGAATCAATCAAAGGGGAGATGGAGCAAAAATAATAGGAGCACATGCTGATAGATACAGCCATTCACACCAACAGGCAGTGGAATTAACCTCCATCCAGCAGCGAATCGAAGTGGCTTAGTGATCATTCATGCTCAATGCGACTGTACATTGATGCGATGCTGTCCCTCGCAAATGCAAAGCATATTGAGATGCCGTCTAACACGTAGGGTGCAGTTAGACAATAGATATATTGAAATTGGGTGCATTGGTAATTTGGGGTTGTTTGACCACGGGGCCTAACCCGAACACAATTATGGACCTATTGTGCAAACAGATGTTACAGAAGCTATAACAAATGATTAAACAATTGTAAGTTGTTAGAAGTAAAAAAAATAACATTGTTAGCTATGACATTAAATAACATAACATTTGATAATTTCATCTACAAATATGTTCCCATTTTTTATATTATTTAAAGTCTCCTGGTAGCTGTCCATTTTGAACAATGTTTGAAATCTTCTTTGGTTCTTTCGGTAAAGTCACGTAGAATGAGAATAAAATAATAAATTGATAAAATAAAATAACACAATAAAATTCTCACGACGTTTCGGCCACAACACAAGCCGAAACGTCGTGAGAATTTTATTGTGTTATTTTATTTTATCAATTTATTATTTTATTCTCATTCTACGTGACTTTACCGAAAGAACCAAAGAAGATGAATCCTTGCAGTCACGAAAGCTTCTAATCGAAATGTTTGAAATGTTGTCTTGCTTTCAGCCGTGAGGTTTGGTGGTAAGGAGTTAATTCCGACACAAGCGTGTATTTCACACAACGTTATGTTCGTGGTTACAGTGAACCTCGCGCAGCGATGACCTCGATAATTCACCGAATAAAAGTGTGTGTGGGGGGGGGGGGGGGGGGGAGAGGGGCTTCTCGTGAAAATACCGATGTCCGCCTGGTTTTCAGGTCACAAGTGTCAGTTCATGTGCAACGAAGTTCCTCACCTTATCAATACTTAGAATAAAAAAAAACTGAACCAAAAATAAACAAACGTAGAGTCTGTATATATATTTTTTTTACAAGTATGTATATAGTACGCCATCCCACGTCTCATTGCCAGAGTTCGACCTGCACTCTCTTTTAAGAGCCACTTCAAGGCCCCCACCTCTCTCGCCTGGCTTTCGAGCGACGCCGAACTTGGCTCCGCGCCTCACGATCTGTGACATAGTTGTGCGCGTTAGACATCGCATTACTTTAATTACACTCTCATGCACGTGCTCTTCGTTCTGTCTCTCGGTGTAATTCCAGCCACACATGTCTCCACGCTCCTTTGTGCACTCTTCAGATTGTTTTCCTTCCCCCGATTTTCTTAATCAGGGTTCATGTTTCTGATCCGTATGTCATAGAAGGTAACATACACCACTTAATAACGTTCTCCTTGAGGCTCACGAGTATATTGATTTCATGATCAAGTTGAGTATTTTTTTAAGTAATCTGGTCCTGCTTTTTTCAACCCCTTCACTTATTTTCTTTTGTCCCGGTTCACTTTCAGCAAGTACCCAAGGTACAAATACTCGCATGTGTTTTCCAGATTTGTCCATCTAATTGAGAGATGCATTTCTTTATGTTGACTTGTTGTACTCGACTTTTTTTATCCCTTATATTAATCTCGAAGCCAACTTACGTCTGCAGACTATGATAAAGGGATTTGACTTGGTACAAAAAAGATAACAGCGAAGCATACTATCAATAAATTAAGGCCTACATAAATGTTCAAGTATAAAACATATTAAATGATATTGCTCGAATAAAAATACAAAAGAGATTAACAAGCCAAATTGTGTAATGTAGCAGCCTCAACCAATGCTTCTCCTTTTCACTAAGAGTGGTCAATGTAAATACTTATTGTTTACCAATTAAAAGTGTTTTACTTTACGACTAGCAATGGAGTTATTCCGTGACATACAGTGAGAGAAAAAGTATTTGATCCCCTGCTGATTTTGTACGTTTGCCCACTGACAAAGAAATCAGTCTATAATTTTAATGGTAGGTTTATTTGAACAGTGAGAGACAGAATAACAACAAAAAAATCCAGAAAAACGCATGTCAAAAATGTTATTTGACCCCTCTGCAAAACATGACTTAGTACTTGGTGGCAAAACCCTTGTTGGCAATCACAGAGGTCAGACGTTTCTTGTTGTTGGCGACCAGATTTGCACACATCTCAGGAGGGATTTTGTCCCACTCCTCTTTTGCAGATCTTCTCCAAGTCATTAAGGTTTCGAGACTGACGTTTGGCAACTCGAACCTTCAGCTCCCTCCACAGATTTTCTATGGGATTAAGGAGACTGGCTAGGCCACTCCAGGACCTTAATGTGCTTCTTCTTGAGCCACTCCTTTGTTGCCTTGGCCGTGTGTTTTGGGTCATTGTCATGCTGGAATACCCATCCACGACCCATTTTCAATGCCCTGGCTGTGGGAAGGAGGTTCTCACCCAAGATTTGACGGTACATGGCCCCGTCCATCGTCCCTTTGATGCGGTGAAGTTGTCCTGCCCCCTTAGCAGAAAAACACCCCCAAAGCATGTTTCCACCTCCATGTTTAACGGTGGGGATGGTGTTCTTGGGGTCATAGGCAGCATTCCTCCTCCTCCAAACACGGCGAGTTGAGTTGATGCCAAAGAGCTCCATTTTGGTCTCATCTGACCACAACACTTTCACCCAGTTGTCTTCTGAATCATTCAGATGTTCATTGGCAAACTTCAGATGGGCATGTATATGTGCTTTCTTGAGCAGGGAGACCTTGCGGGCGCTGCAGGATTTCAGTCCTTCACGGCGTAGTGTGTTACCAATTGTTTTCTTGGTGACTATGATCCCAGCTGCCTTGAGATCATTGACAAGATCCTCCCGTGTAGTTCTGGGCTGATTCCTCACCGATCTCATGATCATTGCAACGCCACGAGGTGAGATCTTGCATGGAGCCCCAGGCCGAGCGAGATTGACAGTTCTTTTGTGTTTCTTCCATGTGTGAATAAGCACACCAAATGTTGTCACCTTCTCACCAAGCTGCTTGGCAATAATCTTGTAGCCCATTCCAGCCTTGTATAGGTCTACAATCTTGTCCCTGACATCCTTGGAGAGCTCTTTGGTCTTGGCCATGGTGGAGAGTTTGGAATCTGATTGATTGATTGCTTCTGTGGATAGGTGTCATTTATACAGGTAACAAGCTGAGATTATGAGCACTCCCTTTAAGAGTGTGCTCCTAATCTCAGCTCGTTACCTGTATAAAAGACACCTGGGAGCCAGAAATCTTTCTGATTGAGAGGGGGTCAAATACGTATTTCTCTCATGAAAATGCAAATCAATTTATAACATTTTTGACATGCGTTTTTCAGGATTTTTTTGTTGTTATTCTGTCTCTCACTGTTCACCTACCATTAAAATTATAAACTGATAATTTCTTTGTCAGTGGGCAAACGTACAAAATCAGCAGGGGATCAAATACTTTTTTCCCTCACTGTATTCTGTGCTCTGTTGTATCTCATGTACTGGTTTAGAATATGTTGGGTGTTTTACTTGAAAACACAGAAAATGACTTAATAATTAGCACTTGTAATGGTGTCTTTCACAAAGTTTCAAGACCTCCTGAATGAAAAGAAGACATCAAAATAAAAACACCACGCAACAATATTCGATTGACTATCCCCCATTGGTAGAGAGTTCCACAACTGGGGGGGGTCACCGGTGGGTAGTTTCACAACGTGGGGGCCATTACCCAAAATGTCATCTATGTCGTACTTTTCCCTTCAAGGCCATGTGTTACTGACGACTGTGCTGAGGTTTTATTCGAAAATATAAGACGGGAGACACGTGTACGAGCTGTGAATGGTACATGGTGGTGTGGCTATGAGAGGGGTTTCCGACGCACAGCTGAACAAAGCCTCGTGACACAGAGAGATGGGCTGGTATGGCTGTGAGGGCTAAATGCTATTTGCTGGGATGGGTGCATTTAGTACAGCGGCAAAAGAAGGATTTCAATTCCCACGGTTACAGGCCTTGCATCTTCATGAGGAACACAATCATAATTATAAATAAAAAATCCCTCTTGAAAATTTGGATTCGCATTATGAATTTGCGCACGATTGTGGTTCATTACAGCAGTGCTGCTTAACGTTTGCCATCCCACGGAACTCAATTTTGAGTTTGCTCAATCTGCACGGTACACCAAACCAAAAACAACGCTGTGAGCCTGTCCATCATCTAGCAGTAGATTGATCATGGCTGATGTAAATGCGTGTGTGTGTGTGTGTCCGTATTTCTCAAAAAGAGCCACTCCCTGTTGTTTGGCAGTCTCCTGCCCCGAGAAGAGGACTGTTTTCCCCTCATGGTGGCAGGAGCCAGAGCCAGTCCACCGGACCTCTTGAATACCACAGAGATCCAGGCGGTACCGGTCCAGCTCCCGACAGAGGAGTGGCAGCCTCTCCTCCGCAGTGAGCGTTCGAACATTCCACTTGGCCACACGTAGTGTTTTTTTGTTGTTTCTGGAGGAGCCCCGAGGGTAAGGATTGTCTCCTGGCTCTGCCAAATGGGGTTTGGCCAGGCGACGTAATAGATGTCTGTCCCCCCGGGGCCTCTGGCACAAGCTTATTTATGAAAATTTTCCGTCGTGGTTTAGCGGTAATTAATTGAAGGTGGAGGGGTTACCAGCCCCTCGCACCCGTTCAGAGCCTGCTTTTGGCCGCTGTAGTGGTCACAAACGCCATGAGGGGTAAGGCCAATCGGAATTGGCCCTCCCCCCACAGCACTGCCCACGACAGCGTTGCCCATCCGGCAACACAAGAAGGTAGGGGGATGTTTTGCCGGACCTGGTCTGGAGTGATTGTAAGGTATGGGCCAGTTCAGCTCAATAACAACGGCAGGAGGCTGCTAGAATTTTGTGCAGCCCATGGACTTGTAACACGCTGTTCCGGCATCGGCGCATCCACACAACATCATGGATGCATGCCGGGTCCAAGCAAGAACATCTTCTGGACTACATAGTGATGGAACAGCGGATCCGGGCCCATGTCCTTGACACCAGGACCTACCGTGGAGCTGATCTGCCCACTGACCATCGACTTGTCATCTGTAAGATGCGCCTGCCATTCTTCCACTCCAGTGGTGGGTGTACACCCATGACCCCATTCAAACCCTTAGTGGAATGGTCTCAGCTAGCTGAAGAAAGTTGCAAGCGAGAATTTAATTATCGCTTGCGGCTGGGGTTGGCATCGTCCCCCACTCCTCCTGATGTCGAGGGGAAATGGGCGAGGTTTAGGACTGTGGCTCATGCAGCTGCAATGACTGCTTTGGGTACACGGTCCAGACCTCCCCAGAGACCCTGGCTGACAGAGGAGGTGTTCAGGCTGGCTGAGAAAAAGCAACAGCCCGACTCTCATCGGTTACAGCATCCCACGTCGGAGAATGAGGAGGCTTAGCACAGCCTTCGCTCGGAGCTTCGGAGAGCCGTGAGGCGCTGCAAGGATGGGTGGTGGTCGCGGGTGGCTGAGGAGATGGAGTCTGCCTCAATGGCCCGCGATCACAAATCGCTATTTAATTCCATCATAAAAGTAACCTGCAGCATAACACCTATTACCATCATTAGGGGAAAGAACGGTGATCCAATCTCCGACCCCCAGGAACAGCTTTGCAGATTTACTGAGCATTTCTGTGAGGTCCTGGGGTAGGGGAAATCCCTCAGCCTGGATAACGTCGTGGGACAAATTGGGGATGACCCTGCTGAGGCTGCGGTGCCTCAAATATTGGAAGAAGTCACCCCCTGTAAGTGGCTGGCTGAGGTGCCATCTGTTGAGGAAGTACTGAAGGCGATCCAGAGTCTGAGACCAGGAAAGGCACGGGGCAGAGATGATCTCGCAAGCGAAATGCGGAGGGAGGGTGGCGTTTGTGCACAGACTGCCCTACATGACATCATAACAACAGTCTAGACCACTGGACGAGTTCCTGCAGGACTGGAAGGATGCCCTGGTGGCCCCCCTCTTTAAGAAGGGGGACTGTACAGACTGTAACAACTACAGGGGCATCTCACTCCTCAGTGTGCCGGGAAAGGTCCTGGCAAGGATTATTTAACATCGCCTTGCTAGGCACGCTGAGGAGAGGCCTGGGGAGTCCCAATGCGGTTTCAGGAAAGGGCGGTCCTGCACAGATGCCATATTTTCTGTCCGTCTGCTACAGCACAAGTGTAGGGAATTTCAACAAGACCTACATCTCTGCTTTATTGACCTGGTCAAGGCCTATGATACCATCAGTAGGCCTGGGCTCTGGGTCGTTCTTCGTGCTTTCGGAGTCCCTGACCCTCTGCTCACGATCATTAAGGACCTTCATGATGGTGAGCAGGCCCGGGTAAAACTACGTGGCCGGGAGACGGAACCATTCCCTGTACACCTTGGGGTGCGACAGGGATGTCCACATTATTTAACATCTATTTCGACCACGTAGTTCGTGAAGCCTTCAATAGCTGTACCGGAGGAATTTCCATCTGGTACAGATACAATGGGAGGCTGATCGATGCCCGGGTGTGGTCAAGAGATGGCTCCCTATTACTCAACCATGTTATCTATGTCGATGATCTGGATATTACTGCTCACTCAGAGGAGGAGTTGGAGGTGCTGCTGCTGAACCTGGAGCTTGCCACTAAGAGGTGGGGCCTTACCCTCTGCCCCACCAAATCTAAGCATCTGCCTGAGTATTTTGTACCATCGGACACTTCACCCCCATAACTCCCAATTGGTGATAGGGCAGTTGTGGAGAGAGTGGAGGGTTTCCCATACCTGGGCAGTGTGCTCATGACCGGCTCCGGTTTAACAGCAGAGGTCTCACTCCGAATCAGTCGAGCGGCATTATCTTTCCATCGGTTGCGTAACGCTGTGTGGAAGCTACCTGGTCTGTCGCTCCGCACGAAGCTTCAGGTCTTCTCGGCCATGGTCATTCCCTCCCTTCTCTACGCTTGCGAAACGTGGACACCCCTAATGGAATATCTTCGCCGGTTAGAAACATTTAGGCTGGCCTGCCTACGATCCATCCTGGGTTTAACCAGGCTAGATTGTGTGAGGAGCTCACAAATCCTTGAAAGATCTGGACAAAGTCCCATCGATGAGCTCCTCCGGCAGGCAAGGCTGCGTTGGCTGGGCCATGTAGCCCGCATGCCCAGCCACCGCATGCCTAAACAGCTTTTGTTTGGCCGAATCGAGAGAACGAAACGGGCGTGGCACGGGCTAGAGAAGAGATGGAGTGATGTGGTACAGGAGGATGTGGAGCTGAGTGGACTTGCCGATGACTGGTACCAGCGGTGTCAAGATCGGCCTCTGTGGAGGAAGTTCGTGAAGGATGCTACTGGGCAGTTGGAGGCAGTCGCCCTCCAACAACAACGGAGGGCGGAGGAGCGACACTCACAACAACGAGCGGAGCGCCGGGTGGCTTCAACACAGCAAGTTGGTACAGCAGGGGGCACAGGTGGTGCATCAGCCAGTCGTCTCAGTCCGTCGACCTGTGGCACCTGGGTCTGCCCCGTCACCTCAAGGTGCACATAGCCTGGCACAAGCGTCGTGGTGACGTCACCGCCACTTAGTGGCGAATGGCGGTTGTTGTATTTCTCAAGTATAACGCCACTCTGGATGGACTTGACACAACCGTAGAAATGTGGAATTTGTTCACGGGTTTAGTTCATGGTTTTATTTGCATTTCAGTGTCTCACGCATGTGTTCATGTCAATGTCTACCTGTCTATTCAATTGCTTTCACGTTGATGTCTGTGTCTACACATACTTGTCAATCCCTTATCAGTGCCTACCATATTACAGCCCAATTCAGACCTTGTTAGTCACCCCGTGCCCTATTAATCTCAACGTCAATCCTACAAAGTCCCATCACAAGGGAAAAAACACGAACAAAGACACTTTTTTGCTGCCCGTATCGAAACGGCTGGTAGCCGTATGGACCTGAAATACTAAATTTTCCTATACAAAAATACGGCTAAACCGTATGGATTGAGAGGAATGTCTACGTGTTTGTCCGTTATTATTTTTATTTTTCGTTGTCCGCGTCTCCGTCGATCAATTCGCAAAACACCACACGGTGGGCACGCCCTGGGATTTTGACGCGGGGGCAAGCCGGTTGCCATCAATTCGGTGGTCAATAGCAGCAGCAGCAGCAGCACACATACCAATTTTAGTGTTTTATTAATTCCCACAGGCATGGGCTACAAATAGCCCACAAGGGAATTACAGAGCCTATATATGCATCTGAATCTGAAGGCAAGTCAATCCGTACAAAAGCCAAGAACATTTTCCACGTGAGTGACCCGAGCCTAGGCGACGACTGTTCTTTCTGTCGACGCGAGGCCATGTCCGTGCCGCTCATCAACCTGGTGAAGACGCCAGGAGACGGGGCGCTGATCGCTTTCCACGCCTGTCTGGCGACGAGTAGCGTCGCGAGCAACTCGCTGCTGCTGCTCACGCTGCTCTGCTCACCGGTGCTCCTGAAAAGAAACAACTACCTGTACACGCTGAGCATCACCGTCAGCGATTTAATCGCCGGAGCCGGCTGGTTCTACCTCGGTCTGTACGACGTGAGTCAAGAGTTAGAGGCGTACGATAGTCCCCTGCGGGTGCTGGCAACGGTCCACGGCATATCTCTCGTCACAATTGTGGCCGCCATGGTGGACAGGTACCTCGCTGTGAAGCACCCGTTCAAGTACCTGCAGAAGATGACAAGGACCAAGGTCGTGATCGTGATCGCGCTCACCTGGGCGTGGCCCGCCCTGTCGATTATCGTGCGCCTAATCTTCCCCAGCGGTAACGGTCAAACAAGTCAAGGGTATGTCACGTTAATCTTCTTGGCCGGCATGTTTGGGGTGATGGTGATTTTGAACGTCAGACTCTACATCGTCACCAGTAAACAGCAAAACAGGGAGCCACACACTGGCAGGGAGTACAAGCACCGCTCTGCTTGGCTCATCATCGTTGCGTCTTCACTGTTTATCGCTCTGTGGACTCCGAACATAGTCCACTTGTCCATCTGCTTTGCCTTTAGACGGTGCTTTTCAAGTCAAAACATTGCCAACAACCCTCTCTCTATCTTGCGCATCTTGAACACACTCACCACACCGCTCATATTCATGTTTGGAAGTCCAATGACCAGAACCTCGCTCAAGGCCTTACTGCAACGCTTGAGATTTAAAAGGTAATTCTGATTTATTATTTTAATGCATAAGTACTTAATTTAAACGTATTCCTTACAGGAACGATAGAGGAAACTCATAATTTGTCCAGCTCGTCATGAACAGTAAAAATGTAAACTGTTAATGCAATATGTTTTACGAATGACATTACCGTAAACTTTTAGCAAAAACTAAAAACACATTTGTCAATAATACTGTGGCGCTAAAAAGAAAAAAAAGAGATATATATAAAGTATAACGGGTGATATTTCGGGCAATGTCACCTTCTTCACAGCACACGCATAGGCCAGAGTGGATGAGTGGGCCAAGTTTTTTTTTTATGCGACAGAGTTACTGAGATTTTTTGTTGCTTTTATTTGTGCTGTGCACCACTGCCAATGCAGCAGCTGTAGCAGCAGCAGCAGCAGCGCCAAATAACTTGTTTGCCTTACAACAAGTCTGCAACCTCAAAAAGAATGCCATTTTCCTTGTGCTTTATTTGTTCCTGGGTGGCTTCTGTTCATTTAAAAGCGTTCATTCATCGTCTATATCAGTGATTCTTCAACTGGTGTGCACGCGCCCCTTGGGGGTTCGAGACATGGCCAGATTGTTTTAGAAGGTAAATCATCGAAAAGACAAAATTAAGCACGGTCAAGTAGGTACAACTACTTTGTTTCATCAAAACTAAGAATTTATTAACATTATACATTGTTTAAAGACTGAGAACCAACGGGGTGCCAGACTGCAGTAAACGTTAAGAACCAATGGTCTACATTGATGGCTAATTTTGTGTTTGGGTGGTGCGACCCTATAAAATCTGATTTACACCGCGTCACAATTCATATAACACGTTGCGCCAGTCATGCTCAGTTGGTCACCTGGCAAGACATTTCCAATAACATTGCTCGCTCTTTGTCTCATTGTTTTTCAGATCTGCGACAATTAATGTGCAATAAATATAGCGGACATGGTGCCCGGCCAGTGCGCGTGTACATGCGCACACAAAACATGCAGCTCCTTGCTCAAGGCATCAAACATGAAGAATAGACCCATGGACCATTTAACAACTCAATGCTCCATTCACAAATACGAAGGAGGCATCCTTACGGCGTTTCACCACTCCGCTACTCCTAACACAATTATCTGACTTCACCACCTGAATGTGAATGTATAGTCAATGTATAGAAGAAGAACATGAAGATATAGTAGAAATAAATCATGTTTTTCTTAAACTACTTGCGACTACCTTGCTATCTCTCCATTCATGCCAACTAATGATAAGAGTGATATCTGATTTTCAAGACATCATAAATCATATTCTTAAAGTCTAAACCTGGTTTTCCATTCGATTTTAAACTGTAATCTAAATGAGGAATAACCAGCACATTGATACGGTCACTAGAACAAGATTTTTCGATCTCCAATTGTCAACAATAATAATAATGCATGCACAGTGGAATAAGTTGTCTGTAAGGTGTATACAAATAAGATACTGAGCTTATCTTGACGATTGGCAGCTCAAGCATACCTTTGCATATTAAGACGTGCCTTAATATTCTCACGTCATATTTTAAAAATAAATACTTATCAAGGGAGAGTTTCAGTAAAACTATGACGATCTTCAAATATAGAAACATATTTCATCTACATCATGGGACCTCCTTTTCCAGTACCAAAATATGAGAACATGTTTTCCCCTTTTTCTGGCAACAGAACAGGTGTTAAGATGTTAAAACACCAAACTGAAACCTTTTACAAGGAATCGTGTCTGTATTAACCACAATACTTGTGGTCAGAATGCAAACAAAAAACATTCTGATAATATATGCATTGTCCTTGAAACTGAATGGTCCACATCAGAGACAGCTTTCTTTAGTCTCAAATGGTGTTAGACCAGAGGACGCCAAAAGGCGTCTAACACCATTGCACGGCCATCTAACGCTTGCTCTGTCTCCCACAGTAAGCATCTCCCTCTTGCAGTTTTATGTTAGGAATTAAGTTTCTTCACTAAAACTTGTTTTAATGCAATACTTCTCAAATCTGTTGCCTACAGGTCTAGTTTTGACACCGGCCATTCCGGTACCTGATTTCATTAGCATCAACGTTCATATATCAACTCATGCCGCAAGTCTAAAGTCAATAAAATGGGTCCTGAGGTGAATAAACAAAAACTCGACACAAGGTTTAACGTGAAATTCCAAAACCACATCAAAATCAGAATCTTAAGTGTGCGGGAGGAATCCGATGAGCTATGAAGCTCTTTTTCACAGATGTCCAGTAGGGGCGGGTCAGCCAGTTACAAGAGCAAAGAAACAATAAAATAATAAAATATATATAAAACAATAAAAATTCTCACGACGTTTCGACCATAACACAAACGACCGTTTATTATTTCATTGCTTACCTTCAACGTGACTTTACCGAAAGAACTAAGAATATGAATTACTGCAGTCACGAAAGCTTTCAATAAAAATTTAACAGCAAAGAATACAAAAAAAACGATAGGCGTGCAAAATATAGAAAGTGAGGAAAAATAGACGCGTAAAATGAATAAAGTATATAAGTGCAAAATTAGAATTAGTACATAAAAAAAATAATCATCAACATCAAACACATCGCCTACAGAATCGGGTGCCACGCAATCTAAAGTTTGAGTTTATTTAGCTCACACCCTCCTCTCAATTCGTGTTCCCTTGCTGTAAACGTCAACGGCTTTCATTGTCAACCTGTTCACATTGACAGGTTGCTCAGAAACTCCTTGCCTTCTTCGCTGCGTCTATGGCTCTACCGTGACTCTAAGTAATTGACCGAACTGCATTTGTATTACTCCGTTGAGCAATCAGTACGCATTGAAGGAATGCCTTCAAACTCGCTGCGCTTCAGTTTCGCAGGCAAAGAAATAACACCCAGGAGGCGTGATCGTGAAAAAAAAACCACAGACGTGAATTTTGAGTGGCAACCTACTAAAGATACTGCACTTATTACAGTGGTTCCCACTGCAGGTTTAGTGTTCCAAAGTACGGTAAGTGTAAAATGATCATTATTAAAACGATATTTCAATTGCGACTCCGTTAATCAGGCAACAAGTCCATGCGCCGGCAATGGGTTACATGACTGAGGGTCAGAGATCGGCTGGTTTTGTACGCAGGATCACAGAGTGGCGGCGCAATGGTTGGGCGCATCGCGCTACGAATCCAGCGATCTGAATCCGATTCCCTTCCTCGGCCAACATCAGCTGCACGTGATATCTTAAGTGATCTTGGGTTCTCCCGCCTTCCTCTGTCACAATCTTGTACCAGCAGTGAGTCCGTCCCTCATACAACAAGAGCCAGGGGCTAACCCCAGCTGGTAACACGTGGCAAGGAGTGGACGTGAATCGTGAGGGTGGATTTCATGCTCCAGCACACAACATCCATCCTCGTCGACTTTAGACGTGCTGCATGGGTGTGAGCTGCTCTATAAATAATTATGATGATGATGATGATATCATGTATCTGAATGCCAGCTGTCAAAACTAGTCCTGTGGGGAACATATTTGAGCAGCGTTGTGTTAAAACAAGCTTTCGTGAAGAAACTTCATTTGTAACAGATTACTCCAAGAGGGAGATGCTTACCGTGGGAGACGGAGCAGCACCCATGATAAATTGTCACGCACGGTCAAGCATCGTTAAACATTTCATATTTACTCAAACGAAATTTGTTTGAATGGATGTTTTTGTGCTCATTTGCGGCTTTATTTCTCGGTCGTGCCCTTGGAGTTGTGCTGTGCATTTGTGCGTTGAATAAAGTATCGCTTTGCGAAAGAAAGTATGGTTAAACAACCCCCGTGGACTGACACTGTGAGGGTAAGCCTGTGTCCAGCGGGTGATTGACACAGGGCTGTGAATTTGTATTTATCAATATTTTCCACAATTATCACCGATTATTAAATGCGCAACAGTTACAAGTGACGAACAAGCACGGCTTGCTGCTTTACTTGTACTGCGTATCTTATTTTTACATTAGCGTGTATATTGAATTGGTGTGGATGAATAAAAGGTATGAAATAATATGCTATGAGTTGTGGTTTATATGATTAAAAGCAACCGGAGGAAATGAAAAAACACGGTTTTTTTGTTTACAATACTCGAAGGCAGCATACTAATGAAAACATGATTTTCATTACATTTTATTTTATTTACGGCAGGATTATTTAATAGCACTGTAAATATATTATGAACCTATGGGGCAGCAATAAATGGGATCTCAATTAGAGTCAATTTATTGCAGGGCTGCACTAGAGGGAGCTATAGAGAGCCCTTTAAGAGGGTATTTGGCCTACTCTTCCACGCTGGTCAGACGTCTCGGAAAAGGTGGGAGTACCCACACTTTGCTCCATCACACGCGGTGGCGAGATGTTAACTACCTCGCCTGGTATGCAGGAGGTCGTGGGTGTCAATCCCGACCCTGACGCCTGATGCTGTATATTTGGAGTTTGCGTCTCTCTCTAATCATTACCATCACGGTGGCTGAGATGTTAACTACCTCGCCTGGTATGCAGGAGGTCGTGGGTTTCAATCCCGACCCTGACTTTGCCTGCTGTATATTTGGAGTTTGCGTCTCTCTCTAATCATTACCATCACGGTGGCTGAGATGTTAACTACCTCGCCTGGTATGCAGGAGGTCGTGGGTTTCAATCCCGACCCTGACGCCTGCTGCTGTATATTTGGAGTTTGCGTGTCTCTCTAATCATTACCATCACGGTGGCTGAGATGTTAACTACCTCGCCTGGTATGCAGGAGGTCGTGGGTGTCAATCCCGACCCTGACGCCTGATGCTGTATATTTGGAGTTTGCGTCTCTCTCTAATCATTACCATCACGGTGGCTGAGATGTTAACTACCTCGCCTGGTATGCAGGAGGTCGTGGGTTTCAATCCCGACCCTGACTTTGCCTGCTGTATATTTGGAGTTTGCGTCTCTCTCTAATCATTACCATCACGGTGGCTGAGATGTTAACTACCTCGCCTGGTATGCAGGAGGTCGTGGGTTTCAATCCCGACCCTGACGCCTGCTGCTGTATATTTGGAGTTTGCGTCTCTCTCTAATCATTACCATCACGGTGGCTGAGATGTTAACTACCTCGCCTGGTATGCAGGAGGTCGTGGGTTTCAATCCCGACCCTGACGCCTGATGCTGTATATTTGGAGTTTGCGTGTCTCTCTAATCATTACCATCACGGTGGCTGAGATGTTAACTACCTCGCCTGGTATGCAGGAGGTCGTGGGTTTCAACCCCGACCCTGACGCCTGATGCTGTATATTTGGAGTTTGCGTCTCTCTCTAATCATTACCATCACGGTGGCTGAGATGTTAACTACCTCGCCTGGTATGCAGGAGGTCGTGGGTTTCAACCCCGACCCTGACGCCTGATGCTGTATATTTGGAGTTTGCGTGTCTCTCTAATCATTACCATCACGGTGGCTGAGATGTTAACTACCTCGCCTGGTATGCAGGAGGTTGTGGGTTTCAATCCCGACCCTGACGCCTGCTGCTGTATATTTGGAGTTTGCGAGTCTCTCTAATCATTACCATCACGGTGGCTGAGATGTTAACTACCTCGCCTGGTATGCAGGAGGTCGTGGGTTTCAATCCCGACCCTGACTTTGCCTGCTGTATATTTGGAGTTTGCGTGTCTCTCTAATCATTACCATCACGGTGGCTGAGATGTTAACTACCTCGCCTGGTATGCAGGAGGTCGTGGGTTTCAATCCCGACCCTGACGCCTGCTGCTGTATATTTGGAGTTTGCGTGTCTCTCTAATCATTACCATCACGGTGGCTGAGATGTTAACTACCTCGCCTGGTATGCAGGAGGTCGTGGGTTTCAATCCCGACCCTGACGCCTGATGCTGTATATTTGGAGTTTGCGTGTCTCTCTAATCATTACCATCACGGTGGCTGAGATGTTAACTACCTCGCCTGGTATGCAGGAGGTCGTGGGTTTCAATCCCGACCCTGACGCCTGCTGCTGTATATTTGGAGTTTGCGTGTCTCTCTAATCATTACCATCACGGTGGCTGAGATGTTAACTACCTCGCCTGGTATGCAGGAGGTCGTGGGTTTCAATCCCGACCCTGACTTTGCCTGCTGTATATTTGGAGTTTGCGTGTCTCTCTAATCATTACCATCACGGTGGCTGAGATGTTAACTACCTCGCCTGGTATGCAGGAGGTCGTGGGTTTCAATCCCGACCCTGACGCCTGATGCTGTATATTTGGAGTTTGCGTGTCTCTCTAATCATTACCATCACGGTGGCTGAGATGTTAACTACCTCGCCTGGTATGCAGGAGGTCGTGGGTTTCAATCCCGACCCTGACGCCTGATGCTGTATATTTGGAGTTTGCGTGTCTCTCTAATCATTACCATCACGGTGGCTGAGATGTTAACTACCTCGCCTGGTATGCAGGAGGTCGTGGGTTTCAATCCCGACCCTGACGCCTGCTGCTGTATATTTGGAGTTTGCGTGTCTCTCTAATCATTACCATCACGGTGGCTGAGATGTTAACTACCTCGCCTGGTATGCAGGAGGTTGTGGGTTTCAATCCCGACCCTGACTTTGCCTGCTGTATATTTGGAGTTTGCGTGTCTCTCTAATCATTACCATCACGGTGGCTGAGATGTTAACTACCTCGCCTAGTATGCAGGAGGTCGTGGGTGTCAATCCCGACCCTGACGCCTGCTCCTGTATATTTGGAGTTTGCGTGTTTCCCCCTCCCAGTTGTCACGTGGATTATTCTCCGGGTCCTCCGGTTTTACCCCTCCGCATTTAGAATAAACATCACACGTTTAGAGTATTTGACGGCTATGAATTTCCACGTGATAAGCCACTGCGTTGAGCTATCATTTTATGGCCAGGTCGCTTCTGAAAGAGAGCTGTGTAGCTCAGTGGGCCTTACCTGGTAAAATAAAATACATAGTTTAGTTTTAGTTCGTTTAGTTTAGACCTGCCGACAGTCATTTATACTGCTGGGTGGAGACAGGCAGGGGCGGTGGGGGATAATTTGGTAAACATTTAAAACTTGCCTTTGGCCCGTCCAAGGACGGGTGTATTGCAGTAAATCTGAAACTTGCAAGCGAAACGCAGACGGCGAAGTGATATTCATTGCACCAATGCGTGTGCAATTTGTAAGGGCGCGGTGACAGACTAATTTCATTTAAAGGCTACAATCCCTTGTTCATCACGACGCCCTTTTTACTTTGATGTCTCAACAACAGCGTCACGGAGATCACGTGACGTGAGGGTTCTGCCTTTGTAGTGAGGGTTGTGAGTTGACGCCGAGGGGGGAGGAGGCGCCTCGCCCCCCCATGTGGAGCGACGTCAGCTGCTAATTAATATTAATGAGGGGGGAGGTGTCCATTTGGAAGACGTCACCTCCCCATGACTATTAATGAGGGGGGAGGTGCTACATGTGGAGTGACGTCACCCGCTCATGATTATTAATGAGGGGGGGGATCCATGTGGAGGACGTCACCTGTTCATGATTATTAATGAGAGGAGCTGGCCGACGTGGAGTGACGTCACGTAAATGCTTTCACAGCCACACCCAGAAGATTGAGTTGGCAACGTGTGGATTGCAAGTCCACTGTGATACCCATTATACCATAGCGGCCTCCCTGTTTAGAGAACCACTTTGCCGCTGTACTGTTAAACAGCATTGGCTGATAGGGAATGCTTTGTTCAGTTACACGAATAGCTCATTCACCACTCACCGCACATAAGCGGCAATAAAAAGAAGAGCCGTGTGAATATCTCTGAGTACAGCTTGACAGCGGGGCAGAGTGCCAAAACAAGGGGAAAGCTGTTTTTAAATAGGAGAAATCTGGCTTTCCAAATCCATCAAAGTCCCGACTTATACCTACACTTCTTAGCCCTCTTCACCCAACACAGGCTGGTCTTACCCCTAAAAGTTTGATAAAAATGGAATTTCACAACATTCATAATCATTATCATCCGTGATCAATCCGCTGCCGGATGAAGGCCTCTCCAAGCCGATACCATAGCTTGCAATCCTGCGATGTAATAACATAGCCCAACTCTTGCGAGAGCACGTGCTGGGGTGGACTTCCTCCGAATACGTATTAAAACAATTAACGTCAGACGATAAACGTCGGTAAGTAATGCATGAATAGAACTGTCGAGAGCATCGGTGGTGCAGCAGTCCGCGCACTGCTTCATGAACTCGGTGTCCTAGATTTGATTCCGAACCACGGCCAAGACCAGTGGAGGAGTGGCATCTGAACCGTTCTTGAGCTCCTTTTACCAACCGGCACTCGTCAGTATGGTGAAGCATCGTCAAACAAAACACTTAAGACCAGGTCTCACGAGAGGGGGGGGGGTACAATTGTACCAGTGCCCCAATCTCAAGCCCGCCCCCCCCCCCATAAAATAACGAGAATTACTATTTAATTTCCATGATCGTTTAGTGAGTAAATATCCAAGCGATTCCAATGATAAATACTTTACCTATAAGGTACATAGTAATGCAATTTTGTGGTCAATATCTCAGCTACCTATTTCATTTTTATATTTTAAAAAAAATCCGTATACTCTCTATCCAAAATACAAATTTGCAGAAGTGTGCACTTAGTAAATAATATGACAATGGCTACCATATGGGCCAAGGCAAAGTTGCTTCCTTTGACAACAACGATAGGGGCATGGGAAGGGGCGGACACGGTGCCCCCAGCCAATATTATATATTGGGGCACCCCAATCATAATGGGGGAAATTACGATTTGATTGAGTAATTGAATCGCCATACGCCAAATTCGCGATGCATGGATAGACCCGGGGGGGGGGAGGGGGGGGGAAAGGCGGGTGAAATCATTCCATGCAAAGGAAACACATTCCATTGTCACGTATCCAACAGTCGCGAGTGTGTGGATGCGCCACGTGGCGCTGCACCATCCACAACGGTCGTGATGGGAGCTAATCCGACGATTTCGCGGAACGTGTTGGAATATCTTGACCTAAAGCTTTCGTGACTGCGGGAATTCATATTCTTTGGGTCTTTCGGTAAAGTCACGTAGATAGGTTCAAAGAAAATAACAAAAAACCCACGACGTTTCGATCGCAACGCAAGCGGTCGTCATCAGGAAAAGGTGACGACGACCGCTTGTGTTGCGATCGAAACGTCGTGGTTTTTTTAGTTTAGTTATTTTCTTTGAACCTATCTACGTGACTTTACTGAAAGACCCAAAGACTATGTTGGAATATGTTAAAGCACAGAACATCACGTTTGCACTGGTTGTTTGAATTGCTTGAGACAGACTTGCAGTGATGATCGTGATGCGTTGAATGCCTTCATCAAAGGACACCAGGCATATATGCTTTCACGTTCTACTATAAGTTACATATTGTCAGTAGTCTGGCTCAGGATCAATAATGTAGGAGCAAAACTAAGTTTCTGTACAAGTTGACTAAACAATCAGAGGTTACTTTCAAAGAGACATAAGTGGAAAATACATCAGTATACTTATCCCTAGCATGGTTATTTCAAGCAGACCGGGTCAAAACGATGTTAACTACTTCGCCTGGCATACAGCAGGTTTGATCCCGACCCTGACACCTGTATATTTAGAGTTTGCATGTTTTTCCTGTGGTCGCGTGGATTTTTATACAGGTCCTCCGATTTTCCCCTCCACATTTAAAATAAACATTCGTTTAGAGTATTTGGTTGCTATACATTTTCACATGATAAGCCACTTCGTTGAGCTGACATTTGTGGCCAGTTAGCTTCTGAAAAAAAACATCCAAATAGCTCAGTGGGCATTACCTGGTAAAATAAAAACTAGTTTAGTTTTTAGTTTAGTTTATAATAAAATAGGTGGACGAGAGTGGGGTTGCAGTACTTTTGGACAGTTGAACTCGACCATGAAAGCGGCGTACTCTTGTCAAAATAAGAACGTCCTTAATCGGTGCTCTTATTAAACGCACATGACGCGTGGATCAGAAATGTGGAAATTAACAAAAGAAATGCAACGCAAGGTGAAAAGTGCAAAAATAAACGTCGAGAAATGTTTGCTTGGACTTACACTGATTGAGAGAGAGAATGAGGAACGATTTTAGAACGTACACAGCTTGAAGATATTACGTTGCCTGTTAAGGGTTAGTGGGGCTTGGCGGGGCGCGTCACCACAAGAGGATGGAGTCGAGACTAATGAAGGAGAGGACGCGCCCGAAAAGGACGTCTACCGTGGAGGTGGAAGCAAAGACATCAGTTTGTGCGCAGGTGCAAGGTGGATTATTTACATCACAGGACATCGAGAGATGAGCGACGGGGCTTGGGAAGGCTTTAATCCAGCAGTGGATTGACTGTGACGATGATTCTCGGCATAGTTATACTGAGTAAACGTTAATTGCCCATTGACGAGTGTGGGTGTTATCCACAGCCATCACCTGGGCAGAACCGATCTATTCATTTCCTCTTGGGAATCCAAAGAAAAAAAGACAAGGCCCCTTGTGTAGGATTAATTTGCTGCTGAACCCAACAGGTGATCTCGGTTCATTACCTTGTGCCACCACCATCAGCACAATCATTTCCACGTTCGCAAGACGTACATTCATTCCAATTTTAGGCGTATTATCCCCACAAGCTCCAGCTCCAAACGGTCCACGGGGAATGATAAAACCCATATATAGGCGATAGAATTCGGAGGGCATGCGCCACGCCAATGTGCAGCGATAATCTGCGTGCGGGGATGTGAACGACCTCCTTTGTCGTCATTTAATCTCCAACACTGACAGACCATGTCTGTGGCACTCGTTAATCTGGAGGCAACACCGGGCAACATCGCGCTGATCGTATTTCACATGTGTCTGGCAACGTGCTGCACTCTGAGCAACTTGTTGCTCTTGATGGCGCTCCTTGGCTCAGCGGCCCTTCTCAGGAGGAACAACCACCTCTACACGTTGAGCATCACCGTCAGTGAACTGATGGTGGGCGCGGGCTGGTTCTACATCGCTCTCTACGACGAGAATGACACTTTTGGACCTCTTTACAGTCCGAGAAACGTGCACACAACGGTTCACGGCATTTCGCTGATCACTGTGTTGGCTTCCATGATCGACAGGTACCTGTGCGTGAAGTATCCGTTCAAGTACTCGCAAAAGATGACCAGGATTAAGGCCGTGGCAATCATTGCGATCACCTGGCTTGGGCCCATTGCAACTGTGGTCTTGAAAATTATATTCCCCAACAAGAAAGAAAAAACGTTTCAAGGCTACATCACGATATTGTTTTCAGTCATAATGCTCGGGGTGATGGTGATTTTAAACGTGAGGCTTTACTTAATCTGCCGAATGCAACAAAACAGACAACATCAGGACAGCAGCACACCCCAAAAGCAGTCGGCTCAGCTCATTGTGTTGGCGTCCATGATATTCATCACCCTCTGGACTCCCGGCATCGTCTACGTGTGCATATGCTACGGCTTTGAGATATGCTCGTCTTTTTTAGAGGGATCTACGAACGCGGTCGTCGTGATTCGAATGTTCAACGCCATCACCACACCGCTCATTTTCCTGTTCGGAAGCCCAATGACCAGGGCCTCCCTTATGAATGTGTTCACGTTTTTGAAGATAAGAAGGTAATGCAATCATTGATGTTGGCTTATTCGTTAAATGTATTGTTTGGTCATATCAATTATTTTTACATTTTAAGAAGTAAATCGTTCAAGAATGATGTATAAGTATAATACCCGAAACTCATTTTCAATGTCTGTTTAATAGTTTGGTGATCCTAGCCAGAGGGCTTTGCAGTGGCTTCAAGTTCACATTTTCAGGGAAGGCTTTAATCAGTCTGATATTAATGTTACATTTATAAACTATAGCTAAACAGATAACATTGTAACATGCTAATGATGCTCCGACTGCAAAACATAGTGTAATTATAACAACTCGCTAATTTTCTTATGTTCCTACTATAATAAGAGTTCTAATTATGCTCATCAAATAATACTCCTATAGCACAAGGTATAATTATGTTATACTGGTGTTAACATGGTTCTTTGTTCTACAAGTTCATGATTTTTACATGAATGGTACACCAGTGATCATGAAGAGGAAAAAAGTGTAGAAATATTACGTGTTAATACGTACATACATTTACTCTAAGAATAAACGTATATATTAAAATATATATACCTTCTATAAACCTTTCTGATAGGTCCCGACATGAAAGAGGACTGAACAATTTCCTTTAGAAATGTTCATCAGTTATTGCAAGCGAATCGGACTGCAACATGAGGCAATGGCTTCTTGAACTTATTTACATTTGTGAATAGAATATATTTGAGATGACGTTTTGTAATCGTCACGACATCATATTTTTTTTCACGATGCAGTATATGCAGTATGCGGACGCAGAGCACAGAACGACCTTCTGTCTGTATTTACTTTCAACCCATAAGTCTACGCAATAATGCACAATGAGTACAACTGTGTTTATACACACATATGTGTACGTTACTTGGCGACACTGTTAAAAGTTAACAAAACACGAATGCCTTGCTGACTACGACACTGCTGTTGTTTTTCTTCAGATCGCAGGTTCAGCCCACGAGCCTCGACCAGACTTAAGTGGATTTCTTTCTCGCTTCCAGCAAATCGCGTTTGCGTTGCTTTCAGCAAGTAAACGCGTGCCAGCGATAATCTTCAGAAAACGCTTCAAATGAAGAACAGCGACCACGGTTCGCAGTCATTGTCACTACGATATATAATATCAATAAACGTGGAGACCGGCTTCTTCTGTACTTCATGTATTTTTTTGTTTGTTACGAATCTCGTTGAACGTGTTCGATTTGAAACTGATAAGGAAGGCAGAACTGATAGAAAACATCATGGGTGCCGTATGCTCCACAATACAGGATTAACTTATCTATTTTAAAGCATCTGATTAAATCGGTGTGTGTGTGTGTTACGTGTGGATCAGGTCTGTATAATTGTCTTCGCAACGGGCAATGTAATGTTGCTCTTGTTGTGCGCGTCTTAATTTCCCGAGCGTTTTTATAATAAAATCCGGAGAATACAATATCTATAAAGACAAGGTCGCGTTTGTTTATCAGCCCTGTATTTCATAACCCTAATCAGTGCCGGATTAAGATAGTGCGGGACCTGTAAAATATGTTATAAAGGGGCCATAAAAAAACGTTAATATTAAAACACAAATTTTAACTTGCATAGTAAAGTAATTGGATTTTTGATTTGCAATACAGCCAGATAATACGACAAATCGCTAACCTCCTTAAACACCCAGTCGTTCATAAACGTTGAAGGCAGTATAGTACTATAGTAATAGAGCAAGTGCAGAATCACTGAACCGGGATTGATAGCTTGAAAGCGTTTAGAGCGGGGGCCCTTGAAAGTGCGGAGCCCGTAGCTACTACATATGGAGTAGCTACTACACGTAGCAAAAGTAGCTACTGCATATATAGTAGCTACTACATATGTAGTAGTTACTTTGCAACGAGGATAATCCGGCACTGACCCTCATCAGTGAACACACCACCACACTGCCGGCTTCCTCTACACACAGCTCATCAGCGACCCCACCACCACACTGCGGCTTCCTCTACACAGCTCATCAGCGACCCCACCACCACACTGCCGGCTTCCTCTACACATAGCTCATCAGCGACTCCACCACCACACTGCCGGCTTCCTCTACACACAGCTCATCAGCGAATCCACCACCACACTGCCGGCTTCCTCTACACACAGCTCATCAGCGAATCCACCACCACACTGCCGGCTTCTTCTACACACAGCTCATCAGCGACTCCACCACCACACTGCCCGGCTTCCTCTACACACAAATCATCAGCGACCCCACCACCACACTGCCCGGCTTCCTCTACACACAGCTCATCAGCGACTCCACCACCACACTGCCGGCTTCCTCTACACACAGCTCATCAGCGAATCCACCACCACACTGCCGGCTTCCTCTACACACAGCTCATCAGCGAATCCACCACCACAATACCGGCTTCTTCTACACACAGCTCATCAGCGACTCCACCACCACACTGCCCGGCTTCCTCTACACACAACTCATCAGCGACCCCACCACCACACTGCCGGCTTCCTCTACACACAGCTCATCAGTGACCCCACCACCACACTGCCCGGCTTCCTCTACACACAACTCATCAGTGACCCCACCACCACACTGCCCGGCTTCCTCTACACACAACTCATCAGCGACCCCACCACCACACTGCCCGGCTTCCTCTACACACAGCCCATCAGCGACCCCACCACCACACTGCCCGGCTTCCTCTACACACAACTCATCAGCGACCCCACAACCACACTGCCCGGCTTCCATCTTCCACGGAAACATTTGGCAGCGCTAAACCGGATCCACACAAATCACAGAGGATGCGGCGGACAGCTGACGCCTGGTGCACGAGTGGAGAATCTAAGACGTAGTGCGCGACAGCGGCTCCGAACAACCAAACCACGAGGCATGGAAACTTCGCATTGCCCCAAATATTCACTTGAAGGTGGTCTGCAATCCACCAACTCTCATACAAGTTCGAGACAAAGCAATTTAACGGCCGAATTACAGAACTGAATCTATAAGTTGCCATATGAAGTCACCATCGTCATCAGAGTGTATGAGATCTTGTGCGGGACAATGCACTGCCAAGAGAGCTGCAAGTCCGTCTACGACTTGTATTTTGCAACAAGGCTGATCTGCATGAACTTAAGACGCTTCATTGTGCTTCCAAGTTCACGTGTGCTGCTGCTGCTGCTACCCATGTGTAGAGCTGTGTTCAATTGTGATTCGTCATTGCATTGGTGCATCGGGCCTTATTTTACGCTTGTGTGAGGTGCAACGACGAATCTCACTCAAAGAACCTCACTCACATATGCAGAGCGAGTGGGAAGTGCTGTTGTTTGTGGACCACAGGTCACGTGAAGGGATCTCAGAGGTGGCTCCGTCGGCCTTTCTCCAACACGAAAGGGTTGCACTTCTCTACGAGAGACATCCCGAAAGGGAGACTTGGTCTCGGAAGGTGATTCTGATTTTGCACGAAAGGGATGAAATTAGGGGAAAATTGAAAATAAAACAAATTAGAATCTTTATTTATCCTGGAGAAATCCGACGAACTACGAAAGCTCTGTTTTTACAGATGTCCAGTAGGAGCGGGTAAGAAAGTTACAACAACAAACAATATACAAGCACGAAAGGAGTGAAAAGTATTGGAAAGCTAAGCAAATCACGAGAAATAAATCCGTAAAATACATAAAGTACATAGTTCAAATTTCATAAGTAATGTAAAAGCGCTGCATGAGACACAGCACGTAACAGATCCCCATGATGCTATTGCACAGCTGTTGTAGGCTCTATGGATGATAGGAAAATTCCTCTTTGTCTCAATGTAAAAATTATGTACCTATTGACGTGTGGCTATTATGTTTCCCCAGACTGGAGCCTGTAAATAAAGTTGCAAGAATTGAAAACTAAAAATCTGTAGCATTAATTCGCATTTGGAATTCTTATGAGTTCATATAAATTTATATTGTACAGAAGTAAACAACATAGTTTTTTCGGAAAATTATCATATGCATACCACTGTTAATGTGACATGCTAGCAGGACAGGTTAGAGATTGCAATACTGAGTCTTGGCAGCAGATGGCATTAGTTCACTTCAATTCGCTAATAAAGCGCAAATCACAGATGAATTAATGGAGGTGCAGTATACCATATAATAAAGAATTGTAGCATAGCACAATTGGATGCCTACTATCATGAAAAAAAAAAATAAGCATGCATATTGGTTTGAATGATAACAGTATACAAGCCTACATTTGAAATAATCCACTAAACATATGTAAAAGGACTTAAAAACTTTCGTGACTGCAGGAATTCATATTCTTGGTTCTTTCGGGGAAGTCACGTAGATAGAAAATAAAAATAACACAACATTTTAATAAAAATTACAAATAAAAGCAAAAAAAAACCACGAAGTTTCGATCGCAACACAAGCGGTGTTTAAATTGTATTCGTATTTTCTATCTACGTGACTTTACCGAAAGAATCAAGAATATATATGTAAAAGGACTAATGTTAGCTCTATACTCGCAGTTTAGACATACATTCAAAGTAACTATTCCATCAAACGAGCAATAAGGAGGCGCTTACATTGGAGACTGAGCCAAGGACTGGTGTAAATTCCACATTTCTATAGTGGGGACAAACTATCTAAAATATTACCACTTTGCACACAAAGTGCTACTAATTTTATTGACCTCACCTCTCAATGAGTCAAGCACTCTTAATAGAGTACTCTAAAGAGAGTGCTTTGTAGCTGTTAATGCATACATGCAGACCTTCACGACTATTATTATGATTATTATTTTGTCTATATATTTGAAAAAAAAAACATGCTTGCTTTGTAACAATTCCATCGGTTTACTGAAAAACCGAAATCAATTGGCATATTTGTCCACGTGACAACTTTATTTCATTGGCTGTGTCAGGTGGCAGAAGGCGCAGATGAAAATTACGGTCGAACCCAAAACAAACGAATTTTGAAGCATCTTAAACACTGCATATTAAACATGTGATGTTTATATTAGTGCTCACGAACAGCCACTTTTAAGATTGTTTTTGTTGATGATGAACATTTACCAAATGTGTACATTCTATGTGGAAATTATGTATCATCCGAAAATAAAAATGTGCATCACGGGGTACTTTTAATCATCAATAACTGCTAATTTAATACTGCTAAGCAGGAGTTAGATCACTGCACTATGGACCCAGAACATGAGTTCCATTCCTGGCGGTACTATATTACAGTTTTATATATTTATAAATGTAGGTGCCATGTACCTGTTTTGTTTACTTCGGCTTATGCGCATTGGACTGTATTCATTTGTTAAACGTGGTCTATATTTGTACACTTGAATTGGTCGTGATTTAACCCGTGGTAAAATAAAGAATACAACATCACTACTGATATGTTCATGGGTCTCCCTGTTCACCGACCCCCCACCCCCCACTAACCTGCGTGATGAAGTATCCAGTAATGGTCTCGCAAAAGGGGGTTTTCACGACACATTAATTAATTACGATTTATGATGGCGACACCATTGAATGATAGACAGTACTTAAACGTCTTTAGACCCGTTGACAATGGGCACTTTAGACTGGCTGGACTTGATTTTTGTTATTGAGGTGTTGTGTTATCTACTTTGTGAAGATGTCACCTGCGTTATTGTACTGCGAATAAATTGTGGGATTCATGCTCAAACAGCGGGAGTCGTGACAATGGAACTTTCGATAACACTCTGTTGCACGTGTGGTGTTTATTGTGTGTACAGCCGAGCGTGGCACGGCCGCCGTGGTGACGTCACCGCCACGAAGTGGCGAATGGCGGCTGTTGTTGTTGTATACAGCCGGTTGTCAATCCACTGCTAGATGAAGACCTTCCAGTCCAGCAAGGCTGGCTTGGGTCGTGGGTGGGTTACTTGGTCACACTTCATCACGCTGGTCACACTGTGCAGACTGGTGAAGGGAGACCGCATATATGTAGGGAGCATAGAAGTACCGTATAGTTGAGTAAAACAATACACTGTGTTGAACTGCCCTCTGCTCCCCGCCAGCTAAACCCGCAGAACACAACAACTATATAACACAACTCTCTGTGCGTGGTGGCCGCCCATCCAATTCACTGCGCAGGATCAACTTCGCTTGGCTTCCGATAACTGACCAGATGGGGGAATCATTCTGGGTGCTTTTTACTCAGAGGCATCATGAATTCATGGTTATCACGTGGCATGAGCGGTAACATTTTGGCACATGAAATAATTGCACTTAATATGGTACAGTACCTGTGACAGGATTTTAAATATCTCACAAAGTGATTTTAGAAGTCTAAAGTTGAACGTTTTGACATGAACACTCACACACGTAAAAAATAATACTACCAATTTACTAACCTAAACTAAGCTTTTTTATTTTACCAGGTAAGGCCCACCGAGCTATATAGCTCTTTTTCAGAAGCGACCTGGCCACAAATTATAGCTCAACGAAGTGGCTTGTGATGTGGAAATCTATAGCAGCCAAATACTCTAAACGCGTGTTTCTCAATGTGGAAGGAAAAACCAGATCACCCGGGAAAAAAATCCACGCGATTGAAACAATGCTTCCATTCAACATATCTGTCGGTTCACATAAAACAGTTGCAACAAACAGACCCTCTTAAATTCACTGCCATAGCAAGTCAGCCTTGAACAATCAACAGCGGGATTGAAGTGCTTTACCAAGGCGTCGCCATCTCATCGTGATCTCATGACGTCACAATCCACAAAGCACACTCCACGCGAGCTGATTAATCGCCTCATCTCCTCGAAGGACGTCCGATCAGATGGGTTCATGTCCATAATTTCAAGAACAAAATTAAAACAAACAAAACACAGTTGTTGCATGCAATAATTGCTTGTGGACAATTGTCCCGGTAGGTGATTATCGTGTGATTAAGTATCGCCCACAATACCAAAGAAATATTAAGGGCCATGAACATGGACAAACTTTTGACATATGATCTGCTGGGTATGTAAGAAATAATCATGAAAGCAATAATGTACAGGCCTTTGTCAATCCACTGCTGGATGAAGGCATTCTCAGACCATGTCGGTCATGGGGGTTGTTTGACCATACTTCACCACACTGGTCCTTGCGGGCTGGTGAACGGAGGCCTATGACCGGTCAATAAATCCCTCTCCACTGATGTTTGCCATGGTTGGGAACCGAACTGAGGTTGCTGGGTTATTGGTGGAGTGTTGTTTACAACTGCGCCACTGTTACCCCACCACAAAGACTGCACCTGGAGCTTTTAATTTCACCGCTGTGAATCACGGGTACCTTACACAACTGTTAGCGAGCACCTATGATAGCCGGCACGACACATGAGGCCGTGAGTGGCCGCCTTTGTCTTCCTTGTGGTGATATCTGCACACCACACCGGGATACTGATTTGAGGCTGAGTCGAGCACGGGGAGGCCCAGGACCGGTTCAGATAATCCTCACTGGTGCTGTCCGTGAGCAGGAATCGAATTCGGATCGCCGGGTTCATAGCGCAGCACACTAACCATTGTGGCACTGCTCACCACAATATATATACACACACACACAAACCCATGTTTGTCTCAAATGCAATTCCCAAAAGGCAAGCCTCTGAAAGGCCTGCAGGGAATTTCGAAACCTATATATTCTAACTGTTCCTCTTGTGACGCGAGCAATCTACATACGTCGGGCTGGAAGCCTACAGCTCACTGAAGTCTCCCTGCCTCGTAAAAACACCGTCACGCACTCCTCACTCACTCACTCACTCGCACGACATGCCTTACACACTCGACAACGTGGCTCTCGTGACGCTCAACACTGTCTATGCAACGAGCATTGTCCTGACAAATCTGTTGCTTATTGTAGCGTTGCTGAATTCCAGCACGCTTCTGAGAAAAAATAACTACCTCTACACGTTGAGCATCTCGCTCAGCGATTTGCTTGTCGGCGCCGGCTGGTTCTACAACGGGCTGCACCGTGACGCAGACGATGGCACCATATCTTACAAAAGCCCCCAGTGGGTATTTTTGTCAATTCACGGCATTTCCATGATGACCTTTCTCGGCGCTGTGATTGACAGGTATTACGCAGTGCAGCACCCGTTTAAATACGTGCGGGTAATGACGAGGGCCAAAGTCGTGGTGATCATTGCCTTCATTTGGCTCATTCCCCTCGTGGTGCTCAGCCTGGAGTCGCAATCCCCGATATACTACAGCGTGACTTATCAAGGTTACTCCACCACAGCCTTTTCATTTTTGATGATTGGGTCAATTGTGACCTTAAATGTGAGGATTTACGGCATTGTTAAAAATCAGCAAGAAAGAGACGGGTACATTGCCAGGAGCTCCAAAAACAATTCCACTTTGCTTATTGTATTGGCCGCTGCTATCTTCATCATCCTTTGGGCACCTTCGATGATATATACAGCTATTTGCTCCACGGCTGACGTCTGCCAACGTTTCCCCAAAGAACACTTAATCATCTTGTCGAACATCAGAATGATGAACACACTTAGCACCCCGATCATCTTCTTGGCCGCAAGTCCTCTGACGAGAGCGTCTCTCAACGGCCTCGCAATTCGCCTACGTCTCAAAAGGTAAATGCGAGAGGTATTTTGTGTTGTTTAAACATGTCGCCACACTGTATCGTATCAATGTATAAAATTGTTTAAGTAATACGTCTCCAGTTCTGCAGTTTGTTTTGCTTATGATGATCATTAGGCATGTAACATTGCATCAATTCATCGATAACAATTCATTCTCACGGTACACAATGCACGCGTAAAATCATGCGTGTGAATCAATCATTTCTGATTCGTGCAAATGGTGACTAACGAAACAATGGAGAGACCTATGGAGCAAAAATGATCCAAAACGAACGTAGAACAAAGTAAAACAATAAAACAAAAAGATGGTGATAAGATCCCAAAAAAATGTCTCGTGTAGAATCGCGAAGCCAAATGGGAAACAATTCATCCAGACGGTGGGGTACAGCATTGCATGCTAAACGATCAATACAATAAACCTTTAAACTAACAACATGGAATGATTTCCAATAATATGAAAAACAACTCAACTCTCTTATCAACAACACTGCCTTCTCACCTGAAGACGGCCGCTTGTGTTGCGACCGAAAAGTCGTTTTTTATTATTTTTATTCTTCTATCTACGTGACTTTACCGAAAGAACCAGAGAGTATAGAAAGAAAAATATACGTATAAAATCAGCCGTTAAGGGCCATTGCCCGAATCGTCGCCGATTATATATTTTATATTTTAAAGCCACATTGTTATGAACGAGTGTGTTGAGTGTTTTCGTTAATTGTCCATGTGCGCCGCGGCTAATGCAGCAGCAGCACCACCAAACAATTGGCATAAGCTGCAAACGTCATTTATTTTATCGGCTGTCGCTTTTAGTTGAAGACACCAGGAGACGCGTGAATGCGAGATGATACATCCAAATGGGGTTATTTTATGGTTCAATGGTTAAATATACAACAGTTTATATCTTGAGTGTAGTTCTAAATGAACATACAAAAGCAAATGTTAACTCACACCTTTTGCCTGGGCTTGGAAAAAACAAGCAGATGTCCTTTGGCATCTTATTAAAAAAAAAAACCACGCGTCGCACACCAACATGAAGACAACTTACAAAATCAAGGCCGACGTTTCAAAATAAGCTAAAGATAAACGTGGTAACATTGTGATTATTTTTCTTTAGATCCCAAGTCCAACCCGGTGATTGTCAAGTTGGAGCAGCCACTGCCCGCCAGATGAACTAATAAACATAACGGGGACGTGGATCTGCGATTGTGGTCCCGTGTTTCCGCACCACATGATGATGACATGATTTACGGAGCACGCATTTCTACATATTGCTTCATATTTGCACGTGACTCTTTTGCATAGCACGAAATGAAAAAAAGTCGCTCATACGTATATACGTACAGACAAAGGGTGCATTATTATAACGCATAACTATTACGCCTCAGGCAATTCTCGTTATCAGCCACGGTCTAGTCACTGCTGGATGAAGGCCACCGCCTCACGCGCCCCGCGATGCGAGATTCCATCCATCCCCTGCACAGGAGCGGCGATTCATTGCTCCGTATCCACGGAGGGCGATCCTTCACGGGGGCGTCGTCTATCCTTTGGCTGCCACTGTCATTTCGCCCCTACCGCTGGACATCATCCCATCTCACGACATTTCCTGCCCAACTCCATTGCACATTCCACTAAGTGGGAGTGTACCCTGAAGACTGGCAATTTGCAACTTGTGAATACAACACTGCTCTGTGCACCTCAAATAATTTGGCCGTTTAAATGAGCAATTATTTCCATTTCAAGTCTATGCATTTTTTTTAAATCGCTCTTTTATATATATATAAAAAAAAAAACATGTAACGTCGTTCACACGGAAGGGATATGTTGCTGGCAAGTCCTCTGTTGCATACGAGCTCACGAGTTGCGTTGTGAAATCTGAAAAGTTCGTATTCGTTTAGAAATTCTAGGTCCAATCTATCGCGTTGGCTTTAGAACAAAGTTACCCACCACCCCCCCTCCCTCCCACGACTCTTGCTGTATTCATATAGGGTGCGGCTCTTTCATCTGACGGATATAACATTAACTGTGAACCTTATATGATCTTGTCTATTATTAAATACACACGAGTAACACTCATGAGTGTTGTTCTGCTTCACGGGAGCTGTTGTCATTAAAAGGTAATCACGCCGTCTTAGCAATGCGCACGCAACAACACTGGCGTCTTCATTGGCAACTCGCAAATGCTGCACCATAAAGCAAGCCCTTCCCTCCGGGCTACATTTAAATTACATTTAGAACAAGCCAATTTGATTGTTTCATCTTAACAATGGAAATTTTAAATGCTGAAAACCGCAATTTAACGGGCAGCACTCACGGCACGCACATAAGGCCACACCATCCATATTTGGCTCAATTCCCACAAGCATAACCTGTGTCGTTCATCTCGGGAATTTTAAAAAAAACAATCGATATATCCTAACAGTTTGTTCAATCTTGTGAGGGAAGCCATTCGGGGAACAGTGTGCCAGTTGCATGCGGTCTGTCGTTTTCACTTCCTTGCCGAGAAGAAGGAGGAGGAGGAGGAGAGACCAGACATGGCCCGGTCGATCGTAGCTCAGGTGGACACAATTGGCGAAGGGCACGCCGATGGCGTTTCACATTTCTCTGCGCGACGAGCATCGTCTCGGCAAATTTGTTGCTCCTCATTGCGATCTGCAACTCGAAGTCCATTCTGAGGAGGAACAACTTCAGTTTACGCGTTAAGCATCGCAGGTCTGCGACCTGACTGCGGGCGCCGGTTGGTTCTACAACGGCCTTCACGACATCAACGACAGCACCGGGCTGTACTTCGGCGCGGCGAAGATCTTTCCCCACCATTCACGGCGTGTCTCTGATAACCCTCATGTGTGCGACTTTAGGCCGCTACTACGCCGTGCAATCTCCTTTCAAATACAAGCATTGCAACGACGAGGACAAAGGTTCTCTTAATGATATCGGCGTTATGTGGGCATTTCCGATAATAACGTTGGTTGTGCAAGGTGCACTGCCGGGCGAATCGGGTGATGCGTATCACGGTTTCTCGACTCTCATATTTTCGGCGTTCACGCTCGTCGTCATGATGCTTCTCAATCTGAGGCTTTGCATGGTCACTAAAAGTGGCAACAGAGCAGAGAAACCAATTCTGAGCACGCTTACAAAAACAGATCCGCCTGTCTCATTGTCATCACGTCAACATTCGTTCTCATTTTCTGGGCACCCTGCCTCTTTTATATCATCATTTGCTTCGCCGTCAGTGGCGTGTCTTCACGTTGTGAACTAAGCTACAAAAAAAAAATCCGCTTGTGTTTATCCGCGTGTTAAACACGCTGAGCACGCCGATCATCTTCCTGCTGGGTAGCCCGCTGACCAGATCTTCTCTGAAGGACCTGGCGCAGCGTCTCCGTGGCAAAAGGGTAACCCGATTTTCTGTTGCTTGCGTACATTTTTTTGGTTAGTTTGTTTGTTACGTGCTACGATAAATATTGCTACATACCATGGCGGATACTTGAAAGTGCCGTTTAATATATTGCACCGCACTGCGTCTGATGCTACCTCGTTTTGTAACCTATTGTTATACCTGTGTATATATCGCACCTCCGATTGGCACGGTTGGCTACGTACAGTGCGAAAGAAGTTCAACATACGTATACGCACAATTTTAATTTATAAAGCGTCTGAATGGTGCTGCACCTATAAACGCTGCACAAAAAAAGACACTAGCATCATGACATCGAGGGATTAAATGATTAAGTGAAGGGAGATGAAAGTTCTGGGTAGCAGGACTCCGCAACTGAAGAAGACAATTGGGACAGACGGATTAGTCAGAGGCAGAGTTTACGGGGTAACGTCTCAAGCCTGGACGTGAAGAGGGAGATGTGTGGACATCCAGAGAGCTCCAGACATTGGGGACACCAGTGGAGAAGAAGCAATCTCCCATTGAGCATAGGTTGACTGGTGGCTTTAACAACAAAAAATAACCCTGGGTTGCTGGAGTGTAGTTCCTGCGGCAGCCACTACAGCGAGATGATTTCTCGCCACGACTAACGTCCGTGGTGAGTGATATATCTGAACCGTTCCCGGCTGCTTCACCCTACCCTTCACCAACCCGCACTGACCAGCGTGGTGAAGTATGGTCCAATGGCCCCACCAATTAATAATACGGCATTGAGAAGAAATTATCCAGCAGTGGATTGATCAATGCCTGTACAAAAACAAATGCGTTATTTTATGCATGATCAATCAGTCAGACAGCGCTGCATGGGTTACCCTAGATTGGATATATGATTAGTGTGAAATACACGTCATTGATAAAGACCAATTTAAAATACTGTAGGACACACGGCAATGACCTTGGCAGTGTGAACATTTCTAACTTGTTGTTAATATACGTTGTAGTGCACTGCAAAGTTACGTCAATACGCATCTGTGTGCACACACTTTAAACATTCTACACCCCAAATCGATCGACAGCCTATAGTCAAAAATGTAATGTCCATTATAATAGTTTATCAACGTTGAAAATACGTTTTGAAAAAAAAAAAACTGCAGTGGTCCTGATAACATTTGTTTTGTTTTTCAGATCGCACGTGGAGCCCGTTAAAGATCAAAATTGAAGCTTCCTAACAATCATCTGTGGTGTACATTAAGGTGTGATGCTAAAACAGTTGAAGGAGGCTGTTTCAATCGACACATACCAAGTAAACATGGAACGTTGGGCCAAAGGTTTGAACCACATAACAACGTTGGCCCAACATTGCACGTGTACTGGGTAAAATGCTTCTTATCAAACCATATTTTCACTGATGCTTGTTTAAATATACAGTAATGATGTATTAAAGGAGCGTTACTTTTAAAGAGTGTTTGAAGTATTCGCATATTGTAGATGTTTATTTTGAGTTACATTAAATTGTCATTCTCCTTTATGAACCATTGATATTGCCTAAAGCTATGGATTTCATTGTCCATTTAATTGAGATTCTAAAGTTCCATTTATTTCTGGAATAAAGAACAAAGTAAAAAAATATTTTGTACAATAGCTACGGATTTTGGAAGTATCATTATGAGATGACTTTTAAAAATACAGTACGAAGAGCATGTAACCAATTATAATTAATCAAGACTAATCATCACGATGACGAAATAATATACTTTAACCTTTACAGCAATAATACAGGTGTTAAGATTTTCAAACACCAAATAGAAACATATTTTGCATATTATTTCCGGAAAGGGTAAAGCCTATTCTTTTTTAATCAATTTGATATTGGCAAAAAAGGTGTCCGACATATAAATATTATCATCATTAGTCATGACCAGGGGTTGGCAAAGCAAAATAACAAGAAGAGACATTTTTTGTCGAATTCAGTAAAAAAAACCCCTAAACATTTCAAGAAGCAGCAACGCACGTGAATACGAGACAGCGGTCTCCAATCAATAACGTCACGAAGCAGCCGTCCTTAAGGAGGCGTCTGCGGCTCCGGAAACGCAGGTTGCCGACCTCTGGCCATGACCAATTCACTGCTGCGTGAAGGACTCCCAAGCCTTTGCCTCCCATCAGTTTGCAATGCAGGAATCCATAGAGGCTCCGGCACACGACCCGATCTCATCGCCCCATCTCCACGGTGGAAGCCTTCTCCGGTCCGTTCACGCTTTTGGCTGTCGCTCCGCCGTCAGTCTCGACTATCGGCCATCGTCCCTTCAAGCGATGAGCACTGCCCAAGCCCGCTTACTCTTCCTCACAGTCAACATGAACGACCCCAACTTGAATTTCGATTTAAAGCTTTCGTGACAGCAAGGATTCATCTTCTTTGGTTCTTTCGGTAAAGTCACGTAGAATGAGAATAAAATAATAAAAGAAAATAAGACAATAAAATTCTCACAAATAGCCTTCTTCAGTTCTGTTCTTTCACCTGAAGAAGGCTACTTGTGTTGTGGCCGAAACGTCGTGATAATTTTATTGTCTTATTTTGTTATTTTATTCTCATTCTACGTGACTTTACCGAAAGAACCAAAGAAGATGGACTCTAACTTGCATTAGTGCCTGGTGTGCGCGTTCCTCTTTCCGTCGCTCAGTGTAATTCCAAGCACGCACCTCTTCATGCTTCGTTGCGTACTTATCACGTTATGTTCCATTTTGTTTGTTAGTCTGCACGCTTGCGATCCATGTCACAGCAAGAAACATATACCGATTAAAAACGGTATTCATTAGACGCATTGCCTGGTATATTGCTTTTCAATAGAAGGTTCAGTTTGCCAACTTAAGTCAAAATTGCTCTTGCCTGCCTATTTATGATCATTTTCATCCTAGTCCACCTTCAAAAATGTAATCAGCAAATCTGAGACGATTAATATTTTCTATCAGATGCTCATGCCTTTATTCTCCCAACATTCTTTGAACAGCATATGTAAATGTTACTGTGAATAACTCTAGCGAGAGCGTTCCTCCTCGCATGACTCCCCTTCTGCTTTGCAATTTGTTACTTCATTCATGTGATCTCAGCGTAGCTGTTCCATTACTCTCATGCTTTCTTTTCTACATGTTTTTAATTTATCCAGGCTTTGGCTTGTTTGAAAAAGTGTGGCTATCCGTTTATAATGCGTCATATACATTTTTCATAGACTGCAAAGGCTAGGCATAATTGTGTTTAGCATCAATTAGCCTTTTCTAGAATCCGATAGTTTGTATGTGATCAATCGAGTGGTTGGTTAGACTGTTATCCTGTACCCAGTGATCTTTGTGAGAAATTTATAAAAATAGGTCTGTAATTTAAGTCAGCTTTTCTTAATAAAATTATTAACTCATCATTTCATCATTCCATTTAAATTTGTCTGCTAAATTTCTACCAATAGTTGCTCCCACTTATTATTATTATTATTACACCTGTTTACCCAGGAAAGCTTTACTGAGACTCATGACTTTTTTTGCTGGAAGGTCCTACAGATGATTGGAACAGAATTTTGACTTGAGTTCCTGATGACGACCGCTTGTGTTGCGATGGAAACGTCGTGATATTTAATTATTTTTGTATTAACTTTATTTTCATTTTTGTTATTTTATTGTTATTATTTTTCTATCTACGTGACTTACCGAAAGAACCATAGGCTATGATTGGAACTTACATTCCAAACTGAGTAAAATTAGGGTAATTTGGCAAATTTGGACGCCGGAAAACAACGGCCTGCTCTTGCAAATTATGTCACGGGGTCTGTTCCGTCCACTGTAAAACAGTGGACATATGTTTATGGTGAATACACCCCGCGGTAATAACCAGTGCCGCCGCTGTAATTGAACCGTAAACCTCTGTGACGAGCAGCAAGCGCTACCACGAGGCCAGGCTACTGTCCCTTTGATGATGTTCAGTTATTCCATCTTGTCCAGAAGCTCTCCCTTTTTTTATTTTGTGATGAGCAGGGCTTACTTATTCAATTGTGACATCTGGAAATTCCTCCTCTCTATATATAAAAACTCAGTTTGATTCTTTGTTTATGAGCATCGGAACAAATCAAGCCCTATACTGTCATACATTTAACCATGTTATGTTTTATGATGACACGTGATTATAATGGAATGCTGCTATGGTGTATCGGGAGGTTGCTACTTCAATTGGCTGCCGAGGAAGGTAAAAAAGTCGCAAGTTTTGTAAATGTCCATGCTTTTGTCCATCAAGCGGTATGAGTGCAACGCATTGTGGGGCTCCACCGTTACCGTTGCGATGTGTATTACCCACAATACAATACTGCCAACGTTTAATATGCTTACCACTGCTCCACAGCAGCTCTCATCGTTTGTTAGGTTAAGTAAAAATACAGAAAAAACCTTGGATTGCGAGTAATTTGGTCTGCGAGTGTTTTGCAAGACGAGCAAAATTTTTAAATACATTTTAATCTGATAAACGAGTGAGGTCTTGCAATATGAGTAGTAGTACATATACGCTTTGTCTGCCGAGCGTCACGTGATCACAACTGATATACGAGTGCTTTGATATACGAGTGCTTTGGATTACAAACACGTTTCCGGAACGAATTATGCTCGCATTCCAAGGTTTTACTGTATTATGTTCCTAGATAGAAAATTCTATACGTGCGGCAAAACTGGTCACTGTTTTGTTTGATCTTTGATCAGTTTTAGTTTTTCACTCGGTTACCGGTGAAGCAAACATCGCGGAAAAATACCCACAAATAAAATGTTTAACCCAGCATGTGATTGTTTAAGTTTTCATTGTCCAATAATCAGGCTGAACATGGCAATACACACAAATACCCCTCCCCACCCCATGTAGTCATACAGCGTATTGGATGTTAGTGGTCTGGAAATGCAATTCCATTCCTCAAAGTCAAAAAAGCTAAATTCACGCGGGATCTGAAATGTGGAATCAAGGGAGGGCTGGACCGCACAGAGCCCGGCGTGGCATTGGGGCAAAGAGGGAAGAGATATTGAGGCATGGTCTACGTAGCGGAATTGCCACTGAAATGTATGGCCGATGCATATGCAATACATCTCATTGTGATTCTGGTTGATATACCGGCTGCCCACCAGTGTCGCCATCCATCTAAACGTAATAAGCATGCATAGGCCATACCTTTCCCTTGCGACGATGGTAAATACTCGCTGGATGTTGACGATCTCGCTTACCAGCCAGCAAGATCGCAGGCATCGACATCGAGACTTATGCCCAAGTGCGTGGGACTCGCCCGCTTGGCACCTGGATTCATGGGGTCCTGAACGGCCAAGTCGAGGGATTGGCTACACACAGAGCAATTACGCACGTGTATAGCCTCGCATATACACGGAGCATCTTACACGTACTGCCTTGGCTATAGCCACAGGGTTTCTACTTCGCCCACTGTTACTACCACCAGGACCACCCGAACTACCGTCAGAAACATTGCGACCAGCAGAACTCGCACGAGGATCGCCTGCACTATTAGATGATTGGATGATCACTCCGCCGTGTACATACAGATGCTTACCCACGTGTATGTATATATCGTGTGTGTGTGTGTATCGCGCGATTCCAGCACTCGGTTACTATTCGTGGACGGGAATCGACCATTGGTAAACCAGGTTCACAGGACAGCGTTTAACCATTGCACCGCCACTCCCTCTGTACACCACACAAACGCACCCACACTTATCTCAATGCCCTCAAGAATACTCATGGGCCTGTAGGGAAGAACCACAAGTCGTTTATATCCACGGACTAGATCGTGCACAAAGAGAGTGCATGCAGAGTGAACTCTATTTTGTGTTCAGCTAGTTATCCTGTCCCCTGCACCTCCGAATAGCACGGCAGTGCCGGATTAAGCTTGTGCGGGGACTGAAAATGTTATAAAGGGGCCCTAAATTAAAAAAAAAACATAAAAAATGTACTTGCATACTAAAGTAATTGTATTTTCTCATTCGCTATACAGCCAGATAATACGACAAATCGCTAACCTTAAACACCCGGTCGTTCATAAAAGTTGAAAGCAAGTACAGAATCGCTGAACCGGAATTGATAGCTTGAGAGCGCGGGGCCCGTCACTACATATGTAGCAACTCTTGCTACGAGGACAATACCGTGAGAATGACCTGCAATAATACCGTGAGAATGACCTGCAACAATACCGTGAGAATGACCTGCAATAATACCGTGAGAATGACCTGCAACAATACCGTGAGAATGCCCTGCAAAACAATACCGTGAGAATGACCTGCAACAATACCGTAAGAATGCCCTGCAACAATACTGTGAGAATGACCTGCAACAATACCGTGAGAATGACGTGCAACAATACCGTGATAATGACCTGCAACAATACCGTGAGAATGCCCTGCAACAATACCGTGAGAATGACCTGCAACAATACCGTGAGAATGCCCTGCAACAATACCGTGAGAATGCCCTGCAAAACAATACCGTGAGAATGCCCTGCAACAATACCATGAGAATGCCCTGCAACAGTACCGTGAGAATGCCCTGCAACAGTACCGTGAGAATGCCCTGCAACAATACCGTGAGAATGACCTGCAACAATACCGTGTGAATGCCCTGCAACAATACCGTGAGAATGCCCTGCAACAATACCGTGAGAATGCCCTGCAACAATACCGTGAGAATGCCCTGCAACAATACCGTGAGAATGCCCTGCAACAGTACCGTGAGAATGCCCTGCAACAGTACCGTGAGAATGCCCTGCAACAATACCGTGAGAATGACCTGCAACAATACCGTGTGAATGCCCTGCAACAATACCGTGAGAATGCCCTGCAACAATACCGTGAGAATGCCCTGCAACAATACCGTGAGAATGCCCTGCAACAATGCCTTGAGAATGACCTGCAACAATACCGTGAGAATGCCCTGCAACAATACCGTGAGAATGCCCTGCAACAATACCGTGAGAATGACCTGCAACAATACCGTGAGAATGCCCTGCAACAATACCGTGAGAATGACCTGCAACAATACCGTGAGAATGCCCTGCAACAGTACCGTGAGAATGCCCTGCAAACAGTACCGTGAGAATGCCCTGCAACAATACCGTGAGAATGACCTGCAACAATACCGTGTGAATGCCCTGCAACAATACCGTGAGAATGCCCTGCAACAATACCGTGAGAATGCCCTGCAACAATACCGTGAGAATGCCCTGCAACAATACCGTGAGAATGCCCTGCAACAGTACCGTGAGAATGCCCTGCAACAGTACCGTGAGAATGCCCTGCAACAGTACCGTGAGAATGCCCTGCAACGATACCGTGAGAATGCCCTGCAACAGTACCGTGAGAATGCCCTGCAACAGTACCGTGAGAATGCCCTGCAACAATACCGTGAGAATGACCTGCAACAATACCGTGAGAATGCCCTGCAACAATACCGTGAGAATGCCCTGCAACAATACCGTGAGAATGCCCTGCAACAGTACCGTGAGAATGCCCTGCAACAGCACCGTGAGAATGCCCTGCAACAATACCGTGAGAATGACCTGCAACAATACCGTGTGAATGCCCTGCAACAATACCGTGAGAATACCCTGCAACAATACCGTGAGAATGCCCTGCAACAATACCGTGAGAATGCCCTGCAACAATGCCTTGAGAATGACCTGCAACAATACCGTGAGAATGCCCTGCAACAATACCGTGAGAATGCCCTGCAACAATACCGTGAGAATGACCTGCAACAATACCGTGAGAATGCCCTGCAACAATACCGTGAGAATGACCTGCAACAATACCGTGAGAATGCCCTGCAACAGTACCGTGAGAATGCCCTGCAACAGTACCGTGAGAATGCCCTGCAACAATACCGTGAGAATGCCCTGCAACAATACCGTGAGAATGCCCTGCAACAGTACCGTGAGAATGCCCTGCAACAGTACCGTGAGAATGCCCTGCAACAATACCGTGAGAATGACCTGCAACAATACCGTGTGAATGCCCTGCAACAATACCGTGAGAATGCCCTGCAACAATACCGTGAGAATGCCCTGCAACAATACCGTGAGAATGCCCTGCAACAATACCGTGAGAATGCCCTGCAACAATACCGTGAGAATGCCCTGCAACAATACCGTGAGAATGACCTGCAACAATACCGTGAGAATGCCCTGCAACAATACCGTGAGAATGACCTGCAACGATACCGTGAGAATGCCCTGCAACAATACCGTGAGAATGCCCTGCAACAATACCGTGAGAATGCCCTGCAACAATACCGTGAGAATGCCCTGCAACAATACCGTGAGAATGCCCTGCAACAATACCGTGAGAATGACCTGCAACAATACCGTGAGAATGCCCTGCAACAATACCGTGAGAATGCCCTGCAAAACAATACCGTGAGAATGCCCTGCAACAATACCGTGAGAATGCCCTGCAACAGTACCGTGAGAATGCCCTGCAACAGTACCGTGAGAATGCCCTGCAACAATACCGTGAGAATGACCTGCAACAATACCGTGTGAATGCCCTGCAACAATACCGTGAGAATGCCCTGCAACAATACCGTGAGAATGCCCTGCAACAATACCGTGAGAATGCCCTGCAACAATACCGTGAGAATGCCCTGCAACAGTACCGTGAGAATGCCCTGCAACAGTACCGTGAGAATGCCCTGCAACAATACCGTGAGAATGACCTGCAACAATACCGTGTGAATGCCCTGCAACAATACCGTGAGAATGCCCTGCAACAATACCGTGAGAATGCCCTGCAACAATACCGTGAGAATGCCCTGCAACAATGCCTTGAGAATGACCTGCAACAATACCGTGAGAATGCCCTGCAACAATACCGTGAGAATGCCCTGCAACAATACCGTGAGAATGACCTGCAACAATACCGTGAGAATGCCCTGCAACAATACCGTGAGAATGACCTGCAACAATACCGTGAGAATGCCCTGCAACAGTACCGTGAGAATGCCCTGCAACAGTACCGTGAGAATGCCCTGCAACAATACCGTGAGAATGACCTGCAACAATACCGTGTGAATGCCCTGCAACAATACCGTGAGAATGCCCTGCAACAATACCGTGAGAATGCCCTGCAACAATACCGTGAGAATGCCCTGCAACAATACCGTGAGAATGCCCTGCAACAGTACCGTGAGAATGCCCTGCAACAGTACCGTGAGAATGCCCTGCAACAATACCGTGAGAATGACCTGCAACAATACCGTGTGAATGCCCTGCAACAATACCGTGAGAATGCCCTGCAACAATACCGTGAGAATGCCCTGCAACAATACCGTGAGAATGCCCTGCAACAATACCGTGAGAATGCCCTGCAACAATACCGTGAGAATGCCCTGCAACAATACCGTGAGAATGACCTGCAACAATACCGTGAGAATGCCCTGCAACAATACCGTGAGAATGCCCTGCAACAATACCGTGAGAATGCCCTGCAACAATACCGTGAGAATGCCCTGCAACAATACCGTGAGAATGCCCTGCAACAATACCGTGAGAATGCCCTGCAACAATACCGTGAGAATGCCCTGCAACAATACCGTGAGAATGACCTGCAACAATACCGTGAGAATGCCCTGCAACAATACCGTGAGAATGACCTGCAACACTACCGTGAAAATGACGTGCAACAATACCGTGAGAATGACCTGCAACAATACCGTGAGAATGCCCTGCAACACTACCGTGAGAATGACGTGCAACAATACCGTGAGAATGCCCTGCAACAATACCGTGAGAATGACCTGCAACAATACCGTGAGAATGACCTGCAACAATACGCGTAACATTTGTTCCTCGCGTAAGACCGCGAGCACATCACGGCACCGCCCTTGGTGAAAACACACGGCGGCGGCGGCGGCAGCGGCGATGCGCGACTGACAGCGTTGCACATCCGTCGCCGTTGCCGTGAAACTCGCTTCTTCTTCTTCTTCTTGCCACTAGCGGTGCCGAGACTTCCAGGATTCCCCCTCTCCCGGAGAAAGAGAACACACCCCGCGCCTGTACACTCGCCAAGGATCGCAATCGGCGACTCGATCGTGGGTTGGCCCACCGCTTGTGCGATCTCGAAAACAACTCCAATTGCTAACCTGATCTCCCCCTCGTTAGTAGCCACAACAATGGTGGTTGTTGGCATCATGCGTCGAGGCACATGCGGTAAATACATAAGTAAACGGCGACGGTGATCGGATGTATCAGTGCCGCCGTTGACGATGGCCACGGTTGTCTGCGTGCGGTGCGAAAGAGGTTCAACACAACGTTACCGTGGCAGTGCGGCGCAACCTGGGCACGCGATCTAGTAGTATCGTTTTGTTGTCCGCTCTGATCACTGGAGGGCGTCGAGATTCTGAACGCCAGGGTGGTCCAGATGTCTTGTGACCCCCCCCCCCCCCAATTTAATGCTCTAAAACTATTTTTTTGTTAAAGTAAAGTTCATTTGAAATGTAAATTAATATGTAAAAGGAAAAATGTTAGGGGATCAATTCATCGTGGGTCGCACGACATCTGGACCACCATGTAAATCGCTCTTGAGCGGCAACAAAAATAGAGAACCGATGAAAGAAGGCACCTCCAAAACCAATTCTCCACCGCACTTTGCAACCTTTACAATTGATAGTACATTTTACATTTTGGTAACATGGCGAATAATGTGAGAACCCATTGAGGCTTGTGGTCTCTCCTTCCAGGGTGGACTCGGTTTAACCGGTTAAGAAGTGAAAACCCATACGGTGCAATATGAGTCAAACGTATAAAGCGAAAAGAAAATAATTTAGGAGAGTTAAATGCACAACCTAAGCGGTTTTGCGTAACAATCACAATGTATGGGCACCACATTGGGCTGACCAACTTTGACATCAACTTATTAAAATGTGACACACCGATTTAAAAACCTTATTTAGAATTGTCCTTTCCCTGTTATTTATTTATAGTCACTGCAGCTTTGAGCCACAAATTTGAGATGGTTTCATCCTTTCCTCAATTTATGCTTCTGCCTTCATTTCTCCAATGCAATTTTGGCAAAACATACTTTACAAACTCCCTGTAAATATATTTGGAGAGAGAGCATATCTCCCTATGCAATTATTTCATTTGGTTTCATTGTGTTATCTTATGCGATCTCAGTGTCGCCAATATTACAACAGCAACGCGTTACTCGTAATAGACAAATTATAGGCAAGTCGTTCCACTACGTAAACAATTGAGAGGCCAGTTGCTGTGAGAAATACATTTTAACATAGTGCACCGAGATTCGTGTCATTTTATCATGTGTAGTATTGAAGTGATGTTCATCTATAGGTGTATTTACAATGTACTATACGTTTAGATGAATGTGAATTGTGTAACAATAAGAGCGGTAACTAGTTGGTAACCACGCCCCTTACAATATTATGAAATTGTTAAGATTCATGGCCGTGCTTAGATTCCATTAACAAATTATTTCTTTACAGTACTCTGTGGTAAACGTAGCCGTCTCTCGTGGCTGTAGGAATGCGAAGCCATTTAAAATAAATACTGTACCAATTTAGAAACAAGCTTTGTCTCTTATTCAGTTTTCTTTTTCAGTTTTCATTTATATGGTATAGCCCTGTGCGACATTCGGCTCTTGAATCGGGTGCAACCGCAACAAACAAAAACATGAACAAGAAAACATCTTAAAGTGACTATGTGACTGTGCGTGGTCTCGTGAGCTACAATCATCTACGTGAATAAATGAATCAATGCATTGACATTTGGCCCGAATACCTTCTGAAAGTGCGTGTGCAGAGGTTAAGTTCCAGCACAACGAGTTTGGGCGCAGCCTGGTTATTCTGAAATGTTGAACACCACGATAATTGTTCATAGCTTCTGAACTTTTGGGACCCCTAAAGATGTCCTGGCATGGCCTAAATTATTCAGAGTTTCGCTGAAGACGTCGTATCAGACGCCGCTGCCCTTGGTGGTAAAGTTATTCGTGAGTGTAGGCTCTTCAAAAAATGTGTACAATTCATCGGAAGACAAATGCGAATACGTGTTGTGATTTTATAAAGCTCCCGAGTGACATCCAGTCGTTGGCTTCGGTACTGCACGTGATGTTTACAGGGTAACTCACCAGCATGGTTCGGCTGTGTACTCTTAAGCTTCTTGTGTTGTTGCTCTGCAAGTCGCGATTTCTCGCTCAACAGTGGGCCACGTGAATGCTGTCATCGTCCACTCCAAGAAGAAGCTTTTTTGTTTAATTGTCTTCGTCATTATCTCCATATATATAAAAGGCAGAGTTGTTAATTTGTCTGTTCAAAATGTTTAGCGTACTTCCCGACATGCAACAAACTGGAAATTTGCCATGTGGGTACTTTCCAGACTGTACACCATGCAAAAATTATAAAAATACACTTTTTTTTTGGGGGGGGGGGAGAGAGCTCAATAATGTATATTTTTTATTGCACGGCAATTGAGCTGTGACGTCAAATCTGTCACGTGACCCGCGCATGTGGAAGCGTAACGCATTGTAGTGTAGTGGTTAGCGCGCTGTGTGTGTCTGTGTGGAAGCGTAACGCATTGTAGCGTAGCGGTTAGCGCTACGCTGCGCTACGAACCCGGCGACCCGAGTTCGATTCCCGCTCACGGCCATCACCGGTGACGATTATTTTAACTGGTCCTGGGCGTCCCCTAGGTCGACTCAGCCTCGAACGAGTAACTGCTGTGGTGTGTGAACATTGCCACCGGGGAGACAAAGGCGGCCGGGTGTGGTGAATCCAAGTCCCGGGCGAAGCTAGTTTCCTATATTACTGATCCATGTCGTAGTGGTCCAACGTTGATCCAACGGTCCCAACCACATGCTAACGTTGGTGCGGCGTTTCAAAGTTTTCACCGGTAAAAAATGTCTCAAGGCATATCGATGTGTGTCTTTTCATGATCAAGTTACATTTCGTAAAAGCACTCCAACGCTACGGTACTCTCGCTCGCCTCTTTATATTTAATTCTTTTTTTTCTTCCAGGTCTAATTGCCCCAAGAACTGCACACAATTTGTGTGGCAAGTTTCTCACATTGCACGCCAACGTGATCAGCTCATTCCGCACGACGCATCCACACGCGCTTTGAACACGGATGGCTTCTACGACCAAACTTAAGATTCATATATTTTTTTTTGGCTGGGGGGGGGGAGGGGGTAGATCACGTGAACATGTGGCGAATGCTTTTCTCAAAATGATAATATTATGTGGATGTGACGCTCATGTTTGCAGGGATTTCAAGGTAATACCGAAAGATCCCTTCCTGCTAACCAGCATATATATTTCATCATCTGTATATCAGCAGCAACATCATTACCACCATTGTCACCTTCATCATCTGTTTTGACATAGAGCAATCGAATGAGAGTGTGTGTGTGTGTGTGTTGGTGCTCGAAATGTGGGGAGCGGTAGCATAGCGGTTAGCGCGCCGCGCTATGAACCTCGCGAACACCCGGTGACGATTATTTGAACCGGTCCTGGGCCTCCCCTAGGTTGACTCAGCCTCAAATGAGTACCTGGGTGCGGTGTGTAGTAAAAAAAAATCGCCACCGGGGAGACAAAGGCGGTCTGGCGTGGTTGCTGGCCACCCACCCCCTCGTGTGCCGTGCCGGCCTTCATAGCTGCTACGCGCCAACAGCACTTGCCCCTACAGTCTGCTAAGGCTACACGGGGGGGCGGGGGATCTTTGTCTTTGCTCGAGATGGATGGAGCCTGATTGGTCACCTCAGTCCTCGGTGGAGCCAATCGGCGCGCACAGCCCGGGAATTCCCCCTTGTGTTTTATTTTTTTGGGGGGGCGTCCAAATTGGCACCGTTTGAAAAACTTAAATGGAAAACAACGAGACAGAAATCGTTTTCCCCGACTGCATAAAAGCGTGGACATTAATTGCGACGGCGGTGAACGATTTTTGTGACAGATATTGCGATTTGCTTTGCGATTAAATTTTTTAAGTCAAGCTTCAGTTCAATATTCACTGTGTAACAGATTTAAAACATGTGATGGAGCATTACCACGTGATACCATAAAAATATGAACTGCTCTATATATTCTAATGCGAGGATGATACCTTTGAAAATATGAATTGCTTCCAACATGTATTTATTTACAAATGTTTTCATTGAAATAGAACAATCAAACACAGAACAATTGTTAAGCTAAATAAATAAAGTTATAATATTTAAAAAATAAAACAATTCCAATAAGAAAGTCACATGACCTTTCAAATCGCAAAACAATCTCGGCCTTTGCGACTTACTAATCGCATTGTTCCAATTTGCGATTTCGATTTGAAATCGATTAATCGTTCAGCCCTACTAGCCCATACCTCTTCTTTGGTTCTTTCGGTAAAGTCACGTAGAATGAGAATAAAATAATAAATTGATAAAATAAAATAACACAATAATATTCTTGTTGGAGTCACTCCAGCGCTGTCCTACCAGACAGTCTCGTCCCTTTACCTGATGAAGGCCGCTTGTGTTGTGGCCGAAACGTCGTGATAATATTATTGTGTTATTTTATTTTATCAATTTATTATTTTATTCTCATTCTACGTGACTTTACCGAAAGAACCAAAGAAGATGAATCATTGCAGTCACGAAAGCTTTAAATCGAAATTTAGCCCATACCTCCTCACCACGCTGGTCAATGCTGGTGAAGTTTTGGGTGGGTGGAGATGTGCCTAGGAATTGTTCTCAGTCAGCCCCTTCACCAAGCGACATTGAACCCGCACGGTGGCCAATGGTCAAACGACACCCCGTGACTGACACAGTGTAGGGGACGCCTTCATCCAGTGTGGAATTGACAATGGACTGCGGCATTGTATTTAAAAGATGTTTGATTTATCGCAGTGAATTCATATATTCACGATACTCTTGACGCCAATATCTGGCTCAACCGCCTCAATGTAAAAGCAAACTTGTTGCTCGATCCGGCAGCCATATGAAGACGAAGATTTGGAACCGTATGGATGTGTAACTGCTCTTTATCGGGATAAATTCCCGAGGAGTTTTGATCAATACGTAATCAAGCTCGATCACTATTCCTCGGGGTGCATGAGGCATCAACCCCAACCACAGCCCACACGCACACAAAAACAAACCTCCTCGTTCTATATTCCCAAAGCCAACACCGTAATTGACCAATGGGGAATACAATTCGTCTATATAAATCCAACCCTATCAGAAGTCTTTTGTAAAGAGCTGTCTATGTACGTAGGTTACCGACGGCACTATCATTTAAAGATTGCACAATGCCCATTCCGCTCGCTGATTTAGTGAGAACGCCAAAGGATGCCGTCTTTGTGGCATTCAACATGTGTTTTGCAACGAGCATTGTTCTCACCAACATAATGCTGCTTTCTGCATTTCTGAGTTCAAGGGAACTCATGAAGAGAAACAACTACCTTTACGCAATTAGCATCACACTTACTGACTTAATTGTCGGTTCCGGATGGTTCTATCTGGGTCTTTTTAGTATTAGTTACAATGACGCCACTTACGGTAGTCCAGAAAAAGTGTTTCCAACAATACACAGCATTTCAATGATCACTCTTTTGACTGCAATCACTGATAGATACTGCGCAGTGCAGCACCCGTTCAAGTACGCGGAGAAGATGACAAGAGCAAAAACTTTGGCGATAATTGCCGTCACCTGGCTGATTCCAATGCTAACCACATTAATGCAGGTCATGAATCCCGATGGAGGATCAAGCTATCAAGGATTCATCACCATAGTATTCACCATGGCTATGCTAGTAATTCTTATAATCCTCAACGCCAGACTCTACGTAGTTGCTCGACGTCAACAAAAGCGAGAACAGAGAAGCCGTAGCTCCACTAATCGCTCTGCTTGGCTCATCATAATCACTGCCACGTTTGCTATTATATTTTGGGCACCTGCTTTATGCAAAGTGGTCATTTGTAAGTTTTTGAAGATGTGCGTGTCTTCTAACGTTGGACAAAACCCGTTCATTATCATTCAGTTGTTTAATACCCTGAGCACTCCCATCACCTTTCTCGTCGGAAGCCCGCTGACCAGAGCATCTCTCAAGAACCTGGCTCAAATCTTCCGTTTTAAAAGGTAAAACCTTGCATTTGGGATTTTGTACAAATGGGTATTTATATATTGCATTAAACCGCACATGTATTACGTCGTCACTGCATGCAGTAGTATGTGCTTATATTGAATGGAACATCATGAACCGTTTGGGAAAAAAATTGGCACGGACACAAACTGTGTAGATGCAGGGATTTTCGGTGTGAATGACATTGTTTAGAAGTGCGCTGCTTGTTAAGTGATTCATTATTCGGAGCTCCTTGTCAATTCACTGCGAGATGAAGGCCTGCCCACTGTGCTTGTTGTAGATTGTGTTTGACCGTACACTAGGCACGCTCCTTAGCATGTCGAATGTGAAATATGGTCGTAATAACAAAGTCTATTATACATTTACTCGGCTAATTGGTACAAAAAAAGGGACGTGAGATGCCTCTTGTTGAGAACGAATTATATATGTAAAGCTTAAACTTGGCAGCGTTTACTTAACGTTGCAGATGGAGTATGGGTGTCAGCAGCATTGCGGTTTGGAATATCATGTGAGGTATCGACATGGTGTTTGAACATCTGTTTATTGCCAGAGAGGGTAAAACCTATTCCTATTTTTCACGCTGAGATTTGAAATAGTTTTGCGAATCGATGTGTCTTCATGACTGAGGATGTGGATAGTCGATACGACAGAAGAGTATGTGCAGTACTGCACTGTGATATTTATTTTTCATATATATAACGTTAACCATTTGCAACTTAAATGAAAGGAGCATAAAGGCTTTCGCCGCCGTCATCATCGTATAGGATAGTGTCAAATACTCGTGGATTTTACCGTAATATGTTAACATTATAAGGGTAAACATGCAATGGAGCTGATTATGTGTTTTATATGTCCTTAAACATTATTAGATAGACCAAGCTGATGTTGCATTAAAAAACGATTTTAATACTTAAAGGTTGTGTTTTTTTTAAATGTATTAGCCATTGATATCTAGGTATTCAGCAGTTCGTATTCACGGATAATTTAGAAATTCTGCATTAACATGAATGCTATATATGTGATTTCCAAATAACCTTTGCATTACAAATCACAGTTGTTCATATGCATAATGAGTGCAGCGGTAGCAAAGTGGTTAGTGCACTGCGCGAGTTTGATTCCTGGCCATAGCTATCATGAGTAGCTGGCGAGTGATATCTGAACCGGTCTTGAGCCCACCTTTATGAAACCACAATGACCAGCGTGGTGAAGTATAGTCAAGCAACCCCCATCACCGACACGGCATGTTTTAGGCTTTCATCCAGCAGTGGATTTACAAAGAGCTCTAACATTATTATGAATGTGCGTGACACTATGAACACAGCAGAGCATTTATCGATATTAAAATGAATGTCCATTGTCTTAATATTCCTTCAGATTTGCTGTTGATCCTGGGAGCCAAGGCACTGGATCAATAAAACCTTCTCAAGACCCAAATTAAGGTCAACAAATGTTTTTTCAGATGGCAGTACCAGGTGTATGAAATATGCAATAGATCGGATGAACTATCTTATTTCTCTATGCCATTGCTTATTATTTACTTGCCAAGTAAAAAAACTCAACTATGAAAAAAACTTGGCCTGGAAAGTTTTGACCAACATGAACAAAATGTACTTGTCATTTGTGACTTTTAGTCAGCTTTGTAATGACAACGGGTGATTGAAACCGTAGCATTAACTGGAAGGTGACTCAATACAAAATTGAGGTATATAAATGAGTTGAGAAATACAAATATTAAATAATAACAGAATTGGCTACGCAAAGTGCTGTAAGCGCAACTTTACATTGTCTATATAGCGAACACTAAAGTTAATGTGCACTCATTTATATATATGCTGTATGTATATAATGGCCTGTACTGTATGCGTAGTCTGTAAGTTTCGTTATGCTCGTGTATACCCAAAAGTCTCCCGTGCTCAATGCTCCCAATGATCTCAGTAGGCACTCGCTTAGTTCCAAATAAGGACTGTAGAGTGATTTGTGTACAATTGTGGCTTTTGTTGATAAATCATGGGAATGGGTCATTTCGGGAGGCCTTTTATCTGACAGGTGAATTCGTCTACTCGATTGCTCGTATCACGGAGTTTTGCGAATAACCTGGTGTGTTTAAACATGGTAGCGTGCTTCCAATCTATGCTTTGTTATTCAAGTAAGTGCTGCTCAGTGAAATAAACGTTGTTTTGAAAATAATAAATGACGGATAGACTGTGAACGCCCTTTAGAAAAACGCAGCCTACTCGTGAACAAGAAAAAGCATCTTATACATCCGAATTTTTGCACATGTAATTTATAGTGCATATAGCATGTAGTGAATACATGTTGAGGATACGGATCTGCATTTGTGTGAGGCTGAAAATGCGAACGGCTCTCAAGAGCGCCGTTCAACAAATGCAGAATGTATGTCTGTTGAACTATTTTCGCGCCGTGCATAGCAGCCAAGCGTGCAAATCGGAGGTGCGGGGCAACTGATCTAGCGGTGCGAAAAGAAAATATAAACAACCAATTAACAAAAAAAAACCCCTGAAGCAATGGAGCAGAGGTGTCCAACGATGTCTTCACCACAGCACGCCCGACCGTGACGCCTACCCGGGCAACCTGAGGATGCCGAACGCCGACGACTTTCCAGCTCCAATCAGAGTGGCTATGTAATTGTCACTTAATATACGTGATTCATTGTTGAGTGACTTGCTTCGATTTCCTATATTTTGCACTCCTATCATTTTGTGTGTGTGGGGGGGTGGGGGGGAGGTTTGCTGCATTGATTGTTGTTGTAAAATTTCTGACCTTAGCCCCGACTGGACATTTGTGAAATAGAGCTTCGTAGCTCATCGGATTTATTTTCAGGATGAATAAAGATTACGGGCAACTTTTAAATAAGAGAGATTTCGTATAGGAAAATGTTAAGTTGTACAGGTTTAAATACGTTTTGATTTGAAGAAACCAAGTTATCTCTGTTTAACACATTGCAATTTATATGCATTCATTAACCCCCCCCCCCCCCTTCGCACAAGAAGGGCTCACAAGTGACAACATCACACATCTGTCCTTCTATTTAAGGAACGAAACAGGAGGATTTCTCCACAAATCTGGCTGTTGCCTGATGATGCTAGTTGTACTTACTGGCGAAACGTCATACTCAGATTGTAAATGTTGTGGATTTTCTCTCCAATACACCGGTGTGCTGTACTAGTAACGAATTAGCACGTTCTGTTTACGTGACAAACCTTACTAATTGGCTGTGTCGGGTGGTGGCGTGTTTAACGACACATTTATATTGATGTGATCTAACCAAAATAAAAACTATATTATGCGATGTGTCTCTCCCACTTCTGATTGTAATCCAAGTCACAGCCGGTGGTTTTGTGAAGGTACAATAAATGCGCTTTTTTAATCTGAATGTCATATCAAATAATTGTTATAGAATATCGCTGTTACTTTAAAACATGTAAAATGCATCTAATAAAACCTGCTTTGTGTAAAGCCAGATGTGGTCAAACATAATTTACTTCTCCATATACACCGTAATTAACTCATTCTATCCGCGGTACGTAATGTGTCGGGAGACGAATATCATGAATCCCTTTATCCGCTGGGTTTTCATAGATTTTTACTCCTCTTATCCGCCGCCCCCATAAACACGGATAACCCTGCAGATAACCTCCTATCTGCAAATTACATCTCACCTTAATGTCATTTACATAGCGCCTTAACCAAGGCACTTCACAGAGAATTAAGAACGGTACCTATTAATGTAATGGTGGAGATGAGGTGAATAAAATAGATGAGACCAAGCAATGGGGCGAATCTGCGATGTGTGAATTCGGTGAAAGCAAAACTGGTGACAGTAAATGATGATGATGATGAATGGATTGAATGAATGTGGAATGAGTGATAGCAATATGATGAGAATATGAAGAGGGAACAGTAACGTTGGTGGCTATGAGGGGTCTATTAAGGGGTCGTGGAGCGAGCGAGGTGGAAATACGTGAGTTTTGAGTCTCGCAAATGGCAATAATCCATCGAGCTCCATGGATATGGAGCGATGGAGTCAGGAGCACAACTCGTGTGGGGCAGGCAGGGGGTACCCCGCTCACCTCCCACCCCCAGTGACCAAAGCGACGAGTTAGTGCCCCCTAGACAACCATCATGAGATATGTTTTCAGCAACAGCCGTGTAGAAGAACGACACCTTGTTTGATACGCGATTTACATTTATTTTATAAAAAAAACGCTTTCACATAGAACTCCATTTCTGGGATGTTTATTTCATGAGATACGCGTCAGTTGTATTGCGAAGAGGTGTGACTACGGACTTGCAGTGGCTGCATTTTGCAAAGCCGGAGCGCCCCGACAGCGTTAAATGTTCGAGACCGTGAGCGCAATGAGGCGAGTGGGCAAAGAGGAGCTTCGATATTATGCCTAGGTGCGACCGTGCGAGACAAATCAAATATTGGGGCCCCAACTGACCGATCGCCGCTGATAATGTCGTTACTACGCCACTGCATGGAGTCGACGCGTGTGCTAAACGTGTACACGGTGCACCGATTACAATGCCGCAGGGCTTTGCTCGCGTGGTGCATTGTAAGGGTGCTATTACAGAGGGATGCAACGTGAGCTAGAACCTGCTGGGTAAGTTTTGAAACATAAAAAAAACACTTCCAATTGAATACGTCATTAGTTTAGATACCTAACAGGTTGCTAGCTACGTAGGCAAAGTCATTTTACCGAAAGAACCCAAGAGTATGGATTCCTGCAGTCACGAAAGCTTCAAATCAAGATAGCCACTTAGGCATTTAACATTTTAAACAATAATTCAAGCGTAATGTATAATGTTTTGTGTAACCATAGCTATTCATGTAATACATACCAACTGCAATACTCTGTGTGCTTTAGCTAAATCCGTCCACCCTTTGTGAATCCATCGCTGGATGAAGGCCTCATTACACCATGTTTGGTCATGTGGCTTGTTAAACCATACATAACATTACCACACCACTACATTTAAGACTACATTGATCAAATTTTGATTTAAAGCTTTCGTGACTGCAGGGATTCATATTCTTGGTTCTTTCGGTAAAGTCACCACGTAGAAGGGAAACAATAAAATAATAAAAATATAAAACAATAAAATTCTCACGACGCCTCGACTGCAACACAAGCAATCATCATCAGGTGTGAAAACCACAGCAATAATTTTTGTATTATTATTTTATTGTTTACCCTCCTACGTGATTTTAACCGAAAGAATCAAGACTACATTGATCAAGTTCAGACGGGAACCGTGGCTGGGATTCAAATTCAGGTTGCCGGGGGTTCATCGGGCAGTGCCCAAATTAGTGTGCCACCACTCCACGTCAGCTGGACGTAACGGTCGCTTCAAATGGAACACAGAGACATTGTACGCACACAAACTGCATACACCTTTGCTAAAATTATCGTGCATCATAACATCATCCACGGTGCTATCGTTTTGTGAAATTAACCTGAGACAAAGGTGATGTGCACAGGCCAAGAGGTGCAGCACACACGCTTAACCAACCCCACATGAATTATATACGTGCACGGTTGTGAGTAATTAGTGGCCGTGACATAACAATGTAGGCAGGTGCATGGGGCTTCCACCTCCCTTCTCTGTCACTTAAACTGTCACGCTAATGGGCCACGGAGGAATAATAAAGCCTCCTTATTTAAAGTGTCGAGTGTGCCCCCCCCCAACACGAGCTCACAATTTTGCGCGCAGCTATTCGGCCTCACAAAGCTTTGCTCGCCGTCCAAGAAGGGCCGACATTCAGTACACATGGAGAACACGTTGTCGTACTTGGCAGCAACTCCCCTCGATGTTTTTGTCATCGTGTTCAACGTGTGCTTGGCGACCGCGATCGTAATCTCGAACGCAATTCTGATCGGCGCTCTCCTAAATTCAAAGGGACTTCTCAAACACAACAACTACATTTTCATATTCAGTCTCACCGTCAGCGATTTCATTATGGGCGCCGGCTGGTTCTACAACGGAGTGTTTGACGTGCGCGACAACTTGGGCTCCATATATAGCGCTTCGAACGTCTTCCCAACGATTCACGGCATCTCTCTGCTCACCATGCTCTCGTCGATGGTGGACAGGTACTACGCCGTGTCCTCTCCGTTCAGCTATTCGCAGAAAATGACACGCGCCCGGGTGTTGATGGTCGTCCTCTGGATGTGGCTGTGGCCTTTTTTGACAGCGTTCGGCATGGCTTTCGTGAAGGCGGACGCCGCTCGCAAATACCAAGGTTACACGACAATAGCGGTGACCGTCTGTCTCCTGGTCATCATGACGGTGGTAAACCTCCGGCTGTATTTCATCACCAAAAGGCAGCTCAGCCGCGGCCCCGCCAACGACGAGGAGTCCAAGAAGAAGTCGGCGAGGCTCATTATCGTTGCGTCCACGGTCTTCATCGCCTTCTGGCTGCCAAGCCTGATCAACTCGAGCGTGTGTGGCGGCTTCGGCCTGTGCTTCCCTCCGCATAGAAACAACCTCAATCCAGTGAACGTGATTCGAATGTTCAACACGCTCAGCTCCCCCATCATCTTCCTCGTCGGAAGCACTCTGCTGAGGAATTCCATAAAGAACCTCGCTCGCCGCTTGCTTTGCAAAAGGTAACACGTGCGGGTTTGGCGGAGGAATAGCCTTGTTTTGGGGAATGGTGTCAAGGCGTGGCGAGTTCCTACGGAGAGAGTTGATGCTCTGCACGTTTTGTGCTTTTATTTGGACGTCAAGGAGGCGCCCTTACCCTGGCTCGCCAGGAGAAGGCAATGCAGCAAAACACGTGGACTGCACATTGTCCTTCTGTACGGGATAGAGTGTTTCCACCTCGCACACGTGGGGTTTTTTTTTTGGCTGAAAACACCTTCATTCATTGAGGACTGCAGAGCTTGGGCAATTGTTGGCGCCGGCTCATCGCGTTGCTCCCTTCCCGCTTGTCTGTGGTTCCTCATGCCTTTGAGTTGAGCTCTCTCTATAAGTTGAAATTATGTAGATATATTTTTATATATTACAGGTTAGAATTGATCTCCAAACATTTAACATTCCAATAAAATAGCGTACAGACATTCTTAGTTATTTGGAGATGCATACATGCATAATAAAGGTTTTTGGGTTAGATCGCGTTTATTTATAAATGTGTCGTAACCCTCCACCACCCGACACGGCCAATCAGCAAAAAAAGTGTCACGTTGACAAAAGACAAATAATTCACTGCTTCAGCCCACCGGTGTGTTGAAGAGTTAATCCACATTTACAGTTTGAGTACGACGTTTCGCTGGTAAATACATCCAGCATCATCAAGCAATTCGCCATTTATAAATAAACGCGATCTAACCCAAAAACCTTTATTATGAATAATATTGAAAGCCTACGTGTTAAACTGAGTTCTTTTCACTGTTTTGCGGTGCATTTGTTCCATTTTAGTTGTTGATAAAAAAACCCACCACTGTCATAACCGCATTAGGGATGGAACAGCGACCAGAGTTTGATTTCCCAGGCATAGCTTGCATTCAGTGGTGAACAATAGCTCACCAAGATCCTGGGCCACCCCTTTCACCATAGCACACTGACCAGATGTTTTCTTGTTCATGTTTTTGTTTGTTGCGGTTGCACCCGATTCAAGAGCCGAATGGCTCACAGGGCTATACAAAATGAATGGAACTATGGAACCAGAGTGGTGAAGTATGGCAACACAAATCCCAAAGACCGATACAGCATAGGGAAGTCTTCATCCAGCATGCAGTGACATGACAAAGGGTTATAACTCTAAACGTAGGCTTTCTCAACCATTGTTAGAATTCATAAAGTTTATTCTGGGTTAGATCGTGTAGGTATAATGTGCCCGTGTTTTAAACTGTTATTAGTACTCCATAATAGAGGGTTTTTTTGGGTTAGATCATGAAAATATACAAATGTGTCGTTAAAACTAAATGTTGTGGCTTGGCTCTCCAATACACCGGTGTGCTGTACTAGTGACGAATTGGCACGTTCTGTTTATGTGACAAACCTTACTAGTTGGCTGTGTCGGGTGGTGGCGGGTTTTAACGACACATGTATATATTTACGCCATCTAACACAAAAAAAAACCTCTTATGGATGATTTTTGTCGCGAAAGCCTGTGTGTTAAACTGTTATTAGGACTACGCTTTTTTCATATTCATGATGACAATACATTTAATAAGTTCTACGGTATTGTTTTTACGATTTGTGTGCTTAATTCCAGATCTGTTCATCCAAATCTTGGTGCAAGAGAGAGGAAGGACGGCGGTGGATCGATGGTAGCAGTGGTGGAACATTGAGCATGAAACACCTCTTACATTTGTCACGAGGCAATGTATACCCAACGGCCATTGCCTCCAATTACGCCGCACTCTCTGATACAAATACACCTCCAGCTTAAGCCCCGCAAACACCTCATGCAACAGAGCATTTCTCACATCATACGCTTCAATTGAACCGTTTTAGCTGTTCCTTTATATGTTTTTTTTTACATCAGTGGGTCAGGGAAATTCTAAGTCGTACACATTTCATAAGTTAATTCGGGAGATTGGCAAGAACTTGATTGTTCTTACCACAACTATGCACATTTGCACAACAATGTATGCAGGTTAATACAGTAAACAATGGGTGTTTTGTTTTCATCTACTGTGAATGACATTCAAGATGTATCTGAATGATTTGACCATTTGGCCTGCTTCAGGATATACTGACACAATTTGGCTGAGTTTTTAATCCTGGCCATGGCTAACATCGGTGGCAAATGATGCCTCTAATGGTGCACCAGTACTCTCCATCAGCCTTCAGGGACCGAAATGGCGCTGGTGAGGCCTTCATCCAGCAGTGGATTGACAAATTGGCATACATTACTATTATTACTATTTATTATGATATTATCAAGCTAGTGGGGAATATGCAATGCAATATATGATATAGGTAGTACATAAAGTAAGCAAAGAAATATATTAGTTACTTTATAAGTAATTAGGATTTTTAACCGACATTTTTAATATACCTGTACAGGGTGATGGAACATATTTCTGCAGTGAATTAGTTATCCCCTGTCCCTGCGGGCCGTCAGTCCCTGGATGGACTGAAGATAGAAATTACCCAAGTGGTAAGGGACATACAGGCAGGAGAATTGAGTTGCGTGTCTGAAAAAACAGTGTCAACATATACGTTTCTGTTTGAATATCGAAGGTTTACAATGCAATCAATGAGCGAGAATCAGTTCTACTGCAGATTAGGATTTTTAATCAACATTTACATTTAATTGAGATTTTGTTTTGAGCGGTTTAATGTTTTCAGTTATGCTTCAATCTGGATGTGTGCATAACTGAAATGTTAAAGGTATGATTAATCATTGGTTTTGGATCAGATATCGTAAGCACAATGTGTGTCGTACACCCTGCTCCACCCGACAAGGCCAGTTCATAAAGTTGTCACGTGATGAACAAAACGTGCCAATTTATTGCCGCTACAGCAGCACCGCTGGTGGTGTCCGAGAGCAATCCACAACATTTAACAATTGGGTGCACAACAAAAATCAGTCGTGAATTACACTATTGTTAGTCGCAAAAAAACGTACGTGTTTAAATGTATTAAAGCTATGTAGCACACAGAACGGGGTGGCCTGAAAGTTAGTACTGTCTACGGAATTGAGAAAATAACGAGGCGTGTTTATCTCAGTAAACTAACCTTTGGTCGACGCAATTGTATACACATAGCAGTGGGATAGATCATGGCTGGTGAAAATCATGAATCATATTCACTTACACAACTCGGTACTTCAGCCCTCGCCCTATACAGCTCGTTTGGGAGACTTTCTCCACGCTCGTGTGGGGTGGGTGGGTTATGACAACCCAGTAAATGTTTGTCGAAGTTAGAGAGAAACGTGAACGCGTTGTTAGTTTTTTTTTTTGAAACAGCAATGGGTATGGCAACCATGGTAGGCAACAGCGTGTGCACTCGCCCGCGTGAATTGTGTTCGTGTGCGAAATAAAAGTCTTGGAAGTTGAATTTGTGGCGCGTGCCGGCTACGACCGTCGGTCATTTTCTTCGCACCGACACGAGAGAGCTCCTGTTGGTATGCGTCCAACGCAGGAAAAAAAACACACAAGGAGGCAGCGTCGCGAAAGCCACCGCCCATCCTGAAATCTTTCGGCAGAATGGAGGTGTTATATATCGGGCCAATTCCCCTTTGAAATAGTTGTCGGGACGGCACTGGGGTGATCCTAAGCGAAACCCACAAGCCTGGTCCGACGCACACCTCCGTCGCGCTAATTAATCCCTGCTGCGGTTCCCAGCGACGGTTCGCGTGCCCACCGTCACAACGACCACTGCTGAAAACGACGCCTTTATATATAGATAATGGGAAGGAGGAATAAGAAGAAGAAGAAGAGACAAACCCCACACAAAGGAGGGCTGAGCACAGTCGTCGCGCGCGCCCGATCCCCAGGGGGCGGGTGGTGCCGAGCGATGGACAGCGGAGTCGCTCGCTCGCTTGGCAAGAACGCCGGACGACGTGACCCTCGTCGCCTTCCACGTTTGCCTGGCCACCCTCGTGACGGCCAGCGACCTCGCGTTGATCGTCACCCTCGTGTGGGCGCGCAGACTCCTCAGAAAGAACACCTACACCTACACGTTCAGCATCGCCGTGAGCGATCTCCTCGTCGGCATGGGCTGGTTCTACAACGGGATCGACAACGTGCACGAGGGGCCGGGGTTGGCGTACAGCGCCGAGACGATCTTCCCGATGTTCCACCCTGCTGGCCGCGATGGTCGATCGCTATTACGCGGTGCAGTCCCCCGTTCAGGTACGCCCGGAAGATGACGAACCTCAAGGTGGCGGTCATCATCTCCGTCGCGTGGATCCACCCGATCTTGACCAACGTGGGCACGTCGATGAACCCGGGCGGCGGGAGTCTCACGTACAACGGCTACACCGCGATGATATTCAACATCCTCATCCTCGTCGTGATGCCCTTCCTCAACGTCCGGCTCTACGTGGTCACTCGGCGGCAGGCGAGGAGGACGCCGTCGGCCAACGACCGCTCGGCCCACGTGATGATCGTCGCCTCGGGACTCTTCATCCTCCTGTGGTCACCCACCATGGTCCACTCGAGTATCTGCAAGGCGTCCGGCGCGTGCCGAAGGTTCGCCAACAACGCCTCGAACCCCTTCATCACCACGCGGATGATCAACACCCTCGTCACCCCGATGGTGTTCCTGATGGGTAGTCCGGCCACGAGGGCCGCCTTCAAGGAGCTGACGCATCGGCTGGGCAGGAGAAGGTAGGCTGCTTGCGCAAGGCCAGCCCTTGCGCTATCGTCAGGTTCACGCCACCTGCCACGGGTGAACTTGCCACGGTCACCGCCGTGGCAAGTTGGATAACGGGGCACAGCTCTCTAATTGAAGCTCTTGCTGGACGTCTGTGTGTGTGTGGGGGGGGGAAGAGCTTTATAGCTCATCGGATTCCTCCAGTATAAATGGATATTCTGATTCTGAACACGTGGAGCGAAACGTCGGGGATCGCACTGAACGACAGATCGGATTGCTGCTATACAGCACAACCGCGAAAACTTACTCGGTAGTCATGTTGGAGGGAGAGGTGGGGGGGGGTGTTTGGCTATACTTCACCACGCTGGTCAATGCGGGTCGGTGAAGGGGTTGAGGGTGGGGAGGGGGAGACGGTTCAGGGCTGGTTCAGATGTATACCGCACGCCAATGATGTTAGCCGTGATCGGGCATCTCACTCCGGACGCGGGGTTAATTAAAAGTGTGCCGCTTGCTGCTGTCATGGTATACACGGTCAAGTCGCGCTTGTAAGTAAACGTGCTTTGGAACGCACGACTACGTCCATAATCATATAATACATCTGTTGCAGATCTCAGCGTAATGTCTCTGATAGGGGGAACTCACTGCCCCGTTCTCAAATGACAACGTGGTGCGTGCCTCGTGGCATACACGGGTTTGATTTCACTCTTGGACGCGTCAACGTCATTAAAACTACCAGGACAGCAACGGCCACGAAGAATGAGCAAAATAAGCGTCACGCGAAGTAGCGATCCGTCGATGAATCTCGCCCATCGGACACACGCGTCGCAACGTGCACGCGAGAATAGATTGCGAACTCCGCAAAAATTACGTGAGTGCTGTGGCACGCCGATTTCGCGTTCAGGCTAATCAAGGACGTTTGATTTGTTTAATGGGTCGGTGCCGAGGGATTTGCCGGCGGTGGAGAATTGTGATTGTGTTTAGGCGCCCTCACCGATGGGAAACCTTACGATAGAGCTCGTGTCGATGATGCCATAAGCTATAAGGAAAAAAACACACACACAAAGCTATGGACAAAATAAATTGAAAGGAGGAAAAAACATCCAGTGGTTGAACAAAATCCAACGATTGGACACACGTACGAGGTGTCCGAACAAGAATATACCCCAAAAAATATTAAATTGTGGTATTGTTATTCGAGATACCGACAATGTAATATGAATATATTTAATATACTTCTAAGTTTTAGTTATTTTATGGTATTGCTTGGATATTCCTGAATTATGAATATACTTCTACATTGCGTCCATCATTCATTATAGTCAATCATTCACTGTGATCAATCTAATTCGGCGTTCAAACTCGGAGACAACGTTTTCCAACACAGCCGTAGGGATGGATGATGACACAGCATCAACAACAACACGATGTTTAAGTTATTCAAGGTCCCTTGATGTGCTAGTGTAGACTTTACTTGAAAATAAACACCACAGAGATAAAAAAAAATATAATGGTGTTAAATCGGGTGTAAGGGTCGGACTTGTCATTATAGCAGGAAATGGGGTGCCACCTAAAAAAATATACCAATCGATATTCACAACAAACTAAAACTTATACGTGTAATGCATGTATTCGTATCGAATGTATGTTAGTATCTCGAATAACAATAACACGATTTAACTTTAAATATGGGACTTAAAGCTTCCGTAACTGCAGGAATTCATACTCTTTGGGTATTTCGGTAAAGTCACGTAGACAGAAAAAAAAAAATTAAAAATCACGACGTTTCGATCGCAACACAAGCAATCGTCTTCAGGTGAAAAAATACAGCAGGCGGACTGATGAGGCAGGAAGAAACATAGATAAAGATTTAACTTTATTTTTCGGTATATTCATTTTCGGACACCCTGTGTATTCGTGGACAGCACCCATTGCTGCGCTTACATCTTTCCTGGCACCTCGCAGCCATTTCGTGTAGCTCAAAGCCTTGTAACAGCACCTGCTTAGGCACCTGTGATCACCCGTACGAGTAGCAACTCGGCTCAAAAGTCTACTTCGCTTCTGAGATCCGACAAGATCAGGCTCATCGAGGAAGATTTGTTTGAGGTCAGTACTGTGCTCTAAATTGAAAGCTCATTTCTTTAGAACTGATTTTTTTGTCCGTGTTTAGTTTGTTGTACTTCCCCCCGCGCCTCCAACTAGCACGGTTGGCTACGTACGGTGCGAAAGAAGTTCAGCATACGTACTGCAGTATAGGGTGGGGCGTTGGCGCAGTGGTAAGCGCACTGCACGATGAACCCGGCGACCGAGGTTCTTCCACATCGGCAGCAATGATATCTGAACCTTAACTGGGCTTTCACCCTTCACCAACCCGTAATGATCAACATCGTGAGGTATGGCCAGAACATGACGGGAATGGCGATGGGAGGCCTTTTTCCAGCAGCGGGTTAAAAAATAAGCTGTAAATTGCTACTCTAATACGTCCTGGAATATAACAAACAACACGCAACCAATGTCAACTAAACTGTGTGTGTCCCTTTTGTTTTGCAGAACTGTGAAGCCACTGCCCAGGTTGAATGATCCATCACCCAACAACAACTAAACACGTGTAAAAGAGAGAAAAAAAAACCAGTACTGCAATAGCAGTTTAGTAGGTCTACCTGCATTTCACAGGACACAACACACATACGCAAATATATCATAAACGTTGCCTTTATAAACATTATAGTTGCAAATGGTAGGGGAAATACTAGAGGGTCAGAACAAAACATGATATCTCTACAAGTTTGAATCGTTCACACTTCTATTTATCGATATCGGTTTCGGTTGTTTATATACGCTGCCGAAAATCATTTAGAAAATCTCAGTCAAGCATCTGTTCAACCAGTGATGGAAAACTTGAATATATCCATAAAAAACTCCTGCACGTTTGTGTGCACTGAATATTGCATTTATGTAAAATTGTACAATATTGTTATGATTTGAAAGCATGAAAGGACCTGCTTTAAAAAAAACAATTATTGCTTATAATGTTTAAAGTTATGTATTACATTGTACATATTGTGTCCGCTACATTTTTTAAAAATAGCTGAATTTTTCCCAATTTTTTTTTCAAAACTATTTGTGCTCAGTCCTTAACATTTTCCTAAGAACTTTGGAAATATTTCACCTGTGGCCAAATCACCCTCAAGTGTACCCTAGGTCATCAGATCTCGAAAGCTGAGCGTGGCTTCGCCTGGGTAGTCCACTCGTGGGAAACTGCCTTGGCGATTCCCAACTATCGTCTCGGCTTGGGCTGCAGGCTAGCGAGTAGGTAGCAATACCACTATGGGTCATGGAATCTATATTCGTGGAGCTTTGAGAGTTACCCCTCTCGTGCATGACTTTATCCGTGTACTCCGGTTTCCTCCCACGCAAAGCTACCCACATTTCAATGCAGGACCCTCCTTAAAATATTCAAGAGTGCTTTTCCTGGATAAATAAAGGACGTTATTATTTATTAAGCTGTTCTCATGCTTCTTTCTTTTTTCATATGAATACTTGAATGGAATAAAATAAACTCAGCAGATTTAAATGTGTCCAAAAGTTTAATTGCACGGCGGAACATCAGGGAGTGTAACAACATCTCATAACGTTTCACAACATGAAAAGGACATTTCGAACACACTTTTGCGTAACTTTGCAATGTGCGTGCATTTATCAGCATAATTTAATGCCCTCTAAGCGTACATTTGAATGTGTCTCTGAATGTCCCAGCACTAATTGTAGGGCCTACGTATCTTGCACCCGTGTAGGCAAATACAGGGGGCTACGCCAATTCTTGTTGCTTTATGTCCTGTCGGACTAGCGAGCCGCAGTTTAAGCCAAAGGGAAATATGAAAGTGACATGCACCCCCCACAGACGTTGCCTGATGCCAACTCTCTCTGAAACAAGCAATGGCTTCGAGCATGCAACTTACACAGGGCCAGATTTAGGCACCGGCTCAGTAAGCTGCAGCTTAGGGCCTCACATTATGAGGGGCCTCTAAACACGAAAACCAAACAATGCGAAGCTTCAAGTTTGACATAATCGGTTGAAAGATAAAGGCGATAGGCAAAACAGACTCTCTAAAACGGTTATTTTTACTTCAATATGACAAAAATACAGAGGCATTCCTCCATGGGGCCTCTTATGCATAGCATAGGGCACTAGCATGTCATAACCCGGTCCTGAACTTATAAAACTGGTGAAGAGTTATTTTGACGTACTTAGAATTGCATTGCCAAATGACTGCAGAGTGATAGCCTACAGTGAGTCAATTAAAACATGTCCGCTTTTATCACATTATTGTATCATCCGCCCGTTACAAACAATGCGGATGCCCAACTTTTATTTCAGTACAACGTGTGCAACGGCTTCAAATTACTGTGTGCGTGCGGTGCATTTCCACAACAATTCTAGGAGTCCACTCACTCACGACAACCGCGAATACTCAAAGCAACCCCAAACTCCTTTTCAGGACTATTAAGCCAAAATGTTAACGCCTCACGTGTGGACTGACGATGACGGACAGCAAGCACGGTGACATGCTATTTAAAGAGCACCCTGCAACGCAACACGATTTTTATGAACTCGGTAAGAGGTGTAGGCACGCTCACACCACTGTTGGTGGATGGGGCCTTCGCGAGAGGAAGCTCAAGGGCACGGGGTGGGCAACCTGAGGCTGCCGAGCCGCGTGCGGCTCTTTAAGGGCTGCGGTGCGGCTCTTGAAATGCGAAAAGATAAATGTCTTCTTGTTATTTTGGTTGCTGACCCCCTGAGCACGGAACTCGAGTTTACCATGGAAGTCCAGTTTACCACAGAAGTCCAGTTTACCATAGAAGTCCAGTTTACCACAGAAGTCCAGTATACCATGGAAGTCCAGTTTACCATGGAAGTCCAGTTTACCATGGAAGTCCAGTTTACCATAGAAGTCCAGTTTACCATGGAAGTCCAGTTTACCACGGAAGTCGAGTTTACCATGGAAGTCCAGTTTATCACAGAAGTCGAGTTTACCATGGAAGTACAGTTTACCACAGAAGTCCAGTTTACCATGGAAGTCCAGTTTACCATGGAAGTCCAGTTTACCACAGAAATCGAGTTTACCATGGAAGTCCAGTTTACCATGGAAGTCCAGTTTACCACGGAAGTCCAGTTTACCACGGAAGTCGAGCTTACCATGGAAGTCCAGTTTACCACAGAAATCGAGTTTACCACAGAAGTCGAGTTTACCATGGAAGTCCAGTTTACCATGGAAGTCCAGTTTACCACAGAAGTCCAGTTTACCATGGAAGTCCAGTTTACCACGGAAGTCGAATTTACCATGGAAGTCCAGTTTACCACAGAAATCGAGTTTACCACAGAAGTCGAGTTTACCATAGAAGTCCAGTTTACCATGGAAGTCCAGTTTACCATGGAAGTCCAGTTTACCATGGAAGTCCAGTTTACCACAGAAGTCCAGTTTACCATGGAAGTCCAGTTTACCACAGAAATCGAGTTTACCACAGAAGTCGAGTTTACCATAGAAGTCCAGTTTACCATGGAAGTCCAGTTTACCACAGAAGTCCAGTTTACCATGGAAGTCCAGTTTACCACGGAAGTCGAATTTACCATGGAAGTCCAGTTTACCACAGAAATCGAGTTTACCACAGAAGTCGAGTTTACCATAGAAGTCCAGTTTACCATGGAAGTCCAGTTTACCATGGAAGTCCAGTTTACCATGGAAGTCCAGTTTACCACAGAAGTCCAGTTTACCACAGAAGTCCAGTTTACCATAGAAGTCCAGTTTACCACAGAAGTCCAGTATACCATGGAAGTCCAGTTTACCATGGAAGTCCAGTTTACCATGGAAGTCCAGTTTACCATAGAAGTCCAGTTTACCATGGAAGTCCAGTTTACCACGGAAGTCGAGTTTACCATGGAAGTCCAGTTTATCACAGAAGTCGAGTTTACCATGGAAGTACAGTTTACCACAGAAGTCCAGTTTACCATGGAAGTCCAGTTTACCATGGAAGTCCAGTTTACCACAGAAATCGAGTTTACCATGGAAGTCCAGTTTACCATGGAAGTCCAGTTTACCACGGAAGTCCAGTTTACCACGGAAGTCGAGCTTACCATGGAAGTCCAGTTTACCACAGAAATCGAGTTTACCACAGAAGTCGAGTTTACCATGGAAGTACAGTTTACCACAGAAGTCCAGTTTACCATGGAAGTCCAGTTTACCATGGAAGTCCAGTTTACCACAGAAATCGAGTTTACCATGGAAGTCCAGTTTACCATGGAAGTCCAGTTTACCACGGAAGTCCAGTTTACCACGGAAGTCGAGCTTACCATGGAAGTCCAGTTTACCACAGAAATCGAGTTTACCACAGAAGTCGAGTTTACCATGGAAGTCCAGTTTACCATGGAAGTCCAGTTTACCACAGAAGTCCAGTTTACCATGAAAGTCCAGTTTACCACGGAAGTCGAATTTACCATGGAAGTCCAGTTTACCACAGAAATCGAGTTTACCACAGAAGTCGAGTTTACCATAGAAGTCCAGTTTACCATGGAAGTCCAGTTTACCATGGAAGTCCAGTTTACCACAGAAGTCCAGTTTACCATGGAAGTCCAGTTTACCACAGAAATCGAGTTTACCACAGAAGTCGAGTTTACCATAGAAGTCCAGTTTACCATGGAAGTCCAGTTTACCACGGAAGTCGAATTTACCATGGAAGTCCAGTTTACCATGGAAGTCCAGTTTACCATGGAAGTCCAGTTTACCATAGAAGTCCAGTTTACCATGGAAGTCCAGTTTACCACGGAAGTCGAGTTTACCATGGAAGTCCAGTTTATCACAGAAGTCGAGTTTACCATGGAAGTACAGTTTACCACAGAAGTCCAGTTTACCATGGAAGTCCAGTTTACCATGGAAGTCCAGTTTACCACAGAAATCGAGTTTACCATGGAAGTCCAGTTTACCATGGAAGTCCAGTTTACCACGGAAGTCCAGTTTACCACGGAAGTCGAGCTTACCATGGAAGTCCAGTTTACCACAGAAATCGAGTTTACCACAGAAGTCGAGTTTACCATGGAAGTCCAGTTTACCATGGAAGTCCAGTTTACCACAGAAGTCCAGTTTACCATGAAAGTCCAGTTTACCACGGAAGTCGAATTTACCATGGAAGTCCAGTTTACCACAGAAATCGAGTTTACCACAGAAGTCGAGTTTACCATAGAAGTCCAGTTTACCATGGAAGTCCAGTTTACCATGCAAGTCCAGTTTACCACAGAAGTCCAGTTTACCATGGAAGTCCAGTTTACCACGGAAGTCGAGTTTACCATGGAAGTCCAGTTTATCACAGAAGTCGAGTTTACCATGGAAGTACAGTTTACCACAGAAGTCCAGTTTACCATGGAAGTCCAGTTTACCATGGAAGTCCAGTTTACCACAGAAATCGAGTTTACCATGGAAGTCCAGTTTACCATGGAAGTCCAGTTTACCACGGAAGTCCAGTTTACCACGGAAGTCGAGCTTACCATGGAAGTCCAGTTTACCACAGAAATCGAGTTTACCACAGAAGTCGAGTTTACCATGGAAGTCCAGTTTACCATGGAAGTTCAGTTTACCACAGAAGTCCAGTTTACCATGAAAGTCCAGTTTACCACGGAAGTCGAATTTACCATGGAAGTCCAGTTTACCACAGAAATCGAGTTTACCACAGAAGTCGAGTTTACCATAGAAGTCCAGTTTACCATGGAAGTCCAGTTTACCATGGAAGTCCAGTTTACCACAGAAGTCCAGTTTACCATGGAAGTCCAGTTTACCACAGAAATCGAGTTTACCACAGAAGTCGAGTTTACCATAGAAGTCCAGTTTACCATGGAAGTCCAGTTTACCACAGAAGTCCAGTTTACCATGGAAGTCCAGTTTACCACGGAAGTCGAATTTACCATGGAAGTCCAGTTTACCACAGAAATCGAGTTTACCACAGAAGTCGAGTTTACCATGGAAGTCCAGTTTACCATGGAAGTCCAGTTTACCATGGAAGTCCAGTTTACCACAGAAGTCCAGTTTACCATGGAAGTCCAGTTTACCACAGAAATCGAGTTTACCACAGAAGTCGAGTTTACCATAGAAGTCCAGTTTACCATGGAAGTCCAGTTTACCATGAAAGTCCAGTTTACCATGGAAGTCCAGTTTACCACAGAAGTCGAGTTTACCATGGAAGTCGAGTTTACCATGGAAGTCCAGTTTACCACAGAAGTCCAGTTTACCACAGAAGTCCAGTTTACCATGGAAGTCCAGTTTACCATGGGCAGGGTTCGGCGACCTGTGGCTCTGGAGCCGCGTGCGGCTGTTTAAGGGCTGCTTCGTGACAGTTTATTTATTAAGGACCACCGTCTCGTATTCGAATGCGTTGCGGTTATTGAAAAAAATGGCTCTTCTTGTCGTTTTGGTTGCCGACCCCTGGGCTAGAGTCCAGACAGCTGCACCTCATGAACGACACCTGAAACCAAAAGCAGCTCCTCAAAAACGCAACTGCTTGCCGGTTTACAATTAGTTTCCTGAAATTTGTCAACCCACCGATTAATGAGGGCCACACTCCGCCACGCTAGTCAGTGTGAGTGGATGAAGACAGGGAGCATAGACATGGGAGCATGGCAGTACAACAACAGATATTGCAGTACAGGTTTCACTCGCTGTATGCAGTAGATGCGTTCCAAAAAAAAGGACGGGTGGTGCATACAGTACACACAATGTTGTCCCGCGTCAGACCGCATAGCGGGGTAAATTCAAACTGCGTAGAATGAATATTGCGGATAAATAGGTGAGCCGCATGTACGCGAAATCGCACAAACCGAACCGGCATAGGACAAGGGAAACCTGTACTGCCCTCTGCTGCTCACAACCCATTTTGCGTAAACCGTACAAAACATTCACGTGGACTTCATTGTTTTCGTTTTCTCTGTTGTCCAAGTGCGGTGTTCTGGTTTGCGATTCGTGTTGAGCGCTTCTCCTCCCGAGCTTCCGCCACGTACGAGTGCGGGCGTCGTCAGCAGAAGAGAATTGACATTCGAGGCTTGGAATTAAAACGTGTCTTCCGTGGGGGTACCTTAAACATGGATTATTATTATTACCCTGTACGCACAACAACAACGCGTTATAAATTCCCAGCGGAGACCTTCGCATTGAGTGTGTCAAATGTTGCATTTCCCTTGAGCGACCAGCTGCGTCTACGTGTTTTGCTTTGGCAAGGGCCGGATGGAAAAACATGAAATCCCATATGAATGTCAGAGTTCGGCGTGAACGTTGTGGTTAATATACACCGTTCAAATCACTACTACACGTTACATTTTAGTGCAGTAAAAAACCGAGAGAGTGTATACAATACACATTTTAAATACACGTTGTTATTATTCATAATACAATATTATATATTTTCGATCAGACCGCGTACATATAATGTGTTGTAAACCCTCCTCCACTCGACGCAGCCAATTAATAAAGTTGTCCCGCAAACAAATGTGCCGGTCATCGTCACAGCGGCTTTTGGCAAGCCATTGAACAAAGACGGTCACTGCATCGTGCGCTTTTAGATGCGCTGCTGTGGCCGTCTGGAACGCTCTTCCCTCCAATATTCGGGAGCGACTTGGAGCTATGCACGACTCAACTTAGATATACAACTCATTTCTTTAGAACTGCTTGTTTGCCTTTAGCTTGTTGTCCTTCCCCCACACTTGCCTGTGGCTTTCACGCTAAACCTGAACCTGACGAAAACGTTGCGCGGATTTATTTCGCGCAAATTGATTTCACGCCAGCTCAAGAAATTGAACCCGGGGCAGAAATTCATTTGGCCCCATTGTCGCTAACGAGCTGTCGGGAGGGGCGGATGGTGACAGTTTAAGGCGAGCCCACTGGATACTCTACTTGCCTTTGTCATTGGGTGGAGCCGAAAACCCCAGAGCCACAGGTGGAGGTGTTGCCAGCGAGCTCTCTCTCACACACACACACAACAACAACCGCCATTCGCCACTAAGTGGCGGTGACGTCATCACGACGCTTGTGCCAGGCCATGTGCACCTTGAGGCCACGTGAAGTGTCGAACGCCCGCTGGCAGGAGGTCACGGGGCAGACCCAAGTGCCACGGGTCGACTGACTAAGATGACTGAGATGACTGGCTGATGCACCACCTGTGCCCCCTACTGTGCCAACCTGCTGTGCTTTAGCCACCCGGCGCTCCGCTCGTTGTTGTGAGCGTCGCTCCTCCGCCCTCCGTTGTTGTTGGAAGGCGACTGCCTCCAACTGCCCAGTAGCATCCTTCACGAGCCTCCTCCACAGAGGCCGATCTTGACACCGCTGGTACCAGTCATGGGCAAGTCCACTCAGCTCCACGTCCTCCTGTACCACGTCACTCCATCTCTTCTCTAGCCCGTGCCGCGCCCGTTTAGCCCCCTCGATCCGGCCGAACAAAAGCTGTTTCGGTAACAGACTGTAGGGGCAAGTGCTCTTAGCGAGCACCTATGAAGGCCGGTAACGGTACACGAGGGGGTGGGTGGCCAGCACCACGCCCGACCGCCTTTGTCTCCCTAGTGGCAATGTTTACACACCGCACCAGGTACTCATTTGAGGCTGAGTCGACCTAGGGGAGGCCTGGGACCGGTTCAGATAATCGTCACTGGTGTTGGCCGTGAGCGGGAATCGAACCCGGGTCGCCAGGTTCATAGCGCAGCGCGCTAACCGCTACACTATCGCTCCCCAACACGCGCACACGCACACACACGCACACACACATACGCACACACACGCACACACACACACGCACACACACACGCACACACACATACGCACGCACACACACACGCACACACACGCACACGCACGCACACACACGCACACACACACACGCACACACACATACGCACACACACGCACACATACGCACACACGCACGCACACACACGCACACGCGCACACACACATGCACACACACACGCACGCACACACACACGCACGCGCACGCAAATAACGTTCACGCGACGCGTGATTGATAGGCCGAGCGATCGTCTAACAATGATAAACTCAACACAACGCTTTAGTAAATAACCCTGTGGCCTTCAAACAAATCTATCGTTTCGGCCAACGGCCCTTCATTCATAGCGCATCAAAGAACGGTTATAAAGAAGGGACACTGCCCGTTTATTTTTCTTCCAATTGCGTGCCACCTCAGACCGCCGCGTTCACAGCGCAGTCGCATTTGCTGCCGTGTCAAAGCTCCGACATGCGGACCCAAAAAAACCCAACAACCACCACCCCCCCTCGTGTAGCCCGGCACACGATGACGGCACGGATCGTGGTGATCGGGCGGCAACCTCACTCTGCCTTGCTTCCCCCTCCAAAACAACTGGAGCTAACACGATGCACCGGATACTCGTTTAAAAGCCGAGTCAACCTAAAGGGGAGACAGACCCACAACCACTCCCGTGATGCGCGCACGGCCGGCAATGTAATGTGTCAGCAAAAAATAATCTGAGGTGCAATAAATTGCCTTCATTCTCCATTCTCTCTCCCTCGCACACGCCAAGGTGCATTCTCCCTCGACTGGACATCTGTGGGGGGAAAAAGAGCTTTATAGATCATCGGATTCCTCCGGTATGAATACAGAAACATTCTGAAGTCCGCCCCCCCCCCTTCCCCCGTACAGATTTTCAGGCGGTTGGGGGAAAGTGCTCTTAGTGAGCACACAAATACAACAATCCCCCGTGTAGCCTTGACCAAGCCGTAGGGGCAAGTGCTATTAGCGAGCACACAAAGACAAAACATCCCCCGTGTAGCCTTGGCCAAGCCGCAGGGGCAAGTGCTGTTAGCGAGCACCCATTGTGGTCGTTGTGCAGCGCACGTAGCGGGGATTGTGGTTGGGATCACTCCGAACAACTCTCTTGGCACCCTTCGTCACGATCTTCACACACTGCTCCAGGGTACTCGTTTAAGGCTGAGTCTACCTAGGGGATGCCCAGGACACGTTCTGATACCACTGTCGTTTTTCATGGCTGGGAATTGAACTGAGCTATGCGGATTCGTAGCGCAGCGCGCTAATCACCGGGGCACCGCTCCCCACGTCTAACCACAAAGACAAAGATCTGCCGTAAAGCCTTCACCCGACTGTTGGGAAGACAAAGATACCCCTATAGCCTCACCAGGTTATTGGGGCAAGTGCTCTTAGCGAGCAAATATGAAAGCCAGAACGGCACACGAGGGGGTGGGTGGCCAGCACCACGCACGGCCGCCTTTGTCTCCCGAGTGGCGATGTTTACACGCCGCACCAGGTACTCATTTGAGGCTGAGTCGACCTCAGGTGCACACACGCACACAAATGTGGCACAGCACACGACTATGTGTATACATTTAATTAAAAAAAACACACAAATATTTTACACACGTGTGAAAGCGTATTTTATACGCCAGAGTCTTAGCCTATCGTTTGTTTGTTAAGATGATCGCTTAGGATCGGGTTAAAAATACCAGGGCAGCGGTATCCATAGTGAAGCGACAACACCAACACACACTTCCCTCCTGTTTACCATCATCCTGAGACTTGGTCAACAGGGCTCTCGGCAGGAGGTCGCCGTGCTGATGCAAGCAATTAAGACGGCGTCCTTCTGGGCATTCACTCTGGCATGCACTACTCAGAGCCAGGCAGTCTTTTGCTATCCCTCCCTCAAAGGTAAACAGGGCGTCTAACAAGCACACCACGGGCGTGGGTATTTTAAGCTATAGCCGGCGCAAGCCGGTGGACAATTAATTGACCCCTGAAACTGAAATCTCTAGACAAGTGGGACTTTGCAGGACGAATGTTTCGCAATTTTTTTCTTCAGATTTCGATGGCTCTTTGTTGTTGTACTTTACACGTGCGTTTATAGTATTTGGCTGCGATATATTTCCACGTGATAAGCCACTTCGTTGGGCTACCATTCATGGCCAGGTCGCTTCTGAAAAAGAGCTATATAGCGCAGTGGGCCTTACCTGGTAAAATAAAAAGTTTATAGTTTAGTATTATAATGTAATGCTTGTGTTTTAATCATCTGTGATTGCAGTTGAATACATGAGGAAATAATTGCGGCGTCATGAAACTAGTTTCCCAGATGTGTGGGCCCTCCTTTGGACATTATTTTGAAGGAAGTATCAGAGACGGGAGTAATAATGCAGTTTGTTTCATTCCATATGGGTTTTTAAAAAAAATCATCAAATGTTGGACTTCAACAGAATATAAAATAATTGTAATGTCAACTAAGAACAATGATGCACATAAATAATAATGGCAGTATTTTCTTCTAACTGATGGAAACATAACATTTTAACAAAAGTTATTATCTCCATATATATAAAAGGCAAAGTTGTGAATGTGTGTCTGTTCAAAATGTTGAGCGTACTTCCCGACATGTAACAAACTTGAAATTTGCCATGTGGGTACTTTCCAGACTGTACACCATGCAAAAATTATAAAAAATACACTTTTTTGGGGGGGGGGAGCTCAATAATGCATATTTTTTTTGCACGGCAAGTGAGCTGTGACGTCAAATCTGTCATTTGACGCGCGCATGTGGAAGCGTAACACATTGTAGTGTAGTGGTTAGCGCGCTGTGTACGTGTCTGTGTCTGTGTGTGTCTGTGTGTATGTGTGTCTGTGTGTGTGTCTGTGTGTGTGTTTGGAAGCGTAACGCAGTGTAGTGTAGCGGTTAGCGCGCTATGTGTGTCTGTCTGTGTGTGTGTCTGTGTGTGTATGTGTGTCTGTGTGTGTATGTGTGTCTGTGTGTGTGTCTGTGTGTGTGTGGAAGCGTAACGCATTGTAGCGTAGCGGTTAGCGCGCTGTGTGTGTCTGTCTGTGTGTGTGTCTGTGTGGAAGCGTAACGCATTGTAGCGTAGCGGTTAGCGCGCTGTGTGTCTGTCTGTCTGTGTGTGTGTCTGTGTGTGTGTATGTGTGTCTGTGTGTGTGTATGTGTGTCTGTGTGTGTGTCTCTGTGTGTGTGGAAGCATAACGCATTGTAGTGTAGTGGTTAGCGCGCTGTGTGTGTCTGTTTGTCTGTGTGTGTGTCTGTGTGTGTGTCTATGTCTGTGTGTCTGTGTGTGTGTCTGTGTGTGTGTGGAAGAGTAACGCATTGTAGTGTAGTGGTTAGCACGCTGCGCTGCGAACCCGGCCACCCGAGTTCAATTCCCGCTCACGGCCACCACCGGTGACGATTATTTTTACCGGTCCTGGGCCTCCCCTAGGTCGACTCAGCCTCAAACTATTAACTGGTGTGGTGTGTGAACATCGCCACTGGGGAGACAAAGGCGGCCGGGCGTGGTGAATCCAAGTCCGGGCGAGCCGGGTAGTAAAGCTAGTTAATTATAAACTGTTGTGCCATTTATGAATAAAAATTAATAACATAACCACGGGAGGATTAAATGTGAGCAGAACGCTATAGCATATGACTTGCTAAATATTATTAAATGTCTTTGTTTCATGTTCAATAAATCACATTTTCTCGGGCATGAGCGGTGGTGGATTGGTTCGTACACTGCACGATTAACCCGGTGACCTGAGTTAGATTTCTCCATGGCTCGCATCACTGAACCAATCTTGGGTCCCCTCTTTAGCAATCTACACTGACCAGTGTGGTGAAGTATGGTCAAACAATCCCCATGACTGACACAGTGTGGGGAGGCCTTCATCCAGCCATGGATTGACCAATGGCTTAAGTTGTTATTTTATTAAGTGAGAATCAATTGAGACAACCAACACAATTTACACGAACTGATGATACGAATAACTAAAAATGCTCACACTAAACCAAATAACAGGATACTAAAATGTAAAATGTATCAACATTTCAATACCATGCATATGCAGCCGGCAACATGGTCGCTTGTTGCAAATGTAAAATATAAATTGAAAACTAATTTCCATCTCTACACATTAAACAAAAATAAAATTATTCTCCCACAACCAATCAGCCGCACGGCCTTCTGGGAGCGCTTCATTTCAGCAGCATTGTTTCGAGACGAGCAAACTCTGAACCCGTTTTGACATACCTATACAATGTCAAAGTATTCAGCTTCAACTTACGACTACTGAAATTATTGATTAAGCTACATATGTCATTCCCAGAATACATCTCTCCAGTGTCCTTGTTTCCGATCCATGTCATAGAAGGAAACGCAGACGTCTGTGCGCTGCTTTTCATTCAATATCGGCTTTTTTCAACCGAGTACGTCTGGACATTTGTTATCACGCACGGTCATGAGACCAGTCTGTCACGAATGCTCACGTACCAATCTCTTATAGAATAACAACAACACTTTTTAATTCTGTCGCCAAATCTGGCTCAGACTCAAGGACTGACCCCGAGCTTCTGCTTGCCGGTAGCTGGCTCAAGATCTTCAGGCTGGAGACTCCCCTACACACAGTGCCGTATTAAGCTAGTGCGGAGCCTGTCACAAATGTTATACAAGGCCTCTAAATAAATAAATACGTAAACATTCAACACATTTTGAACTTGCCTAGTGAAGTAATTGTATTTTTTCGTTTGCTATACAGCCACAGATATGACAAAACGCTGACCTTAAACACCCAATCTTGATTCGAAGCTTTCGTGACTGCAGGAATCCATACTCTTTGGTTATTTCGGTAAAGTCACGTAGGTATAAAATAAAATAAATCACGACGTTTCGATCGCAACACAAGCGACCGTCATCAGGTGGAACAGATACAGCAGGAGAACACCCAGTCGTTCATAAAAGTTGAAGGCGGTATAGTACTATAGTAATAGAGCAAGTGCAGAATCACTGAACCGGAATCGATAGCTTGAAAGCGTTTATCGCGGGGCCCTTGAAAGTGCGGGGCCCGTAGCTGCTACCACATATGTAGTAGATACTTTTGCGACGGCGAAAATCCGAACCTGCCTCCACGGCGCTCGCCGTAACGTCGCGCGAGGTTTGTGCGCAGGTTCCAGCAGCAGCAGCGGCAGCGGCCGCTGTATCGCCATGGGCTTGTGGGTCGTAGATGGCCTCTGAGGCTGGCACACACTAGTCGGGTGTACGTCACACCGTCGAAATGCACTCCATACCCGTTCTCGCTGTTTGGCTTTGTTTCATCAGTTTCATCCAGGTCCGCCTGGAATAATTTCTCGAGGTGTAACACACGCTGATGCGAATTCCCTTTTTTTCGGCACCTCCAACGACGATTTGTCCTTGTGTTGTTTTGGGCCACGATTACACCCTCGTGAATTTTTAATTAGCGGTTAATTATAGTTCCTTCCAAAAATGTTAGCAAATACAGGGGGCTACATCGATGATACCTGCTCTATACCTATCATCCTAATGAGCCTCTAAGGAAATGTAAACGGTTCTTATAGGGCCGCCTGGGCTATTTGCCGAAGCCTTTTGCACGCTATCGCACCTGGCGAATGGTCACTGTGCACATTGCAACGTGGGGTCACACACATGGCAGTGTCGCTGATAGAATTGGTGGAGACTCCTGGCGATGCGCTCTTGCTCGCGCTAATGGCGTGCTTAGCGACCTCGATCGTCGCGTCGAACATGATTCTAATCGCGGCCTTCGTGAACTCGAGAGCGCTCTTGAAACAAAACAACTACCTCTACACCCTGAGCCTCGCCGTTAGCGATTTTCTCGTCGGTGCCGGATTCTTTTACAACGGCCTCTACGACGTCAAGGATGAGTTTGGTCCTGCATACAGCCCGCCAATTGTAATTCCGGTCATTCACGGTGTATCCCTGCTGACCCTGCTCGCTTCCATGCTGGACAGGTATTACGCCGTGCATTCGCCTTTTAAGTACGTGGAAAAAATGACTCGAAGGAAAACCATGCTAATCATCGGTTTCACTTGGCTCGTGCCACTTGTAACGTTACTCATGAACTCGAACATGTCATCGTCTTCGAAGTTCGCTTACAAAGCCTACTCAACCACCGTTGTCAGCATATTCCTCCTCGTGGTCATGGTGGTGATAAACACCCGAATCTACATAACCACCAGACGCCAGCAAAGTCGCGAGCCTGGAGCAGAATCCAAGGCGCGTGCGGCTCATCTCGTCATCATCGCGTCCACAATGTTCATTATTCTCTGGATGCCCAGCCTAATCGGCATGGCAATATGCGCAGGATTTGACATGTGCATATCAGCGCCCTACAATGCCAAAAACCCGCTCAACACCTTGCGGATCCTGAACACCCTGAGCACGCCCGTCATCTTTTTGATTGGAAGCACATTGACCAGAGCGTCTCTGAAGGAACTGGCTCTACGTCTGCGTTGCAAAAGGTTACTTTCGTAGTTATCGTCTGACTATTAATCTCTCTGACTTTAAACTTGTTTTCCTTCCCCCACGTTTACACCGTTACACACACATGCATCCCATGTAACTTTGCAGTGTTTAGAACTCCGTTCTGCCTGTATACTGCGGCCTGTTTTGATTTAAACGGTGCTGTACATGCTCGTAACCATAATTCTCCGCAACGACACGGAATGCATTTGTGTGCAATAATTGCTATTTGCGTTTAACAGGGCCGGACCCATTGTTGAAATGGAGTGCTTTTGCCAACAAATTTGGCAACTAAGCAGCATTTTTTTTTTACAAGCCTTAATCTACTGATGAGACCCAGACGGTCAAAACGGGTCAAGGGTATGCTTGCTTAAACATATGCTGCCGATTAGCCCATAGGCAGATGGACTAAAACGTATTTTTGGTATATATTTGGAGTGTTTGGGACAAGTGCTGTTAATGGGCACCTATCAAGGCTGGCACGATACACAAGGAAGTAATATGATCAGCGACCATGCCTTGCTGAATGCCTCCTCAGCGCTGATGTGTGAACGTTTGAGGCTGAGTATATCTACAGGAAGACCTAAGACCTGTTCAGATCTCAAACTCACATCACTGGGTTTCGTAACGCAGTGGACAAACCTACTCCGCCACCACTCTCCATCAGTTACGCGTGCACACACCCGGGTCGTGTAATTAGCTGCAAATAGGCACACGGCGCTTAATTGTGGCACCGTGGATGCTGTTTTTGGTGTAAACTCGCGAAATATCTGACGGGGAAGTTAAGCTGTTACGGAAGATGATGAGTTAATTCCTGTACTCAATTTGGCACTCCGGTCATCCTCGTAGCGGCTTTTCGCTGGAAGTCGAACTAAGTCGGTCACTGCATTGGACGCTTTCAGATGCGCTTCTGCGGCCGTCTGGAATGCTCTTCTTTCCAATATTAGGAAGTCACTGGAGCTATGCACTTTTAAATTTAGATTGAAAACTAATTTCTTCATACATACTTTAAGCAAAACGCAAATGAAATGTCTTTGTCACAAACCCATTTGAAAAATTACAATATCGTTTCTGTGTATTTAATGAAGAAAATGTTCATACCGACGTTGGTGTTAATACAAATAACCATATTTTACAGATCCGTTTCACCATCGACTGCATGCACCACATGAATGACGGCATCAAGAGCTGAAGACATCATCAATAACTTTTACCTTAAATATATTAAAAAAACTAACCTAAAAAAACCAGCCTCTTCGTGAGCAATGTGAACCCGAAACGGACAGAACAGGCAGTGAGTGTATATCTTTAGATCTGTAATTTCTTAAGCGTTCATGATTTACTGTCTGACAGTCACTGCGTGTGAATTAAACCTCGTTGTGTTAATTACTCGTAGTGGACCGATTAACCCCCCTTCCCCCTCTCTCCCCCCTGCTAATAATTGCCAGACTTTTGTCAATGCACTTCGAGACATGAAGGCATCCGCGTTTCGCGGTTGCTGTGCCGATTCATTGTGGTCATTTGACCATGCTTCACCGTGCTGGTCAGTCGAGGTTGGTGAATGCACGGTATGGGACGGGTTAAGATGACGTCTCGCCACCGACGTTAGCCATGGCCAAGAATTTCATTCAGGTTTCCGGGTTCATGGCAGGTCGTGTACTATCTATTGTGCTACCGCTTGGCTCACGTAGATCTTGAGCAAATTAAAGTACATTGATTCTTACACAGGAATCGATTAATCGTCCAATTCATTCCAATTGTTCAATAAATGTGTTTTAAATTAACCATTAAATATCATTTGGGGAATATTTTAAATCTATACTTTAATGGAATAATTACGTAAAGGATTTACATTGTGCAAATGAACCCATTTCTAGTACTGTAATTCCAATTCAAATGCATTAGCCCGGTCAGCCACAAAAATAAGCGATAGCATGTATTGTTGCCTAAAATCTTGATGGATGGAATATATAATTAAGTTTTACCGTTCCAAAATGTTTAAACAATAGGGATATAAGAACAATTCAACCTCGGGCCAACACTTTCCTCCCATCTCCCACAGCAATTCGATTAATGTTTTTTTTTGTATTTTACCATCTCACTCGCATTGTTTTTATTCTGTTCCACGTGTAGTTTTGTTTTCTGAACTAGCCTAAATGTAACAGCGTAGGATTTGCAAAATCAAAAAAATAGTCTTACATGCACAACGCAAAATTCGACATTAAGCAATTAATCAATGCACCGTTACTCCTCAAGTAGATAACACCTCAAGTGGAAAGCAAGTGTTGAATGCTTATCCGGTGTATTTTCTTTTTTTAACGAGAGCCGAGGATTATATCTACAAACATTTCAAGGGCTTCCTTGAACACAGTATACAGGATGTCCATGAAGGTATCGTCCATTACTAAACAATGTGTACATTAACTGGAGCTTGGAGAACTAAATTTACACAAGGGCAAACGTGGTAGCGTGTAGATGGTATTGGATCAGTGTCAGTCCTCTATACATCCACATGTCATACGTGTCACTGGTGACTCACATCACGTTCGGATTTGAGAGTAGCAGGTATTCACCAACATTGCGAGTGCGATTGTAATCGAATTGCTGTTGGAAGATCACTCAAGGTCTTTTGTTTACAAAAATGCTTCACTATGACGTGAAAACGTTGCCAATATTTCAACCACGCAGTTCAAACCGCTAATTATCTGGGTGCTGGTAGCACGCACCTACGACCTGGCACCGTGGGGGCAAGGGTTTGGTAGATCACACAGATTTGTGATACTCCCGAACCCGCTGGCTTGCATGGTCAACATGCCCTGGCTTATCACGGTTAGACAGCACTCTACAGCAAGTATATATTCATTTCTGTCTGTATTTCATCTGTCCGCGGATTGAGTGTTACTCCCCCGCGCATGCATGCGTTTTCTCTGGGTACTCCGATATCCTCCCAAATATATAACCACTCATTAACAGAGTTGGCCAAACATCCCTATATAGGGCCACAGAGCTTGGGCAATTGTTTCCGTCGGTTTTCCTACCCCGCTTGTCTGTTGCTTTCCACGTCTCTGAACCTCACCAAAACCGTGCGTGTTCGAAATTTAGAGGATCTATTGTGTATATATATACACGTTAATCTTTTCATATTCTTTAATAATATTTGCTACTTTTTATTCAAGAACAAAACGGGAGGATTTCTCCACAAATCTGGCCGTTGCCTGATGATGCTCGTTGTAATTACTGGCAAAACGTCATACTCGAATTGTAAATGTTGTGGGTTTACTCACCAACACACCAGTGTGCTGTACCAGTAACAAATTGCCATGTTCTGTTTACATGACAAACCTTACCATTTGGCTGTGTTGGGTGGTGGCGGGTTTAACGAATGGATAAATGATGGACATTAAAGCTGTGGGTGTGAAATGTATGTGCTAATCCCCACCCGTGTGTACTTGTATCGGATGGAAATGTTGAACGCGAAGGTGTTGCATCCCTTGAGGCTTGGCGGGCCTGTTTTTTTTGTTGTGTCGAGGAACGGCTGGAAGAAAATAAATGACCGTACAAAGGGACTTCCCTACATCGCTTTGCATGATGGCTCCTTTGTTCTGATACAGAGTCTAGACCCTTTGCTTTTCCTGTCCTAAACATTACAACGGGCAATTACTTCGTGCATAAATGTTTAAATAAATAAAAACGTGGGGGGGGGGGGAAGATTTTGTGAATAATAATGCCGACATATACACCTTTTATAAAAATGTAATAAAAACTATTGCAACACTATTGTATAATTACGGCCACCGGTACGAGCATCCTTCGTATAAATTACGTTTTGATGGTTTTGTTAGGAAAACAAATAAATTTGTAAACATTTCTAAAATAATATATCCTTTAACCAAACGCGGACTTGCGGGCACACACAGGGTTAACCGCCATTGGTTGCTGCCGTTGAATCATCACAATGCCCTATGACTCATACGTGATTTGTCACCGAGCTGTGTGAGCTCGTGATTGGTTGGGGGGGTCTCCCCCCTCTCCAATGGACTTGAGGCAGCCCGGCGGCAATAGGCGGCGCCTACACGCGGAGTGCCGGCGAGGTCTTGTGGGAGTGGGGCTCATACCTCGTGAGCCATGCCACAAGTGGGGGACATTCCTTGCACGCATTGCAGAACATAATGCCGAGTGCGAGCGAGGCTTTGTTCTTTAAACGCCTTTGAAGGCAAAACAAAAACGTTGGTCTCCATAATACAGGGTTTTATTTTGGGTTAGATCGCGTAAATATATAAATGTCTCGTTAAACCCACCACCACCCGACACGGCCTATTAGTCAGGTTTGTCACGTAAACAGAACGTGCCAATTCGTCAATAGTACAGCACACCGGTGTGTTGGGAGACCAAAGCCACAACATTTACAATCTCAGTACGACGTTTTACCAGTAATTACAACTAGCTTCATCAGGCGACAGCCAGATTAGTGGGATTGTGACAAACGTTTGTCTGTCAGCCCGTCTGGCTTTACTAAATTCGCACATTCCATGCTTCCAAATGCGGTGTATCAAATGTGTATATTACCGAGTCGTTGTCACATGGAAACATGAACACAAACGTTTGGTTATTGCCTGTCGTGATGAATGTGTATCGGTCATTCAGCCACTTGCCTGGAATACTGATGCTGCCCATGGTGAGATAAACACGAGGCATCGTTTGCGGGAGGCTGGGTTTGGTAAAACAACGACCAAGGTTCACGTTGAAACAATACATATTGAATAAACCGATCACACTTGCTATACAGTTACATTTATCTTAAAATGACTGCGGCCGTTCCTATAGGCTAGTTTTGGCGGAGCGGTGTCGTCGTGGCTCGAGTGCTGAGCTATTCACCAGGCCACCTGAGGGGCCTGCATTGTCAGCTGAAGGAACCCAACAAAAGCCATTCTATCGGATTAAGCTGCAATGTCTATGCTCCCTACCTTCACCAACCAACACTGACCAGCATCGTCCAATAACCTCCACGACTGACACAGTGTGGGGAGGCCTTCATCCAGCAGTTGGATTGATACCGAGCTAAACAACGATTATATAAAGTTAGCTATTTTTAGTTATTTTGCTTCCTATTTTTTATATATATAAAGTCATCCGACGGAGCACACATTAAAGCATTAGCGGCGTACTGGTCAACCATATGGCGGTGTTTGTGGCTGATGAGCTCCGCGCTAAAAATACGATTTTGCCGTATCTGCGGAGAGACCACCAAGGAAGTATCGTGTGTGGTATCGTGTGCCATTGCGTGAGAGTCGGAGCACGTAATTGCCGGTTTGTTTGGATGAAAGAAATCCCACACGGAGGCTGTCCCTTATTACTATCAAGAGCAGGCAATTACAAATTGCGCTCCACTGGGCATTAATTCCAACGCCTGAAAGTTTTGAGAATCAAATAACTTCTTCATCCTCAAGGAATGCAAGTCGTCTAACAAGCGAGGCCCGCGTGGATTTGAAGCTTGCCGGTGAAGGTTTGGTGAAAAATAGGTGATGCGAGGTACTGACCTTTCAGAGACAAATATTTCTGAAAACAAGTATTCCTTGAAGGAGGCAGATATTCAAAGATAATTATTTTACATAGAGAACTGCTGGTTTGATCAAATCGGTTCAATTAAAAGACACGTAAACACACAAAAAAACAATCGGCCTTGGTTAATATTATTTTAAAGCCAAAAGCAAATCACTAGGTGCACCCGCTCTTGGAAGCAAGGCAGACTTGAGGCAGGTTGGTACTTGGATGGGTAAGGGGCCGTCCATAAATGACGTCAGGCGATTTTGGACGATTTTTGACCTCCCCCCCCCCTCAAATATGACGTCACAAAGCTCTGCCCCCCCCCCAAAAAAAATTCCATTTTGAAAATAAAACATGCTTTAAACATATTGTCATTGTAGTGCGTATTTAATGTGGCGCTGCACTCTGACGTTGTAGGAGAAAACATTTATTAAAAAGTCTATTTAATTAAGTAGAACGTGTTGTCTATATTTATTTAAAGTTGCGCATTTTGATGTGACGTCACATTTCTCAACCCCCTCCCCCCCCCCAGGTGCGTGACGTCATTTATGGACGGCCCCAAACGACCAGGCCTTGCCAGATGTTTAAAGCATGGTACTGCGAGGTGATTTGGAGATGGCAGTTGAGTAATGGATTCTTGAGTCTGTGTCTGACTTTCGTTACCACCTCCAATGTGGTGAGCCCTCTCTGGGTTTTCTGTTTTCCCTGCACATGCTGAACACATGTTAATTGAATTGGCCAAATAATCAAAATCTAGACCCCTCCTGAAAAAAAATAGAGTTGTTAAAACTTTCCTGGGTAAATAATAATTGGCATTATTCCCTCAAGTAATGTTCAGACCTATGAAAAGTCTATAAACTGTTTAATATACTGACACAAGCGAGGGCATACTGTACAGAAAAAAGTTAACATGTATTGTGATCAAAGAGTGGTCGCCTTTATTATTTTGTACATTTTTAGAACAATGCCGGTATCTGTCACAGTTTTATATTCTAATTATATTTCATCCTCAAGAAAGTTTAATTTAAAACAATATTTGCACATTTATAATTTTACTGTAAACTACTGAACGATCTACAACACCTTCTTGATATGTTTGACATATATATAATACAAGGTGAGGAAAACTATAGGGCTCATGGTATATCAGACATGTAAAACAAAGCACACATTGATCTTTTGAAGAAACAAAACTGAAACGTGAGTTGCTGCAGGTGTTTTTTTGGTTCGCAATCACGGGATGAAGTTTCAGGAATCGTAACAAGGGGTTTGTGCAAAGTGCTTCGAAATTACGTCTACCATTTTGTAACTTAAGAGCTATACAACGCACTACAATTTCATGCAAATATCATCCGTTTTATCACCTGTTTTAAGATGGAATAAATGATAATTAGTTTATTATGCTATAGGCCTGAACTAAGGCGGCATGGAAAAGAATGTGAGTAGGGAGTAATAATTTCAAAAAATCAGGGAGGTAAAGCGCCTTTATTACAACGAAACAAGAAAGTGCAAAGCTCCAACACGTGAACATTCAGCTAATATGGAATCTGATTCTGGTAGTACTGAATCATGTCGTACGTCTTACTCCTGTGAACACAGAAAGAAAGGGCGGTGATAAAAAACTGTCAAGATATCGCCTTGTAGAATGTAAGAAAACAAGTCTTTAAATTGTAAACTTTTTTAATGAATGTGAATTCAATTAAACAGTACGAAAATATGCAATTTTCAGGTGATTTCACAAAGGCATCTGGATCAACAGGCGTTCAAGGATGAGAACACGAACACACACGAGTGAAAGATAACTGGTACCTGTTGCTGAGGAAGCAGTTCTGGATGATTTTGATCATGTAGTTTGCTGCATCTCGCTCGCTCTGGTTTGGTGCGAATCGTTGTCTGTTTAGGGAATCAAATAATGGCACATGTGAACCAAAATTCGAAATGGGCATTACTTTTGCTTCAACACTGGCAAGAATTAATCTGCTCTTAATAATACGGTTAGGGCATCTTTACCTTCTGCAGGTAACCAAATTCTGCATGATTTTAATTGTGCTCAACAACCTTTTGAGAAGAACGTACGACATCTGTGGGTTATCTGCGGAACTTTATAACTGGAAATGTGGTGGATACTCCATCCTAAAACATATAAGGCATATTCATATTTGTTAAATGCTACAACGAACGTCAATGCTTCAGTGCAAAGCCATGTACTTGTACTTACTTAAGAAGCTTGATGGTCTGGCCTCTGAAACATGGCAGACCAGTATCAAGCATGAGGGCCACCAAAGAAATGACTGCATCCATGTATGGTCTGTTAATGAAAGAATATACAGAAATTTAAGTTTAAACCAACAGCAATCAATATTATAAATTTTGTAACACTAACATTAACATTATTTTAGCATGCTGCAATGTTTATTGCACGTAAAAATGGAGAAAAAACAGGATGAGAAACGTAATGCAATTGAAATCTGTTTACGGTTGAATATTTAGGCATTCATTGACTTCTCAGGAGTAATAAAAGGCCTGCTTGCATCAAAGAACATGCCCAAGTTAGAGGTACCACGTTGACTGGAAAAAATCTACACTATTAATTAAACAAGTAAGTGGGCTTGGATGGTCTATTGCACAAGGGCCTGCCAATTTAAATGTTCATTCCAATGATGCCAAGAAATGCTCGATTTTCAGTCTCACCCAATGTCAAATCCAAATATTCTTCAAAACATATTTTCTTTTTTTCCCATTTTAATTGCGATTGTACAATCGTTGTCATTGCCATGAGACAAAGTATCCGTTCGGATCTCTCGCAGAGCAGCGCAACCCTTTGTGTTTTAGCAGTGCTTCTCAACATTTTTGTAATTCCGCGGCGCACTTTCAAACTTGCTCCATCTTCGCGGCGCACTGCGTGCCCAACTGTGGGTGTTGGCACGAGGGGGTTGAGAGGGGTGGGGGCTGACACTGTAACCAATGGCGAGGGGAGGGGGCGGGAGGCCTGCGGTGGGGGTGGGATCGGCCACTGAAAGGCATGGAGAGTTTGATTGTCCTAGCTTGCGAAATGTGAGGTTCTTCGATAATTCTGAAAATAACACGGCACAACGGGCACACTGGTTGCGCAGCATCGTGTTATAGATTGGCCCACAGAAGTGTATGTCACAGGCATACCTCCCAAATGCCTTCTAGTTACCTCTGGACAATCAACTCACTGCACAATCCAGAACCCCAGTTCAATCAGCGCTTGGAACCTCTGAGCCACTCGGCCACCTCAAAACTAAACAACTCTCAAATAACGCAGCAACTTGTACCTGACGGCCAGGTATCCGCGGACACACATTTCCATGAACCACTTGAATGGGGTGGCCTCCATTTTGCCACCCATGATCATCACCATCTCGTCCGTGAGCTTGATGTCTGGCTCCCAGCCGAGATTTCCTCCCGGGGAGCTCTCAAACATGAACCCAAAATCTAATACACAAGCACAGACACAGATATGTTTTAAGTGTCATTTGTTTAACCAGGTAAGGACTCAAGAGACCGAAGCAGTCTGATCAACAGGATTGACTTGGGGCATTAATCTGCCAGTAGGGGGTGATGGTTGCTGTGTATAATCCTAATTGAGTAATTTGCAGGTAATTTTAGATTTGGCAGACTTGAACCCTGAATCCAGCACACAATGGCCTACTCTTGCGAATTACTTCAGAGAGATTCGACCTATGAAGTTGTGCAAAAAGCAGTGAACACAAGGCCATGTCACCATTCTAAAGGTAGAACATGCATCATACATGGACTCCTATTCTCTGGTTCTTTGGGTAAAGTCACGTAGATAGAAATACAATAAAATATAAACTCATGACGTTTCGATCGCAACACAGGTGGTCGTCATCAGATCTCAACACAGGCAGTCGTCATCAGATCACAACACAGGCGGTCGTCATCAGATCTCAACACAGGCGGTCGTCATCAGATCTCAACACAGGCGGTCGTCATCAGATCTCAACACAGGCGGTCGTCATCAGATCTCAACACAGGCGGTCGTCATCAGATCTCAACACAGGCGGTCGTCATCAGATCTCAACACAGGCGGTCGTCATCAGATCTCAACACAGGCGGTCGTCATCAGATCTCAACACAGGCGGTCGTCATCAGATCTCAACACAGGCGGTCGTCATCAGATCTCAACACAGGCGGTCGTCATCAGATCTCAACACAGGCGGTCGTCATCAGATCTCAACACAGGCGGTCGTCATCAGATCTCAACACAGGCGGTCGTCATCAGATCTCAACACAGGCGGTCGTCATCAGATCTCAACACAGGCGGTCGTCATCAGATCTCAACACAGGCGGTCGTCATCAGATCTCAACACAGGCGGTCGTCATCAGGCGCCTGATGACGACCGCTTGTGTTGTGCTTCGAAACGTCGTGAGTTTTTGGTTTTTCTTATTTTTAATTTAATTTAATTAATTTTATTATTTCTATCTACGTGACTTTTCCGAAGGAGCCAAAGAATGTGAATTCCTGCAGTCACGAAAGTTTAAGGGTGAAAATTCATACATGGACTGTTTGGGCAAATGCTGTTAGCAAGTATTTAGGCTGGTATGGTGCACGAGGGAGTGATGTGGCCAGTAAAAACACACAGGAATTAATTTAAGGTTGAGGTGACATTTGGGAGACTTTGGATAGATTCAGATACCACTTGCCAATGATGTTGTCCATGGCCAGCAAGTGAACCCAGATTAACTGGATTGTATACAACATTCCTGTGTCCCCTAGCACCCCAACACACATATACCACATGTGCAACGCAGGACATTACAACAACAGCAAAATCAGAAGTTGATTGCCTGCCATTTTATAGGTACATAATGGTTCAAAAGTAAGTGAACTGTTTAGTAACGCAATACGCAAAAATGCATTTTCGTGATAATGTACCACTCCATACCGATGTGAATGAGATGCCCCTGGCTGTCCAACATGATGTTTCCATTGTGGCGGTCTTTAATCTGAAGGAGGAAGAGAAGCAGGCTGTACGCTGCCATGCTGCGGATGAAATTGTAACGAGCCTGTGGAACAACAAACATGCAGCGTTAAACGGTTACAAATTTCACGACATACGCACCACAACAGTCTAGATAATACATACAGAGTCAATTTTAAAAAAAGTGATGAATGCTCATATTTAGCACGACAGAAATAATTTTATTCAAGCAGTGTTAATTAGTTCCAGCAACTCCAACTAGCACATGTGGCTACGTAAGATGAAAAATGGTAATTTAACGATAATCGAAACATCTCTTTTTGTCCCGAAAAATGCAGTCTACAGCATGGCCGCACACCATGTTGTAACACTGTAATGTCTTAAGAGTACTCTAAAAGTAGCGATAACCATTTTAGCTCTTTAGTATTACTTAAGGCTCTGAATAAAGGTCCAAAAGCAACTCAATACCACCCCCTGGTGTATCTAACTGGTATTGACAAAGACGAGAGGAAAACGATAAAATAAATATATGCACAAAATGTCTCATTCTGCAACCACCAGATTGGCCTGAATGATTGGTAAGGTACAAAACTATTCCTCAGTGCAATTACCATAATGGTATAATTAAGCGTGTACGAGTTAACTGATAATGACAATACACATTCAGAGATTATATATTTTAAAAAACTCAATCGTGTGTTGGTAGTGGAGGACTATTGGTGATGGCATGACTATATGTGTTCACCATTATAATAGCCTGGTGAAACAGATGTTTTGCCTATTTATTAATTGTACGAATATGAGAGAGATTGCTCACTTTTTGGAAGGCCTCCGTGGACTCGTCCCCGTACTGGTTTCGGAAGTACTCGTACATACCGATGTCTGTCTGACGACCCAGCTGGTCACGGGACTTGCAGTCTGGGATGCACTCTATGACACCACACTGAGGGGAAACACGGAACAGCCGTGAGCATCGCGGCACACCGTTGAACATTACCAATGGAGAGAAGGGAGTCAAATAAACCAAACACGTGAGATTATATTTTGTGTTTGATAAAGATACATTATACGCATGCTGTTTAGATAGCTAAGAAAGTTTAGGCCAGTGGTTCTTAACCTTTACTGCAGCCTGCACTGCTTTGGTTCTCAATCATAAAAAACAATTTATGTTACTTAATTTGTGTTTTTGATTATTTACCTTCTAAACAAATCTGGCCATGTCTCGCACCCCCAGAAAGGGCATCCTCGCACGCCAGGGGGTGCGTGCACCCCAGGTTAAGAACCACTGGTTTAGCCCAACATGTGTTTCATTGTAGTTAATAAACTCTTGCATTTTTAAGGAATGTAAATATTCCGGACTTTCTGTGAGTGCTCATGAATGTATTCAGTTACGCTTCAATGGTCCATGCTGCAGCTGAGCTATTAATCTCGAAACATTTTTTTTTACATAGCAAAAATGCCAAGAATCAAAGCCTGCTATCACTGACCCCAGGAGAAGTGGCCACCACTCGATATGGAAACACAAACAGATCCATCCCAACGAGCTGGAAAATATTCTTGAAGAGCCCAATGATCTGAAGGGCCAGCATGTCCTGTGTTACAAAGAAGAACGGCAATGACAAATGGATCAGCATAGGACTACGATAATTAACACGCTGTTTATTTCAGTAAAACAGCACTGCAAATGACACATTCAATCTGTATTGTAAGAAAAAGTGTTTAATTGCATAACACGTAGTGGTAACGATTGTTGAGGAATTGCATCACACACACACACACACCTGTCTGCAGTCATCTCCTACTTTGAAGATTGCTGCCTGCCAGTAAATGTCCTCATTAACCTTCCTCTTGTCATCACCAGTGCCGGATATCGACTCTCGCCGGCACATCAACCCTGGCATTTTTAAAAAGCGGAAGAGGAAACGCGTTTTAAAGAGAGTGAACGTATTTCATGGATACAAGTTCTGGTACTTGATCTTGAAGGAAGCCAACCATTAAGAATCTGTCAGTTGATTGCACTCCACTCCCCCTACCCCGCACCCCCCCCTCTCTATCTCTCCTCCCTGGCTCCTCTCTTACCTACATAGCCTCTTGTTACAGCAGCCCTCTTGCCCACTTCAGCAATTGTTTCTTGCTGTGGTTGTCCCACCTGATGACGGACGTCGTGATTTAATTTATTTTCTACCTACCACGTGACTTTACCGAAAGAACCAAAGAGTATGGATCCCTGCAGTCACGAAAACTCAAATCTAGATTGCAATACACAAGTTGGAAATGCAGCACAACAAACATTTTGCACTTCCTGTACCTTCTTTTTCGAGCTCTGAAACGCCGCATCGCTTGACTTTAAACTTGGCCAGGTACGGTGCTTTAGCCGCGCTGAAACGAGAAAAATGGTTGGTGGCAGATGAACACATCGTCCACCAAGCCATTCGTATCACGGTGTGAAATCATGAGCGAGTATCAGCAAGCCCGATGTACAGCAATCCCCGAATCCCCAGCCAATTCCAAACCGCTAGTGTCACTATTATATACAGTATATGTATATATTATGAATACCGGTAATTATGTACAGGTCTGTATATTTGACAATTCTGGACAAAAAGGGGGTTTGGTTCAATTGAAATGTAAAGTGTTAACTTATCCCCTATATATATGTTAAACATAAACGCAAAGCAAATATACCAGGACTCACCTTTGCATGGGCAACCCGGACTGGTAGTCAATATCCAGCACTATAGCTTCAGGGTTACTTGGAAGGTAGCAACCTGTCATTAAAGAACAAACATTCACTCATACACTTCTTCCAAATTTTGTCAAATGTGCAATATTAGGGTCATCAAACCGATTAGAAAGCTTAGGCCTTCTTTTAATTTCTACTCACACATTTCTGAATGTCAGCAAAGTAAGCGACGTTTTGTATTACCTGGTTCAAGGTTGATTTCAGACAATGCCTTCAAACATGCAGCTTTTCTCTCTGCACCCTTTGGATAGGGTCTGTAATGATATACAATTGTTTTGCTCATTGCTTTATCATGAAAGTATGAGGGCACCAACATTTTTAATACATTTTAATAACTAAATATAATTTTAAAAGTTTAATGATCTATTCCAGTTCGTAAAAACACATACAAGTGTATGTAATTAGGTTAAAAAACAATACCATAATAAACATTATTTTAAAAAGGTAACCAATTTCAGTTCAAGTCAAACAGCTTTCAGAATAATTTAAACCTGTAACATACACAGTATTCACTAAACTTTCATAGAGACTGATTCAGAGGCACGGGGAACCACAGACAAGCAGGAAGGCAGCCAAACGATGAGCCGGTGCCAACAATTGCCCAAGCTCTGCTTTATATCAAGGTATTATCGGCCACTTAAAGAGCATTTACATTTTGAAGGAGACTGGAGCACCCAGAGAAAACCCACGCCTGCGAGGGGGAAACACCTATCTCATACAGATAGCACAGGTGTAGCCCACATTTGTTCCGTATTGCCTTCTCTTGACAAACCAGGGTACGCCCACTGGAAGGGAGTTATCGCAACATTTGTGCGATCTACCAACTCAGTATTTGATTAAAGGTGTGTGCCACCACTGCCTGGGTGATATTCAGAGGTTTTCGATTTTTCTAGTGCTCTATACTGAAGTCCATTTTAGAACTCCACAGATTACGGAGCATACTTGATGGTGGCAGACACGTTGGTGATCTTGTTGAAGAAGTCGAACTCGCGCTGGTAAAACTCTTTCGCTGGACCGGACAACGCATTTGTGATCTCATCGACCAGGCTCTCCAAAGTTTCCCCAATCTCCACTGAAAACGGACACATGCACAACACATTCACCGTCATAAGATGGGATGAATGTACCATCAAACAAATCGTCATTTTATTGTCACCCTACGGAGCAATACATAACATAAAGAACACAAGGGACAGAACAACCATTTTTCCATCCATAATCAACATGTGAAGAAGCGGCAATCCAGAATAAAACAATGGCTCAGGAGAGACAATTCGAATGGGGGTGAACGGGTGCTGAAAACGAGAGAAAGTGTTTTCAAAAGATAAACTAATTAATGGACGAGACAAGGAAGGACTTAAGTCTGATATTATAAATGGCACAAACCATCTTTTGTGTGGCCTTCCTCATCTGAGAAGATGTTGGTCTTCATGTTCCATATGAACTGATGGGCGAGCAGTTGAGATTTTTTCGCAGCCCAGAGAATGTACTCTCTTACGTAGCCCATCTGTGAAGCACAGGTAGTTTGCACTTAAGAACCAACATTTGTATGCACGCTGTCAAAAATTCAGTGTCATTGTGAATATGAAATTAATTAGTACAAGAAACATGTTTTGTTACATTGGTAATAAAGAAGTCCTTTGGCAGAGAATATTCAGCTGTGCAACTCACCGTGTCATACCGAACTGCCTGGACAATCTGGGGAATGTAAAAGAGTATGGCATCCTGGAAAGAGACACACATTTGACACAAACGTTAGTGTTGCAAATCATGAAGCACGTCGTGAAGAAAAATAACCAAATTTGTAATTTGCTAACATAATGACACATTTCATTAACCAATAGAATAATGCACCAAATATGTAAACAACTGAAAGAATAACACAAACCTGCCAGCAGAGAGACGGTAGTTTTAAATAGATTGCTATGAATATTGAACACACAAACTGCAGCGTGGCCAATGCACAATTCCAATTGTGCCATTGGTGCCACGCCATGAAACAAACTAAACATTCAGAACTCTCGCTGAGCAGTGCAACACCTCGTGTTAGAGAAGTGTCTGCAGGAGGTTATATTACAGAACGACTGCTTACGCGCCCCAGGGGCGCTTTATTTTGCTACCGTGCCATGCTAGAGGATGTTACTTGCATGGCAGTGTCAGGCACGGCGTTTCCTAAACGAAGCGTCCAACCAAATGGAATAGAAATTTTCTGTTTGGTGAGCAGGCTGTGACCATTAACTCGCTATATTTGAAAACCCGGTTTAATCACAGGGGGCTGCCTGGACTCAAACACAGGATCGTAGGTACCGGCCAAGTGCTCTGACCTCCGACTCTCTCTCTCGAGGGCAACTCTCGGCAAATTCGCGCCGATCTCTTTTTGTGCCCGTCAGAAAGTGTGACATGCAAGAGAAACTGTGGATTACCGGCGGGAAGGAGCGCAGCACCCTCACGGCGTATTGCGCTGTGAGCGGATGCGGTGGGTAGAGGCGTGAGAAGTACGAAAGCGCCGTAGGGGGGTCGGTCGGGGCCCAGCACAGAATGTGGCTGAGCTCCGGAGCGTCGGCCTCTACCGTGTGTTCCGTGACCAAGAACTGAAACGATGACATGCCCATTCAACACAATCAAGTCACTGCGCCTGGATTAATAAGAGTAATTCCACATGTTAGTCCACGAAAACCTGAGTCTCAAGACTCTCTTTACCGCATTGGAATTTTTTTGGCAAATTATCTTCACGAGTGTTTTTGCACGTGAGAGGGAGGAAACCGGAACACCAAGAGAAAAATCCATGCACGGGTCATTTCAAAATCTATCTCTGTGCAGCGATCTTCTAGCCGCTTCACAGCCTAAGTCTACAACGCCTGCTATTCCCAGGCAGTCTCTCATCCAATCACTAACCAGGCTCCGTCCTAAGTCTACAACGCCTGTTATTCCCAGGCAGTCTCTCATCCAATCACTAACCAGGCTCCGTCCTAAGTCTACAACGCCTGCTATTCCCAGGCAGTCTCTCATCCAAGCACTAACCAGGCTCCGTCCTAAGTCTACAACGCCTGCTATTCCCAGGCAGTCTCTCATCCAAGCACTAACCAGGCTCCGTCCTAAGTCTACAACGCCTGCTATTCCCAGGCAGTCTCTCATCCAAGCACTAACCAGGCTCCGTCCTAAGTCTACAACGCCTGCTATTCCCAGGCAGTCTCTCATCCAAGCACTAACCAGGCTCCGTCCTAAGTCTACAACGCCTGCTATTCCCAGGCAGTCTCTCATCCAAGCACTAACCAGGCTCCGTCCTGGATATCTTTCACAATATAGTGATATTGGGTAATTCAGGGTGATTATGGTGCTTTTTTAACGAGGGATGAAGTGTAATCACAGAATTTATTTACCATACAAATGGGCTGACTTGTATATGTATAATCTAAATGTTTAAACATACTAATAGAGAATGTAGATACAGGTCGTTGAAGGAGGTCCCTGATTCCACCGATTCTTATTTGAAAGGTAAAACTGTAAAGGATTGTTACCTTGATTGCTTCAGGGATGTTGCTCACCGCTCCAGGATCTAACCGGACCAGACGAGTCACTTCCTTGGAAATGGCTTCTGAATTCCTGAATCTAAGTTCCAAACAAACAAATCGAAGTACTTATGAACATGAGGTTCATATCACTCCCTTTGCTCAGAGAGAAATGTGATGTATTTTTATGCACAGTAAAACCAACAAGTGAATTACGATTTACTGACTATCTGTATGCCTGTGATTATGTTTGTAACACTTGTTAAAGACAGTGTATTTGGAACTGGGGCGGAGTGGTGGCACAGTGGTTAGGGCACGATGAACCGCTGACCCAAATTTGATTCCCAGCAACACAGCTAACATCAATGGCAAGTGAGATCTGAAACCATGTTTGTCCTCGACCCCCTTCACGAACATGTACTGACAGCATAGATGAGTTTGGTAAAAACAACTCCCTTAACTGACAACAAGGCATGGACAGGTCTTCATCCAGCAGAGACAAAGGGCTGAACATTATTATTATTACATGTGATTAATGCATGGCAGTTGTACAAGTCTCTGACTCCATGTAATTCACTTTGTCAAATATTTTACTAGAGCCATTAAAGAAAATATCTGCTTATATAATAACAGACCAGACAGCTGTCTACAATATTAGTTTAATTAACTAAGATGTAGGCTAAGGACAATCACATTACTGAAGTGTTTTAAAATGTAATGTAAAGTGTTTTATACAGATGGGATACCCAGAGTCACTGTAATATTTTTTTTATCAGTGCTTATCTAGGTGAGAAACCATTTGCAAAACCAACCTGGTTGGCAGCTGGATGGCGAGATAAGGAGAGATGGTCCAAGCGAGGTTGACGTTGTCCCTCCACTGTTTCTCCGTCAGGTTGGTATACTTGGTGCGCCAAGCTGCCACGTTTTCCTCGCCGGCCGTATCGATGGCCATGTCAGGCGAAGACAGAGAATCGTACCATGTCATCAAGCGCTCAATCTCGCTCGCCTGCCAAAATGGGAGGAAAGAAAAAAACAGAGAACATAAAACAAGCTAAGTGTTCCATAAACCTCTCTTCCACTGCGCAACCAGACCACACTGGGGCCGTACTGAGCCAGCCCGATGCAGTTCAGGAAGCGCCGGGTTCTTATTCCACTGTGCTGACTATCATTGCATGCAATGAAAGCGTCATCATCCCAGCCCCGTGGACTTGCTTGTCCCCGAGCCAGATTCAGATTTCTTGTGAGGCCAGCGTATCTCACTTTGGTTTTGGCTTGGCACAGCAAATAGCTCATGGAAAACCACCCATACCGTACGGGCACTGCACTGGTAGGGCCCGGATGTGCAAGTGGAAAAGGTGTAGAAGTCTCCGTTTCATAATCATGTACAAAGCTATACACAAATGCTTCAGTTAACATATCAAGATTATACACATTCATACACTATGCATACATTTGACTAAAATAGCCTTGGAGAAAACAAAAACATAAGCACACTGGCATGATATAACTTTATTCGCCCAGTAACTTTTAAAAGCATTAAAGGGGATATCATGAACTTCTGCCTGCCTACGAGTGACCGCGTACCAGCAGAGACAAAAGCAGAGTTCGCCGTTTCATGTAGTACTTGTGCAGCTGGGTACCACGGTTGGTCTTTTTAGATGCACCTGTGAAATGAACATCCATGTAAATTATAGACCAAAATGTAATTACAATGGAAACGTAACATACAACTGGTGACGCAATGTTATGTTTTCAGACGCTTATGTTTTCAGACACACCTCCGATTAGCATGGTTGGCTACGTATGGTGCGAAATAAGTTAAACATACATACATACAGATATGTTCATTTGCTAATGACAACCACACAAACATATGAACCTGATTTTTTGGATAGAGTGGACATTCCGCTGGAGAGAGGCACTGTGTTGATCCAGCCCTGGTTGGCCGGCTGCCGAGAGCCCATGGCCACATCCAAATTGTTACGAGAATCTCCAACGTTCATGACGGTTAGATTGTTTGCGGAGAAGTCTTGTACGTCTGGAGAAGAAAAAACAAACCTTACACATCAAGACTTCACCACTATAATTTCCACAAAAAACCCATCGATCGTGTTGAATGATCATCATGACATTGCTATGCTCTTCAGGGCACTATTGACCGATATGGCAGAAAGGTGATCAATACCTGCGTAAAACCACAACAACACGATGAGAAAAATAACAGTGCTGTCTGTAACCACCATGCCAGCTGTTTTGCTTCGTGACTGCAGAGATAAGAAGAAGGTTAAACATGGAGCCATGCAGTTGTCAGCTTCTGAAGACAGTCTTATCATGCCTCCAACATGGCCAGCCCAAACCATGGCAGTTCACAGGGAACAGATGCTGTACTCTTTAATCAAATTCAATATCTTTGAGAGTTTCTAATAAGGCGGATTAAACTGAGTAAAATAAAGCATAACAATACGTTTGTGTTTATATATAAGTGTTCCAGGTCGGTGAGTTTTAAAGGCACATTGCAACACCTGTTACTAGTTTACTGAGCATAACAGGGTCAACGAAAATGTTTTATGGGATCAAAATTTTGATTAGGATAGGAATTTATATCAAATGTGTATTTAACAATATATAAATATATAACCTGGCCAGGATTACAGAACATGTGACGTCTTGAATCTTTAATTCACCGAGAATGGGATGCTCACAATGTGTGCATATCGAGGCAATGAAATCGCCAACTCATTTCCGAACTGGATAACGGATCGCAGTCAAAGATTTCCAGGACTCCACCCTGATCCTAACCACACCTGATCCTTGCTCACTACCAAGGCCAAATCATAAGAGACCACATCGTAGAACAGTGATGAATGCAAACTTACAAATAGCACAAAAGTAAAGAAAGTAATGGGGCATTAGAGCAGTGATGATCAGGCCAAGTCATGCTGGTTTCAATGGTTGGATGACGTTGCACTTCAAAGACTAAAACCTTCAGAGGAGTGGCTTTGCATGCTCTGAGGCCCAGAAGAGGTTGAAGAGACACAGGTTGGGCTGAAGAAGCAACAGCCTGAGTCTGAGCTTTCCCTGTGAACTGCATGGTCAGGTGGTGTCGGTCAGCATGGCAATCAACAGGAGAGAAACGCGCTAGGATTAGTTGCACTTTAGAGCTAGTTAGTAAAATTTGATGGACATCACTGCACTCTCGTGGAAGTATGAGCAAGGTACACGACAGCAAAACAATTAAAACAAACACAAAAGAAAGGATGAAATGCTTCAGCCTGAAAACATGAAAAATGTATCAATAATTAATTACATCAAGGTAAGTGTGAATTAACAATATATAAAGCAGCAAAAGATACACAGCTACATGGAAATTAATCCAATGCAGTTTGGTCAACAATCACTACCAGTGTGGCCTCATATAAATAACACTATTTCTATTTAAACATGATTTGTGCTCAGCTTACCTTGTCGGAAATCATTATTCTTGTACTTATTAATTTTTGATGAAAAATTAATCCAATTACACTCAGATTAATTCCTTCCAATCAGTCCTCGAGGCTTCATAGTTATCAATTATAGTTATGTAGATCCAACTCACCAGGTGGTACCAACTGGTTGGCATTCAAGTATTTCTTGTCAGAATACATAGCCATCCAGAACTTGACCATCACACTGATGTCCTCGCGTAGAGCCTTGGTGGTCTGTGTTGGGAACTTGGGTGCAACACTGAGCAGAACAAAACAAGATAAGTTGTACATAGTGGTATTCGACTATGAGATACATACTATGTAGAGCCGATTCGTTTAATATATTTTTCTTAAACGGATCAGCAATCAGTGTACTTGGTAAATACTACCCACCTTTACTTAGGATGCGAAGTGAAATAAAACACGTATGTTACAGCGATATCTACTGAAATGTGTTGTACTGTGTTGTATTGTGTTGCTATGTAAAATACAATTTCAATTGGGCTCGCATGCATGTCGTTTGATAATGAAACAAAATTAAAGCATGTCAGTTTTACCAATGTTAACCCATGGCAATGTATTTGCATTACTCATCAGAACCATCTGGACAAGTGTAAACAGGACCGGAAAGTGCTTTGCAACTGACCTGAAATAATCAAACGCTGTGGAGTAGACCTTCTCCCGTAGTACGTTCCTGCCAGTGGTGCTGGTCAACACATCCGCATGCAGCATTGACAGGCCCAGAGAGAGAAGCCTACAAAAGATAGCCACAAATGCACACACTTAGTCATTAACCATGAAGGTAATACGTAAAAACAAATTGTACAAGAGCTTCACATGACAGCGTCAGACAAACAATACCATGCCGTTGATGAGGAACATGACTAGTTCAAACTTTGAATATTATAATAATTATCCTACTGTAAAGCGTCAAAATTGCCACCTGAATGAATTTTTATTTTACAACTGACCCAGAAAATCAAGACAAAGTAATCTAGTGCTGCTGTGGAATATTTCAGTACTTTGATAACAATCATCATCTTCACCATCAGCCATGATAAATCCATTGCCATCTCTTACGATGGAGAAGCCCTGTGAGCCATGCGGCTCTCGAATCAGGTGCAACCGCAACAAACAAAAACATGAATAAAGAACATCTTAAAGTGACTACGTGCAACAGAAAAATCCAGGAAAAAACACCGTATATCAACACTGTGGGCAAAAATCCCAGTGGGATGCAAGTCAAACAATAACAACCATAAGACAATTCAGAATAAAGTTATCAGGCTAACTGTGTACTTCAACAAACAAACATGGCTAAACCATACGTTTTTGAAATCACCAAAATAAAGCTATTTAAACAATGTAACAGTGATCATAGGAACTGTGATTCAAATTTAAAACAATAAACGATATACATAATATGTACGACCAAACTTTGCAGCCATAGCTGGCAGCATGAGTCACTCCATAACAGCAGGAGTATCCGCAGGAGTATAGAAAATTTTCAATGCACCTTTAAAGATCAGCACACTATAATAAAAACTCAAGATCATACTTTGCAGCAGTCATCCGTAGTGATGCATTTGATTTCGGTACACTCTGCATAGCAGTGGCAGCTAGGGGTGTACAGCTCCTCAAAAGCAGTTTTGAGGGAAGTTGCAGTTAATTGGCGATAGCATTCCATACCCTGAGGGCATCAATAGCAAAGGCTCTTCCTCCAGTATTTGTACGGAATTAAGGAATGTGAAGCTGGTAAATGAACGAAGACCTTAGGTCACATTTGTTATTCGAAACAGTGAAGAGATCCAGCAGGTAGTCTGCTGATTTTTTTTGTAAGTACATCGTGAATAAATAAGATCTGATGCACAAGCCGTCGATTATGAAGAGATGTTAAGTTTGACCCAATGTAGAGATCACAGTGGTGGGTCCTATATGGGCAGTTCAATGCAAATCTTAAGGCCGAATGATAAATTGAGTCAAGCTTCTTCAGTACAATACTGGGGGTTGATTTATATACAATGTCACAGTATTTTTCGATTTAAAGCTTTCTTGACTGCAGGGATTCATATTCTTGGTTCTTTCGGTAAAGTCACGTAGAATGAAAATAATAAAATAATAAAAATTAAACAATTCAATTATCACGACGTTTCGATTGCAACACAAGCAATCATCATCAGGTGTGAAACCCACAGCAAGAAATTTGAAAAAAGTGGCGTTTTCTTAACGGTAGCACCACGGACAGCAACTAGCGGTTGTTCAGACGGACGAGTCCATCTATGCTCGGAACGGAGGAGGGGGGGGGGAGAGAGAGGAAGAATTGAATGCGGTCTGAAAGTCACCGTAAGCGTGAACACAATCAATTAAGACCCGAAATGGTTTATCACATCCTTCCAATGATTGCTAAGCCAGAATCCATCTTCTCGGTTGAAATTGCCATGCATTAACTCGGGTGTCCTCAAGTGCAACTGACGTGTTTAAGGTAATTAAATGAAAACTGACTTGAAGCGCGGGCCGATGGCAGCCACGTGTCGGTTGATACCACTGTCGGGCCCTCCCACGGTGAGAGACAGGGAGCGCTGCAGGACACTGGAGAAGATCTCCACCTGGTCGGCGCTGCAGTACTTTGCGATCTCAAACCGCTGCACCAGAAACTGCGAGAGATAAAAACAACGCAATGACACAAATAAGCGTAAATCAACAAGCGGGTTCAAAATATGTACATGACGGGTCAACGCATCATAACAGAAAAGCTCGTGGACGCCGGAAATCAAAGGGCGTCAATGACTCAGCAATTTTCACTGTGTGTACAAATAGCTCTTGGCCCTATACAGGAAACCACCAGTTCAGAAGAACTGCATTTTGGTAATTTTGTCATCGGTAGATCACCATCGATAAATTGAGAAAATGCTATCAACCATCAGGCATTAATGACTGTATTATACTGATGATTCCTAATAAAGGATGAGACCGGTCTAAAGCTGTGCCTGTGTCTCACTGCTGCCTGTTGGTTGTATTTATTACATTATTTAGACTAAAGCAGCTCTTCCTTATTCACGATTTTAAATAATCATTAAAACGTAATTTATCTAAATACCATAAATACTGTGTGATCATATTTTGATTTAAAGCTTTCGTGACTGCAGTAATTCATATTCTTAGTTTTTTCGGTAAAGTCACGTTGAAGCGAAACAACAAAATAATAAAATATATATAAAACAATGAAAAATTATCACGACGTTTCGACCATAACTCAAACGGTCGTCGACCGTTTGAGTTATGGTCGAAACGTCGTGAGAATTTCTCTTCAACGTGACTTTATAGAAACAACAAAGTAATAATATATATATAAAACAATGAAAAATTATCACGACGTTTCGACCATAACTCAAACGGTCGTCGACCGTTTGAGTTATGGTCGAAACGTCGTGATAATTTGTTTTATATATATTTTATTATTTTGTTGTTTCTCTTCAACGTGACTTTACCGAAAAAACTAAGAATATACTGTGTGATCATGTTTAGAAAATATGGAAGTAAAGATGACGTAAAAGCTGATGATTATTTGATGATATATTACAATGACATTATATCACTGTCATACCCATGGGTTATGGGCACCAAGCTCTTAATGGAAATTATGATATACATGCTTTGTGATACTTTTTACAGTGAAAGGCAATCTATAAAGGCTGTTGCCCTTGTGTGCATGTGTATGAATCACTGTTTATCCACGTGTCTGTGATGTCCTTCACTTGCTGCTCTGTTACGTGTCATTGTTTAGTTTTCTTTTTTATCCGACTATATTTTTCTCAACTGTGGTTTGTAACGGGCATTCAGATTCCGTGGCATTCACACACTGAATGCAAATACTTCGTGATGAATAACAGAAAGTGATAACCAATTTAATTGGAGTTCAATTAAAAGAGACTGATTTGTTACTGGAACAGTCATGTCTAAATGTTGTAAGGTGTCCAAGCCTGTTGCCAAAACTAATCAAGATAAGCGAGTCTGAGATCAGCATGTTGTGCTTCTGTAACACCCCAGAACCACACTTTATCAAATATCCGATGCCACGCCTACATCTTGTTTCGATACACCGAGAGATAGCAAAGATGCATAAGAATAATTGACACCTCAATCCACAGCTGGTGTGGGGTGATGGAAGGAGGGCATGGGCATGGCTGGCTCTCCTCCGAGGCAGCCAGAGGGTCTGCCTCCTTTTGGTCAGGGGAGAAAAGTCCCATACGCTTCTCCACCGTCATCTGCCAAGCACCCACGACCTCCCGCAAGAACTGCGCAGCAACACAGGGAGAGAGACTCAGGTAAAAATAGCAGAGCCGACGAGCTATTTGCTGAAAGAGACAACAGTACGTTGCAATGACAAGTTGACGGCATGTAAATGTTTGTTTTTACACATTGCACCGTAGTAACTAATATGAAGGTTAATAGGTTACTCTGAACTTTTTCTTTCATTTCTTGAAGAAAAATGTATTGGACAGTAATGAGGATTATATGTCTGGTCCACTGAGAACAATTCATGTACCAATCAAGCATTAAAAAAATACATATATTAATTTCACTTAGGAGTATATATTTTATAACGTCTCATGGGTCGCAAGGACGGTAAATCCATCAACAGTCCATTGGTGCATGGTCAAATTGGTCATACCCTTAACAACTCACAGCTATCTAGTTGCCCTAAATAAAGAATCCTTGCATCTCATACAGCATGGGAAAACACACACTTTCTGTTTTGCAACGAGACACACCCTGGTTTCCTGGCATGGCTTCGCGGCAAGCAGCCACTCCCAGCAGGCAATGGCTGCCTCCATGCCAGCATCAGTGAACATCTCTTGTGGCGCCCAGCTGAGATGATGGAGCAGCTGCAAATCACACTCTGAGATAAAAAAGCATGACACATTATAGAGCCTCACTCAAGTCCTACTCGTATGCTTTGACAAGTTTTATTTCAGGCTTGCTTAACCCCCCCCCCCAATCACTGCACATGTATAAATTATTTGAATTGCAGTTGTTACTTTTACACAAGTGTAGCCTATGGCCAAATTAGCCAGAATGTGCCCATTCTCATCAGATCTTGGAAGCTAACCCGGGTTGAGTCTGGAGAGTGTTTGGAATGATAACAATCCGTGAATGCCAGGTTGTCATAGGCTGTAGCGAGGTTGTACTACGTTCTGGGCAACAGAGGACAGTGCAGCAACATGCAGTGATGAACTGTAATAAGTTCCAAAGTCGATGCTCTCCGACTTTACCAATCCACACTGACCAGTGTGATGACTTAGCGTAGTAAAGCAATGTTGACCATAATGCACAAAACAGGGTGTTATAGGCGCTGGGGCTATTTAATGGGCAGCAGATGGTAATTAGTTGAATCGCAAAGGGTGTGAATGCTTACACATATAATTTCCATATTCATACTTTGGTCATCTGTAAATGTATTAAATGCCTAAAACTACGTGGAATAAAATAGCTCACGATTAAATTCGTTTGTATCGTGCACAAATGACAAATGAAAAGTGCACGTAGCACAGAGACCACGCCGGTTACCCTTGCTGTTGATGAGCAGAGCGGCGAGTTTGAACATTCCCTGCGTGTAAGCCTCTGGGTTTCTGGAGCTCAGGGCATCATTGAGTTGCTTAACGAGCAGGCGATTGAGGTCGCCTTGACTCCCCATGATGGTGTACATCTCCATCATCCCCGAAACCTACCAACCCAAAAGAAAGGAACATATACAGATGCAGCACTGGATTTTCCCAGTAGGGATGTGTGTGTTGAGATTTAGGCAAATAGGGGCATTTCTTTTTTTTAATGCCGACTTGAGTGCTGTGCTAAACTCTGAATTGGACAATTTTATATGCCCGGAAATCATGGCCACAAAATATCAAAATATTGGGTAGTTAAGGAAATTATCAATGTCCACTGAGACTAGAATTCTTATGTTATCCATAATGTATTACTAAAAGGCTTCTGTCTAAGCCATTAAATAAATAACTGATCATAAATGTAACAAAGAAGTATCATGCAAAAATTAATGTAAAAAAAGCACCTTCAAAATATATGATTCATAGAAACAATAGGGTTATTTATAAATATCACTCAGAAGCATAACTCATATCAATCAACAAAATGATTGACAGGTTAGAGTGATGATATATGTTTTGTTGCTATCTTTCCTTAATGCGGCAAATTGGTTTAAGTGTATCAATTATGCACAGCATTTTCAATCCGTGCCTTACCTCCCCTGCATATCTGTTGCGGAGATTGAGCGATGCCATGAAACTGGAGTAATCCTTCTTCACACAGCCCGGCCGGTCATGCAATAAGTTGCTCTGCATTAACAAAATAAGTTTGAGATTATCAATGAACGACCGAGTAAGAAATGGGAAAACACATGCCGGATTTTGTTTAACCTTAGGGATATCGAAGGTTGTTAGAAATGTACATAATTTGAATAATTACGACCAAAACCATAAACATAAAAAGCATGAAGTAAACCCCAGATAAAGAAGTAAAATTCTAATTAGGGTGAGAAAGTTGGCTCATTTTCCGTCACCTGACCTGTGTGCAAAATTCAGCTGAGCCGATGTGCAATTTGCAAGCAAAAAGGCCATATATCAAAACAAACAAACCTGAGGCAACAGAGACGAAGTTGACTAAAATGCAGCAAAGTATGCAGCGTGGCGGAAAAAGGGAGGGGATATGGTCAGAAAAAAGCCAACGCATATGGGTCAGTGCAGCATGCAATGAGCTATTTCATGTTACAGGGAGCCAAAATGTTGATCGTGCAATTTCATTACATTTTACCAAATCCCTCAAAAAATGTTTTTTTTTGTAAAAGGCTCCCTAACATTCTTAGTTTCCCATTGGTATGTTAAGATTAGCTACTGTCCACCATAGCTGTTGTGACTTGACAAATGATAAGACGGGAGTTGAATAATTCTCGTTAAAAGAATGTGTAAATTAGGCACGCAATGATGCAACAACTAATAGTTTAATGTTGATCTTCATGCTCATGATACGTGCATCGAATCATGTCTGTAAGAACCGATTAATGACATTTTATACAAACGATATGTAAATGTTATGTCACATGGCGGTTAAAGTGAGGGAAATGAGATGGAACAAATGAGACAGAACAAAGGAGAAAAAATACAAACGAATTCGTTAAAAACAAGACAACAGTTTAATGAAAAAAAATCAAATCAAATCGTGACCCCGGCATTGTGACCATTCATCAAATCGCTGATGGGAGATAGGAACAACTGTGACGGGGATAGTGTGAATATTTTCAACGAGACGTTGCATACTCACTCCGAGGCTGGCATTTTGACGATTGAAGCCGGCAAACTGCAGAATGCTTTCGATTGCCATTGCCAGGCCAGTGTGCTGTGTGAGTCCTGCAGCCCAATTCTGATGCTTGTTCAAATATTCCTGAAAATTTTGAACAAAAAATATATTTTAGGAATCATACAGCAAAAACGACATCGAAAGATTACTTACAATGGCGTACAATCAACATGGCATTTTTTTTCCCCCTTCTAACTATATATGTGACAATAGTATTTGAAATTACGTTCAAAACGTATTTGTAGACAAATATTTCAAAATGAAATGGCAGGGTGGGATTAGAAGATTGTAACGACAGCAATGGATGCAGTCGGTGGCAAGAGATCGCTAAGAGTTGAAGATATTGATGGAGGCCTTGCCCCAGCAGTGGAATGTTAACCATTAAGAAATAAACAAAGAGACGTATTCGTCAGGTCAGCTTACGTACTTCACACATTGCAATGTTTAAAATACAAGTCTCTCTTGAGGCCGGGAGTTAAAGTCAACATCACAAGGATATTGGTTATGATGCACACCTGCAGATGGGATTTGGTCACTGAAGGAGCCCACTTCATGGCTTCTTGCAAAATGCCAGCGCATCGAGCAGCAAAGTCACGCACAATGCTCTGAAAACACAAGATCCTTTAGGTTTATTTCAATTCGCGTTGTATGTGGCTGAATAACTTCGTAAATAATGCATGTATTGCCTTAGCAGATAGGGAATCAAGTTGCCATTAAAAAATTTACGTTTATAATGCAGGAGACTATTTCTAAATTTTGATTTAAAGCTTTCGTGACTGCAGGGATTCATATTCTTTGTTCTTTCGGTAATGTCACGTAGAAGGGACACAATATATATATTTTTTTATTTTATTGTTTCCCTTCTACGTGACTTTACCGAAAGAACCAAGACTATTTATAATCATGCTTGAAATCACCGACATTCTCGCTCAGAGTGAATGCATCTTTCAATCACCTGGGAATTTCACGAAAAAAATAGAAAAGGGCACGTGTTAATTTATCTTCCATTATTGTCACTTTTCATAACAACATCCGAAGTGTCACTTTCAACATGTTTCATTTTATCTCATACAATGAAACAAACTATTCATTACCTCTCTGGCTTCAAAGGTGTCAGGAACTGTGATGATGTATGGCGTGTCAGGAATGGAGTAATTGGGCTTGTCTTTGTGAAGATCCTGTGAAAGTACACCACACAACATATAGTTTGCCCTTTAATTAGCGGTCTATATAGAGATACATAAATCATGTAACTATTAAAATTATAGCACAGCTATCCATCTGATTAGTAAAGTAATTCTTAACTTTACTAAATAATTGTTTGAATCCTTAGATGTTTTATTACTAAAATATTTCACCTGGAAAATCCCTTGAGATGGAACGCCTAATTTTCAATCGTGTCCATGTTGACAAATGACACGTAATGACATTTTAAACTATCACTTATTCAGTTCTGTTCCCACGTGTCTTGCTGGATGAGAGGTAATGGGCGTGCTTGATGATCTCATTGGCATCATAAGCTGTGTCACACAGGGAGTGGCTTAGCTAATATTGGGATTCCCACCTTCGGGAGGTAGGATGTGGAGTAGGCAACTATTTTGAGGTCCGAGTGAACAACAACAACAACAAAATATTCTATGACAATTTTGAGTCGATTAATCAAATTAATCAACTAATTGTAACGGGTCAAATTAAAATGCAGGTTTTAGTGTCTAGCCATGGAGGAAATACCCAAATGCCCTTCCTCACATCCACGTAAAGACTATACAAATTCAAGTGTAATTAAATAAACACCTGTTATAAAGTTTAGTCATCTGATTTTATTTATGCAATTGGAATTCATACCGCACTCAGAGAGAGGGAGAGAGTCTGCAGAATGTCCAGCATGGTCTTCAGCACAGTTCCGCTCCACAGCATATGTGGGAACCTGAAACGTCATAATTTGTTTTCAATGTGCAATAATTGCAAGCAGTACATTTAATTTAAAATCCAACTTCAATTGCTGTGGCTGCGATAATTGATATCATGATGATTGCATGATGTTCATATTACGACGCTTATCTCATGTTGATGTTTTAAATGCTGTATGCTGCAGGAATATGTGATACTGACTTATCCACCAGCCCAGAAAGGTACTTGTCCGATACTCTCCGAATGCGTTTGTGGATGTGGTTAAAGTTGACCAAGAGAAACTGTGCATGTCGTTCCAACTCTTGCTCATTTTCCTTGGTCTTCGGCTTTAAACATGCACAAACAGATAGGCACAGACAAACAAATACAAAGACCACCCTTAAAGTCAGATGCAAGACTCTTGGGGAAAGTCTTGCTAGTGACCACCTACGAAGGTCAACATGACACACAAGGGGGTGATGTGGCCAGAACCACATCTGGCTGGCTTTGTCTCCCCAGTGGAGACAAAGATACATTGCACCAAGTACTCATTTGAGGCTGGGTCGATATAGGGGAGGCCTAAGACCGGCTCATATTTCATCACTGATGTTGACCATGAGTGGGAATTGAACGCGGGTCGCCAGGTTTGTACCGCAGCGCACTAACCACTACAGGTCCCCAATCACACAAACACACACAAATATATACTTGAACGTCTGGCAATTTTTTTTATGTTAAAAGTGCTTAATTGTACGAACAATTTCAAACGTACCTTCTCAGCCATAACATGCAAGAATACGTAAAAAACTCGGTCTGCTACAGCCGCCACACACTGCATCATCCCTGAAGAACAGATAATGAAATTGTTAACCACGTACTCTTGAACAATGCATCCACAAGATGGCACTATGAGTATGTTATCAAAATGCTTCACCTCATCATTAAGCAATATTTTAATTCAAGTAAAGGTCTGGGAGCAAACATTACACTGAAGTAGATAACTGGTAAATAAGGTGAATGTTACATAAAATTAGACTGTTCATAATAAAGTGTTCTGCATATACCACTTGCCTGCCTTATCCTTTTGGATGGCTCTGTCCTCCAGATAAAGGAACATCACTTGAAACCTATCCTGGTCCACTGAATGTGACACCCTGTAATTACATAAAAAAATATATATTAAAAGAGACATGATTTCATTCTTATCGTTGTAATTACATTGTCTGACAACGGGACAGTGGAATGTTCTGAAATATTCAATTTAATTAAGACCATATGAAGAGAAGTTTCATGCTGCTTTGAAAATTAGAAAATGTGGACGGAGCAAGATAAGTGGTGAGTAGTGACATTGTATAAATGCATATACAATACACTGTCTCTACGAGGACAAATAATTCAAAGGGGGATGAACACAATCTAATTTTCAAGGGTGTCCATGGTGTCAATGACATGTAAATTACATGTATACACGCATTTAAAACTATAACTTATTCAATTATGTTCCCACGTGTGGCTGGACGAGAGGTAATAGTGTGTGTGGGAGGGGGGGGTGTGCTTGATGACATCATTGGCAGCATCAGCTGTGTCACACAGGGCGTTGGCTAGTATGCCAACTAGAAGTTACATGTCGAACCACATCAACATTTATATATGTCCCATATGCCCCATATTTTATTTTATGCTTGTGAAACATGTTTTTTTCTCACCACACTGAAGTCACAGACTTTAGGGGCCATCCATTTAGTTACGTACGCAAAAATCTGTCAAAACTTGACCTCTCCCTGTACGCACGCGTACTTTTTATAACCCCCCCCCCCCACCCGTACCTGCGTACGAACGCTTGACGCACCCCCTCCCCCGAATCCTATAGAACGGCCGATAATTAATCCACGCAGAAACGATCAAGGATTAATCATATTGACGTGTTTAAGCAAAGATAGTCCACCGCCGGACTATCTAACTAATTTGAAGGCCAATGTAGACACATTTTTATCGAGGTTTAACCCCCCCCCCCCCCATTCCCTATGCGTACCTATATTGTCAGTAGACCCCCCCATACGCAAGCGTACGTATTTGGGTTAACCACCCCTCCCCCCTCCATGCACACGTACTAAATGGATGGCCCCTTATCACAGTGCAGTCGCAACGGCAGATTGAACCAAACTGGCTTCACCTCTTGAACAGCATAAACAGCTGTCCCAAGCAAACATCAACAATTACCCAGCAAGTGTGCTGGACTGTGGCAGTTAAGCGAGTGTGAAGGTCTTAAAATGTTCTAATGTCCACACATTATACAATGTCATCTTTGTCATATGACGAGAAAGAAAGGCAAGAGGACCATGGTGTTTGCATAATGTAGAAGTGCCTCGTGATTTTTTGTGTGTTGCGTGAAAGTTTAACTTACCGCATGTTCTCAAGGCGGTAAACAGACAGCAGGTAGGTGGACATGGCAAAATCCAGCTTATTGATGAGCGCAATTACTTCCTGAATTGGATCCAAAAGGTTTGCGTTGCTCATCCGCAGCTCAGTCAGTTCCGCCTAGAAGTACACAGGCAACATATAGCTAGGTATAATAAAAATGTGGGCAATAGAGGTAATTGGAGGTGCAATGAATCGCCCCTTTCATGATTCATAAAATTTTCACAATTCCGGGTAGTGATTTCATTCCAGTGCAGATAATTTTCTTCAACACTTTAGTGATTTTAAATAGTTCTTCGGGGTGGAAGGTCAACGAAACAATCACAGACATCAACAAATGGGAAACATTAATTTCCGACAAATGCCATTTGATGAACAAATTATGAGGTGTTAAGAAACGATATTAATCGGCGAATTGATGCATCGATAAACCGCTATAGGCAATGCAAGTTTATTTTGCAACTAAATCAATCAATATCAGTTGTTTACAAATTAAAACAGAGAGAAATACATCTGAACAATAAATCTCCGAAATGGCTCTATGTTACGTGCTGTAGGTGAAACTACGAGTGGCCAGCAGGAGACATAGCACTCCCAAGCTAACGGTCGTGCGAGACCAGCGGGAGGTGGAGACACACGGGGGAAAAGGCAAGAATTAGCTTAATCGCGACTGTGAGTTGGTTCGCTGGAGACAACAATTACAATTTCTACAAGATTAAACTACATTTTTTTCTTTTCGATTTAAAGCTTTCGTGACTGCAAGGATTCATCTTCTTTGGTTCTTTCGGTAAAAGTCACGTAGAATGAGAATAAAATAATAAATTGATAAAATAAAATAACACAATAATATTCTCACGACGTTTCGGCCACAACACAAGCGGCCTTCATCACCTGATGGGTAGAATTGTGAAATAAATCACCTGATGAAGGCCGCTTGTGTTGTGGCCGAAACGTTGTGAGAATATTATTGTGTTATTTTATTTTATCAATTTATTATTTTATTTCACCTGATGAAGGCCGCTTGTGTTGTGGCCAAAACGTCGTGAGAATATTATTGTGTTATTTTATTTTATCAATTTATTATTTTATTCTCATTCTACGTGACTTTACCGAAAGAACCAAAGAAGATAATTTTTTTCTGAGCTGTAAGGATAATGCAACTAGAAAACATAAATACTTCGCAATGATACATGTTTCTCATTGTATGTGTATGCTAACATTTGACTATATTGAAAAGTAATACTGCGTGTACTGTAAAAGCCAAATGTTTAAATACATTTATTTCACAATTCTACCCTTTCTACATCCCCATTTGGTGTAAATTCTTGACTCATTATTGTGCATTCACATAATATCAAGCTAATTTTTATACATACGAAAAAATACATTCATTTTAACAAGTTCATCTTCAGTCACTTATTATTCCAGTTCTTTGTCAATCTGTTTTTGAATGAAGGCATCCCCACTCAATGTTGCCCATAGGGTTTTGTTGGCCATACTTGACCATACTTCACCACAATGGTCAGTTCAGTGAAGGAGGGGTCCAAGAACGAATGAAGATATCACTCGTCACTGATGTTAACCACAGCTGGGAATCAAACTCGTGTGGCCAGGTTCATTGTGTGATTTTCTAACCACTGTGCCACCACTACCCCCATTGTGTTATAATGGTACACAACATTAAGTCACTTCAGATTCATAATTACTCTTGGACCAAACAAACAGCACCAGTGCCCCTTAGTAGCAGTACCAGCCTCAGGCTGAAGAGTGTAAAAATAAAGTATGCTCTTACATGATTTTTACTATTACGCATGTCTGCCTTCCCTCATATATTGACGGGTTTACAAAATTATCTCCGAGACCTCTAAAATACTCCATCACTCTTTTTGTGGCCCTCAATGATTTTCCCAGCTCTCACTTTGGCACCACCAGCTTACAAAGTAGCACACCCTGGGCAATCGCCCAGCATCGCCAACCATTACATCCCGATGAGCTGACTTACCGCAGACACTGTGTCATTTTTTAGAGCCGAATTGTACTGCAGCTCCGATCGCAGTGGCTCGCCGCTTGGGAAGGTCAAGAGCGGAGACTTGGTGGCGATTTCACAAACTCCTTCATACCATTCCTCTGGCCAAAGCCCTAATTTGAAAACAAATACAACATCATGACCGGGAATTAAGCAACTGATGTTTTATTATATTCTTGGGTCTTTCGGTGAAGTCACGTAGATAGGTTCAAAGAAAATAACGAAAAATAACAAAACACGGTGACGTTACATGATGATTGTTAAATGTGTCAGTTCAACGCATAAGAGATTTTTGTAAGGATTTCTTAAATATAATTTTTCACGTGGTATTAAATGAGCTGGAATATATTTAATAAATTTGGTAGATTAATGCAATTAAACAAAATAGAGCCTTCTTGAAAATTAAGGGGCATAATACATCATAAAATAATTACAGTACTTTTAAATATACATTCGATAGAGCTAATAAATTAGTTTGTATAACAAATGTAAAGGACCTTAACTTAAATTCTGTAAATTAAAACGGTAATCCTGTATTTTAGTTTGTTATGACTTAAATAACACTACACATTTTGATTTAAAGCTTCCGTGACTGCAGGGATTCATATTCTTGGTTCTTTCGGTCAAGTCACGTAGAAGGGAAACAATACAATAATAAAAAATATATATATTTTTATTATAAAATAATAATATATTTTTAATTATAAAAAATATATTATTATTGTTTCCCTTCTACGTGACTTTCCCGAAAGAACCAAGAATATGAACACTACAGACATCATTTTGAAAAAATTGATTACTCAAGTTACATTTCAGGGTGCAAATTTAATAGTGCCATCACACTGCCATCAAGTTGAATAACAAGTGGTATTGTATTATTGGTATGTAATATCAAAGGAGGAACAACTTATTTATAAATTTCACCACATGTAAAATCAAAGCATCATCATTTTATGTGTTTAATAATTAATGTTAATCTTCCATTCCTTTCCATTTATCGTGGTCAAGGTATATGCAACTAAACTGTAAAATTATTATGGAAATTTTACATCATATGCAATGTATATTGCATATACCAAACCACCACTGGATAAAGGTATTCCTATGCAATGCTGTTCGTGGGTGTTACCTTGACAGTGCCTCAACACAATTGGGTCAGTGTGCGTCGGTGAGGGTGGGCAGCATCGGCTTAGGAGTGTTGAAGTATGCAGTGTAAATGTATCAAAATTAAGTAATAATTTTGGTTGTAAAACAAATTAAAATTAACTGCTTGACTGAACGGTATATTTATATTATATTCATTGCACATACAGTGAGGGAAAAAAAAGTATTTGATCCCCTGCTGATTTTTTACGTTTGCCCACTGACAAAGAAATTATCAGTCTATACTTATAATGGTGGGTTTATTTGAACAGTGAGAGACAGAATAACAACAAAATCCAGAAAAACGCATGTAAAACATGTTATAAATTGATTTGCATTTCAGTGATGGAAATAAGTATTTGACCCCCTCTCAATCAGAAAGATTTCTGGCTCCCAGGTGTCTTTTATACAGGTAACGAGCTGAGATTAGGAGCACACTCTTTAAGGGAGTGCTCCTAATCTCAGCTTGTTACCTGTAGAAAAGACACCTGTCCACAGAAGCAATCAATCATTCAGATTCCAAACTCTCCACCATGGCCAAGACCAAAGAGCTCTCCAAGGATGTCAGGGACAAGATTGTAGACCTACACAAGGCTGGAATGGGCTACAAGACCATTGCCCAGCAGCTTGGTGAGAAGGTGACAACAGTTGGTGCGATTATTCACAAATGTAAGAAACACAAAAGAACTGTCAATCTCCCTCGGCCTGGGGCTCCATGCAAGATCTCACCTCGTGGAGTTGCAATGATCATGAGAACAGTGAGGAATCAGCCCAGAACTACACGGGAGGATCTTGTCAATGATCTCAAGGCAGCTGGGACCATAGTCACCAAGAAAACAATTGGTAACACACTACGCCGTGAAGGACTGAAATCCTGCAGCGCCCGCAAAGGTCCCCCTACTCAAGAAAGCACATATAAATGCCCGTCTGAAGTTTGCCAATTAACATCTGAATGATTCAGAGGACAACTTGGTGAAAGTGTTGTGGTCAGATGAGACCAAAATGGAGCTCTTTGGCATCAACTCAACTCGCCGTGTTTGGAGGAGGAGGAATGCTGCCTATGACCCCAAGAACACCATCCCCACCGTCAAACATGGAGGTGGAAACATTATGCTTTGGGGGTGTTTTTCTGCTAACGGGACAGGACAACTTCACCGCATCAAAGGGACGATGGACGGGGCCATGTACCGTCAAATCTTGAGTGAGAACCTCCTTCCCTCAGCCAGGGCATTGAAAATGGGTCGTGGATGGGTATTCCAGCATGACAATGACCAAAAACACATGGCCAAGGCAACAAAGGAGTGGCTCAAGAAGAAGCACATTAAGGTCCTGGAGTGGCCTAGCCAGTCTCCAGACCTTAATCCCATAGAAAATCTGTGGAGGGAGCTGAAGGTTCGAGTTGCCAAACGTCAGCCTCGAAACCTTAATGATTTGGAGAAGATCTGCAAAGAGGAGTAGGACAAAATCCCTCTTGAGATGTGTGCAAACCTGGTGGCCAACTACAAGAAACGTCTGACCTCTGTGATTGCCAACAAGGGTTTTGCCACCAAGTACTAAGTCATGTTTTGCAGAGGGGTCAAATACTTATTTCCCTCATTAAAATGCAAATCAATTTGTAACATTTTTGACATGCGTTTTTCTGGATTTTTTTGTTGTTATTCTGTCTCTCAATGTTCAAATAAACCTACCATTAAAATTATAGACTGATAATTTATTTGTCAGTAGGCAAACGTACAAAATCAGCAGCGGATCAAATACTTTTTTCCCTCACTGTATGCAGACATGCAGTAAGTCGAAGCAAAGACTTTGATCATTGTGCAATAGGCATGAAGCAGCATATCATAAGTTTAAATCTATTCTATCTCTTGCTCTTCATGATGGATAAAACCATGAAATGATAATCTATTATGATTCATGTAAATTATATGCTTGTGTTATCCTTCGGTTAATTGAGTGAATAGAACTACGCAAACGATATTAAATAGAAACACTCCAAATTACGACTGCGAAAAGTAAACGATTCTTAAATCAAGCCACAGCCTTTGGATCGTGACATTTCATCACATCGCTGCAAGGGTGATTCATTATATACGCACCGTGTGTGGAAACTCTTTGAAAAAGACTAACTAAAGGGACAACGCGTTACTGAATTTTACCTGAACCCTGTACAGCAAAGCCCATGACGACGCAGTAGAACCAGAAGTCTCTGAAGAGCTTGTGTAGTCTTGGCTTGGCTTCCTTAATCGGAGGGAGCCTTCGTGTCAGCTTGTAAACACACACACAAAAAAAACAAAACGAGAATTTTTTTTTATTTTATAACTCAGCAAAGTAGATGCCGAAATTGTTTGTAAACTCTCCAATATAACGTACATAGCCCATGATGTAATCAAATGCGTTCTGAGATTAATTAGTACCGCTCATGATGCTGATGTTAATGTCAAACAAATGTAGCTAAAATGAGGATCAAGTGATGGCTTGCATCCTAAAGGAATATTTATTTCCGTCTTCACGCGAGTGGACCTATATAACGTCAGCCATTTGTCCATAGTTAACTAAATGGGCCTCACTGATACTCCCAGAGCTCATCAACACAAACCAAGTAAGATGGTATTTAGGATATTTTGAAGGATCTTAAAACCACTTTGTGTGTGAACGTGACATTCCGTTGTGAATCAAAGACATGGGAGACACGGGAACTCTCATAAAACAGAATTGTATATTCTTCGGTAATACAAAATACTTAGCATGGCTTAAAAAGCCTTTTAAACCACTGTCCCACAATAGTGATTTTTTCTCCACTTTCCTTGAATGAAAAAGCAGCATAAAAAGAAGTAATATATAAGGTAACAAACATACGTTTGCATGTTTTACACAATGAGCAGTCAGGCCAATTCTGCTTAAGGCTGCAATTTTGAAAGGTCACAAACGTTTATTCAGTGACCCTCTAAATATTTACCCAAGATCTCTGGCATAAAACAGTGGGATCCAGGGCCACAGGAAATTCATTACTCCACAAGTCAGGTAAGCAATTAACTTCTAACAAAATAACCCAACACTTAAAGAAGGGATTGTATTCAAATATGCAAGAAATGTCTTACTTTATGTGAAAAAAATACTTGCTGGGTTATACTGTAAGAATGTGTTTTTATTAATCATTGACTCAACTAATCAACGTGTTGCATTGGTAGACAGTCGCAGTTAACAAACTTTAATACTTTTTTATTTCCTTAACATTTATATTTTCTCTGTGTATGTTTTGTTTGTAAGATGAAAATATATAATAGAAATTTAATTAGTTTTTTGTTAAATAAACGATGTATATTTAAGAAAATGTCTACTTAGTAAAACCATAATCAAATGATTAAACGGGATTGAGTCACTCTGCCATTGTATATGCAACTGTGGACAGTAAACTGATGTACATAAACTGAACAGTATTAAACCATATTTTGTATTTTCCAGCCCTTCAGTTAAAAAAAAATGCTACTGATTTTGACTTTACTTCTCTTGGTGACGCCTGCAACGTCCTCAAGAAATAAACACAAGGTAATTCGCGAGAGTAAACACATAGCGATGGTGAACGTAAAATATGCCACACATTCATGATGAAGTCTATTGAAGAGTGTTATCGCCTACTTTGGTGTAAATTGTTTGTCCTTTTTTGGTTTCAAAGGAACATGACTATCCACAGCAAATGGTAGTACCCACGACTTCATTCGCCATGACCCGACTTGCAATGTCTCAAGCCAACTTCGGTTTCGATTTGTACCGTGCCGTTGCGCAAGAAAGCCCTGGAGAAAACATCTTCATGTCTCCCCTGACCACTTCGTTGGTACTTGCCATGCTTACTGCTGGTAAGGGCTGCCTCACTGGTTATCACTACTGCTGCATAACTAATTTGTAAGCACATACGGAAGGTTCACTGATCATTAAACAACACACCGTTTCGCCATCCGTGATAGCAACGCACTGCGCAGTATAATGTACTTGCCATTTACGGGCTGTACTGCCCTATGCTGCATCAACTTTCGCTTAACGATGATGGTGTGCTACTTTTGTGAGCACATTTACGAATGTTCTCTGATCATCTAACAACGCACCATTTCCATCCGTGACAATAATGGACTGCATATTATAATGTAAGTCAGATAATTTGTTATCAGGCACCCTTTTCAGACAAATCCGCCACAAATACATCACGGACAAGCCATGACATTGAAAGGCTGTATATTTGTTGACGTTAAACTTCAATCTTGAATAACTAAGACGAGCTATTAATGAGCTAAAATGTACTTATTTGAAGGGTAAATTACAGCCATGTCGTGGCCCGTCATCTGTGTTCCACTGTCTTATCACAGCTGCGTCATTAACTTTTATCCCACTTGTATTTAGTATTTTTTTTATACATATGAACATAATTATGTTTAAGTACATTTTGCTGCAAGTATACACAAATGTACTGTATATTCTGCATTAAAAGTTAGAAAAATATCAATGATGCAGTATATTTAATTCGTACCGTTGGACTGGGGAGTAAACTGGATATTGTGTCTTGTGTTTTAGGGGCTCACGGAGCGACAGAACAAGCCCTTGCCAGAGCTCTTTACTTTACTCATCTTCGCAACCCCAACTTGCACGGCACATTCCGTGACCTCATCCAGAAAATAACTTCTGGGAAAAGTGTGTCCAAAATGGCAGCTCGCATCTTTGCAGCAAGAAGTAAATATGTTTTGTTTTCCATGTGTTAATAAAAACGGACCAAGAGATATTATTGCAAAAATTTAACACAAATGAGGGAGCATTGGCGAAGTGGTTATAAAACTGACAACCTGAGTTTGATTCCGAGCCACAGCTAACATTGGTGGTCGGTGATATCCAAACTGCTTGTGGACCCCCCCCCCCATCCAAACCACTTCACCAATCCACAATAACCAGTGTTGTGAAGTATGGTGAAACAACTCCCTCAACCGATATATCGGCGTGGGTAAACCTTCGTGCAGCAGTGCATTGACACAAGATTGAAAACTACCATTAGCATAAAGTACTGTACTGTAAAAAACAAAGAGGTGGTGTGCTCAGACTACGTGACTTTACCGAAATAACCAAAGAGTGTGGTGATGCACCACACTCACTGCAATATATGCTCGGCGGCTCGAGTTTGATTCCTGGCCACAGTGAACGTCAGTGATATCTTAACTGGTTCTGCACACTACCCAGCCCCATCAACCTACCCACATTGACTAGGAATGAGGAAATGTGATTTAAAAAAAAAAACCCCATCTTGTACGACGTGGCATGCGGAAGGCCTTCATTCAGCAGTGGATTGACAATGTGCTGTGAATTATTATTTGTGAAGTAACATGTGTTCTTCTTTCAGACATTAAAATCAAAAAGGATTTTTTGGATGTAGTTGAACAAAACTACCATGCAAAACCAGAAAACCTCAATGGTCCTGAAGAAAAAGACCTGAAAAGAATAAATAGTTGGGTGGAAGAAAAGACGGATGGGAAAATCAAAGATTTCCTTAAGGAGCTACCGAGCAACTTGAGAATGCTACTTCTGAGTGCTATCTACTTCAAGGGTATAAGAGAGACACACGAGGCTGACTATGAGCCTCCTATTCATCCACTTTTCCATGTTCTGCATAAAATACCTCGCTTTATTTAAACCATTGAACAAAACTATTTATCCTGCAAGCAGATGTGTTTAATGAGAAAGAATATTGCACTCTATGACAGTTGTAATGTTTTATATAGTGGTGCGTCTTTATATTCTTGGTTCTTTCGGTAAAGTCACGTAGAAGGGAAACAATAAAATAATAAAAATATAAAACAATAAAAATTCTCACGACGTTTCGACTGCAGCACAAGCAATCATCATCAGGTGTGAAAACCACAGCAAGAAATTTTTTACATTTTTGAAAATGTTCTTGCTGTGGTTTTCACACCTGATGATTGCTTGTGTTGCAGTCGAAACGTCGTGAGAATTTTATTGTTTTATATTTGTATTATTTTATTGTTTCCCTTTTACGTGACTTTACCGAAAGAACCAAGAATATGAATCCCTGCAGTCACGAAAGCTTTAAATCTAAATTTAAATTCGGTGCATCTTTGTTAATATATATGCTGTAACTTATCTGTGGACATTAAAATAAATACATTTGAAAACATAGCATTATAATTATAGTTTCACAAGTAAGAAGGCATTTGAAATTAACTTTAAAAACGAAGTACTGAAGCTATGTCTAAAAAAAACCCTGTATTATGGATTATTTATGTGTTTAGGGAAGTGGGAACAGCAATTCTATAAAGATAATACATCACCAGTCTGGTTCCATATCAATGAAGAAAACAAAACCATGGTGGACATGATGTATGACTCTATATACCCAGTAAAGGCAGGACGTCATCCATACCTGCCATACAAAGTAAGCTGCATCACTAAAAGCTTTATTGACCAAAAATTCCACACTTGATTTACTTGACATTTTTGTACATGATAAAGAGGCTCAAAATACCGAATATACTGCCAAACAAAAAAATAAATCCTTGACAAAGACTCCACCATCCACCAGTGTTCCTAAAGAAAAACTGGCATCAAGTTTGTCAACAGTGCCTGAAACTTAGGCATCAAACCTGGCTGACCGTTTCGATCTATACAAATGTCTCATACACCCCCCCCGCCCCTAATTTTTCCATTTGCTACAAATAATAAATGTTTTCCTCTTCTGTTTTTTTTTTGCATACAGCAATTTGGGATGCAGTCACATTTAAATATTTTATAAGTACATTGTACTGTAATATTGTATTTCACTGGCCACATGTGAGCTGAATGGGCCTGATCCAAGTTGTGTCAGGTCAGATTTTTCCAAAGCAAAACCAGATCCTGGTTGTATATACATGCACAATATATTTTAAAATAAGCTCCCAAAAGCCAGCTCTGCTGTAATGTAAGGGGCCGAGTGACCTCTCACTCATTGTACAAAGTGTTGGGATCCATTCGCATGTGGAGAAGGTGCTCTTATTTAATTTATATTCGGGATTAAAACTAAGTAGTTTTCACTGTTATTATTGATGTTTAAAGTTGAAGGAAGGTTTTTTGAATAGTGTAAGAAATAAATAACCTGAATGAATATCCCCACATGGGAATCGAACTCAAAACCTTATAATGAGGACATGTGCTGATTTTGGTTCGCAAAAAAGGATTAAATTGAATCTGTACTACTAATAGTGTAAAAATACCAAGGAACAATCACTGAAACTTCGGTTTACACGAGGTCTTGTTTAATCTATGTCATGAAAGTATAATGATTAAATGGGGCCTAGTGATGCAGTGGTTAGCGCATTGTGCTACGAACCAAGTGCAAGTCTCCATCATGGCGAACGTCAGTGGTAAATAATATCTGAACCGTTTCTGAGCAACCCACTTCTCCAACCCACACACGGTGAAGCATGGTCAAACAACCACAATGAGGGACATGTCATGGGGAGGCTTTCCTCCAGCGGTGGATTAACCAATGGCTGTAATGAACTTAATTATTTTACCAAGATAAATGCCCGAGGTGGTAATGCGTACTTGGAGGTGTGTTTGGTGGATCACGTAGAGAGTCATATTGTGATACCTCACACACTGGCAGGTTAAATGTCTCGGCAAAAAAAGAAACGAGTAGGTTTCTCAACTATCTATGCACCGTCCCATGCTCTTTAACTTTCTCGTCAGCCACGATCAATCTACTGCTGGATGAAGGTAATTGCAAGCCATTGCCATCCCTCATGGCCCTTCAATGCAACGATCCACCTACAATCCTGCACAGGAGGAGATTTAATCTCTCCATCTCCTGGGTGGATGTACTTCTCAGATATGCTCCATCATTATTTTGTAGCATCTGCCATCAATCCTTTCTGGCAATATGACCAGCCCAAGCCCGTTTACTTTTCTGAACAGTTTGATTGATGTCTTTAGATTCTCACATCACTATATTACCTTCATAATAACGATAACAACTCAAACAACTGAAAGAGTATCCCAAACGAGCCACGTAGCATTCAGATCTGGTGATGCTTTTATCTGTAAACATTCACAGGACATTCTCTTATTTCCGATTTCAGGTTGCACAACTTGAGTTCCAGGGTGACAAAAACATGCTGATATTTCTGCCTGACGAAGTGACGACCAACCTGACGGCCCTGGAGCAGAGTCTGTCGTCCGATCTGCTGCTCAACCTCACAGAGTCAGAGCTGAAATCAGGAAATCGCATCGTCTATCTCCCTCGCCTGCGCCTCAAAATGAAAAAGGACCTTTCAACTGCACTCAACCACCTTGGTTAGAAAAATGCTGCAACTGAGATTGAACAACTTAACAAACTTAAAAATATGTGAACGCCAAAACATCTTAAGCATGTTAAAGCAGGTTAAGTGTGGAAATAATCCTATTTGGAATCATTGCAAAGGTATTTGGTTATATCAGTAAAGTCGCATAGATAGAAAAATAATAATACAAAATAAAGTGAATCGCAACACAAGCGGTCGACATCAGGAAAAGGGGGGAGTTAGCCTCTAAAGGCAAACTGTTTATAAAGGTTTAGAGATGGGCGTAGCCCAAGCATGTCAGCAGTATGGGCAGGGCAGCTAATGTTAATGTCGGAGAAAACAACTAAGCCGGCAGTGGGTCTCCACCAAAAGGGCCTCCAAGCAATCCTTGCACCTCGCTCCACACACCCACACTGCTGACGGTGGAGGTTGATAAGAAAACACAAATAAAGTCATGACCCAAAGTGGTTGATGACATCTTTCCAATGATTGCTGAGTTTATAACCATCTTCTCGGTTGAAATTGTGTCTGTGTCTGTATATATGGATGGCTTCATGAACGAATCTTTGTTGATAGCCAGTAGGCTTGAAAACTATATCAAGTTGATATTGTTTGACAGCTTCTTAAAAGGAGAATTGTGTGGGCTATTTTTAAAGAAGGATGCGGTAAGATGTAAAATCATTTAGTATTGATCATTTAATTTCATTTACTTCAAAAGTAACTGAATACAAATCAAGAATATCAGCATTTCACCTAAGATTAGCGCAGTTGGCTATGTAAAGTTTGCAAGAAGTTCAACATACATACATACATCACCAGCCATGATTATGCTACTGATCACAATAATGCAAAATGAACAATCCACTATTTAAGCTGTCAGCATCTCCCATGGACCTGCTGCAAACAATAACTTCTAACAAGTGCACATGGCTTGATTTAATCGTTCCATCTCTGCGTTGGCTTCACTCTTAAGCTGTTTCCTGATTTGGTTGCCGCTCTGTTGTTAAGTTTCGACCACTGGCTACCATGCCTCGTGCAGACGCGTCCTACCGCCAAAGCCACTTACTTTTCTTGAATGTAAATGTTCCTGAAAATTGCATTTGTTCGCTAATCCACATGTTGCTCGTTTTGTCTCTCAGTGTCATTCCAAGCATGCAAGCAAGCACAAATATCACACACTGCACAAAACGCCTGCACGTGTAGATGTGTTCGTTTGCTATCAACAATAGCATTAATAACATTGTGTATTCCCTCTTTCTCCCAACCTATTTACAGGTTTGGATGACCTGTTCATGGCACCGGACTTCAATAAGATATCCGAGGAGCCCCTGCTAGTTTCTGCCGTCACCCACGTAGCCACCATGGACTTAACGGAGGAGGGGGCGGAGGCAGCGGCGGTGACCGGCATTTTCCTCTCCCGTACCAATCCCATTTACCCCGTGTTCAAAGTGGACCGGCCCTTCCTCTTCCTCATTCGTGACACGTCTACAGGCACCGTGCTCTTCCTCGGACGGGTCATGGACCCGACCGACGCAGCCGTCGAGGAGGAAGAGGGTGCGGAGGGCAACCACGGGAAGCGTCGCCGCGGGCCCGGCAAACGCCCGCACAAAACCCCCACCACAGGGCACTGATTACACGATCAAAGCCCTCCCCGGGAAAGGGCGTACACAAATCACAATGCGCATTCACATTTTGTTAAGCATACGCAAAGTGCCGCAGCGACGTTGGGGTCAATTTGGCCGCAGAGGGATCTCTCTTTTAGCTCGACACGAGGAGTAAACGGCCATCTAGGAAATGTACTAGAAGAGATAATCTGTCATTTTAGTACCTGCGTAATTCTCCACTTGACAGTCATGTTAATGATCTCTTCCATGTTATACAACTGGCAGACAACCTATTTTACTCAAGATCTTCAATGTGGTAAAAAATATCATCAATATTATTTTATATACTGGATTTTTTTGATTATTCTCAATTAATCTGTTAAAATGCAATATTAGCAGATGTTTGCTTTCTTATCCAAGCGTGACTAAGTACAAAATTAAACAAACGCATGGATCCAGATGGCACATTATATTTGTAACACTAGCTGTGAAATACGACACCACGCGTTGCATGCAAGCAGTGTAATGTCCTTGTGAAAAGATGTATGCAAAATGGTATTTTTGATAGACAAAAATGACAATATCCCAAACAATATCAAGGCTTATCACTGTATTTAACTCCTGGTTCAGCTATTACTTAAAAAAAATGTTCTGTTTATGTTTCAAAAACGTCACACCTTGCTAAATGATAAAAACATGTAATTAGGGAAGGCAAATATATAACAAATGGAGTGAAGTTCGTGTGAGTTTCTTGCCTTAAAATGGTTACAATGTTTATATTTCTCAAGAGTTAACTCAAATGTTTATAAGCTATGAGCACGTTGGTATATTGCACACAGAAACAATTGCTTTCTATGAAAAGTACGTTTTGTTTCTTACTTAAGGTCTCTTTAATGATTGTAATTTAACCAAAGAACTACATTTAAGGGCAGTTTTTTTTCAAAAGTTATTTGATACTTAAATTTCTCTTCTAAAATTCAAGCTTTCTTGGTTTTGGTACAAAAGAATGTCAAGATCTGGTTACATTTTACTGGTAGGAACCTTCTGGTTACACCAGCCCACAGGGGATTATTGTGTCCGTCCGTCGTGCATCCAAAAATGGGAGGGGTGGGGCTGGGTGGAGAGGGGAGGGTGGGGAGGGGCTGGGTGGGGAGGGAGGGGCTGGGTGGGGAGGGAGGGGCTGGGTGGGGAGGGTGGGGAGGGGCTGGGTGGGGAGGGGCTGGGTGGGGAGGGTGGGGAGGGGCTGGGTGGGGAGGGTGGGGAGGGGCTGGGTGGGGGGTTGGAGGGGTAGGGCTGGGTGGGGAGGGGCTGGTCACCCCGTGGTGCCCTTATAAAACTCAACGTTTAACCTACTCACGCCGGCTTGTGCCCGCCCTCACAGTCGGGCATATTTGCTGAATACACCACGTGGTGCCGCCGTTGACCCTGGCCATTGACCGAGCAACCCAACGTTCCTACCAGCTCCCTCCGCAGGAATGTGTTTGAATCAATGTCTTCAAGAGTACAACACATTTTCTTACATAGCACAGAAATCACACTATTATTCCAACCTTCTATAATGAATATTCTCCAGATTATAATATGCTCCAGAAAGTAGTGCCATGCCCAAAATGTGTGGCTTCTGTCAACAAAGTCACAAAAAAATATGTTCGCGCACACACAAATGTACCAGATAATAAAAAAGCAATCGTCAACAACAACAACACTGCCTGAACAGAAAAAATATATACATTTATATAAATGGTGACATTTCGGGGCAGTGCCTCTTCTTTCATAGCACTCAAACAAAAAGGCCACAGAGATGGAGATAAGAAGGATTTAAGAGACTGCATTTAACACGGTGGGGCCAGAGAACATGATTTAAAAACATATTTGTAAAGTACCAGTTTTTTTTTTTAAATAAGCATATGATTATAGGACAGACTTTTCTATTTTACTTTAAAATACCCGGGGATAAGTGTGCGATAATCCGGGTTTGATTCCAAGTGCAATAAATTACCGGGAATATAAACTAATAACTAGTATTTCAAGTGATTATTCCAACGCAGTCATAAAATTACACAAAAAACGCATATAAACCATGGGACAATAAGGCACTTTAAACATGTTTAATTGAATCCCGTTAAGATTAATAGTTTAATTTATTCTAAAATATATATTCATGGTTCTTTCGAACCATGAATATGAATCCCTGCAGTCACGAAAGCTTTAAATCAAAATCTAAAATATGTGAAAACGTCTCCAAAAAGCATATGCATTTCAGAAAATCACAAAAAATGTCTTAACACTCCACTCAAGACTTTCATTAACTTCAGATGTTACATCGCCAACGTTTATCCAATTGAAAATTTGTGTTTCGTTAACATACCATCTGAATTCCCTCCTTAACTGCATTAAGAAGCATACACTATCACCCTCACAGCGACTTTTGGCTAGCCATCGAACAAAGATGGTCACTGCATCGCACGCTTTCAGATGCGCTTCTGCGGCCATCTGTAACGCTCTTCCTTCCGATACTTGAAAGCCACTGGAGCTATGCCGTTTTAAACCTAATTTCTTTAGAACGGCTTTTTCTGTTAAGTTTCTTGTCCTTTCCTCGAACCTTTAGTTAGCACGGTTGGCTATGTACAGTGCGTTCAACATACATAGATAACAGCAGGCAGCTCCCTATCAGGTTGCGAGTAAAAATTAAGATCAGGAGTCAACTCAACCCTGAGCACTTTTGTGAGAAGTGAATACAGATTGACAGTTGACTCCACCATAGGAATTTCGAGTGTCCACTACTGGAGGTTCCTAAAATCCACGGGAGATGGGCAGCATCATGTACAGGCATTGTGTCAAAGTAGTGACTAAAGGGGTTTTGGTTTAAGGATATGGGATCCCTGGTGTAATATAACTACCAATGTTATAGATGAGTCTCCAGTCGCCAATGGCATCCCTAATAGCGCAGTGGTAATCATGGCATCACCAAAAAGAACGTAGGCCTACTATACGTAAGCTAATGACAACCGCAAAAGGGATCCCTATTTGATAACAGCATTGCCAAATACAGATGAGAACCCAGTAATCAAAATAGCATCCACATACACTGGCAAATGAGTAGCTGCTGCTTAGTACTCTACCTGAAACCAAGCACCACACCATGACTTCTAAACAGGCAAGCTCAGACCGACAAGATCAACAATTATCTGCAGTGCACTCAAGTCACAGGTGGCTATAAAATTAGAAGTATAAGACCACTGCCCCAGAGTTGATAAAACATGGTTTAAAACAGCACGACACAGACAAGAATTAGGTTTAGCCACATATGAACCTTTTATGAAGTGAGTAAAGCAAATATGCACATGGCTTTTGTTTGGGAGCCTGTAAGGCGATATAGATTCACGTAAGGTGGTGATAGACAATTTCATCCGTAGGCAGTGTGATAAAGGGTGGGCAACATAAAGCAGGAGTATAATTTATCTTTGGTAATAAGGTTTAAGTGTGTCACGAGTCTATCAATCACTGAGCATGCATCAAGCAGGAGACGAAAAGTAATTTACAAAAGGCAGGCAATGCTCAAGAAATGGATAAATAAGCAACCTTAGAGATATGCATATTTAGATTAAACCTTCGAAGGCAGAAGGAACTACTACATGGTTGAATGAGAAACAGTTTCCTCAGGATTGGAAATAGGCCACTATAATACTATTACATAAGGATGATAGACAAGGTATATGTTTACTGAGAATACGAGGAAAGGTACTTACCAGAGTTTTGTGGTGCAGAACAAATAAGCAAATATAAATGTGCTTATGGGAAATCCAGGGTGAGTTTACAGCAAAAGGCGTTGTAGCAAATTTTGACTTAAAACGTTCGTGACTGCAGGAATTCATATTCTTGGTTCTTTCGGTAAAGTCACGTAGATAGAAAAGAAAAATTCAAATTTAAAAAAATGTATTATTATTTTCTATCTACGTGACTTTACCGACAGAACCAAGAATGTGTGTTGTAGTAATGCAATATTTAGTCAGGCAGGTGAAAGCAAAGAGCTGAGATGAAATACAATATCCATGGTTTGCTTCGAGGACTTGAAGCAAGTACGTGATTTTGTTTGTAGCAAAAGTTCAGGGGAACTTCTATGTTGTTATAACATTAATTGTAAGGCAAGAGGGCACGTAAGAACATGCACAACTGAAAGAGGACTGGTGTTAATCAGAGGTATACTTTGTTGCCAACTTTGTTCAATAGTGTTTTTCACCACATATTCACAAACAGCAAGAATTGGATAGACACCACTCACGGATGATAATAGGTCATTTGAAATTGATAGACTAGGAGTATGGAGATGATTCAGATTTTGAAGCTACATTTTTTTAGGGGGCACCATAGATGTTGACAGTTTAAGGCACTGGGGCTGGGCGCTTAGGTTTGGATTATAGTGAGGGAAACAAGTATTTTATCCCCTGCTGATTTTGTACGTTTGTCCACTGACAAAGAAATTATCAGTCTATAATTTTAATAGTAGGTGTATTTGAACAGTGAGAGACAGAATAACAACAAAATCCATAGAAACGCATGTCAAAAATTGTATACGTTGATTTGCATTTTAATGAGGGAAATAAGTATTTGACCCCTCTGCAAAACATGACTTAGTACTTGGTGGCAAAACCCTTGTTGGCAATCACAGAGGCCAGACGTTTCTTGTAGTTGGCCACCTGGTTTGCACACATCTCAGGAGGGATTTCGTCCCACTCCTCTTTGCAGATCTTCTCCAAGTCATTAAGGTTTCGAGGCTGACGTTTGGAAACTCGAACCTTCAGCTCCCTCCACAGATTTTCTATGGGATTAAGGTCTGGAGACTGGCTAGGCCACTCCAGGACCTTAATGTGCTTCTTATTGAGCCACTCCTTTGTTGCCTTGGCCGTGTGTTTTGGGTCATTGTCATGCTGGAATACCCATCCACGACCCATTTTCAATGCCCTGGCTGAGGGAAGGAGGTTCTCACCCAAGATTTGACGGTACATGGCCCCGTCTATCGTCCCTTTGATGCGGTGAAGTTTTCCTGTCCCCTTAAGAAAAACACACCCAAAGCATAATGTTTCCACCTCCATGTTTGACGGTGGGGATGGTATTCTTGGGGTCATATGCAGCATTCCTCCTCCAAACACGGCGAGTTGAGTTGATGCCAAAGAGCTCCATTTTGGTCTCATCTGACCACAACACTTTCACCCAGTTGTCCTCTGAATTATTCAGATGTTCATTGGCAAACTTCAGACGGGCATGTATATGTGCTTTCTTGAGCAGGGGGACCTTGCGGGTGCTGCAGGATTTCAGTCCTTCACGGCGTAGTGTGTTACCAATTGTTTTCTTGGTGACTAAGGTCCCAGCTGCCTTGAGATCCTCCCGTGTAGTTCTGGGCTGATTCCTCACCGTTCTTATGATCATTGCAACTCCACGAGGTGAGATCTTGCATGGAGCCCCAGGCCGAGGGAGATTGACAGTTCTTTTGTGTTTCTTCCATTTGCGAATAATCGCACCAACTGTTGTCACCTTGTGGTTGTTACCTGCAGCAGCCTATTAAAAGGTTGCTTAACCCAGCCCTCCCACCCACCCACGCCCCCTTACTGACTCCTCCCCCCTCCCTTAACCTGTATATAATCCCGGTTGTCTCTGAACTGTGCTCCTGACACAGATATTCTGCGTTGACTTTTCCACCTGAAGACGGAAGCTTGTGTTGCCTCCGAAACGTCGCGATTTAATTATTTTCTTTAATTTTGTTTTATTTTATCTACGTGACTTTACCGAATAAAACCAAAGAGTATGTTGTCACCTTCTCACCAAGCTGCTTGGCAATGGTCTTGTAGCCCATTCCAGCCTTGTGTAGGTCTACAATCTTGTCCCTGACATCCTTGGAGAGCTCTTTGGTCTTGGCCATGGTGGAGAGTTGGGAATCTGATTGATTGCTTCTGTGGACAGGTGTCTTTTATACAGGTAACGAGCTGAGATTAGGAGCACACTCTTAAAGAGAGTGCTCCTAATCCCAACTTTCTGATTGAGAGGGAGTCAAATACTTATTTCCCTCATTAAAATTCAAATCAATTTATAACATTTTGACATGCGTTTTTCTGGATTTTTCTGTTGTTATTCTGTCTCTCACTGGTCAAATAAACCTACCATTAAAATTATAGACTGATGATTTCATTGTCAGTGGGCAAACGTACAAAATCAGCAGGGGATCAAATACTTTTTTTCCCTCACTGTACATACACAACACAAGAAATTGTTGTGGATGTAGTGAGGAAGAGGAGATTACAAAAGGTGGTATCGGATCGAGGACAGTAGTTTCCTCAGATAGGAAATGAAGTGCAAGCAAAAGCCTAGCAGATATAAAACTCAATGCATTGTGGGTAACAGTTCATTGGTCTATGAGCTGTTTGGACTCATGTTTCATAATAGCATTTGTTTGAGCAAGCTATCGAAATATGTTTGCCATGTATATTTATGTAAGCCAGATACAGTGGTAGGATACTGTAATAGCTGACTTTGGAAATAAACTATGGACTTTGCAACAATTATGGGATTTAGCAGAGAAACAATTGTGGTGTCCGGTGGCATCCATGGCAGAGGATTGTGATGCCCTCTGGATCAGGGTGACGAAAAGGAATAGGAGTGAAAAACTTCAACTTTTGTTTGACCTTTCCTGGTCAGTAAAACAGTCACTCGTGGCTTCGGGGGCGACATTAAACCATTACATAGAACATATACAAATCGAAAAAAATCCATTCTTTCCAAGTATAAAGGGTTAAAAACAAACAAATCCATGAATCAACGCATCCATATACATCTAATACATATAGTCACTGACTGCAACATATTAACATAGCGACCTAAATGCATTAAAGTTCAAAGATGCTTTTTAATAAATTAGATCACCAGAAATACATGTAATTGCAAATTTACTCATAAATGTAAAGTATGTTTCTCCAACTGCAAAACCGGATAAGGTTAACTTACTGCTCTTGATGGAATACAAAACATACACAATTCCATAACACCATCAATATAAAACTATGTAAACATGTGCAGCTGAGCCGAATACATAAAACATTTTAAAGCTGACCAATGATACATACGAGCTGGTATTGTGAAAAAAAGTGCTGACCCTGGTACAAAATGTCATATCTGCAGTGACAAATATTTGTGCATCATCTGAAAAACTGAAGGAAAGGCCCCCACATCTAGTTACGGTATTTATTATGTTTTACCTGTCTACAATGACAGAGGCTGCCTCTACGGATGTTTCCAAGTATTGATACGGTGAGAATATTTCATTTATTACAATATTTAAAAATCGTACTTCAACGCAACCAGTATATTTAAACTGGCATTTTAACACGGCCCACTATTCATTTTTAATTTGAGGATATATGGCAATGACTAAACGTACAAAGTAAATAGTTACATAAACACGACTGAATAATAAATTACCAGGGAGGTTGTGTTTAATACATTTCTGGGGAATGTTTTCCAGCAGCATTTGTCGAAACAAGGCAAAGCCCGAACCAGATTTGGCAGCTTAAACAAATGACAACAGGTTTTTTTTGCGTGAACAACTTAGGCTATTTCAACGCTGAAGAAAAATGTCAATTTAAAATATTCGTACTATGTATGTAGTTCAACATATATGGGACAGGTTTGTAAAATATGTATGATAACAAAATACGTAAGCGATATATGTTTTAGTTATAATTGCAATCTGCCACTGCACTCATTTGTAGGGCATGGCAGTGCACGTGCCTGTATTCCTGCCGTTTGGAGGCAACTCAGTGGATCATGCAGATTTGTGACTGCCGCTATGGCTACTAGGTGGCCAGCAAATGGCAGAGCAGAAATGACTTCGGAACTGGTCTGTGTGGACCTTTTCAGTAGTATCACCTCATAAATAAGCGTGCAGTTTCTCTGCGTACTCCAGTTTCTTACCACACAAAAGACTCAAAAATGTGGAACTTGTTAAAGATAAAAAAAAATGCAGGACAATCCTGAAGAATTATTTTGACTCAGTGATGCATTTCTGGATATCATTATGAAATATAATACGAATATTAATACATGTGATTGTATCGCGACTCCTAAATGTTGTGCTATATATAATGTATTGCTCATTATAGAAATTTCAAACCAAACGAGGAAGCCCTGCCACCATGTTTCTGTATGGGCTCATATTTGCTTTGAGCGTCTTACAATGGGTTGAGGGACAAGACCAAACCAAGACAGCTGTTGATGTCAACAAAGATGCACAGCTATCTTTCTCAAGGTCAGTTGTTTTGATGTTAAAGCACTATGTAAAACAAAGGCAATAATGATGATCACAACAACGGAGAAGCATCCTAAATGTGATCTGTTAATAAAACATTGCTTTTTTTAGAATGACTATTATATTTACACAAATGTGTTTTTTTTTTCAAATGACTAAAGTATTTAACACATCTATACATCTCAAGACAAAAGAACTGGCTACAAAAGTAATTGCTGAAGAATGCCGGCCACTGCTTTCTTCTTATCCATTTGCTCTACCACGTGAAATGTACACTTAAAATAAAAGGTGTCAATCTTGCTTACACAGCTCATATTACTTTTGATTCGTTGTGTGAATATTCTCCTTATAACCTGAGAAATATCATAGTAAAATGATGCACATTACCCTAAAAAAATAATCAGCATAAAAGTGTCCTTTTAAAATTACACATCAATGCGAGTGTGTGTGTTTGTGACTTGAAATATTGAAATGTGTGCAACTTTATTATCATACAACTATTGATGGATTGAAAAACAATTGTTTGTCTGTGATTCCGCATTTAACTCGAGAACCAAAAGTAGCAAGCAAATCGATACACCAGTGTATATGGTTGCCTTCCTGTGTAAGTGAGCCTAGTTATGAGTTAGCACAGAGGGTGCCGCTAAACCTATAGAGAATTTTGCAATTATACTGAATAATATTATTTGATCAAAAGCATGTTTTTTTTTTTCACTTATACACTCTTGACAGCCCACGTCGTAGTAAATGTACATATATAGCTATTTTGCAATCGACTGCAGATGAGGGCATTTCCATGCCATGTGGGTTATTTGACCAAATTTCACCAAGCTGGTAACTAAGTTGGTGAAAGCAGGGAGCACATACATTGCAACATAGTACAGTGCAACAACATATGTTGCTGCACTGCCCTCTGCTAACAATGTAGCCCCTGTAGCAGTCTATAACAATTGTTTAATGCATGGCGGTCACATATCCAAGCACAAAACAGGCTTAATCCTATTCATATTCTTGAAAAAACAACGGCAAGAAACAAATGTTGCCGTTGGTTTTTCACACCTGATGACGACCGTTTGTGTTATGGTCGAAACGTCGTGAGAATTTTTATTGTTTTATATATATATTTTATTGTTTCCCTTCAACGTGACTTTACCGAAAGAGCTAAGAATATGAATTACTGCAGTCACGAAAGCTTTAAGTCAAGGGCTTAATCCTGTTTCACTTCCGACATGTAAGAGCCGTTGCATTCCAAGTGATGTTGTGATGGGCTTTTGTCTAAGTGCGTTGGCATAATATTACATTGCAGGTACCCAAACAAACCTTCAGATTCCTTAATGGATGACACACTAGCTTTGGAGCTCGATGGTTTCACAGATGAGGATTCTCTTGAAGACTATATCGATTTTGACAAGCTGCTGAATGAAGATGATGACTACCCAGACGAAATCGATGACATAAATGAAGATGGCTCCACCGGCGTGACAGTTGATGCAGAAAAAGTTGGTTTATTACATTTCACGTTGAGTTTTAGTACTGAAATTAAAAACGTATTTCGATAAACACTTTCTGATAATTCACGCTTCCCACTGCAGCGCTAATTTAATTCAAAGAATAGTTAACCATCTAGGAAATGTATGAATGATGAAAAAAATCTGCCACGCCAATTCATTAAAAAAAAGCGGCAGTTAATCCACATTATTCATTTGCAACTATTTACATTTGGATAACATAAAAGGTTTCAATTTGACTATCAATTTTTTTTATACAAAATTGGCAAAATATTTAATAATGGAGACTTTTAATGAACAAAGTTCCATGATTTACCAGCGAGTAAAACTTTATAATTACATACCCACTTTCTATTGGCATCGTCACACGTGATGCGAGTCGTTATTACTTGATTCAGTGATGAGTACCATGTTCGTCTAAGTGCTTAGTATGAGACTTGAAACGTTTTAATAACTTTAGTTGAGTGAAACCAATCAACCTCCTGGCTGTAAAATTTGGGGGTTCAAAGTGAACCATATTTTTTAATAGTTAAAAGCATACACTGGACTATATTTGCATCACATTTCAGTTTCCTAGCCCTTAGAGAACACAATTATAAGTTGCATACCCAGAACTGTCTATACCTACAGGTTTCCATGTCCTAACATGTCGTAAGGGAAATATATTTATGCATGTGAACCTATCTACGTGGCTTTACCAAAAGACCCGAGAATATATATGTGTATGCATGTTTAAGTTATTTCGCACTGTATGTAGCCAACCGTGCTAATATGTGAACATTCCTGAAGACTTACTTAACATCCCACAGCTAGTGGATGCATCATTCAATAAAAAGTTATTCCTGAGAAGATTCCAGGGGAAAACGCGAATCCAGCGACTCTCCATTGTCAACAGCGACTTCGCATTCAATCTGTACCGATCCGTAAGCGAGTCCACCCCATCTGGGGAGAACCTCCTTCTGGCTCCTCTGGGCATCTCCTCTACCTTGGGCATGATAGCGCTTGGCGCAAATGGAGGCACACACAAGGAAATCTACAAAGCCTTAGGGTTCGAGGTAAAGTGAAATTTTACCCAGCACATTGGTGCAGGCTACACATCAATGACGACGTTCAACAAATGAACAATAACAATAGATTTTAGTGACATAAGGCAAGATTTAAACATAAACATAAGCTTGCACAAGCAGTCCATTCGAGAGCATACACGAGTTTCTGCAGCATACTAGAGATACTATTTATTTTACATGACTCGATGTACATTATTAATATTTTATCTTAATATTAGTATATCATTTACTCAGGGATTCATATACACCAGATATTGGGTGGCATAACACAATAGCAATTAGATTAAGATTAAACGTCAGCCAGAGCCTCAGCCGTGACAGTGTACACATCACTAATATACCATTTTATATATATAAAGATCAAATTTTTAAATAAGAAATACATCTGTATGTTGTTGATTTGTTTTTGTTTACAGAGCCTGGTAGATTCTAGCTCCAAGTACAACATTTCGACCGTGCACAAACTCTTTCACCGGCTGAATCACCGCCTTTTTCGCCACAACTTTGGCTACACGCTCAAGTCGGCAAGTGCCCTATATTTACAACGCAGGTGGCCTCTCCTGCCATCCTACCAACAATGCCTCCGGAAGACATACTTTGCAGAGGCTCACACTGTTGACTTTAAAGACCCTGCAACAGTGCAGCGTATCAATCGCTGGGTGTCAAGTGCCACCAAGGGGACAATATCCGATGCGGTGACCAACATTGATCCGAGCACCGTATTCCTAGTCATCAACAGCGTGTATTTTAAAGGTACAGTAGTGTACATTTGAATACCTAGCAATACTCTTCGTGTTTTGTTTGTTGTCCTTCCCCCGCACCTCCGATTAACACTGTTGGCTATGTACGGCGCAAAAGAAGTTCAACATACATATATATCATCATGATCAACATCAGCCACGATTATTAGACTGCAGGATGGAGGCTTTTGCAAGCCATCGCCATCCCTCGCAGATGCAGTGCAAACAACCATCTAGCACCATTACGTCCCGATATCATTGCTCCATCTCCACGGTGGCCGTTCTCTTGGCCATGTGGTTCTTTCCCTCCTTTGACTGCTACTCCGAGAAAGGTCTTTACCACTGGCCATAATTATTTTAGCGACATGTGCTGCCCAAGCCCACATACTTTTCTTAACCATAAAAATATTATTTGGGAAAATTTTAAGTTAAAAATGATTCAAATCTGTATTTTCCAGGGCCATGGGAGATTAAGTTCTCAAAACATCAGACCTCTGTGCGGTCATTTCGGTTGAACGACAAAGAGACTGTCAAGGTTCAAATGATGCAAACCAAGGCGAGCTTTTTGGTTACCACGGACCATGAGCTGGGCTGTGATATCCTCCAGCTTGCGTACCAGGGCAATGTGAGCATGATTTTGGCAGTACCACACAAGCTGAAGGGTGGCCTCAAAACACTGGAACGTGCCCTCTCCTTTGATCTCCTAGAGAAGTGGCTCCAAGCAATGACTAACAGGTAAGCAAGTGATTTTAATTCTGTGCCGGCGCCATAAAAATCCTTTATTCTTTAATCAAAATGAAATGATGTGTGCCGAGAAAAAAAAAATCATGCAATGTATGCTTTGTACTTTTCTGGATTTTTTCCTGCAAACACTGCATGATTCCTATATACCAGGCTGTGATGTACAAACGGAATTATATAAAGCAAACAGAGTACTCAATGTACTATTTCTTTGGTTGTTTGCAGAACACGGGATGTCATCATTCCCAAATTCAACTTGCAGCAGAAGTACAATCTCAAAAATAACTTGAAAGAGCTGGGAGTGACCGAGTTGTTCCAAGCCAATGCAGACCTGTCTGGGATGACTGGTGCCAAGGATGTGCAAGTTAGCTCGGTATGGTGCTCTTACCTAAATAGCAGATATGAGTCCAAGTACGTTTCTGGCCAAATTACCTGGAATGTGCCTGATCTAGTCAGATCTCAGATGACAACCATGATTGAGCCTGGATAGGGCTTAGATTGGTAACTGCCTTTCATAAAACCGGTATTATAGGTTGCTGTGGGCCTAACACCATTGTGAGCAGAGGGTGTTACAGCAAAATCCTTTGTTGTACTATATTATGCCTAATATATGTTGCACACTCTCACCAACACGCACTCAACAGCATGGAGAAATGTGAGCAAATTACCCCCATGACTCGCATGGCTTGGGGAGGGGCTCTCATCTGGCACTGGATTGACCACAGTGCCAAACGTGTGTGTATGTATGTTGAACTTCTTTCGCACCGTACGTAACCAACCATGCTAATGATAGGTATATATGAACAATAAAAAAAAAACATGTAACTTTCATGAAAGATATGTAACGTTACATTGCGCTCATTTAGAGGGTGCTAAGCTGTGCATTTTTCTTTTTTTTAAACCAGTTCCAGCACCAGGGCTTCATAAAGATTGATGAGGAGGGGAGCGAAGCAGCGGCCGTCACTACAGTTGGCTTCACGCCGCTCACATCCCACAACCGCTTCGTTGCTGACCGCCCCTTTGTTTTCATTGTCTACGAGCATCACACTATGAGTGTGCTTTTCTTGGGCCAGGTGTCCAACCCAGCTAAGAACTGAACAAGGTTTAATTAAAAAAAAAACGTATGCACGTATAGATAAGAGCTAAAAAGTGCAGAGAACGCATGATGGATTTTCAATGTTATTCTACAAGTGAGCCAAACCAAACAACATTATTTCAAAGGAAAGCTCTGCTGAATCTATAAAACAAGAACTTTGTGCGAGCTATTTGAGTTACAAGACACGATGTCAGACAGCATCACTTAAGCATTCGCTGTCAGAGGTATCGCATGGTGAGGATTAGTTTAAACCACATCCATACCATCTCACTTTTATCCAGTGTATTAAGCATTTAATTTACCTTTAGGCAGTGGTATTGCATTCAATGTGAAAGAAAATTATCTTTGAATTTCATAAAAATAATGTGCTGTGTTTATTTAACTTAATCAATCTGGGGTTTTATTGTACAGACCAGACTGACATAAAAGTGTCCTGTGGTGACTCAGATGCTGTCAATGTCTACCATTATGCTTTGCAAAGGATAGTGTCGTAACAAATTATATTATTGTTCGTTATGATAATCCCATTCCATTTCTCCATGAAATATCTTTATGATGTCGTAGAGATAATTAAAGTAATATATATACTTCAATAATTTAATAATAAAGAATTAGATGTTAGTACTTACCACAGCAATTACTGGAATTAGTACTCCCAAATTTCCAGCGCTGCTTGAGGCCTGTAAACACACACGTTCATTATTAATAAACATGAATTTCCCATTTGGCAAACGTTAATGCTTGAGGCTTTTAGAAACAATTGTGAACAAATGAATTTAGCATTTATGATTATATTTATTTCATTGCATTTACAAGTGGTTTCAAATAAAAGCTTGATTCTAAAAAAGCAACATACTCAAACATCGAAAATCTATAAATATTTAATTTTAAACAGATTTCCTCATATTCTTGGTTCTTTCGGTAAAGTCACGTAGAAGGGAAACAATAAAATAATAAAAATGTAAAACAATAACATTCTCACGAAAGCTTTAAATCAAAAAAATATTTCCTCTCTTACTTTAACTTATTCTCAGCATAGGTAACACCAGTTAATATTTTGTATTGAAGTTGAATAGTATATCCTACTCATATGCGATCACTTCAACAACAATATCCTATTACGGAAAGCATATAAACTATAAAAAAGGATCAACCACATTTTAACTATAGAGAAACGTCAAAATGTCAATTATAGATTGATTTACAGCCTTATCACCAAAAATGCACTTTGGTCCTTGTTATCTCATTTTTGTTTGAAACATTATCAGATGGAATGTCACAAACAAACTTATCTCTTGCAGAGTTACTGGCCTTTTAAATAATACCGAGTTACATTTTAACCAGCTACCCACTATGCCTCAAACACATTCATAACCCTATGGTTAAAATGTACACTTTAAAATTATTAACCTTCCGCATTTCAATATAAATGTATAAACAATAAAACATAACAAAACATGACATATTTTAACGCTATATTTAATGATATGGAGTCATGAATCCATGGTAATGGGTTGAGGAAGGCCTCCATCCTGCAGCAGATAGATCATGGCTGATGATGATATAACAAGAGTATTACTTTTTTATATTTAGCATTTTCTCTTCTGCAGCATGGTTCGCTAAGACTCTTTTGTTAATAAAAACAAGCGCATTTATCTTTGAAAACCATATCACGTGACAGCAAATCATAACTTAACATTCAACAATGACATGGAAGGATTGAAAATGCTATACATGAAACGGTATGAATGTAAACATGTTTTGCCTTAATTTGAAGTTGTGATTTAACAATATATCAGTATTAATGAATACCACAAATCTATAATTGTTTGCAATGCGAGTTTTGATCACATGTTGTACTCATAAAAAACATATTTGAAGGCCTCCCCATAGCCATGTCGGTTATGTGGTTTGTTTGACCATACTTCTGTACGATAGCCAGTGCAGGTTGGTGAAGCGAGAGGGATCTAAGACTGGTTCAGATATTACCGGCCACTGGTGTTAGCCACGACTGGTAATTGAACTCCGGTCACATGGTTCATACCACGGTGTGCAAACAACTGTGCCGCAACTGCTCCATCACGTATTAATGCAACCCATTAAAAAAACCTAAGACATAAAAAAAGATAATGTGATCCTCCACGTGTTGCTGTAACCACCCAAGGCCCATGCTGGCATTGCCATTTGGGGATGTGTACCGGCGGTCAGTGGTGTAGTGTGGCTGGCATGGGCAATGGTGCCAGGAATTAAATAAACCCCCCCCCCCCTCCTTTCCACCTTTCCCCATGTTTCTTTTCCTGGAACTTGGGCCCCTCCCCGAGATGTTAACTACCTTGCGTGGTATACAGGAGGTCGTGGATTCGAGCCTGACCCTGACACCTGTATATTTTGAGTTTGCATGTCCTCCCCGTGGTCGCATCGATTTTTCTATGGGTCCTCTGGTTTGTCCTTCCACATTTAGAATAAACGTGCATTTCGAGTATTTGGCTGCTCTACATTTCCACATGATAAGCCACTCTACTGAGCTATCATTTGTGGCCAGGTCGCTTCGGAAAAAATACCTATATAGCCGAGTGCGCCTTACCTGGTGAAATAAAAAATAGTAAATAGTAGGAGAGTGGGCACTGGTGCAACTGTACCGCCTGTGTATTTTATAGATACACCGCTGTTGGTGGTACCTTTAGGGCAGGGCCTTTCTCGCTGGCCCTCTCGCTGGCGCGCTTTCCTTCCAGGCCCAGCTGCACAAAAAGCTCCAGGAGATTGACTAGCAGCTCATCGACCAGCTGCTCCCCCTGCAGGTTGGCCGCGATGTTTGCCAGTGCATTGATGACCGCCACAGAACAATGCCTTGTTAAAAAACACACACACACACACTTTACCTATTAACCAGGGGTGTTGTAACGATGCATGGATTCATACCGATTCATACTGATTCGTAAGCACAGAGTGAATGCAAAGATTTGGATGTGTTATGTGCCATGGGATGATGTGGCCGCTAAATTCAACGCAATGTCTAAAAATAGTAGATTGCTGAAATTAATCGTAACCTTTCATTAAATCACTTGGGAGAATACTTTGTTAAACTTATAATTGCTACCAACAGGGAATTTATATTATTGCAGCTATTATGTGCACCCCAAAACTCTTAAATGGGGGGGGTCAATATTGACTCTACATTAAGCATTATATGACCAGGAACAATGACAGATTAAGCATGAAATCTAAACACAGAGCAACAACAGTACAACAATTTATTTTCAAAATGGTGTTCTGATGGTTTCTATTATGACTTATAGTCCTATGTCAATCCACAAATGGATTAAGGCCTCCTCATGTTGGGTGTTATTTGATCAGTCTTCATCATACTGGTCAGTGGGAGTTGGTGCAAAGAGGCCCAGAAATGGTCCAGATATAATTCACTACCGATGTTAACCGTGCCTGGAAATCGAACTTGGTTCACCAGGTTTGGAGCGCAAAGCGCTAACCATTGTGCCACTGCTCCACTTGACGGTCAAAACCACTGTCGTAAGATAAGATAAATGTTCCAAAAAGCGATACCAGCTTGGCCTCCGGCTGCAAAGCGTCACATAAGAGTGGTACACCAACCTGTAGCCATGGTCTCTCATATCCTTGGCTTGTGAATAAACAACAGAGCTGGCCTTTACACTGATCTGTTGGAAAAGGTTCAGTACTTCCTGGTAGATGTGTTGCTGAAATATAAATAAACAAAAAATGGGTTTAAGCATCTCATCGTAGTGCACAAAAATAATAATCGAGTTTAAAATAAACAATTCTTTGTCTGAGGGGTGAAGTAAACTCAGTTAAAGCCAAACATTAAGTGTGACTGTATCCACTACACATATTCATAGCATAATGCACACGGAAGTTGATATAACTTTCATTATCCAATTAACTGTTATTTACACTTTGAAGAGCTGAAGCCATTTACTTGTGGAAATGTTTCCCACACCTCCGATTAGCACGAGGAAATATAGCTTTCACATGAGTTCGAAAAATTGCCATATATAACAAATGCAGATTAAATCCAACCCAATTCCACAAATTAATTAAATGGATGAAATTAGAGATATAGACACTCACAGGGCCAGTAATAACCATGCACCCCAGCTGGTCAATGATGAGGACATCAAGAGGGGAGGGTGGCTGGCAGAACTTTTGCTGGAGAATCTGCAAGATGGATTCCATTGTGCGTGGGGTGTCACGCAAAGACACAGCGATGTGCCCCAAGGCACGGATTGTGTGCTCGTGAATCAGCTGACCATCTCTAAACACCACCAACAGACACAAAGCACTTTGGAACAATGCAGGTTTTCCCATGCTAATATTTCTTGTTTTATTATTAAAGAATAAAAATATTGTCCATTATCAGTACCAACATCATTAGCCCTACGACCAACACCAAAATCTGCATCGATAACAAATTATTTAACACCATAAATCAGCCATAGTTTTCAACATACATCATCAGCAGCAGCATCAACATCATCATTATTATCCACATAATCGTCATCCCTTTAATTAATACCATCAAGCATTATCATTCATCACTCGCCTACATCACCAAATCATTCAAATTACAATGAATTAATAAGCAGGTTTGGGCCTGGTTAGTATTAGGATTGGAGACTGCCTGGAAATTCCAGGTTCTGTAAGTTTTGGTAATGCCAAAATATGGCAGTACATTAATGAATTCTTCACTATCTATACTGAGCATTGTTGAGTGTTACTCCATTGTATGTGTGGGTTTTCTCCAGATACTCCTATTTCTTTTCCACATGCCAAACACTCATTACCTGAAATAAATACAATTCCTAATGCAGTGCCTCATAAAAGGTGTCTTTATAGACTCAGTAAGGCATTCCTGTATTAAATGCATTATCATTTTACATTCTCATTGAAATTCTGCATACTCAAAGAGGCAAACCCACATCAATGAACTCTGCATATTACTTATTATGCAATAAAATGAATTTCCTTTAAATAGATTTACATTACTTTAATACCAATCACATAAACCAGATTTACTTTTCATTGTCTTGAGAAGTGTAGAGACGGTTGGAGAGTGTAGCAAGAAACGCTTCCACAATCACTGGCTCCTCGATAAGACCACCCTTGAGGGCTCTGAAAATATAATTGCATTACGCGTACTATTATACAAAATGTAGGAATTACATTTATTTGGAATGAGCCGTTGTTGCCGATTAAGGCTTATATACAGATTGCATACCTGCTTTTGTTGTTGTTCATAGTATTCATGTTTAGTTTGTGATGATTGTCAATCATACATTTGCACTATAATAAAATGTATAATAGTTATTGTGGATAGCTTGACTAGAGCCACAATTCTTGATTTAGTGTTTGACAGAAAATTATATATTTTGTCAATGACTTGCCTGCATATGTTGTCAATAGCCATATCCCTCAGCTGTTCATACATCGAGGGCTGAATCTTCTTGCTGGCCACAACATTGACAGTGGATTCCGCAAACTCATTCGTCACACTGATCTTTATGTCATTTCCTCCTAATAAAACAATTAGGCATGACATACAGTTATTACAAACACAGGCATTTACAACGAATAGGAATTGTCTTTGCTTCTTTTAAGTCCGTGTCACACTGCAGCCTAAAAATATGGCATCAAGGTAAGTGACAAATAAACGCACACACAAAATCTATGGCATTTACGATTAGGTTTATTACAATTAAATTCTCCCGCAACACAAGATGCATGCTTTTATGCTTTTCTATGGCCCTTTGAAGCTAGACTCTCCCTAACACATGAGGCAATAATTCAATAAGTTATTATGGCTTACCCATCTCCTTACCACTCTGGAACTGGCAGTGGAGCTTGTAGAGTTTGAGCAGCACGGGGGACGGAACAACAAGGAAGTCCCGCAGACACACAGTCACGGAGTTGGACACAGATGGGAAGCGCTCACAGAGCCTTCCTAAGCCCTAATGATCCGCAAGCACATAGGGTGTGTTAAAATATAAAACATAAATTCATCTGCGTACTGTACAGCCTCCCGATATGTTTCCAGGTTGTACGTAGTTTTTTTTGTGGCCCACGTCCTGGGGGGCTAATTCATAATATATGTTAAATATTCTACATTATATGTTATAATGCAATGTATATCATCAGCATGAGGAGCAAAACGTCGGACCTCATACCAAATATGCTGTACAATCTAACAGCGCATCGGTGAGCTATCCCTTAGTGTCTGTCGGGAATGCTAAAACATTACCACATTTAACACACATGCTAGAGGCATACTGATGTACATATTATTTGTCAGTGCAACTTTGTAGAGTAATTAATAAGTCTACAAAAGTTCTTTATGACGTTGAGCATGTGTCGTGTTTTTTAAATGAAATCGAAGAACATAGACGTTTTTTCACAATTTTCCTCCTAAAAGACCATACCTGCAGACAGCAGATCAACAGAGGCATGTGTGCCACAATCACTTTGCTGGATGTTTTTGTCTGTAATTTCTCAGACAACTTGACACAAAGGGTCTCAGCACCTGAAGAAAGATTGAAAGTTTTCAAAATCGATATTTCACGTTGATACAAACTCATTCTTGTTACTTTACTGAAAACTTACCCCAAAACAATTTTGAACTTTCAGACGTTTTTTTTCAGACCGTACCCGTGTGTTTCTGAATTCAATAAGCTCCCAGCATACTGGAGCAAACAACATTGGGCATGAACGTCGAACAATACAAAGTACAATCCAACAAAAAGCGACAGAAAGAAATACAAATCAACTATGAAAACATGAGCAGTAGTAACAATGCATTTATAAAAGGACTACAAGGAAGAATTAGCATAACCACACATTTGGTAAGCTTTTGGGCTGCATTCTAAGTCGCACCTTGGCTCTGACGTGGCCGCTCAAGTGGCTCAGCTCAGGTTTCACCCATTTGAGCCAGAGCCAAGCATGAGTCGAGCCCTGACTAAGAATATGGGCCTAAGTGTCATTCTTTTACAAAAAATAGGCCCCCCGTACATATGTTACCTCAATGACAGTAAAAGCATCTGATGACAAAAAAATAACATCAACAAGTGTACATTGATAGATATCTGAAATAGGTTAAGTTAAATTTCAGTCATTTAGCATTCCTATCAACTTAGCAATGCTTTTTAAGTTGTTTTACAAAAGTAATGATCGATTCTATGATTACTGGAATTGAAAACGAATTCTCTAAAACAATGATCAAAAATTCTATTATCCATATCTTTAAAAATAGTGTCCATCCCTGCAGTCATTGTATGACCTCATTTACTGCATGAGACCAGTTTAAACTGAAATCTGCAAAGGGTGACACTTACATAATCGGTCGACTCATTTCACACATTTTTGGCCCAATGAAAAAACTATCACCTACAGGGCCAATTCTTATTGAATACCCATTCTTTTGAAAAAGCAACATCCTGCTGCTGTATAGGAGTGAAGCAGCAACAGTGGTTTGTGCACTGCAGTATTAACCTCGCCACATGAGCTTGATGCCGAGCCATGGCTAACGTAAGTGGCGACTGATATCTGGTCCTGAACACTCCCTTCACCCACTTACACTGACCGACATGGTAACATAAAATCTCAAACAACTGCCCTGACTGACACAGCCTAGGGAGGCCTTCACGCATCAGTGGATTGACTAAGGGCTGTAAATAAGTCCTGCTGCGTGTACCTTGTTCATCTTTAGCCGCCCACACCATAAGGTCCACACAGGCAGCATTTGCCTGGCAGCGGAGCTTGAGTGAGCTCGACTCCCCATGAGGCCGATCGGCATCGTGCAGCATTCGCTGCAACTCTGCTTGGCTGCTGTTGAATTGCTCCAAAACAAAGTCATGTACCTCCTTCACAAATACTGAAGGCAGATCTGTGAAAAGAAAAAAATAAGCTTGAAAAACATTCATAAAATAATTTACAATTAAACTCCCATGAAAAATACAATACTACAAAACTGAAATTTTCATCCAAGAATATTCTTTACGTCATCCTCAATATAGTTTGGTGATCGGTAGGTCACATGTGGTGAGGTGGCTGGGACAATGATCAGAGCTGGCTCAAGTTAAGACATTTGGCCAGCTTGAAAGAGAATGCCACATACCCTCTAAAGGGGTTCTCTAGAATTCCCTTTCGTGGAGGCCTTTCCATCAAAAGTGGCAAGCAATTGCAGTGCTGCACCTTTACCACCCTTGTTACATTCTGAATATCTTACAAACCTTGACCAAAACTCAATGAAAATACCTAGTGTCCTAGTAGCATTACAAAAGTCATAGTAGATGGAGAAATAAAGCACTTTCAGAAAGCTGTACAAAATAACATGGTAGTATCAGTGGGTGGTAGTCGTGCAGTAGTAAGCACACTACAGTGTGAACTTGTGAATCTGAGTTAATTTATTTTATAGAATGGGCAATATCTGAAATGGTCCTGGAAGCCACATTTACCAACCTGCACTGACTCACATAAGGAACAAACCCCCATGACATATAAGGCGTTACGTAGAGTAGCCTCTATGCAGCTGTGAATTGGCAAAGTGTGATAACGCAATCATATTGTCACCGCCGCATAACATACAAGGTTCCTACCTTTCAAACAGTTTAAAAGGGTGTCCCTGAGCATCTTGAAAGCTGCTACATAAAGGATGTTACTGAAGTTTCTGTAGTAAAGGTATGTTGATGGGTTACACTGCAATAAATGGAAAAATGTAAAATTAACCAACAAAAATGTTGTACGGTCATTTGATTACATTCAAAAAGCCAGAAGTGCAATGCAATGTTTCTGGTTTAAATGTCTAAAAACAGTCTTGACAACTTTATGCCACATTATAACAAGTTTAAAATTAGTGTGCGATAACTACCACTTTGTAAATGTATATTGACAAGTATATAACCCAACATTTATTTCACATTATACATCAATACAAGAATATATTAACTTATCTTTGTCCACAGAGTAAAATGAAATAATTTGTGTTTCAATATAAATGAATACCTACATCAATTGTTTCAAGTAAAATCTTGTCCAGAGTTCTGAGCATGTTGTCATTGACCAAGCGTTTTACCTGCGAACACACACAATTAATAATTAGAAAATGTCGAAATTTATTTGAAATATTCTATCTTACCAGAAATTACTGCAATACAGAATGCTATTTCTTTCATATAACCATTCTTCTGTAAGTGGATCCATGAGGTTACAGATGTGACGATATGCTCTGGATTATATGATACACTTTTTACCTCTGTATTTCAAAGCAAAGTATGGAGGTGCGTATTATAATCTATTGTGTAACCAAATTTGAATAACTTTAACACTGGTCACAAGTTTTAGGTGCTCTCACTTTACTGAATGTCTTAGAATTGGATGAAAACGGTAAATCTATCTCAATCTATTCCCATTTAACTAAGAGATTTCAAAATAGCACAGATCAGTTACCTATTACTGTATAATGAATGTATAATTGTATCTTCTCTGCTTTATTTGCATGCTAGACAACGGCAAACATGTATTTTCTGGATTATTAGTTGGTATGAACCATAATCCTTGGGTAAAAACGTGAAGTTTTAAATACACAGACCATGTCCAAAAGTCTCTTTAGCAGTAGAATCGGAGTGTCCATTTGTTGGCAGGTGTCTTTTGTGTTGAGAGGCGATGTGGAGAAGCTAGAACTTAGGACGGTGAAGTAAAAGTCCGGGTCATTCACTGGCGCATCATTATATGACGCACCTGTAAAGAGATTAGAGAAGCAGCAATTCAAGAGATCGTATTATTTACCATAGTAACTTTAGAAACTAAAGATATTTGAAATACATTTGAAGAACATGTCATTATCTAAGATACAGGTTTGTGAAAATGCTTTTTAAGAATACAATAAAGCATTAATTATTTTAAATACAAATGTTTAAATAATAATGAAAAAATATTTATTGTGACTATAACAGCTTCACGTGACAGCAGGGGTTACGTAAAACATTTACGTACAATTTTCACAAAAAATAATAAATTCCTACAGAAATGCATTTTCGTACGTTGTCATAAGTGTAAGAACAAAACTGTAATTGATCAATCAGCACACTACAAGTAAATACAGTAATACGGATGAAAACATACCTTCCCAGTACTGTAGTGTGGCATAGCCTGGGGAACTTGGCATCTGACTGCCACCCTTTTCTGGACTTAGTTGAAACTGACAAAAAAACCAGAGCCAACATAAAATCGTTAATTAAAAAAGAAAATTACATTTTCACAATGTTAAAATATATAAAAATGAAATCTATTATTAAAATTAGAATCCCATCTACTATAGTTCATTCGTACAGCGTTCCTTATTTTTTTAAGGTAAACATGCATTAATGAACGGCAGCACCTGCCGCTTAATCTAAATCAATTGCTCACTCAGTTTTCAAATGAATTCACAACTGTAAATGTGTAACTGAACAGCATAATTTGACAATTTTATTGAAATCAATGTGTGAAATCTAGGTGTCAATTATATAAACACTATGTTATCAAATTTTTTACTCACCTGCGCAAAGCTGGCGACGCTATTTACATTTCGTCGGAGGCTATCACTTGGCCCACAGGCTTGCATCAATGATGAGGGCATGATGGAGCGGAAATCGTGGAAAGATCTCCTCCGAATAGCATCTGGATCTGTTGTTTGTGCCACCTGCAGGAACAAATTAGCTATCGATTAACTGGGTTTTATTCGGTAAAGTCACGTAGGTAAAAAATAAAACAACAAAAATCACGACGTTTCGGCCACAACACAAGTGGCCTTCATCAGGTGAAGGGACCAGACTGTCTAGAAAACAGCGCTGGAGTGAACACAGCATCCAAGCTCAGACCACGACCTTTAAGCTGTGTGAGAAGAAACAGAGCACCTTGACAAAGGAATTAGCATAAAAATTAGCATTTAATTGGCAGACTTAGTATGATCAACGGTGTAGAGGGGGTGAACATGTGCAGGTCGGCGAGGGGGGAGGGGAGGGGGGAGTTTACATATTGATGGTGTGAAAAGGGAATTTAAGCAGCTGCGAAAGTTTGGGATACCACTACTTGAAAAAATATACTGTACCATTGAAAATTAGTTTAATGTTTGGTTTGCTTCAGAAGATCTTTCCAATGGTTGCTTAATTTGAAACCATCCTCTCGGTTGAAATTGTGTCTGTGTTTGTAAATCTGAATTGCCTCGTGAACAAATCTCTGATAAAAACCCGTGGGTTTGCAAAGAACCTTGGTATCGGAGAAAATTATATCGTGATGACCCACAGTGTTGTAACAGTGATCAGCTACGGCAGAAGAATTCGTTCTGCCGTGTTTCAAATCTGATTTGTGCTCGCGAATTTGGTCAGAGACACGAAAGCTTTAAATCTAGAACTGGGTTTTAATTCGCTACGAGTCATTCAAATTGCAGGCACTGAATCACCAAACTTTCCTTTTGCGATATGGTACATGCTATGTAATGTGGCTGTCCAATAGTTTTATTTGAGATTTATTGCTACAGAATTGTGAAACAAGCTCAGATGCGTTGGAAATAAAATTTATGTTACCGATTGCAAGGTCACTTTCGGGAATAGCCTCGAAAGAAGTGAATCATCTTCATTGCTGTAACGGCCAAATGCTCGTGACATGCCAATAAGGCAAGGCACTGAATACTGGCAGACATCTGGAAAAAAAAGGACATGTACAACACATTACTATCATTCCATAAAAAAAAATCATGCAAAAAATGATCTCTCTGATGTTTTTCTTTCAAATTATAACCATGTGCTATTCAGCATGATGTCCGACGTTTAACTCCACATGCTGAGAGTTACGCAGCACAACTGCAACAACCTACCAAGAACCATGAACCATATATTCTATTTAATTCACAAACTATTACATCAAAATGGAAGGCTAAAAAAGTAACACACCTCTGTCATTATGGGGATCCTCACAAATTTGAAGTAATTCTTGCAAGGTATCAAGTAATGCTTCCAGAATCTAAAATGATAAACATGTTAAAAGAGTAATCACAGAACATTCAAAATATACATTGCCAATCATTTCAATAGATTATTTTAGTAGAGTAATTACATTTAAATGCAGTAAAAGGTTAAATATTTATGATATACGCAAAAAAAATTGCCAGTGTCTACAATTGTATTAATTAATACTTTAAATCTGTACAGATTAAAAATTTGCTGAAGATAAATAATCTTGATTTTAAGCTTTCGTGACTGCAGGAATCCATACTCTTTGGTTCTTTCGGTAATGTCACGTAGGTAGAAAAAATAATACATCACGACGTTTCGACCGCAACACAAGCAATCATCTTCAGGTGAAAAAAAGAGGGAGAAATATGCTGAGGCAGGCTGTTTATAAAGGTTTAGAGATGGTCGGCGCAGCTAATGATAAATGTAAACTCGGCAAAGGCCGAGCTCGGCTACGGGTCCGGATATTTGCTTGTAAATGTAAATTGTCATCCTCTCAGCCGACAAGGGCAATGCCACTGTCATTATGGATAAAACCACTTACAACAACAAAATTCAGAACCTTCTTAATGATGGCAGCTATACCAAAATCAATAGAGATCCTACCAACTGCCTGGCTACGAAAACCAACAATATCATCACTAATTTGACTTCTCTAATCGAACCGACCAAGCAGCTCTCTCTAAAACCTTCGGCTGCTAGACCACCCAGAGTTTATAGCCTTCCAAAAATCCATAAAGAAGGTACTCCGCTCCGTCCTATCGTCTCCACCATTAACTCGCCCACCTACAATCTGGCCCAATTTCTGTCTCAGACGCTGCTTCCTTTCACAGGCAAGACCACCTCAGCTGTACTTAACTCAGCTCACTTGTAGTAATAGGTTTTACCCTTTTAACTGGCACAAAAACTGACACCTTTATTCAAGGCATCATGTTTGCAATAACCACAACACAAGCAGTCAAAATGCAAACAAAAGAGACAACTCTGATAATCATTTGCACTGTCCTTGAATTTGATTGGTCCACACCCGAGACGACTTTTCTTAGAGCCGAGTCTCCACTGGTGTTGGACCAGAAGACGCCAAAAGGCCTTTTGGCGTATTCTTTTGTTTGCATTTTGACTGCTTGTGTTGTGGTTATTGCAAACATGATGCCTTGAATAAAGGTGTCAGTTTTTGTGCCAGTTAAAAGGGTAAAACCTATTACTATATCTTGTTACTGGCAAAGGAGGTCTTAAAATGTAAATATCAGCTCACTTGGTTTCTCTAATCAAGGACATCTCACTGTCTCCAGATAATTTGCTTGTCAGTTTCGATGTAGTCTCGCTGTTCACCAAGGTCGCTGTACCTGACACCATTGCAATCATTGAAGACTTGGTCCAACAGGGACTGAATCCTGATGCACGAACTTTGGTGAGGGATTGCCTTACCAACACTTACTTTACCTGGAATGGTACATTCTACAAACAAAATGAGGGTACCCCAATGAGTTCTCCCTTATCGCCAGTGGTAGCAAATGTTTTCATGGAGAAATTTGAGACAGATGCCATCCAGACATCCACCCTACGTCCTTCCTTGTGGAAGAGATACGTAGATGACACATTCGTCATCTGGCCACATGGCCTGCCAGCACTGAACCAATTTTTCAACCACATCAATTCCATACACCCATCCATCAAATTCAACATGGAAGCGGAAAATGATGGGAAGCTACCATTCCTGGATGTTTTGATCGAGAAGGGACCTGATGGCTCATTGAAATACTATCTACAGAAAGCCACCCACACAGATTCCTATCTAAAGCCTGATTCTCACCACCATCCAGCCCAAAAGAATTCCCTCATCCAAACACTACACCATAGGGCCTGTTGCATCTCCGACCAGCACCACCTATCCAGTGAACTGCAGCACGTACACCAAGCCCTCAAGATGAATGGATATTCGGATCGCACAATCCGCAAAAGCTGTATCCCCAACCATAGGGAGATAACCATCTGAGGACCCAATCAAAACCATCATCTTGTCATACATAGCAGGGGTTCATATTCTTGACTTTACCGAAAGAACCAAGAAAATGAATCCCTGCAGTCACGAAAGCTTTAAATCGAAAAATAGCAGGGGTTACCAAAAAGATTTCAAAAACTTTGAACAAACACAAGATCCAGGTTCGATTCAACACAGTACACAAAATCCGTGATTTGATCCCATCTGTGATAAATGTGATTCCTGACATGCAATACCCTGGTGTCTACAGACTAAGTTGTGTCTGCGGTAGCGGTTACATTGGGGAAACGAAACGACATGTCTCGGACCGTGTTCGCGAACACAAGGCAGATTTGAAATACGGCAGAACCAATACCTCTGCCGTGGCTGCTCACTGTTTGAACGTGGTGGGCTCACACGATATTGTCTTTTCCGAGACCAAGGTACTCTGCAAACCTTCGGGCTACCATCAAAGATTTGTCCATGAAGCCATCCAGATTTATAAACACAGACATAACTTCAACTGAGAAGATGGATACAAATTAAGCAATCATTGGAAGGACGTGATCAACCAGGTAAAGTTTAAACTGCTTTGATGTTCCCTTCCTACCTGCCAATATTAGCCGACTTCCAAATTTCCGGGCCTTCACCGAACTCGGCCCTCGCCAAGCTTACATTTACAAGCAAATTTCCGGACCCTAGGCGAGCTCGGCCCGCGCCGAGCTTACATTTAACGTTAGCTGCCCCGCCCATCTTTAACCTTTATAAACAGCCTGCCTCAGTATATTTCCCCCTCTTTTTTTCACCTGAAGACGACTGCTTGTGCGGCGATCGAAACGTTGTGATCTATTACTTTTTCTACCTACGTGACTAAATAAATAAACTAAAAAAATGTACTTTACCAAACATTTACACAATAGTTTAGATATACATGACATTGTATTACTGTGATTAAATGAATAGCATACCCTATCATCCAAATAATCTACCTTCTTATTAATTTTAAGGATACATAAAATTTCCATACTGGCAATTGAACAATTGCTGACTTTTGAACAATTACGGTACTCCATCAAGCTTTGGCTACAGAAATACATAGCATTCACGAGTAACATACCGACAGCAATTACCGTACCAGGTTATTCAGAGCAACGCGAATTGGGCAATGACATACAATTAAGGAGGCTATCAAAATATTCAGATTCACTGAACCACTTTTGACTATTAGTAAATGTATAAGGCAATTATATTGTTTCACGAAATGACACGACATATTACAGGAACGTCTCAATCAATTGTCACCTGCTCTCGAATGAGCGGATCTCTCTGAGCAACATCAGAGAGGAGCGTCACCAAACAAAAGCTAAATGACTCCGCCACGGGCAGCCTCTCTGTAATGGCAGAAGTTACAGTGCAACATTAGCGAGTCCATTGGCATCATGAAACCAAATGGCTCATCACTAAAACACTGGCCTAATTCATGGCGAACAGTTATTATTTTTAATACGATTTTGGCATGGTAATTAATGGTAAACTTCACCGCCAATGCGCAGAAAAAAAAACACAAAGCACAGAAAGGTCAGGGTGGGTTGGTGGCCACTCCCCGCATATAGTAATTTACAAGATTTCACAGCTTTTATTCATATTTACAATTTCAGTGACCACCGCGAGCTCCGTGATATCATGTGTTTAAAATATATGTAGTGTTCACCTCTGTCACGCTTCCCAACATAGTCTTCAATCCATTGGACATTAGGAAGCATTTTCAGCAGCTGCAGTAGGTAAGGAACCAAGTGTTCTTTGTGCTGTGATAAAAAAAAATAAGATATCAAGACTGAAAGTAAAACATTTCAACAGCCCCTTGTAATGATTTGTACCTGTACGCCTGAAAATAATAACTACAAAAATGAGTTTTTATTTTGATTTAAAGCTTTCGTGACTGCAGTAATTCATATTCTTAGCTCTTTCGGTAAAGTCACGTTGAAGGGAAACAATAAAATAATAAAATATATATAAAGCAATAAAAAAAATTCTCACGACGTTTCGACCATAACACAAACGGTTGAAACGACGTGAGAATTTTTTATTGTTTTATATATATTTTATTGTTTCCCTTCAACGTGACTTTACCAAAAGAGCTAAGAATACAAAAATGAGGTAATTAAAAACATTGAGTGTCTAGACTACAGAAAATGAGAAATGAAGTAATAACATGATCACACTTATAGTCAAGATTCAAGAGACTCCTCCGGTTATTTGGACACGTCTTGAACAGATCTGGAAATAATACGGAACAATACATGACACAGACAAGCACGCGAAACAGAGGAAGACCAAAGATGAACTGAGTGAACACAGTAAAGCGTGATGTTTAATTAAGAGGGTGACAACTAAAAGAAAGCATAAAGCAAGACAGTAAGAGGTGGAAAGATCTAATTCATCCCCATCCTCTCTAAAAGATGACGGAAGGAAAGCCTGATTATTGTACCTGCAAACCCGATTCCAAGAGAAATATCCCAAGTGCTATGACAGCATCCCTCCTCCGGTGGTCCAGCTGGCATACCCCTTGTTGATCCAATGGGCACATGCCCAGCACCTTTTGCACCTGAACATGTAAAACAACACCAGCACATCCATAAGCACTGTAGACCGTACAAAGCCATACGATAAAATGTGAAAGTCTGTTAAGTGCAGTGCATATTGCACAGTCGTGATACCGAATATTCACAATTTCTATTGCTAAAGTATTATTTTGGATTCACGGAAGTCACTGTCTTCCAATAATGAAAATGATGAAAACATTATAACACTGCACATGAAACAGACAATGTTCAGAGGGCAATTCCAAAATATTGTTTGTTAGTGTCTTTAATTTTCCTAAGAATCCCACAATATAAATTATAATTTAATGTGCATGCAGGTTAATGATACATCTAAAGTACATAATGAAACACAATGGATTTTGATTATATAAATAGTTGCAATACATTTAAGTCCTTTCAGTCCGACTTTGCTTTGAATGATAAATATTTCATAGGCATGTGTGATATTTACCAAATTATAATAGTGTAATTTCATACATTCTCTTAATACCAGAATAATCTAAGCATGTCTGCTGATCCATCCATCTCAGGAAGGACATCACACTGGTGTAGAAATAAAGATAATTAAAGATATGATTGATATACTGTACATAATAACTTGTAATAACTCATGTACAGGTAGATTATTGATTCACAAGTTTGGCCATTTAATGTTTTTGTATAGTAATGTTATCACTATAATCAAGACCCATGGTACTAAGGATCAAAATACTGTACAGTATATATAGCATTATCAAGGCTCCACACCAAATAGGTCAGTTCAATAAAATACCTCTTATTCTTGGTTCTTTCGGTAAAGTCACGTAGAAGGGAAACAATAAAATAATAAAAATATAAAACAATAAAATTCTCACGACGTTTCGACTGCAACACAAGCAATCATCATCAGGTGTGAAAACCGCAACCTAAAGTGTGAAAACAACACCTGATGATGATTGCTTGTGTTGCGGTCAAAACGTCGTCATCATTTTATTGTTTATATTTTTATTATTTTATTGTTTCCCTTCTACGTGACTTACCGAAAGAACCAAGAACATGAATCCCTGCAGTCACGAAAGCTTTAAATAAAAAAAAATACCTCTTGCTTAGGAAACTAGATACATGGGCCAATTCAGTTTTCAAACACTAAGCACCATGTGGGACAATCGGAAAAGCGTTCACATTCTCAGAATATGTTTGGGGACCTGTGTTTCTGATTAATTTTTGATGATCCAGAGTCTTTAGGGGGGGAAACTGCACATTCCTCTGACAGTTTGTAGCTCTGGCATTGTGGTTAGCACACTGCACTATGAATCCACCAACCTAAAGTTCAATTCCTGGCTATGGATAATCTTAGTGGCTAGGGGTACGTGAACTACACCTGGGCCTCACCATCACAAACCCGCACTGGTAAATTAGGGGCCATCCATAAATGACGTCACGCGATTTTGGACAATTTTTGACCCGCCCCCTCATCACACGGCGTCACAAAAAGTCAGACCCCTCTCCCTCAAATATGACGTCACAAAGTAATGCCGCCCCCCCTCCAAAACCATATCCCCATTTTGAAAAAAAAACATGCTTCAAATCTTGATTTAAAGCTTTCGTGACTGCAGTAATTCATATTCTTAGCTCTTTCGGTAAAGTCACGTTGAAGGGAAACAACAAAATAATAAAATATATATAAAACAATAAAAAATTCTCACGACGTTTCGACCATAACTCAAACGGTCGTCTTCAGGTGTGTTGGTTTGCATAAATTTATTTTTAAACGGCGCATTTATTTATTTATAAAAACGTTAGCACCACGCGCAACGATTTGGCAGTTTATTTAGGACTAGTCCATCTATATTCTGAAAAGGAGGGGGGAGACGAAATTTTTATAATGTATGCTGTCTGAAAGCCACTGTAAGCGTGAACAATCAATTAAGACCTGAAATGGTTTATCAAATCTTTCCAATGATTGCTAAGCCAGAATCCATCTTCTCGGTTGAAATTGTCTCTGTGCTTGTATATGTGGATAGCCTTGAGGAGCCTTTCAAAACCATCACTTTACCCTACATTGCGGGGATCACAAAAAAGATCTCCAAAATCTTGAATAAACACAACATCCAGGTCCGTTTCAACACATTACATAAAATCCGTGATCTGGTTCCGTCTGTAAAAGATGTGATTCCGGACATACAGTACACTGGTGTCTACAAACTAAGTTGCCTCTGTGGTAGTAGTTACATTGGAGAAACCAAACGCCATGTCTCGGACCGCATTCGTGAACACAAAGCAGACCTTAAGCACGGTAGGACCAACACCTCGGCCGTGGCAGATCATTGTTATAATTCAGTAGGCTCACATGACATTGACTTTTCCAAGACAGAGGTTCTTTGCAAGCCATCTGGCTTCCATGAGAGATTCGTTCATGAGGCTATCCACATATACAAGCACAGAGACAATTTCAACCGAGATGGATTCTGGCTTAGCAATCATTGGAAAGATTTGATAAACCATTTCAGGTCTTAATTGATTGTTCACGCTTACGGTGGCTTTCAGACAGCATACATTAATTTTTCGTCTCCCCCCCCTCCTCTTTTCAGAACATAGATGGACTAGTCCTTCTAAATAAACTGCCAAATCGCTGCGCGTGGCGCTGACGGTTTTTTATAAATAAATAAACCCTTTAAAAATAAATAAATTTATGCAAACCGACACACCTGATGACGACCGTTTGTGTTATGGTCGAAACGTCGTGAGAATTTTTATTGTTTTATATATATTTTATTACTTTATTGTTTCCCTTCAACGTGACTTTACCGAAAGAGCTAAGCAAATGCTTCAAATCGCTTTAAACTATTGTCATTGTAGTGCGTATTTAATGTGGCGCTGCACTCTGATGGTGTAGGAGTGTTGTTATAACAATTAGTGTTGTTATAACAATTCTATATTTATTTAAAGTTGCGCATTTTGATGTGACGTCACATTTCTCAAACCCTCGTCACACATCGCCCCCCCCCCGCTAGGTGCGTGACGTCATTCATCGCCGGCCCCTTATGTCAAATCCACGAGACCCTCATCCAGCAGTGGATTGACACTTCCGTAAATAAATTTCAATTTATTTTATCCGAGCAGGGCCCAGCATATGCATATGACCAGTGCCATGCGCGTTTCCTGCATCAAGAGACGCAGCATCATTCATTGTGCGGTTTCTTTGTACAGCCACTTGAGCCAATCGCTGTGATGACGGTGAACCCAACGTGGACATTGAGGACGATGATCAAGATGATGAAAAGAGTAATGCGAATGATAACGAAGGTGTGAGTTTAATATTCATGACGCTGACGACGGAGATGGGGGGGGCCACTGTGCCGCTGGAGGTGATGCAGGTTCTAAGTCACGACGATGTTTACGTCGATATACTTTCAACGAGAGACGTATGTTTTAACTTATTTCGCACCTGGCGACAATGAGATATATATACACACACACGTTGATGTTAATGATGACATTCGTGGCGACATTTAAGTTGACGACGGCAATGCTTATTCAGATCATGGTGGTGATATTAATGCCGATGGCGATACTGACGTTAACGCTGCTGATAATGTCCAAAGGGACGTGACATAAATAGCCGCTGCCGTTTAACAAACAAACACAAAAAATAAACCGCGGTCAAGCCTGGCCAAGATGTTCCCCTCAGCGTTTGTGTCGCCTGGCTTGGACAACCACCAATGGATGATGCCGTCAACCCGCACCGTGGCTCCCACATTCACCTCCACGCTGTCAACGTACGAGCACGGACCGTGAGGATGTCAGCGAACCGGGGGGGGGGGCGGGCGGTCTCCCTTTAAGACGAACCTTATCGAGAGGCGCCGGGTTCTGAGCGGCCAGGGAGCGCGCCAGGCTGAGCACGGTGTTAAAGTAAAAGCCGTCGCCGCTTCCCATTACGCCGCCACCCGCAGCCGCCATCGCTGACGAAGGCGAGCGGAGGGGGAACGGTTGGAGGGTGAGGGGGGGGAGGGCGAGGGCGACGACGGTGGTGGGGGAGGGCAAGTGAAGCCGTCTCGGCGCCATGTTGGGTAAGTTGTTTGTGTGTGAGGCGAGGGTGTGTGGGTGGGGGGTGGGGCATGGTTGGCGGCTTAGTGACGTCATCGACCATGCAAAACGGTCGAGCGCGAGGCGCCCGGGGGTGGGTGGGGTGCAGGTGGTGGGGGCTGGATGGGTGTTGGTGGGTGGGGGAAGCGGTTTTTTTGTTACCCCCTACCTAAGATGGCGCCCAAACAAAAGCGACGTTGTGTTAGCACGTGACCGCGCCAAAGCGTCCAATCCGGCTTTTTGGTCTGAACGATGAATGGATTCATATTCATTGGGTTATTTGGTAAAGCCACGTAGATAGAAAAATAATCAAAATATCACGACATTTCGATCGCGACACAAGCAATCGTCATCAGGTGTGAAACAAACACAGCAGGAGGACTGCTGACGTAGGAGGGTTTGAGATGGGCGTAGCCCACGGTGTCATAAGCGAAGTGGGCGGGGCTTGTGATGAAATTTGCATGTCAATGTAAGATCGGGTAAATCGGAGAGCTACCTCCACTACGACGAAGCTGCGGAGGTGGCGATTGTATCGTGAGATATTAGCATGTCAATGTAAGATCGCAGAGCCACCGCCACATCGAGGAAAACGAGCAACGGTGGCTGTGTTAGTGAATCATTTCACCTATTAATTTAAAGACATTTAACCTGTTAATGTAACACCACCTGATGACGATTGCTTGTGTTGCGATCGAAACGTCGTGATATTTTGATTATTTTTTTTCTAATTGCGTGGCTTTACCGAAAGACACAATGAACATGAATTCCTGCAGTCACGAAAGCTTTTTGTCAAGATAAATGGATTTTTTTTAAATATATTAATCGGTTGAACACGTTTGTCTTTCGCGACCGATATTATCCATAATAGTATATTATTTGGGTCTTTCGGTGAAGTCACGTAGATAGATATTAATTCCTGCAGTCACGAAAGCTTTAAGTCAAGATTTATTCATAAAACTGTATAGGGGTTTTTTTGGGAGGGGGGGTCGTTAAACCCGCATGGATGTAATCGCCAGCGAAACGTCGAACTCGGAATTGTAAATGTTGCGGGTTGACTCTCCAACAACACCGAGTGTGCTGAACTTGTAAAGTAATTGTCACATTTTGTTTATGTGACAAACCTTACTAATTGGCTGTGTCAGGTGGTGGCGGGTTTAATGACACATTTATATTTACGCGATTTAAACTCCAAAACACGTTTATGATTGCATATGCATGAAGTAGCACGGATCGGTCGCCATTATTAATATTCATAATGGTGGGGAACATGAATATTCTTAAGGGTGGGCAGCCCTTATTAATATTTATAATGGCGGCAACGCTTATGAATATTCATGAGGGTGGGCAACCCTTATGAATATGCATAATGGTCTGTAACTCTTATGATTATTTATAAGGGTGGGCAACTCTTACGAATACTCATAAGGATTGGCAGCCCTTATGAATATTCAGAATGACTGGGCAACCCTTATGAATATTAATAATGGCTGGCAACCCTTATGGATGTCAATAAGGGCAGACCTGTAGGCGGCCTGCCCCAACCGGTTGTCAATGGCAATGTGCCGATGTAATGAATAGAAGAGCTGGGAAGCTCTTTTTCACAAATGTCCAGTCTGGGTGGGTAAAACGCAGAAAGTTGGCACAGTGGGTAACATAGTTGGTGCATCTGCCAGTCATCTCAGTGAACCCGTGGCACCTTGGTCTGTTCCTTGACCTTCCGGCGGGCCTTCAACACTTCACGTGGACTCAACGTGCACCTATCCTGGCACAAGCGCCGTTTTGACGTCACCGCCACTTCGTGAAGGGTGGTTTTATTTCCCCTGGTCACCAGGGGATTACTCAATGAGACTGCAGGACAACGATTCCACGCGTCATTCGGTTACACCTGAGGCGCATTTAATACAAACAGCTGATATGGTGTTAAGAAATATGTAAAACAAATACACAAAAGATCATTGATGTGCCAAATGCAATAGAGACCCAGAAAAGTTGAACATGCTGCACCGAACCTATGATGGAGGCTTTTTTTGCCAATTGACCAAAAATAGTTTTACTCATGGCACGTAATACTAAAATGTTAAATTGATTAGCCTAAAAATAGTCTGCCCGAACCGACTTAAGGGTATGGAAATGTATTATTTAACATTGATTTCTGTTTGTGCAATATTTCGATTTCACAGATGACACAATTGTTTTTGCTTCATTGTAATATTTTATTTTAAGTGAAAATGTATTTAATTAGTTTCGCTTTTATCTTTTTGGTGACCAAGGCCACTTGCAAAAGAGACTATTGAGTTCTCAACTGGTTTTACAAAACGAACCTGAATATTCGGTATTTAATAGTCAAAACACTTTCATCCTGATAGTGATTTTAGCGTCATTTGAATTATCCATTCGAATCTAACAGAACAGCGTACCCGTTCATGTTTGAGAACAACCCATGGACGAACATATCACAGAACTGCATCTGAAATCCTTCACGTGACCTCTGGTTCACACAGCAGGGGGCAGCACATTGCCACCAGCCCTGGTATTGGGCAATCCTGGTCACATTACACTAAAATTTGTATTTTTATTTTTCAGCTGGAATTTAGCCAAATTAAACGTACTGTAGAACCAATTTTAAGGTGCTATTTTGCGTGCTATCATTATTACTCTTCAGAACCTCCATAATATATATCTCGGCCTCGCTGTGCGCTACGTTGCACCACTATCCGAGTAGATAACCTCGCATTCAATAAACCTTCAGAGCCAGGGTGAACATCTGACTCCAAACGTATTTAATGAATTGAACGAGGTAAAACTGATGGGAAAACACAGCACGAATACAGCATCTGTTAATACTTGGAAATATCAATACAATGAATGAACACTACAGCATCATAACATTGTCTTAGATAACATGAAACTCAACAATAGATCCTGAATGGACCAGGCATCTACATTAGTAGTGAATAGCTATACAAGAGAATAAGCTACAGTGTTAAGGGCACATCGTGTAATCACCATACTGCAGCCTAAATGTACATCACTACGCATAACACTGTGGATGAGATATTTCGTTATCCTTGCTCTCAAGATCGCAATAAGGTTACATGGGTACAAGTCTGACTCGACTTATTCAATTACAAGTAACATTCACAGTAAGGCAAGTGGCAGGCTTCGTTGTTAACTAGGCCTCATACTTATCATAACAATTTAACAGCATTATAAAGGCATTTACAGCATTATAACGGCCATTATAACATTATAACAGCATTCCCAGTATTATAAGAACATAAACAAGCTTACAGACAATGCTTCTTAAAGTTCCACAATGAACAGATACACCTGTCTTCACTGGGAAGCTATTTGTGCCACCATTTTGTACTCTGTGTAATGGCTGACACCCTGCCGCATGGCTTCATGCAGGGGTCACCAAACTTTGTTCACAATGGGCCAGATAACTGAAAGAATGACGAGCGCGGGCCGCATAATAAATAAATATTTCTTGAGCGTCGGACCTGTGTTGACAGCTGGAAAATCTGGGGGCGGGAAAGATGCGTGTTTGTGTGTTGCCATGGAAACCATGGTAACGTGTTGCCATGACGTTGCCATGGAAACCATGGTAACGTCAGAGCGTAGGCGGAGCTACCACGAGCCGGGGAAGTACTTGGGGTGGAGGCGAAATAAGCAAACATTACAATAAACAACAAAATCTAGATACAATAATTTGAAATAGTACATTTAAGGAACATAGCAGTCAGGAGGTCTCCGCACGCGTGAAGATCCCCTAGTATTCTAAACATAATATTTAAATTGTATCACAACGTCTCGTTTTCCATACGTTTTATCAACCAAATTCAAGTACCGTCGGCGGGCCTGATGGACTGACGTCGCGGGTCGATTTCGGCCCGCGGGCCGTAGTTTGGTGACCCCTGGCTTAGAGGATGTCAAATCGTAACTTTCTGGTCACGTGACCAAACTCAACATCCAAACAGGAAATTCCTGTGTACACACACCCCCACACCTACCGTGAGGCAGAACAATATAGTTTTTTTTTTGGGCTAGATCGCGTAAATATATAAATGTGCCGTTAAAACCCGCCACCACCCGACACAGCCAAATAGTAAGGGTTGTCACGTAAACAGAACGTGGCCAATTCGTCACTAGTACAGCACTAACCGGTGTGTTGGAGAGCCAAGCCACAACATTTACAATCTTGAGCACGACGTTTCGCCAGTAATTACAACTAGCTTCATCAGGCGACAGACAGATTTGTGGAGAAGTCTAACTGTTTCGTTCCTTATATAGAGGCGTCGATGTGGTGACCACGCAGCTGCGCTCTTGTGCCACCTGGGGGAAGGGGATTGCTGAGGCAACGTACATTATGCGAGCCCTTTGAACTTGTCCTTCCTGTCTATTGTGTGTATTAAAATAGCCGGACCAACGGTAATCCCTATTGAAGTATGCATTTAAATAATGTATTATTCGATGATTCGCTTCCACGCAGCACCAAGGGGTCGTCCATAAATGACGTCACGCGATTTTTGAAGATTTTTTTACCCCCCCCCCCTCCGTCGTCACACGGCGTCACAAAAAGTCAGACCCCTCCCCTCAAATATGACGTCACAAAGCTCTGCCCCCCCCCCCCAAAAAAAATTAAACATGCTTCAAATCGCTTTAAACTATTGTCATTGTAGTGCGTATTTAAGGGATAATGTCAAGAAGTGCACGCTCCGACCACCTGTCAAGAAGTGCACGCGCTTGCGTGCACTTCTCGACACAGCGTGACATCATCCCGGCTATTGATCGTTCGACGAGTCGGACTTGTACGCGTGTGTGGTGCATGTGTGTGTGTGGTGCATGTGTGTGGTGCATGTGTGTGTGTGGTTCGTGTGTGTGTGTGGTGCGTGTGTGTGGTGCATGTGTGGTGTGTGTGTGGTGCATGTGTGTGTGTGGTGTGTGGTGTGTGGTGCGTGTGTGGTGCTTGTGTGTGGTGTGTGTGTGGTGCGTGTGGTGTGTGTGGTGTGTGTGTGGTGTGTATGTGGTGCTTGTGTGTGTGGTGCGTGTGTGGTGCTTGTGTGTGGTGTGTGTCTGTGGTGCATGTGTGTGTGGTGTGTGTGTGTGGTGTGTGTGTGTGGTGTGTGTGTGTGGTGCATGTGTGTGTGGAGTGTGTGTGTGGTGTGTGTGTGGTGTGTGTGTGTGGTGCATGTGTGTGTGTGTGGTGTGTGTGTGTGGTGTGTGTGTGTGTGGTGTGTGTGGTGCATGTGTGTGTGGTGTATGTGTGTGGTGTGTGTGTGTGGTACTTGTGTGTGTGTGGTGCATGTGTGTGTGGTGTATGTGTGTGGTGTGTGTGTGTGGTACTTGTGTGTGTGTTGTGTGTGTGTGTGGTGTGTATGTGTGTCTGGGTTGTAGTAGACAGGACGTGGGAGATGTTTTCCCAAGAAAGCCGCTCGCTCAGAGACCGCATGTGGGAGGAGAGCCTCTCTCATTTCTGGGAAGAGAATGTCTGCTTTTTAATCACACACACCACACACGCACCACACACACCACACACACACACGTGCACTTTTTGACAGCGTGCACTTTCTGACAAACAGGTGGTCGGAGCGTGCACTTCTTGACATTATCCCGCGTATTTAATGTGGCGCTGCACTCTTAATGTTGTAGGAGACAACATTTATTAAAAAGTATATTTAATTAAGTAGAACGTGTTGTCTATATTTATTTAAAGTTGCGCATTTTGATGTGACGTCACATTTCTCACCCCCCCCCCCTCGTCACACATCGTCACAAATGTCTGACCCTCCCCCCGCCCCCCAGGTGCGTGACGTCATTTATGGACGGCCCCTAAGGCGGTAGCTATCCGAACGGCTAAACTAATTTTTATTCGACTTAAATAATTCGTGACTGCAGGAATTCATACTCTTTGGGTCTTTCGGTAAAGTCACGTCGATAGAAAGACCCAAAGAGTATTTTTATTTCTTTCAATTTCGACAGCTTTATGTAATTATTCTTTGCCAGGAGTAGAACGTCATCATAAAAATCATTGGAGTGTCCTTGTTGGCACGCGTGTTCTGCTACTGCTGACAGTTGTATTTGGGAGAATTTAATATTTCTCTGATGTTCTTTTAGTCTTTGTGCTGATCATTCGTCCTGTTTGCCCAACATGACATTTACCACACGTGCAGTTAATCCTGTACACACCTTCCGTTGATAGCTTCGGTAATGCATATGTTGTACCAGATATTAATTTCTGACTAGGCATCTTCAGAACTTGCTTTTTGTCACAGGCGTCTGTCAAGATGTGACCTGGTGGCCAAAGTTACGAGTTGGGGCCTCCTTGACAACCACCATGATACGTTTTCAACAATGTAAAATAACAAACATTTTTGATGAAAATGCTTTCATTTACGTTCCACATATTTAACGATAGCGGTAATGTTTGGCTTCTACAAATTGCGTAAATCAAATGTTGGGGCCCCATCTGCCGATTGCCGCACCCCCCTGAGCTGATAATATAGGTAGGCCACTGACCCCATGATCTCAAGTGGGTGCCAACTACTGTATTAACTTCAATAAATAATGATGACCAAGACGACGTGTAGTGTCCAGTAAAGAAACATGATAATGGCTGCTGGAGGCACCCATATTGAAAATGTTTTACTAACAAAGCTCAGCATATTATTGCGATACAGTAAATGTCTTCTATGGCGAGATTAGCGGATCACGTTATCGATTATTATCCACGCGTGTTTTTCCTCATCGGCACGTAGAAGCATGTATAAACAGATAACAGGATGAATTTGCAATCACTTCAGAAGTACATTTATTATCCGGGCCCAAGCACACATACGAGAATTCATGATGTGCGAGTACTCTGAGAGACCACTTCTACATCAGGTCAGGCCGGGCCAACCCCAGAGATAAACATAGGTAAAACATGAATGGTCCTTAAATGCTAAGCACACAAGTGATTCAGCAACGCGAATTATAAGAACAGTAGGTAATAGGATGTAGGATATGTGGAATTTATCTGTACTGTACTTGATGGCCAAGACAACTGTTCATGCATATAGGGTGTAAGGAAAACAGCTGTCCCTCCAGATACAGTACATTATTAACTTTAATCTGTAAAATCATAACATGTTCTTGGTTTATAAAAATATTATTCTTTAACACAAATTGTGTTATCTTCAGTCAGATTTGTGACAGTGCTGTGCTAATTAACCACGTAAAAAATCATCTTCGTTTATGAAACTATTGTATATTTTTAAATACATTTGCCCTTATTTAAGTTTACATTCTGTTCCTTTGCCAACATGTATCATCTTTGGTTGACAACACTAGCCTTACAGATCTATCCAGTCTCCAGACTGGCTGTAATTAAGTTTTGTACTTGTCAAAATTAATTGGGAAGGCGTGATTGGACAATTATCTTGTCTCCAGATTAAGAACATATGCGAGGACTGGGGCCAGACTTGCACTATAGGGGACAGCAGCAGATATATGACAGTCGTAGGGATGGGACATCGAAAGGAAAACATCGAAATATCGAACGATCAATGTGTTTTTTTATCGAAAACTTCGAAGAGCAATGAATGATTGGAATTAAGTAATAATTGTTTTTTTCTGATGTTCGAGTTTAAAGAGTAGTGTAAATGTTGAAAAGCAATGTTTATTGTTGAAGAAAATAAATAATAAAAAATCAAATCTAATATTGTAATGGAAAGGCTGAATGCTCTTGTTGGAGAGTCAATACGCAACACAAACCTATGCACATTTTCAGGATATATTGTGAAAAATAATTAGTAATAATTTTATAGAAAAATTACAAAGGCACAAGGCTGTCGAAGGGTCAACACTCAAAACGCAATTCAAAAATATGTAGAAAGGTTGACTCGTTTGTATTATTCCACAAAAAAAATACACAAAGCCTGTTGCAGGATCAACACTCAACTACTCAACTACTCCACAATGAGAACTTGCAACCTATTTGCAGCATATATGTGTAGTGGCATCGTGGGATGCCACTGCATGATGCGCCAGCCGGGCTGTGTGTATCAAGGATGGATGGCACTGCACTTCACTTTAACATTCAGAAGCTGTCGGAAGCACGGGAGGCTTCTAGGGTGCATTCTAATTCGTGCCAATTGACTAATGAATGCCTACGGGGTCTACGTACTTCTGGCCATGAGTGGAGTGTGGGTGACGAGGCATGGCTCCATTGCCTTCAGGTTCCGGTGGGAACGTCGCCGAAATTGTTCAAGCCCTGGCGAGGGCCTGTTGTGATCGTTCGCATTGTCCGTCCGTAATGTGTGCAAATTCGCTGGGGCCGCCGTTGCTGCTTCGTCCACTCGTCGCGCCTCAAGCCATTCATTGGTTTGCGCGATCCATTCTCACCTCCACAATGCAGGGGCCGAGTGTGTGACGTGTCCGATGAGCTGCGGAGTGTGCCTGCTTAGGTGCATCCTCAGCGGAAATCTGTAACTTCATCATCAGATGCCGCACGACTGACGCCCCTCCAGTCGCCACCACTTTCTGCTCCCCCGGCACCAGACGCCGGAAGCTCCTTTGCCCAGCCGGATTATCCCTGTGCGGAATCGGCTGATCCGCCACACTTGCAAGTCCCCCCCGGGTCCTCCGGGGTGAGTGGGCCCACCTCCCCTGGGGGCCCGGCAACGAGGACTCGGTCCAAAACTCTTCGTTTCTCATGGCCCCCAGTCACACACACCCCCACACCGTTTATTGCGTGTCTCACTCGTCAGGCCATTTTTGTCGTTGCCTTTATTGTAATATCGAGTGATAGAACACAGTGTTGGTAAAAAGTGGTTGTTGGGGTGCGGGGTCGTGCGCTTCGCGCGCTTTGCGTTGTTCCTCTATCCCTGCTTCTGCCCTTTTTCCGGTCGCTATGTATATTTGTAAATAGTGCACATTTGTATAGGTGGGCTGGGGTATTTATTGTTGGGATTGTGTTTTGCTGTGTTCTTGTTGCTATTGAGGCACACGTTGTCGTTATGTTGCTGTTGCGGGCTGGCTGAGCTTCAGGGGAGAGTTGTCAGCCTGGACGGCTGAGTGCTACGGAGAGGTGGGGGGGGGATGTAGTGGCATCGTGGGATGCCACAGCATGATGTGTGAGCCGGGCTGTGTGTATCAAGGATGGATGGCACTGCACTTCACGTGCAGTGCCAGCCTCCAGAGGATAGGGGGCGAAAGTGCCAGGTATGGTGGAAGGGTTCACAGGGGGCCTTGGCACTCTGTATGAACCCGGAGGCCTGGTGGCCGGAGGTACGAGCCCGGGGGCCCCCAAAGACGGGGCTGGGGGACCACGAGACCAGGACCAGGTCCCTCTCGGAGGCTCGAGAAGGGAGGCGTGGCCAGGGGCAAAGTAAGCCCCGACTGCTGTTGTACACCTGAAGACCTGAAGCCGTCACCCTGAAGAGAAGCCCCGAAGACAAGACACGGACCCGAGTCGGGCTCCGGTCTCCGATAGCCTCCCCAGTTGTGTTCGGGCTCGTTAGCCTGGAGGGACTACCTCCTTAGGTTACCTGGTGGAAAGGGCAGATACCCCGTTGTGTTAGGGATTTTGTTATTGTCAGAATAAACGTGTTGCCTCCAGAGAAGTCTCTCTCTCCATTTGTATCCACTACATATACATCTGCCAATGACGTTTGGAGAGGAACCAGTTTTTTTTTTGTCCATCAAGGCGCTCAAAACATGTTTCAGCCTAATTTTCGGGCGTGAAAAACACCACGTCGAAATGAATACATCGTCGATGTTTTAATGCTATCAAAGGGGTCAAACATCGATGTATCAGCGCCTGAGCATGGATGTTACTGATGTGTCAATGTGCTTTGCCATCCTTCACGTGTATGCAGTCATTCTCTTTTATTAATACTGCACACTAACCCTGGACAGAACACTGTTGTAAACCAAATTATTAACTTTATTTTTTAACACGTAGGTATGTATGTCGAACTTATTTCGCACCGTACGTAGCCAGCCGTGACAAATATGAAATATATTGCAATAGAAATTATTCTATAAATATACAATTTGTAAAAACAAAAATCGTTGACCTTCAATCTGATAAGAGCTCCAAGGTTACCCAGACTAAACACAGAAAAAAACAGTTGATTTCTGTTTCAGACTGTTTTTTGCCCACAAACGACAGACGTTGATGGGGTTGGTTTATGCGGTGTCATTAAATGCCCTGGCTTTTTGGCATTTGGATCGACCAACATTACAATACGATCACCTCTATTTTAGCTTAAACATATCAATATGTATGGATGTGTGTTGAACCTCTTTCGCACCGTACGTAGCTAACCCTGCAAATCGGAGGTGTGGTGGAAGGACAACAAACTATACACAAAAATAAGTTTAAAATAAATGAGTATTCAATCTACAGAAATTAGCTTTCAATGTAAATTCATGAAGTCCACCGTACTGTTTTCCAAAGCAAATTGCCTGCCTCTCAAAATGATTAAGAGATGCAACACATTTGGTACTGCATTTTGGAGCTTGCTATGTGTAACACTAACACGGTTTAAAAATGTGCTTATATATTTTTTAGTCGAATTATTTCGCTTATAAAATTCGGAACGTTACATTTCAATGAACATGCGCACATTTATGAATACACAACCGCGCACATGGCGAAAGTAAACATGGGATTCTGAATACGTTATGATATTTTCATCACAAAAAAATATCAATTTTGTACCGGTCAAAGTTTTTATTTCATAACAACACACGGTATTTTGGATTCTGTCGTGTTCCATTTTGACTCACAATGCATGAATCATGATGTGGTGGGGGGGGGGGGGTGGGATTTAAAATAAATAAGTTTCGTGGTCGCATTTGACAAGGGTTTACGGAAAAGTCTGCAGTTCACAGGAAACCACCGCCACCAACTTGACCCTTATCAAACAGTTCTCACACTCAATTGATCGTCCAGCAATAAATGTTAAACTCCTATTTACAGAGCGCAGTTATGTCTCTTTCTTTAAAAAAAAGTACACCACCGCTGCTGTGTTATTACTTTAAAAAATTGGCTTCCAATTAACGTGATATTTAAAGATCTGTTGATGACTTGCACTATTTAACACAGCTGTGGAATAACAGAAACCCGTCAACAATTAAATAACACAATATGCTTTTATTTGAACACAGCTAGACACTTATATCTGTTTACGATTAAAAAAAACAGCAGGGCATAGTTAATAGTATAATGGACCAATTTAGTTGAGTGCGTTAGGAATGTCAGATGGAGGAGTGTCGTGTTTTTGGCTGAGTGCCATTACAACAGGCGTAAATCATCTGAACTAAAATCCCCAAGTCTCACATTTTGCGTAAGACTTGTCCATTTGTAGGCTGTATCACACTGTATTGGTGGCACCATTGGCCCTCTCCCAGCTTGTGGGCTGCTAACCTGGCAAATTGCCAGTTTCCACAAAGATATAGTGTCAGAGCGCCCACTCCTTTTCTGTGTAGGTGGAATGTGATTGGACCGATATTCATTTCAAATTAATTAACCATTACCATTCTCCTTTCTTGTGACTCTTAAAGATAGGGCAATGAAAAGAATGGGAACAGTATGTTCTTCTTGATATTTCTCTTGTGAAACTCTTATTGATATTTCTCCCTTGACAGGACAAGACTGAGTCACCAACTGTGAAAGGAAAGCGATCCGGTAGGCATTTTGAGTTGTCCAGAATCCGTTTTTTTTTATTTTGGTGAATGTTGTGGGTTCGAGTTGTTGCAAGGGTCAGGTGATCCCATTACATACAACATAAAGTACTATACGGAATATTAATTTAAAACGCAAATTCTTAGACACGTGATTCGATGCGTGACGTAATATTAATTGATAATACGTTGATTAAAGGGCAGCACGGGCATATTTTTCAACTTACGTTTAAAAAAGAAAATGAGCTGGTTTGCGTTCTTTTAAATTACTTCATGAAAGAATGAATGTAATTTAAATGCAGCAATGTGGTATCCGTGTGTTTTGATGTCACTGCAGAACAATGAAACCAACGCAATTTGTAACGATATTTCACAGATACCAATGACCGGTAACTTTAATAGCACGGAGCCCATCAATGCAGTGCCTCTTGAAAGCCACGAGACATCGGTGCGGCCTTTTGGAGTGTCTCTCCAACGTGGGCGTAGAGATGGAATTCTGCTGCTGCTGCTGCTGCTGTTGGGAATGGGTCGCAGAGGAATGACGACGATGTACGTTGCACTTCTTTCGCACCGTACGTAGCCAAACGCGCTAATAGGGAGGTGATGGAGGTGGGGGGGTGGGGGACTGCTACGGTAAGACACGGCGCCTAGCGGTGACGGTCCTGCTCCTTTGTGTCGAGGGCAGGAGGATTGAGGAGGTTGTGAGTCGGCCTGCTGTGATGAGTTCGACCGTGAGCTACAACGTCGTGGCCGGGTGTATTTTTGCCCACTCTGAGGAATGCAATCATCACAAACGACGGCTCCGAGGACAACGTATTAGCTAAGAGCATTTACCAAATAGACACAATGCGCAATTATCAGCTCATGGGTGAACATGTGACGCAGCTTAAGTGAAGTTCATCAGGGGGCTTTTGAAACGGACAAAATGGTCTCACTTTTATGGCAGCTGCATTAAAATAATTTGTATGTTAAAGGTGAATAAAACATTGTTTCGCAAATTTAAAAATTGGTCATGAATGCTAAGCTTGCAAAAGGGGGAAATACATTCTCAACCGCATCACACTGTATTCTCAGAATTGTAGTTGCGATTGGCTGATATGTAGCAATGTTAAACATTTAAACACTTAAGATCACACTTAATTCTATTACTGTTCTTTGCTAACAGCATGCATGGCTATTATGTTTAAATAAGTAATAATTCTGTTTAATAACTGACCAATATTGTACATTTCTAATTGTGAAACATTGACACTCGCAATCAGGACTTGCGTGGTCATAAAGCAAACACAACTGAACATTTTCTATTGAAAGGTTATGTGGACTGTTAAAGTAAATTTTCTAGTGTCTACCCTGTAGACGTTGAAGTAATGCTGATAGTATAATATTAGCTTCGGATTAAATAAAATTGCACTTTTGAAAGGAGCCAATTCTCTTCACAAGCTATTAAAAAGTGATCATTCTCTACACATTCTGTAATGACATTATGGCCATGGGTATTGTTGCATGACAACTGACAACATGGGACAATTCTTCTCGTAGCAATGTGCAGTAAAGACTAAAAATCCCACCAGTCAGTTGTGAAGAAAATTGTTTTCTCCATGAAGCTTTATTCCTCTATTTTAAAGCTTGTTGCCAGTATGACATTGGTGTTTTATAGGTGTATTAAGGATATGGCCTTGAAATATGTCATTACATGCATATTTATGTTATGTGAGTGGCAGTATTTGGCTATGAATGGCTTAGTACCAGCCATTTCCATCATACTGCCAAATGGAACTGAACTGGATTGTGCTGTAAGGTGTGCTGTAGTATAATGTGGAACACTGGATTTATCAGGATACGTTTGAGTTTAACAACCACACCGAAGGCCAGTATGTTCTGAAAGGTAATGCGCGTCCTTCACACCGTTCTGCAGACTGAGAGCGGTTTAAGACATGGGAAACCTTGGACACAGAGGCAAGGGTCCCATGAAATTAAATTAAGGAATTGGAAACCTTGAACGCAGGGACAACAACGCATGTCGGAAAGACATGGAGTGCACACTTATGCATCGAACCATTGCATTGCAAAGGGATACGTTTCGTACAATAAAACTGCTGAATCAATAAAATATTGTGTACATTTTTTTACATGCTAAACTGCCCATGGGGTCATATGAAAGTTAGTTGTGTGGGTGGTCTGTGGGGTTTAATGGACCATGTCATCTCCTAAAGTCAGCTTAAGTCCCAGAGTGAATAACCATGGATTATTTGAAAACATTTGCCCAAACGGTTGTAGCGTACTGTTTCACTTACGCATTGCTATTAAAATAGTGTACGTCTGTATCTGTTTAGGAGAAACAATTGGCATTGAGAAATTGTTGTTAGAAAAATCTGTATTATTAGACCATTTAAATCGAACACCTGCAGTTAGCAACACTATTCGTGCTGAGTAATCTTGCTATTAAAGGGTAATTTTATTTTCCAACAATTACTTCATGAGCAATTGCTTATTCAGGCTTATTTAGAATACTTATACTGTAGATCACGTGTGTGATGTTAAACGGCCACGTTTGTGCAACCAATAATTCTACCCGTCTCGTAAATCCTTTGGCGCGATATTAAAGTGATGGATGGTGTAAAATCAGTGTGATTGTGCTGTCCTTTTAAAGACAATCCATGTAATATCACTCACATTTTAACACTTGCGTTGTATATTACAATACAGTGAAGGAAAAAAGTATTTGATCCCCTGCTAATTTTGTACGTTTGCCCACTGACAAAGAAATGATCAGTCTATAATTTTAATGGTAGGTTTATTTGAACAGTGAGAGACAGAATAACAACAAGAAAATCCAGAAAAACGCATGTCAAAAATGTTATAAATTGATTTGCATTTTAATGAGGGAAATAAGTATTTGACCCCCTCTCAATCAGAAACATTTCTGGCTCCCAGGTGTCTTTTATACAGGTAACGAGCTGAGATTAGGAGCACACTCTAAAAGACACCTGTCCACAGAAGCAATCAATCATTCAGATTCCAAACTCTCCACCATGGCCAAGACCAAAGAGCTCTCCAAGGATGTCAGGGACAAGATTGTAGACCTACACAAGGCTGGAATGGGCTACAAGACCATTGCCAAGCAGCTTGGTGAGAAGGTGACAACAGTTGGTGCGATTATTCGCAAATGGAAGAAACACAAAAGAACTGTCAATCTCCCTCGGCCTGGGGCTCCATGCAAGATCTCACCTCGTGGAGTTGCAATGATCATGAGAACTGTGAGGAATCAGCCCAGAACTACACAGGATGATCTTGTCAGTGATCTCAAGGCAGCTGGGACCATAGTCACCAAGAAAACAATTGGTAACACACTATGCCGTGAAGGACTGAAATCCTGCAGCGCCCGCAAGGTCCCCCTGCTCAAGAAAGCACATATACATGCCCTTCTGAAGTTTGCCAATGAACATCTGAATGATTCAGGGGACAACTGGGTGAAGTGTTGTGGTCAGATGAGACCAAAATGGAGCTCTTTGGCATCAACTCAACTCGCCGTGTTTGGTTGAGGAGGAATGCTGCTTATGACCCCAAGAACACCATCCCCACCGTCAAACATGGAGGTGGAAACATTATGCTTTGGGGATGTTTTTCTGCTAACGGGACAGGACAACTTCACCGCATCAAAGGGACGATGGACGGGGCCATGTACCGTCAAATCTTGAGTGAGAACCTCCTTCCCTCAGCCAGGGCATTGAAAATGGGTCGTGGATGGGTATTCCAGCATGACAATGACCAAAAACACATGGCCAAGGCAACAAAGGAGTGGCTCAAGAAGAAGCACATTAAGGTCCTGGAGTGGCCTAGCCAGTCTCCAGACCTTAATCCCATAGAAAATCTGTGGAGGGAGCTGAAGGTTCGAGTTGCCAAACGTCAGCCTCGAAACCTTAATGACTTGGAGAAGATCTGCAAAGAGGAGTGGGACAAAATCCCTCCTGAGATGTGTGCAAACCTGGTGGCCAACTACAAGAAATGTCTGACCTCTGTGATTGCCAACCAGGGTTTTGCCACCAAGTACTAAATCATGTTTTGCAGAGGGATCAAATACTTATTTCCCTCATTAAAATGCAAATCAATTTATAACATTTTTGACATTCGTTTTTCTGGATTTTTGTTGTTATTCTGTCTCTCACTGTTCAAATAAACCTACCATTAAAATGATAGACTGATCATTTCTTTGTCAGTGGGCAAACGTACAAAATCAGCAGGGGATCAAATTCTTTTTTTCCCTCACTGTACATATATCAGTATAACATCAGTACAACGTCGCATATCCGACTCACTGGGGGATTGAGGTATACAGACATGTACGAAACGGTAGCATGTGTGAACGTCTGAAAAAAGTGGTAGAGATGAGTATTACTAGCTTTTTGTTACACAGCACTGTATATGTTAATAAAGTATTGTAAAACGAGGAAGAAAAAATACACTTAAAATATCAGTTTCTATATGATATTTAGCAAATGTCGTGAATTGAACCAACGTATGGAAATACATGCGCAGTACACACGAACGCAGCTTCCTGTGGCTGCCTTCGTGGTTTTTTTGCTATAAATCGCTAATCTGCGGAAGAACGCTCAATATTTGCACGTGGATGCTCGCTTGTTGAAGCTGCAATGCTACACATTCTTCTTTTAACCGAACGTACTTGGGTCTCATATTTGCGGGTTACCCACTCAAGTAAAACAAAAGCAGATTGAAGCGTACAAGGTAAGTGCTTGGCACATTGACAATGTAACGAACACACGTGTGACGTCTAAAACAGGGGTGAATCGGGACGGACACGTTAAGAAGGTGATGCGTTGGTTGGTGTCCTGCGCTATGGCACGCGGTTTGAATTCCTGCAGGCCACAGCTATAACAACAGCAGCTTGTGTTGAGCGATATCTGAGTTGGTCCTGGGTTCCCCTCCCGTTTCACCACTCACCAGCAACGTGCTGAAGCGTGCTCATACAACACTCATGACCGAAAGGTCTGGGGAGGTCTTCATTTATCCAGCGGTGGATTGACAGTGGGCTGACCATCTGTTTCACCCCGTTAAACGAAAATGCTGAAATTGTTATTAGAGTAGTGGAATTTAATTGGCTTGTGTTGGAATGTGTTTTGTTTTACAACTATTAATACATCATGGGAAATTAGGTCCCATGATGTAGATGCTCACCCCGACCTCTCATTACTCTGATAGTGGCATTGTCTTTTGGCTGTTCGCCTTTTGGCGTCCTCTGGTCTAACACCGTTTTGAGACGAGGCTCAAAAGAAAGCTGTCTCTGATGTGGACCAATCAGTTTAAAAGACAATGCATATATTATCAGAGTATGTGTTTTGTTTGCATTCTGACCACAAGTATTGTGGTTAATGCAGACATGATTCCTTGTAAAAGATTTCAGTTTGGTGTTTTAACATCTTAACACAACTGTTTTGTTGCCAGAAAATTTTTTGGGAAAACCTATTCTCAGGGAAATTAGAGTTTTCATGAATTCATGAGCATAGAAAATATGAATAATGCAGTACGGCACAAGATGTTTAAAGTCAATAGGGTTTTTTTTTACAGTTAATTCGGACACAAATAGATGCTGCTACTCGATTATTCTACACTGTTTTCTATTGCAATGATAAACAACATTCATCTACGTTTCAAGATTTGCACGCTGTGATCACGAATTGTGACCGGTTATAAATCGAAGTGTAACGACTGACAAATGGGGAGATAAAATATTACGGTTTGTATCCACTTCCACGCACGGTTAAAGAAGTATGGATTAAATCATTTTTAATACACTGAAGAAATGTGAACAAGTCATAAGGACGGGGTTCTCAATTTATACTGATTATAGTTGTACTTTTTGAACTAAAAATGGTATTATACATATAAACAAAAAATAGTATCTTAAAATATTAAAGACGAGTGGAAATACAAATCGTCAAACGATGCCCCCCCCCACCAACACCACCACTTGTCATGCAGGTACTGCAGTCGCGGTGATGATTGTTGCTGTCGTGGTCGCATACCGTGTCAACCCATACCGTTTATCCGTATTCTTGTGAAGGGAAATTGAGTTTTGCAGGTCGATTCGGCGTACAGCCGTTTGAATACGGGCAAAATAAATTTGTCTATTTGTTTGTGTTTCTCCCTTGTGATGGGACTTTGCAGGATGAACGTTGAGGTTTATAAGGGCACGGGGTGACCAATAAGGTCTGAATTGGTCTGTAATAAGGTCGGGCACTGGTAACGGGTTGACAGCTGTGTTGATGTCGTGCATTGCTTCAGTGCTTCTCGCCAATCTTTTCATTCAATGGCTCTCACTTTGCAACTTCCTCGATATTCGCGACGCGCCGAACAACAGCAACAAAATCCTAACTGCGCATACCGCGACCGAGAGAGAGGGGAGTTGAGGAGCGCCTGGAGGCTTTGATGGCTGTCTGTCCTACTTGCGCTATGATCGGATAGAGAGGGGAGGTTTGTGGGGGGGGGGGGGGGACTGGATCGACCACTGAACGGCATGGAGCGTTCGTCTGTCGATCTTTCCATGCCTATATTTCTGAAAATACTGGGTTGCACACCTGGTAAAGACCCACGTGTTTGTTTTGCTTGCCGTTGTTATTTGTTTTCGTTGTTGGTGGCTATTGCCGATTGCCGTATTTGTCGTTGTGGCGGTTTTGGAGTAGTTGCCACTGCTTTGATTGTGGTTCCAGTTGTGGCCGCAGTCAATTGTTGTGGTCGTGGTTGCTGCTTTTGTAAATTGTTTTCGTCGCCTTGTGGTTGTCGTCATCGAAGTTGGAATTGATCACAGAATGGTGTTTTCTCACGAGAGTTATTTGTATTAAGATTAGCAAGAAATATACGGTACCGTAATTGTCAGAATAATAATAGTAATGTATAACTGTTTCTCAGTCCACTGCTTGATTGTCTTCATCATGCTTAATCGCACTGATCAGTGTGGGTTGGTGATAGATGGGGCATGTGACCCAGGACCTGTCCATATGTCACCCATCACTGATGTTAGCCGTGGCTGGCAATCAAACGCAGGTCGCTAAGATTATAGCACAGTGCACGAACCAAACCATGTTCCAGGATATATTTTATTCAGGATAAATATAAGGTAAATGAGTAATCATAATCGTTTTAACTCCAATTCTACAATGCTATATAGTGCAAAGTAATGCTTTTATTTGCCCACTCTATCACGACCATATTTCACTTGCTATCAGTGCCGCATTATCCTAGGAGCAAAAGTAGCTACATATGCTACGGAACCCGCACTTTCAAGGGCCCCGCGCTAAACGCTTTCAAGCTATCAATCCCAGTTCAGCGATTCTGCACTTGCTCTATTACTATAGTACTATACCGCCTTCAACTTTTATGAACGACTGGGTATTAAAGGTGAGCGATTTGTCGTATAGTCTGGCTGTATAGCAAATTAACAAATGCAATTACTTTACTATGCAAGTAAAAAAATTGTGTTTTAATATTTACTTTTAATTTTATTTAGGGCCACTTTATAAAATATGTAGTGACATCGGGGATGTCACTGTATGGTGCCGGCCCAGAAGTGTCGTGGCGTGCGATGCACCGTCATCGCGTACACCCCGTGGGTGGGTGTAGTACCAGCCCTAGCGGGGCTTGGTGAGTGCTGGGATAACGCGGGCACCACGCATAGCGTGCGGTGCGGGCTTCCACGAGGGGGAGCGGGAGAGAGTCATCCCAAGGACAGGGTTGCCCAGGGCCATGGCACTCTGGTTGACCCCGTAGACACGTGATCTGGAGTGTCCACAGAGAGGCCCCCAGGTGGGGGAGGGGGGGGGCTAGGGGGTGATCACGTGTCCGGGGAGAGCTCTCGAGAGGGATCGAGGAAGAGGAGCTAGAAGGCTCCAGAAGGCGGGCGGGGCCAGGGGCGGAGTGGCCCCGACCCGTGGGGGGGATATAAGGTGGGTCCCTGAGAGAGACCGGGGGGAGCTGCATTCTACAAGCGGGAAGCTCTACGTCTCAAGCTGGAAGCTCTAAGTCTCAAGCTGGAAGCTCTACGTCCTACGAGGCAACCACGTGGTCGCGGACCCGATTGAGGGCCCAACCCTTCGTAGCAGTAACTCCTCTGTATAGCGTAGTTAGCTGGGTGGTCACCACCCTAGCCTGTATCTGGTGAAGGGGCAGTTGCCCCTTTGTGTTACGTGTTACAATTAAATGTATTGCCTTTAAAAGGAACAACATCTGCGACTCAGTTGGACTCACGACACATATGCTAGAGGCCCCGCACTAGCTTAATCCGGCACTGCCTGCTATACTTGGCCAGCTGCTTGTTGAGAAATGTTGCACGTGAGTGCTCAGACACTCACGGAGTTGGACACCGCAAACTCTGCACACACAATTCAGCAATCTCTATGTTTTACTTTCTCTTCACACGCAGCGTGCTGTCCTGGAAGGTGATTGCTTCGTGATACAACTACCCCACCTTTGTACCACTGGAATACAGGTGTGTACCACCACCAAAGACAAATATCGCCCATGTAGCCTGTAACAGACTGTTGGGGCTAGTGCAATTAACGAGTACCTATGAAGGCCGGTACAGAATACGAGGGGGTGGGTGTCCAACACCACGCCCGCCCGCCTTTGTCTCCCGAGTGGCGATGTTTACACATCGCACTGGGTACTAATTTGAGGCTGAGTTGACCTAGGGGAGGCCTAGGACCGGTTCAGATAATCGTCACTAGTGTTGGCCGTGAGCAGGAATCGAACCTGGGTCGCCAGGTTCGTAGTGCAGCACGCTAACTGCTACACTACCGCTCTCCACAACCACCACCATGCACAATCTTGTACAGGGACTTCTCTACTTACGAACATTTGACTTATGAACTTTCAGAGATACGAACAAACCTGGTCTGTATGTCCAGTTGCCTGTTCGGACCGAGAGTCATAAGTTCAACTCTCGAAAGTTCAACTGGCAGTAGTGGCATCTGCAGAACGTGAAGAACAAGTGACATCTAGTGTACATGCCGTAACAACGTTTGGAATCAATGCGAGTAAAGTTGGAATTACGAACAAATCGACGAACGAATAGACCTCTGAAACCTAACTCGTTCGTAAGTAGAGGAGTCCCTGAAACATGTTGCGTGCTTTGAAGAAGGACCATTGCCTGGAAAGAAACATCAGTGTTGACGATTTAAGTTGTTGAGTATTTGTGTTTGTGAAGCACTGCCAATGCAGTATCGTCAAAATACGTAATTGATTGTTAACATTTTCTCATCCTGGTATGCAGTAATAATAACATTGATACAATCTATTTAACAGAGAAAGCCTCAGATTCTCAACACTCTTTTCCAGGTAGAGTCATGCAATGGGATATTTGTTAAATTCTGTGAAAAGAGTGTTTTATATTGCGGGAGAAAAACTTGCATACTCGGGAGAACCCCACCGATATGAGGACAGCACACTCAAACGCACGCACAGGCAGATTCCACAATCATTTGCTTGTTAGTACTGCCAACTCCGAGCCACCTCGCAGCACAGGAGCATTGTGAGTCTCACAAATTTGTGTGATCCACCGAGCTTGCCTCCAGAGTGCTACATCACAGGCCTACATCAATACACCCGGCTCAAGAAACGGAAACGGGTTGTTAGTAGTCGTCCTTGGCATGCGCGTTATAATGATTCAATAATCCTTGCGACCTCTCGACAAAAAGAGCAATGATGGCCTGCACTCTTTCTCACGTTTCACAGAGGCATACAGCAAGTTTCCTCCCCCCCCATCACGATTCTACGAATGGTCACAATTTGGCAGTCACGAATTGATTCAAGTAACATTTGTTATTTTGCTGTGGTGCATGAAGTGGCTATCGCTGCGGCATGGTTTCATGTGAACCAATCACATACAACATATCATGACTTGTATTCTTTTGTTCGTTTACTGCTGGATGAAGGCCTCCCCATGCCAGTATTTGACCATACTTCACCATTATGGGCAGTGCGGGTTGGTGAAGGTGGGGGGAAGATAGGACCAGTTCAAGTATCACTCGCCATTGATGTTAGCCGTAGCCGGGAATCGAACTCAGGCCGCCTGGTTTATAGGGCAGTGCACTAATCACTGCTCTACTGCTCTACCCTTAAACGAATTTAAACTACGAAAATTTTACACACACATTTTTTTAACGCTTGCATTGTGAGTGTAAGAATCCATTTTAAATCAATGCCACGCATCGTCGCATGCCTAGATTGTCGCGTTGCATGCTGTCACAGTCTCTTTACACAATGCTAACACGTGCTTTAAACGTGACTTGTTTTAACAGGTGCACCTCTAATGAACATGCGTCAGATGTACGCAGTTGCCATTTTTTGGGGTGTTTGGCTTCATGTGACTGCAAGCACCACGAATGTGAGTGAGACGAAGAAAACAACATCCACGACTTTCGTCGATGACCAACATCAACACGTGCAGCCGGTGATGAACAAGGACGACCAGGTTGATGCTAGAAATACACATTTTAACAATCAGACATCTCTGACCAAATTCAAAATAAATTCGATGATTGAGGGTCCTAACAATGACGAGGCCATGGAAGCAAACTATGAATACGTTACCAGCTTTGACGAAGATGATATTACTTCTGAGAAAGGAACAATGGGTCACAAAAAAGACAAACAACAGGTCACAACTGCAACGATGAATGTGGATAAATGTCACGGTCCATGTGGTAAAAAGACGTACGCGATCGTCATACTTGTGATGACCTTCATATGCATTGCATTCATGGTGTCGACAATCATCTTGGGCTGCAAGGTAGCTCTCTCAGCCGACACGAAAAACGGCGAAGTGCAACGAGATCATCTCATCTGTATCTCTGCCATGACCGGAGAGACTCAACCGTTTGCTTTTGACCTTGTTACAGGTGCAGCTCTGCCAGAGCCGAGTGGATCTATGCATCGTATGAGCTTGATTAATACACGTACATTGGTGTGAGCTTAAGACAGCGGTTGGGGAACATTTCTTTTTTTTGCTGGGGACCGAATACACAAATACTGTATTCAAGTACCGTTTGGCTGGCCACACATAAACACACAATTGATGGTGTATAATAATGACGTGACACAAAGTGTTTGTGTTTTTTCCACCTTGTACAAAGAGGCCCTTGCTGTGACAGACGCGATTGAACGTGCTAAATGTATGAACAGTGTTTGCCTTGTCGAAAAGATTACCCCCAAGTCCCAATTTGATGCCGCTAAGATGCTTGCAGTGACGGATAAAGATCATTTGAGGGCTGTTTTAAAATAGTTGGCCTCGTGTGGTTGTGGACTGTAGCAAATGAAGCCGTAGGCAGGAGGTTCCCTACTCCTGGCTTAAGACAACTTTAGACATTTTGGAAATGGTGTGTAATGCAGGAATGTCGCGGTTAATTTGCAAATTACTTTAAATGATTCCAACATAAAATCGATACTGAATGTATTGTGCTCGTTTATACTGTGCATGGAAAACAAACCAATGATACTGTAAACATACTTTTTTTTTTACATTGTAAAGTGTAAAGAAATAACATGTTTCTTCAAAAACCTTTGGATGAACTTGACATCACACCGGGACGTTTTAATTCATGTGAAAAACCAGAGCTTAACTTCTTATGGAATCTCTTTAGAGGCACCCCTAACACTCAACTCACCAAGACCCATCTCCCGAAATTCCCACCACCAGCATTGGGCAGGGAGATGGTATAGAGGAAGGGGGCAGAGCAATACTTTCCAGAGTTCAGCCCCGGTCATCTCTTATTTCCCATATACAGCGATAAATGCACAGTTTTTGTTTTGCAACAGCACCCTACTATTTTCAAATCACTTTATGTGTGATTTGGGGTTAAAATCTTGATTTGGAGCTTTCGTGACTGCAGGAATTACTCTTTGGTTCTTTCGGTAAAGTCACGTAGAAAGAGAAAATAATAAATTAAATAATAGCATACGACGTTTCGATTGCAACACAAGCAATCGTCATCAGGTACAAATGAAAGAGAAACAATGCAATACAACACGTAATCAACCAGGTAGGATGTTGACTGTTATGTTAGCCGACTCTCTGTGTTGTATTGCATTGCATTTCTAAGTTTACTAGGTTTGTATTCTCTTTCATTCGTACCTGATGACGATTGCTTGTGTTGTAATCGAAAGTTCGTGTGCTATTATTTAATTCATTATTTTCTCTTTCTACGTTACTTTACCGAAAGAACCAACGAGTGATTTGGGGTTGCTTGTGTTCGGTATTCGATCTGGGGGAAATGTTGTCACCTAAGAGCTGCCCAACGTTGAAGTAAAAAATTACGCTTTGTTTTCATCAACAAATGTGGATTTTATTACGCAATAAAACCAGTTTAATCTCTATATTTTTTTAAGTGTTTAAATATTTGTTTAAGGAAAACATGTTTGTGCTGCAAATTTGAAAAAAATATATGTAAAATCAAAACTCTGTTCCACTGTGTTTAAACGATCCAATATCCAAATCGGTGTTGTTTATAAGTGAATTGCTTATATTGCTTTAATTTATGCAAATTATTTTACGTCGAAACACTTCCATTGATAGTCCATTGTCAAGTTAAACATTTAGTGGTTATCTTGCTCATATGATCATTCATGGTGCTGCTCATCTCCCGTCTACAGCACTGAGCCCGTGGTGAAACTTCCGCATTCATATCGCAGATGGCAAGGTTATTCATAGGGTAATCACTGGTGCCTTTCCCACAACAAAGTGGTACTAATTTTATCGACCTCGGAAGGATTGTGGGTTGAGTCAACCTCCAACTTGCAAACCTTCCGACTGCGAGCTGCTCACTCTACCACTGCACTACCTGGCCGCTTTGATTTATTGCAGCCTTTTTTTTTTACAAAAACATCGATGTACATTTAAGCTCCGTACAGTATCAATAAAGTGTTTGCTTGAATGTATGCACGTGTTCTAATGCTCATATGGTACAATCTTTTCGTGGATGATGTTGCCACATTGAAGCTAATGCCATACGTTTCTCAGTAAAGTGAATTGAAATACAAAATATTTTAAGATTAACTTTTATTAATGGGGCAAAAATATTCTTCGCCTCCTGTAAACAGTATTTAATTTTAAAAAAATACCTTTTGAATTCAACAACATAGTTTTCACTTATGTTATACTTTTTAATACGACTAACAAGAAATATGTTATATGTCACGTTGAAAGCTGCTTTAAAATGTGCTAAATTAGCATTGCTGCTTAAAGGTTGTGCTTCGATATTTTGCAAAGTATGTTATTTAATAAAGTTTTGTATCCATATTATCTTGTCCAATTTCTGATAAACCAGCCACAAGTCATATCAGTATTTACCAAAAGTATGTACTGGCTACACGTGTACACTTGAAGAACTTCGGATGTCCACCACATTAAGATACAATCTCTTGATTCACGTATAGCAGGCATCCTCAACTATATTTTCCAGCAGATAACATAAAATTAGCGTGTGCTGGCAAGCCACGTGAGAACACATGTCGAATATACACATGCAATGACGTATATACACATGCAATGACGTCACACGGGCGTCTCGCTCATGTTTATCTCGTGCTTAGAGCTTCCCCCATCTCTCTGTTGACGACCAGGACATAATGGGGATAATAATATCTCGTATTCCTGGCAGAGGAGATGATTGCTTGTAAATGTTGTGATCTTGAGTGGTGTATTATTGCACAACTTATAACAACCGCGACTTTTAAAATGGATATATATAAAAATTACAGATTTTCCAGCTTAGGACAGGTTCCTCAAAACGAGGACAATCCCGGGGAAACCTGGACGGATGGCAACCGTAACCTGTTGTTTATCTCCCTGTCATCTCGTTAATCTCTCTATGTGTTGGCGTACCACGACTCTCAGCGGGCCATAGCCACCCCCCCAGTGACGATGGTCACTCCAAGAGTCTTTGTGGTCCACGTGTGGCCCGCGGGCTGCCAGTTAAAGGCGTGCGATGAATGTTGCACATTTTGGCGGGTATTGCCTGCAAGTAAGAGTGCCGCGCGCCCCTCCATTAGCCACCCTGCACCGGGCAAGCGTGGTCACCAGCCGTCCACACGTCCTCCCATTGCTCACGTGGTTTATGGGGAGACCTCCATCCAGCGTGAGAGTGACGCAACGGGCTGGAAACTATCCAAACAAAGAGAGCGATGCACTGTTTTGGCCGTACACTTGAATAATAAAGGACAGATGCAAAATTATCAAAGTATTCACGGGGGAAATGTTACATTTAAATGGTCACTTTTAGGTGTTTTTGTTGTTGTTGTTGTTGTCCTTTCGGTGAAGTCACGAAGATAGAAAAAATAACAATAAAATAGTAGAAATAAAGTGAATACTTACGCAGATTGGCCACAATGCCATAAGAACGGATCCCTCTAAATTATTGTCTTTAGGCCCATTATTATTTTAAATCTGTCTCCAAAGAATATCATGAAGCAGAAGGTTAGTGCTGGATACAGTCATGTTTGCGAATATAATTTGGAACTTTTATCCTTACCTGTGTAGCGATGTTTGTATGTTGAGCTTAATAATTGTTTTTACCCTTCTGGCAATAAAACAGGTGTTAAGATGTCAAAACACCAAACAGGAACCTTCTGCAAGGAATCATGTCTGCGTATTTTAATACTGGAAAGAAAGGTCCCTATGATATGTTGATCTTCTTTCGCACCATACGTAGCCAACCTTTTTTTTTTGAGGGACTGTGTGTTATCTTGGTGTGGTCTGGGCCTGTTTTTGTTGTTGTTTTTTCTGCCTTGCCCAAGCTTGATTAATCTGGCTTCTGTAATAAATGTAGTATTTATTCATATTTGGTGACTTAGTGCATTTTTCTCTATTTTGCACCCCTGTCGTGTTTTTGTGCTGTTTGTTATTGTAACTTGCTGACCCGCCCGTACTGGACATTTGTGAAAAAGAGCTTCATAGCTCATGGGATTCCTCCTATAGTCTAAATACACATTCTGATTTTGAATAACATATAAGAAAGCAGCATGCCCTGCCAACCACGATCTACTACAGTTTGCACTTATTTCTGACAGCCACTGTAGCCAGTGGAGGGAAATTAAGCGTCAATAAGTGTCAATCATCTTTCCTTATAGCACATGTGCTATCGCATCACTGCCACGCGGGATTTAAATCTCCATAACGGAACAATGGATTTTGTTTAGTTTCACCGAGAATTGTATAACACACCATAGTCACGCACACCCACTCAACTGTGTCGTGGTGAACAGGAATGAGAATGAGGAACTGGGCTGAAAATTAGGAATTGGGCTGAGAATGAGGAAGAGGAAGAAGAAGAAACAGTCAACTTGCTCAGACCCGGACACAGAAACAACGTGCACGTGTAAATCTGAATGGAATCGTGAAAGATCAGAACGTTAAAACAGAAATGCCTTGAATAACATGATATGTTGTGATCCTACGTTGACAGTGGTACGTATTCACAAATGACAACAACTCGATACATTTGTCAATAACGCTGCCATGAAAGGGAAAAAAAAAATATTGAAGGAATGTTTCTGGCCAAAGGCAATTTCTCAGAGCACAGGTGCTATAAATAAGGGCAATTGTCTAAAACATTCCACATTATATATATATATCTTTGTATCCCCTTTTAGGGAATAATTATCGGTTCTTGATAAATCAACGCAAATCACCGAGACAGTTTCAAGGAAGATACAACGTTGGAAGGTGGTGTGAGGTACGGTTTTTAAAGCTTTAGGGATTTAACGATTCATACCACTGATATAGATTCTTAAGAAGCGGCAGCTCAGAGGCTCGGGGATCGGATTGATGAGCTGGCACTGCCGAGATCCCAAAATGTGAATCTGGGCAACCACGCGCGATTAAGCTGGGTTCTCAAGAGTGGCACGGTAATGGTCTCGGCCTGGTCGCTAATAACTGCACAACAACAACAAAAACCGTAACTTACCACATTTGCGTTTGCTTTTAATTTGCCTGAATTCCAGCGAAAAAGGAGTTTCAAAGAATTGGTTTGATTCGCCATGCGGGCAAACAGTCTTACAGCAGAATTTGTGCGAAAGCTCGTCTTCCTGTTGTGGACACTATAATCAGGCCACTTGGGGGACTCTTTAGGGGAAGTTGTGTAAACATCTCTTTCGGGGGGGGGGGGGAGGGGATTCTCGATGTGAAAGGAATCATTGACTTCTCAAATGAAATCAAAAGTTTACTTCTTTAAAGGTGCCTTTCTTAAACCAAGGCGCCCGTACATGCATTATCATAGAACTTTACAATCGTACAATTTTAGAAGCATAATCAGGTGAATATAAAACTTTTGTGACATGGTGGAAATAACACAGTTGTAATAAAATGTGAGAAAAAAAACCCTCCAAAATCATAAAATCGATATATTATTGACATAAACTATACCTGCATTAAATCATGTTTGTTAAAAAATCTAAAATAGGTTGGGTTCACATTATACCTCCAGACACGAGAGGCCGCTACATTCACAACAATGTTAAAAACAATCAATTACTGAATGAGAATCACGACCCTGAATCGTGACAATTAATTGAACCGTAAGGGACGTGGACCATTGATGTTGCATGTGTACTATTCAAACTATGAAATGCAATTTCTATGATAACTATCTGGGGAGGGGATAGACTTTAAACACGAGAGATGCAACATTTTACCATTTAAGAAGTTTACTAATTTATACGACTTGGATGAAATGAATGCATGTGCTGCTGTGTAGATTTTAGCGGTTGTGCTGTTCCAGTACAGCTTGTCCAGGCGCGTTGCTGTATGCCGCGTGCGGTTCGGCACCGACGTCTCACGTTTCACGGCACACGTGCTGGGAACTCCTTGCTGCATTCCTGAACAAGCTCCCAGCACGTGGGCGCAAAACGTTGGACGCGGAGCCAAACAACACGAGTGCGGCACAACCACCCCCCCCAAAAAAAAACACAGGGGCAGTACCCATTGTGATTAGGTGAGGTCTGTCATTTCACAGTCATTAGATTAATCTGATATGCTGCGGATAATGGGAGCACATTTTTCTGCTGTACATTAGATGGAATACGTCTATTCTTTCTCAGGTAATTGGCGTAAATGCACTGCGCCTCTTAATCCATAAATGATGGATCAGTGGCTTTAAAAGGGAGCGCAAAACACCGACGCGTACAATTGTCAGCGTCACCTACGAAATACCCAAGCGTGCTTTCCCGGAGGAAGCTTGCCAAAAGTAAGTGTGATTTCATGTTCTTACTGCCGAATAACAAAAAGACTGTATATATTTTAAAAGATAAAGGTGGAATTGCTTGTCCGTGCCACTGCGGGTGGAAGGGCCACCACGACAGAGCGTTCGAGATCATCCTTTCTCTGGCGAGATACTGCTGGAAGGACAGCAGTGTAAATGCAAGATTTCATTTTGCATCTTACACTTCATATTCGTAATTTATCGTTTACCTTTTGGCTGTGATGAGTGCGAGGTGCCAAGAGATGGCAGTGCAAACATTGTATGCAGTCCACTGATAAATCTGGTCCACTCACTGGATTGTCTGTGGATCGAATCCATCTGTGCAACGCTTTGGAGTATAAATTCTCTCATATGTGTGGGTTTTGTTCGGGGTTCCCTGGTTTCTTCTCGCTTATGAATGGTATTGGCCACACAATGCCAGACCTTCTTGAACAAAGGAGTGTTGAGACTTATCTCAGAAACTAATTGGCATTAGTGCAAGTAAAATATTTTAAGAATCCTATGAGAAGTTTTTAGACAAGAGCATAATGTTATTATAATAATATTAAACAATTATGGAAACGGTGTAAATTCCTCAAAACAAATTTCAGGACAGATGATGGTGTCATTTTCTTGTATCCCACAATTACATTTAGTGTTGAGTAAAAGCACAATCACTCCGTTTGCAGCAGCTAGTGTGTAACAATTGGATGTCTCGGCTTGAACACGAAGTGGAGGTTAAGTGCTGTGTAATCGCTTGACGTTTTTCTTACCCTCTTGTTTTCTTGTTTTCTGGAAGAGAAGTACAAAGATGGGCAAACCGATGACTCTCTTGGCGATTTTAATCTGCACCAACCTAGCTCTCGTTTCCTCTTGCCCGGACATATGCCGCTGCAATTTAACATCGATGGACTGCGCTAAAACATCCCTGCAAGTGTTGCCTTCGAGGATTCCTATCAATATAAAAAAAATCCACATGGAAAACAACCTGCTGGATAATGTCGACGGCCACCTGAAAATCCATGAAAAGTTACTCTATCTTAACCTCAGCCAAAATCGTTTTTCCCATTTTCCAAAAGGTCTGCCTGGGAGCCTTAAAGTCATTGACATGTCCAACAATCAAATATCGCAGATCGATTCAACCGCTGGTGCTGCTGACTTGAGATCAATTGAAGAGCTTTATCTCGATAACAACTTGCTCACCAAGATTCCGAGTGGGTTCTTCAACAGGCTTTCGAAGCTGCGCTTGATAACTCTGCATGGAAACCCATGGGCATGCGATTGTTCGCTTCGGTATCTCCAGAACTGGCTCGGGAGCAATCCCGGTGTTGTGCTCGATGCGCCGGTGTGCATTGAGCCACCGGATTTCAGTGGAGTTAAACTTCTCTCCATCCCTGCCCGGCGGCTGTGCTCGCCTATGGCACAGAACGCCAAGCTGCCCGATAACTCTGGGCCAATGATGCGGTCCTACCGTTCCATGTACGACAATAGATTGACTGCGAACGGGACGAATTCTACTGCCTCGCCCACATCTCCTCCTTCGACCACTGTTGTGCCAACAACGAACCAACAAGCGGGTCCGCTGACGGCTGGCGAAATCGCAGCCATTGTCTTGGGTATCTTGGGACTCTTGTCGATTGCTGTAATTGCTGTACTTTTTCTGGCTGCAAGAAATGGAATTGAATTTTGACAGTGATAAGTTTGTCATGAGATAATGCCACATTGCGTATTAGTGTTCAGTACAATGTGGTGGGATGCATTATACATATAGATTAATATTATGTAGGTTTTGCAGTTGTGCTGGAATGTTCCCCTAATGTTTCTTTTTGGTTATGCCACGTTCTTGTTTGGCACGATGTTTTTGGTGAACCAGTATCCGCTGAATCTCCCAGCACACAGAGCAATTTTATCACACATTGTGCCAAACAAAACGTAATACGGATAACCTGAAAACACATTGGAGAGGCATGTCACTTCACAATAGGCTTGCAACTTTGTCAAAAACGCAAATATATAACAATTGTGTTCTTCATATATCCAGTATTAACACAGATTTTAAAGAGAGGGTACTGCATGACGTTGTTTGGCAAAATTCCATGATTGAGCGCTGGGCATATGGAAGGAAAGCAGAGATATATGGTTAAAGATTAAATCCATACGAGAAGGTAACACTCAAAGCTTTGGAAAGCTAGATTCAAGAATCCATTGCTGTACACTGACATCCTCTGGACACCTTGTAGTCCAAACCTACAGCACCTGATATTTCCAGGCAGTAAAGTCCTAAACCAGGCAAAATACCTGCTTAGCTTTTTTTAATTATATAGGGAAATCATAGGCAAGGGTGAGAGCGTCAAACAGGAATAGACGGGCTGTATCTATCTTGTTTAAATGCCTCGGCTTCACACAACTGTTGGCCATTGAATGTCTTAAGTGCGTTAATTACGTGGTTTACAATGTTTAAAGATTCAGTATGTGGTCCGTTCACCGTTATAGTTTTTTAAATATTTGACGCTCACTCCATGTTAAAGGTCTATAGCCAGGGGTCCCCAACCCCCGGGCCGCGGACCGGTCCGTGGCCTGTTAGGAACCGGGCCGCACAGCAGCAGGAGGTGAGAGCGGTGAGTCCGCACGTGGAACCCGCCCCCATTATTTTATCATTTACCACTTCCGTCCGCGCCTCTTTCCCGCACTGCGCGCTTGTCTCAGTCACAGTGTTGGTATAAAGCCCACAAGCTCTAACCCCTAGTAGCCACAATGAGTAAAAAAACAAACGTCGCTGGAGAGCTTCTTTGAAAAGGGGGGAAAGACCCAATGATGACCCCCCCCCCCTCCCCGTTCTGTGCAAAAATTCTGTGTAAAAATTGTCCTCCACGAAACCGGTCCCTGGTGTCATAAAGGTTGGGGATCGCTGGTCGAAAGAATTGTACAACTCCGAAATAAGCTTTGCTTAAAAATTACAAATAAAAATTTGAAGAGGGTTATTCACACTCACAGGTTACTCAATACATTGATTACAGCCATATAAAATGTATTCATTCCATCACGTGCATTATTTAAAATGTGTTATCGCACACCGTTGAAAATAAGCTTTATTATGACCGTCGGAGTGAAATTTAATGAAATAGACAATTGCGTGAAATACCAGCATTATTATTTTTTTCTTATAACCATGGCTCTCCTACACGTATTACATAAATTTTCTCGTTACTATGACATTAACAACGGCTAATTGAACAGCTGCATATGTTTTCACGGTTGTGCTGTACAGCTCCCTAATCTGTTTTCACGCTCGCTGGACTGCACGTTGTTTGGCACGATGACCGACGTTTCGTGCCTGGTGGTGCTGGAGTGAACTTTATCAGGAACCGAATAGAGAAGTGCACGCTCTCACGCGATGTGTATAATTTTTAAAGTAGTCAACCGCTGCTTGTTTTTTACGATTAAATTTCCTGACCAAGCTACCAGCACGAGGTGCGAAATGTCAGACGTCGTTCCAAACAGCAGGCAATGCAACCTGAAAACACATCAGGGGGGCTGTCTGTAAATCAAGACCACAGATTCCGAAAACTGTACCTGCATGGGTAACTATTTATATATATTTCACATACATGTATATGGTATGTGACGTATCTTACATTTATTTGGAAAGTCTCAATAAAAAAGCAATAATCTAATGGCATTGTCAAAGTTTTTCTATATATGTAAGAAAGGGAAATGTGTGAATGTTCGAAATGTTTAACATACTTCCCGACATGCAACAAACTTGAAATTTGGCATGTGGGCAGCTTCCAGACTGTACACAATGTAAAAAGTATAAAAATAGACTTTTACATTTTGGGGGGGGGGGGGGGGGGGTGTGGGGGGCGCAATAATGGATATATTTTGCACGGCAAGTGAGTGGTGACGTCACATCTGTGATGTCACCCGCATGCGGCAGAGTCACGCAGTGTGCCTGCTGACGTCACGCATCCCCCCCCCCCACCCTCCGTGTATGCCGTGTATGAATCCAAGACAAGAATCCAAGACCCGGGCGAAGCCGGGTAGTAAAACTTTTACTGTGTATATATTACGTTGAGTTGTTTTTAAAATTAATCAGCTGTGTTATGGCACGCGTTTTAAGAGTCAAACTTCTAAATCACGAAAAATAAATATTCATTTATTTGACAAACAAATAGTCTGCTACAATTTTATTTTCTCGTCAGTGTTGTGGGTGTGTGTGCCACTGCACAACAGGCTGCTATTTAAACAACAAATCAGACCGTCAATCCACACAAACTATACGAAAATTATACTTCCACAATTTTACGCTTCAACACAGCCCATCCTTGTGAATGTGATCGCACCTGAAATCACGAATAAATCTCGATAACAACAAGTATCGAACTCAGCATGCACACCTTATGTTTACACGTCGGAAAGTGTGTAGTGTTCCACATTCTTAAAAAAAAAAGCTACAACATACAAATATTGTGCGTCACCACTGGCAATATACAAATGTGAACGACATTTTTTTTCAACTGTTTTAACGGTGATGACCTTTTGATAAGATTTGTTTTTGTTATCAGCTTTGTCAGCTGTGCACCGTGCACATGTGTACAGACGAAACCTACAGCGGGAAACACGTGCGCATTTATTCTCGTTAAGAGCTAGGAGCGATTAGCGTGCCGGGCCTCGATACTGCACTCACGTGCTGAATCCTGTATTCATGACGCCAAATGTTTATTTATTTACTCAAAAAAGAGCTTTTGTGTAACGATTTTTACAACTCGAGATGGTTTTTGGTGCCCCTTGTCTATGCCTCCGATGAAACAAGGAAAACAAGAACTCTGAAAAGTTCACAAACGCGTATATATACACGGAGAATACACACCTGAGAGAATGGCCATCGTGGACAGGGAGCGATGAGGTCGACTCATGAGCGGGAGTCGGATGAATCGTGACATCTCAAGACTGGAATTTGATGACAACGACATATGGAAGGCCTTCCTCTAGCAGCGGATAAAACCTGGCTGGTGACCAACAGAAGTACATCACGAAATGCCTTTTTGCCAAGGCCGTACACAGCGATGTGCCGCTATACCGCATTATATTTAACCAAAACGCAAAGCGCTGATAATACTATGGCCAGCATTAGGCAAAAGGATGCATGCACAGTGAGGTTATACGATGGCTGTATTTTCAAGTATTGCTGTGACGTTTATTTCTATTGGTGTATCATCATTTGTTCACGCTAGTGAATGTAGGGGATGTATCACGTGATTATAAATCATTGCACATATATTCCTATACTTTCTTCTAATTCTAAAAGGTAAAATAGTGAAGTTGAAATTATGCTGCTGTACTGTAATATGTATTGTGGCCCCGGGACATGTCCTATGGCACCACGACATTAGCATTTCCAACAATACCCTTTCCAAAACAGATTTTATCCATCTCTTCAGCATTAATTTTGACCTTGAGAAAAATAGAATCTGCAATAAATACGATCTTATGAAGATGCTAAGCACAGCGAACTAACCAGGATGGATTAGTTTAACACGTAGGCTTTCGCGACCAATATCATCCATAATAGAGGGTTTTTTTGGGTTAGATCGTGTAAATATATAAATGTGTCGTTAAAGCCCGCCACCACCCGACACAGCCAACTAGTAGGGGTTGTCACGTGTGTCGAGTGGTGGCGGGTTTTAACGACACATTTATATATTTAGGCGATCTAACCCCAAAAAAACCTCTTATGCAGGATGGATTATTTAACTTATACACACAGTGATATAATCACACATGCTTCCAAGAGACACAATCAAATGCACAGTGGCTAATGTTGAGGCAGCCTGACTCAAATGACAATCGGAATTTTTGAGGGCTGTTTTAGAGAACGCATCGTCTATTGTACAGAAATAGTAGCGTGAAATGTGAGTAGGATAAACAATGCCATTTAAAAAAAATGTAAGCATGTGGTTGAGTGATGGCACTGTGGCTAGCACACTGCACTATCAAACCCGGCGACTTGAATTTGATTATAAGGTCGACTCAGCCTTGAGTGAGCACTCGGAGTGGTGTCTAAACATCAGTACTGGGAAGACAAAGGTGCTCAAGCGTGGACTTGGCCACGACACTTTCTCGTGCAAGATGCTGGCCTGATTAAGTGTTCACAAACATCACATGCCCCCTAGCAGTCGAAACGCTGTACGGGAGATGGTTGTCTTTGCGCGCTTATCTGACCAAGTCCGTGAATATCACAACTGTCTCGCAAAGGGCACAGTGAACCTCAGGCGCTCATCTCCAATGGTGGCCCTGAGCCAGTGGTGAAAATTCCATATTGCTATGGCTGGAGCCAATATATCAATATTGCTGCAACCCTTGCCTTTCCACCAAGCGATGCTATTCAATTTATCCAAATGACTGTGTATTATATTTATATAATGACATTTATTTTTTATAGCTTTTCGTCAATCTACTGCTGGATGAAGGCCTTCCTATTGCATGCCATTCATAGGGGTTGTTTGACCATACTTCACCATGCTGGACAATGTGGGTTAACGTGGGAGCCTAGCACTGATTAATATTAATGAAGGGGGTGTCAATTTTAATAATGCGTTACTTTAACGCTTTCGCCAAATTCTCAAAGAATTCGTATAAAATACCCACTGGAAATGCCGTGGTGTTGTGACTTGCAATCCAGAGGTCGCCGGCGGTATGAATGTGTATGTACATTGAACTTCTTTTGGCGCCGTACATAGCCAACCGTGCTAATCGGAGGTGTTGGGGAATCAACTCACTGTATACGCTTCAGTTGATTTAGCAGTTTGTGTATGGTGCGACAAAGTGTGGGCACTCCCACCTCTTCCACGACATTTGGCCAATGTGGAAAAGTAGGCCGAACACCTGGAGGGACTCCCTAGAGCTTCCTCCAGCAGGGGCCTATTCAGCAGCAGTGGCGCGTGCAAGCAATTGCAGGGATGTCCCTCTACCTTCACCTGTACCGACGAAAATAAAATGCACACCCGGGGCTTTAAGGCAAGGGAAATATTTTCGTCGGAATTAGCATAACTTATCTGCAGCCAGTAGGTGGCAGTCAATATTATTCCAAGCAATTGTTCTGAGCAGCAACGTTAATGTTTCAACTTGTCGAACAGTCATGCAAACGGTAAGAAAAATGACCACACTATATTCCTGAGACGAACATTAACCATGCACGTCCACCTGATGTAAGGTTCAACATGGATATATAATTATGGTTTTCAGCCTTTGAGACAGATTGTTTTCTCAGAACTGCCATATAAAGTCTCAATACTGTGTTAAGGGTTTGTTACGTATACCATTGGAGCGGAGCAATGGCTTTGTGCTTATATGCTGCGCTATGCAGTTAGCAACCCCAATTAAATTCCTGCATGGGCGAGAAACGGTGTTCAGTGATATCTGAACTGGTCCTGGGCTTCCATTCACCATTTCACACTGACCAGTCGAGCAAAGTATGGTCAAACTAGCCTCCCTGAGTGGCACATCATGCGCCTGCCTTCATTTAACAGTTGTATTAACAAAGGGGTGAAAATAGAATTACGTATATATGAATGAAGCACTTTATAATTACTTCAGACAAGTGAATGGATAGGATTGTCCACTTATGCAGACTAAATGTGGAATTTTTCTTCTAAAATGTTACGCATTATAGTCGTCCTGTACTATGAATATTTGCAATGTGATGTTGACCATGAGATGGTAGTATAGCAGTGGATTTGTGAATCTACCTGTGCACAGCTTGGAGAGTTTCCTCTTCTTGGGAGTGTCTCTGCAGGGTGCTCTGGATTCCCCTTTCAATAACTCAAGCATCTCGAGGCATTACCCTCCTGAATAATAAGTGTTGAGGCTCTGTCAGACTTTATTAGATATATAAATAATATACATTAACATGGTTATTACATGCACGGATATAATTCGCATACCCTGTCAGATAATTCTAAACCAAATCTTCTGTTGAAAGTGCGTCAATGCCTTTAAGCATGCAAGAATAATGGAAATAACTCGTGGTAAATTATAAGACTTGCTTGTGGAAGTAATACAATTTCAAATTCGATATAAATCGTGTCGAATCAGTTTTTCAGCACCAGGGAGTGCGCTGAAAATCGCACAGAACAGCCATTGTAGTTGTTTTGATCCAGCCACGGTGACAGTTTCAGATCTTTGTGAATAAAGTACAGTGAAAGTACCCTGCAGGAGTCATATTTTTTGTTTAATTTTGTTTTCAAAGTTAACAATGTGTTACAGCCAGCTTAAAAAGACAGCAAAACGCATTTTAAGTCAATATATAAAAAGGTCAAACAGACCTCACTGGAGTGTCCGCCTATACGTGCTAATCGGTCGGTCAGGTTATTTCGGATGAGGCCCATTGAGTGACACGGAGTGAACAATGTGGCGCGCGTCAAGGGATTCAACGTGTTTTGACGGTTAACTAAGTGCTGACAGTTTAGGGTCTGGGCGTTTATTATTTTTTCTTCATTTTAAAGAGTGCAATGAATGGGTGTGGACCATCTCAGGATGCACGTGTAGAAGCCATGGCGGGAGCAGGGCACGCACACACACACGCACACGCGCGCGCGTTCTTGTTGTTCGGTTCCCGACGGACCCAGCGGTGAATTCGCGACAACTATGGAGCAGTCTTCTACGGGGTCGGAAAAGCAAGACGAGCCGAAGGGTTCCCCAGCCTCTCCCTTGCAGTCTGCGAGGAATTTTAAGACACTTAAAATGTACACATTCACGCTGGCTGAAGTTAATTAAGGTGAAAACATCCTGAGCATGTTTTTTTTCCCTTTACAAATTAACGTAGTGCTGTGCTACGCCTCAAATAGAGATTCCATTCCTTGGCAACAATATTGTCTGACGCCAAATGAAAAAGGCTTTTGATGACGCCCAACCTTAGCTATAATAGTTATAACAAAAACAACGCCAGCATTCCATTGTTTTCATAGATTAATAGCCCAACTTAAAAGGTTATCCGATAAATAAGTCAACATCATCAGCTGTGGTCTATCCACTGTTGGATGAAGGCCTCCAAGGACAGACGCATTCCTTGCCTACAAATTAATGTTAGAAAGAAATTGGAATATTAAATATATCACAAAGTACAGTATATGCCGTCATAGTTAAGCAAGTGATCACTGTACAAAGTCGAGACAATATTTTAATACATCAGCAAATGAAGCAACTGGCGGGACCCCGGGGTCCCATCACCGCCCCGGGGTGGGAAAAACCGCGTAGCGACACGAGTCTTGTTACCTTACCGACAACAACAAAACTAGCGGTCAATCGATCGGCCTCGTCGAGAGCTACTCGGGGACACTAAGTTTCGTAAAAAGTTGAAAAAATTACACAAACACGTTAAATTCACCGCCTGGGGGTGGCAGTGAGGCTCGCTTTGCCAAAGAAGCTGAGGATCGACGGCTGACCAGGAGGGCCTCGTCGTCGCCACGCGCGACTGCGGCGGACGCCCCCCCCGGGGCTCGCGTTTGGTCGGTGGGGTGGTGCCCGTCGTGGTGATCGCCGCCGCCTGTTGCTGGCGCTTGTTGGCACGGCGAGTCTGGGCGGGCGGCGCGTTGCTGTCGGGGTCACGTAGTGGGGCGGACTGAAAAATAATAATTATTATTATTATTGACCTGATTTTTGCGGGACACCGGGGTCCCGCCAAATGATTCATATGTTATTTTAATATATGAGTAGGTTTTCACGATTACACCGCAAAGCTCTCTGATGTGTTGTCAGGCTGTACCGCGTGTTCCTGAGGTGTCCAGTAACGCGGAGTGAAACGTCGGACATCGTGCAGAACAACACGTGCTACGAACCCGAAAACGCGTCAGAGAGCTGCACATAAAAAAGTGGGCAAAAATGCTAAACAAAGTTCCCTGAGCATGAAGATTTTGGAATACTTTTATTAAATTTTATTGTTGTATAACATTTGGAAATAACACACGTTGAGCATTTCGTGCTCTGTTGTGCTGCCATTGCACAGTAAGGGGCCGTCCATAAATGACGTCACGCGATTTTGGACGATTTTTGACCCCCCTCCCCTTCGTCACACGGCGTCACAAAAAGTCAGACCCCCCCCCTCAAATATGACGTCACAAAGCTCTGCCCCCCCCCCCCAAACCATATTTCCATTTTGAAAATAAAACATGCTTCAAAACGTATTCTTAGCTCTTTCGGTAAAGTCACGTTAAAGGGAAACAATAAAATAATAAAATATATATAAAACAATAAAAATTCTCACGACGTTTCGACCGTAACACAAACGGTCGTCATCAGGTGTGTCGGTTTGCATAAATGTATTTATTTATAAACGGTGTATTTGTTTATTTATATATTTTATTATTTCATTGTTTCCCTTCAACGTGACTTTACCGAAAGAGCTAAGAATATGAATTACTGCAGTCACGAAAGCTTTAAATAAAAAAAATGCTTCAAATCGCTTTAAACTATTGTCATTGTAGTGCGTATTTAATGTGGCGCTGCACTCTGATGTTGTAGGAGTGTTGTTATAACAATTAGTGTTGTTATAACAATTAGTATTGTTATATCAATTCTATATTTATTTAAAGTTGCGCATTTTGATGTGACGTCACATTCTCAACCCCCCCCCCCCACCGTCACACATCGTCACAAATGTCTGTCCCCCCACTCCCCCAGGTACGCGACGTCATTTATGCACGGCCCCTTTAACATATTGAGATCACACAGTATCCCCCCATTGCATTGAACCACTAAAATTACATTGTGTCAAAGACGTGACTGCATACAATTGCAGTATATATGGATGTATGTGTTGAACTTCTTTCGTACGTAGCCAACCACGCTAACCGGAGCTGCGGGGGAAGGGCAACAAACTAAACACAAAAATTCATCCTAAAGGAATGAGTTTTCAATCTAGATTTAAATGTGCACAGCTCCAGTGGCTTCCTAACATCGGAAGGAAGAGCGTTCCAGACGGCCGCAGAACACGTGCGGGTGAAAGGCGTCATTCAAACCGTGAATAAAAGTGAGTGGGTTTGGGAAGCGCACTTCGCTAGAAGGGACCATGGCCAATGGTGAAGAGCGACGGTGTGTGGGCATTACTCTTTGTTTTTTTCGGTAAAGTCACGTAGAAATAATAAAAAAATAAATTATATAATAGCATACGACGTTTCGATGGCAACACAAGCAATCATCATCAGGTACAGAAGAGCTGAATTTAAGAGAGAGAGGAAACACATAACCGCAGATATATATGCAGACCTTAAGTAGAGGGAATTAACACAGACACACCAGGGGACACGGGGGTTATGTGTTTCCTCTCTCTCTTAAATTTACCTCTTCTGTACCTGATGATGATTGCTTGTGTTGCAATCGAAACGTCGTATGCTATTATATAATTTTATTTTTTATTATTTCTACGTGACTTTACCGAAAAAAACAAAGAGTAATTCCTGCAGTCACGAAAGCTCCTAATCAAGGTGTGTGGGCAGCCAAGGAATGGAACGTGTGCGAGAGAGAGAGAGTACACTCACCGTGGAGATATAGTGATGAATTCAGCTTGTGTGCCGAATGGTGACTATTCATATCGAATCGTGACAGATGGCCGCAGCTTAGGGTGGCCTACATCCAGCAGTGGATTGACAATGGCTGACGATTATCGATACTCAATGTTAATGTTTATGCTGAATCGATCTGGTTAGATGATAAAGTAAAGATAGCGATTTGCCTGGTAAACTAGAATGGGCAATGAACAACAGTGGCGACTCCATAAGTTTGCCATATATTCGTGCCAGTGTATAATGCAGCGAGGGGCAATAAACATGGCACGGTAATAATTTCACTGCGCAGTGGTTAGCGCACTACAACTTCTAACCCAGTGACTCGAGTTCAAATCCCGGCCATGGATAGCAACGCCATTAATGCAGCTGTCGATGCTCTATTCCACCCCTGCCACCAGCCCTTAAATCAACCCGCACTGACCAGCACGGAGAGGCATGGTCAAACAACATCCATTAATTACACTAATTGGGAAAGATCTTCATCTGGCAGTGAACTGACAAAGGGCTGTAAATAAGTCGTATCAACTGACTGCTTTTCTCTAAATTCAATTACAATAAAATGTGCATCCCACGTTGGTTTCAATGTACACAGCACTACACCGGCGCACGGACACACGTTTGTGCACACATTCATTGATATGCGGGTCGCGTCTTTCGACGTCCATGACTTAGCTTAGGCAATGCATTTTAAATTCGATGTGAACAATGCGGTTCTGGAATATATCCGGCCACAAAGATGGGAAAGCCACTCAGCAATGTCCACTCCTCATCGTGCAAACCGACGTCATGGTATTTAAAGGTCAATAGGTCACTCTTGTTTTAGATCAAATTCATTTCACCGTCACGAGTATAGGAGTCAAGTGTTTAAAGTTACTTGACTCCTTTGCATATGTAAGTTTCCTATTGCTAATATCACAATCCCACGCGAATATTACGTAGCGTTCCATTGTTTATTTAGTCGTCCATGAATTTTCATGTTTAAAGTCAAAGAGTGATTTCCTGCTAAAAAGAGCATTGAGGCGGTACAGCGCTTAGCTGGGGGTCAACATTCTACACTCCTACGGCGGGGATGAGTCTATCTACAAGTAACACAAAGTAGGATTTATTTTTTATCAACCCCAAAAGGATGATGGGCTCAGTAAATCTTTATTCAGAATGTTCAACGAGCTATATCTCCTGATTGAAAGTCCATCTCTCTACTGCTGAAGTCCACCTTTCTGGCCACTCTTGTTTTTTTAACAAGGATTTTAAAACGGTACGGATTTTAAAACGGTGACGTGAAAGCCATACATCAACTTCATAAAAATCCATACCTCAGGGAAAACTCCATTTGGTAAAAAAAAAGGGCATTATAACATGCGCTTCAATTCAGGGAAGGTGAAAAGGTTAAGCAACTGAGGAGGGCCAATCAGGCAATTTATAGCGGAGATGGTGAGATTAATTTGGCGATTACGCTGGGAAATGCGGGGGTAATGAAGGGCCGGCCAACACCCCAGTGCGCAGTTGAGAGATGTGCAAAGGTAGTGAGCAGAGTGGGGTAGAGGGAATGTAATTGATGGTCGAGTAGAGGTTGAGTGCAAAAAGGGATCATTAAACTTGTGCTTAACAAGCAGAATCTTAATTTCTCGACCACCACGACTCACACGCTGCAAATGCACGGAAGAAGTGCACGCGGCTGCCTTGTGTGGGTGGTTCTTGAAAATTCCACTCCAAAAAAATTGTTGAAGCGAGTTTGCACAAGTCGTTCTGTGCACATCGTTCGAATTATGGTCTTTCCATGAAAATATATGATTTATTTGCTTCGTATCTTGTTATCTGACCAAACGAGCCATCAACTGACATATGCTTGACCATGTTGATTAAGATGGATGTTTGTGGTTATAATTCTACCCGTGGATGTATAAAGGCAAAGGACAATTTCGATAGAACTGCCTAACGTTCCCGCTTTTCAATACACCGCACTAGATTGGCACCCTCATAATAAGGAATAAACTACAGCAGTCAGACTTTCATCTTCAGATTCAATTAATTTCCTCAATGTCACATCGAGTAAAAACTCAGACTCAGAAAACATTAATGGGTACAGGTGCGAAATTGATTCGCTTGTTCACTATTTTACGTCTTGCATTCGATGGGTTCAAAAGATCCCTGCTGCCACTAGAGGCCGCTACATTCGTCAAATAAAATAAAATCGATATCTGAATTACATCGTGACCCCGAATCCTGAAAATTCGCCATTGCGAGGGGAGCGAATCGTTACAGGAATACTAATGTCGGCCTCACCCACTGGGCTTGCGGGATTCATTTCTTGGACATGAAACACATGTTGCGAGAGATGTAGAGAAAATAAGTAAAGGTGAATCCCTGCAATTGCTTTCTCAGTTCACTGCTGGTGCCATCGTTCGAGGAAGCTTTAGCGAGCACCCTTGAGAAGAAATGTATCCCTCCTCGTGTTCCACGCTTTGCGTATGTCGTGAAAAGAGGTGTGGAGTCGCCACTCTCTACCCCACGACACGCACGCAAACTGCCAAGAGACAAACTCTGGTTTATCCATTCTCCTTCTTCCTCCTTCGTACGGCATGCAAGCAACAGTTTGTATAGATGTCATCATTGAATGTCAAGGTCCTTCAACCAATCCAAGGCGGCAGAAGGTGCTGTAAATGGATTGCAACGATACCGCCGGGGTGTGCTGAGATGACGCAATCGTCGGTGACGTGTGTGACCTTTCATCCATGTATCCTTCTGGGTGGACAAAGTCAGAAGGCCACGGGGTGGTGGGTGGGATGGGTGGGGAGTGTTTTAGAAACTTGCACTTTCCTTAAACTGCTGCTCCGAGAGAATACAATCAGTGTGACATTTGGATTGCGAGTCCCAAGTGTTCCTAACCATTACACCAAAGCAGCATTCTCAAACACTGTAATACCGACACAATTCGATATATGTATTGCCAGGGGTGGAGCCAGGGGGGGGGGGTGACAGAGGTGACATTCTGCGTATAAGTGTACGACACTCGGTCTGGCGGACTCCGTGCAACTGCATTGTCAGAGTGTGTCGCCAACCGATGGCGTCTAGTTCAACAGTCTGAACTCTCTAATCATTCTTGAAATTAAAATGTGTTGAATGTCACCCCGGCCTGAAATCCTGGCTCCGCCCCTGTGTATTGCACCCAGCAGCACGCTGGCTCCATTGTTACCGTCAACTGAACCGGGCAGAGGGAATCGGTGCAGAGTTTTGCCCGCAGGTATAGATCAGCCTTACAATAAAGCGCGCTCAAAGTGTGTCAACAAGAAGCAGGGGGGAAAAAAAAGCAAATTCACCTTCCGCGGTGTGACTCTTGAGTGGCCCACTGCTAAGGTTAATGATCTGCAACAAGACTAATAACAGCCTAAGTTAAGGTGTTACACGTCCAAGTTCGGTGCCACAATATGTGCCCTCACTGCGTCTCGAATGCCAAGCTGTAAGTACGGAGCTTTAAGTTTAATGTTCACTTTGAGTGGCCAGTTACAAAAATTTAGTGTTGAATGCCACTTTGCTGGATTTCCTCGTTTTGCAATGCAAGATAAAAAAAAGCAAGTTATTCAAATGTTAAACATTTGTCCCACCGAAGATGTAATTTATATAGAGATATGTTAAACAAAACAAGATGAGGGCATGCACATACAATGAATACTGGAGTGGAATTGGACGACAAAAAGTCTAATTTCATGTCTCATTTCCATTCACCCAATGTAATCGAGCCACGTGTGTTCGTTCGGTATTATCTGGAACCGAAGAATGTCGACACCATTGGCTGCATTTGTTTTATCGCTGGAACAAAATTCACATTCTACATGCAAAACCGCACGCACGCACGCACACGCATCAAGGTTTACTAATACAGGCAATGATCCTGGTTACACACCATTACTTGTGAAATGTACCCTGCTGCCATTAAGAACAGACCAAAAGCTCTCGCATGACCTTGCCTGGTGTTTATGGTGAATTTTCAGTGAGCGCTCTTGGGTTCTTATAACACTGCTGTGTCAATCAGTAAGCTATATTCATGCATTGGTTGGCTGACCACAGAAAAAACACGGATCAATTATGGTTACACCAGCCCGAAATTGAAAGCTCGACGTTGTTCTTTGCATGTCCGCTCGTGGCTTTCACAAACCAAATTGTTGCACAGATCAGGTGCAAGGCCTTGCAATGTCTCCAAAGAGCATAAGCCATTTATAAACTGCAGCGCTGATGACTTTTATGACGTCTCACTTTAATTGGCTGGGAAGCTGGCTGTTCTTAAGGAAACGCAATGTCCTCTCCTGACTTTGACGATGACACGATGCCAATAGGTGTAAGGCTCTATACTGCGCATCGGTCCAGCATGAACCATTTATAAACCGTAAATTCAATGGCCTTCATGAGATTTGGCGGCTCAGTGTAATGTGAGGGAAAGTCGTTCTCAGAATTGCAGCTGCGTTGTTCACCTCGTTTGACGCTGTTGCATCGCTGCACTCCTGTGCCTGCCACGGGCGTCACCAAAGCCCTTCACAATCAATGAAGTTTGAATATATTAATTTAGTTATTTATTCTGACCATGGCTTTAGCACAGAATTTGTGCCGGGCGGGAGGGTGGGGGGGGGTGAAATTTACAGAGGGAAAAAGGTGATAGAGAGAAAAGAGAAAAAAAAGATATATAACTTAGCAAACTTAGAAGAGTAATTGAACTCAGAAAGTCGGCCAACACAACAGTTAACACTATACTTGGTTGATCAACGTCCTTCCAAAGATTTTTTAATTTTGTTGCTATCGAAACGTCGTGATTTATTAGTTATTTTTTTCTACCTACGTGACTTTACAGAAAGAACCAAAGAGTATGAATTCCTGCAGTCACGAAAGCTTCAAATCAAGATTGAACCGCCTCTACGGGGAGGATTTCCACACAACTCAGACTTGACATCAATCGAGAATATGGATGCAAAATTTAGCAATCTTTGGGAAGGACGTTGATCAACCGGGTAAAGTGTTAACTGTTGTGTTGGCCGATTCTCTGTGTTGCATTACATTTCTAAGTTTGCTAAGTTTTACATATTTTTTTCCGTCTATCACCTTTTTCCCTTTGTAAATTTCACCCCCACCCTCTCGCCTGTTGCGGCAGCCCCCTCCCCCATCCTCGGATGAGCCGAGCTCACCCACCCCAAACCTCTCTGCGGTTACATTGACTTGCAAATTCCATCCCTAGTCCCACCCACTTACCCTTGGGTTGTACCCACCACAAACTTATATAACCTTTGGTTGCAGTCGCTCTCTCTGTGAAAACTCTCGCTACATTTCCTCCTCAGCAGTCCGCCTGCTGCATTGTTTCACCTGAAGACGGTGGCTTGTGTTGCTCCCGAAACGTCGTGATTTATTAGTAAACATTTTCTACCTACGTGACTTTACCAAAAGAACCAAAGAGTATGAATTCCTGCAGTCACGAAAGCTTCACATCAAGATCTATAAGGCTTCTGCAAAATAATTTGCATTTTCTTAGATATTAAACCTATCTGTTCTGATGGGTGTGTAAATAATTATCGTTCTATGTTGCATAATAAACCTATTTTCACAGACATTTCCCCCAAACAGTTTATCCCGTGGTAACAAGTTTCCTTACATTATATATTCTTAAAATACATTGTCATAGATATATAAACATGTGAAAAGGTGAACAATGGGACTTCCTCAGACATGCGGTCATGTGAGCCAAAGTAATCATGTCAGTTAAAAGTTGTTATTTGAGAAGTAGCCGGGTGGATCAAAGGCCAGACGGCACAGACAGTAACAGCCAGCACACTGCGATCCTGGGTTCAGAATCAGAAAATGTATTTATGCTGTAGGAGGAATCCAATGAGCAACAAAGCTCTTGTTCACAGATATCCAGTCGGGGTGGGTCAGAACGTTACAACAACACACAATAGGAAAGGTAAACAAATCATTTAAAAATATACAAATAAAACAATTGTTTTTCGATTTAAAGCTTTCGTGACTGCAGGGATTCATCTTCTTAGTTCTTTCGGTAAAGTCACGTAGAATGGAAATAAAATGATAAAAATAAAACATAATCAAATAATATAAAATTCTCACGACGTTTCGGCCACAACACAAGTAGGCTTCCTCAGGTGACGAAACAGAACTGTCGGGAAGACAGCGCTTCAGTGAACCCTGCCAAGCTTGACAGCGTCTTTTAAGCAGGGTGGGAGGAGCAGAGCGCCTTGACGAAGGAATTTACATATCAACAGAAGGAGCAGAAGGATTTAGCATCAATGCTAAATCCTTCTGTTGATATGTAAATTCCTTCGTCAAGGCGCTCTGCTCCTCCCACCCTGCTTAAAAGACGCTGCCAAGCTTGGCAGGGTTCACGAAAGCGCTGTCTTCCCGACAGTTCTGTTTCGTCACCTGAGGAAGGCTACTTGTGTTGTGGCCGAAACGTCGTGAGAATTTTATATTATTTTACTATGTTTTATTTTTATTATTTTATTTCCATTTTACGTGACTTTACCGAAAGAACCAATAAGGGGAAAAAAACTATTATTTTAAATATTACCAGGTAAAGTCCCCTGAGGTATGAACTTATTTTTTTTAGAAGCGACCTGGCCACAAATGATAGCTCAACAGAGTGGCTTATCATGTGCAAATTTATAACAGCAAAATATTAACAGGCAGCCGCCAATAATGAAACTGGGTCATCCCCTTTAAGGAATTGATGGTCTCAGCTCAGTCACCAACGGTTTCCCACAACTGAAAATTCAGCACGTAACATTCCAATTTTAATTATTCCAGGTCTGATAATTAAACAAAAAATATCGGTTTTAGTCAGGCATTTGATTAAAATCTGGAAGCAGGGTGCATTTGAAAGCGTCACTGCATTCATGTCTAAGATGAAAAGACAACTTGAACGATGTTGTCGAGCTGTCCGGTAAGAAATCTCTTCTGCATAAAATAATCTGACACATGGAGGGCATTTCGATTTAAAGCTTTCGTGACTGCAAGGATTCATCTTCTTTGGTTCTTTCGGTAAAGTCACGTAGAATGAGAATAAAATAATAAATTGAAAAAATAAAATAACACAATAATATTCTCACGACGTTTCGGCCACAACACAAGCGGCCTTCATCAGGTGAAGGGGACGAGACTGTCTGGAGGACAGCGCTGGAGTGAGAAAGCCACGCTGAGATCACGACCTTTAAGCTGTGTGAGAAGAAACAAAGCGCCTTGACAAAGGAATTAGCATATAATTTAGCATTGAAATGGCTGAGTGATTAGCTTGTGACTGGTCACAGAAAAGGCTATGTTAAAGTTAAAGCATACACATCTGCAAAGGCACCCCTTGACAAAGGAATTAGCATAGAATTTAGCGTTGAAATAGCTAAGTTAAAGTATACACATCCGCAGAGGCACTCCTTGACAAAGGAATTAGCATATAATTTAGCATTGGGTGGATTCTTACCCTCAACTATAGCAACACGGATAGCTACGGGTCCCGTTCAGACGGACGAGTTCATCCATGGTCGGAACAGAGGAGGGGGAGAGAGACAGCTGCGAGGCGCTGTTATACTCCATGTTGTAAACCATACCATTAACCGTGGTGTGAGAGGTATTAAGAGTTAATGCCAGCGAAAGAGCTGCGGTCAGAAGGTCATCGTAAAATACAATTAATTAAGAACGGAAATGTTTAAAAAATATTTCCAATGGTTACTAAGCCAGAATCCATCTTCTCGGTTGAAATTGTCTCTGTGCTTGTATATGTGAATGGCCTCATGAACGAATCTCTCATGGTAGACGGTTGGTTTGCAAAGAACCTCTGTCTTGGAGAAGTCATGGAGGTCGAAAAAGATGGCAAACTACCCTTTTTGGATGTCTTAATTAAAAGGAGACATGATGGTTCAATGAGCCACTCTGTCTACAGGAAAGCTACCCATACAGATGCTTACTTGAAACCGGATTCCCACCACCATCCATCCCAGAAGAACTCCCTCATCAAGACTCTATACCCTAGAGCCCAATGCATTTCCGACCAGGAACACATTACCAGTGAACTCAAGCACGTACACCAGGCTCTCAGGGCTAATGGTTACTCCGACTACACAATCCGCAAAGCCATCACTCCAGTCATGAAGAAGGATCCTCTTGTGGAGCCACTCAAAACCATCACCTTACCCTACATTGCAGGGGTCACTAAAAAGATCTCCAAAATCCTGAATAAACACAAGATCCAGGTCCGATTCAACACATTACATAAAATCCGTGATCTAGTTCCATCTGTAAAAGATGCTGTTCCAGACATACAGTACCCGGGCGTTTACAAACTAAAGTGCCTCTGTGGTAGTAGCTACATTGGAGAAACCAAACGACATATCTCGGACCGCATCCGCGAACATAAAGCAGACTTGAAACACGGTAGAACGAACTCCTCTGCCGTGGCAGATCACTGTTATAATTCAGTGGGCTCACAGGACATTGACTTCTCCAAGACGGAGGTTCTTTGCAAACCAACCGGCTACCATGAGAGATTCGTTCATGAGGCCATTCACATATACAAGCACAGAGACAATTTCAACCGAGAAGATGGATTCTGGCTTAGTAACCATTGGAAAGATGTTTTAAACATTTACGTTCTTAATTAATTGTATTTTACGATGACCTTCAGACCGCAGCTCTTTCGCTGGCATTGACTCTTAATAAATCTCACACCACGGTTAATGGTATGGTTTACAACATGGAGTATAACAGCGCCTCGCAGCTGTCTCTCTCCCCCTCCTCTGTTCCGACCATGGATGAACTCGTCCGTCTGAACGGGACCCGTAGCTATCCGTGTTGCTATAGTTGAGGGTAAGAAACCACCCATTTTTCGCCATATAGCATTCTGATATATAACGATTTATTGTTGGTACCTTAGCTGATTGGAGAATATAGAGTTTATTGATAACATTGAGGTAATTTATATTTTAGTATTTTTTATTGGTTCACTATATAGTATTCATTATATATTGTATTGTATACCCAGTTACTGTGAATAGCTCAGATGTGTAGGCCTTAACTTCAACATAGCCATTTCTGTGACCAGTCACAAGCTAAATTTCGATTTAAAGCTTTCGTGACTGCAATGATTCATCTTTTTTGGTTCTTTCGGTAAAGTCACGTAGAATGAGAATAAAATAATAAATTGATAAAATAAAATAACACAATAATATTCTCACGACGTTTTGGCCACAACACAAGCGGCCTTCATCAGGTGAAGGGACGAGACTGTCTGGTAGGACAGCGCTGTCATAGCAGGTGGTATCCTGCTATTACTAAAGCATTGTATGCTGACTGTGCTGGTATCCTGCTATGACTACAGCATTGCATACTGACTGCGGTGGTATCCTGCTATGACAGTCTCGTCCCTTCACCTGATGAAGGCCGCTTGTGTTGTGGCCGAAACGTCGTGAGAATATTATTGTGTTATTTTATTTGATCAATTTATTATTTTATTCTCATTCTACGTGACTTTACCGAAAGAACCAAAGAAGATGAGTCACAAGCTAATCACTCAGTTATGTCAATGCTAAATTCGCCTAGTTATTTCAATGCTAAATTCTCCTGTTTGATTTGTACTAGGTGCCTCGGTGAATGTATATGCTCTGACTTTAACATAGCTATTTCTGTGACCAGTTACAAGCTATTCACTCAGCTATTTCAATGCTAAATTCTATGCTAATTCCTTTGTCAAGGAGTGCCTCTGCGGATGTGTATACTTTAACTTAGCTATTTCAATGCTAAATTCTATGCTAATTCCTTTGTCAAGGGGTGCCTTTGCGGATGTGTATGCTTTAACTTTAACATAGCCTTTTCTGTGACCAGTCACAAGCTAATCACTCAGCCATTTCAATGCTAAATTATATGCTAATTCCTTTGCCAAGGCGCTTTGTTTCTTCTCACACAGCTTAAAGGTCGTGACCTCAGCGTGGCTTTCTCCCTCCAGCGCTGTCCTCCAGACAGTCTCGTCCCCTTCACCTGATGACGGCCGCTTGTGTTGTGGCCGAAACGTCGTGAGAATATTATTGTGTTATTTTATTTTATCAATTTATTATGTTATTCTCATTCTACGTGACTTTACCGAAATAACTAAAGAAGATGGAGGGCATTGTTCAGTGAGATTTCCAAATTGATTTCTTTTGCCTCATTTCATGATGCAAAATAGCAGAGTTGAATAAATATGTCTTTGGGGGAGGGGGGGGGAGAGGAAATAACCACAAATAATTTGAAAAAAATATCACTATGCCTTGAGGCCAACTCACATCACCATCATCTTTAAGTGGCTGTGGTCAAAACAGCCAATTAACATGTTATGATTTATATTACTCTGTACACTCATCCCAATAATAAAACCCGATAATGTTCAACAAAACAAAACAGATTCGTGATAAATTATAAAGAAATACAAATATACTTTACAGAAATCTCCCTTGTATGTAACAGATTCAAGAATGCCTCTATCTGTAGGACAATTCCTTTCAACATACGTTCCCACTAAGTTTGAAAGCATCAACGCATTAGCTCTGTCTGTCTGCCTGTAATGGGTGGTGGGAGGGAGGGGGGGGGGGTCACAATAGTAATCGTAGACATGATCCGATATGAATTAAATGTGATTATAAAGTTGTGTTACTATGAGGATCAAAACACTTCAAACGATGCTTTCTATCCTCCCACTGCGGGGCTTTGGAATTCCCTCCCACGATCTGTTTTTTCAAAAGTTCTTATAACCTTGCTCGATTCAAGAAAGATATTAACTGTTCGCCATTACACCTTCAATAGCGCCGTTTGTTACCGACAGACTGGTGTTTTGGGACTTGGGGCCTGCACTCAAAAACCGCGAATTGTTGTTGTTGTTAAAGTGGAACTTCTCAAAACGAAACATCTGTCCCGTGTGGGTTAAATATGAAGATATAAATGCAACACAAACCCTGTGAAACCGTTTCACGTGTATATAGGGTTTTCATTTCTTTTATAAACCTAATTTACATTCATTGCATTTCTTGTTAGCAGACTGCAGGAAAATGTTACGTTGCAATTGATTGCAGGCACAATTTCATATCAACAATTTTTGCGCACTTGATTTTTGGAAAAAAGATGCGTGATTTTTTTCCCCCTGTGTTTTTTTTTACTATCACACTATACATTACCTTAGGGATTACAGACGAATTTGTACTGAGAGAAAGACAGCCTGAATCTGTCAGCTATTTTCCATAAGCGTTTCAGAAAGAATTGTCCAATTTTGCCTTTCTGCACTGGTGAGCGCGAAGGATGGATCTGTTGAAGCATGTTGATATTCATAGCAAAGAGTGCGTGCACATTACTAGACAGGCATATTGATGCTTCATGCACATTTATCTCTGAACGTTGTACACCAAAACCAATCAACCACGCATGATTACTTTTTTTAAAAATGCATTTCAACAGTTCTGTAAATGTCCAACTGAAGGAATATCTGGTTTCTGATATGCTCAGAAAATCATGGTTTTCGGGTCAACCGTGGAAATTGAGCCAGTTTCAAGATGACAATATGAAGATATTGCAATTGTGCAATTACACGTTGAATATGTATATTATTATTATTATTCCAGTAAGAACAAATCAACGTCATATATTTGCTCAAATGAACACCGAAGTCGTGCTCACCTTCTGTTTACAGCCCCTGAACCAGTGACAAAAATTCCACATTCCTATGTGGGGACAATTCTATAAATAGGACAACCCCTGTCGACGTCCCCACTGCGTGGTACAGATGTTCTTGACCCCAGTCAGGATTTGAACTCGCAACCTTCCGCTTGTGAACCACTCGCTGCACTGCTCAGCCACCTGACCGGCTAATATTGATTCAACAGAAAATGTTTCTTTGGTTTTAATTACCCAGGAATGTGGGTTGCGACCTTCAATTGTTGAGATGAAGGCAAGTTTTAACCGTTCGATTTAACCTGTCAAGAGCACCGTGTCATGTGCGACAGTTGAATCAAACTGAAATCATTTCCAAAGGAGCCAGCGTCTCCTACATTTTTACACATATAGACACTGGCGGAGCGAGTGGGGGGGGGGGGGGGGGTGACACGTGCCCCCCCCCAATGATCCGATCGAAATCCCTCATTTCGATTGGATCATTGGGGTGTATTAGTAATACATCGGCATTTTGCGACCCCCACTGCCACTGTGTAGCATATTATTACGTGCCAGGGACTCTATGAGATGATAGGACAATAGTCTGAGTTCATAATTGGCAATAAGTAACGGCAAAGCGGTTATAAGTGACCCAGAATTGTGCGCAGTTGCGTACACAGTACACGACTTCCCTGAAGGCGTTCACCTTCAGCGAGCGCGATGGCGATCACACAACGCGGTTCCAATTCGACCCTCGATCGATGGCTGCGCCATCGTCGCACATGCGTCGAATAAAAAGCAAGGGACAAGTCCTTACTTATTACTAACAACTCCTTACTAACAACTCCTTACTAACAAGTCCTTACTTACTAACAACTCCTCGATCATTTCTCATTGCTGGAGGGGTTGACCCCCCCCCCTACCTAAAAAATTCTGGCTCCGCCATTGCATACAGATGCATATTCAATCCAAACATTTGCAATTTTTGTTTCATTTGTCAGGCTCTACAGAATGGTGTATTAGACAAAAATGAGTGCAGTACCGGCTAACAAAAAAAACAAGCGCATACATTTATATTCATAAATTGAAATGTGTGTTTCTGCTATTACCACGAGCTATGTGGTGTAACCAGGGCTTCACTTGCCACTTGGCACTTTCCAGAACACTGCTAGGCTGGCTTGGAGCGTGGATTATATGTGTGAGGCACTAACACCTATAATCCATCCATAATAATAATAACCCTATATTATTATACCCTATATTCCTCTAATACTATGAACAGATGTTGGGCAAAATAAGGCGAGAATGATGTGGCATGGCGATGTAATTACCAGAACAGCATTCCAGATTGTTCTGGCTGCATTGGACACCAGGGGTGTAAATGGGCCGGAACGAACCGGAGCGCCATGGTGGGAGTGGACATTTGAACTCAACTGCGTTCCATTAAGAACCAGGGAAAAAGTGTAGTGGTCTGGTAGTCTATTTGATTCATAATACAGTACACGTAGTCCCCGATTAACATGATAGATGCGTTCTTGAAAATCTTCCTGCAAGGTGAAATCGTGTTCACCGAACACTAATTTCCATAAATAAATAAATAAATTGCATTGATAAGGGGGGGGGGGCGGGTGGTTTCTTTCCAAGTTCCCCAACTTGATCGGCAAATATATAATTATTACTAATTTATTATGACTATATTTTTGGTTAATTATTTTTATTGTTGCCTTTTTGTGGATATTATATGCATGAATAACCTTTTAAAATAAAATAAACGATGACAAAGGTATGATAATTGTTTTTTTACCATTTTATCTGGCAACAAAACTGACACCTTTTTTACAAGGAGTCATGTTTACATTGGCCACAATACCTGCGGTCGGAATGCAAATAAAAACAACAACTCTGATAATGTATGCACTATCCTTGAAATTGATTGGTCCACACCCTACACAGCTTTCTTTAGAGCCTCGTCTCACATGGTGTTGGACCAGAAGACGCCAAAGGCGCCAAAAGGCGTCTTCTGGTCCAACACCATGTGAGACGAGGCTCTAAAGAAAGCTGTGTCGGGTGTGGACCAATCAATTTCAAGGACAGTGCATACATTATCAGAGTTATGTTTTTTTATTTGCATTCCGACCGCAGGTATTGTGGTTAATGTAAACATGACTCCATGTAAAAAAAGGTGTCAGTTTTGTTGCCAGATAAAAGGGTAAAAAAACAATTATCATATTTTGTTACTGGCAAATGAGGTTTCCAATGGTGATGACAAAGGTAGCCTAGAGTGAAGAGTACTGTCGTCTGCACATGTGACCTGTGATGGGTGGAGTGCAGAGAAAGAGAAAACGGAAGCATAGAAAATGGATGAGTGCAGAAGGGGTGTATTTCACCGATAAATTGTGTAAAAACGGATTCGTGCTAAACGGACTCGTGTAGATCGGGGTCTACCTGTATATGAGAAAAACATTTGCTGGCTGGATTCCTGGCTGACTTGCTGGCGCACGGGATGACATCAGCCGCATCCCACAGCGTTGGATGCGGGTGAGAAGGGAGGTGAGGTAGGGAGATAGAGGAGGAAGAGACGAAGGGGAACAGGGAAGGAAAGGGGCAGGGAGAGAGTGGAAGGGCGTGAAACGGAGAAGAAAGCCAGAGCAAGATGGGAAAAAAGTAGACCGAGGAGGGAATGCAACAATCAGCGGCAGGGAGGATTAAGGAGGCCCGCGGGGAGATTGAGGTGAGCAAGGCAGAGGTGTGAAGAAGGAGAAGGCGAGAGGTAAGAGAGAAGAATCAGGGAGAGATGTGGGGAGGGAAGTGGGTGAGATACAGTGGAGGAAGGAGAGGAATGTTGAGGGAGTAAGAGGTGGAAGAGGTAACAACAAAGTCATAGAGACAACAGAGAGAGAGAGAGACGGAGACAAACTAAACCATTGAGATCAATTGGGATATACAGCACAGAGAAGGTCAGAGAAAGGTGGAGACAGGGCTCTAAATGAGATTTAAAAAAAAAGTTTTGCCGGCTGGCTGGGAGGGAGGGAGGGACGAACGGACAATTATGTCCAAAGGATGGTCGCGGTTGGTAATTATACGTAAGTTTACGAGGTATAATTCTATATATTATATAATTATATATATAATTTGCAAGTGTTTGTCTGTTACACGCTGGATCTGCCAAACGGAACGTGGGAAGAAAACATACGTACGATCGTTTAAAAGGTGTGCTTTTTTTTTACAAATATGTGCAAACGCTCAGTTGGTATGGTCTGGTAGGGGGTGAGGAGTGCATTCATGAGCTCCACCCCCCCCCCCCGTAATTTCTTCCCATTTCCAGTCCCACGTGTAGCTAAGAATCATTAAATATTCACTGAAACAATGGACAAAGCGGCCTTTTCATGGTTTAATCAGTATATCCATTCTAAGAAGTAAAAAATATATATGTAGAGTACTTTTTACAGCCACTTTTCAATGCACTGCTGGATGAAATTGTCTCCACGTGTGTAAGTCACGAGGTCTGTTTGACCATACTTTACCACACTCTTCAGTGCGAGTATGTAAGGGGTGGCGGGGTGCACACGACTAGGTTCAGATATCGCACGCTGCTGAATAGAACTCTGGTCCCTGGGTCCGTATCGCGGTGTGCTAACTACTGTGTCGCCGCTCCACCTCATCCATAGCCGTTAATGTGACCTAAAATGATCACTATAGAGATGGAGTGTGCATTCGTGAGCTGCTTTCACATTTACCGGTACAGACATGTCACGCACAATACGATGTTTCTGTATATATATTTTAAATAATAGCCTTTGATGTCGCCATGAATCAAAGTGACATGGACAGAATAGTTCAGTGGTACTGTATCTCCATGCCATTTATATGTAATGGATATTCTTATCTTGAAGCTTCGACATATGTGAGAATCACTTTTAAAAATGCCAGCCCAGAGGCTTATAAATTTTGACGGCAGTACAGCTCCACCCTTTCAGTCGTTCTGCACAAGTTAAAAGTAAAAAAAGACAGTAAATGCGTGTGCATGTGATGCATATATGACCATGTAATCTGAAATCGTAATTGCTGTGCTCAAATAACAAAACATAGTGATTATTATAGTCTTAGTTCTTTCGGTAAAGTCACGTAGAAGGGAAACAAAAAAATAATAAAAATATAAAAAATAACATTCTCACGACGTTTCGACTGCAACACAAGCAATCATCATCAGGTGTGAAAACCACAATCAAAATTGTGATTATTGTTTTGAGGCCCTCTGTACGTCCACTGCCGGGTGAGGGCCTCCCCACGCCACGTTTGTTGTTGTTTGACCGTACTTCACCGCGCCGGTCAGTTCGGGCTCATGATACCGGTGGGGCGCAGGACTGGTTCGGATATCACTTCACCACCGATGTTAGCCGTGGCTAAAATGGGGTCACCGGGGTTCATAGCGGCGTGGACGAACAGCGACGCCATAACTTCCCATCCGTGCTCTATTCTCGTTATATTTCAGTGGCAAACTGTAATTAGCTGCAATTCCAGTCTTACACTTTTTTTAAAATAGTGTATTAGAGGACTGACAACATTCGAAATAAATATGATAATAATTGACAATGATTTTGGATGAATGGTGGATTCTCAGTTATTCTGAGTTCACCAGGTTAAGCTGTGATTTCCTATTCAAAACAATTGCATTTTATACTTGTTTCATAAGACAATTTCTCCTCTCTCCCATTCCCTGTCTTCAACTAAACAGCCTAATGGCGGGTCAAATTGCTCTCCATTTGACGTAGAACACCTTTATTATTATAAGTCCAGGAGCTCAGGCCAGATATTTCACTGTCAGTACCATCTGAGGTGGAATAACTTTAGCGGTTCCAATTTCTTTCTGCCCAGCAAAGGTGAATTATGTTATGACCATTTGATATGAGTAAGGTTATCAAATTATTCACTTTCATTAGCCATATAGTAAAAAAAAACATGGACTAATAAAGTTGTTCTACCATACGTGGTAACAATTTCTGCTCTGAACCATGGACTATATATTATGGAATGTGAAATGAAAGCTGATTTGATTATCAAGTCAGAATTTTAATCATTGGTTTTTTACCCTTTTATCTGGCAACAAAACTGACACCTTTTTTATTATTTTTTAGGACATTTCTACTAAAATTATTCCTGAGCCATTTTTGTTACCAGTGGATGAAACATAAGTAAGAAGACAATTTGTCATATTTTTTAATGCCTTAAACACATCATGCAGTTAATTAAGAATTTGAAACCCGTAATGTTTTTTTTTCCATATAAATTTACATAGCCAATAAGCTTCTGTACCATTTGATTAAACTGAGCAATTTTGTGCTTTCTGTCCCAATTATTCAAATTAAATAACAACTCGTTATTTTCAATAGAAGCCTAAATGTTTGATTAATTGTTAAAATGCATGATTATTTATTTTTGGACCCAAAAGTATAGATATGTAATACTTTGCGAAATAACACTTTGTCCTAAAAATTGCTCGAAATCTACAGACTCTAAATTATATTAAATACACTGCTGACATTTTTTCCACGAATATGCTAAGGCATCGAGCGGTCGTGCAGTAGTTAACGCACTACACTGTGAACTCGGGGAGCTAAATTTGATTCCCGGCCGTGACAACCATCAGGAGAAAATGATATTGGAACTAGTCCTCTGCCTCCAACCCACCCCCTTTTACAAACTTGTACTGACCTTCACGGTGCAGTATGTTCAAACGAACCCTCATGACTGCACGTCCTGTCGGAATGTTTTCAACCGGCAGAGGATTGCTATAGGTGATGATTTTATTACTTTATTTGTAATAAATAATTAAACAGCAATATGCTAAATTCGGTTAACTCAGCCTTAAATTACTACCTGTTGTATAAACATCAGCGCCATTAAGACAACAGCGGCCAGACGTGGTGGTGGCCACAACAACCCCTCGTGTTCCATGGCAGGCTTTATAGGTCCTGGCTTTACAGATGGGCCCAACAGTTAAAAAAAGGCTATTGTGGGAATATCTGCCTCATATACACATTCAACCCAAAACTTTCACAACATTTGCGTCCATTCTTCAAATGGATGTTGGACATTCGGCTGCTAAACTTCAAGGTCTGCCCCAAGAGCTTCTCACCAAATGCCTTTAAGCCTCTCTCTGCTGGCAACCGACCTATGTGTACTCATAACAAAGCCTGCATAGTAATTTGTAAACTCATATGAACATTTGTTTAGCTTTTTAAAAAAAAAAAACTTCGGTATAGTTCGTATTATTGTATTTTTTTTTCAATACGAAAAATGTCTTATTGTATTGTCCGGATTATAAGACGCAATTTCTCCCCCCACCCCTCCCACCCCTGTATTTTAAACACAAGTTGTGGGTTCTTTTTACAATCCGATAAGTGCGTGTGTGAAACCAGATTTGTATAACTTTATTAACACTGGGCACAAGTTTGGGGTGCATCTTACTTTCCAAAGTGTCTCGTAATTTGGAGAGAATCGTTATACAAAGGTATAAAAGCCGGCTTCTGCCGATCAACTAGACAGACACTGGCCATTCCAATCCTAGTACAGAGAGCGGAACGCTCAGGAATAACAATGATTCATTCACACTAAGACACTTGGAGTTTGCGGACGATGATATTTTTTTCTAAGGACATTGATTGGCTCATTGCAGATTTCGACAGGTCTTGGTAGGAAGTGGGGATGGAAACTGAGGCCTTAAGGTGAGCTTTGCAAAAAACGAAGTTGATTGGCAGTGGTAGTTTTATCTGGCCGAAATGGAGACACGACGGACCATTTCCCACATGCCAAAGCAGAATCCAATTTTATCTGCAGGATTCAATTTATGTCACGATTTCATCAATAGTGTGTGAGGCGTGCAGACTAAAACATTACAGAAACAATTCGTTCATGTGCCATAACCGTGCTGGTTTATCTTGGGAATTGAGCACATGTTTGCCCATGTATTTTACAGAAAGAGAACCAAATAACAATATTTTTTAAGGAATTGTGACAGTTGTTAGCGCACTACCCGATGAATCTCGTCTGAGTTCTGTTCGTGGCCTTGGCTAATGAATGATATGTGAACGAGTCCAGGCCTTCCCTCTTCCTCAACCTCTCACTGACCAGCATGGTGAGCTATCATTTGTGGCCAAGTAACTTCTGAAGAATAAGCTAATAGCTCAGTTGGCCTTTACCTGGTAAAAAAAAATACTTTAATTTTTATATTTTAAGTGATTTGTTTGCCTTTCCTATACTTTGCACTTCTATCGTGTTTTGTATTGTTTGTTGTTTTAACGTTCTGATCCGCCCATACTGGACATTTGTGAAAAAATTGCTTTATAGCTCATCGGATTCCTCCGGTATAAGTAAATATTCTTATTATGAAATATGGTCAAACCCGACCCGTGACGTACATGATGTGGAGAGGAATTCATCCAGCAGCGGATCGAATAATGGCTGTAATAAAACATGACTTTTAATTTGTAGTATTAATTTTTAACAAAATACCGGTAATTGAAGCAGAACCTGGCAGCATTTGTGACCGCTCACCGAAAACACCCACACACTCGCAAGGTCTTCTACTGTGATCCGCAGCAGATTTTGTAAATTGACCACTTCAGATGTAGAAAATACGGGCCAAACAATGATTGATGACATGCCATCAACAGCCTATTTGAAAATGGTAACTGTTAGGCTTTTTTTTCTTCCAATGGCCACGTGTGTTGTAATAATGTTCAAATCCCGTGCCTGACTGTGGGCTGATACTGATCTGCAGGGCCAGGACTGACAGCACGAATAACAACATTTATAACACAATAAGTAGTAGGAGTTAGAAGACTGAGCCACCACAGATGAAACCTAGGTTCGAATCCAGACAGTGGTGTATGGTAAAACTGGGTTCTCCAGCATAGCGAGTTTTGATGTTCTTAGCCTGGTTACCTAAATCTTTCCATTTGAATTTCACTTAAACATTTGATTTCTGAGAATAAAAAAAGCAGTCTGGTTGCCATGCAACAAGTATGTATCTGCAGTTGGGTGGGTGGAAGAGAGCAGTGTCCCATAGTGTGTGGATAAGAGGTCTCAGCAATATTTTTTTAAATGAAATCTTCGATGGCTGCTCTCTGACACATGGGATGAGGCACTCATCTGCATGAGATGCAAATTGATACTGTAATAATAATTATTTTTTGTTGTTGATATAGCGCATTGTACCCTGGCGCGTATCGGAGCGCTTTCTGTCACATCTATTTCCAAATCACGTTATCTCACGACGTGACACTGATAACGTGATAGGTATCAACTTGGCAGATAAAAAAATATATATAAAACGTATAAGTAGGATAAGATACAAGCCTTGGTTTCAAAGGAAGAAGACAAATCTGCTTTGACTGTTATTTTAGTTAAAAGCTGCACGTTGCGGGTTCATTGCTGCATAAAGTTGGGGTTTATCCTCCGTGGTTTAGACAACGCACACGTTAAACGATTCTTGCGAGTTCAAATGTGATCCTGATCCCTCACTATGATTACATATCCCATAAATATAATTGCCTATTGCCCAGTTTCCAAGAGCATTGTGAACCACTGAAGCAAACACATATATCCTGCCTACAAATTAAAGTATTTTGATGAAAAAAAATATCGACTACTGTATGCATACTCAAATGCAAACTGTTATTTATGAGTGGAAGGATGGATGCATTGATTCATAGATGAATATTTATTCTATTCTCACATTACACACATAACATCGATTGTGTACGGATCAATGTTTGGCAAGTTGTATATTTTGTAATAACGCCAATTATTTACCCGGTAAAGCCTCATTGAGTCTCAAGACTGCTTTTTAGGAAGGTCTTAAATAATAACGCTTGGTCAATTCCACTATTGAGTGCATGGCATGTGGGTGTAAAAATGAAGTACTCATAGAAAACTCATAAATACAGGAAGGTGGCCCTCAGCTTGCCAGCCATATTACAGTCTTTGCTGGAGATCCATGCAGGAAGGTGGCCCTCAGCTTGCCAGCCATGTTACAGTGTTTGCTGGAGATCCATGCAGGAAAGGTGGCCCTCAGCTTGCCAGCCATGTTACAGTCTTTGCTGGAGATCCATGCAGGAAAGGTGGCCCTCAGCTTGCCAGCCATGTTACAGTCTTTGCTGGAGATCCATGCAGGAAGGTGGCCCTCAGCTTGCCAGCCATGTTACAGTTTTTGCTGGAGATGCATGCAGGAAGGTGGCCCTCAGCTTGCCAGCCATGTTACAGTCTTTGCTGGAGATCCATGTGACCCCTGGAGCCAAGAGAGGCAGTGCCATTCACCGCGGTTGGAGATTTGGCAATTTTTTTGTAATTAACCACAAACTACTCAATTGGAATTAACATGGCAATCATTGCTCCTCCCCACTGGGATAAATTGGCAGGAGCCTCCTGAAAATCAGTCGTGAGACTCAGTGGGACTTTTCCGGATAAACAATCGTTAATAATACTTCAATTGCAACCACGGTATGGGGAAATAATGCGAAATATACATTAATGTGGGGCAGGGGTGCATTGTTCAACCGCCACTATTATCATAATACACAGTCGTTTCATATCCGTCAGTTCGTTCAACAAGCATTCCCGTGCAGGAGTGTGTGTGTCGCATGAGATATTGGTAGCATCCCGCAATTCCTCGGCAGAGGCGTGTGCTTCTAATTGGAAAGGGAATTTGTATTTTCAGTTTCACAGAGCATGAGAATAAAGTGGTGGTGCTGAGCATAAATAAAAGATAGCTGGACAAATAGAGAAGGCAGCGGTTTCATTACATTTGCTTCCACCAGATGTAACTTTAATTGAAAGCGGAATCTAGGTATCGAATGAACGTGCCATGGAAGCCAGGCATCAGAAAGCCTTGGCTGGAGACCTTTATCATGCTCTGTGCCAGAGAGACAGCGTGGTGGAGAGTCGAATGCCATCGTTGGCAGAAGGGCCTCCACTAGAGCCCCTCGAGAGGGTATTTGGCCTACTCTTCCACGCTGGCCAGACGTCTCAGAAGAGGTGTATGTAATCCACGTCGTACCCCACCACACACGACCTGCCTGTGGACTGTGGCGTGCCTTTCTATACACCTGGGTGAACAGAGGCAGGTAGGGGGTTAAGAAACGTGCTCCATTGTTTCATCTGACGAGCTGGAAGATGCTGCTGTAAGAACACTGCCAAGACGGCGTTCGAATCGCCTGCAGCAGACCGTGCTTTCCCACCTGATGACGGACGCTTGTGTTGCGCCCGAAACGTCGTGATTTATATTATTTTATACCTACGTGACTTGACCGAAAGAACCAAAGTATGGATTCCTTCCTGCAGTCACGAAGGCTTCAAATCAAGATTAAGACAAGAGGTATTGAGTGCAAACAATGAGTAACGTAGTTTAATATGAATGAAGCGTTCTTAAAGCGCTCTTCACGAATGTGGCGGTCACTGATCGGTTGACTGCGGTCAACCAGAACTGACCGTACGACAAATAACGACCCAATGCCCGATCCACAAATACGAAGGAGACATCACAGAGATACTGTACACTCCGCTGCCCCTGACGCGATTATCTAGCTTGGCCACCTGAATGTGATATTGTCGTTGATATGCATCTACATCAGCCACACGGAAGAAGGAGACTGTTCTGCAGATTTTGCCGATGGTCAGAACGCTACAATATCCGGCTGTGTATAAACAGCCCCAGGCTTTTAAGTTTTTTTTTGTAAAGACTTAGCCCTCCAGAGTTGATCGTCTCTGGAGGGCTAAGTCTTTACTGCGTTTGTGATATTGCTTTTGTCTGTGTCGACATCGAGGTTGGTGAGCCATTTGAGGGCTATACGGGAGTGATTTTGTTGGGGTGACAATACACTTGTTGTCTGTAGGTTCAATGGCCAGAGCAAGCATACTATAGTTTAAGTTGTTCTGTAAATAAAGAACTGAACAACTGACTTTCTGTGTTGTTTGAAGACTCACATTTCACTTACGGTTTGAAAGAACATGAATGTAAGACCTTGTCTTCCCTCGTTTAAAAGTTATTCAATTTTACATTTTAGGGAAGCTACATATTTATAATTATTTATTTCTCTCCACCTGATGAAGACCGCTTATGTTGCGATCGAAACGTCGTGGGCTTTTTTGCTTTTATTATTTTCAATGTATTTTAATTTGAATTTTTTTATTAAAAATTTAAATTTAATTTTACAATTTTAATTAATATTTTTATTGTGTTTTTTTGCTTTTATGATTTTCAATTTTTCAATTAATTTTTTTATTATTTTCATTTTTTTCAATCTACGTGACTTTTCAAATAGGATGGGACTCAAGTCGCGAGAGATGTTGCGATTCCACGTGGCTTTTCCACATTAAAAAAAAAATATATCATGGAGCAGAAAGCCTTCCACCATCCAAAGCAGAATAAACACGGTCGAAGCCAGAGCCGGAGCTAGACATTTTGGCGCCCATGGAAATGTGCCATTCCCGCTGCCACTAGTGTGCTTCCTTAACAACTCAGCTGTCCCTTCGGGTGGCGTCCCCCTCGGAAGGGGGGGGGCCTGGGGCATCCGCCCCACCCGTCCCGCCCCGCCCTTGCAGTGGCACTGGTGGAGACTGCTTCAACATTGCAGTGAAAGCAAAACAATTTGTGCACCCTAAAACTAAAGTATTTATAAATTCAACAATTGTTGTCAACACTTTGCCACTGCGATATAGAGCTCTTTTTCAGAAGCGACCACAAATGATAGCTCAACGAAGTGGAGATTTTAAAGCAGCCAGATACTCTAAATGCATGTTCATTCTAAATGCGTTGGACAAAAAAAAACCGAAGGACTCGGAGGGGGGTGGGGGGGGGGGAATACAAAATACACGCGACCACGCAGAGAACGTGCCAACTCCAAATATACACGACCTCCTGTGTACCGGACGATATAGTTAACATCTCGCCACCGCGGCTCTCTCTGAGAGCAGCGAGCCGCATTCTCGATCTGTCAACCTCTTGTACAGTATTCCCTTTATCGGAACTCTGCTGGAAATCCTTTGGAATGGACGTAAACATGAAAACATGCGGTGTGTATAAAATTGCAAACATAATGTGTGTAATATTACGAACATAGCATCGTTATAATCATCCACGGCCATGATACATCCATTGCTGGATGCAGACCTCTCCACAATATTGCCATCCAACACTTGCGTAATTGTGCACTTATGTAATATTGCAGTAAATGCCACGAGTTATTGACAAATGTAATTGCTTCATTGTATTATTCCACACAGGTAACTCAAGGGCCCCTGGTTCATAAACAACAGAGGGGTGTATCATACACCATATCGGCTTAAACTCAAATTGTAAACGACAAAGATAAGTCGATGGATCGCTCTCATCTCTATCTTGTCTGCATCTCCCTTCTCTCACCTCACCACGTCCCTGTCGTCTACGTTTTCTCTTATCTCAACTGCATCAATATCTCTCAATCTCTAGCTCATCTGTCATTTCGCTTTGATTTGGGAAATTGAGAGTAGGGTGGGCTGCCTCCCAGGGCCGAGTTAAGCCACGGGGGGCTTTAGGGGCAGCAGCCAAGGGGCCTCCACCAGCTGGAGGGCCTCCAGAGATTAAGTGAAAGGTGATTTCAGTTGTGAATGCTGAATTTTATTTGTTGTTAGCCTTGTAAAAATACATTTTATTTTTTTATTTTTTACCTTGTTTTCCTTTTGAAAATATTACTGGGGGACTCACACAGTACCTGGAGCCCAGGGGCCAACAAAATCTTGATCCGGCCCTGGTTGCCTCCGAACATAATTTCTGATAAGGGCCCCCCCCGCCCCCCAATGGGTAAGCGCCACCACTGATGCCATACATTGTTACACATCCACAGCTGTCACCGGAGGCAATGCCGGCGATTCACGACCAGCTCGTGAGCAGCGTGGCGCCCGCGGCTACCTTAGCCGTCAGCGAGAGACGCCGCCTCGGAGATGTCTGCAAGACACGGACGCGCGGTCTGTCCACGCTCTGGACCCAAAAAGCAGCAAACTTTACACACAAACATCTTCTTTGGTTCTGTCGGTAAAGTCACGTAGAATGAGAGTAAAATAATAAATTGATAAAATAAAATAACGCAATAATATTCTCACGACGTTTCGGCCACAACACAAGCCGAAACGTCGTGATAATTTTATTGTGTTATTTGATTTTAACAATTTATTATTTTATTCTCATTCTACGTGACTTTACCGAAAGAACCAAAGAAGATGAATCCTTGCAGCCACGAGAAAGCTTTAAATCGAAACTTTACACACAACGCAAGCCAGCTTCTATGTAAGCACCTCGGTTCCACACTGATTGCATTGTGGCGGCAGTAGTGGGGGGGGGGGAGGCTAGATGGGGGGCTGAACCCCCCGCTGCTGAAGACTAAACCCCCACCTCCTCTCTATCCTACGCGTGTCCATTACCTACTATAGTCACCCAACAAATGTCTGTCCGTCCCGCGGTGCGTGACGTCACTCCACATGAGGCCCGCCCCCTCCTCATTAATATTCATGTTGTGGGTGGATTTTTACAGGAACGCAGAGGAAGGTCGAGCTGAATTAAATTATTTATTATGCAAAGTCCGCTTCAAATATGACGTTTCTTTACAGAAAGTGACGGTAAAAAAAATAATCTAAGCAGCACAGTGCTAATATCCGTGTGTGACGTCACTGCAAAAGAGCCCCCCCCCCTCTTCATTAATATTCATGCCCGCGTGGAAATTTCCACTAACGCACAAGAAGGTCGCGCACTTCACATGAGCGGGTGACGTCACTCCACATGCCGCACCCCTCCACAATAACCATTAGCGGGTGACGTCACTCCACATGCCGCACCCATCCACAATAACCATGAGGGGGTGACGTCACTCCTCATGCCGCACCCCTCCACAATAGCCATGAGGGGGTGACGTCACTCCACATGCCGCACCCCTCCCCAATCACCATTAGCGAGTGACGTTACTCCACTTAAAACGTTTGACACAACGGGTCGCTTTGTCCTTATCGATGGTCAGGTCGCGCGCGGTGGGGTGAAAACGCGGGGGTAACTCATTGTATTCTTGGTTCTTTCGGTAAAGTCACCACGTAGAAAGGAAACAATAAAATAATAAAAATATAAAACAATAAAATTCTCACGACGTTTCGACTGCAACACAAGCGATCATCATCATCAGGTGTGAAAACCACAGCAAGAATATTTGAAAAAGTGGCTTTTTTTCAAGTTTCATTTCTGTGGTTTTCACATCTGATGATGATTGCTTGTGTTGCAGTTGAAACGTCGTGAGAATTTCATTGTTTTATATTTTTTTATTATTTTATTGTTTCCCTTCTACGTGGTGGTGACTTTACCGAGAGAACCAAGAATATAAATCCCTGCAGTCACGAAAGCTTTAAAATCTAAATTTAGGGTAACTCCTCTCACTTCTTCCGAAGGACGCGTGATGAGCGTGGAAAAGTTTGCCAAATTATTTGTGGGGGGCTCAGTGGGGGGAGGGGGGGGGTCCTCACTGGAGCTCCCTCTAGTGGATGCCCTTCTGCCAGCAGTGCCGCGAGCAAAGTTATTTCAGCGCTGCACCTGAACATGTAACACCTGTTACAGAAAGAGGGGTGACGGAGCACACAACAACAACAACGACAAAAAAGCAGATCGTATCATTAGTCGATCAGCTTCGTGGGTAACATTTGTTTAGAGTTAGATAACATTGCTTGTGCTGCGTCTTCGCCCGAGTTTTTTTAATTCCCAAACCCCCCCAATTTGAACCGGTTCACATCGCAGGCTTGAGTGTCCGTGCTTCTTAACGCTCTTACGGTAACGCGAGCGAGCGCGCATAGGTGTTGGCGGTATTGTTACATTTCTCACTATCCCCACCCCCCGCCTGCACCCCCTTCCGACTTGTTAAAGCTTGGAGATACAAAGGTCGGCTTGTGTGCAGTTAGATAGCGAAGCCAGTGTTTCCCCTTATCAGTTAAAAATATCCTTCCCCCCCACAAACAAACAACAAAAAAAAGAGCTGAACCTTTGAACCACGTGCTTCTTGCTCTGCCTCTCAGCGCAATTCTGAAACGTGCACCTATCTCTCCGTCTCTCTCTCTCTCTCTTAGCGGCTCTGCAACACTTTTATATACAGTAACTTGATCTGCGAGTGTTTTGCAAGACGAGCAAAATTTTTAAATAAATATTAATTTGATATACGAGTGCTTTGGATCACAAACACGTTTCCGGAACGAATTATGCTCGCAATCCAAGGTTTTACTGTATTTAGTTATATTGTCTGTGTTAATGCCCGTCGATGAACGCTGATTCTTAAGCTCACAATACACACATTGGTGTAAAAAGCAAGTTTTTTTTTTAAATTCACACACGTTATCTTCACGTCTCTCCCGCCAGGCACTAGAGGCTGCTATATTCGCCACAATTCCTCACGATCCTGAATCGCGGTTTAATGGGTCGAATCGCCGAGGAGGCAAAATTTGTGACCGCGCAAACATTCGTACAAGAAATTAATCAGTTCTGTGGGTAACAATGTTATTCTAGAATACGTCCACTGTTCGATGGAGGCCTTTTCACACCAAGCCAGTTACAACACAGCGTTGTAATACGGTGGGGTTGGTTTTTTTTTGGTTGTGGAAGATTTGCTGGTTTATCCAGGATGTTTCTGTTTGCGCGTCGTCGCTTTAAGATGTTTCTCTGTTCATATTTTTTTGTTGCGGTTGCACCCGACTCAAGAGCCGCATGGCTCACAGGGCTATACCTAAACAGGTCCCTGCAGGGTGGGCTGGTAGGAACATTGGCAAAGTAACGTCACGGTGCCTTCGAACTTCGCCTCGCAAATGGTATTCGGCTATGGGCTGTGTGTGAATTTGCCACATCCCCAAAAGGGAAGTTCGCAAATGAGATAATGTGACTTCCAAATGTTGGGTGCAATAAGACATATCAAGTATCTGCGCTGTCTATTGCTGATTTGACACCCAACAGCACGAGATCACTTCGTTAAAGTATTGAAAGGGGACGGACGGACGGACACATTAATCTATTGCAGGCTGGTACACTCAGTTTACAACTTCGTTCCTACCAGTATAAATGAAACTTGCTTGACCACGCCTCAACTACTCGAGTCAGTGCTGGTTGGTGAAAGGTGAGGTGCAGGGATCAGGAAAGGTATCAATCACTGATGTTAGTTAGCCTTCGACGGGAATATTCATTTTTACCATTACTACTACTGCAACGCTTGTTTTCCCAAGAAATCCTCATTGAGTTTCAAGACTTGTGTTTCAGGCGGGTCCTGCCAGGTTTTCGCAGCAAGAGCGATGCTGCTCCGTGTAATTTGTAGGTAATCTTTCAGCGTGCTAATATTTGGCCCATATAGCAGTTGCACGGTGTGTTTCTTTAGCCATGGGAGGAAACCAATACAGACCAGGGGGAGAAACATACAATCCCCACACAAAAAGGCACCCCAGTCGGAGATGGAACCCAGGATCTTTTTGCTATTCGGCGCAATAACTACTGTGACTTCTTGCGTTGTCCGTTCTGCCACCCCAATCACAGACTGCTACATTCACAGGCGGTGAGCGCAAAAACTGCACCACCACTCCTTTGCGTTATTTTAATGTGTTAAGAATATGTTCCAATAAATACATTCATTGCTGGTATTGTGAACATTATTGCTACCAGTTAAAATACGTTTTAAATATAGCTATGTGTTATGTACTTAACCATGCTTGTGAATATGAGAGATGAAAAGGAATTCGATATAGACCCCCAGATCAGGTGTACGTTATTACTACCATGTGTCAACAATATCACTTTTTCTTTTGTAAGCAGAAAATAAATTTCCACTTTAAATATTACAAAAGCAGCTGTGTGCTTATTTAGTTACAGGTAATTTTAGAAATGTATATTCATGCCATATCCTTTTCCTGCCTTAAATTATTAATGCAAAAGACAACAAATAGGCCACTTATCCTCGTGGTCCTGTGTGCTATTATTAACCACTTTGTCTACATGTTTAGAAAGCTGTCTCTGTGCCATCTACATTAAACCTGCCTGGACAGTTACATAAGGGGATATCTGGCTGAAGAGTATTGAAACAATGTACTTCTAGGAAAACGCAACATAATTTTGCACAGCCAGCCAGCTGTTCCAAGCACAATTTCATTCTCGGTGAAATTCCAAGAATGATAAGACGTGCCTCATTGAATTATACGTTAATTTCGCCTTTGGGATCTCACGTGGTTATAAAGAACATGAAACTGCAACGTAGTAATTGTTTTGAAACAGGTTTCTGCTTAAGGTGTGTAAAATGTGGAGAAGCGTATATGTTATAGCCTAAAAAGATGCCCCTCCATACATTTTGCAGCCTGGGAAAATGCCAACCTTATAAAGAGAGTAGGTGGTTATTAGCACCGGCGAAAATGGCCATGAAAGATCCTTGTTTGACGCAGAATCATACAATACGTGACACAATATAATCATTATGATCTACAACACTATGCAGATGTGCAGCAGTCAATCTCTATCAATTATCTACCAGAGTCTAAACTTCAGAACAATGTCACCTTCAGTATGAGTAATGTGACCTGTGTGCAGACCACAAAGTCACACCACGTGCTGTGTGCAATAACAGCATTTGGAATCCTGTGGTCTGCAGCGCAATACCAGAGGGTAAACTACAGCGGGCACGTGGCCTGCAGCATACACACCAACATATCCCTGAGCCTCAGTGAGGTTTTATTGTATAAATAATTGTAAGTATTACAACGTATACTTATTTCTAAACATTGATTCGTCACTGTGTAACAAAAAATAATTGTTTTTGTTCCTGGGTAGTAAGTGTTATTTTCTAATTGCTTACGCCTCAAAAGTACAGAAAATGGATATTATTCCCCACAAACTTTGCTTTTGTGATCAGGACACAAAAGCAAAGTTAACAATCCACTCCATTAATAATTACACTGTGTAACAAGCAAAGTCTGTGGGGAATAATAGCCATTTTCTATACTTTTGAGGCATAGGCAATTAGAAAATAACATTACCCAGGAACAAAAATCGTGTTACATAATTATCATGCAACGAATTTTACACCAACATATCCCTTTCCCTTAATATTGGTTAACGTGTGAATTTTAAAATGAATGTTTTAAAATATACATTGTTTGGTCATTTACCCCACAGTTTATTCCACTTGTATGTATGTATGTTGAACCTGTGCTAATTGGGGGTGCGGTAAATTATCTTATAAGATATCGGAATTATGTGTTTTTGAAATATGTTATACCGTAAGATAAAAAAAATCCAATAGGAAATTTCACAGAACAGTGTCCCCAGTATATAAGAGGAGAAATTTTTTCCCAAAAACCATGCCACAGTAGAAAACACACTTTCCCCCACACTCTGCAACGTGAGTGTTGCATGGCAGTAAACCAAATCTATTTAACTCAGAAACTGGAATGTAGCCTAATGAATGTAGCGTGTTCACCGGACTGAGACAATGCACACTTAAAATATTTGACAACCCGGTTAAATCATGAGTGGCTGAAACCCAGATTCCAGCTTAGGATCTCAGCAATGCCAGTGCTTTGACCTCTGAACCACCCAGTCACATCCAATGAAATTGGCCAAACATCCCCTTTGTTGCAGTCAATCTCAGTGACGCTTTATTTGATAAATAATTTCCATTACTGCAACGTATACTAATTGCTAAACATTGATTTTTATAGAAGCAACTTGATGATCAATGTTAATTGATTAATTATTGCGCTGGTGCATTTAAACCACATACAGAATCCGGGATGTAATATAAAAAAAAATGTAAAGATACACATATCAGCTTGCACATGGAAACTGGCGAATAAACAATGATGTGTATGAGATATGTGTGCAGAGTGTGGGATTTTATTTGGCCTCGTGTATTGAACTTGCAAGAATCGTTGACATGCATGCTGTCAATACTACAAAGGACGTACCTCGACTGTATGCGTAATTGAACCTACAACCTCCATCTGTTAAGTAAAATCACTAAACAAATGTTTGATTTCACCTGATGGTGACCGTTTGTGTTATGGTCGAAACGTCGTGAATAATTTTATTGTTTTATATATATTTTATTATTTTATTGTTTCCCTTCAACGTGACTTTACCGAAAGAGCTAAGAATATGAATCACTAAACAAGTTTAACTTTTATTATTCTTCCTACTATATATTGCCTTGACCAAGTTTATTCCACCATGATATTGGCGGCATGTGAAACATTGTCCATTCAAAACCCTTTCAGATTAGTGCCTCGCCATGCGTTCGTGAATGGACATCGAAGTCTCATAGACATTTCTGCAATTCATTAAAGTGACACCTCCAATTTCCTCCTTGCCCGGATACAGAAAAATGTTTGTTTTCTGACAAGTAAGCATTTTTTTGTTTACTTTTAGAGCTGATATTTTACCAAAATAAAGCTCACTGTCAAATTTTATAGTTTTTTTCTTCTGCCATCATTGGTGACTGGACCAAGACCATATACATTTAGGAGAATTAGAAACCCGATTACTCACAAGTGTCAGGAACTAGGATTCGAACTGAGGTCTCTGTGGCACCAGCTCGGTGCTCTGACCTCTAAGCCACTTGGCCACATCCCACAAAGAACACGGTAATTAAACGTACATGTGATAAATCACTGCTGTAATTGAAGGCCTCAACATTGTCCACATGGGCAGAGTGTTTTCGCGCTGTTTAAGGAATATTAATGGCAGGTATTATTGGCTGGGATTGATAGGAAGGTCAAACATAGTCTCCTCTCCGCAAATGTGTAATTTCCGAGTTCTCTAGAATCTGTAGCATGAGGTAAACATCCTGGGGTTCTAGTGATTGCTAAGCCACTTACGTTCTTAATTTTCTTGTTCAACAATATACTCTATCAGCAAACAATCCAGACTAACAAGATGAATATTCATCACAAAAACGAAAGACACCCACAGGCACACCTTTGACAGTCAATCTGAATTGTGTTACATGACTACATCGTTTACATTCTACTGATGTTCCATTAAGCTAACATTCAGTTATTAAAATATGGCGTGACACTTTTTATTAATATTTTTTTGCACTTACATTACAGCTCAGGATAAGGGTAGACATAGTTTTAATTGTACTTTGAGGAGAGAAATTTATGTTAAAATTTTCATTTTGCAAGCCGTAAAAGCATCATCACTCTCCACACACCGTACCATTTTCACAGGGAAGTTTGTGTTCGGGTATCAAATTGGAAGCATTGATCATAGCTGGAATTATACAGCAAAGCACTTTTATTAAATACATTTGCACACATCCCCCATTTCGCAGTGCACCTTAGGTACTAGCTTCTCTTTGAATGAAACAGGATCCACAATTAGGACTGAAAAATCTGATAAAGCAGCAAACACAGGCACTGCTCTTAATCTTAGCCCACTGCTTTTCCACTGTGATCTTGGAGCTACTAATGAACATTTTCTATGTGGGTGTCCGAAATATCGAGAGTTCTTCCTTTTTTGTCCCATTGTCCCTTTATTGTAAGTCCTCCGTGACGCAAAGGGCACCATAATCTTTGAAAATAAATATTGAAATAAATGTTTCATTAACTCTTTATATGAATTAAAGCACCATGAAACAAAAGCGTACCTTTTGTGAATATAACCTTGTGTGCATGAATAAACTTTTTGAGATATATCTTCTCTGAAACGTACACGGCTAATGCTATCTACAGTGCTTACTCCTCAGACGCCTGCGATGACTCCCTTATTATATAGCATTGTAATTGTTTATATGTAAAGCTTAGTAATAATATTACTAGAGGGGCATAGGGCTTGGCACATTGTGCTATGCACCCGGCACCCTGATTTTGACTTCCAGCCAAGCCTATCCTGCACTGACCAGCAATGGTGAAGTATGGCCAAACAACCCCATTACTGATGCAGTGTGGGAAGGCTTTCATGAAGCAGTGCATTGACAAAGGGATATTAATTATGAAATGCGTATTGTTATATATCGCTATAACATGTTCAATTGTCAAAGTAATTAGTAATGCATTTACGAGCAGATGCTTAAGTATTTAAAATAATAATTAATATCTAAGTAGAGTCCAGTTGCCCATGTTACTTTTTGTATAACTTTTTAATTATAAATCCTGTGCAGAGACGGCATACATGAGGGGGGGGGGGGGGGAAATGCAGTGTTCAGTTAGCGTATTATATAAAACTATACACAAAATAAATACTCATTCGTAACCATCGAGAAATGTTTATGGCATCAGGCTGGCTCCTGATAAACTGCTATCTTTAAGGGCATAGTATAAACAAGTTACGCATATTTTAACGGCTCATTAGTCACTGCCTCCTTAGAATGGGCTTTGGAATGTCCCGTGATTGTATCTTTGAAATGCCCCAAAAACAATGTTGTGTGAGAGCGTATTTTCTTTTTTATATTTTGCTTATTTTTTTTTCCCTCCACGTTTTTTTTTGCCGGACATAATTTTTTCTTAAGAGAGGAACAAAACCGTAATGACATTCTTCCTCCTTTAGAACACGAGAGAGGATGTGCTGATGAGGCACGAGGGGCCTGTGTGGGGGGGCACAGTGGATTCAAATCAGAGACAGCGAAAACAACAAATTGGACGCACACCCAGAAAAATCCCACACAGCGTGCAGCGAGTAGGGTGGCACTCGTTTCTAATCCAGAGACAGGGGAAGCAAAGCCTGACGGATCCAGCAGAGATGCGAGGCCTGCATAAGACGGACACCCGCAGGGCACCAAAAACCTCTTGAATTTGTACTTATCTGGGTTGAGCTTCAGTGTATTTCTCTGTTTTTTTTCCAACTTCCAAAAAGCTGTTGTTGTTGCTCTCAGCTTGACTTCTCACTGGCAGGCAAAGCCCACCTCCCCCCCCCCTATTTCGTATTTTCCTTAATGGCTCGCGTCCAGTAGTGACCTCTGAACTCTTTACATTTGTTTTACCGTCTCTTCAGCTGTCTTTCTCCATCTCTTTAGCATGCTCTTTGTATCTGCTTCGTAGGTACAGCGATTTTGTCTCTCGTCTCCCATCACTTGTTCTCGTGACCTGTCCGGCCTATTTCCACTTAAGTTCTTTAGCTTTAACAAGAGGAGAAGGAATTTACTCTCAGAGTCGTGAGATAGTACCTTGGCCAGCTCAAGTTCAGGAGCCGTGACAAGTGTATCGTATAATGAACACGAACTCTCAGTCCGCAATACCAAACATGTGTGGCACTGCTTTAAGAGCCTCAGACCAGTCACAAATCAGCGCTCAAATTAAATTGGTCCAACATTGGTCGATTCACTTGAGTCAAGTTTACTCAACCCCTGAGGAGACAAGATGGACCGCAGCTGCACGGTGAAAACATTTCCATTTGTTGAGTTAATAAGAGCTCCATGACGAAGATCAGGATCAAAATATGATCATGGCCAAGGCTGTTGATGCCACCACACCTCACAAATACTGTCTACTTCTGCGCTAGATCCTTCAGCTGCCGCACAGTAGTAAGGCGATCTCCAAGGTCTGCCCAAACAGAATCCCACGTGGTTAAACATTTTAAATTAGCGTATTAAAATATACACAATGGAGAGTTGATTAATGTGGATGCATTTGATATATTTTGACCAAATGAAATATTTGGCTGACATGAGTGCTTCTAGTTTTGAGTCGCAAATCATATGATGTAATGAAAGGTACATGTAAAAGTGTACTACACAAACACATGCTATGAATATATATCACTGATAATGAGACGGGTGTATGTGTGATAGGGAATATTGTATCAGATGTCAAAGTAACATTGTTGAGCACAATAAAATGAGATACCACATTTTAGAATCAGTATATTTCTTAATTACAGCCCTTTGTCAATCCACTACTCGATGAAGGCTTTCTCATGCTTTGTCACTCATAGGAGTTGTTTGACCATACTTCACCGCACTCGTCAGAGTGGATGTCACCCGCTACTGATGTTCACTCCGATTGGGATTTGAATTCAGGTTGCCGGGTTTAATAGTCCTACCAGACAGTCTCGTCCCTTCACCTGATGAAGGCCGCTTGTGTTGTGGCCGAAACGTCGTGAGAATATTATTGTGTTATTTTATTTTATCAATTTATTATCTTATTCTCATTCTACGTGACTTTACCGAAAAAACCAAAGAAGACTGCACCAGCACTCTGAATATATAATACACTGCTGCATAACTACGTGTAAATTGCACACGGGGGCACAAATCATGCTACTCTCAAGGTAGGTCAAATAGGAAGAAAAAAAATAATCCAGGTGACAGATCGCAAGCTAGATATAGTGTTTACAAAATAAACAATCTTAACGTGATAACTGCATTGCTGTAAAGTAGAAAAAAAATACCAAAACATGTAATATTGTTATTTAAAACAATGTGTGGTATAAACACGACTTCAGTTACTCGAAACATTACTGCACTAATCAGCGAGTAGTTTGTAGAGACGAAGCTTCAAAAATATGCCACACAGAGGCATCAGCTATCGAGTGTGCAGGCAGCGCTATTGCACAGACGCCCGCACACGCCGGAGTGGCCAGGAGCCAGCGACGAAGAGTGGAGGGGAGGGCATTGGACATGGAGAGGGGGGCTCATCCCATTCCGACCAACACCAGGGCCCATGCCAAGCATGGCACACCACTGATGCCAAATATTATTATGTCAGACACAATTTTAAGGTTTATGAAGTATGCTCTTGTTTTTTTTAATGGTTCAATCCTTCCGGGTCATACATTTTAATAACCAGGGTGCAGTGGTGCACGCGTGTTGTCCAGAAGTTTATTACAAGCTTTTATTTAACACACTGTTGTTGTCGTATCCTCAAATTCTGTAACTCGATTTTAACCCACTTCCCAATGTGGTATCGACTGCAAACTTGGTATACTTATGTTATACTGATGACAATACTATATTCTATCATTAAAAATAAAATAAAAACATTTTAAAACATTTTTATGTTATGTTTCGACTTGCCTCTAATTGTCCACGGTCAACTGACGTTGGCTGTTAATCACCACGGCCCCCTTATGTTGTGGCATTACTAGTACATTTCATTAAAGCGTGTTTAATTTTTTTTTATATGTCACTTATTAAGGCAAGGGTTTGAAATTCAGTCAGGCTTTCCCGGAACTATCGTGAGCCATGATCAATCAACTGCTGGGTGAAGGCCCTTTCAAGGCTGATGAAAATTCCCATTATCCTGCGATGTAACAGCTTTCCTGGATGAATAATGATCGTCAGCATTGTCATTATTATTCTGCTGTATACTGACGTAAGGGATCTGCGGGCCACCCTTGACGCACACGCACCACGCCAAAACGACATCTCCGCTCTCGCGACAACACGCACCAATCACACGCGCGGAATCAGGGGTCAAAGGGCAGTGACGTCACCCGGGCCAGGCGTACCCGCCGTGGGTGTGTATTGGGAGCGAGGGCGGTGATGGAGGGGTTATTAAATGGGGCTTTGGGACGTGTGGTGTTCGGGGTTGGTCTTGGAACGAGTGTCGCTGTGCGTTGGTGCAAAAAATAAGTGCTTTGACCGTTCTATGACTCCTCTTCACTATTGTCAACATGGTGTGAAGATGCCTTCATCCAGCAATTTTAATGTTCAAGGGCTGAAAATGATTATGGTTATTGTTAAATGTATATTTCAGTATAAAATGTAATAGACAAGATGAAAACCAACAAGAAAACCTAATGAAATAAAGTATGCGAGCAAACTCAAAACTTAAGAATACATTTTACAAGGATGCATTTTAGATTTTCTCTACTCAAATGTACATATTTACTTATATATGAGGATGACACAACGGGAGTGGAGGGAACATAACCTGACGGATTGGCGATTTTTATTTATGTATTGCTAACTTAGGTTTCTAACGAGCTTCAGAGGCTATCATAGGCATGATTTGGCAGGAGCAACCTTGTTAAAAAGATTGCTCGCGTTTTTTCCAGGCCATTATTTATTAATAACGCCATTAACTGCACCATCCTATGTGCTGATGCTTACATTTATGCATTTGCAAGTAATGCAACGTGTGTGCACGCGTGACTGTGTGTTTATGTATGAGTGCAACGGTTAGTGTTAAGTACTAAGAACCTGGCGACTCGAGTTCAATTCCCATTTCATCATGGGACCTCCTTTGCCATTGTCAAAATATAAGAATAGGGTTTCCCCTTTTTTCTGGCAACAAAACAGTTGTGTTAAGATGTTAAAACACCAAACTGAAACCTTTTGCAAGGAATCATGTTCGCATTAACCACATATACTTGTGAAAATACAAACAAAAAAAAGGGTAAAACCTATTCTTGTAGTTTGACACTGGCAAAAGAGGTCCCATGATGTAGCTGCTCACCCCAAGCTCTCATTACTCTGATAGTGCATTGCCTTTGTGTTGTTTGCCTTTTGGCGTCCTCTGGTCTAACACTGTTTGAGACTAGGCTCTAAAGAAAGCTGTCTCTGGTGTGGACCAATCAGTTTCAAGGACAATGCATATACTGTCAGAGCGTGTTTTTGTTTGTGTTTTCACCACAAGTATCTGTGGTTAATGCAGACATGATTTTTTGCAAAAGGTTTCAGTTTGGTGTTTTAACATCTTAACACCTGTTTTGTTGCCATAAAAAAGGGGAAAACCTATTCTTACCTATTCTTGGGTCTTTCGGTAAAGTCACGTAGATAGGTTCAAAGAAAATAGTAACAAATAAAAAAAAACTACGACGTTTCGATCGCAACGCAAGCGGTCGTCTTCAGGAAAAGGGGGGTTAGCTTCCAAGGGAAACTGTTTATAAGGGTTTGAAATGGGAATAGCCCAAATGTCAGCAGCCAATGATAATGTAAGTGTTCGGTAGCGAGCCCGGCAGTGGTTCGTTTTCCACCAATCAAAGGGCTGCCAGGTGAAAATTAGCATGCTAAAGAGAGATTAGCATGTTAATGGAAGATCACAGAGCCACAACCAAGGGGTCGGCCCGTGAAGTGACTGTGAAAGCGCAAGTTTGAAATGGGCGTAAAGCACAACCAACATCGGAAGGTGGTAGGATGGAAACATCATAGCCAATTATGACTCAAACTGGTTGATAACGTCCTTCCAATTGCTCAGTTTGTACCCATCTTCTCGGTTGAAATTGTGTCTGTCTATATATATGGATGGCTTCATGAACGAATCTTTGTTGATAGCCAGTGGGCTTGCAACGTACTTTCGTCTTAGAAAAATCAATTTCGTGTGAGCCCACCGCATTAAAACAATGATCGGCCACAGCCGAGGTATTGGTCCTACCATGTTTCAGATCTGTCTTATGTTCACGAACACGGTCCGAGACGTGTCACCTAGTTTCCCCAATGTAACTACTGCTGCAGACACAGCTTAGTTTGTAGATGCCAGGGTATTGCATGTCAGGGATCACATCCTTCACAGATGGGATCAGATCACGAATTTTATGTACTGTGTTAAATCGAACCTGGATCTTGTGTTTGCTCATGATTTTGTAAATATTTTTAGTGACCCCTGCTATGTATGGCAAGGTGATGGTTTTGATGGGGTCCTCAGATGGTTCTTTCCCAATGGTTGGGGTGATAGCTTTATGGATTGTGTAGTCTGAATATCCATTCATCTTGAGAGCTTGGTGTACGTGTTCCAGTTCACTGGCTAGGTGATGATGGTCGGAAATACATCGAGCTCTATGGTGTTGAGTTTTGATGAGGGAATTCTTCTGGGATGGATGGTGGTGGGAATCAGGTTTTAGGTAGGCATCCGTATGGGTGGCTTTCCTGTAGACAGACTGTCCCATTGAGCCATCTGGTCTCTTTTCGATTAAAACATCCAAGAATGGTAACTTGCCATCCTTTTCCATCTCCATGGTGAATTTGATGACTGCATGTATGGAATTGATGTGGTTGAGGAATTGGTTCAGAGCTGGTCGGCCATGTGGCCATATGATGAACATGTCATCTACGTACCTCTTCCACAAGGACAGACGTAGAGTGGATGCCTGGATGGCATCTGTCTCAAATTTTTCCATGAATACATTGGCTACAAATGGAGATAAGAGAGAACCCATTGGGGTACCTTCAACTTGTTTGTAGAATGTTCCCTTCCAATTGAAGTAAGTGTTGGTGAGGCAATGTCTCACCAGGGCCGGTACATCAGCATTCAGTCCTTGGTGGACCAAATCTTCAATGATTGCAATGGTGTCAAGCACCGAAACTTTGGTAAACAAAGAGACCACATCGAAACTAACGAGCAAATCACCTGGAGATAGTGAGATTTCCTTAATTAACGATACAAAGTGAGCGAGTCTTACCCGCTCAAAGGCGGGGCCTGGCCGCGCCGAGAGGTGTGTGGGGGGGGATGGAGCCCGAAGGTTCAGGGTTGTTGCAGGGTCCTGGGTCCTGGCTGCGTCGCTGCTCGCCGTCATCTCTCCCCGTCGTCCGGCCGCATGGAAGATCCTCCGCACGGCTCCCATCGCCATTATCGTCATGCCAGTCAGCTGTGTGGTTGGATGTAGGCGATGGGACTATGTGGAGAGGTCGGTTGTGCGTAGCTCAAGTAGAGACGTACATGTATATATATTACCCAGAGTTATGCCCAGTGAGGGCAGATATATATGTATCGGCCTGTGTTGTGCCCATTGTGGGAATAAATAAGAAGAAGCCCTCTACACGACGTGTCTCGGAAGTCGCTCATTACATTTGTATGAATGCATGTGTGCCCGCTAAAACATGTTGAGCAACAAACTCGATTATTAAAACAGCGATTCCGTTTATTAAGGTGAAAGCTTGAACAAGTGTAGCGTTGAGCAATTCTTGCCCAAGCATAAATCACTGCCCTATGATTAACATTTCTCATTAATGAAGAAATCAATAATTATGTTTTTTTGCTGAGTATATACTATGATGGTGTCATAAACAGTCCATATGAAACCATACAGAGGCCCAATAATGATGATTTATTTCACATGTATTTCTATTGGGGGGAAAATAGAAACATATAGTCACGAATTAAGATCAATGTGCTGACATATGCAGAGCTGAATCCATACTAAATACTCATACACTGGTCAGAATGTGACTCATTTCCCAAATTCCCTGTGCCATGTTGTAGAGTGACACAGGAGGACCGACGAGCTTTGTCACACCAATGCATTCACAGTTTCGAAAAACCACAACAGTTTACCGAGCATCTCAGACATAACTTAGAATTTTGACACCGACTCGGCCTTTCACGCCAATCTCAGTGCTATAAACCGTGACCGATATACAGCAGGTATCAATGGAGCTGCTAGCTGGGCCCCGTAGATATATACGGCGCACTTCACATAGAGCAGGTAGGGGCTTTTACGGCCGTGTTTTTGCAGGAACTAAAAATTAAACAGCTACAAAAAAAACCCACAAGCGTCCAGATTCACATGGCTCCAGCAGGCTCCGGGCGGTGCTATTAACCGGCATGGCTGAGCCAATGGGAATTTGAACCACCGACAGAATCACCCGCCTGATGGCAGGGCATTTCAGGACAGCATATGTGTAGTGAGTCACTCAGAGACACCGGTAGTAGGAGGCACTCTATTTATTATAGCCTTCACAGGTACAAGGAGTAACTACACTATGGTCAGGACAGTTAACAGGCTGCCTGACTAAGAACGCCGAGGAGGTGAAGACGGTGACGAAGACTCCAACAGCACGACGGGTTCCACTCCAACAACAGCCCCGAACCTTCGCTCGGGGGTCCCCTTTTATCTACCCAGTGTGGCCTCTCTCCGCCCTCGGTCACACCCCTCTTCTAGAACCTACTACCCCACGTGCCCCCTCTATCACATTTGCCCCGCATCCCTTTCTCCGGTTTATCACATGACCTGCTGGCAGACAGGGCTGCTACAACTGCAGATCCCCTTCTCTGCCAGCAACCAGCGCTATGCGCCATAGTGACCCATTCCATGTCACTGCATCTGTACGATTATCAATACACGGATAACCCACACACAGCTTTTCCTCCAATCTGCTATCCCAGCTTCTGCTATCTCTGATTCATTTTCTCTGGGCCTTCTATTATTTGTGTTGTATGTATGTAGAACTTATTTCGCACCGTACGTAGCCAACTGTGATAATATAATCAAAGGTGCGGGGGAAGGACAACAAAAAAACACAAGCACAGTTCTAAAGAAATGAGTTTTCAATCTAGATTTTAAAAATGCATAACTCCAGTGGCTTCCTAATACCAGAAGGAAGAGCGTTCCAGATGGCTGTGGAAGCACATATGAAAGCGTGGGATGCAGTGACCATCTTTGTTCGATGGCTAGCGAAAAGGCTCTGGCGAGGATGACCGGAGTTCGCTTGATCGTTTATGCTCCTTGACGAGGTATTTTGGTTCATTTGTGGCGACCTCTTTGTGTGTAATGAGTGCGACCTGATCATTATGCAATCGTTCGGCAACAGGAAGCCAATGCAGCTCGGCGAGCACTGGACGGACGTGGTCAGATCTTGCAGTGCATCATCACGGCACGTGCCAAATAATGTTTGTACACGCTACAACTTGGTGTTGTTGCTGCCACTGGGCCCATGGCAATTGTTTGGAAGAAGTCCAGCTGGAGTTTCGATGGCTGTGCCAGCGAGAGGACCGGCTTGTGCATTGCTCCTTCAAACGCACAAACTTCGACGGGGCAGAGCATCGATTTACACTGGTTCACATTTCTTTGCAATTATAAAAAAGCAAAACTTTCGCATTCTCAGCCAAGCACCTATCGGGGTTGGCTCTGCCCGCTTGTTACCGCTCCGTGTGTTGGATCTACGGGGAGCACGCTGAGCTTTATCGGCTGCTGACAACGAGGCACTGTGTTTGAAACTGGCGATATCCCAGTCACGTTTTAATTGACTTCTGCTGGGAAACACATGCACATCCACAAAACGCAGTGGCGCTAGCGATTAGCACGCTTCTGCGCCTTACCCACCAATGGCCAACCAAGGCAGAGTCCGAACACGTCGTGATGCCGGTAAAGTCGTGGGGCCAAACTCGCGTTTGGATTAGCCACGGCTGCAGAGCAAAGCGATGCTCCGCTGAATATCGGTGTGTGTGTGTGCAGCCCTGCGATTGCCTCTTTTTGCTCCCTGGTGTCCCTGCTGGCGGTGGTCATCGATTGGGTATTAAAAGCTACCAAACACTGCCACCGTGAGAGAGAGAGAAACAGCGATTCCTGGGGGTTTCGTTGCACCTGGGCGGCTGGGGGGTTGCATGGGCATCAGGCCAGTGCCGGATTATGCTATAGTAGAATAAGTAGCAGATGCTACGGGCCCCGCGCTAAATGCTTTCAAGCTATCAATTCTGGTTCAGTGATTCTGCACTTGCTCTATTACTATAGTACTATACTGCCTTCAACATTTATGAACGAATGGGTGTTTAAGGTTAGCGATTTGTCTATTATCTGGCTGTGTAGAAAATGAAAAAATACAATTACTTTACTGTGAAAGTTAAAAGTGTGGTTTATTTATATATATATTTTTGGGCCCTTTTATAACATATGCTACAGGCCCCGCACCAGCTTAATCCGGCACGCCATCAGTCGAGTAGCTATTAGAAGCCACTCTTCTCTGTGGGGTACAAACGGAATTCTCACACTGCTTGTGCCAACGTTTTACATCGCTCCTCCGTAGCACAACTCCCTCACCAGCTAGAAATGTGGGAGGACTTTGCAAACAACAACAACCGCCATTCGCCACGAAGTGGCAGTGACGTCCCCAGGGCGATTGTGCCCGGCTATGTGCACGTTGAAGCCACATGCAGAATCGAAGAGAGGACTTTGCACACACACAGCCGCACACACCTACACAGAAAGTGATAAGCAGGGCGTGTGAAGCGGTCTAATTACAAACTCTTGTTGCCATGCCCTGAAGATATCAACCGTGCCCTTCTTGTCCACGTTTTGGCAACATTGTCACTTAACGGTATTATTGACTGGTAAGTAACCAGCCGGACTTGGACTAGGCAACTCAATTTTTTCTGAGAACTGTTGAGGTGCAAATCACTGCCGAAACTCTACTGTTATTCTTCACCACCGCAAACTTTTGAAATTCCAGAGCCCGCGTAAAGGATACAAATGCAACCTGGGGCTAACCTTTGAAAGCTATCCAGTGGAAACGCTTGTAAAAAAAAAGAAGTGATATAATAAGTGGCCCATGTGCAAATGTCAAAGCTATAAACAGGCCCAATTGACCTGAGCACATGGAGCCTAGGGATCACCGCCTATATTTATAATGGGGGATTGACTGTCTGCGTGAGTAAACACTTGCAACCATTACTGATTTTCTTGTCGAGCGTCTAACACGGACACACCGTGTATACATTACACAGAGCCGTGCTGTTAGATACTGCCTCTTTAAATGTAAATTATAAGCGAGCATTCATATTTCCACTACGTTTAATGATCTTGTTTGGTATATATTACATGATATACCTGAGCGAAACTACCATTTGTTTGAGGGGTGGAGCAGTGGATTGGGAACTTGCCTTTGAATTTGGCGGCCTGAATTTGTTTTTCAGCCACGTCTAGCATCAGTGGAGAGTGATATCTGAACCAGTCCTGGGTGCCCCCTTTCACCAATCTGCGCTGACCAGCGTGGTGAAGTATGGTCAAACAACCCCCTTGACTGACACAGCATGGGGGGGTCTTCATCCTGCAGTGGATTGACGCAGGACTGTCAAATTAAACTTTTGATTACAGCTTAATGTGCGCTTTATTTTCAGCCTCATCCAATGCAATATTATAAGTACTTAATCACAGGGATCTGCTGGTTCCTGTATCATCTTGGGGGTAGAGTGAGGAGTATACATGTAAAACTTTGAACATTTTCAAAATGTAACAGAATGTCATGTTTTTTATGTTGTTTGGTAATGATAAGAGCTATTCAGAGTTTGTATTTATCCCTCCTTGCACGGCATAATTATACAGCAGGATAATGTGACGCATTATGACCACAGACTGCTCATTAAAATTGCATTAACAATCATGGCAAAAACACAAATGAAAAGACCTGCACGTAATAAGTAACATGTAATTCCCCTCACAAACGTGATAATAGAACGTTACTGATCGTCCAATCACGCATTTGCACACCAATTAGATGCGTTGCAATTGCGCAAGCTGCACGTGTGACACTGGGCAACGTCACAATATTTCGAATACGTAAACACAAAGTTACATAGAGGGTCACACGTTTCTGTTGAGCCGAGTAAACAGTTCCTATCGTTTACGTGAAACCGCGCCTAACAACAAAATATTATTGAAACGTGGAGACGATGCAGCCCGACACGTCCGCTGCCCATTTACAATTTTCCCTCCAAGCCGAACTGCGTGTAAATGTTTTTTTTCTCAAAGGGTGAAGGTACAGCCCTGACATGACCTTGATCGGAGCGTAGCTGGTCGAAGGGCCTCTACGAGGGAACTCTGGAGGGCCCATCCAGAGGATATTTTGGGCCACTTTTCCACACTCATGGCCAGACGTCTTGGAAGAGGTAGGAATATCCACACTTTACCACAAGACCTGCGGATTGACTAGCTGTGGCATAAACATTTTATACTGAGGCGGGAGGGACACAATAATTAATGGTTAGCACACCGGACCCTCAATCTCGGTGTGCTCACCATTAAACCACAACGGTGCAGAAATATACACCAGGAACAGCCTGATTATTTTTGTTTAGCAAGTAGAGATGCATCGATTCATCCATTAAAATATATTATTTTACTCGATGTGCGCGCATCAAATCACGAATCTTATAATCGATTATTTATGATTATATACAAACGATATGCCAACATTACATATTGTATCATGCGGGAAAAAATAGTACAAACAATATGGTAAAAATAAGAAACAACATGAACAAGTTGGTCCAAAAATATATCTTCTTTTTGCATTGCAACCATGAATTGTGAGAATTAATGAAACTGAGTAAACTATCCGTTGGATTTTGATTTAAAGCTTTCGTGACTGCAGTAATTCATATTCTTAGCTCTTTCGGTAAAGTCACGTTGAAATTCTCACGACGTTTCGACCATAACACAAACGTTTGTGTTGTGGTCGAAACGTCGTGAGAATTTTTATTGTTTTATATATTTTTTATTATTTTATTATTTCCCTTCAACGTGACTTTACCGAAAGAGCTAAGAATATCCGTTGGATGCTTAGCTTTCCCATCATTAGTCTGCCGTGATTTTCCCAAAGGAGACCATAATTGCAATACAATCTGTAACATGCTCCAAGAGCCTGGTTGGTACAATATTTTGAAAACTAAAAATACATTTAACATTCTCAGTTTTCACACGCTGTGCAATAAGCTGTCAACTGTCACTCAGCCTACCAATGCTGAATTGAGATTTGAACAATGTATGTTTAAATGGCAAGAGCAGCTGGATATTGGAAATGTAATACCAATATTGCACCCTGTCGCAGTGTCACAAGGGTCTGCCCTTGTCACTTTGGCGTATATTAATGGTCCGCTAACATTTGCTAAGTCATGTGTACCCTTTTATATGTCTGCATATAAGATGAGCCCTTATATTTTAAAAGCGGTTACCGCATGCAATATCGTCAGGTATTTAGCCCTGCAGGACTTTGACATCGCAGTAACTACTAAATTAGAACGGTTGCCTATGTACGGTGGGAAAGGAGATCAACATGCATATATACAAATTTAATGCATTGCCACGATTCAGGATCGTAAATAGATTTTAAATAAATTGTCTTCCATCACGGTGACTGTAGCGGCCCTGAGTAGCTGCAAGGGTTACGCGAACGAAACCCGTTATGTATGACATATATGAATCGAAAAATCATAGATTGTTACAAACGCAACTCGATATAATTATTGGTCGATTGAGAGTCAATACCAATTTATGTATCGTGACCCTCTAGTAGTCATGGTATAAGTGTTCAGAAACAAATGGACGAAGGCCTTCCCAAACTACCGCCACCTCGGACGATCCTGTAATGATATATGTATCCTGGCATCTGCATACAAGCCAATTTCATCGCTTCATCTCCTCAGTAGATGGCCTCTCAGAAGGGTCTCATTACTTGGCTACTGCTCCATTATTATTCTTGACCATCGGCTGTCATCCCCTCCAGTCGTGACGTGTCCTACCCAAGCCCACTTTTTCTTCATAGTTTTATTGATGGCATTAACCTGCATCATTTGAAGCGTGCATTTATTAATGCTTCTTTGTACACTTTTCATCCTTTGTTTTATATTTGTCGTCAATTACGTTTCTGACAAAAAAATAATTGCAGGTAATACGCACTTGTTTAGAATATATATTTACATATTCTTTGGGTCTTTCGGTAAAGTCACGTAGATAGGTTCCGAGAAAATAGGTTCAAAGAAAATAACACAAGCGATCCAAATGTCGTAGTTTTGTGTTATGTTCTTTGAACCTATCTACGTGACTTTACCGAAAGACCGAAAGAATATGAATTCCTGCAGTCACGAAAGCTTTAAGTCAAGATATATTTACACACCCATAGTGGCTTATCCTTGATCCAATGTAAAAATTAATGACATAATGTCTCATGTGCCTCAAGGAAAACTCTCCAATACTACAACCCCACTGGTGTGTAATTCCCTTCCTCTGGCGGTCCACACGTCTGGAACCCTTCCACTGTTCAAGGTTCCGGCTCAAGACTAGTCTCTTCTCTTCTCCATATGTCTGATCTTCATTCACACTTGTACTGCACCAATTCTGGTCTCAAGCACTGTACAGAATTAGCTTAAATAAAAACTTAACTAAGCGTTCCCTCTCATCACTTTATCTCATCACATTATTTCTCTCTCTCTCTCCTCTCTCTCTCAATCCAGTCGTGTAGAGTTCCAGATGCAAATCGCGTGTAGTTAAAATCGCGGATAGCAAGTTCCTGAATAACAGGGGAACACTCCCGTCGGAATGTGTAGCGTGGTTGGCATGGGGCCCCCCTTTCAAATCGCCCGCTTCTTCGCAGCCTGCCCGCCCTAGGCCCCTCCAGCCCTCGACTCCAGTGCAGTTGCACCGCCTGCACACCCGATAGCTCTGCCACCAATTCTACCCATCATCACTTGGTCTAACAACAATCAAAAATGAACTTCGTTCGCGAAAATATCCAGACATGCACATCGTTACCCTTATTTCTGCAGTCTCATGAGCGAGCAAATTGAAATTGACTATCAATCCAAACTGTGGAGTATTTTGTCAAATGTTTTAATCGATCTCATTTTAAAACGTAAACCTGAGTAAATGGCTACGTTTAGAAATAAACGTTCATAATTGCACAAAGTAACAGGACCAATAGGTGAACGGTTGCCTGAACAGCCGTTACTGCCATTGCTGCTGTGTGCTCGTATACGTCAGCCTCAGAAATGTTACTTGCCCTGAATAGCTCCAAATGCTGCAATGTCCTCTCTGAAAGAGGTACAAGGCTCATCTCCAGACGTGAACATGTCACTCAATACCGTGACACGAGTAACCTGCTCCCCTGTCAAGACGAGAAATCGTCTCCCAGCCATGCTCACGCATTGATGGGGAAGCTCGCATTCACATTTACATTGACTCTGACTGTATGACACACACACTCCGTTTCACTCAGACACACACACTCACATTCACTACGACACACATACACTTCAATTCACTACGACACACTCACATTCACTACGATACACACACTCGCTTTCACTTACGACACTCACATTCACGACGACACACATACACATTCACAATGGTATTCAAAAAAGCATACACACATCGGAATTCACAATGGCATACACTCTCATAGACAAAGACAACAATTTCTCATATGCCATCGCAGGTGAGCTCTTTGGTTTAAACATTCTTATTCCATTATAGCCACCAAAATGCATAACAAAATATTATCACGTGACTACAGTACCATCCCAGAAGTTTAAAGAATGAATTTCCTAGAACAGACATTCAGGCTCTAAATAAGGGGCTTTAATGGTTCTTTTTTGGAGGGCAAAGCTTGATTCCCACATTGCGTAACTCTACTCAAATTTGTCTTCAAGGCCTGAAAGAGGTGTTTCATATTTAACCACGGGAAAGTAGAAAGGAATTATTCGGCACCGGGAAAACGCTTAAAGTGCGATTGTTATCCACCGGCGTTTTTATGTAAGCCCAATTAAGTGACTTGCTGACGAAGTAAAGTGCACATTCATAAATAAACCATTTCATGAATAAATGGAGGCGTCAAGGAGGCACACTTTTGTGCAAGAGAAGCAACGACACTATAATAACTACACAACAAACATAATTATAAAGGACATTGCCCTTGAATTCTTTAGCCCTACACCGTCGGTGACATTTCAGAGACACGTGTGCGTAGTTGTGCCCTGTTTAAAATGCCTGCCACCGCTGAGGCATGTGGACTCTCCTGCACTGTACAATGGTCACTTAAGCTCTATAATTATCCGTAGAGCCGAAGAGCCTGGCAGCAGTTCTCAAACACGTGCCACTTTACTCTTTGGTTCTATTGGGAAAAGTCACGTAGGTAAAAAATAATATAACAAAAATCACGACGTTTCGGCCACAACACAAGCGGCCTTCATCAGGTGAAGGGACGAGACTGTCTGGAGGACAGCGCTGGAGTGAAAAAAAAGCCACGCTCAGATCACGACCTTTAAGCTGTGTGCCACTTTACTCATCTCTCTCTCTCTCGATGAGCCATGCCCTTTCTCAAAAACATTGACGATCACGGCCTTCAATTTAGCTCTGTCCATGCTATTACTCACGAACCTTGCATCAGATACTCACAGTTGCACCCAATTTCTCAAATTGCGTATGTAACTTAATTCGCTGTCTTGCTCGACTTCTTGTACCTGCGATCCTCCCACAGTCAAAACATTATATTCAGTCTCTCGTTTTCTCATTACATGTCCAAGAAATCTATCTTGCCTTTCTCTCATTAGTATTATTAACTTTCCTCATCTGCAAAGCAAATACCTATAGACAGTTCAGGGAAGATCTTTCTATATCTATATAGTTTGATCATTTCCAAATTCAAATGAGATTATGGAGACGATTTCCCAACACCCAGGATCAACAGTGTAGGTGGTCAAGTATAAAAGAGGGTGTTGCAACCACTTTGGCAAACACATTTTTATCGGGAAGAATACTGAGCATTGTGGGCATTCCATTGTCAGCATTGTGGCCAATACTGAGCATTTTGAGTTTGATACGTGAAGAGCTGCACTGGCTACCTATTAAATACACGATTGTGTATACATTACGCCTATTTGTATTCAAGAGTCTCCATCAATCTGATCGGTCCTATCTCGCCGATCAGTGGCGTACCAGCTTCAACAGACCCAAATCGACTCCGACTACGATCAGCGGCTCACGGCGACCTGCTGCTGTACCCGCCGCTTGCAAACCTCGCGCGCGACAAGGCCAGCGCAGTTTCGGGGTTTCTTGGCCCAAGAGAGCTGGAACACGCTACCAAGCTCATGTTCGGGATCAAATCCTGAGTCTGAGCCAGCTCTGCAATAGGTTCAAAAAGTGTTGTTGTTGTTTCAGTGATGGACTGCACTCATAAAAGTGCGCAATAACAAATGTTCTTACTCACTAGGGCATTGACTTTCTGCAACTCCGATTAGCACGGTTGGCTACGTATGGTGCGAAAGAAATTCAACATGCATACAGTTCAACATACATCGCTTAAGAGAGTATGGCTGGAGGACGAGCCCATAAGGATTGTGACTTAAAACTTTCGTGACTGCAGGAATTAATATTATTGGTTCTTTCGGTAAAGTCACGTAGATAGAAAATATAAATAAAATAAAATAAAAATGTATTTGCTTTTATTTTTTTTATTATTATCTTCGTGACTTTACCGAGAGCACCAAAAATATGAAGCCCATAAGAAGTTTAATGACCATACCAGACCTTACTGCGATACAGTACATTCTCTCCGCCTGCTGAAGACCGCTTGTGTTGCGATCGAAACGTCGTGGGTTTTTTGCTTTTATTATTTCCAATTTATTATATTTTTTATTTAGTTTTTTTGTTTGTTTTGTACTTACGTGACTTTACCGAAAGAACCAAGAATATGCGATGGGGTGTCGTATTAGATCCATTCATACAGAGAGGACATGTACAAATCTGATGGTATCAAATGTCACAGAACATATACATTCATCCTAATGATAAATCACAGCCATTTTCTAATCCATCGGTGGATGAAGGCTCTATGGGGGGTTTGTGACGGGTTGAACCAAAGACCGGTTCAGATTTCACTCACCACTGATGTTAGCCGTGGTCGGGAATCAAACTCAGGTCAGTGGATTCATAGTGCAGTGTGCTAGCCACTGTGCCACTGCTCCATCATCATCAATTTATTGCTAAGGCAGCTTTAAAGAGAATACAACATGGACTTCAATGATGCAGAATGAACCGCCACATCACAACAACCCCCTATCAATCAGGAGTTAAATTGTCAGGGAAGGCCTTGCCAGTCTATTGGGCTCACCGAATTGATGTTTTATGTCTGGGACGCTTCACGTATTCCTCGACTGAAGGTGTAATTCACCCCATCAAGTATGAGCTTCCACTGAGATGCGAACCAGTGCAATACATAACCCCGGGCTTTCACTTTGTATTTATTTTTTAGCAACGTCTTTGGTAATGTAAACCAATAATTGTGTTGATAAAATTTGAACCGTTCCCTCTCTGAGATGGACATGAGAGATGTCAATTGTGTGGTGGATGCATAGATGATTTGAGAAGTGTGAGTGAATGGAGAATAGACACAGAGAAGAGGTGAGTGATGCACAATGAACTTAATATGTTACCTGTGCTAAGCAAAAAGACATGCATACGTAGCATGGAACAGTATTAAAAGCATGTGACCTTAATACACATTGAGTCAGTAACGAGTGCAATGGTCGTGCAGCGGTTAGATCACTGCATTTGAATCCCGGACAAGGTTAAGATCAGTATTGGGTGGGTATCTAAACTAGTCCTCGATGCCCTCCATGGTTAAGTCTGGTCAAACAACCCCCATGTATGTATGTGGTATGTTGAACTTCTTTCACACTGTACGTAGCCTACAGCACGGGGAGGGGGGTAGGGGAGGCGGCTTCATCCAGCAGTGGATTGATGAAAGGCTAGAATAATTCTTTATCATATAGAAATATTTTTTAGCATCAGTACATTCCATTATATTTAGCATAATCACGAATTGCACAATTCTGTGCTGTTTATGGCAAATCAAAGGCATATCATTTGTAATGCAACACGTACAAAAGTAACAGACAAATGTCTGTCTCTCCATTAAATACAAAATTAAGTTATGAGTCCGTCAATCCATGAGCCTTCTGAACTAATGTTTAATAAATAAAAATTGTTTCAACAATTGTTTTATATTAAACCTTCTGAGTCTCACGACCAAAGTCAGCCAAGGAACACCATTCATCACCACTGCTGGTTGAAATATTAATCCAGCAGGCTCATTGCTTATTGGACTAGATATAAATATATTTTGTTATTGTAAATCACAATGCTCTGTAACGGCACATACATGATTATTTTTTCGATGAAGGTAAAAAACTAATTGTTTTATTTCAAGACAAGAGTTATTGTAACACAAACAGTTGCTTGTAAATTATAAACAAACGTCACGGAACATTTTTTTTAAGCATTCACTTTTATATCCTTCCAATAAACAAGCAGTGAGACGAAACTATACCTCGCAGTAATATAACTGAAAAAGTAGTTAAATTATATAGGAACTCTTAATTAACGTTAACTGATAAACATAATGAAGATAATAATCACGTAATAATATGGTGAGCAGGAAAGTTTAAACAAATATTTACTTCAAATATTAATCCAACATTAAGTATAATGCGCATGTTTACTAGAGGCAAGACGAAGTAAACACGCATTATATTCTTCCAACCATGCCTATCTTGATATTTAAAGAGATAAACCCCCCTTTTTTACATGAAGATTAAATTACAACACAAGTTGTACAATAAGGACAGATGCTAATGATACTGATTATGTCATGAATATTTTTGATGGCTCAGCAGTCGAGTGAGTGGCTCAAAATAGGAAGTTTCTGCATTCAAATGGTAGTTAAGGATTGACTCAGCCCATCATACCTCCACGGTTGACAAAATGGGTACCACTTTATTACGGTGACGTCAACAGTAGTTGGCCTGTGGATAGAATCACCCCTGCCATGGAAATGTGGAATTTCTACTTTTGGCTCAGGGCTGTGAACAAGGGATGAGCTCATTCGATCAGAAATTCAAATGTATTAACTCAGGATATGTAAAAAATAAAATATTAAGGCTGTTGACATTTCAACTCATGTGACAGAATAAAATGTTGTGTTATAGCACTTTCGTTCCTGTAAATATTCCAGTATATGCACCCTGTAACACACTGTTGTGTTTTGTTTAACTGCCCGATTATACCAATTATTAAAATTAATAGTAATATGCTGTTTACCCGCTCTCAGTGCAGCAGTTCGCTCGAGAGAGATGTCAGGGACATTTGACCTTTGACTCAGGTTTAGCAATGGGAAGTATTCTTCATACATAGCCATTGCCCAACACCAACGAATTATGGCAGTAGGCTTTTCCACATTAGTTTAATAGAGGAAATGTAAGTGATGTATGAATATGAAGGGTTTTTTTTTACTGGCTGACACCAAATTGAGCTGGGTATGAGCCTGCTGAGAGAAGTATGCATTTGGTAGTAGCTTGGTAGTGGAGTAGGGGCAATCAAGGCAATTTCTGTCACATCTAACAAAGTTTGCTACTTCCATAGTCGGAGTTTGACTTCTATATGGGGGGGGGGGGGCAAAGGCAATTGCCCACACCCTCCCACCTCGAAACCACCAAAACATCGGTATTGTATTCATGCTTAACAGAGCTATTATATTTTATATATATATACTTTTGGATAAATGTCAGGCAATATTTACAAAGCTTTAAATGTCAGGTCCCCCCCCCCTCCCCCCCGAATGGGAAGTTGTTTTTGATCTGCGTCTGATTGCGTGGAAGGTGAAGTGAGCCTCTTTACATCTGTTGGTAAGAGCTGACAGGGGATGAGGGAAGTGGGAAGTTAAGTCTCAGAGAAACCAATCTGTGACATTTAGCAAAGTGCCATCGGTGAAGTTTCACTTCTACATTTGGGGGGGAGGGAGGGGTGAACGGGCGAGCAGGGGATCGCTTTGTCCCTCACATTATATATATAATTCTTCAATGTAAACTACTGAAAATAAATTCATAAAGGTGTCCAGTTTTGAAGGGGGGTGGGGGGGGCATTGCCCCCCCCCCCACACCGCAAACTCCCCCACAACGGCGACTTCTAATCAGATTGCGTGTTGTACTTTGACCTCGGTAACCCAGCAACAACATAATGCAGGCCCTGTTAATGTTGGTGCTTGAATGCACTTCATATTGGCGCAGGCCAAAGTCACGACGGGCGCACTGCTGTTCAAGGCTCGCTCGGTACAAACATTCGGCATGTCTTTGGACACAAGTGTCCTCGTGCCTTCGACAGCCACTTTGATCAGCCGCTTTGGACCGCCATTTACCTCTCGGCGCGCGGTGCTCAATAATGCACCATTGGGTTCTCAAAGAAATCCATGACAATCAACTGAGGCGATGATGAATGGAGTAAATATTGTAGTATCCGTGCTCGCATACTCATATTTCACGCTCCTGAATTGACAGAGCGATCATGGGCAAGTGCCGTGCACTGCAGTCCTGTAATTCCGTCGGGATTTGTCCGTTTTACAAGGGAGGATTTAATTGGTTATATAACATCAGCTTTCGTGTTCCAACATGCCATGCAAAAGATAAAGGGGCAGCCGTGAAACGATGCATTCGTGTCCACACCGCCGGCGAAAGGGGTGAGCTGTGGTGAGCGCCTGTGGTGGATATTTCGGCCTCTGCTTCAATGCTCGCCATACGCCGAGGAAGAACGATTCCCACACTTTACCCCCAGCGCTTGCGGCCTGCAGACTGATTAACTGTGCTGGGTGGACGGAGGCGAGCTGTGGAGTTAGACAGACAGAGACGCGTGTGTCGACGTTGTTTCAACTGCTTTGCCAGGAGATCAAATCAAACTGGTGAACTCCACAGTGATGGCGTGGGGAGGCCTTCATCGAACAGTGGCTGATGATGATGATGATGACGACGATGATGAAGAGGCATGCACAGTTTGTGTTTACGATATGGCCACAACGCAAGTCCTCTCCGGAGAATGGGAATGTGTGTTGTATAGAAAGTAAAAAAAAATGTTCAAATAGACACACGTAACAATGCAGTGCGTGTGCAGATGCTAGGCGGATTATTACATTTCACGATATTGAAGGGTGGCAGCAGCTTTGGGAGGCCTTCATCTAGCAGTGGATTAACCCTTGTGCATCCAACTGTGGATGTTGTGATGTTGTCACTCTCCTAAAGTTTTCTTTTTAATGTCTTTTGAAAGTCGTTATAAGTCTTTATTTCTTGTGAACGAAGCTTCAAAGTCAAATTGGACAGCCCAGGATGGTCCAGGAGGTGCGTCACTACAAACAGAAGACCTTAGTTGTTTAACGGCTAATATCCATGGGTCATTCAGTTATGTTACGAAACAACATGAAATGTTAAACACGTATTGGAAGAAACATTTTCCAAGGCAAATTATTCCATGCGCCTTCTCCCCATTTCCACAGTCACCCCGTACATTTTTAGCCCCATTGAAACACGCGGACATGCACTACGGGTTAGATCGCATAAATCTAACCCAAAAATCTGACCCAAAAAAACTGCATTATGGATGATATTGGTCGCGAAATCCTACGTGTTAAACAATATATTAAACCAATCTTGATTTGAAGCTTTCGTGACTGCAGGAATCTATACTTTCTGGTTCTTTCGGTAGAGTCACGTAGGTAATCTACGTAGATAATCTACGTGACTTTACCGAATAATCTACGTGACTATCTACGTGACTTTACCGATAAGAACCAGAGAGTATTACAGGTCCACTCAACACCTTCAACATTCTGTACAAAAAAATCACTTTGCCTGTTCAGATCTTGGTCATTCCTGTTTTGCGTGTTCTTGTCTGTCTTTCTAATTTATTGACGACTGTAGATATTCGTGTTGTGTGTGCCGTGGGGAGCGGTAGCTCACAGCCAACACCGGTGACGATTGTCTGAACCGGTCCTTGGCCTTCCCTTAGGTCGACTCAGCCTGAAATGAGTACCTGGGTGCGATGTGTAAACATAGCCACTCGGGAGGCAAAGGCGACCGGGCGTGGTGCTGGCCACCCACCCACCCCGTCGTGTGCCACATTGCCGGCCCTTCATAGGTGCTCGCTAACAGCACTTGCCCCAATAGTCTCTTACAGGCTACACGGGGGATCTTTGTCTTTGTGTGTGCCGTGCAGGCTTTCATCGGTGCTACTGGCTATCAGTGATTGGCCCCAACATTTTGTTACGGCTAAACAGTACGATGAACGTTTGTGCCTCTGTGGAGTGGCAGTTTTTAATGACCCTGTGAAACGAGTTCGATTCCCGTTCACGGCCAACGCCAGTGACGAATTTTTGAACTGTTCCCCAGTGTCCCCCATCGGTCGACTCGACCTTAAATGTGTAAACGTCAGCAAGGCACCCGCTCATGTGCCGTGCGGGTCTTACAGCACTGGCACCAACGTTCTATTAAAGACTATGTTCTGTTTTGTGTGTGTGTGTATCTGTGTGCGCACGTGGAGCTGTGGAAAACGAATCCGTGCAGTCACGAAGGCTTTAAATCGAAACTGTTGGATTTTAATTTATGTATTAATGAGTAAACATCCACAAGGTATTGTACTCGTATTGCATCGTAGCATTTCAAGCCCCGGTGATTCCTGCAAACCAATGGTGCAAAAGCAAGTGTATTTTATCGAAGCTGGCAGCGTTGCGAACACCTGCGATGGTAAGAAGAAGCTTTTGGCCACTAAAGGAACTCGGAACGCCTCTCCCGAGATGCTGACGTGCACTTACAGCACGGAGGGCAAGCCGCTCATTCTCGTGTCGTGGCAGCCGGAACAATGGTGTGACTTTCTTACATTCGTCCGCCTGCGTCAATGTGACCTTTTTTTTACCAGTACTGTATTAAAGTATGAAAAATAAGAATAGGTTTTTACCCTTTCTGGCAATAAAACAGGTGTTGAGATGTTCAAACACCAAATAGACTTATTTTTGGCAAGGAATCAAGTAGTGCATTACCCACAATTAGCTTGTGGTGAACATGCAAACAAACACGCTCTGATGATGCATTCTCTTTGCAACGTATTGGCCTACACCAGAGACAGCCTTCTTTATCTACGTATTTATTTGGTTACTTATATTCTCCACAGCGACGATATTTCATCATGTTGCGTCTTATGCTGCACAGTTACGCATCAAACCAGGACCCATATAGGTTCGAGCAAGCCTGACTTTGCTGATGAGACACTGCATGTCAAAAGCAGTCCAAATTTCCTTGGAATAAACCAATGCTGCAAAATTAAAATCGCTTGCAGAAGTCTGTGTGGCCGATAGGACGTTTTAAAAAAAGTACTCTTCTTATCTTATGTGGAGAGACCGATATTTATTTTGTTACTTAAATTGTCCACAATGAAAGCTACTAACTAAATTGTGTTGCGTTTACATAATGGCCACTTGCTCGATGTTTTTCGACCTCATAACATAATTGCGGCATGTAAACGATCATTATGGTGTAATGCACTTAGCCTTCAAGCTTTCTGAGCAAACTGATTTAATCAGCTCCACGTTCACATTAGTCTGCTGAAGCACAGTATGTGCATTTCCGCCCCTTGCAAATATATAAGGTGGAAGCAAATGTATCCCCTATAGAAAGCGTGTTACATTTCCAATGTAACAGTGTAAACTAAAACAACTGGCAATCTATAATGTTGACTGTAGCCTGGTTATTAAGTTTGGTGAGTGTACTGGTAGTCTATAATGTAGACTGAAGCCTGGTTCTTAACCTGAGTGAGCGTACTGGCAGTCTATAATGTAGACGTATCATTGTTTCTTTCAGTAATAAAAAAAACCACGACGTTTCGATCGCAACACAAGCGGTCGTCATCAGGAAAAGGGGGTTAGCCTCTAAAGGCAAACTGTTTATAAAGGTTTAGAGATGGGCGTAGCCCAAGTGTGTCAGCAGCATGGGCGGGGCAGCTAATGTTAATGTAGGAGAAAGACAAGCAACTATACCAATCAAAGGGCTGCCAGGTAATCATTGCACCTCGCTTCACACACCCACACTGCTGACGGTGGAGGTTGACAAGAAAACACAAATCAAGTCATGACCCAAAGTGGTCGATGACATCTTACCAATTAATGCTGAGTTCATTACCATCCTCTCGGTTGAAATTGTGTCTGTGTCTGTAAATATGGATGGCTTCATGAACATATCTTTGTTGATAGCCAGTAGGCTTGCAAAGTACCATCGTCTTAGGGAAATACATTTCGTGTAAGCCAGCTGCATTAAAATAATGATCAGCCACGGCAGAAGTATTGGTCCTACTGTGTTTCAAATCTGCCTTATGCTCACGAACACGGTCCGAGACATGTCGTTTGGTTTCCCCAATGTAACTGCTGCCGCAGATACAGCTTAGTTTGTAGACGCCGGAATATTGCATGTCAGGAATCTTGTCTTTCACAGGTGGGATCAGATCCCAAATTTTATGTGCTGTGTTAAATTGTACCTGGATTTTGTGTTTGTTCATGATTTTGGAAATCTTTTTGGTTACCCCTGCTATGTATGGCAAGGTGATGGTTTTAATTAGATCCTCAGATGGCTCCTTCCTCACGGTTGGGGTGATGGCTTTGCAGATTGTGTAGTCAGAATATTTATTCGCCTTGAGAGCTTGGTGTACGTGTTTGAGTTCACTGGTTAGGTGTTCATGGTCGGAGATACATTGAGCTCTATGGTGTAGCGTTTTGATGAGGGAATTCTTCTGGGATGGATGGTGGTGGGAATCAGGTTTTAGGAAGGCATCCGTATGGATTACTTTCCTGTAGACAGAATGGCTCATTGAGCCATCTGGTCTCTTTTTGATTAGGACATCCAAGAAAGGTAGCTTGTCATCATTTTCTACCTCCATAGTGAATTTGATGGCTGGGTGTATGGAATTGATGTGGTTGAGGAATTGGTTCAGAGCTCGTCGGCCATGTGGCCAGATGACGAACGTGTCATCCACGTACCTCTTCCACAAGGATGGGCGTAGAGTGAATGCCTGGATGGCATCCGTCTCAAATTTTTTCATGAAAATATTGGCTACAACCGGAGATAAGGGAGAACCCATTGCGGTGCCTTCAGTTTGTTTGTAGAATGTTCCATTCCAGGTGAAGTATGTATTGGTGAGACAGTGTCTGGTTGAGGAATTGTGTCTCACCAGGGCTGGTACATCAGCATTCAAACCTTATTGGACCAAATCTTCAATGATTGCAACGGTATTGGGCACAGGAACTTTGGTGAATAAAGAATCTACATCGAAACTAACGAGCAAATCACTTGGGGACAGTGAGATGTATTTAATTGATGATACCAGGTGAGCTGAGTTAAGTACAGAAGGGGTGGGTGAGCCAATGGTGGAGACGATGGGACAAAGGGGTGCGCCTTATTTACGTATTTTTGGTAAGCCATATAATCTGGGTGGTCTAGCAGCAGAAGGTTTTAAGGAAAACCGTTTTATCTGTTCAATTAATGAAGCTCAATCAGTGATGATCCTGTTTGTTTTTGTAAGAAGGCTGTTGGTAGGATCTCTTTTAATTTTTGTGTAGCTACCATCATTAAGTAGGCCCTGAATGTTGTTATTGTACACGGCTTTGGACAGCATTGTCACAGTGGTTCGTGGCTTCCTAGGCAATCACAAGGTCTAAACCTACATGGAGATGATTGAGACTCTGGTGAATAACTACGGCACAATGGGCTGTAGGATGTCCCTCAAAGTCCATATCCTTGATGCTCATCTTGATAAATTCAAGGAGAACATGGGAGCATACTCGGAGGAGCAAGGCGAGCGCTTCCACCAGGATATACTGGACTTTGAACGCCGCTGCCAAGGACAGTATAACGAGAACATGATAGGAGACTACATTTGGGGGCTGATTCGTGAAATTGATTTACATTGTAATTGTAAATCTCGAAAAACTATACTCTTTGGTAGAAAAATAAAATTAAACAAAAATAATATATCACTAATATATACTCACTTCTAAATCTTTTGTAGTCATTTTTGTATTACTTTAGTATAAATACATGTTAATTTTGCTTCATATGTTGTTTTTTTTCTGACTTTATGTGAACGAAAAGACACAAATTCGCCCGTCTTCTCATTGAAAATAACAATTTTTTTCGGGAAAAATTGCCATTTTCTTAACTTTTTTAGGCATACGCAATTACGAAATGACACTTACTACTCAGGAACAAAAATCGTGTGACATCGTGCTATTTTATTTATTTTAGGACTCTCCAACATTCTCAAGCAGAATTCGTTTAGGAAAACACACTGGAGAATTTATGACCTCCTTGGTCTTACTTAGCAGAATGAGACTGGTAAATTACGAACACTGCTACCAGATAATATTCGTGATATTTTTTTAGACTGGAAAATAAAAATGTCCCAGCGTGATTTGCATGCCACGTTTACAGCACCAATCTAGTTTTCTGAAATAGCCATCAGCTCACAAGAACTTAAAATTTGTCTGCACAGGGCAACACAGAACCTTCATACTAAGTTTCACCTAAATGAGGATTACTCATAAGTGACCGGTATAATTTACCAGTCTCTACTCTTTGGTTTATTTACATCATTTTATGCTAATTACTTTGTCAAGGCGTTTTTTTGTTTCCTCCCACACAGCTTAAAGGACGCGACCTGGGCTTGGCTGTCTTCACTCCAACGCTGTCCTCTGGACAGTCCGGTCCCTTCACCTGATGAAGGCCACTTGTGTTGTGGCCGAAACGTCGTGATTTTTGTTATTTTATTTTTACCTACGTGACTTTACCGAATAGAACCAAAGAGTATGGATCCTTGTAGTCACGAAAGCTTCAAATCTAGAATTACCAGTCTCTGATTAGCACGGTTGGCTACGTACGGTGCGAAAGAAGTGCAACATACATACAATCTGCCATGCGATTTCGGGTCATGCCAGTGTGTCGTTTGCCATGACGTTCATCGTTTTGCTCCCAGCACGCGCAGCTCCTGGAGGAGCTCCCGGAACGTGCAGCCAAACTTTTGCACGTCACGCCGAACAGCGCTAGGTACGACCCGAACACTTGTCAGCGAGCCGTACGGCACGACCGCGAACAACCTACGCAGCTGTATCATCTTCCCGAGCCGTGTAAGCGAAGTGATTAAAGGCAATCTTGATGTGTGAATTGCGTGCCGTGATGCACTCGGGTCAAGATATCGTCGGCTTGTAAAGGCAGTCAATCGACCAGAGGGTTCTCGACCTTCTTGGTATGGTGGCCCCAAATCAGGATCAATGGTCCCCACGCTCTCCCCTCCACAACCCCCGAAAAACACAACTGATGTTACTAAGGCCACAATGCGGAGATGTCGCGTGTCCACACCACGGTGCCACCAAGGCAGTTGTTTCCACGCTGTGTATTTGCGCGTTTCGTCGCAGCAATGCAGTGCTGACATTTCCCACTCACATTCACATTTTCTCCTGTACCGTATCCATGCCGCAGCCTTCACCTCCACCCTCCCCCCCCTCCCCTGGAAGGCCTTGCACTCCCTAGGGCGGCGTGACCCACGGCTTTGAGAACTGCTGCTCTAGACCATGAAGTGGCAACACATATGACCACAGTCCCCACTCTCACCCAATTTGTTGGCATTTAAGTGGAACGTTGTTTCCACTTTTATACAGTTTACTCCAAAACATTGTCAGTCATTTCCCCACTTGTTGTTTTATACGTAGTTATTTTGTCTTCATGAATTAAATAAATGATTGTGGAACTATTTTGAGTATGATTATCGTGCATGGAAGAGTTTCAGCTTAGCTGTTTAAGTTGTAATGTACAATAAACAAATCACGACGTTTCGATCGCAACACAAGCGGTCGTCATCAGGTAAAGGGGGTTGGCTTCTAAAGGCAAACTGTTTATAAAGGTTTGGGGATGTGCGTAGCCCAAGTGTATCAACAACACCAGGAGCACGGGCAGTGCACGAGTGTCAATGCAGCAACAATGCCAATGCAGCAACAATGCCAATGCAGCAACAATGCCAATGTAGCAACAATACCAATGAAGCAGCAATGGCAATGTAGCAGCAATGCCAATGCAGCAACAATGCCAATGTAGCAACAATACCAATGAAGCAGCAATGTCAATGTAGCAGCAATGCCAATGCAGCAACAATGCCAATGTAGCAACAATACCAATGAAGCAGCAATGTCAATGTAGCAGCAATGCCAATGCAGCAACAATGCCAATGTAGCAACAATACCAATGAAGCAGCAATGTCAATGTAGCAACATTGTCAATGTAGCAGCAATGCCAATGTAGCAACAATGCCAATGTAGCAGCAATGTCAATGCAGCAACAATGCCAATGTAGCAACAATACCAATGAAGCAGCAATGTCAATGTAGCAACAATGTCAATGTAGCAGCAATGCCAATGTAGCAACAATGCCAATGTAGCAGCAATGTCAATGCAGCAACAATGCCAATGTAGCAACAATACCAATGAAGCAGCAATGTCAATGCAGCAACAATGCCAATGTAGCAACAATGCCAATGCAGCAACAATGCCAATGTAGCAACAGTGCCAATGCAGCAGCAATGCCAATGTAGCAGCAATGCCAATGCAGCAACAAGGCCAATGAAGCAACAATGCCAATGTAGCAACAATGTCAATGCAGCAGCAATGCCAATGCAGCAGCAATGCCAATGCAGCAACAATGCCAATGCAGCAGCAATGTCAATGTAGCAGCAATGCCAATGAAGCAGCAATACCAATGTAGCAGCAATGCCAATGCAGCAGCAATGCCAATGAAGCAGCAATACCAATGTAGCAGCAATGCCAATGCAGCAGCAATGCCAATGTAGCAACAATGCCAATGTAGCAACAATGCCAATGTAGCAACAATGCCAATGTAGCAACAACACCAATGAAGCAGCAATGTCAATGTAGCAACAATGTCAATGTAGCAGCAATGTCAATGTAGCTGCAATGCCAATGTAGCAACAATGCCAATGCAGCAACAATACCAATAAAGCAACAATGTCAATGTAGCAGCAATGCCAATGCAGCAGCAATGCCAATGTAGCAACAATGCCAATGTAGCAGCAATGTCAATGCAGCAACAATGCCAATGTAGCAGCAATGTCAATGTAGCAGCAATGCCAATGTAGCAACAATGCCAATGTAGCAACAATACCAATGAAGCAGCAATATCAATGTAGCAACAATGTCAATGTAGCAGCAATGCCAATGTAGCAACAATGTCAATGTAGCAACAATGCTAATGCAGCAACAATGCCAATGTAGCAGCAATGTCAATGCAGCAACAATGCCAATGCAGCAACAATGCCAATGCAGCAACAATGCCAATGTAGCAACAATGCCAATGCAGCAGCAATGCCAATGTAGCAGCAATGCCAATGCAGCAACAAGGCCAATGAAGCAACAATGCCAATGTAGCAACAATGTCAATGTAGCAGCAATGCCAATGCAGCAGCAATGCCAATGCAGCAACAATGCCAATGCAGCAACAATGCCAATGTAGCAGCAATGCCAATGCAGCAACAATGCCAATGCAGCAACAATGCCATGTAGCAACAATGCCAATGTAGCAACAATGCCAATGCAGCAACAATGCCAATGTAGCAACAATGTTAATGTAGCAACAATGCCAATGCAGCAACAATACCAAAGCAGCAACAATGCCAATGCAGCAACAATACCAATGAAGCAGCAATATCAATGTAGCAGCAATGTCAATGTAGCAGCAATGCCAATGTAGCAACAATGCCAAAGCAGCAGCAATGCCAATGCAGCAGCAATGCCAATGTAGCAGCAATGCCAAAGCAGCAACAATGCCAACGCAATGGGCGAGAGAGCTGCCGTGGCAAGAGGTGATAGAGGTGAGAAAGGGAGGGAGGAGCAAGGCCTGCTGCCAGCGATGAAGAAAAGCCATTGTCCTGAAATGGTGGGGTTTTGGTAAATGTGTTTCTATTGATTTTAATAATAACCAATAGAAAATAAAAGGATTCATGAATCATGTTGTGGGTCAGGCAGCTGCCACCGATTCAAATTGTAAATACTTGTACAGTATATAGGTAGAAATAATCAATCTGTGCATCGAATCGTTCTTGCTACAGTCTTCCTTTTTCACTCTTCATGATTAATATTTTTATCTTTTAAAACCCATATGATCCAGAGCATGAGGCTGTGTGATCTAGTGTTGACCAGGTCACGTTCAGGTAAATTTTATTGTTGGAAAAATCCAGGCTATTCCATTCCAAATTGAACCAAAACGTACAACTCCAATGAATAACCCGTGCCTGCCATCGCTGTAAGAATATTCAACAGCCACGATCAATTGTGTTCAACATTAGCAAGACACAACGCATTCTTTTTACACCATTTATTTTCGAAACGTTTATTTTGTCTTAAAGATAACAAAGAGCTGACTTTGCGATAAGACACAGCGTCATATCTGCCAACTTGAATATGTTTGGTCAGCTTGACCTGCAAATTGTACGAACCATTACCCAAATTTTTTTGGTGATATTCTATTCTGATTGCTTTATCCTTTCAGGAAGGAAAACATTTGGTGTTTAATTTGCTCTCTCTAATTACAACTCGTACATGTGGTGCTATAAGTGATGTTAATTCCTCTCTCCACTTAAACAGCACGAGTCTTCGGAGAGACCAAAAATGGTCGCATGTTGTTATGGCTCCTGTATCCAATTATCATGCAGAGTCAACTTAAGTGGTGCCTTCGCATAAACCTCAGCTTGTATTCATATCCAACCGTTCTCCTTCGTAATCAATGCACAGAAATAAATACGCATTGAATAACTTTACCGTTTAAAATTTGCCCTGGATTCAGTGGCCACCTCCTGAACTTTCGCCTTACACTGGCAGCGAGTGTGCGGAACCTTGGAGTTCTAGTTGATCCAGAGCCTTCATTGTTATCCCGCTTGTATCAACTCTGCGGAGACCCCACATCTGCCATTTCCTTGCTCCAGCTGTTGAAGACACCCTCATCCACACCTACGTCACACTACGAATCGACGATTGTAAATCCCCGCCTTGTGGTTTTCGCAAAATTCCTCATTTTTAAAATCCAAATGCTTCATAACTGTGAGACATCTCTCTCTCTCTCACACACACACACACAAAGATCCCCTCTCCCGTGTAGTCTTCACATACTGTTGGGACAAGTGATTTTAGCGAGCTGCTATGAAGGCCGGTAACGGCACACGAGGGGGTGAATGGCCAGCACCACGCCCGGTCGCCTTTGTCTCCCTAGTGGTGATGTTTACACTCCGCACCAGGTAATCATTTGAGGAGGCGGAGTCGACCTATGGGAGGCCCCACGACTGGTTCAGATAATTGTCACTGCTGTTGACCGTGAGGGGGAAAATGAACTCGGGTCGCCGGATTCATAGCGCAGCACGCTGCCCAACACACGCACATGCACACACCCGTAAACAAAATAGAGCATATCATTCCAAATACTCCAATCCCTCCGTTGGCTCCCAATCCAAAACAGGATTTATTTCAAGATCATGCTCATCACCTTCAGAATCCTCTCTGAGCTTGCCCTTGTGTACCCTCCCTCTCAGCTCACCCCGCTTGCCTCCAACGTATTCTCTCCGATCCAGCAGTCAAGGTTTTCTGTCACAGCTCCCACTCACCCTCGGCTCAGTGAGTGGTCGCTTATTCTCCTCTGCTGCCCCCATTGTCTCGTAATTCCTTACCTCAGCAATCCGTGCAGGAGTTCCTGCGTTTCTTGCCTCACTGCCTCTGTATAAAATGAGTATGCCCACCGTTTTATACGGCGTCTCTAGTTGCATTTGGATGCTCTATAAATCCTAATTGTATTGTATTGCAAGCTCACCAGGTGATTTCGGAAATTGAAAAGGTAAGCACGTACAGCATATATATATTTTTTGGAGAATATTAGCTAGTCATCATCAGGCGCATTTGTACAATTTCAGACGGGTTAAACACACACACGCGCGTGTCTTTCCATGCTAATTTTCGTGACTCTCAGTCGATGTTACATTTTCTTCGCCCCCATCCACGCTTCATATCCGTGTTTCGTAGCATGGAACACAGCATGAAGCGTGGAAACGTATACGCAATTTGTTACGTTAGTTTTCAGTGTCAAATTACATTAAAAAAGCACTCTTCCAATCGAGCTTGCCTCTTTAAATTCATCACGATCCCGGTTTGCCCTCAGTAATCGCAGCAGTGTCTCCCCCAACGATTATCTTCTCTTGTTTAGTGGATTTGTTAACAAGTGACTTCGAGTTTCTTAAAATGTGTCCTTAGCCCCAATGTTCAGCGCTCTTTATTAAGCTCCTCAATTATTTTCTGTCCATCATTACCATCGGTTATTATAATGACTCTCTTCGGAAAAGCTGACATGGATAATATTTTTTGAATAATGTGTATGTCTTTAAATCATGACCGTTTTAATAAATAGCCTGACAAGCGCAATAATTGTCACTATAATAATCGGCCAATATATATCTGTTAACGGTTGAAGGCATCTTTGCTCTGTTACCATCTATCACGCTTATGAAATTCTAAAATCCATCTCACTTCTTCTGCACGTGAGGGTGATCTCACCGCTCCATCTCAAGGTCAGCTGTCCTCCAGAGTACATTGCCTACTTTCACTGCCAATCTGCCACTTGCTTTGTCCATCAGACATCATCCAGGGTGTGTCCAGGCCCGAAGCTCGCTTGCCAAAATTGTTTTCAAAGAAAGTCACAACCCACAAAAACAAATCGCTCTTGCGGACACGCACCCAGGCGTTGTGTCCTGGGCTATCTGACACGAGTTTGCAGTTTTGTTTTTGTGAGTAAATATAAATGATGCAGTGTTCTTCATTGCAAGGCCGCTGGTGGGCCCCTGGTGGCCTTTCGTGCGCTCCCTGACATGCGGCAGCGACAAGACACAACATGTGAAAACAACCCCATGGTGCTGTCAAACACCAAATGGTTGCAAATGCGTGGCAGCCCTCACGCTGGAATCTTATCGGTGAAAGTGCCCCCCCCCTCCTAAAAAGAAGTGAAGAACACTAAAATAATGGGATGCTGCCCATGGTGTGACGCTCAGCACCTCCGAACTTGCAACCGAGAGGTCGCCTGTTTGACCTCTCGCCACGGCGGTGGGAACAACGATCCACAAATGGAAGATGAAAAAACTCTCCAAATGTGCGACCGTGGTAATCCAGAACATACCGTGAACATATGACGATGCAATACCCGATCCACAAACACGAATGAGACATCACAGCCCACCTGAATGTAAAATTTAAGTTGTTGCTCTGCATCTACATCAGGCGTACGGCAGAAGAAGTGGAAACATTGGTGCACGTTTCTTAAGTTATCCCACTGCGTCTGTCCACCCAGCAGTAGGCATTCGACAGGTTACATGCGATCAAGTAAAGTTTGGCTGCTCTCCTTCTCATGGCCATTTTTATCCTGTGATCCGCCTTCGATAATTACCTATGTATGCGTAATCCGCGGTGTTTCTGCAAATGTGCCCTTCTCATAGTTATTCCATTTTGTTTTTTGCAAATGTTTACTTTTCTCATGTTGATCTGGAGTGCAACTGTTCAGCCTTACATGTATGGATTCTGCAGTGGTTTTGCTGCAATTAACCGCCCATTGGTCATCACAATGACTTAGCAGTAAGGTGAGCCTGAGCATGCTGTGTCCCACTCATTGGTGTGGTCTGGTGAAGGCACAATGTTTCGTCTCTCACCTCTTGCCTGGCACCCAACTTATGTGGGTAACCTATCCAGTAGAATTTCCCGGGTCTTTGAGGATCTTAGGATTCTGTTCTATTCCAAGGCAGAGTTGCAATGCAGAGGACAACCTTTACAGTACACCGAAGCTATGAAGGGGGATGTGGTGGCAGAGTTGTTGGCACGTTCCACCATATTCTCGGTTCTTGAATAAACACAAGATCCAGGTCCGATTCAACACGTGACATAAAATCCGTGATCTGGATCCGTCTGTAAAAGATGTGATTCTGGACATACAGTACCCTGGCGTCTACAAAGTAAGTTGCCTCTGTGGTAGTAGTTACATTGGAGAAAACAAACGACATGTCTCGGACCGCATTCGTGAACACAAAGCAGACCTAAAACACGGTAGGACCAACACCTCGGCCGTGGCAGATCACTGTTATAATTCAGTAGGCTCACATGGCATTGACTTCTCCAAGACAGAGGTTCTTTGCAAGCGATCTGGCTACCATGAGAGATTCGTTCATGAGGCTATCCACATATACAAACACAGAGACAATTTCGACCGAGAAGATGGATTCTGGCTTAGCAATCATTGGAAGGATTTGATAAACCATTTCGGGTCTTAATTGATTGATCATGCTTACGGTGGCTTTCAGACCGCATCCATTATTTTCGTCTCCCCCCTCCTCTTTTCTGAACAAAGATGGACTCGTCCATCTGAACAAACTGTCAAATCGCTCTCCGTGGTGCTAACGTTAAAAATAACCGCCACTTTTTTCAAATTTTCTTGCTGTGGTTTTCACACCTGATGATTGCTTGTGTTGCAGTCGAAACATCGTGAGACTTTTATTGGTTTATATTTTTATTATTTTATTGATTCCCTTCTACGTGACTTTACCGAAAGAACCAAGCATATGAATCCCTGCAGTCACGAAAGCTTTAAATCAAAACGTTCCACCATCTTCCCGAGTTCGATTCCCAGTGGCCGCCAATATTAGCGTCGAGTGATTTGAACGAGTCCTCTGACCGGCACCACCACATTCATTAACCCGCACTGACCAGTAAAATTGAGTGTTATTATTATCATAACTGTACACTTAAATGACGTCATCAATCCACTGCGGGATGAAGGTTTCTCAATGCCATTTTAGTTAAAGGGTTGGTTTGACCATACTTCCCCACGCTGGCCAGTGTTGGTGGGTGATGGGTTCAGATTTTACGAGACAATTGATGCTGGGCCGTAGCCAGCATCAATTGTCTACTGTACTACCGTCCCCCCCCCACCCCCCCTATTAGTTTTAGCGTACTGTAAATAGTTGTCTTCAATTCAGCTTTGTCCGAACAAGGCAATGAATTCTGACAGCCTCAAACACTTGAGTAACTTCACTGGACAGATTGACAACCCAAAAATGTGAGAAAAAACAACTTGGACGAAGAAAGAAAATCACTGCTGAAATGTAAGAACTTTGTAACTATAAGGCCATTCTTTCAGCACTTGCATTATCTTGTGTGAATTAGATTTTGCTGAAAGAGAAAGCAACACATAACCAGCAGCCAGTAGCAATAACACACTTATTGTTATGGTTGTAAACAATGAAAACAAAAAAAACGCTGTCAGCATTCATATGGAAGGTGCAGAGAATCATATTTCTCAGCTCTGAGAGAAAATATCACACAAAGCTTCTATTTTTATCATCCGTGGTGAATATGCTATTCATTAATAATTATAACATATAATTTGCTACAAACATTCCATTAAACAATTTTAATGACCGAATATATTATGTGCTGACCAATGACCCTCTTAAAACGAAAGTTTACAAAAAAATATTGACAGTATCTGGCAGAAGAAAAATGGCCTCACAACTTATATTTCATCATATAGGTTAAAACAACCCTGGGTTAATTTAAAATTATATTTGAATCGCACCGTAAAACCAAGTTATTAATTAGCTTCCTTAATTCACAACGCAGAAAAACGCTTGCTTTGTTTTCTATTCGTAAGACACACACATTGATCCTTTTCATAATCTTCGTGGATAATTCAATATGAAATATATAAGGATTGTATCAAAGCAATTATTCGTACCCTCAAAAATAACATGAAAGGTAACATGTATATAACTAAATTAGGTTGAATTTGAATGGTAGCTCAACTAATTATATATATACATAGTATTTTAAAAAGAAAAGTAAATTATTTTCGTGGAGTAATTTTTTTTCACACACACGATATCAAAGAAGCAATAGCACAGTAATGAATGTTTATCGAACCATCTGCTTCTATTTGATGTATTTATACCATGAAGTGTGAGCAGCATGCACGTAGAAATAAAGCAGTGGAACAGACCTTTGGCTTACAGGAAGTGGGCACCCGTGGTGTGAGAGTGTCGGGGTATGAGTGAGCGTTGGACATGCTGTGCTGCAGTGTATGCCTCTCGGATACATGCCAGCGTTGCACCGCAGACTGCAATCTGCGCACAGCAATAAATGCTCATATCAATAATGAATTGCGTTGGTTGTACCTCACCAAAATATGTATATGTTGCAAGTTCATACTTGAGCATTTTTTTTATTATAGGCCAGGCTATTTATATGTACACATTTCAGGAAGGTACCAACAAATGTATACAGTAATAAATTAACCTAAGAGATTCTGTCACAGCTGACACGCGTGATACACAAGCTGGTCAATATTTTCACCAAAACTGGAGGCTTCTTGATCAAAAGAATGCTCATCTTAATTCTCTTTCACAGAATATGATTGCATTTTTGACCATAATAGTCGTATGATGTGAAGCTAGAACATGAAATATCATATTCCTTGGGTCTTTCGGTAAAGTCACGTAGATGGTTCAAAGAAAATAAGAAATATGAAATATCATTTGTGGAAATGAAAATTGTAAAATCCAATCGTATTATTTATTTGCCGTACTTATGAAACATCAAATTGCTTAGAGGATACATTTTTGTATTTTATTTTAGTAACAACTATTATGTACTATGACGACTTCAATTTTCCAAGGTTTTCATGTGAATAATCGCAAAGGTTTAAGAACAAACTTTTCATAATGTGTCCCTAAAATGTAATGAGCATCTTCTTTGGTTCTTTCGGTGAAGTCACGTAGAATGAGATTAAAATAATAAATTGATTAAATAAAATAACGCAATAATATTCTCAGGTGAACCTGATGGAGGCCGCTTGTGTTGTGGCCGAAACGTCGTGAGAATATTATTGTGTTATTTTATTTTATCAATTTATTATTTTATTCTCATTCTACGTGACTTTACCGAAAGAACCAAAGAAGATGAATAATTGCAGTCACGAAAGCTTTAAATCGAAATGTAATGAGCAGTCTAATAGAAGTGTTTTCATCCATTTTCTTGGTTCTTTCGGTAGTCACGTAGAAGGGAAACAAAAAAAATATATATAAAACAATAAAAATTCTCACGACGTTTCGACTGCAACTCAAGCAATCATCAGGTGTGAAAACCACAGCAAGAAATTTTGAAAAAAGTGGAGTTTTTTTTTAATGTTAGCACCACGGAGAGCGATTTGGCAGTTATTCAGATGGACGAGTCCATCTATGTTCGGAAAAGAGGAGGGGGGAGATGAAAATAATAGATGCGGTCTGAAAGCCACCGTAAGCGTGAACAATCAATTAAGACCCGAAATGGTGTATCAAATCCTTCCAATGATTGCTAAGCCAGAATCCATCTTCTCGGTTGAAATTGTCTCTGTGTTTGTATATGTGGATAGCCTCATGAACGAATCTCTCATGGTAGCCAGATGGCTTGCAGAGAACCTCTGTCTTGGAGAAGTCAATGTCATGTGAGCCTACTGAATTATAACAGTGATCTGCCACAGCCGAGGTGTTGGTCCTACCATGTTTTAGGTCTGCTTTGTGTTCACAAATGCGGTCCGAGACATGTCGTTTGGCTTCTCCAATGTAACTACTACCACAGAGGCAACTTAATTTGTAGACGCCAGGGTACTGTATGTCCGGAATCACATCTTTTACAGACGGAACCAGATCACGGATTTTATGTAATGTGTTGAATCAGACCTGGATCTTGTGTTTATTCAAGATTTTGGAGATCTTTTTTTGTGATCCCCGCAATGTAGGGTAAAGTGATGGTTTTGAATGGCTCCTCAAGAGGGCCCTTCTTCATGGTTGGAGTGATAGCTTTGCGGATTGTGTATTCGGAGTAACCATTAGCCTTAAGAGCTTGGTGTACGTGCTTGAGTTCACTGGCTATGTGTTCCTGGTCGGATATGCATTGGGCTCTATGGTGCAGAGTCTTGATGAGGGAATTCTTCTAGGATGGATGGTGGTGGGAATCCGGTTTCAGGTAAGCATCCGTATGGGTAGATTTCCTGTAAACAGAGTGGCTCATTGAACCATCAGGTCTCTTTTTTATTAGGACATCCAAAAAGGTAGCTTGCCATCTTTTTCGACTTCCATGGTAAATCTGATGGCTGGGTGTATGGAATTGATGTGGTCGAGGAATTGGTCTAGAGCAGGCCGGCCATGTGGCCAGATGACAAAAGTGTTATCCACGTACCTATTCCATAAGGTTGGGCGCAGAGTGGCAGTCTGGATGATGTCAGTCTCAAATTTCTCAATGAAAATGTTGGCTACAGCTGGAAATAGGGGGGAGCCCATTGAAGTGCCCTCAGTTTGTTTGTAGAAAGTTCCATTCCAAGTGAAGTATGTATTTGTTAAGCAGTGTCTCACCAGGGGGGGTACTTCAGTGTTTAGTCCTTGATGAACCAAGTCTTCAATGATTGTGATAGTGTCAGGTACAGGAACTTTGGTGAATAAGGAAACTACATCAAAACTGACAAGCAGTTCGTCTGGGGACAGGGCAGTACCCTTGATTGTTGATACCAGGTGAGTAGAATTTTGTACCGCAGAGATGGTTTTTCCAGTGAAAGGCCGCAGGATTTCAGACAGAAAACAAGCCAGTTTGTAGGTGGGGGAGTTGATAGTAGAGACGATGGGACGAAGGGGTGTATCTACTTTATGTATTTTTGGTAAGCCATATTATCTTGGTGGCCTGGCAGCAGAAGGTTTCAAGGAGAACTGTTTGGTTTGATCAATTAATGCGGTTGAATCAGAAATGATTTTGTTGGTTTGTCTGATGAGGCTGTTGGTGGGATCTCTCTTTATTTTTGTATAGTTGCCATTGTTGAGTAATTCTTGAATTTTGTTGTTAAATTCTATTTTATCCATGATGACAGTAGCATTGCCATTGTCGGCTGAGAGGATTACAATGTCATCCCTCTTTTTAAATTTATATAATTCAAAACACTCATCTGTGCTGAGGTTGCTAACTGGCATCTTAGCGTTTTTGAGGGTTGCAGTGATTTCAGATCTTGCTACGTCTGCAGCGATGTGACCCAGGCCCTTGAGAGCCACATCTACTTGTGCAATGATATAATTAACTGGTATGTGTTTAGGTGTGACTGCAAAGTTTAGCCCTTTAGCTAAAACGGATTTCAGACCATCGGAAATAGAACTGTTACTGCGATTAATTACGACTTTGTTAACGTCTAGCTTTTTGGTGTGTGGGTCTGATCTTTTGTTGGAGAGGAGGTTAAATTTGTAAATCAGGTTGTCCTTACATTTGGTCGACATAGTGGCAGCTGAAGAGGCAGTCAAATTGTCTACATGTTCCCAATCCAATGTGGACATTGTTGCCGTCAATGATAAGTGTGATTTGTAGAGTGTCTTGTCTAACTGATCTAGTTCGGTGCGTATAAGTCTGATTTTCTCTGCGATAAGAGCTAAGCTAGTTCTGGAAAGAATTCGTTTTGCATTAGAAGAAGTACAGCAGCAGAGGTCAGTGTAAATGTGATTGGTATTACCCCAGAGTCGCGGCATCTCTTCAGAAAGGTGAGAGACTCGATCAGCTGAGCCTTCTTATCCCGGAGTTTGTTGAAGGATTTCAAAGCTATGTGGAAACCCTCCCCGTAGAGGCGGTTAAATTTTGATTTAAAGCTTTCTTGACTGCAGGGACTCATATTCTTGTTTTTTTCGGTAAAGTGACGTAGAAGGGAAACAATAAAATAAAATAAAAAAATATAAAACAATAACATTCTCACGACGTTTCGACTGCAACACAAGCAATCATCATCAGGTGTGAAAACCACAGCAAAATTTTTTGAAAAAAGTGGCGGTTTTTTCTAACGTTAGCACCATGGAGAGTGATTTGGCAGTTATTCAGATGGATGAGTCCATCTATGTTCGGAAAAGAGGAGGGGGGAGACGAAAATAATGGATGCGGTCTGAAAGCCACCGTAAGCGTGAACAATCAATTAAGACCCGAAATGGTTTATCAAATCCTTCCAATGATTGCTAAGCCAGAATCCATCTTCTACGTGACTTTTCCGAAAGAACCAAGAATATGAATCTCTGCAGTCACGAAAGCTTTAAAACAAAATTTAACTGTTTTCACCCATGTTTTGTTTGTAAACTCTTTCATATTGTGGAAGATTACGATTTGGATAATATTCAGTTTCAATATATATTTTGTTTAGGGCAAAAACTTTATGGAATTTATATACTGCCACACGATTTCTCTGTTTTAATTTACGAATAAAGTAAGTCACTTACCATGGCTTCTGCTGTTGATGATGAATAAAGAAATAAACATGAAACATTGTACCACTACACAAACATTTTTGTTGACAATTAGATATCGGATATAACCATGTGACAGAAATAGTAAGGTTAAAATAAATATTTGACAGCACTTTGTCAACCCACTGCTGGATGAAGCCTTCCTCAGGCCACGTTAGTCGCGGGGGGTTGTTTGACAACACTAAATCACGCTGGTCAGTGCTGGTTGGCGAAGTGAAGCAAACCTAGGGACCGTTAGACAGATATCACTCGCCACTGATGCTATCCATGGCCGGGAATCCAATTGCAAGTCACCAGATTCATAACATAGTCCGCCAACCGCTGTGACGCTGCTCCCCACCAATGAAAATTGCAACAGTTGTATATTTTTCATTTGTCTTGGTCTTGGTGACATTTGGAGGAATTCTTTTTTTTTATTAAAGTGGCAATTATTTTTCCCATTTCATTTTCCCCACACATGCAGCTAAAAAAAAAAATCCATACCATCCAGCATGCTTTCTTGCATTTAAGCCTGCTTTGTGGCTTTCGAGTTAGACTATGGGCTGGTAATGCCAGAGCCAGATACGCCAATAGAATGGACAATCTTGTATGAACCGTGGGACATGGCTATACAGTTGTTGTTTTTTTATCGAGTAAAACACTCAGTGCCCCATTGTCAACACGAACAATGATTTCCGTATTTTGTGTTTACGTGTTTCACAACAGCATATAATCCGTTTTGTACAATATTAGTTTTTTTTTGCGGCGAGGGGTTCACAAGTTTAAATAAATGGGTCCTGCCTTGTTGTATTTGGCAACATAACAGCATTCATTTAACAGATATGACTCCGCTGATGAGACACAGAAGGTTGTAAGAAGTCCAGAATTTGCCTGCGTAAACAAATGCTGTTGTTAAAGATTAGTCTAGAAGTCTCATTGGCTGGCGAATCTTAAATGAACATTTTATTTGCGAATTTATTAACTAAAAAAAACTAAATGTACGGTATAAACTACATCATTAAAATACTGTTTTTTATATTCTATTGCCAAGCAATTAAGGCATGCACATTTGAGGAACATTCATCCTTAAAGGTGGAGGAGGAGAGATTCAAAGCCTGGTTCAGATCTCACTCTGCACTGTTCTTTTGCCATAGCTGGGAATCTAACTCAGTGTGCTTATCACTGTACCAAGACCATATAATCTTGGTGGCCTGGCCGCAGAAGGTTTCAACCACATCAAAACTGACAAGCAGGTCTTCCAAAGATACATAAAGAAGATACACCCCTTCGTCCCATCGTTTCCACTATCAATTCCTCCACCTACAAACTGGCTCGTTTTCTGTCTGAAATCCTGCGATCTTTTACTGGAAAAAACACCTCTGCGGTACTAAACTCTACTCACCTGATATCGACAATCAAGGGTATTTCCCTGTCCCCAGACGACCTGCTTGTCAGTTTTGACGTGGTTTCCTTATTCACCAAAGTTCCTGTACCTGACAACATCGCAATCATTGAAGACTTGGTTCATCAAGGACTGCATACTGATGTACCCCCCCTGGTGAGACACTGCTTAACCAACACATACTTCACCTGGAATGGAACTTTCTACAAACAAACTGAGAGCACCCCAATGGGCTCCCCTCTATCTCCGGTTGTAGCCAACGTTTTCATGGAGAAATTTGAAACTGACGCCATCCAGACTGCCACTCTGCGCCCAACCTTATGGAAGAGGTACGTGGATGACACTTTTGTCATCTGGCCACATGGCCGGCCTGCTCTCGGCCAATTCCTCGACCACATCAATTCCATACACCCAGCCATCATATTTACCATGGAAGTCGAAAAAGATGGCAAGCTACCCTTTTTGGATGTCCTAATTAAAAGGAAACCTGATGGTTCAATGAGCCACTCTGTCTACAGGAAAGCTACCCATACGGATGCTTACTTAAAACCGGATTCTCACCACCATCCATCCCAGAATAACTCCCTCATCAAGACTCTACACCATAGAGCCAAATGCATTTCCGACAAGTTACACATTGTCAGTGAACTCAAGCACGTACACCAAGCTCTCAAGGCTTACGGTTACTCCGACTACACAATCCGCAAAGCCATCACTCCAGCCATGAAGAAGGATCCTCTTGAGGAGCCATTCAAAACCATCATCTTACCCTACATTGCGGGGGTCACAAAAAAAGATCTCCAAAATCCTGAATAAACACAAGATCCAGGTCCGATTCAACACAGTACATAAAATCCGTGATCTGGTTCCGTCTGTAAAAGATGTGGTTCCAGATATCCTGAATAAACACAAGATCCAGGTCCGATTCAACACAGTACATAAAATCCGTGATCTGGTTCCGTCTGTAAAAGATGTGGTTCCAGACATACAGTACCCGGGCGTCTATAAACTAAGTTGCCTCTGTGGTAGCAGTTACATTGGAGAAACCCAACGACATATCTCGGACCACATCCGTGAACACAAAGCAGACTTGAAACACGGTAGGACGAACACCTCAGCCGTGGCAGATCACTGTTATAATTCAGTGGGCTCACATGACATTGACTTCTCCAAGACGGAGGTTCTCTGCAAGCCATCCGGCTACCATGAGAGATTTGTTCATGAGGCCATCCACATATACAAACACAGAGATAATTTCAACCGAGAAGATGGATTCTGGCTTAGTAACCATTGGAAAGACGTTCTAAACCATTTCGGTTCTTAATTGATTGTATTTTATGGTGACTTTCATACCGCTGTCCATTCGCTGGCACTGCCTCTTAATACCTTTCACACGACGATCAATGGTATGGTTTGTAGCATGTTATATAATAATAAATAGTATAACATTGTAATGTTTAACATAATTCATAAGGAAATATATAGTATCGTAATTGTATAGTGAATATACAGCAGTGTGATATACAGTAGGGTTGGTAGAATAATACATAGTCTAATATTTTACAGTCTAAAGTATAGGGTAGTGTAAAGTAACGCATTGTACAATTCAAAGGTGGGTTTGTCCATGCTGGTGTATATTACGGTGTATAGTTGTGTAATGTAGGAAAGAGTTTAGTTGGAGACATATCAATATAATGCATAATGTTAGAGCTTACATTGGGCTGTGTATACGATATTATACAATGTAGTTTAGATTGGAAGGTATAACATTACAATGTATAGTAGTCTAGTTTATGGCATGGTTGTAACGCAACACAGGACAGAGCAGCGCATCGTGGCTGTTTCTCCCCCCTCCTCCGTTCCGAGCATGGATGGACTCGTCCGTCTGAACGAGGCTCGTCGCTCTCCGTGGTGCTAACGTTGGAAATAAGATAAAACCGCCACCCATTTTTTTCGCCATATGGCATTGCAATGTATAACGACTTATTGTTAGTAGCTCAGCTGATTGGAGAGTATATAGAGTTTATTGATAACATTGATGTATATTCTTAGTTTTTTCGGTAAAGTCACGTTGAAGAGAAACAACAAAATAACAAAATATATATTTTCTTAGTTTTTTCGGTAAAGTCACGTTGAAGAGAAACAACAAAATAACAAAATAACAAAATATATATATTTTGTTATTTTGTTGTTTCTCTTCAACGTGACTTTACCGAAAAAACTAAGAATATGAATTACTGCAGTCACGAAAGCTTTAAATCAAAACATTTATGTAGTTTATATTTTAGTTTTTTTATTAGTTTACTATATGGTATTCATTATATAGTGTAGTGTATACCCAGTTACTTTATGTTTATAGCTCAACTTATTGAACAATATATTGAGTACATTTATTATATTGATGTAGTTTAACACTTAGTTTTTTTTCTCACATCGGTTTACTGTATGATAGTTGGGTAGTTGCAGTCCTTTAGCGTCCATATACTAAATCCCTCTGTTGATATGTAAACTTTGACTTTAACATAGCTATTTCTGTGACCAGTCACATGCTAATCCCTCACATTAACGTCATGCTAATCTCCCAGTTACATGCTAATTTCTGACTTTAACACCCTGCTGATCCAACACTTTATCACAGCTATTTCAATGCTAAATTCTCCTGTTTGATATGTAAACTCCTTTGTCAAGGCGCTTTACCTCTCCCACCTAGCCTAAAAGACGCTGCGAATCTTAGCAGCGTTCATTGAAGCGCTGTCGTCCCAACAGTTCTGTTCCTTCACCTGAAGAAGGCTACTTGTGTTGTGGCTGAAATGTCGTGAGAATTTTACTTTATATTTCGTTTTATTTTTATTATTTTATTTCCATTCTACGTGACTTTACCGAAAGAACCAAGACGATTAATCCCTGCAGTCACGAAAGCTTTAAATCGAAATTGTTTTTATTTATTTCGATTTAAAGCTTTCGTGACTGCAATGATTCATCTTCTTTGGTTCTTTCGGTAAAGTCACGTAGAATGAGAATAAAATAATAAATTGATAAAATAAAATAACACAATAATATTCTCACGACGTTTCGGCCACAACACAAGCGGCCTTCATCAGGTGAAGGGAGCGAGACTGTCTGGTAGGACAGCGCTGGAGTGAGAGGGCCACGTTCAGATCACGGCTTTTAAGCTGTGTGAGAGGAACAAAGAGCCTTGACGAAGGAATTAGCATAAAATTTAGCATTGAAAAGGCTGAATGATTAGCTTGTGACTGGTCACAGAAATAGCTATGTTAAAAGTTAAAGCATACACATCCGCAGAGGCACCCATTGTTAAAAGGAATTAGCATAGAATTTAGCATTGAAATAGCTAAATTAAGGCATTCGCTTGTAACTGCTACAGAAATAGTTACGTTGAAGTCAGAGCATACACATTCACCGAGGCACTTAGTACAAATCAAAACAGGAGAATTTAGCATTGAAATAACTAGGCGAGTTTAGCATTGAAATAACTGGGTGATTTGCTGGTGACTGGTCACAGAAATGACTACACATCTGAGCTATTCACAGTACTATATAGTGAACCAATAAAAACTAAAATATAAATTACCTTCATGTTATCAATAAACTCTATATTCTCCAATCAGCTAAGCTACCAACCATAAGTCGTTATATATCACAATGCTATATGGCGAAAAAATGGGTGGATTCTTACCCTCAAATTTCCGTACCACGGATAGCTACGGGCCCCGTTCAGACGGACGAGTTCGTCCATGGTCGGAACAGAGGAGGGGGAGAGAGACAGCTGCGAAGCCCTAGTATACTCCATGTTGTAAACCATACCATTAACCGTGGTGTGAGAGGTATTAAGAGGCAATGCTGGCGAAAGAGCTGCGGTCTGAAGGTCATCGTAAAATTACAATTAATTAAGAACAGAAATGATTTAACACATCTTTCCAGTGGTTACTAAGCCTGAATCCATCTTTTCGGTTGAAATTGTCTCTGTGCTTGTATATGTGAATGGCCTCATGAACGAATCTCTCATGGTAGCCAGTTGGTTTGCAAAGAACCTCCGTCTTGGAGAAGTCAATGTCATGTGAGCCCACTGAATTGTAACAGTGATCTGCCACGGCCGAGGAGTTCGTCTTACCGTGTTTCAAGTCTGCTTTATGTTCGCGGATGCGGTCCGAGATATGTCTTTTGGTTTCTCCAATGTAGCTACTACCACAGAGGCACTTTAGTTTGTAAACGCCCGGGTACTGTATGTCTGGAAGAGCATCTTTTACAGATGGAACTAAATCACGGATTTTGTGTACTGTGTTGAATCGGACCTGGATCTTGTGTTTATTCAGGATTTTGGAGATCTTTTTAGTGACCCCTGCAATGTAGGGTAAGGTGATGGTTTTGAGTGGCTCCACAAGAGGATCCTTCTTCATGACTGGAGTGATGGCTTTGCGGATTGTGTAGTCGGAGTAGCCATTAGCCCTGAGAGCCTGGTGTACGTGCTTGAGTTCACTGGTAATGTGTTCCTGGTCGGAAATGCATTGGGCTCTATGGTATAGAGTCTTGATGAGGCAGTTCTTCTGGGATGGATGGTGGTGGGAATCCGGTTTCAAGTAACCCATACAGATGCTTACTTGAAACCGTTGATCAAATTCATTACCTCGTGTAGTCTGTGCAGATGCATGCATGTGTCGTGAGTCACTTCTGAGACACTATTTTAGGTGGCAGCAACGTTTATTCAACACTATCTATCTTACACACTGTTTACACACGGGATAACTAATGATTGGTCAGAGCAGCCAACATGCTGTCTGACCCACGACGCCAGAGGTGGAGATGAAAACAACGACGTAGCACCTCGGGTTCCATTACCACCTGTAGACAGCCCTGATTCAGCCTCGGGGCTTCCCTTTTATGCCCCTCAGCGTGGCCTGGCCACGCCCCCTTCTAGAACCTTCCAGGAGGTCTTGGGCCGACCGCCACGTGCCACCTGCCCGGCTCCGTCCTTAACCACGCCCCCTCCTGGAACCCTCCAGAAGGTCCTGGGTCATGCTCGCCACGTTCCCTCGGTCACCTTTGCTCTACATCCTTCACCCTGGTCCATCATCACGTGCTTTGCCAGCCGGCCGGGGTGACGTGTCTCCACATGCCCCTCTCCACCAGCAGCCAGCATCACGTCCCCTAAGTAACCCACTACGTGGCATTACCTGCTGTGCTGGTGAGATAGCTGCTAGACCATGCTCTGTCTGGAGGACACATATGCCCCTCTCTGCCAGGAGCCAGCACCACGCACCCTAGCGACCCACTGCATGGTATCACACGCTGTGCTGGCTGCTACACCCATATTTCCTTATTCTATTGTACCCAGTGCTACGCGCCGTAATGATACATTCTACGTCACTGCACATGTATTGTGAGTAATACTTTCCTGGAATATTTTTCTGTGAGTGGTGCATCTTCCGTGCAATATTCCTGTAAAGCCCTGTACTCGTTTCCTAACATATTGACGCTTTTGTCTTTGTTTTTCTGCTGCTGTGGTCGCACGGCACCGCGGATCTCCTGTGCAAAATAGCCGGGAAACTGCCTAAACAGGATCATCCGTGTAACAAATAGAAATAAACTAAACAAAACTGCTTTGACGTGACCTACGTTTACACTTCGTATGTGTATACATGAAAGGAATTACATGAAACTTTTGTGTCCATAAACATATTAAAAATAGCCCGATGTGTGCGTGTTGCTTGGACTAAACACAGATATGATAAACAGGGCACCTAAGCAATTTATTTTTGAAAGCATCCCCGAGGTCTTCCATTAGAATGAGCCTGACAATTCCGCTAAATCCCTGCAAAACGGATACATTGCGATGCGTGCTTTCTTGTCTGATTATTTATCTGGGTTCTGCTTTGTCACTGACATGGACTACAAAACAAGATGCATTCTGAGCAACGTATAGCCGTTGGCACGGGGGGTGGGGGGGGGATATATTGACTGACATTTGTGGACCGCAAATTCTCAACACAAGGCTTCAATGATTGTTAAAGTAATATAGCGTACATATATCAACGCACAAATGCTACTTTACTGCCTCGACTTTGCAATAGAAACCCGCAAAGGTCAATAAGGCATTGGACCGTAGCATAGCTAACCTTTTCCACATCTACAGTAATAAGCAAATGTTAGTGGTGTAATATAAGGGTTTTGCTCAGTGTGCGATGGTAAAGAGATGGTTCCAGAATCCATTCAGATATCACTCGTACTGAGGTTAGCCATAGATGGGAATTTGATTCAGGTCACTGGCTCTATAGTGCAGTGCTCTAACCACTGTACCACCATTCCGCCGGTGGTGGTATTACATTTATTTTTGTCTTCATACAATAATTAAATTAAGTTGATGAGACACATTAGTAGTCACATACAATGCAGTCTAAAAACGAATTAACATATAAACGTACAGCACAATGACATTCAACTGTGATGGCATTTAGATTCTGCACATATTAAATATATATTTAATAACACACGAAGGTGTGCATTGCAATGCACAAAAAGCCATAATCCAGATCACCAGCTCAAAGTAATTGAATGTGTGTTCCATTTTACCATTTAGAACGCCGACTCAAACAGCTGACAAATTGTGACCATCGCAACAGGCAATAGTAACACAAAGACAAAACTTTACACTGGGGTAAATCGCATTGAGACTCACAGGCACAGTTCAGTCGTCAATGATTGTTGCAGACATGTGTGCCTCTGGGAGGCCCATACGTGGAGAGGGCCTATATACCTTTATGCTATGGGGATACATGAGCACTTGCCTCAAGGCAACAAAGAGAAATAAAAATCTGCATATGACGGGAAAACCGAATCATAGGGAGAAAAATTGATGCAGGCTGGAAAAAAAATACATGGAATGGCCACATTTATGTAACTCTGTGAGTTGGCGGTCTTGACGATAAAATGGCCACAATCAGTTCTACTGAGCTGTGTGTTGTTCAATCCGTGTGTGTTTCGACCTGCACTATTTTTTCTGCTGTGATGTTTTTTTCTTAGCATTTACAGATTTTAAATATTCTAAGAAAGAACACATTGCACTGTTTAGCTTTTGTTCTTGCCCAGTTGAAATTTATTAGCTTATCACATTTTTAAGGAGCTTTTTAACGTAGGTCAACTTGTTTTTTGTGGTCTCATGCTTCAAATTGGTTGGAGTAATAGGCTCAATACTTACGTAATGATGAGGAACACTGCAGTCCACAAAGATAACTATTAGCGTGCCTGCAGCTCCATGTGCAACATCATATAAAATGTTCCTTTGTTTCTATGCCAACTAAGTTTAATTGGAGGGTGATCTGTGCAATATTCCCAGTTACTCAGATCAAATATAAGGAGTTTGGGGGGCTCACTTCACTTTTACCAAACATCACAAGAAATTGAATGGAGAAAAAAATTCGTGTTTCGATAAGGGATGCTGTGGATGTGTTGTTTTCGTGATGAGTCCGAGGGCTGTGGGTTTGGCCACAACTTCAAATATGCTCAGTGAATTGTACGTTACACGGGTGAGACCAACACTTGTCATTGCAGCACATGTTTTGCAAAGTGCGGCTTCGCAATGCCAGCCAATCACTGTTCATTTAATTTGATGGCGCCGTACCAATCTGTCTTCATAGCACCATTTCCAATTACAAGTCGCTGCAAGTGAAAGGGATAAACAAAAAAATCTGTCCAATTATTGCTGTTGACAGTGAAAAGAAGTCCACCGCCAGTTACTCATAATACACGCAACAGTTTAATTCCCAGATAATTGGTTGTTGGAGGGCTGGGTAAATTGTCAAAGCATCCATTTTTTTAAAAAAAATATGTGTTTAAAAGGAATGAGAGAAATACGTCTCCGTATACAGGGGCGGAGCCAGGGGGTGACAGGGTAGACAATTGTCACCCCCGAAAAAAAATCGAAAATCTGAAACATTCTGCCTATAAGTGTACGACACTCAGTCTGGCGGACTCCGTGCAACTGCATTGTCAGAGTGTGTCGCCAACCGATGGCGTGGGGTACAGCCGATTTCTTAGCGCGTCGTCCTCGGCCTGCTCCTGAAGCGCAAGACGAGCCTGCCCTTCAGCGGAGGCGTGATCGTTCGCCTCCACCGCCGCCGGATGAAGAACGGATTTAGCCACAGTACGATGAGCAAGAGCGACAGCTACGGCCCGTTCGCGCTCCGGATCGAGACCCCGCCACGAGGCTACCGATGGCGGCGATGGCGGAGTCGGATGCCCAAGTATTGCGCTACGCGTATCTGCAAGCGGGACGGTTCGTACCGCCTCCGGCTCCACAACCTGGCCTGACCGGGACGTTGAAATACCCGTCCAAGTTCGTTGGCGGCGCTGCCCACCGCCCGACGGCGTCTTTGTTTGTTCAGTTCGACTGGCTCGAGCGCTCGTTCATCAGCGAGTCTGTTTACTGCTTCTATTGCTACCTCTTCCCGCCGTCGTCAAGCGCAGATAACGTTGCGTCGGCATTCATCTACTCACCCGGCTTCTCAACCTGGAATAAGATCGGTGGCAAGAATTGCAGCCTACTCAAGCATCAGGGTGGGCACAAGTCGGCACACAACATCGCCGTGAAGAAGGCCAGGGACCTTCTCAACGCCCGGCAGCACGTCATCACGAGCGACGCTGGGCTGGCCCGACAGAATGCCAAAACTATTGACGGCAACCGCAAGCGCCTGGACGCCTCCGTCGACGTCATGCGCGTCTGCATGAACCAGGGCATTGCGATCCGGGGACACGACGAGTCGCCTGGCTCTCTTAACAGGGGCAATTTTCTGGAGATTCTCAACATGTTACGCAAGCGCGACGCACTGCTTGCGGCCATCACCTGGGAGAACGCGCCGCAGAATGCGACCATGACCAGCCCCGACGTTCAGAAGGACCTGATCCATGCTCACTCTCAACTGGTGCGCCGGCACCTCGACACCGAGATTGGCGACGCATACTATTGCATCATGGCGGACGAGTCGCGTGACGTCAGCAAGAAGGAACAGCTGGTCATCGTCAACTTCTTTGTCGAGGTCAGTATGGGCATCCTGCGCGAGCGACTCGTCGACATTCAGCACGTGTTGGACACTTGTGCGCCCACCCAATGCAGCGCCATTGTCAACCTGCTCTGGAGTCGCCAGTGCCCTATTGAGACCTGCCGCGGCCAGGGATACGATGGCGCGTCGAGCATGAGCGGTGAGATCGCTGGCTTGCAGACCTTGAACGACATGGCCTACTACACGAATTGCTGGGCGCATAAGCTGCAGCTCGCTCTCGGCGCTGCCTGCACAAATGGTGTCGCCGACATTGCCGTGTTCTTTGACCTCGTCCAGGACATAATCCACACTGCCACCAGCTCGTGCAAGCGCAACGACCAACTGCTCGCCAAGCAAAAGAAGCTGGCGGTCTCCACTGGCCACAGGACAGAATCAGGAGACGGCGTTGTCGGCGGCGGGCAACACGAGGTGGTCGTCTTTCTGGCGCTCGCTGCACCACCTGATTGAGATATTCAACGCGACTGCCGTCGTCATCCAGAACATGGAAGAGGACGGCGCCAAGGCAGAGCAACGGGCCGAAGCTTTCTCAACGACATGTTCTCATTCAAGTTCGCGTTCTGCCTGCACCTGATGGAGCACTTGCTTAAGATCACGCATGATTTGCACGCAGCGCTGCAGAAAGAGGACCAGGACGTTGTCAATGCAATGCGGCTTGTCGATTGCACCATTGAGTCGCTGAAGGAGCTGCGTGAGAACGGCTACGATGATCTGCTCAAGGACGTCAACGCATTCTGCGACGTCAATGAGGTAACCGTCGTCGACATGAACGCGAACTACACCCGCCCTGGACGTCCTCGGCGCTGCACCTACGTCATCACCAACGACCACGTGTTTCACATTGACCTCTTTAATGCCTCGATCGACAAGATGTTGGTCGAGCTCAATCTGCGTTTCAGCGCGGAGTCGATGAAGATGTTGCGGCTGGCGGTCCATTTATCGCCCCGCAATCGATTTGAGTCGTTCAACGTCAGCAAGATCCTGGAGCTGGCCTGTGATTTTTACAAGCGCGATTTTCCCGATCTCGACATGCTTCTCCTCGAGCAGCAGCTGCTCCACTTCGAACAGGAAATCCGGCGAGATGAAGAGCTGAAGAATGTGAACACGCTGCCAATGCTGTCCATCAACCTGGCGACAAGCGGCCGCGGAGATTTTGGCTTTCACCTGGTCTACCGCCTGGTGCGCCTCGTGTTGACCCTACCGGTGGCCACCGCCACAGCCGAGCGCATCTTTAGCTCGATGAAGCACATTAAGACCCAATTGCGTACCACCATGGGCGCCGAGTACATTACTGACGCGATGCTCCTGTTCGTCGAAAACGACATCGCAAAAGGCGTCACCAACGACGAAATCATGGAGCAGTTCCAGTCGATGCGCCCGTGCCGCAATCATATCGTCTGAACTCTAGTTCAAAAGCCTGATTCTCTAATCATTGTTGAAATTAACATTTGTTGAATGTCACTCCGGGCTGAAAATCCTGGCTCCGCCCCTGTCCGTATATATATGTAAAACGCTTTATTTTTCTCAAATAAGAATGCAGAAAGTATATCTTCAAGAGGGGCAGCTGCCCCCACGGTTTAAAATGTTATAGAGAAAGTTGTCAAGATGAAAGGGTTATGAACATCAATAACACCGATCAGCGAAGATAGAAGTTATCAAAATATGCGCTTATCATGAAAAATAAATTTCATTTTAGATTAACACCATTTGTTAGAAAGCCATATCTATCATCACAGTGTGCATATAAATTTAAAGTCTTGGCTATCATGGCAAAGCAACCTCCAGAAAGTAATTTGTGTTGGAATCTACAGAATTATTTAGCATTCAAGGCTGAAGGCCCACAAATACAATTTTCTTTACCATGTCAACAATATCATGAGACGAGATGAGACAGTTCACCCCAGGTTGTTTGTATGTGGAAGTTGAGACCACTGCGCCTCTTGCAGTGTGCACCTTCTGCATGGGAGAGATGTGGCGGTGGCACTTCGTGACGGTAAAGGGCCTGCGTGTGGTTATTCATAAAAAAACAGAGCTTTCGTGAAATTAGGAAGCATTATATATCCTTTGGAAAAATTGCTTTGTATTAACACTTTGGCTTCTGAAAAACATCGCTCGGTGTCAATGGTTAGTGGTGTCGCAGTGATCAGCACTTCACAAATACTGTATGCAGCCGGTGACCTGAGTTTAATTTCCAGCTATGGAAAACAGCCGTGGTGATTTCTGCACCAGTTTTTGGGGCCCCTCTGTGAATCAGTTCTGCACCCCATATTCACCAACCCACACTGACCAACGTGGTGAAGTATGGGAAAATAACCCCCATGACCAACGCGGTGTAGGGGAGGCCTGCATTCAGCAGTGAATTGATAATACGTAGCTTGTACACACGTGCACAGTATATTACGATAAAAAAATGGACGACAATAAAACATACAATTTTTAAATCGAAATGAACCACGTTTTAGAAATGTGAATGAGCAAATTCACAAATGTCTAACATTATGTGAGGGATAGACATCCTTGCTTTATATATCACACGTATTTTCCCACATGGCTATGTCCCATCGGATATACTCTTTCGTTAGCAATTCACGATGCAATAGAATGTTAATGCATAGATCGTCTAAATTGTGACCTCGCCTCAAGATGTTGTACAAATGCAGAGGGCGTAATAAGTTTTAATGCCTCACTTGCACAGGGGCAGAATGTGAACATCATGGATGGCTGGGGAAAGGAATTTCAGACAATGGGAGCAGCAGAGGAAAATAAGCGATCTCCTATGGTTCAATAGAGGCCTACATGTTAAATTAACCTCACACTGATTGAAGGTTGACTGGGGACTTTAACAGAGCCCTGTTTGCTTTAGCTGAGAATCGGTAGAGGTTAGTAGAGTGAGATTGGAAGGGATAGATAGGTAGGTTGGGGTGAGGCTGTGCAGAATATTGAAGATGGTGAACATGATCTTGAAATTAATCCAGGATTAGATTGGGAGCAAGTGCAGGGATTAGAGTGTTGTGGTCATGTGGTCTCGCTTATGGGTGTGGGTAAGAAGTCTGGCAGTGGCATTTAGGATCGCGGAGTTTGGAAATTAGGGATTTGAGGACAGATTTGCAATTGACTTGTGGGACACCGTAGTACAGGGATTTGAGAGAAAGATGATTCTCGTATGGAATTGATGTATTCGTTGATATACCATTGTATAAGCTGAGACTAAATAGTACAATTATTATCATAATCATCAAGGGCTATGGTGCAGGATGAGGGTCTCCGCACGCCATCGCTCACTCACTCACAACGCAACAATCCATCGGATTCCTGCCGATTCCCTCGCTCCGTCTGCACCATTGGCATCTTCTCGGGCAAAGGGGTTGTTGTGAGTCTTGACCGTGCAAGCTCATTCGTATATCTTAGCAGTCAACATGATGCCTCTAGCTTGCATACATTCTCTGTTCCGTGAAAAGTGTGCAGAGGCGCGTGCGTGGAATTACACGAAGAGACAAACAGCAATCCTATAAATGTCGTGCATTTTGATAAGCATTCACTGGAAGAAGGAATTCCAGTATCTGCCACGGTAACCTGTGCGCCATGGTGACCAGTTGTAAACTCCCTGGCCTGGTATGCAGGAGGTCGTTGGTTCCATCCTGACCCTGACGCCTGTATATTTGGAGTTGGCATGTCTCTCTCCCCGTGGTCACGTGGATTTTTCTCGGAGTCCTCCGGTTTTTCCCTCCAGTTTTAGAAACATGTGTTTAGAGTGATTAACTGCTGTAATATATCGCGTGACAAGCCACTTCGTTGAGCTATCATTTGTGGCCACGTTGCGTCTGAAAAATAGCGATATTTCTCATTGGGCCTTACCTGGTAAAATAAAGTTTTAAATAGTTTAACCACAGGCAACCACACTTAAAATAAAATGGAACAATAAAGAGACGAATCTAAAATTATATTTAAATTAATCCGAGTAGCTCCACGGCAGAGTAAAAAAATCTCCATGATTCACGTCGCAAGTTAGAAGCGATGATGAAAGGAAAACGGAAATCTACATTTAGATAAAACATCCACAATCCAGCACGACTCAACAACCAAAGTGTGAATTTACTTGTGAAGATTTCCACGGATTTATACAGCCTCTAGCTTCAAACGTATGTTGAGATAAAACGGTGATTCTTGTCACACCATCGTGGTATTTTGTAGCATCCGATTTCAATATCCACATCATGCTCGAGCAGCACTTTGCTGCTTTCAAGACACTTGCCTTCAAGTGCCTACAAATTAAAAAAAAGTGACTAAAGAATGTAGCTGCAATATGAGAGGTAACATGCACATCACCATGCTTCTTTGTCATTCCATAAAGATTTTGGTTGCAATCTTGATTTGAAGCTTTCGTGACTGCAGGAATCCATACTCTTTGGTTCTTTCGGTAACGTCACGTAGGTATAAAATAAAAGAATCATAGTAACATTCCAATTTTCGAAAGCCTAAAATCGTTACTAGCTAAAGGGTTGAATTTCGCAGTCACCACTAAACACATCCCAGTGGATGATATAATTGCCCAGGTCGACGTAGCCCTCAAAGGCTTTGGACACATCCCGGCAGACGTTGCTAGATCTGAAATCGCTGCCATCCTCAAAAACGCTAAGAAACCCAATAGCAACATCAGCAAGGACTTATAAGGACCTACAACAACTTACAAAGACTTACAACAACAAAATTCAGGACCTTCTTAATGATGGCAGCTATACCAAAATCAACAGAGATCCCACCAACAGCCTAGCTACAAAAAACAACAATATCATCTAGAGGCCGACCGAAATTCGGTTTCGGTTTCAGCACGGAAAGTTGGCAAATGGCCTCTTTCGGCATAGTTTCGGTTTCGACTGAAAGTCAATTTTTAACTTTCGGTCTGATTTTGTTTTCGGCCGAAACCAGAAATTCAGTTTCGGTCGGCCTCTAATATCATCACTAAATCGACTTCTCTAATCGATCTGTCCAAGCAGAGTTCCCTAAAACCTTCGGCTGCTAGACTCCCCAGATTTTATGGCCTTCCAAAAATCCACAAAGTAGGTACCCCGCTCCGTCCTATCGTCTCCACCATTAACTCACCCACCTACAAACTGGCCCGATTTCTGTCTGAGACCCTGCTTCCTTTAACGGGCAAGTCCACCTCAGCTGTACTTAACTCAGCTCACTTGGTTTCTATAATCAAGGACATCTCACTGTCTCCAGATGATTTGCTTGTCAGTTTCGATGTAGTCTCTCTGTTCACCAATGTACCAGTACCTGACACCATTGCAATCATTGAAGACTTGGTCCAACAGGGACTGAATCCTGATGCACGAACTTTGGTGAGGGATTGCCTTACCAACACATACTTCACCTGGAATGGTACATTCTACAAAAAAATGAGGGTACCCCAATGGGTTCTCCCTTATCGCCAGTGGTGGCGAATGTTTTCATGGGGAAATTTGAGACAGATGCCATCCAGACATCCACCCTATGTCCTTCCTTGTGGAAGAGATACGTAGATGACACGTTCGTCATCTGGCCACATGGCCTGCCAGCACTGAACCAATTTCTCAACCACATCAATTCCATACATCCGTCTATCAAATTCACCATGGAAGTGGAAAGGATGGCAAGCTACCATTCCTGGATGTTTTGATCGAGAAGATTGCTTGTTGGGACATTCGGTCTAAAGGAAAGCCACCCACAAGGATGCCTATCAAAAGCCTGACTCCCACCACCATCCAGCCCAGAAGAATTCCCTCATCAAAACACTTCACCTGCATCTCCGACCAGCACCACCTAGCCAGTGAGTTGGAGCATGTACACCAAGCCCTCAGGATGAACGGATACTCGGACCGTTCAATCCGCAAAGCTGTCTCCCCAGCCAAGGGAAGACAACCTTCTGAGGATCCAACCAAAACCATCACTTTACCATACATAGCAGGAGTTACCAAAAATATTTCCAAAATCTTAAACGAAAATAAGATCAAGGTACGTATTAACACAGTACACAAAATCTGTGATTTAATCCCATCTGTAAAAGATGTGATTCCTGACATGCAATACCCTGGTGTCTACAATTGAGTTGTGGTTGCGGCAGCAGTTACATTGAAGAAACGAAACGACATGTCTCGGACACGTTCGTGAACACAAGGCAGATCTGAAACACGGTAGGACCAATACCTCTGCCGCTGATGGTCATTGTTTTAACGCTGTGGGCTCACACGAAATTGATATTTCAAAATGGGGGTACTCTGCAAACCCACCGGCTATCATCAGAGATTTGTTCATGAAGCCATGCAGATATATAAACACAGACACAACTTCAATCGAGAAGATGGGTACAAACTGAGCAATCACTGGAAGGACGTTATTAACCAGGTAAAGTCTTAACTGACTGTGATGTTTCCATCCTACCTGCCTATGTCGGCTGTTATTTCCGACTCTCTGTGTGTGTGTGTCTCTCTCTATGCATCTCTCTTAGATCTCTCATGCTCACATGTCCTTTGCATTGCACTCTCATGCCTTTGGATTGCACTCTCATGCTCACATGTCCTTTGGATTGCACTCTCATGCTCACATGTCCTTTGGATTGCACTCTCTCTTGCCTCGTGGAGGCCATTCTTCAATATTACATTAACATGCTAATCTCTCACATTAACAAAGCCACTTCCGTGCCCTCGTTGAGGAGGCCGCTCTCCTATCTTACAGTTACACGCCAATTTCTCACATTAACATCACTAGCCACGCCCACTTCTTTATGACCCTTGGGCTACACCCATTTCAAACCTTTTTAAACAGTCCGCCTCAGCAGCAGACCATCGCTTTCCCACCTGATGACGGACGCTTGTGTTGTGCCCGAAACGTCGTGAAAGCGTATTGAACGTAACAATTTTGGCTTCATTAAAATTTAAAAAAAGTCAAGGTGCAGCCCTCCAATTGCTTGCTCACTGTCTCCACTTCGAGTGGGAGCCCGAGGGAGCCCCTTTAGAGGCCATATTTGCCGGCGCTCGCATTGCGAGTGAACCGCTTAACTGGTTAACTCGCGCCGCTATTAGACAATCGACTTTTGAAGATGAATGCGTTGAGCTCTTATTTCGATGACGGCTGCAGCGTAGCTAGCGAGGGATGTAAAAAAAAGGACAAAGCCATGCTTGGAATGCCTCCCTGTGTGACCAAAATTGGTACAATGGCATGCCATAGGGAGCCATCTCTCCGCGATGTACATGTGTGTCAAACAGAATTTGTAAGGTCAACAGCTATCTGGATCGGTACCAAGCTGCAGCATCTGTTCAAGTGGGGCCAATATTTAACTTGAACTGAGACATTGTAAAATTGTATATACGTAAATTGTGGATTTTTTCATTCAAATCCTGCTGGGAAGAAAACATGATGTACTAAAATATTTTTTTAAAATTAAAATTGAGCAATAATGTAATTTACTTATCCAGAATATACTTGCCAAGTCACTGAGTCTCAAGATTATTAATGGGGAGAGTCCTACGTAGGAATATTTGGCCGATGCTATTAATGTGCATGGTTGCTATAGAACAATGATGGAGTAGAGGAATGGGACGCGTCTGCTTTAGAAGTCTGCTGAGAAGACGGAGCAATAAAATCGGTTAGTGCACAGGCAAGAGGTGGATTTTTACATTTCAGGATCGTGGAAGATGAAGATGTAAAAATGCTTTGCAATATCTTCATCCAGCATGGCTGATGATCACTTTAAGGTTTTACTCTTGTGGGACGAAACCAGAGCACCTTTTCCAATGAAATTATTTATAAAGGACATGCAACAGCTTCACAGCAACGAGTTGTGCTTGCACCATTACAATGTTTGCATCACATTGCACCAGAATTGCTTTTGTCATGGTATCCACTTACAATTTTCGTTTTCTTTTGATACCATATATGTGTAGTGGAGTAGAAAGGTGCGTATTGCATGGAAACAGAGACAGTGCAGGTTATGTTGGGTCAGCCTGTTGTGAAGGCAAAGTCATTGGGGTTATGTTAGGTCAGCCTGTAACGAAGGCAAATACAGTGCAGGTTACATTGGGGCAATTAAGCTGGGAGAGCCAAGGACGGTTGTGATTGGTTGGGGCTGTTGCCGGGGCTGGAGAGGCGTCTTGAAGTCTGGTGAGAAACAGGTGTACGGATCACGTGGGGTGCCGTTGGGACGCGGACTAATTAATTGGGGCGTAATGAGAGCGGGGATAAATTGGGGGGTCGGCAATTGGAGCGAGAGTTGGAGTTGGGAGCTGGACGAGGCAAGACGTGGAGTTTGGAGGAGAATTTGGAGACAGAGTGGGGAAACAGAGTTTGGAGAGAGAATTGGAAACAGAGTTCGGAGACAGAGTTGGAGACGGAGTTTGGAAACAGAGTGTGAAGCGAAGCTGAAGAAGAGACGCAGCTAGCAGTAGAGAGAGCATAACTATAGCGAAGCTGAAGAAGAGAAGCAGCTAGCAGTAGGGAGAGCGTAACGATAGCGGAGCTGAAGATAGAGAAGCAGCTAGCAGTAGGGAGAGCGTAACGATAGCGGAGCTGAAGAAGAGAAGTAGTTAGCAGTGGAGAGAGCGTAGCGATTGCGGAGCTGAAGAAGAGAAGTAGTTAGCAGTGGAGAGAGCATAACTATAGCGAAGCTGAAGAAGAGAAGCAGCTAGCAGTAGGGAGAGCGTAACGATAGCGGAGCTGAAGATAGAGAAGTAGTTAGCAGTGGAGAGAGCGTAGCGATAGCGGAGCTGGAGACGAGAATAGCCAGTAGTGGAGAGAGCGTAGCGATAGCGGAGCTGGAGACGAGAATAGCCAGTAGTGGAGAGAGCGTAGCGATAGCGGAGCTGAAGACACTGTGTGCGGAGTTGCTGAGTGCGGAGTCGCTGAGTGCGGAGTCGCTGAGTGCGGAGCAAGCGAAGTAATCGTGGGGAGTGGAGAGACAAAGGTGGCGAGCGAGCCGAGTGAAGCACGGCGAGCGAGCCGTGGCGACCTGGATACTGTGGAATGTGGAGGACATGCTGAGAGTTGTAAATAAAGCGGTGTTCGAAGAAAGACAGAAGTTATACTCTTTGGTTCTATTCGGTAAAGTCACGTAGGTAAAAAAAATAAAACAACAAAAATCACGACGTTTCGGCCACAACACAAGCGGCCTTCATCAGGTGAAGGGACCAGGCTGTCTCGAGGACAACGCTGGAGGCTTTAAATCTAGAAAAGACAGAAGTTGTCCGAGTGAAATCGAACACTACATATGCATGCCATTTCGACTTTTTTTTTACTGACGTTAACAATTTATGAATCCGGTCTAGGTCAGTAAATGTGCAATGTTGGCCCAACGTTGGCATGTAGTTGGAACGTTATATTTACTGGGATGTTACTAATGAGAGGGCCCTGAATTTCATCTGAATTTAGCAAAGAAACATGACAGATATTTTAATTGCTGATCCTCAACATTTAATTAAAATTTGACGAAGCTATAATTCATCTTCCTACTGTGATTGAACACATTCCACGCATTTCATGTGTTGCAGAGAATGCACTGGAGAATATTTAAACATTGATGTGAGATTAACATAGCCAAATAACTATAGCTTTACTTTCTAATGAGCCCCCAAACTCTGATTAACATTTACCAGCTTTGGTTTTAGTTTTTCATGGAAAAAAGCATTCAACATATTGTATTATATGTATGTGTTACGTAAATCAATGTTTGGCTCCTGGACATGAAGAATTCGATTTATACTTAAATGAAAAATAGATGCCAGGTTGCGTTCTGTTTGCATCCGTCAATAAAATATCACTTGCGCACACAAGCGGCAATGCTCGTTTGTTTACAGCAGCTGTACCGGCAGCCTTTCAAAATATATTTTCTTTAATGCGACACCTGAACTGGTGCTGGTCACCAAACCACCCACCACCATCCCCTCCCCATCCACCGATCCGCACTGACCAGCATGATTAAGTATTGTACGGTTAAAAACTAGGACAGTCGATTTATGTAAATTATGATTATTACTGTACGACCAGACCATAATAGGGGTTTTAACATTTTAAATGTAGACTCCATGGAAGAACGCACGTTGTACGCCACTGATACATAATCAATGTTTTGTTGATTGTACACAACGAAGATCAATGCTTTAATAAGGCATCCCTAAGAAATTGCCGTGCATGAAATATGCACATGCCATGCTGGGATACAAATATTGTTATGTGTTTAATGGTTTTGTTTACAATTACATTATTTTCAGGTGTAATAATTTTGAAAACGGTTGAGTCCTCAGAAAAATAAATAAAATACAAATATAGACATAAAATGTAGACATAAAATGCAGTGGAATTAAGTTAATCTAGTAATAACTTCCTTTTTAAAGATTGTTGTTCAATGTATGCTTGTGTGATTGGAATCAGTTGCGATTGAGTGAATGTATCATCAAATATATCATCACAGCAGGACTCCAATAACAAATACATTCCAATAATCCGCAAATTCCTGGAATCCGTGTATTATAGGAATTACAGGTGATAAACTGAACAAGTACAAACCAGATTCAAACCTGCTTAGATTTCGAGATCTCATGAAATCGACACGTTTCTGGTGATTTTCTTGGACAAAAAAAACTGAAGGCACCTTTGGAGGAGTAAAATGATAATTGCTCACCACCAACTTTCTCTACACGTCTCACTTTATTTCAGCCAAGATCTGTACAACAATCAATTTCCATCCTGATGCATGAAAAATAAAATGCAACACCATTGGAAACTTCCATTCCAATATTATTCATAGGCCACAGAGTTATATTTAGCCCGTTAATCCCAATCATGTGGTTACACATTATGCCTTAAGGGAATGCTTATTTAATAATTTAGGATTCATGTGTAAGGAAGAGGAATTTGGAATGCGTTCAATACATGGGACTTTGATGGAAACTTAAAGAACAAAAACAATCTTAAAGCGTTTAGGAAGCTGTCAAAGTTTCATTGTTTGCAAAACAATGCTTTCTTGAGCGCACCAGTGAATCTTCACATCCTGTTGTGTTTCCCATCACGCTATATCGCTCATAAACTAATACATTGAGACATGAGTTTACTTTGGTATATCCACGAAATGAAGTTAAATTACAAACTCCGAGCTACTTTGTTAAGGATTCACACAAATCCTAAATGTTAAAGGAAACATACAATGTAATGTGTACACCACATTTAAGAACAACATTCCATCTTTGTCTCCCCATGTACATTTTTGAAAGTATTTTTTAAACAACCCATTGGTCATACAGCCTTTTTGGAGTGCATCATATTAGCAGCATTGTTCTAATTAAAGCAAACTGTGGACTGGTTTCGAGATTAATTTGTCTCCTCAGCAGAGTTCGGCTCGCTTGAACAAATGCTGGTGAACTGCCAGATATTTTTCGACTCCAAAGAGATGGGTAATATTTCGACACGAAACTATATAATGCATGACATTAAAATATCGTTAAACGTCAGTGCGGAGAATGTTAAGAACAGAATAAATACCACATCCTTTCCATGTAGAAATACATTTACATTCTAAAGGTTTTCGTACTGGTAACATGGCACAGTAGCTTCACAATATGTAATATTAACTTCAGGGGAATATTACAGTATAAAACATCGTAAAAGAAGACCCAGGCAGCTTGTAAAACATAGGGGCAATGCAGTCAAACTTAACCCTCCCATATTCTTGGTTCTTTCGGTAAAGTCACGTAGAAGGGAAACAATAAAATAATAAAAATATAATACAATAAAATTCTCGTCCATCTGAACAAACTGTCAAATCGCTCTCCGTGGTGCTAACGTTAAAAAAAACCGCCACTTTTTCAAATTTTCTTGCTGTGGTTTTCACACCTGATGATGATTGCTTGTGTTGCAGTCGAAACGTCGTAAAAAAATTATTGTTTTATATTTTTATTATCGTATTGTTTCCCTTCTACGTGACTTTACCGAAAGAACCAAGAATATGAATCCCTGCAGTCACGAAAGCTTTTAAATCAAAATGTAACCCTCCCAGTTTCCGTTTCCACAACAACTTTATGGACAAGAGGATCCGTCACCTGCCTTCAGAGAATAAATCGAAGACACAGTGAAATGACTGTTCTTAAGTTATCTCATGGGTGCATTATTCACACTAGCAAATTCATAAATAATATTAACTTAATCAACGGCATGTTGCCATGGTGTAACGGTTATCACACTCCCCGCTTCTATCCACCCAGAAGTATATACTGTATGGTACACGACCAGTCGATCTGCAGGTCACATTAGGTGGGGTAAAATGTGGGTACTCCCACCTCTTCCAAGACGTCTGGCCGGCATGGAAGAGTAAGCCAAATACACTCTAGAGGGGCTCTCGAGGGCTCACTCTCGTGAAAGCCCTCCGGCTAGTGGTGGCGTACGAAATAAATTCCAGGGCTGCGCCTTTTATCTTTTTTTACCTTTTTTGATATCAAAACAACAGTGAAGATCTTAAAATCTCTACGGAATACTATGTGCATGCTTATGTATAGTCCTGTCCTGTAGTGGGCCTTTGGTAATGAGCAAATGACAGGTGATATAACATGTGGACATATTTTGGAGGGGTTGTTATCCATCACATGTTGATCCGATTCTCAGTGTGAAGGATACAAAGTGTTCTTGGAAATCGTAAGTCATGGACAATTGTGTATGCCACAGATACCGTGCAATGAATGTCTAGTAGCTGAGCAACTGCAGACGCGTTAGAGAGTCATTGTGAAATATACCTTTACTTGTTGAACGTATCCCTCTGTCTACTTTCCAATCACAACATTTATCCCTCCACCTGTTTACAAATCATGAAAATGTTTTTATCTGTCCGTTGTGCGTGCAGTTATGTTAGAATTGACCGTGCTACTGAAGTACACTCCTGAGTTTGTGCAGCGATGATTAACAAGCTCAGGATACAACGAATCACTCTAGGCACCTGCAGGGTGCACTACTTTTGTTTAATTTCCAACAATTTTAGCGACAAATTCGTACCGTACCCGCTTCTAAGTCAAACGCATGCGGTGACAGCCTCAGGCGCCCTTCCCTGAGGGGGTGTTGGCGAAGGAGCCCAGTTATCAAAGAGGAGGAAGCTGCAGGGGCTTCTACCACGTCACTCGAACACCGGAGAGACTTTTGAACAACGTCCTGCAAGTGCCGGGCACACGAAAGGGCCAGAGAGGTCAGCCAGGGAGCACAGACACCGACGAACGTAAGCAATCTGGACAGGGAGCTCGGCGGAAAACATTGCGCAGATCGCAAACAACCGTAAGAGGTGGAGATAGTCGCATCACTGGCGTTTCATCACCCCCCCCCCCCCCCCCCCACAGTTAAGTGACCGATGATGGTGCGGTGGTTCGCGCACAGTGTTAAGCAGAGCCCCAGTGGCATTAGTTCGACTCCTGGCGACGGCTAACATCACCTCGAGTCCTGCCGTCGAGATGGCCATCGCCAGTTGAATGGTTAGTGGGGAAGGAAAAGAGTGAGCATAAGGAAGTGGGGTTACTTTACTCTGACATCAGTGGTGGGCTACTCTGTGATATCTGAACTGGCCTTTGGTCTCGGCATGACTGATAAGGTGCAGGGAGAACTTCATCTGACAATGGCTTGACCTTGGGCGATAAATTATATTGCAGTTGTTTAATTAAACACAAAACACTGCCCTAATTATTTTATTCACTGAATTATAATAAAGCATTGTAGTCCTGGCATGCACACAGTGGGCTTTGATGAAGTGTGATGCATATTCATGAATGCTAATATACGAAGAGCAAAGTGAACACGAGTATATGTTGATTGTAATATTGTGATGTAACTTGAATTGTCCACATTACATTCCATCCAATTGCCATACCTCAAAAATGCACAGGATAACATAAATTGCATTTTGTAATGAATGCTTCCTGGCTTTGCAAATGCTGTTTTTTTTTACTTCGATGTGGTTGTGTTGGAGGGGGAGCGAGACATTTTATTGCCATCGAACTTTTTATTCACTTCAGTCAAACCAAACCTTCCAATTACCACACGGGCTACTTGCAGTAATGATATCCATGCCAGAACAGCGAGCATGCATGCTGAGATCACGGGTTAAAGGTGAACAGTTAAGGTATGAATGTTCTCAAAGGCAATAGCCGATTGCGTGGTCTCAGCCCAATTACCAACAATTTTTTTAAATTAAAGATTTCTCAAATTACTTCGGATTTTCACTCAATTTGCCAATACTGCGGTTGTAATAGTTTGCAGTCAGTTGTCAACACATTGACGGATGAAGGACTCCCAATGCAGTCTCAGTCATCGGAGCTGCATCACCATGCAACGTCACAATTTGGCAGTGTGGATTGGTAAATGGATGGGGCCCAGAACTGCTTCAGATGTCACTTGCTGCTGACATTAGCTGTGGCCGCGCCGTACCCATCGTTTAAGTGTCAGACACTACAAAATATAGCTCATTGGATATTAAGACAACGCAGTCACTGAAGAGTCTATCAGCAGATTATACATCTTTGAAAAAAATATCCCCGTCAGAGTTTATTTGCATTCATGACACGAGCACATTTTTTTTTAAATCACTTTAAAAAAAAAACTGCTTACGCAGGTCACAAACACGTATGATGAGACAAGTGCCAAGGAATGTGTAACGCGCCGCCAAAGAATGCCAAAAGAGGTGACTTTCATCATTCCGCGCTCTGCATTCGCTGGCAGACATGAGTGGTGGACGGCCAACCGCTTTCTCCGCCACCAATCTCCCCGCATCTGTATGCAAACCGTGACGGGGCCCGCTTGTGCTTTGTGCACGACTCTGTGGCACGTGACAGCCGTGCAGAAGATACGAGGCAAGCCGAGACGAACACTGTATAAACTTATCCATCTGAGAAGCCCATGGCAGTGTCTTGATAAACCCCTGCGGGTGCAAAGGTATGCTCTGTGAAGTGGTCGAGACGTGGTGATTTGCAACACCCTGCCGGGCCGAACGCGGGGGTGAGTAGGGGGGTGGGGTGTTAGCGAACTGGACTTGCAATCTCGAGGTCGTCGGTGGAATTTCAATGCACCTGACGTCGCGGTTGAACTTATGTGCACCGAATTTTTTTCGCACCGTTACGAAGCCACCCGCGCTGATCGGAGGTGCGGCGTTGGCCGACGAACTGAAGGCTAAAACAAAAAAAAAGTTGAAACCAAATGGGGAAGCAACACTCTTTGGTTCTTTCGGTAAAGTCACGTCGAAATAAAACAAATTTAATAATAGAAAACGACGTTTCGATTGCAACACAAGCGGTCGTCATCAGGTAGAACTAAACTTGAGAGAGAGAGAGACAAAACACAGACACGGAGACACACAGACAGACACACAAGCAGAGAGAGAGAGAGAACACAGAGACACACAGAGAGAGAGACACACACACACACAGAGACAACACAGAGACACAGAGAGAGAGAGAGACACACACACAGAGAGACAACACAGAGACACAGAGAGAGAGACAACACAGAGACACACAGAGAGAGAGACAACACAGAGACACACAGAGAGAGAGACACACAGAGAGAGACAACACAGAGACACACAGAGAGAGTGAGACACACAACATAGACACACAGAGACGATGGGGGAAAGCTTCTCAAATACACCCGTCCCCCCAGCTTGCACCCATTCTACAGTCGGGGAAATATACATGAATGGGTTCGCCATGTGCGGTTCGTCAATGAGTGGGGTCACCAAGTTGCGGTGGGGTAAAGTGTGGGCACTCTCCCACCTCTGCCGGGGGTGGGGGGCTGCCTCTCAATCCTATAGGTGGACGACCTTCAGCCACGGCGGAGACGTTCGCAAGCCCTCGCTGGGCGGTGCAGGCATCATCCTCTTCCCACGAACAGACACTGATTGAGATGTAACAATGCACGCATAAGCGACGGCGGCGACGGTCATTGTTTTCCACCGCAGCCATTCAATTATTCTCTGCGGCCCTTCAAAACAACGAGCGTATGCGCCTGCCAGCGGCGTTGAACTGGACATGGTTAAAGTAGTTTACCCGACAGGCTGAATGGTTACATGACAACAATTTATTATATTTGATCATGTGCTGGGTACCCACATTACCATAGCAATCTGGAATATTGTGCGGAAAAAAAACCGTTGCCAGAAAGCTTGCAGCCCCAGCGGGGTACACGTGGCTTCGTGTATGAAGGATACAATCCCTGCGTCTATAAAGTACAGCATGAACATCTGGAACTCAAAATATGTAATAGAATTGTAAACTAAGAGCAAACAATCTCGACAAAAACAAGACAAAGATCCCCCGTGTAGCCTTGAGAGACTGTCGGGGCAAGTGCTGTTAGCGAACACCTACGAAGGCCGGCACGGCACACGTAGGGGTGGGTGGGTGGGTGACCCACACCACGCCCGGCCGCCTTTGTCTCCCCGGTGGCGATGTTTTACTACACACCGCACCAGGTACTCATTTGAGGAGGCTGAGTCGACCTAGGGGAGGCCCAGGACCGAGTCAGATCATCGTCACCTCTACACTGCCACTGCCCCTACACCTCATACACACAGTCTCCTCTAACACACACACACAGAACAGTCATTCTAGATTTGAAGCTTTCGTGACTGCAAGGATTCATACTATTTATTTTATTTTACCTACGTGACTTTACCGAAAAAACCAAAGAGTACAGAACAGTCAACCCATTAAAATATAAAATAGTTACAAAAAATATATAATTTCAATACTATATTGCATGAGTAGAGACAGAGGACATGAATGCAAACCCTACACGATTGTGGAACATACTAGGAAGAAGAAAAAAATACATTTAGATGTGAGGGATATTTGGAATGTTTTAAAAGATAGTTTATTGGATAAGAGTATGTCACGTCAAATTGTTGAAGCTGTGAATGTACCACGTATAGTTTGTGACAATGATACATAGTCTGCTTAAATGTTATGTTTGTCTGCGTATTTTGCAGTGTATCCATCGCGAAGCAAATTTAAACTTTACACTTGTCGATTTTGAGGGCTTTTAATGAGCATAATTGCAGCCTTAACCATTCCGCATTGACACAGCTTATTACAGCGTTTAATTGAGTAAACGTATCAAACTACAGTTCTACAATCATAGGCATATATATCGCCAACATTGCCGTAATGATTCGGTCAACTCCCAAATTTCATGAACTGTTACGATTCAGGGCCATGATTTAATTCAAGAATTCCCTTATATATTCTTTTTTACCACTGTGGTGAAACGTTATATATTATTTTTTTCTACTGTGGTGAAACGTTAAACGTGTATATTATTTTTTTCCACTGTGGTGAAACGTTATACGTGTGTAGCGACATAAATGGTATCACTACAGTGTAGCGACAGTACCGAGGGAAGAGTTGTACTATACGCGGGGTGACATTCTATGGCACCAGTGTGTGCACCGCATTAAGGGGCTCACTAGAGGGCAGGGTCCGGGTGTCACGGAGGTCGGGTCAGGACATGACAGCCTGCGTGAGAACCCGCGAGAGCACGTGACCGGACGAGGGGGCACGGGGACCCCTAGAAGGGGGTAATGGGGCCACGTGGTATGGACCGAGAGGCTCCATGAAGGATCGAGAAGGGGGCGTGGCCAGGGGCGGAGTCCGGTCACGCCGCAGCAGGTATAAGCCCAGTCCCGAGAGGGAGCTGGGCGGTTCGACCCGAGAATGAAGCCGCCTTCTTCGATCCACGCTCTTCGGTCTTCGCGCACGAGGGCCAGGCAGCGTGTTTGCTGTCCTGGTCCAACCATATAGGGATTCCGTTCAAGTGGTTAGGTGGTTAGGAGCGGTGGCCACCACCCTATGTAGTTAACCCGTAATGTGCATAGTTAACTTTGGAGCGTTGCGCAGTTGTCTGTTATGTTAGCCGGTTCGAGTTGTGTGAGTAAATGAACGTGTTGCCTCCAAGACTCGGTGTGCGCCTATTTAGAACCCACTACACGTGTATATATTTTTTTGAATTAAAGCTTTCGTGACTGCAGTAATTCATATTCTTAGCTCTTTCGGTAAAGTCACGTTGAAGGGAAACAATAAAATAATAAAATATATATAAAACAATAAAAAATTCTCACGACGTTTCGACCATAACACAAACGGTCGTCATCAGGTGTGTCGGTTTGCATAAATTTATTTATTTTTAAGCGGCGTATTTATTTATTTATAAAAAAAACGTCAGCGCCACGCGCAGCGATTTGGCAGTTTATTTAGAAGGACGAGTCCAGCTATGTTCTGAAAAGAGGAGGGGGGAGACGAAAAATTAAAGTATGCTGTCTGAAAGCCAGTCAGGTCTTAATTGATTGTTCACACTTACAGTGGCTTTCAGACAGCATACATTAATTTTTCGTCTCCCCCCTCCTCTTTTCAGAACATAGATGGACTCGTCCTTCTAAATAAACTGCCAAATCGCTGCGCGTGGCGCTGACGTTTTTTATAAATAAATACACCGTTTAAAAATAAATAAATTTATGCAAACCGACACACCTGATGACGACCGTTTGTGTTATGGTCGAAACGTCGTGAGAATGTTTATTGTTTTATATATATATTTCATTATTTTATTGTTTCCCTTCAACGTGACTTTACCGAAAGAGCTAAGATTATATTTTTGTCACTGTGGTGAAACGCGTCCAGTGGCTACAGGGTACCAATTACCTAATACGTACAGATCTCACGTCAGTGATGCATGTGCTTACTTCTCGATTCATGTGTCTTGAGCACGCAAATCAATTTGGTGTTGTGAGTTTGAAGGTTCATTTTATGTCTAATCGTCTACGTGCACCGCCGATTAGCACGGTTGGCTACGTATGGTGCGAAAGAAGTCCAACGTACAAGTTCAACATACAACAGACATATGCACAGTCATTCCACCGATTTGCGTGTCCCCTTTTTGCATCGTTTCACAAATACGTCGTCACTTAATTAACACCACTGCCTGATTTGCATCGCCTCAACCCGCACTTACGTCGCTGACAGCATCGTCTGTCTTTTCTCACATCTGTCGCTTCTCAGCCTTCGCCTCGACCTACTACCCTGTAAATCGCTTCGATTCACATCGTTTCGATATTCGTCATCGCACCTTTCAGGAACACAACCTCGATGTAAACCGGGGTGTTGCGGTACTTAAGAACAATGTAGTTACAAAGCTTCAAGCAGAAATATATTATTTATTTGTAAAAACGAAAGTTTTTATTTTAAAGATAAAGATGAATAGACTTGATTTGAAGCTTTCGTGACTGCAGGAATTACTCTTTGTTTTTTTCGGTAAAGTCACGTATAAATAAGAAATAATAAAATAACATAATAGCGTACGACGTTCCGGTTGCAACACAAGCAGCCATCATCAGGTACAGAAGAGCTAAATTTACGAGAGAGGGGAAACACATAACCTCAGATGTATATACAGACACCCAAGTAGGGGGAACTATCACAGATAAAACAGGGGAAACAGAGAGAGAAGCACACCAGACAAACAGGGTTTAGCAAAATTTTGGAAACCATATAAAGCAACACAGACGGTCGGTCAAAACACAATTAACGCATAGTCCGGTTGATCACGCTATTTCAAAGATTGCTAAATTGCAAGTTAAGTATGAAGCTCAAAATACAGACCGCACACAAATACACAGACATCCAAGTAGAGCGACCCAGCACAGAGACAAGCACACAGTGAAGTCGCCTTAAATAGGCAGAGAAGGTAAGGCTGAGAGACAATGGGACAAAATTAGCATGAGGTATGCATATGCATACCTCATGCTGGTTTGCTCTACTTGGATGTCTGTGTGTGTGTGTGTGCGGTCTGTATTTTGAGTTTCATACTTAACTTGCAATTTAGCAATCTTTGAAATAGCGTGATCAACCAGACTATGTGTTAATTATGTTTTGACCGACCGTCTGTGTTGCTTTATATGGTTTCCAAAATTTTGCTAAACCCTGTTTGTCTGGTGTGATTCTCTCTCTGTGTCCCCTGTTGTATCTGTGTTAGTTCCCCCTACTTGGGTGTCTGTATATACATCTGAGGTTATGTGTTTCCCCTCTCTCGTAAATTTAGCTCTTCTGTACCTGATGATGGCTGCTTGTGTTGCAACCGAAACGTCGTACGCTGTTATGTTATTTTATTATTTCTTATTTATACGTGACTTTACCGAAAAAAACAAAGAATAAAGATGAATAGTCAAATAATAAATGTGCCCTGTAAAACATGTTTAATGACGACTTGCACGCACTTGTCTTGAGATGGTTTCTTTATTAAGGAGCCAGGCGCTCACACTCGAACAGGCGGAGACCCCACTGCAACAGCCCCGAGTCTCCCGCGCACAAATCAACAGCAGACGCTACCGTCCTCTTCCGTCACCTGGCCACGCTCCCTTCTCGATCAATCCCGAAGCCACCACTCCATTCGTACTGCAGGCCGACTTCGCTGTCATTACCTCCCGTAGCCACTAGTCCATTCGCACTGCAGGCTGACTCTCCTGTCATTGCCCATGTAAAAATCTGTAATGTTTTCAAGTCAAGGCATTTCAAATTAAGTTGCCATATTACCACGTGGTGTATATCTCCGTAACGTCAGTTGAAAGTGTGGAACTCACCTATGAAGTCAGCGCATCCGATTTTTACAAAGTTCTGAACTTGCAGCGACTGAAGGTAATGTAAGCATTTCAGCAGTTGGTATACCTGAATCAAGATCACTTTCTGATTCACCAAACCTCACTGCCAAGAACAGCTTATGTTAGGTGTCGCGCATTGAGTTGGCTCAATCGTTATTGCCAAAACTCAGTTTGGCTTAAATTTTTATTTAAAGCTTTCGTCACTGCAGTAATTCATATTCTTAGCTCTTTCGGTAAAGTCACGTTGAAGGGAAACAATAAAATAATAATATATATAACAATAAAAATTCTCACGACGTTTCGACCGTTTGCGTTATGGTCGAAACGTCGTGAGAATTTGTATTGTTTTAAATATATTTTATTATTTTATTGTTTCACTTCAACGTGACTTTACCGAAAGAGCTAAGAATATCAGTTTGGCTTGTCCAGCTTATGTCCTTTTGAGTAGATTTGGCATCTGCTTCGGGAGAATGCTTTATAATTCTGCTGCTTTTTAGGTTTTTTGCACCACTAAATATATACTCGGAATTTGGTAGAGGGGCAATTATGTTGCATGAATGCGTCTTTCCTTGGCATCAAAGAGATTGTGCTGCCTAATTGTTGTGCCAGGACAGAGATACTTGATAGAGAAGTATGAATGTGATGAAATGCTAGTTCATGAATACCGATGAATTGTTGAATATTGTTAAACACAGCAACTACCATAATATACACAATGCATGCTTTGGTGTTTAAAATTTGTGTACAGAAGTGTAGCGGCGTACACACTCAAGCGAGAATATCATACACATTATGAGGTCAATTCTGGCATTCAACTTAATGAAATTGCATGTCTATTTTACAATACATGGTTGTGTTTATTGAAATAAACCATTTTTGTTGTTCGTCAATATGAATAGATAGACGGGAATGATGCTTTGATGATCCCACTTTGCTTACACTAAACCTTTAGCTTACTCAGGGAAAATTCACATCACTGAGGACTTTATATTTTAATATAGAAGTCCCATCTTATTGTGATGTCCACGTGCATTTTATTTAAAGCGCCAATGGAGCAATTAGTGGAGTTGGTGGCACGTTATGTTCCCTGTACCATGCTTTGAAACGGGCAACCCGAGTTGGATTCCCAGCCATGGCTAACATCAGTGGTGAGTGACATCTGTCCTGCCACACTGTGGCTGAAACAGCATTGGGAGGACTTCATCCAGCAGTGGATTGGGAAAGGGGTGTAGATTATTATTGTCGTCAACAGCAATAGTTATTATTTGTGATGTACTGCGTGGAATCCGTATCGAATACAGAATAGACGAAACATTGCAAATTGGTCATGTTATTAATTGCATCATTGATTGACACAACATTAAACAACGGGGTAATGATGCAAACACGCATATTTAAGGTTGCAATAACCCATGGCATTTTGAATTGTGGTAAGGATTATGAACATAAACTTTGGAGCAGATGGCTCCTTTATGTCAATTGTCCTGAAGATGGACACGTGAGTCACAAAGCAAAAAAATAATTAGCGCTGGGATTTGGCAGCCAAATTGACTGCAAACACGGCCGCCTCCTACAGAGGCAAATGACTCCTCGGTGCAACATTTGTGGTATTTACACCACCAGGACAGAAAGTAATTGGCAGCACAATGTGTTTAAGATCAATGGAGGAGTGTATCGATTATTTGCATGGCATTTAGCTGTTGCCTCCTTATCCTACTTGCTCACTCTTTGCTCACCCCTAAAAAGCGTTTTCGCCTTCTCCTCCTACTCCTCCTCTACTTATTCAATGTAACATCGCACTTCTACGGGCTTTGAGCATTTTTTGTAATTGTATCGTGTGAATGTCACTTTCTCAAAACAACTGTTTTAATTCATAAATGAGACAGACGCACATTGTCAATATGGAACATTTTTAGTGTACGTTTTTCTCCGTGTTAATTCTTCCAGGCTATGCAGTATATATCAACCATGGATCATCATTACACAAGCATAACATTCCAATGAAATATACATGCTGGCAGAAATTGTTGTTTACAAAATAGTTTACATTCCATAAAGTATTCATGTATCTTATTAAAGAATTATAGTTTTATATATATGGTTTGGTTGTATGAGTTTTCATGGGTTTTTATTGTTATTTTCTATTGCAAAGAGAAGGCATTTGGAAAGTGAGCTGAATTGATTTCACGGTCCAATACCACCAAAGCAAGACAACTCTGCTGAGCAAGGTCATAATCCACACCCTGGGAAATGTGTCTTTCTCTGAATTATTGGCTTAGTAAGCACTTTTGTTGAAAGACAGTGAGTCTCTCTCTGTGTGTATATACTGTATATATAACACTGTGTTATCGCTCACACGTGGACCGCCATTGCTCATTACAATAAAAAAATACATAACCTTCTATTCTACACTGATTTAATTCAAGTTCATATTAAATTAATCTTTCGACTCGCATTTTCTACACTGCTCTACACTAGGAAATAAATGTTTCCAAATTTCAGTTCAATGGATTTGTTTTCACTCCACTGCGTTCTGCTAAGTGAGAAGTCATACCTTACAGAGATTTCACTGCTGTCAGCTCGGGTTGTGAAGGACATTTATTTTGTGAGCGCTAACAAGGAATCTGCTTTTTTCCAGCGTGCTGCAGAGGAGTATCGGTCACTCCAGAAAACAAACCAATAGATCTTGTTTTGAGTGCGAAGAACATTGGCCTACGAGGAATTCCCATAAAAAGATGTCTGGACTGCTCCTTTCCAATTGCTGTCTGTTTTCACACGTTAGTATACACCAGAAGTACAATGTATCTGTCTAATATAATGCATTCATGAATACGGTAGATCGTGTTTGTCAATTTTGTATACTTTTAAAAGGAAAGAACGGTTGAATAGTTTTTCAACTTTATCTACAAAAACCACGCATAACATTGCACTAAATATAATGTAAATGCGGTCTATTGACCGAACCGTTACTTGTTTTTCACGCCATCGTTACTGTTGCAGTACAGCATTAATGTATTGCACTTGCAGCATTCATGCGCATATTTCTCATTTATAGCATAAAGCATTCTGCCGCCGTGGTAAATTTCCCACATTGGGAATTAATTTGTACTGTTGATTGAATGGCATTTTGCATCATTGGAATTATCATTAATGAAATGCATTGTCATTTAAGTCATGCAATTTAGAACACTGAAAACCCAGCCGAGCATAGACTTATTTTTTTTTACTATCATAATTGTAAAGCTTTTGAAGGAGCTGCAGTAGTTAGCAGTGTACACGAGAGGCAAGTTCAAGGTCGCACCACTACTCGCTTTTATAACAAAGACAACTGGTCAACCGACCTACCTAAGCAATGCCATCCATCCATATGTACCATCTCGAAGCCTATACTAATCTGGTATGGACCTGCGGGGTATAAAAGCCACTCAGCGTAGGACAGTAGAAGGAAGACCTTCATCTGCAGCCCCTAGTCAGTCTGGAACAGTTCCTACCAGCTAAAGTCCGCTCAACCACGGCAATCGGTGCTTTGAAGGCCGGACTAAAAACATAAATTTGATCTTCTGTGTCGTTTAATTTAGGTTATTGTCTTTGTGCCAACGGTACTTACGTCTCAGCTTTTTGATGAATATGGTGCTCTACACATATTGGATTGATCGATTCATCCTAATCTACCATTTCTGGATTTTCAGCTCGGACGGGGTCGAAATGGTAAAATAACACAGTGTTTACCGAAAGAAAACGCATACTGACGCCTATCTGAATGCAGAGTCACACCATCACCCTGCACAGAAATCTGCTCTTATCAAGACGCTCATTCATCGAGCTAAGAAAGTGTAAAATGGTGACAGTCTGAGAAGTGAAATTCAACATGTTAAAGAAGAGCTGCGAATAAATGGTTACAATGATGCACAAATCAACAGGGCATTGAATGGCAAAACCAAATCAAATAACAAGAGCATTGAAACTGCAAGTAATTTCAAAATACCGTACATTGCGAGAGTAACTGATAAACTAGCCAGATGTTTGGAAAAACAAAACATCCGAGTCAGATTTGGCACGGTACATAAAATACAGAAATTAATACCTGGTACAAAAGATGTATTACCGAAGCTATAAACAGAATTTAACTGCACATGTGGTAAATGTTATTTTGGGCAAACAGGACGAATTATCAGCACGAGACATCAGAGAAATATTAAATTCTCCCAGATAAAACTGTCAGCAGTAGCAGAACACGCGTGCCAACAAGGACACTCCATTGATCTTGATAATGTTGAAGTTCTGTGCAAAACTAGCTACTCCTGGCCAAGACTAATTATAGAATCTATCGAAATTGAAAAAAAATAACTGTAACCGTTCGGATAGCTACCGCCTGAGTGCTGCATGTAAGCGAATCATCAAAAAAACACACCGGTGTGCTGTACTAGTGACGAATGGGCACGTTCTGTTTACGTGACAACCCTTACTAGTTGGCTGTGTCGGGTGGTGGCGGGTTTTAACGACACATTTATATATTTGCGCGATCTAACCCAAAAAAACCTCTATTACTACATTCTGCCAAAAACATAATTTCCCGGAACTATAGATGTTTTCACATCAACATATAGAAATCCATTCCATTTTGCATATTACGTTACCCAATTTCACATACATATTTGAGAAAATTATTCTACATAGCAATACAGCAACCTCAAGCCAAGCTGTGAACTGCCAACACGCAATGTACATATGTGAAGCACAATGATCCAAACATTAAATTACATTACCTGTTTGAGTCATTATCATCATCATCAGCCATGATCAAACCCCAAGCCCCCACCACCTCTTACAATGTTATATTCCACACACTGATTCCTATTTTGAATCCCATTTCCCATTTTCATGCAAAAACCCCCAGGATTTGTTCGTGAAAACAATGTTAACCACTTGAGAATACTCGTTGTCTACGTATGAAAGGGTCGCTAACAATACACTATTTTTGTTCAAAATACAAGCACACCCATCGACAGGATGCGGAAATATGACAAGTGGAAGGAACATCCTCACGCTGTACATCCTTGATGAACAAAAAACATAAAGACAAAGATCTCCCATCTCGCCTCAACATTTTTGGGGCAAGTGCTGTTAGCGAGCACTTGTGAGGGCGAGCACGGTACACGAGGGATGGGTTGCCGGCACCACCCCCGGCCGCATTTGACCTCTAGTAGCGATGTTTATACATCGCACCATGTACTCATTTGTGGCTGAGTCGACCTGGGGGAGGCCCGTGACCAGCTCAGATAATTAATAATCGGCACTGGTGTTGGCCATGAGCAGGAATCCCTGGTTTCGTAGCGCAGCGCGCTAACCACTGCATCACCGCCCCCTTAGTGTAACAAAAAGTACACGCAGGGATAAACAATGCATGAAACAAAGTTTCAATGCAATGACATTTCCAGATCATCTGCTCATTCGCTTCTGCTTACAAACCCAATTTGAGAGTGGTGCATAAAAATCGCCTATTACATGTATATATTCATTTTAGAGGCAGTGCGATTGATGTGCGATTGATGTGTTGAGTTCAAGAATCACATTTGTAGCAAAGTGAGTGTTCAGATAGAGACATGGATGAGCAGTTCTAAATGTACACACTTTTGTAATGAGTACATAAACGTATTTTTCTCTCCAAATATTACTTTGATACGTAATTAATAGTTATCATCATCATCGGCATCACCAACAGCAGGAAGACGCATCATTATCATCATCCCTTGCAGATTAGCCTTTGAATTTTTAAGTTCAGCAAGCACTGGTGTTAATTTGTGATTGTACTTATTTGTTTTTTTTTACCAAACGTGGCCACATGTTGGCTTTTTGATACAATGGCAACGGATTTAGTACAGTACCCAAGGTACAATTTAACAACAATTAACATCGGCTTTTACGATGTTATTGCAATCACAGTAAGCACGCTAATTAGAAAACGGAGACTGCGTAGTTTTGTTAAACAATATTATTGCTGCATTCATGACTTGACACTCATTGTTATATAATGCACGAAAACTCCATTAATTGCAGCTGCAGTATGAAGAACAATAAAGAGCCAAAAAACACCAAACTGTTTATGTATTCACGCTTTCTTGCCTGTTGGCATAGCATAGCTGTTGAGTATTTGTGCAAAAATGTGTAGGCTGCATTGAACTTCGATTTAAAGCTTTCGTGACTGCAATGATTCATCTTCTTTGGTTCTTTCGGTAAAGTCACGTAGAATGAGAATAAAATAATAAATTGATCAAATAAAATAACACAATAATATTCTCACGACGTTTCGGCCACAACACAAGCGGCCTTCATCAGGTGAACGAGACTGTCTGGTAGGACAGCGCTGTCCTACCAGACAGTCTCGTCCCTTCACCTGATGAAGGCCGCTTTTGTTGTGGCCGAAACGTCGTGAGAATATTATTGTGTTATTTTATTTTATCAATTTATTATTTTATTCTCATTCTACGTGACTTTACCGAAAGAACCAAAGAAGATGCATTGAACTTCTTTCGCATCGTGCATAGCCAACCGTGCGAATTGTGGATGTTTCTCTGGAAAGCTGCATATTTGGTGGACAGGGTGGACTCCTTGGAAAGAGATCCACATGATTGTCAGATTTTTTCGGTGGAGATTGTACTGAATTATTATCACATTTTAACTGCAGGGAAACAAGATAAAGGTGAAGCCCTTCCCACCCCTCTGTTGTTCCTCACGCCTCTTGAGTCCTTTCGTCTGTACGAGAATGAGCGAATATTGTGCACATTACATGTTTAAATTATTTAAAATTATGATTATTATAATACAACAGAACTTAAAAAATCTGTCCTCCAATCATCCACCAATCCTGAATCTTCGCCATCCCTGCCATTCGTGCATGGCAACACTCATAATCCGTGGGTGGCGAATATTCTAAAATCCACATTTTTTGCGGATTATTGGAGTGATTTGTCACATGACGCACTACTCCTATAATGGGCGAAATGTTCGGGAGTGATTGGTGCCACGGAGGGTAAAAACTCCAAAAATCCACGAAAATTAGCACAGTTTCGGCACAGATTTCTGGAGTAATATCACCGTGTACCACAGATTACAGACTCAAAGACACGCTGCCCCACATTTCCGTGGATTTTTTTTAGGGTTTTGCTATTATAATAATATACAGCCAATTGTCAATCATGAGCTCTGTGAAGACTTCCTCATGCCATTGGTTATTAGCGTTGTTTGACTCACCACGATGGTCATTGAGGAATGGTGAATTGCATTGTGGAGAACCAGGACCAGGAGTCGAACCTGCACCTTCCGCCCCACAACTTCGCCACTGATCCACCATAGTCATTGTGCTCATAGGTTCATGATGTTTGTGATTTTATAAATGGATACATATATTCATAAAAACAGTTATTAATGAAAGGTTATTGTTAACAAACATATGTAATATATCTATTAATTTCTCATCATGTGTTGAGAACCCAAGAGTTGCAGATGATTTGCTTTAATTTGAACCTCGTTCACACTAAATTCTTCGAAATAACCCAATAAAAACGAATACTCACCCACAAGTAACTATTAAAAAAATATATACAATAGTGCGGAAGATTAGGCAAAATACACTCTCAATGGGCTCTCTCGAACTCGCTCTGATGGAGGAGGCCTTTCCACCAGCAGTAGCGTGAGCAAGCTCTTGCAAGGCTGGACCGAAACGTGAACATGAACGTTGTTGAAAATGACTAAATGCATGAGAAACACCGTTTTCATAAAATATAAAAGTGAGAAATGCATTGAGATGGCATATATTTAGACAGCAGTTAAATTGCAGCTGCACAGCGGGCCCAAACGTGTTAAAAACGTTGAACAAAGTCAACAAAAATCTGTTTAAGTTGCCCTGTCCTCGTCTGAAAAATGTTCAGCATCGGGAGCCATTTAAATGTTTAACGGTTACACAAAGGAGGGTTATTAGACCTTTTTGCCATTTTAAATTACAATGCATTTGATTGCATTATTACACATGAAATAGTGTAATAAATGAATTATATCTAATGTAAAACTGGCTCTCGGCAGACCCATTGCCATGCAGATTGTGAACCAAATGCACCACATCTATCAAACCTCCAAATCATTCAACAGCCACATATGACAATCTGTGCTACAAAGCGTAGCATAAAATATGAACACATTGCACGTCATTTCTCAAGTAAAATGCATTTGTTTATTTTGTTTCATACATATTAAGTTTAAAACCTTACACGGAGTTTGATCACTTTGGAAATAGGAGTCATCATCGGCCATTATCAATTGTCACGGAGCGCATACTGGGAACAATATCTGGTCAATACCCATGAATTACTCACGGGTAATAGGGTGGGAATTCGCTGTTCTTATTCGTGAAAAGTGTATGAAAAGGAAGGGCGTTTCATTAGCTACTGAAATGTGTTGCGTAACATTCATCCAATATTTTAATCTCACAGCTGGAATTTAGCCAAGTATTTTTTTTGTGTGTGATATTAATGTGACGGATACAGTCTATATATATTGCAGTCGTTGATGACTGGGCCGAGACAATCAACTCACTCCACTTGAGTGCCTACTTTATTCACAGGTGAGTGCCTGGGTTGGAAGCCAGGATCTCAGTGGTGCTGGCTCGGGCCTCTGCCCTCTGAGTCACCTAGCCACATCCTCCTCAAACAATGTACTTATTTGAGAATGCAGAACACAGTGAAATGCACACTGGTCACGACCAACATCAATTGCACGAACTTTTTTAAATAAAGTGTAATGCTAGGAAATATTATCAATGTAATTGGATATTTAAAGTCAAACTAAACCCCAATGTAAAGCAAGCATATAAGCCACTATATTTTTTACCACTTTCATTACATTCGCTCATATCTCAAATTGCTAAAACAATGTCTTTGTCTAAACCACCATTACCGCATTGAGGTTTCAGGCCATTCGATACGAATACAAATCAAGACTTTCTAGTTTTTCAATTATTTTAATGTAGATCAACAATACCTGCCCTAAGGTTGAGTCAAACCAATGTATAATTTCACCATAAAAAAATGCAGAAAAATAACTGCGTAAGGGGCTTGCCAATTCACTCATGGGGCATTATCCATCAGTTTAAGGGCCATCTAAATACACTTTCCCAGTAAAGTTGATTTACAAAAAAGCAGTCCTTGGGTCAGTTTGAATTCAGTGACGAGTTATCAGCAACATTTAGCTCATGAAGCCCTTTCTTACTATAGCAGATGATACAAATGCACTTATGTCATTTTTAAATAAAACATTATCATTACTTATTTATCCAGGAAAGCCGCACCGAGGCTTATGAGTCTTTTTTTTCTGAGGTTATTGCATTAGGTTTCTATTTAAATACGTTTTGAGCCAATGTATGAGTGTTGTATACGTGGGAAGAGACTGCACCATCCGGAATTTAAAAAAAACATGCATGCGAGGGGTCAACACCATCTCTGTACAGATGGAAACGGATGGACATTAGTTCGTTTTCTCTATTGCCTTCTCATGGCGAGCCAGGTTATGGCACCTTGATGCTGATGCCCAGAGTAAAGGAGTTTCGCAATGTTTGTGTAATTTGCCAACCCCCCCGTCGCTGCCTCCACAGTGCTGGATTACAGGCGCACACAGCCACCATCGCCTAATAGGTTACAAATAAGCCTCAGCGGTTTGTGAAACGTTTTAGAAATATAAAAAAAAATGTTTAAATACAACTAATTGCCCCTGTAGATGTGGTAATTATGTTGTAAGGCAAAACTGAAGCGACGCAAAACTCAAAATTGTGTAAGACTTGTTTTAAACCCTTAAAAATAAACTAAACACACGTTACTCGTCTAAAATGATTTCATCAGCAATGTGATTGACTTTCACTCTAAAGCACATACAGCACCAAAAATGTGCAGGAAATTAAAAGGACGACACACATTTGCTGTATATGTGTCCTCTATTCATCCCGAAATTTTATTTGGGCTCAAAAGCATTGAATTTTAACCAAAGTGACAAGTCGCCTCGATTGTCTCTGACCGATAGATGACAGCTGCAAGCCCAACTTCAGTAAAGACAAATCACGCCGCTTCTTCTGATGGAGCCTGATCCACCTTTCCAACCGTGCATTTGTGTTCATTCATATTCAACAAATCCCAAACAATTCCACAGATCAATGAGAAAGCATTCCCTTTATTATCACAAGTTGTTAGACTACTAAACTGCTATATTCTTGGTTCTTTCGGTAAAGTCACGTAGAAGGGAAACAATAAAATAATACAAATATAAATCAATATTATTGTTTTGTTATTTTAATGTTTTATATTATTATTATTTTATTGTTCCCCTTTTTACGTGACTTTACCGAAATAACCAAGAATATGAATTCCTGCAGTCACGAAAGCTTTAAATAAAAATTTACTAAACTGCTGTGTTTTAAATTGTGGTTTTTTTCTCCCATAATTTTATTTGTACTTTATTCGTCACCGCTTTAAAACATAAATACGATTTTTCATGATTTAAACAGCACGTTTATTAATAATAAATTTAAAGACTGGTTAAAAATAAAAGCAGATTGTTTCCAATAAACACAATCTGGTGTGTTAATTTTAATCAGCACCGAAAAATAGTAAAATTTGGTTCACAGCAAAGGATTACAAAAATGTTCCCCCCCCCTCATTTCAATTGTCAGTCTCCAGCGATCAATACAACTATCATCACCTTCTCTAGATTGTCCCACCATTTGCTAAAAATCAAACAGTCCTCACGATACAAGTACTACATTACATTAAATAAATTACACACGTGTGAAAATAAGTATACCTATAATTATATTTAATTGTTGTGTTATAACAGGAAAGATATTTCAGACGGTTCTCAACAAAAGTTTGTTCCAATGAAAAAAAACACACCCGTCTATTTGCTAACATATTTACCCCAAATATCAATATAAGGCATGCAGTATAAAATATGATAATACCGTGGACTTTTCCAAGCATCCCGATATTAGGCTGGTGAAATTGTTTTCGACATCACCATTCTCGAAACAATCGAATCACCCCGTTTAGTGACGTGGCATTTGTAGCGTATTTGCATATGGAAGTGATGTGTGGCGTATTAAAGTAATAATTCCACTAAGATCAAGTATTTTCAAGGTAAAATGAATCGGACGTAAAACTTAATGAAGTGTGGGTGTGCCAATTAAATATTTAGAAACTGCTCAGTAGTGTAAAGAGTGGTCGTCGAACATTAAACGTTGGTCGGTCTCAATACAAAACAATAGCAAGAAGGAAAAGGCCAGCGGCGTGGGTGAACTTGTTGACAACGAGAGGCACAGCAGAGCCAACGGTGGCCGTCTCAGATGCGTACACGATCCTCGAGTTGAGTTTTTGCACCGGGCGAAAATTATTCACCATGAGTATCTGCTGTGGGTCTTCTTTCGTGGAGAAAAACACAGAGGAGAACTTCTTAATCTGTACGAAGCACAAAACAGTCGCGTATGAACAAAACATACATGAATGATCAATGTCTGGAACACATACTTAGCATGTAACGATTCAGCGGTTAATAAATAAAAATGTATTTTTACACGAATGACACCCATTGAGTTGTGCATGTGAGAATCCATTACAGAAAATGTTCGAAGTTATGCAAATTATATGCTGATGTGATATGGATAATAGCATGGACACAGTCACAGAAATTAGAGTAATAAAATGTTAAACAATATAAAACGGGATGATATAAATGATAAACGAATAGATTCTTCAAATCACGTTGCAACTCCAAAATAGCGTTGCAACTCTGGGTGGGGGGACAATTGTCACGTGCCTGTGTGCACATCATGATTTTAGAGAGGAATGTCATCATTGTCAGCAATGCAGTTCACGGGAGAGGTATTATATATATACCAGTATATGTACATAGATTATGTAAATTTATTCAAAAATTTAGAGCCCTCTGACAGTCCACTGTTGGATTAAGTGCCCCCTGCACCATGGGCTGCCAAGGTGGTTGTTTCACTATACGTCACCACTTTTGTCAGTGCAAGTTGGTCGAGATCCAGGACTGGTTCAAATATCACTCGCCACCAACTTTAGCCACAGCCAGGAATCAAATGCAGATCAGCGGCCTCACGGCGCAGTCCACTTACTACCCCTCTCCACCCACGTAATTGTACGTATAAAAATCTAAATAATAATGTGGAAAAAAAGGCATTTTCAAACCTGATTTTCATCCATGATAATGGGCTCTTCGAATACTGTCCAAGTAACCACTTCCCCGCAGCCAGGAGTGGTGAGCGATCCAGAATACCGGTAATACTTACTCATGTTCACGTACGACGGAAGCAAATTGTCCAAATTAAACGTGGACGAAAAATTTAGCTTCTGGCCTGCAGAAATAAAATAGGCATAAACGCAAAGGAGAACACATTAACAGCCAACCCTGCCGACAGTGAAACTTTAAAATACTTCGGGGATTATTTGTGATTTACCAGTAACATTATTATTAATACATACACGGTACTAATTATACTATTTCCACATACAACGTACATTCATATATACAGTTCGTGTCGTGAACAGCCATTATCTATCCACTGCCGGATGAAGGCTTCACCAGGTCGTGAAGGGGGAGCCCCACGACTGGTCGAGTTATCACTCACCACTGAGGTCGAGTTATCACTCACCACTGATGTTGGCCCTGCTGATAATTAAATTTAGGTGCACGATTCAGTGTCCCACTGCTGCTTAATTTGACCTACGCCCCCCTACCCATCATCATTACGTATTATGAGTACTATAATATATTCTGGAGCGGACATCTCTGTAAACTACATACCTTGGTTTGCCACACTGGGTAGAGCATTGATGATGGTGTTATAATTGTTGTTTGTTGGTCCGACCTTTAAAAAAGGAAGATAATTTTAAGATGAAAGCACTGAAAAAAAGAAACAATCACAAATATGCTGCTCTTTGAAGTTGTTTTCAACGATGTCAACCACGTCTATACTTCGATTTAAAGCTTTCGTGACTGCAATGATTCAGGCGCTGTCCTACCAGACAGTCTCGCTCCCTTCACCTGATGAAGGCCGCTTGTGTTGTGGCCGAAACGTCGTGAGAATATTATTGTGTTATTTTATTTTATCAATTTATTATTTTATTCTCATTCTACGTGACTTTACCGAAAGAACCAAAGAAGACACGTCTATACTCTTTGGTTCTATTGGGTAAAGTCACGTAGGTGAAAATAAAATAACAAAAAATCACGACGTTTCGGCCACAACACAAGCGGCCTTCATCAGGTGAAGGGACGAGACTGTCTGGAGGACAGCGCTGGAGTGGAAGAAGCTACGTCTTTTGTGCATGTCGCTCTTTTGCCAACTCTAGAAATGTGCATGGCGAGGACAATCTGTTTTATAATGTACGCAATAATGGTTAGAGCCACAAGTTTTTCAAAAAGTGTCCACATGCACCATTCATGGCCAGAATCGTTTGCATTACCTATTATAATCACCCAGAAATGTCTGTCCGTCCCGCGCGTGACGTCACTCCCCATGAAGCCCACCCCCACGTGACGTCACTCCACATGAGGCCCACCCTCCTAATTAATATTCATGAGTGGGTGGATTTTTACACTAACGCAGAGGAAGGTCGATCTGAATTTAATTAGTTCCATTTAGATTAATAATTTATTACGCAAAGTCGCTTCAGATATGACTTTTCTTTGCAGAAAGTGACGGTAAAAAAATTAATCTACGTAGCACAGTGCTACATCCGTGCGTGACGTCACTGCAAAAGAGCCCCCCCCCCTTCATTAATATTCATGCCCGCGTGGCAATTTACACTAACGCACAAGAAGGTCGCGCACTCCACATGCCGCATCCCTCCCGTCATTAATAATCATGAGCGGGTGACGTCACTCCACATGCCGCACCCCTCCATAATAACCAATAGCGGGTGACGTCACTCCACATGGGGCAACCCCTCCTCCCCCCCTCATTAATAATCATGAGCTGAACAATTTTTCTATTGAATATTTCAGATTTACTGCAATATACACCCGTCCTTGGACAGGCAAAATAGCTATTGGTTATATGATATTGATATTCAAAGTAAAAGAAACATACAATGGGCTTCACTTATGGAATACTAATGCATCTCCGTGCATTATATAACGACCGGAAACTATTTCAGTACTTTTAATGAACAGGTGGAGTAAAAAAAAACAGTCTTGAATTCAAGGCAAGGAGAACAGTGTTAAGTCCAGCCAAGATCATTTAAACTACTAAACTAATACAAATTTTATGAGACCTCCTTTGCCAGTAACAAGATATAGTAATAGGTTTTTACCCTTTTATCTGGCACAAAAACTGACACCTTTATACAAGGAATCTTGTTTGCAAAAACCACAAACACAAGTAGTCAAAATGCAAACAAAAAAGACAACTCTGATAATAATATGCACTGTCCTTGAATTTGATTGGTCCACACCCGAGATGGCTTTTCTTAGAGCCCAGTCTCCACTGGTGTTGGACCAGAAGACGCCAAAAGATCCAACACCAGTGGAGACTAGGTTCTAAGAAAAGCCGTCTCGGGTGTGGACCAATCAAATTCAAGGACAGTGCATATTATCAGAGTTGTCTTTTTTGTTTGCATTTTGACTACTTGTGTTGTGGTTTTTGCAAACATGATGCCTTGTATAAAGGTGTCAGTTTTTGTGCCAGATAAAAGGGTAAAAACCTATTACTAATACAAATTTACCAGGTAAGACCCCAGAGCTATATAGCTCTTTTTCAGAAGCGACCTGGCCACAAACAATAAAGCGGCTTATCACGTGCACATTTACAGCAACCAAATACGCTCAAAACTAAACGTTTCTAAAACGGAGGACCCGGAGAAAAAATCCACGTGACTACGTGGATTATGTTCCCCTTGGAGTTCTCGGATCCCGGTCACACCCCCCGAGGCCACGCCCCCGAAGCCACCACACCCCGAGGCCACGCCCCCCGCAATGTCAAGGTCAAGGACGACCCCTGGGAAAATGTCCTCGAGCCGACCTCGAGGCCGAGAACTGTCCTCGAGGAGGACTCGAGGACTTGGAAAAGAACACGCATGCCAACTGTGCGTGCAAACAGCACAACAATGATGGGTGCAAATATAATCAACTCACTGCATATAAGAAGCCAAGAACGGCCAATCCATCCTTTTCATTCTTTGCTCCATCAAAGGTCAAGTACTTGGTGTTATAGTGCACAATATGAAGCTACAAAAAAGGAGAAAAGAGAAATGAAATACTGTTATAGCCTCAAAATAACCAAGGTATACAGACATGAAAAGCAACGTCAAGAAACTGCCCAACTATTCCTTTTCTTAAAAAAATACAAGTTAGTGTGTACGCCAGACGTCATGGTTTAATGTATTCCCCTCAGAAAAACAATAGAAGCAATGCTATTGTTTTGCAAACCACTATGCAGGCAATCAAACAATTCATGGGGCAATACTTGGTGAGGCTCGTCAAGTTGTGGAAGGAAGTTGTTTGCATGTTTTCCCCTCACAATAATGAATCAATACAAGCAAGCACGACCTATATTTAAAACACATTTTATGGAAACAATGAGGTGAGGATTGCACCAACTTTTTGTACGCAAACAGTAGGGGGGTGTAAAGCTTCACCCATGCTGAGATTTAATTGATTTGTCGCGACTCAGGATCGCGACATCATTACGGATTGTTTTTAATTTATATGCAATGTGGTGGAGACCGTGGTAACCTCTGGAGCTGGCTGATGATGGCGGAGGTAATTTTCAACGGTGTCAAGGGCGCCTTGACGTTCAAATGACCCCAACTTCGTCCACCCACTCAGCCGATGCCCGGACCGATATATCTCACGGTTAGCTTAGGTTATCGCGACATCGTAAATGCCGATGGGCTGAGTGGCTTGATGCTACACATCCACAGACACCTTGTTATGGAATGGGTTAGAGGTGTACTTAACATTTAAAAAAAATGTTTTGCCCATTTCAGGTGTCAGACAACTCGACGAGGCATTTCGTTTACTTAAAAACGGCAAAGGATCCGACCCTGCGCCTTGCCTCGCTCTTGCCTACTGGGTCCTCTGCCCCCAACCTGGCTGAAGGTCCATCGGGTTCGGAGGGGGGGGGGGGTGGGTAGGGGCTGTGTTTTATAGATATATTTGACACAACCTACGACGCAAAACATACGCCGGTATCGAGATCAAATGGTTACTTTTGTCGCTCAGCAGGTGCAGCAGCCACTGCTGTCGGCACGGGTGCACTGATCCCAATACAATTCTAGATTTGAAGCTTTCGTGACTGCAAGGATCCATACTCTTTGGTTCTATTCGGTAAAGTCACTTTACCGAATAGAACCAAAGAGTATGATCCCAATACGTAAAACACGTAGGAATATATATTAAAAAAAACATTAGTTTTACACGAGCGAATCGAATGCGCTGGTCACGCGTTTAGGAATGGACATAAAATTGATGAATCGATGCATCATTATACCTCCCTAATATACAGCACCACTCATCCTTAATCGGCATCTCTCACCCCACAATATGAATGCATTGGCGATGCACGCACGCACGCACGCACATCTATAAAGCCAGCCACAGATTCCCATACAACCCTTGCGATTGTAATTGGTGTAAAACTGGTAATTGCATGCTGTGCGGAAGCCGCTCACTTCAACGGGGAATTGCTTGCCATTGATGGTGTGCTCGGATCCAGGCCCGTGTGGGTTCCCCCAGTGAAAGTGCATCTGGACAGCGTTGAAGGTACCTGGCAGTCCACCGCCACTCACGGCGATTTCCCCTTGCAAGTCAACCTGCACTGTGGGCACAGACGCGTCACAGGGTGGCATCATTATTTATTTATTTTAATTTGCACACGAACACAAAACCGTTTATTTTTTGCGTTTTTTTTACTCTCTCGAATAGCGAGCGTGGAGACGCGTATGCTTGGGATTGCACCGAAGAGCAAAAAACGAGGAACACGTGGATAAGAGACATCACGCTGGTTAGAACGTCAGTAGGCTCGGGAAGGACGTGACGCTGATGAAGGCTAATTATGAAGTTGGGCAGCCAAAGAAGGGGAGTGTCTTCGAGAGGACATCCACTGCCGAGATGGAGCAAAGAAAACGTCTCAGCAGGTGCTTGCTTGATGGATTTGTTCCATCGCGAGACCGTGAGAGGTGGCGACGGCTTGTGGGAGGGCCTTCATCCAGCAGTGGACAAATCATAGCTGTTGATGAGGATGATGAAGGTCGCTTGTGTTGTGGCCGAAACGTCGTGAGAATATTATTGTGTCATTTTATTTTATCAATTTATTATTTTATTCTCATTCTACGTGACTTTACCGAAAGAACCAAAGAAGATTTATGTATTATTATTCTTTTCTTTTCTACAAGTTTTGAAAAACAAAACATTCGCGAAACGGTTGAGACTTTCAATGACAAAAAACAAAACTCCTTACCGGTGTGTCCATTGTTTTGTATGGACCATGTGACGCCAGCAGGTGTCGAGTCGTAGCCAATGAATTTGAGCTTCTGCAGCGTCGCGTTGCGTTTCACACTACCCGTATGGATGTCGATGGGAGACTGGCTTGTACCACTGCACGCGGGGCTGTTTTTATACCACGTGCGTGGACCTTCACAAAAGGCAGATGGCAAAGCATTAAAAATATATATATAACAACGTTGTCCACTGGATATACCGCCTATGTGCTTCCGTTGTTCAAATAAAATTCAGCTATGCCGCCTCTATAGTCGGATGTGTGGAGCACGAATAACAAAAAAACGGGTTGTTTCATTCATTCACGTTGATTACCACCAGTGTTCGAATGGACACCAGCCCAGCGCTGAACGTTACAACAAAATGGAGTTACGTACAAAAAATAAGTTTGAACATGTGCTTTCCGTGTTAAACGGTCACAGATTTTAATAATGGCAAATGTCTGTGTACTATGAAAAAAAAATACTTTGACGAGTGTCAAATTAGTAAATTATGAAACGTTTACGAAGTTGTAAATGTTCTTCGCTAAAATAATAAAATTAGAATATACATTAACTGTGATATAAATACAATGTTTATTGTTCCTGATTTTAAACTAAATGCAAATTTGCATATCCGTGTTACCAGTGTGTAAAAACAAATGCAGCAAACACCCAGTAAATTGAGCATTACATGCAGATGGACACAGGCACACCATAACAAACGTGGTTTGTAACCTGCTTTTCTTTGCAATTAAATCATCATAGACTCCTGACAAATTTCTGTATGAAACACTCGAATGAAAATCTCATTTACTTCACGTGAAATTGTCTTTCAATGAAAACCACTTGCTGCTCAGAGCTCCAAAAGGCAATGTTCGATGCAATATACATTTGCTTACATTAACATGTTTTATTGCTTAAGAGTTAATCACAAAACAGCTTTTTTTTTACGCACAGAAGATGTGACATTGGTTAGGCAAAACATTTCATTTAGACAGAAAGCATGGTGTGACTTACCACATTCCGAATTCTGAGAGTCATAACACCAATGTGCTGTGGAATAATAAAAACAAACAAACAAGCAAAATACATGATTAATGCTCACCAGCATCGGACGCGAATATTGCTCAATGGACATTATTTTTGAGTTTGGTAATTTTATCTACAGTCAAAGTCATTTACATATATAACCAGCGAAGTTAAGTTGGCCGCTTTAAGCTCTCGTTATTTTATCTCTCCAAGGCTGAAGTCAGCAAAAGCGGTGCACTATGCAGCACACACACACACAACACTCGTAAGCATAAGTGGGGCTTTGCCCAAATTCTCACAGCTTAAGTGTCACAATCCACGAGAAGCAAATTACTTTGTTCGTTTAATGATGGTGATCACATATTTCTGTGTTAGGCTCGAGGGCTTTGATGAATTTTGAAGCCGAGGTTGACCACACACTATGCATGAAGCCACTCAGCTTTCGAGGCATACATTTTATGGGCCCAAATTATTTAAAATTTTCAGACATTTTTTCTTCTTCCAGTTTTAAACATAGACTCAATCATATTTTTTTTTGCCCAAGATCAGCTTTCTATCCCTTTGAGGACGTATTTAGATTGTACACGAGTCACTCAAACATTACTATGCGTCTGTGTCATATGAAAGAAAACGATGATGTCGAGCTCGTGGGCCTTGTCAATCTAGTGCCAAAAAGCAATATTTTCATTTGGCAAAATTGTCAGAAAATGCCGCCAACATCATTAGTGCAGGTGAAGCATTAAAGCTGCATAACCACAAGACAAATACACCAAAATTAATAAATGAGCTACATAACCACAAGCCAGTATAAATTACTTTCCAGCATGCTGTTCTCAAGGAACCCAGGCAAGTGTGTGTGTGTTAAATCCTACTGGGTAGCAAACAGCTCATTAATTATGGATTACATGTGTACCTTATATATGCATTTACTCTCACTCAAAATACACAATCATTCTTCACCGAAAGTAACCGACATGACCGGTGGATACGACGTGAAGAACGTATAAGCCACGTGACACTAATGGCAGAGCCAGGATTTTCAGGTAGTGGGTGGCAACCCTTCCAGCAATAAAAAATGATAGGAGTTGTTAGTTGGGCGGGGGTCGCAAAATGCCGATTTATTACTAATAAACCCCAATGATGGGATTTCGATCGGATCATTGGGGGGGCACGTGCCACCCCACATCCCCCACCCCCCCCCCACTGGCTCTGTCAGTGGTGACACGGTCGTGAGGGCCCAATCACGTGAAAGCGCCATCGGACCCCCCCACTTAATTTCAGTCAATTAAAGGAGTTCGCTGCAGTCTCCGATAGCTACCCTATCCGGGAAGATAGTTCCTGGATACATTAATTCAACGTTAACTAATGTGTCAAGTGAGGTTAAATTATTGTCCGTCCTGTGTTTTGCTGCGGAGAAACCAGCAAAGAGCAAAGGGAGCAATGATTTCCGAGGGTCGCCAACGAGAAATCGAATGCGTGCGGAGAAATGCCAGGTTTTTTTTTGCAGCACATCCGGGAAAGATAAAAAAAAATTAAAGTTTTTGGCAAGCTACGAACAAAGCCACGCTTGATTTGGAAAGCTCGACTCGTCGCCCACGGTTGTGCGAGACCGTCGAGATCGAGCCAAGTAAATTGGAAATTAGTTCGGATGGATATTTGCGGTGTCTTTGACTTTAAGGAGACAACATACTTTTTTATGGTTTAAAAAAAAAATTGCCAATTCATATGACGAGGGGATGTTTTAATTGTAACGTCTTGATACGTGGTAATAAAACGATGGCAGAATGAATTCCACCACAGTAAAATTCCGTAAAAATGAAGGAGCATGTCCAATGCAAGTTGTCTGAATGTACATTGAACAACCCCATGTCTGCAGTATTGTGCTCTGAATTGTATTTAAACCATGCAATTAACTTTCAGAGGTGTCTGGTGTTAATAGGCTTTCTGACCTCTTTGAAAGCGAGTTGAGCATTTAACGTTGATGCAAAGCAATATCTTAAATTAAGCTTATGTTTAAATAGCTGGTACCACGTGACATCGTGCCAATGCGACACTAAATTGCATTCAACATTAAAACACATCCGATGTTACACGGTTCTTTTCACTGCCCGGTCTACTTACATGGCGCTTTTAATGTTCCAAATCAAAGCAATTCACACGCGGCTTTCACAACGAACATGTTTAAATCATAACGAGGAATAGCACACGCCTACCGTAAGTTCTCAGTGTAAATTTAACTACTGCATGAAAAAACAGTACCCACGAGTTTGCCTTTTCATCCAAGAAAATGCTATGGTGAGTAATGATCTTAAATAAATAGATCTGACGGTAACCGTAAAGCGAACATTGCCAACAGTGATGACACACTTATAGCCATCACTCATTCACATTCATTTGAACTACGGTGCTGTAAAATACAAGCACATATTTATTAAAGTACAAATATTTCCCATTGGTGTTCCCTCTTTGAAAGACATTCACGTCACATTAATACCCCGAACGAACATCCCTTGCGGTGTTACAGCAGTGCAGTAATATGTAACGCGTTTCCACATGAACACACACACGCACAGACTTACCATCTCCGGACGCACTGGTACGATTTACCCTGGAAATCACAAAGATGACCAGCACGCAAACGGTAAGCACGGGGAAATACATCTCAGTCCGCTATTGGAGCTCTCTGCCGTTGACGCACTGCTGGTAAGATTGACAAACAAAACAGCCGCGCGGCAAGCCGACTAATACAATGAATAAAAGCCGGTAACAAGAGTGGCTAAAGTAGTATAAATAGTGCACAACAGGTGCCGTCGTCTGCTCGCAGGGTGAGCGAGGCTACACTGGCGCAAGCCGCCGTGCTGTACAAAGTATCTGCCCGTGCGTCTAATGTTGTAGTGGCAGACAGAACTGGACAGAGCGGGGTGGGTGAGTGGGTGGATGTGGGAGGTATGGCTGAGACGGAATGAATGCGCAGGCTCTCAGCGCACGCAGCCGTATTTATCCTCCAGGCTCAGCGCTCCTGGATAATGGGTGACGAGCTCCGATGCTTTTGACGATGATGATGCTGCTGCTGCTGGTGATGATGATGACGGTAGCAAGGACAGAGAGATCGCTCAAGTCGCGCACGCCCCGTTGTTGAGGGCGCAGCGTGTGGTTCAAGTGCGCGCAGCAACGCACAATGCAGTCTCGTCCACGTGCTGTTTGGAGTAAGGTAATCTTACCGGTTTGTTTGCTTCTATATAATCTCCTTAATGATTTTTTGACCTGTGACGGCACCGATTTCCTGAGCAATTGTGGGAAACAAAAAATACCGTGCCCTATTTGGAATCAATGTGGTATCCCACACCTGATAGGTACGCACACGCCTTTTCGGGTTCAAACAACAACGAGTTATCAAGGAAGAAAAAACATGCGTATTGGATGGATACTGTAACTTTTTAAAACCAAGGTTTTGCAACGGAATTTTTTTAATGTATATACCTGATCTGACATGGATTGGAAAGCAATCTCTGTATCGGTTTAGATATTTTGGGATTCATCAGCAGTCAGGCGTGATGAACTAATGCTGTACTTCACACACGATTGGAACGTGTCAACTGCGTTGGCAAAAGAAGTGTCACATACAGGGGGCATTTTTTGTTCAAAAGCGAGTTCTATATACAGTATACAGTAAAGGGCGAGTCAGGTGAATACCAAGAAGTAATATTGAGCACATCAGCGTGGTGGTTTAAAGCAGTGGAATGAGGAAGGGTGCCACGTGTACTCTGTTTACACGACAACGCAAATGCAGAATGCGGCATAGAGAAATGGGTACGCACGCCTTTACATTAGCAGGTAAAATCAATATGCGACGGGGTTATCAGAATGAACGGTGGCAGGGACAGGGTCTTTTTTTTAATGAATAACATTTTAGGGTTGCGTTTCGCGAAGCGAGCTACGCGAAAAGCTGTCGCTGCCGTTCCTCAGCACGTGGGGCGCGCAACTATGGGGCGGGCAAGGAAGCATTTCGGGGGTGAGGCTGCGGCATGGACACCGTGCAGGGAAGAAAAAAAAACATTCGAATGTCTGCGGGGAATGTCATCGCCCACTTTTGCGATGACAAAACACGCGAACACGCAACACATGTTTTCAATTGTCCGCTAACGAGAAGCGTAGCCATGCGATGTCTCTGTGTAGCTGTCGGTCTGAGTAACCTCAGTTGTGTTATCGGGGCTGTCGGGGAGAGAGGGATGCGGGGAGTGGCGGTCAATTAGTCATGATTATGAGAGAGGGATGCTGAACGATGTTGAAAACCACTCTCCTAATAGCAAGAGTCCAAATTCCAAAATGTTTTCTACAGCCCTTTCCCAATCCACTGCTGGATGACGGTCTCCCCACGCAGTCTGTACTCACCACGCTAGGCGGTGCGCTGTTGGCGGCGTGGGAGTCGGGGTGGAGGCGGCGCCGGTTCATGTAACACCAACAACACCAACAACAACAAACTCCTCGCCGGCACTGACGTTAGCCGTGTGGCCGGGAATCGCATTCGTAGGCCAGGTACATCGAGCGCAGTGCGCTCACCCATTGCGCGCCACCGCTCAGCAACATCGATGCGGTCGGTACACGATCATAGTATGCAGGGAATGAAAATAAAATACAACTAAAGAGGGAGACTGGCGTTGATAGCTTCCAGTCAGATGTGAAGTACGGTCTGGCAGCTGCCGGTCCCGAGCCGCCCAACACTCAGCAGCCGCGCAAGCAGGGAACGCGGAGCTCGCAACGAATAGATTTTTTGTTAAAGACGAAGACGTGAAGACAGCGACACGTAGGGCCCACATATCAGAAGCCACTGCGAGCAGTTACTTGCCGTGGAACAGCTGTTGCTAGATCTGACGACGAGCTGTTTCTCACACACACACACTCACAACACCAACAACAACAACAACATTGGACCCCGGCATCACGAGTCATTCATCATCGTCCTCAGCAGCCGTGCTCAGTCCACTGCTGATCAGTCATTTCTATCTCTCACGACCCTGCGACGTAGTTAGCTATGAGGTCTCTGCACACGACGACGATTCTTGATTAAACTAGCAATCAACAATGTCACTACATTATTACGAGGTTGGAGTGTGAACCTATAGGCGATCTTCGGTACATTTCTGACCGTGACTGACATAACCAAACGCAGAACATGACCCAACATACTCTTTGGTTCTATTCGGTAAAGCCACGTAGGTAAAAAAAATAAAACAACAAAAATCGCGACGTTTCGGCCACAACACAAGCGGCCTTCATCAGGTGAAGGGACCAGCCTGTCTCGAAGACTGCGCTGGAGTGAAACAGAGCCAAGCTCAGACTGCGACCTTTAAGCTGTGTACACAGCTGTGTACATACTCTTTGGTTCTATTCGGTAAAGCCACGTACTCACGCAGTCTGAGCTTGGCTCTGTTTCACTCCAGCGCAGTCTTCGAGACAGGCTGGTCCCTTCACCTGATGAAGGCCGCTTGTGTTGTGGCCTAAACGTCGTGATTTTTGTTTTATTTTTTTACATACGTGGCTTTACCAAATAGAACCAAAGAGTATGGATCCTTGCAGTCACGAAAGCTTCAAATCTAGAAATGATCCAACATGGCTTTAGCTCAAGCTTCACCCAGAACCGCATCCGCACAAACCGTGTCAGATGCACAAATGGAAAATGTGATGCACAAACCGTGTCAGATGCACAAATGGGAAATGTGACGCACAAACCGTGTCAGATGCACAAATGGAAAATGTGACGCACAAACCGTGTCAGATGCACAAATGGAAAATGTGACGCACAAACCGTGTCAGATGCACAAATGGAAAATGTGATGCACAAACCGTGTCAGATGCACAAATGGAAAATGTGATGCACAAACCGTGTCAGATGCACAAATGGCAAATGTGATGCACAAACCGTGCCAGATGCACAAATGGCAAATGTGATGCACAAATGGAAAATGTGAAACTATCCAGTGTGCGACTGTGGTCATCCTGACCAGACCGCGCAACGCAAAACGACGCAATGTCCCCGGATCTACAGATACAAAGGATACGTCACGGCGAGACCACTCCGCTGCTCGTGAACGTGAAATTGGAGTTGGTGCTCTGCACCTGCATCAAGCCGTACGAAGGAAGAGGATGATACACACGTGGGGTGTGGATGTTTAAACTGGTCCAAGCACCCCCGCCTCCCACATCAACACGCACCGACCAGGGTGGTGAAGTATGGTCAAATCAACCCACAATGCCAACACGACGTGAAGCGGTCTACATTCAAAAGAGGATTGGCAAACGACTGAAAGCTATATTTAAAAAAAAGTATTCGAAAGCCACTAACGTTTCGGAAATGGTTCTAATGTAGGTCCACTGCCCGGAACATTAGCCTATTGTATGTACAGCATTCGTTATATGCGAACGTATTCTTTGAATTCCAAGTAGCAATTTTCCCCATGTAAATGTTACAATCCGGTAGGTGTGCGTGTGTATTGAGACGACAATGTTTTAGCGGTGCGTCTTTCTTTTTCAGATCGTCCTGAGAAGACGGTAACGACGAATGTGTTAGGTTTTCCAACACGACGATTAAAGGGAAACGCGATCATCTGCGGAAGAATAATAACAATCCGCGCATTGTACCCTTAAATGGCATTAACTTTGTGAGTAATCCTTGAATTGTGGCAAGGCGCAACTGACATCTAGCATGCAATGGGTTTTTTTTAAACCTCGTGCATTTCCTGTCCGTATTAAACGCCACTCCGAATGTTACCACTTGTACAAAGCGCGGTTTTACAACAAACTAAAAAAATGGCAAAGGCGTTCATGAAAGTCGGCGCTGTGGCGAACGAGAGAAAGTGATAAACGTGGGCTCATTTTTCGTATTATTTATATCGACCTTATCACCGCGATACAGGGTAAACACAGCGGAGAAGCCTGAATAGCAAAGCTCCACAGCAATGGCACAATAGGTTTCAATTATTAACGCAGATTTATGAAGGTCACTCGCGGCGTTGGCTTTCAAGTTAAGGTGGATCATTTATATTCCCGTGGTTCCGTATGGGGAACGCTGGTAATTAAGGGACTCGACTTCACATAAGAGAAGGGAGAATAATAGTACAAGCACCCTTGTTACAGGGTATTGGATGTCGGGGCACATGAACTCGTAAAGGTCAGTTGGCAGGTACATTGCAGCTTCGCCTGCAATTCAGCCCTGTCCAAGTTCGGTAGCAAACTCGGGAGAAAATAAAACGGTTAGCACAAGGTAACCGGACTTTGCAGGCCAAGGCAGGCTCCAATGCGACCTCCCGTCGCAGCATTTGACACGTGGTGGTGGTGCAAGTTCCTTAATGTGTGAGTTACCTTCCACCTCTACCAAGACGTCTCCGCCAGTCGGCAAATTTTTTTTTATCTCCGCTTATAGAGGTGGCTCCGGAGCGCTCCCTCGAATGTAGCGGGCATCGCCCTCTTCCGCCAGCAGTGGCGTCAATGAGCAATTGCAGGGATGCACTTTTATAGGAGTGGGAACGTCTGTATGTATGTAACAGACTATCGCTGGAACATTTATCCGAAGATCTGAGAGCCTGCACGGCTGAAATAACACGACATGTGGTGTGTGTGTATGTGTGTGTGACGTAATAGCGGTTAAGCAGCGAAAATGTGGATGAATATGTGCGGCGTGTCCGTTTCACGTGCTCTCCTGGCTGTCTGGTGGATAACGGCGTTGACGAATAATCGCACCAACTGTTGTCACCTTCTCACCAAGCTGCTTGGCAATGGTCTTGTAGCCCATTTCAGCCTTGTGTAGGTCTACAATCTTGTCCCTGATATCCTTGGAGAGCTCTTTGGTCTTGGCCATGGTGGAGAGTTTGGAATCTGATTGATTGATTGCTTCTGTGGACAGGTGCCTTTTATACAGGTAACGAGCTGAGATTAGGAGCACACTCTTAAAGAGAGTGCTCCTAATCTCAGCTTGTTACCTGTATAAAAGACACCTGGGAGCCAGACATCTTTCTGATTGAGAGGGGGTCAAATACTTATTTCCCTCATTAAAATGCAAATCAATTTATAACATTTTTGACATGGGTTTTTGTGGATTTTTTTGTTGCCATTCTGTCTCTCACTGTTCAAATAAACCTACCATTAAAAATATAGACTGATCATTTCTTTGTCAGTGGGCAAACGTACAAAATCAGCAGGGGATCAAATCCTTTTTTTCCCTCACTGTACGAATAGTTACAGCGTAATTGCGCATCGCACAAATGTGCGTCGAACTTCTTTCGCGCCGTACGTAGCCAACCGTGCTAATATCCGAGGGGGAAAAAAATAGCAGTTCTAAATAAATTAGTAGCGTAATCAGTGACGGATTAAGTTAGTGCTTGGCCTGTCGCATATGTTAAAAAGGGGCCCTAAAAAAAAAACAGAAATATTAAAACACAAATATTTAACTTGCATAGTAAAGTAATTGTATTTTTTCATTTGCTATACAGCCAAATAATACGACAAATCGCTCACCTTAAACACCCAGTCGTTCATAAAAGTTGAAGGCAGTATAGTACTATAGTAATAGAGCAAGTGCAGAATCACTGAACCGGGATTGGTATCTTGAAAGCGTTTAGCGCGGGGGCCCTTGAAAGTGCAGCGTCCATAGCATTTGCTACCTTTGCTACTAAGCTAACCCGGCGCTGAGCGTTATAGCTTCCTTGATGGCGAGGTGATATGGGGTGGAGGGGGGGGGGCAGTCGTGGGACGGAGGGGGGGGTGTGGCACTCGTTAAGGGCGGTGGCGACACTCAGCGGTCTTTCAGGCTGGTATCTTGATGAGCGTAACAATCGGTTCGTTAATTGTTTCTCTTGGAGTAAACGCCACGTATCGTGTCTGCACAGCCGGGGGGATTTGGGCGACGCACTGTCTGGGAAAAGCGCCGAGAGGAAAAGGGGCGCTCTCGACCGTTTTAAATGACATGTTTTAACTTTATTGTTGCCTTTTTTTTCGTACTTCCATCCTCATTGCGGACGTGCGTATGCTACTTTCGTTTGAAACTCGTCGAAGCGAGTTGTGCACCACCTAGAGGCAGAGAACGTTCATGGCAAGGTTTGGCCGTAAGCCATTGTGCAGCCTGTTCTCGTATAACGCGCTAGTTGCGTTCCTGAAGAGCACCGCGTTATGGAGAAATCGCGTTTTGACAAATATTATATAACATAGGGTAAAGCGCAGTCCGCGTTAACACGTGAGATGCGCACGCAGGCTGACAAAGACTGAGGCGCGTGGTTAGCATCTAGAAGCATCCAGCAGCATCCCGCCTCGTGCGATGCTACGCCGAGGCAGCCGTATGTACAACCGCTAATTCCTACTCGCGCTGCGACGTAGTTCTGTTCACTAAATCGCGTTATATCCAATTCGCATACGCGTTATAAAAAATGCGTTGCCTAATACATTCATTGTGTTATATCCAATTCGCGTTATGAAAAGATGCATTAAAGGAGAACAGATTGTATTGTAGAGTACGGTAGAGTACTTATGATGTATCCTCTAGCTTGCTAGCTACATATCCGAACTGTGGCTTTTTCGTCAACAGCCTAAACGATTTGTTGTATTCCCTGAGCTGTGATTTATGTTATAGAGTTGCACGATGGGGGTGTTTTTGTGTGCAGTCATTGGTAAGCTCACTGAGTGAAGGTGCAACTGAAACAATTGTCGAAACAGATTATTTAATAAGTGTATTACTCCATCGATTATTGGTATGGATATTCTGACGAGGAAAATCGCTTAAAATGTGCATGGGCAAATGGTTATACTTTCAATACCTAGTAAAAGTAAAAAAAATGTTAATGAAAATGTTACCCAATGAAACTGTAAGAATGATTGCGTTTATTTTTTTTGGATTTGGTTGTAGCATAAAGTCGCACAACTCTCATGCATTGTCTTTATATAATGTGCACAGACAAAACAATACAAAAACCCCAAATAAACAAATGCTTGCATTGCATAACTAAAATAAATCGAGGTCACCTCACCCCTCCACACACTAGGGGCACACATTGTATGCATCTTTAGAAGTGTTCATTGTACGCCAATCAAAACAACAGTTACAAATGTGTAAATTTTCACTGGTGGGAAAACAAACGTGATGCCAGAGTTAAAAGTTGGTGCTTAACATCAAGTAATCTTGGAAACAAAAAGTTGGTAATATTCACCGCTTTTTTTTCCTACTCTCATAGAACTACACTCTCTGGTTCCTGCAGTCACGAAAGCTTCAAATCTCTTCGAACTATCTGGTAAACGCTTAAGCAGGCTTAGACCATCTGGGAATAACTCGGTTTCATCTCATCCCAACCCCAAAACGCAATATAACACGACACTTTCAGATATAACTATTTTAACCATGGGACTGCATTCATGTCCAACGAGCGTTGAGCAACGCCTTGGACACCAAAGTCGACTCGGCGAGGGCCGAGCAGTGGAGGGCGCGGCTTGAACAAGTGTCCCCGTGCTCAATCTGAACTGCCGAGGGGGGTCACATCGTGTCGGTGCGCTCCGCTTACACGGCTGCGCACGAAGCGGCTCACGCCGGCGGTTGTGTGGTAAGTACTTGTGCTCAGCAATCACCCCTGTTGCCGTTCTGCTGCTCAAAAGCCAATCTGCAAATATTTTCAATTAGTTATTTTGGCATCCAATCAATGCACCTCGAGTTGCAATGCGAGGACACATTGAGCATGTCGGCATGGCTTGGACGAAGGCTTCCTATATCGCTCTCTTCACAAGAGGCAATATACGCCAAAGTAAGCTGCTGCCATTTGTGAAAGGAGAGGGAGACCTGGGTTATTAATTTCCCTTAATGCTGGCTTTTTTTTATAAACAAAAAATACTGCATTGGTTCATCCGTTAGATCTTTGCAGAGGTAGTCAGCTTCACTGCTCCATTCACCGTCAGTGCTACAGGAACTGTCAGCTAACAGTGTCTCGAATATTTTTTTCTGACTGCCAGCAGACATCAAGGCAGTTTTCTTACTTGCCGCAAGATTGTGCCCTAGTAATACCAGCAATAGCAAAGGGCATGGCTGCTCTTGCTTATGGCCAGTGGTAACGTGCATTGGAACTGCCATGATGGTGGCTTGAACCTGACTGGCATCACGTTTTGATTTAAAGCTTTCGTGACTGCAGTAATTCATATTCTTAGCTCTTTCGGTAAAGTCACGTTTGTGTTATGGTTGAAACGTCGTGAGAATTTTTATTGTTTCATATATATTTTATTATTTTATTGTTTCCCTTCAACGTGACTTTACCGAAAGAGCTAAGGATATGGCATCACGTTGTTCCAAAGGTTTACATTTCTGTATGTTGGGGATCCCACGCTGCTGCAATGACCACAGCATTTATGAGCATGGCATTAATCAATTTCTTATATTGCTGGTGAATCTGCTTTGGGGCTTATGTCTGCAACTCTTTCACAGCAGCTGACTCGCTCTCAGACTTTCCATTTACCTGATTGGTCTGCTAAATAAGCGTGGACACCATGGACGTAGTCACGTGTCTGTGCCACTTAAAAGCACGGCTACAGATTGGAAACGCTCCAGTGTACTTTCTAATCCCTCTGGCGCATGCCACTGCTCAGGCTGCAAGGTCAAGCTGACTTTGGCTTTACAGAGTCTCACCGGGATCTTTGAGGACAACCGATATTGGCTCTCTCTGCTGCAGTATCCTATCAGTTATAAGGAAGGAGCCCCCGTTATCTGACCTCGCCTTGGACAAGCAGACGTTCAGGTTCTCCTATTTGCTGCTGCTTTGCTCCGATGAATGACCTGCAACTGAAATGCTCCACCAGTGTTCTTGCAACTCCTCGGCATGCTATATGGCGCTGCTAGCCACCGCGCAATGAACTAAAGCCCTTCCATGTTTTAGCAGGTGCCCACAATACTTGCCTCAATTGTCGCGAACCAGAGCTAAACATTTGCATACCTCCGTTACACATTCTGTGTTCATTCGCCGCTGTCATTTCCTTTTTTTTCACCAAGGTCTCCTCTGCCGGTCATTTTTGTGCATCGGTTTAAAAAGGTTGACTGTTTCCTACCCGCATTAACAAATACAATCAATAAATCAATCCATCACAAGGTCGCAACGCGCACTGCAGTGTGTCTTTCCGCTGGGTATTTCATTGAGAGATTTACGTATTTGAGATCTCGGTCTCCCCTTTGAATGCAAGGGCGGGTGACATACATCATGGTAAGATTCGGCAGGCCATGCTTCTCTCCACATCGTCCGTTCATGGAGCTTTGTTGATAGATTTTAGGATTTATATTGCTGCCTGCTTTGCGTTGTTGCTGTACGTTTTCCCCTGAGCAGCTCTCAACGGTTTCTGTAAAGAAAGGTTGTAGGCTGAGTCTGACAGCTTGACCATCTCGTGAAAAATATCCACCACGGGATGAGGAACAAGTTCAGCCCCTGTACCACGAGCACCATCGATTTGTGTTGTTTTCCGATGCGCATGATGGGAACCGTCAATATTTATTGACAGGCGTCAACACCTGATGACGACCGTTTGTGTTATGGTCGAAATCGTCGTGAGAATTTTTATTGTTTTATATATTTTTTTTATCATTTTATTGTTTCCCTTCAACGTGACTTTACCGAAAGAACTAAGAATATGAATAGGCGTCAACATTTAGTATTACCGAAATGCATTCACAATTCTTATTCATAAATGCGTTCATATTCACATGAATTCCAATGTATTATTCACAATTGCCGACTATAATCACCCAGAAATGTCTGTCCGTCCCGAGTGTGACGTCACTTCACATGAGGCCCATCCCCCGCGTGACGTCACTCCACATGAGGCCCCCCCCTCATTAATATTCATGAGTGAGTGGATTTTTACACTCACGCAGAGGAAGGTCGAGCTGAATTAAAAAAAATTATGATGCAAAGTCGCTTCGAACATGACGTTTCTTTACAGAGAGTGGCAGTAAAAAATAAATGTACGCAGCACAGTGCTACATCCGTGCGTGACGTCACTGCAAAAGAGCCCCCCCCCCCCTTCATTAATATTCATGCCTTCGTGGAAATTTACACGAACGCACAAGAAGGTTGTGCACTTCACATGATGCACCCCTCCCCTCATTAATAATCATGATCGGGTGACGTCACTCCGCATGCCGCACCCCTCCCCAATAACCATGAGGGGTGACGTCACTCCCCCACCCGCACCCCTCCCCAATAACCATTAGCGGGTGACGTCACTCCACATGCCGCACCCCTCCCCAATAACCATTAGCGGGTGACGTCACTCCACATGCCGCACCCCTCCCCAATAACCATTAGCGGGTGACGTCACTCCACATGGGGCAACCGCACCTCATTAATAATCATGAGCTGAACCATTTTTCTATTGAATATTTCAGATTTACTGCAATATACACCCGTCCTTAGACGGGCAAAAAAAGCTAGTATATCTTCTGGGTTCTTTCGGTAAAGTCACGTAGAATGGAGATATAATAATAATAATAATATTTTTTATTATTGAATTGAATTTTTTTTATTTTATCTCCATTCTACGTGACTTTACCGAAAGGAACCCAGAAGATGAATCCCTGCAGTCACGAAAGCTTTAAATCGAACAAAAAAGCTAGTATATGCATTCAACTCATTGACTCACGTCACTCTGCGGTGCTCTCACACGGTGTTAACTCCCTGAGCCACGTTACTACCTCTGGCCTGAGAGATTGACGCATCACACACAAAAACACGCCATGCCACTGCAGCCGTGCAAGCCTCTCAGATCTTCAGATAAATGTTCCAGCGGTCGTCGAGTACCCTTCATCTCGAGATGATCTAAGATCAGAAGCGTCTCAACGTCGCCGACTGAGTCTGGCGGAATGGGCGGTGGGTAGCGTTGGGGGGTAGTGGTGGCTGTGGGGGGGGGTGGGGGGAGAATGGCAGGATATTTTAATTACGATTAATAGCAAAAAATATTCATAACAGATGGCAGATTCACTTGCATAGTGTACGACGCAGCAGTACTTCGTCAAATGAAAGAGATCAAAGCATTTTTCGCGTGACTCTGCGTACGATGAGAGGTATCATAATTCATGTGCAGGCCCTTTGTCGATAGGCAACTGCTGGTTGAAGGTCTCGTTGCGCCACGCCGAGTGGGTGATCTGGTGGGAGCAGCTGGCGAGGCAAGGCATCCACGACTGGTTTACAGAGCAACTTGGCATTGGCGTTAACCACAGTCGATGGTCAAACTCAAGTCACCGCTTCCTGCGTTTGCTGCTCCACCACTGAACACGAGGTGAAACTACGCAGCAGCACCCGGGTCGCTGGAATCAAGTGGACCACCGCAGCGGTGGTCCACTTTCTGCCCCGCCTCCTCCCCCCTTCTCTCCCCCCCACCCCCCACTGCCGAGGCCTACTATATAACCTCGTGCCACGGCAGATCTCTCGCCTACTTCAGCAGTTTTTTTCTCTTGCCGTGGTTGTCCCACCTGATGGCGATTGCTTGTGTTGCGATCGAAACGTCGTGATCTATTATTATTCTACCCACGTGACTTTACCGAAATGACCAAAGGGTATGGATTCCTGCAGTCACGAAAGCTTCGAATCAAGAATGAGGTGAAACTAATAATTGAAGATTCACTCACCCAATGAATAAACATTGTGTCATGTACAGTGCTTGAAGTTAGTATTAACACGTGGCATGGATTTTATAATCATTCTTTGGCACAGATCGTTTGGTCCTCACCCAGATCAAGGAGAACGCTGGCGAAGAGAGTGGAGCAATGCAGACTTCTCGAATAAATGCTGTACCTCATTCGAGACCCAAACATCGCAACCTCCTGGCTTTGACATTCCTTCCTCCTCCTCCTCCTCCTCGAAGATAGAGCTGTAACCATCGGCCTCATCAGAACATCAACGGGCCGATGCCACATCTCCTTCATGAATTGAAAAGCAAAGACACAACAGAGCGACTGTGACCATGCAACCCAAACTATGGACCACATAGTAAACCACTGTAGTCTGTGTGACTTCATTTCAGGAGAAATAGCAACACACCAACTCTCTCTCCTGAAGCACTCTGATTGTGGCTAGCAGGCCTCGAAATTGCCATTTAGCTCCTGAACATATTGCTGCCATACGCAAGAATGTCATATTTTACTTTCCACAAAATTATCTTTCAAGCATAAAAAAACAGTCGCAAATGGCGTTTAAAATTCCAATCAAACATCAGATGCCCAAACGGGTTAAGATGTTTACCAAATTAAGTCCTAATTCACCGGCAAAGGGAGAGATGAAGACATGGGGATTAACAGTACCGCTCGCCCGCCACGTCTGCGCGAAGCGGGAATGCTAATTATTGCCACTGAATGTTACAGCCACACAATGCTTTCACGAACGCAAACAGAATGAGAATCGGGACATATATATTTGTTGCTTTCCACATATACTGGAGGAGGAATCCGATGAGCTATAAAGCTGTTTTATCACAGATGTCCAATCGGGGCGGTTAGGAACGTTGCAACAACAAACAGTACACAAACATGATCGTAGTGCAAAGTACAAGAAAGATAAACAAAGCACCCAAACACATAGAAATACTATACAACTAAACCATCCCCATCCTACCAGGCAAAGCCCACTGAGGTATTCACTTATTTTTCTGACACTCAATCAGACATTCCGCTTGTACCCCTTATCCAATTGCCAAATTTTAACCTCCCATATTTTATAAATGATATTCTCAAGGCTCCTGACGCCGTTAGTATTTAAATGTTATACCGCATTTAATTCCCCCACTGTGAACGCACACATGCACTGACATGTGCCATTAGCATGCGGTGCTCACAGAAGGCAAATCGCGGAATGTGAGAAGATGTAAACATCTGAAGAGTGTGGAGAGAAGCATGCAGCGGTGTACGCTTGGGATTACACCGAAAGATAGAGAGTGAAACACATCGAATTCGGGAACAAAAACAAACGAGAAACACCACGTGGATTTATATTCTTAGTTTTTTCGGTAAAGTCACGTTGAAGAGAAACAACAAAATAATAAAATATATATAAAACAATAAAAAAAATTCTCACGACGTTTCGACCATAACTCAAACGGTCATCTTCAGGTGTGTGAATCCACGTGGATTTGTTGAGGAGTATAAGTACCAGTATTTCCTCGTTATTTACGAACTTGCTATCCACGATTTTGGCTATCCGCGGATCGCATCTGGAACTCTACCCGACCTCGTCGACATAGAGAAAGAAAAATAAATGAGAAAAAGTGATGAGATAAAGGTAAATTCATTTATAAACTATTATTAAACACTTTAATATGCATTGTATTTCCTTTATCTTTATTATAACCAATGTATTCGTGGTATTATGATTTTCACGTATTTAATAGCCTATTTATGTATTTATTTAAGGTAATTCATTCAAAAGATGTTTTCGTAGGCCAATATCATTATCTGCTAAATGTGCTATTTAAGAGCATATCGAGAAGATATTCCTCGCGAATAACAAGGGCATATTGTAGGTTTGGTCAGGATGCATCGCTGGAACGGATGATGACAAGACTGGGAATGGAATGGCAGCCAAAGGATGGAACAGAGATGGGGCGATGAGATCACCTCGCACAGGAGTGAATTTAACAATTGGCATTGAACCACCATGAGGAATTGCAATGACATAGGTAGGCCCTCATCCAGCAGTGGAATGTTTTTTTTTTTTACCGTGTTCTTCACAATCACAGCAAGAGCAGACTGTGAAGAGAATGCACAGCCATACTATTGCAGACAATGACAATCATAGTATTTTGGACGAGGCTTTGGCGAAGCCTTGAAGTTGTAATTTGAGTAAAGTTTTCTGTATCCATAGAGATAGAGTTTGGCATTATCATGGTTACCAGCTGTGCTCCACAGCAGGACAGACAACATGCACATTAAAATGGGGTATGGAGTGTAACAATTATAACAATTCATCAACATATGTGTAGTGAGCGACTTCCGACACACGTCTAGTAGAAGGCTTCTTACTTATTAAGAGCACATGGGGCAATACGCTTCGTAACGCGGCGACACCCAGGCTGTTCTAAACACGCAGCCCGTCTCCGTCCCGCGCCAGGCTGGCTGGTCGACGAGCGTAGCGGCGGCGACGGAGCTGGTCTTGGCAGAAGAACAGCCACGTGGTCCAAGACGAAGACATGACGACGGCAGCGACGCAACCAGGACCCAGACCCCACACTAACAGCCCCGAAGCTCTGGTTCGGTGCTCCTTATATCTGCCTGGCGTGGCCAAGCTCCACCTCTGGCCACGCCCCCTTTCTAGAACCTACTAGACCCTTCGGGATGGTTCCCGGAGCTTCTCGACTGACACCGCCCTTGACCTTTACCCCAGACACGCCCCTTCACAATAAGGCATTGAGCAATGCAGCTATAACTGTAATTACCCTTACAGGCCGGCAGGTGTCACCCTGTCATTACACATGTATCCAACCACGTGTGTAAGGATTGATGTGTATTTTTCTATTTCGTGCAAATGTAAAGCAAATTAAATGCTAAAATAATAATTACCATTAGGTAACGTCATATGCTAATGAAAAAATTGTTCATCAAGGCACATTTTTGTAAAATCTAATTCACAGTGTGAAGTGAAATCTCAACTCTTATATCCACTCTGTCTCACTGGCCTATCTGTTCATGTGCTCTTAAGAAGGGCCATCTCCCGAAACGTTGCCTATTATATATTTTTCCTATTAAGGCCACAGTGCTATTGACGAATGTGTCGAGTCTAGTGTAATATGTAGGTCCACTGAGAAAACATACTTGTGGGGAAAATGAGAAGGAACACAAATGAGATATTAGAAGGGAAACAAAAATAGGATGAACATTTTTTGTGCAAAATCACGCCCCCTGAATCGCAAACAAAAAACAATTATGTTAATTTGCTACAAAGCACATATGGCGAATGGTGAATCACTACGCGTTTAGACGTGTCCATTGCTTGTCAGTCTGTGTCTCTTGCAACTCATCTCCAATCTACACGTTGCTCTCGAAATGTGCTCCATATTTATTCCAGAGCACAATGCAAAAAAAAAACTTTCCCTTCAGCTGGAAGCCTTTGAGATGAGCGGGAGGGGATCGACCGACTGTAAGCAAAGAATCCGTGACGGGGACACATCCTGGACCTGGGAAGAGGCTGCCGACCATTCCTGTCCCTTGCTCACCTCCTGCTCTCAACGTGCATCGAGAGGCCGACTTCGAGGGGGATCGGACTTGAAAGGAGTCTTCCTATGGTGTTGCTAATCCCACCCCCCCCCCCCCCCCCCAGAGTTGGCTGTATATGAAAGTGTTTGTTAATCTGGCGGTTTTTTTCCCTCTATTTTTGCTATTCGCGTAAAGGTCAAGGAGATGTTGACAGACGGTCTTTACTGCTGCGATTGAGAAAACCTGTGACGTTCAGGTAGGAGGCAGAGACTATTAATCTAACTTTCTAAACTCGTTTTTCTTTTACCAGGTAAGGCACACTGAGCTATATACAGTAGCTCTTTTACCCGAAGCGACCTGGCCACAAACGATAGCTCAACGAAGTGGCTTATGTGGACATTGATAGCAGCCAAACACTCTAAACGCATGTTTCCAATGTAGAGCAAAGAAACCGGAGGACACGGAGAAAAATCCACACGACCACGGGGAGAGAGACACGCAAACCCCAAAATACATAGGATCGAACCCACGACCTCCTGCATACCTGGCAAGGGAGTTAACGTCTCGCCTGCACGGTGCAAGAGATTGTTGCAAATAGGATAAGTGGCCTTTCGGCTGATGAACTGAGACGTCAGCTTCATCTTCTTCTTTGGCAATGAAAGAACCAGACGTCTGATTATTATTATTCATCATTGTAAGCTACGACCACTTGTTTCCCTTGACGGACGAAAGTATTAAACGACTAAAATATACACTCTGCTCTCTGCTCCATTTGTGTCGTTACTGGTCTGCGAACATCGGTTTCATTTTACCTTAGTTTCAATCACCACTTGCCTTACGCAGCTGCATTCACATACTGTGCTTTGTGACGCCTTCGAAATTATCGTAAGAAACAATACTAAAGAGGTGACTGGTCGGCACAGGCGTTGGAGCATTGAGCCAACACTGCTGGAGATCTTGGCTTCGAATCTGGGAAGCCGCCCGTGAATAAACCGGGTTCACGAATGACGTTAGTTTGTTGGACTCAGTCCTACCACCAATGATTTCACAAATAACCGTCTTATCAATATGAAAATTTAGGTTTTCACTCAATTTGGCTGCATTGTCATTGCTGAGAATTGAAATATTGACGTGACTGTCATGTGACAAATACACCTCCATGCAAACGTTATTGGAAAGCGTGCCCCGCTCTTGTGCAGATATGCTAAAAAGAAAATCCAATGAAGGGTGTTCGTGGTGTTTTGTGAAAATCTCTTGGTGTAGCTCTTCTCAGATTCGCAGGGTCGCACCGCTCTGCAAGATTTGTAGAATGACATGACGTCATGTTATAAAACCAGAAATGACGTTTATGGGACAAGGCCAGAAGCAGCGACAGTACTTACAAGTACAACATATCAAAAAAACACAATGGGTAATTTAAAATACCATTCAATACTGCAACGATTCCTGAGTGGAGTGATGCCCTGTTGCCAGCCTTGTTATTGTCGTTCAAAAAGAAAAGTGTGCAGTCAGACCGGCCTGTCTTCAGCTCACGCATACTTTAGTTTGAGTTTGGTATGAAATGTCAGTGGGGCATTGTTCTCTCGTAATAACGGCTTTAGTGAAAGGGTAGCCAAGCATGTATCTGATATGCCAGTGTGTGGCCCAATCTGTCAGGAAGCAGTGAATCCCACTGATAGAGTAATTGACACTTTTTTTTTAAAGCAGTTGGTGAACACTGCTTCAGCTTAATCTCCAAAACAGATGCAATCACATTTTAATCTTCTTTCATTCAATTGCCTCTCAGTTTGCCTATGTATTTCAAATGCACATATACTAAATGATTAGGTCAACGTAAAAACACCTCCTTTATATAAATCTATACAATACGATATTGATTTACATAGCTTCCAAATGCAAACCGAATCGCAAAAACGCTGCACAGAAATAGTGGCTACGTTTACATAGTTTGGACAAGCAGTCAGTCATAGACAGAGTACAAAAGGAAGGTCTTAGACGTGAACAGTGACAGAAAATCGATAGCATGGATGGATGGGGTAACGGAGTTCCAAATGTGTGGGGAACAATAAAATGGAGAAGAATGAGCAACATGCTACCATTAAATGTTACATAGTTCCAACGGAGTTCCAAATGTGTGGGCAAGAGCAGAGTGGAAGAGACTGAGCAATCTGCTACCATTGAATGTATGCATCTGCAAACATTTAATGCTCACCATTCGATCCACAGTGTACTCCAGCGACGTGTCTATATGGCCTTCCAAAAATACATAAAGAAGACACACCCCTTCGTCCCATCGTCTCCGCTATCAATTCCCCCACCTACAAACTAGCTCGTTTTCTGTCTGATATCCTGCGACCTTTCACTGGAAAAACCACCTCTGTGGTACTAAACTCTACTCACCTGGTATCGACAATCAAGGAATTTTCCCTGTCCCCAGATGACCTGTTTGTCAGTTTTGATGTGGTTTCCTTATTCACCAAAGTTCCGGTACCTGACACCATCGCAATCATTGAAGACTTGGTTCATCAAGGACTGCATACTGATGTACCCCCCCCCTGGTGAGACACTGCTTAACCAACACATACCAAGAAGATCAACACATACTTCGCCTGGAATGGAACTTTCTACAAACAAATTGAGGGCACCCCAATGGGCTCCCCCCTATCTCCGGTTGTAGCCAACGTGTTCACGGAAAAATTTGAAACTGACGCCATCCAGACTGCCACTCTACGCCCCACCTTATGGAAGAGGTACGTGGATGACACTTTTGTCATCTGGCTACATGGCCGACCTGCTATAGACCAATCCTCGACCACATTAATTCCACACACCCAGCCATCATATTTACCATGGAGGTCGAAAAAGATGGCAAGTTACCCTTTTTGGATGTCTTAATTAAAAGGAGACCTGATGGTTCAATGAGCCACGCTATCTACAGGAAAGCTACCCATACGGATGCTTACTTAAAACCGGATTCCCACCACCATCCATTCCAGAAGAACTCTCTCATCAAGACTCTATACCATAGAGCCCAATGCATTTCCGACCAGGAACACATTGCCAGTGAACTCAAGCACGTACACCAAGCTCTCAAGGCTAATGGTTACTCCGACTACACAGTCCGCAAAGCCATCACTCCAGCCACGAAGAAGGATCCTCTTGAGGAGCCATTCAAAACCATCACCTTACTCTACATTGCGGAGGTCACAAAAAAGATCTCCAAAATCCTGAATAAACACAAGATCCAGGTCCGATTCAACACAGTACATAAAATCCGTGATCTGGTTCCGTCTGTAAAAGATGTGGTCCCAGACATACAGTACTCGGGCGTTTACAAACTAAGTTGCCTCTGTGGTAGCAGCTACATTGGAGAAACCAAATGACATATCTCGGACCGCATCCGTGAACATAAAGCAGACTTGAAACACGGTAGGACGAACTCCTCAGCCGTGGCAGATCACTGTTATAATTCAGTGGGCTCACATGACATTGACTTCCAAGACGGAGGTTCTCTGCAAGCCATCCAGCAACCATGAGAGATTTGTTCATGAGGCCATCCACATATACAAACACAGAGACAATTTCAACTGAGAATATGGATTCTGGCTTAGTAACTATTGGAAATATGTTATGAACCATTTCGGTTCTTAATTGATTGTATTTTACGGTGACCTTCAGACCGAAGTCTATTCGCTGGCACTGCCTCTTTATACCTTTCACACGACGGTCAATGGTATAGTTTATAGCATGTGGTATAATAATAAATAGTATAACATCGTCATGTTTAACACAATTCATATGGCAATGTATAGTATCGTAATTGTATAGTGAATATACATCAGTGTAGCATATAGTGGGGTTGATAAAAATAATACAGTGTAAAGTTACAAGTCTAATAATTTATAGTCCAAAGTATAGGGCGGTGTATAGTAACGCATTGTATAATTCAAAGGTGGAATTTTTTTGTCTATGGATATGATATTATACCATGTAGTTTAAATTGGAAGGTATAATAGTATATTGTATAGTAGTCCAGTTTATAGCATAGCTATTAACGCAATACAGGACAGAGCAGCGCACCTATCCTATTCCTTTTTCTTTCCTTTTTTCTTTGTACTCGCCGCCACCCTCCTCCGTGGTGCTGGGTAACATGCTAATTCACATGTTAATTCCGCCCACAAAGCTTAAAAAGACGCGGTCCAGGCTTGGCAATGTTCACTCAAGCGCTGTGTTCTGGATAGTCCTGTTTATTCACCTGAAGAAGGCTACTTGTTTTGTGGCCGAAACGTCGTGAGAATCTTATTTTATTATGTTTTATTTTTTATTATTTTATTTCCATTCTACGTGACTTTACCGAAAGAACCAAGAAGATGACACCGTGATAACTTATTTGTTACTCAAAAACTTCTGTCAAAGGCTGGTCTAAAAAGTTCCCCAATAAATGGGCCGGAGTTTTCAGAATATTCAAGCCGTTAAAATAGGGCTCTACATTACTATGAATAATTATTATTAAGACAAATCTACGTCCATAATAGAGGTTGTTGCTTGGTTAGATCGTAAATGTATGTACGCAATGTAACCCAAAAACACCTCTTATTGATAATTTTGGTCGCGAAAGCCTACGTGTCAAACTGACAAATCTACGTATTTTATTAGGCAAATATCAATAAAATACCATTCATAATAGAGGTTTTTCTTGGGGTTAGATCGCTTAAATATATAAATGTGTCCATAAAACCCGCCACCACTCGACACAGCCAACTAGTAAGGGTTGTCACGTAAACAGAACGTGGCCAATTCGTCACTAGTACAGCACACCGGTGTGTTGGAGAGCCAAGCCACAACATTTACAAACTGAATACCATTGTTCGGGGTCTTAGGGCGGGGGGCAATTTCCCCAATCGCCCCACCTCCCCACCCCTCCGCCCTAGATCCACCACACAATTCTGTGAAGGGACTACCCAGTCAATATGAAACGTTGACCCAACGTTCGTTTGTTGGGTCAACGAACGTTGGCCTAAGACTAACGTTGGTGCAACGTGAACCAACGTTGGACTAACGTTGCATATTTACTGGGCTATAGCTATATTCTTGGACCTTTCGGTAAAGTCACGTAGATAGGTTCAAAGAAAATAACAAAAAATAACAAAGAAACTATGACAAGCAATTGTCATCTCGAGAAAAAAAATAGCGGGAAAGCTGCTGAGGATACAAACAAAATTGAGCTTGCTCTATTTTGTTTGTATTCATAGGTTGTAGACACTGCTTATATATTTTTGTTTACGTGGCATGGTTTTGAAGAGTTGCCACTCCAGTGAACTTAAATGGTAGTCTCCGTGCAAGTAAAGGCGACGTTTACAACTTTTTGTTTGGTTTATGTTGTTGTTGTTGTTTTTATGTTTTCAGAGCTTGTGTGAATATATGTGTGTGTGTGTAAGAGAAATACACCCATGGCCCTTACCAGCACGGTGAATTACAGTCAAACACCCTCCACGTCCAATATAGTGTAGTCAGGCATCCATCCAGCAGTGGATTGACAACAGGCTATAAAATATAATAATTAATAATATTTACACAGATGGTGTGCATGACAGTGTGCTGAGAGTAAAGCAGTTACACTGGATAGATGATTTGTTTGCATTGCAATGAGTTTAGTTTGAAGGTGGAATTACTATTCACTCCAAGCCCATGGAGCCAACCTCCTTCCCATGAGTTGCCAATTTGCATTGTATTTCGACACTCTCAAATATATACATGCTCAATTATTATACATCACGTATATGCATTCAATCTTTTTTGCTATTCAATAAATATTAACGTAAATCATATATGTGTCAAGATCAAATATTCCAGGCACTGCCGCAGTGTAAGGTGTGACATCCCAAGTATATACATAACCTTGCTCATCTCTCTACCCTTTCCCCACTCAAGAAGGGCCATGGCCCAGAACATTCGCTTGTTATCCATAATAGAGGGGGTGGGGGTTTGGTTAGATCGCGTAAATATATAAACGTGTCATTAAACCCGCGACCACCTGACACAGCCAATTAGTAAGGTTTGTCACGTACACAAAAATGCCAATTCGTTTCTAGTACAGCACACCGGTGTGTTGGAGAGTAACCCCACAACATTTACAATTCGAGTACGACGTTTCGCCAGTAATTGCAACTAGCATCACCAGGCGACAGACAGATTTGTGGAGCAGTAACGAATCTGCATGTTCTGTTTACGTGACAAACCTTACTAATTGGCTGTGTCGGATGGTAGCGAGTTTAATGACACATTTATATTTACGCGATTGAACCCAAAAAAACCCCTCTATTGTGGATGACACGTCTGTTCACTTTTTATATTAACGTGCGCTTGTGTACCACATCAAATGCCGACGATGTTATTTCACCGTACTATGCCCGAAGCATTGTGTAATGTTATTAAAGACTTCACACCCCCCCCCCACCTACTCATTAATAATCATGAGCGGGTGACGTCACTCCACATGCCACACCCCTCCCCAATAACCATTAGCGGGTGACGTCACTCCACATGGGACAACCCCCCCCCACCCTCATTAATAATCATGAGCTGAACAAGTTTTCTATTGAATAGGCAAAAAACGCTTGTGACTACTATAATGAGCCAAGAATTTCTGTCTGTGTGTCCCGCTCGTGACGTCACTCCACATGCCACTCCCCCTCCGTAATTAATATTCATGAGCGGGTGGATTTTTACACTCATGCAGAAGGTCGAGCGGAAATAACAATTTTTCGCAAAGTTGCTTTAAGTTTGACGTTTCTTTATTGAAAGTGAATCTAATAAATAATTCTACGCAGCAACAAAGTGGATTTGGTGTTTTGATTTAAAGCTTTCGTGACTGCAGTAATTCATATTCTTAGCTCTTTCGGTAAAGTCACGTTGAAGGGAAACAATAAAATAATAAAATATATATAAAACAATAAAAATTCTCACGACGTTTCGAGCATAACACAAACGGCCGTTGGTTTTTTCACACCTGATGACGACCGTTTGTGTTATGGTCGAAACGTCGTGAGAATTTTTATTGTTTTATATATATTTTATTATTTTGTTGTTTCCCTTCAACGTGACTTTACCGAAAGAGCTAAGCATATGGATTTGGTGTCTTTATTTCTTCAGCACTTGAGACAAAAGCTGTCTAATTTATGCTTCTACATGACGGTCAAATAGACATTTCTCGTTTTTTTTTCAGATATTGTATCGATAATTTATTTCAACCCCAGCGACCAAAAGTAGAAGAGAATAAAGTATCAGAGCAGTGAATTTGAACAAATTGAAGGTCAGTTATATACAGTGCTACAGTGACATGAAGTGGGGTGTTTTATGACATCGTCTCGTGCCACATTCACTGCCCATTAATACAGTGCTACAGTGAAATGCAGTGTAGTGTTTGGTGACGTACTTTCGTGCAAGATTCACTGCCATCAAAATTTACACAAGATACCATTATTACTCTGCTCCGTGTTTTTTGTAAATATTTCAGCGTCCGTCCTAGGACGAGCAAAGTTAGCTAGTAAATAACTAAGAGCAGTCCACCAAAGTGTCCATGACGAACGCGAGGATTAAACATTCGTCTTGTTACATTGGCTCAACGCTTAATTGCAACAACAAAAAATATCACAAACCATGATTTTTGTTTTTTTAGTCCGCATTTTCATTCGGTCAGACGTTGTGGCTTACGGAAAACAACAACAACAACAACAAAAGTTAATATTTCAGCATACGCAAGCCTGACCGGCAGTATGTGTACCTAATTGCCGCATACATCATTACACGATGCCAATAAAAGTCGCGCCGCGTGAATGCTGAATCTTTGATTAAAGGTTTTGCACTTACCATGCATTTATAATGACAAAACCTGCAGAACATTTTAACATTCGTTTTTTTTTCTCATGCCGTAGCGCAACGGAGAGCGTAACTGCTGTGAACCTTTTTAATGAGGACAATGGTTGTCTCAGGCTCTTGACATTTTAAAAATAATAATGTCAATTATATACACTGTATATGCTGATGATTATGTATACAGCAGTTATGCAAGCACAATGAACAGACACAACAATTGATATTCTTAATTGTATATTTATTATATTAAAAATAACAATTGTGCATTCTTAAATAAATGTTTGTAAGCTATCGTGATGAGTCAATAAATATCGAAGTCTGTGCTCTCGAGGTGTCTGTCTCAAAACTAAAAAAAAAACAATTAATAAAATTCGCATGAAATAACAGGTTCATTAATAACGATAACAACAACAACACATTTTTGTAGCATTTTATTTGCCTTTTTCAGGAAATGTGGTTTACAGAGAGTGTTTTAAATATTCTTCGAAAGTATGATCTTCCGTCTCACTAAATGACATATAACATGTGTTTATTGTGTGTGTTTTCCTTCTCCCCGCCTCCCATCACCCAGATTTATCTCAATTGCACTATCAGTATCACATCATGAAACGAAGAATCTATTCGGATCGCTTGCAGAGCAGTGCATCCCTCCATGGAAGAGAGTGGTCTGAGGAGGTAGATATCCCAGAGCTACTTTGAAAATTCCTTCGATTGACTTCTGGCCTACACACAGTAGAGGAAGCAATTTACCAGCCACCCAGCTGTATAGAAATGCTAATAGCATGACATTCAAGCAGATACTTTTTTTTTCATTCGCAGAGTTGGAATTTTAGCCAAAATAAGCGCAAACCTATTTTAATGCTGGGCTGAGACCAATGACTCGCTACACTTGACATCCCAATTTATTCCCCGGGCTGCTAAAACTCAGATATCAAACCGATGATCATCAGCAATGCTGGCTCAGTGCTCAGACCTCTGAGTCATCTGGCCACCTCTGCGGGTAATTATTGTTCTATAACCTATGACTACATTATGTAGAAGTTAACTTATAAATACATTATACTGTACATAACGCATAGTATAGGCGTACATGTTATACATCGCATACTGAATTCATAGGTTACCAGTTCGATTTCCCGGCGCAGGGGTTGAAACAATCAACAAATAATATTTTTTTATCCCTGTCTTTATGTCCACCCGGGAGTGCAAATAGGTTCACCACAGTTAGTCGATCGGCAGGTCGTGCGTGGTAGGGTCAAGTGTGGGTCACTCTCACCACTTCCAAGACATCTGGCCAGTGTGTGGAAGCGTGACCCTCTGGAAATGGGGTTTCTCTGGGCCCTTTCGCTCGAAGCGGCATCAGTAAGCAATTGCGGGGCTGCACCTTTATCTTAAAATTTACTGCATGCTGTGTCTAAGTTACGGATTTTAGACACACAATGCATTGAATGTGCTGCATTGACATGCACTGCATTTTCATACAATTTGCAGTGTGCTCGATGCTGTTTTTATTCACGCGTTTTTTTTAAATACTCCAAAACATTTGCATTGAGATATTGTTAAAGCAATTAAGTATGCATGGACTTTAAAAATCGTCACTTTGGTGTGAAACTGCATGACATAAAACGTTGCAGAACTGCTGCAATTTGAAAAAGCCAAATCTATGCAAATTAAAGGAAATTTCTGGGCGCCCGCTATCTTACATGTGAAGAACAAAATATCCTCGGGGAAAATGGATTTTAAATGTTGTTTACCGATAAGGAGGAATGTGTCAATCATAATTATCAGGATCTCCCAGCCCTGCAATATCACAATGCTACATTCTGTTTACTCTGTACATGTATTTGGACTATTTTTGCATCGGTTAGTGTATTCATTCATTTATAGAGATTGGCGTATGTAAGTAAATACAAAAAAAACATTTCCATGGCTGTAATGTTATTGTTATTTGTAAATGAGTGGATTGTTTGAATGCTATGTTGGGACATGGAACATTCTTTATAATGAAATGTTTACAAACAATAACAATCTCAGCTTAATTCTCAAAAAGAATGTTATTTTAAATCTACCACAAAATTACAGAATAGGAACCTACCCCACCATCACACCAAATTACTGCATGAAGATAAAAAGTCCATGTTAATCCTGTCAACGGTGTCTCAGCGAGATGTATTTTACATTATTACCGAGGATTTGGGCCATTCCAGTCTTTGCCTCTTGAATTAAATGCCGTATATTTTCTACGTCGAATATGTCTAGGGGATTTGGATAAGGGGGTTATTAAAAATCTTGCCCGTTAAAATATTTGCCAAATTTAAATTCCAATGTTTAAACTCGATGGCAGCACATCCTATGGATATGATTGTGCCCTGCTCCCCTTCCCCGTCAAAGGTCAAACAAAGATCATCTGTCATACTGAGGCCTAACTTGACTTGAAAACAAAACATCACTTTATATTATTCAGTTTCGAAGAGTTGGAAATACTGCAGCGTTGGCCATTGTAAATCTTCCCTCGATATGACGTACATAAAAATCTGATCCGTATAATATAACATCCTGCCGGACATCTGTGAAAGAAGAACTTCATAGCTCATCAAATTCCTCCACTCCATATACAATTCAGATTCTGATGAAGATTTGAAATGTGTAAGATCGATCATTATTATTATTGTTAATATAATAACCACAACAGAAAGATCTACTGAAATACATTGTTGAGCTTGTGTTTATATGCTAATTGCAGTGCATAACATTTAACCGTGCACCCATCCAAACATACACTACAATAAAATATAAACATATCGATTTCCGTCGAACAAAACCTCTAATCCCATTTGCTTGGAAGGATGCATGATTAAAATAATTACTGAAGCTTTTTGTTCATGCGAACGTTAAGCTACTCTTGAAGTATTACCAGGTGTTAGATCACTCCCATAAGTAAAACACGCACAGACGGATTGGCCTAACATCCCTACTCGGTAACCCTCTGACAACGAGTCCCAGCGATACTTTTTTGGGTAAATAATGAGAATGATTGCTCTTATTTGCATTAATTTAAGTCAGTGGATTTGTGCAACAATGGTTAGCGAACGTTGCTTTGCACCCGGCCAGCCGAGTTTAACTCCCCCCCGCCCCCGCGCGAACGGCTAACATCAGTGGCGAGTGACATCTGAGCCGGTCCTGGCCCGCTCTTCCCCAAAACCCACGCTGACCACTGTGGTGAAGTGTGGTCTGATAAGACGTTCATTCAATAGTAGATTGACAAAAAGGGCAGGGCATTAAATGCAGTTAATTTATTGGCTGAAAGCATCTCATCCGTGTTTTGTGGATTGTGCAGCGTTGTGAGTTTCAGTTTGCATGAATGACGCTGCTTAAAAACAAGTATTATAATAATGCAATAACATGGTTGTCTCGATCTCTTTGATGCTGTAAATGCTCAAACAGAATACCATCTAACGATGCCTGTTGGGGTGCTTTGCAAGGCAACGGTAAGAATATAGTTGATTTTAGAAATGTCATTCAGCAAATGTGATTGGCTTTGTACGGTTGTGATTATGGCAAGAGTAAGACAATAGCAAATAAAATTAATTATTGCGATTCAGTTTAAGAACTAATTCTTTCTGCAATTTTGTACCATTTAGTTCATATTGTTTCCAAATTGTTTCATTCAGAGAGCTGGATTTGTTCCCTTAGCTTAAATACAACATTCGCGAATAATTTGAATACAATTTGCATATGAAAAAACCCCCCAATATATTCTTACACATGCAGTTTTAATGCATGTATCTTGAACCTTCAGAATCGAGGTATATGTATTTATCGACGCATTATGAAAACCCTAGTTTTAAGTTTTAACGTTAATACTGCATTGCCTAATTTAATACCCAGGCCTCATGCCGAAGAAAAATATAATAATACATTAAATTTTATATCGCGTCATTCATGCCATGGTCCTTCCCGCACATTCCGATTAGCATGGTTGACTACATATGGTGCGAAAGAAGTTCAAAATACATACATTCAATTGCATCTCACAACACTGTACAATAATTTATATATATCGTGCCCAATCCTATTCATAACAATTAACAGTTTACAAAAGCAATCAGAAAATAAAAATGTATAAACAAATCGAGAAACGGCATTAAAGCAAAAAGCATAAACAACAAAAGTTATCACAACAGAGCAACCAGTCTACGAAGTGGCATCCCAGACACGTGCATGTGAAGATCAGTGAGATCTCTCATCGAGTTATACAGGCTACAGGCGAGCCGGGTTGTGTAAACAACTGCAACACGCTCGTTCACAGCCAGACACATTGAGATATGTTCTACAAAACCCCAATATAGAAATCCAGTGTCACTGCCTGCTCACCACTCCCTACCTCATTCATGCGTTTAAAGCGGATCACTGGAGCTTAAAATGTGAGCACCTTCCAGCTCAATGAATAATGCAATATTTGGAGCTTTGGCTCATCAGGGCTGTAAATAATGTATAAGAGCCAGAATGGGAATGCTCCAACTGGAACCGTACCAAATCTTGAATAAGTAAGCACCACGGACGGCAGCCTGCACTCTGCTATTACGTTTGCTTCTCGACTGTGGTTGCCTGCATAGACTGTCAGGGCAGGGGCTGTTCGTCAATTAGTGAGTACCTGTGAAGGCTGGAACAGTGCTTGAGAGGGTAGTGTGGCCATTACTGTACCTGGCTGCCTTTGTCTCACCCAGCGCTGATGTTTACATATCACACCAGATACTTAGTAAAGGTTGCGTCTACGTAGTAGTGGCCCATGAACGGTTTGGACAATCGTCACTGATGTTAGCCATGGCCGAGACTCCAATTCACATTGGAAAGTTTGTAGAGCGGTGCGCTGTCCGCTATGCCACTACCCCACCCACAATCACACAATTCAACTTCTTTGGTTCTTTCGGTAAAGTCACGTAGAATGAGAATAAAATAATAAATTAATAAAATAAAATAACACAATACAATTCTCACGACGTTTCGGCCACAACACAAGTGGCCTTCATCAGGTGAAGGGACGAGATTGTCTGGATGAAGGCCACTTGTGTTGTGGCCGAAACGTCGTGAGAATTAAATTGTCATTTTATTTGATTATTTTATTATTTTATTCTCATTCTATGTGACTTTACCGAAAGAACCAAAGAAGATGAATCCTTGCAGTCACGGAAGCTTTAAATTGCCATTAAACTCTTAAGAGACAGATGTATCACTGTACCAGACTAGGTTTACATATGTTGACTGGCCGAGGTTCAACAGCAGGAGATTACGGAAGAGAGCTGAGTGACTGCCAGATGCAAAACCAGTCTTCCCTGCAGTGTTCATGTGCGAGTGTGCATCTCTTCCTGATGCCAGAAAACATCTGCAAATGATTATATTTAAATGTCAGAGATATAAAACAACCATTTGGAGGCAGTGTTGGAGCAGTGACGATGATACTCTTTGGCTCTTTCGGTAAAGTCACGTATAAATAAATAAAATTAAATTATAGAATACTTTAATTTCTTTATACGTGACTTTACCGAAAGAACCAAAAACTAATTCCTGCAGTCACGAAAGCTTCGAATCAAGTTTGATGATGATGATAATATATTTGCGCGATGAGTCTAGCAACCTGAGTTTAATTCCCGGCCAAGGAAAACATCAATGGTGAATGATATTTGGCCCAGAATTTGGGTTTCCCCAACCTTCACCAACCCACACTAAGCAGCATGGTCAAGCATTGTCAAACATTCCTCTTGACCAATATGGCGTGGAGAGGCCTTCATTCATCATTGCATTAACAAAGGGTTGTAAATCACTTTTTTATTATAAACATCAACAAACATGGACACAGATCATGGGTGTTGTGTTAATGGACAGTTGTTTGACTCACATGCAGAATAAACAATTTCTCTAAGAGTTCAGTGCTGCTCACTTTGCTTGCCTCACAAAGAAACTGATAATCTCAATGACTCATTAAATTTCATAGCTCCCTTGGATGTTTCTGGTATATTTAGCGTGACCGAAATGAACACAAACACGCATCCTCATATGTACCACCCGTGTTATGGCATGCACATTTATTTGGAATGAATTTCGCCACTTTCAATCAGAATCGGGAGCCTGCCAAATGCTGTCCGTGTCAATCTGTGCTTCAATGGACGGGTAGCCAACTGTCCTGGGTTTCTCAGGAATCGTGTGTTTGTACTATTTTTTGAGGTAGCTGTCCTGATAAATCACGAACGCATGCCCATAAGATTGTACAGTTTCCCCACTTCCAATATTGTGAGAGATAATTCTTCCCATGATAAATCCCGGTGTTTTTGCACCTCAGGAATTGGCAATCCTATTAATTACTTTGCTGCAATCGTAATATGTTCTCATAAGCACAATTACATTACGTTATAATGCCACTCTGCTTAATACTGCAAGTGAATACAACTTCGAATATAACAATATTTATCCATTATAGAGGTTTTTTGGTTAGATCACGTGACTATAAATGTGTCGTTAAAACCACCACCACCCGACACAGCCAATTAGTAAGGTTTGTCACGTAAACAAAACATACCAATTCGTTACTAGTACAGCACATAGGTGTGTTGTTGCAATTATAGCAATATTTATTATTTCATATACAGTAGTGTAGATGTAAGAATGGTAAAGAACAATGACTTATTTACCCCGTAAAGCCATAGAGTGCAAATACTTTTTTTCAGGGTCCTGCTACATTGTGATGTTTGGCCAACACCAATGCCATCGTGGTTCTTTTACCGATGGGAGGAACCTGGAGAACCAAACAGGGAACCCATGCAGAACAGGGGTACAGCACACCGGTGTGCTGGAGAGCCTAGTCACAACATTTACAATCTGAATACAATCTGAGTCGTACTAGTGACGGATTGGCATGTTCTGTTTACGTGACAACCCTTACTAGTTGGCTGTGTCGGGTGGTGGCGGGTTTAACGACACATTTACATATTTACGCAATATATCCCAAAACAACCTCTATTGTGGATGATATTGGTCGCGAAAGCCTACGTATTAAACTGAATCAGCCCGTTTAACAATAAGAAAACAAGACCGGCACGCAAACCGGCGCGCTACATTTCTCCAGTTCGCCCACTTCATTCAAGTGTGACCTGAAACCTGCATCGAATGCCCACAGTGCACTGTCCATTCGAGATGCGTTTAGCGGTGTTTTTTTATTTCTTGAACGGCTATTTACATTTACACCCATAGAATGCCACGGTATTATGTTGGGCCTTACGGTTTTGGGTACTGCTACTGAAAGCTAAAAACACTGAGAGAATTATAGTCATATAACATGCCAGTATAGCAATCTCGTTAATATTGATGGTAAGACGTATAGCATATATGTTAATTAGAAATGTGGGCAGACACTCAAGCATGCTGTTACTGCGCGATGTCACTGTCTCTGCCATGGGGCATGAGCAGGTGCATACTCATGAATATTAATGACCTTGGGTAACATTTGGCATGTTGGGTTTATATCACACCACCCCGACCCCGACATGCTCCCCTACTAAAATTAGAAGCTGTTTTTTTATTTTACCAGGTAAAGCCCACTGAGCTACATAGCTTTGTTTCAGTAGCGACCCGGAAACAAATGATAGCTCAACGAAGTGGCTTATCGTGTGGAAATGTACAGCGGCCAAATACTCCAAACGCGCGTTTCTATATGTGGAGGGAAAAAAACTGGAGGAGAAAAAATCCACACGACCATGGCGAGAACATGCAAACTCCAAACATACAAGTGTAGTGACATCGGGGATGTCACTGTATGGTGCCGGCCCAGAAGGGCCGTGCCGTTCGATATTCCTACATCGTGGACAGCACCGTGTGGGTGGCTGTGTGTAACACCAGCCCTAGCGTGGACAGCACCGTGTGGGTGGCTGTGTGTAACACCAGCCCTAGCGTGGACAGCACCGTGTGGGTGGCTGTGTGTAACACCAGCCCTAGCGTGGACAGCACCGTGTGGGTGGCTGTGTGTAACACAAGCCCTAGCCGGGCTTGGTGAGCACTGGGATAGTACGGGCACCACGCACAGCGTGTGGTGGGGGTTCCCACGAGGGGGAGTGGGTGAGTGTTAGCCCAGCGGCAGGGTTGCCCCGGGCCATGGCACTGTGGTTGACCCCGTAGTCACGTGATCCGGAGTGTCCACACAGGGGGCCCCAGGTGGGGGGGGCTAGTGGGTGATCACGTGTCCGGGGAGAGCTCTTGAGAAGGATCGAGAGGGAACGAGAATGCTCGAGAAGGTGGGCGGAGCCGAGGGCGGAGCAGCCCCGACCGTAGGGGGATATAAGGCGGGTCCCTGAGAGGGACCGGGGTCGCCGCATTCTACAAGCGGGAAGCTCTACATCTACAAGCGGGAAGCTCTACGTCTCAAGCTGGAAGCTCTTCATCTTACGAGGCAACCACGTGGTCGGAGACCCGTGTGAGGGTCCGACCCTTCGTAGCAGTAACTTCTTTGTATAGCATAGATAGCTGGGTGGTCACCACCCTAGGTTGTATCGGGTAAAGGGGCCGTTACTCCTTTGTGTTACAGTGTTACAATAAATGTATTGCCTCTAAAAGTAACAACATCTGCGACTCAGTTGGACTCACTACAACTGGTGTCGGAAGTGGCCAACACGCGAGTTATTTAGCTAGCTGTAGATTATGTTTACACGCCGCAGACCAAGTTCTTGGGCGTCGGGTGGCGAGGACAAGGACCTCGTGCAGCCTACAGTTTAGGAGGATGCGGGGGAGACGCTGCCAGGGGAGCAGGGTGCCATCCAGACGCTCGACGCTTCGCCGTCGGCGGTGCCGACCCTCCTGAATGCGCATGAGCATCTCGCGGAGCTCCTCCACGGAGTGACTTCGCTCCTTGTGGAGTTTAGCTTCGCGGGTTCGCCGGTGACAGAGGGAAAGGTGATACCGCTCGTGGATGGCGACTCTGCCACCATTTCACGGCGGGCACGGAGCGCACAGGCCGCCAATATTGAAGACGCTCCGTCAGCGCCGAGGGACAGCCCGGCTCTCCGATGTCGGCATTTCCTTTCTGGAAGACTTCATGGCTACCAGTGGAGACTGGGTGGCCTTCAAGCGGCGGTTCCTCACAAACACCGGCTTGGCGGGGTGGTCGGAGGAGGCGCTGCGGGCGCTACCTGCCGCCCTTGACGACGACGTCCTTGCAACATTTCTTGCCGTCCCGCCGCCGGAGAAATCCACTCTTACGCAGGCCTTCGACCAGCTGGTGTCTATTTATGAGCCTCCGGCGGACGCGCACCACAAAGCCGCCAAGTGCGTCCGAGCCCAGCAACTTTTACATCGGTACAGGGCGTTGGTGACTTGTGCCGTGTCCCACACGGAGCCGGGGCCACCGCATGGAGCGGGGCCCCTTACGGAAGGCGCGTCGACTCGGAGTGGTGGCGACCGGGTTGACGGTGACACGTGGCAGACGGACGAGCGGGGGCGGTCGAGGTCGTCGTCTCGTTCCAGAGGCGGCCGTGCTACCTGCTACCAGTGCGGCCTGCCGGGTCACGTGACTTTGGGCTGCCGCATTCCACGTCGGCACCTTCCAGCATCACCGCCATCCTGCACTTCTCTACACCCTGAGGCGAGTCGCGGCGCACGCCACACTGGCCTCACCTCACCTATCTAGGCAATTTGGTTCGCGGCCCGATTGCGCGTCGGTACGGAAAAGTCCCGCGCGTAATCACGAGGTGCGTCAGCTCTGACCAGATCAGTGGTCGGAGCTGGCCCATCGAGTGGTGGCTGCAACCGCGGGTTCATCTATGGTGATTGGGTCTATCGAGGGTGTGGAATTAAGGATACTGGTCGACACGGGTGCGTCGGCAATTATCATTTCGGTCCTGACTTTTTAACATTCTGCCCCCTAAGTGTCGGGTTCCCGACCGTGTCGATGCACCGTGTGTCGCTGCTGACGGCAGCTTATCGGGTATCGTCGGTCAGATAACAGCTGAGGTACGCATCACTGACGTTAGCTTGTCGGGACACATTTTTGTCTCCACGTCCCTGACTGGTCCATGTTTAGTTGGAACCGATTTCCTTGGTAGGATGCTATTGGAAATCTGCATTGACCGCGGCTGTTTGGAATTGCCATCCGGACGCCGTGTGGCATTTTTGCCTTCCCCTACCCGGTTGTGTGCGGCTAACGCTACGGTATAGGTGTCCGCGTGCCGAACGGGGTAAATCCCGCCCGGCGTGCGAGCACGAGGGCGGGGATCGCGATTGAACCCACGATTTCCTGCACAGCAGGTGAGGTAGTTAAAACCTCGACACCGCCACTCCCCCACTGTAAAACGGTACCGTACTCTCCAGATTATGAGACCTTCTGGAAAGTAAGACGCACCACAAACTTCTGCTCAGTATACATAAAGTTATACAAATCTGGTCGTACACAAATACCCCATCCAGATTAGAAATCAGCGCCCACAACTTTTGCTTTAAAATACAGGGAAATTGGGTTTCTCGTAATAAAAAATATACGGAAATGCGAGCAAGTCACAGATCACCTTCAACATAACTATTGACCACCGTAATCATTGTTTGGTGAAACTGTCCTTTAGGTGTCTTAACTAGTGTATAGGTGTACTCAAGTGTACTATTTTAAACAAACAACAATTATTATCAATGTATGTCTTCTATAGTGCTGAAAATAAGTGCTCACATGATTTAGTTTGAGACCAATATAGCCATGGTATGTTTCTGCACGACATGCTCTGAATATGTGGGGGCTAATGCCCCCCTCCCCACTCCCCATTAGGTGGGGGCCGATCTCCCCCTCCCCACTCCCCGCGAGCGGGTGGGTGTGCGACGTCTGCCCCCTCCACCCGCACTCGCGCGTCCTAACCGCGCGGATTACGTAATATTGTTTGACTCGCCGCTCGTGTGGGGTTTAATTAATAATTTCCACTAAGTCGTTGTGTCAACAAGGCGAACGCTCCCGCGCAGTCCGGATATTAATAAATTAATCGGCGCTCGCGCGCGCCCCCACCCACCCACCCACGTGTGTCTCACCGTTAACACTGCGGTGCACACACAGACACACGTGACACTCACGTGTGTCTCACTGTTAACACCGCGGTGCACGCACAGACACACGTGACACTCGCGCGTGTCTCACAGCTAACACTGCGGTACACGCACAGACACTAGTGACACTAGAGCGTGTGTCTCACCGTTAACACCGCGGTGCACACACAGACACTAGTGACACTCACGTGTGTCTCACCGTTAACACCGCGGTGCAGACACAGACACACGTGACACTCGCGTGTGTCTCACCGTTAACACTGCGGTGCACGCACAGACACACGTGACACTCACGTGTGTCTCACCGTTAACACTGTGATGCACGCACAGACACTAGTGACACTCACATGTGTCTCACCGTTAACACTGCGGTGCAGACACAGACACTAGTGACACTCACGTGTGTCTCACCGTTAACACTGCGGTGCACACACAGACACTAGTGACACTCGCGCGTGTCTCACAGCTAACACTGTGGTGCGCGCATAGACACACGTGGGCGATGGGAAACCGTCGGTATTTTAATATGCGTGCGCATCACACCCACACTGATTTATAGTCACCCACACACCGTCGTACGCCGATCGCTGTCCCACCGCTCTTCACACGCACACACATGCACCACGCGTCACAACGTCAGTCTGTGCTAAGATTTATTTACCGGAGCGAATAGGGGACCCCTGTTTATGGCCCCCTCCATCCAGCACCCTTCGGACAGCGCCTAACCTCCTATCACCTGGCCGTCGCAGAGTGCGTCTATCCTCCACTGAATTGCCCCACCCTCCGTACTTACTCACCTTTCCAGCTGCACGATGGGGGTTGGGGAAGATGCCCGCCTCGGAGACTTTGCCTGGGCAATCGTTTTCAGCTGCACCCTGCAGGCGTCCCACGGACGCTGAGGGCGGCTGGTATTCTCTCCCACTCCAGAAGAACTCTGATTCAATCCACTCCTCCGGCCCCCTTATGTCCCCAAAGCCCCCTAACCCCCGGGTCATATGACGTCATCCTGCGCATCCAATCGAATCCTCTTTTTTCGGCCGTTTTGAGCGCTCTGGCCGTTGGGGGGGGGGGGGGGGGTCGCGTCATCCCGCCCCCTTCCCATTGTCTCTGTACCTGCGTTCCTCGCCGTTGACTCACCGATAATCCCCTTGCTTCCTCCAACTTAAATCAACTCTTATCTGCCTAGGGGCTTTTACCTCCCACCCCACTGTTTACACTGCCGCTGGGTGCTGGCCTTGAGGTCCCACCCCCACCCCCCCCCCCGTGTTGTGTATGCTTCATCGCGGCCGGCCTGTAAAGCTCTATGCCCCCTTTTAGGGGGGGCCGCAATGTAATTCGGTCTGGGGGGCTCAGCCAATTTCCTGGTCCGGGGAAACCGTGGAGCGTCCCTGTTAATGGGGTCCTCGGGTGAAAACCCATCGTTCCAGGTGATCCCTCTTCGAGACCCTACGGAGGTGCATGTGAGTGTGTAGTGGGGCGTGCGTTCGTGGGGGGGGGGGGGGGTCCAAGGAGAGGGTAGCGCCGGCCGAGCTGCTCCGCTGCGGTGGCACCACAAATACTTTGTAAAAACAAATTATCACATTTATGAAAGGTAAAAAGGAACTGTAAATTGAAATTCCCGTACAGAATGTTTCATTATTCTCACCGTCAATTTACAAAGAATAAATATAATATTTCAATATCTCAAGTGAGATTTACAAATTTGAACACCATCAACTGACTTTTTTTCCTCTCGCAAAAAAAAAGAACATTACCCAGCAATTAACAAAAAGAAAACATGAGATTAAATGTAATTACTACTTTCAGATAATTGTGTACGTGAAAAGCAGTGCTGTTTAAGTATAATGTTTTTAATTGCACCATTTCCCACTGCAACAATTCCCATCTCGCCTTGAAAAGCATTTGTCATGTTTTTTCTTTCTTTCGCCCCCCACCCCCAACTCCGCCGAACCTGGAGTGGAGACTAAAAATAACCTGCACAGGGTTTCTGCAACTTAACCTTTTCTGAAAGACTGCCCGGAAAAGTGGTTTCATGGTTGCAGCACTTGTTGACTGCTGCGGCTTACAACAACAAAAAAGAAACACTTACCAAAAATCTTCAATCGACGCCGATTTACATGCCATCGCTCCTGAAAGCTTTCGGGAAGACTAATGAAAGGTGTGCATGAAGTTGCAGACTTTCTGGCGGCGAGCAGAACAAATTCTAGGCAAAGGCTGGATTATATTTGTACAGCAGTGAACCACTGTTCCAGGAATACAATACCGTATTTTTACAGCATATAAGATGGTCCAGAGAGTAAGACGTATCCCAAAAACTTGTGCTCAGTATCAATAATGTGATACAACAACAACAACCGCCATTCTCCACGAAGTGGCCATGACGTCACCACGGCGAACGCCCGCTGGCAGGAGGACACGGGACAGATCCAGGTGCCATGGGTTGACTGACTGAGATGACTGGCCGATGCACCACCTGTGTCCCCTACTGTGTTTTAGCCGCCCCGGGGCTCCACTTGTTGTTGTGAGGTATGTTGGGTCACTCACACATGTTTCAGGTGCACCATTATTATCCTGATAATAAAGGTGCACCTCTAAATTCTCTTTTAAAATACAGGGGGAAGGGGGGGTGGGTGGTTTGGGTGTAAATTTGGGACAATGTGGAGAATGCGGTAACACGAAACGAGAACAAAATAGAAAACAAAAATACTTTCAACTGGAGCAGTTTTAACTGTTCCATAGGCCGTCACATATCATAAGAAAAAAATAGTGTTTTGTTGATTGAAAGCAACAGCATTCTTTGACAGTGTAAATATTTTTGAAAAATGTAAATGCAAATTCCTTTCGAAGCACTAAATAAAAAGGCAATATCATAATTCAAGGGAAGCCAAAATTCTGACATTGACACATTCAATTAATGCTGCAAATACTATGTTCTGAGAAGCAACGGTGGTAATAATATAGAATGGGAATATATAAAACTGAAATCACTATGGCACTGGAAATTCATTTAGAGTTGAAAGCTATTTAAATCTGAAATGATACATGGACAGTGCGCTTTTTGGTTTCATGCCCCGTTCACTGACCCTCAAATTATACCGTAACAAAATATCACATTGCTTAGGCATACGACTACAAAGTAACAGTATTATATGGAACATTTCAAATAGGGATGCGATGTCCCGGCCTACTGCATTGTAAATGAGAGTTATACCTCAGAGCTGATTTGGAATACATTTTTTTTACAGTGAAGAAGAAGTCATTATGGGATGTGGTGGCGGAGGATATTAGTATTTTTAATACCCACAGACAAAATAGGCAAAGCCATTCACTCAACTTTGAAGAATGCCACTGCTATTCAATTGTAGCCATGCAGAACCGGTTGCTCTGGTCGCATTAAACACACACATTGTGAAACTGTGATTTTGTGTTGCTGCACATGCCATTTAACAATTAAATTTCACGTGAACAGACTGTATAGACCATACTATACAAGTACAAGTCATAACACGGGTTGGAGCTCTCCATCTTCAGCCTATTGCTTACAGTATTATCGTATGCAGAGCTTCATTTCAGCCGGAACTGTCTGGAAAGCTATTCCGGAATTATTCCTATATTCCTATGTGCCTGTTCATAAAATTAAAGGAATATAGTATACAATAATATAGGGTTACTATGGACAGTTGTATCTTGCACTCGAGTGGAAGTGCATCATGCCAATAGTCCCGACCCCAAGACAGCCCAGCACATATTCCAGAAAGTATTGAGTGAGGAATTAAGCATGGGCATTGCAGTATTTATTTACTTTTCTGTTTTAACGCGGTGTTAATGGCGAATGCATCACTGGTAATGCAGTGTGGTGGACTGTTATCATGTATAGTACATGCCAGTATGAAATCACATGGAAAACGTGGAACACATGCTCGAAATAATCACATTAAACCAAAAACAATTTTACTTTGGTTTTGCTTTTAATAATTGACGCCAGAGAGGGCTAAGGTGGGCCTGGTTTTGTTGAGTACGAGCGCAGCATCCATTGTTATGTTAAGTAGGAATTTCCTGTTTTAAATCGTTTCTGTTACAAGGTCATTGACATCTGACAGCGGGCTGTGAACACGTCTCTTTGTTCCGCATTTAGGTACAACGGAAAAGACATTTGCAAAACAATTATAAGCTAATGTTAAGGTTCAAGCGGGTGATGTTTTGTTAAAATATATATATCTAAGAACGACGTATTATATACAAATGCTTTGTTTAGTGGTTGCTGTTTTATCAACTGAAACCAGGATGCCACCATGGTGATGTTTAACACGTAGGGTTTCGCAACCAATATCATCCATAATACAGGGTTTTTTTTCGGTTAGCTCGCGTCAATATAAATGCGTCGTTAAACCCGCCACCACAAATCTGGCAGTCGCCTGATGAAGCTAGTTGTAATTACTGGCGAAACGTCGTACTCACTTTATAAATGTGGTGGATTTGTTCTCCAACACACGGGTGTGATGTACTAGTAACGAATTGGCACGTTCACTCCAGCGCTGTCCTACCAGACAGTCTCGCCCCTTCACCTGATGAAGGCCGCTTGTGTTGTGGCCGAAACGTCGTGAGAATATTATTGTGTTATTTTATTGTATTAATTTATTATTTTATTCTCATTCTACGTGACTTTACCGAAAGAACCAAAGAAGATGGCACGTTCTGTTTACGTGGCAAACCTTACTAATTGGCTGTGTCGGGTGGTGGTGGGTTTAACGACACATTTATATATTTACGCGATCTAACCCCCAAAAAGCTAAATTGTGGATGGTGATGTGGTTACCACACTGGTTCGATCTCCTGCCATGGCAGTTGAAACAATGGGGGCAGATTTATTAAATTCCCCCACCTCTGTCCACTCGGGAGTACGAATCGACCTATCACAGTGAGCCAATCATCAGGTCGAATGTGGTGGGGTCAAGTATGGCGGATACTTGTGGCCAGAATGAAAAAGTCAGCCAAATACCTTCTAGAGATCCTCTCTAGAACTCACTATAGTTGAGGGGGGGGGGGCTCTGTAGAACTCCCTCTAGTAGAGACCCTTTCCATTATAGTTGGGGGAGGCTCTGTAGAACTCCCTCTAGTAGAGACCCTTTCCACTATAGTCGGGGGGGGGGGGGCTCTGTAGAACTCCCTCTAGCAGAGACCCTTTCCACTATAGTTGGGGGGGGGGGGGCTCTGTAGTACTCCCTCTAGCAGAGACCCTTTCCACTATAGTTGGGGGGGCTCTGTAGAACTCCCTCTAGCAGAGACCCTTTCCACTATAGTTGGAGGGGGGGGGCTCTGTAGAACTCCCTCTAGTAGAGACCCTTTCATCAACAGTGGAATGAGCAAGACATTTGCAGGGCTGCACTTTGACCTATTACATTCGCGCCAGGTGGTGCTGCGGCTCAAAGAATGCTCAACCTGACATCGAATTATCGCAAGTTCCAATCCAGGTTGGAGTTATGCTCAACCTATTGTCTCGCTGGTATTGATCAATATAGTGCCACCTTGCAGGGATACAGAATCAGAATATGTATTTATCCTGGAGGAATCCGATGAGCTGTGAAGCTCCTTTTCACGGATGTCCAGTAGCGGCGGATAAGAACGTTACAACAAACAATACAAAAACACGATAGTAGTGCAAAGTACAAGAAATTGAAACAATTTCCACCACTGGCTCAGCGTCACCGATAGAGATGCGCAGTGTTCGCTGGGGCACAGAGGTCCATACAAAAAAAATATTTAATTCCCCTCAATGTATGCTAGTTTTATGCACAGCACTTAAAAATCAAAATATCTCAATCTTGATTTGAAGCTTTCGTAACTGCAATAATGCATACTCTTTGGTTCTTTCGGTAAAGTCACGTAGGTAGAAAAATAAAACAAAAAATAATATATCATGACGTGTCGTGATTAAATACAGTACGCAAAATCCGTGATTTTATTCCATCTGTGAAGGATGTCATTCCTGACATGGTGTCTACAAACTAAGTTGTGTCTGTGGCAGTTAGTTACATTGGGGAAACGAAACGACATGTCTCTGACCGTGTTCGCGAACACAAGGCAGATTTGAAACACGGCAGAACCAATACCTCTGCAGTGGCTGATCATTGTTATAATGCAGTGGGCTCGCACGATATTGCTTTTTCCGAGACCAAGGTACTCTGCAAACGTTTGGGCTACTATCAAAGATTTGTCCATGAAGCCATCCAGATACCTAAACACAGAGACAATTTCAACCAAAAAGATGGGTATAAGCTGAGCAATCATTGTGTTGAAGAGTGTCGGACAACTCGGAGGCAAGTTTACAAGTAAGGGCTTACGCCGGATTATTATTAAGGGCTTACCCCAACTTAACACTAAGGGTGTAACACTTTCCCAGGGTTTAGGGGTCCACGACTGGGTCCTCTGCTGGGACCTTCCCCACGGTCTTTTCCTTGGCTCAGCTAGCTGTCCGGGCTGCCTCCTCCGCGCCAGCCGAGGGCTGATCCAACTTCGGCCGGCCGAGGAGTGCAGCCACTCCTAGCGCTTACGCTGGCCCTTCTACAGACCCTTCTCCTCACCCCTGGTCCTAACACCCACCCTTCACGTTCCCAGCACCCCGCAACGACCCCGCTTACGTCACGGGCTCTCTCTTAAGTATCCCTGCGGGACATGATGTCATCCCATCAACAGGCGCATATGACGCCGCCTCCCGTGACGTCATCGCCCCTGGAAGCGAGCGTGACGTCATGTCCGCAACTAGTCCTCATTAGAGAGAATTTTATCATCTTATTTTATTATTTTATTCTCATTCTACGTGACTTTACCGAAAGAACCAAAGAAGATGGAAGGACGTTATTAACCAAGCAAAGTCGTAACGTGCTGTGGTGCTTCCATTCTTCCCTGCAGTTTGGCTGTTATCTCCGACTCTCTGAGTTGCATTGCCCTGTTGGGTGTCTCTACATTAACGTGCTGGGGTCTCACTAACATGGTCACCTCTGTTCCCCTTAGCCTCGATGTATCGATGGTTCTGGCTGTGTGATGGGCTTTGTGTCTCACTGACGCGACCACCGTTGCGGTGGTTCCCTTGCATGGACGCGCTTGCCTCTCACAGCGCAGTTGGCAGCGCCGCCGCAACTTGTGTTACACACAGACATGACATTAACTTACTAATCCCCCTAAGCTCCCTGCCTAATCTCTCCCATCAACATAGTGCTAATCTCCCATTAACACTGCTGTTGTGCGCATATGCGGGGGCGATACTCTTATGCGGTGACGGAAGCTCATTTCATGCTAATCTCTCTCTCCCTAATCTCTCTCTCCCCAATCTCCCCCATTAACACAACTGACGTGCTTGCGTCCGGGGATGGAAGTCCTTTCCAGCTCAGACCCCGCTTGCTTGCCCATCGCCACGTATATTGCCTCTTGTTGTAACAGCTCTCTCGCTGGTTCAGCAGTTCCACTGCTGGATTATTTTTTTTCCGCCTGAGGACGACCGCTTGTGTTGCGATCGAAACGTCATGATATGTGATTTTTTGGTTTTATTTTTCTACCAACGTGACTCTACCGAAGGAACCAAAGAATACTAAACTATCTCCTTGCTACCTGCATTTATTTAATTGTAGGAAATGTAAAAAAAGATGTTCCACAGCAAAAAATTACAGCAACGAACAACTACACGTAAAATACATGTGGAAAACATGCATGTAAACGAAGCAACACAGCCAGCAACACATAATCAAACTCAGTTGACATCCGAGGAAAGACACAGATAACATAATCCTTGCTGCATACGTAACGTGCATCATCATCATCATCAGCCACTGCTGGATGAAGCCCCCTCCTCAAAGCTGTCATTACTTACTCTTTGGTTCTTTCGGTAAAGTCACGTAGGTATAAAATAAATTAAATCACAGCAAGAAACAAATGTTTATTGCTGTGGTTGTCCCACCTGATGACGGACGCTTGTGTTGCGCTCGAAACGTCGTGATTTCATTCATTTTATTTTATACCTACGTGACTTTACCGAAATAACCAAAGAGTATGGGATCCCTGCAGTCACGAAAACTTCAAAATCTAGACTGTCATTACTGCTCACGGTCCTGTTATGTAAGGATCTACCTAGCACCTGCTGACGTCATTGCTCCATCTCTCTGCGGCGTGTGCTCTTCTTCCCTCTCGGACGTGCTTTTCCTCCCCTGGCAACAATGTTGGGAAAGGGGGAAAAAAATCGTTGTTTACATTTTTTATAATCGTTCAACAAATGTTCTTTGTTCGAGCACCATGGAAAATACGTCGAGACATGCTGAGCTTTGAATAATACATAAGAATAAATATATAGCCAGAATAGCGCTGGATTCATTCCACTTTTGCAAGGAATGCATTAAAGCTGTACAGGTTTTAATATTTTATTTGTGTCTATTATAAGTTGCAGGATTACCAAAAAGTTCAGTACAATATAAGTGCCAGAACCAAAGTATTCCAATTTAATAAAGCAGCTGATGATGAAACACAATTTCCCAATGGGTCACCATCAGTCATGCTGAGGACATAACATTCCATTGATTTGCCCTCTGCTGAATTACGACAGGAAAAAGTTTGTGCAAAAAAGGCAGGCTTCTGAAGAGCTACTGAAGTTTCCTTTTTCATAGTAACCTTGATGTTATAGCTGTTTGCGGGAATGTATTCTCTGGACCATAAGACCCACATTTACTTTTGTAATTTAAAGTCAAAGTTGGAGGAGCATTTTATAATGTGGTACCCAACTAAATTTCCAGCTTTGCCTCTTCCACCGTTACTTGTGTAAGCGTATCAGCATACCTTTATTGCCATAAGGTACAGTCAATTACTTTATTGCAACCACCAGCCACGATTACCGTATTTTCCAGATTATAAGATGCACTTTTTTTCTCTATCGTCCACTCTACGTTTCGTTACATTACACATCACATCCTTGTTTCATAATTTCCTGTATATGGGATTTTCCAGATAACTGTGTCGGTTTTTTATTTTTTTTGTTCAAAATGACCCCATTGTCAAAGTATTACAAAAGAAAAGTTGGACAATGATGTCGGAAAAGTAACATATTTGATTAATGACAATTTATATTACTATTACTACAGTAGTCATCACTCGCATCATAATTTTGATCAAGGGCCAACCTTAGCGGCTTGCGTTCATACATTTTGCAACATTTATAATTTGACTTCATTTTCCAATAAGCAAAGTAAGAGATTGTATTTTTATAAGGGCAAACCAGGAATGTAACATGATATCAGTGAATGCCTTATTCATTAGAAACGCATTAATATGAAAATTTTAATATGTGCCTGCTTGCTTATGAAACTGGAACACATCTGTCCCTTTCGCAAGCATCCTGTGTTGGAAATTCATATTTGGCATGACAGCAACGGTGTACAGCTGTGCTCCATCTTGAGTGCTTAACACAAACGCAATCGGGTGCCGGTACTTTTGAACACAAGCACCTGGCAGCAGACTGCATCGTTTCGCGATGGGAAGATAACTTGCTATTAGAATGCACGGCACATCCGTGAGAACTCATTCCTTACCGAATTAACGCACAGAAATGTGTACGGCATAGTATTCGAGCTAGTTTACAACTGGAGAGCCATGTGTGTTGCATTGCAAGAAGGTGCAATGCAATTTGGGACAGCTATCATTTTTTTTAACAAAGATTTTCTCCCCAGATTTATTGTAATGCTACATGCGAAATCAATTTCTTTCATGTACATTTTTACCTTGCTACGCTTGCAGAGTCTTCGCGGGCATCTGCCTGTGGCTTGCGATTTTTCCCCCTCATTAACATTGATTACTTTTCGATTTAAAGCTTTCGTGACTGCAGGGATTCATATTATTGGTAAAACATAATAAAAATTATTTATGTTTTATTTTTATAATTTTATTATTTCCCTTCTACGTGACTTTACCGAAAGAACCAAGAATATAACATTGATTACTTTTAATAATGAGCTAAGGGAAAGTTTCACTTGAGGTATTGTGTGCACCGGGCCACCGCCACCTTTTGCATGAAGCAATTTAAGCGGCTTAAATTGCATTTAGAGGACAGAGAATTGGCACAGCGAATAGCACACAGCACTGTGACGCTTGCCTCATGGGTTTGATTCTCAGTGATGGAGAACATTAACGGTGAGCAATATCTGAACTGGTCTAGCCACCCCCCCATCCCCTTCACCCACTCACACCGACTAGCGTGCTAAAGTACGGTTAAACAACCCTCATGACTGACTGACTGTTGGCTTTGGGCCGTCAACTAGCAGTGGATTGATGCCACACCCGTTAAATGCAACTTTTAGAATGTTTTCAAGAAGACATGGATTCATCTTATTCTTAGTTTTTTCGGTAAAGTCACGTTGAAAAAACTAAGAATATGAATTACTGCAGTCACGAAAGCTTTAAATCAAAAATGGATTCATCTTCTTTGGTTGTTTCGGTAAAGTCACGTAGAATGAGAACAAAATAATAAATTAATAAAATAAAATAACACAATAACATTCTCACGACGTTTCGGCCACAACACAAGTGGCCTTCATCAGGTGAAGGGACGAGACTGTCTGGAGGACGGCGCTGGAGCGAACACAGCCAAGCTCAGACCGCGACCTTCTCATTCTACGTGGTGACTTTACCGAAAGAACCAAAGAAGATGAATCCTTGCAGTCACGAAAGCTTTAAATCGAAAATTAAGACATGGATTGCTTTACTGGTAAGTGCACCATGCTATCATTGAGCGCTGAGTTTATTTTATTTGTTACACGGATGATGACCCCGTCAGGCCAGCTTCCTGGCTATTGTACGAGGGAGGTTCGTGGCGCTTCCTGAGCACACTAACAACGAAACCAAGATTTACAAATAAAAAAAACACATTTGCACATCTAACAAATGAAGGTATTTCGCGGTCGTAAATGAAACAGTACGAGAACAAAATGAGTGCAAAAATAATATTAATAGAGCAATAGGTTGCCCAAAAATAAAGTTAGGTATAGTTGCAAGTAAGCTCTATAATGTAGCCAAACGGTGACATAAACACACCACGCGGATCGGGGAAGACAACGCAAACATGTGGGAGCAAGAGGCGGCAGAAATGAAAGGTACAGGTGTAAGTATGCCCTGTGTTTTGGTTTTATATGGACACAAGTGAAGGGAGGGAACCAGGCAGTAGATGAGCAGCAAGGGTGTTCCAGAAACGCGGATCAGCAACGCGGAAATACTTTGTACACACCAAGGCCGTAATTATAATATATTGGGGGAAACATCCCCCCCAATATTCAAATATGCTTAAAATGCCCCCCCCCCCAATATATTGCTATACGAATATAATTGCTATACTATGTAAATAAAAACAATTTGCTAAACCTTGGCCACACTATCTGGACTTGTCTTCATATAAATCAATGCATAGATTTCTGTTTATATGATTGTGGTTATGGTTGTACTTTATTAATCCCTAATCTCTGCCATTATATACAATGAAACAAGAAATGGTAAAAAAAGTCAAAACAGAGCAATGTAATACAATACACTATTAGACATTATTGTAAAAAATAAAGAAAAAGTCCATCCCATGTGTTAGTGACATTTTTTTATATATTTTAGGCAGGAAATGAGTTTTAAAATGTAGAATTTTTTCTGGGTTGGGACCCCCAGACCCCCTGGAAGACTTGGTCCCCCCCAATGTTGACTCCATGGCTACGGCCTTGGTACACACCGTGAATAAATGCTTCAACATTTCAGCGACGGCAGCTCGACTCTCTGAACCCTGAGCATTATGATTGCCTCAATATCAAAGATGCTTTCTAATATATCCAGTTCAATTAAACACAATACATCTATTGGCTCTAAGAATAGTATTTTCTAACTTCGAAATAATTGAAAGGGGTTCTGCTGTAATGTGTAGTTAGCAGAACATCAGGAAACTCATTCTATAATGAAAACTACTCTCATGGCATTACCTACTATAATCACCCAGAAATGTCTGTCCGTCCCGCGTGTGACGTCACTCCACATAAGGCCCACCCCCCCCCCCCTTTATTAATATTCACGAGTGGGTGGATTTTTACACTAACGCAGAGGTAGGTCGAGCTGAATTAAATCATTGATTACGCATAGTCGCTTCAAATATGACGTTTCTTTACAGAAAGTGACGGTAAAAAATTAATCTACGCATCACAGTGCTACATCCGTGCGTGACGTCACTGCATAAGATGCCCTCCCCCTTCATTAATATTCGTGTCCGCGTGGCAATTTACACTAACAAATAGGAAGGTCGCGCACTCCACATGCTGCACCCCTCCCCTCATTAATAATCATGAGCGGGTGACGTCACTGCACATGCCTCACCCCCTCCACAATAACCATGAGGGGGTGACGTCACTACACATGGGGCAACCCCCCCCCCCTCATTAATAATCATGAGCTGAACAATTTTTCTATTGAATGTTTCAGATTTACTGCAAGATACACCCGTCCTTGGGCGGGCAAAAAAGCTAGCCTAACTATAATCGAACAATTTGCACAACACATACTATTATTCACTGGATCAGATTCCCACTGGCTACCGATTGCTGTGTGCGTCAATACACTCTTGATTCTTGACCAGTAGAATGCACAGATAAATGAGTGCTATTCACATGTTGGCAACTGTCTGTTTTCAAGTTATTTTTGGCCAAATGTTTTTTGAATCGATGTTTCCATTACAGATATTGTCCCGTACAGCTCTCTGATGCGTTTTTGGGACACACGGCGTGATGCCTTACGTTTCACTTAGTGTGGTGGGTGGGAGCTTCTTCAACAAGTGGGAGCAACGACGAGGAATAAGATTCAGATGGACAGCCTTTGGTTAAACCGGGTTTTCAAGTGTCACAATGAATAATCTCTGCCTATCCGACACAAACCACGCGTCTGGAAATTACTGTCCTGTGTTCTTCTTTCGTATGGATTAATAGTAGCAGACTGTATATGTGTAATTTTAGAATTGTTATCCGCTCAATTGTCTGTTCAGAAGCAGAGTGCATCTGATCCATTCCTCCTTCAAAGGAGTGAAGTCAACGACGGAGTGAGTGCATCTTTGGTTTTTTTTCGGTAAAGTCACGTATAAATAAGAAATAATAAAATAACAGTCACGAAAGCTTCGAACCAAGTTTTAACGGCGGAGTGTTTACGATGCGGTCGATAGTTTGGAAATTTGTGGCCACAACTCGCAGGGCCGCCAAATCTTTGATGCGCCATTTGCGCATTAGGTGGCCGCATCGGCCATGCCCGATCCTGATTCGGTTGGTGGTCGACCCATTGGTGGGGTGGAAGGTTTGAAACCGGCAGGTTCGATGGTAGGGTCCCCCTGTATGAAATGTGTGTGTGTGCTTTTTTTTACGTCGGCCGCAGTCCAGACTGTCCTCTGACGATTATCTATCTCTCAAGCACGGCGTGTGGGGAATTTCAGCACCCTTTTATTGTGTGTAAGGGGGCGCATACACCATCATGCGAATTCCTATCATCCTCCCAGCGACTTTTGGCTCCCCATCGAACAAAGACGGTCACTGCATCGTGCGCTTTGAGATGAGCTTCTGTGGCCGTCTGGAACACTCTTCCTTCCTATATTAGACAGCCACCGGAGCTATCCACTTTTAAATCTAATTTGAAAACTCATTATATTTTCGGTTCTTTCGGTAAAGTCTCGTAGAAGGGAAAAATAAAATAATAAAATATAAAACAATAAAATTCTCACGACGTTTCGACTGCAACACAAGCAATCATCATCAAGCAATCATCATCAGTAACTCATTATTATAGAACTGCTGTTTGTATTTAGTTTGTTATTGTCCTTTCCCCGCATCTCTGATTAGCACGGTTGGCTACGTAAGGTGCAAAAAGATTTAACATATATACTTACGTATAGCCGGTAAATTTAAATTATCTCAAAAGTAGTGCTGTGATATCTCCCTCTGCGGACTGTTATGTAACACGGGGCGATGCGCTCTTTGGCAAGAGTTCTACACGCACATTTCTTCATTTCTTGACGTGATGCTGATAGAAAATGTGTCATGAAATTGTAGAAAAATCTGTATAAATAAAACAAATAAAGTATCTAGTTTGAATTGCTTATGAGTTCCATAATATATGAAATGTAATTTCGTGTTGCCAACATTTCCTGCTCGTTTGAAAATAATTTACTAATTTGTGATTGCTTTAAATGTTACTCTTTGGTTTTTTCGGTAAAGTCATGTATAAATAAGTAATAATAAAATAACATAATAGCGTATGACGTTTCGGTTGCAACACAATCAGCCATCATCAGGTACAGAAGAGCTAAATTTACGAGAGAGGGGAAACACATAACCCCAGATGTATATACAGACACCCAAGTAGGGGGGAACTAACACAGATACAACAGGGGACACAGAGAGAGAAGCACACCAAACAAACAGGGTTTAGCAAAATTTGGAAACCATATAAAGCAACACAGACGGTCGATCAAAACACAATTAACACATAGACCGGTTGATTACGCTATTTCAAAGATTGCTAAATTGCAAGTTAAGTATGAAATTTAAAATACAGACCACGCACACACACACACAGACATCCAAGTAGAGCGAACCAGCACAGACAAGCACACAGTGAAGTCGCCTTAAATAGGCAGAGAAGGTAAGGCTGAGAGACAATGGGACAAACACCAAGGCCCACACCAAGGCCCACACACAGGCCTTGGTGTTTCCGAGTATGTGCTGCCGCGCCCCCTTTGCTCCATGCATACCTCATGCTAATTTTGTCCCATTGTCTCTCAGCCTTACCTTCTCTGCCTATTTAAGGCGACTTCACTGTGTGCTTGTCTCTGTGCTGGGTCGCTCTACTTGGATGTCTGTGTGTGTGTGTGCGGTCTGTATTTTAAATTTCATACTTAACTTGCAATTTAGCAATCTTTGAAATAGCGTAATCAACCAGACTATGTATTAATTGTGTTTTGACCGACCGTCTGTGTTGCTTTATATGGTTTCTAAATTTTGCTAAACCCTGTCTGTTTGGTATGCTTCTCTCTCTGTGTCCCCTGTTGTATCTGTGTTAGTTCTCCCCTACTTGGGTGTCTGTATATACATCTGGGGTTATGTGTTTCCTCTCTCTCGTAAATTTAGCTCTTCTGTACCTGATGATGGCTGCTTGTGTTGCAACCGAAGCATCGTACGCTATTATGTTATTTTATTATTTCTTATTTATACGTGACTTTACCGAAAAAACCAAAGAGTAATTCCTGCAGTCACGAAAGCTTCGAATCAAGTGCTTTAAATGTTACCTTTTCTATCGGATGTTTCTTAATTTCATTACGATCACAAATACAATAGGTTAAAGGTATTTTGCAGCGTAATATATTTGTGTTATTCTCTCATCACTTTATTTCACGGAAATAAACGACTAACCTCCATTTTGTGAACTAAAGCGGATTATGAAAACAAGAGAGAACTTGAATTAATGGAAACATTACTTCCAAATGCAGACGTGAAATGAATTTAACTACGATAACATTTTACGGTGGTAATGTCATTTCCAGTGTTCTAATTAAAACAAATAAATGTTTCCTGATATACCATTCCCGTTGAGTTATAATTCCATTCTCACTTGCGCTATTAAACCTGGATTTTTAGAAAGAGTTTGAAGTGGGGAGGCCTACCAACAACAGGTCGTGTTGTTTTAGAGTGTGTCATAAAACGTGACAAATTGCCAATTATATGCAGGCACCGTTCCAAGTTCCAAATTGGCAAAATGCCACTGATAGTGACAGCTGGTTACCAATTATTCTCACCCTTTAGGGAGAGAGCCGCAAGCTGTGAGGCGATCACAGCAGAATGGAAATTCACAGCCCACCTACAATCTTAAAGCCAAACTTATAAATGTCAGAAGTAATATAACGTGTGTAGCTACGTTATTGCTCAACGCCCTATAAAGTGTGCTTTTCTGCGTCGGTAAACAATGACGCACATTAACGAAACAAAAAAAGTAAAACCACATTAACATATTAAAGAAGACGTTTAATTCACAATTAAATTAATAATCAACGGTACCCCGTTATATCAATCCAATAGCTGCAGCAGATGAGAGTAAGGGTGCAGCTTTGCCACTGCTTTCTAACACCATTGCTGGCAGAAGGGTCTTCGCTTGGAGGGGGGGGGAGCAGCTCTTTACAGCCCCTCTCGAGGATATTTGGCCTACTCTTCCATGCTGGTCAGATATCTTGGATGAGGTGGGAGTACCCCCACGCTTTGCACATGCGACCTGCCAGTCGACTAACTGTGCTTTACTTATTCATACGGTACCGCTGGGTGGACTAAGGTGGAAGGAATCAAGAAAATGGTCATGCCTTCAACTACCACGCCAGCGATTTCTGGAAATCCAAGATACTTAAAAAAAATGTGTGTGGAGAGACACATCTAGGAAGGAGACTTATTGTCTGCTTATCTATCTGGAAGTACAGTGTGCTAACCATAGCACTACAAACGTCATCCCACATGCATACGCGTGTATATATACACACGCACATTTTTAAAAGCTACGTCTGTTGTCTATCAGCATTAAATGTATATCTTCAGCATTCAAATGCAGCGCCCATCAAATGTATTGCGTCTCTTTTATATTCATTGCGCTTTCAATATTAACAGTACCGCTGCACCACATCTCAGTGAAGCCCTGTTAAGTCGACCCCTGGGGACTGTCCGGCGCATTTTATATTTGAAAAGATGACATTGTTTGCATAGAAACTATCCAAATGCATTGCGTTAATTACCGTGACCAAACAAGCTTTCAACGTTCATTATCATAATGGATGGTCAGCTGCAGGCAGGCCATACCTCCGCGTGAAACAACCATTCAGAATAAGCATCGTAAAAAAATGCGATAACCTTCTTTGATGTGAAGAATCATTGGATAAATGTCATGAGTAACATTTCCGCTGCTTAATTTCACTACAGCAAAACATTTCACTATTCTCTCACAATTTATGGAGCAACGGTTAACATTTCGAAACGCTAGCCGTCACTTAAAACCCAAACTTGTTGCAAATCTAACCGGAGTATTGATGGATGTGCCGTCAACAATTTAACAAGAAAAGGTTTAGACGAGGAAATCTTTGAAAGCCTTTCAACTCTATTTAGTAACCAAGTAATTGCATGAGTTTATACAATGACAGTGCCTTGTCACTGATCTTGGCTTTTGTCTTGATAATTGCTCTAATTAGCCCACTTTGTCCTAGCTGCTGGCAGAAAAGTGAGCCTTGATTCAATCTTGACTTCAAGCTTTCGTGACTGTAGGAATTCATATTCTTTGGGTCGTTTGGTAAAGTCACGTAAATAGGTTCAAGAATAATAATAAAAAGAAACAAAAAAACTGCTACGTTAAGATTGCAACACAAGCGACCGTCATCAGGTGGCCCGTCTGTCTGTGACTTTCAAGCGATTGCTTTCATTAACGGAGAGAGCATTAACATCAATTAGTTACTCATCGTGAAGGCAAAACGGCACGGCTCACTGACGCCAATTAAAAGGCAGCTGCTTTAGTTCCAGCCACGGCTATCACACTGAGACGTGCTTTTAACGCTAATTGATTGCACAAGATCACAACATTCATTTCACAGGAGTGATTCAAATATCACCGGCATGTCAATTGACAGCCCCAGGCTTGGTTTGTCGTTTTTTGGCCGGAATTATCGTTAAAATACAGATGTATTTTGTTCACGTATATATATTGCTTGTGCTTGGTACCAATCATGGACACTTGAAATAAAAAAAAAAACTTCCTTCTGATTAAAATTTTCACAAGTCTGCATTATTATTCATCAACAATGCAAATATTAACAATGAAAAAACCATTCAGAATGCAGCTGAGCCACGCATGTTCATTTAAACGTATCAAGTGATTTTGAAAAGTAAAACGAGCAATAATTACGACAGATAAAAGGCAAAATTGTTAAGATACCACTTTTGTAATTTCTCATTCATGCCACTGCTGGCAGCAGGGCCTCTATTGGAGGGAGCTCTGGGGCACCCGGTATTTTGGCCCACTCTTCTATGTTGAAGAGGTGGCAGTAGCCAGATTTAACCTCAACACATTCGAGCTGTGGATCGACTCACTGTGGTGCCCCAATGTACTGTATACTGGACATCTGTGAACCGGACATCTGTGAAAAAAGAGCTTCATAGCTCACCGGATTCCTCCAGTTTAAATAAAGATTCTGATTCTGTTAACTGCTGAGAGCACAGAGGCAATGTGGATATTTAAGAAGCTGGCACCATTTTACAACTGCCGTGCTGAGAAATCAAACATGCAACCTCTCGATTGCAAGTCCAGAGTGCTGACCTTTACGCTACGGCAGCATCACGGTTCATCTAAGGATAAACGTACTAAAGTTCGTCTACAGGGACTCCTCTACTTACGAACTTTCGACTTACGAACTTTCAAACATTAACAAACCTGTCCGTATGTCCAGTTGCCTGTTCGGAGTTTTTCAAGAGAGGAAACACGAACAATGAAGCGAATTAGCATCTACATCTGCAGAACATGAACAACCAGTGCCATCTACATTTGCAGAACAAGAAGAACCAGTGCCATCTACATCTGCAGAACATGAAGAACGAGGGGCATCTACATCTGCAGAACAAGAAGACCCAGTGCCATTCCCATCTGCAGAACATGAAGAATCAGTGGCATCTACATCAGCAGAACAAGAAGAACCAGTTGCATCTACATCTGCAGAACATGAAGAACCAGTGGCATCTACATCTGCAGAATGTGAAGAACCAGTGGCATCTACATCTGCAGAACATGAAGAACTAGTGAATTTACATCTGCAGAACATGAAGAACCAGTGCCATCTCCATCTGCAGAACATGAAGAACGAGTGGCATCTACATCTGCAGAACAAGAAGAACCAGTTGCATATACATCTGCAGAACAAGAAGACCCAGTGCCATTTCCATCTGCAGAACATGAAAAATCAGTGGCATCTACATCTGCAGAATATGAAGAACGAGTGGCATCTACATCTGCAGAACAAGAAAAACCAGTTGCATCTACATCTGCAGAACATGAAGAACCAGTGGCATCTACATCTGCAGAATGTGAAGAACCAGTGGCATCTACATCTGCAGAATGTGAAGAACCAGTGGCATCTACATCTGCAGAACATGAAGAACTAGTGAATTTACATCTGCAGAACATGAAGAACCAGTGCCATCTACATCTGCAGAATGTGAAGAACCAGTGGCATCTACATCTGCAGAACAAGAAGAACCAGTTGCATCTACATCTGCAGAACATGAAGAACCAGTGGCATCTACATCTGCAGAACATGAAGAACGAGTGGCATCTACATCCGCAGAACAAGAAGAACCAGTTGCATCTACATCTGCAGAACATGAAGAACCAGTGGCATCTACATCTGCAGAATGTGAAGAACCAGTGGCATCTATATCTGCAGAACATGAAGAACCAGTGGCATCTACATCTGCAGAACATGAAGAACCAGTACCATCTGCAGAATGTGAAGAACCAGTGGCATCCACATCTGCAGAACATGAAGAACCAGTGGCATCTACATTTGCAGAACATGGAGAACCAGTGGCATCTACATCTAAAGATGATGATACAACTTTTAAAGCCAGTCCCCGTGTTTAGTGTACATGACGTGCAACTTGTTTGAAATCGACAGGAGTAAAGTTGGACTTAGGAACAAATCGACTTACGGACAGACCTCTGGGACCTAATTCGTTCGTAAGTATTCTCTATGCCTACTTGTGGAATGCAAGAGTGACACATTAACGCGTGTGATAATGCACACACTGTTTCGATTTTGAATATGGACAAACATGTAATTTTACTTTTTATCTGACAAGCTTGTGTTTTAAAGATTTCTCTCATTCTCAATAAGTTCTAATCTCTACCGCTCTGACACAAACTGTTTAGAAAAAATATAAATCTATGGTTCCCGACTCTTCTTAAGCATTATATAATCCACTCATATTACAGGACTTTCTTTTACTTCACACGTTCTCTTGATCATATAGTTTCAATAATACCATACATGATTCCGTAGACACACACAGTTGTAAATAATTTCTAAAATGCTTTGGTTTGAAAAAAAAAGAAAACCCCACACATCTCAAGGGCAAAACTCTGTTTCATTGTATTGTCCACTGCACAGTAACGAATTAGTGTCTCACATGGAAGTAAAAATTAATTGAATTCCGAGATAATTATTTTTTTTGGAAGTGGATACATTTTCGAGCCTCGGTAACCTTGAAGAATGCACGCAGGCGATGCATGTGTGGTTTCCACGAAACAAAATATCGCTTAATTCCGGAAAATTGTAGGTTCTGCTGGTTGGCACTCGACCTCAGGTGAAAAAAACGTGTGGGAGTATCACGTGTGGCGGTCGCAGACTCCAGGATTCGGTTTTCTACTCATCTAAAGAGCCTCGGCACCATGCTTGACGAGAATGTCGTTTGATCACCACGTGCAAATATATAGTGAGGTCTCGCATTTTTCATATCAGGGCTCTTCGACGCATTTGACCACTATTGAGTGGTGACATAGCCAACATGGTGGCGGACGTTTAGCGAAGTGTAATGACGACAGAGCCTTAATGCAGTGTGAGGGGACTAGTGGCCACGGGAGGTAATGACAGGGGAGTCAGCCTACAGTACGAGTGCGCTAGTGGCCAAGGGAGGTAATGACGGGTACCAGTTGTGAGTGCGATGGGACTGGTGGCTACGGGAATGTTCGAGAAGGGAGCGTGATTGGGTGACGGAAGAGGACGGTGGAGTCTGCCGGTATAGCGAACGCCCAGAGTCACCGAGAATGATCGAGAAGGTGGGCGTGGCCTCATGCTGAGGTATAAGGGTGATGCACGGGAGATTCGGGGCTTTTGCAGTGGGGGTCTCCACCTGATGTCAAGTGAACGCGTCTTCAATAAAGTGCCGTCGTCATTACAACAGTATCGACAAGGCTCGATTATTGAAACTTTCACTACCCTCTGGGACGTCTGGCAAAAACATCACCAAAACTCTTTGGCACATGCCGTGACGAGTACCGCAAGATCTGACCGTATTCGTCCAGTGCTCGCCGAGTTGCACTGGCTCCCGGTTACCGAACGAGTATATTATTATAAGGTCGCACTCATTACACACAAAGTGCTTGCCACAAATGAACCACAATACCTTGCTGATCTCGTCAAGGCGCAACGGATTTTGGCTAACCATTAAACAAAGACGGTTACAGCATCACACACTTTCAGAGGCGCTTCTGCAGCCGTCTGGAATGCTCTTTCTTTAGATATTAGGAAGCTACTGGAGCTATGCACTTTGAAATCTAGATTGAAAATATATATTTTTAGAGCTACTTTTTGTTTTTAGTTTTGTTGTCTTCCCCCACACCTCCGATTAGCGTGATTATCTAAAAGGTTCTCAGGACGCACTTTTATCGCGTGAAAACTCTGGCCATTGTGAAAACTTTCATCCAGTTAAAATCACTCCAATGGAATTTTAATGCAGGAAACGGATCATTAATCCACAAAATATCAAAGTACCCGGCTTTAAGCTGAATACATTCTTTTTAAAGACAGCGAGTGGATGAGGGTTGTGAAAGTCTTACCATTGCCATTTTGTGTGATCGCGATGCCCCCTGTTGAAAGATTAACCAAAGGGGGGGGACAAATCTTTCATGCCAAAGAAAGAGAGAGATAATATCATACGGACCGATGATAAAACGGCACTATATCGTTGCCGTGGTGTCACGCTGAGCACACCGGACTTACAATCCAAAGGTCAACGGTTAGATTCGATCTCCGGGCGCGGCAGCTAACAACCAGTCAGACAAGTCGATCGACAGGCCGCGCGTGGTGGGGCGACGTGTGGATTACTCCCACCTCTTCTAAGACAGACATCGGGTCAGTGTGGAAGTGTAGGCCAAATACACTTTAGAAGGGGTCATATTGAGATGCATTTTTTCAGTGGGGGGGAGGGCTTCTGCCAGGACGGACGAAAGCAAGCAACATTTACAGGGCAGTTCTTGTACATGTATTACTGCATCTCTAGCGTGGTAATTTATCAAACGTAATAAAGAATTGGCAGATAATAAATAATGAGAAAAACAACGAGCACGGTGTTGTAAAATTACAAAGGGAGATTATTTACTGCATTTACTTTCAAATGCAAATCAGTGGAAATTTTATAAACGCAAAAGAAAAATCACGCTGCGCACAAAGCCTTTGTGACCCAGTTTTCCAACACGGTTTTTTGAAATGCTAATTCTGAGCCCCCTTCCTTTGAATTGAGATTGTACGTGACATGCGTTATTAGTTTTTTTTTTGGGGGGGGTGGGGGGCGCGGGCAAGTAATAAACCAGCCTGTTTGTGTTGCTACTTGCAGCTCCAATTTCCCTCAAGTGGCCTAACTACGGCCAAATCCTTCGCAAAGCCAAGTGTGCTTGTTTTTTTTTTGCACGGCTGTGTGGCGCACTTAGAAAGGGGGGCGTCGAATGGGTTAAAAAAAAAACAAATCTCCAGCCAAACGGTACGGTGGAGGTCCGCAAAAAAAGAAACGGACTTTGTCTCCGTTGGGCAAACACGGATGCTTAAGTTGCAAAATCTGTAAATCACGCAAAGCAATCACTCAGAGCGGGAGAGTCACACGTCGTCCATCTGTGCCGTCGGCTTTGCTCGGCCAAGGTAAGCCTCCCCTGCCCTGCTTTCATGTCCGAATCGCCTTCACGCCGCTGTCGTCGTTTTACGTCCGTCTCCCCGTGTGAAACGCACACTATTGCTCTATCAACTTAAGCGTGTCATCAGGCAGAAAGAGTAAGGGCCATTAAGCTAATTATCTCTGAGATTGTGAAATGACCGAGCGAGGCGCGTTGGCGGAGGTCATGTTTAAGTTTGTTCGTGCCTGTCTCAGAAATAAATGAGTGGCTACCCGGGACCAAAGGGGCACTTTGTACACGGGAAGCACGTAAACAAGTAATAGCTCGTATTGTTAACTGTTACAGCATAAGAATAAGAAAGCATCCTTTATTTATGTATTCCCCCCCATGTTATTTTGCAGCATATGTAGTGATGCAGCCCTGCAATTTCATTCTCATGCCACTGCTGGCATGAGGGCCTTCCACTAGTAGAGGGGGCTCAAGAGAACCCCGCTGGAGGGCATTTGGTCTACTCTTCCACTCGGGCCAGACGTCTTTTAATCCTCGCAGCAGCGGCTTTTACCTGCTCGCCATCGAACAAAGACGGTCACCGCATCGCGCGCTTTCAGATGCCCTTCTGCGGCCGTGAGGAACGCTCTTCCTTCCGATAGTAGGAAGCCACTGGAGCTATGCACTTTTAAATCTAGATGGCAAACTACTTTCTTTAGAACTGATTTTTGTGTTCAGTTTGTTGTCTTTCCCCCGCACCTCCGGTTAGCACGGTTGGCTACATACGGTGCGAAAGAAGTTCAACATACACATACATTGGAAGACGTGGGATTACCCACACTTCACCCCATCACACATGAACCTGCTGATAGCCGAACTGTGGTGTACCCATTGTACTGCTGGGTTAACATTTGGCAGGGGGTAGATTAGATAAACGTGGCCATTGTTTGACCTCAGTGTGGCCATTAATTCAATATTACTTTCTATTATCACGTTGACTTCTCTGTAGGATTAGAACACTTCGTAATGGTTAAAATATTCTGCGTCCATACAGTCTATTATCTGCAATGCCTTGAAGTGAGAAGTGAGTAGTTAATGGATAACGCGATGTTAACTTTGGTTTTAAAAGGGGATTAGGCTGTTTTGGAAGCTGGGGACATGCAAGGACACATCAAGGTTATGCCCAGCATGTGACAAGCGACCGATGGTCCGAACTGCACCATATAGTCTTGATCTCCACCAGCCATGATCTATCCACTGATGGATGAAGGCCACCCCTAATGCCATCGGCATCCCACACAGTCCCTTGATGCAAAACAAAATTTTCTCCGTCTTGCAGAGGCGTCAATCTCATTGCCCCATATCCGCGAGGGGCGTCCTATCGAGCGTTTTCCCCTCTTTTGGTTGTTATTCCATGACCAGTCTCATCCATCACCCGTCAACCCGTCGAGCGATGTGTCCTGCCCACCTCCTTTCCTTCGGGGTAAATGTTGATGTCCTTAATTTGTGTTTGTTCTCTGATCCTTTGTACTCATTGTCTGTAGGCACTTGAAAGCGCGCACCTCCCTCCATGCTTACTTGCCCAAATTCAAAATTTGTCCAACTTTCCTTGTTTGTGTCCATGTTGTTATTGACGACGAGACAACTTTCGCAAACGGACTATCGTTCGAGAGGCGCCTCAGAGGCGCGGAGCCCAGTTCATTGTCACTCAAAGGCTCGCCAGAAGAATTGCGTCTTGAGGCGTGTTCTCACTGTGGAAGATGACACGATGTGGCGTATCTGAAGGGTGATGAAATTGCCAAGAAATTGCACGGCTGCACCTTTAAGATTTCACCTTTAACTTTCTGTCCTGGGTTTTAACTGCTTTACATTCCAGAATCACTTGATATTTGAAAATGAACATGTTCATTGGTATTTTGAAGGGCATTTATATGCATCGGTGATGAATGATAATGCACTATTGCCAGCTGGGTGGCTTGGCCATAGGGTGAGCAACTCGCAATCAGAATGTTGTGTTCAAACCCTGGTTGTGAGTTGACTCAGCAGTTTCATGACGAGACCAGCGAGCCTAAATATCTTTATACACATACGTGAAATGGCGGCGGCGTGTGTAGCAGCGTGTGTAGCAGCGTGTGAGTTGTTTTGCGTGAGTGTAAACTGTGCGTGAGAATGTGTGAAAATGTGAGTGAGAATGAGCTGTGTGTGAGCTGCGTGTGAGTGTGTGTGAGTGAGCCGTGTGTGTGAGTGAGCCTGTGTGAGAGTGAGACGTGATTATAATACTTGTGTGTTGTAAGGGCCATTGCCGAAACGTCGCCTATTATTTCTGGATTTTATTTTGGAGGCCACCCCCAGCAAATGTAGTTCAGCAGCTTCATAGCTTCATGGCCGTGACGAGAGGGACTTCTGCGTTCAAACAGTGATGTGCATTCGTGTGATAGTGTAGTGATGTACACTGTGTGTGTGATAGTATAGTGAGGTACACTGTGTGTGATAGTGTAGTGATGTGCACTCATGTGTGTGTGATAGTGTAATGATGTACACTCGTGTGTGTGTGATAGTGTAGTGATGTACACTCGTGTGTGTACCTGGCACAGCCTGAGTGAGGCCTAGTTAATCGCGCACCTGGCGCAGCCTGAGTGAGGCCTAGTTAATCGCGCACATGGCGCAGCCTGAGTGAGGCCTAGTTAATCATGCACGTGGCGTAGCCTGAGTGAGGCCTAGCTAATCGTGCACCGGGTGCAGCCTGAGTGAGGCCTAGTAAATTATCCACAGGCGCAGCCCGAGTGAGGCCTAGCTAATCGTGCACCTGGCGCAGCCTGAGTGAGGCCTAGCTAATCGTGCACATGGCGCAGCTTGAGTGAGGCCTAGTTAATCGCGCACCTGGCGCAGCCTGAGTGAGGCCTAGCTAATCGTGCACATGGCGCAGCTTGAGTGAGGCCTAGTTAATCGCGCACATGGCGCAGCCTGAGTGAGGCCTAGTTAATCATGCTCGTGGCGCAGCCTGAGTGAGGCCTAGTTAATCATGCACGTGGCGCAGCCTGAGTGAGGCCTAGTTAATCGCGCACATGGCGCAGCCTGAGTGAGGCCTAGTTAATAGTGCGACGGATCACAAGCTGTGTTCCTGTCAAGGCAACATTGCGACGGACCCCAAGCTGTGTTCCTGCCAAGGCAACATTGCCACGGACTCCAAGCTGTGTTCCTGCCAAGGCAACATTGCGAAGGACCCCAAGCTGTATTCCTGCAAAGGCAACATTGCGACGGACCCCAAGCTGTGTTCCTGCCAAGGCAACATTGCCACGGACCCCAAGCTGTGTTCCTGCCAAGGCAACATTGCCACGGACCCCAAGCTGTGTTCCTGCCAAGGCGTTCCATCCTGGAAAACTTCACGGAGATCGTCAAGACGGCCAAGGGTCGTGAATGAAGAGTCCCCTGTGTGGGCTTCAGTGGGGCCGTCTGGTCGGGCAGCAGAGACACGAGAGGCCACGAAACGACATTCCAGTCGTGGGCTGAGCTCAAGGAGGGCTAGCTCGAGCACCACCCTGCGGCGGGGAAAGGAGGCGGTGTAAGCGGTACAGTTGAGCCCACAGCAGCCAATAATCTGCTGTCTCTATCTGGGGGGGGCTGTTCAACCCTAGCACACGGGCGAGAATCCGTGCATGTGTGACGAGTGCGGCAAGACGTATTCTCGCGCTCGGCCTACAAGTATATATATTTTTTCTTTTCCGCTTGTGTTAATCTGTGTTTACCCTGGATATTTTAGAGATGGCAATTCTCCTGCTGTGTATCCTACTGCTGTCCCTCCCGGCCATATCTAGTGCCACACTCAACTCGACAAACGACTACCCTCGTTACTTTGCATCCATACTTGTTGCTCGATTTGCCACTGCACCTGCAAATGAAACAGCTTATAGACACTTCTACACTCCATCATTGTATCCTTTTAAACCCTATCTTTGTCCCATTACTTCACCAGCACTCCTTCCAAACTTCATTCTGCTCTTAAAAATAACACCATCTGCGAGCTACTGCTATTCGTCCAAGGTTTGCCGCTCTTCATCCTTTCACAGAAAATACTTGTGCAAACTATTAATTCTACTTTTCTTATTTCTGGGTGGTATTGAGCATCATCCTGGCCCAAATTTAAAGAACTCGTATAATTCTGTAGATTTTTCTGGCAGGAAAGGTGTTGGTGTTCTACATGTCAACATCAGAGGGCTTGTGATTAAATTAAGTCAACTAAAACTAGAAGTGTCAAATCTTGACCTGGACATTTTTTGCCTAACAGAAACATTTCTCACTCCTGCCATCAATGACTTGCAGATTACGATTGACAACTACAACCTTTTTCGGCTTGACTGAGGATCTAAAGGAGGTGGAATTGCCATCTATGTTCATAATACTATTGCATGTTCACTAGCTCACTCCTTGTTTAAAAAATGTTGCTTTGCATGTCTGGCTCTCAGAATAACTCTCCCAAATAATCAACAGATGTTGGTAGTGTACTTCTATAGACCACCTAGTGGGAAGGATGTTGAAGCTGCATCTGCACTGAGAGAGCTTTTTGGGGGCCTCCCTAAAGGTGAAATAGTTTTAGTAGGTGGTCTAAATTGGAATTGGCTAAACCCGCCGGCCGTGGCCACAAATTTTGCAGATAAATTTAACCTGTTTCAATTAATAAATGTCCCCACAAGACCCAACCTAAAAAATCCGGGACAGTCATCTCTGCTTGACGTCCAATTGACAAATGCCCCTCACAATTTCACACTGACTGGTGTTCAGGGTAATAACCTTCGTGATCACGCCTTCATTTTTGAGGTGAGATCATCAGCCAGACCCAAAGCCCCCCCCTAAATTGGTTGAGAAGCACTCTATGAGACACTTCAACACTCAGGTATTTACTAATGATATGCTTCACTCGGATATTGACAAGGTCTGTGATATCCCCACCTGACAATGGCTTAGGAGACCTTCAGGTACACGTTTCTCCAAATTCTTAACAAACATGCTCCGTTGGTTAGATTTAAAACTAAAGGCAACCGCCCACCATGGTTTGATCTTTTGATTACAAAGCTCATGAAAACTAGGGACACGGCTTGGGCATGTGCTCAGATAAGTAATTTGATCAATGACTGGCTAGAATACAGGATTTTAAGGAATAGATGCGACAAAAAAATACGGCATGCAATAAATGCCTACTTTTCCTCCACTCTCCTGGAATCACATGGAAATGCCAGGATTTTCTGGAAAACAATCAAATGTATCGAAAAGGCATCCAAAACAGGCAATCTGCCCGTTGAGCTTAACCGAAATGGGGAATATTTTGCAGATCCCAAACAAATAGTTGACAATTTTAACCTTCATTTTTCTGACGCTGGTAATCTTTTCCTACACCCCTGTCCAAAACATTAAACGAATTTAGTTTCCAGCCAATCCACGAAAGTAATGTTCTGAAACAACTGTCCTACCTCAAAGGGTCCTCCTCTACCCATCAGATAGTATTCCCGTCTTTACTCTACTAACTGTTGGTCACCTAATATACAAACCTATAGCCCATATTTTCAACCTGTCCATCAAAGAAGCATCAGTTCCTCTAGAATGGAAACATTCCTATGCCCATCCACTTCACAAAGGGGGCCCTAAAGATGATCCAAATATCTACCGACCTATCTCAATTTTGTCCCCGTTGATGAAAATTTTTGAAAAATTATTGAAGTATCAAATTAGCAGTTTCCTGTCCACCAACAATCTATTACATCTAAAACAATCTGGGTTCCGAAAAAAATACAGCACCACATCTGCTGCATTAGACTCTCTGAATCACATTTACAGTAGCCTTGATAATAAGCAGTACTGTGCCTGTCTTTTTCTTGACCTGTCCAAAGCTTTTGATATAGTAAAATGGTTACAAAATTACCTCTTTTCTCGCACCCAAACTGTATTCACAGATGGTTGGAGGTCAAATAGTATTAAAATAACAAAAGGAGTTCCACAGGGTTCCATCCTCGGCCCCCTTTTGTTCTCTATATGTCAATGACTTGGGCACTGACCTGGATCATTCCAGGGTAAAAAAATTTGCAGATGACACGATACTGATTACTGCTGGCCGCTCTCCGGATGACGTGATTGCTAAGCTCCAGGGTGATTTCAACAAACTACAACATCAGCTAGTTGCTCTTAAACTAGTCCTGAATACGTCCAAAACCATGGTGCTATGCTTCTCACCAGGACTAAAGCAGGAAGTTATTTTTCCCCAATTATATTCCTTAAATAATTATCAAATAGAGCAAGTCAAGATCTATAAGTATCTTGGGGTCATCCTGGATTCAAAACTGAATTTTGAAGATCACATTGATTATATTGGTAAAAATAATAAAATAAAAATTGGTTTTCTATATCAACAAAAGCACTGCTTCCCCCATATGTTCCGTTTGGAATTGATAAAAGCTACCATACTGCCTCTACTTGACTACTGTGACATCGTGTTTAAATCAGCACCAAGTACTGAAGAAGCTTGATTACATCTATCACTCGCCTTAAGATTTACATTGAACTGCCCATATAGGACTCACCACTGTGATCTCTACATTGGGTCAAACTTAACATCTCTTAATGTTCGACGGCTTGTGCACCAGATCTTATTTATTCACGATGTACTTACAAAAAAATCCGCAGACTACCTGCTGGATCTCCTCTCTGTTTCATAGAACAAATTTGACCTCAGGTCTTCGCTCATTTACCAGCTTCACATTCCCTATTGCCGTACAAAAACTGGAGGAAGGGCCTTTGCTATTGATGCCCCCAGGGTCTGGAATGCTATTGCCAATAAACTGCAACTTGAATCGCTACCAATGAGATCTTCTCTCAAAACTGCTCTACTAGAGGAGTTGTACACCCCTAGCTGCCACTGCTATTCATTGGCGTAAAATAAAATAAAATGTTTCGCTCCGGATAACGCTGCAAAGTATTATCTGTATTTTGATTTAGCGTGCTGATCTTAAAGGTGCCTTGAAAAATTTGATACTCCGACTGATGCTTCTGTTGTTGTGGAGTAACTCATGCAGCCAGCTATGGCTCTAGGGTTTGGTGTTGCATGTTATTTATGTAGTTTACGTAAAAAATTCGGTCACAGTTCTTATGATCACTGTTACACTGCAATTATGGCTTTAATTTTTGATTTCGAAAAGTTTTTTGGTTTGTCCGCGTTTGTTTTGTTGTAGTATGGAGTTAGACTGACGGCCTTAATCTAAGTTTTCTTATGGTTATTGTTGTTATTTGACTTGCATCCCACTGGGATTTTTGCACACAGCGTTGGTGTACGGTGCTTTTTCAGGAATATTTTGCTGTTTTTTTCATGGATTTTCTGTTTGCACAGTGCCATAGTCACTTTAATGTTTTCTTGTTCGTGTTTTTGTTTTTTTGTTTGTTGTGGTTGCACCCGATTCAAGAGTCGAATGGCTCACAGGGCTATACCAAATAAATGAACTGAATACTGAAACTGAATCATGCTTTTGCATCGAATTATAAAATATAGTACGACTTTGTCAGAAGGTTATTAGTGGTTGTCCTCTGAAGAAACTCATCCCTGCCACAGGAATTGAGAATTTCCACCACTGGCTGAGAGCTGTAAGCAGGAGCAGAGCACCTCGACAGACCAAACTAGGACGCATTTCTCACTCAGCCTAGGTATATCACAACTATGCAGTATACTGTGATAAAGCTCAACACAATACCACCAGATATTGCTACAAATCGTTTTATACTCCCCTTAAAAATCAGGCGGCATTTCCCCAGACTGTCGAGGTCAAACCCCGAACACAGTTGCAGTGCTAGATTAAGCTAGGGGGGGCCCTCTAGCATGTGTTCTAAAGGGGCCCTAAATTTAAAAAAACACAAGTATTAAAACATAAATGTTTGACTTGCATAGTAGATTGGACAAATCGCTAACCATAAACACCCAGTGGTTCATAAAAGTTGAAGGCAGTATAGTACTATAGTAATAGAGCAAGTGCAGAATCACTGAACCGGAATTGATAGCTTCAAAGCGTTTAGCGCAGGGCCCTTACAGTGCGGGGCCTGTAGCTATGACTACTACTACATATGTAGCTACTTTTGCAGAGGCGGGCCGTCAGGGCCAGCAAGGCCTTCTCTGCTGGCCTAGAGATTGTCAGAATCAGAAAATTATATTTTATAATTTAATAAAATTTTTCATTAACGCTACATGTATTTTACAAAGTTCGTTCCCATCAGTCTATTAACGTCATTTCATGCTTCTCTCTCTATCAGTTTCCCTGCTTCCAGTGCAGCTCATATGCGTTAGAGCTTGTATCCAATCAGATTTTCCACCTGTGCTGTCTCCGGGTGAAAAATCTACCCTGAGGCCTTCAGAATGTCAAGTGAACCCCTTCTGCTGTTGAAGAAATTGGGGACGATGTTGTTGATTGTCATATTCTTTAACCAATCAGATTTCGAGTTTGCCATGTTGGGCGTATTCTTTGTCACACCCGGAGTCTTCCAGCTGGCCTAGCCAACGACGTTAGCGTTTTCGTGTGGCGTGATCGGAGGGCCAGTTAGCGAACTGAAGTAAAACTAGCTAGCACGTAACGTAGCATCATCTAAGATAAATTTAAACTTTGGCGTAAAATACCCGGCCCGCCACCGCTTTTGCCACTCGGATAATCCGGCACTGCACAGGTGGCAATCCTATGAGCACCTCCTAAAATGCACATTTGAGCGGAAAATTGTATATATATTTCTTTAATCTCTTAAATCGCAGGTGAACGTTTGAGAACAGCCGCCAAGGCTGACACGATGCGAGTGGCCGTGGTGGGCGCGGGAGTCATCGGACTCTCGTCGGCGCAGGGCGTCTACGAGCGCTGCCGGCACGAGGCTCCCGACCTCCACATCACCGTCTACGCTGACGCCTTCTCCCCGCACACCACGGGCGACGGCTCGGCGGGGTTCTGGCAGCCGTACGCCCTGGGCGAGATGTCTCCCGCTGAAAAGTGTGCCTGCTGGGACACCCGAGTCGCACCGCACACCGCTCACCGCTCACCCCTGACCCGCCCCCCCGCCGCCTGGCGTGAATCGAGGCCGATGGCAACGTGGCCGCGGCTGACGACTCTTGCGCCGATCGCAGTGCGGGAGAAATTTGTGGTGTGCCGGCGAGCGTGCGACTCGCGAAGTCGTCTTCTTCGCGGGCTGTGTCGGGCCGCGGCGGCGACCACCCCCCCCCCCGTGGCTCTGTTCTTCCAATTTGCCCGCTGTCATTGGCAAACTTGCCAAGAAGTTTGCAGATGACGGCGTTACACGGGCCGAAATGTAATGTTTACCCGGTGAAACACACCGTCGTCCGCTTATTATATGAGATAAAGTGAAGCGTTGTACCGCATTGCAAATGCATAATGCAGCAGAATTAGCGTCGACTGCCACTGTTTGATGAGGACCTCCCCACGCTGTGCAGGTCGAAGTGTTGATTTGACCGAACTCCACCATGCCAGTGAGTGGGAGTTGGTGAAGGTGTGTAGTGGCATAGATGTGGGTGCATAGAAGGTACAGTACAACAATTCATTTTTTTGTGCCGTGCAGTCACCTATGAGTATCCGGTGCACATGGTTGTCACCCATCCAAGCACTATCCAGGCTCAATCCTGCTAGCCCCTCCGAGAGCTGAGGCGTTGGTCTGGGATGATCACAGCAAAGAAAATTCCTCTATTGATTGCTTTTGGTTGGAGTCTCAGAACAGGTCCCCGCAGGGTGGGCTGGTAGGAACATTGGAATTTTGCGCAATTTTATTTTTACACCCCAACAGCACGAGATTTCACTTCGTGAAAGTATTGAAAGGGGACGGACGGACACATTAATCAATTGCAGGCTGGTACGCTCAGTTTACAACTTCGTTCCTACCAGTAAAAGGATACCTTGCAGATTGTTCACGTTGCAGTCACCCGTATGTAATTTTCCGTAATAATCTTTACCTTTTCAGGCAATGGAACAAAGAAACCTTCGACTATCTCTTGGGTTTGGTCAACTCTCCTGAAGCAAGCGAGATGGGCCTTTTCCTCCAGTCTGGCTACAACCTGTTTGAAACCCCAGTCCCAGTAAGGACATCACATTGTTTTTATTCTGCTGCAGATACTTAAGCAATTCACTTGCTCGACTGATTTATACAAGCGCATCACTGCTCCTGCAACATGGGTCGCTCCTGCACATGACCTCAGCACGATTCACCAACACCATCCTCAAAAGTGCCAGATTATAGACACGTATGTCATCACGCCTGGTACTAATCATTGGGATTGTAGCGATGCGCGAATTAATAAATTACTGTCATTTCAATTATCTAAGCTCGCGATGCATGCAATTGAATGTGTCAGAATATATGTTTTTAGATGTGTATATGTTGTATATAATAGGCTCTCTCAACCTCCCTCTGGTGGAGACCCTTCCACCAGCAGTGGTGTGAGCTAGCAATTGCAGGGCTGCACCTTTACCTTGTATGCAGTACTAATTGACATTTTGCCATCAAAACACAAACTACCATAAGGACAGCCAATCAGCAGCAAATCAGTGCCATACAAGAGGCGAATTCTTAATGCCATTAATGCACTTCAAGACCATGCTTGCATTTTTTGTTGCAATTATTTTATACTGAACGTGACAATTGTTATACTGGCATGCATTGTAAACTTCGCAGATTAGAAATGTCATAATTTATCCATTTACAATGACAACTACAAATCGCACAGAAGCAGGAACATTTACAATTTAATTCCGACTTATTATTGAGGCCTCCTATCACTGCAGTAGCTAGATTATTAGTGCACGCGAACTAATTTTAACATGTGTTTGGTCCAAGGCCACGAAATATAATCATATTCTTTGGTTCTTTCGGTAAAGTCACGTAGATATAGAAATAATAATACAAAATAAAGTGAATAAAAATAAAATAATAACACTAATGTAGACTGTAGCCTGGTTATTAATCAGAGTGAGTGTACTGGCAGTCTATAATGTAGATGTAGCCTGGTTATTAAGATTGGTGAGTGTACTGGTAGTCTGTAATGTAGACTGTAGCAATGGTTATTAAGACTGCCGATACGCTCACCAAGCTTAAAAACCAGGCTGCAGTCTACATTATAGACTCCCAGTACGCTCACCGAGGTTAAAAACCAGGCTACAGTCTACATTATAGACTGCCAGTACACTCTGATTAAGAACCAGGCTACAGTCTACATTAGTGGTTTTTGTTTTTATAATCATTTTTTATTCACTTTATTTTTTTATTATTACTTTTCTTCTATCTACGTGACTTTACCAAAAGAACCAAAGAATATGAATTCCTGCAGTCACGAAAGTTTTAAGTTGAAATATAATTATTTATGCTCGTCTTGTATCACTAGGATCCTGCCTGGAAGGACATTGTCTTGGGATTCAGGCACCTCACAGTCGACGAGCTGAAGATGTTTCCAGGGTGGAGGTGCAGTTTATTTTGTATTTTAGATATTTTTTTGACCCGTGGAATGTAATGGGATCGGCAACCAAAATTACAAGAACGGCTATTTTTTAGAAATCTGTAAAAAAAAACTCAGTATCTCAAGAGTCGCAGTGCATGTTATTTTGAGACGATCCTTAATACAAAGAAAACGTCACAAAACAGTCCTTGAAGAGTCGCATATGGCTCCGGAGCCACAGGTTGCGACTACTGCCCATGGTAAACTTGACTTTCATGGTAAACTGGACTTCGATGGTGAACTGTACTCCCATGGTCAGGGGTCGAAAAACAAAATAACAAGATTTTTTTTTTTAGAATTCGTTAATAATAAATAAAAAAACCCTCAATATCTCAAGAGCGGCTCTTTGGTCTAGCACAATGCCTCGTATGTTTCTTACCAGGACAGTGACCTCACTGCTCTGTTAATAATAATAATAATTCCAGCTTGTAACGCGCCGCTGCACAGTATTCGCTCACTCCTGAAGAGAGAAAACGACTCGGAGGTGTGAAGAATCAGAGACAAGTGGGACAGGTAGCCGGGCGGTGAGCTGACGCCAAATCCGCCCCCCCCCCCCCCCACCAAGCTCTGTGGTCCTCTTTCTATTAAGGTGTCCCAGGCCAATTAATGAGTGTTTACATGGGGGAGGAAACCGGAGCACTCTGAGAAAACACGTTCTTGTATCGTCTTCTGTAAAGTCAGGGTATGGGACCTCGACGCCCACGGCAAGGGAGTTTCGCAACATTTACTCGGTCAACCGATGTTCGCCGCCTTGCAAAGTGCCGGAGCACAGACGTTAACAGCCATCGTGTGATGTCTCAACTCTTGTTTCAGCTACGGGTGGTTTAACACTACATTAATGCTGGAATGCAAAAAATACCTCCCCTGGCTGATGAACAAGTAAGTGGAAACCAGGTTTGCTTCAAGCCAGTAAATTCACAGTCCCTATGAATTGTAATGGTAAAAAAAAGTGCAGCGCTGGAAGTTGCTTACTCGTGCCACTGCTTGATGGAAGGGGCCCCAAGAGAGAAAACTCTCGAGAGCCCCCCCCACCCTCCCCCGAGAGGATATTTGTCTACTCTTCCACGTTGTCCAGACGTCATGGGAGAGACAAAGTTAAGTTAGTAAGTCCTTTCATTAAATGTTCTTTTTCATGATAGGCGACTCATGCTTCAACGGGTTTTCATCTTGCACTGTCGAGAAAGTGACCCCCCTCACTCATTAAGTCGTGCATTAAGGCCAACATTAAATACAAATTAAGTGTGAAGGGGCACATTCACGTCCAATTTTGGAAAGTGATAACTTCGCTGGAAAATGTTTCACGTTGATATGTCCCGTACTTTTTTTAAATTTAGCAAGAGTTCACGCGTCTGGTGAATGGAATCAACAAAGGTGTTCAATACTCGATCTTAATATCTCTGAAACAAATGTGGAATTTAGCTTTTCCTGTGTCATTCTTCAAATGTTTCATTGCAACCTGACAAATAATGGAATTTCAAAACTGCTCGCAGCTGACATCGCACGGCGGTACGACAACAATCGGTACATTCGGGAGAAAATAAGTGCTAAAACGTATTTAATTTAACTGAAAATATTTTTCTCTTTTGACCCCTTAGGTTGAAAAGTTATGGAGTGCAGTTTATTCAGAAGAAAATCCACTCATTTAGTGAGGTAAGCAAAGTCGAATTTTCACGTCGTTTTATTTTTGTTTGTAAAAATAATTGAGTCGTCACGCTCTGTATATCTACCGGCATAGCCCCGGGACTACCCCCCAAGACGCATTCCTGAAAAGCAGACCATGCATCGAAAGTACTTTAATCGCAACAAACAAATGGGACGATGGATCCTAACCTAGTACAACACCAAAACAGAGGATGCCGAGTAACTCACAGCGCATCTATACTGTACAACCATGGGTGTGAAGAGTAAGCGTATGTTATTGATATATCAAGCTCTGTTGCCTTGTCTATTATACCATGCGTATCATTCGTTGTTTATCATATAAACTAAAATATGTTACGCGTTTTTAAATATAGTCTCCAAAATGACGGTATGTGGGGAAAATATCTTCATAAAGTTGCGTGTGCACATGCTTGGGACGGCTGTAGCCAGGGACGCTCACATGTGGCGCATGCATATCGCTGTGCAACGTAACAAAACGCTGGGTCTTTACGGGAGAGTTCGAATAATCTCGAGTACGTTAAGGCGAGGTAACCACACAGTACGCAAAAACGGGATTGGGTATCAATGCGTTGAGTACGTTATAGCGAAAAGTACGTACAATGGGTACGTTATAGCGAAAAGTACGTACAATGAGTACGTTAAAGCGAAAAGTACGTACAATGAGTACGTTAAAGCGAAAAGTACGTAAAATGAGACTGCATAAATGAGGGTATTAGTCTTTATATCGATTGTTTTCGACCGGTTCCCGATTCCTCCATAATATAGGTTTTTTTTTTGGGTTGGATCGTGTAAATATAAATGTGTCGTTCAACTTGCCACTACCGGACACAGCCAATGAGTAAGGTTTGTCACGTAAACAAAACATGTCAATTCGTTACTAGTTCTGCACACCGGTGTGTTGGAGAGTAAACCCTCAATATTTATAATTCTTGTAACATGTACAGCATGTTACAAAAATTTTTGTGACATGTACAGCGCATAGAGATACTTTTTGTGTAGTATTGTGACCTATGTAACCACGATTTTAATTAACATCTGTACTTTACAGCATCTGCATTGTGGCAGTGTCACCCATGGAATATATACCGTGCAGCTTAGTCGGCCCATCCTGCTCAAATAAATAAAACATATCTAATATAGCAAACACACAACGCAGCAGGGCACCTTCATGCAGTAAATAATTCCTCAAACGTCAAATTAACTCAATGTAGTGACCCACTGAAATATCATACACATCAAAATGCTCTTATTACCCACTTGTGTTTCATAAGGCATCGAACAAAATAAAACTAAATTAAGATTTGTATCAGAATACTTAAAAGATCCTGCCAAGTTGTTGTTTTGTAACCCTCCCTTCACCACCCAAATTAACCAAATAAATTAAAAAGCCACTTGTACAAGCGTTTAATTTGCACATCACGAGTAGTTTAGGCATAGGATTAGTGATTTTCTCAAATGTTAATATTTCATTTTCAAGAATAACGTAGTATATCGTACCCTTGTTTCATGATAAACTGAACAAAATAAAAATGTTTACGATGCAACTATTTTGTCGTGTGCATGAATCGGCAATTGTCAATGCGTGGCTCTAATAACAGCTGAGTGCAAGCTACGACGTGATCCTGAACTGCACTGGCGTGTGGGCAGGAGACCTACAGCCTGACCCCCTTCTCCAGCCCGCTCGCGGGCAGCTGATGAAGGTACGGACGCACGTATCTCGACATCCACAAAAGACCGGGAGACTGAGCGACAGGCAGACAATTAATCAATGGACAGGGCGCCTGGCAAAGGCACAGACAGGACACGATGAATGACGTCACCACACATTTCACAGGTGGACGAAAAAATCCACACGTGCCAAGACAAGGGAAGGTGAATATGCTGTGCATTGATTTAAAAATGATCTGACAAATAGAGTGTGGGAGGATGAACCGGAGGGGTAAAAGGTACGGATGAAATAGACAAATTGGTTCCAATTGTTTCTTTCTGCTGTGGACAATTACCTGCTACTTTTCTTGAAGGCAATTTTAAAACTCATTATAGTCCTACAGATTTGTCAACACGCGGTAGATTGCATGCAATTCATGAAAGTGGGCGAAGAATCGTGAAATGTGATGTCTGATGGTACAAATTTGATTGCTTCAGAGTATGTTCCAGTCTATGCTATTCTCTAAAACAGCATTTATAAAATGGATTCCTAATAGTCAAAATGCACTGTGTTCGTTTCACGCCAAAAGGTCTTTGCTCCTTGGATAAAACATTTCATCGTCACCCACGACACAAATAAGGGCGTGTATGAAACTCCCTACATATTGCCAGGGTAAGTTAACGCCATTATCATGACACGGATACAGCTTACATTTCTACACATTTGTTTTTGCCCAAAGCTTGCCAATTACATTGAGCGCTCTTGTGAATTGTGCTGTACAGGAGCTCTGGCGTGGTTGCCTTGGGCGGCTGCTTTCAGGTGGGGAACTGGAATCAAGGCATCGACAAGAAAGACAGAGCCAATATCTGGGAGGGCTGCTGCAACCTCGTGCCAAGCCTGAGCGTGAGTTGGAAACGTCCTTTCCCGTGTTGCATGGCCTTCTACATCTTTAGAATGATTGTTGCCTTGCATTAGTTCCATGTTCTTCTGATTATAAGATACACTTGAATAAAAGAAGCACCCAAAACCTATACCCGGTGTCATAAAAAGTTAAACACATCTGGTCAAACAACACACACATCATGCTTTAAAATATGGGACGGGGCGGGGGCGGGGGCGGGGGGGGGGGAGATTGTGTTATAATTTAGATAACACGGTTTATATGAATTCAGAGATTTTCGATAAAAATGCCTGTTCCGTCTTACTTGGAAACTAAATCAAACATTTGTAGAGCCAGTGCTGGGAGTTATATTGGAAACAGAAGCGTGTGCATAGTTAAAATGCAGTATGAAATACGGAAGTGTGGATGCTAACCAATGTTTCAGAACCGTCTGGCCAGCATGGAAGAGGGGTTCTTTAATACTTCCTTTCTGCCAGCAGTGATGTGAGCAATCAAATGCAGGGCTGCACCTTTACATGTTATGCCTTTTTTTTTTAGATTGTAACATTTTGCCACCAATGTGCATACTATAAGGACAGCCAACAACAGGTAAAAAAAGAAAATAACGAGCGTAGAACTACAGCAAAAGAAAGGCTGTGATGACAAACCCGTCGGCTTCAAGCTTGAGAGTGAGCAGACACGTTTGCTGGCTTAAAACGGTCATTTATTTGACTTTTCAGAAAGCTCGCCTCGTGGAAGAATGGGCTGGACTGCGGCCAGCCAGGCATGCGATTCGCCTGGAGCGAGAAAGCCTCAGGCAAGGAGGAGCAATACAATCCGAGGTGAAGTTGCATTTCACAATTAAAGGAAGAGAGGACAAAAAAACACGCCCATGTTACTTTCTTCAAAAAAATTCCAACACGTTAGTAATAAAGTACAATTTTGTAAAAAGAGAAAATGAATTATAATAAACTCATTCGTGACGACAATTCCAATTTCATCACATTTTTGCACGCATTAAATCAATGGTAGGTGTTCCAAACTGACAGGTTAATTATGTAAAATGTCGTGGGTAATGGGTGATGCGGCTAATTGGATGAAGACCTGGGAGGGCACTTCTTCTGTAGATAGGATTTCGTCCTGACATCAAATAAATGTACAGCGTTATGGAATGCAATTCTCATGAATGATGCTTTGAAAAATGCAAGTATTATTATTATTATTGACTATCCACTACTGGACGAAGACCTCCCAAAGTAATCCTAATTTGATACAATCGGAGGGCTATTATATGTCCTAATAGTGTTTGACCACTTATAGCAATGTTTTGCTTTGTTTCCATGAACAGCCAAATGAAGTTGACTCCAAGGTAATCTAATTGGCCTGACTTTTCCTCCAACTCGATTCAATTAACAACTCAAGTTGGTTAATAATTTGATATTTCCATAATTTTCTGAGATACTTATCGCAAAGAATTGGTTTGTGTTTTTTTTTCTAGAGATAGACTTTCCCAGAAAGTTTTGTTCGTATTCGATCAAGACTGCACTGCTGACAATATTACAAGGTGATTTTAAAAAGGAGGAGGAAGGAGGGAGGACAAATGTTCCCACCACCTCCCAACATTTTTGATTGAAGCGTTTGTTGACGTGCTCAACCTGAATTCTGTTTTTGGAATTCAGGCCATGCCCCGTGTATAAAAAAAAAAATATATATATATTGGCCTGAAGAATTCGGGCCTCCAGCCCAATATGGCAGGCAACTCAGTGGGTAGCAACGCAGTTACGCACTCAAGACGCGTGGTTCGAGGCAATGCAGGTTTCATCTTTGAGCATTAAAAAAAATGTACGTGAATGATACAAATGTTGCTGCTCTCATTACAAAATATAGACGCTGTCACTCGAAACATCAAATGCTGTCGATTTTTACATTTCACCTTGCACCAAGTTTTGCTTCATGTGCACCTCTGATTAGCACAGTTGGCTACGTACGGCGCGATAGAAGTTCAATATACGTACATACATGCGAGTTGTAGCTGCATAAAAAGTGAACTGGAAAATTCACTATATACGCACAGCTGTGAGTTCTACGAGGCTGTCTGTCCAGTGGCGGCTCGTGACATTTACACTAGGTAGGGCTGTTGAGTGACCTCTGAAAATTTGGTGGTCTAATTGAGAAAAATCTCGTCATGTTATTGGCCTTCCCATGAAGGTGATGTAACTGTATTATCTACCAACGGTGAGGCATTTATACGCACTAAAATGCTGTCCCCACGATCCTCAAGGCCACACTTCACAACCTCCTAGAGCCGTGCCCTGCTATATTTGCACACTGCAACCTAGCGTGGTGACATCGTCATTACAGCCATGGGCACCTTTTCACCGCCCTGAATGGGTCTCAAACGGCGTGGCTACAATGCGAAGTTGCTCTCAATGAGTGAAGGGATATCTCTCACTCGGACGCCTTCACTGCCGCCCCGAGACCTCCCCCATCAGACTGTGTTGTTGCAGCGGTTTCTAATACAAACAACTTCAAATGTTATCTCTATTAGGCAATTCACGTTGAAATAATCATTATATATATAAACATTTAAACACAACAAAATAATTTATAGAAGAGTTTTTTTTTTTTAATTAGAAACATAGTTTCACATCTCCAGTTGCTTGGTGGAGTGGCGCCCCAACACCCAGAGTGGACGAACCGCGCCTGAGTCTGTCCTGACTTTTCTGTGTTTTTGTTTTTCAGATTATTCACAACTACGGCCACGGTGGCTATGGGGTGACAATCCACTGGGGCTGTGCCCTGGAGCTGGCAAACATCTTTCGTCAGATAGCACTGGAGAAGAAGCGCGGTCCTCACTCCCATTTGTGACCGCCTTGGAATGATGTCCCGATCAAATTGCTGTTGTATTATTGAAGAGCAAATCCACGCTCTGTCCCGAACGTATGGGACATTAATAAAGGCGAGTGATTAGTCCCGTAAAATGATTCAGCAGAGGGAAAAACCTATGATTCGTAACCACTTTTCCCTCGCGCAACCACACGCCAATATAATGATGCTGTGCATCACGACTCACATCACTATTGTTGAATGTAAAGTTGTTTTAGTATTTAACAAGGTGATTTTATTGTATCACATTATTGATTAATTTTACGCCTTTGATGTATAAATAATTAGTTTTGTGAAAAACGCTAAACACTATTAATATGGTCCCATCACGACCAGTTTGTCAGCAATATTACTGTGTGTACAATTAAAACTTGTGTAAGATGTAATAATAATAAAAATACATTCCAAGGAGCTGCTGCTTGTCTGTTGTTTTTTTATTATTCACCTCTAAGTGGAATTCACTTCGGTTGTCAATGGGCACAGTAATACACAACACAATAATGCACAAAATACATAGACCAATGTGGCTAAATGTTAAATAGTGACACGGTCTAAACAAATATTTGATGGATTCCCTCTGAAGTGTTCCCAATAATTATATTGATACGTTTTCTGAATTTAATAAATAAACACCGTTGACAAATTACAATTAAGATTTCATACATAACTTCAACATTTAACATTTGCAAGATCTACAATTATCAAACAATTTAGCGAACAGTTAAAATACTGTATATTATTTCAGTTTTCTTACATTTATTTCCATTCACAAATGACCACAACCGCAGTATGTAGTACGATATTTTTTTCGAATGACTCGCATATACAGTGTGCTTACACATATAAAATTCTAATGAGAAACTATATACAGGACAATATGTACAAAGCATTACGTGTAAAAATATATAACGTTACAATTAAAAAAACCAATAAACCGTTGCAATAATTTTCAGTTCATATTTCATTACTGGAAAGCATAAGTGAGCGGTCTATCACATGCACTTGTGGTTGGCCTATAGAAGAGCAGAAAAGGAATTTATACATTTGAATAAAATTCAAAACAGACAATGTACCGCTCACTCTACATAGTGACAATCTAACATATTCTTATGTTAGATAAAATCTATTATTTTAGTGTTTCCCTTCAACGTGACTTTACCGAAAGAGCTAAGAATATGAATTACTGCAGTCACGAAAGCTTTAAATCAAAATCTAACATCAATTTACATGGAGTGATCTCGCCAATACCATCCGGTAATCCAAAACAATGTTTAACAATCATAGCTTGCTGATGAGACCCAGAAGTTCGAAACTGCTCGAGGTTTTGCATGTGTAAACACATGCTGCCTGACAACATTGGTCTGGAAAGCTGATGGACGAAAACATTTTCATATTTATACATGAAGACACGGAACGGAGTTTTGCTTATATATTCTTTCCCCATTATGCTCCGAAAGCAACGGTTGAGTGTGTGTGTGAATTCAATTAGGCGCACACATCGGAGGTTTGCAAATACAAAGAGGCAAAGCGTTGCATTCCATGGCAAAATAATGAAAAATGTAAAAATCCAGGCCGACTGCTGTTGGTGTACAGCGCTGAATGTACATGACGATTTTTTGTTATCAGGAAGACGGTTCAGCTGGGTTTTGGGACCACCTACCAGAGGCATAGAAAGTACAATCATGTTTAGAATAACACTTCTTTGTCATGATATCAGGTTTGACATCACCAATGCCATTTTAAGATAATAGCTGGCTTTGAGATATCAGGTTTTTATTTATATGTATAAATAAGAATGCACATCTAGCTATTGAATCAGAAATGTCAGATATTTGTGAGAAAAAAATGAAAAAAGTAAATGTTCTGCAACTGCAAACACCATCACGTGTTTTACAAGCAATGGCTGTCCCAAAAATACCATTCGTTAATAATTCACCATTGGGCCAATTCCACTGATTTTTACCCATTTATCAACTGAAAAGTGTTTATAATAACAATTCACACGATATTTCTTACCACAGAAAGGTGTCCACGTTTGTCTTTACACACAAGGTGTTGAGGCCCTGTAGAAAAAATAACATTGCCTTCCTTGCCTTGAGGCCCAATGAAGGTGATACTATAAAAAAACACAAGTCCAGTTTTTTTTAAACAAAGTCTTGAAGTCAATACATAGACGATGCATTAACATTCAAAGGTAAATATATAGCCCTGCAATTGGGTATTCACGCTACTGCTGGCAGAGCAGCCTTCACTACAGGGTGCCCTCAAGAGCCCCTCTTGGAGGGCATTTGGCCTTCTCTTCAATGCTGGCCACGTGGATGTATGCTAAACTTCTTTCGCACCATATGTAGCCAACGGTGCTAATCCAGAGGTGTCTTGGAAGAGGTGGGAGTAACCGCGCTCTACGCCAATCGCACAGGACCTGCCGATCGGCAAACTGTAGTGAACATTTTTTTTTGACTGCTGGCCGGACAGAGACAGGTGGGTGGGTGGGGTGGGGGGCGGATTTAAGAAACGTGACCCCCATTGCTTCCACTGCCATACCTGGAGATTGAAATGGCGATCTCTAAGATTGCAAGCCCAATTGTGCTGACCGTTATGCCCAGGGACCCCTTTAACGTTTAAATATTGAGGCAAGGAAATTTGAATTCACCCACTCTCTTCTCAGATATTTTCAAGGAGTTGTAGAAGGTACTAGTCATTATATCCAGAGTGCATGTTACGCTGGTAACTGAAAATATTCTACTGGGGCGCTCACTCTTTCATGATGTCGCAAATGATCCGTTACACAAGTGGGATAGTTGCAATAGATGTAAATAACACACACACACATTAATATGCTTAATGCAACGGCACGCAAGTTTTTACCCTACCTTCCTGAGTAAATGTTTACACATGCGGTTTTATTGGCGAGAAGTGCGAGTTTGGTCAAAGTCTCAAACACGTAATTGCTCTGCAGAATCATGTCACCCTGAAAAACACAAGCATACAGTTACAGCATGCTCAATGTCAACTTTGACAGTTCACACACTGTACTTTACTTCAGACTCCAAAGAGATGTGTTCGGTATGGACAAAGCAGTCGAGATGCGTGACATCGTATGACTGTTTACAGCACCACTGCTCAAGGATTTTCATGGGCTCGCTCCACCATATATCCAGCAGTTGCTTTAGCCGCGCACTCCATTGAGATCTCCGAGTTCCACTGATCGTGCCTTACCCAGTGTGACCTGACGGTGACGACCATGGTTTTTGTCAGCACAGTGCCCAGGCCCTGGGATTCCCTGTCCCAAAGGAGACGTTTAAGTCCGGGCTGAAGACCCCCACCAGCTTCATAATAAAGGCCTCCTCTCTCTATCTAGTTTATCTACCTGTCTCTTTAGTTTCTATCTCCCTGGTAACTTCTCACTTATTTTCCTCCTTTAAAATAAAAAAACAGTTTAGTTTATATTCACGGCGCTCTGAGATCCATTTGTTAAGGGCACCTCATGCATCTAAATTAGTATAATAAGATAACAACCCATTCTATTCTTCCACACGGACCAGACATGTTGGAAGAGGTGGGTGTACCCACACTTTGCCCCACTTCACGCAACCTGCCAATAGACTAACTGTTAAGTATCCATTATACTGCTTGTTGGACAGGGGGGTGTAGTAGTAGTGGGGGGGGGTGTTAATAAAATGCCCCCGTTGTTTGAGCTACCGTGACCTCTGGATTGCAAGTCCAGTTTGCTAACCATTTCACCACGGCAGCTCCCTCCGTTTATCCCTTAGTTACATATTACCTTTGTCACTATGAACATTTGTACGGGTGCGGCAAACCGATAACCGATTCTATCCATTCGGTTATCGGTAACGTAACCAAAACGATGCTAACAACCTTCGTTTAAACGCAAAGCGTTCATTATGTTACAGCACCCAAACACGTGTTTTTCACCAGACAATTGGCAGTGTGGAATCACCACCTTGTTTCTTCTGTCCTCCGATGACATGTGCAGGATAAAGAAGCCATCACTCAGTGAACTGCATGACACATCTTCCATAAAGCAAAGGGTGAAAGAGTAACAAGTGAACTTTGTTGTCACAATATAACACTCACGCTCTACTCCAGCAGACTGAAATCAAGCAATCCATTGATCCTTATCAAGCAATAAACAGTTTATGTAAAGATTGCTCCCAATGACATAATAATATTCTATGTGTCTTTCGGTAAAGCCACGTAAATAGAAAAATAATAATATCACGACGTTTCGATCGTAACACAAGCAGTCATTTTTTCACCTGAAGACGATTGCTTGTGTTGCGATCGAAACTTGGTGATATATATTTTTTCTATCTACGTGGCTTTACCGAAAGACCCATAGAATATGTATTCCTGCAGTCACGAAAGCTTTAAGTCAAGACATATAATGTCAAGTGTTATGAAGCGTCGTTTGTGCAAATTACAACTCACAATAGCTGACGAACCACAGGCTATCTGGAAAACAGCATCCAGGCGGGGAGCCAGGCGGTGAGCCTGGATGCTGGCCAAGTTCTACAGTCCTTTACGTATTTACATTTTACATCCAACTGACTGGGGAACCCAGAGAAAACCCACACGTGCTAGTGAGCAACACTCTATCCCATACAGAAGGGACAGATAATTAGTCCATACTTTGCTGTATTGCCTTCATTGCCCATAGGAAGGGAGTTTTACAACAATTTGTGTAATCCACCAACCCTTGCTTCCACAGTGTGTGATTACAGGCGTGTTTCACTACCGTCCAGTATATAATAATAATACATTTACAATTCTATAATTCAGAAAGTTAAGGCCATGTGTTTTCATGGTAGATAATTCGTAAAAAAAATGTAATTCATTCTGAGCCCTTGTGGAACATTGCGAGTAATAAAATCAATATATGTATAGAACCAAAGAGTATAAAATCAATATACTTCTGTTAGTCTCTCCACATAAAATAAAATATTGTGTTGTCTGTCAGACTGTGGGCTTTTCATATATGATATTGCTCATATCGTATATGAGCAGTCAACAGGTTCGGTGTAATAACCAGCCAAATTGTTAATGTACATATTGAACAATCATAGACGTTGACTTAAAACTTTCGTGACTGCAGGAATTCATATTCTTGGGTCTTTCGGTAAAGTCACGTAATAATCATAGACGTCTATCAGTTTAACACGTAGGCTTTCGCAGCCAATATTATCCATAATAGAGGTTTTTGGGGTTATGTCGTGCAAATATGAATGTGGCGTTAAACCCGCCACCACCTGACACAGCCAAATAGTAAGGTTTGTCACGTAAACAAAACATGGCAATTCATGCCAAGAAGCATTTATTTTGTGGATTACTATGAAAAATATAAATGTGCAGCCCTGTAACTAATTGCTAATTCTAATGCTAGCAGTAGGACCAGGCCATAGACATTGGAAGAAAAGGGTTACTATTTTTAAAATTAACAATGCGTCCAGCAATTATTAAAATGCAAAACTTCATTATTTCACTTGATCACTCTGGAGTTATTTAAAAGCCTATATTGATCTACTTTTAAATCATTACAGGACATTTGTGTTAAAATCATAAACTTATATATTCAACAGATTTACCCTTCAAGTTGGTGTAAGGTATTGTCTGTTTGATCTTGGATTCTTCCACGATGTAGACACAGCCCTGTGTAAGCAACAGTTGGCGAGGCCTTGGCTTGAACCCTCGCCGGTCGTATTTCATCACAGGACAGGCGTACTGCGTATCGACAACACAAAAATGGCCTTTCAGCATCAAATTTTTACCATTATAAAGCATTCTATTTTCTTTTTTCTCTAGAAGTCTGGTAAAGCTATCCTCAGAGTCCAATTTGCACTCTGCTTACAGGAGTAAAAAGTAGGCCAGCCCAGTTAGAAAGGCTCAATAATGAGCAAGGACACCTCTCCCTCATCCCCCCAGCATCCACCACCAACCCAAGGGCTTAATGTGAACTTTCCTGAATTCACTGGGTGCCACGGTGGTGAGATGTTAACTACCTCGCCTGGTATACAGGAGGTTGTGGGTTCGATCCCGACCCTGACTTTGCCTGCTGCTGTATATTTGGAGTTTGCGTGTCTCTCTCTCATCATCATAACGGTGGCTAGGAGATGTTAACTACCTCGCCTGGTATACATGAGGTCGTGGGTTCGATCCCGACCCTGACTTTGCCTGCTGTATATTTGGACTTTGCGCGTCTCTCTCCCCGTGGTCGCGTTGATTTTTTTCCCTCCAGTTTCTTTGGTTATTCCCCTCCACATTTAAAAACATGCATTTAGAATATTTGATTGGTATGCATTTCCACGTGATAAGCCACTTCGTTGAGCTTTCATTTGTGGCCAGGTGACTTCTGAAAAAGAGTTATATTTCTCGGTAAAAAAAAGTAAAGAAAAATAGTGATGCAATGAGTTTTGACCAGTCCTTAATTTCCCACTCGATATTTCCACTACTAGGTTGGCTTCAAGTAGGGATGATCTGCTTAAAGGCATTACCACTAGAATAGAAGAAATAAAGTTATTTTGAACTGATACAAATCATGCTGTAACCTTAACCAAGAAATTAAACGCATGTCCTCTTGGGTGTCAAGTGAAGCCAAGTCATGTCCTGTCCCCTCAGCTACGGCATCTCGTCATTCTTTGTTTTTAAATACAAAGCCATGGGAAAACGTGCACTTGTTTCTGATGACACCCCCTCCAATTTATATTTTATTATAAAAAATATATTTATCCACAATGTAATCTTGATTGTTCTATGGGCATCATGTATAAGAGACAATTAATCCATTAAGAAATCTGCTGCAGCAGTGCCACCCTATGTTAGAGAATGGTCCACAGAAGTGGATATCACAGAATTGGGTTTTGAGATCCCTTCAAGTCACCTTAGATCTACATTAGGGGCGGCGGGGGGGGGGCAGTGGCAACACCTTTTCACCCACCCTGCTACATAGTAATGCTAGTTGTATGACAGCCAATCTGATGTTCAATGTCCAGACCTGAAATGTCACAACAAATTATAGTGCTTAACCAAATGTAATGATGGTGTTTTTGGAGTGCCAGGTGGAGAGCATCAACTCAATACGAATGAAAGCACAGTTCATTCACATGCCGCAGCCTGGAGCCACTTAACCACCTAAACCTACGTGATTTCTCTGACGTGATTTTTTGAACATCACAAGTTTGCTGTAACAGTTAAAGTATGCCAATTAAAGCAACCTCCCTGCACAAACTCAAGAGAAAAGCAAGCCACAAATTGTAAGAAATACCTTTATTCTCTCTTGGCCCACTGCTTGCAGGACAACTTTATTGATGGTTGAGTTACCTATAAGATAGGACATGAAGATAGAGGTATTTATTTATGGTCGGCTTGGGTGCAGGTGCCAGGTGATTACATTGCAGGATCATCGTGAGAGATGGTTGACTGCTGGGGCAGGCCTTCATCCAGCTGTGGATTGGTCCAGGTAATTAAAAATCGATACTACATACTTGCCAATCTGACCATTTTAGGCAGTTGGCTATCAATTCTGTTACCCTTTTACCGCACACTGATATCCAACACAAACATGTTTTTTTCAAACGTCTCGTGGTAAAAAGAAAAGAGCTTAATTATATCGTCAACCGATCACTTCATTTGGTGGGGTTGACACGTATGTGATAATGGAACTCAGCAAGAACGTTCGAATCTCACACAACGCTCGAATGGGAGTGGTGCAGTTTATGGGACTTGTTTGACCATACTTCACCACACTGGTCGATGCGGGTTGGTAAATTTAGGTAAAACGATAGTTACAATATGCATATATATTTTATGATTGATTACAGAAAAAATGAAATTAGCAACCCTATGACTATAATTTGTCATGAGATCTGCTTTAACAAGGCCTCTGATGTCACAGTTCGAAAGTAATGACTTACCTGGAAGGAGGAGGCAATGCTGAAATTCAGTGGCGATGAGCACCTCTCACTTTTATTTGAATGTGAAGGACATGCTTTCATTTTGAGTAGTATTTAATTTGTATTTATTAAATTCAGCTGCACAATCATTTCAAAGTCTTGTTCGCATTATTCACCGTTTTATTGGTATGTGGAAGAGTATAAAGCATACTTGAAATGTGAAACATCACAGATATATTTCTACGTGATTAGTTCATATACGTAACCTTTGCAGCTACTAGTGGTCACTATATTCAGCAGGGTTAATCTAATACCTGTACCGGTATGGATGTTGTGAAGGCTTACTGAGTCGTGTGTCCACAAATGGTGTGGGAATGCTTTGGGGAAATCCATCCTTCTGGCCCTTGAAGATCTGGCTTGCCATCAGCTTCTGCTCCAACTGTGGCAATTAAAAGCATATTGTAGTTTCAGTTCATGCTTCCGATCGATATATCACAGCAGGTGATTTGCGCTAATGGAAACCGTTCTTCTGGGCACATTTGCTTTTCATTATACATGTTAAAAAAAAAAAAACTCAATTTAAAATATATGTATTTAAAAAAACAACTCTGAAACCTGTTCTCGTTAGCCTCTCAATTCTCTTTTTGATCAAAGCCCACCTTAAATAATTGCCCAAAGTATCCTTGTAATCAGACTCATGCGACATATATAAGAGTTATTGAATTTTACTTTCCATATCGATTAGTACAAATTTGTGTCAAAGCTCCCCTTGTCATAGATAATGCACTAACTGGATTATTGTTGACAGCCCATTACATCCACTTGCTTTTGAGGTACGTGGTGAGCTTTTATTTTACGCTCCGCAGATCAAATGGCAATTGAAAGTATCGAATAGATTTATTTTTAATCTTGATTTGTGTAATCAATCATAAAAGATGTATTTTTAGCCAACTGGTTTACAACATACTGATAGCATGCACTGACCTATGACCCACTGCACAAGATAATTAGCACAACGATTTTGGAAATTATTGATAACAAATATATTGTTTTTTCATGTTGTTTTGAACATCGTAGCGAACTCCGGAACAGTTTCAACTTTCTAAGCCTCATCAGCAGTGTGTGGCCTGTAAAACAACAGTCGCTGAGTTTCCTGACGTTCTAGACAAAAGGTTTTCATGAACACTGGGGTTCGTTCAGCGAAGCACACCAACACTGTACAAATTGTAACGTGTGATTTTCGTGGTGGATAGTGTATAATTAAATAATAAACAAAGACGAGGCTCTATTTTACCACAAATAAAACAGGGCTCTTGCCTCGTAACAGTATGCCACCGAGTAGCATTTATTTAAGAGGCATTGCCCTGCTGATGAAACTCCCAAAGTCCAAAACCGGGCCCTCAATTTCCTATTTAAGTGGACGCTGCTGGAAAAAAAAACGTTGCTCCATCTGAATACCCATTGGCTGATGGACCAGCAAGTGTGGAGGGGGGGGAGGGGGGGTGACATTTTGAATCAGGGTCCAAGTAATTGACCACAAAAAGTGACAAATTGATGACAATGCGTGGTCGACTAATGGACCACTCGTCGCAACTCTCCTCGTGGCACCTCTCACCTGGCAGCGATGCTCACTCGGGAGCTGCTTGCAGTATCGGAACACCATGTTTCTCATGCACAGCTTCCTGAGCAGATCCGATGTCTGAAATCGCAAAGCCATAAAAGCGAAATACACGTGCATGTATATGTTTAGAAAAAGAATCAACGCGACGTTTTGACATCTGCACCTCGCTTTCGAGTAAACGCAACTGCATGAGGGCGAGTTTACGCGTAGAGGGGAGCTGACAAACGGCCGTGATGTTAATAGCACGGCAGATTGCAGCGCATTTAAACATCCGATCGTCATTATATACCGTTCAGTGAATATGCAATACATGCAAGTTGCGTGCCTCTTGGCGCAGCTTAATACAATTGATCTATGTAGCTTGTACATGGCGATGCATTTTCAAGATGCTTCGCAAAGCAATGGGATATGGGAAGTACTGTGGGCAATGGCGGAGCCAGGGTTTTCAGGTAGTGGGGGACAACCCCTCCAGCAATGAGAAATGATAGAGGAGTTGTTAGTAAGTAAGGAGTTGTTAGTAAGGAGTTGTTAGTAAGGAGTTGTTAGTAAGTAAGGAGTTGTTAGTAAGTAAGGAGTTGTTAGTGAGTAAGGAGTTGTTAGTAAGGAGTTGTTAGTAATAAGTAAGGAGTTGTTAGTAAGTAGGGAGTTGTCAGTAAGGAGTTGTTAGTAAGTAAGGAGTTGTTAGTAAGTAAGGACTTGTCCCTTGCTTTTTATTCGACGCGTGTGCGGTGATGTCGCAGCCATCGATCGAGTGTCGAATTGGAACCACGTTGTGTGATCGGCATCGCGCTCACTGAAGGTGAACGCCTTCAGGGAAGTCATGGACTGTGTACGCAACTGCGCACAATTCTGTGAGTCGCTTATAACTGCTTTGCCCTTACTTATTGGACTCAGACTATTGTCCTATCACCTCATAGAGTCCCTGGCACGTAATAATATGCTAAACAGTGACAGTGGGGGTCGCAAAATGTCGATGTATTACTAATACACCCACAATGATCCGATCGAAATGAGGGATTTCGATTGGATCATTGGGGGGCCACGTGCCCCCCCCCACCCCCACTGGCTCCGCCAGTGACTGTGGGGAAGGGAGGTTTATGAATGTATTTATCCCCCTTGAGAAAAACTTAAAGTCAATAACGGAGCAGAGGAAGGGTTTTGTGCCGAGACTCGAAAAAGGGGCAGAGAGAGAGTCAACAGCACGGACAGACTTGGGGGAGGAAGTTCCAGGCAATGAAGGGTAGCAATAGAGAAACGGTGACCTCCCACCGGGTGAATGTTGCCTGGGGACCCACCCGTGGCCGCAGCTGGGTTGCAGGGTGCGGTCGCAATTCACCGATCAACAAAAATCAATCTTCAAATGCATTTACAACAATAATGACAAGGTGCCGTGGAACCATTCACATGGATGAGTTCGTTTTCTTGGACCCCCCTTTGTGCTCTTGCCGACTTCTTGCGAGAACTAAAAACGCTGGCTTTTATTTTTTATCTCAGGTGCCGTGTTCTGTAGCTTGGTCAGCGAACGGCCCCAGTTGCCCAGATGGCATTCGACTTAACGGCGCACGGCTGATTTGGTCATGACACTTAGACACCGACTCTACAACGGCTCATGCCTTAACCGTGATCATTTCCTCCCCACGGTGTAATAGGCTCGAGGCTAGAGGGCTGAGGTAGTGCTTCAATTCTGCAGCGAATACGGCATTAACGGGCAGGTGAGAATGAAGTGAATGATTTGTACCTCTTTGAGGGCCGTGGGGTGTTCAGGCCAGGACTTGTCCAGAACGGACTTGGGCAGGTTCTTTTTGAGATACATGAGGTACATGACGCGCACACCCACAAAGTATTCCTCGTTTTGTTCCGATCGAGGCTTGTGGCGATTTCTAAAACCCTGAACAAAGCTGCAGAGATGCACGTACGCTGATGAATAAGCTGTGCTCCTGAAGATGACGGTCCAGCCACTGATGTCGGCCGTGAACAGAAATAACACTCGGGTTACGGGGTTACAAACCATATAAAACAATCACCTGGGAAGCACATTTGTCTCGCTTGGGCATGGAACATCTAATTATTTGAAGCAGCGATTATTACTTGCAGGTGTAAAGCATCTATTCATCGAGCAACATGGGTTCATAAGCTCACGACAGGTGAATTAGATAGCACGTGTAAGAATCAACATTTCCCCATTCATACACGTCACGCTCGTGGCCATTACATTCACCAATGTAAAAAAAAAGAACCAATACATTGTCGGGTTGATTTGCGACAAAATCCATTGAATCTCCAGTGTGAGCGGTGAATCGTTACAACTCTAACCAATCGTAGCACTTATTTAAAAAAATGTATATATATAAAATGCCATATGGTAACAATAACGACGATACATTATGATGGTAACGATTATTGAAGACGATAAGAAACATCACCGTCATATAATGAATGCAATGATATTCATACGCGATACCATAACGTATAGTAGAGCATGCCATGGTGATAATGTTACGAATGCAGAGATCACAGACAGCGAGGAGTGCAACAAATCGTGAAGGTTATATGCAGGGCACCGTAATGACGTTAAGAAGTGTGTCATGGGAAGAAGATATCAACTGCGATTCGGGTTCGAGAGTGAGGGATGGAGCACTGCAATTCGACGCGTCTGTATGCACATACTTTCTAATCACCTCTGCAGCCCATTTTCGCTTCGCAATCATCTTTCTCACCATGTGTCCTTTCCAGCGAGCCGCCAGCTTGACAGCTGTGAACAGATGTGAGCGTTTGTGTGGGTGTATATTTTAACATTAAATGCGATTACTTTGTTGTAATAAACAGCGTTGCTGCGCAGATCCAATTCATTACCGGCCCACGAGGAGCGCTTACAGTCTGCGACTTTTCACGTCACACAAAAGGAAAGCTTGAAAAGGAAAATTGTACGCGACTGCTAGATGTGCAACTAATGTAGAGTGAGTTCTCTAAAAAGCTGTATGCTTTCATGGTATGCGATATCAACGTTGCCGTTCCATTTTTGTTCAATAAATGTGTTTCTATTCAAACAAAATCGACTTTTCTAGATTTGAAGCGTTCGTGACTGCAAGGATCCATACTCTTTGGTTCTATTCGGTAAAATCACGTAGGTTGTTTTATTTTTTACCTCCGTGACTTTACCGAATAGAACTAAAAATCGACTTTGGTTTGTGAGGGTCAGCATGACTGCATCAATTACATCATGGGACCTCCTTTGCAAGTACCAAATTATGAGAAGAGGTTTTCCCCTTTTTTTCTGGCAACAAAACAGGTGTTAAGATGTATAAAACACCAAACTGAAACCTTTTACAAGACTAGGCTCAAAGAAAGCTGTCTCTGGTGTGGACCAATCAGTTTCAAGGACAATGCATATATTATCAGAGTACGTTTTTTTGTTTGTACTCTGACCACAAGTATTGTGGTTAATGCAGACACGATTCCTTGTAAAAGGTTTCAGTTTGGTGTTTTAACATCCTAACACCTTCGATTTAAAGCTTTCATGACTGCAATGATTCATCTTCTTTGGTTCTTTCGGTAAAGTCACGTAGAATGGGAATAAAATAATACATTGATAAAATAAAATAACACAATAATATTCTCACGACGTTTCGGCCACAACACAAGCGGCCTTCATCAGGTGAAGGGACGAGACGTCGTGAGAATATTATTGTGTTATTTCATTTTATCAATTTATTATTTTATTCTCATTCTACGTGACTTTACCGAAAGAACCAAAGAAGATCCTAACACCTGTTTTGTTGCCAGAAAATAGGGGAAAACCTATTCTTGCACCAATTACCACCGAGTTGAGTGTCTCATCAGAATTCTACAAAGACTAGGCACGTGCAGACATTTGAAATTAATTTTGAAAGCCATTCACTTTTTTTCCCATGATGTTTTTTTTTACGTTTTATCAGCCGAAGCGCGTGATTGTAAAACTCGCCAACAAGTGTCGTTCAGAGCACTTCAAAACAACTTCGAGAAAACCCGCATCACGGTGAAGCAAAACTAAAAAGAAAAACGCCACTCCCAACAACAGCAACGCTGTTACAACCTGCGCCTCTTGTTTTTTTGAACTCCACACGTTGGCAGTGGCCCTTGTAGCGTGCCTGAATCTTGGCCGCTGAAAAGGCAAAAACAGCGACACGGCTACGCGGGCATGATGCGCCGCCGATGTGCACGCGCATCGTCTCCACGCCGACCACTCGAGTGCAGTGCGATCATATGCCTGCGACAGGTGTGCCCAAGAGGTAATGTTTTATTATACTGTATAATAATAATAAGGGCATAAGCCCAACCTCTTGGAAGCAAGGCCGCGTGTCGCTTATATACGCAGTAGTGTTGCTTGTATCAGAAGTATCCCTTTGCCTCCCCTTATATGACAATGGTGCTTATATAAGGTGTGCTTATATCCAGCTTATACTGTAAAAATAATGTCATTTATTTATCCATCTTGTCCATAGAACGACCTATTTTTTCAGGATGGTCCTGCGTGGCAATGTTTGGTCAATGCCATTAACGAGCGTTTAGGCACGTGGAGAAAACCCACCACTCTAACGAGAAGGACTCAACGCTCCACACAGAGAGATTCATGAATTCATTGCCATATCGCAGCCACCTTACTGCCCGAACCTGCGATGCCTGTTATTCCCAGGCAGTCTCCCATCTGATGCCGATCTAGGCTCAAACCTGCTTAGCTTTTTATAGAGTTGATGAATTCGACTCCGTTCAGGATGATTTGGTTATTTTTACAGGAACATAAGTGGTTATCAATCGAGCTACCTAGACATGCCCAGAGATTGGTGTTAGAATAATATATAGTCTCCACTTGCTCTTTGATCCCAGTATTACAACCTCTGGTTTCCCGATTAACTCAAATTACAACGGGATAACGCAAGTGCGCATTCAGCTCCATTTTACATTCATTTCAGCCTTTTATAAACAAAATGCAAGTGTGCCACAACGTGGCAAGTCTTGGTGAATGCGTTGCGGAACTCCGCTCGTCTGAAAAATCACGGGCAAATGGGCAGGCCACATCATCAGAACAACAGAGCGCCACAGACAAATGTAACTTTGCAACAGAGACCGGAAAGCCGGCAACAATAAGCGGAGGGAGACGGTGGAAGTAGTGGCGAAACGACACCAAATCGATCAGACGCCACGACTGGACAACACGACCAAGAAAAGGAAATAAATGGATGAAAATGAGGAAGGCCTATGTTCAAAGCAGTAAGGCCAGTAAGCATGCGACATTGAACTCAACGTTGGTGTGTGGTTCGAACCATTGGCCCAACGTTCCAAGGAGTCATGGCCGGAGTTTGTGGGGGGGGGGGGAGGTCGGCGGCACTGGAACGGGGGGGGAGCAATGCCCCTTTCAAACTGGACACCTTCATTAATTTATTTTCAGTAGTTTACAATTAAGATTTTTAAAAATATATATTAATTACATGCACCCGCGATTCCTAATGTGAGGGGCAAAGCGAACCCCTGCCCCCCCCCCCCCCCCCCGGAATATAGAAGTCAAACTCCACGTATGCAAGGAGTCTGATTTTGCACAGGCAGTGCATACAATGTGACCTTAAACACTGTGATATAGGGGAAGAAGTGACTCGGGAATAGCCAATGTTGTGACATTTCAGAAATAGGATCTCCCCACCCCCCTTTCCGTGTAATATTTTGTTGAAAGAAACACCCATGGCGATACACAGGTTCACAACTATCAGACATGCATCGGATTATTACAAGGAGGTGTACGTTGGGGGATAATCCGTAAGCACCATTTACTTTTCTAGCGGCTAAAGGGCCAACTGTATGTCATAAATGTCAAATAAGGTAGAAATATCACATCACAAAACATCAAAGTCGTTTGATGTGTTTTTCCCACACACCTCCAGGCACTGCCACTACTGCTTGAAGGCTCAAAACGAGAGTGATGGTATTTAAATATCATGAGAACTAAACCACTGGCTGAATTAATTAAGGCCTTTAATCAACACGTGGTGTTTGAGTCTCATTTTCATAACCGGTCCTCATTATTTCGTCTCTTACAATGCGGGAATAACATTAAATAAACGGGTTTTTTTTGTCCATTCAGTGTAAAATTATGTTACGCGTGTGAAAGCAATGCCATGTATGTTAATAAGAAATGCCATGACTAATTGATAACGTGTGGCTGTAGATCAGGGGTGGGGAACCTTTTTTCTGCCAAGGGCCATTTGGATATTTATAACATCATTCGCGGGCCATACAAAATTTTCAACTTAAAAATTAGCCTGTTATATTTGGTCAAACATTGAATTAACTCACCCCTAATGCGATGGCTGGAACTGCTTCTCTTTGGTGAGACGTGCGATGATGTTAGCTGGTATTGATGATGTTGCTGCTACTCGCAACTTGCTTTTCCAGGTTTGCTCTCCTAGATTTATTGAATTTCGAGTCCCGCCTGGGGTTGCCTTGGCAGGGCCACACCAAATTATTTCGCGGGCCTCATACGGCCCGCGGGCCGGACGTTCCCCACCCCTGCTGTAGATGATAGGAAAATTGCATTTTATATAAAAAGTAGAAATCGATTACCCCACCTCCCAGTGGATTGAGAAATTGTCATGAGGTGGGGCCATTAATTGTTGTTACGTTAACTTAAATGTAACATTCACATATTTTTTTTTTAAACATTCAGTCGTGAACTGAATGGATGAAATATAATATGCATCGTGAAAACATAGGTTGCACATACAGGTATCATCCATTATTAAATAACTATGATTAGACAGCATTTTGAGCTATGTCTATAAAAACACACACTCACACACAGTGGTGAGGATGAATATTTTATCCTCATGTATGCCATGGCATTGGCGAAAAGGGCATCTCAAGATTTGACAAATTCAACCAACATCTATTTGGAATTGCTTTTTGTGTTTAGTGATTAGTTTGTTGTCCTTCCCGTGCACCTCCGATTAGCATGCTTGGCTTCGCACGGCGCGAAAGAAGTTCAACGTGATCCATATCCGGTGTTGTAGTGTGCCGTTGACGATCACTCAATATTCACACGTGCAGTTATGAATGCTGTAGAGCCATGGACACCCTGAACACGTGATAGTGCAGTGGCTGGATTCGAGTGAATTCGATGTTACCTAAAATCTGTTTCTTTTTTTCAAATGCCTCCTCTGTAGCAAAAACAATCTTGGCGTGACGGATAAAGATTTTAGTCCTGCAACATAAATAAAACAAAAAGTTAACCTGCGTTGAGAAGTTAAATCCCCCACAGATCCTGAAGAAGCTGCCACTACGCGGCGCGACGTCACCCCCAACAACAGAGCGCAACCCGAAAACTTTTACGATATTTTAATGACAATGCATTTAACGTAGGTCAGCACTCGTATAAATTACTTCAAATGAGCCCTACATTTAGATATAAAGTCTCTTTAACACGGCAGACTTCCAGTAGTGGGGATTGCATGGACCTCGAAGAGAAATTTTTTGCAAGGCCAAAAAAATACCACAATGGCATGCGATATTGTGGCCCTAAGTCATGCGCTCGTAGGAAAGAAATTTCAACCAAATCTGCATATAATCGTACAAATATGTAAAGTGCACTGCTTTTCCATCTACGCTCGAATCGACCACTTTGTCTCCAGTGGGATGCTTGACCAATCAACATCATCGCAAAAGGACGTACGCACATCTAATACAACTAAACCACAGGGTGGATCACACATTGCCGCGTCTGCTACAAACATCTTGGCCCGAGTTTCGCGCTGTATGTGTATATGCTACGTGGCTTGCCTGGCTGGCACGACGTTTGGTTAAGTTAAAGGGAGTTTCCGTTTGTATCCAGGAGATGGCAGCACTATGCCTGCAGTGAACGCTGCAGAGGAATTTTGAAGATGGAGCAAGTGAACAAAATGTGCACCTTCTTAGAAATAATAAAAAATATATATATCAGCATGTTGTAAATCCACTGTTGGATGAAAGCGTCCCCATGCTGTGTGCTGGTCATTGACGGGCCGGTGAAGGCGAGTGGCCAAGCAATGGTTCAGATGTCACTTGCCGCTGATGTTAGCCGTGGGTCTGGAATGGAATTCAGGCTGCCAGCCTCATCGTGCAGTACATGAACGGCGGCACCACTCCTTACTAAGGTATCGGTGCCAAATGTTCACGTAACCACAACACGAGCTTTTCCATTTGCCCAATATTGTGCAGAGCTGCTTCAAAAAAAAAAAGGTAGTCTGTGATCGTCTGTAATGCGCGAGCATGCGGAGATGTTGTACGCAACCGGAAAAAAAAAATCTGACGTTAATCCACTTGAGTTTGACGATGACAAGTTTCCCAAAAATTACCTTCCCATTTTGTAGTCTTCTGGTTCGTATCCAATGTACTTCACGAGCTTGGTCACCCCCTCTGCCGGCAAGCCTCTCCAGTGCGGCCATGTCTCCGGACAGAGCGACTTGTACCTGGAAGATCGAAAGGGACCTGGATAGCGAAATGCACCGTGCCATCTGGGATTGCCATGACAGTGCATTCTTATACAGGGTGCTTAAAATGTTTTAACACTCATGTGGGACTGTCGTTTGTAATGGAAACATAACGGATAATACACTGTAACATGATAACAAATGTATGTCAATAGCTTAAAAAAAGTCAAAGAGTCTCCACTTGTTCGCCATCGTTGTCAACACGTGGCCTGGAATCTTCTCCAATTGGTCTCCAGAGCCCGGAGGCAGCAGCGCATTTTTTGTGGCATTGTAGCAAACATTCTCCGAGGTGTTAACATTTTTTTGACGCACCCTGTATAACAGAAACACAATATAATAATCCCCTAAAAATAACATGTATCCTCAACGCTACTGACCTCTGGGGATCTCACAAAGCTAAGCAGGTATTTTGGGCATGGCTAAAACTTGGAACGGTGCCTAGCAAGGGGCTTGCCAGGTGTTGTAGACATGGGGCTGCGTGGTGGAAATTATTGAACCAACATGCATTTTAGCTTTTGAGTGCCACGTCCCTGTATGCATAAATCTTCTCCAGGTACTCCAGTAAACTTCCCCACTCCAAAACATCCCAATGCAGGACGCTCCTGAAAAGCAGTTTTGAGAGCGAGTGACGCTTTTCCCAGTGAAATAGTTGGCATTGTTATGTTATTGTAATAAATAATCAGTACAAAGAGGAATACATTAGACTGAAGACGAAGGGGATTCCTTCTCAAACAAGTATGGAACAACACTCGAATACTCATTGCATTCGTCTGGCAGGGCCGAGGTTGTACACGTGAAAATCACTCTTGATATCCCACACTGTCACTCATTTTTATCAGCCTCAATGATGACGTGTTGAGTCGACCCTGATCGTGATTTAAGCTTGCACCATTTCCATTGCAATGATGTCTTCTTTCCACTGTTCAACCGTAGTGAAGCGCCTAAAGGTAACTATTCTTCAAATATTCGGTGTGTAGACAGTTACCGTATAATGTTCCAATAATGAAGGCAACACAGTTTTGGAAAGTGTATACTATATAACACATTTTGTGTATAGTCTATCATTCTGGAGGTGCTGAGGCGTGCACTTCACCACAAAATATCCCTTTGGCACAGACTAGTCGACTTTCCTTTGCGGCGTAAATCGCTGTTCTGGAAGCTCGTGGGCCCCCTGTTCCAAGAAGAGCTGCACGCTGGGCTTATTTTTGGGTCAGATGAGCAACCCAGATATAACAGGTGAATGTAATACCATACATACCAGAGCTTGTGATTGTACAACATACACGGGGAGAAACGAACTGTGAACCATTGTTTTAAGAAATATTGTAAAAGTATCGTGGCGTTTATGATCTTCACGTAATATCTGTGGTGGCTCTGAAAGGCTGGAGGCAATCTCTGTTCTTTATTGCACTCACGATGCCTTCTCCGCTGCTCTGCGCAGGTGCTCAAACACCCAAAGACGCTGTGTGAGATTTGGAAGGGGTCATATATATTTCTTTTTTTTCACCACTATGCTATCGTGTGTGTCTCCGGGCCTTTTGAAAGAGATAATATGTAGCTATATGTTACTGCCTTTTTTGTGGAGCACACTAAAGTTCATCCCCATATAATGAAAATAATAATAGAGCAGATACTGAAAAAGGGGGCCATAAAACAAAATATCGAAAGTATCAACAAATGGCTTCAAAATTAATATGCTAAACAAATGTGACAACCTGTTTTAAATATTCATAACCAGAAAATACCGTACCACAGAGGCAGCGTGAAATATTCATAATTCTTGCCTGGATAAGTGTAAACCTAGAAACGTTTGCATAACAAAAGAAAGTTTGGATTTGTACATCGTTTCTAAAGGGATTGTGATTTTTGTTATGCTCATGTTACACTTAAATCTTGACTTAAAGCTTTCGTGACTGCAGGAATTCATATTCTTTGGGTCTTTCGGTAAAGTCACGTAGATAGAACAATAAAATAATACAAATAAAGTTAATAAAAAAATACAAAATATCACGACGTTTCGATCGTAACACAAGCGATCGTCATCAGGTGAAAAAAGAGGGGGTGGTGGGGGGGGGGGGGGTCGTGATATTTTTATTATTTTTATTCACTTTATTTTTTTTAATGTTATTATTTTATTGTTCTATCTACATGACTTTAGCGAAAGACCCGAAGATTACGTTACACTGTGTTTTTCGTGGTAGATATAAGTCTGTCCTGTTACTGGTCAGTAGCAGGTATAAAACACAAACAAACCTGTATTCCAATGAGTGTATACACATCTAAAAACACATGCTATAATGACCCGTGGATAATTAAATTCATAATCGCCGGTGACAAACATGTTTTTTTTTTAATTAAGACCGTAAATGCTTCTCACTTGCCCCGTAAAATTGTGAACTGAGTGGGGTGCATTTAGGTTATGATTTCACCCAGGTCGCCCATGCAAAAGGGGCAACGCTGTTTCACGTGCCTCAATTTCATCTCCTGTTTAAATAAGGGATACTGACTGACCTGACAATGAAATGAAGGCTGGAAAACAGACATTAGTGTACAAACAGCCCTGGCACTCTCGTCCCCCGGGTCGCGGTGTGTGCGCGCGTGTGGTTGTCTGCGATCATTATACGCGCGTGTGTTTGCATACACAAGCATACACAGAAGCATGCCACTGTGGTTGAGTACATTTTTCCGCAACACCATCATGCCAATGTAGACTCTGCTGTTTCTGCTCTGACTTGACGCGCCCAAGGGAAAGCTTCTGAGTTAGTCACAAACTTACCATATGCGTATATCACGTCGAGAGCCAACAATTGTGAAGGAGTCATCAGCAATTAATCAACACCATGAATGCCCCTTTTGATATCACGGATAGCGATCGCTATAGTCGCTGCGTAAAAATACCATCAAAGCAAAATGCGTAACTGCACGCAGGGATTCAATTGCTTTTGGGATATGCTCCGGACTTGTTGGTAGAAATGCGGCGGCCACCTACTTATAATGTGAAATAAGCGAGAAAATCCACCGACACATTCCCTCAGCTATGCTGCGTTCTACAGTTACCACCAGCATCACCCTCATCCTGATATGTCGTACAGATCAAAGCGGATCTGAGCTGAAATAACAGAAACGAGGTACTGTTGATGGACACATCGCAAAAGGGGGTGGGGGTCCAACATCACAACCGCCATCATTTCATGTGGCACGGCCGAAGGAAAAAGTTGAAGACGATCCGAGACTAATTGGATGACAAATGTGACAACACGGACTGATAAGACGCCAGTGCAACAACTGACAATGGCTGCGAAGGGAAAGAATCATGAAAGTTGACAGCCGAGGCATCAGTGACGGCAACCCCATGAGTACTGCGGTTCAGGGATGGATGATGATCTGATAATAATAATAATAATGACGACGACGACGATGATTTTTTTTTCACACACGGGCAGTACCTCTGTAAAAAGAAGTGGTACTTGCGGCGGTATGCAAAGCCTGCCCTCCGGACGCGCACGCTCTCCACGAGACCCAGGTATTTGATCTGGTGCCGCACCACCGTGTCGTCAAACGCATCTGCGGTGAAACGCACGCAATTCAACGGTGAATAAACCAGAGTGACTTGTACACGCTTTATAAACAGTGCGATATTAATAATAATATTTGGTGGAGCGGTGGCGCAGTGGTTAACGCAACGCGTTTTCGATTCACAGCCACGGCTGACGTGGCTGGCGAGCGATATCCGAACTGGTCCTGGGTTTTCCCCCACTTCACGAACCCGCCGTGCTGACTCGCGTAGTATCGTATGGTAAAAAAAAACCCTGCACAGGTGATGAGAGCGTGGAGAGGGCCTTCTTCCAGCAGTGGATTGGCAATGGCATGTATATCATGCAGAGATTTTTGTTACCGTATTCCACCAGACTAATCAGTAAATTTTGTATTTAAAGCTTTCGTGACTGCAGGGATTCATATTCTTGGTTCTTTCGGTAAAGTCACGTAGAAGGGAAACAATAAAATAATAAAAATATAAAACAATAATATTCTCACGACGTTTCGACTGCAACACAAGCAATTATCATCAGGTGTGAAAACCACAGCAGGAAAACCACAGCAAGAATTTTTTTTTGCTGTGGTTTTCACACCTGATGATGATTGCTTGTGTTGCAGTCGAAACGTCGTGAGAATTTTATTCTTTTATATTTTTATTATTTTATTGTTTCCCTTCTACGTGACTTTACCGAAAGAACCAAGAACATAGTCAGTTAATGTTAGGAACAAGTGAGGAGGGGTCGTGGAGGGGGGGGGGCGTGGGGGGCCTGCAGATGTTCGCCACATTCACGAAATTGTTATGAACCTAGGGGATGCTTTCACGCAGTATGTTGACCACAATGCCACTGCTCCCCCTACTGCAATTAGATTTGTATTACTGTTATTTCCCAGTGGGGGGGGGGGGCTGGTCATTAGGAGCTTGTGGTGGGTGGGGGCCTTAATGACCACAGAGGAAAAAAAGACAATTGAAAAAAAAACAATACTTGCACATGTTAAAGTTCACGACCTGTATGTTACGTTACGTTTCGGACTGGATAAAGTGTCCTTATTTGCCTCTGGTGCTCTGCCTTAAGGGCAGGTCCTTGGCTGCCACCCATGATCAATCATCCTTCTCTGTTCTCTGCCCTCCTCTTCACTTCCACAAGTGACCCTTCCTTAAACTCCTCCGACATCCCAGTCCTCCAGCTTGCTCTAATTCCTCTCCCGTTCCGTTCTGCCTTCTATGACCTTCTTCTTCAACAAACCGTCCCCCGTCGCAGAACGACTCCAATGTGGTTCATCTCACTCCTTAAGCTGACGTCGATTTGTCATTCTTCTTTCACCGTTGCCTTTCCAGATCTCTCCAATTTAGTCTTCATTTCTGTCCATCTTTACCCTCGGCAACCTTCTCCAAAATCCACATCTCAAACGCGACAAAGTGCAAGTTTCACAAAAAATAAGGATCTCTTCGTATTTGGAAGCAAAACAAGGCGGTGTCGTGGCCCCCAGTGATCCACATGGGCGAGCAATTGCGCAAAATGCCTCCCCACCCGCTGCAGCGAAGCCACCGTGACAAGTGTTCAAGTGTCCTTTCGCTCAAACTCAATTCTCATTTGCAACAAAAGTGACCTAGGTCGCCAAAAGGATCGTAAAGCGCAGCACAAACCAAACAATACTCTAGCAGTGAAACAAAAGAGACGTCAGCACAAAGGAGAACTTTGTCAACGTCCCGAGAGTACGGTGCAACATGAATAGAGCAGATAGAGACCGCCCCACGCGTGCGCTTTATGTTGTTGTGGGCAACTAAGGGGCACATACCAGCCTTGCTCCCTCGCACGCAGTGCCTCGCTCTGTGCATCAAAGGCACTGTTGGTTATTTATTCGAATGCCAATCAGTTGATACTTTCGAGTTTTTTTTTTTAATGGCCCATTTTAAGTTTTCTACTTATTATATGGGGATGAACTTGGTGAGGTGCACAAAAAAGGGGCAGTAACCGACAGCTACATATTAACTCTTTTTTAAAAGGGCCTGGAGACACACACGATAGCATAGTGGTGAAAATATAAAAAAAAAACTGTCCAGGGTGTCCAGATGCCTGGCACACGCGCAGGAGGGCGTGGGTTCGATTTTGACCCTGACGCCTGCTGAATATATTTTAAGCTTGCATTTTTCTCTCCCCGTGGTCGCGTGGATATTTCTCCGGGTCCTCATGTTTAAGAGTATTTGGTTGCTATAAATTGCCACTTGATGAGTCAATTCGTTGAGCTATCATTTGTGGCCAGGTGGCTTCTGAGAAAGAGCTACATTGCTCAGTCGGCATTACCTGGTAAAATAAAAGTAGGAATCGTAAATGGTATTACGATTACACTTGTGTACCCAGCAAAACCTCAATGAGTCTCAATAATATTTGTCGGGCGTTGTCCTACCAGGTCTTCGCAATAGGGGGCGATATTTCTGTATGTCATCCCAATTGAGTAATTTGCAGGTCATTTTTGCAGCATTGCAACGTCTGTCCAATACCGGTTACCAGTTAAATGGTATGTTGTTGTTGTTTTAGATTGACACAGGTCACTCTCGCAAATGAGACTCATCCTGATCTCTTGGGTTCTCAAATTGTAAAACAAATCAACTTGAGGGTGAGACTTATTTCACGGTTACTATGCACCTGAATATATTTAGTTCGGACCCACCCCCCCCATGCCCCCACCCCCCTCCCCTTTCCATGAGCTTCCATGCCCGTCAGTACCCAATGTCCCCCCTTCCCCCAGGCATCCCTGATTATACTTTGGGTATCCAGCGGTAGATTCCCAATCATGGGCGGAGGTTTTTTTTTTGGGCGGGGGGTTTGGAAAAACTGGACACCTTTACAAACTGTACACAATGAAGAAGATCATAAATAAACACAATTATATGCACCCGCGATTCCTAATGTGAGAGTCAAAGCGAACCCCCGTGTCCCCCTCCCCCCACATATCGAAGCCAAACTCTGCCTATGCTCCCAATAGTACCGTAGTTGGTAAAAATACATAACATGTCGTGACACAATCGATGAAGTTTCCAACATCATACGGCAAAAACAAACATAGCATACAGAACAACGTCGCACATCCGCCCTGACCGATTAACCGCCCACACACGCACTGCAGTATGTTTTTGATGCTGTAACCATGATTTGTCTATATGATGTTGGCAAATCCAACGTTTTTGTCACGCATAGCTGCCTACACCTCAGTCTCACATACGCACACACACTTTCACGTATACACACACACACACTTTCACGTACACACACACACTATCACGTACGCACACACACTATCACGTACACACACACACTTTCACGTAAACACACACACTATCACGTACGCACACACACACACTTTCACATACACACACACACTTTCACGTACACACTTTCACGTACACACACACACTTTCATGTACCCACACACTATCACGTACACACACACACTATCACGTACACACACACACTTTCACGTAAACACACACACTATCACGTACGCACACACACACACTTTCACATACACACACACACTTTCACGTACACACTTTCACGTACACACACACACTTTCACGTACACACACACTATCACGTACGCACACACTATCACGTACACACACACACTTTCACGTACACACACACACTATCACGTACACACGCACTATCACGTACACACACACACTATCACGTACGCACACACACACTTTCACGTACGCACACACTATCACGTACACACACACTATCACGTACACACACACACTATCACGTACACACACACACACTTTCACGGGTCGAACGATTATCAAATCTCTAAAGGCGTAGGCGTGATACGTCAATAGCAAATGCATCTTGACGGTCCCGAAAAAACAACACGTGTTGCGATACCGCTGAACGTATCGCCACAAGGGCTGCTTCCATCCGCATCATGACACAGGTGTCCTTGTGGTTGCGACCACAACACTGCCACAAATTAAACAGGTGATGCCCCACCCAGCGAGAAACTTTTCATTATTATTATTCTTCTTCTTTCACTTGTGAAACATTCGCATGGCAAGATTCTCTGGGAACCGTTTTAGTTGTTGAAAGATATGTCACTTTGTCAGTCACAGCGGAGAAGAGGGAGAAATCAAACATGACGTCCCACCGGTCTCATTATGAAGTCAAACTAATCTGTCACAATTCTCAAAATACATTTAAAAAAAAATAAAGAGAGAGAGAGAGCCTCCATAATGGGTGATGATGCCAATTGATATTCATGGAGGCGGTAAGCACGATTTTCGTTCGGTTGTTGTCCTTTGGGGAAGCTCAATTGAGAAAGTGCGTCCCTGTTTCATCACATTGTCAACTGAGCAGTCGGTGTACATTGTGCACTGTAATAGTCACGCAATAATAATGCATAATAATGAGTTGTGTTTGATAGAGCACCCTCCTTTACGCCGGGGTGTCTCAGAGTGCTTTACCCACAATAAGAAAATTACTTAATATCTAATTTCAACACTTCTGAAAGGGGTACCCCCAGTGGCAGCGGTCACTGTGGGCCAGAAGGTGATTCAACACCTGGCTTGCAAATGGTCTGCCATTAGGGGGCGATGATTGTTATGCGTATTGCCGATTAAGTAATTTACGGCGCAAACTCAAAACTTTAGCAATTTTGAACCATGATTGCCGATGTACAAAGGCCTACTCATTTCACACGTCATGAGGAATATTTAACGTCCACTATAAAGTAGACAGCATATTTTACGGTTGATACAACTGCAGCATTAACCAGGACGGCCGCCAGGATTGTACCGCGAAACTTTGCAACGAGCAGCGAACATGATACCACTGGGACACGTTACTGCCCACGGATCTTTCCAAACACTGTTTGCACATTTGTTCCACCGACCACTACAAATGTTCTGAACGTGTCCATGTTTGCTGCTATGTTTGCGAGGAATACGTGAACATTTAAAGTCAACAGCAGTTGCTTATACTCTTGAATAGGGTTGTCAACATGATTACGCAACTGACAAAAAACAGGATTTTTAAATTCTAGATTTGAAGCTTTCGTGACTGCAAGAATTCATACTCTTTGGTTTTATTCGGTTAAGTCACGTAGGTAAAAAAACAAATTAAAATAAAATAAAAAATTAAAACACGACGTTTCGGAGGCAATACAAGCTTCCGTCTTCAGGTGGAAACAGTCACAGCAAAAAATTGGTGCAGCGAGTTTTGCTGTGACTGTTTCCACCTGAAGATGGAAGCTTGTGTTGCCTCCGAAACGTCGTGTTTTAATTTTTTCTTTTATTTAATTTTAATTTGTTTTTTACCTACGTGACTTAACCGAATAAAACCAAAGAGTAGGATTTTTATAGTCCTGGGAAGACTTCCTAGCTTTTGAATCGAGGACGATCATGGGAAAATCAGGACAGGTGGCAACTATACTCTGAAAAGCCGAGCGAAATCTACATCTGAACAGTCAGAACGGGTTCAACATTCACGACTCAATTGGCATCGTCTCAATTTCTATCGCCCCCATGCGCCACGGCTGGAAATGGAAAATATCAAACAGAAAACATTTTGCTGACTTTGTCAAGCGCACGCGAGAAATGAGGGTCTTGTACAGGCGTGTTTTAGTCAATTCACCGCCGCTTAAGTAATCATGTAACTTCTAACGTTAAAAATGGAAACACAAAATAAGCGTTGCTCTGCTCTGGTGAAAGGATCATTCCTCTTGCGACTCGACGCTGATAGCACAGTTGGAGTAAAAATGTAGGAAATATTTAAAAAAAACATGTTGAATAAATAACAATTACGAAAGCTACCACAACAACTCCACTTACGATTAAAGAGAGCGCAGGTCACCGTTTTGTTTACACTATGGTTGGTAACTATAACTTGACATCATTCTCATCACCGCATGTCAGACAGAAGATTGACTTTTACTTTTATGAATACGCAGTTGCTGACTGCGTATTCAAAGGCCCCAAAAATGCCAAGTGGCCAGCAACAAACAGCACGATCAGAGCTGTTCATGCGTTTTTTTTTTTTACCGAGCAAGCTCGGGAAATTAGATGATAAGGAAGAAAGTTGAGCAGAAGGTGAAAGTTGTGGAGTGGGTTAGGAGTGTGAATCTCCAAAATCTACTGTGCAACGGCGTTTTCGCAGCCAATTCAACTGTCCTCATGCACCGAGCAGACAGTCAGTGAGTCAATGTGTCAAACGATTCTGTAATGCTGAGAGTGCTAAGGGTGGTAAGCCTTAGCGCGGCAGTTAACAACACAAAACTGTCATCGTGTCACGGACCCGCGCGTTTTCATATTGAGCGTATCTTAGACTGATCCTTCATCATCATCATCATCCGCCATGGTCCATCCACTGCTGGATGAAGCCCTCCCCCCCAAGCCGCTGCCGCCACCTCTCACGAGCCTGTGATGCGATAATACACCTGGCACCTGCACAAAAAACTGATTTCATATCTCCAATCTCCCCGCTGGACGTCCTCATTAAGGGAAGAGAAACCCCTTCACGGTGTGCTCTATGAAACGGTAAATTAGTCGCGTGTTCGATTAGACGTTATAGGATTTCAAAATGGTGTTGAATTGACTGAATTACCCAGTATTATGATAAAGACGTATACATGAGGCAATGAAATGGTTGGGCGTATACTTACCAGCTTGTTTTTCATTGTTGGGTTTGATACAGCGAACGTAGGAAGGGTCTTTGGACATCAGGATCTCCATGAGCTTCCCCAGACTGCTCTTAAACTGGGCACCAATCTAATTTGAAAAAAATTACATGGAAAAAATCCCACAGACATGCCGCTATCAAAATTTACCATGAAGTTTGTCAGATGAAAATGTGCAGAACTGATTTAAGTGTGCTTCGTGTAAACAAACATCTATTACTTTTGCTCGATTATAAATTTGAATTATGTATTTACAGTTCCTGGCCATTTCTTCTCGTTCAGTTCTTGGGGGCAGAAGCACTCCTTGATTATCATATTTCCAGCTCCACACATGACCTAATTGTGGCGATGGCACACATACACATACATACATGCACATATGGGAATTATTGACATCGTTGACACGAATAACATACACAGATGATCGTGGCTGGCTGGTGTAAAATTGCAAATGTCTTTCCAGAAGGATTAGAAATATATAATGCCTTTAACTTAAAAAAAAAATCTTAAAACCATTCTTTGATTTATAATCTTAGCTCTTTCGGTAAAGTCACGTTGAAGGGAAACAATAAAATAATAAAATATATAAACACACCTGATGACGACCGTTTGTGTTATGGTCGAAAGGTCGTGATAATTTTTTTCTTTTATATATTTTATTATTTTATTGTTCCCCTTTAACGTGACTTTACCGAAAGAGCTAAGAATATGAATTACTGCAGTCACGAAAGCTTTAAATCATTCTTTAATTATTAAGGCTCCCAAATATTCAGCCCAGAGGTTGACTGGTATCACTCTTAGGGCATTGTCATATTCAAGTTCTGAACTGCTTTAAGTCTTGCGATAAATACTTACAGATAAATTATCTCGGTTGGCTATGTACAATGCGAAAGAAGTTCAACATACATACATCCCCACCATCAGTGAACTGAGTCATTTGCCTTCCGTGAAGAGTGACATTAAAACTGCTGGAAATCAGGCAAAGGCCACGACCAATTAACTAACTTTACATAGGATTACCCAATTTTTATAAACAATTTATTTTCGAGACAACTAAACGACCGTGTTTTTGTTTCCTCTTTAATCTCAAGTTAATTAATTGATTGGGTGAGTAAATAACAGCCAGTACTCCCATTACTTCAGAAAATTGACTGTAATAGAATACCCATTAAATATTGACTTAAAGCTTTCGTGACTGCAGGAATTCATATTCTTTGGGTCTTTCGGTAAAGTCACATAGATAGGTTCAAAGAAAATAACAAAATAACAAAAAACTACGACATTTCGATTGCAACACAATATGAATACCCATTAAGTGTATTCTGTTCCAATTAGCTGTGATGTAATAACAAACAGTGGCCTCCATTTATTACAGTTTCATATTTTTTTACAACAGGATTAGGTGGTACGGATTACTTAACCAGTGACCTTACCTTTAAAATAATTTTAAAAAAAATCCTCTATATACGAGAATAATCACATTTAACCAAACCGGCACAAAGGCGTATACATTGTCGAGCAATTAAGAACATTGCAGTAAGAACATTGCTTGCGAGAAAATATTATAGATACCGCAAAGTGTACTAACGTGCATGACGAAATGTTAAAAACAGTAACCCGTGAACGTATAGTTTTTTCACCCACCATACGTGGTTTTGCTAATAGTAATTTACTTGAGACCTGACAACCCTTTGTTCGCCATGTGCTGCACAAGTGTGACTCACAAATCATCTATGAAGAAGAGATTAATTTGCACAACCAAGTTTTAAACAAAATGACATTAAAAAGAACAAACCTCCTTTAGGTTTCTTAAGAGCAGGTCCTGATTTTTGTCCAGGAATCCTGTTAAACATGAATAATCAGTTACAACGCATACAGTTTTCTAACAAATTCGTGTTTGTCATTTAAAATGACAATGAGTAAGAATTATGACGTCGAAATACTGCGAGGGACTGAAATGGCATTGGGAGACTATCACCTAGCAGTGTATAGATAATAGTTGTCGAAGATAATGATGATGGCGATACAGAACAATATATCAATTTATTTTGTATACATGTTTTAGGTGCGAACTAAATACAACATTACACTGCAAGCTAATAAACTTGTGTGACAACCAGAGCTCGTTGAGGCAGAGGGGTAGCGGTTAACGGTTTTGTCCTATGAACTTAGTGACCTGAGTTTGATATCCGGCCTGGGCTAACATCACAAGAGAGTGATAGGTGATACAGCCGTAGAGGCCCCCTTTGCCCACCTGCACTGACCAGCATGGTGAAGTATGGTAACAACAAAAACCCATTAACCACATGGCATGAGCAGGCCTTCATCCAATTTTCCAATGTCGATAAATTATCATAATTATTACTTTTGTGTGCTAACTTTATTTAGCAATTAAACTGCATTTAATCTCATAAATAAGAAATACTAACCCATCTTGCTAAAAGCTTTTGGTAAATAAAGTAAATGTAAAGACATGTTTAGTCTGTCAATAACCACAGCAGAATAAGCACGAAGATGTGATGTAACGTAAAGTAATTCTACGTAGAGTGGCGTTCACGTATCACATTTTAAATTCAACAGTTTTAAAATGGTACGGTACTTATTTGTGTCTACTTCTCTGACCTTTCACGTTGTAGTTAACCTCTCCAGCATAGTGCCGCAGTTGGAATTCATCTCGTTTGATTTCTCTTCTGTTCTTATGATCGCCAAGTTTGTGGCTGCAGGTAAATGCATACACGAACAAATGTTGCCACACATATGCTGACATTTTCCCCACTTCATTCCATTTGTTCGATCACTTATGTTACGTGAGGTTAACATTCAGTTCAGAAATCGTCAAGCAGTGTAGCGTGTGCGTTCATGGAATAGCTCCAAGGAGCGATTGTACATCTTTAAAGTGACCTTCTTACCATGCACGCATTCTCACAAGCGCTGCTGTGAGATTGTCGAGGTCGACATCAATTAAAAAAAACACATGTTTATTTTAAAATCTCAGCAGTGGAATTTGATTCTGATTCTGATATTGTTTATTGTAACTTTCTGATCCACCCCTGCTGGAGCTTCATAGCTCATCGGATCCCTCGAATATGAAGATTATTATTCTTTAATTAGATAAATCAAGTACAAAACCAAATGTAAGATGATGGTTTTTTTGTGTGTGTGCGCAGTCTTTGGTGACCAGGAGAGACCAATCCATAACTTAATACAATTGAGAACAGCAGTTTGAATAATTGCGTGGCTGCCCAGAATCCAGGAATTAAGCAATGCCAGCTCAGGGCTCTTGACATCTGAACCACGATGGCACCTCAATAAATAGCTTTAAGGAGCACATCCTCAAACAACACCACAATTTACGTAAACACGTGGGCAGAAATAATTTAACGGGCAACTACGTCGAGCATATGCATTTCAATGCCACCGCCTGAAACATCATCACTCTCTTAGAGGTTAGATGTGTACAGGGGTGGGTGGGTCAGGGACGATACGAAGGCTGCGTTGCATATTGGAGTTTTAGCCGGTCCAAATAGGGAGCCAATCCCATTTCTAGAAACTCATGCCCTCGTGGCTGTGTTTCACGTTCCTTTCGTTTCAAGAATCAAATGCGATTGTTTGTTGTGCAATAGATAAACGCATAAGCGTGACAAAGATACCATTATCACAGACTTACACACACACACTCTATCCCTGTATTTTTTTTGGGTTATCCTGCACAATATGCAATATATCCATTTTGAGATCGGATGGGTTTCCTACGTTAAGAAGTGGGGATGGCCTCCAATTTTCCCCTCTAGTTTCTCCAAGAAGCTGAGGTCAGTAGTTTCTCCTGGGCGCAGACATTCTTCATCCTTAGATAGGGGATATTGCACCGTTAGAAAATACATAGAGAGCAATTGTGCAGATTTAGAAAAAAGCTGTCATAACACTGGTTTATTTTCTAGATACAAGAGGTTAGATCATCAACATCATATTATTTTGAGACATCTTCCACTGCCAGGGCCAAGATAAGCTCAGATAAATAAACGGTAAACGTGTTGTCATCCCGTGTAAATGTGGCGGAAGATTAAACTGTTGAACATTGTGCAAAAATGTACGTGATTAACCCTGAAGCAATTGTTAGTAGGCTTGCCGCAATATTTTTTTTCCATGATACAATTCGATAAGGAATTTCACAACATGACGATTATCACAATATCACTTTGTTCGGCTAAATCCTCGCTTAACGCGTCGTGTTCACACAACGTGCTTTCGCTACAGCCCGGTTTCTTCCACGACGTAACACTTATCCGCACAATGCGGAACGCGCACCGTTATAACACAGCCTCCGAGCCGTTGACGACAAACTACTTTCGCGAGCTGCGTGGATGAGCGGTATGGGAACTCTGGGTACAGGCGTGGAATGATAGAGTACCTGGCCGCCTTACCCTCATCTCAGTTCTCTGTACTGCCATCTTACTGTGTGTGTGTGTGCGTGGACATCGTACCTTGCCAAACTTTATCATTACATTACTCCCGATCGGGATATTGTTTTGAATTCATGCGGTTTTTTTTTTACTTTACGCGGCACTTTTAAGGAACGTATTCTACTACGTTAAATGAGAAATGACTGTAATTGTATTTCACATTGTTATCGTATCAGTTTTCACGTTGCTGTCTTGGAGTTCACTGAACATCAGCCTGGCCCCTAGGTCTTCTAACAATTGCAATGCCTACAACGCATGTATCGTCAGTTACACGAGGAATAGTCCGTTAACCACACGAGTTAGGAACATGACGTAATAATCACCGTGCTGTCAATTACTTCGGAATAAGTTTAACAATTAATGCATTGCAATGATTGCTTATATTGTAAATTATTTTTTTTGCAGCAAAGACAAGATGCCAAAACAGACGACACAATTATCGTGGACATTAAATTGCGCAGGACATCATCGTTACATTGCCATACTGCATTTACTTTGCCCATTGGGCACTTCCGGCCACATCGGCCAATGGAGACCACCAGGACAACTGTGCTGACACTTACCAGAATGGCCAGGATGCCTTTGTGTTTCTGCTCCACCAGGTCACAAATGATTTTGTTGTCGAAATATAAAATGCTCTCCCACTTCACCACGCACAAAACCGGACAGCACATCATCAATATTGTTATCATTCGACACAAGAAAAATATCACCATTGGAACCTCCTTTGCCAGTAGCAAAATATGATAATTGATTTTTACCCTTTTATCTGGTAATAAAAATGACACCTTTTTTTTACAAGGAGTCATGTTTGCATTGACCACAATACCTGTGGTCGGAATGCAAACAAAAACATAACTCTGATAATGTTTTGGCGTGATCTGGTCCAACACCATGTGAGACGAGGCTCTAAGGAAAGCTGTCTCGGGTGTGGACCAATCAATTTCAAGGACAGTGCATACATTATCAGAGTTATGTTTTTTGTTTGCATTCCGACCGCAGGTATTGTGGTCAATGCAAACATGACTCCTTGTAAAAAAAAAGGTGTCATTTTTGTTGCCAGATAAAAGGGTAAAAAATAAATTATCAAGAAAAATATCATGAATCAAAGGTGGAGTTGTGGTAAAAAACAACCGAGCTGAAACGCTGACTGGATCAAATGTGTCTCTCACCTCAATGCCCTCTGCCTCATACTCGACCTGCTCCGTACCCAGCGTGTGAGTTATGAAAAGTTGCTGAAGCTTCTCGTTGCAGTAGTTAATACACAACTGCTCAAAACTTCAAAGAGGGTCAGACAATAAAGCAGAATAATGCTGGGTTACTAATTGTCCCTTAAACCACAACATAACGCAGCTGATTTAAAAAAAAGTGAGCAGCCTCGCAATCAGAAGGTTGCGAGATGAAATCCTGGTTGGATTGACTCAGCCCATTATCCCGCCAGGGTCGATAAAATACCCACCAATTTGTGGCGAAGTTATGAATGGTTGTCCTACGGACAGACATGCCCCAGCCATAGGAATATGGAAATTCTGCTACAAGTTGAGGGCTGTCAACAAGATACGAGCACCGCCTCAGGGATCAGTTTAAAAATCAATGTGACTTTGGCTATTCATGACACACAAGCACAAATACCGTACGTCACATTGTCAAGCCACACATACACTATGAAGACAAAGCCATACACCTAATTAGTGGTCATGTGTTTTGAGAATGGGAAACTACTTTCGAATTTTTTTAAACTGAGCAAACCACGCGTTTTAGTTTCAAGCCACTCCTGCAAAATGTACGGATGCATTTATTTTTGATTCCGGAGGCTGTTGTTGCTGAAACATTTGAAAACACATGTGAACAATTGTGTAGTTTTTTGCAGAATGCATGACCCGGGGGGCTTGTGTCCACCAGCCAAGTGGCTCATCAAAGATATTATTTAGGGGGGCACTGTATAAAGGCTGCCCCCCACCCTCCACCCCCCCCCCCCCCAGCTAAAAGCATACGTACAGCACTTTTCTGGACACTTTCCTCAAAATATTTGAGCAGCCAATAGTAATCCTACGAAACAGATTCTGTATTTATAATACAAGTCTGTCAATGTCACTTTAGGTCTGTGATGAGTATTATTATTATTGTGTAAAAGCTAAAGAAAAGATTATTCACCTGTTATGTTGAAACACTTCGAATCCATAAATGTCTAGAAAACCAATGACCGCATGTCTCCCTCCTTCCTGCAAACCCGCAAGTTCAGATTATTTTGCATGTACAGTTATAGTTAAAAAAATCAAACCTATTAACAGTACAGAAAACAGTGCCGTATACAGCCCACTGCTACAGCACATTTGTGGCGAATGTATTTAATCATGTGCATGTGACCATACACAAAATACTATGTTGATGGCTCTCTGTTAAAAAGAAAATGGGTTAAACCGAGCACTGAGAATACACTACAACTCAAGCCTTCTGTAAGTCACGCGACTTGTGTAACCCCCATTCTCAATCCCACTTCAACCCCCCGCACACCCTCCCCGTGAAAGCAACTGCTCCGTCTCCTCCCTCTCTGTCCTCCTCCCTGCTCATCATCACCCTCTCATCCCCGACTTCTTGGTCCGGTCATTCCTTCTCCCCGACGTGGCATCCCTTCCCTTTCCCGGTTAATTTTCCCCGCCTGTCCTTTTGCGTGGCTAACCACTGCTCCCCTTTCTCGTGGTGTACAAAAGGGAACGCTTCAAATTCAGAATTAAATGCACGTATTCTGACTGCAAACCGAGTGACTGTGGGGTGGAACAGTCGTACAGCTGTTGGCGCACCGCGACATTAACCCAGCAACATCAGTGGCAAGTGAAATCTGACCAACCCCTGGTCCCTTTTTTCACCAAATCGCGCTGACCAGCACGGCAAAGTATGGTCAAACAATCCTCATGATAGACATGGCATGGGGGGGGGGGGGGCTTCACCCAACAGTGTGTTGACAAAGGTCTGTAAATTATTTTTATTTAGTCTCACAGCACGGTGCTGATGTGCTTTATAAATGGCTCAATAGCCTTGACGCATCTCTGAGGCCACAGAACAAGTGTTCTGTGATTACCTTGCTTGCCAGTGAATTGTTGAGCTGGCCCACCAGCCAGGAGAAAGCTCGCTCATATATGGCCTTTGCCAGAGCATCGCGGGCATGGGCTGCTTGGACCGGCCCCAGTGGACTCACCACCTGCAAGATATGCCGCTCTTCAATCAATCACCACGAGGCCATCAATGGACAACAATGCTACACCCAGCCGAGATTTAAAATTAGCTTCGGTAAATCACCAGGTGCCACTGTTCCAGAAGGCAATCACCTGGTCCAAGAAAACCGATGTGTTTGCAGTTGTATCAAAGGGAATAATTTTGGAGGTCATGGTATTTTGATTTAAGACAAGCTGCGAAGATTACGAATGCAGTGTACAGAAAAAAAACCACCCCACCATATTATTAATATCACGTAAATTTTTGCTCTATAACCTTCCCCATTAGCTAAACTGTTATTGATGCACGTGAAAACCTCGAGGTAATACTTTAATGACTGGTCAGTAACAACGCCTGGATAATGCTCCTTCAAAATCAAATTCATTTTAAATTTCGATTTAAAGCTTTCGTGACTGCAGGGATTCTTCTTCTTGGTTCTTTCGGTAAAGTCACGTAGAATGGAAATAAAATAATAAAAATAAAACATAATAAAATACAATTTTCACGACGTTTCGGCCACAACACAAGTAGCCTTCTTCAGGTGAAGGAACAGAACTGTCGGGACGACAGCGCTTCAAATGAAGATAAATTCATTTCAGTTGCGAGGCATAGCCTGCCTTGGTGAAAATCCAAGCCCTCGAGACCAGCCACACCTGCGTAAATATCCGCAGGTGTCAAACATGGGTATTGCCTACTGGGCAAGTCCCGACAAGTGGCAATACACTGTCGTGTCTGCCGATGCAATTTATGACCTATCAACTATAATGCTGACATACGTAAATATGCTAACTGCAGATGACAACCAAATAACATTAACAGTAGCAGTAAATTTTTATTTAAAGCTTTCGTGCCTGCAGTGATTCATATTCTTGATTCTATCACGTAAAGTCACATTGACGGGAAATAATAAAATAATATATATAAAACAATAAAATTCTCACGTCGTTTCGACTGCACCACAAGCAGTCATCATCAGGTGTGAAAACCAACGGCAAGAACATTTGAAAGAAGTGGCGGTTTATATTTATTTATTTTTAAACGTTAGCACCACGGATAGCGATTTGACAGTTTGTTTAGATGGACGAGTCCATCTATGTTCGGAAAAGAGGAGGGGGGAGACGAAAATGTAATGTATGCTGTCTCGGACCGCATTCGTGAACACAAAGCAGACCTTAAACACGGTAGGACCAACACCTCGGCCGTGGCAGATCACTGTTATAATTCAGTAGGCTCACATGACATTGACTTCTCCAAGACAGAGGTTCTTTGCAAGCCATCTGGCTACCATGAGAGATTCGTTCATGAGGCTATCCACATATACAAACACAGAGACAATTTCAACCGAGAAGATGGATTCTGGCTTAGCAATCATTGGAAGTATTTGATAAACCATTTCGGGTCTTAATTGATTGTTCACGCTTACGGTGGCTTTCAGACAGCATACATTAATTTTTCCTCTCCCCCCTCCTCTTTTCCGAACATAGATGGACTCGTCCATCTAAACAAACTGTCAAATCGCTATCCGTAGTTCAATTCTGTCCGTATTATTAACTATTAAATTTAAATATTTTATACGTATGAAGAATAGGATTTAGTCGTTCTGGAAATAAAACAGGTCTTAAGATGTTCAAACACTAAATGGATACCTATTGCAATGCATCAAGTCTGCATTACCTCACATACTTATGGCAAAACATGCAAACAGACATGCACTGATAATATATGCATTGTATTTGAAACTGAACGGCCTACACTCGAGACAGCCTTCATTATGGCCTTGTCTCACCAGTGTTAGACTAGAGAGCACCAAAAGGCGAACAGGACAAAGGCAATGCAAATATTAAACCATTAACAGCTCGGGTTGAGCAGTTATAGCTACGGAACCTTTTTGCCAGACACCGGGGCCAGCCCAGGACACTCTGGCGGGACTATATCCATCGCCAGGGAAAGGGAGGTCTGGACCACCCGACTCAACACGCTGCCACCGCGACCCTCACCAGGACAAGCGGATTGAGAAACGAATTAACAAATTGATGAAATAAGAATAATAGGTATAAAATATTATACCTACGTGACTTTACGCACGTGACTTTACCGAAAGAACCAAAGAGTATGGATTCCTGCAGTCACGAAAGCTTCAAATCTAGAAACAATAATAGGTAAAAAATAAATTTTTTGTTATTTTATTTTTTACCTACGTGACTTTACCCAATAGAACCAAAGAGTATGGATCCTTGCAGTCACGAAAGCTTCAAATCAAGGGGAATAATAGGCTTCACCATTTCTGGCAATAACACAGGAGGAGTTAAGATGGCGTTTGAACATCAAGATGGCGTTTGAACATCCTATTCTTCTTACTTCATCATTTTGATCATGGCAAAAACGGTCCCATAATTGTATTCATACATCACTTTTTGAGCATACAATGCATATATGCAAAGGTAATATATACTAGGTGTTTCCAATGGCATTGCTGCTCTGAATAGTCTTATTTGAGCCTCAGGCATTAAGTGGCCTATAACAACCCCCTAAACGTATCTTTGGCTCCGAGCCTCACGCATTCACACTGAACCCCGTAAATTTTAAAAGTGCCTTTGGATTTCTGAGCCTTGGCAATAAACAATGAAGCCTACAAATCCTAAACGTGCCGCTAGTCTGGCCAGTCTATCCACTACCCAGTAAACATGGAACATTGGGCCAACGTTAGTCCAAAAGTTCAAAGCAAATTGCTAACGTAGGCCCAACGTTGCAAGTTTACTGGGTACTTTGTGACTGGCTACACTGCATATATGCATATACCAATTCCATGTGTGTTGTGCACTCATGTATAGAATATGAACATTAACTGATCATCTAAATGTAACCGTAATTAGAATGCTTGCTGTCCGTTGAGTACTGTGACAACATCCCATGCGCCACCGACTTACTGGTGACAAACGCAGATTATTAACACAGATACTGCTTCACAAAGGTTGGAGGGAGCTGGACAGAACATCGTGGTTAGGTAAGGGGGTCAAATGAGTTCGTCCATTTTGGCTGACTCAACCACCTTTAAATGGAGGAATTGCTCCACCAACAGGTCCATAACGTCAGTCAAACAGAAAAGTGAAAAATGGTGCGACAGGCCAGAGAGCTCCAACGTTCACCTAAGCGGGTGACCCGTGAGACGTGACAACTCATGCGAATGTTAAAGCTGAGAATTGTTTGAGGGAGAAATCAAAACAAATGGGGTGTTGAAGGTACAGGTTAATACAGGACAGAGGCAGAGAGAGACTTTGTGCAGGTATTTAGTGCAGTTAAAGAATTAAATGGATCAGCGCGGATGAAACCGCAAAAATGTACACACACGCGCGCGTGCCATGCAACATAATACACCGTTTCTTAACGATAGAAGGGCGCCTTTAATAGTTATTTAATTTCATCTGCTGCACGTCAAGTCTTGCAGACATGTCGGCCACTTTGAGGTGCGCTATCATGTTGAGGAGCGTGCTGCTTTGTTAAATTATTAGTTTTGGAATGTTCAAATTAGTACCGATTTTTCCAAAATGTAAAAATGCCACAGTCACCGTTATGATGCAGCAATGAAACCACAACGCTGTGCGCAGTTAATAATTAGCGGTTGTATTTACAGCTGCAATGATGTGTGTGTGTGTATATGTCTACTTAACGATATATGACGGGGGGCGGGGGGCATTTAACTTTATTTTATTGACACACGTGGAAAGGTCGTTGTCCTTACTGCGCGCCTTGACATACTGATGCAGCCTAACACAGTGTTCAATCGCAACTGGACGTCACGTTAACGAAGGGCCGTTATTTCACCAAGTCGCGTGCAATACTTACGCTAATTTGACTATCTAGAAGTGAGGAAGCAACCTTTGAAAAGGACACCTACATTTATTTGAACATTTTGTATAAATGCAAAATATGGAACGTACAAAAATCGAGATGTTAAGATTCAATTCAACGAGTGGTTTGTTTAAAAGTGATTCTTACTTCTTCTCCGCTCGCTGATATCGTCTTTTTGGTGAGTGCACTTTCGAGAGTTTCCTCTGAAATGTCCAACAGCTGAATTCCACATGAAACACAGCGAACCACACATTCTTGATGCACAAAACAACTACCTCGGTGCCATATACTGTAGCATCACAGCAATAATACAGTATATTAAAAAAATCTAAATCAATTAATAAAGCACATGAATAATTAGCGCTGGCACAGCAGTTAGTGCACTGCGCCACAAACTCGTTAACCTGAGTTTGATTCCTGGCTATGGCTAACATCGGTTATAGGTGATATGTGAACTGGCCTTTCCCCTGCATCAACCCACACTGACCATTTTGGTGAAGTCCGGTCAAACCATTTCCAGGACTGACACGGTGTGTGTGTAAGGCGTCCTCCAGCAGTGGATTGACAACGGGTTGAAACGCTTTCTTATTTATTAACATTAGGTCTAAATTTTGATTTAAAGCTTTCGTGACTGCAGTGATTCATATTCTTGGTTCTTTCGGTAAAGTCACGTTGAAGGGAAACAATAAAATAATTAAATATATATATGTAACAATTAAATTCTCACGACGTTTCGACTGTAACACAGTCATCATCAGGTGTGAAAGCCAACGGCAAGAAACATTTGAAAGAAGTGGCAGTTCGCATAAATGCATAAATGCCGTTGGTTTTCACACCTGATGATGACTGTGTTACGGTCGAAACGTCGTGAGAATTTTATTGTTTCATATATATTTTATTATTTTATTGTTTCCCTTCAACGTGACTTTACCGAAAGAACCAAGAATATAACATTAGGTCTATTTTAAAACGCATGAGATTAATTTATATATTTTTTTCTGGTCAAGTTTATTTTGATTCTCCAGGTGAGAACACAAGAGACAGAGTGACCTGTGTCACCCTGTCTCGTGATCTGGCTCACCAAAACGACAAAATAAAAAAAAACGAATCAAGTACATTCATGAAGCATATACGCCACTGAATGGCGATGTCTGCCACAGCGCCTGTGCCAGGCTAGGTGCACTTTTAAAGAGAGCTGAAGTAATGCCACGTACAGTTGTTTTATTTTGTAGGAAAAAATACTGCATGCACATGTTGTAACTTTACACCAGCGGTAATAGTTTATTTTAAGAGGGACGTTGTGGTCCTTACCTTGCTGATGACGTGAATTTCAGTGCTGTCAGTAATCAGTGCGTACCCTGTCGGGCTCGTAGTGTACCTTGTGTTGCCGAGGTGAATCACGCTGGCTATGACATCAAATAGCGTCTGCAGACACCGGACAACCAGAACATCGACTACCAGAACATCAACAACCAGAACATCAACAACCAGAATATCCGCAGCACTGCAATTAACGAGTAGCAGATGCTTCATGGATAATCTGCCGATACATACGCTATAGCCCACAGTGTAAAAACATGATTTCTAACATAGAGTAACACAATGACCAAATTATGTATTTACTTTGGATGCATATTTTGAGATAAAAAAACAAATAAGCATACATTCAAGATATGCATTGCAAATGTCAGTGTCATTTGTTTATTTACCCTTTGTCTAAACCAGGATCAACATGTCAGGATGAATTAGCTTTTGATCTGGTGGCGGGTGTTGGAGGATACGCACATGCAGCTATCCATAGTTAATCTATGGCAGTGGCTCTTAAGCTTTACTGCAGTCTTTCACCCCTTTAATTCTCAATCATTAAATGATTTTGACTTAAAGCTTTCGTGACTGCAGGAATTCATATTCTTTGGGTCTTTCGGTAAAGTCACGTAGATAGGTTCAAAGAAAATAATAACAAAAACCACGACGTTTCGATCACAACACCAGCGGTCGTTGCGATCAAAACGTCGTAGTTTTTTTACCGAAAGATCCAAATATGTTTTTTATTCATTTGAATAAATACATAGAGGGTTTGATTAAACAAAATAGTTGTACCTACCTGCCCGTGCTTAATTTGTGTTTCGATTATTTACCTTCTATAAAGAATGCGTCCATGTCTCGCACCCCCAGAAAGAGAAACTCGCACGCCGAGGGGGTGCTTTCACCCCCGGGTTTGCGACCACAAATAAAAGTGAACACGTATAAATAGTCCCAGCATCCTAATACACCTCTTTTTCTAATTGTGTTCAACAGCTGTATCACCTAATCTCAACAACAAATACCCAGCCAACTGCCGTACTCACAATAATAATAATAATAATCCACAGCACGATATCAATCCCACTTATGGATGAATGTCTCTCCAGAACGTATTGGTCATGGGGATGGTCTGACCATACTTCACCATGCCGGTAAGTGGGTGTTGGTGAAGGGAAGACCGGTTTGGATATCACTCAACCCTCGTGTTATCTAACTCGGATCACCTGAGTGCAGTGCAGAGTACATTGCGCTAATCACTGGGCCACCGCTCCCCCACTGTAACAATACAAGCATTTAATTAACGCACTAACCCATGTGGATGCTTCTCATTGTTTTGTCTTTTTGCATTATTTACCTGTAAATATTCCTTGAGATGAAACATCATCACCTTTGCAAGGTTGTCCAGGCTACCGTATTCATAATGAAGTTGTTGTGGGTTTTTTTTTACTGTAATTACAACTTTTACGTTCGAAACTTCACGTTTTCTCTCGCATTGGAAAACGGTTCTTTTGATACAAGGGGCTCTTGGGGATACATGAAAACAAAACGGAGCCCTTGGGGGGAGCTTCCCATCACTTTTAAATATCGGTGCACTGACGGGTCACGTGCATCTCCTTGGTCAGCTCAGCGTGCCCGCTCTTGCCCAGACATTCTACTGATAACACTCCCTCCTCCCCTCCACACACGCGCGCGCACGCGCCCGCGATTAAAGTACAAATGGATAGCTGTTCCCTGTGAGTTGGTCCAAAGAAATGCTTTTTGATGACCGTGTCATTTGTCACACATCCAGCATCTGGATCGGAGAACATGTACATGCGTGCAGAGGAGCGGGCTTCGTTGTGATGCACCGTGTGTGCGCACAGCAGCCAGCAACTGATGAGTCACCCAATAAGCCCATGCTCTCCCGCTAGCTATTCTTTTGCACACTCTCTCTCTCTCTCTTCTCCGAGTCCCTTACCAAACTCTCCCATTCCACCCACGGCAGTCCAACGCCCTCGCCGCCTTCCTTTAGTACACAGAGGGAACGAGGTAGCCACAGCGCGTTGTGGGCACTCTATGCTCGAATCTACTGACGGTTCGACTCACTTGTGTCTGCTTTCATTGTAACTGCGGCCGTTGACATTTCACACCATTTTAATCTTTGGTTTAAGATATTAAGAAGAAACAAACTGCCTGTTCGTATCGTCGGTTACCAGGTGGATAACATATGCGTATGCACCAACATACATTTGTCAGCACAATACAATTATATGCATACATGAGTATACATTACTGTACGTGTAAAAGGTAAAAGGCGCAGCCCTGCAATTGCTTTGCGTCAGCCACCGCTGGTGGAAGGATCTCTACTAAAGACAGCTCTTGAGAGCCCCTCGAGTGTTTATTTTCCCGACTCTGCCACACTGGCCAGAAAAACAATCTTGAAAGAGGTGGGATTCCCCACACTTTACCCTACCACACAACAACCCGCCGATCGAATGTGGTGTAACGATTTACACTCCCAGGTGCGCAGAAGTGTTGGTGGGCATGGGGGGGGGGGGGTTAAGAAACGTGCCTATTGTTTTCAGCTGTCACGCTGGGAGATTCATGACGGAAACATCCTCCTAGGATACCTGTACCCATGCATGAAAAAAATAAATACGTGTGATGCTTATACCTCGATCTGTGGTTCATCAAAGCCAACGGCGTGGAAGGCCTCCTGGAGAACCCTCCAATTTTCGACATCGTTCAACGGAGATATCTTGGCCTCCTCGCCCTGTTGAGAGACAAGTGTCTTTAGTTTGTTGTCCTTCCCCCGCATCACCGATTAGCGCGGTTGGCTACGTACGGTGCGAAAGAAGTTCTACGTGAGGACGTACATTCATCGAGCGTCACATTTATAAACAAACGTTGAAGCATGAAGATTAAACGACAGCGAGAGTGAAATGCTATGGCAGTGCCCTTGCCACCAATCGAAGACGAACACCGATGCGGGAAGTTGGGGAGGTGGCTCAGCAGTCAGGGCACGGAGCCAGCACCCCCTGCAATCTTGGTTTCAAATTCCAGCAGCCACCTGATACTAGCCCTGGTTCTCAAGTATAGCGAGTTCAAGTGTAGGTCTCAGAACGGTCTTGCATGACTGTACAACAACTTCGCATTCTATTTCAGTATTCCCTTAATTCAGCGAATTCTATACGTGATAATTAAAAGCAATTGGATCAATGTGCAAGAAAGGCGATCTGCATGTCTTTGGGGCGCCATGGTGGTGGCGAGATGTTCACTACCTCACCTGGTATACAGGAGGCCGTGGGTTCAATCCCAATTCTGACCCCAGTGTATTTGGAGTTTGCGTGTCTCTCTCTCCCCGTGGTCGCGTGGATTTTTCTCCGGGTCCTCCAGTTTTTCCCTCCACATTTATAAACACGCGCTTATAGAGCATTTGGCTGCTATGAATTTACACGTAATAAGCCACTTATTTGAGCTATCATTTGTGACCAGGTCGCTTCTACAAAAGAGCCATATAGCTCAGCGAGTAAAGTAAAAAAATAAGTGTAAAAATGTATGTTCCAAGTGTGAAAGCGACTGCCACAAGGTGGAACACTGCGCCCTCTCTCTCTGATAATTCAACAAGGATATTTCTCCGTCTCATGACAAAACTGCAATATTTCAATTGCAATGTACCCTGGGAGAATATTTAAAAAAACGTGGATAAAATAAACAATTTGTGAATTCTACAGGCAGCAGGATAAACGCAGAGATAACGTGGTCCGATCATCTATTCAAACGAAGCATCTCTTTCGTAGCTGCAGAAAAGCACAATTTTTCGATCACATTTAAAAGAGGGGTGGTGTATGCATAAAATGTACGTGTGTATATATAGAGAGCACAAGTCCGTCTTTATTCGTAAACAAAGAGGACTGGGAAACATTAAGAAAGTGACTCACGTAAAGCCCACATCTTGTAAAAAAAAAACATTTCACGTATACTACGTGTCCGCATTAAGATCTATGATACATCACAAAAAAAAACCGCTCTGAAACATAAATCATGCCATCTTTAATGTGCGGTTTGACCCTTGTGGCTTAAGTAAGATGATGTCAGAACCATTGCGACATTACGCACACAATGTGAACTCGTTTTGACAAAACAAGCGGGTAATGGGAGTGAACGCCGTGGCGAGGTAAGCGTCTTGAACAAAGATGTCACCAGAAGATTGTTCACAAAAGCTGTGTTCACGTGTCGTCTATCTATAAGGCGAAAGGCAGAGAGGGGGGGGAGGGGGGGGCTATGTGAGCACCTGGGGAGTATCGGTGCAGTGGTAGCGTAGTTTGACCACGCACATCGCTGCCACGTCGATTACGTGCTGGACCTCCTCTCTGTTTACTCAGCCTAAACTAGATACAGAATTGTGCGTATGGATGTTGAACTTCTTTTACGCCGTACGTAGCCAACCGTGCAAAATTGGACAACAAACCAAACACAAAAAGCAGTTCTGCAGAAATTCGTTTTCAGTCTACTGCTCTGCCCTGCCATGTAAAGCTTGTGGCGTGCCCTTACTTTGTCCATCGAGGTGCCTCCAAGTTGACTGGCGCACACCTGCAGTTTTTTGTTGATTGATACCTGGCACGGTGGTAAATCAGGATGTCTCTTTTTTTTTTTTTTAACGCAAGCTGCAAGTGGAAAAGCAGGTAATGCTCAGACCAGTGCTTCTCAACTCCCGTGCTGTCAAATCCCCCGTGGCACCTTGGTCTGTGACTGCCCACCATCAGGTGAGTGCAGCGTGTAGTGGCTTTATTTACTTATTCATGGGAAATACCGGCAATCATGACAACTCATTATGCCTTGTTGGAGACCGTTATGGGAAAAGGCATATATGAGCAGAGAGACTTTCTGTGTATCCACATTGGCTTGCCAACCATTATTATCTAGCTGCATATGTTCAGGGTTTGAAAAATAAATATCCGGACAAAACATTTAGATTTTAAGACGCAGAATGGAGTTTTGCTTATAGGGTTACCTCTTTATGCGGGGCTTGTGTTCTTTAAAAAACGGCGCGAAACTCTAAATCGTGTAAGTTAAACAACATTTTCCCATATGAAATAAAGAAAATGGTTGGGGTTCGGGAGAGCACGTGATCGAACCTTATTCTTACGTCTACATATTTCACTGGTTACAGGAGATATATTTACAATACTACCATACATGTATTAAAGATAGTAACAGTATTATGAGACCTCCTTTGCCAGTAACAAAATATAGGAATAGGTTTTATCCTTTTAACTGGCACAAAAACTGACACCTTTATTCAAGGCATCATGTTTGCAATAACCACAACACAAGCAGTCAAAATGCAAACAAAAAAGACAACTCTGATAATAATAATTTCAAGGACAGTGCATATTATTATCAGAGTTGTCTTTTTTGTTTGCATTTTGACTGCTTGTGTTGTGGTTATTGCAAACATGATGCCTTGAATAAAGGTGTCAGTTTTTGTGCCAGTTAAAAGGGTAAAACCTATTCCTATAGTAACAGCCTATTTAAAGAAAAAATAGTAAAAAAAAATATTTTTTACACGTCGTGAAATGCTCACCAGACATATTGGTAGGCAAATGCACGCACAAGACAACATTCCCGTGGACAAGATCTTTCACAACGGCACACGAGCGCGAGAAGGCGATGCCGATGCTGCCCACGCTTTTTGCTGTCGTACTGCACTTCAGGCAGCATCGCCACTGAACTTTGTTGCCTGACTAACGATTAGCTCGCAGCGCGTTCCGTGCACCATGGCCAACGCGCTTGAGCACGTTGTTTCAACAATAGTGGGCGCATAACAAAAACGCGTGCAAATTAAATCGAACGCGTGCGTAAAACACGAGGCGAAGGCATATGCTTTTAATCGTAAAGCGGTGGACCTTGGGAGGTCAAGGAACTTTAGGTCTTGAAGACTATAGTACCGTCACAGCTCAGGTTTAGTACCAGAGCTCGCGTTATTTCCACTACGCTTGATGAGCAATGTATCTGCAAGGCCTCTTCCACCTCCCAACTCCAAACCCCGCACTGCCTTCTCCCCTATTATGTCTGAAAATCTTCATATTGCCTCTGCTCCACACAGTAGGAGGCAGCACGTTCCCATACGCCCTGCCAAATGCAAGTAATGATGATGACACTTGTTTAAATTAAAGTGCTTAACCAAATTTAAAGGGATGTTTATCTGTTTTGTATGTCGGCATTGGTGAACCAGGTTGAGATCATCAGCTCGCTACACTTGAGAATCTGGTTTAATCACGGGCGGCTGAAAACCCGATTCGAATCTTACGAAGGATCTCAGCTGTACCAGCTCAGCACTCTGAAATCTGAGACATCTGGACACCACGTCTGCTTGTAGAAATGTTTTACTTAAGCGTAGGGTACTGTTTAAAATGTCGAAGTGACATAAGCTCTCGTGTTACAAAAAATACAAAGTGTGGGGAATCCAAAAAGATATAGTTGTCCAAAAATGTGCAAATGCTAAAGGGGAAAAAAAAAAACATTTCTTGAGATTAAAGACAAATATAATGTATGGGTGTTTACATAATTTGAATTTAACTGCTAGGCCTTACCCACAACGTTCTTTAATGTTGAGAGGTATTTAGCAAGCTTGTTTGGACAAGACAAGTTTACGGGACATTTCTTGGCATGCATTAAGCACAAGCGCTTTGATGCAATCATCTCCCTCAGCAGTGTGAGCGACTGTCAAGATAAGAATGATGGGGTTTTTTTATCAATGTAAAGAACAATATTATAAAAGTGAATTCGAAGTAAAAATAATGTTTAACAGTATCAAACAAGTTGTATTTTAATTAGGGTTATTACAATATACAACACCTTTACTATAAATGTCGCTTTACAGCATTTAATGAGAGCTATATAGAGGTCCATTTGCTGGAGGCCCCTTCCACCAGCAGTGGCATGAGCAAGCAGTTGAAGGGTTGCACCTTTACCGTTCTAAATAAGACGGTAATCGATCGACACATTGCGTTTCAATTGCAATACAGTTCCTGCGCTTGAGTATAGTGCATTAGTGGCGAGTGCTATGTTCTGTGGTTTCCAGTGCTGGCAAACTCCCATGTGCATGATTGGTAATGAAGGTCCAAGGCCAAATAAAGTTATACCGAGTCTACTGGTGCTCCTTCCTTGGCAGATATGCACTTTCAGACAACGTATACAGGGCATGTGCTCTGAGTAGCGGAATGAGCAAGTAATTTCTGGGCTGCACCTTTACCAGTTACCTATAACTTTAAACGCATTTTATTCAACTGGACATCCTTACCAATGGCGAATAATGATTTAGAACAGTTGTCTTAAACAATGTAACACCAATCCTGTAATCAAACGTTCAATGAACAAGCATGCAATTTACATATGCTCAACACAACAATAACATCGCTCTGACAGAAATATAGATACTATATATCATAGGCAAATTTTAGACAATGGCCTTTCTTCATAGCATCTCTCAGCTACTGCCCAAAACAACAGCTGTGCTATATATATATTCCTCATTATAAACAAGTTTAAATCGACCAATGTGTTGAGTTAGTGTTGCTTGTGCACCACTGCCAGTGGAAAAGTCACAATAAAATGTGTGTTTGATTTAACTAAATTAAACTAATTAAATTTTGACCAGGTAAGACCTACTGAGCTATAGGGCTCGTTTTCAGACGCGGCCTGGCCACAAATGGTAGCTCAACGAAGTGGCTTATGACGTGGACATTTATAGCAGCCAAATACTCTAAACCCATGTCGATTATAAATGTGGAGCAAAAAAACCGAAGGACCCAGAGAAAAATCCACGCGACCACGGGGAGAAAGAGACAGAGAGAGACACGCAAACTCCAAATACGCAGCAGGCGTCAGGGTCGGGATCGAACCCACAACCCCCTCCATACGAGGCGAGGGTAGCGAACATCTCACCACCGCGGCGCGCGCACCGTACGCTCATCCACGCACCGCACGCTCACCAAATATCGGTAACGAGCTGGATCCCGCGCTAGTCCCAGACGGTCGAGCAAGCTCTCTCGTCCGCCAGCGAGCAACTGGTAGAAGATGTGGAAGTTTCTCTCCCCGCCGTGCTGAAGCACCACCCGTGACTTCTCCAGTAGGAAGTTCAGGATGTGTCCTCCTACGGGCGTGCCCTGGACCAGAGACCATGCGAACACAGGGCAATCAAGAGCTGCTCGTGCCGAGACCCCGGGGGGGATATTTCCGTAGCTAAAGTTCCCATCGCACCGTCTGCTTGGTTGGAAAAAACCTCTGAGACGTGAGAGCCAAACAAGACGGACATACATAATACAGGTTCTTTGGAAGGGGGGTTTAATTGCGTAAATATAAAAGAGAAGTTAAACCCGCCACCATCCGACACAGCCAATTAGTAATGTGTGTCACGTAAACAGAACATGCCAATTCATTACAGACGTAGCATTTCCCACCAGGCATATCAATAAATATCTCATTGGTGGCTTTAATTTTGGAAACATCGATAACGTCGTGAGAATGTTATCTTCATCTTGATTCATATTTGACAAACGTAAAAAAACGGGAAGCATCATCTCATTAGCTCGATGACAAGTGTTGGGAAATCAAGCGAATTAATATAATCAAAACTTAGAAAGCACGTTTCACCCAGAGGTCGCAAGGCGGTGCACAGAGCTAAAAGGAAGTAAATAACTCAGGCAATTGTAAAATATAATATAGGCACGACGTTAGCAGGACGTTGACAACTAACACATTTCTGAAAATATATAATTTAAAAAATCACTTTCTGAGATAGTGTTGTATTACTGTACTGTATATGGATTTTGTGTAGGAATAAAACTCTCTTTAATTCACCGTAGTGTGCAACACAAATCCTGCATTAAATTGTTAAAAAGCGATGGCTTTCTGCAAAATACATCACGTATCATGCCCAAGCTGACCCGAAGTGCAAGTGCAAAAAAAAATTTCGAGTAATGTAGCATGATTTTTTTACAAGGCATAATCTTGTCATATCCTTGAATTACTGCACAAGAGCAAGAATGGTGTAGGCATCCAACATGTTGCATTCTTCAGACAAGAATTATTATGATTAATGTGTCTTGATGGTTTTGCCAAATTATACCACAGGTTTATGCAATTGCCAACTTATCGCTAGAACCAATATTTTAATAAATTCGTTACCTGTACAAATCCTGAGGTATGCTGGATACTACAATAGGAGGCTTCCATTGCGATTACAGTTGCCAACATCTTTCCTTCGTCAGTTGATAGCAGACACTTATACTACAGTGCGTAGAGCAATAGAGCATGACATAGGTTAATCCACTATCATTAGGCCTATCAATCAACAAGTAAATTCGCAAAGTCCTCTTATGCTCTTAGCGGTGTCACTTAACAAACGTGACTCTTTTTTCGATTTTTTTCGCTTTGTGACAGAAGATGCACGTGTCCACAAAGTTCAGCCAACTCTCACGGGCCATTTGAACATTAGCATTGTGCACTTTTGAAAAACTTAATTCAAACCTTACAATGACCTGTTTTGTAAAAAAGAATGCTGACCCATTTTTCTGTACACCCGCGAAACAGGACGTGCATTCAATGCGACATGAAATTCAAAATCTTAAACTTAACCGCATGAACAAAACATGCTTTTGTTAAAGCAATTATCGGGGGGGGGGGGTGGTTGACAAGGAATTACTTTAAAACCATCTGTGCGAATTTCTCAGGCTGCTTCTGCCATCGTGAAGGATCAAATCATAAATTGTTTCTGGAAGCCGGGGTAATCCTTTGTGAGTGCCAATCGCCCTCGTCAGCCTCGGTAATTGCCTGGGTGGGTCACATCAAACAGCACAGCTAGAGTGGGCCAGCATACTCGCCAGCCCAGCTCGTACACAGGGGGCTCAGCAGCGCCTCTGAAATTCGCCTTCACGTTGCGCTAAAAGATAGTCGTGAAAGACGATTAGAATTGACTGCAATTTACCTCGACAATGTTTTCTATATTTAATCCATCAAATTGTGAGAATAAAAACCAAATAATAATAAGACATTTCTCTCGATTAAAATAGATTATGGGGAGTACATCAGCGTTACTACAATTTTCTAAAGGTCACCTAATATGCAATCAGATATCATCCATATAGTCGGGCAGCAGTGGTGAGTTGGTGTTGCACTGTGTTGCATCACCTCCAGATGCAGTGTCACTGAATGGAGTCGTTTGACCATACTTCACCACATTGGTCAATGCAGGTCAATATGAGATAAAATTCCAGCAGCAAGTAACATTAATGCAGAATGAAATCTGACCCCGTCCTGGTCATACCCCATTCACCAAACTGCATTGACCAAAACGGCGATTTTTGGCCACACACATGAATAACGACACAACCATCATCCAGCAACGCAAGGCAGTACATTATTATGGCCATATAATAAACAAACAAACAATAACTAAAGTGTCCATTACAAATGTAAACACAGCAATAATTCAGTTTTTCAAAAGTGCACAATGCTAATGTACAAATCGCCGTGAGAGTTGGCTGAACTTTGTGGACACGTGCATCTGCTGTCACAAAGCGAAAACAAAAATATGAAAAAGAGTCACCTCTTGATTTAAAGCTTTTGTGACTGCAGTAATTCATATTCTTAGTTTTTTCGGTAAAGTCACGTTGAAGAGAAACAACAAAATAATAAAATATATATAAAACAATAAAAAATTCTCACGACGTTTCGACCATAACTCAAACGGTCGTCTTCAGGTGTGTTGGTTCACATAAATTTATTTTTAAACGGCGCATTTATTTATTTATAAAAAAAAACGTTAGCGCCACGCGCAACGATTTGGCAGTTTACCCAGGACTAGTCCATCTATATTCTGAAAAGAGGAGGGGGGAGACGAAATTTTTTATAATGTATGCTGTCTGAAAGCCACTGTAAGCATGAACAATCAATTAAGACCTGAAATGGTTTATCAAATCTTTCCAATGATTGCTAAGAGAGAATCCATCTTCTCGGTTGAAATTGTCTCTGTGCTTGTATATGTGGATAGCCTCATGAACGAATCTCTCATGGAAGCCAGATGGCTTACAAAGAACCTCTGTCTTGGAAAAGTCAATGGCATGTGAGCCTACTGAATTAGAACAATGATCTGCCACGGCCGAGGTGTTGGTCCTACCGTGTTTAAGGTCTGCTTTGTGTTCACGAATGCGGTCCGAGACATGGCGGTTGGTTTCTCCAATGTAACTACTACCACAGAGGCAACTTAGTTTGTAGACACCAGGGTATTGTATGTCCGGAATCACATCTTTTACAGACGGAACCAGATCACGGATTTTATGTAATGTGTTGAAACGGACCTAAATCTTGTGTTTATTCAAGATTTTGGAGATATTTTTTGTGATCCCAGCAATGTAGGGTAAAGTGATGGTTTTGAAAGGCTCCTCAAGAGGGTTCTTCTTCATGGTTTGAGTGATAGCTTTGCGGATTGTATAGTCGGAGTAACCATTAGCCCTAAGAGCTTGGTGTACGTGCTTGAGTTCACTGCTTATGTGTTCCTGGTCGGATATGCATTGGGCTCTATGATACAGAGTCTTGATGAGAGAATTCTTCTGTGATGGATGGTGGTGGGAATCCGATTTCAGATAAGCATCCGTATGAGTAGCTTTCCTGTAGACAGAGTGGCTCATTGAACCATCAAGTCTCTTTTTAATTAGGACATCCAAAAAAGGTATCTTGCCATCTATTTCGACTTCCATGGTAAATATGATGGCTGGGTGTATGGAATTGATGTGGTCGAAGAATTGGTCTAGAGCAGGCCGGCCATGTGGCCAGATGACAAAAGTGTCATCCACGTACCTCTTCCATAAGGTTGGGCGCAGAGTGGCAGTCTGGATGGCGTCAGTCTCAAATTTCTCCATGAAAATGTTAGCTATAACTGGAGAAAGGGGGGAGCCCATTGGGGTGCCCTCAGTTTGTTTGTAGAAAGTTCCATTCCAAGTTAAGTATGTATTGGTTAAACAGTGTCTCACCAGGGGGGGTACCTCAGTGTTTAGTCCTTGATGAACTAAGTCTTCAATGATTGCAATGGTGTCACCAAGGTTCCTGTACCTGACACCATTGCAATCATTGAAGACTTAGTTCATCAAGGACTAAACACTGAGGTACCCCCCCTGTATCATAGAGCCCAATGCATATCCGACCAGGAATACATAAGCAGTGAACTCAAGCACGTACACCAAGCTCTTAGGGCTAATGGTTACTCCGACTATACAATCCGCAAAGCTATCACTCAAACTTTGAAGAAGAACCCTCTTGAGGAGCCTTTCAAAACCATCACTTTACCCTACATTGCTGGGATCACAAAAAAGATCTCCAAAATCTTGAATAAACACAAGATCCAGGTCCGTTTCAACACATTACATAAAATCCGTGATCTGGTTCCGTCTGTAAAAGATGTGATTCCGGACATACAATACCCTGGTGTCTACAAACTAAGTTGCCTCTGTGGTAGTAGTTACATTGGAGAAACCAAACGCCATGTCTCGGACCGCATTCGTGAACACAAAGCAGACCTTAAACACGGTAGGACCAACACCTCGGCCGTGGCAGATCATTGTTCTAATTCAGTAGGCTCACATGCCATTGACTTTTCCAAGACAGAGGTTCTTTGTAAGCCATCTGGCTTCCATGAGAGATTCGTTCATGAGGCTATCCACATATACAAGCACAGAGACAATTTCAACCGAGAAGATGGATTCTATCTTAGCAATCATTGGAAAGATTTGATAAACCATTTCAGGTCTTAATTGATTGTTCACGCTTACAGTGGCTTTCAGACAGCATACATTATAAAAAAAATTCGTCTCCCCCCTCCTCTTTTCAGAATATAGATGGACTAGTCCTGGGTAAACTGCCAAATCGTTGCGCGTGGCGCTAACGTTTTTTAAATAAATAAATAAATGCGCCGTTTAAAAAATACATTTATGCGAACCAACACACCTGAAGACGACCGTTTGAGTTATGGTCGAAACGTCGTGAGAATTTTTTATTGTTTTATGTATATTTTATTATTTTGTTGTTTCTCTTCAACGTGACTTTACCGAAAAAACTAAGAATAAGAGTCACCTCTGTTAAGTGACACCGCTAAGAGCAGAGGAGGCCTTTGCGAATTTGATTGATAGGCCTAATGATAGCGGATTAACCAATGTCACGCTGTATTGCTTTACGCACTGTGGTGTAAGTGTCTGCTATCAACTTGTTTATGTCAAAGTCAACGGCCGAGAATGTCATTATAATCTTTTCATATTTACAGGTTACTCAGAATGCCCTCCTCTTCTCTACGTCTATGTCTCTACCATGGCTCTATGTATTGACTGCAATTGACAGTAATGCATGAACTCCGTTGAGCAACTAGTGAATATTGAGGGATTGTCTTTAAACTCGCCATGGCGATATGTTAACTATCTCGCCTGGTATACGTAAAGTCGTGGGTTTGATCCCGACCCTGACGCCTGTATATTTGGAGTTTGTATAATCGTCTCTCCTTGGTCGCGTGGATTTTTCTCCAGGATCCTCTGGGTTTCCCCTCCACGTTTAGAATCGACATGGGTTTCGAATATTTTGCTGCTATACATTTGCACGTCATAAGCCACTTCGTTCAGCTATCATTTGTGGCCAGGTCGCTTCTGAAAAAAGAGCTATATATCTCAGTGGGTTTTAGCTGGTAAAATAAAAAAAAATCTTTTTTTTTAAAGGCAAATTAAAAAAACCAGGAGGCGTGGCCTTGAAGATAACAAACTTGAGGTTCCAGTGGCACCCGATTAAGAATATAGAGTATTAAACTTTAGAAGTATTGTAATCTTTTTTAAATTATGAATTGAACATCTCAATTGGGCATGAAAGATAAGAAGCTGTTGTTGAAGATATAGCAGCCTTTTAAAAAAAACACATACATGATCAGAGAAAAAAACTAATTTTTGGCTTTTCAATTATAAATTTGAGAAGATAAAACAATATGCATTCATAATTAAACAATGATGAGCAATATCATGATCGGATAATATAATTAAAGAGTGGGATGTTGAAATATCTTTACTGTCAAGGATAATGGTTGGCCTTTGAAGCAAATAAACACATTTCCTCAAAATAATTGCGCAACGCAGTTTTGTTTTCTGATTCCATTCCAGAATTCTGTACTTAGGTGGACAGGTTTCTATACTTTTAAAGGTTTACATGCTCATAATCAAAGTTTTATCTTTATTGCTGCAAAACCTTGTGCATGTGATGGCCTTTTACATGAAATAAAAATGCAAGGGGCACTCTATAAGTGCAGAAGACATTCCCTTGTATAATAAAAACTGCATTAGTTATAATTTGTGTTTGCCTTCCTGTTATTCTGTACTTAGAGATGGCTTTGCACAAATTATTGTTTTTGCTTTCATTCTGAATCCAAACATAGCAACATTTTACTATAAAACACGCACAAAGTCTTGTTGGATTAGAGTCACACACAGATAAACAAATATTATTCCTATCCCTTGCGTCAGCTTCCACGATGGTGGAACTGAATAATAAAGTCTCTCCAATGGTGTACGTTCTGTAATAATTCTAATGCCATGTTCATGTCTGAACCTTTCTGCTCCACGTCCTTCTTCATTTTGTCTAACCGGCGCTCTCTTTCTCGTTCCCCATCGCTTGTTCGGTTTACTCTGGTAAGCATCGCCATGGTGTGGTATCCTTCCAACATCCATTCCCGATATTTTCCCAAACCATTGCAATCGACATTCCTTATTTTCTGAAGTTCAGATACTGCAAATAAATAAATGCATTTATGAAATTTGAAAAAATGTATGCTTAGAAATAAGAAAACATTTTTAAAGAACCCCAAAATGCATTATTTTTTAAAACTTATTTTGAGGGCATATTTTTTACAATGTATATTAGAGGCATGGCTCAGGTTTCTGACCCTATGATCCACTTCGCTGGCGCTGGATGGCAATGCAGTTTTTAATTTAGATATCAGCGGGAGTGCCCCTGGGAGAACTCATGTCTGGCTCCACTGCCAGGGGTAAGTGCCCTGGGCCGCTCCAGTTTTTGCGGATTTTTTTTCCTGCTTGAAATTAAGTTATAGGGACTCCTCTACTTCCAAACATTTGACTCATTAACTTTCAGAGATACGAACAAATCTGTCCATATGTCCAGTTGCCCGTTCGAACCGAGAGTCATAAGTTAAACCACCGCGCAATAAATGGCGGTGGTGGCATCGACATCTGCCGAACATGAAGAACCAGTGGCATCTACATCTATAGGAGATTATACAACTTTTAAAGCCATTCCCTGTGTTTAGTGTGTTTGGAATCGACAGGAGTAAAGTTTGACTTACGAACAAATCGACTTACGAACAGATCTCCGGAACCTAACTCGTTCGTAAGTAGAGGAGCCCCTGTATATGGAATATGAGTAAATGAGCTGTCTCTCCTCACCATCCCCTGGCACATTACAAAATGTTGTGGCAGAAGGAGACAAACACCAACGGACACCTTACCGTAAAGTCAAACTGGATGTGCATGTACTTTCCAAAACGACTCGAGTTGTCATTGCACAATGTCAGTGCATTCCCAAAGGCCTGTAAAAAAAAGAGCACTGGAGGTTATTGGTAGCCTTAACTTATTTGTAAATCACACGATAAGTCTGCATGCTTTTGTTATTGTAGAGAGTTCATGAAAATGGCAAAAAAAAGCTGATGCCTGATGATAGGGCCAAGCCTGTTCTCATCATGGGGCTGATTCAGATGGTATGAGGTTGGCTATAATGTTGAAATGGCCGTAACCAAATTCCCCAGAATTCACTCAATCTCTTAAGATCCCAGAAGCTGGATAATGCTTGGATGGGACACTGCCATGAATAACAGCGGCTGCTGCAAGGCCACGTTGTCAACAGGGAGCAGTGCAGCAACATCCATTGTTGTGCTGTAGTATGCTCCAACACGTGTGCTCCCCAGTCTTCACCAACCCGCACTGACCGGCACGGTGAAGTATGGTCAAATAACCCCCACAACCCTCACCCTCATCCAGCAATGGATTGGTAAAAAGGGCTGTATAGGTGCGTACAATATACATGATGTTGTACAGTAAACGTGAAATGTGATTTTTTTTTTTGGTGCTAGGGGTGACGCTGATGATTGCAGTAAACAAATAAATCCGATGGCGCTGGCGGGGTGTAATGGGTGGTAGTGACCTCCAGGATGGGGTTGGAGTGTATGAGGCGATTGCGCAGGCTGTCCACGCTGGGGCTGGCCTCACAGATGTTGGACAGAAAATGCAGAACCTTCTTCGACGCCTCGGTCTTGCCAGCTCCACTCTCTCCTGTGATAAGAATGCACTGGTCCCGGTACTCAGAGCGCATGGCCCTGTACACGTGGTCTGACAGTGCATATCTGTCGAGGAAGGAACACCAGGTGGGCTCGGTGTGATTTCACTTTGCCTGGGACCTTCATTGTAAATGATGCCGATGGGTTTGCGAGCAATGGAAACCACAGAACATACAGTGAGGGAAAAAAGTATTTGATCCCCTGCTGATTTTGTACGTTTGCCCACTGACAAAGAAATAATCAGTATATAATTGTAATGATAAGTTTATTTGAACAGTGAGAGACAGAATAACAACATCAAAATCCAGAAAAACGCATATCAAAAATGTTATAAATTGATTTGCATTTTAATGAGGGAAATAAGCATTTGACCCCCTCTCAATCAGAAAGATGTCTGGCTCCCAGGTGTCTTTTATACAGGTATCGAGCTGAGATTAGGAGCACATTCTTAAAGGGAGTGCTCTTAATCTCAGCTTGTTACCTGTATAAAAGACACCTGTCCACAGAAGCAATCAATCAATCAGATTCCAAACTCTCCACCAAGGCCAAGACCAAAGAGCTCGCCAAGGATGTCAGGGACAAGATTGTAGACCTACACAAGGCTGGAATGGGCTACAAGACCATTGCCAAGCAGCTTGGTGAGAATGTGACAACAGTTGGTGCGATTATTCGCAAATGGAAGAAACACAAAAGAACTGTCAATCTCTCTCGGCCTGGGTCCCTGGCATCCTTGGAGAGCGCTTTGGTCTTGGCTATGGTGGAGAGTTTGGAATCTGATTGATTGATTGCTTCTGTGGACAGGTGTCTTTTATACAGGTAACAAGCTGAGATTAGGAGCACTCCCTTTAAGAGTGTGCTCCTAATCTCAGCTCGTTACCTGTATAAAAGACACCTGGGAGCCAGAAATCTTTCCGATTGAGAGGGGGTCAAATACTTATTTCCCTCAGTAAAATGCAAATCAATTTATAACATTTTTGACATGCGTTTTTCTGGATTTTGATGTTGTTATTCTGTCTCTCACTGTTCAAATAAACCTACCATTAAAATTATAAACTGATCATTTCTTTGTCAGTGGGCAAACGTACAAAATCAACAGGGGATCAAATACTTTTTTCCCTGACTGTAGCACTCACCACAAATGGCCTATCCTCAAACGCAGGAACACTATCGACGTTTAAACGGAATGTCTCGATCGATTACCATCTTATCTGTCACGGTGCAGGTGCAGCCCTGCAGTTGCTTGCTTGTGCCTGTGCTGGTGGAAGGGCCTCGATGATAGGGAGCTCTATAGAGTCCCTCTAGAAGGTGTGTTGGGCCTACTCTTTCATGCTAGCCAGATGTCTTGGAAGAGGTTGGAGTACTCGCACTTTAACCACCACACACGATCTTCCATTTGACTTTGTATGTACCGTACGTTGAGCTTCTTTCGCAACCATGCGTAGCCAACCGTGCTAATCGGAGGTGTGTGGGAAGGACAACAAACTAAACACAAAAGGCAGTTTTAAAGACGTGAATTTTCAATCGAGATTTAGTGGCTTCCTAATATCAAAAGGAAGAGCGTTCCAGACGGCCGACTAATTGTGGTGAACCCATGTTTTACTGCTGTGAGGAGAGAGGTGAACGGACGGGGGGGGGGGGGGATTAAAGAAGCATGCAACTGCCGTGCCGGGACTTCGGACGGGCAACCTCTGCATTTTGGATTGCTATTTAAATTGCACGGTGTCTCAATTGAGGGATAAACAAACACCTCTGAGCTAGACTCTCACGAAATTTCTGCAAGCCAAACCGTGGCAGAAGAATTTGATACTCGAAAACACTCGCCATATTTCACAGGTTCTCTCTGCAGTGGAGAGAGAGCTCTCTCGTCGTGGAGGGCCTTCTACCAGCAAGTGGCATTAGCAAGTAATTGCAGGGTTGTTTTTTTACAATACCCAGATTTTGTTAATTTTCCGAAAGTGTCAAACTCTCAACCCAAACAAAAGATAGAAATGGCAGGACCGTTAAGAAATTTTGAGAGAAAAAAAACCACAATAACATTAGCTTGGTGTGACACTATTTAGTCACTTCTTGCCGAGATAGAAAAAAACAAATTACTCACGTATAGCCTTTAACTGACTGTCGGGGCAAGTCAGAATCCGAATACTGTATTTATTTATAGTGGAGGAATCAGATTAGCTATGAAGCTCTTTTTTCACTGATGTCAAGTAGTGCTGCTAGCGAGAACATATGAAGACAAACGAGAGAGTGGGTGTCCAACACCACGCTCGGCTCCAAAACTGTCATTTACACACTGCACCAGGTAGTCATTCGAGGCTGAGTCGACCTCGGGTAGGTCTAGAACCAGTTCAGATACTCGCTACTGTTTTTGGCTGTAAGCCGGAATCGAACACGGGTTGCCAGGTTCGCAGCTCAGTGAGCTAACCACGAACACTACCGCTCATAAATAAAAGGTCCTAGATAAAAGGTCAAGAAACACAGATCCCTAGTTACATCTGGTCAGCAAAATTGCTTTCAAGACTCTACAGAAAAAATCAGGAAATTACCCAAGAAAGTGCTCTGACTAATGGGCAAATGAAGCTTCTTCTAGTGTAGATACACATGATGACAGTTGAACTTGACAGGCTCCAATTTTCTAGAAAACTCGAAACGTGATCTACACTCAACCGCTTGGTGTCAAGCTGTACAGCATGCAGCTTTACCGGATCGGTGAGACTTCATCGTAATAAAACTACTGTATTACACTGTCTCTCCAAGACATGGCCTGAAGACATTGTACTTTCTTTTCATATAATGACAAAAAAATCACCACAATGTCCCTGACCAGCACGGCTACATAGCCGTGCTGTTATGCCGGAAGCAAATTGCGCAAATGTTTAAATTACACGTAATGAGCTTCAGAAGTTTCAGAAACTGATAGCTTGCACATTGATAACACCATCATTAGCAGCAGCTGTGATCAAACCACTGCTGGATGAAGTCCTATCCCAAGGCGTCGTCATCTCTCACAGCTCTGCCATGTTACTAACTTGCAAGCACCTGCACATATGGCCGATTTATGATCAAATGACAGCAGCTATATTATACTTGAAACTAACGAGATGGCATGAACGTGCTGTAAGGTGGGCAGGAGATGGCATGACAGAAACTGATTCTTGATTATTATTTTAATTCATGGTAGTGGCCCCCACATCGCATTGCAGAACCCTCCTGAAAATTAGTCTTGAGACCCTGTGGGGCTTTCCTCGGTAAAGGGCAATTGAAAAAATGTTTTCATTACATCACCATATGCACACACTCCAAAAAAGCGACACTATAAAGTTATTGAGAACGTTGTTGCAACGTGTGGATTTCTTTAATGCAGAATTTAATCTAGATTTGAAGCTTTCGTGACTGCAAGGATCCATACTCTTTGGTTCTATTCGGTAAAGTCACGTAGGTAAAAAATAAAACAACAAAAATCACGACGTTTCGGCCACAACACAAGCAGCCTTCATCAGGTGAAGGGACCAGACTGTCTCGAGGACAGCGCTGGAGTGAACACAGCCAAGCTCAGACCGCGACCTTTAAGCTGTGTGAGAGTAATTAAGGTGCCTTGACAAAGGAATTAGCATCGAAATTTGCATTTTAATAGGCAGGCTGGTCGACCCCCTCCCTACCTTTCATCATGCTAAATCCGCCTATTAAAATGCAAATTTCGATGCTAATTCCTTTGTCAAGGCACCTTGATTACTCTCACACAGCTTAAAGGTCGCGGTCTGAGCTTGGCTGTGTTTCACTCCAGCGCTGTCCTCGAGATAGTCTGGTCCCTTCACCTGATGAAGGTCGCTTGTGGTGTGGCTGAAACGTCGTGATTTTTGTTGTTTTATTTTTTACCTACGTGACTTTACCGAATAGAACCAAAGAGTATAAAATTGAATCTGTTGTATTTTATAAGTAAACAAACAACGAGAAGTTATGACAGGAGTTAATATTCTCCATGAAGCGAAATGTTTGAACACATGATTTAAACCCTCTCTATATTAGGCCTTTCACAATTCAACCCCCTCGTGATTCAATACATTTCCCCAATTCAGGGAAGTCATTCAGGGATATATTATGGAGTTTTTTTTTATTATGGTCTCTATAGCACCTTCATTGGCTGCATGGTTTACGTTAATAATTTCCACACTGATTATCATGCCCACAATTTAATTAATATATTTTGAGCATAATAATTGATATTGAACAATGAATCGATGCTTCGTTGCATACGTACATTTTAGATTTGCTTCACTGATCTTCTCGGATACGCACTATTTACATGATGGCTTGTAAGTCATAGATCACCATTGTTCGTATGAGCAAACACAATTAAAGTACTCACATGTGAGGTGGGAGTTCATAAAAATGAACCCCTTGGTATCGGTTTATATATTCTGGTCCATACAGTCCAAGGTCCTTGTAAGGATTTATAGAAATCAGCACTGAACCGATGTATGTCTGAAATAGAAACAATATATATTCATGCCAACTTTTTATGGAAATCCCTGGCAAAGAAAGTTAAGAGCATCACGAAACCGTACGTTATTTTTTTTTTAATCACGGGATTTCTAATATTTTCTTTTTTACAAGCGTGCACAATAATACTTGTGAGAAATGTTCAGACAATTTACATCTCACGGAATGAAATATTTTTTTTCCGCGAAATTAGGTGACGGAATTCCACAACACCCTAACACGCATCGGTTGGAACATGCTCTTGCCCAAATACCTTTTATTATATTTTTATATATATACACACACACACATAACTTTTTGATACATTCTAGTTCGTTTAATTAATCATCGCATTAGCCCGCAGCTACTTGGAAGGTTGGTGGTACATTCTACGCACGTGTGGCAGGTGTCTGGGATGCGCCTCCACGTGCGTGTGCTTTGCGGTCAAGCGAGTCAAGCCGTGGCCTGAGGAGTGCGGGATCTGCCAGCCCCCTACCCCCCATCAGCTCATCTGCACGTGGCATTAACCGCAAGAGCCCGCAAGCTGCCCAGACCTACGCCTGATGCTCGCCACCACCCGAGCGAACGGGACGGCTCTCAGGTGTTTCGCTGGCCACCTGGGGCTCTCGAGTGAGTGGCGTGTGGGAGCCCCCTGTTTGCCCAACCTCACGCAGTGTCGCGCTGATGGCTCCACGTGGCATAGAAGTTGGGTCCATTTCGTGGCTGGTCACAGAAAAAGAAAAGCTTATTCTAGGGCTTCTTGATGAAGATCTAAGCACTCGTGAAATGTTGTCAGCAATGTCGTCGTCGTCGTCAGCCACTGTCTATATGCTGTTTAGTGATGGTCTCCTCCTCATGATGGTGACTCAGTCTTGGTCGTCTTTGAGATGTGGGTAGACATTAGCCTGCATCATTCTCAAAGCATAGTTACATTATTTTTTCTTCTGCTCTGAAAAAAAAACATTCCTTTGAAATAAAAGCCTACTATGGTATTTCTATTTTTATGTTACAAAGCAATGTCATGATGATGGTGCAATGTTTATTTTTGGCCCATCGTATGAAATTGCCTATATAGTACGAAAAATGTAACGCAGAGTGATGGTTATCACAATGGACTCCTATGGTCGCAGATTTGATAGATTTATCTGAACACAGTTGAACACACATTTTCCACAGTTTTTAAATCCCTTCCCCAGCAATGCAAATAGGTACACCACAGGGTCGTGTTCTGATGGAGTAAAATGTTGCTACTCACACCTCTTCCAAGACATCTGGCCAGCATGCAAGAGGAGACCAAAGACTTCTAGTGGATCTCTGTAGAGATTCCTCTCGTCGAGGCCCCTTGCACCAGTAGTGGCGTTAGCTAGCACTTCGAGGGTGACACCTTTACTAAAAGCAGGGTAATTGCCAGGACTTATACATATTTTACCTCAGACCAATATGCAGGGGGCATACCCAACATGGAATCTGATGTTGTGAAGGTAACCCTCGTCTCAAAAAAAGTTACATTGTTTCAACATTCTCTCAAAAAAGGGATAATTGCCTCAGAAGGGTTTATATTAATGTCACAAAGCAATGAGCGACATATCATCATCTGTATTAAAAAAAAAAATGGCTGCTCGCAACCGCACAGGTGCCACGTTGTCATGGAAGGCTTAACGTTCTCAACAACAACAAAAACAAAAACGTGGTCACATTATTTTTCCTCGTGCCCGAAATTCCGGTTTGCGGTGGCTTATAGCTGCATGGCGGGGGTGCAGAGTTGGGGGCCCATACGTAGACAAGGCCGCTGGCAAAGCGCAGGCTGATGTTGTGGAGGAAGGCCTCCTCGCTGGAAAACTCCTCGAGCAGAATGAGGTCCTGCACGCCAACGTGGTCCCGGGCTGTGAGCCGGCTGCTCGGGTCGATTCGCACCCCCTCCACCACCTGCAGTGGTCACGGCGTTGTGCAAAGACAAAAAGATCCCAGCCATCGTTCCCCACCCCCGACCGCTACTCCCACGCCAAACACCACGATTGATTACGCTATGTAACACATTTTTGTATTTACAATTAGTCTAAATACATGTTAATTTTGATTCGTTTGTTGTGGGGGGGTTGGGGGGGGGGGGGTTTCTGACTTTATGCGAACTAAAAGGCACAAATTCGCCCGTTTTCTCATTGAAAATAGGTACATTTCAAAAGATCACTGTCCTGGTCACAGAAGCACAGTGTGGGGAATAACAGACAGTTTCTGTACGTTTTAGGCATAAGCAATTAGGAACTAACATTTACTACCCAGCAACAACAAAAAATGTTTGTTACACAGTGTTATTTAGATAATTTTGCCGCTATACATTTCCACATGTGTGACAAAGGTCGCTTCTGAAAAAATAAGCTAATAGCTGAGTGGGATTTACCTGGCAAGATGAAAAAAATAAGTTTAATTTTATTTGCGTATATATTTTTTAAAATAAAATACTCTGCACTCCTATCGTGTTTGTGGATTGTTTGTTGTTGTAAAGTTCTGACCCGCTCCTACTGGACATCTGCGAAAAAGAGCTTTATAGCTCATCGGATTCCTCCAGTATAAATAAATATTCTCATAGCCTTAGCAGACTTTGGGGCGAGTGCTGTCAGCGAGCCTATGAAGGCTGGCACAGCATACGAAAGGGGTGGGTGGGTGATCAGCACCATGCCTGGCAAACACACACACACACAAAGAGCTCCTTTGAGCCCATGCATTGTCAGAGTTGGAGCTGAGGGCTTTATTTGTCCGCTTTCCAATGAAGGTTGAAAGCGTTAATGCGTTAGCTCTATCCGTCCATAATGAGGGCGCTCGAGCTGCTCGTAAAGATGCTCCAATGTGAACGAACCTACGGCGTTAAAAGTTTCTATAGAACAATTTCTCTATTGAAAACTTGCCGAATTTACCAACGCCTGGACACACAAACCAGAGCAAAAGTTACTATTTGCAAATATCCAACCGTGTTTTTTTGTTGCCCTGACAAGCAACCCCATTAGCGTCAATATTGATGAATAAATACTTTCGAGGGCATAATTTATATCTGGATGTTTTTGTTTTTTTTACAGAATCCATGCGTATACGTGAACTTTCCTAACTTGTCTCTTAAAACATTATACAGTATCTTATTCCCCAGCTTCATCCCACGTGTGTTATCGACGTTGCGTCACGAAAGTAACAACACATCCGAGCAGTTCAAACCTGAACGGCCCATGGAAGTGCATATCAGGGCTACTTTTGAAATGAATCCCTTCAAATGACCTCTCGTCCATACAGTCGAAGGAATCACTTTCCCATCATTACTAGAATGTAGCCAAATTTAAAGAACAGATTCAAATTCAGCGTGATGGTTTTTTTTTGTGTGTGCAGTCATCGGTGACCGGGCTGAGACCCATGACCTCTGGGCCTGACCTCTGAACCACCTGCCAGAGTAGGAGCAGGCACAGTGCACATGGTTGTAGTCTGGGCAGATTTAGGTCCCTCCACCTTTGTGTCCCCCAGTTCAAATGTTTTTTACACGCTTTAATTTAACTCACTCTGTCTGTTGTTGTTGTTGCCGTTGTTGTATCCTCAAATCTTGTAACTCAATTTTAACCCACTTCCCAATGTGATCTCGACTGCAAACTTGGTATATTTATGTCATACTGATGACAATGCTATTTTCTATCATAAAAAATAAAATATTTTAAACAATCTTTTTTCGATGTTATGTTTCGGCTTGGGTCTAATTGTCCACGGTAAACTGACGTTGGCTGTCAATGACCATGGTCCCTTACGTTATGGCAAGCTTCGGGGCCACTTCCTGGAGTCGTGGAGATCTTCCATTACTAGTACATTTCATAAAAGCGTGTTTTTAAAAAAGATTGTTTTAATAATACTTATTTACATCCTGCACTAGGTACTCATTTAAGCCTGAGTCAACCTAGGGGGAGGGGGCTAAGAATTAGTTCAGATATGACTCATCACTCATGTGATCCATGGCAGGTCTCTCCATGTTTGTAGCGCAATGCGCTGTCCACTACAACGCCGCTCCCCACTTACTTACGTCTCTACCACTCACACACACACACGTACACCGCCAAAGGGTACAAGTCGGCATAGCCATAGACTGCGCACACACACAACGATTCATGCAAGTCCATGTAGAGGTGCGGATGCAATGCATGCACGCATCACACACACGTTGGGTTAAACGAGGTCATATGACTTCGCGTCACATCATATCGCATCGATTGAACAAAGACAGCATCTCTTAGATTGTCTTTTAAATACAAAATAAAACGCCATACAAATATTATTCATTTGCAACTTTCACTTTAAACGTTGCTCTCTATGTTGAAGCTGCGTGTAGGAAAATGACAAACCCATTTACAAACTAAAAGTGAAACGCTGGATAGACACAGGGAGGCATGTACTCTATTATTATGTATACCATATCGTCATTAAAAGGACGATGTAGTGAAATCAGAGCAATGGTTTTAAGCGATTAGGCAACTTGAGTACAAGTGCATACAAGGTGGGTAGTAAGCATATCATGAGTTGAAGAGATAGCCATAAGTAAACAGCTGGTGGCTGCAGTTTGCAGATACCATGGTTTTACTCATGGTGTCGGTTATCTGCATACAATGTATAATTTACAATTGTCGCGAAGGTTATTTTAAACCAGTGTTGAGGTTTTTGCACTACGTTATGTTTACTCTGAGCTCCCGATGAACTCCCAGGTTGTGTCATGTTTGCTCTCCCACACAATTGTTTATTATCTCCGTTTGGGATGCGTTTTGAAGTGGGGATAATAAATTAAAACATGGTTTCTGATGTCGAAAGGAAATTTCGGACATTTGTATCGACTCTTGGAATTTTTGTGGATGGCTTCCGTGATGCACAAATGTAAAAATGCCTTCATGCTAACAAAAGTGACATCGCCCGATGCCAGGTGACAACTTGTGGCGGGGAAAGTGTAGAGGTGGCATCACATCAGCTCCATCACCAACGGGGTTTATGGTCAATCTACAATGGCGGAGCGATTTTGATATCGTCTCAAATGTCGTGATTTGGCCTGAATTTCGAGTTTTTCTGATTATTCTGAAAAATTGAGACCATACGCGTAATAACTATTTTGAGTGGCTAACTTCACGAATATGTAAGTAAATTTTGATTTAAAGCTTTCGTGACTGCAGGGATTCATATTCTTGGTTCTTTAGGTAAAGTCACGTAGAAGGGAAACAATAAAATAATAAAAATATAAAACAATAAAATTCTCACGACGTTTCGACTGCAACACAAGCAACAATCATCAGGTGTGAAAACCACAGCAAGAACATTTGGAAAAAAAATATTACTGTGGTTTTCACACCTGATGATGATTGCTTGTGTTGCAGTCGAAACGTCGTGAATATTTTAATGTTTTATATTTTTATGATTTTAGTGTTTCCCTTCTACGTGACTTTACCGAAAAAAACAAGAATATGCGTAAGTATATTGAAAACTGTTAATCGGGAAACATGTTTCATTGTTATCAGGCCTAACAGTGTAAAGTGCAAGTCTCCAACTCATGTCCACTATCTCTCTGGGCTCTCTGTTGATGTGTTATGAAGGAGGGCTATTGGCTGAAATGTCGCCTATGAAGTATTTCTCGTTTTAAGGCAACGTTATTGACACATGTCACAATCAGAAAGTTTATTTAGACTGCAAGAGGAATCCGATGAGCTATGAAGCTCTTTATACACAGATGCACAGTATGGGCGGGTCAGCAAGTTACAACAACAAAATATAAATACATAATAAAAAAAATACATTAATCATATAGGTCTGATTTAACAAGCTTGGGCAAGACAGCAAAAACAGAGTCCCAGACCACACCAAGATAACATGCAGTTCCTCAATAAATGTGTTTTTCGTTACATCTAATGACTAAACAATGAACATTTTTGTTATGGTCGACATGGGCAAACATTTGGCACAATTGTAGTCCCGTCTATGTAATGCAAAATATACATACAGTTAATGTATATACAAGTACAATATTGTCATGTGCAGGATGTGTATACGTTCTCATGGTTATTTGGCTAATATGTCCAAAATACTGTGCCTTGAAGTTGTCAAATAGACTCATGTTATTGTGACATTTTTATTTGTATTTGTCAAATAACTTAACTCCTTACAATCAACAGGCACCGTGCTACCCACTGCTCATGAAAGGCCTCCGCTATAATTTATTACAATATGTACATATTACAGCATTTGGATCAAACGTACCAAATACACATTAAATCAATCATTGGCAATCATGAACGTAAATATTTAGGAGATTCATAATGCAGACAATATTTACCGACAATCTCAAATATATATATATATTTTTTAAAAAAATTACTCGATGCTCACTTAGATCATGGAAGTGGCACTCAAACCTGTGGTGTGCGGACCACAAAGCCACGGCAAAAGTGGCGTGCGGATCTGTTGCAAAAAGAAAAAAACATTACCGCCCATTGCACAACGATTTAGATTGTATTCACGACTCATCAACATGGCTGGTAATTGACTTGCAGTGCCTTTAGGGTAATTTTAATTTGGGAAAAACATGTTGTTGTCACATTCGGGTCTGCGAACATTTTTGTTGAAGGGGTTGACATTCGTCCGTGACTTGAGAGAGATTGTAAACCACCGCTCTGGGGGATTTTGCTATATCTGTACTAATAATTAGTAAACGATATGCGTGAAATGTATAGCCCAAAGGTATTTTGTAAGCGATCGTCGTTGGACATACGAGTGTGCAGTTGGCACAAACTTGTAATTCAGTACTCTGGAGGCACAGATTGCTGAATAACACAGCCATATGAATATCACAAACCTGTTCGGGCTGCGAGGTGACCAGTTGTCAGTGCAGTATATAAAGTGTGGAATCCCATATGCAGTGAACCGCACAAAATGTTTGTAGGTTTCCTCCGGGTACTGAGATTTCCTCCAACATGCAAACTCTCACTCATGGCGAATGGCGAGACATCCCAAAACGTGTCTTGAATCTCATTGAGGCTTTGATGAGTAAATAATTGGTATTCTGTTGTAACAACATTTTTTTGCCTAAACTCTGCTAAATTTTTTTAGTGTGTTATTTGTTCGTCTGCACTTACGTACCTAATGTTAGATTCGAAGCTTTGGTGACTGCAGGAATTATTCTTTGGTTCTTTCGGTAAAGTCACGTAGCAAGAAAATAAATTAAATAATAATAGAATACGACGTTTCGATTGCAACACAAGCAACCCTCATCAGGTACGAATGAATGGGAAAACAAACCTAGCAAACTTAGAAATATAATGCAATATAACCCAGAGAGTCGGCTAACACAACAGTCAACACCCCACCTGGTTGAAGAACGTTCTTCCAAAGATTGCTAAATTTGAGAGAGAGACAAAACACAGACACGGAGACACACAGACAGACACACAAACATAGAGAGAACACACAGACACACACAGAGAGGGACACACGGAGACACACAGACAGACACACAAGTAGAGAGAGAGAGAACACACAGAGACACACAGAGGGACACACACGGAGACACACAGACAGACACACAAACATAGAGAGAACACACAGAGACACACAGAGAGGGACACACACGGAGGCACACAGACAGACACACAAGCAGAGAGAGAACACACAGAGACACACAGAGAGGGACACACGGAGACACACAGACAGACACACAAGTAGAGAGAGAGAACACACAGACACACACAGAGAGGGACACACACGGAGACACACAGACAAACACACAAGCAGAGAGAGAGAGAACACACAGAGACACACAGAGAGGAGAACACACAGAGACACACAGGCAGACACACAAGCAGAGAGAGAACACACAGAGACACACAGAGAGGGACACACGGAGGCACACAGACAGACACACAAGTAGAGAGAGAGAGAGAACACACAGACACACACAGAGAGGGACACACACGGAGACACACAGACAGACACACAAACATAGAGAGAACACACAGAGACACACAGAGGGACACACACGGAGACACAGACAGACACACAAACATAGAGAGATAACACAGAGACACACAGAGAGGGACACACACAGAGACACACAGGCAGACACACAAGCAGAGAGAGATAACACACAGAGACACACAGAGAGGGACACACGGAGGCACACAGACAAACACACAAGCAGAGAGGGAACACACAGAGACACACAGAGAGGGACACACACGGAGACACACAGACAGACACACAAGCAGAGAGAGATAACACACAGAGACACACAGAGAGGGACACACGGAGACACAGACAGACACACAAGTAGAGAGAGATAACACACAGAGACACACAGAGAGGGACACACACGGAGGCACACAGACACACACACAAGCAGAGAGGGAACACACAGAGACACACAGAGAGGGGAACACACACTTAGACACACAGACAAACACACAAGCAGAGAGAGATAACACACAGAGACACACAGAGAGGGGAACACACGGAGACACACAGACACACACAAGCAGAGAGGGAACACACAGAGACACACAGAGAGGGACACACACATAGACACACAGACAAACACGCAAGCAGAGAGAGAGAACACACAGAGACACACAGAGAGGGGAACACACAGAGGCACACAGACAAACACACAAGCAGAGAGAGAACACATAGAGACACACAGAGAGGGACACACACATAGACACACAGACTAACATGCAAGCAGAGAGAGAACACACAGAGACACAGAGAGGGACACACACGGAGACACACATATATGTCAATATTTCTAAGTTTGCTAGGTTTAAATTTTGATTTAAAGCTTTCGTGACTGCAGTAATTCAAATTCTTAGCTCTTTCGGTAAAGTCAGGTTTGTTTTCTCATTCATTCGTACCTGATGATGGTTGCTTGTGTTGCAATCGAAACGTCGTATGCTATTATTATTTAATATATTTTCTTTCAATGTGACTTTGCCGAAAGAACCAACGAGTAATACCTAATATTGTGCGGCATCATAAAGTATTGCTTGTAATCCAAAGACACAATACTGTATAGGTTTAAAAAGGCTCTCAAACTGGTAACGTCATACACGGTTTGCAAATAAACTAAATATATATGCACAGTATGCGTAAAGTTGTACCAATCTAATGTCATTTATTTTGACTCACCGTACATGGTAGTTCATGTCTTGTGACTTCCATTTAATTATCTAAAACTTAATATTTGTTCAAGTAAGGTTTATTTAAATCATAAATGAATATGCAAATGTAAAAATGGTCGAGTTCAATGAATTGAGGGTCACAAGACATCTGGACCACTCTGTACATAATGTTATCACCAGAAGTGCTGTATTGCATTATACAAAAAATGACTTTGACACGACTATGTACAGTATACTACTTCATATCACATTGGATATGCCCCAGTAATACATAATGTTTCAGTCTGTGTCCTTTTAATGGCTTATGAAAAACATTGTCACGGTGCATTTTAGCGGGGGTGTGTGTATATATTTGTAAAATTGAAATTACGCCCAGAAATAAAGGACCATTTTATATGACTGTAGGCACTATTTCAGTAACATTTGAATGTTACTGAAACAGTGATGAGTAGCTTACTATCAAAGTCCATTTGGTCGACTAAATATGGTTAGTACGCATGCATCACGCATATCAATTCACAATAAACAACATCATTTTATGACCCCCCCCCTTAATTGCTTAACCTTTATACAGAGGGTATTCCCCACTCTCCTGTATCTGCTAGCAACACAATTTAATCTTTACGACCAAATAATTCTCCTGTTGCAAAAAAAAACCCACCACAGATGTCATCCAGACACGTGTCAACCGAGAATTCTAGCTGTGACGCACAATACAAACAATCACACAAAACCCCCCCACGTCTGCAGTCTCTGAATTCGCAATCAGTCCCTGGGCCGGTGAAATAATTTGACGCGACTCGTCGAAGCGCGCTCAACAACAACAAAACCAATGCCAAGAGGTCTCGCGGGGTCAGCCTGGACAAGGTGAAAGGTCCCGACCTATTTTGTTCTTGGAGCAGTGACACTTGTATTTGCCAGCGGATTGGACCATCTGCCCTTTATTGCGTCCCTAACAGCCTACACAACAAGACACGTGGCACGGAAAAGTTTTAACGACTACCGATGTACTCAAGTGTGACTGCGATTGCATTCATGTGCGGTTATCCCCCAGGGCCAGAGAAGAGTAAATGTGGCACAGGGCTTGGTAATGCACTCGGAACGTGAGAGTCGGTGGCCCTGTGCACGTGCTTGTAACTAATTCTTTCCTGCCCCCATTGTTCTGCTGTCACGTGCCGATATCTCCGTGGCGAGATTTGCCATCGGTTAATTGTTTGAAAGTAGCTTCGCTTGTTGTTGTCCATCGTAAATAAAAAAGACATGTTAAGGCAAATAATGAGAACCAGAATATAATAGTCGCTTTATTTTTTTGTTATTGCTTCGCAGCTCTGTGCTATTAACAAACGATTTGCACATTTGTTACGTAATCAAAATAAACGTTTCGAAATGTGACTGGCATTATGCTCATATGTTGCATTAAAGGGGAAGATATTACGAATAACTAGGTAAAATGTTACACCTTAATACCGCACATATAAAATATTGTATGCGGTCTCTTACAATAAAACAGTTCAACAAAACTTTTCCAATAAGTGTCTACTTCAGACTTATCAACAGTATTTTTATTTAGAAAAAAACTATTTGTATTTTACCAGGTGAGGCCCACAGAAGCGACCTGAGCACAAATGGTAACTCAACGAAGTGGCTTGTCATGCTGACATTTACGGTAGTCAAATACTCTAAGCGCATGTTGATTCTAAATGTGGAGGGAAAACCCGGAGGACCCGGAGAACAATCCACGTGACCACGGGGACAGAGATATGCAAACTCCAAATAAACAAAGCATCAAGGGTCGGGATCCAACCCATGAACCTCCTGCGTACAAGATGAGGTAGTTAACATCTCGTCAGAGTTGTGGCCCTCCACTATTTCTAAACTCTAGATTTGAAGCTTTCGTGACTGCAAGGATCCATACTCTTTGGTTCTATTCGGTATAGTCACGTCGGTAAAAAATAAAACAGCTTAAAGGACGCGACCTGGGCTTGACTGTCTTCACCCCAACGCTGTCCTCGTGACAGTACGGTCCCTTCACCTGATGAAGGCCACTTGTGTTGTGGCCGAAAAGTCGTGATTTTTGTTGTTTTATTTTTTACCTACGTGACTTTACCGAATATAACCAAAGAGTATTTCTAAACTGTGTATATCCTGTTCAAATGATGCCTCTAGTTTTGAAGACAAGAATAACTAGAGAAGGATTAATAATTCAGCAACAGGAATCATTCTAAACAGAGCCCAATTAATACACATTATTTTACAATCCCCCATCAACGGCTTAATAGATGCAAGAATGATACACACAAGGTACAATTACAGCACTGGCAAATTAATTCCACAAGCGTGTCTGTATACAATATTTAGTGAAAGAAGCTCTCACATTGATGCAATGTTTTCCTGGAACAAAAAAAGAAAACCTATATACATTTACATTTGAGTGAATACAGCGAAACCGAAGACAGTTATTTCAAAAGTGTAACATTCCACAGTCGTAAAGGCAAGTTCAACGAATGAACTTCACATGCTTGGCAGGAAGCCAGCTTTGTCGATTAAGGTAAACAAGTTTGTACTACGAGGAATGGGCTCCTTAACCTGTCCCAAAGCGCGTTACGCCGAATACTCCCCGTCTCAGCAATTCCTGCCAGGCGTGCCTGATGCCACTTTGGCACGTCGCAGCTCCTCCAAAAGTACGCAAAGCGAACGGTCCTTCTCACAAGCCAGCCTTGTTGACCGGAAAATGTGAATACGGAAAAGCATGTGCCGCATGCACGGGTGTGCTCCTACAAGGCATTTCGCGCCTCCGATGAGCAGGGTTGGCTACGTGCGCTTTCAAAGAAGTTCAACATCCATACAAACAAGGAATACTACACTCTTGCCTCTTCCAGCTCTCGAAAAGGGATACATTTAGTGGTCTCATTCTGTTCTCATCTTGTTTGAAAAATAAAGGATCTGAACGATTGACTGACATTTTTGCCTTCTGTTTTCATTGTTTGTGTTCACAGTAATTATAATTGTTTACAATCTACTGCTGGACGAAGGTCTCCCTCGTCCTGTCAGTTATGGGAGTTACTTGCCCATACTCGCTGGTCGGTGCGAGTTGGAGAAACTGTGGTGAGAGATGGGGAGGAAGGGGGAAAGGGCGGCGCAGGTCTGATTCAGAAATTACAACTAGCTGGCGAAACGTCGTACTCAGATTGTAAATGTTGTGGCTTGGCTCTCCAACACGCCGGTGTGCTGTACTAGTGACGAATTGGCCACGTTCTGTTTACGTGACAACCCTTAATAGTTGGCTGTGTCGGGTGGTGGCGGGTTTTAACGACACATTTATATATTTACGCGATCTAACACAAAAAAACTCTATTATGGACTATCCACCGATGTTTTCTGGAGCCGGGTATCAAACTTAGGCTGCTGGGTTCATATTTCAGTGTGTGAACGACTGTGCTTTTCATTAAGTTGAATTTATTTTATTGTATGTTTTCAAGCTGATAGGAACTACACTTACAGAAGCTCCAAGCAAATGTCATATTCGCAAGCTCACAGGCTGTGCATTTTAAATTGATGCCGATATGGTTTGCCGTATGAAATGAAAGAAATAACATTATAATTATTTTCACGTTTAAGATTATGGACTGTTTATTTTATTTCGTGAATTAGTTTCATTTCAACGAAGTAAACATTGCTATACATTAAAGGAGGTACTGAAAGTTATTTAAATTAAGCATTTATTGCATTGTGTAATCATTGTTCTTACAAGGTAAACACTTCTTTCATGCGAAAACAATCTGATTGAGTTTTCTTACACATTCTGAAATAAATAAATCACCACATTGCAATAACAGGAAATGACAACTGGCATGCCGTTTGTTCAACCATTTTACCAATCGTTTTTAAAAACCATCAAAAACATTATCATTCTCAAATTAAGCAAAGCAAAATCAACAATCTTACCAGCTGTTGTAGTTACATCCAACGGGAGCACCAGTTAGCTACATTACTCTTTTTAAGCTAGGCTTGAGGCTGTAACAGGACGGCGATTTAAAACAAATCAAACGAACCGTAATTGGCAACTCGAAGCAAGCGGGCCCGTGGCCTTGCGTCCAAAATTCGCAACCGGCGCAGCGCAAAGCGAAGCGAACGCGCACCGAGCATCGCCGCCTTTATAAGGTGGAAAAGCCACGGAGGAAATGTTGATAGCTAACAGGCAGCAGTAGAGATATGGCCGGAATGAGTGTGCGACCGATGAAGTCAGCTCCATCTACTCCAGGATGCTCACACACACACACACACGCGCACATGCTCGTGTTGTTTTGGGAAGCTAAAAGGGCTTGAGATTCCAGTGCAAGCATATTCCCGCGTCGCAGGCAAACGCGTTAGCCGCTGAACCAAATCCACAACCACGCTCCTTTTCCGTGTGGTCGCATTTTATCTTTCAAAGCAGCCCGTTGCTGTGGAATATGTGAAAGCTGAAAATGTGTCCGAGTCGCCGATTATTAGTGCAATCGTAATGTGGCTTTTGTTTACGTACCACCACCGTCACCGCAGAGCCTCGGTGATCAATTTGGGTTGTTGGAATTTGTAAATATTGTGGGGGGGGGAACGAAATAATAATTGTCTATGTGTATTCCCTGATGGCACATTGACTGCTGTACTGTATATGGTTGCAACTGAGCTGAAGAGTCATTCAAAGGTATATATGAACCCAGTGCAGCATTGACTATCATATCAATAAATTCATGTGTCGTATGCTTTCTTCATTTCATTGAGAATAAAAGTAATCGGCAAATGCAGATTTTAAAAAGTTAGCCTTGAACAGAGTTCGGTGTTGTATGAGGGGTCAATCCATCTCTGTGCACAGTCTGCTATGAACAAGGCCCATTGCCCAAAACGTCACCTATTGCATATTTATTCATTTTAAGGGAGTGTTATTAACGAATGAGTATTAGTTTTTCTGCACTGTCTGCACATTTCTGCCCCTTTCATATGGAACAGACGGCATTGGGACTGGCAGGGTTGCTATACCACCACTTTACCCCACCACCAGTAATATAAATAATCTACCAAGCCACGGTCTAACAAACCCTGCCCCTGTGGAAGTAGAAACCACAGCTCACGATGAAACCCTGTCCACGGTCTCAGCTGCCTTGACTGAAAGGTGACCCACACTGTCTCTGAAATATGAGTCAGCCTCTATGAGATCAATGTCTACACGGTGTGCTGTACGCCTTCGCTCATATCCATTTCACGATAGTACAGCGCCTGTAGATATTTAAAAAAAAACATTCATTTAAAGCAAACGCTTGGATTACCTGCAATACATACTCTCAATATGGAGTCACTCATTCGTGACTAAATATATGACCAATGGTTTAAATGTATGTATTAACACTGTTTTAGGAAAATCTCGACTCTTCAAACAATTGTGTAGTCACTACATACGACAAGCGTTGACTACTTAATTTTACAACAATTTAATTAAAGTTAAAGAGTCTTGAGTATCACTTCCCTGGAATGACCCAACCTCCACAGCAGAGATTAACTGAACAACAAACTGGTGGCACTTTGGTTTATATTAATGAGTAGACATAGTACGTGAGTTAAACAGAGCGCTCTTGGCAGTCGAAAGCATATTTTAATCATTATACGTAACTCATAATAATTTGGATTATTTGTGGCAGCTCTTTGTTAATCCATTACTGAATGAAGACCTTCCCACTTTGTGTCAGTCATGGAGGTGGTTTTATCATATTTCAAAATAAAAGTCAGAGGAAAATAAATAAGCAACGTGTCCCTCACATCTCCATCTCTCCACGTAAATTCTCAAAATATCTATTTTTTGGCTGTTACATTTTTTTTACCAGCTAAGGCCCACTGAGATATATAGCTTTTTTCATAAGCGACCTGGCCACAAACGATAGCTCAACGTCGTGGCTTATCATCTGGGAATGTATAGAAGCAAAATACTCGAGACGCATGTTTCTGAATATGGAGGGAAAAACCGGAAGACCCAAAGAAAAATCCACACGACCGCGGGGAGAAGGTGCAAACTCCAAATATCGAAGTTTCAGGGTCAGGATTGAACCTACGGCCTCTTGTATACTAGGCGAGGCAGTTAACGCCTCGCCATCATCCGCAACAGCCGTCCTGGAGTGCATACCTTCAGACACTACTGTTAAAAATATGCACTCTCAGAAGGCCGTGCGTCTGATGGATTGTGCCAGACGACTTGTATTTGTTTACTTGGAGAGACGGTTATGTGAAGGATACGTATTGTCTGCTGGTTTATTTTGTTATTTATAGCCTCCATAACGACGCTCATGATAATTTTCAGTCACGGCAGTTTTGTGAAAGTGGCCACTCTTGACCAGCGCAGATATCACTCACTACTGATGTTAGCCATGACCAGGAATCCACCTCAGGAATCATAGCTACTCAGTGTGCTAGCTAACCACTGTGCCACCTCTCCACCGTTTGTTGCATGTGCTCCATGTCGAACTACCACAGGTAAAGTTTACAACTGTTTTTGCTTCATTACCTTACATGTTAGAATTGCGCACAGGTTTTAGAACAATATGATCTTCAATACACTTATGAAGTAATAAATAAGCAAACGGTTAACAGGGTAATTTCCACTGAAATAACAAGCGTCACGACTACACTTCGTAACTTTATAGCGGTTTTAGTATCCTGCAGTGGAAACTTTGAATCACACGCTGACGTATAGCGCACCGAGTGTGGCATTTGCATCGTACTGGCCCTGTCTTCTTCACCACATCCTTCCCATGCACGTCCAAATAGCACGTTTGGCTACATACGATGTGAAAAAAAGCTCAATATATGCATGATGTTCTCCCCCTACAATTAGTGGGTTTGGCTATGTGTGGCCCAGAGGGTGTCTGAGGCATTATAGAATTGGAGTGCTACTTCCTTATTAAATGATATTCCCTTCAAAATGTGGCATATTCTGACCAATAATTAAATATTTCGACGTGAGTGCCACATTCCATTTAACCTCAGCACAAATTAAGATTCCCTGGGAAGAAATTCTTGTGGCTAAAAACAGCAGACTTTGACAAAAAAAAATGGTGGTGAAAGTAATTATGTTCGAGTATTAATTTTACATGACTATCGAGGTTAATATACCGTAATGCATTTGGACAAAATCATTGATGTGTGTTGTTTTAATCTTTGGCTCAAAGGAATAAATATTTATATAAGTTTTGTTTGAGTTGTTTTTCATTTCTAAACAAATTTGTGATGTCATTAATGAAAATAACTATTAAAAACCTCTTTAATTCAAGGATATCCAGATTAGATGTACTTTTAATTATAGAAGCCAAATGGAATGGTCTTGAAATGCTCTTCGCTGTCTCACGTTATTTGGTCTTCGTAATTTGAAAATCCCCTACCTTAGAGCATGGCAATTACTGTCATTTACACTCCCAAACACTTACACAGCCCTTGCTTTAAACAGCCCCATTAATAACAGTAATGAAGCTTTACAAGTTTCAGGGCAAGTATACTTGTACAACGCTATCCAGGTCGATCCAAGTGTAGATACTCCATTCATTACCAATGACCCGAGGTATTGGCTTGAATATATCATACAGGGCAGAGTGTCAAACTGTTTAACGCGTTTAATGAGTTTGGTGGTGGCCGTGGAGAGGACCCTCAAATAAAATACTGTTTTCTCTCTTATTCTATGAGGCCTCCCTATTATTTCAGTGGGGTATCTATAAACAGACCGTACTGTGTATACGGGTAAAATTATATAGAGTTTGGATGTATGAGTGGATCTGTGGCACACATGACAGCACGGGGAAAGTGCGATCATTGAATGCTCTCGTTGGTGCATGTCAGCTGGTCATGCCACTTCAGAGCAGTAGAGTGAATATTGAAAACATTTTTTTATAAAAATATATATAATGTAGCATTCCTTCTAAAAATGCAGTGACTTGTGCTCCTTGAGCACGCCTGCGATGTCAAACATTCCTCCCAGCGTCAGCCGCAGCCTTTTAGGGCCTCCTCCCGCAAGGACGAAGCGAAGGGGACAGTGGCTCGCGTGCCCGGGAATGGTGCCAAAAGCCAGAAGCAGCGAGACCTGCATGCAGCCACAAGTTATTCACAGAGTGCAACAATTCGCTCTGAACTTGGTCCACCCTCCCCCCCCTCCCCCTCACCTGTAATGCATGACATGTAATTAAATGATGAAATATCGTGTCGGAGAATAATACGTTCAAATAAATAAAGTGTAAAGTGCAGAACTCGTATTATTATCCGTGATCCTATTACGAACGACTACTATTATCTGCATGAGCTCTACGGTCTGTGAAAAATCCTACCATCCATGTCCGTATTCTTCCTCATTCGCAATTTTTTCCCATCCTGCTTTGTGGAATATATTCTGACTATCCATACATTTTGCACAGATAAGAGGAGTTCATCGGAAAATTTGCCCTGTGTATGCACATGTTTTCCCACAGATAAGGGGAGTAAATTCACGAATAACCCAGCGGATAATAAGAAATACGTAAAATGTGCCCCCCACATCACCACAGGAGAGAGGAGCTCTCCTGTATCACATAGGAGAAAAAAGTAGCTAATGTATTTAAATAATGCATGACCCGGCAGGTTTACATGTCTAAAGATGAGCAAGTTATATATAGTTTGTCAGGCTATTTAGTTTCACTTTGTGGTTGCCTTCCATGGCTTCATTAGATCATTCATCGGGACCACTGTCTTAACTAAGATTGCTTTATCTGACTGAAGAGTAACAGCTCAGTCATGAATAAAGCATGCGTCACTGAGGCACAGGTCAATTAGACCATAAGATGCACACTGTGCAGTGCATATATGCATTTCCGCGTCTCATGTAATACAATTATTTTAGCTGGCATGCGTAAGAAGACACGCTTCGCATCAAACCCTTTCACGTCTAAATACCCAATCAAAATGATCGCAAGTTCACAGAGTTTTGAAACAACAGTGCTCACCGTCGTCAGCGATATGCGCTCACAAAGCAATCAATAAAACGGACGCACATGTAGACCCCCAATGCAACGTCAACAGGTTTGAGCACCTTAGAGAGAGTTTTTTTATCCCTATTAAGAGGTGAATTTCGGAGACTATCTTTCATCGTCAAAACATCTTGCAGAGAGCTACGGGGCAGCGGACACCCACACTGTTACACGAGCGGCGCGACTTCACACCGACTGTTGCGTTATGTCACAATTCATTTTTTTTAACAAAAAACCGCAATTAAACTCAAATCGCTGGAACATTACTTTAGTCGCATGTCGCGCTCGCGACCGCGCAACTGTTGAACATTTGCAGAGTGTTTTTTTTTTGTTTTGTTTCCCGCACACACACAAAAAAAGAGCACCACTTACGCTTTTTTAAAAAAAAAACACCAGCAGCCAAAACCATACCTCGAGATACATTGCAGTGGCCTCCAGCCGACGCTCCCGTGTCGAGGAGCAATTTTGAGGCCGCGCTTTGCACACTCCTCGGTGGCCTGCATCAAAATGTCACCGGGCTATCTGCGCGCAGCCGCCTTTAGCTATGCGCGACGTGATGCATTATACATGGAGCCCCTTTTAAATAATGAAACACTTGTACGTCGACTCTCGCGTTACGGCATTGAACTTTAATGTAGTCACACATGGTAAGGACGCTCAACGAAAGCCGTGTGAAATCAAACCACTCTTCTCGCGCTTGTCACTTTGTTGCGTTTCATACGAGTCCCATGATCGTCAACAGCCAGGGCTGCAATTGCTTTGCTCACACCACTGCTGATGGAAGGCCCTTCACATAAAGGAAGCTCTACAGCCGCTCTAGAGCAGTGGTTCTTAACCTGGGATGCACGCACCCCCTGGGGGAGCGAGATGCCCTTTCTGGTGGGTGCGAGACATGGCCGGATTTTTTTAGAAGGTAAATCATCGAAACACAAATTAAGCACGGGCAGGTTAGTACAACTACTTTGTTTCATCAAACCTATGTATTTATTAACATTATATTAGAAAAAGATACTATTGAGAAGCAAAGGGGTGCAATTCTGCAGTAAAGAATAAGAACCATTGCTCTCGATGTACGCATCATCACTACTTAGGGTAACTGATTACAGTGTCTGAAAACTAGCAGAGTTAGTTGTTTCTTTTTATCGATGATGCTGTAACTACTTAGTATGTTCTCTTGGTGAGCCGGAGTACTGTGGGAAAGGGCAGAACCATACTTCACCACACTGGTAGGTAGGGGGGGTTGGCAAGGATAACGTCGCACTCACACAGAGGTAACCCCCAAGACCACCACCTAGAATATGAATTATTTAACAACAAAAAACCCGCTGACATTACTCATTAGTCACAGTATATGGCAATTCAAATACTTGCAGAAAGTATATATTTGTGTACTCATTGGTTCTTTGGGTAAAGTCACGTGTGTAGAAATAAAAGAAAAATTAAAATAGATCACGACGTTTCGAACGCAACACAAGGGCTCGTCCTCAGGTGAAAATGGCGTAAATCACACAGCGAGGGAACACACAGAGGGACATCACACACAGAGAGACATCACACACAGAGGGACATCACACACAGAGGGACATCACGCACAGAGGGACATCACATACAGAGAGACATCACACACAGAGGGACATCACACACAGAGGGACATCACACAGAGAGACATCACACACAGAGGGACATCACACACAGAGGGACATCACACACAGAGGGACATCACACACAGAGGGACATCACACAGAAAGACATCACACACAGAGGGACATCACACACAGAGGGACATCACACACAGAGGGACATCACACACAGAGGGACATCACACACAGAGGGACATCACACACAGAGGGACATCGCACACAGAGCACACAGAGAACTAGAAACTGCACGGAGGCAAATACAGCAAGAAGATGGGAGACGCGAACCCAGCAAACCTTGATCTCTTTTATTTTATTTCTAAATACGTGACTTTACCGAAAGAACCAATGAGTATAGTCATTCCTGCAGTCACGAAAGCTTAAATCCTAGATTTATATATTTGTGCTTTGTTGAAAACAACTTTTTAGCTTTGGTATAATATTTTAAAAAAACTGAACATTATAATTGCATGTGTACTGTATATTATAGTTTTGTGCAATTATATAATTCTGATGCTGATTGTTTCATTGATTATTTTTCTACAAAAAAAAGACTTCCATAACTGCACATATGTTGACAACCGCACGTTGAAAAGTACGTCCCGTTACCAAAATCATTGATGCACTTCTATAAAACACCATTATAAATGGATGGTGATGATGTTTTTGTGCCGAAAGGCGTGGACCTTTTTTCTGACACCCTTTGGCGAATGAAAAATGTTTCCTTTCACAAATGAGTCATTATCGTCAACCGTGATCGATCCACTGCTGGACGGAGGCCTCCCAGAGGCGTCGCCACCTCTCACAATCCAACGACGCAAAAAGACAATCCACCAAGCCCACGTGCATCTCCAAACTCCACGAAAGCACTATCCTATGCGGCCCACATTGACACGGTGAGGACCACGCGTTGTACCAAGTATAGGTTGTGCTAAATAAAACACCGCTATTTAGACATTATTCTGACGTAGTCATGCGAATGGCCCTTCTAATGATCATAAACATACATTAGGAGCGTCTCTGTTTGGCATTGCAAATCATTGCAGGTGATTAATGTTTCATGAAACACTATGCGCGCTAATTATTAATTCACTTCATCACTGCAACGTGACTACGGCGAGTGTGTCAATTACCCTGATGCACAAGATCCACCGTTGATAAGCTGCGTGCTGTATAATGTATGCACCGTATAGTTAAGAGAGCCAGAAATCTAATACTTTGGTTAGAAACTGGGGCTCAGTGCAAGAGTCGGTTCCGGAAAAGACTTATTTGTTTTGTAACAGTCAGTGAACTCGAGGAACGACAGTGTGGTGCAACGGTGAGCACGACGAACCTGCAATCCAGAGCTCGCCGGTCATATTCTTGTTTTTTATAGCTTTATTTTGGTGATTTTGAAAACGTTTTGGTTTAGCAACGTTTGTTTGTTGTAGTACAGAGTTAGCCTGATAACTTTAATCCAAAATGTCTTATGATTGTCATTGTTCGACTTGCATCCCACTGGGATTTTTTTTTTGCACACACCGTTGAAATACGGTGGGGTTTTTTTCTGGAAGACTTTTCCTGTTTTTTTTCCTGGATTTTTCTGTTGCGCGTAGTCGCTTTAAGATGTTTCTTGTTCATGTTTTTGTTTTGTTGCGGTTGCTCCCGAGTCAAGAGCCGCATGGCTCGCGGGGTTATACCTAATAAATGCAACTGGAAAACTGAAAAAATAAAACTGATTTCCCGGCGTGGCAATTGAATCAATGGTGCACAGTTATGAATGAAATCCTCCTGCGTCTGTGTACACAGCAGTGACCTCCGCCTCTTCCGAGGCATCGGGCGAGCGTGGAGGAGAAGGAGGAGGAGGCCAAACGCTTCTAGTGGGAGCTCTCTAAAGCCCACGCCCTTGCGGGCAGCAGGCGTTGAGCAAGACATTTCAGGGCTGCATCTTGACCCTCACCTTCAATGCGCCGCAACGAGAGATGCAACATGTTTACTCACTAAGCTAAAACATTACCAACAGTTTTGTTGGTAATGTCATGCACAGAGGGTTCGTATGCAATTCTCTTGCTGCCAATTTATTTCTTCAGGCTATTTTGGGATTTGAGTGCAAAGTGGCTACACAATAATGGCTAGACAGCCGTTAATAAGTTATGGGAGAGTCCAAGGCGAACTTACTATAACCACATCAAGGTAAGTGTCCAGATTTGTAGAAAATTGGTCCAATTATGGCACTGTGGCTCTTTTTGATTGCACAGTAATTGAAAATGACATCATCTCCAGGTACAAAAGAAGTGGCCAACCTACAGGGGTGGTCCAGATGTCCTAGGACTCCATTTGATCCTCAAAACCGTAATATGTTTAAGTATATATATGAGAAAAAAAACAGAAATAGATATGCAAAAGAGAAACTAAATGTGAGGGTTCAATTAATCGGGGGTCACAAAACATCTGGTCCACGATATACAACGAATGTAAAAGAGTACCCGCTTTAGCATGGGAACTTTTAACGTCGGTATGACACATTCTATGGAACGGACACTGGCCTTGCAATCCAGGTCACCCGGTCGGCAGTCAAAAACAATTGCGCAATATTCTTCAGCCACACCCCCCACCCACCTCTATCTCTGTCCACCCAACAATGTAATTGAGTAACTGCAGTGCATCGATCCGCAGGCTGCGTGTGCCGAGGTCAAATATGGGTAATCCCACCTCTTTGTCGACAGTCTGGACAAAAAACACCTTCTCTAGAAGGGCCCCTCTTTGGAGCTCCCTCCAGGTGAAGCCTTTCCACTAGCAGCGACGACGTTCGGCAGCGGGCAATTGCAGGGCTGCACCTTTCCTTTGTTATCTCCATATATATAAAAGGCAAAGTTGTGATTTGTGTGTCTGTTCAAAATGTTGAGCGTACTTCCCGACATGCAACAAACTTGAAAATTGCCATGTGGGTACTTTCCAGACTGTACACCATGCAAACATTATAAAAATACACTTTTGTTTTTTGGGGGGGCGGGGGGGGGGGCTCAATAATGCATATGGTTTTTTGCACGGCAAGTGAGCTGTGACGTCAAATCTGTCATGTGACCCGCGCATGTGGAAGAGTAACGCATTGTAGTGTAGTGGTTAGCGCGCTGCGCTACGAACACGACAACCTAAGTTCGATTCCCGCTCACGGCAACCACCGGTGATGATTATTTTTACCGGTCCTGGGCCTCCCATAGGTCGACTCAGCATCAAATGAGTAACTGCTCTGCTGTGTGAACATCGCTACTGGGGAGAGAAAGGCGGCGGGCATGGTGAATCCAAGTCGCGGGCGAAGCCGGGTAGTACAGCTACTACTTTAGAAATATACTTTTTTTTTTAGCTACTGCTGCTGCTGCTGCTCAAGGGATGTCATGGTTTACCTATGAAGCAAAAGAACGCTGGTGATAATTTAACATGACCAATGAAGGAAGAGCAACTCAAAGAGATTCCCTTCTCGGCGACATCGCCGTTCAATTGCTCTGTCGTGAGAGTTTGTGAAAAAATGACGTTGCACTTCAACGATGGGTCACGTGGGGCATGAAGTTTCCCCAGTAAAGGACTGATTTACATGCTGTTCATCACATATTTGTAATTGCAGGGACTCTTCCACTTACGAGCATTCGACTTACGAACACACCTGTCCATATGAATCGATTGGCGGTGACCCGGGTCACCATCGTGACCTGGGGGTGCCAAAACCTCCATAACTTCGAAACCAGAAAGGCCTATGAAAACGGGAGATGTTACTGAGCCCGATACGCAACGCCAAATAGGGAAATAAAAAAACACGTAAAACACCCATAAAAAAGGGGGGCTGCTGGGGATTTGTGCGTGGCAACGGCTGTTTATTTGCTTGTTTTGAAAATACATCAGGATGCTGGTCTGGTCATTCCCCAGCACGTTCTGCTTCTTAAGGGGGTGGCCACCCCCCTTGTCTTTGGGAGCGAGACCACTTGGAGGCAATGGCTCACCAGACGCTCTCTGTGTGTGTCTGTGGTCATGGTCGTGCTGGCGGGATCGACATCGTCGTCATCATCATCGCTCCCAGCGTCGCCCTCCGGCAGGAAGGGGTAGTACCAGCGATGCTCCCCGAAAAAAACCTTAAACTATGCCCGGCCCAGCAATATTTTGCGGTGACCCGGGCTACCGCCAATCAATTCAAATGTCCAGTTGCCTGTTCGGACAGAGAGTCGTAAGTTTAACCGCCGCGCAATAGATGGCGGTGGTACCATCTACATCTACAGAACATGAAAAACCAGTGGCGTCAACGTCTACAGGAGATTATACAACTTTTAAAGCCATTCCCTGTGTTTTTAGTGTGTTTGGAATCGACAGGAGTAAAGTTGTACTTACGAACAAATCGACTTACGAACAGACCTCTGGAACCTAACTCGTTCGTAAGTAGAGGAGTCCCTGTACAGTACTATAATCTTCGGCAGTTTGTCAAGGGCTTTAACTATGGCTAAAGTACATTTATAATAAGCAGACTCCGTTGGCAATCCACTGCTGGATGAAAGCTGCCCCAATCCCATTTGGCTACAAGGGGTTGTTTGTCCTTACCTCCTCACCAAATGACTCGTGCTGTCTGGTTTGATAATATTGGTGGAATGTTCAATGGAACATTAAAATCAATCAAAAGCAAATTTGGTAGAGCAACAAAAAAAATAACAAGCACAAAACCGAATAAAAATATTGACTTTCAAATATTTATTGAACAAACTCCACTCTACATTGCTCCAAAGTGGAGTAAAATGTTTGTAGAGTGGAAACTAATTTTCTTTTTAAACATTCACTTGCACTGCATAATAGAAAGCCCCCTCTAGTGGCGAAGGCTACAGGGACACAATTCAGTCCAGGGCATTGGCATTGCGGGCTCTGCAATCTAACACTGTCACCGGAACATTCTTGGCAATAGCGTTTCCTGGTTTTTCAATGAACAAAATATAGAGTCTTCTATATCAAATTGGATATTTTAACAAATACGTACACTTGGTTAGATCACCAGGGATAAACATTAAAAGGGACGTAGCTGATGATAGGTGCTTGGTGATGCAACATGTTAACAGCGTTTAAATTATGTTTCTCTTGAAGTACGATAATCCAGTTACTCTAATTTGCAGACAATTTGGTTCCAGGAAAATGATAATTGGTATAACTACACACTTTACATAAACTGGCGCTGTCTTTAATGCAACCTTGACCCAAGTTTAGAGATGTCCATGTCAGGTGTTAGACAGGACCCAGTACTGTATGAAACCCATTTCCACAGGCATTAAACATGAAACATAGCTCTCCGAGTACAACAATGTCAGTTTATGAGTATTTTTGTAATATTTAACAAGGAGCTGTAAAGAATGGTCCAAATGTCTTGTGACCCCTATTTCATTCGCTAAAACTTTTTTTATACCAATAAGTGTGAAAACATGAATAAGCAAAGGACTTTAGTTGGCGGTAACAAGACATCTGGACCACCAGTTTATTCAGTTCAGTTTATTTTGGTATAGCCAAACCATGTCCAACCCTAACGTTTAATGAATTACCTGAATGAATACATTCATGAATGTGGAGTTTTCAATTGAATGTTAAGATGCAAGGGATGAAAATGGTTGCATATACAATATGAAGTGTAAACTTTTGACGAAAAAAGTAAAACACCTTGTATTGCAGGTGAAATTGAATGCAACTTTTATTCCATGCAGAAAAAAACATAGTGAATGTTTACATATATACACAGCAGTGCTATATGTTGCACACTTGCACTGTATATATGTCCTATCACTATAAAGCACAAGCAGCTTGTAATAGAGAATTGAGATGATAGCTCATGAGGACATTAGTGAAAATGGGGGTTGTAACTTATGAATGAAATAAAACTGGAAATTCCACTAAACAAATACACCAGTTACACACATATGCAAATATTTCGTGTGTCAACAATATCCATTTTGTGACACGTTATAAAACAACAAATTGTCAATGTTAGTTTATAACAACCGATCCAAAGCAAGATATGATTACTGCAAAGTTAGTCGTATAAATAATTCCCTTTGCCTAATACACTTACATAAAATTCACGAATCCACGACTGGCTTTGAGTAACAGTAGCCGTACGTGTATTAAACAAAAGGCAGGAGTCATGTTTCGATGAATGGCACTGGAGGCACGCATGCCACGAACCCACGTCTCACAGAGCCATCGTTGACGCGTCAGCCCTCCTGTTTCACCTCACAAATATGCCCGATCCCAACAATGACACCGATCTGTAACTTCCTGCTGCTGCCGCTGTTGGGTAAATTGAGCCACACTGCAAAAGAAAGCATACTTGTCCACCGCACCTCTTTAGACAACATATCAAAATACACCAGGCGAGAGAACACGCCTTCCAGTCGGAATCCAGCTTATTTATGTCAGCCAGAAAATTCTGACAATCATTATCGTCCGGTAGATTTCCTTTACAAGAGCCAGATTTTCGACACATTTAAACATTATGCTCTGGACATAATACCAACAAAAAAAAACCTCGCAATCGTATGACATCCTTAGATTAAATACTGGAAAACACAAATTAATTGTCACGAATTTCTGACGCCAGTTGAACAATGCGAAGAGGCACTAATGGAACACACATGGGACACTTGTCCCGATGTGTGTGCGATGCGTGTGATGGAGGCACTCAGTGGGAGTCCTATTGCGTAGAAATAACTTTGGAGTCCAAAGAGGAGGCAGGCTGCTGAGAAGACAAAACAAATTGGCACGCGCCTCGACACACCTCTATCTGCTAATGAATTCATCGAGGAGAGAAGCAAAAAAATATTTTATGAAAGCTACAGATCCCCTCACCTGTTTAGAATTCCCCCCCCGGGGTAAAATAAAGAAATAAATCTGACAATCCGTTGTTGATGGATCATCATTCTTTACTTTTTTTTTGTCATGTACAGAAAAAAAAAGCTATGGCACTATCGCTCCACCCATTCACCACCCCACCACCCCTGCACATGAAGCGTCTCAGCCAATGAAACGAGCACAGGCCTTTTATTCCCTCCCCCTGTCACACACACACACACGCCGAAGCCCTCCGGGTCAGTGTGCGACTTGATTTAAACTAAGACGGGAGGAGGTTCTGTCGCGTGGGGTTAAAAGAAGTTGCGCGCACGCGTGCGTGTGTGTGTGTGAGTGTGTTGTGGAAGGATCCAGGCGCAGCCGAGAGGGCACGCTCGATCGCTTTACTGAAACGGGGCAGAATCGGTACGAGTTGATTCATCATTTGCGCGCCGCCAGAGCAGGATCATAACGAAGTCCCCAAGTTGCGCACCACCCACGCACGAGCGGTGTCACCGCTACAACTACTACAGATCAAATCAAGTGTGAACTTCGACAGACTTTCCTCGTCGCAGAGTTGGGGGTTGTTTTTGGGGGTGGGGTGGGGGGGGCGGCGGCGTACGCTGTTCTTTTCATTTGGTATTTTCGGCGACGGAGGTGGGTTCATCGCCTCGACTCGTGAGATGCTGGCAATGGCAGATTGGCTGCTTCCAGTAGCTTCAAGCGAGGAGGCATCGTGGCTCACGGTGTCGGACGACGAAGAGATGCCAGTGTCAAACTCGACATTCGCGCAGGCGACGGCAACGTATGCCTTGCCTTCAACCACCGTCAAGATGCAATGCTGGGCTCAAGTCAAGTGAGTTTTTTTCTCTCTCTCTCCTCGCCGGCGTAAAACCGCTTCATCCCCTCTCTACCGATGTCGGTGCGCTCGTGTGATTTTGCGCGCGCGCGCACGCACGGCGAAACACTCGCTCGAGTTTGAATAAACGCGTCGCTTGATGGTTAGCAAGGTTTATAAACGGGAAAAAAAATTACGCCGTGGAAAGTTGTCAAAACGTGGGCATTTACGAGGCTGTATTTTCTGTAAATGTGTACTAAGCGTAGTGTAAATAAATCAGGCTAGTGAACTTTACACTACATATCAGGCAAACATTTTGTCATTGGATTTATTACACTTGCGGAAAGTTAATTTAATGTTTATTAAATGAGGTTAGAACTATCAATTCACGCTTGGTACGCATTATAAAATTATATTAGTAAGAAATTAAATATTTCATTTCAATACGTTGAAGATTTTCTTCAAGGTGAATTTAAAATACTTGCAGGTTTACATTTCAATAATAATAATAATAAAAAAAAATGTTAACCGTTGGGTTGGCAAGTGAACCGGCCCCAACGTGTCAAACGGGCGGAAACATTGTTTTTTTTTCCTGCCTCCGATTTAAAAACAGAAAGGGACACGGAGAGTTCACTTTGAGTTGACTCAAAGTAAAAAAAAAAGGTCACGAGCCGGTGAGGCCCTTTCAACGGACACTCTCGAGATAAAAGGCCACCAAAAAAAAGAGAGCTGACATACGGGCCAATTGTCATGTTAATTGTGCCAATGGCTTATTTGCTCATCCCCAATCACAGCAGCGCCCGGCTACGACGACAGGAGTGAGGAGAAGAAGCATGGGGAAGGGGAAAGGGGAAAAAAATCCTCCAAAGCGCGCGTGCCGTCACAGCGAAGGAGCCGTGGCGCGTGGCACCCGCAGGAAGGGGGGGGGGGAGGTGTCGTGGATTACTGGGTTAATGCGAGGGCAGATGGCAGATCTATTGCCGCGGTGGGTCGCCGCTTGCGAGTTTCCGATTGGGATGAGGGGGGGGGGGTGGTCTTGCTTTCAGCTGGGTAACCATGGCGCTTCCACAGGACAACGGGAAGCATTCCACCGGCACACGACACGACAGCTCGCGCGACATTTGGATGGCCCCACGCAAGCGTCCAGGGGGTTTTGTCGTCGGGGGATTGCCCGTGGGGTTTGTTACCAACTTACACAAATCGATAATCATCTGAAGGAGCCTTCCTGGGCTAGTTTTTTTTTGGGGGGTTTGTTTTGTTCTTCGGCAGAAACGTAACGCCGTCCAATGCCATATCATGCCACCATTATATAATACATTCAGCGTACATATTAAGTTTTGAAAATAGAGTGCTAAAAGTGGGATTTGACGAACCACGTCACCTATCAAATAGGTAACAACCGATTGTGAAAGTATTGTATTGTGAACTGGCTAAAGATCAAACGCCAGGGGTCTCCCTGTATAAAGCAACCATGCATCCGTGCTCATGGCCCTGATCCTTTGTTGGTCATTCCACATTCCCATGGTAAGGGCCCACTCTATCTATTGGACAACTGTAACATTCTACACAGTTGTGTCTTTTTGTTGTTGTTAGCAACCCTTGTCGGGATTATTGGCTAAATTGATTCCAGCCGGGATTTGATCCCAGAATCCTTTATGATTGGGAGCGCTCTGCCACAATGCAACCCGGTTAGTGTAAACAATATTCCTCCGAACGGGCAGCCATCCGCCCCTCTGTTACTGGAGCAAGAGTAGTGATGTAGAGGCGTGAGCGAGTTGCACTACGCCGGTTGCATAGTGCCGAGTATATTAGTGGCCATATAGGTGCCCGTACGCGAGCTCCATAGAATCGATTCCCAATGGAATGAAGCCGACCCTCCCCACCCAATGGGATCCTTCAACAGGGAGATACTTTATTGGCCACACGGTGCGCAGAGACACAGGGCAGTGCAGAAAAAAAAACCTGTTGCTGTGTTATACTTCTGTGCTCCCACGTCCGTGCTCCACACCGGACCAAGGCGGTGAGATATGGTCAGATAACCTCCACCCACCTGTATGGCGTTGCGAGGCCCTCATCCAGCAGCAGATCGACAAAGGGCTGTACATGTAAAATATAAAGGTGCCGCCCTGCAATTGCTTTGCTCACACCATTGCTGATGGAAGGCCCTTAACATGAAGGAAACTCTGCAGCCCCTCTCGGGCAGTGGTTCTTAACCTGGGATGCACGCACCCCCTGGGGGTGCGAGATGCCCTTTCTGGGGGTGCGAGACATGGCCGGACTTTTTTTAGAAGGTAAATCATCGAAACACAAATTAAGCACGGGCAGGTTAGTACAACTACTTTGTTTCATCAAACCTATGTATTTATTAACATACATGTTTTAAAGATTGAGAACCAAAGGGGTGCACGACTACAGTAAAGGTTAAGAACCACTGCTCTAGAAGGTATTTGGCCTACTCTTCCATGCTGGCCAAACATCTTGGTAGGTATACCACCACACTTTCCCCCATAAAACGTTTTGACTCACTGTGGGTGTACCTATTTATACTGCTGGGTGGACAACAGAGTCAGAAGAATTTCAGAATAGTTTTTTTTACTTGCACCATTGTTTCAACTTGACCGACTGTACATGTACGTGTCCTGTACTTTTTTTTTCCGTCCCAGGTCAGACATGGCCAGGCTGGACCCGCTGCCTTCCCTGCTGGAGTGCGGAGGGGCAGTGGCGCCCAGGGACACAACCTGGACCATGTGCGGACAGGCCGGCGAGCCCAGCCCCGACTACCCGCGCTACCGGCAGGAGGGACCGTGTGGCTCAAAGACCGGTACGACCACTCGAATGATTCAAGCCTGGCACGTGCCTCTGTGACGGTATCTTCGCAGATTGCCTAGTGTGGCTATCCGCGAGTAGGCCATCGTCCGGCGCATATTTTCATAGCGTGCGCGTCAGCGTGTTGATGACACATAGCAGAATCGTGGGGTTGGTGGGCGGAGGCCTTTGATCCAGCAGTGGATTGATCATGGCTTATGATGACGATAATGGTGATGGTGATACAAATCATATGTTCTGTGTCAGTGGTACCAGAATTGCAGTTTTTTTTATGAGATAGTGTACCTTGATTGGTCTAGTATGCACGAGATTTATCATTTGTTTACCGTGTTGGTCTGTGGGTGCAAATCGTCTTTCGTTAGATTATAAACATTGTAAATTTTATTTTATTTTGCTTATTTTACAGTTCACTGTAATTGGCCTTAAAATAGGAATACGGATGCATTCATAAATCATTTGAATTGCGCATAATAATGGATAATTTTATAGAAATTTTATATTAATAAAAAACACAATAACAAAGATCTCTACCTATAATTAAACAGATACTAAATTTAGATTTAAAGCTTTCGTGACTGCAGGGATTCATATTCTTGGCTCTTTCGGTAAAGTCACGTAGAAGGGAAACAATAAAATAATAAAACAATAAAATTCTCACGACGTTTCGACTGCAACACAAGCAATCATCGTCATCAGGTGTGAAAACCAAAGCAAGAAAATTTGAAAAAAAAGAATCCTGAGCAGTATTCAATATTTCATAGCGGTAGGGACATGTCTATATGCTCATGACCCCTTGTTGCTATGTAAAATTTAATTGCTAATGTTCTGCTGGTAATTGGCAAGGGTGGAGTAATATGAACTTTCTTTAATAACTGTTAAACCCAGGGTGTATCATAGCTTTTAAATAAACCATTATTCCGGTCATTCTCATTATGGTGTATTTTACATCTCTTCTCACAGTCAGATGACATTCTAAATTGGGATTAGCATGCTTAACAAGAACGAATTAACCCAATTTTCCCTCTTACATGCCACGACTAAATGGCAGTTTTGACCGCTCAATTTATATTTAAACACCTTCATTGTGCTTAAGAGCAGAGGGGCATCATAAGTTTAGGCGATTAGATTTCAAATAAAGGAAAACCTCAACTCTTTACGCACTCGCATATCTGACTACTTTTTTTGCTTAAAACTGTACAATTATTTAAAATTAAACCTTTGTACAGCTTTAAAAGACAAAATTGCTAATAGTAAAAAAAATGAATGCCTACTGCCATTCGCATGACCTTCACCAAAGGCCCTGGTTAACCCCCTAAACTTTCCCCAACCTCCCCTCTGCATTGTCATCTCATCGTCACCATCATCATCGTTACCTCTTCTGCTCCTCGCCACTGCCAATTCTGCCCCCTTACTCGGCGCGTCACCAGCCCTGGCGGTGCCTCCGTTTGCGATTCGCCCGGTGCCTCGCTCTCTCCGTTGACGTCATACAACCCACACTGCCTCCCTCGCTCACCCCACGTGCCATTCGTCCTCGGTGGTCTTCGTCTCTCACGCATCCTAACCGGGGGGGGGGGGGGCTGATGCAAGGAATGCAAAAGGGGCTCACCGTTCAATTTCCCCTCTCTTTGTAGCTCAACCCCTGTGCCCCTCTGACCCGTGGATGCCAGTGCAGTTGCACCCGCCTGCACACTCAACAGCTATGCCACTGCCCCTACCGGCCCCCATGAATTCTTCAGCTGCCGCTAATAGATTGACATGAAAAATAAGTAATATTTAAAAAAATATACTTTTTTTTAAACACGCTTTAATGAAACGTACTAGTAATGGAAGAACTCCACGACTCCAGGAAGTGGCCCCGAAGCTTGCCACAACGTAAGGGGACCGTGGTCAATTACAGCCAACGTCAGTTGAGCGTGGACAATTAGACCCAAGCCGAAACATAACATTTAAAAAAGAATGTTTAAAAATAAATATTTTTTATGATCGAATATAGTATTGTCATCAGTATGACATAAATATACCAAGTTTGCAGTTGATACCACATTGGGAAGTGGGTTAAAATTGAGTTACAAGATTTAAGGATACAACAACAACGACGACAACAACAGACAGTGAGTTAAATGAAAGCGTGTAAAAAAACTATTCACACAAAGGGGGCATATTCCTACTAGTCGTAAAATGGGCTCCCAGGATTCGTGTAAAATACATGAGATTTGCTTCCCTTACAACTGCACTAAGGATCTTGAATGTGCTTTAATGCAAATATTGTTGCTCGAGATTTGTTTAACATTTTCTAAGTGCTTCAGCATTTTTGTTCATTAAAAGACTTCTTGCTTGAGAGTACCTGTGCAACTTAACAGCAACATAGATTTAGAGACGTTGCTTGATGAAGGCCTCCCCAAACCATCACCATCTCTCAGGATCCTGTGACGTAATAATCTGCCTGGCACTTGCACACAAACCGATTTCTTCGGGCCAGCTCCTCGGTGAATGGCCTTCCTGTCCTTAATGCCCTTAATGCCTACATTGAAAGCCACCCACTAGAACGGTATGCAATGACTAACAAGGTGGAAACACATCCAGCACGAGTAACCAATACTATTCGAGTTTCAACGAAGGTAGTTTATAGGTATACGAAACATGAGGCATAATGGTGTTCATTTTCAATGACAGTGCTGTACTTAACCAGTCACCTTAAAAGTGCAACAGATGTTGGATTTGGCAGGTGTCAAAAGGTTCGCAGTCCCAACCTTTAAGGAGGAGTGGCAGTTATCTTAAGCTCACAAGCATTGTCATGTGTTGCTTAATTGGCTGTGACAATTTCTGTTCAAGTCCTCCCATACAATCAGTACGATCCAAAGCAGAGAAGAGGAAAAAAAAACGACTTCCATTGCTGGATTCTTTTTCTTCATCCAGAGCTTCTACAATGACAATTGTAGTTTAAATTTCCAAAATTGCTGTCCTTTTACTCAGTAATGTGGTATGTGACATTAAGATTGCTGTGGTGAAACAAGTGGACTTCTCTCTCTCTCTCTCGTATAGTTCAGAGTCCGTTAAAAAAAATAATCCAGTACATTAAATACGTATCCCAATAATTTATGATGAACGCATCTTAGTTAGATACTAAATCACAAACAAATGACTACCTCTCATGCACCCAACTAATTAATCGTGAAGACTGCACGTCGAATTTTTTTACAAGCTAAAAACAAACAACAGCTACACAACCCGAGTGTACGGCCTACACACATACATATATATGATACTCTGACACACCTGTGATGGGTGAGGAACAGAATTATGAAGCTTGTCAACATTTCATCAACTTGGCAGGCTTTCACGGGCCGGACGCTCGTGGCGTTTGGGGTGAAGGCTTAACCGCGGTGCGCCAATCCAAGTCACCTGCCGCCTTACGTGTGGTCGCCTCAGAGTGTTCTAGATCGACAGATCAGATCACGTTCCACACTTGCTAGTTGATGTACTTTTGCCGCGAGTACACCTACTCGCTGTGGTGTGTATTGATCGTTGAGTGGTAATGCTGTTGCTGTTGCTGCTGCTGCTGCTTGATTGGAATCAATCACCGATGTTGACAATGATATGCATCACCATCAACCAGGTCAGTTACGCGTTAGCAGTTGCAGAGTTCACCACGTTTGTTAATTTTCTTTATCCATGCGGCTCCGTGGCAAAGCAAGCCACTCGTTATGGGAAGGTTGCGAGTTCGGGCCCTTGTTGCAGGTTGACTCGGCATATCATCCATCGAGGGGCGATAAAATTGCTACCACTTTGTGGGTAAGTGAAAAGTCGTTGTTCCATGAATAGACTCGCTCACTCAGTAGGAATGTGGAATTTCCAGCACTGAGTGAGGGCTATGAATAGGGTTTGAGCGCCACCTCATTTCACATTTGAGCAGAAAAAAATCACCGACATAAATGCATGATGCGTTGATTCATTGCTAAAAAAAAATATTCTTACACTAATTGAGACACATTGAATTGTGCTTGTGAAATGTAATTAACAATTAATGCATTTAACATGCCAATACAGTATTACATGTATACTAATGGAGCGATCAAAACTGTATACAAAGTAAAAATAGAAAAAAATAACTGAGAACAATACAAATGAGATGGTGAAAAAATGAGACGGAAATTTGTTGTTGTTGCATTTCCATAAATCGCTGCGAGGGGTAGGGGGGGGTGGTCAGTTATTTGGATGTATACTTTTAAAACACTGTGCTTTAGAAGAGGAATAAAAACAACTTGCGGAGTGTCCTATATTCGTATTGCCATGAAGTGGCACGCGCACACAAATATGGCTTGCCTCTGTAATGGTAATTTTGTCCATTTTTGGGAATAATTCGTTTTTAAAGAGGCGGTTCATTACATACACCAGTGCATTCGCCACCGGACACTAACCGAGGCAATGCGACAACTCTTTAGGAGCTTGTCGTTCTACAAAAACACATGCGCATGACGGCATACAAAACATCAATTGTCAATCCATTCAGCTTGATTCATTAAAGTGCATCGCAAATCAAAATAACAATCCAGCAGCAAACTTTGAAAGATACTGAACTTAATTTGTTTAAGGAATGTGTATATGAATCCAGGCCCTTCAACCTTGTTGATGCTGTTCAAAACTGTTCACAAATTGGTATTCTCACACCTCAAATCATGCATGCTCCCCAACAATTGTGACAGTATAATAATACATATAATAATCCACTTCTTAGAAAGAAATTGTATGATTCAATAAGAACGTATAAGATTAAATAAGAGTATTGCATACACGTGTACCTATGTATGTATGTATGCAGCCACAGTGTACACCTGGAATGCGTTGATGATGATCATGTAGTTACAACCATCACTTATCCATCTTCTTTGGTTCTTTCGGTAAAGTCACGTAACTTTACCGAAAGAACCAAAGAAGATGAATCCTTGCAGTCACGAAAGCTTTAAATCAGTCACGAAAGCTTTAAATATAAGCTTTAAATCACTTATCCATTCTATGCAAAGTAGAACAGGGGAGGGTGGGGTGCTCGGGGAGCACAAATGAACAACTCTAACTCCGTTAACTTGGGGTACAGTAGTCGATCTTTTGAAAAAACAATCCTCAAGATTTAATGAACAGGAAGATGAATGTTGTGGATTACCTTCTGAGCAATGACTTCTCTTCTTAAGAGATCCCCACCGATTCACAGTCCGAGACTGCACTTTACACCGAGGGGCTCCGAGCAAACTAGGAACGTTTTAACAGTGAAACATATATTTTATTTTTAGTTTCTTGTCGTGGATAAATACGTTTCCTTGTAGAGTGCAGGTAGTCGACGGACCCATACAAAAGTGGAACTGGATGCTGCAGCCGCACAATGGTTAGCACACTGGACTTGAGAGGGAAAGGTGTCCTGAAATTCCTTCCCACCTCTGTGCACGCAGCAGAATACGTCGGTGCTACTACAGTGGTCCAGATTACTTGTGACCCCCCCCTCCTCCGCCCCCCCCCCATTTAAATCTCCGAAACTTAACATTTGTAAAGTTTTATTTAAAACCGAAATTAATATACAAAGGGAATTTTTTTTCGGGTTCAATTAATTAGGGGGCTGGAGGGGGGGGGGGTCACAAGACACCTGGACCACCATGTACATGGCTGTCGATTTCCAGGTCAAATTGTGTTTGGGGGTAAAGTATGAGTACTCCCGTCTCTTCTATAGCATCCGAGCAGTAGTGTGGAGGAGTAGGCCAAATTCCCCATGAGGCTCCCTCAAGTGGTGGCTCTGCAGCCTGCAGTCTGGCGTGAGAAAATAATTGCAGGAGTGACTCCTCAACCTTTCACCATTGCTCAGTGTAACTATCATCACCCGTGTCCCGGACCTCCAGGAGACAATAATGAGGTTAAGTCATGTTTAAAAAAAAAATCTTACTTACTGTACGTTGTACAGTAATTGCTATTTCGTGTAAAGCATTGTCTAATTGGTAAGTAAAGGCAATTAGGGAGGATGTATATACAGTGTTTAAATGTAATTAAGTGTGCTCAACTTTAAACCGGAGGGTTCTTTAAAAAAAAAGAATAAACATTTAAATAACGGCCACGATAAAAGCGGTGTTAAAAATAATAGGGTCAATGATTTTTAAAAGATTTAATCCATCTCTTTTTGTACAATTGAAAGCTTAGGATGACAAGTTATGGTAATACATTTTTATACAATTACATTTGTTGGCCTAACTGGCCGGGAGGCTCAACGGCAAACCGATCTACTCGCAATCGGCTCACATTCAGAAGGATGCAAGTTCAATTCCTGGTCCGTGGGTGACTCAGCCCATCGCCCACTTTGTGGGGAAGTCAACAGTGGGTGGAGAGACTCACCCCCATCATAGTAATGTGGAATTGCCACCAAGTGGCACAGGGCTGTTCATGGGAGGAGAGGAGCACCATCTCATTGATTATCTGAGAAAAGAAAAATAACTTTTAACTTTTTTTTTAGTCAATTTCATGCAGGCCAACGAATTTCCTCGTGAGACAAGGACAAAACCGAGTGGGGAAACGCGGTGCGTTGGGGATACGCGTGGGAAACCGATGAATGTACCATTGTAATTCCAATAGGAAACAAAAAGGTGTAATATTAGAGTATTTAAGGGAAAACTATCAACGATTTTAAATAGTAAAAACATTTTTTTAAAGGAACTCTCGCCCAACGTTTGGTCCCATTCCTCAGATATAAATGTCAGAGAAAGTCCAGCCATTTAATGACGTCAACAGCTGGTGATGTTAACAGCTGTTTATCAAGCACTGCAAAAGAGGCTGCGTTAAAAGCCAACCAATTAAGATCCATTATTGATAACACTGTGTGAACTGCACTTACAGGCCTCCAGAGCTCTCCTTCCACAACGAGAGATCACATTTCAAAATCCAGCTACATCCCACAAGCGAGCAACGCATTTCAGAACACGCACACTGATGGACTGCAAGGCGATGGGTGTCTCTCAGTACATTTGGTAAGTGTTCACGATTAGCTACATATTCACATTTCCCAAATGACTTCGTTTTTTATGTTAAGTATACAAGGTAGCAATGCAAAGAAAATGTCTTCGTTCAAGGGAAAATGCGACGAAACATTCCCCTATCGACAGCTTCAAATGATCACACTGGTAATTATACTAATTAAAAGGTGATGAAGGATCTAGTGCATTCTTGACAGAGCGCCGAAAGAAAATGAAACACCATTAACTCGGACTCAAATGCGTTATGCGATGTGCACGAATTACCCAGTCATCGGCAGAAAATCTTTACGCACACGCTGTGTAGCCGTTTGTGAATCTGCTCCGTGGCATGTATTTGAAATCACGCATTCTCATTTGTTTTCCCCCCCCCCGCAGCAGAGGGAACAAGAGCTCTCGAATCAAAATGGCTACAGCAGCGACACGATGTCCTGTGCAACCGGCAGCCTGCCCGGCACGCCCAACCTCGCCTACGGCGGCGCGCAGCAAATCTTCGACTTCCCGCCGCTCTACTGCGCCGCGTCCGTGGACGAGCCGCCCTACGGCTCGTCCACGGACGCGAACCGCTCGCTGTACGGCTCCGCCGCGGCAGGCGCCTCCGCGCCACCGCCCTACGAGCGACGCCAACTCAAGGCGGGGCCCGCGCTAGGCCACCGGTCGGCGGAGCACCTGGCGGGCCACGCGCCCACGCACTCGCCTCCGCCCTACGGGCTGCACTACCCGCGCCGGGCGCAGTCCCTGCCCGAGCCGCTCCTTCTCGTGTCGTTCGACGGGGAAGGACGCTCCGACTGCAGCGCCGCGCCCCCGTACCACCAGGCGCCACGGGCAGGAGGGCAGGCGACGGCGGCTGCCGCCCACAACGGTGGCTTCTACGGCAGCGGCCCCTTCCCAGGCGCCCCCTCCTTGGAGGCCTTTCAGATGGACAAGGAGACGAAGGTGAGATATCGGAGAAAGGACAGAAGGGTTGTTTGTTTATATTTTTTTTTATTTTGTATAAACCACGTTTGATGAGCACGGGCGCAAGAGGCCCAAAATGCCGAGCGGCCTGCAAACGAAGCAGCTGGACTGTTGGAAGTTGTAATCCATGATCATGATCATGATTCTAAAATTGAGTCAGTTGATGAAGACACTTGTGAAAAAGAGACGATGGGAAGGAATTTTAAAGCTGAGCAAGTCTGAGGAAAATTAATTTTTATTCCCGTGATACGCTGGTTGAACGCAGCACGGGTGAACTGAAACGGTCTGCAAGACAGTTCTCAAAATGGTCGAAGGAATGAACGTGTAACGTTCATGGGAATGGTAACGTTGGTCATAGTGATAGAAGAGTGATATGGAAGCGACATAGTGCTGTTGATCGAGTGACGAGTAAGGAACAACAATGCTGCTAAATGAGCCGTGGTGCTCCGTGTCGTGACAAAACCAAGGGGCATTGTTTGCACGTTATCTTGGTAATGTCCGTCAATTACTCATTCAATGTATGCCCAAATTCACCTGGGCAACTTCAACAATGCATTAATTATCATTAAATGAATAAACGTTTGCTGTAATTGCATTAATCTCCCCCCCCCCCCCCCCCAACAGACACAAGAATACAACATGGGCAGCAGAGTGGTGAATGGCAATTCAATGCATCCTGTGCCTCCGGGCCAACATCTAGACTTCATGCAAGAGCAGCATCGCAACTACCTGCCTGTACAACAAATCCACCAGGTGCGTACAACAGAAGCATCGATGAGCACGTGGACACTGCCGCACAATGCACGCAGACCAACTCGACCGTGTGTACGGACAGCCCTTGGTCAATTCACTGCTGGATGCAGACCTCCCCGGGTGTCATTTCACCATACATCCCCGACGCTGGTCGGCGCAGGATCAGTTCCGATATTGCTCGCCACCAAATGCGAGCCGTCACCACGAGTTGAACTCGGGTCGCCGGGTTCACAGCGCGGAGGGGTGCACAGACCCCTGGCGCCTGTCGCACCATGAACTTGCAAAGTCGAATCTTAAGTTGGGTATGAAAGAAAACCTTTTGGCGACAAACTATATAATTCACAACTCAAATTGTGTTCAATTCATTTTAAATTGACGAACGTAACGTGCCACGCTGGAATCTCTACACGATTTTATCAACAGATGTTGACAGCATTGCATGCACGTCGTTCCACTTTATAAAAAAAAAATAGTCAAACAAGTGTGGTGTAGCGATGCACAGCAGTGCGGGTCACAAGTGCCCGTGCTCCTGTCCAACATCGAACCATTGGACTCACAGGAGGTATAGGGACTTCCCAACCTCCCTTGCTGCATAAGCAGGCGGATAAAGCTGAACTAATGATGTAAATATAAAATTGCATGTTAAACGAAAATTACATAACACAACATGGTCTCTTAAGCCGTACAGGATACACGTACGGTATAAAACACAGTCGCTTCTTCTTTCATGCCGTTTTCCCATCGCTAACAACCGCCATTTAGCTCCGCGCAAGTATAGGGCTCAAGCAAGCAGAGGGTTCAAGTATAGGGCTCATGCAGGGATGGTAGACGCGAGGTGAGGGAGGGGGCCTGGGGTTGAGGCAAAGATCACAGACCTGTTCCACAATGTGACCCTGTAATTTTGGCAGAGCCCAGATTAGGCGACATTGGATGACAAAGTCTTATTTCCCTAACCCAAGTCTGGACGTGCCACTCTTCCGATTTTGCTGATATCATTACGGACCTTTTTTTTTTATCCCCTCCCGCTTGCTACCGACATCGAGGATGTATTCGGGTGGTCAATTTAAAAAAAAAAAAACTTTGTTGAAAGTGTACTGCGAAACAAAATATTAATCGATGCCATTCCCGTTGTGGGTGTAGCAAATTCCTCCTCTCACTACTCAATGTGGCCAGTTTTTTTTATTGTGGTGAACTTAGTGGCATATAGTGGCTGTAGGGGTTACACTGAACCCACCATATACAACCAGTGGAACATGAATCGAAAAGCATCGATTTTCTCCACGCGCGTGATCCTACGCGTGCGCATTTAAATTCAACCATAATAGTTTACATTAATCTATGAAATGATGCATCATTCCAAAGTAAACTCAACTCATAAACTGCACTCAGGAATGCGCAGTATAGAGCAACATCATGTTGGAAACAAACAAAAATAATATATGGCACGAGGCAGTAAACGTGTGGCCAATGAGTCTCGCTCTCAGTCTCTTTGTACGATGTGGCAATCACTGACTCAGTACTTTTTGTATCGAGACGGTCTTTGAAGATGAGGATTAAACATTAGATCGGGGGTGATTTAAATGGATTAAGTTGTCCCAGCGGGACACCTGCTCACCGAGAAAACCACATTTCATTACTCCGACATCAATGCCAATTTCTGACAAGGGGAGACCGCTGTGATGTGGCACCAACATGTAAGAGATTATAAATAAACCTGTCCAAATACACGTACAAGCGAATGGTGTTTTTGTCACGGGGTTGGCTATGTACGGTGCGAAGGAAGTTAAACATACACAGTAAACCACTGAACCATATAGTAAACCACTTTAGTCTGCACCTCTTCAGTGGAGGAGGAATAGCAAAAGTATGCGAAATCTCTCCTGAAGCCCTCGCGTCCTGGCTAGCAGACCTCGATATTGGCATTTAACTCCCGCGCATACGGCCGCCAAATGCAAGACGAGAATATGGATACATTTTAACACAACATACCTGCAAAAGGTCAAACAGCATTTCATTGCCAGTCCATAAAAACAAGTCTGACGTCATCTATGCAGAGGCATTTCCTTAACGCAGGGGCGACGCATCGCTCTTTGCGGGAGTTCCGAACGGAAATTAGCGACATGACACCAATGGGCAAAATAAAATAAAAACTGGAAAAAAATAAATGACCAAAAGCACTTTGTTTATGCAGGCAAGCCTCACGGAGCCCGAATACTCTTTTTTTTCAGAATGGCCCTACATTGGAACGTTTGGCCAAATTTAATTTTTGAGCGTTTTACAATATCTTGGTGTATTTACCAGAAAACTGTAATTCATGTGCGTATGTTGAACTTCTTTCACGTCGTGCGTAGCCAACCGTGCTAAAATCGGAGGTGTACGATGTGCCTAGCCTTGAAATGGTCGAATGTAACTATGTCACGTAACCCAAGCATACGGCAATGCGCGTGTCCGTCCGTGTCGCAGCCCTACCCTGCGATGCGGCCCTACAGCAACGGCTATGCTTCCCACCAATACTCCCCGCACAAGATTCACACGATGCAAGGGCGCCAGCAGAAAGTGTACCCCAAGCCCATATATTCATACAGGTAAGGCACACATTGCCTGTGGCAATATCACCCGGAATGCACCCCCCCCTCCAACCTACCAATCTCATCACGGCGATTACGCACACGCTCAACGAGCGAATCGGAGCTTCGGGTGCGAAGCAGCGTCAAGGCTGGATGATGCTTGTACGGCGTTTCTATGGGCGACCGCCATATGGCGTAAAACAAAAACAACATCTACACTCTCAAGGCATCGCCAAACCCGCAACCGACCGGCGCGGCGAAATACGCTTGAATTACTGTCATCCATGAATGGAATAACATTAAGTTGCTGCGCTCATAAGTACATATACCGAGCGACACACTCACTGATCCTAAGCCATGCTTAAGAGTTTCCGGGACTAGATCGGTGTCTGCCGTCTCTCTTCGCAGCCCGTAGCCACATACCAGCTCTTTGTGTTGCACTGTAACGCTGGGTGTCTCCGAAGGCCCAAACCAGTTTTCACTTCTGACCATTCCAGAGCGAGTGCACGCCCAGACTGGTTTTAGAGGTGAAACAAGTTTATGACATAACTGTGATGCAAGGAAATAAGACTTGTCAGGTAAACACAAACAGAAAATCACTCATTCACAGGTAGTTCCCAATATGGGGCGTAGAACAACCAGACAGCGCGCAACTAAATTACTCAACTGAATTGCAGCAAATTTCTGTGAATGAAACTCTGTCAGGAAGCATCGGCAGGGCCTCTGCAGGCGTCTCGGAGCACGATGATAAAGTGCCATTTAATTTGGGTGCGCACATTGCACTTTTAAAACTGACTCATCGGGAGTGACGAATCGATGAAGAAACAATTTTTCACAGAGCTGCCTGTCACACACTCATTTGTATTGCATTAGCCATTCCATACAAGAAAGTGCATGCGGGTGTATGTGTGCACTGCTTCAGAAACTCATAACGAAAAAGATCAATATTATTGGTGTTGTTGAGAACGCAGAGTCAGACGCCCAGCCAGCCGAGTAGCTGGAATTGTGTCACTGGCCATTTCATTGAAATTCAAATGCCTGAAGAGAACATTTTGTACTCGTGCATGTGCTTTACATCAAGCAATGCGAATAACCTGCTTTTCATGAACCCCAATGTATGAATGTATTCTTCTAAATTAGAAAAGGTTTACCTTGTTTGATAGAGAACAGTTGTGTGCAAAGCTTACGCACTTTTTTTTTACAATTATACTAGTGGTAGACCAATTCACTCCGCAACCTCCTGCCCGATGTCATGTCGAAAACAATCAAGATAGCGTTCTTATTCAGGAGCCATACATTCTTGTTTTCGATTGTGGCGAATGCAGTGACCCCTAGTGGCTGCAGGAGTCATGTCACCCCATGAACTTGGAATTCAAGAGGAATCGAGGCCATCTGGCTCACGTCTTCCCCACCCGCAATATTTTTGTTTGCTAAACGCATCTCGAGTTTTGACAACGGTTTTTTTTTATTTTGAGAGCAGGGAATTATTAGGAGAGCTATACAGGCCAGAGAACATTCTACAAGACCGTTGCATACACAAAGTGGACACAACTCGAGTGCGGTAGAAGCTGGACATATGCGCCACAACCTTCCGCGTTTACCGATTTCCTCGTCCCATTCAAATACAAATGCACTCGTTCCACGCTACACACGCCCGATGATTGTTAAACAGGCCCCACATGACGCGCTAAGTAATAATTAACGCTGTCTCCGATCATAGGGCCGATTCGAATTAAGATTGAGATCTCGGTGTGCGTGTGTGTTCGCGTGTTCCACATGACCGAAGCCAGCGTCAGTTGCTTCGCGCGCCACGTGGAACGAGGGCATTTGTGTTTGAATGCGAGTAAATTGGTAAACGTGGAAAGACGTGGAGTGGTGAGTCGCAAGGACTGGAGTTTTTTTTTTTTTGGGGGGGGGGGGGTGAGCAACTTATAATACAAACACTTCGAATATAAGCACACCTGGTCTCTCTACCTAGGGGCGTACTGTAATCAATTCTTAGACAATGCGATTTGATAAATGTATTGTAAATATACGAATCGATTATACTGTAATTGATCAATTTAAATGACAGTAGGTGTACACGCGCACACACACCTGTACACAGGTGCATAGCGAATACTCCAAACTTTGCAACCTGAAGACCTGGTTTTTCAAGTGCCCATGCCAGGTGCACTGAATACAATCAGGACACATTGTATGACTCTGAACCAATGTTTGATTATTTTAAAGTGACTAAACCTGGCACAAAATAATACTTTTTACGACTTGCAACCAACGGGGTATACGTTTGAGCAAGCCGAGACATTTCCAAATCACAATATATATAGCATACATTCCGCATGGCTTTGGGGCCGTCCATAAATGACGGCACGCACCTGGGGGGCGGTCAGACATGTGTGGCGATGTGTGACGATGTGTGACGAGGGGGGGAGATTTCAGATGCATGGAGCAGCTTGGAGTGATGAAAAATCACTCAGACTGTGTGCATGTTGCAAAAACAATCAGAGCCATTCACGGAGAATTTGCAGTATGCGTCTCCTGTCTTCGGTTACTATAGAAAAAAAATTTGAGCAAACTAAAGGAAATGTGACCGAATTTGGCTGCAGTGAGACAAAGATAGGCAGAGTTTGTCTGCATTACGACTCACCAAATATAATAAAGCCACTAATGCTCACTGCTGCAAAGTCTGCCTCCTTTGACTATACCTTACCGATGAGTCCGAATCAGGACAAAACCGATCCACAGTTGTCCATCTGTCTCACTGCTGCCTGTCAGCGGGTCACATTTGCTCAAATTAATTTGATGGTGACCCCTGAAACGAGAGGACCACGATGCAGTTATTCAACAACTGCTGATGGATTGTGCGTAAACGTGTTTGCGTGTTGTTCTTGTTGTTTGAAACTCGTGGTTTTGCGGGCTGCACTTTAATTAAATCTTGATGGGTTTTCTCAGTTTGCCACGTAGGATTTCGCAACATATATTATTATTATCTACATATATAAGAGGGAAATGTGTGATTATGTGTGTCTGTTCAAAATGTTTAGCATACTTTCCGACATGCAACAAACTTGAAATTTGCCATGTGGGTACTTTCCAGACTGTACACCATGCAGAAATTATAAAAATAGACTTTTGGTTGTTTTTTTTTTGTGGGGGTGGGGGGGTGCGCAATAATGCATATATTTTGCACGGCAAGTGAGCTGAAGCTGGGTAGTAAAGCTAGTTCATAATAAAGCGGTGTTTTGGGGGGTTAGATCACATAAGTATAAATGTGTCGTTAACCCTCAACCACCCTACACAGCCATTTCATATGGTTTGTCACAAAACCTGCCAATTAGTTACTACTTCAGCCCACCGGTTTGTTGGAGAATAAATCCTCAAACATTTACAATTTGAGTATGACGTTTCGTGCATAATTACATCCAGCATCATCAGGCAATTTTGCCAGATGTATTACTTATGCGATCTCACCAAAAACACCTTTATTATGGATGGGTTTTCTTTTCAATTAAATATTTTATCAGGAGTGCAGAGGCCACTCTTGTGAATGCGCTGTTTGGTGTTGTCGTCCTGCACAGCTGCCTCATTGCGATGGCTCTGAAGAACAGCAAAAATGGAAGCTTGCCAGTCAGCGATATCTACCATTTCATGACCGAGAACTTCCCCTACTTCAAGGTAAACATATATGCAGCAGACTGCCCATGAAGCAACGTACATAAACAGACCTTGAAACTACATATTAATTTAAATGTAAATAAATTGATGTAATGTTGACAGAGACAATGACACACAAAACCAGTGTAACTATAAACCAGTCCCTCCTGTGTACTAAGATACATTTTTCAGTTTCATATCTGGAAGTTTTAATGGCACGTGAATTCTTGAAGGTAATGATCATTATATGTATACATAGTACTGCAGTAGGAGCGGGAGGTATTAATGTGAATTTGATTAATATATTTGTGAAGTGTGAAGGCAATTACGTGGGGTGTTTATCAAGAGTTTTTAGATTCAAATATCTATGGTTATTGAAATCTATTTGACTTATGTAATTATTTTAATTAGAGGTTAATATTTGGAACACTTTTTTTAGGTTAATTTCACAATGGGGTCGTGGTAAAAACAATATTTGAAAGCATGCAACAATACCAGATTAATATTTCCTCTATAGATGGTAAATTCCAACAAGTGTTAGCTTCATCTTAACTCGGGCAACGTATTCGGGCATTGAACGTTGTTTATAGTAAACAGCTGTACAAAGAAGAAGCATTGCTCAAAACGCCACCGATTATACGTGTGCCTCTCTAGGACAGCATTATTAACACGCGTTTTGAGTTATTGTTATCTCTACTTATTATTATTTTCACCACTGCCAATGCAGTGTCAGTCGTTCTCTGTTCGAACGTTGCCGCCCGTGGCCACATTTTGTGTTCGCCGCAGACGGCGCCGGACGGCTGGAAGAACTCGGTGCGGCACAACCTGTCCCTCAACAAGTGCTTCGAGAAGATCGAGAACAAGGCGAGTGGAGGCTCCTCCAGAAAGGGCTGCCTCTGGACCCTGAACCCCGCCAAGGTGGACAAGATGGACGAGGAGATGCAGAAGTGGAAGCGCAAAGACCCCGTCGCCATCCGCAGGAGCATGGCCAACCCCGGTAAAAGTCGGGAGAGTGGGGTAAGGGGGGGGGGGTAAGGGGGGGGGGCTCTCCCTTAATGCTCAGCCCCCCCCCTTTATAAATTAGTATCGTCAATTAAGCGACAAGTGTCCGTAGCCTTTGCTCATGGACAGGGAGTGAGAGCTCGAGTAGAATGCACGACAGACAAAATCAGACCCTATAGGTCAGGGGTCAGCAACCCGCGACTCCGGATCCGCATGCGGCTCTTCATAAGGAACTGCGTCGTGATGTTACCCACGTGCATTGCGACTCTTGAAATATTGAGTGGGGGGGGGGGGTGGATGGGATTTGTATTCCGAATTCCAAAAAAGTGGTTCTTCTTGTTATTTTGGTTGCCGACCCGTGGTATCGGTACTCATTTCTGTTAAGGGCGTAATGTCTTGTTTAACATGAACTGTGTAGACCCCGCCCGTCTGCGTTGTTGTATGCAACACCACCACCCCCAACCTCCTTGGAAGAAGGGCCGGGATGAAGTAGGTGACATCACCACAGTGCTGCTGTCAATAGCCGAGTTCATGACAGTCATCGTGAGGCGAATGAGAGCCGTGCGTAATAAATGTGTTCATTTATTGTCCTGTCAAACAACCGCGGTATTTATCTGCGACGCCTGCGATGTCTTTTTTTTTGTTGTTTTGTTTTTAGCCGTGCCCTGTAAATGTCACCCCAGTCGTGCGTGTGGAGAAACCCAACACGTCCATCCATAACGCCGCCTTAGGGGCCGTCCATAAATGACGTCACCCCCTCGTCGCACGGCGTCACAAAAAGTCAGACCCCCCCCTCAAATATGACGTCACAAAGCTCTGCCCCCCCCCCCCCCACAAAAATAAAACATGCTTCAAATCGCTTTAAACTATTGTCATTGTAGTGCGTATTTAATGTGGCGCTGCACTCCGGTGTTGTAGGAGAAAACATTTATCAAAAAGTCTATTTAATTAAGTAGAACGTGTTGTCTATATTTATTTAAAGTTGCGCATTTTGATGTGACGTCACATTTCACAACCCCCCCCCCCCCCTCTCGTCACACGTCGTCACAAATGTCTGACCCCCACCCAGGTGCGTGACGTCATTTATGGACGGCCCCTTATATAGAACTACAGTCGTATGCAAGGGGTGACGTTTACAGCACATAGAGCAGGCCAGAGAGGTGTGCGAGGCCTAACTCTACGTGCCCTCCACACTGCGTATTGTGTTCAGTTTGTCGCACCTCCGAAAGAAGTTCAAAATGCATACATACGTCAGACATCTATGTGTAACGCACAGCTCGGAGTGTGAAGTTGTGTTGTAAAGTAGTTTGGGAACACTGCTGACGATGACTGCACAGGTCAAGTGAAGTGGTCCATTCATAAACAAAATAGTAAAGCAGACTGTCTCCTTCACATATCCCCTCTCTCCACATAAACAAATAAAAAATATCTTGTTTTTTTTTGCCAACTCATCGGCCACACGGCCTTCTGGGAGTGCGTGATTTCAGCCGTGTTGATTCCGACACAAGCAAACTCTGGACCGGTTTCGACTTAGAGCGTCTCATCAGCAGTCAGGCTTGCTTGAATCAATGCTTGTGAACTGCTGATCTTACAGGCAAGGGCCCTTCCGGCTTTACTTATAATTATATAACTCAAACATGGTGTGGCACAAGGATACAATTATAAGCTCAACATTACCATGCGATTTCCTTTATCTAAACACTGCAATTATTTCATGTGACTGTAGTGTTTCACATGTGCATTAAGTGAATGGGACAGCGAGGAAGCTTCAATTAATGCCATGTTTGTTTTGCTATATAAATCAGTGCCTAAATACCGTGAGATTTCTGTCACACTATATTTAAATGAAGCAGTAACGCAATTAAATTGAATAACTCTCTTTTCCAGCAAATTCAGCATTATAAACCACGGTCAATCCACCGCTGGATATTATTTTTTTCTAATTCGAGCACATGCTCGCGTGAAATACATCTATCAACTCTACGACGTAACATCGAATCCAGTCAAACAATAATCACATTTCGCAACTCAGCTTGTCCCTTACAAATCGGAAACATTAAAGCAGGACGATCGTTTGTCCGCCTGTGCAGTTAGCTGCATTTGTTCAGTGAACAATACAAAGTTTCAGTTTCATTTATTAGGTATAGCCCCTGTGAGCCATGAGGCTCTTGACTCGGGTGCAACCGCAACAAACAAAATCATGAACAAGGAAACATCTTAAAGCGACTGCACGCAACAGAAACATCCAGGAAAAAAACAGGAAAAAATCTTCCAGAAAAAACCCCCCACCGTATCTCAACGCTGTGTGTAAAAATCCCAATGGGATGCAAGTCGAATAATAACAACCATAAGACAACTTAGATAAAGTTATCAGGCTAACTCCGTACTTCAGCAAACAAACATGGCTTAGCCATACGTTTTAGAATATCACCAAAATAAATCTATAAAAAAACAATGTAACAGTGATTATAGGAACTGTGGTTCAAATTTAACAATAAACGGAATACATTACATGTACGACCAAACTTTGCAGCCATAGCTGGCAGCATGAGTCACTCCAAAGTGGTGGTTCCACGACACTGAGAAGGTCTTTGGAAATTTCGGAATCCAATAATCGTAGCTCACGCATCGGGTTTCATAATTTCATTTCCGCCCCCCCCCCTCCCCCTCCCCTTCTTTTGCACTTTGCATGCAACAAACAACAGAGGCACTGGACAGACTGGTTGTGGACAAGGCCGACAAGATGAGCTCGTCCGTCAGCGCCGGGTTTGCACCCAGGTCCAATCCGATGCCTCCACAGGGAGTTCCGCCGCAGATCATGCCGGCCCGGCCCGCTGGCTCCCCACGGCGGTCCAGGCTGCCTTCGGATGGCCCTGACCCGTGCCCGGGCCCCTGTCAGGTGGCGGTGCTCCACAGTCCCCAGCCCGTCGTCTCTGCGTCCTCGCACGGGACGCCGGAACACGGGCAGGTCCAGAGCCAGGAAAACGGCTGCGGTGGTTTGGTGTCTGGAGATCACAGTATGGAAGTGGACTCCATCAACCCCAGCATCATCGACTTGGAGATTCAGAGTGAGTTGGTGTTGTGCAGCACTTTTTTGCCAGGGCATTGTAGATTCATGGGTAATGGTCGGACAGGCCTCAGATCTGAGACGGGGCGGGAGGGGGGGTCTCAGAAGGAGGGAGCCAAGGCAGCCTCAGATGGAGGCTCATCTGGACATATTGTCCAAAATACTCTTTGTGGCCGTGCCTTTTGCTTTTTGGTGAGGCTCTTTTGGGGGTTAATCAGACGTTCTTGGCTGCATGGCAGAGTTAATTTCATGAACGTTCATGCTCATTTCTCTCCCAGCCATCGTGATTAACATGTGCACGTGGAAGTCATGCGCACCAAACCGTTGAGCAGGTTTTCATCTCAAATACAAGACGTGACATCGTTTTCCTTTGCAGTGGATCTATTAGTGGTATGTCTACTAAGTACATTCACAAGCCTTTTAGCTATTCAGGGCTAGACGAAGGCCCTCTCTATGTCCTGCAGGGTCGTGGGGGTTGTTTTACATGACTTCACCACACTGGTGGTCAGTGCAGGTTGGTGAAAGGAAGGAGCATAGAACCACGCTCACATTTATTTTGCTGCACTGTCCTCTGCTGTCCACCACGTAGCCTTGCAGCCTATTAGGATAATAAAAACAACTAAAATTCATAATAACCTGTTGTGCCTGATCGAAGCACCACCGAGGCTTGAACCTGCTACGGTTCCAAGATCTAACGAGATTGGGCACATTCCAGGTATTTCACGTCGTAGGTGTGTCTCTTATAAACACATGAAACTACTGTTACGAGCTCGTAACAATGCTTTTACCACTTGTTACATAAGAAAGCAGAACCCCTGTGGCAGCAGCAACTTGGCAACGGCATTGAAACCACTTTTAAATCTGGATTGAAAACTCATTTCTTAAGAACTGCTTTTTGTGTTTAGTTTTGTCTTTCCCCCCGCATCTCCAATTATCACGGGTACGGTCCAAAAGAAGTTCAGCGTACATACATATACATACAAGCCTCTTCTTTGGTTCTTTCGCTAAAGTCACGTAGAAAGAGAATAAAATAATAAATTAATACAAATAAAATAACACAATAAAATTCTCACGACGTTTCGGCCACAACACAAGTGGCCTTCCTCAGGTGAAAGGAACAGACCTGTCGGGACGACAGAGCTTCAATGAACGTTGTTAAGATTCGTAGCGTCTTTTAAGCTGGTTTAGAGAAGTGAGGCACCTTTACAAAGGGGTTTACATATCAAACAGGAGAATTTAGCATTGAAATAGCTGAGTGATTAGCTTGTGACTGGTCACAGAAATGGCTATGTTAAAGTCAAAGCCTACACATCCACAGAGGCACCTAGTACAAATCAAACAGGATAATTTAGCATTGAAATAACTGAGGGATTAGCTTGTGACTGGTCATAGAAATAGCTATGCTAAAGTCAAAGCCTACACATCCACAGAGGCATCTAGTATAAATCAAACAGGAGAATTTAGCATTGAAATAACTGAGGGATTAGCTTGTGACTGGTCATAGAAATAGCTATGTTAAAATCAAAGCCTAACATAGCCATTTCTGTGACCAGTCACAAGCTAATCACTCAGCTATTTCAATGCTAAATTGTCCTGTTTGATTTGTACTAGGTGCCTCTGTGGATGTGTAAGCTTTGACTTTAACATAGCTATTTCTACGACCAGTCAAAAGCTAATCACTCAGCTATTTCAATGCTGAATTCTCCTGTTTGATATGTAAACCCCTTTGTCAAGGTGCCTCACTTCTCTAAACCAGCTTAAAAGACGCTACGAATCTTAACAACGTTCATTGAAGCTCTGTCGTCCCGACAGGTCTGTTCCTTTCACCTGAGGAAGGCCACTTGTGTTGTGGCCGAAACGTCGTGAGAATTTTATTGTGTTATTTTATTTTATTAACTTATTATTTTATTCTCATTCTACGTGACTTTACCGAAAGAACCAAAGAAGATGAATCCTTGCAGTCACGAAAGCTTTAAATAGAAATTTAATGCATTCTCTTTGAAACGTATTGGCCTACACCAGAGACAGCCTTCTTTATCTACGTATTTATTTGGTTACTTATATTCTCCACAGCGACGATATTTCATCATCTTCCTTGGTTCTTTCGGTAAGGTCACGTAGAATGAGAATAAAATAATAAAATAACACAATAAAATTCTCACGACGTTTCGGCCACAACGCAAGCGGCCGTCTTCAGGTGAAAGGTACAGACCTGTCGGGACGACAGAGCTTCACCTGAAGACGGCCGCTTGCGTTGTGGCCGAAACGTCGTGAGAATTTTATTGTGTTATTTTATTATTTTATTCTCATTCTACGTGGTGACTTTACTGAAAGAACCAAAGAAGATGAATCCTTGCAGTCACTAAAGCTTTAAATCGAAACACAAGCCTCTTTTCGGGCAATTCTGCCAAATTGATGCTGGATGTAATTAGCAGCGCAACGTCGTACTCAAATTGTAAATGTTGTGGATTTACTCTCCTACACACCGGTGGGGGCTTAAGTAGTAACTAAATGGCACGTTTTGTTTACGTGACAAACCTTACCAATTCACTATCGGGTGGTGGTAGGGGGTTAAAGACACATTTATACATCCGCGATCTAACACCAAAAAAAAACTTTATTATGAATAATATTGTTCGCGAAACCCTCTGTCTTGCTATGGTATACGCTGAGGATCACTCTTGCGTTTGCAGGTAGCCTGTGGGACGCCTACCAGCAGGACAACCTTTCCTTGGAGGGCCTGGGCAATGCATCGGACTCCCTGTGCCATTCTCCCTGCCTATCGGAGCACGCTGCATGCAGTGTGACCGACACGGATGTCCCGTCGCCCGCCTACACGTGCGCTGCCAGCACAGCCGATTGCAAAGCGACGGGCGGCATCAGTGCCATCTTCAGCACGCCGCCGCTGTACAGCAGCCTGGGTGACGAGCTGTCACTCACCTACCTCTGCAATCCAGCAGCAGGGGCTCAGCTCGTCACGCTCATGTGATAGCAAAGCCTCGTTTGTGCCTGGATAGCAACGAGACTCATTCGCTGGGCGAGTGATTGTTTTTTTGTTGCAGCAAGATTGACTGAAAACTTCTGAGCGGCAAGCTTAAATTTCTCTTTAAAGCCAAGAAATGTGTGTATATATTTCCAGTATTATGTCCTAATTTTGCCATGTTTTGAGCAAAAAAATGCGTATTTTTTGTAGAATGAACGTATCTTAACTGTTGAGAAAGCATTTCTTATTTTGATACAAAAGTGTAATCTGAATGTCCATGTGCGTGGCCATATCAATGTCGTGTTCCTTAAGGCATTACTTTACACATGAATATGTTGCCTTTATTAAATGAACTTTTAAGCTCCATGGTCCCAAGGAAGAAGCTGCCACCACCCACAGTAAAGACTTTAGCTTTGTTTGCGTTCAAGGGGCACTCATTAACTCGTTTCACGAGGCTGCTGTGCTTGCAGGAATGTACTCCAATAGTTTTTTTTCCTAAGTAAACGATAAGGCTTTTCGTTGTCTCAGCTGTATTGTAAACGTATAAGGTTATATAAACTGGTCATGTAAACTGGCGTTAAGGAACGACCAAAAATACTGCAGTGTGCACCTGTATTCGTATTATTTATGTTTTTTTTTGTCCACAATAACCACTCAATAAATGAACAACCTGTTTGCCAATTCCTGTGCTACAAATGCAATGCACACCTGTCCTGAACTTTGTAAATAATACGCAAAGATAATACCGACTATAATCACTCAGGAATGTTTGTCCTTAACGCTCGTGACGACACTCCATCGACCAGCCTTCATTAATATTCATGAGCAGGTGACGTCCTCCACATGGTCACCCCCCCCCCCTCATTAATACGCGAGCAGGTGACGTCACTTCCATGGAGTGTGATGGTTTTCACACTGGACTTGCATCAATATCTGAGGTTTCTTAAAGCCCTCCCACCTCTGCCCACCCATCAGTACAAATGCGTTCACCACTCGATCGGCAGGTGACGTGAGTGGAGCAAGGTTGGAAAAGTTCGACAAAAAGGCCCTTTCGAGCCGTCCCTTGTCCTCCCTCTAGTGGATGCCTTTCTGCAAGCATGGGCCATCTAGCCAAGACTTGCAGTTTGTGTATTTCGAATGTGCCCATACTGTGTACAGTCGTTTTCAGCTACGGTTTAAATGTCTCCCTTACAAATCGTTGACTTCCTTACAAATCAATCTTGATTTAAAGCTTTCGTGACTGCAGGAATCCATACTCTTTGGTTCTTTCGGTAAAGTCACGTAGGTAGAAAATAAAATAAATCACGACGTTCCGGGCGCAGCACAAGCGTCCGTCATCATGCTTTCCCACCTTATGACGGACGCTTGTGTTGCGCCCGAAACGTCGTGATTTATTCCTTACAAATCATTGTTTAATGCCACTTGCTTTTCAACATTTTGGTGGTAATTTCTACATCGTAACTGCTGATGAATAATAACTCTCTCCCAAGTCTGTTGTACCAGGATGTATACAATTGAATATACATTTGTACACTTTTGCCAAAGTTCAAAATTCAATATCCACATCAAAGATTGAATTGCAATTTCAAGGTACCATTTTGACAATGCTTATGGTAATATTTGGATCCAAATTGTTGAAATTTGAAAACCGATGCTAAACAAAATGTGCTTATTCGCAGCGACTGGATTCACAAATAACACTGCATTGACATTGGGAAACAAGCCAATGTTACGCGAGTTGTATTCCAAATTACAAAAGAAACGAGGTGAAAATTTCAGTACACTTTATCAAAATTTATTTCTTCAAACAAGACACAAACATAAAAAATGCTCAAATAAAAAATACAAATAATTGTCTTTTTTTTGTCTAGCTTACCATACACATTTTCACAGCCACATAAGAGTAAAATAATGCTCATTGTCACCTCCAGCAAACATCACAGGGGATGTGTGGGGGGGGGAACACCGATGTTTCCAAAATCCCCCTGTGCAAGTATTTTTGCCTCGAGAAAAAATTTTTTACTTCTGAAATACAGGATAATTTACACCTCTTGAACTAAGCACACACCAACAAAAATCAACAACGGAGGCTCATGTTGCAGTGTGCATCAAGCAGTCTTTGCGCCTAATCACCTGTACAGCTGGATACAACTAAAACACACACACAAATTGGGAGCTAAATAAAATACACATGTACAGTCTGCATAAAAGATAAAAACAATGTAAACAATTGACCAGAAAAACACGTGAAGTAGAATGATTGTGTCCACCCATCTCACTGTGTGGAGTTTACCTTCATAATTGTGGGGGGGGGGGTTCTGGTACGGGAGCAAACAACAACAACCACTGGGTTGATCATGGTAAAAAAACAACATAATTGACGCTCAAGATAGCGTCCGCGCTTCAGTGACAACCTATCACAGTAAGCCACAAAACCTTCAGAAATATTCCAACTTGGGGGGGCGCGGTGGGCATCCTTGTTAGAAACTTGGGAGTGATTATAATTATATAACAAAAACCTTTACAAGAGATTACATTTTTGGTAGCAATCGCTGAATGGTGTGTATATATAAAAAAATAACTGCTACAATATTAAATTACAATTTGCGTGCAAGTACTTTTGGGACTTACGCAGCGAATGGCAATTTTTAAGGTGATAGGTTCTCATGTGTGGGTTAAATGACAACAAGAAAAGCACCTCCACATGGCCTTCCCCTCCTCTGGTTACCGAGTATACCGATAAGCATAATTATCAATAATTATATCAATGAGAATAATTATCATATAAACTAGAAATGGTATAGCACCCCAACAGCGACATCACCTTCATTGTTTTAGGCTGGGTTCAAACTGACTGTGCAAAACTAAAAAAGAACAAATCAACAAATGATCCACTGAGATTTGTTATATAACATCCACACTAATGGCCAGGAGAACTCACCCAATGTGTGCAAAAGGCAAACGTTCCCTTGACATATATACACACACGTACACCCATATACACAGAATTTTATATAAAATGCACATTTACTTATAAATGTTTCAGCAGATAAATCAGCCAGTGCCTCAACGCAAAAAAATACGTTGCGAGTCCACAGGAAAATTTCCACAGGATTTCACCAAATCACCATTAAAATTCACACCGCCGATAAGCTCTCAATAAATTACAAAGTAACACACTCCCTGAATCAGAATTATATATTTAAAACAGTTTGTTTCCCTCTTCAAACTGAACTCTTGTTGTACACACACTAGGGAATGAGCAACAGTACCACACATCCCAATAATGTTGCAAGTGCAGCTTTTCAAGGTTAGGTCTTCCAGTCTTGGCTCACATATGCAAGCAGGTTGCATACAGACACTAAGCTGATACTTATATGAAGCCAAAATCTCTGTTTATCACCAAGCGTGTGTGTACACGTAAATTAGCTCTAGATTCATATTCAAGCATCAGGGCAGCCTTGCCAACATAGAAGATGGCTTCGTGAGTATTTGATCGAGTGGACTTAATATCTTCAAGTTCCCTGGATGCTGTCCGCGGTTGGCATCATACAGTGTTGTAGAGAGGGTTAGTGGTGCGCTTTTTTTCACTTGTCTTTTTCAAGCGTCGCAACGGATGGGTCCTGCCATGCTGCTGTCTTTGCACAGAGGACCCCGCGTCTTGAGTTGCCGCAGTCACAATGCTCTGTGAACCGTGTGCATCATCTCCCGCTGAAGATTCAACCCTCTGAGTTTGCAACACAGGCAACTGTGACCGATTACCGTCATCGTGCGCCAGAATGTCAATTGGTTTGGTTGAGCAAATAATCACACTCGAACGTTCTCCCTGTGATGGTTCTCTTTGCCCAGACCTCTCTGTTGAAAGGACACGCTTCAGTTCCATTGGCTCCACGGGATCCAAGGAGGCCTCGTCATTCGTGTCTTCCTGGCAGAGTCCGAAAGAACCCAGCTTTGCCAGAGAGTGTGAACGTTTCATCCGAGAAGGGGTGGTCAAGCCAGCTTGACGGTTTTTCGACTCAATCTCTTTGGCTTGCTGCCGGACACGGCCACTGGACAGTGTATCATTAACACCGATCTGCAGGCTATCTATGCTGCTGCCAATGTACGGCGTGGGAGAGAAGAGCTGGAGGTTTGGCCGAGGTGTGCTACTGGATTTCTTATCGTGCACTAAAGTTTCGCTGGTGCCAAGTGGCTTCACGGAAATTCCGTGTTTATTTTCAACGTCCGTTTCGGTTACATTCCTGCACTCCGCCGCTTTTTCCGATTCAATTTTGCTGTCAATTTCAGTGTCCGTGTCCGTGCTGGTGTGTGTGACCCCGTGGACTATGAAAGCCGTCGGATGCTCACACGTGGGTGCATCCCTAACAGCGACAGACAAGGAGAGTAAGCAAAATGGGGTTGATCTGGGTGGAATTTCGATGTCCCTCCCTGTTCTCAAGTCGGCATTATGCTCGGCGAGATCTTCACCCAAGTTAGTAACATGCTCCTCACCCTGCCTCGCAAAGCCTGTGGAAGAAGCTGCCTCATCACCAACCGGAGCCGCTCTGACAGAACTCGACGGCGATGACAGCTTTTCATTGAGCTCTTTCGTGTGCTTTTTCACCAGGCCTTTTTCTTCAAGAAACACCAGTGACTCTTGATGGTAAAGCTTGGATGGCCTCCGTGACGGAAGTAATAAACTGGTACTGCCATCTGGGTTCTCTTCAAACACAACTTCCATACTGGCCTTATTGTCCGACTCACTGTCAACAGTGCTTGACTCATTGGAGCCTTTGCCATGTTTCATGGCAGGGTTGAAGACTGCAGGAGTATACTCAATGATTTCTATTGTCCTCTGAGGGGGTTGTGCGTCTGCCCTCTCGACAGCAGGTGGCGCCGCCACATCACTTGTATCATCGCAGTGCCGCGAGTCGACCACAACTTCTTCTGGAATGATCACTTCGCAATGTTCCACGTTGGACACAAGAGGGCTCACTTCGCTCAGCTTGGCATAGACAGGATCGTGACTTTTGAAGGGCTCTGCTCCTTTAAGTTTAGATGGGCAAACCTCTTGTGCTTTTTGCAGCATTACCACAGCAACATCTTCACTCTTAGTGGCATCCGGTTCCAGATCGGGGCTTTGCACATCGTCTTTATGTTGCTCATCTTCCCTCCAATCTTGCTTTCTTTGCACACTCCTCTGCGTCGTCGCGGCTTTAACCTCCACCTCACCACTTTGCTCTTCCCCCTTTCTGCTTTTCCACACTAAGTCGCGGCCAATCTTTCCGTCGTTTTGGGAATTCTTGCGACTGAGCGATGCTCCCACAATCGGGCTGCTGGCCGTGGGCTCGTGCTCCTTAAAGCGCTCCTCCAGCTCCTTGGTGGCACGGCGCACAGTCCCGTGCATCATGGTACGGTCGGTGTGCAAGCTGGACGACCTTCTCAGGTTCACCAAGGCACTGGAGGATTTGTCTCGGTCCCGTTCAGTGTGAGGCGCGTCCGACCTGGACTGAGTCGACCTCCCTTCGGCGATTTGAGAAATGTCACTCGCTCCTGTCGAGCATTGAGCAAATCCGAAGGACGTCGTGGAATCGTGACCTAATGACCCTTTACGGCAATGACCTAGAGATGGCACGGTGATGGGTCGCACCATTTCAGGAAGATTGGGAACTGCACCTTTGGGTACAGTGCCGTCCTCCCTAGGACAACTAGCTACGAGCATCGGGGAAGAGACTGCTACTTCAGCAGCACTGCCTTGACTCCATCCTGCCGAAGAGGACTCCATTCCAGTCACAATTTCTTTGACAGAAACTGGAGGAACTTCAGCCTGATTCAGTATCTTCACGAGTTCCTGAGCAACAATAGGCAAAAATAATATCGGTTATTATTTGGAAACATTATTCAAAGAACACAAACCAACGAGAACCGAAAGCAAATAAATAGCATAAAATAAATGGACATTAAGAAAAATGAAATAGTTTCTAACATATAAATAACACTCAAGCATCAATTGTGATTCAAAGCTATGAGCAAGTACATTTAATCAAAGCCTACAAATGTATCTAGGAGCAAATTACTATTAACAAAACCAAAGCCAAACAATGTTATGGTATTGTCTAACCTTGAGGTCACTGTTGTTGTTATTATTATTGTTGTTGTTATTGTTGTTGTTGCTGTTACTGCTGCTGTTGCTGGTATTGGGAGCAGCATCATCCTGGGTGTTGTGCACGTCCACCTCTTGACTATTGCGCTTGTCTGTGGAGGCGCTCGTTCCATCCGAGACGCTAAGCCGAGTTCCGGTGGAACGTATGGCAGGGCCCGGCTCCTCGCTTCGGGACATCAGTCTCTCCCGGCCTTTATTCTCCTGGGAGAGCTCTTCATTTATGACAAGAAAAAAAAGACCAGAGCAGCACAGTTTTCAACTTCAGCTTTACACCATAGTGGCCAATGTGTGTATTATAGCAGTATCCAATATCCAGGCTGGCGAAGTATAGAGCAAGTAACACCTAAACTTAAACTGTTTTTTTTATTGCACCAGGTAAGGCCCACTGAGCTATATAACTGTGTTTTATAAACAGCATGGCCACAAATGATAGTTCAACAAAGTGGCTTATCATGTGGAAATGTATAGCAGTCTACTATGCTAAACACTTGTTTCTAAATGTGGAGGGAAAACCCAGAGGACCTGGAGAAAAACCCAAACGACCACGGGCAGCACATGCAAACTCCAAATATACAGGCGTGAGGGTCGGGTTCAATACCACAATCTCCTGCCTACCAGGCAAGGTAGTTAACATCTCGCCACCGCGGCGCCCCTGCATTGTAGGTATAAAGCAAGGGGAATGGCCATATAAATATACTTCAATATAATATACAGGTATAAGCAATTGTCAATCCATTGCTGGATGAGGGCCTCCCAACTCCTTGCGGGTCAAATGGGATTTTTGGCCACATTTTACCATGCTGGTCATCGCAGGTTGAAGAAGGTGAGGAGTGCAGAACTATAATGGATTGTTTTCACTGCTCTCTACTGTCCACAATGCCATACATTTTGCACATGGTGGTCACCGATCAAAGCAATATCCACCAGGCTGCATTCCGCTTAGCTTCTGAGATGATAAGGCCTTGCGTATTTCGGGATATTTTGTGATCGCCTCTATTACTATGACGGCCACTATAAGGTCTGTTGTATTAATTAAAAGTGCACGCTGTGAACAATTGTCAAGTATTCAATGTGATTACATAAATGTGGCATATTACTGCTTCAACTTCACGTATTGTTAACGCTTAAAATTTGAAAATGATCATAATTGTAGCGAAAAAAGTTACCTTTGAATTTCTCCATGGCGCTGAAGAAGTCTATCTTGTCCTCGGTGCTTGTCGTTAAGCACGCCTGCGGAGGCGATTCTGGCAAGGGGACCGCCGCATGTCCAGCGGCGGACGTTGACGCCGCAGGGCCAGGCTGCTTTTGTGCGGCGGAAGACACCACCTCCTCGGCGCCTCTTCCACTGCCTCTCTGAGGCACCGCCGCCGCCACGGTCAAGCCTTCGTGATGGCTCGTCGAGGTCACCTCTGCGTCAACAGTCGTGGCATGATCCCCCGTTTCATTTGTGAACTCTGTAGGGCCGCCACCAATGGGCGGGGGCGACGGTTCAGGCTGGGAATGCTGATGGCCAGCGACGGCATCCTCTTGCTCCTCGTCGGGGCTCTTAGGCCACACAGCAAGGCCGCCCCCCGTGGGCCACGCCATGGCGGCGGCTGCTGCACAGCTGGAGGTGCTCGACAAGCAGAACAATTGGGGCTCGTCCAGGCACGAGCGGTTGTTACCTGGACACGCAAAAAAAAAACGAAACGTGACGACCAAATTGCAATACGCATGTTCAGTGCATATCAGCAGCAGTTGACTTTCGTTTTGACTTGCAATATTAATTTAAATGACTGCATTTGACAATGTGTGTGTTGTACGCGTACATGTGTGCGTGTCGTTCTACAGTGTAAAAACGCAATTCAATGTTTTGCTACATATGCAAAGTAAGAAAGTGCACACTCTGATACGCGACTTCATATTAATTTTCACAATGCCTGTGTGATTTCACGATTAGTATCAAAAAATAGGCCGGCAATAGTTGAGTTGTACTACTGTTTGAATGAGGCACCTTCAATCTTGTTTAATAACCACACAATCAGGCTGCTTTTTTTGTGTTTAGTTTGTGCCCCCCCCCCCACCGCACCTCCGATTAGCACGGTTGGCTACGTACGGTGCGAAATAAGTTCAAAGTACACACAGACATTGCACATCTGCTTATGCAAACATTTTAAAACGATGGGGAAGAAAAAAAAAATCCCCTATGCAAAGCCGAGTTGCTGACAATGCAATGGTAAAAACCCTCACCATCTCCTGCTCGGGTGATGCCAGTCATTCCCGTGTCCCCCAGCTCAAACGGGTAGAACGTGCTCTCCTTTGTGAACGAGCGCGAGCGTGTGGTTTGCACCTCGTGCGATGGGGACAGCTCCTCTGGGCAACGGTGTCCGAGAGCGCCCGTTCCCCCAGCCTGCAAAGCGACGGCGACGTTCGATCGCATCAACAAATTGATTTTGACAAATACGCAAGTGATACCGCACACAAACGCAGCATTGCAATAAAACTTCACTTATTCACGCGAAGCCGCGTAGAAAAGTAATTTGCTGCTGCCACTGTAAATGTAAGGGTAATTCTCTATAAATGATTCCCCTAAAAAGGTTTAAGTGCTAGGGCATATAAATAAGCTTCCATTCTTATGTGCAAGATACTTGCATTGAATTGTGCGTGAGAATCGATGGCTTAGGATACGTGTACATTGCATTAAAAAAAAAACTGTTCGCACGTACAGAAAATAACATGGATTCATTTGACATGAGACAATATAAACTACCTTGAAATGCAGAATGAATAATTTAACGTGTTATAAATTTGAAATGAGTTAATATTAAAAGCTAATAAAATATTAACGTAAAAATATATTGTTAAAAAGGCACACAGTAAAAAAAAAACAGCACTTGCTTGCTGAGAACTAAAGCAAAATCACACAGGTTGTAATCGGACAAATTGCCCCTCGTAAAACGCGTCTGTGTAGGCGAGGTCTGCGGACAAATGGGAGGAGAGCCGTGGTCTACGTACCATGTGGTGCTTGGATCCTTGTAACCCGCCAGCAGGCTTCATGAGACGCTCACTCAAGTTGCTATCCGAGTGCGAGCGCCAGAGCTTATTGTGTCTTTGCTTACTGCAAAGTAAAACAACATGAAAACTCAACACCGCATCCGCACGTCATCTCTTCGGAGCTTATAATTGCACGCTCAATTAATGTGTGCATGTTGAACTGCTTTCACACTGTACATAGTCAACTGTGATAATTGGAGGTGCGGGGGAAGGGCAACAAACTGAACACAAAAAGGTCTAAAGAAATTAGTTTTCAATTTAGATTTAAAAGTGCATAGCTCCAGTGTATTTCTAATATCGGAAGAGCATTCTTAAATGGTTAGCCAAAAGCCACTGCGAGGATGACCAGAGTTTGCAGGATAGTTACCGAATGCGTATAAATGCAGCCTTTAGATTTGTTATAAGACATTTTTCCTGTAAATGTACCAAATTTGTTTTATGGCATAGTAAAAATGTTTTTCTACATTCTGTTTAATAAGAATTTATTTCCCCGAAAACATGGGTGTCCACAGATTTTGCTGAACACGTGTTCGCATGGTACAAATGTCACTCAACAACCGCAAAGCTCATATGACCGAGAATATCGTGAAAAATCCTAATGCTATAACAAAGCAACAAAAAAGACGATGGCAACTCAGCCCAACGAGACATCGTTAATTGTTTTAAAGGTTTTCCCACCCTATCCGACATGCGTGCACGCACAAACGCACGTACAGACGCGTACGCATGGCGCAATAACTCACACCCAGACGCTCGTGTTCTAACACACGTGCTAATCTTGCTGGTATGCAGCATGGCTTCTCCTTTCTAAACACTAATGTACCCCCCCCCCCCACCATTGCCAGTCTTTCCCAAAAGATCCACAGATCTCGGTAATGGTATTGCTTCGCTGTCTGAAATAATCCATCATCATCGCTGGATAAGTTATGCAATGTGAAGTGTACGTGGATAGACAGGCAGATTGGCACATTTCCTAAGTGTAGCTATAAGTAGTCTCATGGTTGCCTTAAAATTTGTAATTTAATCAAGTGTTGGAAGGGTAAAATAAATGGCAGGCGCAGCAACAAATTGTTGCTCGTGGCGTTTCGAGGAACGTGTTCCAATTAAAACAGCATTTCAACAACAATAACAAACAAGCCAGCAGGCACACGCAGAGTGTTACTTAATACCAACGGAACAAGAACACCAACCTAAATACACTCAGTTGAACAAAGATGAAACCAGAGTTACATCTCTTTATCTAGTCTGTCCGAATTTGTTGCTTAATTAATTCACAGCTTTTTTGTCAAGCCCACTGGTCGCTAAAAGCCATTCCCATAATCTCGGGTCACGGGGGTTGTTTTGACCATACTTTACCGCATTGATGAAGAGATGTGGGGGTAGCCAGCACCAGTTCTGATGTCACTCACAGTTGAACGTTAGCCGTGGCCAGAAATAAGCCAGGTTACCAGGTTCAGTGCGGTGCATTAACCACTGCACAAACACTCCCCGCTATTCTAAGGGATTAAATGTATTTTTATTCTCTAACCACAGAAATGTAATTTAATTCATTATTTAAGAAGGAATTTGAGTGTATAATTAAGTCCTGTCAGCCACTATATCTCTGAGAAAATCAAGGAGGTAATGTTATACCCAGTATGGCAAGTGTAAACATCATCATATGACACCAATGGAAAAAGAGAATATGTCCCCAAGACTAATGTGTAAGACAAACGTTCCTGGAATAAAAGCTCAAATTAAGACTGCACAACAGTCGAGTAATATTATTTGTACTTAAATTATATAGTTGAGAAACCAAAACAAGGAAAAGCTGTATACCAGAATCCATTTACAGTATACAACTAGTGTTTTTCATGTTTAGATCATAATGGGCAACAATCCATTACGATCGCAAATCATGTCCACAGCATGATGACATGGCAATGGGCAAGAGATGCTCTTAGCACGAATGTGTATATTAAATGACTGTTTACATATCTGCCATTGTTTATCCACTGCTGGATGATGAAGACCTCCCTACATCGTACGTGAGATAATCTCAATGCTCCATCTCCTCGACAGTTATCCTCTCGGGCAGATCCCTCCACTGGCTGTCGTTATACGTCACCAGCCTTGTCCATTGGCCATGAAAGCCTTTGAGGTGTGCGTTCCTTCCAACACCCAATTACTTTTCTCAACAGTCATTATAACAAAAATATATATAAAACGATATATTTTTATTATTTTATTGTTTCCCTTCAACGTGACTTCACCGAAAGAACCAAGAATATGAATCACTGCAGTCACGAAAGCTTTAAATCAAAAGTCATTATAACGTTTCTGATTTGCGTTTGTTCTTTGTTCCACATTATTGCTCTGTCTCTCACGCAATTCGCAGCATCATTCTCTCCGTGCTCCTTTGTGTAACTTTTCAGATTTAAGTTCCATTTCGTTTATGATACGTATCATAGCTAGCAGTATTCCATACTTACAAATTGTTCTTCCTAAAGAATTCCAGTATGCTCCCTTTTCATGACCATATAATATCCTTCAAAAGTACTTCAACGTGCCCTCATTCGCCTCTTTAGTTCATCACTATTATCCCGTTCCACCTTCACACATTCATGCAGATATTCCCACTCCGTTGGAGCTTCAAGTTGCGTGCACCCTTCTGTTCCGAAAATGTATTTTGCGTGTATTTATCTTGACTGCCACTTTGTATACTAATTTGTTAAGATATTTAAACATGCCTGTAATTTAGTACTATTTGGTTGTTATAATGACTATGTCAGAGAATCCAAAATGATAACACCCTTTCACCATTTGATTCAAGGTTGGTAGCCTCATTTGTATGCTTTCAATTCTCCAAAACAGTTTTTGGAAAAATGCTTCGAGACTCTCTAAGAATAGCCTTGGTGAAAGAGTATACCCTTGCCTGACCCTTCTTCTGATTTGTAGTTTGTTGTTTTATATAAGACCGTCGTGGATTTATAGTTTGATAATCTATATAAATTGTTTTTAACCTTCATTTGCGAGAGCTTAAATGAATAAAGAATTTTACTTTTTTTGTGCGATGTTATGATTCATTAAAATATAAATTTGACAAGTCAACATCATTGGTGTCGATGTTTATTTTTAAAACACCATGGATAAATACTAATATTTACTAAATATTTGTCCAATTTTGAATATCACATTAAGGTCACATATGCACCTGAAAGTTCATTATTTCATAACCAATGCTCAGCCATAAGAGTAAACACTAAACCAAAATATAGACTGCCATGCCTGACTAAAAATACACACTCACATGACTGTTTCTATGGCGTACTCTTTTTTGAAGCAGATGAAATGTGGGCACATGACAAGCCTTGAATACTTAACACTGAATATCATATTGTGGTTGCTGAAAACTCGCATGCTAATACGATCTTGGAAGGTGGAACAATCAGCAATGAACTTAATAGTTGTATCCTTTTGGTACACACCAACATCTACTTTTCAAATCTGGCGTCACAACTTGACACACGTCACAGACACTCAAGTACCATTTCTAATTCAATAACTTGGTAGTGAATTGCTAGTAAAATGCAATACATATACTTTGATATTCTGAAATACCTATGGTCCGTTCACATTATCAGACTTGAACAAAACCGGGTCTGTACTCGTAAATGCCAATTCACTTTGCATAGATGTGAATCTTAACCGCATCTTCATTACAGGATGTATATTTAGACCGATACGATTCGCGGCAATGGTTCTTTTTAGCACGTGAGTTTTTTGCAGCCCCTGACCATGCCCCTGACAATCCAATCGTGGTCTTCATGGTGAGGCCACTTGGAGAGGGAACACTCTCAGTGTGGGGCCCTAACCTGGAGGATCACACTCACGCAGCAATGGTTCTGCTACCCACCTGGCATCAAGGATGCCCTGGTACTCCTCCAGTTGTCGCATGAAGCTCGCGTTGGGCTTTGCAACATTGCGCTTCTCTTTGACAAAGTTGAACGCCTTGTCCAGACTCCAGCCGTACTCCTTCATGGCATAGGCGATGACAGTGGAAGCAGAGCGGCTCACTCCCATCTTGCAGTGCACAAGGCACTTTGAGCCGCTTTTTCTGTTTATGCAGAAAAATGTAGACACACGCACACACATACAGATATATATGACCTGACACCAGGAATCATGGTCATGATCGTAATAAGAGTGAGTAAAAGCAAGAGATTTCTCTCCACACACAACATTTATGGTGTGAGCAAAGACATAAGGCAGTGCAAAGGGATTATAAAAAGGATTTGTATCATTTAACTGCTACCCCCTTGTTAAATATCTTTTTTATGGGTTAATGATTACAACCCATGTAATGTATTAAATATCCGTCAAAATAGTGTTTGTATACCAAGTTATATCAGTGAACATTTGCCAACTACATTCACATATAAACAGCAGATTAGATTTACACATACAAGATTCCTGCCTATTCGTGATGTGTACACATTTGGCAAAAAAACAGAATCGTTCTTCACAACAACATGCATGCTAGACAACTCACTTGGCCTTTGAAATGAACTTGTAAGTGTCGTTCCAGTAAGCCAAAAGGTCGGTAGCCTCTTCATCGTACACTCGGATATTGTGATACACGAAGAGACCGGGGAAGAAATTGTCAATCTCCCGAGTAACGTTCAGGATGTATCCCACCCTGTAACAACAAGAATGCACTCATTTTGGATCGCAATCAAGAAACCATTAAACGAACAATTTTACTCAATGTAGTAACTACGTCAACAAACACACCAAAAATGGGCCACACGCAACATGTAATGTCTCGATTTAAAGCTTTCGTGACTGCAGGGATTCATATTCTTGGTTCTTTCGGTAAACTCACCACGTAGAAGGGAAACAATAAAATAATAAAAATATAAAACAATAAAATTCTCACGACGTTTCGATTGCTTGTGTTGCAGTCGAAACGTCGTGAGAATTTTATTGTTTTATATTTTTATTATTTTATTGTTTCCCTTCTACGTGGTGACTTTACCGAAGGAACCAAGAATATGTAATGTCTCATTCAATTTAGAACACAATGAAAGCATTAACATTTAGTGCTGGTGGAAAATGGACAACTTAAAAAAAAAACTGAGCAGAGCTTACCCTCTGCTTTGCAGCTCTTCCAAATTGGATGCATTCCACTCTGAGCCCTGCAAGAAACAGCACAAACCAATCAATATCATTATGCTTCAGTGCACAAGATTCCTGGCATCCAAATGCTACGTGTGGCGACTGTTGTTTTACCATCCCCGAACCAACAGTTTTTTCTTCGTTTCGTGTGTAAGAATCTAAAATGTTAAACCAGCCCCCCAAGTGTATTAGCAGTGTCTGAGCCTAAGATCTTGAGCTACACATTTAACGTTGCTGTTGTGTGTTGTTGTATTTGACAGATGTGTAGAGTCAGTTAAACTGAACATGTGCCGAGAAAAGAGTCAAATTTTACAAAGATTCATCAAGTTTATTCATTAGCAAGGCAGTGAAACATTTTATTTGTATACAGTTGAACAGACGAAACGAATCATTTTAAGACAATGATATTTGTGATCATTTTGGCATTATAGTATATATTCAATTGAACATACTTTTAAGCCCTTTGTCAATCCACTGCTGATTTAAGGGATGCCACAACATGTCCATTCTCTCAATAGCCAACTAGGAAACGTGTTGAACTGGACAAATTTTAATACTTATGAAAAAATGTTGACACTGCAATAACGCAGTGGTTATTGCAAACTGCACTTTGAACCCGATGACCTGAGTTTGATTCCCGGCCATGGCTAACACGAGTAACGAAAGACATCCAAACTGGACAGGGATCGCCCCCCACCCTCCCCCATCTTATCAATCTGCACTAACCAGCATGGTGAAGTGTGGATATGAATTTTAGTATTTCTTAAACACTGAGATGCATTTTAACACCACAAGTAAATAATCAGGTATGGGTTTATAACTGCTATTATGACTGACATGCACTTGATGAGCGAGGGAGAGATCGTTTTACATAAGGCCCACTCACACGTCAGAACACAAGGCATACCAGATAGACGTGGTCAAAGATTTCCGATGCACCGTCCATTTGTCCCAGAATCACAATCATCTCATTGTCAATGAATTCACGGTATTCCTTCAGGTTGCAATTCATCAGCATCTCCAACTCTGTGCGGATCTGGAATATGAAATTTAAAGAAAAAAAAGATGAAAAGATGGTTACCTTTAACATTAAAAAAAGATTTCATCAGGCTCTACAAAAGTGTACTGTTAATTCATTTTGAAACACAAATAAAAGACCACTACATGTTGTGCCTTTTGCATGGCAAAGCTACTGATCACCTTCATTCCACCATTAATAAAGAAAACTGGCATCTCAATATCCCAATATGTCAATATGTTAAAAGCTTAAATGAATTGTAAGTAATGGATTCTGATTAAGTATATGCATGAGGATTTATTCAAGCCAATGCAGATAAAAAGCTAAAACATAGTAGTATACATACATACAATAATATGAACCTTATGGCGGGACCCCGGGGTCCCATAAGCCCCCGGCTCTAGCATGAACTGCGTTGCGACGTCATTTTGTGTCTGTTGAAGGCGAACGATACGGCAATCTATTCCTCTCGACGAGCTCTACACGATGCGCCAATCGAAGTTTCAAAGTTTTGTTTCTTCTGCGCATTTGTCCTCGCCGCTGCGCTTGGACGACGACAACAACAACGACAACAGAATGACCTGCGCCAAGTGGGTCGCGGCGTTTATGTGCGCCGTGGGACGGAGTATGCCAAAAATAAATTCCGATTTATCCTTCCGTTCATTCGGGACCCCGGGGGTACCGCCATAAGGTTCACATGAAGTTTTAAAGCTTGGAACTGAGCTCGGAAATAACTCTACTCGCCTCCTTGGACGTAATGTTCTCCAGATCTTTCTGCATCATTATTTCTCTCAGCTTCGTTCGGAGCAGCTTCTCTGTTCTTTCCCGCTCTGTGGGCCTGTGACACCATAAACATTACATTGTGGGGCTTTGCAAGTCTACGTTCACTCACATATGGACACCATCAGCCTCATCGGCAACCACAAAAGTTAATAATTTACAATGCGACATATGCGAATCTAGAAATCTGGCTAGTCCTTTTGCTCGAGATATTGCTTGAACGTCTTGTTCAGATTATATCAATGAGATTCTAACTTTAAGACCAAAAGTGCAATTCTACACTGGTCAACATAGGATAAGTGCCACAACATTCCTCCCTTGCACAGAATCAAAGTATCAGTTGCTCTGAAGTACATTTCTCATTGGTGTGATAGTCATCTAAAGATTAACTGTGTGCATACTGTCTGAACTTACTGGTCAGTGAAAAGTACAGGAGAATCGGAGCGCATGGACTGCAGATCATGCATGGCGTTCCATTCATACACGCAGCTCTGCTCAGAGTTGATTCGACTTTCATAATAACCAACCCATGTAAGGAACAGGCTCCCAGGGTAATAGTTATTTATCCGTGCCATCTCACATGTCTTGTGCAGACACTGGAGTGCGGACCTAAAAGACGTACACAACACAGAATGTTATTTTATTTTAGTATCGTCGAAAATCACATCAGTGCAGTCGACTTACTGAAATAATGGACAATTCTTAGAACGCTATCATGATCACAAACCTGGCTAAAAAGTACACAAATAAAATCTATACTCGTGCAATTTATATGAATTAGACTTACTTTTAAAACCAATAAATAACATAACAATAAAATACTAACTTACCACATGGCTTGCACGGAGACAGGCTTGAATATATGTGTCCGATTCACTGTTGTTACACTGAAGCCACTGCAGAACAGAATAAGAAAACAAATATTACAAACCAACTACCATGATAAAAAGCAAGCTGTAACAAGATTCCCAGTCACTCCGCTGTTGTGAAAGGCCACAATGTGACATCACTTCCATCATGCAGCCCGTGAGCAGCACAACGTATACAGTTCTGCCAACCTGGAAGCGATCATTCACCTGTATATTTTATAACACTACAAAACATAACAGCAACAAGTTCTGGCCATGCGCAGTGCTTGAAGTAAAACAAGTGTCATTATCAACCAAACGATTATAAAATATAACTGCGCAGTTGTCAAAAAAGAGGAGACGTACCCATCGCCATCGAGGTGAATTTTTGTGTCACTCCATAGTGGTAAGACCAACCCAATCGTACACGTGTTGCTGGGTGAGAGAGAAAAAACAAACAAAAAATCAATAAACCTGTGATTGTTTTCATTCAGAACAATATTTCAAAACAATTGAGCCATTGCATCTCTTGTAAAGCAACAACAGCCATACCATTCTAGCATCTCATGCACCACATTGATAAAGAAAATTAATAGCCCTTTTTAAGCCGAAGTAAAAACATTTACTTCAGACATACTCATCTTTAAGCCAGAAAATAAGTATTTTTAAAAGATGAATTAGGTTCTAACAAGATGACACTATTGTGCTAATAGAAGGGGATAATTAAATCCGATTTAAAACTGTTTAATTTTAGAGTACTTGACAAGCTGAATAAGAAAAACATCGCATGATTTGTTTACTTGACATACAATTTTTAACAGCGAACACATTAAACTAATATCTGTCGCATTTTCCTCCCCAAGACTCTGCATCATGCCATTCCTCTCCATGGGCTTAGGATACACGTGACCCAACTTTTAACCGTTACAGGGACAGTCAGAAAGAATTCCAAACACACGCAGCAACATTGGCAAGGCTAGAGTTTTGGATGCTGGTACCTTTCGCGGCTAGGGAAATCCATGCCGAGCACAATGCTCTCCTCCGTGTCCTGTCTTCCGTTGGTATAAACCACCACCATGTAGCGCGTCCGTTGGGGATAGCCACTCTCCAGCCGCACTGCCTACAATGACAATGGGGTAGGCAAAGAGTGAGAACAACCTATGCAACCACAGTATGGGGAAATGTAGGGAAAGTGCTGTAACAGGAGCCCACTGCAATGGACACATTAACTGACAAAGTGACAGGGTTTTCTGGAAGGGCATTAATTCATGTTACCCACATAACATGGGCTTTATCTTGACATTGCTGCGGTAGACTCACCATGCTACCCAGTCTCCAGTGTGTCTTCACCAGTTAAGCATCTACACTTGGCATCATCGGCCAACCTTGTGTGCCTTTACTTTCAAACGTGTTGAATGCATGGGTGCACTGATTCACGCCGACGCCAAAAAAAAATTGTTATGATCACTTCAGCAAAAGGGGCGTAACAAAACAAACTTATCTGCAAGCTACGTCTCAAGTGATGGATGTCATTTCTTCCTCTATTTTGTTTCATGAAAAAATAAACAAGTCAAATACCTCGCCATGTTGTGCTTTTTTTTCTTCCTGTAACTAGCATGATTTCAAAACACACAGTGCTGTACGAGTGAAATATAACCTGGGTGATGTAGCTCATCGATGCTGGTGTTGAGATTTTGTTGAAAGATGTCTCCCCCCACCACAAAGCAGAATGCATTGCATCATACGGAGTGTGTGGTGATAAGGGATCCACAGGCTCCGGGCAGCAGCGTCACTAAGAATCTCTGTCTACGTGAGAATGCCAATGTACATTGCCCGAGTGCTTAACGCACAGCAACGTGTATGCTGGCGCTTATGCACCAAACCATTTATAAGCACTCTGACCAAGCACTAAGTACCGATTCATTTTCTATAATATAATTAGCTATCAATGTCTTCCGTGCTGACTGAATGTGCTATGCTTTGAACAATATCTACGTTCCAGATAGGGCAGTATTTATTCAAATCTGTGACTGTACGAGTGGCAATATAGTAGTTGGAATATATTTCAGCCGAGAGCCTCCTGAATAATAGTCTGGAGACTCACGAGGCTTTCCTGGGTAGACCAAGTATACTAATAATAATAATAAAAGCTCCTGTATATATAAAAAATAGAACTTCCAAAACTGAATTACTCATCATAGCAAAGGTTTACGATATTTCAAAACATGAAATGTGTGCGTTGTGCAATAAGTTAATCTGCCTTTGTAAAGAAAAAATGAGTCATCGTGTAAAGGTTAACCATAATAATCGTACACTGGTGTGGATTGGTAGGACAGTGGCATACAAACTGTGCTATGAGCCCAAAAACCTAAGTTTAATTCCTGGCCATAGCTAACATCAGTGGTGATGAGATATATGAACCGGCCTATAACCCTGCCCCCCCACACACCTCCACAACTATCTACTTTATCAACCGGCACTGAACCAGCGAGAGGTATGGTAAAAAAAACCCATGACTGGCTTGTTGTGGGCAGGCTTTTATACCGTACTAAGGACGTGTCCATGCGTGCGTCTTTACAAGGGGGTACAGGGAAATAAATTGGGCATATTATTATGTTACCTTCAAAACCAAGGCCTACTATGGCTCAAAATTAGAGGAACACACTGCAAAACTTTTAATAATTATTGGATGTGTTTTCTTATTTAAAGTAGAAAGGTTAGACAACCTGATGATAATTGACAAAAGGTAAACTTTGTCAATACAGTATTTATCATGCCTACAAGCATTAATAAAAGTGAGAATGCCACATTGTTATTCCCATATCCTGAGTGACTGATGTCACTTGAATGTGTGAAAAGCGTTTAATTAAAAATACATCAATAATAAACAGGAAAAACAATATGAGAGAAACACAATCCAGAAAACATATGTTCACAACAGCGGTGTAGCATTTCACACTGTAGTAAGTGAGATAGTACATGCAGAACTGCATATTTAAAAAAAAAACAATAATACCCCGGTTTACGTGGTGGACGCTTTCCTGAACGATGCAGCGACGTATACCGAAACGACATAAATCAGAGTAATTTATAGGGTAGGAGGAGGCGACTGATACGAGAAAGGATGGATGGATGCTGTCAGCAACATAAGTGGTTTGCGGCGACGCAAATCGGGAAGGAGTATTAATAAAGTGACAACGTACTGTATTTGCGAAACGGCGTAAAATGGGGAGACGTAAATCGGGGTGTTACTGTACCGATTACATTCAGGTTAAAGCCGATGTGATCTGTGTTCTTACAAGTTTGATGTTATCCTCTGCCCGAAGGATGTTGAGCATGGCCTGCAGATGTTGCTGCAAATCACCTGAAAGAGAAAAGCAGGTTGAAAAGCCATTGACAACAAAACGTTTTTTTGTCTGGTCATCTTTGCTACACTGAGTAGGGCAGTGAAAACGGTGCACACTTAGATGACTAAACATAGAAACAAAACTGGGTATCTACAATCTAATAATCCTTTAACATGCTTCAGTTTCATTTATTAGGTATAACCATGTGAGCCATGCGGCTCTTGACTCGGGTGCAACCGCAACAAACACAAACATGAACAAGAAACATCTTAAAGTGACTACGCGCAACAGAAAAATCCAGGAAAAATCTGCAAAGTCTTCAGGAAAAAACACCGTATTTCAACGCAGTGTGCAAAAAATCCTAGTGGGATGCAAGTCAAACAATAACAACCATAATACAATTTAGATTTAAGTTATCAGGCTATGTACTTCAACAAACAAACATGGCTAAACCAAAACGTTTTCAAAATCACCAAAATAAAGCTATAAAAACAATGTAACAGTGATCATAGGAACTGCGATGCTAACACAAGCACCACGATTCGCCACTAAGTGTCGGTGACGTGACCATGGAGCTTTTGCCAGGCTAAGGTGCACATAATAAAACACATATATACACACAAACACACCTTACTAAGACCATATTTGTCATTTAAAAAATAATTCCTGACACGTGCTAAATCTGACGACTTGAAAATAATCAAACGTATTGAGAAAACGAATAACATTCTTTTAGTGAAAAACATCACCCATGAATTTTTAAACAAACAAAAAATGCAATAAGATAAAACAAACGTTCCAGAGCCTTACTTGAGATTTTTCGCCTTTTGGGAGTCCATTCCTGGGCAATCCACTCATGTGACTTTGCCACTAACATGCATACCTCCCCCATACATTCGCTGTACAAGACCATTGTTTACAGTAAACTATTCCAAGCAGCAGGAAAACTTGCTAAACATCGGTCGAACGAGTATAAATCGTCACTAAACTGAGGTTTTTTTCCCTTCATCATATCCAAAAAAATGCTGAAGACATTTTTTTTTAATTTTAACTGCAGCGACAACCTCGCCACCACCAGCACTCAATGCAAGCACCCCGATTAATAGCAAGCAATTTCTGCTGTCTGCGTGTGAATAAACGTAACGCTTGTCCAGAGTACTAAAATAATCACAATTAACAAACTACTCTTATAATCCACCGATTCAGCACGTGGCTTAAAGTATCATCTAATAGACCTACGAAGAGCTCTAACACAACGGGCATTCTCTTCACTACCACCCCCGCCTTCCTGTCCATCTCTTTTATACGAGCTCGGCAACACGTGATGTCACGATTCCATGAATGGGAGGAGTTGAACGCAAGTGCCGTTTCAGCCAGTAACAAAACACAAACAAACCAAGCTGCTGACCACCCCCCCCCCATACCCAGGCAGCCCACTCCGCAAGCCACCCCCCATGACCCTCTGCGCATCACGTGAAGACAGAGACGGCAACTATGAAGCACTCCCCTGTTTTGATGAAGGCTGGTGCCAGTCACACAACAACGATCTCCCCGTAAAGCCTGCAACAGACTGGTTGGGGCGAGTGCTGTGAGCGAGCTCCTACGAAGGCCGGCACGGCGCACCAAGGGGTGGTCAACGCCACGCCCGGCCGCCTTTGTCTCCCCAGTAGCGATGCTTACACACCACACCGTGTAATAATTTTGAGGCCAAGTCGGCCCAGAGGAAGCCAAGGGACCGTTCAGATAACCCTCATTGGTGTCGACCGTGAGTGGGACTCAAACCCAGGTTCGTAGCCACGCGCCCTCTAACCACTACGCCACCGCTCCCCACTCACACAAACTCACACAGAGCTCTCCGCTAATCAACTACGGAGGTGATACTATATGATCGGTAAGGTGTAATAAATGTAAAAAAACAAATTTGGATTTGGTCTAAAATGACAAATACCTATGCATATCGAACAATAACGTATTGTCATAACCGTTACACGTAGATCACTTCAGATGACCTCTGCAATGTTCGAGCACTCAAAGCAAGCCTCTCCTACGCCCCAGTGTATAGCGAACTGACCACATTGATTTTCAAAAAGAAAAACACTTTTTTGTAACACAGAGGAATGCCAACTTGGGAATTCAGAATCAGCTCCTCAATTAAGTTGGTTAATCAACTCCTAACACCCTCATGTAAATCTGGGTAATCTTGGGGACATCACATTCTGGCTAAAAGGCCTGTCTGAGCATTCTGGCAAACACGGAGACACAATGGCCATTGGAAATGGATTAATTGGCTGAAGGGTGGAAAAGTAGCTCATGAATTAGCGCACTGCACTACAAGCCCGACCACGGAAGTTCAATTCCCCTGCAACGGCTAAGAGCAGTGGCGTGGGGATATCTGAACTGGCCTGGGTGCCTCCTCCACCAACTTGCACAGATGAAATGTGAAGTAGGATCAGAAACAACCCTAATACATGGGGGGGGGAGGGCGCTTCCATATAGCCACTATGTTGGCAAAGGACTCAACATATCTGAGAGATACGTTAATCAGGAATTAATGATTAAGTTGTTACAGCTTGACGCGACAACGTGAGGGGTGATGAAGGGAGTGGGGGGGGGGGTTATGCGTTTGTATGTAGAACTTATTCGCACTGTATGTAGCCAAACTTGATTTGAAGCTTTCGTGACTGCAGGAATTACTCTTTGGTTCTTTCGGTAAAGTAACGTAGCAAGAAAAATAATTAAATAATAGAATACGACGTTTCGATTGCAACACAAGCAACCGTCATTAGGTGTGTCTCTGTGTTGTCTCTCTCTGCTTGTGTGTGTCTGTGTGTCTCCGTGTGTGTGTTTTGTCCCTCTCTCAAATTTAGTTCCACCCGATTGCTTGTGTTGCAATCAAAACGTCGTATTCTATTATTTAATTTATTTTCTTTGTATGTAGCCAACCGTGCTAATCGAAGGTGCGGGGGCAAAGGACAACAAACTAAACACAAAAAGCAGTTCTAAAAAACGAGTGTGCAATCTAGAATTAAAAGCGGATAGCTCCGGTGGCTTCCTAATATTTAAAGGAAGAGCGTTCCAGACGGCCGCAGAGGCGCATCTGAAAGCCCGCGTTACCGTGATCGTCATCTGTTCTCGAGCAACTGTGAGCAGATGTTTAAGCTTTGAGAGTCGGAGAGAGGAGGAGTAGTCTTGGGTGAGACCATATGCGGCGGCGTCTGCTGTGAAGATGCTGCAGAGTGGTGTGACAAAACTGTGACCACACCTGGGTGGATGGAGGCTGTGATGGAAATCGTGGCAAGAGTTCTCAGTACAAAGTTGCACGCGACTGTTGTTATAAAATATACATTTAAAGTTGAGGTAATTGCATAAACATCGTCTTGCAGGGTTTGCTAAGGCTTGAAACACTGAAAGTTTATCGAGACTAGGGTGGTTAAACACACCCTGCATGCGTGTGTATAGACGTGGCGTACAGTGCAGGTAAAATAATCCAGTTTTTGAGAAACATTCGTGGTTTGGATTCAATTGTTTCCACAGCAGATGTGTCTCGACGTCCCGTCGCCCTCACCCGTCACAACTCGCCCCCACCCCCCCCCATTTCCTCTTCCTCAATACGTCTTCTTTCCAAAACACCACATTTCTGCAAAGATGCCAGCGTTCAAAATACTCCACGCGATGTTAACTACACTTCCCCGCACTCAACAAAGTCTGTTATTCAGTCTCTAGCTTGAACTTTTAAAACAAGACACTTATCGGAGCCATCTAGAAATGTTAAGTGTAGGTACGGGGTACGTAAAGGTGCAGCACCTCATTCCAATGCTGCCAAAATGCTGGTGGCTTATACTCTTGTGATGAGTCCAAATTAGAACTAAACCAGTCCATAGTTGCCTTTGCCTGCAGCGCGGCTTGCTGTCAGCCGGTCACATTTTCTTTAATGATATTCTGATGGCGATTTCAGACCAGGGGACCACAATGCACTTCTACGGGAAATGCTGATGGGGTGTTTATGCATATGCACACATTGCCGTGTGCTTTCTGCACGCTGCCGTCTTATTTGAAATGTATGCTTTTCCAGCCTGCAATAATTATTCTGTCCTGATGGGGGTCTTTCTCGTCATTTACATATTTGATCAACGCGTAAGCGCAGCGAGGTAGATAAAAGCTGGTCTTTAACAACACAACGCGAGGCACAGATGGTACGAGCAAATACTGCAGATAGCCAACAGAGTAATATAAATACAATCCGTCAATGTTGTGTTTCAACTTCAGTACAGCGCAAGAGAACACATTTCCAAACACCATTATTTTAACATTACGCCCCAGTGAACAGATCCCGTGCAAGGATGAAGCCAATGAGCATTCTTTGTTCCCCTTGCAAAGAAAAGAGTCACTTCAAATTAATCCCGAGCACATTTAATCACGGGTGAAAAATAAATAATTGTGGGTGGAAAAGGGGCGGATTTCACGCAACAATAAGCAACGAAAGTACTTCAGGGCTACTTGCATAAAAAAAAGAACAGTACACAGCCACCAAACCTTTAAAAAAAAACACGCAGCAATTAAATTATTGCATTTAACATTACACGACTGATAACTGTTTTTTTGTACGACCTAACCAAAAATAATCCCAATTATGAATCGTGAAATTGGTCATGAAAGCCTAAATATAAAATTAACAGTACATATTACTTAATCTATTCACCAAGTTAATTTCATACAAACGTTTATTATTTTATAATGAGGTAAGTGGCGGGCAGCCGAAACTTTTCAGCACCTTTCACGTTTGAGATTATTCAAATTATATTTAAAGACAGACAACATTTATTAAAACGCGTGCCCAATTATGCAAGAATCCACGGAAGTTCGTGTACTCTTCATTAAGGATATTAAACATTGTAAGGTTAAGATCGTTTTTGATTCGATAGCAGAATAAATACTTATTCAAGAACATTGATACATGCGCGCGTTGTACCGTATGTACATACCATACCAACCTTCAAAATCATGGTTTAATAATTTAAAGAAAATTACATACTTTGTCATGAAAATTTAAACTGGACCAAACTTTCAAGTTACACATTTTAAATGAAAAATGTTTATAAAAAAATATTGTTTACATGAATATTTGTTCTAGATAAGCATGTAAATTCATGACAAATAACAATAATAAGCATTTGTCCCATTAAATTATTTTAAAAAATGTTTTATATAATAATACTTGTTACGTTACCAACTCTGTGTGTTAACAGATTAAATATCATTTTTAAAAGTTAACCAACATTTTAGTGAAATTATTAGATCCTATAACGTGTAAAAGGAGGTATTAAACATGGTAGCAATGAATACACATGTAACCCAATCCCTATAACACCTTGAACATAAGGCATTTTAACCACACACCACGTTCTGCGCTACCCACATTTTTACTCCTAACAACGACAGACACGTTTTAAACTTCATACAACGCCTTTTAAAACACTATTTCAACGCTACTAACTTCCAATATTAATTTTGTAAGTATGCTCAATATGCGGGCAACTGCATGTTAATAAATAACTTTACAATTACAAACTGACAAAAAAGGGCAACACTAGAGATACTTAACAAACAAAGTTGGGTAGTATGTTCAGCGGAAGCAGATTTTTGTTTTCCCTCTCAACTCTAAACCCGTGTGACTTGCGGCACACGTGGCCCGATCAGGGAATTGTCAGTGATCAGCCGGGGGTTGTTTACAAGCAAGGCTGGCGCAAAAAAAAAAAAATCAGTCCTGAAGAGCTCAAGTACCACAGTGAAATACCCGCACAGACCCCAGCCTGCCAAGCAAAGGCACTCTGCGTTATTTCTCATCTATTGCTTATGCAAGTATTAGAGGCAACCTTTTGTGGCCTGGACATGAGCTTCAATGCGTATAAAGGATCATTATTAAAGTGTAGAGGGTTCTTACGATTTAGCAGGTTACACAGGCCAGATGTGATCTTTTCTCCGCTTGTTCATTAATGAAAGGAAAGGGAACAAAAAAGAACCTGTTGTGTCAAGTGTGTCCCAGAGTTGAATGTTCGACTGCTATTATACAAAACACAAACGCACAGGAGGTATGAAAATGGTGCTGGAGTCAGCTCTTTTACAACTCACCCACCCCCCCCCCCCTTTAAGTTAGCTTCTTCATAATCACAGCATGTACAATTATACTGAGGATTATTTTCGTGCACTAAGACAAAGAGTATGGAAAACATTCCAACATGCTGTACTTCGAAAAGTTTTTCAGTCGGGCTCTTGACAACAATAAGATTACACTTTCACAAGTTGCCATCAGCCTTCTTGTGTCCACCGCTGGATGAAAGCCTTTCCAACGTTGCCGTAATGGTAGAATCCATATCGCAAGTGACACAAGCTGATCTCATTGCACTATGTCCGTGGTGACCATCCTGTTTGGGCATGCTCACTCCTTAAAACTGCCATTCTGTCATCAGTCTTGTGCATCTGCTATCATGCCTTTAAGCAATGTCCGGCTCAAGCCCACTTCACGCTTCTAAAGTCAAGGTGTTCCTACTTTGTGATTTGTCCTCTGAGCCACGTGTCAACTCTTTCTGCCTCTCATTGCAACACCCAGCGTGCATCTCTCCAAGATTGTTTGAGTATGTTTCAGCTTTTGTTCCATGTTCTTTGTCAGATTACACGGTTTCAATCCACACATTATGGCACGTAATGTCAACTGACCGAAAACGTTCTTCTTTAAGGACATTTGGTACGCCGCTTTTTATTGTCGAATATTTATTCTTTTAAAAAGTGCTCCAACGTCTTCTCGCTCGACTCTTGATTTCACCATTTTAACTTGTCAACTTACAGTAATTGCCCTAGATATACGTGCTCTGATGTGGTTTCCTTTCAACAATTATGTTCTCTTCCACAGCCAACTAACTGTACGTGACTTTAAGTTTCGCTCCTCAATCTTTATCCGCAATTATTTGCATTCTTTGCCAAGTGTTTTGTGCCTCAAATGTACACGTAGTTCGTCAACATTGGTTGTGATTATGTTGTGAGCAAAATCTGAGATGGCTAATACGTCCACCCTTTCCGCGTATTATTTTCACGGGGTGTACTTACAAAATAATAAACGTGCCTCGATTTTATCTTAAAATTAGTTTTATACGTTTGGATTATTTAAAATGGGGGCGGGGGGGGAACAGACTGATTGAGATTATTAATTCTGTACAGCATCGGTTAAAGTTGGTCGACTGTAGTTTTTTTTTTGTCTCCATTACCTGCATGTTTGCTTCGCCGGTGACTTGCTCGTGGTGATGTAGTTCCATTTCCACGCGGTAGAAAGAGTGCTGCTCCTTTCACCGTAAAGAAGCTCTCGCTCAGGCTGAAATTCACAAAAGCACAAACATGCACGTGTAAGGATTTACGCAACGAGTTCTTTGCAAGGAGGAGTTAATGCACTCTAGGATGGGGAACTCGGAGAGACGTTGCGGCCAATCTTAGGGGGCAAGTTGGGTTACGAGAGCATCGTTCAATATCCTTCTCGTGAAAAAGTGTTGTGGAATTTTTGACGTAGTCAACTTGTGTAGGGATACAACTTACTCCACATGTAAAAGAAACTAAAATATACAATAATGACACTTACCGATTTAAATGTATATTCCACAATTTAAATCAGTGAGAATTTGAAATGGGTACAATTATTTAAGATCGATAAAAAAAATGTGATGATCGTTTAATAAAAAAACGACAAAGATTGAACGTGGTTTCAAGGGCATCCGTACAAGTAAAGTAGCCCGACTTTGTATGATAAAGTTGTAGCAAATTTTAAAATGGAGTAAAAAATTTTTAGATCATGTGAATTAATGTGCAGACACAAATGTTTACATCATGTTCATGTGCCCACTAGTATTGCAGGAGCTGGCTATAAAGAGATGGAAGGATCAAAAAGGTTAACTCTTACACCTCTTAAAAGATTAAGTTCAAAGTGAAGTCTACAGGGAAAGCACCATCAAAAGGGTGTTTACCTAATCACTGCGGGGTTATCTCAAAGCTCCAAGCAAAAAAAACCCCTAGTGAGGCCACAACCACCTCCGCCTGGCCACTTGTCAAATATCGAGCTTTAACCAGCGATGATATATCTTTGCAAATGACACGCACACATCCTGTAGTATGTTGAGACTAAAGTATTCAAAACAACTAATATCTTACATCTTACTAGGTTAGCTATTATACAAGTACCATGCAACACTGGAAGAGGTTTTCATATTGTACAGTTCACGATAGCTTAACAGGCCAAAGCATTTATTGCTTTGAGTCTTTGAGAAGCACATATATCACGAGAGTTGGTTTATATTCACAATGCACGTCATCAGCAATGGCAAGACAATTGTAAGCTATGTTCATAGTTATCTAATCGTAACATTAAAAAAACATCCTTTCTAGTGATTCTACTGTCACAATTCCGTGGCAAGCTTAAACGCAAGAAATAAATATTAAGAATTATTACCTTTAGCATTGCAGCAAACAATAAACGTAGCCCCTTTTGTGGCTGCAGGGGTCATATGAATACAGAATGTATGCGAATCGGAAAAAATCGATAATTACAAGCACAGTTCAATACCTTCATCCTAAGCATTGGAATATATTTGAATCGATGAATTGATGTATCACTACAGCCATAGTGCCTAATGAACCACACAGCACCAAAACATGCTTCCTTTAGAACTGTGCAATCATAATAAACATTTCACATCGAAGGTATCGCAAAGCAAATGTTGAAGCGAGTTACCAGACAACTCCTAAACAGGGACACACAGTCCTTCATAGGGTACAACTCAACTCCCCAGTGATTGAGTAATCTTTTTTCCAAAGCAATGGAAACAAATACCAGTATGCAGTACATCCAGCACAAGTTCCAGCATTTATGCCACTCATACGGACACTTATATAATGCCAAAAGCATGGCGTTAAAAGACCAATACACTATTAGCACAAGTAAATTCATACCAAACAAGTTAAAGCGATGCCCCCACTTAAGCCTGTGTGAGATCGTAACCATTTCTTGTTTAAAGTCCAAAGCCAGCGGTGGAAATTCCACATTCCTATGGTGGTATCGAAAAAAAGAAAGTCAGTCCCTTGTCTATCAACTGATGAATGAAGTCCTTCCCATGCCAGTCAGGGGTTGTAAGACCATACTTCACCACGCTGGTCATTGCGGGTTGGTGAAGGCGGAGGGGAGAGGGGGGGAGCCCAGGCCAGTTCGGCCACCACTCACCACTGACGATGACCGTATCCGGAAATCAATCTCTGGTCACCGAGCTTGGGGACCTTAGTGCTCTAGGCCCACTGCACCATCGCTAATGGTGGCGAGTATATCTCAGGGGCCGGCAACCAAAACAGCAAGAGATATTTGTTTTTCGAATTCAGTAAAAAAAAAACACCTCTAAATATCAAGAGCCGCAACAATTCATGTGAACTACAAGACGGCCCTTAATAAATGACGTCATGAATCGGTCCTTAAAGAGCCACATGCGGATCCGGAGCTGCAGGTTCCCGACCCCTGATGTATCCATAATAAATACATCGCAAAAGCACTCTTCACTTTCAACATTGGTACTTATTTAATAGATCCTGAGGGGTAAGAGAACTCAATTGAAACCCACCAACAAAGTGAACCTGTGACCTCCTAATTACAAGCTGTACACTCTGATAAACAAACATCACAGAGCCACATACAACCCCTATAGATTGCAAGTACTATTTACCTGAATACCTTTCATCAACGAAAAGGCAATCAATTGTTTTCTCTCATAACAACTTATAATCAGGTTGCTCCGCGAAAATTAAGAAGTCAATTCAACGGCTAAGCAAATAAATGAAATTGCTGAGTCAACGCTGGAAAAAAAAAACTTCACGGAACCACTAATTTTTCAGCACTGTCACTTTAATAAAGCCCTTCAAAGACACAGGCGTCGCTCGGGAGCAAAGTATACAACACTGTGCTGAACCATAGTTGAGAATGACAGGCGATATGTATCTCTACACAGGTCAGACACAGACACTTATAAACATTCATTATGCCAATCTTTACTGGGAACCCGCCGCAGCAGTGAGTGACCCACAAGCAGACTATATATATGCACCATCTAAAACTGGCCTAGCAACACACTAATAATAGAAGTCCCTGGTCCTTTTTGGCAACACAAAATTGCAGAATGTTAATTCGGACTTGATTTCTCTTTTAATCCATCTGTGGGATTGATTTTGTTTTTGTCCCCAATCATGCTAAGAGATCATGCTAAGAGACATTCCATCGAGAACTCTCAAAGAGCAGTGTATTACCCTGTGTTAGACAACGGCCTGCAGAAGTTGATATCACAGTGTTCTTGGGGACCACGATGAGAACATCAACTCATTGGATTTGAGCACCCACTTTAATGGACATCTTGCCTCGACATCCAGCAGTGGCAGCTCAGCACTGTCCTCTTAGCCATGCGGTCACCTCAACTGTTGGATATTCCATTCATCGTGAGTATAAAAAGTGACAATTTTGTAATGCCTTAGAATTTAATGTGAAATGTACCATTTTGATTATCTGAAGTGACCGAATTGAGTATAATTAGGTTAATCAGTTGGGCTTGGGAAATGAATGACGAAAGGGATAATAGTATCATCTGAAATATCAGGAAATGCAACAACTGTGTCACATTAAATGAGCCACAATACCTTGCTGATCTCGTCAAGAAGCTAAACCATCACTCGGATTCCGGTCATCCTCACAGTGGCTTTTGGCTAGCCATCAAACAGACAGTCACTGCATCGCGCGCTTTCAGATGTGCTTCTGTGGCCATCTGGAAATGCTGGCGCTTTGCACTTTTAAATTCAGATTGAAAACTCATTTCATTATAACTGCTTTGTTTAAATCTTGACTTAAAGCTTGCTTTGTTTAATTATTACAAGTCCAATTTAGCCAAAGTTCATGTTGATTCGCACGGTTGTCTACGTACGGTGTGAAAGAAGTTCAACATATATACATACACTGCATAATGTGTAAAATGATGCTGCATGATATCGTACTATGGCAAAGCACAAAGTCCCATGCCACAATATTCTAACAACATTGCTTGAAACATTTATGCAATTACAGCAGCTGAGAATTTTGTAATTAAATCAAGACACCTCATCATTGACAAGTAACCCAAAACCAATATCACAGAGCTGAATGTTAAAGTGCATGTGTGAGCCTGAAGCAAAACATGAACCAAAAGTCAGCAGAAAAGTTCATGCAATGACCAGCTCACCTAAGTGTTTTTAAGTGTCACAAGAGACAGTGGTTTTGCACTCGAACGATCATGGGGACACTGACCTTCTGTATCCAGCGTTAAGCCAGTTGTGGAAAGTCTACATTCCTATGGTGGCGGCGAGTATATCTTACAAGACAACATCTGTGTAAGCGGTGCCAAGGTGATGAGATGTTAACGCCCGTGCTAGGTATACAGGAGGTCGTGGGTTCGATTCCGACCCTGACGCTTGTATATTCGGAGTTAGCATGTCTCTCTCCCCGTGGTAGCGTGGATTTTTCTCCAGGTCCTCCGGTTTTTCCTTCCGCATTGAGAACCATGCGTTTAGAGTATTTGGCTGCTATAAATTTCCACATAGGTCACTTCGTTGAGCTATGATTTGTGGCCAGGTCGCTTCAGAAAAAGAGCTATATAGCTCAGTGAGCCTTACCTGGTTAAATAAAAAAATTGTTTAGTTTAGGGAATGTTATTCAATCGCAACTGTTAACTATCTTAAGTTCTAGGATTACTAAAACTAGATTCACCGTAAAGAACTGGTCAGTATTCGTAGCCTTACATTTTTTGAAGAGCTACAAGTTTATATACAGCAGTTGTCCTTGGGCATGAGTCAATATGGTCTTGTTTACAGTCGCCTCCTTGTCTCGGAAACAATGGCATGCTAGTTTGTGTCCTTATGACTGCCACCATTGAAAGTGAGCTGCATTGCTCAGCAACAGCAGAAACGCCTTAAAAAAGAGTTGAGTGTGCCCAATTGTGTATTTAAAAGATGTAATAGCATTCTTTACATGACTTAGCCAATGTCTGAAAATATCACGGACAAGTTTTCCAATAAAATGTCCTAGTGGTGTCCACATATTTAAAATCCTTCCCCTGCAACGAATGGGCCTTTGCATTTTACGTCTCGGCTCCATCAAAGTCGAATGATACAGAATTACACAAAAAAGATCCCCCGTATAGCCTTAACAGACTGTAGGGGCAAGTGCTGTTAGCGAGCACCTATGAAGGCCAGCACAGCACACGAGGGGGTGGGTGGCCAACACCACGCCCGGCCGCCTTTGTCTCCCCAGTGGCAATGTTTACATATCGCACCAGGTACTCATTTGAGGCTGAGTCGACCTAGGGGAGGCCCAGGACCGGTTCAGATAATCGTCACTGGGTGTTGGCCGTGAGCGGGAATCGAACCCGGGTCGCCAGGTTCGTAGCGCAGCGCGCTAACCACTACACCACCGCTCCCCAAAGTGTCAGTGTCACACACATGCACAGTGTCACACACATGCACAGTGTCACACACATGCACAGTGTCACACACATGCACAGTGTCACACACATGCACAGTGTCACACACATGTACAGTGTCACACACATGCACAGTGTCACACACATGCACAGTGTCACACACATGCACAGTGTCACACACATGTACAGTGTCACACACATGCACAGTGTCACACACATGCACAGTGTCACACACATGCACAGTGTCACACACATGTACAGTGTCACACACATGTACAGTGTCACACACATGCACAGTGTCACACACATGTACAGTGTCACACACATGCACAGTGTCACACACATGCACAGTGTCACACACATGCACAGTGTCACACACATGTACAGTGTCACACACATGCACAGTGTCACACACATGCACAGTGTCACACACATGCACAGTGTCACACACATGTACAGTGTCACACACATGCACAGTGTCACACACATGCACAGTGTCACACACATGTACATATACACAATTTACAGTACTAAGTAAATTACTGTACTTGACCAGCAAATGGATTTGACTAATCAGCCAGGTATGAATAGGTAGGCACAAAGGAACGCATAACACAGTGGGGAGTTCGTTTCCACTCTTTATAAGGGAAGGCTCACCCAGCCGACAGTGCCAACATACACCCTCCTTGCCTGCCTAAATATAGGGAAGGTATGATCCGTGTGGCATAGCTGGAAGGTTTACCCTTCCAACGATATCGCATAAGCTCAGCAGTAGGCATGTTAATTGAACAGTAATAACTGTACTTTATAGTAGTCATGAAGTTGACTCTCGTACCTGTACATGTAAAGAGCATTTCTGTAAATCCACCGCTGGATGAGAGGCCTCCCCACACCATGCCAACCATGGTGTGGGGGTTATTTGACCATACTCCTTCACGCTGGTCCGTGTGGTTTGGTGAAAGTGCGGTGGAGTGCAGAAGCGTGGATTTCGCAGCAATGCCATCCACCACCCACAATGCCTCCTACGATTACTACGCCTGTCTTTAAGGCATGATAGTCACCCATCCAGGCGATGTCCAGCCTCCATCCACCCTGCTTATAATCCCAGCTCTGACGGGATCGGTTACATTCTGGGTGATCTGTACTTTAAATGAACAAAAGAAAAATACAATTCAGTAAATGCTTTCACCGGTCTGTCAGAAAGGGAAAACTAGATGGAACTCACCGAACACACAATTGAGAAGTGAAAACATAACATCATAGGAATGTTTTCAAATTGGAAAGGTAGTTGTATACAGGTCTACAGGAAAGCAGGCACATTCAATAGACTTTTCAAAAGAGGTCCAACCAGCTACTAATCCTGTACAGCTGGTTTTTAGACGACAGTAAAAACGATCCATGCTTTTAAAATCCATCGTCAGCTCTGAAATACTGTATCGGTGGAACTCATAAAAAAGCAAAAACGGGGAGGGAGAAAGAAAAATGTATGACAATACTTCACTAAAAATCTAATCTTATTTGGGGAAATTGGATTTTCACGTTTCCTTCACTAGATAAACGGTGGCAACTGTTTCAGGTGAAATAAGGTAAAAAAAAATACGACACACACTATATTTCAGAAAAATAAATTAAGCAGGTGACTCACCCTGGATGATTCCTGCAGAAATCACAATCATTCTGTGGGATATCCCAAGTTAAAACCTCCATTCATTGTAATGAGATTCTTACCGGGATTTCTTCCAATGAAGACCCATTGAATATGTCATTCTGGCATGATTCCATTACAAATATTACCTATCTATATATTCAGCTATGATTAGGTTAGCTAGCAATGCATCACTGATTCCAGCTTGACAGAAAATATTACGGGTGATTGATTCCTGATGGCCAGAATCGACTGGTATCAGGATCGCTATCAGCTGGCCGGTATCGCAAATGAATCGTGATGCGTAAAGAATGAGCCATGATTCCAATGGAGACGCCATGACGCTAGCCGCAGGTGCCCTTGCTCTTTGCTTGTTTGCTGCACCGGGCTACACATAGGGTTCCACATCGCCCCCCACCACCACCACCACCACACTTCACCACATTTCCACAATTCTGCCAGGCCCATGATCCAATTCGGAATTAGTTCATCAAATAATCAAATCATGATTCCTGGCTAGGAACGGTGGGAATGTCCCAACTCTTAGTCAGGACCTCGCCAATGTCGACCCGGTGAACGCTCTAATACTTTTGGAATGTTTCGTGACAATTGTTCCATCATGTATTAATCATCAGTTAAAATGTACAATTACACGACAGTGTCCTTATATTTCAGAAATGTATGTTTTATTCATTCAAAACGTTAAGCAGTGCAGCATCAGAGGTAGGTTATATGGAAACTGTATAACACAATGTTAACATGAGTATAATACATAGGATAATTGAAAACCCTTTCTTTTCAAGGCAATGATCAATACAATTGATGATCTATTTAATACAATACAGTACAAGGTTTTTAAAACAAATAAATTAGGCCTCCATTCTATCAATGCAGAATCATTGCGCATTTCCAATAAAGGCATTCAATTAATTGACCCTACTGGACTGCAGTTTTAAGCAGGTTCAGAAAAGTTTGCAGCTGTATCGCTCTCCACCATCGGTTCACACTGGTGGTGGAGACCACAATCTAAATTTCTATTAATATCTCTCACAAATAAGTCACAATAAAGTAACACGATTTACCACGGCTCTATTACAAAATATTGGAAACTTGCCATGTGCAACGACTAATTTGCTTGAATGTATGCAATGGTTTCTCCCTGGAATATCATATATAACAACTCTGATTGAAAAAATCACGCAACAAAAATCGTGCTCTTGTTTGCTTTTAGGCCCAAAAGTCCAACAAGTCACTGGCTGATTTGAAGCAGGACAAATCATGCAGCAGCAATAATTTGTTCTAAAGTTGTTTTCTCTCTCTCTCTCTCTCTGTTTAATCCCAAAAGGGGCATTGTGCTAGCGATGTGGTTACGGCACAATAGAGTCAGCTATTGGGAATCCTGTTTTTTTTTTTCAACTAAAGCTCTTTCCTGTCCAGACTGCAAAAAAAGCCACTGTATGCTGATAAGATGTTCATCTCTTGGACGCGAACTACGCACAACACTCTTGTTGTTTGCGTTGCTTTCAGGCTCAGAACATTGAGAACTTTTGAGGCAAAAAATAATTCAACGACCAATGCCTATTACATAAAATAAAAAATCGCACTGCATGTCATACATGCAGTTAACCGCAAGCCTCAGCGTAAAAAGTTTTCTGTGGGTTCGCGTAAACAGGAACTACTGTGTCTTACATTTGAAGATTGGTGAACTTTTATCGTGACTGCGTTTCAGTTTTAAAGGCAAGCTATGCCCACTTAAACGGTTCAAAATAAATAGTGAAAATGCAGACATGGATATAGCCGAAGTAAAGCGAAATGTTTCATGTACTCTTTACACATTTGCTCTGGTGAAACCTCATCATTATTATGATTAAACAGACTGCCCAGCCTTGAGATAACTATGTAAAGCAGGTCCCATAAAAGTCAAATGCTTACTTAAGAACCATTAACACTGCTCAGGTGAGTGAACATTCTATTGGAAAAAACAATGCCATACAAAGTCACGCAAGTCCATATTCCATCATTTGTTTGGACTATACAGCAGTGTACTTATGACATTACAACAACAACACATTACTAATCCTGGGTTTTTATTATGTAAGAATTTTTGGGGGGGGGTGGGGGATAAAAAAAAAAATCTTTACTCCATGGGAGTACAGTCGTGAATTTTTTTGTTTTTATTTATTGTTGTTTTATACTTTTACGTGACTTTACCGAACAGAACCAAAGAGTATGTACCATAAAGGTTATGGGTGTGATTTTTGTGCACTCCGCTGCATGCACATTCAGGGCATAGTTCCTACCAACAGTCCCGAGAGGGTACGGCTGAGAAAACCCACTGCTGTGGAGGAGTCGTGCTTCCCAACACGCAAAGACTGCGTCATTACGTGTTCCCGTTGCGACCGCCCAATGCCCTCCTGCCACTCCTGGGACAAACAAAAAAAACCCCCACACATAATGACGGAAGCACTTGCTGTGCATCAGTTTTGCGCAATTCTGCCAGCAGTGGATGTCTACAGACTGCAGCTGCTGTGATCTTGCCCAATACGCATCGACAGGCAAGCACAGCGGGTCACAGTTCAGACCAAATCTCTCCCCTATCTGCATCATCGGAAGGCATTCTTTACAATGTTAAAAAGCACAAGAAAACGACGAATAATTGCTCGGCTAACTGCGTGCCAAACGTGAGCTACGTACGTGAAACGACCATTACAAGCGTACTAAATATTTAACGGTAGATAAAAAAAAAATTTTACCATCCCCGCTTTAAGCCAGAGTTGCTTTTAATGCTTTGCACGTAAACAATCGGCACACGACGTCAGTACTTACAGTTGGTTAACGTCACTCTGCACGATGATGGAGTTATCCAGGAAGTATGGCAGCATGCCCAACAAACTGTCGCAGGGCAACGATGGGCCTGACACTGAGACTGAGGAAGGCATGGTAGTCCCCTTGTCCCCGTCCTCTGCACAGAGGACCATAATGCGTGCAAGCAAACTCCGCTGTCTGCTGGCGAATGAAAGAGACCCTAAGCACACCGAGCCCTTCCGCTAGTCAAGCGGGCCTTCAGCATCCCCTTTTGTGGCCTGGCATACAAATGTGTTCCATCCGGACGCTTGACAGTAATTGAATTTCCTCCTCTTCGTCAATCTAAATCCACTTGAAACAAATTGTAATACAGCAAAACCAAACTGAATATACAGGCAGATTGATTTACTTTGGTTTGAAAAAATGCTCGTGTTGAGTAAAAAATTGAAGATCTGCTCTGATAAAAAAACTAAACAACGTTGAAAAAAAACCAGCAAAGCAGACGTTTAAAAGAATTTTTTTATTATTTTCAAAAAATTGATTTGACGCTTTCGTGACTGCATGAATTACTCTTTGGTTCTTTCGGTAAAGTCACGTAGAAATAAATAAATATTTAATTATCTATTTTTTTATAAACCAATCAGCCTTTATTGACCTATATAAACTGATTCAAGACGTTGAAATAGTTCGAAACAGCATGCATACAGATTTGATATCATCAATAATTCTGAGAAACCTTCATTGTCACGAACACAGAACGCAGCTATATAACGTTTAAAGACTAGTTAAAACAAAATCTCAAAAGCAAACTTACAGTTGTATCAACCCTGGTACCATTGTATTACTGATTGAAGCATATGTACCGTGGCCCACTAGGAGTCCAGTGCTTGGGCCAGCCAGCAATGCAACTGGCTCACTCTGGACCTGCCTTCCTCAGTCGGCGGTGTCAAAGCAACTGAGCAGAGAGCTTCCTGCTCCACAGCCTCAAAATACCCAGTGAGCATGTGGTGGCATGCTCAAGGGGGTGGGGGGGGGTCCCATTAGGGGGACTCTGGATGGTCCACCAAACTAAAAAATACACACTTCCAATGTTAACTTATTCCACATAATGGGAAACTACAATGTAATCTAGTTGGTACCGTGGCTCTTTAATGTGTTTTTCACCTCCCACACATAATATATCCTTTTTGCCAGAAAATGTATACTGTATATAAAGGTTAAATATTTGTATCTTAAATACTGTGCTGTATAGTATATAGAAATGTAACGATGTCAACTCGTTTCATGAAGATTCAAAATAGTTCTACAAAGTATATATTTTGTAATTCAAAAACACTAATAATTATTTGTGATATGACTCAAATGTGAACTTTTAAAACTTTCCAGAATACATAAATAACATAAGAATGCGATCTTGTTAAGAAGATAACTTTTCAGATCTAAAAAAATAAAAAATAACTTGACAAATGTTTCAGAGCTATAGCCTCATTTGCAAAATTATATGCGATTAGATATTAAAGTTAAACATCTGCAATAAAGCGATAGGCCACAGAAAAAGCTAAATTATTGATGAGGAACTGTTACCGAATTATCCGTGGCCAAAACCCTTCTTATCCACAACTAATACCTATGATAATTGCCAAGACTATGAATTTTGTGCAGCATTCAGAATTTAGAGATGCGGTGGTTATGTCACTGTACTACAAAACCAGAGTCGGTGAAGATATCCACATCTTTATCATCGTCTTAAGCCATCATCCATATCATCCATCGTTGTCTTCTTCAGCCTCATTTCTATTATAAGCAAGTGCTGCAGATAACAGAATGAATGTAATGCCTGTCCACGATGTATTCCTCTTATTTGTGATAATCGCTGGTTCAGTGGAAAAAGAGAATTATCATGGGTGTGACGATCTGATCCTGCAGACATAAAGAATTGTCGGTGAGACAGTCACAGATGAATCAATCAACATGTTTAAATAAAAGGTGAGATTCCATTGAGACGAACCGAAAGGAGTGGCACTGCATTTGAAGAAAATGTTATCTTCGTACATCACAAACTGGATTAAGTATTTGTCTTGAAAGCAGAAAAAAATAACCATTTGTTCAATTTGTGAGCAATGCATTCATTACTGGTTCCTAAAAGCAGCAGAAATTATTTAGTAAGACAATTGCACGTGGCTCGAGAATGTCTACATTGTGGAAGCTAAGGTTGATCCACCCAGATCTCATCAGAAGACTACGGCTTTAAATAAACCCCTTTGCTGTATTTTACAGAGTACAGTATTAGTAAACAAAAAACAAGCTAATACCAGCTTGAGAAATCGAATTCATTCCAGATTCCCTAATTCTGAAGCAATTCCTACCCCCAATAATTCTAAGCCTTGACAGCACAACTTGAATGCACATTTGCCCGCAGACGCTACATATATGGGACGTACAGGAGAACTTCCTAAACATAGTACAAGCTTCACTGCAGCTTAGGATGTACAGTACACTCGTCAATTCCACGTTAATGGTGGCCAGACGTGTATGGGCAAATTGTGCAGGTTTGGATACAGGAGAGGCAACAATGTTAAACTTAAATCAACATAAAAATGTTGTTTCCCGCAGACACCCATCGGTCTCAGTTAAAGGGTGAAAACCATTAATTATTTGGAGTGTATAAACGCATCGTTTCATATCAATTGTTAATCTTGGGATAAACGCAACAATGAACATTTTCCGTAAAGACCCGTGTGTTGTAGGGAATAGGTAGGTTAACGTCAGCCCTGTAGCCGGCGGAGGCACGGTCATTCACTACATTGTTTAAAAAAAAACACATCCGTCAAATCAATCGTACGTAATAGTGAAAAACAAAACAATCATCAAATCGCTGGGAGTTGGGGAGACCAAATCATTATACCTGTATTAATTTGGAGTAAAAGTCACTTAAATCAACCATCAAATATCAACAATCGAAGCTGCCACTGCATATAGAAACATTTGTTGACCATAGTAAGGTTTTTTATTCTTTGGTTCTTTCGGTAAAGTCACGTAGAATGAGAATAAAATAATAAGTTAATAAAATAAAATAACACAATAAAATTCTCACGACGTTTCGGCCACAACACAAGTGGCCTTCTTCAGGTGAAAGGAACAGACCTGTCGGGACGACAGAGATTCATTCTACGTGACTTTACCGAAAGAACCAAAGAAGATGAATCCTTGCAGTCACGAAAGCTTTAAATCGAAATTTACGTAGAGTTTTGCCAACCTGAGATATATCCCATTCACATGACAGGTAATTGCCCACGTAATGTCAATGATAATTAACAGTGGAAGATATTTTGACAAAATCTATTGGGGGGCTACTCCCAAACTGGGGCGCATCTGGAAATCCCACGGCGACTCATTTGCCTAAACGCAGGGTGTGGTGCAACAAGTCTTTCTGGGCCCATGCAAGGACAGGCTTTCATAAAGGAGTTAACCCACGTTACTAGCAATTTTATATAAGCTCACCCGAGCTCCAGCGAAGCACCAGCTGTGAGTGTCAATCAGTTAGGTGTTGCTTCCTCACCAAACAAGGCCACACGCTAAGCCACAAGCCAACGTCCTTAGTAGGTTAACTTAAGGACCATTATGTGCCTTGCTTATTAGGCGTGCGGCGGTGCAGCGATTCGTCTATTAAAAGCCATTCTTATGCTCAAGATGTAACGCAGGGAATAAGGCGCGTAAGAATGTTGTTTCACAACGTATGCTCTGCATATGCTAATAAGGGGGGAGTAGTGGCACAGTGATTAGAGCACTTCTCTATTGACCCCGTGACCAGAGCTTCAGTGCCACGTGATGGGCAGCAGAGCTCATTGCAGAAAAATTCGATTCTTGTACTGCACCTCTATGGCTCCCTGCCTTCACCAACCTGCACTGACCAGCATGGCGCAATACCATCATGAAGCAGCAAATTACCAAAAGCGTTGTATATGTACATAAGACCTAAACCTGATAACTCAGGAGTGAATTATGTTTGGCCATGGGAGCTTATGTTCACACATCTCACACATATCTTGTTTGTAATTAATCAACCACCGCTACACAAATTGTTAACATATATCTGTGCCTTGCACGGTTTAACTATCACTTTATTTAACAATTTAATGGTTGTACATTTGTAAGAGAAAAATTAAGTGCATTATATAGATGGCAAAAACTGTGCATTATATTTACTGTGCTGTCACATATTAACCTTGCTTTTTTGAATCAGAAGAGCATTTAAATTTAAAATAAAACCCATTAGCATGCTCATGGCAACCATGGCTATTGATTTCTTTAAATAGAAGCTTTTTACTTGAGAGGAGAAATACAAAGGATCGAAACACCATGTTTTTAATGACCACTCTATGCAAGAGCTGTGATAGCAGACTTATTTTTTAGTAAACAATGCAACAAAAAGGAAAAGACAATGTCGTGTAGAAAATTATATAAAGTATGATATTTTAATTGCGTATACTTATATGGGAAGAGTTGTGAGAACACAGGTACGTTGAACATACTGCTAAAGTATTCAAATCATACGAGTGTATATTCCAAACAAGTTTTGCTGGCTGCCTTTCCGCCTGGATTCGTGGCGCGCATGTGCACGTAAGTGGCGGTAGTGACATCACCGCACACATCTGAGCAATGTTAAGGTTAATGAGAAGAATAATAAAGAAGCAAGCATATTTCATACCACGTATTAAAAAACAAGTTTTTCTGGCTAGCAGCACATGGGAGGATACTGTTGAAGGTTAGGGGAGGCTGTGAGTAGAAGTTATCAAATACAGTTTAGATGTTGTACTTTATAACCACACAGCTGTATAAATGAAGGAACGTCACTGTGCATAGTCAAAGTGATTTTTTTTTTTCAAATTAGCACTGGTATTCATCTCCTGTTTACAGCTCTGAGCCAATGGTGGAATTCCCACATTCCTCTGGTGGGGCCAAGTCTATCGATAGAATAACCATTATTGACTTCCCCGCAAAGCTGTTTTTATTTTATCGACCCTGGTGGGATGATGGGCTGAGTCAACCCCCCAATCAGGATCTGAATCCGATCAGCTCACTCTACCACGTAGCTGCTTGGCCAGGTGAAATATGCCCCAATTTAACCCATAATAAAGCATACATTATGTTTTTTACATGCACCGATTTAAAATACATGTCCCTAAAATAGATGCTTAAAACGTAAACAGTGGCTTTGTTTCCAGGAAAGAGAAGTTAACACGATGTGTGAAGCATGTCGTTTCTTCAGACGTTTGTTATAATCTGCCATCTAGTGGTGAAGTAGCGATACTGTAAAACAACAATGTACAATACAAAGAATCGATATGCTGCAAACACACCTACATTACAATGAGAACATGACCAAAAGAGTATTATCATTTATATTTTCTGATTAAAGCTTTAGTACCTACGCCCAAAATTAGACCCAAAGCACCTGAGCTCATCAGATTTCAGAGGTTCGGGGGAAGGACAACAAACTAAGGACAGCAAAGTTGAGCCTGGAAAGTGCTTGGTTAGGTAATTATCATGCACAGCAAGATGCTATAGGCTGCTTCGTGGTGAGCAGTAGAGAGTAGTGCTGCAAAGTCTATTTTGTAATTGTATGCTTTCACATCTATGCTCTGCGCCTTAACCAAAACACATTGACCATTGTGAATAAATTTCGATTTAAAGCTTTCGTGACTGCAAGGATTCATCTTCTTTGGTTCTTTCGGTAAAGTCACGTAGAATGAGAATAAAATAATAAATCAATAAAATAAAACAATAAAATTCTCACGACGTTTCGGCCACAACACAAGTGGCCTTCTTCAGGTGAAAGGAACAGACCTGTCGGGACGACAGAGCTTCAATAAACGTTGTTAAGATTCGTAGCGTCTTTGAAGCTGGTTTAGAGAAGTGAGGCACCTTGACAAAGGGGTTTACATATCAAACAGGAGAATTTAGCATTGAAATAGCTGAGTGATGAGCATGTGACTGGTCACAGAAATGGCTATGTTAAAGTCAAAGCCTACACATCCACAGAGGCACCTAGTACAAATCAAACAGGAGAATTTAACATTGAAATAACTGAGGGATTAGCTTGTGACTGGTCATAGAAATAGCTATGTTAAAGTCAAAGCCTACACATCCACAGAGGCACCTAGTACAAATCAAACAGGAGAATTTAGCATTGAAATAGCTGAGTGATTAGCTTGTGACTGGTCACAGAAATGGCTATGTTAAAGTCAAAGCCTACACATCCAAAGAGGCACCTAGTACAAATCAAACAGGAAAATTTAGCATTGAAATAACTGAGGGATTAGCTTGTGACTGGTCATAGAAATAGCTATGTTAAAGTCAAAGCCTACACATCTACAGAGGCACCTAGTACATGGACGTCAAAGGGGCTGCAACAACTCAACTATCATACAGTAAACCGATGTGAAAAAAACCTAAGTCTAAATTACATCAATATAATAAATGTACTCAATATATTCTTCAATAAGCTGAGCTATTAACAGTAACTGGGTATACACTACACTATATAATGAATACCATATAGTAAACCAATAAAAACTAAAATATAAACTACCTCAATGTTATCAATAAACTCTATATATTCTCCAATGAGCTAAGCTACCAACAATAAGTCGTTATATATCACAATGCTATATGGCGAAAAAATGGGTGGATTCTTACCCTCAACTTCAGCACCACGGATAGCTACGAGCCCCGTTCAGACGGACGAGTTCATCCATGGTCGGAACGGAGGAGGGGGAGAGAGACAGCTGCGAGGCGCTGTTATACTCCATGTTGTAAACCATACCATTAACCGTGGTGTGAGAGGTATTAAGAGTCAATGCCAGCGAAAGAGCTGCGGTCTGAAGGTCATCGTAAAATACAATTAATTAAGAACGGAAATGGTTTAAAACATCTTTCCAATGGTTACTAAGCCAGAATCCATCTTCTCGGTTGAAATTGTCTCTGTGCTTGTATATGTGAATGGCCTCATGAACGAATCTCTCATGGTAGCCGGTTGGTTTGCAAAGAACCTCCGTCTTGGAGAAGTCAATGTCATGTGAGCCCACTGAATTATAACAGTGATCTGCCACGGCAGAGGAGTTCGTCCTACCGTGTTTCAAGTCTGCTTTATGTTCGCGGATGCAGTCCGAGCTATGTCGTTTGGTTTCTCCAATGTAGCCACTACCACAGAGGCACTTTAGTTTGTAAACGCCCGGTTACTCTATGTCTGGAACAGTATCTTTTACAGATGGAACCAGATCACGGATTTTATGTACTGTGTTCAATCGGACCTGGATCTTGTGTTTATTCAGGATTTTGGAGATCTTTTTAGTGACCCCTGCAATGTAGGGTAAGGTGATGGTTTTTGAGTGGCTCCACAAGAGGCTCCTTCTTCATGACTGGAGTGATGGTGAGCGTAGTCTGCCAGTCACAAGCTAATCACTCAGCTATTTCAATGCTAAATTATCCTGTTTGATATGTAAACCCCTTTGTCAAGGTGCCTCACTTCTCTAAACCAGCTTAAAAGACGCTACGAATCTTAACAACGTTCATTGAAGCTCTGTCGTCCCGACAGGTCTGTTCCTTTCACCTGAAGAAGGCCACTTGTGTTGTGGCCGAAACGTCGTGAGAATTGTAGTGTTATTTTATTTTATTATTTTATTCTCATTCTACGTGACGTTACCGAAAGAACCAAAGAACATTGTGAATAAGTATGATCAAATTACCCCCACCACCCGCACAGGGTAGCGTGGTGGAGGCTCTTAACCAGCAGTGGATTGAACAAGGAGGTGGGGGGGGGGGGGGCAGCGGCTGGACATATCATAAAACGATCCCTCGTATATCATTTAATAGACTGTTGGGTCAACGGCTGTTAGCGTGGAGCACCGAGGAGACACGACGGAAGGGTGGTGGCCAACATAACGCCTGGACGCCTTTGTCTCCCCAGTGCTTACGCTTACAAGCTGCACATGGCACACACACGCACGAGGAGTCTATCATCCAGGGGAGGATTGATAAAAGGGCTGTGCATAGGATAGGCAAATGATTTAGTGCTTCTCTTATCATCTTATCATTACATATAGTACCATATACGTGCACCTTGATGATTGTCAATGTAGGTATTTCCCACAATGTTGTGCAGCCGATTAACCTTCCACGTATATCAGGGGAACACAAGAGCCTCAGTGGTGGGCGTACTCTGCCATGGCTGACATCAGTGGCGAGTGATATCTTAACAAGTCGGTCGCAGGCAACCCAATTCACCAGCCCACAATGACCAGCCCAGCTTGGTGAAGTATGGTCAAACAATCTCGACACGGTATGCAGAGACCTTCATCCAGCAGCGAAATGACAGAGGGTGATAAACGATACGCTTACGTATTGTGCACCCATATATATTTGATGTATGTCTCTGTGCATAACCATTTCCCATTCCGAGACGACTGGAGTTGCACGGTGGGTGCCGTTCACCGCTGAATATTTGAACGTGCAAGCGTGTTAGTTTTATTTAGAGAGGCATATCGCCGTTGTCTTTAAAGACATTGAACTCACCACAGAGAACTGTAGCGACATGACCGCACTCGATTATAGCTAGTGCCAAACTGCATCACTCCCTCTCTCCCTCACGGCCTTCTGGGGAACCTCGGCACCGATAAAGTTATTTGATTTGAGTTTTCTTCCGATTCCAGTCAAGACGATTCACAAATGTCTTCTTATTACGTACGTAATAGGAACGGGAAAGGAAATATTGTCCCAGATATTGCACAAAGGTGATACGTCGAACAGCACAGTAGTTGCGGTGTAGATGATGTGCTCTGTGCATAACATGTCTCCCCGCTCAGCTTATCTTTGGTATGAGAAATACCTGCGATGCTGAGATCTACGCTCTTCATCGCCACTGTCCACCTCCTGTGAAAACAAATGCAAAAGGAATATGAGATATGCAGTTGGTTCTCAAAGGCGATTCACGTGCACAAATGCAACTCTGCATGGTGCAGCAAGAGATGCATTATTATAGTTTGAGCAGCTCTGGGTCCAGATGCATACATTCAGTGATCATGCACTAATGTACTAATGTTTCTTAAGGTTAAACAGTGTACAGGCAGTCCTCGACTTATGAACGGGTTACGTTCCTGAGACCCATTCGTAAGTCGATTTGATTGTATCTTGGAACTCCATGTTTAATTGCACATGTGGTGAGTGTCGTAGAATGTGTTATGGTTCAACAAGGAATGGAAGCATTGTTAAACTCATAAATAAGAATAAATATTGTGCATGCAATACTGGAACACTGTATAGTATTTCAACATGAAGTAACTCTGGATGCCGCCTGATAAGGCTGGTTGTAATTACTGGCAAACATCATACTCGAATGTTGTGGGTTTACACCCCAACATACCGGTGTGCTGAACTCGTAACAAATTATACTTTGGTTCTTTCGGTAAAGTCACGTAGATAGAAAATTAATCGATCACGACGTTACGATCGTAACACAAGCAATCGTCATCAGGTGAGACAAACACAGCAGGAGAATAGCAGTTTTCCTGCTGTGTTTGTCTCACAGCAGGAGAACTGCTGTGTCTGTCTCACCTGATGACGATTGCTTGTGTTGCGATCAAAACGCCGTGATCTATTAATTTTCTATCTATGTGACTTTACCGAAAGAACCAAAGAGTATGGATTCCTGCAGTCACGAAAGCTTCAAATCAAGATCGTAACAAATTGCCACGTTTTGCTTACGTGACCAACCTTACTAATTGGCTGTGTCGGGTGGTGGCAGGTTTAACGACACATTGATGTTCACGCGATCTAAAAGAAAAGTATATTGATTATGGATTTTTTTAAAAAAAGTTACGTAAAAAGTAAAAAATTTCTGTTTTATTTTCACAGAGGGAGCTCTCCAGAAGGAGCAGTCCAGAGCTCCCTCTAGTGGAGGCCTTTCACACTTCAGAAAAAGAGCTGTTCAGCTCATTGGGCATCACCTGGTAAAACTAGAAATAGTTTCATCGCGTTTCACGCTGGCCAGATGTCTTGGAAGACGTGGGAGTTAGCTCGACTTTAACCCCCATCACACCCCAGCGCAAGTGACCTGCCAAACTGGGGTGTACCCATTTATATTGCTTGGTGCGTAGACAGCGGTGTGGGGTGAGGGGAGGAGAGGGGATTTAAGAAACAGCCGACATGAATGAAACGGCTTTGCCCGTGCGATCGAATTTAACTGGCGACCTCTGTAATGTAAGTCCAGTACGTGTGCTAACCATTACACCATATAAGCTGCCGTATATATGTACACAGACGTATACATGTGATATATTATACTCTTTACCACATGCATAAAACACAATTTTAAAATGTGCTTTTGTGGCCGTCTGGAAGGCTCTTCCTTCCGATATTAGGAAGCCACTGAAGCTATGCATTGTTAAATCTATATTGAAAACTCATTTCTTTAGAACTGCTTTTTTTGCGTTTATCTTGTTGTCCTTCCCCCCCCCCACACATCCCATTAGCACGGTTGGCTGCGTACGGCGCGAAGTTGAACACACGAAAATACAGAGTCAAGGATAAAATGTATGTGAAAAAAAATAGAAAAACGAATGGGACATAAGAGGGGGGGAGGGGAAGGAAAGGAGAAATGGGACCAAAGGGGTTGGGACAATGGGATGGGAAACGGAAAGAGGTTACACTGGGCCTCGACACACCCACGGAGCTGGTGTGCGTTTTCACAGGGGGTGGGGGAGAGGGGAGGGATTCAGAGTACGGGTGGCCACACAGAAGGCACGTGCATCACGGGAGGCTCGAGCTAACGACGTAAGATACATTGCAGCCCAGGCTGCTGCGGGACTACAATGTCAGCAGAGGGCATTGCAGCAAAATATTTGTTTGCATTGGGACCATGCTCCAATATCTATACAACATCTTTCACCAAACCGCACATCACCAGGGTGGTGAAGTATGGTCAAACACGCGTGGGTGGGGCCTCATCCAGCAGTGGATTGAGCAAAAGGCTTGTACATATACACGGGTGTATAACCCCAACACGAGGCTTTGGTTTCCGGTCACCATTGCGGAGCACGCGCAGTAACTTTACAACCCACGTTGTTTTACTTGTGAAACTGAAGTGCAACCTCCGTTGCTTTGTTTAATGGGGTCATGGTACAGTGCTGTATATATCCCACGGGGAGAGAACGCTGGGTTAGGTAAACACACACGGCCAACAGTCATGAGACTAAAACCAGATCTCCTTCTCAAACTACGATGACATCATACATTCGGCTGCCAGTGCCCTTCTCTACACGAAATCCCGAACAAAAGAAGCATCGTGCTTGAAAACGCACCTTTAAAACATAGGCGAGCCTCTCATATTACTAAGCCGGCACACAGTGCTTAGGGGTCCATAACATTGTATATATTAAAACTCAACACATGGCGCACACGTGTCAAATATAGGACGCAGTGGTCGGGAGAGGGGGGGGGGAAGACAGGAAAGAACTCGTTTACAACCATATAACCTTTTCCTAAAAATTGTTTTAAAATATCATATAACAGAAATGTGTTTGTTCAACATCAAACGTGACTTATGGGCAAATACGGTGGAAAAATAAACGTGATATTGAATTACAAACACACGGTGCGATGAACTTTTCAGTGTTTCAATTCCTAGGAGCTGCATAATGTGACATGTAACTGAAGCTGTTCAAAAGATAACGATGTCTCAGTGTGTAAGAGATACTAAATACTGCAGTGGAACCAAGGAAGCAATGACATATGACAGTGAGTGCATTATATTCGCAGAGAGACAACCACCACCACACACTGTGCGTCTAATGAAAAGCCAAACCGTGCTTTGTGGACAACGAGTTATTGTTGTGAAATCCCTCCATTGTGGAAGCGCCGATTAATATAAATTAATTACATATTTGCTGCTTAAAGGTATGAAGTGCATGACTCACTTGGCAACACACTTACTTGCCTGCGATTGTTATGTGCGGCCTATGTCCTTAAAAACAATCATTCTACAACATGAACGTGGACGTTACTAGTGTCTCCGTATTTTGCCTGCTGAAATCGCGTGCACTGTGACATTATCTAGCCAAACAAAACGTGCGGGAGTTTCCCTTCATTTAGAACTCCTAGCCTTTGCGGATATTTGTTACATTTTATATGCACAGTAAATGAACAAAAGGGAAGGAATGAAAAAGCACACATTGTTCCAGAGTTCATCAGAAAAAAACAGATACGCATTATGTAAGCTGGGTATTGAAATTGTTAAATATATCGGTAGTTGGAAGGCCTAGGGGGACTGATGCTATGCTATAACAAGGGGTCTGCACCACTGTGGGCACAGTTTCTCATTCTATAAACTGTTTAAACTACCAGGCAAGGCCCACTGAGCTATATAACTCTTTTCAGAAGCAACCTGGCGATCACAAATAATAGCTCAAAAATATGGCTTATCAGGTGGAAATTTATAGCAGCCAAATGCTCTACACATTTGCTTCTAAAATGTGGAGGGAAAAACCGGAGGACCCGGAAAAAAGTCCACACGACCAAATATACAGGTGTCAAGGTCGGAATTGAAACCCACAACCTCCTGTATGGCAGGCAAGGTAATTAACATCTCGCCACCATGGCGCCCCATTCAGGTACCCATCTGTGATTTGCCCAGATTCTCAAGTGCAGCCATTTCACGGTCTCAGCCCAGTCACCAACATGCGACAAATATTCTACTTGCAGCCACATACAAGGCGTGCCCCTCATGTGGATAAAGAGTGCCATTAAAGTGACTTGACAAGTAGTTTTCTGACATCATCTTCCACAGCCATTCTCTACTACAGTGGTGCATTGCTAGATGCTGGAGCTCTGAATGGAAATATTTCCATCATGCCAGTGTCAAGAACTCATATTTTATATATATATATTTTTTGGGAAGGAATAGAAACAAAAGTGGAAATAGTATTAAATAAAATAATACTCAACAAGGAACTTCAGAATAACCATTTTCATTTATACCAGTGGCTTTACTTGCTCGGCTCCATCAGCCCTTTAAAAAATAAGGTACATACCACCGTATTTGGCAATGCTTCAATGCTTTAATGAAGTATACCATGATCAAATGAATGCACCATCAAATGAAAGTAATGTTCCGTCTCGTTAAATATGGGTTTAAATACTCCCAAGACATGATTTTTCAAGTGAAGGCCAACATATAACAATTGTGAAATCAAATTTTGATTTAAAGCTTTCGTGACTGCAGGGATTCATATGATTGGTTATTTCAGTAAAGTCACGTAGAAGGGAAACAATAAAATAAAAAATATATAAAACAATAAAATAAAATAAGAAAATTTTCTTGTTGTGGTTTTCACACCTGATGATGATTGCCTGTGTTGCAGTCGAAACGTCGTGAGAATTTTATTGTTTTAAATTTTTATTTTTTATTGTTTCCCTTCTATGTGCCTTTACCGAAAGAACCAAGAATATAATTGTGAAATCACATAAGAGCAGTGACTTACTTCTGAGAGCCAATGTGCAGATTGGAACCAATAAATCTTCAACAAGCCGACATTACATTTTAAAGAACTAGCTCACCCAGATACCAACTTGTACACAGTATGTGCTTCAACAACACTACGGGCAAAACCTCAATGTTACTGGAAAGCATGATGACAAACTGATTTGTGTCATAATGTAAGAAATGAAATTCCATGAAAAAGAAATAATTGGATTATTATGCCAAATAATGAGTTGTGCCCTTTAGTTGACATGAAAAGTTTCTCAATACTCTTATATTGGGCAGACAATGTCAAACGTTTTTGCTTTCATATGCCTGAATTGCACAAAGATCATGCCCATCATACCACAATGGTTCCTTTCTTTCATTCTCTGAAGTCAAACAACAGCTTCAGTGTGATGTTCGTCAAAAAGAGCAGCATGTTAAGCCAGACTAAAATGTGGCCACAAAGTATTAAAAAAAAACACATTGTGTACTACTAATACGACTACATGTGTTTTTTCGCTGCTGTGCTCTGATGTGTTGCGAGTTCTACCACGTGATTTTAGGCATGTCAGACGTTTTACTGCACGTGATCCCGAGGCTCCCAGCACGTGGAGCGAAACGTCAGAGATCGTGCCGAACGCAACATGCAGTACAACCCAAACGCACGTCAGAGAGCTGCACCGCGGACATTCAAGCAGGGACGCGGTTGACTTTTGACAGGAACTGTATGTACAAGTGTTCACTATTAAATACTTTCAAGCTGCAGCATTAAGTTTTACATCAGGGGCACATTAAGTACAGTGCAACGCTTATTGCAAAATTTTGGTGCACATAAAACTGGTGAAATGCCAACAGGAGCATTTAGTCACCTTGGCTCATTAAAGATATATTATACATTTTCATAGCCATATATCGATCAAAGAAATCCTACCATTGCCAAAATGCAGCACTCTATGATATAAGAACCAAGGAGCGGGAGTGAAGCTGTAGCGGTTCGTGAGAAAGAGCTCCACCCCAAAGCAACTGCAGGCAATGAATTTCCAAAACATTTGAAGAGTAAATAGCATTTGTACAGGCAACTCAAACAACGCTGCATGCAAGTTGTCACCAGATATTCTAAAGCCAATAGCAAAAGGACTTTACATTTCCAGGGAAGGATTGGCACAAGATAATACGTGTGTTTTAGCTTTTCCATCACACCGTAAATAAACTGCGCAACAACATATATTACACCGCATTAGCATCCAGGTTATAATCCATTTGACATCAACGGAGGGGACAGCGGCAGCGTTCAGCACACTGCGCCGCCGAGAGTGGCAACCCGAGTTGGATTCTCAGCCATAGCTAACGTTAGTGGCGCGTGATTTCTAACAGCGGTCCCGAGTCCCACATCTAACTAACCTGCACTGACCAACGTAACGAACAATCATATGGCCAATTACTACCCCCTTGACGAAAAGGCGTTGAGGAGGCCTCCATCCAGCAGCGGATGGACAAAGGGCTGCAAATGATGACACATTTATATATGTATTAAAAACATATAATGCACTAACCGTAATAATACTGTTGGGTGTATTTAAGTACAACACAAGTGCACTGTAACTATATCGACATTTTTACAACAGCTGTTAAAGCTAATGCATGTGTTCCGACAGTTTAATTCTAGGTTTATTCCTGACCTGGTGCACAGCTGGTGACTCCAAAACGCTTTTGAACACTTAACAGTCAGTAAGGACAAAAGGGAGAGCATCTAGGCATCTTTAGTGACTTCACTAGACCCTTCACAACTCTCATTATTACCTGGCTACAAATGCCACTTGGATCTTTTCACGAGCTGCATGGCTGTCAATAAGCCCACTACACGAGAGCTTGGAATTCAGATGGTGTACTTCATTCAAAACTACTGTACATGGGGGTGTTTTGGCTTGACGTAAAAAATAAATGGCATTTAAAGACGCAATTTTCATTTGAAGATAAACTTTGGTAAGTATAGTTTAGTGCTCTACGTGACAATTGATTCAATATATAAAACATAAACGTGGGAAATAATTATATTCTCAAGAATACACAAAAATATGATTCTGTCACCATCATTATCGTCAGCCATGGTCAATCCACTGCTCGATGAAGGCCCCCTCAAGCTGCCACTATCTAATCCATCGAGCACGTGCACACGAGCCGATGTCATTGCTACAGCGCTTAAGGAGATGGCATCTCGGACATTCATTTTAAAAACACACGTGCATATAATCTTAGCGGTATCTGGGGAAAACATATCTGTTTCACATTTTTTTTTATACAGAAACAAAAAAACATTCATTCATGAGTTATACGTTTCAATGATCAATAAACTCTCAAACGACAACCTTATTCGACAATAGTAACAAGCACCACGTGTAAAAAAAAACATCATAACATAAATCATTTAGGGATAAGAAAGTAAGAGAGTCCATCGATTAATTATCATCACCATAATTTAATGATGTCCTATTTTACTAGTTATGCTAAGATTATCATCGCCCGGAATTAAAGCTTGCTTGGATCCCAAAAGCTAAGCAGGCTAAAGCACGGTCGGTGAGCGGGTGATTATCGAGTGGCAGGTGTTATAGGCAACAATAGAGCACTTCATAGGGCTAGGGTCATACACAAGAAAAAACACTTCCGGTTCGATGCTCATGTGCCACAACAAATTCTGCAAAGTTGCTGCACACTCTCGAAAGTGCCGCATGAATGGAAAAAAAACCCCAACAACTTACATCGGCAAAAACTGTCGTATTGATATTGAAGCTCTTTCACACCATAACGCAGCCAACTGTGCTAATCGGAGGTGTCGGGGAGGACAACTAAACAAAACAAGGCAGTTTAGCGGCTGGAAATAACGTGATGCACGGAGAGCCCAGATTGTGTAAACTGTTGTTCACATTGAGAAAAACCCCACGTTGCAGACCACCACGGGACGTAGACCTCAAGGCGATGTGGCCCAGGAGGACAAAATGGAGGGTAAACACTTGTATGCAAAAAACACAGTTTACAATATTCAAAATACTCTGTAAATACAAATACTGTGTGGTGTTATAAGTAAAGTGTAATATTCAAAACAACACCTTCCTTCGTTTAATTATTATCTGAGTGAATAGATAATAATAATAATGCGATCTAACCCAAAAAAACCTTTATTATGAATAATACTGGTCGCGTAAGCCTACGTGTTAAACCGAGTGAATAGAGCTTGACAGAAATTATTCCATCAGGCATAACCAGTTAAGCATGCCAGCAATGTATAAACACTGTCGAAAATATTAAATGGGCCGGGTGGAAAACAAAGCACTAACTGTTTGCATTAAAGGCCTGTTGATATAATATACTGTACTTCTGATTTCACAATATTTTTTGGATTAATTGTTTAGAAACTATGTAATCACATGTGCCTCGTGGCATTTACAACTGACAGGTCATTAAAAAAAAAATCTTGACTCATGATCAAAATAATCATGCCTTGACTGTAAAAAAAAAAATATTTACAGAACCCTGCCCAGTCCATGTTCAATTTAAGTGGCAGTTGGTTATCTTTAACCCTATCCAATAACCATAGAAAATCTGTATATTCCCATTAGTTACAGTAGAACGATTGCTTCTGCGCCAATTGTCAGTAGCGTCGGGCAGAAATGTAATAAAAGGCATCGAGGCGGCTGTTTAGCATTTAAGACCAAGGGCCTTGAAAGCACGCCTCCCGCTGCCAGTTTTCCTTGACAACTAAAAAAAAACCCCAGCCTTATGACTACGAGCACTTTATTTATACATGCATACCACATTTTTGGGCAGACTTTGTTTTCCTACTTTTTCAATTACAAAAAAAAACACATTAATACAGTTAAAAAAGGGGGGCTTATTTGTGAGTTCGTTTTTCCTTTTAAACCATCAGAATATTTATTTTGACTGCAGGAGGAAACCGATGAGCTACAAAGCTCTTTTTCGCATATGTCCAGAATGGGCGTGTCAGCAACTTACAACAGCAAACAATCACGAAAGTGATTCCTTAATAAATAATACAATTACTGTATCATGCGTGTTGACATTTGTGGTCAAAAAATAAATAAATTCGGAAAACTGCGCAGATATAATTTATCCCCGCCCACCCACCCTGTGCTGTGCAGAGCATGTGAAAGGAAATAAGAAGGCTTATCAATGCACTCAGTTTTGCTCACTGGTTGGTGGTTTAGCACGTGCAATGTTTAAACTTCCTTATTTGTTTTAAGATTTCTCGATTGATTATACGAAAGAAGCTTTCTTCAGCTGTATTTCTTTGTGAGCTCCTTCTTTCGTATGGCTGATGTAGATGTAGAGAGAAAAAACTACAATTTCACATTCAGGTGGCCAAGCCAGATAACTGTGTCAGGAGTAGCGGAGTCTATCACCGTGATGTCTCCTTGCTTATACATGCTGAATGCACAGAAGCATATAACAGGCCCAAATATTTTTTGTGACCCAAGTCACACTTGCAAATTAAACTTATCCTAATATCTTGCGTTCTTACCTGGTTAAACAATATAAACTCGAAACTTTAATTTATTTTACCTCTCAACATTAATTATTCATTATATGAACTGTCAACCGACACTGACATTTGAATAACTTACAGCTCATTGTCAACCCAAAGTTGGATTTCACATATTTCATGGGGGAAACAAAATAGATGACTTTGCATTCACGAGCACCATATCCAACCAGTAAAGCGACACGTGTAACCGAGGCTCTAATGAATATCTATAGGATACCTGACAGCAATGAACTATCATTACTGACCAGTGTAAATAATAACCAAACTCAAAAATATTACTGTAGTTAAAACAAGGCTTTTGTAACAAGCTTTGTTTTTAAACATATTCCCAATGGTGTACTGAATAGCTACTTCAAACAGCTTACCCAACATTTGTTGAGCGATTCCTTACTCCTTTGATAAAGTTCAATTTACTGATATCCAAAGTAAAGAGTTTGACAAGGGTGTTTTTCATTTTGCCTCATGTGAGTATGTCTTTAATCTGAACAGTCATTTAAAAGAACAATTGTGTTTGCTGGAAAAAAAACGCCCATGCTTTAACAAAAATAAAACAAATAACGCCCAATGTATCTATGGACAACAAAAGTAACACAAGTAATAGTTTAGCCGTTACTAAGGCCAACTGACGCACGTGAATACATGTACATGTAAGAAAATACACAAAATACAGTGCCTACCTACAACAAATGGAGATGGTAGTTGAAGCTTGTCTGTAAAATACTCTCAAATGTATGCAACCTTTGTGGAACATATTGACAAGTATTTATTTGTTTAGACTTTTAAATAATATTGAACACACACAATAACACGACATCAGTAATCAAAATAACAAAGTGACAATGTACTGCATATGATGAGTGGTTGTGTAGCAGCTGGCTTGCTGCACTGTGAACCTGCTAAGTTGGATGCCTGGGTCTGATTCCCAGCCATGGCTAAAATCAGTCGAAAGTGACACCTAGGCCTGGGCACAGCCCTGAAGTACGGTGAAATAAACCCATGACTGACACAGCACGGGGAAGGCTGTCACCCAGCAGTTGATTGACAAACATTTTAAAATGACAATTTTTGTTATAATGAAAAATAAATCAATTTGTGTGTTGAGATTGGAGGCCCTATGAGCAGAACCTTTAATGCTTATCCCTTGCATATTCCCATTTTTTTTTGTAATTTCAAACAAATAAGGAAGAACACAGATAAGAGGCAGCATTTTATGTCAGTTCCAGATTCTCCTCATATCAGCATAGGACGAATGGCCATACTTCTGGCAGACCACTTTGGGGTCGGTAAGGGTCGCATCAAATCCAGATAATAGCGAACAATACAATGAATTTGCCAGCAATGTTCAGGATATTTCTCTTACCCACAGGTATATATGGCGAGTACCACATAACACAAAATGGCCGAGGCAATTAGATATCTTATTTCTGGGACACTATTCTTGTTCCAGGGGTGTACTTCACTCCGCGACTGGGGTACCAATCAATCCGAAATCAGTGCTACTCCGCGATGTCGAAACGCCAAACATTAACATAAAAAAAAAATCTGTTATCGAAAAATTCAACTTTGAATAGTGCATTGTGTACAGCTCGTCGAGATGAGTCAATTGTCGCAGCGACGATCATCAACAGACTAAAAATGACTGCATCACGGACATTATGCGAGAGCCGAGTTACCACCATAAGGTTCCAATAATGCACGCAGATATTAAGACTCCCAGATCTTATATTGTTGGTTCTTTCGGTAAAGTCACGTTGAAGGGAAACAATAAAATAATAAAATATATATAAAACAATAAAATTCTCACGACGTTTCGACTGCAACACAAGCAGTTATCATCAGGTGTGAAAACCAACAGCAAGAACATTTGAAAGAAGTGGCGGTTTCCATTTATTTATTTTTAAACGTTAGCACCACGGATAGCGATTTGACAGTTTGTTTAGATGGACGAGTCCATCTATGTTTGGAAAAGAGGAGGGGGGAGACGAAAAAATAATGTATGCTGTCTGAAAGCCACCGTAAGTGTGAACAATCAATTAAGACCCGAAATGGTTTATCAAATCCTTCCAATGATTGCTAAGCCAGAATCCATCTTCTCGGTTGAAATTGTCTCTGTGTTTGTATATGTGGATAGCCTCATGAACGAATCTCTCATGGTAGCCAGATGGCTTGCAAAGAACCTCTGTCTTGGAGAAGTCAATGTCATGTGAGCCTACTGAATTATAACAGTGATCTGCCACGGCCGAGGTGTTGGTCCTACCGTGTTTAAGGTCTGCTTTGTGTTCACAAATGCGGTCCGAGACATGTCGTTTGGTTTCTCCAATGTAACTACTACCACAGAGGCAACTTAGTTTGTAGACACCAGGGTACTGTATGTCCGGAATCACATCTTTTACAGACGGAACCAGATCACGGATTTTATGTAATGTGTTGAAACGGACCTGGACCTGGATCCGTGATCAGGTTGTTCATTTGAATCATTAATTGTTCACTTGTATCACTCACCATGTTTTTTCATTGGGGTTCATGAATGTACACTCATGGCCAGTGCCTGTGGTTAGGCACAGGATTGCCTACTATTTTCATGGAGTGTCCACAATCATATATTGTCTGCAATTGTTAAGGATTGTCTACAACCATTATGTATTTACGCATCATGATAGGAGTGAATACAAGCATCACACATTGTCCACAATCATCAAGGATTGTACATGATCACCATGGACTGTCTCTGAAAATTATTTTTTTTAAATGTACATTTGTCAATCACGCCCCCTTAAAAGGAAAATTATATAATAGGTGACATTTCAGGCAAAGTCCCTTCTTCATCGCATATGAAAATCATTGATCATCTGCGATTCTGCAGGCCGTGTGGCTGTCACGTTGGATTGTAAGCGTGGTACGTTGTGCACACACCGACATGGTCATCGCTCACCGATACACTGGGACTGGACGTGGTGCTCGGGGTGGGAGACCGCTGGACCGTCACAAGCGCCATTAACCCTGGGCACACGGCGGGGTATATTACTGCTGCTGCTGCACACAGCCTGAGGGTACACATGCCGGGACAACAATACACATAACGAGATCAGCACCAGCAGCAGGCACCACCACCACCACCACAGTAATAATAATTGAATGGAGCAGTTATGAGCCCATTGAGAGCTGAAGTCTCTTTTTCAATACCTTGGTTTTAAATAGCTCTGGCCAAAAAAAACGGGTCAACTTCATACGAGTTAACAAATGCCAGGGAGACGAACACACGCCATTTGAAAAATTATCAAACAACTAAGAATCAATATTACATAATGCTTCCTTGTTTGCGTGTTCAACATTGTATGATTACACAATTTCAAACAACTCTCTCATTTAAAAAAGGAGTCTCATCTTTATAGAAAAAAGGATGGGGCGGAGGTCCACATGTCTTGTGACCCCCCCCCCCCCCAAATGAAATGACTCCGAAAAATGTTGTTCCTTTGCATATTTATTTCTGTTTTAAACCAACCTTACTTTGAAAATATTCCGCTTTTAGAGAATTAAACGAGGGTCACGAAACACCTGGACCACCCTGCCGAGTGGAGCTTTCGTGTACACGCAACGCGATGCACAATGCGATTAAATGATTCTAAAATAGACGGAATAAAAACTTTCTCGCGTGAACGCAACATGCAGTATACGCCGATCCAGCCATGCCATGCCATGCAGCTGTGGAGATTGTCAAGCCAGGTGCTGTTATTGGAGAGCACTTATGAAGGGCCGACAAGGCACGCGCAATCGCGGTGCGTCAAATCACATGGCCCGGCCGTCTTTATCTCCCCCAGTGATGGCGCGAAGCCGCGCTCATTTATGGCCGAGTCAACGTAGGGGAGGAAACCAAAAGGGGGACCCCCCCCCCCTCCTCCCACCTGGTCATGTGGTGCACGCGGCGTTAACTACCGTACAGTGTTATCCGAAACCGGGAAACGAGCAAGCCAGAAAGCAGCGAAAATAACAAAACAACCGATGCACCACCACTCCCCGTCATCACAAAACACCCCTCGCACGTACACACACGTACAAACACACACACACACACGTGTGTGTTACATGTGTGCACACTTGGTCCTTGGCTGTATGATACAAACACCCGTTACATGTGTGCACACATGTAACGGGTGTTTGTATCATACAGCCAAGGACCAAGTCACCCGAAAACACGTGGCCGATCTGTAAACTATTTTTTGTATTATTTTTTTTTACCAGGTATGTATGGCCCCACCGAGCTTACACACACACACACTGTGGCTCTTTTTCAGACGCGGCCTGGCCACAAACACAATCGCTCAACTAAGTGGCTTATCGCGTGGTTAATTTATAGCAACCAAATACTCCTAAGCGCTTGTTGACTCTAAATGTGTTTGGGAGGAAACAAACCGGAGGACCCAGAGAAAAATCCACGCGACCACGGGGAGAGAGAGAGAGACACACACAAACTCCAAATATACAGCAGGCAAAGTCAGGGTCTGGATTGAAACCCACGACCTCCTGTATACTAAGCGAGGTAGTTAACATCTCAGCAACCGTGATGATGATGAGAGACACGCAAACTCCAAATATACAGCAGGCAAAGTCAGGGTCTTGATTGAAACCCAAGAACTCCTGTATACCAGGCGAGGTAGTTAACATCTCAGCCACCGTGATGGTAATGATTAGAGAGAGACGCAAACTCCAAATATACAACAGGCAAAGTCAGGGTCAGGATTGAAACCCACGACCTCCTGTATACCAGGCGAGGTAGTTAACATCTCAGCCACCGTGATGGTAATGATTAGAGAGAGACGCAAACTCCAAAATATACAGCAGGCAAAGTCAGGGTCGGGATTGAAACCCACGACCTCCTGTATACCAGGCGAGGTAGTTAACATATCAGCCACCGTGATGGTAATGATTAGAGAGAGACGCAAACTCCAAATATACAGCAGATAAAGTCAGGGTCGGGATTGAAACCCACGACCTCCTGTATACCAGGCGAGGTAGTTAACATCTCAGCCACCGTGATGATGATGAGAGAGAGACGCAAACTCCAAATATACAGCAGGCAAAGTCAGGGTCGGGATTGAAACCCAAGAACTCCTGTATACCAGGCGAGGTAGTTAACATCTCAGCCACCGTGATGGTAATGATTAGAGAGAAACGCAAACTCCAAATATACAGCAGGCAAAGTCAGGGTCGGGATTGAAACCCACGACCTCCTGTATACCAGGCGAGGTAGTTAACATATCAGCCACCGTGATGGTAATGATTAGAGAGAGACGCAAACTCCAAATATACAGCAGATAAAGTCAGGGTCGGGATTGAAACCCATGACCTCCTGTATACCAGGCGAGGCAGTTAACATCTCAGCCACCGTGATGATGATGAGAGAGAGACACCGCAAACTCCAAATATACAGCAGGCCAAGTCAGGGTCGGGATGGAAACCCACGACCTCCTGTATACCAAGCGAGGTAGTTAACATCTCCTAGCCACCGTGATGATGCTGAGAGAGACGCAAACTCCAAATATACAGCAGGCAAAGTCAGGGTCGGGATTGAAACCCACGACCTCCTGTATACCAGGCGAGGTAGTTAACATATCAGCCACCGTGATGGTAATGATTAGAGAGAGACGCAAACTCCAAATATACAGCAGATAAAGTCAGGGTCGGGATTGAAACCCATGACCTCCTGTATACCAGGCGAGGCAGTTAACATCTCAGCCACCGTGATGATGATGAGAGAGAGACACCGCAAACTCCAAATATACAGCAGGCCAAGTCAGGGTCGGGATGGAAACCCACGACCTCCTGTATACCAAGCGAGGTAGTTAACATCTCCTAGCCACCGTGATGATGCTGAGAGAGACGCAAACTCCAAATATACAGCAGGCAAAGTCACGGTCGGGATTAAAACCCACGACCTCCTGTATACCAAGCGAGGTAGTTAACATCTCCTAGCCACCGTGATGATGCTGAGAGAGACGCAAACTCCAAATATACAGCAGGCAAAGTCAGGGTCGGGGTTGAAACCCACGACCTCCTGTATACCAGGCGAGGTAGTTAACATCTCCTAGCCACCGCGGCGCATGTCAAGATGCTAAGCAGCGAAGGCTTGATCCTGGACAGTGTTTGTATGGGCGATCAGCACACACACAGGTTGTCATAGGCGGGTCGCGGTGTCAGTGCTACGCAGTGAACGGCGGAGACCAAGCACAGCAAACATGCAGCAAAATCCACTGTTGTACTCTACTGCCTATGCTCCCCGCCTTCACAAACCGGCACTGGCAAGCATGGGGCTGAACAACTCGCTCAGGCAAACGTGGTGGAGGCTCTCATCCAGCAGTGGATTGAACAAGGGCTGTGAAGCCTCGGACAGACAGCTGGGGCCAAGTGCTGCTAGCGTGCGGCCCTTACGAGACGCTGCGGCGAGTCCCACGCCACCACGCCCGGCCGCCTTTGTCTTCCCCCCCCCCTCCCGGTGCTTGTACTTACGATCCGCCCGAATGTCACACAAACACGCGTGCGGGTTTTGTTTTTTTTACACGTGGCTGGAGCAACGCGGGGCGCGATGAGCCACAGCTGTCAGTGCAAAGACAAAGATCCCCGGTCCCCCCAACCCCACACCACCAACTCCCGTATAGCCTTAGCAGACTGTGGGGGCAAGTGCCGTGAGCGGGCACGCTTGTCTGTGCAAAGACACACATACACACCATACACACACAACACACACAGCGTGCGCGCGCGTGTGTATTGTGTGTATGTGTGTCCACTCAACAACATCGCCGGCAGCCGCCGCACGAGCCGACGTCTCACGCCAGAGACGACAAAATCGCGCGCCAACAACATTCCAGTGGCGACAATGGGTCGCGAAATGACACAACGGCAAACGACTGCGGCGGCGGCGAACGATGAACGACGGACGGCTAGCCGGCTAGCGGTGACGGTGACGGCGGCGGCGGGAGTTGTCGCGGTTGCCATTTACCTGCGGCGCCGCGTGCGCGCTCACAACACCGGCGGTGGCGGCTGCAGCGATCGATCGACGGCGGCGGCGGTGGTGGTGGTGGAGCCGCTCGCGGAACCCGGATCCCGGGTAATCACCCGGTGCCTTAGCCCCCCACCCCCCAAATCCCCCCCCCCCTACCTCCCCCCACGCGGTCACGTGATCCCGGGTAACCACCCGGTGCCTTAGCCCCCCACCCCCCAAATCCCCCCCCCTCTACCTCCCCCCACGCGGTCACGTGATCCCGGGTAACCACCCGGTGCCTTAGCCCCCCACCCCCCAAATCCCCCCCCTTCCTCCCCCCACACGGTCACGTGATCCCGGGTAACCACCCGGTGCCTTAGCCACCCCACCCCCCAAATCCGCCCCCCCCTTCCTCCCCCCACGCGGTCACGTGATCCCGGGTAACCACCCGGTGTGCCTTGGCCCCCACCCCCCAAATCCACTACCTCCCCCCCCACGCGGTCACGTGATCCCGGGTAACCACCCAGTGCCTTGGCCCCCACCCCCTAATCCCCCCCAGCCCGCCCCCCCGCCTAACTCCTCCTACTCTCCCCCCCACGCGGTCACGTGACCCCGGGCGCTTCTGGCTCCAGATTATCAAAGCTGGGGGGTGGGGGTGTTGGGAGGGTTGGGTAGGGGTGGGGTTGGGGGGGTTGGGTAGGGGTAGGGTTGGGGGGGGTTGGGTAAGGGTGGGGTTGGGTAGGGGTGGGGTTGGGGGGTTGGGTAAGGGTGGGGTTGGGGGAGTTGGGTAGGGGGGGGGTTGGGAAAGGTTGGGGGGTGGGGGGGTTGGGAGGGGTGGGGAAGGGGTGGGGGTGTTGGGGGAGTGTTGGGGGAGTGATGGGAGGGGTTGGGTTAAGGAGGAGGGGTGAGATTGGGGGGGGGGGGTGAACCGGCGACAGCTGGATCCGGATCCGACATAATTATCTTCTCTACCGGTTCGGGGTGTACAAACAACGACAGCAAACAACCGGATTAATTCTACTCTACCTGGTAGACAGGATGTGAGGGTCTTCCGGTGTTTTTATTGTTGCCTGGGACATGCCAGTCGATGTCTTCCAGCAGCAGTAGAGATCTGGAACACACCTTAAGATGACTTCAAGAACACATTCCTGCGGAGGGAGCTGGTAGTAGGAACGTTGGGTTGCTCGGTCAATGGCCAGGGTCAACGGCGGCACCACGTGGTGTATTCCGCAAATATGCCCGACTGTGAGGGCGGGCACAAGCCGGCGTGAGTAGGTTAAACGTTGAGTTTTATAAGGGCACCACGGGGTGACCAGCCCCTCCCCACCCAGCCCCACACAGCCCCTCCCTCCCCACCCAGCCCCTCCCCTCCCCACCCTCCCCTCCCCACCCAGCCCCTCCCCACCCTCCCCTCTCTACCCAGCCCCACCCTCTCCACCCAGCCCCTCCCCTCCCCACCCAGCCCCGCCCTCCCCACCCAGCCCCTCCCCACCCTCCCCTCTCCACCCAGCCCCACCCCTCCCATTGTTGGATGCACGACGGACGGACGGACACAATAATCCCCTGTGGGCTGGTGGTGTAACCAGGAGGTTCCTACCAGTAAAACAATTGGACGTTCCATAAATTCGATAACTGATGGAATGTTCAATGTGGAATGAATCAAAGATATAATCAATGCCGCTATGAGCTATTTAGTTATGTAGTTAGCTCGCTTGTTACGACTATTCCTATAGCATTGCTCCACATTGAGTATTTTACCAGACATTTGGTAAAATGTACGCTCTTTATGCATGGACACAGCACAATACAGTACATAACTGTTACGTATGTGTGTATGTTGAACTTCTTTCGCACCATACGTAGCCAACCGTGCTACCAATAGATGTGCACATCATTTATGTTAATCTACTGCTGGATGAGGGCCCTCTCAATCCATACTTCATTCTAGTCAATGACTGCAGGGATCATAGATGTGCATTACAACATTTTTTTTTCCCACACTGCCCTCAGGTGACAACGTTGCCCTAGAGCCTACAACAAACAGCCCGCTGTATGAATGGTGTTCACTCATCCAAGGACTTTCCAGGCCGAAACTTGCTTTGCTTCCGAGTTCTGATGAGATGGAGCACATCCCGTTTGATCTGGTCACAAGCCAGCAGTACAGCACGAACTGGCCATTCACAATTGGGCATTCGTGACAGAGATGAGTTCAACATATGTTAAACATTACAATGGTGGTGGATTGCGTATGCCTTCCTGCAGGAGTGGGGGGGGGGAGCAATGCAATTACAAAATGCACTGCAGAGAGGATGTCTATTGATTTTGTTGCTATTGGAGTGCATTCCATGACACTCGTCTAATAAAGTGGCAGGGTCACTCCAAAAAGCCAGAGGGGGACAGCGCCACTCAGAATCAATGTTCCAATACGCTATCATCATCATTGTCATCAGCCATCGTCTATCCACTGCTGGAGAAGCCCTTCCTAAGACCATCGTCAACTCTTATTCCGATGCGACAATCAAAATCCATCAAGCTCCTGTACACGAGCTGATTTCATTAACCACCAGTGGATGATGCCTTCTCAGGCGTGTCCCCGCCTACCCTTGGCGGCTGTTGTTATAATTGCAAGATCGCTGGCATGCCCATGTGCGAGCTCGTTATATTCGACACATCGCTTGATGAGAGTTGTGTTGACGGTGGTGGTGGTGGTGGTTATAAAATCAAACTGCCGGAATCACCACGACGCTGGGTCAGTGCGGGTTGGTGGTTAGAGGCTGCACTGCCCTCTATTGCCCATAACGCGTTGTCACACAAATGTATGTGCCGTGGAGTCGAGAGCAGGGGTCGGACAACCTTTCAAAGAAGAAGAGCCATTTTTTTATGTCTTTGACCAAAATAGCTCGAGTGTCCCCATCACACCCCCATACCTGTCAACTCCTTATCAGTGCCCCTACCTTATTACAGACCAATTCAGACCTTATTGGTCACCCCTTGCCCCTTATCAATCTCAACGTTAATCCTGCAAAGTCTCATCACAAGGGAGAAACACCAAACAAATAGACAATAGAAATGTGCCCCGTATTGAAACGGCTGTACGCCGTATGGACCTGTCCCTGTACAAGAATACGGGGACACCCGTATGGGTTGAAAAGTATGCACGTGGAGCTACTTGTGCACAAACACAGCAGCAGGTATAAGCAGCAGACGACAAAACAAATTCTGACTTTTAAAAAAAACACACAAAGTTATGGAAAAAACTGCGACTATTAATTGTGAGCCACCCTTGGTTATTATTTAACAGTACAGTTTGACTGCACATTTTGTTGCCACCAAGACATGCCATATTGACCCATCCCCTGGCATATTGAATCAGTTATCTTAGCGTTAAATTGTTTAAAGATTTACGGTGAAGGTTCTTTTTTTTCTTTTCTCAAACGACTGCCCGCAAGGGGGCAGCCAAAGAGCCACCGCACGCGCCACCGGAGCCGCGTGTTGCCGACGGACTCGACAGCGTTGTGGTGAGACCCATAAGGGGCCGTCCATAAATGACGTCACGCACCGAGGGGGTGGGGGGGGTAGGTCAGATATTTGTGACGATGTGTGACGAGGGGGGAAGGAGGGGGTTGAGAAATTTGACGTCACATCAAAATGCGCAATTTTAAATAAATGTTAATTAAATATAACTGTTATAACAACACTAATTTGTATTCATTTTCATTATTAACTATTTGATTATTTAAATTTACTAAGGTCACCTTTGATTTATTGCATGAAGGAGCATTTTGCTTCTCCATGGGAGAATGGAGAAGCATACATTTTGTATTTTTTTGAATGATTGTTATTAAACATTTTGATTCTAATTATTCTACCAGGGCTTTTCATTCTGTGGAATGAATATGTGATTGTTATAATTGTACTCTCCATTTTGCTTCGTTCTACTACAAAGTTTAAAGTATTTGTTTTATAGTTATAATCACGTTTATTATTTTATAATTACAGTATAAGAGAATTTCAATATAATATTTTGAACATATGCAGTTTTAGTTAGACGTTGAATATTTTCAAGTTCATTTTATGCTAAATTTCAGCTTTCCAACGCCTGCTTTTTAATACGTGTTTTCTCCAACAGCATCAGAGTGCATTAAAAACGCACTACAATGACAATAGTTTAAAGCGATTTGAAGCATGTTTTATTTTCAACATGGAAATATGTTTTGGGGGGGGGGGCAGAGCTTTGTGACGTCATATTTAAGGTGGGGGATCTGACTTTTTGTGGTGCCGTGTGACGACGGGAGGAGGGTCAAAAATCGGTCAAAATAGCGTGGCGTCATTTATGGACGGCCCCTAAGGGCGACATCAAAACTTAAACCCTGCTCAGCAGTGACGGATTAAGCTAGTGCGGGGCCTGTAGCATATGTTATAAAGGGGCCATAAATTAAAAAAAACATAAATATCAAAATATATTTTTTTACTTGCATAGTAAAGTAATTGTATTTATTCATTTGCTATACAGCCAGATAATACGACAAATCGCTAACCTTAAACACCCAGTCGTTCATAAAAGTTTAAGGCAGTATAGTACTATAGTAATAGAGCAAGTGCAGAATCACTGAACCGGAATTGGTAGCTTGAAAGCATTTAGCGCGGGGCCCTACATATGTAGCTACTTTTGCTCCTAGGATAATCCGGCACTGCTGCTTAGGATTATTTGGTATTGTGATTTGTGACCATAAATTAATTATTAGTGTTATTCATCCAACATGGATATACTGTTCTGTTATAATTGCCCCTGGAAGTCACTTTCTGCAACTCTTACTTTTGGCGGTGGCTATGCACGTGGCTTGCCTGTAACCCGGCACTGTGGTGGATCACCGTACACAGATGTTGTGAAATTCCCTTATCGTGGGCGTCACGTATAAACAACTCATCATTAATTGGCTGAACACATCTTTAAATAAAAGAAACACAATGCACGACCCTCCTGAAAGAGAGTCCGACGAATCATTGTGGCTCTCCTCGCTAGATAAGTAATATACAGTATTGTTATTTTAATCATCACGTCTAGTCCACCGCTAGCTAGCGCTGTTGCATTGTGTTTGTAGTGTCCTAAAGCGTTCATCAAGAAGGGCCGCTCTGTTAGATGACCACAAAAAATAAATGACTGAGTGTTTCCGTATCTTCGACGACAGACTGTGCAATAAAATACAGAAAATATAATGTTTAAATGTCTTAGGCTATGTGCACTGATTTGACTTTAGTTACTGCAATTATAATCACCATATCTGAGCATACATACTGTTGTGTGAAGAACACATGTTAACGTTTGAACAAAGCGACTTATATGATGGATAGGGCACAACATACAATAATCTACAATATAGGGTGCCCGTAAAGTCCCTATATATATATACCATCAGTTCAATAAAATAGGGACTTTTTGGATACCCTGTATAATGAACAAGTACTCTGTCAATCCACTGCTAGATGAAGGCCTAACCCCGGCTGTGCGAATCACGTGGGGGGGGGGGGGAGTTGACCAAACTTCTTTGCCAAAATACAACTTTTTCCACTCCGCCAAAATAATCTATCGTGATTTCCTGCGTATTTAAGTCTACTTTGGCAAGTGTAAGCGCTTATGGAAAGCGGCAGTTTTTTTTTATTGTAAGCTTATTTCTTGTACAGTACTGCATTTCATGGTGTTACCATTAAACGTTGAGGCAATGGGAGAGTAGTTTCTACATTTTCAAAGCTAACAACTTTTTTTTGTTACATTGAGATATAAATGTCAGTGCAAATGGGTGGAACTACCTTATACCTGGTACTCTGGGCTATCAACTAATGAGAACGTCTATAAATGGTGCAAAGAAGCATAGAGGAGATACACGGGAGGAGGAGGAGCGCGTGGATGCGAAAGCATGCACAGGTTAATGACACCACTCAAACTGTTAAGATAAGCGAGCTGGACACACCGCTCAACAGGGGTATTAAAAAAAAAAATAAGTTGTTACCCTTTCTGGAAATTAAACAGGTGTTAAGATATTCTTGGTTCTTTCGGTAAAGTCACGTAGAAGGGAAACAATAAAAGAATAAAAATGTAAAACAATAAAATTCTCACGACGTTTCGACTGCAACACAAGCAATCATCATCAGGTGTGAAAAAAATGCAAATGTTCTTGCTGTGGTTTTCACACCTGATGATGATTGCTTGTGTTGCAGTCGAAACGTCGTGAGAATTTTATTGTTTTAGATTTTTATTATTTTATTGCTTCCGTTCTACGTGACTTTACCGAAAGAACCAAGAATATGAATCCCTGCAGTCACGAAAGCTTTAATACAGGTGTTAAGATGTTCAAACAGCAAAGAGATACCTTTTGCAAGTAAGCAAGTCTTCATTAACTACAGGTACTTGTGGTGAACATGCAAACAATCATGCTTTGATAATATATGCATTTTCTTTCAAACTGATTGGCCTACAGCAGAGAAAGCCTTCTAAAGAAGGCCGTTTTATTGCCAGAAAGTGCAAAACCGATTCTTACTTTTCATACGTTGATACTGTCAAAAAAGGTCATGATATCGACGAGGATATGTGTGGCCGACCGTAAAGAATAATCACGGACTGGCAGCCAATGAATGGAACACATCCGAAAGGACATCTACCAAGGCAGTCAGTTAGATAATTATTACATCGCAGGATCGCCATGAGATTGTTTAAGTGAATTTTATTTGTTACGCCGATGATCCCGTTTGGACAGTTTTTTTTTGTTATTTTACAAGGGAGATCCGTGGTACTGCGAGAGCACAGCAGGAACAATAAAACAAAAACGTCAACATTGCAGAGAACGAGTACAGGGTCCTTAAGGAATGTTGCACAACATACAAACGAGGCATTTGATGGCGATGGCTTAGGAAGCCGTCATCCAGCAGAGAATTGACCATGGCTGATGATAATGACGATCAACATCTGACGAATATCCTGTCAAAAGTCATTGTCACATCTATCAAAAATGCCAGTTTATGCCCTCAGTGGTGTAAATTCCCTTTTTGTCTGCTGGGGGTCAGCCTCTCTCGAGAACGCGCAATGCTGATGCATCTTATTGCAATATCGCTGAGTAGCAACCAAATAGTCTACAAGCCTAGACTGGATATTTTACTAAGTAGGGTACCACCTGAGTTGGCATCGCTTTCTTCGTTCCAAAGGCTTCATGTGATAACCAATTGAAATGGGTGGGGTTATCGCGTAAGTGACTCACATTGGCCATATAAATAAATCGGTATAATTAAAGGATGGGCTATAATTTCTGCTTGGGCCTCAAGGGGGAACGCACCTGGAGCAGGAAATCAGCTCGCGTGCAGCAGGCACGAGATGGATTTCTGCGTCACAAGATTGTGAGAGATGGCGACAGCTTACGGAGTCCAGCAGTGGATCAATCGTGGTTTATTATGTTTTATATACATTTCACATATTGAGAGCTGTCTAAGATTTCTGCAGAATATTACTGGATGCGAAGCACTGTGTTTTATATGTACAACATAAAACAAACCCAAACAAAGTTACGCAGTGAAGGCTTGTCCAGCCCTTGTGGAGTCGGTTTCTTAGCCAGAATGGCAATGCATCTCAGAGCGCAAATCGCTTTCCCTAACTGCATGTACAGAAATAATCTTAATAGGAGCTACCTTTAAAACATTTTCCAAAATGATCTGCTCATTATTTTTTTTATCGATTATTCAAAATGGCATTAATTGTATAAAAGCTGATTAATTTTTCTACTGTATTCCCTTTTACACCATCCTGTTTTTTTATACATTAACAAATCCTGAATAAAGAAAATAGCCCTGAGAGTGTATGATTCTATACATGTAAGTTAGTGGATTAGTATTTTTATTATAATTGTCGAGTGATATTATGTTCTTCAATATTTTATTTAGCTAAAAATCTAACCAACTTATTGCAGTCCACTACTTGGCTTATTTTGAAGTTACATTTGTATACCAAACCCTGACTGCTGTAAGAAATAAAATAACTGACGTTAGGAATCAAGACAGTATGTGAAAATGTTAAACAATTCCAAGGCATTTACACCTACAAGAGAATAAGAATGTGTTTGTGTACAGTACACCTACAAATTGGTAGTTTTAATCATGCTATGTAATAGATCAATCCTGGGTTTAAGATCTGGACAAAGTCCCATCGGTGAGCTCCTCTGGCAGGCAAGGCTGCGTTGGCTGGGCCATGTAACCCGCATGCCCAGCCACCGCATGCCCAAAGTAGCTTTTGTTCGGCTGGATCGAGGGGCCTAAACGGGCGCGGCACGGGCTAGAGAAGAGATGGAGTGATGTGGTACAGGAGGACGTGGAGCTGAGTGGATTTGCCGATGACTGGTACCAGCGGTGTCAAGATCGGCCTCAGTGGAGGAGGCTCGTGAAGGACGCTACTGGGCAGTTGGAGGCAGTCGCCCTCCAACAACAACGGAGGGCGGAGGAACGACGCTCACAACAATGAGCAGAGCGCCGGGTGGCTAAAGCACAGCAAGTTGGCACAGTAGGGGGCACAGGTGGTGCATCAGCCAGTCGTTACAGTCAGTTGACCTGTAGCACCTGGGTCTGACCCGTGACCTCCTGCCAGCGGGCGTTCGACACTTCATGTGGCCTCAAGGTGCACATAGCCTGGCACAAGCGTCGTGGTGACGTCACCGCCACTTAGTGGCGAATGGCGGTTGTTGTTGTATTGTTGCATCGATACACTGTGAGAATGGCGATGACTTGGGGATACCGTCATCCAGCAGCGAATAGATCATAGCTGATGACGATGACGTAATGCATTTTCTGTAGGTTTCATTTGTACTGTTTGCCGTTTATCTTTCCATTATTGACATAACACTTTACAAAAGCAGATAGAGGCTCAAAACGGGTATTTTCCTAAAATTGTATCACTCATCAAACGCACGGCTGACTGAATTAATCGAAAATAGAGAATTATTTTTTTCCCCTTGAATTTTTCTGAATAATGAGATCATTCGACATAATCTTGGCAAAGTAAACTTACAGTGACAAAGCCGAGTAGGAAAATGCAACAAACGTTTAGAAAATGTAAGGAAAATCCCATCTAATTTGTTTTCAATGAAGTACAAAATGGGAAGGTAAAAGTGGGGAAGGGAAAATCTGAAAAAATGTGTTTATATGTAAAGACTAAACTGTTCTGTTTTTTTCTACAAACGTGACAGGAAATGAAACGCATCCATTACCGCGTCTATTATCGTGCAATGATAATCTCTTATAACAAATACTAGCCCCTTGAATTGCGAGCATAAGTAATACTCCAACGATGCAGGCAAAAGAGAAATTGCAGAGGTCAGAGACGAGGGTCAGCGCTGTTTGCACGAAATTATCTCTTCATCGATTGGCTTTTCAGAGGCTCAACGCAACTCAAATGTCAAGAAAAGTTTCCTCGGCCACTCCTCCCGCCCATCCCCAATTTCTTTCCCCCGCAAATATACGGTATCCTCTAAATAACTCCCCAGCAGATTGCGAGGATAGATGCAACACAAATATCAAAAGCCCCCCTCTCTCTTATAACGAGATAACAGTTCCTATTTTGCAGGCGCACTTGATAGGATTAGCACAAGCATGCGGCACTCACTCTGCTGCACCGGCTGATATTGGAACAGGTTATTTGCTAAAAAAAAAATCAGCTAAAGGACTTTGCGGCTTATAAACAGCGCCCAACGTCTTATCTTATACAGATAGATGTTATTGCCATAAAGTGCAGCCTCAGATGATCAGAAAAGTAGCAGACTTTAACATTTTCAACAATAGCGCTCTGTTTAAGCTCTCGTATTTGTGGCTTGCGCGTGCATGTACGCTGTGTGGGGAGTGGTAGTGTCCGTGGTTAGCGCACTGCGCTAAGAACCCAGCATCCTGAGTTCGATTCCCGATCACAGCCAACATCAGTCAGGAATAAATGAACAGGTTCTGGGTTAGGTCGACTCCTACTAACATGAATACCGTATTCGATGTGTAAACATCAGCACTAGGGAGACAAAAGCGACAGGGCATGGTGCTGACCACCCACCCCTTCCATGTGCCGTGCCGGCCTTAATAGGTGCTCACTAACAGCTCTTGCACCAACAGACAGTTAAAGGCTATAGGAGGATATTTGTCTCGACCTTTGGATGTGCGTTAAATATACATATGGCCGTAGATTTTCAAGACAATGTAAGTCATTATAAGTAACAATCGAAATTGTGATTGTATTACATTGATAACGACAGGCATGAAGACTGTTTTCATATATTTTATGCAAAATGCCATGGTTACAACCAGACTCAGTGGTATGTGTTCTCTTTCTTATGGGTACATGGCACTTACTGCTCCTACACAGCTATATAGTGTGTGTGAGCTCTACGGGTAAACTTAGGTAACACAAAGAACAACGCAAAGTGTCGAAAGGATCATTATGCAGGTGGTTTATTTAACCTATGTCTTACCCTAAGCGTGAGAAGGCACAATAGCTTACTGATAGCAGGTTCATGCATTTAACATGTGCACGGCATTTGCAGCGTCTTTGGAGTAGATATTAAGATGCTCTTATGACTTCTATAGCTGTATATGCCAAAGTATTATATCATCAGTATCATCAAAATGAGCATAATTCCACTAAATTATTGTTATTTGATGACACATGCTAGACTTATTTTGAGAACAGTGGCACAGTTGTTTAGCTATGAAGCCATCAACATAAGTTCGATTCCCAGCCACGGCTAACATCAGTGGCAAGTGATATCTGAACCGGTCCTGGGCCTGCCTTTTCCAACCCCGACTAATGTGATGTGGTGAAGTATGGTCAAAAGGTTTTAATTATTTGTAAAACGTGGGAAGGACTTCATCTAGCTGTGCAATGAAAAAAGGGGCTTAAATAATGAACTGTATTGTTATTACTAGACTAGTACAGTCATCCCTCTCTTAGACAGATCCTTTGGTGATGCTGCTGGTTGGTTGGCAGTGGTGCAGAAGCACAATTAACAACAAAACAACTCAACACGTTCGTCAAGAACACTGCCTTAAAAACTAAAGAATATAATCAGTGACGTCTTGGGAAATGTGTTACGAAGAAGGATCATTGCCGGAAATAACGTCCATTACATTATTTTGTTTTCACCTTTAAGGCCACACAGGGTCATCCACGAGTGTGTTGAAAAAATGTTGTTGTTTTCGAAGAATTAATCTTGCACAATGCAACTCACTGCCACAATTATTTCACGCAGATTTTACACAAAGTGAGACGCAAAATTTGACAGTTTATTTGCTTGCACTACACAAATAAATCTGGTGAACTCAAATAAACAACATTGCTGGTCTCTCTAGAGGTGTGTGTGTGTGTGTGGTGAGGCTGTGCAGGGGCATTACAAAAACCTTAATATTGATCCTTGAATGCAAAACTGTCGAAGTTTTTTTCTTCTTTGAGTGCAAACCTAGAAAATAGAGTGCTGTGCTAAGTAAACACTCAAGCAAGATGTGCACCACGGCCGATGTGTCTCAAAAAGGTGACGAAGAGGTGCCGGGGTGAGCGTTAAGACCCCCCCCCCCCCACCCCCGATACGATTTAAAGGATAAAAGCTTTTTTGGCAAGCGAATAAATTAATTAATAAAGACACATGCTCAACAACCAAATTCAATTATTCGGCCAGTGCACTCTGACCCTTTGTTGGGGGGGGGGGGGGCGGGGGGTGTTAAATAATTATAAATAAGTCATTTAGCAGGGGTGGGGGGGGAGGTGCTTTCATTAGCATGTGCAAGCATTTCGTGGCACAACAACATGAAAGGCAACACGGTGTGCACCTACTTTGTTCTCCTGCACTATTCCCACCGCTTCGGCACATGTCTGTAATGTGCCATGCAGGTTGCCCGGTAAAACTACGAAGCAGCATCGGCTTTTGCTGTTGCTGTTGTTGTTGCTGCTGCTGCTGCTATTGCGATAATGCATTGTGGCAGGGGTGCGCAAGCAATGGTCCTCCTTCTTAACGGCAGGTCTCTTTTTCTGTGCAGGAGAGTCATTGCCTGAAACTTCACAAACGTATTGGCGAATGTGTGGATTTTCTGTGCACTGTAATTATTATCTCATTCGTTTTGCAACACGTGGTTAACGGTCGGGTCACCCGGTATGGAGTTTTGCGAACGTGAGCTCACCGAATATCTGTGACGACAAAGGAGATTTGCTGCTCACAGCTCCAAAGAGCATAGCAACGTCTCTGTACCAAACAGCTCAGCGTCTGAACTTGATTTGAAGCGTTCGTGAATGCAGGAATCCACACTCGTTGGTTCTTTCGGTAAAGTCACGTGGGTAGAAAGATTTAAACAAAAATAATATATCACGACGTTTCGATTTGCTGGTTCAGCAGTTCCACTGCTGGATTATTTTTTTTCCGCCTGAGGACGACCGCTTGTGTTGCGATCGAACCGTCGTGATCTTTTTTTTTTTATTTTTATACCTACGTGACTTTACCGAAAGAACCAAAGAGTATAGCTCAGCGTCCTTTTGCTTTTAATACAGAACACTTTGAAACATGTCTTCTTCAGCCACATACCTGGATTTACAGATATCTGGAGCACAAACGTACACATATCTGGAGCACAAACGTGCTCCAGCACAAACGTGCTTCAGATATGTGTACATCAAATATATTATAACCCGACGCGTCTGTATATGTGTGCGTACATGATGAAGTGAGGAGCGGCAGTGTAGTAGTTAGCGCATTGCGCTAACTGCTCACGGCCAACACCGTTGACGTTTATCCGAACCGGTCTTCTGCCTCCCCTAGGTCGACTCAGCCTCAGATGAGTACCTGGTGCGGTGTGTAGTAAACATCGCCACTGGGAAAACAAAGGCGGCCGTGCGTGGTGCTGGTCAGCCACCCCCTCGTGTGCTATGCTGGCCTTCATAGGTGCTCGCTAACGGCACTTTCCTCCACAGTCTGTTAAGGCTATACAGGGGATCATTATACTGGTAGGGTAGAAACGAAGTTAAACTGAGTGTACCAGCCTGCAATAGATTAATGTGTCCGTCCGTCCGTCCCCTTTCAATACTTTAACGAAGTGAAATCTCGTGCTGTTGGGTGTAAAATCAGCAATAGACAGCGCAGAGACTTGATATGTCTTATTGCACCCAACATTTGGAAGTAACAATGTCATAAAATTGCGCAAAATTCCAATGTTCCTACCAGCCCACCCTGCAGGGACCTGTTCTTGTACAGGATATATGTGTACAGGGATTCTATTGACTGTCATCATGGCTATGTCGACAGCCAATCAGAGATGGTTAATGTCTTCTCTCTTTATGTTTACGGTTTAATAACTCCATTTGCCTTTTGTTCAACGTCATCTTCGAATGCGGCCGTGGATAACTGTGCTTGGACTCGCGTGTGAATATGTACTTCGATATTTTTGTCATGCAATTTTCAGTGCAGCTGTTTCCATTTCAGGAGATGCTGGAACAACGTATTAGAGAAGGCCCGCAAAGGCGGGCTTCTGATACATTTGAGCAAAAATTAAAAGTGACGAGCAACAACGTTTTGTAAACCAAAAGGAAGTATTGGCGGTACATCGGCGTGTGGCAAACCACACGCCGGTCCTCATAAAAGAGTCTCAAATAAAAATGTGAAAAGACGTTCGTCTTCTGTCTGCTTCAACATCGCGTAGAACGGATTTTGACGCGCCCTGCAAGATTTTCTGACCGGGGTTGCGAATCGCGGGAATTTTATTTTTTATTATTGCGAAAAACACGTGCTGTTTTTTTTTATACCGCGCACCGGTGTTCCGCCAATACGTTCAAATGTATAACATACCCGTTAGAGGGACACAAACTGACTGAAAACACGTATCAGAGTACCGTACGTACAGCGAGGACAATAACTGAAGGAGGAGCAGAATGAACGTGATGAAGTAAAAAGGCAGGCGAGACAAGGTTTGACTGCTTTTTGGAAAACTAAACTTAACAACGAAAACACAACATACCAATGTGCCCAAAGCAGCAGCAGGTGTATTATACAGCTGACAATACTTGTGCTATGATGTACGAAAATGTCGGAAACGTAAGTGGCCTTGAACAGGGCACATTACTGGAAGTGATGAGGGCTCGTGGTTGAAACTAATGATGGACTGGCAGCCAAAGGACGGCGTCCACCGTGGAGAAAAAGCGATGAGCTCAGCTCGTATGCCAGAAGCTAGATGGAGTGTTGCTGTGCGGGACTGGGAAATTTTAACGGCTTGGGCGGAGGCTTAAAACTATTAAAATTCTTTTTATTTTACCAGGTAAGACCCACTGAGCTTCATAGTTATTTTTCAGAAACGACCTGGCCATCACAAATGATAGCTCAACGAAGTGGCTTTTCGAGTGGAAATGTATTGCAGCCAAATACTGGAAACGCACGTTGATTCTAATTGTGGAGGGAAAAACTGGAAGACCCGGAGAAAAATCCACGCGACCACGGGCAGAACATGCAAATTACAAATATATGCCAGGCAAGGTATTTAACGTCTCGCCACTGTGGCACCCTTTCATCCAGAAGTGGCTCAATTGTGGCTGATGATGATGAGACGCAGGATGTACGTGAATGTGTATTAGCAGGATAAGAATCGACAACAATATTTTACTGTGAACCCTTTAAAATGTCGAATACCAATGCATTCTATGTAACTAGATCCTTCGTGCTTTGTTCACAAGACAATATATAAATTGATATTGTCTTGTGAACAATTGGAGTAAGTGGATTGGGTAAGAGCTGTTAAACTCGTGATGGCAGCTTGTTTTGTCAAAGTTTTTAAAAAGGGAAATATTGCACCTTTGATATTATCGAGCACTTTTTTAAAATAAAAATCAACAGAGTTAATAAATCTAAAGTAGCAGATAGCATACAATAAAGCAGATTCAATCACTGAGCATTTACAACGCTGTCGGTAAATGTGTATACTTTTCAGGGTTAAATGTGTTTTATTTTTGGGCATTGAATCAACGCCCAACATTTTTTACACGGGCATTTTAAATATCTGCTTTTTCCACGGATAAATTCCTGACATTAAAATATGAACGAAATAATGTTTTGTTGTACAAAAAAAGGGAGGAAATAAAATATGAATATTAAATAACATATCAAATGTGTCATTTCAAATTTGTTGGAACTATGGGGAAAATAAATCATTTCAATTTGCCTTCATTTATAACCATCTTTTTATTTTTTTCCAAACAATGTTCTAAGGTGACACAAACCACTTTTGGCAGAAGAATTCAAGTGTGGCTGCCCTGTTAGGCATTAGCGTGGGATGTGCAGGGTCAGCTTTGTTTCACATCCGATACCGAGTGGAGAGATGTAAACCATTCCATTTACTGCCTGCGTTTGACAAGCGTTTATCAGATTTGACTCTCGATTGAGCACAAATCACGTTTGAAGCAAATTTCCTGCAAAAGGCACGGCCGCTTATACATTATTCTGAGCGATGATCCCGTGCCATTATTGTGTTATTTCTCACAGCCAGGATATCTGTTCAACAGATACCCGTCAAAGGAAATTAAATGAGCCAAGGGATGATTTCCTTTTTTGGACTGCGAGCTTAAACCTAGCCGTAGTTTTTGTATGCAAACAAAGAGATTAAAAGGTAGAGACTTAGGCACGTGGATTTTTAAAAGGTGGGCTCCATCGGGTGTTTTTTTTGTGTGTCGAATGTGAACTGTGGCCAATTGTGAAACTTTGAATTGGCACCGTTTGCTCATGAAATTAATCTTGAGTTCAAACTTTTTTTTTTTACCCAGAAATGTCAGCAGTAAACATCACGGTACAATGATGCAACAATGCATCGATTAATATAGGTTTTTTAAGCTCACGGTACATGCATTGAATCGCCTGCATCTGAATCAATGCTTTTCAATTTGTGAGTCTTGTATCGCTCGTATTCAGTTAACGTGAACCCTGCAGTCACTCGAAGCACATTCAAAATAATCACTTTTTTATTATAAAATATCAGTGACTCTGGTTTATGGCAATTCACATGTGATAAATCCATGACAGATCCATTATGTGACTGTTAAGAAAATATACTACACGAAAGTATAACAACACAAAGCTCAATACATTTGTCAATAACACTACAGTACTGCCTTTAAAATAAATGTATGATAGGTGACGTTTTGGGCAATGGCGCTTCTTCATGGCGCACTAGAGGCACTGCCATTCAAGGGCCATCACCTGACACGCCGGCTAAAATATATTTGAGATTTTAAAAGCGGTGCTATTGATGACTGTCCTGAGTTTATCTTTTTTATTTGTGCTTGTGCACCACGACCAACGCAGCAGCAGCAGAATTTTTGAAGAACCAGTAATGTATTTAAGTTGTATACATATATACATATCTCAGCAAACAGGGAACGTCGGGCCAACATTGGGCTAACGAAGCATGTTTACTGAGATGTGCAATATACAGTACAGTATACTTTAAACAATAGCTATTTTAAAACCTGCACGTTTTATCTACATCTCAGTCAGCTTTTATACTCATATTACTAGACTTAATCTACATTATTAAAGAATTATAGTTAGGCAATAGAGTGAGATATACAACAGCCACCACTCGCCACTAAGTGACTGTGACATCACTACAGCACTTGTGCCAGGCTAGGCGCACTTTGAGGCCACATGAAGTGTGGAAAGCCCGCTGGCAGGAGGTCACGGGACAGACCCAAGTGCCATGGGTTGACTCAATAGAATGACTGGCAGATGCCCCACCTGCGTTCCCCACTTTGCCAACTTGCTGTGTGTTAGCTGCCTGACGCTCTGCTTATTGTTGTCTCGCTCCCTGCCCCCCGTTGTTGTTGGAGGACGACTGCCTCCAATGCCCAGTAGAGTCCTTCACGAGCCTACTCCACAGAGGCAGATCTTGACACCGCTAGTACCGGTCTTTGGCAAGACCACCCAGCTCCACATCCTTCAGTACCACATCAGTCAATCTCTCCACTAGCCTCTGCCGTGCCCGTTTAATCCCCTGTATCCAGAAGCTGCTTTGGCATGCGGTGGTTGGGCACACAGGCTACGTGGCCCGGCCAATGCAGCCTCGCTTGCCGGAGGAGCTAACCAATGGGACTGCGCCCAGATCTTTCAAGGATCTGCGAGCTCCTCACACAATGCAGTCTGGTTAATCCCAGGACGGATCGTAGGCAGGCCAGCCCGAATGTTTAAAACCAATGCAGATGTTCTATTAGAAGAGTCCACATTTCACAAGCGTAGAGAAGGGAGAACATGACTGTGGCCGAGAATACACGAAGCTTTGTGTGGAGTGACAAGCCAGGTAGTTTCCACACAGCAGTATGCAGCTGATGAAAAGATAATGCCACCCGACTGATTTCGAGTGAGACCTCTGGTGCCAACCCAGAGTTGGTCAGATCCAGAAACTTCTATACTCTCTCCACAACTGGTCCATAACTCATGGGAAGCTGAGAGGATAGTGTATTTGATCACATAAAATACCCAGGCAGGTGTTCGTTTTGGTGAGGCCAATGGTAAGGCCCCATCTCTTAGTGGCATGCTCCAGGTTCAGCAGCTAAGACTCCAACTCGTTTTCAAAGTGAGCAGCAATTAATTATCAGATTATCAGCATACCGAGTTGACCAATAGGGAGCATCCCTTTACTGTACTCGGACATAAATCAGTCTCCCATTTTATTTGTACCAGATGGAAATTCTTCTGTTACAGCCATGGAAACGCTTCTCGAACTACGTGGTTGTAATATTTGTTTTTAATGCATGAGCCAGGGGACATCCCTGTCGTACCCCAAGGTGAGCAGGGAATGGCTCTGACTCACAGTCATTCAGATTTACCCGGGCCTGCCGACTGTTTTATGAACCTACCTTAATTGTTGTGAGCAGAGGGTCAGGAACTCCAAAAGCACGAATAATAACCCAGAGCACTAGCCTATTGATGATATAATAGGCCTTGACCAGGTCAATAAACCAGAGACGTAGGTCGGTCCTGTTGAATTTAAACATCTGTGATTGACACCTCTGCTAATCCCTACACCTCCACCCACCCTACATGCATCCGCATCCCCTGGTCTCCCCTCGGTACTAGTTTTTGGGAGTTATGGACAAGTGCACGCTTTATGGATAGTGTGGAATGAGAAGCCTAGTGTGATGCTTTTTGTGTACAGGTTTGGAGTTGGAGTTTGATAATAAAACGGAAGAAGTCTCCACGTTTATCGTTGTGTGCATGCCAACACCCGGATCCACTGACACATTATCTTTAAAACAATTACATTTTTAGCGGCCAAGCTGGACATGACCTCTAAAATACTTAAGTGCCATACATAGCTTCAGAGATCCCTCGAAATCAATCCGAGTCTGGGTGTTTTGGCAAGAGTTTTGTTGCTTCAGTATATTTACCGTGTGTCCTGAGTAATAAGGATTTTGCAAGTAGATACCACGAAACATCTCCTGGCCTCAGACGTCAGTTATCAGGAGGCCGCGTATTTATTTTCTCATTCAAGACTTTGCGGATCTCTCTCGTGAATATTTGTGACATTTGGAGCAAACTTACTTCGAATCTCAATGGGTACATACCCGTGTCTTCGTTTATTTTTACTATTTTTTTAAATATTTATGTTCTATTTATTTTTCATCCCAATGTGCAACCGCTTTCAATGTTCCTAAACACACGTCCTTGCTATGTGTTGCTGTGCCGTTGGTTGCGCATTTAATTTTGACAAAAAACGTAAATAATTGCAGGATAAGTCTGCGCACAGCCGTTGAAAGTTTTACGCGACGGTATTAAGAATGGCGTTATTGTACAAGTGATAAACAAGCGTCACGGTCGGCAGACTAAGAGAAGCAGTGTTAAGCGAGACTGCTGGTAACTGTGCAGACCAATATGTGGGGAACCTTTGGCCCACAGGCCCGATATGGCCCATGACTTAATTTCATGGGGACTTCAGCCACATGAGACCTTTCACTTCGAAACGGCCAACGGATTATATCAATCTCCTCACTGCAGGCATTCGAGTGGTGCTAATCGGGTACTGGATGGGGAATGTTTTTTTTTGTACCTGGCAACAACACAGTAGTTTTTTTTAATGTATTTATTGCATCGGCCTTGGCAACACGGTAACAGAAGTGAAGGCGTTGTGCGCGTGTTAATGAACGGTGAGCTTGCCCGCCAAAAAGTACGCATTTGAAAGTCTTGTTCAGTCTTCGGGTAGAAAAAAGGCTTCCCGGCCTTTGATGTACAATGACAGATACCACGCGTTACCCTGGAGACAGGCGGCAGCAGAAGTCGTGGCTGTCACAGCCGCGACGTCACCATGGGCAAGCGGATTTGTCGATGATGTAGAACCCAATATGGACATGACGCAATACCGTATAGCACTTTGTGCAGGAGACCAGGGCAACTGTATACCAGGTTAACCCTTATACAACTCATTGATGCAGTGTGACTATGATTGCTTACTGTTGCAAGTTTATATGCTATACTAACATTTCAACAACATCATTTAACGAACTTCAGATCGTGCTCAACATTGAACATTTAATGCAATATTTTGGAAATGGAAGATGATTATATTGCTTCTTATATTCAATTATGCATCATGTTTCTCTTGAGAAAATAAAGCTGAGGTTATGAAACATTTCTTTAAAACTATATTTTGCTCGCAATGCATCTTGATTCCAAGGATATTTGTATTTATTTCGGTAATATATTCTTGCATATGGAAATGTGTTCAGGAGCTAAATGCCAATGTTGAGCTCTGCTAGCCACGACGAGAGGGCTTCAGGTGAGAGTTGGTGTTACGTTGCCATTCCTTCTTTGTTGAAGGGGCACAGACTACGGTGGTTTACTATGTGGTCCATAGTTTGGGTTACATGGTCACAATCGCACTGTGACATATCGTTCATTTTCCCTTAATGTAGGAGATGTGTGCATCGGCCCGTTGATGTTTCATTCGCTTTAATGTCACACAGGGCAGTTGTTTTCTTCTCATTAATTTACTTTATATTATTACTGTGCCTGTGCCTGACGATTGCAGGTGTATGATTGTTTTCATTGTTGCCACTTTGAATCAATCATAAATATAAGCACAACCCCAATTTTGATTCCAGTCCTCTTAGCCAGCACTCAGCTCTGGCAAGCTTCAAAAATCCATCATCGCAAGCTTTTTCCTAATATCAAACTAATGAGCTCTTTAGCTCGCTCATCCCGAATGCCCTGGTCTGCAGGGAACAGCGAGCGTTTTAAATGTTGATTTTGATACATTCTTAAAAAAAATGTTTTTACAAATTACACACAAATACCAATAGTTGTTAATGCCTCTCACAGGATACGAGTTACATTGATAATGCCATTCTGCTTGTTGCAGGTGATAACCCGAAGCAATTATATTAGTTCTCGATGATATTATTTTCTTCTTAAGGTTTCCTGTCATACTTAAAAGGAGATGTTCTTTCATTTTTTTGAGTGTGCTATAAGAGTGCACAGATGAACACCATTTATTTTACGGTATTCGTAATTCGCTTTTGTGGTTTACCAATTATACTAATTTTGTTCTTGCTTGCCATCTGGTACAAGACATAGATTCCACTGTTTGTGTTCATTTATATAGAAAAAAACATATATATGGGGCTCATGAATGAAAACAAATTGTCAGAGGTTTTCATACCGGCCTGTTTTGATGTTTAACAGGGGTCAGGAAGAGGTCATAAATTAGAATTGAGCTGCGCTTGATGTAGCCCAGAGCACACCTCCCCCAAATTGAATATAGCGTGCTTTTATATCCTATTATCCAAACTCTGGGATATTATAGTGTTTAAATGCGACACATGGTTAATTTAATGCTCATGAGGAATGCGCCGTTGTGAAACACTGCATTGCAATACAATTTACTGTGTCCACGCAGCTTCTCACGAGAGGAGTTCCTTGCATTTTCCGCCTTGAGGTCACGTCGTAATATAGAGGCACTGGCTGCAATTTGCTGCCACATAAAGAGATGACCTCAATACTGTGACACGGTAAACCTAGTCGAACAAGCTCAAAAGGTACGCACACAACCTTTTCGGCAGGAAGCAGATCACGCAGGGCACATCGATGCAATTTTCCACCGATTTCATAATTTTGGTTCTTGACAATGTGATTCAACACGATTTCAACAAGCACAAGTTCATCAGCGTTTTGTGTTTTTAATGTTTTGTTTATCGGCGGAGGAACTTACTACATTACTAAGTATGATGCAAATTCACAACGTTACACATCAATTTTAATTTTCACACACACGCGCACACGCTTACATGCGTACATGCGTACATGCGCGCGCACACACACATACCAGATAGAATTCTTTACTTACAATACAGTTCAACATTATAAGGTACATAAATTGAATATTTTTTTTTTTACCAGGGTTAACATTCATGCAGATATATTCAAATAAATTGTCAACGTATTGAGGATAAGTTACAGTCTTAACGTTTGGTTTTATATCACGTACAGGGCGGTAAGCAATCACACTACGCTTGGCTCGCATACAAATCCCATCGATGTTTCTCCACGTATTATGTCTCTCTTACGCCGCTTCCTACGATCGGCATGGGAAACGCAAGGAACGTTCAGACCTGAACGTTATCGAAAGTGTAATAAACACAGCTGTATAATACAGAGCAACGTTGCTTCTTTACCACTAATTCCATTGCCTCGTATTAATAGAATCAACGGCCATTAGGAGCCCACTAACAGTAAAGCTTTCGTAGGATTTCCAAGTAATTTACTCCATCCTGTGAGATGGCATTTCAGTAAAGAATGCAGACGTGATGATAAGGATGTAATAGGATGAGTTTAATCGAATATTTTATTTCAGCTTGTTAGATCACGCTGTGCGTTGTTTTTCCACACTCACGATTCTTTGTCCAGGGGAAAATTCAGCAAAGTCCTTGGGAAATGTTCTTACGCAGTTTTTAATTACGTGTATTTTAGTCAAATACACTACACATATAACACGAATATACCATAATATCTTAAAGTTGTCTTCCTTACACCACAAATGTATTTGCCCTTTCCAGAACTTTAATCCAAGATTGTCTTCTTGACATTGGTGTAGCATGAAACACACAGACTGGTTGACATTAAGGTTAGGTTATACTGAACTGATAGCCCCCAAAGCATGGGGGCTTTTAATAATAAAATCATAATAAATAGATGTTTATCATTGGCACTTAACTGTATTGTTATATACGTTTATATATGTTTTTAATTGCACAAATACAATGGGCAGACGAAAACAGCATCAGAGTAGCAGTCATTTAAAGTGTCCTTATTTGTGTCAAGCAGCCAACATAAATTGCACTGGCTGAGAGTATGTGAACACATTCTTACTTTTCAGGTGAACACAATCTCATAGCCTAAGACGTACATCGGAAACCTCTCTCTATGACATGTTTTACTATAAACCCGGCGGGTAAATAGAACATCACGTGAGTAGTCGGGCCATGGCAAAAGCACAGAGAGCCTGTGCTACTGTATCAAGTACACGTTTATAATGCCCCCTGTCCACTTCATCTTAGTGAAGACCAAGTAGATCTCTCTCAGATGTGTTTTCAGCTTGTACAGCACACGTTGATCAGCATAATCTCCGACATTTCCCTTCGCGTGCTAAGGAGCTTCTGCAATTCAGCTTCCAGCACGTGGGGGGGGGGGAGGGGGGGAAATGTCGGACTTCAGGCCAAACACCACGTGGTACGACCCGAAATTACATTGGTGAGCTGCACAGGAAAAACGCGAAACCTACGTGGTAGCACGTGAACATGCGAACATGTCCAAGAGACTTGCAATGCTGACCTTTGCTGCACCAACCACACTTATGACCTTTTATTGTCTCCAGTTCTTGATTTATTTTTGTATTTGCAAATGAAACGCGATGAGATAAAATCTTGCCTGTTCCCTCCCCCCCCCCCACTTAGTAAATATGTCCTCTCAACGTTCTGAATGTTACTTTTATTTTGGAACTAAAACCCAACCCAAAGTGCAAACGGTGTGCCTACGTCAAATGTGCAGCTGTCCATCCTATGCATGCATCAAATTTTAATTTGAGCATCTGACAATTGCCCGTTGGTTCTGGGAGCCAGCGCCGCCAATTCGTTTACCGTAGGAGTTTCCGAGTCTGTCATCGGATGCAGCATGACGGGATATCTTGTTTCCAAAATGCATCGCGTTTGGATACCAATTACAACGGGGCATAAGCATTTAGGCAGAAGAATAACAAACAAAAACACCCTCACATTTAAATTATCTGAAAATATATTACAACACTAAATTATATCTATGTCAATACATTCCGGTAAAAAGAGTTTACATGAACTTCTAGCTTCTATTACTTCATAAGTTTGCTTTCAATTCCCTTCTAGTTCAACCTCTAGCTTCATCCTCTGCAGGCTCACCTAAGTGCTAACATCACCATCGAAATGCGAAACGCCTTGCAAAGCAAGTGGAAGGAAATGGCACAGATTTCCCAAAGCGGAGCAGCGCTGTAAGGTGGATAGGTGGCTCAGCCTGACTGGATTCCCTTCATGACCAAAAAAAAAACTGCATGAATGCAACCGAAAAAAGAAAAACTGGAGCCCCTTTGAAACGGCCGCACGTTCACGGGATAACAGTCATCCTGAGTTGCTCTTGGGACCTGGCGATTCCGCTCTCTTCGGGCTTGATGCTCGCGTACAGCCTCTGCAGCAACGGGAAAAACAACGGAGACAAAGTCGTTTATTCGACGGCGGGCTGACACGGCTTACGAGCCGCGACGTGTTGTTCGCATGCGTTACTAGCTTTACTACCCGGCTTCGCCCGAGACTTGGATTCTTGTCTTGGATTAATACACGGCCTACGCGGAGGGTGGGGGGGGGGGATGCGTGACGTCAGCAGGCACACTGCGTGACGCTGCCGCATGCGGGTGACATTACAGATGTGACGTCACCGCTCACTTGCCGAGTAAAATATATCCATTATTGCGCCCCCCCCCCCACCCCCCAAAATACAAAACTCTATTTTTATACTTTTTGCGTTGTGTACAGTCTGGAAGCTACCCACATGCCAAATTGTAAGTTTGTTGCATGTTGGGAAGTATGCTAAACATTTAGAACATACACACATATTCACAAATTTCCCTTATATATAGATTTCCCTTATATATAGATTATCCAGGCGACGATGGTCGTAGGCATTCCTTGCATCGGCATGGATGGAAGCGACGCATCCCTTGCATTATACTGGTGGGGGAATGTGAACGGCAAATTCTGATGCAGGCATGCTACTCTGGATATGAGTAACCCTGGCCTTCTAGTGTAGTTCTACAGGTACATGTACAGCCCTTTTGTCAATTCACTGTTGGTTGTGTGGATCACGGGGGTTTATTTGACCATACCTCACTGTGCTAGCCAAGACTTCGGAACATATATAAATGTGTATGGTACAACAATGGATTTTGCCACACTGCTGCCCTATGAGAACCTGTTTGGGCACTATCCAGGCCAAACTCTGCTTTGGTTGTCAGTTCTAAACAGATCAGATGCATTCTGGGTGATGCGGTCATAGTAGGCATTGTAGTTATAAAGGGCAGGCATAAAAAATGGCAATGTGCGAAATAATTATGGAGGGGTTAAACACCTGTACAGTACAAATATAATTATACGTAAGAGTATGCCAATGTGTCTGAAAATAAACATGGGGAAATCACTGCATATTGCAAACTATTAAATTGAATAATTGTTGACGTGCAATATAGTATGGAGAGAAGAATGCCGCAGTGAGAGACAGAAAGGGAAATGGGTGGATGAAGGCACAAAGCACTCGTCAGAGAATCGTCACAATGACTTTAAAGAAAGGTGCCTTTGGGCAGGACGCATCATTGGAAGGGAAGGTGGTGACGGAAAAAATATTATAATTTACATTTATAAGGCGCAATTCATCCAGGGAAACTGGTCATACGTGGAAAGTGTAGGCCAGGCGAAAGAGCTGAGTCTTTAGAGAAGACCTAAACAAGGCGAGTGAGCTCGCTTGTCATACCACTGGTGGGAGGGCATTCCATTGTCTTGGCACAGCGCATGCAAAGGCTCGGTCACCCCAGGTGCAGAGCGAAGTTCCAGGCGTGTGGAACAGATGTAAATCAGAGCGCAGCCAAAGGAGCGAATATGCCGGAGAGAACGACGACCATGCAGGTGGAGCAATGAGATCAGCTCATGGGGAGGTGCTACGTGGATCGCGGCAGCGCAAGCCCATGATGGTGTGCAATGGCGTGGGAAGGCCTTCATCCAGCGGTGGATAGAAAATATCCGATTGTGATGACGATACAGAGGATCCTACTCGGTACAAGTATGGCCCAAAGGCCCGAGGCCTCGCCGGTGATCAGGCGCGCGCTTTTCAACGCGCTTTACATTTTTCTCAAGTTCCACCAGCGCGTTTGTAAACAGCCACTTCCTTACCTGCTTGAGGGTACCAGGCGTGATCAGGATTTTGTAAGCCATGTACAACGGTACGAACATGAAGGACGATGCTGCGATAAAGTAGCCCAGGATCATGCTCCAGTCAGGGAAGTCATAGTCAAACAGCTTGAGCGGCTTGGATCCCGTCAGAAAACTGACAACGATGAACTGCACAGGGAAGTAAACAAACGCACAATTATAATCTCAAATGGTCCCGGAACCCCTCTGAAAACACCTTCACCAATCTGCACCGACCTGCTTGGGGAAGTATGGTCACACATTCCGCACAGCTGACACGGAAAAGGCAAGCCTGACAAAGAGTCACAGATGATCGTTATTTTTATGATGTAATGATGTCTAGCATTCTTTGGATATTGCTGGCATTTCACCATACATTTGAAAGTTGGGGGAAAATGTTGAAAATTAGTAAATGGCCATTGTACGTTATGGAGCATTTTTTTTCATGAATGTGACATTGTTATAAATTAATTGCGATTAATTCGAAATTTATTTTTACGCAAGAGATTTTATTCACCAGTATAAGTGGCTATGGTTGAGGGTGTAAATTATTTGCCCTATCTAAAAATGAGAGAGACAACACGGAGACACACAGAGAGAGACAGAAAGCATAGACACACAGAGACTATGGCTTTCTGCGTGTCTCTGTGTTGTCTCTCTTTCTTTCTCTCTGCTTGTGTCTGTCTGTGTGTCTCCGTTTCTGTGTTTTGTCTCTCTCTCAAATTTAGTTCTACCTGATGACGACTGCTTGTGTTGCAATCGATAGGTCGTATTCTATTATTTAATTTCTTTCTACGTGACTTAACGGAAAGAACCAAATAATAAATTAATAACTCATGGATACATTCTCATTCTTGGAAATTTTTTTTTCAAGTAACGTGCTTAAACCGACCAAATATTTGCTCCGGTTAATCCGAAATCCACACGATCACCTCTACGGGACAAAAGTTGCATATCTTAACAACAGTGGGCGGAGATTGATCGATGCTGATTGGCGTGGCTCTGCTTTCAACTTAGCGGCCGGGAGTCTTCTGCGCGGGGACAGGAAAGTGTTATCACTGAGCATGCGCATCATCGATCGGTAGTTTTTTGGCACATTGAGATCTGCGGAAAATTTATATTTTTGGATTATCCGCGATTTTGAATGACCAGCGGCCGCCCTCCCTGTCATGAGCGTGGAATAATCGAGAGTCTACTGTTGGCGTTTTGGTGGCCCAGGTCACTCGTGCAAAATGATACCCAATTGTGTCTCTCCCCGAGTTGTCCACTCTCTTCCAGTCTTACCCGAGTTCTCCACCCAGGTTGTGGCGAAATAAACTTGAGGCGTGAAGAAGGTTTCGCTCTCGAGCGCGTGCGCCATGCAAGGGGAACTCACGGAGAGGAAGAGGGGGCTGATGGCCACCCAGCACAGCCGCCAGAAGTAGCCGGGCGAGAAGCCCAGCATGGAGTGGATGTCGGCGCAGAAACGCTTCACGCCTGGACGGAACAGAAATAAAACCACGCGCGCGAAGCAACGGCGATCACTTTGCATTTCGTGGAATTAATCCGAACCCAGATGGCAAACGCAAACAATCTCAAACGTAGTTTGTCTTTCGAGATACACAATCTGAATGAGCGTTTGTCTCTCTCTCTCTCTTACATTCATTGATTTTTAACCTTCGGTCATGTTTAGCACCGTACGTAGCCAGCCGTGCTAACCAAAGGTGCGATGAGACAACACTGTAGCAGCTAAGATGGGCAAAGTTGCCAGCGAAGTCTGTAAACTGAAACTTTGGAGAAACTAATGCTTGGTCATAAGAAAATAAATGCATGAGGGGGCTAGTGCAGTAAACTATAAAATAGCAAATGCTAAAAACGCGATCCTAAAATGCACTCACATATCCAATAATGTTACCATTTATCATGCAAACTTTAATGTAAATGTTACCCCAGGTGAACACAGAAAGTAACTCTTCATTTGCTATCATCGGTTTACTCATCATGTGGCTCACGAGTGTGTTTTCCATTCGCACGCCTTACGGTGCACCTGCAGAACTGTGAAATAATCGTCTCCGTATCTCATACATTTTGGGTCTCGCCACAACAGCTTTGTGACCTGAGTGGGGTGGGGGGGGGGGAGCATTATCACCCACCCCCTGAAAGCACCAGATTTGAAGCTTTCGTGACTGCAGGAATCCATACTCTTTGGTTCTTTCGGTAAAGTCACGTAGATAGAAAATTAATACATCACGACGTTTCGATCGCAACGCAAACAATCGTCATCAGGTGAGACAGACACAGCAGTTCTCCTGCTGACTTTAACGAAAGAGCCAAAGAGTACACCACCAGACATTACCAGAAAAACCGGAAGTATGCGGCTGTTCAAAAAAGCCCGCTGTAGAACTCGACCATTGGGTGGCACGTGCCCCCCCATGATCCGATCGAAATCCCTCATTTCGATTGGATTATTGGGGTGTATTAGTAATAAATCGGCATTTTGCGACCCCCACTGCCACTGTGAAGCATATTATTACGTGCCAGGGACTCTATAAGAGATGATAGGACAATAGAATGAGTCCATAATTGGCAATAAGTAACGGCAAAGCGGTTATAAGTGACTCAGAATTGTGCGCAGTTGCGTACACAGTACACGACTTCCCTGAAGGCGTTCACCTTCAGCGAGCGCGATGCCGATCACACAACGCGGTTCCAATTCGACCCTCGATCGATGGCTGTGCCATCGCCGCACATGCGTCGAATAAAAAGCAAGGGACAAGTCCTTACTTACTAACAACTCCTTACTAACAACTCCTTACTTACTAACAACTCCTTACTTACTAACAACTCCTCTATCATTTCTCATTGCTGGAGGGGTTGCCCCCCCCCCTCCCCCCCTAACCTGAAAATTCTGGCTCCGCCATTGATTATCCCTGCAACCTCATACATTTGCGGGCGCCCCGCATGAATTCGCGATCTGGGCAGATGCCACCCGACACTCGGGAGAAGGGGACGTGACATTAACCGGTGCGGCACGACGAGCTCGCAGTCACTGACCATAGAACCAGGACACGGCGATGGCCTCCAGCAGGACAATACCAATGATGGAGCATCCTGACCCGAACTCCTCCAGCAGTTTCACGATGTACGCCCCACCCTGCCGACCACCACCACAACCGCCACAAGCGAGCGAGCGAGCGAGTGTGCACAGGGAGCCAAGCGAATGTTTATGCGGACATGAATATCGACAGCAGGAATATCTCTATTCATGCGCATGTATGCGTATGCATGCATGGATGCTGGATTTCTTTCGCGCCGTACATAGCCAACCACTTGCCCAAGGTACCGTGGAAGAAAAAAGCAGACACTCAGAATGACAGTAACTCGTGACATTTTTAACTAACGAAACGGCTGAATAATAATAATAAAAATACTAAAAGCCATTTCTTTCAAATTAGCTGCAGGTTGAACGCACGAAGGACTGGTGCATACCAGGGCCCGTAGCCCGGACATTTTGGCAACAAAAACATTTGAGCTGATTGTCGGAGATGCGCCTGTGCAGCAAATCGACAACACGTTCGGATGGCAGTAGCCAGGAGGAGCGGCCTCCCAGCCTGCCCTCATTTAATACAAAATAAATATCGTACATTTGGTGTGAGCACGCATGTATGTTGAACTTCCTTTGCACCGTGCGTAGTCAACCGTGCACATTGGAGGTGCTGGAGGGGAAGGAGGAATGGCATTAAGAATGCAAAATTCCCACCACTGGCTCAGGGGCTGTGCAGTCGATGTGAGCACCCCATCCCCCCGCTCAAACAGCAGCAAGCCACCTTGACCTTTTCTTTTTTGCTACGACGCAGATGCGCGTGCATGGGTACGTACGTAGGTGAGCGTGGAGAGGGCACCCATGAAACAGATCGTAACCAGGCCCAGCACGAAGTACTCCCTGCGTTTGGAGAAGAGGCTGGGGTATTCGTCCATGACAGCTGTGATGATGGCCTCCAGACCACCGAACTGGAGACATCACGCCGGGAAGGAATGTCAGAATGCGAGTTCAAGTCGTCTCACGGTAGCCGCGCGACCTCCGGCAAATCATTTCTAACGTTTATCGCCGCCGCTGCTTCTTTCGTCGAAGGCAAAGTGCTGTCGCGTAGCGCGGGCCTGCTTTGTTTCACCTGGGCATGGAGAGAACGGTCTTCACCCTCATCCCTCCCGCCCCCCCCCCCCCTCGAATGTAAAAATTGTGAGCGTGAGAATCAATTGCTTAGGATGCATGTGAATTATATGAATGTAGAAATGCTGGAGTTACGTTCAGGATAATGGAGAGAGCAACGCTGTGCGAACTGAAAAAAGGAGTCTGGGAGTGTTGGGGTGGGGGGCTGTGGTCGATGGTTTGTTTCTAGGCGGCCTCGGCTGGCGAGTTCAAATGTTGAATGTGTGGGAGTGGGGTTTAACATTTTATTACCATCCCCCCCCCCCCCCCCCGAGAGGTTCACGGCTGAAGGAGGTTCTTGAAAGAGGGGTCGTGAGAGGATATAAGAGTCGGCTTGGGGAACACTCCAGGTCCACTGGAGATCTCCCTCCATGTGGCCTGCTGACTGTGGGGGCTGCGGCGTGGACCGGCTGACTGTGGACTGCTGTGCGGACTACTGGCTGTGTGGACTGTGGACTGCTGTGTGGACTGCTGTGTGGGCTGCTGACTGTGTGGTCTGTGGACTGTTAACTGTGGACTGCTGGCTGTGGACTGCTGTCCGGTCTGCTGACTGTGTGGACTATGGACTGCTGTGTGGACTGCTGACTGTGCAGACTGCTGTGTGGGCTGCTGTGGACTGCTGACTGTGTGAACTGCTGACTGCTGTGGACTACTGACTGTGTGAACTGCTGACTGTGTGAACTGCTGACTGTGTGGACTGCTGACTGTGGGCTGCTGTGAACTGCTGACTGTGTGGACTGCTGTGTGGGCTGCTGTGTGGACTGCTGTGTGAATAAAAGCCGAACTTCCAGCAACTCGACATACGTGTGCTGGACTCTTCTATGCATATCTAACAACTATCATTACATTCTATCAATATGGAATTATATGTAATTTTAAGTACTGTATATTAATTATTCTACATATAGTGTATTTGGTATATGCAAGTGTGAAATCCTTAAAGTTATGGCTAACACTTCCTCTTTGCAACATCATAGTCTAGTTAACCCTGCAAGGTTTTTATTTTATTTGAATCATTTAGTAATATTTCTTCCAAATGGCACCTCCATATTTTCCCATTTTTTATTTCAGGAAATGAAAAAATGCTTTTTTTATTAATCAAAATTTAAATACATCTCGTATATTTAACAAAAATGCTTTTTTTGCTAACTCTTTCTAAGAATCCACAAATGTGCCTTCTTCATATCTTAAAGTAGAACTTAAAAAAATTCAATATCAAAATCCAAACATCAAATAATGGAGGATAGAAACACCACAACAAACACTTGCTTGACATTTCAGCAAAAGGGAGCTCGGCGTTCCGCAGCCATTGTGATGAAACGTCCATCTAACGAGGTGTCGAAATGACGGTTTACGATAGACATCGGGGTTGTTTTTATTACCACATCTGGTGATTTCCACCACGCAAAATTATATTGCCCGGTGAAATGAAAGCAACGCTTTAGGCAAGCATGTGGAGCACCAACCGTCCCAATGCTCTTTTCAAGATGTTTCAGGCTTATTGTCATCTTTTATCTCCTCCCTCGAATAAGTGGCGAGGATATTGCCAATGCGTTTGTGTACGTCCGTGCGTCCGCCTGTGAGTTGCACGGGGTGCAAGAGCGTGGTAATTCCAATGACAAATCTCTCGGCGATCACTGCTGCAGACAAAGCATTTAATGTCTTCTCATATTTTCCTGATCGTGTCGACAAAATACATTCGGGCTAAGAGGGATTTTGAATGTAAATCTTTGCAAAATAACCAATCGTCCAAACGAGATTTTCTGTTGCCACTGAATAGTGTGGAGCCGTAGCATATTTCTGGAGCATTCAAAGGCCGCAGGCATTTAGCATCGACACAGCCCTGTGACGTTCAGCCTGTCGTTCTAAATTCACATCGAGTCAAAACACGCCGGTACAATATTTAACACCAGTAAGGGAAAATTTAAATGCATTTAATCATTACATTTTGAACCGGAATCTTCGTTCATTCATGTTTGCACTTAATCATTGGTTCAAAGTTTGCTTTGGCGTGAACTGTGCCGTGTGTGCTCCTCCGAGTTCGTTTTGACCACGGTAACTTTACGGCATTGGCTCTACACGGCGTTCCTTCGCTTCACTTACCGTGCTATCTAGCCCCAAAGTGATCATCATCATGAAGAAGAGGATGGCCCAGAACGTGGACCCCATCATATTAGCAATAGCTTCCGGATATGTTATGAACAGCAGGCTGGGTCCTGCAAGGGACAAAAAATTAAAGTCGCCCAAAGCGAAAGCGGCTGTGAGCGAGACTGTGCGGCAACATTGGTGATACAACCGTTATCGGAAATGTTGAAGAGACATCCGAGTAGATTCGAAGTCGCACTGCATGCATGTAATGTTGCAAGTTTCTCTGGACGTTTTTTTTTGTTTTTTCCTGAGGAGAGAAAATAAATCAATCATACCCATGTCTTTGGCAACGTCCTCAACTTCCACATTCCTCATCTCAGCCATGTAGCCCAGCACGGTGAAGATTACAAAGCCTGACATGAAGCTGGTGAAGCAGTTTACGGAGCTGGTGACCAACGCATCCCTGCAACAAGAAGAGGCTTATTAGAAGGATCCACATGTAATTAGTGAATATAATTAGAAAATATACCCACAAATTAATTAATTCGTTGGGGTAAACGCATAGCAACAATCGCCAACCTACTGGCAGCCTAATGCCCATTTGCAGGTCAGGTGCTGTGTACTTTTTTTTGCCGCACAGGGACAGTTGCCATTGGCGGTGCCCTTTCAAATGTGTTGAGATGAGACACGTGATGCCAGTCGCTTATCTCGTTGTAAAAGACCTGACACTCCCAGGCATAAAGGGCGGTGATGTGTAAAAAAAACAAATCATAATACATACATGGTAAAAACAAAAAATACATAATGTGGCTGGATGTTATATTGTTTAACACGTAGACTTTCGCAACCAATATCATCCATAATACAGGGGGTTTTTTTTCCGCAAAAGAAGGGCTCACAAGTGACGCCATCACACATCTACCCCTCTATTTAACGAACGAAACAGGATGATTTATCCACAAATCTGGCTGTTGCCTGATGATGCTAGTTGTACTTACTGGCGAAACGTCGTACTCAGATTGTAAATGTTGTGGATTTTACTCTCCAATACACCGGTGTGCTGTACTAGTAACGAATTAGCCACGTTCTGTTTACGTGACAACCCTTACTGGTTGGCTTTCGGGTGGTGGCGAGTTTAACGACACAACATTTATATTTTGATTTAAAGCTTTCGTGACTGCAGTAATTCATATTCTTAGCTCTTTCGGTAAAGTCACGTTGAAGGGAAACAATAAAATAATAAAGTATATATAAAACAATAAAAATTCTCACGACGTTTCGACCATAACACAAACGGTCGTCATCAGATGTGTCGGTTTGTGACTTTACAGAAAGAGCTAAGAATATGAAGACACATTTATATTTATGCTATCTAATGCAAAACAAACCCTGTATTTTGGATGCCATATTGTGTATCTAATCATATAGCATTACACATATATACTGCTTGTCCTGGTTGGCAAATATTCTGTTATATTACACAGCATCCAATGGGCCGGTTAGTGTGTATGCACACAGATTTTCAATATAATTCGTCTCTAAGTTAAAATTGTATTTAAATTTAAATGAAAATTCACTGGATACATTGAGTATTTTCGTTAGCGATTAATTTTTCGTTTCAAAGGGAGTTTGCAACATATACCAGTTGCCTTTAAAATCTACCACGTTAAGACAATTCAATATATTCGGGTAACTTATATGCAAACACAGAATAATGCAACAGTATGAAAGGCAATAACAAACTCTTTGGTTCTTTCGGTAAAGTCACGTAGGTAGAAAAAATAATAGACCACGACGTTTCGATCGCAACAACAAGCGGCCGAAAGAACCAAAGAGTATGGATTCCTGCAGTCACGAAAGCTTCAAATCAGGCAATCACTTCTTCACGGCAATGGTTACACTTTAAAATCAAGAAAAAACTCCACTCGGCTGCAAATGAAAGCACAACATGATTTTCCATTTCTCCACATACGCATTTTTTTAGAAGGCATACAATCAACAAAAGATTGTGCGATGAATCACATGAAATTTGATGTTGCTGAATTCCAGCTTACGATCATTAAAAAACGCCACTGTGCCTGTCACGCGACGGACATCATTACTCTGAGTGGCGTATCGGGTGGGAATGTGCCGCCCGCTATTTCGCATGAAACCAAAAGGTCACTTGTTCGAGAGATTTCAGAGGTAGTTATGTGATACTCTCGCTTCCTCGAAGCCATTCTCTCACACAAAGGCTTGCACTGTTCTGTGAAACATGGATCCTTCGTGCCATCACGTGATGACGATACCACAATCAGCATGGAATTGGGGATAAGCCTGCGATGTAACGTAAAAAAAAACACACACACACACAGGACACGCATCCCAAAGGCTCACGCGCCCACCGTCTCACCGGTAGCAGTTGTTGTTGAACTTATTGTAACTCGCCAGGGCGAGGAGCACTCCAAAGCCTGGCCCCAGGGAGAAGAAGATTTGAGCAGCAGCATCAACCCACACCTAGAGAGATCAAGAAAGGGGATGCGTAATTACAACAGCAAACCCAAGCACCATCGCGTGTGGCTAAAACATAAATACTTTTAAAATTATATGGAAAATAATTTTCTGCCGTTTGTCAATCTACTGCTGGGTGAAGGCCTCCTCCACATGCCGTGTTGGTCGTGGGGGACTGCTCTACCGTCAACGCTAAATTGTCCACCTTGAAAAAACACAAGTCAAAAAACACAAGTCTTTCATGGTCTTTTCAAGGTGGACAAAGACAATACGTATTTTCAAGTAGTGTAGTGTCGTAAAAGAAAGTCTTGACAGGTGACTGTACACTAGGACACAACTCTGTATATTGCTATAGAGAACAAAATAAAAATTAAAAAACCCTTGCTATTTTAGCAAGGTTGTATTTAAGTCGCTCAACTTTACAATTGCCTTTTTTAAAACATTCAGGAAAAAAGATTTAGTCTGGGAAGTATTGTGTAAGTCTCGTAAAAAAACGAACACAGTTTGAAAAGGTGAAATTCACGCTTCCCACCTCCCCTTATACTGCTCAGCGTCGAACTTATTTTTTTTATTTACAAATTGTACAAAACATTAGTTTGACTCGGAGTTGTGTTTTACTCGCTTTCCTGTGGGGTTGACAAGGGCACACTCGCAGCACGTCCCTGGAAAAGGAATGCGGATTGTTAAGCATAATCCTGTTGTAGGATTAACAAGCACTGGAGCATGGCATCAGGCAATTTGTAACGCAAAGCAAATGCATGAAACATGCTGGGAACAAAGCGTTGTGTTTTCATTAATTCCACACGAGGCAGCTTCACTTACTTTTGCACACGAGGCAACTTCCGACAATGTGCGGAGTATTTAAAACAACAAAACCCCATACGTTGTTTCGTGAAGGACATTTCGATTTTACACTCATGGTCACATTAAATGACCAATCAATACATGGCATTTCATTTGCTGGGACAATTATCCAGTAGCTTAAGTGTAGAAATTATTTGTTGTGTGCATTATGTTAAGTTTCATTTTCTTTAAGCAAGCATGCTTTCTATAATTTTTATTGCATTAAAAAAAACATGTGAATTACAAAGTATAACGAACATTGCAATTTGGCGTTAAATGCATTCATATTTTTGGAGTGTAAATCTTGACCGGCATCACTGTTTTGTTTTCTCCACGCACGCTGCACTAATTATTATTGGCTCAAGCCACCGCTGGCAGGAGGGCCTCCACTGAAGAGGGAGCAATAACAGTGCCCCATCTCGAGGCTATTTCACCTCCTCTCTTCCACACCGGGCCAGATGTCTTCAAAAGAGGCGTGGGGAGTACCCACTCTTTACCCCACCACACACACCCACGACTCACCGATCGACTGACACTGTTGGTTTTAACCCATTTATACAGCCCCATGAGAAGAGGCGAGCGAAGGGGGGGGAAGGATTTTAATAAACTTGCACCATTGTTTCAACTGCCGGATCGACTAACTGCGGTGTACTCATTTAAAGACTTCTTGGCGCGGTGGGGGGGGGGTCGAGGGGGTCTTCGGGGGGAAGGGCCGTAAAGAGAGGATTTAATAAACTTGCCACATTAATACAACTGCCAAGCCGGGAGAATGAACAGACGGCGACCTCTGGAGTTCACGTCCGGCGTGCTGGCTGCTGACCACTATGACCACTACAACCACGGCAGCGGCCAATTTCAACGCGTTACTCGTTACGGCATTTTAAGAAACATGACCGCAGCACAGTGTGCATGCGCACATTTGATTTACAATACTAATAATAAAGCTGTTGTTCATTGAAATGTGCATTTAGAGGCACCACAGTCCCGCAAATGTTATCCTAATGAGATGTGTGATTAAATCAGCACTCGCTGTTAATTTAATTCGCGTGTGGCTGCGGCCGTTTGAACTGCGCAGATGAAAAAAAGGCACTTGTACAATTGATGGGCAACATATTCCCCCCACTTGAATATTCTCGATGGCGCACACTCATTGTGATATAGTATATAGATCACCAGGCAGGTGAACGCTGTTTGGGATTTATTTTTATTTCATAATACACATCGCATCAAAACCATTCATTTGAATATATATTAGTTACAAACTACATTATCATAAGCTGACAAAAAGAAAACGGGGTGCGAATATCAGGCTCGCCACACGTGCGTTTAAAAAAAAATGTTTAATGTTAATAACCATAATCTTGCACGCGTTATTTACAGCTCTTTGTCGATAAACTGTTGGATGAAGGCCTCCATCCTTCACGCTGCCGGTCGTGTAGTAGTTATCGTAGTGTTCGAGGCAATCGGAACCGCCTGTAACCAGAATGAGTGGCGCCTCTTCATTGACAGCTCATCCAGGAGCCTCAAAGCCGTGCTGCTCCATAATGGTAACAAGTACCCGTCTCTTTTCCTGGCTCACTCAGTGCACCTCAAAGAGGATTACAACAGCATCAAGACCTTGCTGGACGCCTTGAAGTAGGCGTATGGCTGGGAGGTCATCGGAGACTTCAACATGGTGGCATTCCTGATGGGTCTCCAAGGCGGTTTTGCCAAGTTTCCCTGCTATCTTTGCCTTAGGGACAGCAGGGACACCAAGGCGCACTACCACAGGCGGGACTGGCCACAGCGGACCGAGTTCTCTGTGGAGAGGAACAACGTCAAGTGGGAGCCACTGGTGGACCCCCGGAAGGTGCTGATGCCACCACTGCACATCAAATTGGGCCTCATTAAACAATGTCAGAGCTGTAGATAAGGAGTCGGCAACCTTCTAGTACCTTCAAGACTTTTTCCCTAAGCTGTCCGAGGTAAAGGTCAAAGCCGGTATCTTCGTTAGACCACAGATAAAGAAGATCCTGGAGTGCAATTAATTCCCCAAGAAGCTCACTCGTAAGGAGAAAGTGGCTTGGAACAGCTCTGTCACAGTGGTTCGTTGCTTCCTGGGCAATCACAAGGTCGAAAACTATGTGGAGCTGGTTGAGATTCTGGTGAAGAACTACGGCACAATGGGCTGTAGTAGGTCCCTCAAAGTTCATATCCTTGATGCTCATCTTGATAAATTCAAGGAGAACATGGGAATGTACTCGGAGGAGCAAGGCGAGCGCTTCCACCAGGATATATTGGACTTTGAATGCCGCTATCAAGGACAGTATATCGAGAACATGATGGGAGACTACATTTGATGGCTAATTCGTGTATAATCGTAAATCTCGAAAAACTATTCACTTCTAAATCTTTTGTAGTAAGTTCTTTATTACTTTAATATAAAGACATGCTCATTTTGATTCATATGTTGTTTTTTCTGACTTTATGTGAACGAAAAGGCACAACTTCGCCCGTTTTCTCATTGAAAATAGGTACATTTCAAAAGATCACTGTCCTGGTCACAAACGCAAAGTTTGTGGGGAATAATAACCATTTTCTATACTTTTTAGGCATAAGCAATTACGAAATAAAACTTACTACCCAGGAACAAAAATTGTGTTACATAGTGTTGACTTCCTCTCCTGGTAGACCCTGACGCCTGTATTTTTGAAGTTTGCATATTCTCCCCGTGGCCGTTGTGGATTTTTCTCCGGATCCTTCGGTTTTTCCCTTCACATTTAGAATCAACGTCACGCGTTTGGGAGTATTTGGCTGCTTTACATTTCCACACGATAAGCCACTTCGTTGAGCTATCATATGTGGCCAGGTCACTTCTGAAAAAAAATCTGCATAGCTTAGTGAGCCTTACCAGGTAAAAAAAAAAAAGCAATCGTAGTAATCGTATAGATTAGTCGTGGCCTCAGTCACCAAAAGGGTTTAGGGAGGCCCTCATGCAGCAGTGCATTGACGAAAGGGCTGTGCATGTTCACGTTGAAGTCCCAACAGTTAATGAATGACATGTATTTTGATTGGCATTACGATGATGATGTTGTTGTTGTCAGGGATGGTGGAGGGTCGTGAAGGGTTAGTAGGTGTGCCCTGGGGGGTGGGGGGGGGGGTTACGTGTAATGTTTCTCAGGCAAGGTACAGTGCGTTTATATCAACAATGTAAGTGCTCAATATAATATAAAATATATAAAGGAAAGGTGTTCAGATGGCTCAGGGCCAGCGCCGCTGAAATCCCGCATTGGGTTCCAGGTGTCAGTCACGAGTTGAGGTTTGCGGCCCAGTCAACCAATGACCACGCGAAATAAATAAAGAAACAGATTAAATTAACACCCCTCGTTTTTGGTTGAGGTTTAAAACAATTGTTTTTTTGGCTGTCGCGTGACAAAGATTTCTCATCCAAAAAAAATAATCAGAAATGTATTTTTCTCCGGATATTTGAAATCCACTTCTGCGTGGGTTTATAATTATCCGTGCGAGTTACCAATGGATTGGCCGTCTCTCATGAGATCACACTGAGAGCACGATTGAAATAACGTTTGGAATAATACAAACTAAATATATGTATTTTCTTTTTTTTCAAGAAAACAACAATTGGATACATTGTTAGTGATTTATGCATTCAGTACATAGTTGTAATTAATTAAATCGTTGATGATTTATACGGTTCTATTTACCCGTGACGTAAGTAACATGTTCAGACTCTGCCCGGTCTCATCGGATCACGAACGCTAAGCAGCGTTGAGCCTAATTTGTGCTTGGATGGGTTACATCCCATACACGCCCGGCTGTCATAGGCTGCTATGGGGCTACGGTATGGGCAGATGAGGGTAAGGCAACAACAAAATCCACTGTTGTAGTGAACATATTCTCCCCACGTGTACACTTTCTGCATTCACCAATTTGCCCTGACCAGTATGGGGAGGTAGGGTGATCTAACTCACATGACTTTCACGGTTATATAGAGGACCTCATCCAGCAGTGAATTTACGCTGTGCTGCATATGAACTTGTACATAATTGTACATGGTAAAGGTGCAGCCCTGCACTGCAAGTGCCGATAACGCCACTGTTGGCGGAAGGACCTCTCAACTCGTGGGAACTTTACAGAGCCCCTTTCGAGAATATTTTTATTTACTTTGGTACAATGGGCAGGCGACTTGGAAGAAGTTGGGAGTACCAAAACTTTACCCCACTACACACGACCTGCAGATCGACGAATTGCGATGTACCCATGTATACTGCTGGCAGTGGTGGTAGGGTTTAAGAAACTTGCACCGTCGTTTCAATTGCCATGCCCGGAAACAAACCGGTGTACCTCTGGATTTCAAGTCCAGGTTGTAGGAATAAAGGTGTTTTGTGGGTTAGATCGCGTAAATGTGTCGAGAAAACCTACCTACACCCGACGCAGGTAAATTAGTAAGGTTTTGACTGAAAACTTTCGTGACTGCAGGAATTCATATTCTTGGTTCTTTCGGTAAAGTCACGTGGATAGAAAATAAAAGTGAAACATTTAATTGAAATGAAGGCAAAAAACCCACGACGTTTCGATGGCAACACAAGCGGTCTTCATCAATGATCAAAGGGTTGCGACCGAAACGTCGTGCCTTTTTTGCTTTTTTAGATCTATTTATTAAAAAAAAAATCTACGTGACTTCACCGAAATAACCAAGAACGTAATAGTAAGGTTTGTCGCGTGAACAAAACGTGCCAATTAGTTTCTACTTCAGCACGCACGTGTGTAGGAGCGTAAACCACAACCTATGCAATTTACCAAATTTACGTGACAACATTTACGTGACAAACCTGACTTATTGGCTGTGTCGGGCGGTGGCGATTTAACAACACATTGATATTTACGCGATCTCACCTCAAAAACCTGTATGATGAATAATATTGGTGGCGAAAGGCTGCGTGTTAAACTCCAGTCTGCAGCTATCACACCAGGGCAGCACCCCACACACAAGCGCATTGAGAATTGAGCGAGGGTGCGACGAGGTGCACTCCTCAATGTCTCCCCGCAAGGAGGACGCGGTTGACGGGTGGGACCCACCTCTGTAGTCAGCAGCTTCTTCCAGTTTGGTTTGAGGTAGAAGAGGACTCCTCTCCATGCCCCGGGCAGGGTGGCGCCTCGAATGAGCAGGATGAAGAGCACCACGTAGGGGAAGGTGGCCGTCACCCACACCACCTAGCAGAACGGCGGGCGACATACACGCGCACAGCGTGACTCCAGTACGGGAGAGAGAGGAGGAGGAGGAGGAGGAGGCCGTGAGCACAAAACAGGAGATGGTCGCTTCTGACGTCCTCTTGCCCTACGCAGAGCTCACAACACCCCGGCACGGGAGTTCCGTGCATCAGTAAACATCGGGTGCAGCCAGCAACCCCGTAGAGTCGAGGGAGGACATTGTGGCGATTGCCCTTCACACGAGGGCATCTCAGAGCGAGATAAGCAACTTCCATCACAGATCAACTCAACACATTCTACAGGGCGCCCCCTAGCGGCAGCTGCCCCTGTGCGGCGCATGATTTCTACGTGTAATCCCAATTGAGAAAGTTGCAGGAAACTCTTCAAATGTGGAAAATGTGGACCATACCACTGGCACGCAATGGCCTACCTATTGCGAATGGTGTCACGGGATATTTAAACGTCTACTGTGTATTGTTACATTTAATGCACCCACCGCGGTATATTAACCAGGACAACCATCGGATTCAACACGTGGAGCTCTGCAACGAGCGCTGAATTCGCTACCTCTAGGCCATGTGACATGTAGTTTCTATACTGTACTGGAAGTGGTGCAATTTACATTTTTTTTTAAATAAGAAATGACACTCCTTCAACAGCACACCTATGTCAAGAATTGTGAACACCTCTCGCATCTTATACTGGGGTTGCACCCCTGCAGACCACAGAAGCTGCCTGTGGCTGTAGCTGGGCAGGAATGTTCACCTGTGGACTTGCATTTGCTTTACTGCTGCTGTCTGTGCCACAAAATCACATACTCATGTTCCCATAAAAACTGCAACTCAAAGGTCAGTGGGTTGTTTGTTTTTTTCCCTAAGCAGGAACGTTCACGTTGCTTCCAGTCAGGAGTGTGGGAACACTTTGAATGAATGTACGACGACGCGTTTCTAGCACTTTGTTGGTGTGTCCACTATCCTGACCACGTTCTTTTTGCCTTTAGTGGAGCTCCCTCCCTTTGGGAGATCAGGTAGTGTTGACATCTTAAAGTCCCAACTTAAACGTTATCTTAAAATAAATATTTTCCTAATGAGATTTGCTCCTCTTTGGGCTCTGCGTGTGCTGCCTGGTTCTTCCTTTATACATTTCTCCTTTTTATTCACGGCGCCTTGAGGCTTTATTGTGAAAGGCGCTTTATAAGTGCAAATGATTATTATTGAGACATGACTATGCTTCCTCTTTTCCATAAAAATCTACCACGTTATTGGCAATTAAATAAACAGGCTCTATGAGATCATAAAAACTCCGCCACTAAAAGTCACGGGCGTACGTTCTTCGCAAGTCAGCAGCCTCCCGCGTTTCATAATTTGGTCTGCGAAAAAATGTTCGCTCAAGTTTGTGCTTGCTGTTCGTCGCAACCCTAACACACGCCGTTCATGTTGTGTTATCTCGTTGAATCACCCAAAACCTGTATCCGATGATCCACTGGACAGATATTAAACTTCACACTCAACGGCAACTGTTCACTGGGTTGTATGGAAATGTAGTGATTTATATTTTCTTTGCGCTGTGTGACTAAAGTATATTATTCGCGTCTTTGGTTTTAACAGTATATTATTCCCTGAGACAAGGTCGGTTACTGAGATCCACTGGATGGGCGGAGATTAATCATGCAAAAAAGTTTCTGGTGCATGTGTGTTGAACTTCTTTCACATCGTACGTAGCCATCCGTGGTGATCGGAGGTGCACTGCAACTGACTGCAAACTGGTCATCATTTGCGATACCATCACAAAGTTGAGGGTTTACTCAGCCACACGCGCACACTCCCACATGCGTGACCACAAACATGTTGTGTTCCTGAAATAAATCTACACGGTCAATATAAGTCAGTGACTCCCAATCCCAGGGTGGTTGTTAGATGATGAATAAGGAGCTCTGTATCTTGGATGTTCTTATTTTTCAAGATTTCACATGTTTGCTAATCCAATATAACTATTGCACGCATGTGAAGCATTCGGGCACAGCGTGTTATTTTTGGGGATATTTTGGTCGGTTTTTGTTGCTCTAGGTGTTACTGTTTTTCACCTTCTTGCCACTGATGCCAGAATACTTTTAAATATATATATATTTAAGGAATCGTCAACTTTAGGTCACCGAGTCTCACTGGACTATTGTGATAGGTGATTCCGTAATGTGGGGTTTCTAAGAGGCAGTGTGCGAGCTGTTAGTGGCCCAGGGATGTTTTCATCGTTGGCCTTATTAACATTTTTGTTCCAGGCCCAGGTTTTGTCCTTTCAATTTTTCCTTTTTGCTCCCACAGCCAAAACGCACGGCATTTTATCACCAATCTCTTCTCCCCTGAAATGAAACCGGATATTGCCGTTGGAGGATAATCACAAATCAAATCTCCGAAAACGTATTCCACCCCGGCGTGAACGGCTGATCGCTTTGTGCCAAACGTGGACGACGCGGGGGGATCTGTGGTGCGCGTACCCACGCCAACTTTCGAAGAATCTCGCGCTTACCTTGCCCGAGGTTTTCACTCCTTTCCAGAGGCTAAAGTAAACAATGGTGAAGATGAGGAAGAGGCAGAGGAGGAGCTGCCACCTGAGCCCGCCCACACCGCCGAGCCCTTTCGAGTACTGAATCTCCAGCACGTTGCGACTGTAAGAGAAAGCCACGCTCACCGCTTGAGATGAGTTACGTCTCTTCAACGGCAATGCAAAAACAATCAGCCAAAGTGCGCAACCCTCCAGATCCTATACTATCTTTGCACGTGGCAATCTGTTTCGGAGCTGGCGTGTGGTTGTGGCATTATTTTCCGCCTCCCGTTTGAAGGGAGTGAAGACTGCAGTGGTTTACTGTACGGTCCACAGTTTGGAGTTGCAGGGCCGAAATCGCTCCACCGTGGCTCATCTTTGACGTGCCCCCCCCCCCCCCCAGCTGCGATCTATGGAGCAGGAAGAAGACAGGAGGCAGCACGAACAAGGGGGAGACGGATAGGAGAAGACTACAGGAGGAGGAGAACGCAAAAAAAGACGAAAGAAAGAGGATGGTGAAGAGAAATAGCTCACTGGGGGGAAAGGTCAGATCAGAAACAAATCAGCAACATGGGACCGGATCCCCCTTCTGTGTGCCATTAGTGATCCCTGCGACGCAGCCTCTAGGTGTTCACTGGTGAATATCTCTTGCATCAAGTCGAACCGGTGTGAGAGGGTGGATGCCTCGTGTGTCTACGATCGCTTCAATTGAAGAAGGCGTTTGACTCTCGTTGCGGGAACACAGAAAGCTATGCCATCTCGTGTTCATCATTTTGCATGCACAGTATCATCATTCGCTGTACATCTCTGTTGTACTTCCGTTGCCAATAGTCAATCCACTGCTGGACTGAACCCAGCGTCTCAGCGGCGCTGGCCATGAGCCAGCTGAACGCCGTCCAGCTTTTTTTTAATGCTTCAATTGAGGACTTAACTTTCTTGTTTGCATAAACCCACTGTACCTTGCCTGTGAAATATTACATTCACATCCCCTCCCAGGACGCACCTACCCCTTTCCCGACCCTCCACCAGCATCCACAGCAACATCATTCGTCCAATCAAATACTCCCCCGTTTTTAAGGCTGACTCGTTGAGCCCTGTCGAGCCACGTGCATCTCTTTTGTCTGTCCAGAGGTGCATGAGGGCCTCCGCACGGCGTGTTGGTCGTGGAGGTCGTTTGACCTCACTTCACGCTGGCCAGCGCAGGTTTTAAAAGAGCGGTGAGTATATACGTGGGAACATAGACATACGGTGCGGTACAACAGTGGCATTTCGCTACCATGCCATCTGCTGTCCAACAAATAGCAGGTTCAAAACCTGCTTAGCTTCTGAGCTCTGACGAAATCGGGTTCCCTCCGGGTGATTTGGTCAAAGGCACACCACCTCATTTTGCACCACTCTATGGAGATCCCAATTTGCTGCGTGCACAGTACCTAGCTCTGCTTGTGAATTTCAAAACACTGCCACCGGTTGACCGTCTCTCGTAATGCACGTGTGTCTGTGTGTATGTTGAACTTCTTTCGCACCGTACACACACCTGTCAACCCATACGGTTTACCTGTATTCGTGTACAGGGAAATTGAGTTTTCAGGTCCATACGGCATACAGCCGTTTTAACACGGGCAAAATAATTGTCTATTTTTTTTTTGTTTCTCCCTTGTGATGAGACTTTGTAGGATGAACGTTGAGATGTATTAGGGCACGGAGTGATCAACAAGGTATGAATTTGTCTGTAACAAGGTAGGCACTGATAAGGAGTTGACAAGTATGCGTACGTAGCTAACCCTGCTAATCAGAGGTGCAACAGGCAGCTGAAATGATCGCCTATCCTCAGCCGAGAGGGGGGGTCACTAACTCCCATCTCAAACAAAGACGCCCGGTTTTTTGTTTTTTTACCCCTAAACCGCAATGGAGCACACGTGGCGTGGCGGCGCCGCGCAAACACGCGCGGGTGTGTTGTAAATGTTTGTTTGTCCCTAGGGAGGAACTTTGTAATTCCACTTAAAACAACAACAACAACTCACGTGTAAAACTCCTCGGCAGGGGAGCGCGAGTGCTTGCCCCAGGCCACCCCGGTCGTGTCGAAGTAGCTCGTGCAGTTGACCGTGTTCCACGGGTTATCGCATTTGGTCCAGGGCAGCGTGGACGTGAACGAGGAGTAGAGGTAGTAGAGGGCCCAGGCGATGATGGTGTTGTAGTAGAAGGCGACGTAAAAGTTAATGATGCAGATGGCAAAGCCCACACCTTGGGCGAACGACAGCGCGGCGGAGGGGGCAAGGCACGGCCAAAGTTGTTATCCGCTAAAAAATGTTGCGAACACGTGCGCCCCGTGTTTGTTTTATGACGTAACGAACATCTCAAGATGCCGTAAGTCAAATATTATCGTCCACTTGGTGCGATTTTTTTTTGTTCATTCAAAACAATTCAACAGTGCAGTTTTGTGTAAATGGATATTACGTTTCACATGCGTTTGCACATTGGATGTACACTTATCTGTGTATGTTGATTAAGGCCCATGATATGTAAAATAAATATAAACATTCAAACGCTACCAAAAGTATGCATACTCATGCTTATCACAAATTAGAAGAATGATGTATAGTCATTTTCCCATCTACTGCTGGTTTAAGGCTTCCCCATATCGTGCTCGTAGTGGAGGCTATTTTAACTTCAGCACGCTGGTCAGTGCAGGTTGGTGATTGGGGGTGACCCTGATCTCTCGCCACTCGTGTTGTCAGAGGTTGACAATGAAATTGGCGTCACCAGGTTCACAGCGCAGTGTGCTAACCACTGCACCACCGCTCTACCCCGCTTATCACAAAGTAAGTATTTTGTAAACAGCCCCTGTGAATAGAATATATGGATAATGTAATATCATTGCACTGGTAGTATTAGTGACTTTAAAATGATCCTATTCCTATATTTCACGCGAGTAGGTATTTTGTTCCCAACCCACTCTGAACCACCTCCCTGTATGCAGCCTCTTGTACGGAGGACAGGACCTTTGTATTGGAGCCGTCAAGAATGCACAATACTTGAGAGTATTTTGGCTGCTATGAATATCCACATGATAAGCCACTTTGTTGAGCTATCATTTGTGGCCAGGTCACGTCTGACAAAGAACTGTAGAGCTCAACGGGACTTACCTGCTAAAATAAAACATTGTTCAGTCTTAGTTTGGGTCCAATTTAGAATGTGAACCTCTGACTACATGAGTGGCTGCCACTAAATATAGGGAAAAGGCGAGGTAGAATTTGGGACTGCCTCCCTCCCTCCCAGAAATCCATGAAGGTAGTAAAGATAGTATTGCTTATGTTGTTCATATTAAATCAATAACATGGATTAAAAGTCATAATTTTCTGAATAAAACGTGAAATGTATTCCATGGCCCTCTCTGATGTTTTGGGCCTTGGACAAATGTCCTGTTTGACCTCTACCCAAGTTTGATCTGCCAAGAAGGAGATTCGCATTTTTTTAAAACTCAGAGTGAGAATCTCTATTTATCCTGAAGGAATCCGATGAGCTATGAAGCTCTTTTTCACAGATCTCCAGTCGAATGGACATCTGTGAAATGGAATGAAAAAGCTATGTTATGAGCCATGGTATTATAATAATGCATAACCTAATCATTTGAGCTATTACGTATGTTACATTTTTATGTTAGACTTTCATTGAAGCAGTCTTCATTTGCCTTCTATGGGTTTTAGCATCTCATTCCAAAGGAGACAAATTACTTAGTTGACTGATAATGGGAATGATATATATGTGTAAGTGTTTAGCGTGAGACTTAAAGTGATTTAGTTCCGTAGGCTGAATCTACCATGTTAGTGAAACCAATCAAACGCTGAGTCATGTTTACAAGTCTATAATTTTCAAAGTCAAGTTGTTCTGGTTATTACAATTACGAGCATATATTTTACTATATTTGTGCCGGATTTCATCTTTATAGTCCTTCGGGAACATCATTAGCAAGAAGTTATATGTAAAAAATATATAAATAACGAAAAAGGATTTATACACGGCACTATTCCCTCGGCATATTTTACTTTTCGTCATAAACCTCATTGTAAACATTACTCCCACTTACAAGTCACAATCTGGACTAAAACAAAAGTGCCTCCTCTACATTCCTATGAAGAAAAGCAATTGGTCAAACCGTATATCTTAAATCCCTTCATACTATCCCCAATTCGGTGTCATGGAGTGGTTGACCTGGGCCTTGATGCAAGGCATTGAATGGTGCCCTTCTCTCTGTCCACCTTCCCTATCTTTGTTGCCCTGGTACCCATAGGCGGAGATTAACTTTTCTTTTGGGGGGGCGGGGGGGGGGGGTCGCTTTGTCCCTCACATTAGGAATCGATGGCTGATAAAAAAAAAAATTAAAAATCTTAATTCTAAGATACTGAAAATAAATTAATAAAAGGTGCCCAGCGCTCCTCCACCCGCAAACTCCGCCGATGCCTGATGGCACCCAGAACCCCTCCGGCTCACGTGCCCCAGTGCAGTTGCACCGCCTGCACACTCGACACTTGTGCCACTGCTCTCATTGCAACACAGCATCCATATATATATATGCGATGACGGTGGCAATGGCAGAGAGTATTCATTTTTATGGAGAGAGAAGGGGGAGGGGGTGGGACTCGAGAGGAAGAAGCGAACCTTTGAAGATGGGGCAGATGCGGCGCCAGATGGAAATAGCTCCGTTTCGATGGAACTGTCCCAGGGCGAGCTCCATGTAAAAGAGGGGGATGCCTCCGAACACAGCCATCAGGCAGTAGGGGATCAGGAATGCCCCTGGGAAAACGCGATCCATCGATTAGAGGCGACGCAACTCACAAACGTGGAGCAGGCAACTCGCGAAACTTCGGCTGCGATTCACAAACTTGGGGCGCAGTTCAGCTCGCAGACTTGGTAGAGCTCGACGGACGGAGATGACACAAGAAGGCAAAGATGCAGCCGCGCGATTTTGTTGTTCGCTCCTACTGCCGCAGGAAGGCCTTTCACGCAACGGTGCCTTTTACAAAGCCCCTCCGGTCGGAGTTTGGCCCACTTTCCCATACGCTGGCCAGAGAGGTCTTGGAAGAGGTGGGACGACCCACACCTCACCGCACGCGATGTATCAGTCTACTGACACTGTTGGTTTTACCCATTTATGCAACCGCGGCGAGAAGAGCCGAGATGGGATTTGATAAACTTGCACCATTGTACTTTTTGGTTCTATTCGGTAAAGTCGCGTAGGTAAAAAAATAAAAATCAACAATTGTTTCAACTGCCCCACCAGGAGATCGATATCCATCTTTCTGACCATTTTTGTTTTTAAACGAAGTCATTTCGATCTGCTTTTTTGCGTTTAGTTTGTTGTCCTTCCCCCGCACCTCCGATTATTGCAGTTGCCTACGTACGGTGCGAAAGAAGTTCAACGCACATCCACGTACATTAATTCACGCAGCAGCGTCCCCACAAGCCTGGCACCACCCACAAACTTTGTGCAGCCGACAGCAGCTACGACGGAGAGTCTACGCGCACTTTGTAGCCACAAACACAAAAGCATATCGCAACGGAATTACCATTTTATACAAATTCAACAAGAGCGCATGCAGCGAACTGGCCCATAACGGATTCGTTCATTTGTGTACATTTGACATGGCTACAAACACACACTTTGCAAAGAGACATGGGGGAAAGCATACTTTCAGAGAGAGTGAGAGCGTTCCTAATATCCTGGTGTAACTCAAGAGAACGTTTCACCACTTTAATTGTTTTTTTACAAAACTTGCAGCACATTTGTCAATTCACTGCTGGATGGAGCACTCTTAACCCCATGTCGTTCATGGGGGTAGTTTGACCATACTTCACCCAACTGATCAGTGGTAAGTTGGTGAATGAGGTGGTTGGGGAGGGGGGTTTACAGAGAGCCTGGGACCGGTTTGGTTATCACTCGCCACTGATGTTAGCCGTAGCTGGGAATCGAATTCTAGGTTGGTGGGTTTGTAGCGTAGTAGTGCGCTAACCACTGCGCAACTGCCTACCCCCACGTGGTTTTCGCTGCCTGGCACATTCACCCTCCTCGGTCGGTCTTTGATGTAACATTGAGTTCATTGGTTGGAAAATTTGAGCGTAAATTCGCTTTTGATCGCTGACCTCATCTCGTCTCGTTTGTAACAAGAACAAACTATTGTGCGTTCTTAAATATATGTATTTGTTTGTTATAGTGGAGTGAAGGAATATCTAAGCCCATGCTCTCCGGTTGCCTCGGGGAAATCTGAGCGATGTCCGTTACCAATTCTGGCGAGCCGTTTCAAATCTGAATTAATCGATAAACGCGTCTAAACACCGTATGCATTTTCTTTCTGTTTTCGTTTTATTGTTGTTCACATTTCGCCCTGTTAATTGTTTCCACTTGTTATTTTTTGTCGTTGATCTCAAACTTACATTTATTGTTTTATATTATTGCACACTGCGTGCGAAATCCACGTCGCTCTCTTACTTTGGTTCCACTTGACATTGTCTAAGCCTGACGAGACCTCCCGAGACTAGGACAGAGTCTCATCAGGACAGAGTCTCATCAGGACAGAGTCTCATCAGGACAGAGTCTCATCAGGACAGAGTCTCATCAGGACAGAGTCTCATCAGGACAGAGTTTCATCAGGACAGAGTCTCATCAGGACAGAGTCTCATCAGGACAGAGTCTTATCTGCAAGAGGGATCCGGTTTACAAAAAAAGTGGCATAAAAAAATGAATTCAGCTAAATCCGGTCACGAAAATGATAACGAACACACAATCGGGTTCCGCCTCTTGCATTCATTCTGCTGGCGTACGGCTCGCCCGCGTGCGTGAAAAAGCTTTACTTAAGCATCCTCCCTGTCGCCTGCTACAAAAAAACAAAGGATGTCACTTCGCCAATGAAGTTAGAGTGTAACCCAGGTAATATATTGACACTTTCCGCTGTCAGAGTATCAGTACTCTGCCCTGTGTAAACATTAAGTACGCTGCGCCGGGACGGGTATTATTTACGTTTGGTGTTTTTTTTTTACATTTTATTACTCAAATGTATTCGGGTATGCGTTATCTATGCGGAGGGAACTTAAAGTACTTACCTTCCTGAGCCGCAAGTATAGTTGAATCTGTACTCATATACCGTATGGTTCATTTTCAATGTTGTGTAATCAATATAATAATGCATTTTTTTTATTACCACAACATCTACGATAACATGGCACGCATTAAGTTGCTCCACTCTCCATTAGGGCATAAAACTAATCATTCGGTGATGCTGTCGCTGATTTGGCAGTGGCGCACGAACACAATTAACAACTCAACACACAACTCGTCAAAAAAACACTGCCTTAAAAAAATATATATATGTTTTTCGTGCGTTCCTTAAGGCGTCACTTTCTATAAAGTTGCGTTGCAACGTTCCACACCACATACCAAGTGCGTGCTGAAGACACAAAACCACGGCGCTTCGATTCGCATGAAATCTACCTTCGTTTGAACGACGACCACAACCACAGACAGACAGAAGGAAGAACAACTGCGACGAAATTTCCCCCGTCTGTGTGCTGGGGGGGGGGGGGGGGGTTAAGAAGGAAACAAACCCTCCCAACGAGCGTGCAACAAGCTCCGACCTGTGTCTGCTCCGACACCGCTGCGTCTATGCGCGCGCACCCAGCAGCACTCTTGAACTGAGCCACGCTCAGCACGCTCAGTTCAAGTTACGCGGCGCGGTCAAAGTCGGCGAACGATGCCTTTGTCCTGTCCAGTTTGATAACAAGTCTCTCGTCTGTCCCTATTACAACAAACCCCTCCCCCCTCCCCATACATTTATTTTCGTACCCATGTATTTTGTCACCGTGGGAACTCTTCTAAAAGCGCCGTGGAGATCCCACCGTGAATTAATTGCCGAGTCCTATCGCTACTGCTGAAGACCATTGCGAAGCGCACACGTGGGTACATTACTGACTCGGCGGCGGTGCTGGGGGTGTTAATAAAGTGATCAGGGACAAGGCTGACCGCTTACCGCCTCCGTTCTGGTAGCAGACGTACGGGAATCGCCACACGTTGCCCAGGTCCACCGCGAAGCCGATGACGGACAGCAGAAAGTCCATTTTCTTGCTCCACGTGTCCCTCTCGTTCGCCTCCTCTGGGCCGTGCACCACGAGCGTCTTCTCGTGCGGGTTGCCGTCTGGAGCCGAGTTGCACGACGCCGACTGCTCGGAGCCCACGACCTCGGCCACTGCTTTGCCTTCCCCGCCGCCTCCTCCTCCTGCATCACCACCACCACCACCGCCGCCGCCGCCACTATCTCCACCTCCCCCTGCTCCTCCACTGTCGCAGCTCCGGGCCACCTCTTCGCTGTCTGACGAGGGCTTCGCGTCTTGGCTGTCTCGCAAGGCGCGCTCTCCCAAATCCCCCACCCAGTATTGGTCGCTCGGGGCCAAGCCCTCGTTTCTGGCCAGCTCTGTGTACTGCTGCTGGTTGTTGAGGTGACCTGCGCTCATGGACGGGTGCAGCGAGGTCTTGGCTTGCACCAGGGGTCCGTTCTTGTCGTGCGAGCAGAGGAGCAGGAGGCTCCGTGCGCCGTTGGTGTGACCGCTGCTGGGCTCGGTCTCGCTCGCTCCTCCTGCAGTGAGCGGCACCTCCCACGCGGTGGCCCTCAGCGGAGACAAGCTCTCTTCCATCGTGGCTTCGGGTCGACGTGCCGTGTCCCTTGCTCTTGCTGAGGTCTGTCTCCTTTAATTCCTCCCTGACTCACCCCCCCCCCCCCCTCTCTCTTTCTGTGTTGCCCTTGCCGCCTGCCTGGGCTGCGCGTGTTACTCCTCTGCACGGAGATGACCACAGCCAAGTGTCATCATCTTCCACTTTTTCCGCTCCACTTTCAACTCAACTCCGGCTTCTCAAAATCCAATCGCGCCTCCCTCACCGTGTTTTGGACACCACGGGACGCACGCTCGCGTAAAAAGAAACCAAAAAAAAATCCGGATCCCTCATTTTGTAAGTCCATGCCCCGTGGGAGGTTAGTCCATACAGTCGTGCACACCCCCCCCTCCCCGCCCCCCCCCCCCCCGCCTATGATGTGTGGGCTGTGTGGCTGCGAGAGCTTTACAGCGTACACAATTCTGACATTCCGTAATTGCCGATAGAGCTTTGAGAGTGAAACATTGAGCTCTTTTGGCTTTGAGGGAGATATCTTCCACGTAGGCTTGTCTATACATGCAACGGGTGCACAGACCAGCAGCAAGTGTGTGCGCTGGTGATAGATGCGTTAGGACAATCTCAGGTCTCGTAATGCTCAAGAATGTTCAAATATTTTTCTCGTCATGATTTCAATAGGTTTACGTGGGTAATATTGCAGTGGTTTTGATAAGCTCGGCAATAATGTTGAAATGTTCATTCATAAAATGTGCAATTCATGATTCAGGGATTTAACACAACACACTGTAATTGTTGCATTAATATAGAATCGAATCCTACCAATTATATACCTCAGGAACGCCTCGCATGCGTTCACAGCAGCATTTGTTTCAAACTCTGCACCGGTTTTTTCCATTCTGGGGTTTATCGGCAGTCAGCGTGCTAAAACAAACACTGCTGGCTTACCAGATGTATTTGGTATGGTGTTGTCTGCATCACACACCACAACCGGGCATGCTGTGCCAACAGGGTTCAGTTTAACTAGATCTTACATTTGTTTAGCTATTATTTTCGCTTTTTTTTATGACACGTTTCATATATTTGCCACACAATCTCTCTCTCTTAGTTCAGGAGGGTCCTCCTCCTTCGCCGTGTTTGGCTAACCCCATTCAACAGTGTTTGGCCTCACGCGTGCACGGATAATGATCCCCATTGCCAGTGAACTAAGTGATTTGTCTCCTGTGGAGTGTGATGTTAAAGCCCATAGAAGGCAAATGAAGACAGCTTACCGGGTTACAAATCTACTATATGTCTAACATAAACAAAAAAAGTGTAACATACGTAATCGTTTAACACGCGTAGGCTTTCGCGACCAATATTATTCATAATAAAGGTTTTTGGTTATTTATAAATGTGTCGTAACCCTTCATCACCCGACACGGCCAAACAGTAAAAAAATGTGTCACGTTTACAAAAGACAAATAGTTCACTACTTTAGCCGACCGGTTAGCTCAGCTCAAATGATTTGGTTATGCATTATTACAATACCGGGCTAATTAAAAAGCCATTTCATTCCATTTCACAGATGTACTGTGAAAAAGAGCTTTATGGCTCATCGGGTTCCTTCAGCATAACTAAATATTCCGATTCTGACAAACCCACCAGGTATACGAGAGGGTTGTGACACTCAGCGTTGCCATCTCCTCGCAGGCCCTGGTGGTGGTCGATCACCAATCCACGCGGCTTTGTATTCTCTAGGTTGGCAATAATTGCGGTCAATTATTTCCATGGCCTAAAAGATTATATGATGCAGTATTTAGGCGATGGTGACAAAGGAGAAACGAGGGAACACACTAGACATGTCCAGGGAGTAATTTCAGGCGGAGTTATCTGAGACACGTCAAATATTTCGCCCATTGTCGAGGAAATGTGGGAAAGACGTCCGATCGATTTGGAGGTTGGTCGCCCCGGAAAATATTCCATGGAAAAATTAAGCTCCGATTGGATATGCCTCTCGGTCAGACGTAAGAGTGGACGTACAGGAGTCTCTGCTACAGTCGCTTTGGACGCGTTTTCCAAAGCGGTAATAATTCGACAGGCTTAACATCAGTCGAAGATGTCAACACTGGGAAACATTTCGCACTGCTGTCAGGAGCGATGCCCTTGTGGGTTAACGGAGTTTGGGGGGGGGGAGGGGAAGCTGGAAAACATAATTTATGAGAAATAAAACCCTGATGTTTGCGTTTTAAGGGATCGCTGCTACAGGGGCGCGCTTTGGACCCCGTTTTCCAGAACGCGGCGGCCGCTCGTCCCGTTAAAGGGCACTCCGTGCTCCGTCGCGCACCTTGAATCCGCGCTCCGCGTTTCGCGCAGCGCGCCTGCGTTGCCTCTTTTTTTTTGTAATTTAAAGGAAAAGCGCGCAACAAAAGGGCACGCGGGATGAGTGTCGCGTTGGAGAACATTTAACAGGTTTCCTTGGCGACACCCCGGATTGAAACGATTGCAAAATGAAGTTGAAACGATGTGGCGTTGTTGTGTCGCGGGGGGGGGGGGGGGGGGGGCACGTGAGCGCATCGCCTCGCTGATGATGATTAGGAGGAGATTTTTCAAATCTCTCCTGTTGCTTCTTCGTGTGCGCGCGTTCACGTTGACAGCAATTCACGCGTTACAGTCAATCGACAACGCTTCTATGCCGGTGGGTTTTCAACCGCTGGTATCACCTCCTCCCCGCTCGAATAAAAAAATACTGTTCCCAGCACTCCACCCCTTCCAGCCCCAAATTATATTGAATATGTTTAAGGTCATACTATAATTGCGGCTCCGCGGTGGCGAGATGTTATCTCCCTCGCCTGGTATGCAGGAGGTCGTGGCTTCGAACCTGACCCTGACGCCTGCTGCTGTATATTTGGAGTTGGCGTGTCTCTGTCTCCCCGTGGACGCGTGGATTATTCTCCGGGTCCTTAGGTCTTTTCCTCCACATTTATAATTGACACGCGTTTAGAGTGTTTGGCTGCGACAAATGTCCACGTGATACACCGCTTCGTTGAGCTATCATTTGTGACCAATTCGCTTCTGAAAAAGAGTTTTTAGTTGAAGATTACGAAGGTCGTCCTCAAAACAGACAGATCATACGACCGCACCTCTCGTCAGTGCAGCATTTGTTTCACTTTGTAGAGCAGTGTGTTTTGTCGCCGTAAGGCAGCGCTTATGTTTCCCGCCCACATTTGAAATTTCTCCTGCACGGTCTCCATGCTGCAGCCTGTGGGGTGGTGGTATGGAGGGGGGTTGGTAGCGGTGCCGCGGTGGTTAGAACACTGCTGGCTGTCTTAACTTAAAGCTTTCACGACTGCAGGAATTCATATTCAATCGGTCTTTCGGTAAGGTCACGTAGATAGGTTCGAAGAAAGGAATAAAAAACGACGACTTTCGATCTTTGAACATATCTACGTGACTGTTTCGAAAGACCCAAAGAATACTGCTTGCTGTGTTATTCCCGGTCTAACGTCAGCATCCTGCTTCCACTACCGTTGTTATTATTTAAACACACACACACACGATACTTGTGGTGGGTGGCACTGAGCCATCATCCGGTAGCGGATTTGGCAAAAGCCGTCAATAATTATACATAATAATATTATATAATATTATATCATAATGAAATGTTTTTTTGCAATAGTTACAGTCGGAACGCAAGAAAGCGAATCTAAAATATAATAAATCACCTTCCGTCTCCTATATCCACCGTGAAACTATCTTGTGCTTTAATGTAGCGTCCTTTTATTTTGCCTTGCAAACTCGAGGATCACCAGCACCAGCAATTGTTTCAATACGCGAACTTTGGACCGGTTGCGCGCCCTTCCGGTGTGCTAAACAATTCTAATTACGGGCGATGTGGGAGATGTTCGTCTCGCTGCGAGCCGCAATAATTAATATAAGTCGCGTCGAGTCGAACGGTCGTCTCCAGATGCTGTGGCCTCGAGCATTCGATGTACATGAAGCTTACGCGCATTCCATTTGCTGCGTTTTATACTTTCACAAGACATTCCTGGTATTAAATAAATATATAATACTGCAATGGAAATGGTATTAATCCTGTGAGGGAAGCGAAGCAAATCCTAACAGTTTTAAATGAACCCTCTTGTAAAGCTTATAGGATCTCACGAATTGCACATTCCTTTCGGATTTGCTAGCCGTGCGTAGGTTGCTGCGTGTATACGTACAATGGCAGGGGAATTATGAATTGAATTATTATGAATAATAAATGTAATTATTATGAATAATAAATTCACTCGGCGAAGGAACGGCCGGGTTTTCTCTCCGTCTCTACGACAGTGGGTACTGCTTCCTCAACGGTGTCCCAACAACAACGCGTGGAAGGTGGCGTGGATATTTGTATGTGCGCATGTGAGTGTGTGTGGGGAGCGGTGGTGTAGTGGTTAGCGCGCTGCGCTACAAACCTGGCGACTCAGTGAAGATTGCTAAGCCGGTCCTGGGCCTCCCACCTGGGTCGACTCAGCCTCAAATGAGTGCCTGGGTGTGGTGTGTAAAAATCATCGCCACTGGGGAGACAAAGGCGGCCGGGCGTGATGCTGGCCTCCCACCCCCTCGTGTGCCGTGCCGGCCTTCATAGGTGCTCGCTAATAGCACTTGCCCCCTACAGTCTGTTACAGGCTATACGGGCGATCTTTGTCTTTGTGTGTTGGGGAGCGGTGGCGTAGCGTTTGGCGTGCTGGGCTACGAACCCGGCGACCCGAGTTCGATTCCCGCTCACGGCCACCAACACTGGTGACGATTGCTAAGCCGGTACTGGGCCTCCCTTGGGTCGACTCAGCCTCAAATAAGTACTTGGTGTGGTGTGCAAACATCCCCACTTGAGAGACAAAGGCGGCCGGGCGTGGTTCTGGCCACCCACCCCCTTCTATGTCGTTTCGGCCTTCATAGATAATCGCTAACAGCACTTGTTCCAAAAGTCTGTTAAGGGTATACGGGGGATCTTTGAATGTTGAACTTCTTTCCCCACTGTAGGTAGCGTAGCCAACCGTGCTAATCCGAGGCGCGGGGGGAGGACGAACAACTAAACACAACAATCAGTTCTCCGCAAATTGAACAATCAGGGACTCCACAAAACTATGAATGTGGTGTGGTCAAACCCGTCATGCGGATATATCACCGATGACTGCCCCAATACAATATGCGTACTCTGGAGAAACATGCAGACTCCACTCAGCTGCCGTGGAATGGCTCACAACATTCAAATACAATTGTAGCCTGGCGCTTTCTTTTTCAAACACCACACGAAAAAGGCCCCCCCCCCCACTTTTCCTGAAGACGTCCGTTTGCGTTGCGATCGAAACGTCGTAGTTTTCTGTTTAATTTTGTGATTTTCTTTGAACCTATCTACGTGACTTCACCGAAAGACCCAATACTATTAATTCCTGCAGTCACGAAAGCTTTAAGTCAAGATTTAAGAAGAAAAAATAATTTAATACTAAATATGTTCTAAGTATTCACGTATTTTCCTGCACGTAAATGTTATTTTTATGGGTGGAGTGGCGGTGCAGTGGTTAGCGCACTGCGCTGAAATCCAACCCACCCGGCCATGTGGGTTGAAATTCCAGTCAAGGCTTACATAATTGGCGAGCGATACCGGTCATTAAACCTGTACACCACAGGTAGCACGTTGGCTGCAAAATATTTTAATTAAAAAAAAACATTCAATTCAGAGAGCATTGCATGAGATTTCCACTGAATGTTTACACTGAAATTGTGCACGTGCACGCATGCATAACATGAACGAGATCCTGCTAAGTGTAAGAATTTGTACCATGTTTTCACTAAATACGCATGCTGCTGCTGTGCTATAAACCCAGTCACCTGAGTTTGATTCCCGGCCACGGCTAACATCAGTGGCAAGTCACATCTGACCCAGTTCGAGGGCCCCCACTTCACCAATCTGCACTGACCAGCGTGGTGAAGTATGGTCAACAACCCCAATATGGAGGCATTCATTCAGGAGTCGACCGACGATGTACTGTAAATTATTATACGATAAATATTTGTGTGTGTATATATATACCTCAGTGGTCCAGAATTGTTTCGTAAATTTGTAAATAGATAGAAGGAGGTATGGTCATTCAATTGAGTAAGATATATATGTAATATTGCACCTATTACTAATTTATTTCTAATTTGCTTATTCCCTCTAAATGCACTCATGCCATTATAAAACATGAGGTGGTGATCAGTGAACACATATGACACGTACCAAACAATAATCCTAATATTAGGCTGGCCTAACTTTAATATATATTAGCGCGGCTTTGAGCAGAACACGTCGCAAGTAGCGATAATGGCCGTTGATCGAGACCACTGAGAGGGCGGCAGGCAGGGAATGGAATGCGTCTGAGAGGACGTCCACCGGGTAGATGGAGCGATCCCATCAACGTGTGCACAGTTGTTGGGTGGACTGTGACACCGTGGGATCTTGGGAGGTGGGAGCAGCTTTGGATGACCTTCATCGAGCAGTTGATTGGCCATTGCTGGTAATCATATCATCATATTTATGTACTACCATCCTTCTCATCTCACACTATTCTGCTGTACAAATAGTTAAGTCTCTGTTCAGCCTCCTTGCGCAAGGCGCTTTATAAATTCGAATAAGCTCATGATGTAGGCCAGCCATGAGACAACTGTGGACTTAATGAGTCAGAGATAAAACATTATTGTCAAGCTATTCAACAGAAGAGTGGCGTGTTTGCTGTTCATTTTGCAATTTGCAAGTTGAGGTATGGTAGATGACTCGCATGACAGTGTCTGCCCACATTCTGTGTTGTGTTCTCAATGCGCCTGTCCCCTCATGTTGTACTGCGTTAAAGATGGGTCCGATTTCATTATCATTAACCATGGGCCGAGGTCGGCAACCTGCTGCTTCCGGAACCGCATGCGCCACTTTAAGGACCGCTTCGTGACGTTTTTTTTTATTTAAATTAAGAACCACCGTCTCGTATTCACATACATTGCGCCTCTTGAAATATTGAGTTTATTATCGAATTCGAAAAAAAAACATCTCTTTTTGTTTTTTTTCTGGTTTCCGAGCATTGACCATGAGCTACGTGCTGCTGGATTCAAGTCGCCCCAGGTTGTCGCGGTGCAGGAAAAAAAAAAAACCAACCGCATTCGCTCCTGCTGCGCACGAACAGATCCCGTTGCTCCGATCTCCACAGAAGACGACGACTTCTCGTGTGCCCCCCTCCTTTGTCTACCACTCCGTCGCTCGTCTGGGCCACCGGACATCGTCCCTTCCAGCGACGGGTCCGGCCGGCCCAAGCACGGTCAATACGACGCCCCATCCCTTGGGTATATCGTCCGCTCCGTGTGTCCCCTCTGTCTCTCGGTGTAATTGCAAACACGCGCCTCTCCACGCTTCTTCGCGCGCTCCTCATCGTTTGTATGTATGTACTGTATGTTGAAGCATCTTTTGCACCGTACGTAGCCAACCGTATTAAGCGGAGGTGCGAGTGCGACATCAAGAGCGACACACACCGTGTCGTGTGTGTGCTCCGGCACACGCAGTTTTGTATCGAGGGCGATTGTGCAACGTAAAGTTCAATCACAATGAACGTCACGGGACCTTTTTTTTGTTGCCAGGCTCAAACTACTAAAAATAATAATAGCTTTTACGGTTTCTGGCAATAACGCAGATGTTAAGATGTTCAAACACCAAATTAAATCCTTTTAAAAGGAATAAAGTACGCGTTAACCACACGCACTTTCGGCAAACATGCACGCTTCTGATGATAATGTACGCAATGTCTTTGATACCGATTGGCCTACACCAGAGACAGCTGTCTTCATGTCCGAGTCTCACCAGTGTCAGACCAGAGTGCCAAAAAGACGAATAGTACAAAGACAATGCAAGTATGGGAGCATTTAAAGCTGGGTCGAGCAGTCAAAGACAATGCACATAATTATTATCAGAGCACGTTTGTTTGCATGTTCACCACGGGTACTGTCTGGTTAATGCAGACTCGATTCCTTGCAAAACGATTCTATTTGGTGTTTGAACATCTTAACACCTGTTTTTTTTATTTCCAGAAAGGGTATAAACCTATTTTTTTATTTTTCACACAACGAACGTCTTTAAACTAGCTGGCGCCTCCGAGACTCCCCGATAGCACTTAGTCGCGCTGTCACGCACACACACACACACGCGCGCGCGTTGAATGACACGGAGACGACTCGGCTTCCTCCTGGGATATTCCTTTCAGCGGTTATGAATGCAGATCACAGAGAACACCATCGTTTCATCGCACTGTAATTCAATTGGTGCATTAAGCGGACACAAAAGGATGCGCCGCAGATCCGGCATTTTCCAGGCCACATTTGAGCGCAATTGATTTCAAGCAATGCGCGCACTGCTTCGTGCTGCTGGAGGAGAATCAGCGACGTGTATCGTTACAGCAAGAAGGAACAGGAACGCTTCGTTGGCCGGAAAAGCATGGAAGGGCATCCGACTCTACATTACCACATTAATTAGCTAATTATTTAAAAATAAAAAAACAACTTAAGGAACAATAGAGCCATACCTTATCCAATTATGAATGTTCAAGTAAACTTTAGCGATATAAGACTACAGAAAAGAACACATATGTAGCACCGTACCTTTTTTTTTTTACCAGACACTTTAGCAATAGATCTTTGTCACGAAATAAATATGCAAACAGAACCCACATCCATTTGCACGGTGGCGTTACCATGGACTCTGGCGCAAGGATTGAAATGTGGCTGCCTGTCCAATGTCCCCCCCCCCTCCTCTCTCTTCGTAGTCTGACACCTGGGCCCCTCTAGTCCGTGGTGGTGGGGGGCCAGTGCAGTTGCACCGCCTGCACACTTCTCGACAGCTACGCTTCGAGTACCAACAAACAAACTTGTCAATTAGGGTGTAGACTGCACCTTCCTCAGCTAAACAAAGTCGTCATCATCATCATCCATACCGGTCTTAAACAATGTTTTAAATGTTACTAAAACGTCAAGCTCGTGTCATGGTTATATTTGGCAGCTGGTCCCTGGCTCCTGCAACCCCCCCCCCCCCCCCTTTCACTAATCTTCCCCTTCCCTAATATTACCACGTTCCTGAACGTTGCCGCTAAATTAGTAGGGCAATGAGCCCAATCACCATCACGTTGCCCTTGCTCCGTGGGCACCTGGCCTCGGGCTTGTTGTCCGCGGAATATATACCCTCCCCATCTCCCCGTCGCTCGTGCTCTGTCCCGTGCTTGTGTTTAATAATAAAAACGTAATAATGAATAAGAAGGAAAAAATTGGCAGCTGGCACCGGGGCAAGCGTGGGAGGAGTGGGTCGCGAGAGGCCCAATATTCAGCACTGCGCTCGCTCCATCACTGGAATGTGATGGAGCGACTCCCACCCATCGCCTCTCTCCTCCACCCCCTTCAACACCAACCGACACTGACTGCCCGGCACGGTCAAGTACAGAATTGTAATTGTGGAATGCCTTTTATGTTGTCTGCCGGCCGAGTCGCCCTTGAAGGAGAGCTTCCTAGCTCAACGCGCCTTCCCATGGCACGGTTGGGCTACGTACGGTGCGAAAGAAGTTCGACATACTCGGGTAATAAACTTCTGACTCTCTCAAACAGCCTCCATGACTGACGCGGCGCGGAGAGGTCTTTGCCAGAAATGGATTGACAAAAAGCTTTACATTATGATATTCTTGGTTCTGTCGGTAAAGTCACGTAGAAGGGAAACAATAAAATAATAAAAATATAAATCAATAAAATTATCACGACGTTTCGACTGCAACACAAGCAATCATCATCAGGTGTGAAAACCACAGCAAGAAAAATTAAAAAGTCGAAAAAGATGGCAAGCTACCTTTTTTGGATGTCCTAATAAAAAAGAGACCTGATGGTTCACTGAGCCACTCTGTCTACAGGAAAGATGCCCATACGGATGCTTACCTGAAACCAGATTCCCACCACCATCCATCCCAGAAGAATTCCCTCATCAAGACTCTGCACCATAGAACCCAATGCATATCCGACCAGGAACACATAGCCAGTGAACTCAAGCACGTACACCAAGCTCTTAAGGCTAATGGTTATTCCAACTACACGATCCGTAAAGCTATCACTCCAACCATGAAGAAGGACCCCCTTGAGGAGCCTTTCAAAACCATCACTTTACCCTACATTGCGGGGATCACAAAAAAGATCTCCAAAATCTTGAATAAACACAACATCCAGGTCCGATTCAACACAGACATGTCGTTTGGTTTCTCCAATGTAACTACTACCACAGAGGCAAGTTAGTTTGTAGACGCCAGGGTACTGTATGTCCGGAATCACAGATCACTGTTATAATTCAGTAGGCTCACATGACATTGACTTCTCCAAGACAGAGGTTCTTTGCAAGCCATCTGGCTATCATGAAAGATTCGTTCATGAGGCTATCCACATATACAAACACAGAGACAATTTCAACCGAGAAGATGGATTCTGGTTTAGCAATCATTAGAAGGATTTGATAAACCATTTTGGGTCTTAATTGATTGTTCACGCTATCGGTGGCTTTCAGACCGCATCCATTATTTTCGTCTCCCCCCTCCTCTTTTCCGAACATAGATGGACTCGTCCATCTGAATAAACTGCCAAATCGCTCTCCGTGGTGCTAACGTTAAAAAAACCCGCCACTTTTTTCTAATTTTCTTGCTGTGGTTTTCACACCTGATGATGATTGCTTGTGTTGCAGTCGAAACATCGTGAGAATTGTATTGTTTTATATTTTTATTATTTTATTGTTTCCCTTCTACGTGACTTTACCGAAAGAACCAAGAATATAGGTTTTAATATGTCAAATACCTTTTGCAAGGAATCAAGTCCGCGTTAACCACAGGTACTTGTGACAAACTTGCATACAAACACGCTCTGATAATATAATTTATATATGGATTGTCTTTGAAACCAATTGGCCTACACAATTTATTTCACACTATCTAGCCCTTATCGATGAGCCTACCAGTCACGAGTATAAGCCTTCTCGTGAACACTTAAATCCAACAATATAGCAACGCAGGCAACACAGCCCCTTCATTTATATGCATCTCCGCGTAAATTTAAAGTTTCCTTCACACAGCTCATCGGCTCCACGGCAACTCTGGGAGTGCACAGTTTCAGCAGCATTGGCCAACTACAATAACGGTCTGGACTGCTTCTCTTGGTTCCACAATGAGATCATTCGTCGAATTTTCCACCTTTCAGTAATGTTGTTGTTGTTAACAGTACAGTGGTTAGAGCGTGTGACTCAAAGTCTCAGTTGATCTCGATTGCGAGTTTGAACCCCAATTGAGGTCGATTCGGCAACTTCACCCCTCTCAGGAACCAGATGAATTGAGCACCGCTTATCCTGCGGATTGACTTTCCCCTCCGAACCAGAGAGAAATGTGAAGTTTGACACCATTACATCATCGTGATGAACAGGAGACAGAGTGCCAATCCGCGCGTGGCTTGCCATGACACTCGTCCTGGATCTTTAACGAGGCATTATCTGGCACTCAAATGACACCGCAATGGCTCAGGCTCGCACGATAATTGAACCTCACTGCGGAACCCCGTGGTCCCATAAGCCCCCGGCCCTCGCATAAACATTATATTATAATGTAAACATTATATTATAATGTAAACAAAAACGTTGCTCTTTTTCACCGAATGGGTTTGAAGGATGGTGGCAAGTGTTTGTCTTGTTAAACTATGCCTTTAAAACTGAAAACTACTTACCTGCAGTACCTCTATTTAAATACACTATCGAAAAAATAATTTACACCCCTCTGCCAATCATCGTGTTTCTCAGTTGTGGATTTGTGAACACACTTTGTAAACAGTACATACAATAGTACGCGTTTTCAATGCGCTGTTCATATTGTGACACGCGTTTATACCAATGTTACTCTACAGAGTAGTGGGTCGCCGCTCCTCTTATCCGCATTAATACGAGCGGTATGTGGGGACTATGGCTTAACCGCAAAAAAAAATCTATCTACACAGATGCATACGGACAAGAGAAGTGTTATCAAACAGGTGGAATTAATGGTGCAACGCATCTCATTTGTTAAATACCTGCAGGTAATGATTGTCATCGATTGATCCTGGCTGCAGACATTGGTAGGTCACAAATAATAATGAAGATAAGAGAGCAGTTTCACTGTACTATGCATACCGTTATGACAAATAAAGGACTTAAGTCGTCTAGGCAGTTTGAGCAGCTTTGGATAAGACTTTCGATCCTGCCCATACCCGAGCATGGAGTGCATTCGCTTGTTCAGCTCTTCTGGGGATTCGTCTTCGCTGCTGCGCTTGGACAACACGACACGACAGCAGAATGATCCGCGCCTAGTGGGTCGCGACGTTTCCGTGCACGGTGGGACGTAGTCGCCAAACATAAATTAATCAATGACGATTTTTACTTCCGTTTATTCGGGACCCCGGGCTCCCGCCACAAGGTTCAATTGCTGTGCGTGTGTCTCGTCGTTTTATCAAAAAGTTTGCACGCAAAAAAAAATCACTGCTACGATAATGCACCGTGCGAAAGGCGTCCAGTAGCATTCACATGGTGCCGTTCATTCGAATGGACTTAAAATTAAGCAATTGCAAAGTCCTGAAAATAAACATAGTTTACTAAGTAGACTGTAATGCTCAGCTTTCAAGTTCAGCTTTCAATTAAAGTAAATAAACAGATTATCCTTTCTTGGACAATTGCCAGGGCTAAATGCCCACTCGTAAGCTCAGGTTATTTTTTTTTTTAGCAGAACAAGCGGACGACGACTCAGGAATACCAACGCGTAACGAAAGTCTTGACATTTGCTTCGGCTTGGTTGCAGGGCTGTTGGGCAATGCAGACACCGCGACTGCACGCGCTGCTCCGCGTCGAGACACCGCCAGGCGCGGGGTGATGACTCGGGAACGCCTCCTGAATTCACTCGCATCTGCTTTGACATTTATCGCGGCGCGAAGCCTCCACGCAAGCGCGACGACGAATGATGCGAAGGTTCCGATCAGGGCAACGGTGTCCCGGTGGAAAAAAAGATAAAGGAGAGATCTCAGTCGAACAGACCAAACGCTTTAAAAGGGGGCGTCAGAGAGGCGCTTGTCTGCACGCGATATGGGTGAATGCAACTTTTACGTCTTTACAAAAGGTGTGCGAGGTTCTCGTCGTTTGTGTGCTCGTGTGCGTCCTGCTGCCTTGCCACGTTAAGGAATTGTCCCGAAGATAGCGATGGGTTCTTGACTCTTTGCAAGTTGAAGCCTCAACAGATCTGCATTCTCGCTGGCTACTCCACTTTCCCACCACATACTAAAACACATTCGTGGAAGTGGCCAAACACACCAACAATTTCTGGGCTCTTACGACAGAGAGTATCGCGATTACGCGTGTCTCTTCTGCCCAACATTTAATGGCCTTCATATTCTATGGTTATTTCGGTAAAGTCACGTAGATAGAAAAAATAACAATAATACAAAATAAAGTGAATGGAAATATCAAGACGTTTAGATCGCAACACAAGCGGTCGTCATCAGGAACAGGGAGGTTAGCCTCCGAGGGAAAGATGTTTATTAATGTTTAACAAACAGCTTGTTTGTTATTAATATTATCGCCGTCGTCATCATCACCATCACGACTGCAATGCACTGTTAAAGATTATTGTGGCTACATGTTGAGTGCACGACTTCTTGACTTGTGGCGAGTAGCGGAGCGGGTGGTGAGTGGGTGGATGAGTGGGTGGGTGTGGTGAGTGGGTGGGTGTGGTGAGTGGGTGGATGAGTGGGTGGGTATGGTGAGTGGGTGGGTATGGTGAGTGGGTGGGTATGGTGAGTGGGTGGGTATGGTGAGTGGGTGGGTATGGTGAGTGGGTGGGTATGGTGAGTGGGTGGGTATGGTGAGTGGGTGGATGAGTGGGTGGGTATGGTGAGTGGGTGGGTATGGTGAGTGGGTGGGTATGGTGAGTGGGTGGGTGTGGTGAGTGGGTGGGTATGGTGAGTGGGTGGATGAGTGGGTGGGTATGGTGAGTGGGTGGATGAGTGGGTGGGTGTGGTGAGTGGGTGGATGAGTGGGTGGGTGTGGTGAGTGGGTGGATGAGTGGGTGGTGTGGTGAGTGGGTGGTGTGGTGAGTGGGTGGTGTGGTGAGTGGGTGGATGAGTGGATGGGTGTGGTGAGTGGGTGGGTGGGTGTGGTGAGTGGGTGGATGAGTGGGTGGGCGTGGTGAGTGGGTGGATGAGTGGGTGGGTGTGGTGAGTGGGTGGATGAGTGGGTGGTGTGGTGAGTGGGTGGATGAGTGGATGGGTGTGGTGAGTGGGTGGGTGGGTGTGGTGAGTGGGTGGATGAGTGGGTGGTGTGGTGAGTGGGTGGATGAGTGGGTAGATGAGTGGATGGGTGTGGTGAGTGGGTGGGTGGGTGTGGTGAGTGGGTGGATGAGTGGGTGGTGTGGTGAGTGGGTGGATGAGTGGGTGGATGAGTGGGTGGTGTGGTGAGTGGGTGGGTGTGGTGAGTGGGTGGATGAGTGGGTGGTGTGGTGAGTGGGTGGTGTGGTGGTGAGGAGCGGTCGTGTAGCGATTAGCGCGCTGCTCTACGAACCTGGCCACGCGGGTTCGATTGTCGTTCACGGCCAACACCCAGTGACGATTATCTGAACCGGTCCTCGGCCTCTCCCCTAGGTCGACTCAGCCTCAAATGAGTACCTGGCGCGGTGTGTAGTAGACATCGCCACCGGGGAGACAAAGGCGGTCGGGCGTAGGTGCTGGCCACCCACCCCCTCGTGTGCCGTGCCGGCCTTTATAGGTGCTACTCGCTAACGGCACTTGCCCCTACAGTCTGTAACACGGGGGAGCTTTGTCTTTCTCTTTTTTGGTGATGGGGAGGGGGAGGCTCGAGTGAAAACAGTGGCGATTTGAGCCCCAACGCCTCTCGCCACGGGGCCCTCTTGTGTCAGTGAACCGCAAAACGAAGTGATGCCAATTGCCCAGGGCCTCGCGCGTTCCTCAGCCGCTATCCACGAGCGCCCCCAGCAAAAGCAAAAACAACAACAAAAGCCCCCCCCGCTAACTCTGAGCGACGTGTGCACACGCGTGCGCTTTGGCAGGCGTGCACGCTAACGCAATCGGACGAGCGTCTAGACAGCCCGTGTGCATGAACCCTCGTGGTCCGGGGTGAAACCTGTGACAGTCTGTACGAGGACGGAAGATCGCCCCCCGACCCCAACACCTTAACAGACTCTTTGGCAACGGCACGCGAGGGGGTGGGTGGCCAGTACCACGCCCGCCCGCCCGTCCGCCTTTGTCTCCCTAGTAGCGATGTTGACACGAAGCACAAGGTATTGTACTCATTTGAGGCCGAGTCGACCACGGGGAGACCCAGGACTGGTTCAGATAATAATCGTCACTGGTGTTGGTGGGCGTGAGTGGGACTCGAACTCGGGTTGCTGGGTTAGCAGCGCGTTAAAATTTAGACACGACCGATCCCACTACCCAGTCCGTACAAAGGCACAGACGCCTTTAAAATTAGATGGCGCTTGAATACACAACAAACACCCAAACACAGCCTCCCTGTCATTGATTTTTTCTTCAATGTACAATATGGGATCTCTGCACAATGTTATTTTACCACCCTCTTAATTATTAATACAATATGATTGAATGAAAATAACAAGTAACATGATGTGAATGATGATAAAAAAATAAAGTCAATAAGGAAACAGAAAAGCCTCACTGAGCCTCCGAGACAGATTGTTTCAGGAGACTTCCGTGTGTGGGCTGTGCGACCGTTGTTTGACCATTTAAACGAATGGTTGGCACGTGGGGTGGCGGCAACTGAAGGGGGTAATATTCGATATTCATCTCCTGGCCACCGTACAGCCCAAGCCTGCGAAACGTTCAGTACCAGTTCAGTTTATTTTGGTATAGCCCTGTGAGCCATTCGGCTCTTGAATCGGATGCAACCACAACAAACAAACAAAAAACACCAACACGAACAAGAAAAACATCTTAAAGTGACTATGTGACTGTGCAAACAGAAAATCCATGGGGGAAAAAAATCAGCAAAAATATTCCTGAAAAAAGCACCGTACACCAACAGCATGCACGCCTTGGTGGGAATCCATCTACGTTGTAGCAATCACAAGGCTGGCACGGCCCGGTTTTATTCATTCGGGTTTTAATCGTTTTTTTTAATATAAAACCGGAGCACCTGGATCCTGCCCAAATCCGGTTTTATTTGGTTTTATTAAAGTTAAGTCGGGAGATTTCAGTCGCACGCACCCCATTAGCGGCGTGTGCCGTGCCGCCACGCGCGTGAGTCACGCGCGTGGCGGCACGGCCACGTGGACCGCTGCTGCTGCGTCTGAGCGAAACTTCTCGACGCTGGGATTTATCCATTCCAAGTTGAGGAACAGCCTGGCGCCCAACGCAGTCGAGAAGCTCGTCTTCATTAAGTCAAACCTCAACGCGTTCTACGACTACCCGACGCCCGAGACAACAACACCGAGTCCAGCGGCGAGGGCGACGACGACGAGGAGCAGGATTGAAGTGTGCACGAGACGCCGATAATAAAACCAGATTTTAATCGGCAAAATCGAGTTTTATTCCATTAAAACCAATAACCCGATTTGTCGGCCAAAAAAATCGTGGTTTTCCCACCCTTGAGTAATCAGGCTTCGACCAGCTTAGCTTCCGAGATCCAAAGCAATCGAGCGCATTCAGGGTTGATTTGGCCTGGAAATATGCTACATTACAAAACGAACTATGATGGATCACGTGCAATAACGTTACACCGTCACATCAATCACAGAATTCACTTTTAGTCACAATTACTCGGGAAAATCAGTGCGTTTCACCATTACTCTCATGACAAAGCGTAAACCATCCACCAAATTCTTCGTGGCATTTACTTCTACATTATCCAATATTATACGATCCGTAACAAAGTGAACGGACATCATAAACAATGACCGAAACACGTTTGAATGAAGGCCTCCGCAAGCCGTCGGCGTCTCTCGCGAAGCTGCAAAGAATCTATTCACCGAGCACCTGCAGCACACGTGCTGGTTGAACAAACACGGGTAAACCGAACACGACCTTAGGCTTAAACGGTGGGTGACCGGCATATTGTGGATATCCTGTACACCACCTGCATGTCAATGGCAACACTAAGGCCATGCTTATTAAGTAGAACGTTTTCCGGAACAGCCAAGTGTTTTAACGGCAAGCACTCGTGGTCAAGGTACGCTTTACAAAAGTGGAGCCTACAAAGCTCATTTGCTAACTTTCATTAAATATCTGCTCGGATAATATCCTCCTTTTACAACCTTGTGCCACAATATTGTAAGAATGCATCACGGAAGTGCCATTTTTTGTGAAACTATAAACTTTTTTTATTTGATCAGATAAGGCCCACTGAACTATATAGCTATTTTTGCAGAAGCGACCTGGTCACAAATGATGGCTCAACGAAGTGCCTTATCACGTAGAAATTCATAGTAGCAGCGAAACACTCTAAACTCGTGTTGATTCGAAAATGTGGAGGGGGGAAACCCCGGAAAACAACGGAGAAAAATCCACGAGACCACGGGAAAAGCGAGAGAGACCAAGCAAACTCCAACTATACAGGCGTCGTCAGTGGTGGGGATTGAACGACCTCCTGTATACCAGGCGAGGTAGTTCAAATCTCGCCACCGTGCCGTAAGCCAAGAGAATTGTATCCAAAGTTTTTCAACGCTCATGTGCAAGTTGTCATTTAAATAGCTGTTGTGGAAAAGTCTTCGAAGACCATGGAAAAATCCAGGTGTTATAGGCTGTTTGTGGGGCTACGTCATAGGCAGAAGAGGGCAGTGTAGCACTATCCATTGTAATGCACGATGCTCCCACCATCTATGCACTGCCTTCACCAACCCGTGCTGACCAGCGGGGTGAAGTATGGTTAAATAATCTCGCGATCCGTATGCTGTGGTGGAGCCCCTGATCCATCATTGTATTGGTAGCGAATGCATAAATAACACATGTTAATTACAAATATTAATCAACAGGTGCGTTTGTTTTATTGTCACTTCAGATGAAAAGATGGTCCTGACGTTCCGGTTATTGTGCCTTCTTCAGGACATATAAATTGATCATTTGGGTGTTGTGTGGCTTTTTAAAATTCTCTGTATGCATATCAGAATTGATTTATAATGTGGGATACGATGACAAGTGCTAATTCGTGTTAGATCCGTCAGTTTTTCACCTTATTCAAAGTCAACAAGCCAAATGATACGTCTACTTTAGCTTTCCGTGTAACATTACTGTACAGTATTATATTACACAACAAGGGTTGACGAAACAAATACTTTGCATCTTGCAAAGATTTTACCATGTTAACTACAGTACGCATTTTTGTAACAATCTAAAGCTAATGTTTATTGTATGAGATAATTACCTGATGGAGCTGCATTTGCTTGCATATTTTAATAATTGGCAACGTAAAAACAAACCGCACTGGAATTTTTCCTGTACTGAATCCCAATTGGATGAGTTCACCATTGGTGAGGTCCGGATCTCGTTTGCAAGATCGACTGCAAGGGAATCACTTTTAAGTACCGCATCTATGCAAGAAGACCATAAATGGGAAAGTTTACATAGTTCGAGTAGTCTCTTCAGAATCACCACTACCAACAAAAAGGTGATTTTAATAATTTTTGGGAAAATCCTTGTACGTCAAATATAAAAAACAAATAATTTTTGAGAATGTTAATACATCTACAGCAACAATTGAACTTAGTTTAACACGTAGGCTTTCGCGACCAATATCCATAATAGAGGTTTTAGGGTTTGATCGCGTAAATATATACATTTGACTTAACCAAAGTTTTGTATAGTTTTTAGACACACCGTAATCCACTGCTGGATGAAGGACTTTCCACGCCATGTCAGTCAATGAGGTCGTTTGACCAGACTTCACATTTACAATGGGCTGTCAAAAAAAAATCTATAATTGGCCGAGATAACTTGAGCTTCATTGCGCTTCTGGGATGCTGTGATATGGTAGCATTGAGGACACATAGCTCCCTCTGGTGTTCATTGAAGACATTTGCTGTGGTCGGGAAACTGAAAATTGCTCACCTGTTTATATGCAATAAACATCAATATTTTAGGCATTATTAAGGTTTTGAGTAGCACAATAAATAAATAAAAATATGTGGACAATTAAGCAAATGTGTGAAAGGTTCATAGTATACAGGTACATAGATAATTATCTCAATAAATCACTGGGTTGGAGCAGTGTATCTACCAGAACTGAGCAGCTTGGTGAAGTATGGTCAAACAAGACGGCATTAGGAAATATGCATCTAGCAGTGGATTAATTATTTTAGCAATACATTATTATCCGTTATTAAATACAGCCCATCAATTTTACTTTCAATATTGAGCTTAAATTGATCACATGCTGTATTGCACATGAATTATATGTATAAACAATGTTAACGTTTATCTCGCAATCATAAGCTTTACATGTAAACGCGCACTTTGTGTTCGGTGTCACCATAACATTTAAAAATAAGTTAAACTCGTCATTGAATGAACCATTGAAAAAACAAACCGAAATCGATTTACAGGTGTGTGTACACAACGGTGCCACTTGTTTTTTTTACTCACTAATAGATAGATTATCTATGACTGTTCCGTAACAAGTGGGGTTAGCAAGCGCTGATATCTCTCGCGTTATATACAACAGAGATATACCGGCATAACAACACGGTTTTGTAATCATATGTATGCGCTATGAACAAGGGCCATCACAGAGTGTTACGTTTTTGTGTGTGAATACTTGGTTCTCTTTGTTGGTCAATACATTTCGGACGAGAGCACATACGTTTTCCTATCCACGTTCACCTTTTTAATGTTGAATGAAATTACGTTCACCGTTCAGAATTATTGTCGGGCATATTTGCCAGATGAGGCTGGTTGTAATCACCAGCAAAACGTCGTAATTAAATGGTAAATGCTGTGGGTTTATTTTGCAATGCACCGGTGTGCTGAAGTAGTAACTTATTGGCACGTTTTGTTTACGTGACAAACCTTACTGAATTGCTGCTTTGGGTGGTGGTGGGTTAACAATTTAGATTTACGCAATCTAGCCCAAAAACCTTTATTATTGGTCGCAAAAGCCTATGTGTTAAACAATATACTTTTATTATTTTTTCTATCTACGTGGCTTTACCGAAAGAACCAAAGGATATGAATTCCTGCGGTCACGAAAGCTTTAAGTCACGATTTAATATACTTTTAAGTTCATACTTTATTTTCTACATGTATTCTTCAAGGATGTAAATACCTGCAATAAACCTCATCAGATCACAGAAGTACTGTTGTTAAGGAGGATTATACGGTAGAGCCTGGTTAATGTTTGTATGTACGACTGCCTGGGGGTACTGTAACATGCTTGGGCTGTGAGGTGACCAGGAGATGGCAGTACATCAATGAATTTAATAATCTGTGCAGCCCTTTCGGCGTTTTCCTGTTGGATGTATTGTTTGCAGGTACTCTGGTTTTCTCTCTAAGTAATGGAATTGGCCAAACATCCCACGAGTCTCAAGGCTTTCCTGAATAAACGAAGGGTATTATTTATTCATAGGAGACATCTTTCCATTCTACAAAAGTTGCAAGTAAATTATTAAATATGTTCACTTCTTCCATACAGATTAAGGTTATATTGTTAAACACTTTTTTTAGCTAGAGGGTGTACTATCAAACAATTTATCTGTAAATGTCTTAAACGTGTTACTTAATTAACATTCCCCATTAACCCATGTTACACATATGACTACAAAGTAAATTACTTTTTACAATATATTTTTTTGTATACTGTAATACCTGTATTTCTAGCGAGGCTTTGCACAACATCAAGATGTCATCATGGACAAAGCCGTAGATACAATCACATTGCCAGCGCTTTCTACCCCTCTGCCAGATCCTGCAGCTGTTGTAAAGTGTATACAAAACCATTTGCCACGGTTACCTGCCATGGTGGCGAGGTTTTTTCTACCTGAGGCCTATTTGGAGTTTAAATGTTCCCTCCACATTTAGAAATATAAATTGCCACGTGATAAGTCACACCGTTGAGCTATTATTTGTGGCCAGGTCGCTTTTGGAAAAAAAAGCTTATATAGATCAGTGGGCCTTACCTCGTTAAATAAAAAAAATCATAAAATTGTAATAGTTTATCTGGTCTTAGATCGTCCCCTCGGTTTCCAGACTCGTGGGGTCCATCATGCTGCACAACATGGACCCAGAAATGTGGGCCAGAAAAAAAGTCTTCTAAAATAACTGTAAAATTCCCAATGTGAGTTATGTTATGATTGAGAGGAATATTAGATTTCTGAGAGTTTAAACAGCATAACGTGGACTTTCCATGAGGTGGGATTCCCACACATACACACGTCTGAAAGCAATCCAAAATTGTAAAAACAGCATTTCTGGCTCAGTCCTCCGACCTAAGTCTTCCGTGATAGTGTGCACGGTTTCCATTGACGTCAGGTCAGCCAAGATTAATAGACACATTACAATATTTAAAAAGTTGTTTTGAATTATGATAGAGAGATGATTTCACGAAAAACAAGGGACGAACATGATGAAACCTCAACAACAACAAACATTTGCATGACGTATGCTGGAATTTATAGTTATGGCTGGATTTTTTTGTTACTCTTAGTATTCCCTCTGCGTGATTTTACTTTATCAGATATGAGAAGCCGCATATGAAGATGTGTATAAATGTTGATATAACCATTATACCTTGCAAGTATGAATATATGGATCTGTTAATTGATTACACAATGTCTGTAAATGGCAGTATAGCATATGTATAAATTATAATCAGAAATACACATTTTTAAAATATGTTTCTCTACGATGCTGTACAGTATTGGAACTTTTTAGAGTGATATATTTAAATTGTTTAAACAACATCTTTAAGAGCGTAGAAGTCCAGTTCTATGTGTAGGAAGTTAGCTCTCTGTGAAACCAATTTTAAGTCCATTCTTTAAAATATGGCTATGAGTTCCATAAATACATAAAGTTTACCTGCAGGAAATACCTTATTATATTTAAAACAATTATTACTCTAATATATAGAAAACATTACATGAATGTACATATATAACAATTGTATAATAGTGTATAACAGTAATTGTCAGTAGACGTTGGAAACCATCTGATCACAGCATCTTTGTGGTTAACAATTCAAAGAAATCCAAAGAGGCGTATTTTCCAGGAAATTCTTTAAATAAAATGTGCATTATGTAAATGGTAAATGTCGGAAAGCAAAACCTTTTTTTGTTAACGAAGATAGACAACCTTCCTTTAACAAAGTCTCTGTTTTAACTTTTTTTTACAATGTACAAGCATCGTAGTGCATTACTAATTTGTGAGTCATGGCTGAGTGATACAGTGGAATATTTTCTTCACTTAAGCTGCCTCAAATCTGTAGCATTAAGGATGGTAATAACCCCCGAGGTATCAATGAGAATATTATTTTTTAAATATTTATGCTTATGCTACAGTATATGCTAATGCAACTACAGCAGAACACATGGGCATATGCACTTTGGATGTAACGAATTCGCATGTTAATATCGATGTTTACGTTCACAATAGTTGCACCGAATTGCACCTCCAAGAATCAATGGGGGTTTTTTATGTGCACGTGACTTAGCCAGCCACTAGAGGTTTCTACATTTACCACAATGTTAAAATAAGGAATTGATTCCTGAATCAAATCAAAACCATGTGTTGCGACAATTCATTGAATCGCGTGGGAAATGAATCATTACGACCCAGTATTTGACATGTGCGGTGTGTGAAACCTGTGAAATTCACATCATCTCAGCTTGTGAAAATCCATGCTCGAGTCACTACAGGTCGGACATTTAAAAAAAATTGTTTTAACAAAACACACGATACCATTGTAGCGGGAGACTTTCATGCAAACGTAGCTAAAACAAGCAGGGATGAGAGGGTTATGGGTAAATGTTGGGAGAGAAACGAGAGAGAAGAGTGTCCAATGGAGTTTGCACCCAGCAGAAATGCGGAGGTCACGAACACCTTTTTTTCAAATCAAGTAGAGAAAATGGACACGATCCAAAGTTGAGATATTAGAAATGAAATTGACCATTGCCCTTATGCATTTGGAGACAACACGCAGAGGGTGGGAATGTTACAATCAGTGGTATTCCCTGCCTATTGCAGTGCTCGTGAGCCGATAAGGGTAAAGTACATGATTTCCCTATCCGATATCCATTTCCATATCTTACACATTTTATCACAATGTTAATGATTACCGTACTGTAGTTGGAAAGTGTTGTCACGAAGCAAGGTTATATGGCAGAGCTTAACTCCTGTTTTGGGTGGCTAAGTGTTTCTTAAGGCTAATTTCCACTTCAAGGTATTAAACCGGAGTGTCATTTTGATCCTGGTTAAAACCCTAGTCATGATGTGCAAGCCAATTGCTGCCACACATAAACCACAGCAGCTGTGGATCCACAAGCCACGACGTTGGCTATGAAGGACCCCAGGAGGTTGTTGCGAATCAAAGGGCGTAAACTCGATGCCTTAGATGGAAAATTAATGAGTCCAAGTTGTGACTGTGGCGTGACATCTCAGACTGTGCAACATATCGTGAACAACTGCACAATCAGATCATTCAACGACGATCTGAAACGAATCCACACGGCTACTCCTGAAGCAGTCGAATGGATATCAAATCTCGACATCAATTTGTAAATCTGTTGCAATCCCCAACAATGCCATACCAAAGAAGAAGAAGAAGAAGTGGCACTATTTTCCAATGTGGACGGAGAGTTGACAGTAATTACAGAGGAGTGGGATTCTTAGTATTTTTTAATGGGAGGAGTGGGACTCTTGGTTTCTCTGGGAATTAAACATTTGTGTTTTAGGATCAATGAGCGCAGTACTTCAAATATAATTGCCCAGATAACATTCAAGCTCTCAAATGGATACAAATGCATATTCCAACCCTGGATCCATGATGATGTAAAAAGCAGACCAAATGTTAAAGCATGTAACTTTTTACAGCCACTTACAATCTCGGCGCGTTTGTGTAATGAGCATCGCTTCTCTTTCTTGTCCCAAGTTTCTAAGTGCGCCACAGCACGTGCGACGGACAACCGGAACGCTCCACACGCAGCTGCTGCCCAAACCCTGAAAACCAGACTTACACCAAATATATTAGAACATTAAATTATGGCAAAGGACACGACACCATCAAAATTCTAGACTTCGATGCAAAGGTAGGTAAAAGGAGCAGAGATGAGAGAATGACGGGTAAAGTTTGCGTTTTGAAAGAAAAACGAAAAATAAGTGTCGGTTATGTACACGTCAAAATGGAGAGAGTGCATTAGAAATTAAATTGACTTAATTCTCACTACCCCAAAACGTCCGAGTTATCTCCGCCCTCATCAAATTCAACACCAGAAGTGGTAGCAAATACAACTTCGACTGATTCTAAGGCAAAGGTTACATTTCGTAGAAAAGCCAAGATAATTAACGTGGCCACTACAGATATTTAATAAATAGCATTGTAATGGACTAAACATTGAAAGTGTGGGGATGTAACAACCAATCAGAACAAGTTATCTGGAAAAAAAAGCGTAAGGAAAATGTAAAAAAAGGTTTAAATGTCAAACAAAAAACTAGAACACACAACACTGTAAACCCGTTTAAAAAATTAGAAGATAAATAATAAAACACAACATGAAAGTGATGCAAGATGCCATAAACAATTGCAGCAAGAAAGCAGCACAAACACAACATTGATGATTGGTAAATCGCAGCTGGTAGCCTTGGGAGCCTTGGGAGCAAGATGAAACATTAATGTAACATTAAACAATTTATATAGCAAACATTATATCTCATGCGCCAAACCAAAAAACACTGCCCTTCATAGTGTGCAAAAGGTAAAGCCCCTGGACCAGATGGAATAAGTGTGACATTATCAAAGAATAGAGACCAACTATTTAAACAAAAATGTTTATGCAGAAATAAAAACAAACCCTCAATCCTGGAATGCTAAAGTCCTGCATTTACAAAGGAAAACTGATTTGAAAAGGTAGACTGATTAGCCTCCAATACAATTTTAAATTGTTCACAAATATCTTAGGGAACTGCATCTTGGACCATTAGGAGGCCAACCCACTGTGTGAACAAGTTGGATAAAGGAAAGGTTTTTTTTTTTAAATTCATTAACCACATACTGTGAATCAGATCCTAGAAGACAAATTAATTTCAGGTTTGGCTTTGGAGATTGCAAAAAAAGTGTTTCAGTGGAAACTCATGCAGTCATCCACGTTCCCATACATGAATACAAATATACAATCTAGATAACCGTTATAAACCATGAAGAGGTGCTACATTGAGACTGTACAACTACTCCCATTTAGACAAGGGGACATACTGTCACCAAACCTCTTAGAGTGACTTTGAAGATATCTTAAAAAAAAATATTGTAGAAATAAAGGCATAAATATAAATTGGCAAATCATAAACTATCTCGGATTTTTTTTATGGCAAAGTAAACAAAACAACCAATGGTGTTGAGCGATAGGAAATTCTTTAATAATTTAGGAAAGGGCTCAAGATAAATTAGCAAAACAAATGTACAACAAATCATATAACCCAAAATGTTATTCGGACACAGCTGCAAAACAGCAGACCATTTGTATACCTAGGGTAATTACTGAAATCAGATTGGGATTAAAATAATGAAAATGCAACTATCAGGATGGAGTGGTTTTGGAACACTCGTCTGAAGAAAATTTTAAAGCAGAAACATGGCGTCCATAAATGACGTCACGCGATTTTGGCCGATTTTTGACCCCCCCCTCCCCCCCTCGTCACACGGCGTCACAAAAAGTCAGACCCCCCTCCAATATGACGTCACAAAGCTCTGCCAATATTTCCATTGTGAAAATAAAACATGCTTCAAATCGCTTTAAACTATTGTCATTGTAGTGCGTATTTAATGTGGCGCTGCACTCTGATGTTGTAGGAGAAAACACGTATTAAAAAGGAGGCGTTGGAAATCTAAAATTTAGCATAAAATTTACTCGAAAATTTTCAACGTCTAACTAAAACTGCAGATGTTCAGAATATTATATTGAAATTCTCTTATAATTATAAAATATAAAAAGTAATTATAACTATAAAAAACACTTGAAACTTTGTAGTAGAACGAAGCAAAATGGAGAGTACAATTATAACAATCACATATTCATTCCACAGAATGAAAAGCCCTGGTAGAATCATTAGAATCAAAATGTTTAATAACAATCATTAAAAAAAAATACTAAATTTATGCTTCTCCATTCTCCCATGGAGAAGCAAAATGCTCCTTCATGGAATAAATAAAAGGTGACCTTAGTAAATTTAAATAATCAAATAGTTAATCATGAAAATTAATTTTAAAAAAAGTATTGTTGTTATAACAATTCTACTTAACATTTATTTAAAGTTGTGCATTTTGATGTGACGTCACATTTCTCAAACCTCCCCCCCCCTCGTCACAAATGTCTGACCCCCCCCCTCGGTGCGTGACGTCATTTATGGACGGCCCTTTTACCGAAAGAACCAAAAAGTAATCCCTGCAGTCACGAAAGCTCCAAATCAAGTTCAGAAACATGGACACAAACAAAGGCAACGGAACAAAGGCTGAAACGTATTCAAAGAAGCATGAGAAGATGTCTGGGACTTCGGTACACTGAGAGACTGAAAGATGACATCAGATGACACACGCACATTGGAGGCTGGAAGAGATGATGTGAGATGGACCAAACTGTTTACATAACGGCAGCCAATGGATAAACACCCTCCAGAAGATCTCTACCAGAGATAGAGCAGTGGGATCAGCTCGTGTGCAGGATTGAGATGGACTGTGCCATCGTATGGGAGAGGCCTTCCTTCACACAGAAGTGGATATTATGTTTATTATGACAAACACGAGGGATCAAAAGCACATTTTCTCCAGCCATTGTGCAGCGAACCTTATGAACCCTGAATCCCAGAGAATCGTACCGTTGGATGTACGCTGTGCAAAGTGTTGAATCGCCGTACAATCCGCATAATTTTGGAAGCCCAATCAGACAATAGTGAGCTAATACAATATTGTCAAGGATAGTTAATAGTTTCAAAAGGGGACGTTTCGCCAATTCAAGCAATGAGACCTGTACGGCGAATTTCTGCCTTGTTTGCCTTAAATTTACAGATTTTGAAGTAGGCCTGAGGCATTTACTTCGATGTATTACGGTAATGTAAGTTAGATGTCATTGTTGCATAATGCAGCCAAGTCTGACAACGCAGGCGAAGCCACCCACGTCAATTCGGTAACGACAGGTGCTTGTGAATCCACTGCTGGATGAGGGCCTCTCCACACCGCACGGGTCGTAGGGGTCAGTGACCATACTTCACCACGCTGGTTAAGTGGTGGTGGGTGGGTGGGTGTGGGGCATGTCTTAGGGGAGCACAGAAGTGCAGTACAACATTTTGGTGCACTGCCATCGCAGCCCAATTCATGACTGTACAATACAGCAAAATGGCTTGCGATTTCAGGAGAAAGATGGAACCGGTTAACTGGTGGTAAGGAATAGAACATGTGAAATTAGTAAAGTCATTGTTACGCAGTAGACTTAACCATGGCTGATGATGAACAAAGGCTATCACAATTCCGTTAAAAGGAACGTGGCCTGCAATGGGGTGGACGACACATCTGGAGTGGCGTTCGTTTACGAACACGTAAGAAAGGGAACAACGCATGTCCATATAGTGACGGAGCGTCGTGCCCTGGGTATTGAGTTTTTTCTAATTTTCGTTTCGCACACAAAACGGCCACAAGGCGAGACCTTGCCCAAATCTCGCGAGAACACAACAGCAAAACCAATGCGCAAAGCCGGCTTGGAAACCTCGCGAGATCTCGCCTGCGGTAGATTTCGCAGAGCGGATAAGCGGCCGGGGGTGGGTTGATAAGGGGAAGGGGGTGGGTTGGGAAGGGGGCGGTGTAGGTCGAGGGGGAGGGGCGTGCGCGTCACAGCGCCCCCGCGGTCACGTGCGGGCCCGCTCACTCCCCACCAGCTCAGCGCGCGAGCCAACAGCGCGCGACCCGATTGGTCCAAGCGCCTGATTGCTGACGCCACGCCTTCCCCCCCACCCGCTTCCAACGCACCCGCCCCCTATTATACTCCCCCCCTGCCCCCAAACACACACCAATGCGGACTAGGAAGTATGAAACCGGGTTTGACCGGAGTGGGCTGAGTGCGTGGGGGCATTGAGGGTGGGTGGGGGGGGATGCGACTGCTTGGTGGGGGTGGAGCTAGCCAGGCTGCTGCTGCTGGGCACGTGGGCGGAGTTAAAGAGGGGGGGGTTGATAGGGGGCGGGGCGTTTCGCGCCTATTAGATACGTGGGCGGAGCTAAGGTGTGGACGGGGGAGTTAGGAGTGGGGGGGGGGAAAGTTGGGGGGTGGGGGGAAGGTAGTTGGGGGTTGGAGGGGAGTTAGGGGGTGGGAGATATTGGGGGGGGGGGAGTTGGGTGGGGAGAGAGTTTCGGGGGGGTGGGGGGAAGAGTTTGGGGAGGGGGGAGAGAGGGGGGGGGCGGTGCGGCTCCTGTTGCTGTGGCTGCTGAGTGGGCGGGGACGTGCGTGTGGTTGCCTGGCGGAGTGGGCGTGGTTAGAGGAGTCGGGGAGGCGTGGTTAGGCAAGGTGGGCGGGGCGTGCGGCTGCTGCTGCTGCTGCTGCGGGTGCCGCTGCTGCTGCTGCTGCCGCCACTCGGCCATGTCAGCGGCCCGGGGCTGTGGCTGCAGCCCGGCCTTGCTGCATGCGACCGAGTGCCCGACTGGAGCAGCGAGCATGCGTCTTCTGAGCGACGGAGGGCACGGTCGCTAATACCAATAATAATAACAACAATAGAAACAAGAATACAGGAGCGGCAGCTAGGGGAGTAAGAATAATACATAGGGAGCAGCAACAATAGCAACGGTGGTTGGTGGTGGTGGTGGTTGTGATGTTAGTGCAGTGGTATTGGTAAATATTGTGATGGTCGTAATACAGTGCAGGGGCTATTGTAGGGATTAATGCGCTAATAATGATAATGTGCTGATTACAATTAAAGTGTTAAATTAACGAGGGATTAGCACCACTAATTGTGACGAATTAACTTATTTTATTTGACTAAATGATAGCTGATGTGTATTTTTTAACGGGAGGGCAGCCGATGTAAAATGCAGTAAAATATTGTATAGTTTTTTTTTTATAATACAGCGAAATCAATGATAAAATAAACAGTAAATTAATTAGTACGTAATACATATAGTATTACTAAATATTAATACAGGTACTAATAACATTCCGAATAGAGTGGCAGTCGTATAAATTTTAAATAGTGATATATTGGTAATTATATTCTTAATACATAATAGCTCTATTTAAAATGCAATCATGGATATACCCATTACAGTAAACAGTCATAGTATACATTAAATATAATTACCTGGATCTAATTTATGGTATATACAATATAGCTCATAAATATAGTAATAATAATTTATATTGTTACAATTTTTGTTATCTATTCCCCACCAATACAAATTCTCGTTTCAATCATATACTTTATTTTTTATTTTCCACCTCTGACGTGGTGACTGCTATTTATAATCCATTTGCAATTCTCATTGTTGTCTATTGTTATTGCGGCTAGCCTGGTAGAAATATATAACAGCAAAAAATATATATCTAACCAACGTGGAACCCCAGGTTACACGAATCACCATCAATAAGGGTTAGAGCAAATAACTCTCCCCCCCCCAAAAAAAAAATTCATTTTGCAAATTGCAATTCGTTTTATTCTCTCATTTTTTTCCAGCCGGTTTCTTTCCCCCCCCCATCTCGATACAGATACAGTGTGAGAGGCAGGGAGACAAGAGCAGCGGGTCCGGATGCTTTGGTGGTGGGGTGGTCTTTATTTATCTATCTCCCTGCCCTTGCCTCGTATCTTAACACCGGCTGCCCGTCGTCACCGGTGAAGACGACGAGGATAAGAGAAGGAAGCGGCGAGGAGGAGGAGGGTTAGACCCGTGGCGCAATGGAAGAAGAAGGAGGAGGAGGAGGCAGCGCCGCAGCCGCCTTGGAGCAATGCGAGCTGCTGCAGAACATGATTGAGATCAGCCTCGCGAGCCTCGAGGGCCTCAGGACCAAGTGTGCCACCAGCAACGACCTCACGCAGAAGGAGATGCGGACTCTGGAGGTCAGTCAAGTCCGGTCGGTGTGTCGACGTTCGTCTCCCCGGTGTTACTCTTTGCTTTGGCTCTTTCGCTGAAGTCTCGCCGTGTGTGTCCCGACGATGTTGCTTGCGTGCCCGTTGTTTGTTGTTGTTTGTTGTTGTTGGCACAGCGAGAGAGCATCGAGAGGCGCCGGGAGCGTTTTGTGACAGCCGTCTCTCAAAAGTCTCGGGGTCCCTTGGTGGAGATCGCCGGTGCATCTAGGCCGGCACAGATCGCTTGTTTTTCGAAGTCGTGCTTGTTTGTGTCTTCCTAGCTCTGGTGTGTCCCGTCCTGGCACACTTGTTCCGATTCCTCTGGCGTCTGGTGGCCGCAACCTCGGATGCGTTTGATATTTGGCCATGTGAAGAAAGCTGGAACAGCGGCCGCGATTTGGTTCGGTGGTTTTGCCTACTATGTTGTTGTTTTTTTCTGACAGTCTAGGTGCACCTACTTGCAAATGATGCCACGTTGGAATTGTGAAAGCAACCCCCACCACCACCCCTGTGGGGGTTTGTTGCAGATACAGGTGTTAAGGCGAAGGTGACTTGGCAGATGTACTACCTGAACTCGCCACTGTGTAACATGCTAACCCTTTAAACACGGAGGTATACGTTGGCAAACGACTGAACATTCATAACCAGGTGCCAAGTTGCCTTTTCTAGCCTCCAATGGGCCTCCCCAAGGTCAAATCAAAACATAAATGAGTACCTTCTGCAGTGTGTGGTCATATAAATCAGCCACTGGGGGAATGGAGGTAGGTGGATTTGTGCGATGGATGGACATGCCACCAGCTTTTTTTTGTCATGAAGACCTTAACATGTGCTAATAAGGACTCCCCAACAGTTGTGTAGGCCTTTGTGTCGACCTGGCTCTGGCCTGGCAGCAGTTTTCTGCCAGAAACCATGGTGAGTTCCACCACCAGGCAGTGTTGGTCATGTGGCGGTCGACCTTGTAGATCTGTAGATATACGGGCACATCCACTGTTCTCACGCTCAAATTCCCACCGTTGACCCCATTGTTCGTTTAACGCAGATTTTTTTTTAATTTCATACATCACGCCAACACAAGGAATCGAGTCTCATACATGAAGATGAACAGTAGTGTATTCGATACAGAGAAGTGCACGTTACAAATGAAGTTTAGAAATGATTATTTTTTTAAAACATTCGAATAAACACGCTGGGTTTAATAGACATGTTGGCAGAATTTTATTTAGGCATGCTGGGTCAGTCCATCTTGGTGTAACTAATGGATAGAGGGACACGTGTTCTTCTTTAGTTTAGTGCCCAATGGCAGGTCTTTAGCTCAAACTATCTCTATTCTGTACGATCTTGAGCAGCCTTAATTTTACACTATGTAAAAATGAAGTCGTCAAGCAGCATTTTAGTTTTAATCTACTTGGCCTCAACATGATAATAGGGTTTTTCCCCTTTCTGGTAATAAAACAGGTGTTAAGATGTTAAAACACCAAACTGAAACCTTTGCAAGGAATCATGCCTGCATTAACCACATATACACGTGGTGAAAATGCAAACAAAAAAAACATGCTCTGACAGTGTGCATTTTCACCGCATGTATATGTGGTTAATGCAGACATGATTCCTGGCAAAGGTTTCAGTTTGGTGTTTTAACATCTTAACACCTGTTTTATTGCCAGAAAGGGGAAAAAACCCTATTATAATTTAATACTGGCAAAGGAGGTCTTATGATATTGGCCTCAACATCTTTCCAGAAATCGAAATCTTTCCAGAACTTCGTCCATCAAGCTTTCACCTTTGAGAATGTCCAATCCACACATTTCGCTTTTTCTGGATTAATCACATGGGACATTTCCCCTCCGTAACCTCGTCGAGACCTTCCCTCTTATGCTTTCTTTACCCAACTGATTTTCTCGATTCGACTCCATGCCCATACATCAAAACTTTCTCCTCTTCATGGAGCTATCAACCAGGCTTCCATCATCGTATGAATCGCAATGGTTGTCCACCTGCCAAGCATGTTAATGCTTACCTATTACTTTGGAGCCAGGGTTGGTAAATCATACAATCATAATTTGGCAGATACTCACCTGCAGGCCAGCAGGTAAACCAGTGGATGGCATCACAGTGGGTTGAATGTCGATTTGGATTTTTAGGTGTTTTCCCATTGTAAACATTGCTTTTCTGGGTACTCTGTATTTCTCTGACATGCAAAAAAATACTCAGTGGGGAATTGGTCAAAAATTCCATGCAGACCCCTCCTGCTAAAATCATGTAAATCCATTAAGCTAAGGACATACAAGCGAAGAGTTTGTGCAGTTTTATGAATGTGTAGCATTTAATTAATTTTAGTTACACATTTACAATGCAAAGCATGCCCTTGTGCAATAAATGGGCCTTTCATCAGTAAGTTTTCTTCAGGACAGTATGTGCAATTTTTTCTATTTGAATGCATCATTTTATCTCAGGAATCCCTGTTTTCCCAGACAATGCACCAAGGCCCTTCCCTAAAGGGAAATGCAGTTTAGTATTGTACAGAGTAAAAGAGTACACTGGCAAAGCACATTGCACAATTTATTGCAAATGGTTGCGTACAATATCGGTTTAACACGACCCATCGGCACCATTTTTAGTATTGTATACTATGCTTTATTTAAATATTAAGATACAGGAGCTCAAAAGCCAAGGAAAATTTCAATGATATATATATTTTGATTTAAAGCTTTCGTGACTGCAGGGATTCATATTCTTAGTTCTTTCGGTAAAGTCACGTAGAAGGGAAACAATACAATAATAAAAATATAAAACAATAAAATTATCACGACGTTTCGACTGCAACACAAGCAATCATCATCAGGTGTGAAAACCACAGCAAGAAAATGTGAAAAAAGTGACGGTTTTTTTTAACGTTAGCACCACGGCTACCATGAAAGATTCGTTCATGAGGCTATCCACATATACAAACACAGACAATTTCAACCGAGAAAATGGATTCTGGATTAGCAATCATTGGAAGGATTTGATAAACCATTTCGGGTCTTAATTGATTGTTTATGCTTACGGTGGCTTTCAGACAGCATCCATTATTTTCGTCTCCCCCCTCCTCTTTTCCAAACATAGATGGACTCGTCCACCTGAATAACTGACAAATCGCTCTCCGTGGTGCTAACGTAAAATAATCGCTACTTTTTTCAAAATTTCTTGCTGCGGTTTTCACACCTGATGATGATTGCTTGTGTTGCAGTCGAAACGTCGTGAGAATTTTATTGTTTTATATTTTTATTATTTTATTGTTTCCGTTCTACGTGACTTTACCGAAAGAAACAAGGATATATATTATGTTAGCAAGGGCAATTATAATAATATAATGCACATAGAAGAATAGCTTAACATTTTGGCCATCATGAATGTATTAATAAAATTGATATTCATATTTAAGAGGAAAATATACTCATGAGAAGAAATTCACGATTTTCAAAGTAGCACAAATACTGGCAATTAATGGTCTACAATGGACACCAAGCAGGCTTGAAATTAGGAAATTCTATCGGTTCAAAATTATACCTGCTTTGAGTATTGCCTGAAATCCATAATTTACATTTTTTTTCAATATTATATCATTAGATCACCAGAGATTGTAGAGCATTCGAGGACAACATCAAGTCCATACAGTATATTGACCTTTGAATCGTTTTACTTACATTTACGTGAAGAAGATCTTCCTCTACAGTTTAGGCTTTTATTTTATCTCACGGTGCCATAGTTTGTAAACAAAGAAATAAATCAAATGTTCACAATTAGTATACTTACCTATATTTCCTGATGTCACAGGTCCCTCTTATTCCAGGCTTTATAAGAAATGAATTACGAGTAAAATTAGTTTTTAAGACATTTACTTATTAAAATGCAGTATGTAACAAATCTGTTTATGAAGCACATTAATATTGCCATGCAGTATCGAATGTTTTCTTCCAGACTTGTCCAGATATGCAATGTATAGCACTGTTCTGTGCAGAATATTACCTCTATGCACGTGTGTGTTACTATTTGTGCTCTCACGTTGCTTTTATCGCTTGGATTTGAATGCTGTGCTTTTATTTACCTTAATGCAGTACGTTTCCATTTAAGGTCCTCAGACATTGTTATTACTGGCCTACGATAATAACTGGGATCCTTGCAGTCACGAAAACTTCAAATCTATATTGGGTTTATTATACTTTAGTATTTTCAGTGAGACCAAGACCTTTTTTTTTCTTTCCCCGTCCCAGTAATTGATGATTATTTGTAAGCAAGCATTTTTTCGTATGGTTAGTTCATCGTCATTCCATTAAAAAAAATTACTGCAAGAGGAGTTAAGTTATACCAATTCAATTCGCCATTGAAAAAAACGAGCTCCTTATAGCTTTACCCGAAATCAGCTGACTTGAACGACTTGCAGTTGGGTTGTTTTGTTGAGAGTCAATTTTAGTAACTCGTTTAAAATAAAGGCAGTTAAAAACATGAATTCTGCAATGGTGATAATGTTTCGGCAAATGTTGCTTTGTAGGAAAAATACACACTTTACGGAATGTACACAGTACGCGCTGGTCTTTCCAAGCTTGTAATACCACTGGCTGGAAAGGATTTATCTGTGGAATTATCCTTTTTCCCTTTGTCGAGAGCAAATTATAGAAGCTATTGAAAGCAACTGTCAGTGTAGCAATCTCCGATAAAGCAGCAATTTGTTATTGCTTTTGAGTTTATTACGCAAGAGCGTTTGCAGTAAAACAATGTGCCGTGTGCAATGAACTTGACAGAGCAGGCTTCAATTACCCTACTTAGCACGAGAGGGCGCCTTCAATGAAATTTCAGTACTGTACTGTATAGTGTTCATATGAAGTACATGATAGATCTGTGCTCAGTTACAGTGTTTAGTGCAGTAATTCTAATTACAAGCAGCTTTAACCGAAATTACAATTACCATGGGTTGCAATTCATTACACGTTACACAATTGCAATTGGTCCAAGGTCTGGTGCATGAAACCCATTGTCTTCAAGTTCCAGTACAATGGTTGTTTGGGTATTCGCTGATTTCGTTATTTTTACATTCACTTGTATTAATGTGGTGAATTAAATTAACATGTGTCCCTCGGTTGCCAATTCTGTGGCTCAAATTTCAGAAGTGAATATTACAATTTTGATTTAAAGCTTTCGTGACTGCAGGGATTCATTCTTGGTTCTTTCGGTAAAGTCACGTAGAAGGGAAACAATAATTGATTGATCACGCTTAAGGTGGCTTTCAGACCGCATCCATTCTTTTTCGTCTCCCCCCTCCTCTTTTCCGAACATAGATGGACTCGTCCATCTGAACAAACTGTCAAATCGCTCTCCGTGGTGCTAACGTTTAAAAATAAACCGCTACTTTTTTCAAATTTTCTTGCTGTGGTTTTCACACCTGATGATGATTGCTTGTGTTGCAGTCGAAACGTCGTGATAATTTTATTGTTTTATATATTTTTTATTTTATTGTTTCTCTTCTACATGACTTTACCGAAAGAACCAAGAATATTACAATTTAAATCAAATATTAATGTATATAACCGTTTGGGTAAATTCCATTAACCCATTCTGAAGGAAGTTTTTTTTAATTTCCTCTTACCTAGTTAAATACAGACCGCTAGTTAACATAAATTTAGCAAATAACAATCTTGTGTGCATGGCCGATGCTACGTGTGATGTGAAAGAAGTTCAATATACATACAAGTCATGGACCGCCTGAAAAACAACGTCTACCTAGGAAATGGAGCAATGAAATCAGCTCTTTATTTTACCAGGTAAGGCTCACTGAGCTATACAGCTCTTTTTCAGAAGTGACCTGGCCACAAATGATAGCTCAAAGAAGTGGCTTATCATTGCGCGGAAATGTATATCAGCCACATACTGTAATCGCACGTTGATTCTAAATGTGGAAGGAAAACCGAAGGACCCGGAGAAAAATACACGTGACCACGGGGAGAACATGCAAACTCCAAATATACAAGAGCCAGGGTTGGAATCGAACCCACGACCTGTATACTAGCCGAGGTATTTAACATCTCACCACTGTGGTGCTCAGTTCATGTCCAGTTGCCAGGTTTATTGTCACATTGCAGGAGCGTGAGGTCAGGATCAGATATAGAATCTTTATTTGTCCTAGATAAATCCCATGAGCTATGAAGCTCTTTTTCACAGATGTCCAGTGGGGGACGAGTCAGAAACTTAACAACGACAAACAATACAAAAACACGAAGGGTTTGCAAAGTATAGGGAAGGTAAGCAAATCACAAATTAAATACGTAAAATAGATTTCAGTTTGTAAGTTCAAATTGCACAAGTACACTAATTCCCACGCTTATCCAAGGCAGAAAAACAACAGCAAAAACAATCTCAGACTACACAAAGACAACACACAGTCCCTCAATAAAATTGCACGTTGAAATTGAACCATTGATACTTGGAGTAAGGATGAAAGTTACTAATCACATTTGAAAAATGCACATGTATCTAGAACTAATCATCTGCTTCAGGTGGTGGTGGCTTGGCAAAGGCCGACAAGCAAAGCAGTGGATTGGCCATGGCTGATATTGATGATATAATGGCACAGTTTAATGGCACATCTTCATGGAAAACCTTGCATGACCAAATGTTGACCACATTGCACGTGTGTGGAACAATAACGGCGAATACGGCAATTACATGGTACTGTATTGGGTCGCAATTATATTAATGTCTCTTGAAGGTAAAAATAATGACGCTTGAAATATATCACATTGGTAATTGTTAATGTTAGGTAATATGATCAATTTAGAAAAAAAATTAAGAATTTGGCAGCATAAGGAAATAAATTTAGTTGGAATATTTTTACCTAATATTTCTAATTAATGGTAATATTATACCGTATTGTTATTTTAGTCCGTTTGCGTTGGCCTGAGTACGGTACTATATATCAGGTGTCTGCTTTCAACCTTGGTTTATTTTTTGTATTTCCCTACGTAAATCTCAAAACACGTTATGCATGTGGCACGCAATAACAATATAGCCACACCTGCAATATGATTTAAACAATTTAAATGCAGGTTCCAACATACATGCAATTCAGTGTTCACTTATGACAAAGCCGTAACACCCTGTGCATTTTAGTTAGCTCTGGTAGCATACAAATTTATGAATTGTACATTAGGTTTGGTAGCTGTCCCAATAATACAAAATGTGAAATACAGGTGAACAACATTCATAAATATATATATGTGTAGTAGGTTCAACTGAGTTGCAGAAATGCTCTTGGAGGTAACATATTTATTTAACACCAACACACGGGGTAACTGCCCCTTAACAGAATAACAATCTATGGTGGTGACCACCAGGCTAACTACACTAATTACAACGTAACTAGCTTCAGTAGCATTCAATTGCTTTGCATTATTCTTAATACTGTATAGACATATTCTGCGTGTTGAAGTTCATTTTTTCTACTCAGTATGTTAAAATGAAAGCCCTTCATTGTTTTGTTCGGTATGTGTGACTTAAAATCAACATACAGTAAAGGTTAGTATTATGTACAAGTCGTTTCTTTCTAATCCCTCCACTACCTTTCAGAATATTTTCAATAAACATTGCGTCATTGTTGCCACGACAACGTTGCTATCAAGCAGCAAGTTGCTGCTGTCCTTACAATGAGCATTCCCTTCGCTCATGTCTTTTTCTTGCATAGAAAATAACAAATGCCCATTCGACCTAATTAGGGGTTCTTCCCGTACGTTGCGTCTTACATTAACCCCCAAATACGTTTCGTTTTCGCTTTTGTCATTTTGGTGACCCATATCACTTGCAAATGAGACAATCCTTTGTCTCTTGAGATCTCACCTGGTTAAACAAAATAACTTTAATTAATAAATAAATAAAAAACCACCCAGCTCATTATTGCCAGAAAAAAAACCCAAATATGCCCAGACGCACATTCAAATGGTACTGGAAGAATAATCTACAAAAAAAAATTAAGACACGTCCAAATACATCGGGACTTATTTATTACATGTGTAGTGACATCGCGGGATGTCACTGTACAGTGCCGGCCCTAGAGAGGTACGGCGTGCGATGTAACGACATCACGGACACCGCTATGATGTGGGTGTAGTACCGGCCATAGAGAGGTACGGCGTGCGATGTAACGACATCGCGGACACCACAGTGGTGTGAGTGTAGTACCGGCCCCAGAGGGGCACGGTCAGCGCTGATTGACAGCGCTGGATGATAGCGCTGGATGGCACCACGCTTGGCGTGCAATGCCAGCCCTAGAGTATCAGGTGTGAGAGTGCCGGCCGTCGGGAAGGGGTTACTGAAGGCCATGTACTCTGGTTGACCCGAGAGGACACGTGATCGGTTAAGTCCACAAAGGGGCCCCAAGTGGGGGCTAGGGGTGGTCACGTGGTCGGGGTCCAGATCCTGCTAGAGGCTTCTGGAAGGTGGTCGTGGCCAAGGGTGCAGCCAGCCACGCCGCAGAGAATATCAGCCGGGTCCCCCAGAGGGGCCGGCGTTGTTGTTCATCCTGAAGAATCCTTCAACAACGTTCCCTGAGTCTCCAACACGTGGACTTGGACCCAGGATGTGGTACCGGTCCGCCGTAGCTGGTTACGTTGTAATTAGTGTAGTTAGCATGGTGGTTGCCACCATAGGTTGTTATTCTGTTAAGGGGCAGTTACCCCGTGTGTTGGTGTTAAATAAATGTGTTACCTCCCAGAGCACGTCTGCAACTCAGTTGAACCTACTACACATATATAAGAATATGTTTTACCCCTTTCTGGCAATAAAAATATTCCTATATTTTGATACTGGCAAGGGATGTCCATGGAGTTAGTGCATTGTGCTATGCTCCCAGCAATCCGAGTTGGATTCCTGACCATGGCTTACATCTGTGGCAAGTGATATCTAAACTCGCCCTGGACGGCCCAAACCTGGACTATTCAGCGTGGTAAAATATGCTCAAGTAAACCTTATTACTGACAAGATGTGTGGAGAGGCTCTTCAACGCAGAGGCGCCGCCGTGGCGATATATTAATTACCTCGCCTAGAATGCAGGAGGTCATGGGTTCAATCCCAATCCTTGATGCCTGTATATTTAGAGTTTGCATGTTCTCCCCGTGGTCGCGTTGATTTTTTCCAGGTCCTCCGGTTTTTCCCTCCACATTTAGACTCAACATGCGTTTACAGTATTTGGCTGCTATAAATTTCCAGATAAGCCACTTTGTTGACCAATCTTTTGTGGCCAGGTTGCTTCTGAAAAAGAGCTATATAGCTCAGTGAGCCTCACCTGATGAAATAAAATAGTTTAGTATTCACCAGTGGATAAATTAAGGGCCGTCATTTATTATAAATACATTTACTGTAATGAGTCAAAGCGCGACAAACAACAGTATGGATGTTAATGAAAGTTTTGCTCCTATCATTTGACGTCGGAAAGACCTTTCATTTACGATGACTCCCACTCTAGCTGACCATTAGAGGTGATGACGGCCGAACGGCGCCAAGTGGCTTATAGATGTCGGAAGGTATCACAGTACATGGAATGGACATCACTGTCAGTGGTTTATCAATTAATTGAGACAAACATACTCTGCTGCAGATGTTGGGCCTGAGATTTCTTTACGAATACTGTAACAGCGAGTCATTAATAATGCATTGGACAGCTCTGTGTGGTTGTTTGTAGGACTGCTGTGAATTTGTATACAGGAATTTGTACACGCATGCATGATGGAAAGTGGCTGTGGAGAGTGCCATGGCTACAAAAGCAGTCAGTGTAGTCTCCATCCAAATGCAGAAGCATATTGTCCAATGATTAAAAGTCACCTAAGGATTTCAGGCCTATTCATATTCTTAGTTTTTTCGGTAAAGTCACGTTGAAGAGAAACAACAGAATAACAAAATATATATAAAACAATAAAAAATTCTCACGACGTTTCGACCATAACTCAAACGGTCATCATCAGGTGATGACCGTTTGAGTTATGGTCGAAACGTCATCATCAGGTGATGACCGTTTGAGTTATGGTCGAAACGTCGTGAGAATTTTTTATTGTTTTATATATATTTTGTTATTCTGTTGTTTCTCTTCAACGTGACTTTACCGAAAAAACTAAGAATATGAATTACTGCAGTCACGAAAGCTTTAAATCAAGATTTCAGGCCTGTGAACAAACAGTAGATTAAGAGAGCATACACAGAGGGACACTACTATACAACGTGTTCGTAACGGTATCATCCATCATTAATGAATTCTCATTAGACCGTTTGCACTGTGGTGGGACTGCTGGTAACATATTATGTACAGTATCTGGGATTTTTCAACTGAGTTTTGAGTCATCTGCTGGAGAGCTAGAGCACATCACAGAAGCGTTTGAAACGATTAACATCTGAGATGTTGTTGAACATCTGGGACTCTCTAGTCTCAGTAAGGTGCCAACCACCAGTAGACGTATAAAGGTTTAGACCAGGGGTCGGCAACCTGCGGCTCCGAATCCGCATGCGGCTCTTTACAGACTGCTTCGTGACGTAATGTATGTGTGTGTGTATGTATTCACATGCATTGCTGCTTTTGAAATATTGAGTTTTGTACCAAATTCGAAACAAAATGGCTCTTCTTGGTATTTTAGTTGCCGACCTCTGGTTTAGACAAATGAAACCGCTACAATAAAATCAGGGTGGTGCAAAGTGTTTGTGTGTATAATTATATTTATGGAGCTCCAAACTGTTGTTTAATCGTAATTCTCTAATAATGAATGATATATTTATGGGCACCTGATGTATCATAATATATCTCCTGATTATAAACCTAACACTTCCAGTTTCTTACAAGAAAAATATATCAAACCTGATGTATACCCTTAAATGGCTAAACTACTAATTAAACTAATTTGTATTTTACCAGGTAAGGTCCATTGAGCTATATGGCTCTTTATCAGAAAGAAGTTCAACATACATATATACAGTGAGGGAAAAAAGTATTTGATCCCCTGCTGATTTTGTACGTTTGCTCACTGACATAGAAATGATCAGTCTATAATTTTAATGGTAGGTTTATTTGAACAGTGAGAGACAGAATAACAACAACAAAATCCAGAAAAACGCATGTCAAAAATGTTATAAATTGATTTGCATTTTAATTAGGGAAATAGGTATTTGATCCCCTTTCAATCAGAAATATTTCTGGCTCCCAGGTGTCTTTTATACAGGTAACGAGCTGAGATTAGGAGCACACTCTTAAAGGGAGTTCTCCTAATCTCAGCTTGTTACCTGTATAAAAGACACCTGTCCACAGAAGCAATCAATCAGATTCCAAACTCTCCACCATGGCCAAGACCAAAGAGCTCTCCAAGGATGTCAGGGACAAGATTGCAGACCTACACAAGGCTGGAATGGGCTACAAGACCATTGCCAAGCAGCTTGGTGAGAAGGTGACGACAGTTGGTGCGATTATTCGCAAATGGAAGAAACACAAAAGAACTGTCAATCTCCCTCGGCCTGTGGCTCCATGCAATATCTCACCTCGTGGAGTTGCAATGATCATGAGAACGGTGAGGAATCAGCCCAGAACTACATGGGAGGATCTTGTCAATGATCTCAAGGCAGCTGGGACCATAGTCACCAAGAAAACAATTGGTAACACACTACGCCGTGAAGGACTGAAATCCTGCAGCGCCCGCAAGGTCCCCCTGCTCAAAAAGCACATATAGATGCCCGTCTGAAGTTTGCCAATGAACATCTGAATGATTCAGACGATAACTGGGTGAAAGTGTTGTGGTCAGATGAGACCAAAATGGAGCTCTTTGGCATCAACGCAACTCGCCGTGTTTGGAGGAGGAGGAATGTTGCCTATGACCCCAAGAACACCATCCCCACCGTCAAACATGGAGGTGGAAACATTATGCTTTGGGGGTGTTTTTCTGCTAAGGGGACAGGACAACTTCACCGCATCAAAGGGACGATGGACAGGGCCATGTACCGTCAAATCTTCGGTGAGAACCTCCTTCTCTCAGCCAGGGCATTGAATATGGGTCGTGGATGGGTATTCCAGCATGACAATGACCCAAAACACACGGCCAAGGCAACAAAGGAGTGGCTCAAGAAGAAGCACATTAAGGTCCTGGAGTGGCCTAGCCAGTCTCCAGACCTTAATCCCATAGAAAATCTGTGGAGGGAGATGAAGGTTCGAGTTGCCAAACGTCAGCCTCGAAACATTAATTGCTTGGAGAAGATCTGCAAAGAGGAGTGGGACAAAATCCCTCCTGAGATGTGTGCAAACCTGGTGGCCAACTACAAGAAACGTCTGACCTCTATGATTGCCAACAAGGGTTTTGCCACCAAGTACTAAGTCACGTTTTGCAGAGGGGTCAAATACTTATTTCCCTCATTAAAATGCAAATCAATTTATAACATTTTTGAGATGCGTTTTTCTGGATGTTTTTCTTGTTATTCTGTCTCTCACTGTTCAAATAAACCTACCATTAAAATTATAGACTGATCATTTCTTTGTCAGTGGGCAAACGTACAAAATCAGCAGGGGATCAAATACTTTTTTCCCTCACTGTACATACATACAAGTAATGGACTGCCTGCAACACAACATCTACCTAGGATATGAAGCGATGAAATCAGTTCTAAACTAACTATTTTTATTTTACCAGGTAAGGCTCAATGATCTATATCGCTCTTTTTTTCAGAAGTGATGTGGCCACAAACGATAGCTCAAGAGAGTGGCTTACAATGTGGAAATGTATGGTGTCCAACTACTCTTTAAAGCTTGTTTCTAAATATGGAGTGAAAAACTGAAAGAACCCTGAGGAAAATACGCGTGACCACGGGGAGAACATGCGAACTCCAATATTCAGGGTCATGATAGAAGCCACGACCTGTGTACCAGGCAGTATAGTTATCATCATGGCACAGTGGCACCACAAAATGAACCTCATATAGTACTGCACTTTTTGATAGACATGTTAATGTCAAGAGTCTTCATTAAATAGCATATTTGTTCCAATTACGCAAATTGGTCCTCATTTGTATAGATATTGTTATGACTCAATATGTTACAAATTTTCCCTAAACGTTCAAACCCTAACCCTGTAATTACCCAAACTACCTAGCTGTTGTAGGAACAATTAATTGTTTTTCGTAGAATTTTTACAAAATCTGTAAATTGAAGATTTCAGTTACAACATGTCCACATTAGTGGTGGAATGTAATTGAAACAGTAATGCTTTATTCACTGCAACTGATCTGACTTTCTAGTGGGACTTGGAAAACAACTCTGACTCGTGTTGCTGATGAAAATAGACGTGACCTTTATCTCTTGTTTTCATGGAAACAAGTGGGAAGGGTCTTACCCATCCTTTTTTCCATTGAAATGCAAATTAATTTTGACTTCATGGAAATTGAAGCCTTAAACAAGCCCCTATATAATCCTTATGATGTGCTGCAGTTTTTCAAAAGTGGAGGAGTGACTATACCGCAAGCTTGTCACTCATTAAGCATCGCTGTTATAAAGTCATGTGTTGAGGGCACATGAGCTGAGGCTTTTTTTTTACCTCATCTCAAAGTAGATCTCGATATAGCCAGACCGATCTAAAAAAGCCTCTTATGTTCACCTGATGTATCAGATTCATGGTGCACCAGACAGTGCCCACCAAATAACTTCCAGCAATATAAATGGGTACTGCGCAGTTAGTTGTTTAGCAGTTTTTTTCCATGGTGGGTTAAAGTTCAGGTACTTCCGCTGTTACCAAAACTCAATATTTCAGGAGCCGCAATGCATGCAAATACATACACACACACACATTACGTCACAAAGCAGTCCATAAAGAGCCGCATGCGGCTCCAGAGTCTCAGGCTGCCGACCCCCTGACCCAGTGAGAGGCCTTTTTGCCAGCACCTATGAACATCTTGGAGCGGAATATGTTGTAAATTAAATGTCATGCATATTTGAAGTTTGCATGTTCTCCCCATGGTCGCGTGGATTTTTTTTTACCAAATCCTCTGTTTTTTCCCCTCCACATTTAGTATCAACATGCGTTTAGAGTATTTATTTGAGGACTTTCAATTTCCGCATGATAAGCCACTCCAGACATATCATTTGTGGCTAGGTTGCTTCTGAATAAGAGCTATAAAGAAAGCTCAGTGGGCCTTATCTGCTGAAATAAAAAAAATAATTTAGTTCATAATTCAGCATGTACATAATTTGTTATGTTTATCAGTACACATATTTTCACGTTTTGGCTTGGAGTTTTTGTAGTGTTTTATGAAATAAATGTCCTTGAATAACATAATCTTAATTTAGTATTTTAACATCGAGTAAAAACATGAATGTGTACCTTCGTATTAGTTAAAATATTTTAGTGAGTATCTTTGCTTTATATTTTGCCTCTCGCACTTTAAAATGCTCAAACATTATTTTGTTAACTGGAACTCTTGTATTTGTAGCTATTTATTCTGTCCACTTTATGTTACCTTTTTCTTCAATGTGACAAATTTAATTACACCTACATTTACATTGTTACCACTATCTTCTGACAATATATTGTGGTGCAACTTTAATACAAGGACATTGCCTTGAAAGGACACTTGCTGGTATCATTGTACAGTTTTTGATTTTCCCATTTGCGTTTGGGCTTCTAACAGTGATGATTTGACAGCGCTGTGCTATGCAGCACTGGGAAAAAATGCATTCAGTGGCTCCTAGGCCCCAGAGAATCTCTCTGAGCTCATTTCCTTACGGTCAGGAAAACAATCGGCTAAAATAAACAACTAGCAGGAAACGGAAAGCGAGTAAGTCCCTTACTCAGCGGACGCTGTGATTTATGGTGTTTTTGTCGGATTTTATTTTTGGGAGGCCAAAAAAAAAAAGATTTAAAAACTGTTTGTCCCCTGTACAGTGTTACAGCACAGACAATAATGCCTCCCAAAAAAGTGGGTGCATGTACTTGAAATGCTTTTGTATAATTGCCGCACTCATTCAATATTGTTCCAATTGTCCTTTGACGTATTTGCGTATATGCGTGTTGGTTACTTTTTCAGGGAAAGCTGGTGAAGTACTTCAGTCGGCAGCTGTGCTGCAAGCAGAGCATCTCCAGCGCAGAAAGAGACCCTCGGCTGGAGGAGTTCCCGAGTCTCCACCACTGGCTGCGAATTGTGGGTCTGCACGGTCACGTCATGCAGGTAAAGGGAGTACCTACCATTGATTGGGGCTGTGACATGGCCGAGTGCGAGCACGTCTGTTGCTGGCTGGGTGCAGAGGTTCGCGGTTCGAGCCCCAGGGTGTGCCCTGGTTAATACTGCGAGTGTACGAACTATATATATGTAAAAAAAAAATACATGCTGTGAACCTAATTTTACATCACTTCCTGCTGTTTGTGATCATGCCTTTTGTGTGTTGTTATCTTTGTGTGCTTCACGGTGAACGTTACAAAAACCTTGTGATATTTAAAAAGAGTTGGCCATACGTGCCACTGTCACGGTACAAATTTGTCAAAGCAATTCTGACATATTGAATTGGAAAACACATAGGAACATCACCCGTCAGTGCACAACTTCGCAGGATCCTTTAAAAAAAATCTTGAGACTCAATGAGGCTTTCCAGTACAAATACATTTATTAAATTATATTGTTTTTCCGAATATAAATAAGCCTCACATGTGAACATAAGCTATTCCAAGACTCAAACTTGGCATGTCTCTTTAACCATGTTTTATTTTGGTAAGCGGTAGCTTCTTAACAAAAAGGAATTTCCAGCTGAAGGTGAATGAAGGCACTGTTGTGTTGTGATGCAGTGTCAAACACTTGTGAAATAAACCAAGTGAACAATCGGGTTTAATTGTAATCGCATTTGCGGTCATATTAAATTTTTCAACTGCACCTGGCAGGCATTGTGAAGGTAGTTTTCGGTGATGAGCACATTACGTGCTTTTGGGAATGAAAAATGTACAATATGGTACGTTCTTGGCAGCCAAATGATCACACAAACAAGACAATACAAAGAGTCGAACTCCGTTTATATAATGCATTGTTTGGGAAACTGCTTACGTGAAGTGGGAAATGTAAATTATTTGTCATCCTTCCCATCAGAACATCGGAAAGGTTTAAAACGAGAGGAGGCCATTCGGTCCATCTCGCCCCTTCGGACAGGAAACCACAGCCAAATTGGAAGGCAGCTAAAAACATGAACCAATCATTTCCAAAAATCTGTGGTCTTCCAGTAAGAGGGATATTTACAATGTGGTCTAGTCTAGGGCACCCCAGTGACAGCTGTGCGCACGTCTGCCAGTAGGGGGATCGTTCTATGTATAATCCCAATTGAGTAATTTGTAGGTGATTTTTGTGATTTGGCATATTTGCTCCATGACGCCATCACACAATGGTCTACTCTTGTGAATGAACGTCACGGGATCTCTAGCTTCTCCTGTGAAGCAGATGGTGAGTATTTTTTTCATGGTTAATAAACCCGCAGCCATTGGATTCAAACCTTGAACACGCCTACTTCTAGACCATGTTACCACCCCGTGAATCATGATGAGTAGTGAATGTCTGGTGAGTGTCAGGTGAGTGGTGAATGCGTTGAGTGTTTGAGTGGTGAGGGTCTACGGACTGTGAGATGTTTAGTGTCTGGTGAGCATTAGCTTAGTGTAAAGTGAGTGATGAGTGTCAGGAGAGTGGTTATTGCAAGACCGAGGCACTCAGTGGCGAGAGCAAAGCTAGTTCTAATCAATGCCATAATATATAACAAATCAAATCAATTTTAATAACTTAACAGTCTTTATCAATACACTGCTGGATGAAGGACTTCCCATATTATATTAATCATGGGGGTTGTTTGATCATGTGTTGGTGAAGGGGGGGGGGTCTAAGACACCAGTTCAGACATCACTGATTTTAGGCATGTCCAGGAATTGAACTCAGCCAGGATCACAGCACACAGTGTGCTAACCACTCCGCCACCCCAAAATATACATATTACAATCCACTGCTGGATGAGGGCCTTGTGCCGCGTTGATCGTGGAAGTTATTTGCCCATATTTCTTCACACTGGTCAGTGCGGTGAAGGTGTGGAGCATAGACGTTGGGAGCATCAAAGTACAGTGAAAAATGGATTTTGCTGCATTGCCCTGAGTTGCTCCCAACATAAACTCGACGCATCATTTGTCCTGCATTCTTCTTTCGTGTGGCTTGTATAGAGAGACTATTAGAAAATCGGTTGTATTTACCCATTCAATTGCTTGGTCTGAGAGTTGGTTAACTGCGGATACACCACCTTTAAATTATATAACATTAGCGACTGGGATTTTGCTGTAATAATTGTAGAATGCACATTTAAAGCATTGCAATGTATTGTGAAGTATAAGACACTGGAGCTGTGTAATTGAGAAGTAAAGAAGCCACTTGAAATGAGCAGAATGCTAAGTGATGTGGAAGCATACTTTCGTTGCTGTTGCACAATACAGGATTCCCAGAGGTTTCAAACACACCGCTAGTTGAAAGTGGGACTCCAGAAATCAATTACACGCTCTCAGGGTAAATCTGCCAATGCTATTTTTGTTTGTGCTGGGAAATATTTACACTTCTGCGACTACGAAAAGCAGAACTTTGGGGAATGTGGGCACGGTGCATCTTGTTGCATCAAACCTTGCCACCACGGTCTGCTTGCTCAATGTGTCCTCACTGCGTTGTTCCTAAAGCAGCCCCCTTTTACACAAGTGCAACGGCTTTATGTAGAACTATTCTTCAAGTGCATAATGCATTGGTTGAGTGCCGCCAGTATTTGCACCTTTTGACAGTGATGCACAGTGCAATATAAACATGGTTTTCGCGCTAAAGTGGTTTGCTGACTAAAATGGTGAATCGGTTCCTTTTTTATTCATATATATTTTTTGTTATCGATTAATTGCCAGTCATTATAAAATGGTGGACACAGGGTATCCAGCTGCCAAATTGTGGGAAACTCATCGAAGCACAGCGCCCCCAGTATGACGCGGTGACCGCTGCATGGTGATGGTGATGGTGATAAATGATGATTACGATGGTGGTGTGATCCCAGCGATTATATTCTGCACTCACAACAAGTTTGAGCCTCTTGCATATAAATGTGGAATTAAGCATGCCAATGATATGGAACGTTTCATGCTAATGTTTGAATTGTGCCATTGACGCAATAGTCAATAGATTATTCGGCTATTTCTACAGTTGATATCTGCAGTCCTACTCTGTTTACAGATGCTTCCGTTGTTAGAGCAGGTAGGTATTGTTTCCAGGAAATATTTGTTGCAGTATAACATGTTTGTGTGCACGTACACTTTTCCTGTTTCGTTTGGCTTCCGCATTTAACGACAGCGTTGATAAACACATCCAGAAAGCACAGAACAGGGAACACGAACTAAAGTATGCATGTGCAACTTGGAAAACTTGATAACGCGCACGTATTTTTTTAAAGGTATACCATTCTTGTTTCCTTTAAACACATTGCAATCCACTCTTGAACATGTGTAATTAGTCTTTAAAATATATACGGTTCCTGCAAAGTGTCCTGAAATGAAGTCGCATATAGAACCTACATTAGTCAAACATTTTTGTTTACATCCAAAAAATTGTATTTCTATGCAAGGAAACCCATTATTGAGCATGCTATCTGAAACACACTGTTGGGGGGGACCTTTCGTTGCAGGAACTATTGTCTGAAGGAGACCTTTCTCTGGAGTGCCTCCTACCCATGACAGAAGAAGAAGTGCGGGAGACTGTGAAGACATGCGGAGGCAGTATGGAAGAGTGTGCCAGGCTGATTGCTGCCCTCACTTGTCTACGCAATGCCCACCAGTGTGGTAATTTGAGCCACCCAGTATGTGTTTGTCACATGCTGGCTTTTGCTTTGCCTTTTTATGGCGCTTAGCGCCATAAAAATAATGTGGAATGTTAGAACCTTCTGTCTGTGGCAGTTTGCATATGTTTTATGATGACTCATTTATATTGTAGCAGCTTTTGAATTATCTTGTAATGTTTTGATGGAGTCCAGTTAAATGTCCTGTCAAGTGAAGCAAGGAGCATTAAAGGATTTGTTATGTAATAAACGTCAGCCAAGTTTTATTGGTTCTAAAATCAGCCTGTTTGTGACATTCCTCTGTTGCCAGTTTGTTATACAGCTGCAAGCTTTGCAAGATAAACTAAGCCAATGTTCATTTTCAACATAAAGATTTGCAATCTCTATTAACCACTATAACTTTTAATGAAACCCACAACATACGGTGCATGCACTTTATTGTGTTAATGCAGGTGCACAGTGTAAAAGACACCATATAGTTAAAACTTGAATCTAAAATCATAGTTGTAATTTTGGAAATGTGAATTCTTACAATTTCAGTGTGTATAGCATTTTTGAAAAAATGTAGACGTGGATTTTTTTCAAAACAAAAATCATTGGCAAGTAAAACCGGTAAGGCACAGGACAGTGTGAAAATTGGAGTCGTATTCACATGTTGGCAGAATGGGAGGAACACTGCCATTATGTTCTGAATATGTAGCTGTTTTTATGCTCAACAAACTAAAAGTGCCCTTGAGATTTATTTTCGTGCATTTGAATTAGCCCGGCAGATTCAGTCGTAATGTTTGAGAATAATTATTGGGCACTTCATGACCTCAAAGGGTCTTGCACTTTTAAGCTGTACGACCAACTTATCCAAGTTGTTGCCTCTGTGGTTAACACAAGGACTGTTAAATGCTGGAGCTGAAATTTGTAGTCACCTTGTACCTGTATTTGTCTGACGCGGTCCGGTTTATTTTTGTTTAAACATTTCCTTTCAAGGCGGCAGCGACTCCAAGCAGGAGTGGGTAATCTCTTGGCCCACGAAGGAATCTCCCACAACTTCGGGCTCCTCCCCGGAGGGATCTCAGCGTTCGTCGCGTGGCGAGCTGCCGCCCCTGCCGGCCTCAGACTCGGGCATCCATGACGACTGCGGGCAGGTCGACGCGCTTGCCTCCTTGCCGTCCTCACCCAGCTTGATGCGGGGCCGCCGCCTGCCCACGCCCACGCCGCCAGAAACCCCACCGCTCAGCGACACCATGGCCACGCCGCCCTCGTCGTCCACGCCGGCAACGCCCGCGACCCCTCCGCCGCCCCTGGGCGTGAAGAACAAGAGGTCGAAGGTGAGGAATGTAAGTGTCAGTTTTTTTTTATATATTTGTTCTTCGTGCACGTTAAAGGCGACTGCTGCTCTGAACTGTGTGTATGTGTGTGTGTGTTGTGTTTGTGTGTATGACTGCCAGTCATCTCAGTCCGTCAACCCATGGCACCTGGGTCTGCCCTGTGACCTCTTGCCAGCGGGCTTTCGACTCTTCACATGGCCTTAAAGTGCACATAGCCTGGCACAAATGCTGTCGTGACATCACCACCAAGTAGTGGTGAATGGTGGTTGTTGTTGTGTTAGATTCTTCTCCATTCTTGTGTATGGCAATATATTAAGGAGCTAGAGGCCAATGTCGAGCTCTGCTAGCCGTTAAGGGGTTTCGGAGAAAGTTAGTGTAGTTTTGTTATTCGTCCATTGAAGGAGCTCGAATTGTAGTGGTTTACTATATGGTCCATAATTCTGGTTGCATGGCCACAGTTGCTCTCCTGTGACTTGTGTCTTTGATCTTCCATTTATGAGGGAGATGTGCGCAGCAGTCTGTTGATGTTCTGATGTGCTTGTGTGTAAGATAAAATAGAGGGGTGCACATAATTGGTTGATGGGTTAGAAGTGTTAAATGATGACCGAGATAGTTAACGTTAATTTGATTTGTCTGATCTTGGGTCGATTGGTTATTAGGTTTGTAACGATTCATTTATTCATCATGTACACTTGATTTGTTTACTTATGACAGATGGTAGGATTAGGGCAGATCGTTGAGGTATCTTGGATTCTACAGCAGTATCTGACAGGGTAGAAAGCATTGATGAGGTGTGGTAACATCAGCGGCTTGATGACATCCTGATCTTGATAAAATCGTGCGTGTGTAAGATTGATCTCTTCTCACATACTGTGTATGCAGATGATCTCTTCTCACATACTGTGTATGCAGATGATTCACTTGACACCCTACAGTCACTAATGGTGCGACACTCACTGCGATGTAACAAAAAAATAATTGATTCGCAACCCCAAATCGTAACTGTTGATCAAGTAGTGAGTGGGACGAAGCCTTGCATGCCTGATGAACTGCCTGACCGTGCGAGGCTGCATTTGTTGCGATTGTGTATGGCTACAAAACACTTTAAATGGATGTCAAAAAATATAAATGGATGCCAAGGGAACACTTGATGTGGCATTGAGGTGTAATGACAGACCGGCATTGTGAGAAAAGAGAGTGATTTTCAGTCAGAAAAAAGTGGTTCCATACAACTAATAATAGCTGTAAAAAATTTTCTTTTTGCATAATACATAAAAACGCTTTGCTTCCTACTGACACCTGCAATAAGGGTGTGTGCACAATATTCCATTGCTATGCACTGCCAAAATCAAGAGCCTGGTTTTAAAACCTTCAATGCCACAGCCAAGGTCCTCTCGAACAAGCCTGCAATCATCCGTGCACGCTAATTTTCTCAATTGCAAATGATCCATTACAATTCTTGAAATGTTTGCTTGTCTCTGTGCTATCCACAGGGTTAGTGAGCACATGTTTGAGCACAGCATTGAACAAAGTGGATGACATAATCCACACTAGATGAACACCGGTCCACCAAAATAATTTTGATTTCTGCGCTGACCCCACCTACACATTCCCTTGGAGTCATACACATTCTTAAACAGTCTGCTCTTCTTATGTACAATAACATAATGATCTCGCGATTCTCATCGGGTTTCTCAGCAAACAAGTCATGATTAAAGTCTGCTAAATAAATGCACAAACATCCTCCCCATGTACCAGCTCTCCTCTATTGCTTGCCTCTGTCTGCTCTAAACCCACATTGGATATATTTCCTTAATTGGGATTGGCGTCTGACACTTAAATGCGCTCGTTCTTTCATCCTATTCAGCAAAACTCTATTGAACATTTTCCTGGAATACTCGAGACACATCTCCCTTTACTTTTTCCACATATCAAACCTTATGTTAATGTATTTTCTCCAATCCCTGGTGGTTTGTTGTATGGTAGATTAGTGAGCAGTAGCTATTCCTCTCCTGATGTTTGTGAATGCCATTGGCTGCTCGTGATGCTTTGATTGCCCAGGTCCCACTACCCCAGAGTTCTTCACGAATTTTTGGAGGGTAGGGGCGGGCACTTTGGTCGATAAGACACATCATTGTGAGGTCCACCATTGGTTTTGACGGCATGATGGGGTATTTTCACATTGTGTTTTGTCGGGGGCCGAATCAAAGGCCACCAGGGGCCAGCAGTGGCCAGCGGGCCTTGCAAATGAAGAACACTGCACTACCCTGATACTTCTAGTAGTTTCTCTGCCTTTGATGATGCTATAATTACCCATGGTCCTGCTTCCCCGTTGTGGTATTGTTGTCACAACTGTAGACTCATTTGCCTTTCAGGATGCTATGATTAACACGGGGGAGTCCCAAAATCCTCTTTTGGGTGTGATATTCTCTTCTGGAAGTCCATAATCTGCCCAGGTTTTTGTGCTACATTAAGGATCCTGTAACACGAGACCATATCCCCTTTAGTCTCCCCCGTTTAAGTGAACACCCTACTCATGCTACCCATCTTCTGGAATGGCTACAGTATTTGATTTAATATACATATTCTGTCCATCACAGAGTATATACATTAAATCAAATACTGCGACAACTGCTCCGTATTGTCAATGTCCTCAGTCGCTCATCCTTCCATGGTGCACATCCTTCAGTATTTTAGATTATATTTGTAATTCTTTGTAATTCTTACATGACTGACTAATTGGGCCATCTTTCCATCTGGGGAATGGAGAATTTTCACTTTTATCATTGCAACTCGAACGATTCTATCCTTGCTTTATCTGTTTTTTTTTATTAATTGCCAAAGATACATTTCTGTGCAGTGCTGTTGGGAATACCATTCTACTCACAACTTTCATGTTCAGTCTACACGTTAATACCTTGTTCTTCCAGAAATGTGTGTATATATTTTTGAAGCTACTCCTCCGTCGCTAGTCTCCCCCTCATCTCTTTTGACGAGAAAATGTGCTTAAAACAAAGATCTACTGGTAACGTCTGCACGTCTGTGCTTTTATTAGCAAGCGTTGGCAGGCGAGGCACAAAGTCTCCCAAAGCTCTTTAGTGACGCTTGTGCCGCACCGCTTGCCGAGTGATTTAACTTAAGGTGATTTGATTTGAAGATGCGGCCACCTGGCACACCCCCGCCACCGGTGTCACGCAAGCTGGTGCACCTCCTCCCCGGCTTCCAGACCTTGCATCGCAGCAAGTCGCACGAGTCTCAGCTCGCGAACCGGATAGAGGACGTGGCCAACATGCGGTAAGCCGTCTTGCTGGTGGTGCTGCTTCCGCCGCCGCCATCATCTCTCGCGCGGGGATTTGCTTTGTGTGCGCCCAGCTTTCTCATGCCAACGGTATGCGTCACTGGACATGGTGCGCTGCTATAATTGAAAGTGTCCGCGCCCCCCCATCGAATAGCATGCTAATAAGCACAGTTTGGTTACTTGTTACGGTATTTAAATACATCTTGTTAAATTCAGCCTGGTATATTTTAAATTTCAAATTTACATTTCAGTTTTGTTCCTCCAGTGTACAAAAACAATGCGCTTGCAATCTCTTTTTGAAAGATACAGTGAAATCAAATGATACAGCTTTCAAACCCTTGCAGCTATTCATTTTGTAGTAAAAATGTGACACACCGGTGTGCTGTACTAGTAACGAATTGGCATGTTCTGTTTACGTGACAAACCTTACTAGTTGGCTGTGTCGGGTGTTGACGGTATTAACAACACATTCATATTTACGCGATCTAACTATAAAAAAACCTATATTATGAATGTTTTTTCTGCTCTACTCCAGATTTAGCGTAGATGTGTGAATTGCATATTCTTTTAAATAACATGTTTTTGAAGATCCGTAAAATTATTAATATTACATAATTGCAGCATTGCAAAAGTGTGTTAGTTCATGTGCTGGTTTTCATCAGTTCAGCGTTTCCGCTGGGTACACCTTGTTGTGGTAGGTGTTACGTCAAGTTTGTGGTTATTGTATTCTGAGGCCACGCGAGTATTGTGTGCTGGTATTATATTTTGTATTGCTTTTGCGAAAACTGTTGCTAGATTATACAGCCACATCAGCACTAGAGGGCAGCACGGGTTAATTTAATTGACGTAGAGTTATTTAAAATAGACTACTTCAGTGATATTTAAAAGAAAATTGTCAGAAGGTGTTTTAACATGTGTCCAGCACACACATACCCAATTGTAGTGTAACATATATTTAAGGTGACTTTTGTGGTAACAGGCTAGCGTGTGCATTTACTGATAAGATTATACGATTACTGCGGTGTGAAATGCATTGTGAAAAAAATACAAAAAAAATCAAGCTGTGTTGCTCATTGCTTGGCTTATATTCAAGTGACAACGAATGTTAAATTCTTCCTTTCCTCCTTTACATGCGCATCTACTTATCTCCTTCCCTCCCTTCCCCCCCAAAAAACACTATCAGGGGTTCCAAGAAGGCGCGCCCTTTCCTGAACCCGGCAATTCAGGGTGGAGCGGGGAGCTGCGACAACTTGCCCGTGCATCCGCGTGTTCCAATAAACCCTGCAGAGCGGCTGGCACGCCAGGCTTGTGGCTGCGCCCCTTACACGCCCACAACCCCACCCATCTCGGACGATCCTCCCCAGAGTAAGGCCACTCCAGCCCGAATATTACTGTTCTATACACGTAACGACGCTTCACCTCTTAGTAACGTGCGTTGAGGTAATGCTTGCGAGAATTAATTATTCACTTTGTAAAATCTGCACAAAGCAATGATGCTACATTTTAGGCTCGTGAAGCAAACAAAGCTGTACAATAGGCACAGGGAAAATGAGAAACAATACAAACGAGACCATAATAATTATTTTTAAATACCAAACGCTTCTTTAATGGAATTGCGGACCCTGAATACTGAAAAAATTGATTTGTTAGTCACCAAATCATTATATACTTACGCCATTTGATAATTTTGTTTACTTTTTAAAGTGTACTTTGGTGCAGAATGTGAAACAACTTAAATTCATGTTACTCATTGGTTTATTCGGTAAAGTTACGTATGTAGAAATCAAATAAAATTATATTAAAACAAAAAACAATCACGACGTTTCGATCACAACGCAAGCGATCTTCATCGGGTGTCAAGAACAAATCACGGGAGGTAAATACAACAAAAAGATGAGAGACGAGAATTCAACAAACATGAAAAAACATTATGTGAAGCACATCTAGTCAGGCCAACAACACAGACACTTCCTGGTGGACCACGAATTTCAGAAGAGTGTTAAATTTCGTGTTCAACCTTTGGATTGCACATACCAGCATAGATAGAATGAAAAATGCGAGGTACACGGTCAGTAGAAATACATATACAAGTCCACCAAGAGGTAAGGAGGGAGGAAAGACAGACAGGGAGGCAGAGAGAGAGAGAGAGGGGGCAGCTCAAAAAAGGACCACCTCTTGTAAATACAAAACGGCAGCTCAAAAAATGACCACCTCTTGTAAATACAAAACGGCAGCTCAAAAAAGGGCACATCTTACACATAATTACAACGGTAACTTCCCCGTAGAAGTGTGATAATAAAGTATTAAAGCTTTCGTGACTGCATAAAATTACTCATTGTTTTTTTTCGGTAAAGTCACGTATGTAGAAATACAATAAAATTATATTAAAACAATCACAACGTTTCGATCACAACGCAGCGATCTTCATCAGTTGTATTTACCTCCGTGATTTGTTCTTGACACCTGATGAAGATCGCTTGCGTTGTGATCGAAACGTCACGATTGTTTTTTGTTTTAATATAATTTCATTGTATTTCTACACATGTGACTTTATCGAAAAAACCAATGAGTAATTTTATGCAGTCACGAAAGCTTTAATACTTTATTAAATTCATGTTGTCTCCAAATTGAGTTTTTTTATTATTGTGCTCTAACTGGGCAACTGCATGTCTGGTGCTTTTTTGACATTCAGATTCATTTGCGAGCTACAGTCAGTCTCTACTTGGCTCAGAGTCGAGGCTATTAGAGTTGCACTCGTTTAGTTTTATATCAATTGCCTTGTGTAGACGCATCTATTGGCTATGCTCTGGCTATAGTTGACGATAATTTCCCGACTGAATTGAAATACGAATGATCGCGACATGTATCAGCCGTCACTTTGTTTTGACTGAATATTTACTTATTTCTTAGTTTTTTCGGTAAAGTCACGTTGAAGGGAAACAACAAAATAATAAAATATATATATAAAACAATAAAAAAATTCTCACGACGTTTCGACCATAACTCAAACGGTCATCTTCAGGTGTGTTGGTTTGCATAAATTTATTTTTAAACGGCGCATTTATTTATTTATAAAAATAAATTTATTTCTAAACGGTGCATTTATTTATTTATAAAAATACATTTATAAAAATAAATAAATGCGCCGTTTAAAAAAAAATTATGCAAACCAACACACCTGAAGATGACCGTTTGAGTTATGGTCGAAACGTCGTGAGAATTTTTTTTTATTGTTTTATATATATATTTTATTATTTTGTTGTTTCCCTTCAACGTGACTTTACCGAAAAAACTAAGAATATGAATTACTGCAGTCACGAAAGCTTTAAATCAAAATTTAAATATTTACTTGTGATGGCCATTAAATTAACATGAATATGACATGTTTGTTCATGTAGTTGTCATACTTTTTATACACATTACACTTCATATTTCTTACATTTTTATTCTTGGTTCTTTCGGTAAAGTCACGTTGAAGGGAAACAATAAAATAATAATATATATATAAAACGAAATTCTTACGACGTTTCGACTGTAACACAAACAGTCATCATCAGGTGTGAAAACCAACGGCAAGAAACATCTGAAAGAAGTGGCAGTTTATTTATTTATTGTTTTTAAACGTTAGCACCACGGACAGCGATTTGGCAGTTTGTTTTAAGGACGAGTCCATCTATGTTCGGAAAAGAGGAGGGGGGAGACGAAACATTTATGTATGCTGTCTGAAAGCCACCGTAAGCGTGAACAATCAATTAAGACCCGAAATTGTTTATCAAATCCTTCCAATGATTGCTAAGCCGGATTCCATCTTCTCGGTTTAAATTGTCTCTGTGTTTGTATATGTTGGATAGCCTCATGAACGAATCTCTCATGGTAGCCCAATGGCTTGCAAAGAACTTCTGTCTTGGAGAAGTCAATGTCATGTGAGCCTACTAATATTAAAATACAAAAGAGACCTGATGGTTCAATGAGCCACTCTGTCTACAGGAAAGCTACCCATACGGATGCTTATCTGAAACCGGATTCCCACCACCACCCATCACAGAAGAATTCTCTCATCAAGACTCTGCACCATAGAGCCCAATGCATATCCGACCAGGAACACATAGGCAGTGAACTCAAGCACGTACACCAAGCTCTTAAGGCTAATGGTTACTCCGACTATACAATCCGCAAAGCTATCACTCAAACCATGAAGAAGGATGCTCTTGAGGAGCCTTTCAAAACCATCACTTTACCCTACATTGCGGGGATCACAAAAAAGATCTCCAAAATCTTGAATAAACAAGATCCAAGTACGTTTCAACACATTACATAAAATCCGTGATCTGGTTCCGTCAGTAAAAGATGTGATTCCGGACATACAGTACCCTGGTGTCTACAAACTAAGTTGCCTCTGTGGTAGTAGTTACATTGGAGAAACCAAATGACATGTCTCGGACCGCATTCGTGAACACAAAGCAGACCTTAAACACGGTAGGACCAACACCTCGGCCGTGGCAGATCACTGTTATAATTCAGTAGGTTCACATGACATTCACTTCTCCAAGACAGAGGTTCTTTATGAGACCTCCTTTGCCAGAAACAAGATATAGGAATAGGTTTTACCCTTTTAACTGGCACAAAAACTGACACCTTTATTCAAGGCATCATGTTTGCAATGACCACAACACAAGCAGTCAAAATGCAAACAAAAAAGACAACTCTGATAATAATATGCACTGTCCTTGAATTTGATTGGTCCACACCCGAGACAGCTTTTCTTAGAGCCTAGTCTCCATTGGTGTTGGACCAGAAGACGCCAAAAGGCGTACAACTCAAAAACAGCGCACTATCAGAGTATTGAGGGCTCGGGGTGAGCATTAACATTATGAGACCTCCTTTGCCAGAAACAAGATATAGGAATAGGTTTTACCCTTTTAACTGGCACAAAAACTGACACCTTTATTCAAGGCATCATGTTTGCAATGACCACAACACAAGCAGTCAAAAATGCAAACAAAAAAGACAACTCTGATAATAATATGCACTGTCCTTGAATTTGATTGGTCCACACCCGAGACAGCTTTTCTTAGAGCCTAGTCTCCATTGGTGTTGGACCAGAAGACGCCAAAAGGCGTACAACTCAAAAACAGCGCACTATCAGAGTATTGAGGGCTCGGGGTGAGCATTAACATTATGAGACCTCCTTTGCTCACCCCGAGCCCTCAATACTCTGATAGTGCGCTGTTTTTGAGTTGTACGCCTTTTGGCGTCTTCTGGTCCAACACCAATGGAGACTAGGCTCTAAGAAAAGCTGTCTCGGGTGTGGACCAATCAAATTCAAGGACAGTGCATATTATTATCAGAGTTGTCTTTTTTGTTTACATTTTTGACTGCTTGTGTTGTGGTCATTGCAAACATGATGCCTTGAATAAAGGTGTAAGTTTTTGTGCCAGTTAAAAGGGTAAAACCTATTCCTACAGAGGTTCTTTGTAAGCCATCGGGCTACCATAAGAGATTCGTTCATGAGGCTATCCACATATACAAACACAGAGACAATTTCAACCAAGAAGATGGATTCTGGCTTAGCAATTATTGGAAGGATTTGATAAACCATTTCTGGTCTTAATTGATTGTTCATGCTTACGGTGGCTTTCAGACAGCATACATTAATTTTTCGTCTCCCCCCTCCTCTTTTCCGAACATAGATGGACTCGTCCTTATAAACCAACTTGTCTAATCGCTGTCCGTGGTGCGAGCGTTTAAAAATAAATAAATAAATATATGCGGACCTCCACTTCTTTCAAATGTTTCTTGCCGTTGGTTTTCACACCTGATGATGACTGTTTGTGTTACAGTCAACGTGACTTACCGAAAGAACCAAGAATATGAATTACTGCAGTCACGAAAGCTTTAAATCAAAATTTACTTAAATTTTTATCATACTCGTGTTGGGTAATGCTTATTTAGTTTTCAAATCTATTGAATGATGGCGAAGGTATTATCATTGTTCTTTCATCGTATATGCTTAAGTGTAGATTGATTTCATGTGTGTTTTGCTCGTCATAATACTGGGTTGCTGAGCAAGCAATATTTGTGACTTGACAACCATTCATAACCTGGCTTAAGAATCCTGTTCCCCACCCCCGTTTCTCTACCCAGACACACTGACGGTACCTCGGTGGTCTCCCCAGAATGCACGCAGGGACTTTGGAAACTCAATAAAACACAGGTTTGCAGTCTCTCTATGTAGATAGTGAAATAATCTTTGTTTTTTTCGGTAAAGTCACGTATAAATAAGAAATAATAAAATAACATAATAGCGTATTAATCCCTGCAGTCACGAAAGCTTCAAACCAAGTTTATAGTGAAATAACTTCTGCTGTTTTAACATGTTTTTAACCAAACCCAATTTCTCCTTGATCTAGATTACTTTAAAAAAATCCAGCAGTAAGATTTAATGCAGGTTATTACCTCCCTGTATGTTTATTTTTGGCTCATTGCTAAAGGAGCAAAAATTATTGTGTATCTTCTCCATTACAATTATTTGAAAACTTTCCGCACTTCCGATTAGTACGGCTGGCTACGTTCGCTGTGAAGGAAGTTCAACAACAACAGGTTCAACATGTGTTGGTAATACTGTAGAAATGCTCTGCTATCTAGGTCGACTGGTAAATGCTGCATTTGTTTGCATTTCTTGGTAGATTTTCGACCAAATACTGGATGTCACAGACCTGCATGGTGTGTGCGAAGGGAATGCTGTTTGGCGTTAAATGTAAAAACTGCAAGTGAGTGGAACGATTTTAATCGCAGCAGAACATGTTCATTTACTTTACATACATCCATACATGTGGTTTCATATTTTACGTGAGGTAATGTTTCGACTTGTGGAGAAGGTTTGTGTTGTTTCCGAAGCCGCGGGTACATAAAGGGGGGGAGGTAGAGCGCTCAAACTTTAACACGCGTGTAAAAATTATACTGTGTAAATGTTTCTTCAGGTAAACATTTTAATACATCATGTTTTGTATGGAATTCACTTCTTGATGTTTTGACAAGTTCTAAAACGTAAAACTGGATTTCATGAACATTTTGGAGATGAAATCAGTAAAAATCTAAAAACGCATCCACATTTTTGTTTGGCTCAGTAATACGTTTATATATTCTTCGCATTATATTGTATAGCACAGTAGAAACTTTCACTGTACATATGGATACCATGTATAAGCACAGTTATGGTATAAGAAACACATTCTTACATTCCACTGATAGGTGAAGGAAAAAGGCAACTTCTGATGCAAGCACACTTAGCCTTGTTCCCAAGGGGGGGAGGGGGGGGGCACTTATATCCAAAGTCGGCTTTTTCTGAATATATTCAAGAATGTTGTGGTTCATATTCTTAGTTCTTTCGGTAAAGTCGCGTTGAAGGGAAACAACAAAATAATAAAATATATATAAAACAATAAAAATTCTCACGACGTTTCGACCATAACACAAACGGTCGTCTTCAGGTGTGTTGGTATGCATAAATGCATAAATGCAAACCAACACACCTGAAGACGACCGTTTGTGTTATGGTCGAAACGTCGTGAGAATTTTTATTGTTTTATATATATTTTATTATTTTGTTGTTTCCCTTCAACGTGACTTTACCGAAAGAACTAAGAATATGAATTACTGCAGTCACGTAAGCTTTAAATCAAAATTTAATGTTGTGGTTGTCGCAGTTTCCCTTCCCTATTTTTGGTTTGGTCAAAATAAAAATGTGGGATTTGTCAAACAGTTATTTACAATCCACGTTCCTACTAAACAATTTTAATCAAATCCTGTTTGTTTGTTTTTTTTTAATGCAGGTTAAAATGCCATAACAAGTGCACAAAGGAGGCGCCTCCGTGTCGTCTGCTATTTATACGCCGTAAGTGAGAGGCTTTCTGGAACTCTACAGGTCGAAAAACAAATACAGTAGTCGTAAAAGCACTTTGTAAAAACCGTAAGATGAACAAACGTAAATCCCTTTAGCTTTGGCGGTGGTGCGGCACGCGATTGTAATCCAGCACTGGCGAGGCGAGGCTTGGTGGATCGACGCACAAATGTGAAACTCTCTTCCCATGTGGCGTCGAGGGTGCCCATACCCCTACTCAATTGTAAATGTTATTGGTTTACTCGCCTTCGAACCGATGTGCTGAAGTAATAGCTGATTGGCACGTTTTGTTCAGTGACAAACCTTAATAATCAGCTGCGTCGGATGGTGGTGGATTAATGACACATTTACGCGATCTAACCCAAAAACCTTTATTACGAACTTGGTGGTCAGAAGAAGGAGATGCAGCAAAGTGCAGACGAATATCATCTTTGCTTTCTGTATTGGTGCCCTATGCTGACCTGACAGCCATTTTGTTGACAATGCAATCGCTCACTTGTCCCATAAGCATATCATGATTAGAATAATGTTTAGTTTTATAGAGTGTTCATGCACATTTCATCTCACAGAGATACAATTTTAGTTTTGACCCCTCGTGTGCCTGGTTTTTCTCCAGGTGCTCTGGTTTTCGTCTACATGTATCAACACTCATTAATTTGCTGAAAACATCTTAATATCTAGAGAACTGCAGAGTTTGGGGATTTGTTGGCACTGGTTCACCACATGGTTTCCTTTCAGCTTGGCTGTGGGTTCTCAGCAATTGTGAGATGCAATTTGCATGAATGATGCTGCTGTATAAAACAAAACATTGTTTTAGGCTTATTGCACAACTGAATATCGCACCATCGACAAAATGGCTGCATTAGGTCAGCACAGGGCACTAATGGTTCTTTGTTATCAGCGCCAGATAATCCTTAGCAACCAGGGCAAGTTTTTTTGTTCAATGTTTCCATGATAAACTGTCTCTTGACTTATTTTACATTAGCTTGCAGTGTGCAGGGTTTTTATTTTAGCGTTGCTCTGCGATTGGTTTGTAGTCAGCCAATATGTAAAAGGTTTGATTTCTTTTTTTAAACCAGTTTTAATCAATAAATATAGCAAATCTTTTAAATATAGTTTCCCAAAGCACATTCATTGCCGTGATTTACCACAGCAGCAGAAACACCACATTAATTAACCATATTCATTTTATAATGAAACAAATATGACCTTTTTTCTCGTGATGCGTGCAGCGGGTTTAAAGCGCACGGAGTCTGTGCCCTGCGACATGAACAACAGACGTCCCCATCGCATGGTTGACTTGCATCAGAGCAAGACGCTGCCCAGAGAGAAGGTACCATTATTCTTTAACATCTCCGACATAAATCTAGGGGAGTCGCCAGTGCCATGTCCTGGCGCGGTAGTTGAAACGATGGGCAAGTTTCTTAAATCATTTCCTCCTTGGTCCACCTCGGCGTATGAATGGGTTCAGGACAGTCGAACAGCACGTTACGTGTAGTGAATACTCCCACCATTTCCTAGACGTCTTGCCAGCATGGAAGAGTAGGCCAGACACCATCTAGAGGAGCCTTTCAGGAGCTCTCTCTCTCTCTATTAGAGGCCCTTCCACCAGCAGTGCCATGAGCAAGACATTGCAGCCCAGGCTACACCTTTTACCTTTACTTCAACATTGTAAACTTTTGCTGATGTCATATTAGCCTTATCTGCAGAGTTGAAATTACTTGGTTAGAATGTGTTTTCTGGACAGCTTTGGTGCAGCAAAAAATCAGTGAAAAAAAACTAGCTTTTTCCGTGTATGAAATGTGTGAAGGCAATATCATTTCACAGTCTGAATAAATGCCTTACAACGTTCAAGAAAGTAGCCTAAAGTAATACAGTCGCAGATTAGTCATCGTATATATTTGTAATTTTGATAACGCATCTTTGCATTTAGCTGTATTTCCACGTGTTCTTCAACTTGGTGAATAGGTGTGTCGTGTATTACACAAGGAGTCGGAGGGTAAACTTGAGGCTCCCGGGCCCGGACTGCCAAATCTTTGTTCATTTGCATGGTCGTGCATCTTGTTTCCGTTATTTTATGTTAACAGTAACGGGTGCCACAGCAAGGTTACCCACTGCATTTGGCAACTCCATCGATGAACGTAAATATTTTTGCATTTCCACTTTCGTTTTTAAAGCAGGACCAGATTTCGGTGCCTTACCAGCCGGACTCCAGCAGTAACCCATCGAGCACCACCTCATCCACGCCTTCCTCACCGGCTCCACACCTCATCTCCAACCCCCCTAGCGCCACGCCGCCCTCTCCCTGCCTCCACCCGTCACCACAAGCCGTGCGGCACGCCAAACCGCACTTCAACTTCGCCGGTAGCTCCATGCACACGCGCCCATCCGCTCTGCATTGTGCCCTCTAAGCACTCTCGTTTTTTTCCATTCTCCGGTAAATTATCAAAGTATAGGCAAACCGCAACTACTTGAATGTCAGTCATTCGCAGATTTTGTTGTTTGCATTTTTTTTTTTTACTCCAGCAGTGTAAATTATGGTGTTTAAATGACCGCTTGCCATAAATTCCACTCGTGGCTATCACTGTGATCTGTATTCTACTTAACCCCTGCCAACTGCCATGCCTCCCTTTCTGACCACTTTACCATTACTATCATTGTTGCTTTTTATCATCGTGTTTTCGCCTAATTGCCATTGTTGCAGTCCTCTTCTATCCCCAGCCTGTGTTTCGCTTGCCCCTTCTCTCTTACCCCATATCTCACATCCTAAGTGAGGCCACTTGCTTTATTCCAACTGTCTCCCTTGTCTTTCTTTCTCCTTGTCTCTACTCATGTCTCCTGCTTACACCGTGTCTGTATCGCTTATCTGTGTCACACTAATCTCACTCGCCAATTTGCACACATCCATTGAATACTGAGCACATGTTCACCTGCTGATTCGATCCACAGGTGTATGCTAACTCTTTGTTTGTGTCTGTATTTACTGCTGTTGCTCATATCAGCAGCGCACTGCTTTCAACACAAGCAGCAATTTGTTTTCCCAGGTAAGTTAATTTGCAAATCTTTCAAAGGTCTTTTACAGAATATCAATAAATAGAAATTTAGGTTCACATTCTTAGGCATGCAGAGTAAGGCTGGGGTTACACAGCATTGCTGAGTATACATAACAGAACGTAACAGCACCTTCAGCGTCAATTAAGTGATGTCAAGAGGAAGATTAATCGATGAAATGGAGACATTTCCATAACTATGATACAAGGCCTGATTTTATGGACAGAAGGAACGAGGCAATACCTGAAATGTTTTTTTCTTTTCAACTCAGAGTTCATGAGAGAAGTCCAAGGCCTAGAAAAGTATAATAGAAGTGTTTTTTTTTACGACTGAAGTGGCTGAAACATTTGTGAGAACTATTGATGCCATAATCATAATTTTAATAATAATTGGAATGTATCGCCCATAAAGAAAAAGTGTGTTATTTTGTTGACCTTGTATGTTCTTAGTTTAAATGTAATTTAGGTAAGAATTTGACCCATCCTATGAGCACACACACGCACTACATCACACACCATGTGATCTGAGTTAAGAATCTCCATCGTGGTGGTGAAGATGTTTTATGTGACAATAGGTTATATGACGTTCATAAAAAAAATTCTGTTTTATCACAGCTTTGCGATAACTTAACATTATCATTTGAAATATGCGATATTTTTCACATCACAAAAGTCATGATGCACAGGATTTATGAACAGAACATAAAAATATGCAATTATATCAACGTCACTGAATAACAGCTTAAAAGGTCCATGCCGTTCTTATTTTTCTTTTCACAAGTGTTACCATCCTCCCGTCCACTCGTACACTGATAAATCGTAACAAAGCTGATCTTTTTTGTTTAAATGTTGATAGATGTGTCTCCTGAGATTCACAAGAAAACTCCACAAGTGATCCTTCATCCAGTCAACTCCGATAATGAGTATGTATCCAAAATACTACGACATAATGTTCATCATTTTTGGGCCTTTTTGCTTTGAAACTTTTGTTGGGAACATGGCATTTTTGCATTTGTTTTGTAGGTCAAATGAAAATCAGATTCTACCTCCTTTGCCTGGAAATCTGCCAATCCTTGAGGTATGAGCCGCTTTATTCTTTATCATCCTTTCTCATCTCTGCATCACAAAGTGGCAGGGCTATTATCGGTGTGTAGTGTGAGCTTTAACAATAAAGGGAAGCCCCCCAGTTACAAGCTGAATTATCTGCCACGCTTGCACAGCTTTTTGAATCATTTACAGAATATACAAATTATACATCTGTTGCATTGCAATTACAACATTGTGACATTTTGTAATTTTGCCCACTGTTGTTTTGGCCTGTGTGTCTATAAATATAACTTTTAATTTATCTGTTTGCATGTTTAGTGTTTCTATATAGGGTTTTGCTGCCAGATAGCCTGTGAAAAGAACATGTTGGGGGAAAAAAGAGTGCAGTTTGGCCCTTAAATCCCAATATGTCCAGCAGTTTTGTAGGCGTGAGTGGCTCACAAATAGAAGGTTTGAAAGTTCAAATCCTGGTTGGCGGTTGACTCAGCCCATCATCCCTCTGGTGTTGATTAGTATCACTTTGTGGTGATGTCAGTAGTAATTCTCTTGTGGATAGACTAGTTCCTGCCAAGGGAATTTGGAATTTCCACCACTGATTCAGGGCTGTAAACAGGTGATGAACACCACCTCAAGGCTTACTTGACCATGAAATCACTTTGACTTGACTTGTTGTGATTGAACCGTATGCATTTAAACATTTCCACAAGGTGGCAGTACAGTCTACTCAATGGCTCTTCCACAGGCATAGGCAGGTTGGAGACTGATCCATAAGTTAGTTATAGAATGTAAACGTTTTTGTAAAAAAAAATATTTTGTCTTGTTATTTTGTCTGTCTTGCCATAATAAGCCTTCAACTTTCTCTAACTCTCGTGTTTAGCATGAGCCGAATGTAATTTACCACTGCCCATAAACAGAGCGTTTTTATTATAATGTATCATAATATATCAGAGCAAGCAATCTGGGAAAAAAACCTTTCCTCGCAGAATATAATTAATTTCAACTTCATTTTCAGGCAGTATCCAGTAGGCGATGTCATTGTGTACATTAAAATTCGTATTTTTTTATGACCAAATCAGCCAGAAGTGAAACACGGTTAAATCTGGAGAGTGTTTGGATGGGCGACCACCATGAATAAAGTAGGCACTGTAGATTACTGTGGGGCCACGTTGCCAGCAGAGGTCAGTGCCACAAAATCCATTGTTGTGCTATACCATGCTACAACGTCTATGCTGCCTTCATCCATCCGCACTGACCAGTGTGGTGATGTACGGTCAAATAACCCCTTGACTCACATGGTGTTAGGAGACCCTCATCCATCTGTGGATTGACTCAAGGTGCTGTCCAGTAAACTGTACACAACGTGTGTAACATTCACCGACAATACCTTGAACTTTATGCCCATTAAATTCCGTTATTTTTTTTTATTACATCTTTCACATTTGTACGTGATTTATCGTCGATGGCAATCGGCCGTTTTCTCTGCAACGCGTCTCCGTGAACGTGGCCACTACTGGCAGATTGAGGCGAGTCCTGATCCAGAGCCGCTGTCGGATGAGGAGGATGACCTGGAGGACCTCCCGGACGCCCTGTCGCTCCGCAACCTGCCCCGCAAGCAGAGCCAGACCACCATCTTCCTGCAGGAGTGGGACATTCCTTACGAGCAGCTCGCCGTCGATGAGCTCATCGGCCGTGGACGCTTTGGCAAAGTAAGTCGTATATGGCACCATCATCAGTCATGATCTGAACTAAACTTTACATTTTTACCAGGTAAGGCCCACTGAGCTGGATAGCTCTTTTTCAGAAGTGACCTGGCCACAAATGATAGCTCACATGAAGTGGCTCATCGCGTGGAATTTTACATCAGCCAAATACTCTAAACACATGTTTATAAATGCGGAGGGAAGAACTGGAGGACCCGGAAAAAAATCCACGTGACCACGGGGAGAACATGCAAACTCCAAATATACAGGTATCAGGGTCGAAATCGAACCCACGACCGCCTGCGTACTAGGCGAGGTAGTTAACATCTCGCCACCGCAGCGCCCCTGGATGGAAACCTGCTCCCTAAGCCTTCACCATCTATCATGGTCCTGCAAAGTAACAATCTACATAGCACCAGCATACAAGTCTCTGGGCGCAACCCTCTCCCATGGCTGTAAACAACTGGGCTTTAGACACTTGTGACTCGTAACAGCAAGGATAATGCCCAGGACTTGAGAAGTGACTTCAGTTACACTGCACCCCACCCCATGTCAAGTGAGGTTGTCACGTCGTGTGCCAAGATTCACATTATGCCTCTCCACCAATGTCTCACCGGTGCTGATGTTTACAAACTGCACCAGTTTTCCTTGAAGGCTGAGCTGAGCTTCATAGCTCTTCGGATTCCTCCAGTATAAAACGAGATTCTGAAGATATTTTCACCGATGTTCCGCCGGGTTAGTTGCGAAGTGCGCCAACCACTTCGCTATTGCTCCCCACAGGAAAAGACAAAATTATTTTATACAAAATGTGAATATGGACACATAAATGCATGAATAACCGCAATATAAGACATTTGCTTTTATCACTGTCAGCCTTGGGGTAGATGTTTCACATTCTACGTTTATAACTTTGTGCTCTTTATGCATGCAATTACTGTGCAAATGATGACTGTAAATTATTTTACAAGAACTTTTCAGAAACCCATATTAAAGTGGTGATGATGATGATGATGATAATAATAATTGATTTGCAAAGTGCTCATAGTAAATGCATTTACTAATTTCCATCAATGCCTGAATAACGTAAACAAAAACAATCGAATTCCATTTTGGAATGCTAATGTGAGGAATGTCATTAAATACATTACTAACCAATACATGTTTACATGAATATTTGGATGCAATCTTGCCCCATAATTGTTTTACAACTCATTTTTACAACTACATTATGTAATAATTGATTTACAATACTCCATTTTTGGCTGCATTAATGTGCAGAATATATATGACACATATACTGTCCTCTACTACATTGTGCTTCCACATCTATGCCTCCCCGCCTTCCTCAACCCGCATTGACCACCGGTGAAGTATGGCCAAGTAAATTCTTCTATGTATTTTGAACTTCTTTCGCCACCGTACATAGCTAACCCTGCCAATTCGGAGGCCCTCATTCAGCAAGCGATTTTCAACTTAACCAACAATATTCTCTTACATATAGCAGCAAGGTGTATAGAATCCAGGTCAATCTATGATAACATTGAATATATCTATAACGTGACATGGTTACTTGTGAATTGCAATGGATAACGTAATAGTGGCTGTTGGAAAGTAATCTGATTACTTCACAAAACAATGAAAACAAGTGACATTATACCATTTCGTCCACATTTTATGTAGGTAAGTAACGCATACACTTTCATAATCTTAATTTGTATACGTATATATTCCATATATTTTGTATTATACGTTCAATCTTGACTTAAAGCTTTCGTGACTGCAGGAATTCATATTCTTTGGGTCTTTCGGTAAAGTCACGTAGATAGGTTCAAAGAAAATCACAAAAAACTACGACATTTCGATCGCACTACAAGCAGTCATCATCATCATCATAATATACGTGTTTTTGTCTTAATCCGGGGCTACCCTTCCCTTCGATTAACCCGGATAATCAGGACTTGACTACATTTTTAAAAAAAGGTCACAAAGCAAACACCGAAACATGCCAACAAGCTGTTGCTGTGCTCTGTCGCAGGTATACCGTGGGCGCTGGCATGGCCAAGTGGCCATCCGCCTCATCGAGATGGAGCGAGACAACGAGGCGTTTGTGAAGCTCTTCAAGCGGGAGGTGATGGGCTACCGGCAGACCCGGCACGAGAACGTGGTGCTGTTCATGGGAGCCTGCATGAACCCCCCACACCTGGCTATTGTCACGAGGTGCGGGACACAAAATGTGTGTGGGGAGGCGGTGGGGGGGGGGGGGGTTAATCAATTGAGGTCACTTTCACGTAGACGTATTATTTTCGTATTATCTGTTCTGTTGGCATCTATAACATGGGGTTTACATGTGCCAAATGTAAAAGTTAGTTAGGTGCTGAATCACCTTGTACCCACAGGCACAGCCAGAGCCATCTCGAGGGTACTGTGAATCGGGGTGACCGCCCCGGCCCCCACGCTTTCGGGGGCCCGTGCTTCCACGTCACGGTGTCAGACGTAAAACTTCCAGTTTAGTTTGAAGGCGTCGGAGGGTTCCACACAGTGTGATTTGCCCTGGGCCCTGGACCCCACTATGGATGGCCCTGGCGACAGCTGCCACGGGGTGTGCCCTTTCAAGTCTTTGAGATGACACGTGATGTAAAGTGCTGTGAGATGCCCTGGCATATAGGAGGCTAAATCAAACACATAATTAGCAAGATGGTTGTACACAGGTCCTCTTCTGAATCAACAAAATGAACGTGAATGTTAAAAAGAAACTGGGTGTGCCCAACTCTTGTCCTGAAAATGTAAAATACAAGACATTATTTTTCAAAATGTAGCGAATTTATTGAATCGTGAAAATGTTTGAAATGATTGTTTGACCTTAGTTTAAGAGTTTGTTGTGTTAAAAGTACATGCAGAACATTTAATAAAAAAAAATTGTTTTACCCAATTGTACCATAAGCACAATTTTATTTTAAAACTAAACAACAAAATGTGCTACGGTTAATCTTTTTTTAATATATATTCGTGGCAATTATGCTACAGTGGTGGAAGAGCTGCAATGAGATTACATGAAGGGAGTGACAAATTGCCTTTGAAGAGGTGGAGTGACGCAAGGACATGAACTCTGACCGAGGCTTTTTCGCAGCGGCGTTGGCGCCAAATCTCCGCGTGGCTGCCTTCCCTGCTCACAGCCTGTATGCAGTTCCTCGCTCCTCCCGAGTCGATCTCTCTTGGAGAGCGAGCGAACGCTGTGCGACGCGTTTCCACAAGTTGCAATTATTTTGGAAGGTGGTTTCTGAAAATTGCAATGGATATCAGTAATACCAATGCAATCCTTGGGGAAAAATTTATCCTAACGTCGCGGTGAATAGCCTTGGTTGATCGTGTATATCTCTTTGCGCAAAGGTAAATATATCATCACTCTCAAGTCGTGGCTGTGAGCCACGTGCCTAAAAATAGTATCTTATTGTTGATACTCATTCATTAACCACCATTGTTGGAAATGTCTAATTATTTAACCAATAAGTGGAAAGACTAAAACCAGAAAATTTTCACAACAGTGCTGTGAATAGATTAATCAGCTACTGCTATAAGGGCAATGACATTTAACACGGTGTGTATGGTGTGTATGCAACGTAATAATGTGCTTCGGTACAGAAACGCAATGCAATGATTTTAATTCACCCACTCCCCACCACCAGTTTGTGTAAAGGAAGGACATTGTACTCTTACGTTCGAGATTCAAAAACCAACCTGGACATAAACAAGATTCGGCAAATTGCGCAAGAGATTGCCAAGGTAAGGGGCATTTGTTGTTGTTGTTTTTTTTCTTCCACTTTTTCCAAGAAGATTTCACTATGGCACGCTACATGGTGACTGACAACTGTTTTGCACACTGGCATTTCCAGGTGGCTACTGAGAGATGGTAACTGGGTGGGAAATTATTATTGCAGCAGTGGATAGATCATGGCTGACTAGGCATGCAATGATTCAGCTGCCTCGCGATTTGAAAAAATTGTCGTCTTTTGCATTCTAGAATAAATTATATCATCGGGTTGTTTTAAGTCTCTTGTGTTTCGTATGTTCTTGTTGTTTTTCATTGATGTGTAGGTAACAGTGTATATTTTTGTATAAATAAGTGCTTCTCACACAAAGTGTAATGTATTTTTTGTGAGTGTAGGAATTCATTTTAATCGATGAGTTTAATCGTTGCACGCCTTATGACAGTTTTTAATCTAAATTAGCAAGACATTTCATGGACTGAATTGCAAATACCGACAAAGAATAACAACTTGAAATCTTGAACCTTCTTTTCTGATAACTCTAAAGACATTTAGAATTCCATTTGAGATTGATTCCATTTCAAGTGTCTTTTCCTTTTTACAGGGACTTGGGTACTTGCACGCCAAAGGGATTATCCATAAAGATCTTAAGTCCAAGAACATTTTCTATGACAATGGAAAAGTGGTGATAACAGACTTTGGACTCTTCAGTATATCCGGGGTCATGCAGGATGGCAGGTACGTTGTCACGATATAACTTAACATGATTTGCATCTGCTAAATTATACATCAGACATATCCCTGTGGTCTTCATTACTAAACCTGTTCATATGCCACCAACATATGAATCATTTTACAAAGGCAGTGTATAATGTATTAATGTGTATAAATTAATGCACTTTCATAATAAGTTTAACCACACGTGTTAGCTACAATAGTAGCACTTAAGATTCACTCATCCCTGATAATATAATATATTTCCGTGGCGATTGCTTTTATATGTTTAATTTGCTCAACAACATAGAACACTTCACACTATTTAACATTTAAAGTTTCATCACAATCGGCTGCAAGCATCACGATACTAATGATGCCATTCAGAAAGAAAGAATGCCTAGTTGACGACGTTGGTGCCACTGCTGTGCTTTGTGAAAACAGGAGGGATAGCGAATTGAAGATCCCGCACGGCTGGCTGTGTTACCTGTCACCAGAGATCATCCGCGTGCTCTCTCCAGCCATCGATGCAGACAAGCTTCCCTTCTCCAAGCCTGCCGATGTCTACGCCTTTGGGTGCGCTCTCCTGAGCTTTGAGGCTGTGTTGATTGCATCCACAGTATTCTAGAGAGATTATCTCAGTCCATTTTCTATCTTAGTCCAGAAATAGCCTGCGTCAGTCTTCATAATTTGACGTGTTATTATGGAACATGTTGATGAGTAAAGCATTTAGAGGCCACTTTGGTGGGGAGACACTGCAGCCTGGTCATGTCTTGTCACATGATTAATAACATACAGCAAATTCAAATCATGGTCCACTAAATGTGCAAACAATGACATCTTAACACTTGATGTAAATGCTCTCGTCTGTTGCAGAACGATTTGGTATGAGCTGCAGGCGCGCGATTGGCCGTTTCATGGGCAGCCCGCAGAGGCTATCATCTGGCAGGTGGGAAATGGGTTGAAGCCAGACCCTACGCCTGTCAGCATGGTGAAGGAGATCTTGGTACGTGACACTTTACACTTGGAGATTTTTTGCTGTTTTTATTATTTATGATGGCTCCTTTATCCAAGAAAGCCAAACCGAGTCTCCAGACCTTTTTTTCAGGGTGGGTCCTGTCAAGTTTGTTGCAGTAGGGGGTGATGTTGCTTGTGTAATTGCAATTGAGTGGTCTGTCGGTGATTCTTAGCATTGGGACGTTTGTCCAACACGAGTTACATTGCATATTTATTTTTAGCTATGAGGTGAAACCGCAGAACCCAGAGGAAACCCATGCAGAACAGTGAGAAAACATACAAACTCCACACAGAAAGACACCTCAGTTGGGAATCGAACCGAGGTCCTAGTTGCCACTCAACTGCAGCTTTAAGCATTTTACCCCATAGATTTCCTCTGATTTGCCACAGAGGTGTATGGCTGTGCCCAGTCCCTGACCTGTTGGTATGAAATCACCAATTCACATTTCAAAAGGAAACGTTCGTGAATGTGATCAATCCTTATAATATGGCCATAGCATTTGAGTGTTGTGCTAGTCGCCTGGAAATACATTGGCCAATGTAATCATTTAATGCAGGCACATTGTTAGAAACCTCAGGCTCAATTTGAACCGTGAAATAACTTAACTCGGATGTAAATGCATGTGTCAATTGGTTACTTGCCTGAGTAAAACAGATGTGAGAGAGTCCCTTAAATAGTAAATAATGTAAAACGAAAATGTACGCTCGTGACCTATACTCCCGTTGTATTTTTTGCTCAACATATTATTCAGCACCCATTAACAATACATGAAATTTTGTTTTATCTCTGCAAGAGGTAATTTAAATTGGCAAAACCAGCAGCATGGGTAATTTTGTGAAATCGAAATCCGGACTCCAGTATATGGTGCTGAACCCAGGGTATTGCAAGTCATTACTGGCGGTTATGTTTGGTGGTTGCTAGAGTAACAATTCCCATTATCATGCAAATGTGTAATCCGTGGCTCCAATGTATAGGGTAATTGTATATTTGCATATGTAATATATCATCACATTTAATGTAACTCTTTTTTAAATGTGCAATCGTTGTATGTGATATTATTCTACATATCCTTATAATGCAAGAAATGTGTATTAAACACCATTTGTCAGGCAAAGGTAATTTCATTGTCTGCCTATTAAAAGACTCGTTTATGAAGGTAGGTTCAGCAGAGTTAATGTGTATAAACCCGTGTATGTGTGTGTGTGTGTTTTTCAGGACATTATCTTGGCATGTTGGTCCAACGACCCAGAGGAGAGACCAACCTTCACGCAGCTGATGGAAATGATTGAAAAACTTCCCAAACTTAATCGCCGCCGCTCGCATCCCTGCCACTTTTGGAAGTCTGCAGAGTGAGTTCTTGACTGTGTGTGTGTGTGGACGTAGGCTGTTGAAATGCAATTACTCGATCGTCACAAATTGTCCTGCCTTTTCACTTGTTTGTTTGACGGCCGACTGAAACTTTTGCACGTGGCAAGCGTAAGAACAGCGGCAAACCATCTTTAAATATTGTCGAGAAATGTTTTGGCTTGCAGCACACTTGCCTCTGACCAAATCATCCAGAATGTACCAAATCCGGTCAGACCTACGAAGCTAAGAACGGTTTGAGCCTGGCAAGCCATTGGATGGTTGACCACTGTGCATAAAACAAGTGCAGTAGGTTTTGTGGAAAGTTGAGGGTTGTGCAGCAATATCCCTCCCCATCTTCAATCTGCACCGACAAGCATGGTGAGGTTTGGTCAAGTAACTTTTGCCGCCTGCATGCCCTCATCTAGCAGTGGATTGATTCACGGACTATTCATATACATGGCACTCTCAGTTTCAAGCACTTTTCTTCATCACGCTGGAAACTAAATTACTTGGGACAACTGTTCTGGTTCGTGCTCTTTTGGCAGGTGAATCCGATTTCTTTTTACTAAAAATAAGCTCTCTGCCACTTGAAATACTCAGCATAATGCAAAGGAATGTACGGTAATTCACTTTTAAATCATGAGCATTGATGAAGTGACCCGTTGATTCGGCGTGCTGAGGTGGCACTGCTAGGTTGCAAAGCAGGAAGATGTCCATTCATATAAGGATCCGAATATTTATTTATACTGCAGGCGTCCAATGAGCTGTAAATCTCTTTTTCACAGATGTCCAATGGGGGCGGGTCAGAACGTTACTACAACAAATAATACAAATATACGAGAGTAGTACAAAGTATAGGAAAGGTAATAAACTGGGTTCGCAAGTGTAGCACAGTTGGTGGTCTCAGCCACCGATAACTGCACGCACACAAAACTGGTATATTAACTTCGGGTTTTGCACATAAATTGGTTAAATTATTACGTCTGAGAAGAAAAATATATATTTATGTAATTGTGACTTATGTGATGAACACTACTCTTACGTGCATAAGAGGTCACGTGAAGAGTGGTTGAGAAGCAGGTCTGTGATATATTCTTCTGACACTGGTAGTGCACCGCTTTGCGACAGCATCTCTCTCATGTTCAAGATATCTCTGGAGACTCGCGCCCCGGAAAGATAAATTCCCACAACCTTGGGAACCACTTACGTCCCAACCTGCTCCAGTTGCCCTTACTGCATATTAGTTGTTTAATAGCCATGTAAAGAGCATTTAGCCATATTTATACTGTGCAATGTCACTTCAATTAGAACAACCCAAGTTGAGTCTCATACATAAGCCTCTGAATACTGCTGGAATGCCAACAATCGTACCTTTCAGAATAACGTTATGTTTGTTGTTAATGAATCTCACGAAATGCAGCTTCATGACATTTATATCCTGGAGTTTAATTTTGCTCCCTCCGATCTAATATTTTTGTTTTTTTCCATTGCAGATTATAGCATTTCGCTGCTTCAGTAGCAGGTGTCATAGCGATTACTCGAAAAGAACCACAATCGCAAAACTTCATAAATGTGGGAGGTGTGGGGGAAATGTAGAGACATGCATACAAATAACTTACGTGTAACGTGTAAAAAAAAAAACACCCTTGTTTGAAGATACTACTACAACAAAGCACGTTACTGAAGCATGTGCAAGTGTTCCGTTCTGCATCGAGCTGGCAATGCTTTGTCATTATCTTGCATATTCTTTTTCAATTCCCGTGCTGTTTCTCTCATGGTGAAACCAAGCGGTTTTTACTGATATCCCTGCACCTCCGCCCACACATTTGTCCTCGCTGTAATTTATGCGTTGGGGTACTTGAGTAACCTCCGAGCTTGTTGAATACTTAGAGCTTAGAGATGAACCAAAAGCTGTTGCACCGGGGAAAAGCTCTACTTGCCCAATTATTAAGATTCCACGAGAAGAAACAAATGTTTTCAAGTGAACTGCTCAACTAAAAATATGTTATACACGCATTCATGGCTGTTACAGACTCTGAAAGTACTGCAGGAACAAATAATTGATGAAATCGATGGAAATACAGATTTACTTGTGAACAGCGAAATCCATTTGGTTGAGTTTACGGAGACCATTCGTCCGCACCTTCAAGTACAACACGAGGCTTTCTGTGTGACAGAAAAGCATGATCTGGGTCATGTGAAACAAGGCACAGGGAAATCTGAATCAGTATATGAGCAACAAGCAAGTCGAACTCCTGAACAACTCGGAATTAACTTGTCCGTTTCACTGGAGAAACCACTATGCTTTTGGAAGAAGACTTGTGGCTCCAAGCACAAGATTGTTGCCATGCAATGCCACAAAATACCGCGGAAAGGTTTTAAAATATATATTTTTGTCACAACGCATTTCATTTTCACAAAAAAAATACATGTTTGGCCGTGTGGCCTTTGTGTAGCTGTCAGGTTGACTATTGAGTACATTCGACTACAGAACACGTCAAAAGCATTCCGTTAACGCAACCTCCGGGGAGATTAATATGCAGAAAAGTACAGCTGCTGGCTTAGGAATGACTGGCTTGATTAAAATCCCCAACCATTTCTGCACGGCGAGTTTCAACGTCCGTGTGTGTTGACACGAAGCTCGGGCACATGAACTGCGCGTTACACGCACACTGTTTGGCTGAAAAGACTGGTGTTGGAAGGTGATCACTCTTTAAAAAAAACATCGCTTCTGCATCCAAAACTACTGAGGCAGCACATAGTTTATTTTTAACAATGCATTTGTATCACTCGAGAATCATGTTTGTAGCTAGTGCCAAATATCTACACAGACATTGATGCCTTTGACTAGTTTCCACTACATTGCATTTAGTAAAAATATATATACAAAGGTGTAATATTCTATCATGTGTTTGATTTAAGATTTTTCAAAAACGTGCCATTTTTCATTATTGATTGCAGACAAATCGCAGTGGCCAGCCAAATGCTATACATTTTTTTACAAGTGGCTTCCTTTCATGCAAGCGTTCATCATGATTAAAAGCCGTCACAATGGATAGGTATGACTATAGTGGTTTATGCTCTGTTTAAAGAAAAAATAAAAGTTAATGTAGCAGAGCAATGTTGCACTATAACATAGCAATTGTTACTGTGAAACTGTGTTAAGATCTTGTGTGTGGTGCATGTTAACTGTCCCCTAGGTTATTTCCTTTGCAGTGGTGCAGTGGCATTGTGCAGGAAAAAAAATGTGGCGTTTTGCATTGAGAAAAGATTCTGTACGAGATGCTTGATCCTATAGGGCTGCGATAAAAATCAGCAATATGGAAATGTATTTGAAATGTTATATGAAGTAAAAAAAAGGGTTGGGTGTATGTCTCAGCATAATGATATAGGCTCAAGGCTTGAGTTTAATTTCATGTACAATTAAATTTGTTATTCCAACTTTGAGTGGGACCAAACTATTAGCATGGTTTTGTTTAAATTGCAGAACGAGAACTGCAATGTTAATTTTAAACCGTCTTTTTTTAAAGAAAATCTAAATAGGTGGGGTGCGAGCGGGAGGAAAAATGTAACTAGTGTCGTAGCATAAACTGAATGTGTCTGGGTCACTGCAAAGAAGAGTTGTGTTGTGAACAATTTGTACGTACCATTTGATGGCAAAGACAAGATGTACAATGGCGTATATTTAAAATTGGGTAAACTCGTGTACATTTTGAAAACAACGCGTTTTGTTGGTTGCCATTTTGTTTGTATATAAGACGTGAAAAGTTTCAGTATGGAGCAAATGTGACTTGCTTCTGCATGCAGTTTAAACGGGTCACAGAGATGTCACATACATTTTTCACAATTGAATAAGTGGCCCAAAATTGCTTCCATTTAATTTCAAATCGTTCACTGTTTAAAAAGCACTTCATTGAAATCATGTAATGAATCGAATCCATTTCTTCATATTTACTTAACTATAAATAATTAACAGTGTAATATAACATTCCAGATGCTTACAATTTTTTTTTTAACTGAGATAAACAATATATTACTGAAATTGACGTTATTAGCCGATATTTTTTGTTAACTTTAACCGTACTCTGGTATTCATTTGTGGATCTTAAATGCGTTAACAGCTCGCCTTTCTTAACATTTTCTGTATTTATTTTGTTACTGGAGCTGAGTGTAACTGGGTCCCGTATTTAAACTATCACGTTGCACGTTTTTAATTCTAGCTTGATGCCATGATATTGGCAACTAATGTACTAAGCTGTGAACTTCTATAGGAGTCTTAATTGTGCATTCACATTAGGACAAAGTTGACAGTTTGAGTTGGGGAGGTGTGACTATCTCACCATCTGAATCTTTTACATCAACTGTACATTTTGTATAAAACAAAGTTTATAATATTTTCTATACGTGCGTTGTTTGGTTTACTATATTAAGTTAAGAGATATTTATAGGGTCGTCGTGTCCTTGCATTTGTGTCGCTGCTGTCGTATTTGTTATTTTCAGGTGTGTTTGGTGATGCATTTGATAAATGTTTCCAGCATGTGCCGCTATTGTTATTGAAGCCCTTGTGTTCACTGGACCTGTCATTGTTTACATTAAATAAAGTTTGCATCCGAAATCTTGACCCAACCTTTGCTTCTTGAAAGCTCGAGGCAAGGCAGTTTTTAGCATTCATTATCGGAATTTAACTTCCAACCAATTCACAAACCTTCAAATGTTTGTAAGCATTTGTTTTTACGGACGTAACATTTGTCCCGCTCATCACACCATAATGTATATGATTTAGACTTATTGTTTGATAAGTCATTCGTGGTGACTTTTAAGTTGCGTTCCTGTGCTTTGAATTCAATTTCATCTCAATAGTGATATAACAATGTTATATCTTTTTTCAAGCACAACACCACATTTTGTGTAGATGTAATTTTCTTCGTGCAGAAGAAGCCATTATAAGCCAGTGCCATGTGCAAATTTACAAAATTATCCACAATTATGAAATTGTTTTTGGATGAGCGCTTGCGAGAGATACATGCCCTGAAGCCAGGAAGGTCCTCTCTCGCTCTCTCTGGGTCAGTTCTGCGCAAGGGAAAAAAAACTGGCTTGGACGATACTGATTTTTTTAATTTAAAGCATACATTTATTGAATACTCCCATGCGTTGAATTAGACGGTACCTTTACATTTTCACAAACCATTCGTTTCACTTTGTAATAGAATTTCCAGCAGCAAAAAAAAAAGCCTTTTCCACTCATTACCTCCAAACAAACGCATTTATGTTATCTTTGAGCACATATTGCAATTACCCACCCGGTACAACGTAAATGCAATGAAGCGTAGTGATGAACACAACTCTGGGGCATAACTTATCCTTCGCCACAACCAAATTTCACTGCACAAAAGGTTAGTAAACATCGTGAATAACAAATCAAAGCTGGGTGTGACTTGCAGTGTCACCCCCTTTATCGAGTGGCGTCACTGGACGGCTGGCCACTATATAGCCCCCTAGCTGGCGTCCGCTGCAATGCATCGACCGAATGGGTCGCGTGACAAGAACGAGATGCAGTAGCCGAACGACGCGTCCCGACTTTAACTTGGGTGAGTGTTTCGTCGTCACATTCGTGTGTTGCGCTACATCTGTGTTTTGCACGATCTCTTGAGCTTAGCGGGAGACTGAATCGTTTTCCCCACTGAGCTTTTGCTGGAGATATCCTCGATATTTAATATCGTACAGTCCTGTTTTGTAAATCAACTGCTGGATTAGGGCCCCCCCCCCCCCAACCTTGTGGGCTGAAGAATATTTGACCCTACTTCACTCTGTGCGGTGCGGGGTGGGTGGTAGGGATGACAGAGCTTCCATTTATATTTAACGAACGCTCACTGTGAGCTCATCCATTTACTTTGTTGTTGTTTGATGAATGCCACAATTAAAATCAAATGTCTGTTCACATTTACGACAATATCTAAAGTGCAACTTTAATTGCCACAGCATATGTAAACGCAGTACGCCGAATCTCGTCATTCTAACATTCCGTCCCCTGTCCGTTAGCTCATTAGCGACGGTGAGATATGGATAATTTCCACCAAGCGTCTCATGCTTGAGCGAGCACTTCTGGCTCGCTCACTCTCGAGCCCGTTCTCTTCCCTATCTTGGACCGCTGCTCCGATCCACCTGGACTTCTTGCCATTCCATAGCTGTCAGCCCTTTATCAGTGCCCTATTTTATTACAGACCAATTCAGACCTTATCGGTCACCCCGTGCCCCTTAAAAATCTCAACGCTCATCCTACAAAGTCCCATCACAAGGGAGAAACGCTAACAAATAGACAAATCATGTGTTTTTTGTTGTTGCCCGTATTGAAACGGCTGTACGCCGTATGGACCTGAAAACTCAATTTCCCTGTACAAGAATACGGGGTAAACCGTCTGGGCTGACACGGTTTGCCATCCCCTACTCCCCGTTTTCTTCCACGTACGTGCGCAACGCTAAGAACGTGGATCTTCCTGCCTGGGCACACCATGACGTGTTCTGAGCCACTGCAAGGTCTTCTTGCCTTGACTTTGTCTGACAAGGTTATTTTTCACTCCGAACCAGTTTTTGCTCAATTTAATTATCATTCTTCAGCGGTTGTATGTGCGCATAATCCACTGTAGTTTGTACAATCAAATAGGCTTACACTCCTCTGTTCTTCGGGATGCAGCAATTAACGAAGCACTTAATAATGATAGCAATTTAGGAGCTATGATTGTGATATAATGATCTGTGTAGCGTGTAATATGCCGTAATTATAAATATTAGGTTACGTATACGTGTTTCGACCAAACAAATTCCCACTGTGGGTAAAAAAAAAGTAATTTTATTTCATATTTACCATACAAGCAATAACACGGGATGTTTGCCGTTCATCTCTAGCATAAACTTAGCAGCGATGCAATCGCAATACATTGAATGCGTTTGGACTTTTGTCTCTGTAAAGTATATCATCAGTTGGCATTGTTTATCCGTTGTTGGGCGAAGGAAGGCTTGCCCGTATTTATAAGGAGACCTGATGACCTGAATCCCTGGTCACCATTTACGTCCCTGGTGAGTGATATCTAAATTGGCGCTGGGTCCTGAGCGTTTTACTAGCCCACAGTGACCAACATAGTGAAGTATGGTCAAACGTTTTACTAGCCCACAGTGACCAACATAGCGAAGTATGGTCAAACTTTTACTAACCCACAGTGACCAACATAGTGAAGTATGGTCAAACGAACCCGATTACACACTGAACACGGCGCAGAGAGCCCTTCATCCAGCGATCGATTGGCAAAGCACACTGTTGTATACTATTATGTATACATACGTTAGAGATGTGTTACCAAGAGAAAACTCGACCATATGTTTTGCTGACGTTAAAATCTCAAGTGCCTCAATACTGGCGCATACGCACATCATATAAGGCATTGCACGCCGGCCGTGTTGTGTAGCATGTTCAAAGCAGGGCAATGACGTTATTTTAAAATTACCGTTGCTAACAATGTTTCACGAGTGGAACTGCTTTGAGTGTGCGTGCTACCTTATATCATTCCATAAAGCCATGGTACGCAATGATGGATTGTTGCACCGTGTAATTTAACGTGAGCTTATTAATGCCCACGAGGACACATTATCCCTTCTCTCCTGCAGCGTACTCGCCACGGGCTCGTGCAAATCACGATAATTACAGATGACCACTACACCGAGGAATATCAAGTGTATCTGTGCGGGTTAATGTGCAGGGAATTTTTTAGCGACTGCTTTGAAAACAACCTAAAGTAAAAAAAATCGCATTAAAATTAGCCGCGTTTTCTTTCGCTTATCCTCCGACTTGTGTTTGTGAGAGCCGTGAAAAAAATATAATTATAGAGCTTGAGAACAGATTGGTAATTGGAGATGTTTACTTTCATTTCAATAAAAAAAAAAACGTATGGCAGAACTAAAGCAGAGCCATCCCAATTCGTTCCGAGTTGCAAGTAAGCATTGCTAATAAACACTTCCATGCTATCTACACTGCAGGGAGTTGCATTTAACATTTTTTTATTTGATCGAGAAATTGCATGGATATCTGGGGGTGGAGCGGTGGTGCCATGATTCCCAGACTTCGTATGTACCCAGCGACTTGGGTGACATCCCTGGCCACGGGTTTACATCAGTGGCGAATGATGTCAGAACCTAACCTGGACCTCCTACTCACCTTCACCGATCCACACTGAACTGACCAGCGGAGTGCGATGTGGTCAAACAACCCCCATGAATAACACGGCGTGGCTAGGTCTCCATCAAAGGCATGTTAATTATTAAGTGCCATTTTAATCTCCAACAAACTAATATGGCCTATTTCTAAAGGTATGTCTGAACACTTCATAGGTAGGCAATTGTCCATGCCTTTACTACAGATCACTCCTTAAATGAGACGAAAAAATATGGTTATATCCATCCAAATAGTTCCACTCAAGTCATGCGTATGACTTGTCAATACACCCTTTGTGAATGTCATTCGCCCGGAATGTAGTGATTAAGAAATCCATCCGTTTGATTATTACTTTATATCGTGCATGCTAAAAATCATCAATTATCGATTTGTATCTGAAGTATGTAATAGGTTGTTGTAAATTGCACGGTCCAAAAGAGGCCGAGACATTCACCACGAGAGAAAAAAATACGTATTCTTAAATCGAATCACTACCCCGAATTGTGTCCTTGTGAGTCACACGCAATCCATTTTCATTTGGCAACCAACCCAAATGCACTGAAATATGGTGTCGTGAATGCATTATTATTATTATTTTTCTTCCACGCGTTTGTCCCACTAATGTGGGGTCCGCTGTCCTTGCCAACCTTCTCCATGTTGCCCTGTCCTGCGCCATCTCTCTTTGCACTCCTCGTGATTAAGTCTGTATTCAATAAAACTGTGAGTTGGTTAATATGGTAATATGCTGCATAGGTACTCCGGCCTGTGTGGGTCACGGGTGGCTCACCCATGTCATTGCCGCCCATAGGGTACAAAAGGAAAAACTTGCCCACTCAAAACTACCATTTTATAGCAGATGCCTAGGCAAATGGGTTTCACATTTTCACCTCGGGATATAGCAGTGTGTGACCTTTGTTTCAAACGGAGCTTTGGTGTCTGATCCTATAAAGTAAAAATATTTACCCATTCACAGTATCTCAACTTGTGAGTCACTAAATGAAAACACATTATTAATTTAAATTACTGTAATAATTATGTTGTACAGCCCTTTGTCAGTCCACTGCTGGATGAAGGTCTCCCTGTGGTGTTGTAGGTCATGGGGGGGTGTTGTGACCCAGGGCTGGTTCAGTTATCGCTTACCACTGATGTTAGCCATGAATTGGGAATCAAATGCAGGTCATTGGCTTCATAGCACTTAATTTCTAGCAGATACGTAAAACTCTCAGGCAGTGTTTTAAAAGCATCATTCCTTTTTTATTATTAGAAGGCCATTGCGTATTTAATTGTGATTTTTATCTAATTTGACGTGTTTATAACAAGTTGATCACATTAGTGCACGGCAAAAGGTCATTGCGTCTGTTTTAAAGCCCTGTAATGTTCTTGCGATGGTTTTATCTATTTAATTGCAGTTGTGTTTCCAGACGTTAGGGTCTTGGATTTTGGACGCTGGGCTCAGCCATTAGTTAAGACCACATTTTTGTCACCATATTGATTCTTAGTTTTTTACGAGAAAGAATGATGATAATAATGATAATTTATGGGAGTTTCAATTGAAATTATTTAACTTCTACTAAAACTGCTTTAGCCTCGCCTGATGAAGTCTAAACACATTCTCTCGTGATGGTTTCTCAAAGGCCCGTAGATCAGACCAAGAAAGAAGGTACCGTAATTCTAAAAAGTGCGGTGCGTTTTGGAGCCGATTGCGCTGAATGAAGCAGTTTCTTCCTTCCAACAGGATTTCCCAAACTCTCTGGATCCCCCACCTCCGTCTTTCCGCGTTTACCAATTTACCCTAAATTCAAGTACAAATTAACGCTACACGCACCTCATGATTGTTAAACGTCCCACGTGCCGCGCTAAGCAACGGACGCTGTCTGCGTCACGCGGAACACGTGGACACGAAAAACAAAGACACGCACAATGAGATTCCAATGTTAATTTTAATCGGCTCTATCAACGCGGGCGGCGTTAATTGCTTAGCGTTGGGCGTGTTTAACAATCTTCGGGCGCGTGCGCTGTGCAATGCGTTCATTTGTATTTGGGGGGGGAGCACAATCGCAAACGCGGAAATATTGAGCGTGGCGGCGGGGGGGGGGGGGGGTGTGTCGGGAGAAATGGAATTTGGAAAACACTGCCTTACAATTTGTATTTATTAACCTTGTATGTGTTATAGAAACATCCGGGACTTTCGCTAAATGTTCATAACATATAAAGATCGCAGCTTAAGTAATTTAAGTGAATTCGCCCCAATTGATTGTTCATCGACACATTGTGATATGTTACTGTCATCAACGAGGATTCGAAGGAAACTATGTTAATTGCACATATATATCACCATTACGGAAACTGAAAGCTTGAAACTGGATCTATATGTCCATAATATATGGGTTTTTAGGGTTAGATCACGTAAATACAAATGTGTCGTTAAACTCGCCACCACCCGACACAGCCAACTGGTAAGGTTTATCCCGTAAACAAAACATACCAAGTCGTTACTAGATTAACTAGTTTAACTAGCAACTAACATTACTAATTGCCTGTCGGGTGGTGGTGGGTTTCACGACACATTTATATTTACACGATCTTACCCGAAAAAAACACCCCTCTTATGGAGCACATCCCTATGAAGAATCATCTCCACAAATCGCAGTGCTGGAACTGAAGGGGTTAACGTGCAGACGGAGGGAGGTGAAGGCATCGTCTCGCTTCTATCGCGGCAGAGCGCAGCGCCAGGGTCTGCCCTCTCCTTGCTGAGAGAACATCAAAGGCAGGCGAACCGGGGTCCCATGCTCGCCGAGAGGCTAGCGGAGCGGCAAGGAACACGGAGCGATGGAAAATGTTGAGACGACACCTCGGGCAGATGTTGACGGGGAAGGAATTGAGCAGGGGGAAATTGAAGGGCATGGGTTCATCGAGCGCCTTTCCGGCGTGGAGAAGGCGGTCGGGAGTTTGGGGAAAAATTGCAAAACAATGGAACCAGAAAAGGAGAGTCACGGCAAAAGACTTAACGCTCTCTTCGAAGACGGTGGAACCGAACGCGGGGAGTTGGGCACGATTCTTGGAGCGACGACGTCGGAAGAGAGAAACGAGCCGCCCCGGGTGGTGGCAGAGTGGGAACGAGGGAAGGGTCACGACGGAGGGGACATCGGGCGAGTTGAGCCGCTCGATAGAGCCGCATGTTCATCACCCCGAGGCACGGACGAAAGGTCTGACTTGGAGATATGCCGAGAGATGGAAATTGCAGAAATGAACAACGAAATAAAGAGAGAACGTCGCGACAGCAGGAGGGACGAGGTGGAAGATTTATACGCGCCGCAGGCAACACGACAGGTAAGCGCTCATTTATAATGTCATAGTCGCGAACGTTATTTTTCGTTGTGTGTGTCTACGCTTGATAATAATTACCACGAGTGTTGCGGTATCTTCAACGAGACTGGTCTTGACGTGCACTGCATGTAATTAATTAGCTCCAAGGTCAATTCTGTGGTCAGGAAAGACTCGATGAGTCTCACCAAACCTTAGCTGGAGGCTCCTGCATTGGAATGTTTGGACAATTCTTTTTTGTTATTTTCTTTGAACCTATCTACGTGAATGTGAATTCCTGCAGTCACGAAAGCTTTAAGTAAAATTTGTATTTATTTATACTTAAGTGAATATTGAAGTGTTCTTATGAATTTCTATTGATATGTCCTTCACGCGTTCAACGATACGATCTTTGATTACCATTACCGCTCTTAATAATAATCATCATCTCGACAAATGACGCGCGGCGTGCGCTATCAGTTTTTAACCGCAATTTTTCGTTTTTTAAATATTACCGCTCTTAATAATAATCATCATCTCGACAAATGACGCGCGGCGTGCGCTATCAGTTTTTAACCGCAATTTTTCGTTTTTTAAATATAAATTCCCTTCACTCATCGTATCCTCCAACGGACACTTGTGGACTGTGGAAAATGTTACGCCCCCCCCAACCCCCCTTTGCGTTGCGCGATGCCCGCTGTTGATGGCCTCTCTCGTGACAGCCGGAGAAGCTGACGCTGGGTCCACCCAAGGCCCTTCCCAAAACGCCGTGCGGCCACGTCAAATTACGCAACCGGGAATCCGGCTCCGTGCTTCCTGACACGCTGCATCTCTCTGCTCTTGGGGCAAGTCACATCCACCACATATATATTTGCATTTTCAGTCATTCTTGGGGAGTTAATTCAAAAACCGCAGTGATTGCTTAAAAGTAATGGCAGCGGAGCAGCGTATAAGTTATTAATGCGAGCGACAATTGAGACGCGTATGTAAGTGCTGTGCTGTGTGAGGGTTTAAATTTAAATGCGGGTGGATTGTGTTTGTTTTAACGCTGTCGGTGTAAAAAAAAAATTGCCGGTGCATATAGAGGAGCGCTAAATGTCATTTGATGGTGAAATTAAAGCATTAAAAACCCAGGAGACAAAGCAATAGGTTGTTTTTAAGGACACGTGATTTGAGAAAAGTCTGCTGCGGTTTTCGTATGGCTTGTCTTGAGTACTTAAGTATTCACGTACAACTTTATATTAATTTTGACAGAATAATGCAAATTAATGTGGGAATAATTTGCGCGGTGCATGGTGGCGCTATGAACCGGCACTGCGCTGTAAACTTTAATAACCCGAGTTTGATTCCCGGCCATGGCTAACAATCAGTGGGGAGTGGAGATCAGGCGCAGTTCTCGGTCCCGCGCCCCCCTTTTCCACAAACCAGCACCGAACAGAGTGGTGAAATATGGTCAAATAACACCCCCCCCCCCCGACTGGTACAGCGTGGCGAGGCCTTTATCCGGAAATCGCGAGACAAAAGGCTGTCAATGATTCCTTATTATTACTAGTCACGGCGTGAACAAAAATGTCTGTAAATGAGTCGCAGTACTGTTTAGTCCTTGTCAACCCGCTGCTGGATGTAGGCCTTCATGGGATTGACCACAACTATGCTGGTCAATGCGGGTTGTGAAAGGGAGCCCTGAACCAGTCGCTAACACCGCCTGCCACCACCGACATTAACCACCGTTGGGAATTGAATTCAGATGGACAGGTGCATGGCACAGTGCGCTAACGCTCCCTGCATTGCGAATTTAGAATGAATTAAATATCTCATTCTTACACAGATATATAGGACACTGCGATACATCAAGTACTCATGTTGAGGTCGACCTAGCATGTGTATATACACACAACCATGTGCATTGTATTTATAAACTGATCATTTAATTATTGGATTAAAAAGTATGGTTTGTAAAAAAAACATGACCTTTGTGTGAACAAACTTCAGCTTACCATCAATTCCTGAACGGTTGTCACCCTTCTATTTTTGCAAAACGTAAAAGCCAGCTGCTTAAATCGTCATCGAATTGAGAAATGTTTAATCTGTCAAAATGAAAGCGTGATGTATTATTTAAATGTCAAAACAAAACTTTCAAAGAAATCACATCACACAAAGCCCAGCTGATGAGTGTGCTCTGCACTGATCCCTCCATCACGTTTCACCGATTCAAATATGCGGGAACTCAAGAGTGAGAGAATTACCAGGCGAACTGCCGCTCACTGCTGTAACCACGTAGGGTCCCGTCGGGACCGCAGCGTGCTCTCCGTCAAACCGATTCTCGAGATCCACGCTCCGAGCGCTGTCGTGGCCAGATTAATACCGCCCTCTCACGAGCTGCCCCAGGGCTGCCAAAAAACGATAACAAGCGCACGACGGATAACGAGTGAATAAACAAATTTCCCCTCTCCGCCTCCTGGGATGCTGCCGTGCTGTAATGATGGTTGTGGCACACTCGACGTGCAGTCCAAAGATCTCCCGACCGACGTGCCAATTGAAACGATGGCGCAAGATGATACAATTCCCCCTCGCCACTTGTCGACCCAGCAGTGCTAATGGGTGCGCCGCAGTTTCGACTAGAAGTGTGGGTAATACCGCCTTCTCCCAGGACCTGTGGCAAGTGTGAAAGAATAGGCAAACAAACAAACAAACAGATACCCTCTGCAGAACGTCTCGAGAAGTCCTTCTAGTGCAGGCGCTTATGCCAGCAGTGGCGTTAGCAAGAAGAACACGTAGGCTTTCGCGACCAATGTTATCCGTAATAGAGGTTTTTTTTTTGGTTAGATCGCGTAAATATATGAATGTGTCGTTAAAACCCGCCACCACCCGACACAGCCAAATCTGGCTATCGCCTGATGAAGCTGGCAAAACGTCGTACTCGGATTGTAAATGTTGTGGCTTGTCTCTCCAACACACCGGTGTGCTGTGCCAGTGACGAGTTGGCCACGTTCTGTTTACGCGACAACCTCTTACTAGTTGGCTGTGTCGGGTGGTGGCGGGTTTCAACGACACAACATTTATATATTTACTGCGATCTAACCCCCCCAAAAAAACCCTTCATTATGGACCCTTTTTTTGTCGCGTCCCCATTATTCCTCCGCTGCTGGACGCTTTGTTCTCCCAGGCGAGGTGGCGCGTGCCGTGTGGGGAGTGGGCCTGCCACAGCTCGGTGATGTATCCCGAGCAGATCGTGCGCGTCCCGCGAGAGGCACCTCGGCCGGCACCAGAGCTCCTCGGCCTCGCCACGGAGTTCCTCTCTCAGTACTACTCCTCCATCAAGCGGTGTGCCCCCCCCCCCCCCCCCCCCCACGTCGCTCGATACCGCTTGACCATTAAAGATGCGTGCCCCGTGGGGAGACAAAGGCGGCCGGGCGTGGTGCTGGCCAACCACCCCCCCCCCCCTTCGTGCTTGCTAACAGCACTTGCCCCAACAGACTGTTAAGGCTATATGGGGGACCTTTGTCTTTGTACAGCACACTGTGTATAAGTGTAGTATATATCTGTGTGAGAATGAGATATTTCATTCATTCTACATTTCCATTGCGGGGCAAATCGACTCAAATACACACACACACATCAGTGATTACAAACTCCTTATTTGGATCTGCTTACTTTTCATCATCGTTACGATCGTCGACCTCCTCAAAGAAGGCAGCACCATCTCCTCCCCCCCCCCCCCTCACACACGGTCCTGTGATGTCGCGAGCAATTCCTACCCAGCACGTGCACACGATTTTATTTATTTCCTCCATCTGCAAACCCCCACAGTAGACACCCCCACTCGGGGTGCATTCCCACGACCACCGACGCATCCCACTCATTGCTTTGCTTTACCACCCTCCTTTCTTTCGGCAGCACGTTCGGCAACAAACACAAAACACGCAAAGTCTGTCGCACCTCAACGCGAACGACGTCGCGGGGAACAAGCGCACATTTGCCCGAGCGAGGTGGTATTGTTGTTGTTGGTGTTGTCTGTTGACGGACCCCTGCAGTAGAACGACAACAACAACAACAATAGTCGGAACGGAGATTTCTGAAGGAAGCTCCCAGCTCGTTTAAGTTTATTTTGATTTGTTACCACGGATGATGATGCCGTTTAGCCAGTTGCCCGGCTGTTTTACACCCGAGATCCGTGGTGCCGCGTGAGCACATCAAACAAACAACAACAAACAAACAACAAACAAACAACAACAAACAACAACAATTTAACACGTAGTAGGCTTTCGCGACCAATATAATTCATAATAAAGGTTTTTGGGTGAGATCTCGTTATTTTATAAATGTGTCGTAACCCTCCACCACCCGACACGGCCAATCAGCAAAAAAAAGTGTCACGTTGACAAAAGACAAATAGTTCACTACTTTAGCCCACCGGTGTGTTGAAGAGTGAATCCACAACATTTACAGTTTGAGTAGTACGACGTTTCGCTGGAACATACATCCAGCATCATCGGGCAATTCGCAATTCTGGCGAATTGCCATTCTGGCGAATTGCCCGATGATGCTGGATGTATTTACCAGCGAAACGTCGTACTAATCAAACTGTAAATGTTGTGGATTCACTCTTCAACACACCGGTGGGCTAAAGTAGTGACACTTTTTTGCTGATTGGCCGTGTCGGGTGGTGGAGGGTTACGACACATTTATAAAATAACGCGATCTAACCCAAAAACCTTTATTATGAAAACAACAACAAACAAACAACAACAAACAACAACAAACAACAACAAAATAAAGACAGAAACATCAGCATTGCAGAGAACGAGACCAGTCGGGGCCCTGAATGAATATTGCACGACTCGCTAAACGAGGCGTCTAACGGTCGTAAGCGTGGGAGCGAAACGTTGGACATCAAGGCGAACGACACGCGCGGTACGACCAGCAAACACATCGGAGAGCTGCGATACAGCACAACTGCTGCAACAACAACAACAACTACCTATTGCATGTTTGATTTTAATCAGTTTAATTATCCACAATACGCGGTTTCATTTTACGCGTATCTCTTCGAATATCAAAAATATGTTTAACAAAACGACAAAACAGGTGAGATAAAAAAGATATATTCGCAAAGCAAAAATTTACCAAATACAAAAACAAATCGACAAATTACCATCTACAGTCAATAATTATATTTTTGGATTTATAAAGCGCCTTTTGGCAAACACAATATTCCGAATCCTCCTTTAACCCCTCGTCCCGGTCACTCTGGAGGTGACTTGTGAGGAGGAGCTCTGAAGTTCAATGGGCCCTGACGCCGAGGTGGGTGAACCAAGCAAAACAAAAACACCTAACAGAACGACACGGAACTCCCTTCGACTATCCCCCCTCGCCACCACCCCCTCGTCACCAACATCCCCTCGCCACCACCACCTCGCCCTTGCCACCACCCCCCCTCACCCCCCCCCCCACCTCGCCACCACCCCCCCCCCCCCATCCGCGGTGCTGACGCCGGACGCCCCCCGCGGCTCTGGCAGGCTGGGCTCGCCCGCTCACCTGGAGCGGCTGGAGGAGGTGCGGCGCGAGGTGGAGCTCACGGCCGCCTACCGCCTCCACGACACCGAGCTCATATTCGGGGCCAAGACCGCGTGGAGGAACGCGTCTCGCTGCGTGGGACGCATCCAGTGGGCCAAGCTGCAGGTGCGGGGTTCTGAAGCTACCTCGCCCCCCCCCATCGCCCCCCCCCTCGCCCCCCCCCCCCCTCGCCACCACCATCGTTGCCAACCGGACGTCGGCATTCGCGAGACCCAGCTGGTTGTCATCACCAGCGAAACGTGGGACTCAAATGGTTAACTTTGTGGGATTTACCTTCCAGCACACCGGTGTTAGTAACTAATTGGCACGTTTTGTTTACGTGACAAATCTTACTAAGTCGGCGGCGTCGAGTGGTGGCGGGTTAACGACACATTTATATATTTACGCGATTCTAAACCCCCCCCCCCCTTCCCCCCCCCCCAAACAATAACTTTATTACGGGTAAATAATAAACTCCAAATCGATTCGGAAAAGTTGCCGGAACGAACTTGAAGAAGTCAATCGATGTCTCCCGGCCGGCAACCTGCGGCACCAGAGCCACATGCTGCCCGCTCTGTAAGGACCGCTTCGTGACGTTACTTATGAAGGGAGACCACCGTTTCTTATTATGAAGGGAGACCACCGTTTATTATTATGAAGGGAGATCACCGTTTTTTATTATGAAGGGAGACCACCGTTTCTTATTATGAAGGGAGACCACCGTTTCTTATTATGAAGGGAGACCACCGTTTCTTATTATGAAGGGAGACCACCGTTTCTTATTATGAAGGGAGACCACCGTTTCTTATTCACCGCGTGCATTGCGGCTCTCGAAATATTAAGGGAGGGGGGGGGGGTTATCCAATTCGAAAAATGTCTCTTCTCAATACGTAGACGTTCACGACCAATATCACCCATGATAGAGGTTTTTTTTGGGGTTAGATCGCGTAAATATATAAATGTGTCGCCTGATGAAGCTAGTTGCAATTACTGGCGAAACGTCGTACTCAGATTGCAAATGTTGTGGCTCGGCTCTCCAACACACCGGTGTGCTGTACTGGTGACGAATTGGCCACGATCTGTGTCGGTGGTGGCGGGTTTTAACGACACATTTATATATTAACGCGATCTAACAAAAAAAAAACCTCTTTTAATGAATGTCTCTTCTTGTTATTTTGATTGCTGACCCCTGGGATAGAACTTCTAAAGTCGGGGAAATGTCACGACAGAATGTTCTAAGTTTTAACGTTTGTAAACTTATGCAGGATCCTTAAACAACAAAAAAACACAGCTGAAGTCGCTCCGAACCGTACACCATGATGACCTTGTCCCAGATAGTCTCGATATATGTTGCTTGTCACTTTGACAATATTTTCTTGCTGGAGAAACCCAGAAGAGTCCCTAAAAAAACAAATCTGTGACAAAATGACAAAGTTGGCAACACGCCAGGGGTCATAGGAGATCACAGAGGAGAGCGGTGTGGTGTTTGAGTGTCAAGGCTATTTTGGCTAATGGTCGTGTAGCATTAATTTATGTACAACGCCGCTGTTCGAGTTTCCAGTTCGAGCGATATACACGACGTTCATAAAAGTCGAATCCAATTTGACGTAATTGCGATCGGACGGCAGATTGCCACTGTGGTTTAAATGTTGGCGACGGATTCCTTACGTGCTCAAAACACGTTTTAACTGACAAGCTCGAGTGATCTGTAAAGGCACGTAACAGCAGCATTCGACATAATCAAGGCCAAGATGTTGCCAAACACTTGTGACGCTCACATCTCCATCACCTGTGAGTCACCAATGCCATTGTGGAAGTTTGCGTGATTTAAACTCGCCGAGTTAAACTTTTATTCTACCATAATCTGTGTTTTTTAATCATCAACCTAGCTCAAGCAATAACGTTTAATACACTGATGGACGCCCCGTATAATCAGAAACTCCACGTATTTGTTCATAATACTACCCTGAAAGGAGATAATATATAACGGCCAATGTTTCGGGCAATGCACCTTCTTCATGCAGAAGGATCAATACCAATATCGTCGCTTTTTATATATCCCCCACCCACTCCGCACAGCAGAAGGGCAATTGTCCGAAACGTCACCTATTTTACATACACTGCAAATTTATTTGACGGCAGTGTTACTGATTAACGCGTTGAGTTGTTTATTGGTTTGTTCTTGTGCACCACCTGCCGATGTATCATAATAATCAGTAGCAGCAGCAGCAGCGTCGGCTTGCCTTGAATTGAGCCGACTGCCATAGCTCGGCTGGCGATTTCGGACTGACGTTTGTTCTCACACATTTTCTTGCTTCCTGTGTACGGTGTTTTTTTTTTGGTCCCCAAACCTCTTACGAAGACGAGTTCATGATGACACATTCTCGGGTCATCTCCATTTTCAGTCCAAATAAGTGGTGAGATCTCACCATCCCAAGGGACGCAAGGCTGCTATCACCGACATTATTAATGTTGTTTAAAGGTTGTTTCTGAAGGAAGCCTACATCCTGATCCTTTTGCAGTCTCCAGCGCCGTCGCCGATGAAAATTGTTTTAAAAATAAATAAATAATCGTGACTCGAGGTCACCGGCAGTTTCTGCATTTCGAACGTCATTTGTGAGTCATCGTCCGAATGTGCCAAAGTGTTCTTGATTCACGGATATTCTCGTCTTTGGACCTTTCGCGACGTCACAAGTTTATTTATTTTTCTCTCTCCATTGCTGCAGGTCTTTTGCCTCCCTAGTGCACGTGTGGAATAACAATAAGTAGATAGAATGGGCAACGAGTTCTGTTGAAATGAATGAAATGTAAAACAATTTGGGAAAGTATCATTGAATTTGAAATGTCTGGATGTATTTTTTTGATTGTTCTGTTTGTTTTGCTGCTGTTGTTGTTGTTGTTGTTCAAGGGATTACAAAGATAACATTCCATTGACTAAAAATGCAAACTTTACCCCACTGCCAACCAACACAGTGAGAGATTTATCGAGGAGCGTTTCCTCTGTACACATGGATTGGTGGAGACTAGAGTTCGCCACAGCGATGCCAACACACATGATACTCTCTGGTTCTTTCGGTAAAGTCACGTGGATAGAAAACATAATAAAAGAACACGAAGTTTCGGTCGCAACACAAGCGTCCGTCATCAGGTGAGAAATAATGATCTGCTGATCATCTGCTGATCATTCTTTCTCACCTGATGACGGACGCTTGTGTTGCGACCGAAACGTCGTGCTCCTTTATTATGTTTTCTATCTACGTGACTTTACCAAAAGAATCAGAGAGTATGGATTCCTGCAGTCACGAAAGCTTCAAATCAAGAGCACACATGATGATGATGACGACGACGAAGATGACAATGATGACGATGATAATGAGACTTGGTGGTCACTCAAATCATTGTCACACATTGTCATTTTTAATTGACAGGTGTTTGACGCCCGGTGTTGCCATGCCGCGCATGAGATGTTCAACTACATCTGTAACCACATTAAGTACGCCACCAATCGTGGAAACCTCAGGTGAGCCGATGGTCCTTGGTTTAAATTTCACGTCCCAATTTCCATTTCAATGACACTGCCGTAATTTTGCGTGTTCATCTCTGATGTTAAGCTGGCTGTTTGCTTGCCTACAATGTCTGTCAGACCCATAGTCGCTATGTAATTTTCATATTGACCCTCATTTACATCATTGCCACCCTACACACCCCCATACGTTTTTATTTTATTTTGTCCATCTGCTGTGCATGATTATACGACATGGTTGTTTTGAAATGCTTTTTTCGGAAGCCAAGTCACATATCGCCTCCAAAATCCGAAATAGTTTTGTAGAAGATTTGACGTCATTATTGATTGTGTTGTGTCGTGAAGAGCTCGTATAAACCAAAGACATGCATTGTCTCTTATAAATATATATTACAATTTGCATCATTTTATAGTCTCCTGCTTTTGATGACTGTATTATTATACTGAAATTGAACGCACATTCTTTAAACGTTCGCGGCATCTGGGTGTTCATGCTATTCCTCGTGCATCTAAGGGAAAAGTCTTGACGGGAATTCATTCCGCAAGGTGCGCTCTTTGAAGTCTTAGCGGGACAACAAAGATCCCCCGTATAGCCTTAACAGACTGTAGGGGCAAGTGCTGTTAGCGAGCACCTATGAAGGCCGGTAACGGTACACGAGGGGGTGGGTGGCCAGCACCACGCCCGACCGCCTTTGTCTCCCTGGTGGCAATGTTTACACACCGCACCAGGTACTCATTTGAGGCTGAGTCGACCTAGGGGAGGCCCGGGACCGGTTCAGAAAATCGTCACTGGTGTTGGCCGTGAGCGGGAATCGAACCCGTGTCGCCGGGTTCATAGCGCAGCGTAGCGCTAACCGCTACACCACCGCTCCCCGCCACAGTATGGAACATACCGAGCGTGCGTGTGACGAGCGGACACGGACAGGCACCGGTCTGGAATGCAAGAGCAGTGGCACTATTAATCACAGATCATCCGAGCCTCTCTTCAATTATGTGATGAAGTACACGGGGAGTGGGGAGAAAGTCTCTCTTCTCTCTGGGAGACGATGCGTAGAGCGGTGTGGGGGTCGGGAAGAGCGAGCATCAGAGGTGGAAACATTCTTGAGACTCAAGTCAAAAAATGGGATTTGTTTTTTTTTTTAAGGACGGTGGCCGCCAATGTGTTCATCTTAGTGTGCGCATATGAAATGCGAGTGCGCTCGGACAGCCGGAGCAGAAATGGTCGGGAAGAGCGAGCATCAGAGGTGGAAACATTCTTGAGACTCAAGTCAAAAAATGGGATTTGTTTTTTTTTTTTAAGGACGGTGGCCGCCAATGTGTTCATCTTAGTGTGCGCATATGAAATGCGAGTGCGCTCGGACAGCCGGAGCAGAAATGGTGATTGGAAACGTGACCGTTCATGCCATCGTTCATCCTCGCTATTTAAATACTCTTAAACGCTCCTTGCGTTCGAGCCTCGTGCGTACATTGCCTTGACTCTTAATCTGGGAAACACAGTCTCGACCAAGTGTAACCTGAAGTCCCGTTCGAAACTGAAGTCACTTTCATGAGGATTTAAAAAAAAAAACACCTAGGAGCGAGGAGCATTATAGTGGCATCAAAGGTTTAGTAATGAGATTTGACTCCTTTCTTTTATTATTAAATATCCTTACGTCACCCTAACCAAACACAAATTACTTTCACATATCGCATTGCATTGCAGACTGTTGATGACGTACGCTGTTGCTGTTGTTGTTCCGATCAGTCCAACGGCTGTCGAGTGCGCCGGGGCGTGCAACTGCACCGGGGCTTACGAGCTGGAGGGGGCCCAGGTTACTGGGTGGTGATGGTGTGGTGGGGTGGATGGGGTGGTGGGATCATTGCATTCTTTGAACCAGGGAACCGTGCCAACTCCCCCATCCCCCCCCGCCCCCCCAGCTACGAGTCCCGTTCACGTTCACGCGCTGGCGGTGTTCCGTGCGTGCTGCAGAGTCTGAATGAGATCTGTTCCTGGACCTTCCATGCCACAGGTCGGCAATCACCATCTTCCCTGCACGCACGGGTCCGGGAAACGACTTCCGCATATGGAACAGCCAGCTGATCAGCTACGCCGGCTACCAAAGGGAGGGCGGCGGCATCACCGGCGATCCGGCCAATGTCGAATTCACGGAGGTGCGTGGAGCAACGCTGCTTTGTTTTTTGTTTGTTTTGTTATCTGCACGTTCACGTGCGTGGCAGTGCAGACGGCACTGTGACAGCGGCGTGCTGTTGCTCAAATTGGGTGATCGTCAGTTTTGATCGATTGAAAGCACGCACGTGGCATGCGTATATCTGAAAGAATGGGCACGTTTATTGAGGCTCCCCGTCTCTGCAGAATACTTGGGGGCCGTTCATAAATGACGTCACGCACCTAGGGGGGGGGGTCAGACATTTTTGACGATGTGTGACGAAGGGGGAGGAGGGGGTGAGAAATGTGACGTCACATCAAAATGCGCAACTTTATATAAATATAGACAACACGTTCTACAACATCAGAGTGCAGCGCCACATTGAATACGCACTACAATGACAATAGTTTAAAGCGATTTGAAGCATGTTTTATTTTTTTTGGGGGGGGGGTCTGACTTTTTGTGACGCCGTGTGACGAGGAGGGGGGGGGTCAAAAATCGCGTGACGTCATTTATGGACGGCCCCTTGGGTGCACCACAGTTTGTCTATTTGGCAGGTCGTGTGAGGTAGGGTAAAGTGTAGGTGAAATCCCCCCCCCCCTCTTCCAAGAGGTCTGGCCAGTGTGGATGTTAAAGGCCCTCTCAAGGGGCTCTGTAGAACTCCCTCGAACGGAAGCCCTTCTGGCAGTATTGCGAAGAGCAAGGAATTGCAGGGCTGCACCCTTAACATTTTATCGTATACAGGTAGTCCCCGACTTACGATATTTTTGACTTACGATGGTGTCGTCGTAACGCATCTCCATCGCAAATCGAGGACTACCTGTACATGATAAACGTAATTGTCATTTGACGGTTACAGAGTTTACTTTCGTTTTCTCTCATTGTGCAGAGAGCGTTCTGACCAGAATATACCAGGGACCTACGAAATTGATTTTGACCTTTGGACAAATATATGACCTTTGACCTAAGGTGAGGAGGGCAAGTGAGGAACATTCACCTGATCCGGAGAATAGGCTGCCCTTTACTTAACATATACCTGCTCGATGTATTACAATTCAGTTCCATTACATAGAATCACTGGGTCACACTTATCCAAGTAAACAGGCCCACGACATTCGCATGAAGTAGTTTTTGTTCGTTACACACGCAGCTCTGCTTGTCACAATTGGTGCGTGAACAGTGCATGTCGGTCATCCCCGATGATGTCAGTGATGCAAACGCCAGCTGCAAGTCGTTCCAGCTGCTGCACAAGCGTCCACGCTTGCAGGTGGCAGCCGCGTGGTGGGTTGACATTGACATTGCGCTAGACTGTTTTGTTCTCCAACGCCTCTGTGAATGTGTATGCTTTGAGTTTAACATAGCCATTTCTGTGACCAGTCATAAGCTAATCACTCAGCTATTTCAATGCTAAATTCTATGCTAATTCCTTTGTCAAGGCGCTTTGTTTCTTCTCACACAACTTAAAGGTCGCGATCTGAGCGTGGCTTTGTTCGCTCCAGCGCTGTCCTCCAGACAATCTCGTCCCTTCACCTGATGAAGGCCGCTTGTGTTGTGGCCGAAACGTCGTGAGAATTTTATTGTGTTATTTTATTTTATCAATTTATTGTTTTGTTCTCATTCTACGTGACTTTACCGAAAGAACCAAAGAAGATCATGCTAATGAATTTTTCGATTTAAAGCTTTCGTGACTGCAATGATTCATCTTCTTTGGTTCTTTCGGTAAAGTCACGTAGAATGAGAATAAAATAATAAATTGATAAAATAAAATAACACAATAATATTCTCACGACGTTTCGGCCACAACACAAGCGGCCTTCATCAGGTGAAGGGATCGAGACTGTCTGGTAGGACAGCGCTGGAGTGAGAGAGCCACGTTCAGATCACGGCTTTTAAGCTGTGTGAGAGGAACAAAGAGCCTTGACGAAGGAATTAGCATAAAATTTAGCATTGAAATGGCTGAATGATTAGCTTGTGACTGGTCACAGAAATAGCTATGTTAAAAGTTAAAGCATACACATCCGCAGAGGCACCCATTGTTAAAAGGAATTAGCATAGAATTTAGCATTGAAATAGCTAAATTAAGGCATACACATCCGCAGAGGCACCCCTTGAAACGTCGTGAGAATATTATTGTGTTATTTTATTTTATCAATTTATTATTTTATTCTCATTCTACGTGACTTTACCGAAAGAACCAAAGAAGATCATGCTAATGCTTTATTAACGATTGAAATTATCATCAGTCACTGTTTATCATCTGCCGGATGAAGGCCCGCCCCTCCACCGCACGGTCACAGTCCCGTGATGTCACACTCCATCTCGCTTGATGCACGCGCACCAATCTCGTTGTTCCGTTCTCCACAGTGTTAAAGCACGTACGGATGTTGAACTTATTTCGCACCGTACGTTAGCCAGCCGTGATAATCGCATGCGCGGGGAAAAGTGCAGCAATTTAAACGCGCGCGCAAAAAAAAACTGTTCTAAAGAAAGGAGTTTTCAATCCAAAATTAAACGCGCAGAGCTCCAGGTGGCTTCCTAATATCTCTGAAGGAAGAGAGCGTTCCAGACGGCCGCAGCAGCGCGTCTGAAAGCGGGCGATGCAGTCGCCGTCTTTGTTCGACGGCTTGCAGCCAAAAGCTGTTTGCCAGGGCGGCCCGAGTCCGCGTGATGATGCATGCCCCTTGACGAGTTCAGCAAAGTACTGTGGTTCATTTGTGGCAAGCGCTTCGTGTGGGATGAGTGCGTCCTTGTCGTGACGTATTCGCCTGGCAACCTGAAGCCGATGCAGCGCGGCAAGCGCCGGGCGGACACGGTCGGATCTTGCAGTGCCCAGCACGACACGTGCCAAAATCATTTTGTACGCGCCGCAGCTTGGCAATGCCTTTTTTTTTTGCCCGCCAGAATGTCATAATGTGTAACGCTGCGTGTGAGACGCACGGTGGAAATCTTCACGGTCTTCGTTTCGCCAGAGTCGGTGGTGTGATGATTCAACGGAGCTCCCATCCTGTAATCAAACTTCTTGTTCTTGTTTCTGCTGCTGCTGCTGCAGATCTGCTCGCGGCTGGGCTGGAGGGGCCCAGGCGGTCGGTTTGACGTTCTGCCGCTGGTGCTGCAGGCGGGCAGCTCAAAACCCGAGCTCTTTGAGATCCCCCCGGAGTTGGTGCTGCAGGTGCCTCTGCGCCACCCCAGGTGTGCAGAGCCTCCCTCCCTGACTCATCGTGCAGCAGCAGTAACAGCAGTAGTAGCAGTAACAACAGCAGCAGCAGTAACAACAGCAGCACCAGTTGTAGCAGTAGCGGCAACAGCAGTTGTAGCAGTAGCAACAGTAGCAGCAGCAGTAGTAGCAGCAGCAGTAACAACGATAGCGGTAGTTGCAGTTGTAGCAGCAGCGGCAGCGGCAACAGCAGTTGTAGCAGCAGCAGTAGTAGCAGCAGTAACAACAGCAGCAGTGGTTGCAGCAGCAGTTGTAGCAGCAGCGGCAACAGCAGTTGTAGCAGGAGCAGCAGCGGCAACAGTAGCAGCAACTGTAGCAAGCATAAGCAGCAGCGGCAACAGCAGTAGCAGTTGTAGCAGGAGTAGCAGCAGTAGTAGCAGCAATAGCAGCAGCAGCGGCAACAGCAGCAGTAGCAGCAGTAGTAACAGCAGCAGTAGTAACATCAGCAGTAGCAGGAGTAACAGTAGTAACAGCAGCAGCAGTAGTAACATCAGCAGCAATAGCAGTAGTAACAGCATCAGTAGCTGCAGTAGTAACAGCAGCAGTAGTAACAGCAGCAGTAGTAACATCAGCAGTAGCAGGAGTAACAGTAGTAACAGCAGCAGCAGTAGTAACATCAGCAGCAATAGCAGTAGTAACAGCATCAGTAGCTGCAGTAGTAACAGCAGCAGTAGTAACAGCAGCAGTAGTAACATCAGCAGTAGCAGGAGTAACAGTAGTAACATCAGCAGCAATAGCAGTAGTAACATCAGCAGCAATAGCAGTAGTAACAGCATCAGTAGCTGCAGTAGTAACAGCAGCAGTAGTAACAGCAGCAGTAGTAACATCAGCAGTAGCAGGAGTAACAGTAGTAACAGCAGCAGCAGTAGTAACATCAGCAGCAATAGCAGAAGTAACAGCTTCAGTAGCTGCAGTAGTAACAGCAGCAGCAGTAGTAACAGCAGCAGTAGTAACATCAGCAGTAGCAGGAGTAACAGTAGTAACAGCAGCAGCAGTAGTAACATCAGCAGCAATAGCAGTAGTAACAGCATCAGTAGCTGCAGTAGTAACAGCAGCAGCAGTAGTAACAGCAGTAGTAACATCAGCAGTAGCAGGAGTAACAGTAGTAACAGCAGCAGCAGTAGTAACATCAGCAGCAATAGCAGTAGTAACAGCATCAGTAGCTGCAGTAGTAACAGCAGCAGCAGTAGTAACAGCAGCAGTAGTAACAGCAGCAGTAGCAGAGGTAACAGTAGTAACAGCAGCAGCAGTAGTAACAGCAGTAGTGACAGCAGCAACAGCAGTAGCCACACGCCAAGCCCCGGCAGGCCGGAGAGCCTTGAACTCACAATGCGTCAACCGGCCAGATGCTTTATTCAGAGCCTCGAGCAGAGAGCCCATTGAGACGATGATTTCCCCGTTCACAAGGGTGAGAAAATTCGCTCAATTAAACAGTGGGGAACTGCGAGCGAGAAAAAAATTGTCGATGGAAAGAAAAAAACAAGAATACTTTTGTTTGTATCGTCATACAAATATTTCATCTGAGATTAATGTTTTAAATAGTATTCCACGTTGAACCTATTAATTTGCATTTGACAGTGGTTGTATGATAACCAAGGAAGAAAAACCGTGCACGCGTCGGTCCTCAGCAGGGCTTAATTATTCTAAGGTTTTGCCACCAGTAGCGTAACGAGCGTGGGGGGGGGGGGGGCAGAGGCAGGGGGTACATTGCCCCCCCTGGTGGCCAAATCTACGAGTTGGGGCCCATGAGATACGTGTTTAAAGAACAAAAAACTCCTGGGATTCCTCTCCGGCATTGATAAATATTATGATTCTGAAATGTTCTAGACCGTGAGCGTAACGATGTGATTAGGCGAGAGGAGCCGCGATGTGCAATTGCCTCTAGGTGCGACCATTGCGGGACAAATCAAATATTGGGGGCTCTCACCTGACCGATTGCCGCACCGACCCTCCCTGAGCTGCTGATAGTGTCGTGATTGCACCACCGGTCGCCACCTGTCCTGGTTTTCTCAGGATCCTCCTCTTGTTTGAAGCAGCTCTCCAGATACATTTGCAAGTCTTCGCCGCAACGTTAAATGAACTGCCCTCTGTCCTGGGCGCAATAATGTCACTGGGTTTTTTGTTGTTGAATTATAATCATACCTCGGAGGTGGCAACCGTAGATGTTGCAGGCTTTGGTGGCGGTGTGATGTGAGTGTGGCGGTGGTGTGGTGGGGTGCGGTGCGCGGTGTGGTGTGGTGGTGAACGGTGCGGTGGTGTTGGTGGCGGTGTGGATGTGGATGTGGTGCGGTGGCGGTGGTGGACGGTGCGGTGTGATTGGTGGTCGGGGTGCGATGTTGTTGGTGCGATGCGTGGCGCGAGCGAGCAGGCTGGAGTGGTTCGCGGAGCTGGGCCTGCGCTGGTACGCCCTCCCCGCCGTCTCCTCCATGCTGCTCGAGGTGGGCGGCCTCGAGTTCCCCGCCTGCCCGTTCAGCGGGTGGTACGTGGGCACCGAGATCGGCGTGCGGGACCTCTGCGACTCCGGCCGCTACGACGTGCTGGAGGTGCCCCCCCCCCCCATCTCTGCCATGCCCCCCCCTCTCTGCCCCCTCCCCTCTCTGCCCCCCCCTTCTCTACCGCCCCCGCCCCCCCACTCGTTTCTGCCACCCTCGCGTCTCCCGTCCCTCCCTCGCGTCCGTGCCACTGCGTCCTACGATTTCCTTTCCCCATTATTTTCCCAAGTGCTCCGTGTAATTCAATTAAATCATAGAGGCGAGCGCACAGTGACATTGTTTATCTCACGTAGATGTATGCAGCGCCTTGTTCTCAAGCGCTTTAACCAACAGCGACAGGATTTGCATGCGATGATAAGTGGTTGAGATAAATAGCTGAGTGGGGGTTGGTAAAAGTGGTGGTGCAGTTGCGGTGACAGGAGGACAGGTGCTAGAGATTAGGGAGGTGTTTGGGTAGGGGAAGAGATAGGGGTTGGGGTAGAGAGAGGGGTGAGGGTCGGCCTGATCATAGCTCGGAGCAGTGCCAGACTATCCTAATAGCAAAAGCAGCAAATGCTACGGGCCCCGCACTTTCAAGGGCTCCGCGCTAAATGCTTTCAAGCTGTCAATTCCGATTCAGTGATTCTGCACTTGCTCATTTTCGTTGGCGGCTCTCGTCTGGCCAGCATGGAAGAGTAGGCCAAAAATATCCTCAAGAAGGGGCTGCCTCAAGCTCCCCCTAGTGGAGGTCATTCCGCGAGCGCGAGCGTGACTGAGACATTTGCGGGACCGCACCTTTACATCTACCTATGTTATCGTTACATCATTTTTTTCACCAACTTTTTACTTTACAAGTTAAGGCCCACTGAGCTATGTAGCTCTTTTAGAGAGGCGACCCAGCCACAGACGATAGCTGCACGAAATGGCTTATCACGTGGAAATGTCTAGCAGCCAAATAACCTAAATTCATGTTTCTAAATGTGGAGGGAAAAACCGGAGGACCTGGAGAAAAAGAAAAAAAAACGCGACCACGGGGAGAGAGAGAACATGCAAACTCCAAAGATACAGGCGTCAGTGTCCGGATGGAACCCACGACCTCCTGTATACTAGGCGAGGGAGTTAACATTTCGCCACCGTGGTGTGTGTGTTTTTCAGGTGACGAATACAAGTTTTGCACGTATACTCAAAATTCAGCCGGCGCATCTGATCTCATAATAAAAACACAGCTGCACGGCTTGTGCATAACAAGGGCTGTGTTTGAAGGCAATACATACTGCATCATTGACCTTGTCCAATTATACAAAGGCCTCGATACCAAATGATGCAAGCATGTGCACGCACAACCCACAATCATGACCATGAGTATTGACGGTAGCACTTATGTTATTATTAGTATTACCAATTACCTTCATATTGTAGGCTAGCTATTCGACCTCACAATATGTCCACTGACCATGATTTGTGTTTTTATTCATGCAAACGTTCTTTCGTGATATCGAGTTTTTTTTTTTGTGCGCGTCCACACGCACAGCAGCTTTGTATAAAATATTTCAAGAGGTTTTCAATGAATGCAACACAATGGTTGAATGGACCCCCCCCCCCACCGAGAGCACAGAGGAAGGTTATGGCTAATTTATCTAAGCCACATAATAGGCCTCATACTTTAATGGAGTTCGCGATGCACTGACCCCTGCGTTTTGATTCGTATTTGCTTTTAGGGTTCGGCCGCATAACACCGCCGTTTCATTCAAATTTTGCTGACCAGATTGTCATGTTTGCAAAGATATTATTTCATACGTGCCGCCGTATGGATCAAACGCAGACCAATAAAGCTTCTCGCCGGTGGCTTGAGACTTTTCACGACTCAACGTCTCACGACAACGGCGAGGGGCTTTGTGCGTCGGACTTTGATCGATGCAGTGGCACGAATGTGACAATCTTGTCGGGTGGTGGAGGGATTAATGACAATTATATTCAAGTACGAGGTGGCCCAACCCAAAAGCGAATCATTGTATTGGTTTACGGAGCCCCCCACGTTTTCAGGTTCTACCTTCATTACGGTAACTACCCGGTAAAGTATTTCTCAACCGTACACCCTAACGCAGGCAGCATAACCAGGAGGGTATGTTTACTATGTGCCGTCCACAGATATCCCTACGACCAGACAGACCTCGTGTGATTTTTTGAAAGGTCGCGTTTTTTTCCTTCGTAGTTTTGAACCTTTTTCTTTTTACAGTCATAGCTCACGGCGCTGCATTCTATTCGGGGTGCGTGGTTACGTCTAGCCAATGCATCCGTGTTATTTCACGGCAGCGAGGATTTTTTTAAATTAAAGTTTGTTTTTCCCTATTTTTCCAATGTCAGGAAAGGCAGCGATGGGCTCGCGGTTTCCAACTTTTCAGTTTGCTGTCACAGCGACAGCTGTTCATGCACGCCTCCGCAAGCACAGCCAATGTTGAATCTCAATCCTCGACTCCCTACCAAATGCACACAATTTCCCATACATTACACTATGGAACATGATTTTTGTCCCTGGGTAGTAAGTGTTATTTTTTAATTGTTTATGCCTAAAAAGTATAGAAAATGGCTACTATTCCCCACAAACTTTGCTTTTGTGACCAGGACTTTGTGTGAAGGAATTACACAAATGCACACCACGTTTTCTCATTGAAAATAGGAACATTTTTAAATATCACTGTCCTGGTCACAAAAGCAAAGTTTGTGGGGAATAATTTTCTGTACTTTTGAGGCATAAGCAATTAGGAAATAACACTTACTACCCAGGAACAAAAAATAAATACATTTGTTACACAGTGTTATTACAGATCTCCCATTATTTTTGTGTGCATGCATATATCAATGCTTGGCACATCCAGCACGTGCGATCCTTGCAAAGCACAGTAAATAATTAATCATAATTAATGCATGGCCGCCATTGTCTATTCACTGCTGGATGATGACCTCCCCACACCGTGGCAGTCACCGGGGTTGTTTGACAATGCTTCATCGGCTGCTCGGTGTGGGCTGGTGAAGAGAGAGAGAGAGAGGGACAGGATCGCATCGCCACCGATGTTAGCCATGACCAGGATTAGAACTTGGAAAGCCGGTGTTCACAACGCAGTGCGATAACCCACTGCGCCACTACTCCCGCAAAGAAAAAGGAGCACAGTCCATGACACGACAGTGCATTTTATTATTACAGCTCTTCGAGTGACGTGAAAGAGTGGATTTGCGCGGAAGTTGCTTTCACCAACGCTTTGCACGGTGAGAGTCGAGGTATAGGCAATGTATTTGAGTGTCAGCACAGGGTTAAAATTCGAACTAATTATGTTGTTTTTTTCACTTTTTTTCCACCTTTTTTTCATATATTCTTCCCCCCGTTCGTGTGGTCTATTGGGCTCACGTTTAAAAAAAAAAAAACACCAACCACTTAATTTACTTTTACTAAATAATTTGTTCTCACACCGGGAACACCTGTGGCTATTTTGCACGAACCGTTTTACGGGTGTTTTTTTTCTGAAGCCGAATTCTTTTGGGCTGCTGGGCCACTTTTCTCTCCCCCGAGGGGTTTTGACTGTCGCTTTTCTGCATCCCAGGCGGTGGCCGTCAGGATGGGGCTGGACATCAGAAACGTCTCCTCGTTGTGGAAGGACCAAGCGTTGGTGGAAATCAATATCGCCGTCCTGCACAGTTTCCAGGTTTTAACGAAGTGAAGCAAAGATTAGCCTCTAATTTGTCATCACCATCATCAGCCATGATAATCCCATTGTCATCATCATGATTGTGATGGAATCATCCATCTCGTTCTTGCACTTGAGATAATGTCATCACTCCATCTCTTTAACGGAGTTGACCCCAAATATCCCGTTGTAGGGCCACAAAGCTTGGGAATGTCTTGGTTCCGTTTCTGGCTGCCTTCCCAGTCGTCTGTTGTTTTCCGTGCCTCTGTCCACTTCCATCTGGAATTTCCAGCAATGATTCTATGTAAATTGTGACATTGTAAGATTATTATTGTGATGATCAATAATCCGTTATGATGTATTGTTATTATGGGGTGGCTGTTCCCTATGTCGCAGTTGGACCGCGTCACAATCGTGGACCACCACTCGGTGACTGACTCGTTCATGAAGCACCTAGAGACGGAGGGCCGCGTTCGGGGTGGCTGTCCGGCCGACTGGGTGTGGATCGTGCCCCCTATTTCCGGCTCGCTCACCCCCGTCTTCCACCAGGAGATGCTCAACTACATCCTCACACCGGCCTTCTTCCACCAGGTGTGACGATGGGGCCCAGACTCCGCAACCTTAATATATACCATTTATTGTGTTTGACTATTTTTGTTTGACCAAGGCTCACTGAGCTATATGGCTTTTTTTTCAGAAGCGACCTGAAAAAAATGGTAGCTCAACGAAGAGGCTTATCACGTGGAAATGTATAGTAGTCAAATACTCTAAACCCATGTTGATTCTAAATGTAAGGGAAGAACCAGAGGACCCGGACAAAAAAATCCACATGACCATGGGGAGAGAGACGCAAATTCCAAATATACAGGCGTCAGGGTTGGAATGTAACCCACGACCTCCTGTATACCAGGCGGGTAGTTAACATCTTGCAACCATGGCGCCCTGTTAAGTAACATCTCACCTTAGCCGCGGTGGAACCCAACAACAACAAAAGACACTATCACCCCCTGGATGAGATACGCGGCATTGCTCACAAGCTCCAGCAGAAAATGATTCGGAATATTTCACCGTATTCTCTGGATTATAAGATGCTCTGTAGAGTATGACCCACCCCAAATATTTTCCAGTATCTATAAATTTGGACAAATCTGTTCACATTTACAACAACAACCGCCATTCACCACTAAGTGGTGGTGACGTCACCACGACGCTTGTGCCAGGCTATGTGCACGTTGAGGCCACGTGAAGTGTCGAACGCCTGCTGGCAGGTCACGGGGCAGACCCAAGTACCACAGGTCGACTGACTGAGATGAGTGGCTGATGCACCACCTGTGCCCTCTACTGTGCCAACTTGCTGTACTTTAGCCACCCGGCGCTCCGCTTGTTGTTGTGAGAGGGCGACTGCTTCCAACTGCCCAGTAGCGTCCTTCACGAGCCTCCTCCACAGAGGCCAATCTTGACACCGCTGGTATCAGTCATCAGCAAGTCCACTGCCGCGCCCGTTTAGCCCCCTCGATCCGGCCGAACAAAAGCTGTTTAGGCATGTGGTGGCTGGGCATGCGGGCTACATGACCCAGCCAACGCAGCCTTGCCTGACAGAGAAGCTCACCGATGGGACTTTGTCCAGATTTTTCAAGGATTTGTGAGCTCCTCACAAAATCCAGCCTGGTTAAACCCATGATGGATCGTAGGCAGGTCAGCCTAAATGAAAATGTTCCATTAGGGAGGTCCACGTTTCATATGCGTAGAGAAAGGAGGAAATGACTGTAGCCGAGAAGACCTGAAGCTTTGTGTGGAGCGACATACCAGGTAGCTTCCACACAGCGTTACATAACCGAGGAAAAGATAATGCCACTCGACTGATTCGGAGTGAGACCTCTGCTGTCAAACCGGAGCTGGTCATGAGCACACTGCCCAGGTATGGGAAACTCTCCAATCTCTCCACAACTGCCCTATCACCAATTGGGAGTTGTTGGGGTGGAGTGTCCGATGGTACAACATACCCAGGCAGGTGCTTAGTTTTGGTGGGGCTGATGGTAAGGCCCCACCTCTTAATGGCGAGCTCCAGATACAAAAGTAGCGCCTCCAACTCCTCCTGAGTGAGCAGCAATTACCAGATCATCGGCATACAAAACGTGGTTGAGCAAAAGGGAGCCATCCCTTGACTGCAACCGGGCATCGATCTGCCTGCCATTGTATCTGTACCAGATGGAAATTCCTCCAGTTTAGCTATTGAAGGTTTCACGAACTACCTGGTCGAAATAGATGTTAAATAATGTGGGAGCCAGAGGACATCCCTGTCGTACCCCAAGGTGAACAGGGAATGGCTCCGACTCACAGCCACGTAGTTTTACCCGGGCCCGCTCACCATCATGAAGGTCCTTAATAATCGTGAGAGAGGGTCAGTGACTCCAAAAGTACGAAGAGCAACTCAGAGCCCAGGCCTACTGATGGTATAATAGGCCTTGACCAAGTCAATAAAGCAGAGATGTAGGTCTTGTTGGAATTCCCTACACCTCTGCTGTAGCAGATGGACAGAAATATGGCATCTGTGCTGGACCGCCCTTTCTTGAAACCACATTGGGGCTCTGCAAACCTCTCCTCAGTGTGCCTGGCAAGGCAATGTTGATTAATCCTTGCCAGGACCTTTCCTGGAACACTGAGGAGTGAGATGCCCCTGCAGTTGTTACAGTCTGTGCGGTCCCCCTTCGTAAAGAGGGGGACCACCAGGGCATCCTTCCAATCCTGCGGAACCCGTCCAGTGGTCCAGACTGTTGTTATGATGTCATGTAGGAAAGTCTGTGCACAAACGCCATCCTCCCTCAGCATTTCGCTTTGGAGATCATCTCTGCCCAGTGCCTTTCCTGGTCTCAGACTCTGGATCGCCTTCAGTACTTCCTCAACAGATGGCACCTCAGCCAGCCACTCACAGGGGGTGACTTCTTCCAATATTTGAGGCACCTCAGCCTCAGCAGGGTCATCCCCAATTTGTCCCACAATGTTTTCCAGGCTGAGGGATTTCACCTCCCCCAGGACCTCACAGAAATCCTCAGCAAATCTGCAAACCTGTTCCTGGGGGTCGGAGATTGGATCACCGTTCTTTCCTCTAATGATGGTAATAGGTGAGGTTACTTGTTTGATGGAGTTAAAGAGCGATTTGTGATCGCGGGCCATTGAGGCAGACTCCATTTCCTCAGCAACCCATGACCACCACCCATCCTTGTCTACAGCATTCCAGATCATAGAATGAGGTAAGCCTCCTCATTCTCTGACGTGGGATGCTGTAAACGATGAGAGTGGACCTGTCGCTTTTTTCTCAGCCAGCCTGAACACCTCCTCTGTCATCCAGGGTCTCTGGGGTGGTCTGTACCGTGTACCCAAAGCAGCCATTGCAGCTGCATGAGCCGCAGTCCTAAACCTCGCCCATTTCCCCTCGACATCAGGAGGAGTGGGGGACGATGCCAACCCCAGCCGCAAGCGATGATGAAATTCTCGCTTGCAACTGTCATCAGCTAGCTGAGACCATGCAACTATGGGTTTGAATTAGGTTCTGGGTGTACACCCACCATCGGAGTGAAAGAATGGCAGGCGCATCTTACAGATGACAAGTCGATGGTTAGTGGGCAGATCAGCTCCACGGTAGGTCCTGGTGTCAAGGACATGGGACCGCATCCGCTTTTCCATCACTATGTAGTCCAGCAGATGTTCTTGCTTGGACCCGGCATGCATCCATGATGTTGTGTGGATGCGCCAATGCCGGAACAGTGTGTTGGTAATTACAAGCCCATGGGCTGCACAAAAATCGAGTAGCCTCCTACCGTTGGTATTGAGCTGATCTGGCCCATGCCCTCCAATCACTCCAGACCAGGTGCCAGCAGCATGACCAACTCAGGCATTGAAGTCACCCAACAAGATGACTCTATCCCAAGGGGACACTTTAGCGCGCACCTGTGACAGGAGGTCATAGAAGGTATCTGACTCATCGGCCTTTCCTGCATCCCTCCACATGTACACACACGTACTCACACGTGTTCCGCATTATAGGGTGCACCCCTAATTTGTGCAATTAAATTACAGACAAAACGTTAATATTATAATTCGAAGCATACGGTCATTACCATTTAAAAGATTGACGAGGTTGTAGCAGTGCAATGCCTTGCACACTGAGCAACGAACCCAATAACCCGAGTTTGATCCTTGCCATTTAATTCATTTTAATCAGATAAAATAATTGTGAAATGTGTGAGCTATTATGCAAACAACGATACTGTGAATTTGTTGAAAACCTCAGCAGTTTTACAGGATTCATAACTTTCAAGTAACAGTTTTTTTTTTAAAATAGTCATGTTTGTAAAACATGTGTGTCTTGTTCCCTGAAGCAAAGGGTTTCCATTATTACACGGGGCGGGCTGGCTGGCTGTGAGTATTTGTGTAAAATGTGTTCTTTGTCAATCGCAGCCAGAGGCGTGGAAGAGCTGTAACTGGAATAATGGGAATGAAACCGGGACAAGGCGAAAGCAAATCGGATTTAAAAAGCTAGCCAAGTGAGTACTCTGCATCCCTATCTATAAATAGCGAATTTTATCATAACAAACCGGCATAATATATGAATAGAACCGCTTTGATAAATGTTGTTACGTGCATACAGTGAGTTTTACGAAACGTGTTTATAAATGATATCAGTTAAGTGCTTTAGATACTGTGCCATTCTCACCCAAGATTAACTGCCTCTATCGCCTACAGCTATGTCTGATAATATTTGTCATGATGACCCTGAATGGCATCATCACCTTCACGATCTTCACAGTCATTGACACCATTAGCAGCAGCTGCTGTATAATTCACAATATCAGTAACATCCAGGCAATTAGGCGGATGAGATCGTCATAATTTCTGTCGTGTTTTAATTTAGGTAATGCTCTGCGGTACAATCAGTGTAAAAAACGTATCAATGAATCTCACAAATAATCAGAGACATCCGTAAAGAGGATGCAGCCAAACCCCTGCTAGAAATCAGCTGTACACGCGACGCAGGGTGGGACAAGGAGGCTGCGAAGAGGAAACAGCTTATATATATGGGACCTTTTCGTCAGTATCCAAATTGATGATGTTATGATATTATCACAGCATGTTTGTTTGCATATTTTTGCCCCAAGTACAGTGAGGAAAAAAAGTATTTGATCCCCTGCTGATTTTGTACGTTTGCCCACTGACAAAGAAATGATCAGTCTATAATTTTAATGGTAGGTTTATTTGAACAGTGAGAGACAGAATAACAACAACAAAATCCAGAAAAACGCATGTCAAAAATGTTATAAATTGATTTGCATTTTAATGAGGGAAATAAGTATTTGACCCCCTCTCAATCAGAAAGATTTCTGGCTCCCAGGTGTCTTTTATACAGGTAACGAGCTGAGATTAGGAGCACACTCTTAAAGGGAGTGCTCCTAATCTCAGCTTGTTACCTGTATAAAAGACACCTGTCCACAGAAGCAATCAATCAGATTCCAAACTCTCCACCATGGCCAAGACCAAAGAGCTCTCCAAGGATGTCAGGGACAAGATTGTCGACCTACACAAGGCTGGAATGGGCTACAAGACCATTGCCAAGCAGCTTGGTGAGAAGGTGACAACAGTTGGTGCGATTATTCACAAATGGAAGAAACACAAAAGAACTGTCAATCTCCCGCGACTTGGGGCTCCATGCATGACCTCACCTCGTGGAGTTGCAATGATCATGAGAACGGTGAGGAATCAGCCCAGAACTACACGGAAGGATCTTGTCAATGATCTCAAGGCAGCTGGGACCATAGTCACCAAGAAAACAATTGGTAACACACTACGCTGTGAAGGACTGAAATCCTGCAGCGCCCGCAAGGTCCCCCTGCTCAAGAAAGCACATATACATGCCCGTCTGAAGTTTGCCAATGAACATCTGAATGATTCAGAGGACAACTGGGTGAAAGTGTTGTGGTCAGATGAGACCAAAATGGAGCTCTTTGGCATCAATTCAACTCGCCGTGTTTGGAGGAGGAGGAATGCTCCCTATGACCCCAAGAACACCATCCCCACCGTCAAACATGGAGGTGGAAACATTATGCTTTTGGGGTGTTTTTTCTGCTAAGGGGACAGGACAAATTCACCGCATCAAAGGAACGATGGACGGGGCCATTGTACCGTCAAATCTTGGGTGAGAACCTCCTTCCCTCAGCCAGGGCATTGAAAATGGGTCGTGGATGAGTATTCCAGCATGACAATGACCCAAAACACACGGCCAAGGCAACAAAGGAGTGGCTCAAGAAGAAGCACATTAAGGTCCTGGAGTGGCCTAGCCAGTCTCCAGACCTTAATCCCATAGAAAATCTGTGGAGGGAGCTGAAGGTTCGAGTTGCCAAACGTCAGCCTCGAAACCTTAATGACTTGGAGAAGATCTGCAAAGAGGAGTGGGACAAAATCCCTTCTGAGATGTGTGCCAACCTAGTAGCCAACTACAAGAAACGTCTGACCTCTGTGATTGCCAACAAGGGTTTTGCCACCAAGTACTAAGTCATGTTTTGCAGAGGGGTCAAATACTTATTTTCCCTCGCTTACTCAAACCCCACCTTTTCCCACTCCCTTATCACTAACACCACCATCCCCGTTTATTTCAGGCACCATCATACTCATGTACTACCATCCTTCACACTTCTGCTGCACTAATAGCTAATTCTTTGTTCAGCACCTTCATTAAGGCGCTGTATTAAATTATAATAAGATAAGAAGGTAACAAATAAAAATTCAGAGGGGCGATGGAAGGAGCAGACAGTTAAACTGGGAATGCTGTGAAAAAGGCTGGATGGAAGGGAAAGATTTAAAATATGGATTGCAATGCTTCGAGAGAGGCGCAAGGTGGAGAGGAAAAATGTAGGTCTTCATCAGCCACGATCAATCTACTGCTGGATGAAGGCTTCCCTAAGCCACCACTCTCACGATACTGTGACGCAACTCAAGGAACGTCATCCCGACGTTTCGTGCAACACCCCAATTCGTCAGTAACTGTGACACGTGGCGGTATATGTTGTGAAGTGAAATGTGGAGGCACGTGTCGTGTGGTGCTGTAGGGCGGTGAAGTTTTCTGCTCAGCTCATGGGCAAGGCCATGGCCCGCCGCGTCAGAGCCATCATCCTCTACGCCACCGAGACGGGGAAGTCCCAGGCCTTCGCTAACTCTCTGTGTGAAATTTTCAAGCACGCCTTTGATGCAAAGGTTAGAAAAAACACGTACGTGGGGAATTAGTATAATCTGTTTTTCATAAAGTCCCATGAATATTTGTTTAGTAATCTCATTTAGTTGGCTTGTATTGCATAAGAATGTGTTGTCACCCATGTCAATGTCACAAAATTCATATTTTTTATTTGTTGGCTTCTGATGTAAACCAAGTATAATAATGTTTTAAATTTGAATATTTGAACAGCGATTGTTACAACTAAAAAAGTAGACAAATGTAGAATTTTTATTTATTTATCTCTGAGCCACATGTAAAAATTCCACATTCCCATTACTGGGCTAGTTGCTTCAATAAAGCACCATTATTCATGTAAATTATCCAAGCCTGCCCTTGGGTGATGAACACTGCCCATGGTGAACACTGCCCTTGGTAAGATAATTTCCCACGGTGGGCACTGGTAGCATTTTCCACCCCAGACGGCAGCGAGCAACCCGCTCGGCTCACGGACCGCGTTGTGCGGCCGCATTGGTGCCAGGTGATGTGCATGCAGGACTACGACGTCGTACACCTGGAGCACGAGGCCCTGGTGCTGCTGGTGACCAGCACGTTCGGAAACGGGGACCCGCCCGAGAACGGCCAGGTTTGACGGAAGGCTTTTCAGAAGTTTCGCGTTTTGCCGCCGGCGTCCCTCGGAACGTCTTTTGTGCACGGCCGTTATTGGAGCGCTAAAGAAGAATGAAATCGCCACCGGCCCGGTGTCACACTCAGGGCCAAGCAGTCCGTAGGTCGATCGATGGACACATTGGCTGTATTTATTGCCAAGTCAGAGCTATTGAACCAAATCACCCAGAACGCAATGCAGAATGCAATGCGTTCTGTCAGATCTTGAAAGCCAAGCAGGAAATGAGTCTCAACCGTGCTTGGATTGGTGGCCACCAAGTGTTATAGGCTTCCGAGCTACAGTGGTGGGCAGCAGAGAGCACGACAGCAAAATCCATTGTTCTGTGCTGTATACCACCCTCCCCCCCTACTCACCACATCTATGTTACTCGACTTCACAACTTCCACTGACCAGCCTGGTGAAGTATGGTCAAGTAACCCCCACAAACCCGCACGGTATGGAAGAGGCCTTTATCCTGCAGTCGATTGGCAAAGCGCTGCACGTGCGAGCCTATTGGGATGAAAGGTGTCTGTTTCAAGACAAAAAAAATAACCCGAATGAGCACGGCTGGCTACATACGGTGCGAAAGAAGTTCAACATACATAAAGCAAGTACAATCAACAATGGCATAAATAGCGTATGCTGCCTAGATTGTGCCTCACGAAGGAAGCCTTTTATTAACATCTTGCTGTTTCTATCCACATACCGTTGGTCGGACTGCAGAAGTTTTGGCTGTCGCTATTGGAGATGCAGCATCCTTTGACGAGCCACGCTGAGGAACAGTGAGTTCCTCATCTTCTTCTTCCTCAACAGCACTTGCTCAATATTAATCGGATTACACGGTGATGCTGCATTGGCAATGGTGCGCACAGCACAAACAACTATCTCAATACGTTCACTCATAACACAGCCTTAAAGGATATGTATAATTCGCCAAAAAATTGGCATTGACCCTTCGTTCCTCTGTTTAGATATGTTTTAACGCACTGTCATAGATAAATGCGAGTTTTCGTTTGTAAAAATATTCCCCCCGGATCTACTCTACTCATTGTAATGTGTGACTGCATCAAGAGTGGAATCGAAGGTCTAATTCACGTTGAGATGTTGGTTTTTTTACATGCTCCACATCAAGTGGGCTGTTTGGGTACTACCGCGTGTACACATGTGACTCTTACACAAATCCGAGTTCCTTTGCAACAGAAAGTAATGAGAGAAAAATACTCATCATTAGACCTCCTTTGCCAGTACCAAAATGTAATAATAGGGTTTTTCCCCTTTTTTCTGGCAACAAAACTGAAACCTTTTTTTTTGCATTTTGACTGCAGGTATTGTGGTTAATGCAGACATGAATCCGTGTAAAAAAGGTTTCAATTTTGTTGCCAGAAAAAAAGGGGAAAACCCTATTATTATTAAAAAAATATTCAATTGAATTAGCAAACATCTAATTATGCCCTTCGAGAAAATGTATGACTTGAGACTCGGTGAGGCTTTATTCGGAAAATGAATTACCATTATGATGATTGTGTGTGAATTCAAATTGTGAAACTCAGAAAAAAACCTTCTTTGGTAAATAAATGACATGTGAATTAAAACAGTGTATCTTTGTGAGGCTTTCCATGGTATTCATTAACCTTGACTGTGCGTCAATTCAAATAAATGGTGAGATGCAGTTGAATCTCTCGACATTGATGAAACAAAGGGGAAAAAAATTGAGCGTAAAATAAAAAAAATCTGTACGGTCGTGAAGAATGAATCACATATACCTCTTCGGTAACCTCGCACGTATACCTGCATGAGTGCATCCCTCCCACATCCGAGAATTTTAAATTACACGTCTCATAAAAAATATCGTGCACCACTCCCTGACCTTTTCAATCAAAATGACCAGAATTTTGTGTACAGCGGTATCTCTCCGCCCCGCAACCCCAACCCTCACCCACGCCGTGTCGGCCTTTCAGGATTTTTTTTTTTTCAAAAGCGTCGCATCAAAGCTCGGGGTTCTCTTTCTGCAGGCGATTCAAGGTGAGTCGCGTTCCCCCGCAACTGGAGCGCCCACGCCTGGCCTTCACGGAAGGCGCACTCCTTCGCAGCAACACGTTGGAGAGCGTGGAACCGCTGGCAAATGTCAGGTGGGCTGCGGTCGGCACCCTGGCCCCCGGGGGGGGAGGGGGGGGAGCGGTTCGTCTTCATGGGCGTGCCTGCAGTGCAATTAATGAATCAAAACAAGTGCGGCTGTGGCATTGCCTCGTTGCTCACGGACTTGCTAACCGCGATTTTGGCTGTCCGTGAATAGCGTCTGCACGACTGCTTCGAGAGAGAGAGAGAGAAATAAAGGAATTGATGCGATAGAGTGATGAGATAGAGTGATGAGATAGAGTGATGAGATAGAGTGATGAGATGGAGTGATGAGATGGAGTGATGAGATGGAGTGATGAGATAGAGTGATGAGATGGAGTGATGAGATAGAGTGATGAGATAGAGTGATGAGATGGAGTGATGAGATAGAGTGATGAGATGGAGTGATGAGATAGAGTGATGAGATGGAGTGATGAGATGGAGTGATGAGATGGAGTGATGAGATGGAGTGATGAGATAGAGTGATGAGATAGAGTGATGAGATGGAGTGATGAGATAGAGTGATGAGATAGAGTGATGAGATAGAGTGATGAGATAGAGTGATGAGATATAGTGATGAGATATAGTGATGAGATAGAGTGATGAGATAGAGTGATGAGATGGAGTGATGAGATGGAGTGATGAGATGGAGTGATGAGATGGAGTGATGAGATGGAGTGATGAGATATAGTGATGAGATGGAGTGATGAGATGGAGTGATGAGATAGAGTGATGAGATGGAGTGATGAGATGGAGTGATGAGATGGAGTGATGAGATGGAGTGATGAGATAGAGTGATGAGATAGAGTGATGAGATAGAGTGATGAGATAGGGTGATGAGATAGAGTGATGAGATGGAGTGATGAGATGGAGTGATGAGATGGAGTGATGAGATGGAGTGATGAGATAGAGTGATGAGATAGGGTGATGAGATAGGGTGATGAGAGCGAAGGTGATGAGAGCGAAGGTGATGAGAGCGAAGGTGATGAGAGCGAAGGTGATGAGAGCGAAGGTGATGAGATAGAGTGATGAGAGAGAAGGTGATGAGATAGAGTGATGAGAGACAACGTGATGAGATAATGTACATGTATTTAATAGCGTATTTATATTCTTCGGTCTTTCGGTAAAGCCACGTAGATAGGTTCAAAGAAAAAAAGAAAAAATAACGTGACTTTAACGAAAGACCCAAAAATATGAATTCCTGCAGTTTTAAGTCAATTTAGCTTATTTATTTCAGGTCATTCATTTAAAGGATAGGTTTTTGTAGGCCAATATCATTATCCACGAAATTTGCTATTCACGAGGGAATAATGTACAGCGAGTGAATGGTTGTGTCAATTCGTAGGGGCACATTCTTTCCGTATGTTAAGTATATGTTAAGAGCGCTAAGAACCTTTAGGATGTAGGAAAGAGGGTTTACCAATAAGGTCCAGGCAGTGACCAACAGGCACACCCATGGTAGCCTGAGACACTAGAAATAAACACTGGTGGTGCTGGCAACTGCATAATTTTATGTACGTATATATGTTCAACTTCTTTCACACCGTACGTAGACAAACCGTGCTAATCGGAGTTGATAATTGGACGATTCTCTTGTGGATTTCACAATTCTGTATACAAAGTGTCGGTACTCGCACTCCTTCCGAGATGTCTAAAATACCCTTTGGAGAGGCCCTTCCATCAGCAGTGGCGTAAGCTAGCGACTGTAGGCTGCTGCTCCTTTACCTCTACACATGAGAGAGAAAGAGACACAACAAATAACTGTAGACCCTGGCTTTTCTTATGGGATTCCCTGTTACCAGACGAGAATTCCAGCCGATTGCCGTGTTCCTTGAAGCCCCATATAATCCACGCCTCACTGCTTGCTTGCGTGCAGGTTCTCAGTGTTCGGTCTGGGCTCCAGCGCCTACCCCAGGCTGTGTGCGTTTGCCCGGGCCCTGGACGGGCTGCTGGGCACTCTGGGTGGCGAGCGCATCATGGCTCGAGGAGAGGGGGATGAGCTGTGTGGACAGGAGGAAGCCTTCCGCTCGTGGGCGCGCGGGGCCTTTGAGGTTAGTCACTTGCACCTCACCCCTCCACTGCCAGTTGCCCATTGCTGCCGCTGCCCAATGCTGCCGTCGCATGCCCGCTGAATGTGCTCGGTGGCGATACGTTCTCTGTTCTTCTTTGGATCTGCAACTTCGCCATGTGCCTTCAAGTAAACTAAACTATAAACTTCCATTAGTAAGTCACGTAGGTATAAAATAAAATAAATCACGACGTTTCGGGCGCAACACAAGCGTCCCGTCATCAGGTGGGAAAGCGATGGTCTGCTGCTGAGGCAGACTGTTTTAAAAGGTTTTAAATGGGTGTAGCCCAAGGATCATAAAGAAGTGGCCGGGGCTAGTGATGTTAATGTGAGAAATTATCATGTAACTGTAAGGTAGGAAAGCGGCCTCCTCGACGAGGGAGTGCAACCCAACGGGTGCAATCCAAAGGGCATGTGAGTATGAGAGTGACTTTACCAAAAGAACCAAAGAGTATGGATTCCTGCAGTTACGAAAGCTTCAAATCAAGATTGAATTAACAAGATTTTTTATTTTACCAGGTGCAGTCCATTGAGCTAAATAACTATTTTATCGCAGCCAAAACTCTTAAGCGCATGTTTCTATATGTGGGGGGGGGGGGGGGGGGAAACGGAGAACCTGGAGAAAAAAATCCACGTGACCACGGGGAGAGAGAACATGCAAGCTCCAAATATACAGCAGGCTTCAGGGTCCAGATCGAACCCAGGGGCCCCTGCGTACTGAACGAAGGAGTTAACATCTCACCGACGGGATGCCCCATGTTACCTGCACCGGCTTTCAGTTTATGTATGTATGTTGAACTTCTTTCTCACCGTACATAGTCAGCCGTGCTCATCGGAGGTGCAGGAAAAAGGAGTAAATAATCTGGAAAATATAACAACTCTGACAGCGAAAGTCCACTGGCCAGCATGAGGGGCAGTCGCTGGGCCGCTCGTCCGATGTCGTGTTGCGATTCGGCTGTGCGCAGGCTGCATGCGACGTCTTCTGCGTGCGGGAGGACGTGAACCTGGACCAAGCGAGTGCCACGCTGCTGTACGCTGAGAGCGACTTCAAGCCGGAGCGATATCGTCTCGTGCCCGTCTCGTCCAGCCTCTCCCTCAAACAAGGTTCCCGCTCTCGAAACGAATTCCCACTATAACAGATTTTTGGTAGAACCGTCGGTTCAGAAATCAGAATCAGAATCGTTGTTTTTGCTGGAGGAATCCGATGAGTTATAAAGTGATTTTTCGCAGATGTCCAGTAGTGTCACAAATGTCCAGTGGAGTTGGTAAATATGGCGAGAAACTGCATGGACCCTTGGGATGTGTGGGTCACGGGTGGCTTACCCATGGCCTTGCAGCCCAGAGGATACAGAAGGTAAACTTGCCCATTCAGAACTATCATTTTATAGCAAAGGCCTAGGCAAATGGGTTTTTTTTATAATTTTACCACGGCTCATATTACTGTGACCCTAGTTTCAAACAGAGCCTATCAAGAGCAAACGTTTAATTGTTCAGTGGCTCAACTCGTTGAAGAGAGTCACCTGCTTGCCAGTCACTATATTACAACAGACTATAACGTTAAATGAACAATCATTTATTTGTACGCCTTCTGTCAAGCCACTGCTGGACGAAGGCCTCTCCACAGCGTGCCGTTCACGGGAGGTTGTTGGGTCACACTTCTCGTCGGTCAGTGTGTGGGGAGTTTCCCGGCCCGATTCAGACGTCACTCGCCAGGAAACCAACTCGGGTGGCCTGGTCTATAGCGCAGTCCCCGGGGGATGAGCTAAAACCACTGCTTCCAAAGATCGTCTACGATGCAGGCTTAACAGAAACACGTACTTGAAGTGATGGAGGCGCGATTGAACATTGCACAGAGGTGGTGTGTGGAGAGCAGTAAAGCAAGTAGGTCGTAGACCTCTACACGTGCAGCACCCTCGATTAACTTTTATGGCAGCTTCATCGTTCTGGGGGTTGCTTTTTGTCTATATTCGATTCCTTCGTTTTATCACCTACGCCCATTGCCAAATACTAATTATTTGTGGACTATGTACTTGCCTATTTCAGTTCTAGTTTTCGTTTAAATCAATGTAGGCACATCATTGGTAGACACACAGATAGTGCTGCTATAGCTTGAGTTACCCAATTACACCAAAGAATGTGGGTATGATGAACTTCTTTCTTTTGTATTTAGATTGTTATCCTTCCCCCGCACCTCCGGTAAATGCGGTTGGCTACGTACGTTACGAAAGAAGTTCAACATACGTACATACAACCGTGCAGTATTGTGTATATTTACCATTATAAATGTGTATATATTCATAGAATGCTACAATGGATAGCACCTTGCCACACTGAACTTGCAATGCAGATATCGCCGGTTCGATTCGATCCCCCACCAGCGCAGTATTGGAAACAATTGGGGAAATTTCTTAAACCCCTCCGCCTCTCTGTCCACCCAGCAGTATCAATGGGTGCACCACCACACTTGGTCGATCGGCAGGTCACAATCTGTGGGGTAAGGTGCGCATTCTTCCCACCTCTTCGTACACACTTCGAGGGACTCTGTAGAGCTCCCCCTAGCGGAAGGCCCTTCTGCCAGCAGTGGTGTGAGCAACCAATTGCAGGGCTGTGTCGTTGCTACCGATATATTTCGTTCTTATATACGTCATTTAATTTTATTTATTTCATTCAGTTTTAGTGACTTGCTTACCATTCCAAATGCTTTGCACTCCTATCGGTTTTTTGTAATGTAGTCACTTTCCTACCCGCCCCTGCTGAAAAAGAGCTTCATAGCTCGTCGGATTCCTCCAGCCTCAATATAGACTTGTGATTCTGATTAATCTTCGAGGGCTCCGCAAAAGTCGTGGCCCTCGGCTGCAGTCCCCCAAGGCCCCCCTGCGTCAATCGGACGGTGCACTCGCGCAACGTGTACGTACATAGAGAACCCCGCTAATCGGAGCCTGCGGGGAAGGACAACAAAACTAAACTCAAAAATATCAGTGTGACATAACCGCATGTGGCACGTGCTGGCTTTTCAGGCTACACCTACACGCACAGGAAGAAAGTTGTCGGAGCCAAACTGCTGTCTTGCCAGAACCTCCAGAGTCCAGACTCGGGGTAACTTGAGCAGCAACTCCGCTCATCGCAGCCACACTCACGGATCCGCACTCACGATACACGCCCATCATCTGCATGCTCAGGATCCGCAAAACCGCAGCTTTCCCCCGTGCAATAATCGCCCTCCGCGGGATATTTTCGCCAGGTGAAGATTCACGCGTCGTTCTGTACGGAGCGATCGCAACACATGTTCACTCCACTTTTCCCGCGCACGTGGGTTTTGGCATCGCGCTTGCACCGTGTCCTTGAAATACAAAACTAATCCATGGGTGGGGCGAATTGTTGCAGTCGTTATCTTAAAACAAAACCCCGTTGTTTCCACAAAGATAAAATAAAGCCCGTTCACAGCTTGCAACAGGCAACTGTGGCTGCGCGGCACGTGACGTTTCTGTGCAGCGTGGAGACGGACACAGATGACAGCAATAGCCAGCATTCATTAGCACCACCGTGTCCCTCAAATTACGGGATTCGTTTTGGTCTTCAGGAGTGCAATTTTCCCAACCAACAAAAACATTTAAACAGCATTTTTTTTGTTTAACACGTAGGCTTTCGCGACCAATATCATCCGTAATAGAGGTTTTCTGGGTTGGATCGCGTAAATATTTAAATGTTGTGTCGTTAAAACCCCGCCACCATCCGACACAGCCAACTAGTAAGGGTTGTCACGTAAACAGAACGTGGCCAATTCGTCACTAGTACAGCAACACCGGTGTGTTGGAGAGCCAAGCCACAACATTTACAATCTCAGTACGACGTTTTACAACTAGCTTCATCAGGCGACAGCCAAATTTGTAGAAAAAGTCCACCTGTTTCAGTCGCCCCCATAAAAATAATAATCCCTCAATGTTGAGGGGGCACGGTATGTCCACCCACCACGTTATTTTGCGTAGACACTGTTGTACCCGCGATGGCTAATTCCCCCACACCCCTCCCCCCTCCCCCCCCCCCACCCCCCCCCCCCCCCCCCGCAGACGCCGCACCGTGCTGGTCCGACTGGACACGCTCGAGCAGCGTGAGCTGCGCTACCGGCCGGGCGATCACGTGGGCATCTTCCCGGCCAATGCAGCCACCCTGGTGCGTCAGCTGATGAGACGGATCGAGGGCACCCCTCAAGCCGAGCAGGTGGTGAGCGTCGAGGTTCTGGAAGAGACGACGACGCCGACGGGTAAGCCGCGACGTTTCCACGCCACCGCTCGCTCGGAGGGTGTTGCGAGCGCAGGAGCTGGGGGCGGTGGTCGCGAACGGCGGGTGCACTGTTCACCCTCTTAGCAGCCAGAGATCTGCCTGCTAAGAGGGGGGGGGTGAGGGTTAGGGCAAGCGCTGGCAGCACCGGCTGTTGGCGTAAGCAACGTGGGCATTTGCCCAGGGCAGCGGCAGATTGTTGGAACTCGGGAGGGGCAGCAAATGTCAAGTTCTGGAGTGGCTGCGATGTGAGGAGCTGCTCGCGTGATACCAAGATGCCTCGGCCCACGTTTGTTTACAGATGCACGCGTGTGAAAGACGCCATGAGCATGCGGAGATGTAAGGTGAGAGGGAACAGTGAATGTTTCCCGCAGCAGCCCGGTGGCCGTGGAACTTTGGGCCAGTGATTGGCGAACGTCGGTTCCCAGCCACATGGCGATGTTTGGACCAACGTCGGCGTGTTTACTGGGAGGTGCCCGTGCCAAATTTGCTACCCTCCTGAATGCAAGCTCTAGTACCCTGCCATTGGCTAATTCTGAAATCTTTCAGCGGCCAGCAAAACAAAAATACTGCTTGACAAATGAACCTTCATGGCGGGACCCCACACTGATAAACATGCACCAGAAACTAACTTTATTGAATGAGTGTGACTACAACACTTGCAACACTGCTAAAAACAAATGTAAATAATAAACCAATGTAGCACTATCCTCATGATACATTTTCACCAATAATTGCACGCCTTACCCAACACAGGAAGCTGCTTTGGTTAATAATTCACCACGACTACCTCCACGCTTGCTCAGAGCATGCAGAGTCAAATAAATCTCCCCACTCATTTTTAGAGCGTCGTTTGTCTGCAAATAAATATCCGCAGCTCACGTCCTTTATTCGAAACGCGCTCATAAAACTCTTGACGAGTGAGCAAATGTTTTGTTTTAAAATGTGTTCATTTCATGAATAATATTTTTTTAAATATTATAATTATACTTTTTTTTTTACCAAGGAGCGGTCACAAAGTGGGTCGAGGTCTCGAGGCTGCCTCCCTGCACCATCTCGGACGCTCTCTCGCGCTTCCTGGACATCAGCTCTCCACCCAGCGCTCGCTTCCTGCAGCAGCTGGCCTCGCTGGCGGCCGATGTGACCGACCGGGACTCCCTGTTGCTGCTTGGCAAGGTGAGGCTCCTCGTTGCTTAGCGTCCGCTGTCGTGCGCGCGTTTGACGCAAGGCTGGATTCCAAACGTCCAAGGTTGTGTTGTGCAAGCGACGAAAAAAACGATGCCGTGCAAACGAAATCCCGCTTTGCGCAACGGTTGACGATAAAAACCCTTGCACAGGAGATGACGTTGTGACGTTGACTCTTGATTTTATTTGCAGATCCTCCGAGTTGAATTAATAAGTTGTTTCGCGTATCGTAAAACCAAAGCAGTTGCACATCTGCCTGCCAGCATGTAGACGCACAGATAATTTTTAGTGAAAAAATATACACGTATTTAACATGTTTTATTTAAAGCAGCGTTGTTTTTAATGTAGGCGTAAGTACCACGTGCACTGATCACATTGTTGTGCTGTGTGAATGCAAAGGGAGGACCGGAATACGAGACGTGGCGACGCGAGGGAAATTGCACAATCCCGGAGGCCCTGGACCAGTTCCCATCCGTCCGTGTCCCAGCATGCCTCCTGATTACCCAGCTTCCTTTGCTGCAGCCGCGCTACTATTCCATCAGTTCGTCTCCTCACTTGTACCCGAGGCAGATTCACCTCACCGTCGCCGTGGTGAAATACCGCACGCGAGGTGGGGGAATGAGCGGTGCGGCGTATCCCGATGTCACTCGACAATCGTTTGTTCATAATGAGGACCACGATGGAGGGGGGGGCACTATATTATTGATGTTATTGTTAATATTATGTTATTGTGATGTTGCTGCCCTGGGGAAATTGTTAGCACGCTGGACTTGCGATCCAGAAGTCGCCCGTCCGGCGCGGCAGTTGAAACAGAAGAGGCAAGTGAATTAAATTCCCACCGCCTCTGTCCACCCAGTGATATAAACGGAGGCAGCACCGTGAGTCAATCGGTAAGTCACACGTGCGGTGGGGCGAAGTGTGGATATTCCCACCTTTTCCAAAACACCTGGGCAGCCTGGAAGAGGAGTGGGAAGAATCTCGAGCCACCTCTTAGTGGAGGCCCTTCCACGAGCAGTGGGATGAGCGAGCAATTGCAGTGCTGCACCATTTACCTTCATCTACATTATAATTATTATTACATTATTGTCATGTAACCACACTATTACGTGCTACGAATACAGGCAATTTCTCAAACCTGTCCAATCTTCCACTGCAGTGAATAGATTACGGCTGATAATGAAACGGTACCCCCAACAATACCCCTGCTGCAACCCCTCGCTAGCCCTATGATACCCCCTGTGAAACATTAACTGCCCCTTCACTGATCATCCAAAGCATCCTAATAATACACTTACAGCACTCCTATGGCACACACCTAATGTACAATTTTATAATTATTGTAAAGCGCCTTGGATAAAGGTGCTATATACATGATCTCGCTACTGCAGCGCGGTGATAAATACCTTGCCTGGCATGCAGGAGGTTGTGGCTTCGATTCTGACCCTGACGCCTGTATACTTTGAGTTTGCATGTCTCTCTCCCCATGGTCGCGTGGATTTTTCTCCGGGTCCTCCGGATTTACACTCCACGTTTATAAATATGCGCTTTAGAGTATTTAGATGCTATAAATAGTCCACGTGATAAGCCACTTCATTGAACTATCACTCGTGGCCAGGTCGCTTCTGAAAAAGAGCTGTGTAGCTCAGTGGTCCTTTCCTCGTAAAATCAAATAGTTTAGTTTAGCATGGCAGGTAATCTTGATTTGAAGCTTTCGTGACTGCAGGAATCCATACTCTTTGGTTCTTGCGGTAAAGTCAGCGAGAGAGCTGTTACCAGCTCTCTCGCTGTTACCAGCTCTCTCCCCGGTTCGGCCTGTTTCACTGCTGGATTATATTTTTTTCTGCCTGAGGACGACCGCTTGTGTTGCGATCGAAACGTCGTGATATGTTGTTATTTTTTTGTTTTATTTAATTTTTCTACGTCCGTGACTTTACCGAAAGAACCAAAGAGCATGGCAGATAAGATGGCACGGAGGGAGTGCGCAGCAATCGTACGCAATCCCCTCGTGGAGCACATTCGCTCCGCCAACGCTGGCTCGACGCCGCAATGTTGTCGTCATGCGTGGATGTGGAGGATGTCACAGATGTGGTTGCAGAACCATGAGCTCGCAGCCCTCCGCGCTTGGCCGCTCCAAATTTGACAAATTTTCCGGCACGCTTCATTTCCGCTTGGACATTTTAATTGTGCGTGATTTTACGCGACGCAGGTTACGGCTGCAGAGGCGGTTGTTTTAAGCTTGCGCGGCCAAATGTAATTTAAAATTTGACAAGTAATGAGTGTTGTGTGTAAAAAAAAAAAAAAATTAGAGAGCAGGTGGCAACCATTGCTCTGGGGCAGCTTCATTTGTAGTCGCCACCGTTTCAATGTTGTGAGTAAAGCAGAGCTGGGCTGTCTGGTTGTTGTTTAAGTCATCGATCACTTTGACGATTGACGGTCGACTGCTCGGCCACTGGGACATCACGGAAAGAGTTGTAGAAGAAAGCAATTATCTCAGTTCCGCGCGTGTGGTGCGGCGCTGGGGGTAACTGGAGGGGTGGGGAGGGGAGTGGCTAGATGATCAATGTTTATTTTTACGTGGCAATATCACACTCAGCACGGATGTAATCGGCATCGTAAGCTGCTGATTCGTGGTGGGTATGTCTTGTAAGAAGGGCCACCATGTTTATGTAATAGAGCCCAAGAAATTGACCACGACAAAAAAAAGTTAAAAGGTGCAGCCCTGCAATTGCTTTCTTGACCCACTGCTGGTGGAAGGGCCTCGACCAGACGTATCTCTCAGAATCCCCTCTCGAACATATCTTGGCCTACTCTTCCACGTTGGCCCGACGGCTCTGAAGAGGTGGGAAGTACCCACACTCTGTTTCACAACCTGCTGACCGAGCAACTGAACAAAACTGTCTGAATCCTCGGCGCATAACTGGTCGCAATCGACTTTGCAGCGCTGTGGCTCTGAGGATAAAATCGCACTACAGCGTCGGATCCTTTGCCGCTCTGCCGGCATTGCGCTTCGACCACTGTGAAGCAGTATTTGTTCTTGAGGCGCTGTTAGAAATGTGATAAATGTTCATGTGGCTCCCAGGCGGGGGTGGACCGGTGCGCAACGGAATTTGCTCGACCTGGCTGGAGGCCGTCGGGCTCGGAGAAGAGGTGCCCTGCTTCGTGCGAGTGTGAGTGACTCTCACGCGCCGGCCGTGCTTTCCTCATCGGGGTCAGATCGGTTTGACAATGAGTGTTGGCCATTGGGGTTAACGTTTCCATTGTGCGTGAAGGAACGCTCAGTCAACCCTTTCCCGTTCACCTCTGAATCTCGGAACGTGCAAGCGGTTCAGAGTTATTTGTATTTGGAGAGGCGTAGCGCCGTTGTTTCTACAGGCATTGTACTCACCGCAGAGAACTGTAGCGACACGACCACACCCTGATAGCCATCGCCAAACTCTGCCACACGCCCTCCCGCATTGCCTTGTGGGAGCCTCGGTACTGATAACGTTATTTTATTTTAGTTTTTCTTCCGGTTTCGTTTTGACGCTGTGCACGTATGTGATCGAAGCGGAATCGGAAGACAAACTGATGCCGTATACATACACGTACGTCATCAGAATGGAATCGGAAGACAAACTGATGCCGTATACATACACGTACGTCATCGGAACGGAATCGGAAGACAAACTGATGCCTATACATACACGTACGTCATCGGAACGGAATCGGAAGACAAACTGATGCCGTTTACATACACGTACGTAATTGGAATGGGAAAGTGTTTTTAAAGCGTCTCTTGTAAGCGTAACCGTACGGCCATTTTTGTCACATCCACCCGTAAGGGTCGTGGTGGATATTTGAGCATACCTTGCCACGCCGGTCCATGCGGGTTGACGAAGGCGGAGAGCATAGACATGGGAGCATAGTATATGATACGTATTGCTGCACTGTTGCACACAGTGTAGCCCGCCAGCTTGTGAAAACTAGTTTTTTCGCACGGTGGTCACAATCCCAGGTGATTTGAAGGCATCACAATATATTATTTTAAATCCCTATCATTTGCTAACGTCACAAATTGTTGATGACAATGAAAAGTTTTAGGGGTCAAGTTTAAGTGTTGATGACTTAATTGTGGATTTATGTTTTTCTCGTGTGTGTTTTTTTTTCCTCTGTACAGAGCACCTGGGTTTCACTTGCCCTCTGACCCCTCCCTCCCATGCATTCTGATTGGCCCAGGCACAGGCATCGCACCTTTCCGGGGCTTTTGGCAACAGAGATTGTTCGACATGCAAACAACCGGTTAAGATCTCACAAATCCTCACGTGTCACTTTTCTATAAACTCCAATGGCTTGAACATGAACAGCGAACCCACATACAAATGCATTCATTCACATGCGTATGTGGGGTTAGCGCCCCTGCGCTACGAAGCCGACAACCCGAGTTCATTTCCCGTTCACGACCAACACCGATCACGATCCTGGGCATCCTCTAGGTCGACTCAGCCTCAAATGAGTACCTGATGCGATGTATAAACATCGCCACAGGGGGAGACAAAGGCAGCCACGTGTGGCGCTGGCCACCCAACCCCCTCGTGTGCCCTTCCGGCATTCATAGGTGCTCGCTAACAGCATTTTATTCCCTTTAATTATGATGTTCACACGCCGCACTAGTTACTAATTTAAGTCTGAGTCAACCTCGGGATGGCACTGGACCGGTTCCAATATTTGCTACTGCTTTTGGTTGTGAGTGGGAATAGAACTCGGGTTGCCGGCTTCATAGCAGAGCGCGCTAACCACTACGCTAACGCTCCACTGCTGTTTGCACATGTGCGTGCGTGCACACACGCGCACGAATGTTTACATTTCCTTCCATCCGTGGCGCCTACAGGGGTTCCTTCACCCGCAATGGTGCTCGTGTTTGGCTGTCGGAGTGAATCTCACGACCACATCTACAAAGAGGAGATTAAAGATGCCCTGCAGAAGGGCGTCCTCAAGTCTGCTCATGTGGCCTACTCTAGGCAGCCAGGCTGTCCCAAGGCAAGATGCACATTCACCAAAACCACTTTTGGCATTTGAGATGTAGCGTTAAGAATGAGGCAGTTTAACCACAAAACGGAATGAAAGTGTGTGCCCGCGAAAAGACGTCTACGAAAGTAGGACGCAAATAAACAAACATCTTCAAACCAATGGTATTTGTCCATACGTTGAACTTCTTTCGCACCGTACGTAGCTAACCGTACGTAGCTAACCGTGCTAATCAGAGGTGCGGGGTAAGGACAATAAAACTAGGGACAATTGAACACGAAAAGCAGTGATAAAGAAATATGTTTTCACCGATGGTTATTGAATGCAATACAATTTTAGTTTTGAAAAAACGACTTCGCTAAACCTTTCTTCGCCCATGTTTGAAACAAGTCTAATGTGATTAATGCCTAATTGTCTCTTAGTCTACAGTAATGAGTGTTCACCCATAATCACAGTAGCTTTCCAGGAGTTTATAAATTAATACATGCACCAGTCCTTACCTCATACTGTTTTAAAAAAAGGATCCTGAGAAATTACAGCTTTACATCATACTGGTGTCATCCTGTGTTTTTCAAAACGTAGAGGAAACAGAGGCCCTGCACATGACTTTACATCATGTTGCTCGGAGCATGTCCTGTGATTCCAACTAAAGCTGAAAGCCTTAAAGCTAACGGCTGATTCAGGGGTCAAAGTGCTGAGCTGGCACAACTGAGGTTCTGGCTTTGAATATGTGTTTCAGTCACCCGTGTTTAAACCGGGTTCTCATGTGCACTGAGTTGTGATGTACCAATGAGTGATTATGAAAGCTTCTCGCGATTTAAAATTTTTCGTTTAATTTGGCTAACTTCCACTTCTGAAAATGCGAAATATCGCATTGACCGCCATTCCAGGGGCATATCTCTGCAGCTGGGCATATGAAAAAGTTCACCCCCCCCCCCTTGAGTGGATAAAATATGTCACACGAAGGGAGCTTAAATGTAGTTCCGTGAAATATGCTTAATCAAGTGCACTGTTTTGCGAGCATTTCGAATTTATACTTTGTGCCATGGTGTGATGCCGACAGCAAGATTAGAATAAAGTTTTGAAAAAAAACGGAGCAAATAAAGGCCAAGGGTTAAGAGTGTTCTGATGCTCTTTGGTTTTATTCGGTAAAGTCACGTAGATAAAATAAAACAAAAGAAAAGAAAACAATTAAATCACGACGTTTCGGAGGCAACGCAAGCTTCCGTCTTCAGGTGGAATAGTCACAGCAGAATATCTGTGTCAGGAGCACAGTTCAGAGATGACCGGGATTATATACAGGGAGGGCTGGGTTAAGCACCCACCCACGCCCCTAACTGACTCCCCCCCCCCCCCCCCCCTTTAACCTGTTTATAATCCCGATCGTCATTTTATCTACGTGACTTTACCGAATAAAACCAAAGAGTATGAATCCTTGCAGTCACGAAAGCTTCAAATCTAGAAGTGTTCTGATGGTCGAGCGGCTCAGCGGTCAGTGCTGCCAGCACCACAATCGCTTTAAATTTGATTCTGCACTTTTCCGTTCCGATAATGCACGTGTACGCCATAGAAACGTAACCAGAACAAAAACTAAAATAAAATAACTTCATCGATACCGAGGCTCCCACAAGGCCGCGTGGGTGGGGGCCTGTGGCACAGTTTGGCGCCAGCTATCACAGAGTGTGGTCGTGTCGCTACAGTTCTCTGCGGTGAGTACAATGTCTTTAAAAATAACGGCGCTATACCTCTCTAAATACAATTAATGATGAGAATGATAAATATTGCTTTTACTATCGCGTGAAGATACTTTATCTATAACAGTGCAGATGGAAAAGTGCTGCCCCATAGTGTACATACGTGGTCACTTGCAGGGATCTCGGAAGTAATTCGATAACATCTGCTTCTGAGGACCGTTCTCTAAGAAAGGGGGTTTAATTATTCCCCTAAAAATCCCGGATTAATTCTTCATCTGAAGGCATGATGCCAATAGTACAATTAGGATGGGAGGAAAAAAATATCGGAAGTAGTTCTGGGACATCTACTTCTACGGACCACTCATTCTCAAACACCGCCCTGCATCCGTTGACGAGCCAACGCCGATAGCTCAGTGGGTATTAAACCGGCTCTGTGGGGAAAATGCTCCACGCATGAAGCCGGAAGACCCGGAGTGTTCTAAGTAGGGCTGAACGATTATTCGATTTCAAATCGAAATCGCAATTTGAAACAATGTGATTAGCAAATCGCAAAGGCTGCGATGTTTTGCGATTTGAAAAATCCTATTACTTTCTTATTGGCATTGTTTTATTTTCTATTATTATAACTTTCTCTATTTAACTTAACAATTTTTCTTTGTTTGATTGTTCTATTTCAATTAAAACATTTTAATAAATACATGTTGGCAGCAAAATTCATGTCTTTTAAGTTCTCATCCTTGCATTAGAATATCTCGAGCAGTTCATATTTTGATAGTATCATGTGGTAATGCTCCATCACATGTTTTATATCTATTACACAGTGAATATTGAACTGAAGCTTGATTTAAAACATTTTTATCGCAAATCAAATCGCAATCGCTGTCATAAAAATCGCAATTAGATATTTTCCCCAAATAGCCTAGATTCGAAGCTTTCGTGATTGCAGGAATTACTCTTTGGTTATTTCGGTAAAGTCACGTAGAAATAAATTCAATTAAATCATAATAGAATACGACGTTTCGATTGCAATACAGGCAACCATCATCAGGTACAAATGAATGAGAAAACAAACCTATAGCAAACTTAGAAATACAATGCAACACAACACAGAGAGTCGGCCAGCACAACAGTCAACACCCCATCCTGGTTGATTAACGTTCTTCCAAAGATTGCTACATTTGAGAGAGAGACAAACCATAGACACGGCGACACACAGACAGACACACAGGCAGAGAGAGAGAGACTCACACGAGAGACAAACAGAGAGAGAGACACACACATAGGCACACCGAAATAGTTCAGCCCTCGTGCTAAGGCTCAAGGCGCGCGATTGCGCGGTCATTCGCACCCGGCAGCGCTACGTGCAGGACGTGGTGCTGGAGGAGCTCGGCGAGGAGCTGTCCCTGGTGCTGAGCGACGTCGGCGGCCACGTGTACGTGTGCGGTGACGTCACCATGGCGCAGGGCGTGCAGACGGCGCTGCAGGAGGTGCTGGGGCGCACCCGGGGCCTGAGCCCACAGCAAGCCGCCCAGCTGCTCAGCGCCATGAAGGTGATGGTCACAAAAGGCAAAGATCCCCCGTGTAGCCTTTAACAGACTGTTAGGGCGAGTGCTGTTTTGCGAGCACCTTTGAAGGCTGGCGCGGCACACGGCAAGGTGGGGGGGGGGGCGGGGGGGGGGGGGGGTAGCACCACGCCCGGCGGCCTTTGTCTCCACAGTGGCGATCTTTTGCACACCGCACCAGGTACTCATTTGAGGCTAAGTCGACCTAGGGGAGGCCCAGGACCGGGAACTGGGGTGGCCAGGTTCATAGCATAGCACGTAAACCGTTGCGCTACTACATAGATGCAGACGTAGACTCACAAAGGAATCTCCCACTTCATTGGATTTCCGACGATTATGGTGATTATGATGGGGGTTAGGCATGTAACAAAATTTACTCTCTCAGAAGTTCAATAAATTGTCTTGATTTTGGAATTGTGATCCGACGCAATAATCGATTATTTTTTGTTTAACTTTTACCATCTCATTTGTATTGTGCCTAATTGTTTTATTTTTGTATTGTTGGACGTTATGTTCATTTTTTTTTGCCTAGATGTGAACATGAACATGTAGCTTGCTTATTTTGTAAATTATTTATTTTGCCACGGGTGATTCAACCCATTATCGTCATGATTTACATTTGGTGGATCGATGCATCGTTACATGCGTAGAAGTGACCAGTTAATACCTTGTATTGTATGCAGTACTATAAGTATCATTGGCTTGTACAATAGCCGTGAAATTAGTTCATTGTAATAGTGGTCATATGGTTGTGACAGTCATGATTATTAATTATTTATGAGTTGTATCCAAAGCAGTAATAGTGTTAGATGCATTGTAATATGTTTCATAGTAATACATGTTTAAATCATAACATTTCACATGACCACTCCAACGTATTTAATTCAAGTTATGCATCAACAGTGCATGTTTAAATGTTAATATGCGATACATATTGATGTGTAATATGCAATTCATGTATCAATAATGCACTTATGATTCATGTTTTTTTATGTATTGATCATTATTCGAACCCTATATTTTGTTGTTTCAGACCATTTATCACATGTGCACTGTCGCTTTTGGGACCCAAGTCTCTCTTAACTAAGCCAACAGGCTCTGGTGTTTTTAATAATAGGATGCTGCGTGTGGTGCAATGGTTAGTGAACCGGATTTGCAATGCAGAGGTCGCCAATTCGATTCATTCGCCAGGCGCGGCAGTTGAAACAATGGGCAGATTCCTCGAGCCACCAGGTGGTCAATCAGCAGGTAGGCATGTGCTGGGGTGAAGTGTGTGCTCCCACCTTGGTGGGGTAAAGTGTGGGTACTCCCACCTCTTCTAAGATATGTGGTCAGAGTGTAAGAGTAGGCCAAAACACCCTCTCAAGGGCTCCCTCTAGAAGAGGCCCTACCGCCATCAGTTGTGTGCTCAAGGAATTGCAGGACTGCACCTTTACTACCTTCTATTACTACGACTACATAAGGAACTCCAGGCAATGTCACCGCATATTACTTCGCATTCGAGAACGTAGCTGCCCAACAAAATTCTTAGTCTCAGTTTATTGAGGGGGTTAAATATGCGTCTAGTTTCTCTGTGACAAAACATGTGTTTTTTTAGTATAAAATGCCATGGCATGAACTCCAACACAAGCTCGTGTGATTTGTTTCTCAACTTCAATCCTTGAGAACCACGACGGTCCACCTATTTGTGATTTACCGGACTTTTCTATTCATATTGGTGGTTGGTAATCTCGCAAAGCTGAACAGTGGGCTTGGTGAGAGCTAGAGTTGAGAAGCGTTGCTTTAAGCCAGGGGTGGGGAACGTCCGGCCCGCGGGCCGTATAAGGCCCGCAAAATCATTTGATGCGGCCCTGCCAAGGCAACCCCAGGCGGGACTCGAAATTCAATAAACCTAGGAGCAAACCTGGAAAAGTAGTTGCAAGTAGCAACATCATCAATACCAGCTAACATCATCACACGTCTCACCAAAGAGAAGCAGTTTCAGCCATCATATTGGGGGTGAGTTAATTAAATGTTTGACCAAATATAACAGGCTCATTTTTAAGTTGATAATTGTGTATGGCCCGCGAATGAAGTTATAAATATCCAAATGGCTCTTGGCAGAAAAAAAGGTTCCCCACCGCTGCTTTAAGCCTACTGCAGTTCACATATCTTTTTAACATAGCGCCAGTGGCCAACAGAGGGCCTCATTGGTGCATGCGCAACCGAATGGTCACTTACCAGAGGTTATTCTCGTTTTGTTTTTCAGGACAATAATCGATACCATGAAGACATTTTTGGAGCAAAGTATTCTTCGCTTGATAGCTCCAACCCAGGATATACTTCAGGAACAAAGTGATCAATGAAAAAAATGCAGTCACAACTATTACCTGTGGTGAATTTAATGGATGAAGCCTGACTGACTGGGTTAGCTGTTGGAAACAAAATTGGTAACGTTTGCTTTGTGATGTTTGTGTTTTATGTCTGATTGGCAGTGTAACCAGGCTGCATTGTTACTATCTAGTGTACAATTGTTTGGCATGCGAATTCATATTGTTACGTTGTGCTCGCACAATATTGTGTTAGAAAAGTAATGCCACGGCCTGCATGGCATTAATGATTACGAACGACAATAAACACGCCCTTCTGTCTCCTTGCCTAGTGCTGTGTGTTTGCTTTTAGCTGGCTTCGTTGTAGATTCCTCAAGGTGACTTGGACATTTGTTAAGCACAGACAACATGTGCAGACTCCCGGTTGATCCGGGGCAGGTGTAAATGAATGAACGTCAACATCCCTGAATTTATTCCACTCGTCTATGTAAATAAACTTCACCCTCCTAGTGGGTGATGTCTCAGGCATGGCTTGTCTGCTGACTAACAAGTTTTTGAACAAAAGTCACCTTTATATTACTCGTTAAATGTCTGAGATTTAAATCTTAGCAGTATTTAAATAGATTAATGTGCATGCCTTTGTATATCCACTGTTGGAGGAATGCCTTATGATTCCATCTAACTCTAAAATATTCCTATTATCTTTCAAATGACTGTTATTGCATTTCACTCTTTGATATACATCGCTACGACCATCTGCTGCTGACTGAAGAAGTTGTTTAAAAATAAATAATTTGAAAAATGTTAATTTAATAATATAAAATATCCTAATATATAAACACCCAGGTCTGTGATTCTGTCATTCTGTCATTCTGTGACTAACGCGGCACGGATTGGTTGAAGTGCGTCACGTGACCGGGACCAAGCAGCCAACCAACGCTCGGCGGGGCTATAGAGGGTCGGGTGAAAGTCCGCATCGAACCAAACCCCCAGCAAGGCCATCTACTTAACGACGAGAGGAAATTCACACGAAATGTCGTTTTCAATTCAGTATTCCAGATGTAAAATGATATAAGCTTTTAATGAAGAAATAAAATTATATAATTCTAAACATAATACAATTCAAAATATGTTTCATTTTAAAACTTCAAAACGGAGCATCGGGTGCTTGCATGAATGTGTCGTGCAATTTTTTTCGTGACATTCCTGGCCGATGGCCGTAAATGATTGTTCGGGGGCGCTACGGGCGCCCCCGAACAACCCATAGTTTTCTAATATTGTCAGCAAGTGCATCTCCCCCTTCTAAATTGCAAGGCAAAATGGACTACTGAGTATATAGAGTATCTCTTTTAGTTTATATTTCAGAATAAGATTAAGTATTTTCCATCCAGTCCGAAGTTTGCCTATTTATGACAAAAAAGTTAAATATTTTACATCGAAAGATGGACTTTCTGTTTGTTCATTAATAATTGATTATCCATGATCCTCCACAAAAGCACTCAAAAATGATTCGTTCCAGGTGTTAGATCACTGACATTAAGCTCTGGCAAGAAAGAAACGAGATTATTAACCATTGCTCTGCAAGTCTAAAACTTTTCAGTTGTAATTTAACTTCGGACAACGTCAATGTCAAATTCCTGCAAACAACGTAACAGGGTGTTTAATGGCCAGTTTACATTCGAAGGTTCGGCACCTGTGGATAGTTATTTCCCCTGGTCAAAACACTGCTTGGCTGTACAATTTAAGCACTCAACACCGCGTTATGTGCGATTCATTGGGGGGGGGGGGGGGGGGCATGGTTGCAAAGAAGGTGCTCACAAAAGACAAGTGAAATTTTGTTATCGCTGCTGTTATCATATGTCCGTCATCTTCGTGCGGAAGGCTGACAACCTCCTTGTGCCGTTCATGCCTCGTGATTGCCATTCTTTTAATTCCTCAAAATAATTATCCATGTAGGTCCATTATATATCACATAATCGGCATCCTATATATTTAAAATAATAAGATATCCTTTACTGGCTTACTGCATTGGCTACGTACGGTGCGAAAGAAGTTCAACATTCATACTCTCCCCTTGAAATACTTGCCACAAGATATTTGGTACCTCTTTTCCATTCAAAATATATTTTCACGTCATAATCATTATCATCATGTCATACTTTTACAGGACAACCACATGGCCACGAGAGAAAGTGTTCTTTGGCTGATTATTCTGAGCGAGATTGTATTGTATTCACCTCTTCGCCGTAATCCGTGAAGAGTAGTATGAAATGTTCAGATTTCAATCTGTGCACAGTTCAAAACGAGGTCTCCATGCTGTTGAATTGTATAAAACTCGGCATTTAAAACGTCACAACAAACCTCACGGCGCTTCTTCAGCCACGCTTCATCGAAGCTTTAAAATTAATAACTAAAACGACTTACAAAGCTGTGTCAATCCTCTGCTGGATGAAAGTCTCCATGTTGCAGCAAATATGACGGTCATTTGGGGAAAAAAATGTTGTAATGTGAACTATTTCCCATTTGTTTAATCAGAATGATTTCATTTATAGAAGCCAAATGCGTCATTAACATATCGGCACATATTACAGCACCGTCCCTAACCCCAGTAAAGTTTTATTGTTTATTTGTCTCTGTTTATTGGGCAGTTCCTTTCTTTCATGGCGATACGTTAAACGTGCATACAATGATCATCGCTACAAAGATACACAATGGGAAAGCACGCGTTCTGGAAAGTTCTTTCGTCACTGTGTTGTGTTTGTCTAAGTCCCGAATTTATTGACGGGGTTTGATTTCTTGCATGCAATCGGAAGCACTGTTGCACCATACCAGAGGGGGGTTGAGTGACTTTACTGAACAGAGCACTAAGGCTGGCACTGCCGACATCCTGTCTTTGAATCTGGACAGACCTCCTGTGATCAAACCAGATTCTCAAGTGTTGTCGTTAGTAGTAGATGGTCTGTTTGAATGGCGCCTCTGTGTTCGCGATGGGTTACCTACATGTTTCACTCGTGTGCTCCTGCAGAGGTCGCTAGCCCAGCATGTGCATGTTTCCCTCGCGCAACGCGGGTTCGGTTTGTGGGATTTCGCGCTGTATATGCGCGTAACATATTTTTTTTTACCCAAAAGTCGCTACGTTATGCGGTTTGATTTCGCTATGCATGCGGCTATGCGATCAGACGTGGGACAACGTTGTGTGTGACTGTGTGTATAACCTGGTGACCCGGGTTCGATTCCCGCTCACGGCCATCACCAGTGACGATTATCTTAACTCCGTCCCGGGCCTCCCCTAGGTCGACTCAGCCTAAAATGAGTGCCTGGTTCGGTGTGTAAACATTGCTACTAGGGAGACAAAGGCGGTCGGGCGTGGTTGTGGCCACCCACCCCCTCGTGTGCCGTGCCGGCCATCATCGGTGCCCGTTAACAGCACGTGCCCCTACAGTCTATTAAGACTATACAGGGGATCTTTGTCCTGTTTTTAAGTTCGCTACTCGGCAGGCAGCTGTCTCTTCGTGATGATTTGCTTTGAGTGCCCTTTTCTTTGAACACATCTACTACTACTACTATCGCATAAAGCGAGGGAAACCTTATTGCAACACAAATACATGTCTAGTGATGTTGCTTGGTACTCTTCATTCGGTTGTGATAAATGTTTAAATATCTTACTATTTCATTATCACATCTCCACCCCCCCCCCCCCCCACCTTTTGCCTCCCATTACAATCGTCTGAAAGGTTAAATTTAACCCAATTAACTACAATATAATAGTCGCAAAAAACGTGCTCAATGATTGGATAGGTTTCAGGTGCATAAAGAATATTACTTGTGATACGACATTGAAGATAATTTAATATACATCTGCAGAATGTGTGGTTAATTATTCGCTTAATCGAAACTTATACTCTTTGTTTTTTTTCGGTAAAGTCACGTAGGTAAAATAAAATAAAAGAAAACAACTAAATTAAATCACGACGTTTCGGAGGCAACACAAGCTTCTGTCTTCAGGTGGAATAGTCACAGCAGAATATCTGTGACACAGATATCTGTGATAGAAGTTTGTGTTGCCTCCAATCAGCCGCCGTCTATAAACCACTCTTGGATCAAAGTCTACGCAGGACATCACCATCCGTCCCCGTCTCGTTTCTGTGTTCTCCCCGTGTTCTGCATCCATTTCCTCTGGGCTCTGCGGTTTCCTCCCATAGCTAAACAAACATAAAAACCCTTGCAATGTAACCGGTATTGGTAAAACAAAAATCAAAGTGCTGAAAAATTGCCTGCACATTACTCAGTTGGGATTACTGTATACATAGCAACATCGCCCGGTACTGCAAAAAAACATTACAGGACCCTCCTGAGACTCGGTGAGGCTTTGCTGGGTAAAAAAGCGGAATCACAATAAACAATACTAATAACAACAACTCCATCATTCGTCTCGGCTAAAGGCCTTCATCCCTTCTGGTCACAAGTCCTGCCCGAGCTGTGATTACTAAAAAAAATTGGTATCCAGTAATACTTTTTTTAATGTACAAGGATGGCAGGTTACCCGCAATGGCATGCGTTGCTTTGCAGCACGGGTTGACGAAGCGTTGTTGCGCGTCTTTGATTCGCGTAGCCAGCTCATCACAAAGAGAGACAAAGTGGAGAGAAGCACTGACTTTAGTTGACTGGCCGAGTGAGAGTGAAACAAAGGTCTGCTTTCGTCCACCCCACGTTTGTCCAAACTCCTGCTCTCCTGTATATCTCCAACAGCACTTTTGTAACAGTCATAGGGTGAAATGCAAGTTCAGTTTTGTCCACGAAATGCCACAGTGCAGGTACACGTAGAGTCCATTGTCACTCCACTGCTGGATGAAGGCATGTTCCATGCCATGTCAGTCATATGGGGGCTGTTTGTCTGTACTTCATCATGCCGGTCAGTATGAGTTGGTGAAACTAGGGAGCATAGAGTTGGGAGCAATGAGTTGAGACACAATACCATCTGTTCCCCGCAGCCTATAACACATGTTATGCACGTTCGGTTGCCCATCCAAGCACTATCCAGGCTCGAGTTTGCTTTGCTTCTAAGGTCTAAAGACAGCAGGCACATATAACCGGGTGATTTGATCCTCGTGAAATTCCTACCACCGCATACTCTTCACTGTTATATACCCATGTTGTGTAGTTAACTGTAATTTTAAAACAAGAAAGTATTAACATGAACTTGTTTGTGTAGTCTATATAAAAAAGAGATATATGTTTATGTTCTGGTATATGGCTATGTTATAATAAAACAAAACGCGTAATTAAAGTTGTGTTAAACATGTGTTTTATTTTAATGGTAACTTGTGCTGTGAACCAACTTGTGACGTGACATTACACCGTTTTAATTTTATTTTATGGTGAGAGATGACGCTTGTAAGATGCCACAAATTTGTCTCAATGACGCACGAGATAACATTGGGCACATTAAATGATTGGTCTTTGCATAGCGGAATTTTTTTGCTACGTTTAATTTTGCTTGTTTGTTGGTTATATATATTTTTAAAATTTCCAGTCTTATCTAATCACAAGTAAGCGGTTAAAACGTTGTTCTTTTGCAATCTACTTTTGTATTATCCTGATCACTGTTTGCTTAGAATAAAATTTCGCCTCCTTTGCTCCCAGCAACAGCAAATCAATCTAAGCACCGTTGTAAAGTTAGGCGCTCCTCTTCTTTTTGAGAGCCTAGTTGTCCATATTTGGCAAGAAAAAAATATTTATTGAAATGCTATACTTAATAGTCTGCCTATAAAATGTGTGAAGGGTACAATTTTTTTATGTTCTAATGAACAAATATCCAGAAAACTATAAAAAAATACATTTACCTCGAAACATAATTGCGCCTATATGCCAGTTATGCCTTCTAGACATAATACGTTTATACTGTTTAGAAAATATTATGAATACGTACGAGTGGTGGCAATGTCCATCGACACAAATTTCTCACGGCCATACCCCAACACAGTCCGAGATAATGCAAGCATCGCGTTTGACATTGAAGGCCAATTGGTTGTTGGATTTGAATTTTGACTTAAAACTTTCGTGACTGCAGGAATTCATATTCTTTGGTGCTTTCGGTAAAGTCATGTGGATAGAAAAATAAAAATATATATAAATAAAAAAACTCACGAAGCTTCGATCGCAACACAAGCGGTCGTCATCAGGCGGAGATAAATTTTAATTTCAGTTTTTTATATTAAAAAAAAAAATTCTATCTACGTGACTTTTTCCGAAAGAACCAAAGAATATGGTTGTTGGATTTGTCTGGGACAGGACAATCAGTGATTCATTGGAAATGTCTGATGCAACGTTGATCCCCGTAGCATCAATCCGTGCGTGGGTCAAGTTTGCCAACCGAGAAGAACTAAATGCACGTGAAGAACAAGAGGTTTCATGGTCGCGAAAGCCTACGTGTTAAACTCAAATCAGGTTTGTTAACGTATTGAAGGGGTTCAAATGCTTACGATGTGTATACGGAAAAAAAAACAAATTCAACAGCATTGTTGCCATGGTGAAATTGAGAGAAGATGATCATCATAATAATAATGTCGAGCTGTATATGTATACCACGACAGTTTATTATGGGAAAGCGTGATTTAAATTTGAATTCATATTCACGTAAGTACTCGTGAAGCTGAAGTTGATGTTTTCCTTGATGAGCAACAAACGGTTTTTCTTGTATGTGACACTCCTCATTGTTCTCACATTCATTGTTCTCACATTCATTGTTCCCACATTCATTGTTCCCACATTGTTCCTACAATGAATTCTGTTTCTCACCGCTCCGACGTAGAGGCATCGTTGGAGTTGCTGAAGCAATGTTGGCCGATATTCAGCAGCCTGCGATAAAAAAAAAAAACTCTTCCTTGCGATGGGGCGCCCAACGTAAAGTGTTTTGAACAATAAAAAGATAACATCAGTCGGTATAGAACAGGAAGGTGACTGGGGTGTGACGTCTTCTTCAAACCGTGCAGGTGATTATGTAAAAAAAAGAACGGTGTGTGGAATTTCCAGCCATATTTAGGACATTTGTATATAAAGCAGCAGCCTCAATCTTCAAATGACAGATTTTAGGAGAGCCAAGGTGCATTGACGAAAACCTGAAGTCATCTCTACCACGGGCCTTCTTTAAAAAATGCAGGTGTGTTCTTGTGATTTGATCCTAATTATGTTTAAATGTTTTGCTTGCTTTAATCCTGGCGGTTTTGATCGCTTACGTGACTATATCGGTAACGTTTCGACGAGGTAATTGTTTCGTAGCACGGTGCGGTTGGATGTGTGAGTTTGGATGCGGTGAAATTAGTGGCGTTTGTACATTGCTATTTAAATAACGCCGTTCGCTCCACGGACAAATTTAAATTGGCGGTTTTCAATGGCATCGCCACGTGCGTTCATCCACCTGGCAAATGGCAGAAAAAGTATATATCTGGTGGACCGCATTTGCATTCCTACTTTTATCGGATGGTTACATTACATCTTTTTCAGAGTTAATAGATTCAAATATGTTATGTTGATCGTTGTCACACATACACACACCTGTGCTTCAAAATTCTCAAATAAGTAACCAGCTGTGCAATTCTAGGCGAGCTAAATTCCACTGCCTAGCACACGCGCGCCATGCAGCACGTTGTGGCTGTCAAGCTGCCAATGCCACTTTTTATGGAGCGCGCGGTCAATTGTGCAGTGCACTTGAGATAGCGGCGGTGTCTACCCTTGGGCGTGTTGCGCAGCACTTGGCACTGGCTTGCACGGTACTGGCAGCGCTGCTGGTGGCGGTGGCGGCGGTGGCCAGCTCGGGCGTTCCGATGGCACCGGTCCTCCCCGCGGCCAGAGGCGAGCACCGAGCCGCCAGCGGCCTGCTATCGAGGATCCAGCGCTCCGTGAGGAGGCTCGCCAGGGACTCGGAAGAGTGCAACGACTCGGAAGCCCTGAGCGACCGGAGCATCTCCCCGTGGGATCACAGGTGAGCGCTCAGGCGACAATCCCCCAGGGCACGCGCAAGCCGCGCCGCGCAGCGCCCCTGTGGCTCGCTGCAATCGGCGGTGGCTTTGGCAGACGATGTCGATTGCGCCGCTTGTGCCTCGCCTCGCGCGGGTTTGTTCTGCGCGGCTCTCCGCTGCGTTCGCGCGTTGTGCCACGCGTTGTGCCACGCGTTGTCTGGCGCGCACTTCCGAACGAGGCTCCGAGCGCGTCGAGCGAAGCGTTGGGCATCGTGCTGAGCAACACGCGGTCACAACCCGTGAGCACGCGGTCACAACCCGTGAGCACGCGGGTGGAGAGCAGACAATGAGACGTGTCCAACCAGCCAAAGGAAGCAGCTCAGTGCAAGCATCGATGCAAGCCAAAGTGGATGTTTGTTAAATCCCATGCAGCTGTGCCAAGTAATGTTCAGCGGAGGCAATGCATCCATAATAGAGGGTTTTTTTGGGTTAGATCGCGTACATATATAAATGCGTCGTTAAAACCCGCCACCACCCGACACAGCCAACTAATTAGGGTTGTCACGTAAACGGAGGCAATGCAGTTGGTGGGTCGTATGGATTCGTTTGACGGTACGTTACGCGCGCCACCGCATGCTGATGACAGAAAATCCTTTTGGAATTCACCCGTTGTCCACAATGAGAATACTCCTCTTATCCGTCCCCTGTTACTTGCGATATCGCGGTTTGTCGGATTAGTGCATTCACTCAACTCCTCTCGTCTGCTGTGGTTACCCAATCGATATTCAACCTGTTATCAGTGCTTTTGTTTAATCACGGATGAGAGGAGCGGTGTCATTCATTGATCCCGTTATTCATGATACCATAATGGGCCCAGAGAAGAGGATATTTTTTTATATATATCAGAGAAAATTAGATGAAAACCCTGCTTGTTCGCAACTTGGGTTCCTTCAATATCGTGATGGATGAAAGGAGCTCTGCTGTTACGAGACACACTTATTCAGCCATCTGATTGAATTGTTTCCCACCTCATTGCTCCTTCGTCACGAGCCATACCGAGTCGCCGCTGCAGGTATCATGCAAATTAATACAAACGTAAGGTTAAGGGCTGTAAAGTGCAACGTCCCACCTTTGCGCGGCTGATAAAAGCGCGGATTGGTATGTGCACTTTGCCTCTCGAGTCGCAAAGGACTTGTTTTACTGTGCATGCAAATTCAATGGAACAATAATGGTGATGACGGCATTATTCTTGAAGCGAAACCAAAGCGGTCGTTCCACTGCTACTGCCGACGTATATTGTGAATGGAATAAAACGGAAACGGCGAGTGAGCTTTTATTACGACTATTAGTTAGATGCGCTTTTGCGGCCGTCTGGAACGTTCTCCCTCCCGATATTAGGAAGCCACTGAAGCTATGCACTTTCAAATTTCGATTGAAAACTCGTTTAATTTACAACTGCTTTTTGTGTTTAGTTTGTTGTCCTTCCACCACACCTCCTATTAGCACGGTTGGCTACGTGCGGTGCATAATGAGTTCAACATACATATATATTTCTTCACTTTCTTTGAGAGTTATGGGTTTTTTTAAGGCAGCACTGTAAATAGCTATGTGTGAGAATACAAGATGATCTGAAATTCATTATCTTCATAAAACTACTTTCAAACACACCATCATCAAGTACCAGAGTACATATTAAGTGGGGAGTCAGTAAAGGTGACACACATCTACAGAAGTTATTAACTGTGACATTGGAATTTTTTTTCGGAACATTGGAGAAAAAGGGGTAAATATGAATGCAGAAAACTTAACCATCGCGTACTTTGCGGTTATTGTGCACATACATATGTAATGAAAATTACTTTAAAAATAATTCAACATGATGCCACCGCGAACCTCACCAGGCCAAGCGGATTAAGAAGCGAACGAACTTTCAAAATGTATTCTGTGGTTCTTTCGGTAAAAGCACGTAGATAGAAAAAATAATAACACTTGTGTTGCGATCGAAACGTCGTGATATTATGATTGACTTTATTCGTATTTTTTTATTTGATTGTTATTATTTTTTCTATCTACTTGACTTTACCGAAAGAACCATAGAATATGAATTCCTGCAGTCACGAAAGTTTTAAGTCAAAAGTTCAAAATGTAGTTTCACTCTAACAGTACAGTAATCGGAGTCACTTGGTGTCTCCCATAAGATTATAAAACTCACCCCAGAGCCGGGCTCATTCGAAGGCAGGAGTGGTGTGGATGGGAATCACGTGAGGGTGCACATGAAAAGGGATGTTTATGGGATCAGTCAGGGATGGACCGTGCATACCTGTGGCCAGTTGCATAAGACACCTTCACGTGAAATGTTTTCCCCCTAGATGTAAATTATACTCTTTGGGGGAAGATTTCACTTAAGGTGTTTTACCTAACCAATCCCTGGTCCAAAGCGTCCATGATTATGAAACTCAAGAAGAGGTGGGCACTCCCACCTCCTCCAGGACACATGGCCTGCACGGAAGAGTAGGGCACTTTCACCACCACCACCACCAGCAGCAGCAGCCACAGCAGCAGCAGCCACAGCAGTAGCAGCCAAAGCAGTAGCAGCTACAGCAGCAGCAGCAGCTACTACAGCAGCAGCAGTAGCAGACGTGAGCAAGATACCCGCAGCTCTCAGTCACGTGAACCCTCTTCGACCCCTGTTGGCGTCTTGCAGAGTGGACCACGACCCCGAGCGGTACCCCGCGACCCTGCACGAGGCCGTGTGCCGCGTCGACGGCTGCGCGACGGCGGCGGCGGCGGCGCGCGGGGCACGAGCGGGGCACGTCCGGCGACTCCGCAGCGTTCCCGTCACCCAGGCCGTGGCGGTGCTGCGCAGGAGACTCGGCCCTCGGGGCGAGACCGTGCTGGTGCCCGACACGCACAACATCGCCGTGGCGTGCGTGTGCGTGCGCGACCACACCTGCTGATGTCGTTGTCGACATCTGTGTCATTATACGTGTGTGTGTGTGTCTCTCTCTCTCTGTCCCTCGTTCTCCCTGTGCCCAATCTCGTTTCGGGTCGTCCTCTCTCATTGCACCGCCTCCACTGAAATCAACTTCCTCTGTACGCTAAGCAGTGCCGCCCCTCCTTAGCCTTCTTCTGTGCCTCCCTTGAAGCCTCATTTCTTCTCCGTTGCCCATTCTCTTGCTCTTCCCTCCCCTCGCCCCTCCACTTCTTCCCGTCCCTCCCCTACCGTTTACTAACAAACGACGTACCCCTCCCATCTAAATGAATGTAGATTATACCGTTTTAAAATTATATTAAGTGCCTTGAACAAAGGCACTCTTTGAATACAAAATAAGACAGGATCGTCACCAGGTGACTACTTTAACACTGAATCATTTATTAAAAAAATAACTCAAACTGCTTTTTTTTGCGTTGATCAGGGTCCCACGGTTTAGAGAAGTGGTTCTTCTTCACCTGGGGTGGACGCAGCCCCTGGGGTTGCGAGAGGCCCTTTCTGAGGGTGCGACACATGGCCATATTTTGTTTAGAAGGTAAATAATCAAAAACACAAATCTAGCACGGACACGTGAGTGCAACTACTTTGTTTCATCAAACCTATGTATGGGATGGGAAACAATTCAATCAGATGACTAAATAACCTATGTATTCATTAACATTATACTTTTTTTTACGACTGACAACCAAAGGGGTGGAAAGGCTGCAGTTGAGGTTAAGAATCACTGGTTTAGACGGACGGAGTGCTCTAGCCAATAATATCTGTTGGTAATCCAATAATATTTGTTGACTGCTGATGAGACCCAGAAATATTGAAACCGGCCCATGGGTTGTTTGCTTAAACAATTGCAACTTGGGAAATATTTTTCTCCAAAGCCAATCAGTTAATGGGACGGAAAAAAAACTGTGTGTGTATATGTAGAGACAGAACGGAGTCCTCATTATATATGATTATTTTACAGATGACTGATGGGCTGGAGTAGGCACCTGACTGTTAGCCACAGTCACAACAAGAGGCGCCCTTGAATGTAGTGTGCCGGGTACTTTATCGATGACCCAGACAAACCTGACTGGTGATTCTCATGGTCGCCATTATCATCGTCGTCGTCATAATCATCACCATTGTCATGAACTCATTGTATATCATATTTAATCACCCAGGAATGTCTGTCCTTAACGCTCGTGACGTCACTCCACATCGACAAGCCCCCCTCATTAATATTCATGAGCAGGTGACGTCTTCCAAATGGACACCCCCCCCCACCCCTCCTCATTAATAATCATGAGTGGGTGATATCACTCAATATGGAGTACTCCCCCCCCCCCTCACTAAAAACCATGTGCAAGTTACGTCACTCCACATCGAACAGCCCCCCCCCCCCCCCCCATTAATAATCATGAGCAGGTGACGTACTCTTTGTTTTCTTCGGTAAAGTCACGTAGGTAAAAAAATAAATAAAATAAATGAAAACTAAATTAAATCACGACGTTTCGGGCGCAACACAAGCGTCCTTCTTCAGGTGGGGACAACGGAGCGAAAGCACAAACGCCGCTTAAGTGTGTCTCAGAGATGGCTGTGACGAGGGATTATATAGTAGTCGCGGGGCATGGAGGGAGGGAGGGGGGGCCATGGTGAGTGTGGGAGCGGGTTGTGGGCTGGGAGGAGAAGTTGCAAAAACCGAGGGTGCGCTGGGAGGCAACTGGTGGTGCCGAGACTGAGGCTTTGTGATGTAGATGGCGGACGTCAATAAGCAAGCGAGGATTAAGCCGCCTTTTGTTATGCTGCCGGGTGGGAAAGTTAGAAAATGCGCAGGCTAACAACGTATGGAGTTCAAAGTGAAATGTGCAAGCTAAAAAGCAACTTGTGGTACACACTACCAGTTTTTGCACACTACCATGGCGATGGTAGTGTGTAAAACTGGGGGTAACAGACTGGGAATATGGGTATGTTTATGAAAATTAATCAAAACTGGCTGTCTAGCAGTAAACTGCCCGGTAGCTAAAGTTTGACTTGGTTAATTACATCTTTCCAATGATTGCTCAATTTGAATCCATCATCTCGGTTGAAGTTATGTCTTGGTATCGGAGAACACAATGTCATGAGAGCCAGCAGCATTGTAACAGTGGTCGGCCACGGCCGAAGAATCTGTCCTGCCATGTTTAGTTTTCATTTTTTATTTTTTACCTGCGTAACTTTTACCGAAAAAAACTAAAAGTATGAATCCTTGCAGTCACGAAAGATTCAAATCTAGAAGCAGGTGACGTCCTCACGTCACGCGATCTCCGTAACGCTGTTGGGACATCAAAGTAAAAAGGACGTCGTGATGAACAAGGGATTATTAAAGGAAATAGGTCTGCGTCACCGCGCCCTTACAAACTGCACATGCATTGATGCAATGAATATATCACATCGCGGTCTGCTTTTCGCTTGCAAGTTTCAGATTTACTGCAATACACCCGTCCTTGGACGGGCAAAAGGCGAGTTGTATTATATATTGCCTTCTGACAGCTTACAATTGCTTTTTTTGGGGGGCTAAAAATTGCAGTTTGTCAATATCACAATGATGGTAGTTCTACAGCAAGTATCGGTTATTTTTTCTAAGCTATGATCTCAATGAATGGGTAGATTTGCAGCCGAAGCGATTTACTGAATAACGCAATGTGAAAATATGTTCACGATTTGCATTGCCATTAAACATATGCAGTTTAAATTTTGATTTAAAGCTTTCGTGACTGCAGGGATTCATATTCTTGGTTCTTTCGGTAACGTCGTGAGAATTGTATTGTTTTATATTTTTATTATTTTATTGTTTCCCTTCTACGTGACTTTACCGAAAGAACCAAGAATACATATGCAGTTTGTTGTTGTCGCAAATGTGCGTTGAAATAAAGATTGTTTTGTTAGTAAATTAAAAGTAACATTTTGTAGGACATATGTAGATAGCATGTAAAACTGTAGTAATGTTATTAACTGGTTTACCTTCATGATGATCAGTTTGGTAATAGGTATTACATACAATTGCACAAACTGCTGATGATAATTATATATTTAAACGTATTGTATTTATTTTAATGTTTAGTCAGTGTAAGTGAATGGTATGTCTGTTGAATTTCTTTTGCACCGTACGTAGCCAATCGGGCTGATCAAAGGTGCGGGGGATTGCTGTCAACGTTTGCTGTTTTAATGCAAAACTACCGCAAACTACTATTTTTCACCATGAAGAATTGTCACGAGTTTTCATAGCACCACATGGCATGTCAACGTTTACGTTTGTTTATATTTATATATATATTTTTCTCCCAAAGTATTTTATCAACAATAAGATTCAGGTACATGTGGCGCATTGCCTCGTGCAGCAATGGAGTAAAGTGTGGTTTTGTGAAGGTCCTTATGTGTTGTGCAGCACACCAATGCACGTGTGTAACACCAGCATGCGATACTCAGTTGGGCCTGTAGGTGACTGGCGGGGTTATTGAGAATAACCTGGCCTGTACACCAGTCACGTGGCTAATGGCGACTCGGTTGGAAACGTCTGTGTGTGACACAACGTGCTGTTGCATTTTACAGATTACCGCAATAAATGTGTTTGCCCTCCATTTGGAGCACCTGCCGACGTCCTTCTTTTCGAGTGTGCAACATACACAACGCAGCGGTTATGTGAAGGGGGTTTGACACCAGCACACACTACGGATTGCGTTGCTATAGAGACCTGTCTAAACCGCATGTTTCAATAAACTCTCCAACCATGGTGTCTTCCTAACCTCTGATTCTCCTGTAGGAGAAGAAGAACAAAAGGAAGGGGGGGGTAGGGGAGTGTCTAAATGCCCAAATAAATTAATCAATGCCCACTGGAGGAGGGGTAGTGAAGCGGTGTCATGTGATTGTGGGAAGCTTCCTCTCTGCCCCTGAGTTTGGCACTTAGATGCTCTAGAGCAGCATTTCATGTTTACAATTTATTGGCCCATCCTACAGTGTTGGGGGAGCATACTCCTTCTAGTTGGCTATAATGGTGCGTTTTGCCATGCCATTTAACATTTGGAATAATGAATTTGTCTCCATAGAAAGGCCTTGAGGTTTCAATCCCAACAAGTACGTTTCTGGTGAGATGCTTGTTTTGTGAATGTGGTTGAAGTAGCAAAGTGATTTTTTTTTAAACGTGTTAATATCTAGACATTCCCAAAAGGCATGCCTGTATGTTTGAGGGGTGTCGGGTGGCATCGTGGGCAATTGGGGGAGGTTGTTTGGTCAAATTTGGCTCTTCTTTGGTTAGTTAAGTAATAGCCATGGATATTTTTTTATTTGGTTTCTCTGAGTGGGCTGATTGGAGATGGTGTAGCATATTAGCCCAGATTTTGTCTCTTTTGGCACTTCCTATGGGGGCACAAATTGAGAGAACACCAAGTTTTTGGTCGTGGCACAGAGGCTTGTTCGGTTCGCAGAGCGTAGCTACACTGAAAGCGTGTTTATTTGTTCGTGGTTCATGCGCCATTCGGTTGTTTGGGGGGGGCAGTAAGGTTTAGAGATAGTTCCTTATCCACTAAGGTCGCTGTGAGTTGGGCATACGTAAAATACTGGGAAGCGGGTAATTGGCATTCTGTGCATTAGTCATTTAAGGGTCGTATTTTTCCTTGTGAGTCTGTGATCATTTGGGGTTGCGACTGCCTTATATAATCTTCCTTTATTATTTTATTATTTGACACTTATCCCACTTTCATCCCGATTTTGTTTATCGGCGCCACGCCATGAGGAGAAGAAGAAGCATCCATCCATTCAGATCTCTCGCAGGGCGGTGTGGTGCTTCGTGTCAAAAAAGGGCCCGCGGAAGTGGATACCGCAGAGCTTCTTCTGAGATCACTTCAAGTGCTCAACTGCCTGGCCCACGCAATATAGACTTTCCCACCCATCAGCAACTTATATTTTAATTCTGGTAGCTTATGTGCAGAATCCACGCTTTTTTTATCTGATTTTTTTTTGGTAAGCAATCATTGGTGGCTCGGTTGAGACAATCAAATGGCAGCGCTTGTGCGTACTCACGAGCGGATTCTGCCTCGAGTTAAACTCAGCAGTGCCAGCTCAGTGCTCTGACCTTGAAACCACATGGTCACCTCTAACCAATTATTTACTTTTATACAAGCAATGTATTATAATGCACTGTAGCGGCCTCTAGTGGATGGAGGGAACAAGTGAATCCATTAGACATTGAAAAAAACATTGTCCGCTACATACTCAATTCGATGCACACTTCGTGAGCTTTAGAATCGATATTAAGAGATGGGTTTAAATATCGTTACACTTCTATGAAGTAGACACGTGCACATAAACAACCTAACATTACAGCATGATCAATGAAGCATTCTAAATCTAATATACACCCGAATGTTGGCCATCTCTTCTGTGTAAGCTCCAACTATAACCCGGAAGAAAAAAAACTGTAGCTATCCTCCAACTTCAAATGTGAAGTATGGTCAAATATTGTATTCCTTAGAGCCCGCAAGCCCGTGTATCATTTGAACTAATACACAGGTATAGGTAAAAGAAAACCCGATATGTTGGGCCAGCAATAGTCGACATTCAATAACATTGAATGCATTTAGAGCCTTAAGCTAAAGGCAACATGGCATCTTTGTCAGACTTTTTTTATATATATTCTGCACAGCATAATGGAAGAGAAAGCACAATGGCATGAAATCATTCTTTGTCATCCTGTAGAGAACTGTTAAGAGTATGGTAGGAATTGCAACATACAATTGGAATTTGAAAATGTTAATAATAAGCATATGTTAGTATCATTATATATTTCAATACGTGTATTGTATACTCCTCTATGCCCATGCTAGATTCACCTTGCACGTGCCGCCGGATCAATCAGAACTGAGAAGCTAAGCAGGCGTTGAGCCTGGATAGTGCTTGGATTGGCGATCACCTTTGCACAAAACAGGCGCTGGGAGGCTGCTGTGAGGCTACGCCAGTGGGGCAAAATCAACTGTTGTATTGTACTACGCTCCTCGCCTTTACCAACCCACTCTGATCAGCATGGCGAGGTGTTGTCATTTAACCCCCACGACTCGCGCTCGGCGTGGTGAGACGGTCAATCTATTCGTTGGATGAACAAGAGGAGCTGTTCGTTGTCATACGTGCATACTCTTCCATAAGTCATGTTGGACCACGTAGTCACAACCCTATAAAGAAGTACGCCGTGTAAGAATAAATAAAAGCCAAACTGTTGCACAGGGTTTGATGATTCCAAGGTCTTGGGTCATGTACGATATTTTTCGGCAAACTGGGTCGTCAAAATATTCGCAAAGCGCTCACTTATTATCTCCGAAATAATTTCACTTACGTATTTTGTTGTTGTTGTTGTTGCTGCATAAAGCAATGTTATAATTCGAAGATTAAATATAAACGTGACGATTTGTGAGCGTGGGTGAGATTTATGATGCCTGCAAACACACGTCACAGATGTTAACATCTAACAAGAGGTTAACAATCTTTACGAACGTCATCGGGGCGGCTTGAGCTCTCTTCAGAAGCACCGCGTGATTCTGCGTGGCAACGAGGCTGTTATGTATGTACTTTTATTGTCCTGCGAGGGAGAAATAAACAATTGTCGCGTCGACACAAACAGGAAGATGACAACGCAGCCAGTCTATTCCATGGAATTTTACTCTCGCCAGTGACCTAAATGGGGAAATTTTAAATTGGTGACTCTGTACTTTTAATTTACGACCCACGCCAAAAGGGATGCATGAACTAGTCCTCTTAGGGCGTGTGGTATGCCATAACTCCTTTAAAAATGAACATTCAGCGCATTTACACCATGCTAATTACAGCTCTGTGCAGCTGCGCATACAAAAGACAAAAATCCCCCGTATAGCCCCAACACACTTTTGGGGCCAGCGCCGTTAGCGAGCACCCATATTGGCACACAAGGCCCGCACCACGCCCGACCGCCTTTGTCTCCCCAAGTGGCGATGTTCACACACCGCACGAGCTACACATACGAGGCCGAGTCGACTTAGGGCCGACCCCGGACCGGTTCAGATAATCGTCACCGGTGTTGGCCGTGAGCGGGGCAATTGAACTCGGGTAGCCGGGGTTCGCAGCGCAGCGCGCTAACCGCTCCGCCACCGCTCCCCAGAGCTCTGTGCATCCTGCGCAATACATCCACACACGCGCGTGCATAATACAAACCTTAATTACGATTCTCAAACAAATTTCCAATTTACACCTCGCAAACGACGAAACAATGCGCGCGCGCGCGCGTGTATACATCGATTGGATTGAGCGTCAACGCAGCAAGCTTTGGATCACATCACCTGCAACTGTTCCGGTTTTTAATTGGAAGCGCTGATTAATTCCCGTCGCTATTGTGTGCGACGGGGCTTTGTGGCACAGTGGTCGCGGTGTGTGTGTTTGTGTGTTTTGCGATCGGCAGGTCGTGAATTCAAATAGAGGCCGTTCATCCCTATGGGGGGGGGCGGGGTGCGGTCGACAGCGGTCGTACTGTGATGAACGTCGCCACTCACCCCCTCCCGCACCCGTCCCCGCCATGATAATATGGAGTTTTCAAATATTGGTTCAGTGGCAAAGAAAGAATGAGTGGCCTGATCAGAAACCAGCATTGCATTTAGGTTTTTTTTTACCGCTATTGCCAGTTCGAGGGTTTATCATTCACGAATTCATTTCTTATCACCTGTGGGCATGCGTAATGTGTCACATTTTCGAGAGGAGCGGATGGTACGTTCTGCCGAGACCAACATGCGCCAATCTGCCGTGCCAACTCGCTTGGACGTTGCATCGCCCTGCCGCGTTTAGGAAACACGAGGACGCGTTGCGATTTCAGTGAACTCGCGTAGCCAGCCGCACGGCAGGCGATCACCATTGCACGAAACGGCATCGTTCACTGCTCGCTGAGCTCGTACGCCTTAGCGTAAAACGCGAACACGTCGAGGACCGGGACTTTCCTCCCGACGCACTCGTCGCGTCCCCGTCGACGGCTTTCCCCGCGGGGACTTTGCTCCCCGCCGCGCCGCCGCTCCACGACAGCCGGCGGCTGGCAACCCCCGCCGAGTCGTCTCTCCACCAGAGCCAACCAGGTTCCGTCGCCCACTCGTCGAGCCTCAACCAAGGGCCGCTCACCAACGACGAACAGCGCCTGCCCGGACGGGCGCCTGCCTCGAGGACTATTCCGCACCCGCCGCTTCTCGTCCGAATGGCCTCGCTTCGGAGCTGTCGCGCAGCCCCGGTCAGACACGCGGCCCCTCCTTTGCGATCCGCGCGGTTCCTTCGCGTCGCTGTTCAGTCTCTTCACGAGGCCAGACAAGACTTCGGACACGCTCTCCGCGTAGCCGGCGACCAGCCTCCGGGTGTTCTCCTCGACCTTTTCCGCGTCTCTCTTTCCCCCCGTTTGCTGACGTTTGCCGTCGCCTTTTCTCGCCGCAGGTCGTTTTAAAACGTCAACGAGGGCATCGGGAACCAGAATGCTGTCGGTGACAACCGCGCACGCGGCGGTAAACGCGGGCTCGGCGGTGCTAAAAGCAGGACCAGTGGTCACCCCTGCAGCTGTCAGCGAGGGGATTCTGCCAACGACGCCTCCCTTGTGGAGAGCAGAGTTTTCCGTGGCAGGCCCTTTCGCCGGACTCTTTTGCCGCTTCCCGTTCATTCGTCCCGTCGTCTTCCGTGGCTGGCTGCGGTTGGCTTTGGTCAGCAAGGGATCGAGACCAGCGTGCTCCCGCAAGGCGTTCTCCTCCGTGCCTGCGTGCGCTGTTGCGTTATCGCTTGCAGGTGCGGGAGAAGTTGGCCTTACCGCAGCGTCGGCGTGCGCGTTGCCTTTCTCTGAAATCGCACGTTCTTCCGTGTCGGATACATTACTTTGTTGCATCTGCTGCAACGCCGCCATTGTCAACAGGCGCTTCGAAGTGTCTCCGTCTGCCGAGCTTCGCCCGTTCACTGTGGCCACGACACCACTGGCGTTGGCCAGGCGCTCCGCAACTGCCACGCTATTATATCGATGTAGCCTGCCCTTAAAAGCTTTGCAATGAACTGATCTCTCATCGCTCAGATCCTTCTCTTTGCTCTGCTCCGAGCAGTGTTTCCTCCAGAACTTTTTCCATTTCCTGCCATCACCTCCAGAAGGACCTCTGCTGGAAACCCCAGGGCTGCGTGTGGTCGAGAGAGTGCTCAGGCTGTCGCTCAGCGCTGTCGGAGCGCTGAATGAAAAATCGACATTGGGACTTTGAAACGATGTTGATGTGGACACCGGAGGCCCTGTGGTTGTCTCACTGGTGGCACTCCCTCCAGAATGTGCGGGCGTGGTGGTCTCCTGTCGTTCCACTTCCTCTGTTGGGACTTCAGTGGCATTGGAAGCTGGTGGTACTTCATCAAAAGGCCCCTGCTCTTGGATTATTGCCATCATCGTCCGCTCGTACTTGAGACATCTTCGAGGGGAAAACACAACGTAGAATGACTCACATATGCAATTAAACTTTCTAACGTTTTTTTTCCCCCCATTCAGGTTTTAATCTCACCAATTTCCATAAACAATAATTATATTTTCCTTACAGCGCTAATGCATAATCGCACACCAACCCTAATTCCACATACCTCACTCTGGTCTCGGGTTTAATTGTATTCACATTGACAGTACATTTGCCTTACGTGCCACCACGATGGTACGAACACTTGCTGTATGGCTGAGGATGCTTGTAAAGGTTGAGAAGTGTCACGTAGGAGGGGTTTTTTTAACGATGTATCCTGAGCAGTTAGCGCTACGCTGCGCTACGAACCCGGCGACCAGAGTTCGATTCCTCGATCGAGGTCAACACCCAAGTGACGATTATTTGAACCGGTCCTGGGCCTCGCCTTGGTCGACTCATTCTCAAAGAGTAGCTGGTGCAGTGAGTGAACATCGCCACTGGGGAGACAAAGGCGGCCGGGCGTGGTGCTGGCCACCCACCCCCTCGTGTGTCGTGCCGGCCTTCATAGGCGCTCGCTAACAACACTTGTCCCAATAGTCTGTTAAGGCTATACGGGGGATATTTGTCTTTCTACTGAAACAATGGTGCAGGTTTTTCAAATCCTCCCTCGCCTCCACCTCTATCCACCCAGCAGTATAAATGTGTGCACCAAAATTAAGTTAGTCAATCGGCAGGTTACTTCTGCTACATTTGCGAATGCCGCAGCTCAGCTCCATAATGTCAGATGCTTTATAAACGGTTCATTTTACGTAACTCTGCGACGGGAATCTTGATAGTTTTTAAGCACCATTCACCGTCTATCCTGATCGCAGTACAATTTTGGCGTGGGTTTAATGTTAAACACTTTTGGTTTTGCCTTAAAATCAGTCTGCACATTTCCACCCTGCAATGTCCCCGAAGCTACCCACACCGCCGCAACGTCTCGGGGCTGTGATCGCCAAAACTCCAAAGTGACAGAGCTGTTCAGCTCAAGGGGGCCTTTCCAGCTGAAAAAACGCTGCGTGTGCTAGGGGTTAAGGTGTGGGTACTCTCACCTCTCCCATGGCGTCTGGCAAGTGCTGGAAGAGTAGGCCAAACATTACCTAAACGGCCTCTGTCGATTGCCTTCCTAGTGCAGGCCCTTTCGCCAGCAGTGGCGTGAGCAAGGTGATTGCAGGGCTGCCCCTTTACCGTTTACTGTTGTTGTAACTCCACCACCGACTTACCCGGCCCACCAAGACCAATCTACGCAGGCCTCGTCCTCACGGAGGGTGAAGCAGGGAACTCCCACGATGCTGAAATACGTCCGCCCAATGTCCCATGCCGCCGTGTCATTTGACTCCTTCATGCATTGCCTGAATCTGGCAGGGAGCAAGGATAGATTAGTAAACCATAGAAAGATAAAGGCGCTGCCTTGCATACTTCACCACGTTGGTCAGTGTACGCTGATGAAGTGGTGGGGGGGGGGGGGGGTGCCCAGGATAAGTTCGTATATCACGTGTCACTGATGTTGGCCATGGGTTGGAATTGAACTCAGATCACTGGGTTCGTAGTGAAATATCCAAACCGCTGCACTGCAGCTGTCAAATGTTACTTGAGACTTAAAACAATGGTGGAGAGTAGCTCCAGTTAGGGGAAGCTACATATTCCTTCTTGGGTTTTCCAGTCTCGGGTGACAACGCGTGCGATGGATTAATTGACGACTGGAATTGAAACAGCAATGTTTGGTCGCCAAACATCCTAATGGAGCTTGCTTGCTGTTTTCCGCACCTCCTAATCATTCCCTATCTCTGAATGAAAAACTGTGCGCGCTACATATTCTAAACTTCAAATCAAGATATTCTAAATCATTAAGGCCCCAGAGCAAGGCACCCACCAGACCAATTCTCCTGAGGAAGGTGCGTGGGCTGGCGTGTGCCCATCTGGAAGAGACGGCGCTGACCATGAAGCCACACTGCTCCTGGCATTGCAAGTGGGTTAATTCACCTTGCACGAATCACGGGACGCCACTGGCATTAACGATACCAGATTTTAAATTCCAAGTGGCCCTGGAGGACATTGAAATTATTGTGGTGTATTTTTATGATTTTAAAGACTTTGATCATAAGATGTCCAGCTGTTCAGAATTTCACTGAACGTATGAGTGACTTAAAAAAAAGCATTTTATGTAAAAAAAATAAGTTAAGCGACCATGCACAGAAATGTCCAGTGGCAAAGCTGTTGAGTGTGCAGGCGGTGCAATTGCACCAGGGACCCACAGGTCAGAGGATCCAATGCCTTGGAAGTTGGAATTAAAAAAGGGGGTGAATTTGAAAAAGGGGAACTCCATTTCATTCCACGCACCAGAGGCGCACGCCCGAACTAAATATTTAACTAAATATGTCATTAAAAAGGCAACATTTATCAAAATACAGAACAAGCGGTGGCTGATGACGACTCGTGTTATGTTTTCTGCAGCAGTGGCTCAAGTACTTGTTATCGCAGTCGCAGTGGGAGATGGTATGCCATCCGATGTTGTTGTAGCCGTATTTGTGCTCAAAACCGCCGATGGCGTGGGGGCAATGGTCATGCTCCCGGCAGCATATGTCGGTCTTTTTGTAGGAGCCTGTCAACCGGGGAATGGCATCAGTAAATAGGGGTCAACAGAAATATGCACACGTCCATGCCGCATTTCCACCGAGTTTAAAGAGTTTATGACACGCCAGTTGAAAAATGCGACTGTCACGAAAGAAATGTGTCTCTGCTAGCATGGTGCAGAAACTGTCAATTTTATTTTATATTTTTTTACTGCCAGTACGCTCACTCAGTTTAAGAACCATTGCTACAGTCTACATTATAGACTGCCTGTACACTCACCAAGGTTAAGAACCAGGCTACAGTCTACATTATAGACTGCCTGTACACTCACCAAAGTTAAGAAGCAGGCTACAGTCTACATTATAGACTGCCAGTACACTCACTCCGATTAAGAACCAGGCTACATTCTACATGAGTGTTTTTTTGTTTTTTATTATTTTATTTTTTACTTTTATCCACTTTATTTTCTATCTACGTGACTTTACCGAAAGAACCAAAGAATACGATGTCAAGTTGACCGAGGATATGACCTTGGCGGCTCCTTCAGAGCTCTCGGGTTTTAATGTGGTCAGAAAGTGAGATTGTGGGTGGAGTTTCGCCCTCTGAGAGATGGTGGGAAGGATAGTCGGGTGAGCACCAAAAAGTGAAAGCTAAAGATGTGGCGATATCGATTAACATTGTTTTTTAGATTGTGTGTAAATATTGTATACAATGTCTCGACAAGTTTCCTTCACCCTGTGTTACAGCAACGTCCTCATCAAGTTACAGAGAGGCGTAATATTTCCTTACTTCCCAAGGCCGGTCTGGATGATTGTAATATTTCTGCATTGCAAGTTCAGTGGTGCTGTGCCACACTGCCACCATGTGGCTAAGGCGCTTAACAGAATGTGCTCAGAAAATAAAACTTGTCAGGCCAACAAGCTACCTGATCGCGGTGCACGCAAGGAAGTGGCTCAGCGGTGTCGCGTAGAGCCGTAATAATCTGAAAACGGCTCTCTGTATATTGATAGCTTATGTTTATATTCTTGGTTCCCTTCTACGTGGTGACTTTACCGAAAGAACCAAGAATATGAATCCCTGCAGTCACGGAAGCTTTAAATCAAAGCTTATGTTTAGTTAGTTGTCCATCCCCCGCACCTCCGATTTGTGCGGTTGGCTTTGTACGGTGAGGCAAAAAGTTCAACATGCGCGCATCCAAAAGAGATTTAGCATCATCTACCATCCAAATGGCACGATGGCACGCACCTCAATAGACACCAGGAGGTGATGTTGGAGACATGATGAACATATACAGTATAAACATATATACACTGTGTATAAACAAGTACAGTACTATACATAGACTAAACACATTTGTGCACGAGAAAAAGTAGATTACGTTTCTGGAAATGTGTTATGAAAAACGGCTATTGTCTCAAATGTTGGCTTTTTATATAACGTTTCCTGGTAAGGCAGAATCGGTATACGAGAACACCTGAAGAATAAAGATTACGTGATCGTGTTACAGTAAAAACAAGACTTATTTCATGCGAAGTACCTCCACATGGCTATACCACTCTTAAAACCGTCTCCCGAAAGCATGAGCAGCAATGATCGCAGTCAGATCCAAAAAGATGTCTTCAGCCAGACTCTCTGTGCCCTATTGTGTTTTTTTGGTGTATAGGGAAAATAGTAAAAAAATATAGTTTTGTATAAATATTCTACCGTGGGGTGTGATGTCACATCGACTCATGATGCCATTGACTTTCTGCTGATGGACGCATCATATTAGTATATAATTCACATATACTGCACCATATATAGAGAATGCGAAGGAGAACCTAGGGAAATGGTTAGGAGTCAATATAACCTTGTGAGACAAAGTCCAGACAAAGGAGACTGCAGTGGTTCGGACAGAGTTGGGATGAGACCGGGCGGGATTCCCCACTTAGCGTGGAAGGAAACGGGAGTTAGGGGATGACAAGAACCCCCGGGCGAATTGGTTACGGTGGTAACACATCCAGGAGAGAACAGGTTGAGATTGAGCAAAAGCCGCGATAAATCGCTGAAGAATTGCATACATTCGTTGAACCAATTTCGTCGCTAATGAACATACGGAAATCACGGACGATGATGATCATGAAAAAAAAAACCATAGGCCGATTTACGATGGCATTGCTGCAATGAGTACGCACCGAGCTCATCGAATGAGTTTGCATTGGTCCCTGGCCCGCACCACAAAGTGCCTGGGTAAATAAATCTCTTGGCACGGCGACGAACTTGCGGCGATGTTGGCGACTGTTGACTGAATGGCTTTTGACTGCGGGCCAGTGCCTTCCCGTGGCGGTGCAAGCGGCGACGGGGCTTCTGCCAATTCTCGGCGGGCATCGGTGCTTCGGGCACACGCGGGCGACGGGAGCTGACACCTCGTGCCTGTGGCTCATACAACGGGCACGCTCGATTGAACGCTTCCAAGTTTGCCCGCTCGGTCCTGTGGTCGTGCCGTCGGCTTGTTTCCGAAGCCCTGAATCTCTTTTTTTTTGGAGGGGGTGGAGGGTGGGGGGGGGCGAAAAAAATTAAGCAGAATATTTAATAACGTGGCAAATACAGCGACACTTAACGTCTTGCTCTTTAGTTCTTTCGGTAAAGTCACGTAGATAGAAAATTAATGGATTCCTGCAAGTCGCCAAAGCTTCAAATCAAGATTGACACTTAACGTCTTTCTCGCTCCATTAAATTACAACTAGCATCATCAGGCGAAGGGCGATCTAACCCAAAAAACCCTCTATTATGGATAATATTGGTCGCGAAAGCCTATGTGTTAAACGATTATTATTTTTATTGTTACCAGGTAAGGTCCACTGAGCTATGTAACTTTTTTTTCAGAAGCGACCTGGCCATCAGCAAACGAAGTGTGTGGCGTGTTCATGTGGAAATGAATAGCAGCCAAATACTCGAAACGCATGTTGATTCTCAATGTGGAGAGGAAAATAACAACCGGAGGACCCAGAGAAACATTGACGCGACCACGGAGAGAGACACGCAAACTCCAAATATATACAGCAGCAGGCGTCAGGGTCGGGATCGAACCCACGACCTCCTGCGTACCGGGAGAGGTAGTTAACATCTCATAGCCAACGTGATGATGATGAGAGAAAGAGAGAGAAAAACACAAACTCCAAATATACAGCAGCAGGCGTCAGGGTCGGGATCGAACCCACGACCTCCTGTATACCTAGCGAGGTAGTTAACATCTCCTAGCCAACGTGATGATGATGAGAGAGAGAGACACACACACACACTCCAAATATACAGCAGCAGGCGTCAGGGTCGGGATCGAACCCACGACCTCCTGTATACCTGGCGAGGTAGTTAACATCTCCTAGCCAACGTGATGATGATGAGAGAGAGAGAGACACACACACACTCCAAATATACAGCAGCAGGCGTCAGGGTCGGGATCGAACCCACGACCTCCTGTATACCGGGCGAGGTAGTTAACATCTCCCTAGCCCACCGTTGCAGGTTGTATGCTCACCTCCAATGCGCAGGCGCCGGGGCCCGTGGCGAAGGAGCCTTCAGCGTCTTCAGGAGCCTTCGGCAGGAGCTCCTGCGTCTGCACGCCCAACCCAGGGAGTACCTTCGCAGGGACGCCCACTCGAAGGCTGGCGTGTGCCCTCCGGCTGCTCATGCCAATGCTGAGGCATATGAGCAGCAGGAGGACCGCCGAAATGAACAACGTGCACATCATGGATGTTGACTTTCGTCACGGCGACGGCCGCAGAGATGTTGCTGTGAATTCTGGGCTGCGGAACATTGGCAGCCGTTTTGTGCAAGAGCCTAAAGGGGCCAGGAGCGCACTTATATCAGCGCCTGTCCAGGGCGACGATTATAATAGTCGTGAGGAGTCATTTTGCGGTCACACTCGAAACATGTGCACGCTAATTACAGTTTCTTTGGCGGGCGGATGGGGGGGTAGTAAATTGCAGATTTGCATGCAAATTTACACTTGTATGGAACCCGTTTGAAGCTAGCTGCCTATGATATTTGCTCTGCCACGTGTAGACGATAGCAGCAAACTATTGCAGTAATTTGATATCGTAAATCCCAAACTAAGCTGAAAACCACGTGGTTTTTTTTTTGTTACCTCCATTATCATGAACAGATGTGATCAAGCCACTGCTGGACAAAGGCCACGCCGCTTTGTCGCCATCCTTTACGTGCTGGTAATGCCATGATCCCATCCTGTTCCTGCACTTGCGATGATTTCATCGCTCCACCGTCGTGGTGGTCAACCTCTCTCAGACGTGTTCCCAATCTTGTTCATTGGCCACCATCCCTTCGGGCAAAATGTCCTACCCTAAATTTTGACTTAAACCTTTCGTGACTGCGGGAATTCATATTCTTGGTTCTTTCGGTAAAGTCACGTAGATTTTTTTTTTACAAATTGCTTTTATTTTGTATTTACTCTACATTTTTTATTTTTTTATTTTCTATCTACGTGACTTTACCGAAAGAACCAAGAATATGTCCTACCCTAGCCCAATTACTTTTCCGCACATTCAACATGATGTCTCCAATTCGCATTTGTTCTCTGATAGAGTTACGTGTGTTACTTTCTGTCTCGGTGTAATTTCAAGCGTGTGTCTTGCCAGGCCTCTTCGAGAGGTAGGAAAGTTTGTGTGGAGGGGAGTATAGTGAGAGGAGAGTGTGGAGAGGAGTAGAGTGAGAGGAGAGTGTGGAGGGGTGTAGAGTGGGAGGAGAGTGTGGAGGGGAGTAGAGTGAGAGGAGAGTGTGGAGGGGAGTAGAGTGAGAGGAGAGTGTGGAGGGGAGTAGAGTGAGAGGAGAGTGTGGAGGGGCGTAGAGTGTGGAGGAGAGTGTGGAGGAGAGTAGAGTGAGAGGAGAGTGTGGATGGGCGTAGAGTGAGAGGAGAGTGTAGAGGGGAGTAGAGTGACAGGAGAGTGTGGAGGGGAGTAGAGTGAGAGGAGAGTGTGGAGGGGAGTAGAGTGAGAGGAGAGTGTGGAGGGGAGTAGAGTGAAAGGAGAGTGTGGAGGGGAGTAGAGTGAGAGGAGAGTGTGGAGGGGAGTAGAGTGAGAGGAGAGTGTGGAGGGGAGTAGAGTGAGAGGAGAGTGTGGAGGGGAGTAGAGTGAGAGGAGAGTGTGGAGGGGAGTAGAGTGAGAGGAGAGTGTGGAGGGGAGTAGAGTGAGAGGAGAGTGTGGAGGGGAGTAGAGTGAGAGGAGAGTGTGGAGGAGAGTAGAGTGAGAGGAGAGTGTGGATGGGAGTAGAGTGAGAGGAGAGTGTGGAGGGGTGTAGAGTGAGAGGAGAGTGTGGAGGGGAGTAGAGTGAGAGGAGAGTGTGGAGGAGAGTAGAGTGAGAGGAGAGTATGGAGGGGAGTAGAGTGAGAGGAGAGTGTGGAGGGGAGTAGCGTGAGAGGAGAGTGTGGAGTAGAGTGAGAGGAGAGTGTGGATGGGAGTAGAGTGAGAGGAGAGTGTGGAGGGGAGTAGAGTGAGAGGAGAGTGTGGATGGGAGTAGAGTGAGAGGAGAGTGTGGAGGGGTGTAGAGTGAGAGGAGAGTGTGGAGGGGAGTAGAGTGAGAGGAGAGTGTGGAGGGGAGTAGAGTGAGAGGAGAGTATGGAGGGGAGTAGAGTGAGAGGAGAGTGTGGAGGGGAGTAGCGTGAGAGGAGAGTGTGGAGTAGAGTGAGAGGAGAGTGTGGATGGGAGTAGAGTGAGAGGAGAGTGTGGAGGGGTGTAGAGTGAGAGGAGAGTGTGGAGGGGAGTAGAGTGAGAGGAGAGTGTGGAGGGGAGTAGAGTGAGAGGAGAGTATGGAGGGGAGTAGAGTGAGAGGAGAGTGTGGAGGGGAGTAGCGTGAGAGGAGAGTGTGGAGTAGAGTGAGAGGAGAGTGTGGATGGGAGTAGAGTGAGAGGAGAGTGTGGAGGGGAGTAGCGTGAGAGGAGAGTGTGGAGTAGAGTGAGAGGCGAGTGTGGATGGGCGTAGAGTGAGATCATAGAAAAATGGGAGGTAGGGGCGGTCCCCCGAAGGATTTTGAAGATGGTGATTGAGGTTGTCCAAACTTTAGATTACGTAACATAGCTACGATTTCGATTTAAAGCTTTCGTGACTGCAAGGATTCATCTTCTTTGGTTCTTTCGGTAAAGTCACGTTGTGTTGTGGCCGAAACGTCGTGAGAATATTATTGTGTTATTTTATTTTATCAATTTATTATTTTATTCTCATTCTACGTGACTTTACCGAAAGAACCAAAGAAGAAAGCTACGATTATGTAATGCATCGTGTGTGGTTCAATGTCTTCTACATGTATGTGTGTATGACATGTTTTGCATTTGACCACTGCTCATAGTGTAAATAAATAAACATTCATTGGCCAGTAGCTAGCCCATTTCCTAATAGTTTATCATCTTAAAATTGCAATAATAAATTAATTCTAGATTTAAAGCTTTCGTGACTGCAAGGATTCATACTCTTTGGTTCTATTCGGTAAAGTCACGTAGGTAAAAAATAAAACAACAAAAATCACGACGTTTCGGCCACAACACAAGCGGCCTTCATCAGGTGAAGGGACGAGACTGTCTGGTAGGACAGCGCTGGAGTGAAAAAGCCACGCTCAGGTCGCGACCTTTAAGCTGTGTGAGAAGAAACAAAGCGCCTTGACAAAGGAATTAGCATTGAATTTAGCATTGAAATGGCTGAGTGATTAGCTTGTGACTGGTCACAGAAATGGCTATGTTAAAGCATACACATCCGCAGAGGTACCCCTTGCCAAAGGAATTAGCATAGAATTTAGCATTGAAATAGCTAAGTTAAAGTATACACATCCGCAGAGGCACCCCTTGATAAAGGAATTAGCATAGAATTTAGCATTGAAATAGCTGAGTGATTAGCTTGTAACTGGTCACAGAAATAGCTATGTTAAAGTCAGAGCATACAAATTCACAGAGGCACCTAGTACAAATCAAACAGGAGAATTTAGCATTGAAATAACTAGGCGAATTTAGCATTGAAATAACTGAGTGATTAGCTTGTGACTGGTCACAGAAATGGCTATGTTGAAGTCAAGGCCTACACATCTGAGCTATTCACAGTAACTGGCTATACACTACAATATATAATGAATACTATATAGTTAACCAATAAAAAACAATAAAAAACTAAAATATAAATTACCTCAATGTTATCAATAAACTCTATATATTCTCCAATCAGCTAAGCTACCAACAATAAGTCGTTATATATCACAATGCTATATGGCGAAAAAATGGGTGGATTCTTACCCTCAACTTTAACAACACGGATAGCTACGGGCCCCGTTCAGACGGACGAGTTCATCCATGGTCGGAACAGAGGAGGGGGAGAGAGACAGCTGCGAGGCACTGTTATACTCCATGTTGTAAACCATACCATTAACCGTGGTGTGAGAGGTATTAAGAGTCAATGCCAGCGAAAGAGATGCGGTCTGAAGGTCATCGTAAAATACAATTAATTAAGAACGGAAATGGTTTAAAACATCTTTCCAATGGTTACTAAGCCAGAATCCATCTTCTCGGTTGAAATTGTCTCTGTGCTTGTATATGTGAATGGCCTCATGAAGGAATCTCTCATGGTAGCCGGTTGGTTTGCAAAGAACCTCCGTCTTGGAGAAGTCAATGTCATGTGAGCCCACTGAATGATAACAGTGATCTGCCATGGCAGAGGAGTTCGTTCTACCGTGTTTCAAGTCTGCTCCACGTTCGCGGACGCGGTCCGAGACACGTCGCCTGGCCTCTCCAATGTAGCCACCACCACAGAGGCACTCCAGCTCGCAAACGCCCGGGCACTGCACGTCCGGAACAGCATCCTCCACAGACGGAACCAGATCACGGATTCCATGCACTGTGTTGAATCGGACCTGGATCCCGTGTTTATTCAGGACCTTAGAGATCCTCCCCAGTGACCCCTGCAATGCAGGGCAAGGCGATGGCCTTGAGTGGCTCCACAAGAGGACCCCTCCCCATGACTGGAGCGATGGCACCTTTGTCATCTGGCTGCATGGCCGGCCTGCTCTGGACCAATTCCGCAGCCACGTCGATTCCATACACCCAGCCGTCGGATTTGCCATGGAGGTCGAAAGGGATGGCGGGCTGCCCTTTTTGGATGTCTTGATTGGAGGGGGACATGGTGGTTCAGTGAGCCACTCTGTCTGCAGGAAGGCTGCCCATGCAGATGCTTGCTTGAGGCCGGGTTCCCACCACCATCCGTCCCAGAGGAATTCCCTCATTGGGACTCTATACCATGGAGCCCGGTGCATTTCCGGCCAGGAACACATTGCCAGTGAGCTCAAGCGAGTACGCCGGGCTCTCGGGGCTGGTGGTTGCTCCGACTGCGCAGTCCGCGGGGCCATCGCTCCAGTCATGGGGAGGGGTCCTCTTTGGAGCCACTCAAGGCCATCGCCTTGCCCTGCATTGCAGGGGTCACTGGGGGGGATCTCTAAGGTCCTGAATAAACACGGGATCCAGGTCCGATTCAACACAGTGCATGGAATCCGTGATCTGGTTCCGTCTGTGGAGGATGCTGTTCCGGACGTGCAGTGCCCGGGCGTTTGCGAGCTGGAGTGCCTCTGTGGTGGTGGCTACATTGGAGAGGCCAGGCGACGTGTCTCCGACCGCGTCCGCGAACGTGGAGCAGACTTGAAACACGGTAGAACGAACTCCTCTGCCGTGGCAGATCACTGTTATAATTCAGTGGGCTCACATGACATTGACTTCTCCAAGACGGAGGTTCTTTGCAAACCAACCGGCTACCATGAGAGATTCCTTCATGAGGCCATTCATATATACAAGCACAGAGACAATTTCAACCGAGAAGATGGATTCTGGCTTAGTAACCATTGGAAAGATGTTTTAAACCATTTCCGTTCTTAATTAATTGTATTTTACGATGACCTTCAGACCACATCTCTTTCGCTGGCATTGACTCTTAATACCTCTCACACCACGGTTAATGGTATGGTTTACAACATGGAGTATAACAGCGCCTCGCAGCTGTCTCTCTCCCCCTCCTCTGTTCCGACCATGGATGAACTCGTCCGTTTGAACGGGGCCCGTAGCTATCCGTGTTGTTAAAGTTGAGGGTAAGAATCCACCCATTTTTTCGCCATATAGCATTGTGATATATAACGACTTATTGTTGGTAGCTTAGCTGATTGGAGAATATATAGAGTTTATTGATAACATTGAGGTAATTTATATTTTAGATTTTTATAGTTTTTTATTGGTTAACTATATAGTATTCATTATATATTGTAGTGTATACCCAGTTACTGTGAATAGCTCAGATGTGTAGGCCTTGACTTCAACATAGCCATTTCTGTGACCAGTCACAAGCTAATCACTCAGTTATTTCAATGCTAAATTCGCCTAGTTATTTCAATGCTAAAATCTCCTGTTTGATTTGTACTAGGTGCCTCTGTGAATTTGTATGCTCTGACTTTAACATAGCTATTTCTGTGACCAGTTACAAGCTAATCACTCAGCTATTTCAATGCTAAATTCTATGCTAATTCCTTTGTCAAGGGGTGCCTCTGCGGATGTGTATGCTTTAACTTAGCTATTTCAATGCTAAATTCTATGCTAATTCCTTTGGCAAGGGGTGCCTCTGCGGATGTGTATACTTTGACTTTAACATAGCCATTTCTGTGACCAGTCACAAGCTAATCACTCAGCCATTTCAATGCTAAATTCAATGCTAATTCCTTTGTCAAGGCGCTTTGTTTCTTCTCACACAGCTTAAAGGTCGCGATCTGAGCGTGGCTTTTTCACTCCAGCGCTGTCCTCCAGACAGTCTCGTCCCTTCACCTGATGAAGGCCGCTTGTGTTGTGGCCGAAACGTCGTGACTTTTGTTGTTTTATTTTTTACCTACGTGACTTTACCGAATAGAACCAAAGAGTATGAATCATAAATTACTTCAGTTTTAAGTTTTGTTGCCGCTTACTCAAAATGGCACTCTAATATTGCAAAACTACATCAAACGAAATAAGTCTGAATGAGTTATCCCGTATCATTTTTGCAAATAATATTTCTGGGCTTTGTAATTGAGGCACTAAAAGGGCAAGGTGAGGTGTGGCTCACAAGCAAAGTCCCGGGCAGCTCCGCGTGCAAGTTAACACAGTCCACCACATTGCTGGATTTTTCCACCACCCAAGGCCCTCAAAGACCTGACCACACCTTATAAAAGCAATTATGGGCAGACGTGACTTCAACAAAATTAGGCAAGGAAAAAAACAAACGTAGGATATTTTGGCTTTTGAGGTTTTAGGAATTCTCTATTCGTGGCCACAAGGATGCAGGTCATGATACAGATGGCTGTGCTTACATGTTCCCTGCTTGGAGGTAGCAATTAAAAATTTTAGTTGCCATTTGTGGTTGTAGACTTTGCGTCCACCCTGCTTTCGCTGGCTGCAAGATAACCCTCTGGCACCAAAGCTGGCAGAGTCTCTCCGTGGAAACACGTAATTATCCAAGGATTTTCCTGCGTCATAGTCATTAGAAGCACTTTAAGGTAAATTATTTCCTAAAATGCGTGCCTGTACAGCAAGGTCAATGAACTTTTAAAAGCAACCCAATTTTAAAGCAAGGTTTAATTAAATAAATATGCATTTGTCTCTCCACATAAAACATACTGTATATGTTTCGTCCTTCAGCCCATTGACATGTTTAGCTTATTTTATCCAGCAGCATGTTTAAGTGAGAAAACTCTGGACCAGTTTTCACCTTTTGGGTCTTATCAGCAGTAATGTTTGTTCATGAAATACATCTGCGGTTTCAGATGATATTGGCAAGAGCACCCCTTTTGAAAACACGGCCCCTGTTCAGCACCAAAACATAATTTTGTATAAAACTCATTACACGTTATTGAAGAACAAAATGGGTATATAATTAATTAATAATACTTCCATTCATCTGTCCACATACACAATTTTTTCGTCGATTGGCCGATTGATCTTACAGACATAGGGCATCCAACAGTATCTTATTGAGCAGTTAAACATTTCACTCAATTGTTACAGAAATAGGGTGTCCATAATTGATGCATTTTAAAAAAATCACTTTATTTTCTTATCTTGCAAAAAATAAGTGCTGGCAAATGCACGTATTTATCTGGATAATACTTGAACATTTTCACCTGTGAACAAACTTTACCACAATATGGACATCTCTCAATTATGTTATTTAGGTGCAACTTTAAGAACGTTTAGAGTATTTGGCTGCTATAAATCTGCCCATAATACGTTACTTTATTGGGATATCATTTGTGGCCAGGTTGCTTCTGCAAAACTATATACAGTAGCTGAGTGGGCCTTACCTGGTGAAATATAAATTGTGTAGTTTAAGTACACCTCTTTATTAAATGTGGGTTGGAGTAACAATCCTAATATCCTTGGATAGTTATTAATTTCCTGCTTTTTTAAAATGGAAAAATGTCAGTAAAGACACAACCTTTGGGTAACCCTTATAAAATACTCCAACCATCGGCAGCTGCCGAGTCACTACAATACATCGGGTTTAGTGCATTACATTCAGGTACACAACAACAAAAAAGTGAGATTCCATTGCACAGCCGTGAAACGCTCAAAACTGTGGAAAACCAGGGGCAATCATTGAGACTTGGCATGTATGTTTTTATGTATGTGAACTTCTTTCGCACTATGCGTAAGCAACAATGCTAATCGGAGGTTTGTGCTTGTGCACCACTGCCAATGCAGTACTGTATCACCGAATATTTTGTTTACTATTGAAAATGGGCAGGGCTTATGGAAGGAAGGGCCTGTCAACTCACCAGAAATTTGGGTAGTTTTAGATGATTAATTTTTTGGGGTCTTGCCTGGTTAATTAACGCACATTTACACATTTACCTATAACCAAATCACTCACAATGTGTCTGATCTCAGAAGCTAAGCAGATTCAAGCTTGCCCATGGTGATTGCACGGGTAACCACCATGTGAAACACTCAACAGCCTTCTCCATTTCAAAAAAGGTGCAACGACCACTGACGCACGCTCTTCGCTTTAGTAAGAGCCTCTATTGGTGGACACGAACACTCTTTTTTAATCCTGAACTTCGTCTTCTCTCCAACCGTCCCTTGCCCTTGTGATATCTCCTTTCATGTCCCTCAAGTCCCCTTCTCGAAGGTTCGCTCATCCTATTCCCTCAGTCAATCCCCGTCCACCTTCTTCAATGGTTGTTAACTCTTCCCCCGTCCTCCTACGTTTGTATGTCTCCTCCGATCACTTAAATTTCTGCCTCCAGCCAACTCTCTTTCAGGCCTTCCCGCACCAATCAGAGGCCTTAATTTGCTTCCTGATTGTCCGCGTCTGCACGCCCCATCCCCCTTAAAAAAGAGCTGTCCCGGCTAACACCAGGGGAGAGAATGACAATCAAGCAAACCACGGGAAGCCTCGGGGAACTCCACCAACATTAAGTGATGACATCACAATGGCCTCATGTTTCCGTGACTCCCTTGTGGTATGGCCCAACAATAATGTCCTGATGTGTCCAACTATGGCAATATAAATTTTGATTTAAAGCTTTCGTGACTGCAGTAATTCATATTCTTAGCTCTTTCGGTAAAGTCACGTTGAAGGGAAACAATAATAAAATATATATAAAACAATAAAAATTCTCACGACGTTTCGACCATAACACAAAAGGTCGTCATCAGGTGTGTCGGTTTCCATTAATTAATTTATTTTTAAACGGTGTATTTATTTATAAAAACGTCAGCGCCACGCGCAGCGATTTGGCAGTTTATTTAGAAGGACTAGTCCATCTATGTTCTGAAAAGAGGAGGGAGGAGACGAAAAATTAATGTATGCTGTCTGAAAGCCACTGTAAGCGTGAACAATCAATTGAGACCTGAAATGGTTTATCAAATCTTTCCAATGATTGCTAAGCCAGAATCCATCTTCTCGGTTGAAATTGTCTCTGTGCTTGTATATGTGGATAGCCTCATGAACGAATCTCTCATGGTAGCCAGATGGCTTACAAAGAACCTCTGTCTTGGAAAAGTCAAAAGTCAAAAGGCAGCTGCTGCGGCTTGTCGGACACCCCAGGCTCCAGCAGAACGGGGCATGGAGATGAGGTGCATGGATGATGGTGATGATGATGAAGGTAAGATTTGAGGCGCGACGGGTGAACGTACCAATGGCAACGTCCCAGCTGTAAACGCACGCATTGCGGCCGATTCACCTCGGATCATTTCGACCGGGCCCTGCCACAGCCGACGCAGTTCGGGAGAGGTACATAATGGGACCTGCGTGCAATGTTACCATGCTTTGTCGCTTCCTGCCCAGGGAAGTGTGTGAACTCATCGCAGTGCATTTCGCTCGTTAGTGGCGGTGCTCGCCATTGGCGTCATCCGCGCCTCGAGCAATCGGTCGAGCGTGGCTTGCAAAAGACGCAGGCCGATCAGACACACCTGTAATGGGGGCTTAGCCAGCTGAGTCTCTATGGGAGCTTCAGGTTCACGACCAGTACATGAAATAGAAGCGAGCAAACTCCGCGGAGGCATGTGGCGCCAGTCTATATGGTGCCAAGACCCCCAGAACATTGAGATCCCAGTTGGTTTTCGTCGTATCCACGAATTGGCAGAGCACAGCCAAACTCAGCCCGTGCCGATATAAAGCCACAACAGCAGATCATTTTTTTCTCACCTGAAGACGGACGCTTGTGTTGCGACCGAAACGTGTTTTCTTTTATTTTTCTATCTACGTGACTTTACCGAAAGAACCAGAGAGTTTAGTCTGCTAAGGCTACATGGGTGATATTTGTCTTTGGGGCCGTCCATAAATGACGTCACGCACCTACAGGGGGGGGGGGTCAGACATTTGTGACCATGTGTGACGGGGGGGGTGTGTGAGAAATGTGACGTCACATCAAAATGCGCAACTTTAAATAAATAAAGAATTGTTATAACAACACTAATTGTCATAACAACACTCCTACAACATCAGTGCAGCGCCACATTAAATACGCATTACAATGACAATAGTTTAAAGCGATTTGATGCATGTTTTATTTTTCAAAATGGAAATATGGTTTTGAGGGGGGGGGGGCAGAGCTTTGTGACGTCATATTTAAGGGGGGGGGTCTGACTTTTTGTGACACCGTGTGACGAGGGGGTGGGGGGGGTCAAAAATCGTCCAAAATTGCGTGACGTCATTTATGGACGGCCCCTTTGTGCCAATTACCACCCCCGTAAATTGTAAACTTGGCACCCAGGGTACTGGACACACATGAAAATATGGATATCTGTTTTTAAAAAAGAGCTTTATAGCTCATCGGATTCCTCCAGTATAAATACATATTCTGACGATTCCAAACAACCCCTTGCAAACGTAGACGCGTTTGTTCCATCTCAAGCGAGTGTGGCTTCTGGTGAAATATTAATTTTTTAGCAAAATTTGAAAATGTGTTTTTTCTGTGTGCATGTTCACCACAAGTATATGTGGTTAATGCAGACATGATCGCTTGCAAAAGGTTTCAATTTGGTGTTTTCAACATCTTAACGCCTGTTTTATTGCCAGAAAAGGTTACAATCTACATTCTCACATTTTGATACTGGCAAGGGAGGTCCCAATTCCTGATGTCGAACCCTCGTGTTGCGATCGAAACGTCGTAGTATTTCGTTATTTCCTTTGAACCTATCTGCGTGACTTAACCGAAAGACCCAAAGAATAGGTCCCATGATATATTTTTTTTTGTCTTTTAAAAATAAAATTCCACGCGTGACATGGCATCTTCCAGAAGGGGAAGACCCCAACACCACCCACACCACTCAAACGCCTTTGCTTCTGCCGCGTGACGTCACTCTCCCCGCCCCTCCCCTCCCATTATAACTCCCACTGCGGATAAGCGCGCGCACGCGGGCTGCCCCCCACCCCCTCTACCCACCGCTGCCTGCACGAAACGGCCGCGCCTATCCGCGCTAGGTAATCTGATCGCACGGGGGCCGGCGAAGACATGGCGTACCAAGGCGGCTCGGGTGGAGGCGGCGGCGGCGGCGGCGCTGCAGGAGGAGGAGGAGGAGGCGGAGGGAAGTAAGAGACGGAGAGGGAGTAGACGAGAGAGAGAGAACCGAGAGAGAGCTGAGAGCTAAAAACGACATCGCGAGGGCCTCGCTGCCCACTGCGGTGGGAGTCGCGTGAACCCGCCTCGCTGCGCGGCTTCGTTTCCTTTTACCCACGGTGCCCGCGGGTCTCCCCCGTTCACGTGAATTATTCATCGAGGGAGGAGGAGGAGGATTATGTTTTAGGATGTATAAGATGCGGGTTGGGCGTGACGAGGAGGAGGAGGACGATGAGGACGAGGAGACCTCGCCACCTCAACGGCGGCGTTCGCTGACGCCGATTTGTTGTGCGGAGGATCCGCGAACGATTTCCGCAGTCTCGCGTCTGAGGCTAGAAGCGGTCTCACGCCTCTAGAATGAGGAGGCAGTCTCACTCCACCACGAGGCAGTCTCACGCTTCTAGTATGATGAGGCAGTCTCACTCCACCACGAGGCAGTCTCACGCCTGATGCTAGAGGCAGTCACCTCTAGGCAGTCTCACGCTTTATGCTTGAGGCAGTCTCACGCCTGATGCTAGAGGCAGTCTCACGCCTGATGCTAGAGACAGTCTCACGCCTGATGCTTGAGGCAGTCTCACGCCTGATGCTTGAGGCAGTCTCACGCCTGATGCTAGAGGCAGTCTCACGCCTGATGCTTGAGGCAGTCTCACGCCTGATGCTTGAGGCAGTCTCACGCCTGATGCTTGAGGCAGTCTCACGCCACCACTAGGCAGTCTCACGCCACCACTAGGCAGTCTCACGCCTGATGCTTGAGGCAGTCTCCTGCCTGATGCTAGAGGCAGTCTCACTCCACCATTAGGCAGTCTCACGCCTGATGCTAGAGGCAGTCTCACGCTTTATGCTGGAGGCAGTCTCACGCCACCACTAGGCAGTCTCCTGCCTGATGCTAGAGGCAGTCTCACGCCTGATGCTAGAGGCAGTCTCATGCCTGATGCTAGAGACAGTCTCACTCCACCATGAGGCAGTCTCATGCCTGATGCTAGAGGCAGTCTCACGCTTTATGCTGGAGGCAGTCTCACTCCACCATGAGGCAGTCTCATGCCTGATGCTAGAGGCAGTCTCACGCTTTATGCTGGAGGCAGTCTCCTGCCTGATGGTAGAGGCAGTCTCACGCTTTATGCTGGAGGTAGTTCTGAAAATGAGGCAACCTTGGTCAACTATGGCTTTTTCTTGGAATGTGTTAATGATTTAACATTTGACACAGAATGTTCTGTCACGACCGCAGCTTGACCTAAAACAGAAGACCGTCTGAGTGCATCCACAACATGATATTTTATAAATAACAAGTAAGCAGACTCTCTGTCCTTGATATAGCCATCGCCACGTAAAAATGGATTGGACGTACGGCCTTCTGGGAGTGCATAATTTCAACATAATTGAGTCAATAGAGGCAAACTATGGACAGATTTTGCTATTCAATGTCTCATCAGCAGAGTCAGGCTTGCTTGAATGTGTGCTGGTGAACTGCCGATGTTACAGGCAAGGACCTATGGTTTTTGATACGCGTCCTAATTTGACTTAAAATATAATATTTAACATAATCATGAGCGTCATGGTGGAGAAAGGCAAACAAATTCTATCTGCAGGCCTAATTGGGTGAAATTCTAAACTAAGTAAAAAGCCACTTCCTAATTTTACTTGTGATTGGCCACATCTTTAAAAGTGTCTGACATGTACTGTACATCCAAAATCATGGAACTGTGAAATCATGGAACTGAACGTCATGTCGCCACTCGCGAATTATCAAACTTAGAGTGAGACGTCTATGTTGCGCATTTACTGAATGCTGTTTTGCATCTTGACAATGGTGGCGAGAGAGGCGTTACATTTTCAATTAACGGTCATTAAAATAAAAAAAAACTCAGTACAATTAACGTGAAGTAAGCTTGAATTAATTTAAATGAAAATCATGCTAATGATTATTGGAATGACATTTTTAGAACATTGTAAAATAGGTGTCTTTGGACATTCGCAGATGGGAATGTAGAAGTGCATTTATTTCCGTTTTACAGCTGCCCATCCCTTTGCTGGCCATTTCGTATTAAACTTAATGCGGATTTTGTTTTGTGCATTTTCATTTAATTCCGTATAACATTAGGCTTTTACTACAATACTTGGAGTCAAATACAATTGAAATTGGGTACTTCGTAATGAATTAAAATCACACTGTAAAATTGTAAATGTAATTTCAGCTACTATTGTAATTATAATTGAGCCATGGTCTGGTTCCGACCCCTCCAACTCTAACCTCCCCATACTTAGAAATTCTGCACCTTGTGTGGGTACGTGTCAATTTGGCTGTCGTTTATCCAGGAAATTGTTACATTTCACTCATAAGGTCATTATCTTTGATTGAGTGTAAAGCTATTGAAATTAATGGCTAACCTGTAGCATTTTATAAAATACGTTTGGAACTAATATTGGGAGTAGATTACTCTCGAATTAAAATAAATGTACATTGACTGCTGTGTTCAGTACATGCTGTATGTGTGATAGATTGCTAATGAAAATTTAATGTGTTTTATTTTAGCTTCATGTTTCCTGTTGGAGCAATGGGATCAACACAAGGTATGTTGTTTGATACTTTAATTGACATGTACCAACTTGAACAATATATACATATATAACATAATAAAGTGTGAAATTTGCTATTTAAGCAACATTGCTAATAAATGCAGAAAAGCTAAAAAAAATAGGCAATAACTTTAAAGCCTAACTTTGACACCTATAAAAATGTAATATTACTGCTTGCCAGTCATCTCACTCTTATTGTTACTGCTGTGTTCCAATTTAATCCCCTCTCACAAACACCCTGCTCATCCAAGCCCCAGGTGTAGGGCCTGGCTTGCAGCCATCACAAGGAGGAGGCTACATGATGCCTCCAGGTGTGCAGATGCAGGCAGGCATGATGGGAGGAATGGGAATGGCCTACGGGGGACAAATGGCTCCGCATATGTCCCCGCAAGGAGCTGTATGCATGCAGGTACCAACGGCTGCACTGTCAGATTAAAGACGGGGCGAAAATCGTGCTAGCATGCGTGTTACGTTGTAATTGAACTGTAATATAAGCATACATATCAAATCCATTGCAATACATTTTGATTGCGTGTTTATTTAAAATACAGTTAAATTATAATTGTCAGATTGCACTGTGAATAACAGATTGGTTTGTGAAATGCTTTATACGTTTTGCCTATTCACAGGAGCAATTGTTATTTACGATGGGAAAAATGGGATGTACTCTATTATGTCTTCCGGCCATCTGTCTGCCTGTCATTTCATCTCTACTTTTTCATTCTTTTGATGGTTGAAAGCGCTTGTTAAAATTCTCCAATACTTGGTGGTTGTAAACGAATTAATTATTTAGCTACTTTTTTACACGAACAAAAATTATTTGTTGTGCTAAGCTTATGACTTTTAATTGTAACCTTTTTGTGTGCAGATATATTTGAAAAGCACAATAGCATGTAAATAAATTAAACAATACAGTAATGTACTGACTAGAAGAAACTGTTATTTTATTCATTGGTGTCTGTGATGTCATGTCCTCGTGTGCTCTATGGAATCAGGGTGGGATTCCCATGGGCATGGTCCAGTCAGGAGGCATGCAGTTCCTTGCCCAGCAGCAACCCTTTTATCAAATCCGGTCATCTCCGCCCACTTATGCCGTGAGCCAACAGTAAGTGCTGTATGGACACTTAGCCATAAGCTTTATTTTCTCCAAATACATCCAATACCATGCTTGAGAAAGTATGTAACGTGTCTTTAAATTTCTTGTAATTCCATTTTGTCAAGGCAAGCCCATCGCATGTGATGAAATCTCTTTGCATGTTTTTTTTTGTTCTCATTTTTGAAATCGGCGTCCTTTTGAAAATACAAAGCTGGCTTGCCCAAATATAACGGCTTGGCGCAATAATATCACTTCTTAAAAAAATAATTCTGATCGACGTGATGCCGTTAATATATTGTGATTGTTTACAATTTCACATTTCTTTCACTGGGTGAAAGGAAGCTGGCAGAGGAGCAGCAACGAATGATGAAAGAACAAAGAAAGAGGGAAGAACAGGATAGGAAAAGAAGACAGTTTGAAGAGCAGAAGCACAAATTGCGGCTGATGAGCAGCTCTAAGCTCAAGGTATTCAGAGATTTGAGCTTCATGTATCACACATGGCTGGGCCATTTTATGCATCATGATATCGATAATTTTGTCAGTGGAGAATGTTTCATCTTGGAATTTTGTGTCAATTGGTGTCTATTTTAGTTCAGAGTTGCGTTGTATCTTTAATTTTTTTGGTTGCTTTATTTCATGTTATCTAATTTGTAGGTCAGAGGCCTAAAATAGGTATTCGAATACTCACATGCCAAAGGTAATCGAAGGCACTCGTAGCTGTTGTTGATATACAATAATACGATTGATCATAATGTCCTCGTGAGTTTCATGAAAATATTGGACAATTGTTTTTATCCTGTTTGGAATCTGCGTCATGACCGAAACAATACAGATGCGTTGCCGGAATAATTTGAGTAAGCTTTCCATGCGGAAGTAATCGATTCATTTGTACACGCATGGATACACTACTATTGAAGCCCTTGTCTATATGTTGGCTTTCTAAGAGCACCCTTGCTGAATAATTCCACCTTTGTGAAACGTGTTTGTTTTTTGTATTGAATGCAATGATAGGCAGTTGACAAGCGTGATGATGCCTTGGAGGCCATAATGGGCAACATTGCCGGCTTCACGCGGCAGGCGAAGATCCAGCACCCTTCTACTCCTCACAAGACCGGTGTGAACGCATTACCTCTCCCTTATTGATGTTTGACTTTTGTACATGTGCACCGCCATAAACGGTGACCTTTTTAAAGGTAATTTGATCACTGCAAAAAGCTTAATGTCACTCCAAAAAATAATTACAAACCATGTAACGTTAAGATTTTCGAAGTCATCTGATAATAGTTTGTTAGATATTTGAGAACATTTACAGTATTATGTATGAATAGGATTCTTTGTAAAAAAAATATAGTTGAGCTCTATTGCAGTGATTTTATATTTTTATTTGGGTCACAAGGTCAGTATACCAGTTTGTTTGCTGTGGCTCAATGCGCACAAGTTATATTCTGTAATTTAGAAATACATACCGAGTTCACCAGAATTGCCAGTGAAATAATACGTAAATAAAAGTGTAGAAATTGCTTACTAAGTTTTGCCAACCTTCAGGTCATCGTTGTATTTTGTATAAGCAGAATTATACCACGTGTGCGCATTCTGTTGATATGTTGTTGTTACAGTGAAATCTGTTGGCACCTTTATATACCCATATTTCAACTGTATTTTTCTTTTTTCTGTATATTATGAAAATGTCTTGTTAATATGCGTATAAAGAGGATGTAGATAAATGTTCAACTTGTGATGATTCCCAGCTGTTATTGCACGCAGGTTTCACTGTCGTTTGTTTTTGTTGCAGTGTGGGTTTTCCTTGTTTGTCATTTTGGTATTGTGTTTGCCTCCAGATGTTCCCAAGCAGCCTCAACCCTCACACCCTCCAGCCTCCAGCCCTGGTCGCCCATCCCAGATTCTTATCCCCTCCCAGAACCCTGGCCCGTCCTCAGCATTTGGTGGTGGCACTTCTATGCATGGTTCCCTCCCTTCTCACTTTTCCACCCCATTACCGCCTCCTAAGGCAGTTTCTCTGGCACCAGCTGCTACAGGGGATTTCGCAGCTTTCTTACCGGGCCCTATCGCTTCCATCCCGACCATGTCTGCCGAGCCTTCCATCCATTATCCCAACCACGGTGTCCCCGCGGTTTCTGACGCTTCCTTGCCACCTCCCTCCTCAACCCAATCCTATAGTCTCAGTGCTTCTTCACATTCCTTTAACGATTCCAATCGCCCAATATCAGCACCACCTTCTATACACCCCACTGCCCAAGGTAAATCTTGAGCAGCTTGGATTTAATATTTTTGCATGCCAAATTAACGTACAGGCATACGCATCACCTGGCATGTGTTTCAGTATGAAAATGGAGCATGTTTTAAACATTGTCTTTTGCTGGAATGGTGACGCTACAGAATCAACATATTCCGTTTTTAATTTTGTCATCACATTTGTTAAGTGCTGTAAAGGTTATTCATAAGTGTGAGTATCTGTCTTCTGTTTTAGCAGTGCCAACATCGGTAGCTCCAAGCTTTTCAACGCAGGACACCCTACAACCTTTGCTACCTGCCTGGCTCTTCAGTGACAGCCTAGTTCCCGGTATGTCTACATTTTGCAATGCATTTTTGTGCCCCGAATGTCGGCATGTAGCAGTCACAAATGTCAGTGCGGTAAGTCGTTACTTATCGCTTGTGCGTGCAACGCGTTTTCACTATAACACGGTTCTTCCATTAGGGAACGTTTTCGCACAGCGCAAAACACGGCCGTTATAACACCGAACGCGCTCCATTATAACACGGAACGTGCCCCGTTATAACGCTGAACGTGACCTGTTATGACGTGGCTTACGAGCGGTCGACGTCAAACTACTTGAGCTGTGCGGCTGAGTGGTACGATGCAGTATGCGGAAATGGTGCAGTAACGCGGTGGCGTACCGTCAGTTATTTGTCCCAACATGTTATTGTGTGTGCGTACATCATATCTCGCCAAAATGTATCGTTCTATTTATGGCGAAATTGTTTTCGGCCAGCGAGTGTTTCGCTTAACGCTGCACTTTTCAGGAGCGCATCTGCCGCGTTAAGCGAGGACATACTGTAGCGTGAACAACACTTTAATCTGTGAAATTTAACAATAAATATTGTACAGAACAACAGGCCAGTAACTCCCTGGCTGTTTATATTAGCACACTGCCATTTTCTGCATAATAATACTTGGTCAATGTGAAAATATATCGGAACTTCGATATGCTTAAAACATATTAAGTAGAATGTTATTACTGTATGCTCAAATATCCATTTATTATGGCAACTAGCAATATGTTAGGTACACTATCGATATACGCTAGAATATATGACAAAATCACCAGGAATGCAACTGATCCGGTTAAATCTAAGACGCTCAGTAGAATTTAGCCTGGATAGTGCTTGGATGGTTATTCACCATGAACAACAGGTCATTAGAAGGTGCAAGTCTACATTGTGGGCAGCAGAGTGCAGTGCAGACAATCCATTGTATTTTATTTATGCTCCCCACCTTCAAACTGCAATGACCTGCAGAGTTAACGTTGGTAAAATAACACCCACGACTCACGTGGCAGAGGCAGGCCCTCATCCATCAGTGGATTGACAAAATAGCCATACATCTACTCTCTAATGTGTTGAATGCTATTGAAGGTTTAAAGATACTCATGAATATTCCCTACATGTTTACTTAGGGAATGTGCCTTTTTGTTACAGACGTGTACAGAAAAGTGCTGGAGAGCAGTATGTGTCCAGCGGGAATCGACACATCGAAGCTGTACCCAATCCTGTTGTCGTCTGGGCTTCCTCGTGAAACGCTGGGTCACATATGGGCCCTGGCCAACCGTACTTTGCCTGGGCAGCTTTCCAAAGAAGAGCTGTACATGGTGTTAGCCCTCATCGCGATTTCTCAGGTACACATTTTTTTCTGGCAATTTATATTCAAGTTGTGCTGTCAGTGATATGATGAGACAAATAACGTTCCAATCAGAACTCTGCCCACAAGCTGAATGCACCACCCTGTGACGGAGAATGGGCCCAAACGATGACATCATAGAAGTCACATCTTTCATAGGTTAGATATTTATTCATTAGCTGAAAAGAGTGTCGCATATCAAACCGAATTAAATGAGAAACCAAATGTAAAATTATTTTTGTGCCATCATTGGTGACTTGGCTGAGACCGTCAACTTGATGTGCGTGAGAAATCAATTTAACCACTAGTAGTTGAAATCGGGGATTGAACCCAGTCCTCAGTGAAGCAGGCTCGGTAGGAGCTACCTGTCACTTCAGCTCGCATGTTGTTTGTGTTACACAATGCAAATACTAATGTTCTTGTTTTTGTTTTGTGCATTTGTTGGAAGAGAGGGGCATCTATGGTCAGTTTGGAGAGTCTGGGCCAATTCCCAACACCGCCTGTCCCAACGCTCAACATCCCAGGCTCCACAGGAATGCAGGCCACTCCCAGCCCAGCGCACGCGAGTGTCTCTACACAAGGCTTGGCTCCACAGCTGGTCCCCATCACTGGCCGGTCAACGAGTGGAGGGCCCGCCTTGCCCCTCTCGGCCACACACAGCCCCGCTCACATGTCCGTCGGTGCCAGCGGTCCCCTTCCCAACTCCTCAACAATGTCTTCTGCCCCTTCAGTCATTGGTTCCTTTGCTGGCATGCAGGTACGACTCGGTGAACATTTGGTTGATCAATCTCAGCTGTGCATCCTTGAGTTTCTATACCTTTAAACTGTTAAGCGCTCGCAGAGTATGATGCACTTGCGTCATTAAGTCACTTGCATGCTAATTGTTTTACTTTTTAGTTTAAATGTCTTCCTGCAACAAAAATGAGAATGTAAGATTTCATACTTGAGGAGGCTAATTTCATTACATATTTCCCAGCCGGGCGCATCCTACACAAAAGCACTAACATAAATGTATACTAATATCGCTGGTGCTGGCAAATGACCCAGCCTTGTCATCTTTTTGTTGCTGCAAGGATGAATGAATTCTCTTACCTTGCAGGTTACTTCCACTGAGATTGATGATTTCCAGGATTTCCAGTCTGCTTCAGCTTCATCCCCTGAAGGATTTGGAGATTTCCAGGCAGCTGGACCCCAGATACCAGCAGATACTAGGTAAGCTTCTCATAATATGATTACCATTTGGTAATTTGATTTGCAAATGATAAACACTCATTATTTTAAACATCAATGATGATGCAATGATAATTTACAGCCCTTTGTCAATCCACTGTTGGATGAAGGCCTTCCTCACACAATGTCGGTCATGGCTGTTCTTGGACCATACTTTACCATGCTGGTCAGTGCAGGTTGGTGAAGGGAGGAGCCCAGATCCTGTTTAGATATCACTTGCCAATGACGTTAGCCGTAACTGGGAATAAAACTGTGGTCGGTAGGTTCACAAAACAGTGTGTTAACCACTGCGCTGTCGCTTTATCACCATTTTTGTTTAAATCTGGTTAATTTTATTTCAATCCATTTGTATGAAAGACATGATGGTGGTACTCTGACTGAGAGAATGTACTCCAAAGTAAACAATGTATAAACGCTGCTCAGCTTTCGATGAGGAGCCAGACGGTCGACTGTGTCCTTGCAGGGCATCCTGGGCCACCCCAATGGTACCCAGCTCAGCGCCTGGGTCAGCAGTCCCCGTGCTGTCAGGCTCTGACAAGTACGCCGTGTTCCGCGAGATAGAAGACAGCCCCAAAGCGGTGCCTGAACCCCCTCCAGGTACCGAGTCAAAGACACCGACCTTCTCATTTTCCCTCCAGCCTGCCTATTTCTCCTTTGGGTAGAGCTGTGCTACGTTTCCATGACCACTGGTAAATGGGTTCGTTGGCCCAGGAATGGTCCATTTGTGTTCCAAGAGAGAGAAAGGCATGGTCGAACCATGGACAGGGGGAAGCAATAATATTGTTTTATTCAATTTGAACAAGTGTTAACATATACTTTGGTAAGCTACATCATGTTAAGCTTATATCTGCAAATATTTTGTGTAAAAAAAAAGCATATCCCTGACATTTTTTAAAAAGAGCTTCATATCTCATCGGATTCCTCCAGTATAAATAAATATTCTGTGCCTGATTCTAAGTGAGAGACACCGAATCATGGCTCGCATCTCTTATCTGTTGACCCTGGTACTCCACAGCGTTTTCCAAGAGCGTTGTGGCTAAAAGCACATAACATACTTGGTAAAGCCACTTAACTCAACCCAGTATGCGAGAACCATGTGGCCATGTTACTGCTCTCTTGGCTGGGTAAGGCTGCCCTTGGAATCCGGGCAATGTACGTAGGTATGTTGGACTTCTTTCGCACCGTACGTAGCCAACTTTGCGAATCGGGAGGTGCGGGGGGGAAGGACAACAAACTAAACACAAAGCAGTTTTGTGAGCTTGGCCCACTTGCTTATTTCGTGAACGGTGCCGGCCCAATATTTAAGTGGTCATGGGAACGCAGCATTGGTGGTTGTGGTAACGCTGCTTTTTGCGCTTAAAACGTACAGGTAATTACTGTGTTTTAAATTAAATTGCCGCAATGCAGCTGCACCTGTAAATGCTAAGTGATTTGCCTGCAATTGTGCGTTGCAGACCCGTCAGATAAATACAGCGTTTTCCGCTCCCTGGACGCTTCAGCAGCTGCAGCGAATGCAAGTGTGTACTGGTGAATCGCTCAAGAGCAGGGGTGTACAAAATTTATGGAAGTGCTGTCCAGAACATTCAGTACAGTTTTAATGAGATGGCAAACATTGAAAACATAGTTGGAGACAACAGAAATGTTTTTTTTTTCTTCTTGCAAGGCATGGGAAATGAATAAATAGGATTACTTAAGTGAACAAAGTTTACCGAAACAAAAAGTAAAGAGAAAAAAAACAACCAGCGCACACTATAATGAATAAAACAAACTTGGCCGAAAGTATTCAGTGAAGCATTCTCAGTGCTTTGATTTTTCTGGATACAGCCAAGTGTTTGTTCTCCCCTGCTTTTGAGTAGTCTATTTAAAGCTACAACTCTTCTTCCTTTGCATATAAAACCCACTGATGTGTCACAACATGTCCCAATAAAAAAAAACAGTTTGCAGAAATTGAATATTACCATTAAACATCTAAAGAGTCCCTTTGGGAAAAAAAAAACCCAACTTATTTACTGTTTTGAGTTATTTCATAGGCCATTCTTCAGTTTTGTTACAAGCAAAACTCTGTTGCTAATGGATGTAGCATGCCTGATAAGTCTGAAGTGCTCAATGCAATCCTGCACCACAGCTTATTTAAATAATATTTTGCTAGATTAAGGAATAAACACGCAGGCTGCCTATACTTCACACAGACTGATATTGTCTTGTTTTGACACAATCATTGGCTTAATATATCAATTTCAGACTTTGTTGTGAATGGCCAATGCATATCACTGCGAATTCGTGTCGGTTATATCCTATCATATTTATGTTTAACCCTATAGGTCTATTATCGTGTGTGTTTTTGTGGTTTGACTTACTGTTTACACTGTTGATTTAATATTAGTTGTCACTAACTTATTCTGTATCAAAATGCATTGTTGAAGTAAATAAACTGATCTTTATCCAATCAAAATCTTGCTGAATGAAATAACAGTCATGCTGATTTATTTTGTTTTATTGTATTTTCATTTCTTTCTGGCTTTGGTGGTTGGGATACTAACGGCATTACTAACGCATGCGGTGGACATATACACATGAGATGCATTCAAACGACCTTTTTTGTACTTCATTTTAAATCATTTACTTTCTAAGTGCCATGTAACTACAGGTAATATTGGTTGTCATTTAGTTACCCTCTGTGCTTCTTTGCTTTTAAATTCTTAATTTATTTACTAAAGTCGTTTCGAGCAATGGTTAATACGCAACACCTGTCCATAGTTTATGAAACCCTGAACATGTACCTTCCAGTCACATTTAAACTGCTCATATACCCTCTAATTGTGAGAATGCAACAACCATTCTTACTAAACATCAAGGGTAGTTGTATACTTCTGATGTACTTCAGTGATGTGTATACATGAAATGTGCTGCAGAGACCAAATTTAGATGCTAGGTATTCCGTAATGCGTAAGCGCCAAACCAAGGTTTTTAAAATAACTACATTACGAACATTATCTAGGCATGTAAACTCTGAAAGCGCCAACACACGACACAGTGCTCGCACACTTTTGGACAATTCAGCAGCAGAGGGCAGCTCAATGCAGGCTTGGGCAGTAACCCGGAGTGCGTCTACACTTCGATTGGATTAACAAACTTTCTGTTTCTGCCGACATATGCGAACATAAACTGGCATTGAATGCAGTTGTAGTGTCAGGTCAGTAACAACTTCTAAACTTTTGCATGCCTTTATCTGTTTTCCTTGCACGTCGTTCTGCATGGTTTACTCAATGCATTTTGATCATGTGATCATTGCAGATATCTTTTGATTCAATATATAGTCCAATTACTGTCTTGTTGATTGACGTTATCTGCACTGATTTATTTTTTGGTGAAAAATTGTTCTGTTTTTGGAATCGGCATGGCTTATTTCTGAAAAATGTGGCAAAATGTCTTTCAGCAAGCTGGCAATTGAGTCTATAATATTTTAACTTTCATTCTTATTATAATTGTCCAGTTTCATGTAATGTTACAATGATATTACTTCATACGGTAATATGTTCCTGTTTTTTCAACTATATACAGGTTAAAGAAAACCTATTAAATATAAAGGATAATTTTTATTAATGATGGTAAAAATGCTTATTGACATAAACATTTTCAGAAAAAAAATTCTGAAAAAAAAAAGTTATTTATCCTGAAAGGTCAATTTCATTATTGTATTTGTACATATTCAATACCTACAAATTGTGCTTGCATATAACTAGCTGGCAGTAATACGTTGCCACCGCAGTGATATTTTATCATTTTGCTGTGAAGGTGAAGACCCGGTTGTGACAGCAGTGCCCACTGCCAATTCAGAAGACTTTGCCGATTTCCACGGCGTTGTAGATGCCCCTCCTTCATCCATCAATCCTCCACCATCGAGGATAACGGCAGCCGCGGTCTCAGCTGCGATGGGTGGCAGCCTGACCGCTGACTGTTTCCAAGAGTCACCGCCCACAAGACCAGTCTGGGATGCACCACAACTGTCAGGTTTTCCCACTTTTCCCCCAAGTCAGGTGTCACATTCTGTTAGTGCTGTTGGACATCGTTCGGACACTGCCACGCCCCCTCTTATATCCGAAGCGAAAGACGGTTCCACAAAGGCGTCGAGCGATGGTTTTGCCGACTTCACGTCTTTTTCTGCCTTTCGTGGCAATGAACAAATACAAATTAAGGAGGAAAGTCCGTTCCCAGCTTTTAAAGGTAATTATGTAGCTTTTGTCGATTTGCACTATCCATTTTTTGCTTTGTATGGCTCATTGCACTATACTTTTTTTCAGTGTTTATATGATGAGTATATGCTACAAGTCATGTTTGTTTTTATATTACAACAATTAAGATTTCCGGGAGGTGCTTCCCAGGCAGGGTGAAGCTGAAGACAAGTATAGCATTTTCAGGCAGCTAGCCCAGGACACACCTCAAGCTGTGGAGGACCCAACTAAAGGGTCACTCGGCATTGCCATGGTGGGCAGTGAAGAATACGAATTTTCAGACTTGCAGGCAAGTATTTTCGAGTGCGTCGGCCATCGCACAACTTCGTTTCATAGTTTAAATTTGTTCTGTATTTAAAAGCGAAAACTTGTGTTACAATTACCATTTGCTTAGGGTCCACTGCCTGATGCCACACAGTCCAGCAAGCCGTTCGGAACTCCGGTGGCATTGCGTTTCAACATGCGGGAGGACACCGGCTCCGTGAAGTCTCTGGAGCTGCCGTCGGTGGGACGTGACGACTCTGACGACGCTTTGTCCGTTTCATCGGCGCCCGCGGTGGCACCTGCCACGTCCTGTGCCCCCGCGCTGGTTGGAGGCGGCGGCATGGCGCGTCTGTGCCTGCGGGAGGACAGCGGTTCGGTGAAGTCGCTGGAGCTGCCGCCATTGGCGGGTGTCCTGGCCGGCCGAGACGACTCGGATGACGTGGCGTCCCTGTCGTCTTCCGAGCCCCGTGCGTCAGGCTCGCTGGCTGACCTGCGCCACGTGACGTCGGACAGCTCGCTCGACCTGCCAGCCACAGCCAATCCCGGCCAGCAGCTGCAGAACTCAACGGGTAACGGGGATCACTCTGTGCGCCAATTTATACCGTGATATGACATCGGAAACTAAAATTAAACCACCGTTCTGTGGCTCATTACAGTTTGTGGCTCATTACGGCCTGCCGAGAGTACTTGGACATTTGATAACGGCGTTTATTTTTATTCCTGGTTCTTTCGGTAAAGTCACGTATAAGGGAAACAATAAAATAATAAAAATATATTGTTTTATATTATTATTATTTTATTGTTTCCCTTCTACGTGACACTACCGAAAGAACCAATAATATGAATCCCTGCAGTCACGAAAGCTTTAAATCAGCGTTTATTTTACCATATTTTTCAGCTTGAATTTCAATTAACAGATAATAGTGTTGGCACATTTTTACACTATTAGCTTTTAGTTACTTTGCAAGACTTAGGAGGTAAAACTAAATTAATTTGACCAGCCAGATGACATATTTACGTGATATATTTACATTTGAATGCACTTAGTGTACAGAATGTTGAAAAATAACTTGTATTTTCACCATACACCAATATATAAACTTAATACAGTACAAATAACTTTCTCCCCAAATTTTTCCAAATTTTTATGTCAGTGTAATGTCAAGAAAACAAGTATTCAGATCACTCGAAGTGCAATGCATGTTCAAGAAGTGCCCACAGAACCAGATATTGGATGACTACCTCTGAAATCCATTCAAGTGACCTGACCTACACAATAGAGGGCAGCACTTTTCCATTCACTCTTGTCATGTGAGATTAATTTCCATCACATGACAGTCAAACTGATATTTGAATTTTCCAAACTTGGAATTTATCCAGATTAAGTGCAGAACCAAATTTTACTTGATGTCTTTTTGTCTAATTGATGGCGAGGCAGAGGCTATCAACTGACGACACTTAAGTCCAGTTTAATCATGGGCGGCTCCCTGGATTCGAACCCAGGATCTCGGCGGCGGTGGCGGCTCAGCGCTCTGACCTGAGCCACCTGGTCAACTCTAATGTGTTATGCACTTGGCAGTATAAATATTTTGAGGATTCCTTTTCTAAATATACAATAACAGCAAAGATGTTGCTATTTGTAACCATTATACTGTATCTCTGTAGACTCAGGATCTAAATGTTCTGATGTGAACATTGTGCACAGATCTGGAGGAGATGCGGTTTGATCCGTTTGGGAGCTTTGGCGGTGAATCGTCTGGGACCAGCAGCCTGACTGGCTATGACTGGTCTGAGCACCAGGATGTGACCACACACAGCCGGCACAAGACGCACGCACAAAAAATTGAGGTAGGGTTGGTGGGTGCTTGCGTACAAAACACTGATCGTCAAGAACATTTTTATCGATTACTGAAGCGTGTTTTTTTTTTTTTTAAACGTCAGCAGCAAATGCAATATCATGTGTTGTTTACTCATCACAAATTCCCCAACTTAAAAAAGGCAATCTGTTCTTCGCTATTTCTGGCCTTGCAGCTATCTTTAAACATCCTCCAAATGCCACTCACATCCAGTGCCCATTAATAACGATTGATTTCCAACATTTTAACAGCCAAACTATGTGGTTGTAGAATGTCATGTCTCCACTCAGGATTTACATGCAGCTGCTGTCACAAGACCTTACACAGACTTTACATCCATTATTATCTGCCCATTTAATTTCATAAAAGGATGGTGCCAATTTTCCATTTGCCAGGGTCAACAACATTCCACAGATAGTGACTTAAAACAAACTTAAAAGCCTGCTATTTTATCATTTCAGCACAAAGGTTCAGAATCTTGGCAGTGTGTTTTATTTTATCTATAGCTATTGGTGACATGTGCACGACATGTTCATATGTATGTTGAACATCTTTCGCACCGTATGAAGCCAACCAATGCTATAATCGTGCTGTTCCTTTTCAGCGACCCGAGGGGCGGAAGGCTCAGCCCCAGTTTTTTATGGGGGCAGAGAAGCCCATGCATTCTGGCGTGGCGCTGCATACCGCCAGCAGCAATGAGAGTCTCCCATCAGCGTGTGGCGCTGGAGAGACGGTGATTGTCACGGAACCTGTTGGTGCTGAGGATGAGTTTGGAGACTTTGCGAGCACGGTTCGTTTATACAACGCTCCAAAGCTGTCACTTGCACCGAATAGGCTCACTTATCCCAGGCCCAGTGCTCTATCTGGAGGTGATCAGCTACATCAGATCATTCTTTCCTGCATCAGTTTTTTTTATTTTTTTAAAGAACAATATACCTCACATTGATCAGCAAAGTACATGACTGATATGCCGTGGGGAGACCTTCAACCATTAGTCAGTTGAGATGGCTGGAATTTATTTTATTTATATATATATACTTGTTTACACGTGGAAAATATGCTGAAGATGTCCTTACCATTTTGTAGACTTACTAATATAATGTATTTAGGCCTTTTACCTCTGCTCCCTTATAATCAGCCATACCTCCCAATGTTATAAAAATGTTCTGCCTCAAATATAACTATTTCCTGAAAACTATTTCTTTTTATCTCTTAGCTTTCAATAACTTTATTAATCATCATTGTTGCCTGCTACCATAGTATTGTTCCGTTTTACATTTGGTTGCAAATCGCTGATGCTTTTAAGGCTCTTAACTGAACATGTTTGTTGATGATAATGATGAAGCAGGAAAGCAAGAAGGAAGATGCCCCTACTACTCAGCTGGAGGATGGCGTGAAGGAGGAAGGCCGCCGCGCCAGCAGATTTGACTTCCTGGCTGTTGCCGGTCAGTCCCGCGTGCGGTCAAGCGAGGAGATGATCCGTAGCGAGCTGGAGACCTTCGACCTGACTGTGCAAGGTAGGCACTGAAGTTCCCCTACAGCTCCAATGCCTCGCTCTGACTTGCCAGGGTGGCCTCTGCCCTGTTTTTGTTGTATTTCAGAGATGACCGAGTGATGAATTGTTACAAACATGTGACTGGTAAAGCCCAGACCATATAACACATCACCGTTGAGTGCGCCATCCATGCACACCCTGGTGGTATCGCTGCAATCCATACAGCATCTACTGCCGCCTTGAATTGGTTGAAGGACCTTAACATTCAACTATGACATCTATACAAACTGTTGCTTACATGCAAAATGAAAGAAGAAGCCTGTTATAAAGAATAGATGCTAATTTTAGTTTTAAATACATATCATAGGAATGGTATCATATGTAGACTCATCACTAAAATCGGTTTATTACATAGATGCCACTTTGAAGAGTTTCTGCTGCCGACAATATCATTTAAAAGCTGATGTCTAAGTTTGCCAAACAGGTTAATTCTAATTTTGATTTAAAGCTTTCGTGACTGCAGTAATTCATAAAGTGGCGGTTTGCATTTACTTATTGATTTATAAATAAATTAATGCAAACCGCCACTTCTTTCAAATGTTTCTTGCCGTTGGCTTTCACACCTGATGATGACCGTTTGTGTTATGGTCGAAACGTCGTGAGAATTTTTATTGTTTTATATATTTTAGTATTTTATTGTTTCCCTTCAACGTGACTTTACCGAAAGAGCTAAGAATATAGGTTAATTCTACCCAGCTGTTAAACAAAAAATAATTGTGAAAGTTCCTCATGGCTCTCTGTCTGCCAGATATAATTTTTTTAAGCTTCAGCGACTTTCTGTTCTTCAGCAGCGGCAGCGTTCAAAGCACCGTTTTACGTTTTGGTACCCTCACGTTCTTAATTTTTGTGTCATTTGGCAAAATACTACGACAGCTGGTGCCACACACAAGCGCAGCCTGAGTCTGGATGAGAAGGAAGGGCATATCCCAGCTGCCCCCGAGCCACAGCCGATGCCACGCGAGCGCTCCAACACGCTCAGTGAAAAACCAGCGTTTCCCATCATCCGCGACAAATACAAGGACCTCACAGGGGAGGTGGAGGTAAAAGTGACCTCTCTGTCCCTGCACTGCCGACGTATTTGTTCAATATTCACCAGGAACGTCACTGTCTTTGAAAAGCTGATGCGTTTTTTGTTGTTGCCGTTGCACCTCTTCGCAGGAGAGTGAACGTTACGCGTACGAGTGGCGACGGTGCCTTAAGAGTGCGAAAGAGGTAGGGCTGCTTTGTATATTTATCATCATCGGCCACCGTTGTCACGATGCTGAATGAAGGCCTCGCCAAGCTGGAATCTGCTGACATTACTGCTTAAAACCTAAATGCTTTATTACGATTATAGTCATTTGAAGAAATTGCGATTTTCAAGCACAGTACTTTCTTAAGTGAAACTAAAATATAAACGAAGAATAGTATTGTTCAGATTGTCTCAATCAGATCTTCCTCACTTCAAAAACTGAAAAGAAAATTTCGTTTAACGTGGGCATTCTCAGAAGTCTATTTAAATACGATGTGTTTACGCAAAATGTTCCGAAGTACTGTTTTAAGTTGCAGCTGTTTCATCTCACCCAGCTGCCTTGCTGTATATTTGGCAGGTGATTAAGAAAGCCAACACCGTGCTGAATGGCATCAGCAGTTCTGCAGTGTGCACGGAAGTCATCCAATCTGAGCAGGGCATGGAGTATCTGACAGGTCAGCTTCGAGCACCTACAACCATAGCAGTGGTGCACAATTAACAGACATCCAAACACATTCATCAATTACTTCGGCCTTAAAAGGAAAACAAAATGGTGGTGTTTCAGGCAATGGTATGAAGGGTCATTGTCCAAAATAAAGCCAATTATATTTTTTCCTGACTATGTAGTGTTATTGACAAACGAGTTTTTTTGTTACAGCAAGCACTGATGCATTCATTATTTTGCATCCAGCCAGAAAAGTGCGTATTGTAGCATATGAGCGCTCACGCACAACTATGATATTGGAAGGTTTTATGAACAAGATAGATCTGTCAGTTTGCTTTTAAATGTAATGATTATTAACATTTCTACATAGAGAGTAAAAAAAGTCAGTTCGAATTTTATGCAGTTCAGGTTGTGAGAAGTTGGGATGTTTGGAGCATACAGCATTTCTCTCAACGCATTTATGCACATTTTACGCATTTTTTTATTAAAGAAGTAAAACTCAAAAACATACGAATATACTTACATTATAAATATTTTTTAAATGTCTTTTCTCTTCCTCCGAGACATTTTAATGCCGATTTATCTTTCCTGTTCTGAATCTTATACATTTGGTGTGCAATCTCAAACCATCAGCACCACCCATCCCCATCCTCCCTCGCCGTTGCATCCCTCCACTCTGGGATGCTGTAACACAACCGCTAGTGCATTTTTACACTTCCCCCTTCTGGTCATCATCTACCATTTCAACCACAGTACTTAGGACACAACAATTTCCTCCCGTGCATTTCTCAATGATTCGGATGATTTTTGTATTGTTTACTTTTTTTTCTGAATATAAAAAAAACTGTGATGAGAGGGCCAGCAGAGTTGAATGTGTTTTGCCGGGCACGTCGCTCTGCCAGGTGTTGTGGAAGTTTACCGCGTTGCCAAGCGGGTCGAGCTTGGCATCAAGGCGGCGGCGGTGTGCAGCGAGGAGCTGCAGGGCCTTCTCAAGGAGATCGAGCTGGTGTGGCACAACCTCATGGCTTTTCTGTCCTTGAGTACCGCCACGGTGAGTCTACTGGTAAGCCACACAAACCCGCCGCTCATCTCGTGTCCCAACGCATGCCTGTGGACGCGGGTATGCATGCAAACAGCAGCCGGCAATTGACTGCTAGGGTGACGTAACCACAGGACGTTGTCGCAGGCTGGATGCAAGTTGAGGCCACGTGATGTGTCGAATGCTTGCTGGCAACAGGTCATGGGTTGACCAATGTGTTATTGGTTAACTGACTTTTGACACATACACGCACACAAATGTGGCAAGGATGAGCGTTTCGCATTAGCTATGTTGGCCAGTAGCATCGGTGAGTGTGTGCTTGATCAACATCGCTTAATCTTTAAACATTTTGTACTGTCACTCATTGGGGGCAGAATACTTTTAACGGGCATATTACTCAGTAATGAAAACTCATATCCAACAAAAGAATTAGATTTTGTGAAGTACATCAATTGGAGATTATGCAAACCACGTAACAGTATTATATTGTAGTATATGCTTTGTTTTTCCACTGCACACATGGGATTTGATCGTCAATAAAAAGAAGGTAAGGAATCATTATTTACCCATTGTTTTGGTCGCTCTCTAGTTTCTGCTCCTCACTCAAAGCTCACTTATTTTCCCGATCTCACCCCCACGGCCCCTTAATCTCCTCCTCTTCACCACCACTGTTACTGTTCCCTCTTCATATTATCATCATATGGCTATTACTCATTCCCCATTCATTCAATCCATTCATCATATACTGTAATCAATTTCGTTTTCACCGAATGCACGCATCACAGGTTCGCCCTGTTGCTTCCTCTCTATTTTATCCACGTCAGCTCCACCAGTACATTCATACGTACCGTTCTTAATTCTCCGTCATAAAATGTCTGCGAGCCTATTGAGATGCGGTACGCAACGCACATTTGTTTGTCCAAATGCAATCACTGCCCTGGACTTTGTGTGCGTGCGTGTCCCCGAAAATAGTGCGCGTCTCATTCTCACTCTCAACAGCCAGACGAAAGCGCATTGGACTTCTCATCCTGCGTTCTGAGGGCGGGGACTAGAAATGCCAAGCAGCTGGCATGTGGTGTGTGCCTGCTCAATGTAGAGGCTCGAAGTAAGGTCAGTGAGGCTTGTTTCAATCACTTGTCTTTCAACATTATATCTTGCGGTCAATATTCCCACTGCTTTTAAAGGCAGCATGGCAGTGCTCCTGTAAAATTTGACCCCACGTACGCGTCAAGTTTCTGCACATAGCGTGGGCCTGTTTTATTTTCTTGCGTTTTCCTTACGAGTGATCATTTATGGCAGATGAGACGGTTGCATTTAATATATTCCTATCAACGTTTCTGCTGATGAGCCTTCATATTTGTTAGAAAAATGCGTGAATTGAGAGTTATTTACATCCTCATATTTTTGCATACAATATTGCGATTAGTTGAATTAAATAAAAAAAAAGTGGTGTTGGTGACGATGCCGGTGCAGACGACGCTCCGCCTTTATTTTGTGTTTAACAAACAGGCATTTGATGCCGAGTTGGACAGCTACAAGCTGGTGTACGGGGGCCACCAGTACCACGCCAGCTGCGCCAACTTCTGGATCAACTGCGTGGAGCCCAAGCCACCCGGACTGAGCCTTCCCGAGTTGCTGTGACAGCGGCGGCGGCGGCGGCGGCCTTCGGTCAGAAAAACGGCAGCTGTGCAGGCGCTGCTGGTGCCCTGCTGCTGCAAGGTCTTGGTACGAAGGCCACTCGTACGTCCGTGCGATTGGCGCAATAGCAATAATTGGGAATAGAGCACACAACGGTGTATACGCGCGCACACACACACACAGATACTAATCGGTATGAAATGCTGTTTTCATGCATTTTAAACGGTGTAATACAAAAACATAAAAATGTATGATATATAACAGTGTGCAAGCACATGATAAGTAAATCTGCTGTGTTTGCAACCAAACGAGTACACAGAAGCAAACACAGATGTTGATAAGTCCCGTGTTCCCCACTGAAATGCAGGAATTGATTTTGATCTTTTGCAAATTATTCCCGTCACTGGCAATCTCTGCTTAAATTGCGATGCGTTTGTGTTTTTTTGGTCATGGCAAAATTGTTGGTTTTGCTTATTATGGTTATCCCAGTCGTGAGGTTGTGCTCTTATCCAGCCATATGTGCACTATTGAAGGCACAATGTAAAATATGCGTTCTCTCTGACTGAATGGAGTGTTATTGCGTCATTGTTCTTAATATTTGCCATCAAAGATATTTTTAGACATTTCACAAGAGCATTGTATCGTGTACTACATCAATGATACTGTCCACATCTTTTTTAAGGATGAAAATAGCCTTGACAGACAATCGTTGGCTTTAAGTAGCTACGCTGGATGAATGTTTGAGAGAAAAGACATTCAGAAAAGCCAAATTAACGATATAAAAATGAATGGCACCCATCTTGGTTCACTGTGCGTATTTGTATATCTGTGAAATTATAATATACTTGCAATATTTTTCTGATAATTTAGCCCAGTATTGTGTATTCTTACGTGTCTGATGTATTGTGTTTCTCGATATTTTAAGCTTTATATTTTGGCCTCATTAAATATAGACCAAATTTTTATCGATACCGCGCACCACACTGCATTATCAGTTGCATCTTTATAAGAGCGACCATATTTATGTAAATATTGGTATGTTATGAATAGTTATGCATTAACATCAGCACATTGCGACAGTAAGGTTAGTTGATATGTTTATTTGTAAGGTGGAATGTGTGCTTACTTGAACGTGTATGGGCTGTAAGGTCATCCTGCTTATATAGTCCTTGACTGCCGTATATTACGGTTTCCATTTTATGACATTCCGTGAATAGTACTGTGATGCGTTTTCATCTCTCTAAATAATTTGTTTTGGTCCACAGCTGTGAATGTGTTACCTATGCTTTAGGAATCTTCAAATAAATGGGTGTTTGATGGTATGATTTGTAATAGTATTTTCTTTCCTTCATAAATGCCGTGTGCATTCTTGTGCCTCGGTGTAGGCAGCTTTCAAATACGTTTAACATTGACTTGTTTCCTGCAGACAAGGCTGTACTTCTCTCGAGTACGTGTATTTGTTACTGTTAATTCAACCACGTGTGCACGTGGAGTGTGCACTTATTCAAATGCACATCAACACCATGTAAGAACTTTGCCTCCATTCCTGTGTGTTCACGTGTGCTTGTACGTTGAACATTTTAAACACTGGTGTTACCGTACTTTATTGCGATAATTTAAAATAGTTTTTCAACTCGTCTCACATGTGCGCAAATCGGGTTATACATGGCATGCATGTGTCCATCTCTGGAACTTTGGCTTAAACGGTGGGGTTTGCATGCTCTCCCTGTGATCGTGTGGATTTTTCTCCAGGACCTCCTGGTTTTCCCTCCACATTTAGAAACATGCTTTTAAAAAATGTCCACATAACCCACTTCGTTGAGCTATCATTTGTGGCCAGGTCACTTCTGAAAATGAGCTATATAGTTCAATGGGCCTTACCTTGTAAAATAAAAAATATGTTTGTATAGTTTGAAGTGCTTAAACCACACTTTACCCCCACCAAATGCGACCGTCAAATTGACTAAACTGGTGCACCCATTTTTTTTACCGCTGTGTGGACAGGCGAGGGGGGTTTAACAAACTTGCCCATTGTTTCAGCTGTCACCTTGGTAGATCGAATCAAACCCTAGCGACCTCTGGAGTGCGAGTGCCACTCACCATGACACCATCCGCACAGGAATGAACACGCTCGCGAGTAAATGATGGCGCACTTACATTAAGGTCGCATATACCGTTGATGAGAACAAATGCAATAAAACATTAATGGGTTGAATGCCTCGATACTAGAATATTATTGCAATGTCACCTTTCACTCGATGATAATGCATTATTAATCCGTAGGTGTTGGTTTACAAGGCCACCTAATGGCGAATTAATGTGGATACCAAATAAACCTCTGCTTTGTATTGCAAAACAAGCTTGCATTCGGTCCAAGGATGGTATTTCCATTGTTAGGAGATTATACTGTACCGAGACATTTACACAAACAAGTAAGCACATACACGGGCGTATTTACACATTTACCCACAAACTAAATACTTGTATTGGTAAGCTGTGGTAATTTACAAAGGATTTGCTTTGGGGGTTTGTCGTTTCTGTGAACAGCGGTGTTCTGCAAACGACAGAAGGATGTAATATATCCCAGGGAGAGCAATAAGCAAGCGACGAGCTTCCTTGATTGAATTGGTCATGAGGTATATAGTACTATGCTGAATTGTTTGTTTTTATGTTGAGGATATACAAGAGTAACTGACAGCATGCTTCGTTTTCTGTTGGCTTCACTGTCACTCCAGAGTGGATATCTGTAGATTTTTGTAAATATTTAATACGGTACTTAAAATTATTTAGAATCTTAATTTGGCCAGATTAAAAAATATATACCGAGGGGCTGTAAATTTTCGTTAAATCAAATGTGTAAATGTATTTCGTCCAGTCCTTCTCGATCATTAGAGGTTTTACAATTAATTCGATTACAAGTGTTGTATCATAACCAAATGTTGGCACAATGGAAAACCTATTGAACGTGCGTGATGTGAACAATACACTGCCACACACCACGTTCATGGGTAAGCAAACGATATCTTTAATGTCTGCTTCGATTTGTTAATCATCGTCATGGGCCCACGCAAACGTCAACCCCACGCGTTTTGTAAATGAGCTATCTGTTGAATACCATCACGCTGTCACAGCAGCATTCAACTCATTGCAATATTAACATTCATGTGGCGACAAGCCTTCGCAAGTAACTGTTGCTTCTGTGTATAAATGTAATGTTCGGCCGAGAATTTGACATTTGAATTGATTGGCGGTAGCCCGGGTCACTGCAAAATATTGGTGGGCCGGGCATAGTTTTACGTTTTTTTTTTTTTCTGGGAGCATCGCTAGTACTACCACCCTGTCCTGCCGGAGGGCGACGCTGGGAGCGATGATGACGACGATGTCGATCCCGCCAGCACGACCGTGACCGCCGGCCGTACCAAGAGAGCGTCTGGTGCGCCATTGCCTCCAAGTGGTCTCGCTCCTAAAGACAAGGAGGGTAGCCACCCCCTTAAGAAGCAGAACGTGCTGGGGAATGACCAGACCAACATCCTGATGTACTTTCAAAACAAGCAATAAACAGCCGTTTCCATGCACAAATCCCCAGCAGCCCCCCTTTTTTATGGGTGTGTTGCGTGTTTTTTATTTCCATATTTGGCGTTGCGTATCGGGCTCAGTAACATCTCCCGTCTTCATCGGTCTTCTGGTTTCGAAGTTATGGAGGTTTTGGCACCCCCGGGTCACGATGGTGACCCGGGTCACCGCCAATCGATTCATATGCAACCGAGAAGCTGAATGACTGCACTTTAGAATTGTCTCGACTTATATCCAGTGGGCAGTAATCGGCACTTAATTTCAGCCGAGCCTTTCCGTTGAGTCAGTGATCCGGAAAATAATTAGGCACCCGGCACACCACATCTAGTATATATCTCGATATTGGTTATCATGGGTGGAACAAATGGCTATACAGTACTCAAAGATTTTTGGGTTGGATCGCGTAAGTATAAATGTGTCGTAACCCTCCACAACCCAACAGCCAATTAGTAAGGGTTTTTGTCACGTAAACAAAACGCCAATTAGTTTCGACTTCAGCCCACCGGTGTGTTGGAGCGTAAATCCCCAAAATTTTCAATTTGAGTACGACTTTTCTCTGGTTATGACATCCAGCATCATCTGGCGATTTGCCATAATAGTGAAGCAATCCACCTGCTTCTGGTCTTAAACAGAGCAGCAGCAGCAGCAGCAGTAGCACGAAGTCATCGTCATCACTGAACCCAATCAGGTGCAGAGATCAGAGGCGGAGGAGGGGTATTGTTATAATATAATCGATTAGTCACTTCATTAGTATGTATCTCCTCCTCCATACAGAATTGTAAGATGTATTACTAATATAAACGCCCAAACTGATCTGCGATGAACATGATGAACGCTTGAGAGAGAGAGAGAGCGAACGACTTGGCCCCCACCGACACGACTGTTTTGCGGCGACGACAATTTCCCATTCTCCCCTCCACACGCTATCACAATCGACAAGTCGCAGGGATCAGACGTTCGATTACGTTGGAATCGATCTGCAGACGACGGTCTTTTCGCACGGCCAGCAACTCCACGTCGCCTTATCTCGATCCCGCAATCCCAAACAGGTGAAAGTCCGCATCGAAGCGAACCCCCCCAAGCAAGGCCATCTACTTAACGACGAGAGAAAATTCACACGAAATGTCGTTTTCAATTAAGTCTTCCAGATGTAAGATTATATAAGCTTCTAATGAATAAATTAAATTATCTAATTCAAAACATAATAAAATTCAAAGATGTTTCATTTCAAAACTTTATAACGGAGCATCGGGTGCGTGCGTGAATGCGTCGTTCGTGTGCAAATTGTGTGACTTTCCTGGCCGAAGGCCCTAAATGGTTTTGAGGGACGCGACAGGCACCCCCCAACAACCTCGTTACTTAATAATACGCTTCCAGGGTATACAGTACGTTTAAATTGCCTACTACAATCTACCAGCTCTGAAAAATCGAGCTCTGGCAGCAACCAACTAATAACAACGCATTGTTTTTTTTCGGTAAAGTCACGTATGTAGAAATACCATAAAATTATATTAAAATAAATCAATCACCACGTTTCGACCGCAACACAAGCGATCTTCATCAGGTGTAAAAAAACAAATAGCGAGGGAGCATACAGGGCGACACCAATGCTCCCTCGCTATTTGTTTTTTTACACCTGATGAAGATCGCTTGTGTTGCGGTCGAAACATCGTGATTGATTGATTTTAATATAATTTTGTGGTATTTCTGAGTAATGAATGCAGTCACGGAAGCTTAAATTCTTTATCAACTAATAACAAACCGAATGGCAAATAATCGTTATTAGTGTAATGTATACTCTTTGGTTCTTTCGGTAAAGTCACGTAGGTAGAAAAAATAATAGATCACCTGAAGACGGTCGCTTGTTGTTGCGATCGAACAAGCGACCGTCTTCACCTGAAGCGACCGTCTTCAGGTGAAGACGGTGAAGACGGTCAATTGTGTTGCGATCGAAGCGTGGTGATCTATTAATCTTCTACCTACTTGACTTTCCCGAAAGAACCAAAGAGTATGGATTCCTGCAGTCACGAAAGCTTCAAATCAAGATTTAGTATAATGTAACTAATGGGTGGGTATACGTTTAAACTACGGTACATCAATTTTCCAAATCCAGAAAGCCGTTGAAGCGAATGTGTGTTACATGCATACAATTGAACAATGATGTGCCAAGGATATCCAAACGATCACATTGATCAATGCAGGCCGTGAGATTAACGGCCTCACCTTGAACTGTCAGCAAAAAATCCTAACTGATGTGAACACTAGTAAATTGGGGTTGAACATTTGCAAAGATAGTTTTGCTCTAATAGAAACAAAAACAATCAATATTTGATTTGGCTTTTCCCAGTAAAATATCAATGTGTGGGATGCAACAATTATATGGACCACAGCGAATTATTTCGGGACAAAAGTTGCATTTCGATGTCTAATGCGGCGTATAGTCGTGCACGCCTATGAGCTTATACGTTAACGTGGTTGGTGGGGTTGACGGATCACGCAGAGATGGAACCAACAACGTGTGTGACTGCAGAGCGACGAATAGGCCACAGGTGGTGGAGTGGAGTTGGGTGGCTGGCCCTTAACTGTTCATGAGTTTGAAGCTCTCCTGCGTCGGGTATACATGAATGACACGTGTGTTATTCATCAACAGCCATGCTCAATCCATCGCCAATCCATTGCCATCTCTCACGGTTCTGCCATGCCACAATCAATATACCCAGCACGTGTACACGAGCTCATTTCATCACTCCATCTCCGCGATTCACACGTGCCTTTCGGACTCGTTCATTGTTGACGCATCATCATCAACATCATCATTGTTGTTGTTACTCGTGACAACGCAATCGCACTCGCCGTCGGGAGGCAAAATGAATTTGCGTGAGCCGTGGCGTGATCTGTGCTGCAGTGCGGCGTGTAGACGTGATTGCCATGTGAATGCGGGCGATGGGAATGCAGGGAACGATGGGTGGATGAAACGCGTCCGAGAAAACGTCCACCGAGGGAGATGGAGCTGCTTCTCGGTGGATTGTTGCATCGCAAAAACCCGTGACGGGTGGAGGCGGCTTGGGGGAGGGGGGGATGATCATTGCTGATAATGATGACTGATGAATGGATGTGGATCCAACCTTGCTGGGCTCAGCCACGTGGCCTCGTGTGCGCTCAGCTGTGCGAGGTGTGGCTCTGTGCAATGGCCAACAAATACCGTAGAGTCCTCGACTTACGAACGGGTCTCATGTATTAAGTTCTTAAGTCGACGACTTCGCTATCTTATAACGCACCGGGGCTTGTGTAACGATGTGATTCGACTTAATAGTCGATTTTTGCTCGCCACTCCCCCGCCTTCCCCAACTTCTCCGCATTGCAAAACCAGGCGCGGTTCGTCCACTCGGCGCGTTGGGGGCCCCCCGCCCCCCAATCAAGCAGTTGGAGATGAGCAATTATTTTTTAAATAAAAAAAATACTTTTCTCGAAATTGTTTTGTTGTGGTGAAAAAAAATGTTTATTTCAAATGTAAAAAAAAAACAAATCTACGTGATTTGCCTAATGAAGATAACGTTGCAAATTGTTCGCATTAGAAACCGCGGCTGTTGAAGGCGTCCGAGTGAGAGTTATCTCTTCCTCATTCATTTAGCGATGAGCTTTCTCACTCGATTAGCCACGCCGTCTGAGTCCCATTCAGGGCGGCGAAAGAGTCGCCCAATGGCTACAATGAGACGATGTCACGATTCGAGGTTCCACTGTGCAAATGAAGCAGGTGACGGCCGACACGTGTACGTGTCTCCGGCGGTGTGTGGGTGTTAATGCGTGGTTTAGTGGTAATTTATTGGCTAAAGCACAGCAGGTTGGCACAGTAGGGGGGCACAGGTGGTGCACCAGCCAGTCATCTCAGTCATCTCAGTCAGTCGATCCGTGGCACCTACCTGCTGGATCTGCCCCGTGACCTCCTGCCAGCGGGCGTTCGACACTTCACGTGGTGGCCTCAAGGTGCACATGGCCTGGCACAAGCGTCGTGGTGACGTCACCGCCACTTAGTGGCGAATGGCGGTTGTTGTTGTGTGGTTATTATTGTGTACAGCATCCCGTGCGTTGGTTGCCTCGGCTAATTTGGCGAGTCGTGTCAGCTGATCTTTAATTATTTTTATTTTGTTTAATTTTTCTACCTACGTGACTTTACCGAAAGAACCAAAGAGAATGGATTCCCATGTAGTCACGAAAACTTCAAATCAAGATTGATCTTTAATTGTTCTTGTTAGGCGTTTGGCGGTGTGAAAGGGGTTGTGTGGACTTGGCAGGGTCATGGGGACAGCATGCGAGTGGTTTGTTGTTTTGTTTCGTATTGTTTGTAAATGCCTCACCGTTGGTAGATAAGATAGTTGTATCACATTCACGGAAAAGCCAACAACATGACGAGGTTTTTCTGAATTAGAACACCACATTTGCAGAGGTCACTCACAACAGCCCCAACCTAAATTTCGATTTAAAGCTTTCGTGACTGCAATGATTCATCTTCTTTGGTTCTTTCGGTAAAGTCACGTAGAATAATAATAATAAAATAATAAATTGATAAAATAAAATAACACGGGTGTGTATGCTTTAACTTTTAACATAGCTATTTCTGTGACCAGTCACAAGCTAATCATTCAGCCATTTCAATGCTAAATTATATGCTAATTCCTTTGTCAAGGCGCTTTGTTCCTCTCACACAGCTTAAAGGCCGTGATCTGAACGTGGCTCTTTCACTCCAGCGCTGTCCTACCAGACAGTCTCGCCCCCTTCACCTGATGAAGGCCGCTTGTGTTGTGGCCGAAACGTCGTGAGAATATTATTGTGTTATTTTATTTTATCAATTTATTATTTTATTCTCATTCTACGTGACTTTACCGAAAGAACCAAAGAAGCCCCAACCTAGTGGAAATGTCACGAGCCGCCACTGTTAAAAACAAAGGTTGGGGCAAAGTTGAGGTTCAGCGTGCGTGCTTGTGGGTGAGCAGATTGGGGAGTGGTGGCACTGCGATTAGCCTGGCGACCCGTGTTCGATTTCATCTCACGGCCACAACACCAGTGACGATTATCTGAACCGATTTTAGGGCTTCCCTAGGTTGACTCAGCCTCAAGTGAGTATACTCTTTGGTTCTATTCGGTAAAGTCACGTAGGTAAAAAAATAAAACAACAAAAATCACGACGTTTCGGCCACAACACAAGCGGCCTTCATCAGGTGAAGGGACCAGGCTCTCTCGAGGGCAGCGCTGTAATTTTTGTTGTTTTATTTTTTACCTACGTGACTTTACCGAATAGAACCAAAGAGTATGGATCCTTGCAGTCAGCTTTAAATCTACAACTCAAGTGAGTACTTGGAGCGATGTGTAAACATCGCCACTCGGGAGATAAAGGCGACCGGGCATGGTGCTGGCCACCCACCCCCTCGTGTGCCGTGCCGCTAACAGAACGTGCCCCAACAGTCTGTTCAAATTTCACGGGGGGACCTTCCTTTGTCTTTGTAACTCCGAGATGAAGTGCCCGTGGCTGAGCGATGCCCCTGCGAACCCCAACATCTCCCCCCTCCCCACCCCCGGATTTAGCCCCTCTCCTGTGCCACCCCTCCCCACGCACCCATTTCTTGACCCCCCCCCATCCTCTATCGCACTCCCCCCACCCCCACCCCCATCACCCCCCGTACGGCCCGAGCGAGACGCCACCAGCGCACCCCCTCGCCCACGTTGCTAATTACAACTGTGCATCGCGATCTTATGAATCAATATTAATCGATTACTTGATGAATTGTTGTTATTCCCTCCGACTTGGAGTGGCTTTACAAACGTGTGCACGTCTAGTAGCTGGAGTCTGGCATTAAACTAAACTATTTATATATATCGAGTAAAGCCCACTGAGGTGTGTAAGGTTTTTGTTTTCTTCCAGAAAGGGAGCTGGCCACAAATGATAGCTCGACGAAGTGGCCTATCGCGTGGAAATGTAAAAGAGTCAAATACTAAATGTGGAGGGACGGGGGGAGAGACACGCGAACTCCAAATATACAGGCAGCAGGCGTCAGGGTTGGGATCTAACCCACGACCTCCTGCATACCTGGCGAGGGAAGTAACATCTCCTCGTCACCGTGGCGTATTAAATGCGGCCACGGCTGGGGTACACGCTTGCTTGATAATGGGTCAATGAATCCACCCTATTGTCACAATTATTATTTTTTTAAAAATCGTTACCATTGCCCCCCCGTTGGCACCCACACCTGTACGTTTAATAACAACGGATACCGTAAAGTAAGAAGTTAATTTAAAAAAAGAAAAATCATTTCCTCCGAGTGACAGTCATTAAGCCCTGTTATATTTCATTATCCTGTTAATTGATGTATATACGTTCACTTCACTGATTAAGCAGCGGCAACTGGATCACATAATATGGTAGCCTGCAGGACACGGCAGGTAAATTTCACCATAATGCCGTCTAAAGTGAATCCAATTACTATAATTACGTTTAGTAATCTAATAAGCATACCATAATATTCAGTAATCATACTCGTACGTCCATCATGTTCAGTAGTAATGAATCCTCCGGATTATATTACGCACTCCCCGTACTCTAAAGCAAAAGTTGGGTAGGGGGGGGGGCTGCGTCTTATAATCCGGTAGTTATGTGTGTGAGACTGCTGCGATACGAACCTGACGACCCGGGTTCGACTCCCGCTCACAGCCAACATCAGTGACGATGATCTGAACCGGTCATGGGCCTCCCCTAGGTCGACTCGGCCTCAAACTGAATACCTGGCGTGGGGTGTACATCGTCAGCATTGGGGAGACAAAGGCGGCCGGGCGTGGTTGCTGGCCATCACCCCCCTCGTGTACCATGCCGGCCTTCTTAGGTGCTCGCTAACAGCACTTTCCCCACAACAGCCTGTTCAGACCAGGGCCGGATTAAAATTCTGTAGGCCCCTGGGCTCCAGGTACCGTGAGGCCCCCAGTAATATTTTCAAAAGGAAAACAAAGTTATAGAAAAATAAAATTTATTTTTTACAAGGCTAACAACAAATAAAATTCAGCATTCACAACTGAAATAACTTTTCACTTAATCTCTGGAGGCCCTCCAGCTGGTGGAGGCCCCTAGGCTGCAGTCCCTAAAGCCCCCCGTGCCTTAACCCGGCCCTGGTTCAGGCTATACAGTAATATATGTATGGTTGAACTTCTTTCGCGCAGTACGTAGCCAACCGTGCTAATCGGGAGGTGCAAATGTAACTTCATTTCGAGATCGTGGGTGTACGTGTGGGTCCTGGACGATGAAGGCAGCGCTGATTCATGTTATGTAAATTGTGTGACAGGTGACTCGATTTTAATCAGTGCTCCCTTCGGCCACTGCACGTGAAACGCGTTTCACAACAATCAGGCGCGTGCAGCGCGTGACGACTTGCCCTAATGTGTATTTAAATCGAAAATTGGTGAAACTTGGCGAGACTGGAGTTTGGGAACGTCTGGACAACGGCTCAGCGAAGAGAACATTTTTATACTTATTTGTTGTTAGCCTTGAACAAATACATTTTATTTTTCTTTAACTTTGTGTTACTTTTGCAAATATTACTGGGGGCCTCACGGTACCTGTAGCCCAGGGGCCTACAGAATTTTAATCCGGCCCTGGTCTGAACAGGCTGTTGTGGGGAAAGTGCTGTTAGCGAGCACCTAAGAAGGCCGGCATGGTACACGAGGGGGGTGATGGCCAGCAACCACGCCCGGCCGCCTTTGTCTCCCCAATGCTGACGATGTACACCCCGCGCCAGGTATTCAGTTTGAGGCCGAGTCGAGCTATGGGGAGGACCTGGACTGGTTCCAATGATCGTCACCGGCGTTGGCCGTGACCGGGAATCGACATCGCGTGGTCGGGTTCGTATCGTTAGTGCGCGAACCACTGCGCCACCGCTCCCCACGCGCTCAAACCGAAGTATTGATACGTCACTATGTAACACGATTTTTGTGCCTGGGTAGTGTTATTTTCTAATTGCTTATGCCTCAAAAGTATAGAAAATGGCTATTATTCTCCACAAACTTTGCTTTTGGAAACCAGGACTTTATGTGAAGGAATGGCACAAATGCACACCACGTTTTCTCATTGAAAATAGGAACATTTCTAAATAGCACTGTCCTGGTCACAAAAGCAAAGTTTGTGGGGAATAAATATCCATTTTCTGTACTTTTGAGGCATAAACAATTAGAAAATAACACTTACTACCCAGGAACAAAAAAAATAAAAAATAAAAATGCGTTACACTGTGTTTTTAATGGAGTGGATTATTGCTTTTGCTTTTATGTCCTGGTCACAAAAAGCAAAGTTTGTGGGGAATAAAAATAGCCATTTTCTGTACTTTTGAGGCATAAGCAATTAGAAAATAACACTTAATAACCCAGGAACATATTCTTGGTTCTTTCGGTAAAGTCACGTTGAAGTGAAACAAAAAATATATATAAAACAATAAAATTCTCACGACGTTTCGACTGTAACACAAACAGTCATCATCAGGTGTGAAAAATTTGTTTTATTGTTTCCCTTCAACGTGACTTTACCGAAAGAACCAAGAATATGAATCGCTGCAGTCACGAAAGCTTTAAATCAAAATGTAAGCCAGCAACAGTTACACAGTGTACTCATCGACTCTCGTGCGTCACGTGGCGTGTTTACCGATGACCGTGGCAATGCTTCCTTTGTTACTTGGGAACGGAGATCTGTTGCTGTGTACTCTACAGTATGTAGAGCTTCTTTCGCACCGTACGTAGCAAATCGTGCTGTTGACTTTTGGGAGAACGAGGGCAGGCAGGCGGGCAGTGGCGTGGCAGTATGCGACGATTGGAGTTCGTAAAGCCCTGCTGTCGTTTCTCATCGTAAGCCGCGGGGCTATGGTGATGACGATATTGGTGGTGGTGGTGAGTGTTGTTATGGTACAATATAGGACCAGTCATGGTGGAGGGTGTGGGTGGGGGGGTGTGTGACCATCCCAATATATATGGAACGTTGAGTCAACGTTGTTCAAACGAATCCAATCCACATGCCAACGTTGAAGCCCAGCATTGCTTTGCCTATTGTGAGGAGGGAGTTGTCAATAATTATAACCGCGCGCTTCGGTGTGATTTAAGGTCAAATGTTAATTAGCTCATTAATTACGCGTCGTACGGTGCGATTCTAACACTAGCACCGCGCGATTCCAATGTAATCGCAGTGCGCTTCTCATCCCGCACCTCCACGATTGGCGCGGTTGGCCACGTGCGGTGCGAAAGAAATTCAATAAACGCGCGGTGCATCCGTCAGTTTAACGCGGAGGCTTTCGCGACCAATATCCATAATATGAATCCTTGCAGTCACGAAAGCTTCAAAATCTAGAATTAATAACCTCTACGGGGAGGATTGTCAGCCATCTGTTAGAGCTTTTAACAGACAACGAGACAAGAAGTCACAGCTCATCGAGACGCTGACCTTCCTCAGAAGATGCCGCGACAACAAGGTAATACCTACACTCACATCCGCTGAATCCCGGTCGTCTATGAACTGTGCTCCTGACACAGATATTCTGCTGTGACTATTCCACCTGAAGACGGAAGCTTGTGTTGCCTCCGAAACGTCGCGATTTAATTGTTTTCTTTTATTTTGTTTAATTTTACCTACGTGACTTTACCGAATAAAACCAAAGAGTACAGGTGGGGTTTTCGGTTTTTTGGGGGGGGGGGGGGTTAGATCGCGTAAATATATAAATGTTGTGTCGTTAAACCCGCCACCACCCGACACAGCCAACTAGTAAGAGTTGTCACGTAAACAGAACGTGGCCAATTCGTCACGAGTACAGCACTAACCGGTGTGTTGGAGTGCCAAGCCACAACATTTACAATCTGAGTACGACGTTTCGCCAGTAATTACAACTAGCTGCATCAGGCTACAGCCAGATTTGTGGAGAAATCCTCCTGTGTCTTAGCTTTCTCCAAAAGAATACAGATTTAATCTATTAACGTTGTGTTTGAGATATGGCGGTGGTTGGGGTGGTGATGTACAGAGTGTGGGGGAGCGGTGGTGTAGCGGTTAGCGCGCTTCGCTACGGACCTCGAGACCCGGGTTCGATTCCCGCTCACGGCCAACACCAGTGACATTTATCTGAACCGGTCTTGGGCCTCCCCTAGGTCGACTCAGCCTAGTGTGCCATGCCGTTCTTCATAGGTACTCGCTAATAGCACTTGCCCCTACAGTCTGTATAGGCTATATGGGGAATCTTTGTCTTTGATGTACAGAGTGGTGCAGTTGTCTTGGGAACCCCCCCCCCCCAATGAATTGACCCCTAACATTGTTTTTCCTTTGTATATTAATTTCTGTTTCAAATAAACCTTACTTTAAAAAAAAACATAAGTTTTAGAGCATGAAATGGGAGTCGCAAGACATCTGGACCATCCTGTATATACAATACTGCGTAAAAAAATAACTGGTTTCTCTTTTAATGAAGTGATCACTGATTTCGTATCAATCTTTATCTTGCCTTTGTCGAGGCGCCTCCTTATCAGTCGCTTTTTGTTTATACTGACCTCGATTTTTGTAGCCGTGAGCGTCAACATCTTGATACCCGTGTCCAAAAAAAAGCCCCTTTTTTTCTAACGAGAGAGTTTACTCTCATCCACACTTTCTCCAACCACCACATTTGCAGGACAACCAATCTTGTCTTATTCTTTGGTTCTTTCGGTTTCTTGCGTTGCAATCGAAACGTCGTGAGAATTTAATTGGTTTATTATTTTTATTATTTTATTGTTTCCCTTCTACGTGACTTTACCGAAAGAACCAAGAATATGAATCCCTGCAGTCACGAAAGCTTTAAATCGAAATGTCTTTCGGTAAAGTCACGTAGGTAGAAAAATAAAAATATTTTTAAAAAATAAATAATGCTCTAGCCTGGTCCTTAATCGGAGTGAGTGTACTGGCAGTCTATAATGTAGACTGTAGCAATGGCTATTAAGCTGGGTGAGTGTACTGACAGTCTATAATGTAGACTGTAGCCTGAAAAATAAATTATTGTTTTTTCAGGCACTTTGCATCGCATATGAGAATAATGTTATTTTTCAGGCTACAGTCTACATTATAGACTGTCAGTACTCACCCAGCTTAATAGCCATTGCTACAGTCTACATTATAGACTGCCAGTACACTCATTCAGATTAAGAACCAGGATACAGTATATACATTATCTATCTACGTGACTTTACCGAAAGAACCAAAGAATATGAATTCCTGCAGTCACGAAAGTTTTAAGTCACAACTTTGTCTTCCTCCTTTCCAAGCACCATGGGGGGACGGTCGCCCTGATTCGCCATACCCCGAGGGAACGGCCGTGCCTAGCGCTGCTCGGCTTTGAAACTTCAATCAAATTATCTCCCCCCCCCCCCACCAAGTTCCTCCCATGATAAGCTTGCTCTCGGTTCAAGAAACGCGTGCGTAACCGCTATGCCACGATCATTCCGCGCTCTCTGGTTGGAGGGCTTTGGAGCCGACGTTTTGGAAACTTTCACGATAAAGCAGTTCTGCCGCTTTCCGCCGTAGCTTCGCATCCGTGTGTGATACACGTACAAGAGACGCGTTTGTGGAGGGCGGGGGTGCTTTATTTATTGCTCATATCGATTGTTCAATGAAGCAGGGATAACCTTAAAATGCGTATTATGAATCAATTCGGCTAATTTGGCTGTGACACCCAAGTACACTCCTACTAAATGTCCTGGAATAAATGTTTAAATGCCCTACTAAAATAGTGGGGGGGGGAGGGGAAGCTGATTTTGACCCTCTAAGCTTTTATATTTTGTATGTATACACTCCCCCCCCCCCCCCCCCCCCACAATTGTATGCTGATTGTACGATCGGTTCCCCATGTCATGAGATGAAGCCATTCGGATCTCGTGCGGAGCAGAGAATGGACCACGGTAAAGCGGATATCACAAAGTTGCCTGTGAGAGTCCTTTCACCCACTTTGCATATGAGAGTCGTGTTTGTCGCAAGACCGTCGGAATCAATAATCGACATGCTCGACAAGAAGTCGGCCAAATTAAGTGCGAAAATTAAATTCAATACGTTGTGCAAAAAAGTCATCCGTGTCCGGGTGGAGACAGATCGACGACAAGTTTCAACCGTCGGTGACCGCCCGCATGCGAACCCAGGATCTCGTTGGTGCCAGCTCAGCACGCTGACCATCTTAGATGTCTGAGCAACTCCACTGCTTTTTGTTTTTACTCTAATAATAATAATTGCAGCGTCATTTTATTCTGGGTAGTCTCAGGGAAATATGCAACATTGATGGGGTGTTGTATGTACCTAGGCTGGTTTGGGGGTTGTGAAGCATTGACTAAAAAAAAGAGTAAATTCACGCCCCCTTAGAGTTTCTGAGATCTTTGAGCATCATGCTTATTAGTTCGTGACTCGGTCTTGATTTTAAATGCAATTTAAAACGTTAATATCCACTCCACCAATGTTTAAACACTGAACTTATCACAAAGGATTGTTTCAATATATGTACTGTATATTAACTTGGAATAATTTAGCAAAAAAATAAAAGTAACGATACCATACCTGTACTGTATTGTTGTTTCTAATACTGTTATAATTATTGATAAAATGTCATTATTTTATTCTTGAATAACACTCAGTAATCCGTATATGCTTTACAATGAAGCATTTATTTGTAGGTTGTAAGTTATTCCGTAAAAGTGTGTCGTTACATTTTATGCAGCTATAAATTGATACACAATATGTTATATATGCCACCTTGGTGGAGTGTGGGTAGTAAAATAATAAACACACATGGGTCTCTTTCGCGGGCAAGAAAAATACACTTGCATCTTGGTTCGCCATTTCTACGATGACCTCCCAACGAATGTTTTTTTTTCAGCAGGCAAACTCTTGCATAACAGACCACGGTTCTACGAGTGGGGCTCTGAAAGTCCAAACCTGGTCCAGAGTTTGACTGGTGGAAAATATTCCATCCCGAAAAAAAATTAGTCCCGAAGACCAATAGGCTGATGAGCCAAATGGTGACTGGCGCATAGGTTTTTGCCGTTGTTGCCGCCTAGCCCTGAGATGCGTGTTCGGGTCGGAAGGTGCGCTGTCCGGCGTTTACGCACGACGTTTTGCTCCACGTGCTGGGAGCTTCCTTCAGGAACGAGAATTCGGTTTGGAGAGTTCCTTGAGAACAGCGTGCGGTACAACCCAAATATGCATCGGAGGACCAAAACGTCGTCTTTTTTTATTGACGGGCGACAGAGACCCTTTTCTGTTTAAAATTGTATGTGCTGTTGACTCTCAAGTGGGCATCGACTTCAGTGGAGAGCCCCACCCTCTCTCCAGACTCCCAAAAGCAATCGTCTCGCCAGCCATGCAGATCAAACAACGCCTCTGACTTGCCGTTTTACGTGACTTTGTTCTTTTGAAACTGTCAGAATGTATTTCAATTCCGAAATCCTGTTGGAAGGCGTGAGAACTCGGTATACGATTACACCCACACCTCACCCAAAATCCAAAATTACGATCAGCGGGGTGGGGGGGAGAGGGAACATCAGACCTACCGAACCTTATTCTCCATTGTTGGAGGGTAGCATATCTATTGGGCCCCCCACACAGTCTCAGTCTAAACTTGAACACAACCTCTGCAAGGGTCTAGCCCCATAAATCAAAAAATTAACCTCGGCCAACACAGGGCCACGTAAGGTGTGTGTGTGTGTGTGTGCACGCACGATCAGTGACGGCACTCACCTCTCTACGCTATACAAGGCTAAACAGCGGCGGAGGGGGGGGGGGGGGCGACCTTTCAACCCTCGCAAGCCTCTTCTGCCCTGCGCGCCTCCAGCCACGTAACGACAAACGAAACCACGCGACCCGAACGGTGGAACGCACGAACCGCTTCAGATCTCCTGCAGGCGAATGATCTGCTGCACGCCCCTGCCGCACAGGTCTGCCGCCTCGCAGCCCGCGGGCAGGTGCACGAGCCGTACGCTGCAGCGGCCGAACAGTTCGCGCTCGTAGCGGATGAGCTGGCGCCAGAAGCCCGAGTTGGGACACACGGCCGGCCGCCGTGCCCGCACCCAGCGGAAGGCGTCTCGCAGCACGAGGCCCTCGCCGCGCATCAGGTAGGCGATGCAGAGCGACGCCGAGCGGCTCACGCCGGCCGCGCAGTGCACGAGGGTGCGGCCGCCGCGCCTCGCCTCGCCCGCGATGCGCTCCGCCACCGGGTCGAAGTAGCGGCTGATGGGCGCGTGCGGGCAGTCGGGCACGGGCACGCGCACGTAGCGCACGCCAGGCAGGCGCGCGTCCGCCACTTCGAGCGACGCGTTCACCACGCACGTGATGCCCCGCGCGCGCAGCAGGCTCGCGTTGGATGCGCAGCGCCCACTGATTGTTTTTTTTTTGTTTTGTTTTGGGTGGTGGTGGTGGTGGTGGTGGCGGTTGTGGTAGAGAGAAAGCGCATTGTGGCAGCGAATAGGTTGTGGTGGTGGTGGTAGTGCGTGATGGGTGTCAGGTAGTGGTAGTGGCCATGCCAGCCGTGGTGACAGGAAGTGGATGATGGTGGTAAGCAGTCGTTGGTGACGGCACGGTGGTATTAATGTCAGGGAGGTGGTGGCCGGGTAATGACGGTGATGGAAGCGGGGAGGAAATGGTGATGATGGCAGGGAGTGGGTGGTGGTGGTGGTGGTGGTGGTGATGATGGCAGGGAGTGGTGGTGGTGATGGCAGTGAGTCGTGGTGGTGGAGATGATGGCAGGGAGGATGCAGGGTTGGAGTGAGTAATTGTGGTCCATGCGCGGTGCAACACAGGGATTGGGGAGAGAGGAGGCGATGGAGGGAAACAATTAATTCACAGTAACACTCGTGCCAGACGTTGGCCATAGACAAATATCATGACTGCGATTATGCAAGTGAATTATACAGCACATTTAAGCAATATTAAAAAATCTGAGTGCACACTCATAGCATTAATCAAGGCAATTAATGTGTGTGTGTTATACAGTTCATAGTTCATAGTTTCATTTATTTGGTATAGCCCTGTGAGCCATTCGGCTCTTGAATCGGGTGCAACCACAACAAACAAAAACATGAACAAGAAAACATCTTAAAGTGATTATGTGACTGTGCAAACAGAAAATCCAGGAAAAAAACCATCAAAATATTCCTGAAATAGCACCGTACACCAACGCTGTGTGCAAAAATCCCAGTGGGATGCAAGTCAAATAACAACAACAACCACAAGACAACTTAGATTAAGGCCATCAGTCTAACTCCGTACTACAATAAACAAAAACATGGCCAAAACAAAAAAAACGTTTTCGAAATCACCAAAATAAAAGCCATAAATGCAATGTAACAGTGATCATAGGGACTGTGACCGAATTTTTAACAATAAACTACATAAATAAATTATAACACCAAAATCTAGAGCCATATTTTAGGCTACTGAATAGCAGTGGCAGCTAGGGGTGTACAACTCCTCTAGAGCAGTTTTGAGTGAAGATCTCATAGGTAGTGATTCAAGTTGCAGTTTATTGGCAATAGCATTCCAGACCCTGGGGGCATCAATAGCAAAGGCCCTTCCTCCAGTTTTTGTACGGCAATAGGGAATGTGAAGCTGGTAAATAAGCGAAGACCTGAAGTCAAATTTGTTCTTTGAAACAGAGAGGAGATCCAGTAGGTAGTCTGCGGAATTTTTTGTAAGTACATCGTGAATAAATAAGATCTGGTGCACAAGCCATCGAACATTAAGAGATGTTAAGTTTGACCCAATGTAGAGACCCAATGTAGAGATCACAGTGTGCTGCATACACATTTGAACTGAATTTGCATTTCATAAAATGACATGAAAAAAAATATTTCAGCACGCTCTACACCAGTGCAAGCACACGCAATATGTATTTAGAGTGCACCGATCTCGTTACCTCGGCAATCGCCACTCCCCACTCCTCCGCCGCTAATCCTATTCTGAGTGGGAGTTAACACTGGTGTGATGTTGTCGTGCAGTTGTAGCCTGAGAGCCTGAACGTTATTTATAGTGAAATGGCAGCGTTAGTGGGTGCGTAATGAGTAATAACGCTGCATTGGACCAGTAGCCTACTCTTGAAAGCTATTTTAATGAGTTTGGTGTTGTCAGTGTAATTGTCTTAACGGCCCGCCTCGTAGGAATACGCTTCATCCAGAACATGATGTGGGATTTTTTTAAAATTCTCATTTAAAAAACTAAATCCGGCAAACACACCCCTATGAAACACATTTATTTTTTTCTTAACCCCAAAACAAATCCCCTTCTAAAAAAAAAAAAGTCAAATAATACGCTTCATAAATCGCCGGCCATGGAATCTCTGGGATCATGTAAAACAAAAACCAAAGAGATTTCATCAAGAGAAATCGACGAAATTATGGCGAGTGCTGCTGTTGTTGGCGTGATGCGTCTGGGCGATCTGTCACGTGGGGTGGAATGTGTGGAGTCGGGCGGTCGATGCCCGGTCGCGAGAGGCCGGCACGCCGCAGACAGTGTCCCCTCACCGTCCTCTCACTTGTGGTGGCTGCTCGCCACCACAAGTGGAGATGTCCCGCAGTGACTCACGTGTTTTCAGCGCTCTGCAAACTCCTTTTCCGCGAAACTTCAGGCGCGGGGCGTGGGACCGCGACCGGCTCCCAATACAGTACCACGCGATGCTCCGCTGTTTTATTTATATATTTTTTGGCTTTGAGCTGCCTGAACAATGATAATACTCTGACGCAGTGTTCCTCATTTGCAAGGCCCTCGGGCCACTGGCAGCCCCTGGTGGCCTTTAGTGCGGCCCCTGACGTGTGGCTCCAGACAATGCACGAATGTGAAAACACTCCATCGTGCTGTCAAACTCCAATGGTTTAAATTGTGTGGCGGGCCTCACACTGCTGATGTCTTATCGGCAAAAGTGCCCCCCTCCCCTCCCCCCCCACCCCATCTGAAAATTAGTGAAGAGCACTTACATTTTTATTATAATCTTAGTTCTTTCGGTAAAGTCACGTTGAAGGGAAACAACAAAATAATAAAATATATATAAAACAATAAAAATTCTCACGACGTTTCGACCATAACACAAACGGTCGTCTTCAGGTGTGTCGGTTTGCATAAACTTATTTATTTTCAAAACGGGTTATTTATTTAATTTAAAAAAAACGTCAGCGCCACGCGCAGCGATTTGGCAGTTTATTTAGACGGACTAGTCCATCTATGTTCTGAAAAGAGGAGGGGGGAGACGAATTTTTTTATGCTGTCTGAAAGCCACTGTAAGCGTTAACAATCAATTAAGACCTGAAATGGTTTATCAAATCTTTCCAATGATTGCTAAGCCAGAATCCATCTTCTCAGTTGAAATTGTCTCTGTGCTTGTATATGTGGATAGCCTCATGAACGAATCTCTCATGGTAGCCAGACAGAGGTTCTTTGTAAGCCATCTGGCTACCATGAGAGATTCGTTCATGAGGCTATCCACATATACAAGCACAGAGACAATTTCAACCGAGAAGATGGATTCTGGCTTAGCAATCATTGGAAAGATTTGATAAATCATTTCAGTTCTTGATTGATTGTTCACGCTTACAGTGGCTTTCAGACAGCATAAAAAAAAAATTCGTCTCCCCCCTCCTCTTTTCAGAACATAGATGGACTAGTCCGTCTAAATAAACTGCCAAATCGCTGCGTGTGGCTCTAACGTTTTTTTTAAATACATAAATAAACCGTTTTAAAAATAAATACATTTATGCAAACCGACACACCTGAAGACGACCGTTTGTGTTATGGTCGAAACGTCGTGAGAATTTTTATTGTTTTATATATATTTTATTATTTTGTTGTTTCCCTTCAACGTGACTTTACCGAAAGAACTAAGAATATGAATTACTGCAGTCACGAAAGCTTTAAATCAAAATTTAGCACTTACATTTTTTTTTTAAATTTGATTTGGCCAATTCTATTAGGCCAGTTCCTTTTATTTAAGGTCATTTTTTCTTCTCTTGCTGGAGGACATTAAACTAAAGTATCTGGAGAGAATGAAAGCAAGACATGAGAGTCTGATGAATCAATCTTGCGTGCTGTACGGTGCCGCCATCTCGCCATCACCACGTTTTTTATTTATATAAACGAATACGACAAGGCAAACAATGCCGGTGAAGTGCAGCGATACGATGAGAAAGAAACGTGGCCCGGACACGTCTCTTGTGACCCTCAGACACGTCTCTTGTGACCCTCAGTCACGTCTCTTGTGACCCTCAGACACGTCTCTTGTGACCCTCGGTCACGTCTCTTGTGACCCTCAGACACGTCTCTTGTGACCCTCAGACACGTCTCTTGTGACCCTCGGTCACGTCTCTTGTGACCCTCAGACACGTCTCTTGTGACCCTCGGTCACGTCTCTTGTGACCCTCGGTCACGTCTCTTGTGACCCTCAGACACGTCTCTTGTGACCCTCAGACACGTCTCTTGTGACCCTCAGACACGTCTCTTGTGACCCTCAGACACGTCTCTTGTGACCCTCAGTCACGTCTCTTGTGACCCTCAGACACGTCTCTTGTGACCCTCAGACACGTCTCTTGTGACCCTCAGACACGTCTCTTGTGACCCTCAGACACGTCTCTTGTGACCCTCGGTCACGTCTCTTGTGACCCTCAGGAACGTCTCTTGTGACCCTCAGGAACGTCTCTTGTGACCCTCAGACACGTCTCTTGTGACCCTCAGACACGTCTCTTGTGACCCTCAGGAACGTCTCTTGTGACCCTCAGACACGTCTCTTGTGACCCTCGGTCACGTCTCTTGTGACCCTCAGACACGTCTCTTGTGACCCTCAGACACGTCTCTTGTGACCCTCAGACACGTCTCTTGTGACCCTCAGACACGTCTCTTGTGACCCTCAGACACGTCTCTTGTGACCCTCGGTCACGTCTCTTGTGACCCTCAGGAACGTCTCTTGTGACCCTCAGGAACGTCTCTTGTGACCCTCAGACACGTCTCTTGTGACCCTCAGACACGTCTCTTGTGACCCTCAGGAACGTCTCTTGTGACCCTCAGACACGTCTCTTGTGACCCTCGGTCACGTCTCTTGTGACCCTCAGACACGTCTCTTGTGACCCTCAGACACGTCTCTTGTGACCCTCAGACACGTCTCTTGTGACCCTCAGACACGTCTCTTGTGACCCTCAGACACGTCTCTTGTGACCCTCAGGAACGTCTCTTGTGACCCTCAGACACGTCTCTTGTGACCCTCAGACACGTCTCTTGTGACCCTCGGTCACGATATACGGGGGTGGGGGAAGGAGGAACCAACGAGCTAAGCAAGGGAATGGGGACAAGCGCGGGGAGAGGGGGGGGTAGAAAGGGCAGGAGAAGACGGCAGAGAACGAGAGATGAAAGGGAAGATCGAGGCGAAGGTGTTGAAGTCAGACATGCCCTCGTCATGGGGGGGGGGGGGGGGTGGAAATCCGGTCACCGGCGGGTTAATTACAGCAGTGGTTTCTCAACCTTTTGTTGGCGACTGTACCCCTTCGTTAAATTTTGTTTCAACCGAGTAAACCTCTTTGCCTGACCCAGCATGGTTCTGAGAAATAAATGTACGATCGATGATCATCAACATTTTAACCAGTTGTCCATTTTGTGAGGGATCCTAACTAGCTTGTAACTGCAAGCGAATAAAACAACATTCAACGGACGCTGTGCATGCGTGATGTAATATGTTCACGCTCACTATTTACTCTACGAAACCAAAATTGTTTACCATCAATTAGTCTATAAAAGGTATTTTATATTGTGCTAGGTTACCATGTGGATTAAAAGAGTATCGTAGTCATTTCATATTGGCAGATTCATCCAGGATTATTCAACCGATGACTCTCACGTATCATATAATTTCACACATTTAGAAAATCACATCACGCACCCCGCTGGGATTATTGCCACGTTTTTCCCAGGGGGTCCGCGTAAACCCCCCCCCCCCCCCCCCCCGGTTGAGAACCACTGAGTAAACAGGGACCAATCTCTCCGTCGACACTGACAACAAGCAAACGTTTTGGGGTTTCCAAAAACAAACAAAAAAACCCCATCGACGTTATTTGTCACTTTTGCCCAAATCGCTGACTTGCAGGCAAGCGCCACCACGCCCGGCCCAACCGCCCCCCCCACCGCTCCCCTGCTCGCTGACGGGAAATGCAAAATGTGCACGAGTGCCGAGCCACGATTGATCGGAGTCCTGATTTAAACGCGGACTTGGCAAGGACATGAAGGCTCTTCCGAGAGCGAGTCGTGAACGCCCGGGGTCCATTCCTCGCGGAATGCGCAAAAAATCCAGCGGATCCACCCAAGTCCCGTCCCACCCCCCATCCCCCGAAATGCATTAGAGATCGGGATGTGCTGATCTGCTCCACACAGACCACAGTCGGTGATGTTTCCGTATTTAGATCAAGTAAGCGTACAACCTGGTGATCATGCGTTCAATAAATCGTCCCCGATGTCGGCCCCTTCGCTTCGGTGGGGAGGCTGGAGCTACACTCCCCCCCCAACCCACCCCCCCAACTGCTGAAAGCTAAGCCCCAATGCTACATTGTGATCGTCGAGTCAATAAATTGTTGGTACAAAATGTAAAAATGTCGTACAATTTAAGCGATGGGCATGCAGCCTTTAAGCATATACACTGGGGGGGGGGGGGGGTGAGCTGGGGCAGAATTCACGAGAAACAAAGGCAGATTTTAGCGTTACCCATTCTGTTTAGCCTTAAACGAAGTCTGTTTAACATCGTGTCAAGCCCCTTGAGTGTTTGTACCCCCCCCGCACCCCTTAAACAAGGTCATCTTACAGCGTTGCCTGAGCGGCGTGCGCGTGTGTGGGGAGCGGTAGCGCAACTGTCCCGCCTGCCTGCCACCCCCACCCCCTAGGTCATCTCGGTCTCAAACGAGTACCTGGTTGCGATGTGTGAACATCGCCACTGGGAAGACAAAGGCGGCCGGGCGTGGTGCCGGCCATCCACCCTGTCGTGTGCCGTGCCCGCCGGCCTTGATGTGTGCTCGCTAAACAGCACTTGCCCCAACAGTCTGTTAAGCCTATATGGGTTGGGGTGGGGGGGGTGGTGTTTGTCTTTGTGCAACACACCAACAACTTACTTGCTCAGGTAGAGGTTCGGTGTGATCTGGGCAATGCTCGGTAAGCTCGCCATGCTGTGTCGTTGCCGAAGCTTCACGTCTCCTTTCCGATGCGATGCCGAGCCGCCGAGGCGCCAACGTCCATCGGCAAGAGCGGGCTCTTTGCGGGCTGTTTCACTCCACTCCCCCGCAGAGCATTGTGTGACCACCTGTCGGTGAATATATATTTATGTATCTATATCTCTAGTCTCATCCGTATGCCATAAAGTGGTCAGCTGTTGTCCAAGCTCCTAAGTGCGCGCGTCAACAACAAAAAAAAGGGTGCAGGGATTTTTAATGCCTCGCGTGATTTAAACGCGTGTGGGGCCACACGATGAGATGGGCTGCCGGATGATATTCGGTCCGCGTGCCCTTGGGAGGCTTGCAATTTAGCTGCGGCGCGCACCGGGTTTCTAGGTTGCAGGTTGGCCGAGTGGCTGGGCGGCACGGGACCCCCTTTTCAGGAGATTTACGGATGACGCCCCTGGTTTTTAAATGCTCCTGTGGATCTGCCATTTCAATTTAACCAATAGGCGTCTCCCATTTTGAGTTACGAGGCATCACAGCTGTTTCGAGGTCATATTCTCAACAAATGACATCAGAGGCATCACTCGGGAAGGGAGTGTGGCGCTGGACAATTGCCACCCCCCCCCTGCCCCTTGCATTTTTTAGATGACCATTGTACGTCATGCACCACTTTTGAGATGTTCGTATTACATAGACATATATATGCATTAGTACTGTTGGTAGACGTATTTATCTGGGTGTGCCAGTGAATGACGTCACTGGGTGCAGGCTCGCTGTTGAGATGAGGTCAGCCCTTGCTCTCCACCATCGTACATATTTTCTTCTCCTCTGTCCCGTGGCTGGGTCTGGGTGGAGTGTCACCAGTTGGTGGTAGCGCGCGTTTGGAGGTATTTAAACACGTTCATGGTGCGGAAAGGTTCACGCACTTTACTATGAGAACTATAAGTTCGATTCCAGGCTACGGCTAACTTTAGTGGGCGAGTGATATCTGAACTGGTACCTGGGCTACGCCTGACCTAGAAAACCTAATTATGTTGACGTATTATAACGTTATTTTAGTTTACGTTGTAATATAAAACACGATATGTTTATTAAATAATGTTTGCAGATGTAGCCAGCCTCCCTTGCTCCCACTTCTATGCTGCCTGCCTCCACCAACCCACACTGACCAGTGTGGTGAAGTATGGTCAAACAGCCCACATGATTGTGGATTGACTAAGTGACTGTTCCTTATTTTTATTCACATTTAGTAAACGCCCAAAGGCCAGCCATGAAAATTGGGAATGATGTAGGCTCGTAAGAGGCAGCCTCATCCATACATGCTACATTAAACTATTTTTATTTTATTAATAAGGCCCACTGAGCTATATAGCTATTTTCAGAAGCGATCAGGCCATAAATGATAGCTGAACTAAGTGGCTTATCAGGTGGACATTTTTTTCAAATACTCCAAACGCATATTTTAAATGTAGAGGGTAAAACCCGAGAACATGCAAATTCCAAATATACAGACGTCAGGGGTCGGGATCGAACCCACAAACCTATTGTGTACCAGGCGAGGTAGTTAACATCTCGCCACTGCGGCGCCCCATGCAGTGCTCACGGTCCCAGAAAGTGAGCGTCAGCAAACCGCACTCTAGCACACACCTATAAATAATCGCGAGGCAGCTGCATGCACACCCGGTATGTGTCATGCAGAGCTCCGCGTTAAATCGCACCGCAGCAGAACAATATCGATGACCACGGTGAATTCCGTCGGTGGGACCAACAATTAAAGTCGGTGCCCGTTTTTAGCTGCACGTCGTGTTAAATATGTTTCGGCTGTTATCCGATCTCGGTAGATGCGCCCGCCATTTCTACAGATTCTTCTGCATCCACGCGACTGGGAAATGGTGCGGTGGTGGCCATGATATGATTTTGGTCAAAATATCCCACACAGGGTTCTCTCTCTAGAGCTCCTCGTAGTGGAGGGCCTACCATCGGCAGTGGCATGAGCAAGATATTTCAGGGCTGTATACCTTTATATAGCACTACCATAGGCCGAAATGTCCTATAACGCGACTCGTTTTGGCATCGGCAGGCATTGTTTATCAGGACGTCAATGTCAGCTAACACAGGGGATGTGTGTTCTGCACGTCCGTCTACGTTTGTGTGGCCCCTTGCTTTGTGCGAGAGAACTTAGAAAGCTACTGCACGTCCACAGTCGGTTTGTTTTCGGTTGATCGTTGCAGCACTGAAATCAACAACGGGCATACTGACCGACTACGTACACACACACAGAGGCTGGCTCACTCTACACGTTGTATCCCATGCCTACGATGGGCCATTGAGTTTGATAATTCCACGACCGAACCTCGAAGGTGTGGTTCTACAAAAAAAATATCAGTAAAAAATGTAAGTTATTAAAAAAAAATCATTATTTATATTTTTCTCACATCAGAAGCAAGCACATCAACAATTCCGAACGAAATGCTCTGTTTTTGCCCCCCCCCCCCCTCCACTTATGCAGAGGAATTATTTATTTTAGTATAAAATTGAATATCGATCAATTATACAAATCTCATTAATATAGAGGTTTTAAATTAACTTTCGTGACTGCAGGAATTCAAATTCTTGGTTCTATCGGTAAAGTCACGTAGATAGGAAAAAAATATAAAGTAAAAAAGTAATCGAAATATTTATGTATTATTTTACTGCGTGACTTTACCGAAAGAATCAAGAATATAATTTAGAGGTGTTTATAAACGTCATTTTGTTTTCATGGGAACTGAAATGTGGAGGGGGGAAAAAAGCTTGCATAGAAATCTGGATAGGAAAATAATAAAATAAATCCTGACAACTCTATATTCCTTGTGGGTAATGAAAGCCTTTGAACATCAACGGACCGAGTGCACTGCACTTCAAGGGAATTATGTCGAGATACGTGGGCTGTTTTTTTTTTTTCTCCCATCAAGGTCAGTCATTGCTTTCTACGCCGGGCGTACGGATTGTTCAACCACCCATTGTACAGGGTCCATATGGTGATTTCGGCCAGAGAGACCCAGACACCTCCATCACGCGGTAGCGTGGCATAGCCTCGGAGGCCACAGAGCGGCGGGCTGCAGTTATTAACCTTCCGCTCGAGCGCTCCTCGGCCACGCTGATTTATAATTGGGGCTGCGCGCGGGCGCGCTGGTGCCTATGGCGTCAGCACCTTTGCAACATGTAACGTTTTGTGTGGGCGGAACTGCCACTCCTACACCGCGAGGCTGAAATCGGAGGTAAATTATGTTATTCGTCAATCTCACTCTGCAAGGCGCTAGAGCCGTGCCGGACCACAGGGGAAGGTTGGGTTGAAACTAAGCGTGGTGGCCCACTTATTTTTGGCGGTGGTCAAACATCCCCAATATAGGACCACAGTGTTTCGGACAATTGTTGTTGGTGCCGGGTCTTGGCTACCTTTCCCGCTTGTCTGCGATTTTTCCACGACTCATTTCTCTCTCTCTCTCTGAGAGTGATTAGCGCTTTGGAGGCAAGGATTATTGGATCACCGTTGAAAATCTGGAAACCCTTGCAGGTGAAATATTTTTCGAAATAATAAGGTCACGTATAATTTTGAGACTCCCATAACCGTCGAGTTGAAAGGTTGGGTTGCCAACTCCTGAGGTGCAAAACAAAAAAGACCCAGGAAAATGAATTGGGAGTTTGAAAGCTCACGTTCCCAGAAGAGGGGAGAACTAAATAAGGATGCATTGTCATGAGTGGTGCATTATTATTTCACAACTGACAGAAATCGGGACTTGTAATGTCGCAGGCATACTTTTGCATATGACCCAGGACATCCGCCTAAAAAGACGATTTATTGAAAATCAAGACACGAAGCAACCGTACTGAGAGGTGGAAGGGAGATGGCAGTACTGCAAATGGTTTTGTCAATCCGTGTGTGCAGGCCTTTGAGTCGTTACCCCCTCGTATGTGCGAGTTATCATGGCCTGATGTTATTTTCCTCCAACATGCAAAACGCTTGTTAAGTGGCATTTGCCAAACAAACCAATGCAGGACTTCTGAAAAGACTCTTGAGACTCTGTGATCATTTTAAGAAGGCAAAACATTATTTTCTTGCAAAAGGGAATACTGTACAAGCAATGCTGGAAGATAAATGACGAAATAAACATTCGTATCAAATAGGCAGAAGCGCTTATCATATTGCTAGCATGTCACGCGTAATGAGCGAAATCTCTTATCTGAAAATGTCTCGAATGCTTACAAAAATAGAAAATGCACATGCCCTGTATATATTTATATATTTATCAGATGTCCCTAAATGAAAAACCTTTGAATTAATAAGTTGGTGTCATATAAATAACGTCATCTGTATGTCTCAAAAACCTCTACAGTACTTCCCGACAATGTAAAAAGCTGAAATTTGGAACATAGGTAGCTTTTAGGACACAAACAACAAGAACAATCTGAAAATCAGAGAGTTTTCATTTTAAGGCCCCCAAATCTCGATCTTAAGTGCCCCATAAACATGTTTGTGCGTGTCATTCAGAAACCGTTCAAAATACAATATTGCGGGTTTTGTAGTTTTGTTAAAGAGAGCCGACAGAAGGGTTGGAGGGGGTTCGGTGTTTATTCCTCTTCTGTCATCCACACCTCTCTCCAGCCGTCTCTCAAACTCTTTCCCGCCCAAGGCCCCTTCTTCCTGCCAGTTATCTCCTTATATCTCCTCGATTACCCCTCCCCCTTCTCCTGTCACCGTCCCACCAACCCTCCTATTGGTGGGAATCCTTCCCCTGGCACCCCTACATCTTGATAGAGCATTAAACAGCAAATCAAATTAAAGCGAGAAACATTGTTCCATCTTTGTTTTTTTTTTAGATATTTCAGATTCAAGCGCTTTTTACCTAAAAAAATACACATTTTACGATGTTGAAATCTGAATAATTCGAAAGCGGTAAAATATAGGAGCTTCCCCCCATAGACTATTAAGCTAATTATTTTTTGTTCTTTCTCATAAAAAAAGAATGGAATCTTTAAATTGAGCGGTTTCCGGTGGATACGTCTTTTAAATATAACAAGTTGAATCAAGTCGTCAACAATTATTTTCTGTGGAAAAAATACACATTAGTGTCCGATCGTCGATACAAATAAAAAAATATCATAGGTTCATTATTATATGTATTGCAAACGTTTGCCTGGCAAAGACAGGCTTTATGAACTAGTTCATAAGCTGGAAACCTGATAACCGCGTGCGATCCGTTAGCCTTTGTAAATAATTTATGTGTAAAGCTAGAAGGTTTTTATGGACACAGTGAGCATCTGGGACTAACACAAAAGCGATTTCAAAGACAGCGATGACACTTGGGAGCGAGTGTCCATCGATGGGTGGGGGGGGGGCTTGGTGATCAGTGTGCTGCGCTACGTACTCGGCGACCTGCATTTCTTTCATGCCTTTCCAAGTCGCGGCTAACATCAGTTGTCAGCGAAGTCTGGCGCAGGGCCAACCCCCCTCACCAACCCCCTCACCAACCCACACAGACCAGTATGGTGAAGTATGGCCAAACACCCCCCTCCCCCCCCCACAAGACCAAAAGTTGTTCGGAGGCCAACATCCAGGAGGGTTATTGACAAAAGGGGCAGTGAAATACTCTTGGTCGCTGTGGTTTCCGATTTCACCGTCCAAGGATTGTTCAGTTCTCGTGCCAGGAAAATTCACAGTGGGTGTCGGGGACAAAAAAAAATAACTGGGGCGGTGGTCCATCTCCTCTTTACATCCCTGAGCTGAGCGGTGTAAATCCCATATTCCTACGGCCCCGGGGAATATTGTCAGATGGGACACCAAAACCGAGATGTTGCTCCCCCATATATCAACATGTGTAGGTGCTGGAGCAGCGAGTTGTCTGGACACACACACTGTATTATCGACCGCCGGGCCAGATCACGGCGTGCGTGTGAGCCAAGGAAGAAACGGCACACGAACAGAAATGGAGCTGATTGCGCCATACCCGAAACTGTTGGGTCCAACGTAAACTGCGTACTAATATTGCGCGCTTTGTTTCCACAGCATAATGTATGTATTGCATTACAAGGCACGTTCACACGCGTATCTAGATTTGCATTCCCTGTCCGAAAGCTGGACTAATGCTAATACCACGCCTGCATGTATTCACACAATAGGCCTACATATTGTATGAGTGTATCCCATTACTTGTTAAGAAATTTACATTTTATTGCAGTTTCTTATACTCAAAAAGGCTTATTTGTAATTTAAAAAAAGTATATATACGGTATATAAAAAAACCTGTCAATCCACTGTTTGATGAAGGGCCTCGCCAAGGTGCCAGTCATGAGGGTTTTTGACCATACTTCACCACGATGATCGGTGTGAGTTGCTGAAGGAGATTAACACGGTTGGCTGCGTACGGTGCGAAAGAAGTTCAACACACACACACACACGGGGTGGAGGCCAGGACTGGCTCGTGATGGCCACAGAGAGGCACGACCGATCTGAGGTTGCGCCGGATTTGGAGTGCAAGTTCACTGACCGGCGGAAACCACCGTTCCATTCAATAATAATAATAGCAATAACATTGTACACAACGCCGCAAATCTTCTTACCTGAATCACTGCGCTTGCCGGGCCACTTGACGGTTACGCAGCCACCACAGTTTGGCTGTAGCCGAGGCTGGGTTGGCGAGTGCGGTTGGTGGATGGGGGAGGAGAGGCGAGCCGTGCGCCGCGGATGATAATCCCAGCGCGCGGCTCTGTTGTCTGCTGTGTCCCTGGTGACGACGCACGGACGGACGCGCCTCACGCACGCCGGGCGACGCGCCGTTCCGCCGGATGGAGAGTGATGGGCGATGGTGATGGGATATGGGGGATGGAGATGATGGTATTTCGTGGTGGTGGTGGTGGTTGGTGGTGATGTTTGCCCGACGGCGGCTATGCCCTCTAATCGTGGCGCGCGCCCCACCCCGTGTGCCTTGGCGCGGTTGTGCGTGCGTGCGTCCGTGCGTCTGTTTTGCGTTCTCAGCGATCGTCCCCCCCCCCTCTCTCTCTCGATCTCCCCCCCAGCCCGCCACTTGCACTTCCCCCCCCCCCCTGGCAACCTCCGTCGGCTCATTCACGCCGTCTTCTTAGCAACACACGTACACACGCAAGATACACGCTGGACTAGCCTCACACTGCTGCTGCTGGTGGTGGTGGCCAAATGGAAATTCACTGTCGGCCACCAAGTTGCAATTTGCCCACCCACCTCTTTGCCAACCGTGCGAGTGTGTGCCAGTATCAAGGGATAGACACCACCCCCCCCCCCCCCCGATTCCACGTGGCTAAACGTCGGCAATGATAAGTGGGGCGAGTTCAGATATAATAGCACACGGCTCGGTGTGTAGAATACTTAAAACGATTTGTTTGGTACCGTTTTCTACGAGTATCTCGGAATGGAAATGCAAGCGAAACCCCATTGATAGCTCTTGGCGGACTTGCCTCGTCATGGTTTAAGCTTAGGGTCTGAAGTCCCTGGACCACTAAAAAAAAATACATTTTACAAAAATAAAAAAATGCTCGTTTGCCAGTCTACACAGAAACCAAGGGCTAATGACGTGGTGCAATTATTTATGACTTCCTATGCAGTTGAAGTGATGAGCAAGTTTCTTAAATCCACCGCCACTCCAGCCTGTCCCGTCCATCTGTGTAAATCCACGGGTATGCCAGTTGTTCGATTGGCAGCAGGTTTGCACATTTATGTTTTACATTTAACAGCCAATCACGTGTGCTGTGCAGTAATGTTGAAAGTGTCTCCTCGATACTGAATTGTAGCTATGCAATCCGATTGTTAGTACAGTGCTTGTTTGAAGTTCGTGTATATTTTAGTCAATGTTTAATGTAGACGTTCGTATATATTTACAGATAGTCTGCCCGTTTTAATAATGGATTCACCTTCTTTCGTATGGGATTTGAAAAAAAAAGCACCAAGCTACAATTGTATGTTGAATGTTGAGCCATTCCATTGCATCCGAGGTAGCTGAGTGGAGTCCGCTCGTTCCACCACAGTACGTGTTTAGTATTGGGATAGCTTAGTGGAATAGACGGCTCGATCTATCAGAATATGCCTGTTGTATTTATTAGGAAGCCACTGGAACCTATGCACTTTTAAATCTGAATTGAAAACTAATTTATTTAGAACAATTTGTTGTGTTTAGTTTGTTGCCATTCCCCCACACCTCTGATTACCACGTTTGGCCACGTACGGTGCGTAAGAAGTTCAACATACATACATACATCGCTCAGTGGAGTCCGCTTGTTACGTCAGAATACATGCGTTTGTATTAGGGCAGTCATCGGTGATATACGCCTTATGGTTTGTACCTTACAGCATTCGCAGTTTGGCGAGTAGGGAATAGCCACACCGCCTTGCACGTGGTGTTGTTGTTGGGACGCGATTCTTGAGAGCGGTCCCCACTGTCCTTCAGAGCTGTTCCTTCATTGGGTCTCCAAACAAGAATCTCACACTGGTGACGGTGATCTGCGGTTCTCTCAAGGTCTTCAATAAAGTTATTGTTTGGGACACCACGGTTTTCCCCTACCCTCACGGATTGAATTATCTGTCGTGTCTGTGTGTGGGATGGACCGCAGTGGCCCTAACGTGTACACCTTCACACTGGACAGTCACACAATTCAAATTGACAGCAGAGCCCAGACGGAAACTGAAATGGCATTGCAAAAATGTTTATTTTCCAAAGTGAAACGTTGATTATAAACATAGCACTCACACATTTACTTCAAGTGTGCCACATTTTATTGTGAAGTGGTTGGATTTTAAATTAAAAAAGTATATTCTTTGGTTCTTTCGGAAAAGTGACGTAGATAGAAAAAATAATAAATATAAACCACGACGTTGCGATTGCAACACAAGCGGTCGTCATCCGGAAAAGGGGGTTAGCCTCTAAACTCTAAAGGTTTAAAATTAGCGTAGCGCAAGTGTCAGCAGCATGGGCGGGGCAGCTAATGTTAATGTAAATGATGGTCAACAACGGCGCTGGTGGTGGGTTTCCACCAATTAAAGGGCATCCAGGTAAAAATTTAACTTGTTAAACAGGGGTGGAGCCAGGTGGGTGACAGGGTAGACAATTGTCACCCCAGAAAAAAAAATCGAAAATCTGAAACATTCTGCTTATAAGTGTACGACACTCGGTCTGGCGGACTCCGTGCAACTGCATTGTCAGAGTGTGTCACCAACCGATGGCGTCTAGTTCAACAGCCCGACTCTCTAATCATTCTTGAAATTAAAATTTGTTGAATGTCACCCCGGGCTGAAAATCCTGGCTCCGCCCCTGCTGTTAAATTTCTCGCACCAATACAGCCACCTCTGCCACGCCGACCTCCACGTGTGGCGGCTCTGCGATCTTACATTAACGTGCTAATCTCTCACATTAACATAGCCAACTCAGCACGCTCGCCATGGAGGCTGCTCTCCGATCCTACATTAACATGCTAATTTTTACCTTGCAGACCTTTAATTGGTGGAAACCCACCACCAGCGTCGTCGTTGACCATCGCTCACGTTAACATTAGCTGCCCCGCCCATGCTGCTGACACTTGGGTTATGCCCATTTTAAACCTTTATAAAGAGTTTGCCTTTAGAGGCTATAACCCCCTTGTGTTGGGATCGAAACATCGTGGTTTTTATTATTATTATCTACTTGACTTTACCTAAAGAACCAAAGAATATAAATTTCTGCAGTCACAAAAGTTTAAAGTAAAAAAAAAATTGGCTTAAGCACTGGCCAACGATTGAAATGTGTACATCAAAAATCACTTAAGCTAAGACAGTTAACAAAATATTTCGCGTGACGGATGAACGCAAAACGGATAGCCATAAAACCAAATAACAGTCACGTCCCTGGTGCAAGTGTGCTTTAATAACCACAGTGCAAAAAAGTACAAAACCGGTGGTGGCCGCAGAATTATGTCGGAGGGCGTGAAATTGAAGTGAGGCGTTGCTTGTCATGCAATTGTTTTATGCATCGATATTTATTGAAGTGTAAAATTCATGCAGTGTTTTAAAACACTGGCTTTTATGGAGACCGAAACAATTGTATTCGTTATACTTTGTGCTGTTTCATTTTTGACATCTACCACTGGTTTTGTTGTCCAACGATCATGTCCAAATTTGTCACTGGAATATCGAAGGCGAAATTGTGGAGACATTGCTTTGTGGAAATTGCCATATGTGCTATGAAGAAGGGCCATTTCCTGAAACGTTGCCGAACATAGGCAGTGTTGTTGACGAGTGCGAGTTATTTTTTTCCACCATATGATAACAGTTGCTTGTGTTGGTTTGGGTCAGTTTGTGGTATTCAGTGTAATACTTTGGCAGTCTTACCACCCTAGATTTTAGACTCCTCTTAGCTACCCCATATACCAAATATTTGTAAGTGTAACTGTTAATGTTACTATTTTTTTTAATATACGTCGAACTCTACAAAACATTCACTCTTGTGGTGTATTAACTATTCCATCAATAGTACGAATGTAGAGTTACTCATTCGGCGAAATTGACACTGTGCGGATAACTTTTTTTCCTCACACAAAACAGTGTAGAAATGCCACCGCAGGTCGTACATAAATTCTGCCAGACACACAATTTATGTCTTTAGTATTTTCGACTGGTTATTATGCAACAGTTACTACCGAATAGCATTCAGCCACGTTGAACAAAAAACAAAACGGTTTACAAAAGCCGCCACATCCAATTCCAAGTTGTGCAATATTTTAGAATCTCAAAACGAATTTGATGCAACAATCTCACTTTTTTACTTAATCTTACATATCGAGCAGCATTAAAAAGGCATTGTGGGTAAGCTTCGTATGCTCTGAGTAAGACATTTTACTCCGAGATTTTCGTCCCGACCAATATTTACATTTCTTTATCACCCCACAGACCTGTAGCGTGAATCTTGCCTGGCTGTGTGACGGTAACCCAAGAGGCGTGCGTGGCAGAGAAACATTTTAGGATCGAACCGCGCGGTCTTACCCAAAACGTAAACGCTCTCCAGCTATAAAAACGTGGCAGTGTGCGGGCGCACGTAGTAGAGGTGGAACGATGATGAATCGAATCATCCATTTAATATAGATTTCTTGGGCTCACATGTGCACTTAATCGTCTGTAAGAATCAAAGCTTTTCTTTTTTTGCGATTGTTTTATTTAGTGGCGTTCATTTCACTCCTGCAAGCACTTAGTGGTGCTATTATTCTTAAAGTTAAACAAAACTTAGTATTTTTTTTCAAGAAATAACTTTTGGTGTTTTTTATTTCTTTACAATTTGTTCCAAATGTGCTATCGGTACCCCGTGATGAGACGAACAGTCCCATTTGAAACCTCGCACAGTTGTTCTCTCTCGGATCAGAAATCGTGTGCAGAAAATATTTTTTGCAGGACACATTCCAAAACAAATCCATCAAGTGTCCTGAAAATGAATTGCTTCTTTAATAGAATTGTGACCATTCACAAAATTGCCAGGGGGATTGAATTATCCCACCTGTTATATGTGGCACAGCAGATATCTATACAGCATTGGGCTGTGCACATGGTATTTATAAATGTCTGTGTCAATAACTTTGATATAATCATGCCTTTGTCGGACTTAGCTTCAGATATTTAATTTTTTGCTTTCTTAATTATATCTCCGTGTAATGCTTTCATTTTTATAACTGCTTTATATATATTTAATTTTAGGCCTCTGTTTGTGAGAGCTTGGATGACTGCATCTATTTCCACCAAGTCATATTCCTCTCCATAGTCGGGAAGGCTCAGAGCATAAAGCACCTCCTGAGTTTCAATCGAACATTAACTTATTATAATTGTGAAATTTGTTTTATTGTTATTATATTCAATTAAGTATTTTGCAGGATCTATTTGATAATGCAACCCTTCATCCGGCAGTAGATTGATCGTGATGTACACGATGTTCTATGAGACCCACGATCAGTTAGGTTATAGGCATAGACTTAAAGAAAAGCAGTGGCTTGTTAATTGGAGCAGTTGATGTGGATCCGATTTTTATGAACAGAATGTTCTGATTTAGAAATAATTATAGACACCCACATATGATCAACCACTGGCAAAGATGTTATTATTGTAGGTGATCATAGGCCGTGTTCATAAAGCTGCCATTGAAGGCGTAACAATTCTAATAATTGTCAGGATGATTGCGCACATTGTCACGATTCTGGAGATTCTTGGATGCATTGTGATGAATGTAGCGGCTACGAGTCACTGCAGGGGGTTACATGAACTCATTACATACAACATATACACATGGGGCCATGGGGGGCGGGAGGGGAAAAACATTCTTTCAAACGTGATTCGATGGATGTTTTGTCAACTTAAGAATCTATATGAATTGATGATTCAATGCATCGTCGCATCGCTGTTTGAGGACACGGCAAGTGTTTGTAAAGATCGTTCCATTGTGGCTTTAGAAAAAGAACACAAGTGCATAACCCCAACGGCGTTTAACGAAGCATAAGTGTGGTAATGGTAGGAGTAAGTGCACGTAAACTACACATTTAAAACACACATTTTTTTCGTTTTAACCTGAAATAGATTTTTTTAATAAAAACAAAATCTGGTGACAGCTAAGGGCACAGCGAAGCCCTGTAAATAATCGGCAGTACCTCTGGCAGTTGGTTTTATGGGATGCTTAACAGGAATGATTGTTTGAATGTCTTACAAATTGCTTAATTAGCCAATTAAATTGTCGGCTACTGAAATTGCCGCTGGCTATGGGATGAAGCCAAAATATCAAAGTGAACAAAAAGGAATATTTTATGTGCAATGTTATTGATGTCATGACAGAATACGGAAATTACTTACGAGTGTCAGCCTTATAGGTGCATTGTATAAAGGGTATTACGAGCATGGTAAACATGTACATGTTATAAAGCATCGGGAGAGGTTCCACAAATTTGACCTCAGTCAAAATAATCCTCGTGAAACACGTGGGGGTGTCACTTTGAAGGTAATTGTAGTTTTAGAAAATATGGCTTATTTGTGGATTTAATTAATGGGTTGACACGTACACAAAACACGTAATGCACCATCAGTATCATCCCAGCACGGATGAAAGAGTTGGATCGTCTCGGCACGTCCGACACTGCGGTAGTTGGAGCATATCTTTCTTACAGATAATAGGTTTTATCTGAATAACAATCCCAACTGGTTAAAATACTGTACATCTGAAGTTTGTGGGACTGCCCTGCAAAGTCCCTCGCTGAATCAGCACTGTAAATGTAACATAACTGCAGCTTTCCATGGTAACAGTACAATAATTCATAACAAAAAATGCTAATAGCCACAACAAATAATAATAAACCACTATGTACTACTACTAACTACGCAATAATGCCTTATATTTAACGGGTTTTTTTTACAATTACATAAGTGCAAATCTAATTATGTAAATTTAGCTCAAAGAGGTGGCTGCCACGTTGCTTTTGAGTTCCAGTGTACAGTACTTTATATCGCAAACGCGAGGTGCTTTGCAACGGACTTGCACCAAAACCCCAATATTTCGACGTATGTTAGGTGGTTTGAGCAGTGGTCAAAGTCAAGGCATTTATTTGTTGCTCATCTCCTGTTTACAGCCGAGAGCCAGTGGTGGAAATTCCTCATTATTATGGCAAGGGCAAGCCTGTACATAGAAGCCTACCGTTATCTTCCCCCAATAAAGTGGTACTCCTTGTATCGATGCCGGAGGGATGATGGGCCGAGTCAACCTCCAACCAGGATCTGAACTCATACCTTCTGATTGCGAGCCACTCGCTCTGCAGGTGAGGCACCAGGCTGGTTGTGCCTAGTGGTTCTGCTGAGGATTTCCACTAAGGCTGGAGACACTGAGGTCCATGACTCGTGGCTAAACAGTCCCAATGTACCACACGGGATTTAACTACAGTGGCTTTAGAAAATTTAGACAACGGTGGGTTTTAATTAAGATACAAAATTCCTGGAGATGGGGACTTGAGAATTGAATCGGGTTGTCACCCTCCCGAGGTAGAAAGCACAGGACGTTGCACGAAGGAGGATATATCTCACAATATCGCATCATGAGAGTGCACGACTGTAATTCTCTGAACCACTGGACGCTCCGGGAAGAAAGCCTCGCCCAAAAAACGTGTGCCCGTTGTCAAAAAAGGTCAGATGAATCTGGTCACATAGACAAGCGCACACCGACTCAAATACATAGCGCACCCCCCCCCCTCCCCCAAACTTTGCTTTTAAATACAAAGGGGGGGGGGTAAGTACATGTTATAATCCAGAGAATCTGGTACCTGTGTAGTGTCTTTCTTTTTAGTGGTGTGTGTATGTCATCCATACTCTTTCGTTCTTTCGGTAAAGTCACGGAGGTAGAAATAAAACAAAAATTGTTTAATTTCTACCTACGTGACTTTACCGAAAGAACCAAAGAGTATGGATTCATGCAGTCACGAAAGCTTCAAATCAAGATCATGTCATCCTTCTTGTCCGTAGACTTAAAGATTTCACAGGACCTGGTACCTCAAACAAGAGGGACAATCGTGGGAGTCAGGAAAAGGTGGCCAATGTGAATGTTTGACGGTGGTCAGTCTACTGGGGGTTACTTACACACCCACACGCACGCTGGGGGTGTCAACGCACCTGCATTTCACCCCTATCAAGAATTATTACATTATCTTTTTTTACAAAGCAACGAGTGCGAACTACAACAAACGGTTCGAGAAGTGCTTGTTGGCTCAAAGTGCCGTAAGAAACGAAACAGCATTGAAAAGCCACGTTGTCGTTATATTATTGTGAAAACGTTAACGTGATTGTCAACAACAACAACAAACACCGAGAAAATAACCAGAGCTGCGGCATAAAACGCGGAGCGCGAAATCAGTAAAGGCCAACCACGGGCAGTGGGTGAGCACATTTCTTTAGACGGGACACCTCGGGGCTACTCGGGCCCCTCAAATCCCACAACGGCGGGCCCCTCCTTTACTCCGCGTCAGCTGCTCTGCGCTGCCCGGCGTGCCCCGGGTCCCGCGCGCCGCTGCCACCGCCCCGCGCCGGGCTCACGGCACCGCTGCCATCCGCGGACACCCGGCGCGAGCTGCCCGCGCTGCCCTCCGTGGGCAGCTCCTGGACGCTGCTGCTGCTGGAGCTGCTGGAGCTGCGGGCCTCGATCGATGCTCGGCGGGGGCCGCCGTCCCTCGTGCCGCCCTCTGCCGGCGACACACGGCGAGGGCTGCTCTGGGCGCTGCCCGCTGCAGTCAGAACGCGGGCGCAGCTGCTGTTGGCCACGATGGATATTTTACGTCCGCCGCCGCCGCCGCTTCGAAAGTGCAGCTTGCAGGGGCTGTAGTTGCTGACCCACGAGGAGATGCGGCAAGGGCTGTTGCTGCCACCTGCCGACAGGATTCGGCTGCGGCTGGTTTTTGGGATAGGACTGCTGCAGCCACCGCTGCTGCTGCTCCTGACACTGCCATCCGCCGTACAAGCCGCGCTGTTCTTGACCTGCTGAGCCTTTGTTCGGAGCCTGTGCACAAGGTGTCGCGGGCACCGGTTATGAAGGGTTAAGGTGCAAGCCCCTGCGATTTGTCTTGGTCTCACGCCACTGCTGGCTGACTCCGCTGGATGGAACTCGAGAGAGTTCCTCTCTCTCTCTCTCTGGGTGATGTTTGGCCTGGGTCTTCCACACTGGAAATAACGTCTCGAGAAGAGGCACGAGGAGGACCCACACTCTGGTCCAAATCTGTCGATGGACTTTGTTCGTACATTACCTTTGACTGTATATTGCTGGGTGGATGGAGGGAGGGGGGTTTTAAGTTGTGCCCCCCTCCCCCTCCTGCTCCACTAACCTGCGCTGACCAGCGCGTGGTGAAGTATGGTCAAACAACCCCCGTAAACCTACGTGGAGAGGAGGCCTTCATGCAGCAGTGGATTTACCCCCCCCCCCCCACCCCTTTATTGTAAACACAGTTGCTGCGTGCAGGCTTCAAAGGCCAACAACACAACGGCAATGTCAAATTTGTAATCGATAAGAGAATAAAACCCATGCTCCTTGACTTGAGCAAAGGTTATAAAGCGCTCGGGGGGGGGGGGGGGGAGAGACCCGTGGGAGGGATTTCAAAAAGCTTTTGGCAATGTTGGGGACGAAGCAGAGAGAAAAGTGTTTTGACCCTCAGTTGTGGTGCTTGAGCACAGTGTGGACGAGATGGGCGGAGCTGTACAAGGTAAGAGGTCACACAAATGACACAGTACCTCTCATGGTTTCCCTCGTTGCAAGACAGTGGGTGGGTGCCGGGCTTGCTGTTCGTGAGCGCCTCCCAAATGGTAACCTGGAACGACAGAATATTTCTACAGAATGTCATTTAAATGTAGCATCAGGTGATCCTAGTGTCCCGGAGTTCTTTCCCAGCCTTCCACGTCGCACTGCTCCTGCATATCATGTATTTGTGTGAACTGTGCCAGATAGCATGGCAACAGTTGAGCGAGCAGATCTCAATTGGACGGTAGCCGATTAAAATCATCCTGGTTAGAGGTTGACTTGGCCCATCATCCCTCTGGGGTCGATTTGCAATGAATACCACTTCGTTGTGGGGAAATCAACAGTGTTTTTTTATTTAATGTAAGGATACTCGACCCCACCATGGTAAAGTGGAATTTTTACCACGGGTTCAGGGCTGTACACTGGAGATGACCACCACCTTGATAATCACTTGAGCAGGAAAAAAATCGCTCACTTTGTTCGGTGCCCACATTCTTTCCGCACTCTTCTGCAATGCACTGCTCTTATGTAATAAGGTGATGTCTGCTAGTCCTGAAAGTTTCTTTTTAAATTACATAATGCCATCCAACGTGATTACCACCTGCACTTGTCAAGCAGAGACTACCTGTGCACTGGCAGCATTCTGATTTAATAACCAGTTCTGAAATTGACAGCCGATATTAATTATTTGGTTTACATCAAACTAAAAGTTCTCCACGAAGAGGTTTAAACAAACACACTGAAAGAAACATGCACTGGAAAAACAAGAGAGAGAGAAGAGATACGATCATTATTTGTTGAAAGGTTAAATAATTACACACCCATTATTTTTCATTTCTGACAATAATCTGTCACAGTTGCAGTAATTCTGTTTAGAAGAGAAGCTGAAATTAACGTCGACTGTAACATTGATTTAATTTGAAGACCAGAACAATACACTTTTTAAGGTAGAGCATGACAGAAGATGTTACTGTTGTACTGTTGGGTCTAATGTACTCGCATCCAGTTACTGTTTTGGATGCAGATCACTCGCAATTGCAACAAATGGGAGATGTGTCCTCAGTGAAGGATGCAGGGTGTTGTCCCCTGGGCATGAAGTCTAAAGTCTTCATCTTCTTTGGTTCTTTCGGTAAAGTCACGTAGAATGAGAATAAAATAATAAATTGATAAAATAAAATAACACAATAATATTCTCACGACGTTTCGGCCACAACACAAGCGGCCTTCATCAGGTGAAGGGACGAGACTGTCTGGTAGGACAGCGCTGGAGTGAAAAAGCCACGTTCAGATCACGACCTTTAAGCTGTGTGAGAGGAAACAAAGCGCCTTGACAAAGGAATTTCTAAAGTCTTCCTTTTACCATTGGATATTAAGTCTAAGTTTTCCTTAATTGTATAATGACAGGCGTGATACAAAAGCAAACAAATAATCAAAAGCGTAGGCACCTTTTTAACAAATTAAAATACTAATTGCATTTCAAATGTGGTGTTACAGAGGGAAGGAATAAAACGACTAAGCTGGTGTGATGAGAATAAGAATGAAGATGTGCCGAGACAGAATGGCTACAAACAGGAAATATTGAAGGCCGATGTGAAGGTTGCAAAGTGGCTTATACGGCACGTATCCTAAGAGGGTCATAGCTGGAGATATCAATAATAAGATGATTCTGTAAGGGACAATAGAAGGGAAGAGGATGGATATGGACCAGTTAACAGGACAATGTGAGCAGTTGGACAGAACTTTCCTCGAGAGAAATGACGATCACAAAATATGGAAAGAATCTGTCATGGACATCAACCCTCAATTATGAGGATGACGCCAGACAGATAAACTACAACCCTTAGTACCGCATTGCTCAAAAATATTCGTCCACTAGTTTAACGATGAGTGTAACGTGGATGGACAGGAGTTCTATAAACGTAAGCTTAGCCAAACACGCTGATGTTGACTTGGAAAGACAACGAATTAAATCAACAGTATTGCATTGCTAAGAAATATTCAAACACCAAATAGATAACCTTTTTCAAGGCATCAAGTCTCCATTAACCACACGTACTTGTGGCAAACATGCAAGCAAACATGGTCTGATAATTATATGCATTGTTTTTGACTGCTCTACCCAGCTATTAATGCTCCCATACTTGCATTGTCTTTGTACTGTTCACCCTTTGGCATTCTCTGGTCTAACACTGGTAAGACCAGGCCTAGTCTTTGGTCTAACACTGGTAAGACTAGGCCTAGTCTCTGGTCTAACACTGGTAAGACTAGGCCTAGTCTCTGGTCTAACACTGGTAAGACTAGGCCTAGTCTCTGGTCTAACACTGGTAAGACTAGGCCTAGTCTTTGGTCTAACACTGGTAAGACTAGGCCTAGTCTTTGGTCTAACACTGGTAAGACTAGGCCTAGTCTCTGGTCTAACACTGGTAAGACTAGGCCTAGTCTCTGGTCTAACACTGGTAAGACTAGGCCTAGTCTCTGGTCTAACACTGGTAAGACTAGGCCTAGTCTTTGGTCTAACACTGGTAAGACTAGGCCTAGTCTTTGGTCTAACACTGGTAAGACTAGGCCTAGTCTCTGGTCTAACACTGGTAAGACTAGGCCTAGTCTCTGGTTTAACACTGGTAAGACTAGGCCTAGTCTCTGGTCTAACACTGGTAAGACTAGGCCTAGTCTCTGGTCTAACACTGGTAAGACTAGGCCTAATCTTTGGTCTAACACTGGTAAGACTAGAGCAAAGACTAGGCCTAGTCTTACCAGTGTTAGACCAGAGACTAGGCCTAGTCTTACCAGTGTTAGACCAGAGACTAGGCCTAGTCTTACCAGTGTTAGACCAGAGAATGCCAAAGGGGAAATAGTACAAAGACAATGCAAGTATGGGAGCATTAATAGCTGGGTCGAGGTCAAAGACAATGCATATAATTATCAGAGCATATCTGTTTGCATGTTTTGCCAGAAGTACGTGTGGTTAATGCAGACTTGATGCCTTGCAAAAAGTATCTATTTGGTGTATGAACATCTTAATACCTGCTTTATTGCCAGAAAAGGGTAAAACCTATTACCATTTTTCATAATTGTTGATATGGCAAAAAGGTCCCATAGATATTAAAAAATATTCATCCCGCAGTTAGCGATGAGTGTAACTCGGATGGACAGGAGTTCTATAAACGTGTAAACTTAGCCAACCACTCTAGATTTGAAGTTTTCGTGACTGCAAGGATCCATACTCTTTGGTTGATTGGGGAAAGACAAAAAACAATCAACAGTGCGATCCATGGCGAGCGGCGTGCCTGGTCGGACTCCGTGCCAGCTTCCAGCAGGCTCTGGCGGATCGCAAACTGAAGCAGTGCGTCGTCCTCGTCACGCATGGGCTGCCTCTTGGCCTGGCCGGCCACCGTGTAGCCCTTGGGCACCTCGAACACGGAGTCGTCCATCACCCAGGCCGACACCGGCGCTGCAGATACACCAACAAATGTGAGCAGCGGTGGAGGCTGTGGGCAGAGCAAGTGACATTTGCGTCCCATCCCCACAGCCGGAGCACTCGCAGATGTTTGTTTTTTTCGTGCCTCGGAGGAATGGTGATATATCTGGGAAAACGGCAATAATTTCGAAAAGCACCCGATCGCTGACCCCCTCTAAAGAACGTTCAGGATTTAATTTACCGGCAAAACAATAGTCTGCATTAAATCGGATCTACGCACCTCACAGCAGCTAAGTCCACCACCGCTTCCATCGCAAGTAACTATTCATAGAGTGCCCAGAGTGTGATTGTGATTGTGGAAACGCCGACCAGACCATCGACTACACAGCAACGAATCAATGTGTACTCCATTCATCTGAGGCATTGAAACAATCCATTGCACATCAACTGAAGCCAATCTCTGGTCAACTAATCTGGACAGACATATGAGCCGCTTTTCATCCAGCCATGAGCAAGAAGACTCACAGATTATCCCCTGCTCCTGTTTGTTGTTGTTGTTTATCCAGCAGGGAAGTTTTGAATATACGAATCCTAACTCAGTCCACTCCAGTCTCTGGTTGTGTTTCACAGTTTGTGCACACAAGCATTAAGTGCCTTAAACTAAAAGATGCACGTGTCAATGTTTCAGATGCAACATTATTGTAAATATTTATAACTTTACATTAAAACATACATTATTACATCAGTTTAAGGTGCCAAGTAAGTTGTACAGAGGGGCTCTCTCTCTCTCCCAATACCATCCGAAATGCACTTCAGAGAGATGGGTGTTTTTGTCTTTCTGGAGCTCCCTCTCATAGAGGCTCTTCTGCCAGCAGTGGCGTGAGCAAAGAATGCCAGGGCTGCACCTTCACCACCTTCGGACAAGGGAGTTCTGATGATGAAAGTGGAAAGTATTCTCAGTCTGTGTTCATGCTCAATGCGTCCCCTGCTTAAGTATTTTATTTACCCTAGGAAACCCTCAAGCAGAGTCTCAAGACTGTAATAATGATCGCTTTAAGCCAGTGGTTGTTAACCTGGGGTGCACGCACCCCCTGGGGGTGCAAGACGTGCCAGATTTGTTTAGAAGATAAATCATGGTAAACAAAAAACGAAGCACGGGCACGGAAGTATGACTACTTTCTTTCACCAAACCTATGTTTTTATTCACATTTTACTTTTTTTTACGATTGAGAACCAAAGGGGTGCAAGGATGCAGTTAAGGTCAAGAACCACTGCTTTAATAACATGACAACAGAACACAGACTGTAGAGTCGTTGTTTTTTTTTTTACCCCAGAATGTTTTATCCCGATCCTCGGGGGAATCTCGGCAGTCGACATCGGTGGCGGAACGATGCACAAAGCAATCTCGCAACAAGCTCTTGGGCCTCCCGCGAGGCTCAAGGAGGCCCCGCAGGTTCCAGAATAATTAACAGGGGTATGCCAAAAAACCAAGCTCAAAGTCGGAGAAATAAAAAAAAGATAATCATCCTGACAACACCATGAAAGTAAATTTAGTGAAATATAAGTCGATTATAATGTCTATTGTAATAAGTCTTATAATAGAGGTCTATTCACTAATTTCTCTCACTCATTACACCTCTCTGCTGTGCATGTCTCTTCTGTAATCTTACGAGGGGTTCATGAATGTGGGGGGCACCCAAACATTGTTTGTGAGGGTGGGTGCAATGCGCTTGCACCACCACTGACCGACACTTCACTCCAGTGGAAGTGCTGTACAGAGTACATAACGCGTCAATGTTATTTAACGTCACTAGACCTGAGCTGGCTGGGTGGCTCGGAGGTCAGTGCAGAGCTGGCACTGCTGACATCCTGGGTTGGTTTTAATCCTGCTAGTTGCCTGTGATTAAACCGAGTTCTTAAGTTTAGCGAGTTAATGGTCTCACAGCCAGGTCACCAGTGACTGCACAAAACACAAGTTAAATTAGTTATTCCTACGGCTAAAGTCCAGCTCGAAAATAAAATATCTATTTGAATGGCATGCAGTTAACGTGACTGCCATATGCCGAATGAGTAAGAAAGTGAGGCATTCTACTCTGAAAACCAGAGTTTACTTGCAGGGATCTCTGATATCCACATAGAGAACACAAAGGGTTGAACGGCTCCGCCAGAGATCAGAATTGACTCTTCAATTCGTGACACGATACCGACAGCATAATCGGGATAAAATTGAGGGGAAATCTATTAAATAAAAAAAAAGTTACTCGGTCTGAGCAAGGCAGAAGGAAAGAAGGTGAGAAAGACCTGGCTGGCTTCGACTGCCACGTGTGGATGCCATGTGGGGCTTGTGCCAACTCTCACTCCCTGAGCTGTTGATGCTGCCCAGGCTGGAATTGTCGCTGCTGGGTGACGACTGGCTGTCGCTGTCGGGGCTGCCGCATGCCGACAGCGCCTCGTCACCACTGCCGTTGAGGTTCCCAAAGGTGATGCGGGCGTTCAGAATATGAAAAAGTGGAATCTCTGCGGGGAGAGCGGAAGCCGCGGCGCTCCGGTTAGGACTGCGGAGCTTCGTCCCGGCGTCGGCAGTCCGAGAGAGCACGTCGCACGCTTGTCATCGGGAGCAAGACCATGATAACCTCTTTTGCTGGCAACGCCAAGTTAAATGCGTGCCGGTTCATTGTCGCGAAAGGCCATGCCGACACCACGGAGGGATGAGTTGCCACGCGGTGGCAGCAGATTAAAAGATAAAGTTGTTTAAAACCAAGAAGAAGAACACGTCTGTAAAGCTGTCTTATTGTTGCACAATGTCCTTGTGTGCTTCTCAAATTAAATTCCGTGTCCTTACGAAATATTTAACGTCTAAATTTTTATTTAAAGCTTTCGTGACTGCAGGGATTCATATTCTTGGTTCTTTCGGTAAAGTCACGTAGAAGGGAAACAATAAAATAATAAAGTATTGTTAATCTGCAACCCATTTAATCCGTCCATGGATAACCAAGACTTAACTACATAAAAGTAAATATATTTGATATGCAAATTATTGTTTGCCTTCTACGTGACTTTACCGAAAGAACCAAGAACATTTAACGTCCGTTTAGTTTTAATTGGTTTTCTAGTGTATAGTATTTGTTTGGTACGTCGGAACATTTCTGGAAAAATCGCACCGATGATGCTGGATGTAATTACCAGCGAAACGTCGTACTCAAAATGTAAATATTGCGGATTTACTCTCCAACACACCAGTGGGCTTAAGTAGTAGCTAATTGACATGTTTGTCTACGTGATGAACCTTACTAAATGGCTGCGTCGGGTGGTGGGCGGGTTAATGACAAATTTATATTTGTACGATCTAACCCCAAAAAAACTTTATTACTAATAATTTGTGCTCTTGACCGCTACATTTTGCTTGAGGTTAAACCTCGTGAGTGACATGCAAATTGTGGTTGACAGTGCATGCGAGTGATGCCTTTTAATGTACGTATATTGGGGCTGATAACAGACCCTAATGGTGTTTTTTATTGTTTCCTAAATCAATCATGTCACAAGTAAGGAACGGCTAATAATCAGCAGCGAAATAAAAAAAAAGGCATGAAAGATGCAATTCTTTATACTTCTGTTCCTATTTCTCATGAGTATTGTTAATCTGCAACCCATTTAATCCGTCCATGGATAACCAAGACTTAACTACGTAAAAGTAAATATATTTGGATACACACTGCATAGGTTTTCGTTGTTGTGCTTTGTAGCCCTTTCACTGCGCTCTCTCGGGTTGCCCTGCGTTGTTGTTCGGTATGACGTCCAATGTTTCGCTCCGAGGGCTGATAGCTTCTTCAAGAACTGGACAACCGAAGCCCCCCGGCACGTGGAACGAAACGTCGGATAGCGTGCTGAAACAGCCCAATATCACGTCGAGAAGAGCTATATACACGCGAAAAATATGTGTGTGTGTGTGTGTGTGCATATATACGAACTGCACACCAATCTTCACGGGAAAGCCGGAGGGAAGTTTTAAGGTGATGAAATCCCTCAGCTTGGCGAAGTGAGTGTAGCTGATGGCCATTAGGTCGACAATGGGCATCACTTGCTCCACCAAGGACAGCGGGTGGTTCTCGCACAGCCACAGGTTGGCCTTGAACCTGACGAGAGGCACGCGGGGACGCGTCCGCACACAGGTGCACGGTTACACAACGGGGAAAGGGGAAAAATCGTGCACAGGCGTGGATTCCGTGACGCTTCCCCCGGACACATTTACGAGCGGTTTGGAAGCCAACGACGGGTAACCGTCAAGGCAAAAATGCATTCGTGATCTTACAAGTAGGTCTTTTCGCTCTGGGCGTGTTCCAAAACCACACAAGGGGAGAGACGGTTACAAAAATAAAGACAAAGATCCCCCCCGGTAGCCTTTGCACCGTTGCGGCAAGTGCCTTCATTAGGCGAGCCTTCATTAGGCGAGCCTTCATTAGGCGAGCGCCTAATGAAGGCTGGCATGGCACACGAGGGGGCGAGTGGCCAGTACCACGCTAGATATATATACTGACACAAATACCCCATGTGTAGCCCTCAGATTGTCAGGACCAGTACTCTTTAGCGAAGTGCAATGATGGACAAACATCTTCCAATAAATGAATAGCAGCGTGAGGATGATAGGGGTCTGCAACCTCGCTCACGCGCGCGTTGTGTACGCGCCGAGTCGGATGCGCAATCTCTACACGGATTCACAATTACCCCTTAACGCAAGCGGACGAGCACACGCACGAGGCGGCATGGGCATCAAATGTTGCCATTCATGTGAGCGTCTGAGAATTAATGTCAGCATGCAGAGATGCATGTCTTTACAAACCGAGACGTACATAACAATTATGGGCCTTGACCAGGACACTTCTTTACACGTGCCAAAAACGTAAAAGTGCAACCACACATCCCTGAATACATATACAGGCAGTCACCGGGTTACGGAAGATCCGACTTACGGAATTCCGACTTACGGAACTCAAACTTTACGGGCACGCTCCTGTAAATCATGTTTTAACAAAAAAATCTACACGAGGAAATGTTTGCTTTAGTTACGTAAGCGCAAATAGTGCAGCGCGGTGAGGTTGCGGATGAATATCGCGGAGCGAGGCGTAAGGCGGGCTGCACCAAAATGCCGCCTTCAACGAGCCCGGGCGTCACGAGGATTTAAGGTCATTAGAATTGTTTCTAGCCTTACGTCATTATTTTCCTTTTGTAGCATTACGTAATTGTTTGTTTTCTGTACAGTATGTACTATGTGTGTGTCTGTGGGGAGCGGTACGAGCCCAGCGACCAGAGTTCGATTCCTGTTGACGGCCAACACCGCCGGTGACGATTATCTTGAACCGGCCCTGGGACTCCCCTAGGTCGAATCAGCCTTAAAAAAAAATCAGCAGACTACCTGCTGGATCTCCTCACTGTTTTGAAGAACAAAAGTGACCAAAGGTATTCGCTCATTTACCAGCTGCACATTCCCTATTGCCATACAAAAACTGGAGGAAGGGCCTTTGCTATTGATGCCCCCAGGGTCTGGAATGCTATTGCCAATAAACTGCAACTTGGATCACTACCTGTGAGATCTTCACTCAAAACTGCTCTACAGGAGTTGTACACCCCTAGCTGCCACCGTTATTCAGAATGGCCTGAAATCAAATGTATCATTTCGGTTGACCGCTGCAAAGTATGATCTTCAGTTTTGATTATAGGGTGCTGATCTTTAAAGGTGTATTGACATTTTTTGATTATGCTACTGATTCTCCTGCTGTTATGGAGTGACTCATGCAGCCAACTATGGCTGCAAAGTTTGGTCGTACATGTTATGTATATCGTTTATTGTTAAATTTGAATCACAGTTCCTATGAGCACTGTTACATTGTTTTTATGGATTTATTTTGGTGCTTCTGAAAACGTTTTGGTTTAGCCATGTTTGTTTGCTGTACTGCAGAGTTAGCCTGATAACTTTAATCTACATTGTCCGTTTTTTGTTTGACTTGCATCCCACTGGGATTTTTGCACACAGCGTTGAAATACGGTGTTTTTTCTGGAAGACTTTTGCTGTTTTTTCCAGGATATTTCTGTTGCGTGCAGTCCCTTTAAGATGTTTCTTGTTAATGTTTTTGTTTTGTTGCGGTTGCACCCGAGTCAATGGCTCACAGGGTTATACCTAATAAATGAAACTGAAAAATGAAACTGACAATGAGTACCTGGTGCGGTGTGTAAACATCGACACTGTGGAGACAAAGGTGGCCGGGCGTAGTGCTGGCCACCCACCCCCTCTTGTGCCGGTGCCGACCTTCATAGGTGCTCGCTAACAGCACTTGCCCCAACAGTCCGTACAGGTTATACGGGGAATCTATGTCTTTGTTTGAAGTTTAGGCCTAGCCTAATGCACTGAAAACATTCGGAATTGACTGCTTTCTGTTAATTAATATTAAAATCAAACAATTGGATACAGTGTATGTTCCATTAATTTAATAATGGGTTGTGTTAGGGTAGATATTCGATTAAATGAAACAATCATAGGAAGTGCAGAGCAATACGATACAGGTAGCGATAGAAAACGGATGACATCGCGATACAATACTGGGAGAAAACGGTAGGGGAGGCACAACGATTTCCGGCTATGGGATTTTATCTCGAGTTTCGGGGTAATTTGTTCAGTTCCCGACATAGGGAAAATTCGGGTTACGGAAACTTCTCGGAAACCTAACCCTTCCGTAACCCGGGGACTGCCTGTACAGGCCTTTGTCAATCCAAGAGGTTATTTTTGACCAGACATTCATATTCTTGGGTCTTTCGGTAAAGTCACATAGATAGGTTCAAAGAAAATAACAAAAAAACTATGACGTTTAGATCGCAACACAAGCGTCCAAGGCAAACTGTGTATAAGGGTTTGAAATGGGCGTAGCACAAATGTCAGCAGCCAATGATAATATAAGTGGTGGACATCCATACTAGAGTATGCCGGTCAGTGTGGGTTGGTGAACGTGGGGAGCAAAGAAGTGGGAGCATAGAATTACAGTGCAACAATGGATTTTTTTGCTGCACTGCCGCCTGTTAGGCACCACCCACATAGCTCCCAAAGCACATGGTGGTCATGCCAAGCATGATGGTCACGCATACAAGCACTATCCAGGCTCAAACCTGCTTAGATTCTGAAATTTGATGAGATTGGGTGCATTGTGGGTGATTTGGTCACAGGCACATTATATAGTAAAACTAACTAATTCAACCAGCACGATAGGAATTAAATAAGCAATTAAATATGGGAAGAAAAATTCACGCCGCTAAAAAAAAAATGAATATTACCCTTGTGGAAAAATAAGTCTTGTAGAATTGATCATTACTCTTTGGTTCTTTCGGTAAAGTCACGTAGGTGTAAAATAAAATAAATTAAATCACGACGTTTCGGGCACAACACAAGCGTCCGTCATCAGGTGGGACAATCACAGCAAGAAACAATTGCTGAAGTGGGCAAAAGGGCTGCCGCGACAAGAGGCTGTATTTGCCCACTTCAGCAATTGTTTGTGGGGTAGGGGAAGTGGAGCGTTGCTAGAGGGATTAGAAGACGAGCAAGGCAAATAGCGAGAGCTGTACAGTATAATTGTAAAAAAAGGTTTTGGGCGAAGATTAACATCATACAGAAGAGGCCTGCTCTGAATGAGAATCTATTGCCTGCCCTGCAGGAGGCTCATGTGTGATGCTTCTGATTTGTCCACCCTTGGATTAATTCGTCTCAAGACCAGCACCACATGTTCCACGCAGCACAGATAATTTTTCGTTTTCTGTCCTGGGTCCTTGGCGCAAGGGTCTATGAACTACTGACTGCCAGAAGACCATCCCGGCATCGTTATTATTACTGAAGGCACCAGGCCTGCCTTGGGGGTGACATGTGACGAAACGCCACCGAAAGGATTCTGCCGTGGTGTGCACTGGACTTGCATTCCAGAGATCGTCTGTTCGATCCCTCAACGCGGAAGCCGAGACAATGGCGCGAGATTCTTAAATTCCCCCCCCCCTCTGTCCACCAAAGCCGTCGATCGATCGGCGAGTCACATGTGGTGGCTTGTAAATTGTGGGTGCTCCAAAATCTTCCAAGGCGTATGACCAGCATAGGCCAAAAATACCCTCCAGAGGGACTTTTAAGTTCCCTCTAGTGAAGGCCCTTCCGCCAGGAGTGGTGCGAGCAGGCAATTGCAGGGCTGCACCTTTACCTCTTAACCATCCGTTACTGCCAGCTGCAACCGTGAGTTTTGCCGAATATAAATTGCGACGAAACACGAGCCTGGTACCATGTGCCGATGGACATTAGAGGTTGGGAACAGAAAATCCACGCGAATTCCAATTTGGCACGAAGGTCCTTCAGCCCCAGCCAACTGGGGGTCCCCGCGTGGGGGGGGGGGGTGAAGATTTATATCGGGGGTAAGAGTCGGGGGAGGGGAGAGAAATAACTAACATTAAGGGAAGACGAAGGGTAGAGGCAAAGGGGGGAGAAAAAGGGGTGCCGTCAGAGTGTTGAACTGTTTTTCTCAATTGAATTTCGACAAAAGCTGCCTCGGTGCATGTACATGAAGCGGATGGTGTAGTCGTGCGGTAACGTCACGAGTGCAGTTTCATAATTTTTGTTGTAAAACAGTTGTCGACATCCTGGTAAACGTTTGGCTGAAATGCGTTACACGATTCGCATCGCTTATTTCTAATTTGTTTAATTTACGATCCTGTACACACATACGAGATGTTAGACATAGACTCACGAACTTTATAACATCCTACACAGAAAGAATGAGACCACATGTTAGCACACTGACCGATTGTAAACGCGTGCAAATGTACTGCGTGTAATACTACACATCTGCCAGTGCGCTTAAATGATAATTCCCAGAATATTGGAAAAAAAAAATATTCGAACAGCATTGGCAAACTTCGTGGAGAAAAAAGAAGAAAACTAAAATAAAGTTAGATGCAGTGGCAAGAGGAGCAACGCTTTTACTGCAATCCCATTGATTCATGGGTGACAACACTGGTCGGTGCCATGCGATATATGAACTTGAGTTTGATTTCCTGCCGTGGCGAACATCAGTGGTGAATATCTAAACTGGTCCTCGCGCTTCTCTTCACAAGAATAACCTCCATTCGCCACCAAGTGGCGGTTACGTTACAACAGCAATTTAGCCAGGCTGGGTGCAGCCAGGCGAGCGACCCACGCTGGCGAGATGTTAACTACCTCGCCCGGTATACAGGAGGTTGTGGGTTCGATGCCGACCCTGACTTTGCCTGCTGCTGTATATTAGGAGTTTGCGTGTTCTCCCCCGTGGTTGCGTGGATTTTTCTCCGGGTCCTCCGGGGTTTTCCCTCCACATTTAAAAAACAATGCGTTTGGATTATTTGGCTGCTATTAATTTCCACACGATAGGCCACTTTGTTGAGCCATGATTTGTGGCCAGGTCGCTTCTAAAAAAAGAGCTACATAGCTCAGTGAGCCTTACCTGGTCAAATAAAAAGATAGACCGTGAACCCACATTAAGTTTTGAAGTGTCACTGGCAGGTCACGGGACAGACCCAGATGCTACGGGTTTAGGAACGTATCGTGACCAGCACGGTGAGGTGATGGTCAAAACTATCCCATTTACTCACATCCAGCAGTGGATTGACGGAGGGCTGAACATTATCATAATAATACGTAACATTAATGAGATCTTCTTTGGTTCTTTCGGTAAAGTCACGTAGAATGAGAATAAAATAATAAAATTAAATAAGACAATAAAATACTCACGACGTTTCGGCCACAACACAAGTAGCCTTCTTCAGGTGAAAGAACAGAAGTGTCGGGACGACAGAGCTTAAAAGACGCTACGAATCTTAACAGCGTTCATTCAAGCTCTGTCGTCCCGACAGTTCTGTTCTTTCACCTGAAGAAGGCTACTTGTGTTGTGGCCGAAACGTCGTGAGAATTTTAGTGTCTTATTTTATTTTATTATTTTATTCTCATTCTACGTGACTTTACCGAAAGAACCAAAGAAGATGAATCCTTGCAGTCACGAAAGCTTTAAATCGAAAATGAATGAGATCGTGCCAGCCGTGTGCCGCGGGGAGGGCAGCCTCACCGCTGCGTCTTCACGGTCAGCTCCACCGGGCGTCCGATGTCGCGGCCCCCGAGCGCGAAGCGGGGGTTGAAGTACTCGGCGGCCGTGATCGCCGTGGGATTGGTGGGGCTCGCCATCTGCGTGATCTGTGCCTGGGTGGTGGAGGAGGTGGAGAGAGACGGCCACGGATCGCGGCGCAATAACGAGGGGCTGCCGTTGGGCTCTGAAGTTGTTGCAGGTTTTATCTCCCAACACAACCGGTGGTGCTGAAGTAACTAATCAGTGCGCGTTGTTCACGTGACAAACCTTACTGATTTGCTGTGTTGGGTGGTGGTGGGTTAACGACACATTTATATGATCTTGATTTGAAGCTTTCGTGACTGCAGGAATCCATACTCTTTGGTTCTTTCGGCAGTCACGTAGGTAGAAAATAAAACCAAAATCGCCTTGGCCTTGGCTCAAAATAATAATTTTTATTTAGTTTAATTTTTATACCTACGTGACTTTAGCGAAATAACCAAAGGGTGCGGACACATTTATGTTTACGCGGTTTAACCCACAGACCTTGATTATGAATATTGGTCGCGAAAGCCTACGTTGTCGCTTTCAATTCAAAACGCCTCTCGCTCTCTCTCTCCGTCTGCTTCTTCCTAAGCACCGCTCCACTTGGGAGAACTCTCCCCGCCGTCTAGTTTCCAAAGTTCTTTGAATCGCCCTGGCTCAATTAATAAGTTCTTACAACCGCCTTGGTTTAATTGAAGACGTTTTTACAATCGCCTTGGCTCAATTAAGACGCGATGACTGCAATTGGGCCTTTGTGCCTGTGCTCCCAGCAACCGTTATTAAAGTACCGGTACATTCTCGGTGGAGTCGATGACAAACCGTGGAAAGTTAGGCAAGGCTTAGTCTGCAAGACTTCGTTTAGTTGTCTTAGCCTCTGGGCTAGTTGACTCATTTCGTCTACTATTAGTTATTAAACGTAGCTGAAATGTACATCACCCCCTCCCCCCACCACCACCACCGTTTTACACAAATGTCAAATTTGTTAGTAAAATCATCTCGGTTTGCGCCATCATTCAGAATATATAATTTCATCTCGTCGGTCACAGTCGTGCTTATGTTGGTGGACAGTCAATCGTCGCTGTGACCCTTGGTTTTATTCAACTCGCAGTAATTTTCCGACTCAACCACTTTGCTGACGAATATTTTTCATCGGTAATTTTCCTAAACAAAATCAACGATGGAGGTGCGCAAACAATACCGCTTGTAAAATGATCTCCGCGCCGCAGGAATCGCCACTTTCCTTCCCGAGAGGGTTAGAACGTCGAGTCACCGTGCCACAGATGCCGTGTTTTGTTTACAGTCTAGTAGATTTACTGACCTTTTCCTTAATACCTTCATGTTTGCCATCAGTTTATAACAAAAAAAGGGCTTAATCCTGAAAGGACAGGTGTAATCGCTTTAGTGCCACTGGATACACATCATCGAGACCAATGATTGGTTTAAAACAATTGCCTTGCACCCCCGTAGCTGATAATTGGAAAAGCATTCCTGCAACAATCTTTCACGGTTTGGGAATAATTCTTCACTCTCCATCCATTTGCAAAATCCCAGTTCCCTAACCTTGAGCGACAATCTGTAAAAGCAATAAATGTGGCCTGTCTCATGTTACCGCGTGTTGTTCAAAACGAACCTCAGACTGCGAAAAGCACTTGTGTTTAAAGCAAGACCGTAGCCATGGAGTCAACATTGGGGGGGACCAATTCTTCCAGGGTGTCTGGGGGTCCCAACCCAGAAAAATATCTAAATTAGAAAACTAATTTCCTGCCTAAAATATAAAAAAATTCACGAACACATGGGATGGACTTTATTTTTTTTTACAATGTCTAATCGTGTATTGTATTACATTGCTCTGTTTTTACTTTTTTTACCATTTCTTGTTTCATTGTATGTAATGGCAGAGATTATAATATGAAGACAAGTCCAGATATTGTGGCCAAGTTTTAGCAAATTGTTGTTTTTTATTTACATAGCATAGCAATTATTATTTTATAGCAATATATTGGGGGGGGGGGCATTTTGAGCATATTTGAATATTGGGGGGGGGGAGGTGCCCCCCCCCCAATATATTATAATTACGGCCTTGGTTTAAAGCAAAGCTGCTATTAATCATGAAACGAATGTTTTTAATTGCAATTCATTTTGTACAACACTTTGGTGGCCAATTATTTTCAGAGCTGCAGTCAAGCGACTTCAGCTGTGGAGTATTGATCGCATACATGTAATTCCTCACCCTATATTGCAGGTGCTTTTGCCTATGACCACATGACCCTGAATGCACCCAGTCTGATCAGACTTAGGAAGCTTATGCAGAGTTGAGCTTGGTCAGTGCTTTGATTGTGAACTGTTTTAGACTAAACTATAAACCATTTTAAACTATACACTATTTTTTTATTTCATCAGGTAAGGCCCACTGAGCTATATATATATCTTTCTTTTTCAAAAGTGACCTGGCCACCAATGATAGCTCAACGAAGTGGATTATCACGTGGACACTTATCACAGGCAAATACTCGAAAAGCGTGTTTATAAATGTCGGGTGGAAAACCGGAGGCGTCAGAGAACAAATCCACACGACCAGGGCGAGAGAGAAGACACTGAAACTCCAAATATGCAGGCGTCAGGGTCGGGATCGTACCTACGACCTCCTGTATACCAGGCGAGATAGTTAACATCTCGCCACCGTGGCGTAGCTATCCGTGGTTGTGCCGTATTGCTCTTTTGTTGTGCTTGAGTCGTGCCGCGTGTTGGGAGCTCCTCCGGGAATTGTAACCGCCTCTTTTCCCTCCAATGTACCTGTTTACTAAGCTTTTCACTTTCAGTGACAAAACGACTCTCAGCTAATCCAAAACTCTACAAGAATAAAGACGAAAGCGCTCGGTACAGGAGTCAATGACAGTAATACATTACATGTATAAAGCGCCTTTCTGCAAGGTACTCAAGGCGCTGTACATCAAAAGTAATGAATTCATGAATACAATGTTGGCCAAAGGGAGTGAAAACTAAATTTACAGAAAATAATTACCTGGTAAACATTTTTCACAAGCGTGCTCAACAGCTGAATAAATTTGATTTATTTCTTGGCCGTGATGACGTTCTACCAAATCCAACACTAATTTTCAGCAGTAAACTTTATGCGATTGAGAAATGCTAAAAATAAGCCTTTATAAACCGAGTCTCACCCCTAAAAGCAGCGCCAATGTATTGTTTCCCCCCCTCAACGCCAGTCAATCTTCCATTAACAGCTCATTAACCAGCTGTAATCAGATATAAAAAAAACTGCAACGTGTTTCATCCCTGTCAATCTGACAGACTTGACTTCAAACATTCCGCAACTGTCAATTGCGTGCGGTGGACGCGCGTGCGCGGGTTTGTGTGCGACGTTTAAAAAAAAATTGCATTTTTGAAACGAATGAAAGAGGTGAATGAAAGCACACACACACCACATTGTTCGAGCCGACATGCTGCTCGGCAATCCCGAGGAACGACTGCAGGGGGGTGGTTTTCACTCCTGCAGGTAAACAAAACAGAATAATCTCGTTGTAATGATTACACTCGCTGACAAGGTGCACCACGCAGCAGCGTTTCTCAAAACTTCAGTCCACGCAAATCTCGCCTATGTTCGTCGCATGCGCCTGATAAATCCATGGATCTTTAATATCGTGTAGCTGGATCTAGGAGTATGGATCTAGGATACCTGTCAGGAACACGATTCTTGAGAAATTCTGAGAGGTACAGCAGGACTGGTGTTCTCTGCAGCCCTGTTTGTAAGGCAAGTATTTTAAAAAGATAACCTCGACTGGTAGCCAATGCAGATCCCTGGGCAGTAGAAGAGAGACGATGTGCTCTGGACAGGCCTCGCTGTGTTGGTAATTGTCATTGCTCCACCGTGGAGGAGTTGCGGGGTGGTAATGCCTGGAGCTCAACGAGACGCTCGTATACAGTACGACGTGCCATAAATATAACTGTGTAAATTATTGAGTACATTTACAGCCAATTTTTGTCAGTCCACTGCTGGATGAAGGCCTCTCCGCTCTTTGCAAGTTGTGGTGGTTGTTTTAAATCGCACTTCGCACCGGCCGTTGAAGGTTGGTGAAGGCAAGGAGCATAAATGCGGGGGGCATAGAAGTAGAGTACAACAATGGATTTTAGTGAACTGCCAACAACGCAGCCTCGCATATATATACAGTGCATTAAATCAAGAAGAGCACAGATTGAACGCATTAACATGCATGTATGTTGAACTTCTTTCACAACGTACGTAGCCACCCGTGCTAATCGGAGGTGCAGAAATATATACATAGCTTATCGCTGTGTATATAATTTTAAGGAATTTTGAAATTGAAGGAAAAGAACAAATCACATTGTTGGGTTTTTTTTAAAGACGCTCACAAATTACGTTTTTATTCCAGGGAAAACCATATTGCACAAAATTTGCTAACCAATATTAAACGGTAACCGAAAACTGCTTTTGTGGTTAGCTTTTAAAATGTAGAAAGTAATTATTACTTTATATATATTTACAAAAAGATGTTCACTTCAACTGGGAAGTTGGCAGATTAATTCCGCACCATCTGCACGAATATTTATAGACAGACAGAAAACTAATTTGGAGACTTTTATTGCACATAATCTTACAAAAAAAGAGTGAAGAAACATCTTGATAAGATGTATTCTTCCTCAGTTATCCCATATCTTACATCAATTTTTTGAAGTCCTCCAAAACTCCCCACTGACGTTAGTCAGTGTTCCAGGTTTTAACGTTTCGTGGATGTGACATCTAATTTGGCTGGTCCAAAAACATTATTGACGTTTCCCTAATTTTAGGAGCACATCAAGCAATGCGACCTATTAAATGCAATCATCGTCATAATTAGCCATGATCACTTCACTGCTGGATTAAGGCTACCCTGAGCCGCCATCATCTCTCATGATCCACCCAAAAGAACTGATTTCATCGTCCCATCTCCTTGGTGGACATCCTTTCAGTTGCGTTCCATTTGTTCCTGTCACTCCGTTTTTGTTCTTGACCGTTGGCCATCATCCCCGCTCGCCCTGACCGCGACCTGCTCTGCTCAGGCCCACTTGCTTATCTCACCCGTTTGAACGACGTCGTGAACCCCAGTGTATATACTCGCATATCACCCACATGTTCCTCTTTCTGTCTCTCGGTGTACGTTTTAGCCACGCATCACTCGATGAAAAAGAAAGTCGAGGCTTAGACGAGAGTAACTGCATCTGCCCACGTTGTATCGTAAAACTTTGAAGAGGGCCAGTGTCAAAAAGTGAAACGATCAATTTGTTAAAATAAAGTCTGATCGTGCACCAAATGCACACCACATTCACACAAAGCAGCTGCGGAGTAGCACACTTTCATTGTTTACACTAATGCTTTCAAATGTGCATGGATAGTCCATAAACCGCTCAAGTGCAGCTACGTTAAATAATACAGCAAGGGGATAAAGCGAAAGTAAAAAAATGCACGCAAACACACACACAGGGCATGCATTTACATTTTTAGTTACTGGCGTCTTTAATTGACAAGCTGAAGTGTGTGCATTTTGGAGACCGAGGAGCAACCTTTGGTTTTGTTTTTATCCTGGTCAGAGAGGTGCTCCGTCCGAGTGCACGTCACCAGCTCCACGTGGGAGGCGCTGTACACCTGCAGCACAACGATCAGCCGCGCCCCGTGCTGCGATCGTTATTCTTAAACAAGACATTTCTCATCTCCCCCCCCCCCGACCCTAGTCCCACACTCAGACATTTTATTCCAACTGTCCAATCTGATTAATATACCATGAGACCAAGTGTCTCGTTCTGAATGCTCGCCGGGCTTTGCATCACCCCGTGTGAGAGAACGGCTTGCGGAAGCAGACTTCACAGAACTGCTTCTGAGAAACATCAAGTGCTCTGCTTTTCCCATACACCTCGCTACAGGGGAAAAAAATGTTGTTACATGCCAATAAAACTGAAATGGATTTCGCAGAGGTAAAATGTTGCAATCTGAAGTACAAATCCAAATAGAATCAGACTGAGACCAACAACGTATTGACACACTTGAAAACCTGGTTTAACAATGAGTGGTTGAAGTCCAGATTTAAACTCGGCGATGCTGGATCCTGAGCCACCCAGCCACCCCCATGCCGTGATAGTTGATGCTGAGGCTGGTGCCATTAATAGGATAAATATTAACCCAGCTTGAAGGTGTTAAGGCATCCTATAATGGACTGGATAATATCGAATATACACATTTTCAGCCGTTCTGTGGATATTGCGATCTCATTTACCTGCAGTAATATCTGTACTGTAACGTATAAGAATATGTTTCAATTGGGAATGCAATGCGAGCAAGCCTTGGGGATTATTTATAGTGGGGCACTTTTTAACTAAAGGCCATGCTTGTGTTTTTACAGTTAATCTAATCGGAGAGAGTTTTACATTTCTACTGGGAAGGTTGCCAGTGCTGCATTGTCAGCGTCTGAAGTCACCACTGCTGAGCAACAAGTTATTGGTACAAAATTAACAACATCCTTTGCATATGCCGCCCAAGGAAAACAGGCAAGGTGTGTGCAAATCGAATTCCGTCTAGACAAAGACATCGTTGTTAATATTTTATAATATATATAGCTGCACACACGTGCACATTTATAAGTGCTACCTTTGGGGCAGCTACTCTAACGGAATTGTGCTGACAGGAAGACGTTGGTTGCTTAGTTTCACCCTAAATGTGTCATCCAGTGACCATGGGACTAGAGCGGTGGTTCTCAAGAGTGCGGTCCCCGGTGCCTCCAGGTGCTTCGCGGGGCTGCGATGCAAATGCAGGTCGATCCGTAAATAATGACAACGTTTCTACCTTTTGTTTCGTACATTAATATTTTACTTAGGATATTTTATAAAAAAAATTAAGTTAGGTAAAGCTACCCTGATTAAACTAAGTTCTAAGTGCCCCCCCGCCCCCCACAAAAAAAACCTTATAGCTGTGTTAAAAAAAGATATAAGTTCCTGTATTGTGAATAACTTAGCATTACTGGTATTTAGAGACAAAAGTGAATGCATTTTGTCACCATGGGTGGGTGGGCTGGGTGGCCCTTGGAAATATTTGCATTGGCTGAGTGGTCCGCAAGCCAAAAAGAAACACTGAAGGTAAAAAAACTCGACTGAAGGTACATAAACTTACTCTTTGGTTCTTTCGGTAAAGTCACGTAGGTATAAAATAAAATAAGCATGTTCACGTAGATTTTGATTTAGAGCTAAGAATATGTTCACGTAGCCTCGATTTCCCTACTTCAGGATCACTGCTTAGGGCAATGGGAAAGCATTATTGATGTTTTATTCCATCAAGGGAAATGTTTTACTTGATGTCGTATTTGTCTAATTTCACACACAATTTCACAGGCTGTGCGCTCAAATCTTATTTCTACGGCGATAATGGTGTATTGACTTTCATAGCAACATCTTGCCACCTTGCAGGGAACTGACGCGTTAATAATTTCCTTGATGCGAATCTACAATTGAGGAGCCTTCAGGAGAGTGATAATTACTTTAAAGATGTGTACGCGTAAGAAGCTCTTGCAATGTGTGAAATCGACGTGTATAACGTAACAAAGCGAGTCACGGAGCTGGTGGGGGCCGGTAATGCAGGAAATAAAAATGCGATGTGTCGTCTCACCTTCGTTTCATAACCGTTAATTGTTTCACTTTTTTCGCTTCTCCACCCCCAGATTCCGGACTTGTTCCTGGGGAATCAAATACAACTTTAGCAGCACACACAGCAGCAGCAGCAGCAGCCTCATTCTGCACCTTCACTTCTCTTCCTCCATCTAATCCCCACTTGCTCCCTCTCGCCCTCCCCTTCCCTGACTCAAAACACTGCACCTCCACAAGAGGTTTCTTGAGCCACGACTCGTGGAGGCAGGGTTACGGTAGTTTCCTGTTGCCTTCTGGGTGCAGTTACACCTTTTGGGCATCAGGGTGGCGGAGTGGTAACACTTGTTGCCTCACAGGTTCGATTCCCGACTTTATGATTGGAGTTTGCATGTTCTCTAGCTTTTCTACATGTAGCTGGCATTCGTTAAACATCCGAATACTAAACACATTACTCAATTGAGTTTATACATGTAAAAATCATCCCTTGCTGCGAAACTTGCCAAGACTCTCCTGAATAAGAGTATTGAGACTCAGTGAGGCTTCACTGGGTAAACTAGCATAATAATTAATATAACCTTGTATTAAGACACACATTTGATTAATCATCATCAGCCTTGATCTATCTACTGCTTCGTTCTCTCATGGCTTTGTGATGCAAAAGTCCATCCAGCTTCTGCATATAAGCTCATTTCATCGTTTTGCCTGTGCTGTGAATGTCCTCTGGGACATGTTCTATCCTCTGCTTACTGGACACAATTGTGACTTATGACTTTAGGCAATCAAACGGCATGGAGCGAATGAGAGCCATCTGGCTCGGTGGGGCTGCAGTGTGGCAGGGTTGCCACCCTGAGATTTGCTTTACGAGATAAACTGACCTACACAATTTCCTAATAACGTATTAATGCACGTTTAATAGGCGTTTAAAATTGAAACACGAAGAGGACAAGTTACGCAAAATGCACTTAACAAGAGAAAACCCCATCCCGACCCAGCAGCACCATTAGGGCTTTGCTGGCTATTATGAGGCCTCACCAAACTCGGGTTAGTAAAATAGCATGCCATCTACACACAGGGTGTGTATACACCTATGCAGGCGTGGTAGCTCTCCTGCGCTCATTGCGAATTGCACCCAGAAGGATACAGTTCCTGTGTGCAGTTTTTGGTCCGGCTACTGCTGGATGGGGCACCCTCCCCCCATGCCATGCGGGTTTGACCAAACGTCACTGCACCAGTCAGTGTGGACTGGCGAAGGCGGGGAGCACGGAAAATGTGCAGTATAGAGGACAGGTCAAAGATGGATTTAGCTGCACTGCCCTCTGGTGCCATCCACCACGTAGGCCTGCAGCAGCCAATAATAAACCTGCTGTGCACGGTGGTCACCCATCCAATAACTATCCAGACTCGGCGCTGCTTAGCTTCCGAGTTCTGACAACATTTGGCACATTCTGATTGATGTGGTCACAAGCGCCAACGGCGATACGGTGTGCGGGCGATCTGGAAGAGGAGCTGTGGGACTCCCGACTGCTTCAACTCGACGGTTATGACCGTGCGCTCCCACATCCCGTTATCATCGACAGCCATGATCAGTCCACTGCTGGATGATGGCCTCCCCACCACGTCCACCCCCATCACCCTCCCCCCCCCCCCCCCCCCCACCAAGTTGCCACCTGTCGAGTCCAAATCCCAACGCGTCTCGAGCCGGCGAGCGTGCGACGCGGGGTCCCGCACCTCTCAAACTGGATGTTCTTGGTGTTGACGTGCGTGGACACGACGGGCGACGAGAGGCGCAGCAGGAGCTGGGCCTCGGAGGGGCGCACGGCCTGCAGCAGCGCGTCCGTCTCCGGGGCGGCCAGAGACAGCGTCTCCACGTACACCAGGCAGCGGTCGTGGTCCACCTCCAGCACCACCGCCCCGTTGTCTTGAAAGAGTTTGGCGCGGCGCGCATGTTACGTACACGCCGTCCCGTAAAGGGTGACTTGCAGGGCGAAGCAAAAACCATTCCGTTTTATGGAATTTGGTTTTATTATCGTCGTCATCATCATACGTTTTATTTATGTGCGACATTTTGGCGTACGGAGGATGTACGGCATTTTCTGTGCACTAAATAGTGCCTCTGGAACGAGGCCACTTTGGCTCGTGATGTTGTTTGGCTTGGTATGAAATGGGTCTCGTCTTGGCAAGACTCTCGTGTTGTTGCCCACACCTCTGGGAACTCCCATGCAGCCTCCCTCCTCCTCCACGCGTTAACCAGACTCCACCCTTGATTAGCCTCCAGTTCAAACACGACCGCAGCCTCGTTCAAGACAACGGACAATGTGGCATCACAGTCTACTCCCGCACCTTCACACTGTGCCTGCATATACAGATAACCCGCCGTGTTAATCTACTTGCTACCCATTACCAGACTGAGACATTTTATTTAACGAGTGTCTGTTTGCAGAGTGGGGCTTTTAAGAGATTCTGGCCGTGCATTGCATATTAACCCAAACGTAACGCTTATATAATGGAACCCCCAACGATGATTACACATATTTTTTACGCACCCTGGAAGCACAACATTGTGCAATATCATATAAGTATGGTCAAACACGCACCCCCACCCCCCGTTTAAAAAGGCAGTACGTTATGTTTTACAAATTATATCTGCCGATGACTCTCTCTAATGTGTTTTCAGGATGTGCCGCATTCTTGTCCGGCCGTGAGGTTCGACGTTTCGCTCCACGTGCCTTCTTTGTCGCAATTTGCAAAAAACCCGACGTTAACTATTAAGACAGTCCTGTATTTGATGCTCAGTCAATCAAATATATATATGTAAATACCGCATAGCAAACATAACATCAATAAAGGCGTCTCGGAGCGCTTTACATAAAATAAAAGTTCACATGGCTGTCCAACACTTAGCATGTATAAAATACAAGACGTTTAGTTTAACATTTTAAAGCAATGTATACCCAAGGCAATCCAATTTAATACCATTAAACACTTGCATCACAAGGCCAATTTACTCAAATCAAGGAGTAGCACGGTTGCTGCTGCAAGTGGCGGTATTGTAAAGGGCCGCTGTGTTTCCATCGGTGTCCCTTTCTCAAGTGGAGGAATTCCTCTCGTTTCGGGGCAGGCTCGAGCACATACTCTCAACAGGGGACGGCGACGCACACCACCCTTTGGGAATGGCATGCAAGCCGCATTCTGCAACAAACAAGAAGCATCCGATCTTCCGAGAGCGGGCTAGTGGCCGCGTGACCAGTTGCAGTAAATGGCAAGGCCATGCACACGACAAGACTCGCTCGCTCGCTCGCTCGCGGTGGTGGACGCGTGGTGCGAGGGGACGTTTGGAGGTCTGTGTACGTTGCCGCCTTACCGGCCGGGGCTATCTTCTTGTAGCACAAGGGACATTCCAAATCGACCTTCATCTCCGCATTCATTGCAACGTGAGCTTTCTTGAGTGTTTTACATCATATTGCGTAGGTTACACTGCTTTGACGTTTTAAATTAAACGTCTTGTATTTTTTATATATATGTTACGCGTGTGTATTTTCAGTGTGGGGGGGGGGTAATCATATGCTCGTATTTGAGAAGATGTCGGTAATTATCATCAAGTGGAGAAAAGTGAGCGGGATGAAAAGAGTAATCGGGGGAAGTTCTCTGTTGTGTTTTCAGTTGTATCGCCCTGTTGTTTTGGAATGATGTCCAACGTTTCACTCTCAGCACCTGGAGTGCCAAACAACGCGCCATACAAAACCCGAGCACACTTCAGAATCACAATCAGAACCTCTATTTATCCCGGAGGAATCCGATGAGCTATGAAGCACAGGTGTCCACCAGTAGGGGTGGGTCAGAAAGTTACGCAACAAACAATTACAAAAAAAAAACACGACAGGAGTGCAAAGTATAGGAAAGGTAAAGACAAAGACGGCGAGGCGGTACAACCGTGAACATCTACACGCAGCAGTAGCAATGAGCAAGGTCTAGGGCAGGCCCGGGAGGGAGAGGAGTCCGTTTGGAATAATCCAGGGAAGGAAAACTATGTGGATCGGGCACGTGCTCCAAGGAGGAGGCAGCTTGATGAACAACGAAGTTCTTGAAGGGCGGATGTTCGGAAAAGGAGGCCAAGAGTCCGAACAACAAAAATGCTGCTCGATGCCTGAAGGAGGGAGGCTGTGTGTGTGGCGGAGAAGGTGCAAATGAAGGACTCGACCCCTTACCTGTCTCCGCGTGTTGGTGAGGAGAGCACTACGCAGTGAATCGAAGAAAACAGGATGGGAGAGAGTTTTTTTTTTTTATGTTGAACTTCTTTCACACCCTACGTAGCCAACCTTGCTAATCGGAGGTGTGGGGGAAGAGGAAACAAAAACTAAGGACCACTTTTTGGCATAGCACTAAGTTTCTGTGAACACGCTCACCTTGCCCTTTGAATATGAAGCTTCGTTTCCCTCGCTGCCAGGTCATGTGATCGAAGCCCAGGAGGGTAGTGTCGACACGGAGGTTTGAGCCGCACTTCCACACCTTGTAGACATCGCTTGGACACACGCGGGACACCAGAGGCACTGGGCGGCACACACGCACAGGCAGGAACGCCGGTGAGCGCCAGCGCTGCAACCATAAAAAAAAATCTTCATCATATAATATGATGGAATGCTTTCACAATGTGACGGTTATCACGATATCAGTTTCTTATTGCGGTGTAACACGGTTGACTACGTACGGTGCGAAAGAATTTCAGCAAACAAGAACACGCGTCAGAATCACAATCCGAATCTCTATTTATCTTGGACGAATCCGATGAGCTATGAAGCACGGGTGTCCAGTAGGGGTGGGTCAGAAAGTTACAGCAACAAACAATACAAAAACACAATAGGAGTGCAAAGTATAGGAAAGGTAAACAAAAAGAGAGCTAGGCGGTACAACCGTGAACACTACACGCAGCAGTAGCAATATACATACATGTACATACATGTATGTAAATGTATGTATATATGGGTATGTGGGGAGCGATAGTGTAGCGGTTAGCGCGCTGCGCTATGAACCTGGCGACCTGGGTTCGATTCCCGCTCACGGCCAACACCAGTGACGATTATCTGAACCGGTCCCGGGCCTCCCCTAGGTCGACTCAGCCTCAAATGAGTACCTGGTGCGATGTGTAAACATTGCCACTAGGGAGACAAAGGCGGTCAGGCGTGGTGCTGACCACCCACCCCCTCGTGTACCGTTCCGGCCTTCAAAGGTGCTCGCTAACAGCACTTGCCCCTACAGACTGTTAAGGCTATATGGGGGATCTTTTTTTGTATATTTAACTTATTTCTCACCGTACGGCTTTGTACGGTGCAAAGCCAAACATGCTAAACGGAGGTGGGACGAAAGGACAACAAACTAAACACAGCATGGGACCTTCCTTTGCCAGTACCAAAATATGAGAATAAGCTTTTCCCCTTTTATCTGGCAACAAAACAGGTGCTAAGTTAAAACACCAAACTGAAACCTCTTACAAGGAATCATGTCTGCATTAACCACAATACTTGTGGTCAAAATGCTAAAAAAAAACACTGATAATATATGCATTGTCTTTGAAACTGATTGGTCCACACCAGAGACCGCTTTCTTTCGAGCCAAAAGGCGTCCTCTGGCCTAACACCGTTTGAGACGAGGCTCAAAAGAAAGCTGTCTCTGGTGTGGACCAATCAGTTTCAAAGACAATGCTGCATATATTATCAGAGGATGTTTTTTGTTTGCATTTTGACCACAAGTATTGTGGTTAATGCAGGAATGATTCCTTGTAAAAGGTTTCAGTTTGGTGTTTTAACAACTTAGCACCTGTTTTGTTGCCAGATAAAAGGGGATAAACGTATATCTCAAACTAAACACAAAAATCAGTTCTAAAGAAATTAGTTTTCAGTCTATATTTAAAAGTGCAAAGCTCCAGTGGCTTCCTAATATCGGCAAAGTCAAATTGTATTTAACATTGGTATTGTATTGATTGTGAGTCTTTGCTGTACTTCCAGTACAAATGAAAATGACTCAAAAGTTCATCAATAGCACTTCACTCACCACAAGCCTGCCATGAGTCTTCTAATCGTTAAGATCTCTCTCTCTCTCGCTTATAACGCACATGCGGTCAGTCACACAAAACGTAATTAAACAACAAATTACCTACGAAAATGATGGCATCGTATTAATCGTCATGCCTTCAATTTATACCGGACCACATTTAGCAAAGCACTAATTTAATGGATAATAGCGAACCGTTTACAACTTCATTGTTGGGTTTGTCACTTGATAAATATTTTATCAGGGAATAAAATACTTTAGAAAAATCTATTGAGCAATGATACTTATGATACAATTATTTAATGCAAAACGGATGGCAATTGTATGATATATCATCGTATTGCCGTATCTGGGCTACCCTGATGAGCAGAAAGAATGAAGAGGCACTCTGTCCTGTTTAAACGTAGGGTTTTATTTAACCCATATTTTTTTTGATAATCTGAATTGAAAATGTAACTTGTGTACCACACCCTGATAGACGGTGCTCAAGTACAGTACCTCACTTAAACTGCGACTTATTTCCTCTCGAATTTCAAGTTGGTTCCATCAGTGTTTTCAACAAAATTAAATGATAAAAATGTCAAGTAAAAAAAGATGTTGTTTAAATTCTTCTTCATTGATTTTTTTGTTATTTTATTAAAAAAAATTGTGCGTTCTTAAATATATGTAATTGTTGTTATCGCGATAAACCATGCCATATCTTAAGTCTGTCCTCTCCGGTTGCCTGGGTGAAAAGCGGGGCTGTTTATGCCCTTTGCCCAATCCAATCAACCCGTACGGACACACCGCCACGTGCGCTAGCTGCATCGTGACCTGGTGACCTTGCTGTGCTTCACCGTGCAACCATTCACGTCTGCAGGATTACAACCCAGAGCTTCACGCGCACCGAGGAGTCGCGATATCTCTCGCGGGGTGGGGAGGGTTTTGAGAGGTAGCATGCCAGCCAGACCTGGGTGACGATCACCTAGACGTGCCGCTTCGTGGAGACAATCACGGTAAATCACTGTCGAGATGTCTCCCCTTTCATCCAGATTTATTACACAACGATTAATGGTAACTGACAAAGTGCAAAAGAAAAAACCTATATATATAAAGGCTTGGAAGTTCTTATGACCTATGTAGCGTTAGAATATATTAGTGTTAGCCACAACGTTAGAACGTAATAATATTACAAGGTTCGTATTGAGGAAGATGATTAAAAGTTTGCCTTTTAAAATTAGATCGCGTTTGGAAGCGTTATAAATCTACCTCGTTATTGTATTGCACATTTCCTCTTGCAAAATAAAACATTGAGGTCTGTGACGACTTCCACCGTTATTTTAAACGCTGACGAGCCATAATAACCACGACGAGGCCCCCCCCCCCTTGTCCTCAGGGATCTCATTAATCGGGAGGTGCTCCGAACACGACCGCCGCAAAAGGACGACCCTGCAAAGAGCACCTAATGGATTTGGGTTGCCAAGAAGAGACCGGTGCAACAAACAAACCCGAGGACAACGCACGCAATGCAATCTGCATGGATTGGTTGGCAAGACTCTTTTTGGATAGGGCTTCAGATGATGTTTGTTTTTTGCTATTAAAAAAAAAACAATGCAGACTCTGGAAGATACTTTATGTCACTAAGAATGACGTAAGAATAACATTAGAATTTTCCTTCTCGTTCACTTCAAATTGGATTATTTATTTGCTGACCGGAATAGATAACCTTTGTCTGCATTGTGTTGTGTTACATATTTAAGGGAATTTTCATCTGTTTTTTGGACGGATGTGTTTTTTTATGTCCTGTCAATTTTACAATTCTATAATCTTGCTTTTGAGTCGCACGAAACAAAGGGCTGTATCATGGCCCAGACCCAGCGCTCGCGCATGCACCACTTGTTGCAGAGTTTCACGGTTCGAACCCAGCGGCTGCCCTTGTTAATACTACAGTGTGTATTAAGCGTAAAAATACTGGCCGTATGCTTGACAATGGGGGGGGGGACGTTAAAGAACCCGTAACATCATTCGAAAAGAGTAGAGCATTGTGTGCTGGCGTGGTCCAACTTGAAAAACTACCTGCAAATTATTCAATGGGAGTATACATCCGAAAACATTTCCCCCCCCCCCCCCCCCCCCCCCCCCCCGAGTAGTGCGAAACCTTGGCAGGACTCTCTCGAAAACAAGTCATGAGACTCAGTGAGGGTTTAACGGGTAAACAAGTGTAGTAGTAGTAGTAGTAATAATACACGAGCATGCATGTGACACGCACTAGTCATTGCTGCACAGGAGCAGGGGATTGTTTGGTGTAGCATTTGAGGTTAGCAACTCCGTGTTTACTACCTTGAAGCTCGCAAAGAAATATGGGGCAACCATACAGTGAGGTGAGCAGACTCGACCACAACTGAATTTTTAATAGCGACAACGCTAATATTGAATGCATCCGTAAAATTACTCAGATCAAGCATCGCCACACTCTTACATCTATGCTATGTCTGGTTTCAATAATTGTACATCCATACAATTACTCAAATCAAACATCACACAGAGTGAGCGTATTTTATAAACTGCTCTGACACATTTGTGTAAATTATTTGAGTATGCTGCATTGGCCAGTGTTGCACAAGCACAATTAACAAAACAATCAACAAAACAACTTACACTTAACTGTCTTGAAAGAAAAAAAAATATGTAAAATTGGTGATGTTTCGGGCAATGGCCCTTCTTCATGTCACATGTCAGGTGTGTTGAGTTTATTTGACACGTTGTGTTCTCAATGCCATTTTTAACGCTGAAAGTTTAAAGTTAAACGATCTAAAATGCAGCGTGGTGACGTATAGTCAAATAACCCCCCACGATCCACATGGCATGGCGAGGCCCTAGTCCAGCAGCGGATCGTGTACAGTAGATGACCAATGTTAATCTGGCCAAAAAGTATTGCTTTTTCGCATATTGTTGAGTTGTGTAGCATTAACTGTACCCTTGCCCTATGGTGAATTGCTCTGTTGTTGGGGTGCCCCAGTGGCAAGATGTCTGATCCCTCGCCTGGTATGCAGGAGGTCGTGGATTTGATCCCGACCCTAACACCTGTATATATGGCATTTGCATGTTCTCCCTGGTGTATTCGCGTGGATTTTTCTCCGGGACCTCCAGTTTTTCCCTCCACATTCAGAATCAACATGCGTTTGGAGTATTTGGCTGCTATAAATTACCACATGACAAAGCTACTTCGTTGAGCATCATTTGTGGCCAGGTTGCTTCTGAAAAAAAGCAATATAGGTCAGTGGGCCCTACTTGGTCAAATAAATAAAAAAACATTGAATACACATGGTAAAACTACTTTTGAGCTACAAAGGAGTGTGGGAATTGAGGCAAAGCTGTTTGATTCCGGTATGTACTAGTATGTGTATACAGTGAGGGAAAAAAGTATTTGATCCCCTGCTGATTTTGTACATTTGCCCACTGACAAAGAAATGATCAGTCTATAATTTTAATGGTAGGTTTATTTGAACAGTGAGAGACATAATAACAAAAAAATCCAGAAAAACGGATGTCAAAAATGTTATAAATTGATTTGCATTTTAATGAGGGAAATAAGTATTTGACCCCCCTATCAATCAGAAAGATTTCTGGCTCCCAGGTGTCTTTTATACAGGTAACAAGCTGAGATTAGGAGCACACTCTTAAAGGGAGTGCTCCTAATCTCAGCTTGTTACCTGTATAAAAGACACCTGTCCACAGAAGCAATCAATCAATCAGATTCCAAACTCTCCACCATGCCCAAGACCAAAGAGCTCTCCAAAGATATCAGGGACAAGATTGTAGACCTACACAAAGCTGGAATGGGCTACAAGACCATTGACAAGCAGCTTGGTGAGAAGGTGACAACAGTTGGTGCGATTATTCGCAAATGTAAGAAACACAAAAGAACTGTCAATCTCCCTCGGCCTGGGGCTCCATGCAAGATCTCACCTCGTGGAGTTGCAATGATCATGAGAACGGTGAGGAATCAGCCCAGAACTACACGAGAGGATCTTGTCAATGATCTCAAGGCAGCTGGGACCATAGTCACCAAGAAAACAATTGGTAACACACTACGCCGTGAAGGACTGAAATCCTGCAGCGCCCGCAAGGTCCCCCTGCTCAAGAAAGCACATATACATGCCCGTCTGAAGTTTGCCAATGAACATCTGAATGATTCAGAGGACAACTGGGTGAAAGTGTTGTGGTCAAATGAGACCAAAATGGAGCTCTATGGCATCAACTCAACTCGCCGTGTTTGGAGGAGGAGGAATGCTGCCTATGACCCCAAGAGCACCATCCCCACCATCACACATGGTGGTGGAAACATTATGCTTTGTGGGACGATAGACGGGGCCATGTACCATCAAATCTTGGGTGAGAACCTCCTTCCCTCAGCCAGGGCATTGATAATGGGTCGTGGATGGGTATTCCAGCATGACAATGACCCAAAACACACGGCCAAGGCAACAAAGGAGTGGCTCAAGAAGAAGCACGTTAAGGTCCTGGAGTGGCCTAGCCAGTCTCCAGACCTTAATCCCATAGAACATCTGTGGAGGGAGCTGAAGGTTCGAGTTGCCAAACGTCAGCCTCAAAATTTTAATGACTTGGAGAAGATCTGCATAGAGGAGTGGGACAAAATCCCTCTTGAGATGTGTGCAAACCTGGTGGCCAACTTCAAGAAACGTCTGACCTCTGTGATTGCCAACAAGGGTTTTGCCACCAAGTACTAAGTCATGTTTTGCAGAGGGGTCAAATACTTATTTCCCTCATTAAAATGCAAATCAATTTATAACATTTTTGACATGCATTTCTCTGGATTTTTTGTTGTTGTTATTCTGTCTCTAACTGTTCAAATAAACCTACCATTAAAATTATAGACTGATCATTTCTTTCTCAGTGGGCAAACTACAAAATCAGCAGGGGATCAAATACTTCCCTCACTGTAGTTGTGTAAATAGATTATGTCCATACTCACCCCAGCTTGTAAATTCCCATTTCATCTCCACGTAGAAATCTGTTGCCTGTTTGCAAAGAAGAGAAAATGAGTCAGAAGCAAGCTATTGTTGTCTAAAATCAAATTGATCCCTGCAGCTATTCATCACAAATGTGTGCACTGCTGCATATTGAACACACATATCCGAGTAATTAGATACGCTTTTGAAATAATATTTCAGAGGGAAAGTTAATAACATTGCTTAAAGCTTCCTCCAATAATTATATCATTTTTGCCAATGACAGAGATTGGCAAACAAACTGATTACCCTCAACCTATTTTCTTTAATTCCTCAATATTGCAAAACTTCTCCCCCCTTTTGCTTGCTTACAGGTCGGTGCATGGATACCGTGCAGGAAACAAAAAATCCACTGTGCGTGGGAAACATCAGCACCACTTCGCCGCGACAATAACGTACTTGTACACAACGCGAAATGAACGCATTACTAACACAGCATTGACTGGACAGCAGCCGTCGGTTTCAACAACTCACGCATGCAAAGAGATTTTTAAGTGCCGTAAGTGGGGCAAGGGAAGAGGAGAGGGGGCCCCGAGGGACCAGTGGCCTTCATTGGGGGGGGTGGGGGGGGGGGCGCCAAACCAAAGATGTTGAGAACAACCGGCCCCAGTGCACGGTCAGTAATGTGAAGCCACAAGATCATATTTGCCTTAAAACTATTCTCTGCGTTTCCAAATTGGCCGTGTAGAATGTGCTCTTTGATACCACTCCGATTGCATCAAGGTAAGCCTGGCTGAACCATAGCCAGGCTCCAGATATATTTTAAATATACTTACAAATCGTTAAATTGGTTGAAATATCGCAGTGCTTGTTTGTGCTTTGGTATATAATAAACTGTTAAAAAGTTAACTTTTGATAAGGTAAGAAACACATTCATTTTATACAACAATCAAATTGCCTTGTTCGTGGAATTACAGTTTTTACGAAGGTGCATATTTAAAGCAGACATTGCCATTAACACTAACATGTTATCAAGGCAAATTTATTTAATGCACAAGAAGGAATAGTTTAACCACAACTTAATGGCCCGTGTAGTTAATAAAGTTTTTTTTTTTAATACACTATATATAAAGACACCGAGCTAACTTATAGAAAGATCATCGCATATTTGCTTAAGAAATCTGATTAGGTCATCGAGTTCATGTTGGTGATTTAACTTCAAACTTGCCAACAGTATGGGTCTCACTTAAAAATAATTCGAATTTTAAAGCATATATAAGCAGAATGAACCACATTGTCTCCACATTTATATGCAAATATAATGTTTTAGTCCATCGGCCTTGTGGCTTTGTAGACCAATATTTACCAGCAACATTTGTTAAAATCAAGCAAATTCTAGACCGATTTTCACCTTATGTGCATAACCAGCAGGTTCATGCTAGCTAAACAAAAACTGCTGTATCATCACATGTTATTGGCACGATCACCTCCATCTGAACCATTTGGCCCTGTTCAATGCCAAAACTGGCTCATGTCATCTCGAACAAGGATTCGACAGTGCAACGGTCTCCTGCCTGTAAATCAGGTGGCCCATTACGATGTCTTGGTCATTCAATGAGACTTTGCTCCCTTTACACAGCCTTTTACACGATCCAGCGACTGACAAGAATGCATTTGTTTCCCTCATAATTCATCAGTGCGGCCACTCGCTCTCTGCTGAGCGGACAGAAAACGACACCGAGTCACTTCCTCTTCATCACAATAAAGCAGGAAAGGATATTGTTTTCATATCACGGGTCAAATGTGCACTTATAAGACACCGCTGAAAGATAACATTATATATAAAAAAGGAGATTGTTTTCTCAAAGTCGGCCATCGCAAGGTTAGGGTTGGGCATTATTGGACTAAAATCAAAGACAATGGTAAATTACGTGCTGTCGAATGCTTCTTGAGCATAATGCAGACGTGCACACGGATGCTGAAGCAGCACTTCTGAGGGGCAGGGTGACGAATTAATTTTGCTGGTTCGTGTTTGAAGAGGGCTTATACTTGGTTCGCTGCCAATTTCTTAAACTCAAGCTTTGCAGCCCACCGCTACCCACCACAACCGGGTGAAGTTTGGAGCTGTTTGCTGTGTAGCCATGTCATGATGCAGAATCAAACATTTTAATGAATCGAATGTTGAGGATAAATACATAAATTGTGCACATGTGAATAGATGTTTTTACGATTTCAACAAACTAGGATGTTACAGTTAATCAAATGGACCGGACAAAAAAAATATATATATATAAAAAAACATCAATAAGAAATATAAAAAATACAGTTAAAAATTTGATTATTTTTTTTTATCTCCAATCAAATTACGACCCAATTCGTGACAATTTACAGACTTTCTGGGAAAGGCGTGGCTACGGTGAGGGTGAGTTTGTGAAACGTTCAACACCTAATTATTACTGTGTGCATCAGCATTTCTTTCCCCGGTGATATAAAAGAGTTAAAGGGTCTTCCTCCATCTCAAGTGCACTCTCGAGCCTCCCTCCCTCCCTCGCCCACCTTGCGGAGTTTGGCCATGAGCTCGGGGATGCCGGCGAGGCGGCGCGTCACCCTACGGTAGTCACGGTGCTGGAGGATCAGCTGCACCATGTCGGGGTCACCCGTGCTCACGGCCTCTTGCAGCACTGAGCCCCGCAGACAGAGGTGGGGGAGGGGGGGGGGGCACGCGCCACAACATGAGCAACTGCACCCACAACGGCCTGGAACTACCACCGCCGCCGCCCGCTTCCAGTGAGGGCCTTTAATTATTCTCATCATGTGTGTCACGGGCAAAGCTGTCCCAAAATGCGAACGCTGCAGAAGCTGAGTTTTGCAAGCCCTTGAATGAGAAGTGACGAATTAAGTTTTTGCTGGTTTGCTCTCCATATAGGTTTCCTGGGCTCTTACTCTTTCCTTAAAATCAAACTGTAATATAGAGTGTGCCAGGATGTGTTGCACATCATTGTGAGTGCAATCCATGCCGCCACACTGCTGGGGGAGGTACGTGGCCTGAACTGGCAAAACACCGCAGTGAATGGATGAGCAACCGAGGATTTCTATCGATCATTTTCCTCAGCTGTCCCCGTGGTCAAAAACTCCCAGCCATCCGTACTATCTACTCCCTGATCAAATCCAGGCTACGGGACCTTTCTTTTTTCCTCTTCCTACGACTGTATTTCTCTCTAAAACAAGGCCACTGTTTCTGTACATCACCGTGAGACGAGGGGTTGCATTGAGCTTGATATATAAATCCAATTTGTGTTTGTACTGTGATGTTGAGAAGACGCTCGTACAGATTGTGTTCACTCGCTCAACACAAGTGAACCCTACTCTTTGGTTCTATTCGGTAAAGTCACGTAGGTAAAAAATAAAACAACAAAAATCACGACGTTTCGGCCACAACACAAGCGGCCTTCATCAGGTGAAGGGACCATACTGTCTCGAGGACAGCGCTGGAGTGAAGGGACCAGACAGTCTAATCCCTTCACCTGATGAAGGCCGCTTGTGTTGTGGCTTGTGTTGTGGCCGAAACGTCGTGATTTTTGTTGTTTTATTTTTTACCCACGAATAGAACCAAAGAGTATGGATCCTTGCAGTCACGAAAGCTTCAAATCTAGAAGTGAACCCCTTCACTTTTGTGAGCTCGGAGGCATGGAAAAATATCTGAAGCCACACTCCAACCGCGTCAGCCAGCAAACACAGATATCCTTTAAGACACACCCACCGGTTCCAAAAATGGAGCGGCAACAGCAACCTTTGGCCGGCAGTCGCCGGGGGCGGGGGGGCAGTGGGGGTTAGCTAATTACCAGCGAGGGTGCTGCCAGGTAACGACTCGGGGAGGCTTACCGGACCATCCTTGCCGGTTTTCCACGGCCACATTGGCCCCGTGTTTGAGCAGAAGGCGGGCGCACTCGATGTGCCCGAGGGTGACGGCCAGGTGCAGAGGCGTGCGCCCGCGAGGGTCCACCTCCTCCACGTCATGCTGCGGGGAGGCACGAAGACAAAGATCCCCCCTGTAGCCTTAACAGACTGTTGGGGCAAACGCTGTTCGCGAGTAGCACCTGTGATGGTCGGCACGGCACACGATGGGGGTGGGTGTCCAACTACCACGCCCGGCTGCCTTTGTCGCCAGTGGCGCTGTTTAAGTACACACCACCACCAGGTACTCACCTGAGGCTGAGTCGACCTAGGGGAGACCCAGAACTGATTCAGATCTCTAATTGGAGGTGCGGGGAAAGGGGCAACAAACTTAAACACAAAAAGCAGTTCTAAGGAAATTAGTTTTGAGTCTTGATTTAAAAGCGCAAGGCTCCATTGGCTTCATAATATCGGGAGGAAGAGCGTTCCAGACGGTCGCAGAAGCGCATCTGAAAGCGCACGACGGTGGCCATGATCGGGAATCGCTCCCCACTGCGAGAGACACGCGCGCACACACGCGCACCCACACACTTGAGTGCCCACGAGCACAGGCGAGCTCCGAACGCGCATGGGAATTCACTGTAAGCCTGCAAAATAACGGGAGCTCACGTGTATTCCTCAGTGCCCATGAATCATCCTCACCGAGGGGCTTCTGTGAGGCTACCAAGTAGGATTGCCAATATTATTGTTCATGATATAAGCCGTATTATTTCACAATACGTTGATTACCGTGATGTTGTTTTCCCTTAACGTTCACATTTTTACGGTATGATTGTTGTGCTTTGATGTACTTCAAGTATGCATAAAGATGGCTCAAAATGTATTCGAACTGCAGTTTACTCAATAAAACCTGCCAAAAGTATTGTGATCATTGCACGTTTACAAACCCTTCATGCTTATCATGCACATGTTGTCATTAAATTACGAAGATGATGTTATATAATAACCACCACGAAGCCAATTTTTTCCAGGAAATGCATTAGAAAGCACGTGTTTAATGGGTAATACATATTATTTGCAACTTTAATTATTCTTGTGAACTTTCATTGTTATTTTATGCATAGTTCGTCAGGAAAGAAAATCTACGCGTAAAAAGCGGATGAAACGAACAACAATCACGATACGTGACGATGCTCTGCAAAGCGGACGCGACAACAACGATCGTTGATCTTGTCCCCTAACGCTACATCGCACTGCCGTAGCCGGATTGCGACAACGCTGGTGTTCCCGCTGGTCATCGAGAAGCAAAAGGAGCCCACTCGTATTCCTCAGGCGCGATATATGAGTCACTCTCTCCGAGGGCCTTCCGTACGAATGCCCGTGAACACCCTTGCCAACGCACCCAAATGCGCGCAGTGGTCGTACAGCAGCGAAGGGCGAGTATGATTCATGGCGGTAGCAAGACACGTGCGCAGCAGCTCCCCCCCCCCCCCCCTTGTGCGTTTTCACAATCATTTGGGATGTTTGTAATTCACACACACACACACACGAAAGAATAAAAATAACACACTGTAGATGTTTATTCAAACACACAATGCGCATTGTCCTGCGTGGGTCACTGCGTGGGACCCCCCAAGTCATAAAACACCATTGTGTCAAGGGCAAAAACGATGTGACTACACTTTTTAGTGGACCCTGCCAAAAATGCGATTTTGGACAAGCTAAATTCGATGGGCAGTTGCTGTTCTCACAAATCGACGCATTTCGAAATCGCCTTGAGTTTGCAATGATTTATGGCTCGATGAATTATTAATCAATCCTTATAAAACATGCATCCAGTGTAAACCGCAGTGGGTCCTGATTAAAGTAATGACGCTTATGGAAATGCCTGCTTAGGAAAAAATAAATTGGGATGGCAATTTTTTTAAATTCTGATTTGATTATCTAAGGGATTTTCTTTTAAACAAAATGCCAATGTCATTGTCTCTGGTATCCTATTTGAAAAATTATCGAATTAACAGGATTTCACACATTTATCTTTCTCGAACGTGACTTGAAGCAGTTTTATCTGACGTGTAGTGATTATGAGAATAATGGAGTCGTTGGTAATTAAGACATTATCTCTGAATGATTATGCACGAATGTAACTTTAACAGCCACACAATATTGCAGCCACCTCATCAAAGCAGTAAAATATACGGTTGTATACATTTCTGGATCTAGGACATACGCACAATCGCTAGCCTTTGCACGCATATGCAAATTAACCGAGTTTTTTTCTATATCTCTGGACGTTTATTATAATTTCGGGCCAGCTAAGGGACGCCACATTCTAATAGCCTCGTTCATTACTTTCACGATACAGTGATCGCAGGTTCAAGGTAATGCTGCGTGGAAACGGATGCAGTTCATAACTGTTTTTTTGGGTTAGATCGCGTAAATATATAAATGTATCATTAAACCCGCCACCACCCGACACAGCCAATTAGTAAGGTTTGTCACGTAAACAGAATACGCCAATTCGTTACTAGTTCAGCACACCGGTATGTTGGAGAGTAAATCCACAACTTTTATAATCTGAGTACGACGTTTCGCCAGTAATATACAACTAGCATCAGGCAACAGCCAGATTTGTGGAAAATATATTTACCCGATCTAACCCAAAAAAAACCTGTATTATGGACAATATTGGTCGCGAAAGCCTGTGTTAATGGATGCGGTTGACTAAACTATGATACAGTGTGCTCGCATTACACTGTATTCATAAAGTGTATTTATTCCATTGTAATTGTGCTGGGTAGTGCAGCGATGGCAAACAGGTACAAGGATGAAGCAGTACGAGTGAAAAGGTAATTTATTCTCAAATATATATTATTTATCTTGTCATATTGTTGCATATAAATGGATAATCACTGCATGTATGAGGAAGAAAAGGCACATTCCATTTCGTTATTTTGGAAATAGGATAAGGAGACGGACATCAAATCCAAATGAGTTTTATTTCTACTAAATGCAGTGTTATTGATGAACATGTAGAATCTTTACTAAATATATAGTTTGACAATGTATCCACGTATATGAACAATCTTCTAGGTTTGTATACCTTTGGATAAAAATATATATTTAAACTTATGTTGATAGTATTGTTGATAGTATTAAACACCCACCACAAACGCTGGTAGGCCGTTCAAGATGCACGGACAGTTTCATCTTCATAAAAAGAATTAAAGGAAAAATGATGCATACTTTTTTTTTTACAAATTATTTATTTGTAATTCCAGTTTGGGTTCATACGGCTGTACTGTGTTGCTTTTTCAATGTATGGCCAAACACATTTGATCCAATTTGATATGGGGAGTGCTATGGGTTGATCGTTTTATCGACATTTATCCACAAAAAATGTGTTCCCTTTTATCCAAGCGACAAAGCGTAAATAAACGTGGATTTTTTTTTTGGTGCCACTTCTGGGTCCCTTGCTGTTACCCGCACAATGGCTTGGGGAAAATAAGAAGAATGCATCTCACAAATAGGAAACACCTTGTGAGTGCAGAGGGCAGGTGGATGGTCGGAACTCTAACGAGGTTTACCTTAAATGTTAAGCATGCCCGTGCGGGTAAATGTTACCGACATTGGCACGATCATGGCTAATTTCCAGCCTGCTTTGAAAGGACCCTTTTTTCTGACATTAACGTAACCAAGATGTCGATAGCACTTTTAAAGCGTCGCGTCGAGGGTTCTAAGTGGCTGAGCATTAATTACAAAGGAGGAAACCCATTAACAACAGCACTTACAGTGCATTAGAATTTAGATTTATGTTGCGTCTAAATGCGGTGGCGTCTCAAGACGCTGCACATAAGTGGGACACGGGCATCTGGGGAAACCGCCAGACTTATACGTCCACTGGACGCGTTTATATTATAGTGATCAGTCATGGGCGGAAGCGCACAGTCTTCAATTGTAACCCTTAGATTTACTGTGGAAAAAGAATAACTGGCCAGCGTATGACTGAAAAATTGAAAGACTCTGTGAAATGTTCACTGCTGTGAAATTCCCTACGAGGATAAGGCTGATCGGGGAAGAGATACAATGCAGGCCAGAGTCTCTCAACTCCAGTCCTTGCTACTCCTCACGGTGCGGAGTTCTGCAATTACCGTGATGATTACCAACCATCCGGTGCATGCAGTGTGTGTGGTGGCTTTTAATATTCATGTGAATTTTTTTAAAATATTGGTGACGGTGAATTACCAGGTCACATGCGGTGGGGTAAATGTGGGTAACTACCACCTCTTCCAAGACACCTAGGCCAGTGTGGAAGAGGAAGCCAGATACCCTCTAGAAGGGCTCTCCATTCATCCATTCAGCTTGTGCATAATCGCCGAGCCGTGCTCTCTAGAGCGTCCTCTAGTGGAGGCCCTTTCACAAAGTGGCATGAGCAAGTAATTGCAGTGCTGCACCTTTACCTATAAAAGGAGTGGTACCGTAATCACGAGGAGGTGGACCGTGGGGGATGGCTCGCAAGGTCTGGAGTTGAAAGACACTACTCTAGACCACGCTGAATGTATTCCAGTGCACGCGATGAGTCCATAACATTTCTGAATGGCTCTCTCATGTAGCAATCACTGTCACTGGTTACCACCAATGTCTAGAATGCGTCTGTCCTGCCTATTGGCATTATTGCTTTTTTTGTCCGTATAGGTAATCGTTATGGTTGCCACCTCTGGAGGTAAAACAAAAATAGGATATGTCATTGGTAGAAGAATATATCACAATAGCAGGTCAGGGGAGAACTCCATGTACATGCATTGTCTTGAACGGTACATTATAATGAAACTTACAAAACCAGGACCTCTTAATATTCCCGGGATGACTTACAGATTGCCCAGGACAGTGAGCTCAAAAACACGGCACAATCCGGGGAAAGCCAGGACAGGTGGCAACTCGAGCAATGGTTAATGAAAATAATTATTAATCTTTGGGATGGTTTCCTGAGTCACTGTGTGCGATCTGTTGTGCATGATGGTCACCCATGCAAGCCCTATTAAGGCTCAACTCTGCTTCGCATCCGAGATCTTGTAATATTGGGTGCATGCTGGGTGATTTGTGATATACTGTACATAGATTTATACGGTACAGTATGGTATAAAATACCCAGCCTTAACCACTCCCACCTGTCCTCCGAACTGTCGCCATAACTACACCACCACTTTTAATAACCCCACTCTTTATTTAAAGCACTATTATTTCATCTACAATTTGTTTTATTGTTGTAAAGTGCCTTGGCTTAAGCCGCTATATAAATCTATATAAGACCCAACCGACCATTACACATGACTTCCATATATTTGCCTTTACTTAAATAAATTTTAAAGGCATAATTTTACAATGTTTGTTTAAAAATCTCAGATTACACAAAATGACCACATAGTACAGTGCAATAAAAACTGATAACTCCTTTTTGGAAACAAAAAAAATCCATAGCAACACAGGTCAATCCGAAAAGGGAGACGCATCATCACAATAATGATGACGGCAGAAAATCGGTAAATCACACGCACCGCACACAGTGAAAATGGAGACCTAATGAAAACAGACAGGGCACTTGCTTGTCCTGTGCGTTCATATTATGACAACAGTGCCTCTAAACGAGCATCGCTTGTGACCAAATCGCCCTTAAAAAAACCACGCCTTCGGCAGCTATCAAAACGCTGTTTGGGAGTTGACCCCGGTGGGTCCTCAGTCGGGTTGGCTTGCCCAGGTATTGCAGACGAGCGAGCCGTTCGAATGTGAGAGAAGAAGACCGTGCTTGAGTCAAGTGCCACCCCACGCCGTGCGCGTGGGGTTGCCTCTGGCTGGTCCTGGTTTTCACGCAGATTAAGCCAAAAACGCTCATTTGAAGTGGGACCTGCAAGAGGCCCTCCAAAGAAAAAAAAAGAAAACACGCCTGGGACTCGATGAGGCTTTCCAGGGCAATTGGAAAAAATCATTTTCATTACGGTACTAAATTAATTACCGATGCAATACTATCAGTTGTAATACATTCACACTTCTTAATGCACAAAAAGATGTAAATGTAAACCACAGAGTAAGAATGATATTGTACATACTGTATAAAGAATTATATTCTAAACAATAAAAATTACTTCACTTCCCATCGTACGTTGTTCAAAGAATGACCGAGCTGTATTTGCACCATCTCGATTTTATTACTTTCTAATATAGTGACCAATTTAGCCTCGCTGTATTATTACACTGCACTTCTCTCCTATCAGACAATGTGGCCAGAGTGCTGGTAACAGCTGTTTCCACATGCCTTCAATCTGACAGGACAGCAGTATTGGGTACACGGTGGCTCGGGACAAGATCGCACAGCTGTGCTTGCTGTCTAAAGATTGCACGCACTCAGCGTAAGACTTGCGTCCTTTAATTTTACTTTCAACAAGGAGTGAGGTATTATCCAGCTTCCGTGTGCGAGAGGCACAGTATAACGCTCCCGCTCGAATTCCTGCCCTGCCATGTATTTATTCACAGGCATATTCGTGGATTGTTAAGACTATTCTGTGAGAGTAAATTCAGAACGTTAGTTATGCTACTGTCTGTTATGAAAGAATGATCACTTGGCAGTACTTTAAACTAGGTCGATACAATAATATACAAATACACGAGCACACACTTGGTCGTGGGAAAGTGAACATGCATCGCATGACTCTCATCCTTATAATCCTCCACATCGTATCGAGGTTTATGTGCCCAAGGTGTTTGCCAACACCTTGCGTGTCATTCTTTAGAATGCTTCTGTTATGTGCTCAATAAAATCGCTCAAGCATCATGCTCTATTATTTCATGCAAGTATAATACAGGAAGTTTAAAAAAATATGGACCTAATTTCAGAGCAGTATATTTCACGATGGCTACATGTTACAATTACACAAAAAGCTACAAACGGTTTAATGAGTTATCAAGTTTTACGAACCATTTTATAAATGCTCTATGTGCCCTCCACCTGCTGTACGGACAACATCGAGACGATAGTTGAATTCGTCCCAAACACCTCTCAAGGTGTCTTCTTCCACTGAAGTCACCGCTGCCGTGATTCTGTTTTTGAGGTCATCCAGATTAGTCGCTAATGGTGGCACAAAAACACCACGGTCTTTTGTGTCACCATGCTCTTAGACATTGGCAGATCAATGTCAAAACGCCGTTGAAACGCACGCTGTACCGCATTTACGGATTCAGTCTCGCTGAACTGCAGAATGCAAAACGCCCCTTGTGTTGCAGGGTCACCGTCTTGCGAATGACTGAGGCTAGGGGCTGTTTGTGCGCTGGGAGAGGCATCTAGCGGTAATCACTTGAAACTCTATGCCCCGCCCTCTCTATGCCCCGCCCTCTCTATGCCCCGCCCTTTCAAGTGGTAAGAGTTTCATTCATGGGCGGTTCGTGGTTGCAGAGATATAGAGATTTCAAATCGGGTCCATCTTTTCAAACACCCTGTACTATGAAAAAATAATCGATGCCTCGGGTTTCCTGGCTGGCTGCTGACTGGCCTCCTCTCCATCACATAATAACTCTGTTGTCAGTGGGTCCAGGCAGTTGCCACCGAAACTAGCTGGGTAACTGGCTAAACGGAATTTGCCGTGTAACAAATTAACATTCAATCGCATTGAAACGGTGGAAGCAGACGTTCAGAAGACGTAAATAGACAGCGACACCGAAGAGGTGGGAGTAACGAATACAGACAGCTCACACGGTCCATTTGAAATTGCCAAAATATTATTTAAATCCTCGAGAACATAAAAAAAAAACCTCAGTATGTAATAATAATTTACATTTTACGGCGCTAATAATGACCTTGGCATTTTAATACGTAAAAAGCAGGCTTCTTTTAGTGCTCCGAATAAAGGCTTATGAGAAGAGTATGAAAATTCCCGCTGTCTCTTATTTTTCATTGCAGAGCAAACAGGTTCTCTGTTAGAATAGAATTCCTCGCTGGATTCCTAGCTGGCTGGCTGGCTTGGGCAGCGGGCAAGTGTACGTTTGCGTGATGACGTCACCGGCATCCCACAGCGTTGAGCCGGATTCGTCAAAGCCTCCCCCCACCCACCACGGCTGTGTATCCCGCGCGAATGCGTGGGCTAGTGCTCGTGCTTTCAGTCGTACAAGAAAGAATTCACCCAAGTAGGCGCGGAATGCATTGCCAACATTTCAACCACGGTGAAAAGCACCTTCCAATTACGAAGATTTAACGATGGATGGTACCTTTGTGGATACCTTGTACCGTATACGAACATGTTCAAATGCATTAATAAAATGGTATGGAACGCAGGGAACACAAACATACAAATTAATTATTCAGGTGGAGATATGAATATGGTTAATGTTCATAAATTGCTGCAGAAATGTGTGTGTATATATAACCTTGGGGTAAGGTCTAACAGGAAAAGTTACTATTAAATACGCATTGCGCCTAAATTGGATTCACGAATTGCTCCTACATGCAAGTGAGGCTTGCAAAATAAATCTGAAAAACAATAAAGCTATCGAGTTAACTAATTTGGCAGCAGACGGGGCGTGCTTGGAATGTTATGCCCATTGGGGCCGGCTGACAACACAAGAATTATAAATTGTTGGGACATATTTCTACCAATTTGAGTGTTTTTTTTTACTGTCCCAGTGGAAACACCACATGTGAGATAGGAAGGTGAGAATGACTTGCGTGAGGCAGGCAGGCAGGCACACTTGGATCCCGTTTTCAAAAGGCAATAATACTGTATTGTGTAGCGACATTCCACACATTCTCATTCATCTTATCTTGTACTTTAATTCCACCAAGGCCCAACACACAGGAGCGTTGTATTCGACATTTTAATATCTCTCAACATCGTCACCCCCTGTGATGTAGAAAATGCCAATTGTTTGAAATGTTGTGATTTTTTTAAAGCTTCCCCTGATTCTCACATTCTGAGGTGCTGTGTGTAGGTGGAGATACGCAACACTTCATAATATTTGGAAGGTTTTATAGACTAAAACAAAACGACACATTTGTATATTTACACTATCTAACCCAAAAAAACATGAATTATGTAAAATATTTATTTTCACCTTTATCTTCCAAATCTACGATGGAAAATGCAAAATGTGACCTTTAAAATAAACGGCATGCTGTCATAAAAACTCAACAAATGCCAATATCTCGATGCTACTCACACTAAAGTGATTACTTTCTTATCCCTCATGCCATAGGGGTCGAGATATTAACTTCCTCCCCTTGTATACAGGAGGGCGTGGTTTTGATGCCGACCCTGATTTTTGTATATTTGGAGATTGCGTGTTCTCCCCGTGGTCGCGTAGATTTTTCTCTGGGTTCCTCCGGTTTTTCCCTCCACATTTAGAAACATGCGTTTAGAGTATTTGGCTATGATAAATTTCCACATGGTAAACAACTTCGTTGAGCGATCATTTGTGGCCAGGTCACTTCTGAAAAAGATCTATGTAGCTCAGTGGGCCTTGCCTGGTAATATAAAAATTGTTTTTAAAAAATGTTTAGACATTTCAATTGTTATAATAATATTTGCTTTATATGTAATTATTATAGTACTTTTAACCTGGAAAATTTAGATATTGCATTACCTTTTACGAGGAAGTGTAACGATTCGCGAGATGCTACATGGATTTTGAGAGATGGTGCCTTCAGGAAGGTCTTCATTCAACAGTAGATTGACCCTGGCTGCTGCTGCTGATGATGATAAAACGAATTACCCCTCCCGTCACAGAAATTCAATGCATTGTGATTCATCGTTGTGATTCAATTAAAAAAGCGACTCAATTTTCTTTGTATCGTTCGTGCCATGTAATTTGTATTGTCTCTCATACTGGTAGGAAACGTAGTGGACTGGAGGCACAGCCGGGATGAATTCACAGGAGGCAGGAGATTAATTGTGTATGTCTGTGGATGTCTGTCCACGTGTATCCGGACACCCGGATATATAACAAATGTGCTCCTAGTGGGCATTACTGGTAGGAAAAAATTCCTACCAGCCCCCTCCGCAGGAATGTGTTTTGTACTGTCTCTCATGTGCATGTAATATATACCCTGTCTTTCCAGGAGAAGGCAGTACAGCAAGTGGACTAATCACCATCTATTCCCACCTGTATGGAGATTTAGTGTTGTCCACTTGCATGCATGGGGTTTCTCTGGGTGCTCTGGTTTCCTCCCACTTATTATTATACACGCTCATTAACTGTCTGAAAACATCTTAAAATAACAACCAAATGAAGGACTCTCCCGAAAAAAGTTATGTAACTCAGTGTGGCTTTCGTGGATAGTAAATTATTATCACAAATATACACAGCATTTCTGTAATTAAATACTATATTTTCAAGGACAATGCATAACACTGTGTTGTGGTATGGTGGATGTTATCACATGTTTTCCAGTGATTCACGGATAGTATCATAAAACGGTTACAGGGAATTGTAAAAGCGCTGATCACTGAAAGATGAATGCTGGTGCTTGGAAATCATTTATGTATTGTATCTCAAAATCAACAGAAGCGTCCCTAAAGTCACGGCTGATGATGAGGAAATTATTCCATCAACAATCTGTGATCAATCTGCCGCTGAATGAAAGCCTCTCGAAGCTGTTGCCATCCTTCCACGTCAAACGATGCCTCAATCCATCTCCTGAACGCGAGCTGATTTCACCTTCAGTGTATTGCCCCAAGTGGTTGCCATTCCATCGGTAGCCTCAACCTATTATCCATATGTATCGTATTTGGAAAGTAAATTAAATATTTATATTGGTTTATTTAATAAGTTCATAACGTCAAGTGGTGTATGTAAAGACCGTCTTTTTTAATATCTATATTTTACCATGGTTTTGTTTTAAATTACTGGACATCATTTGAACAATAAAAAATATGATTTTAGCTTTTTTTTAAATCTCAATTGAAACAATGAGATACATTTTTAACCAAGCCAAAGGCTATTTTATTTAATAAGATAATTTCTACAAAAACGCCATAGCGCACACTGTACTGCCGAATGACTTAATATAAACTAAGCGTGTATTTCCACCCCACAATCGTCACTGAAAGTACAGTACTTTCGACCAAACGAGAAGGACAAGCCACATTAAAACTTGCAATTTGCATAAAGAGCTCAGAGGGTGTGGATAAGCTAACAATTCAATCGCTCGCAGTAGTAAATCCATAAAATTTGCTGAGTTCTGAGTTATAGTGCACATACACATATCCGATTCCTTTAGTTTATGGTATCTTTTTCACCAAATTAGATATGAAGTGAGCAATCTCATTGCCATTCAAATCTGTAAATGACAAGAAAAACCCAACATAAAATGCAAATTGCCATTTACAGATTTGAATATTGTTGGCACGAGTCAAGTTAATGGGCCTCATGCTACTAAAGTGGGAACTTCACATATATGGCTCCCAATGGCAGACAGCATAATTCAGTGCTTGACAACTCTACTGTACCGACAAGTCCTAACAAGGACGGAACCTATCTAAAGGTGTATATCTCTGTATGTCTTTGATGGTGACCTAAGGCAGGAGGAAACAATCCAATTCTTCAGAAACTGCTAAAAGCGTATTTGCATAATGCAAAAAGGCTGAGTGCTTTTTATACGTGTTTGTGTGTTGTGTGAAATCTCACAGCGATCATGGCCTGGCTTGTACAGACCTTCAGTAGGTTCCCTGTCCTTTTTACACTGTGATGGTACATCATGCATCTGCCTGCTCACAAGGCCAGTCCACTTTGTTCACAAGTGGAACTGCCACATTCTTTCAGGACATTTCAGGCTGACCTGGCACGCTCCATGTTAGATTCCATCATCAAAACAAGGTTTTTCTTTCGCCTTTTAATTCCACCCCTCAAATGTATCCCGATTGTGCTGAATTCAGATCTCTCGCACAGCAGAGTTGGAGAATGGCCCACAGAAGCAGATATTACAGAGTTACTTCTGAGATCCATGCACGTGACCTCTGGCGTACACAATAGAGATCAGCACTTTCCCACTCATTCTGCAATGTTCATTGCATGACAATACATTAAAACCAATATTTGTAATTATCATAGCTGGAATTTAACCAGATAAAGTGCAGAGCAAGATTTTATTTTACATTAGCACACAATCTCATACTTGTCCATAATTAGACTTACAGATGCACGTTTAACTCAGTAAATCAAAACTATTTGTCAAATGCTGCGCAATGTCACTTAAAACTGGGTGTTCAATATAGTTAAATTCAAGAAACTATAACTCAAAGCATAGCTCCCACCACGACATGTATATGTAACTCTGAACATTATGCATCATCTCGTGTTCTGGAAAAATAGTTAATCTTCAAAAGGTGAGGAAAGGAGTGAGAATAATGTTTTATTTATAGTTTACTCATGATGTTAACACCAGCCATCTGTACTTGCAACCCACGGTTACGTTACATTGACCATATGGGTTCTATTCTCTTAGATGAGATGGAGCAGGGGCACAATGGTTAGCGCACGGCGCTATGAACTGTTACCCGAGTTCAATTCCCGTTCACGGCCAACATCAGTGGCAAGTGGTATCTGCTAAACCGGTCCTCCCGGCTCATCACAACGCTCCACTTCACTTGACCAGCGTGGTGAAGTATGATCAGAGAGGACCGAGAGAGCACCGCGAGGCCTTGATACAGCAGTGGATGGACAAAGGACTGTCATTTTTCTTTGAAATATATATTAAATATCCAGTATTGCAGACGTACATCGCTTTACAATGACAAAGAGGAAAACGGAACGCATACCGATGTGACAGCTTTGTACACACCCAGAGAGGATCGTAATGAACAAGAATGTGAAGGGCGAAATTTAAACAAAACAATTGAAACTGCAGTGTAGTAATGCGTAGCGAATTGATGTCAACGTTTTATTAAGCATTTAATTCGAAAACCGCTGAGCATGTTTAACACGACTCATGCACCGACGACAAATGCTGCTTGCTCCATTTCAGAAACCCAAAACCCTGGGAAATCACACACCTTTTAAATGTATTTACTACGGGTGCAATATGCATTACAGCATGCCATAACGGGTAACGCAATACGAATCCATGTTTCATTGATATTCTTGTCAGAAATATGTTACGCTTTAATCAGCGGTTTATTTATTTTTTATCACGAATGTAAATTAAACTAACAATACGCCGGTTATGCATCAAAGTTCTACATTGTACAAAACACGTCTGGAAACATTCAATTAGCTCAACCCCCATAGCGTGCTAAAACAAAATGAGTAACTGTGCGTGTTATTACACATATGCTTCGCAAGCACAGACACGCGTGCCGACAATTCACCCTCGTAAAACTGAACTCCAAAAAAGTACCGTTGCCCTGACGTTAATCGAAACCCATTATCACCATCACTCCCAAATCAAGCCGAATGATTTGAGTTGCCCAGCTGATAGGGGACCACGGAGTGGCAGCGTGCGTTGATGGCAGTGCAACCGGACGGCAGCACGAGAGCGCGGCGGCTGTCACCAAAGATCGCGATGCAACGATCCCGTGTGGATTACCCGACTGCTGTTCAGCTCCGTCTCCAGCGCGGACGTCCTGTTGTCCCACACCAAACGGTGCAGCCGGCAGCTTTCGGCAGACGCTCGGAGCGGGGATGACATCCTCCTGCGCGGGCTCTCATAGCCCCCGAGCGAGCACCAGCCCCGCGGAGCGCCGCCGCGTTCCAATATGCATGGCCAAGGCAGTGTCTGTCAAACCCACAGCCCTATGTATGGAGAGGTGAGTTTTATTGTTTATTTTATTGTCTTTTTTTTTACCAACCACCACCCCTGCCCCCCCCCCATGCGAGAACCCACCCCTCGGGGCCGGTCGCCCCTCCCTGTGTAACGCGTGTCAAAGGTAGGGCGCTATCCCAGGCGTAGCCCGAGGAGGGAGCCTCCACGCCGCTCGTCCGCCTGCTGTCACCACCACCACCATCGTCGCACGTGGGCGGCGGAGCACGGCGTGGTCGCTTTCCCGCGCCGGGCGCGACCAACGGCACGCAGATCGTGGGTGGTGGGAGGCGACACCGCGCTAAGGATTTTGCTCTCGTCACTGGGGATTAGTAACTACAACCTCACCCGATCCCCCCCCGTCGTTATCAACCAGCTTGGTAGCGTCCAAGATGCGTAGGGCGTGGCCCTGCCAGCCGGCTATTTGATTGACAGGAACACACCGCCGCGTGCGCCCCTCCCCTCCCCAACCATTCACACCGCCCCGTATCCACATTACGTACAGCGCTTAAGTGCCAGGCTTCCACTTCGTCAGAGCATAGACGAGGCGGGGCTCGGAGTTGCCGCGAGCCAATCTCCCCCCCACCTCTCCCCGCCGCCCCACCCACCCGTTGTTCCGCGACCAATGGGAAGGCTCGAGCGATGCGTATGCGTGGTGCGAAATGTAAACGTGGGGCGGAGAGACATGTCCTTATTTGGAGTGTGGGCCACGGCCTCCCCCCCACTCTGTGGGTTGGCTGCACTCTGCTCAGCTGCTGCGTCTGCTCTCACTGCCCGAGCTGCCGCTGCTGCTGCTGCTGTTGCTTAACGGGGGGAGTGGGGGGGGGTGCGCAACTCCGAGCAACTTTAATCGCTCGCTTGCTTAAACTACGTAGCAGTAACTTTGTAAGAGCGCCACCGGCCAATGAGTTGGGCAGGACGAGCTACAGCACCTGCAGTGATTTTTTTTATTTTGTTTGTGCGCAACAAGCGGGCGTAGTCTTTGTGTTCGCGATAACTGCGGTTGTAAGTGGTAGGTGAGCGACGTGTGAGTGTAAGTGTGAGTGTAAGTGTGTGTGTATTTCTGCTGTTGTGTGAGTTATGCGTGGTTGTAGTTCGCGTTGTTAAGTGTGTATTGTGATCGTGCGTTCTGAGGGTTCATTATCGAGAATGTGCTGTTGGCGAGTTTTGAGTATCGACCGTAATGAAAGTGTAAAGTTTGTATGTTGAGCGTGCATTGTGCGTGTTAGCAGTGTAGTGGCCGTGTGTGTGGTGTGTTGTGAATGGTTATGTTATGAGTTTGTGTATTGTCATAGTCGGTTAAGTGTAAAGTGAGCGTGTGGTGAGTGCATTGTAAATGAGTGTATTGTAAGAGTGTGTATTTTGAGTGTGTTGTGAGTGCATTGTAAATGAGTGTATTGTAAGAGTGTGTATTTTGAGTGTGTTGTGAGTGCATTGTAAATGAGTGTATTGTAAGTGTGTATTTTGAGTGTTGTGAGTGTATTGTAAATTAGTGTATTGTAAGAGTGTATTTTGAGTCTGTTGTGAGTGTATTGTAAATGAGTGTATTGTAAGTGTGCATTTTGAGTGTGTGGTGAGTGCATTGTAAATGAGTATTGTAAGAGTGTATTTTAAGTGTGTTGTGAATGTATTGTAAATGAGTGTATTGTAAGAGTGTGTATTTTGAGTGTGTTGTGAGTGCATTGTAAATGAGTGTATTGTAAGAGTGTGTATTTTGAGTGTGTTGTGACTGCATTGTAAATGATTGTATTGTAAGAGTGTGTATTTTGAGTGTGTTGTGACTGCATTGTAAATGATTGTATTGTAAGAGTGTGTATTTTGAGTGTGTTGTGACTGCATTGTAAATGATTGTATTGTAAGAGTGTATTTTGAGTGTGTTGTGAGTGCATTGTAAATGAGTGTATTGTAAGAGTGTATTTTGAGTGTGTTGTGAATGTATTGTAAATGAGTGTATTGTAAGTGTGTATTTTGAGTGTGTTGTGAGTGCATTGTAAATGAGTGTATTGTAAGTGTATATTTTGAGTGTGTTGTGAGTGTATTGTAAGAGTGTGTTGTGAGTGTATTGTAAGAGTGTATATTTTGAGTGCGTTGTGTGTTGTGAGTGTATTGTAAATGAGTGTATTGTAAGAGTGTATATTTTGAGTGTGTTGTGAGTGTATTGTAAGAGTGTGTTGTGAGTGTATTGTTTTTGAGTGTATTGTAAGAGTATGTATTTTGAGTGTGTTGTGAGTGTATTGTAAGAGTGTATATTTTGAGTGTGTTGTGAGTGTATTGTAAATGAGTGTATTGTAAGAGTGTATTTTGAGTGTCTTGGTGTGAGTATTTCACTTGTGAACGAGTGCAGATTGAGTATTGTGAATGTTTATTTTTAATGCGTAGTCATTATTAGGAATGTGCATATTGTGAGCGTATGAGGAATGTGTTTATTGTAATTGTCTGATGAGTTTGTTGTTAACGTGTGTTGTGTGTACAGCGTTTATGATACATTTATGTGTCAGTGTCAAGTGTGTGTGTGGTGAATTTATTGTGAATGTGTGCGCTGTGAGTGTAGTGATTGTATTGTGAATGTGCAATGTATCGTGATGAATGCATGGTGAGTGTATTGTGTGTGCGGTGTGTAGTGAACGTAGTGTGAATGTATGTATTGTGAGTGAGTGCGTTGTGAATGTGTGTGTGTGTGTATTGTGAGTGCGTTGTGAATGTGTGTCGTCTCTCTGTGCGCGCGCGCGTGTGTGTGTGTGTGTTTGTGCCCTTTGGACCACGATACCCGAAGCTTTCAATGTCACGAAAGTTGCGGGCTCCTGACGTGTGCGCAGACTGCAGCGCAGGCGGTAAGAATCACACGCCACCTCGTTCTGTGTCTCTGTCTCTCTGTCTGTGTCTCTCTGTCTGTGTCTCTGTCTCTCTGTCTGTGTCTCTCTGTGTGTATGTGTGGCCCACATTGGCCTCGTCTCTCTCAGTGGCCAGGCACACGCACACACAGCACCGGGAGCAGTATACATCCGTCAGAAGTTGCGCTGACAAACGGCCCTGTGCGAACCTTTGTTCAATTTTTCCACTCCTTCCCTCCCAATGCCGCAGTTGTTGTGCGCGTGTCATCACGGCAGCGGGGGTCGACTTTCGGCCTCAAACCAGAGTAGGTGGCCTTAACATCGCCGCTTAAGAGAGACAAAGGCGGCCGGGCGTGGGTGCTGGCCACCCACATTCGTGTGCCGTGCCGGGCCTGAATGGGTTCCTTCGCTGACGGCACTTGACCCAACATTCTACACAAGCTGTCGACCCATACGGTCTACCCCGTTATTCTTGTGCAGTACGGGGAAATTGAGTATTTCAATGTCCATACGGCGTACAGCCCTTTCAAAAAGGGCAATAAAAAATGCGTTGCCTTATTTGTTTGTGTTTCTCCATTGTGATGGGACTTTTGAAAGGATTAACGTTGAGATGTATAAGTAGGGGGCACGGGGTGACCAATAAGGTCTGAATTGGTCTGTAATAAGGTAGAGGTAGGGCACTGATAAGGGGTTGACAGGAGTCTGTGAAGGCTACACGGTGGATATTTGTCTTGTTCATGAAAGTTGCTTCTTCCATGGATTCTTCTGCTCTTCTGTGACATTGCCCCGTTTCCAAAAAGCATAACAACTTCGCATCGTTTTGAATTATCTTCGCACAAACTGTACCTTTGAGGATATATAATAACATACTATATATGTACTGATGGCTTTTGTCGTGAACGAATGCGGTAGAAAGGAAAAAAATGTTTTCAAATTTACAATGTATACGTAAATACAATGCGTGTACATTATATGTGCAATAGGTTAGCTTTCATAAAGGAGAACTATTGCATGTGTCAGATTATGTATTTTGCCGGTGTACATGATAAATATCATTCATAATAAAGGTTTTTGGGTTAGATCGTGTTATTTTATAAATGTGTCGTAACCCTCCACCACCCGACACGGCCAATCAGCAAAAAAGTGTCACTTTGACAAAAGACAAATAGTTCTACTACTTTAGCCCACCGGTGTGTTGAAGAGTGAATCCACAACATTTACAGTTTGAGTACGACGTTTCGCTGGTAATTACATCCAGCATCATCGGGCAATTCGCCAGAATGGTAAAGCCCTCACTTGCTCCCGGGCTTGTCCGGTGGTGGAGGGTTACGACACATTTATAAAATAACGCGATCTAACCCAAAAACCTTTATTATGAATGATATTGGTCGCGAAAGCCTACGTGTTAAATGATAAATATCAGAAATATCCGACATCAGCATTGTATGACGGTGTGTCTTGTATTTAAAACCCCAAAAAACTATGATACACTGATCCTTTATTAAGATGTTGAATGTCAGTTTGGTTAATGATGGTAAATCCGTATGGGCGAACCACTGTGCATAACAGGTGCTATAGGCTGTGGGATAGTGTAGCAAAAATAAATTGTTGCACTGCACTTGAATGCTCCTAGTATTGAACTAAACCCAAACGAACCAACGGGGTGAAGTATGGTCAAAACTACCAGTACCGCGTGTGGAGGGAGTTTGCATCATCCAGCAGTGGAATGATGAAGTGGATCGTGTCTAAAGTAGAAAGTGCGACCTGCCTGCAATGACATAGTTCAGAAACACGGTTCGTAAAGAACAACAACATTGAGAAGAGGAAAAATCTGTAAAGTGCTCAATAAAGCATGGAGCGATGGGTGCGTGGAATCACCCTGAAACAGGAAGAGGAACACGTGTTAGAGAACATACGCAGGTTAATGGCAGTTAAGTTAAACTACCGTACAGTTTAAGGAAAAGTGCGTTTGGGAAAGATTAGCACGGGTGGCTACGTACGGTGGGAAAGAAGTTCAACATACATACAAGGACACATTGCTTGAAGGGATGATGGCCCAATATTAAAAAAATAGTGACGCAGTAGCAGCCAAGGAATGGAAGAACCCGTCCCAGACAGCAGTATATGTATGTCGAACTTCTTTCGCACCGTACGTAGCCAATCGTGTTAATCCGAGGTGTGGATACGCGTGCACAAAGGAGATGTGTGCATGAGCTAACATGGATCGATGGTTAAAGAAGTTTGATGGATCATGGCTTTTGTTGATACTTTTCATAGCATGTTGCATGTGTACCATGTGTACTGTGCGTTTTTTGTATTGGTGAATATGTCCACAATGCAGATTATCCAACAAAGGACAATTTCCTTTGTTGAGAAAATCCTCACCCGTCTCCAGAGTTTGCATAGAGTTTGTGCGGCCAATTCCCAAGCGAGTATTTCCCATGCGGGAGGAAACCGGAGTATCCGGGAACAATCTAGATGTACAAGGGGATATCGCCACAACTCCACACAGATGGATTCAATAATCCATTGCTGTACCGCCAAATCCTGGTCAGCTCACAGCTTTTTCTCCCATGATGAAACTCACCAGGCTCCACCCAGCTAAGCCATTGAGACTTCATCAGCTCAAGTGCATTCAGGGAATTTCTTTTCCCACATGGATGTTAGGTCGCCTACAAAACCCAGAGAAAAAACACACGTGCGTGAGGTGATGACGTTCAATATCCGCACACAAAGGTCAGAGTCATTTTCTGTACGGTAGTCTCTAGGTTAACGTTTTTAATCCGTTCCACGAAAACTACTGTTAACCAAAATAACTATTAATCGAATTGCATGTTAAACGCATTAATCAGTTACAAGGCGTTTGGAACTTGACATGTTTCAGCCCAAATACGAGCGCTCGGATTGCCCGAAATTGGCGCCCGCGTGCATAATGTACACATAGCGTTAATCAAAATGTAAACATTAGTCGAAACCATGGGGTCCTATGGGAGGCGAAACGTTAACCGAAAACCCGTTAATCGATGTCACTGTTAACCGAAGGACTACTGTACTGTCCTCCCATGGCCACCAGGTATAGGGTATCACATGTGAATGTCTGTGTGAGCCACAAACTCTGCATGCAAAGCTGTGGATCACAGGCAGGAGCCAACTTGCCATGAACACATGTAATCCGGTCAAATTAAGCTGAGGTCTTTCATCTGTGTTCTACTTCCTCTTATCTGTGTAACTGTGGACACAAAATACTTTTACAGCGATATAAATGTCCCTTTGAACCCAGAAACCTGACATTGGTTCCCATCCATTGCTGACACGAGTGTGAGTGATGATATCTGAACTGGTCCTTGTTCCTCTTCAACCAACACTGACCAGCATGCTAAAGTACGGTCAGATAGCTCTCCCATGACCGGCTCAGCCATGGGAAGGCCTTCATCTATGTAGTGGATGGACATGGATATATATTGTTATTTTATTAAATGCCCCTATTTACATTTCCTTGGGTACAAATCTGGATTTTCCTTTTTACATCACTATTTTGTAGTAAAAAAAAGATTAAGCCATACAATGGCATTTAATTGCTTATTTTTTTGGGAAGTCTATATAAAGTGTCACCGGGGCAGAGATCGTGCACTTAAAGACAGTCTTGTTCATTGTCTTTGTTATTATGCTTTGTTAAATGACCCTCTGCATTATCTTGCTTCCATTGCCTTTGTTAATGGTGTGGGCAAATGCCACTCGCTGCAGTAAATTGACCATCATTGTTGTGGAATGAGAACTCGTTTGCTGTAATGCAGTAATGTCTGGCATTGTTGAGTAAATCTCGCTGTGGCAGGGTTGTAACCTTTTCTCGTTATTAATGATGTATAAAGAAGCATGCTGTGGAGATTTGTGTTGCACAGTTTAAATTGGCTCCATAAATGCAATATAGGATGTGGCAGCAGTAGCCTGCGTCTCATTTGTGATGCACGTAAATATCCTGTATAAATATCTCCCTTATTGTTAGCAATGGTGGATAATGATCAGGTTTAGATAATTGTCAGCGGAGTCACTATCGTTTGCTTGAAGGGACGCGTATTCATTTCTGCAGGCTTGTGCCAGCGAATGCGAAGTCTACGTGGCGTTTAATGGAAAATTCCTGCAGGACTTGAAAATTTAAATAACAATGTAATTGAAACGCTGAGTTTCCAACAATGACGAGAAATAGTGCAGCGTTACTGGAATAGAAACTTTATCGGCAGGTCACGTGCAGTGGGGTTAAGTGTGGGCACTTCCTGCCTCTTCCAAGGCGTCTGGCCAATGGACAAGGGTAGCCCAAAATACCTTCCAGAGGGGCTCTCTCAAGCTCAGTCCAGTGGAAGCCCTTCTGCCACAAGTGGCATGAGCAATTGCAGAACTGCATCTTTACCTATGGGAATGTAAATGTAATTGTGCAAACACTTTGGTTATTTCGGTAAAGTCACGTAGGTATAAAATAAAAGAATTGTGCACGTTGATTAACCATTTTCTAAAACGCAGTTGTTTCCTTTGATGGCTACCACTGGTGCTGTGTGATAGAAATATATGCATTGCTTTAGAGTGTGTTCCTCATCGTCACTGTAATTTGATGCAATATATAATTTGTAGCATCTAATACATTTATAATAATGCAAAGGATGTATAAAAGTACGTTTTTTAAAAAAGTTATTCGATTATACAAATACATTTAAATTGATTAAACACCAGTTACTATTTTATTTTTATCAGGTAAGGCCCACTGACATATGTTGCTCTTTTTCAGAAGTGACATAGTTAGCTCAACGAAGTGGCTTATCATGTGGAAATGTATTGCAGTCAAATACTCTCAATGCATGTTTCTTAATGTGGAAGTGAAAACCGGAGGACCCGGATAAAAATCCATGTGACCATGGGGAGAACATACAAACTCCAAATATACAGGCGTCAGGGCCGGGATCAAACCTATGGCCTCCTGTATACTGTGTAGTTATTTATTTATTAGAAATGAGGTGCCAGATTAAACAGGTGTGTAGGCTGGGTTGCCATTCCTGGGCCCAGGCATGGCATTTAGGCTGGAGAGGACAGGGTCCAACACTAGGTTTCAAAAGTGGCCAGTTATTCATACTTGCAACAGTCATGATGAGGATGATGACATTACTGTATTGTCAATGTTAGTTTAATACATAGTATAATACACTAAATCTGGGCTTCTGTAAAAATAGCTTCATAGCTCAAAGGGTTCCTCCAGAATAAATTAATATTCTTATTTTGATTCTAAATATATAGATGGTAGCCATATACACCAGTTGGTGTGAAAGGCCAGTCTCATATCCCAAATTCATAAGCACATAAAACAGCCACAGATGAATTTAATTAACTTTCTGTACGTAAATATTGGTTCCCAAGTGTAATGTATATCTGTGGCTTTACATGTGGTTATATAAGTGAAATCGATTTGAATAGCATTCCAAACTGTAATTTTCCTATCCGACAATGTCTTCCTAATCACTGCCTGGGCCATTCAATGGTGATCTCTATCCCAGGCATCAGTCACGAATAACCATATTCCATCAAGTTGTTGGTCAACTATGCACATTAGTTTTTTTGATTATTATAATTAGCAAACGCATGGCGTTGCACCACAGTGAATTAGGGTGGAAATATCCATTGTATTGCCCTGCCTTGCCGTTAGATATTAGTGCAGCTGCATTGGGCGTGACGTGCCTGCTGAGTTGATTGTCTTTTTCGCCCAAAGCACAAAGGAAGTCCTGGGGTTTTTGTACCGAGTTTTGTGCCCATCTAGCCACTTCTCGCTCTAGCACTTAGTCCTGAGTCCGTGTGTTTCCCTTTCATTGCTCTGAGTTGCCCAAATGCATATATAAAACGCAACCAGCCACTTCTTCTGTAAACTTTATACCGAGCGAACATGAACATCGCCGTATGTTTTCTGTGTTTTTTTGTTTCTTTCATCCGTCGCAGATAAGCTTTAGCGATAAAGCGTGCAAGCGTTGTATGTGTTTTCATACTTGTGTTCATCTGTGACCCGATTACTGCCACAGCGCCGAGTGCGGGCAAAGCGCGTGCAAAGCCCGTGTCAAGATACGTGTGAGATTAGAGAGGAGAGGGGAAACGTCTCTCATGCATGCACGCGGTTGTCATGAGGTTTTTCCTTTTACTGATGGGGATTACTTATCGCAAACAGAGATATTGTCTTTCTGTGTGCCTATGTGTGTCTCTCTCTGTTTGTCTCTGTGTGAGTCTCTCTCTACTGTCTGTGTGTCTTCGTGTCTATGTTATGTCTCTCTCTCAAATTTAGCAATCTTTGGAAGAACTTAATCAAGCAGGTGGGGTGTTGACTGTTTTGTTGGCCGACTCTGTGTTGTATTGCATTATATTTCCAAGTTTACTATGTTGTATTCCCCTTCATGTGTACCTGATGATGGTTGCTTGTGTTGCAATCGAAACGTCCTATTCTATTATAATTTAATTACATTTCTTTCGATGTGACTTTACCGAAAGAACCAAAGAGTAATTCCTGCAGTCACGAAAGCTTCAAATATAGTTTAAGAGTTTAGATGTTTGCTATTTTTTTATACATATCATTTTTTTCTAAACTTTGGTAGTCCATTTCTGGATGAAGGCCATCACCGTGCCATGTCAGTCATGGGGGTTGTTTGACCATACTTCACGCTGGTCAGGGTTGAGGTTTGGCGGTGGGGTGGGGGAAAGGGTGGATGGGTGGGGGCTGCCAGGACCGGTTCAGATATCACTCACCGCTGATGTTGAATGTTGTCTGTAGTGGCCAGCAAATCAACCACAGGTCGCCGAGTTCATAGTGCACTGGGCTAACCACTGGGCCACCACCCCCCTCCCCCCCATTTTTTATTGTTACAGTATTTTAATTGTCAACGACTAAGACACTGCACTCACAATGGCTGTCTGCGTTTGCGTTGATAACTTTGGCATGAGTGTTTTCCTGTTTTCTGGCGTGATTTAAAATGGAACCGCTAACTAACCCAGTTCTGTGAAATCTCCAGGTTGGACAACACTCCCTTGAGAATAAAGACAATGAGAACAATCAGACATTGATAGATAACTCAGCTGGTGGCCTTGGGCAGCTTTTGGTCTAAGAAGACAAAATAGTATACGTAAGTCTGTAAAGCTGACTGCGTTTAAATGTTGGTTTAACATTACACATACAGTATTAAACAATGGGAATTCTTTGCACCGTCTACATTACAATGCCTACAAGATAACAAAAAAAAACCGTGTGCCTTTTGTTTAAATACGTCTTTTAGAAATAATGCGAGGACAGTTTACCTGGAACCCAAATTCGATATTTATTGTGCTAGTCTGCCCTTAAACTGATTCTGAATGTTATATTTCCACACACGATGCATGTCGTGATGTATAGCTTTGTGTGTACCACATTTTACATACATACCATATTTATTGGCTCTATGACTGTGTGTGTGACATTAGAAGAACCGGCTGTAAAGTAATATTCCCCATTGACATCGTTATTGAATTCGTAATTCATCTTTGGGCAAAATGTCGGTGTCCTTTATAGACCTGTGGTAGATTGAGAAATTGGTCAACGATCAATGGAAGGTCCAGATTTAAATTTATTACACCCCTATAAGTATGTAATCCGAAGGTATGCACTTTTCCGGAATGCTTTCGATAAATCAGGCTAACGGTGTTGTGCAACTTATTTATAGCGTGGCTCTTTAAAGAGCAAGAATCTGTAGTTTTTTTCGGGGCAGATGGTCATGTAGTGGTGCACAGGGCCCTTCCGCAGACCTAAGCTTTATTTGAATGAGACGATCACCCGTTATTGATACCGTATTACACCTATTTCAATGGAGATCTGGGACGGATAGGCAAATTAAAGGGGGGGGGGAAGCTAATTGTACAATAAATTAAAGTTTCAAACACCGACCATTAAAGACATGTCAAAACTATTAACACAGGCCAACAGATTTTTTTTTTGCACAAATTAAAAGTTCAAGCAAAGGTGTAACAGCAATTAAAAAAAAATCCACTCATATTTTCCAAGTACCATCATCAATCCAATATTCAGTTGGAAAAAAAGTACAAGGTGATGAAAAAATGAATGGTTCGCCTCACGTACATTTTATTTCCCGGAATGTCAGTCAACTGCTGGATGAGGGCCACCACCACCACGCGGGTCGGAGAGGGTTGGTGAAGGTGGGAGCATAGAAGTAAATTACAACAATGGACTGCCCTCTGCTGCACACAACATATCCCTGCAGAAGGCTGTAACACCTGTTTTACGCATGGTGATCAACTCCGCATGTTGCATTTCAGGTGATTGTCAGAGGCACGTGATCTATGTTTTATCCAAAATATAAAACGTTGAATGAGTGGATACTGAAACAATAATTGAAGTACACTGAGGAGCCTGAAAAAATACATACATACATTTGAAACATCCAAATGTTAAAGGACATGGTTCTTACTGTTAAGACAATTGAGCTTAGGCAGGAGACCTTGCTTGAAGGGATTGTGGCCGCTGGTGAGCAAATAGTGACGGTGGGAGCTAAGGAATAGAAAGCATCCAAGAGCTTGCCTTCGGAGGAGACGAATCGGTGAAATAATCTCGTGTGCAGGTTCTATCGAGGTGGATTGTCACATCAGACTCCTGAGAGATGGCAGCAGCTGGGGGGGGGGGAGGGGGGGGGCCTTCTTCTTCCATCAGTGGTTGAATCGTAGCCGATGATGAGTGGATTCAGGAGCTGTGTCCTCACCCTGCCCATGCGAATGAAAGTGTTCTCACTTGGCATCTCTTGAACCTGTTGTGTGCCGCCCCCATAGCGCACAACCCCCTGTGGTGCCTGCGTGGCATGTACTGTAGTCGAGTCCAGAGTACTTGTGGCATTGCTGCTTTTATGAAGAACACCCCTTTGAACACACATTTAGCTTTCACAACTCTGCTGTCAAATATTTTTTGTATCTTTACAACTTGCCATTCCACACTTACCCACCCCTCGGCATTGGATAGTTGCTATTATTCGCGCATTGCAGTTGAGTACGGGGGGGGGGGCGAATGGAACTGCCTCTTGTGCCCACAGTTCAAAGTTCAGCTCCACTCCAGAAATACACTGCGGCACATTCAAGCCAAAGTGTTAACTGAATAACAGCGGTGACGAGCTGGCCACACCAAGTCTGTCTTTTTATGTTTATTTGTCTACGCAATAAATATATACCCCCAAGCTTAGAGACTCCCCTCCGTTTCTCTCAGTTTTTTTTTTTTACGAAACGGATGTTAGAATGAGTACCGGCTAAGCCAAGAAATGATAGCATGACAGAGGAAGCCGAGTGGAAAGAAAATATCCCACACTTATCACCATCCATCGGTCCGTGTACCAAAATACACCTGTCGTTCCACGTACAAAAAAGACTACGGACGGAGGCCTTCCTTGCCGATTATCATCCTATGTTTTCCTGCAGGCAGCCATTGCATGATAGCGTTTGCGGACTGTTATAACATGGGACCTTTTTTTGCCAGTATCATAGTATGAAAAAATAATAGGTTTTACCCTTTTCCATCAATAAAACAGCTGTGTTAAGATGTTGAAACACCAAACCTTTTGCAAGGAATCGTGCCTGCATTAACCACACGTATGTTCACCACAAGTACATGTGATTAATGCAGAAAGGGTAAAACCTTTTCTAATTTTTTTTTTTAGGCTGTGGTCATGTTTTGAATACTTTTGATGGACACGTTTTTCTTTTTTACCCAATCTTAATTTAGTAACATATGTGAATTACATGACAGTGTAGTAAATGGTAATGGATCAGCAGCCGTGCCATTATTTGCTCACATCACACGCCGCAGAAGGACCTTCACCTAGAGGGAGGACCTGTAGAGCCTCTTAGAGTCGAGGGTATTTTGGCTTCAACTTTTATGCTGGCCAGGGCTGTCTTGGTAAAGGTGGGGGAGTAACCCACCTGCCGATTGACTAATTGTGGTGTACTCATTCATTCATCTGGATGGACAGAGGCAGTCGAGGGAATGGATAAACGTGCCCATTGCTTGACGACACCACAGTGGCATAGTACTGTAATTATGTTAATGATATGAGCAAACTAAATTCCTAACCAAAGTATGGTCGGGTATATTGGCCATATATGGTTCTTTTTGGGATGAGGGCCTTCCCACGCCCTTGAAGAATCGGGGGTTATTTTACCATACTTCACGGTGGTCCATGGGACTTGGTAAAGGGCTAGGACCGGTTCAGATATCACTTGCCACTGATGTTAGCCGTGGCTGGGAATCTAACCCGGTTTGTAGATTCATTCTACTCCATAGGCGTACGTAATGAGTAATAATGAGGGATGTAACAATGCACTTCTCTGACGATTCAATGAATTGTCAAGATTCAGGTTTGTGAATTTATGAGCCGATTCTTTTTTTTTTACTTCCGAGTGAATTAGTGGCCTCTAGTGACTGGAGCGATCACGTGAAATCCATAACTTAAAACGTACGAATATAAAAACATCGATTGATACCCACGTGATTCAATGCACACATCGTGAGAAGACTATGCATCAAAATTAACTGATAATTAATCCGTGCGTTCTTATACTGCTAGAAATAATGGCAGTACAGTAAAACCTTGTGGGTTTCATATATCACAATGGAACCTGAAAACAACTCTTCCAGTCATTTCCCTGAACAAGGGAGGGACAAAATAACCCTATCGCTTTGTTTGACCGTGAATGTCGTAAAATAGCCTCATTCAACAAAACCTTCAAAGTGTATCATCATTCTTGCGCCCATGCTTGAGCACAAAGTGCATCTTGCTGCTGGAGCTATCCCCGTAACCTCCACCCACCCTCTCCTCGCCCGTGGTTTTGCCTCCCCCAAACATGGCCATCCCACAGCACACAGCTAACTGCCGTAATTTGAGCTCCTTTCTTTAAACCTGTTCGCAAGACAGCTGTACGGACCACATTGCCCCAAACATTTTTTTTTGCCCTTGTTCTGCGTATCGGTTCTGCGCACAGTCATGCGTTGGTAGCGGGAGCCGTTGTTAGCAGCTAATACACACTTGGATACGTTATTTTTCGTGGAATTTTGAGGCAGCAGGCTCTGCGAAGCATAGCCTATGACCACACGGAATGTTTGCAGTCTCATCAGATCATAGAAGCGAAGCAGGTTTGAGCCTGGATAGGGTATGGCCGGATGACCACCATGCACAAACAGGTTGTCATTGGGCTTTCGAGGTCACATGATGCAACAAAATCCGTTGTACTATAATTCTATGACCTCCACATCTATTCCTTCACAAGCTCACCTTGACCAGCATGGTGAAATGATCCCCACGACCCCCAGTGTGTGGCTTTACAAGCGGACTGTGCACGCACTTAAGCGCAGGGAGAAATATGGATCGAACAATTTTTACCTTCTTTATAATTTACGTTCAGTGTGGCATTAAAGTGCGCACTTGGCAAGCGACAGATTAAACTAGATTTTGATGAGCAAAATGAGCCAGCTCAGCCCATTGTCGTTCACAATTGACTGATTGATGGTTTTCTGAGCTCCTTGCTTTTTTTTGTCATTGGTAATGCCTCGCACGATTTACTCCGGATATCGTTTACAGCTTTCTATTTAACACGCAAGTTGTCACAGCCGCTTGTAAGCCACATGCTCAACATGGCCCAAACAGTACAGTACTTGGATTATATTAATTCCTTGCCTGACTAGTAATAACGTGTATATTCTTTAAATTAAATATTCCACAATTTGACGTACGATTTCTACAGAGTTAAATTGAAATGTAGAATATACGTTTGAGCCATATTGAGTGTACCATTAACGCATTTGGTAAAAAAAAAAACTTATACCAATTCACTACAACTTCAAATTTAAATATCTTTTTTTTCCTTCTCCGTGCTCGAATTGCAGAGGGTGCTTTACTTCACATTTAGATGCCGCTATTTTACGTGGCAAAAATCCTCGCGCTCACGCGTTATGTCACACATTCTCAGGGCAAGTGCTACCGCTGCGCATTAATTCATAGTGACGTGCCTTTAAGAATTTCAAGCCAAGCGGCATGGCCCATATGCCGCTTGGCACAAGGGGGTGGTGCTTTGCTTGATAGGCAGAATTTTGGCCTGAAACCAAACACGAGGGAAAATCCTTTTTTTTCCCTCCCCTTTCATTATGCGCTCAGAACTTGTTTTATGTTTTTACTGTGTAGGACTGTAGAATGGAACGGGTGAAGTGCGAGTAATAGGAATTTGTTTTGCTTTAAAATCATCGAGTGGCTGTGAAGTGTTGTTTTATTTTATTAATTTCCCCGAGTCAAAGCTTGTTCCTGAAAGCATTGTGTAGAGCCATGTTTGTGTCGAGTTGAATTTTACTGTCTTGGGTTTATCACACATGGTGCCAACTTTCCTGCTGAGAGACAGACTAAGGTTACAAATCCTAAAATTACCCATCGGGCAAGACATCGAAGGCCCAGCAAAAACAAACTGTGGCACAGTCGCTTTCAGATTAAGCTTCCTCAAGATTTTAATGCATAACATATTAATGTGGTGTGCCCCTTTTGTGGAAAAATAACCATGTGTGATTTGTGGAAGGACCATTAAAATTGCATTGCTGCTTTGACCACAGGTGCCTTGTTGCCACAGCACAATTTTGTTTGGTAGAGATATTCTGAAGATCGTTTCCGCTTCAGAGAACTGGTTTGTAAATTCGTATTCTGTGGCGCGGTATACCATATTCTCCAGTTGTGTAAGACGCACCTCCTCCCCCCCCCCGTCTTATGTTTTAAAGCATGATTTTGGTGTTCATGTTATCATCTGGGGAACGCATCATATTTTTTTTCAAAAGACGTTATTTTAATGTAGTTAAGTATAATCTTCTGTAAGATAATTCTCGATACAAATACTTCCTCACCCAGAGGACTAAAAAAAAACACAACCAGCCATTCAGAATAACCTTCCGGAGGACATCTCTTCCCATTTAAAGCAATGCGTTCATATTCATCATCCGTAAGATAGCTTTCTACAGTACTGTTGTACCGTATTCTCACGATCATAAAATACACTTCTTTTTCAGTGGGCCCAAAATGTTGGGTTGACGTCTTACTTTCTGGAGCGTCTGGAGAATACGGTATATGACCAATAGCTTTTGCAAACAAAAGTACAGTACTCCATAATGAAGGTCACTTGCTATTGTAAAGTCCTGGCACATACCTGTGTGGGGTCAACACGCTTGCTCCGTGTGACTACAGCAAACTGTTGTCTTCTTTCATATGGCATGGGGGCGGGGGGAAGGGGGAAGCAACAATTTGTATAGATGTCATAGTTGAATGTTAAGAACATTCAACCAATCCAAGGCAGCAGCAGACGACGCTGTATGGATTGCAGCGATACTGCCAGGGTGTGTGTGGATGTGAACTGTATTAAATGCCCTGCGCATTTGGATGCCCGTGGCCAAATCATCCGGAATGTCTCCAATCTAGCTAAGCAGGTATGAGCCTGGATAGTACTTGGATGGGCTACCCTCACGCACGCCGATTGGCTAAGTGTGGTCCGATAACCCTCATTGCCTGCAACGGCGTGGGGATGCCCTCGTTCAGCAGTGCATTGGCAAATGGTTGTATTGCTACATTCGAACACACTTCACTGTGACCTCTTTTTAACAGACAAGAGCAGTGTCACGCGATTGCATTATTACACGCGTGGAGAGGAGCGTGCATGCAGGTGGGAATGGCGGCTCTCATTGATTTGTTGTGTCGTCTGCTCGTTTGAACGAGCAGACCCCGGCTGGGCATCGATAAACCGTGGCGTGCTCGTCTGCGATGAGTGCTGCAGCGTGCACCGCGCCCTGGGCCGTCACATCTCCCAGGTCAAGCACCTGCGGCACAGCAACTGGCCGCCCTCCCTCCTCCAGGTGAGTGCCTTCCTCGAAGTCCAGCTTTATATGTGTAACCAGCTGAGAACACAAAGAAAGCAGTATTAGTTTAAATTTGACCGAGTGAGAAATATATCAAACCAAGTCCTGGTGTGTGGGGGGGGGGGGGGGGGGGGAATCTTATCCTTCCTTGCCACCTCGATATACGCTGCATCGGAGGTTCAGTATAATCAGTGATGCTGATGAGGGTGGGTTTCAAATAAGTCCTTTTCAGTAAATTCTCAGTGCATTGATGGATGAAGGCCTCCACACCATGTCACTAATGGGAGCCTTATTGTTTTACCATACTTCACCACGCTGGTCAGTGGGTTGATAAAGAGGCGGCGAGGGCATGAACCAATTCTGATACTCGCCGCCATGGCCGGGAATCGAATTTGGGTCACCGGCTTTACACTGCAGCACGCGAACCACTGTACCACCGCTCCGCCCGAAGGCTGATTTAGGACTTTTCACGTACTTTTGATGCACCACGCATTAACACGCGCACCATAGCGTTTCCCAGGAACGCTCATCCTCTACTGCACTTAACGCGATGCCAGCTGCTTTCCCCTCACCAACACAGCGGTGTCGGGGGGGGTCACAGGTTCTGAAGCAGGTGTGCGGCTAAGATGCTTGTAGTGATAGGTCTCGCGGTTGCGGTCCGCGCGAGATGAAGTAGTGGGCCCAACGGTCCCGTAAGTGTTTCCCAACCCGAGTCCGCTGCCCTGCTAGGTTACTTGTGGCCACCAGCGTCGTTGTCAAAGGGCTGCGTTTAAAATTCTGCCTTCCGTTCCTTAAGCACTCTTTTTATCGCGGTGCGTTGCATGCAACTGTACTCCGGTGCTTCATCACCAATATTGAATTACGTGTTTAAAAAGTACATTATGTATTGATTTCGAAGACATTGCTGGAACTGTGCTGCCAAGTGTTACCGTATCATCTACAAAAGACGCGCTCTTACCTCTATTTTAAAGCAAAGGATGGGGGGGGGGAGGGGGTTGAATACTTTTTTATCATTCAGTAGATTTGTGTGTGTGCGCGTGTATGACCAGATTTGCATAACTTTATTGACACATGGGCACACGTGTGGGGTTGGGCTTACTTTCCCGTGCGTCTTATAATCCAGAGAATGCAGTCGTTTTCAAATTCCGTCCAAGAGTTGTTCTGTGTTTTTTTTTTGTGGCGTGCCAATTGTTGTATCGTGTTGCAGTGTGCAAAGAAAATAAAGTCGTGGCTTTTAAGAAGGGAAAAAAAAACTATAACGTATGTTAGAATCAACCACAAACTATAACATGTTTCTTTTGCTTTGCAATGCAATTGCTGGCAGGTTCCACAGGAAAGTGATGTTGTGCGTTTTTAGTCCACATTGTGCGTGTGTGCTGGCATTTAGTCCCCCCCCCCCTGCCCCCTTGAATAAGTGATGAGCTGTGTTTAAACGTAATGGCTTTGCAGTGTGACAAGCACTTAATTAGAGACCTGAAACTGGAGCAGAATGATTAATAATGTAGGACTCTATACCTGGGACTTGAGTTTATTGTTCTCATTAAGGTTCTCTTGAGTGGACACGTGTCGACATAAGCACTCGGCGCTGCTCACCTTGGTCTAAACAACTCAAGAAAATTAGCCGTGCAGGTTTCCAGTTGTCTGTCACGAGCAGCAGTCACTGGGGAGAGAAGAACAGTTAGAGGAGGGAGGAGGCTTTGCATCATCTGGAGAGATATGTAGATAATGAAATAAAGTATGAAAGCTCTCATTGAAGAGGGTAATTTGTGTGAGCAGATGTACTAATTTATTTTCAGTTGGGGCATTTCATAGGCTATAGTTAACACTGCATTGCTACAAATAAACGCTTATGAAATGCAATACTGTACTGCACATGGCAACTTTAGCACCACCGCAAATATTTTCCATTTAAGATGCCTTGGAGAATATTGGTAAAAGGATTGAGATGTTTAATTCCCAAGCAGATAAAACAATCTGCACGTGTATTTATGCAGGGATTTATGCATTAAGAGTTACGTATGTTGTAGGTCCTCAAGTAAAACACATTTGAATTCAAACCCCGTAATGAGGGGTGGAGCTGCGGTGCAAGTGGTTCGTGCACTGCGCTATAAAACCTGGAACCGGAGTTCGATTGCCGGCCATGGCTAACATCACTGGGCGCTCCCCTCCACCAACCCGCATGGTGAAATATGGTCAAACAACCCTCACAACCAACATCCAAGTGCTGTATTGACAAGGTGCTCAAAGTTAAGACTTACTATATTCGTGTCAAGTGGATCCGACATCCACTGGAGGTTTTTTTTTTTTCCCAATACCCCTTAGCAGGTGTAGTCAGTGGAGATTTTCAAGTGAGCATGTGTATACCAAATATAATCAATCATTCTCAAGGTTACATGCAGTGACATTCAACCTCTTTTTTTTTTAACCAACAGTCATATCCCTGATGGCCAAAACATTTAAACCTTACGAATGAACTCGTATGTAACTAACGGCCAGCACTTGATTTGTTTGCTTTGGAAACAATTGGGAAAAAAAGCCATCTTGGCATATTTTCAAACCCAGCTGCTATTGCAAACTACTGCTTCTATCCAAAGGGCAAGCAGCCCCTGAGCGGAGCAAGTAATTTCTTTGTCGCGTCGCTCGATCACTTGCTCATAAATCTGGGCAACACAGGCATTGGTTTTGAATAGAATCCGTCTCCCAGATCAACTGCCAGGCAGCGGTAAAAAAAATAATTCTCTCCTAGAATGCCGCTGCCTCCGTCGATAGAATCTCTCCGACATTTAATCCAAATGATCCTTGAATTAAAAAGTGCATGTGTTGAAGCTTATGATTTATGCAGCATCAATACTGCCGACGGTTTCCCAAGCAATAACGATAAATCAGAACTTAAAAGTGTAATGTATAGACTTTCAAGATGTACCTTTTTTTAGTCGAATTTCCCCCAGTTTTATTCAACATCGTGTTATGACCATCGTATACTGTAGTGTTAATTTTCGAGGACATTTTTATTAGATTTTTCCACGAGCGAAAACAGACTTTGTGCCATATGTTCCCTTTATTTCTGGAGTAATTTTAATTAATACATTGATGCTTGTGTCAGTGACATTTAATGCAATATCCAATTAATTATTTTTGGTATTTTTAAATAATAGCAGGTATCACAAACCTATTTTGACAAATTCAGAGTGGTTAGGTTTTTTTTTACAAAATGTTCATTCCACATCTTCACATGCATTGCAACATCCTGATATCCTTGGGTAGACATTACCAGGGTCATCGACTGTATCAGGCACACCGGACTCATCAGAGCAGGCGGGGGTCGGGGGGCAGAGTGGTTAGGTTTAAAACTGCCTCGGTCAATAAACTATTAATTGTAATCACATGACTACATCTCTTGCATAAATTGAGCACGACTGTGCAACGCTTTGTCCTGAGTGGCATTGTCTTTGTGCAGAGTGGTTCTAACTGCCTGCAATCTTCTGGAAAAGTAACCACGAAGACAAGTGGAGTTCAAATCTCAGAACATCCACGTGGCTTTACTGCTATATGAATATATAAATGTACTTGTTCACAAAAAAGGTTAAAGTTTCAAATATGAAATTGCTTGCTCACACCACTGTGAATGGAAGGGCCTCCACACGAGGGAAACCCTGGTGGACATTTGGTCTATTCTTCCACACCGACTTGACTTGTGTGAGGTGGGGGGGGGGGGGGGGGTTCCACATTTTACCCCACCATCTTTTTATCGATTAACTGCGCGATAGAACAAACAATCGCGGTCGATTAATTGCGGTGTACATTAACGTTCATACTGCCGGGTGGATTTCATCCAGCAGTAGAGCCTCAGCGGTGTCGTGGCCGAGGGGCAAGCGCGTTCGCCGCATGGTGCAGAGCTTCGAACCCAAGAATGCTGCGGTCATCTTATCTTAATCTTGGCGGAATGTATATAGCTCCTTGAGCAAGGCGCTTTACAAAGAATTATCAACGGTACAATGCGTGTGTGAATGCAATGGTGGACATGAGGTGAATGAAATAGATGAGGAAGCAATGGATGCGTGAATTGAGTGAAAGCGAAATTGACGACGGTAAATGATGAATGGATTGAATAAATGAATTGGGAAAGAATGATAGCCATATAATGAGAATATCGAGAGGGAACTGTAATGGTGGTGGTTATGAGGGGGGTGGGGAGTAAGGGTTCGTCGGGTGAGCTAAGAAAAAAAAACCTACGTTTTGAGCGGAGCGGAAACGAGTGAGGGAAGGCGACTTTAATGTGGAGGGAAATTTTGTTCCAGTGAAGGGTGGGGGGGGAAGAAGAGACAAAGAGCGACTGTGGATTGAGCTCAGGCAGGAGGATTGAGAAAGTAGCGCGCGAGAAGGCACATAGCAAAATACAAGTGGCAATATATGGCGAGGTCCATATTTGCCAGATTAGCAAAAAATACGTGAAAACGAATCATTATGGGATGATACATAGCAACATAGCCCCCCGACTTGTCAAACTGCTGCAGAACGTCAGTGAAACATGGTGCCCTTGTGTTAGCCTTGCACGATAAGAATGGCACGAATACCAAATGTACTAAATTATGATTGATTATTGAATATGCAATGTGCTAACCTTTACACCACAGCAGCTGATATTATCACGTTATTATTTTTTATTACGACAATGTACAATAGAAAAATATGTTGTCCGAGTACACGATGCATGTGTATTACGAGCCCATTTTCGTCAGTCCATTGCTGGATCTGCGCCTCCCGCGCCATGCAGATCGTGGGGGGGTTATTTGACCATACTTCACCATACTTGTCAGTCTGGAATGGTTAATGCAAGGCGCATAGAGGTTGGAGCATTAGAACAGTACAATAGCTTTTCTGCACCACTCTCTGCTAAGAACATAGCTGTGCGTAGCAGCCTATAAGTACCTGTTTTTGCGTGGTGCTTACCCATTCAAGAAAGTACTGTCCAGGCTCTGATCAGGTGTGGTTAATTCCAGGTGATGTATTTGCAGTTATTGTTCAGTGCAGGTGTTCCAGCTATGAACACACTTTGTGTGGTTTAAGCAATTGTGGTACAACTGTGCACCTCCATCCACCAGGAGTTTGAGCAAATTATAATGGAAACTCTGATAATGCAAAAATTAATGAAAATATACTTACACTGTTGTGCTTAGGAAAAAGTTGTGCGTGTGCTTCGCTGTTAAAAGGATTGATGATCTGAAAACCAGTTGTGACCTCTCGCATTGTGCTGCGGTTTAGTAACTGCAAAGTGCACCGACTTTGGTTGAGAATTTGAATCCAGTCGTCTTCTAATGCCACGCTTTGAAGTTAATGATCCCTCGACACTTTTTACAAATGTGGGCTCCTTTGTGCCATTATTGTGATCACGTTTGTATTATCCACAATAAGTCTCGAGTACGTATGGCCACTTAGAGTATCATTTGATTTTTCACCTTGCTACATTACTCCAATAACAGCACTGTGGGCCCATAAAGTTGTGTTTGAGAGTAGACGTAAAATGTGTGATGCGAGTGCATTTTTAAGGTCATTGTGTGGCCTTCTGTTTATTGTCACTTATGTCAATGATACCGGAACAGGTTGTGTAATAGTTAAAACAATATACATCGATGATTTATCATGTTGTTCTAGGACATCGTGCATTTCGACAATGTATTGTGTGGAAGTTACTATATATTCTGATGCAAGTGTTTTCACCACGTAAAAATAGCACCAGGCATTATCCATCCACTGCTGGATAATGGTCGCCCCTTTTCATCACCATCACTCAGTATCTTGCTGCCAGCGTTGATCTCACTCCTGCCATCGCACCATCTCCGCAGTGGTACTCCTCTTCGGTGGTTTTTCTACTTTGGCTAAACATTTCATCACCAGTCTCGGCCACTGTCCTGCCCAGGCCCATTTACTTTTCTTACTTGTCAACATGAAGTGTTTGATTCGTGTTTGCTCCCCGATCCATGCATTCCATTTTATGTCTCGGTGTAATTCCAAAGCGTGCATCTCTCTGCGTCTTTGTTCACTATGCAGCTTTTGTTCCATTGTCTTTATTGGTGGTCATGGTTCTAATCCATGTCAAAACTGTCAGTGAAAAGTGAAATCTACCAATTCTTACAAATGCTCCCTCTTGCTCATATTACATCGTTAAACATCGTGAAAATCCGTCCAAGCTCTCCACTACATTCTATGCTTCTGCATAGACTCGTATCAGCCAAAGAATCACTGGTAATCCATCACCGAGATCTTCTCCGTGTTTACCTTCTGGCTAGTTGTCGGGTCATGGATTTGGTGTTTTGCTTTTTATTTTTTTGATGCCCCTAGGAAACGGGTACTTCTCTCGCTGTGAAGCTGTGGTTTTTGACACTCGAGCTTTGGCGCCTGCAAACATGCCTCGGACTAATTAAGCACATCACTGTAATTTGATTTATAGATGGGCGACTAATAAGAGATCGTTTTTCCAGCACTTAATGAGTTTTGCCGTTACGAAACGTTGGGACGATGTGCTGGCACGGGCGCTTCAATTTGTGTTCAACTTGATTAAAACCAGAATGTGAAAATAAACACTAAGTGTATAAAAATTAGTCGCTGGCTTATGCCAAATGAGAACTTATGAATCTTTTAGGAATTTAGTTTATGCATCTATGGTGTTGAAATGGGGCCTCCTTGTAGGGTATTGTCACAGCGGTTACCGTTGCGAATATGGATCACTCAACTTGTGTGGATCGCACCCACATCAACACAGTAGCTGCCACAGCGATAGGATGAGTGAGGCAAGCGGGTACCACACGTGACTAAGATGCAACTGAAAGTCGGCAGCCATCGATCACTGGCAGCCAGCATCAATACGTTTAAACAGCAACCGAAGACTGTGATGAACGAGATGCCACTGCTTGTGTGAACACTGAATACATTTCGGCACACGAAATCCATCGTCTGTTTTGGTTTCTTGTTGTTGTTGCTGCTGCTTCTCCACTGTTCCTGTCCAGTCAAAAATGTGGGACCAAAGCTGAAGATCTGAATTTTAGTTGGGTGATTTTTCCATCGCATTTCTTCCGACTGCATTTAGTCACTCAAGGCCATCAGTCATTCAGTACTGATGTAATATATATCTTTGCAAACATGGCAAGTTTTTTTTTTCTGAATGCAGCAAATTTCTACAAATATGACACACTTGGGCAGTGGTCTCATGTTGTATATGGCACTGCTGTGGTGAGATGTTAACTATCTCGCCTGGTATGGAGGAGGTTCCAGGTTCAATCCCAACCCTGGCACTTGTATTTTTGAAGTTTGCACATTGTCCCTGTGGTCGCATGGATTTTTCTCCAGGTGCTATGGTTTTTCCCTCCACATGTACTTAGATTGTTTGGCTGCTATGAAATGTCCACAAGCCATTTCGTTGAGCTTTCATTTGTGGCCAGGTTGCTTCTGAAAAAGAGCTATATAGTTCAGTGTATTTTCTATTTTACCAGGAAAAGCAAACTGAATAGTTCGTTTAAACGTACCTCCGCCTACAATTCTAGAACTTATTTGAATTGAGCATTAGATCAAATTGTGAGGTGGCCATATGGGATCCTGGGTTCGAATCCAGACTGCTATCCATGAGGAATCCATTGAGTTGGTCAAACTTAAACCACCCCTGGCTGCATACACATCATATGAATTGTTTAAATTGCCATTTTGTAGCTCAGACATAAATAAGTTTGACGGACCTGCCAAAATAACCCCTTATCCAGAGATTATTAAATAGGTGGACCCGCGTGTGGATAGAGGTCTATTAAACGGATTTCATAAGTAGCTACATGACATTTCAGAGATGTTCTGACAGTGATGAACCATGAGAAAAAAAGTCAAACACTAAATGGCATGTTTTTTTTGCACTTGTAAGAGTTATGCTTAGTTTACACATTACTTTACCCTTATTTACAAAAGCCACGTGACGTCACCCCATAGCGATGATGTATACCCTGCTACAGTTGTACAAAAGGTATCATTCCAAAATGTGTGCGTGATCCTGGAAACAAATGGCAAACCATGAGCTCATTTCTTCCAAAGTGCTTCGGAGGTCACGGGCAAGCCAGAACGTAGGTGCGCGGTCAGAGGCGTCGGGAACGCTTTGCTACGACGATAGCCAGCTTTGTAACGCCTGTGAATCCGGCGCGGGAATTACCCCACGTTGCGATTTGGGAGCTGGCCCCGGTGTTACGGGTGCCGCATTGCACCGTTGCTAGGATTAGGCGAAGGGCTGGCCCCGGGGAAGTCATGCGTCGCGCGTGTGTGTGACCTTGGCTGTTTGAGAGCGCATTTGTTGGCGCCCCCGTGGCCCCAGCTCGATGGCATTCCTGACTGCGCAGTCATCTCCCTCGGAACAAAAACGCGAGCAGCCATCCCCACAATGAAGGCCATTTATTCAGTTTAAACATACACGACCTGCCATCGTAAAAGTTACTTTATTTATTTATATTCAGCTTAAATTTGTTTTTGCCTTTGTTCTTACGTAACGTTGCCAGCATTTTATGAAGTGTGGAATATTGCCCGCTTTATTTTGTCTTGTGCCTCTATCCACTGTGTTGATAAGAAAGTTTTTGGGTTAGATCGCGAAAGTATGAATGTGTCGTAACCCTCGACCACCCAACACAGCAAGTAAGGTTTGTCACGAACAATGTGCCAATTAATTTCTACTTCAGCCCACCGGTGTGTTGGAGTAAATCCACGACATTTATAACTTGAGTACGACGGTTTGCTGGTAATTACATCCAGAATCGGACGATTTGACAACACACCGGTGGGGCTGAAGTAGTAACTAGTTAGCACGTTGTTTACGTTACAGACCTTAGTGGCTGTGTCAGGTCGTGGAGGGTTACGACACATTTTTACTTGCGCCATCTAACCCAAAAACCTTTGACTAATATTGGTCACGAAAGCGTTTGTGTTGAACTATCTACTGTGCCGGTTTTGTAGTTTAACCATCATATGCCCTATTTTTGTATTAAATGGACAGGTGCATTTGTTAAAACAAGTCTGCATTTGCTAAACTTAGAGAAGGCTTGTGCCTGCTTCTACTATTGTGGAAAATAATGCAGTTGGCATCTACCGGCATTGTTAACATCTGAACCTTTTGATTTAAAGCTTTCGTGACTGCAGGGATTCATATTATTGGTTCTTTTGGTAAAGTCACGTAGAAGGGAAACAATAAAAAATAAAAATATTTTTATTATTTTATTGTTTCCCTTCTACGTGGCTTTACCGAAAGAACCAAGAATATGTGAACCTTTGTTTCTAACGCGACCCTTTTAGATGCCACAAAAGGGCATTGTGCACACTTATGCAGACAGCGAATGAGACAACACTAAATACCAGAAACGTTCGACAAAACAAACTGGACAAATGTGAAACTAATAGAGGGATAATTAAGTAGTGTATCAAGAACAGTGGGCTTAAATGTGGCATTTTGTAAGAGGTCATGAAAATAACTTCACGTACATTTTTTTAATGAAAAATGTTGTAGTCTACTCTAATATAAGCGCGCAACTTTATCTATCTGTGCTGAACGCTGCACTTTTCGTCGTCTTCATGCAGGGGGCGCTGCAAGCCTACGCGCCCCCTGCATGAACGACGGGAGGTACAGGGACAGACGTTCGATTACGTTGGAATCGATCTGCAGACGACGGTCTTCTCGCACGGCCAGCAGCTCTGTCGCCTTATTTCGATCCCGCAATCCCAAACAGGTGAAAGTCCGCATCGAACCGAGCCCCCCAGCAAGGCCATCTACTTAACGACGAGAGAAAATTCACGAAATGTCGTTTCAATGAATGATATAAGCTTTTAATGACGAAATGAAATTATCTGATTCAAAACATAATACAATTCAATGATGTTTCATTTTGAAACTTCATGACGGAGCATCGGGTGCTTGCGTCAATGCGTCATTCGTGTGCAAATTTTTTTTCATGACTTTCCTGGCCGAAGGCCGTAAATGGTTTAACATATTTTATTAGGTGAGTCGGCATGTAAATATTACCCTCCCTCAGCCTCCCAGTGATTGGATAAAATATCCCAATTCAAAGTCATACTTCATTTGAAGGCAGTAATCTGGGGTGTGAAATGCTCTTTCTGGAGGTTACAAGACGTGCCAGATTATTTTCAAAGGTTAATCACCAAAATACAAATTGGGCGCCGGCACGTAAGAATAACTACTTCTTCTTTTTATATTCTTAGTTTTTTCGGTAAAGTCACGTTGAAGAGAAACAACAAAATAACAAAATATATATAAAACAATAAAAAATTCTCACGACGTTTCGACCATAACTCAAACGGTCACCTGATGAAGGCTGCTTGTGTTGTGGCCGAAACGTCGTGAGAATATTATTGTGTTATTTTATTTTATCAATTTATTATTTTATTCTCATTCTACGTGACTTTACCGAAAGAACCAAAGAAGATGAATCATTGCAGTCACGAAAGCTTTAAATCGAAATAATAACTACTTCTTTCATCAACACCTATGTGTTTATTAAACTTTTTAACGTTTGAGAACCAAAGGGTGCAAGGCTGCTGTACAGTGAGGGGAAAAAAGTATTTGATCCCCTGCTGAGTTTGTACATTTGCCCATTGACAAAGAAATGATCAGTCTATAATTTTAATGGTAGGTTTATTTGAACAGTGAGAGACAGAATAACAACAAAATCCAGAAAAACGCATGTCAAAAATGTTATAAATTGATTTGCATTTTAATGAGGGAAATAAGTATTTGACCCCTTTGCAAAACATGACTTAGTACTTGGTGGAAAAACCCTTGTTGGCAATCCCAGAGGTCAGACGTTTCTTGTAGTTGGCCACCAGGTTTGCACACATCTCAGGAGGGATTTTGTCCCACTCCTCTTTGCAGATCTTCTCCAAGTCATTAAGATTTCGAGGCTGACGTTTGACAACTCGAACCTTCAGCTCCCTCCACAGATTTTCTATGGGATTAAGGTCTGGAGACTGGCTAGGCCACTCCAGGACCTTAATGTGCTTCTTGAGCCACTCTTTTGTTGCCTTGGCCGTGTGTTTTGGGTCATTGTCATGCTAGAATACCCATCCATGACCCATTTTCCATGCCCTGGCTGAGGGAAGGAGGTTCTCACCCAAGATTTGATGGTAGATGGCCCCGTCCATCGTCCCTTTGATGCGGTGAAGTTGTCCTGTCCCCTTAGCAGAAAAACACCCTCAAAGCATAATGTTTCCACCTCCATGTTTGACGGTGGGGATGGTGTTCTTGGGATCATAAGCAGCATTCCTCCTCCTCCAAAAACGGCGAGTTGAGTTGATACCAAAGAGCTCCATTTTGGTCTCATCTGACCACAACACTTTCACCCAGTTGTCCTCTGAATCATTCAGATGTTCATTGGCAAACTTCAGACAGGCATGTATATGTGCTTTCTTGAGCAGGGGGACCTTGCGGGCGCTGCAGGATTTCAGTCCTTCACGGCGTAGTGTGTTACCAATTGTTTTCTTAGTGACTATGGTCCCAGCTGCCTTGAGATCATTGACAAGATCCTCCCGTGTAGTTTTGGGCTGATTCCTCACCATTCTCATGATCATTGCAACACGACGAGGTGAGATCTTGCATGGAGCCCCAGGCCGAGGGAGATTGACAGTTATTGTGTTTCTTCCATTTGCGAATAATCGCACCAACTGTTGTCACCTTCTCACCAAGCTGCTTGGCAATGGTCTTGTAGCCCATTCCAGCCTTGTGTAGGTCTACAATCTTGTCCCTGACATCCTTGGAGAGCTCTTTGGTCTTGGCCATGGTGGAGAGTTTGGAATCTGATTGATTGCTTCTGTGGACAGGTGTCTTTTATACAGGTAACAAGCTGAGATTAGGAGCACTCCCTATAAGAGTGTGCTCCTAATCTCAGCTCGTTACCTGTATAAAAGACACCTGGGAGCCAGAAATCTTTCCGATTGAGAGGAGGTCAAATACTTATTTCCCTCAGTAAAATGCAAATCAATTTATAACATTTTTGATATGCGTTTTTCTGGATTTTTTTTGTTATTGTCTCTCACTGTTCAAATAAACCTACCATTTAAATTATAGACTGATCATTTCTTTGTCAGTGGGCAAACGTACAAAATCAGCAGGGGATCAAATACTTTTTTTCCCTCACTGTAAAGGTTAAGAACCACTGATTATTTTTTAAATACCTTTTGTTGTAGCATTATTTACAATGTCGTGTGTCTCATTTGTACAGCATTCCCCGCTCGATTGGCCAAAAACACTTGCATACATTGTAAAATCAAATGTATTTATTCCCACAAATTATTTGAAGTAATCATAAATGTTCGAGTATTTGAATCAATAACCTGATGCATTGTTGCATGCCTAGTGCCCAGCTCATTAATATAACCACACAGGTATGAGGATGGGATGCTGCTGTGGTGTATAAGTGAGCACACTAGACTTGCAAGTTAGAGATTACTTTCCATCAGCTGGCTTGGCAGTTGAAACAATGGTGCAAGTTTCCTAATCCCACACTGCTGTACACGCAGCAATATAAATGGGTACTGCAAAGTCAGTTGATGGCAGGCCATGTTTGGTGGAGTAAAGCGCAAATACTTCCACATCTTCCAGGATGTCTGACCAGAATGGAAGAGTAGGCCAAATACCCTCTATAGCTTTCTTTAGTGGAGGCCCATCAATCAGCAGTCACGTACATGAGCACTCATAGGGCTGCTCCTTTACCTTCTACCACGAACTATGTATCCATGTTGATATTTTTCTTTTGCATCGTATGGAGCCAACCGTGATAATTAATTGGTTTGAGTATGGAACCTGCTGGAGCACTAGTTGGCAAAGGACCCTTAGCTTCAAAAGCCTTAAGGCAAATGTTCCAGCTACTTGTCTAACCATGTTGACTCCACTCTACCGTGATATTAAAATTTTTCTAAGCATTTTCTTTTCCCCGATCTTCTGTTTTGGCTTGCCCCTTCTCTCACAATCTTAAACCATCTTTCAGACTTTTTCTAGCTTCAGCCGTGGCACCTGTTTACACAGCAGTGTGTCACAACAATGTGGACCCATTCTTTTGCCAGCAGCTCCCTCCCGCATAACTAACGGCATGATGGTGGGAGAGTACACAGTGTATTGGGCGGATGTCTTCTTACAATTTTTGTTCCCACCCATCGCTCCTCTACCCACTGAAAATAGCACCGAGATGTGGTAAATTTAAACGGATCTGTGCTCCCCCCCCCCCCCCCCAAATATGGCAAATAATACCAGCTCAGCTTGTGAAATATGTAACCAGGTGGGAGAAGGCTTCATGAAAACACTCGTAACAGTGTTGACATTCACATGGCTTATTCGTAGGAGCCATGTGTTGATCTGTTCCATACAGTTCTGCGTTTTGGTGTGGAGGTTTACTTGGGGGGCGGGGGGAGGTTCCCGAGATGCTTGCCCAAAGCCGTTTGTTGTAATGTCCGATGTGAAGTTTCCCCATAAAAGCCGGACAGATATGGAACTCGGGCAATGGGCGAACGTGTAGATGAGCGAGACGTGAGTATCGGCGTGTGAAATGTCAAGCACATTTAAGACCAGATTGAATCTCCTCTCCAGAGCCACATTTGTTTGTGCGAGTCTCAAGCTGCCATGCCCCCATGAGTTATACATTCAGAGGTGGCCTTAGCAGTTTTGGGGCCTCAATTGGAACCACTGATGGGGGCGGGATAAGCTGCTCCCAAGCACTGCATTACACTGAATTCTCCAGGTCTTAAGATACTTTTTCGCTTGTGTTTTAAAGCAACACTGCATTAAATACAGGTGGTTTATTTAATTATTGAAAATATTATTTCGAAACACCCACGATGCGAAATACAATTTTCACAGGTGTCCTGGAGCCATTAAATAACCTGGTTATTGCCTAATCTGTGCCTGACCATTACTTTGAGGTCCCCCATGAGGAACTTGATGATTTACAGCTGCATGTTGTACCAATATTGGATGGCAACAGCATTACAAATAACAACTACCTCATGTCCACTGCTGTATAATTAGAAAATTGGTTATAGCTTATGATACTCATTGGGTACATAATAAACGGAGAATAATGCTCGAGTGTTAACACAAGGATAATGCCGTGGTGTACCGGTTAGCACACTGGACTTGTAATCCAGAGGCCCGTGTCCAATCTCCCCGTGTGGCAGTTGAAGCAATGGGCACATTTCTTAAATCCCAGCAGCTTGTCCACCCAGTAGTAAAATGGGTCGACCAGTTAGTCAATTGATCCACGGGGTCACGTGGAGTGGGAAGTGTGGATTATTGCCATCTCGTTCAAGAGGTCTGACCAGTGTGGCCAAAGACTAGGCCCATATACCATCTGGTGAAGGCCCTTCTACTAGCAGTGGCATGCGTAAGCAATTTCAGGGCTACATTACACCTTTACACGACATCATTGGAACATTTGTTTTGCATACGCTGCCATTAACGTTGTCAGTTTAAGCAGAGTAACAGCATACACTGTGAAGCTTGTGAAGGACTGAACTTCGCTATGCAAACGTTGCGTTTGCCATGAAGATAAAGTAAACACTTGCAATTTGAATTATGGATTCCAATATCAAGCATGACCTTTGCACATAGCATAGCCACTGCAGTGTGCGATTAGGCAACAAAGAGAAGCTTGTAGTGAGTTTAAGTTAATGCGCTGCTGCAATGCGTCCTCTAGTATAAAAGTGCTGTTTTCTACGTAGTAAATGCATGCGGCTACTAGAAGCAGTGCGTTGACTTTGCAAAGAAGGTTTTTAAAACATTAAATTATGTACTTTTTATCCAGGAAAATCTCAGTATCAACTCATTTTCTAGAGGATCCTGTCATGTTCAGTCGAGGGGGCAATGCTGCTATGCAATCCCAATTGAGTAATTTGCAGGTCAATTTTCAGCATTGAGATGTTTGACCAACACCAGTGTGTGATTTTTAGCTATGGGACAAAACCAGTCAATCAACAAAACCCATGCAAAACATGGGAGAGAACATACTAACTCGACACAAAGCACCGGAGTCAGGCATTAAACCCATGTCTTTCTTGCTGTGAGGCACAAGTGTTACTGCTGTGCCATCCTACCACAGGTAAAAAAAAAAATATTTATGGCACTGCTATATTTTTCCACAATATGTCAATCAGTTCTTCCCGTGGGTACCGGTAGTTATGGCCAAGAACATAAACTATTCTTCTATATCCAGACTAGATTTTTTTTGCCCGTCCAAGGACGGGTGTATCTTGCAGTAAATCTGAAACATTCAATAGAAAAATTGTTCAGCTCATGATTATTAATGAGGGTGGTTGCCCCATGTGGAGTGACGTCACCCGCTAATTGATATTGGGAGGGGTGCGGCATGTGGAGTGACGTCACCCCGCTCATGATTATTCATGAAGGGAGGGGCATGTGGCGTGCGCGACCTTGTGCGTTAGTGTAAATTTCCATGCCGGCATGAATATTAATGAAGGGGGGGGGCTCTTTTGCAGTGACGTCATGTACGGATGTAGCACTGTGCTGCGTATATTTATTTTTTACCCTCACTATGTAAAGAACCATCATATTTGAAGCGACTTTACGTAATACATTATGTAAGTCGGCTCGACCTTCCTCTGCGTTCGTGTAAAAATCCACCCATTCAAGAATATTAAATATTGGGGGTGGTCCTCATGAGTGACGTCACGCAGGGGGTGAGCCTCGTGTAATTACGTCACGCGGGGTACACATTCTTGGCTCATTATAGTAGTAATGTTTTATTGCCCATATAATATTCCAGTACAGCACTCGTGTTGTCCATTACATAGATGGCCCACGATGTAGAGATGGCACATATCAATAATCTGGTATACGAACAGCATGGGTCTTAAGACAAATCTGCTCTAGAGTTATGCACTTTGAAAAATCCTGCTGGTTAACGTGTCTCAAAGCATGAAATACATTTTAGCATTCATGTGGAGAGGCGAACTGTGTTCATTTGTAATGTACAGCCCTTTGTCAAGTAACGGAACGATGAAGGCCCTTCCATAGCCGCGTTGGTTATGGGGGTTGTCACACCATACTTCACGATGCTGGTCAATATGAGGTGGTCAAGGAGCCCAGATCCAGTTCCAATATTATTTGCCGCAGATTATATCCATGGCTGGGAAAATCAAGCGCAGGTCATTCGGTTCATAGTGCACTGCAATAACCACTGCCACCAGTCAATTCTGTACCAACCCATTAGTTTCATAACAGCAAAGTTTTAGTGCGAATTAAATAGTTTATCCCCAAATATACATCTGTATACTCAAATCTGTTTTTATTAATTCATTGCCAAATATGATCCAAGACATGCAAAAATCAGGTCCATCTTATACCCACAGAATTAAAGGGTACTGACCTAGTTTTGTGGATTACATCTCCAAATGCAATGCAAGACGATTTAGCCAGATTGCTTTTAAGGTTAAAAGCATCGATGGTACACGTTATTTGAAACCCATTGACAGAGCCATTAAAAAAAAAACCTTGAAGGGCAATTTGTATGTCAGTGGCCTCGTTTTTTTTAATAAGTTCAGCATTTTTCTTGGTGGCAGGTATTGACAAGTCTGGATACTTTAAAAATGGCACATTTCTGCTGGTAGTGCCAACGGAGCTTTTCCTTACATTCAGCAGTGGGACGCCAATCCCTGTGCATGCATACGCACAAGTAGGCGCTTACTAGCAGCAAGTGCTTAAAATAAATGCAGGATCCTCCTTAAAAAAAGCCCTGAAACTCGTGGCTTTCCTAGATGTCAATTATTATTAACAGGCACACTCACACCCACCTCCACAATCCACCAGATGACACCCCGTGCTACCTCGGCATTCGGCTCGAGACAACTCCACACCACCCAGCAGTGGCCCAATCCTTGAGCCCCAGCCACAAAGGGTTTCCGTTCCACAAGTTTTGGTAGCGTTTGCATTTACACTTCTTGTTGTTTAGGCCAAGCCACAGTCGTCAGGCAGTGGGCAGTAGATCTGACGACAGATTGTCATGGTGCCTTTGCACGTAGCAGGAAACTCACAAGCAGGTTGGCATGTTCTTTCCTCCCCCTTCATTGTCACCTTGGGTTGGTTGTAAAGGCTTCATTTTAACTCTTTAAAGTTAAAATAGTTATCCCCATCCTGCCATGCAAAATAAGTTACTCCTTGGCATAGGGTGTTGCAAGCGGCGACAGAGCTCTTTGCTTCCACCATGCGCCTACGATGCCCTGGCCATACGCCAGTATTCACCCTGGTCCTGACAGCCACAGGGGTGTCCCGATTACTCCAAGGACCATTGTGTACAGCATATTATATTAGTATAGGATTTATCTTCTTTGGTTCTTTTGGTAAAGTCACGTAGAATGAGAATAAAATAATACATTGATAAAATAAAATAACACAATAAAATTCTCACGACGTTTCGGCCACAACACAAGCGGCCTTCATCAGGTGAAGGGACGAGACTGTCTGGACCTTTAAGCTGTGTGAGAAGAAACAAAGCGCCTAGATGAGCAAGCGTTCAATTAGCAATTCCTTTGTCAAGGCGCTTTGTTTCTTCTCACACAGCTTAAAGGTCGCGATCTGAGCGTGGCTTTTTCGCGCCAGCGCTGTCCTCCAGACAGTCTCGTCCCTTCACCTGATGAAGGCCGCTTGTGTTGTGGCCGAAACGTCGTGAGAATTTTATTGTGTTATTTTATTTTATCAATTTATGATTTTATTCTCATTCTACGTGGTGACTTTACCGAAAGAACCAAAGAAGATGAATCCTTGCAGTCACGAAAGCTTTAAATCGAAATTTATAGGATTTCACTCGCAGCATAATCCCTTGCAGTCCCCGGCAGGCTGTTGAGTTGACTTTGCTTGCCTTCATTCCCTATTCCTGCTGTTGTGACGACTGCCGATAGTGCAGTCTGGCAACTGAATCAGCCCTGATAATGACGATACCATCGTCCACCTCCTGTGTCTGCTTTTATACACAGCCCCTAGCCAATGGGAGAGCAGCTCCACTCTAAGCCGTTGCACCTGGCTGTCGGCAATTATCTCCCAATCGGAACTTTGCACACGTTTTTTCAGCCATTCAGCTGCTTGAATTTGAAAAGCATTCAACCAATAGATGAGCAAGCGTTCAATCACCCGCTGTGGAGCTGAGTCAATTCCCTCTCCACACTTGCAAAATCCCACCATCAAGGTGGTAATTCTGCAGGCTGTACAGGTGACTTTCCACTTCCCCAAACGTGCAAGTTAAGCCAATCAGAGATCAATAACATCTAATTGACTGCGCATTCATTATTTAACCAATGGATTTTCCGACCACGAGACAATGCTCAATAATGGCAGTCATCCCATTGTCAGCATGGTCGAAAACCTGCCCGCCCTCCTGAGAAGTTACTGCACCACGGCACAGTGTTTGCCGTGCATTTGCACTGCCCTGTAAACAGCCAGCAACCGGAATTAAATTCCCAGCCACAGCTAACTTCAGTGGCTTTTGAGATCTGAATCAGAATGTGGGGCCTCCCTCAGGTCAACTCCACTTAAAATGAATATCTGGTGTGTGTTTAACCAACATCAGCAATGGGGCGGCTGGGCGTGGTCCTGTCCATACCACCTCCTCGCTTCCGTGCCATGCCATCCTTAATAGGTGCTCACGAACGGCACTTGCCAGAACCGTCTGTATTTAAAAGGCTTCATGGAAGGATCATTGTCTCTCTGTGTGTGCAGACAGTGCAGGCCCTTGTGACCAGTGGCGCCAACTCCATCTGGGAGCACTCCCTGCTGGACCCCGTGCAGATACAGAGTGGCCGACGCAAGCCCAACCCTCAGGATAAGATCCAGTGAGTGCCAGTGATGTCATTTCCGTCCGTAAATCTCACACAGACCGCCATCAACGGGCGTGCTCACTGCCATCGCTCACCTTAATCACCCTGGGTCATGAATTTTCATTCATTGCTGTAAACATTATCATCGTGAATGTATGACCAAAATCGTCCGGTGTTTTTGTCACTATTAGACACAAACTTTCTGTCCTGATCGTTAATGCAGTGCTCAGTATTCACTATTCACTGTTAATTTTGGTTTATTCCGATATTGATTCACATCACTATTGAAGTAATTGCAGCATTAAATTGCATGAATGAATGCCTATCGAGTATGCCAATTTAATGTTCCGTATATTCATTGCCGCCATTAAGGTGTTATCATGTGGTTGTCATTGCACAGTACACTGGCAGATGCTTCATTATACGGCTGACAAAATCACGCTTATTGGAAAATGTCGGAGTGGAGAAGGGAGGGGGGAGGCCGTTTGCTTACGTTTTTTTTGCTTGCCTTTTTTTCCCACCAGTGGGTCACCTTGAAAGCCACAAGCAATTATTTCTATATTGGTTGAATAAGAAGCGTCAAATTGTATGTCAACCATCACTGTGATTTATTAGCCTAAGCAGCCGTAGATGCAAGCCGTGCAGGCCGTGTTATTGGACTGGAACCAAAGCTGTTACGGCAAAGACACACACATACACATATCCATTGCCGTGAATCCTTCGCCATCCGTACAAATTAGTGTTGCGAGATTGTAAATGTTAATGGTTTCATAGAGTAGCTTCTTCTTTAAGTAAGCCTTCGTTTGCTCGTGTCAGGATAATTATCGAGTGCCCACAATATTTGGCGTGTAAATAATTAACTCATTCCCGCCCAGCGATTCGATGACGATTCAGGGTCGTGGCTCTGTTCAAGAATCGGGGTTTTTTTTGCGATAATTTTTACAAACTCATTTGTACTGTTTTCTTCATTTGGGTAAATGTAACATTCTCACATGGGGTCGTTTGATCCTACTTTATTATAATGTTTAGTGTGGGTTGGTCATCCTACATAGAGAGAGGAAACGGGCAGAATTAATACTGCACTCGCAACATGAATGTTCTTGGAAACAATTCATTTTTAAACAAGGCTGGTAAGAGCTAATGTGTATGTTGAACTTCGTTGGTAATGTGCTCCAATAATGAAGTGGTGTTGTTCATGTCCCTCTGGCTGAAGTATCTTCTTCTTCCACGTGTTCGTCCCACTCATGTGGGGGTTCGCTGTCCTTGCCAACCTTCCTCTGGCTGAAGTATGGTTCTGCCTATTTCTCAGGAGTATTTGCCGGAAGTTACGTGCTCATCGTAAATATTACCGTTATGTATAGGTCGTGCGGCTGCACCAATGAGAATTGCCTCGTGTCAGATACATTGGGCACAATGTAATTTGTTGTGACAATGCACGTTTCATTTGAGAGACCCCATTGAAGTGTTTCATTGAGTTGTTCTCTTCAATCCGAGGTTCTGAAATAATGCTCAGTTATAGGCTTTACTTGTTGGTCTGGTGCAGAAATAGATTTACTTGTGGTTTAATTTTTCCTCGGTTTAAGAATGTGAGTGCATTGTTTGTTCGTCATATGTTTGAAGAGCTAACCTCTACGTAGGTTTTGCAGTTCTGCTTAATAGTTCTCCCCGACTTGTTCACGGCTTGAATCGTCTGTTATTCGGTGTGATGTCCAATGTTTTGGCCCAAGTGCTGGGAGCTTCTTCAGGAAATCGATTAAGCAGTTAATTTCTTTAGAACTGCTTTTTGTGTTGAGTTTCTTGTCCTTCCCCCGCACCTCCAATTAGCACGGTCGGCTACGTATGGTGCGAAAGAAGTTCAACATACATACGTTGCCTGCCGCTGCTGGCATCACTAGTTCTTGAATGTTGGTTGAGCCTCAGCTCTTCCCAGCGCATGGTGCGAAACGTTGGACATCTTGCCTAAAACTCTTCAGAGAGCTATAACAACGAATGAAAAAATATGTTATGTAAGCATCAGGTGTCAATGGTGGGTGAATTTTGGCTTTGGTGGACTTTGTGCTGGTTTATTGCAAGATAAGATATTTATGCTCGTTTTTTTATTGCAGGTGAGGTTTGTATGTTTTCATATTCAAGTGTGGTGGCGCATGCCTGTAATTCAGCAATTCGGAGGTGTGGTTTGTTGATCATCCACAAACTGAGACTGAATATCTGTGAGACGGCCACCCGCTGTGCAACAATTTTTTACGAGGAAGCACAGCAAATAGGTTTATGATTAGGTGCACTGAGATGAAATGCTTCTCTCTGATATTTGGCGATGCATTATTTTAATTTTATTATAGCACTGTGTCGGTATAAATTGGTTATCAATGTGCTTTTGAATGTCCAGAACCGTGTGTTCTTATTTTCCCAGCTGAGAATGCATTTGTGTTACTCTTCATGCATTCTGTAATTTGACAGCCGAATGCATTTGAAAAGCGTGGTCTTGCTGGTTCTGTAACGTTTTATTCCACAGCAGTTTGTGATGATCTGAAACCATAAAACCTGGCTTGCTGGACTTTCGAGTTATTGGCTCAATTTCAGAATGCTATAACCCAACCACATGCAACATAGAGCAGTTTTATTAAATGATAATTTAAGCGTAGGCCACCCAGCTCTATTACTATAATATATCTGCATCGGCTTTCAGAATGTCATAAAATAAAGGTCGAGGCAACGGTGTTTTAAAAGCACAGCAAGGAGCCCTGCCAAGCTGCATGTAATTGAAAAATGTCACCACAAAAAAGTCCACTTTTGCTCCAGTTAAAGATTACGAACTCATTTCCCCAGCACATTCGTAAGAGGATGATCACGGTGATAGATGACACCTCCATGCAGCACGTTAAATCGTGTGTGCTCTTGATACGTTCTTGTCAGACGAGCCTTGCCCTAGGGATGGATGAATTGGCGGCTTTCTAGACCGACACTTTTGGGAGTAAATTATAATATTTTGAGATATGCACCCAATTTCCTCCCATCCTCTCTGACCTCCCGCCTGAGACATTTTTTTCCCCCCACAGTCTCGCCAGAGACAGGTATTTGATACTAAGGAGATGCCGCCAGCGATTACACACTCAGGCGCAGCTGCCCAGCTGGAAGTTTCATACGGATGTCCTGTGTCGCCATAAATCAGCTGTTTTTAATATTACATTTTTATTTAGCATCCCACATGTTGAACGCCAGCCCGCAGCGTTTGCGGCATGGAGGAGCAGCGATACATTTCTTGTGCGCACGGATTTATGAGCTACATCTTGTGTAGCCTTCTAGCAAAATGTTAAATTGTACAATTACATTACAGGTCAAAACAATAGCAGTTGAGTTATGTTACATACATTTAAGTCACATTTAAAGTTATAATTCGGGTTATGAAGTTGAGTAGAATCAACTTCGTAAGGTTCGCAGGATAGTTTTCCATGTGACCACGTGCTTTGGAATGCCATAAAAATTTGGAATTGTGAAAATCAGCAATTATTAGTACTCTATTATTGGCTAAATGTTATCCATTATTGTGGCTATATTTCACAGGTAGGTCACAGATATAATTTTTTTGCCAGATATTAGGGAGAACTCCTATTCATTTTTTTTTGCGACGGCATTGCCGCACAAATATTTATGACTTCCTTAATACAAATTTAAATTTTCTGTGAAATTTGCTGACTATCTGAATTTATTTTTAGAACGTAATGTGCTTTATGATAATAGACACCAAATTCAAAGTGCCATAGCAATTGTGAAGATTCTTGTACATTTATTCTAAGCATATTCTGGATGTCTGCTGCATTGGTAAAGTATGCTCTTTATAATTTATATGCCGTACACCAACAGGAGGTAAAAGTCATATTCATTGTTTTTGATCATTTCAAGATGCATTTAAGGTTCTGTGGATTCTGGTTCAGCTTCTGAGCAGCTAATTTCTTAAACGCACAACATATGTTTGAAATTGTGCATGTAAGAATTGATTGCTTATCATTCTTGCAATTATGTTAAAAATATATGCTATACGTGTTAGCTGTAGCATAATGGCATAAACGAAACGGAACAAATTGGACAAACGGTAGAAACAGGATTGGCCAAACAAACAGAACGGATCACACAAACGAGACAGACATGGCAACTTAGACAAAACATAATGCCTCCTTGAGTTGAACCGAGACTCTGGACCATAATGAATTGCATCTCCGTGCAATTGAATTACTTTCGTCACGTGCCTAGCGCTGGACTGCAGAATTAGCAATGGGTGGTGGGGAGTCTGACAAAGTCCGCGTCTCGTCCTGCAGCCCCACCAAGGCTGAGTACATCCGGGCCAAATACCAGCTGCTGGCATTCGTGCACCGCTTCTCATCTCGAGATGACGAGAGCGTTACTGCCGAGGACATCAGTAAGGTATAACAAAGGCCTGAGAGGTGTCGTGAAATGCTGTGTATGCGCAGCGTTATCCATGCCACAATGTTTCAGCTATGTTAAATCTCCTACATCTCGTTTGTATTTAAACGCTTGGAAGGAACCCCAAGTGATCACTTGTGTGTCCTCTCCAGTTTTCTGTGCTGGAATATTTTAATCTGTTACGGCCAAAATGTTTTTTTTCCTTGTAATTATTTTAAGAATATGGAGGGTGTTTTAAATATATTAAAGAGTTGCTTTAACACACTCGATATTAAGTGACTTGGTTTGAGATGTACGATAGAATGTACCGATGACCAAATCATTGCCCAGAATGTGCTGGATCGCATGGGATCTTGGAAACAAAGCAGTTGAGCCTGGAAAGCACTTTGATGGATGACCAGCATGCACACCAGGTTGTCATAGGTGGTCACATTCCTTCTGCAGGGTTCAGTCAATCCGTCTGCAGCAAAGCCACGCCGCTCTTGTATTCATTTAAATCGTCGTCATTGTTATTGCCATCAAATTGAGAAGCCTGCAAAGGAAGTTTAAAAAAAGTTGTACGGATGTTATGGCTGCACGGCGGCACCCTCTCCCCCGCCCTGCTGCAGGGAGCATGCGTTCACGTCCGCGGCGAGCACACCTTGTCGTGTTTTTCCCCGTTTGCAGCAACTGCACTCGAGTGTGCGAACTGGGAACCTGGAGACCAGCCTGCGGCTGCTGTCCCTGGGGGCCTATGCAAACTTCTTCCACACGGTGAGAATGCCACATTGCCGTGGCGAGCTGGAATAAATTCGGCATCTTGTTTTATTCGGCTCGAGGAGCCAGCCACGTAGAATAATGGCTAGCGCACTGGACCAGCAATCCAAATGTCGCTGATTCGATTCCATCTACCGGAATTGTCAGTTGAAACAATGTACAAAGTTCTCTAATCCCACCCAGCAGTATAAATGGCTATACCGCAGTTCAACTACCAACAGTTTGCGTGTGGTGGGGTAAAGTACGGGTATATCCACGTATTCCAAGATGCCTGGCCAGCATAGAAGAGTAGGCCAAATACCTTCGACGAGAGGGCTCTCTAGAGCTTCCGCTTGTGGAGGCCCTTCCGCCAGCAATAGCGTGCGCGAGCAATTGCAGGGCTGCACCCTTACCGTTACCCCTTGCCTGAAACTGAAGGCCCTGACCCAGCTGATGCTGCTGCTGTTGCTGCCCGACTATTGTGTGAGCATCGTGGCCAAATGCCCATGGGAGACTTACAGTGCGTGACTGCCAATGTGGACGATGAGTAATTTGTGTTAATTGTGCATTATTTAGGAATGCCTAATTTCAATAGTTATTGGGGGGGGGGGGGTTTGTTACTGTTTTTTGTTGTAATTTTATCATCTTTTTAAATGCACAGCGCTTTGGGACGTTCAATTTTGTAAAAGGTGCGATATTAAATAAATATTGATGATGATGATGGCAGTGAGCACGACTGCGTAGGATTTTAGAGTTGTGCCGCACAGTTCTCCGATGTGTTTTCGGGTTGTACCGCGTAATGCAGAAGGTCGTGTATTGCAGAAGTTCCCAGCACACACAGAGAACTGTCAGACATGCCGAACAACATGCGGTACAACCCGAAAACACATCGGAAAGCGGTGATGATGAGCTTTGGAAATCTGTGGTGGTTTGCAGGATGTCATTTACTTGTGTGTTAACTCCTGACCCAAATTATTGTTTTATGTTTGTAATTGATGACTCCAATGAAATACTTTGGTACACTCATGGAAAATTAATTTTTGCATGCTCATTTGCTTTGGGTAATGAATTGCACACGACTTCTATCTATTTGTGTGATCCGCTTAATTTATCGTTGTACCTGATGCTATAAACAACATATGTAGCCAAAACAATGAATCTTTATAGCTATCCAGCTTGGGGATTTATTCATCTGTACATTGTAGATCATTATTTCTAAATCTGCTCGATGAAGGTATCCGTTTTGAAAATGTGATTAATCTAGTTTTGTTCCAATTCCATTTCAATTCCCGTGCCCAGCAAATGACCTATATAGCAGCTGGCAGCTGGTGCGTTTTCTTAAATTCGAGCCCATATGTTTAAGTTTAAGTGTCTTAATCGTGCGATTGGATCATGTACTTACGGTCTGCATGCCCATCAAGTGTGCAGAAGAAAGCACAAAACTTTGTCATTATTTTAAACGTTTAACTGTTAGACCGTGTTGGACACTGTTCCACTCCTGTCACTTTAATTTCAGCAGCCTCTTTTATGCGTTTGGAGGATGACATTAGAGAGTTTGGTGAATAATACCTGAGGTGCTCATGCATGAATTACCTTTGGAGTAAATCGTCTGCCGTTTCGGCAGCTTCACTGTAACACTACATTGATGCAGTGAGAGAAATGCCATTGTCATGTTGTCCTGATGTTCGTCCTCGGCAATCAATGCAGAGGCAGTATTTTGACATTGTAGGTTAACATGGATTACGTCTGTGGGTGCTTTGACTGTGAGTGAAAGCACATAAAGGGCACATTTTTTGCTGATGCTGGAAAAATTGCATATGCCAACCTGTTTCGTGATGTTAGAGAAGCTTGGTGAGTTAAATGTACTTGGCCATTTAATTATTTATTTCGGGATATTGCCATGGACAGATAAGGAGATTATGGTTCCACCCAAGTGGTTACACATGCTACCCTGGAAAATGATAGGCATGGGACCAACTGAGTTGCCTGACTATAAATAATCCAGTGATCAGCTCTCCGATGTGTTTTTGGGGTTTTAACAGCGCGTTGCTCGACTCCTTCAATAGCACGTTATCACCATATCCGACGTGTGGTTGCCGATTCTTTTTTTTACCGAAGAAGATCCCAGCACATGGGGCAAAACGTCAGAAGACATGCTGAGCGACACGCGCATAACAACCCCGAAGACTCGTCGGAGCCGCACGGCACTATCGCAGTAACCTCGCCGACAACAAACAAAAAAAACTTGACCGACTGATGTGCTGCGTCTGCTGCAGGAGCTAAATAGATCGTTACGTCGTATGAACCGTAGAAGATGTTGAAAGCTTGGGAATCGGGTCTTCGTCCAGCAGTAGATAGATTAAGACTGGTGATGATGATGATGATGGCAGTTGACATATCGTTACATGCCTCGTCGTGCTGTGCCCATCTCACGTTGTTCTTGAGGCCACGAGGACTGGCATGCATTTGGCCACGTACCAAAGTGCCGTACGGTGGATTTATGGCTCTGGGCAGTGATAGGAAGTGGAAGATAAAATGTAAGTGGGCTACTCGTGTGGGTAGACATCTGCTCAGAATGGAAAAGTCATTCAGCAGTAATATAGTATGTATACCATATCTAACACTTATTTATCAGGTTTTTCATATCATGGTGGAAACTGTTTTATTTTTGTCAAAAAAATCGTGTACACTGTTTTTAAATTTTGATTTAAAGCTTTCGTGACTCCAGTAATTCATATTCTTAGTTTTTTCGGTAAAGTCACGTTGAAGAGAAACAACAAAATAACAAAATATATATAAAACAATAAAACATTCTCACGACGTTTCGACCATAACTCAAACGGTCATCATCAGGTGTGTCGGTTTGCATAAATTTATAAATTTATTTTTTCAAAATAATTTATTTTTTCAAAATAAATTTATGCAAACCGACACACCTGATGATTTATGCAAACCGACACACCTGATGATGACCGTTTGAGTTATGGTCGAAACGTCGTGAGAATTTTTTATTGTTTTATATATATTTTGTCATTTTGTTGTTTCTCTTCAACGTGACTTTACCGAAAAAACTAAGAATACACTGTTTTTATTTGTTCTGTTCCCTTGTGTCCCTGTGGAGAGAAACGTGGCTCGCATCTGTATTCAATATACGTCTCTGGTGCCCTCCCTCTCAATGCTGCTGCTGCTGTCTCGCGATGTGTTGCGCCAGGATAAGGGCTCCACTCCTCTCCACGTGGCAGCCAAGGCTGGGCAGACGCTTCAGGCAGAGCTGCTGGTGGGATACGGCGCAGACCCTGGGGCTCTCGACATGAATGGAAAAACCCCCGTGGTATACGCACGGTATGTATGTATGTATGTTGAACTTCTTTTGCATTGTACGTAGTCAACCGTGCTAATCGGAGGTACGGGGGAAGGACAACAAACTAAACACAAAAAGCAGTTCTAAAGAAATAAGTTTTCAATATAGATGTAAAAGGGCATAGCTCCAGTGGCTTCTGAAAGCGTGCAATGCAGTGACCGTCTTTATTCGGTAGTTAGTCAAAATCTACTGGGAGGATAACTGGAGTTTGTGTGATGGTTTATGCTCCTTGACGAGATAAGCAAGGTTTTTTGGTTCATTTGTCGCAAGCACTTTTGTGTATAATGAGTGTGACATGTTTTCGCTCAGCAACCAGAAGTCATTGCAGCTCAATAAATGATATGCTACATCGTTGCTGCTTCAGTTGAACGTGTACATTAAGCAATGGGTACATTAAAATAATGTGTATATTCCTGTCACTGAGAAGAAAGGAAGGTGTTGATACTTTGGTTGGCTGACTTTATTCAGGAAATATTAAGGTTTACAGAGAAAGTCTTAATTTCACTGGGGAGGGTAGGAACGTAACCCGTCATGGGAAGGCCCTCGTCCAGCAGTGGATAGATGGTGGCTGATGATTATGATGAAGGCTGTTGTTAGCTTTGCCATTTGCGCCTTTGTTAATCTCACTCCGCAGCAGAGTCTGTGCATACAACTGAGGATAGGGCAAAGGGTATTCACAGTGAACATCTTACATGCAATTTTTATACCAATGAATTGTGTCCTGCCCAAGCCCACATACTTTCCTTAGAATACAATGATGTTTCTGATATTAATTTGTTACCCGAGTAGTACACTAACATTATTTTCAAGCTGGACATAATTATTACTGCACAATAAAAACAAAACCCAAAAAAATGTTGCAGGATCCGTCAAATTAAGCGCAATGCATTTAATCTATTATTATTAGCCTTACTGGTCTGCCGGGATATTCAGCAGCTTCAAAAACACGAGCAATGAAAAGGCTGCCAACCCAATCAATGTAATGTGGAAGCAGAAAGAAAATTGAAATGGATGCTTTATTGAAAAACAATGAATCCCACGGGGGAAATTAAGGGATGTAATTTGTAAAGCTTCTTTATGTTCTGCGGGAGCTGAAGAAAATCAATAAGGCACCATTCTCCGCACAATCTCGCCGGCGTTCTGATTGTACACCTAAATCAAATGTGAAGTCCCTGCGCGAGGCATAATATTAACTTATCGGTTGTTTGGAGCACAATCTATACGCGCAAATTTAGCATTTGGTGGAGTTTTACTTTGCAGTGACGCACAGATTGACGTTGAAGCCAACTCTGGTTACAGTTATCATAGACTGCTTTATTCTTCTGTTGGCAAAGAGTCAGCGTGCCTCTAACAGTGTTTTTTAAGGCCTCTTTATAACTAAATTGATTTGAGCAGACTAGTTCAACAGCATTTTGACGAGTGTGAATATAACTCCTGTTTAATTTGTGATAGTCACATATTCTTTTGTATCACATTTGAAAGCTCAATGCACGAATTTAAGGGCTTATAATAGATTGATTTTTTGGGGGTCAGATCGGGTAAATAAAGCACGTCATAAACCCCCTCCTTCATCCGACATAGACAATGAATAAGTTGTCCCATGAACAAATGTGCCAATTACCGTTGTAGCACACCGGTGTGTTAAGGAGAGCAATCGTGCAGCATTTAAATGGATACGATGTTTCACTTACAGTTACAACCAACACTGTTAGACAGTAGCCTGAATTGTCAAAATATCCTCCAGTCCTTGGGGCCTTGAATAGGGGATGTGACATCATCAACGTGCGTCCACAAAGGAGCAGAGAAGTGGTAGGAAATGATACATAGAGGTTAATGCATTCCCATAGATCGTTATTTAAACAATATTTTTTAACTTGACATAATTGAGTCATTAGAATGCATAAAATAACATAATTTATGCAACTACATTAACCTTTAAGTGTCACTTCCTGCCACTCCGTGGCTTCTTCACACATGCTCAAACTCCCATCAAGGAAACATCCCATTGGGAGGAAGGCCACACTGTAAAAGAGTTTCATGACAGTGATTCTCTAATGTGGAATTAATGAAGGAAATTATTAACTTAACCTTGAATAGGTAATTCCAGTATAATTGTGTACGAAAATGCATGATGAATTCACGATGAAAATATTTTGAAAGCAATGACAACAACCGAAAAACTAGGTCGCAGATGAGGTCAACAGAGAACACTCCTCCCATGAATTCCTACTTGGTCTACTTCTTAGACTCTTGGGACGCTGCCATGGAAACTTAAGAATCAACAGCCCATGTACAGAAATCTCATTAATATTCACGATACGGCACATGCCGTTGTGCACGCACACATGACGACATCGATACACACTGTGGGCGATCGCTTTGTGACTAGTGTCACCGTCTCACGCCTGCCCCCTAGGCGTGTGTAGAGTGGCAGGGATACGCTCACGAATGGGTTGGCGAGCAGAGCGCAGCGGGTATCATTCAGCAGTGTGGCACTGCCCGTACGCCGTCCCCTAGCCCGAGTCCACGGGTGGATGGTAGCTCCAGGAGTGAATTATTTATGTGCTCTATCGGAGACTTGCCCTTTTCAAGGAGCCATGAGTTATAAATACCCCGCGGAAAGTCACAGCTTTCCTGTGCAAATGCTGTGAAAGTTATTAAGAATCGCCCCTCTTCATCTTGAGAACAAGTTTGCTGTAGCCAGGCGTCCTACCTGGAAAACCTCTCTGCGTACAGTACAACGTCGCATATCCAATCGACACATATCCATCCTAACCAATTAACTGCTCACCCCACACGCAATAATGTATGCAATGGTATAACTGTAATTCCCAATATAGATGTTCACAAATATAACATTTTAAAATACAGTCATGTAATCTTAATTTTTTATACATTCACTTCCAAGTACACTGAATGTTCCTGTATTCAAAGTAATTTAGACTTTATTTTTCTCCAGTATCTTATTGGAGCTCTCCTTTTCTATCCATGTTCACATATTTGACATTTTCACATTAAATTTTGATTTAAAGATTTCGTGACTGCAGAGATTCATATTCTTGGTTCTTTCGGTAAAGTCACGTGGAAGGGAAACAATAAAAGAATAAAAATATAAAAAATAATAAAATTCTCACGACGTTTCGACTGCAACACAAGCAATCATCATTGGGCGTTGGTGGCGCATGCCTGTAGTCACGTGATGATTGCTTGTGTTGCAGTCGAAACGTCGTGAGAATTTTATTGTTTTATATTTTTATTATTTTATTGTTTCCCTTCTACGTGACTTTACCGAAAGAACCAGGAATATATTTTCACATTAGTTTCGTTTATTTTGATTTGTTATATGGATGATGCCGTTTAGCCAGTTTCCTGGCAAATTTCACAAAGGAGATTCGTGGTGCTGCATGAGCATAGATCCATGGTGCGTGATAACACATATCTGCCTATACCTCAATCCCCAGTGAGTTGGATATACGACGTTGTACCATAAAGAGAAATACATACATACCTGTGACAGATTTTAGTGGCATTTCACGACAGTACAAGCTTATTAGCACGGTTGTCTACATGCAGTGCGAAAGAAGTTCAACATACATACACATCAAAGCAAAGGCAGCTTTACTTGCACACACGTGCAGTATTGCATCGTGTCTTCCGATGTGTGGTTCTAACACCGTACGATGTCAGAAGTGACCAGATTTATCCGATAGATCAGGAAACAATATTAAGCCTGGCAAAGTGACAGATATGGGCGTTGGTGGCGCATGCCTGTAATCCAGCACTGTGGAGGCAGCAAGGGTTGGTAGATCACACACATGTTGTGAAACTCCATTCCCATGGATGCCGAGGAGGAGCCAGGAGATATTAGTACGCCTCTTCTGCCTGCGTGGGATAGAATTTTTTTTTTTACCTCCTCGCAAGTGTGCGTTTTTTCCAAGTGCACCGGTTTCCTCATACATTTTCTAATAACACCCTAATATATATAGAGGACCGCAAAGCTTGGACAATTGTTGGCACCGGCTCACCGCGTGGCTTCCTTCCCGCTTGTCTGCGGTTCTTCGTGCCTCTTGAGTCGTTCTCTCTTCGAGAGCGAGCGAATACTGTATTCGTTATGAAGTCAATTTACTATGATTATTATAAAACGAAATCTAGCTCTAGATTCACGATTTCATAATGCGGCTCAAACGTTGCTCTCCGTCGCTCCCGACAGGCTCGCAGGGTATCATGAGCTGGCTGAGAGGCTGATGGAGTGTCAGTATGAGCTGACGGATCGCCTGGCCTTCTACCTTTGTGGAAGGCGTCCCGGTGAGTTGGTAACAGTACTGACAGACGTACATTTTATTGGGAGAAGGGAATGTACGCAGTTTTTTGTGATTGCCTCCCTTTTCGAAAATGTTAAGTTTTGTGTACATTACACAAGGCTAGCGGCAGCTTGAGGAGACCTCCATCGAGCAGTGGATTGACCATTTCTGATGATGATGATGATTATATAATCATCAAAAGGACAAAATCCCTTTGTTTGGAGTTCTAAAAATAAGTCTTTTGAAGTGCATATTTTGACTTCAAATATATTTTCATCTTATTTATTTTTAATTCATGCTCCAAAAGGAAGTTATGACTGCGATCGGTTTGACACAATGGAAGCGATGCGACCTTTACATTTGCATTCATGCTGTGCAGTGAATGTTGATTATACATCATCGTTGTGCCGATTGGTTAAAATGTGGAACGCAATATGAGCATACATTATTATTGTCAATTCCTTGCAGTACGTGAGCCTCCGCATGGATTTTAATAGACGCGACAGTGTTGAAAGCCACCTGCAAAGCATATGCCTCCCTAGCTTTATGAAAGTTGTAATAGTTTGTCTGAAAATGCATGTGGCTTGTACGATAGGTGACTTTGACTCTTGTGGGTGCTTGTTAATGTGTTGACACAGACCACAGGAGTGGCCAGCACTTCATCATCCCACAGATGGCTGACAGGTAAGGAACTGCAATCTATTAAACACCTCTTAATGCGCTTCGGCTTTTCATGACAGCCCCTCAGAGCACCTCGCGTGCATTTGTTCCGAAATTCCTGCAGTGTCGTGTACCAACGCTGGGAAACAATTTGCACTTGTTGCCAAAAAAAGATCTAAGTGTTGTTAACTCTTTGAAGCCACATAGCAAAGTAACCAGGTGACATTTTTTCGAAGGAAATCTACGCATAGAAACTTGTGTCGCATCCGTCCTATCCGCTATGCTAGTACATTATTGAGTAGACTATAATTATCAAGGATGTGCCTTACATTGAATTGTAAATGAATGTTATACTCAAAGGTGTAAGCCTCCCTCTATAATTCTAAATAGTGTACACCTTAGACTGTTGTTAAATGCATTGTGTATGTAGAATCCACTGTTGGAATTTTGCTGCGGTCTTCTTTAAAATAAATATATTACAATCTTTTGCAACAGAAGGACACCAAAGTAAGTATCTTTTAAATTTAAAAGCCATCTCACTGTGATCAAATATTCAGTATGATCATGTCTTACAGGTATCTAGACAAGAATGAAAGACTTCATTGACAAACACAATTTTATTATAGCATAGCGACTGAAAATATTGTGTTGCCGTAAACATATTTATCGTATAAATTCTATCTGATTTAAAAGACTTTATATTATAATGCATGACCATTGCAATGCCAATATGTTGCTTGCTTTTGGATGACATATAAAAACAAAAGGATATTTATGATAGGCATTTAATGTTCAGCTGCTGATGATGCAGGAAAATATCTGAGATGTTGAAAATCCTCGTTTTTAGAAATACGTTTAACTTACAATGTCAGTGATTGACTTTGCTTTGTGCTTAATGAAACTCCAGTCATGTATGGGTGGCGGGATGGCTGAAGGGTCAGAGCACTGAGCCAGCACTGCTGACATATATACAGTAAAACTTTGGATTGCGAGCATAATTCGTTCCGGAAACGTGTTTGTAATCCAAAGCCCTCGTATATCAAAGCACTCGTATATCAGTTGTGATCACGTGACGCTCGGCAGTACAAAGCGTATACGTACTACTCGTATTGCAAGACCTCGCTCGTTTATCAAATTAATATCTATTTAAAAAATTTGCTCGTCTTGCAAAACACTCGCAGACCAAGTTACTCGCAATCCAAGGTTTTACTGTAGTTCGATTCCGGCTCAGGTCCCTTAAGTATTAGCCAAGTCACCAATGACTGTCCAATAAAAAAAATTACATTACATTTGGTTTTCATTCAACTTGCCGAGATAATGGTTATAAAGATAAAAAATATATTGGTTTCGACTGACATCATGAGCTCTGCTCATTAATAGGGCACATGGGAATGTGCATTGCCCTCTAGTGCGGATAAAATAGCTCTTACTTGAAGGGAGCTCAGCTGTTCTGCATTATCTCCTTCTTTCTGCAGACCATTATGTGATCTGCAAGAGTTCTAATTGGTTGCAACTTTATTTCACAACGTGCAGCTGATAGCGCATTTGAAATTAATTAAGGAAAATGACAGAGAAGGAACAATTTACCATAAAAGTCCAACAAGCCATAAACATGTCTCTCAGCATTGACAGGACTATTTGCACATTAAAGTTTGCAGTGTATCGTGATGGTTTTGACTGGTCTGTGATTTGACTTTGATCTGTTTGTTTACGCTCAGCCTGGATCTCTCCGAGTTGGCTAAAGCTGCAAAGAAAAAGCTTCAGGCTGTAAGTGTTCTCTGAAGCCCTCCGCAGTAAACTCATGATCGCTGCAAGAGAATGTTTTTTGCACATGGTTGCTTGCACGTTATGCTTTTCATGTGCTCTTTCCAACAGCTGAATAATCACCTTTTTGAGGAGCTGGCAATGGATGTGTACGATGAGGTGGATCGCAGGGAAACTGACGCAGGTTTGTGTTGTCTACTCGGACGATGACGGTTCTCAGTGTAATAAGTTGACGCATTTATAATCGTTTTTACAGTGAATGCGCACACACGTTTCTTCACTGCAAAATACGAGTGGATGTTTTGAAAATGAACACCCGCATTGTTATGCTTTTTCAGCATGCCTCCCTCAAGTTTTCCTGAAAGCTACATGAATAGATTTTTCTCGGATTTTTGCAGCGCAAATGTTAAATCAAGGCATTTTTATTCTTGATTTGAAGCTTTCGTGACTGCAGGAATCCATACTCTCCTTTTTTTTTTTCCCCGGTAAAGTCACGTAGGTAGAAAAATAATAGATCACGGCGTTTCGGTCGCAACACGAGCAATCGTCATCAGGTGGGACAACCACAGCAAGAGCCTACTTCAGCAGTTTTTTTCTTGCTGTGGTTGTCCCACCTGATGACGATTGCTCGTGTTGCGATCAAAACGTCGTGATCTATTATTATTTTTCGACCTACGTGACTTTACCGAAAGAACCAAAGAGTATTTTTTATTCTTATTACGGTTAATTGTAGCTTACTCGCTTTTAAATATAGTTACACCCTCAAGATTTAGAGCACCGGGAGAAAACTATGCTGCAAACAATTTGTTATCTTCAGTAGACTTGGAGGCTTTTTGTTTAATTTATATTTTATTTATATTTGCATTCAGGCAAATGATACATCGTCCCATAAAAAGCCTTACAGGGCTATAAATGTATGTAACAAATCTTTCTTGATTATAAATTGCTCTTAGGGTTTTATTACCCTGAGAAGTATGCTTATGTTGCGAGTTTGGCTATGAGGGAGCTGGTGTTATTTTTTTTATTAAATGAAAAGATTATTGCTATTTGAACTTCAGAGTGAAAAGTTAATTCAATATATTAATACTTTAATAATATGAGGCCCAGCTTTGTCAAATTACAGAATTTGAAAAACATACACTTGAGGGTAATAATGCATCACATAAGAGACATACATTTATACCAGAGAAGAACCCATTGAAACTAAAATTAGCTTCTTTCAAGAGTGGCCTACATCACCATAACATTTGATAAAATTAATGTTAAATAGGGTCTTGGGGTCAAAACGTTAAGTAATTGAAAAATATATTAATATGAATCTGAACTTACATTTTCAGTTAGATGCATTCTAAATCCAATGTGTGTGAGTTATGGTTCAAAAGCACGTGAAGTTTATTTGACAAAGTAATGAGCCCGACCTCTCATTACAAAAACATGTAAATTAAACGCAGTATGTACGAGCAGGGTCATGGTACGAAAGAAGAATTTGTGCGGAAGCTGCTGTGGTGTAATGATTATCACACGGGGCTTGTGATCCTAAGGTAACCTGATTGATCTCCCGGTGCAGCAGTTTAAACATTGAGATATTTTTTTTTTTAAATCCCCACTACCTCTGTCCACCCAACAGTATAAATGGGCAGGACTACAGGTAGCCAATTGGCAGGTCACATGTGGTGGGGAAAAGTACGAGTACCCCCACTTCCAAGACTTCTCGCCAGCTTGGAAGAGTAGGCCAAACGACCCTATTGTGTGGCTCTCAGCTGTCTGCAGTGGAGGTCCGAATGCCAACAGTGGCATGAGCAAGGAATTACAGGGCCGCACTTTTACATTTTACCCATGAGGAATTATTCTGCAGTCCAGAAAATGGGGAGACTTGGAGTCCTGCCTCTAATCTTGGCTGTCCTTAGTCTCACTTTCACTGTACACCCAACTCGCAGGAGCCATTTCAGGTTAAGCCAATCTAGATTAAAAAAAACCCTGTTGCGTCTCGTTATTGAGTTGAGTCGGTCTGAGGGATTGCCCCCACGGAACGCTCATTATGGGCAAGGTTGGCATAGAAAATGCCCCCAGCCCCCATGCACAGACCCCATTTTAAACAGTTATTTAATTTAGTCTGTGAAGCTGAACGTACTCTCAGCTGACCTGGACGAGCCAGCCGAGGGAGAGTGCAAGAGCTTAGATTTATGTTCACGTGATGTAGGCACGGCTTTAGTTGTATGGCTACGGCCCTTTGCATATTCGTGTGCGAGCGCATATGCACGCGTGTCTGATCTGACCCGATTTCTCTAACTGTATATGATAAATAATAAATCCTTTACAGTACAATTTGGTGTCCATAATGTATGTATGTTGAGCTTCTTTTGCACCATATGTAGCCAATCGTGCTAATCAGAGGTGCGTCAAGATAAAATGTGGTGTTAAACACGCCACCACCCGACACAGCCAATTAGTAAGGTTTGTCACATATGCAAAATGTGCCAATTGGTGCATTGCAAAGTAAACCCACAATATTTACAATTCCAGTACGACATTTTGCTAATGATTACAACCAGCTTCATCGGCTAATTGCCTGCTTCGCTGATGTGTTAAACCAAAATACGGCATTTTCAAAGCTTAAACCCAAAAAATTACAGAAAAATATATGTCAGAGGTGAACATTTTGGGCTGTGGACCTTATTCACATTGGCTTAGAAAAAAGGAGAAACACAGCCACACTTGCATTTTGCCGACTACACTAAATTAGGAGCAAGTACAAGAATGTGTGCGTTATTTTATAATTAATAATTTAGAATCAAAGTCTTGAATGGTTTTGGAAGCTGTTCTTTGAAGTGGACCCACCCTGTAATTTTCAGGGTATTGTGATTGTCATGAAATCTCTCCCTCTGAAACACCCGCACATGTGACCCTTCCCCTATGCCCCTGGTTGTGCCCGTACAATGTTTTATTTTCATGTCCCATCATTTTTTCTACAAATGTAAATTTAAAGAAACCTGTGCACTTTGTAAAGAATGTCTGTTAGAGCTTCCCCCATTACCATCATCATAAGATGGCAGTTTGAGCTAGGTTAGTAAAGCTATCTGTACACACATACATGCTTGATAGCATGAAGGTTTTATCATATTTAATTCCTATAATCTTCCACATGTTCGTCATGATGTTGATGACCCATAATACAGGTTTTTTGGGTACGATTGCGTAAATATATAAATGTGTCGTTAAACCCGCCATCACCCGACACAGCCAATTAGTAAGGTTTGTCACGTAAACAGAACATGCCAATTCGTCACGAGTACAGCACACCGGTGTGTTGGAGAGCCAAGCCACAGCATTTACAATCTGAGTACGACGTTTCGCCAGTAATTACAGCTTGCTTCATCAGGCGCCAGCCAGATGTTGATGACGCACATCGTATCGAGATGTTGACGGTTGTTGAAACAATCTGAAAGTTTATGAACTCCCCCCTGCCCTCCACTATTGGGTAAAGTGTGGGAAACTCGCACCTCTTTCAGCATGTCTGGCCAGCACGAGTGAGTAGGCCAAAATACCCTCGAGAGGGGGGGGCCACTTCAGAAGCAGGCCCTTCGGCCAGCAGTGGCACGAGCCAATAATTGCAGGGCCGCACTTTTTACCACTTTTTTCGCGGTCAACCGAGCTCATAGGACGTTTGTGTGCACGCGCGGTGCCTTGCAGTGTGGCTTGCAACGCAGAACCACAGCATGCTGCTGAGCGAGCGCACCGTGGTGCCGTTCCTGCCCGTCAACTCGGAGTACTCATCAACGAGAAACCAGGCAAGCCGTGCTTTAAGGGGCAAGGGTGTCGGCCGGTGGCCAAATCGCCCAGAAAGTGCCCGATCTCGTCAGGCCCTCGGAGTCTACGGGAGGGATGACTCTGGACAGCGCTTAGATGGGCGACCACTGTGTTAAAACAGGTGTTATAGGCTGCTGCGGGGCTCCGTTTGGGGCAGCAATGGGCAGTGCAGCAAAATTCATTCTACTGTACTATACCGCCACGTTTATGCTCACCGTCTTCACCAACCCGCACTGACCAGCCTGGTGAAGTATGGCCAACTTAACCCCACGTCGGGATGGAGACAGGTGCCTCTGCTCTGGCAGGCACGGGCTGCTGCTGATGTTTTCTGGTGCTTGCTGCTGCCGCCGCTGGCTGCTGCTGCTGCTGCTGCTGACCAATCGGGCTGTAGGGGCGCTTACAACTATTTGCCGGTCAAAACGCAGTGGTAGTCGTAGCGTTTTTCTCACTCTGCTCTCGCATGGCACCCTCTTGATCCTTGTTCTCCAGGGCCGGCAGAAGCTCGCACGCTTCAACGCTCGCGAGTTTGCGACGCTCATCATCGACATCCTGAGCGATGCCAAGAGAAGGCAGCAAGCCGTGACCGCTCTAGGGCCCAAAGGTATCCAGCCACCGCCCCCTCTGTGTGCGCACACAGATTGGCAAGGACACCTTTAATACGCTCATCATCGACATCCTGAGCGATGCCAAGAGAAGGCAGCAAGCCGTGACCGCTCTAGGGCCCAAAGGTATCCAGCCAACGCCCCCTCTGTGTGCGCACACAGATTGGCAAGGACACCTTTAATATGCTCATCATCGACATCCTGAGCGATGCCAAGAGAAGGCAGCAAGCCGTGACCACTCTAGGGCCCAAAGGTATCCAGCCACCGCCTCCTCTGTGTGCGCACACAGATTGGCAAGGACACCTTTAATATGCTCCCAGGCGCAGCAGCGTATGGGAGCCAGGCAAAGCAGTGTGCTGTGGCTCTTTGGTACAGTGAATAGTAATTAACAATGGAGACACTGTGTTAAAGAACTTCAGCACCATTGGTCGCTGGATCCGGTCAAGCGACTAACTTATCCACAATCACAATGTTGCGGGTTCAAATCTTTATTGGTTGTTAACAAAAGCCTTTTAGGGTAACTAGCATGAGTACCGCTTGGCGGAAAGTCCGCGGTGGCTTGCTTGAGGAGAAACTGGCTGCTACAAGAGGTGTTTGTAATTTCCGCCACTGGGTCGGGATGTATATCATCAAATAAGAGTGTCAGGGCTGCAGTGGTCATCACGTCGAGCTCTTGAGGTAAACTTATTGCGGAAGCGGCCATTTCTTTTCTTCGGGTCGACCGTGAACCCCTCTTCCCATGCCGGCAGACGTTCACCTGACGAACCGGAACGAGGACGCTCCTCCCGCGGACGACCAGCCCGACTACGACAGCGTCGCCTCGGACGAGGAGCCCGACTCGGAGCAGGGCCCCCACGGCAGGGGCGGCCGCAGCAAGGTGGCGCGCACCGCTCGTCCGCCAGCGCCGCTCGCAGACGGCTTCCGTGGCCCAACGCTCCTGCCCACCGCCGCGGGCAGTTGGCGTCGTCCGGTTGGCAGTGTCCTCCGGTGCACGGGAATCAAATGGCAGTCCCCTGTTTCCAACTTCACCCTCCTCGTGGTCAGCTGCTTTGTCCTCGTCCGACCGTCGCGCGCTCCGGTGCAGCAGCACCGCCTGCCCGCTTGATGGCTGCACCGCTGCCTCGGCTAGCCGGTGTGCCGTGCCAATGCCCCCGTGCGACTCGTACCAAAGCAGATCGAGGCGCAAAGGGGGTCTTGTTTGTAAATATGTCGTTCTGTGTCCCTGCCTGAACCCGGGCAGACTCGAGCGTGTTTGAATCAATCTCTGGTAAATATTTCATCGGCGCTGTGATCCAGGACATCAAAATTGTGTGTGTGTGTGTGTGCTCAATGTCGAGTGTTTGGCTGGTGACCTTTGTGTCTTTATTGGACTGTAAATGAACACGTGATTTGTTTACTTTGGTAGTTTTCAGAGCTCAGTTTTCCGTTGATGTAAGGATCAACTTATAACTACCCTGTACCCATCGTCGCACAGACAGCAGTTTCACAGACACGTCTACATGTAAATACTGAATTAGATTCGTTTATTTAAAGCCGTCTTTTTTATGCATGAAGAAGCTTGCGTTTTAACACTCATTCAATGGCATGAATACATATTAAATTGCTCGATCCACAGACACATTTACATTTATTTATTTCCTTATTGAGCCCGTCCACCTAAGGACAAGGTAATGACATTGAAATGATGACATTTCCACTTTCGCAGCCGATATTTTGGCTCTTTATTTATTTTTGGATTAGGTCACATGATCTGGCCAATGACGATACAGAAAAAAAGCTGTGCTTCCTGACATTTTCAAACAATGAAAAACAAGATGTAAAATTAATGTCACTTTCTACTTGGCATTAGAGTGACTATAAAAGGGCACCATATGCTGGATTGACTAGGCAATTGCAATTTTCTTGATATAAATAACTCAGTCGATCATTGGACCGTACATTACTTTCCCATGTAATATTACAATAGAATATATGTTGGTCCAGTGGTGGTATAGTGGTTTAGCACAGTGCACTTTAAACCCAGCCACCCGAGTTCGATACCTGTCCGTGACTCACAACTGTGACAAGTGATATCAGGATCAGTCCTGCCAACCTACCCCCTTCACCAACCTGCTGTGACGAGCATGGTGAAGTATGGTAAAGAAAAACATTGACTAACATTGTGTTAGTGAGTCCATCAATTTGCCAATTGAAAATTCCTGGAATTTCATTTATATTTGTAAGTACTCATCTACCTAGATACTGTAGATGTTTGACACTTTTTGTCGTCTGAAGTTGTGACAATATATAATTATTTATATATATTTAGCGCCCTAGTCCAAGGGGCTTAACTCTACTCTAACTCTTCAACTTTATTCACACAAGCTTTTAAAGTTATTCACAGTGGCAATGTAATGTAAATGTCACAAAGTCACATTTGTTTGTGAAGTAACATTTTTAATTCTTAACCTTAGCCTAATGCAATCTAAGTGAATATTAACAAGGTTGTCTCATGTCTTATCCCTCGCAATGAGCATGACAGAAACGCCGCAGTCACCTAAAGCAAAGAATTTTCAAACCCTGCGTCTACATCACCGCCAAAGTAGCTGTTGAAATTACATTTGAACCTTGAAATACATGTTCAGGCAAGCATTGTGGTGAGCACTTTGATTGTTTGCGATAGGGCAAAGATTAATGTTTTTAGCACGCGATTGCATTGCATTGTACTGAGCTTTTAACACATTAGTCGGACTCAACAGTGACACTATTGTGGAGTTTCCATGGCTTACCGATAATCTGAGTGGCTCCTAGCGGCTGTGCTAATGCCACACCCCGACCATTCCTCCTCCTCCTCTGTCCCCTTACCCCCACCCTGCCCTTCCTCTCTTGCATCCACAAGCAGAATGCCGCATTTCCGAACGACACGGATGGCCCCGTCGCCATCCGGGAATTGCTGGATGTCAAGAATGCCCTGGCAGCGTCTGAGGCCAAGGTGCAACAGCTGCTGAAGGTCAACAGCTTCCTCAACGAGGAGCTGCAGCACCTGCAGCACGAGGTGCGCGACGGTGCAACATGGGTGGCGCACTGGAGCTGGGCTATTTGATTAGATTTTTTTTGTCACGTCACAAGACGAAGTATACGTTCGTATCTCCTGCAGAGCACTGCAAACCTTTCGTGTTATAAAATGGCCCACGGAAGTGGTTATCATAGAGCTACCTCTGACATCTTCTCGCGCGCTCTTCGTGACGCTCAAACCGATATATTAATTCCCAAAGATGGAATTTAGCCAAATTAAATGCAGAACCAAACTTAACGTGCAGTCACTGGTGACTGGGTTTGTTGTCTGATTATTTAAGTATGATGGGTTGTGGCACTGCAAAACCATGAGGATTGGTGGCAACATGGGAGAGGCCTTCATCCAGTAGAGGCAATACATTTCCATATTACGGAGATGGTAATATTTGGTATTTCATACCAAATGCATGTAATGACTCAAGGTATTTAGTTCGGCTGCATCTTTGCAGTGAGCCACATGTCACCATCCACTTGTGCAGTGCAGCAAGTACAGACTCATGAGTGACAGTGTCGCACAAAAAAAAAATAACTTGTAATTTTGCATTGCAATCTTTTTGTCATCAGCCTTTTGCGTGTTTACATCCCATCACAATAGATGATTCGCAAAGTCACGGCATGTTGGCGTAAATACATTAATTGCGCTCGCATCTTTCAAGAAAATCAACGTTTTGATTAATAGTAAAAGATACGTAGACGTTGATCATTTGAGTGCACGGCTCACTGGAAAGGGCTGGTGTGTGTGCACGTGTGAACAGTGCAGATGCACATGGCAGCACATTGATCTCCCTTATTGCGTCTGGTGTTCCTGTGACCCATTGCTGTATGTGCTGGCCAACTAGCACAAGCCCGTGCCAAATGTTGTAAACTGCTCCACCGTGCATTATTATTGCCTGTCCTTCACAGAGCTGGCATGCAACGCGGGTATTGATCATTGTTAATAAAAAAAAATTGCAAGCCCTGCAGCAACCCAGCTGGCCGGCTTTCTCAGTTTGAGATGCTTTAAGATTGCGTGCTTGGCCCCATTCTACTTTATTACAAAAAAAGTTTTGCTGTCTGGCTGCAAGGGCCGACGTCACCGCGCACATCTGCGTAATGATGTCACCCGTGCTGACGTCACACGCACCTTACACCGCGGCTGTGTATCCCACGCAGCAGTGCGAGTTGATACTCAAATTATTGTTAATTGAGCAATAAGGTGAATTGGTATTGTCTGGGGAAAAAAACGACGAGTTTGATTTCACCGATGGCAAAGCTTGGTGATAACTCGTGTGACGATAATGAAATACATTACCGTTTGTTTATCTGAGAGAGTGTCGGTGACAATTGAGCCTCAAGACTGAGGAGGTCTCCTACATTGGGATGTTTGACCGATTTCCTATTAAGGAGTGCTTTTCTTGTGGGAGGAGAGTGCCTATTGAAGCAAAACCACTTAGGCAAGGGGGGTAACACTCAAAGACCTATCCAGATGGGTTCACGAATCCACTTGCTGTACTGCAATATTGCTGGCCACCTCGTCGCCTTGTCAATTGGGGGGCATTACAGACCCATGTGTTCAACCAACCCCTGCCTCCACAGTGCTGGTTTACAGGTGTGCGCTACCACAACATATGCCCTGTACCTAAAGCTTTCGTGACTGCAGGAATTCATATTTTTTTTGGGTCTTTCGGTAAAGTCACGTAGATAGGTTCAAAGAAAATAACAAAAAAAATATCTGTGGTTTTTTTTGTTATTTTCTTTGAACATATCTGCGTGACTTTACGTGAAAGACCCAAAGAATATATGCCCTGTTGTACCTGGTGATCATTCCTCATATTGAAACCCTGTATCATGGTCTTCCTTCATGGAGGACATAGAAACATTCAGGGGATTGTGGGGTGGGGGGGGGAGTCACAACACAATCAATGTTAAAAAATAAATTGACAGATGTTAAATATTAAGCAGAATGAGTCACGATACGGTCTGCTTTTGTGGATCACGCATTCTGCCCTAGCTCTCACTCCCTGTGTACACGTGGAAAGGCTGTACCAACATTTCTTCACTTTTTTTTCTCACAATTTACTATTGGGGCAGAACCTTTAGAAGAAGTGGCGGGGGGGGGGGCTTTACCCCCCCCCCCCAATGCTACAGGGCTGATCTACTTGCGAGTGGTTTTGATGATGTTGGCAATGATGACGTTGAGTTGCGGTGATATTTCCCTTTTGCCGTCAGGTCAGGAAACTGCACAGCGAGAACGCGGCGCTTCGGCAGCAGTACAACACCAGCGTTTACCAGAACCACAGCGCCCCTTCCTCTGCCCCATCCACGACTCCACCGCTCGCTCCGCTCGATCGCAACGATGTTGGGCCGCGGAGGGTGTGTCGGCCGTTCTCCATGTACGAGACGGGACACCGCGCCTACCACCCCGCCGGGGACGCCGCGGCTCCAGGGGAGGTGCCCGCATTCCAGAGCAGCCAGCCCTTCCAAAACAGCGTGAGTTACGTCGCCAGCGAAGGGACACCGAGCCCAAAGTGTCCCCAGGCGAGGCCAGCTAATTTGCTGTCTAAACTAAAACTCAGCTATTATTTAATTTTACCAGGTATGGTCCATTGAGCTGTATGGCTCTGTTTTCAGAAGCGACCTGGCCACGAATGATAGCTCAACGAAGTGGCTTATCGCGTGGGAATTTTATAGTCGCCGAATAATCTGAACGCGTGTTGATTGACTCTAAATGTGGGGGGAAAAACCGGAGGACCCGGAGAAAATTCCACGCAACCACGGTGAGAACACGCAAACTCCAAATATACAGCAGCAGGCGTCAGGGTCGGGATCAAACCCACGACCTCCTCTATACCAGAACCACTGTGCATTGTCATCGTGATGATATCTTGATGATTGCTCTATCAATCACCCACAGGGCATTACTAATGAGTAGACCCATGCAATTCACCGGCAATGAAGCTTTGCAACTCATCCGACAAAATGCAACTAAACTATTACATGTGTCTAATGGTGTTATAATGACAGCTAGGGGGCTGTAATATTCTTGCCATTGATATTCAAAAGACTCCCTTGCAATTCAATATAATTTTGGTACCCGGCAACAATATAGGATGATCCATTAATAGATACACGATGACTTCTAATTACCCTCTTACTATATTCTCAACAATGTCGTAAGCAAATTAGACTGGCTATGTTGGAAAACATGTCGCAGTGGAGTGTTAAAATATTGAATAAGTGTATAGAGATTAGTGGAAGATGTAGAGAGGCTTTGATTAACAGCGTTGTTCTCTCTATGTCTCGATATTACTTGAAACTGAATAGAGTATCTCAGACTCAAGACTTTATTCCAGCTGGTAAGGGCCATTGAGCTTAGTAGCTCTTTTACAAAGACGACCAGCCCAAGACTTCTTTGGTTCTTTCGGTAAAGTCACGTAGAATGAGAATAAAATAATAAATTGATAAAATAAAATAACACAATAATATTCTCACGACGTTTTGGCCACAACACAAGAGGCCTTCATCAGGTGAAGGGAGCGAGACTGTCTGGTAGGACAGCGCTGGAGTGACCAGACAGTCTCGCTCCCTTCACCTGATGAAGGCCTCTTGTGTTGTGGCCGAAACGTCGTGAGAATATTATTGTGTTATTTTATTTTATCAATTTATTATTTTATTCTCATTCTACGTGACTTTACCGAAAGAACCAAAGAAGATGAATCATTGCAGTCACGAAAGCTTTAAATCGAAATTCAGCCCAAGACTGTTGGCAGTGGTGTCAGTTACACGACACTGCAGGGTAGGAATATGCAAAGTAACAAGAACACATTGTATCTGTGTGAATCTATACCGTCGACTATGGGATATGCTTTTTTGTTTGTTGTGTCTGTGGGGTAGTTCTCACCACCACGCTACGTAGGGGTGGTGCCAGGCTGCATGGCTCCAGCTGGAAGAGGGCCTCTCGCAAATGCCGTGTCCTTTCCGTCGTCGCCCAACCTCGTGTCCTGGGGCCAAGAGACTCCGCGCCTGGTGGTCACCTACCAGCACACCTGGACACAGGTGAGCGAGTGTTGCTGTGCCGGCCAGCACCACGGGAATACCTGCTTCGACAGCGCATAATGCAGCTTGTCCGAAGATAGCTCCCTGCACGAGTCAATGAAACTGTTGCTTTGAATGTCATTCATATTTTCAAGAGCAACGGCCAGTACAGAAACACAATAAACTGGTATACTCATCTTCCGCGTGAGCGAGTACAAAAGAGCATATTCGTAGTGATCCCCAGCTGTGCTCTAGGATGCGATAGAGAGACGAGAGAGAGGGAAGATTAAGGAGAGAAGAGAAGGAAGAAGGAGCGGACAAGAGTGACGGACAGAAAAAAATGCTAGTCAATTTTTAAGTGGCTGTATAAATCATAAAAATGCACAGAGCAACAAAAAAAAGTCTTGCCTGGTGAACTGCAAGTTATTTTTGGCTGGTCATTTGCATTTTGTTGGCCTGTCTTCACAGTTAACGGGCATTGTTGCATAAACTTACATTTCACGGCTCCATTAAACTGGAAATGTCCTGGCGCAGCATCTTCTCGTTACATGTGAAACAGCTGGTGAACAATAATAAAACAGTTAATGCCTCGAATAATTCGAACATCTGCAACACGCTGGTTAGACGTTTTGGCAGTAGACGGAAATATTGCTGCTACATTGCCGTGAATGTAATTGTCAGTGAAAGCGTTTTTTCGATGGAATCGCTGATCTCGGTTATCTAAGTTTGTGCTGTTACTATTGTTTTGCATCTTTAAGTGAATGGCTTGCTTTTGCTGTTTTTGTATTGAATGAATGCACTTTTCTACTTTAGGCATCAAAACTGGACAAGAGACTGAGTGCTGCTGGAAGCGACTATGACAACACTCCAAATGAAGAGGAGCAAAATAACACAGGGTATGGAAGTCGGCCTTTCCTTAACCATACCGACCAATGAACCTTCACGTAGCACATGCGCCGTCATTTTCTCGAGTCATTTATTATTCACGCACGATAAAACTCTAGCGACACAAAAAATATTTATATCCTTAAAAGTCAGGGGGCGATCGCGTGATTTGGAAATGTAACATACATCGCATACCAGGGGGAAAACTCATCGCACCATTATCAGAATGTGTTTCCGCTGCATTCACAATAAAAGCTTACCTTGTGACGCTGAGACTCCCAGAGGAATCTCGCCGAAACAACGTTATGGATTTTCCTTTTTGTGCAATTGGCGCAAGGTCACGTTGCAAAAATGCATATGCTGCCGCGGTGGAAAGGTTTCACGCTCTTCGGACTTGCGAGTCCAGCGGTTGCCCAATTCGATCTCTCGGCACGGCAGTTTGAGACGATGGGCAAGTTTCTTAAACCCCCCTCCTGCCCCTGCAATCCAGAAGTATAAATGGGTACACCAGTCAGAATCAGAGTATTTATTTATCCTGGAGGAATCTGATGAGCTAAAAAGCCGATGTCCAGTAGGGGCGGGTAAGAACGTTACAACAACAAACAATACAACATGATAGTCGTGCAGAGAGTACAAGAGAGGTAAACTAATCATCCAAACACGTACAAATACAACTAAACTATACCCACCCTACTAAGCAAAGCCGACTGAGGTATTAACTTTTTTTTCAGAAGAACCTGGACACAAATGATGGCTCAAAAAGTGGCCCATTATTTGGACATTTATAGCACCAACACAATGTAAATCAATCAATACGTGTTTCTAAATGTGGAGGGGAAAACCAGAGAACCCATCGGCAGTTCACGTGCGGTTCGGGTAAAGTGCGGATAACTACGACATCTTCCAAGACACCAGCACGGAAAAGTTGGTCAAAAAGAGAGAGGTTCTTCTCGAGCTCAACTCGAGTAGAGGCCCTTCTGCCTTGCGGTGGCTTGAACAAGACATTTCAGGGCTGCACTTTTATCTTTACCACATTGCAAAGGAAGCATACAATAAATGCATTGGTGGTAGAGGGTCACTGCACCTCAAACATAATATAGCAATAAGTGAGAGTGTGTTCCTTAAGCCTTTACATTCAGAGACGTCTGCAAGTTGCAGGGTGGTACCATTCACCGCTAAATCTCGGAACGCGCAAGCGGTTAGCGTTAATGTTATTTTGAAAGGCGTAGCGCCGTTGTTTTTAAAGACATTGCACTCTCCGCAGAGATCTGTAGTGACACGACCGCACTCTATGATAGCTGGCGCCAAACTGTGCCGCACGCCCTCCCGCATGGCCTTGTGGGAGCCTCGGTACCGATAAAGTTATTCTAAGTACACGTACGTCATCGGAATGGAAAAGGGTTAAGTGCAGCCTTCCCACACCGCCGCGTATGCCCCCCCCCACCCCCTCCCCCGCGTGTAATTGGTGATTGTGGGCAGCAGCGGGACCAGCATTGACACGGAGCGGGTGAGGTGCGACGGGCAGGCCGGCGCCTCCCCGCTCGGTGATGGCGCCGGCGCGGCGCAGTGTCAGGAGTTGAGCGGAGACGTGGACCCTTCGCTTCCCAGCCCCGAGGACGTGATCCACAAGACGGAGCACATCACCAAGAACATCCAGGAGCTGCTGCGCGCGGCGCAGGAGAGCAAGCACGAGAGGTGCGCGTGTCTCCGCATTCTCGCCGCGAGAGCCGCGGTCCCGGCGGGTTTTAAGCTCGCCGCCTTTTCAATGAAGTTCGCTCGCGTGGTCGGGGAGAGTAAACGCGTCGTAAACACGCGGTGGGAGAGCACATATCCTCAACGCTGAAGAGGAAGAGGCCACGTTGTGCACACGCATGCATCTCAAGAAGTTTAGTTTTCGTTGATTGTAAGCGCAAGTTACTCTTGGCACGAAAGATAATTAATTGATAATTTCCTAGCCAGCGGGTATCCACTTGTAACAAAATGGGACCCACGAGGATCTGGTGAGCATCCTGAACAATGGGCATCTGGATGAGTTGTGTGCTTGCGGCTCGTGTGTTTTATGTCCATCGGCCATATGCTATGCAGAGTGTTTTGCTTTGCATCCTTATTCCGAACTTTTTTTCAGTGAAAGAAAAATCACAGTTTTTTCACTGAGTTGCAATGCAGGAATAGGAATGAGCAGAACACGGTCCCTGTATCAAATATAAAATGCATAGCTGGTGAAGAGAGCACACTGCCAGACACCCTTAATTTTTGGTACCATCAGAGGACCACTTTAGACATCTGCTTTTGAATAGATTGGATCCTGCTGATGCCAACCAGTGCTGTAGACCAGGTTTTATGAGGATGCTCATCTCAAGTGGCATCCTGTGGTCTGTGGTAGTGGATAGATATGATGATTTTTAGACAATGTAATCAATTGCAGAGAGCTTCAAAATTAAAATTTTGAGATGCCTGTCATAAGGTTTCCGAAGATTCCTATTAGCATTATCGTGACGCTGCTAAGAAAGTAAACTGAAGCTTTTAGTTGATGTTCCTGCTTTCACGTGATGCAGGTGACGCATCGGCATGGCTCTCCTGGCCACGCGCTGAGCTTCACTGCGTTCTCTCCCTGCCTCCCCTCCTTTCAATTCCCTCCCATGCGCCCCCTCCCCCCCCCCCCTTCGTCTTTGTACATCTTCACTAGTCGCGATATCTTCTTGTCCTCAATGCTTAGTTCTACACCGCAACCTTTCCACTCTCCCCATCCCTCTTTTCCATTAACTGTAACCTCCATTACAACTGTCAAATGTCCAACTAACCTCCTCTTCCCTGCAGCCATCCATCTCTTCCTTATCTCTTGCCCCAGCCCCTTGCCTCGTCCTGTTTTACTTTGTCCCTGTCCCCCCCTCCCCCCCCCCGCACACCTCGCACGCTTCTGTCCTTCCACCCGTCCCCCCCTCCGCCCTCTCTCGGACGCACAGCAAGCAGCTGGAGAGGGACAATCTACGGCGCTTCAGGCACAGCCTGGGGTGCTTCAGCAGCCTGGTGCTGTGGGGCGATCGCCCCATGCCCCACCAGCCCACTCTGCAGCCACACAGGCCTAGCTCTCTCGACTGGTACCTCGGACCACACACCTGGGGTCATACCTCTCTGTTTGGCTTTTTTTCCCCCGCTTTGCTTTGCTGCTTTTTTTTTTTTTTCCGCCGCTGTCTTTTAACAGACGAGGAATTTGCAAGCCGAGCCCTTTTCTTCTTCTCGTTTGCTTACAAATTCTCTTAACATAGTTAAAGCTACGGCGTGCGATTTGCGTGTTGGCGGATGGGCAACTTTGTCTGCAGATAAGTATAACGCGTGTAATAAACCGGGATGTCTAAATGCCCTGTCCCGTCAGCATGTAAATTGCGCCCTGCGTGTTTGGGTGTTGTTGTTTTCACTTTTAACATGATGTTGATAGTGTTGGATGCGTGCGTACGTAAACATTGCTTGTTTTTTTGTTTCAGTTGGAGATTAAAAGCATGAGATATCCGAGAGCGTAACTTCACATGTCCAAAAGCAAAACCGTTGCTCCAAGAACGCGTTGCCTCAAACATTGTAATTTTTTTTCTGTCTCTCAAATCTCTTTTCTCCCAGCTTTGTGCCGTGTTCAGAAAAAATATCTGCAGCAGTATACGAGATGGCAGCTCTATTCCCTAAGGTAATGACAGCTTTTACATTTATATCAGCAGCTTTCACATTCCACGAGTGTACACATACGGGTAGATCAGGAAGTTGTTGTGTTATGATTTTCGTTTTTCCAATTTAATCAAATTGTGCTGATTTGTGCCACTTACCATCTGGTCATGAGACTAAGAAATGTCCACGAAGAACTGTCAAGACAGGACAGTGCATCACCTCATGCTAGAACAGAAGATGATAACACAACTACTGAGATGCCTGCAAGTTACCTTTTATTATACCGAGGATTCAGAACCACACGTTTTGGTTTAGAGATGTTCATATTACAAAAGTCAAATTCAATCTATTATCTTGATTTGATGCTTTCATGACCGCAGGAATCCATACTCTTTGGTTCTTTCGGTAAAGTCACGTAGATAGAAAATTAATCGATCACGACGTTTCGATCGCAACACAAGCAATCGTCATCAGGTGAGACAGACAGCAGAAATGAGGGAAAAACACCGAATGTAATATGATATACAGCCATTGGTAACAGGGCTCAGATCATCAACATGCTGCACTTGAGAACCCAACTTTAAACACTGGCAGCTGCCTGGATTCATACTCGGGATATACAGCTGTGCCGGCTCGGCACTGACCTATGAGCCGGGTTCCGGCCACGTTTGCAGCCCCGTTGTTTGCGAGTGTTCGCGAGTGCCGAATCTGCACCCTTGGACCCACAGAGGCCGGCGCTGGAGGCCGTGCGCTCCTCGCTGCGGCTGCTCACGAGCAGCGCCGCCCGCCTCGCCGCCGAGTGCCGCAAGACGGCCGCACCGTGGGGCCCCGGCATGCCTCCTGTGGACCTGCAGCTGCTCACGCAGCAGGTGATCCAATGCGCCTACGACATCGCCAAGGCCGCCCGCCAGCTCGTCGCCATCACCACCAACGAGGGCGGCCAGTGACCACCGTGTCCGACCCCGAGGCCCACCTCCGTGCGGGTTGGGCTCGCTGGGAAATGCTGAAGGGCGGGTGGCTGGATTTGAGGCCTCTTACACCTCTTTTCCAACTGTACAACCGAACCGCACCAAGGCCGTGTCGAGCCAGTCCGGCACGGCTCTGGAGGTGCCCAGGTTGATCTTTCACTGCGGAAGCCGGGTCGTGCCATTGCCGTCAAACGCGGTGAACGCGGTGAACGTGTTGAAATGCGTGTATTTGATTTGCTTGACGCTACGTCCTCAGTGTAGTGACTAACATCACACACAATGAATGGATCATTAGACAATACCCTTGGTCCTGCTTAATTCAAAATGTCATGCGAGGCCCCCACCATACCATGGTTTGGTTCCAGCTTGGCATGGCGGGTAGGCAGTGGAAAAAACCCACCTTGTACAGTGAAGGGCCCGGGCTGGCGTGGCTCGGATGTGCAAGTGGAACGTGGGTATTAGATACCTGGGCCTAATCGCCTGGGCATAAAAAAGCAATAATAAATGCATGAGCAAACATTGTATTATTGATCTCAGGCACTGTGTGGTCACTGGCGACCGCACAGATGTGGCCCATCTGACAGTTTGTTTTGACTCGGTGGTTACTCATCTCTGGGAGTATAAAGCAGTGACGAATGTGAAATGGCTAATGTCTGCAGCAGCTGCTGCGTGTTGTGGCCAGTGTGGTTTATGCTATGACAAGCAGTCTTGTGATGTCTTGGGTCGGGAAAGCTTTCCTAATCGAGTATGTGAGCATTTGTCTTTTTTGGTGGACATTGAAAGTATGGAAATGGTAAATGCCGTGATATATTTCGCAATATCGCGAAACATAGATTTTTTTAATTATAAAAAAAATAACATGCATACGTGGCATTAACTTCCTAAATTATATATTCTAGAGTTGCAATTCTTTGGGAGGTAAGGGGGGGGACATGGGTTATTTTGGTAATCTTCAACTTTGTACTTTTTTATGCCATGGGATATCCTTTAACTCAAAAGGCAAATCATTTTAGTGACTCTTTGAGCTCTGCTCATTATGCCTGCTTGTTTAGTGCTCTTTGTCCGTAGATGACTCGGCTTCATCGTGCTGCTTTGCCTGTGTGCTTGTACTTGAATTGCTGACTTACTGTTATTTGACTCGGACTTTGATGTTTCATCATAGACTATGACAGTGGTTTATATGGCCACTTTCAATGGACAGCGACCACAGCAGTATCTTATGATGAGTTTTACTCGGTGAATTTTGGAATAATACTGGAATTGTTCCTTTTTTAGAAGGCAATTTTATTAAATGTGTGTTTAATAAAATTATAATACTCTGTGCTATGCTGCTGAATATAGCAAATGTGGTTTCTTTATACAGGGCTTGATTATGTCCCCCTTTTTAAAAATCAATCTCTCCAAAAACGTCCCTTGATTTATGACCTTGGTTTCTGACCAGAACACTCATTCCTAGCCCTGGTTGATTCGTGGTATAAGTGATGCTAAGCTGCATTTTTTTGTAGAGTTGAAGCTGAAATGTTGCCAAGAAAGTCGCCTGACTAAAGGGCTCATGACGACGGCTAATGCAAGTCTGATCTCAGATCTCCGAAGCTAAACAGGACAGAGCCTAGTTAGTACTTGGATGGGTAACTGCCAGGGCTTGCCAGGTGTTGTTGCCATGAGGCTGTGAGGTGGACAGGAGATTACAGCAATCCTGCAAACCCACGGAATGTTGCAATCTTGCATGCAGATGTGTTCTCCGAGTACTCCGGTTTCTTCCTGCAAGCCAAAAAAATAATTATAGGAATTGGCAAAACATCCAAATTCAGGACCCTCTTGACAAAAAAAATGTTGAGACTTTCCTGACTAAGTAATTGCCATTTAAAGCTTTCGTGACTGCAAGGATTCATCTTCTTTGGTTCTTTCGGTAAAGTCACGTAGAATGAGAATAAAATAATAAATTGATAAAATAAAATAACAATAATATTCTTACGACGTTTCTCATTCTACGTGACTTTACCGAAAGAACCAAAGAAGATAAGTAATTGCCGTTCTTTAATTGTAAGAAGCATACTTTTCCCATAATACAGGTAAAAAGGTCTCAAAGTTAAATCAATCTCTTTATATATTTATGTATAACTGGTCGTTTTATTCCCCGCATAGGTGCAAAAATGTCGCTAAGTTTTCTTAAGTTGGGTCCAGTTCTATTAACGACCACATTGAGAGTGGGAGCTCTGACGTGGGTCTTGTTAACAGGACGGCAGTGCCTTCACAATCGCAATAAAAGTGCCATATTTTGACGTATAAGAATAAAAACCCTGTTCTAAATCTGGAATCTCTATTTACATTTCGTGTGTGATTTCCGAATAACAATTTATGCCAGTTCCACACTGTAACATAAAAATGTATCCTGAGGGTTGACAAAAAAAGCCTGATAAGAATATGAACCATTTTATTGGTTCTTTAGGTAAAGTCACGTAGAAGGGAAACAATAAAAAATATAAAACAAAATCCTCACGACGTTTTGACTGCAACACAAGCAATCATCATCAGGTGTGAAAACCACAATAAAATTTGAAAAAGTGGCGGTTATTTTTAACATTAGCACCACGGAGAGCGATTTGACAGTTTGATCAGATGGACGAGTCCATCTATGTTCGGAAAAAGAGGAGGGGGGAGACGAAAAATAATGGATGCGGTCTGAAAGCCACCGTAAGCGTGAACAATCAATTAAGACCCAAAATGGTTTATCAAATCCTTCCAATGATTGCTAAGCCAGAATCCATCTTCTCGGTTGAAATTGTCTCTGTGTTTGTATATGTGGATAGCCTCATGAACGAATCTCTCATGGTAGCCAGATGGCTTGCAAAGAACCTCTGTCTTGGAGAAGTCAATGTCATGTGAACCTACTGAATTATAACAGTGATCTGCCACGGCCGAGGTGTTGGTCCTACCGTGTTTCAGGTCTGCTTTGTGTTCACGAATGCGGTCCGAGACGTCGTTTGGTTTCTCCAATGTAACTACTACCACGTGTATTAACCATTGAACACAGGGACAGATCGTGTCCATGAGATGCAAGGTTTGTGCACCTGTACAAAAGTTATTTTTTCTTGTAGCCATCTTGTTGCCCGATCACACCCTGTATTATACGTTTTGTTTACCTGAGCGCCACAGCAGCACGTTCAATATCAACCAACAACAAAGCTGTCAAGCAATTTAACGTCTGCAAAAGTACATGTGTTTTTGTTGGGTCACACTGACTTTAAGGATAAGCTGACACAGCATTAAGCGCCACACTGTGTTTCCTTTGGGAATATATGTTTACAAATTAGTCGCATTTCACTGGCAAGAGACATTAACTCATGTTCAGAAACCCTTTCTAGAGGCCCGGCACTTAGGAACCATACATATTGTAGCACTAAACGAAAGCCTGTTGATTGGCTTTGGCACATACTACCATTTAAAAACAAAGTTAGATTTCGAACACTTGACTTGCTACTACTGACAAACGTAAATTTGGCATGTTGGTGCATTAATAATGTTTAGAAATACTATTGAGTTATATTTCTCTTTTATATAAATATACACGTGTGGTGTTGGAACTGGAATTTTTTTAGATAGAATGAAACTAAGTATATAAGCATCTTAACCTGAATAGCTGTATCATGTTGAGCGAGTGTCCTATTTCCGCTTCTATTTAAAACACACGTGCTGACTCGAGAAATGTGCGTTTAACACAGTGGAACTCAAATGCTGTTCACTATTCAAATCTCGTTTTGACCAATAATGCTACTAGAGAAGCATCTCATCTATGTAACACTTCAATGGCTGGAGAACAGAGATATGGGTCTACTCTTTGGTTCTTTCGGTAAAGAACCAACGAGTATGGATTCCTGCAGCCATGAAAGCTTCAAATCAAGATTGAGATATGGGTGTTTGAGAACAACTGTTTTAAACTACGACAACATACTGTCACTTCTGTTTTATGTTAAACAGTTGGAATGTAAGTGAACAAATCTTGTATGGATATGGACTGGAAAAATAAACAATTTTAATGTTGTGTCCATTGTTTTTTATTGATTCATTGCAATGTGTGTTATATCCCCTGGTTCAATATGTAATATAACCGGCATGGATGCCACAAGGTTAACTATATGGAGATGTTATTAATGTGATGATGGTGCTTTCCAATAGCTGGTGCTTGTTAACTCATCTCATCGAGATGAGAGTGTGTGGCACAAAGTTGCAGTGCCTCCAGTTCGCTGTTCTGGAGTGATTGTGAATTTCCCAATGATGAAACGAACCCAAACAGGAGGCCAATTAAGAATCACGTGATTGTGACACGTGCCCCTATGAGTAAAGGGATCCAAACAGGTGGCCAATTAAGAGTCACGTGATTGCGACACGTGCCCCTATGAGTAAAGTGATCCAAACAGGTGGATAATTAAGAGTCACGTGATTGTGATACGTGCCCCTATGAGTAAAGGGATCCAAACAGGTGGCCAATTAAGAGTCACGTGATTGTGACACGTGCCCCTATGAGGAAAGGGATCCAAACAGGCGGCTAATTAAGAGTCCCGTGATTGTGACACGTGCCCCTATGAGGAAAGGGATCCAAACAGGTGGCCAATTAAGAGTCACGTGATTGTGACACGTGCCCCTATGAGTAAAGGGATCCAAACAGGTGGATAATTAAGAGTCACGTCATTGTGACACGTGCCCCTATAAGTAAAGGGATCCAAACAGGTGGCCAATTAAGAGTTCCGTGATTGTGACACGTGCCCATATGAGGAAAGGGATCCAAACAGGTGGCCAATTAAGAGTCACGTGATTGTGACACGTGCCCCTATGAGGAAAGGGATCCAAACAGGTGGCCAATTAAGAGTCACGTGATTGTGACACGTGCCCCTACGAGGAATAGGATCCAAACAGGCGGCTAATTAAGAGTCACGTGATTGTGACACGTGCCCCTATGAGGAAAGGGATCCAAACAGGTGGCCAATTAAGAGTCACGTGATTGTGACACGTGCCCCTATGAGTAAAGGGATCCAAACAGGCGGCTAAATAAGAGTCACGTGATTGTGACACGTGCCCCAAATGAAGAGATGGACCTAGACATCTGGCCAATTAAGAGTCACATGATCAGGGAAAGGGAGATTATAAATAAAACAAAGAGGAGCAGTGCCCGGTAGAAGAAACAAGAGGACAACACCAGCAGAAGAATCAGAATCCAGCTGAGGTGAAAGGGGGAAATCCAGAGCCCCGAGCTGGCTTATTTTTGCAATCGAGTGCATTGTTTCGTAGTGCGTGTTGGTTGGTTATCTAAAATCCTGTAATCATGAGGTACTGAATGTTAAAATATCAATGCCCATTGTCTCTAATCCGTTGTTGCTCTCACTTCCCAGCCGTGTCCCCACGTTGAGGTAGAGCTGCCACTGCCAGACATGCGATTTGACCGAGTCCAGTCTCGCAGTTGTGATGTTTTCAACCCATTTCATCTACACCTCGGCTGTGCATCATGACCGTGTATGTAGCCAAGGCTTATGATAACAGGCCAGGGCTTTAGGCCGTTATGCGTATTTTGGAATCCCTGACTCGCTGCTCACAATAATTAAGGGCCTTCATGATGATGGGCAGGCCCGGGTAAAGCTATGTGTCTAGCAGTCCAAGACATTCCCCGTTCACCTTTGGTTGCGACAGGGATAGTCTGACTCCTAGATTGTTTAACATCACTTTCACCACGTAGTTCGATAGGTTTTCCTGGGCTGTGTCGCAAAAAAATTCGTCTGGTACGAATACAATGGGACCGCTGATCGATGCCCGGGTGTGGTCGAAGGATGGCTCCCTTTTGATCAACCATGTTTGCTGATGATTGCTGCTTGGAAGAGTTGGAGGTGCTGCTGTTGAACATGTAGAGTGCCACGAAGAAGTGGTCTTACCATCAGTTCCACCAAAACTAAGCACCTGCCTGGGTTTTGTGCCATCAAACACTCCACCCTCACCCCCCCCCCCATTGGTGATGGAGTTACAGTGAAGAAAAAAAGCATTTGATCCCCTGCTGATTTTGTACGTTTGCCCACTGACAAAGAAATGATCAAAATTTTAATGGTAGGTTTATTTGAACAGTGATGTACAGAATAACAACAACAAAATCCAGAAAAACGCATGTCAAAAATGTTATAAATTGATTTGCATTTTAATGAGGGAAATAAGTATTTGACCCCTCTCAATCGGAAAGATTTCTGGCTCCCAGGTGTCTTTTATACAGGTAATGAGCTGAGATTAGGAGCACACTCTTATAGGGAGTGCTCCTAATCTCAGCTTGTTACCTGTATAAAAGACACCTGTCCACAGAAGCAATCAATCAGATTCCAAAACTCTCCACCATGGCCAAGACCAAAGAGCTCTCCAAGGATGTCAGGGACAAGATTGTAGACCTACACAAGGCTGGAATGGGCTACAAGACCATTGCCAAGCAGCTTTGTGAGACGGTGACAACAGTTGGTGCGATTATTCGCAAATGGAGGAAACACAAAAGAACTGTCAATCTCCCGCAGCCTGGGGCTCCATGCAAGATCTCACCTCGTGGAGTTGCAATGATCATGAGAACGGTGAGGAATCAGCCCAGAACTACACGGGAGGATCTTGTAAATGATCTCAAGGCAGCTGGGACCATAGTCACCAAGAAAACAATTGGTAACATCCTGCAGCGCCCGCAAGGTCCCCCTGCTCAAGAAAGCACATACATGCCCGTCTGAAGTTTGCCAATGAACATCTGAATGATTCAGAGGACAACTGGGTGAAAGTGTTGTGGTCAGATAAAACCAAAATGGAGCTCTTTGGTATCAACTCAACTCGCCGTGTTTGGAGGAAGAATGCTGCCTATGACCCCAAGAACACCATCCCCACCGTCAAACATGGAGGTGGAAACATTATGCTTTGGGGGTGTTTTTCTGCTAAGGGGACAGGACAACTTCACCGCATCAAATGAACGGGGCCATGTACCGTCAAATCTTGGGTGAGAACCTCCTTCCCTCAGCCAGGGCATTGAAAATGGGTCGTGGATGGGTATTCCAGCATGACAATGACCCAAAACACACGGCTAAGGCAACAAAGGAGTGGCTCATGGAGAAGCACATTAAGGTCCTGGAGTGACCTAGCCAGTCTCCAGACCTTAATCCCATAGACAATTTGTGGAGGGAGCTGAAGGTTCGAGTTGCCACACGTACAAAAATCAGCAGGGGATCAAATACTTTTTTCCTCTCACTGTATTCAAGTGGGGAGTTTCCCAAACCTGGGTCGAGTACTTATTACTTGCTCCAGTTTGAGAGCAGAGGTCTCACTTCGAAACAGTCGGGCAGTATATATTTTCATCTGCTGCGTGTGTCGAAGCTACCTGGTCTGTTGCTCCACACAAAGCTTTGGGGCTTCTCAGCCGTTGATGCCCTCCGTCCTCTACGCTTGTGAAACGTGGACCCATCGAATATAACATGTGCTGGTTAGAAACTTTCAGGCTAGCCTGCTTACGATCCATCCTGGTTTTAACCAGGCTAGATTGTGTGTAGAGCTCACATTCTTTAAAGATATGGACATTCCCACGAGTGAGCTTAAAGATGTGTACAGGTCTCAGAGGATCACCAGTGTATTCCTTTATGGGAGTATACAGCTTCACAATGTGGTTCCTTGGTAACTATTAGCTGTGGTTGCACTCCAAAAAAGATTGTGGCATTTGGTAGATGCAATTGAAGTCCTTTTTGGGATGGAGGTTCATGGCTTCATCTTAAATAGCCCGAAATGCCAGTAACCACTACAAAAATTAGTTAATACACCCAAGGGCCAATTTTGATGTGCTACAAGGGTTGGTTTTAAAAAGCAAACTTGTTCTCTTTAAACAGAATTAACCTATGATCATGGGTGTGAAGTGTTAACAGTGTCATTCAGTCTAGGATGGTGTGCAATGTCAAACCACAAAGTGGCGATGCCTTGTGTTGCAAAAAGAAAATACCACAGAATTAGTTACCAATATTTCTATAAATCTTCATATAAATAGGAATTGTATACACAGGTTGATACGTTTCTAGTTTTATTTCATGTTTGGACATCATTGGTGACTGTTGATGCTGTAACCCATTACATAGCAATGACCTTCATATATACTGTATATACAACTTACAATTGGATCTGCATTTACATGTATGCCTTCAGTATCACAAGTCTGCCACATACCCTTCTTCCACTGAACCCTAAAGGATATACAGTACTGCTTATTAAGTTTATGGGACAGCAATGTGTAGCCCAACAAAAGCCTCTATACAATGATTAATCTTGTCACTTATAAAAACCTATGTTAATTAAATAGTGCTAATTTAGATAAACCATTGAAACTAAATTTAATCAATTACATTTAAAAACGGGTGCATTCTAATTCACTAGCATTACAGCAGCTGCAAAGATTCTAAAATACACAAATGGGCTCTGAAATGCAAGTCTTCTGGGTTGTAGCAGCACATGCCTTGCTACTCAAGCTCAACAGTATCTGCATTGAGAAGTGATTTATTAATACTACACCAAAGTTGTACTGGGTGGCAATATTCGGTTAAATAAATGGACTTCAACACAGGACAATGCAATAAAAATGTGCCACATGCTGCAAGATGCAAAAAAAAAACATTGTAAGATTGGTACAATCTGAACAGCTACACATCGGATTCAAATGTACATTTCAATTTTACTTTTTAAAAAAATGGTGTTTACATGAAATGGCGCGCAACTAGCCAATGCAATGATCCAGGCCATAACGCAGCCAAGCTCATGATGCACACGAATGTGCAAGAAACACAAACTGCAACGTAGTTTCTGAATGCTCGCAGCACAAAAGCAAAGCTTGTGGATTACTTGATATAAACCTTTAACTGCCATCCTGCTGCATGCCACAACTCATTTACAAATCCCTACCTTGACTCTTAACGCTACAACATAGCAAGCAATCATAAGCAGCTTTCAATAAACTCCACACAATACGTATGCCTAGCTCGGTGCTAAGCCATTTAACATTCCTATGCAGAAAAACAGTACACGATTGCTACTTCTGGTACTGGAAGGGTAATGAATTATATATACACACTCTAGCATCAATGTCACATTATAAACTAAAAACTACAGCAACAAACACCTCGTAAATTAAAATCTGCAAGTCATCTGCAATGTCCATGGGCGTAGATGTCCCTCACTACCCTGATCGTCCCTGAACTGTGCATTTCCTTTAAGAAATTTAAGAATTAGGAGCATTGTTCCACCAGAGCACTATTTGTACACTCACGAAAAGGAACTATTACAGATGACCCATCTTTATCCAGTGTAACTACCAATGTCATTATTATTGAATGGCATGACTTATACAGTTGTGGTCAGAAGACATTTTACGAGGAAAGTGCATTGCGAGAAATGTATCACTGAAATTCTATCGTGTAAAAAGGTGCCACATTTGAGACAATCCACAAACACCAAATTTGTACTGCAAGTTCCTATGTCCACATGACAATATAGGCATGGAAAAAAACTTCACCAATCACCACAGCAAATACAACCAAAAAGTGTTTTTGTCAAAATTATAATTTTGCAACACTTTTGCTTAACTTTTGTTTACAAATCTCCTTGCTTGGGTGAAAACAAATGGTTTTTGATCAATACTAAGTTTCCCAAAATGACAACTCATGGGAATAATCCTAAACCACCACCTGCTTCTTCTTTGGTTCTTTCGTTAAATTCACGTAGAATGAGAATAAAATAATAAATTGATAAAATAAAATAACACAATAATATTCTCACGACGTTTTGGCCACAACAGCGCTGTCCTCCAGACAGTCACGTCCCTTCACCTGATGAAGGCCGCTTGTGTTGTGGCCGAAACGTCGTGAGAATATTATTGTGTTATTTTATCAATTTATTTTATTCTCATTCTACGTGACTTTACCGAAAGAACCAAAGAAGATGAATCCTTGCAGTCACGAAAGCTTTAAATCGAAACACCACCTGCTTAATTAGCACTGCCCCCCCCACTACCCCAAATTTCAATCATGCTTTAGAGGCCGCTTTGCCTCGTGTACCTTGGAATGCAAGTGTAAACTTCGCGAATGTTCGAAGTGAAAGTGCCATACCCGGTCGCCCACATGCCCATCAAGGTATGTGTGGAGGGAAACCAAGCAAGCTCGTGACGTCGGCGAGTATTATTTTAGCTGGGGCCAATGCCTGGTGATATTGGAACACCCAAGTAACTTGAGTAAAATCGCGTGAGCCTGAATGATCGCCATCACTCGATTTTAGCTTTTTGTTGGGGAATGTGTCGTTTAGTAAAAAAAAAGTGTGCTAACCAAATAATTAGTGTTAAGAGTATGTTAAAAGGAAACTGAATATGGTAAAAGCAAGAAGTTAACAGAGTTGATATTCATGTCACTACTACGAAGGTTACAATTTTAAACATGCCACAAATACATTGCAGTTTTAAAACAAACCTGATAAAACATGTTTAGTACCAAGGTCAAGTTTAGATTTTAAATTATTCCTATGGAATACCACTGTTATTTACACTTTGTTCGTTTTGTACCAAGTGAAACCCATCTGGCAGAGGTAGGGTAATGTTAAAATAATGAAATTCTAAGGAATTTAAATGTCCTTTCACTTTATGATTACAGAAAATAAAAAAATGTTTCTCTCAGACTATGAATATGCTAAAATTATATTTTGCTGGTTGCCAGATTAATTATCCATGGTGATGCACATGACGACTCCAGAGTTCCCGTAAACACTGAAAACTACCTGGGATACTTTCGTTGCCTGGCAAATCGTGATTACACTGTTGCACGAGCATGCTGAATTGAAATTCTATAGAATAGGAAACATTGATTTATCTCACGTGAATATATGGAAATTGGTAACTTACAGCTGTTTTTATTACGTTATATGATGGGGAATGGCATGATAACCATGCATGTCATACCTCCTTATAAACCAGTGTCACAATATTCTTGGTTCTTTTGGTAAAGTCACGTAGAAGGGAAACAAAATAAAATTCTCACGACGTTTCGACTGCAACACAAGCAATCATCATTAGGTGTGAAAACCACAAGAAATTTTGAAAAAAGTGGCGGTTTTTTTACGTTAGCACCACGGAGAGCGATTTGACAGTTTGTTCAGATGGACGAGTCCATCTATGTTCAGAAAAGAGGGGGGAGACGGAAAAATAATGGATGCGGTCTGAAAGCCACCTTAAGCGTAAACAATCAATTAAGACCCGAAAAAATTCTCACGACGTTTCGTTTGAAAAAAAAAAGTGGCCAGAATCCATCTTCTCGGTTGAAATTGTCTCTGTTTGTATATGTGGATAGCCTCATGAACGAATCTCTCATGGTAGCCAGATGGCTTGCAAAGAACCTCTGTCTTGGAGAAGTCAATGTCATGTGAACCTACTGAATTATAACAGTGATCTGCCACGGCCGAGGTGTTGGTCCTACCGTGTTTCAGGTCTGCTTTGTGTTCACGAATGCGGTCCGAGACATGTCGTTTGGTTTCTCCAATGTAACTACTACCACAGAGGCAACTTAGTTTGTAGACGCCAGGGTACTGTATGTCCGGAATCACATCTTTTACAGACGGAACCAGATCACAGATTTTATGTAATGTGTTGAATCGGACCTGGATCTTGTGTTTATTCAAGATTTTGGAGATCTTTTTTGTGATCCCCGCAATGTAGGGTAAAGTGATGGTTTTGAAAGGCTCCTCAAGAGGATCCTTCTTCATGGTTGGAGTGATCTGGTTCCGTCTGTAAAAGATGTGATTCCGGACATACAGTACCCTGGCGTCTACAAACTAAGTTGCCTCTGTGGTAGTAGTTACATTGGAGAAACCAAACGACATGTCTCGGACCGCATTCGTGAACACAAAGCAGACCTGAAACACGGTAGGACCAACACCTCGGCTGTGGCAGATCACTGTTATGATTCAGTAGATTCACATGACATTAACTTCTCCAAGACAGAGGTTCTTTGCAAGCCATCTGGCTACCATGAGAGATTCGTTCATGAGGCTATCCACATATACAAACACAGAGACGATTTGATGAACCATTTCGGGTCTTAATTGATTGATCACGCTTAAGGTGGCTTTCAGACCGCATCCATTATTTTTCGTCTCCCCCCTCCTCTTTTCCGAACATAGATGGACTCGTCCATCTGAACAAACTGTCAAATCGCTCTCCGTGGTGCTAACGTTAAAAATAACCGCCACTTTTTCAAATTTTCTTGTGGTTTTCACACCTAATGATGATTGCTTGTGTTGCAGTCGAAACGTCGTGAGAATTGTATTGTTTATGTTTTTATTATTTTATTGTTTCCCTTCTACGTGACTTTACCGAAAGAACCAAGAATATGAATCCCTGCAGTTACGAAAGCTTTAAATCAGTGTCACAATGTGATGGCAGCACTACAAAATTAATCGGTTAGCCTACGTAAGTATTAAAGTTTAAGCATTTTTACACAATTTCTTGGTCATTAAGGATAGTTTGTTTACAAGGCTCTCATCAGCAGTAAAATAAGTTGTACAGCAGAATTAAACCTGCAAAGGAGAATATTATTTAATTTGCACATGAAACTCAATTTTGACCTCATGGAGCAGAAAACACAGCTCCCGTATCATTGTCAGAGCTGCCAAATTACCATGCTCATGACATATATGCCCATAGGCATCAAAACACTGTCACATGAGCACCACAACTTCGACAGCCATTCTGAAAATGCTTCAACTGCACACACTCACTGAGAACCCCACTCTGCAGCCCAGGAGACTGCAACCTAACACTTTCATAGTTGAAGAACGTAACGTAACAGTAATGGTGTGTTTTAAAATACTTTTGGGGCGATGACAGAAAAATAGAAAGAAAATAAGTGAAGAAACTAAGAGGTGGTGGTGGTGATGATGATGATGATGATCACACCGCTGTACTGACAGATGCAGCACTCTGGCTACTCTTGCTGCGTGCGAGGCGTCCCTCCCCAGTGCAGGCTGCTTCTACCGCCGCGGCATCTTCGGCACCATCACTGTTGGGCTGAGACATTAGCAGGGCCATCGCGCTGCCATCGGCGCACGGAGACACCACGGCGACGGCTGTGCTGCCCGCCTCGGGGTGCACCGGCCCCTCGGGACCACAGCCCAGTGCCATCCCTGCGTCATCTGCTACGAGGCGGTGGTAGCGTTCCCCATCGCCTAAAAGGAACACAAGGGCATGTGCACACACCTTGGAGCAGTGGTTCTTAACCTGGGGTGCGCGCATAACCCCGCGGGGCTGTGAGATGCCCTTCATAGACGTGCGAGACATGAAACACAAAATAAGCACGGGCACGTAAACACAACGATTTTGTTTCGTCAAACCTACGTATTTATAAACACTTTTTTTAATGGTTGAAAACCCAAAGAGGTGTAAAGCTGTAGTAAAGATTAAGAACCACTGCCTTAAGAGTACCTTTTGGCAGCATGGATGTGGAGGTGCAGAATGCCTAATTAATATTTTTTGACCGTGTAATTTTTTTGGTTCCCTGGTCATTAAGTGAACATTGTCTCGTACAGTTCATGAAGATTTCTTACCAAAACTGACATCTGCAATAGGTCTGTATAAATATCTCAAGAGATGCTGGAGGAGAGTACATTAATACCTTCAGGAGGGCTTCAATCTCCCAAGCCATGATATTAACATTTTCATATTGGACACCAAGAGTGTGACACCAGTATGTAATCTACACCAGGGGCTGTCAAGCTTTACCAACTCACATTCCACCAGCCCACCGCTGGGACCCATGCCCAGTGAGACTGTGTGAAAGTAACAGCTGGTGACTTCTAAGTCAGGAGGTACAAACCCTTGCCAAGAAACAGGGTGTCTTAAACATTGCAAAAGTCACGCTGGCGAAGATGTGCATTGGAGTAGGCGTTACATTTGGTATGAAGGTGTGTTGGTGTGGCTTGGCCAGCTCACAGGGTGATGGTATGAAGTAGCAGGCGCCTTTTAGTTGCCGACCCCACTTTCCTACCCTCTACCCATCTCTACCAACCCCCCTCACTTCTCCGTGGCTGGTGCTGCGCACACACACCGGTATCAGCAGCCGGTGTCGGGGCAGTGCTGACTGCCAGTTCGTAGGCTGGTGGAGGATCCTCAGGAGGCGGGGGTGAGTCGGGAGACTTGTAAGCCGTGTAGGGCGGGGGCGGTTCGCTGAAATGGAAGGCTCCACCCTCACCGTCGTCTGAGAGGTGCAGTGGCGTGAAGCCTGTGCCCAGTGACTCGGGGCCCAACTCAAAACCATGCATGCGGCCTCGACCCAAACCTAGGTGGTGCACTGCACAAAAAGACAAACGTCGCTCTTATAGCATTATGGACTGGTGGAACAAGATATAAAAAAAAATTCCTGGCCACTTTAGTCTCCCCAATATGGATGTTTACTCAGCGCATCGGGTACTTCAGGCAGTCAACCTCGGAGGCCGAGTACCAATTCAGATAAACACGCTTGATGTTAACTGTTATGAATTAAACTCGGTCCTCTAGGTTTGCAGAACAAAGTTCACACACTGTTTGAATTTGTATCAAGGGCAATTACCTATTATAATACTGGTAGGAAACGTAGTGGACTGGAAGCCCAACCGGGATTAATTCACAGGAGGCAGGGGATTAATTGTGTATGTCTGTCCACGTCGGAGGGGTGGGGTGGGGCTGGGTGGGGAGGGGCTGGTCACCCCGTGGTGCCCTTATATGGACTGGAAGCCCAACCGGGATTAATTCACAGGAGGCAGGGGATAATACACTGCACTTTCTGGCGTCGTTTTATAATTCTGCTCACTTTTCATTTTGCTTTCTTCTACGCACGACCCTAACAAGTTTGGCTTAAATATCCGTACATAATTACTTCATAATTACTTCAAAATTGACTACCAGCCCTCTCCGCAGGAATGTGTTCAACCAGAAATATCTGTCCGTCCTGCGCGTGACGTCACTCCACATGAAGCCCACCGCCCCTCATTAATATTCATGAGTGGATTTTTGCATGAACACAAGAGGAAGGTCGAGCTGAATTAAATAATGTATTATGCAAAGTCGCTTCAAATATGACGTTTCTTTACAGAAAGTTACGCTGAAAAATATATCTACGCAGCAGTGCTACATCTGTGTGTGACGTCACTGCAAAAGAGGCCTCCCTCCTTCATTAATATTCATGTCCGCGTGGAAATTTACACAAGCACAAGAAGGTCGCGCACTCCACATGCTGCTCCCCTCAATAATCATGAGCGGGTGACGTCACTCCAAATTCCGCACCCCTCCCCAATAACCATTAGCGGGTAACGTCACTCCACATGGGGCAACCCCCCCCCCCTCATTAATAATCATGAGCTGAACAATTTTTCTCTTGAACATTTCAGATTTACTGCAATATAAACCCGTCCTTGGACGGGCAAAAAAGCTAGTGATACTAGATTTAGCCTGCTAACACGTGTCTTATACTACACAAAGGACCCACAACCCTAAATGCTGAGTAGCCCTAAAGCATTAATTGTAAATATTTAAAAATAAACACTCAAGCAATGTTTTAATCCTGTAAAAAAAATGTGCATTTTTGTGTATACAACTACCTAAAGTAAAATTTTGTAGAACACTTAAATGTAAAGGAGGATGTTGTAACAAACTGAAACCCATTAATGCTGTAATAATTATTTATCCAACCCCTTGATAAACTGTAAATTTAGGGTTGATTGCAATAATTTCTTTACAGTGTGGCAAATTTAGCTAAATACAATGCGCATTAAAATGTTGATTCTCATTTGCAATTAAGGGCTACACCCGAAAATAAATCGGTGAACTTGGAATATCCTAAACATGTGGCATTAACGTAAGACTAAAATAGGATATGGCTCAATACATTTGAAGTGGCCAAAAATGTTTTAAGCAATTAGAATAATACTGGGTAAATTACTGTGATTGCTATGTAATACCCTTTGGATGTGATTGTAGAATTCTGTTAAGTCATTTGGTGTTGAGTGTCAATTGTGGTTGGGGTATGCAAATAAACTCACAGTTGGCGCCTATGAGCGACTCGATGTGCTCGCGTCTCCGCTGGCGCAGACGGTGCACCAGGAAGAGGAGGAGAGAGAGAATGAGGAAGGAGGAGATGCAGCTCACGATGAGACGCATTCCACTTGCCATCCCATCCAGGAAGCTACCACCAGCTGCACACAAACGCCACCAAAACCAGAGGGACATGAGAAAAACACAAACCTTCCAGCAATAATGGCAGCTCACAATTATTTCAAATCAACGTTGGATTCATAAGTCCATTCATTGGATCATGTTCCTATGGGTGGTAAAGAGCACTCACTGAATAAAATTCTCAACAGCTGCCCTTTATAGCAACATCAGGTTTATTCTTTGAATCGGCCACATTTCTGGTGTTCAGTAATTTGTAGTGGGTTGTGGATGCAAAGCTGCGTGTGTAAGCCACCTGGGTCAAGGCAGGTAAACTTGCAGCATTCACGAGGGTCCATTTGGAAACGCTGGCAGGCCTGGGGACGCTCGCACAAGGCAGCGATGCACGTCTCGGCTTCGCCCTTGTGACACTTGCACATGAGGCACGGGTCACTGCCTCGCGGCGTGAAGTCTTGGCCCTCAACCACCACGTTCTCTCGGATGTCGATGCACGTCTTTTCTGCAATTGCACCCACAACATGGGGGGGGGGGAGATTCATTGATGCTCGTGAAAACCTGAAGGATTTTATTTGTTCAACAGGTATACACCATAAAGTATATATGTTTAAGTAAATTATAGGTATTAAGCATGCTACCGATGTTGCCCATTCTATTTGGCTTTACAATTTCCCAACCGTGTGAAATCGGTGAAAATGTGCACATTTATTACCCATTCCTGACATATCCCAATTGTGATATGGGCATCATGTTCGTGTTATATAACAGCCCACCTCTGAGATCCCTTCAAGTGTGACCTTTATTTCAGACAGTCAGAACAGCACTTTCCCACCTGCTCTGACAGTAAATTTAATTGCATGAGTGACATATTTTTAATTCTCAGCTAAAATAATTCTTCCCTGGAATTTTGCCCAAGTGCACAGGCAAATTTAATGCGACGATTTTGTCAGGCAGTAATTGGCGAGTGGGCTGAGATTATTCACTCTTTACTTGTTTCTCAAGTTTAATCATAGATGGCTTCCTGGACGTGAACCCAGGATGCTCAGTGATGCCAGCTGAGTGTTCTGAGCCAACTGGCCAATATGTGAAAATTGTAAAATAAGTGGCAACACATTACAAACTACAGCTGGAAATTGTGAACTTACCAGCAACATCCCAAAGTAAATGACATGCTTTAATCTCGGAATATGTTAAGAAATACAAATAGCAGCGACTTACCTTGCTTGCACAGGAAGGGAGCTTTCTGGTTGCAGTTCTCAGCATACCAGCTGTGCAGCCCACGGTGCCGCAAGCTTGGGTAGTGGAAGCACTGCAGCTGGCCACACAGCACCTCTGCCTGCTCTGAGATGGCTGCTCCAAAAGTGGGCACCTTAAAGGGGGGGAAAAAAGTAAAGCCAGCCAGTGGTTATTAAATTATTTTGGGTCAGAATGATGAATTATTCACTCCTGATCATGGTGTTTAAAATAGGCCAGTGACACTTAGTAAGATGACAAATATTAAACAAATTTTTAACTACCTTGTCTGGGGGAAGAACCACCTCTTGATGAGAGCCCACTCCTTTAAACAAAAATAAACGATTGGAATTAAATGACAGAGCAAAGCGTGATATCAATTAAAATGTAAAGTTGCTTTACATCCATGTGTTTAATAGTTCTTACATGTGTATAAAAGTTCAATAAAAACAAATATAAAATACCTCTAACAGCTACAAAATAATTTACATTAATAGTTATTCTCCAAGTGCAATATGGTTAATCAACAAGTAAAATTCATTGAAAACATGCCATTCTGATGCACCAGAATGGATATTTGCAGATTTTTTTTCTGTTGTTGGAACCTCTCCGTGTGGTATGTCACGTCAGCATGTTGTTGTAATAAAAACAAAAATGCATTGAAAATAAAACTTTTAATCATCAGGAATAGTAATAAGCAACTGAATTTTAAATAATATTCAGCTATGTGACATCACTAAATGCAACCACATTTCAAGACAATGCTGCATGACCATTAATCAGCTTGAAACTTTTACAATTACATTTAAATGGTTTTAAAACAAAATATAAAATGTAATGCAAGCCAACAATTGGTGGCATACTTACCCCATGCTTGAACCTCTTGCCAGTGGCCCTCCAGTGAATTTTTACTACGGTTTGTGACAATGTATTGGTACCCTACCCAAAACCTGCACGCACAAAGGAAAGTTAACACAGCTCGTCTTAATTAAAAGAAATGCACAGGTTTACACCATACTCTAAAATAAAATATTACATTTTCTCAGCCTCATACTCGGCAACTGACCTGCCATGCTCACGTGGTAGACCGTCTCGCTCTTCCAGTCCCCAGTCCTGGCTCAAAATGAACTGCAACTCCAAGTCACTTGTGAGAGTAGCCAGGTAGCCTCCGGCCTGCCCGCAAAGCTGGGCAGCCTCCCAGTAGCTGTCAGCAGTCGCATATGCCCGATAGCAGCTGGCTGTGCTCTCGTAGTAACGCCAGCCCAAGGGGCACTTCTCTGTGAACCGTGCACACATGTCAGCAGCTATATTGCTTTTGGATAAAATAAAGTAAACTTTAATTAGAATCTCAAAGCAGAGCAGTTATATCAAACGTGAACAGCTCATTGGAATCGGATTTAAACACAACCCATTGGGTTAACCAAAAAAGGGCCCATCAACTTATTAGTCATGATTAAGAGATGAGCAACCTTGGTATGAATCACTCATCTCTAGTATAAATAAAGCAGCATCAAAAGTCACCGATGTCTCAATTGTATTCAACTACTTTCATTAAATATACAATGTTTGCAATTTTCTTATAAAAATACTAAAGTTTGGTAGTTAACTTATGATGCACACTTGTTCATTTGACAAATTGGTCAAATGTTGTTGAGTAACGAGCAGTCAAAAACGTGTGTTTTGACCAAAATGTCACGCTTACTGTGAGAGTCTGAGGAGAGGCCAAACGTGGTCTGCAGGCGGGAGTTGTCCCCTGGTGGGCCTTTGTTTTCTGGCCGGTCTCTACTCTGGTAGATCCACACCTCTTCCGTTGGTCCTTCAGGGGAGAGAACAAGGACATTATTTTACTTTATATGGGTCAGGGAATGTTAACTATTGTAATGTTGAATAACCAGAAGAGTATACATAACTCTCATTTATAAGTGATATGAATATGCCGAGTGGATCACTGAGCCGAAAGAATTTGGATCATTCACGATGTGGGAAACAAAGCATTTATAAACCACCTATGACAATTTAACATTAATTGGAAACATGCCAAATGCTATTAATGTAACATCAAATATAGGCCCATGACTCATGGATAAAGAAACAATACCCCTGTTCATTTCACGTGCCGTTTTCAATCATGAGAATGAGTTCCTTAAAGGAATGTGATTATTACAAATGCCACCTGTATTTGGTTTAAAATATTTTTATTCATTGGTACTTATTCAAGAAATGTTTATCTTTTGCATACCATAAAAAATAATATATATTTTGTTTACTCTAAATCTCCCTTCAGTAGGGTACTGCATTAAAATGTGTGCACTGTGCTTAATTTCTGGAGCAAACATTTGACTGCAGCAAAAGTGTATCTAGAAAATAAGTTGATTAAAAATTTCAGCCTGGCTATGTCGCTTAAAAAAGTTGAACATCTGGAGGCACTCGTAATGTTTTTTTGACTAGAAAATACTGGTGCACAAAAACAAATCTTCTATGACGGTTAAACGAGTAGTTATTTTTGCAAGTCATAAATACGTAAATGGCATGTATTAAAAAATGCATTGCAACCAAATATTTATGGTACTATGATACAAATTAAAACCACGTAAAAGAATATCAACGTATATTCCATATCGGTGATGCATTATGTGTGTCATACTAGGAAAATCTAAAAATGTATGTTCACTATAAACATATATCAAATTCGAAAATAGCGTTTGTGTATTTTATGAAAATAGTCAAGCTTTAGTGAGACTCAAGGATAATGTTTAAGAACTTAAGTGTAACATTTCTGTACAATTCAGCCTGCAAAAAAAAATGAAATGAGTAGTTGTGCCATGTAATTGAACATCAGCTACTCCTGTAAGGAAACAAGTAGTTCAACACTGCTACTTGCATCTTCCAGCACAGTAGAAAGGGAAAATAGCCTTGAAGAAATATGTACAGGCATTTGAACAATTGGGAACATTCTCACCATGTGCCACTAAAAGGCTACAAACAACCAAATTTTGCATTGGTATACAGCACTTTAAAAACAAATATAACAAAAGGCCTCACGGTTTTGCAAGTGGGGAAACTACCCTATGTGTAAAGCGCAACTTCAACTGTCAACATAGATTAATTACAAAACGCAAACCCATCTTGGCCATCAAGAAAACAATAATCTTGTGCTTTCCTTTAAAATAAACCACTACCAATGAAGGCTGTAAAAGGCTCAGTAAACTAAAACCCATAATCCCCTCGAGTAATGTCTCCAGCACCACACATCTTTTGTTCAATTTGAACGACGAGATAAATGAATGGAACTTTCCTCACTACAGAAATCAAAGGATGCCATTTACAGGGAATTTGACCATCTTCACATAGATGGCAGCACATACTATACAATTATTCTAAAAACCTGTAACTTAAAATGCAATGGACTTTTTCACTTCATTTTCATTTTTATTACTTTATTGTTATTATTTTTTCTATCTACGTGACTTTACCGAAAGAACCAAAGAATATGTAATGGAATAATTAATTAATTGAGGCATACTGAAGACTAGAAACTGCTGAGTTGTCTAAACCATTAGCAATATCCAATTCGAAGGCTAAATTCAAAAGAAGTCTTAACACTGGTCGGCTTTAAACAGTGCACGACTGAACCAACAACATATGCCAATTGAACACATTGGTAAACACATGGGAATGTAGAAACGACTGGTCTTTTTTATCAAAAGCTTCAACCAAAGCACAGTAACGTAACTTAGACGTCATTACATTAACTAGGTGTCCTTGACGTTTAAGACAAATATACATATGATGAAGCAAACACTAAAGGGGAAACACACTGACAACTTTACCGGGGCAGTTAGCTTCATCGCTGTTGTCTTCGCAGGAGGCCCAGCCATCGCACTGCCAGCTGAGTGGGATGCACTTTATTTTGCCGCTCCAGCATGCAAACTGGTCTGAAGAGCACCGAGAGTCTGCACAACCCAACCACGGACAATGGGCACTGCTCAAAAGCGGGCTGCGACATTTTTCTTGGGTTCAACAATCCCAAAAACGAAAAAAATTACGACATTAAGAGTAACTTGCTTGAACCAAGAAAATTAGTCAGCAAAGCTCATCGCTTACCTGCTGGTGCCCTGGCCAGTGCCTCTCCTGGAGCTGGGGAAGAGGCAAAAGCACAGTGGTATATTTCATTATAGTCATGGTTCTACATTTTTTTTGTTTACAAAGATCACGTTTTCATGTCATAAAGCGTGTTAACAGTTATGCAGTGACAAGGATTAATCTCACGCAAAAAAAACTAAATAGAATTTCTACGAAAAATAAAGTCCGTGTGGCATGCTATTTATAAGAGTTCACATTAATCCCAAATATCATTGAGATCCGGTCAAAATATCGAAAGGTCATACAACGGGTTTGCTAACATATCACCGAATCATGTTGCTGTTCTCTTTACAGTAAAGCACATGGCACAGCACGAAAACCTGCAAGTGTGCTCTTAAAAGTCATATTTTTTGGAAGTAGGTGGGTGAACTGTACAGCAGGAGGGTGTACCCAGGTGTAGCATTTTGTTTATATTGCCGATAGCGCACTGGATTGCACAACAACAAAACACCGCAGTTAATGGAATAGATTAGGTCTATCCGAATATTCGGTTCTACGTTCATTACCCTGTACGTAGCCGAATCAAAACTAAACGCTCCAAAACGAAAACGCTCACAGCTGTAAACGTTCACAAAACACTTAACCGTTTCCCGTGATAAAATTGCAACGGATTCATCTCGCACAAAAATACGTGGTCACCGGACAGCAGCTGCGGATATATACAGCACTGCACTACTTTAGGCAATGCGGTGGTGCATTCAATATGGGCGTGCAGCAAGTTTTAATTAGGGTACTTTGTGTGCACTTTACGGGACTACACCACGAGCGTTCCCGGCGATAAATCAAACCGTGTGAATAATTGATAATTGAAAGAACATTTGCTTTGAGCGGTCAGTGAACTCGCGGCCTGGGCCCCTGCGTGGCATATGCCATTGGGCCGCAAAAAACCTTTTAGCAAGCGCGTCAAGTCCAGCAGAGTAAAGAGATGAATGGTATAAAAAATATATATACTGTAAATGGTAACGGGTGCAGCCCTGCCATTACTGCGCTCGCCACTGCGGGTGAAGGAACAAGAAGGGATTAAGCACACAACCCACTGCGTTGACTGGATGAGGAACCCAGGCTTTGTGTAGAATCCCTCGATCAACATTTTTGTTCGGCGGGAGGGGTCCGGTAATTTACCTCTCCTGCCCCCGTGGTCTGAAACTCCAAGCCACCCGTGCAAGTCCAAAAAAAAAAAACAGGGCCCACCGCTTCTGTGTACAGCGTCTTAGTATGCGGCCACCTCTAGGCGTTATGTAAATCCACATTGTAGTGTTTTGGAAGCGATGCAGGCGTACTAATATACACAACAGCGCGTGTATTGATATTACATCACGTTCATTCGCTGCCAATTGCATCGTTTGATGCGTTTTTTGCTGTGCACGCGTACATGCGACGCACATCAGTGGTGTCTTGGAAAGCCATAAAATAAAAAGGCTATGGTCTAAAACGTAGTGGTCAAATGTAGGTGGATTTGGTGCATTATTAAGTACATTCTACGTCCGATCCAATCATTCAAACTATCGCATTTACATTAAAGCCAACGTGATGACGAGGTTGGCTTTTTATGAAGTACACAAGTGGATTATAAACGCCTATCACTGTATCTGTACGCAGCAATACATAATCAAGCTGCGAAAGCGGCATCATCCGTGAAACTACGGAGAGGTTGAAGGCATTCGTCATTCACGAACATCACATCAAACCCAGAAGGGCATCCATATGTTCGGTGCAGAGGAATTAAAGCCGCAAAAATCCCCCGTGTAGCCTGAACAGACTGTTGGGGCAAGAGCTGTTAGCGAGCAGCACCTATGACGGCCGACACTGTGGCACACGAGTGGGGTGGCCAGCACCACCTGACCCGCCTTTGTCTCCCCAGTGGCGATGTTTCCACGCCAGGTACTTCATTTGAGGCTGAGTCGACCTAGGGGAGAGGCCCAGGACCGGTTCAGATCCCCTTCGCCGGTGTTGGCCGTGAGCGGGACTCGGAACTCTGGCCACCGGGTTCGGAGCGCGTCGCGCTAAACGCCACGCCACCGCTCCCCGCAATTAAATCAGACGTACACAGGGCGAGCGGGTGGGCGGTGTTGAGTGTACAACTCAACGTGCGCAACATCGGCGTTGTTGGTTTTTTGTAACGACGTATATCGCCTTCCCCCCCTCCCCTCCTCAAAAACACAAGACTTAGCAAGAATGAATAAGCAGATGCCGGAGTAAAATCACGCGAAACACGGTGTGGTCCTACGGCCACTCCGCGCAAAGCGCACGCGGTTTCATAAAAACCCGACACCGAAAACCGAGGCAGGATTATCCAACATTCCACACAGCGCAACACGCAGCCAGAGCCCTCGCTCGCCATTGGCCAAGCTCTGGGCCGGTCAAAGCGAGCGAGCGAGCAATCCCCATTGGTCCTCCTCGTGCATGATTATGTTAATGAGGCGTTGAAGAGCGAGGGGGGGGGGGCCTCGCGAACCAATCGCGTTGGGAAATCCGAAGCGAAACTCACCCGCGCGCTCCGCCACCGCCAGCACCAGGCCGAGCAAAAGCGGCTGCATGGAGAGGCGCAACATTTAACCGCGATGCCGCATGCTTGTCTCCTCTCGTGAGAAATTCTCTCCAACGCCCAGTCCCCAACCCTCCCCCTCCCCCCCCCCCCCCGAGCGGGATCCGCCCGACTACGAGCGTCGATTTCTCGCCGCCGTCGATCCCCGCCAGCCACCGACGCCGTCGCCTCCGCTGCAGCCCTCAGAGAAGCGACAACAAAAATGGCGGCCGTAGAGACGTCCCCCTCCCTCACCACCCTCCCTCGCCCCTCCCACTCACCCTCGCCCCTCCCACTCAACCCCCGCCCCTCCCACTCACCCTCGCCCCTCCCATTCACCCCCGCCCCTCCCACTCACACCAACCCCCGCTTTGTATTTCCTAGCTCGGACGCGCGCGGTCGTCGTGCGAAGGGACGCCGCCGCCGCTATTGGCCGAGGCGGCGCGTGACCCGCAACGCCTTGACCAATCGAGTTGGTGGAAATCGGCTGCGCTCGCTTATGCAGACTGGGAAAAATAAACAATGGGGGCGGGAGGGGGAGTTGGTGAGGACCCCGCGCGTTAGGTGGCCGCTGCGCACGGTGTGGCGGTGCCTGCGCGGGGTAATTCATAGCACAATGTTTAACATGCACCTTTCATGCTAATGTTGCCGGGTTTTTTTTACAATTGGTTCACTTCAGATTATCCATTAGACGGGTTTTACAATATGCCATTATTTCAACAAAACGCATTGTGCTATCAAATATAAAATGTGAAATTGTATTTTATTTACAGGTGAAAACCCGTGCAGAAAAAAATATCTTCAACGAAAGACATGAGCACATTGACACGAACACATCAAAAAAATAGTCACAAATAATCACTGTTAAAATGCACTCAGTATGGTAATATAGATAATTTGTATTGTTACAAAAATACCCCACCCCGTACTCATTAAATGGTTAAATTAGGAATTGAAAATGAAAAGTCTCCGATTGTTAAAAATAAAACGTGTCAAAAATGTCATCCTAACATCACAATGTTTCACCTGCTAAGTAGTGTTATTTACGTGAAACTGACTGCGAGTAATTATTTATCATCTTGGAGGTATGTTGGTGTGTCAATTGATGTCTCACAAAGCATACAAAATGTGAAGATATGCATTAGACCATTGGAAGCGTATTTGTTATATTTATTGTTGACCAACTTATCAACAAATCAGGTGTCTCGCAGTAAATCAAGTACTGTAATTTAAAACACTCCACGGTCCAAAAGAAGAGTGTCTCATGACCAAAGGTTATAATGGGTGTCAACTACTGCCCTACTGACAGATGGCATTCTAGTTATAGTACTTTGGGAGTTTCACAGCTGGCTCATCTCGTCACATACCAGGAATGTTGGTGCCACGAACAGACACATTCCTAGGTGCAACTGCAATATATGGCGATAGATTTAAAATTTCTGCTGGCTCAGTTATTTTGGATTGACCGACACTTGCATTGGCCTATAATATAACTAAAAACACGTTGGAGGCAGGCTTTAGAGACAAAAGTCAAATCTATATCACGTGCAAGCAAAACAGTCCACAAGGGATAATGGGATTCCGAAATCAATCACACACTGCAGCCTTGTGAGGTCAAATGTGTTTTAACAGCTGGTGAATATGGCCATATATTTTCAGCAACAAGATAACTTACGAGTGCAGCTCATAAGAATCTTAAACTTGCCTCGGAGAAAATATTCTGTACACCCTGGTGGATGTTTACCCTGAATGTTCAGTGATATATTTTGTGGGGTTATTTATTCCCCAGCAAGTAAAGGGAAATGGTTTTGACACTCTGTCCAAACATGTTTTCAGAAAAACCGTGATATGGACCTCAAATGGTGACCTGTGGAAGTGTAGATATGTGTACGTTATTCGCTGGCTGGCATTCGTCTGTCGCCATCAGTCAAAGGCACATCAGGACACCAGTATTCGAGTAGAGTATTGTGTTTTTTTTCCCACGTTCACACACGTAGCAATGAGAGTATTCAGATCACACGGGCCATTGTTATATCCGCAACGCTGCACCGCATTTTCTCTTAACAAATTAACATGGGGAGTGAGATGGCCCAGCGGTAGCACGTTCCACCGCTTGTTGCAGAGGTTCACAATTCCCATAGAGCGGCCTAATGACGTTCACATTGTGTGCCAGCGTCTTAGTCCAAATGGACTAAATTAGAAAAAAAAATACCAGTAAATTACTCATTTAGAATTACTCTATGCATGGCAGTCATCGCCCTCTGCTGCAAAAACTTGGCAGGGCCCTCCTGAGAAAAAAGTCACGAGACGCTGTGGGGTAAACAATCATACTACAGGACTAATAATATTTACACGGTTGGCAAATCCACAGCTGGATGAGGCCTCTGTTTCTATATACCGTGTCGGTTTCACGGGGATTTTTTGATCGTAGCGAAGCAAACCTCACGAACTGGAACTATCTCGACCAGGCACAAGAACACGAACAACGTCTACTATGAAGAGCAGTAGACCATGGATGATGCTCCCACGCATCTGTAGTCTGTGAGAGGATCCGCGCACAGCTGATGAATTTAGCACCGTTACTGACTGACCTTTGTGCGCGCCTGTGCCCACATTCAGTAGCCAGTGGTTTAAAGTGGTGTGATGAACACGAAATTACTTAATTTATACAGTATTGCCACCGTGTCATCCGCCCAATCCCATGTACTGCATATTCGCAATATGTCCTCTGTAAGGAAACGTTTGTTGTGAAGGCGTCATTCGGCTTCGATGCATCCATAAGCCATCAAAACATAACAGCAATTTGACCGACAGAGGGTGCCACAACGTATAGAGGTACAGGGATGCAGATATGATACACAACAATACATTCTAATGCTGCTTCCTGTGTGCATTTGAGATTTTGTGGGTGCCCGAATGACGGTGCAGGGGGAGGATTGGTGGCTTGGATTAAAATGTTCATCGTTACTGGACGCTATGTCTTTGGTTTGTATCGTTTCTCTGGGTTTTGAAGGTTCTGTTTGTCGTGGTTCCTCTGGCCGATGTCCTAAATTCGTTAATGTTTGTTGTTCCTCTCCAGATGTTCCCCTTTCACCTCGGCGTTATATTTCTCGTTTGCGTTGTACATACATTTTGAGATTCTGCGTCAGTATTTAAACAATCAATGGAAATAGTTACGCGTATCTCATGACTATTTATACATCTGCCAGTTTTGCAATATTCATTAAGTGAAATAATACAGCCCCTTTGTTCCATGCGGTTTTTAATGCGCGTGATAAACGCGACCCGTCTATTTTGTTACTATACTGGGTAGAAGTGTTATATTTGGGATACGTGTATCATATACCGTGCCCGTGGTCATTGTGCTTAATTTAGGCGATGTAACACCGTGTTTGTGTTTGCGATCTCATATCGCTGTGTAGCGCCCGCTATATCGCGTGTTACCGCTGGTGCCTAATGCGCGCGTTTTGTGACATGCGATCGGACAAGTTGTGGCATCTTTTTGTCGATAACCTCAAGGTTACTTAACAACGACAATTTCGGTTGTTTGTGGACGTGAAACCGTGGCCGCTTCTGAACGCGTACAATTCAGGAACCTAATGCCAATTCTAAAATCAATTTGTAAAAAAAAAAACCTGTTACGTCTCCTGTCTTAAATCAACGGTCAGCTTCGAGTTACGTTTCTTAAGGATAGACATGCTGGTTGGTGGTCACCAAGATATTGTGAGCTGTTTTGAGGACTGTGGAACATTATTCGGCGGGTAGGAGGTCTTATGGGGTCAGGTTATCTTCACCAACTCGCATTGACCAACGTGCTGAGTGATCTACGGTCACACGCTATCTTCTCCCCCCTTAATTGACGAGTGAGGCCTGCATCCAGTATTGGATTGACCGTGGCTGATAAATCAGATGGTCTGAGATGCCTTTAAAAAAAATCAAGTTCATCTCTAGATTTTAGACGGCTTCTTGTTTTTTTTTACTTGGGTGAACAGTTGTGCTTGAATTGCATGATAATACCGCATTAAATCCAGGCATTCCGAACAATCACAGACTATTGTACACGAATATACCAGCAGCGACAGTGCTGGTCCATTCGGAGCCCTGAGCAAGGCAAAGAGATACCGCGAGATGAGAGGAAATTAAGTAGAGATGCAGTGACAGAGATGTAGTGAAATGAAATAAACGTAGACAAGAAAAACAAACGGTGTGCGATGAAAGACACAGACAAGATAGATAGTGATTAATTCGTTTGTAGTTTACATTTATTAAAACATACGTATTGTATTAGTATTTCGTTCACACGTATATATTTTTGTTTAAATGAACCCAGGCCCTCTTAACCTACTTGGAGGCCAAAGCATCTGTTTTAAGTTTGCGTACGCCTTGCGCCATGCCTGTATATCGGGAGATGTAAGCAACGCGTTAACGCACACGCACGAGCTTTGACGTGCAGGATGGGCATTGGCGATGACCATGAGGTTACTTTATTTGGGAAATGGCCCGCGTACGCACTGTTGCTCGCACGTAATCACGCTTCACAGCGTGCTGGTGCATTTATTTGGATAAAATTGCAGCACAGTGACACGGCGCAGAGCGGGCAAAAAATCGATGCGAGGATATGCGGTTTGGTTGAAAATGTCTTTTCGCTTCCCTCCGCCCCCTCCCAGCCCTGTAAATGGAGCGACATGGGTCAGCTTCCCACCTCTTATATATTAATAGCTTCTGCATGCGCTCTTCCAAAGTCTGTTCAACCAGTGCGTGGTGCAACTGCGCTCGGCTGTTTATAAATGTGATCGTGGCGGGGTGGTCAATGCGTGCGTGGAGAGTCTCTGGTTAATGGTTAAACCGGGCCTACAGTGTTGTCAAACAAGGGGTACTGCATGGTTGGCCTTCGGGCTGTGGTGCAGGCAGGTAATCATCTCTTTAGTCAATCAGTAATCCCTCTGGCGGCGTCAAACCTGCGGGGAGGACACGAGTTCCATTTAAAGAACGTGCTGTCCTGATGGAAAATTCAGAGTTAAGAGTAGTGTCGCCGTTCGGTTTTAGCATCTGTCATCCCTCGGTCTTCTGAAGAGAACATCGTTTTTGTTGGTGGGTGGAGTGGGGGGGAATATACAATTAATTCGGACGTTAAATTTTGATTTAAAGCTTTCGTGACTGCAGTAATTCATATTCTTAGTTTTTTCGGTAAAGTCACGTTGAAGAGAAACAACAGAATAACAATATCTAAAACTAAGAATATAATTCGGACGTTGTTTGTATTCAGCTGGACGTTTCAAATAAGATTTTTTTTTTGGAGGGGGGGGGGGTGGAATTCATCTTCACGCTTTGCGAAAATCTATCTACCATCACCTGGACGTTTCAATAGCAGAGAACTTCTACGTATGCATTTAAACAATCAAACGCACTTTGTACACAGTGCGTAATATATGGGCTGTTAGGGGGAACATTCAACGATGACTGCCAAGGCGCTCTCGGATCTGCTGACTCGCGGCACGGGCCGTGAAGCCGCCGTGGAGGTGCAGGAACCCAGTGCCGACGAGTCCGAGTCGGACCTGGACGAGGCGGTGACCTCGTCTCCCTGCGTCGACGAAGACGACGACGACGACGAGGAGGACGATCAGCTGTTCGCCGGCATCACCACCACCAACACCACCACCGCCAACAGCAGCAGCGGCGGCGGCGGGGTCGGGATGCGACCCACGCCGGGGTCCGGCACGAAAGAACCCCGCGCGGAGAGGACCTCGCAGATCATCCACAGCGGACACTTCATGGTGTCGGCGCCGCACCGCGACGCGTCCACGCGCCGCCGCTACGACTTCGACACGGTCGACCGCCAGACGTGCCGCACCTACCGCTTCGGACCGCGCAGCGCGTCCCACTACCTGGCCATCGACGCGTCGCTCACGCGCCTCTTCGAGTGCATGACCCTCGCCTACAGGTGTGTGTGTGTGCGCGCGTGAGCGTGCGCGTGTGTGCGTGCACGCGCGTGCGCGCGCGTGTAATCCCATACATCGGTAGTGCAGCGGTTAATCGACCGAGTTCGGTGACCCGAGTTCGATTCCGGGCCAACACCGATGAGGATTATATTATCTGAACCGTTCCCAGGCACTCCCCTAGGTCGATTCATCTGCAAATGAGAATATGGCGCGGTGTGTAAGCATCGCCACTGGGGAGACAAAGGCGGTCGGGTGTGGTTCTGGCAACCCATCCACCTCATGTGCCGTCCGGCCTTCACATCACTTGCTCCAACAGTCGGTTAAGGCTATACGGGGGATCTTTGTCTCCGTGTCTCCCTGAGTGCACGATCCTCGCCTACAGGTGTTAGTGGTTGTGTGCACGCACAGGTGTGTTAACTATTGACTGTATGGCTGTCACCTAAGGATGCGTGTTAGCGATTGAATGGGTGTATGCCTCTCTGCATGGCACGTGCGTGAGATTACACATGTACACATCTTTGAAGCTCTGACTTGCGGAATTTTGTTGTATGTATGTAGAACTTCTTTTGCTCCGTACGTAGCCAACCGTGCAAAGTGGGGGTGCGGGATCTGTACTGCAGAATGTCACATATACAAATGTCAAGTTATCCAAATTACATATACTCATTGCAATTATTTTGAGTGACCATGTATTTACTCTTTTAGATCAAACTTAATTGGCTCCCTGCCTCGGCTGGCATTGCATGATTGTATGTTGAACTTCGTTCGCACCGTACGTAGCCAACCGTGCTAATCGGAGGTGCTGGGGAAGGACAACAAACTAAACACAAAAAAAACAATTCTAAAGAAATGGGTCTCTGTGTGAGTCTATGGGTCTCTGCGTGAGTCTATGTACCGTATCTTGAACTTCTTTCGCACCGTACGTAGGCAACCGTGCTAATCTGAGGTGCAAGGTAACCGTTATTAATGTAACCGTTATTACCTATAAGGTCCAGTACGGTATAGGCCCAAGATACGTGTCCTGTTGTCCTCCACTGTTCACCTGGGTATCCAAAAGTGAACTCTGCATGCTTCTGGAGTGCGTTAACACAGCAAGTCAATTCCAGAGCACTGACCATCTCATTGGCATGTATGGGACACTGAATTACAATGTAGTGTGTATGTTAATATAATTCCATTAAAACACCAAGTATAAAAAAACACGAGTACATTCATCACAATCATACGTAACACTACGCTAAAGAGCGGATAATAAATGACAGGCAATGTTTTCAGCAGTTACCTTTCTTGACATCTTTCCGCTTTGATTTCTCTGCAATAAAGAAGGGTCAATGTCCAAAAGGTCGCTCACCTCTTATAGTATACATTTTTCTGTCCTTGGGGTACTTTCATTGACAACAGTTTCGAGTGTTTTTTTTAGCGATTGATGGAATTAAGTGTGTGTTTTACAAAGCGTTATTTTCTATTGTTTTTTTGGTGCAATTATATTTACTCTTAATTGCACACATATTTTACAAACATTATTTTATAACACGGCAACAATGAGATGCAGACAAGCTCCTGATAGCAGAGTTTAATTTCGAATCTACAGGTCACTTCGTGGTAGACAAAGTAGCTTGGGAAAATACCGCACAGTGAGAAGTCACCTTACAATCAATGCCAGCTCATCATGTGTTTTATCTTGTGCTGTTGCACCACTGTCAACGCGGTAACACAAACAAATGTAATAACAACAATGCCTTGTTTATACAGTACAAAACAATACCAGATGTGGGCACATATATATTCACGTGATTCGTAGCAAAAGCATTGTATTGTCTATTTCAGAGCAAAAGTTTTTCTTACATAAAATGTAAAATGCAATAGACAGACGTAAAGAAGAGGGATATATACAAATCGACGTACAGGATATTATGAGATATATCAAGTGGGAATTAAATAATCCAGCCACTTTTCAATCCACCAATATATAAATGCCTCCCTTTGCAATCTAAATCTTGTGTTTTTTTAAAAATAGATCATACTTCACCACGCTAGTCAGTGCGGGTTAGTGAAGTGAGGGATGGCTGGACCGGTTCTAATATCACCTGCCATTAATGTAATCATAGCCGTGGTCAGGAGGTAAACTCGGTTCGCTGGGTTCGTAGCACAGCACCCTAACTACACAACACACTGATTGTATCGCTCCTCCAACGCACATATGCAGCATATGATCCAGTATACACTACACATTTTCAGTCAGCTTCAATTCCCGCCAGTGCTCACAGAGTTTTCGCTGTTCTCAAAGTGCAGTGTACTGAAATTGGAGCTGGTGAAATCTGCTTGTTTTTCAATATGAACCAATATTTTCTCAATTATGCCATTTAGGCTTGCAACACTCGAATGCGTTTCACTGCCGTTGGTATTTTTGTTGTAAAAACAAATTGCAACCATGTGTTTCCAGATAGGCGTGTGACAGTAGAAACATTAATATTTCAGTGTTAAGTGTGTCGCATTGCTGCGAGTGAATGACAGAGAAAGACACAGAGAGACGAGAGAGTGCAATACACAAAAGAGCTATTGGTTCAATGATTTGTCCAATAACATTTTGGTCACCACATAATGCATGCCACTGTTTTGCATTTATACATAATACTTTTTAGATGTGTTTAACATTTAAAGTCTATACTTTAAAAATATTTTTTTATTGTTTGGATTGTCAAGAACAAAAACAAACAACAGGCTGGTGGGGTACAGCTGTATGAGTAGGAAATTGCAAACGAGACATGCAATGTTCATCTGTAGTCCCTGAATGCGTTATATATAATTATGATGTAAATATATAGGCCACTACCGTAATTATTACGCAATTAATTCATGAATTCGGCAAGACTAATTCAGTGTTGTCATAAACTTGCCATATTTATAGCGGTGAAGTTTTCATTTCACTTTCCCTTTGTAAAGTGCACTGAGGACTTGTTGGGAAAATGGCTATTGACTAAATGCCCACATTCATTCACGTCTACTCCTTCACACATCTGATCTTGGTTTGGCCATGAGGGCCACGTTGCCTCTCAGATGTCTTTAGAATCAATCACAGCACCCACGAAACTGCCAGACAGCTATGCATATTGATATAGCCTTGATGGATCTACTGTCTCATTTTAGAGTTGCAATTTTTTCCAAATTATTCTGATAATCATGATAATATAATATACTTTAAAGGAATGTCGTCACATTCCTCTTCTTCTGAACACATTACAATGTAAAGAAGTCATCTTTATAAACAGTATTGCAATGTTGCACAATGTCTACATGTGAATTGTAGCGCAATAAAAAAAAGTTACTGTCACCAAATGTTTAGTTGGTTCAAGATAACCACACTAATTCTCAAGGAGTCCTTTTCAGGAGTATCCTTGATTGCAATATAACATTAATTAGATGAGAATATTTCACGTGTGAATAAACATGAGTCCCTGGGGAAAACCCATATGTTATGCAAAAGGTAATGACACTGAAATACTGCACAACAATAAACTGATTAGGCAACCAGCAACCTACTTGCCACACTGCCATCTGTGGGTGCCACCTCTTAACATTGGCATTCTCATGCACACGGAAGTCATCAGATCATAAAATATTTGAAAAACCCTCTACATGTATTGCCTTTGTTAATTTTTGTGTTTAGTTTCTTGTCCTTCCCCCGCACCTCCGATTAGCACGGTTGTCTACGTACGGTGCGAAAGAAATTCAACATACATACATACCTACCCTTTAACTTTCTGTCTCAGGGTTGATACGGTCATTGGTATAATAATAACAATAATCAATTATAATTTCAACATGTAACACGCAGCACAATATTCGCTCACTCTCGAACAGAGAGAACGATTCAGAGGTGCGAGGAACCACAGACCAGCGGGATTTACGGGAGACTTGAACTGATTTAGATAGACATATATAGATATTTAGATGATATCCTCGTAAAAGTGCTTGCATTCACACGATCGGTGCATCTCTCTTGTGCGCTACAGAGTTTCGCAATCCATGCAGCAAGTACGAGTACAAATTCACCAACAGAGCAGATCGCATTGGAGTCTGAGTAATAGATAAATATCCGTTACACAACATTTATACTGGAGGAATCCGATGAGATAAAAAGCTCTTTTTCACAGATGTCTAGTAACCTTATACACCATAGTGAGTAACACTTTTGAAAATACACTCCTACTGACAATTATTTAAAAATTCCAGTACATTATATACAGTAAACTATAAATCTACAGTAGTAATGTTTAGTGCTGTATTCAATCAGAATAACTTATGGTTCAGTCAACGCGCATTTCCTCTCGTCAAATGCAATATTGTATATTGTAATACATTAACCGAGCAGTTAGCTTTTTTCCACCAACATTCAGTACAGAACCTTCCTACACAACATAGTCATGGACATGCAGCTTCTCAGCTCACAGAAACAAAACAACTTGGCGCTCATTTTAAACAAACTGAGAGCTGCTAGCCCTGAAGAATCAAATCATTACATAATGAATAATGTGAAGCCCTTTGTCAACCCATAGCTGGATGGTCTCCCCACGACATGTCGGCCGTGGAGGTTGTTTGACCTTTCTTGCAATACGCTGGCCAGCAAGTGGCTTTTGAAGGCGTTTGCCGAAGTATCCGTTCAGAAATCACCATCCACCGTTGTTAAACCACGACCAGGAATCGAACGCAGGGATGCCGGGTTCATAGTTTAGTGTGCTAACCACTGCGCTTCCTGTTTATCCCTCTCCTCCTCAGGGACATTACTGGAGTGCTTTGATAGGTTTCATTTGGGCGCTTGCAACAAATAAGGCATTCGTTAGAGGCTGTATAAATCATTGAACAAATGGCGGATTTTGTTTAGTCATTCACGGCAGAGGGCTGGAAGTTAAGAGGGAGGGGATCAAACATGGTAATTCATTCGATTCTCGGCTGCACATCTTCATAATCCTTTGACTACAAACCTGTTACGTGACAGATACCCTTGACAATAATTGACAGCCTCTTTATCCAACGCTGGATGAAAACGCCATGTAGGTCAAGGGGTTGTTTGACCATACTTCACGATGTTGGTCAGTGCGGGTGTGTGAAGGGTGCTGCCCCGTCCACACTAAAGTTAGCCATAGGCAGGGATCGGGCAGAGACGGCTGAGTTCATAGGTCAGTGCTACAACCACTGCGCCACCGCTCCCCTGTTGCAACGCAGATATGCATGCTATGCAGGACTATAGATGCCATCGGTGGATAGGATCAATATGGTAACTAGTTGAGCATATCTCCTTGCATGGCTCCCCTTATGATATGTACTTTGTGCCTAGCCTCATACAACCTCAGTGTAGCTGTCCCATAAATGGTCTGATTGTTTCTGTGTTCCCTTTACACCTACATAAATATGACCAAGTAATATATATCGATTACATTGTAATGTTATAATTTGACGGGGGGGCAGAGGGCAGTTGTTATCGCTCTTCACCGTGAAAGTGCGACTTCAGTTTTATCCTTCTTGATTTGAAGCTTTCGTGACTGCATGAATCCATACTCTTTGGTTCTTTCGGTAAAGTCACGTAGGTAGAATTTTTTTTTTATCCTTGGCCACCACCTTTCACAAACCCAGACTGACCGGCGTTGAAGTATGGTCAAACAAGCTGCCATGACTGACGCCGTGTGGGGGAGGCCCTCATCCAGCAGTGCATTTACAAGGGACTGTACTTTAAAAAAAAAACACATGATTATACTGCCTAACTGCCATGAATTGCCAAACACTCCACAAGTGTCTAATTTTAACTTTGTAACACACGTCAGGCATTCTAAATAGTTTACGTAACCCGTGTTATGCAGTACTTTTACCTTAAGCTCAATTGTCTATTGACATCATGTTGGTAACAAATATGGAGCAGTTTTTTATACTTTTTTTTAGCTTTGCTAACAGATGTACAATTTGTCCCCAGTGCTGTGTAGTCAATGTAAAAAGCGATGAGGTGGTTTCTGAGTGATTATTTGCGGGAGTTGGAGCTCATATAGCCTCATGCACGGCCACAATGCATTACAAATATAACTTACAACTCTTTGTCAATCTACCACTGGATGAAGGTCTCTCCACAGCCTGCCATTCACGGGGATGGATTCGATCACACTTCACCACACTGGTCGGCGCTGGTTGTTCAAAGGCGGGGGCGCCTCAACCGGTAGAGATGCCACGCCACCATTGACGTTTGCCATGGGCAGGAATTGAACTCAGGTCGCTGGGTTCATAGTGCAATGGTTAACCACCGAAGCACCAATCCACCCCCTAACCGTGTATTACAGTATATATAAGTACGTAAATACAGATTTTAAGTTTTCGTGACTGCAAGGATCCAAACATTTCAGCAAGTTGTTTATTGCTAAGGTTGGTTCCACCTGATGACGGGCACTTGTGTTGCGCCCAAAACGTCGTGATTTTATTTAGTTTTAAAAAAATTTGTTTTTATTTTTTTTGTTTTATTTTATTTTTACCGACGTGACTTTACCGAAAGAACCAAAGAGTACGTAAATACAGTAAATAGCAAACCGTTTTGTGCAGGCCAGAGTTTTACTTTGGTCCGTTAAAGTTACAAGGCTCACCCTCGTGAACGTTTGTAGAGAATATTCCTTGAAGCATCTCTCTGGAGAGAAGAATTGGTGATTATGCATTCTAGTCAAAATTAATTATAGCAAAAAAATATTGCTTGCAGCATGTCTAGACAGAAAAGTGCAAAATAATGTATTTTAGTCACAATACTTTTTCATGAAAATTATTCTGAGATGCCCCTTTCTGTGTGCATGTTGATATTCTTTCGCATCGGACATAGCCAACCGTGCTAATCGGAGGTATAAAGAAGAATCGATTTAATGCATGAGGGCTTGTGAGCCAAGGCAGGAAGATTTGTTGGAATATTCGAGAAAAGCATTTGCATGTCATCACGATCGCTGGAAGACTGTCGAGTATCACATCGCATTCACCACGGCTCCTCGTTCAGCTGTCCCAGATATGAAAAGAAAAAAACATCCATTTGTGATTTTCCATTTCGAAGTCAAGACCTATACACTGCAAATATGAATGAGAAATAAGTAAAAACGATACCAGTTTTTTGACATTATATCACGAGAATATATTGCTTATACTCTTAATAAACATCTTTTCTGACTTATGGTTTTGTATGATTAAAATGGTCACCATACACAGCAGGTAATAAAATGTCCTCACATTCGATTGTCGATGACTTAGTAAGGTATTCGCATTCGTTATAAATTGTGTAAAACCCAGCTGATGCACATGAAAGATATTTTTAGCGGTTTATCATCCAGATGTGAAGCCTGATCAGCATGACCCCGCTTTGGGTTAAAATTACCACTTGAAATGGTATTCCAGTGTGTATTCTTGCGGAGATAATTGAAGAATCATTGCCACAAGGCTCCGTAAGTTCCGTGAGAATAAAAAAACACCACTACGGAAATATTCTAAACAGATGTGTGGTGGCGAATGCTTGCGATCCAAAAATGTGAAACGAGGATTGTGGCAACACAAATGTTGGTGAGACCCACTGGGTTTCAAGGTGGCTAGGTGATGGCAGTATAACAAGTCGGTTCGTGAACGTCTCTTAGCGGACATTTCAGTGTTATTGTTTTCACAAATTCACAAGAAAGTTTATTTTGGGATAGATCACGTGAGTACAAATGTGACGTTAACCCGCCACCACCCAAAACAGCCAATTAGTAAGGTTTGTCACGTAAACAAAACGTGCCAATTTAACACATAGGCGTTCGCGACCGATATCATCCATAATACAGGTTTATTGGGTTAGGTCGCATAAATATAAATGTGTCGATAGACCGTCTACCACCCAAAATAGCCAATTAGTAAGGTTTGTCACGTAATCAGAACATGCCAATTCGTTACTCCGACAGCACACCGGTGTGCCGGAGAGCAAATCCACAACATTTACAATCTGAGTACAACGTTTCGCCAGCAATTGCCACCGGCATCATCTTGATGACAAACCTTACTAATTGGCTGTGTCGGATGGTAGCCGATTTAACGACACATTTATATTTAGCTATCTAACCCCCAAAAAAAACCTGTATTATAAAACGTGCCAATTAGTCACTATTGCAGCCCAGCACTGGGTTGGGGAGTAAATGCACAACATTTGCAAACTGAGCACGACGTTCTGCGAGTAATTACATCCAGCATCATCGGGCGATTTAATCAGAATTTTGGCAAAATCGTCCGATGATGCAGGATGGTGTTCTGAAGTAGTAACTAATTAGTTTTGTGTACGTGATAAACATTACTAATTGGCTGTGTCGGGTGGTGGCGGTTTAACGACACATTTGTACTTATGCAATCTAACTCAAAAAACCTTTATTGTGAATAATATTGGTTGCGAAAACCAACTACGTGTTTTCATATACAGTAAGTGGGTTTCTCCAGGTACTCCGGTTTTCTTCAACATACAAAATATTCCTTAAATGGAACTGTTCAAACACCCCCAAAAATTGCCTTGAGACGCTATGATGCTTTCCTGGGTATATACATTTAATTGTATTGCTCGTAAGTAAATAATGTGGCCGTTAAATGTTTATGAAACTCTTAAAGCATTTATCCTCAACAAATACATACAAATGAAGATCAGCAACCACACATTTTAAGAGCCAACTTTACTTTTTATAAGAAGGGCCCCAATACATTCGGTGATTTCTTTATGCTGAATTGAAAAAATAAAATATGTTGGTATTCAATACAGTTCTGCGTGAGTACGTGCAGTAGACAACATGTATGTCTCACGAGAAAAATATGTTTAATTTACATGGCCCATTGTGTTCCGTAGAGTGTCACACATTTGTTCCCTGGATGTGTCATGGACCTGGGTCAGATCGCGACGAGTATAATGCCGATGTGTGTTGTATGTCCCTCGTCCACCGGTCAGAGCCATATATATACAGGGTGCTTTAAAAAAATGTTAACACTTTTGAGAATTGCAACAATACCACGATAAATGTGCCTGGAGAAGATTCCAGACACGTGTTGACAATGATGGCGAGCAAGTGGAGACTCTTTGACTTTTTGAAGCTATTAACATACGTTTGTTATCATATTCTTGGTTCTTTCGGTAAACTCACGTAGAAGGGAAACAATAAAAATATAAAACAATAAAATTATATTATTGTTTTATATTTGTATTATTTTATTGTTTCCCTTCTACGTGACTTTACCGAAAGAACCAAGAATATGAATCCCTGCAGTCACGAAAGCTTTAAATAAAAATTTGTTATCATGTTACATTATATGATCCGTTCTTTTTCCATTAAAAAACGATAGTCCCGTAATAAGTTTTAACACTTTTTTTGAAGCACCCTGTATATGTGTAGTGACTTGGTCAGAGACGCAAAGACTTGGAGGCACTTCTTTTTATTTAACGAACACCCTCGGCACAATGCATACCCTACGCTGGTCCACACTCTTCTGTCGCTCATTTATACACAACTCTACGTGGGTCGCTCGCCTACACACAACGCTACGTGGGTACACACTATTGCTGTTGCTAGCCTACACACAACGCTAGCCATCTAACACTGACAGCGCTGAACCGAGACAGCCAACTAGCGTCTAGCAGCGCAATGTCGAGTGAAGACCACAGCGACGATGGCGACGATCTTCAACAGCACGACAGGGATCCCACTCCAAACGACAGCCCCGAGCTCTCGCTCAGGGCCCCCCTTTTATGCCCCCAGCGTGGCCTCGCTCAGCCCCGGCCACTCCCCCTCTCTAGAACCTACTAGCGGGTTCCGGGCTTCCCCCACGTTCCCCTTCTGTAACCACTCCCCCAGATATCCCCTCTTGTGTATCACGTGGCCTGCTGATGTCAGGGCTGCTGTAAACCGCAGGTCCCCTTCCCCACCAGCAGCCAGCGCTATGCTGCTACATAGCTAATTCTATGTCACTATATCTGTATATAAAGTAATCACGTGAATAAATACAACCATTTTTATTTCATCACCACACACGATGTGTGGGAGAGCAATCCAGGCGCAGCACCTGCTTAGCTTGACAACAAGACACCCAAGTATTAAATGGTGCAGCCCCTACAATCACTGTAGCTACATCGTTGTTCAGTGTTGTGAATTGCTCTCCAGCGTACGGTGTGCTCAAGCAATAACATCAGGCCTGTTTGTTCACGTGAGAACTTTATTTATTTGTACCGAGTCAGGTGGCGGAGGGTGTACGACACACATCGGAATTTTACTCACGTGGCGATCTGACCGGACAAAAATATCTGTTACGATTCAGGTTGCAGTGAATTTGTCTGGACTTGACAGGTGTAACATTTTCCTATTTTCACATTTGTTCATGTATATAACAATAGGTAAAACATGCAAATGTTGTTTTTATCTAAGTAGTAGAATGTAACTCAAATTTGTCCGTATATATTCACGGAGATTTAAAGAACCCACCCAAAATGGCACCTTAACCGAGTGACACTATCACCATGCAATTTTATTTAAAGTCTGTCAAATGTTTGCAATGTACGTAAAGTAAAATAACTGTTTTTTTTAGTTTATCTCGAATACATTCCTGAATTGAACCACAGTTCCGGATTCTAAAACACCCCTAAAAAAAAGACACGCACCCAAAACTTGTGCTCCGTGTCAATGCAGTTATACAAATCTCTGCTCACACACACACAGCTACCGGATTATAAGATGCACCCCCAAACATTGCCTTTCAAAGAGAGAAAAGTGCGTCGCATGAAACGCGGAAAGCGAAAAGTACATTCTAAAATGCATAATAGAATCAGAGCACTGTACGTGAGTTTGCTGTTAGTAAAGTCTGTCTTGTTTACACAGATCAAGGGGCCTCTTGTCATTATCATCATAGCGCGGTTAATTTGTAGCTTCTGTTCTAATGACAGCGTGCCATCCCGATCTTTGTGATCATTCTCAAACTGCATACACTCATAGGCGCTCGCTCAAAGCGCTCGCCTCAACAGTCTGTTAAGGCAATAGGTTGTGGGCTGGTGAGGTCTCTGTCATGAGTACAATGCGAAGGACTGAAGTGCATTGCATTAAGTGAAAACTATAAACGTCAGGAGTTACGACAGCATGGCTCGCACGTTCGTGGGAACATGGGCTGTGTGTCCCGTGGGGCATGGCCCGAGTGATGACATGGCAACACAGCATTTCATCACGTTTCAAGCGCGCCTATTTGTGGCATGGCATGATGTAGGCAATGAATCCATTAAGAATCCTTCACGAATCTGCGAAGCAATTCCAGTTTCAGCGCAGTGGCTTGTTAAAGCCCCCAACACCCCTCCACACACACTGTGCATCTTTCACTGAGGGCACAACGACCATTCGTAAACAACACAAGTTCAGAACACTCATTCCTTATTCACTGTTCCTTTAGTAAGCCATTCCCCCCCCCCTCCTCATTCACGTTGCATATACTCGACGGGGGGTGGGGGGTAGGTGTGACAAAAATAAGCCAGATATTGTCCCCGATCTGGGAAGCTTCGCAGTGCCGCGCCTGGATAACGTCAAATTTCGGAAGATGAGCAGGGATTGGGCCTGAATAGTGGATCGTGCTTGGATGCAAAAACCACGAGGTTACAGGATGAGTGTGAGGTAATTTGACGGGCAGCAGAGGGCAATGCACCAACACCCATTGCTATGCTCCTACATTCTACGTTTGCCGCGTTCACAATCTCGCACTGACCGAGGGTGGTCAAAGTCTGGCCCAACAACCCCCAGTACCCAACACAGCTTGGGGGTGAGACCATCACTCAGCACTGGATCTACAGATGGGTTTGGCAGGTGAGTTGTGCGTGTATATTGTTGGCAGGACTTTTATGAGGGTGCGGGAGTGGCCCAAACATTGTATTTTATAGTCATTCTGATAACGATTCCCTCCGTAGCTGGTTAAATTAATAATAACATCTTGCTACACGTAAAATGAGTGGTTTTTTACATTAAATCCCGAGATAATTACAGCCAACTATTAAGTGAAAATTAAATAACGTATGTAAAGTAACGTGCTGTTTTAACAAAAAGTGTCACAAAAGCTACATTTCGGCTCTTATTCATGAGTACGTGTAATAATAGATCTATTATTTTTCTAACTATGTGACTTTACCGAAAGAACCAAAGAGTATGGATTCCTGCAGTCACGAAAGCTTCAAATCAAGATTTAAGGCAGTAGAGTACAGCAAATAGTGGACTCCACCTGCTCCATCTGTATGGAATAGAGTGTTTCCCCCTCGCATACTTAGGTTTTCTCAGGGTGCTCCAGTGTCCTCCCACATATAAACAACCATTAATTGGCCAATAACACCGTCATATACGGAGAACCGCAGACCTTGGGCAATTGCTAGTGCCCGCTCACCACGTGACTGCCTTCCTGCTTGTCTGTGATCCCTCATGCCTCCGAGTCGTTCTCTCTCTCTCAACGAGAGTGAGCGAATACTGTGGGCGTTACAAGTTGAAATGTATTATTATTATCTTGTTGGCCAGAACCTCGTGAACACGTTACAAACCTCGATGCATGTGCCCTCCTCATGGGTAACATCTGCCGCCCTCTTATCTCCCCTCAAGTGTTTGTTTTAGAGCAGCACCAGAAAGCCTGCGTTACTCATTAACCGCTGCGCGCTCCATTTGCGAGCCGCTGGGAGAACAGTTTTGTTGTTACCCAACTCAAACGCTTTATCTGCCTCAAGAGACACTTCAAAGGCAAGAATCAAACGCGAATGTAAATGCCAAAATGTGTCTTCGGCGGCACGAAACTTAACACGAATCCCAGAGTGCTTTGCACGACAGTGTTGTGTTCATCTGTTGAAGCCAAGTTTTTTCATAGATAGCATATTGTTTTATTTATGGAAGCACCGACATAGAAGAGCGATGTTGACACTCGTAACTCGGGTTGCCACCTCTGAGGTGCAACATCTGTCAATTCCAGAAGAGGGGAGAATCACAGGTAAACTATTTTTTTTTTACTAGATAAGGCCCACTGAGCTGTAGAACTATTTTTTTTCAGAAGCAACCTAGCCACAAATTAAAGCTCAGCGAAGTGGCTTATCGTGTGGAAATGTATAGCATCCAAATACTGTAAACGCATTGTCCTGAATGTGAAGGACCCGGAGGAAAAGCCACGTAACCACGGGGAGGACATGCAAACTGTAAATATACAGCAGGCATCAGGGTCGTGATCGAACCCACGACCTGTATCAGGCGAGGTAGATACCATATTGCCACCGTGGCACCTTGAATGTTTTGTCTCTTGTGGTGTATTATTGGCCCAACTGAAAAAAAATCTTGGAATTTGTATATGTCAGGACAGCATCCTTGAAGTCAGGAGTATGAGAAAACCAGGACTGGAGGAAAACTTAGACGTGGCTAAATTAAAAACTCAACTTCTTTAGAACTCATTTTTTGAATTCAGTTTGTTGTCCACCTCCGATTAGCACGGTTGGCTACCTACGGTGCGAAAGAAGTTCAACATACATCCATACATACGTAACAGAGACAGATCGCTGTCAAAACATATTACAGTACATGCATACTGCATATGCATTTTTTTATCGTTCCTGGTTTTTAAAATCTAAATAGCATTTGCAATCCACAGAGTAAATATATATACTGTGCATGTATTGTTTTTTTTTCATTTACATATTATATGAGTACAGCATTTGTACTCAAACGCTGATTCTATCGTCATAAATGTGGCCTACTTGTAAATCCATCAATCCCATAAAGGCCAGCATCCATTTGAATCAAGTTTTACGTACAGAGTTGTATTAATTTTATAAAGAAGCAAATGCATCATGGAGTTTGTAAGCAAAAGACAAAAGCAATGGTCAAAGGTGCAGCCCCTGCAATTGCTTGCTCACACCGCTGCTGAGAGAAGGCTCTCCACGAGAGGGGGAATGAGTTTGCAACAAAGAGAGCTAAACAGTTGCAGAAGACGCTAACCTCACACAACTTTGGTGAAAAGACAATCTTCGACACTGTTTTTGGTCATGGGGGCGTTATCACAGAGTAATAAACATGATTTAAGACTAGAACGTGCTTATTACAGTACTAACTTGGGGCTTCATACGTTCGCATTTCGTAGCAGTGCGCGGCTGGTCTCACCGAAGTGGAAGAATTTCAAGGGCCTAAAGCTGCTGTGGAGAGACAAGATCCGACTGAACAATGCCATCTGGCGAGCCTGGCACATACAGTGTAAGTCTCTGCCTTGACAGGTGGGTTGAAGGCACCTGGAGGATGGTTTGCAAATGTGCACAAAAGCTTGCAACCTTAATTGACAAAATCTCAACACATTTTCCCAGAGACCGATAGATGAAGAGGAGAGGTCGGGGGGGGGGGTGTTAATTAGGGCAACCTTTCCATCCCGAAAATGTATGTGTTATTGATATATACCTAAAATCGGTTCTAGCTAAAGGCTTGAATTTCGCAGTCACTCCTAAACACATCCCAGTGGATGATATCATTGCCCAGGTCGACGTAGCCCTTAAGGGTTTGGGACACATCACTGCAGACGTGGCAAGATCGTAAATTTCTGCAATCCTCAAAAACGCTAAGACACCTAGTAGCAACATCAGCAAGGATGAGCGCTTTGAGCTTTCTCAATTAAAAAAGAGAGATGACATCGTCATTCTCTCAGCCGACAAGGGCAATGCCACAGTCATCATGGACAAAACCACATACAATAACAACATTCTGGACCTACTTAATGATGGTAGCTATACAAAAATTAAAAGAGATCCTACCAACAGCCTCGTTACGAAAACCAACAATATCATCACTGATTCGACATCTTTAATCGAACCAACCAAGCGGATTTCCTTAAAACCCTCGGCTGCTAGACCACTCAGATTGTATGGCTTACCAAAAATCCATAAAGAAGGTACACCACTTCGTCCTATCGTCTCCACCACTGACTCACTCACCTACAAACTGGCCCGATATCTGTCTGAGACCTTACAACCATTCACTGGTAAGATCGCCTCAGCTGTACTTAACTCAGCTCACTTGGTAACGCGCATTAAGGACATCTCACTATATCCAGGTGATTTTCTCATTAGTTTCGATGTCGTCTCTTTGTTTACCAAAGTTTAAAAAATCTATCCCACAGAGCTAACATATAGAGGAGTACTTATGAGAATTAAGGAAAATCCGTAAATCCTGTTAGTTTCAGTCACTTACATTAGCAATGTGTAGGAAATAATTTTAGCAATCAATAGTGGCAGGTGTAATGTTTGCGGAGTGCAGTGGGTGGAGAGATCTGCTGTCATTCCCTGACGTGGTGCTGGTGGTGGTGAGCGTCAATAAATTGCTTGCAAGATTGTTCGCTTGTTGTGATTGCCTGGTGGCCCAGTGAACTTTGGCCGAAAAAGCCCCTCCCCCCCCCACCACCACCGCTGCTTTTAGCGCAGAGTTCAATTACGCGTACACTCGCCAGTTTCCCCACTCACTCGCAGCAAACACACACTTCAGTTGGCTGCACGTGGTTGGATCGCTTTAAGTATCTACGAGGCTAATGTTACCGGCGAGGCAGGCGTGAGGCCAATCACGGGACAGACGTCGCTTGTCAGTTCCACGTGCCCTCGTTCACGCCCAGGAGGTAAAAAAAAAACCCCAGCAGTTTACTCTGAGTATTGCACAGGTAAATACAGGTGCAGCCCGTTTGTCAGTCCAATGGCGAACGTGCAGACAGTGAGGGTTATTTGACCATACTTCACCACGCTGGTCAGTGCAGGTTGGTGAAGGTGGGAATGAGTCCATAACGACAGTGGATTTTGCTGCATTGCCCACTACTGACAACCACGCCTTACTGCACCGGTCTAATGTGCATGGTGGTGGTGACCAATCCAAGCCGCTATCCAGGCTCAACCCTGCTCAGTTTCTGCGGTCTGATGGAATCGGGGTGCATTCTGGGCAATTACATTCAGTATTGTGTTGCTTTAATTATCCACATCTCGAATGAAAAATCAATATACCGCAGATTGGACTGCATTATCTATTTATCAACACACGTTACTGTTCTCAAATTGGCAGAGCCCCTTAGCCCATTAAACCTCACACTTACAGCCCAGCTTGCTCACGTCTCTCCATAACAGAGACGTATCTCGTACTCGCAAGCAAAATAATTAGCATTCCTGGAAATGTAAAAAAAAATCCACATTGCAATACTATGGAGTGGGCTTATCCACATTGCGGTACTAAGATCCGGTTTTGCATCTGGGATTCAGCCACCCATTATTAAACGGGATTTTCCAGTATAGAGAGTTCATGGTCTCATACTGGTAACCAATGACTGCACGCAATAAATAAAAAAAACCCTGTCATATTGACTTTGGTTTGCCACTTGATTTGGAAAATTTTCACCTCTGAGAATTACACATTTTTACTTTGACAGACATCTGATGCAGGCCTCCTTATGGCAGGGTGTGCAGGAAAGTAAGAGGACTCCTGGTGGCGATAGGCGGTCACTTGAAGGGCTGTCAAAATTAACCTCTGCAATAATTCCCTCTCCCCTCGAGGTGATGGAGCCCTTTGCGTGAGTTCCAAATGGACATTTCATCTCACGATGATGCCGAGAGCACATTCGGAATGCGTTGTAAAGAAGACGAATAAGTATCGCAGCAGTTTCGCTGAATTTGCTTTTTTTTCGCGTGGAATTATTTGGTAATAGCCTACGAAGAGCGCACAACTTAAATAAACACCCCCAGGCAAAGCATGCCGAGCACAAATACAATCTTAGAAAAGTGTTTAAATCACTGTTAACGACTAAACGTGATACACCAGTGCATTAGTGTTCGTAGAAAAATTAAGTGCTTGGCATTAAAGGGCTGGTGGTCGTTATGCATAAAAGTGCTTACGTGATAAAAAAAAAACAATAAAACCATTTTAGTTGCAGTGCAGGAAAAAAGACGTGGCGTCGTGTTAATCAGCCAAAGCGATAGTGGCCCACCACCGATACTCGTGTCAGTTTATCGACTCCCTCTCTCTCTCTCTCTCAATGGGACGTCATAATACACATGGAACGCACACACGCTAAGAAATATATTTAAAAAAAAAACTCACTGCCGTTTTTTTAATCGAAATTCTCACTGCCGTTCTTTGTTTTACGTCTCGTTCTATTGCCACGACGCAGATGTGGAACGACGGGACAACCCTGTGTGCCACTTTGTCACGCCGCTTGATGGACACGATGCCCTCGTGCATCTTAAGCCACAGGTAATTTACGCCGCTGTTCGTATTATTTTTGGAACGATGAGCCTGATTATTTCGCCTGCTATTATCGTCATTATTATAAAAATGGACTCACAGCCGCTACATGAGCACGATTGGTTACGCACGGTGCGAAAGAAGTTCAACATATGTGCATGCAATTAATTGGTGATGGTGAGAAGGGGTTCACGAATTGTAATGCAATATTTGGCGAATAAAAAAATGTTAAATGTTTTGTTAAAATTGTCAACCCTGTCACACTGTACGAAATATAACGTAATTGTTAAAAAAAACACATGACCGAGTTTAGATTTGTTGATGATGCTTTCATATTTTTGCTTATGCTATTATTAAAACCGAGTAATACATTGTTTAAATCAAAATGAGCCTTTCTTTTATTCATGAATGAATGAATTAACTTAATGTTTTTCAGAAGAGAGCAGATTACCTTGAATGTCCATTTCTGGTATTGTGTGCTGTGATGAATGCATTATTTCCCAATGGTGTCCTGATCATAGGTTGGTCTGTGGCAAGATGGAATCCACCCCATATAACTTATTTCAGCTAAAACCCTATACACTACGCGTGTAAATGCGTGTATTTGACGAATAATAAAGGACGCTTACATTTTTAACCTAATTGTAAGTGGGATATGTTATTTTGGAAGGTCATACGCATTTTTTATCCATCGTATTGATTTACAAAATAACTTTTATTGAAGGACAGAACTTATTAGAACAGAAAAGTTAATTGGAAAACTGATAAACGACGCGTCACGCAATAAGATGCTTTACACGTTGAGCTCAAATAAGAAGCCTGCTCTAAGATTGGCCCAAGCAGTTTCTCAATTTTCGAATAAGTACCATCTTACCCCCTCCTCGCCCTCACGCTGAGCAACAGCAGCTGACAATGCTGTTCTTACACTCAGCGCTTGCCATTATGATCTCCTAATAGTAGCCTTGGGAGAGAGCAGTGTGGCCTAATGGCTGGCGCACTGCGCCATGCACCAGGTGACCTGAGTACGTTTCTTTCAATGGCAAACATCAGTGGCGAATTATATCTGAACAAGCCCTTGGGCTTTAACTTTTACTGACTAGGGTGGTGATGCATGGTCCAAGAACCCCCAATGAGCCAAACGTTCATCAGCCGTGGATTGGCTGGAAATTAAACAAACAGTAACCTTGGGTGTGCTGTGCCAGGCAAATATACTTGAAGGAAAGTACTGGAAGAGGCGGATAGAAATAGTCATCAAGGAATACCACAACTGGAGAATCTACTTCAAAAAACGGGTGAGCAAATGCGTGTGAGCCTCCATTGTGTGTACATTCAGCGAGACCTCCCACACAACGGCGGGTGGCGTGAGGAGAGATCACAGAAGTGGAAAAGTCGATGTGGAACGAAGGGCCTGGCTCGAGCTCCGTTCAGGGCTCTAGTTTTGGAACCGCTAAACTGCGGCAGGAAAATTGAGTCAGGAGACATCTCACACGAGCGGTAACCGAACTCGGCCAGCAGTGTGGTTTATTTTTTTTTATTAGTGGAAGAAATCTACGGCGTCATTACTTTGCAAGGGATGAATGACCCTCTTAGGATTTAGATTTAAAGCTTTCGTGACTGCAGGGATTCATATTCTTGGTTCTTTCGGTAAAGTCACATAGAATATTTTTTGTCATTTAGATGTGGCCACAATGTTACTGAACAGAACATCTATAAATATGTGTTACTACGAGTACTGTATACAGTGCCATAATATGTATATATATAGCTCTGTAGCCTTTGACCAAATTGGCCTCGATGGTGCTTTGATAGATGAACATCATTCACAACGGGTGTTCTAGGCTGTAGGGCTGTATGGTGGGCAGCAGAGGGCAGTGCATACAATCCATCGTCATGTGCTACAGTACTATGCTCTCACAGCGATGCTCTCTGCCTTTACCAAATGGCATTAACCAGCACGGTGAAGTATGGCCAAATAACCACTATGACCTGCATAGTGTGGGGAGGCCCTCATCCAGCAGTGGATTGACAATAGGTTGTACATGTCTATGCCCTCTTTATAAACTCGAACCCCCGCATTCAATGAATGACTAAATTATAACCAGTGTTTAAACTCATAAGAATTGACTGCTATAATGAGCCAATAATGTCTGGGTGTCCCACGCGTGACGTCACACATCGAACAGCCCCCCTCATTAATAATCATGAACAGGTGACGTCCTCCAAATGGACACCCCCCCCTTCATTAATAATAATTAGCGGCTGACGTCACTCCACATGGGGGGGGGGGGGGGGCGAGGCGCCTCCTCCCCCCTCCTCGGCGTCAACTGACAACCCTCACTACAAAGGCAGAACACTCACGTCATCACGTGATCTCCGTGACGCAGTTGTTGAGACATCAAAGTAAAAAGGACGTCACGATGAACAAGAGATTATAACCATCACATGAAATAGGTCTGTGTCACCACGGCCTTACAAATTGCACACGAATGGATGCACTAAATAACACGTCGCCGGCTGCTTTTCGCTTGCAAGTTTCAGATTTACTGCAATACACCCGTCTTTGGATGGGAAAAAGGCTAATAATAATGATAACAACAGTATTTTCATATACATAACTATCCACAAAGACCACACTGAGTCATAGGACTCTTTTTCAGGAGGGTCCTGCGTAGGCTTTTTTTTTAATCATAAGATGCTTTCAGCTAATTAATAATGAGAGTTTATACTCATAAGTGGGAGAAAACCAGAGCACCCAGAGAAAACCCACACGTTCGAGGAGGGCAACACTCTCTCAAGGCACAGACGAAAACAGATGGTGATTGGTCCCACTTGCTGTGCCACGAGCCAGGCCATGGCGAGCCAGGCCATGGCACCTCGACGCCTAAGGGAGTGGCATTTCGCGACATTTGTGCGATCCGCCAACCCATCTCGCCGCCTCCAGAGTGCCGTATTACAGGCGGCCGGCGCCAGCAACGTGGGCGCGTTGTCAGAGATCTCTTCCCCCCTCCTGAAGCTGACGGCTCAGCCCATCGGGGCTCCTGGACACCGGCTGTGTCCTAGGACTTGAGTTATGTTCGCTATTTCTGTTCAGTGGCTCGGTTTACCACGTGTACAAAAAAAGGCCACGTACTGCCTTTCATCGGCCTATTACGTAATTTTTATTGTAGCCAATTATGTTAATGCATGTTCTTAATAAAAAAATATATATTTTGCGACTGACAATTTAAATAACTTTATTACGGTGCCTCACGCTATTTAAACTTTGATGCATTTGCAGAGAGTCAAGGATGATGAGCTGGCAAGTCTCGCCAAGGTTGGTAATTGCACGTGTAAATCATTTTTTGAACCGCGTGCCTCAGCGGCATGCCAGTCAACTCCATTTGTCAGTGGCAGTAATAAGGGAATGTTTTTGTTTCAACGATTAAAAAAAACTGCTGTGAAAATATAAAAAATGCGGGGCAGCTATGCGACTATTTTACAAGGAAAAATCTTACTTTCGATACTGCAAAATTTTCTCTGGGATAAATGATACTCGTAAATGCCGACTGTTGCTGGCCCAACTGATGCATGTTCACACCAGCTTTTTGAGTAGGGCTGCCACAAAATATGTTTTCACGATTCAATCTGATATCAATTATCATGATATGTTATTGCGATATCAGTTTCCCATAGCGTTGTAATTGTGTTTCACATTGTTTTACGTGCTTTGTAGTACTCTTAGTACGAATGGCAAATACGTGAAGTCCTTCAGCTGCAGTTCACTCAATATCAGCCTGCCATGAGTCTTCTAATCATTTTATGTATCGGAAACACATTCTAATGCTTATTATGCATATTCTGTCAATGACATAAGAGCTAAATAATTTATATATAACGTCATATAACCACACTGTCGTCAATTACTCCATTGCAAAACACTCATTTAATGGATGATAGCTAATTTATTGAGAACTTTCATTATGTTTATTGCTTCATAAATATTTGGTCAGAAAATAAAATACTGAAATAGAATACGTACTGTAATCATCGTACAACAATTTGTTGCCCAACAAATTATTAGATTATCATGGACCTTACCTCATACGAGTTAGTCGTGCGTGGTGGGGTAAAATGTGGGCATTTAGCAATTTTATTTTTTTAAATGTGGGTACTCCCATATTTTAGAGTTGTCAAAAATATTCTGTAAAGGCTCTCTATAGGGCTTCCTTTAGAGGAGATCCTTCTGCTCGCATCAGTGTGAGCAAGCAAGTTCAGGGTTGCAACTTGACCTCTACCGTACTATATATCGTAACATCGCCATACCTTGGCAGTCCTGTCTCCCTCACTCTTCTTTACCCACGCTTGTCGCGCCCAGGATGACGTGGCACTGGGACATTCGACACAGCAGGCGCAGCCGTGCGACCAGCAGAACGAGTCGGCGTGGACACTGCACTTGGACACCATGATCATGGACTTCAGTGACACGCTCTTCTCGAGCCTGGCGCAGCACAGCTTCGCGTGGCCAAACCCGCGTGAAATTGGTACATTGATGCTGCTACGGCACTGGGAGTGCATTCAGCAACGGACTGGGTGTCAGGGACGTAAAGAGAGAGGATGGGGCCGATTGGGGCAGTTTTCCATTTGCCTCATATCTGAGGGTGGGGGGGGGTGCTTAAAAAAGCCAAGGAGGCCTCAGAGTGGGCCTCATTCATTAATATTTCCCCAGGCCTCTAAAACGCTACAGTCGGCCCCTTCCACGTGTACATTTGACTATTCGATAACATTAATTTTCAGAAAATTAGTAACAACTGCTTTGGCAATAAAACACTATATCTAACATTGGACATGCCAAATATATAATGTATAACGATGTTACGAATACCAATATGTTTATCATCGAATTAATGGTATTAGAGCAGAAAATACAGTAATCCATAATTCAATAATCCGCCAATCCCTGTAATTGACGGATTATTGGCGGTTTGTGAATGCCTCAATATCCATGGCAAACCGCGGCAGATTGAAAACACTTCACGGACCGGACACCACAATCCGTAGAAGTGGGGGGCACAGCTGAAGGAGCGAAACTACAGGGTAGACACGGAGGTAGGATTTAAAAAAATTTTTTGCAATTTTAATGTTTTGTTTTGCATTAGCATAGACAAATGACATACACCAATATGGCAGATTTGTGGCATTTGGGTCTGTAGCCTCATTATCCACAAATTTATCGCAGATTAATGTGGCCAATAGTCCTGTGCCATGCTTACCCTACAATCCACAATATTCCCACAGATCAATGGAACCCCGCAGCTCTTTCCTCCCATAATTCACAGCACCCCACATCGCCACATTATTTTGTGTAAATCTATGCGGTACACCATGGATTACAGGATCCGCGACATAGTCCTTTCCATATCAACACTGATTATTGAGCTTCTGCTGTATTACCAAGTGGCACTGCAGTTACAATACATAACTCAAAATCATGAGGCTGTGAGCTCAATTTCCAGTCTGAGGGAAACTTGACCTATCACCTTTAGAGGTTGATAAAATGTAAGTACTTCTTTAGTATGGGAAAAGAATGGTTCCTGGTTTGGTGATGTAGAATTTGTACTGCTTGAATATACAATTCAGTAAATTAGCAATGCTTTTATTAAAACAAATTTTTATCGACAGAGTTGAAACACAAGCTATGTAGGTGCTTGTTGTGGGTTTAGATTTGTGAGGGTCAAAGTGGTTCTCTGTAAACAGTACGTTATCTGCCATCACATTTTTTAGAAGTTCACCCAAGAGCATAACTTCCTCATTAACCGCAGCCATGTGTGCGTTGACATTCTCCACAAACGAGCTCAGATGTCAGCAATGATTTGTAAAACTACGGGTTACAGAGCGATCAATGTCCACTTGTAGTGCAAGGTGTAGCCCTTCCATTACTTGCTCGCGTCACTGCTGATGGATGGGCCTCCGCTCGAGGGATATCTAGGGAGCCCCCCTCGAGAGGATACTCGGTTTACTCTTCCATGACGGTCAGACGTCTTGGAAGGGGTTAGAGCACCCACCCTTGTACCCCACCACATCGACTGCCTGTGGTGTAGTTGCAGCGATGAAAGCAAATATATGAAACCAAAAAGTGTCTGGCTGTTGGATGTGTAATGTTGCACTTTCACGATGTTGGTGTTCCGTGTGAGGCTTGTCCCTTTTGTAGAATGCGAATCTACATGCAATAGGGGTGTCACAATTGGCTTTCCCGGCGATACGAAAAATTGTTGCGATTTTGGGGAGTCATCGTGATTCAAGAATGTATAATTTGTTTAACATTGTGGTGAATGTCGGATCCTCTCTTGGCTGTGTGAATCATGCTATCCAATTGTATACACAACTTATACAAAATGGGAGAACATTTATGCCTGCACACGCAGTGGGATGCATTCATTGCAAGCTTGAAATAAAAACTGTTTTCATAGATGAATCGATATTAATCGATGAATCGACATGCACCGTTACAAACCCCATGTGCACGGTGCAAATACCTGCGAGTGTTTAGATTTTCTACGTGTCCTCGCAATCCCCATGTGGAGAACGTGAAGGTCGAAGCATGAGTATATTTGGGATCGCGTTGACTGATGGCATTCAACACGTACTGAGATGAAGTTGGGTTTTTACAGCGCGGTTTTATAGCGAGGCGAGAATCACCGCGCAAACTAAACAACATCCATCCGCAGCTATAGGTCAGCGTGTTTTATTCATGAACACATTCCTACGTGAGAAATAAATGATTTTACATTCACAGGTTCATGAGATGTGGCGACAGCTTGGGGAGGAGGCCTCCATCCAGCAGTGGGTTGACCATTGCTGCTGATGATGATGATGATTATTATAAGAATAATGTGTTTTGTTGTTGTCTCAGGAAAGCCTCACGGAGACTCAATCGTCTTGCTTAGGAAGGTCCTTAATTGGGCTGTTTGGCCAATTCTATGAACTTTGTGTTTGATGTGTGAGAGGGTACTGGAGTAGCTGAAGAAACCTCACACATATACGGAGATAACACTTAAAGCTCTGCACAGATGGGATCCAAGAATCTATTGCTGCACTGCCATCTTTTGGTCATGCTTTCATATGTTTTATTAGCACTGCCCTTTTGCCAATCACTATTCCGGCTCACTGATTGTAGGTTAAGGCTGTTGGTACCACCGGTTGGTTAGAGTTGACATTCGGGTTGCCACGTTCTCCACTGTCGACCAAACTAAGACATATTTTTCAGTCAGTCTACGATTCTAAGTGTATCAAAACTGCGCAGTGGCACTTTGATAAAGTTCAACACAATGCAACCAGATCTCGGTAAAACAAAATCAATTCCTGCCACTTGAACACAGAAACCAATTCCTGGACTGAACCAGGTCAAACACGAACAAGTGGCAAGCCTAATTGACACCCACGCCTGTGCTAGAATGCTCCACCCTCACCACCATATGCTGGATGCTATTGTGACACAGTGTGTATTAAAAGAAAACCATGATAAAAAAACCCCACCCTTTTAGTCACGGTTTACTTCTCTTGCCTGGCTCTCTAAAACACGCGGCATTTCTAGAATAATAAAGGAGGTCCTTTCCAGATGCCACGCAATTATCGAAAATGTTTTCAGTAACAAAAATAGATAACACTTTGATGTTTGGCGAACTGCTTGGGAGAGCACACACCGCAAATGGCTTGCATGCAGTGATGTTTCACTGTAAGGGTGCCTCCTGCTACCAATTACTGGCATGGCAATAATGCACAGTTTTCATCAGTAACAAATAGAAAATTATAGACACAAGCCGTAAGTGCGACTGTGGCCATGCGACCCATACTATGGACTAAATATTAAATCACTGTCCAGTAGTCTTCGCTCCTTTAACGGAGGAAGAAGATAAAAACGACACAAACTCTGTCATGTTTGTGTGTATATGAATATGTGAAACTTGTTTTGCACCTTCCGCAGCTAACCGTGCTAATCAGAGGTGTGAAAGCCCTCTCGTGGCGAGCAGACCTTGACATTGGCATTTAGCTCCTGAACATATTGCCATTCCAAATAATAAAATAGAATGCCAGCCAGTGCAAATTAATCATGAATAATGTATCTTTGAAAGAGTCTAAAGGAGAGGGAGGGTCTTTATATTATTATTATCTTTGAATACACACTGTAACACTATGCTTGGCAAAGTATTTCTGAGTAACACATTTGCATGGCTCAGTTATTTAAAAAGCATCGTGTGATTGTCAACATTATACAAAATTTCTTGCATTCTTATTTTAGTTTTCCAAAGTGTTTATTTTTTATAATGATAGCAAAACAATTTGTTGCTAAGTTTGTTATGTGAATGTAATACTTCTTCTTGTAATTGTAAGCTTGCAAACCAAGTATGAAATTGTAAAATTCTATCTTATTATTTTAGTTTATACACAGTAGTTCCTTATATAATATGAAACTAAATGATCAAGTTAATCATAATTACTTATTTAAAAATTGAAAAAAAATGCCGTTTAGCTAGTTTGCATGTTGCAGTGCATAACATCGTTGCATATCTGGCCTTCACATATCAGTCCTGACCAATTAACCGCCCACACCTATATGCAGTATCTGTGCATGGTGTAACTGCCATTTTCTGTAGCTGCAGACATTCTGCCATTCTGGGGGCATTGGAGCACTGGCTAAAACATATCATTCAGGCCAGAGCACAGACTCCTATCCCAGACCTTGGCCTTGGCGTCATGGGCGTGTGGCCTCGGTCAGAGAGCTCAGCTTAGGAGCACCGGCCTTGACACTGAACTAAGCCGAGAGGACCCGGCCTTGACTGGCCTTGACACTGGCCTTCACCTCATAGACTCCTGGCCCTTGGCCCCAGCTTGGCCTTGTGGCTGTTAACCTCGAACTAAGCTTCGCTCCTGTGCATCCCGTCTATAAAGCAAGACTGATGTGAACTCCTTAATCGTTGTGCTGTTCCTGTCACCCGGCAGTTTTGATGAGTTAGTTGAACTTGGTTGTCAAGAAATTGTGATCAGCCACTGTGGGTTCGCCGTCCTTGTGCATAGTGTGTCGATAGTGCATCAAGAATCAAGGCATAGTTAATACATTCCAAATATTGTTAAGATTCATTGTATTTTGGATCGAGTTATTGCCCCTTTTTGCGGTCGTCTTAAAGCACAATAAAAAAAAAATATCCGCAGTGGTGCCCAAAAAAAAATATTGAGGGAAATGCATGGGAGAAAAAATGGATCCCAACTCCTCACTCTCCCATATTAAAAATGAGCAACCCTCACAATCTTCCTTTGAGTAATCAATCAGTTTACCCTGGAGGTGCTTCTGGCAGTGGGAAGATAACAACACTACACATTTCCATTGTAACAAAAATATATATATACCTGAGAAATTATATAGTATTCACGGTGCCACCTCTTGTTCCTCGCTGTGTAACATGTGTACCACGTGCCTTGGTATGCTGACGGTATTTTATTTATCCCACTGTGTGTCTGCCCGATCTGCATAGCCCACGCCAGCAATGCAGACGTCATCCAGCCAGGCCTCATTCAGCTGCAGCCCAGCCTGGAGGATTACATGGACACGATGGATTCCTTGCAGGGTATGTGTCTGTAAAGGAAACACTGGCACGCACACACACAATCAGCGTGCCAATTAATGGGGTTTTAACGCTGTTAATTGGACACTTCTCGATGCACGGCCTGTTTCAGAATTATTACTTTATTTTCGTTACTGTTTTCTTTTGAGTGTGGTGAAGTGGTGACACAATCGTCAGCACGTTACACCATTGATTTGGGTATAACCACGTTTGATTCCCAGCCATGGCGAACACCGGAGGTGAGTTATATCTGAACCGGTCCTGGGCATTCTCTTTCAGCATTCCTTGCTTGCGAGCGCGTGGAAGTACAATCAACCCCCCACCTCCCCGTGACCGAAAGGTGTGGGAGGACTTCATCCAGCAGTTGATTAATACGAGCTGAACAATGTATTATTTAAATACGTCTTGATAAACCTTACTAAAGTACCATATATCATGTTGAACATTGAAATAAAGTGTGGTAATCATATTTATAATGGTTTTCAGATTCATTATATTTCGTTATTGTCGCTATTTTTTTTATTTTCATTTGAATAACAACAAAAAATAAGACTTTTTAAACTTAAGACTCACAATCTTAAGGCTTCCTCATTTTTTCTCCAATTTTACTGAGAAATGTTCTCGCTAGTTCGTCGCTAATTAGAGAAGCGGACAAGAGTGCGCGGTTTCATGCTTGGGCTGCCAACGTTGGAAAATGTACCCTACAGCGGGCGTGGGCCTCCCTTCCAGGTCAAAAGTTCAATGCAAGAGTCACGTGGCCACACGGCGGCACCCATGCATGGATGGCCGTATTTCTAAGCCAGTGTTATGTACCGACGCGGTGTCCGTTGAGTCAAATAATCTGCTGGTATAGGAGCTGCAATGCATGGTCGCTTCACCCTGCAGTTCTGTACAAATGGCTCATCCAAGTCTTGCAGATATAACGGTAGGGGCCGAATTGTTTTGGAAATTACTAAACTTTAATTGTTTCCGTTCCGTCCTGTGGTGTCGCAAATAGTTTGTCTGGTTCAATAGCGTGTTGCCGTGTGTTTGTGAATGAGTGATAAACCAAGCTTTAAATGATTCACATTAAGAAAGTATATTTACTGTAATAATGCCCAACTTTATATACGTTTACATATTTTTGCGTTATGATTAACTTATTGCTATTTATGTTGGTATTATGTCGCATTATTGCCCTGTAAATATTTCTATGCATGCGTACAATACCTGCCAATACCCATGTAAACTGATATTAATAACTAGATATATGTATTCTTGGTTCTTTCGGTAAAGTCACGTAGAAGGGAAACAATAAAATAATATAAAAATATAAAATAATAAAATTCTCACGACGTTTTCTTGCTGTGGTTTTCACACCTGATGATGATTGCTTGTGTTGCAGTCGAAACGTCGTGAGAATTTTATTGTTTTATATTTTTATTATTTTATTGCTTCCCTTCTACGTGACTTTACCGAAAGAACCAATAATATGAATCCCTGCAGTCACGAAAGCTTTAAATAAAAATTAGATATATGTATTGAAGTGCAGTGTTATCAGTATTAGGACATGTGCTGTGCTGAATCGCTTTTAGAATATAACTTTCAACCATTGTAAAAAGCTAACAAAATTCCATGTGCTAGTATTTCACAAACTTCTGTTATAATGTAACCCACAATAGAAATATATGTATATAACTATTGAGCTATGAAGGGCCATTGCCTGAAACGTCACCGATTATATGTAAAACATATTTTCAGGCAGCATTATTGATTCACGTGTTTTGTCAATGTGTATTCCAGTCATAAGATGCGTACATTGTGCATTTGCCCATTTTCATGTGATTTATGAAGTTGTGTGCACATGTAAAGCAGAACTCTGAGAGTCCCAAGGTCCGTAATTTAAAAACCAACATTTTTCATACCGTATATGTACTTACAGTATTATATAAATGCATGCAATTGTGGGATTTCCTCACCATAAATAACAAACGTTTCCATATTTTGGTAATACTAGTGAAGGGAGCCCAATGTTAATAATTACACTTTAATGCCGTTGCTTATTGGACATCAATGATCCCTTCCTTTATGCATGTTTGTATATTGAACCTTTTTCCTAGATTTGAAGTTTTCGTGACTGCAGGGATCCATACTCTTTGGTTCTTTCGGTAAAGTCACGTATAAAATAAATTAAATCACTTTAAAATCAGTGATTTAATTTAATAAGTGATTTAATTTAATCAGTGAAAAAAATCACTGATCAAAATGAACCTCTTTCGCACCATACGTAGACAACCGTGCTGATCGGAGGTGCGGGAGAAAGACAACAAACTAAACACAAAAATAAGTTCTTTTCATGTACACGTATTCTTTATATGCTGTTTCTAAGTCCCGATACTGGAGAAGGCTACTCCGAAATTGCTTCACCACGTGATTGTTTTCTGTGCCTCTTCTCAAGTCAGATCCACTGTCCTCATATCAGAATCAGAATGTTCATTTGTGCTGGAGGAATCCGATAAGCTGTAAAGCTCTTTTTCAAATTTTTGTATCTCCCGCTACTCCCTCTGCCCTGCACTGGTAGGATAGCCCTCCATTTTACACAAAGCCTGTTATACTATAGTCTGATATGATCTTTTAATGTAACTATTTAATACCAGCATTCAATCTTTTTACTTTTTTAAACCACAAGGGCTCACCGTCTGCATTAAATCAATGGTACAGGGTAATGCGTTTTTCAGGCTATTATGCAGACGTATTTTTCAGCCGTTTCAGATGTCACTGAAAATCCCGTTGAGACCAGAAACCCCTTTTTCAACGGATATCTGGGTAAAAAAAAAAATACATCAAACTAATGAAAAAATCAAACTGGCCAAAAACAGGTGCCTAAACATTACAAATACAGACATCAAACAAACTGGCTGAAACAATGCACAACAATGTAAAATATATCAATTGCATTTTTATAATACGAAGGGATTTAAAAAAAAAAAAATATCTTGATTTTCTACGTTGCATATATGAGCTGTTTGATTCGTAATCAGTAGCAGGCTAATTGAAATCTACTTTGCCGTACGCGATAACAGACCTGCTGCCGATGGGACGCCCAGCCTTCCTGCAGCAGCAGCAGCAGGAGCAGCAGCAGCAGCAGCCTGCAGAGACGGCGTTTACCGTGCAGACTGCAGAGCCTCAGCTAGGGCCGTTCTCCTCGTCCCACACGAACAGCACAGACTTCTACGCTTCGGGACCCCAAGCTTCTTGTCACTCCCAGGTAACAGAGCCCCCCCCCCCCCCCCCCCCCCCCCCCCCCCAGTGGAACTAAGCTAAACTATAAAACTAAACTTTTTGTTTTTTTTGACCAGGTAAAACCCATTGAGCTATATAGCTCTTTTTAAGAAGCGACCTGGCCACAAATAATAGCTCAACAAAGTGGCTTGTCACGTGGAAATTGATAGCAGCCAAACACTCCAAACGCATTGTTTGTAAATGTGGAGGGAAAAAGAGGAGGACCTGGAGAAAACTCCACGGAACCACGGTGAGAGAGACGCAAACTCCAAATATACAGCAGCAAGCGTCAGGGTCGGGATCGAACCCACGACCTCCTGTATACCAGGCGAGGTAGTTAACATCTCCTAGCCAACGTGATGGTAATGATTAGAGAGAGAGACGCAAACTCCAAATATACAGCAGCAGGCGTCAGGGTCGGGATCGAACCCACGACATCCTGTATACCAGGCGAGGTAGTTAACATCTCACCACCATGCAGTGTTTCAGTCTTTCCTTGACAAAAAAACCCAACACATACGTTGGTAGATTATATTATAGTATTCCCTCGTTATTCCGAACCTAACGGCGATTTTGGCTATTCGCGAATCACATCTGGAACTCTACACGACTACATCGAGAGAGAGAGAAAGAAAAAAGGTGATTTGATAAAGTTGTGAGAGAGAACATTTTGAAGAAATACAATGAAAATCACACTCCTGGACGAAGCAACGTGGCCTTGCTGCATCGCCACCCAGTACAGACATGTCCGGTTAGTCTAGGCCAGAGACCGCAAACCAAAACAACAAGAGCCATTTTTGTCGAATTCGGTAAAACGCTCGATATTTCAAGAGCTCCAATGGATGAGAATACGAGGCGGTGGTCCGTAATAAAAAAAAGTCACAAAGGAGTCCTTAAAGAGCCGCACGCTGCTGCAGAGCTGCAGGTTGCCAACTCCTGCTCATGGTAAACTGGACTTCCATGGTAAACTGGACTTCCATGGTAAACTGGACTTCTATGGTGAACTGGACTTCCATGGTAAACTGGACTTCCATGGTGAACTGGACTTCCATGGTAAACTGGACTTCTATGGTAAACTGGACTTCCATGGTAAACTGGACTTCCATGGTGAACTGGACTTCCATGGTAAACTGGACTTCCATGGTAAACTGGACTTCCATGGTGAACTGGACTTCCATGGTAAACTGGACTTCCATGGTGAACTGGACTTCTATGGTAAACTGGACTTCCATGGTAAACTGGACTTCCATGGTGAACTGGACTTCCATGGTAAACTGGACTTCCATGGTAAACTGGACTTCCATGGTGAACTGGACTTCCATGGTAAACTGGACTTCCATGGTGAACTGGACTTCCATGGTAAACTGGACTTCCATGGTGAACTGGACTTCCATGGTGAACTGGACTTCCATGGTAAACTGGACTTCCATGGTAAACGAGACTTCCATGGTGAACTGGACTTCCATGGTGAACTGGACTTCCATGGTAAACTGGACTTCCATGGTGAACTGGACTTCCATGGTGAACAGCACAAACTAGAAGTTCCATGGTAAACTGGACTTCCATGGTGAATTGGACTTCCATGGTAAACTGGACTTCCATGGTGAACTGGACTTCCATGGTCAACAGCACAAACTAGAACTTCCATGGTAAACTGGATTTCCATGGTGAACTGGACTTCCATGGTGAACAGCACAAACAAGAACTTCCATGGTAAACTGGACTTCCATGGTAAACTGGACTTCCATGGTAAACTGGACTTCCCTGGTGAATTGGACTTCCATGGTAAACTGGACTTCCATGGTAAACTGGACTTCCATGGTGAATTGGACTTCCATGGTGAACTGGACTTCCATGGTAAACTGGACTTCCATGGTAAACTCGACTTCCATGGTGAACGGCACAAACTAGAACTCGAAACAAGATGGCGAAAATCAAAACACAAATAATAAGTTCTCGAATTGAATCGAGTCCCTGAAATGTACCGATTGATCAAATCACCGTTTGTGTGAATTGCTGCTTTGCCTACTTCTCTTGAAAGGATGTGGGGATTTTTGGCTGTTCCGTGCGAGGATGGTGACGGGGAGGTTGCGATGTCGTGGCTCATTATGTAACCAGCAGAATTTTGTCTTCTTTGTCATTGTCGTTAAATGGGAATTTTTGTAAAAACCCAAAATATATTTTTTCTAAGAAAAAATTACACGCAGGGGCAATTATAAATTACTGCACTAATAGACAGTAGCCTCCTGACAATGTGTGAATGAAGAAGATAGATAGAGATATATATAGATCACCAACTGAATATATAATTATCTCCCTGGGAGACAAACTGACAACTGATACGATATTCAAATCACTGTTCCTTTACAGGACATTAATATCGATTTAATAGCATTGTTCGTGTAGGGAAACGTCATGCCGTCGTCTGTGCTTTTGTGCACTCTGTGAATTTTTTTCTGCAGAAACTGACCACGTTTCAATCTTTCGACCCTGATGGAGGCTTCCCTGAAGCTTCCCAGGCTGTGACACAATTCCTTGGACCACCTGCTTGCCAAGAGACGCAGCACCCATACCAAGTAGGACGACACTCTTACTGTTCCCAATTGCTGACGTTGGTGTCATCGTGGCATTTGCTTTGTTCCGAAAAACATTGTCAATTTGTTTTGTAACTGCGGCATGACCATTGACTAAAAACGTCGCGCCGCTCTATGTTATGGGTCATGTCTGTAGATTATAACATTATTTCAAACGTGGCAATCCGTGTGCTGGGTGCTTTCATTTAACTGCACACAAATTTGGACAGCTGTATATTTATTAAAATGCCGTTTGCGAAGCATGTGTCAATTTACCTCACTCTAACAACTTGATTTCTGCTCATGAATTGATTCAAGAGTCAATTCTTTTTTTCATATATATTTTTTTCACATCTTATTTCTACTATAATAGTTTTTTTCGTCTTATTTACACATTCCATGTTATACAGTGCTGCTGTGTCATTGGCTCAAAGAGACACAATCTTGCGAAGAGTGGCTTGGTATTGATACTGTATTTATTAAAAAAATTAATTGGTTAATTCAATATGACAGGTTTTTTACTACTACCGAAAAGAAAGTCAGATATTGACGATCTCAAAAGTGTGGCCAACCCTGCTTTATCAGGAAATTATTACAGTATTTGTTCTTTCTGAACATTTCTGAGACGGCCAGAAATTTTTAGATATTCCTTTACACATAAAATATATTAAAAAAAGATATATTTTTAATGAACCTGTTATTTTATATATCTGTATTGTCCAATGCAAAGAGGAAGTACATTTTCCCGCATTTTGATGAGGCATGCAATGGCATGCCTGAAACAGCAGGTCTTGATGTCACCATGTTACATGAGATTGGGTGCCGTACATTTACACGATTACTAACAAAATAACTGAATGGTGACATTAAATAATTTGGTGGGTTTTTATTTACTGATTCTTTCTCTTTCATGCGTTCATTATGCAATGACTGTATTGTTTCTAATCTGTCGCCTAGTGTGGATTTGATCAGAGCAACAGTGGATTGGGAGAGATGGTGAATTTAAACTCCAATATCCGTTGCGGCATTCTGCCAAAGGCTCCTATAAATGACACCTACCAGGACAACCACGGTTTCTCATTATCCGCAATCCATCAGCAATTCGGGCTGTGCCAAGACTCTGCCAACAAACACCAGGCAACACAGAAGCTCTGCTACCAGCCAATACCTCCCTCTGCAGACGATGTAACCAAGGCGGCAATGGAGTCGGCATATCCACCCCAATTTCCTCAGTCTGCTGCGTTCAACGTGCCCGGCAACAACCTGCATCACCTTCAGTCACTGCCCAGTAACACTCAAAAGGCATCTCTCTCACCATTCCCCATCTACTTTGCAAACAGAGATCAGTGTCAAGAGAACGTGGCTTGCATCGCCTCTGTCGGCCATGTCACTCCTTCTGGCTTGGAGAAGCCTGGATGCTTTAGTCAACATCAGTATCCACAACAGCAGCACCATCAGCAGCAGCACCAGCAGCACCAGCAGCAGCAGCAGCACCAGCAGCATCATCATCAGCAGCAGCATCAGCAGAAGCTGACAGTGTCCCAAGAGACGCGCAAGCGCTCATTTCCAATGCTTCCCGAGATCGATGCTGTTGGAAGTCTGCGGACCCCACAGGCCAACCTACCACTACCGACTCAAGTTCCACCCGCGAGTCTGCCGCTGCAAGCCCCAGGCCCTCAGGAGAACAGAAAGCGGTCCCTGCCCAGCAGCTCGCTACCCGAGCTGTTCCGCGATTGCGGCCAGAAAGGAGCGTCCATCGAGGTTGGGCAGCACGCGGCGAGCAAGCGGTCTCTGCCGAGCAGCCCCACCCGCGACGTGCCCTACGACTACGTTTTGACGGGGCCGTCGTCCTCCTGCAGCCAGAACAGCGGCGCGGGGGGCGGCAATCCCTTCCAGTCGTCGCTCGCCGCCCAGCCGGCCCCGAGCCCGGCGGACATGCGGCCGCGGGAGCCGCCGCCGCAGCCGCAGCCGCAGCCGCAGCCGCACGCCTTCGCTTACGCCCCCAGCGCGACGGCTTTTGCTCGGCAGCAGCCAGAGGCCCGCAAATGCTCCGTCCCCGGCAGCCCCGACGGGCACGAGCTGCCCCGTCGCGAGTTCTCAGCGGCGACGGCAGCGGCAATCGCGGTGGCGGTTGGCGGTGCGCAGCGGCTCGTCGCGCCGGTCGTAACGCTCAGCGGTCCCCCGCAGCAATGCCGCTCCGCCCATGGGCAGTCGTCCTTTGAAGAGTTCTTGATGCCCATGCCTAAGCTGGCCCTCAAGCAAAAGCCGAAGATCGCCATGGGGCCCTTGCCTACGCAGCCGCAGCAGGCTCAGCCGCTGCAATTGGAGACGAACAGCACCGGCACCAGCAGCTCGTTCCTCGCCAAACTCCTGTCTTCAGGTACCGTTTTAAACGGAGGTACGTGTTGTTGTGATGTGTGGACTGAACCAAATAATCACACCCAGTCACATTTCTGGGGCAGGCGAAGTGGCGGGGCAGTGGTTCGCACAATGTGCTCTGCACCCAGCGACCTGAAATTTGATTCCCAGGCAGAGCTCGACTGGCAGTGGGCTCTCCCCCTTGTGATCCAGCATGGATCGGTGTTGTGAAGTGCAATGGAATAACTCCCATGACCAAATGGCGTGGGGAGGCCTTCATCCAGCAGTGGATTGACAGATGGCTGAATTTTAGTTGAATTTAATCTATGTGACCATATTCAAATATGTACTCCAATGAACGTTATCGTTCATCAATGCAAATATAGAAAATAAAAATGAAGGCATTCTGCTGATAAAAAAAGAACCAGATTTGTAAACAACGGACCTTTATCAGGCATTGTAACTTACGGATGAATCCTGATAAGATACCTCTAATCCTAATCATTACATTCTTATTGTTTTTTTCCCAGGGCATACTAGCTGCATATTTTTTTGCGTTTCTAATCGCTTGCAAACTTCCTTGCATTGACGTCACTCGGATAATCCTTTCTGAGAAACATAACATTTACAGGACCGATGTACGTACGGGCTCGGCTCTGTGTACTTGTTCCTTCTTGAAGATGAACTTGCCTTAATTTGCTCTGTTATCACCACAACACACGCAGGTTTGCCGCCAAGCCAGTCTTCCATTGGGAGTGCTCCATCATCCTCCGTCAAACAAGAGGACATGCTTCCCACTCTACTGTCAATTCCTGCTGCCTCGGTCAGACATTTGTCTTGGGGGATATTTCTCACGTGTCAAAGACGGTGGGATGCATTTCTTAAGTACACATGCATTTATTTTATGTGTTACAATTTGCTGAAGGTTAAGAAGAGGTTTTAGAATAAAGAAAACACGTGAAGAGTTATTTAGTGGACTTTGTGAGAGAGAGAAAAAAATGGGTAACTGATTTCGACTCACCGGCTAAATCATTGTCCCTTTCCATCCTATCGGGGCCATTGGGTCCATGGCTTGTTGAGACTGGCTCTCCTATTCCATCTGTCATATATGTGCTGCTGACTAGATGCCCAATGATCCTCTTCTTTCCAATGCCTCTGCCACTCACACATTTGATTACTAATTTTAAAGGCCTTCCCGTCCTCAATTTTCCTCTATCATAAGTGGCCAATGCTCTTTCTGGAACTCTTTAATCATGCACTGCTAAATAAGTTACCTTAAAGCTACAGGCCGAAGTTTTCATTTTTAAGTAAATGCTAGCTCAGAGCATGAGTTGCAAATTGCAGGTGTCAGTAGATATGAACGATATGGAACAATTAATTGTATATACATACTTGGAACCAAAATTGGTGAATACTTTCACAATTGATCTTTATGCCTTTGTTTCTCAAATGCAATCTTCAGTAAAAGTATTAACCAACTTACATGTCGTGATGACATAGCCATTATAACAACCAAAGGTCATGATACATAGGAAATGACTAAAGAAATCTGAAAAGAAGTCAACAAAATTCGAGCAAAACAAAGGTCATGTACAATAAGTGCATGCGTATATACAACAGTCAATGATGGCAGATATTAGATTATTAGCACCTCCGATTTAGCACGGTTGGCTACGTACGGTTGGCTACGTACGGTGTGAAAGAATTTCAACATACATACACACATACAGACCAGGAGCAAGAGGATGAACAGAGAAGCAAGTGAGAGCAGGATGGAGTTATTTTCGAAAATAAACTTTAATACGGAAAAGCAAAAAACCAATGTGGCTATAGAAGATAGATTTTAGTTCTTATTTACTGTCATGATATATGGATCGACATCACGGACTGAAGAGTACCCACATAATTATGTACAAATTCATGCTGGGAATTACACTGCGATTCAGAAGGAAGAACACGCTTGGGTCAGTAAACAAATACAAATTTGAGGTACCCTATTGGCTGTCAAGAAAAGTGGGATTCGGTATGAAATATTGCAAGATAACCTATGTTATAAGAAGTGTGCATTTATTAATGTACTTACTTGCACCTGGCAATAGCTTCATTCCTCCGAAGGAAAATTACTGGTTCGTTGACAATGGTGAAAACAATATAAATATATTTGAGTGTTTAGGATAAGGCTTAAAGCAATTTTGAACTTTATACTGCCTCTGCCCTCATTTTTTACTCTATACTGATCCTGCCCTAATTTTTTTTACGACCCAAATTTGTTATTTTTGTTTTTACAGGCAATGACGCAGTTACACAGGATGAGGCTTTGTTAACTTTGTACGAAGTTTTCTCTTGTAAAATTACCAGAGCTTTGCAGCGCGGGTGACCTTTTCCCCACCCTGTTATCACTCCAAAGTTCAGCCTCATAAGCCCTTCGAGGACGTCATTAGAATTCACATCACTTACCCATTTGCGATCGTCTGTATGTGATAGGAGTTGGCCTGTCGCGTGTCGGGACCTGATGTGTCGCTGGACCCCGGCAGGTGCACAGATTTCCCTGATCACCCCCACAAACCACGTGTTAAGTGCATTGTTTACTGTTCCACAAAGAAGTTGCAATCCCATTCATATTTAGTCTGGCCCCTACAGCTGTCCCCGTGAATGCAATTTCACCGGGTGCGACAGGCCGGGTCTGAATCTCAGATCTAATGAGGGTGGTCCTGCATCATTTTCAGGGCTCTGGATCACTGCTGGAGCCGCTACAGAATTCTGTGACGGTGGGAGGACATGGCTCCCAGCCCACGCTGTTGCAACCACTCACTTCTCCCGCCCAGCTCATCCCGAAGGCAGAACGAAGCACCGCTAACTCCCACTCATCCTCCATCTCACCAACAAGTGGGTGGTTTTTTTTTACGTTTTATTCCATATTTTCTTCTTAATTGCTTTGCGGTTTAGCCGAATCGCCCTCCCCTCCCCACTCCACCCCCCCCCCCCCCCACCGTTTGTTGTCCGTCCCCCGCACCTCTGATTGGCATGGTCGGATACGTACGGTGAGAAAGAAGTTCAACATTCATGCAATACAATTTTCTCGAAGAGCAATATCCCGATACACTGATTTTTTTTTATACTTATTACTCCGAGATACAGAAAGTAAGTCCAATGTATTGTTTTGGTAGAATTTATTATCACGGATAGTTTATTTTGTACACCTTTGTGCCAGAAAGCAAACGCCACAAAAGCTATACGTTATATCAGACTGCAGCCCCTTGGGTTTCTTTGGGATCACATGTGTACATACACCGAGCCAAACGACCACCTCTCACCATCGTTGAATGAGGGCATCGAGTGGACGTGATAAACGTCCCGGCTGGCAACCTTGCATGGCTCGCATTGCGTCTGCATCTGTAGGCAAACATCACCACAGCTCGGGACGGGCATCGCCCGGGACGCCGGAGAGCAGGTCCCGCCCACAGTCGCCGCTCGACTCCTCTGGCATTGTCGTCTTCAAGGCAAGCCACACACCAGAGCCGCGTTCAGGTTTGAGGGAGGCCCTCAAGTTTGTGGACCCCCTCTTTGTCCCTTAAAAATCCTCCGCTTTACTGTTTTACCACCACCGCCACCACCACCATCATCACCGCGCATGCCCAATGCCAAACACTCCATCGCTATTCAACTTGGTTATTTCAGTTGTAGTGTTTTTAAAATGTCATATATATGTATCGTAAAAGCGAATTTCAATCGAACAAGAGTGTTTTTTATTTAGACACGTAACTTGTAGTACTACGCATCGTGTTGCTATGGTTTTAGTTGCCAAATTACTGAAAGTAACTACAATAATGCCACAGTATTGTGTTTCAACCATTACAAGCAGTAATTTTTTTAAAAGGTGGAAGTGCTGAACATATGGCTTGAATACAGCCTTGACGATCACACAATTGAGGTGGCACTAACCCCTACGGATCATTGAAACATCGGCCCATTAAGGCTTGCAAGCACCACCCAGGATGGTAAATGCTACCAATGATTTTGTTAATTAATTGCAGCTCTAGATCACAAATATATATGGTAGCAAGATCACTGTGGTAGCTGTTTTTGAAGACAACATTATTGGATGTTTAGACGCGAGAATTGTCGTCTTTGAGTGAAAACGAAAGTGATGAGATGCATCTACGGAGCGCGCAAATGAATAGTGCATCTACAAAACGGGGGGGGGGTTGGGTACGCAAAGATTACCGCCCGCGGTGGATGCTGGTCACGGGTGATACGAGTAGCATTGTGCCACCCAAACTTGGGTACCGAGCAACAAACACCCCTCTTGGTTCGTGGGCTGCGTTGACGCAAGCTTCTCACTTTGCTCGTTCCGCAGATGGCCACCACGCCACCAGAGGTCGTAGCGTGCACGCTTTGAGCCTTAGAACAGAGACCAGTGGGTGCGCCTCACGTTCGTTTTGTGATAGCCTCTCTTTGGAAAAAATTGACGCGATTTTGTTTTGGTGGTAAGGGGGGTGGGTGGGGGGGGGGATTTAAATTTCCAGACAAAATTGAGTTTTGTTTTTTAATCCTATATATTTTTTTGTTTCTCGTTATTTCATTGGCGTTCAACGATTTTTTTTTTAATGCATGCGAGGAATTGATTGGCCGATGCCGCAGCTTATTGGACAAGTTAGTGTGCGCCCTTGTTACCAAGTACGGCCACATCCGTTTCATTGGAAACGTTGCAATCGACTCCGAACGAAACATTTGTGTCGGAAATTATTGCGACAATTCCTCCTTTCCCCTTCAATTTTAAGACTTTAATAGAGTGTGCTTTTGCTCGTTGAAAAAAAATGATGAATATTGCTCCCTTTTTTTATAAAGGTGGTGTAATATAAGCAGCATCCTTTCCACGTCGGCCATGAAGCCCACCACATGACAATGACCGAATGCACAATACGTAAACATTCGCATGGCCCGTGTGTTTCCAGGACAGCCGGCGTGTAACGCACATCTCCGCTGAGCAGAAGCGACGTTTTAACATTAAGATTGGCTTCGATACATTGTATAACCTGGTGTCGCCTCTCAATCTGCAGCCAAACAGCAAGGTGAGAAAAAACGTCTATTCCCTGAAGAGTTTAAAACCTTTGTAAATGTGTCGCAACCATATAGCCATCACACACACACACACAAAGACCCGCGTCCCCTGTCTAGCCTGTAACAGACTGTAGGGGCAAGTGCTGTTAGCGAGCACCTATGAAGGCCCGCACGGCACACGAGGGGTTGGGTGGCCAGCAACCACACACACACACAGTGACATACGCTGGTTACAATCACATCGCAATTACTATTTACGGACAAAAAATATCCTGCAACAATGTGATACGACTTGGACAGAGAACGGTTTTCAAATGAGGATTAGCCTTGCAAAATTGGATATTGCCAGTATTCCAGGCTGACCACAAAGACACACGTGGATTAGTTAAGGTATTTTCAGAACAATTAAGTGAGAGCAAGCACTGCTTACTAAATGACTGGGATGTCAGCTCATGTAGATGACCAGAGCCTCCTTCTGTGACTTCTGCATACATTTGATACTGCCTGGGGCCCCATAGAGTTTAAAGTAAAATGAAAGTGCTGCTGCACGTGAATCTCACGACCAATTAAGCAATTATATAAACCTGCCATTTGCCAAGTCACCCGACCACCCTGGTTTGTGCTGTGGCTGAATTCATTATAAATATGTGCAGTCTGCTTCACAGTCAGTGGGCCGTGAAGGAACCCATGATGTTGTTGAACACCAAAAAAGCGGAGGCCACGTTTGTCAGCGTCATAGTCCAATTTGGCCAAATTTGGTAAATTACTTGCAAATCATTGAATTGGAAAAAACACATAGCAACATTTCCCGCTACTGGCAGATGAATGCCCATTTTTCAGGCCAGTTCATCATCCACTTTGTGCTGCACAGGGACAGCTGCCACTGGGGATGGGGGGGGGTCATCTTGGCTAAACTGCAGCAGGACATTGGAACGGTTGACATGAGATGTGATGTAGAGAGCTTTGAGTTTCCGAGGCATTTAAGCACCTTTTATATACAAAGTGTTATCGTTATCCTTCTGGTGGCAATGACATTGTGCGTGTGGCTCAGGTCAGCAAGGCCGCAACGCTGCAGAAGACAGTGGAGTACATCACCAAGCTGCAGCAGGAACGGCAGCAGATGTTGGACGAGGCACAGAAGCTCCGCGATGAGATTGAAGAACTCAACGCTGAAATCAAGTGACTGCTTTAATCATTATTTTACAAATATATGTCCAGTACATACAGCATACATTAGGCAGCAGCAGCAGTGGCAGAGTGGTTAGTGCATTGTGCGATAAGCTCAGCAACATGAGTTTGATTCCTTGCCGTGGCTAACCTAGTTATGGGTGTCTTCACCAATCTGCCCTGACCAGGACAGTGTTGAATATGGTCAAACAATCTCAATGACTTAAACGGTGTGTGGGGAGGCCTTTATCCATCCAGTGGTGGATAAATAAAGGGCTGTAATAATTGTATTTCTATGTATAAGGCCATCTTCACCATATATTTAATCACGCGCATGTCAATTCTCTCCACTCTGTGCTATCTCAGACTTATGTTTCAACAGTACCTGTGGATATGTATCTGGAGTGGGGGAACTGTATGAGGATAAGGTTTACCGTGTTGCACCAATGTCATGCTGGGCTTCATTGAAACTTAGCATGTTTGCCTGCCAATGATAGCGTCAATGCATCAGGCTAGAAGTGGCTCTTGTAATATAATTCCTAATGTGTTAGTCTCGAAGCTGGTGCTAGACAGGAACAGGTGCAATTTGACCGCGTCGTCTATGAAAGAAGAAAGAAGGAAAGCAACCAGATGAGAATCAACATTTTGTTAGACCATGGTTTCCCAAATGGCATTCCTTGTTTTTTTCAAAATTGACACTTTGTATTGTACCTCCAATCAATACAAAGTGTTATTACATGCTACACGTGCCTGATGATTACTAAGCACAGTTCCACCTGACGGATCGAGCTCCAATTAATACGAATCTGCGAGCACGTGGGAGGCAAGTACCCTCATTCACACACACCAGATCTGTTTCGCAATTTAATTCAGCACTCCCTCTGTGACACTTTCGAAGAGATTAACAATTGTCAGGCATGCGCTGCTGCTTCATGTAACGACTTCATCTACATTTTAAGGGAGGTATTTTGTTAAATTGAGAAACGTTAGCGTGATTGGGCAACAGGACTATAGATTTGGAATCCACATTGTACACATTTGCTCTTCAATGACTCTCTCCAAATTGTTGGCTACTTCTCAGATATACCACGTCTTCGATAAATACTGAACTAAGTTCGATTTAGGGCAGTTCCACAATTTTGATTGCACATTTCGGTTACTTGAAAATATATGATTCATCATTGTCATACTCACAACGTGGTTTACTTCGAATTGGCTTAGAATGTCAATCTCCTCAACTCCGATTAGCACGGTTGGCTACGTACATTGCGAAATAAGTTCAAGATACATAAATACATATCAACCAATTATGACTATTTAGAATGCAAATAAAATGTCCGTCCGTCTTGAGAAAGGGTAAACGCTTGCTTATGTCGTTAATGAAAGTAGCTTTTTTGTTGTTTGTAAATCGGCGCTTTCCATGTAATTCGTGCTCTGTGCTTCTGTTTTTGTTGTTGTTGTGGTCGTGTGCCGTGGTGCGATCCTGCGTGCCCCGCGCAGCGTTTGCCAGCAGCAACTGCCGGCCACTGGGGTGCCCATCACGAAGCAGCGCTTCAACCAGATGCGCCAGATGTTCGACGGCTACGTCCGCGCGCGCACGCAGTGCAACTGGAAGTTCTGGATCGTATCCTTGGAAACCCATCAAAACAATGCCGTCCTTTCAGAGTTTTACAAATAGGACCTCCCTCAAAAGCGTGTATCTGGATCCGCATCGTAATCTCCAGATTATAAATATGCTCCGTTAAAAAAGCTATGCACTCCAAACTGGTGCCTGGTCTCGATAAAGTTATACGAATCTGATCACGCATATCGTAAGATGCACATTTTAACTTTTGCTTTAAAGTACTGAGAGAAAGCACGCGTCTTATAATTCGAAGATCGCGGTACACCATCGGATCGTGAGAGATGGCAGTAGCACGGGGAGGATTTTTGGAAGATTGTGTGCGCTTCCTTGACAGTTGTGTTGCGTGCGAGCAGTTCAGCATTCTCATGCGTCCTCTCTTCGAGTCCTACAATGGGATGGTGTCTACGGCCAGCATGGAGGAGTTGTGCCGGACCGTCATGTGCTGGCTTGACCAGCACTGTGCTCTGCCCAGCCTCCGGCCCAGTAAGCCCACTCAGCGGCCCACTCGGAGCTCACTCAGGGCCCCACTAATGTCTTACTGGGGGTGCCTCCGGGTGCCCCTTGCACAGTGTTGGCAAGGAGCCATCAGTAGCGGTTCGTGGTGGTTCGTTTGCTCCAGATTGAGGAGGCAACAACGTCTGCCTCGGCTTTTCCAGTCTGTATGAAGGCACGGGGAGGCCTTCATACAGCAGTGGATCGACAAGGGGATGTATGTTATTTGAATGTTATATTATGTTACATCATCATTATTTGTATGTTATAGCTTTGCATGTTATCTGGGGGAAAATCAATTCTTGAACTGAATCACAATCCTGAATTGTGACAAGTCATAGATTTCCAAGGGATGCAAATTGTTACCGACCTACTAAACAAACTCAAATACTTGGGACTCCTATTTTTATATTGTTTTACCTATAACTTTTCAATGTTTTTTTGCATATATTTTGTTTAACAATATAATATTTGATAGATGTCTTTCACCTTTCCGTGTTTACCTTTCTTCTTTTTAAAATATAGATTAAGTTATTATACACCACGTGTGGCTGATGATTAATAAATAATGTTCGACATACAACATGCAAGATCACTAAATTTTGTGGACGTGTTTACCAATCATCAGGCACGTGCAGTGTGTAACGACTTAGTTTATATTTGAATGGACAAGACTGGTAAACGTGGGAAGGCAACCACGGTAGGTACACCCTGGAGTTTTGGAAACCCTGGTATGAAATAAGTAAACACAAAAGATCAAATTACTGCCTTAGCAACTTCACAAATGTTCACTTTTACAGGGCCAAACTGTGATTAACCTTTAAAAAAAAATCCGTAAATGTTCACCCCCTTGGAATTCAGCCTATGCGGCCTTGAGATGTTCATACAATGCAGAAACTTCACCTGACAACTTAATTGCTGCAGGGTGTGCTGTGATGCATTGAATTTGAGTAACTTGCTACTCTGCAGCCGATGGAACTTGATTAGTTTGTATGGCTTAATAATGTCTTTTGAAAAATAAAACATAACTGAAATGAATCCCACGGCTGAAAAAGCCACGAGTGGCTTTTTTAGCCGTCGGGCAGTAAGTTGTTTTGCATGTTCGGTTTTACGCCATCGGCCTCATGTGAATTCAACATATTTGTGTTTATAATTGACTATTTGTGCAGTTGTTTTGGGGCAGAAATTAATTTTAAGTCAGCTTAAAATTAGGCCAATTGAAACCTGTTGTACTTTAAAAGTAAAAAAATACAAAAACGCTTTAAATTAATGTTTATGTGATATTCGATGTGCTACTAAGGACTATTGTTAAACATATCACCGATTATCCACGTTTCCTTTTACGACAGCATTATTGACAAATGTATTTCACTTTTTCAATTACAGCAATAGCATAATTTCTATCCTGATTTAAATCAAAGCTCAATGTGGTATAATTTAGAGCATGGTGAATCACAGTTTATTTGATTAATTATAATAATTATGTGTAGCCCTTTGTCCATTCACTGCCTCTTCAATCAATGTAAATCATGAGGTTTAGCCCTTTGTCCATTCACTGCCTCTTCAATCAATGTAAATCATGAGGTTTGTTTGACCATATTTCACCACAGGGATTAGCGTTGGTCAGCCCCTTAATGCTGTGAGGCGAGCGTAATGGTTGGAGCCCCCCCTTCTGAATGATTATAGTCAAGTAAAAAAATTGCTGGTACTGTATACAGTATATATATAATTATACAAGTGGAAGTTTCTCTTCAACGTCCGCCAATTCGGAAAAATGGTGAGAAGTCTGAGCAGATAGTTTGATAGCCAAATGCAAATCATACCATTAGCATTTCGCAATTGTTTGAGGTTTCACACTGTAATTTCCCCCTCTGTATGACCTCATTTAAACAAGGTCATGCTCCAGAAGCTAAGTGTGGGTGTGAAGACGCGTTAGAGACTGGGACCGGTTCAGATATCATTCGCCACTGATAGTCACAGCCAGGAAAGGAATTCAGATCGCCTAGTTCGTGGCATAGTAACGATAGCCACCTTTGCCACCTCGACCATATTTTTTTTACCAGCAACCTTGAATTACATTACTTTACAAAGAGTATTATTCTTGAGCTCGAATCTGCCTGTTTATTAGTGCACGCTTAGCCTGATTATTATTTACCTTCCGTTTTTATCTGATCAAAGAATATTGACTTGTGCATGTACGTATGAAGGTCCGCTATAAAATTAAGTCCACATGACCAAAAGGAAATCTTCAGCTCAAATACGAAACATATTAGAGAAGTTGCAAAACAGATATACTCATTATACACAAATGTGATTTCCTAATTACGCCACTGTGTTGGCTTTGCCTTTTTTTTTCAGTCGTGCTCACTGCTCTGCGCCATCTCAGCACGAGCACCTCCATCTTGTCGGACCCGACTCTTGTTCCCGAGCAAGTGGCACAGGCCGCGAAGCCCCAGCAAGGCCAGACCCACGCAGGCCATGCCAACCCAACCCCTGCGTCCATGAGCCATGCCCACTCTAATCTTTCCTACAGTGGCCATCAAGGCCAGAATCCTGCTGGTCATGCCAATCCAGCTCCTGCCTCACACTCTGGCCATGGCCATAGCGGCCATCAAGTCCGGACTCGCACCGGCCACGCCAACCCAACCCCTGCTTCCGTGACCCACGCCCACTCTAATCTTGCCCGCAGTGGTCATCAAGGCCAGACTCACACCGGCCACGCCAACCCAACTCCTGCACCCATGAGCCATGCCCACACTGGCCACGTTCCTGTCAGTCATGACCATTCCATCCAAACTCACCGTGGCCTAACACCCGCCGACCACGTTTACCCTGGCCATGCTCCGGCTGGTCATGCCCCAGCCGCCCATGCCCCTACCGGCCAGGCTAGCTGACCAAGCAAGCACTGTGACATTGTCCCCTGTCATTTTTTTGTAAACATGTTATTTTGTTTAATTTAAATAAATAGCTGTACGAGTGCAGTCGTTTTATATGTATGATGCATTAAATCAAGCTGGCCAGATCACTGTTATGAATACTTTAAATTCAAACTGTAATGCAACTATTGCCGTATATGTTATCCCCCTCCGGAATAGACACTGCTGACATTGTTACCAGTGCAAAGTATTTGCTGTCACTGGGCTGGCACACCAATGAGGATTTCAATATTCACGCACATGCCAACCCTACCAATTTAATCAGTAGGCTGTCGATTTTAAACCATTTTACTGGAATGTATACATAAATATACATGTATACATGAATATATGCATTTGTATGCATATGCGTTCCTTTGAATATAATGTGGTCAAATGATTGACCTATTGGCAGCCTATTGCCTTAATTGATAGGGCTTTTAAGGTATTTATTGTTATTTTAATTTGCAAACATACATCCCAAAGGCCCATTTCAGCATTGGGCAACATCTAAATCCCAGCAACATTGGGTTTATTTTACTGCCTGTGTGAGTTGTGAGAGTTATTTGACCCTACTTCACCACACTAACCGGCGAATGTGAGAGGTGCCCCGGACTGGTTCAGATATCAAGTGCCAATGATGTAAGAGCCATGGGCAAGATTCGAACGTGGCTGACAGCGCTTACAGTGCATTGCAAGGACGACAGTGCCATCGCTCCCTCCCAATACTCGTAAACGTTATGAAATAAATAATGAAATAATATAATGCATAATACATGGCAGCAAAGAAAAACCTATCTGGAAATGACACTGCCTCTTGTCGTCCAAATGCTATCACATAGATGTTCCCCCCACCACGTTTCACCGAAGCGAAATGCACACGCGAATATTGCCACGCGTCCCATTGTAATTCCACTAATGGCACGGGGCACAAGCCTGCGTGTTCCTTTTTGACAAAAGTCTTATAACATCGGCACAAACATCTTGGATGGGCGCGCGCGGTCCCGTGGGCACGTGACCACTTACTTTAGAACACGCGATTGTCGCTCTTGTGTACACAGCAAAAGCTGCCCTTTTTCTAAACTCTTACAAATAACAACGCTGCCGTTTTTAGTTGACAGCTGTTGCGTGCGCTGTTACCGAAGGGTGCACACAGTCGCTGCGTCCAGCGCAGGTCGATTGAATTCGTGGGTTTTCACGCAATTCACATCGCGGTACATGTATTGCCCCCGTCCCTGCTTCACCGCGTGTGTACCAGGGATGATTTATAGCCAATTCCACTCGGGGGGACTGGACTCGGCTTTAGAGATGGGTTTCAAAAATTACGGTAACCTGCAATGACGCAGGCAACAAGACAGAAGTGTTTTCTGCAACAGGGCTGTCTGCAAAGTAAAGCACTATCACAAACACAACTTGAGACCAAATATTTGTCATATATTAAAGCGGAACTCCTTTCTGTGTCCCCACATTTACTGTAAATAAAAATCGGGTTAAGTCCTTCCACCTATTGTCTTTCCAGACCATTATCCAGCAGCCTTTGATTAAGCTAGCAAACTCGGGGCAAAGTTAGACTTACTAAACAAATGCTGCTGGGTTCTTGGATGTTATTAGCAAGAGCACTCCATCTCAACCACGGGGCCCTGTTCAACACAAAAGCAGTATTTTATACCAACATATGCCTAAACCCGTAATCCTCCACAGCATTTAGTTTTTGTACCACATATTACTCGCTGATAGCATATGGAATACACTTATGCCATCAAAATATGTGCACAATGCAGCTGTATATGCTTGAAAGCACATGTTAAACAAACTAGTGTTACTTCCCCATCACAAGACGTGTGCATATTACCAACAACTAAACGAGCAGGTGTACAAGGGATGTAATGATCGGAACATACAAAGTATGATGCCCGTGCTGCAAACAATATGACTAAAACGTCAGCAGTGTTTTGGTTACTGTGGCCCTGTTTTCTTTTTGAACTGTAATTGGTAGAGAAGAAATTGTTTACTTTGTTATGCCTTGCTTTACAGCCAGCATTTTAAGAGGGGGGATGCACACACGGGGGCATCTTTTAAAGATGTTATAGTGTATATACAGGTAACCACTCTTGTTCGCTTTGTCTGACAGCTTTTCAACTGGTCACACAGGTCGGAAATTGACAAAGACAACAGTCTCTGGGTGGTAGCTTGGAAGGGCGACTCGGTGTTCATTGCCATGTAAGTGAAGACAAAGACTGTGCACAATCGATGTTTTTTTTTAAGTTAGATCGCGTAAATACAAATGCGTCGTTAAACCTGCCACCAGTACAGCCCACCGGTGTGTTGGAGAGTAAACCCAGAACATTTACGCATTACATTTGGTGAATAGAGTAAGACAATGATTGTAATAGAGTGTGTCGTTGACGTAACATGAGTGAACATACCTTGTTCTGCACAGAAGACCCTTAAAGGGTAGAAAAATTGAAGAAAAATGAAAATTGCACTTCTGAAGCTCAAAAACATTGAACAGCGTGCAAAAGCAATGCTGACCTGGTGTTATCTGGGCCTCCCAAGTGCAGCAACGCCACGTGCCAGACAATCTCAGTTTAGGACAATGTCTATTACTGTGCAATAACGACTACAGGGGTTGGATTATGCCTTCCAGAATTGGGTTTTTATATATTTTTTATATATACGTTTAACATATAACGGATAAATAACATTACGAGCTGTAAATGGGCTGAATGTGGTCGTTTTGGACATCATGGAAGTAATAGGTTGGTGGGGGGGGATAGGGATCTATGAAAACGGATATACCAGGTACCAGGGCACCCAATCCCAGAGATTAGTCTGGCACGTCGATTCGCAACTCGGGTGGAGTTTGTATGTTTCTCCCACCCCCCCCCCCCCCCCCCGTTCTGCATGGGTTTCCTCCGGGATCTCCGGTTTCCTCCCATAGCTGAAATAAAACGCGAAAATGTATCTCGTATTGTTTGGCCAAACATCCCAATTCTGAAAAGTAACCTGCGAATTACTCAATTGGGATGACACACAGCAACGATGCCCCCCTCTCTGCCCACTACTGTGAAAACACTTAGCCGGACCCTCCTGACAAAAAGTATTGAGACTCAGTGAGGCTCTCCTGGCTAAATGAGGTCATTGCAAGACAAATACTTCTCACCTATACGGTAAATGTAAACGCATTCTTTATACAATAACGCGTGTTCTTTTCGGCGTTATAGTGATTTAAATGTACTTCTGTGATATGTGGAATGTAATGATTATGCAACGTGAAAAGTAAAGTGGAATTGTCTCGTTCAGGAGTGAGTTTGTACTCTTTTAAAACACTGGAACCGCCGTTAATTCGATAAAAAGACCGATAATGGTCATATCTCTAAATTACGAGAAACACCTATCAAAGCGTAATCATAGTGCGAGATAGAAAACCATGCGTGTCAAACAAGACACAAATAGGTGAAGAAAGCATACGGCCATTTGTACATATGGAGGAAAAATAATTCAGCATTCCCTGAAGAAGTGCATTGTGGTCAGATTGTCTTATATAACCACCTGAATGAAGTTGAGACAATGTGAGCAACTGACACAACAGTGATGCAGTGACAGACAACTGTGGACTGGTTTTTATCAGAAATTCGAACTCATCAGCATTGCAGCCCCCAATGTTCACTGCTACAAAGTCTGCCTCTGGAAACCATATATGTAGATTCGCAGCATATACTTAAATTTGACCAAAATGTGACCGATATATATCTACATTACCTGTGCTGTCTAGCATCACATCAAGTGGCTTATATATAGTCTTGGTTCTTTCGGTAAAGTAACGTAGAAGGGAAACAATAAAATGATAAAAATATAAAACGATAAAATGTATATTTTTATTATTTTATTGCTTCCCTTCTACGTGACTTTACCGAAAGAACCAAGAATATGAATCCCTGCAGTCACGAAAGCTTTAAATTAAGTGCCTTGATAAAGGGATGTGAACTATTTTCCATTATTCCAATTCCCCCGTGATTGTGTGTTTATGTTATACCTGAATATTTAATAAAATAAATAATTTTCAATTCTTGTCATAATTATATAAAATATATTATATTTTAATCAAAGTATATCATTTAATGGTCCAATTTTTCGCTAGCGGCTATAGCGTTTTGGGCCTAACATGAGTTTAACTTTTGTACACGGTGTGGAGAGGTCTTCATCACAGAGCAGCCTGCACGTTATCCTTGCAACTATCTGTGGCGGCTGATGCGAGCCCCTTCTTCATCCAGCAGCGGATTGACCTGGCTGATGATGACCTCCAGGAATTGCTGCATGTTCTGGTAGCCGGAGCTACTCGACGTGGATTAATATTGACAGCAAGGAGCCGCCATCCGGCTTTCACATGAAATGCAATAATCATCATCATATTCTTGGTTCTTTCGGTAAAGTCACGTAGATATAAACAAAATTGGGTTTTTTGCTTTGATTATCTTCAATTTATTATTTAAAATTTTAATTTTATTAATTTTATTTTCTACCTACGTGACTTTACCGAAAGAACCAAGAAAATGAATTTCTGCAGTCACGAAAGTTTTAAGTCATCATCATCTCACACGAACACAAATCTCCCGTACTCAGCCACACGGTCACTTGCAATATCAGCATCTGACACCGCTTGCTGCGCCCTGCCCGCAGCCCGTCGCTTATCCACGAGTCAGCGTCGCGATTTCATTCAGGAATCACAACGTTTTTTTTGTTATTGCCTCGCTTTCACTATACCCCATTTGCATTGCTTATCGTTTCTCACTTTTTTCCTCCGTCTCGCTTTCCACCACCGTGGTTCGCTCTGCCAACCCCGCGCGTAACATCGTCATATATCGCTTGCACGCGATTTGCCTAAATCGCAAGCGATGTCATCGAGAGCGCGATTTCAACGGACAGGGCATCCACACCGATTTGCGCGCATGTCCACGCACGTGCGAGGGGGGACATGTGTGCGGGTGTTGCGCATTGTAAGTGGCCATCCATTGAGTAGGTACGCAAAAATCTATCAAAACTTGACACCTGCCCCCAAACCCTGTACGCGCGCGTACTTGTTACACCCCCACCCCCACCTGCGTACGTACGCTTGACGCACCCCCCGAATCCTATAGAACGGCCGACATTAAATCCACGCAGAAACTATCAAGGATTCATACTATTAACATGGTTAAGCAAACAGAGACTCCACCGCCGGCTGCATTAAAGAATTAAGTTGCGCACCTTGGCCACTTATTTTGCTGAGCTGCGTGATAATAGATAGCAGTCAGGGGCACGGTAACACACGAAGTGACACCTCTCCCACAGCCCCACTTCTCCCGGTAGAACTTGTTGTCTCACAGCTGAAGAAACTGAACTGTCGCTCATTTGAAGGCCAGTGTAGACAAAACATTATCGAGGCTTCATCCCCCCCCACCTCCGTTTCCTATGCGTACGCACATTGGCAGTAAGACACCCCCCCCCCATACGCAAGCTTACGCATTTGGGTTAACCCCCTTCCCCCCTCCATGCGTACGTACTAAATGGATGGCCCCTAAACCATCCACGTTGCCTCCACGCACACGTACCCACACGCGCGCGTCTGCGTGAACCACGCGTGTACTCCTGAGGCTGAATGAGGAGGAGGCTTCGACGTTCCCCGTCTTCTGGCACCGGTCTCCGAGTCCAAACACACAAACAGGCGCGCGCATTTGGACACAACCCGGAATTCCACCGGAGCAGAGAGAGGAAGGAGGCTATCCTGCGTGGTATCCCCCTGACGTCTGTGTATTTGGAGTTTGCATGTCGCTCTCTCTCCTCGTGGTCGCATGGATTTTTCTGCGGGTCCTTCGAGGTTTCCCCCCTCCACCTTTTCGAAACACGCGTTTAGAGTATTTGGCTGCGATTCACGATTTCCACGTGATGAGCCACTTCGTTGAGATATCATTTGTAGCTCAGTGGGCCTTACCTGGTCAAATAAAACAAAAATGTGTTTTTTTAATATTACGAGCAAGATATACTTCGTAAGGTACCTCCCACTCAGCGACGCAAACCGGTCTCCATCACACTGTCCCAAACAAAGCCTTTTTGTTGCAGTTATTTTTCCCGTAATTTCGGCACGATAGTCACACTTGTTTCATTGCACTGAAGCTTTCTGCTGTTTTCAACGTGCGGCAATCGACGGAACCACGTTGTCAAATGACCGTCTTGCATCAAAGTATACTGTAACAGGGCCTTTGTACAACTGAAAGGGTCCTGACACCACCATGATATTCACCTGCGAATCATAAACTTTGGCTCTCGGAGGCTCTAATCCAGTCCAGATCTCCACGCTTGTCAAGGGGCAGGGAGGCAGTGGTGAGGCGATCGATCTGGAATGTATTCGGCTGATGACATTTCGGCCCCGATACTGGTGCTGTCTGAACGAGTGTCAGGCTGCGGGTGGTAAACGTCACGGGTTGTGAACTGCAGCTGAGGGTTCGTAACCATCGATGGATGTACAACTCAACGCGCTGCATCTGCCTTTGTGCTACGGAATTGAGGAGGCGTCGATCCCAGGACACGTGCGAGCGGTAGCCAGGCTGAGGAGGCTGTTCCTTTGGTGACACAACTTTGACGTGTAGATTCGGCTTTTTTTGTTACTTCCACGATTTATAACGGTGTTGCGATCATAACGCTCACAGCAAGATGTGTAGCGTTACCTTAAATCCGCACCTCCCATTAGCACCGTTGACTACGTACGGTGCGAAAGCAGTTCAACATGCATGCATACAAGTCACAACGGCCTCGGAAAGTAACGTCACAAGATGATATATGAAAGCCACTTCAACAGCTCCCTTTATCTACACTCGGGGCAATCTGCCGTCTTCATCCACACTTGGGGACCTTCGTGGGCATTCTGAGAGGTGAATATGAATGTCAGTACAGCAGTCAATTGATTTTAACTGTGCAGTGCTTTGAGTGTTTTCCCATCATATGTGTGGGTTTTCTCCGGGCACTGTGGATTCCTTTATGGAATAGTCCAAACACGCTAATAGTGTGGCCTTAGGAAGATGTCACGTGTCAATCAAATAATAAAGGTCACATTTACTCGGTTTAAAAAAAGCCAAATAAAGTGAAAACCCAAATAAAACACAGTGTTTTTTTTGTGGAGTCATTGGTGGCTGGGCCAAGATCTTTCACTCACTATGAGAACATGGTTTAATCACAGGAGGCTGAAACATCAATTCAAACCCAGGATCTGTGTAGTGCCAACTCACCACTCCAATACAGAATTAGCCCCATATCCACCCAGTCACTTCAACAATGCAAATGTTTATTACTTACAGTATGCTTTGGGTAGAGCTGGTGCGCTTTACTTTCAGCTCAAGTATCAGCAGCTGAATTATAAGATATTTGAAAAAGATTCACTTTGATAGCACTCAGGTCGCCAAAGTAAGGCATTTATCTCATGTTATTTAATATTTGAAATAGCACCTGTGTTCATTAAGGCGCTTAACATAGTTTAAAAAACGGTATAAACCAGTATCATTTAAATGGCACGGCCGTGCAAGGGACGAGGAATGGATAACCAAGAAAGAGAGGTACTTAGGGGTGAGGAAAGGGGTAGAGGGGAAGGAAATAGAGGCGGAGGGGGGTAGGAAAGATTAAGAGAATTGTGCAATGGAGAAGAGGTGAGGCTTTAAGAGAGGAACGGAAGGAGGCTACGGAGCCGGGGGCGGGGGGCTCTTAATGTACGTGGGGAGTTTACTCCGGCGGAGGAGTGCAAGGACCAAAAACGAGACTGGGCACAACCAGGAGGAGTGGGGGCCAGCACGAGGCAGAGAAGATTGGCCCGGCAAACCCTGCGCCGGGCTTCTGGACTTTGCCACGACGAGAGTTTCCACGTTCACCGCTGCGCGTGTTTGTGTCGAATGGCGTGCGTGCCGTCGAGACCAATCCTTTGTCAAAAAGCGAGGCACCTCTCCGGAACATTCTGAGACACTTGACAGCACCGTGGAGGGTACAGCGGGGGTGGTCACAATGGTGGTGGTGGTGGTGTGCTAACCTGCGCACCATCAATGGTACGAACAAAGTTGCTCACACAATCATCTTCTTCTCAGCTGATCGTCTACAGACCTGTAAACTTTGTTGGTGGTGTCTTGTTCGTAAATTAAATAGCTGCTGTGTCGGTACGCATTAATGATTACCGCTGGTAGAAAATTAGGTGATGCTCCCTGTACTACACACAGCTGTGTCTTGTTTGAAGCCTAAGGCCCATGGTTTTCTATGCAACTGAGAGTTTTACAGCATCTGTGCTTCCAAACAATTCCATTCGACTATAACACGGGATCTGTAATGTAAGCACGTTCATTTCCATCACTGTGCCTCTAAGGATAATTTCTAATTGAGCACGTCCAGCTTGTAAAAGAAGCGAGACATTGTTAAGGCATTTCATTCGTTACTATGGCATTCGCGTTCTTGTAAAAACCGTGGAAGTTGTCAACAATATTTATCTTTAGCTGTGTACGGGAAGAGTGACTGGATTACGGGCTGTATATGTACAGGTATATCAGTTGTGTTGCACATGCCAAGCACTCTTAGTGCTTAGAGATTGAAGCGATGATAAATACAGATTCAATAATATATAATTCATCTATGTTACTTTAACCGTGCATGTACAATTTCACAGCAACGTTTACATGTATATGTATGGTAGCTGTAACATTAACCTGAAACGTATACGGAAGAGGCGAATGTCATTTTCCATGTGCACGCTGTTCGGGTTGAATACAAAATGCTTCTTCCCCCTACCCTTGTAAAACGTGCACGTAAAATGTATTCACGTGACACTGTTAACAACTCCAATGTTTTAAAAACAACAGAACGAGAAGAAGAAAACCCCACGGTCTATTCATGTTAAGTTAATTTTCCAGCAGATGGTGCTTTAAGTCTGTTTTGAAACATATGAACGTTGGGCGTACGTTGACATTTCTTTGGAGAAACACGTGCACGATTAACACAATGAAAGCCTTGACATACGCCCACTTGAATCGCTAATACTCGTCTGTGTGTCGCAAGAGCGGCTGTTGGGCATACAAGCGAGGCAGGTTCAAGTGTCAAGTTGTTCTTTGCCCCAATGTGACCTGAAGCTTAGTGCCAATTCTCGACACCGATAAACACGCCCGCCACACAGTATTACGCAGATCTTGATAAGCTTTGCAGAAATATCTCCAAGCTGTTCGTGTTTTATTAGTCGCAACTTTGTTGATCACAGTATGCAAGTGACACAGGTATTGCAAAACGGTTTCCCTGAACAACAGTGAATAGCGTAGTTAACAACAACAAAAACGTACACTATGATTCATGACTGAAATAAACCAACGTGTTAAGTGAATGCAAACTACGCCTAAACGGTCTCTGCCTGGGTAAAAGATAAAGGTGCAGTCCTGAAATGACTCACATCACTTATGGTGTAAAGGCCTCGATTAGAGGAAGCTATAGAGCACCCTTGTAGAGACTATTTTGGTCTACACCTGCGCTAGGCAGACGTCTTGGAAGACGTGGGAATACCAACATTTATTGGATAAAACTTAAAGCCAAGTACTACTGGACATCTGTAAAAAAGAGCTTCATAGCTCATCGGATTTCTCCAGGATAAATAAAGATCCTGATCAAAAAATAAAGATTGTCATGCAAGAAGCGCTTAGCATTCAAATGACAATAACTTCTGAACTTCTGACTTTTCTGATATACTTACTCAACCACTACGGCAAGAAGTCTGAAAATGTCCCCCTTTATGCCACAAAACAAACAGAAGAGACATAACTTGTTCCCATTGTTTGTAGACATTTTCTTTATGATATTCTATAGCCGTATATTTTGTCTCAGGCACTTAAGTCCAAGCACTGTATCTGGAATGTACCGGGTAACTGCAGAACACTTGTAAAGCTTCCTTTGACATTTGCTCGGAGTTAAATAACACATCTTTGCAGAGGTTGCAGACGAGTTAGCTGAGATTCTCATGCTTGTGCAAACTTGCAGGTCAATGAAATATTTTGGCTTCAAAAAAGTACAGGAAAGGTAGGAATATCACGGAACTTATATTTTTTCTCAACGTCAGCTTACGAATTGTATGCGTACATAAAAAACAGCACAAATAATCAATAACGATAGCAATATTGCAGGAACATATTTTCAAAGTTGGACATACTGTATGAGTGGCGCTTTAAATATTTTTGAAATTGGTGTGGTTTGTAGAGAAAGGCAGGGCATTTGTCTGCTCAAAGGGGTTTGTTTGAGGTGATTTTAGAAATAACACGATGATTGGCATATGGCTTTTCAGTGTGCACATGTAATTGCTGTACATTCCAACTTAAAAAAAAGTGACGGCTGCTCCCTAGCCCATCTCAGCATTTATTAGTTGCTGCAAAAAGAATCAGGGCCCCCAAAATTCACGCGCATTTATATTTGCAACTCAACAATCACAGTGAGGGATTTGGGCCGTATTTTTAATGAGGGTTTACGAGCAGCCAGCGAAGCTAGCCAATGCTCTACTTTGACCTAGTTTAGGACATTTTCCGTTATCCATTTTTCTTTGCAAATGTGCAGAACTTGCAGACGAGGTTTTGCACGTAGTCAATTTTATTTTGATTCTTTTTCTTTAAAAGCACAATTAACACTTGCATTTTATACCCAAAACAATGCATTACATCTACAGCCCATTATTAAGACAATTTAAGAGGCGTATGCCGAGTGCAATTTTTTTTTCTCTAATATGTGATACTAAACTTGTTGTTTCCCTGTACACTTTCATATTTTGAATATATAATTGACAGATTGACACTTTTATGAAGTGGCATAAAATAGATTAATTACTCAAGGGAGGTTCATAATGGCCTGAGAAGACAATAAACTTTCCCCAATGCCTTTATCTGGCAGGTATGTCAAATGTGGGCAAACTGTAAACTGTAGACTCATTCTCCATCCTCACTCCCAAGGTTAGGGTGCCTTTATTGCCTGGGTGTGGACCAGTGCCTGCGCGTGCAGCACGTTTTGCGCAGAGAGAGAGCGGTGGAGTGGGGGGCGGGGGCGGGGTAAGATAGGGCCGGACGAGTCGATAACTCCTGACACAAAAGCACCTTTCCGGTACGACCAGTTTTATTTCAAACCGCAATCATGTAAACATGGGTTCGGGGGTCTCCACGCCGGTATGTGCTGCCACAGCTGTCACAGTTAACCCTTCCCCTGCGCTATGCTCTGTCGCCTAAAACATATGCGGCCATGACATTGCATTCCAGAAAATATGTTTTATTTATATATATTTTTTGTCAAACGCTAAAATGCCACGCCTTCCTAGTAGTTTTCATGCCCCTAAGTAGTTTTAAGGGTCAAAGGTGCCATGGATTCTGTGAACCATTACGAGCTGACACTTGATAGCAAGTCTCAAAGATCCACGGTATATCATGAGGATTAGCTTTCATCCTATCCTACAGCTTTGAAACCACATTGCACCGAGGCTCCTCAATTATTCAAATGCTCCATCATACTAAAAAAGCAAATAGTGCAAATATCTCTGCCAGACATATCTAGTTATACAGCACATGGCACCTTGCAGACACCCAGAGTCAACATAAAATAGCTTGCAATAATCAAGTGAAAACAAGTGTTAAAATGTCTCATTAAAGCTCACACAAATTATTATTGGGTCCAAGAATGTGGGGCCTGTACAACAAATACATTTCTCACGTGAATATTATGGACACCAGCATCATTTGATCTTCTTTGCACATTTCATAAAGGCAATGCAACACACGTTGCACGAATCAGTGTCTCACCTTAGTTGGATGGCAGCTTCGGTTGGACCGCCTTACAATTTCACACTCTGCCTGCCACTCATCAAGGCCATTTGTCACTTCACGTGTTACTGCAACATCTGGAGTGAAAGCAGAGTCTTTGAACCACAATTTGAGAGCGTGGTCTTGACACCCCAAGACACAACAAATGAACTTTGTGCTGCTCGAGAGGTCCCACAAATGAATAACCGCTGTGGCAGAGGCTCCTTGAGGCGAATCTACTATGAAAACATTTACCTTGAACTTGCAAGGTAGAGCACATTAAACTTTAATCTATATTATTGAAACTTTAAATGCCTTTATTGCATATAACGTTGTGTGTATGCGCCAATTAAATGCATTCTAGATTTTCACACCTCCACAACTCAGGTTACGACAACGTAGCTGGCTTGCGGAGGTGTGGGGCCATTTAAGCTTGCTCTAAGGTTTCATCTAATTCATATTTTGTTCTAAAATAATTTCACAGCTGCATTTGTAAATGAAGCCTTTTCCATTAAGGCACAAGTACCAACGAAATGCCTAGGGCCATCGCTTTATTGGTACCATCCCACTCCGAGTAATGCTTCCAAGACTGTGTTATTGGTCGCTGAAAATCCCCCAAGTCGCTCCAAATGCTTCCAGGTTTGAAGTAGAAGCCTGCCAACAAAACAGCGGTGAACATTGAGCACGTGGGGTGTTTTTTTGTGCATGTGCATGTGTCCGAGCGTGCAATTATACCCTGGAAAACCAACAAGACATACACGAATGACATGGGTATGCAAAACCCATGCAACAAAGATGCCTGGTTGCTTATTTTGGAAAACTTTAGCAGACCGTTGATACCCTGATAACCTTTGGAATGCCTCATGCAATTGTGGGGTTGTGTTTATTGCTGCTACGCCTGCCCATAAAGCCATACACTCAACAGATGTGTTCATATACATTACCACCGGGTATGTTTGCACGGTTGGGTTGTTATAGAGCGCTTTGATGTGCTCGGAAACGCTCCTAGGGCGTGGAGCGAAACGTCGGACATCACGCCGAACAACGCACCATAACAACCCGAAAACACATCCGACAGCCCTCTGAGTTGATTTTTTTTCGAAAACTCCATCTATTATGTTACACTCTCCAGGGGGGCGAGGGGGGGGTGGGCACTGCCTCAGATTGAGTTACCAATGACTGGCATGTGCCTCGGGCAAGACGTTCGGCATCGACACGGCCAGCAACAAAAGGTGGCCCAAGCGCCTCGCGCGCGACCGTACGGCATCGCGAAGCCAAGTTCGCGAGGTTTTTTTTTGTCATAACAACACAAGCTTCGCATGCATCGTCACTGACGGACTTACTTGACGATATATCTCCCCCCACCCCAACCCCTTCCCCACCAATAGTAATCACCAGCCGAAGCTTTACACTGGTCGGCAGTCGCCGCTCGTATTACAACCGCACCGTGTGGAGCTGTGTAACAACTGTTGATTACGGCGCTTGCATTGCAATCAGGCCAGCAATCACGTGTACATGTAGCGAGGCTGCAGGGCAGGCCTTTGCCATGTCCCGTTCAATTAAAGCGCACGTGTAAACAACATCGGGTCATCGTAACGCCGCACAGTCCAATGGTTTGTTCCCACGCACCACTTTTTTTGTCGTCGTCGTCTTTATAATTCTAATTATTAAAGCGCTTCCAGCGAGGTGAACCCTGTGCGGGAGACCGTCGGGTGCTTACAGGTGCCACCGTGAGAGGATGGCGAGAGGCTTAGGGGGATGCCCTTCATCCAGCAGTGGACTGACCGTGGCTCATGAAGAGGATGGTTACGTGAAGGCTTGGCTGCCGATGGACAAATTGTTGCGCAACAGCACCGACCTCTAATCTCACGCGCCGCGTTACCTAACCACAGACAATGTCATTGTGAATAAAGTAGAGTTGCTTGGTTTAAAAAAAGTGTAAAAAGAGCACACGAATAACAGCAGGCTGTGACTGCACACATTGGTACGTGACATCGTATCTCATTGTTTAATGAAGTGGAGGTTAATCTAATTTGTCACGGTCCGTTTGCCGGCTATTTTTTTTTGTAACACGGCAGATCTGTGACGCTTCGTGGGCAAGGCAACAGCAACAACAGAGCAAAAACAACAAAACGCGAATTTTGCAGAGAACGAGCGGAGAAGGTGCTTGAAGGAATATTCCACACCTAGCGCACCAGCGACGTATCAGTCGTAAACGACAACCACATTACAGTGTTCAATCATAGCTGGTGGTGTCGATGATAATGTTCGGGGTTTTTTGAGCAATTTGGTAGAAGCCAGAGGAATCTTCCTGGACTTTATTTGGCGCTGGACCCGATGTGGGTCAACACACCGCGCATCGGAAGAGCCACACACGACGATGCTGGAAATGGACTGGCCCCACTATTTTTGTTCGCGACATATCCACGAATCGCCACCACCACCACCACCCGCCAACCAGTGACGGATTAAGCTCGTGCGGGGCCTGTAGCATATGTTATAAAGGGGCCCTAAATAAAAAAAAAACACGTAAATATTAAAACATACATTTTTTTACTTGCATGGTAAAATAATTGTACGCTTTGGTTCTTTCGGTAAAGTCACGTAGGTATAATTTCTACCCACGTGACTTTACCGAAATAACCAAAGAGTATGGATTCCTGCAGTTACGAAAGCTTCAAATCAAGATTAAAATAATTGTAGTTTTTCATTTGCTTATACAACCAGATAACACGACAAATCGCTCACCTTAAACACCCAGTCGTTCGTAAAAGTTGAAGGCGGTATAGTGCTATAGTAATGGAGCAAGTGCAGAATCACTGAACCCGAATTCATAGCTTGAAAGCGTTTTCCGCGGGGCCCTTGAAAGTGCGGGGCCCGTAGCTACTACTACATATGTAGTAGCTACTACTACTACATATGTAGTAGCTACTACTACTACTACATATGTAGTAGCTACTTTTGCTCCGATGATAATCCGGCACTGCCCCCCCCCCCCAACTCCAAGGAGTGCGACGATGCTGTAACGTGCGGGAGGCGAAATGCGTAAAAAGGAAGTTGATCGAAACTCCTGGACAGGTCTCACCCCCGAGTGGGTTTATCCACCGGGGATGATTCGAGCCGAGTAATTACCAGGGCAGGAGGGTTTATCCATCGCACGCCGTCGCCACGACCGCGCTTAGTCGTCGTCTCTCGTGTTTGTTTGTTTGAGCGACCCTGGCAAGAGCCAAGCGTGCCCGTGGAATGCACCCGGCAGTTATAGAGCCAGTACCGTTTACCTAGCGATGCATTGTAGTCAATAAACAATATCCCCAAGGAAATGACCCGCCTCGCAGTACGCGTTTCGTGCAGAGTACACGTTTGTCAGTGGGGTACAGGGGAGGGGTGTGTTTATGAACTATTTATGTAGTTTTCTTTCCACAAGCACTGTACTGTGCCACGCATGAGGTGTGTGTGTGTGCGCGCGCAGGCTGACATCGTCCCGCATGGGCGTGCGTGCGAAAGAGTTTTGAGCGCACGTGTTCCAGGTTACGACGCGAGTTTCGCAGGACCCCAAACCCCACGCAATGCGTACCTATGTGGTGTGTGTGTCTGTGTGTGTGTCTGTGTATCTGTGTGTATCTGTGTGTATCTGTGTGTATCTGTGCCTGTGTGTATCTGTGTGTATCTGTGCCTGTGTGTATCTGTGTGTGTATCTATATCTGTGTGTATCTGTGCCTGTGTGTATCTATATCTGTGTGTATCTGTGCCTGTGTGTATCTGTGTGTGTATCTATATCTGTGTGTATCTGTGCCTGTGTGTATCTGTGTGTCTGTGCATCTCTGTGTGTGTATCTGTGTCTGTGTGTATCTGTTGTGGGGAGCGATAGTGTAGCGGTTAGAGCGCTGTGCTACGAACCCGACCAAACCCGGGTTTGATTTCCGCTCACGGCCAACACCGGTGACGATTACACTATGTTACACAATTTTTGTTCCTGGGTTCTAAGTGATATTTAGTAATTGCATATGCCTAAAAAGTTTAGAAAATGGCAATTATTCCCCACAAAATTGTTTTTTTGTGAACAGGACAGTGATATAATAGTTGTACGTCTTTTGGCGTCTTCTGGTCCAACACCAGTGGAGACTAGGCTCTAAGAAAAGCCGTCTCGGGTGTGGACCAATCAAATTCAAGGACAGTGCCAACATTATTATCAGAGTTGTCTTTTTTGTTTGCATTTTGACTGCTTGTGTTGTGGTTATTGCAAACATGATGCCTTGAATAAAGGTGTCAGTTTTTATGCCAGTTAAAAGGGTAAAACCTATTATTATATCTTGTTACTGGCAAAGGAGGTCTCAAAATGTGTTGTGGTTATTGCAAACATGATGCCTTGAATAAAGGTGTCAGTTTTTATGCCAGTTAAAAGGGTAAAACCTATTATTATATCTTGTTACTGGCAAAGGAGGTCTCAAAATGTAAAGGACAATGATATTTTGAAATTTACCTATTTTCAATGAGAAAACGGGCGAATTTGTGTATTTCATTCACATAAAGTCAGAAAAAAACAACATATGAGTCAAAATTTACATGTATTTATACTAAAGTAATACAAAAATGACTACAAAAGATTTGGAAGTGAGTCGTTTTTCGAGATTTACGATTACATTGTGAATCACTTTCACGAATCAGCCCCCAAAGGTAGTCTCCCATCATGTTCTCGTTATACTGTCTTTGGTAGCGGCGTTCAAAGTCCAGTATATCCTGGTGGAAGCGCTCGCCTTGCTCCTCCGAGTACGCTCCCATGTTCTCCTTGAATTTATCAAGATGAGCATCAAGGATATGGACTTTGAGGGACCTACTACAGTCCATTGTGCCGTAGTTCTTCACCAGAATCTCAACCAGCTCCACATAGTTTTCGACCTTGTGATTGCCCAGGAAGCCACAAACCACTGCAACAAAGCTGTTCCAAGCTGCTTTCTCCTTACTAGTGAGCTTCTTGGGGAATTCATTGCACTCCAAGATCTTCTTTATCTGTGGTCCGACGAAGACACCGGCTTTGTCCTTTGCCTCAGACAGCTTAGGGAAGAAGTCTTGAAGGCTGCCGACTCCTTATCTACAGCTCTGACAAATTGTTTCATAAGGCCCAATTTGATGTGCAGTGGTGGCATCAGCACCTTCCGGGGGTCCACCAGTGGCTCCTACTTGACGTTCTTCCTCCCCACAGAGAACTCGGTCCGCTGTGGCCAGTCCCGCCTGTGGTAGTGCGCCTTGGTATCTAAATATTTAGTAGTCATTTTTGTATTACTTTAGTATAAATACATGTTAATATTGATTACTGGTTTTTTTCTGACTTTATGTGAATGAAAAGACACAAATTCGCACATTTTCTCATTGAAAATAGGTACATTTCAGAATATCACTGTCCTGGTCACAAAAGCAAAGTTTGTGGGGAATAATATCAATTTTCTGTACTTTTGAGACCTAAGCAATTAGGAAATAACAATTACTACCCAGGAACAAAAAAAAATGTTATACAGTGTTATCTGCACTGGTCATGGGCCTCCTCTCGTTCGACTCGGCCGACGCAGTCTCAATTGAGTACCGGGTGTGGTGTGTAAACATCGCCACGAGTGAGACGAAGGAGGCCGGGCGAGGTGCTGACCACCCGCCCCCCCCCCCTCCTGTGCCGTGCCGGCCTTCATAGGTGCTGCTCGCTAACGGCACTTGCCCCCTACAGTCTTTGCGGAGGATCTTAGCCTTCGTGGCACGCATATACATGGCTTGATTTCCCGCTTGATGTGGAAACGCTTTCGAGGTTGGCTTGGAGTAGATAGCGATAATCAGCACAAGGCACTACCACAATAGTGGAAGGTACTCCCTATATATAAAAATCCTGGACGCGGTTGTTGCGTTCCTGAAGAACACCGCATTATGGAAAAATCGCGTTTTGACAAATAATAAATAATCAAGGGTAAGGCGCAGTTCGCGATAACACGTGAGATGCGTACGCAGGCTGAGCAAAGACTGAGGCGCGTGGGTAGCATCTAGAAGCATCCAGCAGCATCCCGCCTCGTGCGATGCTACGCCGAGGCAGCCGTACGTACAACCGCTAATTCCTACTCGCGCTGCGACGTAGTTCTGTTCGCTCAATCGCGTTATATACAATTCGCATCCGTGTTATAAAAAAGATGCTTTCCCTAATACATTCGTCGCGTCGTATCTAATTCGCGTTATGAAAACCACGCATTAACCTATGTTCTCATAATCGTAAGAGGGCAAAAGAAGACGAGACGGATGTGGAGTGACAAAACAATTCCCGGCACAGCGTTCCGGACTGCTCCTGCTGAAATTAAGCACTGGTCCTGTAGGAGCCGATGTAGGGGATTGTGACGACAGACAACGTTGTGGCTTTTTTTAAGCAATGTGCATATACGTTGTCAATCCACTTTCTGGTTGGAGATCACTCGCCACTGATGTTAACCATAGCTGGGATTCGATCGCAGGTCGCCGGATTCATAGCGCAGTGCGCCACTGCTAACTTCCTATATTTACTGTGTCCTATAATTATATGACTTTACATATTAGGTTTTATTGTTCAGCTGTAGTTGGCTTATCAGGTCAACTTTATCTTGGCTGTGACCTTTCATAAATAATTTGATAGTGTAATCTTCACTGCTGACAGTCCATCACAACATTTCCATATTTCCCTTGAAGTTGCCTTTTTTGTTATTTGGTACAAACTTTGAAACAAACCTTCCAAGAGTTCCACTAAACCAAATTCACCACTCCACCGCTCTATGCAAATCCCATTGAGTACGTACACCAAGCAGATGGAGGAGTGAAATCAGCTCGTATGTGCAGTTGCTCGCTGGATTATTCCATCGCGGGATTGTGAGAGGTAATGACCGCTTGAGGAATTCATCATCCAGCAGTGGATTGACCATGGCTGATGATGATGTCCATATCAGCATATTGCACAACAAAAGTTTCATTAAGATCAATTTACATCCTTCGAATGTTCGGTTTCCAGACATCTGTCTAACTTCTAGACATAGGCCATCTCATAGAATTACCTACGTATTTATCTCTTGAACACGTTAAAGACAAAAATACAGAACATTTAAGCCTTCTTCTGGCACCAGGTTATTCATTTAATTCTTAAGGACACCTCCCTTATAAGCACAAGGCTTTATCACGTGGGATTTGCAGCTGAGATTTACGCTGGATTATATTATTAAACGTTAGCAGCTCCTCTGTTTATATTTTCTGCCAAATTCGCAAAGCAGCACGAGGCAAAGCTAAACCTTGGTCCGCTGTATGAAACATCGGCACGATGTTATTTAAATGTACCCGTGTACATATATATACGAGATGACAGATCAAAGGGGACCCATGCTGCGATTTGGGGAAATTGCCCCAGAGGATAAAGTGCAGGAAACCAGCGTTTACAGCCAATGATTACTCAGTTTTCTGCAGGAGCGGGGGTTGGGGGGGACTTGCAGCAAGCGGTCACAAGTCCTGGTGGTAATCTCTGTGTCAGACGTTCTGAGCCGAGGAGCCCCAAACTCGCTAATATAAAAACAAACCCACTTCGTCAGCCAATATCGTGTGTGCTCATTCTTGTCCACTGCGGTGCACGTTTGCGTGAAAAAACATATGTCGTGTTGAAATGCGCATCGAGACAGCAATCATCTACTATATATAGACCCTCATCCATTGGCGGAGATTCCACGTTCCTGTGGCAAGGTGAGTCTAGTCTTAGGACAACCACCGTTGACTCGCTCACAAAGTAGTAACACCCCCCCCCCCCCCGTTCTATCCACCGTGGATGCCTGATGGGCTTGAGTCGAGCCACTCGCTCTACCGATGTGCCATCCTGGAAGGTTTAACGTATACGTTAGCATAGGTCGGCTACATTACAGAACACTAGTCACTCTTTTGTGGCTTCTTTTTCAGAGTTTCATGAATGTCTTTGCCGAGTGCTGACACTCTTTTTCAGAAGCCTCATGTTCTCATTGATGGGAAAGGAGGCTGTGCAGGAGTTGGCACTTTCAGAAGAAAACATAATCATCAAGGAATGCCTCAAACCCTTTTGGTGAAGATGGGTTGTGTAAAAGGGATGTTTGAAACAAGCGTTGAGCAAATTGGAGAGCTCACCAAAAAGTCTATTAATCCACAACAAAACATCGTAGTAGACTCGTTTTGTGGTCGATTATTCTTTGGAAAAGACAGCCGGCCCCGAAACATCCTTCCTCTTGAAGACAGGAAACCCCCTTGCAAGCCACGCCCAGCATGACGCAAGCCACGCCCAGCATGACGCATGTGGTGATAATGCCGATGATGTCACAAAGACCCAACTATCCGCCTCCTGTCCAGCGTCACATGTGGTGTGATACTTTTCATTCCTTCCCCCCCCCCCCCCCAAAACCACTTCAATCGAACCCATAATTGGTAGGAGTAATCGATTACTCGATGGTATAGCCCCAGCTCTAGACGGGAGCATCCGGGGGGAAACCTCAACACTCACCGGGGACGGTGGGGGATAAACATGTATTCTCACAGACGGTTGTAATATTTTTTTTATTTTTGCTGTACTACACTTTACTTCCCACCTTGTCGACACAATCCACAAATCCAGCCTCCAAAATGCCACCACACCCAGCACCGCTGTAGATTATACAGATTATTGAGCCGACCTATATATAGCGGCCTACACACGTCAACAAACAGAGGGAGCCCCCCGCTAATTGGTGAGAAGATCCCCTATAAATATATCTTTTTTTTTACGAAGGCCCAGAAAATGTCAAGAAAAGAGAAGCATCGTAAAATAACCCTCAACAATCGGAACGCGACAGTTTCCTCCGAGGCTATTGTGTGCTGCGAATACCAGAAACGAAAGGCGATTGAAAAAAAAAGGCTACACTTTACAATGAGGAGGAAAAGGGCGCGTGATTTCGTGGGAGAGCACACGAGCCGGCCAAATGCGAGCGCTGGTCAGTTCGTCACCTTACCCACCAGTATACTATCCCTTTCACTGAGCATGGTGCTAGTCCTGTTCCTGACCCCAATCAAACAGGTCCCTGCAGGGTGGGCTGGTAGGAACATTGGAATTTTGCGCAATTTTATTTTTACACCCCAACAGCACGAGATTTCACTTCGTGAAAGTATTGAAAGGGGACGGACGGACGGACATATTAATCGATTGCAGGCTGGTACACTCAGTTTACAACTTCGTTCCTACCAGTACCAGTATAACTAACCAAACTATCCAACGAGCCGTTAGTGACAGCCCTCTCACTGACGCGAGACTAGGGCTGAACGATTTGGGGGGAAATATCTAATTGCGATTTTTCTGACAGATATTGCGATTTGATTTGCGATTAAATTGTTTTAAGTCAAGCTTCAGCTCAATATTCACTGTGTAACAGATTTAAAACGTGATGGAGCATTACCACATGATACTATCAAAATATGAACTGCTCTATATATTCTAATTCAAGGATGAGAACTTAAAAGATATGAATTGCTTCCAACATGTATTTATTAAAATGTTTTAATTGAAACAGAACAATCAAACATAGAACAATTGTTAAGTTAAATAAAGAAAGTTATAATACTAATACGAAATAAAACAATTGCAATAAGAAAGTAATAGGACTTTTCAAATCGCAAAACATCGCAGCCTTTGCGATTTGTTAATGGCATTGTTTCAAATTGCGATTTCGATTTGAAATCGATCAATCGTTCAGCCCTACTCTAGACTTACCCCTAACCGTAACTAACTGGCCAACCAACTGCAAACTCTTTAACTTGCCTTAATATTACCACTAACCTTAAATAGCCACTAGTAGTCGCCGTCTCATTGACCAAAACTGTCACCAGCGAGCCAGCCACGAGTGCTAGCCCTCTCACCAACTTTAACATATTAACACCGTAACAGCCATCCACGAGTAAGTTACCAGCCTTCTTACTGACCGGAATAGCCAGCCAGTCACAAGTACTAACCCTCTTAATGACCCATACTAGAGGTGTTTGGGTTAGATCGCGTAAATATATACATGTGTCGTTAAAACCCGCCACCACCCGACACAGCCAACTAGTAAGGATTGTCACGTAAACAGAACGTGGCCAATTCGTGACAACCCTTACTAGTTGGCTGTGGCGGGTTTAATGACACATTTATATATTTACACGATCTAACTCAAAAAACCTATATTATGGATGATATTGGTCGCGAAAGCCTACGTGTTAAACCTCTCAAGGACATAACGTGAGAACGAAGTTCAACATACGTCACATTATCCTGAACATTACTCAACCGTCCACTCATAGTGTACTTTCACACTCTCTCACTAACAATTTCCCTAACCAACCAGCCACTAGTACTTGCCCTTAGACTAACGCTAACCGGAACCCAATATACCTTTGCTACTAGTCTACCTGCCCTATTAACGACCATAGAACTCGATCTCGGACGCTTACCGATTAGCTAGGACCCCCATCGACTCTTTCATTCCAATTTCAGTTTAGCTGTTAGCGACGTCACACCGCCCCGGATTAGTTGGGAGAGTGGTGCCTTGGGAGGGGGTGGGGTGTGGAGGGGTGGGAGGTGGCGGGGGTGAAGGAGAGGGGGTGGTAGAGGAGAAGGGGTGGAAGGAAGGGGTGTGTGTGGGAGGGTGTCGCGCTGCACGTGGATGGACGCGCGTCACCCGCAGTGACTCATTCGCGCCTTTCTCTCGGGGTGGCCCGATCCGGAACGTGTCTGGGTGCGAACTTTAATAACGTTTCAGTGAATTACGGTGCATATCACTCTCTGTCAACTACCAGACAAGTCACCCAGGATGCGGACGATGCTGTCGGGTCTTGGAAACAAATCAGGCGTTGAGCCTGATTCTCAGCAGCTATTGCGTCGTCTTGCGTAGTGGGCTTTTTCTCTAGGTATCCGTGGAATTTTCCCACATGAAGCCAATCTGTATTCATGATTTTTTCTAAACCTCTTAATGCTGCATATCCCCCCCCTCCCTCCCCCACACTTTTCTAAGTATATAGAGGACATTAGTATATCATTGTTGGACAAAGTGTTTCAGAAGAAGTGCACAGAATAGGGAAATTCTGCAGTATAGTAATACATCCGTATACGGTACTCAAACGTTATATACCTTAGGTGTATGTATCTGAATAAAACGATTATTCCGCAACGCCATTGTGACCTGCGCTACCACAGTACATCGCAGGGTGAGCCGTGGGAGATTGACGGCGAATTGGGGAAGATCTTCATTCGGCCGTTTGAATTGATCGATACTGCTGATGATGATAATATTACTCATTGGGTTTTTCGGTAAAGTCACGTATGTAGAAATACAATAAAATTATATTAAAACAAAAAACAATCACGACGTTTCGATCAAAACGCAAGCGATCTTCATCAGGTGTCAAGAAGATCGCTTGCGTTGTGATCGAAACGTCGTGATTGTTTTTTGTTTTAATATAATTTTATTGTATTTCTACATACGTGACTTTACCGAAAAACCCAATGAGTAATTTTATGCAGTCACGAAAGCTTTAATACTTTATGATGATAATATTGCCGATGTTACTATTGTTATTCAACAGGTGGAAAGTTCCGAATGACACAGATTCGAGCAATAGCTCTTAACAATGGCCTATTTTTTTTCCTTGCACCACTTCCAATGAAACCGAAATATTAAGCGACTAGCTTGTTTGAAATATTAAAGATGCACATTAACGTTTTCTTGTGTGATTCACCCGTCCATGATTATTAATGACGGGGTGGGGGAGGGGGAGCTCTTTCGCAGTGACGTCACGCACGGATGTAGCACTGTGCTGTGTAGATATATTTTTTACCGTCACTTTCTGTAAAGAAAAGTCATATTTGAAGTGACTTTGCGTAATACATTATTTAATTTAGCTCGACCTTCCTCTGCGTTAATGTAAAAATCCAGTGGGTTTTTGTTTTTTTGCTTTTATTTTTAATTTAGTTTCATTTAAATTTATTGTAAAAAATATTTTTATTATCTATCTACGTGGCTTTACGGAAAGAAGCAAGAATATGTAAAAATCCACCCATTCATGTGAATATTAATGAAGGGGGGTGGGGCTCATTTGGAGTGACTTCACGCGGGGGGGGGGGGGCTCCTGTGGAGTGACGTCTCGCACGGGACACATTCTTGGATCATTATATGAGCATATATATTGTGAATCACTGAAGAATGTGCTCATATGGGTCACATTATTAGTCAAATAGCATAATTTTGTAATGCCCCAGCAATCCCTTGTCGGCAAAACAACACATTTTAACGACGCATTTATATGTACGCGATCTAGCCCAAAAAAAGATATTGATGAAGACTAAGCGTGTTTTGATCGATTAATCTACTGAATAGACGAGTAATGGCACAGCTTGAATCCCGTTGTCTTCTCCCGTGCAAAATACTCCGTTACAATTATAAACGTGACCGGAGAACGTGAAGCAACGGGGTGCTAACATCCCCCATCTCCAGTGCATTTTATATATATATGTGTAAAGGGTTAGGCTTGGCGGCCAACCCTGTGTCTGTGTGTGGGGTAGCCTGCCAGAAGTCTGAACGACTTCACTGGCAGGCCAAGTTTAACAGTAGCAGAACCACTGACAACTGACTTGATCGGAGACGCCACCACGCCAATCTGATTGGAAGGCATCGGAGCATTCAAATCAAATTGGTGCAAAGAGAAGAGGCGGGATGATTAAAATAATTAATAAGGGACAGTTGATAACCGTTGGAACAGGGAACTGGAAGAAATATGAGAACCTGCTAGAAAGGGGGGTACAGGATATACAGGGTGTTTGAAAAAGATGGACCCGATTTGAAATCTCTATATCTCTGCAACCACGAACCGCCCATGAATGAAACTCTTACCACTTGAAAGGGCGGGGCATAGAGAGGGTGGGAGCATAGAGAGGGCGGGGCATAGAGAGGGCGGGGCATAGAGTTTCAAGCGATTACCGCTTGATGCCTCTCCCAGCGCACAAACAGCCCCTAGCCTCAGTCATTCGCAAAATGGTGACCCCGCAACACAAGGGGCGTTTTGCGTTCATCGTGAAATATACTGCTTTGAAATTGGGTCTATCTTTTTTAAACACCCTGTATAAGGGGACCGAGAGAGAAAGAGCTCAAAGTGCATTGTAGAGTGAAGCCTCTCTATAAGTATGGTCTGTGATTGCACATTGTCTGCGAATAAACTATACAGTTGAGCTATACTTACCTCGTCTGAAGATATTTTCATATATATGCATTTGCATTGCGACTAATGTAATACTTTATTTTATACTTGATTAATGCCCATTTATTCCAAAAGTAATTCGCTATTTTGCTTTAATTTATAGTTTGTGTTTATTTATGTGTCGTCGATGCTGTGTTTTTTTTACCTGGACGAATGTTTAAATAATAATAATAATACTTGCGGGTTAACCCCCGGGATACCCTCGCATATAAGAATCCAGTGACTTGTGTCATCTTGACGGGGCTCTTTCCGAATTATCGTGGTAATTAATATAAATGTACCACTATCATCACCACTTTTTTATAATGGGGAAGCACCCACAGCAATAATAATTAGCATCGTCCCATTGCAAGCAGCCTTGTTGCACGAAAGCAAGTTGTGTCTAAGTTCACATTGACCATTGTGACCTTTGCTACCGGGTGATGAGAAATATCCTCCACGGGTGTCGCCTGCCTTCGTAGCTGTGTGATTTCATCAGAGGAAGCGAATCTCCCACCCAACAGTGCTCCAGACACAGATACGTCAATGGTGGTGAGGGTTGCAAAGTGATCTGTGACTGCGTGGAAAGTATTCAACTTCCAATGCTGTAGATTTCGGCACGAATCAACAACTTAAAAGTGGATTGGCACAGTGCTTGGTTCGTTTCCACCGGTCGGCAACACGGCTCAGCCCGACCCGACTTGGCACGGCACAGTTCGGGTCTGGCTTCTGGTGGTTCGTGGAAACGCGGCACTAAGGCTATGTCCAGCGGTGAAATTAGCCAAATAATTTATTTATTTTGCGACTGCATTAGACGTGTGTACGTACTGTGAACAGTGAACAGAAGCAGTCGGTTACTGTACCTCAGGGCCCGGCACTTTTGTGGGACATTTTTAGGTCACCCCTTGAGCACCGCTTTGCTGCAGTCGTTAAATACGAAACACACCGTGGAGGCAGCGAAAGAGAGAATCCCCACCTCCTGCTGCCTAACCCCATCCCAGTCACACACACCCACACCCGTGCCCAGACAAGGCGCCGGTTCCTTCTCAATACCTTCACTCCTAATTTACTCACAGCTGCCAGTCTCAAAGATGTAAAAAAAAATGCCAGCCAGGTGCATTATTGAAACGTCCTGATGATGATGATGAAAATATATCTCTACGCAGGGGGAAAAAAAAAAACTTGGATCATCAGCCATGGACAACGATGATCGTAACTGATGAGTTACAAAAAGGATGAAAACCGGTCGACAATTCTGTCTTTGTTTCACTGCTGCCTGTTGGCTATTTTTTTTAGTCGCCGGTCTAAAATGACAAAACGGCCACGCAGTGCAGTTCTATGGAGCTGGTGGTCTGGATAAGGCTGAACGATTTTGTACATGCAGTGCACATCTGTGTCATTAAACACGTTTCTACTTTTCCCACTCGACTACCTGGTTGTCAATCCTTCATACAACCCCATTCTGTACTCATATGCATCCCAGGTTTTTGTTTATTTTGTTCATCATCAGTCATGGTCAATCCGCTGCTGGATGAAGGCCTCCTCACAAGTCACCGGCATTTCCCACGGTCCGGCTGAGCTGAGCTGATTTGTATGTATGTGTAATGACGCCGACACACGTGACTTATTAAGAGCCTTTGTTCAGACACAGCACTAACGATACCCAGGCTTGGTTATTGAGGCTTGCACTTCGTCTTCTCTCCAACGTCTCTTCTCCTTGTGCTGTCCCCTTTTATACCTCCCAAGCCCCCTCTCTGGAAGCTTCCATCACCTCACTCCCTTTGGCCAATCCTGACCCTTCCCCGTCAACCGTTGTCAACCGTCCTTTTAAAATCTTTCCTCCAATCCTTTTCAAGCTTGCCTCCTGACCAATCACAGTGGAGGCCTCTCCGCACCAATGAGAGGCCTTGGCCTACTTCCTGATTGTCTCACCGTATGCTTGTGTCAGGTAAACAGTCTGTTATCTCGATCATTACATCACCTCTCCCCCTTTAAAAAAAAAAAGCCATCCCGGCTAACACCAGGGAGGAAATGACCAGACCAACAGGCCCTGGAAAGGAAAGAAGAACTCTACCCACCAGAACTTGGTGACCTCCTCACAATGAGCCCTTGTGTCTGACTTGTGGCAATAAGCAATTAGATGTAAAAAACAATGTATGGTGTGAATGATTTGGCTGCTTCGATTTTGCACGTCCCACAATTAGTAACACAACAACAGGAGGATTCTGGAAACAATAGGTTGCGACCCTCTCCTGGACCGTTACGAACATGTCAGTGCAACCGTGTCGAGGATGAAGGGTAGGGAGAAGTTGGGGCATGCTACGGGCGGAGCCGCGTTAAAATGGTATTTTCCTCCTCTTCCCAGTGAAACTTTAGATTTTTTTTCCAGTTAACGCATGCAAGGGCTTTGCAATTGTAGCAAATTGTGGAACGAACCAGCGGTAATATGAGGTAAACCCAACAAAATTGCACACATCACCCGCAGATGTAGGGATCGACCAATTATACACACACGTGGTTTTCTCAGGATCAGTAGTAATACCGAAGCGCTCACAACATGACCCAAATATAGCACAGAAGTTTGCATCAAATGACATTTCGAAGGTTTTAGTTTTAAGTTGGCTGATTGTACCCTGGAGAATACCGCACGCAATGGCTGCAAATGTTCATAAAAATGCGACCAAAAAACAATGACGTCATCAATATATAAGGCACGAATCCCATTGCAATCCCACTACAACCAATTCCATCAGCGTTTGGAATGTGGCTGGTGCTGTTTGAAGACCCATTGGGAGACAATTACATTGGTAGAGCCTTTGAGGTGTACGGAACACTGGTTTGGGTTTGGAAGCCTCATCCAGGAAAAACTGCAAAAAATCCGGAGAGCAAGTCCAGCATGGAAAAAAAAATTGCCCCTGATAATGCGTCTAACGAGTCGTCAATACGTGGGAGCGGATATGCATCCATCAATGTATCTTATTTAGGCAGCGAAAATTGACGCAGAAATGCAGGCTGCCACCCGCTTTTTTAACAAGCACAACAGCAGCCTCCCAAGGACTAGTAGATGGAGAAATGATCTCCGCCACTAGCATGTCGTCCACCACATGTGCTTTCTCAACCGGGCTCATACGGTATGAATTTAACCAAATAGGGGGTGAATTTCCCATGTCAATGTGATGTCAAAGACGTCCGACCTATGCCATGCCCCTTGCTGAATATATTGGAGAATTGCAGGAGTAACGGTCTTAGTTGGTTCCGTTGCATTTCTGACAGTTCTGTATTCTATCACAAAGTTTGTCGAACCAATTTTCGCGCGAGGGGCTAACTCCACCGATGGTGCCCTGGCCACTGTTCCAGGAGTTCCTGGCTCCCTGGCTTCCACAACAATCGGCCGGGTTGCTCCGGCCGCCTATTCTCCAGCGCTCCCGGTCTCTCCTTCCTCCCAGTGAGCTGCAGCACCAGCTGGGAGACGACGTCCATGAGGTGGTCGATCCGCCCCTTCAACCGCTCCCATCCTTGGGTACCAAGCGGCGCACAGTTGAGTGGACGCTCTGGGTACTGCGGCTGCTCCGGCTCGGTCGTCACTAGCGCCGCCGCAGCCCCTCCTGCTTCCCAGAGGTTGATCTCCAGGTTGTCGCCAGGTACGTTCTGGATGAAGACATCTTCATCATCTGATGTCGTCGGTGGGTTGTTCTGTCAGCTTGGGTGCAACATTCTTTAATAACCACACTTCTGACACCAGTTGAAGTGACACCGACACATGATGTGACTTATTAAGAGCCTTTGCTCAGACACAGCACTAACAATGCCCAGGCTTGGTTCTTAGGGCTTGAACGCCGTCACCTCTCCTACGTCCCCTCTCCTTGTGCTGTCCGCTTTTATACCTCCCAAGCCCCCTCTCTGGAAGCTTCCGTCACCCCACTCTCTTCGGCCAACCCTGACCCTTCCCCACCAACAGTTGTTAACTGTCCTTTTACAGTCCTTGAAAATCTTTACTCCAATCCCTTGCAATCTTGCCTTCCGACCAATCACTGTGGAGGCCTCTGCAACAATGGGAGGCAATGGCCTTCGTCTTGTATGTCTGACTGTACGCTTGTATCATGCAAGCCGTCTGTTATCTCGGCCATTACCTATGTATGTTGAACATCTTTCGCACTGTACACATCATCTCTCAATTCCCCCGTGGACGTCCTGATCTCGGTCGTGTTCCTTTGGAGAAAGTCACTCTACGATTAGCACGGTTTGCTATGTATTGTGCGTTTGAAGTTCAACGTACATACATACTCTCTGTGTCAAATCGCCTTGCTTAGACAGAGGCACACATTACGCAAACCAAGTTTACATTACCACCGTCTTGTCAATTCCATCATCGCCATCCACTTGTTAATAGAACGCCACATACACTTTATATACAGTACTGACATTTCTCAAATGCATAATCATATTTTAAAACAAAGGAAAGTGGTCTTGGGCATGACACACATTGCAATGAGGAATGATGATGATGATGATGGCCGATGGACGAGACTCATGACGGAATAACAGGTAAAGGAGGAGAACACCGCCTGAGCAGACGCACACAGTGGAGATGGGGCGATGAGATCATCTCGTTTGCAGGAGCGACGCGAATTGTGGCATTGCGATGTGATGGGAGGTGAGGCCTTCATTCAGCAGTGGATAAAGCATGAATGACAATGGCAGGTTGTAACCTATAATGGTCCTGTGCCATGTCATGCTTTTGTAGTTAAACACCCTTTACAAGCCCTGTTCAGTGGGCGTCAAAAGAAAATAGAGCTTTAGATGTCCAAAGAGCGTACGTAATAACCCTGTAGGTGTCACCTATGCATTGCTCATAGCATAATGCACTTCATTCAACACGCTCAGCATCTTAACTTATGTCACGCTCTGTGACTCCTGTGTACGCATGAGACACGCACAGACACACACTTTAGAAGAAGACAAAAACCGCAGTTGCCATAGCAATTAAACACGCGCGGCGTGACTCTGGCGGCATCTGGAATTACTCATCAGCATGATGATCATCAGCATCGTCGTCATCTCGAGAGAGAGGGAGGGAGGACCGCCAGCCGGTCAGTGACATAATTGCTCCGTCCGGCGACCCCAGGCGTGCGACTGCCAATTTACTCAATTACACAATTAGCAGTGCGTGCCTGCGTAGTGCCACCGTCAGTGTTACGGAGAACGCGCGTTTGAGCGGAAGTTTTTGTTTGTTTGTTAATTTCCGTAGAAAGTATGCCATCCTCCTCCCCCCCCCTCTCTCCTCCAATTCCACGACGCCCCCCACCACCCACGCCTACGCCACCACCCCCCACCCACAACCCCCTCCTCCCCCCCCCCCCCCCACAGTTACGGGTGTGGTGGGCACCCCCTCCACCCAAGCCTCCCCTCTCCAACAACATAACCGCCCAATAGTGGCCCCGTGCGGCGGCGGCGGCTAAGGATGGGGCTCGATTCGTTGCACCGGTCGCTGGCGCACGTCTGGAGAATGCGCTCGGCGTGGCATCCCCGCAGTCGTTGCAACCGGAAGGTGACGCATGTCGAGTGCAAGTTGTGTGCGTGTGTGGCGTTTTGTGGTGGAGGAGGAGGTCTGTGGGGTGGGTGGGTGGGTGGTTCAGGGGGTGGCGTTTGGGTGAGAGGTGGGAGGGGGTGCATGTTGGGGGGGGGGGTGGTGGGGGGAAAAAGTGATCTAACCGCGACTTGACGAGACTTTCCACATTTCTCAAGGATTATATCTACGCATTTCCCCCAAAACCGTCTAATATAAATGGAGTGGCCGCGATTCGAGTCGGTATGTATTGTTTACTTTATGGCAGCGGCCGTGTAACATAAACAGGGAAGGGATTTAATTGCGAGAGGGATGCACTCAGACACAGGTGAATAACAGCGCCCGTTTGCGCCCTTCGCTCTATATATTGTTTTTGTACTCCTCGTCTCATCATCCACACTCGCTCTCTTCCTCCGCTTGGCTGCTTCGGGAGCTCTGCACTCGCTTCTCCCTTGCTGCTTGCTGCTGCTGCTGCTTTGTCAATTTCCCCGCACGTAGAAGCAACTCGCTAACACACTCCGTACAGACACACACACACACACTCCGTACAGACACACACACACACACAAGGGCTGCACCGCCACACACAGATTGCTCTCGTTACACGTGGTTCTCGCAACGACGGCGACGACGACAAAAAGTTGTATAGCGCCGATCCTCGGCGCCTGCTCGCTTCGTGTGCGAACGGACGCGATAAAGTGTTGCCGGTCGAGTCGTCTTTTTTTCTCTCTCTCTCTCACGCGTCTCCTCGCGTAACAATGGCACGCGCTTTTTTTCTCTCGTCCGCACAGGATTCTATGCGATTTTGACCATAATCTACATCAGCTTGCCGATGGGATTGTGCGTGCCGTTGCCGAGCAAGCCACCGCCACCGCCGATCTGCAAGATGGTGCAGATCATGACCTACATCGGATTGCGGATTAGCAACATCACCGAACACTACGTGGGTACCGCGCAGCGACGGCGGACGCTTCTCACATTCACGCACGCGCACACGCATTTTCCGTCCGTCCGTTCGCGCGTGCGTTTCGTCGCAGCGGAGACTGCGGGAGACTCCGTATTTGTTGCATCGATTTGCGTTGCATCCTCCCCGACCCACCGTGGCACGCGCGCGTTCATTCATCCCGACGCGAGCTTAAACTTTACGCTGCTGAAACTGCGTGAGCACGTTGCGCCCGTTGCGCCTGAGCGGTAGACAATGCGATTGATCGGTGGGGGTTTTTTTTTTTGCCCAATGAAGAATGACGAGTCGATTCATAATCGTACGGTTCCGTCGCTTAGAAGGAGCAATTTAAACAGAGGGACGTGATTTGTTCTTGCCCGAGGTGGCTCGGTTCTAGAACGATCAGCGCGCAATCGGACGTTTTGCGAATTCAAATCCTGGATGCGGAGGGGAGTGTGATTAACTCGGCCCATCATCCCTCCGGGGTCGATACAAATTAGCACCACATTGTGGTGGTGGGGTGGGTGGGGGGATTGGAGTCATCAGTGGTTGTCCCATGTCTAGACACGTTTCCCGGCCATACGAATGTGGAATTTCCACCATTGGCTCGGGGCCGTACAGAGGAGACGATCGCTGCCTCAAATGCTCTCTTGCGCAGACAATCCCTTTCCTTGACCCTTGCCTTAACACGAACGTAAGTTGCAGGAGGATTGTGAGCGATAAAATAACAACATTAGTCGGTCTGTAACTAGCTATACGTACGTATGGTAACCAACAGGATAAGGGGGTTGCCGACGACAACAAAAACAAACACGTGCGCGTGACCCGTGTTTGCAGCGACTCGCGATTTGATAAACACACGAACAGAGAAGGGGGGGTCTCTGATTATCTTCGGCGGAATTCCTCCTCTCGTGCTGGCAATCGTTCAAGCTCAACATTATGTCCGAGTTTGAATCGCGCCGTTTTCTTTTTTTTCCTTTCAGAGAAGTCAAACCATAAATGCGCTTTGTCAAACACACTGGCGCTGAGCTGTTGTCATGAATATTATTATGACTGTGGGCTACAGAGCAAAAAAAGCATTTCAAGCGCGGCAAAACAGCTATATCGTTTTTCCTTTTGAACGCGAAAAAAAACCGCCACGGACATATGGATACGCTGAGATGAATCGTGATGAATTACTTTCTCCGTTGTAGTTTTTTTTGTGGCCTTAGCGCTGGCAGGCATTCGAACAATATAGGGCGCAGTGTAGTTTCGGAGCTCATCTGTCACAAACCCATCAGCCAGTGACCCACTTGGACTCGGCAGCGTGGAACAGTGAACCATGGCGCAAAGAGCCAGGCAGGTATCGAGTCATTTGCTCTTGTTGAGATCTCCCCCATCGCTGTGGTTTTTTTTGTTGTTTTGCGAGAGTCACCGTATCCGAGCCTCACTCTCGGCGCTTCGAACGGCAGAGAACCTCGGGCCGCCTCCGTTCCTTTTGTGTCGTCGTTCCGCCCACCCCCTCGCGTGGCCGTCGAGCCGGGCGCAATGCTTGAGGTGCCTGCATCTCACCGAGCGAATTACTTTGCTGCACGATAGCGGGGATGTCATAACATGTCAACCGCACGGAGTTGTTCTCCGGAGCACACCCTATCGGCGCCACCTGGGATCTTTGCGCGTTCTCCGCCACGAGTTTTTACTACAAAAACAAAACTAAAAAAAGTTGCCCCCCGTTTCTAAAACCACCACCCCCCCCCAGCCGCCGCCTTTCCTCGTTTCTGGCGACATTTTGTTAGCCTTTGAGCGTGAATGGAAATGCGTGCGCACGTGTGTTCACGTGTGTTCACGTGTGTGTCGCGTGTATTCGCGAACGTTCGCAGCCGTTATGAGCTCACGGGTTTGTTTTGTTAAATACGCGCGTGTGCACATAACCAAATGTGTTTTTTTTTTATTAATCAGTGGGCTGCGTGCCTAGATTAATTACTGTGATTCGGTCGAAGTCTCTGTCGATCTCGGAAATTGGATTGCGTGGACCCACCCTCCATACATGTACGTTGATTAATCGTCAGTTGCGTCTTGGATTTCTATCAGAATTTCCTTCGAAATCAAGAATTAATCATGCCAATATGCGAATTGTCAACGCATCACTATTTGGCATATTTCTTGCAAATTTTAAAACAATAATTATCATTTGCAATGCAAATCAACACGGCTATGAATCACTCTAGACATCACTGTAGGCTAGATCGTGTCGCTATTATAGCCTGCTATCAAGCCAACGCTAAAAACTTTTATGAACCCAAAATGGTTTCGAATATTGCTGTTAATAACTCCTTATAACCTGCACGTTTTTAGACCGATATAGTCAGGTTCATAAAGTGGCCTGCCTGTCACGTGTCCCACTTAGAGAAGAGATACATGGCAGTAGTAAGTCTTCTTATTTTACGTAGGCGAGGCAAGTTGTGAATGAACAGGTGTGGGCACAGTTAATAACATAAAATACCGCCGAACACCTACGCTTACAAAACACCTACACATTGTAAACAGTGGCTGCAGACATTGAATTCTGCTCCTGTGCAGATCCTGGGTGGATTGAACGATGCATTACAAGACCAATTAGAGACGGCGATAGCTTGAGGAGACCTTCATCCAGCAGTGGATTGATCATGGTGGATGATGCTAATGATGATACCTGAGCAGAATAGTTCAGTGTACCTGCAGTTAAGGAATTTCTGAGTGTGTTAGGTTTGTCTTTGGGAGGGGTAGAGATGGAGAGAACAGCGGCTTTTCAAACGATTCCACTTCTGAGCTCTAAAACCTCAGATGAGGTTTGACTATTGAGATATGGATTTGTATAGAAAGTGAGCGTCCATGCATGCCATGCTGAACAATGCTGCCGGGCTTAATTTTATGATCTTTTGATGCAAAGCAAACACTCGCATCAATGCAAGCTGTCCAGTTGCAGCGTACTTTAACCACGTTGGCCCGTAGGCTTTGATAAGTTCGCTATATAACCCGTAAACAGGCTGCACGAAATATGATTGATTTTGTTCACTCGTTAAAAACGTAACCATCGCACTCATGAACCTTGAGCATTAGTGATCCCAAAGAACCCCAAGAGGGCTGCAGTTCTGATATACTGTATGCTTTTGTGGCTTTTGCTTCCTGGCGAAAAAAAGCATTAAAAAATAAACTTTCAGCGATAATAAATTATATCAAAGCAATACATTGTCTTGCTTTTTGTAGCTCGGAGTAAAAAAGTAAAATATTTTCAGTGTATTGGGATGTTGCCCTTCGAGAAACTTGTGTTGAACTTCTTAAGCACTCTATGTAGGCAACTGTGCTAATCGGAGGTATTAAACAGCATTTGTTTAAATGAACACTGGACTGGTCTTGACCTTCTGGGTTTTGTCAGCGGTCAGGTGTGTTAATTACTGCTGGTTTACCAGCTGTTATTGGTAAGAGTATTGCCCTATATGACGGGGCCCTGTCAGAGCAAATAAAACCCCTATACATTTCATTAAAAAAAACCCATCTGCTGTGGTGGAATATTTTTGGAAATAAAATGAATGAAATCGACTCTCGTTCATTGTGACGTCACGACACTCAACGTGCCGTTGGCTTCTGGCAAACAGAAGTGACACGCCATTGATTATGCTCACCGATAATGACCGAGTCGTGGCACTTATCTGTCCTTGCAGAGACTAAAGAACGACTTTGACGAGGATTCGGCCAACTCCTGCAGCTCTGTGAACATCCACGAGGCCTCCACCTTCAGCAACACGTCCGCGAATTCATACAAGTTCCTGGTGAAACTGTGGAAGGTTCACACAAGCGGCAGAGAACAAATGATATTGTTCAATCATGGCTCTCTAATACAGGAGATGAACGGCTTCATCTCAGCCCTGAAGAATCTGATGAAAAACCGCAACATCCCGATACCGGCGCACAAACCAACGACCAATCCGGCCAATGTGAACATGTCCGGTTTCGAAACAAAACTCTGTGCCTACATGGTCCTCGAGAAGTACAGGGGGTGGGTCATCTGGACAAACCGCCAGCTGGCTTCATGGACGTCCTTGCAAAGGGTGTCCTGTGCACGGACTAACACACCTAGCAACCTGCACGCTGACACCGCAGAGACACTTGCGACTCGGCGGTCGAATCCATCTGGCCAGCGCACCCACGGTGGCAGCAGCAGCAGCAGCAGAAGAAGAAGTACTCACATGCAATAATTCCTGGTGCAAATGTTGACCTATTTATTTTTGTTAAAGTATTTTATTGCCATATATTTATTTAACTAACTGCCGTTGCTTTTTTTTTTGTCTACTTGTATTTTTAGTGTACGACATTTTTAACTTAAAAAAAATACTATTATGCCTATGCAGTTAGTGTACATCCAATCCCTTTCCGCGAGCATTGCTACTATATGCGCGAGTTTATCGCAGTACGGATTTCTATACACTTACAGAACCCATCGAAACTTGACGATAACGTTTAGATTGTATACTTAATGTGGTGCCTGTATAAAAAATCTGTGGCATTCTGAGCGAAAGTATGAAGCATTATGTTTGTAAACTGAACGTGGTGCTAACCTCGCCAAATGCAAGATTTATTTTCACACACCATACAGCACTGTGATTCTGTGAATGCCGACTATTTATTTTGTGTTAACTTATTCTGCCATAATTTATTACCTTAGATGTAGTATTTAAACGAAGGAAATAAACGTTGAACCCAAAAAGCCTTCTGGATGTCGTAAGAAATGTATTTACACTCTGTTGGAGGAAGTGGAGTGCATAAAAGACATTGTCTGTTCACGGATAATCGCGGAGAAGATCTGCAAACATATCTTGTTTATTGGCTTATCTGGGAACTGCCTGAATGGACAGTGACTCTCATTGTGACTCTCACAATATCATCTACAAAAGTCAAATGAACCAACCAATAAACCCAACGCGCTCATTCTAGATATATGACAAACCAAGGGACAATGCACACCACCTTTGCGTGGCACCGAGGGACATTTTTTTTGTAAAAACCCAGCTTCCTTCCACAATAATGAATCACAGTCTTTTGTCTATATGTATATATGCATGTTGAACTTCTTTCGCACTACACGTAGCCAACTGTGCTAATCGGAGGTGCAGGAAATACACTGCTGGATGAAGGCCTGCTCACCACGGTTGAGTTAGTTGTGGGGATTATTTTCCCATACTTATCCATACCGATGAATGAGGACATGTGGAGTGAGTGGGGGGTGGGTCAATATCGCTCACCACTGGCTTAGATTTGTCCATCGCACAGTGCGCAAACCACAGCACCAACGGGAAGAATGGAAGGAACTTGACGGCGACAGAAGAGATTGGTGCGTGAAAGATGTGAACTGCTTGAGCATATTGGCACAAGACAGAGGAAAGTGGAAACACATGACGAAATGTGCAGTGGATGCCTATGGGCTACCTGCCCCTGGATCGTGATGGTGGTGATGATGATGAGCTGGGAAGAGTATTTTTGTCACGTATCGCGTAGTACAGAAAGATACGTATCATGATACATGGTAGGTAAAGCAGTTTTTTACTTAGCATTTAAGGCCCCGGTAAATTTTTCAAAAGCAATTGTGAAATTGTATTATTTTGTTGCAGTTAGTGTCTACTGGAAATGTACCATGTCAAGGTCTTGCTTTAATTACTTTCTGTGGGTGCTCTGGTTTCCTGCCCCATGTAAACACCATAATTGGGCAATAACACCCTTTGTGCTATAACACTGAGGGCCGCAGAGCTTCCGGATGGGGGGAAATTTGGGGCCTCGTCGCCGCCTGATTGCTGCCTTTCCCGCTCGTGCGCCTCTGATGAGACATTCTCTCTTCGAGAGTGAGGGAAACACTTTGCGGAACGCAACAAGTCGCTAACACTGATCGATATTATTGAGCAAAAGGAATGCTACGACATGCATGCTGTCGCCGCATCAGTCCACCGGGCAAGGCATCACGTGAAGCGAGACAACGGGGTGTTCAGATGTACCGGAATCACGTGATGACACAAAACAACAACAACAACAACAGGACAGAGGGACAGCTGTGAGCTGCTCATACGATACACGATTGACGACTGTCAACGTCTCTCCACACGAGGGAAAGAGTCGATTTACTTGCACTTCGTCGTCAACCCAGCCTTCCGCGATATATACTCAGAACAGTATGTTCCAATAAGAGTGTATTTATCAATGTGTTTTAATTACCGCTATTGCAGAAACCAAATATTCCCTCGTATGCATTACAATTACCCATTTATTCCACGAGCTGGTATTCTGCAAGCCAAGTTTTGGCCCCTGTGAAACGTGAATCAAATAGTCGATTCTGACATTAGCCACGATCATGATGCTTTAACCAGTTTTGGCTGTAATCAGAAGGAATATGCCTTTCTCCCTGCCACAAACCTTTACCGGGGCCAACCCCAAAACCACCCCCTATCAACGTAATAATGTATAATAGTGTATCGTCTTACGTCAACACACGCATCTCAGCCATGAGGGCCAACTGACCATACTTCACCACAATGGTCAGTCCGAGTCGGTGCAGGAGGTGTGGCAAATGGGGAACCAAGAACGACTCAGATATATCACTTGGTACTTACGCTAGTCGTGGCTGGGAATCGAACTCAGGTCGCCGGTTTTATCGCACAGGTGAGCCACGAGCCACTGTTTACTCTGTCAAAAAAGGCCGCTCTGCCTTTGCGTCGCATTCTATTTGCTCAATGCTCAGACGCTCACACTCCACCCTTTTCTAATAACGTCTCAAATAAAACCTTACATTCGTCAATAAGTGACTTATTAGGAAACGATTTAATAGGCGATGTTTTGGGGCAATGGCTCTTCTCTCAAAGAACCCTTCCTTCCGCCATGAACATTTATGTTCACATCGCTTTGACAAACAATTGTTCTCTATCACACTCTGTCCCTTGAATGAACTAAATTATAATATTTATATTTTAACCATGTAAGAGCCACTGAGCATATTGCTCTTTGTTCAGAAGCAACCCTGCCACAAATGATAGCTCAATGAAGTGGCTTATGTGGAAATTTGTAGCAGCCAAATATTCCAGCCAAATGCTCCCCAACCAGTGCCCAATAACATTGCAAATTACTCGAGAGCTGTCTGTTTTTTTATCATAATCCCCTTCACACAATGGCACCGTGATTAGTGGTTTCCTTTTTTGTGACATAATCACAGCCCCTAAAACAAGTTTATAATTCACTTGAATTTTTTTTATTTATCTTTCTTTTTTACCAATTTGGCATTCAAGTTGAGCCATTAGAATGTGTAAAGTTTCTATCTCTGAAAATGCACATACATAATGAATCCATTATGTATGTGTTATGCCAAAGTGATGTGCTTTCAGAACTCACCGACGAAAGCTTACAAACGCTCCCCGTGAGCCTACATCATGGAGCATTTTTTTTACAGCCCTTAACCCACAATTCAACCTATAAAATTGTACATATGTCCCTGCAAAAATAAACTGGGGAAACGTAATGTCAATGAGAGCCAGTGCATTGGCTCACAGAGCAAGGGCTGACAGCGTGGCACAGTGCTCACCCGTGTGCCACACGGCGCAAAGGGCCTGTTGTCTGACTCCCAACTTGGTCGCCTGTTTGTGTGAAGTTGGTTTTGTTCTCCACCTGTTCTGCACGGTTTCCTCCGGATTCTCTTCTTTACGCTCGTTACCTGAAAAACGAAAATCTGTATACAATCAAACTGGAATTGGTCAAATAATCCCGATGCTGAAAATTACCTATAAACTAATACTCAATTGGGATTAGATGTAGGGACAATGCCTCCGACTGCAAAACAACCTTTTTACAGGACCCTCCTGAAAAAGCATTTTTAGACTCGGTGAGCCTTTGCAAGGTAAACATGCGACGTAGTAATTCCACACACATAAATGCTGCACGCCTAGTCTCGTCGCGTTGTTTCACGGCTTCTATCTGCAGATGTAGGCCATTGTAGGTCTTTAGGCGTGGACGGTGCTTCTCGTGTTGCTTTGAATACACGTTTGGAGGCTTGTGGACTTTTTTTTTCATAAACAACGCGGGGGGGGGGGGGGGGGACGAGTTTCCATCATTTGTAACAATAGGAGTAACACCGACCATGTGGTTTTTTTTTCTACGAAAAGTCGAGGCGAAAAATTAGCGATAGTCTAGGTGGGAATGATAACTCTGGGCGAGGGGGAAAACCACGTGGATACGAACATCGCGTTGCTTTGCTCTTGGTGTGTGCGAAGGATGTAATGCTGACAATACTTGCCAAAACCCAACGTAAGTATGATAATCAATATAATGTAATTCCTTGATCAGTGCATTAACATACCCTGCGCCCTGTATATACACGCTAATATGTCTGCAACATCAATTTAATATTGCGAGCCTTAATACGACGTATACTTGCCTTGGGTAAAGGTTTGTTAAAAGTATGTAAATAAATTTTTATAAAAACGAAAGTCACTGTGTTAGGCATTATAACATGGAAAGTGGTGAGTGACTCATTTGACAATAGTATCTGGTATCATATACCTATCAAGGACGGTCAATTTATTCGTCTATTAGAAGATGGGTAAAACATTGGTAATTATTGCTTTTTAAAAACACCCGTTATAGACACCCATAGCCTTCCAACATATGACAGGAATTAAATGAGTGGATGGCAATGTTATTAGAGTATGCATTCACACACATGAACCAAAACAAATTGAATATCGCAGATTTCGTCAGATGTCAGAATCTAAGCAGATCTAACACCTGTATATAGTGTTCGGATGGGTGACAAACATGCATAACAGGAATTATAGGATGTGGGATTATGTTGTGGGGCGCAGAGGGCACTGCAGATAAATCCACGGGTGGACTTTGTGTACTCCTATGCTCCCGCGTCTATGCTTCCCTTGACCTCGTATGGCATTACTTGGGCCTTATCCAGCAATGGATTGACAAAGGGCTTGTTCAGTGCATGTCCTACAATACAAAATCTGCCTCCTTCACCTATCTTTCCCTCCACGTTAAGAAATTAAAGTTGTTGTTTTTTTTTACATTTCCTATTTGCCACACGGCCTTCAGCAACACTGGCTCACAAACAAACTCTGGACCCGTGTCAACATTCAGAGTCTCATCAACAGTTAGGCTCAGCTGTCCATTTGCCCAGACGAAATATTCATTTTTATCATCCTCTAAAGTGGCAAACCTTCAGTTAACAAATGCCTGGATATGGACAAGCATCATAATTACCACCAGCCATGCTCAATTGACGGCTGGATGAAGGCCTTCCCAAGCCCACTCCACCTTCACGATTTGGCGACGTAATAATCCACCTAGCAACTGCACATCAACTGATTTCACTCCATCTCCTCATTAGACATCCTATCTCAGATGCATTCCATTCCTTGGCTGCTACTTTATTATTCTTGACCACTGAATACAGCCAACAACAGTGAATTATGTGATGAAAACCTTTTTGAATTCGTCATCATCATCATAAATATTACAGTATTTAATTGCCATGAATATAAAGTTATACAATGGCATGTTTCCCCACAGAAGGAAGAAAAACTGGAAGAAAAAACAGCTAAGTAAAAAAATAAGTGTGCTGTGCAGGACACATCGCTAGAAAGGATGATGACCGGTGGTCAAGAATATTCATGGATTGGTGGCCAAAGAATGGAATGCATCCAAGAGGACGTCCACCGACGAAATGGGGAGAAAAATCAGCTCGTGTGCAAGTGCTATATGGATTGTTGATGACAACGTCTTAGCGAGGCTCTCATTTAGCAGTGGGTTGATCGTGGCTGATGATGGTGAAATATTTGGCAGCTCAAACGGTACAAATTCCTGCTCTGGCCCATGGATGATATCTAGCGAGAAAAAAATCATAGGTTGACCCAGGGGCAAAATGGATAACAAGATATCGTGCACTGGGTTATCAACCATCCATCTTGTTTCACTTGTAAACTAGGTTTTAACAAGTGAAATATGCGTACTGGTTCACATTCCCTTTTCATATACTTTGTATCGACCCATATTTTGGACCCATGGTAATGCAACTTGACCGACAAACTTGTGGGGAAAAATTGTATCATCGGATGGTTGAAGCCCACACAAGGTAGGCCCGGTTTACCATTTAAACCGCTGTTTCGTGGCCTGCATTGATGTCCTATGAACAAAAATTACAGTCACGAATGCCAGATTTCTGAAGAGAGATTCGATCTGTGAGATGAAATACGATCGAGGCAGGCGAGACAAAAAAAAGCGAAGGACAAGCGCTACATCGTTCTGTGGAAACGATGCATCGCGCGTGAAAAGTAATGTTTGGCCAAATCTTTGTGCAGCACACAAGCCTCTTTCTTTTTTGGAAGACGAGTTGCCTTTGTGCGATGAATTCCAAAAATAATACCCAACACGACGTAAAGAGTCGGCGATCAGTCGCATTATCTCAAGTGACATTTCCCCTGAGTTCATGATGAAAATCTTTGTAAGCCAAGGACATTTTTTTTTTACTTAAGTAAGGTATTATATGCAAGCAGCCTTCTGTCTATAGGAACGTTTTAAAATTAAACAGTGCACACACGGAGTGAAAGAAAGCAGCATGCATGCTACTGATTAAGTTTAAAAGGGGAGGGAAAAAAAGCGGACTCCGTTACATCTTGAGAAAAAAATGCAGTCCTTATAGAGCCGCTTTAATACTTGCAGAAAATTGGTAGCATGTAAGTTCATGCTGTCTGCATCGCTGGACATCCAAGCCTTGCCCGCTCCGAGTGGGGAACGTGCACCAGCTTCAAGCTCTGCCTGTGAGCAGTCCCGTTCCGCAAAAAAAAAAATAAAGAACCCACGTCGCTGGCTCACACTTTCTATTCCCAGGAGGAATACCACCGCGCCGAGATGAAGCATTGCTGGTGTGATTTTATGTTCCATATTACTAGACTTTTCCTCCCCCACAAAAAAACTGCAAGACCAAACTCCGTTGAACTTTGATGTTGAACTTAATTCCATTCTTTCATGCATTTACAGTTTCCCTCGGCAAGCATTAGACTGATTAATTGTAAAAAAAAGTGTCATTTTTCAGGACGCAAAATGAGTGTCTGGGAAATTACGCAAGTATGCGGTTTGTCGCATATGCAATCGCCTGAAAAACCAAATGGCTTGCCTTGGATATTTGTTTAAATACATTATGTGCTTAGCCCTTTCCTTGCCTGTGTAAGCGATAATGAACTTGGTACAGATTTCCCGACCAATATTAATTAGACTACGCATTGCACCGTTGTGGTGTACGTAGGCGACATTTTAATCTGATCTTAATCACGAGCATCTGGCACTCGTAAGACAGCTCTACAGCACGTATGACAGACTGCACCGCTGTACGTAGACTTCACTCGCCGCAAGTAATCACGTGTTAAAAAAAAAAAACGTTATCACGTAGCATCAGACCGGTTCACATTACAATTTTGTCTGAAGGCAGCGTTAGTGTCCCTGTGCCTGCATTCGCCGGAGAGCGATGGCGCTACAAACAGCTGTCCTCTGTTCTCACTTCACACTCATTGTCCTGATCTCTTACATCACAGAGCATCGATCCTCATCGTATGTTAAGAGGAGCCGCCTGGAACATCAAAGCCAGTGAAACCGACTGTGTTCAGGACCCAGAGGTGCAAATGCAACATTCACAACCGTGGTTAGCCTATTTCTAAAAGGGGTAAAGATTCAACCTTACAATTACTTGATCACGCCACTGTTTAATGAATGTAGCAGTGGTAGTCGTGTTGATGACAATGGTGATGGCGGTGTTAGTAATCAGTTCTGAAGGTGGTTGCAATGCTTCTGATTGAGGTGATGTGGTAGTGGCATTGGTTGATGAGCTGGTAGTTGATGATTGGTGTGCTCTCGATGGTGGTAGTGGTGGTGGTGAAACGATGTTGAAGAAGGAGCCAAGTACCGACAGGAGCCAATGTTTAGTACCCAAGATATTTAGGGGCATTTGCTGGCTAAGCAATATCGTCACACACCATGTATGCACCCCCTGTCTCCCCCCCAAACCCTTATTTAATTCTTACCCATTACATTTACTTAAATGACATTACTCTAAAAATAATAAAGCAGCCAATGAAAAAAAATTCGAATAATACCCGAAAACAAAAACGTTACATCATTCGAAACTACAGAGTAGGGACAAGTGCGTGCAGTGAGCAAAATGGACAAAATAAATGGAGTTACAAGGACTGAAGTTATATACAGTATATACCTTTTGTACATTTCATTTTTGCGAATAGCAGTGAAATACATAGACTCCGGGGAGCCACATCCAGCGTGCAATTCATGCCATGCCTAGGACTGTTTACATTCGTTCCTGTAAATCTGTCAGGTGAACATGCGCTTCGACAGGCCTAATCTTTGCGGATTCACCGTACGCAAGTTGACAACGTTGGTTCTGAGTACTAAATCGCCGTTCACATCGTCGTGCTCGTCTTGAAATGGCCAGCGCTTACGAGCCCACGCCGAGCCTCCCTGTAATTGATGTGTGCAGTTGACCATGCATGGCTATGGGGGGGTGTGTTTTTGTCTGCAGGTCAAATATTGACCCTCCTATGGGTTCAGGCCAGCATACCACATTTAGCCGCTCTACGATTCCAAATGCCAGGAGCAGGCGGGCGGGCGGGCTTCATACGTGCAGACAGACAAAACATGCACACAGGTCATCAGCGGCAGGCTCAGTCGAAATGTGTGGAAGCTCTCACGCGGTGGCCCTCTTACCGTTTAGTCGTTTTTTGTATGGTGGTGCCCCCCCTCCCAAAAATCAAAACCACCGGTCACTCCCCCCCCCCACCCCCGATAGGTTACCAAGGAAACAACACAGACTTTTCACATGTCCAGACCTCGAGTCAACGCGGCGCTGGTGAGGCATTTGTTTCATGTGGCGTAAAAGTGCGTTTTATTACCACAACGCCTCGCTGACATTCTCCGAGCGCATTTGAAACGTGTGGTCACGCGTGTTGAACTTCTTTCGCGCGCCGTACGTCGCCAATCCCGTGATAATTGGAGGTTACGGATTTCTTCCTGCACGGTATCCATGCTGCAAGCCTACTCCTCCCTGAGAACAACCCTTTCAATATAATGCTCCAATGCATCTCAACGGTAATATTTAAAAACAAGAGGATTGTAAATTAAGAACAGTTTGTTTTTATTCGACAACGGTATTTTATTTTGAATTATGTAGATGCGCTAATATAGCAGTTTCCAAGCTTCTAAACAAAATTAAAAAATATATATCTAAATTAAACTTTTTTTTTTCACTAGACAATATTTTGCTTTGAGCTTATAAACATGTCGAATCGTTTAAAAAGGCATTACAAGAATAAAGAGCACGTATAGTGGGTTTTTTTTTTACGTTGTGCTTAGCGAGTGCTACTGCAACTACATTGGTACACGCTTAATGTCCATGCGAACAAAGAGCAGTGCTCATACGTTTAAACGTTTCAGTTCGGTGCATTCGTTATGCTAACACAGAAAATGCGTCGGGACGCTTTGCTTTCTTTCCGCGAAACACGCATCGTTTCGTTTATACCAGCACAGCACGTGCCGTGTACACAGAGAGTCCCACAACACGTGGGAATATTTGCATACAGGTGAGGCAACAGGTATATCGTTAAAAATGCCAGAGGAGCATTAAGATGCGGGGCCCGCCTCTCAAGACAGGGAGTCAGGAGCAGGGCAACATTTCCACAGGTGCGGTGTGCTAATGTTTTTTCTTCTTCTTCAAATTTACGTTGCTCCTGCTTATCACGATTAATTGTTGATATTTCACTCATTCCCACATAGTGGCACGGTATGAAGCCAAAGTTGGCTACCCGTACAAATTAGGTGTGTGTGTGCGCGCACGTACGTGATGATGTGCTGATCTGGTAATCTCAACACTGTCAGTCAACACCTGCTTTAAAGGGGGCTCTGCTGGTTTTGGGATTCTTTTGGGCTGGCTCTGGATGTTTCAGCAAAAATGTCAGTCTTGTTAGCTTCAGGGAGGGGGAGAGAATGGTGGTGCGTGCTACAGGAGACTGAATAAAGAGACTTGGAGAATCCAGAGAGGGAGGGGGGGGGGCATTATGTCTATAGAGGGGGAGGAGAGAGTTCTAATACCTTAATCACTCGTGCACAAAATGGAAAAAACTCAAATTTCCCACACCTGTTATTATACAACTATAGGGCCTGCAGGTATATTAATGTTTTGTGTGTCTGGCTTGTCAACATTGCTCAATTCAATCTAGGAGGCACGCGCATTTACAGCTCAAAGGGTTGATATCGCGGTGGTTATTAAACCATGCACCTCGTCTCGTCACGACGACTACTTTTTCCCCCCTCCCCCGCCTTTCTATGTTCGGCGACTTAAGTATGCAATGCGTGTGTGGACTGGCGAACATAGAAAGCGGAGAACGGTCTGTGAGAAGTGGGAGAAATTACGTCGTTTGACATTATATAAGAGCCGCCTCCCGACAACACGCGCCTCGGTGTGCTACACTCCACGCGTGCCCTCCTCCTGCAATCAGGGCTCTTTGTTCACTCGCCGTCAAGTACAAATGGCTCCGAACGCACCTGTGCATACCTTGATACGCGATACGTAGCAGAGGCCCCCTGCACGCCGTGGAACCCTGTTGGCAGGTGTGTTGGTTGTACAGTATTCGCCCGGGGTGGGGGTGCAATTTGCAGTGGGAATTCCAACTCGTGGAGGTGACGAGTGTTACCCCCCACCACCCTCCCCGCCTTCCACTACCTCCCACAATATTGCAAATAGTGATTTCATTCAGAAAAAAAGGCCTTTCCACGGTAAACGCCGTATATTTGCAATAATACAGCAAAACGCTGCGTGAATCCCTAGGTAAATCCATTGTGAAAACGTTGCCATGGCCTTTTATAACGTCAGATAAGCACAAAACGGACATTCATAATTGTCCATTGTTACCGTTTTGCAGTCACGAGATTATCAGATGCTCGCTTCTTGGCCGAATCAAATGTTTTTTTTTCCAGACACCCGATGCTCGAACAGCATCAGATAATGGCTACAGTTTTGAGCACACGTAAACATTAAGAGACAAGCAATTGACTGTCATGTGAATAGCGCCAGTCAGTGAAGATAGCGATACATGAGGGCCAAGCAGAGGTGGACGCACACGTACAAATATAGCGGTGGGCCAAGTTTACAACAAATTCCTCCGGGTAGATGGGACAGAAGCTCTATCTAAATGGTTGTGTGGACATGAACACAGAGGGTTGTCTTACCTGCAGCCGGCGATACAGACAAAGGCCCTTTACAACTAGGGGGGCGGTGAGAGAATTGATGGAAACTGATTAGTATGAAGATAACGTTTAGCTTTTTTTTTTCTTCTTCACTTCAAGTAATACCGGGGCAGTGTAGCATGTCTTAACGTTTATACCTTTTGCCATTTTATAATTCCTATCAATTTCTCTAACGCCTTGACAACGCCGTACAAAACTGCGATGGGCCGGGTACATTTTTCGATGCAGTTTTTTTTTTTTTCAAACTTCAACGGTGTCAAGTGTTGAAACGGCCCTGCATACCTCGGCCTCTGTAAGAACATGGTCATGTCAACAACTGCTATAAAGACAACTTTTTGTAACGCTTGTGCTCTTTGTTTTTCTTGGCTATATGTGTTTTATTTTTATTTTTTTGAGCGTGCTCGCTTTTAAAGAATTTCACCAGAAGATGGGGGGCGGTGGAAGGGGGGCGAGGGTTAGGGGGGGGTGAGGGGACGGAGTGGGGGGACGAAAACCCCCCTCTCGGTGCTCTCGGCCGTTTAAAACCGTCGACATCAACGACCGCCAGAAAAAAGGGGGGCCACAGGCCAGAACGTTTACAAGGACAAAAAGCGGGGGGTGTGTTTGGGGGGTGTGGGGGGGGGTTGTGGGGGGGTGTGTGTGGGTGTGTGTGGGGGGGTGTGTGGGTCTGTGTGGGGGGGGGGGTGTGGGGGGGTGTGTGTGGGGTGTGTGTGGGGGGGGTGTGGGGGGGGGTTTATGGGGGGATGTGGGGGGGAGTGTGGGGGGTGTGTGTAGGGGCGGTGTGTGTAGGGGCGGTGTGGGTGTGGGGGGTGTGTGTGGAGGGGGGTTGTGGGGGGTTGTGGGGGGGTGTGGGGGTGTGTGGGGGGGGTCTGGGGGTTTGTGTGGGGGTGTGGGGGTGTGTGTGGGGGTTTTTTTTGGGGGGGGGGGGTCGTGCTGCCTCTACAACGAGTCCATTTAACGCCCGACCGCTCCTGACCGACAACAGATGCAGCTCACGTTGGACTTTTACACCGGTGGAGGTGGAGGGGGGGGGGGTGGCGGCGTTGGAGGTGTTTTTTTTTGGGGGGGGGGGCGGGGGGGGGCGCCGCTTGGCTGCTCCGATTTTTTTATGTCACGGTCGCTGCAGGATGTGGTGGCAGGATTGCACACGCTCCCTGGAAACGAGCGGTTGCCCGCCTGTGCACGCCCAGAAATGGGTGGGTGCTCGCAAACAGCCAGCGGTCGTGCAACATCCTGTTGGGAGTGGGATCTGGAGTGCCCGCCTATGTCAGGTACGATCGGTATGTTTGGTGGGGGGTGGCGGCGGCGTTTGAGAGATTCTTTTGGGGGCACTCCTCCTCAGGCTCCCGTCCATAAAGAATACAAATAACATTTGGAATACCGCAGTAACGTGACTCTTTTTATTCCGTTGCACTGAGCATTTGAGAGAGAGAGAGAGAAAACTTAGTTGCGAAATTCCGCTGGATACTGCTGCTGCTGCTGCTCATAAAACGGTCACATCTCATCTCCTGCTTCGTTGTTAGCATTGAAGAGGAAATATAATTAACCTGAGGAAAGAACCGAGATTCCGTGTATTGGAGAATGTGGTTTATTTTTGGAGGGGGGGGGTGGAGAAGGAGAGTTGAGTCGAATCTGTCTCATCTATTTTAAGCATCTCAGGGAAATAACCAAGAGACATATTTTAGAACTTCGGTCAGCATTGGGCATGGCCATTATGTGGGTGTTAATGCGACAGCATAGTTTCCATAATTACACAACCAACGGGACACTGTACAGTAATATAATTTCACAAGATACCACTTTTAAATAAAAAAAAGATTACTGATTACAATGTATTTTTTAAAAGTAGTTTGATACGAAAAAAAGTTCTTACATATGAATTAATCGTAATACTGTAATATTTTGCAACGTTTGGGTCATTTTTGTGACACAGGTTGCTGTTGAGAATGATACTATGCTGCGAACTTGAATAACTCATCCGCTTAAACAAAATAAAAACTGAACTCAAAGGCTTAAAACCTCAGTTTTGCAGCTGGACGTGCAAAGGCAAAACAGACCAAAGCAGAGACCGAAGATTATGTACAGTTGGAGAGACGAGAGCGCTGCGTTTGCCTGAGGCAGGAGGGATGCCACAAACAGACTGAAGGTGGAGAGCAGAGAGCGGAGCAAACCGACTCCGTTGGAACGGCACAAATGTGACTAAGGCGGAATCATCAAGAACGCTGTTTGATTCGGATTCGCGATTGATTTTTTTGGTCGGATCAGATCGCGCGAGCAAAATGCATGTCACACACCCGGTTTGATACGGCCTATGAAATGCAAATTTTCAATCGCTTTGTTCCTCATTACTTGTATCAGGAAAAAAAAACAATCGACCACATCTATGGGAGGGGGGTGAGGGGGGGGTGGGAAATAAACCACGACATGCCTTTTGAAAAAGAAACGGCATTCAACATTTATTGCAAGAATAAAGTAGTTTATAATAGCAATAATTACAATGGTAATGTAATTTTCCATCATGTGAATGGGTAAAAAAGGAATGTGCTACCTAACATTCCGGTGGTGGCGCTGTCAGGTGGCACCACCCTATAAAAAGAGTTTTGTAATTTAATTACGATGACAGAATCTGCCCATTTTATTTGCGGTCCTGCCCTGTCTCATTGTGGTAACATAACTAAGCAATGCCAAAGCCTGCGTTTTGAATGGCACAAATAGAAGTAATCTGGTTACAACACATGAGTTTGTAAGAGACTTTCTACAATATATCACGACACGTAAGTAAGCCTGGCTGCTCTGTCGGAATTTGCGTGAACAAGCAGTATTTGGCACACGTAGACATTTGAACTCCAAATGTAATGCATTTGTAGGAGGATCATATATCTTGCAAACAAATGAATACCAATGCACATTCATGTTCATAGATTCATTGAACACATGGACAAATTGCAGGAAAAACTTCGGTTCACATACGGTATCATATGCGTACAAAGTGTGTACTAGGTAGGATGTTTCAAAATAAAAGCTTGAGGGAATTCCGCTGAAAATTATAATTTGGCTCTGGTTGCCACTTTGCTATTTATTCATCTCATTTTCTAAAACTAATTCTTTTTTTTATTTTACCAGGTAAGGCCGACTGAGCTATATAGTTTTTTTCAGAAGCGACCTGGTCATACATGATAGCTCAACGAAGTGGCTCATCATGTGGAGAATTACAGCAGCCAAACACTCTCAACACATGATTCTAAATGCGGAGGGTTAAACCTGGAGGACTATGAGTTAAACCCACGTGACCACGGGGAGAACATGCAAACTCAATATATAGGCGTCAGGATTGGGATTGAATCCACGACCTCCTGTGTACCAGGCGAGGTAGTTAACATCTCCCCACTGTGGAATAGGGTATAGTGCTCACGTCGAAAAACTCCCTTTTAACAACCCACAAACATTAACGAGTGCATACGCATATAAATGCATACGTTGCCCAGACACAAATCGCAGCAGTGAGCAATAATGGTTCGACCATAAGTGATAAACCTTAACCAGAATAGCACTGGAACACAATTGCCTAATTTTCAGTCCTTTCGCTGCCCACATTAAAATTGTAAATCTCCACCATATTTGAGCTTGTGCAATAACCCGTACACGATGGCAAAATCCTCCTGCTATTTAAAGTACATGACATTCAAATACAGTCAGTTCTGCTTTCACGCGTGTTTTCATAACGACAATTGGATATAAAGGGACGAATGTATGAGGGAACATTATTTTTGTATAACGCGGATGCGAATTGGATAACACAATTGAGTGAACAGAACTACGTTGCGCGAGTAGGAATATGCGGTTCTGCAATTGCCTTGGCTTAGCATCTTCACAAAGCGGGATGCTGCTGGATGCTTCTTGATGCTACCCACGTGCCTCAGTCTTTGTTCAGCCTGCGTACGCATCTGACGTGTTATCGCGGACTGTGCTTTCCCAAAAATATTTTGTTTCGCTTTGCATACCACTTTCCTGATTTTAATTGCAATGAGTGGCAAGGGTATGAAGTTTTACTTGGTGGTGGTGCTAGTGGAAGTGTACAGACAGCACGTGTGTGGAGACAGTGCGTGTGCGGACGCAGGAACAGTACGTGGCCCAGTGGTCACGACGTGTAATTACGGAAAGGGAGCCATCTGGGAAGTTCGGGAACGGGCTTAGAGAGTTCGAGAAAGGGAGCGTGTCTGGGGGCGGAGTGAGGGCCACGCCGGGAATAAAAGCGGGCGAGAGGCAAGGTGAGAGGCTGCCGTGGGATCTTTGTCGACTGTCTTCGCGCCGTCGTCGCCACTTGTGTGCCATCCCTGGCCCAAGCGATCTGCGTGAAGCGCCCTAAATTTTAAATAAATAAATAAAAACCCTCTACAATTCGTGTTGTCATTACAGAAGGAAAGTGATGAAAAGAAAATATATTATTCAGGAACGAAAACTCGATGTGATAAAGCGGTAATGAAATGAAAGAACATATGACATTATTCCCGCAATGGAACTTCGCGAATCCACAATGCGCACTCTTCGCGGCAATGCAGACAAAATTATGGAACGTTGTGTTTCTGCTGTAATTATAAAAGAACACGTTTAAAAAAATCAATGATAATAAAGCAAATTATCACAAAAAATGCGTTTTGGCATTTTTTTTAAACCTACGACCACCTCACCCCTTAATTCCCATTGAATCGATGGTTATTAAAACGCGATTTTTCCTTCAGGAACGCAACTACCACGTTATAGGAGAACAGACCGCACTGTGCATTAGGTTGATTTCCATTTTGAACTCTGCACGTGGTTGTCTCATACACGCACCCGTCTCCTGCGTTGACTCAAACAATCGGTGGGACAGTTCATCGTGTCACTCCCCGAAAAAGTGGGCCCACTGCCACACACTCACTGTTATCATACATCCTCATTTTCATAACACTGTTGCTAAGTAAGCATGCTGACCACAAGGCAGTGGCTTACACGCTGCTGTACTTTGAACCAGTGACCTGCGTTTTTTTTAACACAGCTTACAATAAGGAGAGTATTTGGCTGCTATGAGTGGCGTATCATGTGAGCTATCATTTGTGGTCAGGTAGCTTCTGGATAAGAGCTATACTGTATAGCTCTCAGTGGGCCTTAGCTGCTGAAAAAAAATATATATCTGGATATCCGAATCAGTCCTGGCACAAGCCACCTTCACCAACCTGTACTGACCGGCGTGGTGAAATATGGCCAACCAGACCCCACGGTTGACATGGCGTGAGGGAGGCATTCATCCATCAGTGAATTGCATGTGAGTATGTTGAACTTCTTTCGCACCATACGTAGCCAACCGTGTGGTAATCGGAGGTGCGGGAATCGGAGGTGTGGGATTGACAAACGGATATAAATAATACGTATTCCCAACATATCTTTAAGCATAACAGGTAATGTAAAATATGTTTGTGCAATATTTGAAAGGAAACTTGAATGACTGTGACAACATTGTTGCCATATCACAAAATTTACTTTATCGTTTCCAATGGAAGGCAAACTAACTGAGAAGATGGGTGGGGCAGTCAATGGAAGGAGACATCAATCCAATGATTTTTTTACACAGTGCTTGCAGGATTCCACAGAATAACTCACCACCGCTTGTGATCTTGCTCAACATGGAATCTCCGAAAGATAACATGTCAAGTTAAACCTGGGTGTTACGTTGTCGCTATGAGATTTGCACCATAATCAGACAAGAAAAAAATCGTGAAATATAATCGTTTTGTTGTCTGTGAAACTCAAGTACTGATATAAAAAAAAATTAGTTGAGCGTTAATACGGTTCCTCCAATGTAATTGCATTGAGTTTACACGACAGCCACATTAAATCTATCGTCACGCAACAGCAAAGAATAGTAGCTTCTATGAACTTAAATTTACAATAAAATAATGTGCAATCTTCCTTCAACATGTCATGGCAAAACATTCTCGAAATCGTTTGGAAATTCCAACGTAAAGCAACGTAGAATAACATTCCATTGAATTTTGATTTAAAGCTTTCGTGACTGCAGGGATTCATATTCTTGGTTCTTTCGGTAAAATCACGTAGAAGGGAAAGAATAAAATAATAATAAAAAATAAAAATTGTTTTATATTTTCTTATTTTATTGTTTCCCTTCGACGTGACTTTACCGAAAGAACCAAGAATATAACATTCCATTGGTTTAAACATGCATTTGTCATATGCCATAGCATTAATGATGAGATTCATTCTTAAATATGCACAAGTAGATGGATATACAACCACTCCTCTGAATTCGTGTGAATTACTAAGTGGTGAAATGTAATGCGGAAACTTAAGGCAGCTGCGAAACAAATATTAGCAAGTTATACACAGACATGACGAAAGTTGTGCACATTCTGCTGATGGAAATATTAATAGATCCACTACGCATTTTTGACGATGCAGGATGCTGCCATGGTGTGATGGTTATTGCACCATGAACTTCAGGAGGTCAGCAGATGGTTCAGTCTCAGCAGCGCAGAAATTTGAAGTAATTCTGCACTTAAAAAAAAAATCCCCCAGCAATATACTGTAAATTGAGCGGACCAGAGGTTTGCTTAGTAAAGGAAAATTGCTTGCAGTGGTGCATGCAAGACATTGCAGGGCTGAACTTTTACCTTTTTATTAATATGGAAGGTTATCGTCGCTTGCCATAATATAAATAGACTTCATGTCTGTTCATAGTTCCATTCCATTTATTTGGTATAGCCCTGTGAGCCATTCGGCTCTTGAATCGGGTGCAACCGCAACAAACAAAAAACAAAAACATGAACAAGAAAACATTATATATGTGTTGTCTTCCATCCTCCACGACTGCACAGAATTTGTTCGACTGATTTTGTGATGAACGCGAGGCCCCAACGTTTGTTTACTCTTTGGAGTAACATTTAGCAACGTGGCGGCAGGCTTGTTAACAGGCCTCATGTGTTGGTGATAAGACCCTAAAAGTTGAACATCTGTCCAGAATTTGCCAGCCTCATGACCAAACGCTACTGGAATTAATTGATCTGGAAGGCTCAAAGGTGAAGTGGAGAATCATTTCCTGTCGATGCTCTACGTGTGTGTATATATTCAAATTAGACTTCCTTTGTCTATTAAATATGCTTAAGCCATGGTCTCCTAATACACAATGCTCTTTCTAGTTATACTATCCTACTGTAGAGTGGCATTCATGCTATAGGGTAGAGAGTAATGCATATTCATTCAGTGCCTTCCACTTCATATTATTGAATGCGCTTGCATTGTTAACGTTACTAACAATAATAATTATTATTGGGCCTTTGTCAATCCAATGCTGAATGAGGGCCTCCCCATGCCTTACCAACCACGGGGGTTAATTTACCGCACTTCACCACGCTGGTGAGAAAGTAGCAGGCGGGGGGGGGGAGGAGGTGACCGAGGACTTGAGCAAATCAGTTTTGTTTCTCTGTTCCTTATTTGAACCTTATGGCGGGACCCCGGGGTCCCATAAGCCCCCGACTCTCGCATAAACATTATATTCTATATAATGTAAACATTATACTATAATGTAAATAAAAACTTTGCTTTTTTTCACCAATGGGTTTGAAGGATGGTGGCAAGTGTTGTCTTGTTAATGCCTTTAAAACTGAAAACTACTTACCTGCAGTACCTCTGTTTAAATACACTATCGAAAGAATAATTTACACCCCTCTGCCACACATCGTGTTTCTCAGTGTGGATTTGTGAACACACTTTGTAAACAAACAGTACATACAACAGTACGCGTTTTCAATGCGCTGTTCATATTATAACAAGCGTTCATACCAATATTACTCTACAGAGTAGTGGGTCGCCGCTCCTCTTATCTGCATTGATACGAGCGGTATGTGGGGACTATGGCTTAACCGCAAAAAAATATCTGCACATATGCATACGGACAAGAGAAATATTATCAGACAGAAATAATTAACGGTGCAACGCATCTTATCTGTTAAATACCTGCACGTAATAGGATTGTCATCGATTGATCCTGGCTGCAGACATTGGTAGGTCACAAATAATAATGAAGATAAGAGAGCAGTTTCACTGTACTATGCATACCGTAATGACAAATAAAGGACTTGAGTCGTGTAGGCAGTTTGAGCAGCTTTGGATAAGACTTTCGATCCTGCCCATACCCGAGCATGGAGTGCATTCGCTTGTTCAGTTCTTCTGCGGATTCGTCCTCGCTGCTGCGCTTGGACAACACGACAACAGAATGATCTGCGCCTAGTGGGTCGCGGCGTTTCCGTGCACGGTGGGACGTAGTCGCCAAACGTAAATTCATTACGATTTTGGCTTCCGTTTATTCGGGACCCTGGGGTCCCGCCATAAGGTTCATTTCACGCCAAGTGCATTGCCAGTAGCGTGCAAATGAAAGTAGAACACATCGGCCTAATAGTCAAATTCCACGAGCGGATAGGATGTCTGCCCCCTCATTTCCCAGAATGTGGTTCATGCGATCCGTTCTACCCCAACGCCGGTGCCCACACTCCAAACCCCCAACAATTGCGACAATCAGGGCGCACCCCTTCGACCCCCCCGAACCTTCCCCTCCCCCCCCCCCACCCACGAAGCCCGCCTCACCTGCGCCCTGCAGAGTACCTGGCTGGCTGTCACGCTCCAGCGAACGCGAGAATGCCGCTCTGAGTCAACTGCGCAGGTCACCCCCTTTCTCTGAGGTTTACAGGTCCGCTCTCTTGCCCCACTGTTTGACTTAATGCATACCATGTAAATCCCACTGCTGGATAAAGGCCTCCCCATGCCACCCAGCCTCATTCACCACAGGGATTATTGGTTCATACCAACCACCCCACTGCTCAGTGCAGGTTGGTGAAGGCAGTAAGCGTGGACGGAGGTTCACATAAATAACAGTCAAATGGCTTTTGCTACACCTTCTGCAGCCCATCACATAGCCCCACGAACACCAATGACAAAACCTGTTCAATGCAATATCAAGGTACATCATACGATATGTCTGCGGGAGGTTGGTGGGTGTCCAATTCCTTTTTAAACATCCCTCACCACTGATGTTAGCCATGGTCGGCGACAAAATTAGGTCACCGGACTCATAGCACACTGCACTAACCACTATGCCACATTGGGTTACCACCTGGCTGGGTTAGTGTGGGTTCCGACCTTGACAGTCCAGGATATTGGAATTACTTTGTACTTAGATCTTGTGGGTATTATGTTGATCTCTAGAATCGTATACTGTTGTATTGATAGACCTGGGCTGACTGAGAAATATTTCTGGATCTGGTCTGTGGAAGAGGTTACAACCCTCATGTCAGCACTTTCCACCCCACTGAACGAAGTTTCTACAACAAGGGCCAGGGTTTCAATGATCTCTGCTGCCTGTATCATGATAAAAAAAAACATTATAATTTCAACTTGTAACGCACACAGTATTCACTCCCTCTAGAAGAGAAAGAACGACTTAGAGGCGCAAGGAATCGCAGACGAGCGGGAAGGCACCCACGCAGTCAGCTGGTTCCAAAAACATAAGCAAGCTCTGTAGTCCTCTATATATTAATGTGTTATTGGCCAATTAATGAAGGGTTATATGTGAGAGGAAACTACACCACCCTTAAAAAGTACCCACACATATGAACGGTGACGCTATTACATATATATGGAACAGATTACGTCCAAATAAATAACTAAAACATATTTAAAACTATTTTTTTTTATTTTACCAGGTAAGGCCCACTGAGTTATATAGCTCTTTTTCAGATGCAACCTGGCCACACAAATGATAGCTCAACGAAATAACTTTTCACGTGGAAATGTATAGCAGCGAAATACCCTCAACACATTAGTCTAAATGTGGAGAAAAATCCACGCGACCACAGGGAGGGAAAACATGCAAACTCCAAATATACAGGCATCGGGGTCGAGATTGAAATAACTACAGTGAGGGAAAAAAGTATTTGATCCCCTGCTGATTTTGTACGTTTGCCTACTGACAAAGAAATGATCAGTCTATAATTTTAATGGTAGGTTTATTTGAAAAGTGAGAGACAGAATAACAACAAAAAAATCCAGAAAAACGAATGTTAAAAATGTTATAAATTGATTTGCATTTTAATGAGGGAAATAAGTATTTGACCCCTCTGCAAAACATGACTTAGTACTTGGTGGCAAAACCCTTGTTGCCAATCACAGAGGTCAGACGTTTCTTGTAGTTGGCCACCAGGTTGGCACACATCTCAGGAGGGATTTTGTTCCACTCCTCTTTGCAGATCTTCTCCAAGTCATTAAGGTTTCGAGGCTGACGTTTGGCAACTCGAACCTTCAGCTCCCTCCACAGATTTTCTATGGGATTAAGGTCTGGAGACTGGCTAGGCCACTCCAGGACCTTAATGTGCTTCTTCTTGAGCCACTCCTTTGTTGCCTTGGCCGTGTGTTTTGGGTCATTGTCATGCTGGAATACCCATCCACAACCCATTTTCAATGCCCTGGCTGAGGGAAGGAGGTTCTCACCCAAGATTTGACGGTACATGGCCCCTTCCATCGTCCCTTTGATGCGGTGAAGTTGTCCTGTCCCCTTAGCAGAAAAACACCCACAAAGCATAATGTTTCCACCTCCATGATTGACGGTGGGGATGGTGTTCTTGGGGTCATAGGCAGCATTCCTCCTCCTCCAAACACGGCGAGTTGAGTTGATGCCAAAGAGCTCCATTTTGGTCTCATCTGACCACAACACTTTCACCCAGTTGTCCTCTGAATCATTCAGATGTTCATTGGCAAACTTCAGACGGGCATGTATATGTGCTTTCTTAAGCAGGGGGACCTTGCGGGCGCTGCAGGATTTAGTCCTTCACGGCGTAGTGTGTTACCAATTGTTTTCTTGGTGACTATGGTTCCAGCTACCTTGAGATCATTGACAAGATCCTCCCGTGTAGTTCTGGGCTGATTCCTAACCGTTCTCATGATCATTGCAACTCCACGTGGTGAGATCTTGCATGGAGCCCCAGGCCGAGGGAGATTGACAGTTCTTTTGTGTTTCTTCCATTTGCGAATAATCGCACCAACTCTTGTCACCTTCTCACCAAGCTGCTTGGCAATGGTCTTGTAGCCCATTCCAGCCTTGTGTAGGTCTACAACCTTGTCCCTGACATCCTTGGAGAGCTCTTTGGTCTTGGCCATGGTGGAGAGTTTGGAAGGGGATCAAATACTTTTTTCCCTCACTGTACCTCCTATATACCAGGTGAGGGACTTAACATCTCGCCACCGCGACAAGACAGGGTATGGTACCTCGACACCCACGGGAAGAGAGTTTCACAAAATGTTCACGATTCACCAACACTCGCCTCCAGAGTGCTGGGTTATAAGCGTATTACGCCACCACCGACCAGCATGTGTGGCTCTCAGAGAGAGAGAGAAGTGGAAAAGGGAAGGGAAAGCCTGTAACCCTTACAATGTGTGAATGGACACAAACACATTGGCATTTCTTTATTTAATCTGCTGCCATCTGTCATGGATCGAGGAGTGCAACGGTTCATAAGGTCACTTAAACATTTCAACATATCCATATGCAAATAAACAGCAAGAAAAAACCCCAATAAAGTGTTGGCTTATTTAAGACAATTACATATACAGCCATTGTGTACATCCACTACTGTTAGAGGTACAGTACAACAATATATGTTTCTGGTGCCCACCGTGTAGCCCCACAGCGACCTAAAACAAACTACTTAAGTCAATTTTAAAGTATATTACGTGTGTAATTTTATTGAGATGATAATTAGCATATCTTATGAAAGTGTAGCGTTTTCTTGAAAAAATATACGGCATCGTTACCTTGCAAATATAGCGAATAACTTTTTTAAAGACATTTGCAATTTGTCTTGGCTGCCGTTGGAAGAGCTATTAAATAGGATAATTATTTTGGATTTGGGTCTAAAAGACCACCGTGATTTGTATGAACCGCCATCTATCCATCGGGCAGTGGAAAAAACAAACTCCGTAGAGAGGAATACATATTAGCCTCCAAAACTGTAAGAACGTTTGTGCATCGCTGGTGTTCACATTCTTTTTTAGTGCAGAATTAACACCATATACGGTATATGGGCCTGTTATCAAAGTTCCCACATTTAAGTGTCAACTTCCCCCGAGCCCTAAGGTTCTGTGTGCTGGCTTTTACAGGGAGCCATTAAGACATGCAGGTTGGCCTGTCATTGTAATGTATGGTTTTCCTGGGAGAATAGAATTGTTTCATCGAGTCTATCCTCTCATTGTCACGTGCCCCCGTGAAGTGTGCAGCCCGATGCACACACAGTAATTCCATCTCACGAGCAGTGCTTCTTGCAGAAAAAATGCCTGTCAGAATTCGAAAAATAATTCAGTGAAGAATCGCAATTTAAAAAAAAACATAGATGTTGTGGGGTGGGAGCGAGGTTGAACGGTTGTTGTGTAGTGGTGAGTGCGTTGCGTGATTAACCCTGACAACCAACTCGATCTGACCAGCATCGTCCAAAAAAAAGTCAAAACAATCCCCATGATAAGCATGGCATGGGGAGGCCTTCATCCGGCCTTGATTGACACATTTCTGTAAATTATGATTGTCATAATGTATTATTATTATTGATGGTGTTGGTGGTGCACACCTGAAGTCCAGCACTGCGTGTGGGCAGCGATGGTTGACGGGTCACGCTAGTGTTGTGAAACTTCCTCCCCCCGTGGGCGTTGAGGTGCCAATACCCCAACGCGCCAGGAGAAGGCTGTCCAGAGAATTGTCGACTTGCCTGCATCTGTTCCATCTGTGCGGGATAGTGTCTCCCCCTCGAACGTGTGGGTTTCTTCAGGTGCTCAGTTTTCCTCCCACATGTGTTACACTCATTAATTTGCCAGCGACACCTTAATATAGAGGACCGCAGATCTTGGGAGGGAAATGTCACGAGCTCACCACAAGGTTGCCTTCCCGTTGATCTGTGGTTCCCTGGTATACACATTCCATTACATTGACAATATTGCTGCTTTCTTTGAGTACTTCTTTCTCAATGTCCTCCCTTCTGAACACGATCGTCTTTGTCTGTTCCATGTTCATCCTCAGCTCTGCGACTTTCCCGGACTTATTGAGCAATTGAACATTTTCCTGCGGCACGACACAGCTTTCTTCCATCAGATCCATGTCGTCCGCGAAACTTTCTCCTTGCACAGATATTCCCGTGGCATCGTGCTAAATGGCATCAATCACTCTTTCCAAGTACGTGTGACAAAGTTTCTTCATTGACTATCAAATAATGAACATCAGATACTGTTATTATGCGTTGTCTTCGTAGAATATGATAAGGGCATTTGGGAATGGTTGCATGCTCTCATACACATCGAGACCTTTTGAATCTTCACCCAAATCTTTATTTAGTCGGAGAGGAATCCGATGAGCTATGAAGCTCTTTATCACAAATGTCCAGCAGACCTACGTGAGAAATATCTAGAAGCAATACAATTCTTTTTTTTTTTTACCAAAAGAGCGCAGCCACACTTGAGATTGAAGAATACATCGAAGCACTGGAGCCAGACAAGGAGACATGCTTCTGTTAAAGTTATTCTCAGACATTAGAAGAGGTTTTTTTTTGTTTTGTTTTAAAAAAAAAAAGTGGGCAAAGAATGTGAAATATAAATGTAGGAAGCGTTACTATTTCGGATTTTGCTGATACCACCGCTGAAAGGAAGTTTGCAATGTTGGAGGTTAAGATTAATATGAGCAAAACAAAGGTCGCGTACAACAAGTTCAACAACGAGTTGAATGTAACTGGAGGGCATAACAGAGTCTTGTATGTACACCTACGGCAATTAATGAATGTCTACCGGGTTCAAAATAATCAATCAAAGAGGTGAACAAGAGGAGGTTGCAGTGGTTGTGGAAGACTGAACTTAATGAAAAGGAACACACCGGGCTATGAGATAAGGATCAGAAACATGGTCAAGTAATAACGAAAAAGGAACAAAAGATGAAGAGTGCACAAACAGGCGCGTACTTGTGTAGTGACATATGACGTCACTACTGTATCGGTTCTGTATACACGTGACGTCACTGCTATGTTGGGTCTGTACACACATGACGTCACTGCTATGTTGGGTCTGTACACGTGACGTCACTGCCTGTTCGGTATGGAGGCTGTTGATGGATGCCACGGGGGTTGTGTCAGGCCGTGGCACTCCGAGTGACCCCGGCTGGGCACGTGACCGGATCCAGGAGGGGGCCAGGGGCCCTAGGGGACCCTGGGGGTCACGTGGTTGGGGAGTGGAGCCTTCTTGTGGGTTCGAGAAGAAGGGCGTGGCCAGGGTGTGGCCGACCACGCCAGAGAGGCTGATAAGCGGGCTCAGCGCAGAGAGCTGGGCTGTTGGTGCCTGGGATGAAACCGTCTCATGAAGACTCTGAAGAAACAAGGCTCCAGTCATCGTGGCCAAGCAGAAGCCCTCCTGGCTTGGCCACGCCAAGTAGCACCCGAGTGTTAGCGAGATTAGGACGGTGGTCACCACCTCATGTGTAGGGTGTGTTGCAGTTGTGTTAAATAAATAGTGTTGCCTCCACACGAGTGTAAGCGCCTCTATCGAGCCATTACAGAGAAAGAGCGAAAGCCGAAGCCTGAGAGGAGGATGACTACTGTCGAGACGGAGCGATGAGACGAGCTAGACGGATAAATTCCATCGCGTGATCATAAGAGACAGTGACGTTTTGTGGAGGCCTTCATCCAGCAACGGATAGCTTGTGACAGATGAAGCAGATGATGATGACAATGTGTCCATGTATGTAGAGTATGTTGACATGTTAGGACTTGGAAGTGAATCATGGGGATAACGAAAAGTGGTGACCTTTGTCTACAATTGTGCAAAAAAAAATTCCCGCAACACTTTCACAATTGTCATTATTCACCCACACAATCACTCGAATTTGTTAATGACTCACGTTAACTAGAAATAGAAGGGTACACGTTTGATGATACAGAGCACATTTATCCTCTTTGCGGCATAGTATGTTTCCAGAAGTCAAGTTCAATGGAAACTCGTACTTTAAACCACTGCAGCATCAAATGATCTAAATGAGTCATCCAGGTTTACTTGGCAATACATTTAAAACATGCAACAGATTCCTATGCTATGATGTGGTTGCTACCTTACCTGATCCCAGTTTCCTTGTTAATGTTTAGTTCCTATCGATTTAAAATATAGTGGTGGCTGAGTATGAAAACACCCTAAATAAGCACAGTTCAGATATAAGCGACATGCTTATATTACTCTGGTAGGGCGGGAAGGGACAACTTAGGATAAAGTACTCTACTTTGGATATAAGCACAGTCCCTTGGAATCAGTGCCTGTAATATCTACTATATTACAGGCACTGATCATTGCATAGTATATCCAAATTAATCGGGTTTGAATTGAAGTCTCCGCGTCCTCTGTTCTCATTAAAAGTAGCACGACTTGTGTCTGCAAACTTGAACCAACCCTTTTGCTCACTCTGGCCAGTCTTTCAACGGGGTGAGTCCTTAAGAGCAACACAACTTTTGTTCATATCGGATTATCTTTACGATAGTTAACACAACCCCCGACGATACTGAGCCAATGCATTTAACACTTTTAACTTGAATCGAGACAATTCATGGAATCGCCATATGGGTTAAGTGGTACTCTCCTCGTGTACACACTGGTGCATTGCAAGCCTACTGTTAAGGGCTCATCGTGCCATTGCATTTACTTGGCAGGTACTATAATGGTTCTTTGAAATTACATTGTAGAAGTGACTGCAATAATCGTATTTAAAACGTAATACGCTTTCCTCCTGCTAAAGGTTTCCAGACACACTTAATAATGGGAGGCTTCTTCAGAAACTGGATTAGAATTTCATGAGCATACATAGTGGGGGTGGGGGGGTCATATGAGGACATCTTTGAAGTGAAATTCTGTCTCATCCACACATTTTCTTGGACTTGATAAACCTCAAATGCATCATCGTGTTCGGAATCCTGTAGAGCCCTTCTGCAGACAATGTAGCCGAGTGTCCGACGCGGTGGGTTTTTATTTATTTTGCTTAGCTCTAATTGCTGTTTTGTTTTACGCATGACCGCATTTCTGCTGAGTCCGAGCCTTCCAGACACGCACGGGCGGTTGGCCATGAACTGTCGCTTGTTACAACATCGCCGAGACCGGAGAGTCATTTCCTCCAAATTCACTTTCCAGTGATGTGCGTGAACGTAAGAGAAACCCACATAACACGTCTTGTTCGTCGCGACCACAGCGGTGGCCACTTTCAAGCGGTCACAGGTCACGGACGGGTGTCGGGGCTGGGGGAGTGGGAACCGTGAGATGGGAAAAAACCACCACCACCACCCCCTCCCTGAATCATCGGAGCAGCGCGTCACCCCTTTCCCGCTCACTTGCACATTGTGCCCCGTTATCCCCGTCTCACAGGGGGATGTTGGCGAAAATGCGTGCGCACGAGCAGTGAGATAATGCTGGAGACATTCCCATTAGCTGTAAGTTACAGCCCCGTTTGTTCCTCCCCCCACCCCTTTTTTTTTACTTTTGCTTGTCTTTTCTCAAACGTTTGTATTTGCGGATGCGTAAAGAGCAGGCGAGATTACTCACATGGCCACGTCAATTTCATGATTCAGCGAGAAAAGGGTTTGTCTGAGTACAATTAAAAATTCCTAAATGAAAGAGTGAAAAGACGGCACTTACGTGGAATTACGATTGCTTAAGCTGTCATAAAACACACTTTCCACCCTGCCATGCTGTTACATAGCGCCAAAAAAGAAAAGAGAAACTTCAGCATTACTCAATGTAAGTTTAATGCAATGCGTATTCACAAGAAGACATCACACCAAGCTCGGCCTTCAATTGAGGGTGCACGCTACCACTTGTTTAATAATCTATGTCCGTTTTGTACGTGAGCCCAGCGATTATGTGTTACGACTTCCACAAGGCACGTGGTGGTGGTCACTGCTGGATTGTTTGGTAACCTGCTTTTTCTGTAGGAAAAAGAAACGTGCGTGTCTTTGGCACTTGAGTTACATTTTTGTATCGAGCCGAGATCTCATTCTGTCCAAAACCACACCTACGATTAGCACGATTGGCTACATACGGTGCGAAATTTTTTTAACAAATTTAAAATAACTTATCTCTCGAGAGTAATTCGCTGTATATTGTACCTGAAGTGTACGTTTATTTATATATCTTCAATAAATGGAACTCGACAATGCTTGTTCTGTACTACTGTTACCACCCTTATGTCTGTGAGAAAATAAACAAAGTGATCTGCAGGAGATGTAGTTTATTTTTCTGACAGCTGCTGGAGGGAGGGATTCCTCTTTCACAATTATTATTATTACGTATAATTTATTCATTAGCTTTGGCCTGGGATGAGCACACGGGCAGCGAACTGAAAACCAACCTGGAGGAAAACGCTCGTAAGGAATAAGTGTGTGTCGGATTAGTGCAACAATGCAGCAATTATGTTCAGTTTTAAGGGCTGGCTACAGTATTGACGGAGCATGGTAATCCCTTTTCATGGACTCATCGGGGGTGGCTTATTGAAAAATATAAACATGACATTTCAACCATGCACAGACGTGCAAGGAACCTCAGAATCACTTTACGACACAAACAATTGAGGGAAATTGCTGATGTAAAATAAACACACTAACCGATGCAACACTGGAAATTTCTCTACGCGTGTTTTGTTCTATTTTTTTTGGCTTTTGCCATATTTATTTTGCTGCAATAGCTTTCTGTCTTGCCATCATGCCAGGTGGTGCCAGGTGGTGCCAGATGCGCCGAGCTGAGTCAGAGTTGGCCTCGGTTGAAAGCGTGGCCAGGGAGTGGGAATTAACCCATCCCCTTTCCAAGAGACACGTGGGGCGTCTCGCGGCGGTCTCATCGTGGTCCGAGTGACGCACCGCCCCGTCCCCCACCCCCCAGCGTGTACCCCGTCACGGCCACCCACGCGGAAGTGGCACCACACAGAACCGCATTGTACACTGCAGAGGCAGCAAAGGGGTCAGGGAGAGACGCGCACACACACACACGCACGTGGTTGCTCGTCCGCCCGCGCGCACACACACACACGTACGCCGGACATGATGGTGACGAGAGGATCAGACACCCACATAACTCGGTACAAAGTGGCCATTAGTCACACAAGCCTGCTGCCGTGTTGTGCGACCACTTGTTACGGGGTTTTTTTTGTATGTGCACTCGTGTGTTTTTAAGGGGTCGTTTACACATCGCAGAGGATTGATTAAATATTGATTCTGTGAACTTCTGGTCAAGGTAAAGCAGCAGCCCTGCAAATGTGTTTCCCACACCACTGCTGGCAGGATGACCTCCACGAGGAGTTATTGAGAGCCCCTCCAGGGGGTGTTTTGGCCTATTCTTCCACGCTGGTCAGATGTCTTGGAAGAGGTGGGAATAACCCACGCGTTACCAGCACCACACACAACCTGCCCATCAACTAAATTGTGTGTTCAATTTAACAGTGTATACTTGGCCCCGACAGTATTTGAATGCAGCAGTCACATATCGTTATGGGTTGTTCACGGTGTAAACACTGCCAGTCATTATGAAAGCATTATTAGCGTGGGTGGTTAAGAAATGCCAAAAATATCCTTTCGCCTGGGACTTAAGTTGCCCGGTAGCAGTTTTCCTCCATGTAAAATTCGTTTAAGTCACCGGATCGACACATGCGGAAGTTCTTGAGCTTAGTGAACAGCCCACAACCACAGCAAGCTTAAGATGAACTATTTTTAACTGAGTAAATTAAGCATGAACATAGCACAACCAAAACTATTGCAGCAATGGAGTTGCGTATACTTAAAATTTGAAATAAAAATGCGAGAGCAGGTTGTGAAATAAAAATGTTTGAATGTGTTTTTTTTAAGAATAAACGAGTTAATACAACTACTATAGTTAAATATAAAATACAGACTTAGAATTAAAATTAACATTTAATTATTTGCAGTTATAATGCAAGTTAAAATTGAGGACCCCTTTTTTGTTCCAATTTTTTATTTATTGTAGACCTCTATTTCCAAATGTTTCTAATACAATACAGAAAGACAATACAATCAGAATGCACACAAAGTTGTACTCGCGACAGCATTGATTTCTCTCTCAGTCCTAATGGAAATATGCTACATATACCAAGTGGTGGGGCAGTGATGCGGTAGTTAGGAAGCTGCTCTTTTAACCCAATGACCCGAGTTCCATTCCCAGCCGAGACTAATCATCCGTGGGCACGTGAATGTCTGAGATGGTTCGGGGGGGGGGGGCTCCCTTTTCCTCACCCTCGCGAGTCCTTCTCATCCAGCACTCGATTGACAAAAGCACTGAACGTTATTCATATTGTTATCCGATTTCATTATCGTTCTACATTAAGTATTTGGCACGCGCGAAATGTACGCGCGCAATTTGTAAAGCTGTGATTGAGTGGCATGACGCACCTTAGCCATCGCGCAAGGTGAATAGACTTTTGTAGCCAAACCACACTGTTGACAGCTTTGAAGGCAACTCTCCTTTTCTGCCCTAACCACTGTCATACACGGCAAATACATGACTGAATCCCCCCAGGGGCATGTCTATGAGACAACTCCTATCCTTTAACCCTCCTCTCGTTTGCATGGCGCCCACTCACCGACTACCTTTAACATTCCGTATATGTACCCAGCAGTACCACTGACCCAAGCCTTTTAAGATGTCCAGGTGATGCCTGTGGAATGCTTTTGCTCAGTTTTTTTTCCCAACCAGCTACACAGGGCCACTAAGTGCTTATGTTTCACATTTGATTGCTTTTTAAAACATTTATTGTGTAGATATTGGCAGGTGGCCCAATTTTCAAATCTGGTCGGCATAAGGCCAACAATACGAACGTTAGAATTTCATTTTTTTTCATTTGCTGCATTATATTTTGTACTCCTTTTAGTAAATGTCCTCAACTCTACCTTTGCCATAAATCGGTCACAATGTGCGTTTGGAAAGCGATAAATTAACAGTAGATTATTTTTTACTCAACGTTTAAAAAGACCCTTGTGCACAAAAGCACTGCACGTTTGTTCAAATGGTAATATCTTGACTTAAAGCTTTCGTGCCTGCAGGAATTCATGCTCTTTGGGTCTTTCGGTAAAGTCACGAAGATAGATGTATTTTTTTTTCTATCTACGTGACTTTACCGAAAGACCCAAAGAGTATGTATTTGTAATATTTGTCAAATTAACAACAGGGAAATTGAGTAATTGTTTACTCACGTCACTGCTAGCAGAAGAGTATTTGCTAGAGGGAGCTCGAGAGTGCCACGCGAGGGTATTTGGCCTACTCTTCCACGCTAGTCAGATATCTCAGAAGAGATGGCAGCACCCAAACTTTATCCCAACACCGACGGTCTGCCTAGCGACTAACAGTGGTGTACCCATGTACACCACTGGGTGGACAGAGACAGGGGGGACAGTATTTGAAAAAAATTCTCAAATTCAATGTACTGACCACGACACCATCCCACATTACCAATTATGATGTGGGCATAATTTTAAATGTTTTAACATTGTATACATAACATTACGCAACTTCTTAAGTGTTTATGCAGCTGTAAATATTCTGAAAATAGAACGCCGTGCAATTGTCACCACTTGCATCCCACGACATGTGGGGAAGGAGTACACAGACAAAGTATTTATTTGTTGTAAGCATTTTTTTGACAAAGTATTTCTTTAAAAAAAAATTTACATCTGAAAAACACAAGTAAGCAGCTGACTTCATAGCTTATGTTCAATTAAGCGTAATAAACATGAAAACATGCCAAACGCCAAATGAGAAGTCACATTTCAACACGATAGTGATAAATTAATAAAACTGTCCCTTTGTCAATCCACTGCTGGATGAAAGCCTCTCCCCACGCCATGTCGGTCCCGGAGGTTGCTTGACCATACTCCTCCATGCTGGTCTTTTCGAGTTGACGGAAGCATTTCAACTCACACCTCTTCACCAACTCGCGATGAGCTGTAGGCTATTGGGAACAAATAATTAAACTGTGTAACAATTTTTTATCTACTTTTTGTTCCTAGGTAGTGTTATTTCCTAATTGCTTATGCCTCAAAAGTACAGAAAATGGCTATTATTCCCCACGAACTTTGCTTTTGTGACTAGGACAGTGATATTTTGAAATGTACCTATTTTCCAGAACATTCAAGATAGATTCAGCGCTGAGTAAACTTGGAATAACTTCTAGAACATTCTAGAACTTTCCAGTAATATAAAAAGTAGTATAAATACAGGGGCCTTAAGCCCCCCAGTTCAGTTTAGTTCCAGCTGCCGAAGTGGATACATATCTTCATTTTTCTGACATGGCATCAAGAGGCTGCAAGCATCCGGCAGACGCATTTTGCGATGTCTGCGGCCAATTTATCAAGACAAGAGTGAAAAAGTACTCTGTGGAAGCATCTGCTAAGATGTTTGAGGCCTACAAGGCATATTTCGGCATGCCTGTCGGGAATCAAGACAAATCCTGGGCACCTCATTTCACCTGCGAGCAATGCAAAAAAACTGAAAGGTAAGATGGACAATTGTTGGAATTTGATATTATAAAAAAATTTCTAATTGTAAAAGTTTTTTTATTTTAAAATGTTTTACAATTTTCAATGTTATTGAAAAAATAAATCATTTGAAAAATGTTGCGAGAATCTCTTACACATTAGTCAAGGGTGAAATAAATGTATTTTTGTACGATGGTACAGAGGGGAAAAGAGAGCCATGAAGTTCGCTATCCCAAGAATTTGGCAGGAACCCACTGACCACTCAAGCAACTGCTACTTCTGCATGGTGGACCCTTACAAACGTCGGACTGGCAAGAATGCACCTGCTATCAAGTAACCGGACCTTCCTTCATCCATCGCCCTGGTGCCACACTGCCATGAGCTCCCCGTACCCACTCCTCCGGAGGGAGAGCAGCCGTCTTTAGAAGAGAGCAGCAAGTCAGAGAGTTAGGAAGACGTTATAGATCCAGATGACAATTTCAGAGGTGGAGCTAAGGAGAGAAACCCATACTACCCCAACCAAAAATACCTCAACGATTTGATCAAAGATCTTGGTCTCACCAAGTCCAATGCCGAGTTTTTGATGTCTAGGCTCAAGCAGTGGAACTTGTTGGATAAAAGTGTGCAAGTCGAAGATCAGAAGAAGTGTCACCAACCTTTTTGCAGCTTCTTCACCCGCCAAGATGGGCTCTGCTTCTGTCACAATGTGACCAGTCTGTTCGAGGCAATTGGAATCGCCTATAACCAGAATGAGTGGCGCCTCTTCATTGACAGCTCATCCAGGAGCCTCAAAGCCATGCTGTTCCATAATGGTAACAAGTACCCGTCTCTTTCCCTGGCTCACTCAGTGCACCTCAAAGAGGATTACAACAGCATCAAGACCTTGCTGGACGCCTTGAAGTAGGCGTATGGCTGGGAGGTCATCGGAGACTTCAACATGGTGGCATTCCTGATGGGTCTCTAAGGCGGTTTTGCCAAGTTTCCCTGCTATCTTTGCCTTAGGGACAGCAGGGACACCAAGGCGCACTACCACAGGCGGGAACTGGCCACAGCAGACCGAGTTCTCTGTGGGGAGGAACAACGTCAAGTGGGAGCCACTGGTGGACCCCTGGAAGGTGCTGATGCCACCACTGCACATCAAATTGGGCCTCATTAAACAATGTCAGAGCTGTAGATAAGGAGTCGGCAGCCTTCAAGTACCTTCAAGACTTCTTCCCTAAGCTGTCCGAGGTAAAGGTCAAAGCTGGTGTCTTCGTCGGACCACAGATAAAGAAGATCTTGGAGTGCAATGAATTCCCCAAGAAGCTCACTAGTAAGGAGAAAGCATCTTCCAACAGCTTTGTCGCAGTGGTTCGTTTCTTCCTGGGCAATCACAAGGTCGAAAACTATGTGGAGCTGGTTGAGACTCTGTTGAAGAACTATGGCACAATGGACTGTAGTAGGTCCCTCAAAGTCCATATCCTTGATGCTCATCTTGATAAATTCAAGGAGAACATGGGAACGTACTCGGAGGAGCAAGGCGAGCGCTTCCACCAGGATATACTGGACTTTGAACGCCGCTACCAAGGACAGTATAACGAGAACATGATGGGAGACTACATTTGGGGGCTGATTCGTGAAAGTGATTTACAGTATCATTGTAAATCTCGAAAAACTACTCACTTCTAAATCTTTTGTAGACATTTTTGTATTACTTTAGTATAAATACATGTTAATTTCGATCAATGTCATTTCTTTCTGACTTTATGTGAACGAAAAGACACAACTTCGCCAGTTTTCTCATTGAAAATAGGTACATTTCAAAATATCACTGTCCTGGTCACAAAAGCAAAGTTTGTGGGGGAATAATAACCATTTTTAAAAAATGTTTTTTTAGGCATAAGCAATTACGAAATAACACTTACTACCCAGGAACAAACATTGTGTGTTACACTGTTATTACACGCAAGTTGAGAAAATGGGGGGAGGGGGGGAAGCTCCGTTTTGCGTGCATCCACTTGTTAGGCACCAAATGAAGTGGAAACGGTAGCGTGCATGCCCTGCAGGCACGGCACGAGACGCAACGGCTGCACGTGCGTGTGCGTGTGACCCCTTTCCCACCCTTAAAGTACAATCCGCAATCCCTGTAAAACAGCACTCATGGAGAAAATTGTTACGTGTGCAGGTTACAATTCTGCTGTCAAACAGTCATTCTGGGTCGGTTATGTTGTCCACTGCCACCGCCTCTTAAATCATTTTTCAGCGCTTTGTCAACACAGCGCTGCACGAGGGCCTCCTCGTATCTGACAGGCCCCGTGAGCGTTACTTGGCCATACTTCACCAGGCTGGTCAGTGTGGATTGGGGTGTGCGGGGGAGCACAACGACGAAAATAGATGTTTGCAGCACCGCCCTCTACTGGCCACAATGCCTAACACACCTGCCGTTTGCAGTCACCCTACAATCACTGGATAGGCTCAAATCCGGGTGTCTTCGAAAAAGATCTTCTGGAGATGACGTGCATTCCGAACATCACATACATTTACCATGATTATTGGTTGGTTCACAGCCACTTGTCTAATCATTGCTGGAAGAAAGCCTTCGCATGGCGTATAGGTCGTGGAGATTATTTAAACCACACGTCACAGGGTTAGTGCAGGTTAGGGAAGTCCAGGACCCCTGGGACTGGTTCAGATGATGTTTGGCCGATTCCATCAATCAGTGGTTGGCTTCATGTGTACTGGAATACAACACACACACATGAGGGGGTGACACTCAACATTCAAAGCTCAAAAACTGGCAGGAATTATCTCTATAGTCCAGTTATCGTTTTTTTTTATTACTCTGAGCACATCCCACGATGTGCATCTCGTAACTGTTACTGCGCACACAGAGACTTAAAACCTCAAATCCTCAAAATATTGATTTACAGCCCAAGCATCAAGGTTCTGCATGCTCCCATTTGCCTTTGGCTTTACGTCCATGTCATTAAAACCACAGCAGTAAAATGACACACCCTCTGACACGGCACCAAAGACAACAAATGCAACAACGTGTGGCTTCCAAATAATTATGGCCAATAGTGTACGACATCGAATAAACATACTGATTAACCATCTGTTTTCACGGACATTTTTAACATTTAAGTAATTACAATACCAGAGTTACAATTACAGTTTTGTCCTCTAGAAGGCAATGAAGCCATTACTACATTGTTAATCACATATTAGTAGGGTACTTTTTAAAATCATCAGTTCCAGATTATCGTGGGAAGAAATGAGCTTTGTTTTGTAATCCCCACTCACAACACCGAGTATTTGAGAGAGAACTGTCATTTCAGGAGCAAAACTTTACCACAGAACCTAACGGGTTTAAGAAGATCCTTTGAAATTTTCTTTCACTATGAAACAACAAAGAACAATCGAAATTAACTTAACAAAAACATAAACAAGTGGATTAAGTTTGACACCATTAAACAGCGGCATTTTAGGTATCCAGCTATCACTTACTATTAGTGCTTACTGTTGACGATTAAACCACGTCACATCGGGTGCAAGTATTTCATGACCTAAGGCGGTTGTAGCTGCGTTCGTACTTAAAAGGGTGATCGCCAGGACGAGGCGAGAGACTAAAGGGTGTGGGATTGCGATGGTGGTGTGGGCATATTCCGGGCACTCTGAATTCTTCCCACATGCAGCGAAACACTCCTGCACACACTGTTGGCCCAAAATCCCAATGCAAAACCTTCTTATTAATGTCTGGCATGATTGCGATTAATTTCTACCCACTGATGTTGGCCACGGGGAATGTTATGAATGAATAAGCTTTTGAAACATATAACCAAGAGTAAATCTACAGATTTAGCTGTAACTTTCCCAGTCAATTCATACCCGTTGTGTTCATGATCAAAACCATGGATTATATAATGTCATAAGATATACATTTCCACATAACCCACTTCGTCATTTGTGGCCAAGTCGCTTATGAAAATGTGATATTTAGCTCAGTGGGCCTTACGTGGTAAAATAAAAAGTAATTTATTTTACTTGCGAATGTATGCCCAATGTCAATAAAGTTGTAGTAATTTTAGGTTAGACACACACCTACCAATTTATACGATGCACTTCCAACGTTTTCTCGATAACGTAAGGAAAAGAAGTCATCTATAAATCCGGAAATACAATATCATAGTCAATGACGGGCTTCAACACACAAAGCCCAAGCACCTCAAACTACTAAACCGAGGGTAGACACTGGCAGATATCAACACTTGATTGTCCCAACTCAAATACAGCAAATATGATATTTACAGAGTGGAAACCACTGACAGGTGTTTGGCCTACTTGACCAACATCGCCAAAAGTAATGGACTTGAATTGCCATCCACGTTTGATTGTGGCGCAGGTGCGTAGTGCTGGTTGTAGGACCTCTTCTCGCTTCAAATGTGCCCGTAATAGTCTCCGGCCACTTCAAAGAATCACCTGCCTTGACACGCTGGACAGTCACCAACATCATTGATCTTAGACAAAAGACATTTTTTTTAAACCTCCTTGGGTTGCATGGAGAATTTTCAAAATTTGCAAAGCATTCCAACTGAATATCGAATAACAAAACAATATTGTTTTGGGCTGAAGCCAATCAAAACATAAATGCCATGTACAGGCACTTACAAAAAAAAACAACTCCATTATAAAGTAAAAAAAAACAATATCTGCATATTCATGAGTAACATTATCTCTAGAGTGTAAACTAAGTTAAGTTAATTAGCCTGCCAGGTCAAACTCAAACGAGTCAAGTTTTGTGTCACGTGGCATGTAAGGGGCATTCACGGTGGTGACCTTTCTAAGTTCCTGCGGCTGACCTTTTCTGCCCAAAAAAACATCTATCAGTCGTGGCCTTCTGGCAATGTCTATGGGAACGGAAATTATTATTTTTTCGCGTGGCATGAGTGTCGCCCCTAAAGTCAGAGTCTCAGACATCAGGGTATAATACTCCTTTTGTCCCCAGCTCATCCTCACCTTTGCCTCACGGGGACAAAATCACAAAAATTGCAATGTTTTTGTTTTCCTTATCGCTTTGTTTACTTTGCCACCGAAAATGTGTGGCAAAACGCACGGCAAAGCAACGCTTTGATACAACCCTGTAGCGTTACCTTGTTGAAAGCAGGGAGAATTAAAAAAAAACACCCAGAGGAAGTTCGACACAGTCAATGTTTATATATATGAAAACACTTTAAAGTAGAGGAATTATGAAGGGGAAGGGAAGGTGGGCCTTCATCCCCCCTCCCACCTCGCCTCTGGCTCTTCGGGGCTGCTTTAACACTCGTGACGACAGTATACATATTTCACGATTGCAGTAATTCTTGTGAGACCTTGAGAACGATTAGATGCACTCACCCACTCATGCGCTCATTCATACACATACGCACTACTCACACGCATGCACCAACCTCATGCGCACAACAAATAAGAAGTTCATAAGTTCAGCAAACTCGTGTTGTACAATGGCTCCTTCAGTATAACAAGCCAGGAAATACACTCATACTGATTTGCGCGCAGCCCTCTAAACAATGCTCTTTGCTACGTTGACTTCGACCTTACCGACTGTAGAAATTGGATGCCTCTTATGTTACACGTCTGAGCATTTTCAAGTTATGATTGCCATATTATTGAATTTAAATTTGGAAATTGTTACCCTATGGTAAAGACCTGTGCAGCCGTGTATTTTTGCCGTAGCCGTTACTACTTTATTATATCGGATAACCTTATTTTTTTTTCTCAACCGTTTTTAATGAAAAAAAATAACATAAACTAGATATATCACGATAGAAATGTCAAAGGTTAAGATATGCCCCGGTTTATTATGAGATTTACAAATATATATATATCATTTACATCTTACAAATATGATTTCACAACATCACACGTGCCTGACTGGATCACCTGGAATCTGTGCGATATCGTTAGTTCTCGGAAGCATTGAGCCTACATCGTGTTTGGATGTGTGACCACCATGCAGGGTAGGCCTTATAGGTGTCGGGACTGTTGTAGACATCAGGGAGTGGTGGAGTGTAATCTATCGTTGGACTGCACGTCAACGCTCCCTGCCCTCCCAAATTCACACTGACCAGCATGGTGAATTATGGTCAAATAAGCCCTACGAGGTGCATGGTGTGTTTGTAGGCACTCATCCAGCAGCGGATTAACACAGGACTGTACATGTGCATTAAAGTGTTTACAATTTATTGCTGCTGCGGGTTTTTGGAGTAATATAACATATCAGGAAGTCATCACTACCAAGGCGCATGTTTAACCATGTATATTTTAATATCACTTCTTACCATTTGATTTAAATTGTCAGTTGTAAAAAAACAAACTTGTAAAGTACAGAAAACGTGTTAATCTTCATGATTGCAAATTTATTTAAATTAGTTTTTGTTTAGAAGCTTCTGATTTGGTGAAATGTGCTTCTTGTGAAAATTTCACAATCCCCCTTCCTCGAATTAAAAGGAACTTATAATACTCGTTCTGAATTAATACATTATAAGAGCATACTCATTACACAGAACGTACTTTCCACAAATGAATTGCAATACCTTGCTAATTTTCAAGAACATAAACCATTATGTAAACTCCGAACAAAGACGTCTACTGCATCGCGCGCTTTTGGATGCGCTTCTGCGGCCGTCTGGAACGCTCTTCCTTCCGATATTTGGAAGCCATTGTAGCGATCCACTTTTAAATCTAGATCGAAAACAATTTTTTTCAACTGATGTTTGTGTTTAGTTTGTTGTTCTTCCTCCGCAACTCTGATTAGCACGGTTGGCTACGTACGTGGGCAAAAGAAGTTCAACATACACACATACTGTCCACACAAAAAACAAATATGTATGATCCAACTGCTCTATACAATGAAAATTACAGTTTCTCAGGCGTTTGATACAGTACTATAATTACAAGTCTAAGATATATGAGGATGAAGCCAACACCAGAGACTTTGAGTTTAAGCCTTGGAGATACAGCATGTGAACAGAACAACCTCTGAGAAAAAGACTGCAGGCCTGGGGTGAATTACTCATGCAATTCCAATTCATAATAAATGTTCAACTTCAATGTAATTGTAACTTCGGCCAACAATGCTACCCGTGCTCGTCATGATAATTTGCCCGAGGTCCTGGTGCCCTGGAGCGATGGTGCAGCAAATGCCACGCATTTCTGCAACTCAATGTTTTTAACTCTACATGTGTTCATAGACAGGCTCCTTGCCCATAACATCAGGGCACCAAAAGGTAATTTGTTGAACAAGTCACACGTCGCCGACATGATTAATTGATGTTGAACTTGGTTCACGGTTGTCTTGGCGGGGAGTATATAAACATCCCGAACGATTCGGGTACTCTTTGACAGTGACTTCTCTAGCGAGGGAAACGTTTGTTAATGCTCGTAATGAAGATAAAGCGTCCAAAACGAGACCCTGCGAGAAGTATCTCTGTCTCGCTCCCGAGCCGTTCCTAAACTATGCTGTAGTAGTAGTTGTCGTAAATGGGGTTCCAATCAAGCGGAGCTGGCAAAACACGTGCACGTGCTATTCATTTCGAGCATCAAGCGTGCAGGTGGCGCTGCCACTCAGCCAAGTCATCTGGAAATGAGTTATGAGTGTGAAAAAAAAATCGAAATGGATAAACAAGAGTAGTTCATGGAAAGATACCAATTTCCATAGCAAAGAATGCATCAAAGGCACCTTGACACCTTCACCCACATGCACAAAAAAGAGCAGCGTCGGTCCTGAAATTAAAGCAACATTTCATGGCCAAGGAAAAAAAAATCACGTGCAATGTATAGATGGCATTTAAAGTGCTGTTTTAAACGCGTAGCTTTGCTAGGTCACACTTTTGCAAGTGCGGATGGATGCGCGATGCCCTCTAGTGACCGCCGATCCCAAGACAATTGTGTATAAAAGCTCACGTACGGTATTATACAGTACGTATATTGAATTTCTTTCGCACCGTACGTAGTCAACCGTGCTAATCGGAGGTGCGGGGAAAACCTCTATCGGCGACGTGGAACAATGCGCCAATTCATTGATCAATATCGACTCAAGCTCACGATGTATGCCATTCGTCGACCCGCATGTGAAAGAAAGGTTCTTGTTTCTGCGTGTTTTTATTCGATAGATGCTGCAATTCACCAACGTGCGTTCAATATAATGATCGATCTTTGGATAAAATCGCAACAGAACCACGACAATTTATCAAATTCATAAAGGTGCGGTGGTGGGTGGGGGCTAGCAGCGTTATCAACCAAATGAGCAATTCTTGATAAATTGAGGGTTTCTCGAGCAATACAATTTGGTGAAATGCGACCAGTGACCAAGCCAGCGAATGTCTGGGATGCCGACATGGTGCAGATTTGTGGCCGATTCCATGCAGGTTATTAAGGATTCTGTATCAATTAAGGTGTGAATGAATACTCGGTAAATTGTCTCGTGCCAGTGACGGCTTCGTGTCCATCTAACGACACCTAGCGACAATTTTTTGTAATTTTCCGCATTGGAGAGTTGCCAACTCTGGGTTGAGCGAGAGATGCATCGTTCCACTTTTGCTCTCACTTCTCAGTGCCAGTATACCCTGGCTCGCCATGAGAAGGCAGTAGAGCAAGTTTACTAATCGCCATCTGTTTCCATGTGTACGGGAATGTTTGGACACCCCTCTGCCCTCCCCCCCGTGAGTGGGGGTGATATTACATTTCAAATAAAATCTTTTAAATATTTGTATAAACAAATTCTTAATTTTATATATATATAAAAATCCTAACCAGGACCCTCCTGAAAACGAATCATGCAATGCAGTGCGGCTCTCCTGCATAAATAAAAAAAACCCCGTAAAAAACATTTCAATTAATGATGCAGGAGTGATATCTGTACTACTGTGTGAATCAGAGCGCTGGATCCTTAACCGAGTGGTTTAAAACGCAGCTTCTGGCATTTAGAGCACCGGACGGATGCTGTTAAGTTTGTGGCAGGACACGGCGAGAAATGCAAGAGGCTCAGAGAGCAGAGCAGTCCACTTGGGGTCACGGGCACCGCGTTCCCCTGTGCAGCAGCTGTGCGATGTGGCAGAGGGCCACGAGGTGCGATGCCATCTACGGCGTTGGCCATGAACAAACGACAAACATTTCGATCTTTCCGTAAAGTCACCTAGTTAGAATTAAAATAAAACAAATCACGACGTTTCGATCGCTTGTGTTGCGATCGAAACGTCGTGATTTGTTTTGTTTGATTTCAACCTACGTGGCTTTACCGAAAGAACCAAAGAGTATGGATTTCTGCAGTCACGAAAGCTTCAAATCAAGATCTCGATCTTGATTTCATTGAGCAAGACGAGTGTTTTTTTTCTTCCCCCGGCCACCTTAGGCGAGATTTGATATTTTGCATCCACGACTGCCCTCTCCTGGATAAGGTGTGACTAGCACGTGCCGTGGCGAGGACTGCCAGAATCAGAATTATGTATTTATACTGGAGGAATCCGATCAGCTATAAAGCTTTTTTTAACACAGCTATCCAGGAGGCGCATTGCATTCGCGATGGCTTGAAGGGCGAGGAGGCTTCACGTTAGAGGGTAAGCCGTGTGGGGGGGGGGGGGGTAGCGGTGGCACACGATGGCCGTAAGACCACCACGAACGAAAGTGGTTAAATCTATACTCTTTGGTTCTTTTGTTAAAGTCACGTAGGTAGAAAAATAATAGATCACGACGTTACAGCAGGGTAACTGCCGTCAGCTGTCAGCAGTTCTCCTGCTGTATAATGTTCCACTTGATGACGGTCGCTTGTGTTGCGATCGAAACGTCGTGATCGATTAATTTTCTACCCGCGCGACTTCACCGAAAAAGCACCAATAGAGTATGGATTCCTGCATTCACGAAAGCTTCAAATCAAGATTGGTCGAATCTACTTGGACGACATGGACACATCACACCTAGAACGTGCAGCCCTGTTTACACGCGCCATCCGATTGCACATTACAGGAGATTGAGAGTCAATGTTGGTCGATGCATTGGTAGCATCGTTACACACCAAAGCCAAAAAAAGCGCTGTGAGCGAGCACCTACGAAGGCCGGCACGAGGGGGTGGGTGGCCAGCACCTCGCCCGGACGCCTTTGTCTCCCCTGTGGCGATGTTTTACTACACACCGCACCAGGCGCTCTATTTGGAGTTCCAGGAGCAGGTTCCCCAAGCTGAAAGCGCGCACACACTTGAGCATGCCACACACACACACACACGCGTTATTCCACAAGGTGACCAGGGGTGTCTCGACAAAGGTGGGGAACCTTTGATTTAAAGATTTCGTGACTGCGGTGATTCATATTGTTGGTTCTTTCGGTAAAGTCACGTTGATGGGAAACAATAAAATATATAAAACAATAAAATTCTCACGACGTTTCGACTGCAACACAAGCAGTCATCATCAGGTGTGAAAACCACAACGGCAAGAAACATTGTTGATGATGATGATGACTGCTTGTGTTGCAGTCGAAACGTCGTGAGAATTTTATTGTTTTATATATATTTTATTTTGATTTAAAGCTTTCGTGACTGCAGTCATTCATATTCTTAGCTCTTTCGGTAAAGTCACGTTGAAGGGAAACAATAAAATAATAATATATATAAAACAATAAAAATTCTCACGACGTTTCGACCATAACGCAAACGGTCATCGAAACGTCGTGAGAATTTGTATTGTTTTTAATATATTTTATTATTTTATTGTTTCCCTTCAACGTGACTTTACCGAAAGAACCAAGATTATAAGGTGGGAACCACCAACCCCGCACCGACCAGCATGGGTGAAGTATGGTCAAACAAACACACATAAGAGACAACGGCGTGGGAAGAGCGTCCAAACAGCTGCATATGAAAAATGAGACCTAATTATCTAACAAATAAATACTGCACTGTACCGCCAATTAAGTCCGGAACGCTGATCCGGGATTAATTTTGGCACGCAACATCCATCGCTTTAGGTAAAGTCACGTAGGTTAAAAAAATAAAAATCAAATCAAATCACGACGTTTCGGAGGCAACACAAGCTTCCTTCATCAGGTGTACAAAAAGGCACAGCAAAAGTAAACGTCGTGATGAAGGAAGCTTGTGTTGCCTCCGAAACGTCGTGATTTGATTTGATTTTGATTGATTTATTATTGTGGTTTTAACCTACGTGACTTTACCTAAAGAACCAGAGTATGGATCATTGCAGTCACGAAAACTTCAAATCTAGAATCCATCGCTTTGTCTTTTTTTATAAAAAAAAAATATGTTTATAAGATTTGACTAATTAAGTATACATCCATTTTTTATGATAAGGGGAAGCCGTACCTTCAAATGTGCCTTCAATTACAGGGTGGTCCGGATGTATCGTGACCCGCACCCCCCAAGTAATTTACCCCTAACATTGTTTTCCTGAGTATTTTTTATTGTTTTAAATAAACCTTGCTTTAAAAAACTTTTAAAAAATTGAGAATTACATCGGGGGGGGGGGGGGGGCGCACAAGACATCAGGACCACCCTGTCTGCGCTCCCTACTCCAAGTTGCGAGTTTTACCGGACACAAGTTGAACTTGACATTTATCTACACGCGTGCGAGTGGTTTCTTACGCATACAATTTCCTACTTCGCAGGAAAGATAAGGCTCCAATGGGATTCCTTCCTCCTACACCCATCCGCGTCGGACCAACCTAATAAGGCGTTTTGGAGACGCGGGACATGTCTGTTGAGGCCTCTCCGTCGGCCCTTCTTAAGTGTCCCACCCTCCAATCTTGAGAACCACACCACTCACCCCTCACAGCAGTCCTGTTGCCAGCCACAATTCAGATATACAGGACTCACCATACGGCAGCAGAAGATGGTTGTTTTGTTTTTCGCAGACCAAACCCCACATTTTGCTCAGTCAGTTTAGGTATTTGAAAACTGTGCGGTGCACTGCACTTCTATGACGTTCAACACGTACCACCAGAAATCGGTATAAATACATTCACGCCACCTCAACACAAATACCAATTCGCAAAGACAGTCTCTCTCTCTCTTTGCCTCCAGCCACAATCCCATGTGTTGCATCTGTGCGCAAATTCCATGCTGGATGAGATTGAGGCTGAACTTGGCAAAACCAGTTCCCAGGCCCGGTTCAGTATTCCTAAAGACAAGTGGTCCAATTGCACGCACCGATAACAATTATAAGCCATTCCGTTGAGGTTGTTTTGCTCGTGAAGCAAAATTTAACAATTTGCATATTTCATTTGCAAATCCTCGCTATCGTTCTGAATGTGTTGACCCTGTATATTTTCACCAGGTGTAACTAAACGTCACGCAATGATTAATAAAAAGGCAGCCGTCCAGCACGGCACGGGACCTATCTCCAGAAACTCTTCGAATCTTGTTTTAGTTTGGCTGATTCAGTGTAAATAAATGCATCTTAGGATTTAGAGTTTGTCAAAAAAAATATTTGAGACCTTCAGCAACGTAAAGCGATTCTGTCAGTGGCGATAGACCAACAGCCTCGGAAGGACTTCAGTGAATTAATAGCGCTATAAATTCGTACTCCCCATCCTAACAATCACAACTCCTGATGCTGGGCGCTCAGACACCGCGTCTGCAATGGTTCGCAATGAGCAAGCACGTGCTTTCTACTCATTAAACGGAGGCAAGATATGCGTCTTTAGTTAACTGCCGCCATACGGTTTGTCACTTGTGGACTTTTAAATACACTCTCGACATAGCTTAAAACATGAGTGAAAACATTTTATGTCAAGTATGGGGATTTCAGTTGTGGAGGCAATGGACAGGGAAATATCTAATAGAAACGGTAATACAAATCCATTACATCCTGAATTAATGTAATAGATATGCCAGCGTTTATTATTGCTTCCCCAACGGATGTTGTTTGGAGTTATTACCGTTGCTAAAGTTTATTCGTTGTGAAACGGACGAAAAGGTACAGGGTAAACCACAATATTGTCCTGGCCAGTGTCTCAACATGTCATTTAACTACAGTATATGTTCCAACAACAAAGCGGCTAGTGCGATTCAAATATGCAACAAAAGTGGCTTTTAACAGTTTATTTATACTGCATGCAAATCACAGACTTATATCCAAGCCAGCTTCAATGGGCTGGACATATACAGTTAGAGCAAAAGCATTGCCATATACACAAGTCAAAGACTTTGCGTCACCACAGACATCAACTTTCTAGGTTAAGGCAGAGTACGCTGTACTACATTCATACGTTGACATGGTCCTTAAGGTTTAAACATGGATTTAGTTTATACACACTGCAGTGAGAAAAATATCCTGATCGTCTTCCCACAACTGTTTTACATTCTTAAATAACCCAGGCCTGTCCATATATCACCTGCTCACATCTACTGTTGTAATGCCCAATATCCTATATTAGCAAGACAACAGCAAACGTTTTTATTTCTGCATCACCATTAAAATCGCTAAACAGTTACCTTGGTTTTCAATACTGAAGTTGTGGTTAACAGTCTGACATACAAGGTTAGAACGGTTATGTAAACAAGATTTAGATGCACATTAGGCTTTTACAAATGATATCGAATCTTCAACCACTTTTCAAGGCCATTCCACGTGGCCGTCAGGACAATAAAAACACAAAAACTTCAAATGGCAGTCGCAGTAGACATGGGTGCATGCTCACAGTCCAATGCCTAAAAGCTCAAAAACGTTGCGTCATAAAAAAAATGTTAAACTATTATGCTGTAACATTTTTACCATGCTGGACACAATAAATTCATCTAAAATGTTTTTTTATTTGTTTAAATAAGGACCCTGGGGGGAAAACAGCCATGAACAATGTAAAATCATGTTATTTCAACTTTAATGTATAGTAAGTTCTCCAAATAACCCAGCTGCAACAGTGCTGAATAGGGACACTTAAAAATTGAAACTCAAAAACAAAAGCGATACGTTATCTTGTGGTTTAATGCTTACTTTATACACAGACAGAATTCATCAAAAAGTACAATGTAAAGCACACTATTGTCCTGGATTAATCTTTTCCCTTTTTTTGCTGAAGTTGATAGTTATCACATTATATCTTGTACCTAGCCTAGGCAAAGCTTATTCATGATCCATAAAAGTAATCTCTTTATCAATTCAAATGTTTAATCGAAAAAGCGTACGATACTTCACTGTAATGGTGCCAGCTGTGACAATACAAAAACACAAGCACAATGAATAAGGCAAACACCAAATGTAATGTTGTGTTAATTAAAATGTTATGTTCTCATAAGTAATGAAAAACCGTTTGTTCCAATGTTAGCAGCCTGCACTATACACCAATTATAATTTAGAATAACCTCGGTTGCTTTAGGTACATATTCAATGTGAAACCAATGTATGCCTGTTTAAGAATCATGTCTTGAATATGTTTTACACAACACAACGGATCAAGATTATGTACTTGATTAACACACCAGCAATAGAATACAAATTTAAAAGTGAATGGCCACTATATTATAGTTTCAAAAAACAAAAAAGCATAGACAAATTAAACACATTTGACCCACTTCATTACACCATATTGTGACAGTTCTTCAAATTGTGCAGTACCTAACTGAAACACTTGGTAAATGGTGTCGCATACATACCATGTGAATGGCGCATATGCATTGGCATAGTATTTTAATTTGTGTATGGGTTAAGGGGTACACCTGCATAAAGAACACTGAGTGAAGTTAAGTATTCATTCTTGAAAACAATGGACAACTGTTAACTTTTTAAATAATTATAGAAAAGATAACTTTCAATGTTCAAAAGTACAAGTGCTTAATTTCTTCCAACAGCATCTTCCCAAATCAATTACTTTATTTAGCAGTATTAAAAGGGAATACTATAGTTGGTTTAAACATTTTGGTTAACCTAATATTTACCAAATTTTACAGGTTTTTTTAGTTTTAACAGTGGGTTTTCATTGCAACAACGTTAACAATAAAATAATATAACATCAATAATAATAAAAGTTCATCCAAGGCTTACCCAAATCAGTTAATGTACATTTAAACACAATATTTCATACAGGCCTATTAACCAGATTTAACCTGCATCTAAAGCAAAGCTCCCTAAATAACATTTTTGACAAGCTTGTCTGCTAAAATCACAACAATCAATTGTAATAATGAAGGCCATCCTACATTACAGGAATTCAAATGGCTTTGCAAACACTACGAAAATGACAGTCTGAACCAGTCCTAAAATGTATTGGCAAACAAAAGCCATTATATGCCAAGACTCAAGTCTTGCACAAAATGTGAACGTCCGCACTTGTAGGAAACAAATTCATCCATATATTTTTTTTCACACGAAATACCAAATGTAACAAGTCTGCACCAAGCAAATACAAAAGCCACTTTATACAAAAAAACAAGCTCACAAAAAATAAAAGGGCAAGTTAACATGGGGGAGAGGAAATTGTGTCTTGCTCACAAAAACCCAGCACAAACAGCCCAACCCAAAGTTTACAGGTTAAAAGAGATTTTTTTTTTGCTGCTGAATCCCTTTTGTGGGAGTAGGATGAATCTGGTCTCTTGTGAGAAACTGTGGGATGGCCTCACAAATTGCAGACACCAGGCAGGACATTAAATATCTTTGTTAGGCGGTGTACATGTTTTTTCAGCTATATCTGGAGTCGTCAGGCACCAGACGCATCTGCCGGAAGAAAAACAGGGGGATAACTCCATCAAGACAAAGGTATTTATGAACATTTGCAAAATCACAAACTATTTTAACCATATACATTAGATACATTTCTCAAATATCCCCAGCTGAATAGTATTGGACTAATTTATCATTTTCGAAAATGCCATAAATATGGAGACTCCACTTTGCTATTTTGGGACAAAAATGTTCATATTCCACAATAGTAAGGTAATACTTAAAAGTACATACACTCTCATCTAATAATGTGCAAAAGACCAGAAAATGTCAGTTATATACAAACATATATATGTCAGCTGGTAAAAGGTGCTTTTTTCAGGAATATAGGGAGCCAGGCAGGTGAATATAAGCATTACCCTTCACAAATAGCCTTAAAAAAACGCCTTGGAATTAAAGTATCCAATATATATAATTGTTGTAGATTCACGAGTCTAAATGAAGAAAAATATCACAATGTTGCAAGAGCAGCTCTATTTTGTATCAACATTTGAGCATGTTTTCCACATTTCTATGCAAAACATTACATTTAAATGTACTAAAACGTCTTAGTAATATCTTACTATATATAAGAAAAATAAATCTGTAGCACCCACAAGAGCAAAGCAGGCAGGGGTAGCAGAGAGGATCACGCCTGCTGAAATCCTGGCTGGAAGCGTGCAGTCTCCTCAAAGATCATCTCTTTGAGCCGCTCCTTGGGGAGATCATCCAGTTCCATGTCAAATCTGAACGGCTCCTCTGCTACAGGCTGTCGGGAAAGCAATTTGTCAGAAGAATAGGCCACGTTGTTATCTGTAATAGAATTCATATTTTCTCATGCATAGACACAACCGAACAAGTGATTAAATAAGTTCAATTCTTTGATTAAATACATTCCCTCTACTTCTAAATACCATCACTATTACCTTATCGCAAATAATTTTTAATATTTTACATAAGTATTGCCGCAGCAATATATTAGGCCACAAGGAACATTTTAAAAGGGCGAAATAGATAAGTGTAATAGATAACAAAAATGTGATTAGCTTCGATAATTTACAATAGATACCAAGTGCAACAGTTCACGAAATATTAAATGTATGAGATGATGTTTTTATTTTTATTAACACTCTCCAACCAAGATTTAGAGCAATAACGGTATAGCGCTGTCTGGCTCGTCTGCAACAGGGTGGCACAATAACTGTTCAAGATGTTCCAATGTTAATCAAGGTATAAAGGTGTGTTGCTATTGATTGACAGAACCAGCTCAAAGAAAGTTAGCCTCCCCTTCCGATGACATAATTACATATGACATTTCATGGTGTCATCTTGCTCTACGCCAATTAACTTCATCACTAATTAATACTTTTGAGGACACGTGCATGTTGGAAAGCATTATAGAATCCATGCACGTGTGATTTTCTTCCTTTTGTAACTGCCAAGCTATGTAGCATAGACTTAATTAAACGTTGGAAATTTGTGCTATTTTCTAACCTCATCAGAAGGGTCATAGTACTGCTCCAGATACGGATGAGCCAAGGCCTCTTCCACGGTGATGCGCCTATGGGGGTTAAAGGTGAGCATCTTGTCCAGCAGATCCAAAGCTGAAAAAGAAACACACTAAAAACCTCAAAACTAATTCATAAGCATATAAAACACAGTTTAATTTACCATGAATGTAGGAATGTGTTGTTTGATGTTATATTTGGGCCACATTAGGGTTGTGGAACAGCAAAGTAAATATTTCACAGTGAATTTGTTAAAAAATAATTACCTTCAACCACATCAAATTTTCTAAAGCGCAAGTTGCGATGTGGAAACAGAAACAACATCGATTAGCAAGGCTGGCTACGTACGGTGCGTGAAAGAAGTTCAACAACATGCATAACTTACCCTTGGAATCCGCTTTCGGAAAGAGCCTGTTCCAAGGCACTTTGGCTTTCGGAGGAAGAGACTGCAGGTAATTCCTGGCCTTCATATTGATGATGCAGTCCAGGTCCTCTTGAGAAGGTGAACCGAGGATTCCTGCAACACATTGTCCAAAATAAATAAAAGGTTAGCTTTTTGCTCTTAGAATTTTTTTCTTAATAAAAAACGATATTCCATTACATTCAGAATACTCTCATCTGTTAAAACCAAATAATGGCATGACACCAGTAATAGCCGACAAATGTGAAACATTGAAACCAAGGCAATAAAAAAAAAACATCTTGTGGTTTTTGTACTGTAGGTGAATACAAGTCCAAAGATGCATGATAAAAAAAACACCATGTTAGTCTAGTTTAGGACAGGCAAAAGAGGGGAAAAAAACGTTCTGCTAATAAAAACAAATGAGCTCATTGTAGAACCTTTAATGAAGTAAACATTTAAAACCAGGATTTATTTTGTGACACATTCTCAATAACACATCGTTACCTAGGATGTGGTTGAGCTGGTCGAGATAATGCTTCCCAGGGAACAAAGGTCTGTTGGACAACATTTCTGCCAAGATGCAGCCCACGGACCAGATGTCGATGGATTTTGTATATCCCTAAAATTAACAACAATAAAAAACAAAAGTCAACATTAATACAAAAAAGGTTTAAGTATACAAATTAGTTGTTGAAAGCAACATTCGCTGTGTGAATAATTGAATTGTGAACTACTTACTTTGGAGTTCAGCATTATTTCAGGAGCACGGTACCAACGTGTGGCCACATACTCGGTCAAAAAACCTGTATGGTCATGGTCTGGGTCTGCTACTCGAGCCAAGCCAAAATCACAGATCTGAAGGAGAAAAAACCATATTGGCATAAATATTACACATTTCAATACAATAATCAGAAATTTTATATCTACTCACTCTACAGATCACATACAACTATTTTGATTCATCACACAAGACCTAATATGAAAATGATGTTTCACAAAAGTCCCATCCATTTTAGTTGGGTTGTAACAATGCATTAAATCATCACTATCGGTTCTAACGTACACAAGACATGTATTACATTACATGCATTAAAATAGTCGTTTTTTTATCAATCACTTTACTGCCAGGGGAGGTAAACAGTAACACCCCCGTTAACTTGGGACATTTTACGTTCACCCAAATCTTTACTATTTGGTGCTATAAATGTCCAAATGATAAGACACTTTGTTGAGCTATCATTTGTGGCCAGGTCGCTTCCGAAAAATAAGAAAACACCTCAGTGGGCTTTGCACGGTATGATGGGAATGTTTTTATTTAAAGCTTTCGTGACTACAGTGATTCATATTCTTGGTTCTTTCGGTAAAGTCGCGTTGAAGGGAAACAATAAAATATATATAAAACAATAAAATTCTCACGACGTTTCGACTGCAACACAAGCAGTCATCATCAGGTTTTCCCTTCAACGTGACTTTACCGAAAGAACCAAGAATATGAGAATGTTTTGGTTTTATTTGTAAATTTGTGCTATTTGTTTACTTTTATTGTACTTTGCACTACTATGTTCCTCTATTGTTTTTTATGTAATTTTCTTACCCACCCCTACTGGACATCTGTGAAAAATTACTTTATAGCTCATTGGATTCCTCCAGTATAAATAAATATCGTGACATATTCTGATTCTGTATCCAGAATTACCAGTTAGAATACCCAGTTCAATAAAAAAAAACTATTCTTAAAAAAAGCATTTTACTTTGAGGTCACAGGTGGTGTTGAGGAGAAGGTTGGATGGCTTCAGGTCACGGTGCAAAACATTAGCTGAATGGATGTATTTGAGTCCACGCAGGATCTGGTAGAGGAAGTAACAGATGTGGTCATTGCTAAGCTGCTGCCCCTTTAAAAGTTTGTAGAGGTCCGTTTCCATCAGATCTTGAACTATGTAGCTGGACAGTGGGGTCAAGGAATATTATTTGAATGCATTTAAAAATTGCAATTATTATTTCACTCAAAAAAAATTATACATTTTCATTCTCTGCTAATTTTAGGTGTGGCCAATAGTGACGGTAAATGTGTAATAATCAAAGACTAGCAAGGGGTCCCTACATTCATAGTTACCAAGCATGGTGACATAGCCGAGAGGTAACGTGTTTCTGCTTTTTTGCAAACGTTGTGGTTCGAGCCCAACGCTTGTCTTGGTTAATACTGCAGGTGTATTAGCAAAATGTATCGTCTGCTTCACAGTGACCGTTAATGTCGCCTTAACATTATTTGAAAAAGAGTCGGCCAATTGTGTCTGCATCTAGGTCCAAATTTGAAGAGCACTGGCAAATCACCAAATTGGGTAAAGCAACAATGCAACATCACCTCCTACTCTGAAACCACTGCAGATGATACTCGTCTGTCCAAGACAGAACGTCTGTGAAGGTCCTGTGCTATGACAATGAAGCGTATGCAAAAAAATTCAATTATTTAATCTGCAATAAAATAGGAGATATTTTGGTAAATTTCCACAATGTAACCTTTCCTTGATACACTGCTTTTGGGTAGTACAAATATCAATATGCTCTGTGTTCGTGTGAACAGAGATTGTGTGAGATCTAGAAGACAACATATAATAAACAAAAAGCTAAGTGAACTACAAACACCCTTTTCAGCATGATAAAGGATACACATCTTTCATTTGATCAATAGTCGATGCCCGAAGGATGTCGTTGATGCCGATGATATTTTCGTGCTTAAATCTCAGCAGAATTTTTATCTCGCGCAAGGTACGTTGGCAATATGTCTGGTGCTCAAAAGGGCTGATCTTCTTGATGGCCACTCGAACCAGCTTTACATTGTCGAAGGCAGCACTGAAAAACAAATATAAAACATTTCAAATTACTGCAGCTCTCTAGTGAAGACTAATATAGAAGCAGGGAAGAACAGGTGGTCCACAAGATAAACATTGTTTCACATCAATGTGCTTTGAATACATTTCCCACTTCCCATTTCTTGCCTTTTGTGCTGTGGCTGGAACCTACATCATTACACAATGCTTAACAACTTAATCAACGTTGTTACATGTAAATCAGCTCTTTAGCCCCTCCCTCGTATGCACCAAGCAGCATCTACGAAACACTGAACAGGACTGAATTCAGCAAAATAATAAAAAGGGTTTAACAGGCAGGTCATCAATGAAAAAGTTACTTTCCCATTACAGCTACAGTATCTACATAAACAAGCACGGTATAGGCAATTTCTATATGTCTCTGTATATACAGTACAGTGTTTAATTACGGATATTATTTTTTAAGGATAAACATTTTTTATTACATCTGAACCATACACTTGTACAAAATTTAAACATGTAGACAACTGGAGATCAAATTACTTGCAGACTTCTGGTTATCAAAATTCTGATTTCTCTGATGAGGTCAATTGGCACATTTTTACATTAAATTTCGAAAAACTGCCCATTCACTAAGTAGCTGACAGGGCATAAGTAAATATTTTTGTTAGCTTGATTAACCAATGTTATATAGATTCAGAATTGTTTTATTTCAACACATATCATAGACACATAAGCACAGTATTAATATACAGTACTTTCTTCTTAAGTACTAGACTTTATGCGTTTTCATTTACCAAGCAATAAGAAACAAATGCAAAACCACAAGCATGATTCCCTGCTGGCTATCTTGCTTTCTGCAAACATTGTGGCGACACAAACAAACTTCCGTTTGACGGATAAGGGGGCAAACTTAGTATGGTGTACAAAAATAAAGACATTACATTCTGCTGTACACGCATAGCTTGCACATAAAAGTACGAGATTGCTCTACCAGGTGCATGGTTTAATACCCTCCTGTGCAGGTGAAGTAAAACATACAGGGGAATGCTTCAAGAAGGGTCCATGTTCGAACAATAGTACATCGAGTCATTTTCATTGTACCTTCACTGGATAATTTCTAATAGGTACATGCCTCTGAATGTCACAAAACTTAAGTCCTTTTCACAAATGTTAACATGCAATGTCCATTGACGGTTATATTAGTGGTGAAAATACAGTCTGGTTTACAATTAAAAAACCATATCACCGATCTGAATGTAAACATGTGTATGGAGGGAAGTCAGAATTACACAAACGAGGAAAACTTTTGTCAACATGCAGCAAAGTTATACAATGCAATGCACACAATTAATTTGTCTCGGGACATTGCGGTGTCCATAGCGTTTCACTGTAAACACGTGTTTGCAGTAATTCTGAGTAAACAATTGGTGCCGATACTGATGATGGGGACAGCTGTGGTGCGACACCTACCGAGAACGCAACACGACACTCGTCGGTGGTTTTATAGGCAGAATTTTTTTGGCAAGCCATCTGCAGGCATACATTTTCTCCCCTGATGTGCACCGCGGATTAGCACAGTTGGCTATGTACCGTGCGAAAGAAGTTCAACATACATGTTGAGTTCTCTGGAACGTTTTCTCCCACAGGCAAACTGCTCTAGAAATAGCTCAAAATCCCAACGAGAAGGCTCCTATGAAAAAGCTGATTTCCAAGGTTAGAGTTTCCAATTATCATACTCCTGCATATGTAAATCGTAAATGATGTTAATCGCACATAATGGTGCATAGTGACAATGCTTTACTTATCCACGAGTAATTAAGTTGAAACTCATGAATGAGATTAAATAAACAATCGGTGGCTGACCATCGAACATTTTTGCAAAATAAAGTCTCAAAATAGCAAATCCCACATAGACCAAGTACGAAAATTTATGTTATTTAAAAGCAATGTGGCAATTATTGGAACATATTTTTGTTTTAGATTAAATTTAAGCTAGCGTTTCCTAAATAAAATGTTTAAAATGTGGGTAATTTTAGGTGGTGCCAGAAATCTAAAGAGAACACCCCATGCAATGAAACATTAACAAATTCAATGCAAAATGGTGCAATTTCACCAGTGCCTCAATCCTGGCCCAATGCCGTCTGAAATGAATTCACAAGGGAGAATGGAGGTTCCCCATCACACATTTGAAGCAGCATTGAGTATGTAAAATTTCACCCTGGGATTACTGGTAACTAACTACTGTACATTAATTCCATTAACACTGCTCATCAGTTTAAAAAACGCTTCAGCTGTTTATGCTGCATAATTTAGCAATAGCTAAAATTTATGGATGCGACTCTGTTGCCTCACAAATCGGTTACAAACATGTATTACTGCAATGAAAATCAGTGTACAAGTGCACCGGTGTGTGCAGTATGTCAAAGGTGGCCACAGATTTCAGCCCTGCGACATTTTAAAATATAGCGCTCACAATGCGGCTAGTAACAATGTACAGATGTGGATCAAGTATCACACCCGGACTAAGCTGCACAAACGAGGATTATTTTTTTGAATCTGACAGCTGGATTAGCATCATGAGCCACGATCTATCCACTGATGGCTGAAGGTCTCCCCACACTGTAACCCTCCTTCATGGTCTCGCAACTCGACAATTCATCTAGTTCTTGCATATAAGTTAAGTCTCCGTTCCATTTCTTCGGTGGTCATCCTCCAAGGCACACCTTCCCCTATGGCTTCCATTCCATCATCCCATCTGGGAGATGCGTTCTTGGAAGCCCACGTTTTAACAGTTGATGTTTATAAAAATTGCATTTTATATATCTGGTTTTACGTTTGTTTATTCATGTGTTCCCGACTCCCAATGCCATTCTGAACTTGCACTTCACAATGCTTTTTGGCGCACTTTTCCGAAATCGTTGTAGTTTATTTGTTAGTGTCCATATTTCTGATCCATGCAATAGCAGACAATATATACTTAACGTTTATGCAGATACGTCTATTGAACCTAACACCATCCAAATTACTTGACTCACTTAAGCATAACGTATATTCAGAAAAGCAAAGCTTGACCTCACCCAAAATATCAGAAATCGTTGCCTTTGAAAGAGGGCTGTAGGGCCTACCTATAAAATGTAAACCCATATGGGCACTCACACTTTGCCTGCAACAAAACCACCACGTGTCCAACCTCTTCAGGTTTTGCAAGCTCAGCATTGTTGAACTTGGATGGGTGACCACCAGGACCTTTGTTGCAGGCGAGATGGGCAGAGCTGTCGCCACTCCCTTTGCACGTGGGGATTCATTTTCTGGATACTTCATTTCGATGCCACACTCAGCTCATTCATTGGAAGTGATCATGAGAGCTCAGCTTTCATTTTCTTGAAACGTTTATTGAAATTCCAAACGTGCACCTTCCTGACACCTTGTATTTACGACTCGACGGGGCTCTCCCGGACAAACAAGTGTACAGTAAGTAGTTTATTTCCGTTAAGCACTGCGCGTTAAGGACCTATTTCCCACAACCCTACCTCAAACTCCCCGTCATCCACTAGGCCATCGGTTCCAGTGCCGCGTGAAAGACGTCAACAACAAACAAAAAATCCATCTCGTCTTCCAGCGAAACACCTTGTGAAGGAGGTCATATTCTTTGGGTCTTTCGGTAAAGTCACGTAGATAGAGAATTAATAGGTCACGACGTTTCGATCGTCTTCAGGTAAGAGATGGGTGCAGCCTCAGGGTAAGAGGGCAACAAAAGCGGTCGTCATCAGCCCCCTTTTACTGAGGACGACCGCTTGTGTAGCGATCGAAACGTCGTAGTTTTTTTTCCAACAAAAAATATATATTTGAACCTATCTACGTGACTTTACTTGAAAGACCCAAAGAATATGACATTCCCGCAGTCACGAAAAGCCAAAAAAAAAAGCTTCGTGCCGAAAGGGCGTTTTCCTAGCCGAGGTCAAGCGGTGTGGCGGCTCCTGCTCAGCTGGTGACGACGCTGCAAAGCCATTGCATTCAAAGACGAAAGGCAATTACGTAACCCACCAGTGCAACGAGGGGGGTTTTTTTAACAGGACGGCGACTTTACGTTTAATATTTCCACACCGCCTGCCGCCCCCCCCCCCACAACATCATCATCAACGAAGAAAAAAACCACTTGGCTCGGTCGGCCCCGAGCCTGTTCGCACGTCAACCCCCAAAGTCGAAACAATTTGTCGGTAACAGCAAACGCCTCCTCGCCAGCCCCCCCTCTTGACGATCTCAAACGTGGCCGCTGTGTTTGCATCTCAATGGGGCCCACGGCCACAGGGCGGTGCCTCCTCGGCATTGCCACGATGACAAAAACAATGCAGCAGCAGCAGCGACAACTCCTTTCGAAAGCAATCACCGCCTGCCCACTGAAAACACTTTCCCAACAACAACAACGCCGCCGCCGCCGCTTTGGCGAACGATTAACAGCGACAACGACCAAAAAGAAAATGCGAGTGCACGCGGCGGAAAGCCGTGTGAGAAGCACCGAGGCGTGAACACCGAGGCGTGAACACCGGAGCTGTTGCCGCCGACGCCCGCCCACCCCCACGCCCGAAAACCGCCGACCCGCTAAGGCGTAGCCCGAGACTCTCGTCCATCGCATTCCGCACAGCGCACACGGACGCAGCCGCCGCCGCCAACCGAGCGCGGCTTCACCACCACCACCACCCCCGCCCCCACCGTGGCCCGAGCCGCCCGGGCCACAGTGCGCGTCGCGACCAACCAGCGCACGAGCGCGCGCCTACGAGGACTACGCATTCGAATCGCTCCCATAGAGACGGAGGAGGAGGAGGGGGGGGGTGAGCGGGTGGGGGGGGTGAGCGGGTGGGGGGGGTTGGTGAGCCGAGAGAAAATGAAGGCCGCCCCAGCTTCTCACCACCACCACCACCACCCCCCCCCTCCTCAAAACACTCGCCGCTTCGACAACTCCCGCCGCCCGCCGTCGCGCCGGCTCGCTCACCAGACCATGCCGTAGGCGCCCTCGCCGATGTAACTGAGGCTCGTGTAGCGGGGGCCCACGTCGAAGACCTGACCCTTCACCACCTCGGGCTGCTGCGCGGCTCCTTGCGTTGGCGTCGCCATCTTGGGGGGCCCCTGGGCTCGCGCTGCGCAGCCCTCGCGCTATTGGTCCGCCGCGCCTCACGTGACGCGGAGCCACTGCAGCAGCTTGATTGACAGGGGGGCGGGCACCACGCCCTTCTCGCCGGTTGGGCCCCTCCTTCTCTTGTCGGGGCTCCGCCTCCTCGTCGAGTGGACACGCCCCCCCCTCCCCGTTCGAGTTTCGACCCCGCCCCCCTGATGGGAACCAGCTGTTGAGGCTGTCCACGCCCGCTTTTGAACAGCCCTTCCCACCACGTGTTCAGATGAGACGCAGCGCGCTGCGATTTGGAGTTAACGACTCAACGGCCGCGTTCGCCAATAACTAGATGCCTGTGTGTACATGCTGTGTTGAAAAGGGAGAACAAAAAATGCCTAATCGCCAACGTTTCGGGCAATAGCCCTGCTGCGTAGTACATTTTGATGTGCTATGAAGAAGGTCCATTCCCCGAAACGTTCCCGAATATATATTTTATTTTAAAGGCAGAGTTATTGACACATGTGTTGAGTTGTGTTCATTGTGCTTGTCCATCGCTCTACCAACGCAGTATCACTAAATAATTAGAAAAATGTATCTAGTATTGGTTTGTTGGGTTGGTAATCTTGATTGTTTTTGTTAACCTGTGCCAGGTTTTTTTTATTTAAAAAATTATATTAAAAGCTCCAATTTTATATTGGTGATGGTCCTGATGTGTACCACCTGAGGTATATACCCTGGTGTAAAACTTACGATGCAGAAAAGGACAAACCCATAATGGACATACACAGACTTTGACAATCTACTGGTAGATTATGGCTAGTTAGTTTAACCGTACTTCACCGCTCTAGTCAGTGCAGGCGGTGAGCATAGATGCACGGTGCAATGTTATTTTTTTATGCACTGTCCACAAGCCAGCCCAACAGCACTCGATATGAACACCTGCAACAGCACTGATGCTTATGCATGGTGGCCCCTCATCCACGTACTACAGGCTCAAGTCTTCCTCGCTGTGAAATCTAAATGATTCAAGATGATTTGGTAATTAGAGAATGTAAAAAAAAACCTCCCTGAAGCTACGTATGCCAAATATGAGCAATGCGATTTTCAAGACCTGCCCCCTACTGGATATCTGTGGAAACGAGCTCCATAGCTCATCGGATTCTTCCAGTCTGAAGATTCAGATTCTGAAGTCAACTGTAGTAGATGCATGCGAATAAATTACAACAGTACTGGTGCCTGGCTGGACAAGTTATCATTCATTAGAAAAGAAAAAAATAAATTTCGATTCACATCTGTGAAAAAGAGCTTTGTAGCTCATCGGATTCCTCGATTATAGATACAGTATTCCGATTATGAAACATTGGGAGCGTTTCTTAACCCACCCCCCCCCCCCGTTTCGATCAACCCAAGCAATTATAAACGGATACATCCTTCAGAGTTGTTCGCCAGGTCGCGTGTGCTTGTGTAACGTGTTGAGTAATGTTGCAGTCCCCAACCTTATAGCAAGACATCTGTTTAGCGTGGCAGAAAAAAGTCAAAATACCGTCTGGGGTCGCTCTCTGGACCTTCCCAGCAGCGGCACGAGCAAGTAATTTCAGGGCTGCGCCTGTACCTTTTCTGTATGCGTTAAAGGGACGTTTGTTTATTTTATGCCACCCCATTTAGGCACAGTGTGGAAAGCACCACTCTTGGGTAAGATAATAACTAGAGCACTGTGTAGACAGCGGTCTGAACAGGCCCCGTGCTTTTTTAATGAAGTTGCCCTTGCCTAGACAATTACAGGCAACATGTAAGCATTCCCTCACAGGTCTGACTTATGCAATTTGTAGGTTTATACTTTATTTATTTTCAGTGACTTGCTAACCTTTTGTCTAGTTTGCACTCCTATCGTTTTGTTAAAATATCGTTTACTTGCTCACCCGCCCTTATGGGACATCTGCGACAAAAAAGCTTCAGAGCGTATCGGATTCCTCCCGTATAAATAACGATTCTGATTTAGACGAGACTACCAAATAATTAAGTGATCCATTTTGCTTGTATGTATGTTGAACTTCTTTTCGCACTGTACGTATCCAACCCTGCTAATCGGAGGTGCGGGGGGATGACAACCAATGGAACACAATAGCGCGGCTGAAAATTATTATTGGTGTGCAAGGCCAAGTTACTGATAGACAAAATAAATCCTGTTATGTTCTGAGACGAGCCCTTGAACGTGTCTACTTGTTAATATAATACCCACGATAGAGATGCTGCTTTGGTAAGAAATGGATATGCACACGGTGGACTCTACTGGACATCTGTGAACCGACTGGGCATGTGTGATAAAGAGCGTCATAGCTCATCGTATTCCTCCAGTCTAAATATTACGATTCTGACTTGCAACCCGGAGATCGTATAGTTTGGTCTCTCGGCAACGTGTCAAAGTAGAAACAGTGGTGCAAGTTTCATGAATCCCACCCCTCCACCGCTCTGTTCACACCACGCAGTATAAACACAAATGTCACGGTACCTTTTTGGCAGTGCCAAAGTATGAAAAATAATAATAATAAGTTTTATCCCTTTCTGACAGACTTTATTCCTTGCCAAAGGTATCTCTTTAGGTGTTTGAACATCTTAACGCATGTTTTATTGGCAGAAAAGGTAAAACCTATTAATATTATTATTATTTTTGAAAAAATAAAAATGGGTAAACAGCAGTCCATCAGCGGGTTGATGTTCGATGGTGAAACGTATTGGGTTGCTTCCACCTTTGGCCGGCGTGGAAGAGCAGACCCAAAACCACCCTCTAGAGAGAGGCACTCTTAAGAGATCTTCTTCAATTGGTGGCACCTCCTGAAAGCAGTCATACTGATGCAAGCAGTTGGCGTGGCTCCATCTTTACATTCATATTTGCATCGGCATGTACAACACAGAGCCGCTGTGTTTCTTTGCAGGGTTTATTTGGACCATTACATTTTTTAAATTGAATACAACAAGCGTACAAAACTGCCAAACGTAAAGTTTCAATGCGTTTTGGGGTTAATACTGTATTGCATAGATCTCGGCTCGATATAAAGGACTATTAGAAGTATTAACACGTACAATAGACAGCATTGTTTAATCATCATCGGGTCTATATGAGGCTACACAAATGGACAGCTGTACCACTACGTTAAGGTGAAATACACGTGTAAATGTTACCTAAAGCATTACTTATACCACTGGTGTTCATACTGAACACACGTCATCTTCACAGAGGGGAATAACGGTCGCTACATTACCTAAATATTTATTTTAGCACTGACCTGTATTTAATATGCCGCAGAACAAAATACAAGATTGAACAAGTTCGGTGCCAAGCCACAGCTACGAAGAGCCTTCGGAACTCAATACAAAATGTACACAAACTCTTGACGAGCAGGCACTGCATTGAAAGATGTAGACTATTTGTAGTAGAATATCATTTATATATGTGGAGGTAATCATGGACAAGGAGGCATGGATCTGTCCACCTTGCCCGTTGTTGAGTGACACATTGTTTTTTTTTTACAGTGCGCGCAATTATTGTATCACCATTTACCGCTTTTAAAGTCACAAGCAAGCGATTGGTTTTGCTTTCAAATAAAAACGTGGTTTTACTGACACTCGGGCTGTTTATGGTTTCATCACCTGTTGCCGTAAAAAAGTGTGCATTGTTACTCATAAGGAATGGGATATGGTTTAAGGTCATCTCTGCGCAGATCTGCCGTAAGCCTACAATTTATGAGCGTCCACATTAGCTGTTGACCTGCAATACTGGCGAAACCTTTTCCCTGTGACGTGTACCCTCACGATGGACAAACAGCCTGTTAATTCATGCCTGTGCAGATCCGCCTGTGTATGTGTTAAATGCATGTCGTGCAGGAAGGGTAATGTCCGCAGCCAGCGATTCACAGCTTCCCCCCACCCAACCTGCCAAATTTCTTCTGCTGAGCTTTTCCTGTTTACAAGAAAGTGTTGGGGGGGGAGGGGGGGGTCACACCACCACATCCCACAGACAATCAGGGCAGCGAACAAAGCGCGTCTCTCAAGGTCTATACTAGGTTCACTTCATGTCAGCATGCATTAAAACAGTGGCTCTCAAAGCCAAGGCCTTGGGACCCACCACGGATGTCTTTCACATCGGCAAATATATTATATTTATATGTAAATTAGGTAATGTGATATATATATTTGTCACTATGTTGAAAGCTCGAATTAGGCCGAAGTGTCCAAGGCCCTTAATACTGATACACTATTGACCTGAATCCATGTATATTGTACAAGGTTAGTTAAGGGGTTCAAGGATTTCCCACGCACCCACATTGGTCGAGGCCTGTCACTTGTATTTTACATTCCAGTTTCTGCATGTGAATTGTACTTCACCACCAAATTATGAGTTATGTTGTATCTACTCATCTGCTTAAGTAGTGTACATTTTGAACATGTATTACAATTTAACAAACGTTCAAGACAATTATTTTTAAAATGATAATCCTTTTTGAAATGATAAATATTTATGTTTCAATTGCTTTCAGGGGGTGGAAGATATTTCCAGCAAGACACTGGACATATCTGGCCATCCTTGTGTTGTGGCAGCAAAGTTTAACATTCGTGGTAAGACCTTGTTTTGTTAAGCAAATTAAATACTACACACTAAGGGAAAGAAATTGCAGCTATGTACAAATTCCAGATGTGTACAAATATTCGATTATCTGGCTGCTATAAATTTGCACATGATAAGCCACTTCGTTGAGCTGTGATTTGTGGTTAGGTCGCTTCTCAAGAAGAAGCTAATAGCACAGTGGGCTTTATCTGGTAAAAGAAAAACAAAGTTTGAAAAAATGTTTTAGTGATTTGCTCACATTTCCTGTACTTTTCACTCCTATCGTGTTTTTTGTATTGTTTGTACTGGAAATCTGTGCAAAAGAGCATTATAGCTCATCGGATTCCTCCTGCAGTATAAATAAATACAAATTTATGATTCTGAAATAGTTTTTTTGTCCTTCACTTTGCTAACTAACTGCTGAATTGGAAAGAACATTGAAGTGTCAAGTCATTTATTTTCCACCATGAAATTCACCTCCAGGGTATCCAAGCCCACCGTCATCTGACAAGTAGTCACCTGTGAAACGAATATAAAAAAAATCATGAAAAATAATCACCACCAGGTGGCGCGCATACACGGTAATTATCCGTGCAATTGCCAAAATATAATATGTGGTGCGTGAGTGGAATTCAACTCAGAATAATGACCTGGGACTTAACATATCCACACAATTATACATTTTAGCTCCGTAATACATACTGTAGTGTCAATACTGTATGCCAGCTTAAGAACACAATTACAGAAATTGAAATAGGAAGTATTCGTGAAGAAAACAACTTTATATGAAAAAAGAATTGTTTAATTTGAAGTTGTTTTTTTATACCAAAAGAATCTCCTCCATGAAGGCCACCTGTGAAAAAAGTACACCAAATAAGTAATTTTGTATTGTAGAAATATTGTATATATTTAAACGCCACTGTCAGTCCATTGTCCTTCCATCATTATTTGCAATTGAGAACACTCCGTTAGAAATTATAGGCAATTTAATTTGCAACACACTATTTGATAAGTGTCTGGTGAGTGGGGAGTGTCAGGTGCATGGTGAGGGTCAGGTGTACGGTGTTTTGTGAGTTGTCACATCACCCCGTATTATGTAGGATAGACTGTGCTCTCGTTTTATATTTGTAATTACATACATCAACAGCAGAAAAAAAAACTTTATTTAAAAAAAATCTTGGGGTCTGTTTAGATATATGCCTAAGATATTAAATACTGATAAAGTACATTTACATGGGTTCAAAATGTGTTTGTCTATAACTTTAGGGTACTTTTAAGCATGAGACACTTCAAATGCTAAACATCAACTGTCGAATATAAATGATTAAAAAAATGGAAAACATAACATACAACATTCTTACATCACATAGGTCCTAGATGTATACAAATCGCCATTGATGTCTAAACTATAACAATGAGAATTGTTTGAACTCTGTGGAAACCTACAATCCCTCTATTTAAGAGTGAAACAGGAGGATTTCTCCACAAATTTGGCTGTCATGTTCTGTTTGCGTGACAAACCGTAATAATTGGCTGTGTCGGGTGGTGGTGGGTTTAACGACACATTTATTTTAGGCACTCTAACCCAAAAAAACCTGCATTATAGACGTAAAATATGGTTTGATTTTATTTTTTCGAGGTCAATTAGTTTTTATCACTTTTTAGTCAGATACAAGTCAAATGCTTTACCGCATTCAGATGTGAACAATATACAGTTTGGTTTTAAGCCTCTTACCATTTTCAGGGAAGCCCTCTCCTCCATAGCCATCTGTGAGTAGCAGCAACATGGGGAATATGGAGATTAATTTATATTCTCGCAAATGAGTAAAATGCTGCTCAACAGCATGCATTACCACACGCTCATTTGCTCACCAAAGATTTTTCCATGGAGATATTGCCATAATTGAATGCAGATATTGAATGATTTTTTTCATGAAAAAATATATAGTTGTAAGTATATTGCACGTTAAAATGTAGTTACATTGCAAGCTAATACAGTGTTGAAATATCATTACTTTTATATTTCCGTGTAGTTTAAGCACTCTTGCCAATGCCATAAATATATATTTACATCAATTTTGTCAGTACAGTAATTCATGCTCTAAAAACGCAACATATTAACTCAGGCAATGATCTCCAGATAGAACGGCGACTGACAGGGTGATAGCCATTCTGAAAAGGCAGCTTCTCTTCTTACCCCGCATGCATCACCGTGCAAATCAAGAAGACAATTTGAGAGAAAAAAATGGAAGCAAATGCAAAGAAGAACAAAAAAATGGAACACCACACAGTAACACACGATTTAAAACACCATTTACCTGACAGTCTGCTGATGGAGGAACACATTGGCAGGAACACCGTCTACCCTTCAGGTGTGTTGCATTGCATTGAGGAGGTCAGTGAAGGGAAGAGACCTACCTTTACCTTTCTGCTTTCCAGCACCTTCATAACCCAGGCCCTGCCCTGTATTTTCAGGGCGGCACATACAACGTGTGTGATCATAGTGCCGGCTTAGCGTCTACCCAGAAATTGAGCCGGACTATGTCACAAAAGGACAAAATGTTCCGTTAACTTTTGGTATCAATCGCAGTTCCCAAGAAGTTACGGTAATGTTATTTTTTTATTCATATCAGTAGTTATGTCATGCATCCTGTAAAATAAAATAAAAACATCCCGTCTGATGAAGATGTTAATTGTCCGTGGTGAAATTTCTACCTTCACTGTACCTATAGACCACATGCTGTAGCCAATAATATGACGTGTTTTTTGTATGTAGTAGATATGGAACTTCACATGGAAATTCTTGATAGACGTTTTGGAGTTCAGCGCCATTGCACCGTGAGCAACTCTTCCCACGGATGATTAAACACACACATTTTCCTGCCATGAAAAATGTGTCCAATGTACATATAGCCTATAAATAAGCAATTGCAGGGCTATCCCTTTACTTTGTTGATAGGTTTGAGGTAATCGAGGCCAACTTGTACATTTGGTGTGCAGACACCACACTGGAATTGTAAGCCCTTCCCGCCTTACAGGACCACAGCAACGTCCACCACTTACAGACATCAGTGATGCATTTTAAATCCAAAACAAATCTATTTTGCGCTGCCTACCGTAACGCTTGCTCATTTGTTGCGGGTACCCGCCAGCGCCAAAAGGGTACTGCTGCTCCCCATAGCCTGCTTAAAGAGCATTTCACACATCACACACACACATGTGGGGAAATGGCTGCATGTTATGGAGGTGATGCATATTCATGACATTGCTTTTGCGTCTGAAGATGGAGAGCATGGAATTGATGGGCAGCGATGGAATGCATGGACGCCTCGGGGTTGGGTGTTTCTTCGTGGAGGGTGAACAGATCTAGAGTATTGAAAAACGGCTAAATCGCAACTCGGGGAAGAGCATCTTCCATGGTGACAGATTTATCTAAGGAATGAATATGGAATAGAGACGTTATTTAGTGAAACATTCGTCAATTAACTAATAATGGCCTCGAATGTACTCTTAATGAAATGTCTACATACATTTTCATTATTTACATTTATTTTTAAAGATCCCAACTATTTTTGTTTTCCGTGATTTATAGGAATTTTATTTTAATAACGAGACGCGTTTGATTTGAGCAAACATTCGTTTCCCCAGAAGTTTACGATCTAAGAACTCGTAATAGCTGCAGTAATGTCTACACTGGCGACCTTTAATACTCACCATTTACAATTTAAGAGCATATCTCACGTATGCTAGGTGACTGCCGATAGTTTCTAAGACATGTGATGTTTCATTCACATCATTTCATAGCAATATTTGTTCCTGTACAGCATCTGAGATGCATCCTGAGATGCTTGGTAGTATTAAGATGCTATATTAATCTCAATTAATAGTATTATTAAGCATAAGGCATCGCAATCCTTCTGATTCCTGCATCAGTCTGCAGTACACCATTTCCATGCATCTCTAAAAACTCAAAATGCCAACCCTATCAACGTATCAAGAATGTGAACTATTAAACAGATATATTTATTAGGCGACAGCTAACAACTGCATGCTTTCATTGAATGCGATAGAATAACAGATTATTGTCCTATTATAGAACTGTAAATTGTCTTACTGAAGGTGAACTTTTACTTTGTGATGCCATGGTGATACATACCCTTGTCTTTGCCCTGTCCTCTTTGACCACGGAGATTCCCGTATCCACCTCCTGCAAAATAGGCACCACCATTGTCATCCCGTAAATGCAACTAGTATGCATTCACATATCTGCAATTGCGCCAATTCCAAATTAAATTGATTACAGCAATATCATCGGTCATCTCCCATCCATGCAACTGCCCATAATAATGATATTTCTTGTATCATATATTGAATAAATTTATACTGTAGATGTCTTTAACAATGGGGTCTTGTATGACGTACGTAATGTCTGTCAAGTGCAACCAAAACCATATGACAGTAGTTATCCATTACGGGCTACAGTTCACGAAGCCTACTAAATACCAAAAAGACCAATGCCTTGACAGACGTAAACAACTCATTGTTTTCTAACGTTATTTTTTGTTACATTTTATTGTCAAATATAATTTCTTGAGAAATCAGCCACTTAAATACAAAATCATGGAAGATTTTATTTTTTAAACGGACAATTACTGTTTATCTTCTGAGGCCTATCGATGACATACTGACAACCCACATATGCCTGCCAGCACTCATACTGATCGCGAGCCCATTGGTCGCACCATAAGTAAATGTAACGGTATAGACAAAGGGGTTTTCTGCTCAATGCGGGATGAATGCACAAGCTGCGCACCGATCCTTCCCAGCCCTCCAGCTCCACCGTAGCCCCCAGCACCAACGCCACCTCCATAGCCACCAGCACCAAGGCCACCTCCATAGCCTCCGGCACCGTAGCCACCAGCACCATAGCCACCAGCACCACCAGGGCCATAACCACCGGCACCATAACCACCACCGCCAAAGCTGCCGTCAAGCCCTCCTTTAAACACGGGGCATCAGATATTTTACAACACAGAGTTGTCACTTGCAATAAAAAAAAACAACATTACTATTCTTGGTTCTTTCGGTAAAGTCACGTAGAAGGGAAACAATAAAATAATGAAAATATAAAATAATAACATTCTCACGACGTTTCGACTGCAACACAAGCAATCATCATCAGTCGAAACGTCGTGAGAATTTTATTGTTTTATATTTTTATTATTTTATTGTTTCCCTTCTACGTGACTTTACCGAAAGAACCAAGAATATGAATCCCTGCAGTAACGAAAGCTTTAAATCAAAACAACATTACTGTGTATAATGACTAACGATCTTCGCTGACGTTCATTGGAGTTGGGGTTAGGAGCTATCCATAAAACGCTGGTTGTCCGCAGAGATTGTCATGTGCTTTGTTCATGAGACAGCTCATGTGCATTCATTTATTAATGCAGCATCCCACAAAAAAATATATCAGTATCGGTAAGCACTGCATGGTCGTTCTTTTGGAAACTAGAATAAAACCTCCCGGTGTAATTATTGAGTGGTGTTATGAATGCTGCACTTTCCTAATCACAGAGCCAACCTGTTTGTGCATTCGGAATGAATGGGCGTGTTATGACATCAGAGTGGCCGCTCATGTTTGCAAGTTTAATCATGAACTGCAGTAATATTCTCCATCACAGACAGAGGCATAGTGAAATGAAAATGGGCTCTGTGAGCTTTCTAATGGGTGTGAAATGTAATGCGCCTCAGTATCAGCTTGCATGGTAGCGCTATAAGCAGCAATGTACACACACTCTCTCTCTGACAGCCCTGTACCGCACTCATCTCAGCCATTTAAAAGTGACCCTTCCTACACATCAAAAGCAATGCGATGACAATGGAAACACGACGCAGCATGGAACGACTGAGCATGGAATGGAACCATACCATAAGCACCAGGTCCTTTGCCAAGCCTCCCATTCCTTCCGTAGCCATAATCTGTCATTTATCATTAAAACAAAAGACAGTTAGATAAGTTGTGTAGCTTTCAAAAATTAATCCGACCGTCGGCTGTTTGCAGTCAAGAAGCAGCAGAACGCAGATGATTTAGTTGTAGAGAGCGGGTGTATGGAAGCAATGTTTGCAGTGACATAGCTCCACATAGGAGGTTGACTTTGTGCTCCACATTGGGCAAACCCCTAACCACATTGGTAACACCTATGTTGTTGCTGTACACATGTATACTTTTATTTCTCATTTTTTTCTGGCATTCTCATATTTTGGTACTGGCAATAGAGGTCCCATGATGTAGATATTTTAAATTGTTCATACGTCGATAAGATCGTAAGTGTATTCCCTTGTGTCATTTTCTTTGTTATTATATTAATAGCGGTTTCATCAACACGACTGTAGTCTAGGTAGACTATTGTACTCTGTTCCTTTTCAGCATTTGCACTTCATCGAATTATAAAAAATAGAATATATTTCAGAGCAAGTCAGTAATCACAACTGAGCTGACAAAAAACTTCCACTCCAAGTCACGTGATATTTTTTTCCCATTGAAATGTAACAAATTTAAATGGAGTGAACAAGGATGGTTGACGAAAATAATCAACAGGGAAACGTTGGAGAGTCATTTAGCGAGGAATGTCCCCTGTGCATACGAATGATTGCAAGCAAATAGCAATTTCAATAATTTTGATAAATAAACGCTTCCAATTAAATAATTTGTAATATACAATGCGGAGCTAGCATGGAGATGCAAGATAATGATAAAAAAATGATAAGTTATTTTGGTATTTGCGCCATTTTATACCATTCTTAAAGCGCTAATTGAAAATGTTTAAAAGCATTGGAAAACAGACATCCAGTTACATCCCTCCCCCCCCCCCCCCCTTGTTGCCGCTGTCAAACTAAACACTTGAACACAGAAGTATGCACCCGTGAGGAATTAATTATATGTGCAGTTTATTCAGGAATGACTGAATACTGTGAGTGCACCATATACATTCTCATTAAGCAGATGGAATGTTCTGTATTGAACCTTGAGAACACGCGATGGTCCCTGTGTTAATATATAAATGTGGGCCATCTGATTGCTCACCTCTCACCCCTCCCCGCCTGCGGGAGCCGTAGCCTCCATCCTGTCCTTGGTATCCTTGCCCTTACGGGAGGGTGACAAGCGGCAGTTAGACACGGCCTGTCACACGTAGACGCAACAGCGAGTGCCAACCTTTCACCGTCTCCATTGGCACAGGGAGGCAGAACGCAACGGGACATTCAAGCCGCCGGTGTTAATTTGGTTAAGGAAATTAGTGACCACAGTATTCGTCAGGGAGGTTTTTTTGTTTGTTGTTATTTTGGTCAACGGTGACTTTGAGTGGACGAAAATCGTCAAGCATGGCGATGACCGAGGCTACTATCCACCAAAGAATGAATTACTTTTTAATGCAAAATTAAGGAGTCTGAATGAAGACAAAAACAAGGTCATTTATTAGAGACTACAAGTCCACTGAGGAAGATGAACAATGGTAATTTGCTATATCATGATAATATGTATCTGGTAAAATGTACATGATTGGTTGTCTTGATACTATTGGGAGAAGGTGGGGAATTGCACACACCCTACAACCACCATTTGTACTTCAGAGTGGACTAAATGTTTGACTCCTTAAGTCGACTAGGCTAAGCGAATGACTGTGTGAAATCCACAGACTGAGACTTGGCAAAAAAATCCACTTGTCATCAAGGAGACGATCTATGACTAAAATAGATAAATAGACATCCTAACTTAACACCGGCAGCTACCCTTGGCTGTACATTTTTTTAGGTTTATCAAGGAATCAACACAATCACATACTTTCGCGAAGGAACTTATACTTTTGTTGTGTTGCACGCTAGCTCTGTTGTTGTTGTCGTTGATTACTTGATCTCAACCAACAACACTTTTAGAATTGAAATTGGTCTGTGCTGCTCGGCATTGCAATAAAAACGTTCCATATCAGGTGCAAATATTTCATCACGTCTATATGATCGCAATCGCGTAAGAGTGTGAGCAGATAAATTTTAGGCCATCGTTAAGCCGTCACAAATGTTGGGCAGTGCCAGGTGTTTGCTACCAGGCAGAGCCTTGGCGTCCCAAAGGACCTGGCACATTCTCATCCCGAATACCAGGTTGCTCCGTCAGCAAACTTATAATATTTACGTTCTAATCTCAAGTCAATCATCATCATCGTCGACTTTGTCATTTCCCGCATCTCCAATTGGCACGGTCGGCTACGTACAATGCGAAAGAAGTTCAACGTACATTGTCATCAGCCTTCGTCAGTCCACTGCTGGATGAAGGCCTCCACAAGTCGCTGCAATCTCACATTATCATCATGATCCTGCGATGTAATAATCCATCTAGCGCCGGCACATGAGCTTAGTTCATCCCTCCAAATCCTCGGCAGATGTCCTTTCGAATGCGTTCCGTTCCGTGGCTGCCACTCTAATCTTGTGTGCCTCACATACATAGATAACGACGTTTAGCCTTTTATAAATAAACTGCCTCGTGAGACCTCCCCACATATTTTAGTCATGAGGCTCTGACCATACTTCACCATGCTGGATAGTGGGAATTGGTAAAGGGGCTGTCCACGACCAGTTCAGATATAATTCGCCACTCGCGTTAGCTGTGTCCAGCAATCATACTCAGGTTGCGGTGTTCATAGTGTAGTGCGACGACCACTGTACTCGCTCCATTACATGGAAAGCATTAAATATTAGTTCAAACCAAATAGATTTTCTTGGATGTATATCAAAGTTTATTTTCTTTGTACAACTTCGGCAGTACACATGTCTTGCAGTGACGAGTAATTAGTGGATAAAAGGTCATGTGTAACAACATCAATGCAAAACATGGCATATGAAACAATATTAACAACATTAATGCACATTTGTAACATTTATAATATTTGTAACAAGCCAAGAAATGGAACACATTCGAGGACATTCAACGACGAGATGGAGCGATAAAATCAGCTCGTGTTCCACTGCTTTGTGGATTATTACATCAGAGGATAACGCGAGGCAGTGATGGCTTGGGGAGACATTCATCCAGCACTGAATTGATCCTAGCCTGAGGTTGATGATAACGCCACAACGTTTACAAAACAGATTAATTGAGGTTTGCTGAATGTTATGAATACCATAGGGTATTGTGTCAAGTCCATGGTCTCTCTCATTAACAGTCAGGTGGTGCCCGTGAATACAGTTACGTTTACTGCACCACGCAGGTTCAATGCTAAGTGACTGCAAGGCTCTCAAAGCTGCACTAAGAGCCAGCTACAGGCTTGACTTCAGAATGCTGCTGGAAATCCGTGCAATGTGATCTTGTTCAGAGTTGGGGTGTACAAAAACGCATGGGGGGACCCAACACAGTCAAAGGTAAACTAATTTTAAACAAATGTTTAACGCTAAACAGAATGAAATACTGTACTATACGATCTGATTTTTTCGAATTGTGCATCTGCTCCAACCCCCAAGCCACTATGTTAATGGCAAAAATGTTGTCAATGGTGTAAATTACTATACCAACATTTTTTTTAAACTCGACTATAAGAAATCAGTAGGGGGGGGGGGAGCTAAGCCCTCTCCAGGCTCCCCACATTCCTCTGTCATGATGCTACGGGGTAGCTGCTCAGTGTGGCACTGAATAACGACTTCCTGGGTGTAATGAAGCCACGGTGATGACAGTTGGAAGGACAAATGCAATGGACCACGGTAGGCAAGATGAATGCAATGGACCTCGAGAAGTACATTACCTCCTCCGTAGCCGCCAATTCCTCGGCCTTGGTATCGAACCTGTTGTCCATTTCCATAGCCGAGCGGCTTGTCGTAGAGACCTGGTCGACAGCAGCATTAGCAGGAGGTCACAACCAACCGCAAAATACAGCGGCATAGGGAGGAAACCTTCAATGTATACAATTCCATTTAGAATATGCTTAACAGGCTTAAGGCACTGCTGGTGTTCTAATGCATGCGTCAGGTGGAGTATATTTAATTTAATCAAAGTTATATCCTTGCCAAAACATTGTGTTTATAGATGTATACAGATTAACTTTGCTTAAAAAAATATTGTCCTCTTTTATCCCTCTCACGAGCTGTCAATCATCACCACCTGAAAGCATGTTTGTCTTATTATCTTCAAACAAGCCACGACTATGAACGTGAAAAATGACTGTAACACGAACAGATCATTATTATGCTTGTTTATCCAAGAAAGCCTCACTGAGTCTCCAGACCCCTTTTTTCAAGAGTGTCCTGCCCAGTTGTCTTCGTAGGGGGTGACATTGACGTGTGCAATGCTAATTGAGCATTTTGCAGGTCATTTTGCAGCGGTGTGATTATTTGGCCAAGACCAGAAACCAGAGAACCTGGAGGAAACCCGATGCAAAACGGGGAGGAGAACATTCAGACTCCACACAGAAGGGCGCCCGAGTTGTGAATCGCGAGGCGCGAGCGTTGCTACCACTCTGCACCACCCCACCACCCGTTTATTTCAAACAAAGGAAATGTTGCACAGTCCCTCTCTTCATTTCATCCTAGGATATACTAAATAAACCTGCACGATAACAACAAGACAACTAAACTATTTAAACTAAGCTAACAAAAACTATTTTAGCAGGTAAGGCCTACTGAGCTATATAGCTCTTTTTCAGAAGCGATCTGACCACAAATGATAGCCCAGTGAAGTGGCTTATCACGTGCAACATTTATAGCAGCCAAATACTCTAAACGCTTGTTTCTAAATGTGGAGGGGGGAAAACGGAGGACCCGGAGAAAAATCCACACGACCACGGGGAGAACATGCAAATTCAATATATACAGGCGACAGGGGTCGGGATCAAACCCACGACCTCCTGCGTACCAGACGAGGTAGTTAATATCTTGCCACAATACCAATTGCTAATATAATTATTAGCAGTATATGAAGACTCTTTTAGGAGATTCCTGCTTGAGGCATTTGGGCCATGATGAAGTACAGCACTGGGTTTGCCAGCGATTGACATAGACCCTACAACAATGCGTTGGAGTGTTTTTGTGTGTGCCCATTATCCACCAGCAACTGTCCAACAACAAAACCCAAATCACATGGGTCACGTGGTTTGGAGGAAAATGCATTCAAGTAATATTGTTAAATTATTCTGCACAATAAAATCGTCGCATATCCTGGAGGACTGCAACTGGCTACAATTTTATAAAGTCTGTAAAAAATACTCTTTGGTTCTTTCGGTAAAGTCACGTAGGTAGGATGTCCTTGTGTGGCGATCGAAACGTCGTGCACTATTATTTTTTCTACCTACGTGACTTTACCGAAAGAACCAAAAAGTATGGATTCCTGCAGTCACGAAAGCTTCAAATCAAGTATGTAAGAATGTTTGGAAATAAGAACCCCTTAAAAATTTACTCCCTAATGACTAACTCATGCTCATATAGTTTATAACTACAAATTTTATAGACTCCCAAATGAAAGTAAACCAAAATATCCCTTCTGTGTTGAAACTGCACCGTTCATTTCTACAAATCCCCATTCGGATTAAAACGCGTTTGAGCTCCTACACACACCACTTCCAAATCTTCGTGGAATTCAGTAGGTGCTCACTGGTTGTAAATTTGTTGTGATGTTTGTTTCTTTTTTGCAATTCTCACACGGTATTCCGCAGAGAGATTTAAAAAAAACGTTACGTGTAAATATTTGGTCAGGTGATGCGTTTAATTTTGACACCCACTGCATTGTGTGACTGCGTACTTCATCTCCGTTAAGAGCAACCAAAATGGTGCATGACCATTTTAGCAGCTTGATGTAATAGCATTCATTAGTTTTGAAAATGATACATAATTCAACCTATCCAAACAATCTGCAACCTGCTTATTTCATTCACAGGGACTTCAGATCTACTTTGCATGGTCACCTTTCAGAGGTTAACATTGATGATATTCTGCATAATAATTTGAATGTGCCTGGAAGAAAACGAAAGCAGTCACTGTTAAGAGCAACCAAATGGTGCATGAACATTTTAGCAGCTTGATGTAATAGCATTCATAAGTTTTGAAAATGATACATAATTCAACCTATCCAAACAATCTGCAACCTAATTCTAGATTTGAAGCTTTCGTGACTGCAAGGATTCATACTCTTTGGTTTTATTCGGTAAAGTCCCGAAGGTTTAACGAATTAAAATAAAATAAACAATTAAAACACGACGTTTCGGAGGCAACGCAAGCTTCCGTCTTCAGGTGGGACCAGTCACAGCCAAAATCGCTGCACAAAGAGGTTAACATTGATGATATTCTGCATAATAATTTGAATGTGCCTGAAAGAAAACGAAAGCAGTAACTGTGAACTCAGCAATGGATGAAAAATATCCGAGTTTTGTGGACAGTTGTGTGAATTGATGAGGCTTTTAAAAAAACCATACGCACCCAAAATATAAATCTATAACCACATATCCATGAAAAGCCGCAAAAGCGGCCGAAATTGGCGCCTGCTGCACTCACTTTTCTGTGTCGAGAGGTGGAGCACAGCGAGAAGCAGGAGACCTTGCAGTAGAGCATGCATGACTGCAGCAGGTGTAGCCGGCTGGACACGAGGGTTACCAGAGGCAGATGATGCTGATGCGCTGTAGAGGCAAAGCACTCACAGAGGAAGAGACGCGACAGCACCGTAATGTGCAGATCGACGCCGGGATGCCCCTTTTGACTGTCTCCACTTCCCGTGACTGATGCCTACTTGGCTCGCGTTCAAGCTTGCTCAATAGGCTTATGTGCAAATCTCCACGTGCCATACCCCATGAAATATAGATTTTTTTTTCCATACTTAATGGTATATAGTGGCCACGCCTGACCCAGGCACTCCGCATCCCTCTGCAAACATCTATAGTTAAATAAAATAGTTCACAGCTTTGGGGGTGCACTGCAATGGTGCCCTTCACACATTCTGGGAATACAGACTCTTAGGTATTTGTTTTATGAGCCTGATATATAATTTAATACTGTTACATAACTGCTAGCCATGTAAGACTATATTTTTTAATTTTTAAGTTTTTAATAATTGAAACGACACAATATATACAGTGAGAGAAAAAAAGTATTTGATCCCCTGCTGATTTTGTACGTTTGCCCACTGACAAACAAATGATCAGTCTATAATTTTAATGATAGGTTTATTTGAACAGTGAGAGACAGAATAACAACAACAAAATCCAAAAAAACGCATGTCAAAAATGTTATAAATTGATTTACATTTTAATGAGGGAAATAAGTATTTGACCCCTCTGCAAAACATGACTTAGTACTTGGTGGCAAAACCCTTGTTGGCAATCACAGAGATCAGACGTTTCTTGTAGTTGGCCACCAGGTTTGCACACATCTCAGGAGGGATTTTGTCCCACTCCTGTTTGCAGATCTTCTCCAAGTCATTAAGGTTTCGAGGCTGACGTTTGGCAATTCGAACCTTCAGCTCCCTCCACAGATTTTCTATGGGATTAAGGTCTGGAGACTGGCTAGGCCACTCCAGGACCTTAATGTGCTTCTTCTTGAGCCACTCCTTTATTGCCTTGGCCGTGTGTTTTGGGTCATTGTCATGCTGGAATACCCATCCACGACCCATGTTCAATGCCCTGGCTGAGGGAAGGAGGTTCTCACCCAAGATTTGACGGTATATGGCCCCGTCCATCGTGCCTTTGATGCGGTGAAGTTGTCCTGTCCCCTTAGCAGAAAAACACCCCCAAAGCATAATGTTTCCACTTCCATGTTTGACAGTGGGGATGGTGTTCTTGGGGTCATAGGCAGCATTCCTCCTCCTCCAAACACGGCGAGTTGAGTTGATGCGAAAGAGCTCCATTTTGATCTCATCTGACCACAACACTTTCACCCAGTTGTCCTCTGAATCATTCAGATGTTCATTGGCAAACTTCAGACGGCCATGTATATGTGGTTTCTTGAGCAGGGGTACCTTGCGGGCGCTGCAGGATTTCAGTCATTCACGGCGTAGCGTGTAACCAATTGTTTTCTTGGTGACTATGGTCCCAGCTGCCTTGAGATCATTGACAAGATCCTCCCGTGTAGATCTGGGCTGATTCCTCACCGTTCTCATGATCATTGCAACTCCACGAGGTGAGATCTTGCATGGAGCCCCAGGCCGAGGGAGATTGACAGTTCTTTTGTGTTTCTTCCATTTGTGAATAATCACACAAACTGTTGTCACCTTCTCACGAATCTGCTTGGCAATGGTCTTGTAGCCCATTCCAGCCTTGTGTAGGTCTACATTCTTGTCCCTGACATCCTTGGAGAGCTCTTTGGTGTTGGCCATGGTGGAGAGTTTGGAATCTGATTGATTGCTTCTGTGGACAGGTGTCTTTTATACAGGTAATAAGCAAAGATTAGGAGCACTCCCTTTAAGAGTGTACTCCTAATCTCAGCTCGTTACCTGTATAAAAGACACCTGGGAGAAAGAAATCTTTCTGATTGAGAGGGGGTCAAATTCTTATTTCCCTCATTAAAATGCAAATCAATTTATAACATTTTTGACATGCGTTTTCTGGAATTTATTGTTGTTATTCTGTCTCTCACTGTTCAAATAAGCCTACCATTAAAATTATAGACTGATCATTTCTTTGTCAGTGGGCAAACGTACAAAATCAGCAGGGGATCAAATACTATTTTCCCTCACTGTATAGTCAAGCATTGAAATCAAGGCATTTTAAGAAAATATTTGCACGTGTAAATGTACTTTCATTTCATTTTACATCAGCTCCTATGAGAGTTCACATCAATTATACACACCAATTATAATACCAACCATCAATAAGATTAGTTTTTTTTTTACTCCTCAATAATAATAATTGTCAGCACTGCATGCTACTTCTTTTTAAATACATGCATAAATAACACTGCTCATTTGTAGGAATCTCCTTCTTTTTGGCTCCTGAAGGGCTAAATAAAAATTGTGACAAATGTCTGAAAGGGGCACGAGTTGGGAGTATACTGCTCTATCACTCAGCCGCGATGTACAATAAGTAACCCATATATATAAAAAAAATCCCTTGGCTTCCTGAGCACAAGGGCCACACGGGAAGCGTTTCATCTGCATCCAGGAAGATGTGCCAACGGGGCCATGCAAAAGTAGCAGTGGGCTGCAAAGGCGGCGAGCAGACAGGCAGTCTCCTCGCGAACAAACACTGCGAGCGGCCGTGGCACAGAAAGTGAGCTGAGCCGCGGGGCAAAGACCGCCGGAACATTCTGGAACCACAAGGGTTCCGATCCATCCCGAACGGGGGTTATTGCCATGGGCGGGCTGACACGACGACGTCGACGGGCGCTCGCATTGCTCAACGAAATGGCATTAATTGTTTTGTGCGATTATTTTTTTTTGCGAAAGAATTACGTAATTTGACGCCGATAGTTGGACGGAAACGGTTGCGTTGAGTGCTGTTACGTTATCTTCTGTCTGTTGTTGGCCTTGAGCAACAACAAAAAATGGTTGGGTTTAAAAAAAAAATGTGTCGTAATAATTATTGTCATAAAAATTTAGAATCGTCATCGTTATCAGCGATCTATCGAAATGTATAAATAGCATTGCTTAATTGTTGGAGTCCTTTGTTATATGCCCTAATAATCGTTGGTTAGTGTCTATCCGCTGCTGGATGAAGGCCTCATGCTGTCGCCACGTCTCCTGGTCGTGTGAAGTCACAATACATCTCACTCGTGCGTATAAAGCAGAAAAAAATATATATGGCGCAAATCAAATACATTTATTGAACACGCATTATGTGTGTATTTGTTTCTAAACACTATTATAATTGATTTGATTTAGAAATCTATGCATGGTTATTTTAAACAGTATATCATATGGGATGATTGTGGACGAGCATTTTACTTTTTTATATCAGGTTTAAAATCTATTATTGGTTTCTTATACTTAAAATATGCAATGCAAGTTTAAACTTTTGGCCTGCATGTAATATTGTATTTGTGATCTCTGGCTCTGGTGACTCGATATTGATTTTTTTAGTGCAAATGGAGATGCTTATTACAATAACTAATCAATGCAGAAAATCTGAAATTAATTTCTGAAACAGCATCTCGCATTCACCAAACCGTGGCTGGAATTACGAATATTGTACTGCTTATGAACATCTATAACAATTATATAACGAACATTATCAACACAGCAAAACCTCTTATCTGCGATGATGTGGGCCGGCAATTTTATAACCTGGATATAAAAATGCAAACATTTTCACACAATTCCTCTCATCCGCAAAAAATAATATCCAAATAGGAATCCATTCTGCAAATGCGGGACAGGAAAAACGCTGGATATTCGCACATAATATGAAGAATATGCCCACAGATAATGAGTTTTCGCTACAGCTCATATGGATTATAGGAGTTATGGGTAATTGGGTCGCAGATAAGAAGAGTTCTCTGTTACAAGGCTCTTAAGACAATCTTGATTTGAAGCTTTCGTGACTGCATGAATCCATACTGTTTGGTTCTTTCGGTAAAGTCACGTAGGTAGAAAAATAAGAAAAATTGCATGACGCTTTAATGCAACTGAATACAAATATGCATTGGCAGTATTTGGCTTATTGCCACGTTGATGTGTGCATCAATTCATGGCAGAAAATGAATCCGCACGCTTCATATTGTAAACTGCAATTTTCCCTCCAATTGTTTCTGTCTCACGCTGGCTCAGACGTCACTAGGGTTGTCACCTGTCCTAGTTTCTCCCAGGATCGTTCTCTTTTCAAGATCACTGTCCTGCGAAAGCTGTAATTACGTCTTAGGACCTTGAAAGTCCAGTTTTTTGTGTTAGTTACATAGTCATGCACCGCTCAAGACGATGCATTTAAGTGTATTTATCCCCTCTTGCTGTATCGTGAGATTTTCTCCTTCCCATGATATGTCCCGGGTTTTCTTTTTACATCAGAGGTGGCAACCCAAACCCGAGCACAAGGCCTTTTGGCACAGCAAACAGGGGTCGTGGTCGTTCTTCACAGAGAGGTCTTTCTCTCGGCAAATGTCACTTCACACCCGATCTTTTTTTTACATTCCCGCGAAATTCAAAGCCAATAAAAAAGTGATGGCCAGCCAATATTTGTTAATAAACCTAGAAAATCAGCGTGATTGCAAGCAAACAGGATTTGCAGTTGAAGTGCATGAATGCAATTTAATACATTACTCCTCATGTGTTAATTAAATAAACACTAAAAACAGGCATCCAGGTGGCTCAGAGGTAATAGGTTTGAGCGCTGAGATGCAACTTCTGAAATCCTCGGCTCGAAACTCAGCGGCCACCAATGATAAAACTCGGTTCCAAAGTACAGTTAGCTGATGTTCTAACCCCAATCCCCACAAAATTTCTATAATATTAAATGTGATTCTGCACTTACTTTGACGAATTAAAAAAACAAATCACAGTTGGAATGTCAAGTGACGAACATTACTTTGTTGTGGTAGGGTGGACGGGGAAATGCTGCCCCCTATCGTGTGGATCTGAGGTCACTTTAAGGAATCTCAGAAGAAGCTTCGTGGTATCCACGTCCATGGACCATTCTCTAACATGCAGGCTTGTACTGCTCCGCAAGAGATCTGAACAGATTATTTCTCACGCGGTACTTTCAGGGGGAAAAAAACGGGCATTTAATAGTAATCACAATATTAATTAGGTTGAGGGAAATTATCACGTATCAGATTCAAGCCACGAAATAGACACACGTGGATTATTCTGGCCAATTATGTAAGTTGGTTCATTTTACAGTGCACTTTCATCGTGAGGTGCAGTGCACTTTCATATTTAAAACAGTTATAGAGCTTTTGTTGAATGAGTTTGGAAAGGGGTGCTTGCTAGATGGTGCTGGACATTGAGGAGGGCTGTTTCGGTGGAATTGAGAGGGCGGAAACCGAATTGGAATTGGGGACAGAGGAAGTGAAAGGAATTGCGGAGTGAGAATCGTTTGTGAAGACGTTCCAGAATTTTTGAAAAGGCGAAATAAATAGAAATGGTGTTAATTGCCAGGAATGGTGGGGTCAAGTGAAGGGTTTTTGAGGGGAAGAAAAATGATGGAGGATTTGAAGGTGGAGGGGAAGATATCATTGGAGAGGGAGGAGTTAAAAAGAGTCGTAAGGTAGAGAAATATAAAGGGGGAGAAGGCAAGGAAAAGGGTAGGCAGGAATGGGGGTCAAGGGGGGGGGGGTAAGAGGTTGAGTGAGTTTTGAAAATGACCATGGAGAGCTCAGCTGGAGAAGTCAGGGTGAAGGTGGAGAGAGGCGGGACAGTGTGCGCATAGAGGAGAGGAAAGGGCAAGAGACAGAGCAGTGGGGGGGGGGGGGGGGGGGGGTTAGACACGTTGGACGACCGAATGAGTTCAATCTTAGAGGAGGAATAGTGGGAGAAGGCCAGAACGGAAGGGGCATTGGGAGGAGACGAAAGGGCAGAAGGAGGAGGGATGGAGGAAGTTGCTGATGGTGGAGAGGGAGTAGACGAGGGTGTGGGGCAAGGGAAGAGATCAGGGATATGAAGTACGACTAATTTCGCATATTCGTGATCTGAAAGAAATTTAGAAAGAGGCGAAAGGCGAAGTGCCTGAGTCTGCGCTGAGGGATAGGCTGTCCGGCCGCGCTCGGCTCTGTGGACCGAGCACCGGTCATGTTTAAGGGAGAAAGTCATGACCGAGGGGGTCAAAGGGGATGGCGAAAGGGAATGCAGAGGCGCAAGAGTGTCGTGAGAGGAAGAGAGTTGCGAAGCGAGAGCAGAAGAGGCATCATCGGGTGAATATGATAAGAGGGAGATCAGCAAAGATGGATCAAGAATAGGGAGATTGCGGTGGATGAATGGGGCGAGGGGTGGGGGATAGAGGTGGGAGGAGAGGGCAACGTGATGGTCAAAGTGGGAGAAGGTGATCGGAAGGGGGGGGGGGAGTTCAGCGGTGATGAGGGAAGCTGTGCAGTCGCAGAGGAAAATGAGGTCCAGAATGTTGCCTGGTGTATGGGTATGGAGGGAATGGAAGAAGATGGAGATCAAAGGAGCCGCCTGGAGGGCAGGAGAACTGCGGTAATGGTGGGTGCATTGAGGCGGAGGCTGAAGTTACCCAAGAGAACGAGGCGTTTGGGAGGGAGGGAGCGAGAATAGAGGCAAGCAGGAAGTCGGGATGGTCAAAGAACGATGCGGGAAGGACAAAGGTGAGCAATGCATTATAAGGAATGATGGGAGGAAACAGAAGAGAGTTGGTACTCGACAGAGCAAAAACCCAAGATGCAACACAGCGAGTGGAGGGGTTGGAGACGAGAAATAATGGATGAGAATGTCAACAACACCACCACCACAGCTTCATGCCAGCAGTTGCGGGGAGAGTGATCAAATGAAGAGCGTGAAGAGGAGAGAGGGCAGTAGGGGCTGCAATGTTAATTGAAGACATCCGAGAGTTTGGGTGAGGACCAGGGCGTCAAGATGAAGGGAGAAGCAGGCATCCCGAGTGGCTGCAGTTGTACCGCAGAGCGTGAGTTCCATAGACCGAGCTTGAAGTCGGGGGAGTGGCGGGTGCAGATGAGATCTGGTGGGTGGTGGGAGGGAACACATTGATGGGATTGTCGCGAATGCAGCTAACGGCGACGGGAAGCAGATGGGTGAAAGGAAATGGGCACGGTGGATGTGAGTGGGTGATGGCCGGGGGTAGGAGCGTGGGTGGGGAGGGAGAGGAGTGGATTGCAGATTGGAAGGGATGGTGGGTGGGGGTCGCAGGTGCGTGACGCGCGCCATCTGCTGCCACGACATGCGGAATAAATCACAATGTCATTGGACAAGCCAGCAATGGGTAAAGTCACGTAGGTAAATAATAGAACCAAAGAGTATGGATCCTAGCAGTCACGAAAGCTTTAAATCTAGAATACACAATGTCATCTCTTGCTGGCCCGTTGTCTATTTCTACATATATAAAAGGCAAAGTTGTGAATGTGTGTCTGTTCAAAATGTTTAGCGTACTTCCCGACATGCGACAAACTGGAAATTTGGCATGTGGGTACTTTCCAGACTGTACACCATGCAAAAAATTATAAAAAATACACTTTTGGTTTATTTTTTTTTGGGGGGGGAGCTCAATAATACATATTTTCTTTGCACGGCACGTGAGCTGTAACGTCAAATCTGTCACGTGACCCGCGCAAGTGGAAGCGTAACGCATTGTAGTGTAGTGGTTAGCACGCTGTGTATGTCTGTGTGTGTGTCTGTGAATGTGTCTGTGTGTCTGTGTGTGTGTCTGTGTGTGTGTGTCTGTGTGTGTGGAAGCGTAACGCATTGTAGTGTAGTGGTTAGCGCGCTGTGTATGTGTCTGTGTGTGTGTATGTGTGTGTGTGTATGTGTCTGTGTGTGGGTGTGTGTGTGGGTGTGTGTGTCTGTGTGTGTGTCTGTGTGTATGTCTGTGTGTATGTCTGTGTATGTGTCTGTGTGTGTGTGTCTGTGTGTGTGTCTGTGTGTGTGTGTGGAAGCGTAACGCATTGTAGTGTAGCGGTTAGCGCGCTGCGCTATGAACCTGGGGACCCGGGTTCGATTCCCGCTCACGGCCAACACCAGTGACGATTATCTGAACCGGTCCCGGGCCTCCCCTAGGTCGACTCAGCCTCAAATGAGTACCTGGTGCGGTGTGTAAACATTGCCACTAGGGAGACAAAGGCGGTCGGGCGTGGTGCTGGCCACCCACCCCCTCGTGTACCGTTCCGGCCTTCATAGGTGCTCGCTAACAGGACTTGCCCCTACAGTCTGTTAAGGCTATATGGGGGATCTTTATCTTTGTATCTTTGTGTCTGTGTGTCAAGGCCTATGATACCATCTGTAGGCCTGGGCTCTGGGTCGTTCTTCGTACTTTTGGAGTACCTGATCCTCTGCTCACGATCATTAAGGACCTTCATGATGGTGAGCGGGCCCGGGTAAAACTACGTGGCCGGGAGTCAGAGCCATTCCATGTACACCTTGGGGTGCGACAGGAATGTCCTCTGGCTCCCACATTATTTAACATCTATTTTGACCACGTAGTTCGTGAAGCCTTCAATAGCTGTACCTGGGGAATCTCCATATGGTACAGATATAATGGGAGGCTGATCGATGCCCGGGTGCGGTCAAGGGATGGCTCCCTATTGCTCAACCACGTTATGTATGCTGATGATTTGGTAATAGCTGCTCAGTCAGAGGAGGAGTTGGAGACGCTGCTGCTGAGACTGGAGCGTGCCACTAAGAGGTGGGGCCTTACCATCAGCCCCACCAAAACTAAGCACCTGCCTGGGTATTTTGTACCATCGGGCACTCCACCCCCACAACTCCCAATCGGTGATGGGGCAGTTGTGGAGAGAGTGGAGAGGTTCCCATACCTGGGCAGTGTGCTTATGACTGGCTCCAGTTTAACAGCAGAGGTCTCACTCCGAATTAGTCGAGCGGCAATATCTTTTCATCGGTCGCGTAATGCTGTGTGGAAGCTACCTGGTCTGTCGCTCCGCACTAAGCTTCAGGTCTTCTCGGCCACGGTCATTCCCTCCCTTCTCTATGCTTGCGAAACGTGGACCCCCCTAATGGAACATCTTCGCCGGTTAGAAACATTTAGGCTGGCCTGCCTACGATCCATCCTGGGTTTAACCAGACTGGATTGTGTGAGTAGCTCACAAATCCTTGAAAGATCTGGGCAACATCCCATCGGTGAGCTCCTCCGGCGGGCAAGGCTGCGATGGCTGGGTCATGTAGCCCGCATGCCCAGCCAACGCATGCCGAAACAGCTTTTGTTCTGCCGGATTGAGGGGGCTAAGCGGGCGCGGCACGGGCTAGAGAAGAGATGGAGTGATGTGGTACAGGAGGACGTGGAGCTGAGTGGACTTGCCGATGACTGGTACCAGCGGTGTCAAGATCGGCCTCTGTGGAGGAGGCTCGTGAAGGATGCTACTGGGCAGTTGGAGGTAGTCGCCCTCCAACAACAACGGAGGGCGGAGGAGCGACGCTCACAACAACGAGCGGAGCGCGGGGTGGCTAAAGCACAGCAGGTTGGCACAGTAGGGGGCACAGGTGGTGCATCAGCCAGTCATCTCAGTCAGTCGACCCGTGGCACCTGCTGGGTCTGCCCCGTGACCTCCTGCCAGCGGGCGTCCGACACTTCACGTGGCCTCAGGGTGCACATAGCCTGGCACAAGCGTCGTGGTGACGTCACCGCCACTTAGTGGCGAATGGCGGTTGTTGTGTGTGTCTGTGTGTGGGTGTGTGTGTGTCTGTGTGTGGGTGTGTGTCTGTGTGTGTGTGTCTGTGTGTGTGTCTGTGTGTGTGTATGTGTGTCTGTGTGTGTGTCTGTGTCTGTGTGTGTGTGGAAGCGTAATGCATTGTAGTGTAGCGGTTAGGGAGCTGCGCTACGAACCCGGCGACCTGAGTTCGATTCCCGCTCACGGCCACCACTGGTGATGATTATTTTAACCGGTCCTGGGCCTCCCCTAGGTCGACTCTGGTGTGTGAACATTGCCACTGGGGAGACAAAGGCGGCCGGGCGTGGTTGATCCAAGCGAAGCCGGGTAGTACAGCTAGTACCGTATATACAAGGGAAATTTGTGAATGTGTGCCTGTTCGAAATGTTTAGCATACTTTCCGACATGCAACAAACTTGAAATTTGGCATGTGGGTAGCTTCCAGACTGTACACAATGCCAAAATTCTAAAAATAGACTTTTCTATTTTGGGGGGGGGGCGCAATAATGGATATATTTTGCACGGCAAGTGAGCGGTGACGTCACATCTGTGATGTCACCCGCATGCGGCAGCGTCATGCAGTGTGCCTGCTGACGTCACGCACCCCCCCCTCACCCTCCGCGTAGGCCGTGTATTAATCCAAGACAAGAATCCAAGTCTCGGGCGAAGCCGGGTAGTAAATCTAGTTAATAATAATAATAATAAAAAGACCAATACAAAAATATCCGTATTCTTTGGTTCTTTCGGTAAAGTCACGTAGATAGAAAAATAATAAAATGATGAAAAAATCACGACGTTTCGATCGCAACACAAGCAATCGTCCTCAGGTGAACAAATACAGCGGGCGGACTGCTGAAGTAGGAAGAAATATAGCGAGAGAGCTCCTGCAGCCAGAGGCAGGGCCACTGCAGCCAAAGGTTATAACCTTGGAGTTGGCTGGGCTAGAGATGGAATTTGCAAGTAAATGCAAGATTGCAGAGCTTATTTCCATGTTTTCCTTACCATTTAAAAATGTTCCAGATTATATTGGATATGCACAAGCCAGCAATGGTTAAAACAATACATATGTACAGCTGGATGAAGGCTTTATCATGCCGCATCTGTCAAAGGATGGGGGTTGTTTGACCAAACTTCACCACGCTGAAGGTGAGGCTAACAAAGGGGAACGACGCTCAGGATAGATTCAGATATTTACTTTCCACTGATGTAAGCCGTGGCCAGGAAGCAAACTCAAGTCGCTGGCTTCATAGTGCACTCAGCAAACAGCTGCACAACCATTCCACCCAGCATTAATAATCAATATTCATTCTCAAGCCATCAATCGCATTGCATAAAACATGGTTTGCCAAAACCAGCATCCAATATTATAACCAATTGTCCTGATTTTGAGTAACTGATTAAAATCACCGTTTCACCGCCTGATGGCAGTAATTATTATTTTTGAATGTTTGCATTTACGTTTTATTATTTCAGCACAATTAATGTAACATGAACATAAATATTTAGTACTTTACTTTAAATTGTGCACATGCCGTTAAGCCGTACCGTATTTCACAAAATCTATTCACACGATAATAACAATAATGTTCCAAGTAGAGGACAGTCAGACCTGTGTTTTTCTTGCAGGGCACCATTTGCAAAATCACCAGCATCAATAGCTGTAAGCACAAATAAACTTTGACCACCACCGTCTAATCTAATCTGTATTGACTTGAGGTAAAAAAACAGGCGTTGTCTTGACCCTATGACAACGGTAAAATGCTTCAAAAGTCCGTCAACCGATACTCATCAGGCGAAGCGTGTCCTCTGAGGTCAGGGTCCTCTGCATTTAACGTGCTGAGAAGCACTTTTATTCCAACAATAGACTTACCCTTTGTTATTTTTGCCGTGGCATATAGATCTGGCACCGAGATCCACATTATGTGAAATGTTGCACTTTTTTCATTCGCCTCTAGTTCCCTTCTCTTATTTTTAAAACGATGGGGGTAGAGTGAAATATTTCCACCTCATCTTGCATCTTGCGGCAGCTTCACGGCTCGAATTTTTTTTGTCATCCCGTTTGTTCGAGATCATTCGTCTTGTTTGAGGTTAATGACAAACATTTTTAACAAGACACATATTGTTGAGGTGGCCGGGTGGCTCAGTGGTCAGTACTGAGCCGACACTGCTGAGATCCTGGCTCCAAATTCAGAGTTCCAGATGCCTGCTATTGAACAGGGTTCTCGACTGTAGCACTTTTATGACGACAACAACAGCAACACAAAACCCCATCTTAAGAATACATCTGGTTTTCCACTTCGTATTGCCGAAACAAATGACAGCTCCGAGAATAAAAACACATTTGAGTTTTACTGCAATAGGATGTGGTGAACATTTCTATAGCAGGGCATGTGGGAAAGTGTATAGGAAGTCAATGTAAGGCATCACAGAAGCAGTTATATAATGCTTGTTTACATGGGCTCTTCTCGAACACTGCACTGCTCTGTGAAATTTCTGTCTGTGCACTTTGTCTCATGCCGTAATGCTGGTAGAAAATCTGGAATAAAATTTGGGGTTTATATTTTTTTGTACATGTTTTGTTACCACAATGAGTTCAAATTCAAAATACATTTATGAAACATTTGTACTCTTTTACACCTTTAATTTCAAAAGTGCTAATCGTTACACCATGCCAACATCGACGTTGCTTTTAATGCAAACTTTATGTAATACATTCATGATGCCTTATTAATACATTGTTTAATGATTATTGTTACGATACCTTAACAAAAACTACACCAAGGTGAAAGGTGAAAAGGTCACCATGGTCAATGCCACGTATGCCATGACACCTCACCATGGCTTACTGTTGCTGGATCTCGTAGTTACATATTGCCAAGCCAACGCCCAGCCATTACAATTCGCTTTTACAGTGGACCTATTCCACAACCATCATATCTAGCTTTCAAATTCCCCCTTGGTTAATAATCGGTCAGTGCACTGGAGTGCCTTTTTCGGAAACACACCCTCCTCCATTCTGCACGCGTGCCTTTGAATACAAGCTGAGGCTGTCGATGCTCAGAAATGAAACTAAACTATTTGAAACTATTGTTTATTTTACCAATGAAGGCCCACTGAGCGACATAGGAGCCGTCCATAAATGACGTGACGCGATTTTGAACGATTTTTGACCCCCCCCCCTCGTCACACGGCGTCACAAAAAGTCAGAGCCCCCCTCAAATATGACGTCACAAAGCTCTGCCCACCCCCCCCAAAACCATATTTCCATTTTGAAAATAAAACATGCTTCAAATCGCTTTACGCTATTGTCATTGTAGTGCGTAGTTAATGTGGCGCTGCACTCTGATGTTGTAGGAGAAAACATTTATTAAAAAGTATATTTAATTAAGTATAACGTGTTGTCTATATTTATTTAAAGTTGCGCATTTTGATGTGACGTCACATTTCTCAAACCCCCCGAACCCTCGTTACAAATGTCTGACCCCCCCCCCAGGTGCGTGACGTCATTTATGGACGGCCCCATAGCTATTTTTCAGAAGTGACCTGGCCATAAATGATAGCTCAACGAAGTGGCTTATCATCGTGCAGAAATGTATAGCAGCCAAATACTGTAAATGCATGTAGGCTTTCGCGACGAATATCATACATAATAGAGGTTTTTCTTGGGGTTAGATCGCGTAAATGTATAAATGTTGTGTCGTTAAAACCCACCACCACCCGACACAGCCAACTAGTAAGGGTTGTCATGGAAACAAAACGTGCCAATTCGTCTCTAGTACAGCACACCGGTGTGTTGGAGAGCCAAGCCACAACATTTACAATCTGAGTGCGACGTTTCGCCAGTAATTACAACTAGCTAAATCAGATTTGTGGAGAAGTCTAACTGTTTCATTCCTTATATAGAGGCGTAGATGTGGTGACCACGCTTCTGCACTCTTGCGCAAAAAAAGTATATTATGACTGTAAATACATGTTGATTCTAAATGTGGAGGCAGAAACCGGAGTACCCGATGATGAATCGGGATCGAACCCACGTCCTCCTGTATACCAGGCGATGAAGTGCTGGTGAGTCACTTGGAAGTTCATAATAGAACGAGAATAGAAAGTGATGTGGATTTAATAGGGTAAGCTAATTACATACACGCATTAATAATGTCCTTTATGTACTAATACATTACAGTGTCGTGGTGAAGTGGTTATCACACTGGATGCCAGTTCAATATCCCAATGTGGCAGATGAAATGGCCAGGTTTTTAAATCCCCACATCCCCTACGATCCCAACAATCTGTCCACCAGCAGTGTAAATTAGTACACCAGTTCTTCAATTGTCAGGTTACGTGTGGTGGGGTAAGGTGTGGGTATTCCCAAAAAAACGTCTGGCCAGCATAGAAGATTAGGTTAAATATCCTCAAAATGGGCTTTCTTAGAGTTCCATCTATTTGATACCCTAAACATGCAATTAATGTCATTTCTAGTAATCATATACATGTATACTTTTTTATTTGCCCAAAAATTCCCAAGTCAGCAAACATTTGGAAAACAGATCAAAGTACAATTAATCCGATAACAAATGGCACAGCCAGGTTATATTCATGTGGCAATAATTAAGTCGTCGACTAATAAGGCAAGTGCAATGAGTATCTATCGTATGTACTTTAACGATTAGTAAAAGGACAAAGTAGCTGTTTTGCAATACGGTTCAATTGAGTCATGCTAATCTAAAGTTAAAACGGACACCATTGTGAAATATTTCACAATCGAGTATCATTATTACACACATGCTACTCCGACACACATTCGTGATTGTGATGAGTAATGAAATGTCTGTAGTGTTTATGACCTCATAAAAAAATCCCCCCAAGACGGCCACTACCTTGACCTGGTGGTGAACTCATGCTTGTCGACAGCTCTGTGCCCCTGGTTGCAGCTGTACCCCCTCTTTCCCTCCCCCTCTGTGCCCCCCACCTCCCCTTTCATTCCCCTCTGGTCCAGGGCTACGTGTTCTAACAATCTAACACTTCATCATTAGACCTCCTTTGCCAGTACCAAAATGTAATAATAGGGTTTTTCCCCTTTTTTCTGGCAACAAAACTGAAACCTTTTTTACAAGGATTCATGTCTGCATTAACCACAATACCTGCAGTCAAAATGCAAACAAAAATCATCCTATGATAATATATGCATTGTCCTTGAAACTGATTGGTCCACACCAATCTAACACTTGTAGCACGGCACCCTTCAACAAACATGACCAGGCCCACTGAGGGTCCCCCCCCCCCCGTCTGTCTTCACCTCTACATGCACGCACGAGTCACCTTACACAAGCATCCAGGACTGTTGTGAAGCTTATTCTCACTTACAACTTTCGTGACTGCAGGAATTCATATTCTTTAGTTCTTTCGATAAAGTCACGTAGATAGAAGAAGAAAAATTATAATAAAGTGAATAAAATTTAGACAAAAAATAATAAAAATAAAGTGAATGAAAATAATGAAAATAAAATAATAATACAGTTATTATTTAATTTCATTTTTATTATTTTTATTCACTTTATTATTCGTTTGCTATCTACGTGACTTTACCGAAAGAGCCAAAGAATAAGCTTATTCTCAGTTCATGGATTGCACTTCGTGGCTCACTCGATCTCAAAAGCGCAGACGGAGTGGAGGAGGGGGTGGGGTCACAAGCAGCAGTTGACCCCCTCATCCCTTGGAAGTTTTAGACGGCCACTATATGCCACAGACCAGTTGTGGTTCCAAACCATTTGAGCCTCTGGAACCATTTCCCCTCCTTCACCTCAGCCAGTAGCTCGGCCAACCTGGCATTTGACTGCTTTGGAAGACCTGTACACTGGATTTTGAAACACATTTTCTCAAAGTTTTCACGCTCAGTGTGTTCACCTGTATGTCAAATATTATCTTTTGGAATGCCGTTAAGAAATGTGCATTATAGAACAGCAGTTGTGTTTATATGTAAACGTTTAAGTTGTTAAAAAAGTTACCAAATATGGCCTCGATGAAGCTGCATTGAGCAGTGGCAATTATTACCTTCTGATAACTTTATCGGTACTCTGTGTTATTCATTAAGCCAATTAAATAGTGTTTTTTCCCTTTTGGCTCAATAGTCTGATAGATATATTTACCTACGTGTATAGCATTTGCCTATCATGTTATTCGAATAAGGATGTAATGATTTGCATACTGGACTTGCAATCCAAAAGTTGCAGGATAAATCTTAAGTTAGTTTATCGGCATATTGCATGCAGTGGGGTAAATAGTGCCGGATTAAGCTAGTGCGGGGCCTGTAGCATATGTTATAAAGGGGCCATAAATAAATAAAAACGTAAATATAAAAATTAATATTTTTTACTTGCATACTAAAGTAATTGTATTTTTTCATTTGCTGTACAGCCAGATAATACGACAAATCGCTAACCTTAAACACTCAGTCGTTCATAAATTTGAAGGCGGTATAGTACTATAGTAATAGAGCAAGTGCAGAATCACTAAACCAGAATTGATAGCTTGAAAGCATTTAGCGCGGGGCCCTTGAAAGTGCGGGGCCCGTAGCTACTACTACATATGTAGTAGCTACTACACAAGTAGCTACTACATATGTAGTAGCTACTACTACTACATACTACTACATATGTAGCTACTTTTTCTACGAGGATCATCCGGCACTGGGGGTAATGCGTGGGTACTCCAACTTCTTCTGAGATATCTGGCCAGCTTCGTAACAGTAGTGGCATCATCAGCCATGTTAAGATTTACTTGGCTTTTTCGGGGTTTTCCTGCATACGGGAGACAGGATGTTAGGACATTTGCAAATTTTAAGGAGTCCATAAACACATATCCCAAATACTGTAAGTATGTGATTACAATATTTGAGTCTTATAAGCTACTTAACTACCTAATCGTCGCTCCTCTAGTAATGTATATCAAGCCAACTAAGGTAGAACATTTAACCTAAACGTTTTATTCATGACAGACACCAAGCCATGGTTAACGCAGAGCCACTGAGCATTTGTCTCACAATAGTCGAGTTTGCGTCATTGCCATTATCCCGCAGCTGCCTTGACACTTCAGAATGCCCTTTGTATTTACTTATAACATCAGCCTGACATACAGATCCATGGACCCAAACCATTGCGCAACAGATTACCAGTGTGTTAGCAAGGGCAGTAACTAGATAATAAAAGCGGTGTAAGCATATGCACTTTCCAGCCAGTACGCTAGGGGGGTGTGGACAATGCAGTGCAATATACACGACCTTAAACCACAATAATCTTTGACATTAACATTTAAACCCAGATACATTTGCAAACACCTCTCTAATTACAGATTCAAACCTGTAAATTGCATGACAAGAAGTACGAGTGCAGGCCAGGAACAAAAAAGAGTTCGCAACAGAGATCTGCACCAGCTCCAAAGGACTGCACGTGTGCCCATTTATTATTTTTAAACCACCAACTCCAAAGAGTCGAGAAAATGTGGTTAGCAAACAGGCAGCAAAAACACAACTGTTGACTCGTTTGAACCCTTATTAGGACTCATCAGTTCAGTACGGTCACCAAATGTTTTTGCTGTTACAATATGCTTTTGAGCACCCGATGTATGGGGATGACGATATGTCAAAATGGACACACACACACAGTCCTTTGGAGCTGGTGGTCTGGAAAAGGCTGAGAACTTTTGTACATGCAATTCACATTCCAGTGTGTCGTTAAACAAGCACCTTTCTACTTTTCTTAATCCACCACCTGGCATCATCTTTCACACAACCGTGTTCTGTACTCATACACTCTAAAAAAAAAAACTATGTATGTATCTATTAGCTATTTTTTTAGAGGTGACCTGGCCACACATGATAGCTCATCGAAGTGGCTTATCATATGTAGGAAATTATAGCGGAAAAACAGTCTAAACGCACGTTTCGAAATGCGAATGGCAAAACCCGACGACCTGGAGAAAAATCCATGCAACCACAGGGAGAACAAGCAAACTCCAAATGTACAGGAGTCGGGGTCAGGACAAACTGACGACCTCCTGCACACCAGGCAAATTAGATAACATCTCAGGCCCTGGGGAGCCCGTTTAACCGCAGTTGCCTTGAAGCTTGATTTATGACTTTCCGATCCATGGAGTCAACCCATTGCACAACGGATTACCAGATGTTAGCTACATTATAAAGGGAGTGTAAACATACCCATTTTTCAGTCATGTTAACATACTGGGGGTGTGTATAATTCAGTGCAATATACACAACCTTTGACCACAATATATTTTTAAAAATCATAATCAGCTATGCTGGATGAAGGCCTTCGGAGGCCGCTGCCATCTCTCATGATCGCGCGGCGTAATAATCCACCCAGCACTTGTGAACGAGCTGATTTCAACGCTCCATCTCCTCAGTGGGCGTCCTCTTGGAAACGTTCCATTCCTTGCCTTCATCGACCATCATCCCTTTTCGCTACGAGTTGTAAGTACACTTACTTTGCTTCATAGATTGAGTGATGTAATTTAGCACAGTACCGTCTCTTTCCTAATCCACGCGTCCCTCTCTCTCGTAATGCAATTCCAAGCATGCATCTCTCCAGCCTATAGGTGCCACTCCATCGACAGTCTTGACAGCAGGCCAAGACTCGTCCGTGCGCCATGCCTTCACCAATCCACACTGACCATTGTGTTGCAGTGTGAACAAATAACCCCCTGAACCCACGTGGCATGGGAAGGGCCCCTCGTCCAGCAGTGGATTGACAAATGAGTGTACATTTTGCAAGCATTAACAAGTTGGGTTGAGAAGCTGACCCTTGTAATTTCTCCACGAGACAACCATATCAGAGGGGTAGGTGAAACGTGAGTTTCACTTGCCTAACATACTGGAACTCTACGGGGTGGGAAAAACCATGCCAGTTTTGGCCAGTGCACCTGTACAATATTATTTTTTAAAACAGCATGGTTTGATCATTTGTTCTGATAACTAATGTGAATTCGGAGCGGTGGAGCTAGTGGCGAGGCCTTCATCCAGCTAGATCATGGCTAACGGTACACAATATGAGGGGGTGGCCACAGTGCACGAAGCACTGCACTACAAACCCGCTGACATCGAGTTCGATTCTCAGTCAGGGAGGACATCGGTGACGAGTGATGTCTGCACAGGTCCCGGGGTCCCTTGCTTCACCAACCTGCACTGACCAGCAATGTGAAAAATTACCAAACAACCCCCATGCCTGACACAGTGTAAGGAAATGCCTTTATTCTAGTGATGGACTAAAACAAATGGCTGTAAATATAATGGACAATTGTAAACGAACTAAAGCAAGTGCAGAAGCCCAATTGGTGGCACGCTTGGGAGGTTTTTTTTTGCTATTCACAGTTTATGAGCACAGGCCCAAAAAGTCCAAAACACCAAGTCTGATGGTTACGTGTCAACAGGTTTCCTGAATTGAGCAGGATTCATAAGAACTTGGCAACAGAGTCGGTGGGACGGAATTCCGAAGTTGAGGAAAGAAGAGCAAAGAGAAGCGTTGTCGTCTGCGGTGAGACGGTTTGGACACGGTTTGGTAGACCGAGACCTCAACATGAGCGGAGGAATCAATAACCTGACTTTCACAGCGATAGTACACTGCGGGCACGGTAGTTGTGACAGTACAGAGAAAAGAACTGAAACGGCAAAATGCCATTGTACTGGGCATTGCACCTCTGCTTGATTGTAGACGTCTTCCAAGTGGTATTTTGTCAAGTTTTGATGTACTGTATTAGTTGTTTGCACGTGACTGCAGCATAATTGCTTTCCTATACAGGTCCTTTAGCTACAAATGAACAATTTTACAAAATAACATATAGCTAGCTACCTTGAAATGAAGTATATGGTGTATTGTAAAGCACCAAATGCTTTACGACCATAAATAGTTGTGTATCTTAGCAATTACTTTGAAAACGGTTTCATCTTGAAGAGGAGATTACTCTAAAGCTTGACTTTTCTACGTGACTTTACCGAAAGGCCCAAAGGATAGGAATTTACTTTGTTTCCTTGATGTTTAGAGTTGTACGTAGGCCACTCAAAAACACACTGAGAGTAAGACATTACCTAAAACAATCCATGACCCGGTCATGACCAAGGGATAGATCTCATTTAAGGGCCACAGGTGTCAGACAACCCATGTTATCTAGCCGACGATGCACTAGACTGGTGGATTGCTTTTGGATGACGTATTAGGGTTCAAAGTTAACAGTTGTGTCCATACCCACTCAAATAATATAATACATTGCTTTGGAGTTTGGCATTTAATGGACAGCCATATATAAAGTGTACATCAAAACAAGATACGTATTTTTGTATCAGGTTAACATGCTGTAAATGACCCCTCTTTTAAAAATGTGCAGAATAATTAATCAAAATGAAAAAATAGGAATGAAAACCTTAATAAAATCATAGGATTAGGAGCACATTGGTTTGGCATCACTGAACGGCTGGAATATGTTCTTTGAAATCAAATACAATGTGAATTGATGTTTTATTTTTCTGAGGTCCAATTGACTGGATTATGGATGAAACTGCTTGAGTGTAAAAGAAAAATTTGGAGATATGTTGTACATTTATTTAATGCCATGGCATGTTCACCCAAATAGTACCATCAACAATCGCCAAGATCTATCCACTTGTAACCCGCGCTCACTGTGTCTCGTTCTGCTGGCGGTGACCCTCGCCGAGGAAACACAGGAGTTAAGTCATCATCAAATAAAATCGTCAAGAGTTTAGTAGGACTCATGCATTGTCTTTTTTGTTTCTGCTCCGCATCTGTCGCTGGAGAACTCCAATCACACCCTACCTTTTTATTTACTCGAGGGTAGCAGAACTTCCCACGTGTCTGTCACCTCCTCAAGCTGCAGCGCACACGTGTCGCCTCCAGGCGACGTTGAAGAAGCACAATGGTGCACGTTTATTCACGTCGACTCACCGACACGCCAGCACAATAACACGCTGGGCACACCAGGAGCGGGGCCTGCAACGTGATCATCCCAGGTCACGCCTCGGCCTGGACACAGCACACCAACAACCCCAGGCTCCTTCGAATGTATTGCTTACAAGTATCCGGGGACCTAATGTACCACCACCCATCTGCGTTTGGCCAATCGTGGCCCGGTCTTATCTCACGCTGCTATTACTCAAATCCAAATAACGCTCGCATCTAGGTGGACCCCAATATGCATCCAACTGACCACCACAACAGAACCTTTTACACACTACTGGACGAAGGTCTCCCCGTATCTCTCAGTCTTGCGATACCACAATCCATTTCGCTCCTGCGTATTAGCCGATCTCATCACTCCACCTCCACGATCGTCGTCCTCTCGGATGTGTCCCGGCCTGTGGCTGCCACTCTGTCGTTAGTCTTGACCACAGGCCATCGTCCCGTCGAGCAGCATATCCGGTCCAAGCAAGCACACTTGCTTGCTTGGGCATTTTCCTCTTTCAGTAATTCGAAGCACGCTATTGTGTGCACTTGTTTCCTTTTGTGCCAATTTCTTTGTTCACGTCCACATTTATTATCCATTTGGCATAGCTGGTAAAATACCATACATCGAAACATTTCCTCTGTAAGTGCATCGGTATATTTGCCTTTCACTCAAGCTGTGCGCATCCATATACGAGTGTCTCCACCAAACCGCTCCACGCTATCTGATGGGCATGTGTGTGCCGGTACACTCCTTTATCAATCATCGTCACCGTCGTTCGGCAGCTCATGGCGACCACCGGATCAGTCCGTGCACTTCAGGCAGCGAGAGTTGGACCTCACAGCTTCGCGGTCAGCGGTCCATCGACCTGGAACTCACCTACCCACTCATTCACTGATCCACTCACCCACCCACTCACCTACGTACTCACCCACCCACCTACTCAGAGGTCCATCGGCCTTGAACTCACCTACCCACTCACTCACCCACTCATTCATCCACTCACTCACCCACTCACCTACTTACTCACCCATTCACCTACTCAAAGGTCTATCGGCCTGGAACTCACCTACCCACTCACTCATACACTCACCCACCTACTCACCTACGTACCCACTCACCTACTCAGAGGTTCATCGACCTGGAACTCACCTACCCACTCACTCGCCCATCCACTCAACCACTCACTCACCCACTCACCTACTTACTCACCCACTCACCTACTCAGAGGTCCATCGGCCTGGAACTCACCTACCCACTCACTCACACACTCACTCATCCACTCAACCACCAATTCACCTACTTACTCCACCCCCGCTCACCTACATAGAGGTCCATCGGCCTGGAACTCACTGCCACTGCGCGATGTCGGAGACTCTTCACAGACATTTAACCAGTTCAGTAGAACATGCAAGACAGAAATGTTCAATTGAGCTTACAATGTATGAATATTGTGCATTCGTGATAACCGAGGTTATAATAAACATTCTGATTCTGATATAAGAGTTGCGTGTATATAAATGTACTTATCTTGCCTGATGCCTCTTGAGATCTCACACTATAACTATAACCAGTGTTTAATTCCAACCGGCACAGTTTGTAACACTGTTCAGGGAATAGTTTTTGCACACCACATCCATGTGAGCTTATTTTCCGATAACCTGTTGATGGGATGATAGGAATATAAGGTACAATAACGTAGAATTATCATGGATAGGTGTTCCTTGTACTCCCATGATTCCGGAAAACATTGGATGAGAAATTAAGGCTTACCTGCAACCAATTGGTAAAAAATGATGCTTTACGGACGAGAGTATGTGTACATTACTTTGGATAAATGAATATATTTGGAGTTTGCACGTTCTCCCCATGGTCATGTGGATTTTTATCCAAATCCTCCATTTTTCCCCTCCACATTTAGAAACATGCGTTCAGAGTATTTGGCTGCTATAAATTTCCACGTGATGCTTACGGACGGGAGTACGTCTACATGACTTACCCTGGTACAATACAACGTAGCTTAGTTTTAGTTGAGTTTACAATACGCCGTGGGATTTTTGTACACACTCTTTGATTTTATTCGGTAAAGTCACGTAGATAAAATAAAAGAAAACAATTAAATCACGACGTTTCGGAGGCAACACAAGCTTCCGTCTTCACATACTTTGCCACGCCGCATAGGTGGTCTGCATTCACCTTTAAGCTCCTCCCTGTTGATGATTAACACCGCGAGATATAAACCCCTTCCTTGCCTCTCCCGCACCACAATGCGTTCTCCATTCACTTTCTTCCAAGCACCCCCTGCACCTGAATCGTGAACGATTTTCGCCTTGAACGTGTGGCGTCGCCGTGTAAACCCGTACGCGTGCCACAATGGAACCGACGACTAGTACGCTCACGGAGATGCCGACGACTCCTCCGTTTAAAAGCACCAACAGCATCAACAATGCGGCTGACATCGCCGTGATCGTCTGCTACTTTGTGTTTGTGCTTGGTGTCGGCCTGTGGGTAAGAGGGTGGGGGGGGGATGGGAGATCTGCCATGTTTGACTTGCATCAAAGATTAAAAGTAATGTACGCGTGCGTGTGATGTGTTGAACTTCTTTCGTTGTATTCGGTGTTTTCAGCGAGAATCTAGACAGAGAAAATTTAATTGTCAATCATTTTTTCTAGTCCAGTCTACTAAAGAAGTCAAAAATGAAGTCCATTCTTAGTAAATGTCGATCTAAAGTAGAAGGGTGTGTAATTACCCCCCCCCCTCCCCCAATATTATCAGGTAAGCCAATCGGTAAACTAAGTAAATCTCTTTAGATGCACGGTACAGAATAGTCTATAACCATTTTGGTTTTTCGTCAGTGCACTGCAGTCTCCAATGACGTGACTTAATAATGATCTCAATCTGTCTTCATTCTTACAGAGGCATTCCGTCGGTAGTTGTCATGATTGATAACATTTTCACGGTCATAGTTGGGTTAAAATGAACTACTTTGTTGGCGGGAATTGTCGTCACTCGTTGCGTTAACAGAATGAATCCTTGTTGTGTTGCATAGCAGTCAATGGAAGAAAAAAATTTGACCTACTTGGGCAGTGCAAATGTTATAAACTTGGCACAAAAATATTATTTAAAAAAGCACTTATCTAGTGCAAGACGGTAAATGATTGCGTATTAATAAAAATAGAGATTTCTCAAACACCTTGAATCCATGGAGCTCTATTTCTGAAGCCTGTGTTTTATTGTCACGCTTGTGGGAAGAGCACTTGAAAGTTCTCAAGTTGGGCTTCTTGAACATAAGCTTACTTTGGGGTGTTGACTCGAGGTTTTTTTTCCCCTAGCATTTTAGCACAGATACAAAATGTGTTTACAGTTTGTTTTCAGGGGGAATGTCATTGAATATTTATAAATCAATTGAGGATGGAGTGATGGTACATTTGTTGGCATGCTGGCTTATTTATTTGTCCAGGCATATGCTGGAAAAGATTCATTTACATTATTGCCCAACTGACTTGTAACTTTTTGGCCACTCCACCACTCCTTCAGTGAAGGTTCTCCAAAATCCGGTGAAATGTTGGGATTGTGGTCTGGGGTATGGAGACCGAACGGATTTATTTATTTTAATTTATTTTCTCCGTGATTATTTTATTTATATTTATTCATGTATTCATGTTTTTTTTTATCTGCTAAGTAGTGGGTTTTGTTTTTTGTATTATCTGTGTACGAAACTAGACAATTGGTGTGCAGCGTTGTGGGATTCAATTGCAGGAATTACGCTGGATACATTGTTTTATTATTATATAAACCTGGCAAGCCGAGGTCTAGTCTAAGTCGCGGCTAACATCAGTGGTGAGTGATATCAGAACCGGTTCTGCCCTCTGTCCCCATCACCAACCTGCAGAGTGAAGTAAAAACCCATGAGCGATATGGCATGGGGAGGTGTTTATCCATTGGTGGATTTAAAATGTCTGGAATTCATCTATACACGTATTTCAGTATATTCAATCATGCACCATTAGCATTGATACCATGGCATTCCTTCCAACATGAGAAATGAACAGTCCAAATTAGGTCCAGTCATTTACTGTCAATTTAGCATACATTCCACAAATCTGAATGGGCTGCTTAGGGTATTGACTGTGTTTTATCTGAGTGCCGATAAACACTTTTTCATGGGTGAATATTTATCCTTCTGCTATGGTTGAACATTTTAAAAACTTCAGTTTATTTACTAAACAAAATCTGTACCCAGGTGTGTGAAGTGTAACTTTATTGCATTGGAAAACTGATATCACCTTGATTTCGGCACAAAACTACAGCCTCCATGCCACTTGTTCCTGTCAAGTGTTTCTGTGCCTACACGTTACGTGCTGCTCATCAACACAACGAACGTCGTCAAGAGGTCACCAGACGTCACAACATCGATCACCTCCTATAACTAGCAACGTCAAAAAATGGTCCTCGTCAGGGCCAAGGTCAAAGAAGTTTGTGGTCGGTCCTCCGCATCCACCAGCTGAATGCAGAGAAATTATCAAACATATATGTGTGACTACCTCTCCAAGATACTCAACGACAACAACATAGATGTCATCGCTCTGCAAGAGACTCGTGCCGGAATCGAAGAGAATGCTGCAAGGTACCGGATCCATGGCTACAAACTCACCGCCTCTTGTCGACGCAGCGAAGGGCTGTATTACCACATACACCAGATGCCGGTCATTGAGATAAAGAAGGCCACAGGAACCTAGCACACCATAGTAAGAGTAGGCCGAATATCCCTGGCTCATGTCCATAAGCCACCGAACACCGAATGGTTAATTCCACGTTCCCATCCCTCCCTCATCCGGCAGTATAACGGTGACAATGCAGATTGGGGATGCCACACAAATAATGCAGCAGGCAAGCAGCTGGCAGACTGGGCCTCGATTGACGATGTCCATCTGCTCTTCGACCCCAAAAAATCCGATACTTTCTCCTCCACAATGTGGAACACAGACCACAATCTGGAACTCTGCTTCCTCTCAAAAGATAACAGAAGAAGCATCCTATCAGCTTCACGAATCACGCTTGGACCTTTCCCCCAAAGTCAATATTGCCCAGCCGTTGTGCAAATAGGCATCGAAGTGCCACTTATAGTGTCTGCACAGAAGCCAAGCTGGAATTTCTGCAAAGCAAACTGGGCTGCTTACTTAAACATGAAGAACGGATACAGCGCTTTGAGCCTAGACCAGAAACCTTTGAGCAATAAACCCATATCCTCATAGCAGCAGCCACGAAATACATCCCCCGTGTGACCACCGTGAGCCATACGCATACTCCAAGCTGGTCAGAGGAGACCCCATAGGAAGTACAACAGGAGAGGCAACCCGTTGAAAGAGTCGCTAAAACTCTGAACACCTCAAAGGATGGAGTGGAACGGTGGGGTCACGAGATGTTGCTAATTCCAGCCCCAATGCATGGGCACTCCTCCAACCACCTTGGAGCTCTGCTGTCTCAGTCAAGTACCACCGGTCAAAAAAGAGCATCGTAAAATTCCGTCACTGCCTTGCTTCTTCAGAACACGAAGACGCCGGCCGGCGAGACTACTCGACAGGAGGTGCAAAAAAGAAATCTTCCACAACCTTCAGCACTGTCCTGCCACCTCCGCCACGTCTTCCCCTTACACCCGGCTCTGTCGGCCATGAAAACAAATGGAACCTTTGATTTGCCCAGAAGAAATTCTAGGTCGTTGCAAAGTTTTTTCGTTTTTTTTTAAGTATAACACAGCAGACCATTGACAACGAGGATATTTTACATTGTTACTCAAACATTCAATGGCATTACTATAAACTGACTACAATGTGTAAACATAGAAAAAGCATAACGCAACAAAAATACTTAAAAGAATAGATCTTGGGGCGTTTGATACATTTCATTTTGTTATAAAGTTTCTTTATTAGTTTATGTAACTCATAATAAACGTTGACAGAACAATCCCCGATGGATAGCAGAAGAAAGGCAATCGTTTAAATGTTACACTTTAGAAGGAGAAAAAAAACAGCTATCGTTCTTGCATGTAATTTTACGGGCAGCAATGTCTTTCGACTGCATTTGAACTCTAAAGTTCACTGAATATCTTCAGAATTTTTCTTAGCACAAGAAAAAACAATGGAGTGGTGACACATTGATTAGTGCACTGGGCTATCAACCCAGCAACCTGAGTTTGACTCCTGGCAATGGCTAACATGAGTGATGAGTGGTGAGCCCCCCCCACCATTCACCTACCCGCACTGACCAGTGTGGTGAAGTATGGTCAAACGTTCCCCATGATAGGGTGTGGGGAGACCTTCATCCAGAAGTGGATTGACAATATAATGTAAATTAGAATCATTACATTATTTACATACAACATAGACATTAACAACACTGCTTAGAGTCAGTATGCATTGAACATATATACTGATTTGTTTTAAAATATATGCTTTTAATTATGTATTTGCAAGTGCCATGAGAATTGACGGGTTGAGAATGAATAGCAGACGAAACAATACTTATCACAAAAGTTAATTTCATCATTTATATTGCCACTTTTAACCCTTTAATTCTTGGGACGAAGTTGCCATTAGACGCTATATAATTCCAAATTATAATTGCATGTTCATTACCGTACAGATTTAAATCAATTACTAATATTAACATAATAATTTCAAACCATTACCCATGTACACTCACTGACGTTTCAAGGTTTTTCTAAAGGTTTGCTTAAGATGTGAGCCAACCTCTCTGAGTATTTGTCTGTGTGTGTGTGTGGAAAAAACATACATACATACAAAGAAAGAACACACCTATTGACTACATCTTTATATGACAATAAGACTAAACTCATAGTTGTGACCATTGATTTACATGGACATTAAAATGCACATTAGCATTTAAATGTTACGGGTACCGTGCAATGCTCTAAAAATATATGTACAGGTATACTTGTGTTGCTGACTCCCTATCTATCATGTGTTTGCTGTGCCTTAAGAGGGTTTATACAACTTTCGAGTAGCCGTTGAAAATAGAGTGCATTGTAAAAGTGTGAACTTTTGCTGAATATTTTATGCTTTTAAGTAAAAGTTTTGCATTTCATAGTTCCTACGTTGACTTGGAAGAAGCTTAAGCAATACCGATGGATTTCGATTTAAAGCTTTCGTGACTGCAGGGATTCATATTCTTGGTTCTTTCGGTAAAGTCACGTAGAAGGGAAAAAATAAAACAATTAAATTCTCACGACGTTTCGATTGCAACACAAGCAATCATCATCAGGTGTGAAAAACCACAGCAATATTTTTTTCTTTTTTTTTCAAATTTTCTTGCTGTGGTTTTTCACACCTGATGATGATTGCTTGTGTTGCAGTCGAAACGTCGTGAGAATTTTATTGTTTTAGATTTTATTCTTTTATGATTTCCCTTCTACGTGACTTTACCGAAAGAACCAAGAATATGACTACCGATGGAATATACGCTTGTTACTTCGTAATGATACGACAGTGGTATTGACGACTGTGTAGAGTCTTTGTAATTTATGCTTCTATTATAGCCTGTCAGTGCCTAAATTAGATGTCAGGGTGAGTCTTTGAGACATGTGGAAATGAAATGGACCCAGAATGATTTTGTTTTAAAATACACCAATAGTCACATGTTAATGTAACGTCATTCATACTCTTTGGTTCTTTCGGTAAAGTCACGTAGTATGGATTGCTGCAGTCACGAAAGCTTCAAATCAACGGCATTCATATTTGACATTAATTTATTACTGTATCTTTCAGCTATTAAAAATCCCAAATTATCCAGTCAGAGACTTCTGTTAAGACATTATACGATCAGAAACATAATGATGATGATGGTGATGATGATAATCAATTGCTTTTATGTAAAATTGTGTCGTGTTCACAGGCCATGTACAAAAGTAACCGGAGCACTGTGGGAGGATTTTTCCTCGCTGGTCGCAGCATGGTGTGGTGGCCTGTAAGTGCCCTTCACTTTCAAATGTTTCTGACAGATTTCACAAAAATATATATTGGATAATCTGTAAGAGAGTTATCGTGTCCCCTATTACAGGCAGACGGACAGATTTAATGCATTAATACTTTGAAACCTTACTTTAAAAAAAGGGGAAAAAAACTAATGGTGTAATTTGTCTTAATCTTTAATGGTATGTCATGCCAATTGCATTTTCAACTCGTAATAAATATAATGGCCCATAATACGCCCAAATTTGTCCAAATATTAGAAGCTGAGTAGGATTGAGGCTGTATAGTGATTGTTTGGATGACCACAACGCTTAATTAGGTTGCCATAGTGCTGCAAAATGAGTTGTTTTATTGTACTATACTTGCATTCTTCTGTATCTAATGCTCCTAACGCACACTGATCACCATGGGGAAGTATGGTCAAATAACCCCCATGACCCGCACGGGGTCAATAGGTCTTAATCCAGCAGAGGATTTAAGCTATGGGCTGCACAGGTACAGTGCATTGAACTAAAAAAACATTAATGTTTGAAGCATTTGTGCTTCTCAGAATCGAGTTTTAAACTTTACACTGTCAAGAAAGCACTGGCTTCTCCCCCACCGGCCCCCTCTTTTCAATGGATTGATTTATTCACATGTAGCACAGAAGCGGCAAATGGAGCAAGGGTAGCCTGGTAGTACATTAACACATACATAGCAGCTGCCTCACTGCGGTTCGAGGAAGTGTTTAACCAGGCTTGTCTCTTAACTACATCAGCCCTGACCTTTTTTTTTTACACATTAGCTGCATTGAGACCTTTATTTATTAACTGTAAAGTGTCACACAAGGCAACCTTCAGAGCTACTGTGGGAGCAGTGGTCGGTGCCGAGAGCTGACACGTGCATGTTTTGCAGATCGGTGCCTCCCTGTTTGCCAGCAATATTGGCAGCGGACACTTCGTGGGCCTGGCTGGGTCAGGAGCCGCGGCCGGGATTGCTCAAGGGGGCTTCGAGTGGAATGTACGGCTGGCACCCCGATGGAACACTGCAATTCTTTGTCGAGATGACACACGTCACCGGGAGATGCCACTTTTACACATTGGCTTAATTGGAAATGCCCTCATGGAATAAACGAGTTTTGTGTGTAACATTAACGTCCTTGGCTTTGTTTAGTTGGAATAAAAGGTAAAAACCCCCCTTAAAGTCGCAGTCCCTGCAATTGCTTTCTCATGCTACCAATTGGCAATGCAAAAAAATTCCATGGTAGAAATGTAAAATATTCACTTAAATTACATTATTCATGAGTTTAGTTATTCTTTAATTCATTTGATTTGACTGGTATATGATTAACACTTTTAAGGGCCCATTTAAGTGAATTCAGAAAAAGTTCGCTGATGCCATCTTATGGAGCTATTCTCTGCACAAAGTAGCACACTGATAAAGGGAAATATCTTCATCATATGACCCTGATAACAGAATTGCCAAATTAATTTGAAAATATATATTATACTATCACAGTTCAATCAATTGCTGTACTCTATATGACCAGCACAGCACGTACACATCTTCAACCAATAGGGGATTGAAAAGGGGCTGTAAATTAACATTTGTGTTTTAACTGATGTTTTTACACTCAACATCATCTATATTACTTATATTACTACCACTTATAATCATTGTATGCCGTACTAAGATCCACCGTATATGCTCCTTGCCTTTACCAACCCACACTGACCAGTGCAATGAAGCATGGTAAAATAACCCCCATGATAAAAAATAAAATAAAGTTAATCAACCTTCTTGGTTCTTTCGGTAAAGTCACGTAGAATGAGAATAAAATAATGAAATAAAATTTAAACAATAAAATTCTCACGACGTCTCATTCTACGTGGCTTTACCGAAAGAACCAAGAAGATGAATCCTTGCAGTCACGAAAGCTTTAAATCGAAAGTTAATCAAATCACGACGTTTCGGAAGCAACACAAGCCTCCGCCATCAGGTGGGATAGTCACAGCAAGAAGGAATTTTCTTGCTGTGACTATCCCACCTGATGACGGAGGCTTCTGTTGCTTCCGAAACGTCGTGATTTGATGAACTTGATTTTATTTTTACCTACGTGACTTCACCGAAAGAACCAATGAGTATGGATCATTGCAAGTCACGAAAACTTCAAATCTAGAATTAACCCCCATGGCTCACACGGTGAGGGGAGGCCCTCATCACACAGTGGATTGACATAGGCGCTGTACATATGCAATAACATACGAGTAATCCAGCAGTTGAACCAGAAGATTAACATTTTTATTTGACAATGGGACGCGTTTCCTTACGCACGTACTCTGGTGGTAACTTCCACTTTTTTGGAGGGAGTCTAAAATGCTTGTTATGAATATACCATTCTTATACAGTGATTCGTGTTGTAAAAAAAAAACATCCTGTTCAGGAAAATAAAAATGAAATTTTCTTTTGTTGCAGGCTCTGTTTATTGTGGTGCTGCTGGGATGGCTGTTTGTGCCAATCTACATCACGGCGGGGGTAAGAGCCGACGACGACGTGCAGCTTCCAAGGATTCTGATCAAGTGAAGAGGAAATATTAACTCTGTGATTTTAATCTGAACAATGCAGATTAACATCCGCAAATACCGCAAAGGGGGAAATCAAACCTGCACAGATTGTACACACGTCAACCATCCATAAAAGTTTACGCAACACCTGCACCTTCTGAAATATTGACATGTCAAGTGGTTTTGATTACTACGTCATTCGTGAGATTTCCAGTATTAGTATAACTTCGTGTACTTGCATCTACGCCTCATTTATCTGCTCAGTGTATTAATTATGCTATCATCTGCAGATTTACTTCATTATGTTAAGGAAAACTACTGTGGATGAATTAGGCAAATATATCTTGCAATTACATTCATGTGTATCTCAATGTATATACGAAGTGTATGTACATTACCAGATAATTCCAGATGCATCATTCAACTTTTACTTTCCTCCATTATCTGCAGGTTCAGGTAGCCACTCGCAGAGTATGCAATCACTTTTTAAATTAAATAACCTATTCATTTCCCAACTGAAAATCAGTTTTGCTTCTGAAATGTGCCAGTGTAAATAAGGAGAACCAACTCACTGTGCACCAACGCTCTGCACGTCTTTGCTATAACATCACCTGCTGTTTGTTTGTCTTATCTTCTGACAGGTCGTCACAATGCCAGAATACTTAAAGAAGCGCTTTGGGGGAAACAGGATACAATACTACTTGTCTGGCCTGTCCCTCATTCTCTATGTACTCACCAAAATCTCGGTAAGCCATCATTTATATTCCCAAGGAAAGGATTGTTTTTGGTGGCATCATCGTCGCACGTATACATAAAGCAGACTGCATTGTTCATTGAGAGCAACATGAATTATCATCATCATCATCATGTTGCAGTCCATACTCAAGGACGATGACCTATCTTGCATCAGGAGTCGATCATTCTTTGGCATCTCATACGGTTGCTATGTTTGGTTTCTGTGAGTTCACTTGTGAAAAGCAAGACCAGCATCTCAACGACAAGCCACCCTTCCACAGAGATCACACGCACAGTGGGCTATGGATAACTCCTGAGATCCAGCTTCACCACTCGACAACCACCATTTCTGACACCTCGTCGCCTAGCTTGTTGTTTCTTCGTGTCTTCAAGACACCATCTCTCAAGCAACTGAGTAGTGTGAGAACAAGCCTGCATGCCATTGCCATCTGTTTTGAGTAAGCCTTTCCCATTAACCCACAGGAATTCCACATCTTCTCAATTTTGAGTGATGTACATTCTTATAGCACAAGGGCTAACCTCCTCTACTTCTCGAACCTTCATGAAATTGAGCAAAGAGCAATTGTTTTCACCTATTATGACGATGTGTCCAGGCCAGCGAAGCTGCAGTCATTCCTACTCTGGAGTGGACTTTAGTATTAGCTACTCTATCTTGCCAGTTGATCCCCATCGGACTTCTCAGATGTCTTTGCTGGAGATTGTTGCGTTGATGCAAGGGGTGATGGTAAAGGGGTCCAAGTTTCAGAGCCATAAAGCAGAGCACTAACGAGGACTTCTCTGTAAACACTACACTTTGTCCAGAAGGTGATGCCTGGTTTGTCCCATAGACGCTCTCGAAGATGACAAGGTAGACAGCTCAAATTTGGTACACATGTAGCTTTTAGGTGAAAAACAACAGGAAAATATTTTTTTAAAACTAGATTTTTCATTCATAAACCGTTCAAAATATAAGATTGCTTTTTTTCATTTGATAGAGCGTTAAACAGCAAACACAATTAAAGCGAGTACCATTGTGCTATCTATGATTGTTTTTGAGATATTCGGACTAAAGCAGTTTTGAACGAAAAAATACGCAATTTATGATGTTCAAATCTGAATAATTCGAAAACGGTAAAATATAGGAGCTTCCCCTCAAAGAGTATTAAGTTCATACGTTGTTGTTCTTTCTCATAAAAAAATATATAATGGAATCTTTAAATTGAGCGGTTTCCAATGGGTACGTCATTAAATGCAAGTAGTTGAATCAAGTCGTCAACATTTTTTATTGCGGAAAAATCAAAATTTTTTAGTAGTTGTTAGTGTCTGATCGTAGATAAAATTTGTAAAAAAAATTCATATCAGGTTAATTATTATATTTATTGAAAACTTTGCCTGGCGATTGAATCTGTGAGATGTGGATTGCAAGTCGAGTCCGCTAAGCATTATAACGCCATTAAATGTGTGCTTCGTATAATTAGTAGTTTGGGAAACATAATGACCTATTATCGTAAAAGTTACGTTTTAATCGGAATGTAAAAGGATATCCAAAAAAACTAACTGCAAGTGCATGCATTACGCATGTTTGAGAATTAGCGCAGTGTAGCCATTAGTAGTTCAAAGTAAATCATTATCTCAGGAGGTTTGCACCTTGGCCATTGCAACTTATGCAATTACGAACGTCACCTTTTCCATGACTGTTTCACGGAGCAATGGAAATGTTTTACAGAAGAATAAAAGGGGGAAGAAGCCATCTTATTAAAAACAAATGTATTTATTTACTTGTTTTACTATTCAGAGCAAAAAAAATTCAATCAACCGATCAATTCTGAAGTTATGGAGCTGAGCAAGATCACATCCTCCTCTGGTAGGGAGACGGGAGGTGGGCAAAGTGTGAAAAGCCGCTTCGACCATCAATTATTTTTTTAAATCAAAATTGCTGAGCACAGGCCTGAAGCCTCAAAATCCCAAAACGGCCAGTAACAAACAGAACCATTGAAGCCATACTGCTGCAGATAAGCGTTAACACACGTGGTGTGGTGGGTTAAACACCCATTAGCGTGACGAAACAGTCAGTCGAGTCACCAACGTGCGTGGATGATGGAATGAGTGAGTGAAGTTGTAGGAACGACGTTAACCGTGAAAACAGTGATCGTGCACTCTGACCGCTAAAGCCTACCGCTGACATGTTTTGTTACAGGCTGACATGTTTTCCGGAGGAATATTCATCCGTCAAGCGATCGGCTTGAATATCTACTTGGCTGTCATCTGCCTCCTTATAATTACCGGCCTCTACACTGTGACTGGTGAGCACAGGGCGTCCGTGACATTGTCCCCCCGCCTCCCGTGGGGCATGGAACGAATAATGTGGCAGTAATTTCACTGTAATTTTACGCCTTGCCAATTTAAAGGAACCCAATGTCGTGTACGCATTGCACGGTAAAATTGAACGTGACGTTTGTTAATGAGCCGTTTAGTGTGCGGATAATGTTTTTGTTATCGTGTGCAATTACCAAAAAAAAATAAAGACCAGATCATTAAAATATCACGCAGAGAAAAAAGCAAGGGCATAACCCGTGTACTGATATGACGATGTTATTTTAATTCCATACAACGTTAAAGGTAACAATATGCTGCAGCCGTAACTTTTTTTAGAGGTTTATGTAAATACGGATATCAATTCCTGGCAATGGAAAGGTTTTCATGAATCAATTTTAACAGTCTCAGTTTGTTTATACCTGCACCTGCTTGGAAAGAGATGGATGCAATTGATGCCTAAACTATTCCAAATCATTTGAAATGATTACGAATAATTAGAAAAAAATACATTTTGGATCAGTGAAACAAGCTTTTTGAACTGTATTATTATGAAGAACGCTAAGAAACGGGAGGATTTCTCCACAAATCTGGCTGTCACCTGATGAGGCTAGTTGTAAGTACTGGCGAAACGTCGTACTCAGATTGTCAATGTTGCGGATTTGCTCTCTCCAACACACCGGTGTGCTGTACTAGTGACGACTTCGCATGTTCTGCTTACGTGACAAACATTACTAATTGGCTGTGTCGGGTGGTAGCGGATTTAACGACACATATTTACGTGATCTAACCCTAGAAAACTGTATTTTGAATCAATACAACATTTATGTACAGCTCTATTACCACTGCCGGATGAAGGTATCCCCAGAGGGGTGGGGGGGTTTGACCATACTTCACCACGCTGGTCAGTGCAGGTTGGTGAAGATTGTTCAGATATCTCTCTCCACGAAAGCCAGCCGTGATCAGGAATCAAACTCGGTGATGTGGCTTCACGGTGCAGCAGGCTATAACCACTTCTATCTCCCCCACCGCCCATAGAAACGTAATTGTAGGAATAATACGTACTTAATTAAGGAGTTTACGGAAGAAACTTTGAAAAGTCCTCACGATAGGTTTGTACAATCCTCTTCAAATGGTGATAAATTTGTAATTTTGTCTTTAACCTGTCCAACTTTCACCACCAGGTGGCCTCACTGCGGTGATTTACACCGACACCGTGCAGACTGTCATCATGTTGGTGGGCTCCTTAATCCTCATGGTCTTCGGTGAGCTCGGTCTGTCAGGGGACAACCCCAAACGTCCCATATCGGCCGCACACGCTGACTCCTGCTAATATCACCAACATGATGCTAATTGCGACAATCCCTATCGGGGTTTGTTGACGCAGGTTATATATATAAAAATTCCATGTCGGTGATTGATCGCCAAAATGAATGAGACACAATACGGACAAGAAAACATAGTTGAGAGAAAAAAATTCTGCTCATAAACTTGAATCGTGACCTTTGGATTGAGATCACAATCGTACTTGCAAATAATAATCGGTTTGGAACTTTTTTGTAATGTGTAAATAATACACGACTGGAATGCTGTGAGTTCCACCGTTGTCTCGCAAACAGAAATGAACACCACCCCATTGCAGGCTTGCCAGAGCATTGAGGCACGGTTCTCTCTCTTGTCCTGCATAAAGTTGGGGATATGTGAACACAGGTAAAGGTCAAAAGACACCCAACCCCTATGGTTTTGGAAACCACTTTACCAACAAGTAATGAGGTAAAGGTGCAGCCCTGCAATTTCTTGCTCATACCTCTGCTGGCCAAAAAGGGGTCTCCACTGGATGGGAGCTCTAGAGGGAAACCTCTGGAGGGCCTTTTGGTCTACTTTTCCACATTGGCCAGACATCTTGGAAGAGGTGGGAGAACCTACACTTTACCGTGCCGATCAACTAACTGTGGCGTTACCCATTCATACTGCTGGGTAGACAGTAGCGGGGGAATATAAGACTTGTGCCTATCGTTTCGATGGCCAAGTTGTGACATCGAACCGGTGACCTCTGGATAGCAAGATCAGTGTGCTAACCATGACATCACGGCAGCCATAAGTGATAAAGCCTGAGCAGTTGAGTAACACTGTACAGTAGTACAATACTGTAGTCTAAAGAGCTCATGTGTACCTCCACGTCTTACATTTATGAGTTGAAGCCCCAGGCCAACCTACTCATGTGTTTCTTAAAAGAGAAAGTTTCTGCATAAGGACGATAAAAAAACCCATCCCAAACTTTGACATATCCTGAATCGTCTCAACTGCCTACTGCCAATATGTAATATCATATATACGCTTACCAGTCACTGCACATGGACATCTCACTTTGCTGAATTACTGACGTTAAACATACCAATACGTTGACACATAGGCAAAGACAATAAACAATTGAGCACGGGCTGTATATTTTTGGAGGGAGTCTTTTGTTTTGCAAAACGGTGAGACGTTAACCTCGTGCATTTCTCTTCACGTGCCCCTTTTCCGTACAGCGTTCAACGCTGTGGGGGGCTACGATGCCATGTACGAAAAATACATGCTGGCCATCCCGACGCCGCCACCGCCGGAGATGAACATCAGCGAGGAGTGCTACACACCTCGTCCAGACTCTCTGAACCTACTGAGGGACCCCATCACGGGCGATCTGCCATGGCCCGGCCTCCTATTTGGCCTGACCATCATCGCGACTTGGTACTGGTGCACCGATCAGGTGAGCAACGCGCAGAAATATAACACGCGGGTGTATCCTCCATGTCACGGGCAGCGGGGTTTTGCAGAGAGACGGGGCAAAGAGGGGCACGGGAACGGACTTCGGTAAAATGAATACCCTCCAACAAATCTTTTCCTTCAAATCAATGTGTTCATTCAGCGTTATGTCGTTTGTGTACTGGGATAGATTGGTAATTTTGTTGACTACAAGTAGAACACTTGAGTCAAACTACTGCTGGATGAGGGCCTCCCCATGTACTGCAGGTCGTGGGGATTGTTTAGCCATACTTCATCACACTGGTCAGTTGCTGGTGAAGATTGTACTCAAGTACTAAAGTAGAGCAAAAATAAAAGTATTTGGCTTCATCACATCTCTGAATGATCACAATCAGGTCTGTTGAATTGCTTATGACGAGGTTATATTTGTATGCTGCTATCTCATGAGCAAATGGCAATGTGATTAATCCTGATGTCACAGATAATTTCAAAAAGCATTCAAACCACTGCGATTCATCTGCTGAGGCCAAATCCCAACCACTTCCAAGATTATACATATAATTTATAAAACACTTCTCCCTTTGCAAGACTTAATGTCCCTATATAAAAACAAAACATGTGCACTTGACTTCACTGGTTTTGAAAATTATTACGAAAATAAATTCCCAAGTGGTTAGGGTTGTGTGGTGTCTAGTTTTTAGCTGACAGCAGAGAGAGAATCTTGACTTAAAGCTTTCGTGACTGCGGGAATTCATATTCCTTGGATCTTTCGGTAAAGTCACGTAGATAGGTTCAAAGAAAATAACAAAAAACTACGACGTTTCGATCGCAACGCACGCGGTCGTCATCAGGAGGAGAAAAAGAGAGGAAAGCTGCTGACGCAGACTGTTTTGAAGGTTTGAAATGGGTGGAGCCCAAGGGTCATAAACGAAGTGGGCGGGGCTATTGATGTTAATGTGAGAAATTAGCATGTTAATGGCAGATCTCACATTAACATAGCCACCTCCACGCGCTCGTCATGGAGGTCGTCCGCCAATCTTGCGTTGCAATCGAAACGTCGTGGATTTTTATTATTATTTTTGTTATTTTCTTTTAACCTATCTACGTGAAATTTCGATTTAAAGCTTTCGTGACTGCAGGGATTAATATTCTTGGTTCTTTCGGTAAAGTCACGTAGAAGGGAAATAATAAAATAATACAAATAAAACAATACAATTATCACGACGTTTCGATTGCAACGCAATAAATCATCATCAGTTGTGAAAACCACAGCAAGAAAAAATTGTAAAAAGTGGCGGTTGACTATGTGACTTTACCGAAAGAGCCAAAGAATAATAGCAGAGAGAGACCTTCTCTATCTGCTATTAAGACCATTGCTCTGCTATGAAGAAAGTCCTTTGCCCAAGACGTTGCCTATTTTATTTTATCTTCCCTGTTTATGGCAGGCGTTATTAACGAATGTGTTTTGAGTTTTTTTTATTATGTCTTTGTTGCACCACTGCCAACGCAGTAGGAACAGTGTTTTTATTGTTTTACCTCATCTCCAGGTGATTGTACAGCGCTGCCTGTCTGCCAAGGATATGTCCCACGTAAAGGGTGGCTGCATCATGTGTGGTTACCTCAAGCTGCTGCCCATGTACCTCATGGTCATGCCAGGCATGATCAGCCGCATTTTGTACACAGGTGAAACAAAAAAAAGCCATACCAATCATTATACAGTGCCATACAATTATTCAAAACATTATTAAAATACAATGTTGTATCTAAGGTAAAGTTACAGGCCTGCAAGTACTTGCTCACACCACTCTTGGCAGGAGGGCCTCCACTATTTTGGCTTACTTTCCCATGTTGGCCAGATATATTGGACGAGGTGGCAGTACCCACACTTTACCTCACGACACGTGACCTGCCCATTGACTGCGGTTTACCCATTTATACTGCTGGGTGGATAGAGGAGGGAGGTCTCAGAAACTTCCACCATTATTTGAACTCCAATGCCTAGGGATTCAACCAGCGACCTCTGGATCGCACACCCAGTGTGCTACCCATTGCACTATGTACGCATTTATCAATACTACGGTACGCAATTCATGTCTTGGGTTATATAAACTGCCGATAAATAATTTGGGAATACGGTATTGTAATATGATTATTGATGCTATTCGATATTGGATTATCATGCTGTCAACATGTTTCTGTCACTGCAACTTCGCGTCTGATCACATGATATTAAAACATTTGAGATATACAGTTGCTGCTTCAATTAACATAGTGCGTATTGGGGATTTCAATAAGAAAAGAAAATAGTGCTGTAGAATTACTGCACCTACATTGTGTACCCTTTGCTATACATATACGGTGCTCGATCAGCTTTGTTAACATTAATTTAGCTGCTCTTAATTAAGCGTATGAATTAGACGCGTTTTGAGGTATTTGAGCACGTAAGACACAACTGTGTGTATTGTGTTGCTCTTCGGTGATCTCTTAGATGTTGTGGCATGTGTGGAGCCTGAGAAATGTAAGGAGTACTGTGACACGGACGTGGGCTGTACCAACATTGCCTACCCACTGCTTGTCATCAACCTCATGCCAAATGGTAAGGCATCACACACACATACACACCCCTGGGGAATATCACGAGCGATTTTTATTTGATTTTAAATCACCTGCCTGTTAATCCAATCTGGATGAGGGCCTCCCCACACCGTGCGGGTGGTGAGGATTATTTGACCATATTTCACCACGCTGGTCGAGGAGAGGGAAGTTAGTTTGTAATTCTGGGCAGTTTGGTCATAAAAAATACGTGGTGTCCCTATGAACCAATTCAATCACCACAGCTCAATTGCTACAATACACGGCAAGAGCGTGTTGTTTCCATTTTCTACGACCGTGTTGTTGACATTTTCTACGACCGTGTTGTTTGTTGTGTGATTCCACCTCTTTCCACTGATTGTGTCTTGTGTGGTGCTGTGGATCATGCAGGCTTACGAGGCTTGATGCTGTCCGTAATGTTGGCCTCCCTCATGAGCTCCCTCACCTCCATCTTCAACAGCGCCAGCACACTCTTCACCCTGGACATCTACAACAAAATCCGCACAAGTGCCACCGAGCGTGAACTCATGCTTGCTGGCAGGTGCGTATGGCCAGTGTGCATCTCCAAGGCAATCGTCACTGTATTCTGCGGATTATACGACGCGTTTGATGACCTGTAATTTAAAGCAAGAGCTGGGGTTGTTTTTTTTATTTAATCCAGTTAGTCTGCATGTGTGTGGCACAGTAGGGAGCACGGGTGTTGCCTCTGCCAGTCATCTCAGACAAGCCAACCCATGGCACCTGGGTCTGTTTTGTGACCTCCTGTCAGCGAGCCTTTAACACTCATACTTGTTAACCCCTTAAACAGTGCCTACCTTATTACAGACCAATACGGACCTTATTGATTACCACTTGCCCTTATAAATCTCAACGTTCATCCTACAAAGTCCTATCACAAGGGAGAAACACAAATAAAGACATTTGTTTTGCCCGTATTTAAACGGCTGTACGCCGTATGGACCTGAAAACTCAATTTGCCTGTACAAGAATATGGGTAAACTGTATGGGTTGACGGGTATGTCCACACTTCACGTGGCCTCAGAGTGCACCTAGCCTGGCACAAGCTCCATGGTGACGTCACCGCCACTTAGTAGTGAATGGTGGCTGTTGTTCTTTGACCAGATTCGCGTAACTTAATCGATAGGCAAAAGTTTGCCTGGGTCTTACATTCCAGTACGTCGTATTAGGCAACCAAACAACAATAATGGTACTTATGTATGTAAGCATGCACATGGGTTTATGCAGCCACTCGCCATCCAAGTGTGCTCATTTAGGTTCGACCACGTGTTGAGCAAATCTTCTCTCAAGCTTTCGCCATGCACTATTGCGAACATCATCAATTGCATATGCACGAGTTCGCCCTGTGTTGCTTGCACATTGCACGTTCACCAAAGTGCATGCATATCCCTTTGTGTCAATCCCCTGCTGTACGAGGGTCTCCCTATGCCGTGCGGGTCGTGGGTGTTATTCGGTCATACTTCACCGCACTGGTCACCGTGTGTTGGTAAAGATGGCCACCATAGGCATGGTGGTGTGGAAGGATAGTACCGCACATCAATGTAGCCCAGCAGCAGCAGCCTATAACACCTGTTTATTCATGGCGCTATGTGGACTCAACGATGCTTAGCTTTCCGTGAATGAAGAAAAGTGTATCTGAGGTGATTTCGTCTGTTTATCCAGTGGATAAGTACATAATACACAGTATACAATGTTTACATAAACAGTCGTGTATATGGGTGGGTGTGGAGTGTTTATCAGGAAACCATAGTCCACATCCAGGCTTGAGATAGCACACGGATATACGTGAATGTGCCAGAGGTTAAGTCATTGCGGTGGGGTATAGGCGAGTTATCAAAGTCCGCGAATTTCATTCGCACGGCTGGATGTGTGTGTGTGTGCGCATTCGCAGGGTGTTCATCCTGGTGCTCATTGGGATCAGCATAGCCTGGATTCCCATCATTGAGGGTGCTCAGAGTGGGCAACTCTTTGACTACATTCAGTCCATCACCAGCTACCTGGGGCCCCCCATCGCAGCCGTCTTCCTGCTTGCCATCTTTGTCAAGCGTGTCAATGAGGAGGTAAGGGTCCTCTCGTGCCGTAGTCTGCCATGATCAATCCACTGCTGGATGAAGGCCTCCCCAAGCTGGTACCACCTCTCACAATCCTGCGAGGTAACAATCCGCCTGGCACATGCGCAAAGAGAAGATTTAGGATTTGCATTGTTGAAAGTTAATTATTTCATTTACTCATTGCTAATTACTGTATATACATAATTCTAGAGCTGGGACGATTTTTCGATTAAGTATATTGAAAATCAACCATTTTCTGTGGTTGATCACTTAGGCCCATGTATTCATGGCCGTTGCACCACAAGCCAGACCCAGTGTAACACTCCCAACGATGCTGGTGATGTCACCAAGTGAAGCCCATCACCTCCCATCCAGCGGCACACGTGGAAACAGAAGTGACACTTTTTTTTCCCTGGAACTATTTTTATTGTATCCGAGAGTCTAACACTTCTGACGATGCTGGTGATCTCACCAAGCGAAGCCCATCACCTCCCATCCAGCGGCACACGTGGAAACAGAAGTGACACTTTTTTTCCCTGGAACTATTTTTTATTTTATCCAAGAGTCTAAGACTCCTGACGATGCTGGTGATCTCACCAAGCCAAGCCCATCACCTCCCATCCAGCGGCACATGTGGAAACAGAAGTGACACTTTTTTTCCCCCGGAACTATTTTAATTTTACCCAAGGTTCGAGAAATCGGACTCATGAATGGTTGGGTAATCAATTACTGAAACAATACAAAAACAGCGACTAAAGTTGCACGGAACCCAAGTCGACCACAAAAAAATCTTGCTGCATCGAAGATTGTGCAGTATATATACGCTGAATGTTTTACGCTGTGGTGCATACAATCATATTCACGAGTTTCTCTTCAATGTGTCTGTGTTTATGCCGTTGCAGGGAGCCTTCTGGGGCCTCATTTTGGGCTTTCTGATTGGCATGTCCCGCTTGATTACTGAGTTTGCTTACGGCACAGGATCTTGCAAAAATAAAACCAACTGCCCCACTATCATCTGTGGTGTGCATTACCTCTACTTTGCAATTATCCTCTTTACCATCACCTGCGTCCTCGTTGTGGTCATCTCACTTTTCACAAAACCCATTGACGATAAACACGTAAGTACCACTGCAAACATATATGCACACAACACGATACAGATACTTGGGGTGCCGATGTTGTCTAACGGTTTGCTGGTTTCGATCTCCCATCGTGGCAGTTGAAACAATGGAGCAAGTTTATCAAATCGCCTCGTTCATGTCGACGCAGAAGTATAAATGGGTGCCCTGCAGTTAACCGATAGGCAAGTCAAATGTGGTGGGGTAAAGTATGGGTACTGATACCTCTTTCAAGACATCTGGTCAGCATGGAAGAGTAGGCCAAAGACACACTCGAAGAGCTTTCTAGGGCTGCTTCTATTGCAGGCCCTTCAGTCAGCAGTAGTGTGAGCAAGAAATTGCAGGACTGCGCCTTTTTTTTACCTTAAGTTCACTTATAAGAAGCAAATTAAATATGAATGCAAATACAAGGTCTTTTGAGCAATTTAAATCTGGGTAACATGCAGCAAAATGCATTGGTTGCGGGTTATATTCTGACATATTGGAAGGTTGTGAGTTAAAATCCTAGTCGGAGTTTGGTTTAACTCTCCAGCCCTCTGGGATCAGTATTGGCTTCGTGGGCAAGTCAAGAGTGGTTGACCTATGGAAAGAATCAACCCCCCCCCCCCCGTCAGAACGCACGCAGGGTTTCTGAGGTGGCCAGGTGATCCAGAGGTCAAACCTCTGAGCTACCACCGATAAGATACTGAGTTTGAATCCACGCAGCTGCCCGTAATGAAGCCAAAATCTCAAGTGTTTCGATTTGATGGTCTCAGTTTTATGACTAATGGCTGCACAAAACACTATCACATACAATTTGGTTCTGAACTTAATTTGGGCAAAATCGCAGCTCTGAGCATTAAAATATCGGTTTTACTGTAATGTGACAAACATTACTGTTTGTCGCAGGGCGGGTGGGAAAGTTCTGCTCTCTACAGTGTGCAGGGCCAGATTAAGATTTTGTAGGCCCCTGGGCTACAGGTACTGTGAAGCCCCCAGTAATATTTTCAAAAGGAAAACAAAGTTAAAGAAAAATAAAATTTATTTTTACAAGGCTAACAACAAATAAAATTCAGCATTCACAAATGAAAAAACTTTTCACTTCATCTCTGGAGGCCTTAATCCGGCCCTGACTCTGTGGACCACAGATCGCTTGCAAGGATCTCGGTAGTAGCTCTGTAATATCCGCTTCCGTGGGCTGTTCTCTACGAGAAAGCGTTGCATCGCCCTACAAGAGATCCAAATGGATATTACATATCAATGCATGATGCTGATAGTGCAATGTGGAAAAAAACAAAAGGCATTCAAAATGTTTTATATAAAATGAACAGCTGCCACCAGTGGTCCTCTTGGCTATACAATAGCAGGAAGAGTTGATCTGAGGTGTGATTTAAGGCACTTTGAGTTCTGGGGGCATTTTAGTGACCTACAAACGCAAATCCCTATCCTCATGTGCCACCCTACAGCTTCATAGGTTGGTGTGGAGTCTCCGCCACAGCAAGGAGAAGCGTGAAGATTTGGATGCAGAAGAAAAGGAAATAAATGCGCGGAAGATGAAGGAGAAACTGGAGGCAAAGAAAGCAGAGGAACTTGAGGAAAACAAAACACCACCAGGTAAAAACCAGAACAGGTGCATCCAGGAGTGAATGCTGACACTGCCCTTTTCTCATACAAAGCCTGAGTTGCCACCCTTTTTTTCCAGGAAGGTCTTGCATTGGCATATTTGGTCAATTTCGTTTTGTGAGTTTTTGTCGGCTTTCATGTGGTAGAACACCGGAGCACCCCGAGACATTCCCACGCAAAAGGGTAACACATAACTTCACGTAACCCAACACAAGTCAAGAAGTTATATTCGCAGGCATCTCATCTAAATACTCACCAGACTCAACCACGTTTAGCTTCCGAGATCTGAGAAGAGAACTGACAATATCGGGGCCATCCGTGATAATTTGAGGTCGTAAAAATGCAGATGGTTTGCAAATCCAAACCACCACTATAATCTATGATAAATGTGATAACCGAGTGTGGTGTCGTTGTGTTATTAAAACCAGAATGTGCCTTTTCAGGAGGTTGTGTTGGCTGCCTGAGAAAGGCGGGCATGTGGTTCTGTGGCTTGGACTCTGCCCCCCAGGAAGAGCTCACCAAGGAGCAAATGGAGGCCCAAGAAAAACTGCTCACAGATATCTCTGAAAAACCTCTATGGAGAAACTTTAACAATGTCAATGCAATCATAATCATGGCAATTGCTGTGTTCTTCTGGGGGTTCTATGCATAATTATTTCATGAAAGAGTTTCAAATTGCAGTTTAAGTGACACATACTGCTCAAATAAACATAAGTATCAGTGGCAAAACAATCACATCTGGATAAAAACAAGAGTGAAACATGATTTCTGCAGTATGCATTTTGTTCACGTGATTTTTTTTCAAAATAGTTTTCTAATTGTGCTATCAGTGTCATGGCATGAGATGGAAAATCCATAAGAAACTCTCAGAGAGCAGTGCGTATGTTAAAGAACAGCCTAAGGAAGTACATATGACAAAACTACCTCCGAGATTACTTCAAATAACCTTTTTTCATCCACATTAGGGGGGGGGGGGGATATTCCTGGACAAGTCCTCCGTGTGGCGGTCGATCTGATATTTTTTAATAACCAGAACTGCCATTTATTTAAATTACGTAACAATATTTTTTTACGTGACTGGATTTTTGTGTGCAGTCATTGCTGACTAGAGACCATCTACAGGGCACACTTGAGAAGCTGGTATTATCATGAATCAAACTCAGGATTGCAGTGATGCCAGTTCAGTGGTCGCACGACCTCTTGCGTCGTGCAATTTATTTAAAAGGTGCAGCTTGTTCCTGAGTCTGCATCATATGAAACAACTGTCAATGCATGTCAGTACATGTGTGAAAAAGTGTGAAAAACATAAATACAATCTCTAAAGGAGCACAATAATATTAAGATTGGTAGAAATAAAATCGATGTTTTCTATTATTTATGTACATTAACAATAATTTATCGGTGATAGCCTGGTTTTTTTTCCATTTCAATTAACCAGATTGTCTATCCAAATAATTTTACAATTCATTTGAAATAACGAATTTAAGATTTTCAAACATTTTGTAGATATATGACATCAGATGCTTCATGTTTCAACTGCACTGGATATATAGGTAATGTAATTGTACTTGAATACGGTATAGTAAACTTGTGCCTGCCATAGAAATGTGTAATGTGCACCACTGTTTCAGGGCTGTAAACGGGAGATTAGCGCTCATTTGAGCAGGATATCAAAACACCAAAAATATAGAATCTGAAGACATGTATAAATAATACTAGATTGTAACTTGTGTATTGTACATTCCGATCGATAAGAAAATTCACGATTTTTTTATGCAATACTAATCATACGTCACGCTGGTGAAGACAAGAAGCATGGAGGGCATAAAAATCAGGCTCGAGACCACAATAAATTGTACTCTACTGCCCTCTACTGCTCAGCATATAGCCCCACAGCAGGTAACAACCCGGTGAACATGATGATGACCCATCCCTATCGCTATCCAGGCCCATTCACCTGCTTAGCTTCCAAGATCTGACAAAATTGGGTACGTTCTGAGTGATTTGGTCATGAGAAATGTATCTCAATTGTACGCCTTTATAATATAATTTATAATTAACTTTCCACATTATAGCCTTGTTAAAAAAAGTCATCGAATTAGCTGCCAATTTTCTATATTCAAAATCCCGCATTGTATTACACATTAAGTACTGTTTGCAATGTGCATATATATTTTAATTATTTTAAATTGAAAAAAATGATTTGGTAATGCGATACTGTTTTTATTGTGAAATGTTACCATAATAATTGTACTTTAATTCGGTTTTTTTCATGTTCCTTTCGTGTGCTAATAAATGGAAGTGCTGCGAGGTTTTCCTTATAATGGACATTTTAAATTAAAATTCCATGAGCTTACACATATATGTATTAATCAAGAGACGATTGTGCGATGTTTGCAGTGATTAACTGAAGATTAATTTGTGCACAATGAAATATCATTCTTGTCAAGATTAATTTATATTCACGTGGACAATGTTGCCACTTGGTAGCTCAGAAAATTCTTCGTCATTATAGCCAATGGGATGTTTTTGTTTTCCCCCTCTCAAGTTATATTATATTCGAACTTTGTTCAGTTGCAAATGACAGTACAGTACCTTGTAGTATTTGGGGAGGGGAAAAAAGAGGAGTGGGAATTCTCAGTGGCTCTGGAAATTAAACAGCATTTTTTATTTGAAAGGTACCGTCAGATACAAATTTCCCCAGAAAACATGAAAGCTCTCGAGCCACGACAAGCTAAAGATACTTCCATTATATGCCCCAAAAAAACAAGCAATGAAGATGTATAAATAGGCCAACCTTACAAAGGAATGAAACAACGTTTAATTTAGGGCAAAGCACACTACAAAAAAGGGAATATATAAGGATGAGGAATACATTTGGTATTTGAGAATATAATGAGAGTATCCTGTACAGCTAATACAACAACCACAAAGATATTGAACACCTAAATCTATAAAATTGGCAAGGAGGATGAAAAAATGTAATTATAATTGAGAATAGGTTTTCCCCTTAATTTTCTGGCAACAAAACAGGTGTTAAGATGTTAAAACACCAAACTGAAACCTTTTACAAGGAATCATGTCTGCATTAACCACAATACTTGTGGTCAGAATGCAAACAAAAAACAGACTCTGATAGTGGCATTGTCCTTGAAATGCCTTTTGGCGTCCTCTGGTCTAACACCGTTTTGAGACGAGGCCCAAAAGAAAGCTGTCTCTGGTGTGGACCAATCAGTTTCAAGGACAATGCCACTATCAGAGTACGTTTTTTGTTTGCATTCTGACCACAAGTATTGTGGTTAATATAGACATGATTCCTTGTCAAAGGTTTCTGTTTGGTGTTTTAACATCTCAACACGTGTTGCCAGAAAAAAGGGGAAACCCTATTCTCATATTTTGGTACTGAAAAAGGAGGTCCCTTGATATTAGAATTTAATTTGAATTCTCACGGATAAACCACAAAAATGTCGTACGTATTTGCCCTTGCAAATATAACGCAAGGTGGATTGGATGCAAATGAAATGACACTTGCCAGAGGACAAAGTTAATTCTAGGCAAACACAAGACAGACAATATCAAACATGTAATTCAATAAGTAAGATAATTTTGACTGAAAACATAACAGATTATGTTAAATCCAGCCCCTTAAATGTGTATTGTATCAACAAGTCAACACATGTTGGTACAATATCAACACAGTGCCAATTAGTCAATTTGCGTCCCAGGCTTTTCTCTTAGACTATGGTGGTGACAGCGAGAGGATAATGCGCTGTAGACAAAAGCATAGGAGAGCATTACTTGTGTTTATTTTTTTAAATTGACTTTCTTTTTAAACGTGCATCAATCAAAGAAAGTATGATAACGGAACATTTTTGGAAAACTTAATTCGATCATTAAAAGCACAACACTAATGCGACTGCAGAAAGTTTTCAATCAGCAACATATATTATCCGCATGACGATGAATCATGACCACGGATGTGACCAAGAAAATGGAACAAAAAGTGAGCAGCACGCAAAGTGGAGGTTACAGCACTTACAATCGTTACATCACAAGTCCTAAACGCTTACAAAACAAAGGGCATGCAATTATTATTCTGTTATTCATAGCACAGTCCTGTAAATGCATCCATCCACGAATTTAAATGAAGGATACAATCATTCCTGGAACGTATACTACAGGGTGGTCCAGATGTCTTGTGGCCCCACAATTAATTGACTCCAAATGTGTGTGTTCCCTTTGAATATTCATTTCTGTTTTAAATTAACCTTACTTTAAAAATATAATGTTTTATACAATTAAATGGTGGGGGGGGGGGGGAGTTACAAGACATCTGGACCACCCTGTACAATGGTCATTGCATTATTGTTTCAACAAGGTACAGCAGGGGGCATCAGTGTACTTCACAGTGGGAGTGATACAATCACACTGCAGTCCTACACAGTCTACCGTACTGTACTTACTGTCACCTACACTATTACAAGCTCGATCTGTCCATGGCCCGCCCTCGATTACATTAATCGAGGGTCCAATTACACCAAGCCATCGCTACGTTGGCCATAAACAGCATGAGACGATTAACTTAGGTGTCAAAATGTCAATTGGTCAGTCACAAGCCTCGCGACTTACCGCCCCTCCACCGCATTGGTGTCAGTTGGCACTGAATAATAATACAGTCTCAAACATTAAAGAGAATACGAGTCACCCTGCCTGTTACAAATGGTTCAATCGGCAAAAGTAATTACTTTAGAGGTAGCTTCTTAAAAGCTTTGTTTTAAAAGTGCAGGTTAAGGTTGCCTTCATAATGGTCGTATCATTGCAATGATTGTGAAATTACCATTCATCGCGGTTATCCATGTAACACAAATTCCACACTTAACCCATTTAAGTTATTTCATATCACTGCTTTGTTACACTGTTTATGTTTTAATGATGCACTACCGCATTTATTTTAATAAACATTCGGGTGTTTTTTTGTACAAGGGTCTAATGTCTCCATTACTTGCTATCACACGTCCGGAGTGCACATTGAATGTAACCCTATTATTTATATTAAACATGACACCACCTGTGACAGCGCTGACTATAAGCCCTTTTATTAATCATTACACCCACACATTGCTACTCACTGAAGTCATGGCTCACTGCTTTGAACATGACTCATGCTGCGACATTGGCTGTTCAGCCTGCCTACGTTACGACCAGCCGTTTATCCAAGCAGATACCTCCACCTTCACCATACCCTGGCACACAACACTCTTTCCATCTTTTAGCTGAAGCCTTTACCCATTAATTCAAACTATTTACACCAAGTTTCTCACCAACACTCTCACCGGAAACTCGGCGACCCTATTCTTACAATTATCAGCGTTTTACCCCCACAAAGTAGTTATTTATGAAATGGCATAGTATTTATCTGGAAAAAAATTTCAGACGAGGAGTTGAACAGCAAATTCATTTAAGTCACGATTAGACTCACTTTCCTGATAAGTGGAGTAAAGCAAAGAATAGTCCCACGGATAGTAGGGTTCACAACATTGGTCCCCCATATCACCATGCGTAAGAAGTTATTCCCTTATCCGTGGTATATCACTGCTCTTAAGAGGACAAACATGGAATTTTACTGGGCATAGCACAGAATAGAAAATGTATCAGTCAATAAGCGTTAAGGTTGTGTGATACAAGGTGCGGGCTTAGATTTTGTGTGGCATTACAGGGTGGATTGAGACTTAATGGTGGATTGCCAGCCAAAGGAGAGAGCACGCTCCAGGTCATCCTACCGCAGACATGGAGCAATTAAATAAGCGAACGCACAGGAGCCAGATGTATGTGTTGCATGGTGAGACCGTGAGAGATGGTGATAGCGTGGCATCATACAGCAATGGATAGATCGTGTTTGCTGATGATGATGAATTCTATATTGGGTGAACCCGGTGGCTTGAGTTCTATTCCTGGCCACGGTTTAACATCAGTGACAGATACAGTATCTGAATTGGTCCTGGCTCCTTCTTCACCAACCCACACAGGCCAGCTTGGTGCAGTATGGTCAAACAATCCACACAGTTGAAACGGAGTGAGGCCTTCATCCAGCAATGGATTCACGATGGGCTGTAAATCATTAGTGTACTTTATTGCACTGTTATATACACTGCACTACTGCAGTCAAGTGTGTGCTGCATTCAAAGAAGAACTGTCGCGTTGCATACAGTCATCGATTAATGAGTTCGTAAAAAATAAATATATTATTGATTTAAAAAATAATCACCAGGGGGTAGAATCATAACTCCCAATTTCTAGAGACACCCGTTTATAAAACCATATAAATCCAGATTGTGTAGCAGATAATATACCAAATGAGTTATTGTTATATACCATGTTTTTATGTTATTTATCCTACGTACTCAAATATTGCATAAATTGAGCATTGGGAAAACAAATCAACCTGTCTTTTTATTATAGTATATGTCACAAATGTTCGTTTCAAGCGACAGATTTAAAACGTTCACAGTTACCATATAAGCTAAGTGATTCACAGGGACAAAGGTATGAGACACCTAAGGGATGTGTTAATGTGCAGAGTAAACGACGACTGGCTTCGTCGGTAAAGACCCAGCAAAGGAGGATTATAATGTCGCCCAGACAAAATATGTCACGACTTGCAATCTAACCATGTGATCGCCAAATACATCACGATGAATATTACGTCATACAGCATGTAGCCATATCCAACAGACATCTGTGGAAGAACCAATACCATTTCAACAGAATGGTGGTTATTACATTTTCTTAATTTTTTTTTTAAATGCAGGCATTAGAGACGAGGTAAAACATTTCACACGTAACCTCGAATTTAAATATCCCAAGTGACTCTTCAGGACAAAAATTATAAGACATTGTAGGACCATGATGTCAACGCTTCCGTGCATTTTCCATTCTTGTTCATACCATTGGCCCGGGCCATGTTGCCATAGCTCTATTTAGATAAACAAAAATAGTCTGTCACCACCTACACACTGCTTTGAAGGTGTGTGCGCCCTAAGACACCATCCATCCAAGATCACAGGAATTCTCACGTGGAGCAACACGTTATTGTCAGAAATGTATGTCATGTGCATATTAAAATATGAATTAGGCATGCAGTGCTATCTAATGCAAAATACAGACAATATTGCTTGTTACATTTGTAATACTGTGCAATATGTTTATGCAATGGAACACATGAATTCACAGCTTGCTACCTAAAGAGATATTTAAATCAATTCGTTATAACCCAGTAAAGTACGAAGAATTACGGTGGTACAACAACGCTGCATTGTGCACTTTCCTGATCCCATGTTGCTTACAACTCAATTACAATGTGTCGAGTGGTGTACTCTCCTGGAAGCCAAACATCAAGTTATTCCATCACATATTGACTGTGCACTAATTAAAGTACATTTCATTGCCCGGATGGTTGGCGGCTGTTTACATTTTAGAGTGGGGTTTAAAGCACCTTTTTTTTATTTACGTTACAATGCTCAGAACTGCAGTATACGGCGAAAAAAATCGAAAGACGTTTAAAAATGCCAGCAGCCTAATGGCACAAAATTGAGTATCCAAGGCTTCAAAATTCCCAGAGTGAAAGTTTATGGCCAGTTCCACACTGCCACTCGACCCAGAGAATTGCTATCAGTGCCACTAGGGGGCCTGGCCAATTGGTTCTGGGAGCTGTGGAAAAACACGTGCTCGTTTAAAGAACTACAGTACAGGATGTCTTGTGACCCCCCCCCCCCCCCCCCCCCCGTTTAATTACCTAAAATTGAATCTTTTTAAAAGTAAGGTTTATTTATAACATAAACGAACATAAAACGGAAACAACATGTTCACCCAAAGAACCTCTATGATGAACATGTTAGGAGTCAATAAATTGGGGTTCACAAGACATCTGGACCGCCCTATACTGTAGGATATTTATGTATGCTTTACTAGTTTTATAATACTCTGTGGTCTAGAAGTTGACACATCTTATTACACGATGGTTTGAACAAGAACTGCACATCTTTGAGTGGTTTTAAATTTGAGCAATTCCAGATTGGATTTATCGTACTGTACTGTAAAAGCTTAACATGTGATGCTGGTGGTATAGCTTTTTTGGATTGATGTACATCAATTACTGCAGAACTCATCCGCGAACATATTACCACCGATTGTGGGACCAAAAGAATCGTCGAAAGCTGTTATCTCCAGCGCTCTTATTCCTATTATCCACTATGATCCACAATTTTCCCATCCTTCCATTGTGATGCCATCCACGCATTGTTTGCCGATAAGTGGAGTCACACAGCAAACGTATCCCATCATTTGAGGTTATTATCCCTAACAGTATTTAATTACAGATCGGGGGGGAAGAATGCATATTTTGCGATAATAGTAAAAAAAATCATAATTCCGAATCAGAGCAGTAAATCAGTAAATTCATCCGCCTGCTCCACTGTGCACCCACATATCCACCATGATCATCAGGGCAGCTTGTGTTGGATTTAATCGCCAACACACCGGTGTGCTGTACCAGTAACGAATTGGCCACGTTCTGTTTACGTGACAACCCTTACTAAGTGGCTGTGTCGGGTGGTGGCGGGCTTAACGACATAAAATTTATATATTTACGCGATCTAACCCTTCACCCACTCCCCACCCCCCCAAAAAACCCGTGTGTCACGCAGGGCAGCGTGTTATCTTCTCATCGCGTGCGCGTCTAGAAATAAAGACTCTGATTGTGTTTCATCAGCACTGATTCCTACCCGAGTCGCCGTGAGTCCTGAATTAACTCAGGTGACCACACTCGTCGGTGACCACATGCCCTGTAGGGTGGGTCGTTGTCGTTGCTGCTGCTGTTACGTTGGTCCCAGGTTTGAAGAGAAGTTGAGGCCACCTCAATTCCACCGATGGGTCCCAAGTGTCGCCACCCCGGTGGCCCTGGAGGGAAGGGGGCCAAGGGTGTACGCAATGCAGGATGCAGGCTGCACCGTTTCAGTCGCCACTGCAATGCCCCTTATAATTGGGATTTTTTTTGTTGTTGCTAAATCCACGTGTATATATCTCAAGCATAGGTGCGAAAAATGCATCCTCCTAGTCGCATTTTTTGCGTGGATTAAGATCCGTTCACGAGCAAATCCGTCCCATTATCTGCGGACAAATGTACAGCAAATTCCCCGCCCGCGGGCTGTAAGTGCGGTGGTGATATCACAGCTGATAACCCCATAGGTTCGCCCTCCACTTCGGCGTTGCCAGGAGTACTATTATTGTAGGACAAACATCGTGTGAGAACATATCACTTATATTGCACGAATGACATTGTGCCAGAAACTAAGGATGCCCTCGCTGACACCAGCTTCTCTTGAGGGTGGGTGGTTTAGGATGATTGTATGGCTTGAGAATGTACGCCCGGTTTGGCAGTCCCACGTGTAAGTTCTGCAACTTCAAGCCGAGGAGGTGTTGTGAAGTTCTTCCCAACAGATTTAGTTTATATCAATCGCATTTTGACACGATCTGTCGAGGGCAGTTCTGCAGCGGTTACAGTCGCCCATAAATAAGTACAGTACAGGAATCTAACAGCATACTCTAAAGCTGGCTTCTAACCAAGCAAGGGCAGAACTTAGCCAACCCTTACGGTGTAAGCAGTAGGCTAGTGATGTTTAAATCCGTTTGACTACACACCGACCTGTTTTAAAAAAAAGATAATAGTATAACTTTATCACATGTTTGAAGTTAATACGGTGACATTGTTTAAAATCGATAGCGTTACTGCTTCAATAGTTAGGGTTATGAAGTCAGCAAACTTTCTATTACAGTACTGCAGGTAATTTTGTACATGGTGGTCCATATGTCTTGTGCCCCCCCCTCCCATTTAATTCTCTAAAACGTAAGACATTTTGTAAAAGGTCTATTTAAAACCGAAATTAATATGCTAATGAAAAATGTATTTGGGGGTTAATTAATTGGGGGGGGGGGGGGGGTCACAAGACATCTGAACTACCCTGTACATTTAATAATTTACACACCACAAAGGTTAAACGAAGTTTTCACTTGTGAAATGATGAAGGTAAAATGGTGCCTCTTTACAGACAAAGATAAACAGGTCAGACCAGTATTGGCCCTTAGCAGCAGCACTTTGGCTTGGCAGAACTGTAAAGGCGTGGTGGACTGAACTTAAAGCGTTCATTGCGTTGCACTGTACAGGTGTCTTGGTTTGCAGGTTCACCTACAAACACGAGGAATATGATGGCGTTATGTATTTGACCAAAGCTTAGGAGTTCGTGGCATTACACTGTGTGTGTTATAGCATCACGTCGTTATGCTATAACAAAGCGTGCGTGACTTTTAATGGTGGAAGCCAGTGAATGTGTTATATTGGTTTAAAAAGTTGAAATGTTTCTCTGCTGTTAAAACAAGTTTCCCCATCATATTGTTTATGCAGGGTGGTCCAGATGTCTCTTGACCCCCAAATAATTGACCCAGAATATTTTTTTTGCCCTTTCCACATTAATTTCTGTTTTAAATAAACCTTACCTAAAACATATTTTGAGTTTTAAATGGGGGGTCACAAGACATCGGGGCCACCCTGTACATTAGCTTAAAAAGTTTAAATGTGTCTCTGGTGTTGAACCAGCCGTCCCCCCATCATATTGAGTACACAATGGTCAGACGGGTTAAGAACTTGCGAAGGAGTGTTGCCACTGACATCCGTGGTCACAATTGTTGGTCCAGTACTTGTTAATACGTACCGCTTTCATTTGGGGTTGGAAAGGCTTAGTTCGGGACTATTTTAAAGATCTCTGTCCATATATCAAAAGTGCATTTGGATGTACAGTGATAACATTAAAACGTGTAAAGATATTATTGCCGCAAAAAAGTTTTGCCACTTGGAGGTGGCATCAGTTTCTTCTAGCGCCAATGGAACAAACCTTTACATAATGCAGTCAAATATTACAAAACTTGTTTCATTTACTGTAAAATTACAATATTGTAAGTCTACAGTGTTTTACATCAACGGGTCTCAATAACTTAAGGGCATGGTCGTTTCCTGGCTAAAACATCGAGAAACTTAACAGCACTGGTTTAACAAGCCTGATTGCTGATGTGACCCATAAGGCTGAACAGTCCAGAGTTCGCCAACTTAAATGACACCTGTGATGGCACATTGGTCCGGAAGGCCGATAAGTTGATGTACTGGAAACAGGTACAAAAAATATATATATATAGTATTGGAAGAAAAGATGGGTTTTTGTTTTTATTACCCTCAATACTGTACAATGTTTTAACATTGTTATTTATGCTCTTTGGTTATTTCGGTAAAGTCACGTAGGTATAAAATAAAATAAATCACGACGTTTCGGGCGCACAACACAAGCGTCCGTCGTTGCGTTGCGCCCGAAACATCGTGATTTATTTTATCTAATACCTATGTCACTTTACCGAAAGAACTAAAGAGTATGGATTCCTGCAGTCACGAAAGCTTCAAATCAAGAGTGTTATTTATGGTTTGCACTAACGTGCCCCAAAATGTAAACGTGTGGCTCCTTTTTATAACATTGCTTTAATAAGCCACACTTTGCTGATGAGACCCAACATACTAAAACCGATTAAGCGTTTGCCCGTTTGAACGGTCCTGTAATATGCAATACTGTAGTGTAGAACAATTGGAATGCATTCCTTTTGCAAACCATACCAGTCAGTTCTATACTGTAGTTGGTAGAATAACCAGGTATCTCTATCATTATTGATCTCCCATCAACATTGCAGTATATACTGTACAGTGCAATGACAAGACGGGCTTGGCACATCTGTTGATGCAACTTTTTGGAACATGTGACCTAAAACAATATTGATCAGAGGGGTTGGGGGGGGGAAGGGTATGCAGGTTAAAGACATAATTACAACAGTTAACAAAAGTGAACTTGGGCAGGATACATCGCTAGAAAGAATGATGGCCAATGGTCCCCAATAATGATGTGGAGGTATTACCCAAGGAATGGAACACGACTAAAAGGACCGAAGAGGTGGAGTGATTATATCAACCCGCGTGTGCAGGTGCCAGGTAAATTATTACATCGCAGGATGGTGAGAGAAAGGCGACAGCTTTGGGACGCCTTCATCAAGCAGTGAATTGACCATGGTTGATGATGATAACATAAATTGTGCATTACAATCCTGAAATGCTAAATTAATACATGACAGCAAATCTATTCACTTTAAAAGGTCAAAATTTGTATGTATGCACGTGATTGTTTTGTCTCTTAAAATTTTAACGTATGGGCACAAGTTTGAAAAAAAAATCGGAAGGACGATTAAGGAGGCATAGATTAAGCAGTTCCTCCCAAAATGACTAGGTACGCATGTTGGTTGGAATATGTTAAACGAATTACAGAATATTGTTTTTCAAAGTAAAGGTTTTAAGAATATAGTTTGATTTGGGAAATTCCCATTAAATGAACACATTTCACGAAAGCTAAGTACGTGTATAGATTGATTTGGAAAATGCTCATAAAACGAACAAACAATTCACCAAAGCTATGCTTCTATATTCGTTGGTATTTATTCGTTCCATGACATACGGATTTGAGGCATGTTTACCTTATCTGCTTGCTAAAAGGTTTAGCACATTCCAATGACCTATCCTTGATGTGGCATTACCATTCAAGCCAGAACTTCCTTTCAATTTAAGGGAAGCTAATTGTATTCTTTGGGTCTTTCGGTAAAGTCACGTAGATAGGTTCAAAGGAAATAACAAAAAATAATAATTCTTTTAGATTATTTTCAAAGAAAATTTTCAAAGAAAAGAACAAAAAAATTATTCTTTTTTGTTATTCTCAAAGAAATTCTTCAAAGAAAATAACCAAAAATAACAAAAAATAATAATAAATCATGTTTTTTTTGTTATTTCCTTTGAACCTATCTACGTGACTTTACCGAAAGACCCAAAGAATATGAATTCCTGCAGTCACGAAAGCTTTAAGTCACGGAAGCTAATTGTTGATGATGTCATGCCACCATGGCCGTGATTCTAATTAGGTGACGAATAAAAGTTCTGGGTGTGGTTGTCTTTTTTTCGTCTTTTTTTCGTCTTTTGTCAAAGAGTTTTATGAGCGGTTCAGCACTCACGAGTTACGCCAATTAATGATTGAATCACAGACCGAGTACGCCTCAGTTGTAGTTTTACAGACATATTATATACATACATAAAATTGCTGTAATACATACAGTATTACCTGATCTTGTACCTGAAGGTACAGGTGTCCGATTAATTTCTAATACATATCACAGGCCATTTGAAATTAAAAAAAAATATCAGACCATTGAGGATATTCAGCTATTATTCCTAGATAATAAACCAGACGACAGTATTCGTCTTCACATCAGAGCTTGCGCATAATCTTGTGCCCCATATTTTCGCATTCACCACGACGTTTTAATAAAATATAAATCATACAACACTGCATCTTATTTTAAACATTATAGGATGCACTCCTCCTCTCCTGCACTGTACTGTTTATGACAGCAAAAGTTTGGAGGGCGGCATGTCTTATAATCTGGTCGATGTGTGCGTGTGAGAGACCAGATTCGGAAAATTTTGGGGGGCAGAAACCTGAGTTTCCAGAACATCTTGTAATTTTGAGAGTACGGACCAATATGCATGTACCTCCTGATTAGAAAACAAGCAAAATGAACAAACAACATAGACCATGTTTTCAGTTCGTGGGCAGATAACTGTGCAGTGATTTTATTATGATTTTGGGCCAAAATGTTAATATGTATGGAGCAGATACGTTCCTGGACTGTTGCCTTCAGAGTGAAATTCCGTATATCGAACTCAATTTTCCCATTGATTTCAATTACAGTATATGATTGGATGTACATTCCTACAGAACAAAAAATCGCCCCCTAAGATGTAATATCATACTTAAAAATGCAGCAAACATTTTAAAGCATCTATTTAATAAAATAAATCGATAGTTTTACAATAAAATATTCATAATTCTCAAAATAAGTCGCTAAATAAATAATACTGTAGGGTAATTATAATGCAGTAGTATAATTTAGAAATAAAAAATGTCATAAATTCGAATGGGGTATATCGAATTCGTTCCATAATTTATAAGTTATGCAACAGTAAATTTCCGCACATTGCGTATTTGCGTTGCTGTATAACGAAGGATGACTGCACAGGATGGTTGTGATGTCTTGTGACCCCCATTTAATTCTCCAAAACTTACAAAAAATTTAAGTAAGGTTTATTTAAACAAAATTTATATGCAATGGTAAAAATATGCGAGGGGTCAATTAATTGGAGGTCACAAGACATCTGGAACCACCCTGTAGTTGATCGCCAGGTCACGTGTGGTGGGGTAGAGGATTGGTCCTCTCACCTCTTCCAACACCTCCGGTCAGCATGGAACAGTTAGACCAAGTAACTTTGACTGTTCACTTTCGTGGAGACCCCCTCCGCCAGCAGTGGTGGGAGCAAGCAAACGAGGTCAAATGTACCACGCACTGACTTCAGCTGCCGTGTCGTTTGTATGTCAGCGCATGTCCATCAGTGCATTCATATATAAAATTCCTGACTTTCGTAAACAGTAATGGTTATAGTGCAGAAAGTGCATATGGGTTAACTGGTTATCGTCTAACAAACCTACTTCAATAAAAAAACATCAAGAAAATATGGTCATGTATTGCTTTACCAAATCGTAAAACTACGATTGCAAACCTCTACAAATTACTATCATGCTTTAATAACTTTGATACCCAATTTCTAAAAGTACTTTGAGTTTATTTGTGTAATTTCGGAAATGTGTCTAAGTTTAAGATCGTTTTTTTTAATATCGCCTGATCATGAATTTAGTAACAAGAGTCATGTCAAAAGCTGAATATTAAGTATCAAATATCGTACAATTTCTGTGCTCAAGGTATGGAAATGAAAATGAAATTATAAACCTTTTAGTGAAATCTACCATAAACTATGATTTCAAAAGTGCTTCTGGCCATTATAGCTCGTGACAGTACAAAAGCTTTTGGATCGCTGGAATTCCATCGACAACGAAAGCACTCACACGTTGAGAAATCAACAAGAACAATACACATTCACAAACACCACAAATACCACTGAGAGGGCTATTTTGATGTCATTTTTTGCCATTTCTATCATGTCTTTCCAGCGACGCATCACCATCAGCTTGCCAGATCTTTTACACCGTACAGTCATACACCATAACCATAACCTCCTTACACCCGGGGAAGACGGAGGACACCACACCCTGCCTAAGAGCATTATTTCTGACTCACCCAGTCGTTTGGCTGCTGGGGTATTAAAGGGCGTGTGCTTCAATTATGAGGCCACAGTGTTTAACACTCACACTGCGTGGCATTTTTTTGACTACTCCCATTTGCGAAGCAGTTTCACGTCAGGACGGGACGTTAATTTATTGAGTAACATTGTTGAAACATTAACGAAATACCACTTTATAGACACTGACAGTGGTGCATGTTTTACGTGACGAGAAGGTAAACAATAATCAAGTGCAGCCCTGTGATTTGAGTAGAAGATCCTCCACTAATGGAGGGACGTGTAGTCTATACAGCCCCTCTAGACGGTATTTTAGCCTTCTCTTGCACGCTGTTGAACACCTTGGACGATGTGAGAGTATAGACACAGTATAGACACTCCAACGCACGCACATGTGATGGTACGCATTTTCTGCTGGGCGGTCAGAGGCAAGGGGAAACTTGCCTCGTCCTTTGAGCTGCCGCGTCGGGGAATCGAACCGCGACGTATTCAAAGTCCAGTGCGTTAAACGTGACACCGCGGTAGTATACATGTATATAAAACAGGGGTAGCAATGATGTATTGGATATTGCACTGCGTTATGCACCCTGAAGGTACCTGATTTCTATACTGCTACTGTATAACTATATATTTTTTTTTTTACCAGGTAAGGCCCACTGAACTATAAAGCTCTTTTTCAGAAGCGACCTGGCCACGAATGATCGCTCAACGAAGCGGCGTATCAAAAACTCTTTAAGTGTGGATGGAAGATCCGGAGGAGCCGGAGAAAGATCCACGTGACCATGGGGAGAAGACGCAAACTCCAAATATACAGACGTCAGGGGTCGGGATTGAACCCACGAAATCCTTGCACACCGGGCTTAAATCCTTGCACACCGTATTACTTCACGTCACCGGGGGCAACCTGGCCACGGATATCATCAACAGGCAAGCGATAGATATCTGATCCACATCACCAACCCAACTTGACATGGGGAGGAGTCCTTCATCCAGCATTGGTTAGCCAAAGGGCTGAAAATTATACATTTCCATCACTCCTGTCTTATTTTTGTAAGTAACCATATGGAACTCAAGATGATTAAACGCAGGACTGTAATGTACTCAAGTTTATGCTAAGTCTGCGAAAGAGTTGTAGCAGGTAGTAAGGTCGCCTAGCTTGCAATCAGATGGTTGCGAGTTCAAATGCCGGTTGAGGGTTTCAATAATCCCTTCGTCTCTTTGGGCTCCGTCGAGTACCATTCAAATGGTTCCAATTTCATGGACGTTGAGCAGTGATTGCCCTTTGGATAAAATCGGCTCTGCTGCTGAAATGTGAAATTTCCACCACTGGCTCCAGGGGTGTTAAGAGATGAGCACCACACCAGAAATCCCTTTCGCTTCCTAACGGCTAAAGACCCTCTCCAAAAGTGTATCATTTATTAATTGCAGCACAACTCCTCTGGTTTTCAGCCAAAGTACCCATGACTCGTATTAACCGGAGGGATGTAAGGTCCACGGAACTATTATCTGAGTACCAATCTTTCGATTATTTAGGATTGTTTGCAAATAAATGTAAATCTGCAAATAACATCGCAGATAAATAGGATCCATGATGTATCACTACGGATGAAAAATTCTACTGTTGTGGGGTTTTACCTGCCTTTTTATCAGAACAAATTTAAAACACGTAAAAAATTATCCTATTATCTCCCATGGACTATAAATGATCTCTGAATACACATTCAAAGGGCTAATTGAGAGTGAATCTATTCCGTCATGTGTAGTTTTACTTGGAGGTTTTCGTGGCTAGCTGGTTCGTTGGGTAAAGATACTCCTCCGACACTTGCAATAAACATTACACATCTCTCTGAATCACCTGTCATGTGTATTTAAGCTCAATTAAATCCATTGAAAGCTTAAATGGCTGAACTCATCTGTACGGATTAAGTGATTGGAACAACAAATGGGAGTCATTTCAATGAATGGAGAAAGTGCTTTCCATTTCAGCTTTCGTTAAGGCACATGTGAGATTATAGTGAAGAAAAAAACCCTCAGGGTAATTAAGTGACTGTAAAATAGAAAACTGCATTATGACCATGCTTGCTATGTAAAATTTAACAATGCGTCAATTGCATATAATTGCTGGAAATAAATTAGGCGTTTGTGTTTACTGTCATTAGGTGTTACACTACTGTATAAACATGCTGTATAGTATATATTGCCTATTATAAATCAAGTAGCTTCAGAGAATACACGCTTAATGAGAAATTAACATGGCAATACAATTTATCGCTGATGAACGTGTTCCAATGCCACTACACTAATTGACACGCTACATCAATTACACTCGTCGTTATGTTCTCTGTGGCACGTAATTCATTACACGAGAAAGGCGTTTCTCAAAAGGTGGCTTCGTGACCTTATGGGGATCATGAAGGCAATGGGGGTTTGGGTGGGAGGCAGTCTCCGTTTGTCTATCAACTTCTTTTCTCCTGGTCCTCCGGGTTTTCCCTCCACATTAGAAACATGCGTTTTCGAGTATTTCGATTAATTTTGCTGCTATAAATGTCCAAACGGCAAGCCACTTAGTTGAGCTATCATTTGTGGCCAGGTCGCTTTTGAAAAATAAATTCATACCTCGGTGGGCTTTGTATGGTAGGATGGGGATGGTTTGGTTTCATTTGTATGTGTTTGGGTGATTTGTTTACATTTATTGTGCTTTGCACTACTATCGTGTTTTTCTATTGTTTGTTGTTCTAACGTTCTTACCCGTCCCTACTGGACATCTGTGAAGAAAATGCTTTATAGCTCATCGGATTCCTCCAGTATAAATATTATGATTCTGATGTACTACAGTACATTGTGTAGATTGCGGTGGTATATCAGTGGCGTAGTAAGGACATTATCAGCTAAGGTGGGCCCCCAATATTTGATTTGTCTCGCAAGGGTCGCACCTTGACTATTATACATCGCGGCTGCTCTTGCATCGTTACGCTCACGGTCTCGAACATTTAACGCTGTTGGGGCGCTCCATCTTCACAAAATGCAGCCACTCCAGCCACGGAGTACCTCTTTGCAATATAATTGACGCATATCCAACGAAATAAATAACGCAGAAACCGAATGTTATTTTTGCTAAAGTGACTGCCATTTAAAGCAAATTATGTTTCGTTACGTTAAATCATGTTTCTATACGTTTAGAAACCGTATTACTTCACGTAGTAAATATCTAGTTACGTAAGCGTTACACTAACATATACAGTAGCTAATTAATGCATAACAAGAATACCCTTTCACAACAATGTTTTTTCTCTTAAATAAACAATAGGCCTATCCTTTAGGAATACATGATTTAGAATTATCACACCATAGCTCCTACGAACGCTTTCAATGGAAACGCTCGTCTCGAACATGTAACTTTAACATGCCCTATGCTTGCTTTGGATCAACATAACTGTATTTGAAAATTAATAATTATTTATATTGTTAACTCATCGCAAAGGTGATTCCTAAGTTACCGCTCAATTCTTCTTGCTTCTGCGTTGGCAAACTTGGAGATGACTTTCCCCAAATTGACGGTCTCAACTCCGGCCCAACTCGTAGTTTTGGCCACCAGTTGGGTTGGGGGGGCAAGGCACCTCATGCCCCCACGCTCGTTACACTACTTGGGTGGTATGCGTGCTGGTGGTAAAGGTGATTGCGATGTGGTGCTGATGGTAGTGGTGGAGTTCCTGGTGAGGCTGATCGATGCCCGAGTGCGGTCAAGGAATGGCTCCCTATTGGTCAACCATGTTATGTATGCCGATGATCTGGTAATTGCTGCTCACTCAAGAGGATTTGGAGGCGCTGCTGGTGAACCTGCAGCGTGCCACTAAGAGGCAGGGCATTTCCAACAGCCCCACGAAAACTAAGCACCTGCCTAGGTATTTGTACCATCAAGACACTCCAACACCCACAAATCCCGATTGGTGATGGCGCAGTTGTGAAGAGAGTGGAGAGTTTCCCGTACCTGGGCAGTGTGCTCATGACCGGCTCCGGTTTTACAGCAAAGGTCTCACTTCAGTTGCGTAACGCTGTGTGGAAGCTACCTGGTCTGTTGCTCCACACAAATCTTCGGATCTTCTCGGCCGGTCATGCCCTCCCTTCTCTACGCTTCCGAAACGTCGACCCCCTAATTGAACATCTTCGTCAGTTATAAACATTTAGGCTGGCCTGCTTACAATCCATCCTAGGTTTAACCAGGCTGGATTGTGTGAGTTCACAAATCCTTGATATATCTGGACAAAGTCCCATCGGTGAGCTCCTCCGGCAGTAAAAGCTGCGTTGGCTGGGTCATATAGCCCGCATGCCCAGCCACCGCATGCCAAAACAGCTTTTGTTCGACCGGATAGAGGGGGCTAAACAGGCGCGGCACGGGCTAGAGGAGATGGAGTGACGTGGTATAGCAGGATGTGGAGCTGAGTGGACTTGCCAATGACTGGTACCAGCAGTGTCAAGATCGGCCTCTGTGGAGGCTTGTGAAGGACGCTGCTGGGCAGTTGGAGGCAGTCGCCCTCCAACAACAACGGAGGGCGGAGGAGCGACGCTCACAACGACGAGCGGAGCGCCGGGCGGCTATAACACAGCAAGATGGCACAGTAGGGGACACAGGTAATGCATCGGCCAGTTATCTCAGTCGACCCATGGCACCTGGGTCTACCCCATGACCTCCTGCCAGCGGGCGTTCAACACTTCACGTGGCCTCAACGTGCATAGCCTGGGACAAGCGTCGTGGTGACGTCACCGCCACTTAGTGGCGAATGACGGTTGTCGAGTTCCTGGTGGGGGTGCGTAAGATGGTGGCACTGTAGATGTTGCAATGCAGGTAGCAGGTGCGATGGAGGTTGATATTATGGTGGGTGTTACAAATGTTGGTTGTGGTGACGTTCACGGTGGCAGTTTTGCAGGTGGTCGTGAAATGTTCGAAGTAGCCGTAGGCCCATCTCGTGCAGGAAGTGGGGCACACGAGGATTTTTGGGGGCCACTACCCTCGTCTAAAAGTTGGGGGGTTATCTACCCGCCTCCCTATTCCGTTCCAACGCCCCTGGCATGTATTTCCATTGCTCCACAACACAGGACAGCTTAACTGCTACGCCCTCCTCTGACACACCCTAAAAGGAGAAAAAGCTCCAGATGACTTATGGCTGGGAATGTCAATCAGGCAGGTTGGAGCACGAAGAGAGCTCCAGGCTTTGCTCCAGCAGGCTGCACGAAGGGTGAATGCAGTGCATTGACAGAACAGGAGCAGACAAATTGGACTTGTGGTGTAGGAGGGGCAAGGTGTGTCGTTCACAGGTATGTTCAGCTCTGCCTTCTCTTGTTCACTGTGAAGCCAGGAAAATGCACGTGCAAATCCAAGTCACCGGTAAAAAAGCACATAGAACATGATACATTAGAACCCAAATGAGTCATGTTTTACACGAGTGAAAATACTCCATTTTAAATACAATTTAGAAGTTGATACTTTATGCCATGGCTTGTTTTGTGGAAACGCTGACAAAATAATTGAAATCCATGGTAGTACATGAAGGTAGAGGATTCAGATGTGATTTTCTAAGTTCACCATTTCTTGATTTCCAAGGATTTAACTATAACCCATGCACATTATACTGCAGACAAATGTTATTCAGATGCTTTGTGCATATAACCCCAAAAACTGGAAATCAGCCAGTTTGGTCTGCTTATGGCAAAACCTTTAATAAATTCAACTTCATTTTCAGAACTTTTACCTTGAGAAAAGAAGCTGTCACGATACAGTAGTAATAAGTGCAAGTTCCCACATACATAAAACATTTTTTCCTGGTCATCTTTGCAGCCAACAATGTTTTCATTCACACTTCATATCTGGTAAAATTATTAGCATTAAATGCAAAAACAGCAGTTGCCAATTTCCCAAATAGAATAAGCTTAAGTGTAATACATTTAACTGTTGTGCATTGTTTTAACTTGACCACAAAACGCACATGATCTCTGAAAAAGCTAAGGTTTTAAGTTACCTAAATCAGTCTGCCTAATAAACCTTAGTTTTCGACTACAAACAGCGTCTGCTACAATGAAACGTACACCATGTTATTTGGTAATACAGCTTGTTTGCTTTGTAATTAGCAAGACTTGAAGCAGCAAGACTTGAAGCAGCTAGCCACTTAAGACAGTATAAATTGCAGCTACAGATGTTTAAAAATGTAGTTTGTGCACATCGAAATAACTGGAATTTTACAAGACTGGTGAAACTCATCCCTGATCACCAAAATGCTTTGCAGTACTTTATATAAAGGAAGCCGTGCCTCCTGGGAATTTATAATTATATACAGTACTGGAATTTTCAATCGTCACTTTCTTTAAAAGTACTGCAAAAAAATATATAAAATGCATTCATTGCATTTTTTTATAGCAAACTAAAAATGAATCATGCAAATAGGTAGTTAAATTAATATTTTGTTCGGCATTCTAAATAAATGAGGCCACTCACAGATATGCCACAGAGCCATTTATTATTGTCCCACTACATGTTTGTGAAGCAACAGTTTGCCAAGCCATGTTACCGAAGGTCAAGCAGGAGCCACTCTGCCGCTTAGTTCCCAAAAACTGCACACAGCACACACCACAACAGCTCAAAACACTGCAGACAACGAAGCCTTGCAGTCAAGGAAACCGCATCGACAAAGCCTTAACTACTCTGGAGCTGGAATCACGATCTTTAGCTTGCCCTAGCAGGCAGCACAAATCTACAGTCATGCCTGCTGCAATGTCAAAGGCGTAACTGCACAGGACGAAAAGGGATAGGGGAATCTAATACTTTAATCAAGGGATACCCCCCCCCAGCCTACAACACCCCCCCCCAAACCCACCAATCCCTCTACCCAAGACTGGCCTATTTTACTTGCCTAAAGCATTTGAATATTACTTGAATGCACATTTTTTAATATTTTAAAAACCATTACAGACCATTAATGACCAAATATATGCTCTGTGTAACAAAGAGAATAACACAAAACAGACCAATTGACTGTCTTCTTACAGTGTTTAACTAATTTTATTGTTTTAATTTTACCATCACAAACAACAAATCCACTTAATAAAATGAATGCACTGCAGGATATCAGAAACAGGCTAACTTTTTTTGTATTTTTAAACAAAATATTTAAGGAAATTCCCACATTTAATCAAATGAAAAAAACTGCTAAGGCAAAAGATCGTGTATACTGTTACATGCAGAGAATAACTTTTTGGGGAATGTCTCACCATTCGTCAAGTAGCTACGGCCTACCGTGGCGAGAAAAGCAGAGCACTTAAACTGGATGTTGTACAGTGTAAGCACGTAAAGTTAAATCGTAATTGGCTACATCCTACTGCCTAAATGTGATGTGTACAGTAGTTGTTACAGGTGGCAGTGATTTACCCACACATAGTGAATTGCCGACTTTTTTTAATGGGGTGGACATAGTGAATAACACTTGTATGCAGTAGCTAACAGAGGAAGTGATTAAACCATTTAAATATGCAAAAAAGAAAAATATTTGCCAGACCATGAATATTCAACACTAGAATTCTTCAACAAAGCCAATCTTCCTCAAGGTGTGCCAAGTAATGTTGAAGTTTATAAATTGACATGCTTGTGTATAAATTGAGCTAATGTGCAAGATGCATTATCACAAAACAACGAACAGGGGGACTCCATTCCAAGCTAGATCTTTTCTTAAATCAAGATGGTGATTTTTTTGGCCAACATTGTATGCACACCTGGAAAACCAGGAGACATTTTACCAATTGACAATGCTTCGAATGTAGCTAAAAATCAAATTTATCTTTGCCAGGTATTTTTTTCACTTTTTTAGCTTGTGGAATGACTGTTGCATCTAACAGCTGGTGAAAGGAACAAAAAATGTTGACAATACCACCAAGCAGAGGAATGTGGGTTGCCTGTAAATGGCTGGTGAAATCCTGTGTGCCCCTCAACCCCCATTAAGCCCCTGCGTGGTAGTGACAGTGAAGTGTGAGACTGCCCTGCCTAATTCTTCTCCTCCTCCGGCTCGTCATCCTGCTGCCGGTCGCTGGTCCACAGCGTGAGGTTGTCGCGCAGAAGCTGCATGATGAGCGTGGAGTCCTTGTAGGAATCTTCGTTGAGGGAATCAAGCTCGGCGATGGAGTCGTCGAAGGCCGTCTTGGCCAGCTCGCAGGCTTGCTCAGGCGCGTTCTGGATCTCATAGTAAAAGACGGAGAAGTTGAGGGCCAGACCCAGGCGGATGGGATGTGTGGGCTGCATATGCTCCTTGCAGATCTCGTAGGCCTCCTTATAGGCCTTCTCGGAGTTGAGGACAACACCATCACGCTTGTCACCCGCCGCCACTTCCGCAAGGTAGCGGAAGTAGTCGCCTTTCATTTTCAGGTAGAAGACCTTACTTTCTTGCTGGGAATCATCACAACTCTTCACGAGAAACTTGTCCAACAGGTCAAGAACATCCTAATAAAAACAGATAAGCCCAAAGGTCAAAGATGAATTGGCAGTACAATTACATGATCATTAATACCCACAGTGTTGTATTGCACCAAACATACATGGGAAATCTATATGCTCTTAAAATTGTAAACATTTCCATTGAAAAATATACAAGCAATCATAAACTAAACCAGCATTTCTGCAATGTAAATTTTTTTCTCAATTCAAAATAATGCTTTGTAAAATGTATACATTTGATTGCAGAAGCATCTACAACCATTGTACATTTTTCCACAATATCAAAATGCCTTCCAAAATTAAGCCATTTCTCATGAATTTCCCCAACTATGCGGCAAATCTTTATTCGTTATTAGAATGTAAGCAGATTATTTTTTTGGCAATTATCCCACAAAAATAATGCCCGAAGGCAAGTTTAGACATTGCACAGTACCCCACCACAAAATGGACACGGCAATCAATGCCTAGATTGTGTTAACAGGTATAAGTCTGAACGCTGCGGTTGAAAGAGTTTTCCTCACCTGGCAAACGGTCTCCAGCTCCTTCTCTACCTTCTCACGGTAAGCTTTCACCATGGCCTGCTTCTTCTCGCTCCCATCACCGGCCGTCTTTTGCTCGATACTGGAGATGACACGCCAGGCCGAGCGCCGCGCTCCCACCACGTTCTTGTAGGCCACGGACAACAGGTTCCGCTCCTCGTTGGACAGCGGCTCATTGAGCTCGGTCACCTGGAGGGCACATGGGTGGGCAAGCAAATCCATTTAATAATGCATTCAAAGTGTAATATAAATTGAAACTCGTATCTGTAAACTAGTGGCCCCGATTTATAAAAAGTGGCATGTGAAACGCAATACTACCTTACTGGAACACCACTAATAGTTCATAGTTTCATTTATTTGGTATAGGCCTGTGAGCCATTCGGCTCTTGAATCGGGTGCAACCGCAACAAACAAAAACATGAACAAGAAAACATCTTAAAGTGACTTTGTGCATGTGCAAACAGAAAATCCAGGAAAAAAATATCAAATAGACCACAATCTACACTCTTAAGCCAGTATTATTATACAATTCCTCACAAATTTGTTTAGTACTGCGATGATTAAAAGCTGATGTTTTACACGATTTAGGTTGCAGTATTAGCGGCTTTATTAATACAGTACACCACTTAGAGCCCACCTCCAAAAAACACATTCTCGTTAAACTGAAGCTCAACACCAGCATACCACAACCGCCACTTGTGCAACAAATCAGGGCACTTTCGGCCATTTCACAAAGGCGTGTCAAAAAACTGCATCACCAAGAGGGGGGGGGGGGGCAAGGGTCTCTTGCAAATAGCACATTTTATCACCAAACCCATAAGTACAATGGAGGGTTAGCATCGCCGGAAACATCACACAGCGACATCGCGAAACGACAAAAGGGTTTATCCACAATGCAAAATGTATTTCCCCTTTAAAGCGAGAGGACGGTTATTTGGCGCCACGAGGTGATCGATATCCCATTAGTATTATCACGCTACACTACCTGCGGTGACAATTGCTGCCTGCAATAACGGCTCAACTTCCCTTTGGCGGATTTTATTTTCGCAAACGACAACCGTGCGTGACACGTGCCTGCAACGACCAATTAGAATTTAAGTTTTTCCGTTGGGACGTCGGGGTTTGCTGCTAGCCGTTTTACAAATTTGTCATGTTGCGATATTTCCACTTATTGCAATGTAGCATAACGCCCGGGAGGCATGTAATTGTAGCCATGCCTGTGCAACCACCCAAATATGCAGGGACCGCAAACCTAAAAAGGGAAAACCAAGCGGGCCATATGCACAACACAGCGGTCTCATTAGGCTGTCTGCAGCTGTGTAGCTTGGGTATCGAGGGCCATGTCGCCATTGCATCAGCTCATTTGGCTTAACGTGTTGCCAGCAGCATCCCATCGGGACAGGAAGACACCCCCCCCCACCCCCCCATCAGGAAAAGCATAATTTGCAGGTGACAAAAAAACGACCCAATATCGCATGGGGCAATCGTAGTAAGCCGCCCTTTAAAAGATTCGTACATAAAAAAGCAGCACTTGGGGTGGCGGGCGGGGTTATGATAAACCATTCCAACAAATCAGTGTTAAATGTACAAATGTGGGATTTCCCCCCCCCACCCATCCTGTGATGCGATCGGTTAAGGTCTTCCCCGCCGCGACCAACAATCTCTCTTTCTCTCTCTCTCAGAGAAAGAAAGATAGAGAGAAAGAGAGAGGAAGAGAGCAAGCGGGATGGCGCCATTTGCGGGAGAACGTCCCCGCAGACATCGGGGCGGGGATCCAAGCGCCGCGTCCGTGCACAGCGGCACATGGCCGATGGCACAAACAACCAAAAGCCTGACTGACACATCCCACACACACAATCCTCGTCGTCGTGTGCGGCGCGCTTCACAATACGTAAGACCACCGGCGCATTTGCACGACAGACCGAGACCGCGTGTAACAAACCGCATCGTGCAACACAAAAAAAACCCGTGGTGGTGGCGGTGGAAATGCGGCACACAGACACACACGCGTGCGGTGCAGTAGACTCGGCAAAGCTTAAAAAAAACGTTTGAATTATTTCCCCCCGTTCCACCCTCTTATTATCCCACCACACACAGACATAACCCTCTAATTATTTCACGCCGGACGCGAGGAATCGCTCGACGGACGCTACTGAAGGAGATGACGAGGAAGTCTAATAATGGAGGCCCGCCCGCCCGCACGCCATTTACAGCCCCACCGCCTCTGCTAAAACCGTCTCTACCCTGAAATCCCGTCACGCGACAGCGAAAACCGAGCACGCAAGTTGAAATCCGGTCTCGGCACACACATACACAATAAAAATCGGACAATAAAAAAAACGGCGACCAACGGCCTCAACCAAACCAACAACGACCGCGGCCCGAGGTTTACCAACTCGAGGCGAAAGGCGCGGCGCCCATTGTTGCCAATGGAGGCGACAACGCCCAGGCTGCTACTGCTGTGGTCGTCGTCGCGATCGTCGTGGTCGTGATGGTGGCAGCGGCGACGGCAACGGCTCCGTCTTTTTTTTTAAATAACTGAGCGCGCGTCCTTACGACAAAGCACACGGCCACGAAACGACGGCGCACACACACTGACACACAGACAACAAAAAAATAAAAACGACGGTCGCAACACCGCGGGGAAAAGGCGGGCAGCGGTGTGGTGGGGGGGGAAAGAACATCTTCCATTCGTCACATCTGAGCGAGAAGAAGCACCTCGACACCACCGCCACCACCACCACCACGGGGAACACTCACCGCCTTCATCGCGGCCGCCATGTCATCGTAGCGCTCCGCCTGCTCGGCCAGTCGGGCCTTCTGCACCAGCAGCTCACGGTCGGCCATCTTACGTCTTGCTTTATTTTATTATTTTCCTTTAAATCGCTAAGGGTAATTTTTTTTTCTTTCCCGGAGGGGAGGGGATTTTGTTACCTCCTCGCAACAAAAAAAAAACAACTTTCGTGTTTTAATTACTCGAGCCTCGTGCTATGATCGTAACGGCTGTTGTATTTTTTTTATCTCTCCGTTTCTCTTTCTCTCAACTGTAAGATAACGTCGAGCTATAAAGTCTCCTCGGGAACGGCGGGGCAGACGATTGAGGTCGGAGCTGTCGCTGGAGAGGAAGAGAGGAGCGCGGCGCGCGCGTTCGGTCTCCGCTGGCGCGAGCGGCACGAGCCACGGGAAATACCGACCCCGCCCCTCCGCCCCCTATCGACTGCGGCCCCGCCCCCAAGCCACCGCGGCCCCACCCTCCATCCACCGCTACCCCGCCCCCACTCCCCGTAACCCCGCCCCTTGAGCATGCGCACAAAGCGTCGTCCCCCGATCCTATCCCCCCACCAGCGACCCCCTCCTCCGACGCGCTTTCCGCCCCTCGGGGCCCCGCTTGAACGCGCATGCGCACGGTTGCACCCTCGGCCAACGGGTCCCTCCCTCTCCCCCTCCCGTCTCCACCACAACCCCCCACCCCGTCACCAGCCCCGCCCTCTATGCGCTTTCTGTTGGGGGCCCCACCCGGCCTCACCATCCTCCGGAGCGGATGGGCAACGTCGGCGCAACACGATTGGCTCACGCCAATTTTGGTCACGTGAGCGTTGAGGGCTCAGCCCTCATTGGTTAGGGCGACATTGAGCGGGAATGGTAAAGTGTTGGTTGGGGGGGGGGAAGCCGAGTCAGGATTTTGGACGCCGGCGGCTCTCATTGGTCCTCGCCGGTCACGTGCGGGGGGGGTGGGGAGCTCCGGAACGCGCGCGCGCGCCGGAGGGGCCGCCACCCCCGGCGCTTTGCTTGCCGCAATGAAGGGGCTGCAACTACGCGAGCCGCGATTGGCTGGTCGCGAGGCACGTGACTTGTTCCCGTGAGAGGCGTTGCGGGTGAATGCGGGGGTGGGGGCGGATGCTGTGTGTGTGTTGGGGGGGGGGTAAGCGGCGGTGGTCACGCCGACCAATGGGAACGCGTCAGATACGGGGGCACGTGACTCGCGCGGGGATCGTTAGAGCCGGGGTGTGGTGACGTCACCACCAGGACCAGCTTAACACGCCACGCAAGGGCGCACGTGGGTGGAGTGGTTGGTGGTAGTGGTGGTGGAGGGGTGGTGGTTGGTGGTAGTGGTGGAGGGGTGGTGGTTGATGGTGGTGGTTGGTGGTGGTGGTTGGTGGTAGTGGTGGAGGGGTGGTGGTTGGTGGTGGAGGGGTGGTGGAGGGGTGGTTGGTGGTGGTGGAGGGGTGGTGGTTGGTGGTGGTGGAGGGGTGGTGGTTGGTGGTGGTGGAGGGGTGGTGGTGGTGGTTGGTGGTGGTGGTGGAGGGGTGGTGGTGGAGGGGTGGTGGTGGAGGGGTGGTGGTTGGTGGTAGAGGGGTGGTGGTGGTTGGTGGTAGAGGGGTGGTGGTGGTTGGTGGTGGTGGTAGAGGGGTGGTGGTGGTAGAGGGGTGGTGGTGGTAGAGGGGTGGTGATTGGTGGTGGTGGAGGGGTGGTGGTTGGTGGTGGTGGAGGGGTGGTTGGTGGTGGTGGTGGAGGGGTGGTGGTTGGTGGTGGTGGTGGAGGGGTGGTGGTTGGTGGTGGAGGGGTGGTGGTTGGTGGTGGTGGTGGAGGGGTGGTGGTTGGTGGTGGTGGTGGAGGGGTGGTGGTTGGTGGTGGAAGGGTGGTGGTGGTGGTTGGTGGTGGTGGAGGGGTGGTGGTTGGTGGTGGAGGGGTGGTGGTGGTGGAGGGATGGTGGTTGGTGGTGGAGGGGTGGTGGTGGTGGTGGTTGGTGGTGGTGGTGGAGGGGTGGTGGTTGGTGGTGGTGGAGGGGTGGTGGTTGGTGGTGGTGGAGGGGTGGTGGTTGGTGGTGGTGGAGGGGTGGTGGTGGGTGGTGGTGTAGGGGTGGTTGGTGGTGGTGGTTTTGGAGGGGTGGTGGTGGTGGTGGAGGGGTGGTGGTTGGTGGTGGCGGCGGCACCGCTGGGTAGAAGGCGCGGTGTTCCGGGCGCTGTGGGGCATGAAGACGATTGATGAATGCCGCATGACGCCCTCGTTCTCCCCCTCCGCGCGCCCTCCCCAAAGCATAAACGAATCGTTGCATGGCGCGAAAACTACTACGGGACTTAGAGCAGTGTAGTAACAGTGTCTCTACATTGAGGACAACAACGTACATTAAAGGTGGCAGTGTAGAGAGAAAGGACAAGCGCAGACGGTGGTCACGTATAATTATACCCCGATGAATGCGGTTAATGGAATTGTGAGTTAGATTGGTGGAGTTGGGACAGTAGTACTGAGGTAGCCTCATGGCTGTGTATGATGCAGTGAGCTGTGGGCAATTATTAGGGGCAATCCTTAAAAATTGCGAAAACTGCCATGATAAATTTGCTCACGAATACCATTGTGAACAAAGGACAATTTAGAGGCCACCTAACCACTGGATCGAGGAAGTTTTACCAGCATCGACCGCATGGCATGATGTTAATAAGGTTCCGGAAAGGACTAATGGGTTTCAAACACCATTGGGCTGATAGGCTTTGTATACTAAAAAAAGCATTAAATTATATCTCAACCTAGGACAAGTAATTGACTGATTTTTTAAAAATGTAATATGAAAAGTAAGGAAAGGCAAGATGACATACTTTCGACAAAATTATTCACTGCAATATGGGAGAATTATTTATTTTCCAAAAATGTTTTTGAGGAACGTGTGCATATTAATGGTGAAACCAATAACCATCTCATTTTCTGACAATGTTTATCGATACTGGAAGAATCCTTCAGAGCGTTCCATTGGGATGAACCACAAAAAAAAACGTTGACAGAAAAGGCTGTAAAGTTGGACAAGTATAGAAAAAAATTACAAGTTAGCAAAGTAATCGTAGCTGTCACAAAGACACAAGTGGAATAAGTGGTATAATATGTATACGTAGGACAGTTACAGGTGGAGCGAAATAAAAAATTATGAAAGTGGGTAAGCGTAATAATAGGGGTTTTCCCCCTTTTTTCTGGCAACAAAACTGAAACCTTTTTACAAGGATTCATGTCTGCATTAATTGGTGTTGGGAGCACTAATTGGTAGTTGGAAGCACTAGGAACGCTTTTTGGCATCATTTGGTCGAGCACCAATTGGGTCGAGGCTCAAAAGAAAGCCGTCCCTTGGTGTGGACTAATCAGTTTCAAGGACAATGCATATATTATCATAGTATGTTTTTTGTTTTCGTTTTGACTGCAGGTGCTGTGGTTAATGCAGACATGAATCCTTGTAAAAAGGTTTCAGTTTTGTTGCCAGAAAAAAAGGGGAAAAAACCCTATTATTACATTTTGGTACTGGCAAAGGAGGTCTAATCATGGGTAAGCGTAGTTGGAAGCACTAGGAAAGCACGTGTTGATAACGTACCAATGTGTCTAAAGAAGATAGTTTTTTTATCAATGTAATTTAACTGGTATATGGATCATGGACACTGATGAAGATGGAGCAGAATTGCGACAAGAAGTATGGATGCATGGGGTCACACTGAAAGAGGAACACGTGGATTGGACATCATATGCAGGTTCAAGAACCAATTTAGACATTTATTAAGTGGACTTGGAACAGGAAGTGACTAACGGTAAAGTGGCAGCCAAAGAAGACATGCGTCCGAGAGCTTTGCTGCCACGGAGATGGGACGATAAAATCAGCTTCTGTGAAGACTAAACGGAGGATCTTGTGTTGCACCGCAAGATCGTGAAGATGTCAACAGCTTGGAGAGGTCTTCAAGTTGGTTGAGTTTTTTCCATCTAGCAGGAAATTGTGGCTGATAATGAAGGCATTTTAGTGGAATGTTTACACGGATGATATATAAATATCATGGAATGATGCCTCACATCATTTTATTTAAAAAGGGTAATAACGCTGATGAATGCATACTGAGAATGCCCTGGATTCTGATTGTGGTGAATTCCCATAGGTTGTGTCATTCACATTAAGCAGGAGTGGTGGGAGTTTTACTCTGTTCCTTGGTGAGGAACGTTTACAATTAAAGGTAACAATTTACAGCCCTTTGTCAATCCTCTGGTGGGTGAAGCTACCCAGTCATGGAATTGTATGACCTTCATGCTCATCGGTATGGGTTGAAGGGTGGACCAGGGCAGGTTCAGACATCACTCGCCATTGGTGTTTGCCATGGCTAGGAATCGAACCTTTGACATACCTGTCAACCCAGACGGTTTACTCGTATTCTTTGCACATGGAAATTTAGTTTTCAGGTCCATACGCCGTGCAGACGTTTCAATACAGGCAATTTTTTGTCTGTTTATTTCTCCCTTGCGATGGGACTTTGTAGGATGAGCGCTGAGATTTATAAGGGCACGGGGTGACCAATAAGGTCTGAATTTCTATATAATAAGATAGGCACTGATAATGGGTTGACAGGTATGCTTCGGTTGCCGCGTTTATATGGAAGTAGGTTTACTACCACCGAGTCACTTGAAAGGTAGATGTAATCATTCAGGGATTGGATAATTTAATATTCTAAATATTTGTAATGAGTGGTCTCCGACATGGTAAGTAACTTTGGGTTGTTTATTCAATAAAAGCTCGGTACAGCCACGTGTCTCCGTCTCTTCCTTTTTGCGGACGTCCACTCTTCTTCGTGTGGCGACGCTGCCCCGCGCCACGTGGCGCTCACCCCGCGCTCTCCAACGCACCGCTGGCTGACGGTACGCTAGGGAGCGGCTGCAGGACGAGCTGCCACGTGGTGGATGGAGATGGCCGGGCAGCAGCGGCAGGGCTCCTCTTCAGTCTTCAGCACCGACCCCTTGCGTTGTTCTGTGTCCTGCTTATATCCCCCTAGCCAGGACTAAGCCCCGCCTCTGGCCACACCCCTCCTGGAACCTTCCCGAACGTTCCAGAGGCTCCCCTAGTGGAACTGCCTCTCACCTTTCCCCTAGATGTAAACCCCACTATGGATAAGCATGGACTGTATAATTAATATATATGCCCCCCTGATATCCAGGCGATGGCGCTCTCATTACATCTTGACCACTAGTGACGAGTAGTTATTGCAAACACTGCACATTGCTGTGGCGACGGACCAACGTTTTGGCAAGACCTGGGAAATTCCCGCAGTGGTTCTAAAAAGGTGAAGGAGCCACGATCATGTTTCTGATCAGAACTATCCACTAACATTACATATAAAAGAGCAAAGTCGTGATTTATTACATGACGCAGTCAAAAAGTGGACAATTAATTTTGGTTGCAAACAAGCATTCGGAGAGTAGAAAAAGAATTGCATACTTAACATGTAAACTTGTGCAGATTAAACCCGGGAATGTGACTGTTTTCCTATATTGTGGAATGTACATTAACATTTTATTACACTACTGTAATGAGAGAGCGCCATCTAATAGGCGGCAAGGGATAACCGCACGGCCACCACCGGGTAACGGGTATCCAATCCCAAGCGGGGATATATCTGGGCCAAGTGTAATGGGCGGAGTCAAAGGGGAATGTGCGGGAACCATCGGGAAGGTTCCACGAGGGGGCGTGGCTAGAGGCGGAGCTTAGCTCCGCCGAGAAGAATATAAGCAGAGGCAGGGGAGGACCAAGTGTAATGGGCGGAGTCAAAGGGGAACGTGTGGGAACCATCGGGAAGGTTCCACGAGGGGGCGTGGCTAGAGGCGGAGCTTAGCTCCGCCGAGAAGAATATAAGCAGAGGCAGGGGAGGACTCGGGGTCGGTGTGTGAAGCCTCGAGTCCGGACCACGTCACTGTAGAAGCCTCTCCTCGCCATCGACCATGTGGCGGAACCCCAGAGAGGCTCGCCTCTCCTCCCGGCACGCCGCCAGCCAGCGGCAGGATCGGGGAGTGAGAGGCGAACCTCAACGGCGAAACAGAGAGAATGGCTCGTCCCTGGCCGTAGAGAGAAGGGAAACATACGGGGAGACCGGGAGTGAGCTGTGCAGGAATTCTATCAATAAAAGACGCCAGTCAAGATCGTCGTGGAAGTCGTTTATTACATTGGAGTCAGAAGTGGTCCTTCTAAAGACGGAAAATGTCCAAGCATCTCAAGAAGAAGAACCCATCTGTTGCATCTTCCGATGACAACGAGGCGGGGACCCAGGACCTGCCGACCCTGGGATCCGTGGTCCCGGTCACAGGAACCACGGCTAGTGAGGTCACCGCACCAGAGGCGGATGGCGCGGCAGCGGCATCTTCGCCACAACGGGCGGATGACGGTTGGAAAAGAGTGGAGGAGCAGCTGGTGTCGTTGGTCGCGTCGTCTACGGTGACGGGGCGCCCACAGGAGGTATTGCCGAGGGGTGACGTGCAGAGGCTCGGGGCTGGAGCCTTGGAGGGTCCCCCTGCGGAAACAACGGCCGCCGTCGCGGGCGCTGAAGAGGCATCCGCCATTACGCACGCTGCGGAGACCACGCGGCAGGACGCCGCCATCTTGGGTGGTGCGGCAAGGGCGCGGTCGGAGCCCGCAATTTCAGAAGAGCCGCGTGGTGCGCAACCTGCGGGGGCCGCTGCTGCAGTTGGACATAACGGGGCCGAGCGCAACCGCCGGCTTCCGCACGTTAAAGAATTTTGCGCTGCTGGCGGCGATTGGAGCGCCTTTACTTGGCGGTTAGAGGCGGCATTCCGGTCAGTACATTGGTTGGATGACAATGCTCTGGCGGTGTTCAGGTCGATTCCTCCTAAGAATAAAACGTTCCAAGGTGCGTATGCCGAGATGGCGGAAGTCTACGAACCACCTTCCGATACTCGACGAAAGTTCATGCAACGGAGGCAGGGAAGATCCGAGTCTCCTCTCACCTACCGTACGGGGAGAGCGGGAGTGAGCTGTGCAGGAATTCTATCAATAAAAGACGCCAGTCAAGATCGTCGTGGAAGTCGTTTATTCCACTACCACGAGGTCTCGTCTCAGTTGGACGACTGCAATTCGCTATTTTTTTTGACCTTCAAAACAGATCAGGAACGGCACCTTCCATTCGCGCAAGGAGCAGCTGCTCAATGATTTTTTTGAAAGTGAACCTGTTACCCCTTTGCTCCGAGATTACACTGGTTACCTGTTATGAATTTAAAGTACTGTCCTCCAATGGTACTGGTTATCACATTCGAGTTACCACACAACCAGAGACCATATTATTTGTGTAGTGGAGTAGGAAGGTGCATAGTGGAAACAGCGTGATTACATGATAACACAGATAGTAGGGGTTATGTTGGGTCAGCCTGTAGCGAAGGCAAATACAGTGCAGGTTATATTAGGGCAATTAAGCTGGGAGAGCCAAGGACGGCTGTGATTGGCTGCAGCTGTTGCCAAGGCTAGAGTGGCGCCTAAAGGTCTGGGGGAGAAACAGGTGCTTCGTTGGGACGCGGACTAATTAATTGGGGAGTAATGAGAGCGGGGATAAATTGGGGAGTCGGCAATTGGAGCGGGTTGTTGAAGTTGGAGAGCTTGGAGTGAACAGCGGGGAATTGAAGTGTGGAGAGCTGGGAGACAGAGAGTTGGAGAGACAGAGTTTGGGAGACAGAGTTGGAGACGGAGCTTGGAAAGAGCGTAGCGATAGCGGAGCTGAAGAAGAGAAGCAGCCAGCAGTGGAGAGAGCGTAGCGTTAGCGGAGCTGAAGAGAAGCAGCCAGCAGTGGAGAGAGCGTAGCTGAAGAGAAGCAGCCAGCAGTGGAGAGAGCGTAGCGATAGCGGAGCTGAAGAGAGAGCGTAGCGATAGCGGAGCTGAAGAAGAGAAGCAGCCAGCAGTGGAGAGAGCGTAGCGATAGCGGAGCTGAAGAGAAGCAGCCAGCAGTGGAGAGAGCGTAGCGATAGCGGAGCTGAAAAGCGATGAAGCAGTTAGCAGTGGAGGGAGCGTAGTGACGGTGATAGCGGAGAGCAGAGACGAAGTAGTTAGCAGTGGAGAGAGCATAGCGACGGTGATAGCGGAGACGAAGAAGTTAGCGGCGGAGTAAGCGAAGTAATCGTGGGGGAGTGGAGAGACAAAGGTGGCGAGCGAGTCGAGTGAAGCACGGCGAGCGAGCCGTGGCGACCTGGATACTGTAAAATATTGAGGACATGCTGAGAGTTGTAAATAAAGCGGTGTTCGAGGAAAGACAAAAGTTGTCCGAGTGAAATCGAACACTACATTTGTATTGTTCAGTCAAGCAAGTTATTCAGGTGCTTTGTACGAATATCGGAACTTTGGCTAAAAGTGCAAAAGTTAAGAAAGTCTTGCACTCCCATATTTTTATGATCAAGATTTATTAAAACTATATCGTCCGGCAAACTGCATCGAGCTTGGATCAATTCTCGAAAAGACTTAATGATGAATGTGCAATATTGAGGAAATAGATTAATGCTTTTCTAAATATTGCACGTAGTTTGCATTTTTATTCGTACGGTAATTGGTTTTGATGTAGACATTTGGTTCACGTGTTAAACCATGCTCAAGATGTAAAAAACACATTATGATCTTACCTTATTGTTTAATTGATCTACTGGATAACCATTTTCCAAGCCCCATTACCCACGATGCTATTCTGCCAATCTGCGACTTTTCCAGGATGTTTCAGCGGAATGGCTTCCAATTATCCGTACATTATCTATGGAACAAGGAGTTGAGAAATTCTTCCATTATCCATATTGTCCCGGCATATAAGTGGAGTAAACTGCATGAAATAGGATGTGACACTAGCCCCCCCCCCCCTCCCATATTGCTAAGGCCTCTTAGAAGCTCTCCTTTATTCCATATTTTAGGTGTAAAGAGTGCAACATATTATAAATACACCACCAGAGGGCAGCGTTATTACGTTGCACTTAACACATGTCCAGAATATAAAAAAACTAAACAAATATTTTTTCCTAGTCAATACAATGATCTATTCTTTTTGGGGTGGATAGTCCACGTGAGCAAAACATTACGTACAATACATTGGAATAAACATGAAAAATGTATATGCTTCTTTGCAGTTCTCATTTATTCCAGTGTCGGTGTTCCCGTTTTTCATCATTTGCCATAGCAGGCATTGCACACGGAATAAAACACTTTGTTCTCGAGGCATATTTTGGTATATATTTTTCATTACCAAATTAACTATTCCCAAAGGGCCCTAAATCTGCTCTTGCTCACCTGTCCTGCATTCAACAATTGTCCAATACATATTATGTTTGCCCCCCTATTGCAACTCTTCAATTTTCATTTGTTTCGAAAACTTCCTTTTTGTAACCGTTCTTTCAATTCCACCTGAAGTTAAATTTTGCTGCCTTTATTAGGTTCTTCAGTCATTTCTCCGCTTAGCACGGTTGGCTACGTACGTGGCACAAGACGTTCTACATATCTACAGCTCGCCTTAATACTGGTAGGAACCTCCTGGTTACACCAGCCCACACGGGATTATTGTGTCCGTCCGTCGTGCATCCAAAAATGGGAGGGGTGGGGCTGGGTGGGGAGGGGCTGGTCACCCTGTGGTGCCCTTATAAAACTCAACGTTTAACCTACTCGCGCCGGCTTGTGCCCGGCCTCAGTCGGGCATATTTCCGGAATACACCACGTGGTGGTGCCGCCGTTGACCCTGGCCATTGACCGAGCAACCAAACGTTCCTACCAGCTCCCTCCGCAGGAATGTTTTACATTGGTTGACTATCAACGCAGATGGTCAATCATTTTATTATTTGGATATTCAAATTGCGAGTACATGTATATTTAACAATCGGGACTGAAACTTACCATTCGTTTTAATTTGATAAAATACAACTAAACTTTCATAAATGTATACATTTTGTTTAAAGAACAGAAAACAATGAGCCACTCCTATGCCAGAATTTCGGAGGCAAATCGTCATGGGAAAATGTGCATTTATGTTTTGATACATGGCAAGAGTACACTTACCATTGCAAGCGAGTTAATTGAAATACATCTATTACCAAAAAAATCAAATTCACGTTATTAACATATTTTTCAAAAGTCTTAACATATTTGAAAGTGACAGCAACTGCACGCATTTGAAACATGATTTGCATGTAAACAATGTGATTTCAAACAAAATATTTTTTACTGGAATCCTTTTTTCAAAAATATCCTATGAACCCTACCTGTTACAAACTTTACAAATTACCTTGATCTACTATACAGAACTCCAATAATCCTTGATCCAATCTGTGAATCCCTGTAAAATTCACATATCATTGGCGGTTCACAACTGCCATTGTAATTTACATAAGGTTGAAAATGCTTTTATGGACAAACTGAAGAAGTGGGTGGGGTTAACAGAAAACTTAAGGGAAACGCAAATTTGTTTCGTATCTGCAGACAAGCTGTGTTGGCGTAATTTATTTAGGAGAGAATTTAGCATTTTTTTAGACTTGACTTGAATAGCAATCCATATGGCAGCTTTGTGCCATTTGGGTCTTAGAAAAATTCAAACTTGTAATCTGTGAATTGCGGATTCATTTATCGGCTCGTAACGAGCTGGCCCTTCCCTCTTTATCAGCAAAGTTATTACCTATTTATTAAATCACGCGCCGTTTTCCTCCCACAATCGGCGATATCGTCCCCCTCCATATCAACGCGGGTTATTTGGGTTTTACTTTATATTCCATATATGGTTTGATAGTCGCTTAGTAAAAATCGGTTGCCTTTTTAGGTTTTTGATTACGTATCCTCTAGGCTCCAGCAAATTGACAAGGTGCAATCAGAGTTTTTCACTATATGGTACTTTCTACTTACACCTGCACATATCACTTGGCAATGTCATGGCCTCAACAATTGCATAAAGTACTGGCGAGGGAAGATGGTAATGAAGAATCCATTCATGGAGCACTTCCATTCTCCAAGCAGCTTTGCCAGTAATGCAAGAGACGGTTGTCTTTGTTTGCACAGAATTCGGAAAAGTCACGAAGCAGCTTGTCTGGGAAGCGCTCATCACCAGTTGCTCCCGAGCGCCAGCTTTTGGTCAACATGCCATTGGCTGCCCAGCAAAAGCCAAGCTTTTCTTCAGGGAGAGACGCAGGCGTGGTCGATGAGAAAGAATTTCTTCTTCGCCGTTGCTGACCCGAGGGATGCTTGCGCTTCACGTATGGAAGCTGGACAAATGCCACACCTACACAAATGCCGCAAATACAGTCACATTGACGGATGTTTGTGAGATGAGAGATCAATATTTAAACCAGAGCTGCATATACCAATGATTTATTGAATTGTACATTGGTTGCTTAATGGGGTCCTAATATTAATCCAGGTATGAATTACAAATTCAATTGTATTGCACTTCATAGCCATTTGTTTAAAATTAGCTGGCGCCGTAATGCTTTAAAAAAATGTATATTTTTATGGGACACTGGTAGAAACCACATTTCAGTATATACATAAAGAGAAAAGTTCTTTAATGGGACCTCCCTTGCCAGTATCAAAATATAATAATAGATTTTACCCTTTCTGGTGATAAAACAGGTGTTAAGATGTTTTATTGCCAGAAAGGGTAAAACCCATTCTTATAGAAAAAGCTCTTTTATGCTGAAATAATGTTACCTGCTTGTTATGGGAATGGTATCAAACTAAATAATTATTCCAGCACACATTTTCAATGAATCTTTTCATTCATTTTAGATGCACTGTAATGTGAATGAAACCCATTTTTATACTCTACCTGTGACATGTATAAACTGTGACCGGCTCTCCGCTGGGAAGTTAAATGCTGCAGCTGAGTATTTGTCTTGAATGAAACCAAATCTGCAACGAGCATAGGTAATAGCAAAATGCATCATACGTCGAATGATTGAAAACAGTGAAATACTCTCATTGTGTAAATTACCATAAACTATTGTGCAGGTGGCTTTGAAATTGACTACTCTTCCATGCTGATCATACTTCTTTGAGGACGTGGAAATATCCACACGTTACCTTATTGCACGTGATCTGCTGATACACAAAATGTAGCATACCCCGTTTATACTGATGAGATGACAGGTGGGGGAAGAATTGAAGAAAATTGACAATTTTCCACTGCCGTGCCAGAAGATGGATTTGAATCGGCGACCTATGGATTTCAAGTCAAGTGTGCTAACCATTTGACCACTGCAGCATACCCCCCCCCCCCCAGTGTGTTGGCTTACCTAGCCAGAATGGCTTCTTGGAAGAGATGCATTCTGTCCATGTATGTCTCTTGGTCAAATGCTGCAGTAAGGTGCAAGACATTTACTTTATAAAAAATTACACAGTAAATTACAAAAACATTTGTAGTTTTATGTTTGTTACCATAAGCCATTCTCAATCCACATCCATTTGAAAGTCTCCTTGGGCTGACCCATCTGCACCTTTAGTTTGGTGCAGTTATAATTCTTGAATACATGAGTGATATAATTTCTCAATGAAATCAACATTTATAATAAAGGCTAGCTGTAGGTTATAAGTAACGAGCCTTTTGCCCGTCTAAGGACGGGTGTATTGCAGTAAATCTGAAACTTGCAAGCGAAAAGCAGACCGCGACGTGATATTCATTGCATCCATTCGTGTGCAATTTGTAAGGGCGCTGTGACAGACTTATTTCAATTTAAGGTTATAATCCCTTGTTCATCATGACGTCCTTTTTTACTTTGATGTCTCCATAGCGTCACGGAGATCACGTGATGACGTGAGGGTTCTGCCTTTGTAGTGAGGGTTGTAAGTTGACGCCGAGGAGGGGGGAGGAGGCGCCTCGCCCCCCATGTGGAGTGACGTCAGCCGCTAATTATTATGAATGGAGGGGGGTTGTCCATTTGGAGGACGTCACTTGCTCATGAATATTAATGAGGGGGGCTGGTCGATGTGGAGTGACGTCACAAGTGTTTCGGACAGACATTCCTGGGTGATTTTCGTAGGTATTGTAAGGGGCACATTTTGGAAAAAGGAGAGGACAATTTCAGATAAATGGATCAAAGAATTTAACATTTTCGGTGCTTAGCTGATTTTAGTTCTCCTTTAATCACTACAACAAAATGTCCAGAGGCTTGTCTACATTAACCACAATGCAGACATGATTCCTCATAAAAGGTTTCAGTTTGGTGTTTTAACATCTTAACACCTGTTTTGTTGCCAGAAAAAAGGGGAAAAACCTATTATCAGAACCAAACATTCACACAAACTGAATGTGCTTTATAAGTGATGGCAGTAACCCATGTCACTGAAAACATATCAAACCATCTGAACAATGTAAATTGCTAAATTCAATACATTCTCAGGACAATCTTAATTCATTGGTCTTATTAACAGTAATAGGTTTTGGACCTGGACAGATGAGGTTTGTTAATTTAAACAATCACAACATTTTTGTATTACTTGTATTAGTTTTTCCCATATCCATGAATTAATAAAACACCCTGCATTGAATTTACAAGACCAGTGTGTATATTCACACTTTAAAATAATCGTTACGCCTTGAAAGTCTGCGACGCAAAAAAGGTGCACGGTGACTAACCACTGAAGAGATGATCACTCCCTTCTGTGATCAGGCAGCCGACTGAAAGAGGCACAAAAAGGGAGGCACGCAGGGGGTCTCCATACAGGTAACTTGGGAGTGCAAAGGGTCCATCGAGTGCCGGAACCAGGTGAAACCCACAGGACGTTGCCTTCCGGCACCATCCTTGAACCTGTCGCCAAAACATAGGGTGAAAGAATTGAAATGCATTTTTCGATTTAAAGCTTTCGTGACTGCAATGATTCATCTTCTTTGGTTCTTTCGGTAAAGTCACGTAGAATGATAATAAAATAATAAATTGATAAATAATATTCTTGTGTTATTTTATTTAATCAATTTATTATTTTATTATCATTCTACGTGACTTTACCGAAAGAACCAAAGAAAATTGAAATGCACTGCACATGCCGTTTTTCTTTTTAGCTGATATGGCTGTGTAAGACTACAGGCGATGTGGAGTCATTACCATGTCAAAAAGCACAGCCGCTGTGGCCACCATCCACTGAAGCTTCAGCTCAAAGGCACCGGTGCAGGAATATTGCCCATGGTAATAGCAGCTGCACCACTCCAAACGGTCGCTGCGATTATTGACATCAACCTCCAGTGTTACTGTCTTCTGTTCAGGGACAGTGCATGCTGTGCCACACAACAACAATACCAAACGCACATTAATAATACACACGTGAGATTATCTTCAAGATCCTGAAAACCGTCTAGACAATTTACCAGTATGAATTGCAGTTTTGTTTATGTATATGCAGCCCTGTTGTCAATCCACTGCTGGAAGAGGCCCTACACATGCCATGCAGGTCATGATGCAAATGTGACCATACTTCACCACACGAGATAATGCGGATTGTGAACAAAGGAAACATGCAGAATCACAGAATTACAGTACAACAATGGATTGTGCTGCACCTGCCATTTTCTTCTCACAAACATGCAGTTGTATATCAGATCACATATCAGATTAATGAAAAAACAGGTTTTGTTTACCGAATATTTGTTTTAGTCAAATCTGCAGGCAATACTGAGGGTAAAAAAATCCAATGTATAATTAACGTTATTGTGCTAATTCACTGAAGCAGAAATTGTATACCTGACAATTGCAGTATGCTTTTAAGGTTAATATTTTAATGTATGTATTTACAGGATAGTGTAACCTTTACAATGTGGTTTCTATCACCCTCTGAGAGTATATGTCCTGCACCATTAATCCCAAGGAATAATCTTTATGTAATAGAGGCCTAGTAAAAGCAACATTGACATACGATAGCTTGGAAATGCATGACTGCGCATGTGCGCGTCATGGAGACCACACACCCATGCACGTTGATGGATACTTTTGCATTAATGCACACTGCGCCATGTGAGTTTAAAGTCTTCAAATAGTGGCAGTTATTAAATGCTTCTTTCGTAACTTTATAATACATTGCAATGTGTTTATTATTCTTTGGGTCTTTCGGTAAAAGTCACGTAGATAGAAATAATAATAATGAAATAATAAAAATGCAAATATAAATATCACGACGTTTCGATCGCAACACAAGCAATCGTCATCAGGAGAAAAAAAGATGACGATTGCTTGTGTTGCGATCTAAACGTCGTGATATTTTTATTCTTTTCATTTTTATTATTTTTTTCATCTACGTGACTTTACCGAAAGATCCAAAGAATATGAATTCCTGCAGTCACGAAAGCTTTAAGTAAAGATTTTATGTGTTTATTGTGTACAATTAACATTTCGAATATTAGAATAGCAAAGATGAATTCTCAACTATGAATGTTTTTTTTTGCTTTTATATCAATACATCCAATGAAATCCTATTACACTGAATACCTAAGTGGGGTGGTGGTGCATTACTTTAGGCAGTGTGCTATGAACCTGGGCATGCCGAAAAGTGGTGAGTGACATTTTATATCTGAACCGGTCAGCCTTGGACTCCTCCCCCACTTCACCAAACTGACCAGTGTGGTGAATTATGGTAAAACTCATGATTGACACGGTGTGAGCAGGCCTTCATTAAGCAGTGGCTTGACAAAAGGCTATACATTAAACATTAAAATCATGCTTTACGTGTGGTTTCCATTGCTGTTATCTGGTGCACAATCCATGATCATCAATGTTAACTTTGCTATTTGGCCAATTTAATAACATTAGTTTTTATTCATATTCTTAGCTCTTTCGGTAAAGTCACGTTTTCACACCTGATGATGACCGTTTGTGTTATGGTCGAAACGTCGTGAGAATTTTTTTATTTGATATATATATATTTTATTATTTTATTGTTTCCCTTCAATGTGACTTTACCGAAAGAGCTAAGACTATGAATTACTGCAGTCACGAAAGCTTAAAATCGACATTAGTTCGCTCCATAAAGATATATAATACAGGTGGACCGCATGAAGATTGTCATCCTCTTAGGCACCCCTTTGGCTACCAGATGGACTATATTGCTGTATAAAGCCGTACAAAGATCAAATATGAACGTGTGCTGGCGGTGCCTCCTATAAACGCGTAGCAATGTACCGAGCAAAGCAGCAGCCTGGCTGCGTCCACCAAAGCTACGGCTCAAGGAGCTGTGGCGACTGGCATAGGACGTGGGGCGGCTGGGCAACCAGGGCAGCAGGAAGGTGGGGATGTTTGAGTGAATCGACTCCTCTATCGGGAAGGCCACCTCGAACCAACTCTTCTGAAACAGGGCCAGGTCGTAGGCAGCGCTGGCCGTGCTTCGGTTCCCGTACGACGACACTACCCAGGGAGAAAGGGGTTGGACAATGCAGATCAACAACAAAACTGCAAATCTACACCACAGCAGGCAGAGAGAAGCCGAGGTGGTCAGATTAAACATGACAAGTTAAAATCAGATCAATGCTAACACGGTCCCTTTAATTTCTGCTTTGAAAGTGACATGCTGAGATGGCTACAGTTTAATTTAAACGTGCCAGCGCTATGGATTCAGCTCTGCTTGAGCTCCTCCTGGACTGGTTATATACAGTGAGGGAAAAAAAGTATTTGATCCCCTGCTGATTTTGTACGTTTGCCCACTGACAAAGAAATGATCAGTCTATAATTTTAATGTTAGGTTTATTTGAACAGTGAGACAGAATAACAACAAAATCCAGAAAAACGCATGTCAAAAATGCTATAAATTGATTTGCATTTTAATGAGGGAAATAAGTATTTGACCCCTCTGCAAAAACATGACTTAGTACTTGGTGGCAAAACCCTTGTTGGCAATCACAGAGGTCAAACGTTTCTTGTAGTTGGCCACCAGGTTTGCACACATCTCAGGAGGGATTTTGTACCACTCCTCTTTGCAGATCTTCTTCAAGTCATTAAGGTTTCGAGGCTGACGTTTAGAAACTCGAACCTTCAGCTCCCTCTACAGATTTTCTATGGGATTACGGTCTGGAGACTGGCTAGGCCACTCCAGGACCTTAATGTGCTTCTTCTTGAGCCACTCCTTTGTTGCCTTGGCTGTGTTTTGGGTTATTGTCATGCTGAAATACCCATCCACGACCCATTTTCAATGCCCTGGCTGAGGGAAGGAGGTTCTTACCCAAGATTTGACGGTACATGGCCCCGTCCATCGTCCCTTTGATGCGGTGAAGTTGTCCTGTCCCCTTAGCAGAAAAACACCCCCAAAGCATAATGTTTCCGCCTCCATGTTTGACGGTGGGGATGGTGTTCTTGGGGTCATAGACAGCATTCCTCCTCCTCCAAACACGGCGAGTTGAGTTGATGCCAAAGAGCTCCATTTTGGTCTCATCTGACCACAACACTTTCACCCAGTTGTCCTCTGAATCATTCAGATGTTCATTGGCAAACTTCAGACGGGCATGTATATGTGCTTTCTTGAGCAGGGGGACCTTGCGGGCGCTGCAGGATTTCAGTCCTTCACGGCGTAGTGTGTTACCAATTGTTTTCTTGGTGACTATGGTTCCAGCTGCCTTGAGATCATTGACAAGATCCTCCCGTGTAGTTCTGGGCTGATTCCTCACCGTTCTCATGATCATTGCAGCTCCACGAGGTGAGATCTTGCATGGAGCCCCAGGCCGAGGGAGATTGACAGTTATTGTGTTTCTTCCATTTGCGAATAATCGCACCAACTGTTGTCACCTTCTCACCAAGCTGCTTGGCAATGGTCTTGCAGCCCATTCCAGCCTTGTGTAGGTCTACAATCTTGTCCCTGACATCCTTGGAGAGCTCTTTGGTCTTGGCCATGGTGGAGTTTGGAATATGATTGATTGCTTCTGTGGACAGGTGTCTTTTATACAGGTAACAAGCTGAAATTAGGAGCACCCCCTTTAAGAGTGTGCTCCTAATCTCAGCTCGTTACCTGTATAAAAGGCACCTGGGAGCCAGAAATCTTTCTGACTGAGAGGGGGTCAAATACTTATTTCCCTCATTAAAATGCAAATCAATTTATAACATTTTTGACATGCGTTTTTCTGGATTTTTGTTGTTATTCTGTCTCTCACTGTTCAAATAAACCTACCATTAAAAGTATAGACTGATCATTTCTTTGTCAGTGGGCAAACGTACAAAATCAGCAGGGGATCAAATACTTTTTCCCTCACTGTAACTGCATGTGTGTTGCAACAGCAGGAGCCACACAACAAGAAGTGTGAGAACAGTCAACCCTCATCTGCTGTCACACATGGCTTAGAATGATACATGACAAGAATGAACAATTACCAAAGCTTGGTGGTGAGTTAATATTCTTCATAAGCATGCCATTATATGTATAGACTAACATGTCAGTGACTGAATGCACTGTTATGTTATCCTGGTGTGCTTTAATCAGCACATTTTAGGAAGCCACTGGGGCGATGCACTTTCAATTCTAATTTGAAAACTAACTTTTTGTGTTGGTCATTCCGCCATGCACCTCCAATTGGCACGGTTGGCTACTTCGGGTGTGAAAGAAGTTCAACATACATTACAATATAACACAATACTACGCAATTACTGCCTCCTAGTGGCCCCAGTAAGCATTTCAAATGTCTATTCAATTTGATGTACTGTACATTTGCCACAAAGCATCAAGATTACGCGGTCAAGGGAATGAGACGCACGTACCCTTATCCGTGTCGGTGTCAGTCACCACTCTGTAGAAATAGAAGCCGTAAATAAAAGCTCGCAACGTGTCTCCAGATGCATGCGAGATGAGTTGATCGTCCAACATTTTCTGAAACGAAAAAGGGCCAAAAGACACTCATTTATATTTAAAGTTGATACCCGAGATTAAAATAATGAAATCAATGCAGTGTGTATGAGACTTTATTCTAGTACAACGCTAAATATAAAAAAATAACATATATTGGACTATTTATAATTGTCATAAATTGGGGTCGAGTTTCAATTCAATAATCAATTATTTTGTCTTTTCTACTGTCTTGTAGCATTTTTATGTATTTTATACAATATATTTGTTTGCTCCATAAGCATAAAATAGGACAATATTTTCAAGCGTTTTCTTCAAATCAGTGAAGGCCTCTTCATGCCGTGTTGGTCTTGGGGGTTGTTTAACGATACTCAGAGTATTTGGCTGCTATAAACGTCCACATAAGTCGCTTAGTTGAGCTATCATTTTTGGCCAGGTCACTTCTGAAAAATAGCTCAGTTGGCCTTACTTGGTAAAATAAAAAAATAGGTTAATAAGCGGAGTTTAACTTCACCACATTAGTCAGTGTCGGTTACCATACCTGTCAACTCATCAGTGCCTATCTTTACAGACCAATTCAGACCTTATTGGTCACCACGTGCCCTTATAATTCTCAATGTTCATTCTACAAAGAGCCATCACAAGGGAGAAACACAAACAAAGACTTTTTTTGCCCGTATTGAAACGACTGTATACCGTATGGACCTGAAAACTCAATTTCCCTGTACAAGAATACGGGTAAACCGTATGGGTTGACAGGTATTGGTTATATTCTTAGCTCTTTCGGTAAAGTCACGTTGAAGGGAAACAACAAAATATATAAAAAACATTCATTATTTTATTGTTTCCCTTCAACGTGACTTTACCGAAAGAGCTAAGAATATGAATTACTGCAGTCACGAAAGCTTCAAATCAAAGGTATTGGTTAGTGAACGACCCGAGCACTGGTTCAAATATCGCTCACCACTGATGTTAGCCATGGTTGGGAATCAAACTCAGGTTGTACATGGCACAGTATGAAAAACTTCTGCACTACCAATTTGTGTACAAGTTTCATGAATAATAATCGGTTGTAATGTACAAATAATGAATATATAGTGATGATTAGATTTGAATTTTACTGATTAATTATTTCAGAAGACTATTTTTGAGTGTTTCTGAAAACTGGCCATAGCAGCAGTGTCATAACGTAGTCAGAATTGAAAAATTCCCAATACCAGCAGATCCTCTGAACAGCAGAGTTGAAGGACAATCGAAAGCACATGATAGAAATATTTGAAATCAGTTTCCTTCACGAACAATTCATATTTAGTCCTGCACACCTAATTTTTCCATGGTGTCATGGTGATAATTAGTAGCACACAATAAAAATAAAATACAAAACACAATTCAAGAACACCTCTAAAATCATTTCAGAGACTATATTTGTAGTGGTTTAGAAGTCGACCGAAGATGCTTTGCATGTATGAACTTATTTTGCACTGTACATAGCCAACCACGCTAATTGGAGGTGCACGTCATTACACACACACACACCCTATGGTATAATTGAGACAAACATGCAAAAGATTTGCACAATTACATTACTAGAGACAATTCCTATAATTTCAGGTGAACTGTTTTCACTTATAATGCAGAGTGCAAAGGAACTGGATATATAATTGTCTGGACTACAATTTAAGAATTGCCAAAGATCATAAATAAAATAGTCACTTTTATATTTACTTACTAAAGATCGACAAATCGACATACCATGTGCATGTCTTACACACACAATTAAGTTAATGTATCTTAAGCATAAGAACTGGTTTCACATGATGAATGAATGCATCAGATCATGCCTTATTTTAAGCTTACAAGAGTCTTAAGTGTCCACATTCTTGGATATTTAAAATTGAATCAAATATAAAAGCTAACAACAACTTGCACCAAAATCACTTCTGTATTGTTAAAATCGGAGGCATCTTAGTGATACATGTTTTGCTTTCTCGTACCTGCAATATATCCACCGCACACTGTCTGTTGACCATTCCCTCCACTGTGCTCATCACCCAGTGCACAGCTTCAGCGCTGATGAAGCAATTTGTTGGCAAACCCTTTTGTTCTGAAAGGAACTGCACTCCAGTACTAGACAATAAGGGAAGAAAACATTCTATTTTATGATATAGACAAATTGGTAGTCGGTGTATCAGGGTCTTCAAAATCTTTTTCATGAAACCCAATTATCACTGCAATTACATTATCTTGTACGCCACGTAGCCTTTCTTTCCCATGGCAATTTTAAGCTGCAAAATAATTGAAACTATGCTGTAAACCACATGGAAATAACCAAGTGATTTCTGCTATCATTCACAACAATGGCTCACAGGTCTCTTGGTTGTATGCTGGTTAAATAAGTGATGAATGCAATAGTTACATATGTAAAATAAACTCAAGTTAGTCAATAACTGCCCCGAAAAGACAAAATATTATGATAGATGGGCAATGGTCCTTCATAGCACAAAACAATGACGTGCTATGAAGAAGGGCCATTGCCAAAAATGTCACCTAGCATGTACGGTAATTTTCTTTTAAGGAAGTATTATTGACCAATGTGTAGATTTTTTTGTTAATTTTTGCACCAATGTAGCATCAACAAATAATTGCATATGTTCGTAGGAATATTACTTACTTCAATGTCAGAGCCCTTATTTCCACAAATAAAATGGGCAGTTGTATCAATATGCAGATGTAACATACAAGTGTCTCGATATCCTTTATGTGAAGATAAAATCGACTCACTTAGGATGTTTCATGGCGTCCAGAATATTGAGTAGGTAAGCATGGCCACCATTAACATCTGGCAGTACTGCTGGTTGAGCCAAACTGCTTTGAAAACACACGTACACAGCATTAGCAACACATCCCAGCCACGCTGAGCATTAATACAAGAAACATTAAAACCTATTTCATCAAGTGGCCTCACAAGACTGATACGTCTATCTGCACAAGTGGTTTACCATATGTGATAGTTACTCAGATACGAATACTTTTCATTTGTAAGGGCCATTTCGTCCATATATCACAATGCGCCATAGATCTGAATGTAGTGAACTGTTCAAGTGAATTAATAAGTCAAGATAGTATTGGAAATGCTTTAAAGGAGAACACATGTTTAAGTTGAAGTAAAACGATTATCTATTTGAATCAATTGTTACCTGTTGTCCCCTGTTGAACTCTGTTCTCCATGCACGTTGGAAGCAATCACACTGCCATCGGCATAGGTCACTGTCACTGCTGCCACGTCTGCCGTTATCGACTGCTGCAGAAAACATATTTACATGTGCTTTAGATATGATGAAAATGAGCCATGTTCAAAATATGGTTGCAAAACTCATACATAATGTACACTCAACTATAGAAGAGGTTGGAAATATTAAACAGAACACTGTGCTACACATTCACCTACATCAAGAAATATAGTTGCATTTTGCTCTCGTTAATGAATGCTTTATCAAACAAGGTGAGTTCATGTGATTTAACATTGAAATACAATATTGAAACAAAATTACCAGAGCTGCAGTTACACCAGTCACCCAGCTAGTGTCACTGCAGCATTGCTAGACTGAACTGTATGACCTTGGAATGAAACTGAGCCAATAAAGATCACGATATTTCACAGCAGCAATAAAACATGCAGACACATCAGCTTATAAGGTGTAAACATGCTGTTAATAAACGTCCAAATCAATTACGTAAGGAACAATGCATTACTCGGAAAACAGTTACAATTTATCATCTAGAAACATAAAATGCATAATTTTTTACATAACAGGATTACATGAACGGATAAGACATTCAACCCAACAAAGACGCACAAAACCAATGGAGAACCAATCCTTTCGTATCAGCACATTAACTTCAGTCAGCATAGCAGCAAACATTTGTAAAAGGAATAGACATGGCCAAATACTTACCAGGGGGGCGAGAGGGGGTCATGCATCCCTTTGTGAAAACCGGTGATTTCATAACATTTCTCAGATAATAGAATCCTTTACACAATACCCATGTATCTGAATACATGGACAAAACAGAAAAGGATGCATCCCCACTTGCTTGTAATGTATTTGTAACATTATTATAGGTTCACAACCGTGACTTCTAAGTAGCTTTTGACAGGCAAAAACATACTATATTCTAAATTTAAAGCTTTCGTGACTGCAGGGATTCATATTCTTGGTTCTTTCAGTAAAGTCATGTAGAAGGGAAACAATAAAATACAAATATAAAACAATAACATTCTCACGACGTTTCGACTGATGATTGCTTGTGTTGCAGTCGAAACGTCGTGAGAATTTTGTTTTATATTTTTTATTATTTTATTGTTTCCCTTCTACGTGACTTTACCGAAAGAACCAAGAATATACTATATTCTATTTTTTATTTACCAGGTAAGGCCTACTGAGCTATGGAGCTATTTTGCAGAAGCTACCCGACCAAGAATGATTGCTCAATGAAGTGGCTTATTACGTGGACATTCATAGCAGCCAAATAAAATGGACCAGGAGAAAAATCCACATGACCATGGGGGGAGAAAACATGCAAGCTCCAAATACACAGGTGTCAGGGTTGGGATTGAAACCACAACCTCCTGTATACCAAGCAAGGGAGTTAACATCTTACCACTATGGCAAATCCTTTCATGACTGGTGCATGCCGAATGTTCTCCCCTTTTTTTAGAAATAGAGGTGTGGCTTAAAACATCGACTGACCTGTGTGTGGTAAGAAGAGGAGGAGGAAGAAGAGCGAGGACTTCGCACTACCTCAGCAAAGAAACTTCCCTCCTGAGTGTCAGCCAGTGCACGGACAGAGAAAGAAAATATTGCAAGATACCAAGAGAAAGGTGCTTGGAAATTGGAAAAACATAAATACGTGATATAGTAAAAAAAAATACTAGACGTCAATAAATTTTCAAAGACGCAGTAGTAAGCGTAGTAAAACAGACACAAGAGCAAATAACATGAGGATACACAAAGGGTCAAAGCACTATAATGGGAAATGAAGTAAAAAAAATATCCATAGCATCATCAACGCATTTCACCCAAGCCAATAAAACAATCGTGCTGAGAATACTTCTGCCAGGAAGCTACGTAAGCAGATAATGAAAAGTAAACAACTCGGACAAACGATGCCGTAAGAGCATCCACCAAGTTGGTCTCTACAAAACTCAATGCGTGTGGCTGTCTGAATATAAATGAGCATCTGAAAGTGGTTCACTTAAAAGCGTATGTTCTATAGCGCTTGACACCAGGGCTGTGCCAAATATCACCGCACACCTTAAAGAGCTGGGCGATTCTCACGATTTCTAGCCGAGAATTGTGATTCCATTCAAAGAATGTATGTTGAACTTCTTTTGCACCGTACGTAGCCAACCGTGCTAATCGGAGGTGCGCGGGAAGAACAACAAACTAAAGAATGGGAAATAACCATTCGTTATGGGATCAAGGGATAGATAGAATCATGGTGAGGTTGTTGTGGGAGAGGAGGGGAAGGCTGTGGAGAACTCGATATGGTATTTAAGCAGGAAGGCAGGAACCGTAGGGACATGGCCAGTCGAGTAGAATAGCCATTGAAACATATGGCCGATACCTAAATAAAACGGTAGCAATTCTTAGCAATACTGGCTTGGCTGGAATCAGCCCTGACACCAACCAGACAGTATTGACTAAAATAGCAATTGATACTTATGGGCGATTCCTAAGCAGTACATTTCAATGGGGTTCTAATACTGGCTGGCTGGAATTGACCCCCGATACCAGTTGGCTAGTAGAGACCAGAATTATCATTAAATAGTATAGTGTTTCTAGTGCATATAATTAACCTGATTTCTTTCCGATTGGTGAGGCATTCAAGAAAGATCGAAGTACTTGTTTGTCCTGAATGGCCTAATGGCGACCAGCCCAGATAGTCCTTAACCGGAATCTATGCGGTTGAGATACATGGCTCTTTCAGGCCAGAATTTCTGTGATAATCCTTTTCAAATGAATGGAGATTTTGACCTGGAAAAAAATCACTGAATTGTAATTGTAATTTCTGCAGAAATAATGGGAATTGGGATATGATTCCTGCAGGAAATGCCAAGCTCTACCGCACCTGTCTTGTGATTGGCAGCTTCCTGTACCGGAACATGGCACACTATGGTGCAATATCAACATTATTAGCTTTTGCTGCATTTTGTTTCTAATCGGTATGAAATGAGAAAAATTATATATTTTTAAGGCGAGTATTGTACCTTCCGAGAAATGAATTATAAATACTCTTTATGAACGTGAAGGGGCATATCGAAATGTGACACTTCTAAAATGGAAATGTGCCTTTTCTCAAATGGAAATGAGATGCCCTTATGTTCGCCAAGTACCTTCCTGGGGCTGTCCAGGTAAGTTGGGGTCATACTGGGAACCCCAGGCTGTGACTCTGTGGTAGGTTTAATCGCATTCACCGAGTATCGCTCCTCTTCGCTCCTGCATAGCAAACAGGCACAATGATATAGGCAAAAACCCTGTAAATAAAACCCTTCAAGAACATATTTGACTTAAGGATGTAAAAAAATATAGTTTTAAATAAAAACATAAATTTGTTTATTGACATGGTAATCTAATCATGTCTATTAAGTGCATTGAAAATGGGAAGCATGTGCAAGTTATACAAGCATTACAGTTCAATAATTTAAATGCAACACAACTCTAAGAATCCCGTGGCTATTTTAAATGCTTCTACAAAGTCTGCTCCCTGGAGCGTGTTGACCTTTGGATGGCCTCCATCTCCAGAAGAGCGGCAAGGGCAGATGTGCCTTTTCTGATGTTAACTGGGTTGCCGGGATCCTGGCCCATCATAGACGCCACACTTGGCCCACAGGAGGCACCAGACGCCGGCGGCTTCAACGCAGGAATCTTAACCATACCATCCGGTTGTCTCTGTGGCCATAAAGCAGTAATAAAATTAGCATTCACTGTTGTTAGAAGCATTCGTTTTTAATTACTACGTGGTAAAGGTAAAAATAAAATCAAAAGGAAATGAAAACAATATAAGGCATGCGAAAATATGAGTTATTATTGTAAAGCAATCATAAGGAGCACCAGTGGAAATGCTACCGTTTAAAATACTGTTTTGTTCAAGTATACTTGAGAACTTTGTAAAGGGGACAACTAATTTGTCAGTTTCAAATACAATAACCAACATTAACTTGACAATCTTCACACTTCAGGAACCATCATTACTATTACCGCTATCATCATCATCATCAATTTAACAACCAAGTCACAAGAGCTTGCGAACACTTGAGCGCAAGCATCATTTGTCAGTTTAAGGAGTACGTAGGCTTTAATAAATGTGGAATATAGTATATCACTTTCGATTAGTGACGAGTCATAAATCCTAGCTTTCACTTTAATCCAGCTTGCAAACAAAAACAGTTTTCTTCCAGTGTAGCACCTTGCAAGATCCAGACCAGTAAGCATATCTAAAAAAAGGTGGTAAAATTCCATGACTTTACATGACTAATAACCACTGTTGCACCCGATGAAACATACTACAAATGCATTTGTTTAAATGTGCAAACATTTCTTCCTGAAAAATATGTACCCTTGAAAAATTCTTAAAGGGATTGCTTAAAATGTTAGGTTCTCGTACCTTACAAAAATCAATTTCAATTTTAAGAGCTGTTAAATAATGGATTAGCCATTAAAAATACCAATTCTATCTGATTGGCATAAACGCCAAAGGTGTGGGAATTTGTATGTGTATCTTGACTTGTTTTGCAGGTATCTTGCTAAAAAGAAATGTGCAGAGCCAGCAGCTTCTTCACCAAACCGTGACGGCACAAAGGCCAATGAAGCAAAGCTTCTTTGTTGGACACTCACAAAAAATATTTTTGGAAGCAAAAAAAAAAGATATTTTTCTATATATAACAAGCAAAAAAAATATATGCTTGTTATTACCATGAACAGTAAAGCATTAATATGTTGCAATATATGGGGGTTGTTGTTTTAATCTGGACCTTAAAATAACTTGAAATTTCTTATCAAATTACAATCTTGATTGTGTGATATAGATAACTGGGTAGAGCAATCAAACACAATAGAAAATCGCAGTGATTAAAGAGCATTCAACAAATTATCAAAACAATGACAATTAAATAAAAAACACATGTTTTACATTCATAGAATTACCTACAATATTCAAATATTAAAACTGTGCATGTAATCAACGGTTAGGCACAATTATCAGGTGTGGGATTGAAAAAGTTAACATTTAATAACAAAGGAATGTAAGCGTACGCATGTACGCAAGTAACTGTAAAATGCTGCAATAGTTCCAACTTGCGAAGGCACTACAACGGTGCACGGTGCTGAAGAGTTACGCGTATGATGCGGTCGGAGCGATGGCGTCTTCGCATGCGATTGAGGCTCTCCATGAAGCGGATGAAGTTATCTATGAGCTGCAGCTCCTCGTCCTCGCTTCGCTGCCACTCGTAGCTGTTGCAGGGTTCCTCTCCCTCACATATTCGCTTCGTGAGTGCCGTGGCCGCGGGGAGAAGCAGGAATCGTGTCCGCCAGAACTTGAGCGATTCAATGAGACTAAGCACACAATGGAAAGCAGCTTTTCGAATCAAAACTGGCACCGAACTCGAGAATAAAAATACAATTGTTAAAAGATGGTTGGCAAGAGCACCCCCTGATTAGCACGGTTGGCTATGTACGGTGCAAAAGAAGTTCAAAATACATGCAAGAGCAGCGGAATTTTAAGCAGAGTTCATAAGGCAACACAGTGTGCAAATATGCACGCATGGGATGCATATGCAGGAATAAGAAGTTGTTATTACCTAAAGTCCTCAGATCCTGCAGAGCAAATGTACTGATCAAGGTAGTTCCACTTGTACTCCTCCAGACGCTCGTGGCAGAATTCTACCCAGCAGGAAAGAAACTCGCCATCCGAGTGTGGGGTACAGAGGCTGTACGTGTATGGAAACTGGGCTGACTCATATGGGTGCCTGCACACACAAGAACGCAGACAACTCATGGATTCAAGCTGTGAGAAGATGACAGCGATCTATGCAGTCTTCAATATTTTAAATCATAAAAAAAACACAGTTTAAAGGTTCATTATATCCAGTGAAAAATATAAATAACATGGGATGGTCATCAAACCGTAATATTTTTTACATGATTTTAAAAGTGTTTAAAATAGATCTGGCACTGACTTCGGTAAGTATCGTGTGACGCTGATCTTCTTGTCCTTCAGAGAGACCATGTGCAGGTTGCGACCCATGCTTAGCCAGTGGTGGGTCTCCTCCTCCACCAGTGCCCGGGAGAAAATCCCTTGAAATCCATTTTGAAAACAAATTCGAAAAACCATCAGTAAGCTCGCGCAGTGTTAAAGAAATACGAATCAGCGCAACGAAATCCACTGCACAACCACTCTGCTGCTTCAGTGAATTAAAAAAAAAAACACATACGGCAGTGCACTCAAGCACAGGTGTAAACGCAGGTGTAAAAGCACGTATAAAAGGTGATATTTTATCCTATGAACAGAGGGGGATTTTTAAACATGAAAAACAATGGCCGATCAATAGTATAACCCAAGTAAATTCTCCAGACCCACATATGACCCTCACAATGCGTTTATACTATTAAACTAAAAGTATCTGGTTTTGCAGATTGCAGCTCAATAAATGTGCACTATTTATTTTACTTCAAATCCAATATCAATCTAATTACAAAAGAGTTTTCAATAAATGAAGTATTCCTGCGAATGTCTACTGTCCACATCAATAACCACTTAGAGGTTAGTCGTGACCTTTATTGGCCGATAGACATTCCTGCTTATTTCAGCTCTCCCTAAATTGAAAACTTGACTTTCGTTTGTAGACTCAACATTCACATATTTTTCTAATAAATCTCACTCAATTTCATCAGTTAATTTGGTATGAAGTGCAGAAACTCCTTGTATATGAATACTCTGTTGAAACAATTAAATAAACAGATTGTGCCCAGTTTATTTTGTTATTCCTCTCTTGTAACTTCAGCACTAATTTTATTTGTCATGAATTTTTTTCAGCTCCCGGGTTACAAGCATGTCTCCTGCTGCAATTGATGCTAATTCAAACTTTTGTTTATAATGCAAGTGCTGTACGCATAATCACATTTGCTAATGAGATGGTGAATATGAGTTAGACGTATTAACAATGCATTTTAAAAACGGTGAAAAAACCCAAACCTGGAGTAATCACGCTTCCTGGGGGGGGTGGGGGGGGGAAATCTCTGAGTGTATCAGGTTCGGGCTAACCATCTGTCCAAGTGCACATGTGCTGATAATTTAACTGTGACCCTTCATGCTAATGGAGCAACATGTCGTGCCAGGGAGATTTCGATGATGGACAGCCTTTTCAAGAGGTTTTTAATAACTGATAAGAGATAGCCATAAACCCATGGGCAAATCCAATCGAAATCGGTAAGCCACCAATTTCCAGCAACTTTTTTACAAACACAAATGCTTGGCTGAACATACATATATATGAAAACGAAGTATATTAAAACGAATTTCAACAGAACAATTGTTACATTTAAATTGCATGTTTGTTCTATTGTTGGAACTTTAATGTTAAAATTTTGTAAAAATATTCATCATCATCATTAGCTATGGACTCATTGCTGGATAACAGCCTCATCACTTCATCGTCATTCCCTCATTATAAGGCAATACCACATTTAATCTCACTCCTGGATATGAGTTGATATCAATGCTCCATCACTGTGGTGATCGCCCTCTCGGGTGTGTTCTTTCCATTGGTTGCCATTCCAAAACCATGCTCATCCATCAGTCATTATCCCTTCTAGCGATATATCCTGCCAAAGTCCACTTTCCTTAACAGTCAATCACATGATTACTCTCCGATCTGTGTTCCTCTGCCTCTGTGTATTTCCAAGCATGTAGTTATTCTTGGTTCTTTCTGTACTCTTCAGCTTTCATTCCATTTTCTATATCAGTGTGTTTCTGAAGCATGTCTAAAAGGGAATACACACTTCTTGAAAATATTCTTCTTCAGGCAAACTGCGTTTCGTTATTAAATTCAGATTTTAAAAGGCACTCTATCCTGCTCTCGTTTATCTCTATTTCACAATTTCATCCGTATGCACCTTCAATAATTGCCCGAAGTACACATGCTCCGACATTATCCACTTGAGTTAATCCAACAATGATATTGTTATCAACGCTGTTGAAACTTAACATTTATTTTGCTCCTTCATCCAGAACTCGACTGTAAAGCCTTCTATGTTAACTTCTCCAATCATTTCCATTAGGCCATTTTCATTCGTTATTATAACCAAGTTGTCAACGAGTCTGAGATGGTTAATACTTCCTTTATGTATGCAATCTTTAAAACATATTCTATGAATCTCCTTACCTGAATCTTAACCTGATTTGTATTTTGTTGCTTTCTTCATGCAATCTCATCTTTATTCATGCTTTGGATAATTTAGATTTTTGCAAGAGTTTGGATGACTGCTTCAGTTGCCATTGAATTAATTGCTTGTATATACCATTGGAACCTCCTTTGCCAGTAGCAAAATATGATAATTGTTTTTTTACCCTTTTATCTGGCAACAAAACTGACGCCTTTTTTTACAAGGAGTCATGTTTGCATTGACCACAATACCTGTGGATGGAATGCAAACAAAAAACTCTGATAATGTTGTGCGTCTTTTGGCGTCATCTGGTCCAACACCATGTGAGACTAGGCTCTAAGGAAAGCTGTCTCGGGTGTGGACCAATCAATTTCAAGGACAGTGCATACATTATCAGAGTTATGTTTTTTGTTTGCATTCTGACCACAGGTATTATGTTCAATGCAAACATGACTCCTTCTAAAAAAGGTGTCAGTTTTGTTGCTTTTATATAGTCTATAATATCCAGACAATGATATCTAAAAATAATTTGTATTTTCTATGCAAGGGTAATTATGTTAAAATTTAAACATTAGTTTAAAAAAACTTCTCTTACATGTAATCACTTTTCCAGAGATGTACCCAAAACTTTCACTACTATACATCCACTTGAAATTTGAGCCATGCTTGTCTAGAATAGTGATGCTCCTCCACCCACCTCTCCAGATAAGCCCTTTACAAGTGTACGTATGCTCCCACCTTTGGTGAAACGTGGACTGCTGCTCAATGGTAGACTTGGGGTAGACACATTGGTCTTGCTGGTGCGGGGCTGAACAATCAGCTGGTAGCCCTGCATTAACCTCTGAGAGATAAACTCCTCGTACACTTGCTGCGTTGTCAGCCTCTTGACACATTCCTCGTCGCTTCTGCAACGGTGCCAGATGACAAAATACACACCATGCCAACAGCAGTCTTGCAAATCAAAGAAGTTTTTTTAGGTGCAACGTAAAATAGGTCAAGATTGAACATTATTTTCTAAATTATGTATGTCACTTGAATACCGTATCTGTAAATTCTGTACAAGTGGAACACATTGTTTAAATCAGTTAGATGTGTTTTCAGCAAATTAGTTGTTTGCAGAATATAGGAACAGTACATTTTACAAGGGCAAAATGGTGGAGGGGAAGAGCTCGATTTAGAATAAAACAAATAACCAGATGAAATTAAGAGCATTCATTATTCCAAAATGTCTCACATTATTACATTTCAATTACTTAGCTTGGTATTAAATCACCTCAATACCACCTAAAGGATATTTTGTAATAAACAAAGAAAACAATAACTTTCTCTCAGATATCATCAGAATGTAAAGGTTTTGGTGTGAAATAACAGTTTCTGGGCCAATAACTTCGAGATTTACTGCACAATAAAATTAGCTGCATATATGATGATGAATTCCAATAAATGTGTGTATACACACTGCATATGACATTCCCCAACTCAAGCACTATTCATTACGATTCAAATATCAGCCTATTAAAAACCAACTGTAACACCCATTTCTCTTTAAACATATATTGTAATGTAGGAATGTCAACAGCAATGATCACTCTTCTCAACAAGATACATTGTGCTGCCGATGACAATCACCTGTCTGCATCAAACGTATCCGGAAGCAAATCATAGCATCCCTCCGAGTAATCGTTCTGCAAGGACTGCTTGTCCGGAAAGTAGTCCGTAGTGAGAGGAAGACAGGCAGGGGTGGTGAGAGACTTCCAATCCACCCCAACTGTGCAACAGAAACTGGGCACTACAGGAGGAGACGGGCTGTCAGCTTTGTGTGGGAAAACACCCCCCGGAGCACACAATCACAAATCAAATGTCCACGCACGCACGCAGAGACACACAGCCCACGAACATGAAAGACATTCACAGTATGCGATAAGAGGAGACACAGGGGCAACAAAAAGAGAAAGATTGATTAAAAAAGCATTTAAATCAGTTTAATTATCACAAATTCATGCAGGCAATGTGCAATGCTTAGACTAAGTGCGTTTTACATGCATGCTTTAACTTTTGTGATGATCAATATAAGCATTGGATTGGTTAAAATAATCGAAGTTTCATAATGTAAGATAACATACATTGCACACAAGAACACTCACGGCATTCAATCATTTAACATATATAATTACCCAATAACAAAGTAATGCAGTCACAACTGCAAACATCACAAAAATCAGAAATTACAAGGCACTCGAATATATATGCATGCAATTAAGGTGCTTATGTGAACACATGAATGGCTTCACAGGGCGTGCCAGTTTTAAATGTTTTTCCAGTTAATAAATTGCAAACGAAAGTTGCAGTTATCCTTTGCCACCTTAAAAATATGTTTTTAATATAGCACTACATAGATGGTGTAACAAAAAATTAAATATATACTAGCATTTCGGTTTAAAGTTGCAGTCAGCAATGGTATGAATACATAAGTATTCGTTTTTGAAAATTATAACTAAATAAACAGTGATAATGCTAATTCAACGTCCATATCAGTGGTCCTCATTAAAAGTAAGTAGATTTCTAAAAGCTTTTGAGACTCATTAGGGCAGATAATTTGCATGAAATAATGCCAGAGAATATATGAGATATTACACATTTAAATACATTTCATGCAAAATCCATTCCTCTAAATAGCTGGGGCTTTATCGACTGTTTTGAAAGAACAGACATGTGATCTGTACGCTAGAAAAATGAATAACGCTTTGACAAGCACATTGGAAATCACAAGTTACGCAATTACATTAATTAATACATCAGCATGTTTGGCTTTCGTCACTCACTGGGCTCTGGGAGGGGGGGTAGATTTTTCTCGACTGAAACGGCTGCCTTTTTCGAGACAGCATTGCAAGAAAAACCTGCATCACATGAAACCAATTAAATTTGCAAAAAGATGCAGCGCTCAATGGTACAATCTCATTACCGTCTAGGTAATGCTTTTGTAAAGACATGGCAATATTGCAAATTGCACACGTTTAAATAGAGTCGGGGAGGAAGCATATACTAAAATATAACTACACCTTGTAGCGGTCTAACATGAGGCTTAGGTTTAAGCTACGGTATCACAATCAATGAATTCACCCTCTTCCTCCGACAGACATTTCACACACACACAGAGTAGAGTCTACCTGCAAGGGGGGACAAAGTTTTTAACAGAGGGCAAAGAAACTAACGACAATGAGAGCATCAGTGAATGTGAGGTTATATAAATTAATATCTTGCACTTTCTATAGCGTTGCCGTTTTAATTATAATTTGCACATTAGCACAATTTATTACTCTGGTATGTTTATAAGCTGCAAAGTGTTTTCTAATTAACAATTCAAAAGCAATTTTATTCACAAAAAGACAAGAGTATAAATACAAGAGTAGATAGTTTGTTTTGTTTATAGCACAGCTATTATGGTAACTGTACCAACAATATAAATCTGCATCCCTTGGGCCCTTAAGAAAATTACCATTGAAACCTCAACTATTAATTAGTTAACTATAAATAAAAAAATCCTGACGGCAATGTCATCAATCAACAACAGGGGAATATAAATGTATAATTATTACCGTGCTTGGGGAGATAAGGGGAGAGTTCTTCAAGGCTGCATAGGTTTGTGCCACTGATGGACGGTGGGAATGGAATGTCCTCCAAGATATTCCGTGAATTTTTGCGCTTCCTTATAAAAGACAAAGACAACCTTCCTCGTTAATTATTCTACAGACTGTTGGGGCAAGTGCATGTTCAAGAGCATCTACTACTGCCAGCAGGGATGTATGTTAAACTTCTTTTGCAACGTATGTAGCCAACTGCGCTAATCGGAGGTATCCGAGGCAGGAGGATGGCCAGCACCATGCCCGGCTGTCTTTTGTTTGTCTCTCCAGTGGTGATGTTTACAGAACGCAGCAGGTACTCATTTAAAGCTGAGTAGACCTGGTAGAGGCCCATGAGCATTCGTCATCGATGTTGTCCATGAGCGAGAATCGAACCCTGGTCGCTGAGTTTGTAGTTACCCCTCTCCCCGCCACACACACACACATTGGAACCATGAATAGCCTGGACAGCACTGCAGCATATCTAAAGTTGCACATATAATAGAATTTCGATTAGAGTACAAAATAACATAACCTGATAAGAATAATGTATCTGTAGTATAACATATCGCATGACACTTAAAAAAGTGTATAAATACAGCTCTTAAATATTCTAGAAACCGCATGATTCTTTGGCTCATTTCTACTCGCTTGAGGATGAAAGTGACATGATTAAAGCTATTTCGTATAAACACATTTTAAAACCTATCCAAAGTCTCATTGCTCCAGGCTAAAACATTTCTCACATGTTTAAAGGTACTGCTCATACTCATATAAACAACTTCAGATGTTAACAAGGCTGCTGAGGAGGCCAGCCTCTTAAGTCTTTCCTGTTGCTCTGACCCTATTTTTATTCCAAGTTTCAGACACTGCCAATGATTTCCTAATAATCCTGAATAAATTAATGCAATAGGCCATACATAAAAACAGTCCTAAACAGTAGTGTAGGGATTCATCACTGTTGTGATATTACCGTCTGAGATATCCCACCCCCTGCGGTGTGACTAGGAATTTTCTCATTATTGAGACGAGAGGCAAAATTCAATGAGTAAGTTAACATCTGGCAGTGATGCTATCTCAGGCTGCCCCTCCCACTGCTTCTATAATACTCATTGAGCAAGCCACATTAGTTATTTACTCAATATGCTAAAGCTGCCTTTTTCAGCCTCGAAGACATGAACGTATCAAATCAAAATTAGATAAAAAGCTACAAAACGCATGAACTTACCACAATAAGTGCAGTATTTATTTCAGACCAAGATTACTGGTTGTGGACCTTACTGAGGTACAGATGTACAGCCGCATCTGGGGCTCCCCACACCATACGGCTCAGAGGCTATTGGACCATACTTCACCACACTGGTCAGTATGGGTTGGTGGAGGTACGTATATATGTATAGACATGCAAACAAATATAGTCGTATTCCCTGCAGGATTAACTAACTAATAAAGGATTTTTTCATGAATTTCAATGGAAGAATTTTTTTTGGTAGAAGTCTTTACTGGTAAGACAACATTTTTAAGACAACGTTTTATATTGAACATCATTAAAAGAATAAGAAAAAAAATCTATATTTGTTTCTTTTGTGTTACCCACCGATCAGGTGTACTCTCACTCTCGGTAAACTCTTCTGAATCCACAAGCTGGAGGGCCAGCTCTTCCGGGTTGGGTCGCATCTGATGGTGAATCTGAAAAGCTTCTCCTGTGGGACCTGAATCCAATCGACAAGACGGGGGAAAAAGCTACACGTTTTCACGCGAACAATTTTTTTTTTGTTCCCCCTCTTCAAAAGCTGTTTCGCCATTCTCCAAATTGCACTATCAAAGTGCTAGCGTGCTTTCAGGCTCGCGTAACGAGACGAAGGAAACATTACCGACGGGGAACGTGTGCATCCATCGGCGACGGTTGGAGGTGAGCTTCATGGGCATGCGCGACGGAGCAAAGGGGTTGATGAGCGCGCGCTGCGGGGGACAGCTGCCATGCTTGGTGCGCAGCAGTGATTCGGCACTGCCCACCTGGAAGCGGCCTGGGGCACTCGAGTCCCCCTCGTCGCGGTAGTTGTTCCTCTCGGCCAAGTCTGATGCAGTGCGACATGCGGGCGCGTGACACAAAAAAAAATGTTGGTAAAAGAGGGGACGGGGGGGGGCAGCCCTGCAATTTTTTTTGCTCGCACCAATGCTGGCGGAAGAGCCAGCAGTGTTGTTGTAATGTTCTTACCCGTCCCGACTAGACGTCTGTGAAAAAGAGCTTCATAGCTCATCAGATTCCTCTAGGTATAAATAAAGATTTTGATTCACTACTAAGGGGGTATTTCTAGGCTAGAGAGCCCTGATAGAAGATATCTGTCCTACTCTTCCATGCTGAAAGACGTGAGAAGACCAACACTTTATGCTACTACATTTGAACTGCATTTCAACTAACGATTGATGTAGCCAATACTGCTCGCTGGACAGAGGTAAGTGCAGATTGAAGAGACATGCTCATTGTTTGAACTGCAGTGCCCAGAGATCAAACCGTTGACCTTTAAACTGCACGGCCAGTGTGCTACTCTTTATACCATGGCAGTAGCCCTCATCATACTCGTACAAGACGAGGTGAAGATTCACTGACTCCACTGTGCTTGCTTCATCTCAACAAGGAGTTACAGCTCAGTGCTTCATTAACGGATTATTTTCTTCTTCAAATAAATGTTATATCCATCATCATAATGGGTTATACTGAAAACATGTATGGCACATGACCGTATAGATATGAAAGTATGAACATGCAAATTACATAATAGAAGAGTCCATTAAAATGTTCTTTTTAAGCTGAGGATAATTTAGCAATTAATACCAAAGAATAAAAAAAAAATGCTGAAAATGTCTGTCTTCAAGTTTTATATGAGCAAAATAAAAATCGAACATTGCCTATTATAAAACTTTGAATCAATGCCTGCACATTGTCACAAAAGTAACGAATGTGCATACAAAATACACCAATACCAATTGGTTCATTTTGTATGTGCATAAAATAATTATTTTAAAATGTATTTTTATGCTTGGTTTGTTCTGCTTCTCCCGCACCTCCAATTAGCACAGTTGGCTACGCACGGTGCGAAAGAAGTTCAACATACGTACAATTGTAAAACACGACAATTCGTAGTGCCTGACGAGATCTCCAATTCATGGAATAGCATGAATATCCCTGTCATGCATTGGGCATGTAGGTAAACCTCGTGTGGTGGTGTAGCCGAGGGAGCTGCTGATTTCACACTGGCGTTGACAAGCACGCGGTATGAGGCACGCGCCCGTAGTTCTGCCTAACATGCTGTCGTCCGAAGCCTGGCTGTTGGCCTCCTCCGAGCACTGACTTCTCCCCGAAAGGACAGGGCTTGGTGGCACCTCGCTGAAGCTCGTGGTGACTCGAGCACGCACGTCGTGCGACGACGGTCTGTAAATGGGAAACAACACATGAAGCTTCGCACAATCAATCATGATCGGCCAAATGACCAGAATACCATTTCTTAAAATGTAGTTCACTTTTTCACATCTATTTCGTGGAATGTGTGGATTAAGAGTCTTCTTTCATTTTAGTGAATAGCATTACATTTATAATAGATGTTTTTAATTTTACTTTGTTAAACCCTACGTGACCACTTTCATGCTAATAGTTGCTCTTCATTAGCCAAACGCAAGCATCACCATCAGTATTATCATGCATATTCATGCTGAATATACTTTACGATCATCATCATTATCATCATCATCCAAAACTGGCTTTTTGTTCCAACGATGATTTTGCACACCGGCTGTGAAGACTCCGGTTGCAACGAGTGCTGCCTGGTATCTTGAACACCTGGGCATCATAAGCTTCATAGTCCACCTGTATTGGTAGGCTAGTCTCAGACTCCTTTGCAGCAGACATCCCTGTTTAGCAAGAGAGGGGATAAGTATGTATTAACAACTGCAATCGAAGCTAGACATTAAAAGGTGAACAATGTTGCAGTGAATTTGTGTAGAACTGTCTCTAAATTACAACTTTATAAATACTCAACACCAGAGCAATGCAACCATTACTTGTAATCTAAAACATACTATTTAATAAATTTCATACTTTTTTTGACAGAATTTGAAATGTATTTTCCCTTTATTCATGTCGAATGTTGGTACCAATCCACTGGGAGGAAAGGGCGTGGTTCCATTCCCAACTGACCCTGGCAACGCAATCATTGGCTCGGGGAGGGGCAAAGGCATTTTGCCAATGGCATCAAGCCTAGCACAAGGACCAAATTGACCAATCAGGCCTCGGTCACACCCATGCGTGCCAATTGCTATACACTCAGCAGAAATGCTGTCAAAAGCGGATTTGTCCCTTGAAGGCTGAGACAGCCTTGCGAAGTGTGGGGATGCCTGGCAACTTGTAGAGTGATCAGAAGGACTACAGGAGTGCAAAGACAAGCGTCTGTAAATAATGTGCATGTCAAAGTCAAGAGCACAACACAGTTGGTGTCACCACATCTTGCCACCACTTCTGTTCTTTTACAAATCAAGGAACTACTGTAGTTACCATGTGTCCTTCAAAGAATATCAAGGTTGCAAAGTGGCAACTTTGGTCGCTGGTCTTTGGGAGTCACACCATTTAACTATCTCAGCAACATGCCTTTCTTCATTTTGTTCAAGTTTTACACCAATTACAACTCCCTATCTCAAAGGGAAATCACTGTTAACCTCCAGCAGTATTTATATTTTCGATCCTGGATAATGAAAACAATGCCAATAATAATGATGACACAGGTATATGCACACTCTTATCTTACACGAAAATTCCCTGTTTGATGTTTGTATATAGCATATGAACTTTTATTATAAATGGCACATGGTCTTAATGAGTAACTGATGTGGTTGTGGTCATCAGCACTGGGTAGATAAAGACAGCTGGGCATGTTTCGAAACAGACCACCCCCAAACCATAACCCTTCAACGTCAATGCAATAGGTACTTGGCTTTGTGGGAAGCCAACAATGACCATATGGGGGAAAAGGTATGAATGAGACAATGGAATTGGGCCACTAACAGAAATATGCATTCTAATTGCTCTTTTAAGCAAGAAGATTTGAAGTTCTATGAAAATCTGTACAAGTAGCAGTAGCTCCAAAAATATAATTAGCATTTTCTGGGAATTGCTGATCTCCACTACATTAGAGTGGGGTCTCAGCTATATGCCCAGATGACAACATGAAGCTTATACATTTGCTGTAAACATTCCTAGATAAGTAGTATTTAATCTCGCCTATGTCAGTCACATCTGTAGTGTGCTTTACGTACCATTGTCGCGGATATGCTTACTGTGTATTGCTTCCTAAGACAAGAACAAAGCAAGATGAAAACATTATGCATGCGAAGGTGTAATTTGTGCAAACGTTGCTGGCAAAAGTGACTTGGTGTATATGCAGTAAACAACCACAAGTATGGAATTTCACTATGTATCACATTTACATAGATTACACTGTCTGTATGCATAATACAGTAACAAATGGCAGAACATGTCCCACAAATAAACTGGTATCTGTAAATTGTCATTAACACAGGTAGACTAGAACCATTTGCAGGTTCAGCAATTCAGAATAATCATGCGGATAAATCTTCAAATTATACATTGTCACATTTTCATATCATTCTAAAAGCCTCAGGAATGAAGTGGACTTATTAAAGATCAAATATGGGGCTCATAACCTTCTTGGGAGCCAGTTTGATGCGGGGAGTGAAGGAGGCGCAGTAGGAAAGGTTTTTCGAAGTGTAAAAACTGCAAGGGAAAAGCACATTCATAAACCTACAATACTGTAGCTTTAGTGCTCAAACTACAGTATTGATTTAATATTGTAAAATTAACACAGTACGAAGCAAACGGTGTTACGTTTGTATATCTTAATTCCGTTAAATGTCTGTCGGCGGGTTTTGCTGATCAGGTTTAATACAGACAAGGTCTCTGTGCAGCCAGAGGACAACCCACACTCTGGAGCTGTGGCACTCTACAATGTCGTCGTTTATTGTTGACGACTGCCCATTAAGCTCAGGGGCGGTTTACTAGAGCTACACATGGCCACAGAGAATGCTACCGCGTGGCCCGTTGATTATGCACACACTGAATGATTTGCGTTCATGGTATAGTATGTAAAAATAACCAAAAAATTATAATCACGACTTTGTTTTGGTATATTGTAACTCAAACAAAGGTGTACTAACATAGTATAGTGAACTAGGTATACTCTTTACGACATACATGTACACTATGTGTACCCAACCTGTGATTGATCCAGTGAGGAATGTTGTAGTCATCACCAACGCTGCCATCTTTGCTGCTTCTATTGTGCAGCTAAAACAAGGAAAATATGATTAGTATAACAAGCTTTATACAAAACACATTAGTCTATATAGTTCGAAATAGTCCAAGTATAATAAATAATGTAATTACAATACGTATATCGTTAAGCACAAACAAACCAAGTTATAAAATTATCACCTTTCTCTCCGCCTGATGAAGACCACTTGTGTTGCAATCGAAACGTCGTGGGGTTTTTGCTTTAATTTTTGATGTTTTTTTTCTATTTACGTGACTTTTCCGAAAGAACCAAGAACATGAATTCCTGCAGTCATGAAAGTTTTAAGTCTAAATTTACCTTGCAAAAGGTTATGGTCATAACACTTTAGCCAAAGTGAATACTCAGCTCCTAAGAATCAAAATGTCACAGAATATCTAAAGGTGTGATTGTGTTGATTGACCTGACAGGATTATTGCATAACAATCATGCTTTTGTTCCTATGTGCGAAAGTTTAAGTGCTGCAATCAGTGATTTTTCAGCAGATACAAATTTTAAATGGATACCACACCACCGATTTACTTTTGTATTTTGAGCTACGGTTTGTGCACACAAATCAGACCCATTGATTTAAATGATCTGCATGCTGCTTTTACTGTGCAAACTAAAAAACAATGCAGACATCGTATTATCCTTCACCAGAAATTGTAAACAGTTTACAAAGTATTACACTCCTTTTTAGTATACAAAAGAAATGCTACATACCTTAAATAGAGGCACAGCATGGAGTGGCTGTTCTCCCATGCATACCAGATCCACCCCGATTCCTAAATCCACCAGAAAACTGTATGAGTTAAGTGCTTATTAGTATGACTGTTAAATGGGTCAAGAGGTGGCGAGACTTTACCGAATAGAACCAAAGAGTGTGTAGGTGGCGAGGTGGCTCAGAGGTCACAGCGCTGTGCTGATACCGCGAGAAACTGGGTGATAATCCAGCCCATTCACCAATCAGAAATGGGCTGGGACAATTCTGATTCCGACTTCGCAAAAACTCAAATTAGGCAAAATTCCAGATCTGATAATGAAATGATCAGTTTGAATGACATGCTAAGTGCATTACTCTCATATACAGAGCAGGTGGGAATGTGCTGTCCTCTACATTGTAGACCAGAGGTCACTTGAAGGAATCTCAAGCGGAAGCTCTGATATCCACTTCAGCAGGCTGATATCTAACATGAAAAAGGTTGCGCTTGCACTGCGAGATTCAGATGAATACTTTGTCTCATGCCATGATACTGTTTGTGTAATCGCTATAAAATTGTGGGAAATTTTGTTGCAAGAACTATTTCCATGCAATTATATACACGTTTATTCATGTGGAATCACTTACTTGCTGTGTAATTTAATCTCTTCTGGGTTTGCAGAGAATGCCGGCGTTACACCGCTCCTGGCTGCTACTTTCTATTTCTCGATTACTTTTCTGATACTCACTTTTATTTAAACTTTATTTTTAAATAAATTAATCGTACACGTCATTCCTTGTTTAATTAGTGTATCTACTCTCTTATCTTACTGCTTTTTTTTAATGCAAAACAGCTCTTTTCTTTTTAGCTTTGTTCATCCCTGGCTCTTATTTTTTCAACAGGTTCTTTCTTCATTATCTTTGTCATTTTCTTGCATGCCACCCTGAGACATTACGAAAGGTGCCAAGTAGGTACAAATAAAAAAAATCTTAACGTTTTATCACATCAAATAACCACATATTAACCTATTTAGTTTTCTTCAATACAGCATTGGTTTGCAATAAGCAACATTAAACATTGTTTAACATTTTTGCTGAAGTGGTTAAATATGGTTGGCTCGAAAAGAGTCTTGGAAAACAGTGGCTTGGTTCCATTGATTGGGCTGGATTTATTAACTTTATAAAATGTACTCGTACAGATGAACAAAACAATGTTTAATTGCTCAACCACTTACTTTTAATTAAATGTTCTATTAAATACGGTTTAACAGTTTTAGAGAAGACATAAAACATGCATATGTTATGAAGGAAAACATTGTATCAATAACATTATTACATACAACGCAATGCTTTCATTGCAGAAAGCAAACTATAATTGACACTAAAAATGCAGTGTGCAACCACTTAGGGGTAACATATATTTGACCAAATCAAATATTTCAGACGAATAAGGATATATATTTTTTCAGAAATGGTTGGTTTGGTAGAGCAGGTAGCCAAATATGGAATACTTGGGTGTAACCAGTGCACAAGGGTATAATGGGCTAGGATATAGGTTCACAATGCTGGGTGTGCAGTGTCAGCAGAGAATAAGAGGCCTGAGTATCGGCAGCGGGTGGAGTATGGCTCACACAGGCAGTTAATAATAGGAGTGCAGAGGAGGGCGGAAGGAGCAGTGACTGCATGGATTGTGCACATGTTTGTGTACACGTTAGCCCCAAGAGTATAAAACGCTATAGAGGGGATCTTTGTTGATGTATACATGTTTTTTGCATGTATAGAGTATAAGATGTATCTGTGCTTTGTGTGTATGTGCGCACATGTTTATATATGTACATTCTAGATTTGAAGCTTTCATGACCATACTCTTTGGTTCTATTCGGTAAAGTCACGTAGGTAAAAAAACTAAAATAAAATAAAAAATAAAACAACGAAAATCACGATGAAGGCCGCTTGTGTTGTGGCCGAAACGTCGTGATTTTTGTTGTTTTATTTTTTTTTACCTACGTGACTTTACTGAATAGAACCAAAGAGTATATATGTACATGTTTGTGGGTGTGTATATATGTATGTGGAGCGGTGAGCGCGCTGAGCTACGAACTCGGGATTTCCCGGGTTCGATTCCGGCTCATGGCCAACACCAGTGACGATTATCTGAACCGGTCCTGGGCCTCCTCTGCTAAGTCAACTCAACCTTAAACGAAGAACTGGTGCGGTGTGTCAAGATCGTCACTCAGGAGACAAGGGCGTGGTGCTGGCCACCCACCCATGCCTGTCAACCCCTCATCATTGCCCACCTTATTACAGACCAATTCAAACCTTATTGGTCACCCTGTGCCCTTATAAACATTAACGTTCATCTTTCAAAGTCCCATCACAAGGGAAAAATACAAAAAGACACATTTTTTTGCCCGTATTGCAAACGGCTGTATGCCATATGGACCTGAAAACTCAATTTCCCTGTACAAGAATACGGGTAAACTGTATGGGTTGACAGGGTATGCTCACCTCCTCCTCGTGTACCGTTCCATAGGCGCTGGCTAACCGCTAAACGGATCTTTGTCTTTGTATGGTGCAAGTGTATTTATGTATGTGTTGTGTACAAGTCCATGTTTGTGCTCGTATTTACATATATGTGGCTGTGCTGTGGGTGTATTTATGTGGGTGTGTGTAAGTCTGTCTTATAGGCTGTGCGATTTTTGTCTGTGTGCTTTATGTGTGAATGCTTTTGTGAGTTGTACTTACATTTCTGTGTTAACGTTTAGTCTTTTCGCGTGATAATTTTGTGTCTGTGCATTTCTGTTCTAGTTATGTTCAATTTGGTTCACTGCAGCTATGAGGAAGCTGAATATTCGGTAGTAAATCCCAGCTCCAGTGCAGCATGCATAACAGCATGCTAACTTAGATTTGTGTTGTGCATTGAGGCGCTTGAGTTACTAACCATTGTCAATCATGCGCTGTTTTGTAAGAATCATCAGCTGTCGATCCACCTCAAATACACCCACGCCCGGTGTGATCACGACTGTCATCTGACCAGTACGGTCAAAATTACGATTTATGTAGTGCTTGTCAAACACTGTGAAAACAAGTGACACATATGAAACAGTGTGCTCTTAAAATTCACCAGGAATATTTAAAAGGTTATTTTTAAAATGCATGCGGCACACGTGAAACCAAGCATTTTTGTCAACACAATTAAAAAATGTGAACACTCAACAGTCTGAGAAAAAACTTAAGTGTAAAATACACTCTTTTTCGAGCATTTGAAACTATTGAAATGTCCAACAATGTAAAACTAGGTAAATTAAAATGCACAATTAAACTATACACGAGTGTGCGGAAAGTATTACGTAGAAAACGGAAATGACGGAATAAATACATGTAACATGTGACATCTTTACAAATTTCAGATGATGAAATGCATCTGCAAAACAGAATAATTACCATTGAAAGAGAGGTTGATTGATTCCAAGTAGTTGCCTTGGGCTGCAGTGGAATTGTGGGCCTTTGGAAAACCCTCTAGGAGACAAAAAATACAATAAACTTATTTCAATCACACAAAAGGTTGCATTTTTTAATTGGTTATCATATATATTCTTAGTTCTTTCGGTAAAGTCACGTTGAAGGGAAACAATAAAATAATAAAATATATATAAAACAATGGTTATCATATACTCATATAAACAAGATGAAAACCAAGATATATTACTTTAAAAGAAAATGGAACTTTTAATATAACTGCAAAGTGCGCTGGTTTATAATTATGAACTCTGACAAGGCTCTGTTACTATCACGCCACTAAAATCTGTGCAAGGGAAAAAAAGTGGTCCTTGCTGTATGTAATTGGCAAATATCTTCCCAAAATACATGTAAAAGCAATGGCTCCTTTAAACTTAATTCTTCCCAAATCACCCAAATATACAGCATACTGCTTACATTGTCTACATTTATACAAAATATGGTTTGTGTTGCACTACATTAAATATTAATCTTGACCCATAAGCTAAAAAAGTACAAGTTAACTTTATGAGAATCAAATACTATAATTGCCCGATGATGCTGGATGTATTTACCAGCGAAACGTCATACTCAAACTGTCAATGTTGTGGATTCACTCTTCAACACACCGGTGGGCTAAAGCAGTAGAACTATTTGTCTTTTGTCAACGTGACACTTTTTTTGCTGATTGGCCGTGTCGGGTGGTGGAGGGTTACGACACATTTATAAATAACGCGATCTAACCCAAAAAACCTTTATTATGAATCATGTAATAATTAAATAGTAGTTTAACATGTAGGCTTTCGCGACCAATATTATTCATAATAAAGGTTTTTGGGTTAGATCGCGTTTATTTATAAATGTGTCGTAACCCTCCACCACATATACCGTATGAGTGGTGTTGAACTAGGACAAAAAGTCACACATTTTAATGTTTTTTGTTGCAAACATGCTCTGTGTGGCAAATTGTTTAATATAAGAAATTTTCCCAGCAAACATGAAGGCATTGTGAGCTGCATTTAATTCTGTGCTCCAATGAATTAGAATTTTCCCCAATCTACATAAAAGCAAATTGCAAAGAAATTCTCAACACTTTTAAACGATTCTAGCTACAATTTTAATGTAACAATTTCCAAAAAAAATCGAATTGCCATTTGCTGTCAACTGTGGGTGCCAGCAGGTATGAGGAAAATGCTGGCCAGTGACACAATAATCCAACCACAATGCTTAGCCTCACCAACTTACCAACGGTCTTCAGTCGTACAAGCCTGGGGTATTGAATGAAGATCTTCTTTATGGTGACCAGCAGAGACATCCAATCGTCTCGCCTCTCATTTTGCGCCACCACTCTTAAAATAATCATACATTATCATTGCAGTTGTTAACCAGGCCTTCTTAAAGCAATTAATCTTCAACATCATTCCGTTAAATCTTGATTTGAAGCTTTCGTGACTGCAGGAATCCATACTCTTTGGTTCTTTCGGTAAAGTCACATAGTTAGAAATGAAATCAAATAAAAAAACAAATCACGACGTTTCGATTGCAACACAAGCAATCATCATCAGGAGGGAAAACCACAGCAAGAATTATTTTTTAGTATTAGAGTATTATTCCATTAGTTTTATTTCCATGAGTTAAATATGTATAAAGGACCTATGGATAAATAACAATGTAAAAATATTTGTAAAATTGCTTATTGAAATGGTGCAAACAATTGTAAAGGTTCTCGCATTGGGTATTTCAAAGCAGTATTTAAGATAATTGTTGGAAGGGGACACAATTATCCTGAGAGATAAGAAAAGATCACATGGATGAGGTAACAAACGTAAATCGAAGAAAGCATGTGGACTGTTCAGGAAAGTGGGCTGCAACATAACACTATGCAAAAGGATTGGATGATGGTTGAAGTACAACACTAAACTAAACTTTTCTTTATTTTACCACATAAGGCCCACTGAGCTATATAGCTCTTTTTCAAAAACGACCTGGCCACAATTGATGGCTCAATAAAGTGGCTTATTATGTGGAAATGTATACATATTTTTAAATGTGGAGGGAAAAACAAGAGAACCTCAAGAAAAATCCATGTGGCCACGGAGAGAACATACTAACTTCAAATATACAGGCATCAGGGGTCGGGATAAAACCAACAAACTCCTGTATACCAGGCGAGGTAGTTAACATCTTGCCACTGACAAGACTGATAGTAGAAAGGCTGCCAAAGATGACAAATAATATGAATAAAAAGAGATGATACAATTGAATGGGGATTCATAATAAAGGTTTTTGGGATAGATCGCGTTATTTATACATGTGTCGTAACCCTCCACAGCATCATCGGGCAATTCGGCAGAATGATGATGCTGGATGTAATTACCAGAGAAACGTCGTACTCAAACTGTAAATGTTGTGGATTCACTCTTCAACACACCGGTGGGCTAAAGTAGTGAACTATTTGTCTTTTGTCAACGTGACACTTTTTTGCTGATTGGCCGTGTCGGGTGGTGGAGGGTTACGACACATTTATAAATAACGCGATCTAACCCAAAAACCTTTATTATGAATAATATTGGTCGCGAAAGCTTTCGTGTTAAATTGAATGGGGATATTGCCATTCATGCGCCCCAGGGATGGTAAAACATGAGAAGGCCTTCATCTAGCAGTGGACACAATGGCTGATCATTATTTTTAACATATACAAATTTCAGCTGTGAGCACAGAATGAATAGAAGCTGTTAATAGAATTGTATGGCAAATGCTTAAACAAGTCAAACAGTATTTAAATCTGCACATAACTGAGAAATGAATCTAGCTATTACGAATTCTTTGGGTCTTTCGGTAAAGCCACGTAGATAGAAATTAATAATAAAAAAATACAAATATCACGACTATTCGATCGCAACACAAGCAATCGTCATCAGGTGACACAATTTAGCGGGAGAGCTGCTTTACCGAAAAACCCAAAGAATATGAATTCCTGCAGTCACGAAAGCTTTAAGTCAAGATCTATTACCAATTGTTTTGTGAACCACTGTCCTGTGTCCATCACTTGCGAATTACCAATTATATAATCGAGTGGAAGCTTGTACAATGTAATTATCCATTCAGCACAATTTATATCTCTCATGCCAGCCTCTAAATCATTATAATTGTTGCCACCAACAAAGACAATAAATACTTGTTTCCCCCCCAGCAATATTAACAGTATAAATACAGGCCCTACCATTCCTTTTTTAATATATTTCATATTGACAGTAACTATTTCATGTTGACAGTAACACATTTCATTTCTTGAAACAAAAGAGATTTTGAAGAATACCACGCATGCCCACTATACTAGATAAGTATTTCATCTTACGTGAAATAGCAATGTGACTGGCAAAGAATTAAAAGTAATTGGCATTCTGCTAGTGTACAGGTATGAGAATAGGTTTGCCCCTTTTTTCTGGCAACAAACAGGTGTTAAGATATTAGAACACCAAACTGAAATATTTTACAAGGAATCATGTCTGCATTAACCACAATACTTGTAGTCAGAATGCAAACAAAAAAACACTAATATATGCATTGTCTTTGAAACTGATTGGTACACACCAGAGACAGCTTTCTTTGTAGCCTAGTCTCAAAACGCCTTTTGGCGTCCTCTGGTCTAACACCGTTTTGAGACGAGGCTCAAAAGAAAGATGTCTCTGGTGTGAAAAATATCGCATGTATACTTTACACAATTTATAACATTTCAAAGGAGACTTGTAGGTCATAGATAAAAGTGCATTCCATATATTTTATAAATATATCTTTTTAACTGTTGTAAATTTCCACTGCAATTTTCCATGCCATGATCAAGGTGATGAATAGTTAATATCACTTTCTCAATATTGTTTAGGCTGGCAACACTCTTTACACGAAGTAAAAAGTAAAAAACGTGCATCCCCAAAATATGCATGCAAGCACACGCAGCCATACACACTGGCACAAACACACATATATATGCACTTAGACATGCAGGCATATGAACATGTGGAGTAGCACTTACACAAAATGCACATGTGCACATATGAACAAAGATCCCCCGTATAGCCATTAACAGACTGTTAGGGCAAATGTTGGCTAGGTTGCACCTATGAAGGCCAGCATGGTGCATGAGGGGGTGGCTCACCAGCACCCTGCCTGCCCACCTTTGTCTCCCCAGTGGTGATATTTATATATAGATACATCTTTGAAATAAAAATATAATTCAAGCAAATAGGAATGTTGCCGTAATAATATAGGACGCAACATCTCTGAAAAATAAACGTCCTTTTTATCTTAGGTTTTTGGTTTATAATCTATCTTGTTAGTTTTGTGTGTATGTTGAACGTCTTTTACGCTGTATGTAACCAACCGTGCTAATCAGAGGTGCGGGGGGGGGGACGACAATCTAAACATAACAATCAATGTAGCAAATGACCTTAATCACAAATACACCGTGGCATCAAATATATCTGTGAAACTTTCTTCGTTCTCTAAATCATGAAAAAGAATACACTTTACAGTTAACATTTGTTACACTGAATTACATAACAATAAATAAAAAACATTGAACCCCAAACAAATTTAAATATGATCTTCCCTGTTCTTGGATACTGTGATATATTAGGATATATTTAATGAGCCTAGCATATACCAATATCAATCAAATGAAAGACAGTAATTTACATTTGCATTTATTTAACATTTTCGAACTTACTCCATCAAGTATATTTCAATGACAAATACGTGATTTGAAAAAAAGTTTACCAAATATGGTTTGACAGGTTCAGAGCCATATTTGTATTATTTGATTGCATCCTGCTACTCTTATGCTTGAAGGTTTAATTGTTAACAGCTTGGTGCACCATTACTTTAGACAAACGGGCAGTGGTCACATTTGGAAAATAAACTATCAACATAGCCATCTCATTATTAAACGAGACATGCAACATAGCCTCGGTCGAACAACTCTGGAAAAGCTGATGCAGACAAACGTATAAACTTACCGATAAAAATCTTCATAGAAACGGCCCCTGAAGTCCTGCTGTATGTGGCAATTGAGTGCCTCCGGAAAGTCATCTAGGTTAAGATGAAAACCCAAGTACCAATCAAGTTGTTAAGTAAAGGAAAGTTATTGTAATGCAGTTTTTTTTTATAATTTAACACAAACGGTGGAAAATAATGTGTACCTTTGCTTTTAGCTTCATAATATGTTCTTGAAAAAAGAACCACTGTTACTTCATGACTGCAGTTTTTGTCCTGAAAAATAAACAGCTTTCACCTTCACAATAAATTTGAAACTGCATGTAGCTCAGCTTAATTTAAAAATAAACTGCTTCTTCTGCAAATGTCTACAAACAGAGTAATGGAAAACTAAATTATGGGTGGTTGAGATTAGTTACCTTCCATTTTGTAAACAAATCAGTTAAAAACCCATTCACAGCCTTTTCAAAGTACAGGTCACCTGAAACACAAATAACGATTAATGAAACAACAACAACAACCATTAAGGTGTATGCCAAAGTCTAGACATACGAAATTTGTGAGATAGTGATTTTGAAATCTGTTCTCCATTCCAGTAATATTTTTTTGTAAAAAGAAATCGTGCATTGCAATTGTGTAACTGACCAGATCTTTTGAGTTGAAACCATTTGATAATTCTCTTGTATGTCTATTCATTATGAAGCAGGATATTAATACTAACTGGATATTAAAATGATGAAAAGGGAGCATGAGAAACATGTTTATTACACACTGAAAAGGGTGAAACGGAATGTCTTACCAGAGATGTTGAAGTCCCACATTTCACAACACATCTGGATGAAAATGTAAACCATTGCCGATGTCGAACGAAAAACAACCTGCAAAAAATGTGAACAAATTTTAAACTAATTCAGTCATTCAAATTAAACATTTGTAATTAAAATACCAAGTTGAGATCTTCAAGTAAAATAAAGCAATGTATAAGTAAATATCTACGTTTAACATTACTTGTGATTAATTTACATTTTCCGATATTATTTAAAGTACAAATTGTTTGGTGACGCTGGGTTGGCAGTGGTGCACAAGTACAATTAACAACAAAACTCACACTAATCAACAACACTGCCTTCAAAGAAAAAATACATAATCGGACATGTTTCAGGCAATGACCCTTTGTGGTTTATGTGCTATGAAGGGCCATTTCCAGAAATGTGACTTATTACATCTTTTTTTCTCAAGGTGTGTTGAATTTTGCTGTGTTTAGTAGTCTGAAAAACCTTTTCAGTAATATGAATGTCAATGATTGACAGAAGAAAAGCTTTACTAAATCTGAAAACTTTTTTTCAGTAGGGTCTTTATTGGCATGTTTGGCCAATACCATTCATGTGGGGGGAAACCAGAGAATACAGAGAAAACCCATGGGAATGATGGGGTCACATTCAGCACTGCCATTCCCTGGCCTTCCTGCAGCCCAATGTTTACAAAAACCTGGCAAGTCCTGGTGGTCACACATAAGCATTAGTGGACTAAATCCTGCATGGCTTCCAAGATCTGATGAGATCAGCTGAATTAAGGGTAATTTGGTCATGAGTACAAATATTACAAAGAAACGATCATCTGTGCATCAACTGGTCACCTCTTTATAAGTAATCAAATGCTCTCCTCAAAGTTATACTCAAAAATAAATAAAATCCACAAAACAAATCTAATTCATGAAACATTTCCCTGTTCAGAAAAAGTAATTGATGAACAGTGCTGCCTTAGAGCAGCGTTTCCAAAACGTCGTGATTTGATGCTCTATTACATTGCAGAATGGTTTTAAATGAGCCTTGGATTTAAATAAATAAACTAAAGATAGACCACAATAAAAATCTGCTTGGGAAATGGCAACAGAAGAAACTTACAACCTGGAATCATTACTTACTCTGGTATCCTCAGAGATGAACCCACAGGTGACTTTCTCTCCCTTGACCCACAGTTCACTGGCCTGGGCCCTGAAACATGACACACAATGAATATAAAGGTAATGTCTTAGTCAACCAGGCTGTGACATTGAAATGCAACCGAGCAATATCATATGAACTTTAAAAAGATCTGGACAAATTCAACATTGGAATATTATACTATACTTCAAAACAAAAAACTTCCAGACTATGTCCTGAATAATTATAGTTTTAATTAAAACATCATTATCAGCAAATCCATACAACAGTATAATTGCATGCTAATAAACGAAATATATAAGCCACATGTAATTCTCTATAAGAACTTACATACCATCTTAAGAATCAGGTCAAATCACACTTTCAACAGAAAATGTAACACTTACCTAATCCCTGCAAATTCCACCTTCTGTGTGATGTATGCACATGTGCTGACCTTTAAAAACAAAGGCAAAATAATAGTTTAACCAATACGAACATCGAGGTAATGTTTCATAAACTGCATAATAACATAGTTTATATCTTGACTTAAAGCTTTCGTGACTGCAGTTTAGTTTGTGTTTTACCAGACTTTTCTTGAGTCTCCACATATCACTGCGGCTGATGTATTGATCCTTAAAGGTAAGCTCCAACAGGTCAAGTGTAACATCCTAAAAACAAGCAATTCAACAATTAAAACTGTGTTGTAAAGGAGAGAAAAAGTCAATGCTGTTCCAAATGAGCTTACTTAGTTTATGGCATACCTATGTTACAAAGAGGCTAAAAGCTAAATTTTTTAATGACATTTTACATCTTGGAATTACTGGCGAAAAGTGTGTTTACGCTCCAACACACCAGTGTGCTGAAGTAGTAACTAATTGGAATGTTTTGTTTACGTGATAAACCTTACTAATTGGATGTCAGGAGGTAGGCGGGTTTGACATTAATATTTACACGATCTAACAAAAACACTATTATGTATTTGACGTCCTATTTAAAAGTTGGGTAAAAGTCCACCCCAAAAACGTCTAATCACCAGTATCTATAACTTGGAATACTCTTGAAAAGTCAAATGTCCATGCCTAGGCAGTGAAACATTGCATACAAACGACAATACTTAGGACTTGATAGTTCAACTTTGCTTGATAACAGTTCGTGGCGAAAAACACACGGAGTAATGAATAATTTTAATTATTTTGGACAGGTCATGTTCCTTAGTTGCCCAATATGCTAACCCCCCCCCCCCCCCAATTGATTATCCTATTCCTAGATGGAAATGTGTTATCGTCAGTTATATACACACATGCAATGCAGTCGTTTCTTTAAACACAGTGGTTTTCTTGGCAATAATGTTTGATTAAAAAAACTAGCATTTTTTTTTGTAAAACACCATTCACAGCATTTTTATTTGTATAAGATGCGATTCAAGCTGCAATATTCAAATTATGCAGCTACCTTTTAACCACAAGCTGTCAAATGTGTCTTGAAAAACAACAGATATAAAGTAACGCTGCAAATTTTCAACTGAGAGAAAATGCGATTTGAAAAAATATTACTTACACTGGGTTCAACAACATTGACAAAAACATCCTGGTAGGCACGTAGTTTAAATACACCTGCAACTGACTGGTCCACGCTGACAGTCTCTAAAAAGCACACACATATCGTATGTTCATTAAAATAATTGTCTTACAATACGTACTATACATATGTACATTTAAAAGAATATCCATGCAATGTTAAAGTGTTCAGCATTGTAAACGCCAATGGAGTGCACGGTATGGGTGTGCACTTCTGTACAAACCTTTTTGTAGGTCTTCCTTTAACGATTTTACTTGGAGTAATAATGGGCTTCAAAAAAAATATATGAACAGGGAATTATTAGGAACGCACAAAATTTACAACATGAGTACAACAAAAACTGTTAACAAATCTAAGCCATATATTGGCTTTACAGAAAGACCCAAATAATATGAATTCCTGCAGTCACGAAAGCTGTAAGTCAATATTTAATTCTGAGTACATTTGGTGATTGAGGGGCTCAGGGATTAAAGGAGTGCAATAGTCTGAAGTTTTAGCTACCCGTGGCACTCAAGCATAGAAAGTCAATAATCTCTGTCTGGTCGGCAAAGACTGCACAAAAAAACGATCAAACAAAATGTGTGCTTCACTCATTATGATTAATTTCTGGTCAGAGACTTACAAAAATCAGTTTGATCCCACATTAAATATTCAGGGCATTAAAAGAGATCCGTCCCTTGTGTTAAACGACGTCACAGAAGTACTGTGACGTTATCTTTTGGCAAAGTGCAATTCACTAATAAGTCCGATTTATCACGGCGACAAAATCCGTACTGCAAGTTGCGAACGAAAGTCCCATGCACTACCAGCTGCAGTTCCGAATTTTAATGCTTTTATTTCACGGAAAAATGCCAACAGAATTAGAATTTAGATATACAAAAAAGGTAATTAAATGTAACACAATGTACACGAAATTAATAGTCCCAGACAATGTCAGTGATTGTCACTGTGAACAATGATTACGTGTTCAAAAGATCCTTACACTTTCAATTATAATTTTGTCAATAATTAGGAAGAGCGATTTTGCAAAATGGCTCAAAACAATGCACCAGCACAAGTAAAGCTACTTTTGACAAGTAAACTATTACCGGTATATTTCAGTCCTGTATTCATCCACTAACAGGTAAAGTCCTCGCCACGCCGTTATGGTTATGGGGTGTTTTGTAGCATACTTCAGCATGCTGATCAGCGTGGGTTGAAGGATGGGGATCCACAAACCGGTTCAGATATCACTCGCCAGTAATTTTTGATTCGGTCAGGAATCAAACTCAGGTTGTCAGGTTTGCAGTGCAGTGCTCCAACCACTGTGGCATCGCTTTATCCCGATTAAAATTATCCTGCACAAATTCTTGAAACTGCATTTTTTAAGACAGCTAAAGATACTGTTATACATTACCATATAAATTCAAATAAAATATCACTCAATGCGTTATATCTATGGTACCTGGTGTAGGCCAATCAGTTTCAAGGACAATGCATATATTATCAGAGCATTTTTTTCATGTTTTGCCACGTGTGGTTTATTCAGACTTTATGGCTTGCAAAAGGTGGTGTTTGAACATCTTAACACCTGTTTCATTGCCAGAAAGGGTAAAACCTAGTCTTATTTTTGATCATCAATGCTTTATATTGGCTAAAGTTAAACTGTGCATTTGACAATAACGAATGGGTTAAGAAAGGCTATTGTTTACATTCCATTCTCACCTGTACTCATCATCTGGGTGAGCAATTTCCAAAATATCGCCAATCTTAACATTTGGAAATACTTTTGGGTTCACTACCACCTCTTCGTCTAGTAAAAGAGAAATACAGGCGTTAATCAGTGAATAATCATCACACGTTTAATCCACTGCTCGCGTAGCCGCTATATCTTTGACAGATAACAAATATGTAAGGCATGTGTTGAGATTAATTTTGTTGAAAAAATACACTGCTTACCACTTTCGTGAAAACCCTTTTTATGAACCCAAAGCTTGTAGAGTTTTCCGGTTTTCATCTCGACAGCACGTCTAAAATGTCATGTTTAACAAGGGAGAGCCATAAGTTACAGAGCATGTCATTACCACGTCTATTTTTACTGCTGGATGAAGGTAGACATGAACGAGATAATTTCAAACCTCAACTTTGACCAGTGTGGGGATGCATGACTCGAGTTACATTAAGTCAGGAGGAAAACGTGTATTGTATAAGATAGTAGTAAACAAATCACATTCAAACCCACCCTAAACTCTCCAATTAGCAAGGTTGGTTACGTACGGTGCGAAAGTACAACATACTTGCACAAACCATGTGTACGATACCGAATCGTACGTATGAATCGGTTCATATTCTGCATACGCACGATACGGTCATGATACAATGAGATTGTGCCACCAAAACAAAGGACGATCCTTGGAGGAAAGAGCATCGATCCTTGCATAAAATCGCGACTGGGAATCGTGATAACTGGCTGTGCTGATCTGGAAGGGGAGTACAATTATGCTCTTAAGGCCTCGTTATTCCTATACAGTATATAATCATAGGCGTTGTTTTGTTTTACTTTACAGGTTAATTGTAGCAGCAGCAGACTTGAACAGTCCACAACATACGCCAGCATTTAAGCGTGTTTGTACCCCTCCCCCCGCCGCTTTATACACGTTCATCACCATCATTATCACCACAACAAAACAAAGTATTACGAGGAAGGCTTTGTTTCACTCCGTCATTCACTGTAAGAGGCGCCCAGCACGGGCAGAGCGGGGATGGTACCGACGTGGCCGACCCAGTGCCCCGGACTGGAAGCCCGGTTTGGCGGGCAAGCTCGCTAGGCAAAGCCGAAGGATGCCCGAGGAGTCATAGGCCGCAAAAGTCCGCTCTCGCGAAAAATTAAAAACCTTACAGGAAATCTCCGTCGATGTGACAATAACCGTCGAGCCGCTTATTCCCAACTCTGTCGCGTTACGTGCGACGCAGTGCCCAGCAACTTTTATTTACCCCCTTTCCCCTCCCCTCATATTGCACCACTCTCGCGAGACGCCGGCCGTACGGAGCGCCTAAAAAAAATACCACACGAACGTCCCCGCATTTGGTTGAGCAAGCAGCGCCGTGACGTGAAGCCTCTACGTCACGCCCAGTGACGTGCCACGCGACCTCGGCCAATAGGAATCGTCTGTAAAGCACGTGGCGGGAATTTCAAACGATCGTTTGCGTCAACATTCGCAGCTGGTAAATGGCCACGTGGCCCAAGAGGGCCCGCTGTGAGCCCGCTGTATGCACTTGGCCGTTTCATTAACCCGGTGTGCGGTTGGCAGAAAAAAAGCAATGCAGCAAAGTTAATGGTACGTACGGTACTTCTGTTTACGTGACAACCCTTACTAATTGACTGACTCGAGTGGTGGCGGGTTTAACGACACATTTATATTTACGCGATGTAACCCAACAAAAAAAAAAAACCCCTATATTATACTTCTGTGCTGCTCGCCTTCACCAACCCGAATTGACCAGCGTGGCAAAGTTATGGTCAAGTAATCACCAGTGGGTTGACATGTTCACATGACATTGACTTTTCCAAGACAGAGGTTCTTTGTAAGCCATCTGGCTACCATGAGAGATTCGTTCATGATGCTATCGACATATACAAGCACAGAGACAATTTCAACCGAGAAGATGGATTCTGGCTTAGCAATCATTGGAAAGATTTGAGAAACCATTTCAGGTCTTAATTGATTGTTCATGCTTACAGTGGCTTTCCGACAGCATACATTAATTTTTCGTCTCCCCCCTCCTCTTTTCAGAACATAGATGGACTCGTCCTTCTAAATAAACTGCCAAATCGCTGCACGTGGCGCTGACGTTTTTTATAAATAAATAAATACACCGTTTAAAAATAAATAAATTTATGCAAACCGACACACCTGATGACGACCGTTTGTGTTATGGTCGAAACGTCGTGAGAATTTTTATTCTTTTATATATATTTCATTATTTTATTATTTCCCTTCAACGTGACTTTACCGAAAGAGCTAAGAATATGTTAGCCTAGGCAGAGCCATAACGACCTTTCGCCTGAATCCCATGTAAGTGATCTGTGCTGGCAACTTGCTGCTCGTCACAATAACCTCGTGCGCCGCTGCCAATTTCAATTTACTGGCATAACTTTGGATAGATACAAAGCGCACATTGGCTTACCGACGTCCTAGCACAGGGAGTGAAACGCTGGAAATCATGCCGAACAACGCGTGGTACAATATCGCAGTTAGTTACTTGGTTTATTTTTATTTCTGTAATCAAGTTTCGATGGTGTAACCAGGTCCCCATCGACAATTAGCATTTATTGCTATTGGTTTTTACCTGTGCCAAAATAACATTTGGGATGAGGGACTAAAGGATAAAAAAATATATGGACTGAAGCACTGTATCAATATCTGATGCGAAAATAAGACAGAAAATAGTTGAGACGTGGCAAGGTAATAATGGTCTTGGTGTTGACGCTAGTGACAAGCGTGAAGTAAAGCATAAAGTACATGCTGTACTCTTCTTGGTTCTTTCGGTAAAGTGACGTAGAAGGGAAATAATAAAATAATTAAAATAAAACATAACAAAATAAAATTATCACGACGTTTCGGCCACAACACAAGCAGCCGTCTTCAGGTGAAGAAACAGAACTGTCGGGAAGTCATGGGAACGCTGTCTTCCCGACAGTTCTGTTTCTTCAACTGAAGACGGCTGCTTGTGTTGTGGCCGAAACGTCGTGATAATTTTATTTTATGTTTTATTTTTATTATTTTATTATTTCCCTTCTACGTGACTTTACCGAAAAAACCAAGAAGATGAATCCATGCAGTCACGAAAGCTTTAAATCAAAATGTACATGCTGTCCTGTTAAGACCTTGGTGTTGAAAAGGACAACTCATGACTCGCAGTGCGGGCTCAAGATACCTTTTATTTTCGTTTCATCGCTCGCACACCCTGCCTCACCAAGCTATTTCGAGATGGTGTTCATGTTGCTCTATGTTAAGACCATGGTACTAATCGGGGCAGGGAAAATTGTGAATTAGTCGTACATAATCAATTCTGGTTCCATAACTCTGGCTTCATCTCAACGAGTTCTTACAGAAAGAAAACTTGTAGTTCTCTGATGAGTTTTCAGGTTGTACCGCGTGATGATCGACAAAGTCCTACGTTTCTATCCAAGTGCTGGGAGTTTATACAGGAAGTGACATATGGAGTCAAACGGCAGACATGCTGAATAATCTGTGGTACAACCTGAAAACATCGGAGTGCTTCACCGGGTAACCGCAAAAACCTACACAACTTTGGTAGTCTTACGGAGTGACTCAACCCTGCAAAAATAATGCTTAATTTCAATCTCTTACTCAGGGCCATGAACATAAAAGCACAGCCACACACTCATTTGACTTACTGATTACAGTTAATGAACATTCAGTTCTGTTTGCTGTGTTTATTTTCGAGCACACCATTTCCAGCCGTGTTACTTATACTCACCCAAATTGGGAATGAAGAGGTTATGCGTGTGGTATTTTTATTTGTCTGTTTAGCTTACTAGAACTGTAGTTCACCACCTAGCCAGTGAACTGGAGCACGTACACCAAGCCCTCAAGATGAATGGATATTCAGACTACACAATCCGTAAAGCTATCACCCCAACCGTTGGGAAAGAACCATCTGAGGCTCAGCTCTCCAATCTTACACTTACATGCAAATTTCATCTTTAGCCCCGCCCATTTACCCTTAGGCTACATCCATCTCAAACCTTTATAGCATCCTGTCTTAGCAGCTCTCCCGCCATATATTTTTCCTGCCTCAGCAGCTCTCCCGCTATATTTTTTCACCTGATGACGATTGCTTGTGTTGCGATCGAAACGTCGTGATATTGTTATTATTTGTATTATTTTTTTATTTCTATGTGGCTTTACCGAAAGACCCAAAGAATATTTATCCCTGCAGTCACGAAAGCTTTAAGTCAAGATAGAACTGTAGTTATTTACAAGCTAGTTTTTTTAATACACTCTATTTGCAATTTTATAACTTGCATAACATCCAAGCTGCATTCATGAAGAAAACTTTCCAGGTTCTCTGGAATTACAGAAACAACTTCCTTCCACCAGATGATGGAGAAAATACATATACGTAATTGCTGTTCATGGAATATGTGCGATGCAGATTGTGAGAGTATATTGTATCTATATTCATGGCATATTGTAAAAATCAAGTAGGGTTCGGTAGGACACGTAACGAGAAAGAACGATTCCATATTGATGATAAAAATTAAGTTTACAGCCATAGAAAGGAACACGTCCAAGAATACGTCTACCAAGGTGATGGAGCTAGGTGGATTGTTGCAATACGGGATCATGAGAAATAGTGACAGTTTGGGGAAGCCTTCATTCAGCAGTGGATTGATTATTGTTGATTTTGATTGCAGGAGAAAAAGAACATGCGTTGTTTTGTTTGAAAGTAATTTCTACATGTATAATGTTAGAGTAGAATGAAACTCTGTATTATTTTTTCACTCTTTACCTGTAACCTGATATCATTGTATTATCTGCACAAATAGTCCTGCTTATCTATGAAAATAATACAATCACATGATGTCAGTGCTTTGAGGAGACCATTTGCAGATGACATAAAGATATGCAGTCTGTGCGGCATGAGGTGCGATGGAATGCTGGCCGCCAACTGTGGAATCAGCCCCTCGTAAATTTCAAATTGTGGAATGGGACTGAGTTTCAACAAAAACAGCTGTCATTCCATGAAAACAAAGTGGAATAACAACTCAAATTCTACTTGGATTGAGCCCAAATACTCTTTCATATGTCTATGTTGTGAATTGGTATATGCATTTCTGTGATTGCTGTACTCTACTCTATCCATAAGGTGACATATTCCATATGTAGAAAAAATTGTTCATTTGTTTTGAGTTCCCTTTAATTACTTGTAACAATTATTAGTCTTCATATATATAAATAACTGTACTCTTATTAGTGTACTAAAGTAATTGCATGATGAATGTAATATATTTCGATTTAAAGCTTTCGTGACTGCAATGATTCATCTTCATTGGTTCTTTCGGTAAAGTCACGTAGAATGAGAATAAAATAATAAATTGATAAAATAAAATAACACAATAATATTCTCACGACGTTTCGGCCACAACACAAGCGGCCTTCATCAGGTGAAGGGACGAGACTGTCTGGTAGGACAGCGCTGGAGTGAAAGAGCCACGTTCAGATCACGGCTTTTAAGCTGTGTGAGAGGAACAAAGCGCCTTGACAAAGTAATTAGCATATAATTTAGCATTGAAATGGCTGAATGATTAGCTTGTGACTGGTCACAGAAATAGTTATGTTAAAAGTTAAAGCATACACATCCGCAGAGGCACCCCTTGACAATGGAATTAGCATAGAATTTAGCATTGAAATAGCTAAGTTAAAGCATACACATCCGCAGAGGCACCCCTTGACAATGGAATTAGCATAGAATTTAGCATTGAAATAGCTGAGTGATTAGCTTGTAACTGCTCACAGAAATAGCTACGTTAAAGTCAGACCATACACATTCACCGAGGCACTTAGTACAAATCAAACAGGAGATTTTAGCATTGAAATAACTAGGCGAATTTAGCATTGAAATAACTGAGTGATTAGCTAGTGACTGGTCACAGAAATGACTATGTTGAAGTCAAGGCCTACACATCTGAGCTATTCACAGTACTATATAGTGAACCAATAAAAACTAAAATATAAATTACCTTAATGTTATCAATAAACTCTATATTCTCCAATCAGCTAAGCTACCAACAATAAGTCGTTATATATCACAATGCTATATGGCGAAAAAATGGGTGGATTCTTACCCTCAACTTTAGCACCACGGATAGCTACGGGCCCCGTTCAGACGGACGAGTTCGTCCATGGTTGGAACAGAGGAGGGGGAGAGAGACAGCTGCGAGGCCCTAGTATACTCCATGTTGTAAAACCATACCATTAACCGTGGTGTGAGAGGTATTAAGAGGCAATGCTGGCGAAAGAGCTGCGGTCTGAAGGTCATCGTAAAAATACAATTAATTAAGAACAGAAATGATTTAAAACATCTTTCCAGTGGTTACTAAGCCAGAATCCATCTTCTCGGTTGAAATTGTCTCTGTGCTTGTATATGTGAATGGCCTCATGAACGAATCTCTCATGGTAGCCGGTTAGTTTGCAAAGAACCTCCGTCTTGGAGAAGTCAATGTCATGTGAGCCCACTGAATTATAACAGTGATCTGCCACGGCAGAGGAGTTCGCCCTACCGTGTTTCAAGTCTGCTTTATGTTCGCGGATGCGGTCCGAGATATGTCTTTTGGTTTCTCCAATGTAGCTACTACCACAGAGGCACTTTAGTTTGTAAACGCCCGGGTACTGTATGTCTGGAACAGCATCTTTTACAGATGGAACTAAATCACGGATTTTATGTACTGTGTTGAATCGGACCTGGATCTTGTGTTTATTCAGGATTTTGGAGATCTTTTTAGTGACCCCTGCAATGTAGGGTAAGGTGATGGTTTTGAGTGGCTCCACAAGAGGATCCTTCTTCATGACTGGAGTGATGGCTTTGCGGATTGTGTAGTCGGAGTAGCCATTAGCCCTGAGAGCCTGGTGTACGTGCTTGAGTTCACTGGTAATGTGTTCCTGGTCGGAAATGCATTGGGCTCTATGGTATTAATTAAGACATCCAAAAAGGGTAGTTTGCCATCTTTTTCGACCTCCATGGTAAATCTGATGGCTGGGTGTATGGAATTGATGTGGTCGCAGAATTGGTCTAGAGCAGGCTGGCCATGTGGCAAGATGACAAAGGTGTCATCAACGTACCTCTTCCATAAGGTCGGGCGTAGAGTGGCAGTCTGGATGGCGTCAGTTTCAAATTTTTTAAAAGGAGACATGAATAATTAAAAGGAGACATGATGGTTCAATGAGCCACTCTGTCTACAGGAAAGCTACCCATACAGATGCTTACTTGAAACCGGATTCCCACCACCATCCATCCCAGAAGAACTCCCTCATCAAGACTCTATACCATAGAGCCCAATGCATTTCCGACCAGGAACACATTACCAGTGAACTCAAGCACGTACACCAGGCTCTCAGGGCTAATGGCTACTCCGACTACACAATCCGCAAAGCCATCACTCCAGTCATGAAGAAGGATCCTCTTGTGGAGCCACTCAAAACCATCACCTTACCCTACATTGCAGGGGTCACTAAAAAGATCTCCAAAATCCTGAATAAACACAAGATCCAGGTCCGATTCAACACAGTACATAAAATCCGTGATTTAGTTCCATCTGTAAAAGATGCTGTTCCAGACATACAGTACCCGGGCGTTTACAAACTAAAGTGCCTCTGTGGTAGTAGCTACATTGGAGAAACCAAAAGACATATCTCGGACCGCATCCGCGAACATAAAGCAGACTTGAAACACGGTAGGACGAACTCCTCTGCCGTGGCAGATCACTATTATAATTCAGTGGGCTCACATGACATTGACTTCTCCAAGACGGAGGTTCTTTGCAAACTAACCGGCTACCATGAGAGATTCGTTCATGAGGCCATTCACATATACAAGCACAGAGACAATTTCAACCGAGAAGATGGATTCTGGCTTAGTAACCACTGGAAAGATGTTTTAAATCATTTCTGTTCTTAATTAATTGTATTTTTACGATGACCTTCAGACCGCAGCTCTTTCGCCAGCATTGCCTCTTAATACCTCTCACACCACGGTTAATGGTATGGTTTTACAACATGGAGTATACTAGGGCCTCGCAGCTGTCTCTCTCCCCCTCCTCTGTTCCGACCATGGACGAACTCGTCCGTCTGAACGGGGCCCGTAGCTATCCGTGGTGCTAAAGTTGAGGGTAAGAATCCACCCATTTTTTCGCCATATAGCATTGTGATACATAACGACTAATTGTTGGTAGCTTAGCTGATTGGAGAATATAGAGTTTATTGATAACATTAAGGTAATTTATATTTTAGTTTTTATTGGTTCACTATATAGTACTGTGAATAGCTCAGATGTGTAGGCCTTGACTTCAACATAGTCATTTCTGTGACCAGTCACTAGCTAATCACTCAGTTATTTCAATGCTAAATTCGCCTAGTTATTTCAATGCTAAAATCTCCTGTTTGATTTGTACTAAGTGCCTCGGTGAATGTGTATGGTCTGACTTTAACGTAGCTATTTCTGTGAGCAGTTACAAGCTAATCACTCAGCTATTTCAATGCTAAATTCTATGCTAATTCCATTGTCAAGGGGTGCCTCTGCGGATGTGTATGCTTTAACTTAGCTATTTCAATGCTAAATTCTATGCTAATTCCATTGTCAAGGGGTGCCTCTGCGGATGTGTATGCTTTAACTTTTAACATAACTATTTCTGTGACCAGTCACAAGCTAATCATTCAGCCATTTCAATGCTAAATTATATGCTAATTACTTTGTCAAGGCGCTTTGTTCCTCTCACACAGCTTAAAAGCCGTGATCTGAACGTGGCTCTTTCACTCCAGCGCTGTCCTACCAGACAGTCTCGTCCCTTCACCTGATGAAGGCCGCTTGTGTTGTGGCCGAAACGTCGTGAGAATATTATTGTGTTATTTTATTTTATCAATTTATTATTTTATTCTCATTCTACGTGACTTTACCGAAAGAACCAAAGAAGATGAATGTAATATAATTGAACTAATTCAAGTTTTACCTCGTTTACACATTTCAGCAAGTTTAATCAGTACTGAGTAATTAACTAAAGTATAGTGTACTGAATTTCGAAACGAGATACATCATTTTTTTAGTATGTTTTCATCTATAACCAGGTAAGAGCCCAATGAGACCAAAAGTGGGTTACAATTACCTGGGTAAAAAAAAATATACGCAAAGCTAAATACAAGGTGTTGTATAAATCGAAAACAGTAGCACAATGCAACGGTGGATACTACTTAAACGTGTTTAAAACAAGAATCAAAGCAGTGGTTGAAGATGTAAGCATTTGCAGCTTATTAAAAAATAAATACTTCTGACTTAAAGAATATAAAAGCTTCTTGAAGATTGATAGATTACAAATGTAACGCAGATGCAATGCGTTTCATTAATAACATTTTAAATCAGTGTATTAACTGCTATAACATATACATCGGAGAATGGATATTGATGAGGAAAATGGAATGCACCATGGCTGAGAATCAAACCCTGTCATTGCGTGTGTAAGAATTCAATTTCGAATTGGATGTAGGGTCCAAAGTATTAATGGCATAGCCTTTCCCTGCATGTTATTACAATCCACTTGTTTTTTTTAAAACGTCTTCATCAATAGTGTATTTGTTCAAAATGTACGAAAAAAATCGGTAAAGTAATGTATTTTAGAAGGGGTCACATTTGAACCAACACTTTAAAATAAAATTTTACATTTTACAAATGTATTATAATTATTGCAATGACGGCTCATAATATATTCTGTACAGTGACTTGAAATGCAATACTTTTACCATGAAAACATTGTATGGTACTTAGCTGGAAATGTGAACCTGGACATTTTCCGTTTTATAAAAAATTATAAAATTCTCAACATAAGGTGACCTATTAAAAAAAAACGATCTAAAATATATGTAACATTGTCTGAGCAATACAATAGCTCATAAGTTTGTATTCAACTGGGGGAAACCACAAATTTTGTTAGTTTAACATGCAGGCTTTAGCGACCATAATAAATGTGTCGTTAAACCTGCCACCACCCAACAGAACCAATTAATAAGGTTTATCACGTAAACAAACGTATCAATTAGTTACTCGTTCAGCACACCGGTGTGTTGGAGAGTTAAACCACAACAACTACAACATATAATAATAGGGGTTTTCCCCTTTTTTCTGGCAACAAAACTGAAACCTTTTTACAAGGATTCATGTCTGCATTAAGCACAATACCTGCAGTCAAAATGCAAACAAAAAACATACTATGATAATATTTGCATTGTCCTTGAAACACCAAGGGCCGTCCCTTGGTGTGGACCAATCAGTTTCTCATTTACAATGCATATATTATCATAGTATGTTTTTTTTGCATTTTGACAGCAGGTATTGTGGTTAATGCAGACATGAATCCTTGTTAAAAGGTTTCAGTTTTGTTGCCAGAAAAAAGGGGAAAAACCCTATTATTATATTTTGGTACTGGCAAAGGAGGTCTAATGATGAACTACAATATATTTACAAATCGAGTAAATTGTAAATGTTGTGGGTTTACTCTCCAACACACCGGTGTGCTGAACTCGTAACTAATCGGCATTTGTGTTTACGTGACAAACCTACTTGGTTGTATCGGGTGGTGGTGGATTTTACGACACATTTCTATTTATGTGATCTAACCCAAAACCCTCTATTGTGGATGCATTTTGTTATCTTACAAAAACTGAAATTGCGTACTTGGAAATTTAGATTGGAAATTCCATGCCCTCCCCCCTCTTCTGCTGCTGCCGTGCCCCTTGCTTTCTTTGGCCCCTCCCCCCACCTCTACTGCTTATTTGAAGCCTCTGTCTGTTCATCCCTCCGTCTCCTTTTTCTTGCTTCTCTGTCCGTCTTTCCTCTTCTTACCTCTTGTTGTCCCTGTCTATGTATTTCTGCTGCCTTGTACCTCGTATTTGTTCACTCTGTCTATGCTGGTATGTTCAACCCAGAGGATGAACACGAAATTTAGCACTCTTTCTGAAATTCGTGGTCTGCCAGGCAAGTGTCTAACTGTGTCGTTGGCCGACTGGTTTTGCATCACGTAAGTTTTTCTTAGGTTTGTTGAATTCTCGTCTCTCATCTTCTTGTTGTATTTACCTCCGTGCAGTTTAACGCTCTCTATGTGTTGCGTTGATGTCACCCTATGTGCTATTTGTTTTTTACACCTGATGAAGATCGCTTGTGTTGCGGTCGAAACGTCGTGATTGATTTATTTTAATATAATTTTATGGTATTTCTACATACGTGACTTTGCCGAAAAAAACAATGAGCAATTCCATGCCGTTGGTGGAAAATCTTCGTTCCCATTTGTGTGGGTCATGGAAATTGTCAGTGCGGGTTGATGAAGGTTGGGAGGTGAGACCTACTTCAGATGTTAACTCGCCATTGAAACATAATTTCCGGGTCGCTAGGCTCACTGCACGACCAATACCCCTTATTATTATTATTACTTCATGACCTTTGAGAGCAAATACAAAGTGTGTATCCTTGAGCATGATTTTAACTTTCCGTTTATGAGTCAAGAACTCTAGGATGGTGATTAAGTGAAGGATATGGCCAAAACCGTTACAAACATGAAACTTAGCACGAATATTTATATTCATATGCCTTAAACATTGTTTGATATGGAACCACCACCAACGCTCCTCCTAGTGGTCCAATTAGGAACCTGAATGTTTTGCAAAGCATTTCGCTGTAACACTCAGATGCATCAAAACTGTTTAATTGCTCATTAATTGTCGATAAGGTTACAATAACATGAACACATTTAGTGATTGTCTATTGCGGTATTCTATTAAATAAGCATAAACCAACTACATACTCCAAACTGGTTGACCAGGGTAATAAGCAACCCAAACACACGACAGTGTTTATTGCCACTGAATAGCCCTAACAGAACCAATTTTTTCACATCACTACCTCTTGTATAATCTAATGCAATATCAAATTATCAGTGATAGCGCTGACATTTCTCAGTGATATTTCACTGTTCATCGTGACGGGGTTTCCCATTTACTCAGAGACAGTGACGAGAGCGATAATTAATCTCCTTTACACAAGACCCCTGGACACTTCATACTTGTTCATATTTTGTGATTCGTTGTTGTTGCGTGTAGAGCATTGTTCTCTAACTCTCGGCTCTTTTGTGCTGCTTCTGGTCTATCAATCGCCCATTATCTAAGTGCTATTGGATTGTCTGTCCTTGCGAATACACCTCCTCGTTTCACTCGGGCGTTTGACTCGCTCATGTGCCCGATCCAACAGCCACAGCGAGAGAAATGTTTCTTTTGTGGCACAAATTGTCCAGAGCAGAGCTCGTGGTATAGAGCTGAGTGTATTTTCTAATAAAGAACACATAAAGGAAGTCTTCCTCGTGTGGGCTGACAGCCACCTTGCGTAGCTGATGTGATCAAAGGTAAACCAACCACAACATTATCTTGGCCAGTGATTCCACACACTCTGCAAAATGTGCTCCTCGAAGTGCTTTAGTATGCACAGCTCTCGTTCTAGTGCAAGCAACCAATGCTTAAACTGGGCTTGTTGAGCTGACATTTCCTTATAGCAAGCTGTGAACACCAAATGTATATTTTTTCTCCATTTGGCACAGTTTCTATGTAATTATCATATTCCCGATGCTGCAAGATGTAGATGGCAGCTGCTGTTATCTGGTGGACATGCCTTGTTACAGAGAGATGTCTTACAATATCAGTAGCACTCATGGCATTTGTACACCCACCGTCTACAAGCCGGTCTTCTAAGATAGTGCTCCAATATATTTTCGGGTTGTACCGTGTGTTGTCCAGCATGATATCCTAAATGTCACTCCACGTGCTGGGAACCTCTTTGTGAACCGAAGATCCCAGCGTGTAGAGTGAAAAGTTGAACATTTTGCCGAACAATGTGGTACAATCTGAAAACACGTCGGAAAGTTTTACAACAAAACCACGAAAACCTACACAGGCATCTCTTCGGATCCTAAATGCTGCCATTTTAATATGCAGTCCATAAACTATTTTGAGGAACATGTCTTCTCCACGTGTGTCTGGAGAGTTTCACTGGCTTTTTTTTTTGCAACAGCAAAGAGTGGTTAATCCATTACAAGCACTAGAACCTGTTTGGATTCGGGTAATTAACAACAGCCTTGGGCCACATTCATGGAACGCAGTAACTGATTGCATTCTCTAGAAACAAAAATACGATAGTAGCGCGGCAATAGTTGCTCTGGAACCTGTGCACGGTGGGCCCAGTGAAGATATGCTGCCCACGATAAAATGTAATATTTGTCAAGTTATGGTTTTACAACTATCTGCCTCGGATGTTTGAGCAATTCATCTGCTTTGCCGAAAGCATTGGGCACCGGTGATCAAGGATATTAAGAAAATGGCAGCCAAATAATGGAATGCATGGAGATTAAAGTATTGGGCGCCAAGGAGATTAAATTAATTCTCGGTGGATTGCTACATTGCAGAATTGTGAGAGATGGTGGTGGTTTACGGAGGCCTTAATTTAGAAGAGGATTGACCATGGCTGATGATGATGATGCATGCGTTGGGTAGAATGGCCACTTCAGATGTGACCGGTTCAACTGCAGGTGGTGCAAACATATGCTTTTATCCTCAGAGATATAGGAGGCACATTAGTATTAGTTGCTGGAATAGGTGTTATTATATTCTTCACTTCTACACCTCCGTCTATCACTGGCATTTCCCAGGCTCTGACTTGAAAAACTACTTTTGAATGCTGCATCAAGGAAGTTCCTGCAGTCATGGGAATGAGTCTGTTACTGTTGTGGATTCATTTTATGGTTAACATTATCATCAACAGGCATTGGTAAAAGAAGACCTTCTTGGCAAGTTTTGAAGGGAAGACTGCACCGTAATCTTTGCACATGGCACACGCAATAATGTTGGCAATGTCTAAGCACACAATCGTAGGGGAAACAACTAAAACAGTCATGTTCTTGTTTCAACATGGGTCTGATGTGTCTCTAGCTCTGTTATTTTGCAGCTTGCCGTTTGTTCTATTTTGTCTACATTTTACAGTATTGCAAGCCAGAAGTTGCGAGATGGTCAGTGGAAGCAGGTGGGCATAGCTGCCCTTCAAGAGACTGTTCTTGGAGGCTTGAGCTATCTAGGTTTATACTGAAAAGTGCTATCACACAAGCTCAGGTTTGTTTCTGGCAGTCATCAGGACTCGTGTCGTTGATAGATTGTTTAAGTTTGCAGACATCGCGATGGATAATTTTGGCTGCTCTTGGCAGGTAAAATACTTCGCAGTCAAAATCTTGCTCAGAGTAATTTCTTATTGTATCTCCAAAGTGATTGATTGAAAAAGGCAGCGATGTAAGACATCGCTGCCTTTTTTTGTCAGTTCTAAAAAAATGCATAAAATTTGGTTCGACATTTTTTTTGGCTTAATTCCAAATTTGAGAATAAAAACAAATATTGGTTTGACTATTACATGTCGGATATTAGTCTCAGTGTTAGGGTAAGTAGGAACTTGCTGCGTGACCAGAGGTCAAATCTGGAGGATAACGTAGTCAAAATAGTAAAAATGCTGAGTACTGAATGTGCATATACTTGAAACATTTGACCGATCTATAAATATGATTTCAACCAACATGCATTTTGTTCTTATCATAAGGAAATATAAAGGTGGTAAAGGTGCTGAAATGAGATTGCTTGCTCACGTAACTGCTGGCGGAAGGGTATTTTTGCCTACTCTTCCACGCTGGTGAAAGAAGGCCTTCTTGGGTATCTTGGCTACATATTTTACAACAGGTGGAAGTACCCATATTTTACCCTGCCACCACATGGGCCCTGCCGACCGCTTAAAATACCCAAAAAATCATTACCACCAGATTACGACTATGATCATGCATATTATGAATATGAAAACGTACAGTGAGAGATTACCATGTTCTTGCATTAAGTCGATATTATTACACATTGAAGCCACGTGCAGGAAATAACAAACCAGGAGCACAGGTTACATGTTTCGTGTAATAAATGTACCCTGGACATTTGGCAGGGACTCCACAAGGGTGCTATTAATATGCAAGTGGCATGTCCCTTTATAACTGCATGCACAGGCAGATTTAATGCATGCCAAGGAGATTGGTGTGGAGGCCTTGAGGGGTCAGGGAGCAGTACCGTACTTCAGTAATGCTGTATCTTACTCATATCACGTCTGGGTGGTGCCTTTACCGTAATAAAACACAATGTTAACACACTGTACAGCCATTAAAACAAATAAATGCTGGGCTGCACATTCATTGAAAAAAAAATAGTTGATTGATAAATGAAAGCAGGGAAACTGCGATGGCTGGTGAATTATGTAGGTTGGCATTTTCGTTCCAATTTACATTTGTGATATACAAACATATCTACCAGTTATGATTGATATCTGCATGCTACTTACAGATTTTTGGGAAATGTGTTAGGGTTCAAACTGAAGAATGTTCAGGGGCTTTTCTGAAAGCATCCATGCACAGAGCAATCCTTCCACCATCTATTGTAATTAACAACATGGGAAGCGTGTTTGTTTATCGGATGCAGAAAGAACCACGAGTCGTAAAATCGATGGGATCAATAACACCATCCAGAGCAGTAACAGCAGCAGCAACAGGGCGCAGCAGCTGTTGCTTCAAACACGTTTTACTTGCATAAATGTCACTCACAACCACCACCTAACTTGCGAATAACCCTGCCACAGCCCCAAATCCCAATTCTCTCCTCCCCAGTCCTCACATGGTCCGGGGCTGGCAGGAAGTGGCAGGGTTGGGTGTGGGGGGAGGTGGTGATTTCCTGCTGGGCTGAAGGGAAAAAAACTAGCGGTCTCCGAGCTAAAGTCAGCATCATCCACAACAGTCAAGCTCACAGCAACTACCCCCCAAGTGTAAAGCGGTGTACAACGGTGAAAAGAGTTGTTGTTTAGGCTCAAGCCGCTCGCTGCGTCAGAGCCGGAGTTGGCAACTTTTAAACGCAGATAAGTTGCCCCGTGGCTCGCTTTTGTGAGACAGGACGGACCGACTTTCAACGCAGTTGCCACCCGTACAGCTTGTCAACGGATTACCGCTGCTTAATCCCGTCCACAGCAGCCACAGGTGACTTAAGGTGGGACATCACTAAACTTTGACAGAGAGCGGGGTTGGGTGGGTGGGTGGGGCGTTAATGCATGCCAAATTGTTATTAATTAACAGAGTCCTCGTGGATAAATTACGTCCGTGGCTGCGGATTCGCTCAATCCGTTGTTGAATTAGCCTGATGAAGACTCGTGCAATTTGATTCTGTTGAAAAATGTGGGTTCATACTGAAGGTGTTTATGACATTGCTACCTGTTTAACTCTTCGTGGTTTGTGATAATGTAACAATGTTTCTTGTTAATTTTTTATTTAAAGCTTTCGTGACTGCAGGGATTCATATTCTTGGTTTTTTCGGTAAAGTCACGTAGAAGGGAAACAATAAAATAATTATAAAAATATATAAAACAATATTTGTTATTATTATTTGTAATATTTTACTGTTTCCCTTCTACGTGACTTTACCGAAAGAACCAAGAATATAATGTTTCTTGTATTCTTTTTTTTACTTTTAAATTAACCTTTCAGCCGCAACTAAACAATGTTGTACGTACTGCGTAGTCCATGTGATCAACTTGTAGTCCGGTTCGTAATCAAGGTTTTGGGTTCAGGTTGAAGTAGTAACTAATTGGCGTGTTGTTTACGTGACAAAACTTACTGGCTTTGGAGGGTTAGAACACATCTAAACATTATGCGATCTCACCCAAAACCTTCATTATGAATAATATTGGTCGCGAAAGCCTACGCATTTAAATTGTTGTCCTGTTTCTGAATTTCGCATCATAGTTCTAACCGTAAACCAAATTGCTTTGTCATGGCACTGTAAATCAGTGAAGTGTTATGCTATACACGCAAGTGAAATCGCATGACATTCTACAAAGAGTTAAAACTGCCGGAGAATAACAAGATAGGGGGTGGGGGAAAATATTATGAAAGTATGAAAATTGCAGTGTTGTGTGTATACATATGGAAAATAAAAGGCGCAGTTAGGATTGATCGATTCACACAGGCATTTAGCCAGAAAGATACCATATGCGTGGCATGAAAACAGATGGCCCTGGCCAGAACGCTGAACATTATGACTGTTCTGGCATCTAGCCCTGGTGCCCCATGGTGACTTGCAAATGATCAAGTGCCTCTCCAAGTCAACAGGGTTAATTGAGCAGAACAAATGGGGAGTCCCGTTGATTATATGCATTTTGTCGTGAGTTGCGAGCTTGAGTGTGGGAGAAAGGGCATACTGTATCATGGAGTAGGCTGGTTGCAAAGATGGATGTCTTGTGGGTGTGGGTGGGCATTTGGAGAATGGCTGGCCACATATTTTTAGGTTTGGTCAAGAGATTTAAAATAACCGGTCATGTCACACGCAGGAGATTCAGTGCCCCTCTTTGTGAGCTACCCTATCCTTAACATAACCATGACTGTGGAGACAACATATATATTTAAAATAACGTGGTAGCTTATCTTTTAATTTGGGTTGTTAAATTTTTGCTAAAATATGAGATTGGTTGTTTCACACACTGTCAGCTTGGTTGAGAGCAGCTACTAGCGTATGCAGTGGTTATTTTAACTGTTAACGAGTCAATGTGAACCTTGAAGGCCGCCTCAACCCCCTGAGAGCCAATTATCCGTAGTGGGCAGCATCGGTGCTGCTAGTTTTTGCCTGGATCCATAATTAATCTCTCACATTGTCAACTATGGCATATCACTTAAATAGAAGCTGATGCATAGGAAAAGCAGTTATGTTCTAAATGTAACGGGTCTCCCAATTGTACAATATGTATGTGAATCTTGGGCAATGATGATGCAAGGATACAATAATTAAAGATGCAAAGCTAAAAGTGCATACTTTGCACTCCCTGCATGGCAAGAAGGACAAACGAGTCGGTACTGGAAAAAGTGCAAATATAAACCAAATATAAACCAGACTGCTGAGCTACTTTTGGATTATTATGAGACGAGTCAGCAGTAGCCTTATGGAAGGTGATCATACGAGGAAGGTGTGCTTGAAAGAGTAGGGGAAGCCGGTCAACCATATGGGAGAACGGCATGACAGAGAAGATGCAAATAAAAGCAGCAGCAGCAGCAGCAGGAAGAACAATATGAGAGTGAAGGAAGTGGAGGTGTTAACCGTGGATGCCACTAAGTCCCACAGGGGATGTGCTGTTAGGCCGAATGTTATCACGTGCATGTTTACGAATGTAGCTGTTTTGGGTGCCCGTTAAGAATAGCTCTTTATTTGATTCAAATGCACTGGTTGGAATTGTTACATGTGTATTGTTACCCTTGCAAAAAAACGTCACGCGCGCAGGGTAGTATTGTTAGCTGCACTTTAGCTTGCTCATGGAGCACTTCTGATATATAATTAATAGGTAAAGGTGCAGCCCTGCAATGGCATTTGGCCTACTTTTCTACGGAGACCAAACATCTTTAAAGAGGTTGCAATACCCACACTTTGCCCCACCGCACGCAACTTGCAGGTCGTGAGGAGATTCGAGATATCTATACATTGTTTCAACATCCCGTGCTGGAAGATCAAAGATGGGACCTCTGGATTTCACATTCAATGCAGCCCAAGGGCTTAAGTTGGTACCAACACCAGAAATGTAACGCTCGAAGTTTAGGACTATTTCCCGTGTCATTGCTGGTATTGTATTGTATGCAATTGGCTCTGCACGAACAATATCCATTAAAACGTAATTACAATATCCATTGCAGCGCGTTTGTAATGCATAAGTTTCGTCTCATTTTGTATCCGGAGACTATTGCAAAGTACTGTAGTGCCTGCTCTCAGTCTGAAGCGTCACATTGTTTGGCCGGATACAGTATTCTGGGCCAAATGAGAGCCACATGTGCAGCCAGGCGTTGGTAGAAACCATTGTGCACTTGAGGCACGTCCCATATGTTCCAAACAAAATTCAAAGTTCCACAAGCCTCGCTTTAACTAAGATATTTAATCTAAGTAGTTTGGGCGGCTAGTCACACATTCACGGCAATGCAAGTTTATTCCCAACACAATTCATAACTTGACATCTCTAACCACAACCCCCCGGAATCACAACCGTAACCATAACCCCCCCCCCACCTTCATTTATAAACGGGAGAGAATGGAAGTTGCCTTTTTTTTACAGTCTCTCAAATCAAAGCGATTTTTTGCTCAGATGAGCATTTAGGCAGTACTCATCTCCCGTTTACATCCCTGAGCCGGTGGTGGAAATTCCACATGACTACGATGGAGGTGAATCTCTCCATGAGACAACTACAGTGAGGGAAAAAAGTATTTGATCCCCTGCTGATATTGTACGTTTGCCCACTGATAAATAAATGCTCAGTCTATAATTTTAATGGTAGGTTTATTTGAACAGTGAGAGACAGAATAACAACAAAACAATCCAGAAAAACGCATGTCAAAAATGTTGTAAATTGATTTGCATTTTAATGAGGGAAATAAGTATTTGACCCCCTCTCAGAGATATCTGGCTCCCAGTTGTTTTTTTATACAGGTAACGAGCTGAGATTAGGAGCACACTCTTAAAGGGGTGCTCCTAATCTTAGCTTGTTACCTGTATAAAAGACACCTGTCCACAGAAGCAATCAATCAATCAGATTCCAAACTCTCCACCATGGCCAAGACCAAAGAGCTCTCCAAGAATGTCAGGGACAAGATTGTAGACCTACATAAGGTTGGAATGGGCTACAAGACCATTGCCAAGCAGCTTGGTGAGAAGGTGACAAAAGTTGGTGCGATTATTCGCATATGGAAGAAACACAAAAGAACTGTCAATCTACCTCGGCCTGGGGCTCCATGCAAGATCTCACCTCGTGGAGTTGCAATGATCATGAGAACGGTGAGGAATCACCCCAGAACTACACGGGAGGATCTTATCAATGATCTCAAGGCAGCTGGGACCATAGTCACCAAGAATACAATTGGTAACACACTACGCCGTGAAGGACTGAAATCCTGCAGCGCCCACAAGGTCCCCCTGCTCAAGAAAGCACATATACATGCCCGTCTGAAGTTTTCCAATGAACATCTGAATGATTCAGAGGACAACTGGGTGAAAGTGTTGTGGTCAGATGAGACCAAAATGGAGCTCTTTGGCATAAAAAAGTGGCGGTTATTTTTTTATATAAAAATACACCTGATGATGATTGCTTGTGTTGCAGTCGAAACGCCGTGAGAATTTTATTGTTTTATATTTTTATTATTTTATTGTTTCCCTTCTACGTGACTTTACCGAAATAACCAAGAATATGAATCCCTGCAGTCACGAAAGCTTTAAATAAAAAAGTATGAATGGTGTCTTTAACCGTTGTATGTTCTCTAATTAGTGTGTTCACCTTTCTGTCACACAGTGCAATTCCAAGCATGCATCTCTCAATGCTTTTTTTTCACACGTTTCAGTTTTACAGAACCGTCGTTCCATTTTCTTCATTACCGATCATGTTCCTGAACCCATATGTCACAGCAGTTAGCATGTACCGGCTAAAAACTTTCTTTAGGCATACTAGCAGCTTTCACATCCTTGGGGATGTGACCGTCCAACCATGCATTTGTCCCTCCCTCCCTCCAGACAGCCAGCCAGCCAGCCAGCAAAACCTTTGTCTAATACAGTCTAGGATGACATAATATTATCCATTGGAAATGCGCGGGATACACAACCAGGGTGCGTAGGGGGAGGCGTGACGTCATCGCGACTGAGGAACCCGGCTCAACGCTTTGGAATGTAGGTGACATCATCAAGCAGATGTGATTGGTGATGTCACTACCACATGCACATGTGCACCAGGCAGCCAGCCAGGAAGCCAGCCAGCAAGACTTGTTTTTATCATGTAGTATAATAGGATATAATCGGTTCAATGTATTACTTTTCAATATCAATTTCAGCTTTGCCAAAGCACTCCCACCTGCTCGCTTCTGTCTATCTTAATTTCATAATTGTTGTTTCGGTCCAACTGCAATACACATCCTAGGCACACATCCTGCTGTGTTTTCCAGTTGTGTCAGTTACGCAAATGCAGAATCTGCAATTGTTTTGTGAACTAGTTGTACATGGCCTTTGTTTTCTGATTACAAGTTTTTGTCCTGAGCCAAACTTTGCAGTTTTTGTAATAAAAAAAGTGCAGTTTATTTCAGTTGTACAATCATCAGCAAATCTGATGTTCGATGTTTTCGCCATTTGTATTTATTAATTTGCTTTTCCACTCCAGAATTCGGAACATACATTGTACTGTCACTGTGGATAATTTCGGTGAAAGTGTGTCACCTTGTTTGACTACTTTTTAATATTTATTTAGCTACTTGTCATGATGTCACCTTAGGAGAGTGTCCACATTTTGTAAACAATTTTCATTGTTTCTAAATATATATTTTTTTAGGTCTTGGATTTGAGAGAGCTGGAATGACTCAGTTTCGACTGAGTACAAGATTGATAAAGGCCGAAAATGTTTTTGTTATATATATTTAGAGTATTTGTGATAAAAGGCTATTTGCAAATTTATGTTTATCCATAGGTGAAAATCACCAGGAAGTGGGATTCCGGAAGTGGCAGATTCATGCTTCACGTATATTTCTGCAGATAGTCGTGGACATTATAATTTACCAAGAGAGTACGCGCCACCACATCCTCGTTGGGAGAATAGGAGCTCTACTTTGGTTGACCTAGATTTTGTAATTTATATATCGTTTTTTTTCCAGTTGTGTTCTTGATTCTTCACAAAATTTCATAGAACTCAAGTGTGGCTTCCGGGCAGCTTATCTCTGCCAACCCAGCCACCAGAAGGAGGAAAAAAATACGTTAACATGGAAATATAATTTGCAATAGATGTGTTTACACCGAGCAAAATGGATTTTCTAAAATATCACATGCTTATTCAAATATGGTGATAAACTTCAGGATGAAATAACTTTCTGCTTTGCAGGCCATTACAAGGACACATTGTTATATAGTAGTTCATCGAACAGCACACCAACTTATACTGCACTTCTTTTGAAGTCATTACTGTATCCTGTATATAATATCCACAGTACTGGACAGCACTCTACTATAATGTGTACGAAATTGAAATGTATGCTTTTTTTCCAATTACGATCGTGTCAATGCTGCTTCGAAGAAGCATTTTCACTGAATTTACATCTATCAGTCAACGGCATAGTACAGTAGACCTCATCTACGACTATTACTTGCGACTCCTATTATCACGGGAACTATAGGGTAGGTGAAAAGTATTATTACGCACACTCATATTCATTCTATTGGTGATTACCCATGGTTTTTCCCATCCTGCATTTGGGAAGTGCTCATATTATCCTCAGGTTATTCATGGGTGTTGACTGGCCGTTTTTTTGGCATGTGCTCTGGGACATTGTCGGAACTCCTGTTCTCCATGAATCTTTTACGGATAGGAGGACTTCATTCGCAAACTCATCCTGTTTGGGATTACCCATGATTTGTGAATTCATAGATAATGGGCCTTCTTGGGTCGTGAGATGGGGAAAGTCACACTTCAATTTTGTCTATAATGGATTTTACATGTTTCTATGTAATTTAAAAGAGTAAACTGTAAAGGTGTGCAGTCCTACGATTTCTTGATTATGCCACTGCTAGTAGTAGGGCCTCCACTGGAGGGCCACCCCTCTAGAGGTTAACCGGCAGTCGACTAACGGTGGTTTACCCATGCCTATTGCTGGTGGATAGAGGCGGGTGAGATTTAATAACTGTGCCCATTGTTTCAACTGTCACGTTGGGAGATTGAGCTGGTGATCTCTGCATTGCAAGTCCAGTGTGTTAACCATTTACACCATGGCAACATCCCCAGTACAGTAGAGTACTGTGTTTATACCCTTAATGAAGTATCAAGTGGGTTGCTTTTAATTATTTACCCACAGTCACAAACACAATTTTCCTGCCTTTTTACTTGTACTGGAAGATTAATGAAAATGTTATTTTCACATGCCGTATGTTATTCTCGATAAATGTTCATTTTGTACTTTCTGCGTAGGTTTCAAGTTCTAAAGGATTCGGCATGGTTTCACATTTTCTATGACCTTGCAGTAGGCCCCCAGCGTACCAACCCCTGTGCCCACTGTTGTTCATGTATTATGAAAACAGAGGAATGAAATCCAGGCTGTGGCCTTGCTTTGCACAAAGTGTAGGATACACACACAATGGCAAGATATTTAGCTTATATTTACAGAGAATAGGCCCAACCTTGATCGTGTGTCTTCAAGTTGTTATGCTCACTTAAACATTATGCTCTAAAATACATAACAAATATATTTTTTGGTACTTTCATCAGTAATGTTTAGCTGTGTCTGCTTGACTGATTAGAAGGCAGCTGATAGTACACAGTGAAATTGCATTGCACGCCTTTCATACGTGGGAAACGTTTTGTAAATGTACGTCCAAAAAGACAGGATTAGAAAAACGTGCCTGCAATGAATCATTGAAATGCAGATCCCGGCATCGCTGCATTTGTTAGCCTTGCATCATTGATAATATAGAAAAGAAATACAGCATTGCAACAACATATTGCATGCATTTGATTTGTCTCATTTGCTTGCTAAACTGTTCCAAGATTTCTCATAAAAGGAATGAACACTGGCTGACACAAGACACAGTTTGTGTGTTCTCTAATGAGAGTGTGTGGCCAAGCTGTAATTCACTGGGTTTAAATAAGCAGCTCGGGAGAGCAAGGAGCTTGTCAGGTCAAAGGGCAATTGCAGTGTGGCCCTGTCTGGATTTCATTTTCTCAAAAGCCAGGACATTTTTTAATGGACTAACACATTCCAGTGCGACTCCAGTAGTTTATCATTAATATTGCCGGATTAACATACAGTATTAGTTTCGTATATTTCTGTGATTGACTTCAAAGTATTATACAATATGCATAATTGAGCTATGCAGTCTGTTGTTGCATTTAGAGCATAACAACAGTACTGTGCAGAGCAGTATGGTAAAGAAATTTTTTTTTTCCCACTGAGAAGAAAATAAACATGTGCTGCAATTTCATGCCATATACTCGAGCATAGATAAACGTGTGTGCACAATTAATTGTTTTGCATTAAAACATTATAGTAATAGTGTGCCATGTGTATTCGTAAATGTTATCCCTGGCAGCATGTGTGACCCATTTGTTATCTGTCTTCAAATGCTTTTAAGAATGCGTGCAGTATGACTCATAGATGATGGAGACTTGCTGTTACTACACACCCAAAAAAGGACATGAATTTGCTAGTTTACATCTGAATGCCCTTCTATGTCGTTGGGAACTACACTATCTGTTCCCTCCAGAAGTTTTAGTTTTAAAAACACCACAATAGGAGGAACCGGCTTGCTTGGATAATGCAGGACTGTAGATGAAATGCTCTGTGTTTAGTTTATTACTTTTTTTTAGGAACTATTTTATGAGCCTTTATTGTGTATGTAATATCTAGATCTATTAAGTAAGGTACGATGATCATAAGCAATGGTATATCCACTGTTGGATGAAGGCCTTTCCAAGCCGTCACTATCCATCCCCCTGAATCACACGATGGAACAATTCATTTAACTGCAGCAAATGACCTCATCTCATACTCCATCTCTTCAGAGGATGTTCTCTTGGGCACGTTTCCCTCCTTTGGCCACCACTCCGTTGTTGGTCTCGACCAGCGGCCATCATCCCTTCTCATAACATTTCCTGCTGGAGCCCACTTAGCTTTTCGTAACAGTTGGTATTATGATTTTCATTTTGATTTGCTGTCTTGCATTTGCTCTCTGAACGATGTGTTGTTCCATTTCTGCCTCTCACGGCTACTATCATTGCCATCACCACCCTTAGCAATGGAGGAACATAAACCATCACACGAACTCCAGTCATCCTCGCAGCGGCTGTTGGCTTGCCATCGAACAAAGACGGTCACTGCTTCGCGCACCTTTAGATACGCTTCTGTGGCCGTCTGGAATGCTTTTCCTTCTGCTATTAGGAAGCCACTGGAGCTATGCACTTTTAAATCATCTGGAGTGAAAACTAATTTCCTTAACTGTTTTTTGTTTGTTTAGTTTGTCCTTCCCCCGCACCTCCGCTTAGAACGGTTGGCTAGGTACGGTGCGAAAGAAGTTCTACATACATAGTGCACAGTTGCCACTCTTGACGAATGTGAGTTTTCTTTTACTGTTGGATAAGCATGTGTAATAGGATGAATTGTCTACCACTTCTCACATCGTATAGGTAGAACTTTCTCAAGGAATGGATTGACAGAATCTTAAATCATATATTTGTTGTCGTATTTAAAGGTGAATTATTTGTGGAAACGAGGGGTGATTTTGCTACCATTTCTGAGTAACTTATAATCCTTGGATAAGCACATAAAACATAGGCTGTGTGGGTGACAGGTTTTCTATGGTAAATTGTGGTGCACGCATAATAACATGGATAAGAAGACTTGCACTGTATTCAGAGTACTGTACAGGCAGAACTTTCCGAACGGAGGGTTTTGGCAACACTGCGTTCAACAAATAACAGACCTTATGTGAAAAATAGGGTTATGTTCCTGGGTCCAAAATGATCACCCCTCCTTATATAACTAATTCTAAACGTTATCCGCCCTTGTTATTGGACTGTAGGATACTGGTCCCGTCGCTGCATCTCCACGGTGGTTGGTCTCTTCCATCGGCCACCCCATATTGGGATGTGCTCTGATGCCCCGAGCCCATAAAATATTTTGCTCCGACATCCTTATCATACATTCTCTCTCTTCCTTCTCCAAAATGCGTTCCAATTGATGTATCAGTGTCATTGTTGCCATGCGAATTAACCATTCAGAGCAGTCCATCATCACCTCTTGTGCGAGAGAACATCCCACAGATGGAGTTATCGCAGAACTACATCTGTGGTAATTTGAAGTCTAATTTTTAATTCACAAAATTGAGGAGCACACTTTCCCACCTACCCCGTGAAGATACATGCCCTGGCATGTAGCAGTCAAACTCATCATACAACAAAAATTCATCACTGGAATTTCGTCAAATTAGGTGTAAAAGCAGTCATTGGTAACCGCACTGAACCCATCATCAACTCACTGCATGCAAGATCTGGTTTGGTGGACTACCCAGAAGCAAAATAAGCATCTTAGCTATGACAGTTGTCACTTGGCCACTTCTTCACTATTTGATATGAAACCACGTGGGATCCCACTGATACAACAAGTTGCCTTTGTAAGGGAGATGTGAGAAAAAAAAAGTGTGGTCATATAAACAAGGTGAAATGTGTTCGTAAAATGAAAATGACCTGAAGAAATAAAATGGTGATTATTATTTTGTTACAACAAAATCAAATGCAGATTTAGTGTCGTGTGCAGGTAACTAGGGTACAGAAGTCACGTGATCAATTTGTTGAGACATCCATGTAATGTGGTAACCCGGTGATAAACTTGGGAGTTGTACACGTTCTATGGATGTGAACATTACTAACAGTGAAGTGTCAAGTCTAAACCAATATAACATAAACACACATACTCCCCAGAAACTATACAGTATGTAAATCTTGTATGAAATATTAGTACCGCAGTTTCATTGTGGCATGTAATATTTATGTTCCTTTTTTTTGTTATTAAAGTAATTCAAGCTTTGAATTGTAAAGATAATAGAAACACAGTGTTCTGGTTTCACGGCCACAAGCGTATAGTCAACAAGAAAACATTCTCTGCCCTACTCCAAACAAACAATTCTCGGCCATGAAAGCTGAAACATTGGTGCGCGTGGTTACCAAGCACATCAACTGACCCCTTCCACAATTCTAATGTGCAAGGTAAGGAGACCTCATTAAAATCATCAAAGGCAGGAAGCTCATGAATTGCAAATGCGGTCACCTCGCGGCACTTTGCTTCTCTTGGGCTTCAATGTCAACCTTCTGTCTATCTCGCTTGACCCTTCCAACGTGAAATAGGCCCAGGACCCTTGACTGTTGCACGTGGTAACTTGTTTCCGTGAATAATTTAGCGTGTTTATTTCATTGCAGAGAGGCAGAAAAACATGAAAGCGTGTGTAATATTAGCATGAACATCCCTAATAAGTAATAAGTAAAAAAAAAACTGCAAGACGTGTGTGTATATATGCCACTAAATAGCATCAACCACGTGTGCAATTTGTCGTCTGGCGGTGAAGGTTACAGGAGGCGATAGCAGCTTAATGCAGAAGCATCGAGCCTAATTAATTATACATATGCCAAGATTCACGCCACTGGAGGAATTCCTGATCACAATGATAACATGTGGTGTTGTGGAATGAGATATACAGTACATTGTATTAATGAGTAAATATCGCAAGTCAATATTCATAAAGGGGTTTTAGTATTTCATAAAAAAAAATTGTCAGATGAAAAGTTTACATTGTATACCATCGTGTATCTCATTAATTGTGCCTGACATTTATTTATATCAATGTGGAAGATTCAAATAGAATTTTGTATAAGTCCCTACATGGTTGTTTTTTTGCTTTTACTGGAATGAATTGCGCTGCTACTCTTGCAGCAGCTCTATTGTATTTAATGCTGCCCTTGTATGTATGTTGTATGTATGTTGTATGTATGTTGTATGTACAGTGAGGGAAAAAGTATTTGATCCCCTGCTGATTTTGTACGTTTGCCCACTGACAAAGAAATGATCAGTCTATAATTTTAATGGTAGGTTTATTTGAACAGTGAGAGACAGAATAACAACAAAACAATCCAGAAAAACGCATGTCAAAAATGTTATAAGTTGATTTGCATTTTAATGAGGAAAATAAGTATTTGACCCCTCTGCAAAACATGACTTAGTACTTGGTGGCAAAACCCTTGTTGGCAATCACAGAGGTCAGACGTTTCTTGTAGTTGGCCACCAGGTTTGCACACATCTCAGGAGGGATTTTGTCCCACTCCTCTTTGCAGATCTTCTCCAAGTGATTAAGGTTTCGAGGCTGACGTTTGGTAACTCGAACCTTCAGCTCCCTCCACAGATTTTCTATGGGATTAAGGTCTGGAGGCTGGCTAGGCCACTCCAGGACCTTTATGTGCTTCTTTTTGAGCCACTCCTTTGTTGCCTTGGCCATGTGTTTTGGGTCATTGTCATGCTGGAATACACATCCACGACCCATTTTCAATGCCCTGGCTGAGGAAAGAAGGTTCTCACCCAAGATTTGATGGTACATGGCCCCGTCCATCGTCCCTTTGATGCGGTGAAGTTGTCCTGTCCCCTTAGCAGTAAAACACCCCCAAAGCATAATGTTTCCACCTCCATGTTTGACGGTGGGGATGGTGTTCTTGGGGTCATAGGCAGCATTCCTCCTCCTCCAAACACGGCGAGTTGAGTTGATGCCAAAGAGCTCCATTTTGGTCTCATCTAACCACAACACTTTCACCCAGTTGTCCTCTGAATCATTCAGATGTTCGTTGGCAAACTTCAGACGGGCATGTGTATGTGCTTTCTTGAGCAGGGGGACCTTGTGGGCGCTGCAGGATTTCAGTCCTTCACGGCATAGTGTGTTACCAATTGTTTTCTTAGTGACTATGGTCCCAGCTGCCTTGAGATCATTGACAAGATCCTCCCGTGTAGTTCTGGGCTGATTCCTCACCGTTCTCATGATCATTGCAACTCCACGAGGTGAGATCTTTCATGGAGCCCCAGGCCGGGGGAGATTGACAATTCTTTTGTGTTTCTTCCATTTGTGAATAATCGCACCAACTGTTGTCACCTTCTCACCAAGCTGCTTGGCAATGGTCTTGTAGCCCATTCCAGCCTTGTGTAGGTCTACAATCTTGTCCCTGACATCCTTGGAGAGCTCTTTGGTCTTGGCCATGGTGGAGAGTTTGGAATCTGATTGATTGATTGCTTCTGTGGACAGGTGTCTTTCATTCAGGTAACAAGCTGAGATTAGGAGCACTCCCTTTAAGAGTGTGCTCCTAATCTCAGCTCGTTACCTGTATAAAAGACACCTGGGAGCCAGAAATCTTTCTGATTGAGAGGGGGTCAAATACTTATTTCCCTCATTAAAATGCAAATAAATGTATAACATTTTTGACATGCGTTTTCTGGATTTGTTTGTTGTTATTCTGTCTCTCACTGTTCAAATAAACCTACCATTAAAATGATAGACTGATCATTTATTTCTCAGTGGGCAAACGTACAAAATCAGCAGGGGATCAAATACTATGTTTCCCTCACTGTATGTTGCGCTTCTTTCGCACAGTACGTAGCCAACCGTGCTAATCGGAGGTGCGGGGTGAAGGACAACAAACTGAACACAAAAAAGCAGTTCCAAAGAACTGTCCTTGCAGCAGTGCTGCGGTATTTAACGTGGCCAAAATATGTCCTATTTTTTAAGGCACATGCTCATTTATAGTTAACTACCATAACAGTTAAATTGACATCACATGGAGTAAACGTGAAATTAACATGATTGGCGAGATGTGTTAGCTATCTCGCCTGGTATTCAGGAAGTCCTGGGTTCGATCCCGACCCTGACGCCTGTATATTTGATGTTTGCATGTTCTCCCCGTGGTCGTGTGCATTTTTCTCCGGGTGCTCCAGTTACCGCACACGTTTAGAGTATGTGGCTGCTTTAAATTTCCACATGATAAGCCAATTCATGAAGCTAGCATTTGTGGCCAGTTTGCTTTTGAAAAAGAGCTATATAGCTCCATGGGCCTTACCTGGTAAAATACAAATACTTTTAATCGTTTCGTTTTTTTTTAGTTCAGTTCAATACGAGAGTTCAAAGGAGGGAGTTTACATTGACAGCTCTAGTATACCCTTCAAGGAGATACATTGTTTCTCTTTACTGTAGGTGAGAAATGTATGGTCAATTAGTTTGAAAGCTCAATAAAAGATGAGACATTAACAAGTTCAATATTTTAATTTCCACGTTGTTCGCGGCACTAAGTAATTACCACTGAATGACATGATATGCTACTTATTTTAATTGTAAATACATCACTGATGTCATTGTGGCCGATTTTCTTGCGTGGGTGATTGTGTCATACACGCGCATGTCTTTCCAACCAGAAAACAAGCAGTTCTGTGCAAAAAAAACCATCATTCAGTTTTGTAATGGCATAAATAAAAAAACTGTGCAAGAAATACACACGTTTCCAATTACTGGGCACAGCACTATGTTGTTTGCAATGTCAGCAGCTGAAAATATGCAGGTTTGAAGGTATAGGAAAGTGAACTGGGTGGTTAAAGCTTTATTGGAAAAGTCAAGATAAAAAATACTCTGACGAATGTGTACCTCTTTTAGAGGAGTGGAGTTGACAGCACACTCATCATTTGTAGTATGCCATTTATTGCCATGGCTCTTCGGTTATCTGTGCAGTTTTTGCCACCTTTACACTCAGAGTGTAAGAAAAAAAAACAAAAATTACCTTGATGTATAGTTACAGCACTAATTAAGAGCTTAGCCTCCAATAAAAGGCTAATGGTATTATGTAGATAAAAAATTAAGTGTCTGTAATCAATCTTGATTTGAAGCTTTCGTGACTGCAGGAATCCATACTCTTTGGTTCTTTCGGTAAAGTCACGTAGGTAGAAAATAAAATAAATCACGTTTCGGGCGCACACACAAGCGTCCGTCATCATCAGGCTTTCCCACCTGATGACGGACGCTTGCGTTGCACCCGAAACGTCGTGATTTACTTCATTTTATACCTACGTGACTTTACCGAAAGAACCAAAGAGTATGTCTGTAATCAAGTGATGACGCTGGTTAAGCTTTTTCATGCCTATCAGCGAAAATATTCAGACAGTTATCCATGAATAAATGCAAATTAAAACACGCAGGTAATATGATTAATTTAGCGTTTCCATGACACCACATCTGGGCGCCTCTTATCGACAGATGAACAATATATGTAATAATGATCATTATGTCTATTTATATTGTGCCCTTTATGCAGAGACGTCCCAAATAGCTTTATGTCTCATCTCAAACGTTTGAAAGGGCTAACCCTGTGGGCACAAGGTGACTCAGTACCTGGATGTGCAAATAGGGTATTAGTCTCGGCAGTCGATTGCTATCCCAATTAAGTGATTTGCAGGTAATTTTCTAATTTGGCAAAAATGTAACTCAGCGCCAGCATACAATGGCCTACTCAATTCGAATGACAGGGTATATTTTACATCCGCTAATTTTTCAATGGTTATTACACCACAGTAATAACTCTACTCTAAGCGGAAAACACTCAACCACCTGGGTCTTAATAATAGGGAGACTGTCAACACATATGGGTGTTTTCTGCAAGTAAAAATGTGGATAAATTGGATGAGTTTCAGCATTTGCCGGAGAACATTTCCAGGTGAGTCATATATATGGGTGTAAATGCAGATAACAGGAATAACCCATCAGCAGGAAAACGGGTTTCCACGGATCGGTCGTATGTGTGGACATTAAGAGTATGGCTGATGCGTGGGTTTTTCACCGATGCGCCGCACGGCTCTCTGGCGTTACTTCGGGTTGTAACGTGGGTCGTTCGGCGTGTAATGTGAAGTGCCGTCCCACGTGTTGGCACCTTCTGAAGACGCGTCAGAGAGCAATACGAGTAGCGCATGACAAGAGAGGGCATAAAGAAGTTTCACCGCGCGGTGGGGTAAAACCACTCGTGTACCCTTCGCGTAGCTATTATGCGGGCCTTTTTTTATTAACAGTTACCCGGAGCTAGAATAAACTTTGTTTTCGCCTCGTCCAGTGACCGTTGTGAAATATTTATAGTGCAGTGGAAAAACGTACGTGCGATTTGTTAGAAATGCTGCTTTTGCTACGCCTTTGTTATTGGAAGGGCATTGGGAGTGGTCTCCGCGAGGCAGGCGAGCAATGGGAATTCTTAAGGCCAGATGGTGATGCCCGTTGGGTTAGAGACATTGAAAGGTCGCGTATCGACGGTGCAACAGCTGTGGGCTCTGCCAGGGGGTAGACAGCCGAGGGCGAGGTCTCGTGGCCGCTACGACTTTGGCCATTTTGACGTCTTGATCTTAGGGGCCGTCCATAAATGACGTCACGCACCTAGGGGGGAGAGGTGGGGTCAGACATTTGTGACGATGTGTGACGATGGGGGGGTGGGGGGGGAGTTTGAGAAATGTGACGTCACATCAAAATGCGCAATTTTAAATATAGACAACACGTTCTGCTTAATTAAATAGACTTTTTGATAAATGTTTTCTCGTACAACATCAGAGTGCAGCGCCACATTAAATACGCACTACAATGACAATAGTTTAAAGCGATTTGAAGCGTGTTTTTTTTGGGGGGGGCAGAGCTTTGTGACGTCATATTTGGGGGGGGGAGGTCTGACTTTTTGTGACGCCGTGTGACGAAGGGGGGGGGGCAAAAATCGCGTGACGTCATTTATGGACGGCCCCTTAATGAAACTCATATTTGTTGTCCGCTGCCTCTATTTTTATAAGTTTACATTTCGCTTGTAATATTTATTATTATTATTATTATAAAATGGTGTTCATAAATAGTACAGTGCTTGGGCAAATACGGTTCGCCGTTTCACTTTAGAAGTTACGATCAGTGCCGTAGTCAAGGCGCTAAGGCGGATAAGCGGAGTTTTTAGACCTTTGTTTTGGGATTTGTAGGTTGGCGTACACATTTATTTCATAACACTTCGCCCGCTGGTGAAAACAGTACGTAATCACAATCGCTGAGTCAAACTTCTGAGTCTAGGATTTCAGTCAATGAACAAGTTGCAGGTATAATAGAGGTTTTTTTGTGTTAGAGCGCGTAAATATATAAATGTTGTGTCGTTAAAACCCCGCCACCACCCGACACAGCCAACTAGTAAGGGTTGTCACGTAAACAGAACGTGGCCAATTCGTCACTAGTACAGCACACCGGTGTGTTGGAGAGCCAAGCCACAACATTTACTATCCCTACTAGTTGGCTGTGGCGGGTTTTAACGACACAACATTTATATATTTACGCGATCTAAACCAAAAACCTCTCATGCATGATATTGGTCGCGAAAGCCTACGTGTTAAAGTTACAAGTAATTAAATAATGTATAACGAAATCCTTTTTTCTTTGCACGTGATACACATTCACATACTTAGAATGGTGTACAAACTTGAATAAACATACCCTATCATTAACTAACATCTGTCATAAAGAGCTTCATAGCTCATCGGATTCTTCGAGTTTAAATAAAGATTCCGATTCTGTATGTGAAGAAAATGACGTAACTTTTGATCAATATACTCGTCTCTCACTGCACGATTTAAAACTCGAAATGAACGATCGGATTATACTGTTATTGTACATTATAGCACACATATATGAGTAGACATTACTTTACTGTGAAATCACGTAAATTATAAGTGGCGTGTAAATGTAAAAACCTTGATACCACGCGATGTGGTATGTGTGCCCCCGAAAAAAATATGTTTAAATATTAAATCTCATCAGTGAACAAAAACATATTTAAAAAAACATCGCTTCAAGTGTGAAAGAGAAGTCATTGATATGCCGGACAGGCTTTTTTTTTTGTCAGAACAGAGGAATTCTCAGCATCTGTTGACATGGCTTAGATGATACATTTGATAGGTATTGAGCTGTCCTATTGTTTTCTAAGCCATTGCCCCCAAGCCAATGGCTAGCAGCCAGCCTTGCAGCCCTATCGTATCCAATTTCCACAAAAGGGGACCCTTCAGCTTCAGTCATGTTGTGCCCAGAAACTAAATCGTGGCGAATGTAATTCGTACCAATTTGACAAGAATATATGTTACGCACATGTACCATGTCAGTGGGACCAGCCTCTTTATCATTTATGTGGCACTAGCTTTACTACCGGGCTTCGCCTGGGACTTGTATTCACCAAGGGCGGCCGCCTTTGTGTCCCCAGTGGCGATGTTCACACACCACAGCAGTTACTCGTTTGAGGCTGAGTCGATCTAGGGGAGGCCCAGAACCGGTTCAAATAATCGTCACTGTGGTGGCCGTGAGCGGGACTCGAACTCGCGCCGCCGGGTTCGTAGCGCGGCGCGCTAACCGCCGCACTACAATGCGTTACGCTTACACACACAGACACACAGACGCACACAGACACATACACACACAGACACATACACACACAGACACATACACACACAGACACACACACTCACAGACACATACACACACATACACACACAGACAGACACATACACACAGACACAGACACACACACAGACACATACACAGCGCGCTAACCACTACACTACAATGCGTTACGCTTCCATATGCGCTGGTCACGTGATAGATTTGACGTGACAGCTCACTTGCCGTGCAAAAAATATACATTATTTAGCCCCCCTCCACCCCCCAAAAGCAAAAGTGTATTTGTATAATTTTTGCATGGTGTACAGTCTGGAAAGTACCCACATGGCAAATTTGCAGTTTGTTGCATGTCGGGAAGTACGCTCAACATTTTGAACAGACACACATAATGACAACTTTGCCTTTTATATATATGGAGATAAGACTATGTAATTCATTCAGCAAAGCTGTTTGTTATATTTGTTAATCATGGTTGGTGTTACTGATGAACACATTTTAGTTTCGATTAACTTTATGAGCACACACAAATTGTACATTTTGTAAAGCATCTCATATGCTATACATTAAAAAAAATACAATACCTGATATGAACACTTAAGTTTACATGAGCATGCGGACAAAAACCTGGGTTTGATTTATCCACAACTTAATTGTCAACATTCTTTGCGTATTTTTAGCGTGTACGGAGGGGTGTGCATGCCGGAGCTGTAACTCAAAGCGTGAAGTGTGCGCCAAGTTGTGAGCTTGTTGCCGCTGTTGTGCGAAACAGGAGGTGAAGGTGATAGTGTCAAGCATGAGCTCATCTATCGGCAATAACCTCTCCGAGCTGGACCGGCTGCTTCAGGAGCTCAATGCGGCCCAGTTTAACTCTCCCCCATCGCCGCAGAGAGACTGCCTCATCTCCGGTACGCGACCATTGCAGCACAGCAACTTGCACCAGCACTAACAATGTCAATAATAAGGTAAAACGTGTCGCCCTACTCGGAAGACTTCTTCACAATTCCGGCAAATCGCCTGATGACACTGGTTGTCATCGCCAGTGAAACCTCGTACTCGAATTGTAAATGTTGTGGGTTTACTCTCCAGACACACTGATGTGCTGAAATAGTAACGAATTAGCACGTTTTGTTTAAGTTACAAACCTTGGTAATTGGCTGTGTCGGGCGGTGGTGGGTTGGTGACACATTTATATTTACGCAATCTAACCCATAAAAAACCCCCCTATATTATGGATAACATTGGTCACGAAAGACTACGTGTGAAATGGACAATATTAGCCGTGAAAGCCTACGTGTTAATCTGCTCATCGCCTGCTCACGCCACTGCTGGCAGAAGGGCTTCCGCTGGAGGAAGCTGTCGAGATCCCCTCCAGAGGATATTTTGGCCTACTCTTCCTCATACAGACCAGATTTCTTGGAAGAGGTGCGATTATCCACACTTTACCCCACCACCCCTGTTGTGTTGTGTTGCCTATTTATACTGCTGGGTGGACAGAGGCAGGGGAATTGAAGAAACTTGCTCTAATTGTTTCAACTGCTGAGGGAGAATGATCCGAAGACCTTTGTATTGCAAGTCCAGTGTGATAATCATTTGCCATGGCAGCTTATATTAGAAATAAGGAATAAATTATTTCGAATTCCATCCCTCTAATCCTTACTAATATTTCACATTGCTATTTGTTGTGTAATTAGTTGCATTTAGAATTGGCACTTCCCTTTTCTCCAACTACGTCCCTGGTTGATATTGACTTCATAGGACGTGAATGGTTTAACATTTTGACGATGTTTTAACCAGCTTCAATGTAAGCGCAATTCCAAACAGTCTAAATGATATGCCCTAACTTGGGAGTTCTCGGACTAACAACTCACCGACCAAATATGGTTCGCAGCACCCGTGGTATTTTCTGTGATGAAAACATCACGTGACGCATAGGCTCTGTCCTGCTCTGGGAAGGGATGGAGTTGAAGTGAAATGGATAAAGTCATAATTTTAGTTTCAAGGCCAAAAAAGTAATCATCATTGGTAAAACCATTAGTCACAAGTATAAATATACACAGTTGGCGTATGCTGCCAGAAATTTGACAGTCCCTTTGATGCGTGGGTGCTAAGCATGGTTGTCGAGATTACAGTTATTTCTGGCACAACACTTGCAACAGAGGTCAGACTTCCATCCATAAGTTTGCTTCAAAACAATATGGAATTTCTAGATTTGAAGCTTTTGTGACTGCAAGGGTCCATACTCTTTGGTTCTATTCGGTAAAGTCACGTAAAAGTATAAACATTTTTTTGTTGTGTTATACTTTTACGTGACTTTACCGAATAGAACCAAAGAATATGGAATTTTCAATGGCAAAGAGACAAGTCTATCTAATTGTTCATTCCAATAATGAACACTTTTGTAAATTGTGAATTAACATTTGAAAGTAATCACATCTGGAGATTCAATGTCAAGTAAATATTTGGGACACCTCCCTTCAGTGGGGTGAAATTCAAAACAAAACTTTGTGAATGGAAGACATTCATAATTCGCTGTCGTGGGATAAATGTCAATATAATTGCTTATCAACGCATTATAATTATTGTGCTCCCTGATTTAACGATATATTGTATTATTTATCCACCGTATAAATAATACTGTGTGCATCGTTCCAGCGATGTGAATACAACAAATGGAATTATAGTTAAAATGTAAGGTCAAATAGTATGCTGCGCTAACTCTGCTGTAGCAATTACTTGGGGTGCACCAACCATCGCCTTGGGTCGTGTAATTGGAGATCGCACGATCCCAGCTTATCCAATCTGGCGGTTCAGGAAATCGGCTCAACAATGATCCGATCGGAATTGATCGGAATGAAAAGAGGATTTCAAGAACAGTATTGCATCAGATTTTTGTCCAACCTATCTTTTAAAAAATGTTGTTACACATGACTTGATTTTGACACGCAGCAAAACTTTTAAACCCTTCTATCAAATACATTCAATTACTATAATCGTGTTAATTCGCAATGAACATTGAAAACAAATATCTCAATACTGTATCAACATCATGATTACATTGTTAAAAAAAGTTTACAATAAATAATACGTAATAGTCAATGTATTAGACGGAAAAAAATTAATGTTATGTTTGGCCTGTCTGGTAGAATACTGTAATTCAGATTGTTTTTCAACCCCCCACCTCCACTTTATGATGAAGTGATTTATCATGGTTTGGGTTACGAGTCAATTCAGGAATTTAATCCTTTAGTCTCTTTTAACTGTCAAATTTGCGCTGTGGTTTCCTTCTTTCCACGAGCTTTGAATGTAGTATTTACATATAATCTGCATAAAAAGATGTATTCTCACAAGCTCCATTTTGTGCATGCATAATTGGATTAATACACAGTATTGTAGTACAGGGTGTTTAAAAAGGATGGACCCAATTTCAAAGCAGTATATTTCACGATGGCAACATGTTACAACTACACAACAAGTTACAAATGGTTTAATGAGTTATCAAGTTTTACTAACCATTTTATAAATGCTCTACGTGCCCTCCACCTGCTGTACGGACAACATTGAGACGATAGTTGAATTAGTCCCAAACGCCTCTCTTCTCACGTTTTCCTCTGAGGTGCGTGGTGGCCCTGTGCTCTTCCCCTTACATAAACAGCAGCCCGCTTCCTCAAATTGTCGGTACCAACGATGAATGCTCTTTGACATTGGCGGATCAATGTCAAAACACTGTTGAAACACACGCTGTATCGCATTTACGGATTCAGTCTTGCTGAACTGCAGAACGCAAAACGCCCCTTGTGTTGCGGTGGGGTCACCGTCTTGCGAATGACTGAGGCTAGGGGCTGTTTGTGCGCTGGGAGAGGCATCTAGCGGTAATCACTTGAAACTCTATGCCCCGCCCTCTCTATGCCCCGCCCTCTCTATGCCCCGCCCTTTCAAGTGGTAAGAGTTTCATTCATGGGCGGTTCGTGGTTGCAGAAATATAGAGATTTCAAATCGGGTAAAAAATTTTCACACACCCTTAGATTTTATTTAATGAATCAATCCAAGTCTATACAGGTTTCCCTCGCTTTATGCAGTAAATGGGTGACAGGAAAAGGGCACACAAAGGGAAAATAATTACCTGACACATTGACCTAACTTGTGTTCATCTCATCGGCCAGCTCATAAGGTAATAATTGACAACATAGGTTCCTCTGAATCTCCTCAGAAATGAAATAATATGTATGCTTTGCACTCCCATAACATGGGTGACCTGTCAATGTAATGTGATAATCTTTACATAGAATATGGAATGTTTCTCATTCGTCATATTAGTCTGCAGAATAAATAATTCGATTAGGTTTGCGAGCATGCACCAGCAATTTGATAATGAACCAGACTCAATTTATACATCGAGCACAGTCACCGTTTTCCAGCTGACTTCTTTTTAAGGTTGACATTTGTAGAATCACTGAATTTTACTACAATACGTTTCAGTATTTCTCCAGATATTCACATATAAATGTGATTTTCACACCATTATTTATAAAATGTGTAAATTGCTGGCTTTTTGTCACGTGAAAATAAGTATAGTTATCACAAATTGTGTTGCCATCTCCAAAGAAATGTCAGGGTTTAAAATTCAGGTAATTCACTGAGCATTTATTAATTGCATTTTATCATTTTTATATCTATATATAAAACAAAAAAACATGTGTGCTGTATGGATTGTTCAAACGGTAAAAGTAAATTGAATGATTCGAATTCTAAACAAGTAGCCCAATATATGCATCGGTTGACAGCTGCATATGAACCAGGATGGTGTGAAGGCTCCCACACATTCATGACTGCGTTTTACAAGCATTGTAGGTGGGTGCTGTGCATGTGCTGTTTATATTCGGGACTCGACTTTTTCTGCCTGTGACCGCCTGCCAACTCAAACAGGCACGGTAAAGCAACAATACCGCTGCAGTTCTGAACCCTTTCTGCAAGCAGCAGGCGCAGCAAAAGGGCCTTAAAAGGGCACATATTTAAGTCACTGCTTTATGCTATGATGGGTGATAAAATGGGCATGAGCAATGCATTGCCACGGCTGTAAATAACCTCCACACACGACACGGCATATACCAGTATATACAGTGCAGTCAGTTTATTTACTTTAGTTAAAGACAGGAGGGAGCCCATTTGAACTTAGTTTTTTAAGTGAGTCCTGGAATTAAACATTGACAACAGTACAGACATAGAGGGAGCACGCAAAGCAACTTTATCCAAACCCATGTCGTTGAAACTAAATGCATATGCATGTATGTATGTGAAAGTATTGAAATTGGGCAGAATTTTTTTTGTAATAAAGCGATCCGTATTTACCAATTGCAGTAGCATGTATCAACAGTAACTGACAATTTTTATTACATTTATATGCTTTGGAATGGTGCAATGAATTTCAGAAAATAAAGAATTAAAGCTTTCGTGACTGCATACATTACTCATTGTTTTTTTTCGGTAAAGTCACGTATGCAGAAATACCATAACATTATATTAAAATAAATCGATCACGACGTTTCGACCGCAACACAAGCGATCTTCATCAGGTGTAAAAAAAGGAGTAATTTCAGAAAGGCAAGTAAAATTGCGTGAACTGAAGTGCATGATGCCCATTGGTAGCTACTGGTACTGAATAAAATACCCATTGTACTTGACTGTCAATCGTGCTAAATGCATGTGGAAGCATGTGGCCAACTCAATATGGCTTGGTGGTTAAATACAGTCGTGAGATTGCTCTTTCCGTATTCATAAAATTGTGACTTAAAAGCCCCATTGGGGGGATGAACTAAATTCATAATCTCTCGGCTTAAAATAAGTACCACTTTGGAAAGTCGATGTGGCTGTGGTGTAATGGTTGACGCACCGGGCTTGGAATCCAGAGGTCACCAGCACGAACTCCTCCTGCCTCTGTCCACCCAAGGGCATCACTGGGTGCACCACAGTTAATCAGCCGGTAGGTCGGGTGAGGTGCACTAAAGCATTGGTCCTCCCACCGGTTCCAGTACGTCTGGCCAGCGGTGAAGAGTACGAGAAAATACTCTCTAGAGCTCGCTCGATCTCCTTCTGGTGGATGCCCTTCTGTCAGCAGTGGCTAGAGCAAGATATTGCAGGGCTGCACCTTTACTATCGGGAATATACAGCAGTGGTTTTGTGGTCCGACTGGAGAATTTCATAAGAATGTGAAACTTCAAGCGCTGGCACAGGGCCACCAACAAGGATGCCCATTGTCCCACTCATATTGGAGCAGGGAGACATTTGACTTCAATAAATATGAAACTTGGCAAGTAAATTAAGATTTTGCTTCTCCACGTGGGTAAATTAATGGTCGCTGCCCGGAGGTAATATATTAGTGTCTGCTTTAATAGCAATGCATGGGTGAGCAGAAAAACACAATTATTTCTGAGTGGAAATGCAAAAGTCAATTTTTTGGTCAACAAAGCTGCTTCAGGATATCCTGATATGATCAATCAAACACTAATATATTTGTTTTCTCAAGTTGACTGTGATTGAACATTGGAATATATCTTTTTTTAATAACCCTGAACCACTCAAACAAAAAAGTAGAATAAGATTCTAAAGATATAATTTAGCAAAACAAACATCGCAATGCTATCAAGCTTACATGCATTACTACTATAATGAACCAAAAATGTCTGTTTGTGTGTAACGTGCGTGACGTCACTCTACATGCCGCACCCCACCCCCGTCATTAATATTCATGAGCGGGTGGATTTTTACACTCGCGCAGAAGGTCGAGCGGAATTTTTTTTCTTCCCGCAAATTCGCTTTAAGTTTGACGTTTCTTTATTGAAAGTGAATCTAATAAATAATTCTACGCAGCAACAAAGTGGATTTGGTGTCTTTATTTATTTCTTCAGCACTTGAGACAAAAGGTAAGTCGAATTCATGCTTCTACATTATGATAAAATAGACATATCTCCGTGATATTCCAGATATTGTACCGAAAGCAGAAGAGAATAAAATTTTAATAAATTGAAAGTCAGTTATTTTCAGTGCTACAGTGACATGAAGTGAGGTGTTTTATGACATAGCTTTGTGCAAGAATCACTGCCATTAATACAGTGCTAGAGTGAACTGCAGTGAAGTGTTTTATGACTTCGTTTTGTGCCAGATTTACTGCCATTTAATTTACACAAGATACAATTATACTCTGCTAATTTTTTTCGTAAATATTACAGCTTCCTAGGATGGGCAAACAAGCTAGTATATGATAATTGTACACTGTTGTGTACCTGCTGTCAATCCTTTTCATCTTCTATTGTTATTTTCTTTCTTCACTACTCTATCCTCTGCTTCTCTTCCCTGTCTTATATCTAAAATAGGTTCGTCTTTAGATGCATTTTGCGAATTCTGGTTCTGTTTTTGCTATGTTTACTGTTTCGAACATACAATTAAAAGAAAAACACAGCTCACAAACATCCACATTTCCTCGCCATGCAAAACAGCAGATGGAAGCAAAGCCCTGGCCGTCGACTCCAGCCGTGGCTCGGCTCAACCTCACAGCATGGACCCCAGAGTGATGGAATCGCAAGGCAGAGCGGCCACAGAGGGCCTTCAGGAACACGGCAGTGTTGGCGCCTCAGTGCCACCTCAGCAAGGGTGAGAGAGAACGGCTCTTCTGCCGCCGCAAGCAGAAACTCGTACGCGTACGTTCGCACGTGCGTGAGCACATGCATACATCATCTGGTTCCGTAGGATGGTATAAATAAGCGTCATCGTGCCTGAAGACGGTATGGGTCTGCCCAGGCACGGCGAGAGTGGCAGGAAAAGGGGGTGCAACTGAATTGTTTGGACTCCAGCTAGATAAGACAATACAATTGAACTAATCCTAATATCTCCTTTTTTTGCATGGAGTGAAAGCAAAAAATATATTAAAACTTGATTTGAAGTATCTTCTTTGGTTCTTTCGGTAAAGTCACGTAAAATAACGCAATAAAATTCTCACTAAGAGAATTTTATTGTGTTATTTTATATTATTAATTTATTAGTTTATTCTCATTCTACGTGACTTTACCAAAAGAACCAAAGAAGATGAATCCTTGCAGTCACGAAAGCTTTAAATCGAAATTGATTTGAAGTAATTCTATTGTTTGACATGTTAAAATAAGCACATGAATTGCCTATTTCAAAATTTATTTTTTCTTAATATGAATGTAATTACATGTAATGTTACGTGTATTCATACAATCACGAAAACGGAGACAAATCGGTAATAAATGACTGACAATCTAAACGATTTATAAGATATATACTAAATGTTGGGTACATGGCCATGTCATTTTGTGATTAATCTCTCTGCCACCTATTTTATTTACAAACAATATATTTTATCTGCTCTCGGCCCCGGATAAAATATTGCAATGGCGTTCGCGTCACACACATTAATTTGTTGGGTACGATTGAGGCCGAGGAAAAATTGTCTCCTTTTGACAACGGTCACGGGCGATGGGAAGGAATGGGGGGCATCCAGCAGAGATGATGTACTGAGGCCCAAAATGTGTCTCGAGGGGGCTGGTTCTGTATGTTTTTTGGACTATTGATTTACCAATAAGCTGATGCCTCTTAAAATAGCTATGATGTTGTTTCAATACATTTAATGCCGTCCTGTGTACATATCACATAATCCCCAAGGTAGCGGAGCATCACATCCAGAAATCTTACATCTTCCTGATTGCTTCACCCGCATGCTGTCACACGAATGGCGCATTTACTGTAAATCTGTTTCTGATGTGCGAATTAATATCGAAAACCCTACTTGTTTACGGCACATTGAGCATCAAGTCTGGGTAGCAACTGCAATATCCTTTTTTGTATGAGAGCTTTTGTTTGCATATCATCATGATCATAATTCTTTACTCTGTGGCCTCCACAAAAGTTCCTTCATCAGCCCATTACGCTTCTCGTTTTATTTCCTCTCATGAACAAATGTAATCTCCAGCTTTAGCATCGATCATGTTTGCCGTGCTGTTGACACCCAATCCGACAATGACTTGACAGACCACCGTCTCACTGTGCACACTTGACACGGTCTCACTTTCGATTGGTTAAAACTTTCTTCAGCTCCATGCACCCAAAACTGAAGTTCTCACCGACAAGTAAGCTATTGGTAAAGCCTCCACGTCAAATGGGCTATAAGTTCCAACATCAAGATAGCAATTGTCGTTGATCCCAAGCTGTCGTTCTCCTACGCTGACCACATCCACGACTTCATTGCATCCTCTTCTCCTGAGGTATTTATCTATGCCAGCGGTTGTCAACTTTTTCTATTGTGCGGACCCCCTTTTCAACCGCTGAACATTTTGCGAACCACCACATGCTCTACGGGCTGTTTGAAAATTGTACACTTCCTTGGCGAGGATGTTATTTTTTTTTCCGCGAACCTCCTGCAGTAACCTCGTGGACCACCAGGGGTCCGCGGACCGCTGGTCTATGCCTTCATCACTCGACCGCGTACTTCTCTCCTCTGTGACCTCCCAAAAAAATATCTAATCTCCTAACTCCAGATGCTTCAGAATGACGCCAACACACTTCTCACATCGGCACTCATAAAAGAGACCACATCTCCTCGGCAATCACATCCCTCCGCCGACTCTTAATCTAGCAGCGGATCAAATGACAGATTGACTTTCACCATCTTCTTGGGAATCCATTACTCACCCCAACCAACCTCACCCACCTCATTTCCCCTACTATGGCCCACGTGCTCTTTACCTCCATAAGCATGGCCTCCTGTCGAAACCGCCCGGCAACCTCTTGCTCAATGGAAGGTCAAGCCTTCTCTGCAGCTGCTCCCGGAGTCTATAATTCTCTGCCCATAGCTCTCCACTGCAGACACCCCCCCCCCCGCCCCTGTGCGGATCAAGGCACTTGCCTACGACTGACCGTTTGTTGTCTGCCAGGTTTTCTCATTTCTACCTGCGAGGTGTTCTCATACCGTTGTTTGCTCTCCTTCCCTATTTTCCAGCCCTCTAATGCCTACCGGTCTCCTCTCTGAGAATGTAAAGAAATACAAAGACAGAACATTTATAATAAAAATCCCCTCCTATCCTTCAACTGCCCCCGACGTACTATTTGCACAGTGTCTCTGGATACATGACTCCACATGCAAAGGCCGCGAAGCATGCTTAAAGCCACTGCAAGCCGTTATCTTTATTATCATCATTGCCATTATCAGTGATTTCCCTATGCAATTTTAGACACATCGCTTCAAATGCTAAAGGAAACACTCAGCAGTTCTGTGCAGCTGCATTCGCTCTCTCTCGCCCGCGCACGTCTTGATGCATTTGCATGGTCCATCTGTCATATTTCTCTCGCTTGTCCATATTCTCTGTTTGTCATGTTCAGCCTGTATGTTTGACCCCGTGGATCTCTTTTCCTGACCTTGTGTTCATATGCTTTATTGGCTGCTCGGGCTTTGCTAAAGGAAAACCGTAGTGTGCAGTCATTTTTGAATTCACTGCTGGATGAATGGTCTCCCCAACACCGTTTCGTTGAATGTTTTTACCATACTTCACACTGAGAGTGCAGCCTGGTAAAGAGGCCACCCCTGTACCGCTTCGGGTATCACTCGAACGCAGGTCACCGGGACCACATAGCATACTGTGCAAACCACAACACCACCACTTAACTCCACAGCTAAACACTTTTGTCGCCTCGAACATGCTTTGGGGGCAGGAGATGGCGCGGATACAGACGTATCATGTCACCTGCTTATCACTCGAGTCACGGTCATGCTCGTTTGCACCTCAGGGCCTCATGGTGTGTTCCTCCGTTAAGAATGGAAAGGACAATATAAGTATAAACTGTTACCCCTTTTATTTTTAGCACGAGTGTGTTTTAAAACATTACCCCAGGCTCGATCAATGTTGGGCCCAGTGCTCCTGCTACGACCCATCTGCCACTCCATGGTCACACAGTAAATAAGCAGTGGAAAACCACTCGTATCGTGAGAGCCCCGTGCTGGCTCGGCTCAGATGTACATCTCCCCCTTTCACGTCTTTTCCCAAATACGTCATCGCTTAATTATTACCACTGCGACCTGATTTTGCGTCGCCTCAACCCCAATTATGTCGCTGACAGCATTGTCCGTCCTTTCTCGTTAACCGTCGCCCCTCAGCCTTCACCTCCACCTATCCAGCAAATCGCTTTGATTTACGTCGTTTCGATATTCGTCGTCACCCAACTCAGGAACGCACCTCCCAGGTAAACCGGGATGTTGCTGTGCCAGTGGAAAATGAGTAATCGAGCCAGCAGAGTTCCCATTGGTCGTGAAAACATGGCATTCATTTCCTTTTATTCAGATATGCAGCCATTGTAAGCTATAAGCTGTGTAGATTGGCCTTGGTAACAAGGTTTTGTAAAAATAATGGATTTTCATGAGAAAGAAATAACTTTTCAATTTACCGCATGTAAAATTTCAAGGCATATGAAATCATCTTTCATTTACGGAATGCTTCATATGCATCTACACAGAGGCATTAAGCAACATTATATCAATGCTCAAGAATAACTTATTTTGTACGACTTAATAGAGACTTTGTTTGCATAAATGTAATTTACTCTTCAATAGATATGAAATCTCATAATAAGTTTGAATGATTACTGATGAGAATCGTGCAGAAAAAAAGAAAACCAAGCTTTTAAACGCCTTTCACTTAATGTAATTTGTTTTTTATGTGGTGGCTGAGACACTACGCTGTTGTGTCTTAAGAGCAACTGCATTATTTATTCATGGTCTGCGATGACAGTACTGAAGCTTTTAAAGATTGGCCTGGGACTTTACAAGACTTTACGGTCAAATAAATCATAATTTCCCCATTTTGTAATATGTATAGGGGAAACATCAGTGCTGTTTTATGGACAATCCAATGTCGAGAAAAAACAAAGCATTTATAAATACAAGAAAAAAACATTTGAGCACACTGACAAGTTACATCCAACATCTTTCAAGGGAGTAAAATCAGGCACTTTTGAACGTGCATATGCCCTCGGAAGTATTTTGTTCGCTATAATAACAGTCGTGCCAGGTGTGCGCAGTAAGCAGTTGGTGGTGTGTAGGGTTGCAGCAAGGCGTTGGGGCTCGAATAGCGGCTCTGCCTGGGAAGACGGCCTCAACTGACAGGGCAACCGTAAACCGTATATATATATTTTTAAATGTAATATTCCCTCCACTCAAGGAGGCATAAAAACATTATATACACTAAAATATAATGCAAATACAATGCAATAATATTTTAAGCAAAAGCCAGGAGAACATAGTGAGTCTTGCACTCCCTCCTAAACGCACTGAGGCTTGTAGCGTGCAAGATCCCACCATGTCCATCTGGTTCTCGCCGAGCTGCATTGGCTTCCGGTTGCACTCAATACACACAAAGTGCTTGCCACAAAGGAACCACAATACCTTGCTGATCTCGTCAAGGGGCATAAACCATCACGCGAACTCCGCTCATCCTCGCAGCGGCTTTTGGTTGGCCATCGAACAAAGACGGTCACTGCGTCGCACGCCTTCACATGCGCTTCTGCGGCCGTCTGGAACCCTCTTCCAATATTAGGAAACCACTGGAGCTATGCATTTTGAAATCATCAAGATTGAACACTAATTTCTTTAGAACTGCTTGTTGTGTTCAGTTTGTTGTTCTTCCCCCGCACCTCCAATTAGCATGGTTTGCTATGTATGGTCCGAAAGAAGTTCAACATACGTACTGTACATACAGGATGTGTCTCTAAGTTTTTGGTCTCTCTAGGCCAAAGATGACTTCAGGTGTACACTGGTAACGAAATCATAGGGAAAATACCGTTGTATGCACGGCGCTGTTGTAAATGGGCCAATAGAGATGAGAAAATTGTGATGAGACATCTTTCTCCCAGTTGATTTTGTGTCAGTAATATCGGTGGTGCTGTACGGTAAGCATACCAGTCTTTTTGTTTATGAATGCGAGTGTTCATTTTAACAAGCTACCCCGATATTAAATATAATGTTCATTTTCAAGGTAAAGCAAACCTGAGAAACACATTTGAATAGGAAAACATATCAGAGCCCCCGTGTTCATTGTCAAATGTATTTTTTTTATAAAGGGCCACGTGTGAAATTGGACACGGATTAATATTTACCAATGTGTCCACTTCAAATACAGTTTTAATTTCACAGTAAATTATTGGAAATCCGAGATTAGACTTAACCGTGGCAGAGCAATATTTTTTTAATAATAATAAAAAGGTCATGCGGTGCACTTGCATTATTCCTATAGGACATCAGTGCTTCTCTCATGTAATCCTTCAAATGCCATATTCTTCAGTTATAAATTATGATTGATTTAATTCCACTCTTTTAGTCATTCATTCCCTCCTCCCATTTCCATTCATTATTGATCTGCCTCCACAATGTCTTCCACCATAGATGCCTGTCCCTGGAAAGTCTTCCTGCAAAAGACCATGGTGCTGAAAATGGCTAATAGGGCTTGTTTCTAGCATTAGATTATATGACATGGATGGATCTTAAGACACATGCTGCCTTCGTAGAAATGTCATGCCTTAATAGATACAACCTTGCGTTGTGTGTTCTCTTTCATACACATTTTTAACCCTAGGTCTTAAAACTTCACAGCTAATAGGCAACACCATATAACCTAATATTCATAATAAACCTAATATGTACATGAAGACGTGAATGTATGACCAAATTGTAAAAAAAAAAATTGACCATAATTGTGCAGTATGCAAGTACACGAATCAAAGTTACATCATCAAATATTTCTTAAGGTCATTAACGCTATTTCGTTTGTATCTCAATCCAATTGTCCAGGTTCTCGGCAGCTAGTTTGCCTGAATAATGATGAGTCAAAGAAATAGTATATTTTAATCATTAATACGTGTCCTGGTTTGTAATTCACCTTACCATTTAAATTATTGGAGTAAGCAATAATGTTTAAAAATGCTGGAAAGATGTCTGTAGTTCAGGTGTGTCAGCCAATCAGCAATACTTTGTTAGGCAAGCTCTGCTTTAGTTTGATGTGTTGTCGGATCGCATTCTTGTGCAAGGACCTTTTTTCATTAGTTTCTAGGCTGTGTAGCATGGTGTACTTCCCCATGAATTCTGACATTTCACCCAATGTGCCGGGAGATTCTTAGTTCCATCAGGAACTGAGCGAAAGAGTCCAATATCGTGATGAACGATGCTTGGTACAACCCAAACACACATCGGAGAGCTACACAGCGTAACCTACGCAGTGAAAGAATTCTACTTTTTTTTAGGTTTCAGCAGCATCACATATCAGCAGCTGTAATTAGCTGCTGATATGTGATGAAGGATACTCATTGCACTGTGCATTAATCTAGAAATGTGAACATCTGACATAGGGTAAAGAGCAGCAAGCTGAAGCGTGTTCATTTAGCTCTGGTTCAGTGACCCATTAAATAAACCATTAAATAGAATGAATAGTGTTTGTGCAATTTTGTTAATTATTGTGAAAGGCAATAAAGTTTTATTTCTACAGTAATACTAACATGAACTGACCATGTGGTTCATTGGTTCGAGAGCCATGGCTTGCAATCGGAAGACCGCGTGTTCATTTGCCAGGGTTAAACACAGTCCTTCATCTCTCGGGAGGGTGGATATTAAAAGGAATTCCTTCTTGTGGAAAGTCAACAATGGTTGTCCCATGGTTTGACTTCCATAGCAATGCAGAATTTCTGTAAACAACACGTGACTTTAAACAGGGGGTGAGGTTCTGTGAAAACTCCTTTGAGCAACAAACCACTTCCTTTCTTTTACATATCACAGTGTTACCTAGATTTGTGGCTTTTTGTTTGGAATATAAAGAAAATACAAGACAAGCTAGCTTAAACGTAGCTTGTGCAAATTACATCAATAGTTCAGAAAATATGGTCATCAACGTTGGGTAATCTTGGGAGAGAAAAAAACCCCGCAACATTCAGTTTATTTTTTTAGGGCCATTAGTTACCTGAATGACTTGGTAAAATAAATAAAAATTTGGGCCCCTACTATAAACTTAAACAATTGATTAGCCGCTATAATGAGGCAATACAATGGTGACACGTGTGTTGGTAAAATTTAAAATGTGAAACTCTAAGATCACTTACTTGCACGCATTCATTCCCGTGAGATATTTGTCCCCGCCCAGAGAGAGTTTTCTGTGACACTGATTTTTCTTGGCTCTCCTGTAAGAACATATGGACTTGATCTTTTCTGCTGATATTTTATAGCATTGCTCAATGACCTATTGTGTGTTTATGGATTTTCTTTTTACACATGGGCTTTTGCAGTATTTTGGTTACATTTGACTTTGGTACTTGGCTAAAATGTGGCAAAAAGGGTTACGTGTTAACTTTTTGTTGTCGTTTGTGCATTTAGCTTTGGTTCCATTTCTTTGTTTTGTTTATTTTTTTTCCTGAGACATCGATCGGGTTCTGTTCTAAAATATGTAAATGACAACTGTGGACATGCAGCCGTTACATTTTTATTCATGTACGTGCTCGGGCGATTTTATGGTCATTCATGGTCTGTTTTCAACTTGTGTCTTTCAGTCCTCCCTCATCTGCTCAGATGTGCAATGCTGTTCCAGTTCACCAACCTTCCCGAATGTCTGCTTCCTCCGCCACCAGAGAGCTGGATGAGCTCATGGCCTGCCTTTCGGACTTCAAAATACAGACCAATGTAAGTATGCCCCAATATGATGGGCAGTCAGGCCCACAACAGACTTTGCAAAGGTCACAGTCAGAAAGTATGAGAGAAAAGAAGTGGGCTCTCTGATGTGATAACGGGTTGTACCGCGTGTTAATTGGCATGGTGTACTTTGCGCCATAACAATGCGCGGTACAAGCCGAAAGCACACCGGAGAGCTATACAGCACAACGATGAAACCCTACATGGGTACATATTCTTGGTTTTTTCGGTAAAGTCACGTAGAAGGGAAATAATAAAATAATAAAACATCATAAAATAAAATTCTCATTAGGACGCTGTCTTTCTGACAGCTCTATTCTTCACCTGAGGCCGGCTGCTTGCATTGTGGCCGAAACGTTGTGAGATTTTTATTTTATTTTTATTATTTCATTATTTCCCTTCTACGTGACTTTACCGAATGAACCAAGAATATGAATCCCTGCAGTCACGAAAGCTTTAAATCGAAAAATCCTACATGGGTAGTTTTATAACAGAAGGAGGGCCCATCAGGCGCCGTTAGGCTTCTGAACACCATTTCCACTCCTCGTGCAAACTTGGGTACATTCTCCTCAATGAATTTGGGCCCCTGAAAGAGATGCACCAGAGAACACAAATATTCACGAGGGTCTTCCTCCCTTGTAGTGTTTGGGCTATATATAAACACGGTGTGAGGCTTTGAGAAAAGGTATTGTGATTGTAAATCCCCCAATACGTGCTTCACACCGCGTTCACGGCAAGCAACAAAAGCGCTGGGTGATGTAACCTCCCAGGTATCGAGATGCGTAATGCAAAACATTTGACTTGTTCAGTAAACGTGCTGTGGTGAGGGCTCATCGGTGCACAGCTCTGTGGAGCAAACTACAGACACCAAGCTGTCACAATGTGAAATCCTTTTCCTGGTGCGTTTAATGTTGCTTCAGTTGCTTTTCTCATTTCTTTGGTCTCCATGTTTTATTTTCTCTTTTAATATTCTGTCCTTATTACTGTTTTCCCGCTGTCCTGTAATCCCCTGTGCCGGCAGTTTTCAGCACCCTCTGATGAATGTATACCAGACGATCTCTCTCTTCTCAAGACAGACCTCGCGTCCACTGACAAGATTCTCTCAAACATGATAAGCACATCTCAGCCGAAGAGAAGCAAACTGCAAATGAAGGGCGTGAGGGAAAATTCGGGGTCAGACGTGACCCTCTCTGCTATGACTAATGGTCTTAACTTAAAGGTCGACGTGCCAGACATGCCATCCACCTCTCCCAATCTCTCCTCTCGATCTTCCAGCCCCCTTGAAGTTCTCTGCATTAACGAAGAGGCCCTATCACTTGACCTTTCAACCTCTGACATAAATAGCTCATCACCTGTGAATGCATTTCCTCTTACTCTCAATAAAACTAAAGACATATATAATGGACATAATGAGAGCTCAGTGTACACTACGCAAAGGAAGGAGATTCAGTGGGTCGCTCAAAAGAAAGCCCCCTCAAAACAATTGGATCATAAAGAACCACAGAAGGTGAAGGAAAGCAATTGTGGTGATGTCATTTGTGATGTGCAGTCAAAAAAGAGCTCGCAAAATGAGCTCGTGTTGTCATTGACAGCTTGGGAACTTCCCCTAAATTCAAAAAGCATGGACCCAGCAAAGCCAAATGTTCCATACACTATCAAAACAGATCAGTCATCAAGACAATATTTTGCTGAGAAGACAGCTGAACAAGGCATCGAAATGCTTTCCAATAAAATACTAGAGTCATCAAGTATTGATGGCCCAGGGAATAAGATTCATTGTATTACCGATTCCATAACCACTGGAAATAAATGGCAGCAAAGCTTACAAGAAAGCCAAACTGCAGCAGTGTTACACATTTCAGATACCACAGTGACAAAGTGTTTGTCTTTTGAACAATTGGAAGACAAAAGTTCTGCACTTGCAAAGCTCCTGAATCTTGGTGGTTCTACATCCAACATCCCTCCACTATCAGAGTCTCAATCCAGCATGGTTACACAGAACCCGGGGCCTACATTGACTGGTTTCAACCAAATATCGGCAGTACCATCAGAAGGTGGTGCTAATTCCCCGGCCAAGGCTGAGTCACAAATAGTTTTCTCAGAATTTCCAAAAATGTACATAAATAAAAATAGTGCTTCAACTGGAGATGTGGCCGTCTTTAAAGCAACAGATACTAGCTCTTTGTCAATGGTTACAGAGCCAGCTACGGCGCTGGCTGAACTCTCGCAGGTGAAAATTAACGAGCCACCAGAGAAAACAGCGGAGATCCCTGCAATGTCATCTTGGCACAGTGTCACGTCGAATGTCGTAAGTAGTCCACAAGGAACGACCGCGCTCTCTGTGACGAAACCAAGAGAAAGGGCCAAAGTATCAAGTCTTCCATCTGTTCCGCTGGAAGCACATTCTCCATCCAAAATGGATGTTCCACATGCTCAGGCCTTGAAAACGCTCTGCACCGAGTCAAAACACGTTTTTCCAACTCCAGTGGACACCATTAACATTGGAGGAGAGGTGGTAGCTTGTTTGATTATAGATGGCAAAGCTGATCCTACAGGCACTCCGGGGAACACAAGAAAGGACGAAAAGGAGAATGTTCTTTATGATTCTGGGCATGAGGCAGCAGGAGATGCTGTGGTGATCAAATCCGAGTCCTTTGATTTTCCTCCAACTCTGCCTCCCGAGGGCATCAAGAAGGTTTCTGCATCTCAGCAGGCACGCTGCTGGCTCCCTTTCATTGGCACTCATGGGCTCGTAATGGCTGTGCATTCGTCTGACTTTCACTGCATGCCTGTTGTGAGCCTGCAGGCTGTGAGCACTTTACTAAAATGTGTGACTTATGTCTCCTGTGTGAATTCCACATTCTCCTTATATTTAAATGATCAATGTTTTGAACAATGTCACTTTTAACCTTTTTCATACATAATTATTCAACTTTTTATAGACACGATTAATTGATCGTCATTATTTTGCAATTCATATTGCATTTTGATTAAGGGTGATTGGCAGTTCAGCTGCTTTTAAACCCATTATTTTCGAAACACAGTCATAAAAATGGCATGGCTTTCTACTAACACAAATTGGGGCCTGATTACAAAGCATAATTTATGTGCATTTACATTTCACTTTTCCACCACAAGCACCATATGTTTACAAATGGGTTGATGTTTTGTTGTCACTTTACTTTCACTACCTGCAACTTTCTCGCTGTTTTTTCTTCTTCCTATTCTCGATACTCGTACAGATTAAGTTTGTTATTAAGAGAACCAAAGAGACAACCAATATTCATCCAATGTACAATAGTAAGCAACCCAGAAGGCGCATGGGACCTGTGATCTACAATAAGTCGATGAAACAGGACAAAGTCATACAGGAGCTGCAGAGCAGGCTGGGCATCTTCAAGAAGGAAGGGGAAGAAACCAAGAAACCGGTGGACGAGTGGCTCACCGAGGGGGTTATCGTTATGTCTGAACCTATATTGGAACAAAAGGCAAGCGTGAAATCACTTCAATCAACACGTGATTGCATTATCTGTTCAATTGCATATAACAGTCACTTGCGTAAAAAAACCCCACACCCTTTTTCATTGCAATTCTTGTTCTTTCCCTTCTTTCTGTAGAAAAAAGAAATGCCTTTACAAAGGAACCCTCCTGGTGTCACGATGTTCTCAAAAGCTTGTTCTCCTCTTCAAACCCGAAAAGTCCTATTTGCTCCTGCTTTCCCTCCTCCTCTTCCACCAACTCCACCCCCACCTCCACCCCTACCACCACTTCCTCCACCGCGTCATCAACCGTCACCGCCACCCATCTCCAAAGCGGAGCCACAGTTGCCACCACCACCGATGCCATCAGAACCGCCGACCCCTCCGGAGCGTGCTTACCATCCACACCTGGAGCCCAGATCACCAACACCACCACCACCACCGCCGCCGCCGCCACGTGAATCGCCAGAATTGGCCAAAGTTATGCTTCGTCTGGGCCACATCGAGGCCCCATCTCCGGCCGAACAACAAATCACAGCTGAGCTGGACTCCTTATTGCTGCAACTGCAACAGCCTTTGGTGTTCCCAGCTACGAGTGTCAGCAGAGCACCCCGAGCCAGCGTGTCTGTTGGCTGCCAGACTGACATCCCCTTTGATGAATCACCACAGGCATGCTGACTTGGTTCACTAGCTGTCATTGTCTGTGTCACAGCGATCTATCCTGATGAGAATTTAACTTGCACTGTTAAAGAGCTCTGCGGTATTATATTTGATTATTTACTTAAATGCTGATTATTATTATTTTTGGGAAATAAGCTTCCAAAATCTTCAAGCATAATATATTGCAGCAGGGGGTGGTGGTTGGGGCGGAGTGGTGGTGCAGTGATTAATGCGTTGTTCTATGAATCTGGTGATTTGGGCTACATTTCTGGTCATGACTGTCGTCAGTGGCGGGCTGACGTCTGAATTGCTCGATGGACCACTCTGAGTTTCACCATCCCGCACTTGCCAGTTTGGTGAGGTATGGTCATTACCGATATGGCATCGGGGGGGGGGGGTGGTGTGGATGTCTTCATCAGGCAGTGAATTGACAAAGCGCTGTATATTTCATTTATTTGTAAATAGCCGTTGGTTAATTATGGCATCGTAATGAAATGTAAAATTAAGCCTACGGTTAATTCGTGACAATCATTGGCAATCGCCACAATTATCCTCTGCCTACTCTGGAGAGAAAGTTAAAGCATTTCTATGAGCATTTGTAAAACTATATGAGACGATGACATTCACAAGTACACCGATTAAAATGTCCTGGGCATCACATTACAGATGGTAATGTGTTCCTGAATGTAGGGGGTGTGTTAATTATTTGACATGGACTGCCAAGCAGCAGAAATGCTAAATTGTGTATACAATGCGCAAGTGACTGCCCTAATTCGTGAATATGCTGCTATTATCGTTTGACAAGTAGCTGTCCCGTACCACAACCCCTTAAAGTGGCAACAAATTGGACCAGAACTTGTGTTGTTGGGCTTAATCCTGTCATTATGATTATTTCTGCAAATGCAGCATTGAACCATATAAGTCCTGCCACCACTTTATAATATCTCTGTGCCTTGCTCGTAATTGTCTTTTTTTTCTCCAGGCGCGGTCACCTACCCAGGAGGTCCAATTTACATATCATGAAGCCATGCCTGCTCCTTCCTATTCAACTGTTGAAAAGGCATGACGTGCTTTTGTCATTGGATACACTGCAATATACATGCTATGTTTCGCAACATGAGATGCTAAAAAGTAAAAAAAAAACACGTATTACAATACATGTTAACTCTTTGAGAAAACTTCCTTGATGTCATAACCATTTTTCGCAAAGCCGTATTTGTTTATATTTGCATATTTATGCATGTCAGGCTTTTAACATTTCACTTTCTCAATTAACATCTGTGCATGCATGCCTCTTCTTTCCACTGTTGTACTGTGTATTTCAAAGCACAGCCTGTTTTGTACAAATCCACGTTCCTATTTCACAGCTTCCAGAGATAGATCTCAGCGACGCTTTACCATCTCCTAAACTCCATTCTCCCCCCCCTCCTCCACCACTCATTCCAAAACGCCAGGCAAGTTCTTTCCAGTCACTTTCTCCTTCCGGTATGCTGCACGTGTTCAACAGCCAAAATTAACCGCCCGCTTCTTTTTTTTAAAGAAGGGAAGTGATGGAATTGCGTTGGCATTTTGTACGTATATATATCAGGTGGCACCGCCGCAGCCAGCACCGCAGCCAGCGCCACAGCGGGAGCCCCAAGATCCTCAGCCAGCTGCGACCCCACCGCAAAAGCCTCCCTTGCCAGCCCTTCCACAGCAGGGCAGCAGGCAGCTGGACAACATGCTGGGCAGCCTACAGTCAGACCTAAACCGCCAGGGTGTCCCTATCGTGGCGAAGGGGGTGTGCGCCGCTTGCCGCAAGCCGATCGTTGGGCAGGTAGGCGCGAGAGCGAGCGAGCGAACGTGCGTGACGAGCGGCGAATGCATTGTGTCGCCTCTGCTTTTGAGATCGGCAGATTTTCAGCTGTATCCCGACAGGTGGTCGTCATATAGTAGGAGGGCACAGATAGCACCTTGGAGCTTAATACTTAGCCAGCGGCCCCACGCTTGCTTTCAAATATTTTAAAGTAAGATAACTGCACGTGGGAGAATGGTGAGACGATGACCTGTGCAGCCTTAAAGGCTACTGACATAAGTCGAGGAGTGGTAGAGGTGGGTTAGGGGGCAGGGGGTTGTTGTTGTTGTGGGGGGGGGTTGCATGGTGCGACACTGTACTACGAAACAACGACCTGAGTTCGATTCCCAGCCACAGCTAACATCAGTTGGTGAGCGACACTTGATCCGGTTTTCGGGCCTCCTTCTTCACCAACCCCCACTGACTAGTGTGGTGAAGTATGATTAAACAACTCCTATTACAGGAAGGTGTGAAAGGTCTTCATCCAGTAATGGATTGACAGAAGGATTATAATTTCCTTTTTTTTAACAGTACCATTGGGTCTATAAGGCACGTTATTTTCGCCAAGATTAAGGATTTGGTGTCAATATAGAAAATTCTAAAGGCTGATGAGAGAATTTGTGATCTAAGCATGATACAAATGTTAGCCACCTTGTAAAGGCGTGTATATGTGTGTGGGAGCAGTAGCATAGTGGTTAGCACACTACACTATGAACCCAGCAGCCCAAATACAATTGCTGGCCACTGCAGTGGTGATTATCTAAACCAGTTTTGGGCCTTCCCTATCTCAATTCAACCTAAAACAACTACCTGATACGGTGTGTTAATATCACCACTGGCGATACAAAGGTGGCCAGGTGCTGTGCTGGTCTTCATCGGTGCTCGCTAACAGCACTCCCTAAACAGCCTGTGTAGGCTATGTGGGGAGGGGGTTTGGGGGGGGGGGGCGGTGTAGAGGGGCATGGCTGTCTTTGTCCTCGTGTATAAGGAGTTCACAAAAAAATATAAGGAGGTCCCTTGATCTGCACCTCCGATTAACATGATTGGTGTCGAAAGAAACTCAACGTACACATGCCTACACACGATGTGGACACGCTGTGCTATTTTGCGTATCGGCCCATTGACCTGTAACCGTTGAGGGCAGTTTGTCCTCCGCGTCTCGCCTGTGGCTGCGCGCACTCGGCAGGTGGTGACCGCGATGGGGCGCACGTGGCACCCCGAGCATTTCGTGTGCGTCCACTGCCAGGTGGAGATTGGCTCGCGCAACTTCTTCGAGAAGGATGGGCAACCGTACTGCGAAGAGGATTACCACAGCCTCTTCTCGCCCCGCTGCGCCTACTGCAACGAGGCCGTAATGGATGTGAGTATTAGACAGCGGCTTGCACTTTCACTCTCAGACTGATTCCATCAGCTGCTGCTACCACTTGCTTTTGAGCTCCTGGCGCGGGGTTGCTTAAATGTCCAATTTTTACACTTTACCAGGCTGCGGATTCTCTTTTGTCATGTTTGTCAGATAACTCATTACGCCCAATTTAAATAAAGATGTTTGGCCCCCACCCGTCCCTGCACGCCGCAAACCCTCCACTCCTCTCCCCTGTGAACCCCTACAGCCAAACTCCCCCCCCCCTCCCGTGCCTAACCCCTACAGCCAAACTCCCCCCCCCTCCCGTGCCTAACTCCTACAGCCAAACTCCTCCCCCCCCCCCTTCCCGTGCCTATATAAAGCCACAACAGCAGATCATTTTTTCTCACCTAGAAGACGGACGCTTGTGTTGCGACTGAAACGTGTTTTATTTAATTTTTATTATTTTTGTCTATCTGCGTGACTTTACCGAAAGAACCAGAGAGTCTGGTCCGGTATTCATGAAAGTTCTGATTATATAGTTTTATTTTGAAGTAGATGCCGGAAGCGTGACTCTATATTGTTTTGTACAGAAAAAACACTTTTATTGACAATTTTGGCATGGATACACTTTTTTGTGTACTGGACCTCTGAAGAATGATTTAACATTACGCCTGTACAGTACACATGGAATGAACAGAAATGTGCTAAAATATGAATTATTTACCAATTTAGATGTACATCTGAAAATATCTGTGGAAGTGTTATGAAGAAAACATTTCACGGCTGCTTTTCCATCCTCAGGGAGGGCTTCACAGCCGAGAGTATCAATTCATAAGTACGCTTCTGTAATGCTCTAAAATTGCTTTGTCTTCTTTGGTTCTTTCGGTAAAGTCACGTAGAATGAGAATAAAATAATAAATTGATAAAATAAAATAACACAATAATATTCTGAAGGGGACAGCGCTGTCCTCCAGACAGTCTCGTCCCCTTCACCTGATGAAGGCCGCTTGTGTTGTGGCCGAAACGTGAGAATATTATTGTGTTATTTTATTTTAGTCAAATTATTATTTTATTCTCATTCTACGTGACTTTACCGAAAGAACCAAAGAAGATGAATCCTTGCAGTCACGAAAGCTTTAAATCGAAATTGCTTTGTCTGTTGCGGTTGTGTAAGAGTTAGCACACTGGGCTAGTTAGCAATCCCCAGAGGTCACCGGTTTGGTTAATTCTTGTGGGGGACGGCGGTTGAAACGGTGCAAGTTAAAAAAAAAACCCTTTCCAACGCCGCCGCCTCTACATCCACACAGCAGTAGAAATGGGTTCACAACAATTGATCGATTGACAGGTAGCGATGTGGTGGGGGGGTAGAGTTTGGCGGCTACCAACCTCTTCCAAGCTATTTGGTTAGTGTGGAAGAGTACGCCAAAATACCATCTCGAGGGACACTCAAGAGCTCCTTCTGCTGTAGAGCTCCTTCTGTCAGCAGTGATGTGAGCAACAATGCACGGCTGCACCTTTTATTTTATTTTTGCTGCATTTGCATTTCAGTATCCCTGACTGCTTAGTACTGAGCGTATTGGTCAGTTGCTCGATGTATGTGACTACATGACCCAGTGTGACTTTTACCATGGAACATATTGTCACTAAACGCAGCGCTCGTTTTAACTATTTAAACGCCGCAATGTGTTTTCCCTGGGCACTGGCACCAGCTGTATTCAATAAAGTTAATTGAATGATTGATGCTTTTCAAAGCAGTATGCGTTGCGTTGTCCGCAATTGACCCAGAAAATTCTGTGAAACAAGGACTGGCTCATTTCGGAGTAATCTTTACTTAACTGCGAGCACATAATGGATACAGTTAAAACTAATATTCAGTACCGAATTACAGTGCTGTAATCCTTTTTGATGTTTGTCTATACTGTGTGTGGTGTGTGTATTTATGAAATTGTCTCTGTACATTGCGTGAATATGTGGTATGGGTGATTTTATCTATGTTTGTATCTCTTTTTTTGTCTTTCTTTGCGGAACCAGCGAGTGGTGACAGCCTTGGATCGAACTTGGCATCCTGAACATTTTTTTTGCGCACAGTGTGGCCGGCCGTTTGGAGAAGAAGGTTGGTGGCACAGGATTAGTGAGCATGCACCCTTGATGTGGGTTGTTCTAAACAATAGTAGCAACATTGACATTTCTTCTTTTATTGGGGTTTTTTCTTTTTAACTGCTAAAATGCTGCCATATTTTAAAGCACGGTGGCGAGATGTTAACTCCCTCGCCTGGTATGCAGGAGGTTGTGGAGTTCGATCCTGACCCTGATGCCTGCTGTATATTTGGAGTTTACTTGTTCTCCCTGTGGTCGTGTGGATTTTTATCCGGGTTCTGCAGTTTTTCCGTTCACATTTAGAAACATGCGTTTTGAGTATTTGGCTGCTATACATTTCCACAAGATAAGCCGTTTCTTCGAGCTATCATTAGTGGCCAGGTCACTTCTGAAAAAAAGTTATATAGTATGGCTCAGTTGGCCTTACCTGGTTAAAAAAAGTTATAGTTATAGTCGTACAAAAATCAGGTAACCTGGGTGCATAGCGCAGTGCAATATCCAATACACTTCGTTGAGCTATCATTTATGGCCAGGTTGCTTCTGAAAAAGAGCTGTATAACTCGGTGGGCCTTACCTGGTAGATAAAAATAGTTTTAGTAATTTAATTACGCATATGGCATTTGTTTATGGTGACCAATTATGATGGCGTAATTCGGACCCACCTCCACTTATTCCACAGCGTGCGCTGTTACACCAAGTATTAACCAACCTGGCAAAAGTGGATCACCGGTTGAGCGGGGGCTCTCAAACAGCAGGTTGTGTGTTCAAATCATGGTTGGGGATTGACTGAGGCCACCATCCCTCTGGGGGATGAACCACTTTGTGAGCAAGCACCACTTTGTGGGGAGGTCAGCAGTAGTCCTATGGAATGACCCACCCCTGTCATATGAATGTGGAATTTCCACAACTGGCTCAGGGCTGTAAATAGGAGATACATACCCCCTCACTGCCCATTTGAGCGGCAATTCAGTATGGTTTGTTGACTTTGGTTATTTTGAGATGGCAGTGGAGATGTACAGAATATAGCTCAGCGAAGCCAAATAGTGGTCAGCGGAGCTTTGTAATGGACAAAGGCACTTTATAAAGGTCAGCACATCTTCATAGAGGGCATCCTTGTCGTGCGATAGATAAAATATGTGACAGCCTTTTTATGCTGTAATGTTAGTTTCTTCCACTATGTGGCAGACCATTAGCATGGATGTCACGTCTCATCTTGTACAGCGCTTGGCAGTCATTGGCGGCGAAAATCTGGCCAATAAATAGTTTTGCACAGTACTTGTGGAATTATGCTGAAGCACCATGTGTGAATTATTCAAATTATACAACTGCTTTACATAAGTACTTTACGCAGGGATTAAATAATATTAATTACCGACTTAACTTTCATGACTGCAGGAATTCATATTCTTTGGTTCTTTCGGTAAAGTCACGAATAATAATACAAAATGAAGTGAATAAAAAAAACACTAATGTAGACTGTAGCCTGGTTCTTAATCGGAGTGAGTGCACTTCCAATCGATAATGTGGACTGTAGCCTGGTTCTTAACCTTTGTGAGTGAACTGGCAGTCAATAATGTAGACTGTAGCCTGGTTTTAAAGCTGGTGAGTGTATTGGCAGTTTATAATGTAGACTGTAGCAATGGTTATTAAACTGAGTGAGAGTACTGGCAGTCTATAATGCAGACTGTAGCCTGGTTCCTAACCTGAGAATAAGTCTACATTATAGACTGCCATTTCGCTCACTGAGGTTAAGAACCAGGCTACAGACTACATTACAGACTGCCAGTACACTCACCAAACCTAATAACCAGGCTACAGTCCACATTATAGATTTGTCAGTACACTCCGATTAAGAACCAGGCTAGAGTCTACATTAGTGTTTTTTTAAATTTTCATTCACTTTGTTTTTTTAATTATTTTTCTATCCCCGTGACTTTACCGAAGGAAACAAAAAATATGTAAATTATTGTGAGCCGAAGTATTTAGAATATTTTTCCAAAGATTTGTATGCCTTCAATTTCTAATATATAAGTTGTGAGTGAGTTTTATTCGTGTTAAATATCCCATTGAGTAAAATGTATTTTTTTTTGCAGAATATGTTTGACATCATATATACAGCAGTGGTTCTCAACCTTCTTCTGGCTACCGCTTGTTGAATTTAGTTTCAACCGAGTACCCCCTTGCTGACCCATGGTTCTGAGAAATGTATGAATAATAAAAATCAATATTTTAACCCATGGTCCATTTTGGGAGGTATCCTAACTAGCTAGTAAATGCACACAAATAAAAAATGAGCAAAATCAATATCTACGGACACTTTGCATGCATGACGTAATTTGTTCGCGCTCACTGGTTACTCTTGGAAACCACATCGTTTAATGAGTTTAGAAAGGTATTTCATATCGTTCTAGGTTACCATATACATTTTAATGTCACCGTAGTGATTTAAAATTGCCATATTCATACGTGATTATTCACCACTTACTCCCATGTACCCCCAGGGGTCCGTGTACCCCCGGTTGAGAACCAATGATGTACGGTATGCTTTGCCACGGATCTTAGTCACGGTTGCGAATCAAACTCGGATGTCCAGGTTCATAGTGCAGTGTATAAACTACTGCGCTACCCCTCAACCAACTGCCATGACCAAAATAATTTCGGGAGACCTTCATCCAGTGATGGTTTATTGTCAATAAGCTGTATATTATACGCTTGCATGGATTCATAGAAATAAATATAACAAATGTAATCAAATACACAGTGGGGAAATTACGTAATTACAGAGCTTCAAGATGAACGTGTTTGTGAGGGTTTATGAATGTTCTCATCAATTGAGCCATTTTTCCACTTACAATGAAAGAATTGCGACTATTATTGCAGACAAAGCATTTCAGACACGAAAGCACAATATTTTATTAATAATTAAATAATGCCCTTGTCATTACTTTGATAATATACTATTATAGTTATCATCAAAATCTTTGCTGGGAATTATGTTAAGTGTAGCATTTTTGGTTATGTAAAATTATTTTTTTAAATTGTAATTCATATATTCAATAAAATAACTTAAACGGTTCAACTAGCCAAGTGGCTGATACATTAACAATAAATGTTTTTGCATTAACTCACCAGAGCATAAGTGCAGTTTATATGTAGAAAAACGGAAGTGCTGAAATGTATAAAAATACACATGACTCTAACAAGATGTAATCGAAATTCACGTAACAATAAGATGTTCTAATAAATAAATGTGACTGTATGAAAAAATGATGCTACTCTGATGTATTTTTCATCGCGTACAGTTTTTAAGTCCATGTGTCTATCACTGCACCAAGCATTATTGCTGCCGAATTCAGAGTGAATGAACAAAATTGTAATATTCTGAAAGTGCATGAGATGGAAAATTATTTGAAATATAAACAATGGCAGACTACATTTATTGGATTACATTTAAGCCGTAAATCTAACGGCATCATTGAATTGACTGTGTGCTATCGGCAGGCTTGCCTATCCAACGAACTCTAGGCTGAACGGAGGCACTGTTCACAATGTGCACGAGCCATAACATTAAATCGGCCGGTCTAATTTTTGTGACAATTCACAAGCTGCTTTGCTTATAATATTCAAAGGAAATATTAACTTAAGTACATATATAATAGAAATGAAAATGTTCACCCCTTTTGTCAATCCACTGATGGATGAAGGAGTCTCCCCCCATGTCAATATTGGTCTTGGGGGTTGCTTGACCATACTTCACCATGCTGGTCAGTTTCGGTTGGTTAAGGGGAGATTCAGACTCCAACTGACGTTCACTGTGAACAATGATCGAATTTGGGTGGCCAGGTTTGTAGCGGAATGTGCTAACCACTGCGCCACCGCTCCTCATCAGCACATATACATGTATTTTAATATATGCTCAGCATATGCACCAAATATAACTTTTTTTCGTCTAAAACATATTTCACATCACGTCAGAAAGTTTATGACAAGCTAGTAATGTAATGTAATGCTTTTAATATGAGTGCTTTCAAGGCTTCTAAATGTGGCCGGTCCTGTCTTCCCTCGCTGTGATAATTCAGGTTTTCATGAGCGAGATGGAAAGCCATACTGCCGGCAAGACTACTATGGGATGTTTGCGCCCAAGTGTAATGGCTGCAGCCGTGCGATCATGCAGAACTACCTGTCTGCCCTCAACACCGTGTGGCATCCTGAGTGCTTCATCTGTCGGGTAATTGGGGATGGGAGAATCAAAATGTGTTTCACATAACTCGGCACTTTATTTATTTATTTCCCCCCCCCTAAAGAAAACCGGGCCTTTCACTTGTGGATAAAGGTTGTGCCTTGCTTTTAATGATTGCATGCACTGACTTTGTGTCACTGAACGTCATTATCCATTGCTAGATTATAACACTATGTAACACAATTTTTGTCCCTGGGTAGTGTTATTTTTAATTGGTTATGCCTAAAAAGGACTTTATGTGAAGGAATGACACAAATGCACACGTTTTCTCATTGACATAGGTGCATTTCAAAATATCACTGTCCTGGTCACAAAAGCAAAGTTTGTGGGGAATAATAGCCATTTTCTGTACTCTTGAGGCATAAGCAATTAGAAAATAACACTATGCGGGGACAAACAATATATTGTTTCGTTACACGGTGATAGTTGGATTATAATATCACCTGAGAGTTGGATTATAATCCAACTCTCAGGTGACAGGGTGGTGCAATGGGAACACTTGTGCCTCATGACAAGAAGGGTCTGGGTTCGACTCCTGACCTGGGAACCTTTCTTTGTGGAGTTTGTATGTCCTCCTCCTGTTCTACATAGGTTTCCTCTAGGTTCTCTGGAATACTCCTAGAGGTAAAAACCAATACACAATTGCAATGTAACTGGTATTGGCCAAATATCCAAAAGTTAAATAAATACCTGCAAATTACTCAGTAGGGATTACACATTGCAACATCCTCCCCAACTTCTAAAACCTGTTTTTTTTTATAGGTAAGCACGCTTAAAAATAATAAGGTTAAAGTCTCCTGAAAACATTGGCATATCTGCACTTGTTTGATTAAAACCTTATTTTAGTACCACATGTACCTTGCTTCATCACCAAATCTCTAATTAGATTATTTCATTTGTTTGTGGACTATTGGCTGCAATTATGATGTTTAGAATAATCTGTTATTTTTGTATCTGGCACAATTATTTCATTAAAAAAATGCAAGTTCTCGAGAAGACATCCATCGTTGGAGATGAAGCAAGGAAATTGGCTCGGATGCAGGTGCTGCATGGATTGTTGCATTGAAAAATCTTGAGAGATGTCCTTCATCCAGCAGTGGATATATAATGGTTGCTGCTGCTGATGATGATGATTATGAACACCAAAGATGGATCTCGTCACTTAGTTTGGTCTTGTGCTTGCTGTAAAGCAATGTTTAGAGTGTTTTTAAGTTTTCAGTTTACATAAAAGCTGTGAACTACATTGTCTTCTTCATTGCAAACATAATGAAGGGCATGCCGCTTTACTCAGCGCCATTGAATAAGTCCAGTTTTAAACGTGACTTTAGGCCTGGTCATCGCAGCAGTATGCAGGATATTAAAAGATTTTGGCACGCACACAATAGCACTATTGGCACGCATACAATAGCACTCGTGCTAATGCATTCAATTGTGCACATTGTGTAATACTGCAGTATGACTGAATTTAGAAGGTACCATCAATTCTAGCCTTGAGACCCAGCCTGGATTACATGCCTGTGTGGGTTGGCACTTCCAGAGGGAAGGAAGTTGACAGGCAGCTGCTGACAAATAGATTTTCACCTCTTTGTCGGTTTGATAGTTTTACAAATGGTTACTTGGAAACCAAATCTAAGTTTTAACACTCAATTTTTATAGATAATTGTAAAAAGATAAATGTTAATGTGTTGAAGCTCATTGTTTCGTAAGTACAGTATATATTCTGAAAGGTTAACTTTTATTTTTATTTGTGTGATTCTTGGAGGTCAAGATTAGTGGAAAATGTTAGTGGACCTCGGATTTACATGCTTCACATTTCTGAAAGGAAAGCTCATGCCATTTTATTTCTCCACATTGTTTAGTTGACTGTGAACAATATAATGAATGTAGCAGTTTAACCAGGGCTTCTGCTGAAAACAGGGTCAATACTCCTGTAAGCTGCACTATTTATCACATCTGTCAGATGGCTGATGGAAATCCAAAAATACCCTTGTGGGCTTGTGTGTGGTATGCAATTGAATGCACTTGTGTTAAGGACTCTTGTAGGCTCCAATACAGGTTCATTAATAAGACCAATTGAATTGTGAGATTGCAGTCTCCGATAGAATAAAATCTGTAATATCAAGATTTGTCACAAGGCTGTTCAGTGCCAATCCGTGTGTAATCGAATTTATAAAGTGAACTTGAACTATTGTCATGTTATGGCTGAGCTGCAAGTTGTTGAGGGAATGGGAATCATCCTTTAGATAAATTGATCATTGCCAGAGGTATATGATATTTTACCACTGGCTTAAGACCATTTATGTATCTATGTTGAACATCTTTCGCACGGTAGACAACCATACTAATACGAGAGCACTGTCCAATATTCGTTCGAGCATGCTGACATTCATCAACAATTATCATTTGTAGCCCTGTTGTTAATCCGACGGTGAATGAGGCTTTCCGATGCCATGTTGATCATGGAAGTTCTTGGACCGTACCCCTTCACACTGGACAGCGGGTCGGTAGAGTGGGATGACGACCTCAGGACCAGTTCAGATATCACTCGCCAAGGTTCACAACCATGGGTCAGAAGCAAACTCGGATTACCAGGTTCATAGCACCATGCATTAACCACTTTGTTACCACTCCAAGCTGACATTCACTTAAAATAATCAAACATCAATGTTTATTATGCTGAATAACTAATTACTTATTCGTTTTCCCACCTGATTATGATTGCTTGTGTTTAAATCGAAACGTCATGATTTATTTTATTTTATACCTACGTGACTTTACCGAAAGAACCAAAGAGTATGGATTCCTGCAGTCACGAAAGCTTAAAATATAGATTAAGCATACTTGTGTTTAATAAAGATAATAGACCGTCCAAGGCCTCCTGTCTTGCCTGTTTGGGAAATTGAAGTAGCAATTCACTGCTCATTAATTAAAACACATAAATGTGAATTCAATATATAAATAAGTAAAATAAGACTGTGCCAACTCATTACCACGGTCATTTTTATTGCTGAAACACTTCTGCCGACTCCCGTAAATACTCCTGATTCTTGTTCGTCCAGAATTGACCATTGCAGTTGTGATGCATTTACTGGGATGGATGTACTTTTCACCAACTGGACAGGTGTAAATTATTCCATTGTTGGTCCTCGTTAGGTACAGTCACTTTCGGTTATAAAAACGCTGATGCCAATAATGATTACTTAAAAGGGGCATCACTCCTCCAGGCAGTGGTCATGCGAGCCCATTGGCAACCCGATGCAAAAAAAAAATGTTTGCCCCCCACCCCCCACTTTAAATTCATGAACTCCTAGTAAGATGATGGAAGCGATAAAGACTGAGAGATGCAGTGAGATTAGAAAAAAAGAGTAGACCAATAGTCGTGTATATACACAGCACGCCCTTGAGCCATTTGGGGCGCAAATACTTTTGCTCAACTTGCTTATGCGTCGTGGCGCCACTGCCTCCGGCCACTGCTGTTCATGTCCCCATGCCGTTGTTTGTGCGCGAGGGCGTGTGCGCGTGCAGGAGTGCTTCACGCCCTTCATCAACGGCAGCTTTTTCGAGCACGAGGGACAGCCCTACTGCGAGGTGCACTACCACGAGCGCCGCGGCTCGCTCTGCTCCGGTTGTCAGAAGCCCATCACGGGCCGATGCATCTCTGCCATGGCCAAGAAGTTTCACCCCGAGCACTTTGTGTGCGCCTTCTGTCTCAAGCAGCTGAACAAGGGAACCTTCAAGGAGCAGAACGACAAGCCTTACTGCCAGCCGTGCTTTATAAAGCTATTTGGTTAAGAGTCGGGACGTGATGATATTTTGGAGGAGGCAAATATAGTGCAGTATAAGGGGGGAATGATATTTGATTGGGGAAGGAGAATGGGGCAAGTGGTTTTGTACAGATGTGGGTTGCCCCTATTTCGAGTATTAGCTCTGGTCACAGGCATTTGTGTGAATAGATTGCAGTGACTCAATAAAGGATATAAGCCAGACATGCACCAATTTCAGATTTCTCTACGGATGGGACATGAGAGTCCAGCACTTGTCAACTTGCTTTGCCCGGCTTGCCTGCTGCTGCTGCTACCACAGAGGGCCTTGGTTACTTTGGCTCAAACACGGGAATGAAATTGCACAGCATAGCCCTTTGCCATATTTTTTATTCCAAATACTGTGCTATATTTTTGAAATACGTTTTTATAGAACAATATATTCAAACATAAATTATAGATACACATATTTTAAATCTAAAATTGGAACCATTATCCACATATTAGCTCATTCAACATTTATACTCTTAAAGCATGGTTCACATAATGTGCTTGCTCGCACAGAAGGGGCTTTTTTGTACTTTTCATTAAAACATACCGCAGGTACCAAATCTTCATCAAAACTACCCTCGTATCACCAAGCTCCAGCTATCGCCTGCTCTTCGTGTATTTAAATGCTATATATATTTTTACGAGATAATGAGATGGATATGGATGATTATGGAATGTTATAATAATGCCTTTGGTGTTATTAATTGTTCTGCCACTGCCTGATGAAAAATAAAATAAAGTACGCCCACCATCAATCTTACATTTAAATATCCACCTTGCGGTTACATTTATCTTGCAAGAAAGGAATAATTAGAATACATTATTTATATTTTATGATTCAGTGTCAGATACATATACCGGACTATAAATAGTAAGCAACTGCCCTTAGTAATATATATTTTTATGCATCGCCTGTGGCCATATTTATTTACGAGAAAACAATTTATTAACCACACATTTTCTCAGAAATACAATACTCCCAACTTATCAGTCAATGAAAGTGCATGCTGTCTGAACAATGAATACCATTTTTGTATATTAAATAGTGTTAACCAATTTGCGGGTTTCATATGCTTCTTTTGGAGATAAAAATCATTTTGTTAATTGCAGTCTTCTCATGTGTATTGTTAACAAATGCTGGGGCCATAAGTTTGAACGAGGGAGGTGTGGTGAGGTGTGTAAGTCACATAGTATATACGATTTTTTAAAAATTGAAATAACCTGCTAATACATAGTACCAAATTAAATACTTCCAGTTTGATCTTCGATCAAAATTCTGCATAAAAAACATACGGCTGTAACATGCCATTCGTTTGCCGACTTATCTAGTACCATCACGATTTAAGCTCCTTATTAATTGTTCTCAAATGGATTAACAGCACAGTTCTAATGTACTTCTAAAATAACTACACTAGTTGCTCACCATGGTGCTTTCATACAATAAGCAAGGGCTAATTTGAACGGACATCTTTTAGGACATTGTATTTTACATTTTAGAAATTAAACATCTCACCCAGCAGGCAGTCCTTTAGATACTCATAAGGAGGAAACAGCATTTGCAAGAACTGGACTGAGCACAACACAACAGTTACACGCCCATTTGAATACTGCATGTATTGCTGATCATTATTTAAAGTCGTTATCTTTCTGCTGCTGGACGAAGGCATCCCCAAGTCGTCTCCATTATTTGTGATGTCACTGAAGAGCCCTTGTGTAACATGTGTGAATTTTGTGCATACTGCGGACGTCGGAAGAGAATAAGCAAAACAATGTTACCGAGTCATGATCATTTCAAGAGACCTCGAATTAAATCAAATTTAGTTTGTTACAGTGTGATTTACCAGGTTTCCCCCCCCCCCCCATAGTTCGAATGAGCTTCAGGCACTAAGCTCTAAATCTTTCATGGAATTCTTTCTCAAACTAGAAGCTTGTACAAGTGTACGTTGTTTGCAAGATCGCATGCTGGGTTTGTGGAGCTATGGAGAGGAGCATAGCTTTCTTGCTTTGTGACAGTGTACAAAATGTCCTCTTGTCATAATCTAACATTCAAACATGTTTATCATAGAATTAAGGACACATTGTAATTGCTGGTGTTTAACAGTAACATGTTCAATCGTTATTTATAAAAAAGGAAATGTTGCAACTAAATACAAAACAGGTTTGGTATTTTTACAACAAAAAAAAATTCACCATATGGTACGAGTAGGTTTTCAAACTTACATTGGCTATGAAAGCAAACACAATGGTATTGCCTCAGTATTTTATAGCTATTAAACATAGGAATGCTATCTTTGCATACATGTACTGCAAAGTGACACGTTTAGATAAGTAAAATGTATTCTACGTCTTTATTTGACTATTTTTGATTCTTAAATGTTTACAAATAAAGTACCTTTGAGATGTTCAAAAAAATCCGAGCAGTTTCTTCGTTATTAATAATGCAAGGTTTCGGTTGTCCTCTTTTTACATGTAATGTCGTGTGTTGTTCTGCTCAATAATCGTGGAATGCAATTATAATGAACAAAAAAATAACCCAATTGAGCAAGCCAAGTGTGTATCGACAACAGTGGTTTTATTTAGCCATTCAGCAGACAACTGCAATTCAATTTAGATATGTAGAGTATATAAATATAACGGCATCTCAACGTGCTGTAAGGAACACTTACATTTTGATCACGTATTGTGAGTGCACTCAAAGCCCAAAATGTTCAGCTGTGTTGAAGCTCCGTTGTGTATTTTTGTAGTTTGTCGTAACCGTAACCTGCACCACTCGGCAAATGACAACAACAATCCCGTAATCACAATCCCGATGTAGACATTCTGATATTCTTTTTCATTCCGCTGAATTACATCCCATGTGTGCTGCATTACTGTACATCGTGGCATGTCTTTTCTTCCTCCCAAAACTCCTTAAACACAGCAGAGCATCAAATTATCTGACAGAGTGGTTGTAAAACATGCCACAGAGCTTACATCTGCAGTCTCTTCAATTCTGCAGGTTTTTTTTCTTTGCTACCCAGCACTGATAGTAATTTGTATTCTAAATAAGGGTAATTTCCTGAAACGTCAGCTTATTTTGGCATTTGATGGCAACGTTAATGTTGAATATCGTTGTTTGTTTCAATTCCTGCATCCCATCGCCAACGCTTTCCCCAAATGTATTGTCAGATTTATTTTTAATAGGTAGTTTTCTGCAAGTAAATTATTCTATACTTCATGAAATCAACTGTCGGAGCTGAACTAAGGATTTTTTTAAATGGAACACAACATTCAAAAGGGCTATTGGTGCAGCCATTGATGACAGAGCCGACACTTATCATTTCGCTGCACTTGAGCTCCTCTAATCATGGTCGGATGTCTCTTTGAACAGAAGGGTATCCACTTAAATTAAAAGGAGTCGGGGTTTTCGGGTTTACAATTCCGCTTCATTCTCATGGTGATGAAATGTCATCTCCCTCGCTTGGTGCGCAGGAGGTCGTGGGTTCGAGCCCGATCCTGACGATGCCTTGTTATTCGTGTGTTCTCTCCCCGTGGTGGTCTCGTGGATTTTTCTCCTCGTCCTGCGGTTTCGCCCTCCACATTTTGAAAACGTGCGTTGAGATTATTTGGCTGCGACTATAAATTCCGACGTGTGATAAGCCACATCGACGAGCTATCATGTGTGGCCAGGTCGCCTCTGAAAAATAACTCATAGCTCAAAGGGCTTAAAAAAATGAAGCTTTCCGTGATTTTTGTTACGTCGATTTCTGTATTCTTCAGATTATATAAGACTCACTCCCCCCCCCCCCCCCCCCGTGTCTGATACAAAAAAAATGGTCTTATAATCCGGTAACTGTGTGTTTGTGACTGGATGTTTATAACGTTATTGACTGACACAGGACAAAGATTTGCGGTGTCTTACATTATTGTATCCTGGAAGAATACGGTGCTCACTAGTTAACGTGATACATACGTAGGCAATGTCTCCTTCCTATATCCATCTCTCCACATTTTAAACAAAAAAATATATTAATCCATTAGCCTCTCGCCTTATCAGCAGTCAAGCGTGCTTGAAATCAGGGCCGGTAAACTGACAGATGTTCGGTGCAAAGTAAAATTAAATATAATTAATAAAATATTAAATAATGCATAACTCGATGGTGTCGTTGTGGGGAATATACACAGTCTCATAATTATTTTAATAATTACGAATTCATCGATATCACATAGTTAGTATTGCTCTGAAGCCTGAAAACGAATAAGAAATGCAATTTGAGGCACGCATGCAGCTCCCTCCACCACCACCACCACCACAAATGTGCCTCCTCCAGCACGAATTTTAACAAAGGCATTGGTGGATCGCATGTAGCCAAAGGCGGTTTAAGTGGAGCAAGCTACAGCGTTGGCGAGCAGCGAGAAGATAATTGGGTACACTACCCCAGTTCTAAAGGGACAGCGTTTGAAAGCAAGGTGTTTTTATTTTATTTAATACGCCTTGTATTACGAGTTTTGTATTGTCTAATTGCATTAATTGCTTTCATTAACGTGCTAATAAACAGGTCGCGCGCACTGTGAGTAAATTGTGTAATTTCGTTATTAAGAAGGCGCGCGTATCTGTGGCTTTGTGTCTGATTGTGTGTGGACTGCTGAGGGTGGCTTTTTGATAAGGAGGTGCCCTAATTATTTAATGGGATAGTTAATTAAAAAGCGTGTTTCGTGGCTACCATCGTCTATAGGCGATCTATTATAGCTTTGGTTGCAAGGCACGACCGAACACGACTCTCCATTCATCACAGTTTTGAAGTTACTGCAATGGCATTGTTAGGGTTATAGATATAACAAAAAGTTACATCAACACGAAAGCATTCGTTGCAGGCTGTTGATCTGTTAAATGGACCATCTTACACAAAAAAAATAGAAGCCGTAAAAATAATAACGACCAACGACATGTTGATCTAACCTGTAATGGGCTAATCTTAACAACTCGCCTTTTGCCCGTCCAAGGACGGGCGGATTGCAGTAAATGTGAAACTTGCAAGCGCAAAGCAGACCGCGATGTGATATTTTCATTGCATCAACTCGTGTGCAATTTGTAAGGGCGTGGTGACACGGACCTATGCCATTTAAAGGTTACAATCCCTTGTTCATCGTGACGTCCTTTTTACTTTGATGTCTCAACAACAGCGTCACGGAGATCACGTGATGACGTGAGGGTTCTGCCTTTGCAGTGAGGGTTGTCAGTTGACGCCGAGGAGGGGGGAGGAGGCGCCTCGCCTCCCCCCCCCCCCCATGTGGAGTGACGTCAGCCGCTAATTAATATTAATTAGGGGTGTATATTTTGAGGACGTCACCTGTTAATGATTACTAATGAGGGGGGCTGTTCGATGTGGGGTTACGTCACCTGCTCATGCTTATTAATGAGGGGGGAAGGTGCTCCATGTGGAGTGACGTCACATGCTCATGATTATTAATGAGGTGGGGGGGGGTCTCCATGTGGAGGGCGTAACCTGTTCATGATTATTAATGAGGGGGGCTGGTCGACGTGGAGTGACGTCACGAGCGTTGCACACAGACATTCTCGGCTCATTATAGTAGGTAATAATAATGGGGGGTGGGGGGGGCGGGTCCATTTGGAGGACGTAACCTGCTCATGAATATTAATGAAGGGGCATGTTCGATGTGGAGTGACGTCACTTCCGCAAGATTATTAGTGAGGGGGGGAGTACTCAATATTGAGTGACGTCACGTGCTCACGATTATGAATGAGGAGGGGTGGGGGGGTGTCCATTTAGAGGACCTCACCTGCTTATGAATATTAATGATGTGGGCTGGTCGATGTGGAGTGACATCACGAGCGTTAAGGACAGACATTCCTGGGTGATTATAGTAGGTATGTAGTTAAGGTATGTGAATTTATTGCACAGGTTGTTCCAGATGTCTTGCTCACCCCGAGCCCTCAATACTCTGAGAGTGCGTTGTTTTTGAGTTTTACGCCTTTTGGCGTCTTCTGGTCCAACACCAATGGAGACTAGGCTCTAAGAAAAGCTGTCTCGGGTGTGGACCAATCAAATTCAAGGACAGTGCATATTATTATCAGAGTTGTCTTTTTTGTTTGCATTTTGACTGCTTGTGTTGTGGTTATTGCAAACATGATGCCTTGAATAAAGGTGTCAGTTTTTTGTGCCAGTTAAAAGGGTAAAACCTATTTCTATATCTTGTTTCTGGCAAAGGCGGTCTCATAATGTAAAACTATCAGGTGCTTGAATTAATATGAAGAGGAGCCGATTTCACTTCGTGGAAATATTTGGGTTCGAGAGACGCGTGGGTTATTGCACTGCGCTTAGTTCCCAGCTACCCTGAATTATATTCCTGGCCATGCCTAACAGCGCTGTCAAGCAGGAATTAATTTCCAAAACGTCTTTAAGGCTGACTTGGAATTAGAATCATCAGCGTAAGGCACTACCACCAGAGTACAAGGTACGCCTATCCATAATAGTTATTTATTATTGCCCCCTATATTTGTATATGGCTATGAGGACAAAATAAGTCGGCCGAGATATATGTGGGATGCAAACATAATGACCGAAGCAGAGCTCTGTATTGTTCTGGCTGAAATTAAGCACTGGTCGGCCAGTGATACCTGAACCAGTCCTGCCTCTTCAATACTACCCACCCCCCACCCTCACCAACCAATCACACTGGTCAACGTGGTGAAGTATGGTCAGACAAGCCCCATGACCACAACGCCGCGGGGAGGGCCTTTGTTAAGCAGTTGATTGACAAGGGAGCTGAGAACAGATAATGAAGTGAGCAAACATTCGAATGTGTTATGAATCTATTTAGTTTATGTTAATCCCAGAGAAAGGGGCCCACTGGCTATTCTTTGTGAGCGTGTTATAATAATAATAATTTTGCACGCAGCCATGCAGGTGTTGTGAACATATGTCTCTGTCTTGGATATGAGCCAAGGAACACATTGTGACACAGCAGCAGCCTCACCTATCATGCAATGTATTAGAAGAATGAAAATTCGTTTAGTATGTTCCTGCTTGTGTCAGCTGAAATGACTTCTTCTCCAGATGCCGGTAGACATACAGAATGTCAGCACTGTTTGACTGCTTATTGATGCACACATTACCTCTGCTCGAGCACACGGGCAAATGATTAAGATGCTGTGAATGAGCTAAGTTGGAAAATACATATTCCAATGAAATATGCGTCTGCACGGTAATCTTATGTAAATCTATGTAACTTGTCTCATCTTACATTTCTACTTTGTTATAATCAAGGAGGGTGTTTGTGGTGGTGCAGTGGTTAGCGCACTGCATGAAAAATCTTTCAATCTAAGTTTGATTTTTTTCTGGCCACGACTAACATCTGAAACGGTTCCTGCACTTCCACACACACTCCCTACCCCGCAACTCGCACGCTCCAGCAAGGCGAAGTGTAGTAAAGCAACCCCCATGACGGGTGAAGGCATGGGGAGTCCTGGATTGATGAGCAAGGGCTGTACATTTGTGTGCATTTATTATAGCACGCAAACTCGTGATGGTAATTTACGGCGTCACCAGGAATGCGAACGAAGCTCTGCTGCAAAGTGACGAGAGCAAGACTTGGAAAAAACACATTTGAGAGTGCTTCGGGTGTATTCCATAATTACTTGTAGATCAACACCATTGTATCCTGCTCTTAAAGAGAGAAAGTTAAGAATTTCCGTGCCAGTATTTTTATATAAGTGGTAATAATTACACTCACAAGTACATGTATTGGAGATTGTGGGCGGTTAATCATCGAACACGGAGAACTCAGCTGCAGGGTGTTAAGTGTATTAACAATACAACAATATTGTTAATTCTGACAATATGGTGGAACATCTGTTATTGGCGGTCCTTGTATCTGCATATTCCTAATATTTATGGGGTTCAGCTGATTCGCAATTCTTCCACTTACGGTATTCATAATGTGTCCCTTCCTGTCATTCACAACTTTGCAGAACTTATTTTGTACCCTAATCGGGAGTGCGGAGGAAGGACAACAAACTAAACACATAAAGCAATTCAAAAGAAATTAGTTTTTCATTTAGATTTAAAAGTGCATATCTCCAGTGACTTCCGAATATCGGAAGCAAGAGCGTTCCAGACGTCCGCAGAAGTGCATCTGAGAGCGCGCGATGCAGTGACCGTCTTTGTTCGATGGTTATCCAGATAATGGATTGAGGACAAAAACAATTACGATGAGAGGGAGTAAATACTGCTCACTATATCAGAATATATTTTACCCTTTCTGGCAATAAAACGGGTGTTATGATGTTAAAACACCAAGCTGAAAGGTACCATGATGTAGCTGCTCACCCCGAGCTCTCAATGCCCTGCTAGTGGCAGCAACGTCAAGCTCGGCGAGCGAGGTGGCTGTGTTAGTGTGGAAAATTAAACCTGTTAATGTAAAATCAGAGTGCTGAAAATAGCAACTAACATCGGAAGGTGGTGGGATGGGAACATCACAGCCAGTTAAACTGCTCACTATCTCATGCATTGTGCGGTACCTCGCCCGCTGGTCAGCTAACAGTCGCTGGACTCGTTTCTGAAGAAGCTGCCAACAATGGAGCGAATAACATGCAGCAAACCCCAAACACACACCTAGGGGAGATGTAATTATGAACATATACTAACGGGTACAGTTGGCTCATGTCGCAATAAAAAAAAACATCTTAGCAATTTCGAGCTATTTTCAATCCACCAATGAATGTGCTTTGAAGCTGGATAAACCGAGTTCGATTCCCAGCCATGTGTAACATCCACCAATCTACACACGTCATGTGCCAGGGATTCTGCCGACTTCTGAATTCTCAGTCGATCCTCATACAGCACAGGATCCGAGAACTCCGTAGTTGTACATTAGATTGATGAGAGAGAGAGAGAGAGTTTGCATTTCAATTCCTCCCTTCGTAAAGGTCGCGGAGTTTCTGTTCCCCTCCGTTTGGGATCGGCGTATTGTATCGGACTCGAGTTTCGTTGCAATAAAACACACAAAAAAAGAGAGCGAGAGTTTTAATTAGTTGTTTTCTTACTTTGTTCTTTGTATCGCATCATTGTGAATGATTTTACTTTTTAAATAAAGATTTTGACTCTACATATTTTTGTTAAAATATGGCACCGTACAGTAACAATATGCTGTGCAATATGATGAAGACATTTTTTTTCCCTCTTTAATTTAAGGGAAGTGATAGGCTCTTCATTCTTGATTGGTCTATAGGAAGAGGGAAGAAGCGAAAGCCAGAATTAAGATGTTTCCGTGTCCCAGCCAGAGGGGTTTTACACTGCCTTATGATGTTTCTGGAGTGGCAGCTGATCCCTGTGAAGACTCAGCAACAGCTGCTGCTGAAACGTATATGCACAAAAATTGCACGCGTGTGGATGACCTAATTCCGCCAGACCACCACGTGAGAGTTCGTTGCATATAAGCCACCTGCTGCCAAGGCTCTAGCTGGAACATCACCAGTTACTGAACCCATGACGGATGGCATCCAAGGCCGTGTGCAATAAACATTTCCCCGCTTGTATTTGGAGTCCCAGGGACCGTTGACATGTCGAGTAAGATGTTCACCCCCCCCCCCCCCCCCATTGTGGAGGACGATGAGGACATGGGGGTGGTGGATCGGTGGTGCAGTGGTTATTGTGCTGCACTATAAAGCTGGTAACCCGAGTTTGATTCCCGGCCGTGGCTAACATTAGTAGTGAGTTACATTAGAATCTGTTCTCTCCTCCCCTTCACCAACCCACACTGGCCAGGGAGGTGCAGTATGGTCAAAGTTGCCTACAACCAACATGGCATGGGGGAGCTCTTTATCCATTAGTGGATTGAGAATTTTTGGAATTATTTTAAGGGGACACTACTATCCAACTGCAGTCCTATAGAATTGTTCTTGACTCGTTTTCCATTCTATAGATAGCTTCCTTCAGACTCATAGAAACAAGCTATGGCATTTATAAAAATTAGGGCCATCCCTCGTGAACAATGACATCCACAGATGTCCCAGAATAAACGCACTTTCCAGCAGCCAAAGCCTCGACAAGTGGAGGATTATAACTTGTTATATTTGTGCTGAATTTTATTTCGAGGGTTCTGTTTGTAGATTGTGTAAATATTGTCTAGTTCCTGTAGTTGTTGTTGGCGTTTTAAATTTGTGTTGTCTGTTTTTTGTGTTGGACGTTGTTCTTGAGTGCACCTTTAGGCCCTCGATAAAGCACAAACACTGTGCACGATCAAAACGCGGTAAAAACTTATATTTATTACATGAGCACCTGGGGGCTCAACTCTGGTCCTGAAGAAAATGTGACGATTAAATCGCATAAGTTACGCCTGCCCTTGAAATCCTGTGAAAATAAAATAGCACAAGAAATTACACCCTCTACATACGTACACGTAACACACTTAAGCTGGCAATGTGTGTATGAAGTGCAGTCCTTGCTCTGGCGAGCTCCAGGCTGGCAGGTGGTGCACGCTCTGAGCTAAAAGCCAACTGCAAATGCAGTGGGTACCTAAGACCTCGTGTGTGTGTGAACGTTGCGTTAAATAACGCGTGTCCTGGCAATTGATGAAAAAATACATTTCCCCCCAAAAAAACTCTGCACAAATTCTCCAATCGGATAAAACGATTTTGTCCAAGTATCTTTAATGTCAGACAATCAAACTCATCTTTTCCATGGCCTTCCCATCCACAACTCCCAACGTCAGCGGGGTCTGGGCGATCCATGATTAATCCCATGACCACCAATGTGGTCATTGATGATGGTGCTCCGATCGAGATCAAATTATTATGCGCCCAACCTAAGATTTATTGATATTGATAGTCAATCTGATAGAATAAAATCAGAAGACACCCGATGCATTTCAATAGGATAGTTAACATTTTCGTGCAGTTTTTTTTATATGGCTGTTCAACAGTGCAAATGGTATATTACTACAAAGAGCGTTGGCAGTTAAAGTTGTGGCATCTCCCAAGGCAAATGAGCAATCAGAATTGGAGTGTATTTATTCTGGAATGATTCCCATGAGCTATGTAGCTATTTTTCACAAATGTAGGCAGGTCAAAACGTTACAATAACAAACAATACAAAAACACGATAGGCGTGCAAAGTATATGAAAGGTAAGCAAATCACAAAAATAAATCTTTAAATTTTTAAAAAATCTTATCAGGTAAAGCCCACTGAGCTATTAGCTTCTTTTTTTAGATAAGTGATCTGGCCACAAGCGATAGCTCAACAAAGTGGTTTATCATGTGGAGATTTATAGAAGCCAAATAATCGAAATAATCTAATATATTTGAACACATCTGGAATTTCTAGATTTGAAGCTTTCGTGACTGCAAGGATCCATACTCTTTGGTTCTATTCGGTAAAGTCACGTAGGTAAAAAAATAAAACAACAAAAATCACGACGTCGTTTTATTTTTTACCTACGTGACTTTACCGAATAGAACCAAAAAGTACATCTGGAATTTCTTTCGTTGAGTGTGTAATATTGAATTTGCTTAACAAAACAAGGTTTTACCACAAATGTTAAACTGTGCTGTCACAACACGAAGATGGCCAGAGCTGGACACAATGTCTTGCTATTGCTGAAAATATTTTCCACCCTCAAGTAATTGAAACATGAATATGCATTATTTCCAAAAAAAAAATGTAATAATCTGAAGCAAATAAGTAGACACGCAAAATAAATCATTTGTAGCAGCAAAATAAACTAAATAATCTGAATGGGGCAGTGACAATTTTGTTGGTGGCCATGTGGAAATGGTGGGCATTTCAGTCCCCCAGTAGGAGCAACAATGGGCGAACTGGATGTAAAAAAATAAAAGACGATGCCAAGGTGAGCAGTCTGACACATAGGTGTAAAAAAAACACTTGTATTCGCACCCATCAATAATAATTTCGTTTATTTCCATCTATTTATTTTATTAAAAGCTAAGCAGTTTAGTCAAGATCCACATTTGCAGATGTAAGCAAACTACTTGTCATGTAAAATGGAAACCGCTGCGATTTGAATTCTAAAAGCATTTCAGAAAATCTAATTTAAGATATTCAGCCAGGATTGCTGAGAATAATGTATATGAATGGTGATGAAGCTTTAATTGTGTTTCTACATCACTTGATTAAATGCTACACCATTGCTCTTTCTCATTAAAATGCACATAAGCCATATTATTATTATTAAAAATGTTTTTTATTAAGCTATCAAATTGCCGTTTACCTGGAAGCATGCAACCAAGTGTCAAGACATGACTACCTGTGGAATACTTGTGTTTATAATTCAATAATAACTCCTGATTAATACATGTTCCTCAAATGTAATGCATTTCTGAGCCACCGTATACGTTCTATACTCTTTGGTTACTTCGGTAAAGTCACGTAGGTTTAAAATAAAATAAATTAAATCACGACGTTTCGGGTGCAACACAAGCGTCCGCCATCAGGTGGGACAACCACAGCAAGAAACAGTTTGCTGAAGTGGGCAAAAGGGCTGCTCTAACAAGAGGCTATATAGGTACGAGAAGGGGGAGGAGCCAGGGGGGAGAGATAGAGAGGGGGGGGGGGGGTGCTGCGAGAACGTTTAGAGGACGAACAGACAAAATACCGTGGGGTAGGGGAAGTGGGGCGCTGCTGGAGGGGTTAAAAGGGCGAGCACGGCAAAATGAGGGGGGGGCGGGGCTGGGAGTGGGAGGCTGAAGAAGCTGGAGATGCGGAAATTAAGGCAACACCATAAAGCAGTTAAGGTTTTACCTGGTTAATAACATCCTTGATTTGATGCTTTCGTGACTGCAGGAATTACTCTTTGGCTTTTTCGGTAAAGTCACGTAGAAATAAGAAGTAATAATAAAATTACATAATAGCATACGACGTTTCGACTGCAACGCAAGCAATCATCATCAGGTATAGAAGAGCTAAATTTAAGAGAGAGAGGAAACACAGAACCGCAGATATATACAGACACCTAAGTAGAGGGAGTTAACACAGAGACACAAAGAGACACAATGTACGGAGCACAGAGAGACAGGGTCTCTGTGCCGAGGCCTTAGCATGTAGGGGAGACAAAGAGAGATGGAGAAGCACATCAAATCGAACAAGATTTAGTAAAATTTGGAAATATAATGCAGCACAGAGGGTCGATCAAAACACAATTAACGCATGGTCTGGCTGATTACGTTATTTCAAAGATTGCTAAATTATAGGTTAAGAGTGATAGAGTACAGATCGCAGACACATATATAGACATCTAAGCAGAGAGAGTTAGCACAGAGACACACAGAGAGAGACACACACATGGGACACAGTGAAACAATTGCTTGCGTTGCAATCGAAACGTCGTATGCTATTATGTAATTTTATTATTATTTCTTATTTCTACGTGACTTTACCGAAAAAAAGTAATAACATCCTTCCAATGATTGCTCAATTTGTATCCATCTTCTCGGTTGAAGTTATGTCTATGTTTATATATCTAGATGGCTTCGTGAACAAACCTTTGATAGTAGCCCAAAGGTTTGCAGAGTACCTTGGTCTCGGAAAAAACAATATCGTGAGAGCCCACAGCGTTGTAGCAATGGTCAGCCACAGCGGAGGTATTGGTTCTGCTGTGTTTCAGATCTGACTTGTGCTCGCGAACACGGTCCGAGATATGTCGTTTCGTTTCCTCAATGTAACACCCACCACAGGTGCAACTTAAATTGTTATTTAAAGCTTTCGTGACTGCAGTGATTCATATTCTTGGTTCTTTCGGTAAAGTCATGTTGAAGGGAAACAATAAAAATAAAATATATAAAACGTGACTTTACCGAAAGAACCAAGAATAAGGTGCAACTTAGTTTGGAGACTCCAGGGTATTGCATGTCAGGAATGACATCCTTCACAGATGGGATTAGATCACAGATTTTGTGTACTGTACTGAATCGGACCTGGATCTTGTGTTTGTTTAAGATTTTGGAAATATTTTTGGTAACGCCTGCTATGTATGGTAACATGATGGTTTTGATCGGCGTCTCAGGGGGCTGTTTCTCCATGGTTGGAGAAACAGCTTTGTGGAGAATGCGGTCCGAGTACCCATTCATCTTGAGGGCCTGGTGTACGTGTTCCAGTTCACTGGCTAGGTGGTGTTAGAAATGCATACGTTCTAATCTGTATACACGTTGTGCTTTTGAGATCTGAAAATGTGCATAACAAGGACAGTCTGAAAAAGAAAACCCTAGCCATTTGTTCCATGCTCCAAAGAGGAAAGTGCATCCTTTATTTTGAGTGTGATGGGAGGGCATTTCATTCAAATATATGTGTATTGCTTTTACAGTGCTTACAGAACACTATGCTCCAATCACAGTCCAACTGTTCACACCGTGGCACGGGAACAAAATGTTTCAGAATGTTTTTAAGGCCTCTCTTCTTTTTTCGTATGACAGGATGAGGGTGGAAGAACAACAGTAAAAAAAGACGTGTTATAGTTGAATGCTAAGTTATTTCAACCAATCCAAGGAGGCAGTAATAGCGTCACCTTATTAATTAAAACACATTCTAGGGATGATGATACTTGCATGAACGTTTGCGTGTAAAAGTGGATTATGCATGATTTATGCAAATTGCATGCATATAATATACATATGCTACATCTAGACGGTACAAATGAAAAATACTATTCACAGTTCTTTCGGTAAAGTCACGTTGAAGGGAAACAATAAAATAATAAAATATATCTAAAACAATAAATTCTCACGACGTTTCGACTGTAACACAAACAGTCATCATCAGGTGTTTTCACACCTGATGATGACTGTTTGTGTTTGTGTGACAGTGTTACAGTCGAAACGTCGTAAGAATTTCATTGTTTCATATATATTTTATTATTTTATTGTTTCCCTTCAACGTGACTTTACCGAAAGAACCAAGAATATGAATCACTGCAGTCACGAAAGCTTTAAATCAAAATTTTACTATTCACAGGTTTCCATTCCAGAAATGAATCGAAACCCTTACTTGTGACAATTCTTCGAACCGTGAACAGGGTGGAATTTGCAATATTCCCTGGGGCATGTTGTGTTTGCTTGGTTTAAACAACGTAATCTAAACTGAGGTACACCGTGTTAACTTGTGACTTTTGCTCATGTGGCAATGGTTAAATCAGGCCACTGTGGTCTCATTATGGGCCCTCAACCACTTGTTTCAGTACAACTCGGGTCTCTCGAGTGTGCGAGGGGCACACTTTATGATTCAAATGTTACACAGTTGCCTGTCTGTCTCTGGCACAGAGCTTCCCTACAGAATTTTCTTTCACAGCTGTTCTCTACTGCTTGGGATTACAACAAAACATTGCTCAGTCGTGACACGCCTCTTAAACATGGGGATGTGTGGGGATGCTGCCGTGCTGTCAAGATTAGCATAATGGGACATGCAATCCAGAAGATCGCTGGTTTAGCAAACAAATGTTTTGCCTATTACTATCATTGATATTCTAATTTTACATAACATCGGTAAATGGAGATGATAACATTGGATGTAATTTTACAATTGTGGGAAAATGAATTCAGCGAGATTTGTTTTCACGTGCTAACAATAACAAGCAGTTGCACTCTATGCATTTTTCAAATGTAAAGTCACATATCGATAACAATAATTGTAAGTTATTAACTGTTTTAAATGTTTCCAACAGATGTAAGGGTAGCGTTGCATTAACAATCAACACTTAGCAACAATGTTTTTGAGCAAAAACATGGTGATTGGGTTTTCCAGTCGGCTGGTCTTCCTTGTCACCCATTACTCATCTTATGTATTATTTTGCCAAATACTTGTCGGCCTTATGAGCTCAAGTCGATGAAGTAACATTTTCATACGAGTCTTAGGACTAAAAATTCCACAGGAAGGCCTAAACTGCTGTCTTGGGTCGATTTCACATTTTTCACTATGCGTGCCTTCTCCACACTGCTGAGTTTCAACCATTTGGTGGTCACCAGCTGGTGTCTTCCGCTGTAGATGGATACAAGTTTTAGTTAACCCTGACTGAAATTTCAATTCGCGAAACCTCACGATTAAGCCCTCCGCTCTAACAATAGCGATACCAGCACATATCAGCTGTTCATCGCCAAACCACAGTACTGCTATCGTATTCCATAAAAGCGTATACAGGGGGTGTACATATGTTTCTATATACACACACACATTTCTCAAACTGTTGTAAAGCAAGTTTTTATCCATCGCATCACCAAATGGATGTCTTTGGTCTGAAGCTTGTGACCCACATTTTATTGAGTTCATCTGTATCGTTTATCCTTTAGTGGCACATGGTTGGTGTGTGGCAATGAATAATACTCTGAAAATGTGGTGGCTTTGTCCGAGGTGGAGCGTTAATACAAGATAAAATATGGCGTCAATAGAAGAACACTACTTAAAGGGCCATTTACCGAAGCGTTTCCTATTATACTTTCCTTTTCAAGGAGTGTTTTTCATTCAAGTTTTTTCAACATATAAGTAAATATAAGTACAGTATTTCGCAATAAATATATCATTCTTGAAATCAAAATAATGTTATTATTTTATCTTAAATTTTTAACCAGAACCACTAAACCTCCAGTTCACACAAAATTTACCTGCGGGTCAGGGTGAAATATATATATAAAACAAATTGTATTATATTTTAGTAGGAAGCTGTTACAGAGCACGATTCGCGACTTGGGGGGGGGGGGTACAGTCCCAAACTCTGTGTTTCAGAACCTTCGAGGGAGGAGATTTGGCTCGCTGCAGTGTTAAAAGTTGTATTTTTATACGGAAATTGAAATGGTACACTTAGATGCTTAGATGCATGGTGTGCTTACAGCCCATTGTGACTGTGTTTGGGAAGCAGTAGCGCAGCGGTTAGCGTGTTGCGTTCCGAGCCTGGTGACCTGAGTTAAATTCCGGTTCACGGCCAACACCAGTGACAATTATCTCAACCGGTTCATGGCCTCCCCTAGGTCGACTCAGCCTCAAATTAGTACTTGGTGCCGAAATGTAAACATCACCACTAGGAAGATAAAGGCGGCCGGGCATGGTGTTGGCCACCCACCCTCTCGTGTGCCGTGCTGGCCTTTCATAGGAGCTTGCTAACAGCACTTGCCCCAATAGTATGTTTAGGCTATACGGGGGATCTTTGTCCTTGTTATAACTTAAAACCCTTTCAAATGTAGATATTTGCGAATGACATTGTGAGTCTTCACCCTTTTTGGTTTAATTACGTTTAATTAATTAAATATACAACTGCACTAAATTCGAGTGCAATTTCCATGAGGTGCCCTGGAAGATGAAAATTCCAGGGAGGTTTAAGCCATTTACAAGGCATCCTAGCAGGTTAGTGAAATTAGATGACTGAAATACATTTAAAATACAATAATGTAGTTATAAATAATGTAAACTACTTTAATATTTCTATCCCGTGTCCCCGATGTAAATGCCATTGTATTGCACTGGGGTTCAATTTGGTTCAAACTCGGTTATTGAAATTGAATGTCAGGTATTTTTTGCAGTACAGGAATAGCTTACTACACAGTTGTCTATCGGTATTCCCACAAATGCTTCTCTGGGGTTTATACATAGTAGTGAGCCCATCTAAAAGTGTACAGTTGTTTAGTGCTGAAGCTAGAACATTAATTAATCAATGATAAGACTAACATTTTTTTCTTATACGTAATGGAGTAATCGATAGCCATTTACAATTGGCGGATGTCAAGGCAAGCAGCCTCCAAAAGGCGCAGGGGGTTGTTTGTTCGATTAAATCTCTTGGCGTGGTGGTTGAAACCAAGGCCGTACCCATGGAGTCAACATTGGAGGGGACCAAATCTTCCAGGGTGTCTGGGGGTCCCAACCGAGAAAAATATCTAAATTTTAAAACTAATTTCCTGCCTAAAATATTAAAAAAATCACTTACACATGGGATGGACTTCTTATTTATTTTTAACAATAATGTCTAATAGTGTATTGTATTACATTGCTGTTTTTACTTTGTTTTACTATTTATTGTTGCATTATATGTAATGGCAGAGATTAGGGATTAATACAGTACAACCATAACCACAATCGTATAAACAAAAATATATGCATTGATTTATATGAAGACAAGTCCAGATATTGTGGCCAAGGTTTAGCAAATTGTTGTTTTTATTTACATAGCATAGCAATTTTTTTGAGCATATTTGAATATTTGGGGGGATGTGTCCCCCCCAATAAATATGATAATTACGGCCTTAAATTTCGATTTAAAGCTTTCGTGACTGCAAGGATTCATCTTCTTTGGTTCTTTCGGTGAAGCTCTGTCGTCCCGACAGGTCTGTTCCTTCCACCTGAAGAAGGCCACTTGTGTTGTGGCCGAAACGTCGTGAGAATTTTATTGTGTTATTTTTTTAATTTATTATTTTATTCTCATTCTACGTGACTTTACCGAAAGAACCAAAGAAAATTACGGCCTTGTTTTAAACGGTCGTGCATTTTCTAAAATATATTTCTGCCACCAAGAAGCATCATGGGCACTCCCACAAGTCGACTGGCTGGTGAAGACTCACCTCTTCCAACCCGACTCCTCAGTGTGTAAGAGGAAGGGCTTCCTCTCGTGGAGGCCTTTCCACACCAGTGGTGTGAGCAAGCAATTGCAGGGCTGCCCCTTTTATTTTTTTAACCTTTTTACCTCAACTGATTAGTGAATGTATTTAATTAGGATGCTGCAGGTGCTGTGAGACGGCTGCCACTGGGTCAATCAGATTTCGCACGCGCCGTGCCGTTTGTGCGTTGAAACGCGCCAATCGGTGGATTCATTCCTAATATTTCCACAGGAAATGGTGACCGGTTCCTGGATTTTGGAAGCGAAAATCTAAAATATGCACGGTTACTGGTTGACACTTCACAGCCCTCGTTGGAACACGGATGGTTCCGAGAAGATAAAACCACTGGTAGCTGGGGAATTAAAGAAGAACCCCCCAGCTGCCTGAAAGGAGTTTTATCACTATCTGTAAACTGTAAAGGAATACAAAATGTTTGGATGACCGGAATAGATTGAGGAGTGGCTCTTAGAATCTTGCAGACGGCTCATCAGAAAAATACTCTCGCTGCTCGACAAAATGTCATCACATTTGACATCTGTCAGATTAAAAGCGGGCACCCTTAATTCCCGCCCCCCCCATCTAAATCGACTTCAAAACTGCAAACGCAATTATTATCCGTTCTGAAAAATAAAAATACAGACATTGTTTTGTCAAACGAATATTTCTGACCATTGAGGCGAATCATAAAACCCAGATCGATTTTCGCATGGACATTCGACACAGTCTAGAGCAGTGGTTCTTAACCTGGGGTGCACGCACCCCCTGGGGGTGCGAGATGCCCTTTCTGGAGGTGCGAGACGTGGCCAGATTTTTTAGAAAGGTAAATAATCGAAACACAAATTAAGCACGGGCATGTATAAGTACAACTACTTGCTTCATCAAACCTATGTATTTCTTAACATTATACAGTTTTTTTGACAATTGAGAACCAAAGGGGTCCAGTAAAGGTTAAGGACAACTGGTCTAGAACTTTCTACCTGTCATCGTTTTCTCAGAATGGTCCTCCTTATCGAGGTAGCTATTCTGCGAAAACTCGAAGTTTTTGTCATTGGGTGATAATGCACCACTCAAAACAACGCAGTTTTCCACGTATTTCTCCCTTCTTATGTAGAGACGCTATTTTTTTGTACCTCTAGAGTTAACAATATCATCTGTGTTACATGGCAATAAGTGCATAGGGGGGGAACAAAAGTGGAACGTGCTTTCAATATTATATTTTTATTATTTTATTGTTTCCCATCTACGTGACTTTACCGGAAGAACCAAGAATATAGTTTCATGTGACTTTAAATACTCCTTTTAGAAGATGTTTGGGACCAGACGTGTGTTTAAGAACATTCTTGCTTTAATTAAAATACCAATGATTCAGAAAGAAAGGTTTTTTTTTATTCACCATGAAAGTTCGCACAAAGAATTTACTTTTGCAGGAAGGTGCATACATTCAATATATAGTAATCTTAAATCTAAAAGAAGTGGTATACAAGTCTAACTATACTAAAGGTACAAAGTCTAACTAGCACTAAGGGGCAAAAGTATGTAAAATTTTGAATAAATATTGAATATAAAGTAGCTATGAGACACAATCTAAAAATACAAAAAATACAAATAGGGTAACATAGTGTAAATATTGCAAGGTGTCATTTTGTAGAAAAAAATGTTAAAGTGTAAGCCCTTGGCCTTGTTGAAGAGGCCAGCAGCGGATGGGAAGAAACTGTTTTTGTGGCGTGAGGTTTTGGTCCTGATGGACCGCAGCCTTCTGCCGGAGGGGAGTAGCTGGAACAGAGAGTGTCCAGGGTGGGAGGAATCGGCCACAATCTTCCTTGCTCGCCTCATGGTCCTCGAGGTGTGCAGGTCCTCGAGGGTTGGTAGACTGCAGGCAATCACCTTCTCAGCAGTGTGGATGATACGCTGCAGTCTGCTCTTGTCCTTGGCAGTGGCAGCAGCGTACCAGACGGTTATGGAGGAGGTGAGGATGGATTTAATGATTGCTGTGTAGAAGTGTACCATCATTGTCTTTGGCAGGTTGAATTTCTTCAGCTGCCGTAGAAAGTACATCCTCTGTTGAGCTCTCTTGGTGAGGGAGCTGATGTTCAGTTCCCACTTGAGGTCCCGGGAGAGAATAGTGCCCAGGAAGCAGAAGGACTCTACAATTTTGACTGGGGAGTCGCACAGAGTGATGGGGGTGAGTGGGGCTGTATTCTTCTTGAAGTCCACAACCATCTCAACTGTCTTTAGAGCTATACTCTTTTATTTTATTCGGTAAAGTCACGTAGATAAAATAAAATAATAATAAAATAACTAAATCACGACGTTTCGGAGGCAACACAAGCTTCCGTCTTCATGTGGAAAAGTCAACGCAGAATATCTGTGTTAGGAGCACAGTTCAGAGACGACCTTGGATTATATATAGGTTAAGGGAGGGGGGAGGAGTCAGTAAGGGGCGTGGGTGGGTGGGAGGGCTGGGCTAAGCATATGTCTTTAGAACATTTAGCTCTAAGTTGTTCTGGCTACACCAGGTCACCAGGTTGTCAGCTTCCCACCTATAATCAGACTCATCCCCACCAGAGATCAGCCCAATGAAGGTGGTGTCGTCCGCAAACTTCAAGAGTTTAACGGACAGATGATTGGAAGTGCAGCTGTTGGTGTACAGGGAGAAGAGCAGTGGGGAAAGGACGCAGCCCTGAGGAGTTCCGGTGCTGATGGACCTAGAGTCAGAGACTTGTGTTCCCAGATTAACGCACTGCTTCCTGTCAGACAGGAAGTCTGTGATCCACCTGCAGGTGGAGTCGGGCACGTTCAGCTGGAAGAACTTGTCCTGAAGCAGGGCAGGGATGATGGTGTTGAAGGTAGAGCTGAAGTCCACAAACAGGATCCTGGCGTAAGATGCTGGGGAGTCCAGATGCTGTAGGGTGAAGTGGAGGGCCATGTTAACTGCGTCATCCACAAACTTGTTGGCTCTGTAGGCAAACTGAAGGGGGTCCAGGAGAGGGTCTGTGATAGCTTTGAGGTGTGCCAGAACCAGGCGCTCAAAAGACTTCATTACCACAGAGGTAAGGGCGACCGGTCTATAATCATTTAGTCCTGTTGGCCTTAGCTTTTTGGGCACAGGGATGATGGTGGAGGACTTGAGACAGGCTAGTACATGGCATGTCTCCAGGGAAGTGTTAAAGATGTTGGTGAACACCGGAGACAGCTGGTCAGCGCAGTGCCTGAGGGTGGCTGGAGAGACAGTCTGGCCCAGCTGCTTTGCGTGGGTTCTGCCTCTTGAAAAGTTTATTAACTTCTCCCTCCTGAAAGGAGAGAGTCGTCTCTGTAGTATGGGTGGGGGATGGGGCCTCTTGGGTGGGAAGGGGTAGTTCAGGACAGTCCAATTGTCTTCAAAATCTGCAGTAGAACTCGTTCAGGTCGTTGGCCAGGCGGGAGTCGTTAGTGGTGTGGGGGACTCTGGGTTTGTAGTTGGTGATCTGCCTGAGCCCTCTCCAGACAGAAGCAGAGTCGTTAGCAGAGAACTGGTGTTTTAGTCTCTCTGAGTACAGTCGTTTAGCCTCTCTCACCGCCTTGCTAAACCTGTTCTTCGACTCCTTGAATCTGCCTCTATCCCCACTCCTAAACGCTTCCTCCTTCTCCAACCTCAACCTTCTGAGCTTTGCTGAGAACCAGGGCTTGTTGTTATTGAAGTTCACCCTGGTACGTGTTGGATTACAGCAGTCCTCACAGAAGCTGATGTACGACGTCACAGCCTCTGTGAGTTCATCCAGACTATTGGTAGCAGTCGTGAACATATTCCAGTCAGTACAGTCCAAGCACGCCCGCAAATCCTCCACAGCCTCACTGGTCCACTGTTTAGATGTCCTCACAGCAGGTTTACAGAGCTTTAGTTTCTGCCTGTATGCAGGAATCAGGTGGACCATGGCCAGAATGTCCCAGTGCTGCTCGAGGGACGGCGTGGTAGGCTCTACTAACTGTAGTGTAGCAGTGATCCAGAGTTTTCCGTTCTCTGGTAGGGAATTTAATTAAATGTATGTATTTGGGGAGTTCGTGGCTGAGATTACCTTTGTTAAAGTCGCCAAGTACGATAACCAGCGAATCTGGATTTGCTCGCTCCACACTTAGAATCTGGTCGGCGAGAATGCGTTGGGCCTCTTTAACCTGAGGACCCGGCGGCAAGTAAACTCCGACCAAAATGAGCGACGCGAACTCGCGAGGCAAGTATAAAGGTTTACAGTTTATAAAAAATGATTTAAGGAGCAGAGAACAATGTTGCAGAATCACTGTGACATCTACACACCAGCCACTGTTAATGTAAAAACAAATACCACCACCTTTCGTCTTGACGGAGAGTGCTATGTCACGATTCGATCTTACAAGATGGAATCCTGCCAGTTCTAGCGCAGTGTCCAGAATCAAATCACACAGCCATGTCTCCGTGAAGCACAAAACATAAGATGAAAGTCTCTGTTTTTCACCATCAGTAGCTGAAGTTCGTCCATTTTGTTGCACAGTGAACATACGTTGGAAAGGAAAAAGCTCGGAAGCACTGATCGGATCCCGCGTCTGCGTAGCCGTACGAGAGCCCCCGACCGTTTACCCCATGGGCGGCGTTTCGCTGCTTGAGCAAAGCCTAGCGCGGCTTTGACTAGAATGCCCACTAATTCTGCCGCTGGAAGCAGAAAAGTGGGAAATAAATCCACATGAGTTGTTTCCCTGATGTTTAAAAGTTCGTCTCTTGTTAGGGAACTCCGAAAATCTTGGCAAAACACTGAATTAACAGACAAAACAAGACAAAACAGGGCGCACCAACCGGCTGAGGCTACCATCATCGGCGCCATCTTCGCACCAGCATTGGTGTGATGAACAGTAGGCCCCTCTCACCAGCACAGGTGAGCTGAACAGCAGGCCTCTATCACCAGCATGGGTGTGCTGAACAGCAGGCCCCTCTCACCAGCACGGGTGTGCTGAACAGCAGGCCCCTCTCACCAGCACGGATGTGCTGAACAGCAGGCCTCTATCACCAGCACGGGTGTGCTGAACAGCAGGCCCCTCTCACCAGCACGGGTGTGCTGAACAGCAGGCCCCTCTCACCAGCACGGGTGTGCTGAACAGCAGGCCTCTCTCACCAGCACGGGTGTGCTGAACAGTAGGCCTCTATCACCAGCACGGGTGTGCTGAACAGCAGGCCCCTCTCACCAGCACGGGTGTGCTGAACAGCAGGCCCCTCTCACCAGCACGGATGTGCTGAACAGCAGGCCTCTCTCACCAGCACAGGTGATCAAGCAAAACAAGACAAAACCGGACAAAACAGGGTGCACCAACCGGCCGAGGCTGCCATCATCGGCGCCAACGAGCAGGTCATCTTTGACTAAATACGCAGCACATTTTTAGAGACAGACATTATTCTGAGTGAAATCAAATTAATTTGGTGAACTCCACAGCTATAAAATAAATTGTATATCTATATTGGTTACGTGTCTTTTTTTCTCCTTGCCTAGCTTTGGTATTAAAGTTACATATATAATCTCAATTATCACGTAGAAGGGAAACAATAAGGGAAGTTTCCCTTCTATGTGACTTTACCGAAAGAACCAAGAATATGAATCCCTGCAGTCATGAAAGCTTTAAATCACGTAAAACTGTTATGTTATGTGCAGGCTAGACACATCCGCAGAACACGAATTAAAAAAAAAACATATCCACGGGAGAGGAGCACTTATTCTGGGTAGCTTTTTACTACTTCTCCCTTTGTAGTGAAAAAAGTCAATTCTGAAATTTCTTGACTGGAAAACTAGAGCCAGACACACGCATTTGCACCATGATACTTTTAACGAGAAATACCAAAAACAAATACGTTTCTGAGTGGAGAGCCAGGACTGCGTGGCGAATTAAAATGCTGCACAGAATTCAATGCACTCGTTTTTATTTAATGTCGCTCCAAGCCAAACATGGGAAATTACTTATGGTGGGGGGAGGGGGGGGCTTTATTTCCCCCCCAATGTCTGCAAAAATATCCCTTCAGTTATTATACACCCACGATGAGTTGTAATATAATTGCAATTACTCACCCCTCGGTGCAATGTGTGTTTATAATATGCGCCGCATTTCATCATTTGGCTGAGAATCCACTTAACGGTAAATTCTCGCTGAAAATTGCATGAAAATAAGGTTTTTTTGGAATGTTGAATTACAAAATGTTTTGATAAATAATGCAATTTCACCTGCATCGACCATTAAAAATGGACAATGCATGCAAGGCTGTGATCTCATGCCTGACAGTGTGGCTTAGTGTGTCCTGGTAAAACCTATCCCAGCTATTCCTGCAAGATGACCCTATGGGGTAAATGACCATTCCTATATTTATCTTCTATCTATCAGCATATTATAGGTGGCGTTTTATGACAAACACATTCAATGGCCTTAGTGTATTATTCATGGTAAAATGAAAAATATAATACAATTTATTTTGATGACATCAATTAATGCATTACTTTTTTTCAGATCTGAAGACATGATCATTGAATTGAAGATGCCATACGACTTTATAAATGTTAGCAAATGCTTTTGTTGGTAAAGTAGTGTTCTTTTGCACAAAGAGTAGCGGTCAATGTGCAACGTTGATGCTTTTTGTGTCACAGCCCAAGAGCATTGTGTAATATTCTGCGTACAATTACCCACTTGCTACAACTATGGGTGGAGTTCTTCATCATATTTTTAGCTTCACAAAAGAACGAGTTATGTCGCCACATTAATTTTACACGCGATTCCAATAGCACGATGTACAGCACCGAATGTACTAACATTTTATGAATCGCGAGCATTACTTAAAATTCATACGGGGAGGTAGGTGTAATAGATAATACCCATCTTCTTGGTTCTTTCGGTAAAGTCACGTAGAATGGAAATCAAACAATAAAAAATAAAAATAAAACGTAATTTTATTTTATTATATTATTTTATTATGTTTTATTTATTTTTTATTATTTTATTTCCATTCTACGTGACTTTACCGAAAGAACCAAGAAGATGAATCCCTGCAGTCACGGAAGCTTTAAATCGATAATACCCATGTTTTGTGTATTTTTTCTGTTGAAAATTACTAATGCATGCCATGAAGGTTTTTTGTTGTCATGCTACTTTACCCCTTAAACCTTCCAGTATCGTCGTATAGCACATACATGACACATCCCCTACACTGTCAACAAGACATCTGTGGAATGTGATAGAGGGTCAGTGCAGAGTCGTAACTAAGGGATGGTTGCTTTGGAAGGGGGTGGAGGGAATGGAGATGAAAAGAAATTATGGACTCCCAGCAGCCAACGGGACCTTGATTTATTGGCTTTACAAACAAATTCCAACTTTGGGTTACGCGACATTTATCATCTTCGTTTAAAAAAAAGTAAAACAAATATTTCTGTGCCCACAATTATTGAAGCAGTGCTCTTCTCCCGTTAACAGCCCCGAGCCAGTGGTGGAAATTCCTCATTATTATGGCAGGGAAGAACTCATACCACAGGACAACCACTGTTGACTTCCCCACAAAGTGGTAAGCATTTTCCTAGTCGGTCCCGACATTGTTGTTATTTTTACCTGGTACCATAGCCACTTGTTTGTTGCCTATTAAAATCAAGCAAACAGGGATGAGTGAGAATTTAGCAAACGTCAAATATGTTTCATATGTACTCATAAGCAATTGCACACATTGACACAATATTTGCTCATTAATCAATCTCTAAAGTTATTTGATTTTCATGTTGTTACATTTTTATTTGCCTCACAAGTAATTGGTTCAGTTTATTTTGAGGGGGGAGAAAATAAAATTTAGAATGATATGCCTCTGCTTAATTTTGAGAACTGCATATATGCGGTGTGGACCAATATATTGAACTCTATATGTCGTTGAGCTAATAAACTTTGATAACTAACATCAATTGCTACTATTGAATGCGTAGAGTGGATACTATACCATTCTCAGTCGTGTTCTATAAAAAAATATACTTATGTTTAGAGAACCACTGAGCTCTTGGGTGGACATATATTTTACCTCTGAAAAAGTATTTTAGAAATCGGCAGTAATGTCATATTTTTTATATATATAGATATAAAGGGTGACTGGTGAGTGCTGTCAAAAGTGATGATATGGCCCTTTTTGTAGTTTTGTCTCACAAAAGTTGTTGCAGGAAAACAAATGCGGAGCACTGACCCCCCCACCCCTCTCTCTCTCTCTCTGCAGTTGGCACGTGCCGGGGATAACAAGGGCGGTGCTTTTTGGTTGCCGCTCACCGAGGGTCAACGCTGTTCACCGCTGCCCCATTGGGTTGGTGCTCACCAAGGTCAACGCTGTTCACCGTTGCCCCATTGGGTTGGTGCTCACCAAGGTCAACGCTGTTCACCGTTGCCCCATTGGGTTGGAGCTCACCAAGGGTCAACGCTGTTCACCGTTGCCCCATTGGGTTGGAGCTCACCAAGGGTCAACGCTGTTCACCGTTGCCCCATTGGGTTGGAGCTCACCAAGGGTCAACGCTGTTCACCGCTGCCCCATTGGGTTGGTGCTCACTGAGGGGCAACGCTGTTCACCGTTGCCCCATTGGGTTGGAGCTCACCGAGGGTCAACGCTGTTCACCGTTGCCCCATTGGGTTGGAGCTCACCAAGGGTCAACGCTGTTCACCGTTGCCCCATTGGGTTGCCGCTCATCAAGGGGCAACGCTCTTCACCGTTGCCCCATTGGGTTGGTGCTCACCAAGGGTCAACGCTGTTCACCGTTGCCCCATTGGGTTGCCGCTCACCAAGGGTCAACGCTGTTCACCGCTGCCCCATTGGGTTGGTGCTCACTGAGGGGCAACGCTGTTCACCGCTGCCCCATTGGGTTGGTGCTCACCAAGGGCAACGCTGTTCACCGTTGCCCCATTGGGTTGGTGCTCACCAAGGGCAACGCTGTTCACCGCTGCCCCATTGGGTTGCCGCTCACCAAGGGTCAACGCTGTTCACCGCTGCCCCATTGGGTTGGTGCTCACTGAGGGGCAACGCTGTTCACCGCTGCCCCATTGGGTTGGTGCTCACTGAGGGGCAACGCTGTTCACCGTTGCCCCATTGGGTTGGTGCTCACCAAGGGCAACGCTGTTCACCGCTGCCCCATTGGGTTGACGCTCACCAAGGGCAACGCTGTTCACCGTTGCCCCATTGGGTTGGAGCTCACCAAGGGTCAACGCTGTTCACCGCTGCCCCATTGGGTTGCCGCTCACCAAGGGTCAACGCTCTTCACCGCTGCCCCATTGGGTTGGTGCTCACCAAGGGTCAACGCTGTTCACCGTTGCCCCATTGGGTTGGTGCTCACCAAGGGCAACGCTGTTCACCGCTGCCCCATTGGGTTGCCGCTCACCAAGGGTCAACGCTCTTCACCGCTGCCCCATTGGGTTGGTGCTCACCAAGGGTCAACGCTGTTCACCGTTGCCCCATTGGGTTGGTGCTCACCAAGGGCAACGCTGTTCACCGCTGCCCCATTGGGTTGCCGCTCACCAAGGGTCAACGCTGTTCACCGTTGCCCCATTGGGTTGGTGCTCACTGAGGGGCAACGCTGTTCACCGTTGCCCCATTGGTTTGCCACTCAGAGGGGCAACGCTGTTCACCGTTGCCCCATTGGGTTGACGCTCACCGAGGGTCAACGCTGTTCACTGTTGCCCCATTGGGTTGGTGCTCACCAAGGGCAACGCTGTTCACCGTTGTCCCATTGGGTTGCCGCTCACCGAGGGTCAACGCTGTTCACTGCTGCCCCATTGGGTTGGTGCTCACCAAGGGTCAACGCTCTTCACCGTTGCCCCATTGGGTTGGCGTTCACCAAGGGGCAACGCTGTTCACCGCTGCCCCATTGGGTTGCCGCTCAGAGGGTCAACGCTGTTCACCGTTTCCCCAGAACAAAACAAACACGCGCAATTGCGTGTCAAACAAACACACGGCTGCGTGTCCAGACCCGCCGCAGATCGCAATACTATTGTAAAGCCGCCTGTAATTGCAATGCGCGTTTATGTAATGACGAATTGCAGGTTTGTTATTTCCCGTGAAAGCAATATCCTGTTCACAGGTCACACTTCTGATTAAATTCGATTCGTCAAGCAGGAGGCAGGTGAGGACACAAGAGTTAATGCTACTCAAGTGGCCGGTACTAATTATTCATGCAAGGTAACTGCACGTAACATTGTGACGGTGGGGGGTGACCCACACACCTGTCAACTCATACGGTTTACCCCGTATTCTTGTACAGTGAGGGAAAAAAAGTATTTGATCCCCTGCTGATTTTGTACGTTTGCCCACTGACAAAGAAATGATCAGTCTATAATTTTAATGGTAGGTTTATTTGAACGGTGAGAGACAGAATAACAACAACAAAAATCCAGAAAAACGCATGTCAAAAATGTTATAAATTGATTTGCATTTTAATGAGGGAAATAAGTATTTGACCCCCTCTCAATCAGAAAGATTTCTGGCTCCCAGGTGTCTTTTATACAGGTAACGAGCTGAGATTAGGAGCACACTCTTAAAGGGAGTGCTCCTAATCTCAGCTTGTTACCTGTATAAAAGACACCTGTCCACAGAAGCAATCAATCAGATTCCAAACTGATCATTTCTTTATCAGTGGGCAAGCGTACAAAATCAGCAGGGAATCAAATACTTTTTGTCCCTCACTGTACAGGGAAATTGAGTTTTCAGGTCTATATGGCGTACAGCCGTTTAAATATGGGAACATTTTGGTTGTCTATTTCTGTTGTGTTTCTCCCTTGTGATGGGGCTTTGTCGGATGGACGTTGAGATTTGTCAGGGGCACGGGGTGACCACTAAGGTCTGAATTGGTCTGGGATAAGGTAGGGCACTGATAAGGGGTTCGCAGGTATGGGGGTGCACCATGACTGACATTCAAGAATCTGGATGCGATCAAGATCGTACAATATGTAAAAGTTAGTACAGTATACAGTACATAATTACACTCCATAACGACCAGTGGTGCAATAATTCACTCTCTCCATGGTTCAAAGCGTTTTCAAGATCTAGGCTCAAGAATTGATTTTGAGAATCTATATAATCTTTCATGGTGTGAATGTATTAAATTATACTGTTTGTAGTGGAGCAAATTTATACAATCTGCAGTAGTGTGAACCTGCAGTCTGATGAATATTTAAAATGTGTATTGGTATAAAATCTATAAATCTGAAGCATTGAATCTGAAATGCCTTGCTTATTTAGTTTAATAGCTACTGTCTGTAATGTTATTTCTTCCAGGACTTGATATTCTATGCTACATTAATCAAGTTTGCTAACAGAATAATTTAAAAAAAACGATTTGGTGCAATATTAAATCTACGTCGCTAAATGCAGTGTGGTTTTTAAAGCTGTTAAAAGTTAAGTTTGATGTAACAGATAACCTTTAAGAAGGACGGTAATGTATTTTAATGAACATTTATAAAGCAAAAGTTGATTATGGTTCTTGCCCTTGGAGAAAGTGCTGATAAGTTCCATTTTCACGAATGCAAAAAAAGTTGTTATCCACCTTCAAAGGAGTGCAAAACGCAAGGGCAATGCAATCTCAGCGACCGCGCAACGCATTATGTGGAGTCGTGCAATGCCACGGTGTAAAATAGGGAAACAACTTCAAGGTGTTGGCAAGGAATTGCTCACTCACGCCACTTGCATAACAGCAGGACTTATGTCAGAGGGAGGCCTGGAGAGCCCCTCTATAATAGTAAAAAAAAAATATTTCTGACAATTAAATTGTGTTATTTGCTGTTATCCACGCTATTTATCTTCGTTGTCAATGAGGCCTAAACAAAGATTACAACGGACAATTGAACATTTACGTAACAAAAAAATCGCCGTAAATAATTGCAGAGAGGTTTTTTTTTTTCGCAACAATTTTTCAATCACTGTCTAGATTTTGAAGAGTGCCTAAATACGATCGCATCTTTAAGGCGCTGTACGTCATTTTTTTTAGCGCACGTGTACGCGTATGAACATGCACATGCATAGACACACAAAGTGCAAAATGACAGTAACATTCTCTTGCCGGAGCTGTGCATGAGATCAATAAATTATCATTGCTGATAAAAACTACTTAATGCTGGTGTACAGCTGGAGATAAAAGAAAGGCTGTAAATTGCTTCACAGCTAAAATAAATATATTAGTGCACTCTCATGCATACATGCATACATTCATTATTTTCTGCACACAGTAAATCTGTATAAAATGCTCCCAGGCAATAATGCTTGCTTAACATATTGCATTCATAGCTTTTGTAGTGTTTTAAATATTTTAGTATATGCAGCTACACAATCGTGCACACGCTGAATTATACCATGCTCCAATGAATAACAGTTGATAATAACATATGCCGTGCACACCGTCAACTGCCAAACGTAACCATTACATTATTTCATTTGCAAGGCGGCAGACTGCTGCTGGAGGATCTTGAATCCAATTAACAAGGGTGTTACCTGAAAGTAAGTAAATAGTAATTCACGTAAACACAAATGGGAAAAATAATATTGCAGTCATACACACGCGCGCGCGTGCACACACTTGGCAATATAAAATGGTGCAGAATCCAGATTCTCGGCACGACCGCTTTTGTGTGTAAACTGTCAAAAAAAAACTGCACATGATGCTTCCTATTGTCGCTGAAGCGCTGCATGTATGTGCATTTCACTGTGCATAAAAAAAAACCACATTAAAATTACTTATTGCAAACATTTATTTGCCATTTAATCACCGTAATTGCACAATGTTGTAATTATTAAAATATTTAAGCTGAGTGCTTTTGGTGGAAGCTGTTATACAACTAAATGATTCAGGGGTTTTCATGATGGTCAGTTATGCATACAGAACTCATCTTTTAGAAGTGTTGTTTTTCTTGCTAATATTATAAATTGGTCCATACTATTCACTGAGGGTGCTTGAAATACATGCTGCCTTGTATGGATATGAGTTGACAGTGGAAATGCATTTCTCCTCAGCACAAACTTTTTTAAAAAGGCAATTAGTACGTCCATTGCGTTTTGCATAGTTTAAATAAATTGAATGAAATAAGATGTGTTTATAAAATTTGAATGTGTCTATCGACATATTATACAAAAACAAGCATATTATGCATTTTATAGTTTTTGTATCAAAAATTATTAAACCATGAAAATACTTTCATGGACTTTACAGCAAAATGTTAAATACTCTACACTGCTAGCACTAGAGCATATCTGGCTGAAAAACTGTACATTAGGCACAATGGGAATAACGGATGAATTCAAAAAAGTTTTTTTTTTCTCGAAATAATTCAGCGTCCAAGTTGAAACATTTGCCACATATGAAATGTGTGCCTTGTTTTAAACGTTTATATTAAGATGATAACCCAAGCCCAATGGAGCTGATGTTGTCCACTGGTAAGATATATCAGTGTGATTTACAGCCGAGCAATGCTATCTGGCTGGTCTAATCATACATTATTAATCACAAACGAGTTTTCTTTGTGTTCACACGTATCAATCTTACTGCTGAACAAGAAATATGTAACAAAGATGATATTGACATGGTTCTCATGTTGTGAAATGTATATATTTAAACTTCATTCTTTGGAAGCCAAAATGTATCCACCACTTTCTGGGTATCAGCTTTTGGATTGAAAAGAATTTAAACAATAACCAAAAATCTACACTTGAATGTAGAGGGGAAAATTATATAGTGATGCAATGGATATCACTATTAGTCTCACATTCCTGACATAATTCACATACCATAGCTGACATAATTCACATATATCTGAATTTCTGCAGCATTTTTATCTGTTGAGGAATGCGTGGACTTTATGACCATAACATGTGAATAATTCCTTAGTTTGATTACTCATTATTTGTTAATTAACCACCGGCAGATAATGAATCAATTAATTAGTGTACATTATTAATTCAGTAATATGGCTTGAGCCACCAGCCCCCCCCCCCACACAGTGGGATTTATTCACGGGACATAGTTGGGTGGCTCGGGGCGACAGAGTTGGCACTGCTGAGCAGCTTGCGCTCAAGTCCAGTTAGAGATCCGTGATGAAAACACGCTTCGCAAGTGCAGTGGCTTGTCAGTCTTGGGGGGAGCCACAAATTACATAAAAATTGCCTAATATCACGTTAAATTTGGGGTTTCCCTTCAATTAGCATCAATTTCCAGCTCTGAAAATTGTAAATATAGTGTTTGTTTTACAGCGATGTGGTGAATATTTATCTGTCGTGGAGCGATTGGGGTAAATGTCACCCAGAGTGTGGATAAAACGCACTTTAAAAAAAAATAATAATAAATTTCCTCCTTCAGGCACGTGCAGTTGCATTGCTCTGCAAGAGTTTGGAATAGATAATATGTTTCTTGACAGGATGATTATAGTACATTTATGATAACTTTGGGAAAAGAAAAAGCAAACAAAAAAGGACTTAAACCCATCTAAGGATGGTATCAAATTCTATTGAAGTTCATTGCATTGAGCATTATGTATTCATCACTGAATTAGTTTATGTTAACCTGTGCTCATAACAAGCCACATAAAAACACTTATGCAAACACAATCAATATACTAATAATAATTACACCACGTATATGGTGGTTCTGTCGATCAATCAAAATGTTTTCACAAATTCACAAGTACAGATGGAACAAGAGGCCCAGTGCGTCCTCAGGATTTCACCACTGGCCCTGGCGACTGTCACAGTCACCACTTCGTCAAAATTCTACCGATGCCAATCTTGCGTTGTCATAAGATCACCAACACATCTCGAATTCTGTCTTTTGCTGACACACTCATGAATACATTTACTAAAATTAACATCTCATGCACATCACATTAACCGATGGCCTCGAGGGAAATCGGGTTCTCAGGATGATGTTGAAAGTGATGGTTTGGAACTCTTAAATGTAAATATTTAGACAAATGTTTGTATTGTTGATTACGAGACTCGGCGCACAATGTTATCATTGGATGGGTGAATTGGGAGCTGCTCACGCATGTAAAATAAAAAAATAACCGTTATTCAGATTAATTGCACACCCAGGCAGCAGTTGGCAGTGCCAGCAGCAAGCACTAACATGCACCAGGAAGTACTAGCATGCATCAAGCAGTGGCAGAAGGCTCCAGGCAGCAGTTGTCGGCCTGTAACTTCTCACTGTTGGGCAATGGCATCCCCCAAATTCATCCATCCCCTGCTCTGCTTTGTTGGCTCCTGTCCAGTCGTGGCCTTCGAACTCTCTGATTTCTATTTTCAATTTCTTCCACTCTCTTCCTCTACGTTGTTGTCTTATATCGTTTACCCATTTTGTTGTAAATTTTGTCTCATCCCTCATCGGACAGCAGTGAGTGGCAGAAAGAGGAGTCCCATGCTATGAATTGTTGTTATTACATTTAAAAAAAATATTCTAGTTTGAAGCAGATCCAGTCATTTCAGTGAATAACTTAAGATTTCATGCTACTTGGAAAGGTCTAAACTTGTGATGTTAATGCTATTAATAGCCTCCTACTTACACATTATGGCTATTGTGTATGAATTGACACCTTTAAGAGAGAGATGATCCTATAGGTTGGGTGGAAATCCCAACTCCTATTCGTGATGCCTTCTTATCTGAGGAAAAATAACCAGTCCCAAGAAGCTAAGGCTACAACCGAGAAGTTCTTTGCTCAGATTGACCTCAAATTGACACCCTTTTTGCCAGAATGTTATAATTAATTAAAATGTATCTTGGATCTTAAGGATTTTGAAACTATACCATGTCCACAGGCAAGATTCCTATGTGATATTGCCATTAAAACTATTTATGAATTTTACTGTCTGCCTTGAAGATGATTAGTTGGCAGTAGAGTATGTAAATCAGTTTAAACATTGTTTAATGACCTGCTGTATGAACAATAGTCTGAGCGCAAATTACATTTGGTCTCCATTTGTAAACCTTGCAGGTGTGCATTCCCCATAAACTACAACGTTTTGGTACTCTGATATAACACTAGATGCCCTCCTGCATCATTTGTCCTTATAAAAAACACATTTAATCAATATTATTTTGTTTACATTTGGAGTAGTTGCTATGGGTACCCTGCGTGATCAATTTCAACAGCATTTACGTTTGACTCTGTTTGCTATTCTCATACATTGATCATGTTTAGATTTTAGCTCATGTATAATATTACTATAATAAATATATGTCTATATATTCATTGTAAACAGTTTGAACAGTTTTTTTTAAAATAACGACCATGTTTAAATAAAAATAATATATAATAAAAATGAGATGTCCCTGTGGGCGTAGAGGTCGCCTGCTTCGAACTCTCGACAGTTGAAACGACGGTGGAAGTTTCTCAAATCTCCCGCTTACTGCCCACCCAACGGTACGTGGACGGATTCACCACTCCACCCCATCACAGGTCACGGTATCGATGGCGTAAGTGTGCGAGTACCTTTCCCAAATTCTTTGGCCGGTGTGTGTAAGAGCAGGCCATTGTTAATTACGGTACCATTGTTAATTCTCTGTAAAGCGCCTTGGTTAATATAGCGCCTCGGTTAAGGCGCTAAAATTCCTTTAAGATAAGGCCAAAATTACCCTCGAGAGGGGCCACTCTCGAGCTCCCTCTAGTGGAGGCTCTTCTGCCAGCAGTAGTGCGAGCGAGCATTTTTCAGCATCAGACAATCTTAACATTTTTTTATGACAAATTCCATTTTTATTCTGATCAATTCAGATTGTAGATTGTCCGATGGTTTGGGGGTTTGCAGTTTTTAATTATAATACGATGCGATCATTTGACCCCTTATCACGCATGCCAAATGCCTAGGTAACAGAAGCAACACCTTCAATGTTAAAAGCCCACAAGGGGCTCTCGGTAAATTGTGCATGGTTTAGGTATGCGTTAGAGTTCTAGATGTAAGAAAGTAAAACGTTTAGTTTGGTTCGGCATTAGGTTGTAATTTTATGCATATGTGTTCACGTTATATTTTATTCAGAATCAATTGTTATTTAACTTCTGACACAATAATAAGAAGAAAATGTGACCCAATATTATAATCGTATATGCCTCCACAAGAGCATCGTCAGTCTTATGCAGAGTAGAGGCATGTATGGATGTTGAAGAGCAGGATACTTTCAGTGCAGTAATTTAGCGAAGCAGATGGAGCATATATATTTTACTGTGAAAACCTTGCTTTTTATTACAAATGCAGAACAAACACTTGACAGTTGTAAGGTGCTCAACACAGACAGCATTACCTGCCTGCCCGTGATTGAACTGTTTAATTTTTCGTACAAAATCCCCTTGAAATATAACACACTTCATACATTGACGTTCGAATATATTAACCGCGCATTATCCACAAACCACTTGTTTCACGTTTCACTGGAAAATTGCTTTCCTACAAATTATTATTGTATTACCATCCAAATCAACCGTGTTTTATCCGCTGCTCGGTGTATACCTCCCAACCGCGTCACCGTTCCACGATGCCAAGGTCCACGTTGCTGCTGCACGTCAGCTGATCTCATCACTCCATCTCCATTGCGGTGGTTGTCTCGAGGTTTTCTCCGCGATTTAACTGCAGCAGCAATTAAGGAGTCACTGGCTGAGAGAGGTCCTGTAAGTATGGCAGGTGATCGACCAAGCCAACTCAGGACTTGGAATATTGTTGCATTGAAACAATCGATCAGCAGTGCCCATGCGGTGGAGTCCAGTGTGGGTACCACCACCTCTTCCAAGACGTCTAGCTAGAGTAGGCCTAATACCCTATAAAGGACGTATATAGCTTATTCTAGTGGATGCCCTTCCATCAGCAGTGGCGTGAGAATGAAATTAAATTTCAAGGCTGCACCTTTACTGTGAAACAGTGCACCACATCTCCGCACCTTCGATTAGCATGGTTGGCTATGTACAGTGCGAAAGAAGTTCAACACACGTACATACTTCCCGACTTGCATCCGTATTGGTTAGTTCCACAGTAAAGCGTTGCAGCTGTGTCTGTTTATTACTTCCAGTTGATTGTGTCTCTGTATTTCAAATAAGCAATCGGGAAATTCCACCTGCAAAAAATTGAGGGCTTCACTTTTGCAAACGGAGTCTTGGTCTTTCATTTTACCACGTAGGATTGATCCATGGAGTTTACGCTCGGAAAACCTGTGCTTTAGTTGACGGGCAATATTTTGATAACCCATGTGTGGTTAATTGCCGTAACTTTCGCGATAAAAATTGTCTCCCATTGTTTTGGTGCTGGCTCAGAAGTCCCTGACCGCCAGACACTCGTTTATTTCTGGCTAACAGTCAACATTATTTTAAAAAAAAATTTCACTCAAGGCCTGTGTGTTCAACATAACGAGCATCAGTCTCGGAAGATTTTCGTTACTATACCGATAATGCCTTTCAAAGGAAAGAGCACATTTTTTCACGAGTTGTGGAAGTTGGAAGCTGCCCAAATCACACAGCGTCTTCTCAAGACGTCGTACATATTGAAATTCCATACATCATTTTTTCACCATTTTTCAACATAGCATACAAGTGGAGGATGTTCTCCCAATAGATTCCCATACCAGTATGGATTTCATGCATGGACGTAGCAATTACTTAATTATACTGGATTTTAATATAACTCTCAGCTCAGATTTCTCCATTATTCAGTCAGCACACAATAGCCATACGAAATTATCTCAAACACTTCAATGGAATTTCAAAATCCTGATTCAAGCAAAGTATATATGCATACCCTAACATTCGCAATTTTTATTAATTTATTGTTTCCCTTCTACGTGACTTTACCTAAAGAACCAAGAATATTCGCAATTTGTCATAGCACACTTTCTCTCTCAGGAAACCTTTCCCTTTAATTGCCTCTTGGAGTTGCATGTCTTAGTCAATTTTAAAGCAGCGTATAAATAATTTGTCAGCATTGTAATTAAAAATTTATTTTTTAATTGTAATAGTTAGATTTTACGTCAATATGGAAATGCCATTAGAAACGCAGACTCCAATTGGACGTACTGTATATCCGAATAAAAAAAATACTCAGTGATGATCTCGCACACATTACCAAGTAGATGACTACTCTAACAACTCAGATCACAGCTTAATGTTTCCATTATTCTATCCAATGAGCAAAATACACACATGCACTTCAATAAGGCCACGATTCAATAGGTTGGGTCAGAGGTTTACTTTAATTGGACTGTAGGATCATTGACTTAACCCCCATTTAATGAAGACAATTATGGTCTTATTCACTGTGATTTAGGAAAAACTACAAGTCACTGATTCACTACACCTAAATGTATACATATATTTTGAAAAAAATGTTGCGTTTGCCATTCGCAAAACTCTTATTGCTCAGCTGTTTGGTGACACGTTGAAAAATTGCTTGATATATTTTGGCAGTGAGGCCTGTATGCTGATTTTTCGAAACTGACACTGCATCTTTCAAATATTCTCTTGCATAAATCAGACTGTGTCTTGACCTAATGGAGTTGAAAAAACGTTGTCTCAGTAATGCACATACCTTCTAGAATCCATGATAAATTCTGATTCAGCCTTCAGGCACATGTCTACGCATCATTGATTTTTTTAGCAAAGCACACCCTAAGCATGTTGTCACTGACACATATATATGTTTGTGGACAGGTGAATGCAAAGTTAAATGTGAGAAAAAACACACAAATTATAGTTGACCATTTTAAAAGCTTGCCCTGTACTAAGATAATTTTCTTGGAACTTTCTCATTGATAAAATGCTTGAAATATATTCTAGATTTGAAGATTTCGTGACTGCAAGGATCCATCCTCTTTGGTTCTATTCGGTAAAGTCACGTAGGTAGTGATTTTTGTTGTTTTATTTTTTACCTACGTGACTTTACCAAATAGAACCAAAGAATATGCTTGAAATATACTTGCTAATTGGTGGTTTATAAATAAAAATAGTCAAACTGTAATCGTACTGAATTTTAGAAATCAAATTTACTAACTTGAAAAGAAAATCGTAAAGAGCAATGCTCAATTGTCTACTTTTCTAAACCTTTACCCTGGACTTTATTATTATGCAGCTCCTTTCCCTGTACATTTCATGCCCACGGTTCTGTGAATTTGGCAATGCTAAATATTGTTTTCAGAATAAAACTTGCTACAGTACTTTACAACTGTAAACGATATTAAACAAATATAACCCATCTTTACATGGAAAAATAAAGGTACTGTATATGAAAAAAGGGTTGTGCTGTGGTATACCACTGCATTAAACATGAATAACATCGATAAAGTTGCATAATGAAATCATGTTTCTCTATATATTCTCTCCAGACACTGCATCGGCAACATCAAATGATGAGTGAAAATTCTAGCAAAACTAAATATATTACGGTCATGATGACTGACAGTATAATCATGGTCAATTGTTCTCAACTATGATATGTGACTAACCTCTTACACTACCAAGTTAGTGGGTGTTGGGATTTATAGTATTGTCAAGGTTGTTGAAACCTCCCTTTTCAAATTTATGTTATTTTGTCGTTTCACATGAACCTGCCGTATATCCAGAATTCCAAGTAAGCATATAATTATGAATTCCAACAGCTGATTTAATTAATTTGAAAGCATTTGCTGTCATATCGCTCCTTGGTGTATTCAAAGCTTTGTGATCCGAAAAAACCCCCACTTCTATCTTGTTGATAGGTTACCGAGGCTTTGTGTCTCAGGCTGCCCAACGTGACTTTAAAGTTTAAATAAAGTGATGGGTAAAAACATGCACGAGTGACACCCCAATAACATGACCGGAGTGTGATACATTACGAAAGTGATTTAAACTTATTATTCCTCATTACTGAGGCTTCAGCACATGTCAGACGGCTAGTAACGCACGGCCATCTTTGGCGTGTTCTCCAGTTGTGTCGCACCAAAAAAGATATCGATGACTGTTTAGCGAACTTGTGATACTGACTTACTGTTTCTGCTCGTATTAATTGTTTTTTCTCGAGCCCCACTTTGCAAACGTATACTCGGGCGTATTAAGCATGATGAAGTAGAAGTGGACAAGAGCTATTTGTAATACTTATTAAAACTGATCTAATATTTAAAAGCAACGTAACCAATCTGCCAGAAGAAGAACGGCTTTAATCAGTGCACATTACCCACTGTGGCACGAGGATCACAAAGAAAATTGAACAAAAGCTGAGAAGCATAGAGAAGTGCACACTTGGAATTGCACTGAGAGACAGGAGGATTAATACACGGATCAGAGAACATACCTGACGCGAGAGGCATCGCACTACATGTTACTCGAAATGATTACAGCCAGTGGTCAAAACTAATGATGGAGTGGTAGCTGAAGAAGAGAACACATCGAATAGGATGTCCACCGCAGAGCTGGAGCAAAATCAGCTCGCGTGTACGAATTAGTGTTACATAGCAAAGACCTTGAGAGATGGTGACAGCTTAGATATATTCTTAATTCAGCAGTGGGTAGATAATGGCTGATGATGCTTCAAACTCGTGCCATACAGCACATTATGCACAGCCTAGGTATTTACATATCAACATTAATTGGCTGCATATCTACACATTTCCAAGTTGGTGGGTACCAGGATTTACCGTCGTTCCAAGGTTGTAAAACCCTTTCAGTTGGCCAGACATCTCTATACAGAGCTACAGAGCTTGCCTGTGCTTTCCCACGCCTTTTATTCTAACGAAAACGGTGTGCTTTACAAACTACCTTATTGACAGTATTCATGTGTTTCCATGAAATACTGTAACTTTCATGCCGTGGATACATACCTATGCACGGCAGAGTTACATATCTGCAACGTGAGAGTTAGTTGCATTTTTTTGGTTGTGTCTTCCTTGGAGAAAATAGTAGTGGAGCTCAGGATTCGATGTACACTTCACGAGTTCCAGCAGGTTTCCGCCGCTTGACCCAGCGGTCACAACGTGGCGGTGTACGCTCTAACCTTTAATAGGCGGTCTGCGCCCAACATGCACGCCTTAACACTTACTGTTACATTTTGATTTACTGTTACGTTATAGAAAATAAACTGCGTGTGCAATGTCAAGGTCTCTTCTGATGTTTTGGGCATGACGGGCACAGTTGTGGACATGCCAATGTGGGTTCCCTTGCCGAGAACACACAATCCCTTCACCCTAACAATTTCACAGCCACGCTTCCACTCGCTCTCTCTTGTCTCTCGCTCGCTCGCTGGCTCGCAGAAAGAACATTTTCCATCTCGCCATTTTTGCCAGTAACATCCAATTGGTATGCAGTATTCTGCTTTTTTTTCGTGCTCGTTTTTGAGAAATTAAATGCCCCCAGTACTGCTTTGGTGTTTCTCTGGCCACATTCGTTGAGGACTTACAGCGCTATAGCATCGCGATTGTGAAAACTGTCACTAATTGTGGGAAAGTGCCTCACTCGTCGTATTCTATTCATAGAAGGCAATGCCCATCGTACCCTCTGTTCCAATGTTATTTAAAAGTAAACATTTTCAGTGGATTGAATAATTTACTCTTGCTGCAGCAGGTTTTTGCGTAAGATAAGTCTCGGTATTTGTGCCTTCAATATAGTCTGGCAAACCTTTTGTTGTTGTTGTTGCAATACTATCCTTTCAATAGTGGACTTATTTTATACAGTGTTTATTTAAACGTTAACAACCACCAATATATATCGTACTTTTGGTGTTTTATTATCAAATGTAAAGACTGGTCTCGAATAATTTGAAAATATTCTAAAGTATTAAGGGTGGACAATTTCACACTGCATTATTATGAAGCTGTCTGTGAAATAAAAAAAGTATATCTTGCAATACGTCTGATCTCATCACATCTCGGAGGCTAAGCAGGCATTGAGCCTGGATATTGCTTGGAGCGGTGGACCACCATTAACTGTCATTGGCAGCTGCAGGGCTATGCTATATAGCAGAGTGCAGTGCCGCAATATATTTTGTTGTACTGTTCGTCTAACCCCCACCCCCGCCCATGTATATGCGCTCCACTTTCAACAACCCACACGCATCGGTGTGGTGAAGTATGGACCCAAAAAAAACTTCCGTGATTTGCATGGCGTGGGGAGGCCCCCGTCCAGCAGTGAAATAACAAAGCGAACGTACGCGTTCATATTATGAAACTACGCATCTATACATCGGGACCATATTACAAATATATGTAAACAAATGTTACAAACTGCAGGACGCGTTGCTTAAAGCGACGATGGCCGATGAGCTAATTCTGAAATCAGCTTGTGTACAAGTGCTTAGAGGATTGCTAGAACCGTTACATCACAAGAGCACAAGAAATGGCAACGGCTTGGGAGGTCTTCATCCAGCAGTGGATTGACCCTTGATGATGATGGTGACAATGACTAAAAACAGATATTGGCTCTCCCTAGGTAGTAATGGCAAGACTCAGATTGTCACAGCTGTTCGTGCCCCCCCCCCCCCCCCCCATGTAATTGCTCCACAAATCAGTGAGCTCCCAGTTGGTAAAATTAAAGATATTAAAATTAATTATGGACGGGAAATACACTATTTTTATGCGACGAGACCATGGTGGAATGGCACTGGGGTATTGTGTACAATTAAGTTGAAATGAGGGGAGGAGGGGTATGGGAGTTTCATGAAAAATAATGAAAACTACGGTGCTTGAAGCATCCAATGTTTGTACGGCTGTAATCCTCTTCATCAGCCTTGGCCATTTTCTATTTACTGGTGGATGAAAGTAATCTTAGTTTGGCACCGTTGTGAAATTTAAAAGGGAAACCTATTTGCAAGAGTAAAACATTGCAATGCGGGAATATGGTAATAAAAAAACAATAACATAGCTTCATAGTACGTAATTTTAAGTACCGTTTAATGAGCGAGCATGTATCATTGCTTTGATTGCTTGCTGGGGGAGAATTTGCATGGGTAGAAGTTGAACATGCCACTTATGTTGTGGGATGTTTATGTTGTAGGTTGAAAGGCACCTTAAAATATACAATTTATATTTAATGAAATTAAGCAGAAATGTTCAGCACTTTCTCAGTCGGCTTTTGGATGAAGGCCTCATGCCCTTTCGGTTGGGTCGGTGAGAGGGTTTTTTTGAACATACTTCAACATGGTGCTCACTGCGTGATTGCCCAAGCCTTTCTGGTATCACTCACAACTGCTGAGCTGTCGTTTTAGGTAAAAAGAAAAGCAGGATAATTAATACATTGTGTAAGTTAATTAGTATATAATGTATCGTAAAAAAACACTATTTTTTTATTTTACCAGTTAAGGCCCATTGAGCTATATAGCTCTTTGTCAGAAGCGACCTGGCCACAAATGATAGCTCAACGAAGGGGCGAGGACCCGGAGAAAAATCCACGCGGCCACGGGGAGAGAGGCACGCAAACTCCAAATTTACAGGCAAAGGTTCGAAATCGAACCCACGAACTCCTGAATACCAGGCAAGGTAGTTAACATCTCGCCACTGCGGCGAGAAGTGCACCACTTTTCTTTTTCACAATACATATGCAAAGTGTATGAATTATATAAACGTACACGTGTGACTATAAGAGAATTGAGCAAGGTGGTTAATGTAAGTCTAATAACAATAATATTGCATCATTCACACCAATTCCCACTCAAACGCACTACACCACTCATATAAGCATCAACATGGGATGAGAGGCACCGCAGGGCTCACGACACGAACGCAACCAGGCTCGGCGACAGTCAGCACTTTGAACTCCCAACCGTCAGAGGACATCCAGGGAGTGACCACCAGAGTCGTCCAATTGCACACCAACCCTGGATGATCACCTCAGCTCCTCACACCAGCCAAGGGTAACCCTCGCAAGAAGGCTCCTCTCCAAAGAAGGTACTCTGGCAACGGCAGGTCAATAGCATAGCGAGCCAAGGACAGACTACAAAATACATTTTTTTGCACGTTTGGGAATATCTGACCAACATCTAAAAAAATAACGGACATGCAGGAGCTTAGCACTCCCAAAATGAATATATATATAAATAAATACTCGCAAAGTATTATCATCCTTACCATCTCGAACAGCAAGGAGGATAAAAAAAGGAATCATATCTTTAAAATTATACATTGCAGTAACGCAATGGTTTTTGCTGCTTTCCATTTACACCGGGTTCCCCGTAGATCTCTAACAATTTAAAATACTTCCCTCCGCACTTGTCTTAAGCAAAGCGTTGACCTTGCCCAGGGCCCAGGTAAGAGACGCATATTGTGTATAGCCTGCTCCTGAGTAATTGCTCTTTCCCTTAACAGTGATAAATGATAAATGTGTGCAGTGCTGTCGAACGTCGAGGCCGTTTTGATCATACGTTTCTGAGACCCAGAAATGTCATGTTTGTACAAATATGCCAAAGAATCACAACGAATATGAAATATATGAATACATTTCAAGATATTGTTCGTTGAGATTCCATTTATCGAGTACGGATTGAAATTAATTGTGGATATTAAAAGCGGAGGATTTGATTCTCATTGGAGGATGCTTATGTTTCTGAACAATATTTTGATGCTTGTACAAAGATACAAAATATCGCAAACACTTATGTATGTATTGCTCTCGCAATGCAACGCTATTGTTTTAGTTGTAGGTATTGAGGTTGTTGGTTTAATAAAAACAATAAAAAATGAAGCTGAGGTTGTAATTATTGTTCGAGGATGCTTGTACAACTTCATGTTTTCACTAAGCATGCAAACATTGAACTTCAAGGAAGCACGAAGAAATGAACACATTGAGTGAATTTTCCATTCACGTGCAGAATATTTGCTTTACGAAAATGCTTTCAGTGTCTCATTGGCTGTAGAATTTTCTCATATTGTTGAGAACTTTTTAGAAATGACATTGATCTCTCGGGCACCGTGTATGCAGTAGAAAGGACATCACACAAGGTGGGGCTGATGTTCTGAGCAGTGTAAATAACCATTGACAGGTATCTGTTGACCTTGCCGTTGTAATTGTGTTAATCTGCATTAGGACGATAAACATTGAATAGTAAACACTATACTTTACCCATTAGACCACGCAACAATAACAAAGGGGCTGAGAGTAATACAAGTCTGCTGCGTGAATTAATTCACATATGACCTTCATGTTTTGTGGCAATAGACTGATGCAGCTGTGGACTGTGTGTTGAGCATACACTGTAAGGTCCTGTAATACATTATTGTACAGCACTCTATCTTGGATAATAATATAATAAAACAATGAAAACTTCGAATGTATGAATAAAACAGTTGTACATTCACTCTCCACAATGAGGAAAAGTACCAAAGTGGTGTCATGTATTGTTACCATTTTTTGTTGTTAATTTTAAGATTATTTGCTTACATAAATATGGTCCTGCACGTAGCTGATAATATATTGGTGCACTTTAGAATTTACTCACAATTTATTTAGCTCTAATGATTGTCCTAACCAGTTGTACTTGTTAATAAGGATAACACATCGTGTGATTTTCATGCAGCCCGAAATTAAAATGCGCTAAAACTGCAATATATTTGAAGTAAATAAAACGAACTACTCTGATTGAATTTTTTTATGACTGTAGACTTCGCACATTGTAGTGACCGAACATAATGTGTGTGTTTTTTAAATATCTAGCGTGGGGCACACGTGGGCACATGAGTCAATCATAAACATAACTGTGCGATATTCACGAAGTAAATAAATCGTGTTGGAACATTGCAGCCGTTTGTATTTAAAGCACGGTGGCAGCAGAAAACATATTGGTTGAGAAGCAAGTTGACACACTTTAAAGAGGAATCTTGCACTTGCAGATGTGTGAAAACATGCATGGCCAGCTTCGCAGTCTGGCATCAGAGTACATTGGCTCAGCCAGTGCAATTAAACGGGCTTGAATTGCTGTCAGCAGATGATGTCGTGCTAGTGACTTGCATATAAATTACCAGCATCTCCATTATACATTGGCCTTCCACACAGGGCCGCACTGCGAATGTAACCCTTTTCTTTATGCATTGCGGGATAATGTAGCAGCCTTTGGAATCAAAATATGCAATGTTATGTCCACTGGATAAATTTGTTAAAATGCACATACCAACGGTTAACATTAATATTTATTTTAGATAACAATGATAATATGCAACGAATGCATAATTTAAACAGAATCTGACTAGTGGTGATGTTTTAATGTCATGGTGTGTAATAATATATTAATTATAACATTGTGACATCTCTTGGATATTAATTTGTATATGTAATTTATTACATCAATAACAATGTGTAATAATTTTCAACGCATGCATTATATATAGAAATTAAATTAGTGGTAATACATGAATGTTGCGGTCTTAATTTCAGAATACTAAATATGTTATGATAAAAATTGCATTAAAACACTCTCAAAGTTATGTTCACCTTCAGCTCTATGTATTTAAGGTGGGGCTCAGATTAAACTTGGATCTGATCATATTTTTCATTGGATCGGATGATTATCCCAACCATTCAGGAAGTTTGTGATCTGATATGGATCGATTCACAATCCAATTCACTAGCAAAACTACGGTATACGTATCTCATCTGTGGAGTGAATATTTGCGGTGGATCTGATTGTCTTTCTCGAAGACCCTGGTGTATCGTTAACTGCATCAAAACATCAACAATATGAAAGCAGAGCCGCAGTGCGATTGTGGCCATGCAACCCAAACTATGGGCCATAGAGTAAACCACTGTAGTCTGCATTCCTTCAATGGAGGAGGAAAAGCAAAAGTACACCAACTCTATCATCATTAGACCTCCTTTGCCAGTACCAAAATATAATAATAGGGTTTTTACCCTTTTTTCTGGCAACAAAACTGAAAACTTTTTACGAGGATTCATGTCTGCATTAACCACAATACCTGCAGTCAAAATGCAAACAAAAAACATACTATGATAATATATGCATTGTCCTTGAAACTGATTAGTCCACACCAAGGGATGGCTTTCTTTTGAGCCTCGACCCAATTGGTGCTCGATCAGATGACACCAAAAGGCGTACAGCTCAAAGACAATGCATTATCAAAGTAATGAGGGCTCAGGGTGAGCATCTACATCATTAGACCTCCTTTGCCAGTACCAAAATATAATAATAGGGTTTTTCCCCTTTTTTCTTTTTTTTTGGCGTTATCTGGTCGAGCACCAATTGGGTCGAGGCTCAACAGAAAGCCGTCCCTTGGTGTGGACCAATCAGTTTCAAGGACAATGCATATATTATCATAGTATGTTTTTTGTTTGCATTTTGACTGCAGGTATTGTGGTTAATGCAGACATGAATCCTTGTCAAAAGGTTTCAGTTTTGTTGCCAGAAAAAATGGGAAAAACCGTATTATTATATTTTGATACTGGTGTAGTGGAGTAGGAAGGTGCGTAGTGCAAACAGCGTGATTACATGATAACACAGACAGTATGGGTTATGTTGGGTCAGCCTGTAGCGAAGGCAAATACAGTGCAGGTTATGTTAGGGCAATTAAGCTGGGAGAGCCAAGGACGGCTGGGATTGGTTGGTGCTGTTGCCAAGGCTGGAGGGGCGTCTTGAAGTTTGGTGAGGGACAGGTGTACGGTAACGCGGAGTGCCGTTGGGACGTGGGTAAATTAATTGGGGAGTAATGAGAGCGGGGATAAATTGGGGAGTCGGCAATTGGAGGGAGGAGTTGAAGAGTGGAGAGAGCTTGGAGTGAACAGCGGGGAAATTGAGGTTTGAGTCAACAGTGGGGAATTGAAGTGTGGAGAGCTTGGAGACAGAGAGTTGGAGAGACAGAGTTTGGGAGACGGAGTTGGAGACGGAGCTTGGAAACAGCGTAGCGATAGCAGAGCTGAAGAAGAGAAGCAGCCAGCAGTGGAGAGAGCGTAGCGATAGCGGAGCTGAAGAAGAGAAGTAGCCAGCAGTGAAGAGAGCGTAGCGATAGCAGAGCTGAAGAAGAGAAGCAGCTAGCAGTGGAGAGAGCATCGCGATAGTGGAGCTGAAGAAGAGAAGCAGCTAGCAGTGGAGAGAGCGTAGCGATAGTGGAGCTGAAGAGAGAACATAGCGATAGTGGAGCTGAAGAAGAGAAGCAGCCAGCAGTGGAGAGAGCGTTGCGATAGCGAAGCTGAACAGAGACGATGCAGTTAGCGGTGGAGAGAGCGTAGTGACGGTGATAGCGGTGAACAAAGACGAAGCAGTTAGCGGTGGAGAGAGCGTAGCGACGGTGATAGCGGAGAGCGGAGACGAAGAAGTAGCGGCGGAGCAAGCGAAGTAATCGTGGGGGAGTGGAGAGACAAAGGTGGCGAGCGAGTCGAGTGAAGCACGGCAAGCGAGCCGTGGCGACCAGGATACTGTGGAATGTGGAGGACATGCTGAGAGTTGTAAATAAAGTGGTGTTCGAAGAAAGACAGAAGTTGTCTGAGTGAAATCGAACACTACACTGGCAAAGGAGGTATAATGATGTAGATGCTCACCCCGAGCCCTCATTACTTTGATAGTGCATTGTCTTTGAGCTGTACGCCTTTTGGCGTCATCTGGTCGAGCACCAATTGGGTCGAGGCTCAAAAGAAAGCCGTCCCTTGGTGTGGACCAATCAGTTTCAAGGACAATGTGTATATTATCATAGTATGTTTTTTGTTTGCATTTTGACTGCAGGTATTGTGGTTAATGCAGACATGAATCCTTGTAAAACGTTTTCAGTTTTGTTGCCAGAAAAAGGGGAAAAACCCTATTATTACACCAACTCTGTCCTCTCGTGGCTAGCAGACCTCCACATTGGCATTTAGCTCCTGAACATATTGCTTTTCCCAAGAATAGAATAAAATTCCGGAATATTTTCAATTGCACTTTTAACGATACCAGTTCCTCATTTTTTTGCCCGTAATGAAAGCTATTTCAATCTCTAACCTTTTTACGATGTGTTCTGTACAACGATACCCGCCCCCCTATTGCAAAGATCTACTTTTACTATTACTCCCCCGAATAAAAATAATACATGTTAAGTGAAGGTTTTCCATTACAGCTGTGGTTATTAATGAGAATAAGCATGCACCTGATGGATAGTAAATGCATTTAACTAGCAGGCTCAACAAACTAGCTCCTCGAACACTTGTACTGCTTTTCCACTGGCATATCCAAGCCACACCACCTTGGGGCCATCTTGGCATGGGTGATTTGACGACCGGCTTCTTGCCAAGTCGTTGTTTTTTAAAAATGTTTCAAAACTACTCTTAAAAATCTAACAGCAGTGCTTACTGACTGGTGATACCTGCTATGATTACAGCAGTGCATACTGTGGTGGTACCTGCTATGATTACAGCAGTGCATACTGTGGTGGTACCTGCTTTCATTGCAGCAGTGCATACTGTGATGGTACCTGCTATGATTACAGCAGTGCATACTGACTGTTGTGGTACCTGCTATGATTGCAGCAATGCATACTGACTGTGGTGGTACCTGCTATAACTACAGTAGTACATGCTGACTCTATAGCAGTATGTATGGACTCTATAACACAAAGTACTCACCTGACAGAGTGGCGTGGTGAGGCCTAGTCCCGTGCAGAGCCTCCGGCCTCGCCTAGATTGTCCAGCCGGCCGAGGTGGCACCTTGGCAGGCTGGGGCTGGGTTGCTACCCCTAACCCCCCCCCCCCCCCAGTCACGATCTCCCCGGCCGCTCTGCAGTAATATCTATGGCCTATAGTGGTAGCAGCTACCGACTGTATAGTAGTAACTGCACGCATCGGGGTAGGGGGGGGGGGACATCACACAGTGAAGAATTAACCTGAACGTTTAATGTATTTCTGTAGCATTTTTAACGCGAAAGAAAATGTTCCCCTCACTCCCACCGAAGGCGTGCAACTTGTAATGGGCCGTCTCCACTACCAAAGGCGCGTAAGTTGATATGGTCGTGCACGCATCATAAATAAATACATGGGAAGCACACAAAATCGCTAGTGAAACTAATTAAAAGTTTTACGGATGTGAAAAAGGGATAGCGCTTGCTCACCGCGGGGCTTACAGCGTGGTACCTGGCTATTGTTTTTTTACGTAAACCTCACCGTTTGAGAGCCAAGCATGCGACAACACACAAACCCCGCCACAAACCCACACACAATGTTTGACTTTTATATACTGTATATAGAGATATCATGGTTTTGTTATTATCTCATTCCGTGTAAAATTCTATGGTCCTAAATGTTGATGTTCGGTTGTAAATGGTACTGTAATGTTAGTTAATTGTGATTATTTGGGAGTTAATGGCATTGTTACATTCTTAACTTACTGCACATACACGCATGATTTTATTTTATTGATTTCAGACGAACTTTCAGACACATCAATACTCCTGACATAACTTTAATTTGTTTTGCTACCGAGGGTATCATTATAAGTGGAGTAGACTGTAAAACATTTTATTTTTACTGTTCACGAGTAAATTCCTTCTGCAATAAAAAATCATTGCACTATGAATCCCTAAATATGTTACAAATCACCCCCAACAGCCGATACAATACAGCACTATTTGGATGCAAAGAGCATCTACATGAATTCACATATTTAGAAGCTGTACACAGATGGGGACATGCCAAATTAGAAACTTTAACGAAGAGGGTTTTTTTTTTGCTTTTTAGGGTAGGAATGGAGATAGAACCCTATAGGACAGTGAGAGACCCACCATCTTCACCCCAATCATCCTCTTCAAAATATATTACTAGCTTTATTACCCGGCTTCGCCCAGGACTTGGATTCACCACGCCCGGCCGCCTTTGTCTCCCCAGTGGCGATGTTCACACACCACACCAGTTACTCGTTTGAGGCTGAGTCCACCTAGGGGAGGCCCAAGAGCGGTTAAAATAATTGTCACTGGTGGTGGCCGTGAGCAGGAATCGAACTCGGGTCGCCGGGTTCGTAGCGCAGTGCGCTAAGCACTACACTACCGTTCCCCTCCCACACACACACACGTCCATAGGTACACATACACGCGCTTGCAGCAGACACACACAACTTTCAGGGTGCGTACGGCAGTAAACGACTGAAATAATAAAGCAATGCTGCGCTAAAAACGCCTTAGGCCTGCAACACATTTGTATGGCACTGTACCCGCGGAGGGTTGGGGGGGGTGCGTGACATTAGCAGGCACACTGCGTTACGCTTCCGCATACGGGTGACATGACATGTGACGTCACAGTTCACTTGCCGTGCAAAATATATTCATTATTGCGCCCCCCCTCCCCCCCCCAAAAAAAAAAAACAATACAAAAGTCTATTTTTATAATTTGTGCATGGTCAACAGTCTGGAAAGTACCCACATGGCAGATTTCAAGTTTGTTGCATGTCGAGAAGTATGCTAAACATTTTGAACAGACACACATATACGTGAAAAACCTTACTAATTGGCTGTGTCGCGTGGTGGCGGGTTTAACGGCACATTCATATATTTGTAGTGAGTCCAACTGAGTCACAGACGTTATCTTGGGAGCAACACTATTTATTCACGTAACAATACGTAACATAACACAACTTATGCTCGGGTCTCGAATGCCCACCTAACCACGCTACGGCAGAACTAGACACGGTTCGCTATGCCGGCCCGGACCACGAGCTGGGTCCCGGACCGCGTGGCTCGAGGCTTCTTCTCCCCCGACGTGGATCTTCGGACACCAACACTTGAAGAACCCCGAGCTCCTCACGGAGCTCTCGTTATATGCCCCCGGGCTGGGGCTGGCTCCGCCCTTAACCCCGCCCACCTTCCAGGCTTCTCGAGCTCCCTCTCGAATGTTCCCGAGAGCTCTTCGGGACCACGTGACCGCGCCTCGGCCCCCGTCCACCGGTGACCCCCCTCCAGTATCGTCCGGTCACGTGACAACAGGTCAACCAGAGTATCATGCCCCAGGGTAACCCTGGATGGTTGACGCTCGCTCTCGCTCCCTCACTGGGAGCCGGCACCGCGCACTTCTCGCGGTGCCTTCGAGCTAACCCGCGCTCACCCAACCACCGCTAGCGTTGGTACTGCAGCCCGCAACCCGGGCTGCCCGCAATGGCAACATTACCGGCCATGACTTCGCAAGTCCCGGCACCACACAGTGACAAGTACAGTCACTACATATTTATCACGATCTAACCCCCAAAAAACCCCTGTATTGGGGGGGGGGGGGGGGGGTACTTACAGCTCCACACACAATCTGATGAGGTTTGGTTAATTTCTGATGATTGTAAGTGACATCATGGTATTTAAAGGGCTGATAACAAATGATGGATGTGTCAATGAATGATGACGATGTTTGGAGGATTCATTCACACTGCTGCAAACAAGCAGCATTGAGGCAGCAGAGGCTGTCGTGCTTGAAGCACCACCTGCCTGTCGAAATGCAATCTAAGAAAAACATGTGGAAGTAAAAAACATTCACATATTCTACATATACAATTAACGTGTGTTTATTTAAATGGCTACGGATATAAAATGTTATTTTAAATATCAAGCTTGAGGAGAGTCCCCACTTCCTAAGTGCTTCTAAAATAATGGCTCAACGTGTCTCATTTTCATCACTGGCAATGGCATTTGGCAGAGATCTGGTATATTCAATGGCATCCTTCTGTCAAACCTGACAATGAAATTTGCAGCTTTACATTTCTTAATAATATGAAAGACTTGACTCGGTTTCATTTACATTTCCTACGATGACTGTAAAGGCTGATGCTAGAGAGATGGAACCTACAACAGTTGTGTAGTGAACGGCGTGTAGAAGGCTTCTTATTTATTATGAACACACTGGGCGATACATTTATGTAACGCAGCTACACATTGCCGACCCTACCACACAACCCCATCATCGGCGTCCAACTTCGCAGCTGTCCAACTAGCCCAGTGACGGCGACGATGGGAGCATTGCATAAGTTCGGCCACGTGGTCGGACGATGAAGAGAGATGACAGCGAGCGGCGATGCAGCCAGGACCCAGGACCCGCAACAGCACCAAACCTCTGGTTCAGTCCCCCCTTATATACACCCCAGCACGGCCAAGCCACGCCTCCGGCCACGCCCCCTTCCAGAACCTTCAAGCAGGTTCCCGGAGCTTCAACTGACTCCGCCTTTCACCTTTACATCAGATACGCCCCCCTCATAATTAGGCATTATGTAATATACCCATAACCGCGATTACCCCTTCAGGTCGATAGGTGGCACCCTGGCATTACAGTTGTATACACTTGTAGTCCACTCTTAGGAAGCCACTGGAGCTATACACTTTTACATATAGATTGCTTTTTTGTGCTTAATTTGTTGTCCTTTCCCCACACCTCCGATTGGAATGGTTGGCTACATACAGTGCGAAAGAAGTTCAATATACACACGTTACACACGTACGTTCTGCAGACGAGTCATGACCAGCTCTCTGCTTCGCACGTTCCCGATTATTTCGGAGCCTCTGAAGCTGTTCAAGGTCACAGTTCCATGAGCAAACTTGGAACCGGTCACTGCCAGTTTTCCCTTTCTCTTGCCGTATTTTCTCACCTCTCAGTGTTGATGTCAAAGGTGCCTAGGTCATGTTTGTAGACGTCTTGAAATGGAAGCGTATGCGAATGTCAAGGCTTTGCACACAATGTACCATTGCAATGTCAGAATTTACGATGTGCACACACTCGAGCTGGAGTATTTTCCTGAAAGTGGATTTGCTTCAATGAGAGTTATTCAAGTTTTGCATAATTTAACTTGGAGAAGTAAGATCGGATCCAAGTTGGGAGCACATGAAGGTAGAAGGTGAGAGTGGAGAGTGAGGTTGAGTTCATCGAGTCGATGGCGATGTAGATTGAGCTGCGTGGCTTTCGTGCTGATTTTACCCAAGGGGCAAAGCCTTTGGAGCACCAAAGCACGAGGAAGGACAGTCCTTGTTTTTAAATGTAGAAGGAGAGGTTTCAGAAGTGAGCGGAGCCAGGAGAGAAGTGTCCCGCAAACGCCCACGTGGCTATCGATATGCTTAAGGCAGATAGGTAGTGGACAAAGGTGCCAAAAGCAGCAGAAAGGTTTAAGAGAACTAGGTCTGAGGAGAGAAGTTAATTTGTCACACATAGAAGGGCAGCTTCTGAAGAATGCCCTTGGCAGAAACAATATTGTACTGCTTTGTGGAGATCATGGAGGGAGCGGGATTTGGAAGAGTTAGGGGAGGATAACTCTTTTTAGAACTTTCAGATAAAAGTAGATTTGAGATAAGATTGAATTTGCACAGATGTTGGGACCAAAGATGCAAGGTCAGTTCTTGTACCATTGATATTTATCTAAGTGGACGTTTAGACTTTCCAGCTATTATCTTGGATATTTCCATGAGAAAACAATTGTGAGGAGTCTTCTATTAAAGTCAGTGACACCAGAATATTGACACTATCCCTCCTTTGGGCACTCTGAAACATTGATTGGCTGCAATCACACCATGTAACGTGCTGAGCCTTCTTGAATGGGAGCCTCAAATCCCACAGGGAAACAAAATATTAAAGCAATGTTGGCAATATTAGTTGACCTATTTTACTGATTTGTGTCAGCTATTTCAAATACACAGGCTTATTACGTGAAAACTACTCCAGGGAGAATAATAAGAAAAAACGACAACGTTCAGAAGGAATATATTTCGGGAGCGCAAACAATATGGCAATCAGTTGTGGGGGAACTGTGTAACCTGAGAGGGCTTTCTGGGTCAACATTAGTTAAAAAAAATCATCATAATGTATAGCCCTTTATGAAAACCACTGCTGGATGATGGTATTGTGGTTGTGTGATCACATACTTCACGACATTGGTCAGAGGGGGTTTGTTGAAAGAGGTGGGGGAAGAGGCGGGGGAGGGGTAGATATCCTTGACTATATTGGGTAGCACTCGCCATGAATTGTTAGTCGTGGTCCGTGAATCAAACCAATGCGGTTGGGTTTGTAGCGCATCGCACAGATCCTCCCTGCAATTAAAAAAAATTAAGCAGTCAAGTTTTTGTAAAAGTAAAAACATGCATCGAACCCGATGTTGTTATTAAATCCTGTTTGCCAAAATGTAATAACGATTAAAGGAATGCTAAATAAACGCCGTGATAATTCTGGCAGTGGAAAGGTCATGCGAAGCAAGATGAGAACATATAACAGTGAGATATTTAATTGAGCAATTAAATACATTCTTGTAAATTTTATGGCGAATTTTTTTTCTCTATACAATCCATGAAAATGTGTTTTTGTTGTTGCAAACAATAATTATTATTGTTGTGCATGCTGAAAGTGTTTTGAGGTAAACAGTTGAGGTTTGGAAGTGCAGGTCAATTAATCAGTATCGCAAAACATAAATTTTGTGCTCACAAATCTTCAAATATGTTAAGTATTTATCACACGAGCTTCACAAAAGTCAACTGCGCCTTAAAAATATGCCTTCCATTTTTTTTTTAAATGCCTTCAGAATGTATTAAATTATGGGTTAAAAAGCTAGTTTAGTGCTGCACATCCAAGGCTGGGACTGCATTTAAATGACCAAGAAGGACATGACCCCGTTCAATATCTGGGAATGATCTACTGGAATGCATGTTCACCAATTGCCTTGCTTTCACCTTCCACTAGATTTTTCCATGGCTAACTACTGTATATAAATGATTGCACGAGAAAATAACTGTGAAAAAAATCACGACTTGACAAATGTGTGACAATGCATAAACAATATTAAACGCAGTCCAAACCTGGCAAATGGAAATAAAAATGCAGTAATGAAAGAAGACTGAGTTGTTGAATTTATATGCTACGAAATATGTTTTTTTTTCTCCCATTTTAACATGTTTCAAGCCTATCTGGCTTGAAGGGCACTTTAATAACTTGCCTTTCATTCCGTATACGTTGGAAACTAAACCAGTGTTCATTTATGCCAGTTAAAATAACTGCAATTTTCTCTTCGAATGAAGTGGTCTCTACATGTTGGAAATATCTTGCCACAAGCAGCTACTTTACTGTAATTCCCTTTACAGCAAATTGTCCCATGTAGACTGCGCATAGTTGTACAAAAGAACAGGATGGATATTGATCGGAACTTCACAACGTTGTCAGCACGTTGCCGTCCCCACACTGATCTCTTTAAGACTTCGCCAAGCTCTTCAGTCCTAAGTAATTAACCCTATAGATAGTAGATAGCATTGAATAGCGAATAAACACTTAAGATATTTCGTAATCGTAGTTAAATGGAATGGTTTTCAAATGTGCTGTTGGGCATAATTTTTTTTTATGAAGATCGGTGTCGTTTTAGTTTTTAACCCCCCACGTCTTTATAATGTAGGTGCTAATAATGATAGACGGAGCATATAGACGTAGTGATGGTGAATTTGAAAGGTGATGTTATTTTTCACTTAACATTCAATATTTGTTCAGTGTAAATACAACGATTAATACAATTAATATTTGTAAAGTGTTCAAATTGCTAATTCGTTCATGTAACATTGATATTAATCCTTGTGCTAAAGACAATTCTGCATAAGAGGTCCAATGATTTATTCCCAAACCCCTCCTCCCCCTCCCAGTTATTCAATGCATTATCGTGATTCAGGGTCATGATAGATTCAAGTATCATTTATTTAGTTATTTGCCTTCGGTTTATTGTATGTTTTTTTCTTCCAGTTTTTCCTCTTTCGTTCAGGTTTGTTCACCCCATCGGCTTAAATATTACATCAGCAAGTAATTCTCATATAATTTGCTTTCATTGAAAAAAAACCACATTCCTGCATGTGTGATTCAATGCATCTGTCGTGAGCTTCAACAATTTATATTAATTGGTGAATCAGTACAACGCTGTATCCTCTACTTAGACAGTGTCATTGTTCAAAGCAGAACCCTTGCCTGTAAGGTTCTAGTTGCCTGTCACTCTTGCAAAATTCAATAATTTTTTTAGTACCGCACGTTAATTTGCGATTCTGGAAGGTCAACTATTGCTGAATAAAGACATCTCAACAGTTAAAAACTAACGTAAACTTTATTTTAAATGAGGAAGCAGGAAGTAAAAAAAGTATTGAACGCTCTGTTGTAATTTGTTTTGTCCGTACTGTATTTCAGCTTGATATAGAGGTAAAGAATGTCCCCGTGTTCTTCTTGCCAAAACGTAACTTGATTAACAAGTGATGCTAATTGTACCGCTAGATGCTTCTGACAAAGTGATTTAACTACGCATTAAATATTTAAATTATGCCACGGGACTTCGGGCTGTCGGATAATTCAAGTGTGGCTGTGCAAAATTGCATTTCAAATCCCACGCAGCGTCTTCACGCTCGAACAAGCATGGGGCTCAGTGCTCATCTCCATCGGTGATTCTGAGCCAGTGGCGAAAATTCCACAATCTTATATTGGGGTCCAATCTCTCAATAATGAGAGCCACTCTTGACTATCCAGTGCGGTACTTTAATGGCCTTAACGAGATGATGGGCTACGTCAAAATTGGAGTCACGTTCAAATGATGAGATTTGTGTTTCAGTATGCTTATAACAAATACCCAACTCTGATGGACCAGCCACTGCATCCGCATACCTGAGAACTGCCTTCACTGCCAGGTCCTTTACTCACAGATCTCCAATGGGCAGCGGGCGAGGGGGGGGGGACACAGGAAGCAGTTCAGGGATACCCTCAAGCCCTCCCTGAAGCGTGGAAATATCAGCCTTCAATACCAGTCGGAGCAGCAGGCTGCCGACCGCCTAGGATGGCGCGGCTGCCATTCACCAGGCCGCGACCGGCTTCGAGACCCAACGTTTCGATGCCGAAGCAGATCGCCGCCAAAAAAGAAAGGCAAAAAGGAAGCCAACTTGGCACTGCGGACCTCACTTCCACCTGGGACCGCGTGCCCTCAATTCCCAAAGATCTGCGAATCCAGAATTGGATTCCTCAGCAGCCACCTCAAGAGCCACCACTAAACTTGATGGACGTCATCCTTGAAGCCCCGAGGGGCTGCCGACGATATTGCCTGGGTGGATAATAATTGACTTGTGAATTAGCAGTAACAGTACTGCCGCAATATAAACCCAGCAGAGACAGATATATCTAAATTCGTCTAGATCTTCATTGTCCCCATACTTAGGGTACACAGGCCTTGCACTGGTGACACCCTCACGATTATTTAACTAACCATAACATGCTTTAGGTTTTCACGAATATAGTCCCACATAAAACGTGCACACGAAAACATTCGTAAACAGAAAAAATAGATTAAAAATAATTTCCAATTCATTGTCATGTACAATATATGGAAATGATAACGCTAACGCAACATGATTTTTGATAAACTTCAAATGGCACTGTGCTTAAATCAAAGTGGCAAGATTTAAATGTATTGTGCCCAGCTCAATTTTCAAATTACTGAAACAATATTTGCAACTACTGTATTGAGTAGTTTGCTTGGCTTGAATAGAGTGTGTGCATGAGAGGCCAATAACATTGAGTGAGTTATGGATTCATATCTTCTAGCATACGTAAATATATGATTGCAATTTAGTACTGGCATATCCGTAGAAGTGGAAATTCTGCAATATCTTTACGTGTGAGTAATTGTTAAAGCACATCAAAAAGTTAGTTTGATTCATTGCAGGTGTACTTTCTAGATAAATATATTTTTTATCAGAGGTTTTTTGGTTTATACCTGCGTGATGTATTTTTCATCATGCCATTAAGTAATGTTACCCTCGCATTGATTTGTTTTAATCTTTTTTTTAAATCAAAACACTATGAAACCGTTTGAGAAATGCGATCATCTCTATTTCTAATTAAATCAATCGAATGTCTTCACGGGACAGACTGGAAGTGAACCCCCCCCCCCATAAATCATAAATAGGCTTGCCTCTTCAGGGTTAATTACTTTAAACGTTTTTGTCATAGCATATAATGCACTTAATTGCACCGTATAAATGAACTAATTTGCTACGTGGGATGTAAACGCACGTGTGTAACAATTCCTTTTAAAAATACAGGTATGCATTGAGCCGGTTGTAGAAGCTGCAGGAGGACTGGTGGGTATTGGCATACTGTGCTATTTATGTTTATGGCATGTAGCGTTGTGGCAAATAGTTGAGTTCATTTTGTCTGTAGCTAGAAATGTAGTCAATATTTTATTTATACGTAGGAATAAATACGACATTGCAATCAATATCATTTCGAAATTGCTCTCATACGTATATCTGGATCGTTTATTTTAACCCATGAAGCATCATTAGGTTTTAAATAGCGAGAATAACAAATGCATATTATTACATTAAGGTTTTCATGGCATCACCATTATTGCATCTTTGTAAATTATCAGTAATGTATTTATTCACGCAGCATTGCTGCGCATATCATTGGCAATATACGGTCATTAAATCTGTATCGCTTAGTTGACAAAACTCTTTGGAAAAGCATTGCAGCACTGTGTGTATGTGAAACAAAAGGATTTTATTTCGACATCAGGGTCCTTACACCGGAGCCTTTGTGTCGTGTCCCGAGAGTGACGAACAAGCTGCTTCATCCCAACCCCTCGCGGAGAGAGGCAGCGAGCGAGGGAGAGAACCCAAGGTGAGACTGACGGAGAGTCCAGCAGCAGCAGTAGCGAGTCCCCACCTTGTCTTTATTTATGCCTGTGAAGGCGACGACTGTTGTGATTGTGAATCTACAGTACTATATTATCGTGACTTCTACCATGTGTGTGCGTGTTCATACTTTAATACAGTGTTACGTTCAGTCAACCTTTTAAAACGAGCAAACGATTAATCATAAATGTTTGTTAAAGTATCTATCAATGCTGCTTTGCTTGAACTAAGAACCAATTAAAGCTCAGTTGTTCCACGAGCTACGTATAATTACTCTCACGACTCCTGTCACCACGTGGGACTTAGCCCGGTTGAATGATAAAATATTTCTATACCCATAGCAGTGCAGCGCCTACAATTGTGACGATGTCCATTCACGACCGCATGTGGTGACCATTTCTAAATCAATAGACACCCCCTTGCTAACTGGAGCACATGCTGCCGAGATGACTAAAGAAGCCGTTAAGAGCCCTGAGTGAGGGAGTGACGAGGTTATATGAAGGTGCTAGGTGTGTAAAAGGCATGTTGACAACGGGAATGAGTCACCATGAAGCCATTGTACATTTAGCCTTTGTAGAAAACACTGAACGCCAGTTGAACAACCCAAAAAAACCTCTATTATGGACTGAATGCCATGTGTTACCTTGCGAAATCTGATAGTGGTCCAAGTGGTGACATTTCTCATCTCTGCCATGTTTTTGAGTTGTATGGACAGCAAAAATGAGCTTCAACTTTATTATCAATATAATATAATACATTTTAGTAAAATGGTAATGTAAATGGTTATCAAATTTAATATACGTGTATATGCAGCAGATGCTATTTTCACGCATAATAATTTGCACCACATTTTAAAAACTTTTTTCTATTCGAGGTGATAAATAATAATTTTTGTCACATGATCATCATTTGCTTTGGTAAACTACACATTTATTAATATAAATAAATTCATTCATACTCAGCTAAAAATTAAAAAAATACATTTGGTGAACTGTGCATCTCAGCTTTGGTCGCACGTGGACATTGTGGGTGAAAACAATTACCGTGGCTATATGTTTTTCTTTCTCTCTGTCATTTAAGATATGGTGAAGAGTAAACACGCACACTTGAGTTGGTGATCTCTAAATGCATGCCGTCCATTTCCGTCCAAAGATCACCGATCGGCTTACGTTGGCAAGTGCGATCGGTTACCACGTGACAATCCTTTTTCTTTCTGGTATACAGCTTTGAGTATCCGCAGTGACGATTAAATGCACGAGGGAAACACCAAGATATTTTGGAAAAAATTGGCTGCTCTGTCAAAAAAATGGCTAATGTCTGCAGCAGCAGCGCATATGGCGCAGTTTGACCTGAGCACACTTGCAGAGATGACGGCGAGATGGGGATCATAAAAGAAATAACGCCCGAACCCAGATCATTACGTTTGCAGACCAGACTGCAGGCTGCGGACTGGCAGTGACCCCTTTTAAGATCCATGTAGATGGTGGTACTCTTAGGAGCATGTGGCACCTTGGGGATTGGTACCAGCCACTGGTCACTCACTGGTCTGTGCGGTCTATATTGTTTCATGTTCGGCATTCTCCCGCTGTGAAGTGGGGAAGCCTGAAGCCATCTGTTATCATAAGCATTATTAATGGCCTTGAATATTGAAAATGTGCACGCTTGATGGATTTAAACAAGGCTGTACTCCACGCATACTCTGCAAATGCGGTTGTTGATCCTGGTGTATTTTTGCGCAACGATGACCACATCGGTTTCGAAGCTGGCATCATGTGAAACACCACTTTGTGTATCCTGTTCCAGGTTACAGGGCGGTCCAGATGTCTTGTGACCTCTCCCCCCGCAATTTAATTGACCGCCCCCCCCCCCTTAACATTGTTTTCTTCTGCGTATTCTAATCATTAACTGTTTTAAATCAACCTTATCTTAAAACATGTTAAGTTTTAGAGAATTAAATGGGGGGGGGGGGTCACAATAAATCTGGACCATGCTGTATTCTGAGTTCAACGTCATAAAAGGCACCAATATAGTGTTTAAAGCCCTGAGTCAGCGGTGGAAATTACACATTTTCAGATCCACAAGATGATCACTTATTTGATGTTTGTGTATCCCGGAAGGGTTAAGGGCTCATTTGACCTTCAGCTGGTACATGCACAGAAGGTGGTTGCGCTGTATATATATCTCAGATGTGTTTTCGCGTTGTGCTGTGCGTTGTTCTGCGTGATGTTCGACGTTTTGCTCCACGTACTTGGAGCCGAATCAAATTTTGTTATTTAACAAGCTCGCAAGCATGCGGAGCGAAACGTAAAACATTGGGCAGAAAAAAAAAAACACGTGGTACAACCAGAAAAAATATGGGATAGATTGAGGGACATTTAATTGGGATGCAATGGCGGATGAGTCATGGTATTGTCCACTTGGCTACTTCATCGCACAGGTGTGATGGTGTCACAGGGATGACAGCATCAACTACATTCCTAACCACAGCCCATCTGGGCACTGGCAGTGTTTGAGATCGTGTTCCGAAGTCACGTGCTCACCGAGATATGTCTCATTAAGCCTCGTTGCTATTGTTTGAGGAGTGAGAGTGGAAGCCGCTCTACTGATTGCTCTCGAATGCCAAGAGTCGCCACAAAAATGTACCACATTCTCTGTAGGCTGGTTTCTGCTGATTACAAACGTTACTCGGTAACCCTGTCTCCATCCACGCTGTACTGTACTAATCATGGAATGATTTCAAAGCTAGTGAGGGTGTGTGACAATCTTCAAAATTGGTGTAACTTTTGTGACATTTCCTGCATGTTAATTCCGGTTGAAGTGAATTGAGATCCGTATCAGCGTGCTAGATTTAAGATATCATAGATGCTTTAAAAAAACGATGGACATTAGAGGTTTGGGTTCATGTGAATGTAGAGTTCAATATCAAATGGGAACGATACGTGAAAGGGACAGGACCTCCCTCACCATGTAGCCAATAGGAAGCAGAGTGATATCCATTGCTGGATGAAGGCCTAGCCATGCCCTCTCTGTCATGGGGGTTGTTTGACCATAATCCACCACGCTGGCCAGCGCAGGTTGGTACCTAAACTGTTTCACATATCACTTTCCATTGATGTTAGCCATGCCTTAGAATCAAAGTTAGCTGGCCAGGTTAGCAATGTGACACTCCTAATTGAGGTGTTTTATGTATATAGGTGGGTTACAATAGCCTAGTTAATATAATGTGATAGTTAATTCACATTTAATTATGAAATATTCATCAATACATTGATAATGATGTCTTGATGATAATATAATCAAATTAACATGTAAATCTTGACTTAAAGCTTTCGTGACTGCAGGAATTCATACTCGTTGGGTCTTTTGGTAAAGTCATGTAGATAGGAAAAAAAATCACGAAGTTTTGATCCCAACATTAGCAATCGTTCTCAGGTGAAAAATATAGCAACAAAGCTGCGGAAGCAGGGTGTTATATAGGCCTGAGATGGGTGCAGCCCAAGGGTAAGTGGGCGGGGTTAGAGAAGGAAGATCGAGGGCACCCCATAGCTGTTGGGCTGGCCGTTGTATTGTGAGAGATTAGCATGTCAGTGTAGCCACCACCACATCGAGGAATGCAACTCAGAGAGTCGGAAATAACCGCTAACATCGGCAGGTAGGATGGAAACATCACAGCCAGTTATGACTTAAACTGGTTAATAACGTCCTTCCAATGATTGCTCAGTTTGTACCCATCTTCTCGGTTGAAATTGTGTCTGTGTTTATGTATCTGGATGGCTTAATGAACGAATTTTTGTTGATAGCCAGTAGGTTTGCATAGTACCTTCGTCTTGGAGAAATCGATTTCGAGTGTGCCCACAGCGTTAAAACAATGATCAGCCACGGTCGAGGTATTGGTCCTACCGTGTTTCAGATCTGCCTTATGTTCACGAACACGGTCCGAGACATGTCACTTAGTTTCCCCAATGTAACTACTGCTGCAGCCACAGCTTAGATTGTAGACACCGGGATATTGCATGTCAGGGATCACATCCTTCATAGATGGGATGAGATCACAAATTTTATGTACTATGTTGATTCGAACCTGGATCTTGTGTTTGCTCATGATTTTGGAAATCATTTTGGTAACCCCTGCTATGTATGGCAAGGTGATGGTTTTGATTGGGTTCTCAGATGGTTCTCTCCCCAAGGTTGGGGTGACAGCTTTGCAGATTGTGTAGTCCGAATATCCATTCATCTTGAGGGCTTGGTGTATGTGCTCCAGTTCACTGGCTAGGTGGTGATGGTCGGAAATGCAACGAGTCCTATGGTATAGAGTTTTGATGAGGGAATTCTTCTGCGCTGGATGGTGGTGGGAGTCAGGTTTTAGATAGGCATTCCAACAGCTTTGGGGTGCCCTCGGTCTTCCTTCTCTAACCCCGCCCACTTACCCTTGGGCTGCACCCATCTCTGGCCTATATAACACCCTGCTTCAGCAGCTCTCTTGCTATATTTTTTCACCTGAGGACGATTGCTTGTGTTGCAATCGAAACGTGATCTTTTGTATTTTTTTAAAATGTTTCTATCTACGTGACTTTACCCAAAGACCCAAAGAGTATTAACATGTAATTAATTACACTTTCAATCATGTAAGTGCATAGAGCCATAAATTAATTCAAGCTTATCAATTGAAATGTTTTATCCTTAGTGATCCACTTATTGAAACCCCACTGACCTCCAATGAATCGCTTAAGTTCTAAAAAAGAAAACTCCATATTCAAAAAACCTTGTAACAGGTGACGGATTGGGCAATGTGCCAGGAGCAAGGACCCTTGGCCGAAACGTTCTATGAACAAGGACCCGAAATATATAAAAAAAATATATACAAACTATATTTATTTTACATTGTCATCCCACTGAGCTATACAGCTTTTTTTTCAGAAGCGACTGGCCACAAATAATCGCTGAACGAAGCGGTATTTTTAATGTAGTGTGATTTATGAATTAATTGAGGTTTTTGTTGTTGTTGTAAACTCTGCTTGTGCACCACTATCAACGCAGCAGCATCATCACCAAATAGTTCGTTCTGTTTAGAACGACAGCTTAGGCCATCACTGAAAGGTTGTAGGCAAATCGTGCAGGCTATGTTGGACACGGTGTCTCAGAAAGAGTGCTACACGTTTTAATCAGTGTATCGAGACTGGTGGGAGACATGTAGCGGCTTTTAAGTGAAATATCGTTTCTCTATAAATATCCATATTTTATCAGTGTGTTGCATCTGTAAATGGATCACCCTGGATTGATTTTACTCCAAAAATATTGCCGCATTATGTGGTGTAATGTGTACATTGTTTAGTTCTCAAGTAGAATTGTAGAGGATGTGGGGGAGGTGTGTTGCTAAGGTTACTAGGTGTGCGGCTTTCACACAAAAGTAAACATGGAAATTCAAAGCCATCATTCGCCCTTTGTTCCAATGTTGTTTGATCATGTGAACATTCAATTTTGGATCTGGATTTCTTAAACATCAACCTTTAGAGTCACGTGGCTACAGGGATCCAATAAAAGAGAGATTTACTTTGAAAAACTGGATTTTCTCTTTCCTCCGTGTGAGCAACCACAATCGGCACTGGGAGCTGTACATATAAAAGTGTAATTTATCTTTGATCCGCGTATAAAGCTGTGCATATCATAGCGCGTAATGTTAAAGTTCATGGATTGACATTGGAGTGGAGCGATGGTGCAGTGGTTAAAGCGCCGCACCATGGACGTGAGTTCGATTTCCATCTTTAGGTGACATCAGTGGTGATTTGACTATCCAACCTGCACATGACCAGCATGGCGAAGTATGGTCAAACAAACCCCCATGACTGACATGGCACGGAGAGGCCTTCGTCCACATACAGGACTGCTTATATGCCACCATTTTCTTTATACGTTGTTATTGATATTAAATAAGATATATTTAATGATGTTTCCATCAACACATTATGTATGCATGCTGTGTTGAATAATTGGTTGATTCCTCACAGAAATAGTGGATGCATACTTCTTGAAGCACATGCACAAACACATTAATTATTGTGATATACAGAATGCCCTGAACAGATGCACAGATTTTTTTTACTTTCAGAAAATTCACAGGTTGATTTTAAACCGAAACTAAAGGAAACTTAGTTATGTTTGTATTACATTTTTCAGCAATAGCATTTCGCGTTAGCAGAAATTCTGCTATTGATGTCGTGGTGTCAGCGTTATTCCACATGCTATATTGCAAGATGCTGCTTTAGGCTTGGTCTCACACTCTTGTCGCATCTGGAACATAGTGCTGGTATGGCATTTGTAATAATCATGACGTGTACTTTATAGAGACACGATCTGATATTATTGAAGTGTTTAAATTAGCATGACCTTGACATAGGAATTTTTTTTTACTTGAGATACAATGTTTCTGCAATCAAACTTTTTCTTTGTGACGTGACATTAACATATCACTACTTGAAATGTACACATTACATTATTTTGTGAAGTGATATACCAGTATCTCTTAGTCGTTACATAAAGTACACTTATTATACTAAACATGTCTCAGTTTATGTGTTGTGTGAAGTTTTCAGTTTCGTCTGCAGATTAATGGGATTAGGGATCTATTTAATGATTCACGTTTGTTAGTAAGCCAGACTTCTAATGAGGTAGAACAATCTACATGTCTTGAAATGTCATCAATTATATATTTTTCTTTTAAGGCGGTCTTGTTGATGAGTGTGAGTTTGTTTTGTTAACTGTGCCTGTGCACCACCACCAACACCACATCAAATTATTTGTTGAGTTATTAGAACGTGTTTTTCCTCCGTATGCTTTTGCCTTGTTGTTTTTGTGAACTGGTTATAAAGTGGACAATTTCTGAAGTTTGTGTACACTGCACTGTCAAAGCATATGTGTTATGTGGGTCATTGGAATAATTGCTATTGGTAAATGTGAATTAAATAACACGACGAAGGGATCTGAGAGGTGATGAGTGCCTTGCGCAATGAGCCTAGTAACGTCCGTTCGATGCTCGGCACGAGTGGCTTCAGTGGCTAGCGATGTCTAAAAGCATTTTGGGCACCCCCTACCTTCCCCAATCTGCACTGACTGGCATGGTGAAGTACAATAAAGCAACCTCCATGCAATGACACAGTGTTAGGAGGTCTTCTTCCAGTGGTGAATTGACACAGGCCTATTAATGGGGCGCGTCGGTGGCGAGATGTTAACTACCTCGCCTGGTATACAGGAGGTTGTGGATTCGATCCCGGCCCCAACACGTGTATATTTGGAGTTTGTGGTTTCTCTCTCCCCATGGCCGTGTATATTTTTCTCCGAGTCCTTCGATTTTTCCGTAGACATTTAGAAACATGCGTTTAGAGTATTTGGCTGCTATACATTTACACGTGATTAGCAACTTGGTTGGGTTATTATTTGGGGCCAGGTCGCTTCTGAAAAAGAGCTATATAGCTCAGTGGCTCTTTCCTGGTAAAATACAAAAAAATAGTTTAACACGTAGGCTTTCATATTTAGTTTGTATAAGTAGTATTATTTTTGGCTAGCCCTTTAAGATTAGTTTTCTTCATTAAAGTATTTCTACTACAGCCCACAGAGACTACAAACTGCGCTACATAGATACACTATATGCAAAGAACCACGTATTTTCGTGATAGAGTAAGGTGTTCAAGATATAAATGTCTTCAAAGAATAAGTAGTGCATTCAACTGTGTACATTTTTCCTTTTCCCAAGGTCCACAAAATAATTCATGGACGTTTTACATTTGCATAGAAAATAATCCACTGGACACAGTATCTGCTCAGTGTGTTTGTGATTGAGCGATCGTACTTTGTTGCATAGGAATGCAACTAATGAGAGTGTTTTTACGTATTTTAAAAACATCTATTTCTTTTGAGTGTTCGTATGAATTTCATCGCTGCCATGGCAGTGGCGTATCTGGAGTGCATAACGAACGTGAAGGACAATTTCTCATGTGGATTATCATTTCTGCCCTTCGTAGCTGTCAATTGTAACAAAATATGTTTAAGGAGCATGAATACTAATTTTTTTAAAAATTTCAACTTGAAGGAAATTGAAAATGATATCTTACAGCTGATCTGCAAAGTGAGATGAAACATGTTTTAAAGTGTTATTTTTTTCGCAAAATATTTTTTCAAGTCTTCATTTGAAGAAAGTAAATGATCAGGTGATAAATAAGTTGGTGATATGTAACTTTGTGTATTTATAGTATTAGAAGCGATGCTGGTCACATTGAAAATGCGCTCATTGGTGTTGTTAAGTACATTAAAAAAATACAGTAATTCATATTTTGCACGTATGCTATAGTTTGAAGATGTGGTGACGCAGTGCGTATTACTCTGTGCTATGAACTTTGTGACCTATGTTTGATTTCCAGCCATGCCTAACTGCAGTGCAGAGTGATATAGTAACCAATTCTGGGTCCCTATTCACCAACCACCACTGACCAACAATGTGAAGTATGGTAAAACAACGCCTATATCTGATATTGTTTTCACACAATCCTATATAGTGAGGGGGTAATGACAATAGCAGGAATACGATTATGGTAATGGTGAGGTGAGTAGGGTTTTCTGCTTAAGCAGCGGTAGTTACAGTGAGGGAAAATGTATTTGATCCCCTGCTGATTTTGTACGTTTGCCCACTGACAAAGAAATGATCAGTCTATAATTTTAATGGTAGGTTTATTTGAACAGTGAGAGACAGAATAACAACAACAAAATACAGAAAAGCGCATTTCAAAAATGTTATAAATTGATTTGCATTTTAAGGAGAGAAATAAGTATTTGACCCCTCTGCAAAACATGACTTAGAACTTGGTGGCAAAAACCATTGTTGGCAATCACAGAGGTCAGACGTTTCTTGTAGTTGGCCACCAGGTTTGCACACATCTCAGGATGGATTTTGTCCCACTCCTCTTTGCAGATCTTCTCCAAGTCATTAAGGCTTCGAGGCTGACGTTTGTCAACTCGAACCTTCAGCTCCCTCCACAGATTTTCTATGGGATTAAGGTCTGGACACTGGCTAGGCCACTCCAGGACCTTAATGTGCTTCTTCTTGAGCCACTCCTTTGTTGCCTTGGCCGTGTGTTTTGGGTCATTGTCATGCAGGAATACCCATCCACGACCCATTTTCAATGCCCTGGCTGAGGGAAGGAGTTTCTCAGCCAAGATTTGACGGTACATGGCCCCGTCCATCGTCCCTTTGATGCGGTGAAGTTGTCCTGTCCCCTTAACAGTAAAACACCCCCAAAGCATAATGTTTCCACCTCCATGTTTGACGGAGGGGATGGTGTTCTTGGGGTCATAGGCAGTATTCCTCCTCCTCCTCCTCCAAACACGGTGAGTTGAGTTGATGTCAAAGAGCTCCATTTTGATTCTAGATTTGAAGCTTTCGTGACTGCAAAGTCACGTAGGTGACTTTACCGAATAGCTCCATTTTGGTCTCATCTGGCCACAACACTTTCACCCAGTTGTCCTTTGAATCATTCAGATGTTCATTGGCAAACTTCAGACGAGCATGTATATGTGCTTTCTTGAGCAAGGGGAACTTGCGAGCGCTGTAGGATTTCAGTCCTTCACGGCGTAGTGTGTAACCAATTGTTTTCTTGGTGACTATGGCCCCAGCTGCCTTGAGATCATTGACAAGATCTTCCCGTGTAGTTCTGGGCTGATTCATCACCGTTCTCATGATCATTGCAACTCCACGAGGAGAGATCTTGCATGGAGCCCCAGGCCAAGGGAGATTGACAGTTCTTTTGTGTTTCTTCCATTTGCGAATAATCGCAGCAACTGTTGTCACCTTCTCACCAAGCTGCTTGGCAATGGTCTTGTAGCCCATTCCAGCCTCGTGTAGGTCTAAAATCTTGTCCCTGACATCCTTGGAGAGCTCTTTGGTCTTGGCCATGGTGGAGAGTTTGGAATCTGATTGATTGCTTCTGTGGACAGGTGTCTTTTTTACAGGTAACAAGCTGAGATTAGGAGCACTCCCTTTAAGAGTGTGCTCCTAATCTCAGCTGGTTACCTGTATAAAAGACACCTGGGAGCCAGAAATCTTTCTGATTGAGAGGGGGTCAAATACTTATTTCCCTCATTAAAATGCAAATCAATGTATAACATTTTCGACATGCGTTTTTCTGGATTTTTTTGTTATTATGTCTCTCACTGTTCAAATTAACCTACCATTAAAATTATCGACTGATCATTTCTTTGTCAGTGGGCGAACATACAAAATCAGCAGGTGGATCAAATACTTTTTTCCCTCACTGTTATTGTAGAGCAACATGACTGCTTGACATATCCATATTGTGCAACGCTCTGAGCCCACACTGCACTTCCACCCTGCAAAGCACAGCAAGAGTTGATATTTCATATGATCTCTTCCATTCATCATCATCATCGTCGTCGTCGTCATCATCATCAACTATGGTCAATCCACTGCTGAATAAACATCTTCCCAAGCTGCTGCCACCCCACACAATCTTACAAGGTAGTCATTAATCTAATTTTATCGCTCCATCTCCTCTGTATTATCAGACACATTTTATTCTCTGGTCGCCACTCCGTCATTATCCTTGACCATCGACCGTCATCACGTACGCATGCCAAACGGCACTCATACGTTACGTATAATCCTCAGCGACAACCCCCCCCCCCCCCCCGATCTGGCATTATTGTAAATTAAAGTGAGGTTTGTTAATCACCAATGTAATACACTGTACTATTAGACAGATGCAAACCTTTTCCATTCCTCGTGCCACGCAGTGGAGGCATTTCCCAGTGTGGCGTTGGATACATATTCGCATAGCAGACTTTGAGACTCAAGATGTTGAGCTGGCAGCTTGTTTCATGGCTAGTGTATTTATATACCTTATATAAAATAGTAATTGGATTTTTTTGCGAGAGAGCTTAATGAATGAATGCTAGCCTGCTGTCATCGTGACATTTATTATGCATTCGTTATGAAGGGACAGTCCTCCCCATCATCCATTTCAATGTTTTTATGGTCGCTACATATGATTGTACTTATATATTGTTTGGCAAAACAACAGCATCACTCTTTGATGGATTTAAGGCACGTATCCACCTGTTTGCTATTTACATTGTTGATATATAGTGGTGGTTTATATCCATTGTGGACATCACAGTGGCTAAAGTGGAAGAATCAATGGATTTCATGCATGTGTAGTTATAATGGTTGGTGGTTACACTGTGGTTTGAATACAAAAAAACAACAACAATGTATTTACTAACACGTCTTTGCAAAATTTAAATATGAATAATATTGGTAATTATTGTGAATTTTTACCCCGATGTACTTTTTAAGTTGTAACTTAGCTCAGTGTAACAAAATGCAGCTTCTTAATTTGATAGTGAGGTGTGGAAGAGTTGTGTTTAATTCAATAATTAAACTAGAAGGCTACATTTGTTATAAATTTTGCCACATCCACTTTGCTGGACTGGGAAAATAATATTCAATCAAATATGTTATAAACAATTTGTACATCAAATGTACAGATTGATTCTTTCATTGCAACTATTATTTGGACCTTTTGGCTAAATGGGAAATATATTAATTATAAATGAGAAAACATCAATAGTTTTCAACGGGATAATAATGCCATACATTATTAGGTGAACATCAGGGCCTTATTTACATAAAATATATTCGATGTAAATATAATACTTATGAAAAAATGTTTCGAGGATTTGTTGTTTGCTTGATGGAATTTAAAATAAAAACAGTGTTGTCCATCTTGCCCTGTGTAATAAAGTGTGCTTTGCAGCTTGGAGCAACAACATTAAAACATTATGAACATTTACTCTTCCGTAATTTAATTAGATTTAGCATTTCGTGGTAATAAATATATTTTTAATTTAATTAATACAGTTGAGTCAGTGGTATATTGGTTTACACAAAAATGAGCAGATATCCATGTTTCAAAATCCATAAACAAAAATTAATTGGTGGCTGGGAATGTGGAAAATACCTTCTATTAAATTTAATTCATCTGTATTTCTCATTATGCCAAATAAAGAAGTGTTCACAATATATATTCTACTGATAAAGTATATACACCTTTGTTTTCTATTCAAATAATATGATGAGTACATGAATACATAACCTCATCTTCGAATGTGATAAAAGTCAAAATGTGCCCTAAAAAAATAGTGCTCACGTAATAGGCCCAAAAAAACTATCAAAACGCGTTCTGCAATAAATGAATAACGGCTTCAAGTGTTGTGTTTTATATATAAATTGTCCTGTTCAATTATTTTATTTCGTAGTTTGTACACTAAAAATGCATCCTGCTAAAATAGTATTGCACATTTCGATTTAAAGCTTTCGTGACTGCAAGGATTCATCTTCTTTGGTTCTTTCGGTAAAGTCACGTAGAATGAGAATAAAATAATAAAATAAGACAATAAAATTCTCACGACGTTTAGGCCACAATACAAGTAGCCTTCTTCAGGTGAAAGAACAGAACTGTCGGGACGACAGAGCTTGAATGAACGCTGTTAAGATTCGTAGCGTCTTTTAAGCTCTGTCGTCCCGACAGTTCTGTTCTTTCACCTGAAGAAGGCTACTTGTGTTGTGGCCGAAACGTCGTGAGAATTTTATTGTCTTATTTTATTATTTTATTCTCATTCTACGTGACTTTACCGAAAGAACCAAAGAAGATAGTATTGCACAGCTGTTTGTATTTAGCATATAACTGAATCTCAGCCCAAAACTTTGTTGGAGAAACTAGAAAAATGGTAATGGGGTTTCCATTGTAATTTGTTTTCTGCTCAGGAATAGCTGTTATTATAGATGAAGGCTTTAAATTGGAAAATTGGAGATGCTTAATTTTCAGGCACTCAGTGATAAAATATAATTTGTAAAATTGAAAGTCAAAACATACAGTGTAGCACTCGAGCTTGGTGGTTGTACCACCATGCTGTTTTATAACGTATTTGTATTTTAAAGAGTAGCCAATGGCAATGTTTAAGATAAATCTACCGAGTGATAACGTAGAAATATATTTTTTTCAATAAATAAATCCATGTCGAGACCAATTTACATTCACATAACCTTGAGGCATTTAGTCGTCAAACATGGAGGTGGAAACATTATGCTTTGGGGGTGTTTTACTGCTAAGGGGACAGGACAACTTCACCGCATCAAAGGGACGATGGACGGGGCCATGTACCGTCAAATCTTGGGTGAGAACCTCCTTCCCTCAGCCAGGGCATTGAAAATGGGTCATGGATGGGTATTCCTGCATGACAATGACCCAAAACACACGGCCAAGGCCATTATAGATGAGGCATATATTCGGAGTTGGTGTATTCTTTCAGCATGGTGATCACTTGGATGCTTCTCAGGGTACCTCTGGTGTTGCCCCCACATTTAGAAACATGCGTTTGTATTATTTGCCTGCGATTATACATTCCCACATGACGATATATGCCACTTGGATGAGCTATCGTGTGTGCTGGGTCACCTTTGAAAAATATCAAATAGCTCTATGGGTTTTACCTGGAAAATGGATTCGTTTGGTTTAGCTGTAAATGGTGCTGGGTTGTGAATAGAGAGCACAGCAGCGAAGGCCCAATACTGCAATTGATAGTTTCGTAAGTTCTTAGCACTGCCACATGAGCCTTCGCTCGCCAATCCCATTGGCGAACATATGGTTTATTGGTATATGCCATGAATGTGTGTGTGTATATGGCCTACGGTGCCAGTTACGGTCAGTGGTTCTGTCCGTACGGTAGCTGCGGCAGTAGAACATGCAAGATGCACCTGTATTCCCCTTAAATAATATTTAGTTGTATTTCATATACACTCAACATTTAACTTGAATGGGTAATGTAGTATATAGCTCACTGGGATAAATTTTAATTAAAATCACTGTACAATATACGGTATTACTAAATTGGGACACTGCGTATTGCTTGACTTATTTTCCAATAAAATGAAAGTAAATCGTGCGTCTGTCACATAAATCGCGTACTTCAACGTTTTGATGTGACGTCAGTGTTTCCCAAAGCTCTTGTGAACATTTACAACTGCTCTCATGCATTGGTTAAATGTGATTTTTTTAACACACACACACACACACATGACAAGACTGTCCAACCATGGGCGATGCACAATGTCTTGCAAAGATCACGTCTGGCCATGAGGCACAAATCATAATTCACGTGATCTCGATCCTCTCGTGAAACAGCGATGAACAAATGAAACATCGGGTGTACATCCCGGTGCGGTGTCGATGTTGCTGTTTATTCACGGGAGGCACGTTCTTGGGGAGGACGGGTTTCCGGTAAAGGTGTGTTCATTTGCTAATTTTATTTGGGCATTTCGAAGCTAAATAGCGATGTATTTTTATAAAGCCAACAATACTCGGCGATGTTCAAGTTAGTCAGCATGCTCAAAGTGATGCCATTTAGCTGCATGCTACACCATATGAAATAATGTACCACATGACAGACCATAACTTTGACCATAACCTTACACATTTCCCCCCATCCTTTACTTGTTTTATTTATTTGTTTAAGCTTGTCTGCCAGCAACATAGCTTGCTGTTTAGAAAGGACACACAATTTAAGAAAAAAAACCTGTTCTTTGTGATAGATAATTACATTTAATATTATCTCAATGTGCTATTCTTTCATAGACATATATTGAAATTGTTAATTGGGGTTACATTGGGTTTGTTGCAACTGTGCTAATTAACACTAAAGAGCACTAATTAGACATGGAGTGTTATGTTAAGTAGAAACATTGCACTTATGCACATCTATAACCGTGAGCAAAATAAGTGGGAATTAGATGTGAACATGATGTGCCTTTCTGAAAGCATCTCCAACTTACCATTTGCATGTAAAGTATTCATACTCGTGACTGTACCAATTCAACTGACTCAACGTGAATAAAAACAAATTATAAGCGCCGCGCATATGCACATGAAATAAACGCATACATAAATAAAAACAAAATCTGCAATCAACGAAATGTTTGCATATATGCTATACTTGTACAATCACTACTGTAATGCGTATTGAAAAACAACAACTTGTAAACACCTCCTCAGAAATAAATGTAGTTGCACGGTGCCTACGTAGGATGCAAAGGCCGCTGAACGTTGGTATGCACGCATAGTAGACTCTTGTAATAAAGAGTGAACATGCTTCTGTGGCCTTGAGGCACACAAAACCTGAGCACCGTGTGCTCATTGGCTTGGCCGGTGCACTTTGCAGTATCATAAAGCGGCGTTGGAACAAATCTGGTCCGTTCCTTTCACTGGCAGAGTTATTGATTAATGTTTGGTATATATCTCACTTTGGGTGCTCAGTGTTATCCGATCAATAATACCTTGTAGTAGTTGTATGCCATTACTATTGATTGAAAGCCTGGTCAAACTTCCTGAACGTGGCTTGTCATGCCCGTCGTATTAGTAACCTTTGACATTTATAATGCTCGGCCGGGAAAGAATGTTCCGTGAAAATATATTTGGGTTTCAGCGGTGTTCTGCTTTTTGACATAATCTCAAACGTAATAAAACGACATAACCGATCAGTGTGGACCTACGGCCGTTTTACTGCAATGTATCTATTTCAGGGAGAAGTTGTCCGCAAAATAATAATCGTGGTCAGTGTCATTTGCACCATGAAATGTGTTGTCAGGAAATTCTGCTGTCGTTGGTATTCAATTAATGTAAGAAGCAGTATCACGAGGAGTGGAATAACAATTAGAAGGCCATTTTTGATATTTAGGTATGGCTGCAAGCATCGACTTCTCACAAAATACATTAGAAATATTTGAAAACTCGATGTTTATCGAATATATTCATGAGCGTAAAAGCACCGAGGTGAAAAGAAAAGATAAAGAACAGTAAATACTGTATCCATAATGGTACATGTAAAGTTACAGTGAGGGAAAAAAGTATTTGATCCCCTGCTGATTTTGTACGTTTGCCCACTGACAAGGAAATGATCAGTCTATAATTTTAATGGTAGGTTTATTTGAACAGTGAGAGACAGAATAACAACAACAAAATCCAGAAAAACTCATGTCAAAAATGTTATATATTGATTTGCATTTTAATGAGGGAAATAAGTATGTGACCCCCTCTCAATCATAAAGATTTCTGGCTCCCAGGTGTCTTTTATACAGGTAACGAGCTGAGATTAGGAGCACACTCTTGAAGGGAGTGCTCCTAATCTCAGTGTGTTACCTGTATAAAAGACACCTGTCCACAGAAGCAATCAATCAATCAGATTCCAAACTCTCCACCATGGCCAAGACCAAAGAGCTCTCCAAGGATGTCAGGGACAAGATTGTAGACCTACACAAGGCTGGAATGGGCTACAAGACCATTGCCAAGCAGCTTGGTGAGAAGGTGACAACAGTTGGTGAGATTATTCGCAAATGGAAAAAACACAAAAGAACTGTCAATCTCCCTTGGTCTGGGGCTCCATGCAAGATCTCACCTCGTGGAGTTGCAACGATCATGAGAACGGTGAAGAATCAGCCCAGAACTACACGGGAGGATCTTGTCAATGATCTCAAGGCAGCTGGGACCATAGTCACCAAGAACACAATTGGTTACACACTACGCCGTGAAGGACTGAAATCCTGCAGCGCCCGCAAGGTCCCCCTGCTCAAGAAAGCACATATACATGCCTGTCTGAAGTTTGCCAATGAACATATGAATGATTCAGAGGACAACTGGGTGAAAGTGTTGTGGTCAGATGAGACCAAAATGGAGCGCTTTGGCATCAACTTAACTCGCCGTGTTTAGAGGAGGAGGAATGCTGCTAATGACCCCAAGAACACCATCCCCACCGTCAAACATGGAGGTGGAAACATTATGCTTTGGGGGTATTTTTCTGCTAAGGGGACAAGACAACTTCACCGCATCAATGGGACGATGGACGGGGCCATGCACCGTCAAATCTTGGGTGAGAACCTCCTTCCCTCAGCCAGGGCATTGAAAATGGGTCGTGGATGGGTATTCCAGCATGACAATGACCCAAAACACATGGCCAAGGCAACAAAGGAGTGGCTCAAGAAGAAGTACATTAAAGTCCTGGAGTGGCCTAGCCAGTCTCCAGACCTTAATCCCATAGAAAATATGTGGAGGGAGCTGAAGGTTCGAGTTGTCAAACGTCAGCCTCGAAACATTAATGACTTGGAGAAGATCTGCAAAGAGGAGTGGGACAAAAGCCCTCCTGAGATGTGTGCAAACCTGGTGGCCAACTGCAAGAAATGTCTGACCTCTAATTGCCAACAAGGGTTTTGCCACCAAGTACTAAGTCATGTTTTGCAGAGGGGTCAAATACTTATTTCCCTCATTAAAATGCAAATCAATTTATAACATTTTTGACATGTGGTTTTCTGGATTTTTTGTTGTTGTTATTCTGTCTCTCACTGTTCAAATAACCTACCATTAAAATTATAGACTGATAATTTCTTTGTCAGTGGGCAAACTTGCAAAATCAGCAGGGGATCAAATACTTTTTTCCCTCACTGTATGTACCATTCCACTGCCGGATGAGTGCCTCCCCATCCTGTGCAGATCGGATTTTCACGAACGACCTGGGTCATTACAATGTCCAAATGCAAAGCAAATTTAAAAAGAAAAGTACAGCAATGATGCAAATAGAGATCACAGAAAAAACAACTGATGACTCAGAGGCACCCACACAATTTTGGACCGAACCCACCAGGAAGCATGTGCTAGTTAGGGGCTTCCCTTGACATCCAAGGTGTGGTTGGGCCTCGGCCATACTTGGTCGCTGTTGACGTTTGTCAGGGGTGATCATTTGTTTAGTAACACCCCTAAATGGAAGAGAGGCTGAGTGGATCTCCTGACTGGAAATTGAACTTCAAACTTCCCAACGTTCAATTCAAGTAACCCAAGCTAGAGTTCCACTGAATTAGATACAACTTGGTGACCAGCAAAACCCTAAATTTCTGTTTTGTTCAAAGTTATATAAAACTGGTTGTACTGCATATGGAGTTACAAAATATCACTATCGAGGAAAGGTTTCTTGTATACCATAAGTTGCTCCCATGGTATAATGCGTAGCACGCTTGACTTGCCGTCCAAAGGTCGCTGGTTCGATCTCCCAACGTTGCAGTTGAAACAAGTTTCTTTAATCCACCGAGCAGTATAATATATGCATGTATGTTGAACTTCTTTCGCACTGTATGTAGCCAACCATGCTAATCGGAAGTAGGATAGAGTGTGGGTGCTCCCCACCTCTTCAAAGATGTCTATCGAGCATGGAAGAGTAGGCCAAGATAGCATTTACGTGTGCAAGTAATTGCAGGGCTGCACTGCTACCTTACCTATTCTGTAATTGTAACTTAGCAATTATATTCTTCTCTTCTCTAATTCAGTAGCTTTCGTCTATAGGGCAATACATTTTTTGCAAATATACTACACATTCCCTAATTTTGTCTCATAAGATAGTTACATTAATTGCAAGTAAAGCATTCAAAATATACTGCTAGATATAAGGCGGTCAGTATGCATATGTGATATGGCGCTGAGAGCTGAACTTCTGGACAGAGGTAATTGCTATCCATCTAACCTTGTCTATCCATGTCTGAACCACTGCCATTCAGTTCTCACCCTCGCGGGATGGGTAATGTTTAAATGACCACACTGATCAAAGCACTGATGTAAACTTGATTGTGAATTGCTGGTTGTTGAGGTGCGAATGTGTTGAGTAGAGTGATTGCATGTCACTCAGTTTAATTGGAAATCATGTAGCTTAAAAAAGGGCCATTTCCCAACACTGTTAGTTGAATTAAAAAAAAATCCCTGCTTGTTGCAGATGGTTTTTAAAATACTTGCACCACATGTCAAAAACTAACTTCACAGATACCACATTTTGTAAGTGTGGATCATTATTAATAGAAGGAAGACACGGTGGTGTAATGGTTAGAACTTGGGACTTGCAATCCAGAGTTCGCCGGTTCAATTTCATCTCCTGGCATGTTGTGTTACAGTACATATTGTTATGAAGGTATCACATTCAACATTACGCACACAATACATATGATATATTTATGAAAAAATCCCATCAGGAAAGATAGCTCAAGACAATGGTCGACAATAACATGTATCTATTGCGAAGAGTCTTAACGGACACAGATAAATGTAGGCATCTGGAGACTGATACAAATTGGATAACAACCAAGATACAAAGTAACCTGTGATGTAAAACTCTTATGCAGTTATTAAAACAATAAATATGACATACATTTACTATATTGTCGAGGTAACCAGCCTTTCTGAGAATACAAGGTAAAGGTGGAGCCCAACAAGTGCCTGCTCACACCTACTGCTGGTGGAAGGTCCTCCACTAAAGCAGCCTCTACACAGTATTGGACTGACTCTTGGAAGAGATGTATTTGATTTGTTACACGGGTGATTATTTACCCCACTATACACGACCTGCTGACAAACTAACTGTGGTGCACCCATTTATACTGATTGGTAGACAGAGGTGGGCGGATTTGAGAAACTTTCACCATTGCTCCAGTTACTGCACCGGGAGATCAAAGTGAACTTGTGACCTCTGGTATTGCAAGTCCAGTGTGCTTACCATTGCACCACGGCAGTATCCCCTGTATGCCACGTGAGCTCAATAATGCGAGCCAAACTGACACCAGCGGTGGTCATCAAGGTGAACCAGGTGTTGAGCTCTGGGGGTCTTCTTTGGCACTGGAAAATAATGAATTGCTTCACACAGTTTACACAACCGCTTTACACGGCCAAATACATTGACGTTTTGACTACAGAGAAGGCAGTTTTCAGCTAGCTTAAAAATTGCATTGCACTTTTTAATGGGTAGATATGTATGGATATAAGCCAGTTAGAGCTGTGGCAGCACACGGCTCTTTTCATAATTTAAGGCCTCTGTGAGGCTCCTGCAATACTGAAGTTCCCAGTTGCTGAAAAGAGTATGAGGGCAGTGTATCTGTACCAAGACCCCACAAAAAGTATGAATGCACTGAGCTATGTTAAATTTATGTATGTTGAAAAAGTAAATGTTTATGGACCCCCAAAAAATCAAGAGGATTCGGTGACTTAAATAAATCAGGGTGCAGCAAATATCAACTCTAATTTAAAATATTTATTTTCACAAAAAATACGGAATAAATCTCTCATATATTTCCTACAACTCTCTCAATTCACCACGTATCCATTTTGTCCACACTTCATTTCACCCGCCAGTGTATATCTATTAAGTAATGTCACTGTTTTATAAATCAGAAGGGTGCACCTCCAAAGATGATATTTTCTTAGAGGTCCCAACGGATAAGGAGCACCAATGCATGATCATATGATGGTGGTGAAAATAAATAATGAGAACAATGGACGTTAGTGATGATGGTCACCTCACCACTTTCATTGACTTTTCATTGGCACCTCTACTACCATTGATCATGTAGGTTGCCAGAGTAACGAAAGCCAATCACTCCTGCCGAGACTGGCAGAGGCCTTGGAGTGAAACCTGGGAGGTCAGTGATCGTGTGTACAATATACAGTGTTCAAATAGAGGGATACTGTAAATGCACAATACGAAGTTGATTGTTGACAGTGCAACAGTTGTTGAAGATGATCATGATGATGTATGTATCTTGAACTTTTTTTGCACCGATCGTAGCCAACAGTGCTAATCATAGGTGCGGGGGAAGGACAACAAACTAAATTAAAAAACAGTTTTTAAGCACTCAGTTTTCAATCTAGATTTAAAAGTGCCTAGCTCCAGTGGCTTCCTAACATCGGAAAGAAGAGCGCTCCAGACGGCCGCAGAAGTGCATGTAAAAGGACGTGATGCAGTGACCATCTTTGTTCGATGGCTAGCCAAATGCTGCTGCGAGGATGACCGGAGTTCGCGTGATGGTTTACGCTCTTTGACAAGAGTACATAATCAGTGCGAATGCACTAACTATACACTTAATGCATTTGTAGTGAGTCACTTCTGAGACACTTTTGGGCACTGTTCACGCAAGGGATAAGTATAAACGGGTCACAACAGCCGGCACACTAACCCACGACGCTGGAGACAAAGATGTAGCACCTTGGGTTCCATTCCGCCGACAGACAGCCCCTATCCAGCCTCGGGACTTCCTTTTATGCCCCCCGGCGTGGCCTGGCTCCGCTCTCAGCCACGCCCCCTTCTGGAACCTACCAGAAAGTTCTCGGCCACCTATCACATGTCCCCTGCCTGGCTCCGACCTTTGCTACGCCCCCTTCTGGAACCCACTAGAAGGTTCTGGGCTATACCTCACGTGTCCCCTCGGTCACCTTTGCCCCACATCCTTTACCCCGGCCTATCACATGCTCCACCAGCTAGCCGGGGTGCCATGTCCTCATATGCCCACTTCTGCCAGCAGCCAGCTCCACGCACCCTAGTGACCCACTCCGTGGCATTGTAATGCAGAACGGCTGCCACACCCTGCTCTGCCAGCAGGTCGGCCGTTACGCCCACATTCCCTCTCTCTGTCAGTAACCAGCGCTACGCGCCATCGTGACCCATTCTATGTCACTACACATTTATTGCAGATAACTTGTGTCTTCACAAACTACAAAGTTGGTGTGTAACGGAGCATGCAATATTGTTCTAATGATCCATGTTTTAGATAGAACGTATATAAGCATATAAAGCCAATGATGTATTGGTTCATTGGCCTATTGGCTTTCCAGAGCATTATTATCCACAGCACCATTTGTTTAACGAAACAAACTCTCGACTGGTGTTGACCTGATCAGCAGGGACAAATGTATTGCATTAATAAGTGTTCAAATCGAATAATGAATAAGCTGAAATGTTTTATTGTATAGTGCTTCATTGAAAACGGTATAGTTTACGGAACTGAAAAATAACTCTAGAGGTAGACTCAATTTGCTCGGAGGTAATTAAATTTGTCATCCCTCTGAGTTTGCTGTTCAAAATTTTCAATGTGTCAATAAACTTATAGGAATAGAAGACCATGGGTCGTGCATTTATCAAACTCGCCTAAGACAATTGCATGCCAAATTATCAAACTTGCTTTGGTGAAATGCTTTATATATAGTGAGGGAAAAAAAGTATTTGATCCCCTGCTGATTTTGTACGTTTACCCACTGACAAAGAAATTATCAGTCTATAATTTTAATGGTAGGTTTATTTGAACAGTCAGAGACAGAATAACAACAACACAATCCAGAAAAACGCATGTCAAAAATGTTATAAATTGATTTGCATTATAATGAGGGAAATAAGTATTTGACCCCTCTGCAAAACATGACTTAGTACTTGGTGGCAAAACCCTTGTTGGCAATCAGAGGTCAGACATTTCTTGCAGTTGGCCACCAGGTTTACACACATCTCTGGAGGGATTTTGTCCCACTCCTCTTCGCAGACCTTCTCCAAGTCATTAAGGTTTCAAGGCTGACGTTTGGCAACTCGAACCTTCAGCTCCCTCCATAGACTTTCTATGGGATTGAGGTCTGGAGACTGGCTAGGCCACTCCAGGACCTTAATGTGCTTCTTCTTGAGCCACTCCTTTGTTACCTTGGCCGTGTGTTTTGGGTCATTGTCATGCTGGAATACCCATCCACGACCTATTTTCAATGCCCTGGCTGAGGGAAGGAGGTTCTCACCCAAGATTTGATGCTACATGGCCCCGTCCATCGTCCCATTGATGCGGTGAAGTTGTCCTGTCCCCTTAGCAGAAAAATACCCCCAAAGCATAATGTTTCCACCTCCATGTTTGACGGTGGGGATGGTGTTCTTGGGGTCATAGGCAGCATTCCTCATCCTCCAAACACAGTGAGTTGAGTTGATGCCACAGAGCTCCATTTTGGTCTCATCTGACCACAACACTTTCACCCAGTTGTCCTCTGAATCATTCAGATGTCCATTGGCAAACTTCAGATGGGCATGTATATGTGCTTTCTTGAGCAGGGGGACGTTGCGGGCACTGCAGGATTTCAGTCCTTCACGGCGTAGTGTGTTACCAATTGTTTTCTTGGTGAGTATGGTCCCAGCTGCCTTGAGATCATTGACAAAATCCTCCCGTGTAGTTCTGGGCTGATTCTTCACCGTTCTCATGATCATTGCAACTCCACGAGGTGAGATCTTGCATGGAGCCCCAGGCCGAGGGAGATTGACAGTTCTTTTGTGTTTCTTCCATTTGCGAATAATCGCAGCAACTGTTGTTACCTTCTCACCAAGCTGCTTGGCAATGGTTTTGTAGCCCATTCCAGCCTTATGTAGGTCTACAATCTTGTCCCTGACATCTTTGGAGAGCTCATTGGTCTTGGCCATGGTGAACAGTTTGGAATTTGATTGATTGATTGCTTCTGTGGACAGGTGTCTTTTATACAGGCAACAAGCTGAGATTAGGAGCACTCCCTTTAAGAGTGTGTTCCTAATCTCAGCTCGTTACCTGTATAAAATAAACCTGGGAGCCAGAAATCTTTCTGATTGAGAGGGGATCAAATACTTATTTCCCTCAGTAAAATGCAAATCACTTTATAACATTTTTGACATGCGTTTTTTCTGGATTTTTTGGTTGTTATTCTGTCTCCCACTGTTCAAATAAACCTACCATTACAATTATAGACTGATCATTTCTTTGTCAGTGGGCAAACGTACAAAATCAGCAGGGGATCAAATACTTTTTTCCCTCACTGTAATATAGAGTAGAGGGGCATGGCATGCGATGTACTTAAATCACGGACATCATGTATGTAGCGACATCGTGTACGTCACGGTGTAATGCCCGCTCTAGTGAGGCACGGCATGCGAAGCATTGTCATCGCGGACACCCCGTAGGTGGGTTTAGTTCCAGCCCTAGAGGGGGCTCGGTGAGCGCTGCGATAGCGCAGTGGCACCATGCGTGGCATGCAGTGCTGACTCCTACAGGAGGGAGTGTTAGAGTGTCAGCCATGGGATGAGGTTACCCTAGGCCAAGGCACTCTGGTTGACCCTGGAAGGCACGTGACTAGTAAAATCTACACAGGGGCCCCAGGTGGGGGTTATGGGGTGGTCGTGTCAGGGTGAGATCCTACGGGAAGGGTCGAGAGACAACCCGAGGGTTCTCGAAGGTGGTCGTGGCCAAGGGCGGGGCCAGCCACGACCCAGCAGCATATAAACCGGGTCCCCAAAGAGACCGGGGTTCAGCGTTGCTGCCGTCATCTGAAGGTCTACGATCTACGTTCTACGTCCAAGAAGAAGTCACCAACACGTGGACAAGGACTCCAGCTCAGGTCCTGTCCGTTGTCACTACTCCCCGTAGTTAGCCTAGTGGCCCACCACCATAGGTTATGTGGTGAAGGGGCAGTAACCCCTTTGTGTTAAGTATTGGTATTAATAAATATGTGTTGCTTCCAAGAAGTACGTCTGCGACTCAGTTGAATCCACTACATATATAAGTTCGCAATTTGTTGTTTTTTTGTTAGTGGTGGTTTACACACATCTTACCCGGTACTCATTTGAGGCTGAGTCTACCTAGAGGATGCCCCAGACTGGTTAAGATAATCGTCACTGGTTTCGTAGTGCAGTGCTCTAACCACTATGCCACCGCTCCACAATAGCACTATTTTCACTCCACCATATTATTCAGTATCCAAGTTTTACACGTGTTGCAATATATGGAGGATGTATTGCATTATTTGAGTGTCTTTTCTTCTTCTATTTGCAGTGCAGTGTAGTGATGTATTTTATTTAGGCCACTGTCTTTACCGTATACCTCTTCTTCTTAGATATTCCACACATGGGGCTGCAAGCTATATTTTGGATGTGGTTCCTTGGATGAACCAAACAATTTTTGTTTTTTCCTTTTGCTTGGTTTTATTCCGGTTGAAAAGCTAACATTCAGTGACAACCTCTTTTTTTCCTTACACTAATGACTCATTGAAAATTGTCCAAGGCTGTCAAATACTCTGAATGTAAGAGATGCATTGGTACTGGCTGTTTAAAGACATTATTTTGGGCACAATTTAACGTGGGATTGTAGTTTCTCGAATGTAATATCACGGGGGTCTGTGGCTTATGCAATAATTTTAAAGAAACATTTATCTTTGTACAGGTTTGCAATACTTGTTAGTGGTAACAAAAAAACTAAAACTTGCACATAATGCACTATTTTCTTTAGGTGTATCAGATAATTTTTATGTGTGTTGTATTTATATAAGGAGGCTATTTACTATTCAGAAGATCCGATTATGTAAATATATTTACACATTGTATGTGCTATATGGTATATAAAATAAACATAATTAAAACGCCTTAATCATATTTCCAAGTGAATTCAAATCGTCAGTGACTTCTTTCATTACAGGTTTACCAGTATTCTATTATTCAGTGCAAGAGCAGTGATAATATTTATATGAAATATTTATGTAGAGAGTAATGTGATACAATTATATGCCAATCACATGGTCATCATAACCATGTATTTTGATTATATAATTGCTCATCTTTACAGTCATTCTAATTAATACAATTATGGAATCCACATCGATTTCAGTACCTATTTGTTGTCATAGAGAGCTTCACTTGTGTATGTAAAACAGTCATAACACAATATTATATAGTTCATTTTAAGGCAGTGTTGTTGACTAATGTGAAGGTGTTTTATATGTTTAATTGTGCTTGTGCGACACTACCAATGCAGCAGCTTTACAAAATAATTCGTTTAATTTTAAAGACAACAGTTGCAAAACCTTCCCTCTTGAAGGTGATCAGTTTTCAATGGAGCCCAAGGCTCCTAAGGCTGATTATGTATTTCATTTTAAGGCAGTGTTGTTGATAAATGTGTTTATTGTTTTTTTTTATTTGTCGCATTGAGATGTACGTATTTGTGACCATTTCCCCCAGAAGTCCCACGCTACACCGTATATATCTCCACATTAAATTGTCACATGGGATCCTGTCTGCGTGTATTGAATATCATAGTCCTGTACTCTTGTGGCAAAGAATTGAAGCAGAAGGGCTTTACATTTCCATACAAAGTCACGCGATTCTCTTTCACTGGAAATACTGTGGTGCGCAGAATTCATAGCCAAACTAACCTCTCACAATTACGCTCGTGGGAAGGAACATTTGTGCCGTAATTAGCACATGGTGATTTAATCCCGGTGAATTGAGTTCAATTCCCCGCCACGGCTAATATCAGTAGCGAGTGATAAGTGAAGCAGTCTTTGGGGCACCTTCTTACACGAAACCAAACTGAAGAATGTGAAAAAGTATTGTCACTCAAACCCCGATATCTTACACATTGTGGAGGGGGGGCTTCATCCAGCGGTGGATTGATATAAGACAGCACAATGGTATTATTATGCGAGTCACATATTTAGTTGCATACACTGACCTATATTGCTAAGCAGAGTGTACATGAATGTTCTTATCTTAAACATGAGGTGACAAAAATAATAGATAAGAAAAAAACATTTAATAAGGTTGGAAGGGTTAGTGTTAGTGTAATTGTTAGTGTAATGTCATGTTAATTCGTGTAGTTTTTTTGATACATTGAGCTGGAAGCATCTATTTTTCAATGACAATTTTTTTCATATATATAAAATAGTAAATCTAAAAGTATTACATTTGTAAATAACTTTCTCAGTATTAGTCGATCTGCTTTTAAAACCACAGCTGCCTTCAAAGACTTGTGATGCTCATCAAATCACAAGTAAGCTGTGCTTGTACGGTTAGCATATGGTTCACCGAGGCTATGCAAGGCACACTATGACAGTCAATGAAGAAAACAAATTCTCACACATTTACTCGCATGCCCTGTCGCTGGCAAATTGTGCTTGAAACAATTTTCCAGATCTGAAAAATGATGCGCACCAGCTGGTGTACCATGCCTAACATTTGAATTTCATTTCATGTTTAATCTCACAAAATAAAAACTATTTAAACAACTTTTATTTTCCAGGTAAGGCCTACTGAGCGATATAGATAATTTTCAGAAGCGACCTGGCTACAAATGATAACTCAACGAAGTGGCTTGTCACGTGGAAATGTATTGCAGCCATATACTCTAAACGTGTTTTCTAAATGTGGAGGAAAAAACCAGAGGACCCGTAGAAAAGTTCACGCGACCATGGGGATAACACGCAAACTCCCAATATATAGCAGGCGTCAGGGTCGGGACCGAACCCACGATCTCCTGCATACTAGGCGAAGTAGTTAACATCTCGTCATTGTGGCACCCGGTAAAAAGATGGAAACATTTATGCAAAATATATGGTAATATATGTAATATACAGTAACAGTGCAGTGTACAATCCCTTACAGTTTGCTTGCATGATCATCCTATTGCTGTGGAATAGAATGACGTTTATGGCAAGAAAGTGTTGCATCCAAGGCTGTTTAACTTTTTCGCCAAATTATACACTGACGTCTTAGTTTGGCTGGCCTCAGGACTTTAATTGGCGTAAAATAGCAATTTCCTTCCTGCATTAACATGCATAAAAAAATTGGGTTTAATTTGCTTAATGAAATTTGTTTCATGTGAAGAGTACACAAGCCTTTGGAAACTGGCCCTGGCCACAATTGTTATGCCAATTGTAAATTTCAGCAACTGAGATCCTCCAGAAAGTGAATTGCTAATCTTATTGAGAGTCTTCAGTTGGATTGTGTGTTTATGGTTTTTTTAAATTGGGGAACTGTACTTGTTCATTCTGGAACACATTTTTTAATAACAGTGAAGTCACATCTTCTGGGTTCTTTTGGTAAAGTCACATAGAATGGAGATAAAATAATAAAAGAATAATAACAGAATAAAATTCTCACGACGTTTCGGCCACAACACAAGTAGCCTTCCTCAGGTGAAGAAACAGGACTGTCCAGAAGACAGCGCTTGAGTGAACCCTGCCAAGCTTGGCAGCGTCTTTTAAGCTGTGTGGGAGGAACAGAGCGCCTTGACAAAGGAGTTTACATATAAATTAGCATGTAACTGTGGGATTAGCACGATGTTGGTGTGAGGGATAAGCACCACGGAGAACGACGAGCTTTGTTCAGACGGACGAGTCCATCTATGTTCGGAACGGAGGAGGGGGGAGAGAAGTTTACATATAAATTAGCATGTAACTGGGGGATTAGCATGATGTTGGTGTGAGGGATTAGCACCACGGAGAGCGACGAGCTTTGTTCAGACGGACGAGTCCATCTATGTTCGGAACGGAGGAGGTGGGGGGGAAGAGGAGGAAACAGCCACGGTCCTGTGTTGCGTTATAACTATGCTATAAACTATACTACTATGCATTACAATATTATACCTCCCAATCTAAACTACATTGTATAATATCGTATCCGTAGACAAACCCCACCCTTGAATTATACAATGTGTTACTATACACTACCCTATACTTTAGACTATAAAATATTAGACTTGTAGTATTACACTATGTATTATTCTACTAACCCTACTGTATACCACACTGCTGTATATTCACTATACAATTACGATACTATATATTGCCTTATGAATTATGTTAAACATTACACTGTTATACTATTTATTATTATACAAAATGCTATAAACTATACTATTGACCGTCGTGTGAAAGGTAATAAGGGGCAGTGCCAGCAAATGGACTGCGGTCTGAAAGTCACCGTAAAATACAATCAATCAAGAACCGAAATGGTTTGTAACATCTTTCCAATGGTTACTAAGCCGGAATCCATCTTCTCAGTTGAAATTGTCTCTGTGTTTGTATATGTGGATAGCCTCATGAACGAATTTAACATGGTAGCCGGATGGCTTGCAGAGAACCTCCGTCTTGGAGAAGTCAATGTCATGTGAGCCCACTGAATAATAACAGTGATCTGCCATGGCTGAGGTGTTCGTCCTACTGTGTTTCAAGTCTGCTTTTTGTTCACGGATGCGGTCCGAGATGTGTTGTTTGGTTTCTCCAATGTAGCTGCTACCACAGAGGCAACTTAGTTTGTAGACGCCGGGGTACTGTATGTCTGGAACCACATCTTTTACAGACAGAACCAGATCACGGATTTTATGTAATGTGTTGAATTGGACCTGGATCTTGTGTTTATTCAGGATTTTGGAGATCTTTTTTGTGACCCTGCAATGTAGGGTAAGGTGATGGTTTTGAATGGCTCCTCAAGAGGATCCTTCTTCATGGTTGGAGTGATGGCTTTGCGGATTGTGTAGTCGGAGTAACCATTAGCCTTGAGAGCTTGGTGTACGTGCTTGAGTTCACTAGCAATGTGTTCCTGGTCGGAAATGCATTGGGCTCTATGGTATAGAGTCTTGATGAGGGAATTCTTCTGGGATGGATGGTGATGAGAATCCGGTTTTAAGTAAGCATCCGTATGGGTAGCTTTCCTGTAGACAGAGTGGCTCATTGAACCATCAGGTCTCCTTTTAATTAGGACATCCAAAAAGGGTAGCTTGCCATCTTTTTCGACTTCCATGGTAAACCTGATGGTTGGGTGTATGGAATTGATGTGGTCGAGCAATTGGTCTAGAGCAGGCCGGCCATGTGGCCAGATGACAAAAGTGTTATCCACATATCTCTTCCATAAAGTCGGGCGTAGAGTGGCAGTCTGGATGGCGTCAGTCTCAAATTTTTCCATGAAAATTTTGGCTACAACCGGCGATAGGGGGGAGCCCATTGGGGTGCCCTCAGTTTGTTTGTAGAAAGTTCTATTTAAGGTGAATTTTGTTGTTGGTTAAGCAGTGTCTCACCAGGGGGGGTACATCAGTATGCAGTCCTTGATGAACCAAGTTTTCAATGATTGCGATGGTGTCAGGTACAGGAACTTTGGTGAATAGGGAAACCACATCAAAACTGACAAGCAGGTCGTCTGAGGACAGGGAAATATCCTTGATTGTTGAAACCAGGTGAGTAGAGTTTAGTACCGCAGAGGTAGTTTTTCCAGTAAAAGGCCGCAGGATTTCAGACAGAAAACGAGCCAGTTTGTAGGTGGGGGAGTTGATAGTAGAGACGATGGGACGAAGGGGTGTATCTTCTTTATGTATCTTTGGAAGGCCATATAATCTTGGTGGCCTGGCCGCAGAAGGTTTCAACGAGAACTGTTTGGTTTGATCAATTAATGCTGTTGATCAGAAATGATTTTGTTGGTTTTAGTAACGAGGCTGTTGGTGGGGTCTCTTCTTATTTTGGTGTAGCTGCCATCGTTGAGTGGTTCCTGAATTTTGTTGTTATATTCTATTTTGTCCATGATGACGGTGGCATTGCCCTTGTTGGCTGAGATAATGACAATGTCACCCCTCTTTTTTAATTAAGATAATTCAAAGCGATTATCTTTGCTGATGTTGCTAGCTGGCATGATGAATCCCTGCAGTCACGAAAGCTTTAAATCGAAAAAAGTGAAGTCACACATACAAATGAATGAAGCTGCAACATTATTCACAAAATTTAATTGTTCATTTGTATGCCAAGAGGGAGGATAAAATAACGTTCTTTACAAATACATGATTATTAAAATGTTTATAACTCGTTGTCAATCCACTGCTGTATGAAGGCCTCCTCGGATATTGGGGTTAATTTCCCAAACCTCACAGTGCTGGTCAGTGTAGACTGTGAAATTAGTGGGTGAGCTCGGATTGGTTCTGAGATCACTCGCCACTTATGCTTGCCGTGGCTGATATTTGAACTAAGATCGTTGGGTTTATGGCATTGTGTGTGCGAACCATTTTGCCACGTCTCTCACCTTATATACAAATAATGATAGATATATTATTGTTTTCACCATCATAAGTTGTAGTATTTATATTTTGAACTATGAGGTTTGATGAACATAAACAAGAGAAGATGCTACATCGTTGGAGAATGGTTTGTTTTTTTCGTTTCATGCCTTTTTTGAGAAGGGACATATTTGCATACTGAGGTCTACACCGTCTTCTTTTCATTTATTCTTGATTGGATGGAAAACATTTCAGTCATTTGTAGGTCTTTGTAATTTGTATAATACCGATAGCTCCATCCATTATTTTTCATCCAAATTCTGTATTTTGTATTTGATGATTTTACGCGAAATGTTGTTCACAGTGAAGAGTAAAAGAAAATAAATGGCCATTAAAAAATGTTTATTTGAATTACAATTATCGAATGCTTTGATGTTGAAACATTCAAACAAGCTCAAGCATTGCATCCGTTTTTGTCATGTGTATTGGTTAATTTAACTACACACAGTGGTGTGCATTACATGTGCAAACCCTGAGCCTTTTCCAGACCACCAGGTTAAAAAAAAAACTGAATGTGGTATTTTTTTTATTTTTCGACTGCCAACTCACAAGAGTTGATCAAATGTGGCCATCCTAGCATACCGTTGTGTGTCGTTAAACCTATTTGTATCCAGCCTGCAATTACTCGTTCTGTTCTGGTGAGTTTTGTCATCATATAAAAATATATTTACAGTGAGAATAATACAAATAATAATGCATAGTCCGGAGTCAATCGACTGCTTGGTCATGGGGGTTGTTTGACCATACTTCACCACGCTGGTCAGTGTAGGTTGGTGAAAGGTGGGGGGGGGTCAGGGCTAGTTCAGATATTTCTCGCCAATGATCTTCGTTATGGTGCGCAATTTTTGTTTGTGATAATATGTAAATCATTCCCACCTATTATTGAGTGCAAATAATAATTAGGCAACAATCCAAACTATAGCGTTTAAATAATTAAAACGGTTGAATATTATTTGTATTAAAACAAATGTATGATTGTTATATTTGAATATTTGAATATCTCATATATGAAACAATAAAAATATATATGAAAAAAATAAGATTAGAGATACCTGTTATGTTCTGTACACAAAGGTATTTTAAATTTATGAAAAGAAACCATCGGCAGTCAGGATAATTTTCTAAGAATTTGTCATCATAAAAACACAGCGTAGTATTACTGAGCAATGAAAACACTGTAAGTCACCTTTATTCTGAGGGCCCAGGGTACGATATTAATTGATTCCATTACATTACATTTTCAGATGTAGTGCCAGATGTCACCAAGGTGCTTTAACAACTGGGTTCCAAGTGGTTCTTTGCCGGAGGCTTTGTACTAAATTAATGTTGTGATGTCAAGTCCTGCAGTGAACTGGCCACCTGCTCAGTCATGGGTAACTGCTCCAAATAATTGAGTTTAAGGTTTGAATCATTAAGAGTATGGTTCCCCATGATCACGATGCAACTCCTGACTATGTCGTGAATTTTGACTTTGGGAATCCAGATTGAAATTTGTACGGCTTGTGCACACTGCCGTGAATTATTTGTGCATATTTTATGGCTTTAGCTCTGCAATCCGCACGAGAGAAGAAAAAAAAATGTTTATGTGGCTTGTAATACACTGACGTGGTCACAATACTGAATACATTCCACGTATAGATTGAGCTTTGTCTTATATGGAATGTTTGAAGCATCTTTTGGACGCTGCAGTTTTAGAGATAATTTGTATTTAAATTCAGTGGATTCCACCATACAATGCTGGTTTTATTTTGTATTAATCTGTTCCTTGAGGACAACACCTCAGGAGATGGAGCAATGACATCAGCTCGTGTGGATCTGCTGGATCGATTGACACACTGTGGGATGCCTTCATTTAATAGTGGATTGACCAGGGTGCTGACGATAATCCTGATGATACTTCTTTACATATAATTATTCATTTTACAAAACCTTTCTGCAGTACAACGATCTTAAAATTGGATTTGAAATATAAATCACCTTGCAGCATAGACGTGCTGTTAGTTAACTTTCATTTTAAGAACATTTTATATGAAAATGTAAAACAACAATATACTACTGATACACCAATATGTTGTCCTGAATCCCAATAAATCTATATTGATCACCTCAAAACTAATAAGAATGCCTGTATATGTTAACTTAAAATGCAGTAAAACTTTGAGACATGCAAGTCGCTTCCAATATAGTGGATATACACTAGAATACCCGCTGTGCTAATGTATTCCATTGACTTAATACATGAGCAATTTAAGTGCATCATTCTCAAGCAAACGTTTAACAACATTGTGATGTTATAATGTGGCAAAGTGGTATATATTATGACAGCTTTTTCGTTCTGATAATATTAATATTATCGTAATATTTGGAAGTAAATTAAAAAAATACATAAAGGCACGGTAATACTTGACACATTGTCCAAAAGTGTAAAAAAAGCTTTGGAGTGGCACATTGTGGTTCTGTTTTGGCATCTTGTCAGGCACAAAGAGCTTTGTCTGAAGCTCAGACAGAATTGCTAAATATACATTTCCATTATTCTGCTCAATGTCATTATCAAAATCAATGCATACATTTGCAATGTACTAAATACGCGTTTCAAACAGTATATGGTTCATTGGGTATTCACAGTGAGTACAAGTATAACGAAGCATAAAGTAAGCAATTCTATAAAGATGCATATCTCCTTAAAAGAATATATGTGGGGCAGTGCAATTTGTAAACTTGAAATTGATTTGACTCTGCTTTTTGACATTGCAATAATATTTAGGGACATACTTCTTGGCAAATTGGATGCATTTATGCACAAGGTTAACACATCAGGAGGGCCTAAAATAACATACACACAAACACCTGCAAATCTAACGTCGTAGTTTAACACACTCGGTTGAACTGTTTAAGAGCTCAATGTGGTATGAAAAACAAATAAGGCTTGCTGAGTTCACTACAAATATGTATCCAATACTTTTTTATTTGTGCAATCAATTTAGATTGACATCTTCTTTAAATGTTGTAATCTGGCAGAAGCCATAGTGATAAGCCGATTCATCTAGACCATTATAAAAAAAATGTCCCATTGCTGGGGATTGGGGCAGGATTGAGGTAATGCATATACAGGAGTGTTTAATTTAACAAAAGTGTTTGTTTATAAACTAACATCTAAGGTATTCTATGGGTCTTTCGGTAAAGCCACGTAGACAGAAAAATAATAAAAAATATCACGAGGTTTCAATCGCAACACAAGCAATCGCCATCAGATTAAAAAATATATCTGGAGAGCTGCTGAAGCAGGATGTTATATAGGTTTGAGATGGGCATAGCTCAAGAGTAAGTGGGCGGGGCTAGAGATGGAATTTGCATGTCAATGTAAGATCGGAGAGCTGCTGAAGCAGGATGTTATATAGGTTTGAGATGGGTGTAGCCCAAGGGTAAGTGGGCGGGGCTAGAGATGGGTGTAGCCCAAGGGAGGTAGGCGTGGCTTGAGATGGGTGTAGCCCAAGGGTAAGTGGGCGGGGCTAGAGATGGAATTTGCATGTCAATGTAAGATCGGAGAGCTGCTGAAGCAGGATGTTATATAGGTTTGAGATGGGTGTAGCCCAAGAGTAAGTGGGCGGGGCTAGAGATGGGTGTTTCCCAAGAGTAAGTGGGCGGGGCTAGAGATGGAATTTGCGTGCAAATGTATGATCGGAGAGCTGATATACCTCCACAACTACCAAGCTGTGGAGGTGGCCATTGTATTGTGAGAGATTAGCATGTCAATCTGTTACTGTAAGATTAGCATGTCAATGTAAGAAAACCGGGCGCCACTGAAGCTATGGAGGTGGCCATTGTATTGTGAGAGATTAGCATGTCAATGTAAGAAAACCACCGCAACGGTGGCTGTGTTAATGAGACATTTAGCCTGTTAATTTAAGATTAGCATGTCAATGTAAGAAAACCGGGCGCCACCGCCACATCGAGGAAAACAAAGCTGTGGAGGTGGCCATTGCATTGTGAGAGATTAGCATGTCAATGTAAGAGAACCACCACAACGGTGGCTGTGTAAGTGAGACATTTAGTCTGTTAAAAAACGAGAGCCACCGCCCCATCGAGGGGAAAGAGCAGTGGTGGCTGTGTTAGTGAGACATTTAGCCTGTTAATGTAAAGACATTTAACCTGGTAATGTAACTCAGAGAGTCAGAAATAACTGCTAACATCGGCAGGTAGGATGGAAACATCACAGCCATTTATGACTTAAGCTGGTTAATAACGTCCTTTTAATGATTGCTTAGTTTGTACCCATCTTCTCGGTTGAAATTGTGTCTGTGTTTATATATCTGGATGGCTACATGAACGAATCTTTGTTGTTAGCCAGTGGGTTTGTAGAGTACCATCGTCTTGGAAAAATCTATTACGTGTGAGTCCACAGCGTTAAAACAATGATCAGCCACGGCCGAGGTATTGGTCCTACCGTGTTTCAGATCTGCCTTGTGTTCACGAACACGGCCCGAGACATGTCGCTTAGTTTCCCCAATGTAACTACTGCCACAGACACAGCTTAGTTTATAGACGCCGGGGTATTGCATGTCAGGAATCACATCCTTTACAGATGGGATCAGATCACGAATTTTATGTACTGTGTTGAATTGAACCTGGATCTTGTGTTTGCTCATGATTTTGGAAATCTTTTGCTATGCATGGCAAGGTGATGGTTTTGATTTGGTCCTCAGATGGTTCTTTCCCAATGGTTGGGGTGATGGCTTTACGGATTGTGTAGTCCGAATATCCATTCATCTTGAGGACTTGGTGTAGGTGCTCCAGTTCACTGGCTAGGTGCTGATGGTCGGAAATACAACGAGCTCTATGGTGTAGAGTTTTGATGAGGGAATTCTTCTGGGCTGGATGGTGGTAGGAGTCAGGTTTTAGGTAGGCGTCCTTATTGGTGGCTTTCCTGTAGACAATGTCCCATTGAGTCATCTGGTTTCTTTTCGATTAAAACATCCAAAAATGGTAACTTGCCATCCATTTCCACCTCCATGGTGAATTTGATGGCTGGATGTATGGAATTGATGGGGTTGAAGAATTGGCCCAGCGCTGGTAGGCCATGTGGCCAGATGACGAACGTGTCATCTATGTATCTCTTCCACAAGGAAGGACGTAGGGTGGATGCCTGGATGGCATCTGTCTCAAATTTTTGCATGAAAACATGGGCTAACAACTGTAGATAAGGGAGAACCCATTGGGGTACCTTCAACTTGTTTGTAGAATGTCCCATTCCACATGAAGTAAATGTTGGTGAGGCAGTGTCTAACTAGGGCCGGTACATCAGTATTCAGTCCTTGTTGGACCAAATCTTCAATTATTGCAATGGTGTCAGGCACATGAACTTTGGTAAACAAAGATACTACATCGAAACTGACAAGAAAATCACCTGGAGATAGTGAGATGTCCTTAATTAGAGATTCCAAGTGAGCTGAGTTCAGTACAGCTGACGTGGTCTTACCAGTGAATGGATGTCAGGTCTCAGACAGAAAACGGGCTGGTTTGTGGTTGGATGAGTCAATGGTGGAGACGATGGGATGGAGTGGTGTACCTTCTTTATGGATTTTTGGTAAGCCATAAAATCTGGTACTCACATCGCGGATATCACGTATGTAGCGACATCGTGTACGTCACGGTGTAATGCCGGCTCTAGCGAGGCACGGCGTGCGATGCATTATCATCGTGGACACCCTGTAGGTGGGTGTATTACCAGCCCTAGAGGGGGCTCGGTGAGCGCTACGATAGCGCAGTGGCACCACGCGTGGCGTGTAGTGCTGACTCCTACAGGAGGGAGTGTGAGAGTGTCAGCCATGGGACGAGGTTACCCTAGGCCATGGCACTCCGGTTGACTCTGGAAGGCACATGACCAGTAAGGTGGGGGCTTGGAGGTGGTCACGTGTCAGGGTGAGATCCTACGGGACGGGTCGGGAAACGACAAGAGGTTTCTCGAAGGTGGTCATGGCCAAGGGCGGGGCAGCCACGACCCAGCAGCATATAAACTGGGTCTCCACAGGGACTGGGGTCAGCGTTGCTGTCGTCATCTGAAGATTTACGATCTACGTTCTATGTCCAAGAAGAAGTCACCAACACGTGGCCGAGGACCCCAGCTAGGTTGTAACTACTCCTGGTAACTAGCATAGTTAGCCTGGTGGTCCATCACCATAGGTTATCTGGTAAAGGGGCAGTAACCCCTTTGTGTTATGTGTTGGTGTTAATAAATGTGTTGCCTCCAAGAAGTACGTCTGCGACTCAGTTGAATCCACTACATATGTATGTTTAACTTATGTTGTACCGTACATAGTCAACCATGCTAATCAGAAGTGTGGGGGAAGGACAACAAATTAAAACACGAAAAAATGTGCTGCAGTACTTTTGGTGATCATTGTTCTATCAGCCTCGGATTTCTGAAACCAGACCTCGAGAACATTTTCAGGACTCATCCTTTGACCCTGACCTTGGCTTCAGGAGTTGTGACCTCAGTCCGAGGACCTCTACACTTCTAAACTGTCTTTTGCCTAGAGGAGCCAGACTTTATGGGCTTTGATACTGGCCTAGACCAAAACAGCCTTCCGGCCTTGGCTTCAGCTTAGCTTTATAGTTCCCAGTGTCAACCGCAGCCCGGTAGATCCTGGTATTGAATACAAGACTGCTGTAGTGGCAAGGGTTGATAGATCACACACATTTGTTAAACTCTTAATCCTGTGATGGCAATGCAGTAAATGAGTTCTGGAATACATCAGGAGCGGATGTTTCAGTGCATGGGTTTTCTCATATTCTTCCACATGCATAACAATCCTTGAAAAGGAATTGACCAAAATTGATATTTCAAGAGACTCTTCAACATATTCAGTGAGGATTACCTGGTCAAAAAAAATCTATATATTTGTGTGAGCTATGTGTTGTATATATTCCTGTGTATACAGAATGTCATAACAGTAAAAGGTATCTGTGTCACTTAGGGGGCTAATATACGATGAAATCGTTATATCAATGCATAATGTACATATATAATAATATACATTACGTATATAAACTGTGAATAACCCCACCAAAATATATCCATTGCAATTTTTACGAATACATTAACCCCCCTCCACCTCTGGTCTTCGCACCTGATTGGCTCACAGGTGATGACATCACATTCACCCCTCGATTTAAGACTGAAACAGGAGGATTTCTCAACACTCCTGGCTGTTGCCTGATGAGGCTGGTTGTAATTACTGGCGAAACATCGTGCTCGAATTGTAAATGTTCTGGGTTTACACTCCAACACACCGGGTGTGCTGAAGTCATCACTAATTGGCATGTTTTGTTTACAAACCTTGCTAATCGGCTGTGTCAGGTGGTGGCGGGTTTAACGACACATTTATATTTCCATGATATAACTAAAAACATGAGTAATTTGATCGTTTTAGCCTAGTTACTCATCCACAATAATTGAATACAAAAATGCATCCCATTAAATAAATGCTTTGCTTACTTTTTTGCTACTGAAATGAGCCAAACACTCTTATTTTCTTTGTATATAAACAGCATGCCTCTCATGTGGATAAAAAGGTCGATTGAAATGACAGACGGACTCGTTCTCTGACATTTCCTGGGGTTGTTATTTTGACTCTTGCTAGCCTCAAGAGTTTCGGATGTAAATGTATTGATACGAGTAACACAACTGGAATGTAATTGGGAAAACAGACAAACAACAAATACAGCTAAACATTTCAATTGTTGAATGCAAATTATAATTGGGTTCATGTTGCATCATAATCTAACAACATTCCTTTTCAGAGTTGAAAGAAATTACTTTTTCAATTAACCATAGTTACGTATGGACAGTTATGTATTGTGAAACATTTCAGATGAGGATTTGCATTCATTTACCGCTTGAATGCTACAGAATCTCTTAACGGCTGTACAAGATACATAACAAGTGTCAACTTTCACAAGGCCAACAGTGGGAAATGGAAGAGAGAGCATCATCATCATGATCAATGGGTAGATAGCCCGCAAGTGTCCAATGAACGTTTCGCCAGTTGTTTGAACTTTCCTCTGTATTGTGCCAATATGATCAAGCAGCGTAGTATTCGACTGCTTCGACATTACGAGAACAAGATTTTCTGACCTGGGGTTGCGAATCGCCGTAAAATAAATAATAATAGCGAAAATGTAGCTTTTTAATATACCGTCCACCTATGTACCGCCAATACATTAATATGGGGACAATTTATTAATAAAGGGATGTGCTTCCCACACTGTGCCAACAAGGTGGCATAACATATGCAAATGAATGTTTCTTAATATATACATACTTGGTAAATGAACACTGCATATGCCCATGGATACACAGGGGTGGCATTTTATTTATATATGCTATGCTACTAACTTTATAAAAGTACATATTCTTACAAAATGCTTGTCCATGTACATATTCATATTCAGGTAACGATGATTATTGTGGTCTATTCTACTTATGGATACTGGTGCTTGTACATCCACAAGTACGCTCTGTAGATGGGAATATTCAATCCTACTGATCTTTGTGCATGCAATAAACATTATATAATTAACATTTATGTCGGTGTTGCATATTCTGTACTGTTATTTGCGCAGCCTCAGATTAAAACGCAGATTGTAGAATATGCTTACAATGGGATTTATTATGACTCAAGATGTGGTTTTCCATATTCATAATGCAAAATAATCCAAATTGATTTTAATTGCAGACAAAGAATGGGACAATATTACATCTATACAATGCTAAATGTTTGAATTGTTGCACAATTATTTTATTATTCAATTTCTGACTAAATTTGTATTTTTTAGTGTTAATTCACAGTGTTACAGTTCCCTTTTATTTTTCCAATTTCTACAAAAGCATTTATAATACACATATCTAGGAACAGAAAAGCTATGTTTATTTTCTCCCTTCTTTGTGTACACGTCTTATCTTTCTTCCACGCGTTTGTCGCACTCATGTGGGGTCCAGTCCTTAACCAACCTTCTCAATGCTGCCCTGTCCTGCGCCACAATGTACGATCGTATGCATGTGCTGTATTCTAAATTATTTTAAAACACAGCTGTGCTTGCCGAGTGGAGATTCAAATAATGTGTTTACTTAAATAGTGCCACATTCAGGTATAACACCAGTGCTTGTACTTCTGAGTTTAAGGTTTCAAGTTACAGATAGCTTTGGGTGTAGTATCTCCCTCGACTTAAAACAATACTGTCATTGGCAAGCCTACGTTTAACTTAGCTGTATCCCTAAAATATTCTTTAAAATCCCATGTTAAAACGACTTCGTTGTGCCTGTTTTGCAGCAAAAAAAACCCATTTCTAATCGGATTTAAATGAGCCCATGTCTTTCATCATCATTACGGCACATGCTGAGAGGGCCCAAGATACGATCCTCCACCCCTCCCCTCCTGCCTGGACGACCCCTCCCAGCGAGCTCGATTATACCCAGCACGGCAAATCTAGCCCAAGGAAATGGATCTGCTCGGCCTACGAGTAAAACATTGCAGTATAACTATTATAATTATTCGTGCACCCATTCTTCCGATTGTCTGAAATTATTTGCACGTTTTTCCCCATCCTGCATTGCGGGACAGCTTAATCCACAAACGTTTTGCAGTTAAAAGGAATCGTGGCCGTGAATTAATCCTATTTGTAGTAATTTTCACGGTTAAGTGGAATAGATTCACGGATAACATCTTGGATTAAAGCATGTTATGTTTGTCCCCCACATGACCGTCGATAAGACTAGTTGTGCTGTATGTGCTATTGTCAATAAACAAGATGACCTACGACAATTAGAGCAAATTACCAAAGTATGTGTTATTTAATGTAATAAATACAGATTGATCCAGTTATCCTATTCAATGTGTAAGGGTTAGGCCTTGCGGCCAACCCTGTGTCTATGTGTGGGGTAGCCTGCCAGAAGTCTTAACGACTTCACAGGCAGGTCAAGTTAAAAATGAGCAGAGCCACTGACAACCGACTTGGTCGGAGATGCAAACACACCAATCTGAAGGCATCGGATCATTCAAATCAAATTGGTGCAAAGGGAAGAGGCGGAAGGATTAAAATGATTAATGAGGGACAGTTGATAACCGTTGAAAAAGGGGGATTGTAAGAAATCCGAGAACCCGCTAGAAAGGGGGGTACAAGATATAAGAGGGGCCCGAGAGAGAGAGAGCTCGGGCACATTCTGGAGTGACGCCTCTATAAGTATGGTCTCTATGTGTTTGCACATTATCTGCGAATAAACCATACATTTGGGCTATACTTACCTCGTCCGAAGTTATTTTCAAATGTACCATTGCTATCCTGTGTAACAATCTTGATTTGAAGCTAATGGATCCTTCTTCTTTGGTTCTTACGGTAAAGTCACGTAGAATGAGAATAAAATAATAAAATAAAATAAGACAATAAAATTCTCACGACGTTTCGGCCACAACACAAGTAGCCTTTTTCAGGTGAAAGAACAGAACTGTCGGGACGACAGAGCTTCAATGTTATGGCCGAAACTTCGTGAGAATTTTATTTTATTGTCTTATTTTATTTTATTATTTTATTCTCATTCTACGTGACTTTACCGAAAGAACCAAAGAAGATGAATCCTTGCAGTCACGAAAGCTTTAAATCGAAACTTATGGATCCTGTGTAGCATTTTAAAAAATGTTGCCTTCACGATTTGATATTTACCCATGTGCTCTGATCCGGCCAATCATAGTGCTGCTGCACGTGCAACCAAATAACATGTTTAGGACAAGGCCGCATGCTGCAGGGCTCACATGTAATTTTATTTGACCTATTTTGCAAGCTCTGATAAATGGAGCAAAGACAGAATTGTTATAGCAATACCTTTACCGGAAAGTTTCACTGTTTAACTTCAGCTTAATAGCTTTCTATTGAAACATGTTGTCAGGTTTAATTAGGATAAACATTACATGTAAGACAAATTAACTGAGTTACAAAACATTTTGTGAGAACATTGCTTCATCCTAAAATAGTTCCATTATTTCATTGACTTCGCATAATGTCTGATAGTTCTTAATTATGATTAATATCAGCAGCGGAAGTGTGGGTCGACTGGTTAGAGTACTGTGCCATGAACCTGGCGATCAACGTTCGATTACGAATGACCCACTGGTGAGTGATATCTCAACTGGTCTCGAGCCCGCTTTGCCAAATCCACAATTGCTCGGTGTGGTGAAATATGGTCAAAGAATTACTGAAAGGCGTATAGAGGCTGGTGTGGAGAGGGATGGTCTTCTGTTTACTGTTATATAAATACAATTTGCATTCAATGCATGTGCTCCATTTTTATGACCGACAAAAATATTTTGCTGTTACAATGTCAATACACACAAACAAAATTCTGAGCTGCATGTAGATAACATGCTCTGATAGTCAACCCTAATTATGACACTAAGATGAATTGACAAGCATGAATACAGTTTTGAGTTGTGTGCTTGTTGACTCTAGTCTGTCAGAATACAAATATATCCATAGCTTGCCAGCATAGTATGATGTAGATTTCAGTTACCCATAATGATCAGGCCCATTTTTGTCAATCCACTGCTGGTTGAGGACCTCCACAAACCATGTGAGACATGGGGGTTATTTGAGTGTACTTCATCACTGCTCGTCAGCACGAGTTGGTAAAGGCGGGGAACATAGATGTCGGGGCATAGTAGAGTGCAACCATGGATCTTGCTGCAATGTTGACAAGGTAGCTCCATAGCATCCTATATAGCACCTGTCTTGTTCGCAAATATCACATATTCAAGCACTATCCAGGATTAGCCCTGCTTTGCTTCCAAGACCTGACGAAATGCAACATAATATGCCAGGGGTGGTCAAATGGCAGCTAGCAACCTGTGTGCGGCTCCCAGGCAATTCGAGTGCAGCCCAATGCAACTTTCATTCAAACAGGAAACATGTGCAGAATAAGCAGCCCCGTTACACTTGCTGCTGTCAGCAGAGTCAGCCACGAGTACTCCTGGGGCACTCCTACATATTTGGTTTAACACGTAGGCTTTCGCGACCAATATCATCCATAATACAGGTTTTATGGTCCTACATATTTATAAATTCAGGACTTTAAAGTGAAAGATTTTGTGATGCGGCTGATAGGGTTAGAAAGTTTGACCACTTCTATAGTGTATAATGTGACTTCAAGAAAAAAATCTGAAGAAAATACAATAAAGAAATATTTATATTAGTATGTGGAGTCTCACATTAATTGTGTAGTGAGAGGATCAGTGTTTGGATATGTAATATTATTAAGATAAATAATAATTATTGTACTCTGACTTATGCTTCTCATAGCTTCCAATGGGAGTTTAAGGGTGAGCTTTTTGCAAGAGAAGGTAGGGAGAGTAGAATCTTAATTAGGATGAGGCTCACAGTGTGAACTCTGGATCTTGTTTTGTTTAAAAGTTTTCAATTGTGTAATTCGGTTCATGTTCAGTAATTTAAAAAAAGTTATGCATTCAAAGTGGGAATTTACATGCACTTTTTTAGCTTTGCAAAAAAAACACTTTGTTCTGCAGAATATTAAATTATTTGATCCCAACTGAAAAAAAAAACATCTATTCTACATTTTGAATGGAAAGAAGCCAAAACCATCGCCATTCTGAAGCCCAGGAAGGCGTAAGACTTTTTCCTCCAGCTACAGGCCAAGATCCATCCTGTCCTCCACTTCCAAGCTGACGGAATGTGCCATGCTTGCCCCATTGTCGACTCCCAACTGCCTCTCGAATGAGCTGGATTTCCAACTGGCCATAGCTGCTGCGAACAAGATCATTGCACTTCACCACCCTCATAGGAGTTGGTTTTCAGCGTCAAGAGAAAACTGGCACGGCAACGATTAACCTCTCTGCTGCCAATGACACTGTTTGGTATCGTGGCCTGCTGCTGAAGTTAGCCCAATATCATCAGATGTCGTTTTCCTGGAAAGAATCGATACGATGCTCAGCAACACGCCTCACTGGTAAACACAGCCGCAAGATAATTATCAACAATTGTCTCCCTCAAGGCTCGGTACTAGCACTGTCACAATTGAACATATATAGGTGACCTGCCGCAAGTGCTCTCCGTCTGAATAATCGTGCAGCAGATGCCACCTTTAATATGTCCTTCTGGGGTAGTCCAGTTTGGTATGATCCCACTCTAATATATCTACGGGTCATCATGGATATAAACCTGACCTTCAAGACCCACATTAAACAGGAACAACCTTGGGTGCATCAGCTGATGTGCTTGTCTCAATTGGTGCTCGACCAGAGGACGCCAAAAGGCTTTTGAGACGAGGCTCAAAAGAAAAGTAAAGTCACGTAGATAAAAAATAATCACGTTTCGGAGGCAACACAAGCTTCCGTCTTCAGGTGCAGATAAGTGAAATTCCTCCCCGTAGAGGGCATTAATTATAGATTTGAAGCTTTCGTGACTGCAAGGACTCTTTGTTTTTTTCGGTAAAGTCACGTAGGTAAAACATAATCACGACGTAGAAGACGGAAGCTTGTGTTGCCTCCGAAACGTCGTGATATTTTTTTACCTACGTGACTTTACCGAAAAAAAACAGAGTCCTTGCAGTCACGAAAGCTTCAAATCTAGAAATATAAGCATTGTCTTTGCAACTGATTGGCCTCCACCAGAGACAGGTTTCGTTCTTAATTTTCATACTTTGATACTGGCAAAAAGGGTCCCATGATATGTCACTATAAATTAATAAAGTATGTCAGTACAATTTGCAAAAGTTAATCGATTCCTGCGAATTTTTCAACACTAAACGCAAACTTGGGTAAGGCAGCTAAATAACAACAAAGGGCCCCAGACCACACTAACTGCAGTGCTGTAAGACCAACTACAAGGGCGCAGCAGGCTTTGCTCGTTATCTATTTAAACGTAAAACTTGGTTATGCACCACACAATGTTTTTTTTTAATATTAACTTTTTTTAATGCAAAGGTGCAAATGCCGTATATAACTATTAGACCGTTAAAAACAGACATAGCATAATAGTTTTGCTACCTTTATTTAAATGATCGATTCTGAGGGAACATTGATAAGTTAGACTAAATCGTTATATAATTAACGAAGAATCAAAATAAAACTGTTGGGTTACATGACCCAGCAGCAGACATTCCATTTAAATACATGTATTTATGGTCGGGGGAAAGGAATGGAACAGTTTTTCACACACTGTACTCCAAACCTGTGGTCAATTCTCAGCCACGATGAACATCGGTGATGAGTAATGTCTAAACCATGTCCGTTTCCTTCCCTTCATCAACCCGCACTGACTAGTATGGTGAAGTTTGGTCAAACGAACTCCATGACTGACTTGGCATGAGGAGGCCTCCGTCTAACGGAGAATTTACAAACGGCTGTACATGATTACTTAATTACGAATGCATTCAATTATAACATATTGAGGGAATTGTATATTTATGCCACCAATGTTCGCTGATAATCATTGCAATATGTTGTGAGCTTTCCATTGTTTTCTTACATTATGCTTTGCAATTTCTAATTACAAGCATATTTTTGTTTAAGAGTATATGCATACACTACATCATCAGGCATTGTATCTGTATCCACTGCTGGATGAAGGTGACAACACTCAAGATTTTGCAATGCCACCATGTATCTCACATCTGTACGTGAGCTGTTCTCATTGCTCCATCTCCAAAGTGGCCCGTGTTCTCAGGCACGTTCTCTCATTCTTTTTCTTCTACCGTACGACTGATGTAGATGCAGAGAAACAACTACAATTTCGCATTCAGGTGGTCAAGCCAGATAACCGGGTCAGGAGCAGTTGAGTGTATCGCCGTGATGTCTCCTTTACAATTTGTGGATCGGGCATTGCATCGTTATATGTTGTAAGGTCTGTTCTGGATGACCGCAGTCGCAACACTGGAAGGTTTTTAATGCTCTCTTTTGCGCATCAGGTATCCACATCTGGTTTGTGCGGTGGACGCAATTTAGGGTGGACCATGAGCTTCGTGGAAGAACAAACCCAGGGATCTTCTGCCTTGCATCTTTCACGACGTATCTTTCACGACAAGGTGTTCTCTCATTCAGGCTGCCATTGTGTCACTATTGCCATCCATCGGCCGTCATCCCTTCAAAGGATGCATTCTACCCAAGGCCACTAAACTTTTATTCATAATCAATGTCTCAGAATTTATTTTCTAAGTCTAAAAAAAACTATTTCATGGTACAATATTTAATTTTATATCTGGAGCATACAAAGCAGTGTCAGGTACAGCAGAAGCTGCATTATAACCACGCCCCTTGGAGCAAGGTCAGATGTACTCACATCCGAAGTAGGGTGCTTGTGTCAGAAGTATTCCTTTGCCTTCCCCTATACCACTTCAATGTAAGCATGTGTTGCTTATGACACATGTGCTTATATACAGTTTGCTTATATCCAGACTGTAAGATAAATCCATCTTATTTTATTACAGAAAATATTTACACAGATATGTATAACGCCCACACTCTTGTTTGAAAATTCTTTAATGCAGAAATTGTAAAAGCTTTCAGATGCACAAGCTAACAAAGCGATATATGTGTAAAACAATAAATGTCCCAAATCAGCAATGCAAAGCGGTTAAGAGGCGCTGGGCACTTTTGTTTTATGGTAATTCATTTGTGTGCTTTTTATGTTCTAGACTTATATTTATTGCTTGATTTAACGGACAATGAAAGGTCCAATTAAAAAGTTGCACAAGACCACCTCTATTTAACCCAGATTGAAACATGCACACAGGGGTAGATGCAGCCTGGAGGTTTGCAGACAGATTTGTGGCAATTTAAATATTTGTCTTTAAAAATACTACTTTGCCGAGAAAAAAAAATCAGCATTTCAAAGATATATTTTCTCATGGGTATCGTAGGGATGATACCATAGTGCATTCAAATTTAAATGTTTAGCCTTTCCAGTTTTACTGGGTTTATTTTACATTGAATATGTCCTCTGGGTATCATTGCATACTAGAGTATTCTATAGGGCAAAATGTACGTTTACTACAATTTATATTACAATTTGACTCATCTTAATTCCAGGCAAAGACTTACAATATGCACTATTAACACGAGGGAAAGTAAAGTTTTACATTGGCAATTTTAGTTTTACATTGGTCAAAGAAAGTTATACTGAATTGCCATTGGCCAATCTCATTAATTCTTTCGAAACGAAGTGACGTCACAATGTTTTTTTCTTCCTTTTTTTCATGCCATTACCTATCTGGTCATCCTATATTTGTTGCAAACGTTATTTCTTTTTAAGACGTCATATTTCTTTCATATCAGTAATTCCACAAGCCGCTGAGTAACATGGTAGAAGAGTAACAACGCGTTGATGCATTGACAAATAGTAACCATTATGCTCAGGTGACATGCGTAGAGGTATTATTATGCACTCCCCATGCTGTCAGCCGGTAGTATCCCACACGTGTCAATAGGGGGCGGTAGCGTGACTGAGCCGAGTGTCAGGGGACTATGGCCCAAGGGATCAACGGTAACCCCGATGGGAAAACGGATCCTGGGACACAGACCCCAGACCCCGGCAGGGGGGCTGGCGGATGACGTCACCCTCCCAGGACCTGGTGGAAGGTCCTGGAAGGAAGGCGTGGCTGGGGCGGAGGAAGCCACGGTCCAGGCAGTCGTCGTCCACCCGAAGATCAAGAGCCTCCTGAAGAGAAGAGCCCGATGGGCAGAGCCGTACCCCTGCCTAGGGTCGGCTCTAGCTTCTATACCAGTGAAGACCAAGCTTTACTCAAGCAGGGTTAGAATAGTCAGTGAGAGGCGTATCAGGTGTAAGGGGCCGTTACCCCTTTATGTTAGGGATTATTTGTTAATAAAAATACGTGTTGCCTTAGAAGCGACTCTCCTCTAGTTATTGACCGAACTACACATGCATAAATCCTTGTGTGTAAGAATATATAATTTTGAAAAACACATTTTTAATGTAGTCTTATCAAATGGCGCCGTGCAGCCACTAGAGGTGCTACAATGCATGACAGTGATTAAACAATATACAGTATCGGAATTAATATCTCAATTCCAATCACAACTCTCAAGTCACGACATTGCATCAAATCAGGAGGGGAGTTAATACATTTAGGCCTGGTAAATGTGTTGTGGCTAGCCTGTCAAAAGCATGATTATAATTCCCCTCTGTCACACAATTAAATGTGTAGTGACATCACGAACGTCACTGTGTGGTGCCGGCCCTAGCGAGGCACGGCGTGCGATGTACTCACATCGTGGACATCACGTATGTAGCGACATCGTGGATGTCACTGGGTAATGCCGGCTTTAGCGAGGCACGGCGTGCGATGTACTCACATTGTAGACATCACGTACATGTGGGTGTAGTACCAGCCCTAGAGGGGCTCGGTGAGCGCTGATCGAGAGCGCCGAGTGGCACCACGCTTGGCGTGCAGTGCTGTCCCCTATAGGTGGGGGTGTGAGAGTGCCAGCCATGAATGGGGTTAATGAAGGCCATAGTACTCTGGTTGATCCTAGAAGGCACGTGACGGGTAAAGTCTACACAGGTGCCCCAAGTGGGGGGCTAGGTGTGGTCACGTGTCGGGCGAGATCCTGCGAGAGGATTCGAGAAGGTGGTCGTGGCCAAGGGCGGAGCCAGCCACGACCAATGAGGATATAAACCGGGTCCCCAGAGGGACCGGGATTTGGCGTTGCTGTTCTTATCCTGAAGATCTACGTTCTACATCCTGAAGAGTCACCAATGCGTGGACGCGAACCCAAGCTGTGGTCCGGTCCGTTGTAGCTACTCCCAGTGTAATTAGTGTAGTTAGCCTGGTGGTTACGTAGCTACTCCCAGTGTAATTAATGGAGTTAGCCTGCTAGTCCACCACCCTAGGTTGTTATCTGGTAAAGGGGCAGTTACCCCTTTGTGTTGGTATAAATAAATGTGTTGCCTCCAAAGAGTACGTCTGCGACTCAGTTGAATCCACTACAAATGCATTACGTAATATTTAAAACTGTATGTCTCTGTGATTGAAAAGTAATCTGTCTGAGACCTTACAGCCATTTACTGGTAAGATCACCTCTTCTGTACTTAGCTCACCTGGTATCGTCAATTAAAGACATCTCACTGTCCCCAGGTGATTTCCTTGTCAATTTCGATATAGTTTTCATCTTCTTTGGTTCTTTCGGTAAAGTCACGTAGAATGAGAATAAAATAATAAATTGATAAAATAAAATAACACAATAATATTCTACGTGACTTTACCGAAAGAACCAAAGAAGCTGAATCCTTGCAGTCACGAAAGCTTTAAATCGAAATTCGATATAGTTTCTTTGTTCACCAAAGTTCCTGTGCCTGATACCATTGCAATCATTGATGATTTGGTCCAACAAGGATTGAATGCTGATGTACCGGCCCTGGTGAGACACTGCCTCATCAATACATACTTCACCTGGAATGGAACATTCTACAAACAAACTTATGGCACCCCAATGGGTTCTCCCTTATCTCCGGTTGCAGCCAAAATTTTCATGGAAAAATTTGAGACGGACGCCATCCAGGCATCTACTCTATGCCCGTCCTTGTGCAAGCGGTATCTGGATGACACGTTTGTCATCTGGCCACATGGCCGACCGGCTCTAAACCAATTCCTCAACCACATCAATTCCATAAACCAGCCATCAAATTCACCATGGAGGTAGAAAAGGATGGCATGCTACCTTTCTTGGATGTCCGAATCAAAAAGTGACCAATGGCTCAATGAGCCATTCTGTATACAGGAAAGTAACCCATACGGACACCTACCTAAAACCTGATTCCCACCACCATCCATCCCAGAAGAATTCCCTCATCAAAACACTACACCATAGAGCTCAATGTATCTCCAACCATGAACACCTAACCAGTGAACTCAAACACGTACAGTGAGGGAAAAAAGTATTTGATCCCCTGCTGATTTTGTACGTTTGCCCACTGACAAAGAAATTATCAGTCTATAATTTTAATGGTAGGTTTATTTCAACAGTGAGAGACAGAATAACAACAACAAAAATCCAGAAAAACGCACGTCAAAAATGTTATGAATTGATTTGCATTTTAATGAGGGAAATAAGTATTTGACCCCTCTGCAAAACATGACTTAGTACTTGGTGGCAAAACCATTGTTGGCAATGACAGAGGTCAGACGTTTCTTGTAGTTGGCCACCAGGTTTGCACACATCTCAGGATGGATTTTGTCCCACTCCTCTTTGCAGATCTTCTCCAAGTCATTAAGGTTTCGAGGCTGACGTTTGGCAACTCGAACCTTCAGCTCCCTCCACAGATTTTCTATGGGATTAAGGTCTGGACACTGGCTAGGCCACTCCAGGACCTTAATGTGCTTCTTCTTGAGCCACTCCATTGTTGCCTTGGCCGTGTGTTTTGGGTCATTGTCATGCTGGAATACCCATCCACGACCCATTTTCAATGCCCTGGCTGAAAGAAGGAGGTTCTCACTCAAGATTTGACCGTACATGGCCCCGTCCATCGTCCCTTTGATGCGGTGAAGTTGTCCTGTCCCCTGAGCAGAAAAACACCCCCAAAGCATAATGTTTCCACCTCCATGTTTGACGGTGGGGATGGTGTTCTTGGGGTCATAGGCAGCATTCCTCCTCCTCCTCCAAATACGACGAGTTGAGTTGATGCCTAAGAGCTCCATTTTGGTCTCATCTGACCACAACACTTTCACCCAGTTGTCCTCTGAATCATTCAGATGTTAATTGGCAAACTTCAGACGGGCATGTATATGTGCTTTCTTGAGCAGTCCTTCACGGCGTAGTGTGTTACCAATTGTTTTCTTGGTGACTATGGTCCCAGCTGCCTTGAGATCATTGACAAGATCCTCCCGTGTAGTTCTGGGCTGATTCCTCACCGTTCTCATGATCATTGCAACTCCACGAGGTGAGATCTTGCATGGAGCCCCAGGCCGAGGGAGATTGACAGTTCTTTTGTGTTTCTTCCATTTGCGAATAATCGCACCAACTGTTGTCACTTTCTCACCAAGCTGCTTGGCAATGGTCCTGTAGCCCATTCCAGCCTTATGTATTTTATTGCTATTTTTTCTATCTACGTGACTTTACCGAAAGAAGCAACGAATATGAATTCCTGCAGTCACGAAAGTTTTAAGTCAAAATTGTATCTACATGTGTCTAAGATAATGATTTTCCAAACTAATTGTAGCAACTAAAGAAGTGGTTCTTAACTTTGACTGCAGCCTGTTCTCAATAGTAAAAAAAGTATAATGTTAATACATACATTAGTTTGATGAAACAAAGAGACATTGGTTTGATGAAACAAAGAGTTGTACTGACGTGCCCGTGTTTAATTTGTGTTTCGATGATTTACCGTCCCAAAAAATCTGGCCATGTTTCGCACCCCCAGAAAGGGCATCTCGCATCCCCAGAGGGTGCGTGCACTCCAGGTTAAGAACCACTGCTCTAGAGTGTAATTATCTCCAGCAGCCCAGCAGACAGCTTTAATAGTTTTTGAGGGAATTACAAAATCGCTGTCTCGTGACGCATTCCCATGCCATTTATGTACGTGCGTTCACCTCGGGATTTATGGTTTTTCAATTATTCTTTTTTTTATTACCAATTGTGAGATCAATGTCTGTTCAAAAGCCAAGCCGTGTGACATATATGTGAATCCACTACTGACAGAACACCCATACTCCTCAGCGTGTCACATCCCTGGAATCAGACACAGCTCAGCTTCCCGTGGGGGGTCAATTCTTTGAGCTTCTCGTATGTCAAATGGAGAGCTTTAGTTGCTGCACAGCAGTTTGGACATGTTTACTTTGGTGCAAACACTATATAGAAAGTTTGTTTTTCATGTATAGTTTGTATGTGTGTGCAGTATTAGATGACAGTGAAATCATTAGTACAATTAGTTTCTTCCTGGGACATTAGAACCACATTATTTGATGAACTGCATCCCTTCCCTGTGATTACGCCTCTAAAACCACTCGGCCAACATATATTTAGTTACTTTTAAGACTACCCTAACTGTTGATAGGTCGAACGGTATATTTTTAGGCAGAAGGTGTAATATTTGTGTTTGCCTCTTTTTCTCATCATTGCTATGCCATGAATTAGCATATAACATGCGCTATATAAGTAGCATTGTTGTTTAGGAGGTTAATGGTGATGGTGCTCATGGGGGGGGGGGGGGGGGGGTGTGAGTACTTGCCAGGCTTTTGAAGGCACAGTTGAGACACTACAAGACCACGTGGCACACTGTGTGGAAAATAACATTAATGTCGCATGTATCTGTGTGTTTTTTATAGGTAGATGTGGGAACTCTCAATCGCAGAGTACATATGCTTTATCTTTGACCTAAGTGCTGTATATGTTGGAGTGTATGTGCATGCCAGATGTGTATCACCAGCTCGGCGCAGTTGTGTCTATTAGGGGAAATTGAACATATACAAAGGTGCAGCCCTGTATTGCTCAATAGCGCCACTGCTGCCAAAAGGGCCTCAGCTAGAGAGGCGATTCTCGGAGAGTGCTCCCTTTCTAAAGGGTATTTTGTCTACTCTTCCATACCGGTCAGACGTCTTGGAAGAGGTGGTAGTATCCACACTTTACCCCCACCACACTCGACCTGCAGATCAACCGTGGTTTGCTCCATACTGCTGAGTGCACAGAGGCACAAGAGGGTGCCCCATTATTTCGACTGTCGCACCAGGAGGAAGAACTAGTCCGGTGACCGTCGGATCGCAAGTCGAATGTGCGAGCCATTACACCACGGCAAGCCTCCCTTTATTATTTAACGGATGTGGATCATTATCTTAAACCAGGGGTCGGCAACCTGCAGGCTCCGGAGCCGCATGCAGCTCTTTAATGACTGCTTTGTGACATTTATTTATTAAGGGTCGTCTCGTATTCACGTGCATTGCGGCACTTAAAATATATGGGTTTTTTTTTTGTTTTAAACCGACTTCAAAACCAAAAATGGCTCTTCTTGTCATGTTGGTTGCCGGCCCCAGTTTTAAACCCATCTACGACACTGGCACACAATGTCATACCCTTATTTAATACTGTAATGCCAAGTGCCCCTTTTTGACCCAACAGTTGTAAGCATGCGGTGGAGGCGTGTGACACTGTCCCTATATTGTTCGGCAACTGAATATGGCTCTTAAGCTAACATCCATTGACACTATAAGCACATGTGGTAAACTGACATAACACGTTCATTTACATGTACTGTACTGTATGGGTTATTTTTTTGTCGGACACAAGCACAGGTTTTATAACGGGCACAGATGAACGTAATGTTGGTGAATTATTATATGTAGACGAATGTAAATCACCCATAAATCGTACTTACAAACAGTTCAAGTTTGTGGCGTGATTGGTTCTGGATGACTCGGGTATCTTGTGTCTATCATGAGGGGTGTTTAATAAAAGGCTGAATCAGCAGTATGGTAAACAAGAAGGATAACCAAGCAGCCATTGTGTATTGGTAAATGTAAAGGAGAAAACATCTCACCTAGCAGTTGACTTTCAGGAATGAATAATTAACTTGGAAAGGGTACGTAGCAGGGACATTTTATGAATGCAAGGGGAATATGTTTGAGTGTTGCGGAAGGAGACTTGGAGATGCTGACCGAGCAAGCTCTGTGGCGAGGGAGACAACTGGGGGAAAGCACATGGAGAGGGGGGTGTAAAGGTGTCATGCGGACTGGTTTGAGAGGGAGAGCCGATATGAAGATATCCTGTAGCGATGTGTGAAAACACTGGAGAGATATTGAATCGGAAACGGTTGTGATGATGGGAGTCACGGCGAGAGTTTTATAGCACTACAAGATTGCAAAACATTGTTAGCGTTAATAAGATACAGTTATAGGTTCTCCACTGTGGTAGACATTGCTTAACGGGGTGTGCTGAGGCTTGAGAGGCTGCACAAGCTGTGGCCTGATCTGCCTCCTTCAGTACCATAGTAAGCGCATCCCTATGTTAGACGCTCCACGGTACCTAATGCCAATAATTACTAATAAAGTCAACATGGTTATTTCACAATACTCATTGGTTTTTACGGTAAAGTCACGTATGTAGAAATAAATTAAAATTTTACTAAATTAAATGAAAATAAATCACGACGTTTTGAACGCAACACAAGCGATCAGCATCAAGTGGAGATGGGGTAAAACACATAGCGTGGGAACACATAGGGGGACATCACGCATATAGCATATATGTGCTATGTGCGTTCGAAACGTCGTGATTTATTTTAATTTAGCAAAATTTTATCTTATTTTTACATACGTGACTTTACCGAAAAAAAACAATGAGTATAGTAATTTCTGCAGTCACGAAAGCTTCAATTCTATATTATTTCATAATAGTTTATTGCATCTGCTTTTTAATATATTATCTATCTTGTGTTCACATCAGGAATAATTTTATTTACTTTGAGAATGGCAACACGTTTGCACTTTTTAAAATGCCTACATTTTTTTCTCTCCACTTCTTGTTTCTAAAGGAGCACAATGAGTGACCAAATGGTGCCCTATATAATCCCTGCCAAGTGTCGAAATCCATTGTTCTCTTTTAAGTGAAAAATAACCTTCCCAATTGTGAAACGCGATCACGTATTACAATCACGGCATTAAGTACCTGTGACTGTTTATGTCATACACCGACCTTGTGATGAGCCCTGCTCGACAAACCATCACACCGGGCAGATTGTGTCAATGCTCTGAACCAGCAGCACCAAGTCGCTTACCCATTCTCCCCCTAATCATTTTTGTAAGTTGGAAAAACTGCAATAAGATCGTGCATTAACGTGTGAACATGTGTAGTGACATCGCTGGATGTCACCATGCTGTGGGTGCAGTACCGGCCCTAGAGGGGCACGGTGTGTGATGTAGTGACTTCGCTGGATGTCACCATGTTGTGGGTGCAGTACCAGCCCTATAGGGGCACGGTGTGTGAAATTGTGACTTCGCTGGACGTCACCATGTTGTGGGTGCAGTACCGGCCCTAGAGGGCACGGTGTGTGTCTGCCGACCTACGGGGAAGGTCAGGTAAGGCCATAACACTGGTTGACCCAGGAAGACACGTGACCGGTTTGAATGGCAGGGGGGCCCCCAAGAGGGGGTTAGGAGGGTCACGTGATTCGAAGCCAAGTTCTTCCTGACGGTTCTGGAAGGGGGGCGTGGCCAAGGGCGGAGCTGGCCACGCCGGAGAGAATATAAGCCGAGTCTCGAGAGGGATCGGGGCTGTCCGTCCCGGGAAAGAAACCCTTTGACTACGATCTCCGTTCTTGCGAGTCTTCCAGCACGTGGACCCGGGCAGTATGTTGTTGGTCCCGGGTCCAGAGTAACCAGTGTAGTTAGCCAGGGTGGTTACCACCCTAGGTCGTTGTCTTGTTAAAGGGTGAAATCACCCCGTTGTGTTGGAACTAAACGAATGCGCTGCCTCCAAGTCTAAGAGTGCGACTCAGTTGAACAGACTACACATGTACAAACCCATGCATAATACACCCTAATAAAACATTACTCCCCCCTGAAAAAAATCTAATTCTAAGAAAAAAAGAACTTAAGTAAGTACGTCGTGAACACCCACAAAAATACAGCTTTTGTTTTAGCTCATAGGAGCTGGAATTATCGAGCCTCGACATGCCCCAGTTGTTTGCTCATCCTAATGGTATGTGACACGGAAATTTCTAAGTAAGAAGCACAATTCTTAGACTTTGAAAACTGCACCGAGAACATGTGCGGAATTGAATGTCCTCTACCATGAGAAAAGAGATAGGTGCACTTAATACAAGCGTGCACATGCAGCGTGCGACCTCAGGACAGTTAAATTAAGTCAGCAGACCACCGTGTTCGGCTTGGCTTTGCAACCTCAAAGTTTCCCTTTGTCACAATTTGCACAGCGAGCGCTTGCCGTCGCTATGGTCCCTTCGACTGCTTTCATTGTTGCGTCATTTACAAATGATGCACGTTTACTGGCATTCCCGTTTGTGCTGCAAAGTGTTTTTTGTGTGTGTGTGTTCCTAATGTTAATGAACCATTGAAGCCAAGTTACAAGACAGCAACAACAATGTAATTGTGAGCTTTAATTGCAAGTCGTATTTAGAGCATCCTTTATCACGTGAAAATGAGATCTGTAAAGCAAGGTAATTCAGAGGAAGGACAATAGGTTAACAACTTAACATTCAATTACTGTATCATACATTGAATGAATATACTGTATACTTCTATATATACACACACATACATATAAAATGGATTTTAACTGTCTCGTGAATCAATATCCATACTTTCGTTTGGTTGTATGGAAAAGGGAATAGTTGATTTTAAAACTATCCATTAGAAAAACAAAATCAGTACAGTAGTAAAGAGTTTATATTCTTTATATTGTTAAAAACGGTTCGTTTTGGCACTCTTCAGATGGGAACAAATTGAGGTTGTAAATGTACAATGGATTGTTGAGCAATAAATAATTAGTTGAAAAGTTGAATGGAACTGCATTAAAATACTTTGTACTTGATAAAATTGTACGACAGGGACTACTTTGACCCTATGTGTCGCATTGCCTGCTGCTGCTCAATCATAAATGGCAGAGACAATGGTGTATACTCTTACTTATTCTTTGTTTTTTTCGGTAAAGTCACGAAGATAGAAAAATAATAATAAAAGTAAAAAAAGAAAGTGAATAAAAAAATAATTAAAAATGTTCTTCTATCTATGTGACTTTACCGAAAGAACCAAATAATCTAAATTACTGCAGTCACGAAAGTTTTAAGTCAAAATTTATACTCTTACTTGGATGAGAACATTTCCCCATTTTAAATGGTCAATGTTTGATGACTATTGAAATACAATTATGTTATTGTACATGCAATTATCAGAATTAAAAATTGCAGTAACACCAGGGCCTAATTTTGGCCAGGTCCGCTCCGTTCTTCTGCCTTGAAAATGTGTTTGCACCCGGCACACCACATCCAGTACACCTATCCTTCTGGCTGTGGATATTAGTCACATGCCTACTACTCTAGTCTACCAGTGAGCCGGAAATTATGCAGTGTGAAATGAATGCCTGACTAACACTTCATATCTATGGCCATGTTTCTCCCTTCAAGCCCGTAGGATGCACCGTTACTTGATTGTAGCTCACATTGTTAGTATTTAAGTTTGATTTATTTACGTGTTGTCACACAACTACTGTGTAGTGTACAGAAAAATATATATTACATCAGATATTCTAAAAAGCATTTTCCCCCCTAAATAACAACTTTCTGTAATCTTTAGTAATAGCATTTGCCAATGACTAATGGGCATTCCTTGTTGCCATTTATTTCTGGCCCTTATGCATGCAAAGACGGTAACCTCATATTGGTAGTTGCCAGGATAATGAGCAATTTAATGTTATACTTCTGGAATGGGGAAGCTATCTATCCATGTATGAAATTATCTCCGAGCAAACAGTAATAATTGGGTGTCACACGATGCTAAGGTTACACCTTAAATTAAAAGGAAACCGTCATGTTGATAAAATGCACTATTATTCATTTAAAGTGTGCAGCGTATATGAAAATGTTCTATAAAATGTTTATGAAATTAGAACAGTTTCAGCAGTGGGCCACACGTTTATTTGGTTATTTTTGTACCAAAGGTAAATGGCCCATTAAATTTTATTTCATATGATCGATAAAAAAAGACTTGATGATGTATTCCACGGCCGTTGAGAAACAGACAGATCATTATTGTGCTTTATTATTCAACACTTGCAAAACAAACCCTTAAGGAGCATTTGAGCAAACACTATTTACATTTATACAGTATAAAGTAAGACCGGCTGGGAGATGCTGTAACTGAACCAAACACAGTACATTCCATGAATCTCTTTACCAGCCACAACAGTGCTATTTGTAAACAAATGGGAAATTAGAATCATACAAATAACAAATAAATGTAAAAAAACCCATATGCATTTCAAATTCTTACAGCAGCAGTGACTACATAAATAGCAACGATATAAATAATCAAACCATCAACACTAATGTCATCTGAAAAAAACTGCAGTGTTATGATGATGACGTGACCGACTATGTACTCACCGTTTGCGGTGATAGAAGAGTCTCTGCAGCAAATTTTACAAAGCAATTCCTTCTACTGTGCTGGTGAAATGCCCCGAGCTTTAATAGACGAAGGATGCAATAAAACAACACGAAGAAATACGTATGGCTGTTGATACGTTCAGGTCTGCGAGTCACGTTTTCCATTGCAGTGTGGCCCCCACACGCACAGCACACTGCTCACTTAATACACCAGCTTCGTTTTCTTTTGGTTGACGGTATGGCAGCATGCCTAAAAACAAAAAAAATCTACATTTCCAAAGCAATCATTTTCGATCCTTACTCGTACCAATGTGAAAGGTTTTCACGTTTTTGTATTTTTTTACAAAAAGCTCTTGCGCCTATCAAGCAGCCAAATATTTATAATCATATTTTGTTAAAATACATACTCTTCTCCGATCCAAGTCCTTCAAAATACCAAACATAAAAATGTTTTATCTATAGAGGAAAATTGTAGGTGATGCTATTGTCGTCGGCTTCGGCAATGGTGAATGTCGAAAAAGTCACCCTTTTTCGTTCGGTCGTTGGAGAGTTTAATGGGACATCGCCGTGGTATGGAATCATCTGGTCGTCTTTGTGTTTGCACGATCTGTACTCTCTGTTTTGGTAATTAACGTCGCTGGCTTGTGAGCTGCTGCCCTCAATCTGGCTGTATCCTTGACCACTGTCCACCACACTTGCTTGCCGGTAGCCGAGCGAGAATAGCGTTTCCTTCTTGGTTGTCCTCTTGCAAGTTCCCAACGAAACCCATTCTTGGGATGTATTGACCTCTTCCTTTTGGCTCGGTTGTCTCTCTTGACACTTGCGCTTGCAAAATACTTTAGCGCAGTTGATTAAGAAGAGCACAACAGCCAGGCTAAAGACTCCCAACAAGGTGTACATCCCAATCTGCAAATCTGACATGCCTTTGTGCGCGGTATTGACGTGAATCCCACGCTCGTTGCTTTGATCTCCTGAATCGGGGCCGACTGTAGAAGAAAGCTTTGGTCTAGCCCCGTTCTTGTTCATCGCAGGAGTTACAGCCTCCAACTCTTCGTCTGCCGCATTTTGCCCTGTATCGAGGTCGTCTGTTGTTATTATTTGCAGCCCTCGGTGGCTTCTGTCGGTGTACCCTATGGTTGTGATTTCATCAGTGTCAGTTTCCACCTCGTAATCATCATCCTGCTCACTGGGCAGCATGTCTAAAGCGCTGTCGTTTTCATTTAAATCTTCAGGGCTCTCCTCTATATCCTGGATGTCCCCTCCAAACCTCACTCGCACAAAGGCCTGGGACAACATCAGGGTCATTTTCCTCTTGTTTTTCTGGCAAACACTTCGGATGTTTAACTTCACCTTCAGAAGCCGCCCATTTCCTTCACCCTCTGCGATGACCACAGGCCACGGAGACTGCTGATCCTGGTCAACTGAAGCGATTTGCACGTCCAGCGAGTTGACGGCGAGGGTGTAGTCGTTAGGATGGTAGACGTTGAGAGGGGCCATAGTTCCATCGCTGTACTCCACCCACAGTGACAGGGCTGCTTCCTGTGTGGACGACATCCATAAACAACGTGAGATTTAAAATTGCGCCGTACAACATTTTTTTGACGATCTCATTTTTGAGTAAGAAATACCGATTGAGGAGATTTGGTGGAAGTGTTTTAACTTAACTTTTTACATGTAGGTTTATCACAACATGTTCTATTGGTGAACCCAGAAATGTGTATTTTATTTCGTGGTAATGGTAGACAAGCAACTGGTAAATCAACAGAACATGTTTGCCAAAATATGTGTCGTATCTCATCAAATACCATGCATCGTATGATACATAAGAGACAATTGGTAAGACAGAAAGACAGGTATGATGTACTAACCATTCATTACAAATAAAATGTTTTTTTTACTTGTAGCATTACATAGTGAGCTGAGAATAGGAACCAAAGGCTGAATCATAACAAAAACAAAAAGTAATACGTACAATTCCAACAACCCTGGAGACCTGCCGCACAGTGACAATCCTCAAATTAGTTTAAAGAACTTTAGCTGGTCTGTTGATCATGATTGTCAGCCAGTGTTTGCAGACCGCAACTTTATTTAATCGATTAGTTATCCTTTTATATTCTGGAGTGTTGCTCATTAAATGTAAGCGGTGCTGGTGAGGTAAACATGCCACTGCAACTTGTAATACAAATACAATTCCATCCCGTGTGTGTGAAGTTTGTTCAGTTTGTATGACATTTAATCCATGGGAACGTGATTACACAACGTATTGTTTTAATGCTTTATATCACTGCAAGTGCTTTCTCATTAAGATTACTCAATGGCCAGCCAGATTTGCATGTGTTAGATGACTCTACGTTTATCAGCAAACTATTATACAAATGGGATACTAAAAACAATATTCGTTGACCAAATATTCTACTTATTTTACCGCTGCATATTCATTATATAATCCCATATTAATACAATCAGCAGCCATGATTTGTCCACTGTTGGTTCAAGGCCTCCTCAAGGCGCTGCCATCTCTTATCCATCCACCTTCTGATTTCATCATTGCACCTCAACAGGCCTCATTTCATTACAATTGCTTTGTATGTTGAATTTGTTGTCCTTGTCACACACCTCCAATTAGCACGGCTGGCTACGTACGGTACAAAAGAAGTTCAACATACACATACAGTCGAGTACATGTCTTTCAGGCATGCTCCCTCCTTTGGCTGCCACTCCGCCATAAGTCTCAACCAATGGCGATCGTCCCTTTCAGTGACGTGTCCTGTCTAAACCCGCGTATTCTTTTTCATCCAGTATGCTGTCATTAGCTTGTGGGAATTCCGATGTCTGTCTCTTAGTGTAGTTTACAAGCAGGCGCTTTTCCACGTTTCATTTGATACTTTTTCACCTTCTGTTCCATTTTATTCATCCACATTTAAGATCATATGCGATGGCAGGCTATATATATATCACTGGTTATGAACCATCTTCTTTTTGTCACATTCGTATGTTGTTTTTCATGATTAAGTTTCGTTTTACAACCTGCTTCCATCTGCCTCCTTATTTCATAATTTGGATTTCGTTCTGCACTAAATAACTGCCAAATGTATACATAATCTCGTCTGTTTTCCAGTTGTCTTTCCCCAAAATAATATACATATATAACACCATCTGACATTAAATCATCTGCTGGCTTTATTAGAAAGTGTGACAGATAAAAAAAAATAAGGCAATACGTGTGAGTGTACGGAGCATATGATTTTAATACACCATTATAACAGCCGTAACAGTTTCAACGGCATTTCACGAGTATGGAAATATGCAAACCTACAAATGATTTAATTGCTCATATCAACACAGAAACTAAAGTTATTCTATCTGACTATGCCTCTTACATCTCATATTAAAGTTTGTTTCTCTTAGAGAATGTCATCTCACCAAATTGTTTCTGACTGAGCATGCGGCTGTTCGTGTGTAAACAAAGATCCACAAATGAGGCCATATCCTCGACCTAGAACTCATGCATATTTTTAGCAGGATGTTTTTTTTCTTATTCTTCAGGGGTGGTTGCATTATATCTTGACACACCACATTTCTATCCAAGTAACCCTGCGTTGATTGCAGCCATTGTATTGTGTGAGTGCCTCCCCCTAAGTTGACTGAACCTGAAAAAAAAACCCACCCACTGCTCCAAGCAGGAGGAAATGAATAAAGGCAGCCAAGCGTGCGGCTGCCGCTGAGCCACACACCCCTAGTGAGCTGTATCGTAAAACACGCGCGTCCTCATAGCACTCTACTGTCTGGTCCGTAAGGACTTATGATTCGGGAGTTCTTTATCTCGCCTTAAATCTCGGGAGCTTGAGTCGTATACATATCTGAGCATTAAAAAAAAGAATTACGTGGTGATCCCTGCATTATATAAACCATAATCTTAAAAATACAAAATGCTATCAATTCCAGTCTTAAACAAATTAAATCACATTTGAATGAAACACTATTATATATAAAACTAGCTTTACTACCCGGCTTCGCCCGAGACTTGGATTCTTGTCTTGGATTAATACAGGGCCGACGCGGATGGTGGGGGGGGGGATGCGTGACGTCAGCAGGCACACTCCGTGACGCCGCTTGCGGGTGACATCACAGATGTGACGTCATCGCTCACTTGCCGTGCAAAATATATCCATTATTGCGCCTCCCTCCCCCAAAATACAAAAGTCTATTTTTAGACTTTTTGCATTGTGTACAGTCTGGAAGCTACCCACATGCTAAACATTTCGAACAGACACACATTCACAATGTTCCCTTTTATATATAGATAACTATTGGCTTTTTAATTCCAAGTATAATTCTATTCATGCTTGCCACGAAACGACACACAATACCTTATTTGCTCACAATTGGCAGTATTACAACAGCTCAAATATGTACGTGACAAACACGAGTGACTTAAATAATCTCCAGAGAGAGTGAGAGTGTGTAATTACATTGATCATGCAATGCTTTAGAGTGAGATAAATGAAAAGTGCCAAGCAAACACACTGTCAAGATGAGTGAAGTACAGTATAACAACTTAATTATTCACGTTAAATCAAGATTTCAAAGTGCCAATTAGCGCTAATGGGAATTTAAAAGTGTAATATTATGTTATTAAGCTTAGAGGGTTGAAAATGGAAAGAGTGAGCAGACTCCTCTCTCTATTTTTTTGCAACCTTGTAGGGGCAAATAGAAACAGAAACATATAAATAGAGAATTCCTTGAAGAGAGCTGTTTTTTTTTTCAAATAGCGATAGGGAATGGTTGGTTCAATAGACATTAGGTAAAATACAAGTGTGAATTATTCAACAGCTAATGTTCGTAATCATTTGCTGAATTTACATGGGTTTATTTTATTATAACTTCCTAATGCTAACATCTTTTTGACAATTCATTTATGTGCTGTGAGAAAGAGGCATTGCTCAAAACGTTGCCGATTATTATACATTTCGATTTAAAGCTTTCGTGACTGCAAGGATTCATCTTCTTGGTTTTTTCGGTAAAGTCACGTAGAATGAGAATAAAACAATAAAACAAAATAAGACAATATAATTCCCACGAAGTTTCGGCCACAACACAAGTAGCCTTCTTGTGTTGTGGCCAAAACGTCGTGAGAATTTTATTGTCTTATTTTGTTTTATTGTTGTATTCTCATTCTACGTGACTTTACCGAAAGAACCAAGAAGATTATTATACATATTCTTAGTTTTTTCGGTAAAGTCACGTTGAAGAGAAACAACAAAATAACAAAATATATATAAAACAATAAAAAATTCTCACGACGTTTCGACCATAACTCAAACGGTCATCATCAGGTGTGTCGGTTTGATTCCGGACATACAATACCCTGGTGTCTACAAACTAAGTTGCCTCTGTGGTAGTAGTTACATTGGAGAAACCAAACGCCATGTCTCGGACCGCATTCGTGAACATAAAGCAGACCTTAAACACGGTAGGACCAACACCTCGGCCGTAGCAGATCATTGTTCTAATTCAGTAGGCTCACATGCCATTGACTTTTCCAAGACGGAGGTTCTTTGTAAGCCATCTGGCTTCCATGAGAGATTCGTTCATGAGGCTATCCACATATACAAGCACAGAGACAATTTCAACCGAGAAGATGGATTCTATCTTAGCAATCATTGGAAAGATTTGATAAATCATTTCAGTTCTTGATTTATTGTTCACGCTTACAGTGGCTTTCAGACAGCATACATTATTAAAAAATTTCGTCTCCCCCCTCCTCTTTTCAAAAAAAAAATAGATGGACTAGTCCTGGGCAAACTGCCAATCGCTGCGCGTGACGCCAACGTTTTTTTTTATAAATAAATAAATGTGCCGTTTTAAAAATAAATTTATGCAAACCGACACACCTGATGATGACCGTTTGAGTTATGGTCGAAACGTCGTGAGAATTTTTTATTGTTTTATATATATTTTGTTATTTTGTTGTTTCTCTTCAACGTGACTTTACCGAAAAAACTAAGAATATGAATTACTGCAGTCACGAAAGCTTTAAATCAAAATTATTATACATGTTAACTTTTTAAGGCAGTGTTATTGATGAATCTGTAGAGTATTTTTTCTGTTCAATTGCACTCGTGCACCACTGCCAACGCAGCATCACCAAATACAATGTTGTCTGGTAATGAATTCTTTTTGAAAACGTAGATTTTTCCTATGAGTGTGAGCGGACTTCAATACAGAACATAGCAACTTTCTAAAGGAATATATTTTTTGTTTAAAGGCACTAGGTGTTTTTTTTTCTCGGGCCAGCATTGACTTGGTGGCTGAGAGGTTATTCCCAAAACCATAAATATGCCTCTGATAACATTTTTTCGTACAAACCTTCTGCAGGGGACTAGCAAGCAATTTCCCCATTTTTCAATTCAATAGCACTCAATAAGTCTCAGTGTTATTTGAAAAGAAGAAATTATTAGTGCCGTTTTTTTCTGTGGAATAATATCCACAAATGGGGCCACTGATGTCAAACCTGATACGTAAAGGGACCCTGCAATAGGCATCAGAGAATACGTGTTATAATACAGCAGTTCCACCATTTGGAAGTGAGCATAGAGTTCAGGAGCCTTCACCAATTGGTAACCACGTATTAAACATTTCCATCGGCCTATTTTTGTTAAATTTTAATTTGTATTTATGTTTCAATGAGAAAGTAACTCAGATTTTTATAATATATATTTGTGACAGCTGTTATTAAATTTATAGTTATGCCACGGCCAATACATTTAACAATGCATTTATAAATGCAGTACCGTCTATTGCAAATATCCCTTCAGAAACAATCATTGCTACTGACAATGTTATAATCCTAATTAAATAAATAGCTTGAGGTTAGACACATAAGCTGCTTAATTCAAGAAAAAACTTACGTCCAAACTGTCAGATGGAAGAATGTTATTCTTAACACCAAACATTTGAAATGGTAATTCTTCGTGGAATTGTAAGCAGGCTTCCACAATCGTTTAGGATAATACATAATTGTATACGAGTTATTTACAATAAAAAAGTGTCTTCAGCAATTGTAATATAATTCTTATTAAATGGCAAATAGTAACGATGTCAGAAAGGTAAAAAAAAAACTCGATTGTGTATGTACTTGACACGCAACTCCAACCTCACACGCATCAATGCATTTCGTTTTTTTCCCCTAAAAAGTGCCGCTTTTGACTCAGCAGTTTTGCTCATGTTGTGTTTGTGAGCAGTCGACAAATTGTATTGCTTTTACTCCGAGCCTTCATTGCACAGTGGACCTTCAACCTCCAAGATTTTGGGAGTTAAATTGTGTATCGTATATCATTTCTACCACACAACCACTCTACTAATGGTTGAGTGTAGCTCAGCAAAAGTTATTACTCTCTTTCAATTCCAATCTTGGGTCCCAAATTCCCCATTTTTGAGGTTTTTACAAGCACTTCTTGGGAATTATTTCATCTAGGTATTATTTAGACACGACAGCTCACTGGGGAATTTTTTTTGCAGTTCCCATTTTATTCCTCCGATTTAGTACATTTTCCCCGTGGTAAACTCTGAAAAACTGTAAAAAATTGATTGTTTCATTAAATTGTAAATTGAACTTAGAGGGACATATGGGAAGTGTATGGTTAAAAGAGTATTGTACATGCATACATTTAAAAAGTGTCAGTATACACAGGTAGCAAATTAGTATTCAAGAACCTCCGTCCAATTTTATTCCACATATGCATTATTATGCAATTATTTCTATCTTATAAACGTAGATCTTTAAAAAAAATACAACTGTTTTATATATAAGAATAGAAGGCCAGAAAGATATCAATTAAATTATATGGCACATTTTCACTTGCATATTTTGTTTTTATGATATGCAGTTCACTTTATGACAGCCAGGTATGTTGCATTCCAACGGGACACATTAACGTGGGACAAAGGTTAAATCCACATGATAATACGTTTAGATAAATATCAGTTTGACAGGTCCTTGCCAAGCCTTGGACTATACATTTAGATATGATGCCTGTCATTATTTTAGTGTTAAATATTTTTTTAAATCAATATTTGTATTGCTTCTGCATTGGTGCTTTCTGTTATGCAGTCAATCATCTGGTCAGTGTGATCTACAGCTTCCAGTTTTGCATCTTCATTTGACGCCATGACCGTAACATTGCATGTACTCATAAGGAAGATAATAGCTTCGTTTAAAGCATTTAATAAGCCATTGAACCTTTTTCTTAACTATTGAATGCAACCTGTTGATCATGCGTGTACATTTTAATGATTGACTTTTGGGCAAGCTTAAAAAAAATGAACACAAAATTGAACTCCCTGCAAGTTATACTCATAACACCCAAAGACGAACAAGGGCATCAAATAGCTTTTTTGCAAAGTTGTGTAAAATGCACAGTAAAAAAAAAGATACCGTAATGGTGAATTAAACCCATTTCATATGAACCACATTTGCAATGGATGCACAGAATACTATTCTATCTGGGTTCCTATCTTTATTGGGCTTGGAAACTGGTGTAGTGGTAGATGATAGCTTTATTTATATTAAATTTTGGTCACTATGTTTAAATTGCTTGGGCTCTTAAACAACAGGCAGAGTAATTGCCTTATTGGGTTTTAGGATTAGGATTGTATTCCAAATAAATTTAAATAGTGCTTCCTGTGCAAGGCTCATGTTTTATGAATGATGAAGCCGATCATTGCATATTAATGTCACGCGTCCTGAGCTTAAATGCATAAGCATAAATGATCACATGAAATGCTAATATAATTATATATTTTTGCATAGGATTCAGGCAGCAAATATCCCCCAAAGGAACCTCTAGCATTTGCTACGTTTGACAATTTGGATATACTCTTTGGGTTTTCAGTAAAGTTCACGTAGATAGAAAAATAATATATCACGACGTTTCGATCGCAACACAGGCAATCGTCTTCAGGTGAGAGAGAGAAAGTTACTGAAACAAGGTCTTATATAGGCCTGAGATGGGAGTCCCCTCAGGGTAAGAGGGCGGGGCTAGAGATGGTCTCTCTGAGGCTGCGGAAGTCGCCATTGTATTGTGAGAGATTAGATTTGTTTTCACCTGAAGACGATTGCTTGTGTTGCGATGGAAACGTGGTGATTTTGATTTTTGTTATTTTTTCTATCTACGTGGCTTTACCGAAAGACCCAAAGAATATAAATAGAGATTAGCATGTCAATGATGCATCGGTGACAGAGCGAGTAGGACATCCAGCCTGTCAATACAAGACATCCAACCTAGTAATGCAACTCAGAGAGTCAGCTAACATTGGCAGGAAGGATGGAAACATCACAGCAGGTTAAGACTTTACCTGGTTAATCACGTCCTTCCAACGATTGCTCAATTTGTACACATCTTTTCGGTTGAAGTTGTGTCTTTGCTTATATATCTGGATGGTTTCATGAACAAATATTTGATGATAGACAATGGGTTTGCAATTTCATGTGAGCCCACAGCGTTAAAACAATGATCAGCCATGGCAGAGGTATTGGTCCTACCATGTTTCAGATCTGCCTTGTGTTCACGGACACGGTCCGAGACATGTCGTTTAGTTTCCCCAATGTAACTACTGCGGCAGACACAGCTTAGTTTGTAGACACCGGGGTATTGCATGTCAGGGATCACATCCTTCACAGATGGGATCAGATCACGAATTTTATGTACTGTGTTGAATCGAACCTGGATCTTGTGTTTGTTCATGATTTTCGAAGTAATTTTGGTAACCCCTGCTATGTATGGCAAGGTGATGGTTTGATTGGGTCCTCAGATGGTTCTCTCCCCAAGGTTGGGGTGACAGCTTTGCGGATTGTGTAGTCCGAATATCCATTCTTCTTGAGGGCTCGGTGTACGTGCTCCAGTTCACTGGCTAGGTGGTCCTGGTCAGAGATGCAACGGGCCCTATGGTGTAGGGTTTTGATGAGGGAATTCTTCTGGGCTGGATGGTGGTGGGAGTCAGGTTTTAGATAGGCATCCGTGTGGGTGGCTTTTCTGTAGACAGTGTCCCAATGAGCCATCTGGTCTCTTTTCGATGATGGCAACCAAATAACAAAAGCACGGAAAAAATATTCAAATATGTGCATGCATTATTTAATTATAATTAAGATATGGTTATGCATGTTTTTGTTCATGAATTCACATTTAATTGTGTATTACAGTGTCAAATGTCTAACCTGAGTCAAATGGGGTAACATTGATGAAGTCGGCTGTTATCTGTCTAAAGTGCACCAACATAAAATGCGTCTATAGTTTTCACGGGAGAAAATGCTCAAGCAATATGCTGAAATCTAATCAGGTATTCAAAGAGGCCCTTGAGGCAAGGAGGCCTCTACTCCATTAATGACGATCCTTCTTCCAAATGTCACAATCTCTACACAAATGGTCACACTAGCTGAATAAGTAATACGATTGGTTAACTTGGTATTTTGCTTACAAACACGTGACCTGTTGTTTCTAAGTTGTTAGCATTTACAGTACATCATTTATGGAACAAAAGAGCATGTCATAAAAAATAAAAAATAATGGTGAAAATTACAGCCCATTGTGAATCCACTGCTGAAGGAAGGCCTCTCCATGCAATTTCGGTCATGCGGCTTGCATGTTTATCCTAAGGTTGGAATCAAAATCAGGTGAATGTGTTTATAGTGCAGTGTGCTAACCACTTTGCCACTGCTTTCATCCCAGAGTATGGTAACTCAGCTGTAAGCCTACTTATGAGACCAGGAGATAAATAGTTAAAGCGGTCCAGAGTTTTTTCTGTTGGATATTGGGCCTGAAAAACAATTGATTCACAAGACGAAAACATTTTGTTCATGTGGAGAACACATATGGAGCTCTTTCTTTTATTACCTATGCACTTTTATATATATTTTTTTGCATTGACTAGGAACCCATCTTGTAGATGGTGTGCTCTGCTAATAACATCTGTCAATCCAACGGTATTTAACAAACGTGACTTTTCTCATCAAAAAGGTTGAAACCACTCCAGAGTTTGCTTGTTTAAATTAATGCTGCTTGACAATATTGGTTTGGAAAGCTCCTAGGATATGGGACTAAAATATATGCATTTTTTATGTTGGGGGATGAAAAGAGGAATCTTTATTTGAAAGAGCATTGGGGTATATATTTACCTTAATTAATAATTAAGCTTTTCATTGGAAAACATACCTTTCCCATTCCCTTTAAATATATGTGGAAAAACTAATAATTTTCACCTACCATTTTTGCCATGAAAATATAACTTTGAACTGATATTAACAATACTCTGTGACCACTATACTTATGGAGATATTGAGATTGTATGAATAAGAGGGATGTTTTTTTCGTCAGAGGTGATGAAGTGAGAAAAAATGCAAGAAGGTGGAGAGGGAACAGAATAAGCAAAATGTTAAGGTGTGAATGAAGACTTCACGGAAACTTTAATTACAATAGGCAGAGGACAAAAGAAAACAATTGAGTTTGACCAGAAATATTTACTTTGTTTTACTATTTTTATTTTACGAGGTAAGGCCCACTGAGCTATGTAGCTCTTTTTCAGAAGCGGCCTGGCCACAAATGATAGCTCAACAAAGTTGCGAATCACGTGGAAATTTATAGGAGCCAAATACTCTAAACGCACGTTTCTAAATGTGGAGGTAAAACCCGGAGAATAAATCCACGTGACCACCGGGAGAACATGCAAACTCCGAATATGCAGGCATCAGGGTCAGGATCGAAACCACGACCTCCTGTATACCTGGCGAGGTAGTTAACATCTCCTAGCCACTGTTGTGCTCCTAAAGAGCAAGTGTTGGCCAGAAGGTGGTAATTCCATGCAATGGACGCAACAGCAGATAATGAGCAATCTCATATTAAGCAAAGGTTGAGTGGGACTTGCTGGAACTGAGAACATGTAAAGGGGAATAGGTCAGGATGAGAGGAAAGTGGTAGGTGGATGGGAAGCTATAGTTGAGCCTGGACTGTAATTGGAGCTAGTGAAGAAATCTGAAGGTCTCCTTTACAGGTCCAGGTGAGACATCTGGTGACGGCCTTCTTAATAATAGTTTGTAGGTGAGGGATTTGGGGCGGCTATAGAGAAGAGTTAGAATAGTTGAGTGTGGGTTTTGGCATAAAGAAGGATAATTCGCTATCGATTTTGACTGCAATGCTTAGGAAGCTCTTTGTCAGATGAATATTTGAATTTGAGATACACATAACTTGGGTAACTTTACACTGATGGGAGACTTGAGTTTTTGGCAAATATTGAACTGGAGAAAGTTCAAACCAATTAATTGCAAGCAGGGCCTTTCAGAAGTTCCCAGAGGCCCAGGCCTGGAGTCAGAATTCTGTGTGGGCCTCCCCCCCCCCCCCCTTATTCATTCGCGAGTAAAACACTGTGGGGTCCTCTATTGTTGTGTGGTCTGGGGCGAATTGCCCCTTATGTCCTCTAGGCAATCCTGATGACGAGACGGCATCCAGGCAGTGATGTGTCATTATGTACGCGTTGGTCAATCTTGACGCTGGAGATGATTTTGCTCATCGTGAGGAGACTGGCTAAAGCAAACACCACAGGCGAGGGGTTTGTGTTTCCTTTGCAAGGATAAAGAGGGTGCGATTGCAAATAAATGTTTGGTTGATGAATATATACAGCACAAAGGCTCTTAATATTGTTGTTACAGTCATCGCCTGTGTTTTGTTGAGACAAGTAACATTCTCACGTAATGTTAACTCTTATATTACAATTACATCTATAAAGCACGTTGTTTTATCATTGGTAAATTATGACAATACTTAATACATAGTATGGTAATTGGTTTTATAATTGCGCAATGGTGATCAAAACTTGCAATCATGCATATTCGGCGATGTTTAAAGTGTGCTGCTAAACTTCTTAAATGTTAAATGTGATTAATGGATAATTGGGTTTGAATGTCTCTCAGTGTGTGTGAATAGCTCTCAGTGTGCCTAATATTGCATGACACTGGAGCTACAACACTGCCACAGAGGTATGGCTGCAATACAAATTCTCAACACCAGGAAAGTGATGTCTTCTGAGAAATTGGTCCCACACATTCAACTCACACTTATTTGAAAACATTAATCATATCTTTTGTACTTTAACCAGCATAGGAATGCATGTAGAATTATATATACACCACAATCAATGGTATGGCCAGTGAAATTTATGTTGCAGTCTTGTGGGCTGCTGGACAGGAACATAGTACCCTTGACAAGAACGCTATTACCTCTGAAGGTATTCACAAGGGCTTCAAATCCCTGTAATGTTTAAATAGAAGTTTCCACTATACATCTTGAATGATGTAATAATTAATACATTCAATTTGGCCCCACACGAGTTTCATTATATGCACTGTACATAACAAATTGCAATCAGATTAATCGAGGTTTTTGTTTCCCGAAAAATAAGTTGCATTTCCCTTTAATGAGTTCTGACAATTTATAGATGAATTGTCAAAATTATAGATGTTTGTTGATAACATCACGATTGTATGTAGAAGTCCAATGTGTAAGCATATCTAATTAGGCCGGTAAATGTCGTGTTGTAATTAATATCATTATTAAAACTAGGCTTGACCATTTTTAGAGAATACGACCCTGTGTCACAAGAAATGTAAAGCTGTACATTTCTTCCAGAGTATATACAGTAGAACTCTTCACAATCACCCCTATTAACGACTAATCGCTTAACGACGGGCCTCCATAGAGCCCAATGTGTAGTGTATAGTAGTGTTATGTATAGTAGTGTATGGTAGTGTTGTGTATAGTAGCGTTGTGTACAGTAGTGTAGTGTATAGTAGTGTAGTGTATAGTAGTGTAGTGTACAGTAGTATAGTGTATAGTAGTGTATAGTAGTATAGTGTAAAGTAGTATAGTGTAGTGTATAGTGTAGTGTATAGTAGTATAGTAGTGTATAGTAGTATAGTGTATAGTAGTGTAGTGTATAGTGTAGTGTATAGTGTAGTGCCTCCATAGAGCCAAATGTGTTCGCTTACCGACCATTCCCCTGTTAATGACGGGCTGTTGTAAGTACAGTAAATATGAATGAATGCAGTGATTAACCATATTTCTTTTAATATTATGTGTTTATAATATTGTTAGTATCTTCATGTATTAATATCCATTGTTTAAATATTATAAAGTACTTTTTTGGGGGTAAAAAAGGGTAACATTCGATGCTATTGAAATGAATTTAGCCTTTAACATGTATGTCCTATATAACAGTAATAATTAGTTTTACACAACACTTCAACGTTATCAAAATCAATTGAGTGTCCTTGTTGACAAGCATGTTCTGCCACTGCCGACAGTTGTGTTTGAGATAATTTAATATTTCTTTGATGTTCTTTTAGTCTTATGCTGATGTTACGTCCCGTCTGTCCAATATAGCATCTGCCACATAAACAATCAATCCGATATACACCTTCTGTTGATAATTTAGGTAATGCGTCTTTAGTGCAAGATACTAGTTTTTGAATTTTGTGTACTGTACCAAATCTTACTGTAATGTTTTGCTTTTGCAAAACACGGGCTAATTTGTCTGTTACTCCTGAGATATATGGAATTTTTATTGTTTTAACAATCTGATCGCTTTCAACAGTATTGCTTTGCGATCGTGATTTGGCATTCAGTCCTCTGTTAATTTGAGCATTATTGTAGCCATTCTGTCGTAGTGCTTCTTTAACGTGTTTGATCTCTCTCACTAGACTTTCACCATCTGACACTGTTTTAGCCCGATGTATGAGCGTCTTGATAAGAGAGGATTTGTATAGTCGGAGTAACCATTAGCCTTAAGAGCTTGATGTACGTGCTTGAGTTCACTGCCTATATGTTCCTGCTTGGATATGCATTTGGCTCTATGATACAGAGTCTTGATGAGAGAATTCTTCTGTGATGGATGGTGGTGGGAATCCGGTTTCAGATAAGCATCCGTATGGGTAGAAGGACCCTCTTGAGGAGCCTTTCAAAACCATCACTTTACCCTACATTGCGGGGATCACAAAAAAGATCTCCAAAATCTTGAATAAACACAAGATCCAGGTCCGTTTCAACACATTACATAAAATCCGTGATCTGGTTCCGTCTGTAAAAGATGTGATTCCGGACATACAGTACCCTGGTGTCTACAAACTAAGTTGCCTCTGTGGTAGTAGTTACATTGGAGAAACCAAACGCCATGTCTCGGACCGCATTCGTGAACACAAAGCAGACCTTAAACACGGTAGGTCCAACACCTCGGCCGTGGCAGATCATTGTTATAATTCAGTAGGCTCACATGACATTGACTTTTCCAAGACAGAGGTTCTTTGTAAGCCATCTGGCTACCATGCGCGATTCGTTCATGAGGCTATCCACATATACAAGCACAGAGACAATTTCAACCGAGAAGATGGATTCTGGCTTAGCAATCATTTGAAAGATTTGATAAACCATTTCAGGTCTTAATTGATTGTTCACACTTACAGTGGCTTTCAGACAGCATACATTAATTTTTCGTCGCCCCCCTCCTCTTCTCAGAACATAGATGGACTAGTCCTTCTAAATAAACTGCCAAATCGCTGCGCGTGGCGCTGACGTTTTTTAAAATAAATAAATACACCGTTTTAAAATAAATAAATTAATGCAAACCGACACACCTGATGACGACCGTTTGTGTTATGGTCGAAACGTCGTGAGAATTTCTTTTATTGTTTTATATATATTTTATTATTTTATTGTTTCCCTTCAACGTGACTTTACCGAAAGAGCTAAGAATATGAATTACTGCAGTCACGAAAGCATTAATTCAAAATTGAACCACTTACCGTCGTTAAGAGGGGTTCCACTGTATACCAAAAGGCTTTTCCAGAGCCCATTATGCTGAATAACATGTACGTAGCATCACTCATGGTCGCATGGAGTTGTTCCGTGGTATCATTATTGCGGGATTATCAGACACTCCTAAAAGTAAGATATACCGTACCCCCAAACTGGTGCCTGGTTTCAAGAATGTTTTACAAATCAAGAATGTTTTACAAATCCGGTCACACACACACGCAGCTGACGCACCTACAACTTTTGCTACGGGGGGAAGGGAGTGTGTCTTATAGTTAGGCGAAAATTAAGAGTTCTAAACTAGGGTTGCCACAATATGGCAAAAACTCCAGTATATCCTGAAATCCTGTGATGTGAGATCCACGGTAATTGCACCATCAGTTTTTCTAAACATTATTATGTCGTGATTATTGTTGGCCATTTAAAAAAAATATCCTGATAGAATATCAAGTGAAAGACAAGCTAAATAATTGAAGTTGTAAATATAAAGTGATTACTGCTTTGCAAAGTATTTTTCTGAGTAATTACGATGTCAACATTTGCATAGTCCATTTAATTAATTATTTTATTCTGTGTGAATGACAGTGAACGCTTTCTCAGCCTTATAGATCATACGTTGACTGAACTGTAGTGGAATAACAGCACAAATAATACAATGCAGCACGTCACACAATTGCTAAGTTACAGGAAACTGATATCACAATAATTATCTTGTATCGCATCGTAAAAAAAAAAATATTCCTGAAACCAATGTGTGATCAAGATGGCAAAAGTGGACGTGCAGTTCAAGTAGAAAGCTGCGATGGTTTAGAGTGAACTAAGGTGTTGAACCTGTGAGATTGATGGCAGATTGCATTGTCCGCCGGAACATCTGCCTATGTGAAAGCAATGTTAGGAAGCCGGCCAAGCAATTCAAGGGCTGCAAATCAGACTTTGCTGATAAGCCTTAGCAGTGACAGAACAAGAAGAGTAGAACCGCCCCCCCCACCCGAAAATGCAGACAGTGGCGGAAATGATGCAGGCATACCAGCAAGTGTTGCGGGAGGAACATGGTGATACATTTAAAATTGGCAACTATGCTCTGGAGGAGATGACTGAGTTGGAATATCATGAGGTGTGTGCACAATGGTTTCCCAAGATGATGTGATGATAATGAGGTTTACCTTCAGGAGTGGAGGTGGTTGCCATGTGGGAAACATGTGTCTCCTGTCAACGTGTTGTGAACAAGGATATTTCTTACGTACTTTTTGTTCGTCCCTCATATTTACGTAAATATAGTATACATGAAGATACTTGTTCCACAGTCCACTTATGTCATTTAGTGCAACAGGATATGCAGTGGTAAAAACCTGTCAACATGCATTATTGTCATGGTGCCCTTTTAAGCAAACAACATTAAACAAGTGTTTAATTATTTTTTGGGCTTTTGTGATGTTCATTAGTTAAGGCTGCAGCTCAGGAGTTATTTTTGTACACCAGGTAGGGCCCACGAAGCGATATCGTTATTTTTCAGAAGTGACCTGGCCACAAATGCATGTTTCTTAATGTGGAGGGAAAAGCCAGAGGACTGGGATAATAAATCCACGCGACCACCGCGAGAACATGCAAACTCCGAATATACAGGCGTCAGGGTCAGGATCGAACCCACGACCTCCTGTATACCAGGCGAGGTAGTTAACATCTCGTCACTGTTTTGCTCCTAAAGAGGGCAATAGCAAGTGTAGAAGGCTAGAAAGAGGGAATTCCATGCAATGGGGACTCACATCAGAGAATGAGCAGCCTCCTATTAAGCAAAGGTTAAGTGAGACTTGCTGGAACTGAGAACATGTAAAGGGGACTAGGTCAGGATGAGAGGGAGGACCCGGGGACAAATCCACGCGGCCATGGGGAGAGAGACATGCAAAGTTAAATATACAGGTGTCAGGGTTTGGATCGAACCCAGGACCTCCTGGGGTTTATTAGTAATAAATCCGCATTTTGCGACCCCCACTGCCACTGTGTAGCATATTATTAAGTGGCAGTGACTCTATGAGATGATAGGACAATTGTCCGAGTCCATAATTGGCAATAAGTAACGGCAAAACAGTTATAAGTGACTCACAAAATTGTGCGCAGTTGCGTATACAGGACAAGACTTCCCTGAAGGCAAACCTTCAGTGAGCGTGATGCTGATCACACACGGTTCGAATTCGACCCTCGATCGATGGCTGCGCCATCACCGCAAGCGTGTCGAATAAAAAGCAAGGGACAAGTCCTTACTTACTAACAACTCCTATCATTTTTCATTGCTGGAGGGGTTGCTCCCCCTACCTGAAAATCCTGGCTCCGCCATTGACTGTGGCCATTGCCTGGACGTACTGAACTGCTAATGACTGCACACCAGCGTTGGCAAAAAAGCACCCACTGTCGACTCATTAATACCGAACCGAACATCGTGATACAAACCATTACGGAAACTTTAAAATCCACACCATTTCCTTGGTTTCCTGTATTTTCAACTGTTGCACCACCAGATGTGCAGCATTCCGTGAACTGCACCGATTAGAAGCCGACCCAAACCTGCCAATCAATGACGATCTGAATGACATCCCACTTGCGACAGCCAAGATCCAGAAATCTATTTAGGAAACACGCACAGACTCTGCGGGATGTGAATTCCATCATCGAAATGGCATGGCCCAATTAGTAGGCTTCAAGCAACGTGTCCAACAAACTCCTGATTGGCGAGGCCCACCACCACACTGCCCGGCTGCCATCTTCTATGGAGACAATGGCCATTGCTAAACTGGATCCGCACACACCACGGAAGATGCAGACAGCCAATAACACAGGTGGAAATTTCGATTTAAAGCTTTCGTGACTGCAAGGATTCATCTTCTTGGTTCTTTCGGTAAAGTCACGTAGAATGAGAATAAAACAATAAAACAAAATAAGACAATAAAATTCTCACGACGTTTCAGCCACAACACAAGTAGCCTTCTTCAGGTGAAGGAAAAGAACTGTCGGGACGACAGCGCTTCAATGTTGAAGTGCTGTCGTCAATGTTGAAGCGCTGTCGTCCCGACAGTTCTGTTCCTTCACCTGAAGAAGGCTACTTGTGTTGTGGCCGAAACTTCGTGGGAATTTTATTGTCTTATTTTGTTTTATTGTTTTATTCTCATTCCACGTGACTTTACCAAAAGAACCAAGAAGACAGGTGGAAATGTTTTTGCTTATCTGTGTGCGACTTCCTCAAATATACATTTGAAGCTGGTGGGTGTATCTGAAATTTACCAACTGTCAAACAAAGTAATTGAATGGCTAAATCACTTGCAACTACATCTCTAACAGTTGATCTTCATTGGCCATATGAAAGAGAGATACTGAAACTTACTTATTGTTTCAACTGCCATGCCAGGTGATAGCCATCAAGCCAGAGACCTTAGGATGTATACTATGGTATAATTCTGTGATCTTATACAATACACATTATTTGAAGCAAAACAATCAGATAAATTTCAGTTTATATCAAAGATATAAGAGATGATCCTTGGCATTATTAGCAAGGGTTTTTCTTGAACATGGGACTGAAGGCTAAGAAACACTGTACATGGTTTACTAAGCTCTTGCAATATAGCGATACCGATATTTTTGTTAAAACAATACATATTGCTTATGTACTGTCCACCTTTATTCATATTAGCTAACAAAACATATTAAAGTAAAATGGTAAAGTGCATATCTATTGCAAATTACTTCAGGCCCTGTACCTCACCCTCATATACTGTGTTATTGAAGAGCATCGCCAATAATGGAGCAGATGGTGCTTGGGTAAATCCCTTAATTAGGATGGCCTGAGGCCAGTGTGAGGTATTCCATATGCCCCCTGACCTAAGGTTTCATGGGGCCGTCATTTATATGGTATGGTATACAGTTTACGTTGGTTGAAAACAACACGTAAAAATAAAGTGAACCACTATATTAGTGTTACACAAAAAATATAGCACAATTCAAACTTTCAAATGTATTGGTTGCATATATAATTTATATATACTCCAAGGTATATAATCAAATTAAGTGCGTGTTATTTTATGATAATTAAATTACACTCTAACTATAATGGCAGCAACATTGTAAACAAACCATAAGTAAGATGGCCCGACCTTGTTTAGTCCATAATAATGCCGATGATTCACAGTGCACTGAAAAGTATGTGGTTAAATGTATTTGATTGCTTATGCTGGGTCTGCATTGGTATGCATTACTACCATCCGTGTGTTAACACAAAGCCAACTTCTTAAGCAGCTGGTCCAAGATCCATACTGCTCCAGATGGTCTCCACGCTGCCTTTAAATTATAAGCAATTCAGCTGCCACTGCAATAATTTAGCACTCCTTCCAGCCAGCACCAGGGCCTTGGCACTATTCTTGTGCCGGAGAATAATAATTAATTAGGCAGAGAAAAACACCCACAATGGCAAGACTTTCCAAGCTTGTCTCCTCAAAGCATTTACAAAGTCTTTACTGAATATATATAAATTAAGTATTTTCCCTATCATGATTATTACAAAATTATGAATAGGAAACAATGTTGGTTGACCCATACAGTATCTTCATAAAAACAATATACAATTTTGGCTGCAAGCCATGAAAATTGTCCAAATAAATAAATAGCTAATTGTTCCTACATCGTCTTAGCATAATGGATGTAATATATGTATTTTCTCATTGTCAGTTTAGTTATTAAAAGGATGAAACATATTGAAATGTCTTGAAATCCCATAATGTATATATATTGGAGTGGTAAATACAGAAGTGGCATTATGATTTGGTAACAACAGTATTTTTACTTTAATCGGTGATGAACCACTGTTTTTAACAATAATCATACCACATTTTGCCAGAGGTAGTTATTAGGTCCGCATTTATCACTAACATAAAATCTCATAAAATGAAGCATCGTGTCTCTAAAGTGAATCGTTGACTTAAAAGAAAGTAAGTTCACGGTTAAAGAACCTGACAAACACGGGGGACCACTGTTTCATTAGTGTTTGTGTGAAAGAAATATCCTGCCACGGCACTAACTCTAGTGGTTTTTTTTGCTCAATCTAGTGAGGCACCTGGGATTATAGCCAGCAATAAAGTGGAGAGATACATGCCCTCCACAGGCCTCTGCTTCAAACACGCATGCTCCTGGCCATAAGCATACATTCTGGAAACATTCTTTTTATTGATACTTATTAAGGATTGTCATGCTTAGAGACGATTTTTTTTCATGCATGACCAACACAAGTTTTATATGCCTCATGAAATCTTAATGTTCAATTGTGTTCTTCCCAGAATGACCTTTTTCAATCTATTGAGGCACAATTATGCTTTCAGAACATGGTTAATTGCTCGCTTAATAGTAAAACAGTTGTTTAGTCCCATGCATGTTTGATGTCTACAAATGTGTGTATAAAACGTAACACTTGAATAAACAATGCCACGCAGCGAGCCATGCTCTCAATAACGAGCGTTTACCATTTTAAACAAAGGTGTTATGCTTGTATTTCATTCCGATTGCCTTAGTTTCAATATTATTAACATTGGTGTCGTCTCATCAACACAATGTATTTGACATACTTTACTAACATAGATATGGTAAATGTATTTCAAGAGCCACTCGTTATCCATATTTATGAGGGTAATTGTTTGACCTTAACTAATTTTCATAATAACCAAAAACCTTTATTACGAATAATATTGGTCGCGAAAGCCTACGTGTTAAATTAACTAATTTTCCTTTAATTTGCAAGCTTGTGTTTGGGTATTCATTGCACTTGATAGCAGAGGTACTTTCGTCAGCAATGCTGTGAGCAAGCAAGCACAGGGCAGCAGCTTTTGCCCTCTTGCTTCCTTGGGCCCGGACACCCAAAGCCAATCACCTGCTTGAGCGAGTGCAGGCCGTGCTGCGCGGTGGTGCTGGCGACGACGACGCCCGGCTCGCTGCTGCTGGCTCGTAGCGACAGGGAGAGGCCCGAGAGCAGCGTCACGTGCAGCCCGCTCACGGAGACCTTCTCCTCGCTCACCGTCACCGCGCGCTCCCCCAGCACGCCGCCGGACACAGGTGAGATTACCTGTGAAGCAAGTAGGCGAGAGTGATTATGGGAAGTTTGAGTTTTTTTCTTCTTCTTCTTCTTTTATTATTGTTGTTGTTGTTGCATGTGTCGTATCAAATCGAATTATCAGTACATTTGATGTTTGCACCATGTGTATAGCACAAGGCTATCACGAAGGTGCAATGTTTCACAGGTGGGTATAGTCTGCAGAAGTTTGACAGTATGGGACGATGTTTCTGTGTGGCATTCCCCAATTAGGTATTTTTCAAGTCATTTTCAAATATGGAAAATTTGGACCCTCGTGCTGGCTGGACATGACCTGTTATATTTTTTTAAATAATGTCACGTGATCTTCAGCGTCTATTGTGAAGTAGATCGCACATTTGTTTGGTTTATATGCCAGGGCTCGAACTACAAATCTCTGAAGCTAAAGGTAAATCATACACTACCCCTTGGCCATGTCTATACAATAATTTATATGTCACCCATCACGACTGACCGAGTGACTGATTTACATTTCATTAAACTGAAATGTGACACATATAGTCAAGTCTATGCTTGTAGCTAAAAAAAATGTATATAAAAAATTAGGTTCCAAAAAATTAGCGAACGGATTTTAATTGGGTTTACCTATAGGACACAAACAGACTAAATGTTAAAATTGCTTAAAATTTCATTATCAACACTTTAAAAATATAAAATAAACTAAAATGTCACTGATTTGCCCAGAGCCCCTCCATTGACAGTTGATGAACTTTTAATGGAAAGCTATTGCCTGTAGCACAAGGTAACTCAACATAATTTATTCAATAACACAAACTCTGCTTATGGGACTTAGAAAGTTCAAAGTGAACCAGTGTGTATCCACTCAAACAAATATTCCTAGAAGGCCCATGGACCAATATGAATAAATGTAATTTTCTTCTGTTTTTGATGGTGAAATAGACTTTTACCTGTTTTATGTAAAGGTCAGTCAGTTAGATTTTAACAATTTAAGAATGAAAGTTGGTGTTTGGCCTTTGAACATAGGTTAATCTGGCAGATGCAAGGATTTTCAGGAAAGATACGATACGCAACTTAGAAGTAAAAAGAAAGCACTGTATAACAAGAAAGCGCTGTAGATGAAGCCGAGAGGAGGCATGTGTATGAGATGATGACACGTAACTAAAGCAGGCAATGGAGTTGGTTCCAAAAGATCAGGAACCAAGGGGAAGACTTAAAACCAGATAATGGGGCACTGTAATTTCTTGGTTGTGCTTATTGTGCAACATCTGAGGGATATAGAAAAAGGCAGACAGTGATGGCAAGGTCTGGTGGCATTAGCCAAATTGGCCTTAACGACCTCGCAATCTTGACCTTAACCTTGCCCATGACCCAAGTCCCGCATACATGAAAATGTATTGTAAATTATTAAGACTAATACGGCTTGGTGTTGTTTTTGTGTTGATATTCTCATCATCCGATTTGTAAAACAATGAATCGAAACGATATCTCACCTTGGTCTAAACTAATTGATTGGTTCTGGATTCCTCTTGAAACACAATCTGCGTAATCACCACCATATCTAATGTTGTTAAGACAAGGGTTGTGACTGGAATATGAGTCAGATAAAAAAGGGGGGACATATTGTGCTAAGATTTTATAAATATGTAAATCAAAGCAAAATTTCTATGACTTACACTGTAAGGTGTCCTGTATGGTAGCATAAGTATATATTTGTACAATACTACTCATGCGGCTTTTCCTTAATGTTAATCATTGTAGTTGTTGCTCTGCATCTATATTAGCCATACGAAAGAATAATATCTAATAATATAATTTATGTGAAAGATTGCACCCTAACTAGAATGTATGTAAACTTAATTAAAAGGTACGTAACATTTAATATATATTTCTCCTTAACGCCTAATAGTTTATATATATTTGTGTAGTGGGCTACAATGGAGTGTGTGTAAATGAATGACACCTACATGTCCTATTTGAGGTGTTATACGTTTCAAGGAACATTTTCTCCATATAAGATTTGTCAATAAAACGGTTGTTTTGACAACAGTAACCATCTTCATCTTCCATAATATAGTATTTTTTTTATCTTCATCTTCCACAATAGCATTCCTGAATTAATGCTTTCGTGACTGCAGTAATTCATATTCTTAGTTCTTTCGGTAAAGTCACGTTGAAGGGAAACAATAAAATAATAAAATATACATAAAACAATAAAAATTCTCACGACGTTTCGACCATAACACAAACGGTCGTCATCAGGTGTGTCGGTTTGCATAAATTTATTTATTTTTAAACGGTGTATTTAGTTATTTATAAAAAACCGTTAGCGCCACGCGCAGCGATTTGGCAGTTTATTTAGAAGGACTAGTCCATCTATGTTCTGAAAAGAGGAGGAGGGAGACGAAACATTTAATGTATGCTGTCTGAAAGCCACTGTAAGCGTGAACAATCAATTAAGACCTGAAATGGTTTATCAAATCTTTCCAATGATTGCTAAGCCAGAATCCATCTTCTCGGTTGAAATTGTCTCTGTGCTTGTATATGTGGATAGCCTCATGAACGAATCTCTCATGGTAGCCAGATGGCTTACAAAGAACCTCTGTCTTGGAAAAGTCAATGTCATGTGAGCCTACTGAATTATAACAATGATCTGCCACGGCCGAGGTGTTGGTCCTACCGTGTTTAAGGTCTGCTTTGTGTTCACGAATGCGGTCCGAGACATGGCGTTTGGTTTCTCCAATGTAACTACTACCACAGAGGCAACTTAGTTTGTAGACACCAGGGTATTGTATGTCCGGAATCACATCTTTTACAGACGGAACCAGATCACGGATTTTATTTAATGTGTGGAAACGGACCTGGATCTTGTGTTTATTGAAGATTTTGGAGATCTTTTTTGTGATCCCCGCAATGTAGGGTAAAGTGATGGTTTTGAAAGGCTCCTCAAGAGGGTCCTTCTTCATGGTTTGAGTGATAGCTTTGCGGATTGTATAGTCGGAGTAACCATTAGCCTTAAGAGCTTGGTGTACGTGCTTGAGTTCACTGCCTATGTGTTCCTGGTCGGATATGCATTGAGCTCTATGATACAGAGTCTTGATGAGAGAATTCTTCTGTGATGGATGGTGGTGGGAATCCGGTTTCAGATAAGCATCCGTATGGGTAGCTTTCCTGTAGACAGAATTTGAGACTGACGCCATCCAGACTGCCACTCTGCGCCTAACCTTATGGAAGAGGTACGTGGATGACACTTTTGTCATCTGGCCACATGGCCGGCCTGCTCTAGACCAATTCTTCGACCACATCAATTCCATACACCCAGCCATCAGATTTACCATGGAAGTCGAAAAAGATGGCAAGCTACCTTTTTTGGATGTCCTAATTAAAAAGAGACCAAATGGTTCAATGAGCCACTCTGTCTACAGGAAAGCTACCCATACGGATGCTTATCTGAAACCGGATTCCCACCACCATCCATCACAGAAGAATTCTCTCATCAAGACTCTGTATCATAGAGCCCAATGCATATCCGACCAGGAACACATAGGCAGTGAACTCATGCACGTACACCAAGCTCTTAAGGCTAATGGTTACTCCGACTATACAATCCGCAAAGCTATCACTCAAACCATGAAGAAGGACCCTCTTGAGGAGCCTTTCAAAACCATCACTTTACCCTACATTGCTGGGATCACAAAAAAGATCTCCAAAATCTTCAATAAACACAAGATCCAGGTCCATTTCAACACATTACATAAAATCCGTGATCTGGTTCCGTCTGTAAAAGATGTGATTCCGGACATACAATACCCTGGTGTCTACAAACTAAGTTGCCTCTGTGGTAGTAGTTACATTGGAGAAACCAAACGCCATGTCTCGGACCGCATTCGTGAACACAAAGCAGACCTTAAACACGGTAGGACCAACACCTCGGCCATGGCAGATCATTGTTATAATTCAGTAGGCTCACATGACATTGACTTTTCCAAGACAGAGGTTCTTTGTAAGCCATCTGGCTACCATGAGAGATTCCTTCATGAGGCTATCCACATATACAAGCACAGAGACAATTTCAACCGAGAAGATGGATTCTGGCCTAGCAATCATTGGAAAGATTTGATAAACCATTTCAGGTCTTAATTAATTGTTCATGCTTACAGTGGCTTTCAGACAGCATACATTAAATGTTTCGTCTCCCCCCTCCTCTTTTCAGAACATAGATGGACTAGTCCTTCTAAATAAACTGCCAAATCGCTGCGCGTGGCGCTAACGTTTTTTATAAATAAATAAATACGCCGTTTATAAATAAATAAATTTATGCTAACCGACACACCTGATGACGACCGTTTGTGTTATGGTCGAAACGTCGTGAGAATTTGTATTGTTTTATATATATATTATTTTATTGTTTCCCTTCAATGTGACTTTACCGAAAGAACTAAGAATATAGCATTCCTGAAATTTGCATGTGTACAGGCACGTGGTTGAGAATGTGGCTTAACTTTTGAAATGCAGCGCTAACCTTAAGGTTGGTGGTTCCAGTTTCTTGCCCAATCACGACTGTTCCGCCACGGAGGTGAACGACCTTCGTATCTTCAGCCTTTATTTGCCTCTTTACCAGTTCGGTCACATCCATGAACCATTCTGGTCCGAGTAACGTTGTGATCTGATCCGTTCCATTGTGGCCGCTGGCGCATAGCTGTGTCCAAACGTGTAGCAAAGCATGCTGGACCTGCAGGGTGCAGCCTTTGATTTTCAATTCACTGTCCTCGTTCCCTTTACCTTCCCTAAGGAGAGAGAGAGTTCTTTGAAAAATAGATAAAGTACAATACACGAGTGTGTTTTCACAAGATATATATTTTACATCTCACGCAACCTTGTTAATTGCTGCCTTACATGTCGACTATCAATGAGTTCCGTTTTCGTTACAGAATCGTTGCTCACATGTTCATGAAAGTGATAACTCATTACAAATGTGTTATGATACAATTGGGTAATAAAATGTGGTTTTATAATCTTGAAAATAACTTTTGCAGGTTTTCTGTGTTCTTTGGTTATATTACTAAAGCCGTAATATGTTGTATTAGGTATAGTCTTGCCATCTGTGGAATAAAACCATGTTGTGAATTGTAAAAAAATAATTTCAGTAACACAATGTCCGTTTAAATGAAATGTACAGACTTGAAGCATGGTAAGAATCGTCACACTACTGTTGTTCATTAAAGCTGTCTTGTTTATACCGCAACTTTGAATTGAAACATACCTTTACAAAAATAATAAATAGTTATTCCTATATCAATGAGACTGGCTGATTAAACGCTTTCATGTAATTTGTTTTATACTCTCCAAAACTAATTAAGCATGGAGACACTTTAACTTTTATATTTATTTGCTAATCAAACGTATGATGCCCTGATGGTTTTAAACATCATAACTCCCTTAAATTTATTATGGGTGGTTTCATGTCAGCATACATTTTTGTTAATTTAAAATGTCATTAAATGGCAATTTTATTTTTCATATATACATACCACAATTTTCAATTTAAATATCATAGTATATTTACTGGGAAAAAAATGCCCATCAAAAAACCCACTTTCAAACATCACAGGCGCCATGTGGAGTGACACACCTGGTTTCAGCATTTGAACGAATTCCTTTAAAGGACATTACGTATTGTCAGTTTAACATGAAGGTTCTCGCGACCAATATTATCCATAATGGAGGTTTTTTTTTTGGGTTAGATCATGTACATATAAATGCCGTTAAACCCTTGTAATGTATTACTACATTAACCCTCCACCCAACCCCCCATGATCCTCGCACCTAATTGGCTCAAAGTGATGACATCACATTTACACCCTCTATTTAAGGCCGAAACAGAAGGATTCATCTACAATTATGGTTGTCGCCTGATGAGGCTGGATGTAATTACCGGCGAAACGTCATACTCGTATTGTAAATGTTGTGGGTTTACTCTCCAACACACCGGTGTGCTGAACTAGTAACTAAATGACATATTTTCTTTACGTGAAAAACCTTACGAATTGGCTGTCGGGTGGTGTCGAGTTTAACGACACATTTATGCAATTGTCAGAGGACAAGCTCTGCAAATGGAATGCAAACACTCCCGTGAATGCTTTGCAAATACTACTATCTTCAATACAAATGTAAATAAATGTAATGCACATCAGAATCATCATGGGTTAATCGTAACTTATGCAGCTCGTAAATGAGCAAGTTTAAAAGGCTCATTCTTTTCACAACTTAGCATTACTACTTATTTGTGAGACATGCTTTATGATTTGTTGAAAATTTCTCATCAGTGTCTTCATCGAATCTGAGCTGTGTAAATTTACATATTATTCAGGGGATAAACTGTTGTTTGCTATGTGCTATACACAACACTTCTAAACTACAAGATTTAACACGAAATATATACTATATTTATGTGCATTTACACAATACAATTAGCGATTATAGGAGCACTGTGTTCAGATCGTTTAGACTGCCGATGCAAAGTTTAGAGGAAATTATGAATATGGCCAGTTATGATGCAGATATCCTTTACGGTATGCACAGGAAATGGTATTAATTTGGCCGTGAACTATTGTGATATTTCGTACAAAGAACATTCAGTGTTGCTCTGGAAGTGTTCATTTAAATTATTAATCATCTGAAGCCTTTTGGCGCTCAACTTCTGGGTGCAAACCTCCCCAGACTGTGTTGGTCATGCATGTTTTATACCATACTTCACCACACTGGTCAGTGCGGCAGATCGTGAAGGGGGGCAGGTGGGTAAGATGGGAGGCCTGGTGGGTGACAGGGACTGGTTCAGACATCACTTCGATTCTCATCTGCCACTGCCCTTAGGAAACATAATCACTGCACCTCTACTGCCTACTAATGTAATTTTTATGACTATCTTATTTACCATCTTAACTATATTGTGCAAAAGTGAAAACGTTATGCACATACTATCATGCACGAGCATGGGGTGTAAGGTTTGTAAAGGGATTGCAGCTTGCATTGCCTTCCCTGTGCGTTTACTTGCGCGAGGCACGCCGCTATAATCCTCGATATAAAATTGGGTGCAGTGTCCAGCTCTGAATAGCAAAACGTTTCGGTGCGTTCGAAAGAGAACCATTCCACATGCCAACACTGCACTCACCGCACTTACAATCAACCAACCAACGCACTGTGTCCTACAAGACGTGATTGAAAACCCCTGTGCTCTGAGATACAAAACAATGACTCACGCTGATTAAATGGCGGTACAGTTCTACTTAGTCCCTCTCAAGCCCAATGCACTCGGTTCCACTGATGCTCTGAAGCCCAAAGGGGCTCTTTGTGTTGCTCTACGCCACGTAATCACAGCGCACGTGATTTAATTGCCTGGACAATTTCCCTAAAGTTATTGTTCCTCTGTGAAAACTTGTGGTGGAAGTCAGATTGGTGAAGGGGGGCCACAAGTTGGTTTGTACATGTTTGTTTTGTCGTAGTACGGAGTTAGACTGATGGCCTTAATCTATGTTTTCTTGTGGTTGTTGTTGTTGTGTACGGTGCTTTTTTCAGGAATATTTTGCTGGTTTTTTCATGGATTTTCTGTTTAAGATGTTTTTCTTGTTCGTGTTTTTGTTTTTTTGTTTGTTGTGGTTACACCCGATTCAAGAGCCGAATGGCTCACAGGGCTATACCAAAATAAATAAACTGAAAACTGAACTGAGAAGTATCTTTGGTGAATTTGGGGTCTTTGATAAAACACACTTCCATGGATTTCCATTTCGTAATTTTTTCTCCAGATTTCTCTGGGATTTATCTGATTTAGTAAAGTATATAGTTCTCAATTACTCATTAAACAATGTGGGTTTCAAATACTTTATCTGTAAAATCGAGAGTTTTCCCGTTGCTGTGAAATGTGTTAATTCTTCTTAGATATAATGAAAATATAACTGAATGTTCACTTTTTGTAGCATTGCCACTCAGTCAGGTCATAGACCTTTGTGAATCACCTTTTGCATCTTCACTCCCTGCTGACCTCTCTCACCCACCTGGAACATCTTTATCTTCACTCAAAATGTTTTCATCACCATAATCTTCTTCCCTGTCAATAACGATGCCAAACATTCTTTCTCGGGGTGGCATGATGCATCAATTCCAATTCATCTATTAATGTCCTATTATTAAGCTTACAATATATACATAAAATAATGTGTGGACGAATCTTCGTTTTTCAATTCATATTTTGTGTTTATAATCGGGTCATGACACCCCAGCGACTAATAGAGATTCTGCCATGTATTACATAAATTTTAGGAAAACATTTTCTTGAATCAGATCTCAGCAATGTATTGAGTTGTTATGATTCGTGAGGAGTGGTTGGGGGTGAGCAGGGGAATTAATTACTATAATAGCCCAGAAATGTGTGTAACACGCGTGACGTCACTCCACATGCCGCACCCCCTGTCATTAATAATAAAATAATCATGAGCGGGTGGATTTTTACACTCACGAGGAAGGTCGAGCGGAAATCATTTTTTACGCAAATTCGCTTCAAATATGACGTTTATTTATTGAAATGTAATCAAAGCAATATTTCTACGCAGCAACAAAGTGTAGTTGGTGTCTTTATTTTTTTCTTCAGCACTTGAAACAAAAGGTAAGTCTAATTTTTGCTTTTAAATTATGATAAAAGTAGCCTATAGTCCATCCAAGGGTGGGTGTATTGCAGTTAATCTGAAATATTTCATCGAAAATAATGACCCGCTCATGATTATTAATGAGGGGGTGGGGCCGGGGTCCACATGAGTGACGTCATCAGCTCATGATTATTGATGAGGGGGTTTGTATCTCGCGCGTGACGTCACTCCACATGCAGCACCCCCCGTCATTAAGAAGGTCGAGCGGAAATATTTTTTTCGCAAATTCGCTTTAAGTTTCACATTTCTTTATTGAAAGTGAATCTAATAAATAATTATACGCAGCAACAAAGTGGATTTGTTGTCTTATTTTTTTTCTTCAGCACTTGAGACAAAAGATAGGTCTATTTGACTTCTACATTTTGGTTAAATAGACATTTCTCGATGATCTTCTAGATATTGTATTGCAATCCAATTTATTTTAACCCCAGCGACCGAAAGCAGAAGAGAATAAAGTATCAGAGCAGTGAATTAGAACAAATTGAAGGTCAGTTATATACAATGCTACAGTGAAATGCAGTGACATACTTTCATTAAAGATTCACTGCCATTCAATTTACACAAGATACAATTATACTCTGCTCATTTTTTCTCGTAAATATTACAGCTTCGGTACTCGGACGGGCAAAGAAGCTAGTTAATCCATATTTGCACAATTCAATTTACAAAACATTATCACCGTCCATCCTTCCATGCTGATTTTACTCTCTCTCTCTCTCTGGTGTTAGTCTCTCTGCTCTGCTGCTTAACACATGTAATGACACACAACACGATTTCCTTGTTTGGGGGGGGGGGGGCCTGGCAATTCTTAATTAGTTTACCTTTTATCGTAAAGAATAGGCACCCGCCAATTCTTGATGGGGCTCAGCTGGCCGTCGGAGAGCTCTATGTGAAGAGGCAGCTTGGGCAGCCAGACGGTCAGGTCCAGGGAGGTGCGCAGGTGTTCATAGCTCACTTGGAGTCGAGCCCTGACAGAGCCCCTGCTCTCGTTTCCTTGCACGTACGCAGACTGGCAGGCCGAGGAAACCTACAATGCAATACGAATTATTGTACGTCTCTAGAAGAAGGCTGATGGGGGAAAAAAAAATCTTTCCCGTATGAGTTTTTTTTTTTAAGTCGTACTATAAAGGGGAGCCACAGCTGCATGATTTCAATGCGCATTGTGTGTTAACAAAAAAAAGTCAATAAGCATTGTACATTTGTACTTGCGTTCTTTTGCGAGATGCTGATTGACACCGGCAAAAGTGCCAATAATTGCAATTTTTCTACGGGGACCTGAATAGGATAGCGAGGTAATTTAGTTTATTTGATTGGATATGTAGGCTTTTATATTTGTGTCAATAATGAAAGCTGAAAGGTGCAGCCCTGCAATTACTTACACCACTGTCGGTGGAAGGGCCACGACTAGAGGGAGCTCTAGATAAACCCCTCTTGATGGTATTTTTGGCCTACTCTTTCATGCTGGTCACTTCTTGGAAGATGTGGTAGTATCCACATTCTAACCCACCAAAATGGACCTGCTGATCAAATAATTGCATCATATCCGAATTAATACATCATTGAAAAATAGCACCTGCGGTGTTGATATACTAACTTCTTAATAAAATGCACAATAAATGTATAGTGCGACCCTTATACAAAAATAAAAAAAACACTATCTTGCATAAATGTATACGAACAATACGTTGTCAACCACATTATGCGTTTCGTGAGGATAATGTGGAAAAGTTGTTTTCAACCTAGAATTAGCATGTACTTGGCCTTTCGAATGTAGCAAATATTATTTCCAATATTTCCTTTCTTGCAGTCTATTAACAACATGTGAAGCGCTTTGAAGAGTTGCCATCTGACATGCTATGTGAGATGTACTTTGAGTAATAATTGGGGAGGGCATATAGAATGGAGACACTTTGTGAAGTACTATTATTTGCCCTAGACATGCCAATCGCAGCACATTAAACTTGTTTTAAAATATATATTTGTTTAAAAAACACAATATCAAAGGAAGCATGTAGAGTAGGGGAATTTTAGTTCTTTTTTCATAAAAAAGCCTTTTCAAGTCTAGCACAAGACTTTGTGACACAATAGCTCCAATTAAAATGTACTGACTCCATGTTTGATCCAGAAAAAATGCAGCAAGATCTGGAAGAATCTGTCCACCACAGGAGGCCCATGTGCGAGCTTAATTAATAGTTGATGGGGCTCCACGCTTCAGGCCTGACTGTCTTTATTTATACAAGCTGGCACGTAATTAGCAAGTAGTCCCCTGCAATGTTAATTAAACCACACAAAGACAGCGGTCAATGGGTCACTCTGACTATGGGTGCAATAAATAAAAAGCCTAGGGGTCTTTCAAGTGTTATATTTTCTTTAAGATCTGAACGGGGGAATAAAAAACATTTAGCAAATGCATCGCAGAAGACATTTAAATAAAATGTGGCTTTGATCTTCGAGGAACAGCTTAAAACTGTAATCTGATCCAAATAAGAAAAATGGTACCTATGGATATATAATTATTCTAATGATTCGGAACAGTGTTAATTTATATAGTTAAACACATAAACATTTAATAAAAAGTAAAAATTAAAACGTAGATAATAAAAAAAAACACTAAACTTACCTTTTTTGGCAGGTAAAGCCCACTGAGCTAATAGCTCTTTTTTCAGAGGCGACCTTTTCACACATGACAGCTCATCGAAGTGGCTTATCACATGCAGAAATTTATAGTAACCAAATACGCTACACGAATTACTCTACAAATGGAAGACAAAACCGGAGGACCCAAAGAAAAATCCCAGCGACCACAGGGAGAGAGAACATGAATTCCAAATATACAGAGACATCCGGGTCACGATCGAACCCAGTAACCTCCTTCATACCAGGTGAGGGAGATAACATCTCACCATCTTACTGTTTAAATATAAGAATTATAAATTGTGATGGATTAATTTTGAATACGTGGATCGTTTGTCTGACAGTACAACCAATACTAAGGCGAGTTTGCACTGCTGACGGATTTATTTCTATTAACAGGTAAATTACAAAACACGAGGTCTGTTTTTTTTGACAACTACCAGTCACTGAGGCTCGTCAAACGCATAGGAGTGTGACTATGATTTCACGTGAAAGAGTAAATGATACTGTACCTTGATGACATGTTCGTCCTCCGACTGGCAGTGAGAGCGCTGCGTTACGTCTGACAAGGTGCCATTTGCTTCCAGCATAATGACTCTGAGAGGGATGTTCACTGGCCTGCCGGTCAGCACGGCTGTGTTCACCAACTCGTGGGACTGTCAAGGGAAGGCACCGTGAACAGAGAATAGGTTATACCGCACACAATGCGTATGGGAGGAACAATACACAGTGCTTTTTTAATGTAAATAGTACTAACATTAATTATGTTAATGCATATGCCGTATCAGCCATGTTGCTCAAAGCCTAACGTGTTATGATTTAGAGCCGTTTGTCAATCCACTGATGGCTGAAGACCTCCAATGGGCTCAGCACTTGATCATAATTCACCAGGGGATTTTTGATTTAAAGCTTTCGTGACTGCAGTAATTCATATTCTTAGTTCTTTCGGTAAAGTCACGTTGAAGGGAAACAACAAAATAATAAAACCGACACACCTGAAGACGACCGTTTGTGTTATGGTCGAAACGTCGTGAGAATTTTTATTGTTTTATATATATTTTATTATTTTGTTGTTTCCCTTCAACGTGACTTTACCGAAAGAACTAAGAATATTACCAGGAGATGTTGTGGCTGGGAATCAAAACTCGGGTCACCAGGTTCATAGAGCAGTGTGCTAACCACTCCACTGCCAACGTGCACCACATTGCTTCATGGGGACGTTTGTCATGATTATTCCTCTGTATTTGTATGTAACATGGTAGCGATGCCTGATTTTAAATGTAACGTCTAACTGCTCTTCATTTTGGCACTTAAAGCCAATATGTTGACGAGCCCTTAAGTTGGACAGTCGATCACCATAAACACTTGGTGGGAAAAAGCAACAATGTTCGCTACATATATAACCTTGATGAATTACAATTATTGTTTGATCTGGTCATTATCATGAGCACCTTTCCGAAATTATTCGGCATACTTAATAATAAAACTTGCCCTGTGATTGAAATGGAAATTATATAATCCATATATATTAACAGCAATGTAAAAATTGGTCCTTGACAAAGAGGACAGATTGGAAACTAGCCACTACACATAAATGTGTCATGAACGAAAAATCAAATAGTGTAACTGCACTGCAAATGAAACACAATTCAAGGACATCTTGCTTAACATTAAGTGGCTAAATTGGAACTGGCCCTAGCACATGGCCTGAAGGGTAAACTACAGATGGACAATGAGATATACTAACTGGTAACCAATAGAAGGGTATTGTTAAATCACAAAAATACTACAGCTATGTTAAAGTGATGGGTCCAAGACATTTTAAGTTAGCGGGCAAGAGTAGCAAAAAGTTAGACGGTTAGAGGGAAGGACAGTTCGTTGGAAGAGACATTCTCCCTGCAGTAGATTGAGAATTGCTAATGGATGTGATAAACACAGATGCCTTGTTATAATTTAAATCATAAACAGGAATATAAGCAGTGTATTTAAGGGAAAACTGAAGTTCCATTATTCTGGGAAAACTGACATCCATTGACATTGCAAATGGGGAGAGTAATACAGTACTTGATTTTCACATTTGAATCATCATGTAGTCTCCATATATATAAAAGGCAAAGTTGTGATTATGTGTGCCTGTCCAAAATGTTTAGCGTACTTCCCGACATGCAACAAACTTGAAATTTGCCATGTGGGTAGCTTCCAGACTGTACACAATGCAAAAAGTATAAAAATATACTTTTGTACTTTGTGGGGAGGGGGCCGCAATAATGGATATAATATGTTGCACGGCAAGTGAGCAGTGACGTCACATGTGATGTCACCCGCATGCAGCAGCGTCACGCAGCGTGCCTGCTGACGTCACGCATCTCCCCCCCACCTTCCGCGTAGGCCGTGTATTACTGGTAGGAAACGTAATGGACTGGAAGCCCAACCGGGATTAATTCACAGGAGGCAGGGGATTAATTGTGGATGTCTGTGGATGTCTGTCCACGTGGGAGGGGTGGGGCTGGGTGGAGAGGGGAGGGTAGGGACGGGCTGGGTGGGGAGGGGCTGGGTGGGGAGGGTGGGGAGGGGCTGGGTGGGGGGTGGGAGGGGTGGGGCTGGGTGGGGTGGGGCTGGGTGGGGAGGGGCTGGTCACCCCGTGGTGCCCTTATAACACATTCCTGCGGAGGGGGCTGGTAGGAGATTTGAAGTAATTATGAAGTAATTATGTACGGATATTTAAGCCAAACTTGTTAGGGTCGTGCGCAGAAGAAAGCAAAATGAAAAGTGAGCACAATTATAAAACGACGCCAGAAAGTGCAGTGTATTATCCCCTGCCTCCTGTGAATTAATCCCGGTTGGGCTTCCAGTCCATATAAGGGCACCACGGGGTGACAAGCCCCTCCCCACCCAGCCCCACCCCACCCTGCCCCACCCCTCCCACCCAGCCCCACCCCTTCCACCCCCCACCCAGCCCCACCCAGCCCCACCCAGCCCCTCCCCACCCCACCCAGCCCCTCCCTACCCTCCCCGCTCCACCCAGCCCCACCCCTCCGACGTGGACAGACATACACAATTAATCCCCTGCCTCCTGTGAATTAATCTCGGTTGGGCTTCCAGTCCACTACGTTTCCTACCAGTAAAACTCAACGTTTAACCTACTCACGCCGGCTTGTGCCCGCCCTCACAGTCGGGCATATTTGTGGAATACACCACGTGGTGCCGCCGTTGACCCTGGCCACTGACCGAGCAACCCAACGTTCCTACCAGCTCCCTCCGCAGGAATGTGTTAATCCAAGACAAGAATCCAAGTCTCGGGCGAAGCCGGGTAGTAACGCTAGTCATCCAATAATGAACACTTCAACATTTCAGAGAGTTGTATGACATACAGGCAATAGGCTTCATTCAGTAAAGGTGAATGAACAACTTCACCAAGGCATTCTGTGATTGCAATTTTAATCCAAAACTTAATTGTCTCTCATCAACTTTGCACCGACCATAAGCTATGCAAACTGTGACTGGATACAATTATTCAGGAGCCCTGACAATTACAAACGCCTTAGATAATTCTACGTAATGATAATGTGCAATTATAATTAGTGTAATTATATATCTGGCCAGCTGGCACAGTGGGTAGACCATGCAGGTCATTTAAAATTATTCTGAGTTCAAATTCCAGTCAGAAATTAACTTCGCCCATCATCCCCGCAGGGTCATAAAACAAGTATCATTGTGGGAAGTCAACAGTGGTATTCTATAGACATACTTGCCCCTACCATAGGAACGTCTAATTTCAGCCATTAGTTCCAAGGCTGTAAATGGATGATGAGGGTCACTCAGCACCCATTTAATCAGGAAACCAATTTCACTTCTAAGAGTCATTCTCACTTGAATATCTCTTGGAATATGCTATACGTATGATATCTACATTTAATGAGTTTTATACTGGTCCGAGAGCACATCTACCGAAGATATGGAGCAATGAAATCAGCTCGCGTGCGGGAGCTCGGTGGATTAATAACCAGAGGATAGTGAGAGATTCCGTTGTATTGGGGAGGCCTTCTTCCAGCAGTGGATTGACCATAGCTGATGATTATGAGTTGTATACAAAATTCATTGAGGTAAATATTGATTAGATTTCTTGAAGGCATTTCCATTTTTGCTCGTTTCCTTGGGTGTGAGGGTTATAAAACAGTGCAGACACATGTTGGCAACATTAGGTATTAATAAACTCCTTTAAAAAAAGTTTTTTTTTAAACAACGGTTTTATTAACTTCGTTTAACTCACGGTCGAGAAGTACGTTAATGATGCGGCACCTGCTCCCACATCAACGCTTGAATTAATGTATTACTTTAGAAATTAATCTTCAATGTACAACTTTTGTTTGTGTGGAGTGAGGGTGCTCGTAATTCGTTCACACGGAGCAGGCGCGCCTGAGACGCGTGGCACCTGCTTCTTGGGCGAGGAAATCCGAGAGTTTAGGGACCGCGGCGTTTTTTACCTACACAAATAAATAAATAATAAGGCGTCCATACAAAATGTAAATTGCTTTAAAGTAGCGAATTAATTGTATAACTGATTTTGATGCAGGCATGCATTGTCACCGGATCTGAGAACGTGTGCACAATTTGGAATTGATTGGACAACAGGAAGTGGGCTAAATTTTGATTACAAGATTTGACCACGACACAGGAATCAAGTTAAGTAAAACCGTTGAAGAAAAACGAATTTGCACTTGTTATTCAACTGCACAAACACTCACGAGTACGCACACAGAAGCTCACACACTCGTGGTCTGACACGAGCAAGGCGGTAAGTGGAAGTTATATTTAAATAAATAATACCAACAAAGTTTCCTGTTCTTTTTTTGTAACAGCTGAACGAAGAAATTGATAATCAGCTTCCTTCAACTCATTCACATATTTAATACTGGTAGGAACCTCCTGGTTACACCAGCCCACAGGGGATTATTGTGTCTGTCAGTCCGTCGTGCATCCAACAATGGGAGGGGAGGGGCTGGGTGGAGAGGGGAGGGTGGGGAGGGGCTGGGTGGGGAGGGGAGGGGCTGGGTGGAGAGGGGAGGGTGGGGAGGGGCTGGGTGGGGAGGGGAGGGGCTGGGTGGGGAGGGTGGGGAGGGGCTGGGTGGGGAGGGAGGGGCTGGGTGGGGAGGGGAGGGCTGGGTGGGGTGGGGAGAGTGGGGAGGGGCTGGGTGGGGAGGGGCTGGTCACCCCGTGGTGCCCTTATAAAACTCAACGTTTCACCTACTCACGCCGGCTTGTGCCCGCCCTCACAGTTGGGCATATTGGAATACACCACGTGGTGCCGCCGTTGACCCTGGACATTGATCGAACAACCCAACGTTCCTACCAGCTCCCTCCGCAGGAATGTGTCATCACCGAGTAATGTGGTGGCACTCATATTCACTGGTGGCTCTCAGCAAGGGGTTTACATTCCACTTTCCCGTGGCACGGTTCAGTCGACCATAGGACAGTCACCAATGAATATTCACACAGTGCCCCTCATTTCATTGAGCCAAGAGAGACGATAGGCTGAGTCAACTCTAAAACTGGTATTTAAATTCACACCCTTCGAAATATAACATTGAATAACGTAGTACATTTGGTATTTGCGCCATTTTTATACCGCGAAGTTTTACAGATGGATGTCGTCTGCCGGTAGAGGGTGAAGTGATGTGGATTTACAAAATCAAGCGATTCGTGAGTAACATTCCAAATTTGGCATACTTTTCAGTTTCATTTATTAGGTATAGCCCTGTGAGCCATACGGCTCTTGACTCGGGTGCAACCGCAACAAACAAAAACATGAACAAAGAACATCTTAAAGTGACTACACGCAACATAAAAATCCAGGAAAAAACAGCAAAATCTACTTGAACCATGACACCGGCAGACATGGCCTATTCGTTTTAAAATTATGTCATGGGATCTTTATCATCCACTTGGTAAATGCACCCACAGAAAACCACGAACATCTGCAACAAGTCGTGCGAACGCGGTTACTGATCGTCCACGTGACCACCTTGACCAATGCACGCCAGTCCTGATTGTGGAATTCAGATGAAAAAAAAACTTGACAGCACTACGCATTATCGATGCGTCTTGGAACTTGACTCATGAAACGTCCTCGAAAATATCGTGGCGGAGTGACTGTATGTCTAAATAGTGTCCACTCAAACATCACCGCATGCAGTCATTAACGTGTCAGCCTATGATCGTGTCTCCATTTACCGCCGTTCTATAGCCTCCGACACCACTTCCCCCCCTCCCCCAATCCTAAACCATAACAGTAAATCCTATCTCATCTCCATATTTCCCCTGAACCTTCTCTGGCTGCCACTTACCCTCCCTCCTTGCCCACACCCCATCTCTCTTCTTTTTCTTTGAAACGAGTGACTTTTAAACTCGGTGACTGATGATAAACGGGTATTAAATTAAAACCTGTTTGCACTACCATTGGTGTTATAATTCTGTATTTTACGCTTCCGTTGTCTTTATTTAATTCTGATGATCTATTACTTAAAAACAAAATATTTCCCTTGCAAAGGAATCCAGGCCAACCAAAGGGAATGTTATACAGTATTTTGCACCCATGACGCTTACCACGTCCGTATTTTTCTGAAACTAAATTAGGTTAAATTTTGATTTAAAGCTTTCGTGACTGCAGTAATTCATATTCTTAGTTTTTTCGGTAAAGTCACGTTGAAGAGAAACAACGTGACTTTACCGAAAAAACTAAGAATATAAATTAGGTTAATCGTGATTTTAAAAAAATATTTGAGGATGGAGAATAACCACAGGCTATAATGCACTTGTAATGAAATGTGTTGAGATTATGATGGGGTTTTTTCCTCCAAATGAATGTCCACATCTTTGTTGAACAAACATTTGACTTTGGGATCACTTACTGATAATATTTAAATCACATTTTATTACTGAGAGCGACTTTAAACAAAAAGTGACGCTTGGACTAACTTTTTTTTGCAATTCATAACTTGTGACAGTGCAGTATCCTATGGTAACATTATTACAAGATTGAAGAGATCTTGTATAAAATTCTACCAACCACATAATTCTCTATGCATAATAATAAACACTCTACAGTGAATTCAACCACGGATATTTTATATTAATTACAAAAGTCGAGAAAATATTCTTCTCAATGTAACCCTGATGTGTCCCACTAGTAGTGCATTTAAAATGTAAACGTTATAAAATGTGTTCCCTTTCAGTGTAAATATGTTTATCTCGGCTGAATTAACTTTTGATTTAAAACAAATGACCAAAGATGCTGTACGCCAGAGAAACCAATTAAAAGCAAAATACAATTGCACCGTAATGTTCAGGAATGGCCCTTAGCAATACCTATATCAAGATATGGATATAAACACCAGCTAGCGTATAAAACAATACCCCGATTTATGTCTCCCCCTCTTACGCCGTTTTGCAGATACGTCATCAATTTATTAATACCGCTACCCGATTTGCATCATCTCAACTCACACTCATGTAGCTGACAGCATCCACCTGTCCTTTCTCGTATCCGCCGCCCATCAGCCTCTCAACCTTCGCCTCCACCTACCCACGAATGCACCCGCGATGTAAACCCGGGGGTATTACTCTTTTACTTTTGTCACACTTGGGCCTTGGATGGCTAAACAACAGGGATATATGTTTAAAATATATATATTATTTGTCATATAGTCTGGAATACAAAACCAACTTCAATCCGCATGTATTACATATTCATATTGAGACTTACGTGGGATGAGGGACGCAAATTAGAGCAACAATGAGGGCCATAAAATGTTAATTAGTGAATCTGGCATACAGTTCTATGCATGAATGCGCGCACACTCAGACATGCACAAACACATGCGGTCCTCACAAGTGAGGGCACATCATGTCAATGTTAGGATGGATGATGAAACGTGCATGTCTTTGTCTTCATATGTCCCAAGGAAAACGTAAAGGCACCGTCATGATTTGTAAAATGCATGGCATGGTGTAAGAGTATACATAGCCTCTATCTCTAGAGTGTCATCTTTAAATTAATCTGTAAAAGTTCATGAAAAGTAATTCAACTTGCCCCTGCATTCCTCTCTGCCTCTATCCGTTATTTTGGTCTATTTTTTATTCATGTGCTGCTGCGTTTATCACATGTATTGTCGCTCTTTGTTTTGCTCACAATCCAACCGAAAGTTGCAGAGTCATCATTTTCCTGTGGTTGCTTGTACGTGCGAAATAAAAGTAATTTTCGCAAAGTGTTTCAGTCACTACAAAAGTATTTTCAGTTTGATGAATTTCCACATAAATTGCACCACCTCCATTGAAACATAATAACTCGACTTTAAAATGTATTCAATAAAAACACATTTCTGCCAGCACCTAGTTGCCCACGTAAAATGATGTAAGCCTAAATTTGTCTGAAATTTCTTCATATGCAGTGTGACATTTTAAATGTGGGAATCGGACATCACGGTGAAGACATTTATTTTCTGCCGGTTCTCTATTGTACTGTGAAAAAAGTGGTTTGGATATGCTCCTCTAATTCCCATTATATTTACAAGACAAATGCTGTGGCAGCCAGACGCCAGGAAAAAAAATATGTACATTACAGCATGCATGCCAGAATATTAATGCTATCGTATTCTTGGTTCTTTCGGTAAAGTCACGTAGATAGAAAATAAAATAAAAATGACACAATAAAATTAAAATAGATAAAGTAAAATAAAAACGAATACATTGAAAAATGACAGATAATACAATTAAATAAGATAAAAAATGAAAATGAAAGCAAAAAAACCCACGACATTTCGATCGCAACACAAGCGATCTTCATCAGGGGGAGACAAAAGAGGGGGGCAAGCCTCCAAATGCAGCTGCTAATAAAAGGGCTTTCAAAGTGGGCGGGGCAGCCAGCGCACATGTCGGAGACAATGGGGGGAGGGAGGGGGCAGAGACAGGGGGAGAAAGAGGATGGGTTGAGATAGAGGTGGAGCTGAAGGCGCGGGCGCAGTCCAAGTGTGTTAGATAATGGGGGGAGGAAGAGGGTAGAGATAGGGGAGAGAGGGGGGGGGGTAGAGATAGGGGGAGAGAGGAGGGTACAAGGAGTACGTTAGACAATGGGAGGAGGGAGGGGGCAGAGACAGGGGGAGAGAGGAGGGGGGGGGGTAGAGATAGAGGTGGAGCTGAATGCGTGGGCGCTGAACAAGTGTGTTAGATAATGGGGGTAGGAAGAGGGTAGAGATAGGGGGGAGAGAGAGGGGGAGGGTAGAGATAGAGGGAGAGAGGAGGATAGAGATGGGGGGGGGAGCATTGCACCTCACTACACCCATCCACACTGATGATGGTAGAGGTTGACAAGAAAACACAAATCAAATCATGACCCAAAGTGGTTGATGACATATTTCCAATGATTGCTGAGTTTAAAACCATCGTCTCGGTTGAAATTGTGTCTGTGTCTGTATATATGGATGGCTTTGTGAACAAATCTTTGTTGATAACCAGTCGGCTTGTAAAGTACCATCGTCTTAGAGAAATCAATTTCGTTTGAGCCAGCCGCATTAAAGTAATGATCAGCCATGGCAGAAGTATTGGTCCTGCCGTATTTCAGATCTGGCTTATGATCACGAACACGGTCCGAAACATGTCGTTTAGTTTCCCCAATGTAACTGCTACCGCAGCTACAGCTTAGTTTGTAGACGCCGGGATATTGCATGTCAGGAATCTTGTCCTTCACAGATGGGGTCAGAACACGAATTTTATGTACTGTGTTAAATCGGACCTGGATCTTGTGTTTGTTCAAGATTTTGGAAATCTTTTTGGTTATCCCTGCTATGTAAGGCAAGGTGATGGTTTTGATTGGATCTTCAGATGGCTCCTTCCTAACGGTTGGGGTGATGGCTTTGCAGGTTGTGTAGTCAGAAGATCCATTCGCCTTGAGAGCCTGGTGTACGTGTTTGAGTTCACTGGTTAGGTGTTCATGGTCGGAGATACATTGAGCTCTATGGTGTAGCGTTTTGATGAGGGACTTCTTCTGGGATGGATGGTGGTGGGAATCAGGTTTTAGGTGGGCGTCAATATGGGTAGAGTGGCTCTTTTTGATTAAGACATCCAAGAAAGGTAGCATGCCATCCTTTTCTACCTCCATGGTGAATTTGATGGCTGGGTGAATGGAATTGATGTGGTTGAGGAATTGTTTCAGAGCCGGTCGGCCATGTGGCCAGATGACTAACGTGTCATCCACGTATCTCTTCCACGAGGACGGGCGTAGAGTGGAAGCCTGGATGGCGTCCGTCTCAAATTTTTCCATGAAAATGTTGGCCACAACCGGAGATAAGGGAGAACCCATTGGGGTGCCTTCAGTTTCCTTGTAGAATGTTCCATCGTAGAATGTTTATTTTATCTTATTTTATTTTTTTATCTGTTATTTTTTATTTTATTTTCTATCCATGTGACTTTACCGAAAGAACCAAGAATATGAATTCCTGCAGTCACGAAAGTTTTAAGTCAAAATTAATGCTATCATTTGCTGCAGTGATTGGGCTTACCATCAGTGTTATAATAAAGCTGAATAATTGAACAATACCTTTCTTTTTATTGATAGGGATATTTCCATTTTCAGAGCAATGAACAATCATTTTTAAAAAAATTAAAATACCAATCAAAACATTCCTTTAATGGGCAATTAAAACGAGTGTCATATGCTTGTCATTGCCTCCTTGTCAAGTTGTGAACATCTTTTTTGGAGTTCGTGACGTTTAGTTTGCAACAAGGTGGTTTCAGTTTGCCAATCACTATCTTGTATGAAAACATTTTCGAAGAGATGTAATTATAATTGACCATTATTCCTTCCCACTGTGATTCATAGCAATCGTCTCTTTGTGTGGTATGATAATAAACAACTGACAAGGAATTCTGATTTTTCAATATGTAATGATTCTTAAGAAGATAAAAAATACATTTATTTTGTGGTTCAATTGCATTTTGTATTGGAGTGGAACTCTCAATATTGGAAAAGAGGCATTATTCCATAAACTTTGTAATAAGCGTTTCTCATTCGAGGGCACTTTCATTTCACAAGATTTTTTTTCTGCACACAATTCTCTACAATTAATTAATGAATCAAACGAATCAAAATGAAAAAAAACTCAATGCAATCACTTATGCAGAATATGTTTTATGACGCAAAATATAGTAGCTAACTCTTTGGTTCTTCCGGTAAAGTCACGTAGAAAGAAAATAAATTAAATAATAGAATACGACGTTTCTATTGCAACACAAGCAACCGTCATCAGGTAGAACTGAATTTGAGAAAGAGACAAAACACAGACACGGAGACACAGACAGACACACAAGCAGAGAGAGACAACACAGAGACACACAGAGAGAGACACACAAATAGAGAGAGGGAGGGGGGGTGTGGCAGAGAGAGATGTGGGTCTGCTGGAGCAGAGAAATCAGCATGTCAATGAGAGAGCTGTGTGGAAATCTATCCTGAAGAGGCCGGGGGAGAGAAAGAGCGAATGGACCTATGAGAGCCTGGTATTTTTTTAGAGAGAGAAATAGGCAGTTTGAGAAAACAAACTTAGCAAATAAAAATTGGAAATGTAATGCTAATTTCTCTGCTCCAGCAGACCCACCTCTCTCTCTGCCCTACCCCCCTCTCTCCCTATTTAAACCCATGACCCAGAGGCATTGGGTCTCTGTGTGTCTATGTTGTGTGTCTCTCTGTGTGTCTCTGTGTTGTCTCTCTCTGCTTGTGTGTCTGTCTGTGTGTTTCCGTGCCTGTGTCTTGTCTCTCTCTCAAATTTAGTTCTACCTGATGACGACTGCTTGTGTTGCAATAGAAACGTCGTATTCTATTATTTAATTTATTTTCTTTCTACGTGACTTTACCGAAAGAACCAAAGAGTAATTCCTGCAGTCACGAAAGCTTCAAATCATAGTAGTTAACTTTAGGAAATTTGGTGGGGATTTTTTTGTGACTGTATTAGTAGCACCAAGGCCCTTAGGCCCTGATAAAATAAACAAACATGCCTACATAATTGTTTTCTGTACAATGTAAAAAGTACATTTCAATTACTTCCAGAAAATGGCTCGAGTCTTGACTTTTTCAAAGCCTTTCAGCTACAATGCCCATGTGTTACGTTTTCATGTAATGTTTAACAGATACAATATATGAACAGCAACAAAAATCACTAAGAAATTGACTGTGTACCATTCAATAATAAGAAATTAATGGTAAGAAAAGTTTACCCAATAGCCGTATTTTTTTTTTTATTTCAATTTACAAACGTGTGTATTTTATTGAATTTGAATGTGCTAAAACTTAACTCGTAATTAAACAAAATCTGTAATAAAAAAAGAGAAATCCATAATCGGTGAGGGCCACATAATGCTCGATTTCACAAGCTTACACAATTGCAACACTTTTTCCTGTGATATGCACCGGCCCCCTTTCAAATCAGCGTGAGCGTCGAAACGCATTATATGCACACGAGCGCGCAGCCTCGAGTGTTTAGTATTTTGATGCAGACTCCTCAGGATGTCTTTTTTTAAGATCAATGCTGGCTGGCTATTTGCGGTGTTGGTGATCAATGCATGGCTAAACAATCAAGGGAACCGAGTAGAGCCACTGCAACCACTTAGATAATAACACTAAAAACAACGCACGCACACAAGCACAATGGGTCATCTGGGGTCATTCGGTTAACAGTGCGAATGTTGTGTGAATTTTATAGCTGCATGATTTCCTGCGAGACAAAAAACACACCCCCCCCCCCAAAAGAAAACCACAGTCAGGCTCGTTTAAAGCAATTCTCGTTTCAAACGTTTGCACACCTTTGGGATTATCTTTATCGCAGTGATGTCCCTCTGAGTGACGGTCAGCTCCGTGATGATGCGGCCTTGATCCGGACTGGGACCCCTGTTGTCGTAATCGACTTGCCAGAGGATGCGTCGCGTCACCGATAGACTCGTCACGTTGTCCATCTCGAACAAAAATCGGGCAATCTCGAGAGCAGACTCTCCACCGCTGTGCAGAAAAAAAAGCGAGATAGATGGGGGTGGGCGGGGGAGAGGTTAAACACGTGTCCTTCTGATGCATGGTTTATAGACTATGATTGTAAATTCGTATTGTCAAAGTATTAAAAAATGCATTCTACACGACATGTTATGCTCCTTGATGAACGTGCAGCCTTTGTCCTTATAATAATATGTTGACATTGTAATAAATAAATAAAGCTTTCTGATAATATTGGCTGTCAAAGCAACCGCATCTCAAGATGCTGTGCAAACACAACAACAACAAAACACCATTCGACACCAAGTGGCGGTGACATCACCACCGCGCGTGTGCCAGGCTATGTGCACTTTAAGGCCACGTGAAGTGTCGAACGCCCGCTGGCAGGTCAAGGAACAGATCCAGGTGCCATGTGTTGGCTGACTGAGATGACTGACCGATACACCACCTGTGCCCCCTACTGTGCCAATTTTCTGTGTTTTATTCGCCCGGCGCTCCGCGTTGTTGTGAGCGTCGCTCCTCTGCCCTCCGTTGCTGGAGGGCGACTGCCTCCAACTGCCCAGTAGCGTCCTTCACGAGCCTCCTCCACAGAGGTCGATCTTGACACCGCTGGTACCAGTCATCGGCAAGTCCACATCCTCTCGTGCCACATCACTCCATCTCTTCTCTAACCCGTGACGCGCTCGTTTAGACCCCTCTATCTGACCGAACAAACGCTATTTGGGCTTGCAGTGGCTGGGCATGCGGGCTACAGGACCCAGCAGAAGAAAATGAAGGCATCAAGACTGGATTTTGAACGAAATTACTGTAGAGGAGACAAAAAAATATAAATGAGGCAGTCAACACAAACGAGAAATACAGCATAGGAGGACCAGCAAGACACTCATGTCCATGGGATAGGCAGTACAGAGAATACCGACGGTCAAGACTGAGCACAAATGATATCACGTGGGAAGAGGAGTACAAACAGGATAGAGAGTACACATGGGACCGACAGAACAAATGAGTAGAGAAAGTACAACTGATCATTAAAAATCATACAGAAAAAACTGGACAAACCGTGCAGACAGGAGAGTGAGAGAAAAAAAGTACAACTACTTCTGTAGAAAGACGGTTTTGTCCATGATTGTATTTACAGTTGGTTCTGAGTGTGGGAATTAAAAAAATGAAAAGCTATCTGTAAAATCCCTTCCAAATGTTAATCTACAGCATATCCATTCCAAGTGGCCATTGGTGGGTGCAGTAGTTAGCTCATTGCACTATGCTCTTCGTAGTCTGAAGTTTGATTCCCAGCCATGATCATCAGTGCAGACTGACCGGCATGAAGTATGGTCAAACAACTCCCACGACTGACATGGAATGAAGAGGTCTTCAAAGTGATGTAAATTATTATGATCTCATATTTATTGGCTAAAATGCATTGGATTATTTTAATATACTGGTGTTATCATATGTATGGTTTATTGTATGTTGAAATTCTTTCACACCATAAGTAGCCAACCATGCTAATCAATGGTGCTGTATATTCATAATGTTATGGTTTTAAATAGTTTTTGCTTTGCTTTTATTGTTTCGTTGGAAACAATAAATTAGCTCTTTAAAAAAATAACATCTGGATCTCGGTAAAAGGTAAAACTATTTATGCCATTTTAATGAAACAGATATTTTTTTTTATTTAAAGCTTTCATGACTGCAGGGATTCATATTCTTGGTTCTTTTGGTAAAGTCACGTAGAAGGGAAACAATACAATTATAAAACAATCAAATTCTCACGACGTTTCGACTGTAACACAAGCAATCATCATCAGGTGTGAAAACCACAGCAAGAAAATTTGAAAAAAGTGGCGGTTTTTTAACGTTAGCACCACAGAGAGCGATTTGGCAGTTATTCAGATGGACGAGTCCATCTATGTTCGGAAAAGAGGAGGGGGGAGACGAAAATAATGGATGCGGTCTGAAATCCACCGTAAGCGTGAACAATCAATTAAGACCCGAAATGGTTTATCAAATTCTTCCAATGATTGCTAAGCCAGAATCCATCTTCTGGGTTGAAATTGTCTCTGTGTTTGTATATGTGGATAGCCTCATGAACGAATCTCTCATGGTAGCCAGATGGCTTGCAAAGAACCTCTGTCTTGGAGAAGTCAATGTCATGTGAGCCTACTGAATTATAACAGTGATCTGCCACAGCCGAGGTGTTGATCCTACCTTGTTTTAGGTCTGCTTTGTGTTCACGAATGCGGTCCGAGACATGTCGTTTGGTTTATCCAATATAACTACTACCACAGAGGCAACTTAGTCTGTAGACGCCATATACAATACAAATGATGTCAACATATTAACATTTGTAGTTAATGCCTTCCTGAATTTCTGGAAACAAGCAGTTAATTGTATTCTCAATTATAAATACTTGGGCTTGTATCTCGTTATTAAAATGACAAATCTGTTAAATTTAAACTGCACTTTGACTCCTGTGCATTGTTTTGTGTAAATTATCTTCGCGATATTTTTTTAAAATTTTGATTTAAAGCTTTCGTGACTGCAGGGATTCATATTCTTGGTTCTTTACCGAAAGCACCAATAATATTATATATTTTTATGGATTTATATAGTAAACCCAGGGTTGATCACATCTCTCTCTCCAAAGTGTGTCCTGGAATCTAGATTTAAACTTGCTTAAAATGTACAACAGCAGAATACCTTCTTGATCATCATGTGGACAGTGATTATACATAAGAAAACAAATGATAAAAGAAGAATATTGTGTTAGGCTGTGTAGAATTGTCTATGGTTGATCGTTGCGCTGAGCCGAAAGGGCACTGTACCTTTAGTGTGTCATGCACGTCGCTTTAAGCACATGACATAATGGAGAGCATGTGAGTAATGTATAACCTTTTTCAATCCACTGGAATATGAAGGCTTCCCCACACCTTACCAGTCATGAGTGTTGTTTGACCTTGGCATTGGTCAGTGTGGGTTGTTGGAGAGAGGAGACCCAGGACGAGTTTAAATATCACTCGCAACTGATTTTCTGTGGCCGGGAATTGAACTCAGGTTTGCCGGGTTCATAGCGAAATGTGCTAATAACCACTCCACCACAATAGGCGACAATATAAAATACAATCTCGCCATTCTCAATCCACCAAATAATGAAGGACTTCCACGCCATGTCGGTCCTTTTTTACCATACCATCGGCATGCTGGTCAGTGCAGTTTGGTGAAGGGGAGTAGGGCAGAACAATTTCTGATATCACTTGCCACTGATTTTAGCTGTGACCGGGAATTGAACTTAGGTTGCCAATTTCATAGAGTAATGCATTGACCACTCTACCACCACTTTGGGGAGCATATCCATGGTCAAAATGTTAAGCAGAAAAAGGAATACCTAAATCAAACACAAGTGATTCTGCCCGAGTCTGTGGGTACATTCACCTTACCTCAATCACATTGACATCAAAGAGTAAGGTTGCGACAAAAAAGGAGATTGCTAAAAATATATATAGATGACAAGAAATTCACCAATTTTCTAGTGTAGGTGTGACCATGTGAAATATAGTAGATAATATAAAATGGTAGACAATTTCATATCCTGCAGACTATCCAGCTGGCAGTTTGTAAGTTGCTTTATACTTATGTCTATACATGGCTGTGCATGTTTGGGCAACCTCATCATGCTGTGGAGAGCATCGTGGCAATTTTGTAAACATTGCAGGAATTGGAAAGCAAGCTGATGTGCATCTGTGTATATCTCAGTTAAAGTGGAGTGGCTATTTTTGTATATTGTTATTTTTCATGCATTTAAATTACACATTGTAATATTCTTTATTTCATGTGGTACACAGCACTTTTTTATTAAATTGTAATGGATACAAACTTATTAATATATAGAGCATGAATAAATTAAGGTCATATTTTCTATTCAGGGTCTTTATTGATGACTGGTGCAGGAATCCATTAAACATGCATCAAAAGGGAAGCAATTGCTCACTTAAATTCATAAAAAGACACGGTCATGTATATTTATACTGTTAGAGTTATTCTGCCATAGATGTAGATAATCTGGGTAAAGCGTGTAAAAAACTTTTGTGTAAATGTGAAACAACAACAACATCAATTATGAATGCTAGGAGTAATGTAAAAGTCAAAGTGTGCTATGCTATGAATCTCAAACGTTTATGTTGGGGCGTGTACATTATCTAAACAGCTGATCAAGTGAGCATGTGTCCACGTAAAAAAAACTTTGCTTTGAATTATCATTGTGAAAAGCACCATCCTGTCTCATGTTTATATATAGTTCACAAAAACATCACTCTTTTTCAACTATACACATATTTGTATACTTGTAGCAAAGTGAACATTATAATTCCATCTCAACTATATATCTTTTAAACTAGATTCGAAGCTTTCGTGACTGCAGGAATTACTCTTTGGTTCTTTCGGTAAAGTCACGTAGAAAGAAAATAAATAAATTATACAGTATATCTTCTTTGTTTGTGACGTGATGTATAATGTTTTTTTTATGCTAGAAGCCAATTTTCATGTCAAATATATAAGCTCTGAATGCCCAGTTATGTCCTTCCTGTACAACCATAAACTTAACGGTTTCTGTATTAATTAATTTACATTGGTACATTGCTACAATGAAACCTTTGTCTATAAGGAGTAAATGTATATTTTTTGCACTTGTTACAAATATGCATTTGCTTCAAACAAGTTATGTTTGTAAAATATTATTCAAAGTGACTTTACCGGTACATGATTAAGTTGCTTCGCTTGGACGGAATACCAAATTAACTTTACTATCTTCTTAATGAAGTATGAAATTGATTTAAGCAAAATAACAACATAGCCATATTGAGAAAACGTCAACAGTATAGCAATGATCTTCTGGGTTCTTTCGGTAAAGTCACCACGTAGAATGGAGATAAAATAATAAAAATAATAATAACAGAATAAAATTCTCACGACGTTTCGGCCACAACACAAGTAGCCTTCCTCAGGTGAAGAAACAGGACTGTCCGGAAAGCAGCGTTGTCTTCCGGACAGTCCTGTTTCTCACCTAAGGAAGGCTACTTGTGTTGTGGCCGGAACGTCGTGAGAATTGTATTCTGTTATTATTATTTTATTATTATTTTATCTCCAATCTACGTGACTTTACCGAAAGAACCCAGAAGATGAATCTCTGCAGTCACGAAAGCTTTAAATCGAAAAGTATAGCAATGAGTCCAAATAAAAAGGTGGTTGCACTGGCTGTTGTGAACGTGCAACATTTCATTGTAGTGTATAATTAATTATCTCTTTCTTGTAATCTACTGCTGGATGGTGTCCACTGTACATATTGTGCGAGTTGTAGGAGAAGTTTGACCATCTTCTACCATGATTGCCAGTGTAGGTTGGTAAAGGGGAGGCTCAGGATCAGTTCAGATATCACTAGCCAGGAATTGGAACTTAGATCACCAGTTCAGAGTGTAGCGCACTAACCACAGCACCACCAATCTTCCACTCATTATCAGCCACAATTAGTCCACTGTTGAAATCATTATCATCTTATTGTTGTTGCTAAGTTTATATATATAAAAAAATGTTTCTGCGAATTTCACGTTAATTTACAATTCAGTTAAATAGGAAAAGCAGCACTTAAATAGCAAAGGATCGTTGGCACATGCATTAACAAACAACTATGTATTAGCATGATTTTTGAGCTTATTAAAGTGACATGTGCATTCTTTGTTGTATGTACATTCTCTTCATTAGCTGAAATGCAATGAAAGCATTGAGACGAATTGTGTTCACTGAACTAAACTCTTCAATGCGTTTAATTAAACACTGTATTTCTGCTAAAATGTTTTTGTGCCAGCTAAAAGGGTACACACCTATTACTATATCTTGTTAATGGCAAAGGAGGTATCATAATGCAAAGGCTTACCCCGAGCTCTCAATACTCTGATAGTGCGCTGTTTTTGAGTTGTACGCCTTATGGTGTCATCTGGTCCGACACCAGTGCAGACTAGGCTCTAAGAAAAGCCGTCTCGGGTGTGGACCAATCAAATTCAAGGACAGTGCATATCATTATCAGAGTTGTTTCTTTTTGTTTGCATTTTTGACTGCTTGTGTTGTGGTTATTGCAAACATGATCCCTTGTATAAAGGTGTCAGTTTTTGTGCCAGCTAAAAGGGTAAACACCTATTACTGAACAAATATCATCATATTTCATTATGACCAACACACATTTGATAAATGTGTTTTTTTGACACGTGTATCTACATGAAACTATACATCTTTTATACGATACTGCATTTTCAGTGGCTGACAAAACAAATAAAAAAAACTCAACACATATGTCAATAACACTGCCCTAAAAGGCAAAAAAGTAAAATATATAACACGTGACATATTTGGGAAATAGAAGACAGATTTTTCCCTCTATGTTTACGTAGTTTGGTTTTTGGGCAGTCTCATTGAGGAAAGGGTTGAATGTCTCAAAATGCTATATTTTTGGGTTAAAACTGGCCTACAAGAGGCCAGACAAGACCCCGTAATGTTCATGCTTAAGCGGAGACAGCCTTTTCTGCGTGCTGCTGTTCTTCCATTACTGTAGCAATTTAGCAAATTAGAAAATGCTTTCATGAGCTCATTTTCCACGCTTTTTCACTACAGCTCTACTATATCAAGCATTAATTCAAAAGGATGGTGTCAGAGGAGTTAGAGTGAAGTACCTACTTTAAAAGATTAGCAGTACAGTAAAGTCAAGAATGCGTCAACGTCACATCATTCTAAGCAAGAAGTGTGACCTTTAAACTGTTTATTGAAACGTTATTGAATTTATTGTCTTTAATAACTGTTCGTTTTATCTAAAATAATACACTGTGTATTGCCGTATAATATTAAAGTAATATTTGTTGATCAAATATTCAGTAGAATATCATGTAGATCACTCTAGAAAACGAAACAAATTATATACCTTGGAAAAGCATACTTCTCATGTGAAAAGGAGGTGGTTCCTGATGTCACACTTGAAGAAATAACCACTGACATTCAGTATATAAAAGGGATAATGTTCCAGGAATAGATGGAAAAAAATGTGGACATCATCAGGAGCTCGACTGACTTTTTGAGAGAAAGGTTTACACAGAAATGGATTGCCTCAATTGTGGAATGATGCCTCTATCATTCCTCGATTCAAAAAGAAAGACAATATTGATTTCAAGCATTACAGACCCATTAGCCCCCTGTCATGTATACTTTTTTGTTCATAAAGCTCATAGGGGACCAAATGTTGGGCATATTAGAGGCCAATCTACAAAATAAAGTGCATTTAAGCAATAATAATTGTACCATTGACCACATACATACTATGAAAAAAACGAGATCCTTTAAAAAAGATAAATGATAAGCAAATACCATTTTACTTGTATTTTGTCGCTTTTGAAATTACATTTCATTCATTCATCCAAGGTCTCAGAAATTTACCTCACTAAAACATGCACATAGGCGATCCACACCGGTCATAAAGATGGTTACAGCTACACTGTGAGATTGCATAACGTTACAAAATACTAACTAGAAGAGGCATGAGACAAGGTGATACGCTCTCACCAAAGCTATTCACAGCAAAATTTAGACGACACTGTATTGCATTTTCTGAAAATTGGATTGGAGATAACATTTTATTAGAGGAAAGATTCAACATATCAGATTTTCTGATGATATCGTCATTGTAGCAAAAGAGCAATCCATGCAAACGACCTACATGCAATTATATATATAAATAACTTCACAAAGAGAGCTGCAAAGTCGGGCTTAACCATAAGGTTTATAAAGTATGAGCAACACAAGTCACGCACAACAAGGTTTGCTAAACACGTGACAATAGCTATTACCAATTGTTTAGCATACTGCACATAATCCTGTAAATAATATCTTAACATTTGAAAAAAAAATCTATAAAGAAATAACATAGATTTTATTATCTTATTTCTTATTTGAATGTATTGTCCACATATCTATATAAATGCGTGCCCATTCAATCTTCTACCAAATCACAAAAGTACAACTCTCCCAATTATTGTATACAGAATTTTTCTTTATGGATAATTAAAGTTACATTTTCCTAAAGTCAATGTCGACACCCATGGCGTTAATTCAGTACGATATTACATTGTATCTTACATTTTCAGAAATTTTACCATGATAATGGGATCTAGGCATTAGAAAACTATTTTTTTTTATCAATAATGCAGTGTAATATATATAACATAGATGTTTTTTTGTTACAATTAAAAAAACTCGTTTGAATAAAAGTGTGACCATGACATGAACAGTGTACACACAATTATTCACGTTTATTTTAAATATATATAAAATGTAAAGACAATATTTCCTTGTTAGGACCAATATGTTTGAGATATACATTATGTGAGAAGGTCATCTGTAGGAAGGCAAACTGAAAAATTAGATGTAGTATTTCAAAGAGAATATAGACTGCTGTTTTAATCATATACCAATATGTTCGTTAACAAAGTAAAGATGGATGGTGCTCATTTCTAATTAGTTTAATAGAGTGGGCAAGCTCGGAAAAAAACACTCGATTCTTCAAAAATCAACATGTTAATTTAATCTCCACACCAAGCCTTTCGTTCATTCTTCAATCACTAATTGGACAAAGGTAAAAGTAAAGGCACAGTCCTGAAAATGTTTGCTCACACCACTGCGAGTGATGGAAGGGCCTTCACTGGAGGAGCTCTAGAAAGCCTTCTAGAGGGTATTTTGCCTACTCTTATACACTGGCCAGATTACTTTGAAGGGTGGGAATACTCACACTTTATCCACCATAACTGTATTATACTGAATAAAACTGATTAAAATGTAGGCATCTCTTGCTATTTATGCGGCTTCATTATCATGTGCAGGACAGAAGTATACATTTTGTTATTTTAATCTTACATAAGGCAAGTTTTTTATTGCATGAACTAAGGAAACAAAACGCAATCCAAAAAATAATGAATTTAAAGTTGTGGAGACTATGCAGAGCTTTAGGGGAGAGTCATTTTAGTTGAATGATTTTAAGAATATTCGGTAATACCTTTATGCCACGGGCAAGTACAACGCACCTCAGGAATATAATGTTTAGAATAAGTTGTATATTTTGAGAAAGTGGTTTTGTAAAGTTCAAGTTTCAGAGACGTTAAATAATAATTCACATGTAGAGCTATAAGTGAATATACTGTATTTTGTCCACACACACACAAACTCGTTAAGGTAACAAAAAGTAACAATAAAAGCTCCAGATATATTATTTAAGTGAGTGGAAATAATAGCCATCCACACAGTACCACATCCATCCAACATCGTCTGCGGCAAACGGTTGTTTCGAGGTGGCCAATGTGGCTCAGATGTCAGAGCACTGTCAGCTAGCACTGCTGAGACCCGGAGTGCAAAGTCTGGACAGTCACCCACCCACGATTAATCAGGGTTATCAAACGCATTGAGCCGAAGGTCTCAGCGCAGTCGCCATTGTACACGAAATAAAAATAATCGATAGCACTGTATTTGCTTCTATATCTAGCCCTAAAGCTACTCATTTTAGTTTGACTGCCATTTACTTTAATATTCCTCTGTAAGCGAGGCATGATGGTGAGCGCAACACCCTCGGTTGTGGAAAAAAAGAGGTCACTTGAAGAGATCTCAGGAGTAGCTTTTGATTCCTTCTTCAGAAAATGCCCGTCTCTAATTCACACGGTAATGCACTGCTCTTTGGAAGTTCCGAATTAATGCTTTGATGATGAGACACCAATAGCCAAAAAATATACTTTTCATCCGTTTTTTCACTTCTATTTTTCAAAGTAATAGGCAAAACACAGTTGCATGATTAATGCAATTTATAAAACAAAGCCTCTTAACAATTCATAGTCACATCAATCCACTGCTGGATGAAGACTCCTCAAAGCCATCTCCATTTTTCATGGTCCTGTCCTGACATGTAACAATTGACTGTGCACCTGAAAACTATAGAATCAAAATAGGTATTCACACTGGAGGAATCCGATGAGCTATAAAGCTATTTTTCACAGACGTCCAATCATAATATTATCGCTGCACCTCCACGGTGACCATCCCCTCAGACGCGTTCCCCTCCATCGGCTGGGACTTTGTCATTGTTCCCGCCGTCTCGCTGTTCGCCATGTGTTCTGCCGAAGCCCACTTTTCTTAGCAGTAAAAATTACATATTTTAACTATGCAAAGGCTACTTTATTGTGTGTATATAAAAACTCAATCAAAATAACTATTATGATCTAATATTTCTACAGCCTTTTGTAATTCCACTGCTGGATAAAGGCCTCCCCACACCGTGCCGGTCACAGGGGTTAATTGATCATACTTCACCATGCCGACCAGTGTCGCGTGGTAAAAGGGGACACCAGGAGCAGTTCAGACATTTATTGTCACTGATGTTAGCCGTGGTCAGGAATCAAACCAAGGTCACTGGATCCATAGTGCAATACCAATGTGACTCAGCTCCACCCTAACTGCTGCAATCATCTTCATCAGCCATGATCAATACAGTGGCTGGATGAAGGCCTCCCCTAGGTCGCCACCACCTCTCATGATCCTGCGATGCAACAATCCATCCCAGCACCTGGCCATGAACTGATTTGATTGCTCCATATCCTCAAGTGGATGGATGTCCTGAAGGATGCATTCCATCCCTTACCTACCACGCCGATATTGGTCTTGACCAATGCCCTCCATCCCTTCTGGATATGTGTCGGGCCCAACCCCACTTATTTTTCTCGATAGTTTGGTTGACGCCATTAACCAGCATATGTTCTCTAACCCATGCCGACCTCTTTGTGTGTCTCAATGTAAACCAAAACACGCATCTTTCCATGCTTTTTTGTGCAATTTGTAGTTATATTTCTACATACTGTTTATATATACTTACAAGTCACTGTGTTTCGTTCTAATATGGAATAGTGGGAAATACACACGGATTTAAAACGTTCTCCTTTAGGTAGATTGGTATGTTACATTTCATGATGAAGTTCAGCTTTCTAAAAGCACTGCCTTAAATAGCTGTCGCAGATACACATAGCGGGTGGTTCATTATACTTCACAACTCTGGTCAGGGCAGATTGGTCAAGGGAACACATTTTGGCATACAACTACCATGTGTCATTATAGATTTGGAGTTTTCGTGACTGCAAGGATCCATACTCTTTGGTTCTTTCGGTAAAGTCACGTAGGTGATTTAAAAAAAATAACTACCATGTGGCCAAATCCAAAAACAATTATGGATCATTGTACTGGCTATAAAGATCTACGTTTTAGGGAACATATTTTTACTCAACTCTTGCTAAGTATCTGATTGGTATGGGTGGCCCTGTCCAGTAGAGCTACTCAGGTTTGAAAGGTACTCGAGTCTTCACCCAAGAAAGTCAGTGCTCCATCAAAGAAGACAAACTATGATATTAACTGCAAATAATAACATTAACAATTTAACCAGGGCATTTGCATTACACCACTTGTCGCCAGGCAGCAGTACCATTGGATTAGGCAGGAAACATATTACAGAGTCAATGCAATGATGACCTGAAAGAACCGTTTCACACAATCAGGCTTCAGGGGAGGAAATATGCTCTGGACAATCCCATAAAACATGCTCAAACAGTCATTGTGGTACTAATACAAACAGTTCGTCAGCCACATCATGAGTACAATTAGCTTCATGGCTTGTTTGCTCAATACACTTAATTCAGTAATTCAGATGTTCCTTCACACACAAGAGGGTAAGACACAGTGGTAGTTTAATGGACGCTTGTGTTAATGGAAACGCTATTCCCCCCCCCAGACATTTTCAAGTACACGTTGCACATTCTGTTGTGTTGTGTGATGGTAAGGGGTTCCTGCTTGGGTGGGGAGATGTTATCTCCCTTGCCTGGTATGTAGAAAGCCGTGGGTTGGATCCCGACCCTGACTCCTGTATATTTGGATTTTGCATGTTCTCCCTGTAGTCGCGTGGATTTTTCTCCGGGTCCTCCGGTTTTTCCTTCCACGTTTTAGAAACATGCCTTTAGAATATTTCGCTGTCAATTGTGGCAAGGTCACTTCTGAAAGAGATATGTAGCTCAGTGGGTCTTACCTGGTAAATAAAAATTGGTTTAGTTTAATTGTGGAGTGAGGGGATTGTGAGTTCACTTTACTCTCTGTCGCGAGGTAACACATTGGAGGGAACTGTGCCCAGTGATTTGCAGTAAAGTCTTCTAATATACCTCTCTGAAAGGTGGCCTTAACTAAATGGTAATATTTTATGCACTGTCATGCATTTATTATTTCATTTGTCCCAAACATCTACACCTAAGGTGCAGATTCTACACTTGTATATAAGCATTGAGATTTGTATTGCAATTCGCTTGCATTGCTCGTAAAATACATTATTTTTGCCAATGACATAGTATCTATAATATATGAAGACATAACGAAATACAGAGGATACATTTTTTTTATTACTCCATCAATATTTGATCCACAAGAGGTGCATGCACAGGAAAGTAGCTGTCATGCATTTGCAACAATATAGGAATACTTCTCAGTTGGCAAATGGCTGCGAGACCAGAGGGTTTTTTTTTAAAATTGTATTTAAATAGAATGATATACACAAAGGTGTAAAATAATTACAACATAATCATTATGGAAAAAAAATTGTCATTATTCCGCATAAGACCAACACAGATTGTGTAGTTTTGGTGCGATCGATCGGATGTGATCGGATTGCACTGGATTGCACCTCATCGATTGCAAGCAATCGACCAAGGTGAAGCACCATGCAGGAGTGCAGTCTAGTCGAGTGCAAACCTGCCATGGAAGATGGTGGGAGTCAGGAAAATGAGAAACATACACATGCACACACATCCGTATACAGATAATCACACGTACATACATAGTTACAAAACAAACATACGCACACACACTCATAAGACACACACAAAGATTGCCATATATCCTTTAAGAGACTGTTGGAGGGAAGTGATGTTATTGATCTCCTCATGCGGCGTTCTGGCCTTAATAGGTGCTCAAACATTTACACTCAGGCATGCACACTAACACATACTAAAGATCCCCTGAAATGCCCTGGATAGGTTGTTGGGGAAATTGCTGTTAACGAGCCCCTATGAAGGCCGACGAGGGGGTGGGTGGCCAGCACACCACACCCCTTTGTTTCCCGAGTGGCGATGTTTACACACCATTGCACCAGATACTCATTTGAGGCTGAGTCGATCTAGGGGAGGCCCACGACCGGTTCAGATAATCGTCACTGGTGTTGGCCATGAGCGGGATTTGAACTCGGGTGGCTGGGTTCGGAGTGCAACGGCCTAACCGTTACGCTACCGCTCCCCACAGACCCATACACGCATACTCACATACGACATTGGATACATATTGGATTGCGATGGTGCCTGGTTATGAACATTGTAACCCTGTTCATTCCGGTGTGGTGACAACGCGAAACCGCATGCTCGCCGGTGGCATGGTGTGATAATTATGCGATCGGGTGTCGATAGAGATGTAATCGGTACTCCTCGATAGAATCTCATCCCCGAAACCGTGCCTTCAATGAGTTTTGGGCCTGTGGGTGGCTGGCAGGCTTATTGATTAACAGACTTGTACACCAGTCACGTGGTTAATGGCGACTCAGTGAAGATTGCTGTGTGTGTTGCATTTTCAGATAAAGGACCCAAAGGTTATTTTTGATCGTTATAGAAATGTTCAAGACTTGTTCTAGACTTCAAGCTTGGCTTTTGAATTGTTAGTTTGTGATATATTCAATAGTAGGGGTTTTAGCACTGTGCACTGTAAGGATGACGTACTGTAGCTAATACTTGTAATTCCCTAACCCTAATACTGTTTATTCTATAACCATTTCCATGCATCCAGAGTATGACTACTCGCAATGCTACTGAGAATAGAACACATACGTTGTACAATGGTGACAAGTAGAATACGTATACTGTACACATACAGTACAGATAATAGGTGTAAGATAATGATATAAGTGGATGATATAGATAGACATACAGCTTAGGATTAAAGTAATATTCAAATAGTGAAGTGCAAATGTTATTGTCAAAGACAAAGATGGTTTATCAGTAGTAGAATTGGGTTTAAGAGAAACTGTTATTGATTAACCGGACTTGTACACCAGTCACGTGGTTAATAGCGACTCTGTTGAGGATTGCTGTGTGTGACACACGTGCTGTTGCATTTTCCAGATTTACCACAATACAGTAAATGTGTTTGCCCTCGATTTGGAGCACCTGACCACGTCCTTCATTTCGAGTGTGCAACATTTGCCATCAGTTGCCGCGTCATTCCCAGGTGTACGTGCATGTAGAACCACCCCACCTGGCCAGTTGCCTTAGAAGACCAAAAAAGTGTGGGGTCCAATTAACTGTTATTCCAATTATTCAGCATGTTTCAGAGGGCAGCACTCCCATGTCTATGATCGCTGTGCTCGTCAACCCACTCTGATTAACGTGGTGAAGTATGGATGAGGGAGGTGCTTATCCTACAATGATTGACAAAAAGGGCTGTACGCAATCAATGTACACAACTAGATTGGTATCACTGCCACCGTTATTGTTATTATTGATAACACTTTGTAACAAAAATGTTTTGTTCCTGCGTAATAAGTATTATTTCCTAATTGCTTATGCATCAAAAGTAAAGAAAATGGATAGCATTCCCCCCAAACTTTGCTTTTGTGACCAGGACATTGATATTTTGAAATGTACCTATTTTCAATGAGAAAATGGGCGAATTTGTGTCTTTTCGTTCACATAAAGTCAGAAAAAACAACATATGAACCAAAATTAACCTGTATTTATTCTAAAGTAATACATAAAATGACTACAAAAGATTTAGACATCACGGCGCACTACCACAGGCGGGACTGGCCTTAGCGGACCGAGTTCTCTGTGGAGAGGAACAACGTCAAGTGGGATCCACTGGTGGACCCCCGGAAGGTGCTGATGCCACCACTGCACATCAAATTGGGCCTTATGAAACAATTTGTCAGAGCTGTAGATAAGGAGTCGGCAGCCTTCAAGTATCTTCAAGACTTCTTCCCTAAGCTGTCTGAGGCAAAGGTCAAAGCTGGTGTCTTCGTCGAACCACAGATAAAGAAGATCCTGGAGTGCAATGAATTCCCCAAGAAGTTCACTAGTAAGAAGAAAGCGGCTTTGTCGCAGTGGTTCTTGGCTTCCTGGGCAATCACAAGGTCGAAAACTATGTGGAGCTGGTTGAGACTGGTGAAGAACTACGGCACAATGGGCTATAGGATGTCCCTCAAAGTCCATATCCTTGATGCTCATCTTGATAAATTCAAGGAGAACATGGGAGCGTACTCGGAGGAGTAAGCCGGCGCTTCCACCAGGATAAACTGGACTTTGAACACCGCTACCAAGGACAATATAACGAGAACATGATGGGAGACTACATTTGGGGGTTGATACGTGAAAGTGATTTACAGTATAATCGTAATTTAAAAAAACTACTCACTTCTAAATCTTTTGTAGTCATTTTTGTATTACTTTAGTATAAATACATGCACATTTTGATTCATATGTTTTTTTCTGACTTTATGTGAACGAAAAAACACAAATTCGCCCGTTTTCTAATTGAAAATAGGTCAATTTCAAAATATCACTGGCATGGTCACAAAAGCAACGTTTGTGGGGAATAATAGCCATTTTCTATATTTTTTAGGCATAAGCAATTACAAAATAACACTTACTACCCAGGAACGAAAATTGTGTTACATAGTGTAATTCATATAGTATGTTCGGTTTGCAGCTCATCAAGGGACGGTGGAAATCAGTGAAAAGGGACTGCAAACGCAGATAGATGTGTGAAACAAAACTGTAAATGAGTGTGGCACGAGGATACACATAAACAGAATTAGAATATTTATACTGGAGGAATCCGATGAGCTATAATGCTCTTTTTTTACAGATGTCCGAGATGAAAGTGATAGACATATCAAAGATTTGGATGTTGGAGGAATATAATGAAGGGTCATTTGTGGAAACGACGAGAAGGGCAGAAAACAGATGGGTGAATGTGGCAAACAAGGACCTCCCATTAAGTCAGTGCACCAATGAGAAGAAAACGAGATAGTATGAACCATATAGCATATTATCATCATTGAGCCAAGCACCATTACAGAAAACAGCTGTCAGTCTGTCCCTTGGACTCTGATTCTGGGTTTCTCCATGGCTGTGTGTTACCCCAGTGTGTGGGTAGCGTTGTCGTTAGCATACTGCGCTACGAACCTGAGGTACCAATGTCGATTATCGACCAAGGCGATTATAGGTGGTGATTATTTGAACTTGTCCTGGGCCTCAGCCTTAAATTATTACCCGGTTCAATGTATAAACATCAGCACTGGAAAGAAAAAGGTGGTTGGGTGTGGTTCTGGCCTCGCAACCATGCCGACCTTTATAGGTGCTCACTAACAGCACTTGCCCCGAAGCCTATAAAAGTTTACATGATGGATCTGTGTCTTGGTACATGTGGGATGTTGTTTAGCACTGGGTGTGAATTGTCCTTCGCTCACTCTTCTTTATTTTCATCTATCGTTTCCCTTTCCCCCCCCTCGAGATTTCCCTTGCGTTGCATGTGAGCACTCAAAACATGCAAATCCTTATCCAGAACAGCACTACAAGCAGTGGGGGCCTTAATGAGCAAGATGACCATTGGCACGATCGGCAGTAACTATGTTGCTGGCACAAATATGCGTTCTTTCGACACTAGCTATTTTGTAGACCCTAAACGTTACGTTCACGTTGAAACATATGTGCCAGATACAAGCAGAATATTGAACTGATGCAGATAGAACAGACGGAAGCGGAGGCAAAAAAGCATTGGCCGTAAAGACGCCATTTCAGATTTTATTTAATAGGTACGTGCAACAGTTTTTTTTAGTTTTACGTTGCCTTCTCGTGTACTTCAGCTTACGTAGATAACAGGTAACTAAGTGAAGCGGGTGAACAAAATCGACACACTGCTTCAGGGGACTGTGTGCTCCAGAGCATTAACAGTGGTTGCAATGGAGCCGGCGCTGATGTAGATGGAGGCTCTTGTCAAATAATATAATATATGCGTGCGTGTGTGTCATAGACATGGTGTAAATTATACATGTGTGCTGTGTATCGTTCGTATCACCTATGTATGTGTCTATATATTGGGCATAACATTTTTTTGGATTAGCATGTAGCAGGATTGTATAGTCAAAATAACAGTTGGCTCTCAATGATGCCCTATCGACATGCAGAGATGGAGAAAAATAACATAATTTGTTATTGCACATGGTGACCCCAGCAGCGCCTCAGGGAGTCTCAAGGCCCTCTTTCAGGAGGGTCATGCTCAGTTTGCTCAGTCGAAGGCGATGGCTGCTATGCATTTCCCAAATTAAGTAATTTGAGAAGAGGTGCTCAAATTGGCATATCTTGGCACTTATAAGTAAATAGATGTTATTTTCTTTTTAAAAGGGCCTCCTGTCATTTTGACGTTCACAATGAGGTGAAATGTATTGCAATAAGAATGACCCCCCCCCCCCCCCCCCCATATCCAATGTTGTATATATAGGCCTTTTTCCAAAAATTAATGTTAAAAATAATTGCCATTTTTAAAAATAATAATCGATAAAATATATAAATAAAACACCCTCAAACCTGCTACCTCCCACAAGCACCAAGGAGCTGGAGATCGTAAAAGGCCATTAAATAATAAACTCCGGGGCAAAGGGAGGTTAGCGACTATCTGCAAAATCTCCAGATTGCCAAAGGACAATTCACAAACAAATATTCAGAATCACAGGCACAGACACAGAGCACAGGGCAAACTGACATTATAACTGATATATATATTTTTTCGATGTAAAGCTTTCGTGACTGCAAGGATTCATCTTATTTGGTTCTTTCGGTAAAGTCACGTAGAATGAGAATAAAATAATACATTAATAAAGTAAAATAACACAAAAAAATTCTCACGACGTTTCGGCCACAACACAAGTTGCCTTCTTCAGGTGAAAGGAACAGACCTGTCGGGATGACAGAGCTTCAATGAACGTTGTTAAGATTCGTAGCGTCTTTTAAGCTGGTTTAGAGAAGTGAGGCACCTTGACAAAGGGGTTTACATATAAAATAGGATAATTTAGCATTGAAATAGCTGAGTGATTAGCTTGTGACTGGTCGTAGAAATAGCTATATTAAAGTCAAAGCTTACACATCCACATAGGCACCTAGTACAAATCAAACAGGAGAATTTAGCATTGAAATAGCTGAGTGATTAGCTTGTGACTGGTCACAGAAATGGCTATGTTAAAGTCAAAGCCTACACATCCACAGAGGCACCTTAGTACAAATCAAACAGGAGAATTTAGCATTGAAATAGCTGAGTGATTAGCTTGTGACTGGTCACAGAAATGGCTATGTTAAAGTCAAAGCCTACACATCCACAGAGGCACCTAGTATAAATCAAACAGGAGAATTTAGCATTGAAATAGATGAGTGATTAGCTTGTGACTGGTCATAGAAATAGCTATGTTAAAGTCAAAGCCTACACATCTACAGAGGCACCTAGTACATGGACGCCAAAGGGGCTGCAACAACTCGACTATCATATAGTAAACCGATGTGAAAAAACCTAAGTCTAAATTACATCAATATAATAAATGTACCCAACATATTCTTCAATAAGCTGAGCTATTAACAGTAACTGGGTATACACTACACTATATAATGAATACCATATAGTAAATCAATAAAAACCAAAATATAAACCACCTCAATGTTATCAATAAACTCTATATATTCTCCAATCAGCTAAGCTACCAACAATAAGTCGTTATATATCACAATGCTATATGGAGAAAAAATGGGTGGATTCTTACCCTCAACTTCAGCACCACGGATAGCTACAAGCCCCGTTCAGATGGACGAGTTCATCCATGGTCGGAACGGAGGAGGGGGAGAGAGACAACTGCGAGGTGCTGTAATACTCCATGTTGTAAACCATACCATTAACCGTGGTGTGAGAGGTATTAAGAGTCAATGCCAGCGAAAGAGCTGCGGTCTGAAGGTCATCGTAAAATACAATTAATTAAGAACCGAAATGGTTTAAAACATCTTTCCAATGGTTACTAAGCCAAAATCCATCTTCTCGGTTGAAATTGTCTCTGCTTGTATATGTGAATGGCCTCATGAACGAATCTCTCATGGTAGCCGGTTGGTTTGCAAAGAACCTCCGTCTTGGAGAAGTCAATGTCATGTGAGCCCACTGAATTATAACAGTGATCTGCCATGGCAGAGGAGTTCGTTGTACCGTGTTTCAAGTCTGCTTTATGTTCGCGGATGCGGTCCGAGATATGTCATTTGGTTTCTCCAATGTAGCTACTACCACAGAGGCACTTTAGTTTGTAAACGCCCGGGTACTGTATGTCTGGAACAGCATCTTTTACAGATGGAACCAGATCACGGATTTTATGTACTGTGTTGAATCGGACCTGGATCTTGTGTTTATTCAGGATTTTGGAGCTCTTTTTAGTGACCCCTGCAATGTAGGGTAAGGTGATGGTTTTGAGTGGCTCCACAGGAGGATCCTTCTTCATGACTGGAGTGATGGCTTTGCGGATTGTGTAGTCGGAGTAACCATTAGCCCTGAGAGCCTGGTGTACGTGCTTGAGTTCACTGGTAATGTGTTCCTGGTCGGAAATGCATTGGGTTCTATGGTATAGAGTCTTGATGAGGGAGTTCTTCTGGGATGGATGGTGGTGGGAATTCGGTTTCAAGTAAGCATCTGTATGGGTAGCTTTCCTGTAGAGAGTGACTCATTGCACCATCATGTCTCCTTTTAATTAAGAGATCCAAAAAGGGTAGTTTGCCATCTTTTTCGACCTCCATGGTAAATCTGATGGCTGGGTGTATGGAATTGATGTGGTCGCGGAATTGGTCTAGAGCAGGCTGGCCATGTGGCCAGATGACAAAAGTGTCATCCACGTACCTCTTCCATAAGGTCGGGCGTAGAGTGGCAGTCTGGATGGCATCAGTTTCAATTTTTTCCATAAATACGTTGGCTACAACCGGAGATAGGGGGGAGCCCATTGGGGTGCCCTCAGTTTGTTTGTAGAAAGTTCCATTCCAGATTAAGTATGTGTTGGTTAAGCAATGTCTCACCAGGGGGGGGGTACATCAGTATGCAGTCCTTGATGAACCAGGTCTTCAATGATAGCGATGGTGTCAGGTACTGGGACTTTGGTGAACATGGACACCACATCAAAACTGACAAGCAGGTCGTCTGGGGACTGTCCCCAGACGACCTGCTATATCAATGCTAAATTCTCCTGTTTTATATGTAAACCCCTTTGTCAAGGTGCCTCACTTCTCTAAACCAGCTTAAAAGACGCTACGAATCTTAACAACGTTCATTGAAGCTCTGTCATCCCGACAGGTCTGTTCCTTTCACCTGAAGAAGGCCACTTGTGTTGTGACCGAAACATCATGATAATTTTTTTGTGTTATTTAATTTTATTAATTTATTATTTTATTCTCATTCTACGTGACTTTACCAAAAGAACCAAAGAAGATATATTTTTGTACGGAAAAAGTTGAGGCTTGACTATAAGAATAAGTCAACATTATAGACTGAGTATTCCCTATATTATTTCTTATTGTATCTTTCTATCTAGGTGACTTTACCAAGAGAACCAAAGTACATGAGTTCCTACAATCATGAAAACTTAAGTCCAAACTAAGCCTCGGGATATCTCTGACCTCAAGAATAAAAAGCACGGATCCCAGGATGCAGACAGGGAGCAAAAGTTAATAAAACCCTTGAAATACCGGAGGTAACATCTAATGGTACATTACAAATCTTGGTTAAACATAAACCAAATAATAATCACAAGAGATTAGACCTGGGGTAATTCATTAGAGGTACAAGAAAATAGGTCAACCACACAAGACCAGAAAATATGTATTACATGAAATCAGAGCCTCCCCGGCCGCCTTTGTCTTCCAACAATTTGACACAAACACATGGTAGCCATAAAATACGCATGAAGGGAGAGTGCCTCCCCTCCCTAATAGGAGAAACCATGAAGAGAGGGGTTGGGAATGCAAACAAAAAAATGCGATGGTTTGACAGTCAGTCAAAGGTCAAAAGGGGGGGGGGGGGCAGCCAGGCCGCTGCTGCCACGGGAGGAGGACGGTGATAGAGGGCATCTGTTTTTTTTTTCTCTCTCGCAAGAGACACGGAGAGAGGAGAGAGAATTTCACATTTAAGCTCGGCAAGGGACAGCGAGACAGCAGCTCGGAAGAGGGACAGCAAGCCAGCTCTGAGGCATGGCCTCGAGACATTAGCAATGGGTGCTGTATCCCGCAGAGAAGAGGGGCGAGGTGATGTTAGGTGCTGAGTTTGGCATGGACCGACAGAGTATCGCTGAAAGTTTATTCTACATTCATCCTGATGTTTTGCGTCGCTTGCAGAATCGAGGATTGCGATAAGCTGTATCGTTCTAAGCTATCAGAGTTGTGTAAGAGGTGTGCAAATACAATTTTCAAGTTTTGAGAGTGAGTGATCCAGCCAGCGACAATTCAGCTTGACAATTCAGCTCGACAAGGGACAGCTCGGCGAGCGACAGAAGAGGGCGGTGAGCGGCAAGCTCTGGGGTGAGACTCTGCAATCAACCAGTGATGGGGCGACTTGCCGAGTAGCGATGTGTCACCAAACACGAGTTTAGAGCTGACAGAAGAAGTATCGCTCAAAGTCATTCTATCCTGAGTGCCAGCTCCCACCAGCAGCTCCACCAAGCAAGGGTGTCTGCCACCAGCGAACGAACTGCACGCGCAATCGGGCATCGACAAAGAGCACGGGGTAGGAGGGAGCGCATGCAACGCAGCTCCTCCAGCAGTGGACGGAGCCTGCTGCTGTCAGCGGACCAGCGGCGAGCGTGATCGAGCATCTTCAAGGAGAGAGCGCGTGTAGCGCAGCTCCTCCAGCAGTGGAAGGAGCCTGCTGCTGCCAGCGGACCAGCGGCAAGCGTGACCGAGCATCTTCAAGGGCCAGCAACGTGCCGACGCAGCTCCTCCAGCAGTGGAAAGAGCCTGTATCTGCCAGCGGACGGGCAGCTAAGCCGATGCCCCGAGCAAGAAAAAGCAAAAATGTGTTTGTCCGCAGGGGACAAACACATTTTTGATACGAGGGATGCCCAACCCCGGCGTTTGCTTAATGCAAGAAGATCAACAACACTCACACATTAACACATACAAGAAGACTCATGATAAGTGCGTCAACTACTAGCTGATAATGAAGGACATTGCGGCCCATTGAGTTACGTGGATACAGTCATTTAGAAATATTTTAGTCGTAATTTTTTTCTTTCTTTTTAATTGCATAACTATTACCAATGAATTCATTGATGAAACTAAACGTTTAAAAACCTACGTTACGAATCTACTCACTCAGAGAGAATATCGTGTTAAACCGGTTTCTTTATCATATAATCTTGTCCACGAATTAATTAAAACTTAGCCAAAGATAAGAATCTCCCGTAGGAGGGCACGCACCTCGTCGCACACCCTTATTCCAAGACATTTAGTTAATTATATAATCTTGCCGATGAATCTATTGACATATTATTGCTTCTTCCGGTAAAGTCACGTTGAAGGGAAACAATAAAATAATAAAATATATATAAAACAATAAAAATTCTCACGACGTTTCGACTGCAACACAAGCTTGTGTTGCAGTCGAAACATATATGAATCACTGCAGTCACGAAAGCTTTAAATCAGAATCTATTGACATATACTTTTGCTTTTGGGGTATAACAATTTGCTTTTACTGCCTTTCGTATGAATATCGTCGCAATAATTTTAAAGGAAGTTTATTCCTATTTGCCGTATATGCTCGTGTTACTCTGAAGTAATCGTTTGTCTGTTACCCAATTAACAAATGTGATCATTGAAGGTTAAATGTATGAATCCATGAAGCCTTAGCCAATCGATGAGTATTTGCTGAAGCAGGCGTACTGCCACACACCCTTGTTCCAAGACCTTTCGCAATTACGTAATCTTGCTCATGAATTAATTACCGTATACTTTGCCTTCAGGACATGTTTCTTTATTGCCTTCGTATGAAAATTGTTGCATCAATTTTTAAGGACTTTTGGTTCCTATCGCCGTATATGCTCGTGGTACTCTGAGGAAGTAATCAATTGTTCTGTTACTCGGTTAACAAACGTGATCATTGAGGGTTAAATGTATGGATCAATGAGGGGAACATCTCCTGGAGTAGTATCTCCTGGAGTACTGTGTTGACAATTTCAAGCATAAGAATGTGCATATTAGAGTGTTAAGGTTTTGTTTAGAAATAAAAATTGCTTAACACAGAAGTGTTTGAGTGTTTCTTTGCTGAGATCATGCATAATTATCTTAATTGTAAGAACTGCATCCTGCGGTGAGATTTTAATTTGGAGACCGGACATAAACACTAATACATAATCAGTAAATGTTAAATCGAGAATAATTGTATTATACCGATGGATAATACAACCCGAGACAACGAAGCAAAGTGTAATCTAGCATACTTACAGCACACCTGCATAACCTCATACAATTAATTGTGTGATCCCGATTGATAATACTACCCTCATCAGGGGCCTAATTATAACTGTGCACATTAGCATAATCACACATTCGCATAATTTATTACGGGCATTGCTCGAATTAGCATAATTACATAAATTAACATAATTTCAGATACTTATTCATTTCCCCGAATTTCATTTAATTATTATTTTCATCTAATTTTAAATACCCAGCATATACAACACCAATATGATATAAATGAACAACAAACCTCACCCACATTTTCTTAGAGGTAGACAGGGAAGATAAGATGCTGCTTTGATGACTCGAATTGAGTACGGGGAAAAAAGAAAGAAATTCCAAGGTCAGTCGCGATAGAGGTGAATTTGAACCAAAGGACACTGAAGAAACATTTTATGACGAAGACCAAATTTCTCTTACCCTCACCTTTTCCCCCCTCTCACTTTTGCTCCTAATGCCTTCTCCTTCATCCTTTCCTTATAAAAAGTCCACCCGTGCTCCCGTTCGCAGTCCATACACACGTAGGCGGCAGTGAGGCCCATTTCATTCCCTTTCCCCCGCGGCCCGTGAGCGCTGTGTTTGAGGCTTCTGCTCCGCGGAATTCCTGTATCCCCCTTCACTTTTTATTGCTCGCGCTTCGTACCGGGCTCTTGTAAAGAAATTTATATAAAAAGGAGGCCAAAATGGCTCAAGTGAACAAGATCTTTCTTTAACTCTCCACGACAGTAAAAAAAGACAAGGCTGTTGTTATTTTTGATTAACCTTTTTTCTTATTAAACAAGTTGACCGAAGCAGAAAATATACACGAGGAGTTCAGTGTAGTTTCAAGGTCCAGTGGCCACGTGCATAAAGCATCTCAAGTGGCATTTCTTTAAGTGTTAAATAACATTAATATACGGCTTATGTAGCAGCAACATTATTATTTATGCAACCAGTTAAGAGGGTCTTGCTGTAATTCGTGTGACCTGGCCTCATTTCTCAATAGAATGTCAAATAAACGTACGTGCTTGAAGTAATACTTGGTTGGGATTACCATAACGATCCATGGGTTAAGATAGGTCAGGAGTCATACCTTTATGTAAATGAACCATAGGCTTCGGCTTACACTACTTATACTTTTAAACTGTGTATATATTATAATCTTGGTTCTTTCGGTAAAGTCACGTAGATATTCTCTTTTAAAGCATTGCCATTTTCTTACTTCGTATAAGACATGCATATCTTTATGAAGAGACAAAAACATAGTTGTAATTACTTAATCCTTTGGGTTTATTTGAATACAATATTAATTTGCGAACCAAATTTTATCATCATGTCTAGAATCGTGTAAATTAGTGTCTGTATAGAGTACTGTCGATGTAAGTAAGCACTGTATGCAATATTTTGGAGTCGGTATAGTGCACATTTATATTCCTTACAAATATATTTTGAAAGCTTTGTGTATGTAACAGGTAAATATACTCTCTTATTGTGCTTGCCATTACTCCAATACACCTAGGATGGAATTTACCATCCATTGGTGACCTGTCCTCGATGTATAATGTATACACATTTACTTTGCATATTTCACTACTTTATATGCTAAAGAGTAACTTTTGAATGATTATGTATATCAGACAGAACAGCTTGACAAGACCCTCTGGGTTGCTCCCTTTTGTTGAACAAAATTCATCATACCCTGCAGGGCCAGACATCTAAATTCAGCTGTGAAGGGCAATAAATCTTGTTTATTAAAGCGGGTAGCTAACAGCCTTATTTTATTTTAGAAGTGGCAGTCAGCCAGTAGATAAACATCATAAAGGACATTGCCCAGTGCCTATAGCACTTTTCAAGTTGCATATAAACCCTACCAATGATGCCGTCATGTATGTGTAATATTTATGGGTTTTAATGTCATTTCTGTTTTGTGTTTTACACATCTTGCTTAGTGCATCCGGTATATGGGTACTGGTGTACAGCGATGGCTTTTAAGCATACTTAGTGGCTGAGCTTACTTCAATGCATGTTTTACTTTGTTTAGAAGGGAAGTGCTGTCTCCCTTGGGTTAGGTTCGGTCAGAGGTTATTAAATATGTATCCCTCTCTTCTACGTCCACATTATCCACAATGCATCAATGGAAGCTTGTGATCTCACATCGCGACGTGCAGAAATTGTAGCTTAAAAAAAATCACAGTTAAATATTCCCATTTTATACATGATCAAAAAGACAAGCATCTACCGGTTATATCCCAACCCATCATCGACTTGATGCCTAACAGCCAACAATCCTCACAGACCATTACAGTAACAAACCCGTAGCTGCATTGAAGCATGCAATGATTCATCCCACCAGTGATTCGATTAAATGTCATGATTCAGGATCTTGATCACTTTTTTCGTCCCATTTTTACTATTTGTATTTTGTTCTATGTCATCTGTACAGTTTATTCACTGTATTAGCTTACCACAATTAGTTGTAGAAATGATGATTTCTGTATTATGGAAGAAATTATTAAATGTACCATTTACAAAAAGGAAGAAAAATATTTTCACAACCAGCGTATTTAAGAACTGTCGGTCGCTGCTAGTTGCCTAAGTTAATATTTTGGTCAGGATTATTAATATTGAGTGTTTATGTCAGAGGTTCTAACAATAAAACCACAGCAATGCGTCAACGATCCTAGGAGTAATATCCCAAGGCATTCTGCATGCCTCCTTTACTCAAGCCTTACAACTCGAGTATAAGGGTTCCGTGACATGGCATTGCATAAGCAACTCTATACTATTACCATTTAATGAGATCATCTCCGGCAGTGGGGTGATGGACTGCCACACCTGTGCAATTATGCTTTACACCTCCCTTGGTTCCTTGTTTACTTTAACATGGAGTGCTATGAAACTGTCGCCCTCTTTGAGGGCAGTGGCAGGGGTCGAGGTAAAGATGGAGCCCTGAAATTTCGTATTCACGTCATTGCAGGCATAAAAAAAAAAACTTCCACTCGAGAGCCCCTGTAGGGCACTCGAGGGTATTTGGCCTACTTTTCCACATCGGCCAGACATCTTGGATGAGTTGGGAGTAGACACACTTTACCCCACTACATTCGAGCTGGCGATCTATTAACTGTGTTTGGTTGCACCCATTTATACTGCTGGGTGGACACACGTGGAGGGCATTTAAGAAACGTGTCCATTGTTTCGACTGCCGTGCAGTGAGACCGAACTAGCGACCTCTGGATCACATGTCCAGTGTGCTAACCATGGCACCACGGCAACATCCCAAAGGGAGAAGGGTTATCACATATTCTTCTCTGGTGCTCATTATGTTTGGAATAACTTTGCTCTAATCGGTTTCATGTTTAATGCCTAATCTTTACACGAAAGATCCACCCCCTTTATTGCATACTATTAATGCCGCTAAACCCTTGTTAACTTATATTAAATATTAATGACCTACTTTAATCTACATAATGGGACCTCCTTTGCCAGTACCAAAATATGATAATAGGTTTTTCCCCTTTTTTCTGGCAACAAAACAGGTGTTAAGATGTTAAAACACCAAACTGAAACCTTTTACAAGGAATCATGTCTGCTTTAACCACAATGCTTGTGGTCAGAATGCAATCAAAAAGCACTGATAATATATGCATTGTCCTTGAAACTGATTGGTCCACATCAGAGACATTTCTTTTGAGCCTCGTCTCAAAACGGTCTTAGACCAGAGGACGCCAAAAGGCGTACAGCGATTCCTTGTAAAAGGTTTCATTTTGGTGTTTTAACATCTTAACACCTGTTTTGTTTCCAGAAAAAAGAGGAAAGACCTCTTATCAGACCTACTTTAAGTTTACCCAGCATCAACCGAGCTCATATTTCTTATTGTTAACATAGATTCTAGGTGGAGTGGTGGTGCATTGGTGAGTGCTGCACTGCGGCCATGAAACTCGTGAATTATATAATAGTTGTTTATTTATGTATTTATTATATTCCAACATGAGCCCAGGACGAAGCGAAAACTGCGTCGTGTGTAAGGGGCCACAGACAATCCACGGACCAAAGCCTAGACTATTTGCCCCTAAATGTAAAGGAGGGGAGAAATTGGCCTCACTGCCTCACCTAGGTGGGAGACCAAGAGTGGAAACCAGGGGAGGGGGAGAGAAGGGAATTAGAACCAACATAGGAGGATGGAGGGGAGAGGGGGAGGGGACTGGTGACTTATATTTAGCACCTCCGATTAGCATGGTTGGCTACGTACGGCGTGAAAGTAGTTAAACGTATATACCACGCATATTTAACTCATTTTATTTGGTTACATCCCAACCATAAATTTTACTTGTAAAATAGCTGGTCAACTGGCTAAACGACATGATCTGTGTAAAAAAAAAAACCTCTAAACTTCCAGCCACAGTTAACATCAGTGACAAGTCATTTCTGAACTGGTGTGGTTGCACAGCCCCGCAAACGCTCTCATCCCTTGACTGGTAATCGAGAAGCATGGTCAACAAACTCCCATGACCGACTTGGTGTGTCAGGGCTTTGAATTTTGCAGTGTACATTATATTGTTATTTGATAATATGGTAGATTACTTGGTATATTATCGAAATACATTTGTTTTAAAATTATTCCTCGTCTTCCCCAATCATGAATTATGAATTAACTTTGGTTACTGTCACAGTTATGTGCTACAAAAGTGTTTTCTTTGATATGCGTATGAAACCAAAATCCATTGCGATCGATGACATTGTTAAACTTCAATTATAGCACCCTACTCAGAGAGCTGACGAGTGCACAACATATGTGCGTGTTCATACAACCTACAACAGGCCTACGAAATGATGTTGCCTTTTGAGCGCAGGGTATCCTCGTGTGGAACAATGTCATGTGTGCGTTCTAAAAGGGAAAGGGAAAAAACATTGCTATCATAAATCCATAAAAGGGATTCATGACTATCGTGGATTAAGAGCATGCTTTAATACGTGCAATATTTCTATAGTGTGTACAAATGGACATTAATGAGAAAAAGGGTAGTGTTTTCTAACTGGTTTAATGCATATGTGCACCAGCATGACTTAAATTCAGGAGAAAAAAGCCCAACAGATGGGGGGGGGGGGGATTTGAAATCATATACGCAGTGTAGAGAGTGTTCAACGTTCAAAGATACCTTGAGAACAATACACTGTAAAAATATAATTTTTGCGCACAAGTTCGACGTTTTAATACCTCCTGTTTTTAATTTAAAGAGGGTGTTTATATTAAATATGTTGACTACATTGTACACTTTTTAACTGCAAATGTACATTATCTTGATGATGATAATGGTGATATTTTAATCATCAGCATCAATAGCATTTTGGTTTACAAAAATAATCATGAAACAAGCAATTAAATTGGTATGCTTCAGAGGAGAAAAAAAACACTAACGTTACACACACACATACCTTCAGGCTGTGTACAGGTTTACATATTCAGCATTCTGCCAGACAGCTTTAAAGCTGTGATAAACATTGAATGCATAGGGCTAAGTTACAATGTCTTGCTAGAATGAGAATTGATTTTTTTCAGCATTTTCAACATTATGGGTGTGCTAAAAATTTGATAAGATGCAATAAATGTCATGCCCAACTGTCTAGAGTACAATGATATCACATTATTTTCCCTTAAGGGGCATAATGTGCTTTTTATGTACTCCCGTAGAAATGAAATGTCAAAAGCTGTTTTGGGAAAAAATAGGTGGCTTTTAAACGAACATATAAAATTAAAGCAAACTGACCACAAATAAGTGCAGTCAATAATTGTTTTTATTGTTATTTAACTCTGTGCACTTCTAGCTGTGGAATCTCATACAGTATACATTCATTTTAGTAGGAGGAATTTTGTTGTATGCAATAACACTGCATATGCATCCTCTTTGTATATTAAATGCTAGTCACTTAAGCTTAGCAGTGATAATAAAAGACTGTGATAGAGTACACGCATTTCAATTGGTTTTCACAATCGTTATTGAAAATGCCCTTGTGCAAACTCGTGAAACATGGAGTGTAATAATGATTGAAGGCAAGGGTCACGTCACATTCTCAGACGCACGGTTTTCACAACTACGTGGGATACGTTTTGAAGAAACGAATTTTTATAACAAATTAAGCCAAAAATAATGCTTGAGCACTGGCGAAGTCCGATTAATATTAATCCGCAACAGGGTGTAAAGTCTGAAAGATGCCTCGAAAGGGACGGAACTTTTTTTGTGTGACAAAAAGCGCTGTTGTTACTGGGTCTCCGCATGGCCCTCAGTGAGCTTTTGGAGCGCTCAGATACGAGGTCTTTTATGTCTCCATTTAACATTGCCATGTGCTTCTTTATCGCGCTGTCCAACCTAGGACACTAAATTAATGGTTTATTTCACATCCTTCAATTATGGTATTGCACGATAATAAGCGTATCATTAGTATGCTGTGTTTGATGATTGATATGTACTTACAGCCAGGAGTGGCCCAAATTGCTTTTAGAGTGTCCTAATGGACGTTTCGCTATTTTATTCCAAGCTGATAATCGTTTTTGTCCAGCTGTTTTATTGCTGTCTATAAATATTTCATGCCCATATATCAGAATATTTTGATTGTAATCTTAGCATTATATAGTAAATGGCATTTTTACTGATGCAGTAATCATACATAGTCCAATTGCTTAGAAAAATTGCAATATTCAAGCCTTAAAAAAACAGCAAGGAAAATATGCCAGTAAATATATTCCTCTCAGCAAAAAAGAAGATATATTTTAAATGTTCACGTAATCTAAGCAATGTATATAAAATGAGCAGTGAAATATAGAAACATCCTTCGTAAATAACTATCTAAACACAGTAGATACTTTGAACATTTTAAGCTCAAATAACCTTGGGAAATAGTTGGTGCATCAAATATTGCCCCTATTGAAGTCTGTATTGATGCATGTTAACTGCATAATGTGCAAACTTCCATGTTGTATTTAAAACTATAATCATTTAAATTAAACTTGAATGGTATCTTGAATCGAAAAAAAACATTTAATTCAAGTCATGATTACAGAAAACAATTTCACAAATATTCATCTTATCAATTTGTACAACAAACCATAATTGTCGACATCTTTACAAACAATTACAAAGCCAATATGGCGCAAGAAACGTTGCAAATTGTAGATGACATACAGTACTCGATCATATTTATCAAACAAAGCTTTCAGAGCTGGCGTGTCAGTTTGATGTTAACAGGCTTGTATTTTGTGGTATATGTGTCGGGAAGAGATGGCACTCATTATTTCAATATGCTGTTTCATTCTGTCATGGCTACCCCACTGTGAAAAATGTAAAATTGTATTATCAAGTCACATAATTTGCACCTATGGCATTTATTGTCAGTGTTTTTTTGCATAATGCGTGTACTTGTATTTCAAGCACGGCAAAAAATTCCATTGCAATTTCTGAAATGATGTTCAACTACTCCTCACTCTTATGACATCAACGTACAGCACAGTAGTATGAATTGCTGCCTAGATCAAATAGACAGTTAATTGCCCATGGCTAATCCTTAATAATGTGACAGGCAGTTGTTTAGGATTTATGTTGGTTGACAAAGTATGACTGTGGCCAGCTGTGTTCATATGAAGATCTATATTTGTCACCCTTAGTTCTTTATTTACTTAAACGTACCTTACATTTACAAATTACAACATTTATTTAGCAAATACTTTTACACGTGACATTCACACAAAGCACTAGATACACACTAATAATATAATTACATAAATAATGCAATAAGTAGTTAAATAAGTATATAAACATTTAAATGATATGTCTATGTTATTAAAAAATAATAACACAATTTCGAAATTTGAAAACGAACTCATTTTGGAAGAAAATCTCGCGAATATTTGTATGTTTTCTTCATGATAAACATAAGCAAACAATAACACCTTCGGCAACACGTTTTAATTCGTTATATTTACAAATGTGGCATTTCAGAGCGCTCAAAAGATAATGCACATTCTCTCGCACATTTTCTACCAAATTAACTTCCGAGCGTGACGTTAATATTGTTAAATATCTCACAGGACACGGTACTCCATTGCATATTTATATATATATAATACCCATGAAACCACCTTTTTCATGCCAGAAGAAGCATTAAAAGGCATCGAAATCATGAATGTCAGGGTAAACACCACTGTGACAAGGAAACCGCCTGTGAAGTCGTTACAACAAAAACAGACAAGTGAGATCCAAAGTCATGTGCACAGTTAATGGTTACATTTTAAGGTCCATTATTGAATTGATATATCTGGAGAAATTATAGTCTGGTTTTGTTTGGAGGTGGCTGAGTGTATATGTGACAGTGTAAACTTGACTTTGCTTTAAAGTTAATTCATAATCTATATTTATAATTCATGACTACTTTTCTGGTCTTAATACATAAGCTATGTGATGTACCAAAAGATTAAATTTACTATTTAATATTTTTATTTTCCCAGGCAAGGCCCACTGAGATATGTAGCTCTTTTTCAGAAGCGAACTCGGCCACAAATGATATCTCAACGAAGTGGCTCATCACGTGGAAATTTAAGGCAGCCAAATATACTCTAAAAGCTTGTTTCTAGAGGGAAAAACAACACGACCACGGGGAGAACATGTAATCAGCAGTCATGTCCCAGTGAAGTCACGTAGGTAAATTAAAATAAATGAAAACAACTAAATTAAATCACGACGTTTCAGAGGCAACACAAGCTTCCGTCTTCAGGTGGAAACCGTCACAGCAAAATTGCTGTATCAAGTGAAGACGGAAGCTTGTATTGCCTCCGAAACGTCGTGATTTCATTTAGTTGTTTTCATTTATTTTATTTTACCTACGTGACTTTACCGAAAAAACCAAAGAGTATGAATCTTTGCAGTCACGAAAGCTTCAAATCTAGAATGTCCCAGTGACTCTACGGATACGGACCTTGACTTTAACAGAATCATAATTTTTATTTATAGAGGAATCCGATGAGCTATGAAGGTATTTTTTTCACAGATGTCCAGTCAACTAAAATAGAAGCTTCTGGTATATGAAGACAAGTACACACGGAGTGTGTTTGAAATTTCACGACAGGATAAGGTAAGCAACTTGGACGTTGGGAAGAGAGCATGGAAAAAAACGTACGGCATATTATTATATTCGTTTTTTTTGCACACGCAAGGGAGATAAAGCAGCCGGCACGCCGTGGCCTGCGTAACATCAATTCAACAATACAATATGAAAAAAATATATATATATAGGGGGAAAGTGGTGAGGGTAGCAATACAGTGTTTTTTAGAGGCGGGAAGGGAATGGGATAGTTAAGATACACGTTTATCCACTAAAGTGCAAATATTATTGAGTGTAGCCCCGTCTGAGCAAATGAGATTAATGACAGATCAAATAAAGCGTGTGGACAATGAGGTGCTGGTCTCCTCGTAGAGAGGTTTTACGAGGGCAAGGCACGGTCGTGAGGCCGCGAGCGTACATAATGTAGCAAGAGAAAAAAAAGGAGGCTATGATGGGTGGGACACATGTGCAGGGTGGAGGAGGGCAAATTACTGAACACACATTGGAGTGGGACCCCAGGGGTCGATAACCAAAGGGAAGATTTGAAACCAAGTCGGGTTTAAACTTTGCAACTATTATAGGATCTAGCAGAAGGCAGGAAGCAATTGTGAGGTGTGGTGGAATTAATGGTGACCTCTTGACCTTGACCACGGTGCATATATTTTAAAATGCAGTGCATAATGCATTGCTCATCCTTGTGTGGACATTATATTGAAAAGTTTCCTTCCCTTGCATATTCATGCAACCAGCTAACATTCTTCAGGGACAATTATAACTACGATGTTATTTGCACACTGCGTTGTCAATGATGACCAGGATAGCTCTTTAAGATGGAAAAATGTTCACCAACAACGACGCACGGCACACTATAAAACCATCCAGCCCACTCGAACATTAATAGCGATATGCTCTCCCACTAATTATTTCTTAATGTTAGCATTCAAACGCAGTGTAATGTCTCAATTACAGGTGAATTATATTTTAATCTTGTAAGCAGATGTGCTTTGGAGCATGAGGCTGACAATACTTTGCATATATTGCACAAAGTGCTCACAAGCATCGTTCATTATAGGATGAGAGCTTTTCGTAGCAGAGCAATGCCACGTTTGTGCAATACTCTGTATTTGACCCTATGCATAAAAATGAGGGACACGGAGATGTTCAACAACAATATGAAATGTTCCACCATGAAACCATCCACCCTACTCAAAACATGTAATATTTATTGATGTTCGAATTTAAATGCAGCGTGACACTGCTAACAAAAAATAGGTCGTCAGTTAAATTAGCTATTCGTACAGCAGTGTCACTGTTACCATTTTGATTACAATTGCTGCAGTCGGTTCTGCTTTTTGTTTTTTTTCATGTGTTTCTTTGCATCAGAAGTGGAGTGATATACTTCATGGGTGGTTGAATTCATAGTTGCAATTCATGGGTCACGATGAATCGATGTATATATTTTTACATTGCAGTCAATGATACCGGCTTTAGAGGTTGTAGGAGTCACGTGAACCCATTACATGTGTGGTGGTCACTCTGTAAACACACACACGCTACACAGTACCTACCAGAGCGGGGTCATTGATAACCCTGACCAAGACCCCGCCTGAGGGGTAGAGGCTGTGGAGTGTGTGTGTGTTTGTGATCCCCCAGAACCCTGCCCCTAGGCAGAAAGCGGGATAAACAAACACAGATCGGTTGGACTACCTGTGGCCAGAACCCCTCCTGAGGGGAGGGGGCTGCGAGGGATCTGTGATCCCTCAGAACCCCGCCCCTTGGTGGGGAATCGTATAAAAGGCGGGCTCCTGAGAGCAGAGCTCAGTTCGCCTTAAGCCGAAGTCGAGGAGCCACCTGGAGAAGAGGCCCTGGACCCCACCCCCGACGTCCTTCTAAGGGCCGGGGCTCAGTGCGGTGCCAGAGGTCGAGAGGCTAGGACGCTGAGGTTCCCTCAGCCCGACGTCCTTCTGAGGGCCGGGTCTGGACGGGCCAGTGGTCAGAGACCCACCGGTGCCAGCGGTGGGTCAGCCTCCTTAGCTCCAGCCAGCCGGAGGACTATAGCAGTAGGTCAGTGACTAGGATGGATAGCCCGGAGGCTGTACCTCCACAGGTTGTGGGTAGAAGGGGCCATTACCCCTTCGTGTTAAGTCCTAGTGAGTTGTTAAAGATATAAATAAAACGTGTTGCTTCATACTACGACTCTGTCTCCATACACGACTACTACACATGCAATACATACGAAACGTAATAATAGATTCTTACATGCGTGATCCGATGCATGTATCATGAGTGTAAGAACCATATTGATGAATGAAGCCATGCATTGGTACTTGTTGAGTTTGTGTATAATGGGAATAAGGAATGTCGGACTTAAAACTATCGTGACAGCAGGAATTCATATTCTTTGTTCTTTTGGTAAAGAGGGGGCAAGTCTCCTGCATTTGGAGGCTTGGCCCCTCTTGTCTCTCCGCCTGATGAAGGCCGCTTGTGTTGCGATCGAAACGTCGTGGGTTTTTGCTTTTATTATTTTCAATGTATTATTTAAATTTAATTTTATTCTTTTTATTTTCTATCTACGTTACTTTACCAAAAGAACCAAGAATAAGGAATGTCTGCTGAATTATACAATACGAATAAGAATAGATCGTCTCTAACAAAAGACGAACCTTCCCCCTCAAAACCAATATAGCACATTGTACAAGGTTAGAGCTGAGTCAACATGGTTTCTGAAAAGGCATTACACAAAAGCCAAACTAATGTACAACATTTGGAAAGTTGAAAAATTCTGTTCAGTATATTTATTCATCACTGGCAGTGTGCAGGAGTAGTGATCCATAAATACAAATTCCAACCAAAACCAATGGATGCAATTCAAAAATATAAAATGTAATTATTTTCATTGCCAATGGTCCATCCACTGCTTGATGAAGGCCTCACAAATCCACTGCCATATCTCGCGATCCTGAAAAATTATAATAATAATAATCCACCGCACCTGCACACGAGTTACATTTCATTGCTCCATCTCTTTGATAGACGTGCACTTTTTTTATATTAGATCGCGTTAATATAAATGTGTCGTTAAAATGTAAATGTATACGATGTAACCCAACAAACCTCTATTATGAATAATATTGGGCGTGAAAGCCTGTGTTAAACTTCCACTTGGATGCAATCCATTCCTTTTAAAAGCTGAGTCTTTGTTTTTAAGTCCTACCTGTACTTGCATTATATTTTTCTTTTACTTAATTTTGTAAACGTGATGTAAAAAAAAACATACCACAGCACACCGCAATTACTAAAAACAACATTTAAAAATTATTCTTGCAGCATAAATTAAGGTATATGAATTGTATATTTTTCTTATAGGAGAATTAACTCTTGCTGGCTTGGTTATATAACTAATGATGTACATGGGAATCAACATATGGTATGATAAAGATTCAGCCCCATTAAAATCCCCATACAATAATGATAGCCATTAAAAGGAAATGTATACAACAGTTGTATGGCTGAGCGACATAGGGTTACAATGAAGAGCAGGCTTGGTTCGGGTGAATAATAAGTTTAGTTAGGGGTGTGCAGGTCCCGTTTGATAACACTGGTCTACATACTCTTTGGTTCTTTCAGTAAAGTCACGTAGGTATAAAATACTATTTTTTAGATGTCGTCTGCTTCAAACATGACAATTAAAACAACTGATTGGCTCCTGTTCCCAAGATATTAAAGTTTTTACATTTTATGTTTATGTATATTGAGTAGACAGTGGAGTTTTACTCAAAAATTGTAAACCTAGATCTTTACATGTGTTTATGGTTGCTTTACATGATAACATTTCACCTGTCCTGTTCATGTAACACTTAAAAATTCAGCAAAGAGGTAATATACATAAAATGTATAATGAAAAAAAATGAAAAAAACAATAATGTGTATATAAGTACATAGTTTAGTCCTTTTTCAGTGTCTACTCCGTGCTTCTTGGCTTGTCTCTTGTATTCATTAAATGGAGCATCTCTTGTCACTGTCCAGAAAGTCTGCAAGCATTGATTGGCTACATTTGCCCTGATAGCGTTTCTCCATTGTTGTAATGTCCTGGTGAAATCACTCGCCGTGCTCGTCGCTCACTGCTCCGCAGTTTGGTGGGAAAAACATCTAGATGAGAGTGCACAAAATGTATCTTTAGTGACATGTTGCAACCAAGGTTTTTGTATTCCTTGAGGCTTTCCACCAACTCCCTGTAATTATGTACCTTGCTGTTTCAGAGAAAATTTGTTGCCACTAACTGGAAGGCGTTCCATGCCGTCTTTTCCTTGCCACGCAGTGCACTGTCAAATGTATCATCTCGAAGAAGTTCACGAATCTGAGGACCAACAAAGACACCTTCCTTTATCTGAGCTTCACGTAACCTTCAACATTTTCCATGGAGGTACTTTAAAGCTGCTTGTGTTTTGTCCATGGCTTTGATAAAGTTCTTCATCAGACCCAGCTTGATGTGTAAGTGTGGTAACAAAATCGTCCTTGATTCAGCAAGTGGTGGATGCTGAACACTTTTCCTCCCAGGCTCCAATGACTGTTGGAGTGGCCAATCTATCTTAATGTAGTGGGAATTTCTCACGCGACTATCCCATTCGCAGAGAAAACAGCAGGAGTATTTTGTGTATCCAGTCTGCTGACCAAGCAAGAGCACAACGACCTTCAAATCGCCACAAAGCTGCCACTGATGTTGGTCATAGTTTATGCACCTCAAAAGTTATTTCATGTTGTCATAGGTTTCCTTCATATGGACTGCATGACCAACTGGAATTGATGGCAAAACATTGCCATTATGCAGCAAAACAGCTTTAAGACTAATCTTCGATGAATCAATGAACAGTATCCACTCATCTGGATTATGAACAATGTTGAGGGCTGCCATCATCACCATGGATGTTGTTGCAGGCTACAAGATCACCTTCCAGGAAGAAGAATGGGACAAGATCCTTTTGACGGTCACGGAACATGGAAACCCTAACATCACCTGCCAGGAGATTCCACTGCTGCAGTCTGGAGCCCAACAGCTCTGCCTTACTCTTGGGTAGTTCCAAATCCCTGACAAGGTCTTTCAGTTCACCTCGTGTCATGAGGTGTGCATATTCTTTGGTTCTTTCGGTAAAGTCACGTAGATAGAAAAATAATTATAAAAATGAAATGAATAAAAAAGAAAAATATTTTTTTATAAAAATAAAATAAAAAATAAAAACTACTAATGTAGACTGTAGCCTGGTTCTTAATAGGAGTGAGTGTACTGGCAGTCTATAATGTAGACTGTAGCCTGGTTATTACGTTTGGTGAGGGTACTGGCAGTCTATAATTAGGACTGTAGCCTGGTTATTAAGCTGAGTGTACTGGCAGCCTATAATGTAGACTGTAGCCTGGTTCTTAACTTCGGTGAGTATAATGACAGTCTATAATGTAGACTGGAGCCTGGTTCTTAATCGGAGTGAGTGTCCTGGCAGTCTATAATGTAGACTGTAGCAATGGTTATTAAACTGAGTGCTCGTACTGGCAGTCTATAATGTAGACTTCATCTTGATAAAGGTTGATTTAAAGCTTTCATGACTGCAGGGATTCATATTCTTGGTTCTTTCGGTAAAGTCACGTAGAAGGGAAACAAAATAATAAAACAATAAAATTATCACGATGTTTCGACTGCAACACAAGCAATCATCATCAGGTGTGAAAAAAGCAGTTTTCAATCTATATGTATAAGTGCACAGCTCCAGGAGCTTCCTAATAAGATACAAATCAATCTACTATTGAATACAGTCGCAAAATATGAAAATCAGAAGCAAAAAAATGCAAATGTGAGACACCATTCTGATGTAAGATAATTAAGTGGGCATAGGCAATATATAATTGCTAAAACGGATGACAACTGGTGATGGAATGATGGCCAACAGAGGGAACATGCCTGAGAGGATGACCAACATGGGGATGCAGTGGTGAAATCAGATAATCGTGCAGAATTTGGTTGGATTGTGGCATTTGAAGACCGTGAATGGTGGCGTCGGTGTGGACAAAGCCTTCATCCAGCAGAGGATAGATCAGGGCTGATGATGAGATGCAGTGTAACGTGTCTGGTACAAGTGATATATTTGTCTATTTTTTACACGTTTAAAATATTTGACAGAGAGCTTAAGATACCTTCTCAATCATACCTCATAGTATTAGCATGTTGAGACCTGCAAAACATTAACAAAATATATGCATTAGTTATAGTCATCGAAAGACTAAGCCTTTGAACAGAAATTATAGTTTCTGAATTGTCTATTACCATTCTAGGCTCATGGACTTTTAATATAGATAATTAATTATTAAACACAATATGCCAGGCTGAGTGTAAGGTTTACTGTTTCGAAATCAAATCCTTCCTCACAATGATTGTGTAGTGACGTAGAATTGGTCCATACTCATTGGTTCTTTCGGTAAAGTCACGTAGGTAGAAAATAATAGATCACGACGTTTCGATCACAACACAAGCAGTCGTCATCAGGTGGGACAACCACAGCAATAAAAAAAACTGCTGAAGTAGGCGAGAGATCTGCCATGGCACGAGGTTATATAGTAGGCCTCCCTAGGTCGACGTAGCCCTCAGAGGCTTGGGACACATCCCGGCAGACGTTCCTAGATCTGAAATTGCTGCTACCGTCAAAAACGCTAAGAAACCCATTAGCAACATCAGCAAGGATGAGCGTGTTGAATTCTCTCAATTAAAAAACAGAGATGACATAGTCATCCTCTCAGCCGACAAGGGCAATGCCACTGTCATCATGGATAAAGCCACTTACAACAACAAAATTCAGGCCCTTCTTAATGATGGCAGGTATACCAAAATCAACAGAGATCCCACCAACCGTCTAGCTACAAAAAACAACAATATCATCACTAATTCGACTTCTCTTATCGATTTGAACAAGCAGCGCTCTCTAAAACCTTCGGCTGCTAGACCACCCAGATTTTATGGCTACCCAAAGATCCACAAAGAAGGTACCCTGCTCCGTCCTATCGTCTCCACCATTAACTCACCCACCTACAAACTGGACCTATTTTTGTCAGAGACCCTGCTTCCTTTCACGGGCAAGACCACCTCAGCTTTACTGAACTCAGCTCACTTGGTTTCTCTAATCAAGGACATCTCACTGTCTCCAGATGATTTACTTGTCAGTTTCGATGTAGTCTTCCTGTTCACCAAGGTGCGTGTACCTGATACCATTGCAATCATTGAAGATTTGGTCCAACAGGGACTGAATCCAGATGTACCAACTTTGGTAAGAAACTGTCTTACCAACACTTACCTCACCTGGAATGGTACTTTCTACAAACAAAACGAGGGTACCCCAATGGGTTCTCCCTTATCGCCAGTGGTAGCAAATGTTTTCATGGAGAAATTTGAGACAGATGCCATCCAGATATCCACCCTACGTCCTTGTGGAAGAGATACGTAGATCACACGTTCGTCATCTGGCCACATGGCCTGCCAGCATTGAACCAATTTCTCAACCACATCAATTCCATGCACCCATCTATCAAATTTCACATGGAAGTGTAAAAGGATGGCAAGCTACCATTCCTGGATGTTTTGATCGAAAAGAGACCTGATGGCTCGTTGGAACACTGTCTACAGGAAAGCCACCCACACGGATGCCTATCTAAAGCCTGACTCCCACCACCATCCAGCCCAGAAGAATTCCCTCATCAAAACACTACACCATAAGGCCCGTTGCATCTCCGACTAGCATCACCTAGCCAGTGAGCTGGAGCACGTACACCAAGCCCTCAGGATGAACGGATATTCTGACCGTACAATCCGCAAAGCTGTCTCCCCAGCCATGGGGAGACAGCCATCTGAGGATCCAACCAATACCATAACTTTGCACATACATAGCAGGGGTTACCAAAAGGATTTCCAAAATCTTAAACAAACACAAGATCCAGCTTCGTTTCAACACAGTACACAAAATCCGTGATTTGATCCCATCTGTAAAGGATTTGATTCCTGATATGCAATACCTGGGTGTCTACAAGCTGAGTTGTGGCTGCGACAGCAGTTACATTGGGGAAACGATTCGACATGTCTCGGGCCGCGTTCGAGAACGCAAGGCAGATCTGAAACACGGTAGGACCAATGCCTCTGCCGTTGCTGATCATTGTTTTAACGCAGTGGGCTCACATGAAATTGACTTTTCCAAGACGAAGGTACTCTGCAAACCCTATTATTAGAGATTTGTTCATGAAGCCATCCAGATATGTAAACACAGACACAACTTCAACCGAGAAGATGGGTACAAACTGAGCAATAATTGCAAGGACGTTATTAACCAGGTAAAGTCTTAACTGACTGTGATGTTTTCATCCTACCTTCCTATGTCAGTTGTTATTTCTGACTCTCTGTGTGACTTTCTGTCTCTCTCTGTGCATCTCTCTCCGATCTCTACTCCAGTGACCCGTGTGCTGCCGCGGGGTCCACTTTCTGCCCCGCCTCCTCCCCCCTTCTCTCTCCTCCCCTGCAGCTGATCTCTCCAGTGCTGCCGCGGTGGTCCACTTTACTTCAGTGACCCGGGGCTGCTGCGGAGTCCACTTTCTGCCCCGATTCCTTCCCCCCCCTGCTCTCCCCCCCTACTACCGAGGCCTATATAACCTCGTGCCACAGCAGATCTCTCGCCTACTTCAGCAGTTTTTTCTTGCTGTGGTTGTCCCACCTGATGACGATTGCTTGTGTTGCGATTGAAACGTCGTGATCTATTATTTTTAGACCTACGTGACTTTACCAAAAGAACCAAAGATTATGGATTCCTGCAGTCACGAAAGCTTCAAATCAAGATAGAATTGGTCACTAAGTAGCATAGCGCTGGCTGCTGTCAGGGAAGGGGATCTCCAGCTTGAAGCAGCCCTGATTGACAGCAGGCCACGTGATAGACCCGAGAGGGATCTAGGGTAAAGGTTACGGGACATGTCGAGAGCCCGCTAGTAGGTTCCAGAAGGGGGGCGTGGCTGGGGCGGAGCGAGGCCACGCTAACAGGATGAAAGGGGACCCCGAGCGGGAGATCGGCGTCGTCGTTTGGAGTGGGATCCCTGTTGTCGTTGTTGTTGTTGAAGATCGTCACCTTCGTCGCTGTCATCGTCCACTTGATAATTGCGCTGCTCGCAGTAGTTGGCTGTCTTATTTCAAATCATGACGTTTCAATCGCAACACAAGCAATCGTCATCGGTGGGACAACCACTTCTTCAGCAGTTGTTTCTTGCTGTAGTTGTCCCACCTGATGACGATTGCTTGTGTTGCGATCGAAACGTCGTGATTTGTTTCATTTTATTTTATTTATAACTACGTGACTTTACCGAAAGAACCAAAGAGAACAGATATATATATACAATGTGTAATGATGTGCCAACCAGACCTTATGACAGAGCAACAGGAGCAGTTTATATTCAGTCACCCTTTGATCGTGTTCACGGTATCTACCTGCAGCGTATATTGTCTGGAGAAAAAAAGCTTCAACCTGAGGTCATTAAACCCCACGAACTGCTGTTGTCAGTAATAATTTTCTCACTAGAAGGAAGCACAGTATTGGCCTTTGAGATGTTTTTCCATTTACCCAGTTTTTAGAGTGAGGATGCCAATTTGCATTAACGCAAACAAGCAAACCACATGATGTTCCATGTTGGAATGTCTCTTGGCATAGATTTTTTTGACAAGGTAAAATAACAATTTTCTCGAAGATGGCACATGCACCAATCACCTAAATTCACCCAAAGGCAACGTTCAAACTTGGGACCCTATGAACATCGTGAAATGTTCTCAGGATAAAAGAAGGAAAAAAACATGAGACCCAGTTGTGTTTGTGCATAAATAATCATAATTAATAACACAGTGTGAATGTGTTTATCTTTAATCCATGATTCATTGCAGCCTTCAGCCAATTTCTCTCAAAGCGTTTTAACCAAATCGCATAACACGTACATTTTGCATTCTGGCTGCAATTATTTTTCAATTAGAATCAAAGTGCAAAAGCTGTGGCGTTCCACAAAAAAAGGTCCACTGTACACCCCACAACATTGCAGATATGGAATTTCACTGCCATACTTCCTGGCTCATACTTACAAACAAGATCACATCTCACAAGTCTTCAGTATTTACTCTCAATTTAATCGGGCGTCAATTTACAAGATAACCCCAACTCTCTGAAAAGACGGTAAATGCAAATATTTTTTCTGCAAGCCTAACTCTCCCATGTCGTCTCTCTCCTCGCCCCACTCGTCTACTTTGCTCTCGGGACACAAGCCTCTTGGTGTAACCCACAGCCTAACAAATTGTGGGAGGTCACTCCTCCGCTTGAAATTCCCTCCCCATAGTAAGTCAGCACTACTGGCTTCCTCCCTCCTCAATCCAGACTCGATACCTATTTTTATTCTCCAATAACACCCTACTGGTTTTTTTGTAAATCCACAACCCCCATACACAGAATCACCCTTTTCTCCTACGACGTGTCCAGTCTACAGAAAATGTGTCATTTTATAGATGCTCTATGGGTACAAATTGCATTTTATTAGTTAATGAATCGTAATTGTATTGTGGTATTGTATTACATTTGCTTAAGAAATGTTAAATACAAAATTATTTTAAGGGATAGATCCAGATTAATTTCACATTTCGTGTAAATGAGTGTCAATATCCAATGAACAGATAGTAAGACGATAAAAATAAAAAAGGAGACGGTTTACTTTGCTTTTAACTGAGCATGAAAGTTAAAAAAAATCCTCACTTAATGGACAATTTGTCAGTACCATTTCCAGTCCAATCAACGTAGTAATATTCATCCCAAACATCAATTGACTTAAAACGTTGTAATTTTAAACGTTCGTACATTATTTACTAAATTAATTCCCTTACATATTCGGCAAATGGTGTGTTTAGGCGCTTCGAATTCAAACATTAGGTTAATGCTACCATCATTTAAAATAATCTTTCTTTAAAGCCTTTCGGATACTACATGTGCACAGTACATGGATACATAGAGAGGGCCCGGCGAAACAGCTCGGATACACGCCACTTGGGTAAGTTTGTATTGATGAGCACTTTTAAGGCTATTACAGCAAATGAGAGGCTGGTGGGGACCCGCTCCCAATGGCTGCACTTATTTCTCTCTCCACCCCACAGCCCGTGCCCGATGTTGACACACCACGCCAGGTAATCATTTCAGACAGAGGTGACCTAAGGGAGACAAGGGTCAGGTTTATATGCCACAAATACAGAGATCCTCCATTTGCCCTTTACAGGCTGTCAGGGCAAGTGCATGCATAGTAAACAAGCTGGCTGGTTTGGCTTAGCACCGTGCTCCAGCCATATTTGTGTCTATAGTTCCACGTTGAATTACACCGCAGCAAGTACGAATTTAATGCAATTGCATTGTAAGTGATATCCTACATAAAGGAGGTAGAAGTTATTAATCCAGTTATGCACAGGATATAATAATATATTTCTTTCTCGTGTCTGTTATATGTATCCGGCGATGTATACTTTAATTGTGACACGGTGTTGCAGTTTAAAAATGCTAATTGCGAAGCGCTTCCTTAAACTAAAATTTTACCCATGTCTGAAAAGTGATTTTAATAAGCTGTCGTGGTGTAATGGTTACCACACTGAACTTAAATCCAGATTCCACCGGCTTTATCTCCCGGTGCGTGGTTGAAATAATGAGCAAGTCCATGAAATCCCACAAGCTCTATCCACCCAGCTGTACAAATGGCTAAACTTGTCTTAATCTGCTCCTTCCGTGTGGGGAGATAAAGCGTGAGTACTCCCACCTCTTCCGAGATGTCTGGCGAGTGTGGAAGAGAAGGCCAAGTCACGTGTTTTTGCATGGGTTCTCTAGAGGGAGCTCTAGAGAACCCATGCAAAAAAAAGAGGGAGCTCTAGAGAACCCATGCACAAGTTCGGGCCTGGTGGGTCTTCACCTTTGTTGCTTTATTTATTTGCATGCGATGCAGTCTTTGTGTCCATCGACTGTGTGCCCGAGTGGTCTCTTACCTTCCCGAGGAGGAGGAGGCACCGCGTATCTTGCGGAGGGTAACGGTGGCAACGGCGTGCTTTGTTCCGGCTACGATGTCACTGCTCACCCCCCACTGGTTCGGGCTTGCGGACACCACGGACAGAAGGGTCACACCTTTCTTGACCTTCATTCTACAAAACAAAAAATGTTTTCAAACGCAAGTTTGTTATTTCTCGTGAGGTCACCTTGAATCACCGTCAGTGTAGTTCTACAAAAGCGCCGACTCATTGCGCTACCTATTAAAAACGCGTCTGCTGATGTGTGTTCCTCAAACCGTTGGTTTAATAAAAAAAAATGCATTACGTTTCATTACACGTTAAACTGTGAATATTGTCAGCGAAATAATATGCAACAAAATTAATAAAAGAGATAATATGAAACATGCACTCACTCGTGTGATTCAGACAGTAAAAGTTTTATCAGATATTTTAGTGTGTCTGTTATTGATACGACTGCACATGATGGTAACTGTCAAACAAAGTTCTAACGGAGTACCCAACTCCGTGTAAATTCCGACGGTGGAAAACTTCCATCAAACCACTACCAAATTTATTTGGCTGCCAATTTTCGATGAGAAATGCATGTGGCACTATTCGGCTCCCGGTTTGACACCTAATTACCAGGTAGGGGAGGATCAAGGGTATTCTGCTGCAAGCTTCATGACCTCATGACAAAAAGCTTTCCCATCGACAGAGCTGACCAATCAGCATCTGAGCCATCTGACACACACACACATTCATATATGAACCACAATACCTTGCTGATCTCGTCTAGGAGCATAAACCATCACACGAACTCCGGTCATCCTGACAGCGCTTTTGGCTGGCCATCGAACAAAAACGGCCACTGCATCGCGCGTTTTAAAACGGGCTTCTGAGGCCGTCTGGAACACCCTTCCGGTATCAGGAAGCCACTGGAGCTATGTACTTTTAAATCTAGGTTGGAAACTCATTTCTTTAGAACTGTGTTTAGTTTGTTGTCCTTATTCCGCAACTCCGATTAGTGCGTCGGCTACGAATAGTGGAAAAGAAGTTCAACATTCATACAATGTTCCTCTGTTTATGGAGGCCCCACTACTTGTTTAGTACGTTCAAGGATTTGCATGGTTTTTAGCGATATTATGCCACGGCATCTCAAACTGCCTTACAAAATGCAAACAAGGAACATCTCTAGGGGAAAAAGGAAATCGACAGATAGACAATTCAACCCAGTGGTGAACAACAACCCACACATACAAAGACAAATATCCATGTAGCCTTTTATAGGCACTTTTGGCTACGTACGGTGTGAAAGAAGTTCAACATACATATAAGTGTGGGTGTCAGTGGCTCTAACCCCTTCATAGCCACTATTTGAGTCTGAAAAGCCTTAGCCTGTTTCGCAATGGACAGACATAGTTGACTATGATGCTGATGAAGAGAATGGTAACATTCACTGCTATAATATATGCATCCACCAATTTCAATCTATTTCTGAATCACCAACCCCAATATCTACGCAGACAACTAACTGCAAATCTCATCCACCAACTCTTGCCAACTGTGCACCCGTACTTGATGTGTACTCTGTACAACTATTGGGCACCCATTTAATGCTGAGTTGATCTATGGGAGGCCCAAAACAATTTCTGCATTGCAGTGTACTAACCACTCCATCACTCCTGACATACTTTGGACCAATAATACAGTGAGGGAAAAAAGTATTTGATCTCCTGCTGATTTTGTACGTTTGCCCACTGACAAAGAAATTATCAGTCAATAATTTTAGTGGAAGGTTTAGTTGAACAGTGAGAGACAGAATAACAACAAAAAATCCAGAAAAACGCATGTCAAAAGTGTTATAAATTGATTTGCATTTTAATGAGGGAAATAAGTATTTGACCCCCTCTCAATCAGAAAGATTTCTGGCTCCCAGGTGTCTTTTATACAGGTAACGAGCTGAGATTAGGAGCACACTCTTAAAGGGAGTGCTCCTAATCTCAGCTTCTTACCTGTATAAAAGACACCTGTCCACAGAAGCAATCAATCAATCAGATTCCAAATTTTCCACCATGGCCAAGACCAAAGAGCTCTCCAAGGATGTCAGGGACAAGATTGTAGACCTACATAAGGCTGGAATGGGCTGCGAGACCATTGCCAAGCAGCTTGGTGAGAAGGTGACAACAGTTGGTGCGATTATTCGCAAATGGAAGAAACACAAAAGAACTGTCAATCTCCCTCAGCCCTGGGGCTCCATGCAAGATCTCACCTCGTGGAGTTGCAATGATCATGAGAACGGTGAGGAATCAGCCCAGAACTACACGGGGGGATCTTGTCAATGATCTCAAGGCAGCTGGGACCATAGTCACCAAGAAAACAATTGGTAACACACTACGCCGTGAAGGACTGAAATCCTGCAGTGCCCGCAAGGTCCCCCTGCTCAAGAAAGCACATATACATGCCCGTCTGAAGTTTACCAATTAACATCTGAATGATTCAGAGGACAACTGGGCGAAAGTGTTGAGGTTAGATGAGACCAAAACGGAGCTCTTTGGCATCAACTCAACTCGTCGTGTTTGGAGGAGGAGGAATGCTGCCTATGACCCCAAGAACACCATCCCCACCGTCAAACATGGAGGTGGAAACGTTATGCTTTGGGGGTGTTTTTCTGCTAAGGGGTCAGGACAACTTCACCGCATCAAAGGGACGATGGACGGGGCCATGTACCGTCAAATATTGAGTGAGAACCTCCTCTCAGTCAGGGCATTGAAAATGGGTCGTGGATGGGTATTCCAGCATGACAATGACCCAAAATACACGGCCAAGGCAACAAAGGAGTGGCTCAAGAAGAAGCACATTAAGGTCCTGGAGTGGCCTAGCCAGTCTCCAGACCTTAATCCCATAGAAAATATGTGGAGGGAGCTGAAGGTTCGAGTTGCCAAATGTCAGCCTCGAAACCTTAATGACTTGGAGAAGATCTGCAAAGAGGAGTGAGACAAAATCCCTCCTGAGATGTGTGTAAACCTGGTTGCCAACTACAAGAAACGTCTGACCTCTGTGATTGCCAACAAGGGTTTTGCCCCCAAGTACTAAGTCATGTTTTGCAGAGGGGTCAAATACTTATTTCCCTCATTAAAATGCAAATCAATTTATAACATTTTTGACATGCGTTTTTCTGTATTTTGTTGTTGTTATTCTGTCTCTCACTTTCAAATAAACCTACCATTAAAATTATAGACTGATAATTTCTTTGTCAGTGGGCAAACGTACAAAATCAGCAGGGGATCAAATACTTTTTTCCCTCACTGTATATAAAGCTACATGGGGGAAGATCTTTACCTTGTGTGAGTGTATGTATGCTTCATCATAATATGCTTCGTAATAAACATTGAAATTATTATCATCTTCATCATTGCCATCATTACCATCACCACCATCATTGTCATTATCCTCTTGTAGATACCGAACACTTTGGTCCTGACTTTCCACCGCACATTCGTGAAATGTGGTAACAAAAATGTGCCACACGAAGAGGGCACAATCAGATTTTACGCCGACTCAGCGCTGACTTCAGTGAGAGCCGTCCCCGGATTTAGATCGTCGCAAATCCACGGCTGGAATTGAGAGACACCGTATGCGGGAACGTTCTGTACTTGCGTCGCCCCGCTCTAGCTCCCGTGCCCAGCTCTGGCAAATTTGACTCATTGCAGTGTTGGACTCGTCTGCGCATGCATTGAACATTGCAGAACAGGGCCGACTGTCTGGAAAATAACAGCTTTTGCAAAAACACGGCAGAATGGCGGGCCAAAAAATACTACATCAATGAAGCTCAGTTCATACCTGCTAATTTCTAACCACGGCGTTCAATTGCTGCATGTGGTGTATTGTCATTGCGTCAGAATTGTAATCAGGGATTGGACAACATTGTGCAAGTTATCTCAACATTAATGGTCGGCAAAATACTTATCCATTTCCATCCAGGTTGAGGCCACTTTAGCCTCGTATAGAACTGGCATTGTATTAAATGTCAGATTGTAATCTTGAAAAGCTTTCAGCTATTCCATTGAAGCTAACCACGTCTTATCATGAGCAGTGGTTTAGAAAATTGTAAGCATATAATGTGAATTTTAAACTGATTACCGCTCAATTTTGTAATTGCTTCTATTGATTTTGCGTGAAATGACAGAAATGAAAATCTTAAGAAGATAGCTTTCTACAACTTATAAATAAGCATGCCTTTTAATTTCATGGAATGGATTGGGTAAAAATTTGTATCACATGGCATCCTCATTTCATGTGTACCATCTTCCGATCAGTACCTTGATGTGGTAAACACTTGTGAAGTTTCTCATTTCCTTCTATGTGGTATTTTGTTCCATACCGTGCATATATACAAAACAAATATCTAGAAACATTTTAGTAGCAGGGTACATGTACAAAACAAATATCTAGAAACATTTTAGTAGCAGGGTACATGTACAAAACAAATACATGGAAACATTTTAGTAGCAGGGTACATTTAAAAAAGGAGGCTCATTTTCTATAATCATTTTCTACAATAATTTTATATAATCAACCCTGTAGATACATGTACTCATTTGGTGTTTATTAGTGTAACAATCTTTGCATACATAACAAAAAAAGTCTCATGTCATGACTAAAAAAATAAATCAACATCCATCAAACACACTGCCTTAAAAGCAATATACAGTATATAATAGGCACATCATCTGCTCTGAAGAAGGGCCATTGTCCAAAACGTCACCTGTTCGAGATTTTTAAGGCAGTGTTGTTGACGACTGTGTTGGGTTTTTTTGTTGCTATTTTGTGCTTGTGCACCACTGCCAATGCAGTCTCGCCAAATAATTTACTCCAATGTACACTACTGTGCTGTACAAAATATGTTTTTCCTCTAAAATGTCATTGTTCCCTTTTAAGTGCACACGCTGCATGTAAACAGTGCTCAAAAGCTGAATGATATTGCCTGAAAGTAAAAGAGAAAATACAAAAGAAACTCTTGGCTTACAGCCTTCAATTGCACCATCTTCTGTTGGTTACCAGGCAACGCACTAGGCTGTCATCTTCCATCCATATTTCTTTATTGAGTATGGATGACTTCGAGTTTAAGTCAAGGTTTTGCTTTTGTAGTCCTACAGAGGTTGTCCGACAGTAGCCCAACCGTAGTATTGTAATTATTGGGACATTTCTGAAACCGGGGTATATGGCTTTACATTATTTATTCATGGGGCTAGGGGGTGGCACGGTACCAGGGCTATGAATCTGGTCGCCCGAGATTGATTCCTGGTCGCGGCTAACATCAGCGGCGAGTAATATCTGGACCGGTTCGAGCACCGTCTCCTTCCCACTCACCAACCCACCATTCATCAACCTGCACGAACCAGCTTGGTGTAGCACGGTCAAACAACCCCCATTAGTCTTATAAAAAAATAAATGTAAAGCAGTAATGTTAATTTTTTATTTAAAGCTTTCGTGACTGCAGTAATTCATATTCTTAGTTCTTTCGGTAAAGTCACGTTGAAGGGAAACAACAAAATAATAATATATATATAAAACAACGTGACTTTACCGAAAGAACTAAGAATACAGCAATGTTAATGTTCGGTGTCATTTTCATTTAGCTGATTTAATTGCTCCATTGTGGCCATCCTCTGGAGCACGTTCCCTCTCTTTGGTACCACTGTTGTCATTATTCTTGAATGCTAGCCATCATCCCTTGTAGCGACATACCCTATCCTGCCCAAGCACACTTACTGTATGTTACTTGAATATGTATGTTGAACTTCTTTTGCACCACGATAATTGGAGGTGTGGGGGAAGGACAACAAACTAAACACAAAAAAGCAGTTTCAAAGAAATGAGTTTTCAATCTACATTTAAAAGTGCATAGCTTCAGTGGCTTAAAAGTCAACATGACATATTCGACCTACGTATGTCCCCAATCTATGTGTATGAGCTTTGGGTTTTGTTCCATTTTCTCTGTCAATATCCATGTTGCTGATCCATGTGGAAGTAGTATGCATTTATAAATGTGTAAAAATATATTCCTCACACTTCTATGTACATATGCGTGTTGGAATATATTACGGACTCCATGCATACCCATTATTTTTCTTCATTGTTTATAAAATATATGAAATGTTATTTTGCCTGCATATGTTTCAAAATGCAAAACATTAGAAGCGAACGCTATTTAATGATAAATTACCAGCGGGCTCATTTTTTTCAGCTACTGTAAGTGTGTTTTGACACACGCAGTAATCATTGTGATAACAAAAAAACAATACAAATTATTCATGCTAGTAGCACCTTATGCACATTTGAAAAAAAATCATGTCCTCTAAAATGTACGAGTTTGTCTCGGCCATTTACTTTACAATAACGAATTACCTCCGAGGATAATCATTTTCACTAATGTGCTTGTCAGCCAAGCCCCCCAAAAAATGCTTTGCATGAGCACGGTGGACAGTCAATCAATTCACAATGATCTGTATGCACGACGATGCAAAGCATCTACGCGTTCTGATACCAGCCAGCTTATGTGTGCAATATGTGCTTCAGGCTCACGTGAGATGTTGGGAGGGTGCAAAGAAGATTTGGGATGCGGCGTTGGAAAAGGGTTTGCAGACAGAATCTGGGCATCGTAGTTTGGAACTCTGCTGTTAAGCCATGTGTTGATGAAGTGGTGCATTAGAAGTTGGAATACACGTATCACTTGCAACTAACATCCTTGTTGCTTGGGTCGTTCTTTTCACTTTAACATTCTAAAAATCATTAGAAATGATATTAAAATGCACACTGAAGCTTCTTACAAAGAGAGACTAAAAATTTATAGCAATGTGTTTTTTTACGAGGCATGCACCAAAAGGTTTCTTCATATAAATATAAAATTCCAAACTGCCAAACAAATATGTGCGAAGCATAACTGCTGTTGGGCAACATGGGTTCATCGATTGGCTGTCACACATCAGCACAACACAGACAAGCAAATGTGTTGTGATCAGGTTTCCTCGTGAACAAAAAAGGTATTAAGAATGCTAAGATTAACAGCAGGTTGTGTGACGGATATGGATATAATTTTCAATTCAGATACAATTGCCTGCACAGCATGGTGGTCAATTTGCAATGTGCCTACGATGTCCCTAGCTCTGAACATTTATTCATCCTGAATCATATCCTCCACTCTCTGTTCAGATTGCTTGATCTGACACTTCTTGGCTGTCAGCAATGTCAATTTTTCCATCATTGAATTACTTAACCCACTTTTCTGACATTGCTTTCGCAGGTACAACTCACACGACAACAAACAAACACACAATCTTCTATATATCCCAGCAGCCACAACACCTTATTTCGCTATAAATGTAATCACTACGTTCTGCATAAACAATTTTTCCACTTAAGCGATCTTGCGTATAACTACTCTAGTATTGCCATGCATCTGTGTGTGGCACTGAATTGCACTGCGGAATGCCAAACAATGGCAATTGTTCTCTATGTAGAGCACTTACCCACTCGTGGACGCATTTCTGCCAACATGGGTCTGGTAATTGCAGGGCTTCAACTTTACTTGAATACGACACGTGTCTGTCAGCATAATGGACTTCACTCAGTAATTTTTGTGGGTTACTCCGTTTTACATAGCATCAATAGTCAACATTGTCTGTCTGAGTCTGCGTGTTGCAATGCCAAAAAATAAATTATATTGAATGCATTCCTTTCCTTTATTCAGCACAGCAGCGCGTAACAAACGAACAGCTACCCGCCGGTGAATTGTGCATGTTGAAACCTCCGTAAGCTCTTACTAGGCGCTCATATTACCCCACAATGCATGCGAGCACACTCATGCGGTACCGAATGAAAAGTTATATTTGAAGTGGTTGAAGTTGACAGCAATAGTTTTAAGCAGCCAATTCATTGTCACTAAAGATGAATTTTCATAAAAAAACCCCATAAAACTGCAATCATTACAAGGAAAATGTTGACCTTCACCAGAACCATGCCATGAATGTACTGTAGCATTATCATCAGCAGCAGCCATGGTCAATTTACTGCTGGATTAAGACCTTTCCAAGCCACTGTAATCTTTCATGATCGTGCAATGTAATAATTCACCAAGCATCTACACACGAGCTGATTTCATTGCTCCATCTTCCCGGTGGACGTAGTCTCAGACGGGTCTTGTCCAAGCCAACTTACGTTTCTTAACATATAAATAAGTATTTAACTGTTATTTGTTCTCTAATCTACGTGTGTTTCCTTCTGTCTGTTTACGTAATTCCAAACATGCATCTCTCCATGCTTTGTGCACTTTTACGTTTTTTGTCAATTTGTTAATGGCTATGTTTATGTACCATATGTCACACCAGGTAATACGCACTGTGGATCATAGTGAGTTTCAACGGTGAAGTAGCTGTATTGTTTTGGATTTGTAATAAAACATTTAAACATTACCTTCATATATAATTTGTGTTTGTGCACCTTATTGCATTTTGGCTGCACTTGACTGATTCAATAATGAAAATGTAATTGCAAATAAATGAAAACTTATCAACCATTTTATTCATACTATTAATAAAGCCATACAATATCAGCTATATAAACATGTATTCACGTAATATATGCATATATAAGCACGATTGCAAAGAAAATATAATCACTCCAGTGTAAAATTTGTGCAGTCGTATAATAGAGTAAAAAACGCTTTTTTTTGGCGAGACAGATGTGAAGGAGACAATGTCTGTTGATCTGTTATGCTCTCCAAGATGATGCTCGTAATAATTTTGTCTTGTGCATTGTACAGATTTCCATCCAATTAGGACCCATTTTAAAGAGAGGGACCTTGCCTCTGAACATATGGCAGTTCACCTGCATTGATTCCAGCAAGTCTGACTGTAAATTAGACCCTGCATGTACGAAGCCGGTCCAAAGGTTGATCATATTGTGTCAATGTTGCTGAAATGATGTACTCCCAGAAGGTTGTTAGGTTGTATAACAAAAATATATCAGTTGTCATTGTGTTGCATTTTATATTTCAATAATTATTTAAAATATATGTATACCTTGTGAACTGTATTGCTGATGGAAATAAATAATAATAATAAGCAATGATATACATGCTATCCAATTAATAATGGAAAGAGATGCATTTTGGATAATAAAAAAATGGATTTAGTATTTTCATATTTTTTTGGAAAAATGTAGATGTCTTTAGGCTAACAAAAGTGATGTTACTCGACGCCACGTGGAATAATAAAAAAATGCATAAGATAGGTTATAGTATTGACGTCAGTTTCCTTGTTTGGAATCCGAAATATTTTTTGTATCTCTGAAATATTGTCTCTTGGCCTGATTTTGGAATTATTTGATTTATTCGAAAATCCGGAGCATATCCAAACGCCACTTTTTTCAAATTTTCTTGCTGTGGTTTTCACACCTGATGATGATTGCTTGTGTTGCAGTCGAAACGTCGTGAGAATTTTATTGTTTTATATTTTTATTATTTTATTGTTTCCCTTCTATGTGACTTTACCGAAAGAACCAAGAATATGAATCCCTGCAGTCACGAAAGCTTTAAATCAAAATGTCATAACTCGTTTAATTTTTTCATGGTAGGACTATCCACTATGCAACACTTACCTTTGACTAAAGCACTGCTGAATAAACCACTCACACTAAAATTGCACATGTTATCACGTTTGAAATGATTAGAATTGTTTGTGCAATGAAACGACAATACTTTCAGTGGCTGTAGGGGGGTGCGAAAGTTTCAGCTGAGGCTATGGATTGCACAATGGGAAGGGCCTTAACAAGCGTTTAACAGACGCGGAATAATAATTGCTGAGCCCCTTAGGCCGCTGCTATTGGCTGAGCACTATACAGTCACAAACATGAGCTTTGTTTCAAACTTCCAATGGCTTTGTTGCCAGGAGGCAATGGCGCTACCGTAGTGCCGCTATTGTCTGCGCAGTGTGCAATCTACCAGTGCTAAAACTGTACAGGGGTAACTACCAGTCAAGTAGCTGTAATATGATGAGGTCGAATGCTTGTAAGCCTAACAGTATGCTTACTTACTTATCTACCAGTTATGTGTTGATTATTTATTGTATATTTACTTTTGTTACTTATTTACTGTTTTAAGTTTACTCGTTTCCGGTTAGTTTGTTTTCTTTGTGCACGTTATGATTTTAATATTAACAATTGATAGTGGGATGTATTACAAATGTAAACTTTGTATTAATATGATGGAATTAAGCTGCGGTAACGACGTTAAAGATATGAATGCATGCGGGGTATATGGAGGTGCGGGCTATATGAAATTTATCTTCTTTGGTTCTTTCGGTAAAGTCACATAGAATGAGAATAAAATAATAAATTAATAAAATAAAATAACACAATAAAATTATCATCAAGTGAAGGGACGAGACTGTCTGGAGGACAGAGCTCCAGCTCTGTCTGGAAGGAAGGGCCTTAACAAGCGTTTAACAGACGCGGAATAATTATTGCTGAGCCCCTTAGGCTGCTGCTCTGTCTGGAGGACAGAGCTTCAGCTCTGTCCTCCAGACAGAGCTTCAGCTCTGTCCTCCAGACAGTCTCGTCCCTTCACCTGATGAAGGCCACTTGTGTTGTGGCCGAAACGTCGTGAGAATTTTATCGTGTTATTTTATTTAGTTAATTTATTATTTTATTCTCATTCTACGTGACTTTACCGAAAGAACCAAAGAAGATGAATCCTTGCAGTCACGAAAGCTTTAAATCGAAATATATGAAATTTGTTTTACACAAAACGCAATTGTTGCGGGGTATATGCGTCTGCGGGTTATATGCATATGCGGGCTGTATGTGGGAAAATACGGTAATAGTAGTTATATATGAGAAGTCATTCTAACATATTTTCTGCCATTATGATATAACAAAACGTGAATTTGACACTTATCAATGTTAGGATCATCAGCACTTTTAAGAAAATGACAAAAAAAACAATATTATTTCAGTGCCAAGGATGCGCTGATCTGCTTACTTTGTTTTTCTTAATTGTTAAACTTTTAAATTTCAAGTCATATCGGCATATTACATTTTCATATATGTATTTTCACAGCTTGAGAAATGATACTTCTCTTTGACCTATGTTTGTCTGGTTTCAGTGCAATCTCTGTGCTGGTCAATCTCAGCGATAGGGGTCATGGAAAGGTGAGGCTCTTGGGTGCATCCTTCATGGACCTGGATGTCACTGTCGAGGAGGTTGAATGAGGTTGAACATTTTAACAGAAAACATCTGGTATTCAGTAAAACAAAATTACAAATTTGTTCAACAGCCAAATATACATTTTAAAGCGCCTCGTCTGTTATATAAACGTTTGCTTAATTTTGCGTCAACTTGTTTGAATGAATATAAACACATGGCATTGAACAATAATTCATTTGGTCTGTTTATGAAGGTCTACAATACTCGAGTCCAAGCATGATTGCACCTGAAGTCCCAATGGTGCTTTTTCACAGTCACTGGCACAATAATGGAAATGTGTTTCAGGCCAAGTTGCACTCCTTTTTTCCCCCTCACACTGTGCCCAGGGAAAGTCCACAGGGACAGACCTAAGATAGGCTTTGTATGAAGGCTTCCATGGCCCAGTGAGTTGCCAAATCCTCACATCACTCAATCATGTCATTGGTTTTCTGCTGAAAGGTTAGATTCTTTGGATTAGGAAGGATTCTGTAAATCTAAAGCGATGAGCCTGAAGATTATATCTTGCACATGGGATATACTGCAGCTGAAGTTTATAAATGAGGTTTTTTTAATGTATCGAAATGCTGAGGTTTATGGTCTATTTAATGTGCAAATTGATATTCAAGCTTTGTATTTGGTTGAACTTGTTGGTACTGGCAGCTATTTCCATGCTATATTATTACATATCAACTTTATAGAGCAGCATTGCCATATATACTACGGATTACAGTATTTAATTTAAAAAAAAATCCGGAAAAGTGCTTTAAGATTGCATCCAGTATCTTGGCTTTTCAAACAAATCAATTGCACGATTGCTTTGATTACTGCCTAATGCTCCTTACATATATAATAAACCTACAAAAATAGCAGGGACATTTTAAATGAGACATTTGGTCATATATTCCAGACATTAACTACGTGTTTTGTTGGCAAATGCAGGTAATCTGTCGAAGAGACAGATTTGTACTTTGATGCCAGATAAAATTAGGATAATTTCAATGGTGTTAAAAGAGTAGAATCACTTTTGCTAGATCTTTATGATTATTATCAACATAAGGCTGTATTCTAGACACTGCTGGGTTAAGGTCTTCCCAAGTCATTGCCCTCCTTCACCATCTTGCGTTGTTACAATTCATCTTGATCCTGCACACGAGCTGATCTCATCACTCCACCTTAGCGGTGGTCATCCTCTTTTGTTGTGCTCCCTTCTTTAGCTGCCACTCATCACCAGTCTAGTCCATTAATCATCATCACTTATAGCGATGTGTCTTCCTCATGCCCACTTTACTTTTACTTAGGCAACATGAAATCTCTCGTTTGTGTTTCCTTATTCACGCGTTCGTCTATCCGTCTCTCGGTGTATTTTCCAGAAGGTATCTCTCCACTTTTTTTGTGCACTTTGCAGCTTTTGCTCCATTTTTATTTGTCACGGCCCACTTCCTGAAACGTATGTCAGCAGTTAATATAGCTTGTTGAACACAATCTATATTTAGACATTTTACTCATTACAAATTGCAAATATTTGCGAGGCACTTCTCAGCTAAGACTCTTTGCAAAACTGTACTCACGTCTTCTTTGGTTCTTTCGGTAAAGTCACGTAGAATGAGAATAAAATAATAAAATAAAATAAGACAATAAAATTCTCACGATGTTTCGGCCACAACACAAGAAGGCTACTTGTGTTGTGGCCGAAACGTCGTGAGAATTTTATTGTCTTATGGCCGAAACGTCGTGAGAATTGTATTGTCTTATTTTACTTTATTATTTTATTCTCATTCTACGTGACTTTACCGAAAGAACCAAAGAAGATGAATCCTTGCAGTCACGAAAGCTTTAAATCGAAATGTACTCACGTCATTTGGCTCTGTCCAGTCATTCAAGAACTGTTAGCAACAATTCTCCAATACTTCAATAAAGCGTGTGGCACTGCATTATCTCTTCCCCCAGACATTTGTCTCTTAGGAATTAGGTGACAACTAGCTTTCAGTGAACCACAACAAGGATCAACGATCAACACGAGACGAATGTAACGATCACATTTGACTCGCTCTTAAAATTGAATTTGCTTACAAGTTCTCCACTGCAAGCCTATAACACCTGGTCCACAATATCGCTAAATCAGGAGGTCTTTGAAGTAACGTGGTCTCTTTCCGTTGTCAGCATCCCCTCCTGACCTCTCATCACCTCTGTGACATCCCGAAATTAAATTAATGTTCATTCCCACTTCCCTTCCTCATTGCACACACACACACATACTCTCCTATAATAGGTACAAGTGTTAAAAGTCTCAGTATATTGTTCATCAGAGTAATTCCCAGAATGTAATTTACAGGACTTTATTTAAAGCGAACTCGAGCATGTTTACTTTTGCACCGTTATTTATTTATTTACTTTTTGAAAAAGGAATTCTCTCAATCAGATTTATAAAATAGTTAACCTGGGCTTAATCGAAGACATTCATTTTTGCTTAAATATAACACTGACAAGGCGCCTGTCAAATCGTGCACTAGTTCTAACAACACACTGACATCTGTATGTAATTAGACTTTGTTATTGATATTTTCCGATTGTGAAGGATTAGATACGCAAGACAAATTATTGGATTTTTTTTTACTAAAACCCAAAATGAAAGCCAACTAAGAAGCTCGCAGAATAAGCTGCTGTTCAATGACCAGTCTTTTGGTAAAACAGAAACAGACGCAGAGATGCCGAACGACCGAGACGAGGTGGAGACTGCGTGGCAGTGCCGATGGAAAGCGTGTACCGCGGTATCCACGAGCAGAGGCTACAATCTCGATTGTTCACCCCAGGAAAGAGTATCCACGAACATGGCTAAGTCAGGGCATTGCATCAATAACCACGTACACTGCCATATGCTTGCGTATCTTTCAGTCTTTCTAGCTCTCTCTGTGTGTCTTTGTGTGTATTTGACTTCCTCTTTCTGTGCATGTCTCTCATCGTGTCTGTGTCTTTCCTTGTGTCTGTGTTCATCTCATGCCATGTCTGCGTGTGAGTTTATGTACCTGTCTCTGCGTCTCTCTCACTCCATGTCTCTGTCTATCTGTGTTTTTCACTGTTTATCTCTGGCTCTCTGTGATTCTCGATTTAAGATGCCCAGATTTGGAAAATGTGCTTTTTTTCACGGTTGATGGGCACAGGCTGGAAGGCCCAAAACACCAAGTGGCCAGCAATAAACAGCAGAGAGAGTTGGTGGGTGAGCATGATGTGCATGAGTGAACTCGAGGAGGTTTGAAAAGAAAAGGGTTAACATTGACTATAGGTGAGCTTTAGATAGGGGACGGACAACAAGGCATGAGGCTTCTGGGAGATAACGAAGCGAGAATTCGGGAAAGGGGAGAAATAATGAAAACGTGTGCCACTTGGGGTGTAAAGCAGGAACCAGGGAGTTCATTGCGCAATGCACATTTGGTGGGAAGGGCCCAGGGAACGGTGCATCGGGAGGTTGGGAGTTGGACTGTGCAGTGCAGGCCAGGGATTATGCAAACAGTGGTCGGTAACCAGCAGATGAAGTGCGATAATGGGTACAATGGGGATGAGTAAAACATGGGGATATGAGCTCTGGGGCAAGGGCTTAGAGTATGATTGATAATTAACCCATGGAGGCCTGATCATCGTCCAGAGGCTGCATTTCTAGGAGTGATAGACGTTGTTTATTATTAAAAATAATTTCCAACCTTCTGTCGATCTAATGCTGGATGAAGGTATCACAATGCCATATCGTTTGGGGGGGGGGGGGTTGGGGGGTTGTTTGACCATACTTCATCACACTAGCTCGTAAGGGTTGGTGCAGAGGGGCCCAGCATTGGTTCATCAAGATATCAGTCGCCACTTATGTAAGTCATGGCAAGGAATTTAATGCAGGTCACCAGGTTCATCGTGCCGAGCGCCACGTGAGACTCTGGAGTCTAGAGCATAATCATTCCATGTGCATCTGTTCGCTGCAGTCTGATAATTTAGGTTTTCTTGATACAATGTCAAAACAATGTAAAACATTTATGGAGTTTAAGTTAAAAGTTAAAAGCACAAGCTCTCGCCTTCCACAGTGTAAGTATCTTTGCATATAAATGTTGCTCTATAATAATACTAGAGCAGAGTAATAGCAATAAAAGTAGGCAGTCACATGCATAGAGGCACTTCATTAGTATTCATGACAGCTTTGAAATAATTTCCATAGTATGGATGCTTAAGTGCAAACTTAAAATTGCTTTTACAGTGGTGTATTGGCAAGTGTTAAAAAAAATCACGTGTAGTCATGTAATTCAATACTCTGCTGGAGCTATGGGCAAAAGCAAATGTTGAACGGTGCAGTTGGGAACAAATTCAAATATCCAGTAAATTAGAGGTTTCCTTTTTTCCTCCACCGTTTTTAAAGTCAGCAATATGCTGTGGTTTATAGAAATGTTTATATGACTAAGAAATGTTGTTTTACGTGACTTGCAGAGAAGCACCTTCCTCTTGCTGCTCCATCTCTCCCTGAGCTCAATATCACCAAGGCTACCACGCAAGTTGAAAAACTGCAAACGGTCACTGAAAAGATCTTAAACTGCGCGTTTGCTTTTCAAGTTTCGAGTGTAATAACTCTGAAAGAGGCGAGGTGTGCAGCTTTTGTGTACTACGTTCTGAAGTTGTTTTGCTAACCAGCAAGATCATTTTACAAACAGCTTTGTTGTTTGCGAACTAATTCATCGCCTGCTGTGTGGCTTGAGTTGATTTTCTATGTAACATTTCAACGATGTGCAATCTGTGCATGAGAACTGTTTAAATACTCTTTGGTTCTATTCGGTAAAGTCACGTAGGTAAAAAATAAAACAACAAAAATCACGACGTTTCGGCCACAACACAAGCGGCCTTCATCAGGTGAAGGGATCAGGCTGTCTCGAGGACAGCGCTGGAGTGAAACACAACCACGCTCAGACCGCGGACCTTTAAGCTGTGTGCGAGCAAACAAGGTGCCTTGACAAAGGAATTCGCATAAAAATTAGCATTTGATTGGCCGACTTTAGAAAAGAGGTGGTGTACGTGCCGGTGGACTTGCCGTTTGGCGCGGGGGTGGGGGAGGGGCAAGTCCACCGGCACGTACACCGCCTCTTTTCTAAAGTCGGCCAATCAAATGCTAATTTTTATGCTAATTCCTTTGTCAAGGCACCTTGTTTGCTTACACACAGCTTAAAGGTCCGCGGTCTGAGCGTGGTTGTGTTTCACTCCAGCGCTGCCCTCGAGACAGCCTGATCCCTTCACCTGATGAAGGCCGCTTGTGTTGTGGCCGAAACGTCGTGATTTTTGTTGTTTTATTTTTTACCTACGTGACTTTACCGAATAGAACCAAAGAGTATGGATCCTTGCAGTCACGAAAGCTTTAAATCTAGAACTGTTTAAATGCTTCAGGGCGTCCACATATGCACGTAGGAAATGTTTAGAAGGGCATCACAATTGCTTAAACTTTGGGCACTGCTATTTATTATTGCACAATAATCAAAGTTAGTTCTTGACTTAAAGCTTTCGTGACTGCAGGAAATCATACTCTTTGGGTCTGTCGGTAAAGTCACGTAGATAGAAAAATAATAAATTAATAAAACTCACGACGTTTCGATCGCATCACAAGCAATCGTCTACAGATGAAAAAATACAGCAGGCGGACTGCTGAGGCAGGAAGAAATAAAGTGAGAGAGCTACTGCAGCCAAAGGTTATAAAGGTTTGAGATGGGTACAACCCAAGGGTAAGTGGGCAGAGTTCGAGATGGAATTTGCAAGTAAATGTAAGATCGCAGAGCTAGGTATACCTCGGCCATTGTATTCCATACACCAGTCAGCAAATTCACCATGGAGGTGGAAAAGGATGGCAAGTTACCGTTCTTGGATGTTTTCATCGAAAAGAGACCAGATGGCTCATTGGGACACTGTCAAGATGAATGGATATTCGGAATGCACAATCCGTAAAGCTGTCACCCCAACCGTTGGGAGAGAACCACCTGAGGACCCAATCAAAACCATTACCTTGCCATACATTGCAGGGGTCACCAAAAATATTTCCAAAATCATGAGCAAACACAAGATCCAGGTCCGATTCAACACCATACATAAAATTTGTGATCTGATCCCATCTGTGAAGGGTGTGATCTCTGGCATGCAATACCCCGGCATCTACAAACTAAGCTGTGCCTGCGGCAGTAGTTATATTGGGCAAACTAAGCGACATGTCTCGGACCGTGTTCGTGAACATAAGGCGGATCTGAAACATGGTAGGACCAACACCTCTGCCATGACTGATCATTGTTTTCACGCTGTGGGCAGACATGAAATTGATTTCTCCAAGACGAAGTTACTATGCAAACCCACTGGCTATCAACAAATATTTGTTCATGAAGCCATCCAGATATATAGACAGACACAATTTCAACCAAGAAGATTGGTACAAACTGAGCAATCATTGGAAGGACCTTATTAACCAGGTAAAGTCATAACTGGCTGTGATGCTTCCATCCTACCTGCCTATGTTAGCAGTTATTTCCGACCTTCTGAGTTACATTACCTTACTCTCTGGTTCTTTCGGTAAAGTCACGTAGATAGAAAAAATAAATAAAGAAAACACGACGTTTCGGTCGCAACACAAGCGTCCGTCTTCAGGTGAGAAAATGATCTGCTGTTGTGGCTTTATATAGGCACAGGAGGGGGGGGGGCGGGGAAAGGGGGGGGGAAGGAGTTTTGTCGAGTCGTGGCTGTAGGAGTTCACGGGGGAGAGAGGGGGGTTTGTGGCGTGCAGGGACGGGTGGGTCTGGAGAAATTAGCAAGTAAAGGAGCTCGAACTAGAAATCAGACGACGACAACCATAGTTAAATCATAGTTAAAACTTGGCACGGTTTATCACATCCTTCCAATCTGAATCCATCTTCTCGATTAAAGTTTTGTCTGTGTTTGTATATCTGGATTTCTTCATGAACAAATCTCTGAAGGTGGCCCGAGGGTTTGCAGAGCACCTTGGTCTCGGAGAAAACAATGTCACGTGTGCCCATAGCATTGAAACAATGATCCGCCACCGCCGAGGTGTTGGTCCTGCCGTGTTTCAAATCCGCTTTGTGTTCACGAACCCGGTCTGAGACATGTCGCTTCGTTTCACCAATGTAACTGCTGTCGCAGACACAACTCAGCTTATAGACAAAAGCAGATAATTTTCTCATCTGAAGACGGACGCTTGTGTTGCGACCGAAGCGTCGTGTTTTCTTTTATAATTTTTTTCTATCAACGTGACTTTACCGAAATAACCAGAGAGTATGGATTCCTGCAGTCACGAAAGCTTCAAATCAAGACTTACATTACCTTGTTAAATGTCTTTACATTAACAGGCTAAATGTCTCACTAACAAAGCTGCTGTTCCTCGATGCGGCGGTGGTGCTCGTTGTTTAATCGGCTGAATGTGTCTCATTAACACAGCCGTTGCTGCGGGAGCCGTCTCACATTGACATGCTCATCTCTAATCTCCAGCAATGCAATGGCTTCTTCAGCACCGTAACCGTGGGGTTACATTGACAGATTGACATGCTAATCTCTAGCAAAATAATGGCCGAGGTATACCTAGCTCTCCGATGTTACATTTACTTGCAAATTCCATCTCTAGCCCCGCCCACTTACTCTTGAGTTGTACCCATCTCCAACCTTTATAACCTATGGCTGCATTAGCTTTTTCGCTTTATTTCTTCCTGCCTCAGCAGTCTGCCTGCTGTATTTTTTCACCTGAAGACGATTGCTTGTGTTGCGATCAAAACGTCGTGATTTTCTATTATTGTATTACTTTTCTATCTACGTGACTTTTCCGAAAGACCCAAAGAGTATAAAAGTTAGTGTCACAGGGAGTGGTTGAGAGGGTAAAATAGCTCAACTACCCCGAACAAAATCCCTGCAGGTGACAATGGGGTTGGTGGATAAGAGGTGGGAGCTAACTGAGTTAAGTTTATCAGCAAAAGGTATCCACATTTTTTAAAATATGTACATTATTCTTTCCTGTAAAAAAAGTTTTGTAAATGATTATTTGCAATCCTCTTTCAGTGCACTACTGGATGAAGGCCTCTCCATACCATATCAATTTTCGGGGTTGTTTGACTATACTTCACCACACTGGTCATTGTGAGTTGTGGAATAGGGGAGGGTGGTCCAGGACCAGTTCAAGTATCATTCACCACTGTTGTTAGCTATGGCCAGGAATTAAACTCAAATAGTCAGTTTCATAGTGCTAATCACTGTCCCACAAAACTGTACATGACAAATTTGTGTTTTATTTTACATGGTTCGGATAACAATCCACATTGCTTCGCAGTTAATACAACTTACAAATGAGATATTAAACGCTGTCATAATTACATCAATATCTCATGTTGATCATGGAACTCGTAATCTTGGCATGCAAAGTAAGCTGCTAATTTACCTTGCCAAAGGGTGTTTTGTTCATGAATTAAAACTACACAACTTCCCGGTTTAACTAGGATAGTCTCAGTTCGAGAATGGTTGTAATGGTGTCCCAAACGATTTGTGAAAATCAGGCTTATTTCCTACTCTCAACAGTTTTAGCTTCATGTTTAATGACATTTTTTGGGAGGCACAACAACAAATGGTGAGCTGGAAGCGCACTACCAGTCCTGCTCACACAGTGAATGACCTCTCTCTTTTTCACTTTGATCATTCGGCCTTTCTGCTTATAAGCCCTCCTCGCTTGTATCATGAGCGTTGCATGAGGCTGAAAACATTGTTAATGTAGAAAAAAAATCCCAGTTTTCACAGAATCCTCGGGAAACTGAGACTGTCCTGACCAAATCGGAAGGTGTGATTGCTTTACAGTACATACAGTAATACAATCAGTTCACACCAGAGGTGCCAAGAATATTGGGGGAAATTAAAATACGGTAGACCTTCAATGTAAACGTATTATGAGACATTCCACAGTTGAATATATTCGTTCATAAATGCGGTGCAGCAGACACTTGCCACTGCATGTGTGGTTTATTCCTGACTAAAAAAAAATGCATTGTACTTCTGGAAGCAGCTGCATTGTGGATATTATAAGGTGATTTGAAATTATGAGCAGCTATAAATATGAACACATTGTTATCAAACAAAGTAAACACTACAATGCATAATATACTGCTCACAATATATGAATAAATGTTGTGGATAACATGAGACAGAAACTGAGCACTTTTTATACTACTCCTAAGCTCATTACAAAATTAAAAAAATTGGAAAATGTTTGATTATACGTTGGCAAAACATAACTTGTTGCGTAACAAGTCACGGTTGAAATTCTCTAAAGCGCTGATGGGTATGCTGTAATTCTAACCGCTAATTATGCCGTGTTATTGCGTGCATTTGTACAGCAATTTAAAACATCTGCAGACTTATGGCACTATATTCTCATCAAGAAACGCATACTATTACAGTGCATGAAAAACTCAATAAAATGCTTATGAGCATGGCCTCTCATGGTGAGCAGTGTGATGGGTTTCCGTTCTGTAGATTGGTGCCACGTTCTCGCGTAGCAGTAACACTGTACAAGAGCGATGCGTTGCAGATAAAAAAATGCGGGTTGTGGATTTTTAAGCACAAGTCCAAATGTATTTTTCAGACTTTCAGACAATTAACATATAATGATTTAACAATATATTCGTGCCAACAAAAGTGACGTCATCCTATGCATACCTGTCAACCCCTTATATTAGAGACCAATTCAGACCTTATTCGTCACCCCGTGCCCTTATAAGTCTCAACGTTCATCCTACAAAGTCCCATCACAAGGGAGAAACACAAATAAATAGACATTTGTTTTGCCTGTATTGAAACGGCTGCACGCCGTATAGACCTGAAAACTCAATTTCCCTGTACAAGAATGTGGGTAAACCGTATGGGGTTACAGGTATGTCTATGTCACGTAACAACACTCTTGGCAGGAAAAATAAAAATTATTGGGATAATGTGAAATGTTATTTCTAAGCCATATTTTATTTTATATAATGAAAATTATGAGCACATCCATACTGTATACCTGTGCCAGCAAGTAACATGCATTTTTAAAACAGCGAATGTGTAAATCTTGGAAACTACTGCATTGTTGGCAGTCAGGTCAATGGCCAGGTACATATTTATAGAATTCGGATGGATGCGTCAGTATTTAGACAAATTCTCAGTCGTTGGATGCTCACCCATTGGGCAACTGTTATGGATGAGTGAGCACTTCTGTTTCTACTGCATGCTTAGGCAAGCTCGAATATGTTGTTGAACACGTGCATGAAACAGCATTTTGAGTGAACAAATGAAGTGTTGCCCAGAAGCATCCGCAATGGTGAGTAATGATTTTTTGTACAAAATTGGTTTTACACGGCTCTGTCATGTAAAGGGAATAGTCAAAGTCAAGGTAATTTCCTGCTCAAATGAACATTGAGGCAGTGCTCATTGCTAGCTCATATCCCTGATCCAGGGGAAGAAAGTCCAAATTCATATGGCAGGGGTGAGCCCCTCCATAAGACAGCCACTGTTGACTTCCCCACAAAGTGGTACCTGTTTATCGAACCTGGAGAGATGATGGACAAAGTCAACTCCCAAAATAGGATTCGGACTTGCAACCTTCTGATTGTGAGCTAATCGCTCTACCACTGAACTGCAGAGGGAATGTTCTTGCCTATAATATTTGGCAGAGCAGAAGTACTATATTTGATTGAGCAAGTCTTACTCTGTTTAACACGTAGGTTTTCGCAACCAATATCATCCATAATAGAGGGTTTTTTGGGGGGGTTAGATCGCGTAAATGTATAAATGTAGTGTCGTTAAAATCCGCCACCACCCGACACAGCCAACTCGTAAGGGTTGTCACGTAAACAGAACATGTCAATTCGTCACTAGTACAGCACATTGGTGTGTTGGAGAGCCAAGCCACAACATTTACAATCTGAGTACGACGTTTCGCCAGTAATTACAACTAGCTTCATCAGGCGACAGCCAGATTTGTGGAGAAGTCCACCTGTTTCCCCCCACTTTGTGCAAGAGCGCAGAAGTGTGGTCACCACATCTACGGCCCTATATAAGTAACGAAACAGGCTCTCCAACACACCGGTGTACTGTACTAGTGACGAATTGTCATGTTCTGTTTACGTGACAACCCTTACTAGTTGGCTGTGTCGGGTGGTGGCGGGTTTTAACGACACATTTATATATTTACGCGATCTAACCCAAAAAGAAAAACTTTAATATGGAAGTCTTTCTCTGCTGATGGTGAAACTTAAGTGTTGAAGGCTGATTGGCCAACGAATTAAAATATATTTAGTTTTTATGCAGAGTTACGGAACAGAGGTAATTTTGTTTATTTAAACATGAACACTGAATGCTCTGCAACAGCGCATAATTCGTTTTTTAATACGTAACATTAAGTCCTGGTGAGTTTACAAATGATCGAGAGAAATGTGTTAATTTGTGAAGTGGGTGTGCGATAATAATAATAATAATTACTGTGTTATTGTGATCATAAATATTACCATTTATTTTTCCGACCATGCAGCCAGTTATGATTCAATTAACACAGGCTTTTTAAGTAATCGGAGGGTTTGCAGTCTCCCGGGTGAAATATTCATAAATGACAAATGCACAGATAGGGATTTCCATTGCGTTTTTTACAGGGTACTTAAAAATATTGGTAAATTATGGGTGCACTGAAAAGATCTCCGTTTATTACAGCGTATATATTTCCTCTGCAATTCTAGTTATGAATTGCCAATATTTGGATTAGAGTAATCCAAAATAAAATCAGGAAATTAGGACTGGATACAACATTTCAGATGGTCCGAAAAAGTATAGTTGTGGATTGATCCGAAAGTAGACTTCAGGTGAAATTATATCATTTATATTCATGTCAATTCGATTATTGTCTGACATTATGTTTAGTAACACTCATCCACGTTAATTTATTATAAAATAAAAAGAATCCAAAAATATTTGAAACATCAAAATAGGAAATCGGAAATATTATCATCCGAAGCTCACCCCTTGGAGTATATATGCACACAGCCATACTTTTTTGTAACGCTGTAATCCATAAACATACACGACACTGATTAGTTATGGCATTAAAATGAGTTAAACCTCTGGTTATAGTCCACCATGTTATATTATTCCGCAACAGTAACCTTTGTTGACAAGGGCTGACGTGATTAAATAAGTTCAGAGTCATGTGATTCGTGTAAGTACGGTACAGAGAGTTTCTTCACAAGTGTGACCAAGCAGAAACATTTAGTAATTGGCCAAAACCCCTACATTCAGATACAATGCAGGTTTCGAAACAACTTAGCATTCGTAAACGCTTGTCCAGTTGGAGTTCAATCAAATTTAGGAGCTTTATATTGCGTCCCGTTGTCAAATTGTTTTCCTGAAAAAAAAAGCCAACGTGTGTGTGTGTGCGCTCTGTTACAATGTAATGTGCTACAAATCTGGCAACCTTGGTTCAATTTCTGAGCACAGTGCAGAGGCCAGCGTTATCTAAACCTGTTCTAGGCCTCCCCCGGTTATTTCGTTTGTCCATCAATACCTGGTGCTCCTGGGAACGTTATAAATATTAAAATAATCTTTCGAAAAGCCAAGGCGTGGTGATAGCCACACCAATATTCCATGTGCCATATTGGCCCCAATAGGTACTCGCTAACAAAACTCGAATTGAGAGCCTGTATGACGATATAATGGATTTTTGCTTTTTTGTGAGTTTTTGCATACCAGCAGAGATTGAGGCTCTAATTTTGGCGGTTTGATTGTCAACATTATGGTATTCCAAATATGCACGGAAAAACAGTAATTGATAATTGAGCTACTCCTATATCGAATGGTATACAATACTTAACGCCACTTGAAATCTAGGGTCAGCTTTATCCATTGGCAGTGAACGTTTCTTTTTGTACAATTTTGGATGAAACCGTGCCGATATCTCCATCACCGACACAGCGGCAAATTGCCATGGTGACGTGTTTCAACCATTTTGTCAATATGTGAATCTGGCCGCAGTGTCTATCGGGGTTTTTAGTGACTAGTGCAGGATCCAATAATGATGGAGAGGCAGCCACGGAATTCAGATGGAGCGACGAAATTAACTCGTGTGCAGGTGCTAAGTGAATTATTACATCAGAGAACTGTGGGAGATGGCGGTGGCTTGGGGAGGCCTTTAATCATGCCTGATGATGATGACAGGATCCAGTAGCAAATACAGTACGTGGATCTCAGGTATGCAGACCATGTAGATTTTTAGCTATATAAAATATTTCTCTTCGTCAATTTATGTACATTATCTGTTTTTGTTCACCTGTTCATACACCTTCACTGAATCCTGAAGTAACTGGAATGATTTGTCCACAGACATTTTTTTTTCACGGTACAATACAGTTGCATTATAAGCGTACAATAATGATAAAATCATCTTTGCCAGGAACATGTATATTTTTTACATCCATAAATCTGATGTTTATATTTTAAAACATCTGTAAATATATTGATTTGTTTGCATAACTCCTGCATCCACACTCATTGGTTCTTTCGGTAAAGTCACGTAGGTAGAAAAATAATAATAGATCACGACGTTTCGATCGCCACACAAACAACCGTCTTCTTATCTCTCACCTGGATTCCTGCAGTCACGAAAGCTTCAAATCAAGATCCTACATCTACAATTATGTCATATGCCATTGTTGAAATTTCGAATGAATCTTTATTGTGTATTGTAAACATATCTAACAAATACACGATACAATATAAATGCATAGTGCATTTTTATTTGGATTCACTATGGATTACACAATACTGTTTTTAAATTACAAAACCTTTATGTATGATTATATCAAGGGTAAATTTCGTTCAACTGTGGCCACCAATAGATTTAGAAAAAATAATGTAAGACAATATGCAATGCCTCCACGTGTGTTCTTACATGTTAATGAGCATTGCTTAATCATGAAAAACATTGGAAAGGTCACTTGGCTTTACTGACAAAAGAGCAAATCCGAGGGGTTCCTCAAGGGTTAATTTGGATTATTGACTTTGGAATGCTTGCATGGGAAGCTGCATGTACTAAATATGTGTAAAAAAATAATCATAATAACAATAACAAGCGGGAAAGATATGGACCTGAGCTTCGTGCAGCCAGATATGAATGCTTTCTTGCCACTGCTACAGAGCATTAGAGAAAAATTAGATCGGCTGAAAATGGAGAGGAGGGACTGTTGCTTACAAGGCTCCCCGGGGCCCTTGTGACAGAAAACACACAAATCTGTGTCTTCCCCAGAGGGGCCATATAGGATTGAAGTATTTTTTTTCACTGTGTGCCTTTAAAATTGATGTAGTCGCCCATAGATACTATGTAATATTGATTTTGTAGGCATTTCACTATTGGGTTTTTTTTATTCACGGGCTTAGGAATATCATACTCTACTTGGATGATGGATTGGAAAGGTATTATGTATAAAAAAAAATAAGCAGCAGGGGCACGCATTTTCGGTCCTAATTTACCAGATGACGTGGTTTAAATTGGGACCATAATTAAATTCTAAACCTATCTGAGCCGATCCATGTTTCCAAGGATCTGATCAGGATCGACATTTCAATCCTCTGAGTTCTAAAGAGCCCCTCCAGAGTTCCAGACGTGTCGGTAGAGAAGGGAGTACCGACACTTTACCTCATGACACGCAACCTGCTGATCAAACTCAATGTGGGGTAGCCACTTAAGCTGCTAAGTGGACAGAGGAGGGAGGATTTAAGAGAAACTTGCACATTGTTTCAACCACCACATCAGGAGACTGAACCGGTGACCTCCAACTTGCAAGTGCAGTGTGCTAACTATTAGACCACGGCAGCATCCCTCAACGCACAAATGCCCGTTAAGTGTGTTATGTTAATTGGGAAGTACATTTCAAGGACACAAAAAGGCCGTTAGCTAAATGTAAGTTACGCTTCACAAAACACTATCTTGTTCTGCTTATTCAAAACGTGTCAGGTATGAAAGAAGGAAAGCTATTGTGAGTTAACAACGTACATGAGTAACCAAAACACTGGCCTTAATTAGAACGTTCAATAATTAACATGATGTTTGTCATACTCAAATTATCTGTATAAAACAAGTGCACTGAGGAAGCAAAAATTACAAACGTAAATAATTAGCCCTCAAGCATGTGGAATGGATGCAATCAGGAAAATTATTTTCTCACGTTCCCTGAGAAAGCCCTTTTAATATTACATTCAAGTAAATGTTTCTGACGTTTGGTTATTCAGCAGCACTTATGTAACACGCAACTGTCCTTATATTTCCTTTTATGTAATTGTTATAATGTTCTCTGTTATAATTACACTCAAATAGTATTCGTGCTATACTTCATTGCACTCGTGGTTTCAGATTCCCTTATTGTTTCAGAGTACAACATAAGGTTAACATTTTGTTTTAAAGCTTACGTGACTGCAGGGATTCATATTCTTGGTTCTTTCGGTAAAGTCACGTCGAAGAGAAACAATAAAATAGTAAAAATATAAAACAATACAATTCTCACGACGTTTCGACTACAACACAAGCAATCATCATCAGGTGTGAAAACCACAAAAAAATTACATTTTCTTGCTGTTTGAAAAATTTCTTGCTGTGGTTTTCACACCTGATGATGATTGCTTGTGTTTCAGTCGAAACGTCGTGAGAAATGTATTGATTTATATTTTTATTATTTTATTGTTTCCCTTCTACGTGACTTTACCGAAAGAACCAAGAATATATAAGGTTAACACTTTATTGGCAACTAATTGTCTCCACAATTATGTCAAAGTCAAAGTGATTTCTTTGCTCAAATGCCCATGAAGGTGGTTCTCATCTCTTCTATACTGCCCTGAGCCACTGGTGGACATTCCAAATTCCATAGTAAAACCTATGTTGACCGACTCATTTTGGTACTCATTTTAACGACACCACGTGGATGATCGGATGAGTGAACCCCAAACCAAGATTTGATCATGAAACCTTCTGATTGTAAGCTGTTCGCTCTACCACTGAACCATCTTGAAGTTGGAATAAAAAGACAACAGTATGATGTCAAGGCAATATCGGAAACTGGAACAACAATTATTCTTGCTGTAGCATTCCTACCTTGAGGCCAATATGTTAAAATTACTGTTTGACCAAGTATGTACGGTACTTATTTTTGTGCCGATTAGATCATAAAGCCTGCGTTGGATTCCCGGACTAACTGACATAAGCGGTGGGTGACATCCGAATCGGCCCTGGGCATTTCACTTCACCAACCCACAAGGATCAACATGGTGAAGTATGGTTAAACAAAAAAAAACACGGCCAACGAAGTCTGGGGAGACCTTCATCTACCGGTGGTTTTACAGAGGGCTGTAAATTATTGCTGTAGGTCACAATTTATCGTTTAAAACTTTACATAACATCGGATATAAATTACTGTTTTTGTGTCAGTGTGCATTGGCACATTGTAACGTGATTGGAACTAATTGGGTCAAATTGTCAACATTTAAAAAGCCTATGATGCCAAATACTTTGTTGCATGAAAGGTAAAGGCGCAATCTTGCAATTACTTGCACACGCCACTGCTGGCCGAAAGGATTTCACTAGAGGGAGCTCTAGAGAGCTCTAGAGAGCTCCCCCACCGAAATAGGGTATTTGGCCTACTCTTCCACGCTTGCCAGACGTCTTTGAAGAGGTGGGAGTACCCACATTTTGCCCCAACACACGCAACTTGCCGATCGACTAATTGTGGTGTACACGTTTATATGTACTGCGAAGTGGACAGGCGAGGGAGATTACAGTATTAAAAACATGCCCATTATTTCAAGAAACCGAATCGAATCAGTGACCTCTGGATTGCAATTGAAATGTGTTACCCATTGTACCACAGCAGTATACCTTTGCTCTACTTAAGATCACTAATCGTCTTTATTATGTATAAATGTGTGGAATTGTCAACATTTCAAAGGCCTATGATGCCTAATATTTTGCTGAATATGACTTAGCTTATATTCATAATATTAGATCACATTCTGTTGATATGGCTTGGAGGTGATGTCCATCACTCCAAGAGCTGTGTGTTTGAGGCTTCCAATATCCTAAAGTATTTCTTAAAATATTTAATCAATAATGTCAGTGGTATCTTTGTTCTCATAAGCACCAGAAATCACAATATTATATGGATGATTATGAACCCGTGAAAAAGAAAAAAACGCACATTTTGAAATGTTTCTAATGTTACGAAAACTAAAATGTTAAATGTATTTATTTAAGTACAGTTATAGTCATAATGCTAGTCATGTGCTGATACTTAAGTAACTCATTGCTAAGACAGTTGAATCAGGCAAGACGTATACAGACTGTGGGATAATGCAAATGCAGATTTTGTTCTACGGATATATATACAAACAATGTATTGTAGTATACTATTTAGTGCCTACTAACTTTATAATATATTACAACATTTGTTCATAAATTGTTAGCATGGTGTTTGTTATTAATGTTTGAAGTGTGTTTTGTCTTGAAGTTTAATAGTTACGTGTAAATAAATGGCATCATTCTATAAACAAAACTATTTACATTTTACCAGGTAAGTCCCACTGAGCTTTATAGCTCTTTTTCAAAAGCGATCTGGCTACAAATGACAGCTCAACGAAGTGGCTTATGATGTGGAAATATTTATATCAGCCAAATACTCTTAATGCATGTTTATAAATGTGGAGGGAAAAAATCGGAGGACTTGGAGAAAAATCCACGCGACCACGGGGAGAACATGCAAACTCCAAATATTAGAGCGGGTGTCAGGGTCGGGATCGAAACCAGAACCTTCTGCCAAAATTCACGACTGTGTTTTGATAATAAATAGAAAACATCACTCATTAATAGCGTGCTACCCTCCCACCACATGCATCTCCAACTCACTTTACTTCTATGTACACATGTACTCATATGTCTCTCTTTTTAATATTCCCTTCATATCTCCATCTTTGTACCCCTCTTCCTGCAACATCCGACTCGTAAATCATAATCCTTTACGTTTACTCTCAGGGACCTGCAAAATGTTGTAGCAGCAGGGCAGCTGCCTTCTGGAATCAGTCTTGGCCCCCCATGATGCTTCTCACTGGATATTTTATACACCATGAAGGATTTATCATCTATCCTGGGGATAAAATGTGCCCCTCTCAAATGTAGGTCTATACTATATCCACCTCTCCCCAAAATGCCTTCTTTCTCTTCCCATTCTAAATCTTCTACCTCTCTTTGTCCTAAAAAATAAATGGGTTAAATTCGACAAGTATTATTATTATTGCACTTGTTTAAGAACGTCGCTCCGTACAGACGGACTATGTTCACCCGTGAAGCAAAGCGCCTTCGTGACATCCCTGCAAACATAAGAATGGTGCGAAATGCACACACATTATTAACATCGTTATTATTGTTATCATTCTCGGTTCATTTTAATTAAATACACTTGCACAGGCCCAAGGGCCCAAATTGTCAAGGGGCAAAACAATAAACAGCACGATCAAAGTTGTAATAAATTAGTTAACACGTTTATTAAATGGAGCAAGGTTATAAAGGCTTGGGGAAAGAGACGATGGCAAATGATTTCAAAGTCGGGCAGTGCGAGGGGAAAAAGTTGAAAGGGAGGCATTGTTCTCTGCAGTCAAGACTAAAACTAAACTATTTCTTTCTTTATTTTACCAGAACAGGTCCCTGCAGGGTGGGCTGGTAGGACAAGTCTCTGCGCTGTCTATTGCTGATTTTACACCCAACAGCACGAGATTTCACTTCGTTAAAGTATTGAAAGGGGGCGGACGGACGGACGGACACATTAATCTATTGCAGGCTGGTACACTCAGTTTACAACTTCGTTCCTACCAGTATAAGGCCCACTTAGCCATATAGCTCTTTTTCAGGAACGACCTGGCCACAAATGAGAGCTCAATGAGGTGGCTTACCATATGGAAATGTATAGCAGCTAAATACTCAAAACGCGTGTTGATTCTAAATGTGGAGGGAACAACCGGAAGATCCGGGGCAAAAAATCCACAACGACCACGAGAACATGCAAACTCCAAATATACAGGTGTCAGGGTCTGGATCGAACTCACGATCTCCTACATACCAGGCGAGGGAGTAAACAGCTCACCACCGCCGCATCGTCTGTGGTGGGTGAACGCAGTGTGAATGAGACAAAAGTATACTCGAAGGTCATAACTAATATTCATAGACTTGCCTTTATATGGCTACATCTGTACACAGCCACAACAAAAATGAGCCCACCTTATGTTTGGTTTTCGTTGCAGAAGACGTGACCTCGAGTATTGGAATCAGCTATAAAACTCTGATTATATTATTAAAATATGTAACAGAATCAACATCATGGGCCTTGGTCAATCCAATGCCGGAAGAAAACCTCAACAAAGCTATAGTCATCTCCTATGATTTAGTGAAGTGACAAATTCCAACTAACATATAGACAAGAGCTGGTTTCATCACGCCATCTATTTGGTGGATGTCCTCTTAGACACAATCTTGCATAGTAGCGCAAAATATAAACGACTTAACCTACAAAAAAACTATTTAAAGTATCCACCCATGCTGTTCCACTAAGGGCATTAAATAAATAAACCAATGTAAACCAGTGATTGATTGACAGATGCTGCAAGATGCAATCTGCGTGTGCATGAATTTGTTTATAACAAAACTCTATGCGTGTTAGACATTTATATATTGTGTTTTTTTCCTTCCAGCAAATACAAATGCCACATCAAGAGTTCAACATGGCTATGCTTTCCTTCTGCCAGATCCCATGATCGCTGCAAATTCCATATCCGACCTCTCAGCTCCACTCTTACAATATCTCAACGTGTGGTATTCGGTCTTCCCCCTTGGTTGGCTAACCTTTAGGGAAAGCACTTTAATGTCACCTCCCGTCCCCCATCCTGTACACATTCTAGCCTATCGCAACCTAATTTTTTCTGAGCACTTTCTCGCCACGTTCTATTCCAAATGTTCAAGTTGCTTAACATCTCATGTCGTTGACTCCTTAGAAACTTTAAGTAACTGCATTCACTGGTCAGAAGCGTATCGTCGAGTTGCTTTGTTAAAGTCAGGCTCTCACACTTACAGTAACACGGGCATTGCTCACGCCTCACACACCTCTGTATTTTCCACTAAAGGTGACCCCCTCAACTCTTCCAAACTAGTTTATGTATACTCTTTGGTTCTTTCGGTAAAGTCACGTAGGTAGAAAAATAAAACAAAAAATAATATATCACGACGTTTCGATCGCAACACAAGCGGGTCGTCCTCAGGTGGAAAAAATAATCCAGCAGTGGAACTGCTGAACCAGTGAGAGAGCTGTTACAACAAGAGGTTATTTGTGTGGCGATGGGCAAGCAAGCGGGGTCTGAGCTGGAAAGGAATTCCATCCCTGGACGCAAGCACGTCAGTTGTGTTAATGGAGGAGATTAGGGAAAGAGAGATTAGGGAGAGAGATTAGCATGAAATGAGCTTCCGTCGCCGCATAAGCGTATCATCCCCGCATATGCACACAACAGCAGTGTTAATGGGAGATTAGCACTATGTTGATGGGAGAGATTAGGCAGGGAGATTAGGGGGTTGATGTCATGTCTATGTGTAACACAAGTTGTGGCGCTGCCAACTGCGCTGTGAGGCAAGGCAGACACAAAGCCCATCACACAGCCAGAACCATCGATACATCGAGGCTAAGGGAACAGAGGTGGCCATGTTAGTGAGACCCCAGCTCGTTAATGCCGAGGTACCTAATGGGGCAATGCAACTCAGAGAGTCAGAGATAACAGCCAAACGGCAGGGAAGAATGGAAGCACCACAGCAAGTTACGACTTTTCTTGGTTAATAAAGTCCTTCAAATGATTGCTCAGCTAGTTTATGTCGTCTAAAAAACAGACCCCACTTACATAGTACATCTCTTGACCTCCTGCAAAATTTCTACCTAAATGCACCAAGGCCTCAACCACTTCCACATGCAGTGAAACCTGTGATAAAGGTACATGGGAACCATCCCAAACTACCGCAATCAAATGTGTTCTTGGAAATCTCTTGTTAAACTCCCAGTGTTCAGCCCCTGCGTCAAAAAACGGCCAAAAGATGCAATGCGTAACGGACAAACCTTCATCATCATAAGTACAGGGTGCTTCGCTGTAACATGATAATAAATGTATGTTAATACCTTACAAAAGTCAAAGAGTCTTCACTTGTTCGCCATCAATGTCAACGCGTGCCTGGAATCTTCTCCAGGTGATCTCCAGAGCCCGTTGGCACATTTCTCGTGGTATTCTTGCAAATTCTCAGAAGTGTTAAAACATTTTTTGAAGCACCCTGTATAGCTAAAATGTTTCATACAATCCACCCTTCCTGTCCTCATTGCGAGAGATTGGTAACATCATCGGTAGGCGTAATCAGAAAAGTGGTGGTTCATGGGGCTCTGACCTAGGGTTGTGGGAGCGGTGGTGTAGCGGTCACGAACCCGGCCACCGGAGTTTGATTTCCACCCACGGCCACCGACATCACCGGTCCTGGGCCTCCTCCCCTAGGTCGACTAAGCCTCAAATGAGTAGCTGGTGCCGTGCGTACAAATCATCGCCGCTGGGGAGACAAAGGCGGCCGGGCGTGGTGCTGGCCACCCACCCCCCTACCGCGTGCCACAGTGGCGACCTTCATAGGTGCTGCTCGTTAACGGCACTTGCCCCCAACAGTCTGTTACAGGCTCCACGGGATGATCTTGGTTGTTGTTTGTAGCAGAGTAATTCGCATGCAAATGCATACGAATTCGCTTCTTCGCGACCGGTCGGACTCCAATGGATTCGCGAGCGTACGGAGTCGTGCCAGGCCCCCGACAACCGCGGAGGTGCGTCGCAGAATTGTACTGCCCATGTCACGCCTGTACATGTTACTACCTGTACATGCTACCACTGTACATGTTACTGCTGTCCATTTGAAACGTTTTCTTTGGGTCTTTCGGTAAAGCCACGTAGATAGAAAAAATAATAAAAAATATCACGACGTTTCGATCGCAACACTACGTAGCTTTGCTGAAATACCCAAAGAATATTAATTCCTGCAGTCACGAAAGCTTTAAATCAACATTTGAAACTTGTCTGGGAAGGATTTCGTCCGCAGCCTCGCAGTTAATGCCGCTCTGAACTCGATTTTTTTTTATTTCATGCGCTTCTGCAGTCGACTCGTTTTTTCGTTTTCGTGTCGTTTTGGCACGAACGAGTCCGTTAAGAGAGAAAGCGAACGCAGTCGGGGGGGAAGTGCTTGTGGCCAGGGCTCCCCAGAGTGCTGCATCGATAACAACTGTGCATTGTTATCAAACACCTGCACGAGGAGTCATCCTTCGAAATTCTTCATCATCATCAGCACCACCACCATCATTATCAAAGCCAAGAAAAACAACACATTGTTCTTAATAGTATATTATTTATTTCTTGTAGCCATTATTATTTAACATTTACCCCCACCCCCCTTTGTTAACTCGTACCAGGAACGTAACCCCATTCCCCCCCCCCCCCCCCCCCCCATTGGAACAAGGGTTTCTGCATTCGCGAATTCTGCATTCGCGAATGTATTTCAAGAACGTAACCCTCGCGGATAGAGGCGGGGTTACTGTACAAAAACCGATGACAGGTGAACCCTCCCTCCCAGTAGTGGCAGTGACACAATGACAGGTAACAGGGTGCCTGGTTAAGCACAGCATCGCACAGGGAAGACGAGTCTTCCGGTAATGGCAGTGACACCACAACAGAGTCATACTGTAGGAAGCTGGGTAATAATAGCATCACCAAAGGCAGATGGGTCTCATGTAACCACAGGCACTTCGAACACCGAGAGAGGGATGGCTACTGCTCTACCAGATATCATCTGCCACACCATGGAATGAGGTATGATAACATTTCCCATGCAAGGTCAGATATCTACCACATTGGATACCTCAGAGGTATGTATGCTGAATTTATTTCGCACCGTACGGAGCCAACCGTGCTAATCGGAGGTGTGGAAAAGTAGAAAGTGGGTTGGTGGATCTTGTCTTCCCAGCTGAGGAATCAGGGTTAGGTGAAAGGAATAATACTGAAATGAAAAAGAAGATATAAAAGGAAGTCCCATGCATAATAAAAATGTACAAAGGGGAAAAAAATACTTGGACCACATGCAATGTAATTTGTAAACCGTTTGATCCACTATTTTACAAAAAAGTACATTGGTTAGAGGATATGGGACAGAGGTCTGGTATGAAAATAAACATTAGTGCTTTGCTCACATATAATTAGGCTAGCATTGAAGCTAAATTGCTGACACTCGTGTTTATTTCTTCTTAATTATTTACTGTGAATAAAGTTTCGTGGTGTTGTGCTGAACAAGCACTTCTGAACTTTACACTATGCAAAATATATTTTTCGTGTGTGTTTTTTCCCCATAGTTCATGAATATTCTCTTAACCTGCACAGACAAAACACGATATTTAATATTCTTGGTTCTTTCGGTAAAGTCACGTAGAAGGGAAACAATAAAATAATAAAAGAAAAATATAAAACAATAAAATTGTGAGAATTTTATTGTTTTATATTTTTATTATTGTATTCTTTCCCTTCTACGTGACTTTACCGAAAGAACCAAGAGTATGGATCTCTGCAGTCACAAAAGCTTTAAATCACGATATTTAATGTTCCTTCTTGCACATATAATCTGTAATGTGCAACAAGTATGGAGCAAAATGGGATGTTTAAGTCACATGATATGTAATAACAAATACTTAGTAATACCATAAATTCGACATCATAAAATATTTACGTTTTAAAATATTAAAATATATGTTAGTACTTTGTAGAATTAAAACTCACTTTCTCAGAGTATGTTACCCAGAGTTTTTAATATTATATACCGACGATTGTTCATGAAAAAGATAACATAATATTGATTTCATATTTTTTCATATCTTTTATGAAAATTGGAATAAAACATGGCAATTAAACTGTATTACATTACCATTCATATATCTGTCATTTACCTCCACTTTTCACATTATGTGTGCGTGTTACTCCTTAGCATTAAGAATGACATGCATACTTCATAATGTTTGCCATCAAAGTTAATCCACACGACATATTGCATCCTGGTCATTTAGAATTTGAAAACTACAAAAGATAGAAATGGGAGTAATGTCGTAACTGCCATCCTCAAAATGTTTAAACTGATCTGCCCCTAAATTGCAATCTATAAGCTTATGCTTCATAATAAGCTTATGCTTGTATGGTGTAAAAAAATGCGCACTTTTGAGCATTCTAGTTTGCTGAAAAATCTAATCAAATGGCATATTTCTTGACTTAAAGCTTTCATGACTGCAGGAATTAATATTCTTTGGGTCTTTATGTAAAGTTACGTGACTTTACCGAAATACCCAAATAATATAAAATGGGCATATTTGTCCACGTGACAACCTGATTTGATTGGCTCTGTAGGGTGGTGGAGGGTTATAGTGAAAATAATGGCATGCCTACACGCTCTATCCCTAAATAAACTAATTATGAATCAATTTCGTGACATTTAGTCGTGTGATCTATTGTAGTTTTACAATTTAATATGCGAAATACGTTCCTACATTGGAAAATCTCAACTGGAGGTTGTTAAATTGACACAATGGTTAAGCATCACTATCTGGATCAGTCCTGGGCTACCTCCACACACTGACCAGCTTGATAAAGTATGGTAAGAGAAAAAACCTCGACTGACATGACATGGAGATGCCATCATCCAGCAGTGGATACACAAAGAGCTTTTGATTACAAATTATTATTTAAAAAATCAAAATATAATTTACTCGCACGTCTAATTAATTTGACAAAAAAATATCGATATAAGCCAAGGTGCTAACATTAGACTCTTATTCAAGCATTTTTACAATAAACTTTTTACAAAAAGTACTGTATTCATTACAAATAATGTCTAACTTTGGTTGAACATTGTGAGCGAATTTGATTTTGCCAAATTACTATGAAACTTCAGTGGCACGCTTAATTCAAATCAATACCACCAACTCAATATAGCACCATATGTGCATGGAAATGGCAGGAGCCATGCTTCTAGCTAATGGACCTCAACAGCTAATGGTTGGAATTTATAGCCTATGCAATTAAATAACAATGTTTTGGGACATCTGTGCTCCCTTGGTGTCTCAACTGGAGATCTCCAAATAGCTGTGTTTGTAGATCATGCCCTGGAACTCTAAAGCGTCTACACACAAGACCTTTGTCTTGCTGTCTGACAACTGAAACCTGAAATGTCATTAGAGATGAGCAAATATTTTTTTATGCTTTTCAGCACATTTGTGGATGTGAAACTGGTATTTAAAAAATGCAAAGTTTAAATGATCATAGAATGACATTTTTAGAAGCTTAATCAACAGTAGTGCATCGGTTTTGGTGGTTGTGCTGTATGGCATGATGGAATGACGAACTACACATTGTACAACCCGACGACGCATCAGAGAACTGTCGTGAGAAGCAAAAGAATAGGTTTTACCCTTTCTGGCAATTAAGCAGGTGATAAGATGTTAAAACACCAAACTGAAACCTTTTCCAAGGAATCATGTTTGAATTAACTTGTGGTGAACATGCAAAAAAACATGCTCTGGTAGTATATGATGCATTGTCTTTGAAACGGATTGTTCCACACCAGAGACAGCTTTCTTTAGAGCCTTGTCTCAAACAGTGTTAGATCAGAGGACGCCAAAAGGCGAACAGCAGTCCCATGATATAGTAGAAGGCTACCAAATTAACAAATTAGAAAATATTATCTTAAATGTTTTTCTCTCAGATATTTTCAACTTATTTACAACTTGGCAACAAGAATAACAAGGCATTACGGAATGTTATAAGCACAAGAGTTTGGAATCCTTGCTCCGTGTGTCTCATACCTCAGCGTGAAGTGGTTCACTGTTGAATTTTTAAGAAGTTTCACTGGGACGTGGATGATCTCCTGCGGGCGAAGGGGTTTAATGGGGAGAGAAATTGAAATATCTCCGTCGAGTAACACCTCTCGGGTATTCATACGAGCTAAAGCTTTCTTCAAAGTCACATTGGAAACCCAGTTTAATCCTTGCTTTATATTATTCATGCCATCCTTAATGGGCCGGGCGACTGTTGCCTTATCATGGGAGCCTTGAGTGCAATTGAGAGCATCGTTGGATGACTGTAGACTATAGTACAACTCCACGGTTTTGCCAGCCGACATGTGGTTGGAATGTGGATGTTTGCCGTTTCCAGAAAGTTCATTCCAAAAATATGGCAAGCTCATCTCTGCCAAACACATTCCCAGATTATTTCCAAGCGAACACACAGTTCTTGCTTCATGTACATCAAGAAACGCATGGAGAACAATGCACGGGAGTTTTTTAAAATCCTCTTCGTCATCCCAGTCCCGTTCGGATATGTAGAAGAGAACCTGTATCTTGGCTTTGTCAGAGAAAATTGTATCTTCCGTCACAAATGCTTGGATCTTCCAGTTGGTCCTCACGATAAAAGATACATCGCTTTGCATATCCAGAAGGTCACTGGATATTGTTTGCCCTGCTGAAAATGGGCCGTAGCTCACATTCACACCGTAGTGTGCTTTGGTCGTGCCAAGAAAGAGTACGGGCTGTGATAGGGTCTGTAGACTGGCGTTTTCTATTGCATCTTGCCTACTCTTCTTGAGGAAGAAGGCGGTTTCAGCATTGAAAAATGTGTAGCGAGGATAAATGTAATCGTTGCCTTGCGACGCAGGTTTTTGCTCAGGGCCAGTGCTGCTGATATTGACCGCACCTAAAAAAACACACACACACACCAGGACAACATTGAAATAACACGATTGGCTAAAATCGCTAAACTCAAGCAAATGCACAGTTATTTTGAATGCAACCTCGCAGCTTACATGACAATCAACGATGAATGCTCTCAATGTGGTTATAAGTACCCATCCGTAACCATTATAAGTAACCAACTGCACCTCCGATTAGCATGGTTGGCAACATACGGTGCGAAAGAAGTTCAACATACATGCATTCATAACAAGGCAAATGGAGTAATAACCTTGTCATGATTTATTATCGCTAATCACACCAGGGAGAAAATACAGGTTGACTCCTCTTAGCAATGCCATTTATTTTGTTTTATAAAAAATAATTCCATAGTTCTTCCTGTACTCTGTCGCGTGGTTATCTCTGTTGTCCAGAATATTGTACTCCACTCCTGTGGCTCTCACAACCCAGTTCTCAAGTTGCAGACAGTTTGGCAATAATTCAAGGCCCTGCAGAACTGTACGAGAGAGCATTACACACTTCAGCATCGCTTTGCGTGTGTATATGCGCGTGTTAGCGCACTTGGCTCAGAACACAGCAAATTGGAAAGTACTGTAAATGTCAATTTATTTCTACACCAATATATTACCAACTGTTGATAAATTGGTGATGCTGTGATAGAAATTGGCCAAAATGTCACCTTTTATAGATTTTGACTTTTAAGGCTTTGTCATTGACGTATATGTTGAGAGTTTATTTATTTACTATTTATTATATTTTCATATCTGTAATATAATACTGTTGACCACAGAGGCAGTCATGAACATAAGCCATGCTTTTTGGTGCGATGCAAAGTGGTGTATGCAATGTCACTGGAATAAAACATCACATTTCGGCAAATGTAGGTGATGTATGACCGTGGACATTGTATGCTACAGGTTACATGACGTAAAACAAATTGTGGTATTTCTATTACGTTTTATTTTATTTGGATTGAAGAAATTCAATGATAGGTTTATCCCATTATCAACTGTAACCTTTAGTGTGATCGAAACATGTTCTGGGAATTGTTGTTATACAATATATCACAGATACCAGGGAACAAACATCTCATGCAGAACTGTTGTTCTTATCCCTAAGAAGTGTTTTTGTTTTCACATGTCACAACCATCTCAAATGTGAACGTGGAACCGGCTCAAAAATATACAGAGTTGGCAATACCTGCTTGCCAAACACATTTCTACAAAATGAAGATAACGTTGTTGTTTACAAACAGCTGTGACTGTCAATGCAACATAGTCATATTACTTGTAATGAGAGTAAACAACGTTCCTTATATTACTCTTAATGCATCAATAGCGTTTAAGAGCTTATATACAGGTAATCCACATGGGGAAAATGCAGCACTGTAGCAATACATATAACTCGCATGACGAGCTGCTTTAAAGTATTAGACAGCAGATGGCTATCCATTTTAACACCTAATTTAAGAATGAGACATAACTATTGTAATCATCGTTCCACACATTTCGGTACGTCTCATATGTAACAAGGTGTTCCGCGAGAGGACTGGAATTTGTTTTAAATATGCGGTGTATATGTACCCGATGACAAAACTGCAATCGTTTTAATGCACAGCAGTGTAGAAATGTTCAACATGTAAAAAAAACCACGTTCATTCACAGCTAGCTCTCTGCAACAACTAAAACTGAACGCTAACAATCTTTGTAGGCCACAGAATGAAACATGCATTCATTATAATTAACGCAGGGCAGCAAGGCAGAATTTCTGAAACGGCCAGCAGACCAATATAGAAATAGGCAAGAGAGGCATGCCAGTAATATTCAACCGAAGGCCCCCATGGGTGCTGGGCTTCTAACATTTTCAATTATCTTGGCCCGTACTGGATGGCTCCTAACTGACACTATCACCGCATCGATTATTCCCCCGACTTACTGCCTATGCCAAGGTCTCAACTCCCAATGCCATAACCAACACAGCTTCCTCTTTTGGCCTTCATCACAAGGTGATGTGTCTGTTGAGACCAATAATCTGTGTCATGATCATTTAAGGCAACACTGTGCCACAAGCAACTTGGCTTTGTTTAAGTGACCAGAGCCCACTAAAGACTTCTTTGCTCCCATATTTTCAAGCCTCCCTCCCGAGTGAATTCAATGCAACACATACCATCATTACCGCTTGCCCTGACCCGGCCAGAACAAAATACACGTGCGTGCTGACCAGAGAATCGCGAGTGTAATACCGTGCAATAAATTGCATTCCCGACTACAGGCACTATTGCCAGTGCGTATATAAACGTGTAAAAGATGCATCAAAAGCTTAGATTTCACAAAAGATGTGCATGCTAAGAGTCCTAAGCATTTTTCTGGCAGAAAATTGAGATTTTCCATTCTATCTTGGGTTGTCTTTGAAAATAAAAATGGTTGAACAATCAAAGCATCCACTGCCACCCGTCATGGAAAAGCACCCCAGGGGCTCCTCTTACCTTTGGTGAAAGACTAATCCTAACTTGCAGCAGCATAGTAGTGCAATAAATCTTTTGTGTTTTCTCTCTTGGTCAAACAACAGGCAACACTGAGATTGTATTCCTCAAATTGACTCTTGTTGTTAGCAGCCACTACCTTCCCATGTTATTTACTGAGCTTATATTTGACATTTAGAGCTGTTAAAGATTATACTTTGAAAAAGTTTTAACAGCGCACTTGAATTGGTCGGCAATGAATGTTTTGGAATCCTTTGGGACAAATCGTGTTTTGAGTCATATGTGAAACACACACGTGCAGAATAATTCGGTAAGTGCACTGATCCAATGGCAATTCAGTGTGCAAACATCACTGACAACGTGATTACCTGTTTAAATGGGCATTGAGGCTGTGCTCATTCCTGTTCACAGCCCCGAGCCAGAAGGAAAATTTCAATTCCTATGGCGAGGACAAGTTTATCCAAAGGACAACCAATGTTGCTTGCCCCACGAAGTGGTAACCTATTTATCAGCCCTTCAGGAAAAAAAATCAACCCCCCAGCCAGGGTTTGAACACGCAACCTTATGATCGTCAGGCATTCCCTCTACCGCTGAGCATCCTGCCACACATGAAACAATCTCCAATTGCTGTACGTTGGACCTTGTAAAGTGGCTATATATGGTACATAACTCTTTTAGGAAATGGATAATGTTATTAACACATCGCCTCTCATTCTTGCCAAAATCAATCAATTTTAAAATGTTTTTTTGAATGTGGATAAATTATTGTTGGAAGTTGGATGAAAGCCCACATTGACTACAGCTGGGTGCATCCATTCACAGTTCAGTGTAAGGCTGGTAGGATCTAGGATGTTTATTTTCTCATCTAATGCCTTGTTTTGAAATAACTTGACAAGACCCTCGTTCATAGGTTGATGGCGATGAAGATTTATTTTTTAACGAACAGCAATTTTCGAAATTTTTTCCCCTTCAATAGATCTTGCCCTATACAAGAATGGCACAGTAACATCTTAAAGCAACCAATCATAATTCCATTCGCAATATTTATTAAGACAAAGTAAGAAACCGTGACAATAAAGGATGTATTATATGCCGTAATAGCAATGGTTTTTTGCTACTCAATTTTAAAGCATAAGCTGTGATTGATAACATATCGATCTTCACCTTTGTTGCTCTGTAAGCCATAGTGGGTTGAGAATACTAAATAAATGCCACAATGTCAGTGCTGATCCATACAGTGATGGAAAAAGTATTTGATCCCCTGCTGATTTTGTACGTTTGCCCACTGATAAAGAAATGAATTGTCTATAATTTTAATGGTAGGTTTATTTGAACAGTGAGAGACAGAATAACAACAAAATCCAGAAAAACGCATGTCAAAAATGTTATAAATTGATTTGCATTTTAATGAGGGAAATAAGTATTTGACCCCCTCTCAATCAGAACGATTTCTGGCTCCCAGGTGTCTTTTATACAGGTAACGAGTTGAGATTAGGAGCACACTCTTAAAGGGAGTGCTCCTAATCTCAGCTTGTTACCTGTATAAAAGACACCTGTCCACAGAAGCAATCAATCAATCAGATTCCAAACTCTCCACCATGGCCAAGACCAAAGAGCTCTCCAAGGATGTCAGGGACAAGATTGTAGACCTACACAAGGCTGGAATGGGCTACGAGACCATTTCCAAGCAGCTTGGTGAGAAGGTGACAACAGATGGTGCGATTATTCGCAAATGGAAGAAACACAAAAGAACTGTCAATCTCCCTCGGCCTGGGGCTCCATGCAAGATCTCACCTCGTGGAGTTGCAATTATCATGAGAACGGTGAGGAATCAGCCCAGAACTACACGGGAGGATCTTGTCAATGATCTCAAGGCAGCTGGGACCATAGTCACCAAGAAAACAATTGGTAACACACTACGCCGTGAAGGACTGAAATCCTTCAGCGCCCACAAGGTCCCCCTGCTCAAGAAAGCACATATATATGCCCGTCTGAAGTTTGCCAATGAACATCTGAATGATTCAGAGGACAACTGGGTGAAAGTGTTGTGGTCAGATGAGACCAAAATGGAGCTCTTTGGCATCAACTCAACTCGCCGTGTTTGGAGGAGGAGGAATGTTGCCTATGACCCCAAGAACACCATCCCCACCGTCAAATATGGAGGTGGAAACATTAGCTTTGGGGGTGTTTTTTCTGCTAAGGAGACAGGACAACTTCACCGCATCAAAGGGACGATGGACGGGGCCATGTACCGTCAAATCTTGGGTGGGAACCTCCTTCCCTCAGCCAGGGCATTGAATATGGGTCGTGGATGGGTATTCCAGCATGACAATGACCCAAAACACACGGCCAAGGCAACAAAGGAGTGGCTCAAGAAGAAGCACATTAAGGTCCTGGAGTTTCCAAGCCAGTCTCCAGACCTTAATCCCATAGAAAATCTGTGGAGGGAGCTGAAGGTTCGAGTTGCCAAACGTCAGCCTCGAAACCTTAATGACTTGGAGAAGATCTGCAAAGAGGAGTGGGACAAAATCCCTCCTGAGATGTGTGCAAACCTGGTGGCCAACTACAAGAAACGTCTGACCTCTGTGATTGCCAACAAGGGTTTTGCCACCAAGTACTAAGTCATGTTTTGCAGAGGGGTCAAATACTTATTTCCCTCATTAAAATGCAAATCAATTTATAACATTTTTGACATGCGTTTTTCTGGATTTTTGTTGTTATTCTGTCTCTCACTGTTCAAATAAACCTACCATTAAAATTATAGACTGATCATTTCTTTGTCAGTGGGCAAACGTACAAAATCAGCAGGGGATCAAATACTTTTTTCCCCTCACTGTATGTGAAGAAGATCATGTCTTCAAACAGAGCACACATGACATTTTACAACAACTTCTGGTCAGCGATAAACCTAGGCCTTGAAAGACTTTGGACATTAATTCTGAGCTGAAACTTTAGGAGACTTTGTCAACTAAAGTTGGCATTGAAATGCGTTAATAATGAAAAAAACATTTTTGTTTTCGTTACGTATTTAAATCAAGAATTTGCGTTCATCATACTTTTAATTCCTTGATATTATAAAATATCCTGAAAACTTAATTTTCTCACGTGCGAATAGAGTGCGTGAAATAGAAATGTATAAACACTGTTAATTTTCTCACGAGTGAGTGTCAAAATTTAGAGATGTACAGAGAGGGTGTGTCTTATAAACATGGCCAAGCGGTAGCGCATCTGCCACTTGTTGCAGAGGTTTGCCGGTTAAATCTGGCAGGCCGCCCTGGCTAATACTGCGGGTATATTGACCATAAAATATGCGCCATATGCTTCATCGTGTTCATTAAAGATCCTGTGGCATCATTGAAAGAAGAGTAGGCGATTGTGTGCTGTGCTCATGGTCCAAATTTGCCAACTTGAAAAATTACTCATGTTTGTTGACAGTGTCCTTTATAGATTTTAAATACAGTTATCATACTTTATTTTGAAGCAAATTTTCAGTTGGTATTCATATGTCATCATCGTCAGACATGTTCAATACATATTCTTAGTTTTTTCGGTAAAGTCACGTTGAAGGGAAACAACAAAATAATAAAATATATATAAAACAATAAAAAATTCTCACGACGTTTCGACCATAACTCAAACGGTCGTCTTCAGGTGTGTTGGTTTGCATAAATTTATTTTTAAACGGCGCATTTATTTATTTATAAAAACGTTAGCGCCACGCGTAACGATTTGGCAGTTTATTTAGGACTAGTCCATCTATATTCTGAAAAGAGGAGGGGGGAGATGAAATTTGTTATAATGTATGCTGTCTGAAAGCCACTGTAAGCGTGAACAATCAATTAAGACCTGAAATGGTTTATCAAATCTTTCCAATGATTGCTAAGATAGAATCCATCTTCTCGGTTGAAATTGTCTCTGTGCTTGTATATGTGGATAGCCTCATGAACGAATCTCTCATGGAAGCCAGATGGCTTACAAAGAACCTCTGTCTTGGAAAAGTCAATGCCATGTGAGCCTACTGAATTAGAACAATGATCTGCCACGGCCGAGGTGTTGGTCCTACCGTGTTTAAGGTCTGCTTTGTGTTCACGAATGCGGTCCGAGACATGGCGTTTGGTTTCTCCAATGTAACTACTACCACAGAGGCAACTTAGTTTGTAGACACCAGGGTATTGTATGTCCGGAATCACATCTTTTACAGATGGAACCAGATCACGGATTTTATGTAATGTGTTGAAACGGACCTGGATCTTGTGTTTATTCAAGATTTTGGAGATCTTTTTTGTGATCCCCGCAATGTAGGGTAAAGTGATGGTTTTGAAAGGCTCCTCAAGAGGGTTCTTCTTAATGGTTTGAGTGATAGCTTTGCGGATTGTATAGTCGGAGTAACCATTAGCCCTAAGAGCTTGGTGTACGTGTTTGAGTTCACTGCTTATGTGTTCCTGGTCGGATATGCATTGGGCTCTATGATACAGAGTCTTGATGAGAGAATTCTTCTGTGATGGATGGTGGTGGGAATCCGGTTTCAGATAAGCATCCGTATGGGTAGCTTTCCTGTAGACAGAGTGGCTCATTGAACCATCAGGTCTCTTTTTAATTAGGACATCCAAAAAAGGTATCTTGCCATCTATTTCGACTTCCATGGTAAATCTGATGGCTGGGTGTATGGAATTGATGTGGTCGACAAATTGGTCTAGAGCAGGCCGGCCATGTGGCCAGATGACAAAAGTGTCATCCACGTACCTCTTCCATAAGGTTGGGCGCAGAGTGGCAGTCTGGATGGCGTCAGTCTCAAATTTCTCCATGAAAATGTTAGCTATAACTGGAGAAAGGGAGGAGCCCATTGGGGTGCCCTCAGTTTGTTTGTAGAAAGTTCCATTCCAAGTGAAGTATGTATTGGTTAAACAGTGTCTCACCAGGGGGGGTACCTCAGTGTTTAGTCCTTGATGAACCAAGTCTTGAATGATTGCAATGGTGTCAGGTACAGGAACCTTGGTGAATAAGGAAACTACATCAAAACTGACAAGCAGGTCGTCTGGGGACAGGGAAATACCCTTGATTGTCGATACCAGGTGAGTAGAATTTTGTACCGCAGAGGTGGTCTTTCCAGTGAAAGGACGCAGGATTTCAGACAAAAAACGAGCTAGTTTGTAGGTGGGGGAGCCGATAGTAGAGACTATGGGACGAAGGGGTGTATCTACTTTATGTATTTTTGGTAAGCCGTATAATCTTGGTGGCCTGGCAGCAGAAGGTTTCAACGAAAACTGTTTAGATTGATCAATTAATGCGGTTGAATCAGAAATACAAAATATATATTTATTGTTTCCCTTCTATGTGACTTTACCGAAAGAACCAAGAATATGAATCCCTGCAGTCACTAAAGCTTTAAATGTGACTTTACCGAAAGAACCAAGAATAAGCTAACCTCCTCTTCCTGATAACGAACGCTTGTGTTGCGATCGGAACGTTGTAGTTTTTGTTATTTTTTGTTATTTTCTTCGAACCTATCTATGTGACTTTACCGAAAGACCCAAAGAATATGAATTCCTGCAGTCACAAAAGCTTTAAGTCAAAATGTAATGTTATGATGCTGCAGTGTTCATTAATTTTATTGATATTGCAAGTATTAACAGATGCTGTATTTTGTGTTGTGTTTTTCCATCAGTTTTTCCTTGTTCTATTCATTAAATACATTGGAGTCGGATGTTCACCCTGGTTCTGAAGGTTTATTGAATGCGAGGTTAACTACTCGGATAGTAGTGCAACGTTGCACACAGCGAGGCCGAGACAGCCACTGTTGGATGAAGGCCTTCCCAAACCATCACAATCCCTAATGGTTACTGTCGAGCTCCTACACACGAGCTAATCTCATTGCTCAGGGGCATTGCTCCTAAACCAAGCGCTGCCCAAGCAGTTATCGTCTATCTTGGTGCTGCGGTGCAACAATTCGTTAGCTCTAATAAATGATCTGATTTTATTGCTCCTTCTCCATGGTGGATGTCCTTTTGGGTATGTAGCCTCCTTTGACTGAAAATCTGTTGTTAGTCTCCACCACCAGTTATCATCCCTTGTCACGGCCTGTCCTCTGCAAGCCGACTTAATTTCTTAACTGTCAAAGAAATTGCAAACGTTCCATAATCCATGTGTTATTCTTCCTTCTGATCTACATCTTATCCATGTGTTATTCTTCCTTCTGATCTACATCTTTTGATCTACATTCAATAATCGCCCTAGGTATACACAATTTCACGTATTTCCACATGTGTTCCTACAGTTGACATCATCAACTGACTAGCAAACTGGCACATCATTTCTGCATTGCTCGTGTTTATGTTGAGGCTACTTTTTGCAGCCCCCTTGATTAGGTTCCTCAGTCATCTCCTGCAGTTAATTCCCATTGAACCTATAATAGATGTCATCATAAAAGCCGAGATAGCTAATATTTTCCTCATGTAATGTGTAATGCGTCGCTTTAATGTCACTGATATTAAGACTCAAGTATTGTTTTTCAATGCACAGTAGGCAGAAGAAAAAAACTTCCCCTTGTGCGAATAAAATCCTTTCAACTTTCAATCTCATGACAAAAGTGCCATATTGCGTGCCACAGAGCCTTGGTGTTTCTCTTCGCAAGCAAAAAAAAATCCGATTGTCATGGGAAAATGTTCATCGTAATTCAGAATTATTTTTAATGAACCTGCCATGCATTATACATAGATACGTTGCCACTATCTTGGTTGTGTACTTAAAATCTGGGTGACGAGATCAAACGATATCAAAACACCAGCAGTGTCAATTAACAACGTGACTTAATGAAAGTATTTATCAAAGTCTCGTTAGTATTCATGGCATGTTGACTTTGGACGTGTATCTAAGCGACGTTAGCCCATGCTTTTGTTACTTTTCCAAGGGTTCGAGGCTTGATCTGCCAATCGCGAGAACCAACTTTAAAATAGAATCATTACCCGCACATGCGAGTGATCCCACACCTGGAATATTATAATCACTGTAAAACCCTGGCAGCCTTAACACCTTGTTCTGGGAATTCAATCATAGCTCTCTGCTTGGACATGTCCACTCCGACCATCTTGTTAACGACTACTGTGGAGCCCCTGTGAAGCGAGAAGTGACACTGTCAGTCGATGCGTCTTGACAACCAATTGAGCAACAAGCCGCGCTAAGGCATTTGTAATCAATGCACATATTTGTTGCTGTAATGAGCACTGCAAAAGGCTAGAGAAAGCTGAACTTGGTAATGGAAAACAAAACCAACATGGAGTACTGATGCGTCTTGAGAATGATCATAAACGTGGACATGCTGATGAAGAAGAGGGAACAAAAGCTCAAACGTGTGCAAAGAATCAAGGAGGGATGCATGAGTGATATTACAGAGAGACGAACCGCTCAACACATTTTACTTTTTTTTCTGTGATAGTGTTGGCAGTGATTCACAAGCACAAATGACAAAAAACCCCACTGAACGCATTTGTCAATAATACTACTGAAAAATATATATAATATGCGACATCGGGAAAATGTTCTTCTTCACAGCACATTTTTTTTTATCTCGGCACACGCTTCATTTGACGTCTCTGCGCTATAGCAAGGTTTGATCGCATTATATCAAAGACTAGCAACTCGCCCGTGCGCTTGCGAGGGAGATACTTTCACGGCCCTCGAGGGTGGCGATGCCGCAGTGAAGCCATAGGCGGTTCGTAAGGGACGACGTCGTCATGCGGATGGGTTTTAACGATAAATGAACGGAGAACTCAAACTGTAGTAAACTGCGCATCACTCATTCCCGAAGTTTTTTGACTCCCATTGGTTTGTGTTGGACGTTATATATATAAAAAAAGCCTTTGGGAGCAACATGGAAATGTGACAATTTTGCGAAAATGTCGTCGCCAACATAAACATTATACCATTTGCGAGATACAGAGCGTGATCGACGAACGTTAGAGAGTGTGCGTCCTCGCTTAACGCGTGTTCACATAACGCATTCTCGCTAACCGGCACGCGCCGCTTATAACGCGGAACGCGGTTTCTGAGCGCGTCGACAACGAACTTCGTTCTTGAGTTTCGCGGCTGAGCGCTATGATACAGTAGGTAGAATGATAACAGTAGATAGAATGATAACAGTAGGCAGAATGACACAGTAGGGAGAATGACACAGTAGGCAGAATGATACAGTAGGCAGAATGATACAGTAGGCAGAATGATACAGTAGGCAGAATGACACAGTAGGCAGAATGACACAGTAGGCAGAATAATACAGTAGGCAGAATGATACAGAAGGCAGAATGATACAGTAGGCAGAATCATACAGTAGGCAGAATGACACAGTATGCAGAATGATACAGTAGGCAGAATGATATAGTAGGCAGATTGACACAGTAGGCAGAATGATACAGTAGGCAGAATGACACAGTACGCAGAATTACACAGTAGGAAGAATGATACAGTAGGCAGAATGATATAGTAGGCAGATTGATACAGTAGGCAGAATGATACAGTAGGCAGAATGATACAGTAGGTAGAATGACACAGTAGGCAGAATGATACAGTAGGCAGAATGACAGTATGCAGAATGATACAGTAGGCAGAATGATACAGTAGGCAGAATGACACGGTAGGCAGAATGACACAGTCAGCAGAATGATACAGTAGGCAGAATGATAAAGTAGGGAGAATGACACAGTGGGCAGAATAACACAGTAGGCAGAATGACACAGTAGGCAGAATGATACAGTAGGCAGAATGACACAGTAGGCAGAATAACACAGTAGGCAGAATGATACAGTCGCAGAATGATACAATAGGAAGAATGATACAGTAGGCAGAATGACACAGTATGCAGAATGATACAGTAGGCAGAATTAAATAGTAGGCAGAATGACGCATGAGGCAGAATGATACGGTAGGCAGAATGATACAGTAGGCAGAATGACACATGAGGCAGAATGACACAGTACGCAGAATGATACAGTAGGCAGAATGATATAGTAGGCAGATTGACACAGTAGGCAGAATGATACAGTAGGCAGAATGACACAGTACGCAGAATTACACAGTCAGCAGAATGATACAGTAGGCAGAATGATAAAGTAGGCAGAATGACACAGTGGGCAGAATAACACAGTAGGCAGAATGACACAGTAGGCAGAATTATACAGTAGGCAGAAGGATACAGTAGGAATAATGATACAGTACGCAGAATTGCACAGTAGGAAGAATGATACAGTAGGCAGAATGATACAGTAGGTAGAATGACACAGTAGGCAGAATGATACAGTAGGTAGAATGATACAGTAGGCAGAATGATACAGTAGGCAGAATGATACTGTAGGCAGAATGATACAGTAGGCAGAATGACACAGTAGGAAGAATGACACAGTATGCAGAATAATACAGTATGCAGAATGACACAGTAGGCAGAATGATACAGGAGGCAGAATGACACAGTAGGTAGAATGATACAGTAGGCAGAATAATACAGTTGGCAGAATGGCACAGTAGGCAGAATGATACAGTAGGCAGAATGATACAGTAGGCAGAATGACAAAGTACACAGAATGACACAGTAGGCAGAATCATACAGTAGGCAGAATGATACAGTAGGCAGAATGACAGATGAGGTAGAATGATATTGTAGGCGGAATGATACAGTCAGTAGAATGACACAGTAGGCAGAATGATACAGTAGGCAGAAAGACACAGTAGGCAGAATGACACAGTAAGCAGAATGATCCAGTAGGCAGAATGATACAGTAGGCAGAATGACACAGTACGCAGAATGATACAGTAGGCAGAATCATACAGTAGGCAGAATGACACAGTATGCAGAATGATACAGTAGGCAGAATGATATAGTAGGCAGATTGACACAGTAGGCAGAATGATACAGTAGGCAGAATGACACAGTAGGCAGAATGACACAGTAGGCAGAATGACACAGTCAGCAGAATGATACAGTAGGCAGAATGATAAAGTAGGCAGAATGACACAGTGGGCAGAATAACACAGTAGGCAGAATGACACAGTAGGCAGAATGATACAGTAGGCAGAATTTGCAGTAGGCAGAAGGATACAGTAGGAATAATGATACAGTAGGAAGAATGACACAGTAGGCAGAATAAAACAGTCAGCAGAATGATACAGTAGGCAGAATGATAAAGTAGGCAGAATGACACAGTGGGCAGAATAACACAGTAGGCAGAATGACACAGTAGGCAGAATTATACAGTAGGCAGAAGGATACAGTAGGAATAATGATACCGTACGCAGAATTACACAGTAGGAAGAATGATACAGTAGGCAGAATGATACAGTAGGTAGAATGACACAGTAGGCAGAATGATACAGTAGGTAGAATGATACAGTAGGCAGAATGATACAGTAGGCAGAATGATACTGTAGGCAGAATGATACAGTAGGCAGAATGACACAGTAGGAAGAATGACACAGTATGCAGAATAATACAGTATGCAGAATGACACAGTAGGCAGAATGATACAGGAGGCAGAATGACACAGTAGGTAGAATGATACAGTAGGCAGAATAATACAGTTGGCAGAATGGCACAGTAGGCAGAATGATACAGTAGGCAGAATGATACAGTAGGCAGAATGACAAAGTACACAGAATGACACAGTAGGCAGAATGATACAGTAGGCAGAATGATACAGTAGGCAGAATGACAGATGAGGTAGAATGATATTGTAGGCGGAATGATACAGTCAGTAGAATGACACAGTAGGCAGAATGATACAGTAGGCAGAATGACACAGTAGGCAGAATGACACAGTAAGCAGAATGATCCAGTAGGCAGAATGATACAGTAGGCAGAATGACACAGTACGCAGAATCATACAGTAGGCAGAATCATACAGTAGGCAGAATGACACAGTATGCAGAATGATACAGTAGGCAGAATGATATAGTAGGCAGATTGACACAGTAGGCAGAATGATACAGTAGGCAGAATGACACAGTAGGCAGAATGACACAGTAGGCAGAATGACACAGTCAGCAGAATGATACAGTAGGCAGAATGATAAAGTAGGCAGAATGACACAGTGGGCAGAATAACACAGTAGGCAGAATGACACAGTAGGCAGAATGATACAGTAGGCAGAATTTGCAGTAGGCAGAAGGATACATTAGGAATAATGATACAATAGGAAGAATGACACAGTAGGCAGAATAACACAGTAGGCAGAATGATACAGTGGCAGAATGATACAATAGGAAGAATGATACAGTAGGCAGAATGACACAGTATGCAGAATGATACAGTAGGCAGAATTATATAGTAGGCAGATTGGCACAGTAGGCAGAATAATACAGTAGGCAGAATGACAAAGTACACAGAATGACAAAGTAGGCAGAATGATACAGGAGGCAGAATGATACAGTAGGCCGAATTACACAGTAGGCAGAATGACACAGTAGGCAGAATGATACAGTAGGCAGAATGATACAGTAGGCAGAATGACACAGTAGGTAGAATGACACAGTAAATAGAATGATATAGTAGGCAGAATGATACAGTGGGCAGAATGACACAGTGGGCATAATAACACAGTAGGCAGAATGACCCAGTAGGCAGAATGATACAGTAGGCAGAATGATACATTAGGCAGAATGACGCATGAGGCAGAATGATACAGTAGGCAGAATGACACATGAGGCAGAATGATACAGTAGGCGGAATGATACAGTCAGTAGAATGACACAGTCAGCAGAATGATACAGTAGGGAGAATGACACAGTAGGCAGAATGACACCGTATGCAGAATGATACAGTAGGCAGAATGATATAGTAGGCAGATTGACACAGTAGGCAGATTGATACAGTAGGCAGAATGACACAGTACGCAGAATGACACAGTAGGCAGAATGGTACAGTAGGCAGAACGATACAGGAGGCAGAATGACACAGTAGGCAGAATGATACAGTAGGCAGAATGACACAGTAGGCAGAATGACACAGTAAGCAGAATGATACAGTAGGCAGAATGATACAGTAGGCAGAATGACACAGTACGCAGAATGATACAGTAGGCAGAATCATACAGTAGGCAGAATGACACAGTATGCAGAATGATACAGTAGGCAGAATGATATATTAGGCATATTGACACAGTAGGCAGAATGATACAGTAGGCAGAATGACACAGTACGCAGAATTACACAGTAGGAAGAATGATACAGTAGGCAGAATGATATAGTAGGCAGATTGACACAGTAGGCAGAATGATACAGTAGGCAGAATGATACAGTAGGCAGAATGATACAGTAGGTAGAACGACACAGTAGGCAGAATGATACAGTAGGCAGAATGACACATGAGGCAGAATGACACAGTACGCAGAATGATACAGTAGGCAGAATGATATAGTAGGCAGATTGACACAGTAGGCAGAATGATACAGTAGGCAGAATGACACAGTACGCAGAATTACACAGTCAGCAGAATGATAGAGTAGGCAGAATGATAAAGTAGGCAGAATGACACAGTGGGCAGAATAACACAGTAGGCAGAATGACACAGTAGGCAGAATGATACAGTAGGCAGAATTATACAGTAGGCAGAAGGATACAGTAGGAATAATGATACAGTACGCAGAATTACACAGTAGAAAGAATGATACAGTAGGCAGAATGATACAGTAGGTAGAATGACACAGTAGGCAGAATGATACAGTAGGTAGAATGATACAGTAGGCAGAATGATACAGTAGGCAGAATGATACTGTAGGCAGAATGATACAGTAGGCAGAATGACACAGTAGGCAGAATGACACAGTATGCAGAATAATACAGTATGCAGAATGACACAGTAGGCAGAATGATACACGAGGCAGAATGACACAGTAGGTAGAATGATACAGTAGGCAGAATAATACAGTAGGCAGAATGGCACAGTAGGCAGAATGATACAGTAGGCAGAATGATACAGTAGGCCGAATGACAAAGTACACAGAATGACACAGTAGGCAGAATGATACAGTAGGCAGAATGATACAGTAGGCAGAATGACAGATGAGGTAGAATGATATTGTAGGCGGAATGATACAGTCAGTAGAATGACACAGTAGGCAGAATGATACAGTAGGCAGAATGATACAGTAGGCAGAATGACAGATGAGGTAGAATGATATTGTAGGCGGAATGATACAGTCAGTAGAATGACACAGTAGGCAGAATGATACAGTAGGCAGAATGACACAGTAGGCAGAATGATACAGTAGGCAGAATGACCCAGGAGGCAGAATGATACAGTAGGCAGAATGATACATTAGGCAGAATGACGCATGAGGCAGAATGATACAGTAGGCAGAATGATACAGTAGGCAGAATGACACATGAGGCAGAATGATACAGTAGGCGGAATGATACAGTCAGTAGAATGACACAGTCAGCAGAATGATACAGTAGGGAGAATGACACAGTAGGCAGAATGACACCGTATGCAGAATGATACAGTAGGCAGAATGATATAGTAGGCAGATTGACACAGTAGGCAGATTGATACAGTAGGCAGAATGACACAGTACGCAGAATGACACAGTAGGCAGAATGGTACAGTAGGCAGAACGATACAGGAGGCAGAATGACACAGTAGGCAGAATGATACAGTAGGCAGAATGACACAGTAGGCAGAATGACACAGTAAGCAGAATGATACAGTAGGCAGAATGATACAGTAGGCAGAATGACACAGTACGCAGAAAGATACAGTAGGCAGAATCATACAGTAGGCAGAATGACACAGTATGCAGAATGATACAGTAGGCAGAATGATATATTAGGCATATTGACACAGTAGGCAGAATGATACAGTAGGCAGAATGACACAGTACGCAGAATTACACAGTAGGAAGAATGATACAGTAGGCAGAATTATATAGTAGGCAGATTGACACAGTAGGCAGAATGATACAGTAGGCAGAATGATACAGTAGGCAGAATGATACAGTAGGCAGAATGATACAGTAGGCAGAATGACACATGAGGCAGAATGACACAGTACGCAGAATGATACAGTAGGCAGAATGATATAGTAGGCAGATTGACACAGTAGGCAGAATGATACAGTAGGCAGAATGACACAGTACGCAGAATTACACAGTCAGCAGAATGATAGAGTAGGCAGAATGATAAAGTAGGCAGAATGACACAGTGGGCAGAATAACACAGTAGGCAGAATGACACAGTAGGCAGAATGATACAGTAGGCAGAATTATACAGTAGGCAGAAGGATACAGTAGGAATAATGATACAGTACGCAGAATTACACAGTAGAAAGAATGATACAGTAGGCAGAATGATACAGTAGGTAGAATGACACAGTAGGCAGAATGATACAGTAGGTAGAATGATACAGTAGGCAGAATGATACAGTAGGCAGAATGATACTGTAGGCAGAATGATACAGTAGGCAGAATGACACAGTAGGCAGAATGACACAGTATGCAGAATAATACAGTATGCAGAATGACACAGTAGGCAGAATGATACAGGAGGCAGAATGACACAGTAGGTAGAATGATACAGTAGGCAGAATAATACAGTAGGCAGAATGGCACAGTAGGCAGAATGATACAGTAGGCAGAATGATACAGTAGGCCGAATGACAAAGTACACAGAATGACACAGTAGGCAGAATGATACAGTAGGCAGAATGATACAGTAGGCAGAATGACAGATGAGGTAGAATGATATTGTAGGCGGAATGATACAGTCAGTAGAATGACACAGTAGGCAGAATGATACAGTAGGCAGAATGATACAGTAGGCAGAATGACAGATGAGGTAGAATGATATTGTAGGCGGAATGATACAGTCAGTAGAATGACACAGTAGGCAGAATGATACAGTAGGCAGAATGACACAGTAGGCAGAATGACACAGTAAGCAGAATGATCCAGTAGGCAGAATGATACAGTAGGCAGAATGGCACAGTACGCAGAATGATACAGTAGGCAGAATCATACAGTAGGCAGAATGACACAGTATGCAGAATGATACAGTAGGCAGAATGATATAGTAGGCAGATTGACACAGTAGGCAGAATGATACAGTAGGCAGAATGACACAATACACAGAATTACACAGTAGGAAGAATGATACAGTAGGCAGAATGATATAGTAGGCAGATTGACACAGTAGGCAGAATGATACAGTAGGCAGAATGATACAGTAGGCAGAATGATACAGTAGGTAGAATGACACAGTAGGCAGAATGATACAGTAGGCAGAATGACAGTATGCAGAGTGATACAGTAGGCAGAATGATACAGTAGGCAGAATGACACATTAGGCAGAATGACACAGTCAGCAGAATGATACAGTAGGCAGAATGATAAAGTAGGCAGAATGACACAGTGGGCAGAATAACACAGTAGGCAGAATGACACAGTAGGCAGAATGATACAGTAGGCAGAATTTGCAGTAGGCAGAAGGATACAGTAGGAATAATGATACAGTAGGAAGAATGACACAGTAGGCAGAATAACACAGTAGGCAGAATGATACAGTCGCAGAATGATACAATAGGAAGAATGATACAGTAGGCAGAATGACACAGTATGCAGAATGATACAGTAGGCAGAATTATATAGTAGGCAGATTGACACAGTAGGCAGAATAATACAGTAGGCAGAATGACAAAGTACACAGAATGACAAAGTAGGCAGAATGATACAGTAGGCAGAATGATACAGTAGGCAGAATGACACAGTAGGTAGAATGACACAGTGGGCATAATAACACAGTAGGCAGAATGACACAGTAGGCAGAATGATACAGTAGGCAGAATGATACATTAGGCAGAATGACGCATGAGGCAGAATGATACAGTAGGCAGAATGATACAGTAGGCAGAATGACACATGAGGCAGAATGATACAGTAGGCGGAATGATACAGTCAGTAGAATGACACAGTCAGCAGAATGATACAGTAGGGAGAATGACACAGTAGGCAGAATGACACCGTATGCAGAATGATACAGTAGGCAGAATGATATAGTAGGCAGATTGACACAGTAGGCAGATTGATACAGTAGGCAGAATGACACAGTACGCAGAATGACACAGTAGGCAGAATGATACAGTAGGCAGAATGACACAGTAGGCAGAATGACACAGTAAGTAGAATGATACAGTAGGCAGAATGATACAGTAGGCAGAATGACACAGTACGCAGAATGATACAGTAGGCAGAATCATACAGTAGGCAGAATGACACAGTATGCAGAATGATACAGTAGGCAGAATGACACATGAGGCAGAATGACACAGTACGCAGAATGATACAGTAGGCAGAATGATATAGTAGGCAGATTGACACAGTAGGCAGAATGATACAGTAGGCAGAATGACACAGTACGCAGAATTACACAGTCAGCAGAATGATAGAGTAGGCAGAATGATAAAGTAGGCAGAATGACACAGTGGGCAGAATAACACAGTAGGCAGAATGACACAGTAGGCAGAATGATACAGTAGGCAGAATTATACAGTAGGCAGAAGGATACAGTAGGAATAATTATACAGTACGCAGAATTACACAGTAGAAAGAATGACACAGTAGGCAGAATGATACAGTAGGTAGAATGACACAGTAGGCAGAATGATACAGTAGGTAGAATGATACAGTAGGCAGAATGATACAGTAGGCAGAATGATACTGTAGGCAGAATGATACAGTAGGCAGAATGACACAGTAGGCAGAATGACACAGTATGCAGAATAATACAGTATGCAGAATGACACAGTAGGCAGAATGATACAGGAGGCAGAATGACACAGTAGGTAGAATGATACAGTAGGCAGAATAATACAGTAGGCAGAATGGCACAGTAGGCAGAATGATACAGTAGGCAGAATGATACAGTAGGCCGAATGACAAAGTACACAGAATGACACAGTAGGCAGAATGATACAGTAGGCAGAATGATACAGTAGGCAGAATGACAGATGAGGTAGAATGATATTGTAGGCGGAATGATACAGTCAGTAGAATGACACAGTAGGCAGAATGATACAGTAGGCAGAATGACAGATGAGGTAGAATGATATTGTAGGCGGAATGATACAGTCAGTAGAATGACACAGTAGGCAGAATGATACAGTAGGCAGAATGACACAGTAGGCAGAATGATACAGTAGGCAGAATGACCCAGTAGGCAGAATGATACAGTAGGCAGAATGATACATTAGGCAGAATGACGCATGAGGCAGAATGATACAGTAGGCAGAATGATACAGTAGGCAGAATGACACAGTAGGCAGAATGATACAGTAGGCAGAATTTGCAGTAGGCAGAAGGATACAGTAGGAATAATGATACAGTAGGAAGAATGACACAGTAGGCAGAATAACACAGTAGGCAGAATGATACAGTCGCAGAATGATACAATAGGAAGAATGATACAGTAGGCAGAATGACACAGTATGCAGAATGATACAGTAGGCAGAATTATATAGTAGGCAGATTGACACAGTAGGCAGAATAATACAGTAGGCAGAATGACAAAGTACACAGAATGACAAAGTAGGCAGAATGATACAGTAGGCAGAATGATACAGTAGGCAGAATGACACAGTAGGTAGAATGACACAGTGGGCATAATAACACAGTAGGCAGAATGACACAGTAGGCAGAATGATACAGTAGGCAGAATGATACATTAGGCAGAATGACGCATGAGGCAGAATGATACAGTAGGCAGAATGATACAGTAGGCAGAATGACACATGAGGCAGAATGATACAGTAGGCGGAATGATACAGTCAGTAGAATGACACAGTCAGCAGAATGATACAGTAGGGAGAATGACACAGTAGGCAGAATGACACCGTATGCAGAATGATACAGTAGGCAGAATGATATAGTAGGCAGATTGACACAGTAGGCAGATTGATACAGTAGGCAGAATGACACAGTACGCAGAATGACACAGTAGGCAGAATGATACAGTAGGCAGAATGACACAGTAGGCAGAATGACACAGTAAGTAGAATGATACAGTAGGCAGAATGATACAGTAGGCAGAATGACACAGTACGCCGAATGATACAGTAGGCAGAATCATACAGTAGGCAGAATGACACAGTATGCAGAATGATACAGTAGGCAGAATGACACATGAGGCAGAATGACACAGTACGCAGAATGATACAGTAGGCAGAATGATATAGTAGGCAGATTGACACAGTAGGCAGAATGATACAGTAGGCAGAATGACACAGTACGCAGAATTACACAGTCAGCAGAATGATAGAGTAGGCAGAATGATAAAGTAGGCAGAATGACACAGTGGGCAGAATAACACAGTAGGCAGAATGACACAGTAGGCAGAATGATACAGTAGGCAGAATTATACAGTAGGCAGAAGGATACAGTAGGAATAATTATACAGTACGCAGAATTACACAGTAGAAAGAATGACACAGTAGGCAGAATGATACAGTAGGTAGAATGACACAGTAGGCAGAATGATACAGTAGGTAGAATGATACAGTAGGCAGAATGATACAGTAGGCAGAATGATACTGTAGGCAGAATGATACAGTAGGCAGAATGACACAGTAGGCAGAATGACACAGTATGCAGAATAATACAGTATGCAGAATGACACAGTAGGCAGAATGATACAGGAGGCAGAATGACACAGTAGGTAGAATGATACAGTAGGCAGAATAATACAGTAGGCAGAATGGCACAGTAGGCAGAATGATACAGTAGGCAGAATGATACAGTAGGCCGAATGACAAAGTACACAGAATGACACAGTAGGCAGAATGATACAGTAGGCAGAATGATACAGTAGGCAGAATGACAGATGAGGTAGAATGATATTGTAGGCGGAATGATACAGTCAGTAGAATGACACAGTAGGCAGAATGATACAGTAGGCAGAATGACAGATGAGGTAGAATGATATTGTAGGCGGAATGATACAGTCAGTAGAATGACACAGTAGGCAGAATGATACAGTAGGCAGAATGACACAGTAGGCAGAATGATACAGTAGGCAGAATGACCCAGTAGGCAGAATGATACAGTAGGCAGAATGATACATTAGGCAGAATGACGCATGAGGCAGAATGATACAGTAGGCAGAATGATACAGTAGGCAGAATGACACATGAGGCAGAATGATACAGTAGGCGGAATGATACAGTCAGTAGAATGACACAGTCAGCAGAATGATACAGTAGGGAGAATGACACAGTAGGCAGAATGACACCGTATGCAGAATGATACAGTAGGCAGAATGATATAGTAGGCAGATTGACACAGTAGGCAAATTGATACAGTAGGCAGAATGACACAGTACGCAGAATGACACAGTAGGCAGAATGGTACAGTAGGCAGAACGATACAGGAGGCAGAATGACACAGTAGGCAGAATGATACAGTAGGCAGAATGACACAGTAGGCAGAATGACACAGTAAGCAGAATGATACAGTAGGCAGAATGATACAGTAGGCAGAATGACACAGTACGCAGAAAGATACAGTAGGCAGAATCATACAGTAGGCAGAATGACACAGTATGCAGAATGATACAGTAGGCAGAATGATATATTAGGCATATTGACACAGTAGGCAGAATGATACAGTAGGCAGAATGACACAGTACGCAGAATTACACAGTAGGAAGAATGATACAGTAGGCAGAATTATATAGTAGGCAGATTGACACAGTAGGCAGAATGATACAGTAGGCAGAATGATACAGTAGGCAGAATGATACAGTAGGTAGAACGACACAGTAGGCAGAATGATACAGTAGGCAGAATGACACATGAGGCAGAATGACACAGTACGCAGAATGATACAGTAGGCAGAATGATATAGTAGGCAGATTGACACAGTAGGCAGAATGATACAGTAGGCAGAATGACACAGTATGCAGAATTACACAGTCAGCAGAATGATAGAGTAGGCAGAATGATAAAGTAGGCAGAATGACACAGTGGGCAGAATAACACAGTAGGCAGAATGACACAGTAGGCAGAATGATACAGTAGGCAGAATTATACAGTAGGCAGAAGGATACAGTAGGAATAATGATACAGTACGCAGAATTACACAGTGGAAAGAATGATACAGTAGGCAGAATGATACAGTAGGTAGAATGACACAGTAGGCAGAATGATACAGTAGGTAGAATGATACAGTAGGCAGAATGATACAGTAGGCAGAATGATACTGTAGGCAGAATGATACAGTAGGCAGAATGACACAGTAGGCAGAATGACACAGTATGCAGAATAATACAGTATGCAGAATGACACAGTAGGCAGAATGATACAGGAGGCAGAATGACACAGTAGGTAGAATGATACAGTAGGCAGAATAATACAGTAGGCAGAATGGCACAGTAGGCAGAATGATACAGTAGGCAGAATGATACAGTAGGCCGAATGACAAAGTACACAGAATGACACAGTAGGCAGAATGATACAGTAGGCAGAATGATACAGTAGGCAGAATGACAGATGAGGTAGAATGATTTTGTAGGCGGAATGATACAGTCAGTAGAATGACACAGTAGGCAGAATGATACAGTAGGCAGAATGATACAGTAGGCAGAATGACAGATGAGGTAGAATGATATTGTAGGCGGAATGATACAGTCAGTAGAATGACACAGTAGGCAGAATGATACAGTAGGCAGAATGACACAGTAGGCAGAATGACACAGTAAGCAGAATGATCCAGTAGGCAGAATGATACAGTAGGCAGAATGACACAGTACGCAGAATGATACAGTAGGCAGAATCATACAGTAGGCAGAATGACACAGTATGCAGAATGATACAGTAGGCAGAATGATATAGTAGGCAGATTGACACAGTAGGCAGAATGATACAGTAGGCAGAATGACACAATACACAGAATTACACAGTAGGAAGAATGATACAGTAGGCAGAATTATATAGTAGGCAGATTGACACAGTAGGCAGAATGATACAGTAGGCAGAATGATACAGTAGGCAGAATGATACAGTAGGTAGAATGACACAGTAGGCAGAATGATACAGTAGGCAGAATGACAGTATGCAGAGTGATACAGTAGGCAGAATGATACAGTAGGCAGAATGACACATTAGGCAGAATGACACAGTCAGCAGAATGATACAGTAGGCAGAATGATAAAGTAGGCAGAATGACACAGTGGGCAGAATAACACAGTAGGCAGAATGACACAGTAGGCAGAATGATACAGTAGGCAGAATTTGCAGTAGGCAGAAGGATACAGTAGGAATAATGATACAGTAGGAAGAATGACACAGTAGGCAGAATAACACAGTAGGCAGAATGATACAGTCGCAGAATGATACAATAGGAAGAATGATACAGTAGGCAGAATGACACAGTATGCAGAATGATACAGTAGGCAGAATTATATAGTAGGCAGATTGACACAGTAGGCAGAATAATACAGTAGGCAGAATGACAAAGTACACAGAATGACAAGGTAGGCAGAATGATACAGGAGGCAGAATGATACAGTAGGCCGAATGACACAGTAGGCAGAATGACACAGTAGGCAGAATGATACAGTAGGCAGAATGATACAGTAGGCAGAATGACACAGTAGGTAGAATGACACAGTAAATAGAATGATATAGTAGGCAGAATGATACAGTGGGCAGAATGACACAGTGGGCATAATAACACAGTAGGCAGAATGACACAGTAGGCAGAATGATACAGTAGGCAGAATGATACATTAGGCAGAATGACGCATGAGGCAGAATGATACAGTAGGCAGAATGATACAGTAGGCAGAATGACACATGAGGCAGAATGATACAGTAGGCGGAATGATACAGTCAGTAGAATGACACAGTCAGCAGAATGATACAGTAGGGAGAATGACACAGTAGGCAGAATGACACCGTATGCAGAATGATACAGTAGGCAGAATGATATAGTAGGCAGATTGACACAGTAGGCAGATTGATACAGTAGGCAGAATGACACAGTACGCAGAATGACACAGTAGGCAGAATGATACAGTAGGCAGAATGACACAGTAGGCAGAATGACACAGTAAGCAGAATGATACAGTAGGCAGAATGATACAGTAGGCAGAATGACACAGTACGCAGAATGATACAGTAGGCAGAATCATACAGTAGGCAGAATGACACAGTATGCAGAATGATACAGTCGGCAGAATGATATATTAGGCATATTGACACAGTAGGCAGAATGATACAGTAGGCAGAATGACACAGTACGCAGAATTACACAGTAGGAAGAATGATACAGTAGGCAGAATGATATAGTAGGCAGATTGACACAGTAGGCAGAATGATACAGTAGGCAGAATGATACAGTAGGCAGAATGATACAGTAGGTAGAACGACACAGTAGGCAGAATGATACAGTAGGCAGAATGACAGTATGCAGAGTGATACAGTAGGCAGAATGATACAGTAGGCAGAATGATACAGTAGGCAGAATGATACAGTAGGTAGAATGACACAGTAGGCAGAATGATACAGTAGGCAGAATGACAGTATGCAGAGTGATACAGTAGGCAGAATGATACAGTAGGCAGAATGACACATTAGGCAGAATGACACAGTCAGCAGAATGATACAGTAGGCAGAATGATAAAGTAGGCAGAATGACACAGTGGGCAGAATAACACAGTAGGCAGAATGACACAGTAGGCAGAATGATACAGTAGGCAGAATTTGCAGTAGGCAGAAGGATACAGTAGGAATAATGATACAGTAGGAAGAATGACACAGTAGGCAGAATAACACAGTAGGCAGAATGATACAGTCGCAGAATGATACAATAGGAAGAATGATACAGTAGGCAGAATGACACATGAGGCAGAATGATACAGTAGGCGGAATGATACAGTCAGTAGAATGACACAGTCAGCAGAATGATACAGTAGGGAGAATGACACAGTAGGCAGAATGACACCGTATGCAGAATGATACAGTAGGCAGAATGATATAGTAGGCAGATTGACACAGTAGGCAGATTGATACAGTAGGCAGAATGACACAGTACGCAGAATGACACAGTAGGCAGAATGATACAGTAGGCAGAATGACACAGTAGGCAGAATGACACAGTAAGCACAATGATACAGTAGGCAGAATGATACAGTAGGCAGAATGACACAGTACGCAGAATGATACAGTAGGCAGAATCATACAGTAGGCAGAATGACACAGTATGCAGAATGATACAGTCGGCAGAATGATATATTAGGCATATTGACACAGTAGGCAGAATGATACAGTAGGCAGAATGACACAGTACGCAGAATTACACAGTAGGAAGAATGATACAGTAGGCAGAATGATATAGTAGGCAGATTGACACAGTAGGCAGAATGATACAGTAGGCAGAATGATACAGTAGGCAGAATGATACAGTAGGTAGAACGACACAGTAGGCAGAATGATACAGTAGGCAGAATGACAGTATGCAGAGTGATACAGTAGGCAGAATGATACAGTAGGCAGAATGATACAGTAGGCAGAATGACAGATGAGGTAGAATGATATTGTAGGCGGAATGATACAGTCAGTAGAATGACACAGTAGGCAGAATGATACAGTAGGCAGAATGATACAGTAGGCAGAATGACAGATGAGGTAGAATGATATTGTAGGCGGAATGATACAGTCAGTAGAATGACACAGTAGGCAGAATGATACAGTAGGCAGAATGACACAGTAGGCAGAATGACACAGTAAGCAGAATGATCCAGTAGGCAGAATGATACAGTAGGCAGAATGACACAGTATGCAGAATGATACAGTAGGCAGAATCATACAGTAGGCAGAATGACACAGTATGCAGAATGATACAGTAGGCAGAATGATATAGTAGGCAGATTGACACAGTAGGCAGAATGATACAGTAGGCAGAATGACACAATACACAGAATTACACAGTAGGAAGAATGATACAGTAGGCAGAATGATATAGTAGGCAGATTGACACAGTAGGCAGAATGATACAGTAGGCAGAATGATACAGTAGGCAGAATGATACAGTAGGTAGAATGACACAGTAGGCAGAATGATACAGTAGGCAGAATGACAGTATGCAGAGTGATACAGTAGGCAGAATGATACAGTAGGCAGAATGACACAGTAGGCAGAATGACACAGTCAGCAGAATGATACAGTAGGCAGAATGATAAAGTAGGCAGAATGACACAGTGGGCAGAATAACACAGTAGGCAGAATGACACAGTAGGCAGAATGATACAGTAGGCAGAATTTGCAGTAGGCAGAAGGATACAGTAGGAATAATGATACAGTAGGAAGAATGACACAGTAGGCAGAATAACACAGTAGGCAGAATGATACAGTCGCAGAATGATACAATAGGAAGAATGATACAGTAGGCAGAATGACACAGTATGCAGAATGATACAGTAGGCAGAATTATATAGTAGGCAGATTGACACAGTAGGCAGAATAATACAGTAGGCAGAATGACAAAGTACACAGAATGACAAAGTAGGCAGAATGATACAGGAGGCAGAATGATACAGGAGGCAGAATGATACAGTAGGCCGAATGACACAGTAGGCAGAATGACACAGTAGGCAGAATGATACAGTAGGCAGAATGATACAGTAGGCAGAATGACACAGTAGGTAGAATGACACAGTAAATAGAATGATATAGTAGGCAGAATGATACAGTGGGCAGAATGACACAGTGGGCATAATAACACAGTAGGCAGAATGACACAGTAGGCAGAATGATACAGTAGGCAGAATGATACATTAGGCAGAATGACGCATGAGGCAGAATGATACAGTAGGCAGAATGATACAGTAGGCAGAATGACACATGAGGCAGAATGATACAGTAGGCAGAATGATACAGTCAGTAGAATGACACAGTCAGCAGAATGATACAGTAGGGAGAATGACACAGTAGGCAGAATTACACCGTATGCAGAATGATACAGTAGGCAGAATGATATAGTAGGCAGATTGACACAGTAGGCAGATTGATACAGTAGGCAGAATGACACAGTACGCAGAATGACACAGTAGGCAGAATGGTACAGTAGGCAGAACGATACAGGAGGCAGAATGACACAGTAGGCAGAATGATACAGTAGGCAGAATGACACAGTAGGCAGAATGACACAGTAAGCAGAATGATACAGTAGGCAGAATGATACAGTAGGCAGAATGACACAGTATGCAGAATGATACAGTAGGCAGAATCATACAGTAGGCAGAATGACACAGTATGCAGAATGATACAGTAGGCAGAATGATATATTAGGCATATTGACACAGTAGGCAGAATGATACAGTAGGCAGAATGACACAGTACGCAGAATGACACAGTAGGCAGAATGACACAGTAGGCAGAATGATACAGTAGGCAGAATGATACATTAGGCAGAAAGACGCATGAGGCAGAATGATACAGTAGGCGGAATGATACAGTCAGTAGAATGACACAGTCAGCAGAATGATACAGTAGGGAGAATGACACAGTAGGCAGAATGACACCGTATGCAGAATGATAGAGTAGGCAGAATGATATAGTAGGCAGATTGACACAGTAGGCAGATTGATACAGTAGGCAGAATGACACAGTACGCAGAATGACACAGTAGGCAGAATCGTACAGTAGGCAGAACGATACAGGAGGCAGAATGACACAGTAGGCAGAATGATACAGTAGGCAGAATGACACAGTAGGCAGAATGACACAGTAAGCAGAATGATACAGTAGGCAGAATGATACAGTAGGCAGAATGACACAGTACGCAGAATGAGACAGTAGGCAGAATCATACAGTAGGCAGAATGACACAGTATGCAGAATGATACAGTAGGCAGAATGATATAGTAGGCAGATTGACACAGTAGGCAGAATGATACAGTAGGCAGAATGACACAGTACGCAGAATTACACAGGAATAATTATACAGTAGGCAGAATGAAATAGTAGGCAGATTGACACAGTAGGCAGAATGATACAGTAGGCAGAATGATACAGTAGGCAGAATGATACAGTAGGTAGAGTGACACAGTAGGCATAATGATACAGTAGGCTGAATGACACAGTAGGCAGAATGATACAGTAGGGAGAATGATACAGTAGGCAGAATGACACAGTCAGCAGAATGATACAGTAGGCAGAATGATAAAGTAGGCAGAATGACACATTGGGCAGAATAACACAATAGGCAGAATGACACAGTAGGCAGAATGATACAGTAGGCAGAATTATACAGTAGGCAGAAGGATACAGTAGGAATAATGATACAGTAGGCAGAATAACACAGTAGGCAGAATAACACAGTAGGCAGAATGATACAGTCGCAGAATGATACAATAGGAAGAATGATACAGTAGGCAGAATGACACAGTATGCAGAATGACACAGTAGGCAGAATGATATATTAGGCATATTGACACAGTAGGCAGAATGACACAGTAGGCAGAATGACACAGTAGGCAGAATGACACAGTAAGCAGAATGATCCAGTAGGCAGAATGATACAGTAGGCAGAATGACACAGTACGCAGAATGATACAGTAGGCAGAATCATACAGTAGGCAGAATGACACAGTATGCAGAATGATACAGTAGGCAGAATGATATAGTAGGCAGATTGACACAGTAGGCAGAATGATACAGTAGGCAGAATGACACAATACACAGAATTACACAGTAGGAAGAATGATACAGTAGGCAGAATTATATAGTAGGCAGATTGACACAGTAGGCAGAATGATACAGTAGGCAGAATGATACAGTAGGCAGAATGATACAGTAGGTAGAATGACACAGTAGGCAGAATGATACAGTAGGCAGAATGACACATTAGGCAGAATGACACAGTCAGCAGAATGATACAGTAGGCAGAATGATAAAGTAGGCAGAATGACACAGTGGGCAGAATAACACAGTAGGCAGAATGACACAGTAGGCAGAATGATACAGTAGGCAGAATTTGCAGTAGGCAGAAGGATACAGTAGGAATAATGATACAGTAGGAAGAATGACACAGTAGGCAGAATAACACAGTAGGCAGAATGATACAGTCGCAGAATGATACAATAGGAAGAATGATACAGTAGGCAGAATGACACAGTATGCAGAATGATACAGTAGGCAGAATTATATAGTAGGCAGATTGACACAGTAGGCAGAATAATACAGTAGGCAGAATGACAAAGTACACAGAATGACAAGGTAGGCAGAATGATACAGGAGGCAGAATGATACAGTAGGCCGAATGACACAGTAGGCAGAATGACACAGTAGGCAGAATGATACAGTAGGCAGAATGATACAGTAGGCAGAATGACACAGTAGGTAGAATGACACAGTAAATAGAATGATATAGTAGGCAGAATGATACAGTGGGCAGAATGACACAGTGGGCATAATAACACAGTAGGCAGAATGACACAGTAGGCAGAATGATACAGTAGGCAGAATGATACATTAGGCAGAATGACGCATGAGGCAGAATGATACAGTAGGCAGAATGATACAGTAGGCAGAATGACACATGAGGCAGAATGATACAGTAGGCGGAATGATACAGTCAGTAGAATGACACAGTCAGCAGAATGATACAGTAGGGAGAATGACACAGTAGGCAGAATGACACCGTATGCAGAATGATACAGTAGGCAGAATGATATAGTAGGCAGATTGACACAGTAGGCAGATTGATACAGTAGGCAGAATGACACAGTACGCAGAATGACACAGTAGGCAGAATGATACAGTAGGCAGAATGACACAGTAGGCAGAATGACACAGTAAGCAGAATGATACAGTAGGCAGAATGATACAGTAGGCAGAATGACACAGTACGCAGAATGATACAGTAGGCAGAATCATACAGTAGGCAGAATGACACAGTATGCAGAATGATACAGTCGGCAGAATGATATATTAGGCATATTGACACAGTAGGCAGAATGATACAGTAGGCAGAATGACACAGTACGCAGAATTACACAGTAGGAAGAATGATACAGTAGGCAGAATGATATAGTAGGCAGATTGACACAGTAGGCAGAATGATACAGTAGGCAGAATGATACAGTAGGCAGAATGATACAGTAGGTAGAACGACACAGTAGGCAGAATGATACAGTAGCCAGAATGACAGTATGCAGAGTGATACAGTAGGCAGAATGATACAGTAGGCAGAATGATACAGTAGGCAGAATGATACAGTAGGTAGAATGACACAGTAGGCAGAATGATACAGTAGGCAGAATGACAGTATGCAGAGTGATACAGTAGGCAGAATGATACAGTAGGCAGAATGACACATTAGGCAGAATGACACAGTCAGCAGAATGATACAGTAGGCAGAATGATAAAGTAGGCAGAATGACACAGTGGGCAGAATAACACAGTAGGCAGAATGACACAGTAGGCAGAATGATACAGTAGGCAGAATTTGCAGTAGGCATAAGGATACAGTAGGAATAATGATACAGTAGGAAGAATGACACAGTAGGCAGAATAACACAGTAGGCAGAATGATACAGTCGCAGAATGATACAATAGGAAGAATGATACAGTAGGCAGAATGACACATGAGGCAGAATGATACAGTAGGCGGAATGATACAGTCAGTAGAATGACACAGTCAGCAGAATGATACAGTAGGGAGAATGACACAGTAGGCAGAATGACACCGTATGCAGAATGATACAGTAGGCAGAATGATATAGTAGGCAGATTGACACAGTAGGCAGATTGATACAGTAGGCAGAATGACACAGTACGCAGAATGACACAGTAGGCAGAATGATACAGTAGGCAGAATGACACAGTAGGCAGAATGACACAGTAAGCAGAATGATACAGTAGGCAGAATGATACAGTAGGCAGAATGACACAGTACGCAGAATGATACAGTAGGCAGAATCATACAGTAGGCAGAATGACACAGTATGCAGAATGATACAGTCGGCAGAATGATATATTAGGCATATTGACACAGTAGGCAGAATGATACAGTAGGCAGAATGACACAGTACGCAGAATTACACAGTAGGAAGAATGATACAGTAGGCAGAATGATATAGTAGGCAGATTGACACAGTAGGCAGAATGATACAGTAGGCAGAATGATACAGTAGGCAGAATGATACAGTAGGTAGAACGACACAGTAGGCAGAATGATACAGTAGGCAGAATGACAGTATGCAGAGTGATACAGTAGGCAGAATGATACAGTAGGCAGAATGATACAGTAGGCAGAATGACAGATGAGGTAGAATGATATTGTAGGCGGAATGATACAGTCAGTAGAATGACACAGTAGGCAGAATGATACAGTAGGCAGAATGATACAGTAGGCAGAATGACAGATGAGGTAGAATGATATTGTAGGCGGAATGATACAGTCAGTAGAATGACACAGTAGGCAGAATGATACAGTAGGCAGAATGACACAGTAGGCAGAATGACACAGTAAGCAGAATGATCCAGTAGGCAGAATGATACAGTAGGCAGAATGACACAGTATGCAGAATGATACAGTAGGCAGAATCATACAGTAGGCAGAATGACACAGTATGCAGAATGATACAGTAGGCAGAATGATATAGTAGGCAGATTGACACAGTAGGCAGAATGATACAGTAGGCAGAATGACACAATACACAGAATTACACAGTAGGAAGAATGATACAGTAGGCAGAATGATATAGTAGGCAGATTGACACAGTAGGCAGAATGATACAGTAGGCAGAATGATACAGTAGGCAGAATGATACAGTAGGTAGAATGACACAGTAGGCAGAATGATACAGTAGGCAGAATGACAGTATGCAGAGTGATACAGTAGGCAGAATGATACAGTAGGCAGAATGACACAGTAGGCAGAATGACACAGTCAGCAGAATGATACAGTAGGCAGAATGATAAAGTAGGCAGAATGACACAGTGGGCAGAATAACACAGTAGGCAGAATGACACAGTAGGCAGAATGATACAGTAGGCAGAATTTGCAGTAGGCAGAAGGATACAGTAGGAATAATGATACAGTAGGAAGAATGACACAGTAGGCAGAATAACACAGTAGGCAGAATGATACAGTCGCAGAATGATACAATAGGAAGAATGATACAGTAGGCAGAATGACACAGTATGCAGAATGATACAGTAGGCAGAATTATATAGTAGGCAGATTGACACAGTAGGCAGAATAATACAGTAGGCAGAATGACAAAGTACACAGAATGAGACAGTAGGCAGAATCATACAGTAGGCAGAATGACACAGTATGCAGAATGATACAGTAGGCAGAATGATATAGTAGGCAGATTGACACAGTAGGCAGAATGATACAGTAGGCAGAATGACACAGTACGCAGAATTACACAGGAATAATTATACAGTAGGCAGAATGAAATAGTAGGCAGATTGACACAGTAGGCAGAATGATACAGTAGGCAGAATGATACAGTAGGCAGAATGATACAGTAGGTAGAGTGACACAGTAGGCATAATGATACAGTAGGCTGAATGACACAGTAGGCAGAATGATACAGTAGGGAGAATGATACAGTAGGCAGAATGACACAGTCAGCAGAATGATACAGTAGGCAGAATGATAAAGTAGGCAGAATGACACAGTGGGCAGAATAACACAATAGGCAGAATGACACAGTAGGCAGAATGATACAGTAGGCAGAATTATACAGTAGGCAGAAGGATACAGTAGGAATAATGATACAGTAGGCAGAATAACACAGTAGGCAGAATAACACAGTAGGCAGAATGATACAGTCGCAGAATGATACAATAGGAAGAATGATACAGTAGGCAGAATGACACAGTATGCAGAATGATACAGCAGGCAGAATTATATAGTAGGCAGATTGACACAGTAGGCAGAATGATACAGTAGGCAGAATGACACAGTACACAGAATGACACAGTAGGCAAAATGATACAGTAGGCAGATTGACACAGTACGCAGAATGACACAGTAGGGAGAATGACACAGTAGGCAGAATGATACAGGAGGCAGAATGACACAGCAGGCAGAATGATACAGTAGGGAGAATGACACAGTAGGCAGAATGACACAGTATGCAGAATGATACAGTAGGCAGAATGATATAGTAGGCAAATTGACACAGTGGGCAGAATGATACAGTAGACAGAATGACACAGTACGCAGAATGCCACAGTAGGCAGAATGCTACAGTAGGCAGAATGACACAGTAGGCAGAATGACACAGTAAGCAGAATGATACAGTAGGCAGAATGATACAGTAGGCAGAATGACACAGTACGCAGAATGATACAGTAGGCAGAATCATACAGTAGGCAGAATGACACAGTATGCAGAATGATACAGTAGGCAGAATGATATATTAGGCATATTGACACAGTAGGCAGAATGATACAGTAGGCAGAATGACACCGTATGCAGAATGATAGAGTAGGCAGAATGATATAGTAGGCAGATTGACACAGTAGGCAGATTGATACAGTAGGCAGAATGACACAGTACGCAGAATGACACAGTAGGCAGAATCGTACAGTAGGCAGAACGATACAGGAGGCAGAATGACACAGTAGGCAGAATGATACAGTAGGCAGAATGACACAGTAGGCAGAATGACACAGTAAGCAGAATGATACAGTAGGCAGAATGATACAGTAGGCAGAATGACACTGTACGCAGAATGAGACAGTAGGCAGAATCATACAGTAGGCAGAATGACACAGTATGCAGAATGATACAGTAGGCAGAATGATATAGTAGGCAGATTGACACAGTAGGCAGAATGATACAGTAGGCAGAATGACACAGTACGCAGAATTACACAGGAATAATTATACAGTAGGCAGAATGAAATAGTAGGCAGATTGACACAGTAGGCAGAATGATACAGTAGGCAGAATGATACAGTAGGCAGAATGATACAGTAGGTAGAGTGACACAGTAGGCATAATGATACAGTAGGCTGAATGACACAGTAGGCAGAATGATACAGTAGGGAGAATGATACAGTAGGCAGAATGACACAGTCAGCAGAATGATACAGTAGGCAGAATGATAAAGTAGGCAGAATGACACAGTGGGCAGAATAACACAATAGGCAGAATGACACAGTAGGCAGAATGATACAGTAGGCAGAATTATACAGTAGGCAGAAGGATACAGTAGGAATAATGATACAGTAGGCAGAATAACACAGTAGGCAGAATAACACAGTAGGCAGAATGATACAGTCGCAGAATGATACAATAGGAAGAATGATACAGTAGGCAGAATGACACAGTATGCAGAATGATACAGCAGGCAGAATTATATAGTAGGCAGATTGACACAGTAGGCAGAATGATACAGTAGGCAGAATGACACAGTACACAGAATGACACAGTAGGCAAAATGATACAGTAGGCAGATTGACACAGTACGCAGAATGACACAGTAGGGAGAATGACACAGTAGGCAGAATGATACAGGAGGCAGAATGACACAGCAGGCAGAATGATACAGTAGGGAGAATGACACAGTAGGCAGAATGACACAGTATGCAGAATGATACAGTAGGCAGAATGATATAGTAGGCAAATTGACACAGTGGGCAGAATGATACAGTAGACAGAATGACACAGTACGCAGAATGCCACAGTAGGCAGAATGCTACAGTAGGCAGAATGACACAGTAGGCAGAATGACACAGTAAGCAGAATGATACAGTAGGCAGAATGATACAGTAGGCAGAATGACACAGTACGCAGAATGATACAGTAGGCAGAATCATACAGTAGGCAGAATGACACAGTATGCAGAATGATACAGTAGGCAGAATGATATATTAGGCATATTGACACAGTAGGCAGAATGATACAGTAGGCAGAATGACACAGTACGCAGAACTACACAGTAGGAAGAATGATACAGTAGGCATAATGATATAGTAGGCAGATTGACACAGTAGGCAGAATGATACAGTAGGCAGAATGACAGTAGGCAGAATGATACAGTAGGCAGAATGATACAGTAGGCAGAATGACACAGTAGGCAGAATGACACAGTCAGCAGAATGATACAGTAGGCAGAATGATAAAGTAGGAAGAATGACACAGTAGGCAGAATGATACAGTAGGCAGAACGATACAGGAGGCAGAATGACACAGTAGGCAGAGTGATACAGTAGACAGAATGACACAGTAGGCAGAATGACACAGTAAGCAGAATGATACAGTAGGCAGAATGATATAGTAGGCAGATTGACACAGTAGGCAGAATGATACAGTAGGCAGAATGACACAGTACGCAGAATTACACAGTAGGAAGAATGATACAGTAGGCAGAATGATATAGTAGGCAGATTGACACAGTAGGCAGAATTATACAGTAGGCAGAATGATACAGTAGGCAGAATGATACAGTAGGTAGAATGACACAGTAGGCAGAATGATACAGTAGGCAGAATGACAGTAGGCAGAATGATACAGTAGGCAGAAGGATACAGTAGGAATAATGATACAAAAGGCAGAATGACACAGTAGGCAGAATAACACAGTAGGCAGAATGACACAGTATGCAGAATGATACAGTAGGCAGAATTATATAGTAGGCAGATTGACACAGTAGGCAGAATGATACAGTAGGCAGAATGACAAAGTACACAGAATGACACAGTAGGCAGAATGATACAGGAGGCAGAATGATACAGTAGGCCGAATGAGAGAGTACGCAGAATGACACAGTAGGCAGAATGATACAGTAGGCAGAATGGTACAGTAGGCAGAATGACACAGTAGGTAGAATGACAAAGTATATATAATGATATAGTAGGCAGAATGATACAGTGGGCAGAATTACACAGTGGGCATAACACAGTAGGCAGAATGACACAGTAGGCAGAATGATACAGTAGGCAGAATTATACATTAGGCAGAATGACGCATGAGGCAGAATGATACAGTAGGCAGAATGATACAGTAGGCAGAATGACACATGAGGCAGAATGATACAGTAGGCAGAATGATACAGTAGGCAGAATGACACAGTATGCAGAATGATACAGTAGGCAGAAAAATACAGTAGGCAGAATGACACAGTATGCAGAAGGATACAGTAGGCAGAATGATATATTAGGCATATTGACACAGTAGGCAGAATGATACAGTAGGCAAAATGACACAGTATGCAGAATTACACAGTAGGAAGAATGATACATTAGGCAGAATGATATAGTAGGAAGATTGACACAGTAGGCAGAATGATACAGTAGGCAGAATGATACAGTAGGCAGAATGATACAGTAGGTAGAATGACACAGTAGGCAGAATGATACAGTAGGCAGAATGACAGTAGGCAGAATGATACAGTAGGCAGAATGATACAGTAGGCAGAATGACACAGTAGGCAGAATGACACAGTCAGCAGAATGATACAGTAGGCAGAATGATAAAGTAGGCAGAATGACACAGTGGGCAGAATAACACAGTAGGCAGAATGACACAGTAGGCAGAATGAAACAGTAGGCAGAATTATACAGTAGGCAGAAGGATACAGTAGGAATAATGATACAGTAGGCAGAATGACACAGTAGGCAGAATAACACAGTAGGCAGAATGATACAGTCGCAGAATGATACAATAGGAAGAATGATACAGTAGGCCGAATGACACAGTAGGCAGAATGACACAGTAGGCAGAATGATACAGTAGGCAGAATGATACAGTAGGCAGAATGACACAGTAGGTAGAATGACACAGTAAATAGAATGATATAGTAGGCAGAATGATACAGTGGGCAGAATGACACAGTGGGCATAATAACACAGTCGGCAGAATGACACAGTAGGCAGAATGATACAGTAGGCAGAATGATACATTAGGCAGAATGACGCATGAGGCAGAATGATACAGTAGTCAGAATTATACAGTAGGCAGAAGGATACAGTAGGAATAATGATACAGTAGGCAGAATGACACAGTAGGCAGAATAACACAGTAGGCAGAATGATACAGTCGCAGAATGATACAATAGGAAGAATGATACAATAGGCAGAATGACACAGTATGCAGAATGATACAGTAGGCAGAATTATATAGTAGGTAGATTGACACAGTAGGCAGAATGATACAGTAGGTAGAATGACACAGTTCACAGAATGACACAGTAGGCAGAATGATACAGTAGGCAGATTGACACAGTACGCAGAATGACACAGTAGGGAGAATGACACAGTAGGCAGAATGATACAGGAGGCAGAATGACACAGCAGGCAGAATGATACAGTAGGGAGAATGACACAGTAGGCAGAATGACAGTATGCAGAATGATACAGTAGGCAGAATGATATAGTAGGCAGATTGACACAGTGGGAAGAATGATACAGTAGGCAGAATGACACAGTACGCTGAATGACACAGTAGGCAGAATGATACAGTAGGCAGAACGATACAGTAGGCAGAATGATACAGGAGGCAGAATGATACAGTGGGCAGAATGATACATTAGGCAGAATGACGCATGAGGCAGAATGATACAGTAGGCAGAATGATACAGTAGGCAGAATGACACATGAGGCAGAATGTTACAGTAGGCAGAATGATACATTAGGCAGAATGACACAGTACGCAGAATGATACAGTAGGCAGAATCATACAGTAGGCAGAATGACACAGTATGCAGAATGATACAGTAGGCAGAATGATATATTAGGCATATTGACACAGTAGGCAGAATGACACAGTAGGCAGAATGACACATGAGGCAGAATGATACAGTAGGCAGAATGATACAGTAGGCAGAATGACACAGTACGCAGAATGATACAGTAGGCAGAATCATACAGTAGGCAGAATGACACAGTATGCAGAATGATACAGTAGCAGAATGATATATTAGGCATATTGACACAGTAGGCAGAATGATACAGTAGGCAGAATGACAGTAGGCAGAATGACACAGTAGGCAGAATGACACAGTCAGCAGAATGATACAGTAGGCAGAATGATAAAGTAGGCAGATTGACACAGTAGGCAGAATGATACAGTAGGCTGAATGACACAGTGGGCAGAATAACACAGTAGGCAGAATGACACAGTAGGCAGAATGACACAGTAGGCAGAATTATACAGTAGGCAGAAGGATACCGTAGGAATAATGATACAGTAGGCAGAATGACACAGTAGGCAGAATAACACAGTAGGCAGAATGACACAGTAAGCAGAATGATACAGTAGGCAGAATGATACAGTAGGCAGAATGACACAGTATGCAGAATGATACAGTAGGCAGAATGATACAGTAGGCAGAATGACACAGTATGCAGAATGATACAGTAGGCAGAATGATATATTAGGCATATTGACACAGTAGGCAGAATGATACAGTAGGCAGAATGACACAGTACGCAGAATTACACAGTAGGAAGAATGATACAGTAGGCAGAATGATATAGTAGGCAGATTGACACAGTAGGCAGAATGATACAGTAGGCAGAATGATACAGTAGGCAGAATGATACAGTAGGTAGAACGACACAGTAGGCAGAATGATACAGTAGGCAGAATGACAGTATGCAGAGTGATACAGTAGGCAGAATGATACAGTAGGCAGAATGACACAGTAGGCAGAATGACACAGTCAGCAGAATGATACAGTAGGCAGAATGATAAAGTAGGCAGAATGATACAGTAGGCAGAATGATACAGTCGCAGAATGATACAATAGGAAGAATGATACAGTAGGCAGAATGACACAGTATGCAGAATGATACAGTAGGCTGAATTATATAGTAGGCAGATTGACACAGTAGGCAGAAAGATACAGTAGGCATAATGACAAAGTACACAGAATGACACAGTAGGCAGAATGATACAGGAGGCAGAATGATACAGTAGGCCGAATGACACAGTAGGCAGAATGACACAGTAGGCAGAATGATACAGTAGGCAGAATGATACAGTAGGCAGAATGACACAGTAGGTAGAATGACACAGTAAATAGAATGATATAGTAGGCAGAATGATACAGTGGGCAGAATGACACAGTGGGCATAATAACACAGTAGGCAGAATGACACAGTAGGCAGAATGATACAGTAGGCAGAGTGACACAGTAGGCAGAATGATACAGTAGGCAGAAGGATACAGTAGCAAGAATGGTACAGTAGGCAGAATGACACAGTCAGCAGAATGACACAGTAGGCAGAATGATACAGTCGGCAGAATGGCACAGTACGCAGAATGACACAGTAGGCAGAATTATACAGTAGGTAGAATGACACAGTAGGCAAAATGATACAATAGGAAGAATGACACAGTAGGCAGAATGATACAGTAGGCAGAATGATACAGTAGGCATAATGACACAGTAGGCAGAATTATACAGTAGGCAGAATGACACAGTAGGCAGAATGATACAGTAGGCAGAATGATACAGTAGGCAGAATGACACAGTAGGCAGAATGACACAGTAAGCAGAATGACACAGTAAGCAGAATGACAGTACGCAGAATGACACAATAGGCAGAAGGATACAGTAGGCAGAATTATACAGTAAGCAGAATGATACAGTAGGCAAAATGACACAATAGGCAGAATGATACCGTAAGCAGAATTACACAGTAGGCAAAATGACACAGTAGGCAGAATCATACAGTAGGCTGCATGACACAGTAGGCAGAATGACACAGTAGGCAGAATGATACAGTAGGCAGAATGACACAGTAGGCAGAATGACACAGTAGGCAGAATGATACAGTACGCAGAATGATACAGTAGGCAGAATGATACAATAGGCAGAATGACACAGTAGGCAGAATGACACAGTAGGCAGACTGATACAGTAGGCAGAATGACACAGTAGGCAGAATGATACAGTAGGAAGAGTGACACAGTAGGCAGAATGACACAGTAGGCAGAGTGACACAGTAGGTAGAATGATACAGTAGGCAGAATGACACAGTAGGCAGAATGACACAGTAGGCAGAGTGACACAATAGGCAGAATGATACCGTAAGCAGAATAACACAGTAGGCAAAATGACACAGTAGGCAGAATGATACAGTAGGCTGCATGACACAGTAGGCAGAATGATACAGTAGGCAGAATGACACAGTAGGCAGAAAGACACAGTAAGCATAATGACACAGTAGGTAGAATGATACAGTAGGCAGAATGATACAGTAGGCAGAATGACACAGTAAGCAGAATGATACAGTAGGCAGAATGACACAGTAGACAGAATTACACAGTAGGCAAAATGACACACTAGGCAGAATGATACAGTAGGCAGAATTACACAGTAGTCAGAATGACACAGTAGACAGAATGATACCGTGGGCAGAATGATACGGTAGCCAGAATGGCACAGTAAGCAGAATGACACAGTTGGCAGAATGATACAGTAGCAAAATGACACAGTAGGCATAATGATACCGTAAGCAGAATTACACAGTAGGCAAAATGACACAGTAGGCAGAAAGATACAGTAGGCTGCATGACACAGTAGGCAGAATGATACAGTAGACAGAATGAGACAGTAGGCAGAATGACACAGTAGGCAGAATGATACAGTACGCAGAATGATACAGTAGGCAGAATGATACAGTAGGCAGAATGACACAGTAGGCAGAATGACACAGTAGGCAGACTGATGCAGTAGGCAGAATGAGACAGTAGGCAGAATGATACAGTAGGAAGAGTGACACCGTAGGCAGAATGACACAGTAGTCAGAGTGACACAGTAGGCAGAGTGACACAATAGGCAGAATGATACAGTAGGCAGAATTACACAGTAGTCAGAATGACACAGTAGACAGAATGATACCGTGGGCAGAATGATACAGTAGCCAGAATGGCACAGAAAGCAGAATGACACAGTTGGCAGAATGATACAGTAGGCAAAATGACACAGTAGGCAGAATGATACCGTAAGCAGAATAACACAGTAGGCAAAATGACACAGTAGGCAGAATGAAACAGTAGGCTGCATGACACAGTAGGCAGAATGATACAGTAGACAGAATGAGACAGTAGGCAGAATGACACAGTAGGCAGAATGATACAGTATGCAGAATGATACAGTAGGCAGAATGATACAGTAGGCAGAATGACACAGTAGGCAGAATGACACAGTAGGCAGACTGATGGAGTAGGCAGAATGAGACAGTAGGCAGAATGATACAGTAGGAAGAGTGACACAGTAGGCAGAATTACACAGTAGACAGAGTGACACAGTAGGCAGAGTGACACAATAGGCAGAATGATACAGTAGGCAGAATGATACAGTAGGCAGAATGACACAGTAGGCAGAATGATACAGTAGGCAGATGACACAATAGGTAGAATGACACAGTAGGCAGAATGGCACAGTAAGCAGAATGACACATTTCGATTTAAAGCTTTCGTGACTGCAATGATTCATCTTCTTTGGTTCTTTCGGTAAAGTCACGTAGAATGAGAATAAAATAAGAAATTGATAAAATAAAATAACACAATAACATTCTCACGACGTTTCGGCCACAACACAGGACAGCGCTGTCCTACCAGACAGTCTCATCCCTTCACCTGATGAAGGCCGCGTGTGTTGTGGCCGAAACGTCGTGAGAATATTATTGTGTTATTTTATTTTATCAATTTATTATTTTATTCTCATTCTACGTGACTTTACCGAAAGAACCAGAATGACACAGTTGGCAGAATGATACAGTAAGCAAAATGACACAGTAGGCAGAATGATACAGTTGGCAGAATGATACAGTAGGCAAAATGACACAGTAGGCAGAATGATACCGTAAGCAGAATTACACAGTAGGCAAAATGACACAGTAGGCAGAATCATACAGTAGGCTGCATGACACAGTAGGCAGAATGATACAGTAGGCAGAATGACACAGTAGGCAGAATGACACAATAGGCAGAATGATACAGTACGCAGAATGATACAGTAGGCAGAATGATACAGTAGGCAGAATGACACAGTAGGCAGAATGACACAGTAGGCAGACTGATACAGTAGGCAGAATGACACAGTAGGCAGAATGATACAGTAGGAAGAGTGACACAGTAGGCAGAATGACACAGTAGGCAGAATGACACAGTAAGCAGAATGATACAGTAGGCAGAATGACACAGTAGGTAGAATGACACAGTAGGCAGAATGATACAGTAGGCAGAATTACACAGTAGTCAGAATGACACAGTAGACAGAATGATACCGTGGGCTGAATGATACAGTAGCCAGAATGGCACAGTAAGCAGAATGACACAGTTGGCAGAATGATACAGTAGGCAAAATGACACAGTAGGTAGAATGACACAGTAGGCAGAATCTCACAGTAAGCAGAATGACACAGTTGGCAGAATGATACAGTAGGCAAAATGACACAGTAGGCAGAATGATACAGTTGGCAGAATGATACAGTAGGCAAAATGACACAGTAGGCAGAATGATACCGTAAGCAGAATTACACAGTAGGCAAAATGACACAGTAGGCAGAATGGCACAGTAAGCAGAATGACACAGTTGGCAGAATGATACAGTAGGCAAAATGACACAGTAGGCAGAATGATACAGTTGGCAGAATGATACAGTAGGCAAAATGACACAGTAGGCAGAATGATACCGTAAGCAGAATAACACAGTAGGCAAAATTACACAGTGCGCAGAATGACACAGTAGGCAGAATGACACAGTCGGCAGAATGATACAGTAGGCAGAATGACACAGTAGGCAGAATGAGACAGTAGGCAGAATGACACAGTAGGCAGAATGATACAGTATGCAGAATGATACAGTAGGCAGAATGATAGAGTAGGCAGAATGGCACAGTAGGCAGAATGACACAGTAGGCAGACTGATACAGTAGGCAGAATGAGACAGTAGGCAGAATGATACAGTAGGAAGAGTGACACAGTAGGCAGAATGACACAGTAGGCAGAGTGACACAATAGGCAGAGTGACACAATAGGCAGAATGATACCGTAAGCAGAATGACACAGTAGGCAAAATGACACTGTAGGCAGAATGATACAGTAGGCTGCATGACACAGTAGGCAGAATGATACAGTAGGCAGAATGACACAGTAGGCAGAATGATACAGTAGGCAGATGACACAATAGGCAGAATGATACAGTAGGCAGAATGACACAGTGCGCAGAATGACACAGTAGGCAGAATGATACAGTAGGCAGAATGACACAGTAGGTAGAATGACTCAGCTGGCAGAATGATACAGTAGGCAGAATGACACAGTAGGTAGAATGACACAGTAGGCAGAATGGCACAGTAAGCAGAATGACACAGTTGGCAGAATGATACAGTAGGCAAAATGACACAGTAGGCAGAATGATACAGTTGGCAGAATGATACAGTAGGCAAAATGACACAGTAGGCAGAATGATACCGTAAGCAGAATAACACAGTAGGCAAAATGACACAGTAGGCAGAATGATACAGTAGGCTGCATGACACAGTAGGCAGAAAGACACAGTAAGCAGAATGATACAGTAGGTAGAATGATACAGTAGGTAGAATGACACAGTGCGCAGAATGACACAGTAGGCAGAATAATACAGTAGGCAGAATGACACAGTAGGTAGAATGACACAGTCGGCAGACTGATACAGTAGGCAGAATGACACAGTAGGCAGAAAGACACAGTAGGCAGAATGACACAGTAGGCAGAATGATTACAGTAAGTAGAATTACACAGTAGGCAGAATGATACAGTAGTCAGAATGACACAGTAGACCAAATGACACAGTAGGCAGAATGGCACAGTAAGCAGAATGACACAGTTGGCAGAATGATACAGTAGGCAAAATGACACAGTAGGCAGAATGATACCGTAAGCAGAATGACACAGTAGGCAAAATGGCACAGTAGGCAGAATGATACAGTAGGCTGCATGACACAGTATGCAGAATGATACAGTAGGTAGAATGACACAGTAGGCAGAATGACACAGTAGGCAGAATGATACAGTACACAGAATGATACAGTAGGCAGAATGAAACAGTAGGCAGAATGACACAGTAAGCAGAACGACACAGTAAGCAGAATGACACAGTAGGTAGAATGATACAGTAGGCAGAATGATACAGTAGGCAGAATGGCACATTAGGCAGAATGACACAGTAGGCAGAATGACACAGTAGGTAGAATGAAACAGTAGGCAGAATGACACAGTAGGCAGAAACACACAGTAAGCAGAATGACACAGTAGGTAGAATGATACAGTAGGCAGAATGATACACTAGGCAGAATGACACAGTAAGCAGAATGATACAGTAGGTAGAATGACACAGTAGGCAGACTGATACAGTACGCAGAATTACACAGTAGGCAGAATGACACAGTAGGCAGAATGATTACAGTAAGTAGAATTACACAGTAGGCAGAATGATACAGTAGTCAGAATGACACAGTAGACCAAATGACACAGTAGGCAGAATGGCACAGTCAGCAGAATGACACAGTTTGCAGAATGATACAGTAGGCAAAATGACACAGTAGGCAGAATGATACCGTAAGCAGAATGACACAGGTAAAATGGCACAGTAGGCAGAATGATACAGTAGGCTGCATGACACAGTATGCACAATGATACAGTAGGTAGAATGACACAGTAGGCAGAATGACACAGTAGGCAGAATGATACAGTACGCAGAATGATACAGTAGGCAGACTGAAACAGTAGGCAGAATGACACAGTAGGCAGAACGACACAGTAAGCAGAATGACACAGTAGGTAGAATGATACAGTAGGCAGAATGATACAGTAGGCAGAATGGCACATTAGGCAGAATGACACAGTAGGCAGAATGACACAGTAGGTAGAATGAAACAGTAGGCAGAATGACACAGTAGGCAGAAACACACAGTAAGCAGAATGACACAGTAGGTAGAATGATACAGTAGGCAGAATGATACACTCGGAGGAATGACACAGTAAGCAGAATGATACAGTAGGTAGAATGATACAGTAGGCAGAATGATACAGTAGGCAGAATGATACAGTAGGCAGAATGACACAGTAGGCAGAATGACACAGTAGGCAGACTGATACAGTAGGCATAATGAGACAGTAGGCAGAATGATACAGTAGGAAGAGTGACACAGTAGGCAGAATGACACAGTAGGCAGAGTGACACAGTAGGCAGAGTGACACAATAGGCAGAATGATACCGTAAGCAGAATGACACAGTAGGCAAAATGACACTGTAGGCAGAATAATACAGTAGGCAGATGACACAATAGGCAGAATGATACAGTAGGCAGAATGACACAGTGCGCAGAATGACACAGTAGGCAGAATGATACAGTAGGCAGAATGACACAGTAGGTAGAATGACTCAGTTGGCAGAATTATACAGTAGGCAGAATGACACAGTACGTAGAATGACACAGTAGGCAGAATGGCACAGTAAGCAGAATGACACAGTTGGCAGAATGATACAGTAGGCAAAATGACACAGTAGGCAGAATGATACAGTTGGCAAAATGATACAGTAGGCAAAATGACACAGTAGGCAGAATGATACCGTAAGCAGAATTACACAGTAGGCAAAATGACACAGTAGGCAGAATGATACAGTAGGCTGCATGACACAGTAGGCAGAATGACACAGTAGGCAGAGTGACACAATAGGCAGAATGATACCGTAAGCAGAATGACACAGTAGGCAAAATGACACAGTAGGCAGAATGATAAAGTAGGCTGCATGACACAGTAGGCAGAATTATACAGTAGGCAGAATGACAGAGTAGGCAGAAAGACACAGTAAGCAGAATGACACAGTAAGTAGAATGATACAGTAGGGAGAATGACACAGTGCGCAGAATGACACAGTAGGCAGAATAATACAGTAGGCAGAATGACACAGTAGGTAGAATGACTCAGTAGGCAGAAGGACACAGTCGGCAGACTGATACAGTAGGCAGAATGACACAGTAGGCAGAATGGCATAGTAAGCAGAATGACACAGTTGGCAGAATGATACAGTAGGCAAATGACACAGTAGGCAGAATGATACCGTAAGCAGAATGACACAGTAGGCAAAATGGCACAGTAGGCAGAATGATACAGTAGGCTGCATGACACAGTATGCAGAATGATACAGTAGGTAGAATGACACAGTAAGCAGAATGACAGTAGGCAGAATGATACAATACAGAATGATACAATACGCAGAATGATACAGTAGGCAGAATGACACAGTAGGCAGAACGACACAGTAAGCAGAATGACACTGTAGGTAGAATGATACAGTAGTCAGAATGATACAGTAGGCAGAATGGCACATTAGGCAGAATGACACAGTAGGCAGAATGACACAGTAGGTAGAATGAAACAGTAGGCAGAATGACACAGTAGGCAGAAACACACAGTAAGCAGAATGACACAGTAGGTAGAATGATACAGTAGGCAGCATGATACACTCGGCAGAATGACACAGTAAGCAGAATGATACAGTAGGTAGAATGATACAGTAGGCAGAATGATACAGTAGGCAGAATGATACAGTAGGCAGAATGACACAGTAGGCAGAATGACACAGTAGGCAGACTGATACAGTAGGCATAATGAGACAGTAGGCAGAATGATACAGTAGGAAGAGTGACACAGTAGGCAGAATGACACAGTAGGCAGAGTGACACAGTAGGCAGAGTGACACAATAGGCAGAATGATACCGTAAGCAGAATGACACAGTAGGCAAAATGACACTGTAGGCAGAATAATACAGTAGGCTGCATGACACAGTAGGCAGAATGATACAGTAGGCAGAATGACACAGTAGGCAGAATGATACAGTAGGCAGATGACACAATAGGCAGAATGATACAGTAGGCAGAATGGCATAGTAAGCAGAATGACACAGTTGGCAGAATGATACAGTAGGCAAATGACACAGTAGGCAGAATGATACCGTAAGCAGAATGACACAGTAGGCAAAATGGCACAGTAGGCAGAATGATACAGTAGGCTGCATGACACAGTATGCAGAATGATACAGTAGGTAGAATGACACAGTAAGCAGAATGACAGTAGGCAGAATGATACAATACAGAATGATACAATACGCAGAATGATACAGTAGGCAGAATGAAACAGTAGGCAGAATGACACAGTAGGCAGAACGACACAGTAAGCAGAATGACACTGTAGGTAGAATGATACAGTAGGCAGAATGATACAGTAGGCAGAATGGCACATTAGGCAGAATGACACAGTAGGCAGAATGACACAGTAGGTAGAATGAAACAGTAGGCAGAATGACACAGTAGGCAGAAACACACAGTAAGCAGAATGACACAGTAGGTAGAATGATACAGTAGGCAGCATGATACACTCGGCAGAATGACACAGTAAGCAGAATGATACAGTAGGTAGAATGATACAGTAGGCAGAATGATACAGTAGGCAGAATGACACAGTAGGTAGAATGACTCAGCTGGCAGAATGATACAGTAGGCAGAATGACACAGTAGGTAGAATGACACAGTAGGCAGAATGGCACAGTAAGCAGAATGACACAGTTGGCAGAATGATACAGTAGGCAAAATGACACAGTAGGCAGAATGATACAGTTGGCAGAATGATACAGTAGGCAAAATGACACAGTAGGCAGAATGATACCGTAAGCAGAATAACACAGTAGGCAAAATGACACAGTAGGCAGAATGATACAGTAGGCTGCATGACACAGTAGGCAGAAAGACACAGTAAGCAGAATGATACAGTAGGTAGAATGATACAGTAGGTAGAATGACACAGTGCGCAGAATGACACAGTAGGCAGAATAATACAGTAGGCAGAATGACACAGTAGGTAGAATGACACAGTCGGCAGACTGATACAGTAGGCAGAATGACACAGTAGGCAGAAAGACACAGTAGGCAGAATGACACAGTAGGCAGAATGATTACAGTAAGTAGAATTACACAGTAGGCAGAATGATACAGTAGTCAGAATGACACAGTAGACCAAATGACACAGTAGGCAGAATGGCACAGTAAGCAGAATGACACAGTTGGCAGAATGATACAGTAGGCAAAATGACACAGTAGGCAGAATGATACCGTAAGCAGAATGACACAGTAGGCAAAATGGCACAGTAGGCAGAATGATACAGTAGGCTGCATGACACAGTATGCAGAATGATACAGTAGGTAGAATGACACAGTAGGCAGAATGACACAGTAGGCAGAATGATACAGTACACAGAATGATACAGTAGGCAGAATGAAACAGTAGGCAGAATGACACAGTAAGCAGAACGACACAGTAAGCAGAATGACACAGTAGGTAGAATGATACAGTAGGCAGAATGATACAGTAGGCAGAATGGCACATTAGGCAGAATGACACAGTAGGCAGAATGACACAGTAGGTAGAATGAAACAGTAGGCAGAATGACACAGTAGGCAGAAACACACAGTAAGCAGAATGACACAGTAGGTAGAATGATACAGTAGGCAGAATGATACACTAGGCAGAATGACACAGTAAGCAGAATGATACAGTAGGTAGAATGACACAGTAGGCAGACTGATACAGTACGCAGAATTACACAGTAGGCAGAATGACACAGTAGGCAGAATGATTACAGTAAGTAGAATTACACAGTAGGCAGAATGATACAGTAGTCAGAATGACACAGTAGACCAAATGACACAGTAGGCAGAATGGCACAGTCAGCAGAATGACACAGTTTGCAGAATGATACAGTAGGCAAAATGACACAGTAGGCAGAATGATACCGTAAGCAGAATGACACAGGTAAAATGGCACAGTAGGCAGAATGATACAGTAGGCTGCATGACACAGTATGCACAATGATACAGTAGGTAGAATGACACAGTAGGCAGAATGACACAGTAGGCAGAATGATACAGTACGCAGAATGATACAGTAGGCAGACTGAAACAGTAGGCAGAATGACACAGTAGGCAGAACGACACAGTAAGCAGAATGACACAGTAGGTAGAATGATACAGTAGGCAGAATGATACAGTAGGCAGAATGGCACATTAGGCAGAATGACACAGTAGGCAGAATGACACAGTAGGTAGAATGAAACAGTAGGCAGAATGACACAGTAGGCAGAAACACACAGTAAGCAGAATGACACAGTAGGTAGAATGATACAGTAGGCAGAATGATACACTCGGAGGAATGACACAGTAAGCAGAATGATACAGTAGGTAGAATGATACAGTAGGCAGAATGATACAGTAGGCAGAATGATACAGTAGGCAGAATGACACAGTAGGCAGAATGACACAGTAGGCAGACTGATACAGTAGGCATAATGAGACAGTAGGCAGAATGATACAGTAGGAAGAGTGACACAGTAGGCAGAATGACACAGTAGGCAGAGTGACACAGTAGGCAGAGTGACACAATAGGCAGAATGATACCGTAAGCAGAATGACACAGTAGGCAAAATGACACTGTAGGCAGAATAATACAGTAGGCAGATGACACAATAGGCAGAATGATACAGTAGGCAGAATGACACAGTGCGCAGAATGACACAGTAGGCAGAATGATACAGTAGGCAGAATGACACAGTAGGTAGAATGACTCAGTTGGCAGAATTATACAGTAGGCAGAATGACACAGTACGTAGAATGACACAGTAGGCAGAATGGCACAGTAAGCAGAATGACACAGTTGGCAGAATGATACAGTAGGCAAAATGACACAGTAGGCAGAATGATACAGTTGGCAAAATGATACAGTAGGCAAAATGACACAGTAGGCAGAATGATACCGTAAGCAGAATTACACAGTAGGCAAAATGACACAGTAGGCAGAATGATACAGTAGGCTGCATGACACAGTAGGCAGAATGACACAGTAGGCAGAGTGACACAATAGGCAGAATGATACCGTAAGCAGAATGACACAGTAGGCAAAATGACACAGTAGGCAGAATGATAAAGTAGGCTGCATGACACAGTAGGCAGAATTATACAGTAGGCAGAATGACAGAGTAGGCAGAAAGACACAGTAAGCAGAATGACACAGTAAGTAGAATGATACAGTAGGGAGAATGACACAGTGCGCAGAATGACACAGTAGGCAGAATAATACAGTAGGCAGAATGACACAGTAGGTAGAATGACTCAGTAGGCAGAAGGACACAGTCGGCAGACTGATACAGTAGGCAGAATGACACAGTAGGCAGAATGGCATAGTAAGCAGAATGACACAGTTGGCAGAATGATACAGTAGGCAAATGACACAGTAGGCAGAATGATACCGTAAGCAGAATGACACAGTAGGCAAAATGGCACAGTAGGCAGAATGATACAGTAGGCTGCATGACACAGTATGCAGAATGATACAGTAGGTAGAATGACACAGTAAGCAGAATGACAGTAGGCAGAATGATACAATACAGAATGATACAATACGCAGAATGATACAGTAGGCAGAATGACACAGTAGGCAGAACGACACAGTAAGCAGAATGACACTGTAGGTAGAATGATACAGTAGTCAGAATGATACAGTAGGCAGAATGGCACATTAGGCAGAATGACACAGTAGGCAGAATGACACAGTAGGTAGAATGAAACAGTAGGCAGAATGACACAGTAGGCAGAAACACACAGTAAGCAGAATGACACAGTAGGTAGAATGATACAGTAGGCAGCATGATACACTCGGCAGAATGACACAGTAAGCAGAATGATACAGTAGGTAGAATGATACAGTAGGCAGAATGATACAGTAGGCAGAATGATACAGTAGGCAGAATGACACAGTAGGCAGAATGACACAGTAGGCAGACTGATACAGTAGGCATAATGAGACAGTAGGCAGAATGATACAGTAGGAAGAGTGACACAGTAGGCAGAATGACACAGTAGGCAGAGTGACACAGTAGGCAGAGTGACACAATAGGCAGAATGATACCGTAAGCAGAATGACACAGTAGGCAAAATGACACTGTAGGCAGAATAATACAGTAGGCTGCATGACACAGTAGGCAGAATGATACAGTAGGCAGAATGACACAGTAGGCAGAATGATACAGTAGGCAGATGACACAATAGGCAGAATGATACAGTAGGCAGAATGGCATAGTAAGCAGAATGACACAGTTGGCAGAATGATACAGTAGGCAAATGACACAGTAGGCAGAATGATACCGTAAGCAGAATGACACAGTAGGCAAAATGGCACAGTAGGCAGAATGATACAGTAGGCTGCATGACACAGTATGCAGAATGATACAGTAGGTAGAATGACACAGTAAGCAGAATGACAGTAGGCAGAATGATACAATACAGAATGATACAATACGCAGAATGATACAGTAGGCAGAATGAAACAGTAGGCAGAATGACACAGTAGGCAGAACGACACAGTAAGCAGAATGACACTGTAGGTAGAATGATACAGTAGGCAGAATGATACAGTAGGCAGAATGGCACATTAGGCAGAATGACACAGTAGGCAGAATGACACAGTAGGTAGAATGAAACAGTAGGCAGAATGACACAGTAGGCAGAAACACACAGTAAGCAGAATGACACAGTAGGTAGAATGATACAGTAGGCAGCATGATACACTCGGCAGAATGACACAGTAAGCAGAATGATACAGTAGGTAGAATGATACAGTAGGCAGAATGATACAGTAGGCAGAATGATACAGTAGGCAGAATGACACAGTAGGCAGAATGACACAGTAGGCAGACTGATACAGTAGGCATAATGAGACAGTAGGCAGAATGATACAGTAGGAAGAGTGACACAGTAGGCAGAATGACACAGTAGGCAGAGTGACACAGTAGGCAGAGTGACACAATAGGCAGAATGATACCGTAAGCAGAATGACACAGTAGGCAAAATGACACTGTAGGCAGAATAATACAGTAGGCTGCATGACACAGTAGGCAGAATGATACAGTAGGCAGAATGACACAGTAGGCAGAATGATACAGTAGGCAGATGACACAATAGGCAGAATGATACAGTAGGCAGAATGACACAGTGCGCAGAATGACACAGTAGGCAGAATGATACAGTAGGCAGAATGACACAGTAGGTAGAATGACTCAGCTGGCAGAATGATACAGTAGGCAGAATGACACAGTAGGTAGAATGACACAGTAGGCAGAATGGCACAGTAAGCAGAATGACACAGTTGGCAGAATGATACAGTAGGCAAAATGACACAGTAGGAAGAATGATACAGTTGGCAAAATGATACAGTAGGCAAAATGACACAGTAGGCAGAATGATACCATGAGCAGAATTACACAGTAGGCAAAATGACACAGTAGGCAGAATGATACAGTAGGCTGCATGACACAGTAGGCAGAATGACACAGTAGGCAGAGTGACACAATAGGCAGAATGATACGGTAAGCAGAATGACACAGTAGGCAAAATGACACAGTAGGCAGAAAGACACAGTAAGCAGAATGACACAGTAAGTAGAATGATACAGTAGGGAGAATGACACAGTGCGCAGAATGACACAGTAGGCAGAATAATACAGTAGGCAGAATGACACAGTAGGTAGAATGACTCAGTAGGCAGAAGGACACAGTCGGCAGACTGATACAGTAGGCAGAATGACACAGTAGGCAGAATGGCATAGTAAGCAGAATGACACAGTTGGCAGAATGATACAGTAGGCAAATGACACAGTAGGCAGAATGATACCGTAAGCAGAATGACACAGTAGGCAAAATGGCACAGTAGGCAGAATGATACAGTAGGCTGCATGACACAGTATGCAGAATGATACAGTAGGTAGAATGACACAGTAAGCAGAATGACAGTAGGCAGAATGATACAGTACACAGAATGATACAGTAGGCAGAATGAAACAGTAGGCAGAATGACACAGTAGGCAGAACGACACAGTAAGCAGAATGACACAGTAGGTAGAATGATACAGTAGGCAGAATGATACAGTAGGCAGAATGGCACATAAGGCAGAATGACACAGTAGGCAGAATGACACAGTAGGTATAATGAAACAGTAGGCAGAATGACACAGTAGGCAGAAACACACAGTAAGCAGAATGACAGTAGGTAGAATGATACAGTAGGCAGCATGATACACTCGGCAGAATGACACAGTAAGCAGAATGATACAGTAGGTAGAATGATACAGTAGGCAGAATGATACAGTAGGCAGAATGATACAGTAGGCAGAATGACAGAGTAGGCAGAATGACACAGTAGGCAGACTGATACAGTAGGCATAATGAGACAGTAGGCAGAATGATACAGTAGGAAGAGTGACACAGTAGGCAGAATGACACAGTAGGCAGAGTGACACAGTAGGCAGAGTGACACAATAGGCAGAATGATACCGTAAGCAGAATGACACAGTAGGCCGAATGACACAGTAGGCAGAATGATACAGTAGGCAGAATGACACAGTAGGCAGAATGATACAGTAGGCAGATGACCCAATAGGCAGAATGATACAGTAGGCAGAATGACACAGTGCGCAGAATGACACAGTAGGCAGAATGATACAGTAGGCAGAATGACACAGTAGGTAGAATGACTCAGCTGGCAGAATGATACAGTAGGCAGATTGACACAGTAGGTAGAATGACACAGTAGGCAGAATGGCACAGTAAGCAGAATGACACAGTTGGCAGAATGATACAGTAGGCAAAATGACACAGTAGGCAGAATGATACAGTTGGCAAAATGATACAGTAGGCAAAATGACACAGTAGGCAGAATGATACCGTAAGCAGAATTACACAGTAGGCAAAATGACACAGTAGGCAGAATGATACAGTAGGCTGCATGACACAGTAGGCAGAATGACACAGTAGGCAGAGTGACACAATAGGCAGAATGATACCGTAAGCAGAATGACAAAGTAGGCAAAATGACACAGTAGGCAGAATGATACAGTAGGCTGCATGACACAGTAGGCAGAATTATACAGTAGGCAGAATGACAGAGTAGGCAGAAAGACACAGTAAGCAGAATGACACAGTAAGTAGAATGATACAGTAGGGAGAATGACACAGTGCGCAGAATGACACAGTAGGCAGAATAATACAGTAGGCAGAATGACACAGTAGGTAGAATGACTCAGTAGGCAGAAGGACACAGTCGGCAGACTGATACAGTAGGCAGAATGACACAGTAGGCAGAATGGCATAGTAAGCAGAATGACACAGTTGGCAGAATGATACAGTAGGCAAATGACACAGTATGCAGAATGATACCGTAAGCAGAATGACACAGTATGCAAAATGGCACAGTAGGCAGAATGATACAGTAGGATGCATGACACAGTATGCAGAATGATACAGTAGGTAGAATGACACAGTAAGCAGAATGACAGTAGGCAGAATGATACAGTACGCAGAATGATACAGTAGGTAGAATGAAACAGTAGGTAGAATGACACAGTAGGCAGAACGACACAGTAAGCAGAATGACACAGTAGGTAGAATGATACAGTAGGCAGAATGATACAGTAGGCAGAATGGCACATTAGGCAGAATGACACAGTAGGCAGAATGACACAGTAGGTAGAATGAAACAGTAGGCAGAATGACACAGTAGGCAGAATGATTACAGTAAGTAGAATTAAACAGTAGGCAGAATGATACAGTAGTCAGAATGACACAGTAGACCAAATGACACAGTAGGCAGAATGGCACAGTCAGCAGAATGACACAGTTTGCAGAATGATACAGTAGGCAAAATGACACAGTAGGCAGAATGATACCGTAAGCAGAATGACACAGTAGGCAAAATGGCACAGTAGGCAGAATTATACAGTAGGCTGCATGACACAGTATGCAGAATGATACAGTAGGTAGAATGACGCATTAGGCAGAATGACACAGTAGGCAGAATGATACAGTATGCAGAATGATACAGTAGGCAGACTGAAACAGTAGGCAGAATGACACAGTAGGCAGAACGACACAGTAAGCAGAATGACACAGTAGGTAGAATGATACAGTAGGCAGAATGATACAGTAGGCAGAATGGCACATTAGGCAGAATGACACAGTAGGCAGAATGACACAGTAGGTAGAATGAAACAGTAGGCAGAATGACACAGTAGGCAGAAACACACAGTAAGCAGAATGACACAGTAGGTAGAATGATACAGTAGGCATAATGAGACAGTAGGCAGAATGATACAGTTGGAAGAGTGACACAGTAGGCAGAATGACACAGTAGGCAGAGTGACACAGTAGGCAGAGTGACACAATAGGCAGAATGATACCGTAAGCAGAATGACACAGTAGGCAAAATGACACTGTAGGCAGAATAATACAGTAGGCTGCATGACACAGTAGGCAGAATGATACAGTAGGCAGAATGACACAGTAGGCAGAATGATACAGTAGGCAGAATGACACAGTGCGCAGAATGACACAGTAGGCAGAATGATACAGTAGGCAGAATGACACAGTAGGTAGAATGACTCAGCTGGCAGAATGATACAGTAGGCAGAATGACACAGTAGGTAGAATGACACAGTAGGCAGAATGGCACAGTAAGCAGAATGACACAGTTGGCAGAATGATACAGTAGGCAAAATGACACAGTAGGCAGAATGATACAGTTGTCAAAATGATACAGTAGGCAAAATGACACAGTAGGCAGAATGATACCGTAAGCAGAATTGCACAGTAGGCAAAATGACACAGTAGGCAGAATGATACAGTAGGCTGCATGACACAGTAGGCAGAATGACACAGTAGGCAGAGTGACACAATAGGCAGAATGATACCGTAAGCAGAATGACACAGTAGGCAAAATGACACAGTAGGCAGAATGATACAGTAGGCTGCATGACACAGTAGGCAGGTTTATACAGTAGGCAGAATGACAGAGTAGGCAGAAAGACACAGTAAGCAGAATGACACAGTAAGTAGAATGATACAGTAGGGAGAATGACACAGTGCGCAGAATGACACAGTAGGCAGAATAATACAGTAGGCAGAATGACACAGTAGGTAGAATGACTCAGTAGGCAGAAGGACACAGTCGGCAGACTGATACAGTAGGCAGAATGACACAGTAGGCAGAATGGCATAGTAAGCAGAATGACACAGTAGGCAGAATGATACCGTAAGCAGAATGACACAGTAGGCAAAATGGCACAGTAGGCAGAATGATACAGTAGGCTGCATGACACAGTATGCAGAATGATACAGTAGGTAGAATGACACAGTAAGCAGAATGACAGTAGGCAGAATGATACAGTACGCAGAATGATACAGTAGGCAGAATGAAACAGTAGGCAGAATGACACAGTAGGCAGAACGACACAGTAAGCAGAATGACACAGTAGGTAGAATGATACAGTAGGCAGAATGATACAGTAGGCAGAATGGCACATTAGGCAGAATGACACAGTAGGCAGAATGGCACAGTAGGTAGAATGAAACAGTAGGCAGAATGACACAGTAGGCAGAAACACACAGTAAGCAGAATGATACAGTAGGTAGAATGACACAGTAGGCAGAATGACACAGTAGGCAGACTGATACAGTACGCAGAATGACACAGTAGGCAGAATGATACAGTAGGCAGAATGACCCAGTAGGTAAAATGACTCAGTAGGCAGAATGACACAGTCGGCAGACTGATACAGTAGGCAGAATGACACAGTAGGCAGAAAGACACAGTAGGCAGAATGACACAGTAGGCAGAATGATTACAGTAAGTAGAATTAAACAGTAGGCAGAATGATACAGTAGTCAGAATGACACAGTAGACCAAATGACACAGTAGGCAGAATGGCACAGTCAGCAGAATGACACAGTTTGCAGAATGATACAGTAGGCAAAATGACACAGTAGGCAGAATGATACCGTAAGCAGAATGACACAGTAGGCAAAATGGCACAGTAGGCAGAATGATACAGTAGGCTGCATGACACAGTATGCAGAATGATACAGTAGGTAGAATGACACAGTAGGCAGAATGACACAGTAGGCAGAATGATACAGTACGCAGAATGATACAGTAGGCAGACTGAAACAGTAGGCAGAATGACACAGTAGGCAGAACGACACAGTAAGCAGAATGACACAGTAGGTAGAATGATACAGTAGGCAGAATGATACAGTAGGCAGAATGGCACATTAGGCAGAATGACACAGTAGGCAGAATGACACAGTAGGTAGAATGAAACAGTAGGCAGAATGACACAGTAGGCAGAAACACACAGTAAGCAGAATGACACAGTAGGTAGAATGATACAGTAGGCAGAATGATACACTAGGCAGAATGACACAGTAAGCAGAATGATACAGTGGGTAGAATGACACAGTAGGCAGAAAGACACAGTAAGCAGAATGACACAGTAGGTAGAATGATACAGTAGGCAGAATGATAGTGTAGGCAGAATGACACAGTAGGCAGAATGATACAGTAGGCAGAATGACACAGTAGGCAGAATGACACAGTAGGCAGAATGACACAGTAGGCAAAATGACACAGTAGGCAGAATGATACAGTAGGCAGAATTACACAGTAGGCACAATGATACAGTAGTCAGAATGACACAGTAGGCAGAATGATACAGTAGGCAAAATGACACAGTAGTCAGAATGATACCGTAAGCAGAATTACACAGTAGGCAAAATGACACAGTAGGCAGAATGATACAGTAGGCTGCATGACACAGTAGGCAGAATGATACAGTAGGCAGAATGACACAGTAGGCAGAATGACACAATAGGCAGAATGATACAGTACGCAGAATGATACAGTAGGCAGAAGGATACAGTAGGCAGAATGACACAGTAGGCAGAATGACACAGTAGGCAGACTGATACAGTAGGCAGAATTACACAGTAGGCAGAATGATACAGTAGGAAGAGTGACACAGTAGGCAGAATGACACAGTAGGCAGAATGATACAGTAGGCTGCATGACACAGTAGCAGAATGACACAGTAGGCAGAGTGACACAATAGGCAGAATGATACCGTAAGCAGAATGACACAGTAGGCAAAATGACACAGTAGGCAGAATGATACAGTAGGCTGCATGACACAGTAGGCAGAATTATACAGTAGGCAGAATGACAGAGTAGGCAGAAAGACACAGTAAGCAGAATGACACAGTAAGTAGAATGATACAGTAGGGAGAATGACACAGTGCGCAGAATGACACAGTAGGCAGAATAATACAGTAGGCAGAATGACACAGTAGGTAGAATGACTCAGTAGGCAGAAGGACACAGTCGGCAGACTGATACAGTAGGCAGAATGACACAGTAGGCAGAATGGCATAGTAAGCAGAATGACACAGTTGGCAGAATGATACAGTAGGCAAATGACACAGTAGGCAGAATGATACCGTAAGCAGAATGACACAGTAGGCAAAATGGCACAGTAGGCAGAATGATACAGTAGGCTGCATGACACAGTATGCAGAATGATACAGTAGGTAGAATGACACAGTAAGCAGAATGACAGTAGGCAGAATGATACAGTACGCAGAATGATACAGTAGGCAGAATGAAACAGTAAGAAAAATGACACAGTTGGCAGAACGACACAGTAAGCAGAATGACACAGTAGGTAGAATGATACAGTAGGCAGAATGATACAGTAGGCAGAATGGCACATTAGGCAGACTGACACAGTAGGCAGAATGACACAGTAGGTAGAATGAAACAGTAGGCAGAATGACACAGTAGGCAGAAACACACAGTAAGCAGAATGACACAGTAGGTAGAATGATACAGTAGGCAGACTGATACAGTACGCAGAATGACACAGTAGGCAGAATGATACAGTAGGCAGAATGACACAGTAGGTAAAATGACTCAGTAGGCAGAATGACACAGTCGGCAGACTGATACAGTAGGCAGAATGACACAGTAGGCAGAATGACACAGTAGGCAGAATGATTACAGTAAGTAGAATTAAACAGTAGGCAGAATGATACAGTAGTCAGAATGACACAGTAGACCAAATAACACAGTAGGCAGAATGGCACAGTCAGCAGAATGACACAGTTTGCAGAATGATACAGTAGGCAAAATGACACAGTAGGCAGAATGATACCGTAAGCAGAATGACACAGTAGGCAAAATGGCACAGTAGGCAGAATGATACAGTAGGCTGCATGACACAGTATGCAGAATGATACAGTATGTAGAATGACACAGTAGGCAGAATGACACAGTAGGCAGAATGATACAGTACGCAGAATGATACAGTAGGCAGACTGAAACAGTAGGCAGAATGGCACAGTAGGCAGAACGACACAGTAAGCAGAATGACACAGTAGGTAGAATGATACAGTAGGCAGAATGATACAGTAGGCAGAATGGCACATTAGGCAGAATGACACAGTAGGCAGAATGACACAGTAGGTAGAATGAAACAGTAGGCAGAATGACACAGTAGGCAGAAACACACAGTAAGCAGAATGACACAGTAGGTAGAATGATACAGTAGGCAGAATGATACACTAGGCAGAATGACACAGTAAGCAGAATGATACAGTAGGTAGAATGACACAGTAGGCAGAAAAACACAGTAAGCAGAATGACACAGTAGGTAGAATGATACAGTAGGCAGAATGATAGAGTAGGCAGAATGACACAGTAGGCAGAATGATACAGTAGGCAGAATGACACAGTAGGCAGAATGACACAGTAGGCAAAATGACACAGTAGACAGAATGATACAGTAGGCAGAATTACACAGTAGGCACAATGATACAGTAGTCAGAATGACACAGTAGACAGAATGACACAGTAGGCAGAATGATACAGTAGGCAAAATGACACAGTAGTCAGAATGATACCGTAAGCAGAATTACACAGTAGGCAAAATGACACAGTAGGCAGAATGATACAGTAGGCTGCATGACACAGTAGGCAGAATGATACAGTAGGCAGAATGACACAGTAGGCAGAATGACACAATAGGCAGAATGATACAGTACGCAGAATGATACAGTAGGCAGAAGGATACAGTAGGCAGAATGACACAGTAGACAGAATGACACAGTAGGCAGACTGATACAGTAGGCAGAATTACACAGTAGGCAGAATGGCATAGTAAGCAGAATGACACAGTTGGCAGAATGATACAGTAGGCAAATGACACAGTAGGCAGAATGATACCGTAAGCAGAATGACACAGTAGGCAAAATGGCACAGTAGGCAGAATGATACGGTAGGCTGCATGACACAGTATGCAGAATGATACAGTAGGTAGAATGACACAGTAAGCAGAATGACAGTAGGCAGAATGATACAGTACGCAGAATGATACAGTAGGCAGAATGAAACAGTAAGAAGAATGACACAGTAGGCAGAACGACACAGTAAGCAGAATGACACAGTAGGTAGAATGATACAGTAGGCAGAATGATACAGTAGGCAGAATGGCACATTAGGCAGACTGACACAGTAGGCAGAATGACACAGTAGGTAGAATGAAACAGTAGGCAGAATGACACAGTAGGCAGAAACACACAGTAAGCAGAATGACACAGTAGGTAGAATGATACAGTAGGCAGACTGATACAGTACGCAGAATGACACAGTAGGCAGAATGATACAGTAGGCAGAATGACACAGTAGGTAAAATGACTCAGTAGGCAGAATGACACAGTCGGCAGACTGATACAGTAGGCAGAATGACACAGTAGGCAGAAAGACACAGTAGGCAGAATGACAGAGTAGGCAGAATGATTACAGTAAGTAGAATTAAACAGTAGGCAGAATGATACAGTAGTCAGAATGACACAGTAGACCAAATGACACAGTAGGCAGAATGGCACAGTCAGCAGAATGACACAGTTTGCAGAATGATACAGTAGGCAAAATGACACAGTAGGCAGAATGATACCGTAAGCAGAATGACACAGTAGGCAAAATGGCACAGTAGGCAGAATGATACAGTAGGCTGCATGACACAGTATGCAGAATGATACAGTAGGTAGAATGACACAGTAGGCAGAATGATACAGTACGCAGAATGACACAGTAGGCAGAATGTCACAGTAGGTAGAATGAAACAGTAGGCAGAATGACACAGTAGGCAGAAACACACAGTAAGCAGAATGACACAGTAGGTAGAATGATACAGTAGGCAGAATGATACACTAGGCAGAATGACACAGTAAGCAGAATGATACAGTAGGTAGAATGACACAGTAGGCAGAAAAACACAGTAAGCAGAATGACACAGTAGGTAGAATGATACAGTAGGCAGAATGATAGAGTAGGCAGAATGACACAGTAGGCAGAATGATACAGTAGGCAGAATGACACAGTAGGCAGAATGACACAGTAGGCAAAATGACACAGTAGGCAGAATGATACAGTAGGCAGAATTACACAGTAGGCACAATGATACAGTAGTCAGAATGACACAGTAGACAGAATGACACAGTAGGCAGAATGATACAGTAGGCAAAATGACACAGTAGTCAGAATGATACCGTAAGCAGAATTACACAGTAGGCAAAATGACACAGTAGGCAGAATGATACAGTAGGCTGCATGACACAGTAGGCAGAATGATACAGTAGGCAGAATGACACAGTAGGCAGAATGACACAATAGGCAGAATGATACAGTATGCAGAATGATACAGTAGGCAGAAGGATACAGTAGGCAGAATGACACAGTAGACAGAATGACACAGTAGGCAGACTGATACAGTAGGCAGAATTACACAGTAGGCAGAATGATACAGTAGGAAGAGTGACACAGTAGGCAGAATGACACAGTAGGCAGAATGATAGAGTAGGCTGCATGACACAGTAGCAGAATGACACAGTAGGCAGAGTGACACAATAGGCAGAATGATACCGTAAGCAGAATGACACAGTAGGCAAAATGACACAGTAGGCAGAATGATACAGTAGGCTGCATGACACAGTAGGCAGAATTATACAGTAGGCAGAATGACAGAGTAGGCAGAAAGACACAGTAAGCAGAATGACACAGTAAGTAGAATGATACAGTAGGGAGAATGACACAGTGCGCAGAATGACACAGTAGGCAGAATAATACAGTAGGCAGAATGACACAGTAGGTAGAATGACTCAGTAGGCAGAAGGACACAGTCGGCAGACTGATACAGTAGGAAGAATGACACAGTAGGCAGAATGGCATAGTAAGCAGAATGACACAGTTGGCAGAATGATACAGTAGGCAAATGACACAGTAGGCAGAATGATACCGTAAGCAGAATGACACAGTAGGCAAAATGGCACAGTAGGCAGAATGATACAGTAGGCTGCATGACACAGTATGCAGAATGATATAGTAGGTAGAATGACACAGTAAGCAGAATGACAGTAGGCAGAATGATACAGTACGCAGAATGATACAGTAGGCAGAATGAAACAGTAAGAAGAATGACACAGTAGGCAGAACGACACAGTAAGCAGAATGACACAGTAGGTAGAATGATACAGTAGGCAGAATGATACAGTAGGCAGAATGGCACATTAGGCAGACTGACACAGTAGGCAGAATGACACAGTAGGTAGAATGAAACAGTAGGCAGAATGACACAGTAGGCAGAAACACACAGTAAGCAGAATGACACAGTAGGTAGAATGATACAGTAGGCAGACTGATACAGTACGCAGAATGACACAGTAGGCAGAATGATACAGTAGGCAGAATGACACAGTAGGTAAAATGACTCAGTAGGCAGAATGACACAGTCGGCAGACTGATACAGTAGGCAGAATGACACAGTAGGCAGAAAGACAAAGTAGGCAGAATGACACAGTAGGCAGAATGATTACAGTAAGTAGAATTAAACAGTAGGCAGAATGATACAGTAGTCAGAATGAGACAGTAGACCAAATGACACAGTAGGCAGAATGGCACAGTCAGCAGAATGACACAGTTTGCAGAATGATACAGTAGGCAAAATGACACAGTAGGCAGAATGATACCGTAAGCAGAATGACACAATAGGCAAAATGGCACAGTAGGCAGAATGATACAGTAGGCTGCATGACACAGTATGCGGAATGATACAGTAGGTAGAATGACACAGTAGGCAGAATGGCACAGTCAGCAGAATGACACAGTTTGCAGAATGATACAGTAGGCAAAATGACACAGTAGGCAGAATGATACCGTAAGCAGAATGACACAATAGGCAAAATGGCACAGTAGGCAGAATGATACAGTAGGCTGCATGACACAGTATGCGGAATGATACAGTAGGTAGAATGACACAGTAGGCAGAATGACACAGTAGGCAGAATGATACAGTACGCAGAATGATACAGTAGGCAGACTGAAACAGTAGGCAGAATGACACAGTAGGCAGAACGACACAGTAAGCAGAATGACACAGTAGGTAGAATGATACAGTAGGCAGAATGATACAGTAGGCAGAATGGCACATTAGGCAGAATGACACAGTAGGCAGAATGACACAGTAGGCAGAATGAAACAGTAGGCAGAATGACACAGTAGGCAGAAAAACACAGTAAGCAGAATGACACAGTAGGTAGAATGATACAGTAGGCAGAATGATACACTAGGCAGAATGAGACAGTAAGCAGAATGATACAGTAGGCAGAATGACACAGTAGGCAGAATGACACAGTAAGCAGAATGACATAGTAGGTAGAATGATACAGTAGGCAGAATGATAGAGTAGGCAGAATGACACAGTAGGCAGAATGATACAGTAGGCAGAATGACACAGTAGGCAGAATGACACAGTAGGCAAAATGACACAGTAGGCAGAATGATACAGTAGGCAGAATTACACAGTAGGCACAATGATACAGTAGTCAGAATGACACAGTAGACAGAATGACACAGTAGGCAGAATGATACAGTAGGCAAAATGACACAGTAGTCAGAATGATACCGTAAGCAGAATTACACAGTAGGCAAAATGACACAGTAGGCAGAATGATACAGTAGGCTGCATGACACAGTAGGCAGAATGATACAGTAGGCAGAATGACACAGTAGGCAGAATGACACAATAGGCAGAATGATACAGTATGCAGAATGATACAGTAGGCAGAATGACACAGTAGGCAGAATGATACAGTAGGAAGAGTGACACAGTAGGCAGAATGACACAGTAGGCAGAGTGACACAGTAGGCAGAGTGACACAATAGGCAGAATGATACCATAAGCAGAATGACACAGTAGGCAAAATGACACAGTAGGCAGAATGATACAGTAGGCTGCATGACACAGTAGGCAGAATGATACAGTAGGCAGAATGACACAGTAGGTATAATGATACAGTAGGCTGCATGACACAGTAGTCAGAATGATACCGTAAGCAGAATTACACAGTAGGCAAAATGACACAGTAGGCAGAATGATACAGTAGGCTGCATGACACAGTAGGCAGAATGATACAGTAGGCAGAAAGACACAGTAGGCAGAATGACACAATAGGCAGAATGATACAGTACGCAGAATGATACAGTAGGCAGAATGATAGAGTAGGCTGCATGACACAGTAGCAGAATGACACAGTAGGCAGAGTGACACAATAGGCAGAATGATACCGTAAGCAGAATGACACAGTAGGCAAAATGACACAGTAGGCAGAATGATACAGTAGGCTGCATGACACAGTAGGCAGAATTATACAGTAGGCAGAATGACAGAGTAGGCAGAAAGACACAGTAAGCAGAATGACACAGTAAGTAGAATGATACAGTAGGGAGAATGACACAGTGTGCAGAATGACACAGTAGGCAGAATAATACAGTAGGCAGAATGACACAGTAGGTAGAATGACTCAGTAGGCAGAAGGACACAGTCGGCAGACTGATACAGTAGGCAGAATGACACAGTAGGCAGAATGGCATAGTAAGCAGAATGACACAGTTGGCAGAATGATACAGTAGGCAAATGACACAGTAGGCAGAATGATACCGTAAGCAGAATGACACAGTAGGCAAAATGGCACAGTAGGCAGAATGATACAGTAGGCTGCATGACACAGTATGCAGAATGATACAGTAGGTAGAATGACACAGTAAGCAGAATGACAGTAGGCAGAATGATACAGTACGCAGAATGATACAGTAGGCAGAATGAAACAGTAAGAAGAATGACACAGTAGGCAGAACGACACAGTAAGCAGAATGACACAGTAGGTAGAATGATACAGTAGGCAGAATGATACAGTAGGCAGAATGGCACATTAGGCAGACTGACACAGTAGGCAGAATGACACAGTAGGTAGAATGAAACAGTAGGCAGAATGACACAGTAGGCAGAAACACACAGTAAGCAGAATGACACAGTAGGTAGAATGATACAGTAGGCAGACTGATACAGTACGCAGAATGACACAGTAGGCAGAATGATACAGTAGGCAGAATGACACAGTAGGTAAAATGACTCAGTAGGCAGAATGACACAGTCGGCAGACTGATACAGTAGGCAGAATGACACAGTAGGCAGAAAGACAAAGTAGGCAGAATGACACAGTAGGCAGAATGATTACAGTAAGTAGAATTAAACAGTAGGCAGAATGATACAGTAGTCAGAATGACACAGTAGACCAAATGACACAGTAGGCAGAATGGCACAGTCAGCAGAATGACACAGTTTGCAGAATGATACAGTAGGCAAAATGACACAGTAGGCAGAATGATACCGTAAGCAGAATGACACAATAGGCAAAATGGCACAGTAGGCAGAATGATACAGTAGGCTGCATGACACAGTATGCGGAATGATACAGTAGGTAGAATGACACAGTAGGCAGAATGGCACAGTCAGCAGAATGACACAGTTTGCAGAATGATACAGTAGGCAAAATGACACAGCAGGCAGAATGATACCGTAAGCAGAATGACACAATAGGCAAAATGGCACAGTAGGCAGAATGATACAGTAGGCTGCATGACACAGTATGCGGAATGATACAGTAGGTAGAATGACACAGTAGGCAGAATGACACAGTAGGCAGAATGATACAGTACGCAGAATGATACAGTAGGCAGACTGAAACAGTAGGCAGAATGACACAGTAGGCAGAACGACACAGTAAGCAGAATGACACAGTAGGTAGAATGATACAGTAGGCAGAATGATACAGTAGGCAGAATGGCACATTAGGCAGAATGACACAGTAGGCAGAATGACACAGTAGGCAGAATGAAACAGTAGGCAGAATGACACAGTAGGCAGAAAAACACAGTAAGCAGAATGATACAGTAGGTAGAATGACACAGTAGGCAGAAAAACACAGTAAGCAGAATGACATAGTAGGTAGAATGATACAGTAGGCAGAATGATAGAGTAGGCAGAATGACACAGTAGGCAGAATGATACAGTAGGCAGAATGACACAGTAGGCAGAATGACACAGTAGGCAAAATGACACAGTAGGCAGAATGATACAGTAGGCAGAATTACACAGTAGGCACAATGATACAGTAGTCAGAATGACACAGTAGACAGAATGACACAGTAGGCAGAATGATACAGTAGGCAAAATGACACAGTAGTCAGAATGATACCGTAAGCAGAATTACACAGTAGGCAAAATGACACAGTAGGCAGAATGATACAGTAGGCTGCATGACACAGTAGGCAGAATGATACAGTAGGCAGAATGACACAGTAGGCAGAATGACACAATAGGCAGAATGATACAGTATGCAGAATGATACAGTAGGCAGAATGACACAGTAGGCAGAATGATACAGTAGGAAGAGTGACACAGTAGGCAGAATGACACAGTAGGCAGAGTGACACAGTAGGCAGAGTGACACAATAGGCAGAATGATACCATAAGCAGAATGACACAGTAGGCAAAATGACACAGTAGGCAGAATGATACCGTAAGCAGAATTACACAGTAGGCAAAATGACACAGTAGGCAGAATGATACAGTAGGCTGCATGACACAGTAGGCAGAATGATACAGTAGGCAGAAAGACACAGTAGGCAGAATGACACAATAGGCAGAATGATACAGTACGCAGAATGATACAGTAGGCAGAATGATAGAGTAGGCTGCATGACACAGTAGCAGAATGACACAGTAGGCAGAGTGACACAATAGGCAGAATGATACCGTAAGCAGAATGACACAGTAGGCAAAATGACACAGTAGGCAGAATGATACAGTAGGCTGCATGACACAGTAGGCAGAATTATACAGTAGGCAGAATGACAGAGTAGGCAGAAAGACACAGTAAGCAGAATGACACAGTAAGTAGAATGATACAGTAGGGAGAATGACACAGTGTGCAGAATGACACAGTAGGCAGAATAATACAGTAGGCAGAATGACACAGTAGGTAGAATGACTCAGTAGGCAGAAGGACACAGTCGGCAGACTGATACAGTAGGCAGAATGACACAGTAGGCAGAATGGCATAGTAAGCAGAATGACACAGTTGGCAGAATGATACAGTAGGCAAATGACACAGTAGGCAGAATGATACCGTAAGCAGAATGACACAGTAGGCAAAATGGCACAGTAGGCAGAATGATACAGTAGGCTGCATGACACAGTATGCAGAATGATACAGTAGGTAGAATGACACAGTAAGCAGAATGACAGTAGGCAGAATGATACAGTACGCAGAATGATACAGTAGGCAGAATGAAACAGTAAGAAGAATGACACAGTAGGCAGAACGACACAGTAAGCAGAATGACACAGTAGGTAGAATGATACAGTAGGCAGAATGATACAGTAGGCAGAATGGCACATTAGGCAGACTGACACAGTAGGCAGAATGACACAGTAGGTAGAATGAAACAGTAGGCAGAATGACACAGTAGGCAGAAACACACAGTAAGCAGAATGACACAGTAGGTAGAATGATACAGTAGGCAGACTGATACAGTACGCAGAATGACACAGTAGGCAGAATGATACAGTAGGCAGAATGACACAGTAGGTAAAATGACTCAGTAGGCAGAATGACACAGTCGGCAGACTGATACAGTAGGCAGAATGACACAGTAGGCAGAAAGACACAGTAGGCAGAATGACACAGTAGGCAGAATGGCATAGTAAGCAGAATGACACAGTTGGCAGAATGATACAGTAGGCAAATGACACAGTAGGCAGAATGATACCGTAAGCAGAATGACACAGTAGGCAAAATGGCACAGTAGGCAGAATGATACAGTAGGCTGCATGACACAGTATGCAGAACGATACAGTAGGTAGAATGACACAGTAAGCAGAATGACAGTAGGCAGAATGATACAGTACGCAGAATGATACAGTAGGCAGAATGAAACAGTAAGAAGAATGACACAGTAGGCAGAACGACATAGTAAGCAGAATCACACAGTAGGTAGAATGATACAGTAGGCAGAATGATACAGTAGGCAGAATGGCACATTAGGCAGACTGACACAGTAGGCAGAATGACACAGTAGGTAGAATGAAACAGTAGGCAGAATGACACAGTAGGCAGAAACACACAGTAAGCAGAATGACACAGTAGGTAGAATGATACAGTAGGCAGACTGATACAGTACGCAGAATGATACAGTAGGCAGAATGATACAGTAGGCAGAATGACACAGTAGGTAAAATGACTCAGTAGGCAGAATGACACAGTCGGCAGACTGATACAGTAGGCAGAATGACACAGTAGGCAGAAAGACACAGTAGGCAGAATGACACAGTAGGCAGAATGATTACAGTAAGTAGAATTAAACAGTAGGCAGAATGATACAGTAGTCAGAATGACACAGTAGGCAGAATGATACCGTAAGCAGAATGACACAGTAGGCAAAATGGCACAGTAGGCAGAATGATACAGTAGGCTGCATGACACAGTATGCAGAATGATACAGTAGGTAGAATGACACAGTAGGCAGAATGACACAGTAGGCAGAATGATACAGTACGCAGAATGATACAGTAGGCAGACTGAAACAGTAGGCAGAATGACACAGTAGGCAGAACGACACAGTAGGTAGAATGAAACAGTAGGCAGAATGACACAGTAGGCAGAAACACACAGTAAGCAGAATGACACAGTAGGTAGAATGATACAGTAGGCAGAATGATACACTAGGCAGAATGACACAGTAAGCAGAATGATACAGTAGGTAGAATGACACAGTAGGCAGAAAAACACAGTAAGCAGAATGACACAGTAGGTAGAATGATACAGTAGGCAGAATGATAGAGTAGGCAGAATGACACAGTAGGCAGAATGATACAGTAGGCAGAATGACACAGTAGGCAGAATGACACAGTAGGCAAAATGACACAGTAGGCAGAATGATACAGTAGGCAGAATTACACAGTAGTCAGAATGATACCGTAAGCAGAATTACACAGTAGGCAAAATGACACAGTAGGCAGAATGATACAGTAGGCTGCATGACACTGTAGGCAGAATGATACAGTAGGCAGAATGACACAGTAGGCAGAATGACACAATAGGCAGAATGATACAGTACGCAGAATGATACAGTAGGCAGAATGACACAGTAGGCAGAATGATACAGTAGGAAGAGTGACACAGTAGGCAGAATGACACAGTAGGCAGAGTGCCACAGTAGGCAGAGTGACACCATATGCAGAATGATACCATAAGCAGAATGACACAGTAGGCAAAATGACACAGTAGGCAGAATGATACAGTAGGAAGAGTGGCACAGTAGGCAGAATGACACAGTAGGCAGAGTGACACAGTAGGCAGAGTGACACAATAGGCAGAATGATACCATAAGCAGAATGACACAGTAGGCAAAATTACACAGTAGGCAGAATCATACAGTAGGCTGCATGACACAGTAGGCAGAATGATACAGTAGGCAGAATGACACAGTAGGCAGAATGATACAGTAGGCAGTTGACACAATAGGCAGAATGATACAGTAGGCAGAATGACACAGTACGCAGAATGACACAGTAGGCAGAATGATACAGTAGGCAGAATGACACAGTAGGTAGAATGATACAGTAGGCTGCATGACACAGTAGGCAGAATGATACAGTAGGCAGAATGATACCGTAAGCAGAATTACACAGTAGGCAAAATTACACAGTTGGCAGAATTACACAGTAGGCACAATGATACAGTAGTCAGAATGACATAGTAGACAGAATGACACAGTAGGCAGAATGATACAGTAGGCAAAATGACACAGTAGTCAGAATGATACCGTAAGCAGAATTACACAGTAGGCAAAATGACACAGTAGGCAGAATGATACAGTAGGCTGCATGACACAATAGGCAGAATGATACAGTAGGCAGAATGACACAGTAGACAGAATGACACAATAGGCAGAATGATACAGTACGCAGAATGATACAGTAGGCAGAATGATACAGTAGGCAGAATGACACAGTAGGCAGAATGACACAGTAGGCAGACTGATACAGTAGGCAGAATGACACAGTAGGCAGAATGATACAGTAGGAAGAGTGACACAGTAGGCAGAATGACACAGTAGGCAGAGTGACACAGTAGGCAGAGTGACACAATAGGCAGAATGATACCATAAGCAGAATGACACAGTAGGCAAAATGACACAGTAGGCAGAATGATACAGTAGGCTGCATGACACAGTAGGCAGAATGATACAGTAGGCAGAATGACACAGTAGGCAGAATGATACAGTAGGCAGTTGACACAATAGGCAAAATGATACAGTAGGCAGAATGACACAGTACGCAGAATGACACTGTAGGCAGAATGATACAGTAGGCAGAATGACACAGTACGTAGAATGATACAGTAGGCTGCATGACACAGTAGGCAGAATGATACAGTAGGCAGAATGATACCGTAAGCAGAATTACACAGTAGGCAAAATTACACAGTAGGCAGAATGACACAGTACGTAGAATGACACAGTAGGTAGAATGATACAGTACGCAGAATGATACAGTAGGCAGAATGATACAGTAGGCAGAATGACACAGTAGGCAGAATGACACAGTAGGCAGACTGTTACAGTAGGCAGAATGACACAGTAGGCAGAATGATACAGTAGGCAGAGTGACACAGTAGGCAGAATGATACAGTAGGCAGAATGACACAGTACGCAGAATGACACAGTAGGCAGAATGATACAGTAGGCAGAATGACACAGTAGGTAGAATGAAACAGTAGGCAGAATGACACAGTAGGCAGAAACACACAGTAAGCAGAATGACACAGTAGGTAGAATGATACAGAAGGCAGAACGATACACTAGGCAGAATGACACAGTAAGCAGAATGATACAGTAGGTAGAATGATACAGTAGGCAGAATGACACAGTAGGCAGAATGACACAGTAGGCAGACTGATACAGTAGGCAGAATGACACAGTAGGCAGAAAGACACAGTAAGCAGAATGACACAGTAGGTAGAATGATACAGTAGGCAGAATGATACAGTAGGCAGAATGACACAGTAGGCAGAATGATACAGTAGGCAGAATGACACAGTAGGCAGAATGACACAGTAGGCAAAATGACACAGTAGGCAGAATGATACAGTAGGCAGAATTACACAGTAGGCAGAATGGTACAGTAGTCAGAATGACACAGTAGACAGAATGACACAGTAGGCAGAATGATACAGTAGGCAAAATGACACAGTAGTCAGAATGATACCGTAAGCAGAATTACACAGTAGGCAAAATGACACAGTAGGCAGAATGATACAGTAGGCTGCATGACACAGTAGGCAGAATGATACAGTAGGCAGAATGACACAGTAGGCAGAATAACACAATAGGGAGAATGATACAGTACGCAGAATGATACAGTAGGCAGAATGATACAGTAGGCAGAATGACACAGTAGGCAGAATGACACAGTAGGCAGACTGATACAGTAGGCAGAATGACACAGTAGGCAGAATGATACCGTAGGAAGAGTGACACAGTAGGCAAAATGACACAGTAGGCAGAGTGACACAGTAGGCAGAGTGACACAATAGGCAGAATGATACCGTAAGCAGAATGACACAGTAGGCAAAATGACACAGTAGGCAGAATGATAAAGTAGGCTGCATGACACAGTAGGCAGAATGATACAGTAGGCAGAATGACACAGTAGGCAGAATGATACAGTAGGCAGTTGAGACATTAGGCAGAATGATACAGTAGGCAGAATGACACAGTACGCAGAATGACACAGTAGGCAGAATGATACAGTAGGCAGAATGACACAATAGGTAGAATGATACAGTAGGCTGCATGACACAGTAGGCAGAATGATACAGTAGGCAGAATGATACCATAAGCAGAATTACACAGTAGACAAAATTACACATTAGGCAGAATGACACAGTAGGCAGAATGACACAGTAGGTAGAATGAAACAGTAGGCAGAATGACACAGTAGGCAGAAACACACAGTAAGCAGAATGACACAGTAGGTAGAATGATACAGTAGGCAGAATGATACACTAGGCAGAATGACACAGTAAGCAGAATGATACAGTAGGTAGAATGACACAGTAGGCAGAAAAACACAGTAAGCAGAATGACACAGTAGGTAGAATGATACAGTAGGCAGAATGATAGAGTAGGCAGAATGACACAGTAGGCAGAATGATACAGTAGGCAGAATGACACAGTAGGCAGAATGACACAGTAGGCAAAATGACACAGTAGGCAGAATGATACAGTAGGCAGAATTACACAGTAGGCACAATGATACAGTAGTCAGAATGACACAGTAGACAGAATGACACAGTAGGCAGAATGATACAGTAGGCAAAATGACACAGTTGTCAGAATGATACCGTAAGCAGAATTACACAGTAGGCAAAATGACACAGTAGGCAGAATGATACAGTAGGCTGCATGACACAGTAGGCAGAATGATACAGTAGGCAGAATGACACAGTAGGCAGAATGACACAATAGGCAGAATGATACAGTACGCAGAATGATACAGTAGGCAGAATGACACAGTAGGCAGAATGATACAGTAGGAAGAGTGACACAGTAGGCAGAATGACACAGTAGGCAGAGTGACACAGTAGGCAGAGTGACACAATAAGCAGAATGATACCATAAGCAGAATGACACAGTAGGCAAAATGACACAGTAGGCAGAATGATACAGTAGGCTGCATGACACAGTAGGCAGAATGATACAGTAGGCAGAATGACACAGTAGGCAGAATGATACAGTAGGCAGTTGACACAATAGGCAGAATGATACAGTAGGCAGAATGACACAGTACGCAGAATGACACAGTAGGCAGAATGATACAGTAGGCAGAATGACACAGTAGGTAGAATGATACAGTAGGCTGCATGACACAGTAGGCAGAATGATACAGTAGGCAGAATGATACCGTAAGCAGAATTACACAGTAGGCAAAATTACACAGTAGGCAGAATGACACAGTACGCAGAATGACACAGTAGGTAGAATGATACAGTACGCAGAATGATACAGTAGGCAGAATGATACAGTAGGCAGAATGACACAGTAGGCAGAATGACACAGTAGGCAGACTGATACAGTAGGCAGAATGACACAGTAGGCAGAATGATACAGTAGGAAGAGTGGCACAGTAGGCAGAATGACACAGTAGGCAGAGTGACACAGTAGGCAGAGTGACACAATAGGCAGAATGATACCATAAGCAGAATGACACAGTAGGCAAAATGACACAGTAGGCAGAATGATACAGTAGGCTGCATGACACAGTAGGCAGAATGATACAGTAGGCAGAATGACACAGTAGGCAGAATGATACAGTAGGCAGTTGACACAATAGGCAGAATGATACAGTAGGCAGAATGACACAATACGCAGAATGACACAGTAGGCAGAATGATACAGTAGGCAGAATGACACAGTAGGTAGAATGATACAGTAGGCTGCATGACACAGTAGGCAGAATGATACAGTAGGCAGAATGATACCGTAAGCAGAATTACACAGTAGGCAAAATTACACAGTAGGCAGAATGACACAGTAGGCACAATGATACAGTAGTCAGAATGACACAGTAGACAGAATGACACAGTAGGCAGAATGATACAGTAGGCAAAATGACACAGTAGTCAGAATGATACCGTAAGCAGAATTACACAGAAGGCAAAATGACACAGTAGGCAGAATGATACAGTAGGCTGCATGACACAATAGGCAGAATGATACAGTAGGCAGAATGACACAGTAGACAGAATGACACAATAGGCAGAATGATACAGTACGCAGAATGATACAGTAGGCAGAATGATACAGTAGGCAGAATTACACAGTAGGCAGAATGACACAGTACGCAGAATGACACAGTAGGTAGAATGATACAGTACGCAGAATGATACAGTAGGCAGAATGATACAGTAGGCAGAATGACACAGTAGGCAGAATGACACAGTAGGCAGACTGTTACAGTAGGCAGAATGACACAGTAGGCAGAATGATACAGTAGGCAGAGTGACACAGTAGGCAGAATGATACAGTAGGCAGAATGACACAGTACGCAGAATGACACAGTAGGCAGTATGATACAGTAGGCAGAATGATACAGTAGGTAGAATGAAACAGTAGGCAGAATGACACAGTAGGCAGAAACACACAGTAAGCAGAATGACACAGTAGGTAGAATGATACAGAAGGCAGAACGATACACTAGGCAGAATGACACAGTAAGCAGAATGATACAGTAGGTAGAATGATACAGTAGGCAGAATGACACAGTAGGCAGAATGACACAGTAGGCAGACTGATACAGTAGGCAGAATGACACAGTAGGCAGAAAGACACAGTAAGCAGAATGACACAGTAGGTAGAATGATACAGTAGGCAGAATGATACAGTAGGCAGAATGACACAGTAGGCAGAATGATACAGTAGGCAGAATGACACAGTAGCCAGAATGACACAGTAGGCAAAATGACACAGTAGGCAGAATGATACAGTAGGCAGAATTACACAGTAGGCAGAATGATACAGTAGTCAGAATGACACAGTAGACAGAATGACACAGTAGGCAGAATGATACAGTAGGCAAAATGACACAGTAGTCAGAATGATACCGTAAGCAGAATTACACAGTAGGCAAAATGACACAGTAGGCAGAATGATACAGTAGGCTGCATGACACAGTAGGCAGAATGATACAGTAGGCAGAATGACACAGTAGGCAGAATAACACAATAGGGAGAATGATACAGTACGCAGAATGATACAGTAGGCAGAATGATACAGTAGGCAGAATGACACAGTAGGCAGAATGACACAGTAGGCAGACTGATACAGTAGGCAGAATGACACAGTAGGCAGAATGATACCGTAGGAAGAGTGACACAGTAGGCAAAATGACACAGTAGGCAGAGTGACACAGTAGGCAGAGTGACACAATAGGCAGAATGATACCGTAAGCAGAATGACACAGTAGGCAAAATGACACAGTAGGCAGAATGATACAGTAGGCTGCATGACACAGTAGGCAGAATGATACAGTAGGCAGAATGACACAGTAGGCAGAATGATACAGTAGGCAGTTGACACATTAGGCAGAATGATACAGTAGGCAGAATGACACAGTACGCAGAATGACACAGTAGGCAGAATAATACAGTAGGCAGAATGACACAATAGGTAGAATGATACAGTAGGCTGCATGACACAGTAGGCAGAATGATACAGTAGGCAGAATGATACAGTAGGCAGAATGACACAGTAGACAGAATGACACAGTAGGCAGAATGATACAGTAGGCAAAATGAAACAGTAGTCAGAATGATACCGTAAGCAGAATTACACAGTAGGCAAAATGACACAGTAGGCAGAATGATACAGTAGGCTGCATGACACAGTAGGCAGAATGATACAGTAGGCTGCATGACACAGTAGGCAGAATGACACAGTAGGCAGACTGATACAGTAGGCAGAATGACACAGTAGGCAGAATGATACCGTAGGAAGAGTGACACAGTAGGCAAAATGACACAGTAGGCAGAGTGACACAGTAGGCAGAGTGACACATTAGGCAGAATGATACCGTAAGCAGAATGACACAGTAGGCAAAATGACACAGTAGGCAGAATGATACAGTAGGCTGCATGACACAGTAGGCAGAATGATACGGTAGGCAGAATGACACAGTAGGCAGAATGATACAGTAGGCAGAATGACACAGTACGCAGAATGACACAGTAGGCAAAATGACACAGTAGGCAGAATGATACAGTAGGCTGCATGACACAGTAGGCAGAATGATACAGTAGGCAGAATGACACAGTAGGCAGAATGATACAGTAGGCAGTTGACACATTAGGCAGAATGATACAGTAGGCAGAATGACACAGTACGCAGAATGACACAGTAGGCAGAATGATACAGTAGGCAGAATGACACAATAGGTAGAATGATACAGTAGGCTGCATGACACAGTACGCAGAATGATACAGTAGGCAGAATGATACAGTAGGCAGAATTACACAGTAGGCAGAATGACACAGTACGCAGAATGACACAGTAGGTAGAATGATACAGTACGCAGAATGATACAGTAGGCAGAATGATACAGTAGGCAGAATGACACAGTAGGCAGAATGACACAGTAGGCAGACTGTTACAGTAGGCAGAATGACACAGTAGGCAGAATGATACAGTAGGCAGAGTGACACAGTAGGCAGAATGATACAGTAGGCAGAATGACACAGTACGCAGAATGACACAGTAGGCAGTATGATACAGTAGGCAGAATGATACAGTAGGTAGAATGAAACAGTAGGCAGAATGACACAGTAGGCAGAAACACACAGTAAGCAGAATGACACAGTAGGTAGAATGATACAGAAGGCAGAACGATACACTAGGCAGAATGACACAGTAAGCAGAATGATACAGTAGGTAGAATGATACAGTAGGCAGAATGACACAGTAGGCAGAATGACACAGTAGGCAGACTGATACAGTAGGCAGAATGACACAGTAGGCAGAAAGACACAGTAAGCAGAATGACACAGTAGGTAGAATGATACAGTAGGCAGAATGATACAGTAGGCAGAATGACACAGTAGGCAGAATGATACAGTAGGCAGAATGACACAGTAGCCAGAATGACACAGTAGGCAAAATGACACAGTAGGCAGAATGATACAGTAGGCAGAATTACACAGTAGGCAGAATGATACAGTAGTCAGAATGACACAGTAGACAGAATGACACAGTAGGCAGAATGATACAGTAGGCAAAATGACACAGTAGTCAGAATGATACCGTAAGCAGAATTACACAGTAGGCAAAATGACACAGTAGGCAGAATGATACAGTAGGCTGCATGACACAGTAGGCAGAATGATACAGTAGGCAGAATGACACAATAGGGAGAATGATACAGTACGCAGAATGATACAGTAGGCAGAATGATACAGTAGGCAGAATGACACAGTAGGCAGAATGACACAGTAGGCAGACTGATACAGTAGGCAGAATGACACAGTAGGCAGAATGATACCGTAGGAAGAGTGACACAGTAGGCAAAATGACACAGTAGGCAGAGTGACACAGTAGGCAGAGTGACACAATAGGCAGAATGATACCGTAAGCAGAATGACACAGTAGGCAAAATGACACAGTAGGCAGAATGATACAGTAGGCTGCATGACACAGTAGGCAGAATGATACAGTAGGCAGAATGACACAGTAGGCAGAATGATACAGTAGGCAGTTGACACATTAGGCAGAATGATACAGTAGGCAGAATGACACAGTACGCAGAATGACACAGTAGGCAGAATGATACAGTAGGCAGAATGACACAATAGGTAGAATGATACAGTAGGCTGCATGACACAGTAGGCAGAATGATACAGTAGGCAGAATGATACAGTAGGCAGAATGACACAGTAGACAGAATGACACAGTAGGCAGAATGATACAGTAGGCAAAATGAAACAGTAGTCAGAATGATACCGTAAGCAGAATTACACAGTAGGCAAAATGACACAGTAGGCAGAATGATACAGTAGGCTGCATGACACAGTAGGCAGAATGATACAGTAGGCTGCATGACACAGTAGGCAGAATGATACAGTAGGCAGAATGACACAGTAGGCAGAATGACACAGTAGGCAGACTGATACAGTAGGCAGAATGACACAGTAGGCAGAATGATACCGTAGGAAGAGTGACACAGTAGGCAAAATGACACAGTAGGCAGAGTGACACAGTAGGCAGAGTGACACATTAGGCAGAATGATACCGTAAGCAGAATGACACAGTAGGCAAAATGACACAGTAGGCAGAATGATACAGTAGGCTGCATGACACAGTAGGCAGAATGATACGGTAGGCAGAATGATACAGTAGGCAGAATGATACAGTAGGCAGAATGACACAGTACGCAGAATGACACAGTAGGCAAAATGACACAGTAGGCAGAATGATACAGTAGGCTGCATGACACAGTAGGCAGAATGATACAGTAGGCAGAATGACACAGTAGGCAGAATGATACAGTAGGCAGTTGACACATTAGGCAGAATGATACAGTAGGCAGAATGACACAGTACGCAGAATGACACAGTAGGCAGAATGATACAGTAGGCAGAATGACACAATAGGTAGAATGATACAGTAGGCTGCATGACACAGTAGGCAGAATGATACAGTAGGCAGAATGATACAGTAGGCAGAATGACACAGTAGACAGAATGACACAGTAGGCAGAATGATACAGTAGGCAAAATGAAACAGTAGTCAGAATGATACCGTAAGCAGAATTACACAGTAGGAAAAATGACACAGTAGGCAGAATGATACAGTAGGCTGCATGACACAGTAGGCAGAATGATACAGTAGGCTGCATGACACAGTAGGCAGAATGATGCAGTAGGCAGAATGACACAGTAGGCAGAATGACACAGTAGGCAGACTGATACAGTAGGCAGAATGACACAGTAGGCAGAATGATACCGTAGGAAGAGTGACACAGTAGGCAAAATGACACAGTAGGCAGAGTGACACAGTAGGCAGAGTGACACAATAGGCAGAATGATACCGTAAGCAGAATGACACAGTAGGCAAAATGACACAGTAGGCAGAATGATACAGTAGGCTGCATGACACAGTAGGCAGAATGATACGGTAGGCAGAATGACACAGTAGGCAGAATGATACAGTAGGCAGTTGACACATTAGGCAGAATGATACAGTAGGCAGAATGACACAGTACGCAGAATGACACAGTAGGCAGAATGATACAGTAGGCAGAATGACACAATAGGTAGAATGATACAGTGGCTGCATGACACAGTAGGCAGAATGATACAGTAGGCAGAATGATACCATAAGCAGAATTACACAGTAGGCAAAATTACACATTAGGTAGAATGAAACAGTAGGCAGAATGACACAGTAGGCAGAAACACACAGTAAGCAGAATGACACAGTAGGTAGAATGATACAGTAGGCAGAATGACACAGTAAGCAGAATGATACAGTAGGTAGAATGACACAGTAGGTAGAATGATACAGTAGGCAGAATGATAGAGTAGGCAGAATGAAACAGTAGGCAGAATGATACAGTAGGCAGAATGACACAGTAGGCAGAATGACACAGTAGGCAAAATGACACAGTAGGCAGAATGATACAGTAGGCAGAATTACACAGTAGGCACAATGATACAGTAGTCAGAATGACACAGTAGACAGAATGACACAGTAGGCAGAATGATACAGTAGGCAAAATGACACAGTAGTCAGAATGATACCGTAAGCAGAATTACACAGTAGGCAAAATGACACAGTAGGCAGAATGATACAGTAGGCTGCATGACACAGTAGGCAGAATGATACAGTAGGCAGAATGACACAGTAGGCAGAATGACACAATAGGCAGAATGATACAGTACGCAGAATGATACAGTAGGCAGAATGACACAGTAGGCAGAATGATACAGTAGGAAGAGTGACACAGTAGGCAGAATGACACAGTAGGCAGAGTGACACAGTAGGCAGAGTGACACAATAGGCAGAATGATACCATAAGCAGAATGACACAGTAGGCAAAATGACACAGTAGGCAGAATGATACAGTAGGCTGCATGACACAGTAGGCAGAATGATACAGTAGGCAGAATGACACAGTAGGCAGAATGATACAGTAGGCAGTTGACACAATAGGCAGAATGATACAGTAGGCAGAATGACACAGTACGCAGAATGACACAAAAGGCAGAATGATACAGTAGGCAGAATGACACAGTAGGTAGAATGATACAGTAGGCTGCATGACACAGTAGGCAGAATGATACAGTAGGCAGAATGATACCGTAAGCAGAATTACACAGTAGGCAAAATTACACAGTAGGCAGAATGACACAGTACGCAGAATGACACAGTAGGCAGAATGATACAGTAGGCAGAATGACACAGTAGGCAGACTGATACAGTAGGCAGAATGACACAGTAGGCAGAATGATACAGTAGGAAGAGTGGCACAGTAGGCAGAATGACACAGTAGGCAGAGTGACACAGTAGGCAGAGTGACACAATAGGCAGAATGATACCGTAAGCAGAATGACACAGTAGGCAAAATGACACAGTAGGCAGAATGATACAGTAGGCTGCATGACACAGTAGGCAGAATGATAAAGTAGGCAGAATGACACAGTAGGCAGAATGATACAGTAGGCAGTTGACACAATAGGCAGAATGATACAGTAGGCAGAATGACACAGTACGCAGAATGACACAGTAGGCAGAATGATACAGTAGGCAGAATGACACAGTAGGTAGAATGATACAGTAGGCTGCATGACACAGTAGGCAGAATGATACAGTAGGCAGAATGATACCGTAAGCAGAATTACACAGTAGGCAAAATTACACAGTAGGCAGAATTACACAGTAGGCACAATGATACAGTAGTCAGAATGACACAGTAGACAGAATGACACAGTAGGCAGAATGATACAGTAGGCAAAATGACACAGTAGTCAGAATGATACCGTAAGCAGAATTACACAGTAGGCAAAATGACACAGTAGGCAGAATGATACAGTAGGCTGCATGACACAATAGGCAGAATGATACAGTAGGCAGAATGACACAGTAGACAGAATGACACAATAGGCAGAATGATACAGTACGCAGAATGATACAGTAGGCAGAATGATACAGTAGGCAGAATTACACAGTAGGCAGAATGACACAGTAGGCAGACTGATACAGTAGGCAGAATGACACAGTAGGCAGAATGATACAGTAGGAAGAGTGACACAGTAGGCAGAATGACACAGTAGGCAGAGTGACACAGTAGGCAGAGTGACACAATAGGCAGAATGATACCATAAGCAGAATGACACAGTAGGCAAAATGACACAGTAGGCAGAATGATACAGTAGGCTGCATGACACAGTAGGCAGAATGATACAGTAGGCAGAATGACACAGTAGGCAGAATGATACAGTAGGCAGTTGACACAATAGGCAGAATGATACAGTAGGCAGAATGACACAGTACGCAGAATGACACTGTAGGCAGAATGATACAGTAGGCAGAATGACACAGTACGTAGAATGATACAGTAGGCTGCATGACACAGTAGGCAGAATGATACAGTAGGCAGAATGATACCGTAAGCAGAATTACACAGTAGGCAAAATTACACAGTAGGCAGAATGACACAGTACGCAGAATGACACAGTAGGTAGAATGATACAGTACGCAGAATGATACAGTAGGCAGAATGATACAGTAGGCAGAATGACACAGTAGGCAGAATGACACAGTAGGCAGACTGTTACAGTAGGCAGAATGACACAGTAGGCAGAATGATACAGTAGGCAGAGTGACACAGTAGGCAGAATGATACAGTAGGCAGAATGACACAGTACGCAGAATGACACAGTAGGCAGAATGATACAGTAGGCAGAATGATACAGTAGGCAGAATGATACAGTAGGCAGAATGACACAGTACGCAGAATGACACAGTAGGCAGAAACACACAGTAAGCAGAATGACACAGTAGGTAGAATGATACAGAAGGCAGAACGATACACTAGGCAGAATGACACAGTAAGCAGAATGATACAGTAGGTAGAATGATACAGTAGGCAGAATGACACAGTAGGCAGAATGACACAGTAGGCAGACTGAAACAGTAGGCAGAATGACACAGTAGGCAGAAAGACACAGTAAGCAGAATGACACAGTAGGTAGAATGATACAGTAGGCAGAATGATACAGTAGGCAGAATGACACAGTAGGCAGAATGATACAGTAGGCAGAATGACACAGTAGGCAGAATGACACAGTAGGCAAAATGACACAGTAGGCAGAATGATACAGTAGGCAGAATTACACAGTAGGCAGAATGATACAGTAGTCAGAATGACACAGTAGACAGAATGACACAGTAGGCAGAATGATACAGTAGGCAAAATGACACAGTAGTCAGAATGATACCGTAAGCAGAATTACACAGTAGGCAAAATGACACAGTAGGCAGAATGATACAGTAGGCTGCATGACACAGTAGGCAGAATGATACAGTAGGCAGAATGACACAGTAGGCAGAATAACACAATAGGGAGAATGATACAGTACGCAGAATGATACAGTAGGCAGAATGATACAGTAGGCAGAATGACACAGTAGGCAGAATGACACAGTAGGCAGACTGATACAGTAGGCAGAATGACACAGTAGGCAGAATGATACAGTAGGAAGAGTGACACAGTAGGCAAAATGACACAGTAGGCAGAGTGACACAGTAGGCAGAGTGACACAATAGGCAGAATGATACCGTAAGCAGAATGACACAGTAGGCAAAATGACACAGTAGGCAGAATGATACAGTAGGCTGCATGACACAGTAGGCAGAATGATACAGTAGGCAGAATGACACAGTAGGCAGAATGATACAGTAGGCAGTTGACACATTAGGCAGAATGATACAGTAGGCAGAATGACACAGTATGCAGAATGACACAGTAGGCAGAATGATACAGTAGGCAGAATGACACAATAGGTAGAATGATACAGTAGGCTGCATGACACAGTAGGCAGAATGATACAGTAGGCAGAATGATACCATAAGCAGAATTACACAGTAGGCAAAATTACACAGTAGGCAGAATGACACAGTACGCAGAATGACACAGTAGGTAGAATGATACAGTACGCAGAATGATACAGTAGGCAGAAGGATACAGTAGGCATAATGATACAGTAGGCAGAATGACACAGTAGGCAGTCTGTTACAGTAGGCAGAATGACACAGTAGGCAGAATGATACAGTAGGCAGAGTGACACAGTAGGCAGAATGATACAGTAGGCAGAATGACACAGTACGCAGAATGACACAGTAGGCAGAATGATACAGTAGGCAGAATGACACAGTAGGTAGAATGACTCAGTAGGCAGAATGATACAGTAGGCAGAACGACACAGTAGGTAGAATGACACAGTAGGCAAAATGGCACAGTAAGCAGAATGACACAGTTGGCAGAATGATACAGTAGGCAAAACGACACAGTAGGCAGAATGATACCGTAAGCAGAATTACACAGTAGGCAAAATGACACTGTAGGCAGAATGATACAGTAGGAAGAGTGACACAGTAGGCAGAATGACACAGTAGGCAGAGTGACACAGTAGGCAGAGTGACACAATAGGCAGAATGATACCATAAGCAGAATGACACAGTAGGCAAAATGACACAGTAGGCAGAATGATACAGTAGGCTGCATGACACAGTAGGCAGAATGATACAGTAGGCAGAATGACACAGTAGGCAGAATGATACAGTAGGCAGTTGACACAATAGGCAGAATGATACAGTAGGCAGAATGACACAGTACGCAGAATGACACTGTAGGCAGAATGATACAGTAGGCAGAATGACACAGTATGTAGAATTATACAGTAGGCTGCATGACACAGTAGGCAGAATGATACAGTAGGCAGAATGATACCGTAAGCAGAATTACACAGTAGGCAAAATTACACAGTAGGCAGAATGACACAGTACGCAGAATGACACAGTAGGTAGAATGATACAGTACGCAGAATGATACAGTAGGCAGAATAATACAGTAGGCAGAATGACACAGTAGGCAGAATGACACAGTAGGCAGACTGTTACAGTAGGCAGAATGACACAGTAGGCAGAATGATACAGTAGGCAGAGTGACACAGTAGGCAGAATGATACAGTAGGCAGAATGACACAGTACGCAGAATGACACAGTAGGCAGAATGATACAGTAGGCAGAATGATACAGTAGGCAGAATGATACAGTAGGCAGAATGACACAGTACGCAGAATGACACAGTAGGCAGAAACACACAGTAAGCAGAATGACACAGTAGGTAGAATGATACAGAAGGCAGAACGATACACTAGGCAGAATGACACAGTAAGCAGAATGATACAGTAGGTAGAATGATACAGTAGGCAGAATGACACAGTAGGCAGAATGACACAGTAGGCAGACTGATACAGTAGGCAGAATGACACAGTAGGCAGAAAGACACAGTAAGCAGAATGACACAGTAGGTAGAATGATACAGTAGGCAGAATGATACAGTAGGCAGAATGACACAGTAGGCAGAATGATACAGTAGGCAGAATGACACAGTAGGCAGAATGACACAGTAGGCAAAATGACACAGTAGGCAGAATGATACAGTAGGCAGAATTACACAGTAGGCAGAATGATACAGTAGTCAGAATGACACAGTAGACAGAATGACACAGTAGGCAGAATGATACAGTAGGCAAAATGACACAGTAGTCAGAATGATACCGTAAGCAGAATTACACAGTAGGCAAAATGACACAGTAGGCAGAATGATACAGTAGGCTGCATGACACAGTAGGCAGAATGATACAGTAGGCAGAATGACACAGTAGGCAGAATAACACAATAGGGAGAATGATACAGTACGCAGAATGATACAGTAGGCAGAATGATACAGTAGGCAGAATGACACAGTAGGCAGAATGACACAGTAGGCAGACTGATACAGTAGGCAGAATGACACAGTAGGCAGAATGATACAGTAGGAAGAGTGACACAGTAGGCAAAATGACACAGTAGGCAGAATGATACAGTAGGCAGAATGACACAGTAGGCTGCATGACACAGTAGGCAGAATGATACAGTAGGCAGAATGACACAGTAGGCAGAATGATACAGTAGGCAGTTGACACATTAGGCAGAATGATACAGTAGGCAGAATGACACAGTACGCAGAATGACACAGTAGGCAGAATGATACAGTAGGCAGAATGACACAATAGGTAGAATGATACAGTAGGCTGCATGACACAGTAGGCAGAATGATACAGTAGGCAGAATGATACCATAAGCAGAATTACACAGTAGGCAAAATTACACAGTAGGCAGAATGACACAGTACGCAGAATGACACAGTAGGTAGAATGATACAGTACGCAGAATGATACAGTAGGCAAAATGATACAGTAGGCATAATGATACAGTAGGCAGAATGACACAGTAGGCAGTCTGTTACAGTAGGCAGAATGACACAGTAGGCAGAATGATACAGTAGGCAGAGTGACACAGTAGGCAGAATGATACAGTAGGCAGAATGACACAGTACGCAGAATGACACAGTAGGCAGAATGATACAGTAGGCAGAATGACACAGTAGGTAGAATGACTCAGGAGGCAGAATGATACAGTAGGCAGAACGACACAGTAGGTAGAATGACACAGTAGGCAGAATGGCACAGTAAGCAGAATGACACAGTTGGCAGAATGATACAGTAGGCAAAACGACACAGTAGGCAGAATGATACCGTAAGCAGAATTACACAGTAGGCAAAATGACACTGTAGGCAGAATGATACAGTAGGCTGCATGACACAGTAGGCAGAATGATACAGTAGGCAGAATGACACAGTAGGCAGAATGACAAAGTAGGCAGAATGGCACAGTAAGCAGAATGACACAGTTGGCAGAATGATACAGTAGGCAAAATGACACAGTAGGCAGAATGATACCGTAAGCAGAATTACACAGTAGGCAAAATGACACAGTAGGCAGAATGATACAGTAGGCTGCATGACACAGTAGGCAGAATGATACAGTAGGCAGAATGACACAGTAGGCAGAATGATACAGTAGGCAGATGACACAATAGGCAGAATGATACAGTAGGCAGAATGACACAGTACGCAGAATCACACCGTAGGCAGAATGATACAGTAGGCAGAATGAGACAGTAGGTAGAATGACTCAGTAGGCAGAATGATACAGTAGGCAGAATGACACAGTAGGCAGAATAACACAGTAGGCAGAATGATACAGTAAGCAGAATGACACAGTAGGCAGAATGACACAATAGGCAGAAAGGCACAGTAAGCAGATTGACACAGTAGGTAGAATGATAAACTAGGCAGAATGACACAGTAGGCAGAATGACACAGTAGGCAGAAAGACACAGTAAGCAGAATGACACAGTAGGTAGAATGATACAGTAGGCAGAATGATACAGTAGGCAGAATGACACAGTAGACAGAATGACACAGTAGGCAGAATGACACAGTAGGCAAAATTACACAGTAGGCAGAATGATACAGTAGGCAGAATTACACAGTAGGCAGAATGATACAGTAGTCAGATTGACACAGTAGACAGAATGACACAGTAGGCAGAATGATACAGTAGGCAGAATGGCACTGTAAGCAGAATGACACAGTTGGCAGAATGATACAGTAGGCAAAATGACACATTAGGCAGAATGCTACCATAAGCAGAATGACACAGTAGGCAAAATGAAACAGTAGGCAGAATGATACAGTAGGCAGAATGACACAGTAGGAAGAATGACACAGTAGGCAGAATGATACAGTACGCAGAATGATACAGTAGGCAGAATGATACTGTAGGCAGAATGACACAGTAGGCAGAACGACACAGTAAGCAGAATGACACAGTAGGTAGAATGATACAGTAGGCAGAATGATACAGTAGGCAGAGTGACACAGTAGGCAGAAAGGCACAGTAAGAAGATTGACACAGTAGGTAGAATGATACAGTAGGCAGAATGATACAGTAGGCAGAATGACACAGAATGCATAATGACGCAGTCGGGAGAATGACACAGTAGGCAGAATGATACAGTAAGCAGAATGTCACAGTAGGCAGAAAGACACAGTAGGCAGAATGATACAGTATGCAGAATGACACAGTAGGCAGAGTGACACAGTAGGCAGAATGATACAGTAGGCAGAATGACACAGTAGGTAGAATGATACAGTAGGCTGCATGACACAGTAGAAAGAATGATACAGTAGGCAGAATGATACCATAAGCAGAATTACACAGTAGGCAAAATTACACAGTAGGCAGAATGACACAGTACGCAGAATGACACAGTAGGTAGAATGATACAGTACGCAGAATGATACAGTAGACAGAATGATACAGTAGGCAGAATGACACAGTAGGCAGAATGACACAGTAGGCAGACTGTTACAGTAGGCAGAATGACACAGAAGGCAGAATGATACAGTAGGCAGAGTGACACAGTAGGCAGAATGATACAGTAGGAAGAATGACACAGTACGCAGAATGACACGTAGGCAGAATGATACAGTAGGCAGAATGGCACAGTAGGTAGAATGACTCAGTAGGCAGAATGATACAGTAGGCAGAACGACACAGTAGGTAGAATGACACAGTAGGCAGAATGGCACAGTAAGCAGAATGACACAGTTGGCAGAATGATACAGTAGGCAAAATGACACAGTAGGCAGAATGATACCGTAAGCAGAATTACACAGTAGGCAAAATGACACAGTAGGCAGAATGATACAGTAGGCTGCATGACACAGTAGGCAGAATGATACAGTAGGCAGAATGACACAGTAGGCAGAATGACAAAGTAGGCAGAATGGCACAGTAAGCAGAATGACACAGTTGGCAGAATGATACAGTAGGCAAAATGACACAGTAGGCAGAATGATACCGTAAGCAGAATTACACAGTAGGCAAAATGACACAGTAGGCAGAATGATACAGTAGGCTGCATGACACAGTAGGCAGAATGATACAGTAGGCAGAATGACACAGTAGGCAGAATGATACAGTAGGCAGATGACACAATAGGCAGAATGATACGGTAGGCAGAATGACACAGTACGCAGAATCACACAGTAGGCAGAATGATACAGTAGGCAGAATGACACAGTAGGTAGAATGACTCAGTAGGCAGAATGATACAGTAGGCAGAATGACACAGTAGGCAGAATGACACAGTAGGTAGAATGATACAGTAAGCAGAATGACACAGTAGGCAGAATGACACAATAGGCAGAAAGGCACAGTAAGCAGATTGACACAGTAGGTAGAATGATACACTAGGCAGAATGACACAGTAGGCAGAATGACACAGTAGGCAGAAAGACACAGTAAGCAGAATGACACAGTAGGTAGAATGATACAGTAGGCAGAATGATACAGTAGGCAGAATGACACAGTAGACAGAATGACACAGTAGGCAGAATGACACAGTAGGCAAAATTACACAGTAGGCAGAATGATACAGTAGGCAGAATTACACAGTAGGCAGAATGATACAGTAGTCAGAATGACACAGTAGACAGAATGACACAGTAGGCAGAATGATACAGTAGGCAGAATGGCACTGTAAGCAGAATGACACAGTTTGCAGAATGATACAGTAGGCAAAATGACACATTAGGCAGAATGCTACCGTAAGCAGAATGACACAGTAGGCAAAATGAAACAGTAGGCAGAATGATACAGTAGGCAGAATGACACAGTAGGCAGAATGATACCGTAAGCAGAATTACACAGTAGGCAAAATGACACAGTACGCAGAATGATACAGTAGGCTGCATGACACAGTAGGCAGAATGATACAGTAGGCAGAATGACACAGTAGGCAGAATGATACAGTAGGCAGATGACACAATAGGCAGAATGATACAGTAGGCAGAATGACACAGTACGCAGAATCACACAGTAGGCAGAATGATATAGTAGGCAGAATGACACAGTAGGTAGAATGACTCAGTAGGCAGAATGATACAGTAGGCAGAATGACACAGTAGGCAGAATAACACAGTAGGTAGAATGATACAGTAAGCAGAATGACACAGTAGGCAGAATGACACAGTAGGCAGAAAGACACAGTAAGCAGAATGACACAGTAGGTAGAATGATACAGTAGGCAGAATGATACAGTAGGCAGAATGACACAGTAGACAGAATGACACAGTAGGCAGAATGACACAATAGGCAAAATTACACAGTAGGCAGAATGATACAGTATGCAGAATTACACAGTAGGCAGAATGATACAGTAGTCAGAATGGCACAGTAGACAGAATGACACAGTAGGCAGAATGATACAGTAGGCAGAATGGAACTGTAAGCAGAATGACACAGTTGGCAGAATGATACAGTAGGCAAAATGACACATTAGGCAGAATGCTACCGTAAGCAGAATGACACAGTAGGCAAAATGAAACAGTAGGCAGAATGATACAGTAGGCAGAATGAAATAGTAGGCAGAATGACACAGTAGACAGAATGATACAGTACGCAGAATGATACAGTAGGCAGAATGATACTGTAGGCAGAATGACACAGTAGGCAGAACGACACAGTAAGCAGAATGACACAGTAGGTAGAATAATACAGTAGGCAGAATGATACAGTAGGCAGAGTGACACAGTAGGCAGAAAGGCACAGTAAGAAGATTGACACAGTAGGTAGAATGATACAGTAGGCAGAATGATACAGTAGGCAGAATGACACAGAATGCATAATGACGCAGTCGGGAGAATGACACAGTAGGCAGAATGATACAGTAAGCAAAATGACACAGTAGGCAGAATGACACAGTACGCAGAATGATACAGTAGGCAGAATGACACAGTATGCAGAATGACACAGTAGGCAGAGTGACACAGTAGGCAGAATGATACAGTGGTCAGAATAACACAGTAGACAGAATGACACAGTAGGCAGAATGATACAGTAGGCAGAATGGCACTGTTAGCAGAATGACACAGTTGGCAGAATGATACAGTAGGCAGAATGACACAGTAGGCAGAATGACACAGTAGGCAGAATGATACAGTACCAGAATGATACAGTAGGCAGAATGACACAGTAGGCAGAATGACACAGTAGGCAGAATGACACAGTAGGTAGAATGATACAGTAAGCAGAATGACACAGTAGGCAGAATGACACAATAGGCAGAAAGGCACAGTAAGCAGATTGACACAGTAGGTAGAATGATACACTAGGCAGAATGACACAGTAGGCAGAATGACACAGTAGGCAGAAAGACACAGTAAGCAGAATGACACAGTAGGTAGAATGATACAGTAGGCAGAATGATACAGTAGGCAGAATGACACAGTAGACAGAATGACACAGTAGGCAGAATGACACAGTAGGCAAAATTACACAGTAGGCAGAATGATACAGTAGGCAGAATTACACAGTAGGCAGAATGATACAGTAGTCAGAATGACACAGTAGACAGAATGACACAGTAGGCAGAATGATACAGTAGGCAGAATGGCACTGTAAGCAGAATGACACAGTTGGCAGAATGATACAGTAGGCAAAATGACACATTAGGCAGAATGCTACCGTAAGCAGAATGACACAGTAGGCAAAATGAAACAGTAGGCAGAATGATACAGTAGGCAGAATGACACAGTAGGCAGAATGACACAGTAGACAGAATGATACAGTACGCAGAATGATACAGTAGGCAGAATGATACTGTAGGCAGAATGACACAGTAGGCAGAACGACACAGTAAGCAGAATGACACAGTAGGCAGAATGACACAGAATGCATAATGACGCAGTCGGGAGAATGACACAGTAGGCAGAATGATACAGTAAGCAAAATGACACAGTAGGCAGAATGACACAGTACGCAGAATGATACAGTAGGCAGAATGACACAGTATGCAGAATGACACAGTAGGCAGAGTGACTCAGTAGGCAGAATGATACAGTGGTCAGAATGACACAGTAGACAGAATGACACAGTAGGCAGAATGATACAGTAGGCAGAATGGCACTGTTAGCAGAATGACACAGTTGGCAGAATGATACAGTAGGCAGAATGACACAGTAGGCAGAATGACACAGTAGGCAGAATGATACAGTACCAGAATGATACAGTAGGCAGAATGATACTGTAGGCAGAATGACACAGTAGGCAGAACGACACAGTAAGCAGAATGACACAGTAGGTAGAATGATACAGTAGGCAGAATGATACAGTAGGCAGAGTGACACAGTAGGCAGAATTACACAGTAGGCAGAGTGACACAGTCGGCAGAGTGACGCAATAGGCAGAATGATACAGTAGGCAGAATGACACAGTAGGCAGAATGGCACAGTAGGCTGAAAGGCACAGTAAGAAGATTGACACAGTAGGTAGAATGATACAGTAGGCAGAATGATACAGTAGGCAGAATGACACAGAATGCATAATGACGCAGTCGGGAGAATGACACAGTAGGCAGAATGATACAGTAAGCAGAATGACACAGTAGGCAGAAAGACACAGTATGCAGAATGACACAGTAGGCAGAGTGACACAGTAGGCAGAATGACACATTAGGCAGAATGACACATTAGGAAGAATGACACAGTACGCAGAATGATACTGTAGGCAGAATGATACAGTAGGCAGAATGACACAGTAGGCAGAATGACACAGTAGGCAGAATGACACAGTAGGCAGACTGAATCAGTAGGCAGAATGACACAGTAGGCAGAACGACACAGTAAGCAGAATGACACAGTAGGTAGAATGATACAGTAGGCAGAATGATACAGTAGGCAAAATGACACAGTAGTCAGAATGATACCGTAAGCAGAATTACACAGTAGGCAAAATGACACAGTAGGCAGAATGATACAGTAGGCAGAATTATACAGTAGGCTGCATGACACAGTAGGCAGAATGATACAGTAGGCAGAATTACACAGTAGGCAGAATGACACAATAGGCAGAATGACACAGTAGACAGAATGACACAGTAGGCAGAATGATACAGTAGGCAGAATGGCACTGTTAGCAGAATGACACAGTTGGCAGAATGATACAGTAGGCAAAATGACACAGTAGGCAGAATGATACCATAAGCAGAATGACACAGTAGGCAAAATGAAACAGTAGGCAGAATGATACAGTAGGCAGAATGACACAGTAGGCAGAATGACACAGTAGGCAGAATGATACAGTACGCAGAATGATACAGTAGGCAGAATGATACTGTAGGCAGAATGACACAGTAGGCAGAATGACACAGTAAGCAGAATGACACAGTAGGTAGAATGATACAGTTGGCAGAATGATACAGTAGGCAGAGTGACACAGTAGGCAGAATTACACAGTAGGCAGAGTGACACAGTAGGCAGAGTGATGCAATAGGCAGAATGATACAGTAGGCAGAATGACACAGTAGGCAGAATGACACAGTAGGCAGAAAGGCACAGTAAGAAGATTGACACAGTAGGTAGAATGATACAGTAGGCAGAATGATACAGTAGGCAGAATGACACAGAATGCATAATGACGCAGTTGGGAGAATGACACAGTAGGCAGAATGATACAGTAAGCAGAATGACACAGTAGGCAGAAAGACAGTATGCAGAATGACACAGTAGGCAGAGTGACACAGTAGGCAGAATGACACATTAGGCAGAATGACACATTAGGAAGAATGACACAGTACGCAGAATGATACTGTAGGCAGAATGATACAGTAGGCAGAATGACACAGTAGGCAGAATGACACAGTAGACAGACTGAAACAGTAGGCAGAATGACACAGTAGGCAGAACGACACAGTAAGCAGAATGACACAGTAGGTAGAATGATACAGTGGGCAGAATGATACAGTAGGCAGAATGGCACATTAGGCAGAATGACACAGTAGGCAGAATGACACAGTAGGTAGAATGAAACAGTAGGCAGAATGACACAGTAGGCAGAAACACCCAGTAAGCAGAATGACACAGTAGGTAGAATGATACAGTAGGCAGAATGATACACTACGCAGAATGACACAGTAAGCAGAATGATACAGTAGGCAGAATGACACAGTAGGCAGAATGACACAGTAGGCAGAATGATACAGTAAGCAGAATGACACAGTAGGCAGAAAGACACATTAGGAAGAATGACACAGTATGCAGAATGACACAGTAGGCAGAGTGACACAGTAGGCAGAATGACACATTAGGCAGAATGACACATTAGGAAGAATGACACAGTACGCAGAATGATACTGTAGGCAGAATGATACAGTAGGCAGAATGACACAGTAGGCAGAATGACACAGTAGGCAGACTGAAACAGTAGGCAGAATGACACAGTAGGCAGAACGACACAGTAAGCAGAATGACACAGTAGATAGAATGATACAGTAGGCAGAATGACACAGTAGGCAGAATGGCACATTAGCCAGAATGACACAGTAGGCAGAATGACACAGTAGGTAGAATAAAACAGTAGGCAGAATGACACAGTAGGCAGAAACACACAGTAAGCAGAATGACACAGTAGGCAGAGTGATACAGTAGGCAGAATGACACAGTAGGCAGAAAGACACAGTAAGCAGAATGACACAGTAGGTAAAATGATACAGTAGGCAGAATGATACAGTAGGCAGAATGACACAGTAGGCAGAATGATACAGTAGGCAGAATGACACGGTAGGCAGAATGACACAGTAGGCAAAATGACACAGTAGGCAGAATGATACAGTAGGCAGAATTACACAGTAGGCAGAATGATACAGTAGTCAGAATGACACAGTAGACAGAATGACACAGTAGGCAGAATGATACAGTAGGCAAAATGACACAGTAGTCAGAATGATACCGTAAGCAGAATTACACAGTAGGCAAAATGACACAGTAGGCAGAATGATACAGTAGGCTGCATGACACAGTAGGCAGAATGATACAGTAGGCAGAATGACACAGTAGGCAGAATGACACAATAGGCAGAATGATACAGTACGCAGAATGATACAGTCCACAGAATGATACAGTAGGCAGAATGACACAGTAGGCAGAATGACACAGTAGGCAGACTGATACAGTAGGCAGAATGACACAGTAGGCAGAGTGACACAGTAGGCAGAGTGACACAATAGGCAGAATGATACCATAAGCAGAATGACACAGTAGGCAAAATGACACAGTAGGCAGAATGATACAGTAGGCAGAATGACACAGTAGGCAGAATGATACAGTAGGCAGATGACACAATAGGCAGAATGATACAGTAGGCAGAATGACACAGTACGCAGAATGACACAGTAGGCAGAATGATACAGTAGGCAGAATGACACAGTAGGTAGAATGATACAGTAGGCTGCATGACACAGTAGGCAGAATGATACAGTAGGCAGAATGATACCGTAAGCAGAATTACACAGTAGGCAAAATTACACAGTAGGCAGAATGATACAGTACGCAGAATGATACAGTAGACAGAATGATACAGTAGGCAGAATGACACAGTAGGCAGAATGACACAGTAGGCAGACTGTTACAGTAGGCAGAATGACACAGTAGGCAGAATGATACAGTAGGCAGAGTGACACAGTAGGCAGAATGATACAGTAGGCAGAATGACACAGTACGCAGAATGACACAGTAGGCAGAATGATACAGTAGGCAGAATGACACAGTAGGTGGAATGACTCAGTAGGCAGAATGATACAGTAGGCAGAACGACACAGTAGGTAGAATGACACAGTAGGCAGAATGGCACAGTAAGCAGAATGACACAGTTGGCAGAATGATACAGTAGGCAAAATGACATAGTAGGCAGAATGATACCGTAAGCAGAATTACACAGTAGGCAAAATGACACAGTAGGCAGAATGATACAGTAGGCTGCATGACACAGTAGGCAGAATGATACAGTAGGCAGAATGACACAGTAGGCAGAATGACAAAGTAGGCAGAATGGCACAGTAAGCAGAATGACACAGTTGGCAGAATGATACAGTAGGCAAAATGACACAGTAGGCAGAATGATACCGTAAGCAGAATTACACAGTAGGTAAAATGACACAGTAGGCAGAATGATACAGTAGGCTGCATGACACAGTAGGTAAAATGACACAGTAGGCAGAATGATACAGTAGGCTGCATGACACAGTAGGCAGACTGATACAGTAGGCAGAATGACACAGTAGGCAGAGTGACACAGTAGGCAGAGTGACACAATAGGCAGAATGATACCGTAAGCAGAATGACACAGTAGGCAAAATGACACAGTAGGCAGAATGATACAGTAGGCAGAATGACACAGTAGGCAGAATGATACAGTAGGCAGATGACACAATAGGCAGAATGATACAGTAGGCAGAATGACACAGTACGCAGAATGACACAGTAGGCAGAATGATACAGTAGGCAGAATGACACAGTAGGTAGAATGATACAGTAGGCTGCATGACACAGTAGGCAGAATGATACAGTAGGCAGAATGATACCGTAAGCAGAATTACACAGTAGGCAAAATTACACAGTAGGCAGAATGATACAGTACGCAGAATGATACAGTAGACAGAATGATACAGTAGGCAGAATGACACAGTAGGCAGAATGACACAGTAGGCAGACTGTTACAGTAGGCAGAATGACACAGTAGGCAGAATGATACAGTAGGCAGAGTGACACAGTAGGCAGAATGATACAGTAGGCAGAATGACACAGTACGCAGAATGACACAGTAGGCAGAATGATACAGTAGGCAGAATGACACAGTAGGTGGAATGACTCAGTAGGCAGAATGATACAGTAGGCAGAACGACACAGTAGGTAGAATGACACAGTAGGCAGAATGGCACAGTAAGCAGAATGACACAGTTGGCAGAATGATACAGTAGGCAAAATGACATAGTAGGCAGAATGATACCGTAAGCAGAATTACACAGTAGGCAAAATGACACAGTAGGCAGAATGATACAGTAGGCTGCATGACACAGTAGGCAGAATGATACAGTAGGCAGAATGACACAGTAGGCAGAATGACAAAGTAGGCAGAATGGCACAGTAAGCAGAATGACACAGTTGGCAGAATGATACAGTAGGCAAAATGACACAGTAGGCAGAATGATACCGTAAGCAGAATTACACAGTAGGTAAAATGACACAGTAGGCAGAATGATACAGTAGGCTGCATGACACAGTAGGTAAAATGACACAGTAGGCAGAATGATACAGTAGGCTGCATGACACAGTAGGCAGAATGATACAGTAGGCAGAATGACACAGTAGGCAGAATGATACAGTAGGCAGATGACACAATAGGCAGAATGATACAGTAGGCAGAATGACACAGTACGCAGAATGACACAGTAGGCAGAATGATACAGTAGGCAGAATGACACAGTAGGTGGAATGACTCAGTAGGCAGAATGATACAGTAGGCAGAACGACACAGTAGGTAGAATGACACAGTAGGCAGAATGGCACAGTAAGCAGAATGACACAGTTGGCAGAATGATACAGTAGGCAAAATGACACAGTAGGCAGAATGATACCGTAAGCAGAATTACACAGTAGGCAAGATGACACAGTAGGCAGAATGATACAGTAGGCTGCATGACACAGTAGGCAGAATGATACAGTAGGCAGAATGACACAGTAGGCAGAATGACAAAGTAGGCAGAATGGCACATTAAGCAGAATGACACACTTGGCAGAATGATACAGTAGGCAAAATGACACAGTAGGCAGAATGATACCGTAAGCAGAATTATACAGTAGGCAAAATGACACAGTAGGCAGAATGATACAGTAGGCTGCATGACACAGTAGGCAAAATGACACAGTAGGCAGAATGATACAGTAGGCTGCATGACACAGTAGGCAGAATGATACAGTAGGCAGAATAACACAGTAGGCAGAATGATACATTAGGCAGATGACACAATAGGCAGAATGATACAGTAGGCAGAATGACACAGTACGCAGAATGACACAGTAGGCAGAATGATACAGTAGGCAGAATGACACAGTAGGTAGAATGACTCAGTAGGCAGAATGATACAGTAGGCAGAATGACACAGTAGGCAGAATGATACAGTAGGCAGAATGAAACAGTAGGCAGAATGACACAGTAGGCAGAACGACACAGTAAGCAGAATGACACAGTAAGTAGAATGATACAGTAGGCAAAATGATACAGTAGGCAGAATGACACAGTAGGCAGAATGACACAGTAGGCAGAATGACACAGTAGGCAGAATGATACAGTAGGAAGAGTTACACAGTAGGCAGAATGACACAGTAGGCAGAGTGACACAGTACGCAGAGTGACACAATAGGCAGAATGATACCGTAAGCAGAGTGACACAGTAGGCAAAATAACACAGTAGGCAGAATGATACAGTAGGCTGCATGACACAGTAGGCAGAATGATACAGTAGGCAGAATGACACAGTAGGCAGAATGATACAGTAGGCAGAATGACACAGTAGGCAGAATGATACAGTAGGCAGAATGAAACAGTAGGCAGAATGACACAGTAGGCAGAACGACACAGTAAGCAGAATGCCACAGTAAGTAGAATGATACAGTAGGCAAAATGATACAGTAGGCAGAATGACACAGTAGGCAGAATGACACAGTAGGCAGAATGACACAGTAGGCAGAATGATACAGTAGGAAGAGTTACACAGTAGGCAGAATGACACAGTAGGCAGAGTGACACAGTACGCAGAGTGACACAATAGGCAGAATGATACCGTAAGCAGAATGACACAGTAGGCAAAATAACACAGTAGGCAGAATGATACAGTAGGCTGCATGACACAGTAGGCAGAATGATACAGTAGGCAGAATGACACAGTAGGCAGAATGATACAGTAGGCAGAATGACACAGTAGGCAGAATGATACAGTAGGCAGATGCCACAATAGGCAGAATGATACAGTAGGCAGAATGACACAGTATGCAGAATGACACAGTAGGCAGAATGATACAGTAGGCAGAATGACACAGTAGGTAGAATGACTCAGTAGGCAGAATGATACAGTAGGCAGAATGACACAGTAGGTAGAATGACACAGTAGGCAGAATGATACAGTAGTCAGAATGACACAGTAGACAGAATGACACAGTTGGCACAATGATACAGTAGGCAAAATTACACAGTAGGCAGAATGATACCGTAAGCAGAATGACACAGTAGGCAAAATGACACAGTAGGCAGAATGATACAGTAGGCTGCATGACACACTAGGCAGAATGATACAGTAGGCAGAATGAAACAGTAGGCAGAATGACACAGTAGGCAGAACGACACAGTAAGCAGAATGACACAGTAGGTAGAATGATACAGTAGGCAAAATGATACAGTAGGCAGAATGACACAGTAGGCAGAATGACACAGTAGGCAGAATGACACAGTAGGCAGAATGACACAGTAGGCAGACTGATACACTAGGCAGAATGACACAGTAGGCAGAAAGACACAGTAAGCAGAATGACACAGTAGGTAGAATTATACAGTAGGCAGAATGATACAGTAGGCAGAATTACACTGTAGGCAGAATGATACAGTAGGCAGAATGACACAGTAGGCAGAATGATACAGTAGGCAAAATTACACAGTAGGCAGAATGATACCGTAAGCAGAATGACACAGTAAGTAGAATGATACAGTAGGCAAAACGACACAGTAGGCAGAATTATACAGTAGGCTACATGACACAGTAGGCAGAATGATACAGTAGGCAGAATGAAACAGTAGGCAGAATGACACAGTAGGCAGAACGACACAGTAAGCAGAATGACACAGTAAGTAGAATGATACAGTAGGCAAAATGATACAGTAGGCAGAATGACACAGTAGGCAGAAGGACACAGTAGGCAGAATGATGCAGTAGGAAGAGTGACACAGTAGGCAGAATGAAACAGTAGGCAGAGTGACACAGTACGCAGAGTCACACAATAGGCAGAATGATACCGTAAGCAGAATGACACAGTAGGCTGCATGACACAGTAGGCAGAATGATACAGTAAGCAGAATGACACAGTAGGCAGAATGATACAGTAGGCAGAATGACACAGTAGGCAGAATGATACAGTAGGCAGATGCAACAATAGGCAGAATGATACAGTAGGCAGAATGACACAGTAGGTAGAATGACTCAGTAGGCAGAATGATACAGTAGGCAGAATGACACAGTAGGTAGAATGACACAGTAGGCAGAATGATACAGTAGGCAGAATGACACAGTAGTTAGAATGACTCAGTAGGCAGAATGATACAGTAGGCAGAATGACACAGTAGGTAGAATGACACAGTAGGCAGAATGTCACAGTAAGCAGAATGACACAGTTGGCAGAATGATACAGTAGGCAAAATTACACAGTAGGCAGAATGATACAGTAGGCTGCATGGCACAGTACGCAGAATGACACAGTAGGCAAAATGACAGTAGGCAGAATTATACCATAAGCAGAATGACACAGTAGGCAAAATGACACAGTAGGCAGAATGATACAGTAGGCTGCATGACACAGTAGGCAGAATGATACAGTAGGCAGAATGATACAGTACGCAGAATGATACAGTAGGCAGAATGAAACAGTACGCAGAATGACACAGTAGGCAGAACGACACAGTAAGCAGAATGACACAGTAGGTAGAATGATACAGTAGGCAGAATGATACAGTAGGCAGAGTGACACCGTAGGCAGAAGGACACAGTAGTCAGAGTGACACAGTAGGCAGAGTGACACAATAGGCAGAATGATACAGTAGGCAGAATGACACAGTAGGCAGAATGACACAGTAGGTAGAATGATACAGTAAGCAGAATGACACAGTAGGCAGAATGACACAATAGGCAGAAAGGCACAGTAAGCAGATTGACACAGTAGGTAGAATGATACAGTAGGCAGAATGACACAGTAGGCAGAATGACACAGTAGGTAGAATGATACAGTAGGCAGAATGATACAGTAGGCAGAATGACACAGTAGACAGAATGACACAGTAGGCAGAATGATACAGTAGTCAGAATGACACAGTAGACAGAATGACACAGTAGGCAGAATGATACAGTAGGCAGAATTACACAGTCGGCAGAATGATACAGTAGTCAGAATGACACAGTAGACAGAATGACACAGTAGGCAGAATGATACAGTAAGCAGAATGACACAGTAGGCAGAATGACAATAGGCAGAAAGGCACAGTAAGCAGATTGACACAGTAGGTAGAATGATACAGAAGGCAGAATGACACAGTAGGCAGAATGACATAGTAGGTAGAATGACACAGTAGGCAGAATGTTACAGTAAGCAGAATGACACAGTAGGCAGAATGACACAATAGGCAGAAAGGCACAGTAAGCAGATTTACACAGTAGGTAGAATGATACACAAGGCAGAATGACACATTAAGCAGATTGACACAGTAGGTAGAATGATACAGTAGGCAGAATGATACAGTAGGCAGAATGACACAGAAGGCAGAATGACGCAGTCGGGAGAATGACACAGTAGGCAGAATGATACAGTAAGCAGAATGACACAGTAGGCAGAATGACACAGTATGCAGAATGACACAGTAGGCAGAGTGACACAGTAGGCAGAATGACACATTAGGCAGAATGACACAGTATGCAGAATTACACAGTAGGCAGAGTGATACAGTAGGCAGAATGACACATTAGGCAGAATGACACAGTAGGCAGAATGACACAGTAAGCCGAATGATACTGTAGGCGGAATGATACAGTAGGCAGAATGACACAGTAGGCAGAATGACACAGTAGGTAGAATGATACAGTAGGCAGAATGATACAGTAGGCAGAATGACACAGTAGACAGAATGACACAGTAGGCAGAATGATACAGTAGTCAGAATGACACAGTAGACAGAATGACACAGTAGGCAGAATGATACAGTAGGCAGAATTACACAGTCGGCAGAATGATACAGTAGTCAGAATGACACAGTAGACAGAATGACACAGTAGGCAGAATGATACAGTAAGCAGAATGACACAGTAGGCAGAATGACAATAGGCAGAAAGGCACAGTAAGCAGATTGGCACAGTAGGTAGAATGATACAGAAGGCAGAATGACACAGTAGGCAGAATGACATAGTAGGTAGAATGACACAGTAGGCAGAATGATACAGTAGGCAGAATGACACAGTATGCAGAATGACACAGTAGGCAGAATGATACAGTAGGCAGAATGACACAGTAGGTAGAATGACTCAGTAGGCAGAATGATACAGTAGGCAGAATGACACAGTAGGTAGAATGACACAGTAGGCAGAATGATACAGTAGTCAGAATGACACAGTAGACAGAATGACACAGTTGGCACAATGATACAGTAGGCAAAATTACACAGTAGGCAGAATGATACCGTAAGCAGAATGACACAGTAGGCAAAATGACACAGTAGGCAGAATGATACAGTAGGCTGCATGACACACTAGGCAGAATGATACAGTAGGCAGAATGAAACAGTAGGCAGAATGACACAGTAGGCAGAACGACACAGTAAGCAGAATGACACAGTAGGTAGAATGATACAGTAGGCAAAATGATACAGTAGGCAGAATGACACAGTAGGCAGAATGACACAGTAGGCAGAATGACACAGTAGGCAGAATGACACAGTAGGCAGACTGATACACTAGGCAGAATGACACAGTAGGCAGAAAGACACAGTAAGCAGAATGACACAGTAGGTAGAATTATACAGTAGGCAGAATGATACAGTAGGCAGAATTACACTGTAGGCAGAATGATACAGTAGGCAGAATGACACAGTAAGCAGAATGATACAGTAGGCAAAATTACACAGTAGGCAGAATGATACCGTAAGCAGAATGACACAGTAAGTAGAATGATACAGTAGGCAAAACGACACAGTAGGCAGAATTATACAGTAGGCTACATGACACAGTAGGCAGAATGATACAGTAGGCAGAATGAAACAGTAGGCAGAATGACACAGTAGGCAGAACGACACAGTAAGCAGAATGACACAGTAAGTAGAATGATACAGTAGGCAAAATGATACAGTAGGCAGAATGACACAGTAGGCAGAAGGACACAGTAGGCAGAATGATGCAGTAGGAAGAGTGACACAGTAGGCAGAATGAAACAGTAGGCAGAGTGACACAGTACGCAGAGTCACACAATAGGCAGAATGATACCGTAAGCAGAATGACACAGTAGGCTGCATGACACAGTAGGCAGAATGATACAGTAGGCAGAATGACACAGTAGGCAGAATGATACAGTAGGCAGAATGACACAGTAGGCAGAATGATACAGTAGGCAGATGCAACAATAGGCAGAATGATACAGTAGGCAGAATGACACAGTAGGTAGAATGACTCAGTAGGCAGAATGATACAGTAGGCAGAATGACACAGTAGGTAGAATGACACAGTAGGCAGAATGATACAGTAGGCAGAATGACACAGTAGTTAGAATGACTCAGTAGGCAGAATGATACAGTAGGCAGAATGACACAGTAGGTAGAATGACACAGTAGGCAGAATGTCACAGTAAGCAGAATGACACAGTTGGCAGAATGATACAGTAGGCAAAATTACACAGTAGGCAGAATGATACAGTAGGCTGCATGGCACAGTACGCAGAATGACACAGTAGGCAAAATGACAGTAGGCAGAATTATACCATAAGCAGAATGACACAGTAGGCAAAATGACACAGTAGGCAGAATGATACAGTAGGCTGCATGACACAGTAGGCAGAATGATACAGTAGGCAGAATGATACAGTACGCAGAATGATACAGTAGGCAGAATGAAACAGTACGCAGAATGACACAGTAGGCAGAACGACACAGTAAGCAGAATGACACAGTAGGTAGAATGATACAGTAGGCAGAATGATACAGTAGGCAGAGTGACACCGTAGGCAGAAGGACACAGTAGTCAGAGTGACACAGTAGGCAGAGTGACACAATAGGCAGAATGATACAGTAGGCAGAATGACACAGTAGGCAGAATGACACAGTAGGTAGAATGATACAGTAAGCAGAATGACACAGTAGGCAGAATGACACAATAGGCAGAAAGGCACAGTAAGCAGATTGACACAGTAGGTAGAATGATACAGTAGGCAGAATGACACAGTAGGCAGAATGACACAGTAGGTAGAATGATACAGTAGGCAGAATGATACAGTAGGCAGAATGACACAGTAGACAGAATGACACAGTAGGCAGAATGATACAGTAGTCAGAATGACACAGTAGACAGAATGACACAGTAGGCAGAATGATACAGTAGGCAGAATTACACAGTCGGCAGAATGATACAGTAGTCAGAATGACACAGTAGACAGAATGACACAGTAGGCAGAATGATACAGTAAGCAGAATGACACAGTAGGCAGAATGACAATAGGCAGAAAGGCACAGTAAGCAGATTGACACAGTAGGTAGAATGATACAGAAGGCAGAATGACACAGTAGGCAGAATGACATAGTAGGTAGAATGACACAGTAGGCAGAATGATACAGTAAGCAGAATGACACAGTAGGCAGAATGACACAATAGGCAGAAAGGCACAGTAAGCAGATTTACACAGTAGGTAGAATGATACACAAGGCAGAATGACACATTAAGCAGATTGACACAGTAGGTAGAATGATACAGTAGGCAGAATGATACAGTAGGCAGAATGACACAGAAGGCAGAATGACGCAGTCGGGAGAATGACACAGTAGGCAGAATGATACAGTAAGCAGAATGACACAGTAGGCAGAATGACACAGTATGCAGAATGACACAGTAGGCAGAGTGACACAGTAGGCAGAATGACACATTAGGCAGAATGACACAGTATGCAGAATTACACAGTAGGCAGAGTGATACAGTAGGCAGAATGACACATTAGGCAGAATGACACAGTAGGCAGAATGACACAGTAAGCCGAATGATACTGTAGGCGGAATGATACAGTAGGCAGAATGACACAGTAGGCAGAATGACACAGTAGGTAGAATGATACAGTAGGCAGAATGATACAGTAGGCAGAATGACACAGTAGACAGAATGACACAGTAGGCAGAATGATACAGTAGTCAGAATGACACAGTAGACAGAATGACACAGTAGGCAGAATGATACAGTAGGCAGAATTACACAGTCGGCAGAATGATACAGTAGTCAGAATGACACAGTAGACAGAATGACACAGTAGGCAGAATGATACAGTAAGCAGAATGACACAGTAGGCAGAATGACAATAGGCAGAAAGGCACAGTAAGCAGATTGGCACAGTAGGTAGAATGATACAGAAGGCAGAATGACACAGTAGGCAGAATGACATAGTAGGTAGAATGACACAGTAGGCAGAATGATACAGTAAGCAGAATGACACAGTAGGCAGAATGACACAATAGGCAGAAAGGCACAGTAAGCAGATTTACACAGTAGGTAGAATGATACACAAGGCAGAATGACACATTAAGCAGATTGACACAGTAGGTAGAATGATACAGTAGGCAGAATGATACAGTAGGCAGAATGACACAGAAGGCAGAATGACGCAGTCGGGAGAATGACACAGTAGGCAGAATGATACAGTAAGCAGAATGACACAGTAGGCAGAATGACACAGTATGCAGAATGACACAGTAGGCAGAGTGACACAGTAGGCAGAATGACACATTAGGCAGAATGACACAGTATGCAGAATGACACAGTAGGCAGAGTGACACAGTAGGCAGAATGACACATTAGGCAGAATGACACAGTAGGCAGAATGACACAGTAAGCCGAATGATACTGTAGGCGGAATGATACAGTAGGCAGAATGACACAGTAGGCAGAATGACACAGTAGGCAGACTGATACAGTAGGCAGAATGACACAGTATGCAGAATGACACAGTAGGCAGAGTGACACAGTAGGCAGAATGACACATTAGGCAGAATGACACAGTATGCAGAATGACACAGTAGGCAGAGTGACACAGTAGGCAGAATGACACATTAGGCAGAATGACACAGTAGGCAGAATGACACAGTAAGCCGAATGATACTGTAGGCGGAATGATACAGTAGGCAGAATGACACAGTAGGCAGAATGACACAGTAGGCAGACTGATACAGTAGGCAGAATGACACAGTAGGCAGAACGACACAGTAAGCAGAATGACACAGTAGGTAGAATGATACAGTAGGTAGAATGATACAGTAGGCAGAATAACACAGTAGGCAGAATGATACAGTAGGCAGAATGACACAGTAGGCATAATGACACAGTAGGCAAAATGACACAGTAGGCAGACTGATACAGTAAGCAGAATTACACAGTAGGCAGAATGATACAGTAGTCAGAATTACAGTAGACAGAATGACACAGTAGGCAGAATGATACAGTAGGCAGAATGGCACAGTAAGCAGAATGACACAGTTGGCAGAATGACACAGTAGGCGAAATGACAGTAGGCAGAATTATACCATAAGCAGAATGACACAGTAGGCAAAATGACACAGTAGGCAGAATGATACAGTAGGCTGCATGACACAGTAGGCAGAATGAAACAGTAGGCAGAATGACACAGTAGGCATAATGATACAGTACGCAGAATGATACAGTAGGCAGAATGAAACAGTAGCAGAATGACACAGTAGGCAGAACGACACAGTAAGCAGAATGACACAGTAGGTGGAATGATACAGTAGGCAGAATGATACAGTAGGCAGAGTGACACCGTAGGCAGAAGGACACAGTAGGCAGAGTGACACAGTAGGCAGAGTGACACAATAGGCAGAATGATACAGTAGCCAGAATGATTCAGTAGGCAGAATGACACAGTAGGCAGAATGACACAGTAGGTAGAATGATACAGTAAGCAGAATGACACAGTAGGCAGAATAACACAATAGGCAGAAAGGCACAGTAAGCAGATTGACACAGTAGGTAGAATGATACAGTAGGCAGAATGACACAGTAGGCAGAATGACAGAGTAGGTAGAATGATACAGTAGGCAGAATGATACAGTAGGCAAAATGACACAGTAGACAGAATGACACAGTAGGCAGAATGATACAGTAGTCAGAATGACACAGTAGACAGAATGACACAGTAGGCAGAATGATACAGTAGGCAGAATTACACAGTAGGCAGAATGATACAGTAGTCAGAATGACACAGTAGACAGAATGACACAGTAGGCAGAATGATGCAGTAGGCAGAATGGCACAGTAAGCAGAATGACACAGTTGGCAGAATGATACAGTAGGCAGAATGATACCGTAAGCAGAATGACACATTAGGCAAAATGACACAGTAGGCAGAATGATACAGTAGGCAGAATGACACAGTAGGCAGAACGACACAGTAAGCAGAATGACACAGTAGGTAGAATTATACAGTAGGCAGAATGATACAGTAGGCAGAGTGACACAGTAGGCAGAATTACACAGTATGCAGAGTGACACAGTAGACAGAGTGACGCAATAGGCAGAATGATACAGGAGGCAAAATGACACAGTAGGCAGAATGACACAGTAGGCACAATGATACAGTAAGCAGAATGACACAGTAGGCAGAATGACACAGTAGGCAGAGTGACACAGTAGGCAGAATGACACATTATGCAGAATGACACATTAGGAAGAATGACACAGTACGCAGAATGACACTGTAGGCAGAATGATACAGTAGGTAGAATTACACAGTAGGGAGAAAGACACAGTAAGCAGAATGACACAGTAGGTAGAATGATACAGTAGGCAGAATGATACAGTAGGCAGAATGACACAGTAGGCAGAATGATACAGTAGGCAGAATGATACAGTAGGCAGAATGAAACAGTAGCCAGAATGACACAGTAGGCAGAACGACACAGTAAGCAGAATGACACAGTAGGTAGAATGATACAGTAGGCAGAATGATACAGTAGGCAGAGTGACACAGTAGGCAGAATTACACAGTAGGCAGAGTGACACAGTAGGCAGAATGATACAGTAGGCAAAATGACACATTAGGCAGAATGACACAGTAGGCAGAATGACACAGTTGGCAGAATGATACAGTAGGCAGAATGATACCGTAAGCAGAATGACACATTAGGCAAAATGACACAGTAGGCAGAATGATACAGTAGGCAGAATGACACAGTAGGCAGAACGACACAGTAAGCAGAATGACACAGTAGGTAGAATTATACAGTAGGCAGAATGATACAGTAGGCAGAGTGACACAGTAGGCAGAATTACACAGTATGCAGAGTGACACAGTAGACAGAGTGACGCAATAGGCAGAATGATACAGGAGGCAAAATGACACAGTAGGCAGAATGACACAGTAGGCACAATGATACAGTAAGCAGAATGACACAGTAGGCAGAATGACACAGTAGGCAGAGTGACACAGTAGGCAGAATGACACATTATGCAGAATGACACATTAGGAAGAATGACACAGTACGCAGAATGACACTGTAGGCAGAATGATACAGTAGGTAGAATGACACAGTAGGGAGAAAGACACAGTAAGCAGAATGACACAGTAGGTAGAATGATACAGTAGGCAGAATGATACAGTAGGCAGAATGACACAGTAGGCAGAATGATACAGTAGGCAGAATGATACAGTAGGCAGAATGAAACAGTAGCCAGAATGACACAGTAGGCAGAACGACACAGTAAGCAGAATGACACAGTAGGTAGAATGATACAGTAGGCAGAATGATACAGTAGGCAGAGTGACACAGTAGGCAGAATTACACAGTAGGCAGAGTGACACAGTAGGCAGAATGATACAGTAGGCAAAATGACACATTAGGCAGAATGACACAGTAGGCAGAAAGGCACAGTAAGCAGATTGACTTAGTAGGTAGAATGATACAGTAGGCAGAATGATACAGTAGGCAGAATGACACAGAAGGCATAATGACGCAGTCGGGAGAATGACACAGTAGGCACAATGATACAGTAGGCAGAATGACACATTAGGCAGAATGACACATTAGGAAGAATGACACAGTATGCAGAATGACACTGTAGGCAGAATGATTCAGTAGGCAGAATGACACAGTAGGCAGAAAGACACAGTAAGCAGAATGACAGTAGGTAGAATGATACAGTAGGCAGAATGATACAGTAGGCAGAATTACACAGTAGGCAGAATGATACAGTAGGCAGAATGACACAGTAGGCAGAATGATACAGTAGGCAGAATTACACAGTAGGCAGAATGATACAGTAGTCAGAATGACACAGTAGACAGAATGATACAGTAGGCAGAATGGCACAGTAAGCAGAATGACACAGTTGGCAGAATGATACAGTAGGCAAAATGACACAGTAGGCAGAATTATACCGTAAGCAGAATGACACAGTAGGCAAAATGACACAGTAGGCAAAATGACACAGTAGGCAGAATGAAACAGTAGGCAGAATGACACAGTAGGCAGAACGACACAGTAAGCAGAATGACACAGTAGGTAGAATAATACAGTAGGCAGAATGATACAGTAGGCAGAGTGACACAGTAGGCGGAATGACACAGTAGGCAGAGTGACACAGTAGGCTGAATGACACAGTAGGCAGAGTGACACAGTAGGCAGAGTGACACAATAGGCAGAATGATACAGTAGGCAGAATGACACAGTAGGCAGAATGACACAGGCAGAATGACTCAGTAGGTAGAATGACACAGTAGGCAGAATGACACAGTAGGTAGAATGATACAGTAAGCAGAATGACACAGTAGGCAGAATGACACAGTAGGCAGAAAGGCACAGTAGGCAGAATGACACAGTAGGCAGAATGAAACAGTAGGCAGAATGATACAGTAAGCAGAACGACACAGTAAGCAGAATGACACAGTAGGTAGAATGATACAGTAGGCAGAATGATACAGTAGGCAGAGTGACACAGTAGGCAGAATGACACAGTAGGCAGAGTGACACAGTAGGCAGAATGACACAGTAGGCAGAGTGACACAGTAGGTAGAATGATACAGTAGGCAGAATGATACAGTAGGCAGAACGACACAGTAGGCAGAATGACACAGTAGGTAGAATGATACAGTAGGCAGAATGATACAGTAGGCAGAATGACACAGTAGGCAGAATGATACAGTAGGCAGAATGACACAGTAGGCAGAATGATACAGTAGGCAGAATTACACAGTAGGCAGAATGATACAGTAGTCAGAATGACACAGTAGACAGAATGATACAGTAGGCAGAATGGCACAGTAAGCAGAATGACACAGTTGGCAGAATGATACAGTAGGCAAAATGGCACAGTAGGCAGAATTATACCGTAAGCAGAATGACACAGTAGGCAAAATGACACAGTATGAAAATGACACAGTAGGCAGAATGAAACAGTAGGCAGAATGACACAGTAGGCAGAACGACACAGTAAGCAGAATGACACAGTAGGTAGAATAATACAGTAGGCAGAATGATACAGTAGGCAGAGTGACACAGTAGGCAGAATGACACAGTAGGCAGAGTGACACAGTAGGCTGAATGACACAGTAGGCAGAGTGACACAGTAGGCAGAGTGACACAATAGGCAGAATGATACAGTAGGCAGAATGACACAGTAGGCAGAATGACACAGGCAGAATGACTCAGTAGGTAGAATGACACAGTAGGCAGAATGACACAGTAGGTAGAATGATACAGTAAGCAGAATGACACAGTAGGCAGAATGACACAGTAGGCAGAAAGGCACAGTAGGCAGAATGACACAGTAGGCAGAATGACACAGTAGGCAGAATGAAACAGTAGGCAGAATGATACAGTAAGCAGAACGACACAGTAAGCAGAATGACACAGTAGGTAGAATGATACAGTAGGCAGAATGATACAGTAGGCAGAGTGACACAGTAGGCAGAATGACACAGTAGGCAGAGTGACACAGTAGGCAGAATGACACAGTAGGCAGAGTGACACAGTAGGTAGAATGATACAGTAGGCAGAATGATACAGTAGGCAGAACGACACAGTAGGCAGAATGACACAGTAGGTAGAATGATACAGTAAGCAGAATGACACAGTAGGCAGAAAGGCACAGTAGGCAGATTGACACAGTAGGCAGAATGATACAGTAGGCAGAATGATACAGTAGGCAGAATGATACAGTATGCAGAATGACAGTAGGCAGAATGACACAGTAGGCAGAATGACACAGTAAGCAGAATGGTACAGTAGCGTGGCGGCGTAACCTCAGTTTTGTGTCCCTCAATCTTACTGCGTGTGTGCACGTCCTAACTCCCCAAACTTTATCATTAAATTATTTATGGAGAAATTGTTTTCACTTCGCGCGTTTGTCGCTTCACCCGACATTTTTCAGGATTGCATCTACTGGGTTAAACGACGACTTGCTGTAAAGATATTTACTTATTTACATTTTCTACAAAGCCTCACTAAGTCCAAACAAATGATAAAAGGATGGTTCTTATTCAGAATATCTGGCCAAATCTGTTTTTAAATATTTAATGTGTGGAGAAAATGAAGAGTACCAAAAAAACTCCATGCACATGAAGGAATTATAATGAAACGTATGCATGTATGCAAAGGTCATTAAGCCTTTTGCTACACTCTCATCTGCTGGCCAAATTCGTAGCCCCTGCAGGTGGAAGCTTCGTGCCAAAGATGATGTTTGCACGATCTACCAATACTGCTTTAGTGTGGCAGATATGTCATGTGATACCACGATCGGTAACTATGTTGCAACGTGAGGAGATATGCGAATGTCTTGAATGAGCACGGGAAATTCCTCCATGACAGGTGTTTTAGTGGCAGGCATCGGTGGGGAAAATTATAGCTAGTGCTTACTGTAACAAGTCAAGCATGATATTAGTGAGCTATTCCTTTTCAAGCTAACGCCTCAATAGTGCACACAGTATTTTATTTCTATCTAGCACGAGCCCGAGCCTGCCATGAAATTATCAGGCAGAGTCTGGTCATGTGTGTTTTTACTGGGCAATAAAAAAACAGGCATCTGTGGCAGATGTCCACGCGTTGTATGATGATGTATGCTCAATCGTGTTTATCCAGTTTAGGAATCCTGGTACATAATGGTAATTTATAATATCAGAATTGAAAGGGAAGTTATTGGATTAATATCATATACATCGTGCTTAAAATGTTCTACGTATTTTCCTCTAAGTGACGACGTATTACATAATTTACAAGCTCCAGCCTGCCCACAAAACTATCGGGTAGGGTCTGCACATGCATCCGTGGCAGAAGTCCACAATAATGTTGGTGATTTTCTCATCCCTTGTAGGCATCTTTTATGTAATGGTCACTTCTAGCAACCAACAACACTGCAAAGGGCATATCAGTGCTGGCGCAGTGATTCTTTCACTGCCCAATGAGCCCAGTGACCGAAGTTCCATTCCCAGGCATCAGTAGTGAGTGATATATGAATATATCCTGCCCACCCCTTCGACCCCGCCACCCCATCTTCTTTCACCAACCCATACTGACTAGCATGGCGAAGTACCATCTAACAACCCCCATGACTAACGTGTATGGGAAAGCTTTCATACAGCAGTGGATTGACAATTGGCTGCAAATTGATCTTTTTATTGGAAATAAATCATGATTAAAACATCGTGTACTGACTTGTACCGTAAATAACAATGTCACAGGAACTGATAAGCTCTAGCCAGCCATGAAACTCTCATGCAGGTCTGTTCAAGTGTGTTGGCTTGCTGGGGAATAAAAACAGACCCTATGCTTCAAACGCATCCATTGCAGAAATCCACAAGTTACGTGATTTCTGCTGCGTTTCGCTTTATCCTTCGAATTTTTTGCGTGTGTCGCACCATTGTCCCTTGCGTGACAGAATGTCCCTCTCAACAGGCGAAATTGTAAATTTAAAAGGATGAACATAGGGATGAAAACAACAATGAGCTGGTGATGCTTTCCAACAAAGCGTATACTCATGAGAAAAACGTGTAGCTGTTGCTAGGAATTATTGTATATTTAAGGTTGCACATGAATAAGCAATGCAAGCTGGAAATTGTAGCTATGTTTCACACATGTCTGTCATGTGGACACATATTATAAGCATGGAGCCGTGGCGCAGTGGTTAAGGTACTACACTGTGAACCCGTTGTCCTGAGTTTAATTCCCGGTCACGTTTCACGAATTCAAGATTTTGACAATCGTGTTATTTGGCACGGAGCCACCTTGAAAGCAGTACGTTATTCAACTGGGGGTCATACCGCAGTGCCATGTCGTGTCCCTGTTTCTATACAAAGGGACTGAAATAAATGTAAAAAACATGTCAGAAGTCAGCATGTCTGAGCATTGCGCGGCGATAACATAATTCCTGAAAGGATGCGTTACAGTTGCCAGAAAATGTGGCAGAATACACACGGTGAATGAAAGCAGCGTGAGGAAGTGGGTCCAGCGATTTAAGAATGGAGTAATAAAATGGATACGCTGAGGAGTGGCAGGACAATAATGGCAGAAAACTCGACAAATTCACACTTAGGCGACATAGTGGCGAGATATTATCTCCCTCGCCTGGTATGCATGGGGTCATGGGTTCAATCCCGACCCTGCCTTGATATTTGTAGTTTGCATGTTCTCGTGGTGGTCATGTGGATGTTTTTCTAGGTCTCTGGTTAGAAACATCAGTTTATATTATTTGGCGATTAATTCCCACATGATGATAAGCCACTTCGACGAGCTATCATATGTGGCCAGGTCGCCTGTGAAAAAGAGCTCATAACTCAGTGGACTTTACCTGATAAATAAAATAGTTTAGTTTAGTGGAGGAAAGATTCAGGGTGACCTGCAAGTCAGAGTTATGGACATTGAAGTTGCATTGTGAATTGGATACTGTGTTCTGTAGTAAATGTTGTCTGATGTGAAATACAGTGTCGTGAGGTGTGTGCTTGATGGGTCGGCACCCGATAGCACATAGCCACTTCCTCGCTCCCTTCTGGCATATTCATCGCTAGCTCCACTATCCATTTCTCCGAGCACTTAAAGTTTCTCGGCATCACTCTTGACACCACCTTGTATGGATATATAAGGTCGCACTCATTACACACAAAGTGCTTGTCACAAATGAACCACAATGCCTTGCTGATGTCGTCAAGGAGCATAATCCTTCAGGCGAGCTCCGTTCATCCTCTCAGCGGCTTTTGGCTGGCCATCGAACAAAGATGGTCACCGCATCGCGCGCTTTCAGATGCACTTCTGCGGTCGTCTGGAATGCTCTTCCTTCCAACATGGGGCTATGCACTTTTAAATACTACATTTGTGTTTCGTTTGTTGTCCATACATATCATAACTCTGAGGCTCTGTGCCTCAGAGTTATGGTAATTTATTAACTTCTTTCACACCTTACATAGACAACCGTGTTAATCGTGACTGCCACACAACCGCATCGTTAGATTTTGCAACTTCAGGGCCCTCCGTCATTTAAGTCCACGCATCACCACAACCCTCACCAACAGCATGGTCAGGTCTCGACCTGACTATTGCACCTGTCACTCTCAGCTAGATGTCCTAACCTCCTTCCACTCCCTCCACTGGCTTCCCATCGCAAGCAGGATCAGCTTCAAGATCTCTGCCACCACGCCTCTACGTTCGTGGTATCCACTGTATCTTGCTTCACACCTGTCACCCTGAGCTACAGCTCATGGCAGTACTCTTCGCAGCATGACTCACAACATCACCTCTCTACCAAGGACCAGGATCGTCACTGCCAGGCATAATTTATCCGTGGTCAGCTCCCACCATCTGGAACGTCATCTCATTGCACATTTGCAGTATTTCTATCGTACACCTCCTTTTTAAGAGACACTTAAAGGCCAAACCACTTTCGCCTAACTTTTGAGTGACACTGAGCTTGGCTTCGTGCCTCAGCGTGATGGTCATTTAGTGTCTGAGGAATATTTGTGCGTGTTATAAATTGCATTATTATTTTAAAAGCTTTAAACAAATGTTGACCCAATGGGGATGGTGCCCAAAAATGTGCTATAAGCTGACCCAGCTGCCCTCGTCTAAGCAGTTGCTCCAAACAAATTCCAGATTGCAGTACCGTGAAGACGGCATTTTAAATACGGTATCACTGTGGCAGAAGACAATTTATTGTGGGTGGGAGATTACATGGAGTAGTTGCTCTTTTTATGCCTTGTAAAGAATGTCTTCAGTCAACATGTTGGGAATAAAGAGGCTCTTATATATGATTATTGTACATCACTCGTATCACAATTAGCAAGCAAAACTGTGAAGGTGACATTTGAAGTAATGAAAACCTATATTATTAAACGGACATTAGTAAATGCCTTTTTGAATTGGCCAACACTATCTGTGCACTTTATGAATTTAAATGAAGTAATCAACCAGTTAGTACAATGCTAATTGCTCTATTAATGTATTTTTCTCTTATTTCTGTAAGACACTGTATCATCATCATCAGCCATGGTCAACACCACTGCCGGATGAAAGCCTGCCAAGCCACCTCCATCTCTCGCTGTGCTACGATGGGATAATTCACCTGGTACCCTGCGCACGACCTGACTTCATCGCTCCATCTCCCCGGTACATGTACTCCTGCACACGTTTCATTCCTTAGCTTACCACTCTGCCAAATTATTGACCATTGGCCACCGTTCCTTATATGTGACGTGTTCTGGCCGAGCCCACGTACTTTTATTAGCAGATGGAATGTTGTCTTTAACCTGTGTATGTTCTCTAATCCACGTAGTCATCTCTCAATGTAATTCCAAGCATCTATCTCTCCATGCTTATTTGCACCCTTTTCAGGTTTTGTTCCATTCTTCTTTTGTTAATGACCATGTTTCTAAGGCATATGTCACGTACAATACTTGAAACGAATTGGCATGTGCAGGTACTAAGTGGATTACGACATCACAGGATAATGAGAGGCAGTTATTACTTGCTGAGGTCTTCATCCAACAGTGGATTGACCATGACTGACGATGATGGCGACTAAAAACTATTTGTGGAAACATGTTTACTATAACATTTTGACAGCCTTCGCAGTCAAAGTTTTCCAACTTAAACTGGGTGATGTGCATCTCGATTGACAGCTGAACCAGCAGTGGATAATGTCCATAAGTCAGGGAAATTGATTTCCTCCAAAGTGGCACTTAACAGAGATTGATACACCAAAATAATTATTTTGCGAAATGCTCATATGCACGCAGTTGATCATTTGATGTGAACGTCAGTTGAGTGGCGGACCTTTCTCCACTGTGTGGTTAAGTTGTCCTTAATTATTTTGCCAATATTTAAGTACTGGAAAAATTACGGTAATTGACGCAAATAAAATGACGGCTTGCAGTGCAATACATGGGAGGTTATACCGTGACAAGTCAGATTGACAACATTTTCGTACGTTTAGATGCAGAGATCAAATACTTACGATTCTGTTACCCGCAGATCATGAAGAAATGTGTTCTAATCATATTTAAACAAAAATCAGCAATTACTTTGAATTATTTCAAAAGAATATGAATAGGCTGGTGTTATCATGGATGACTATATTCATGATTTCTTTATTAATCAAGATACACTTTACATTGCAATGATCAACTGAGGTGGATACTTCTACTTTACATTCCTGTCAAGCCACCATGAGGGTCAGGGGGTGGGGGATAGTTTGGGTTCAGAGACTTGGGCAGCTACGGGGATTTTTTTGCCCAAGACAGAGACTTAATTTTCCTCCGTTAGAATTGGCACAATGAGATGAGATTGCGCATTGAAACGTTGAACAACAACGTCCGTTTGTGATGCAGGTTATATAAACCGTCACGGAGAAGTGCCATGCAGAACGCCGCTGAGGCTGCAGTTGTTGATGATGATGGTGGCATGGAGTAAGCGTTGCACACTGTATGTATGCCCCCCCCCCCCATACCCACTCCCCTGCACTGCAGTGTTCTTCTTTAATCCTCTATACAACCCCTTCAAGAGACAGACTTCTCCGTTTGCACACCGCCCCCCCCCCCGATTTGCTTCGATGCTCATTTACCGCTCGCAACGGGCTACCTCTGCCCCGTGTTGTGGTGTGCGGAGATTTTGGAACTGTTTACACAGCTGCCTTGTGATTATAGTAACCGTATCGAATTAATGGATTGAATAGGTACACAAACGTGTGAAATCTGGGGCCCTGTTAAAACATGTGAAAAAAAAGGATTGTTCGCATTGTAATATGTATTAGGCTCTGTTGAGCTAAAGTGTTGAATTATGCAATGATTGAAACGCATGTTTTCTCTGTAAAATTAAATTAAAACTATCTTAGCATCACTACAATGGCACATTACTGTGTGTGTCTTTGTGTATGTTTTTTTTTATCATTCCGTTAAGGTATTGGAAAAAGCTCTTACATCTTTAACAGACTTGCAGTGTAAAATAAATAATGAAAAAAACGCCTTTAAAATTCATGTCTGCCCTATGTGCTTGGTGTATTAGTTCAAATAGCACATTTATTCATGCTACTGCACTGCAGCGAGGCAGGAATTGTACACAGCGAGTCCACGGGGACTGAGATAAATGCCCTGGTTGAGGTGACATTAATGATTCTATTCACCCAGTGATTGCATGGTTATAGCACGCCAAACGATGGTTCGTTGGTAGAAAAAAGAAAGAATTAAAAGGCTGATTACTCCATTGTCTTCAAACCTATATAAGATGTCAGAATGGAAGAGTGCCCTAAATGCTCCGTTGAAAGTGGAAGACCCATCTGGCTGTAAATGATCACTGTGGACACGGCATGCTATTATCCTATTCAAGCCATTGATATTCCATTGTTATAAGCATTTAATGGTTTTCCATCCGTATGAATAAAATACATAGAAATGGTGGCGTACAATCACTGTCACAATTTATTGGACTAATCAATGTAGACATTTAAAAATATACATTATATATGTTTTAATTTGGTAATCATTTGAGATGGACCATCTTTGCTTGCAGGCGTGTCACTAATGATTGTTCTTTTTAGACATGAACACTTTTTAGTTGACATGTCTTTTTCACCACTACATTTGTACTCAATTGGAGCAGACCGTAGAAATCATCGGGTGCTGACTTTGCATCTCAGAGTAGGAAGTAACGGGATAGTACGATGCCATCTATGCCACTGACTCTTTCAATTAAAACACACAATTGGCATTCAATGTCCACTTGCTTAACTGTAAAACACATGAGTAGGTATGCATATTCACGATATTATAAATTCATGTTTATTCGGGATGCAAATTTAATATTTAAAAAAATTTGCGTTGATAGTTTTGGTAAATGATCAGCACATACAAACGCAAACCAACTAAAGCAAGCTTAAGAGACTGTACTTTATATAAATATTTCCAATGCAATGAGTCACAAGCTTCCCGGGAAGCTGAGCATTTGATTGTGTCTGCACACTGCACGCCGCAGTAAGCATGCAGGGAAGAGTGCTCCAGGTGGTTGGGCAAAGAAGCGTGTTGAGCCGTGTGTTAATGCGAGAGTATCCAGGATAGGTCAGCGTATAACGGTGGATAGTGAAGGGGCCATGTTGGTGAGTGAGCGCTCATATCTGAGAGTCATGACCACCAAGTGAAAGTATGATTGTAAAGGGATGATAAACTTTGTATTGCAGAAAAAAAACTTTGAGATGAGAAGACTTGTACACGTTGTACAGCGTAGTCCAGATGTCTTGTGACCCCCATTTAATCCTCTCAGCAAGGTTTGTTTAAAACAAAAAATAATATTTTGATTTAAAGCTTTCGTGACTGCAGGGATTCATATTCTTGGTTCTTTCGGTAAAGTCACGTAGAAGGGAAACAATAAAATAATAAATATAAAACAATAAAAAAATAGTATTTTTTATTGTTTAATATTTTTATTATTTTATTGTTGTTATTTAAAATGTACAAGGTGGGCCAGATGTTTTGTGACCCCCCCCCCCCCCAGTTAATTAACCCCTACACATGTTTTCCTTAGCATATTTATTTTTATTCTTGGTTCTTTCGGTAAAGTCACGTAGAAGGGAAACAATAAAATAATAAAAATATTAAACAATAAAAAAGAACCAAGAATAAAAATAAATATGCTAAGGAAAACATGTGTAGGGGTTAATTAACTGGGGGGGTCACAAAACATCTGGCCCACCTTGTACATTTTGTACACTATAATGTCCCATATCCGACTGGCACGTATCCACCCTAAAAATGTTCAGGGCGGAACACCATGCACAAATACACCGTGTAGTATTTGTGCATGCTGTTGCTGTCATGTACAATAGATGTACACAAATCGGATCTTTCACATCCCGTATTTTAAATCTTGCACACATTCACATTATAGTACTTTTCGATTTAAAGCTTTCGTGACTGCAAGGATTAATCTTCTTTGGTTCTTTCGGTAAAGTCACGTAGAATGAGAATAAAATAATAAAATAACACAATAAAATTCTCACGACGTTTTGGCCCTACAACGCAAGCAGCCGTCTTCAGGTGAAAGGAACAGACCTGTCGGGACGACAGAGCTTCAATGAACGATGTTAAGATTCGTAGCGACTTTTAAGCTGGTTGGGAGAAGTGAGGCACCTTGACAAAGGGGTTTACATATCAAATAGCTGAGGGATTAGTTTGTGACTGGTCACAGAAATGGCTATGTTAAAGTCAAAACCTACACATCCACAGATGCAACTAGTAATTTAGCATTGAAATAGCTAAGGGATTAGCTTGTGCAAATAGCTGAGGGATTAGCTTGTGACTGGTCACAGAAATGGCTATGTTAAAGTCAAAACCTACACATCCACAGAGGCAACTAGTAATTTAGCATTGAAATAGCTAAGGGATTAGCTTGTGACTGGTCACAGAAATAGATGTTAAAGTAAAGGCCTACACATCCACAGAGCTTCAATGAACGCTGTTAAGATTCGTAGCGACTTTAAGCTGGTTGGGAGAAGTGAGGCACCTTGACAAAGGGGGTTTACATATCAAATAGCTGAGGGATTAGCTTGTGACTGGTCACGGAAATGGCTATGTTAAAGTCAAAACCTACACATCCACAGAAGCAACTAGTAATTTAGCATTGAAATAGCTAAGGGATTAACCAGCTTAAAAGTCGCTACGAATCTTAACATCGTTCATTGAAGCGCTGTCGTCCCAACAGGTCTGTTCCTTTCACCTGAATGCGGCCAAAACGTCGTGAGAATTTTATTGTGTTATTTTATTATATTATTCTCATTCTACGTGACTTTACCGAAAGAACCAAAGAAGATTATAGTACTTTTACAGCAGTCAAACATTTCCTCAATTTCAATGCAGTAGGTGCTTATTTTTTTTGTTTTCCATTGTCTCTGTGCACGGTGTAACTGACATTGTCTATTGACCTTGATATAGCCACCTTTTTTCACATATCCGCCTATATCTCACTCAGCCCCTAGCGAGTTGGATATACGTTATACTTTTTGCACTGCGTATATATTAAAACTGTATGTCAGGGATGTAACAATTCACTTCCCACCTCACCAGCCCAGCAATTTGATGACTCTCCACGATTCCAAGTTAAGATTCAATTTTAAAAACTAGTCTCTTTTTGTTTCACCGTGGTGGCGAGATGTTAGCTACCTCGCCTGGTTATACAGGGGGTCGGGGTTCGATCCTGACCGTGACGCCTGTACATTTGGAGTTTGCTATGCATTTCCACGTGATGATAAGCCACTTCGTTGAGCTATCATTTGTGGCAAAGTCGCTTCTGAAAAAGAGCTGTATAACTCAGTTTGCCTTACCTGGTAAAACTCTACAATGAATAGTAGCGTCTCTAATGGCTGCAGAGGTCACATGACACCCTTTCAATATGCAGTGATATTATCAATGCGTTGCTCATCAATACATATTGAAAATGGCTAAATAAGTTAAATATATAAATACTATTTCTACATTATACGTTAAACAATAGAACAGCATGTATACGTTATGGAAGATAACATATACTCCCCATCCGCCCCACCACTAGCACTGACCAGCGTGGTGAAGTATGGTAAAATAATCCCCATGACCTACATGGCGTGGGGAGGCCTTTATCCAGCAGTGGATCTATTATGGCAGATGATGTTCATTATAAGTTCTTAAGAATGCGGTGTAATGCAATAAGACTCTACTTTTAATTAAAAAAAAGCAATCACGTGCATAATGACACGAAACTGCATTAACATTTAGATAATAGAATAACAATTTTATATTTATTCAAAAGTTGCAATTAATTGCTCATGGCGTTAATCGCTTTGTACTCCTCACAGTTTTCTTCTCTGAAGTGTAAGTTGTCTTCTCGCCAAAATCAAGTTTGTTCCTTCATAAAGCAGCCTTTGAAAACTGTACCTAAATCCATTTGGGAAGTATTAAGTATTCTAACTTTGAATTCCCACTGTGCGAATTGACAGATAGCTTTAAGAAAATGGCATCTTAAGGCTCAGATTATTAACCCTCACATTTTCCACACCAGGGATTGTAGACATCATCGTGCCTACTTTAGAATGTCCCATAGCAATGTTTAAAAGTTTAAGGGAGGAGCATTTTAATCATATATTAAAACATATTCATGATATCACACGAAAATAAACAATGTTTACGACTCCCAGCCCATTTGTAGTTACATTTAGTTATTCAGTGTACTTTACTCAGAATGTCACTAATAATAATACAGGGTTTCAATGCTTCATGTAGGTTTGTGCGATTTCACATATAAACGGCGTACCTCGTTCTCCCCAAAATTCGCGATATTATGCAGTTCGAATTCACTCCTATGTGGTCGGACGTTGGACAGTATTGTGCTATTCGGTAGGCAACTGTCTCATGCGGTTTCGCTTTGTGTGCCCCCTTTTTTCGAATCCATCTACCACCAAGCGAGGAAAACCTGGAGCAATTTCAACTCATAAAGCAGGCACCCTTAAACAATGGATCTCAGAACGCCATGTATGTAAAGGAGGTTAATACATGAGAAAGAAAAAAAAGAAACGATGAACGAAACGAGAGAGCGAGAGAGAGACAGCGAGAGAGGAGGCCGTTTTAAACAGGTGATGGTGGGGGGGGTCTTCACCCGGGACGTAAAGGTCTCCATTGACTGTGAGTAACCTTTGACCTCCACGGGCAGGGCATTTCAGAGCCTGGGTGCCGTACAAACGAAATCCCTGTCACCCCAGGTTTAAAGGCTGGAGCACGGTATGCCGAGCAGGGCACGATTTCGTGTTGTTAACCGACAGGTATGATTCTCAAGCGAACACATTGAGTTGTGACATATCCTTGCCGTCATAGGTGGAGTTTGACTTCTATATTTGGGGGGGGGGGGGTCAGAGGTTCGCTTTGTCCCTCACATTAGGAATCGCGGGTGCATATAATTGATGTATGTTTTCTCTTAATTGTAAACTACTGAAAATGTATTAATACAGGTGTCCATTTTGGGGGGCATTTACCCCCCTTACGCCCCCCACCCAAACTCCACCCATGCCATCTGTGCCACTTCGGGTAGTCTTCGGGTTACAGCCTCCTTCAAAAACTCTCTAATGGGCAGACCTTTTATGAATATAACTTGCATTACAAAGCAACACCGTTAAGGAGGTCACAAAATGAGGCGAGACTGATCCCTGCTCTAAGGGGAGTGCCCTCTACCCTAACCATCGCTTAAGGCCAATCATACCCATCCTGTCATCGCCAGTAAGCCGGGCTCCCAAACAACCCTGAGAGCTTCCCCTGTTGCTCACCCTGTTATAGCCCTACTCCTCCCACCACGATCCTCCAACTTTGCCGCGTTTGGCTGAGCGGAGTCTGAATCTTCGGCCACTCGTCGTCCCTCCCCCCGCCACCCGGATTGGATCGCCTGCCACGGGGGGGTCCAGTTAAGGGAAAAACGTGGCCCACAACTGCAGTTGCACACAAAGCTTCGACGATGCTCGCCAATACAACCCGCGGCCCTCCTGAATGAACAAAACATCATGGAGTTGCGTACTAATTACAAGCAATTAATGGGCACCGACGATGATGAAACAACTGTTCCAATTGTTTATCCAGGAGAGCATTGGGATGTTTGGTCAAATACATTAATGGAGGACACTGGAACCCCAGGCAAAACCCAGCATTTACACCAGGGAGTGAACACTCAACATTGCCATTTACTGGCCATTTTGCAGCCCTGGTGGTCACCCATCCAGGTTCAAATCAAGCTCAATTTTGCTTAGCTTCTGAGTACGGATGAGAGTGATATATAAATGTAAAAAAGTACAATTAGATCATTTCAAGTCAACACGGGAGCTTTATGTTGTGATACACAGAATGCCTTTAATGTTAAACCCTTGTATTGAGTATGATGTTATTCTGCATCCAGTAAAGTCACCTAAATATACTGAGGAAGACAAGTAAGTAGTTGTTTAAAAGTGAGATAGGGAGAGGAGCTGGTGCCACGGTATATTGGAAAACATAAACGAGGAACGTGCTATTTAACAAAAATAACACCTTGAATTAGTAATCCTCTGGAGTAGTATGTTTAGCGTATGCATCATTCAGGGAACCAAATGGAGGGAACGCACCTGAGAGTAAGTCCATCGTGGAGGTGGAGGGATAAGATTGGTGATGTGTAGGAGTTATAGGGATTGTCACATTGCGACCAATTGGGGAGACTTTCAGCAGTGGATAGTGCATGGCTGCTGCTGCTACTAATGATGATACAATTAAAACCGCCTTTGCCTTAGCTGCAGCATTGTCCCCAGTGAATTCTTTAAACTATATCAATACATTTTGGAAATGTGTAATTTCATATTTACTGCAAATTTAATGGCTACAAAAGCTACACATTTGGAATATAATCGCAACATTGCTTTGTTATTTACAAGCCAAATACTCTGACATGATTTTATTATAACAGTTGGTCACAAAATTGCAACAGCTGCCAACAGCAGCCTACCATGCTCTATACATTCTCTACACATGCAAACAAAATGTGGCATGCATTTTTTTACATGAAATTACAACCATACAAAAATGTATATCCTGATGTTTTTAATAATGATATTGCTCATCGCCATCAGCATGGTAGTTTAAGGTTTAAATGTTCTGGTAAGCAACCTCCATTTATCTCCATCTGTCTTGGATGATGTCAATCAATGAATCAGTCAATGACTTTTATTTAGAGCCCGCTGAGAGCTCATTTAGATAAATGCATCTTTTGCAAAGGACACTTGGAGTAAAATATACATAGGTAAAAATTTCCACAGCTAAGATAATTTGGTGCAGAGAAAAACAAGTTTAAACAAACAGCTTGCGTGTTCTTTGTGATGTGATTTCACTCATTGATCTTCAACCCCATTTGCATTGCATTCTGTTCAGCTCATGTAAATTTGCCTATTCCCATGTATTAACATTGTATTCAATTATTAAAAACGTTCTTTAATCTGGATTATATAGGTGTCTCATTTATTAACTTATTATTTGCACTACTGTCATCTAAATAATTTTACTTGATTTAATTCATGTATATATTATTCATTTACTGCTATTGTAGTCAGTTGGATGTTATGATTTATGTTTTTGGTATGTAATTTACACCCACAATGCGCATATTTGCAAAGATCTGAATTATATTTCATTGCAAATTTCAATTTTCTGTACCGTATTTTGCATACAGATTACATTCAGTTTGTGGAATCGAATGTAATGGCTCAGCCTATTTTTTGTTAACAGTTTTGGGGCTTCAAAAGTATATATTGTGCACTTATTTCACTTAGTATTTGGATGCCTCCATATACTGAACAGATTGTATATATCTATACACTACTGTATAATCCCATGTCCTGTAGAATTGTGTTAATTATTGCATGATGATATGTTGATGCTTTATCGAATTGACGAGTATTATGTAACCCTGGTTTATTATCATTTATAAACCGCCTTCTCCACTGTTCATGTGTCTTGGTTGATGTCACAGGATATCTCAAGCTCTGGGTTTGAATCCCATCTCCTGAACTTGTTTAAAAATGTTCTCCATATATAACTCGCATTTGTTGTTGGATGCACTCTGACAAACACAAATCACATGCAGTGAGGGAAAAAAGTATTTGATCCCCTGCTGATTTTGTACGTTTGCCCACTGACATAATTTTAATGGTAGGTTTATTTGAAGTGAGAGACAGAATAACAGCAAAAAAATCCAGAAAAAACGCATGTCAAAAATGTTATAAATTGATTTGCATTTTAATGAGGGAAATAAGTATTTGACCCCCTCTCAATCAGAAAGATTTCTGGCTCCCAGGTGTCTTTTATACAGGTAACGAGCTGAGATTAGGAGCACACTTTTAAAGGGAGTGCTCCTAATCTCAGCTTGTTACCTGTATAAAAGACACCTGTACACAGAAGCAATCAATCAATCAGATTCCAAACTCTCCACCATGGCCAAGACCAAAGAGCTCTCCAAGGATATCAGGGACAAGATTGTAGACCTACACAAGGCTGGAATGGGCTACAAGACCATTGCCAAGCAGCTTGGTGAGAAAGTGACAACAGTTGCTGCGATTATTCGCAAATGGAAGAAACACAAAAGAACTGTCAATCTCCCTCGGCCTGGGGCTCCATGCAAGATCTCACCTCGTGGTGTTGCAATGATCATGATAACGGTGAGGAATCAGCCCAGAACTACACGGGAAGATTTTATCAATGATCTCAAGGCAGCTGGGACCATAGTCACCAAGAATACAATTGGTAACACACTACGCCGTGAAGGACTGAAATCTTGCAGCGCCCGCAAGGTCCCCATGCTCAAGAAAGCACATATACATGCCCGTCTGAAGTTTGCCAATGAACATCTGAATGATTCAGAGGACAACTGGGTGAAAGTGTTGTGTTCAGATGAGACCAAAATGGAGCTCTTTGGCATAAACTCAACTCGCCGTGCTTGGAGGAGGAGGAATCGCTGCCTATGACCCCAAGGACACCATCCCCACCGTCAAACATGGAGGTGGAAACATTATGCTTTGGGGGTGTTTTTCTGCTAAGGGGACAGGACAACTTCACCGCATCAAAGGGACGATGGACGGGGCCATGTACCGTCAAATCTTGGGTGAGAACCTCCTTCCCTCAGCCAGGGCACTGAAAATGGGTCGTGGATGGGTGTTCCAGCATTACAATGACCCAAAACACACGGCCAAGGCAACAAAGGAGTGGCTCAAGGAGAAGCACATTAAGGTCCTGGAGTGGCCTAGCCAGTCTCCAGACCTTAATCCCATAGAAAATCTGTGGAGGGAGCTGAAGGTTCGAGTTGCCAAACGTCAGCCTCGAAACCTTAATGACTTGGAGAAGATCGGCAAAGAGGAGTGGGACAAAATCCCTCCTGAGATGTGTGCAAACCTGGTGGCCAACTACCAGAAACGTCTGACCTCTGTGATTGCCAACAAGGGTTTTATCACCAAGTACTAAGTCATGTTTTGCAGAGGGGTCAAATACTTATTTCCCCCATTAAAATGCAAATCAAGTTATAACATTTTTGACATGCGTTTTTCTGGATTTTTTTGTTGTTATTCTGTCTCTCACTGTTCAAATAAACCTACCATGAAAATTATAGACTGATCATTTCTTTGTCAGTGGGCAAACGTACAAAATCAGCAGGGGATCAAATACTTTTTTTCCTTCACTGTATCGAAACAAAGTACTTTCGTGGGGTACAATGGAGCATAATGAAATATATACAATACATTTTGGTGACCTGTGAAAATAACTTATAATACCTTTCACATGTCTCTTTGGTCTAAATCCATGGATCCAATGCAACCTTTTATTGCTGATAACATGTCAATCAATGCACATCTATTTATTTATATAACAAACTACACATCAATAGAGGCGTATTAGAGTCCTTTACATAAAGTAAAATTGACAGATTGCCAATACTGTAAAATAGCATATAATTAGTTTAAAATAACAAAGCACTGTGCCCTTGCCAATATAATATTTAAAACTAATGTGTATGTATATGGCTCAATAATTTAAAGTTAGCACCCATGAATCGTCTGTATGCTGTAGGTTATCAAAAATGCTTGCTGTAATGTTATCCACTGACCATCTCATGTCACTTACATATATTGGTAGAACCGAAAAACTCTGGCTCCAAAGCACAACCAGACCCAAAACAGATACAAATAATGATCACCCGATATCATATTTCTACTCAGAAATTTGCTAAAAAACATGTATGAGCAGTAAAAAAAATTGTATGGACCATAGACGGCATGCTAACTGGGCTGTCTTATGACGGGTGTATCAAGGCACAAGAGCAGTGACAGAGTAAATGATAGAGTAAATGATCGGTATTACAGCTGGGCTTTGTGACCCTCACTATTTTCCCAACCAACTGTCTGCGGGGTTTGGCTCACAGCTGTCTGGATGAGTGGTGTATTGAACGCAGCCGAAATGCACTTCACTTCTGCGAGGCAGCTTGTCATGCTTAAAATTGCCATAGCAGCAAAACAATGCTTCATGACCCTACCTCAATCCCACTGCACCCCTACCCTGCACAACATATGTACAATGTCATTGCCTTTTTAATCACTTGCAACACAATGTAATACAGAGTTTATTATTTAATTTATTCAGCACTAAATATTCCTCTGTGGTTTGCAAAGTAGATCATATATGCATGACTGCCAACGAAAAAATAAAACACACTCAAAATAGTTTCAAGTGTTGTATTATACAGGAATGCAGTAAGATGCATATACCATAATCATACCACCAATTTGTTGCAAACAACTGCTTGGATTTATTGTTAATTTATAATAAGCTTTTCAACTATTAATTCCAAACGTAATACACCATGATTTTTCTGTAGATGTATATGTTTGAGGCCATAATTTGAAGAGCGCTGCATATTTCTTCCCCAATACAGTTGATGTCACATGAAAGGCCATTCTGAAGGAACCGTTTCAATGTTCCATCACTGAACAGAGAATAAAATATCATTGCTGTGTAACGATAGTTCAGGATGATGAAGCAGTGTGTGTGTGCATATGTGGGGAGTGGTCGTGTAGCGGTTAGCACACTGCACTATGAACACAGCGACCCGAGTTCGATTCCCACTCACGGTCAACATCAATTGACCAACAACAATATGGCCTTGAACCGTGTGCTGACCATGCCAGTGTAGTATTCTGGCCCACTGGAGGCTGGGTTTGCAGATTACAAGAGATCATGATATGTACAGACAAATGCCTGCCTGCACGGTACAAGGTGGCCTCGACAAAGGAGTGAAGCAAATAGTTTAATGCCTGTGGTGGATTTGAGTGTTGGCTCTGTGTGTATTGGGGGGGGAGCAGTGGCGCAGTGATTAGTGCGCTGATCTGTGAACCAGATCACTCGAGTTCGATTCCTGCTCACAGGCAACACCAGGGACGATTATTTCAACCAGTCTTGGGCCTCCCTTAAGTCGACTTTACCTCAAAATTAGTACCTGGTGTCATGTGTAAACATTGCCGCTGGGAAGACAAGAGCGACCGGGTGTGGTGCTGACCATCCCATCCCCTCGTGCGCCGTACCAGCCTTCATAAATGCTCGCTGGCAGCACTTGCCCCAACAGTCTGTTAAGCCTTTATGGAAGATATTTGCATTATATCTAGAATACCTACCTCTCGAGTTCCCCAACCAGCTTCTCCTTAAACTGTAATTTTGCTGTCATCTGCAAAACCCTCCTTGACATTGCGACAGCTGTGCTTGCCTCTTTTATCTCCTCGCCAGTACTCTTTCCCCCAACTTCCTCTCCTATGAATCTTTACACAATGGAAGGCGCTTCCTTTTCTTCTGCTGCTCCCATTGTAACCTGCTGTACAATTGCTCTTTGTATATTTCTAATCCCCAATGTTATATAAATGTGCCTATGTGTATGTCACATCTTGTAAACATTATTAATTTCGTGACCTTTTGTACTCCGTGGTCGTACGTGCACAGTGTCTACAAAACGCCTCTTCTGGCATTACGGTAAAACCAAATTACAATAAATACACCCATGCGTACACGCGTGTATGTGTGGGCCCATATGTACCAACGAGAGCCATTAGGCAAGCTTCATGAAACACTGGCATTCATGTAAGGATTCTCCATGAGACTATGTTGCGATATGCAATTCTCCTGTGCCATTGAATAAAAAGTACGATTCAATAGAAATACTTTATATGGCGATAATTATATAAACTAACACAAACAGATTTATTCGCAAACAGTTTTCAAATCACCCTGTCAAAGAATTACACAAATCCAAATAAGTCTCACGATTTGTCTCTCCATTGCGTGTTTGCTTTTTCATAATTAACGTGATAGTATAGGAGGTAAAAAAAATGATTTCTGCATTTAACACATGTCTCGTAATCTATCATTGGATATTATAATGAAACCAGGCTAGACAGTAACAGTTCTGGTTCAATCCATTTTGATGTATGGCTTGAAGGCATATTTTAAACTATTATTCTGAATGTATAGCTCACTATTAATCTAAATACTTGTTAATAAAAACCATCCTTGTGATCGTTGAACATATCACATTTTTCAAATTGTAAAGCTGCTATATTTACAATCCGACCCTTGACAAGCAGAATATCTCACGCTAACAATCCTTAAATGGTCGGGACGCCTGGGCAGGGTCAACCCAAAACCGCCCTGTGATTAAGCTGCTGCTTGCGAGGTGGCTGGATGGTGAGTTTATATGGCTGTTAAATGTATTTTTGTTTAACGACACTGACATTTGTTCACATAGTTGTATTCTTCTGGATCACTACATTGCAATGGTAAGATTGCAATGGATGATTGCATGACACATGACGCTACATAATCGTACATTCGAGAAATGTGAAAATAGTCATCTCAAGTCATTACTCGTTAGGATGTTATAACCAAGTGATCTGCTTATGTTGTTGTGGGCATGTCAGTGTATAGGTAGGTCTGCTTACCATCTCCCAGCGTGAAGGAAATCATCAAAATGAGTCCAGCGGTTCTTCTGCGGAGGTGCTCATGATCAAAGCGGTAGTTTTCGCAATTCATCTCGTTTGCCATTTTCATACGGGTTTTTTTTTAATAGCGGTGCGGTCCCAGTCCCTCTTATATATTTTTTAATACACCCCCAAGTCGGCAGGCAAGATGCAACAACTGCACGGCCAAAAAAAAGTTACGCCGCGCTCTGCTCCATCCCTCCGCGGTTCTCGCAATCTCCACGAACACACGCGACAAATAAACGTCGCGAAGCCCAATAACGAACCGAGCGCGCGCCCGCCCCTTGCCTTGCACAAGCCGCGCACGGCGCGCGCGTCCGTTGCTATGCGCACGTGCGGTGCTGAAGTGGACAGCTCCGCTCGCTGCTGTGCGGGTGCCGTGTGTGCGTGGGCAAGCGAGCCAGGGAACGAAGGAGGCGGGCAGCGTTGCGTGCGCTCTTTGCCTAGCTGGCTACGCAAGTGGTTGGGCTTCTTCTCCGCTCGGGGTGCGGGGGGGGGGGGACCGGCGGGGGCGGGGGGGGGGGTTAGCTAGGGGGGTGGGGGGTGCCGGGGAAAATAGGGCTAGGGCGGGGTAGGGGTGTTCGGGGTAGGGCCAGCAGGGTGAGCGGTTCTTACACGCGCAGCGCCTGTCTCATTGGAATGACGGAGCGCGTATGCGCTGGCGCGTTCGTTTAAAGATTCAGCGTGCGCTTTTCGCGAAATGACGCGTTCTGCCATTCGCACAATTTATTTTTCGTCTTCTATACGCATTACGAGTAAAATCTGTGTTTGTAAGTATCGAATCATTTCTGGAGCTGGTATAACGGTGAAGAAAGGACTATTTTTAATTGCTATTCATGGAAATTACTTTAATTCGATGATTCACAATTCAACCTTCGCCAAGATGGTATTCAGTTGATTTTTACCCCGAACATGCTTTCGCAGTTTCTTAACTGAACATGTGGGAGGTTTAATAAAGCTTTAATTGAGAACCCTCGTAGAGGATATGATGGCGACTTAACAGCTATAAATAGTGAGGTTAACACAATATTCGAGGGGAGGATTGTTTTATTATTTCAAATAAACTATTATATATGTACAGGACCGACAATTTGGGAAAGTTTATATCAAATACAGCAATTTAATTTATCCAAAATGTAGTCTTTGTATTTTAACAGCGACTTCATTCACGCATCCTAATCATCACACGGTCTTGCTGCAGATAACGTATTCAAACAAAGGATGTAGTTGTATTGTTTGCTTATTCCAACAAGCATGCATGTGTGTTGAACTTCTTTCACACCGTATGTAGCCAACCTTGCTAATCGGAGGTGTGACGTTCATCCGAACAGAAGTCTCCTTACCACGTGTTGTATCATCAACCGGACTGATTTTGGGTACCGTGCACGTTTTCCCGTTTTTCACATACAAACTCTGGACAAGGGCTAGGAGCTAGAGGAGTCGATAAAAAGGTGTGGGGGGGGGGGGGATCTATACACATCTAGCAGTGCGCTCTTTGCTGCCAATACTCTTGAGCATAGTCTTAGACTTACACAGTGCAACCAGGCAAGTACAAATATCAGCATTAAGCCGCCAAGCTACAGCTCTTGCCCATCGATTGTCCGCAGCAATTTCGTTAACGTATGCCTACGTCAAGGTATTAAGTACAAGCAACGACGCTCGTGAGATTTACTGTAGTTCCAGATTATGTAGCATAGCGCACAAAGCAGAAAAGGTAAATAATGCATGCGAACCCTGCGTCATTATAAAACTTCTAAACGCCAAAATGCACTCAGCAATATTTTCGTGGCTGTTGCTACGAAAAAAATAATGGAGACAATTACGTGACGTACTTTAAGCAATCTGTTTCAAGATTCACTTCGTGAGCACAGCTGCATGTTCGAGGGCCTTTCTGCGTTACTTTGTATGCCAAAAACTCTCCCACACCTATATTCTTGGTTCTTTTGGTAAAGTCACGTAGAAGGGAAACAATAAAATAATAAAAATATAAAACAATAAAATTCTCACGACGTTTCGACTGCAACACAAGCAAACATCATCAGGTTTTCACACCTGATGACTTTACCGAAAGAACCAGGAATATGAATCCCTGCAGTCACGAAAGCTTTAAATCAAAATTCTCCCACACCTCTTAAACAATTATGACATTTTCCATTTGCTAATGTCATAATTGTTCAAGAGGTAAGTGTGGTGCGGAAATGTCTGTTTCTGTTGCCAAAATATTTCACTGATTGTGTTCGTGCAAATGCTAAAACCCGCAGGGGTAAACCGCTTGGACGTGGTGAATAAACGTGTGAAGAAGCATTGTCTTAATAATAGGGGTTTCCCCCTTTTTTCTGGCAACAAAACTGAAACCTTTTTACAAGGAGTCATGTCTGCATTAACCACAATACCTGCAGTCAAAATGCAAACAAAAAAACATACTATGATAAAAGTACGCCTTTTGGCGTCATCTGGTCGAGCACCAATTGGGTCGAGGCTCAAAAGAAAGCCGTCCCTTGGTGTGGACCAATCAGTTTCAAGGACAATGCATATATTATCATAGTATGTTTTTTGTTTGCATTTTTACTACAGTTATTGTGGTTAATGCAGACATGAATCCTTGTAAAAAGGTTTCAGTTTTGTTTCCAGAAAAAAGGGAAGAAACCCTATTATTACATTTTGGAACTGGCAAAGGAGGTCTAATGATGAAGCATTGTCTTGTTAGAGGACCCCTATGCTGGATACACAACCCTGACAAGGTGCTCTTTGCATTTAGCAGCAGTGGTTTAGTGGGGATGTAGTTCAACAAAGTAATGCACGCACGGGTCGTTATTTAATGTACCTAAATGCATTAAGTGATATATTTTCCTCCGCTAATTGTTGGTGAAACAGACAGTTGAAATGGATTACAATATTCACACTTAAATTGTAATTAATTTGACATAAAAGTACGGCGATATTTAGGAAACGAACCCCACAGCATGCTCGTGAGTTACCAGGTATGCTTCGAAAGTGAAAATGTACAATTGGCAAGTTTAATTGTTATTAGAGAAGCAGCAGAGGGAATTGATAGTATAGCAGTCGTATGTTATTTAGTTTATGAATCCTGTTGGTAAGCAAATATCTGATGCCTTGTTTTAATAAGTAAGGTGTGTGTAAATGTCCTTAAAGGTCACGTTTAACTATATATTTTTTGGCTGAATGTCGCCATAATGTGTGCCCATAAAGGTGTCAGCCATTGTTAAATAATTATAATTACAAGGGAGTTTGGTTAAAGTGTTGGAAAAATATTCCCTGTATGCGTAAGATGAGTGTATACCAAAAAAATCCAGCAGCACATGCCATAATCAATCAATATAATCACACCTGCGATGTTGGCGAATGCCTGCAACTCTCTCACATATTGATATAATGTGATTTGCCCGCACCATGGCAAACATGAGGTTTTATCATCATCAGTCGTGTTCTATCCACTTTTGGATGACTTTCTCCTCATGTTGCCACCGAGCCTTGCAGTTTTGGGATGCAACCAAAGATCTCACACCTGCACATGAGCTTATTTTGTCACTTCATCTCCATGATTGATTGCATTCTCGGGCATATTCTTCTATTGGCTGCCATCTTCATCAGCAGCCTCCTCTATCAGCCACCATCCCATTAGCAATGTGTCCTGCCTCAGCTGACTTTACTTCCTCAAAAGTCAATATTTTTTTTTCCTGTAAATGTGCGCGTATTCCCTCATCCACGTAACCCTCTTTGTCTCTAACTGCAATTCCGTCTCTCAATGATATTTTTCACACTTTTCAGCCTTTCCTATGAATACCTTGTTATTTTCCATTTCACGTCTATGGCATAGCAAGTAATATGTGCAGATTGCTGAATTCCTTTCATAGTTAAAAAATACCGAGTATGAAGTGTTTCCCTTTTATATCCTTCCAACATTTTATTATTTTGTTTAACACGTAGGCTTTCGCGACAAATATCATCGAAACAGGAAGATTTCTCCACAAATCTGGCTGTCGCCTGATGAAGCAAGTTGTAATTACTGGCGAAATGTCGTACTCAGATTGTAAATGTTGCGGATTTGCTCTCCAACACACCGGTGTGCTGTACTAGTAACGAATTGGCATGTTCTCTTTATGTGACAAACCTTACTAATTGGCTTTGTCGGGTGGTGGGGGGTTTAACGACACATTTATGTTTACGCAATCTAACCCAAAAATAACGATATTATGGGTATTCTTGGTTCTTTCGGTAAAGTCAGGTAGAAGGGAAACAATAAAATAATAAAAATATAAAGGAATAAAAATTATATTATGGGTATTTTTTATTTTGTTAATCGAACCTAAAACACTTGAATTTTGTTTTGGGTCTATCTTAGCTGAACTTAACATCACTCTTTGTTAGCTTTTTTTTTAATATTCTCTGTTTATATTTATATAAGCCAGCCATTCTGGTATTTAATAAGGGTGCTTACTATCCATTTACCTCTTCTATAGCCTGGTTGATGGTATGCAGTCAATGGTAGAATCACCTTTTCTTATTCCAGCTTTTTAAAATGGTTCGTTGGCCTCTAACTTGTCAATAACTCGGAAATCTTTCACTTTATGAGTATTTTTTTTTCAAATCAGTCCTCTCTCCCGATTTATATAAAATTATGATTCAGGCATTGTTTCACAATTGTCGGCATGATAAAAGAAGTGGGAACCCACATTAAATCAAGATTAGTGGACATATTGATTATATTATATTGTATTCTTGTGCATGGTAATATGTTAAGGAGCTAAATGCCAATGTCGAGGTCTGATAGCCACGAGAGGGCTTCGGGAGATTGTTTGGAAAATCATGCTATTCCTCCTCCGTATAAGGTGCACAGACTACAGTGGTTTATTATACGAGTTGCATGGAAAAAGTTGCACTGACTTATCTTCCAGTTTCAATTCATGAACCTTTTTCTAGACCACATCAATTCTAGACACCCCGCCATCAAATTCACCATGGAAGTGGAGAAAGATGGCAAGCTGCCATTCTTGGATGTTCTGTTTGAGAGGAGACCTGATGGCTCATTGGGACATTCTGTCTACAGGAAACCCACCCACACAGATTCCTACTTGAAACCTGATTCCCACCACCACCCGACTCAAAAGAATTATCTAATCAAAACGTTATACCACAGGGCTCATTGCATTTCGAACCAACACCACCTGGCCAGTGAATTAAAACACGTACATCTGGCCCTCAAGAGGAATGGATACTCTGACCATACCATCCGCCAAGCTGTTTCTCCCTCCATACAGAAACAACCACTTGATACTCCAATCAAAACCATCACACTGCCATACATAGCAGGCGTTACTAAAAGATCTCCAAAACCCTAAACAAACACAAGATCCTGGTCCGGTTCAATACAGCACACAAAATCCGTGACCTGATCCCATCCGTAAAGGATGCCATTCCTGACTTACAGTACCCCGGGGTTTACAAATTCAGCTGCACCTGTGGTGACTGCTATATCGGGGAGATGAAACGACATATCTCTGACCGAATTCGCGACCACAAATCAGATTTGAAACACGGCAGAACTAATTCTTCTGCCGTAACTGATCACTGTTACAACGCTGTGGGTGATCACGATATAGTTTTCTCCTATACCAAGGTTCTCTGCAAACCTACCGGTTTCTATCAGAGATTTGTCCACGAGGCAATTCAGATTTACAAACACAGACACAATTTTAACCGAGAGGATGGTTTCAAATTAAGCAATCACTGGAAAGATGTTCTAAATCAAACCGAACATTTACTAATTTTCAATGGTACAGTATATTTTTTTCAAGTAGTGGTATCCCAAACAATCGCAGCTGCTTATTTTCCCTTCACACCAACATTATGTAAACTCCCCCCCCCCCCGTCGCCGGTCTGAAAATGTTCCCTTTACGTGCATCATGCTGAATCCGCCAATTAAATGCTATTTTTTATGCTAACTCCTTTGTCAAGGCGCTAGGTTTCCTCCCACACAGTTTAAAGGACGCGGTCTGGGTTTGGCTGTGTTTACTCCAGCGCTGTCCTCTGGACAGTCCGATCCCTTCACCTGATGAAGGCCACTTTTGTTTTGGCCGAAACGTCGTGATTTTTTGTTATTTTATTTTTTACCTACGTGACTTTACCGAATAAAACCAAAGAGTATGGATCCTTGCAGTCACGAAAGCTTCAAATCTAGAATGTGTGCATGGGCCTGTTGATGTTCTGATGTGATTGATGGTTACACTTGCATCTTCAAGGAATATCAAAGCTAGGTGTGGTGTTTGGTTCTTCATTTAATGTTTACACAGAAACGAAATACCTTAATAGTGTTGAGGTTGTGAGGGACAAAACCATATTAAATTTTCATATTTGTGTAGTTATATCAACCTAGCTGAAACTCCTGTTTAATTAGAATTATTTAAATATAGATGATACCTTCATGGACACGTATTTTGGCACTGCCTATTGCATAACTACGTCTAGTAATATGCATTATGCATACAAACACTAAGCTGCTGTTTTTATAGTCTGTCAGCATAGTATGTTTAATGCTCATTGAAGCATGAATGCACAGCCTTGAACTACGTGCTGCCTATGCCCAGTGTAGTATTCTATTCCAGCACGAGACTGGAGGCTGGTTTAGTGGATTACGAGAGATTATGATATGTACAGACACCTACTTGCCTGTACGGTACAAGGTAGCCTCTACAAAGGAGTGAAGCAAATAGGTTAATGCCCGTGTGGTGGATTTGAGTGTTAGCTCTGTGTTTGTTGGGGGAGTGGTGCAGTGAGTAGTGCGCTGCCCTATGCACCCGGCGACACGGGTTCGATTCCCGCTGACAATCAATGCCTGTGGCGATTATTTAAACCAGTCCTGGGCCTCCCCTAGGTCAACTCAGCCTGAAATTAGTACTTGGTGCAATGTGTAAACATCGCCACGAGGGAGACAAAGGCAGCCAGGAGTGGTGCTGGCCACCCACCACCGCGTGTGTCGTGCCGGTCTTCATAGGTGATACTCGCTAACAGCACTTGCTCCAAAAGTATGTTAAGGCTATACAGGGGATCTTTGTTTTTGCGTGGAGGGACATATATACTCAAAAATTCACTTGAAGGAATTGATCCAACGAGATCGAGATCAAGATGTCTTCATGGCCAAAGCGATTGATGCCACCACATATCGCCAATGCTTTCTGCCAGATTATGCAGCTGCTGCTAACACAGAAGGCACAGCCTTCAGGTTAAAACAAGTCTTGAAACTTGGTGACAGAGGAAGGTTAATTTTGTAACTGTAATGTGACTTTTGTTATACGGTGATTTTTCCCCCCTAATTTAAAAGCGAACCTTAAATAAATGTGCAATTATAATAGGTGCGTTTAACTGTGAAATAATGAACATGTCTCGACACTTGAATTACTCGAGATACACCGGCAAGAACTACTATGCGGCATTAAAGTAAAATTGAATATTAGGTGTAATAAAAAGGTGAAAGGAATATTGCCATAGTGTCATGCTTAGCACACTGTACTTACAATCCACAGATTTGTCAGTTCAATCTTCAGGCATGATAGTTGAATGTGCAATTCTAGATAAGTGATTTTAAGTAATTTAACCAGTCAAATGATGAACACATGAAGTGATTAACATCTACCAGCTTGGAAATATACCGATAAAAACTATGTGGGGAATTAAAGCGTAATTGAATATTAGGTATAATGATGATATATGCATCTATATATAAAAAAGTATACATTCAACTGATTTTTTTTATTCCCACTGTATCTGACGTTTTAAATTAAACATTTCAAGTATTAAATGTTGTATTCGTCTGCGAAAGTAAAACATTTTGCAATGTCACGCCTGTCCTTTGCGATGGATGTGAATTGGTTTTTAAGTGGGACTAAATGGGCTTAGACCCAGGCATGTGAGCTTCATGCCAAACTGGCCCCTGCTTCTGCAGATTCTAATTCTGCCAAGCAGACTCTATTAGCTAGTTCGTGTATGTGTGTAGCAGTTAGCGCTACACTGCGCTACGAATCTTTCGATTCCCGCTCAAGGCCAACACCAGTGACGATTATCTGAACCGGTCCTGGGCCTCCCTTAGGTCGACTCAACCTCAAATGAGTACCTGGTGCGGTGTGTAAACATCGCCACTAGGGAGACAAAGGCGGCGAGGAGTGGTGTTGGCCACTCACACCCTCGTGTGCCATGCCGACCTTCATAGGTGCTCACTAACAGTACTTGCCCCAACAGTGTGATAAAGACTATATGGGGAATCTTTGTATTTGTATTACCTCATTTTCAGTGGTACCTTGAAACAAGGATTCCCCAAACTAAAAAAGGACACGTTCCTCTCTTGATTAATATTTTCACTATTTAATGACTACCTTCCAGAATGCTACCCGTGTGGTTCATGGTGAATGCATCATTACATTATGTACCTCGTTTCAAAGAGCATTTTTATAAACAGAACATTCCCAAGAAGAATCCAATTTGCATAAAATACTTAGCAATTGCGCAAAGCATTGCTGCATAGTAACACACTAAAGTAAAGCCATTAAAAATGTTTAGAATTTTTTTGGAATATCTGCAGATTTCATGTGTTTAGGGAAAATGTGTGCTCCACTGAATTTAGAAGTTAAAAGTGAGAGAAAAAGATAAATCAGCATAACAAGTAATTTTACATGCACGAAGGCCCTCGCAATAGGAATGAGACGTGAAAGCACAGTGGGTTGATTGAGTTCATGCTACTCTTAGGGGAATTACATTTGCTAGCTCTGAAGAGCTGTGACCATGGAAATAGTGGAAATACAGGATAGCAATGAAAAATACTGTCATTTGTGCACAGGCTGTGGTGAGGCAGTTGGTATCTCATGACCGTGTATTCATTTGGCTCTAAACTGAAACTAAACAAAGCAATGTAAGTCTCGTGCTGGAATATTGTTTCCAGGCCCGTTATTACAAAAATTCCAGGGCAAGGAAACAATATTCTATCCTGAAAACACACTTGAACTTTATTCAATATTAATAGCTGTTGGGGAGAAGCACTTCTTGGCATACAGAAAAACATTACACATTGTTGGCAGATTATTTCACCGCGGCTTTTGCGATGCAACTGTTAATTAAAACAAGTTGTAGGGTATATATTTTCAGAAACACCTGCCAGCAATAATTGGGAAGAGCATATCATGCAATGCTGCCACCATCTCGACCACTCATCCGCATTTTATTTATCGTTGACTTGCATCTCCTGGCGTAAAGGTGTGACGACGCTGGGTACTTTGCCTGAGTGTTTGAAAACATTTTTTTTTTATCCCAGGCTGTACAGATCAAAAAAATGGATTAGCATTTTTATCCATCATCACAAAACATGTCTGGATTAAATTAACGATTGTCCATAATCTAATCACACACCTCTCTTCTCTGACTGGGAAATGACTAAACATCCAGTGAGGATATATATTTTCCATATTGTCAATAACTGCCACCTGGGTTATGAATAGGCCGAAATAAGCACGCATAGCATCCATTGAAGCATATACGAAAAAAAATAACTAATATGTAATTGCATAACGGTGGATATTAGCCAGTGGACATTGCCAAAATGTGTATTAAATGCTGCATGGATGTCAATTATTGGTAGTTAAAAACATAGCATTGTATACAGATACAATAATATTTATAAAATAACTCTTAAACTGCACATGTGGAACATTTAAGTCACATACCGCTGGGGCAAACATTGATAAATTATGTTACAGCTTCCCGCACATGGCTTCATCTGCATTTCTCATAGCTGTTGGCGATAATCCTTCATCTGCAAAAACACACACGTGCACAGCTGCTTAAAAATACGAAGCAGGAATTTACCACCGATTGATGTGGTTAAACCTGGAAGGGGGAAATCTGCTGAGACCTCTTCCCTCTTTTTATTTGAATGTTATCGATTGGTTATATGTTTATCTCTTTAAATAATTACTTGGGTGCGAGTTATCACGAATTGTGTTTTTATACAGTACAAACACACATGCCACCGATCACATGTACATAGGTTTGATAAATCCACAGCTGAATTAGAGCCCCCCCTCCATACTTTGTGAGTCATTGGGGTTGTTTGGGTATACGTCACGATGTAGGTCGGTGTGGGAAGGGTAGATGTCTTGACAAAAATCGGCTTCACAGACGAACGTTGTGGAAAGGGCGTGAAAATAAAAATGACACCGTGAAGTGACGACGGTACAATCCCCTTCCCACGCTGGGCGACGGCGGCACGTGTTTCATGACCCCATGACCTTTACGCGGTTGACCTCTACGAGAGGGGGGGGGGGCTCCTCGAAACTCAGGTACCGTGGAATAGGAGAGACACTATTTGTTCGAAGGTGGGGACTTGCACAAACTCATCATCATTCAATATTTATACCGTGTCTCCCTTGAGCACATCTCAAATTGCCAAGGTAAAGCTGCCCGTTGGGTGTCAACTCGGACAGCCCGCTGGTCCAGTGGTGAAGGCCAATTTCCTCTCTGGGCGAGGTGGGCTCTTTCTACTAAAACAGAGCTCGGAGTTGATGTGGGAAAGTCTGAGACATTTTGAGCACCAGAAGGGGACTGGCTAGATATGAGATAAGTCCACAACATGGGGCATATGTATTCATGTTTAACTGTCACATTTTAAAAAGCAAATGCATACGAAGCGAACATCAAATGTAAAACCTGATTGATTTGCTGCTTATGCATTTTTTTACAATCTTAAAGTACTTTAAGAAGCATCAATTACTTTATACATTTATTTGATAACGTCAATATATATTTGAAAGCATGCATACGGTTTCCTATTTACCATACGAGTGCAATATATCTCTGCATGGTTTTTGTACTTTTCATATTTTTGTTCCATTTTCTTTATCAATATGCGTCCAAATTTCAAAGCAGGTAATAGTCATTGATTAAAATGTCATTGTGTAAGTAAATTGGTATGATGCTTTTCATGAAGTTCCGTTTTCCAAATGCACTCCAACCTTTTGTCTCGTCCATTTTTTTTCCACCATATTGATCCCTGTGCTCCTTGAATAGCCCTAACCATACGTACGATGATGTGGTTTCTCGTCGTGTTCCTCCTTAAGTTGTTTAGCAAATCGTATGTACGTGACTTAATAAATGCCCCAGATTTTCCAGTTGCATAGCTATTATAACAACCAATGGAAATGAACTACAATACATGAATAAAGAACGTAATAAAGAAGTTTGCCAAAGTCGGGGTATATATGCTTAATGTATTATTTATATAAGATAAATGAGTAAACATTGCATCCAGATATTAAAACATATTTCATACATTTTTTTAAGTCTTTATAATTTTTTAGTTTGACATTTTCTTAATACCATATAGTACAATGTTTATATTAAAAAAAAACATTATTGACGCTGAAGTATACGTCACTATCTGTACAGACGTTAAAGCCACTCTTTTGCATATAGGTTAAGGTGCAGCCCTGAAATTGCTTGCTTACGCCACTGCTAGTATAAAGGCCTTCCACTCGAGGGGGCATCTATAGCGCCCCTCTAGAGGGTATTCGTTCTACTCTGCCATGCTGACCAGACACGCCTGACCGCCTTTTGTCTCCCTTTAGTGGCGATGTTTACACACTGCACACACGTTAACCCTGACCGCTGTGTCCTCCCCATTAATACTGTTGGGTGAACAGAGATGGGGGGTCAACTTCCGTGCAGGGAGATTGATGCCACCACTTCCAGATGATCGCAAGTGCAGTGCGCTAACCGCAGCACCACAGCGGCATCCCTATCGTGGATTAATACCAACATCTTGATCGGCTCCTGTGTAGCTACATACACATTCACAAAGCATCGATGTATTTCGTTTCATGTTAAGACGTGAAAAGGTGTTCTCGTGATAGTGTGTCCACGAGCCAATGTTACGTATGTGCTCACGTAATGTTTGTCTGTAGACATTTAACAGCGATTTTAAGAAATTGGCAAAACGTGTTATTTAGTTTCCACATTGATAGCATGTAAGAAAATACGGCGACTTCAGACAAGAGGGCCACAGCGCACTTCTTCAGTAAATGCCGGTGGTTGTTGCATGTGTGCCTTTCACGCATGTTGGCGCGTTATTTGCAATGTACGGAAACAATTGACGCTATAGTTGTGAAATTATAATTAAAAGCAGACGATAGTATGTTTGACAAGCACATTTCGACGATTATGAGAAAGAGACGATGTGCCCATGCAGTCCATGAAGAATGATAATTAATTAGATGACATTGATTTATATGCAGACATGCACTTTGTAGGAACAACAATGCATCGTAATAACGTGCACAAAGTAAATAATTTCATACCACACGGAGTGACTGTTCTTTGAAATACATACAAATACAATGTCAAGGGTAAAATAATGTACAATCATCAATAACCGATCAATTGTTTAATATTAACATCACTAATGTGAATTATTAGTGATCATAATAGGGGTTTCCCCCTTTTTTTTGGCGTCAAAACTGAAACCTTTTGCAAGGAATCATGTTTACATTAACCACAATACTTGCAGTCAGAATGCAAACAAAAAACATACTCTGATAATTTATGCATTGTCCTTGAAGCTGATTGGTCCACACCAGAGACAGCTTTCCTGAGAGCCTAGTCTCATACGGTGTTCGACCAGATGACGCCAAAAGGCGCACAGTTCAAAGACAATGCACTATCAATGGTAGATGCACCAATTGTAGATCATTAGTGATGTTAATATAAAATATCGTGATTATATGATTCTTTAACATTGTGATTGCGTCACGTTCTATTTTTTAGTCTTCAGCATTTATACTGCTTCAGTGTGCAATTACTACACTCGCCAAACGATAGCATACTCGCAAACACATTCACACTTCCATTCGTACAAACACATAATCAACACAACCGCCATTTGCCACTAAGTGACGGTGACATCACCACGGCACCTGTGCCAGGCCAGGTGCACTTTGAGGCCACGTGAAGTATTGAAGGCTCGCTGACAGGAGGACAAGGGACAGACCCAGGTGCCATGAATAACCGAGATGACTGGTAGTTGCACCAACTGTACCCCTATTGTGCAAATTTGCTTTATTTTAGCCACCCAGCGCTCCGCTGATTGTTATGAGCGTCGCTCCTCTACCTTGGGTTGTTGTTGATGGTTGATTACTTCCAACTAGCCAGTAGCGTCCTTCACAAGCTTCCTCCACAGAGGCCAATCTTGACACAGCTGGTACCAGTCTTTGACAAGTCCACTCAGAATAAAGAATTAAAGCTTTCGTGACTGCATAAATTACTCATTGTTTTTTTTAGGTAAAGTCACGTATGTAGAAATACCATAAAATTATATTAAAATAAATCAATCACGACGTTTCGATCGCAACACAAGCGATCTTCATCAGGTGTAAAAAAATATAGCGAGGGAGCATATAGGGCGACACCAATGCAACACATAGAAAGCACCAAACTGCACGGAGGTAAATACAACAAGAAGATGAGAGACGAGAATTCAACAAACCTAAGAAAAAAATATATGATGCAAAACCAGTCAGGCCAACAACACAGTTAGACACTTGCCTGGCAGACCACGAATTTCAGAAGAGTGCTAAAAGGTAACTTCCCCGTAGTATTTCTACATATGTGACTTTACCGAAAAAAACAATGAGTAATTTATGCAGTCACGAAAGCTTTAATTCTTTATTAACACACTTCTACGGGGAAGTTACCTTTACAATTCTGTCCTAAACGTATTGCACCCCTTGCTTTCTCCTACCCCTCCCCCCGCCTCTGCTGCCGTGCCCCCTTGCTCTCTTCGCCCCCCCCACCTCTACGTCTTATTTAAGGCCTCTGTCTGTTCATCCCTGCGGCCCTTTTTCTTTTTCCTTGCTTCTCTGTCCGTCTTTCCTCTCCTTGCCTCTTGGTGTCCCTGTATATGTATTTCTGCTGACTTGTACCTCGTATTTGTTCACTCTGTCTATGCTGGTATGTTCAATCCAGAGGATGAACACGAAATTTAGCACTCTTCTGAAATTCGTGGTCCGCCAGGCAAGTGTCTAACTGTATTGTTGGCCTGACTGGTTTTGCATCACGTAATTTTTTATTAGGTTTGTTGAATTCTCGTCTCTCATCTTCTTGTTGTATTTACCTCCGTGCAGTTTGGTGCTCTCTATGTATTGCGTTGGTGTCGCCCTATATGCTCCCTCGCTATTTGTTTTTACACCTGATGAAGATCACTTGTGTTGCGGTTGAAACGTCGTGATTGATTTATTTAAATATAATTTTATGGTATTTCTACATACGTGACTTTACCGAAAAAACCAATGAGTAAGTCCACTCAGCTTCACATCCTCCTGTACCATACCTGTTTAGCCTCTTCTATCTGCCCAAGCAGAAGCTGCTTGGGCATGCAGTAGCTGGGCATGCGGGCTACATGACCCAGCCAAACACAGCCTTGCCAGCCGCAAGAGCTCATTGATGGGCATGTGTCCAGATCTTTAAAAGATTTGTGAGCTCACACAATCCAGCCTGGTTAAACCCATGATGGATCATAGGCCAGCATGACTGTGGCCGAGAAGACCTGAAGCTTCGTGTGGAGCGACCAGGTAGCTTCCACACAGCATTACGCAGCCGATGAAATGATGAGACCTCTGCTGTCAAACTGGAGCTGGTCATAACCACACTGCTCAGGTGTGGGAAACTCTCCACTCTCTCCACAACTGCTCCATCACAAATGGGGAGTTGAGGGGGTGGAGTGTTTTATGGCACAAGAAACCTGGGTAAGTGCTTGGTTTTGGTGGGGCTGATGGTAAGACCCACCTCTTAGTGGCACAGTCCATGTTCAGCAGCAGTGCCTCCAATTCCTCCTCTGAGTGAGCAGCAATTACCAGATCATCAGCATACATAACATGGTTTGACCAATAGGGAGCTATCCCTCGACCACACCCAGGCATCGATGAGCCTCTTACGGTTGCGAGATGTTAAATACCTCGCTTGGTAAACATGAGTCATGGGTTCGATCCCGACCCTGACGCTTGTATATTTTTGAAGTTTGCATAAGCTTTCCTGGTGGTGGCATGGATTTTTCTCCGTGTCCTCCGGTTTCCCCCCCCCCCCCCCCCCATTTTTAGAAACATGCGTTAAGATTATTTGGCTGCTGTGATTTCCACATTCTATTCTAATCTATTTCACGTTTATATAGCGCCCTTTCCAGGGTGCTTTCAAATGCAAGCCACGTGATAAGCCACTTCGTTGAGCTACCATTTGTGGCCGAGTCCCTTCTGAAAAAGAGCTATATAGCTCTTTGGGAATTAGCTGGTGAAAGAAAATGTGCTTAGTTTATAGTTTAGTTGAGTATCTGTACCAGATGGAGATTCCTCTGGTACAGCCATGGATTGCTTGAATGCATTCACTGTGGAAATGACGTGATGAAATCAGCTTGTGTGCAGGGGCTAGATGGATTGTTGGCAATCCATGTGAGAACGCCGATGGTTTGGGAAAAACCTTTATGCTTGATGATAATGATGATGGGTGCATTGCAAGGACAGATTTCTAAGACTATTTATATATTTTTTCTTACGGATGGTTGTTTGTGTACCAGGGGAATGAGATAGAAACTATTCGAGTTAAAAGTCATTTAGTGGTGATATCATTTACAGCACTAAAGTAGAATTGTAGGACTCAAAATAATACTTTTTGGAGTCTATGAAGCAGGGATGCGTCGAGTGAATGGAACGAGAAGAATGTCTTGGGGTGCAGATGAGAATTGGGGCCTGGAAGCAGGTGGCCTAAGAGGGTTTAGGAGCTGGTGATCACTGAAAGTGAGAGATGAACATGCAGGGACATACAAAGGCAAACACATGCACACACATATGCAACGATCCCAGGTGGTAGAAAAACAATTAAACCCCTCCGAAATGTGTATCTGGCTTTGCCACTGGTGAGTGCAATTGACTTGTTGTTTAGTGTGGCGAAGGGAGTTCGTCCATGAGCTCAGACCAGATATTTGTCGGTTCCACCAGAGCTGGCATAACTTTACTCGTTCCGAATTATTTATGTGGCCAATAACAGTGAATTATGAAATAACAATTTGCAATGATTGGGTTATCAAATAGTGAACTTCTATTTGGCATATAGATACATCTGTATGACTAAAATGTTGCTGCCTTAGATGGACTTGGCCCATGGACTTAGTGAGTGTGACCTGGAGAATGACTTCAACGTTTTTTGGGGATTAAATGGAATGGCTCAACGTGGATGTTTAAATTACCAGTTATTGTAAGCGGAGAGTAAGACTGACCTGAGGTCAAGGTGAGGTAAAGAAAGTCAGACATGATGTTCCAGGTGGTGGGGAGTGGTGGGGAAATATGTTAGGGAGGAAGTGAAGGAAAAAAATGCATGACGTCTTCTGCACGAAATGTCCGTGGAGCTCTGGAAAGCCTCATAACGTCATCTGTGCGAAATGTTCGTCGAACTCCGGAAAACGTGGTGTCGTTTCCTCCAACAATTGGAATTGGGCCGCCAATTATTTGCAATTTTCCCATTTTTACATTAGCACAAACTGACTTACTAGAAACGTATGAATGAGGCCAATAGAGTTGAGTATTTTGTACTAAAGGTGTAAATGCACTTGTATAATTGTCAAAATCATATTTTTCATATCCAGCCATGATCAATCTTGGGCACTTTGCAACGTTGGGCCTTCGGGCAGCAACCGTAATGAGCGGCCACCACATCTCATGGTCATGTGATGCGATAATCCACTTCGCACCTACCCACGAGATGATTTCATTGCTCCATTTCTCACGATGAACGTATGGTTTTTGGCAAGTCCCCTCACTTGGCTGCCACTTCATTACTATTCTTTTATCACTATTCATGCGCACTTCACAACCCCAGATTGGTGGAGACAACTCTGTCCGAAAAAAATAAACCAAGGAAGTGATCACAGACTGGTGCGATACAAATGTAACTTCGATACAGATGAAGGGAGGAGATAATTGGAGGAAACACTAAGCGTTAACATTAAAACATTTAGAGCAGCAGGTAGCTGATTGAAATGCCTGGAGGTGCAAATTGATAACATCTTGATATGGGCATTCATCTTGTTTCCATAGGAGTGCGTTTTACCTCTATGAGCTTTGCAGTTCGATGACAAAAAATATATGTATAATACCAACTACAAGGCTATGCATTTGTCCATGTTTGTGCGTACACTATCCTGTATGTGAACTCACACGAACGTGGATTTAATTTACCATCTCCATGTATATCTGGATAAAATGAAACCACTAACACGTCTTTGGATTTTATGCATGATACTAGCCAAATGACCGGGCATAATATTTTTTTGCATGGCGATATAATTTCCCTTCGGATTTCAATTTAGCTCATTCCACAGCACACCTTTTGTGTGCCCTCCGAAAGACCCATAATTACACTTCAGTATTTTACTTTTGAAGTGTAAAAACCTAGTGCTTAACAAATCTTACATAGAAAAAAAGAGATCGTCAAAAAAAGAGATGTATTTAATGTTTTTTTTTTATTCAGCTACAATATATAGCTAGCCTCCCATTATATAAGTTACAAATAATAGTCTTATATGTTTGTATGTACGCATGTGAGGAAATACTTTCAAAAGAAGCATTGACTGTTTGCGAAATACGTTCATTTGAAAGAGGTTGAAATTAAGCCACAACCTCAGGAACTGATTACTGCATTCACAATTATTATTATGTACCTCTTCAATGTCGCCTGTCCAGCATGGAAGAGTATGTTAAATACCATCCAGAGTCTAAGAGTCCCTCTTGCGCTCCCTCTAACGGAGGTCATTCACCCAGCAGGGGCTTGAGCAAGCAATTGCAGGGCAGCGCCTTTGTCTCTTCATTATGCTGCAATGTGCGTTTGACTATTTTGCATGTGTTCACAAAAGTTCCGTGTTGTGCCGAAACATAAATGTATGTTTCACTTAAGCGATGCTCATGTGCTAAAAAAAACTCATATGATGTCCCATGGCTGCTTTTGCAATTCCAAAGGCCACGCTCTCACTTGGTATGCATGCATCCATGCCTGCACTTGTGCATTTCACATCTATTAGCATAATTAATAGCTGTTTGCGTTTCCAGTTGCTGCCTCAGCATTTATTATCGGTTGACAAGATGAAGAGCAGTCAGCATGTACACCTTCAGAAGAGTCTTGAGGCCCTTAAACTGAAACACAAGCTAAATATTTTACAAACAGTCATGGTATATATTCTTGGTATGGATTATATGGTTAGAAATGCAGATACACTCGACACGGTAATTGATTTGTATATAGAGTGATATAATAATGAAGTTAATGTATGTTTGGTTAACATCTGGTGCCTTTCTAGCACAAATCTGCCACCATCATTAAACATGTAAACTTAAAACTAACCAAATCCACTCATTGAAACAGAGCTACTACTCCATACAGAATAACAATTTAACATTTTATTTGACGTTGTACTTACTCACAGATTCCTCAGCCAAACAGAGCTTTGCACGGAGTGCTTAGTTGGACCTAAGCAAGGCTTTACATATAAATTCACAGTGCGCTCATTGTTCTATTCAATATATTTTCATGTATAAAGGGACTTGCTCTCAGAAGTACACTGGTGGATACTTACATTTATACATTTTTCCGATAATTTTTTGCAAAGAATAAAAGGGCATTCAAAGGAATTGATTTTGTCTGTGTGTGATTGTGTTTTCGTGTGTCACAATATCGGTGACGAATATCTGAACCGGTCCTGGGTCTCCCCTAGGTCTACACAGCCTCAAATGAGTACCTGATAAGGTGTGTGTTGACATTAACATTGTGGAGGCGAAGGCAGCCGGGACGTGGTGCTGACCACCTGCTCCCTCATGTGCCATGTTGACCTTGATAAGTGGTCGCTGACAGCATTTGTCCCAACAGTCTGCTAAAGGCTATACAGGGGGATCTTTGTATTTGTTCCAAAGCCATCAAAGTTATGAAAACCGATATCCAAAAGTGTTGGTCATGGCCTGCTCCCCCCTGGAGCTCACACAATATAAGTCTTCAATAATAATATATACACACATTTTCAAGTTATGAACAGGTCTTAGATATTTAATAATAATATATACACACATTTTCAAGTTATGAACAGGTCTTAGATATTTAAATGTTAGTCCTAACATGGGAATAAAGTATGACAACATGACATACATATATCACGGTTGTGGCATCAGCTGATATGTGGACTGCCTTTGGTAGCATTCCAGTTGCTGTGGATTTGATAAAGCATGCATCTACTTTTCTGAATTGTTGTTTCAAATAATATCCCTGAATATAAATATATTTGATCAGAATGCCAAATATTGGGCATATCTATCAGAGTACCAAACGCTGGAATTAACTCATCTTACATAATAATAATTATAAAATATTCCAGGTGATTTATTTTATTTGGTGATGTTGAGATGCTGAACTGGTGGCTAGTCTTCTGGGCTCAATTCAGATTAATCTATTTAAGCAAACGGACAGATGGTCCCTGTAATGTACGGGCATTGCAGTGTGTATGGTTTACAGATAGGACCAGAACCTGGGTATCTAATCAGTGAGAAAGACCGAGGAAAGCATTGGGTGGATATAAGCATATACGCTTTCTTTTTAATGACTTTTTTTTCCAACTGTGTGAGTAGATATTCACTATTAGAGTCCAGCTGAGACATTAAATCATTTTTAAAAGTCCCTTATTACATTTCCCCAGTAGAAGATTAATACATTTACATTTTGCAATGCTGCACATGATAGCAACTGCTACAAATCAAATGGATTTAACAACATTCATTGATACAACTCTAATCACAATGCAAAAATTGTCATTGTTCTTATTTTCGTTTTATTTTCACAGCTAAAACGAGTATTAGAGGCACGATCTCAAAGCGTCTTAAAACAGTGCTGCCCTTGTAAAACATATCATCTACATGAAAATTAAACACATTGGCCAATAACAGTGCCTTTAAAACATTAAAAAAGTACATAACAGGTGACGTTTTAGGCAATCGCCTTTCTTCGCGGCACAGGTTACAGAGACCAGAGAGGTCGAGTGTTTACATGGATCACCTGCACATTCATTCCTAAACGGTAAAAATACATCAGCCCGGTCAAAACTTTAGTTTATGATTATTGATTAGCACATGGAAGTCACCTGTTTGCACTGATTCTGATTCATTGTTCATTTATTAAACAACTATTGACACAGAACGGACGCAACATATATGTGCAATGTGTAAAGTTATAGGTTTAAATAGGCAAAGATCGTGTGGATTAATGCGAGGGGTCTCGCAATTTTGAGCCTCGAGATGCGAGCAAAGTGACATTGCCTTTTGTTCACCGCAGCATTAAACAGCTCTTACAATATAGCTCGCCGAGCGCCGGTATTTGGAGAACGTCTGCAAGCAAGCCGAACACGGTGTCAGAGGAGCTAATATTAAGGAGTTATAGCTGAACACAGTCTTCGCATGAACCAGCTGGGCCGGAATGAGGGATGGCAGAAGGGACCCCTGGGGTGCTATCGACATGTGACATAACATCCTGCTAGAATGCCCTCTCCGGCCACACACTCAGGCTCGCCATGCTGCATGCAATAAAGCGGATATTGCACGTGTAACCACATGCTCTCTACCGAAATGTTTAAAGCAATGCTTTTGAAAATATTATTGAATTTCTCACTTTTTTTCAAAGACATCCATTGCATTGCATTTCATACACATCTAAAGAATGTATTGGGCCACACCCTTTATTAGTGATGCGGTGGGGTACATAATTTAAGTCAAATCTTTTTTTTATTTGGCTAAATTGTGGCAAAAACACATTTGTGCGTATTCAGTAAATAATATGGATGTTTTACATCCCACCATGGAGCAACACTTATATTTGGCAAAATGGTTTTGTTTTTGTATTTTAAGATGGAAGACTGACATTTTTAAACATAACCTTCCAAAAGGTATTTAAGTTATGTTATTTTTTTATATATAATGCTGAAGCAGCCACAAATTGAGTAGCTGTCATTAAACCATGGCTCATAAAGATTGGCTTGCACCTGTTTCTCAAATCCCAAATGTTCGTAAAAATTGTGCTCATGTGGCCATTTTATAATTTCATTACTTAGGTGAATTCTGTGATCGCTATCACTTGCAGATAATTAGCATTCTGAATTTCACTGCAATAATTTTTTGTCAATCCCAAAATGTGTTAAATAAAAAGAAGGGAATGACAATATGTAGTTAATTATGAATTACATTATTAAAAACAAAACACACAAATACAATTTGAAATTCTACACTTGTAAATTGAGGCCCTATTTAAGATATTTCAAACCTCCACAGGCGATAACAACAGTAGGTTTAGGATCACTGGAAATTGGACAGAAAAATTAAGACATGCAGAGGCATCTGTATATGGTGTTCATGATGAAATAATATGAACATATATAATTGGATTGATCGTGAAAATAACTTTGAAAGAAAAAAATATCATCATTGTATATCGCCTGCTATGACATATGGATCAGAAACACTGACATTGACAAATAAAATATAAAAAAATCTGAAAAGGGCACAAAGGAACGTAGGAGTGGTGCATGTTTGTAATTACACTGAGAGATTAACAGAAGAACACGTGCATTAGGGAACATACTCAACGTATAGACATCACCATGAATGTTAAAAGAAAGCAAGTGGGCATGGCCATGACACGTCGCTAGAATGGATGATCACCTGTGGTCGAGCCAAAGGAGGAAACATCCTTAGCCAATGGAATCAGCTATTGTGCCAGAGCTAGAAAAATTGTTGCTTTGCGAGACATTGGCGACAGCTTGGGGAAACCTTAAAGGTTTAAAACATGTTTTCAAGGTTTATTTGAAGTGTAATTTCACTACCACTCAAGTGGGGTATGAAAACATTGTACAAACAATTTGAAACATAGAATCAAGTAAAGTGATTTAATAGATACAGGAAACCATCGATTATCCAGCACCTTAGGGGGGGAAGTGAAAATTCTTGCAATTACATTATGTTATAAGTGTTGTGCGTGTGTTTATTTTTGTGCTTACAATATTAAATTGGCATCAATAAAATTAACATTCATTCCATACACTCAGCCATCAAATTCACCATGGAGGTGGAAAAGGATAGCAAGCCACCATTTTTTTGATGTTCTAATCGAAAAGAGACCAGATGGCTCAGTGGGACACTGTCTACAGGAAAGCAACTCATACGGATCCCTACCTAAAACCTGACTCCCACCACCATCCATCCCAGAAGAATTCCCACATCAAAACTATACACTATAGAGCTAGATGTATCTCCGACCACCATCACCTAGCCAGTGAACTGAAACACATGCGCCAAGCCCTCAAGATGAATGGATATTCGGACACAATCCGTAGAGCTATCACCCCAACCGTTGGGAAAGAACCATCTGAGGACCCAATCAAAACCATTACCTTGCCATACATAGCAGGGGTCACCAAAGATATTTCCAAAATCTTAAGCAAACACAAGATCCAGGCTCGATTTAACACAGTACATAAAATTCGTGATCTGATCTCATCTGTGAAATATAGAATCCCTGATATACAATACCCTGGCGTCTACAAACTAAGCTGTGTCTGCGGCAGTAGTTTCATTGGGGAAACTAGGCGACATGTCTCGGACCGTGTTCGTGAGTAAAAGGCAGATTTTAAACATGGTAGGACCAACACGTCGGACGTGGCTGATCAATATTTTAATGCGGTTGGTTCACACGAAATAGATTTCTGTAAGACGAAGGTACTTTGTAAGCCCACTGGTTATCAACAAAGATTCGTTCATGAAGCCATCCATATATATATAGACACAGACACAATTTCAACCGAGAGGATGGGTATAAACTTAGCAATCATTGGAAGGACGTCATCCACCAGTTTAAGTCATAACTGGCTGTGATGTTCCCATCCTGACACCTTCCGATGTTAGTTTTTATTTTCCCCGTGGCTTAGACTTTACAATTTTACATTAACAGGTTAAAAAAAGTTTCACACCAACATAGCCACCTCCGCGAGCCGACCTCGAAGTGGCGGCGGCTCCGCGATCTTACATTAACATGCTAATTTATCACATTAACATCACTTGCCCCACCCACTTCGTTTATGACCCTTGGGCTACACCCATTTAAAACCTTTAAAACAGTCTGCGTCAGCAGCTTTCCCCCTCTTTTTCCTCCTGATGACGATCGCTTGTGTTATGATCGAAACATCATGCTTTTTATATTCGATGAATGTCTAATATATACAGAATATTAATCCCTGCAGTCACGAAAGCTTTAAATAAAAAAAATCATGCTTTTTGTTAATTTTATTTTTATTAATTTGAACCTATCTTAGTGACTTTATCGAAAGACCCAAAGAATAAAATTCAAATCGACAAAAATAAATATCCCAATTTACTGTACTATACTTATCACTCCAATCTCAAAGACTCTGCGTGGAGTTTCAAGTTTTTCAAGTTTTCAAGTTTCATTTATTAGGTATAGCCCTGTGAGCCATGCAGCTCTTAAGTCAGGTGCAACCGCAACAAACAAAATATGACTCTACATTGCAGAAAACTATTACACCACAACCAGACCAAAATAAAGCTACAAAACAATGTAACAACAGTAATCATAGGAACTGTGATTTTAAATTTAACAATAAACGATATACATAACACGTACGACAAAAACCTGCAGCCATAGCTGGCAGCACGACACTCCCAGTGTATGATGTGTGAGTGAGTCAGCAGCAGCGTGAGTGAGTGTATGATGTGCGAGTCAGCGTATGATGTGTTAGTCAGCGCATGATGAGTGAGTCAGTGTATGATGTGTGAGCGAGTCAGCGGCAGTGTGAGTGAGTGTATGATGTGCGAGTAAGCCAGCACACGATGAGTGAAAATGTGTATGATGAGTGAATGGGTCAGTGGTTGTGCGAGTGTATGATGTGTGAGTGAGTAAGCGCATGATGAGCGAGTCAGTGCATGATGTGTGAGTGAGTCAGTGATGTCACGGTACGTACGATGCTCTTGTTTCAATGATTTTGTGTTTGCCGATCGCCGGACTGGTCACATACAGCCTTTGGAGCGTTTTTGCCGGTTTCGCCGGATCGGCCCGGGGCCGCCGGATAATGTTGGAAGCAGCCGGATAATCATGCGCTGCATAATCGATGATCAACTTCAGATAGTTGATCAAGGCATTCCAGATCCCTCTTACAACAGTGTATAGATCATCATGTATGGCTGATGATAGCGATCCTATTCTGTTCTTGCATATGGCAATGTGTTATGGGAGCTGAATGCCAATGTCGAGGACTGCTAGCCACGACGAGAGGGCTGTAGCAGGTAGTTAATGAAATGTTGTTAATCCTCCGTCGTTCAAGGAGCGCTGAATACCGTTGTTTACTATATGGTCCATAGTTTATGGGTTGAATGGGCACAGTCACACTTACTGTAGCTTGGGAAATTCATTTTACATTCATGAAGGAGATGTGCACATCGGCCTGTTGGTGTTCAGAGGTGGTTCATGGTTTCACCAGGCTCTTTGAAGAATGTCAAAGCCAAGAGGCGGGATGTTAGGCTCTCGATTGAGGTGTTTTTTTCCTGGACACCCGTGTTGTTCGCGAGCAGTGTTACTTCCAGATTTGAGGTTGGTGAGATTTTAGGATGGTGATGGCACAATCTCAAAAGGGAGATTGGGACTTAGTTCGGTAGGGGAACACTGGTGAGGTTTTTCTTGATGGGTAGGTAGTTGTTGGCAAGAAACTACATAAACCCCTTTGCAGTTTGCGCAATGTCTCTGTGGATATTTGGTAGCTGAATGTTCGCCAGAACAGGGAGCCAGGGAATTTGTGTCAGTTTCAGTGTTTCGCTCATTGCATTATTTAATTAATAGAGATTATTAGCGTGATTATACGGTACATGATTTGGAAAATGAATCATTAGCAATGGAGAAAGTAATGGCCTTAGTTTTCCATTGAAGAATGAGGTGAAACAGCAGTATGGACAGTCACACTGAAGAGAGAGCATGACCTGTTATTGATGGCAGATGCTGGCAGTTATAGGTACCAGAGTTGTGGCTTTCCTGGAGCTTGCAAGTGAGGAATATGGGAAGGCTGTAAAATGACCCTGTAGCATGACCTAGTTTTATGGGGACACAAGCAAAACATTAAGGGTAAACGGCTTCGTCAATGTTAAACATCATCTTAAAAATGATCTGCTTTCGTCTGTCATGTATTTTGCTTTTGCTGTTACCATTTGTGTATTATGTATATTGGCCTTCTTTCACGTTGTATGTAGCCAACCGTGCTAATCAGAGGTGCAGGGGAAGGACAACAAACTAAACACAAAAGCAGTTCTGAAGTATTGAGTTTTAAATCTGCATTTAAAGGTGCATAGCTCCAGTGGCTTCCTATTATCAGAAGGAAGAGCGTTCCAGACGGCCGCAGAAGCGCATCTGAAGCATGCGGCAGTGACCGTCTATGTTCAGTGGCAAGCTGCGAGGATGACCGCAGTTCGCGTGGTGGTTTATGCTCCTTGACGAGATCAGCATGGTATTGTGGTTAATTTGTGGCCAGTATTTTTGTTTAATAATCAGCATGGTATTGTGGTTAATTTGTGGCAAGTACTTTTTGTTTAATAAGTGCGACCTCATATGTGTATATGAGCAAAGGCTGTGATGCCCATCGCTTTATTCTACCAATTTTTTTGTTCCAACATTTATTGAATTGACGATGAGAATTGTGCAAGAGGGCTAGGACTTCAACCATCTCCAGCCCCCCCACCCCCCTCCTGACACTAGACACTATGGGGCAGCCAGACAGTATAATATTTAGACAGTCGATGTGAGAGGTAAGAATGCAGGGTTTGAATGCATATTGTGCAAATATAATTCAGTGGTCAAAAAAACTAAATTAATTCATAAATATTGTTACAGCATATGAAATTGATGGTGAGGAAAGGTGAAAAATGAGTGCAATGGGAAATACATGTCAATATAAATGGAAAGAGAGAAATAGAGTAGGTTGATGGATACCAAGGAGGAGTGATACTTCAGTCCAAGAAAGAAATAAAATAAACACATTTAGATGGAGGTACAGTCTGTTCTCCTATAATGCAGTAGTTGCATTCCTGAAGAACACCACGTTAAGGAATAATCGCGTTATAATCGATAAAATATAAAACAGGGTGGAGCACCGTCTGTGATAACACATGAGATGTGTATGCAGGATGAACAAAGGCTGAGGAACGTGGGTCGCATCTAGAAGCATCCAGCAGCATCCCGCCTTGTGATGCTATGCCGAGACAGCCGTATAACTGCTACTCGTGCTGCGACGTAGTTCTGTTCACTCAATCGCGTTAAATTTTAAATCCAATTCGCATCTGCGTTATAAAAAAAATGCGTTTCCTACTACATTCATCACGTTATATCCAATTCGCATGATGAAAACAGGAGGTATAGGAGAACGAACTGTATTACATAAATTTTCCCTCATTTGATTGTAATTCTGCAACCTAGTCTTGTCCATTGTTCATCATAACTTCTGGTGATGTTTTCCACCTAAGTGCCACAGTGGCAAGATGTTAACTACCTCACCTGGTATACAAGCGGTCGTGGGTTCGATCCCGACCCTGGCACCTGTATATTTGGAGTTTTGCATGTTCTCCCGGTGGTCATTTGGGATTTTTCTCCGGTTTTCCCTCCAAATTTAGAAACATGCAATTAGAGTTTTTGGCTGTTACTATAAATGTCTACGTGAGAATACACTACTACGTTGTTGAGCTATCATTTGTGGTCAGGTCGCTTCTATTAAAAAAAACAACAACGATATCGCTCAGTGGGACTTACCTGGTAAAATATGTTTTTTATATTAAATACCCAATATTATGTCAATGATTTGTATTTTTTTTTACCAGATCCATGTACTCCTGTTTGTGTTTGTCAGTGTATTTCTTACTACTATGCATTTCCCCATGCTTCTTCACACGTGTTTTTTTTACCTTTCGTTACATTTTTATCCAATATCCATGATTCCATAATTATGATGCTTATGTCTTCGTGGACAATATGCACTGATTGAAAGCTTTATTCTTTCGGCACATCGGCATGTATATATAGGACCCTCATCTCACCAACATTTGTCAATAAGGAAAAAACCAGGGTGAGCCTAATCCAGAAACTCGCTGGAACATCATTGGGGAGCACGGCTAGAACACTCCACAGCACAACAGTGGCCACCGCACCTCCGATTAGCATGGTTAGCTATGTACGGTGCGAAAGAAGTTCAACATGCACACATACATTGTCTACTCAGCTGCAGAACACTGCTCTGCCTCGTGGTCCAGCGGCTGCCACGCAGAGAGATCGTGCTCATTCCATAAGGACGATGTGAGGGACACTCAAGTCCACTCCAGCTCAGAGGCTCCCGAGGCTGTCCCCCCATTATCCCCGCCACGATGCCACCACCGTGCTACGCAAGATGGAAAAAAATTCAAATCAACTGACCTCCCTATCCACCATCACCTGAACAACCCCACTGTGGAAGCTCTTAAAATCACACCGCCCAGTTTGGGAATCAGCAACCAATACCCGTGCAGCTGCCACCAAAGGATAATCCAGACGGACGGAATCGTGGGACGCATGCAACATCTCGAGGACCAAAACCACATCACTGACCCAACAGCAGAGGTCCCTGGCTTTAACCTCTCTCGAAGACAGTGGAAGGCACTCAACCGAATCCTCACAACAGGCCAGGGGTGGGGGGCCGATGATGCGGCCGCCTGCTTCACGAGTGGAAGATGAGGGGATGTGACCCCACGTGCGGCTGTGGCCACGAGTCCCAGACCATTAAATATTTTACATCAGCCTGCTCCCGGAGATCTGTTACAGGAGGCACTTCATTTCTCCACTTAGCATCTCAGGAGACCAATGAGTGGATTGGCAAACCAGACGTCCCATTGTGAGCTTCTCCCATCATACAAATGAATATTGGTATTCTGCATTTTATTACCAATTTAATATTTTTAAAAACACTCTTTCTTGCTCTGTTTTGCCTCTTTATTTAATCATTTTATCCTTATATACCTTCAGTAATCACCGTAGGTATGCATATGCTCCCGTGTTTTGAAATTGTGTTCCTTAATAATAATGTTAATTTGGTTTGCAGTCTTGTTGTACGACTGTAGTTGTTCTTATATTTATCTCGAGTCTAAATTTGCATCCTTGGGAAGCTTCTTTAATAATCTCCAGCAATTCATTTCCATTGTTTTTTATTGTAAGTGATCAACACATTTAACATGGTTAAAGTTGTTCCATTCATGGTTATGCGTTTATTTTTCGAATCCAAGTTTTTGAAACTATCTTCGAATGTTGCTGTTAATAGTCTGAGTAAATGCCTTATATCATTTGTAATTTGTTATTCTCTTTTTTTACAATGTAAGTGTATCGGTTGCTTATTTGTAAATGGATCATATCTGTGGACATCTTTATGAAGTCCTTAGTTTATTAATTGATTGGATGACTGATTCAAGATGCACTGAATCAAATGTCTCGCCATATATAATGGACGAAAAATCGTACTTAATACGCATTTGTGTGTTTTAGGATCCTATCGATAGTGTATGAGCTGAGGACAGAGGCAGCTTTCACAATTTGGGGTTTTTCCATGACAATCAAGTCAAGCTTCCTCATTTGGTCTCATCACTATACATTTTATAGGCCCCTTTGTGTATTTAAAAAGAAAAAATATATTTTAACTTTCATGATGGTTGCGAACTGTCATGATGGTTGATACCAAATTAACCAACAGTCCTCCCATCTCTTAAAATGTTAGTGTTTGCCCTTATTTGAATATTGTTGAATTTCTCCACACATTTGGTCTACATCTACATCTTGTCACCTTGTTGTTTATCATATATTGAACTATCTTTAATTTACGGTGGTTTGAGAGATATAATGTTTACTGGGCAACTTTATCTAAAGTGTTCTGTGAAGGCTAACATTCTCTTTTTGATTCCTGGAGAGACTAAGAATTCGTATTCTCCATATGGGTTTGTGAAGGAGGGAAGTAGTGTAGGGTTGGATGGGTTCAGATATCACTCAACATTGATGTAAGTTGTGGCTAGAAACCAAACTTAGGTTGCCAGGTTCATAGAGCAGTGTACTAACTAATGTTCCATCAATTTGTCCCATTTATATAGCATGTAGGAATACAAAAATAATTTTACTGAATATCTTTCATTTTGATGCATTGTAAAATAAAGGGTAAGTTAATATTCGAAAGCATACGCTTCACAAAATATATTTCACTTATGGCCATCATATTCTTAGAGTAATCTCATTAATGTTTGCATTATCCGGTGTAGTCACCCATAAAAGAGCACTAATGACAAACAAGATAATATGCCATCAAGTAAAACATAAATCACATATGACCTTTGAATGTCTTTGTACACGTTTGGTAATTTATGAGGCACGTAAGTTGCTAATATGTTGATTTCTTTTTTAAGAAACAAGTTCTGGTTTGACTCCAGTATAATTTGCCAAGTACAGTACTGTCGTCACCTATGAGAAATAATTGAGAAATTATTGCAGCAATATTGCACTAATCTACATTCAATTTAAAACAATTATTTATGACAGAAACAAACTCATTGATACAAGTTTTGACTTTTAGTAGTACAGAATGTAATTTTAAACTTACAAGAAAAATGTCAACATACCAAAAGATTAGAAACATTTGTGTTACCTGATGGTCTTTTCTAAATCAATTCCCCAACATTTTAATGGCAGTTTTCATCTAGGCTTTGCCAAACTTGGAAATGACTTTGATAAATTATATGCCCACTAAAATTATTAGTATTTATTCATAATATCAATGCTGCAACGAATATGTATTTGAAACCGCAAGGAAATGTTGCAATAGTTAATCATAAACATCTACAGTGGAAATAACATACAAATTAACACATGACACTCAGCTTCAGGATACGTAGCATCAATGTTAATGGTGACGGCTGAATGAATACATTCAAAGCGTCTGTTCATCAGACATCTGACCTTATATGCGTCAACTTATATACCCAAAATGTGGTGATATGATATCTGACACATAACAATCTGATGTCTGCCTAACTGTCTGATGCACGTCACAGATTTCTGCCATTCCTTTTAAAGCGCTGTTTTTTTATTATTTGCTTTTATGCAATGTGGCCATTACTATGTTAAATAATGCATATTGTTATTCCCATGATCATTGCGGTGCAGAGGTTTTTTACTGTCGTGGAAAATACATGTCATTGCACATTACACAATGAATCACAGTTTACTGGATAGAAATTGAGCTTTTAAAATAAATATATGGTCTGGGTCATTCAAATTTGTATTATAATTTAGAAGGCTTTCTTATCGAAACAGTTCAGCATTTTACACTAAGTATATATAGCACGTACATCAGTGATCTATTGGTTTTTCATGCATTAGCAATTTATCTTTTCTCCACACTTTACCCATTCCTCTGCACACCTTCATTGGTATAATATGAGAAATATGATGTAAGCCTTGCACATTCTGCCTCGATAGTACTTGTGGAAAAATTGTACATTCAAATACTGCGCATAATAGATAAAATCTAGGCAACGGATGAATCTAGATATTTTTTTTTTATTAGAGTATGTTCGCTCTTGAACATAATCTATCTTTAAACATAAGGAATTACAATCCATGGATTTGAAGAAACCTCTTTTTGAAGGTCACCTTTGTCATAATAGTCATTTGTTAATCAACTTTATGGAAATATGTTTTAAAAAAGAGCTATGTCACTCATATATCATATTACATATTATAGTTGGGTTCCATTCATTGTGCATTTGTAATGAGTAGAAATACCTGAAAATGAAATAGGCACTGTTGACCGAATTGGTGAGCCAGTGGGTACTGTATAGTTATTTTTATATATACTGAATATTTTTTTTTACCTATAAATGTGTAACGCCACATTATGAAATGCCTTGCCCATGCCACTGCTGGTGGAATGACGGCCACTCGAAGAATCTCTTTGAGAGTGGCGGTCCTAGAGGGCATTCGGCCTCCTCTGCCACACTGGACAGACATCTTTGAGTAAGTGGGAGTACCCCCACTTTACCCCACCGCACAGTTACCCTGCCGATTGGAAAACTGTGGTGGACCTATTTATACTGCTGGGTGGACATAGGTTGTAGTGGGGTGGGAGAAATTTCGGACAGTTTCCCCATTGTTTCAACTGCCGTGCTGAGAGATCGACCCATTGACCTCCAGATTACAAGTCCAGCGTGCTAACCTTTTAACACCGTGGCCACATTCCTTAGATACGTGTAATATGGTTTTATCCTGAGAAGCCCAGAGTTTGCGGGCAGATTAGTGAGACAATGTGAGGTTGAGGACGAGACTTGTTAGCAAGACTGTAGCCCCTACGTCTGTTGCCATCCTAATGCTCTCCCATTGAGTTTGGCTTTTTAACATACAGCTAATCGACAAAGAAATTATACTCTTTGGTTCTTTCGGTAAAGTCACGTAGGTATAAAATAAAATTAAAATACATCACGACGTTTCGGGTGCAACACAAGCGTCCGTCATCTCTACCTACGTGACTCTACCGAAAGAACCAAAGAGTATGGATTCCTGCAGTCACGAATGCTTCAAATCAAGACTAAAAAGAAATTGTTTTGTTCAAATACAGCTGGATTCTGTCAAGTGTCTATATTACTCATGGCATCCCAATGGCCTGTTGAAATTCCAGATTGACTATATCAATTCCCTTGCAGCAAAAAAAAATTGCGGTTAAATTACAATGCGTTTTTTTATGTATTCGATAAAGCCGTGACGCAGTGGGTAGCACACTGCAATATGAACCTGGCATAATTGAGTTCGATTTCTGGCCACGGTTAACATCGCTGGTGAGATGATATCTGAGCTCGTCCCCCCCTGCACCCATTCACCAATTCGCATAAAAGCAACGTGGTGAAGGAATGGTGAAGAATTCCCCATGGCTGACACAGCATCGTTCAATCCATTTAACACCATATTAGGGGATTTGGTTCCAACACTTAGCTTCATCATTATCAGTCGAATCAGCTTAACGGTTAAATAGTTCAACTTATAAGATGCTTCACTTCAATACCCCTGTATAATGATTAATGGGCAGGAGGACGCCATGCACTGCAGTAATGATTTTGGCCACACACTGGCTTCCCTTTGTTTTGTTTTAAATTGATTTAACCTACAATTGAACGTGCACATTTCCCCACCATCTTTTGTTTGTTTTTGTTTTATCTGCACTGCTGCTTCCTTTGCAAAAGTAAATAGAATTACCCAGCTTAGGTGTGACACGATTTCACGTAGTGACTAACCTTTGCATAGCTTGTACCATGTGTGTCGCAAGACGGAGACATTTCTGGAAGAGATTAAGTGGGGGGGGGGGGGGGTCCACAGCATCGATGTCATATATTCCAAGCCTTTAAGCAGGTGATGCACCCCGCTTCAAACGCCAAATGAGAATGTTGGCTAAGGCATGCAAGCGCCTGCTGGAAGATCACACACCAGGAGGGAACGTAATGCGGACGTTTATTTGTTAGCTGCCATCATTTTAAAATATATGTTGTTGGTCATCTGAAAACCTAATGAATTATGGGCACAATTTCAGTAAAATTTATGAAAAAGAAACAGAATGTCGAGGAGTATATGACCATTTCAATTTTGAAATGGAGGAAATTCAAATTTAGTTGAAAAATACGATCAGGTCAGATGGCGACACTCACCATACACGAATCAGATGTCCTGCTCATCTGATCAGATTGTTTCTGATAGGCTGATTGGCTATACATTTTAAAAACATTTTCACAGTAAAAATTGCTATATTTTACAATGGCATTGTGCAAACTTTCTTATCAGCGATGGGGTCCTCCCACTTTATAATGGATACGATTAGTTTATCGGTAATACATCTTACATCAGCTGAGAAACATCGATCCGATATGATTGGATTGCAACAGACAATTCATGCAGCCCTACATAATGTTTTTTTGTATTTACATTATCTGTAACAAGGCTGATTCGTAGCAAATATGATTTCATATAACCTGCTCTTCGTATGACTTCCCTCAAATGGATCATTGCCGTTTATTTCTTGACCATTCCATTGTCCGTGTTAATTTTTTTCGTCTTCCTTGGGTGAGTGAAGAAAGATTGAGACAATTTCTCATCAATTCAGGCTTACCAATCAATAGCCATGAAAGGCAATGAAGCCGTGGAACACTTTTCCCAGCAAGGGCAACAGGCATAATTTAAGTTTCAGTACCTTAATTTTCACTATTATAAACAGTCTTTACAAATACGCAGCATTCACAAAGACTGCGTTTAAAATGTACATTTGTCTTAAAATAATGCACATCATGTGTTTTTTGGAACTCCCCCAGGGAGAGGGAAGCGGTTCGTGTCCAGGTGCTGGGTCGAATATTACATCTCAGAATCGTGCGAGGTGGTGGCAGTTTTGGGAGGCGTTCAAGTAGCAGTAGATTGACCATGGACGATGATAATGCTTGTGATTATGCTTGTTATTCAATGCCACTAACATTTGCAATTCTCATTAAAAAGCATTTTAATACGTTTTTTGTTGTTTTGTAAATAATTATTTGCTGTAAACTTGAATCTGAGATCTGTTGACATGTTGTTAAAAATTAATTGAGCAACCTCAGTACCCTATTTGATTATCTCTAACTTAAAACAACTGTTTCAGTTATAATTTTAGATGGATATCATGCTGCTACTGAACAGACAAGAATATATAAATGGATGACAGCTGTACAAATCATTGTATACTTTCAGATTATAATAAATGCATATGGATACAAATGTAAGTACGGGACTTATAAACAGGGAAAATACACAACCAATGTTAATGAACAACATCAATTTAAAGAATGTATTTGATGCATTAAGCAAATAAGTCAATAAAGAGCAAATCTACAGCATGTGTTGTATTCTATTTATATATTTAAGCTCTTGGTATGATATCTGTTCAGTGGTTTATTTAGTAAAATTAACGTTTATGAAAGGGTATTGTGATACTTTCCAAATACTCTTACCATTGTGCTACAGACTTGGGAAACGTTTAAAGGCAGCCCAAATTTGCTTTAGCAATTAATGCTCGTATTTTAGCTCAACTCTTATTTATATGTACACGTATTCTTGGTTCTTTCGGTAAAGTCACGTGACTTTACCGAAAGAACCAAGAATATGAATTACTGCAGTCACGAAAGCTTTAGATCAAAGTTTATATGTACACGGTTTACTATGAAACACACACAAAACGTGTTTATTAACCTATATCTGGAAATTGTATTTGTTACACAACAGGAAATTGTGTTTTTAGGGGAAATGCCAATTAGTGGTGTTTATTGTCACAAATGCACTCCTATAAATACAGTACGTTTAAGTGTTTCGTTAAATATATTGTTTTTGTTTTCACCAGGGTTGTTTTGGAGAGCACAAAACACACCTTGCAATAATAATTACTTGTAAAATCCATTTTCAATAACAGACGTTACATTTTGCATTTGATTCATGATGCAATGGCCATGTTGTTGTATGTACCTTTCTTTGGACAAATGATGCCTTTTTCAAAGCATGGCATATATACTTGTTTATCGTTTAGAGCCTCGGCGAAAAAAAACCGAGACGGAACATCTGTTCACTGCACACAAAGCACACATTAATTTGTCAGGAATAGCCTCGGGAATGCTTATGCCCTTCCAGTCCACAAAAGCTCAAACTATTGAAGGCCCAAAGTAATTAAAAGCCACCTGGTAAAAAAATACTTACAGAACAACAAAGTTGAACGTTGCTCTTTAGGCACGTGCGTCACGGTTGTTTTACAGGAACATAATGATCCACGTGGAAATACCTTAACCCCCTCACACTGCTGAATGATAAATGACTGTGTAACAATAAATATATATCTTTTTTGTTCCTGAGTAGTAAGTGTTTTTTTCTAACTGCTTATGCCTCAAAAGTATCGAAAATGTCTATTATTCCCTACAAACTTTGCTTTTTATGACCAGGACAATGATATTTTGAAATGTACCTATTTTCAATGAGAAAACGTGCGCATTTGTGTCACTCCTTAACATAAAGTCCTGGTCACAAAAGCAAAGTTTGTGGGGAATAATAACCATTTTCTATACCTTTTAGGCGTAAGCAATTAGAAAATAATACTTACTACCCAGGAAAAAAAAGCGTGTTACATAGTGTTTCAATCATGTAATTGATGAAGTGGCCATTCGTATGCCGAAATATCTCAATGAAAACTTCCCTTAATTCGTTTTCATGTAGCTCTTTTGGCAATCGTTCCACTACCTTTTTGGCAACAGGACAGCAGCCGTTATTTAAATAAAACCTGCAACATTCCACCAATGCGGAATTCACGGACGGCTCATTGTATACGAAAAACACATATACACACATTCTGCCACTGATCATGCTCATGCAAAATTTGTAGAATGCCGAAAGTGAGACGGTCTCCAAACTGTCTCCATATTACCACTATAGCCCAACGAATACACTACAGGGTTCATTTAATAATATAAAAAAAATTGCGTGTGTACATGCGACAGCTTGGTGTGGCCTTCATCCAGCAGTAGATTGACCATGGCTGCTGATGATGCTAAGTGTACATACAATTTTGATCATGTTTAAAATATCTTGCTGAATTAGATTTTTTGCCTTTGTATCAAGTACATGTATATTCGTGTTAATTTACAATGCAATACATCGTTGAACACCAGATAACAGTGTTTTTTTTTATATAGCTATCATTCAATGTGGGGGCAAGCATTCGAGACATATAATTGCTTTCAATGTGTGTGTGGCACATTAGGAATGGACCACTCTTTTAATAAGTCATTATGTGCTGTGCAGTACATCAAGGCACGTGTGTACACCAGCATATGATGACTGAGTTGGGCCTGTGGGGGGGGGTTGGCAGGGTTAATGATTAACTGGACGTGTACACCAGTCACGTGGTTAATGGCGACTCGGTGAAGATTGCTGTGTGTGACACACGTGCTGTTGCATTCTACAGATTAACAACAATAAATGTGTTTGCCCTCGATTTGGAACACCTGCCCAACGCCCTTCATTTCGAGTGTGCAACAAGTCTCACATGAATCTGCGGCCATCTAGAAGTCGCATAAAAGATTACAGCCGGCTCACACTTGTCGACTAAAGTGATATTACTTTTTTCAGCAATTTAACTATTCCCCCATAATACCGTGTTACTATCAGGGTATTCACACAATAGTATATTCTATGATAGACTTTCAATGATAGACTTAAGCTACAGGGAAACTTCTGTGACGCGGTTTTTTTTCATTTCATTTCTAATTTCCTCAACGCTGTACTTTATTTGATTTATTTTATTTTTATTTGTCATTCTCGTGACCTAGGTCGCTCTTGCAAATAAAACTCTATCCCGAGTTCTCGCTCGGTTAAACAAAATAAACTCCTAAGTGAATGAAAGCATCAACGGTGCTTTGAAAGGGCCTCTTTACATATAATCATCAATTTGGGTTAAGGTATTTTCTTTAGTATATTTCAGCAAGTGGTCTTGAACCCACTATTAGCGTCGTCTTTTATTGGTATGTGCCTACAAGAGTGTTACTACACGATCCTGTATATTTCACGATAGGTCTTAGAATAGATAAACCATTAACAGATATGTGTAAAGTCTTGTTCACATCATTAGCTCCTCGAATGAGACATGTTCTTAATGTACGATGTCTCGGCAAGGGATGCCAAATTCACTTTGGGTGGGAAAATGCAATCTGTATTTTATCACTAGATTCAAAGGGAATTTTTAGGACATGGGCATCCACTAGTCGGCAGGCTTTGTCAAACACAAGAAAGGACCGATTTGTATTGTTCTTGTTCTTATGCGTTTGTGCACTCAGGGAATTTACTATGCTGCCCGACCATAGAAGTATGCACACGAAATGCTCACACGCAATGTGAATATTTAAGCATGACATTGTGCATCGTGTTATTATTTTTTTAAATTTCATATGTGATGTGTGGCTTAGATTGTCAACTAAAATCTCAGCCTGCACATGAAACGTACATAAAGAAGCTGGATATAAGCACACCTGATATGCATACGAACATTTATGATAGAAGCAACACACCCTTGCGTTGCACTGGTGCAGGGAAGGCGATGGGAACCTTCTGATACAAGCACACTACTGATGTACGCACACGTGGTCTTAACTCATGTAGTGTGTTTATATCAAGCGTCTTGTGTTTCTTGTGCTATCTGCATTTAACCTTTTATATTGAAATAACCAATAATAAGTCTACATTATAGATTGCCAGTACACCCACCCAGCTTATTAACCATTGCTACAGTCTACATTATAGACTACCAGTACACTCACCAAACTTAATGACCAGGCTACAGTCTACATTATAGATTGCTAGTACACTTACTCGGATTAAGAACCAGGCTACAGTCTACATTAGTGATTTTTTTATTTTTTTCACTTCATTTTTATTATTATTGTTATTTTTCTATCTACGTGACTTTACCAAAAGAACCAAAGAATATGAGTTCCTGCAGTCAAGAAAGTTTTAAGCCAAAATTTCATGGACACAATGCTGCGTTCAATTGAACCAACGTGGATGCAGAGAGACAGATGATGAATACAATTTCCTAACCCTTTATAATTCTTTCTTGAATGAAAACACGATAATGGAAATGTTAAGCCATGACGTGCTCACGAGTTAATGTTGTTCCAATCTGTGGCGCATTAGTTGTTGCCCGAGTTAATTTACGTCAAATTATCTACAACTTTAAAAAAAGCCTTTTTATCTAGTGACTACAAACCTGGCCCACTGAATGGCTTGAGTGTTGCTTTGTGATCCCTGATTGAGACGAGGCGCTGGTTAGCATGCTGAGTCGTCATCACCTTTGCATATCACTGCTGGGACGCGCCAGCATATCCCCCTCCCCCAACCCACTCTTCTCAACGAGCCAGCCAAATGACTCTGGGAACATCAGAAATCCGTTGCAGGAGCCGTGGCTGCCATCTGTGGCAGGGATGGTGGTGACTGGAAATCACTCGACTCCTGTGCTGCAGCCCATGAACAGTGCACATGGCGACTGTCCCCAGCAGTGGCCTGCTTGATAGCTCTAAATCATACACGTTTGTGCACATGTTTTATTTAGGAGCCAGGATGTGTGTATGTAGGGGGAGCAGAAGCACAGTCGATCATGTACTGCATGCGCTACAAATCCGGCAATCCGCGCTCAGCACTTGGCCACAGCTTACATTAGTGGAGTAAGTGGCATCTGAATCTCCATCTTGGTCCGCTCTTAGATTGACTCGGCCTGAAATGATTGCCTGGTGTCGAATATAAACCTCAGGACGAGGGGTACAACGGCAGCCGGGCATGGCCTTAAGCTCGCTAACAGCACTCACGAACAGTCTTCGAGATTTGTTTGTGTGCGTGTGGTATCTACGGTGATATGGTTTCTAGTGCTGGCATTGTTTCACCGTATTGTTCGTGGTATTGGTGGAAGTGGTTGGGCACATTTTGTGTAGAGCTGAACATTGGGTGTGGTATCAACCAGATGAAACGAGCTCTACCGAATATCCCTTGAAAACGGATCCTGATGGGGGCTGAAAGACGGGTTCACAAGCCATTCAGAGGCGGCACCCGTGGAATCAGTTCCTGCTCAAACGGGTTCACCACTTCTATTTGATAAATATGTAGTGAGTTCAACTGAGTCGCAGACGCACTTCTTGGAGACAACACATTTATTAAAACCAACACACGGGGTACTACCCCTTAACAAGATAACAACCTATGGTGGTGGACCACCAGGCTAACTACACTAATTACACTGGGACTAGCTACGACGGACCGGACCCTAGCTTGGGTACAGGTCCACGTGTTGGTGACTCTTTTAGGATGTAGAACGTAGATTCTTCAGGATGAACAACAGCAGCCGGTCCCTCTCGGGGACCCGGCTTATATTCTCTGTGGTGGGGCTGGCTCCACCCTTAGTCACGACCGCCTTCTAGAATCCTCTAGCAGGATCTCGACCCTGACACGTGACCAACCCTAGCCCCCACCTGGAGCCCCTGTGTAGACTTTACCGGTCACGTGTCCTCTAGGGTCAACCAGAGTGCCATGGCCTATCGTAACCCCATTCCCGTGGCCGGCACCCTGACACCCCATCCTGTTGGGGTCGGCACTGCACGCAGAGCATGGTGCCATCCAGCTCTTTTCGTCAGCGCTCACCGAGCCCCTCTAGGGCCAGTACTGCACCCACATACACGTGGCACCCGCGATGTCAATACATCGCATGCCGTGCCTCTCTCGAGCCGGCATTACACAGTGACATCCGCAATGTCACTACACATAGGATTCGGTATTTATCTTTTTTCCTGAAGACGACCGCTTTCGTTGCGATCGAAACGTCGTAGTTTTCTGTTACTTTTTGATTATTTTTTTTTTACCTATCTACGTGACTTTACCAAAACACCCAAGAATATGAATCCCTGCAGTCACGAAAGCTTCAGTTTCAGTTTCATTTATTTGGTATAGCCCTGTGAGCCATTCGGCTCTTGAATCGGGTGCAACCGCAACAATCAAAAACAAAAACATGAACAAGAAAACATCTTAAAGTGACTATGTGACTGTGCAAACAAAATCCAGGAAAAAACAGCAAAATATTCCTGAAAAAGCACCGTACACCAAACGCTGTGTGCCAAAATCCCAGTGGGATGCAAGTCAAACAACAACAACCATAAGATAACTTAAATTAAGGCCATCAGTCTAACTCTGTACTACAACAAAACAAACATGTCCAAACCAAAAAAGATTTAGAAATCACCAAAAAATAAAGCCGTAATTGCAACGTAACAGTGATCACAGGGACTGTGACCGAGTTTTTACAATAAACTACGTAAATAACATGTAACACCAAATCCTAGAGCCATAGCTGGCTGCATGAGTTACTCCACAACAACAGAAGCATCTGTCGGAGTATCACATTTTTCAATGCACCTTTAAGATCAGCACGCTAAATCAAAATACAGATAATACTTTGCAGCGTCATCCGGAGTGAAACATTTTGTTTTATTTTACGCCAAAGAATAGCAGTGGCAGCTAGGGGTGTACAACTCCTCTAGAGCAGTTTTGAGAGAAGATCTCATTGGTAGCGATTAAAGTTGCAGTTTATTGGCAATAGCATTCCAGACCCTGGGGGCATCAATAGCAAAGCCCTTCCTCCAGTTTTTGTACGGCAATAGGGGATGTGAAGCTGGTAAATGAGCGAAGACCTGAGGTCAAATTTGTTCTTTGAAACAGAGAGGAGATCCAGCAGGTAGTCTGCGGATTTTTTTGTAAGTACATCGTGAATAAATAAGATCTGGTGCACAAGCCGTCGAACATTAAGAGATGTTAAGTTTGACCCAATGTAGTGATCACAGTGGTGAGTCCTATATGGGCAGTTCAATGTAAATCTTAAGGCCGAGTGATAGATGGAATCAAGCTTCTTCAGTACAGTACTTGGGGCTGATTTATACACGATGTCACAGTAGTCAAGTAGAGGCAGTATGGTAGCTTTTATCAATTCCAAACGGAACATTGGGGGAAGCAGTGCTTGTGTCGATACAGAAAACCAATTTTTATTTTTGTCTTTTTACCAATATAATCAATGTGATCTTCAAAATTCAGTTTTGAATCCAGGATACTTATAGATCTTGACTTGCTCTATTTGATAATTAAAGGAATGTAATTGGGGGAAAATAACTTCCTGCTTTAATCCTGGTGATAAGCATAGCACTTTGGTTTTGGAGGTATTCAGGACTAGTTTAAGAGCAACTAGCTGATGTTGTAATTTGTTGAAATCACCCTGGAGCTTAGCAATCACGTCACCCAGAGAGCGGCCTGCAATAATCAGTATCGTGTCATCTGCAAAAAGATTTACCCTGGAATGATCCAGGTCAGTGCCCAAGTCATTGAAATGAAGAGAGAACAAGAGGGGACCGAGGATGGAACCCTGTGGAACCCATTTTGTTATCTTAACACTGCTTAAAGAAGGAGAGCTCGTGAAGCCGCGTTGGCCAAGCATTAACACGATAGGTCAGTGTTCTTCACTAATTTGCAGAGGGTGGCCGCATTTCGCTGACAAGACGTCAGTGTGAGGGCCGCCACACAGTTGAAACCATTGGGGTTCACAGCAAGGTGGGATGTGTTGTCACGTGTTGTTGTGTATTGTCGGGCGCCGCATGTCCAGGGCCGAACTAAAGGCCACCAGGGGCCGCCAGTGGCCTGCAGACCTTGCAATGAAGAACTGCATTAGGAGATTGCCGTTTTCTTAAAGATCGTATTAATACAAGCAAGGGAGTGGGGCTACGCAGTGCAGAGTCGGATTGGGAGAGTGGGGTAGCATAGTTGAAGTCAATGCCATGGAGGACGATGGTACGGGGTTTGTGCACGCGGTTGCGCAGCATTTGGCATGCTCTGCTACGAACCCGGCGACCTGAGTTTGATTCCAGCTCGTTTCCAATACTAGTGAGACAGTGCCGGATCAAGCTAGTGCGGGGCCTGTAGCATATGTTACAAAGGGGCCCTAAATAAAAAAGGTAAACATGAAATTTTTTTTTAACTTGCATAGTAAAGTAATTGCATTTTTTTATTTGCTATACAGCCAGATAATTCGACGAATCGCTAACCTTAAACACCAGTCGTTCATAAAAGTTTAAGGCAGTACAGTACTATAGTAATAGACCAAGTGCAGAATCACTGAACCGGAATTGATAACTTGAAAGCATGTAGCGCGGGGCCCTTGAAAGTGCGAGGCCCGTAGCATATGTAGCTACTTTTGAAACTATGACAATCCGGTACTGCAGTGACGATGGTCGGTACCAATCCTGCGCCTCCCTTAGGTCTACCCACCCTCAAATGATGACCTAGTGCGATGTTTAAACATCGTCATTTGGTAGACAAAGGCAGCCGGGCGTTGTGCTGGCCACCCAACCCCACGTGTGCCGTGCCTGTTTTCCATAGGTGCTCGCAAACAGCACTTGCCCAAGCAATCTTTAAAGGCTACATGGGGGGGGGATCTTTGCCTTTGCTTCCATATGAAAGATGAGATGGTAAAGATGATGGTCTTGAAGTAAGGCTTTGGGATGGTGGTTGGCTGGAGTATTTCATGCTGAATTACCATCTAGATTAGAGTTCTCGTGGGTCCAGTGGTACGTTTTGTTTCACACCGTGTGGCGGTGACATTTTTTGACGTATAGTTTGGTTAGCGTGTTGCTGATATATACGTGCCGAGATATCTGATGTGTGTCTGTTTCCAGGCAAAGGTGCCAATACCAGAGTCAAGGCGTACTTTGCGAGAAGCGCATGATTTCTGATTTATTAGCTGCGGCTTGTAGCTCGTCGCCTGCGTATTTTATTAATGCGTTTTTTTCTCATGTGTTCTCCAGACTTTGATGGCTGTTTGTGCCCTGTTTTGTTGTTTTTCCATGGTTTATTTTCCCTAATGTTGGTTTAAATGTGTTGCCCTCCTTTGCTTATCCATCTACAAATTCTTCCTTTTTTCCCGTTCGATGCTTTATAGTTATCGTTTGCATTGTAGAATGATTTGAAATGCTTTTGCAGCATTTAAGCGCTCAATAAATGCAAAAGCTTATCCTTACGTGAAGTGGTGGGGTTTGGCTATCGAGACTAAATTATGGTCTATATATAGACAAGAGGTTTTGCGCTGATGAGCAAGTTGTCGACAATTCTTTCCGGATGACTAAGACGAGGGAGCTCTATTAAGTCTGAAAAGAAATGTGAAGATGGTAGGAAAGTCTTTCTCACGTCCCTCGTGTCTTTAGAGGTCAACCAGTGCTGCTCGTGGTTACGAAGGCCGTAGGAAGTCGTCGTTCTTGTCTGTGTGCAACAAGGTGAATGCAAGGGGTCATTCAACTCCATTGAAGGCGTTTTAGCTATCTGGGGCAATTGGAAAGGATTCGGTATTTATCTTTCGTGATATCGATACCACGGTAATGAGGGTCCTAGTGTTGCTGGTGGACTGTCTGTCCTTAATGAACCAGGTCTGGTCATTATGGATTATAGTGGGCGGTTTTTTTTTTCCAGCTTGACGGTGAAGGCATTAGCAAATATTTTATAGTCTGCATTGAAGAGACAGATGGGAAGGTAGTTGGTGCATTGATCCAAAGACGTTTTGGATTTGTGTAAAAGTTAAATTGTAGCTTCTTGCATCGAGGGGAGGAGGGGGCCCATGAGGCATGTAGCAATTTTATCCTTGCAGCAATTTGATAAATTGGCACAATTCGAGACCATGATTCAATTCAGGAATATTTATTTATTTACGTCTCGTGCTTAACATTTAATTTGTGATGTTTTCTCATTTTTATTCTTGTTCGCACACAACATTAAAAAAATAGTGCACGCGATTTGATTCATTCCCTTATTGTGAACGTAATCATCGATTTTTAATAGCTGAATCGATGCATTGTTACATGCCCGGTGCACATCCTAATGGAGTGCTTGAGGGGATTAAGGAGATAATTTTACTACTCTGTAGGTTATCGCGTTTGTGCGGTATAACGTTACGATGCATTCTTGGGTTGTACCGCATGTTGTTTAGCACAATGTCTGACATTTCACACTGCACGTGCTGGGGAGCATCTTCATTTTCATAATTTCGTTCCTGGAAAAGCTCCCAGTACGTGGAGCGAAATGTCGGACATCATGCCAAACATCACTCGGTACAACCTGAAAACACCTCAGAAAGCTAAGGCGTGTAAGTTGCCAATAACACAGTAGGGTTCAAGAGAGGTGCAACCTAGAACCCAGCGTCTTCACTGTGGGGGGCGCTTGAGCTCCCGTGGTCAGTTCGAGAGGTGTGAGTGAAGCACTGCGAGGAAAATCCATATGAAGATTGGAACAGAGGTACAAGCACATAGCGTATTGCACTATAAGCCCGACAACCCAAGTTTGATTCCCAGCGATGGATAAAATGAGTGGTGAGTGATATCAGAACCGGTCTGCCCCCCACCCCACCTCATCATCAACCCACACTGACTAGCGTAGTGAAGTATTGTAAAAAAAAACATGGTTGACATTGGAATGGAGGAGGCCTTCATCTCTTGGTGAACACAGAAATGGGCGTTATTATGTATTTAAATTATTATATTTTAAGGTAAGGGTTCAATTGAGAAAGCAAACATTTCTTTAAATACAACTTTTTATATTTTATTGGTGAATGATAACACTGTAACATTTTTTTTATTTATTTTTGTTCCTGGGTAGAAAGTGTTATTTCCTAATTGCTTATGCCTCAAAAGTACAGAAAATGGCTATTATTCCCCATAAATTTTGCTTTTGTGACCACGACACTGATATTTAGAAATTTACCTATTTTCCAGAACATTCCAGATAGATTCAGTGCTGAGTAAACTTGGAGTAACTTCTAGAACCTTCTAGAAATTCCCAGTAATATAAATAGTAATATAAATACAGGGGCCTTAAGCCCACCAGTTCAGTTTAGTTCCAGCTGCCTAAGTGGATACATATCTGCATTTTTATTAGACCGCATCAAGAGGCTGCAATCATCTGGCAGACACATTTTGCTATGTCTGCGGCAACTTTATCAAGACAAGAACAAAACAATCCTCTGTGGAAGCATCTGCTAAGATGTATGAGGCCGACAAGGCATATTTTGGCATGCCTGTCGGGGATCAAGACAAACCCTGGGCACCTCATTTCACCTGCGAGCAATGCAAAAAAAAACTTTGGAAGGTAAGATGGACAATTGTTGCTCGAAGTTTTATGCTATAAAATTTATCAAAATGTTTTAAATTGTAAAGAGTTTTTAATTTTAAAATGTTTTACAATTTTCAATGTTATTGAAAAAATATATCATGTTAAAAATGTATCGAGAATCTCTTACACATTAGTCATGGGTGAAATACATTTATTTTTGTAGGATGGTACAGAGGGGAACGGAGAGCCATGAAGCTCGCTATCCCAATAATTTGGCAGGAACCCATTGACCACTCAAGCAACTGCTACGTCTGCATGGTGGACCCTTCCAAACGTCGGACTGGCAAGAATGCACTTGCTGTCACGTAACCGACCTTCATCCATCGCCCCGGTGCCACACTGCCATGAGCTCCTCATACCCACTCCTTCGGAGAGAGAGCAGCCGTCTTTAGAAGAAAGCAGCAAGTCAGAGAGCGAGGAAGACGTTGTAGATCCAGATGACAATTTCAGAGATGGAGCTGAGGAGAAAAACCCATACTACCGCAACCAAAAAGACCTCAACGACTTGATCAGAGATTTTGGTCTCACCAAGTCCAATGCCAAACTTTTGACATCTAGGCTCAAGCAGTGGAACGTGTTGAATGAAAGTGTGCAATTCACAAATCAGAGGAAGCGTCACCAACTTTTTTGTAGCTTCTTCACCTGTCAAATTGGCTCTGCTTATGCCACAATGTGACCAGTCTATTCGAGGCAATTGGAATCGCCTGTAACCAGAATGAGTGGCGCCTCTTCATTGACAGCTCATCCAGGAGCCTCAAAGCCGTGCTGCCCCATAATTGTAACAAGTACCCGTCTCTTCCCCTGGCTCACTCAGTGCACCTCAAAGAGGATTACAACAGCATCAATACCTTGCTGGATGTCTTGAAGTATGATGAGTATGGCTGGGAGGTCATAGGAGACTTCAAAATGGTGGAATTCCTGATGGGTCTCCAAGGCGGTTTTACCAAGTTTCTCTGCTATATTTGCCTTTGGGACAGCAGGGACACCAAGGCGCACTACCACAGGCGGACTGACTTCTCTGTGGGGAGGAACAACGTCAAGTTCGAGCCACTGGTGTGCCCCCCGGAAGGTGCTGATGCCACCACAGCACATCAAATTTGGCCTTATGAAACAATTTGTCACAGCTGTAGTCTTGAAGGCACTTGAAGGCTGCCGACTCCTTAGTCAGCAGCCTTCAAGTACCTTCAAGACTTCTTTCCTAAGCTGTCTGAGGCAAAGGTCAAAGCCGGTAAAGAAGGTCCTGGAGTCCAATTAATTCCCCAAGAAGCTCACTAATAAGGAGAAAGCGGTTTGGAACAGCTTTGTCGCAGTGGTTCGTGGCTTCCTGGGCAATCACATGGTCGAAAACTATGTGGCGCTGGTTGAGACTATGGTGAAGAACAATGGGCTGTAGAATGTCCCTCAAAGTCCATATCCTTGATGCTCATCTTGATAAATTCAAGAAGAACATGGGAGCGTACTCGGAGGAGCAAGGCCAGCGCTTCCACCAGGATATACTGGACTTTGAACGCCGCTACCAAGGACAGTATAACGAGAACTAGATGGGATACTATATTTGGGGGCTGATTCGTGAAAGTGATTTACAGTATAATCGTAAATATCGAAATACTACTCCTCAATCTTTTGTAATAAATTTGTATTACTTTAGTATAAATAAATGTAATTTTTATTCATATGTTGTTTTTTCTGACTTCATGAGAACGAAAATACACAAATTCGCCCTTTTCTCATTGAAAATAGGTACATTTCAAAATATAAATTTCCTGGTCACAAAAGCAAAGTTTGTGTGGAATGATAGCCATTTTAAAAATACTTTTTAGGCATAAGCAATTAGCAAATAACACTTACTACCCAGGAACAAAAATTGAGTTACATAGTGTAATATGTAATCAAGTAAGCATATGTACATCTCAAACGTGAGCATTGGCATGTAATTAAATTACACGGCTGCATCATTATTTCAACCCTTTTTAAAAGTAAAATGAGCGCATTTAATTTTCTGACAATTATTGTAAACATTTTCTCATGACAGATTTTCAAGAAGGTCAAAAGGCAGATCACAGCATGGACAGACATGGGTGCATTTTTTCGAAGTTGGCTCATTGGTGTGCGACAACTCCATTCCAGGCGAGGACACTAATCCGATCCATCTCTGTGCGTAGTTTATACATTTAATTTTCATCATTAAGCACAGAGCAATAATGATTTCATTTTATATTTTTCTTGTTTTGAAGTCCTAACGGTCTTCTTTAAAATTATTTCCCTTAATGTTGTACATGTGTTTTGTTTTTGGTGTGAAAATGTGTTCACAAAGTTTGATTTCATTGTGGGAATTTTTTTAATTTTATTTAAGAATTCTCGACATTGTTTAAGATTTAGGATAATTCCCTGTACAACATCAAATCATAAACAGAGGCATAGGCATTGATTAATGATTTATGCATTTTGTCACTCACATTAAAATGTATGAGCACATTATTTTAAAAGCTTTGCAGAAATGTAGTCTTCGTATTTTTATACTTAAATGTAATGTGCTTTGGACACTAATCGTGTATGACATGCTCTTGGTAAAGTGCTTTTCATTATATCTGGCAAACATGTCTGAATACAAAGATATTGAATCCCTTAGCAGCTGTGTAACTATTCTGGAATACTTTTGTAAATAAACAATTAAATTTAAGTCATCATTTGGAAAGCGAAGTTGTGGTTAGCTCAATATATGGGCAATAACAACAAAATGGAAAAGGATAGCATTTTCTTATGGTGTAAATTTTCTTTATCTATAATGTGGACGAGACCACTGATTATAAAGAGTTCCTGGCCATTACATGGTAAAATATCACTTGAAGCTCATGCACTTGTTTTGAAATAAGCTGTATGCTTGGATTTCATACCCCCCGAATGCATATATTTTAAGTTAGTAGACATCATCATCACCACGATCTGTGGACAGATAGCCCGTAGTATGTGTCCACTGCACATTTCGTCATTTGTTTCCACTTTAATTTGCCTTGTGCCAATATGATAAATGAGTAAACATCTTTCTGGCACCAATTTCTTATGTCATCGCGTTATTTCGATATAGCTGATACAATTATACGAATACATTATTTGCTGACAACATTTATTCAACCATGACCATGTTGAGTCTTGTAAAAAAAACAAGAAACAAACAATATTGAACCAGTTTAATCGTTCAAGTTAAGCCCGCTTTAATCCCTATTCAGTACTTATGTCTAGGATAACTATTCTTTTCCATTACCATGTAGCCTGTGGGCTTCTGTTATCCTATTATCCATGGGATCTGAAAAAAGTCCGATAATTATGAGTGGCTCTATTCTGCCAATCATCCGTGATTATCTGCATTTTTCTCTTCCATAGTTAATTTTGAACTGGCTTCTTATGTGCTGATTTTTTTTCCTGGATAAGAGGAGGCGGGCATGTGATTCACCTTGTTATCCCCAATTTTCTCCCTTTGAATAAGTGAAATAAAAGTGTGGCTAACCCAACGGAAAAGAGGAGTTATCCATTACTCAGAATACAATCTTTATAGAAATAACTACAAAGAGCTTTTACTACCCTTCTTAGGTGAAATGTATTTGAATATCATCGACAATGTATTAATAAACAAACCGTATGATATAATCACTGCTTTCAAAATAATTACACTTCAGTTGGGTAATTTGACTTCAAAACAACATGGTATATCAGCAGGGTTGACTATAAACATGCCAAATCATCAAATGGAAAATACCATTAATAATAAAAACGTTCATATCTGAAACTGGCAATAACTGCTCAAATGTTAATGTGCATATTTGTTTCCCATTGTGTGCATGCCAGATTATGAAGGCATTCACGACTGTGTATGTAGACTTAAAAGCTCAATAAAACAGCATGGTGATAAAGTGGTAGTTTCTTCTAGCATTAGGAGGTCAGTGTCGACCTTGAATGTGTAATGACTTGCTCAATACACAGAATGGATCCCAGCAATTACCGCTCCTTTGGCAAAATACAATCATCTCAAAACTGAAATGGGTAAACTATATCCATTGTTCAGGTTTATTTACATATATACAGTATACTGCTTGGTTGTACATGTGTAGTGATGTAAAATAGATCACTACGGCGTGTAGCGCTGAGTGCAGTATAACAAGAAAATATGGGGACAGAGGTTAGCACACCGTGCAGTACCATAGTGGGTCACTGGGGGCGTGGTACCGGGTGCTCGCAGAAAGAGGCAAAGGAGCCCTACTGACAGAAAAGGGAATAGCAGCCAAAAGGTGCTCAACATGCAATGTACGAATCAACTCCGCCCGGAGAGACTCCGGCACAACCAGTCGAAGGTGGCCCGACCTGTCATCCTGCCACATCAACAAGCCCTTGTGAACCAGGAATCGACCCTCTCTGACTGAGTTCAAATCACCCGCGGATGGCACAAGCCGTTGCCGCAAGGGAGTCAAGGAGTCATCCGAAAATTGTTCACGCAACTATACTGAACGTGGGAGGCGAAGTTCGCAATCGGCAGGCGGAACCCCCATTTCGTCTGGAAGAGGCTCAACTGCGGACAAGACTAACTGGTGGGGCAGTTCTCAGGTCTACACATGACAGCAAGATGGCGGCGGCGTGTGTAGCAGCGTGTGAGTTGTTCTTGTGAGTTGTTTTGCGTGAGTGTAAACTGTGCGTGAGTGTGTGAAAATGTGAGTGAGAATGAGCTGTGTGTGAGCTGCGTGTGAGTGTGTGTGAGTGAGCCGTGTGTGTTAGTGAGCCGTGTGTGTGTGTCGTGTGAGAGTGGCCGTGACGAGAGGGACTTTTGCGTTTGTGTGTGTGGGTGTGTAATGGAGTGGTGATGTGCACTCTGTGTGTGTGATGGTGTGGTGATGTGCACTCTGTGTTGTGTGATGGAGTGGTGATGTGCACTCTGTGTGTGTGATAGTGTGGTGATGTGCACTCGTGTGTGTGTTTGATGATGTGATGGTGTACACTCGTGTGTGTGTGTGTGTGATGGTGTGGTGATGTGCACTCGTGTGTGTGTGTGATGGTGTGGTGATGTGCGCTCGTGTGTGTACCTGGCGCAGCCTGAGTGAGGCCTGATTGGTCGCGCACGTGGTGCAACCTGAGTGAGGCCTGGTTCTAGATTTGAAGCTTTGTGACTGCAAGGATCCATACTCTTTGGATCTATTCAGTAAAGTCACGTAGGTAAAAAATAAAATAACAAAAATCACGACGTTTCGGCCACAACACAAGTGGCCTTCATCAGGTGAAGGGACCGTGCTGTCATGAGGACAGCGTTGGAGTGAAAACAGCCAAGCCCAGGTCGCGTCCTTTAAGCTGTGTGGGAGGAAGCAAAACGCTTTGACAAAGGAATTAGCATAAAAATGAGCATGATGTACGTAGGAGGTGCATGGGCCATGATGGACCAGGAGGGGGTGGGGATCATGACGGGACAGCATCGGGGGGGGGGGGGGGGGGGGGGTAGAGTGAGTGAGTGGAGTGAGTGAGTGAGTAGAGTGAGTGAGTGGGTGGAGTGAGTGGGTGGAGTGAGTGAGTGAGTGGAGTGAGTGATGGTGGAGAAATTTTCAAATTCACCATGGAAGTGGAGAAAGATGGCAAGCTACTATTCTTGGATGTTCTGTTTGAGAGGAGACCTGATGGCTCACTGGGGCATTCTGTCTACAGGAAACGCACCCACACAGATTCCTACTTGAAACCTGATTCCCACCACCACCCAGCTCAAAAGAATTATCTCATCAAAACGATATACCACAGGGCACATTGCATTTCGGACCAACACCACCTGACCAGTGAATTAAAACATGTACACCTGCCCCCCCCCTCCCCCCCCCCCTGCTGCTGTCCCGTCATGGTCCCCACCCGTTCCTGTTCCAACATGGCCCATGCACCTCCTACGTACATCATGCTAATTTTTATACTAATTCCTTTGTCAAGCGTTTTGCTTCTTCCCACACAGCTTAAAGGACGTGACCTGGGCTTGGCTGTTTTCACTCCAACGCTGTCCTCATGACAGCACGGTCCCTTCACCTGATGAAGGCCACTTGTGTTGTGGCCGAAACGTCGTGATTTTTGTTATTTTATTTATTACCTACGTGACTTTACCGAATAGAACCAAAGAGTATGAGGCCTGGTTGATCGTGCACCTGGTGCGGCCAGGGTGCGGCCTGGTTGGTCGTGCACCTGGCGCAGCCTGAGTGAGGCCTGGCTGATCGTGCACCTGGCGCAGCCTGAGTGAGGCCTAGTTAATCGTGCACGTGGCACGGCCCAAGTGAGGCTTAGGTAGTACTGCACATGACAAAGCCTGTTTGAGGCCGAGTAAATCGTGCACATGGCGCAGCCTGAGTGAGGCCTAGTTAATCATACACGTCGTGCAGCCTGAGGCCTAGTTAATCACGCACATGGCGCAGCCTGAGTGAGGCCTAGTAAATTGTGCACGTGACACTGCCTGAGTGAGGCCTAGCAAATCACGCACCTGGCGCAGCCTGAGTGAGGCCTAGTAAATCATGCACAAGGCACAGCTTGAGTGAGGCTTAGTTGGTCATACACGTGGCGCGGCCTGAGTGAGGTCTGGTTGTGCACATGACACTGCCTGGGTGAGGCCTGGCGGATCGTGCACCTGGCACAGCCTGAAAGAGGCCTGGTTAATCATGCACAAGGCGCAGCCTGAGTGAGGCCTGGTTGATAGTGCACCTGGCGCAGCCTGAGTGAGGCCTAGCTGATCGTGCACCTGGCGCAGCCTGAGTGAGGCCTGGTTGATCATACACGTGGTGCAGCCTGAGGCCTAGTTAATCGTGCACATGGCGCAGCCTGAGTAAGGCCTAGTAAATTGTGCATGTGACACTGCCTGAGTGAGGCCTAGCTAAACGTGCACCTGGCGCAGCCTGAGTGAGGCCTAGTAAATAATGCACAAGGCGCAGCCTGAGTGAGGCTTAGTTGGTCATACACGTGGCGCGGCCTGAGTGAGGCCTGACACTGCCTGGGTGAGGCCTGGCGGATTGTGCATCTGGCCCGGCCTGAGAGAAGCCTGGTTAATCATGCATAAGGCGCAGCCTGAGTGAGGCCTGGTTGAAAGTGCACCTGACGCAGCCTGAGTGAGGCCTAGTAAATCGTGCACCTGGCACAGCCTGAGTGAGGCCTGGTTGATCGCGCCCATGGCGCAGCCTGAGTGAGGCCTAGTTAATAGTGTGACGGACCACAAGCTGTGTTCCTGCCAAGGCGGCATTGCCATGGACCCCAAGCTGTGTTCCTGCAAAAGGCGGCATTGCCACGGACTCCAAGCTGTGTTCCTGCCAAGGCAGCATTGCCATGGACCCCAAGCTGTGTTCCTGCCAAGGCAACATTGCCACGGACTCCAAGCTGTGTTCCTGCTAAGGTAACATTGCCGTGGACCCCAACCTGTGTTCCTGCCAAGGCAACATTGCCATGGACTCCAAGCTGTGTTCCTGTCAAGGCAACATTGCCACGGACCACAAGCTGTGTTCCTGCCAAGGCAACATTGCCACGGACCCCAAGCTGTGTTCCTGCCAAGGCAACATTGCGACGGACCCCAAGCTTTGTTCCTGAAAAACTTCACGGAGATCGTCAAGACGGCCAAGTGTCGTGTGTGGACTTCAGTGGGGCTGTCTGGTCGGCAGCAGAGACACGAGAGGCCAAGAAACGACATTCCAGTCGTGGGCTGAGCTCAAAGAGGGCTAGCTCGAGCACCATCCTGAGGCAGGGAAAGGAGGTGGTGCAAGCGGTTCAGCCGAGCCCACAACAGCCAAAAATCTGCTGTCCCTGTCTGGGGGGGGGCGCTGTTCAACCCTAGCACATGGGTGAGAAGCTGTGCATGTGTGACGAGTGCAGCAAGACGTTTTTCTCGCGCTCGGCCTGCAAGTATATATATTTTTTCTTTTCTGCTTGTGTGTTAATCTGTGCTTACCCCGGATATTTTAGAGATGGCAATTCTCCTGCTGTGTATCCTGCTGTCCCTCCCGGTCATATTTAGTGCCACACTCAACTCTACAAACAGCTACCCTCGTTAATTTGCATCCATACTTGTTGCTCGATTTGCCACTACACCTACTAATGAAACAGCTCATAGACACTTCTACACTCCATCATTGTGTCCTTTTAAACCCTATCTTTATCCCATTACTTCACCAGCACCCCTTCCAAACTTCATTCTGCTCTTAAAAATAACACGATCTGCGAGCTACTGCTATTCGTCCAAGGTTCGCCGCTCTTCATCCTTTCACAGAAAATACTTGTGCAAACTATTAATTCTACTTTTCTTATTTCTGGGTGGTATTGAGCTTCATACTGGCCCAAATTAAAAGAACTCGTATAATTATGTAGATTTTTCTGGCAGGAAAGGTGTTGGTGTTCTACATGTCAACATCAGAGGTTTTGTGATTAAATTAAGTCAACTAAAACTAGAAGTGGCAAATCTTGACCTGGACATTTTTTGCCTAACAGAAACATTTCTCACTCCTGCCGTCAATGACTTGCAGATTGCGATTGACAACTATAACCTTTTTCGGCTTGACCGAGGATCTAAAGGAGGTGGAATTGCCATCTATGTTCGTAATACTATTGCATGTTCACTAGCTCACTCCTTGTTTAAAAAAAATGTTGTTTTGAAGGTCTGGCTCTCAAAATAACTCTCCCAAATAATCAACAGGTATTGGTAGTGTGCTGCTATCGACCGCCTAGTAGGAAGGATATTGAAGCTGCATCTGCACTGAGAGAGCATTTTGGGGGCCTCCCTAAAGGTCAAATAGTTTTAGTGGGTGATCTAAATTGGAATTGGCTAAACCCGCCGGCCGTGGTCACAAATTTTGCAGATGAATTTAATCTGTTTCAATTAATATATGTCCCCACAAGACCCAACCTAAAAAATCCGGGACAGTCATCTCTTCTTGAAGTCCTATTAACAAATGCCCCTCACAATTTCACACTGACTGGTGTTCTGGGTAATAACCTTAGTATCACTCCATTTTGAGGGTGAGATCATCAGCCAGACCCAAAGGCACCCCTAAATTGGTTGAGAAGCACTCTATGAGACACTTCAGCACGCAGGCATTTACTAATTATGTGCTTCACTCGGATATTGACAAGGTCTGTGATATCCCCAACCTGACTACGGCTTGGGAGACCTTCAGGTACACGTTTCTCCAAATTCTTAACAAACATGCTCCGTTGGTTAGATTTAAAACTAAAGGCAACGCCCACCATGATTTGATCCTTTGATGACGAAGCTCATGAAAACTAGGGACAAGGCTTGGGCATGTGCTCAGAAAAGTAATTTGGTCAATGACTGACTAGAATACAGGATTTTAAGGAATAGATGCGTAAAAAAAAATACAGCATGCAAAAATGCCTACTTTTCCTCCACTCTCCTGGAATCACATGGAAATGCAAGGATTTTCTGGAAAACAATCAAATGTATCGAAAAGGCATCCAAAACAGACAATCTGCCCGCTGAGCTTAACCGAATTGGGGAATATTTTTCAGATCCCCAAAAAATAGTTGACAATTTTAACCTTCATGGTAATCTTTTTGAAAATGTATTGGGAGTCACCCCTGCTCATGCAAATTCCTACACCCCTGTCCAAACATTAAACGAATTTAGTTTCCAGCCAATCCACGAAAGTAATGTTCTGAAACAACTGTCCTACCTCAAAGGGTCCTCCTCTACCGGAGCAGATAGTATTCCCGTCTTTGCTCTACTAACTGTTGGTCACCTAATATACAAACCTATAGCCCATATTTACAACCTGTCCATCAAAGAAGCATCAGTTCCTCTAGAATGGAAACATTCCTATGTCCGTCCACTTCACGAAGGGGGCCCTAAAGATGATCCAAATAACTACCGACCTATCTCAATTTTGTCCCCGTTGATGAAAATTTTGGAAAAATGATTGACTTACCAAATGAGCAGTTTCCTGTCCACCAACAATCTACTACATGTAAAACAATCTGGGTTCCGAAAAAAATACAGAACCACATCTGCTGCATTAGACTCTCTGAATCACATTTACGGTAGCCTTGATAATAAGCAGTACTGTGCCTGTCTTTTTCTAGACCTGTCCAAAGCTTTTGATACAGTAGATCACAACACCCTGCTTAGTAAACTAAGTTGCCTCGGTTTTTTCGAAAACGCAGTAAAATGGTTACAAAATTACCTCTTTTCTCGCACCCAAACTGTATTCACAAATGGTTGGAGGTCAAACAGTGTTAAGATAACAAAAGGGGTTCCATAGGGTTCCATCCTCGGCCCCCTTTTGTTCTCTCTTTATGTCAATGACTTGGGCACTGACCTGGATCATTCCAAGGTAAATCTTTTTGCAGATGACATGATACTGATTACTGCTGCCCGCTCTCCGGATGACGTGATTGCTAAGCTACAGGGTGATTTCAACAAACTACAACATCAGATAGTTGCTCTTAAACTAGTCCTGAATACTTCCAAAACCAAGGTGCTATGCTTCTCACCAGGACTAAAGCAGGAAGTTATTTTTCCCCAATTACATTCCTTAAATTATCAAATAGAGCAAGTCAAGATCTATAAGTATCCTGGATTCAAAACTGAATTTTGAAGATCACATTGATTATATTGGTAAAAAGACAAAAATAAAAATTGGTTTTCTGTATCGACAGAAGCACTGCTTCCCCCCAATGTTCCGTTTGGAATTGATAAAAGCTACCATACTGCCTCTACTTGACTACTGTGCATCGTGTATAAATCAGCCCCAAGTACTGTACTGAAGATGCTTGATTCCATCTATCACTCGGCCTTAAGCTTTACATTGAACTGCCCATATAGGACTCACCACTGTGATCACTACATTGGGTCAAACTTAACATCTCTTAATGTTCGACGGCTTGTGCACCAGATCTTATTTATTCACGATGTACTTCCAAAAAAATCCGCAGACTACCTGCTGGATCTCCTCTCTGTTTCAAAGAACAAATTTGACCTCAGGTCTTCGCTCATTTACCAGCTTCACATCCCCTATTGCCGTACAAAAACTGGAGGAAGGGCCTTTGCTATTGATGCCCCAGGGTCTGGAATGCTATTGCCAATAAACTGCAACTTTAATCGCTACCAATGAGATCTTCTCTCAAAACTGCTCTAGAGGAGTTGTACACCCCTAACTGCCACTGCTATTCATTGGCGTAAAATAAAACAATGTTTCGCTCCGGATGACGCTGCAAAGTATTATCTGTATTTTGATTAAGCATGCTGATCTTAACGGTGCATTGAAAATTTTGATACTCCGACCGATGCTTCTGTTGTTGTGGAGTAACTCATGCAGTCAGCTATGGCTCTAGGATTTGGTGTTACATGTTATTTACGTAGTTTATTGTAAAAATTCGGTCACAGTCCCTGTGATCACTGTTATGTTGCAATTATGGCTTTATTTTTTGGTGATTTCTAAAACTTTTTTGGTTTGGACATGTTTGTTTTGTTGTAGTACAGAGTTAGACTGATGGCCTTAATCTAAGTTTTTTTGTGGTTGTTGTTGTTGTTGTTTGACTTGCATCCCACTGGGATTTTTTGCACACAGCGTTGGTGTCCGGTGCTTTTTGCAGAAATATTTTGCTGTTTTTTCATGGATTTTCTGTTTGCACAGTTTCATAGTCACTTTAAGATGTTTTTCTTGTTCGTGTTTTTGTTTTTTTTGTTTGTTGTGGTTGCACCCGATTCAAGAGCCAAATGGCTCACAGGGCTATACCAAAATAAATAAACTGAAAACTGAAACTGAAAATGGAATTGCAGCTGTTCTGCCTCACGGCAGATATGGGGATGCTGATTACACAGCGACTTCCTGATATGGTGTTGAGTTTGGTCACGTGACCAGGAAGTTACGATTTAAAATCTTCTAAGCCATGAGGCAGGGTGTCAGCCATTACACAGAGTACAAAATTGAGGCACAAATAGCGTCTCAGTGAAGACTGGTGCATGTGTTCATTGTGAGACTTTAAGAAGCATTGTCTGTAAGTTCGTTTGTTCTTATAATACTGGGAATGCTGTTATAATGTTAGGATTGACGTTATAATGCTGTTAAATGGTTATGATAAATATGAGGCCTAGTTAACAACGAAGCCTGCCACTTGCGTTATTGTGAAACTTATTTGCGGTTGGATAAGTCGAGCCAGACTTGTGCCCATGTAAATTTTATGCATTCTTGAGAGCAAGGATGAAGAAGTATCTCATCCACTGTACAGTGTTATGTGCAGCTCTTATCATTTAGGCTGCAGTATAGTGATTACACAAAGTGACCTTATTTAACATAGTAGCTTATTCTCTTGTTGGATAGCTTTTCAGTGCTAATGTAGGTGCCTGGTCCATCTAGGACCTATTGTTGAGTTTCATGTTATCTAAGCCAATGTTATGATGCTGCAGTGTTAATTCATTGTGTAGTGGCATCGGTGGATGAGAATGCAGGATATGTTAAGCCGGCCTATGTGAGAAGGGAGGCGTGGAAAGGGGCGGACGGAGCTCACTGGGCCGGGAATATAAACCGGACCCCCGGACAGTTTAAGGGGGCTGCCGACAAGGAGAAGCCGGAAAACCGTCATACCAGGAGAGGACCTGCCGTGTGCATTAGGGAGAGTGTAATAAACGTATTCCCTCCACGTCGCCTCCGAGTGTCTCTGAACGGGACACTACAATTGTATTGATATTGCAAGTGTAGTGAGTTCATCAGAGTCTCAGACGTACTCTTTGGAGGCAACACATTTATTGATGCCAACACAAAGGGGTAACTGCCCCTTCACCAGATAACAACCTATGGTGGTGGACTACCAGGCTAACTACATTAATTACACTGGGAGTAGCTACAATGGACAGGACCCCAATTTGGGTTCAGGTCCACGTGTTGGTGAATCTTCTCGGATGTAGAACGTAGATTCTTCAGGATAACCATAGCAGCCAGTCCCTCTCGGGGACCCGGCTTATATCCTCTGTGATGTGGCTGGCTCCACCCTTAGCCAAACGAACCTTAGAGAACCCTCGAGCAGGATTTCGGCCCTGACACCTGACCACCCCTAGCCCCCACCTGGGGGCAGAGTGTAGACTTAACCGGTCACGTGTCCTTCAGGGTCAACCAGAGTGCCATGTCCCTTAGTAACCCCTATCCCATGGCCGGCACTCTCACACCCTATCCTGTAGGGGTCGGCACTGTACGCAGAGCGTGGTGCCATCCAGCACAGTCAGTGCTCACCGAGCCCCTCTAGGGCCGGTACTGCACCTACATATACACCCAAATAAAATTCTTTGTTTTAAAGTTCCAGATTTGATTTAATATATTTTCAAATTTATACTTTACTTATTTATAAATTACGGGAATATATGTAATGCAAATAAATATGAACAGGAGAAGATTTTTTTTGTAAACATCTCCTTTATCACCGTTCCATATCAAGGGAGTATCCATACAATATAATCATATTTCTTCTGCCTTTCATTTTGAATACCTATTCTCAGTGATACCCTAATTATATCGAAAGTAATTTTATATATATTTAAACAACTGATTATGCTTGTGCATTTATGTACGTATTTATAGATTGGTTTGTGTTCGATTGAACAAAATCCTGGTACACCTGACTTTTATCTGCCTGCTTACCATTGTACAAGAAAAACTTTACCTGATCATTCACTGCCACTCAACATATGAATTACTGTTTTGACTTTCCTATGTTAATAAAAAATATATATTTCAAAACCTTTTGGAAGGCAATAACTGTGAATAAGATATAATTACGCAAGTGGTGAAATGCTATTTGCTGATTACACGAGTCAGCGACTATGTATACATATTTTTGCACTATTAAATACGTTTTAAAATAAGACGACAGTTTGGGCTTTGGGTACAACCTTGAAAGTGCTGTTGAATAAATGTTCATTGTTTTCATTTGACAGTCTACTGTGGGCTTTATTTATTTGTTCATATTTTCAGTGGAATTTACTTTGATGCTTTGGCAACAACATCTTTCAAATATGGTATCCAAATGTATTTGTATATATAGTTGATCAGTCTTCATTACTTGTGCTATGGTTCTTACAGAATAGTGGGACATAAACCATTGACCCAGGACCACTGTATTGGAGATGATGGTGGTACTGAATAATTGGGCATGGAGGCACTATACTCTTTTTTTTAAACAAATATTCATTGCCTTTTTCCAATTCCATCCCATTTTTTCATAAGTGTCAAGACATAACATTAATAATACATAAAGAAAACGCACAAGAAAACCACAGAGAATTTTATTTTACACCTGCATAATGTTAGTAAACAGTCTGTGGAAGGTGATTTTATAGAACTACTTCTGAGATCCTACTTTCCCAGCTGCCCTGCTACAACAGAGAGTAACGTTCGGCACCTGACAGTAAACTCATTATTTATTCTCAGAGGTAGCATTTAGCCGACTGATGCACGTAATCCGATTTAGCATGTATTGTTTTCAATACAGTTTTAATCATTGACATTCGAATGTTTTATTGTGCAGTCGTTTGTGACTGGACTGAGACCATCAACTCATGGCACTCAAAAAAGTTGGTTTAATCACCAGCGTTTTCCCACATTCAAAGGGTCTCAGCCATGGCAACTCAGTGCTCTGAACCCTAACACATCGGAAGACACGACACTTTGATTTGATGTCTGGTGTATACTATGCTTTCAGCGGTGCCAGGTGGTGTGGGTGCGGTGGGCGGTGGGTTGGAATGGGCATTGGGCAGAGGATACATTGGGTGCAGAGGGGTGAGGCTCTAGCCAAAGGGTCGTGCCTGCTGGAAAGCGGTGCCCCTCCGCTCAACAAAGTCCTGCCTCCCTATGGGTGCTATCATGATCCCACCTGCTTCACTCAGTGACCACCTGCTACATCTTGGCTGGCCATGGGCCTGGGTATAATGGCTGTGGGGTACAACTGGACCGTCACGATTTATTTCTGTCTTCTTCTTTCGTATGGCCAATGTAGACGCAGAGCAACAACCGCAATTTCACGTTCAGGTGGTCAAGCCAGATAACAGCGACAGAAGCAGCGGAGCGCATCACTGTGATGTTTCTTTTGTATTTGTGGATCAGGTATTGCGTCGTTATATATCGTGTGGTCTATTCTGAATGACTGCAGTCGCACACTGGAGAGTTTTTAATTTTCTATTTGTGCATCAGGTATCCGCATCTGCCATGGTTTATGCAGATGCAATTTATGGTGGACCATGAGCTTCGTGGAAGATCAAACTCACGGATCTTGTGCGTTGGGTCTGTCACAATTGCTATTTCTGTGATGTCCATGGATTGCACCTATTGTAAAAAAATAAATGTTGTTTATATGTATGTTGAACTTCTTTCGCACCATACGTAGACAACCGTGATAAAGGGTAAGGGTGCAGTCCTGCAATAATATAAAAAAATGTATTTATGTAAAAACATGTTTGAAATGTCTGGGTTGCTATGTCTTAAGATGTGATGTTTATATTTTGACCGACAAAACCAAAGCATGATAATCCAATTCCCCTAAAATTATATGATATAAAGTTAAGCCACAATGTTTCTGATAACATGCATGGCAAAGGTTTGCTTGTTGTTATTGTCGTATGCTTTAAAAATACGGTAATTTATTAAAGTACTGAAAAGCATCTGTGTGCCCATCCATCTGTTTAGTTGTTAAAATTGTATTGGAAGTTGTCACTGGTTCCGCATTGTAATGCAATCTGTAAATAAATATGGTAATTAACATACTTTTAGCTTTGATGACGGAAATATGCAGTGTACAAAATTCCACTTCGGTAAATTTAAAGGAAAACAATTATGGGGATAAGTAAAATTGATCAATCATAGTAAATGGTAAGGGTGCAGCCCTGCAATTTCTTGCTCATGCCACTGTTGGCATAAGGGCCTTCACTGGGCTCTAGAGAGTCCCTTTCAATGGTATTTTGGTCCTACTCTTCCACCTACAACATTTGAAACAAAATACGTCATTTTATTATTGTATTAATATACGTAATTAAGTGTATTGTCATATTTAGTATTGACAATATTTGCCCCTTTATTTATAAAAAAATAATACTACTAATAAAAGGGCTTATATTTGACGTACCAATCAGATTCAACTACAAGCTACACATATACTCTTTCTAATATTGTGTGACATTTGTCTTGCCTGTATTGTTGTTCTTAGGAGACAGTGGAATAGTACAGCAACAGTCGCCTCTGGTGATGTCTTTATGTTACATCGCAATAGTTCTAGTGTTTTGTTCAGAATCTGAAGCAAAGTAGACAAGCTGTTAGCATCCAACATCATATGCCTCTAGGGTTTAGTCGTATCAAGCCTTTATCACGGATTTAACCATACAGTTCACCCTTTCAGGAAAGGAACCCTAAATGCCCTGTCATGTGGGCATGCCAACCAAAGCATGATACAGTGGTGCCTTGACTTTCGTCCACTTGACTTTCGTCTCTTCGGCCGTTTTCAATCATAACCACATTTCAAATTTAGTGCACGTGCTTTCCTTTTTTGTCCGATTTCATCCAACCTTCCACGACGTTCGCGCCATGCGCCATCTCTTTCGTTCAGTCTTTGAATAGAAGTCGTTCAGTGAGCATCTCTTATATTTGTGTTTATTCATATATTATTAATACTGTACTTATTTCTGTGATTATACTGTAAACAATTAATGGTTATTTTTGTGATGACAGTTTAATACTATAGTGTTCATAGTTATTATCGTGATTATAAAACACGTGTACAGTTTTCACACTGTACTTATTTTTGAGATTTCTGTAAAATACTTATTTTCGTACTTTAATATATTCATAATCGGCCAGAATAAATTTACAAGCTAAATAAAGGATCTGCTTTGACATTCGTCCATTTCTGACATTCGTCCATGCTCTGGTCCCGAACCAGACAAAAGTGCAAGGTATTCCTGTACGAGGGTTTCTGAATTGTAGATTTAGCATCACAAGTGTGCTATGTTGCAAATAGGGGTTTAAAAGTCCAAATGTATCAACAATTCGCTCTCGTCTCTTTTTTATTTGAATCAACTTCTGCTTGGTACTCATCCATCTGGGTGCGACTGTGGCAGAAAGCCGAATTCGCAAATCGCAAGGTTCAAAAGTTCGTTTAAATGCCAGTCGGAGTTAAACTCAGCATATCAGAAAGATAACATTGATTGTTCTACGAATATACTGGCGCGTGTCATCGCAATGTGGAATTTGTATCACTGTCTCAACATCACCAAGAGAGATAAGTGCCACTTACTAATAGTGTAAGGTTGGCACATTTTTCAGAGACCCAAGTCAGACAAAAGTTGCAGTCGGCCTAGGTTTATCAAAACTGTGCAGTCTATTTAAATAAAGTTCAAGAAATACCACCAGACCCCGGTGCAAATCTATTCCTGCCACCGGAACACAGATGACGAGTTGCCGTACTCTCCCGGTCAAGCCAAGGCAAGGTGGCTGTGTCTCGTGTGTGTACATGGAATTGCTTGAGAGATGCCCTGGCTTGCTCAGAACCTTTCCCGCTGGCTGAGTCAATAGATCATGATACATCATTTTAGGGTTGTGGAACTCATTTTGATCAGGGGCTGCCCTAAATATGCAATGCACTGTAGTGTTTTCCAGTCGTTTCACTCCAATAGTTATTTCTCTTGTACAGCGAACGCATTTTTCACAAAATGTATTTGGGCATGTTCATCTTGAGCCCAGCTATGCCTTCTTTTTGTCATATTTTTTTATTTTTTTATTTCATTCACCTGGGCTGTTATAAATACTATGTCTTCAGAAAAGCTGACATGGTTAATACTTCATTTATATTCATCTATTTATTTTTCCAATTTAAATTTCTAAAACTATCTTCGAATGTCCATGTGAATAGCCTTGATGAGAGAGTATCTTCTTAGCTCACGAACTTTCGTATATCTTTTGTTACTTTCTTCATGCAGTGCAGGTGTACCATATTTTTAAATAGTTTTTATAATGTCAATATATATATTTTCATGATGGCCTTAGTTTGTTGAGGGTTTCGATGGATGCATCAATTTCCATTGAATAAAATTAATTTCCATTGTCAACAAAAGCCAGGCACAAAGGTATGTATTTATGTATTTATTCAATTGCATTTTCTAGATTATGATTGATTGTAGTGGTCATTCTAATGTTCTCTTGTGGTTGATTGGCCTCAAAGTTGTTCATTCTATTAAAGCGATCTTTGTGAATCATTTATATACACTTGATAAAAGGCTAATGGGCCATGTCATTATTCAAATCAGTTTTGGCTCCTTTTGATGGGAATATTAATAGAGCCATCATTACATTCATTCATTCAATGTATTTTTTTAGTAAAAATTAACCCCCACTAAAGAGGGCATCGCAATACTTTACAGTATAAGTTAAACGAAGGTAGTCCTACCTATAAAATAAAGACATACAAAATATAGAAAATGAGAAGACATACTCAAGGAAAAGCTAAAGGAAAAAACGAGTCTTGCAGAGTTTCCTGAACTGTTCGGATCTCGGAGCCAATCTGAGGGCTGGTGGAAGAGAGTTCCAGATATTAGGTGCAACGCTCGAGAAGGCCCTACCGCCCAGTGTAGAATTAAAAACTCCAGGTTGTGCTAGTAGGGCCTGGCCTGAGGAGCGCAAGGTGTGTATCTACCAGACGTCTGGGGGCCGGACAGGACTGTAGGTTCTAAGGACCAAGGCCGTTTTGAGCTTTGTAAGTTATTACAGCTAACTTAGGGATTGAGGTATTTCATTTCTGTATAAACATTAGATATGTCTTATCATTTTGATCCAACAGTTGATCGCACTTCTTTCATAATGTCCAAAATTATTTGATTTTGTCCGGGAGCTCCCAGACTATACCTTCTTGACTTGCTATAAGAGTATATATTTATATTCAAATTATTTTACAGTTTTAGTGGTTTCGTAACTCAATATGCTGTCACGAAAGCTTTAAATCGAAAAATAAAAACTAAAACGCTATTTTTGAATCTCAGAGAAACCAAGAATTGCACAACTCCATAATTACAATTTTTCCTCATATAATAGATCGCCACTATTTTAGTTGAAAAAATGTATGTCCAAGATTGTTTTTGTTGTCTGAATTTTGACATGGTTTGATTCGCTCGACATAATCCACGTGTTGCATATATTGCGATTATAAAATTCAGACAGTGTACTGTTTGTACCCAGAGATTCTTAGCAATTCATGCTCCTTAATCTACCTTGCCATGGCTGTTGCAACTAGAGCTGCTGGGGAATTGGGGTTATGGTTTAGTCTTAAGGTCCATGAGGGTTATGGTACCATACTTAAACATGCTGGTCACTGCAGGTTAGTAAAGATCAAGGCCGTAGCCATGGAGTCAACATTGGGGGGGAACAAATCTTCCAGCGGGTCTGGGGGTCCAAACCCATGAAAATATCTAAATTTGAAAACTCATTTCCTGCCTAAAATATTAAAAAATTCACTAACACATGGTGGACTTTTTATTTATTTTTACAATAATGTCTAATAGTGTATTGTATTACATTGCTCTTTTTTTTCTTTTTTACATTTTCTTGTTTCATTGTATGTAATGGCAGAGATTAGGGATTAATAAAGTACAACCCTAACCATAAATCTATGCATTGATTTATATGAAGCCAAGTCCAGATATTGTGGCCAATGTTTAGCAAAGTGTTGTTTTTATTTACATAGAATAGCAATTATATTTTTTATAGCAATATATTGGGGACGACATTTTGAGCATATTTGAATATTGGGGGGGGATGTGTGTCCCCCAATATATATTATAATTACGGCTTTGATTGAATCCCTCTGTGGGGTGTATCTTGGCTTTATTTGCTCAGCACTCCACGCACTGTACAATCCGCTGTCACATCCATCACTCCTGTAATTAGCGTATACTTGGTATCACTTCCAATTCCAACCATATTACTTTAATTTGTGAGTGCGTAAAATATATTTCTTTCTTTAATTACTGCTGGGAACATATCACACTTAAATATTTTCACGTGCCTTTCTTTTTTTTCAGAAATGGAATGTAATAGTTATTTAACCGAAAAAGCAATACAAAAATAATTTAAACTAATGAGTCTTCAAATCTGATAAGTACTTTACTTATAAGGTCTAGCCCCCCCCCACCCCACCTGAGATATGAGTGATCAGATTCCCTATTCCAAGTATACAAGCCAGCTCGCCCTCTGCGCTCAGCCGACTATGGCCCTCCTGCACACCACAAACTCGTTATAGGTGACAATCGTTGGCCGCCCTTTTAGTGACGGTGCCCCCCACCCCCAGCCCTCTGGAACCCACTCCCCACTGATGTTTGACTCCCCGCTCGCTTCCCACCACTGGCCTATCCAGCGATGGGGCAGGAGGTGCCTTGCACCCCCCCCCACCACCATACTGGTGGCCAAAGCTACGAGTTGGGGCCCCCTTGACAACCACCATCTTCTTGCTATATCTGATTTTACTGTCGAGCAACAGCTATACATTGACGTGGTTGAACCAGATAATTGCGTCAGCAGTAGCGGAGTGGTGTACAACCACCACTAGATGTGTTTTCAACAGTATAAAAGCCTTGGTGCGGCCGTGCGAGACAAATCAAATTTTAGGGCCCCACCTGACCGACTGCCGCACCCCCTGAGTTTATATGTAGTCACTACGCCACTTCTTCCCACCTTCAATTCCTTACTTCATACTTACCAATTTGATTGTGCTTTCCAACCTGCCCAAGTCATCCCTTTTCTCCCGCTCGGTGTCCAATTCGTACTCATTCACATTGTGCGGCGCTTCGACATTTAAGATCACGTGAACATTGTTGTGGGATTTCGCTTGGTGTTTTAATTATTCATTTTGGGTAGGGTTATTTTTTGTTGTTGTATTCAGCTGCATTTACTGTATTGGAATAATGTAAATGATACAAATTTAGTTAAACACTTATTTGCACCAAAAATATATATCAATATTTTTTTCAATATTATTGCCATTCCAAAATTAATCTTAATTAGTTCAATTACATAGGTTCGTTTTGACAGTAGTCCAATGAGTGCCAGCGAGTCCCCAGTGAATTATTTTTAATAAAGATAAATATACCAATCTATGTTTTGTGTACAAATTATATTATGATTATATTATATAAGTAATATTTGGTCACACTCTGCTTTGAAAAAAATGAAACCATGTAACAGTTGGAAAGCAAATTCGGAATCGGTGCAATGATGTGCAAATGAATGTTTCCTTTTCAAAAAGCGCTTAATAAGAGTATTGCTACGGCTGATACAATTCAAAGCGCCATGCAGAGCTGATATACGGATGCTATGCGTGAAAGCGTAAAACGGCTCTCCTGTTGTCAATACTTGTGTAACACATGTTTTGATCCACAAAAAAGAGCGTCTTTATAAGTTTGTCAAACATTGTGCGACAGAAGCTTAGCAACTGAAAACTATTGCACATCATGTCTGAAATCCTGAGTTTAAGTCTGCCCCATTCGGAAAAGATAAGATAGCAGCTGATTTCATGCTGGTGGCTGTTTGGTTCAATGTTGCGATATTTTTTTTTATTATTATCTCAGAACATTTGCCTCTAGACATAAGTCCATCCATACACGATCAAATCCTCTTCTTGCTATGTCTGATGTTACTGGAGAGCAACAACCATGACTTTACATTGAAGTGGTTGAGCCAGATAACTGTGTCAGCAGCAGCGGAATGGTGTACCGCTGTGATGATGCTTCTTTTGTATTTGTGAATCGGGCGTGTTCCACGGTCTCTGCTGGGTGACCACAGCCGCACACACCGGAAAGTTTTTAATTTTCCATTTGTACATCTTCCATGGTTTGTGGACATATGTAAAGAACAAGGGATCTCTAACAAGCAATGTTTAAGGTGTTGATGAGCAATAAGTAACATTCTGCTGTGAAACTTTCTCGAAGCAAAGTGAAAATTGAAATGAATGCATATCAGGCGTTCATAACGGGCCAAAAATGTTGTTTAAACAGTAATTGGGTATGTGTCTGCTCTGATTAGAATGTTAAACCTTAACTTGTTTCACCACACCTGGCTTTCTAATGCGCATTTGTAGGAAACGTTGTTTTATTTGTTGAGCATTTTTTTAAGTGTGGCATTGTTGACAGTTCATAATACTTTCAGTTCGTTAATGCAGTTTTGTAATTTTCGAGATGTATTTGGCTTGCAATGCCTAAATCAAGAGTGAGACAAAAAAAAATCCCATTATATACATCTTGCTCTTTTCAATCCAAATCTTTGACCTTCTGTATGATTTGTTATATTAGTGTTTAGAATTACGTAAACAAAACTGTAATGTCAACCACATTCACTTGGGGCCAACGATGCAACTTAGGCATATTTTATATCTGACAATTCCTATTTGCCCAGACATTCTATTTTCTTGAGGCATGTAATGCTCTTTTCAATTTCACTCACCATGCCCAGAAATCAGATTACCTATTAAAGGCTACTTTAAACACACAATATCACAGTTCATAATATAATGTGTTGATTATGTTATTCTATTCTGTGTATAGACTTAATTTTTAGCAACCAAGTTTATTATCTGGCAGTGTCGAATGAACAATAATGGCTATCTTTCTGTCATTTATTGATTCATATTGTGGTTTGAAATAAATTCTGACCATATCTCAACCTTGGTAAATTTGACTAGATTACCAAAATAACCTATTTATGGCAAAGGTCAAGTTTATTCAACCACATCCGCCGCCACTTGTAACCACTGCCCTTGGCAGTCTGATGAAATAAAAAGCTCTCAGACCACATGATATAACTGTGGACATCATCAAAGAAGCAGGACCAGATATTTGATTAAAATTAGCGGTCCTATTTATTAAACGTTTACACAAAAATGAAATCCCTCAATCGTTAAATTATGCCTTCAGGGAGACAAATCTGATTTGAATTACAGGACCATTAGCCTCTTATCACACGAATATAAATTGCTCACAAAGATCATAGAGAATGGAATGATGGACAATTTAGAGGTCAACCAACCACATGAACAAGCTGCATTGACCTACAATCAATTAGATTCTAGAAAATATAAATTAATATAAAATACCATTATGCCCGGCTTTTGGAGACTATAAAAAGTAAATTGATTCAGTGTAAATTGATGCAGTTATCCAGGCTTACACAAACCGAGGCCTTCATAAACAAGTTAGGAAATATAAGTTATATGTGTGTATTATGTAACGCCGAACAATGTGTTTGTTTTTAGAAGCATATAATTAGCAATTATACATTTGATGGATACCCATCAGGGCAACATGTATATTTAAAATTAGTACATTTCCTTTTCGTCTGTAGCTCCCCGTTTTTTTTTTTGTGGTCAACCAATTTGATCATTGGCCAGGTTTGAAGAGAGCAAATCCTTAATAGCAACAACATAACCTTTTTTTGTGTCCCCCCATTACAGATGAACACTATGAAGTGAGATTAATGCATTAATCCTGTACAATTTAAAAGAGGCATTTCTGTTAGAATGCTACGTTTGATTTTTTTCAGAATTTATAGTGTATCCCAGTTATATATTTTCTACATTTTCTCTGAAGCATGTGGAAGGAGTTTTTTTGTTTCTTATGACATCAACCAGAGAGCAGCAAGCAGACCTTGGTTTCAAGAGGAGCAAGGTCATTTAGGCCCAGTGAAAAGAGCAGAAATAGAATGGTGAACGAAGTTGCTTGAAGGGAAGGGAGTTGATAAAAAATAAATATTGCCGAAAGCATGCGTGAGATGCAAGAAAGGTCGAATATATTTCGGGGGGGGGGGGGTAGAAATAAATTCATCTGTGGTGTGAGCAGCCTTGAAGAACAAGTGATTTAATCTAATTTAGTAGAAATCACTGAATGGTACGGTTGAAGTGGAGACTGAAGGGGACATGGGGGGGGGGGGAGGGCAGTCAGGAGCATTCGAGATGATGAGGTCAAGATGTGCGCTTTCCAGTTACCAATTTAATCATCAATATAAGTGATGAGAGTAGAGTACTGCGAATTATTATTCCAATATAAAATACTGGAGTAATTCCAATGTTTAAATATCTGTGTTGAGATAGTTTACGTGCGTTGGCATAGCTTTACATGTTCGCACAGATGAGCAGTTGCTCCCACAGGTCTTAAGGTTGAAATAAGTAAGAATCAAGCACATGCAATTTTGTGACATGGGTTGTAGCAAGCATTGTTTTTTGAAAATTTACTCTGAAGTAGCATTTCATTGTGCACCTAATGTTGCTGGTATATTGGTTTAACTTATATATATAAACAAGTAATTACTAAAATTAACATAAATAATATTTATTTCAACATGTATTGCAATACACAATTTTATTTCCTTTTTATATTGTACGTTTCGTTATATGCTATATAACGTGGCAACTATTAATGAAGAATATTGCGAGTTGTAAATTTTATTTCAGTGTATTGATGCTTCTTTGACATGCACCTGTTCTTGAACATCTTAAGCCTACTTTAGAAGGTCCTTTGCTTCTGGCAGGCTGCTGTTTTGGCATTGATAAATGTCTGCTGCATGCTTAAGCAACGGCCCTAAAAACTTTTTGCTTTGACATATTGACAGAACCACCAGTCTCACTTGGCTCCTGCTGCTGCCAACCTGCCTCTTGCAAACATATAGACACGCTTCATAGTATCTAAAACGGACACTTAATGCAAACACTTCATTTAATTAACTTTTTAAACAAATGTATCCACTGGTCAAGTTGAAAGTTTATTTTATTTAGCCATTTGATAACTCAAAAGACCAGGGTATTCTCATCTGCACTCGTGAACTGAGGCATGAGTCTGCCAGTAGACAATAATCGCTATTGATAATACAAAATTTAGACCTTGACGGCAACACACAAACATCTATTCCAGCGAATGACAGTAGGGCATCTTCAACATCTACTGTGAAGCAGACGGCACGTGGTATTATTATCACTATTAATAATCAGGGCAGTTACTGGAATCGAACCGTGAACCTCTGCAGCAAGCGGCAAACACGCTACTGCTGAGCCATGTCATCGCCCAAATTGTGTTCTTGGTGTTCTATCTTGAAATGAAAATTCCAGTTGAATCTCTCACAGAGCGAGTGCATCACTCGAGATTAGAAAACAATTAATTGGAGACGTCACAAAGTTTCCTTTGACATCTCGAGTGACCTCTTTACCACAACAGGCAGAAGCACTATCCCAGCCACCCTGCTAGAGAGGGAAATCCTCATTGAATTAAAGTGAGACCGATATTTTATTCTCAGAGTTAGTATTCATCCAATTTAAGTGCAAACCCAAATTTAATATTGTGGGGTTTTTTTGTGCTGTCGTTGGTGACTGGGCTCAGACTATCAACTCTCTCCACTAGATAATTCAGTTTAATCATCGGTGTCTCCCAAGTTTTGAATGCAGGAAATCAGTGGTGCCACTCCAGCAATCAGCCACCTCAAATAATTAATGTTTTATCAGCGAATGTATAATAACACTACAATGTTATTACAATTTCTTGCATTCATCCAAGTGTATTTTTATTTGTATCCTGTAGGCATAATCTTGCCTGCTCATCATGGAAATGCATGCATTCCTCGAAATATAGGGTTTAGGTAGGATTTTAGATTTGAAGCTTTCGTGACTGCAAGGATCCATACTCTTTGGTTCTATTCGGTAAAGTCACATAGGTAAAAATAAAATAACAAAAAATCACGACGTTTCGGCCACAACACAAGTGGCCTTCATCAGGTGAAGGGACTGGACCGTCCAGAGGATAGCGTTGGAGTGAAGACAGCAAGCCCAGGTCGCGTCCTTTAAGCTGTGTGGGAGGAAACAAAAAAACGCCTTGACAAAGGAATTAGCATAAAATGATGTACTGGACCGGCACGGTGGGGTGGGGGGGAGTTTACATAATGTTGGTGTGAAGGGAAATAAGCTGCTGTGAGAGTTTGGGATACCACTACTTGAATAAATATACTGTACCATTGAAAATTAGTTTAATGTTTGGTTTGATTTAGAACATCTTTCCAATGATTGGTTAATTGGAAACCGTCCTCTCGGTTGAAATTGTGTCTGTGTTTGTAAATCTGAATTTCCTCGTGGACAAATCTCTGATAAAAACCCGTGGGTTTGCAGAGAACCTTGGTATCGGAGACAACTATATCGTGATCACCCACAGCGTTGTAACAGTGATCAGCTACGGCAGAAGAATTCGTTCTGCCGTGTTTCAAATCTGATTTGTGCTCGCGAATTCGGTCAGAGACATGTCGTTTCGTTTCCCCAATGTAACTGCTACCGCAGGTACAACTCAGTTTGTAGACTCCAGGGTAGCATGTCAGGAATGACCTCCTTCACAGATGGGATCAGGTCACGGATTTTGTGTACTGTATTGAACCGGACCAGGATCTTGTGTTTGTTTAGAATTTTGGAGATCTTTTTAGTAACGCCTGCTATATATGGTAGTGTGATGGTTTTGACCGGAGTATCAAGTGGTTGTTTCTGTATGGAGGGAGAAACAGCTTGGCGGATGGTATGGTCAGAGTATACGTTTCTCTTGAGGGCCAGGTGTACATGTTTGAATTCACTGGTCAGGTGGTGTTGGTCTGAAATGCAATGTGCCCTGTGGTATAACGTTTTGATGAGAGAATTATTTTGAGCTGGGTGGTGGTGGGAATCAGGTTCCAAGTAGGAATCTGTGTGGGTGGGTTTCCTGTAGACAGAATGCCCCAGTGAGCCATCAGGTCTCTTCTCAAACAGAACATCCAAGAATGGTAGCTTGCCATCTTTCTCCACTTCCATGGTGAATTTGATGGCGGGATGTCTAGAATTGATGTGGTGTAGGAAAAGGTTCAAAGCTGGGAGGCCATGTGGCCAAATGACGAATAGTGGCTATTTCAGCTCTCGCAACGTCTGCTTGGATGTGACGAGGGGGGGGGGGGGTCAAAAATCGTCAAAAATCGCGTGACGTCATTTATGGACGGCCCCTTACCTTAACAGTTAAATGAAAGTCACTGTCTAGTTCAGTTTGTTAACCAAAGCTAAAATTGTGCAGTCCAGTGCACAAACAGTGGGCACGTCACCATCCAGGCTCGAGGCTAAATTTGTAAGACAAATGCAAGAAAAACAATTCCGCCATATTTGTGTGTTGAACTTGCCATGAGCACACCAGCATTTTATGTCGACTGTGTCCCATGGGATACGGATGTCTGGTGAGGGGAAATCAGATGACTTGTTCCAGTGCTGCTTTTTTAATGGCTGCACTTAAGCGATGAAGATACAAATAATACCTAAAACTTAGTTCATAGTGCACTTAAAGCTTTAACATAGAATCTATAATTTCATGTCCCCATTGTATTATCGAGTGCACGACACAGTTCGTACAGCTTATGTCGTGTGCGTCATAATGTGACATGTACCTTCACAAGGCACAACGGGATGTATTAATCATTCCATGTGTTGGCATTGGAAATCTCCCTTTAATATACAATAAATATAAATGACAAATATCAGCAAAGTTTGAAAAAAAATAAGTTTAAGGTAAATTTTAAATGCAACAAATTAATCTTCACGTGAATGTCAATTCATTGGTCATGCAAGAGCCATATTTTTTACACTTTGAAATGGAGTGGCCGTTGATCTGTGTGAAAGTACATCAGAATCAGATCAAAATCAGAATATATGTTTATACTGGAGAAATCCGATGAGCTATAAAGCTATTTTTACACATGTCCAGTCGGCGCAAGTCAGAACGGTACGACATCAAACAAAATATAGGAAAGGTAAACAAATCAAGTCAAGGCCTACTGAGCTATTATCTTATTTTTCAGGACCAACCTGGCCACAAATGAAAGCTCAACGAAGTGGTTTATCACGTGAAAATGTATAGCAGCCAAATAATCTAAATAATCTAAACGTCGCAGCCTTCACATTTAAAAGTACAGGAACTTTCATCATAGCCAAGCAATGATTCACCTCTCCGCAGCGACTTGATGAATTATTATCATTCGGGGTCACGATTCCATTCAAGAATAAATTGGGGGTGTTTTTTTGTCTTGTTTTTACCTTGCCCATTTGTATTCCAATTTTTTTCTCCTCGTTTGTACAGTTTGCTCCATTAGCCTAAGTATAAAATGAGCATAGAAATTGTATACATCGCAAATAATCAAATCCCACGCTTACAATTTGATGCATGTATCGCGAGCATATGAATCAGTTTCAATCGATTAATAAGTGTATCATTACATGCCTAATTAATTGACGTCGTGTTTTTTGCTTCAGATTAAATGGTTTCCGTATCTGCCACCTCAATTCATCATGATCAAGGCATTATTAATTAAAACTCATTTCTCTCAATACATTACCATCTTTTACTGCCTCTCAATAGTTCCTACCCCCCCCCCCCCATGCCATGCGAACAATTCAAGAAAGGTTTCCGACCGTTATTCTGCCCCTTGTTGGGAGAATGGTGGCCATGTTCGCTGCACCTTAGAATGGTTCCATGATTTGCAAGTCATGCGGGAGCCATTATATATACAAAGAGAAGGGCACCATCCCCCCCCCCCCAATCCATTTTCAGGGTAAAAAAAGTTTTAAAAAGGAGCCTTGAATATACATTATTCATAAGTTGCACCCAATGCCTCGCGTTCGCTCTGACTGCAGCACACTCCTGCGCATTTTTGTAGGCATTTCTTTTCAATAACATTTTTTTGGCATCATGTGTGAACTAGGAATGTGGGCACTCACACACTCACTCGAATGCAATCACCGCTAATGCCTGGGTGAAATGGGCAGATTTGGTTGAGAACCGTCCCTGGAGCGTAACCTCGTGCACGTTGAACTTCTTTCGCACCGTGCGTAGCCAACCGTGCCTATCGGAAGTGTGGACCTTGTTTAAAAGGGGCCGGGGGGGTGGGATATTAAATTAAGGGAGACACAATATGAAACTAACTTGAAACATTTTTTATGCAAACAGAATGAGTGATTTTGATTTAAAGCTTTCGTGACTGCAGGGATTCATAGTCTTGGTTTTTTTCGGTAAAGTCACGTAGAAGGGAAACAATAAAACAATAAAATAAAATTTCTTGTTGTGGTTTTCACACCTGATGATGATTGCTTGTGTTGCAGTCGAAACGTCGTGAGAATGTTATTGTTTTATATTTTTATTCTTTTATTGTTTCCCTTCTACGTGACTTTACCGAAAGAACCAAGAATAAGAATGAGTGATGATACAGTCCGCCTTTGCCTGTCATGTATTTCGCTAAACTAAAACTACATTTTACGGGGGGGGGGGGGGGGGGTTACCAGATAAGGCCCACTGCGCTACAGTATATAGCTCTTTTTCAGAAGCGACCTGGATACAAATGATAACCCAACGAAGTAGCTTATCACGTGGCAATTTATCGCAGCCAAATACTCTAAACTCGTGTTTCTAAATGTGGAGGGAAAAACCGGAGGATCTGGAGAAAACTCACTTTTTTTGTTTAAATATAATTTTATTGTATTTCTACAAACGTGACTTTACCGAAAAAAACAATGAGTAATTTTATGCAGTCACGAAAGCTTTACTACTTTATGATCTGGAGAAAAATCCACACGACCACGGGGAGAACATGCAAACTCCAAATATACAGGCGTAGGGGTTGGGGTCGAACCCACGACCTCCTGTATACCAGGCGAAGTAATTAACATCTCATCACCTTGGCGCCCTTCTTTGCATACGAAGAAAGGCTGTGATGCTACGTTACTTCATTTTTGTCTAACCCCCTCCAATTATTGCGGACAGATTCTATATCAAATGAAGCTTTCAAATTAAAAGGGCGGTTGATCATTAAGGATTGGGGAGCGGGGGGAGGGTGAGCTCCCTCCAGGCCCCTCACTGCGAACGGGCTGGTTCAGATGAAAGCATAGTTAAGAGCGGGGCCACAGAGCTGTTATTCCCATGCGAAATCACAGCGTTCTACACCTGGGAGCTTGGCTAATCAAGTGTGGTGTGGGTGTCGTGATCTATCCCCATCTTTCTTGTCGCATTCTGACAAGCATATCCCACAAATAACAAGTTCCATAAATTGTGCCGCATAATGTCACCCACGTTAACCTCTGTTATGACAATGCTGTGGAACCATTCTGACCAGGTTATGTTGTGGTTGGAGCACTCAACTCTCAAATTAAGGGGGTTGCAAGTACAAATTCCAAGCTATCAATGTGGCCCATCGTCGTGATCATTCCTCCACAGCTGAAACAATGAGCAGCACCCTGTGGTAAGGCAACAGTGCTTGTCCTATGGTAGACAATAAGTGAGGCACGTGGAGGTTTGATTGGCAAAACAGGCATTGGCTTGGATATCCAGAGGCTCGTGACCCAGATGAATAACAGCAGTGACTTGAACGGTAAAGGTGCAGCCCTTCAATATCCTGATCACACCACTGCTGGTGGGAGAGCAACCACTGGTGGGAGCTCAAGAGTGCCCCTCGAATGGGTATTTTGGCCTTCTCTTCCACACAAGAGATGGCAGTGCCCACACTATACCCCACCACACGTGACCTGCCGATCGACTAACTGTGTTGCACCCATCTATATTGCTGGGTGGACAGAAGTGGGGGGGGGGGATTGTTAAGAAACTGGCCCATTGTTTCAATTGGCACTCCGGGGAGGGGGGGGATTTAAGCAGTGACCTCTGGATTGCAAGTTCAGTGTTGTAACCATTACACCACGGCAGAATTCCCTTGTAGCTACACTGTGGGCAACTAATAGCTTGCTCCGATGACCATTGGAAGCTCTACTCTGCTGGCGGCCCTAGAACGCACCCCACCCTCGTCAATGTTTTCACCCACCCACCCTCCTGGATACAGGCTGGGATGTTGGATGTCAAGTTACACTCGCTTTGCTTGTGCATTTGACCCCATGGCATCACACGCTTATTCCAAAGTTTTTCTGCGGCAGGAGCAAGTTTGTTTGGAAAAGAAAACGAGGGGGGCCGGATTCCAGGAATCTCATTGAGGGATTGGAGTCGGCTACCAATTGGGGATTATTGACTCTCTGGCTTGGCCTGGTTATAAGCACAGTGACAGCGGTCATGGAACACGAGACTAATTGTAGCAGACGCTGGCGGTCAGTTGCCATTTGAGACTGTGAGATATTGCCGGACCTGGGGTGTTGCCATGACATTGTGTGGGGGTTTTGGTCGACAAAAGTAATGAGGTATGGTGGTATCATACAGCATTGACCTTGGTATGCATTGTGTATATACACACACACAACAATATTTATACGTGTGCGTTTGAATGAAAGGACAGCAATTATGTACGTATATTTATTTACTAAAAGCACAACTGCCTTCCCCTGCCCATTTGAATGCCCAACACAAATATGGAAACGTCACCTTGAATACTATGCATGAGTTGTGAGTCACACTGCCAACATTCTGTAGCTGCAGTAAGCCTCTGCAATTTGTAGAATTTGTTCGCAAACATAGAAAGGATGCGTGTCCAGGGTCTGGTCTTATATAACACACGCTGGTGTGCATGCAAGTGTAGTGGTTGATTTCAATCGGACAACTTTTGTCTTTCTTCCAACACCACTTTATTTACAGTTCTCCACATGTCCTCAATGCTCCACAGTTCCCTTGTTGCCACAGCTCGCTCGCCGTGCTTCACTCGACTCGCTCGCCGCCTTTGTCTCTCCACTCTCCACTTCACCGTCAGCTCCGATGTCTCTGTGCTCTCTCCACTGCTAACTGCTTCGTCCCTGCTCCCCGCTCTCCGCTATCACTGTGCTCTCTCCACTGCTAACTGCTTCGTCCCTGCTCCCCGCTCTCCGCTATCACCGTGCTCTCTCCACTGCTAACTGCTTCGTCTCTGCTCTCCGCTATCACCATGCTCTCTCCACTGCTAACTGCGTCGTCTCTGTTCTCCGCTATCACTATGCTCTCTCCACTGCTAGCTGGTTATCTCTTCAGCTGCTCCACGTCTTGCCTCGTCCAGCCCCCGACTCCAACTCTCGTTTCTCCTCACGTCTCCCCAATTTATCCCCGCCATCATTACACCCCAATTAATTAAACCCACGTCCCAACGACGCTCCGCGTGCCCGTGCACCTGTGACCTCGCCAGACTTCAAGGCGCCACCTCAGCCCTGACAACAACACCAGCCAATCACACTCCAGCCCTGACAACAACACCAGCCAATCACAGCCGTCCTTGGCTCCCCCAGCTTAATTGGCCCAATCGTTACCCCATGCGCCTATTTATTCCACTACACAAGCAAACCAAGATGAATGCATGCACGCACACACACGCACGCATCCAAAGACGACAGCTGCAACTCACCACTCTGGTGGTGCAATAGCAATCGTGCTTTCAGCAAACGTGAAGTGACCAAGGCTTGTTGCTCGCAGGAGGTCGCTCAGATCGTGCTTATTGAGTGACAACTGGCACATTCAACCACCCGTACTCCCTCTAGTTCCTACCGCTGTATTTTAGCCGCGTGTCATTTGTTGCAAGTGTCGATCCGCCGCCACCTGTTTATTTTTTGCTGGAGGATGGCCGCCATGCACAAACCCTCTCCACAGACACCACCAGCCTTGGAACTACCAGTCATTGGCAGGAAAATACTGAACTCCAGGTGACCAGTAACTACATCCCCTATGAACTTAAGCACCTCTGCATGACCCCCAGCAGGGGCTGGTTTGGGTTTGCGGTTGCTCGACATACAGAGATACCACACTCTCACTCACCCACGACTGGAGAATGAAGCAACGTTTGTCCAAGTCTCTCAAGAATCTGTAATTCCTTCGCATAGTCTAACTTGGATAAACTGAGGATTGATAGTGAGCAGGTAGGCTATCTAAAGCTAGTAAAGGGTCCAACAAACGGGGGTCAATATTCCACGAGTATAGAGAAGAGAGGGCGTTATCATGGCTGAAAAGACTCAGAGATTTGTGTGCATTTTCTGGTCAGTCAGCATTACACACGTAGTGTTACGCCACTGGTGATTCTGAGTTCAGAAACATGTTGCCAAACCTTAGCCAGCTGTAAACATATCACCCAGGTACACGAACTCCCCCGCTCTCTAGACAAGCATGCCATTACTCTTGGGAAGAGGTAAATTCAAGTGTGTGATACCAAACACCCGAGCAGATGTTGACAACTCTTGGTAGCAATGTCCTTTCTCAGAAGCAGGATCTCTAACTTCTCAGAATAGGCACTAATCACCAGGTTATTAGCATACAGAACATGGCTAATCAGGAGAGCCATACCTTAATTAACCACATCAATTGGTACTCCTTTGTGCCCAAACCAGATGGGAAATTCAATTGGCACAGCTCTGTAATAATGTGTACACTTTGCAGTTTAAAAAAAAGATTTCAGTGTCGGAGCCAGAGGACATTCCTGCCGCACAATTAGATACAAAGGGAATGGCCCTGATGACTGATCACCTCGTGTTACCCAAGCCTGCACAATGTCGTTATCGAAATTAATTACCACGTGCCTTAAGTGATCAGATACACTGTAGGCATGAAGATCAACACAAATCCTTCCTCTGTTGAGAGTATTGTAGGCCTTCATTATGTTAATGAAGCAAAGTGTAGGTCTTATTCAAATCCCTTACAGGTCTGTTGTGACAGACAATGGATATGACGTCTAAGCAGGGCTACCCCTATCTGAACCCATAATGCAGTTCCAAAGACTTATTATTGTCATACAACACTTGGAGATATGTCATTGAATATTTCAGCCAAAACCATTTCCTCTATTGTTCTTTCATAAGTAAGGCCACCAGGGTATCCTTCCAAATCCTGTTGACATCCAAGCAGAGTTTGTCATGCAAGGCAGCCAGGGCTGCATTCAGCACGCCCCTCAGCAGTTTACTGGGGAAGTCACCCTGCTGAACACTTGATCCTGTCTCGCACTCTCAATAGCCATATACTGTACATGTACCTCCTTGGAAGAGGGAAAACAAACCAGTCATTCTAAATGTGACTGCTCTCAATCCCTGAGGCTCCACAGCCCCCACAAAGTAAGCGCCTCTGCTTAGCACGGTTGGCTTTATACGATGTGAAATAAGTTCAACATACATACACACACACACTCCTTACCCCAGGATGTTGTTTGGGCTGAGGGACTCCCTCACTTTCAGGACATCACGCACCTTCGTTTAGCATGGTTGGCTACGTATGGTGCAAAAGAAGTTCAACTTACATATATCACTTAAATGTTCACAAAGGTACAGGCGTTTTATTAATAAAATTGATAAATCATGGTTGCTGGCAATAACATTTCTTGTATTGAGCAATTGCGGGTGAAAACCAAATGAGAGCAGTATAAAGAAAAGAAGCAAAAATAGAAGTTCATGTTATGGTAGTTGTACACGGTATGGTTAAGGTGACCATAGATATCGAATCAACGTCACTTCAATCATGTAAATATAATTGGTGCTGCAAGTGAGTATTGTATTTTATCTACTGTTTTAAAGAGTGTTTTGTGATAACAGGTGACTCGGTCAGTTTCCATATCCTCCGCAACGTAACCACCACTCTTGCTCACAGCGCCAATTGGCTCTGCAGACCGCTAAGTAGGTTCCTATGAGTTTTCTCATGTGTCTGTATGGAGTACTGTAATCAGTAAGAATACACTTTCTCTCAGGGTCTCATGTCGAGGTCTGGCTGTCATGGCAGCTACATGAGCAACAGTCTTAACTCTCACTCATTGCCCCTCAATATCAGAATGGGGGATAATACCAGACCCAGCTACAATTATAATTTTAACACGTAGGCTTTCACAATTCTGGCTATCGCTTGATGAAGCTGGTTGTAATCACCAACGAAAGATCATACTCGAAATGTAAATGTTGTGGGTTTACTCTCCAACACATCAGTGTGCTGAACTAGTAACTAATTGGCACGTTTTGTTTACATTACAAAGCTTACTAATTGGCTGTGTCAAGTGGTGGCGGGTTTAACGACACATTTATATTTCCGCGATCTAACTCAAAAAGCCTCTGTTATCGATGCAGAATACTGTTTGTTTATTATGTACAATGATCATATTATCTCATACAATGTTGAACAGTTCGCTGTTGCCAGACTATTTTAAGTATTATTGGGGGGGCTAGGTGAATACCAACTCCTATTGTGGATGAAAATTTTGTGCATTTGACTAATGACCAGCATTTATTATTTAGTCACAACATGATAACTGTAGACATTCAAGCCAATGATGTTGTATGCTTCCATGATGTATGCACCCATGATGTTCTATGAACGTATCAGCTGTAAACTAACATTGCAAGCATTTCAAGCCATGGGCTACACAGAATGGGAAACATATAAATATCATGGCCTTCTGCCATTAATGTTGAGCAGATTTGGCCCAATGCATTCGAATCCTATAGTAGGACAGCAGGTGCGTTGTATTGATGAATGGTAATTAGTTAGGAGGCAAATCAGCCCAATGGTAGTGGTGCATTTCCTTCTCCGTCACTACATGGTGCCATGGACGTTTAAGCTTTGATCTGGCAAGCACCAATGATGTTGTATGGATATTTTGGTTATAGAATAATAACATTACAAGCCCATGAACCTAAAACAGAAACCTCACAGACTTCTGCCATTCGGTGTTGAGCAGCTTTGGCCCATGCATTCCAACAACTTCTCTCCAAATGTCAATTTCATGGCCAATTTGGGCATGAAAGTTGCCTTATAAAATAACTTTAACCAACACCAGCGATATATGCACACGCGTTCAAAATTGCGTACAGATATGCAAATGTATTAATTACATGCAATTCGTTTCCTAATATGTGTGAAAGCTGATTTTTACAGTTTAATTTTTCTGCTGTCACACCAACCACAACTGACATTTCACTGATGAAACACCAAGTGACACAATGCAGATCTGAATAGAGTGTAATGGATATAAGTGCAATATTGGTATTGACATAATTGCATTTCCAGAAATATATGCACATCTGGTATAATGCTTTCAAATGATTTCCCATGGCTTGTAACATAACATATTTGTACTTCATAATAATGCATTAAATCTTCTGAGCTTTCGCTATCCTTGTTTTAATCCAATTTCTATTCAGCTTTAAACTGTGTTTTTCTTATATATATTTTTGCAATGGGAATGCAAATGTTTGCTGCTGTTGTTTGCAAGATGCTTTTTCTACGATTTTTAAGAATTCAAATATTTAATAACATGTTGTTCTGTGATCATGTTATGAAGGAGACAGGTTTATAGGTGCAGTCTTTGGTAGAAATGTATCTAAGGAAACCTTAACAACAACAAAACAAGTCAAAATCATCACTCCAGCCTGTATCTAATCTAATGTATATTTATAGAGCGCCTTCACACAAGGCACTTAGCTTACAAAACGGTAACAGAATTGTAATGACGTAGATGGCAGAGGCATACAAGGATTGAGGAGTAACAGCGATAGAGAGGATCACGAAAGGGTAGGGGAGGGACGGGGAGGAGTGGAGGGGCGAAGAGAAGAGGAAGAGAATGGGTTAATAGAGAAGAGGTGAGGCTTTAAGAATATAACTGAGGGAGGATAAGGAGGGGGACTGCTGAATGTACAAGGGAAGTGGAGGGGTGCAGAGAATCTCCACAAGGTCTGATTGTGACTGGCTCTGCAATAAGTGGGATACTCTTGCAATTACACATTACTCTTGGGGATACATATTTTATTCGTAAGTACTGTTACCAATTGCACACCTTCAAAAGTGACATGTTGTTGCTGCCCCCTTGGCAGTTTGGGTTTCTGGGTCTGTGCCCAGAAACTGTGATTTAAGGCAAACACTACTGCACACATGTTAGCATATTAAAATAAATATTAACCCTGACAACAATTAAACAAACAAAACGTGTATAAAATAGAGCATCCAAATAGAATCAACAGAATGGACATGTGACTTTTGAGCTATTAATCCTGAATGTTGTGACAAACCCTGATGGAATTATACATATATTAGTGTTATTTTATATTTAATTGTAGTTAGTGAATTAAACTTGTAAAAACATAACTCATTATTGCAGCCCTTTGATCCAATCCACTGGTGGATGAAGGTCTTCTCTGCACCACGTCATCGGGGTTGTTTGACCACGCCTCTCTGAAGTAGACGGCGCGGGTTGGCGTTGGTGGGAGGGGTGGGGGCGGGGGGAATGAGCGGGGAGGGAGACAGGATCAGTTCGGATATCACTCGCCACTGATACTCGCCGTGGTCGGAAATCAAACTTAGATTGTTGAGTTTATAGGTCAGGGTGCGCTAACCACTGCACCACCGCTCCACTTCCAGTAGGTCTCACAAGGCAGAATTCACCGTTGTGTTTGAATAAATCAATATTATTTGTTATGTTCCATGACCCATTTAATGATGTTTCTCTTTGATCATACATGAAGTTAAGACGATACGTAATAAAGTACTGTATGACTTATTTTTAAATAGCAGCAATTTTTATTTATTTATATATGGAAGGTGCAGCTTTGTATAAGCCTTGTCTGCTGTAAGCTATCGAATCTTCAAATTGATCTGTTGATCATTCTCGGTTACAAAACATATCCTTGTATCTTTCTCATTTGTGAAACAATTTTTTTTTACATCTCACGGCTAAGGATTATTTCAACTTTATTTATTGCTCGATTATTCATATGTTAAAATACACTTTTTTGTTTGCACAATAGTATAATAGGAGTGTTTTAGGTGTCTTTATTTTAGAGTGCACCACAGCATGTCCACTCACTCTTTCCCATGAGCCACAATTGTCAATACACTGCCACTGTCTGTGAAACGTTGCTAGACCACCCAAAAAATTCCATAAAGAAGGTACACCACTTCGTCCTATTGCCTCCACCATTGACTCACCCATCTACAAACATGCCCAATATCTGTCTGAGACCTTACAACCATTCACTGGTAAGATCACCTCAGCTGTACTGAACTCAGCTCACTTGGTATCGTTAATTAAGGACATATCACTATCTCTAGGTGATTTGCTTGTCAGTTTTGATGTAGTATCTTTGTTTACCAAAGTTCCTGTACCTGACACCATTGCAATAATTGAATATTTGGTTTAACAAGGGCTGAATGTTGATGTACCGGCCCTGGTTAGACACTGCCTCACCAACACTTACTTCACCTGGAATGGAACATTCTACAAACAAGTTGAAGGTACCCCAATGGGTTCTCCCTTATCTCCAGTTGTAGCCAATGTTTTCATGGAAAAATTTGAGACATGCCATCCAGGCATCCACCCTACGTCCTTGTGGAAGAGGTACGTAGATGACACGTTTGTCATCTGGCCACATGGCCTACCAGCTCTGGGCCAATTCTTAAACCACATCAATTCCATACACACAGCCATCAAATTCACCATGGAGGTGGAAAAGGATGGCAAATTATCATTCTTGGATGTTTTAATAGAAAAGAGACCAGATGGCTCAATAGGACACTGTCTACAGGAAAGCCACCCATATGGATGCCTACTTAAAACCTGACTCCCACCACCATCCATCCCAGAAGAATTCCCTCATCAAAACTCTACACCATAGAGCTCGATGTATTTAAGACCATCACCACCTAGCCAGTGAACTGGAACACGTATGCCAAACCCTCAAGATAAATGGATATTCAGACTACACAATTCGCAAAGCTATCACCCCAACCGTTGAGAAAGAACCATCTGAGGACCCAATCAAAACCATCACCTTGCCATATGTAGCAGGGGTCACCAAAAATATTTCCAAAATCATGAGCAAACACAAGATCCAGGTTCGATTCAACACAGTACATAAAATTCGTGATCTGATCCCATCTGTGAAGGATGTGATCCCTTACATGCAATACCCCGGCATTTACAAACTAAGCTGTGTCTGCGGCAGTAGTTACATTGGGGAAACTAAGCGACATGTCTCGGACCGTGTTCGTAAACATAAGGCAGATTTGAAACATGGTAGGACCAATACCTTAGCCGTGGCTGATCATTGTTTTAATGCTGTGGGCACACAGGAAATTTCCAAGACGAAGGTACTCCACAAACCCACTGGCTATCAGCAAAGATTCGTTCATGAAGCCATCCAGATATATAAACACAGACACAATTTCAACCGAGAAGATGGTTACAAACTGAGCAATCATTGGAACGACGTTATTAACCAGTTTAAGTCATAACTGTCTGTGATGTTTCCATCCTACTTGCCGATGTTAGTAGTTATTTTCGACTCGCTGGTGTTACATTAAAAGGTAAAATGTCTTTGCTTTAACAGTTTAAATGTCTCGATAACACAGCCACCATTTCTCGTTTGCCTCGATGTGACGGTGGCTCTATGATCTTACATTGACATGCTAATCTCTCACAATACAATGGCCACTTCCGCAGCTTCGTCGTCGTGGAGGTAGCTCTCCGATTTACCCGCTCTTACATTTACATGCAAATTTCATCACTAGCCCCGCCCACTTCGCTTATGACCCTTGGGCTACACACATCTCAAACTTTTATAACATTCTGCCTCAGCAGCTCTCCCGCTATTTTTTCACCTGATGACGATTGCTTGTGTTGCGATCTAAACGTCGTGATATTTTTTATATTTTTTTTCTATCTACGTGGCTTTACCGAAAGACCCAAACAAAATTGAAACAGCTGACAATTAACAGTTTTCTCTTGAACTCACCATGAAAGCCCAATGCCAAGCCTCGTCGTCAACTACCTGTGCACACGCACACATACTACATATCTATCAAGCAGACTGATTCCCCTATGCACTGCATGTCGTTTCACATGCTAACATGCACAGCCACCCCCATTTCAACACAGACCTTACGTTTACGTAAATTTATATGATTTACAAAAACGGACTTCTTGATTTAATCCACCACCTTATCAGTCTCCAGTTGACCCTGCTTCATTCATCTGTCTCGCACCACCAATCTGGGATCAGGCGAGACAATTGGATGGAGTGGGGTCAACTGGAGACTGCTTGGGCCCTCATAGAGGGCCCTCGTAGAGGGCCCAAGCCACTGGCTTTGTTCTGCCAAGAAAACTGTGGTGACTGGTCACCGTGCCGACCTCTCCCAACAGTGGGACATTAACAATGACCCCCCCCCCCCCTCCACAGTGCAGGGACTGCGACCATCCGAACCAAACAATAGACGATCTAGTGAGCATTCAACTTCGATTAACACGGTTGGCTACGTACGGTGCAAAATAATAAAAAGCATGCATATGTTCTACGCCCAATCTTCAACGGACTGAACAGTATGAGTTGCACTATTCCCAAAGCTTTCACATTGCTCACAAACTTAAACCTGGACGTATAATTTCCACATACTTCCCATACGCTAAAAGAACAGCTTATTACAGCGGTAAAAATACATACATCTGAAAAAAATACCTCGCATCAACCCATTATCACTACACTTTATCCTATTCACAGCTGGCGTCAGCATCTTCATCATGAGCCATGAGCAATCCACTGCTGGATGAAGGCCTCCCCAAATTACCTCTATCTCTCGTGATCCTTCATTATAATAGTAACATAGTACCTGCACATGAGGTCATTCATTGCTCCATCTCCCTAATGCATATCCTCTGGGATGAATTCCATTCCTTGGCTGCCTCTGTAATTGCCAGATTATCAATTGACTATCTTAATGCTACAGAAATAGGTGTAACTGGTATACCGTATGATTTGACCTGCATATGTTTAGTCTAATCACTTGGTATTCATGATGTTCTACTACATTTATATAACTTTCCTGTCCAAGTTGTATGATCTTCATGCCTGGCGAATCTCAAATATTTTTATAGTTACGCAGGTTCAAGTAAGTGGTTGTTGTCTATCAGATGGATGTAGACAGCTACATCATGTTTGAAATTAAAGAAGTATGCTTCAAGGGAAACAGTCATGATATGTCTTTGCTCGTTTATTGTTCAAAAATATAAAAATCCTAAGTCTGCTGTGTAGGCATTTGGAGTTGTTTTTACAGCTCTCAAATGTGCTTTAGTGTTGTACCACATTTTGCTCCTCGTGGTGTAAATGGAATGCATGATTAAGCTCCCGGCACAGGGGAGCGAAACATCGAACTTAATGCTGACCATCGCACGGTACAAATAAAAAACACACTTTAGAGAGCGAAAAATGGGGAGTGGAATACAATGGCAAGTGGAGCATGACCAATAAATGCATGCATCGCATGATAAGCAAAGTAACTCCTGCTGGCAGTTTTGTCATACATTGCAAGCATTTGAAATGCAGATGAGTTAGGATAAACACGTGATGCGAAGACTTAGAAATAGCAGCCTTGCAACTTGGTATATTTGACAATTGCTTGACAACAATTGCAATTGCTTGACAATTTCTATTGCTTAACAACTGCAAACATTTCAGAGGATATGTCGTTTATAATTCAAAGTGTGATTCATAATGTTTACTCACACGCGTACAATTTTCGATAAAAGTATGACGGTGAACAGGGGCGGAGCCAGGGGGGGTGACAGGGGTGACATTCTGCGTATAAGTGTACGACACTCGGTCTGGCGGACTCCGTGCAACTGCATCGCCAGAGTGTGTCGCCAACCGATGGCGTCTAGTTCAACAGTCTGACTCTCAAATCATTCTTGAAATTAAAATTTGTTGAATGTAACCCCGGCCTGAAATCCTGGCTCCGCCCCTGACGGTGAATAACAATGAAAGTGTTCCTCATGAATTAACGAATCAGTCACTCTAAAATAGAAATGTTACTACAAATGATCTCAACCCCCAAAAAATACATATTTAACATAAGAAAAAATACGATTTTGCTTGCTATAATTTTTCTAGACATGCCACGATTGATTACACGTGTATACAGCTCTTATCTAAAAGATGCATTGTTCACATATTAACTGTGACTTTTGGCAACTGAATAAATTAGTAAATATGAAACTTGACAGCACAATTATATAAAGTTCATACAGTACCCATGCACAATGCATGTCAATGCATGTGTAGTGACATCGCTGATGTCACTGTGTAATGCCGGCCCCAGAGAGGCACGTCGTGCGGTGTATTGACATCTCGGGCACCACTCACATGTGGGTGCAGTACCAGCCCTGGAGGGGCTTGGTGAGTGCTGACTGACAGCGATGGATGGCACCACGTTCTGCGAGGAGTGCCAACCCCTACAGGATAGGGTGTGCGAGTTTCGGCCACAGGGATGACACGTTCTCTAGTAGAGTTAGACGGCTTAGGTTATGGCTACGCGACGCAGGCTACGTACCAGGACGTCGGGCGATGAAGACCTCATCCCTCAAACAACTCCGGGAATGGCGACCCCGGAGGAGGGAGGCGAGGTGCTGTCAGCGGAGCAGCGCACCGACCCGGTGCGCGATGGCTCACCGCCCTCGGGGAAGGAGCGCCGGACGGCACACTCCTCCAAGCCGCGGCGTTCATCGTCGTGGAACTCCACCACAAGGAGCCAGCGGCGGTTGGGGGAGCAGCGGAGCCGTGCAGAAACAAAGTTTCCGCCACCATTTTACGCCAAGTGGGAACCTCCGTGGCGCAGCCCACACTTGCAGGTCGCCATCTTGTCAAATCTGAAGCTGTGTCGAGCTCGCCTGTGGACGTCCCATCTCTACGTCGATGACTGTCCTTCGTAAAATAATTTACAGCCGCCGGAGGCAACTGGGTGGCCTTCAAGCGGTGGTTCCTGACGAACGCCAACTTGGCGGAGTGGACAGAGGCGGAGGCGCTGAGAGCACTGCCCGTCGCCCTTGATGATGATGCCCTGATGGCATTTATCACCATCTCGCCGTTGGAGAGGGCCACGCTGACTCAAGCCTTTGACCAAATGGCGGCAATTTACTAGCCGCCATTGAATGTGTGCGATAGGTTCGCTACACTTTTGGCGCTAGCGAAGGCTACCTTTCTGAAGATGGACCATGATGGAGTCAACTCACTGGTCATCGAGAGATTGCTGGCTTTGGCTAAGGACCTCAACATCATCCTGGCGGCTGTAGATGATGACGATCTTTCATCTATCAAGGTTTCCAGATGCATCTAGTCTCAACAGCTCTTGCAACGGCACAAAGGGTTGGCGGCGTGTACCGTGCCCCGTGAGGCGCGCGATGCACCTGAAGACGTGGAGCCCATCCCAGCCTGCGCATCGACCCAGAGCGGAGGTGGGGAAATGGACGGCATGATCCAATGGGCGGAAGACCAACGACGGTGGAAGACATCTCCTCGTCCTGGGAGCGGGCTCGTCATGTGCTACAGCTGCGGCTTGCTGGGGCACATCTCGTCGGGCTGCCGCGTGCCTCCCCGGACCACCGCCGTCATCCGCCCGACCATCCTCCACTCCACTGCACCTGAAGGCGAGTTGCGACATATCCACCTCACCCATCTCGTTCGTTCGGTTTCCGTTCCGGTCGTGCATCGGTGCGGGAGGATTCTGACTTTGATCGGGCCGGCCAGCCGCTCCGACTGGGTCAGTGGTCGGAGCTGGCCCATCGAGTCGTTGCCGCGACCGCAGGTTGGTCCGTTGTTAGCGGATTGATAGAAGGGGTTGAAATCAGGATGCTCGTTGACACCGGTGTGTCAGCGACCATCATTTCAGAGTTGATTGATAATATCTTGCCCCATAAATGTCGTACCTTATGCCCTGTGCTTCGCCGCAAATGGCGGCTCATTGGGCATCATTGGGAGAATAACAGCGGAGGTGTGCATTGCAGATGTCAAATTGATTGGACCGGTTCTTGTATCGATGCCCCTTGCTATTCCTTGCTTGCTCGGGATTGATTTTCTGGGAAGGATGCCCCTGAAAATTTTGATCGACCAGGGGTGCTTTGAATTACCATCTGGCCGTCGAATGGCATTCTTGCTTTCTCCCACTTGCTTGTGCACAGCTAATGCTACCGTGCAAGCACTTGCATGTAGGACGGTTAAGATTCCCCCCGGCGTGCAAATGTTGGTCTCATTGCGATTGCGAAAGCCGTGAAACCAGGAGGCTACAGCGGGAGGAATCCTCTTGGGACCCTCTAATAAAGCCAGTTGTGGATTGACGTTTGTAGGGGCCTTAACGCAGGGTTAGACACATTGGTCATTCAAGAAGATACCGTGCTAGCTCATGCGTCACCAGCACTTCATGAGGGAAGCATCATTGGCAGTGTCAGTGCCGCATCGAATAGGCAGCCGCACCGGAGTCTTGATGAGGGATGGATGGATATGCTTTGTTAAAAAAATGTGGAATTATCCGAGGTCCAAAGGCGGAAATTGAGGGCGCTTTTGCGCGAATTCTCGGATGTTTTTAGCAAAGGTAAATTTGACATGGGCTGCACTATGCTTTTGAGTCATCACATCGATACGGGTGACACCACTCCCATCCGGCAGAATCCCTACCGGCTGAGCCCTAGAGAAAAAGAACATGTTCGGCTAGCGGTTGACAAAATGTTAGCCGCAGATATTATTTCACCATCCACCAGCCAATGGGGAGCCCCAATTATACTTGTTAAAAAGCAGGATGGTAGCTTGCGCTTTTGTGTTGACTTCCGTAAGCTTAATAAGATCTCTGTTGTTGATGTGTACCCTCTACCTCAAATGGATGAGTCACTGCATGCTCTAGCACAGGGGTCGGCAACCTATGGCTCGCGAGCTAGATGTGGCTCTTTTGATGACTGCATCTGGCTCGCAAATAAATCTTAGCTGACATTTCTTAACATGATAAGTAATGAATAATTCCGCTGACATTAAAGTAAAACATTACAGAAATGACAGTGTTAAAAATAAGGTTTAAAATATAAAACATTCTCATGCATTTTAATCCATCCATCCATTTTCTACCGCTCCTGCTCAGGGTTGCAGGTGGCTGGAGCCAATCCCAGCTGTCCGACACCAAAACTCTATTTTTATTGGATATGCGGTAGCCTACGGGTTGTTGTGAGGTCAAGAAGTAAACTTCCGTCCTTTTAATCAAATAGTCAGCTAGCTAATTTATGCAGAGCAAACCCTTTTGATGAAGAAGATGGCGAAAAGATAAAAGATGAGGAGTACCACACATTTCAGCACGAATGGACAGAAGAATTCGCCTTTGTGGAGAGAGCAGGTTCTGCGGTGTGTCTAATATGCAATGATAAAATTTCATCGATGAAACGGTCAAATATAAAGCAGCACTTCGACACACGCCATGCTACATTTGCATCGAAATATCCAGCGGGGGACAGCAGAAAGAAGGCATGCCAAGAGCTACTGTCCAGAGTGCAAGCTAGTCAGCAGCAACTCCGTGTATGGACCAGACAAGGTGACGGGAATTCGACTAGCTTTGCTGGTTCTTTAGCAATTGTGAGGAACGGAAAGCCATTCACAGATGGCGAGTATGCCAAAACATTCATGCTTGATGTGGCCAACGAACTTTTTGACTAGTTTTCGGATAAAGACGAGATTATCAAACGAATAAAAGACATGCCTCTGTCAGCAAAAACTGTTCACGATCGTACCATAATGATGGCAAATCAAGTGGAGGAAACACAAGTGAAGGATATAAATTCAGTGCCATACTTTTCCCTCGCTTTGGATGAGTCAACAGACGTAAGTGATTTATCCCAGTTCAGTGTGACTGCAAGGTATGCTGCCGGTGACAGACTGCGCGAGGAAAGTCTTGCTGTTTTGCCAATGAAAGGGTCAACAAGAGGGGAGGATTTATTCAAGTCTTTCATTGAGTTCGCTAAAGAAAAAAATCTACCGATGGATAAGCTTATTTCGGTGTGTACTGATGGTGCTTCGTGTATGGTGGGGAAAAACAGAGGATTTGTAGCGCTTCTTCGTCAACATGAAAAAAGACCAATCCTAAGTCTTCACTGCATTCTACATCAAGAGGCGCTTTGTGCTCAAATGTGTGGCGAGCAGCTTGGTGAGGTGATGTCACTGGTCATTCGGGTGGTCAACATTATTGTTGCCCGAGCTTTAAATGATCGCCAGTTTAAAACACTGCTGGATGAAGTTGGGAATCATTATCCCGGTCTGCTTTTGCACAGCAATGTGCGTTGGTTGTCAAAAGGGAAGGTGCTCAGCCGTTTTGCGGCTTGCCTGAGCGAAATCCTGACTTTTCTTGAAATGAAAGATGTCGAGCATCTTGAGCTAGCTAACACTGAGTGGCTCCTGAAGTTTTACTATCTTGTGGACATGACTGGACATCTGAACCAGCTCAATGTGAAAATGCAAGGCATTGGAAATACAGTCTTATCCCTTCAACAAGCAGTGTTTGCATTTGAAAACAAGCTGGAACTCTTCATCGTGGATATTGAAATAGGTCGTTTACTGCACTTTGAAAAACTGAGAGAATTTAAAGATGCATGCACAGCAAGTGACCCCGTTCAACATTTTGATGTCCAGCAGCTAGCTGGCTTCACATCTGATCTCCAGCAGTCATTCAAAGCACGCTTTGGAGAATTTCGTGAGCACACTCGTCTTTTCAAGTTCATCACTCATCCACACGAGTGTGCAGTGGACAAAGCCGACCTGAGTTACATCCCTGGTGTCTCCATCAGAGATTTTGAGCTGTAAGTTGCTGACCTGAAGGCCTCAGACATGTGGGTGAATAAGTTCAAGTCACTGAATGAAGATTTGGAAAGACTTGAACGACAGCAAGCAGAGCTGGCGAGCAAACACAAGTGGACAGAAATGAAAAAAACTTCAACCCGCAGACCAGCTAATTGTCAAAACATGGAACGCGCTTTCTGTCACATACCACACACTGCAGCGTGTGAGTATTGCTGTATTGACCATGTTTGGTTCTACGTATTCAAACATCAAGACCAACCTATGATCCCGTTTAACGGATGAAAGCCTCAACGCCTGCATGAAGCTTAACCTCACCACGTATCAACCAGACAACAAAGACATCAGCAAAACCATGCAGCACCAGAAGTCGCATTAATGGTAAGAAGTATTTTATTTATTATTGGTTGTTGGTATAACAATGCTATTAAAAAGGATACATTTAGAGACTTATTATATTATAAAATTGGTGGTCTTAGTTAAAAATACACGCATTTAGTTGTATTCAGTGTTAAAAAAATATTATATGGCTCTCACGGAAATGTATTTTAAAATATGTGGCTTTCATGGCTCTCTCAGCCAAAAAGGTTCCTGACCCCTGCTCTAGCAGGAGCACGGTTCTTTTCCACTCTTGATCTCCTATCTGGGTTTTGGCAGTTGCCACTAGACGAAGCATCTAAACCTAAACAGCCTTTCGTACACCACAAGGCTTGTTCGAATTCAATCGGCTTCCAATGGGTCTTCATTTCGCACCGGCTACGTTCAAGCGATTGATGGAACTGGTTCTGGCTGGTCTCCAGTAGGACTCGTGCCTGATATATCTCGATGATGTTATCATTTTCAGCCGTACGTTTGATGAACACCTTGAATGGCTACGTGCTGTCTCTCTTAAAATACGTGCAACCAAACCTCAAATTTAAACCACAGAAGTGTCACCTCCAAAAATCGGTTCGGTATCTTGGCCACATAGTAAGTAAATTGGGTATTGCGACTGACCCGGACAAAACCGTGTGTGTTCGTACTTTGCCGACCCCCACATCAGTGGGGGAGGTTCGCAGTTTCATACGATTTGCATCCTATTACCGCCATTTTGTCGCCAGGTTCGCTACCATCGCTAAACCTTTCCATGCCTTGATGGCAAAGGGTCAGAAATTAAATTGGGGGGAGGAGGCCGCATTTGTTGCGCTCCAGGATGGCTTGGTGAACGCCCCTCCCCTCTGCTACCCTGACTTTCCTTGCCGTTCGTCCTTGATATAGACGCTAGTAACACCGGAATTGGAGCTGTTCTGTCTTAAGTTGTCGATGGCGTCGAGAGTGTTGTCGCATATAGAAGCAGAGTGCTGTCTCCGGCTGAACAACGGTACTGTGTCACACGCCGGGAACTGTCAGCTATTGTGTTTTTCTTGCAACAGTATCGCCCCTATTTGTATGGTACACGCTTTGAGGTGCACTCTGACCATGCAGCGCTACAGTACACGCTGCATGTTGAACAGCCATCTGGCCAACTTTCACGTTGGTTGGAGGTCCTCCAGGACTATTCCTTTAATGTTACCTATCGCAAGGGCTCCCGACACATGAACGCTGACGCCATGTCGCGATTACGAACGAGCAATGGGTGTGGGTGTTTTTCGGGTTCCAGGCACTGTAAGCCGCCCAACGAGCACTCGACCCCTCCCCTTGCGGCTTCGGCCAAAGTTGAAACCTCTGAGGTGGCCGAGGGTCCAGTGGCGTGTGACGCCGTCATTGGGTTGGACCATGAGAAATGGGGGAGCTTCCTGGTTGAGGACGCTTCCCTGCTTAAATTGTGACACCATGTCAGGGAGGCTGGTGGGGGTGGGGATCGACGGGGTGTTGCCTCTGTCATTCTTAGAGGCGGACTACTCATGCATTGGGACAGAGGGTTGCACCGTTATAACATTTTGTTGTTGTGCCCACTGCCCTGCAGGGGTACGGTCATTTGGGCGGTACAGAAGCGCCTGTTGCACCTGGGTGTGCATAAGACGTTGGCCACGCTTAAACTGGACTTCTTCTGGCCTGACATGGCTGAGGATGTCACTAATTTGTTGAAAGGGTGTGTGCAGTGCGCACGGCGGAAACCGCCAGCGACATCCTGTTGTTCACCGTTGCAATCGATTCAAGTCTCCCACGTAAATGAACTAGTTTCTCTCGACATCTTTGGTCCATTTCCCACTTCCCCTTGTGGGAATAAGTATTTGCTAGTAGGAGTCGAGTATTTTTCACGATGGCCTGTGACCTGGCCGCTCCCCAATCAGTCGGCGGTGACAATCACTGAGGCATTCCTCAATGACTATGTAATGGACAAGGGTGCTCCCGATCATCTTCTGACCAATCAGGGCAAAAACATTTCTTCAAAATTGTTGCACGAGGTGTGCGATTTGTTGGGAACAAAGAAAGTACGCACGTCACCATGCCACCCGCAGACGGATGGCATGGTTGAGCGGCTGCACAGGACTCTGACCTCCATGTTGAGCCATTATGTCAGCAAGTCCTGGCTGCATATAGGAAGACTCCTCACGCATCCACCGGCTACTCACCGTTTTTTTATGTACGGGAGAGAACACGACCCCCCGATTGATGTCCAGTTACGAGCCGTGCCCAACAGGGCTAAATCTAGAATTTCTGACTCCGTTCACTTTACTCTTCAATAGCTTTCCAAAGCGTAGGAGGCGTCCAGGGAAAATTGCAATTCGCCAATTGGCAAATGAGCGGCTGAGGGGTTCCCGTGCTTCTGCACATGAGTGGGCACCAGGGGACAGAGCCGGGTTGCACTGTCCACAGGTACTGGTGGGTACATCGCCCAAATTGTTTAAACCCTGGAGAGGGCCGGTTGATGTGATTCGGGTTGTTCGACCACAGTGTGTCCAGATCTGCTTGGGGCGGCGGAGTTGGTTTGTACATCCCTCATGCCTCAAGCCTTTCATCACTCCGCGTGAGTTCGTTCCATCTCCCCTCCACAGGGGCCAAGTGTCAGATGTGTCCGGTGAGCTGAGGTGTGTTCCCGCTGAGGTTGGTCCTCAGCAGAGTCGTGTGATCCCGTCCTCAGGTGCCGCGCGCCTAACGTCCCCCGAGCCGCCGCCTGCACCGTCGCCATACAATATAGTTTACGTGCCTTACACCTTAAACAGGATTATAATGGAAATGTAAGCCCTTTGTCAATCCACTGCCAGATGACGACCTTCCCAAGCTGTGCCAGCCCCAGCTTGGCAGTGTTCCACAAAAAACCTCGTCGCCACAGCCGCCGCTGCGACGACGAGCGTGGCTCTGAGAGGCTGACTCTGCAATGCCTCTTTCTCTGCCCACTGTTCGAGGAAGCGCCAGCCCCGCCCCCCACCTTGCACTGCATAGGATATTGCAGCGGGCGATCTGCGAGCGCTGGAATGTGCTCGCCACTGAAAGGACATTTGGCTTTGGTGGACGGACATGAAGAAAGAAGAAGATTGGAGTTAGTTGACCATACTTTACCACGCCGGTCAGGGTGGGTTGATGAAGGGCAGATGTGGCACATTAGGAATATGTCGGGGAGACTGACCCCCGTCTCCCCACTCATCTGGGATCCACTGCTCCCCTCTTCCATGTCCTGGGGAGGGTTTCTGCTCAACCTCGCGAGGGCGCCACCGTGCACCTCTCGCACATGCTAACCAAAGGTCTCACGAAAAATCTCACGTATCCTCGTACAAGTCCGCCGCCGCTCGCCACACGTACATGCTAACCACGAGCTACACAGTGGTGAGCGCACACACACGGGTAAAATACACGCTTGTATGCAAACACAGGATACCACGACGAGAAGGCTCACAGCACCATGCACCCCTCTCCGCACTCGCAGGGACGAGACGACAAGGTTTATTGACTACCGGTGCTTTATTCCCCCGAGAATAATGCAGCTAAAATACCCGCGTCAGTGTGGGCCAGCAGGGCAGGTCTAACCTATCTCCCGGCGGTCTAGGACTCAATCTGTCCCCGTCTCTCCCCAATCCCTCTCCCTAAGGGATACTCCCCTTTATCTCACCTCTCTCCTCCGTACTCATGGTTTGACTCCGAGGTGCAGGAAGCCGCGGAAAGGCAACGCTGCACGTAGTCCTGGCTGGAAACGAGGCCTGGCTGCGCTGTGACTCGTCTCACAGACGTTCCAGTAGCAGGCACGATGACTCCTCCGATCCTTGACTCCAGAAGAACCCGAATCCCTACCACTACCTCGTCTCCCCTTTTTATGGTCCCTACATCAAGGATAACGTGCCGCTAATCTGCTGGCCTCTCGTCCAATCAGGAGCCTCGGATTTCCCGCTCCTCGCTAATCCGATCGGTGCTCTCTCCGACGTTCGCTTTTTACACACGCTGTGCAAGGGGAAGGCCCCCTGCCTTCCCGCCGCTCGCTACTCCGCCTCACCCCCTACCTGCCTGCTGACCCGTGTGTGTTTTAGTTGTTTCCTATCCGCGGTGGCTCAGTAGCCCCGTCGTGACCATGTGATTACAACCCAAGTTACGGCGCCGCGGTGCACGTTAGCCTCGGGGGAGGGCGCCCAATTCCCTGGTCGCAGGTAACCGTGAAGTTTGGTCCCATGAGAGGGCTTCTGGGTGAAAACCTGTCGGCCAGGTGACCTCCCCTCGGGGCTCTATGTGGGGGTGTGTGTGTGTGTTCATGTGGGGGGTGGTGAAGAAAGAGCAGCGTCGGCCCCGTCGCTCGGAGGTGGCGGCGTCGCGGCCACGGAGTCGGCAGGACGGCTTCGCTGCTGTGACATCACAGTGGCAGGCACGGCTCCGACGAAGCGGGTTCACTGCTGTGGCACCACAAATGGACCACTCTTTTAATTAGTCCTTATGTGCTGTGCAGTACATCAATGCACGTGTGTACACCTGCATGTGATGACTGAGTTGGACCTGTGGTTGGCTGGCAGGGTTATTGATTAACCGGACTTGTACACCAGTTACATGTGTAGTGCCGTGAATTCACTCGGATGACAACCGTCTCTTTTTCCGCCGTCACTTTTATTCCATCGTTCCGTACACAAAGTAATTCTCTCCGTGCTCCGCCAACTCGTACACTCCGATTTACTTCAGCATCGTCCGTGCATCCCCTTCCACACACAGTGTTTCTTCGCCTATCTCTTCACACACAGTGTCTTCCCTTCCACACACAGTGGTTCGTCTTCTATCTCTTCCACACACAGTGGTTCGTCTTCTATCTCCTCACACACAGTATCGCCGCTATCTCTTCACATGCAGTGACTTCCCTTCCACACACAGTGATTCGTCTTCTATCTCCTCACACACAGTATCGCCGCTATCTCTTCACACGCAGTGACTTCCCTTCCACACACAGTGGTTCTATCTATCTCCGCTAACGCTGACTCTCCCTATCGCTATTTACTGTCTTTGGGGTCCGGCTCTCTATCTATTCTTCCCTAACATTTCCAGCTGTCTTCTTCGTATCTCTTCACCTCTCGCCAACAACTGCCCAGCAACAACTCTCCAGCAACAACTCCCCAGCAGCAACTCTCCAACAGCAACTCCTCTCCGTTCAAACCACCTCGCGTTTTATCCCCTCTCGCATTAGCCTTAATTAATTGCTACATGGCTCGCTGGCCGTTTCCCGCCAGCCCGCACCTGTCCCCTTCCTCAGACATCCAGACGCCACCACTTAACGCTAACAGCCTCTCGACCAATCACAGCCCTCGTGCCACGACTCCCTTAATTACTTGTGTTTGTTTCCGCCACTCGCGACTCGACCACCTGTTCGACCTCGTGTGACCCGTTCTCCTTGTCTGTCTGTATGTACTGTATATGGCCAATTCCTATGCGCATTATCTACTACACATGGTTAATGGCGACTCGGTAGAGGATTGCTGTGTGTGACACACGTGCTGTTGCATTTGTTGTTTTTGATCGTTATAGAAATGTTCTAGACTTGTTCTAGACTTCAGGCTTGGCTGTGAATTGTTAGTTTGTGATATATTAAATAGGAGGGGTTTTACCACTATGCACTGTAAAGGATCACGTACTGTAGTTAATACTTGTAATTCTCTAACCCTAATACTGTTTATTCTATAACCATGCCCATGCACCCAGAGTATGACTACTTGCAATGCTATTGAGAATAGAACACATACGTTGTACAATGGTGACAAGTACAGTACTAAACTGTACACATACAGTACAGATAATGGGTGTAATATACCGATATAAGTGGATGGTATAGATAGACATGCAGCTTAGAATTAAAGTAATATTCGAATATAGAAGTGAAAGGGTTATTGTCAAAGACAAAGATGGTTTATCAGTAGTAAAATTGGGTTTAAGATAAACTGTTATCGATGAACCAGACTTGTACACGAGTCACGTGGTTCATGGCAACTTGGTTGAGGGTTGCTGTGTGTGACACACGTACTGTTGCATTTTACAGATTGACCACAAAAAATGTTTGCCCTCGATTTGGAGCACCTGCCCACATCTTTCAGGATTGATCCAAATATCACTTGACACCGATGTTAGCCGTGGTTCGGAATCAAACTTAGGACATGGGTGTGATTCATAGTTCACTAACCGCTGCGCCACCGCTCAACCAATGTAAATAACATACATTTTATTTTCTATTAAAGTGGAGTTTTTCGTGTTGGCAACTAATATTCTGCCGCAACATTTTAACTTGAAAAAAAGCTGCGTCTTAATTTTTGTAATGTGGTTATCATGGAATTGACTGTGCAATAAATAGACACAGGACATAAAGTGACGGCTGTTCCAAGTCTGTGTTACACGGGCCAGGGGAAGGATATTGACCTTTAGGGGTCTCATCAGACGGCTTATTGTTCTTTTCCTTTTCGAAAATTAGGATAAATGTTGCGTTTCCAAAAGAGATTACATACATTATTTGACTTTTTAAATCCTAACAATGGTGTTATGACACATTGAGCATTTTAAAGCAGCTTCCATGGTATTATGTAAGAGCATAATTATCTCAAAGCACCGAGTGGCATGGATGGCCCAATTTTACAGTGTTGCTGAAAACGGACAAACGTGTCAGCAGAAATGTAATAAACCAGTCTATAATAATTGTATGCATTTACACGCAAACACACTGTCGTGAAATTTCAGGTTTTGCTCACGTTCCTGCCAATAGTGTGCATGTCATATTTTCACATCATGAAATGTTCATATTGTTTGGAATTCATGCATTATTTATGCCTGCTAAAACGAAACATTCCTGTGCTGAGACGGAAATTATTTCTTCGGGTGACAACTGCTGGGTGAAACCTACACGGTTTCAGGTAGGATCTGAACTTGTACTGGCCCTTGGGTCGGCCAACTCAGCCATAAATAGGTACTTTGTGCAAAGTGTGCACATTGGCAGTGTATAAGACACCTGTAGATCATCACTTTGAAGACATGGGTTTGCGGACGACCAAGAGAATAATTAAACTTACTGAAAATGCTGGACTGTGCAATGGTCAGGAGAAACAGGTGGAGCAAGTGCAAGTGGATTCTTTAATCTGTCTGCAATGGAGTGTTGAGTGCATGAGTGGTTCTCTGGCTCCAACAGTTTAATCTCACATGTGTAGTGAGTCCAACTGAGTCGCAGACGTTGTCTTGGGAGCAACACATTTTATTCAACTCTGAGCACAACATACTCCAGGCTATTAACACAACATACTCTCGGGTGGTGACCACCCACCTAACCACGCTACAGCGGAACTAGACACAGTTCCACTATCCCGGTCTGGACCACAAGCTGAGTCCTGGACCGCGTGGCTGGAGGATTCTTCAAGCTTGACGTGGATCTCCTGCCTCTCCAACAGTAAGAACCCCGAGCCCCTCACAGGGCCCCCCTTATATCGGGACAGGCTGGGGCTGGCTCCGCCTCTCGCCCCGCCCACCTTCTCGATCTCTCTCGCCCTTGCCCGAAGGCTCTCGTGTGTTCTTCCCGGACCATGTGACCACCCATTAGCCCCCTCCACCGGTGGCCCTCCTCCAGTATCATTCGGTCACATGTTCCCAGGTCAGCCAGAGTATCATGCCCCCAATGTAACCCCAGCTGGCTGACACTCTCTCGCTCTCTCAACAGGAGCCCACACTGCATGATGCTAGTTGTAATTACTGGAAAAACGTCGTATTCAGATTGTAAATGTTGTGCCTCTGGATTGCACTCTCATGCTCACATGTCCTTTGGATTGCACTCTCATGCTCACATCCTTTGGATTGCACTCTCTCTTGCCTCGTGGAGGCCATTCTTCGATCTTACATTACCATACTCATCTCTCACATTAACATAGCCACTTCCGTGCCCTCGTTGAGGAGGCCGCTCTCCGATCTTACAGTTACATGCTAATTTCTCACATTAACATCACTAACCCCTCCCACTTCTTTATTACCCTTGGGCTACAACCATTTCAAACCTTTTCAAACAGTCTGCCTCAGCAGCAGATCATGCTTTCACACCTGATGACGGACGCTTGTGTTGCGCCCAAAACGTAGTGATTTATTTTATTTTATACCTACGTGACTTTACCGAAAGAGCCAAAGAGTATAATGACAAACCTTACTAATTGGCTGTCGGGTTGTGACGGGTTTTGCGCCACATTCATATTTATGCAATCTAACCTCCAAAAAACCTCTTATAAACAATAAAGACATGAACAAATAATGGAATAAAATGTGTCCACCGACCTTCATGGCTTCTCGGACCAATATTATCCAGCGGCATTTGTTTCAGCACGCAAACTCGAGACCGTTTGTGCCCTTCACGGTCTCATCATCAGAATCAGACTTGATATACAATTGCTGCTGGGGTTACCATGTGATATTGGCAAGCGCACTCCATATTAACTACGGGGAACCTGTTCAATGCCAAAATGCAAGAGTACATACAAACTCCTCATGCATTACTGTGAAGCTATTTGGGTAAAAGCATTTTTTGGAAGAACTGTTTATGTAAAATGTATTTTGGGTTATTTCAAAGGATTCGTCGCTGTGAGTGGGGACAGGGTGAGGCCTGTGTGTGAATGTTAATGAGTATTTAATGCCATACTCAACACGCTGCTGCCGCCGCGACCCTCACCAGGACAATCGGACTGAGAAACGACCGAACGAACGAGCATTACTGTATCCTGTATATATACACACGCCTCGATGCCATAGGTCGGCCAAGTGGCTCAGCAGTGGACCGAGTGACCTGCAATCGGAAGCTTTGGAGCACTAAATGCAGGTAGGGGATTGGCTCAGCCCAGCATTTCTCTGTTGGGAGATTCGCCCCTGCCATAGGAATGTAGAATTGTCAGCACTGGCTCAGGGCTTTACACAAGAGACGACCATCGCCTCAAAGCTCATTGTGCAAGAAAGCATCTGCGTTACAACAGTGTGGGAAGATAAGTTGAGGGTTTTATTTTTAGTCATAACATGTGCTTTCTCTCTTGTTCAGCTGACACAAATGAGCGTGTGGATCAAATATGAATACAGCTCCAACAGCATATTTAAAATTACATTAAGAAATGGAAATTCATAGTAAAGTTCAGGCCTGTAGTTTGAAAACATTGTCTCCGTGTGTGTCCATACCACAAGGAGAAATCATTACACTGTAAATTATATTTCAATTTTCTGAAAGTATTCCTTGAAAAACATTGTTAAATTGTGTCTACATTTTCACTTAGACGGGGTGCTAGCAGGTTAGAGTGATTTTGGAAAACCAAACTTAATACTGGAAAGCAACTTAAAATGTATCAGACGCAAAAACATTAATGCATAACATGTAAAAAATCTCAAAAGTGCGCAAAGCGGTATAGAAATGTATGCTTGGATTTACAATGAACGACAAAGAGAGGAATACATGTATTAGAGAACGTACACAGGTTAACAACATCATTTTAGCTGTGCTAAAAAAAAGTAAGTGGGCTTGAGCAGTACACATCGTTGAAGGGATGGCTGGCATTCGAGAGTGGCAGCCAAGGGAAGCAACACGCCAGATGATGTCTCTCAGATATCGAGCGATGAAATCAGCTTGTGTGCAGATGCTCGCTAAAAGATTGTTCTGTCGCATGACCACAAGAGATGGCAGCTGGGGAGGCCTTCATCCGGCAGTGGCAGATGACGGGAGCGCAATACCATTTAAGTGTGTGAGAAAGAATGTGTATTTTACAAATATACATTATCATGTTGCAAAAAAAAACTATTGTTGGAGCAGGAAGGATGTTACTTGCGCTAAACACATCTCAAAAAACCCACCAATTTATGGACCAGAATTGTTAAAATCAATATGTATCGTATCGAGGTTATGGATAATTTTATAAGAGCTTCAATACAAATCGAGTCTGAGTATTTAAGGTTAATTGGGGTTTGCCATTATATTTTTTTCTAAAACACATCAATCACAGCTTTTGTCAAATCATGACAACGGCAAATTAACTTGTTAAAGTACAGTCGTATAGAATTACAGAGGTTTCGTTTATAAATAAATCATTGTTCATTTTTGGCACAAAGACACAGAGCCTGAACAGACTGTTAGGGTAAGTACTGTTAGCGAGCACCTATGAAGGCCGGCACAGCACACGAAGGGGTAGGTGGCCAACACCACGCTCGGCCGCCTTTGTCTCCCCAGTGGTGATGTTTACACACCACACCAGCTACTCATTTGAGGTTGAGTCGACCTAGGGGAGGCTCATGACCGTTTCAGATAATCTTCACTGTTGTTTGCCGTGAGCGGGACTCGAACTCGGGTCGCTAGGTTTGTAGCGCAGCGTGCTAACCGCTAGCCGCTAGCCGCTACACGACCGTTAACACGTGTTCACAGACATGTGTAGCTGTGCCCCAGCATCGCGAATTCCATGCATGTGCCCGTTCACGGGTGATTGAATCTAATTGCACAGGTGATTGCACTGGGGAGCCAGTACGGACCGCGCATGCCCTAATCAGCCACGTCCATCGCACAGCTCACCAATTACAAGGCATGTTTCATCACCTATCCCTGCCCACGTGAAATAATTAATTCCTTAAGTAGCTAAGGATTATTTCTTTGGGGACTGCTCATCCTTTCCAATTTGTCAATTTAAATATTTATGACCCAACATTTTTAAGTAATCGGTCATAAAAAAACAAGTGCGTTTAATGCTGCAGAATTTGTGTTTCGCGTAGCTTATGAATATATTATAACTTGCATTTTGCCCATCCAAGGACGGGTGTATTGCATTAAATCTGAAACTTGCTAGCGAAAAGCAGACCGCAACGTGATATTAATTGCATCCATTCATATGCAATTTGTATGGCCGCGGTGACATAGACTTATTTCATTTAAAGGTTATAATCCCTTGTTCATCATGACGTCCTATTTACTTCGATGTCTCAATAGCGTTACGGAGATCGCGTGACGTGAGGGTTCTGCCTTTGTAGTAAAGGTTATAAGTTGACGCTGAGGAGGGGGGAGAAGGCGCCTCGCCCCCCATGTGGAATGACGTCACCCGCTCATGATTATTAATGAGGGGGGGGGGGTCCATGTGGAGGACGTAACCTATTCTTTGGGTCTGTCGGTAAAGTCACGTAGATAGGTTCAAAGAAAATAACGAAAAACTACGACATTTCGATCGCAACACAAGTGGTTATCATCAGGAAAAGGGGGTTAGCTTCTCAAGGCAAACTGTTTATAAAGGTTTGAAATGGGTGTAGCCCAAATGTCAGCAGCATGGGCGGGGCAGCTAATGTTAATGTAAGTGGTGGGCAGCGACCGCAACGGTGGTGGTTTTTCCACCAATTAAAGGGCTGCCAGATAAAAGTTTGCATGTTAATTTTAGATCGGTGAGTGGCCTCCACGGCGAGCGCGTTGAGGTGGCTATGATCATGTGAGAGATTAGCATGTTAATGTAAGATCGCAGAGCCGCCGTCACCTCGAGGACGCGAGCAATGGTGGCTGTGTCAGTGTGAGAAATCTAACCTGTTAATGTAAAATCGGAGAGCCGAAAATAACAAACATCGGAAGGTGGTAGGATGGGAACATCACAACCAGTTACGACTTAAACTGGTTGATAACGTCCTTCCAATGATTGCTAAGTTTGTACCCATCTTATCGGTTGAAATTGTATCTGTGTCTGGATACATGGATGGCTTCATGAACGAATATTTATTGATAGCCAGTGGGTTTGCAAAGTACCTTCGTCTTAGAGAAATCTATTTCGTATGAGCCCACCACATTAAAACAATGTTCAGCCATGGCCGAGGTATAGGTCCAACCGTGTTTCAGATCTGCCTTATGTTCACGAACACGGTCCAAGACATGTCGCTTAGTTTGTAGATGTCGGGGTATTGCATGTCAGGGATCACATCCTTCACAGATGGGATCAGATCATGAATTTCATGTAGTGTGTTAAATAGAACCTGGATCTTGTGTTTGCTCATGATTTCGGAAATGTTTTGGTGACCTCTGTTATGTATGGCAAGGTGATGGTTTTGATTGGGTCCTCAGATGGTTCTTTCCAAACCAGTTTAAGTGATAACTGGCTGTGATGTTCCCATCCTACCACCTTCCAATGTTAGTTGTTTTTTTTGGCTTTCCGGTTTTACATTAACAGGTTAAATTTCTCACACTAACACAGCCACCATCCTCCAGGTAACGACGGCTCTGCGATCTTACATTAACATGCTAATCTCTCACATTAACAGAGCCACCTCAGCACGCTCGCCGTGGAGGCCTCTCACCGATCTTATATTAACATGTTAATTGTTACCTGGCAGCCCTTTAATTGGTGGAAAACCCACCACCGTCGCGGTCGCTGCCCGCCACTTACATTAACATTAGCTGCCCCGACACAAGCACTGCTTCCCCCCAATGTTGCGTTTGGAATTGATAAAAGCTACCATACTGCCTCTACTTGACTACTATGACATCGTGTATAAATCAGCCCCAAGTAATGTACTGAAAAAGCTTGATTCCATCTATCACTCGGCCTTAAGTTTACATTGAACTGCCCATATAGGACTCACCACTGTGATCTCTACATTGGGTCAAACTTAACATCTCTTAATGTTCGACGGTTTGTAGACCAGATCTTATTTATTCACGATGTACTTACAAAAAAATCCGCAGACTACCTGCTGGATCTCCTCTCTGTTTCAAATAACAAATTTGACCTCAGGTCTTCGCTCATTAACCAGCTTCACATGCCCTATTGCCGTACAAAAACTGGAGGAAAGGCCTTTGCTATTGATGCCCCCAGGGTCTGGAATGCTATTGCCAATAAGTTTAACACGTAGGCTAAACTGCAACTTGAATCGCTACCAATGAGATCTTCTCTCAAAACTGCTCTATAGGAGTTGTACACCCCTAGCTGCCACTGCTATTCATTGGCGTACAATAAAATAAAATGTTTCACTCCGGATGACGCCGCAAAGTATTATCTGTATTTTGATTTAGCGTGCTGATTTTAAAGGCGCATTGAAAAATGTGATACTCCGACTGATGCTTCTGTTGTTCTGGAGTAACTCATGTAGTCAGCTATGGCTCTAGGATTTGGTGTTACATGTTATTTATGTAGTTTATTGTAAAAATTCGGTCACAGTCCCTGCGATCACTGTTACGTTGCAATTATGGCTTTATTTTTTGGTGATTTCGAAAAGTTTTTTGGTTTGGACATGTTTGTTTTGTTGTAGTACGGAGTTAGACTAATGGCCTTAATCTAAATTTTCTTGTGGTTGTTGTTGTTGTTGTTTGACATGCATCCCACTGGGATTTTTTTGCACACAGCGTTGGTGTACGGTGCTTTTTTCAGGAATATTTTGCTGTTTTTTTCATGGATTTTCTGTTTGCACAGTCACATAGTCACTTTAAGATGTTTTTCTTGTTCGTGTTTTTGTTTTTTTGTTTGTTATGGTTGCACCCGAATCAAGAGCCGAATGGCTCACAGGGCTATACCAAAATAAAACAAACTGAAAGTGAAACTGAAATTTGGGCTACGCCCATTTTAAACCTTTATAAACAGTTTGCCTTTAGAAGCTAACCCCCTTTTCCTGATGACGACCGCTTGTGTTGCGATTAAAACGTCTTAGTTTTTCGTTATTATCTTTGAACCTATCTATGTGACTTTACCGAAATACCCAAAGAATATGAATTCCTGCAGTTACGGAAGCCTTAAGTCAGGACGTAACCTATTCATGATTTTTAGGGGAACTGTTCAATGTAGAGTGACATCACCTGCTCATGATTATTAATGGGGGGGGGGGGGGTTCTCCATGCGGAGTGACGTCACCCGCTCATGATTATTAAGATTATTAATGAAGAGGTGGTCCATGTGGAGGATGTAACCTGTTCATGATTATTAATGAGGGGGGCTGGTCGACGTGGAGTGATGTCATGCACGGGGCACACATATATTCTTGGCTCATTATAGTAGTAAATTGTTGACAGAACTTTGTAGATCCACAATTGGATGAACACCTTCCCCCATCCTGTGTTGGTCATGGGGGTTGTTGAATCATGCCTCACCATGCTGGGTTGAGCTGTGGGTTGGTGAACAGAGGGTTGGGTGCCAGGACGGGTTCAGCTTAACTTACGATTGATGTAAGCCGTAGCCAGGAGTCAACTCAAGCGACCAGTTTCATAGCGCAGTGCGTGAACCACTGCACATACTATATATATGCACATATTATATATGTTTGCACGTACAAAAGTAACAGTCTTGACAGACTTTTGGAGCAAGTGCTGTTAGCGAGCATCTATGAAGGCTGGCAACAGCACACAAGGGGGTGGGTGGCCAGCACCACGCCGGACCACCTTTGTCTCCCTTGTGGCGACGTTTACACACTGCACCAGGTACAGTACTCATTTGAGGCTGAGTCAACCTAGGGGAGGCCCAGGACAAGTTCAGATAATCATCGCTGGTGTTGGCTTTGAGCGGCAATCGAACTCAGGTAGCCAGGTCTCAAGCACAGTGCGCAAACCACTCAATGACCGCTGTACATATGATCCTTATGGCAATACCCTGGGGTACCAAATAATACAAAATGGTCGAGGCAATTAAATATTTTATTTCTGGGACACTCTTTTTTAGGGGTGTACTTAACTCCGCGACTGGGGTACCAATCAATCCGAAATCAGTGCTACTCCGCGATGTCGAAACGCAGCGAGGACGATTGCACTGAAACCCTGAATGCTCGTACGCACCGTATTGGTGCATCGTGTACAGCTCGTCGAGATGAGTCGATTGCCGCATCGCCGACCATCAACAGACTATAAATTACTGCATCACGGACATTATGCGAGAGCCGGGGTACTATAGTACCCCGGGGTACCGCCATAAGGTTCATATGTAGTATAATAGTGCCGGCTGGTGGACAACAGCGGCATCTGTGGTGGACAGAGTACACACGCCGGTGAGCGTGAGCACGGGTGTGTTGGCAAGAGTGGAGGAACTAGGGCAAGGGTCACGGAGGACCCCATCTGGAGGCCCCTGGAGCCTGCTAGCAGGTTCGAGAAGGAAGGCGCGGTTGGGATGGAGCCAGGCCCCGCTGGTAGCATAATAGGAGCCGAGAGCGGGGGCTCAAGGCTGCCGGTTCTGGGAGTGGACTCGTCTCGTCGTTTCTGTTGTCTCATTGCCGTCATCACTTAGTCTTCGCGAGATGTTGCGTTGCAGGATAGTTGTTGGCTATCTCAGTCGGCGCCGTCGGTGTTAGATGGCTAGTGTTGTGTACAGGCGAGGCTAAGCGACTGTGGAGAGTGTGTGGACGAGACCGTGAATGTTCATATTAAAGAAGGTGCCTCCTACAAACCTTGTCTCCGAATCGCTGACACTACACATGCACAGAGACACTCACACACCCACGCACACAAGCTCTCTCTGGATAAATATTCAGAAGCGTAAACTTTTATCCAAGAGAACTTACAACAATCGATAAATATGTTGCTGATGTAGTGCCAAATTTATAATATACTCCTGTCTGAAGAGAAATTAAATTTGCAGTTGTCAGTTTGGGTTTGTTTTATTAATGGATGCAAACAATATTTTTTCTACTCCCCTTTGCATTTAATTTATGTGTCAAGTATGGAGAGTTTCTTCTTCCATGGCGTAAAGGTCAAATAATTCTGAAATGGGTAGATAAATAAATAAGCAAACAACTAAATAAGTGTGTAGTTGTATTCTTAGTTTTTTTTTTTCGGTAAAGTCACGTTGAAGAGAAACAACAAAATAACAAAATATATATAAAACAATAAAAAATTCTCACGACGTTTCGACCATAACTCAAACGGTCATCATCAGGTGTGTTGGTTTGCATAAATGTATTTTTAAACGGCACATTTATTTATTTATTAAAAAAACGTTGGCGTCACGCGCAGCGATTGGCAGTTTGCCCAGGACTAGTCCATCTATTTTTTTTTTAAAAGAGGAGGGGGGAGACGAAATTTTTTATAATGTATGCTGTCTGAAAGCCACTGTAAGCGTGAACAATCAATCAAGAACTGAAATGATTTATCAAATCTTTCCAATGATTGCTAAGATATAATCCATCTTCTCGGTTGAAATTGTCTCTGTGCTTGTATATGTGGATAGCCTCATGAACGAATCTCTCATGGAAGCCAGATGGCTTACAAAGAACCTCCGTCTTGGAAAAGTCAATGGCATGTGAGCCTACTGAATTAGAACAATGATCTGCTACGGCCGAGGTGTTGGTCCTACCGTGTTTAAGGTCTGCTTTATGTTCACGAATGCGGTCCGAGACATGGCGTTTGGTTTCTCCAATGTAACTACTACCACAGAGGCAACTTAGTTTGTAGACACCAGGGTATTGTATGTCCGGAATCACATCTTTTACAGACGGAACCAGATCACGGATTTTATGTAATGTGTTGAAACGGACCTGGATCTTGTGTTTATTCAAGATTTTGGAGATATTTTTTGTGATCCCAGCAATGTAGGGTAAAGTGATGGTTTTGAAAGGCTCCTCAAGAGGGTTCTTCTTCATGGTTTGAGTGATAGCTTTGCGGATTGTATAGTCGGAGTAACCATTAGCCCTAAGAGCTTGGTGTACGTGCTTGAGTTCACTGCTTATGTGTTCCTGGTCGGATATGCATTGGGCTCTATGATACAGAGTCTTCATGAGAGAATTCTTCTGTGATGGATGGTGGTGGGAATCCGGTTTCAGATAAGCATCCGTATGGGTAGCTTTCCTGTAGACAGAGTGGCTCATTGAACCATCAGGTCTCTTTTTAATTAGGACATCCAAAAAAGGTATCTTGCCATCTATTTCGACTTCCATGGTAAATCTGATGGCTGGGTGTATGGAATTGATGTGGTCGAAGAATTGGTCTAGAGCAGGCCGGCCATGTGGCCAGATGACAAAAGTGTCATCCACGTACCTCTTCCATAAGGTTGGGCGCAGAGTGGCAGTCTGGATGGCGTCAGTCTCAAATTTCTCCATGAAAATGTTAGCTATAACTGGAGAAAGGGGGGAGCCCATTGGGGTGCCCTCAGTTTGTTTGTAGAAAGTTCCATTCCAAGTGAAGTATGTATTGGTTAAACAGTGTCTCACCAGGGGGGGTACCTCAGTGTTTAGTCCTTGATGAGCCAAGTCTTCAATGATTGCAATGGTGTCAGGTACAGGAACCTTGGTGAATAAGGAAACTACATCAAAACTGACAAGCAGGTCGTCTGGGGACAGGGAAATACCCTTGATTGTTGATACCAGGTGAGTAGAGTTTTGTACCGCAGAGGTGGTCTTTCCAGTGAAAGGACGCAGGATTTCAGACAAAAAACGAGCTAGTTTGTAGGTGGGGGAGCTGATAGTAGAGACTATGGGACGAAGAGGTGTATCAACTTTATGTATTTTTGGTAAGCCGTATAATCTTGGTGACCTGGCAGCAGAAGGTTTCAACGAAAACTGTTTAGATTGATCAATTAATGCGGTTGAATCAGAAATTATTTTGTTGGTTTGTGTGACGAGGCTGTTGGTGGGATCTCTTTTTATTTTTGTATAACTACCATCGTCGAGTAATTCTTTAATTTTGTTGTTGTATTCTATTTTATCCATGATGACAGTAGCATTGCCTTTGTCAGCTGAGAGAACTACAATATCATTCCTCTTTTTTAATTTATATAATTCAAAACGCTCATCTTTGCTGAGGTTGCTAGCTGGCATCTTAGCGTTTTTGAGGGTTGCAGCGATTTCAGATCTTGCTACGTCTGCAGCGATGTGACCCAGGCCCCTGAGAGCAACGTCTACTTGGGCAATTATATCATTAACTGGTATGTGTTTAGGTGTGACTGCAAAGTTTAGACCTTTAGCTTGAAGAAAATACATCACCACCACCGTAATCGATACAGCTCTTGGCAGTTAAACTCCGCCCCTGTACGTCGCAGAGTATAGGGATCTAATCGTGAATAAATCAATTTTCTCTAGAGTGATGCTTGTATTATTTCTCCTGCTATCCCACTGTTCATCATCAAATTCCGTTGTGTTAAATAACGTATACCATCCAATCCTTTCCCGTAAATTTGAAGTGTAATGCAGCGTGGGCATCAACCAGTTTAATTTTCATTCAGTGCTGAGGAAGCCTCTTGTCCAATTGAGTTACTTTTAGATGCATGATGTATAATCCATGCAGACATCCTGATGCATGTAAGAAAATGTTCTCCCACACACACACAAACAGCCACATAAGATGACAATGAAAACACGTGTGTTAATATGGCGAGATCAAACATGTTGTAGGGTAAATTGCCTCGTTTGCGCCTGTTGACAAATTGCGCATGCCAAAAAACACTTTTAAATCAATATTCTCGAGTTGTTATTGGATACTCTAGGTAAGACACCCGGGAATTGATGAGGTAATGGGGGATAAAATTATTTTTTTTCAATGGCATCCTGCCTTACACGACACCAACATGTAATCATTCATATTTGTGTTAAAGCTCAGCATCATGTGTTATTTTTTTCATGAGGCCATTATCTTTGTGTGCCAGTTTATTATCTGTAAATGTCATGACTAGCGTTGACTTGCACTTGTCGGATTTCGGGCCCTGAGGTGCCTTCATCTTCTACAGGTCCTGTGGAGGGCTTGGGGTTATCTACGTGCTTCAATTATAACCTATGAAGGCTAAGTTAAGGTACTCATATGCAATAGTATCATTGGCTCTTGCAGCATTCCATGTCGATCTCTTTGCAAATGGGCTTGATGCTGCTCTTCTGTTTCATTCCTTCGACATCCTTCGACGGATTGGCACAACGACCATGCCTCTCTGCTCTTCCGTGTCATTACGATGGTGAGTTGCTTTGGCTTGATGATTTTTTGAAACAGAGCTTAACTCTGCATTTCTGTTTCATTTTTTAGAAGGTGTTCCACTGCAACAAAGCTTTTGTTGCAATCAAATTGATCGACGTTCAGCAGATGCATTGCTAACTTGATCTGCCTTTGTCTGCTGATTTGCCTTTGCTCTTCCGTTTCATCCCTTCGATGATGTTCCATGCATTGATGTATTTGTTCCAATGGAGTTGACGTACAGATTGGCTATCATTGTCTCTCCTTCAGTATCATTCGGTCGTGCCAAGGCTGAGCTTTTATTCTGGTGTTTGGCCATTTGAAGCCGCAAGGATTTTTAAAACCACCGTTCAGCTTAACTGATTGCAATTGTATCCAATGCAGTTTAGAGCTGAAAACTGAACCGAATATTGAGAGTGTTTAGCTGACAACTTAACTTGAAATCAAAACCACTGTAAATGCCACTGGTTTTGATGTGTAGAAGCTGCCCGTTTTTATTTGGTTGCGTACGTTAAGTCTTAGAAGTCGAGGAATGATATATTCGATGATCACCGTAAAAATCTGAAAAGTCCGTAAAATTCCACGATTTCTGGAAAATTCCAAGATTGCCGTGAATGTCCAGTTTTTGCTCATTGTATTATCAAAAAGTACTACAGGCAGTCTCCACGTTTATGACACAATAATGTCATGGAAACCTCATCGTAAATCAGATGGTACATTTTTAAGCCCCTATGTTGCCATAGACGCAATGTGATTATCCACGTGTTTAACTTCTTTCACACCATACGTAGCCAATCGTGCTAATCCGAGGTGAGCTCGAAAGACAACAAACGCAACACAATAAGCATTTCTAAATATATCTATGAAGTATTAACCATTGTTAATGCGAAAACATGTGAGAAAACAGTCCCCTCGTTCAAAAGGCCAAGAGTGTTAAATGTCCAGTGCACAAATCAAATGTTATGATTGTTTACAATGATTCTTTCTCAACTTGTCTTCCTCTTCCCTCTGCTGAAGTGACTTGAGCTTTTGTGAAAAAAGCTCACTCACTTTCTACTACGTTGCCCAGTAAAAACATCACTGTTGAAATGTGTTCAGTCATGTTGGAAGATGGGTCGTGAAAGACGTTTCTGTAACTTAAATCGATCAATGCTGGCCTCATATACATGTCGTAAATGTGTCTCAAATCGGACCGTCGTAAACCGGATGTAAAAGTTTCCCCAAATTTTAAATCGACATTTTTACTGACTTTAAAAGTATATAAAATCAATACTTGTATGTATGTAGAACTTCTTTTGCAGTGTACGTAGCCATCCGAATGTTAATGCTTAAAAAAAAATCCGGACAGTGTAAGAAACTCACATTGCGCCATGATAGTTTGAATTAATTATGTCACCGCCCATCACAATTATCTTGTTCAAATGTTATACCATTCCTTGAAGTACCATGGATACAATCTCAAGTACAGCCCTTTTTGGGTAATTCCACTGCTCGATGAGGACCTTTCTCACAGCATGTGGGTCGTGACGTCTATTTAACCATACATCACCACCCTGGTCAGTAGAGCTTATATAGTATTCACAACATTAACAATACTTGAAAATAATTTTGTGGGTCACATCTTTAACATTAAAATATCACATTTTCCAATATTCACAGCTCATCATGTGTCTGTAATGTCTTAGAATAAGCCTTTTAAAACCATTCCTCTCTACAATTATCGTGCCTAAACTATATGGAAGTTATCGCAAAGTATCTGCTGCATTTGTGTGTGTGTTTTTTTAGGGAATCCGTTTGAAAAGCTGAACACAGACAATAATTCTTCATGACAAATTCACTCACAGACACACTCACATGGAACAAATAATTCCGATGCCTTTGTCAACCTGCGCAGATTGAATGTTCGTTCTGTTGGTCCCCAATCAGATGCACGGTTCAGGCTCACGCAAGACTGACATCTTAAGCCCAATTGGCTCCTGAGTCAGCCATTTGATTGTTGACACCCTATCAGCTTTGCATTATTGACACTCCATCAGCTTGCAGCTACAACGGGTTAGAGGAAGACGTGTATGGATAAGTGTCAAAATAAATTAATTGATCGTTTTGAGCGCAGAGGCAGCAGCCCAACATGGCCTGTTTCCCATTTAATGTTATACATTGCCTATAAATCAATCTTACCAAACATTGCATGAAATCAACTTACGCATACAAACAAATTATATATCAAAAATAATTACTCAAAAGTGTTATTTTCCCAAGGATGTCATCATTGACAGATGGTGTGTGAAACTTAAAACATATAATTACCACCTCAGTGTACCTTCTCATCACTCATCTTAAACGAAAGAAGAAATTAAAATGTTTGAATTTGAGATGAAACTCTTTTTTAGAAGCGTCCTACAAACACCACACCTGGCTCACCAAGCAAATTATTTAGTTTCTCGCGGGAAATCACAGAGAATAAGGGAGAAAACACGAAAAACGGTTGACAGTCGTGAAGAAAGGGAAACCGCGATGGTTTGGAGACACGCCACGGAAATGGGCGTCTTGTTACAGGGCACGGTATAAAGACGAGGATGGAGAGCACGATCCGAGATCGACCGGATGACAAGTGTGAGACATCGCCGCAACACCTGACAAAGACCGCAAAGGGCAAGCAGACGTGGCCAGAGTTGACATCACCAAAATTGGTGGCGCCCCCCCACATCCATTGCAGCTGAGGGATACATGACGACGATAATGTTGGTATATCCACATGTCTGCGATCATTGTTGAGTGGCGGCCCAATGGTTATGACTCACTGCAAAATGTACCTTGCGACCTGCATTTGCGTTGAGATTCCCGGCCACACCTCAGCTGGTCCTGGATCCTCCCTGCACAAACCCGAACTGACCAGCATGGGAAAAGTAAAGACAAATACCTCCCCATGACTTTCAATGCACGCAACGTCTTATAACGATTGAGTAAAAGAGGCAGATGAGAGTGGGTTGGGGCACTCTTGGAGATCTGTGCTTGATCATGTGAAGCAACCTGCTAATGTGCGTAAACACAAACGTTTTTGAGCAATGCGTACATTACCTGATATGACATTGATCGTTAATATGGACACTTCTGAAGAAGATGGAGCAAAAGCTCAAAGGTGCACAAGAGAGACCAAAATAATAAAGCATGGATTAGGCAAATGTACACATGTCAAAGACATTATTTTGATTGTTAAGAAAAGTGGGCTTGGGCAGGATGCGTCGCAAGAAGGGATGATAGCTGGTGGGCGGAAATAATGAGAATAATGACAGCCAAAGTGAACATGTTCTAGAGGCTGTCTAACATGGAGTTGGAGCAATGAAATCAGCTCATTTTGCAGATGATGAGTGCATTCTTACATCTCAAGAACATGAGAGATGACACCAGATTGGGGAGACCTCCATCCAGCAGTGGACTGATTCTGGCTGATGATAATATGATTGGTATAATACGTGTTGAGATATTAAATTTGGATACATGTATACACACAAACAAGTGCCTTGCTTATTGTTGTTTTATTTTTTCCTCTCTGAATTTACCCCAGTGGCTGTGAGGACATCCAGGACATTTTATTTGTGATGCACTCATAGTTCACACAATCGAACCGGAGTCACCAGACTGTGTAGGTTTCATATGCACAAAATGGATCCCACTCAAAGTTCATGTAATCAAACTGGAGTAATGAGACCGCATAGGTTTCATCTGCACAAAATGGACCCCACTCATAGTTCACACAATCGAACTGGGGTCACGAGACCGCGTAGGTTTCATATGCACAAAATGGACCCCCTGTTATTCTGCCAAATAATACAATAAGGTGCCGTGACATGTAACCATGTATAAAATAGGCAGCAGGCATCGGGGACTCCTGGGGTGAAATGAGAACCAAAGCCCAAACACCAAGTTGGCAGTGAATCGTTCCAACCTCGTACGATTTGCATGGCCCCATAACTAATGGTGACGGGGTTGATTACGCTTAAGTGTAATTATGCAAAGAACTACTCCGTCACATTTTTTCTTCACGGTAAATGTTTTTGGTAAATTGAGCAACAAATCGATCAATTCATGTGCACGTGGGATGTGCAAGGAATGGATTGCGATGGTGACGGCATAGGGAGGCCTTCATCGAGCAGTGGATAGACAACTGTCCTTGATGATAATGATGATATATATTTTAGCAGGAATATTTTATTGAGCGGGTATCGATATTATGACAGTACTGGTGTAATGTCATGTCGTGAATAAATGTTTTTTTTCAGATCGCCCCTGAGTCAGCAGATCTTGTCTGTGAGTGAGTGCCCTTGGAAAATAATGGTCCACAAATAAACAATTACTGGATGGTTCTCCACCACGCTCTGTAAATAGTGGTTCACTGCTTGTCAGTTATCCAATAAGTTTTAGACCTCTGTGTTTGTCTAGGACAAATTTAACATCCGATGTATTGTTGTAAAGCCATGATTAACGTGACTCTTTAAATGGGAATGTATCCATTTGTCTATGCACAATATCTGTTCAGTTCACTGCAGAAATAACTTGGATTTTTATAAAGTTGGCACAGCTTTCTGGAGTATTAATACTTAACAACGTAATACTCACTAGAGGGGTTCTCTATAACTCCCTCTAGTGATAGCATTTTAGCCAAAAGTGAAGTGAGCAAACAATTTAGCATTACCCTTACCTTTTATATGCAAACCAAATCTTGGTGGTAAAAAAAATTCCATTTTGTAATATTGGGAACTAGAGAAAGCAAAGAGTTAAAATCATAGCCTTCCATAAAATGCTGACAACTACTCAGTCAAAGCTTAGGCTAAACACTGAATAATTCATCTTACTTGCAGGCTGTCTGCACTCAGTGGAGCTTTAACAATGATTGTTATTTTCCAGTTACAGCCTAACTTATGCCCTCAGGGTTTGCAACACAAATAATTCCTGCCTCATGCTTTGTTTGCAATGATTAATACTTCAATTTTTTAAGTCTTTGGTGTGTGTTATTTAAAATCTTTATCAAGTTAATGTTTTAAGTTGATAATGAATTGCCTTTTAATATTTTTTATGGAATGTGGTGTTCTATTATTTGGAAACAGAGCATTATTTTGCAACACTGAGTAAATAACAAGCTAAATGTAATTCTGGCAAACCATGAAGCAAGTGGAAATTTCACAAATGGTAATTAAAAATGCTTCAAAGAACAACAATGCTTCAAATAAATGTCTTCCATGGATCCGCTTATATTTGATATGTGCAATTATGCTTTGTGATTTTGTATGTTTTGAATAATAATATTTGGCACATTTTATTTTGAAATGGGGTTTTTTTGTTATCTATATCACACATATCTTGAATTGCAATACCCATCATATTGTTACATATATTCATTAATAATATATATGTCTACAGGTACTATTGACAATGCATTCATAGTTAACTCAGTTCGTTGTAATCAAACGCTCTTGCTGAATGTAAGGGGCCGTCCATAAATGATGTCGCAAAAAGTTAGACCCCCCCTCAAATATGATGTCACACAGCTCTGCCCCCCCCAAAAAATTAAATATAAAACACGCTTCAAATCGCTTTAAACTATTCTCATTGTAGTGCGAATTTAATGTGGCGCTGCACTCTGATGTTGTAGGAGATAACATTTATCAAAAAATCTATTTAATTAAGTAGAACGTGTTGTCTATATTTATTAAAAGTTGCGCATTTTGATGTGACGTCACATTTCTCAAACCCTCCCCCCCCTCGTCACAACGTCACAAATGTCTGACCCCCCCCCCACCCTAGGTGCGTGATGTCATTTATGGACGGCTCCTAATTATAAAATGATATCAGTCTTGATTTGACGCTTTCGTGACTGCAGGAATCCATACTCTTTGGTTCTTTCGGTAAAGTCATGTAGGTAGAAATAAAATGAAATGAAACAAATCGCAACGTTTCGATCGCAACACAAGCAATCTTCATCAGGTGGAACAACCACAGCAAGAAAAAATGCTGAAGTAGGCAAGAGAGCTGCTGTGGCAAGAGGTTATATAGGTAAGGAAGGGGGGAGGAGCAAGGGGGGAGAGAGAGAGGGGGGGTGTGGAGCAGGGGAAGGGGAGCTGCGTGAGCAATAGGTGGAGAAGAAGTAAGGCTGGGGGGAAAGTTGGTGGGACTAGAAGTGGGAAGCTGAGTGTGGGACACGGGGGGAAAGTAAATCGGAAAAATAGACTAGTACCCGGCGGATAAGATGGAAACAACCACAACCAGTTAACGGGGCTAGAAGTGAGAAGATGAGTGTGGGACACGGGGGGAAAGTAACTCGGAAAAATAGACTAGTACCCGGCGGGTAAGATGGAAACAACCACAACCAGTTAACGGGGCTAGAAGTGAGAAGATGAGTGTGGGACACGGGGGGAAAGTAACTCGGAATAATAGACTAGTACCCAGCGAGTATGATGGAAACAACCACAACCATATTCTTAGTTTTTTCGGTAAAGTCACGTTGAAGAGAAACAACAAAATAACAAAATATATATAAAACAATAAAAAATTCTCACGACGTTTCGACCATAACTCAAACGGTCATCATCAGGTGTGTTGGTTTGCATAAATTTATTTTCAAACGGCACATTTATTTATTTATAAAAAATAACGTTTGCGTCACGCGCAGCGATTGGCAGTTTGCCCAGGACTAGTCCATCTATTTTTTTTTAAAAGAGGAGGGGGGAGACGAATTTTTTTATAATGTATGCTGTCTGAAAGCCACTGTAAGCGTGAACAATCAATTAAGAACTGAAATGGTTTATCAAATCTTTCCAATGATTGCTAAGATAGAATCCATCTTCTCGGTTGAAATTGTCTCTGTGCTTGTATATGTGGATAACCTCATGAACGAATCTCTCATGGATGCCAGATGGCTTACAAAGAACCTCCGTCTTGGAAAAGTCAATGGCATGTGAGCCTACTGAATTAGAACAATGATCTGCTACGGCCGAGGTGTTGGTCCTACCGTGTTTAAGGTCTGCTTTATGTTCACGAATGCGGTCGGAAACATGGCGTTTGGTTTCTCCAATGTAACTACTACCACAGAGGCAACTTAGTTTGTAGACACCAGGGTATTGTATGTCCGGAGTCACATCTTTTACAGACGGAACCAGATCACGGATTTTATGTAATGTGTTGAAACGGACCTGGATCTTGTGTTTATTCAAGATTTTGGAGATCTTTTTTGTGATCCCAGCAATGTAGGGTAAAGTGATGGTTTTGAAAGGCTCCTCAAGAGGGTTCTTCTTCATGGTTTGAGTGATAGCTTTGCGGATTGTATAGTCAGAGTAACCATTAGCCCTAAGAGCTTGGTGTACGTGCTTGAGTTCACTGCTTATGTGTTCCTGGTCGGATATGCATTGGGCTCTATGATACAGAGTCTTGATGAGAGAATTCTTCTGTGATGGATGGTGGTGGGAATCCGGTTTCAGATAAGCATCCGTATGGGTAGCTTTCCTGTAGACAGAGTGGCTCATTGAACCATCAGGTCTTTTTTTAATTAGGACATCCAAAAAAGGTATCTTGCCATCTATTTCGACTTCCATGGTAAATCTGATGGCTGGGTGTATGGAATTGATGTGGTCGAAGAATTGGTCTAGAGCAGGCCGGCCATGTGGCCAGATGACAAAAGTGTCATCCACGTACCTCTTCCATAAGGTTGGGCGCAGAGTGGCAGTCTGGATGGCGTCAGTCTCAAATTTCTCCATGAAAATGTTAGCTATAACTGGAGAGAGGGGGGAGCCCATTGGGGTGCCCTCAGTTTGTTTGTAGAAAGTTCCATTCCAAGTGAAGTATGTATTGGTTAAACAGTGTCTCACCAGGGGGGGTACCTCAGTGTTTAGTCCTTGATGAACCAAGTCTTCAATTATTGCAATGGTGTCAGGTACAGGAACCTTGGTGAATAAGGAAACTACATCAAAACTAACAAGCAGGTCGTCTGGGGACAGGGAAATACCCTTGATTGTCGATACCAGGTGAGTAGAATTTTGTACCGCAGAGGTGGTCTTTCCAGTGACAAGACACTCTACAAATCACACTTATCATTGACGGCAATAATGTCCACATCGGATTGGGAACATGTAGACAATATGACTGCCTCTTCAGCTGCTACTATGTCGACCAAATGTAAGGAAAACCTGATTTCCAAATTTAACCTCCTCTTCAACAAAAGACCGGACCCACACACCAAAAAGTTAGACGTTAATAAAGTCGTAATTAATCGCAGTAACAGTTCTATTTCCGATGGTCTGAAATCCGTTTTAGCTAAAGGTCTAAACTTTGCAGTCACACCTAAACACATACCAGTTAATGATATAATTGCCCAAGTAGACGTTGCTCTCAGGGGCCTGGGTCACATCGCTGCAGACGTAGCAAGATCTGAAATCGCTGCAACCCTCAAAAACGCTAAGATGCCAGCTAGCAACCTCAGCAAAGATGAGCGTTTTGAATTATATAAATTAAAAAAGAGGAATGATATTGTAGTCCTCTCAGCTGACAAAGGCAATGCTACTGTCATCATGGATAAAATAGAATACAACAACAAAATTAAAGAATTACTCGACGATGGTAGTTATACAAAAATAAAAAGAGATCCCACCAACAGCCTCGTCACACAAACCAACAAAATAATTTCTGATTCAACCGCATTAATTGATCAATCTAAACAGTTTTCGTTGAAACCTTCTGCTGCCAGGCCACCAAGATTATACGGCTTACCAAAAATACATAAAGTTGAAACACCTCTTCGTCCCATAGTCTCTACTATCAGCTCCCCCACCTACAAACTAGCTCGTTTTTTGTCTGAAATCCTGCGTCCTTTCACTGGAAAGACCACCTCTGCGGTACAAAATTCTACTCACCTGGTATCGACAATCAAGGGTATTTCCCTGTCCCCAGACGACCTGCTTGTCAGTTTTGATGTAGTTTCCTTATTCACCAAGGTTCCTGTACCTGACACCATTGCAATCATTGAAGACTTGGTTCATCAAGGACTAAACACTGAGGTACCCCCCCTGGTGAGACACTGTTTAACCAATACATACTTCACTTGGAATGGAACTTTCTACAAACAAACTGAGGGCACCCCAATGGGCTCCCCCCTCTCTCCAGTTATAGCTAACATTTTCATGGAGAAATTTGAGACTGACGCCATCCAGACTGCCACTCTGCGCCCAACCTTATGGAAGAGGTACGTGGATGACACTTTTGTCATCTGGCCACATGGCCGGCCTGCTCTAGACCAATTCTTCGACCACATCAATTCCATACACCCAGCCATCAGATTTACCATGGAAGTCGAAATAGATGGCAAGATACCTTTTTTGGATGTCCTAATTAAAAAGAGACCTGATGGTTCAATGAGCCACTCTGTCTACAGGAAAGCTACCCATACGGATGCTTATCTGAAACCGGATTCCCACCACCATCCATCACAGAAGAATTCTCTCATCAAGACTCTGTATCATAGAGCCCAATGCATATCCGACCAGGAACACATAAGCAGTGAACTCAAGCACGTACACCAAGCTCTTAGGGCTAATGGTTACTCCGACTATACAATCCGCAAAGCTATCACTCAAACCATGAAGAAGAACCCTCTTGAGGAGCCTTTCAAAACCATCACTTTACCCTACATTGCTGGGATCACAAAAAAGATCTCCAAAATCTTGAATAAACACAAGATCCAGGTCCGTTTCAACACATTACATAAAATCCGTGATCTGGTTCCGTCTGTAAAAGATGTGATTCCGGACATACAATACCCTGGTGTCTACAAACTAAGTTGCCTCTGTGGTAGTAGTTACATTGGAGAAACCAAACGCCATGTTTCCGACCGCATTCGTGAACATAAAGCAGACCTTAAACACGGTAGGACCAACACCTCGGCCGTAGCAGATCATTGTTCTAATTCAGTAGGCTCACATGCCATTGACTTTTCCAAGACGGAGGTTCTTTGTAAGCCATCTGGCTTCCATGAGAGATTCGTTCATGAGGCTATCCACATATACAAGCACAGAGACAATTTCAACCGAGAAGATGGATTCTATCTTAGCAATCATTGGAAAGATTTGATAAACCATTTCAGTTCTTAATTGATTGTTCACGCTTACAGTGGCTTTCAGACAGCATACATTATAAAAAATTTCGTCTCCCCCCTCCTCTTTTCAAAAACAAAAAATAGATGGACTAGTCCTGGGCAAACTGCCAAATCGCTGCGCGTGACGCCAACGTTTTTTTTTTATAAATAAATAAATTTGCCGTTTAAAATTACATTTATGCAAACCAACACACCTGATGATGACCGTTTGAGTTATGGTCGAAACGTCGTGAGAATTTTTTATTGTTTTATATATATTTTGTTATTTTGTTGTTTCTCTTCAACGTGACTTTACCGAAAAAACTAAGAATATGAATTACTGCAGTCACGAAAGCTTTAAATCAAAACCACAACCAGTTAAGGCTTTACCTGGTTAATAACATCCTTCCAATGATTGCTCAATTTGTATCTATCTTCTCAGTTTAACTTATGTCTATGTTTATATATCTGGATGGCTTCATAAACAAACCTTTGATAGTTGTCCCGAAGGTTTGCAGAGTACCTTGGTCTCTGAAAAAAAAACATTATCATGTGTGCCCACAGCATTATAACAATGGTCAGCCATGGCAGAGGTATTGGTTCTGCCATGTTTCAGATCTGTTTGAGAAGAGACTTGACGGCTCATTGGGACACTTTGTCTGCAAGAAAGCCACCCACACAGATTCCTATCTGAAACCTGATTCCCACCACTATCTGGCCCAGAAGAATTCCCTAATCAAAACACTACACCATAGGGCCCACTGCATTTCCGACCAACACCACCTCGCCAGTGAACGGGAACACGTACACCAGGCCCTCAAGTTGAATGGGTACTCGGACCACATTATTCGCAAAGCTGTTTCTCCAACCATGTAGAAACAATCTCCTGAGAAGCCAATCAAAACCATCACTTTACCATACATAGCAGGTGTTACCAAAAAGATTTCCAAAATCTTAAACAAACACAAGATCCAGGTCCAATTCAATACAGTACACAAAATCCGTGATCTAATCCCATCTGTGAAGGAGGTCATTCCTGACATGCTACCCTGGAGTCTACAAACTGAGTTGTACCTGCGGTAGCAGTTACATTGGGGAAACGAAACGACATGTCTCGGACCGTGTTCGCGAACACAAGGCAGATCTGAAACACGGCAGAACCAATAACTCTGCCATGGCTGACCATTGTTATAACGCTGTGGGCTTGCATGATATTGTTTTTTTCCAACACCAAGGTGCTCTGCAAACCTTCGAGCAACTATTAAAAGTTTGTTCATTAAGCCATCCAAGATGGATACAAATTGAGCAATCATTGGAAGGATGTTATTAACCAGGTAAAGCCTTAACTGGTTGTGGTTGTTTCCATCATACTCGCTGGGCACTAGTCTATTTTTCCGATTTACTTTCCCCCCGTGTCCCACACTCAGCTTCCTACTTCTATCTCCGCCTACTTCCCCCCCCCAGCCTCACTTCTTCTCCCCCTAGTGCTCACGCAGCTCTCCTTCCCCTGTTCCCCCCCCCCTCTCTCGCCCCCCTTGCTCCTCCCCCCTTTCTTACCTAAATAACCTCTTGCCACGGCAGCTCTCTCGCCTACTTCAGCATTTTTCTTGCTGTGGTTGTTCCACCTGATGAAGATTGCTTGTGTTGCGCTCGAAACGTCGTGATTTGTTTTATTTTATTTTATTTCTACCTACGTGACTTTACCGAAAGAACCAAAGAGTAAGTGATAATACTTCAAATGGGGAAGCGGTACCACAGTGGGTAACAGATTGTACTATGAGTTTGACAACCTGCGTTCGATTCCAGGCCATAGCTAACATCATTAGAAAGCAATATCTGAACTGATCCAGGGCCCTCCTTGACCAATCTACAATGATCAACGTAATGAGGTATGGTCAAACAAACCTCCATGACCAACACGACATGTATAGACTATTTAGATTATTTTTAGCTGCTATAAATGTCCAAATGATAAACCACTATGTTGAGCTATGATTGTGGCCAGGTCGGTCTTGAAAAATAAGTTAATACCTCAGTGGGCTTTGTCTGGTAGGATGGGGACGGTTTAGTTGTATTTGTACGTGTTTTGGGGTGATTTGTTTACCTTTCTTGTACTTTGCACTCCTATCATGGTTTTTATTGTTTGCTGTTGTAACGTTCTTACCTGCCCCGACTGGACATCTGGAAAAAAAGAGCTTTATCGGATTCTTCCAGTATAAATACATATTCTGATTCTTCATCCTGCAGTGAATTGACCATGGGTTTTGATGAAGAAGAAAAATTATGACAAAATGCTCTTTGACAATTCGTGGCTGTTGTGAAGACCTCCCCAATTGCTGATACCCTTCACAAATCATTGTGTTGGCACCAGAATGCAATGATTGCCCGTATCAAGGCAAGACGGTAGGTCTGGTTTTTGTGAAGGCAACATTTTTGAGCAGCGTCTCAGGGAGCATTTTTGTATCTCAGATAAAAAATATATTTTTTGCACTTATTTTAGCATCTTAACCCGTTTTTTTATTCATCCCAGCAATGGACTGAATAACAAATTGAGTTCACACAAATTAAACAGCACGGTACTTCTACTGTTGCTATACTAAAGTGTATGGATGCATGACCAACAGCCCGGCCAGCTAAAATGGCGCTATCCATCTTTCGAGTGAGGGATAATTTTAATGGTGCAGGTTAGGTGATGGAGCAAAGAAGAAGATACGTGTATGGAAAACAAAATGGTGGCATATGCCCTGAATATAACAAACAATAATTACATAAATAAGTAATTTGTGACGTGTATTTCTTTTTCAATATCGCGTACTCATTCAATCGGTCCAGGGTTTCTCTGAACAATTTCCCCTAAATCGGCTCAAAGAGCTTGAACGGGAACATCGATGACATAGATGGAACACATATGGTAATTGTGCAAAGGAGCGTGGATAGATGCATCCTTGGAATTACACTGAAGGACAAAAAAATAACAGATGGCTTTAGAGAACATGAAAGTTAGAGACATCATATCGACTGCGAAGAAAAATAAGTGGGCTCAAGCAGGACACACACCGTTACGAGAAGTGATGATGGCCGACGATCAAGAATAATTAGATGGTGATGTCTGTTGCACACTGCTAGGAGGACAAAAAAATCGTTTTCATTCAATTAACCCTATTGGATTTTCTTTAACACATGCAGCACAGCAAGGCCCAACGCACATTTGCTTTGCTGTGCGATGTTGACTTGAATGCCGTTCGGGCACGACACGCGCTTATTTAAATATGCACGGGAACACGTTCGCTCCAGAATGCTATTGCGATCAACGTACACGTACGGTGAATGCAAAGGTGCGTTTAAAACTGGCATACAGGTAAAGCGTTCTCAATAGTTTGTGAACTCCACATGCAGTCGCATCTGTTCTATTTCATCACGTTTTGGAATAACACACAATTTTTGCGTAATGTGCAAGTGCACAGCGGCAAGTACACACAACTTGTTTTGCGTGACAGGTGCTGTACCCTTACATGTAGTGGCACACACCACGGGGCATCTTGAGTACTCCACATGACTCAAGTTGTACAGAGGGGCAGCATTGGTTGCAGAGGAAATTTAATTAAGAGCGCAACTGCCTCCCTCCAACACACATTTTCTTTTTATGAACAAACGTGTCCAATTTGGCCAATCACCCTTTCTCTATAATAGACGTAACACAATGTTGAAGGAATGCATGGTTCACAGTGAGTGTGACTACAAACAAAAGTCTCCCTGGTAACATTTCATGTCACTCAAAAGCAAAAAAATCGATTGATGAATTTAACAAAATCAGAGCGGAAAGATAAATAATGAAACCCAGCTAATACAAAGCGATTGGGTGGCTCATGGGTCAGAGCACTGAGCTGACACCACAGAGATCCGAGATTTAAATCTGAGAAACCACCCGTGGTTAACCTGAGGTGGCCAATGTAGTGATTGTCATGGTCTCTGTTCGGTCATCCAAGACTGCACACATAAAACATTACATTTTTCAACTCTTTCTTCCATTATTTTTTGAAGCTCTGAGAGTGAGTAAAAAAAAAAGCCCGTAGTTTTACATGTATGCGATGGAACCTCATTGCAGGTTATGAAAGAATGTGCATGTCGTGTGTATGGGAAGTAAACCTTGTGATGCCATATTCCGCGGATGTTTTCCAATTGCAGGGCGGTGCACTACTAGCTGCACAGTTCTGCTGAATATACGTTTGTTTTATCACTAAATATTGGCAATAGCACAATTGGGGGGGGGGGGGAAATAAATAAGTACATAGTCAGATATTATTCAGGTATAAAATAACTATAAATGGTTCAGAGCATTTTAGATCCTTTCATATTCATAACAAAAAATCGGTCTGTCATGTCAATAATCACCATATATGTACGCACATATATTCAAATACTGTGAACCGATAGATAAAAATTAAATCATTCGTCGCCGAACGTATTTGCTAGATAATCTAATTTTCTGCATACAATTTTAAGTTTGTCTGTAAAACCATGAGTGCAAATGTTCTTGCCAAATTTTTATATTGTTTCACTGTAGTGAAAAAAGCAGTTTTACTGCACCGTTGGAAAATGACTAATGGCTAAGTGCACCAAAACTACTGAGACGCTGATGGTCTAGTGCTGCAGAGTCCAGTGTTTAAAAAAGAAGCAATAAGACAGAGCTTAGGACAATGTGAATGGGTAAATAATGCCACAAGATCAAACACTCATGTGGTCTTTCGTCAGAATATGCGTACTCCTTTCACAAACAATTGCAGCTCGAAGAAGTACCATTGTTTGTATTATTACTGCCTTTGCCTTTCTTCCAGCATTGTTTTTCAAAGTGAAATAAATAGCGCGCGACGCTGTTATTGTATACCGAGTATCTTTCGCACTTCGTCACATTTATGTAATACTTCACTTGATTGTAGATTGTATTATAACTGATTGAATGAAAGCACTGGATATGTGTTTTACTTCATTAAAGCTTTCGTGACTGCAGGGATTCATATTCTTGGTTCTTTCGGTAAAGTCACGTAGAAGGGAAAAATAAAATAATATTGTTTTATATTTTTATTATTTTATTGTTTCCCTTCTACGTGACTTTACCGAAAGAACCAAGAATATGTGTTTTACTGTTGCCTAAATTGAACATTTTAGTGCAATGAATAAAGGTAAGAGTTAAATTGTGCCTGAATAAGCGTTACTCAACGATTTTGTTCTTTCTTGGGAAAAAATGGTCCAGTTCGCCGCTGATTTTCGTGAAAATCCATTGAAGAACATTATCAGATTATAAATTCAGAAATAGCTATGCAATATATCAAATGTATTCGAAAATATATGGTAAATCTTAACAATGATCACCGTATAGTCCTTGAGCTTAACGCAGTTTATTTATATAAATAAAATTTCAATAAACTAAATCACACAGCTCTTTAAAGATATATTTATTAATCTACAATAAAGGTTTTTTTGGGTTAGATCGCGTAAGTATAAGTGTGTTGTTAACCCGCCACTACCCAAAACGGCCAGTTCGTAAATGTGTCACAAACAGAACATGCCAATTCGTTACTGGTACAGCACACTGGTGTGTTGGAGAGCAAATCCACAACATTTACAATTTGTATTCTTTGGGTCTTTCGGTAAAGCCACGTAGATAGAAAAAAAATAACATAAATCTAAATCACGACATTTCGATCGCAACACAAGCAATCGTCTTCAGGTGAAAAATATGGAAATCTGCTGAGTCAGGCTGTTTATAAAGGTTTAGAGATGGGCGGGGCAGCTAATGTTAGCGAGTAGGAGAGAGCGAGTAGGAGATATAAATTTGCTTGTAAATGTAAGCTCAGCGAGGGCCAAGCTTGGCTAGGGCCCGGAAATTTGAGAAGTGACAGCAGCAAATGTGAGTGTAAAGGCATCAGAAAAGTGAGCAACTCGATCAGATGAGCCTTCTTGTCTCGAAGTTTGTTGAAAGATCTAATAGTTGTGTGGAAATCCTTATGAATTTCATTTTTGTTATTTTTTTTCAATCTATGTAGCTTTACCGAAAGACCTAAAGAATATGAATTCCTGCAGTCATGAAAGCTTTTAGTCAAGATTCACAATTTGAGTACAACGTTTCGCTCGTAATTACATCCAGCATAATTCAGAATAAACCTTTGTTATGAATAATATTGGTCGCAAAAGCCTACATGTCAAACCAATGTATAGTAATGTGTATCAGAGTGAAAACTATTAAATATTCCCCCTCTCCCCCTCCAACAGCATCATGGGAAAACCCTCAATAGGAAACATTGTGTGCATGCACACACCTTTCCTCCAGTCAATGGAGATGATAATTGAGTTTTAGCTTGTTCAACAAATCAGCATGTCATGCACCAGGACAAAAAAACCCCAAAATGTTCCACCTTCATGCCGTGATGTCTCGTCTCGTGCAAATTAATGTTAACGTATGTCGCTGACACAGATATATAAGTCACAGCTGATGTTTACCGGAGCTGGGAATCGACATGCAGGGTCGCCGGCTTCAAAGAGAGTGCACTAACAACCTCGCCACCGCTCCAGACCCTAAAACTGTTTTACGAAGATAACGTCACGTTCCTGTCGACGTACTGCATGTTTCCCTTACGTTTTTCTTCTTGTGTAAAATCTGCAATAGAGTGCCACCCTTAAACATGTGTAGTGACATCGAATGGGTCACTACGGCGTATAGCGCTGGTTGCTGGCAGCAAAGGGGGATCTGCAGTTGTAGCAGCCCTGTCTACCAGCAGGTCACGTGATAAGCCAGAGAGATGGATGTGGGGCAAATATGATAGAGGGGACACGTGAGGTAAAGCCCAGGAACCCTCTAGTAGGTTCTAGAAGGGGGGCGTGGCCAAAGCGAGGCCACGTTGGGTGAAGGTTCGGAGCTGTTGTTGGAGTGGAACCCGTCGTGCTGCTGGAGTCTTCGTCACCGTCTTCACCTCTTCGGCGTTGTTTTTCAGGCAGCCTGTTAACTGTCCTGACCATAGTGTAGTTACTCATTGTACCTGTGAAGGCTATAATAGAGTGGCTTCTACTACTAGTGTCTCTGAGTGCTCACTACATATGTATTGTGCTGCTGATTTGCTATTTGACAGCTGTGGCTGCTGTATAAGACCTCCAGAGACCCAACCCTGGTGATACAGGCTGTGCATGATGTGGAATGTAACTTGCAGTGGCTGTCTTGAGTTTTCCCCTGTCAAGTGAACTGAGGCTCCAATACCTCCGTATCTTTTAATATCTAGCGCCGGCGGTGCAAAATTGCAATGTACATCGTAAAGTGGTGGTCAGCTTTGGTGACTTTTCTTAGGCTCATCGTCTGTAACAATTTGAACATGGAATTTTTATTTCATGAATGCAATTTAGTTTGTTATCATATCATGCTTGCATTTAAGGTCATATATTTTCCAATTATTCATTATCACTGCATGCTATTCAGCCAGGCATGGCTTTAGCATGCACATATATATGTTGTGGATTTTTAGTGCTTATTGCTGTCACTTTGTTGCTTATCGCTACTTTTGACAGACTGAGATGAGAGAGGGCTTCAGCCTAAATAGTACAAAAGTGCAGCGCATATGTACTGCCATATAATTCAATGTACGGATTACTTTAGAATAATAACATGTCTCGGCAGCATACGTTCATTTATCAGTGTATGTCAATTTAAAATATTTATCCTGAAATCGTGTGGGCCATACTTCACCAGACTAGTCAGTGTGTGGCTGTGGAGGTGGGAAGAAATGCAGTGCAGTCCAACAATTGGTTTTGCTGCATTTGCCCTCTGCTATGCACATTACCTATGACATCGGTTTCGTGAATGGTTGTAGCCCATCCAAGCACTTTCCAGGCTTCTCCTTGCTTAGCCTCTGAGATCTTATGAGATTGGATGTTTTCTGTGTGATTCAAATATATTTTTACACATTTCACATTTATTTTTGGCTTGGAATTTTATGAATGTTTATCATAATCTTGGTTCTTTCGGTAAAGTCACATATAAGGGAAACAATAAAATAACAAAATATAAAACAATACAATTTTCACGACTTTTCGACTGCAGCACAAGCAATCGTCATCAGGTGTGCAAACCACGAATCTCTCATGGTAGCCCGATGGCTTCCAAAGAAACTCTGTCTTGGAGAAGTCAATGTCATGTGAGCCTACTGAATTATAACAGTGATCTGCCATGGCTGAGGTGTTGGTCCTACCATGTTTCAGGTCTGCTTTGTGTTCACAAGACATGTCGTTTGGTTTCTCCAATGTAACGACTACCACAGAGGCAACTTAGTTTGTAGACGCCAGGGTACTGTACAGACGGAACCAGATCACGGATTTTATGTAATGTGTTGAATCGGACCTGGATCTTGTGTTATCCACATTTACAAACACAGAGACAATTTCAATCGAGAAGATGGATTCTGGCTTAGCAATCATTGGAAGGATTTGATAAACCATTTCGGGTCTTAATTGATTGATCATCCTTAAGGTGGCTTTCAGACCGCATCCATTATTTTTCGTCTCCCCCCTCCTCTTTTCCGAATATAGATGGAGTCCACATAGATGGACTCGTCCATCTAAACAAACTGTCAAATCGCTCTCCGTGGTGCTAACGTTAAAAAAAACGCCACTTTTTTCAAATTTTCTTGCTGTGGCTTTCACACCTGATGATGATTGCTTGTGTTGCAGTCGAAACATCGTGAGAATTTTATTGTTTTATATTTTTATTATTTTATTGTTTCCCTTCTTCGTGACTTTATTGAAAGAACCAATAATATGAATCCCTGCAGTCACGAGAGCTTTAAATAAAAAAATGTTTATCATTTTCACACCAGGGGATCTGCTAGCTCCATTTTGTATGATAAAGGAAGTATAAATGCTCTCATCCCAACGCCCTCGTGTCATTCCTACTACATCACACGAAAACGTTCTAGAGGGAAGGACAATACCAAAAAAACGGGTGTTGGAGGGGAAAGTAAAATGCAAAACATAAACGTCACTGGAGTTGCAATTAAAAAAATCCAATCAAACTGTCTGATGCACAGGAAACCCACCGCTAATCAACCGCCACTAGTATATCCCTTAGTCTGGTTTACCAATCGATCCCCAGATAATCCAAGAGGCTGGGCTGTGCGTTTAGCCATATCTTCTCTACAAGCTTTCTCCACGCACTGAAGTGGGCATCTTCAGGAGTTCAGATGCCCGCAGCAGGTCTTGGCCAAAGCTTTAGAGAATAAATGCTCACCCCACTCAACCCAGAAAACCACACGCGGGAACACAAGCAGCTGCGAACCATGTACGTTATCTCTAGAATAGTTCACGGATAGACCCCGGCATCCTCTCAAACGTATGTGATACCTCCTTAACGTTCAACTACGAAATGCTCTAAAGCCGTTTCCTTAAACGTCTTACAAAGCCATGTCCGAAAGAAAGGCTTATTATGAGCTTTCCAATCTTTGAATAGTTTTCGAACGGTATAATATATGTGACTCAAAACCACGATGGTGTTTTGTTCAATGAGGTGCCTTCTATAAGGCCTATGGGTTGGCTAGAGCCGTGTGATTTTGTTTACGGCGTTTTTGAAGTGATACCTGACGTTTGTGTAAAGCCCTTGCACGTACGGACGTAACCGGAAAGCTTGCTCATTGGTCTGTAGAGGCGTTGTAGAGTATCTCGGGCATTCTAATATAATTGACAGATGTATTTTATCCGATGTGTAATTTCCAAGTAGATTTTAACATTATGCTTATATATATTCTAAAGCTATAAATGCTCTAACTTCTACTTAATTCATGGGACCTCCATTGCCAGTACCAAAATATGAGAATAGGTTTTCCCCTTTTTTCTGGCAACAAAACAGGTGTTAAGATTTTGATTTAAAGCTTTCGTGACTGCAGTAATTCATATTCTTAGTTTTTTCGGTAAAGTCACGTTGAAGGGAAACAACAAAATAATAAAATATAAATAAATAAATGCGCCGTTTAAAAAAAAAATTATGCAAACCAACACACCTGAAGACGACCGTTTGAGTTATGGTCGAAACGTCGTGAGAATTTTTTATTGTTTTATATATTTTATTATTTTGTTGTTTCCCTTCAACGTGACTTTACCGAAAAAACTAAGATTATAGGTGTTAAGATGTTAAAACACCAAACTAAAACCTTTTACAAAGAACGATTTCGGCATTAACCACAATACTTGTGGTCAGAATGCAAACAAAAAAAACATGCTCGGATAATATATGCATTGTCTTTGAAACTGATTGGTCCACACCAGAGACAGCTTTCTTTTGAGCCTAGTCTCAAACGGTGTTAGACCAGAGGACGCCAAAAGGCGTCCAGCACAAAGACAAGCACTATCAGAGTAATGAGAGCTCGGGGTGAGCAGCGGCTTGTAAAAGGTTTCAGTTTTGATTTGACGCTTTCGTGACGGCAGGAATCCATACTCTTTGGTTCTTTCGGTAAAGTCACGTAGGTATAAAATAAAATAAAAAATAAATCACGACGTTTCAGGCACAACACAAGCGTCCGTCATCAGGTGGGAAAGCATAAACTGCTGATGAGGCAGACTGTTTTAAATTGGTTTGAAATGGGTGTAGCCCAAGGGTCATAAAGAAGTGGCCGGGGCTATGCTAATTTCTCACATTAACATCACTAGCCCCGGCCACTTCTTTATGACCCTTGGGCTACACCCATTTCAAACCTTTTGAAACAGTCTGCCTCAGCAGCAGACTATGCTTTCCCACCCGATGACAGACGCTTGTGTTGCGCCTGAAACGTCGTTATTTATTTTTATTTTATACCTACGTGACTTTACCGAAAGAACCAAAGAGTAAGGTTTCAGTTTGGTGTTTTAAAGGGGAAAACCTATTCTCCTACTTACTTATCAACTTCTGCCTCCTTCTGTTCCAGATCATCCATTCCATTTTTAAGAACCGTGACTATTAAGGTTTCCTAGGTAAAAAAATAGAGTGTGTCTTCTTTGGTTCTTTCGGTAAAGTCACGTAGAATGAGAATAAAATAATAAATTTATAAAATAAAATAACACAATAAAATTCTCACGACGTTTCGGCCACAACACAAGCGGCCTTCACCATAGATGAGGTCTCAATATAGATGAAGGCCGCTTGTGTTGTGGCCGAAACGTCGTGAGAATTTTATCGTGTTATTTTATTTTATCAATTTATTATTTTATTCTCATTCTACCTGACTTTACCGAAAGAACCAAAGAAGATTAATCCTTGCAGTCACGAAAGCTTTAAATCGAAAAATAAAGCGTGCTGAGAATGATGCTGTGGGACCCTTTCTTATTATGCTCCTAGCCCTTGCTCACCCAGTGCTCATTTTCAAATCATGCCTGGAGACATGTTTTTTTCAAAAAGGCCTTCAACAACATCTTAAATAGTGGCAATGAGTCGGATTTTGTTCAGATGATTTTGTTTTAGCTCTACAGTGTTTTGTCTTCTAGCACCTAGGGATTACAGTTTTTATTAATATTCTTCTGCACGCTGATGAGGTCTCAATCGTGAAAGGTGCTCTCTAAAAGTAACGACCTAACTTTTTGATATTCAATTAGATGAATATCGTAGCAACATTCAGTATTCCTAAATGCCCAAAACATTCGCCAATAACCAGCCTTAAAGGTAAATGAACATTATAGGCGACATTTCAGGAAATAAGGGGCCTTCCATAAATGACGTCACGCACCTGGGGGGGGGGGAGATGTCAGACATTTGTGACGATGTGTGACGAGGGGGGGGGGGGTAAGAAGTGTTACGTCACATCAAAATGCGCGACTTTAAATATAGACAACACGTTCGACTTAATTAAATAGACTTTTTTTTATAAATGTTTTCTCCTACAACATCAGAGTGCAGCGCCACATTAAATACGTACTACAATGACAATAGTTTAAAGCGATTTGAAGCATGTTTTATTTTCAAAATGGAAATATGATTTTGTGGGGGGGGGGGGGGCAGAGCTTTGTAACATCATATTTGAGGGGGATCTGACTTTTTGTAACGCCGTGTGACGAGGGGGGGGGGGTCAAAAACCGTCCTAAATCGCGTGACGTCATTTATGGACGGCCCCTAACCCAAAACGTCGCCTGTTATGTATTTTTATGGCATTATTATCATTGACAAATGTGTTGAGTTTTTTGTTGCTTGTGCACCATTGCCAATACTGCATCACCAAATCATGTGTTTAATATTCCTAAATTTACAAGACCATCTCCATCTAAGTAGAGATATGTGCACTTCCACACCATTACGTAATGCTTGTGGAGCACTGTAAATGGGCTGTGTACACTTACCTGCAGGGGCAGACACAGTCCAGCAGGGGCAGTCGCTATATTTCCCAGCCCCAAAGCAGGAGGGGGCTGCGGGGTGTTCTAGGATCCTCCGGGACCCCTCCCAATAGGAGGGGGCTGCGGGGTGTCCTGGGATCCCCCGAACCCCCCCCCCCCCCGGAACTCTCTGGAAGGGTCCGGGGCCAGTCCAAGACAGAAGCTAGAAGACCAACTAGCTAGTACCCTGAGACCCCTAGCCCTGCTGCCCTTGTTAGGGCCGGGACTCTGTGGGCCAGTGGTGAGACCCTGGGAACCTCCGGCCCGACGTCCTTGTAAGGGCCGGGTCTGAGTGGGCCAGTGGTCGGGACCCGTACCTTGGCTGAGTCGGGTCAGTGCAGCCTCCCCTAGGGCACTCGTAGCCGGAGGACCCAGAGCCTGTAGCCCCGTGATAGGGCACACTAGGCCGGAGGCAGTACCTCTCCAGGCGGTAGTCAGAAAGGGCCATTGCCCTTGTGAAAGACTGTGGCTGTACTGTAGCGTTTTTGGAATAATGTGTTGCCTCCAAAGATTCGTCTCCGCCTTCCATAAGACCCACTACACTATCAAGTGTTCGCCACAAACGCCAGATCCGATTGGTTAACATCAGTGTCATCGCACCTTATCCAAAAATATGTATTTTAAAAATATATGATTTATCAAAATCCGAGGACACTTGTAATTGTGCGCAATTATAATTTATCTAGATGTGAACCACCTCCTATTAGCATGGTTGGCAACGTACGGTGCGAAAAAAGTTCAACATACATATATGTCTATTACATATTCTTTGGTTCTTTTGGTAAAGTCACGTAGAATGAGAATAAAATAATAAATTGATAAAATAAAATAACACAATAAAATTCTCACGACTTTTTGGCCACAACACAAGCGGCCTTCATCAGGTGAAGGGACGAGACTGTCTGGAGGACAGCGCTGGAGCGAAAAAGCCACGCTCAGATCGCGACCTTTAAGCTGTGTGAGAAGAAACAGAGCGCCTTGACAAACGAATTGGCATAGAATTTAGCATTGAAATAGCTGAGTGATTAGCGTGTGACTGGTCACAGAAATAGCTATGTTAAAGTCAGAGCATACACATTCACAGAGGCACCTAGTACAAATCAAACAGGAGAATTTATCATTGAAATAACTAGGAGAATCTTAATACCTCTCACACCATGGTTAATGGTATGGTTTACAACATGGAGTATAACAGCGCCTCGCAGCTGTCTCTCTCCCCCTCCTCTGTTCCGACCATGGATGAACTCGTCCGTCTGAACAGGGCCCGTAGCTAAAGTTGAGGGTAAGAATCCACCCATTTTTTCGCCATATAGCATTGTGATATATAACGACTTATTGTTGGTAGCTTAGCTGATTGGAGAATATATAGAGTTTATTGATAACATTGAGGTAATTTATATTTTAGTTTTTTTATTGGTTCACTATATAGTATTCATTATATATTGTAGTGTATACCCAGTTACTGTGAATAGCTCAGATGTGTAGGCTTTGACTTCAACATAGCCATTTCTGTGACCAGTCACAAGCAAATCACTCAGTTATTTGAATGCTAAATTCTCCTAGTTATTTCAATGCTAAATTCTCCTATTTGATTTGTACTAGGTGCCTCTGTGAATGTATATGCTCTGACTTTAACATAGCTATTTCTGTGACCAGTCACAAGCTAATCACTCAGCTATTTCAATGCTAAATTCTATGCTAATTCCTTTGTCAAGGGGTGCCTCTGTGGATGTGTATGCTTTAACTTTAACATAGCCATTTCTGTGACCAGTCACAAGCTAATCACTCAGCTGTTTCAATGCTAAATTCTATGCTAATCCCTTTGTCAAGGCGCTCTGTTTCTTCTCACACAGCTTAAAGGTCGCGATCTGAGTGTGGCTTTTTCGCTCCAGCGCTGTCCTCCAGACAGTCTCGTCCCTTCACCTGATGAAGGCCGCTTGTGTTGTGGCCGAAACGTCGTGAGAATTTTATTGTGTTATTTTATTTTATCAATTTATTATTTTATTCTCATTCTACATTACTTTACCGAAAGAACCAAAGAAGTAGAATCCTTGCAGTCACGAAAGCTTTAAATCGAAATATGTCTATTACACTTAATAAAATTCCATTTGCATTGGAAATAAAGTGACCCATAGACGCTGATAATGCTCCGTTTACCACGTTTCTGACAATGAACTATCACTGTAATTATGTTTTTTTTGCATGCATTACAATTGAATGTTTAAGTTCCTAGAATGTAATTACATCAGAGATCATTAGGTCCGTCATTGCCATTATGTGCGTTGACAAATTAGGATAAAGATTTGCATTTATCGGATTGCTTAAATGCCACGGATGGCATCCCAAGGCAATGCCCGTTGCACATATTTTACATTCTTAAGCTTGTGCTTCGAATTACCTTTGTTGTTAGTAACAATCCAATGGGAGCTGAAATTCAGCCACTTTGCGGATTGTTTTGTTATGTGTGCTCTTCCTTAGATAGCCTTTGCTCACTGAAAATACCTGATACACAGCAATAATGGACTGTTCAGACATAATTTACGAATAATTCAACACATCGACATCAATTAATAATGTATACATATATAATTTATATTCTTTAGGCTGCTGCTTCATTTATATGATGAAATAATACGTGCAAATGTGTCCGCTACGCACATGTGAACTGACGTTCTGGACTCCTTTGGGAAGGGCAATGTTAATAGCAGCTTGGCCCACAATGACTTACATTTCAAACCCATGGCATTTCAAACATAATTTGTGAACTTTAACAGTGGATATCCGCAGTTTTTCCCCCCAAGTGTACCTCTTAAGAGATTCTGCGTAAGGAGACGAATTGGAAAGAAAATGAAATATGAAGTTGTAATGGACACGATCCGCCTATGACTCTGTCCCACTGATAAACTGGGGGCACCGTGTATAATGGATTCGCCCCATGAAAAGTGATGGGTTGGCTTTCATCACTTTTAAGTTGTGATCCATGCTTCTGGCTGTAGCAGGTGATTCAATGTATTTGGTCACTTCACCTTTCATCTTCATGCACTGGAATAGAACCCTGAACTATAATGTTACAAAAATACACATCAGCTTCCTACTCGTACATTCATGAGAATTTTTTTGAGCCCATGACCAACAATGCACCCGGATCTCATCAGGTTTTGGAAGCTAAAAAGGATTTGAGACTGAGCAGCGCTTTGGATGGGTGACCACCCCACGCATAAAGCTGGTGGTATAGGCTGCTGCTGGGTTACATTGTCAGCAAAAGGGCAGCACAGGTTTCCCTCGCTTCGTGCAGGTTCGGTTCGTGCAATTTCGCGTAGATGCAACGAACCTATTTCTACCCAAAATTCGCAAAAGTATGCGGTTTAAATTCACCTATATGGGGCAACATATTGTGTGTGTGTGTGTATGCTGTGTGTACTGTACTTTGTTTGCTACTCGGCAGGCAGCTGTCTCCTCTTTTTGTGCACCATTTTATTGGATGCATCTACTCCCCGCATAAAGCGAGGAAAACCTGTATGACGTCGCATATCCGACTGCTGGGGACCGACGTCTAGGTGGATATGCGAAAAGGCTGGATTTGTGAAACGTATATACAAAATTACAGTTTACACCACGCAGAAATGCTGCACCAAGTATGGGCTGTTAATTAGTCAGGTGGGATGTCATGATGGTCCATTATGCGACCGTTACCTAACCCTGTGTATGGTGACCTGGTATCTGCAAGAGGCCTGGTGTTGAAAACCCGTGCTCTGATGTATCTTGTTCTGAGGAAAAATTGTTAATTATGAAAGTTATGCCTCACATTTTTCCAGGCTTACGCAACACCTTCACTGAATATATGGCAAAAATAATGGTTCATTTGAGTTAAGAGATCTGGGCTGGAATGGCACACTTGAGGGCCTTTTCAATGACACCCAATAACTATAACAAATGAAAGGGGTGCTGGGTATCATAAGGGAAAGTATAAATACCAATTCTATTGCAGCAGTGTTATCATCATGCCGATGATGAAATTAAAAACAATGTTGCTAATTTGTGTTCGCACTTCTGTAGATTTTCATTTTTTTGCATTGCGATAAACTTTGTGACTCAAATGGCAAAGCATTTTTTTATTTATGCTGCTAGTGACCATTGTTAGATGCCAAAGGCAAAGCCTTCCTCTCTCAGTAAGTTTTGTCATCTGTGGACTGTCAAATGGCGAATGCTTCATACCAAAAAAACCAGTACCGTTTATGTAGCGTAAATGTATTCACTAATTGAGATAAGGGTAAAGGTGCAGCCCACCCAATCGCTTCTCTTGCCACTGCTGGCAGAAGAGCCTCCGTTAGAGGCAGCTCTGGGGAGTTGCTCCGCGTGATATTTGTCCTACTCTTCTTTGCTAAGCGATCCCTTTTTGTGCGTTGTTTACACTACGTTTTTTTTTATTATGAATGCTGTTTTTATAATTCTTCAATAAAATGCTATCGTGTTCGAGGCTGTATCTGAATTATAATTACTATGGCAGTTTTAAATTCGTATTTTTGAGAGCTACAGTGTGGTATTTGATAATAATCTATATTTAACTGCTTTTTTATATATATAAATGCAAATTTTGATTTGCCAGCACATTTTTTTAAATTTCGATTATCGTTTATTATTTATTTATTTTACTGTGACTTGTTGCGTATGTCGGAGAAGCGGTGTTTTTTGTTCATGAAACCCGATTTAAGGGCTTCTTGGTTCAAAGGGTAATTCAAAATAAACTGAACTGAAAGATGTCTTATGTGCCACTACCAACACTTTTGCGATACCACACGCAATGTGCCGATCAATGAACTCTGATCGCTGCAGAAGATGGATAAGTTGTAGCTGTATTACTAAACTCGGACTTACAGCTGCTTAGAGGTCATCAACGGGAATACTGGAGCAGAGGAACAATACACATTCATGAATTGCACTGTAAAATGTAGCCGAGCCTAGTTTTTGCGGTTTTTTTTACATTCACTGGCTTAAAGTTTTCAAGAACGCATTAGTTGTGAATAATTTAAGCTAGTTTAATGTTCTACACTTATCATTTATATATGATTCATAACTTCTTGAAAATAATTTGTGGCACGAAATAAAAAAAATGCCGTAGTGAATAAAACGAATATTTTGTAGTAATATATTAGTGCACTGTACGGTGAGCCCATTTCCTTCCTGAGTTCACATCCCGACCCCAGCTACCATCAGTGGTGAGGTACATCTGAACTGGCTTTTGGCCCCCCTCACCAGCCCAAATTGACCAACATATGGTTGAATAAAATGAACTGAAAAATGTGGTACTGTATACAGTATAATAATAGAATTACTTTCAACCTTTTTCCAACCCTCCGTTGGATGAAGACACGCGGTGTAGGTCATGAGGGTTGTGTGACCACAATGGTCAGTGAAGGTTCTTGAAGGCGAGGCGAAGTAATGCTCAGAATCGGTTTAAATATCACTCGCCACCGATGATTGCTATGGCCGGGAATCGACTTAGGTCACCGTGTTCTGAGAAGTAAGATGCCACAGCACAGCGCCATTAATGTGGCACTGGACACTTTATGCAACTTTTTTAGTTTTAAGTCAGAATTTATACAAGCCCTTCAACTCCAAGAATCTGACCTTATATTACCTGGCTCGTGAACTGTAGAACATTCCATACTGGTTGAGTTAAGAGCTCGGAAAAAGGCACATTTCTTGAATAGCCTTGTTTCCATGCTGTGCTTGAGTGAGTGCTAAAGGCCGTGTAACAAGACTGCACTGTGCCCTGAGGCTATAAAGGGTGGGTGTGCAGCCAATGACAGGACTTAGTTAAATGAAGTGTGCTATAAAAGTAAACTGATGAAGCATAATATTATATACTCTGTTGCATTGCAGGATATTTATAAATCCCTGTATGACGAAAAATGCCACAAAAAAGATTGGTTGCACTTGCATACCATTAATCCACGTGGCGACTGTTAGGCGCCTGATTAATGACATTAAAACAGATTTGTCGGTGTGAGTTGAAATCAGCGGTATGGAGGTTGATGAGGAACAATAATGACAAGAATTAATCGTTTTAAACTTCTTTCACTGGGAAGTGACTGATTGTTAATATCGAAATGTTTTACCTGGCTTAGTCAATTCATACGCGTAATTTGTATGAAGAATTAACTGAAGACTTTGCTGAAATACTTTAACTGTGGTGGGATCTCACAGAAGGACGCAATAGCAAAGCGTGATGGCATGACTCAAAATTTCACGCGCCTAAAGTATGTTATATGAACAATATTTATACGCTACCTTAAACTATAACCTACGGCATTGTGCAATTACCGCATTTGTAAATGCATGTTTGTTTTGTAATTCAATGAACACATCATTTACTGATACGTTATGACAAATGGATTAAAAAGAACTGCATTACTGATTTGATTTTGTATTTCATGGCCACAGGCTCTTCCCACTGTGGCTTCTCTTAAACAGAACCAGACAACTGATTTTAATATTCTTGCTTTATTAAATTTTGTTTCTTTTGGTAATGCATTATGCCTTTGGAGAAAAATACTCGTAGTTTCTCTTTGTTTTTTTTTCGGTAAAGTCACGTATAAATCATAAATAATAAAATAACATAGAATAACATAATTATTATGTTATTTTATTATGTATTATTTATACCTGACTTTCCCGAAAAAAAACAAAGAGTAATTCCTGCAGTCACGAAAGCTTCAAACCAAGTCTTGATACTCGTAGTTTGTTGTGTCGTATTGTGCTGCGCCTCCAACACCCAGGCACATTACGCAAAATATGTTTACTGTGTCGGAATGGTACATTTGGTTGAATTGGGTGTGGTGTGCAGTTTTCATTTATTACCTTGACAAAGCCACTATTTTAATCGGCCAAATGTACACGATTTAGATAGATTCAATAAAGGAGCGAAATAAGTATAATAAGTCCGAATTAAATTAATTCCTCAAATTGTGGTGCGTGTTGCCAAACACATCGGCTGCTTAAGAACAAAGTGAAAAAGTATCGTGAAGGAGAATGCGAGCAAACTACAAATACCTGTTTCGAGCAACTTACGGAATATTGCACTAGCATAATCAAAATATATATTTATACTGAAGGAATCCGATTAGCTATAAAGCTCTTTATTCACAAACATCCAGTAGGGGCGGGTTAGAACGTTACAACAACAAGCAGTACAAAACATGATAATCGTGCAAAGTACAAGAAAGGAAAACAAATCACCCAAACATATACATATACAACTAGACCATCCCCATCCCACCAGGTAAAGGCCACTGACTTTGTCTCCACACTAGTTGGTTATTTTAAGATGTGGGAACATTTTTCATGAATTTTATCAAATAGGAATAGATTACTTTAGGAATGGAAATCATCATGACAATTAAAGAGCCCACCTAGTTCAATTAGATGTACTTGGCTCTCAGGAGTTTCTATTTTTAAATATAATTAATTTAGCATTGTTTTGAAACGAAATAAGTTATACCATTATCAAGAAAGTGTATGCGCAGGGTTGCTTTAAAATGTGAAAAAAATTCAAAGACACAATGTAATTTTTACTTTTTGTTCACGTGAAAACACACCTTCAATTGTAATAAATTCATAGCTTAACCGTTCTGCAACAACAAAAACAACAACGAAAAAATAGAATGTCTTTTTTTTACAATACGTCCAATCGGTATATCTTTAAAGGATGGTGCGGTGGTAAAAGCACGTTTTATTGTAAGCATCAGGTTAAAGGTTAAAATGTTATATGGCTCGCTTAAATCAAAATAAATAGGTTTCCTGATGATTTCTGTACCAGATACTTTAGAAGGCAGAAGCTTTGATTTATAACAACTAACCACAATGAGAGATGGTGTGACATGTAAAGGATAAATGATCATCCCATTGTTCTTACATATTTTTTATGTTATGTATGGCAACGTTATAGTTGTATGTACGCTTGATGTTCATTAACTAACAATTATATTGCTTGAAGCTACACACAATTATTAATTACAAGTGCCTATTAAATTCTTACAATCTGTGCCAAGAACATATTAGGATCTTGTAATTTTTGTTGTTAACAACGCATAAGCAAATTATAGCTCAGGTCAGTTAGTATAATAAACCTGCGAGACATATTAAGGATAATGTTAAATCATTTTTATAACCTAAGTAAGAAAATGTATGCATTTATTTTATCCTTATAAACTGCTGTCGTTAAAATTCCGCATATACGTTGATATGCCCAATACGCTGAAATGTTTTGGTTTTAAAAATCAGTTTCATCTGTGCACTTCACAAAATACAGGAATACTAAATACTACAATTATACATTGACATGTTGTTGACCCATTAATAATTACTTGACGGAATCAATATTTATCGCAAACATTCGAACCTCATGCCAGGAGGGAGACAGTTGGCTAAACACTTTTTTTTTAAACACTAAAACATTAATTCTAGATTTGAAGCTTTCGTGACTGCAAGGATTCATACTCTTTGGTTTTTTCGGTAAAGGCACGTAGGTAAAATAAAAATGAAATAATATAATAATGAAACAACTAAATTAAATCACGACGTTTCGGCGGCAACACAAGCTTCCGTCTTCAGGTGGAACAGTCACAGCAAATTGAGTTGTATCTGCGGTGACTGCTATATCGAGGAGGCGAAACGACATATTTCTGACCAAATTCGTGAACACAAATCAGATTTGAAACACGGCAGAACGAATTATTCGGCCGTAGCTGATCATTGTCTCAACACAGCGGGTTCTCATGATATAGTTTTCTCCGATGCCAAAGTAAAAGCAAACCTCCCGGTTATTACCAAAGATTTGTCCATGAAGCCATCCAGATATACAAACATAGACACAACTTCAACCGCGAAAATGGTTTTAAATTAAGCAACCACTGGAAAGATGTAATAAACCAAGTCAAAACTTTAGCTGCCTTATAAGTGCACAGCCTTTTTTCCATTTCCCTCGTGCAGTGAACCACCGCACCCCCCGAATCCTCAGCATAACAAAAAACGCATTAACTTAGCCTCGCACCTCATCATCATCCCCAGCCTGTTTCCTCCCCCCCCCCCCCCTTAACCTGCATATAAGCTCGGGTGTCTCAGAGCTCCTCACTTGATGCAGCTATCTTGCTGTGACTGTTCCACCTGAAGACGAGAGCTTGTGTTGCCTCCGAAACGTTGTGATTTAAGTTAGTTGTTTTATTATATTATTTTATTCTTCTTCTGGGTTCTTTAAGTATAGTCAGGTAGAATGGGAATAAAATAATAATAACATCATAAAATTCTCACAACGTTTCGGCCACAACATAAGTAGCCTTCCTCAGGTGAAGAAACAGGACTGTCCGGAAGACACCGCTTGAGTGAACACTGCCAAGCATGGACAGCGTCTTTTAAGCTCTGTTGGAGGAACAGAGTGCCTTGACAAAGGAGTTAACATATTAATTAGTATGTAACTGGGAGATTAGCATGATGTTGGTGTGAGGGATTAGCACCACGGAGAGCGACGAGCTATGTTCAGACGGACGAGGGGAGGGGGGAGAGGAGTTTACATATAAATTAGCATGTAACTGGGGGACTAGCATAATGTGGTGTGAGGGATTAGCAGCAGTTTACATATCAACAGTAAATTAGCATTAGCTTAAAAGACTTGTGTTGTGGCCGAAACGTCGTGAGAATTTTATTCTGTTATTATTATTATTTTTATTATTTTATTCCCATTCTATGTGACTTTACCGGAATAACTCAGAAGATGAATCCCTGCAGTCACGACAGCTTTAAATCGAAATTTATTTTAGTTTTATCTTACCTCCGTGACTTTACCGAAAAAACCAAAGAGTACTAAAACATTAATAATGCTCTCTGGGAATCAGCAGTGAAATACACGATCTGTATATGATTTTAAAAACGTTGTTAAAGTTGAACAATCCCTAAGTTGCAATAACTTAAAGGGCGGGCAATATTTGTCACACACTGCCATCTAATGCATGTTCATGGTAATTTACTTATTTTTAATGCGAGGGATTTTTTTCGTTGGTTTATATAGGTGCATTAGTTACATTTTACCAGGTTGTATGTGTGGGGTGATTTTGTGCAATTTGTCGCGCTTACGGTGGGAGGAAGAGTGCACACACGAATGAGCAAAAAGCCACTTTTTGGTCTGGTCTTGGGGCAGCTCATCATTAAAGCTGCAATGGAAGTGGGCATCTGATTTTTTATAAGCCTTCTGATTAGCATGCAGCGGCTATGTAGTTTTTTTTAACAATAACGTCTGGCATTGAATTGAACATCATAGCTAGTCATTTATGCACATATAATCATATCCCCCTTCAACCAACATTTCCCTAAGACCGCATGTTGTTTCGAAAAAATGTTCGTGAATATTTTTACCTCTGGCCGCTTCAATGACCAAACCGTTCTCACTGGATCACAGCGTTTAGCTGGAATTTGGTGACAGTGTCATGTTTTATTGTGATAAAGGTTTTGGGAATATTCTGCTCCACGTTGATAGCACTTCCCGGGCTGACATGCTATATGGAACCGTATTCGCGGTAAATATGTTTTTTTTCGTTAATTGTGCCTGTTGTGGTTGGCAATTGCCAAATTGGCGATATCTAAAACCAGGATGTGTTACGGTTTTAAAGGCGACGGTTGTGTTATTCCCGTGTCTGTGGCTACACATGGTGTGAAAGACGTTCAACATACATACATTCACCACCTCCAGAAATGCTATGAAATTCACAATTCAGGATCACGATTAAATTCAAGGATCATTTTGTTTCATATTCTTGGTTCTTTCGGTAAAGTCACATAGAAGGGAAACAATAAAATAATGAAATTATAAAACAATACAAAATCATTTTGTTTCTTTGTCCAATTATTACTTTCGCATTTATCACGTGTCAACATTTTTCATATTTTTGTATAATTTTGTTTAACTGCTAAGCAAAACTAAACTTTGTATTTTACCTGGTAAGGCCCACCTGAGCCATATAGCTCTTTTTCAGAACCGACATGGCCACAATGACAGCTCAACGAAGTGGCTTATCGTTTGGAAATTTATAGCAGCCAAATACTCTAATTGCATATTTATAAATGTGGAGTGAAAAATCGGAGGACCCGGAGAAAAATCCACGCAACCACAGGGAGAACATGCACACTCCAAATATACAGGCATCATGGTTGTGATCGAACCCACGATCTCCTCCATACCAGACGAGGCAGTTAACATCTCGTCACCGTAGCACCTTGCTCCATTAACCTACTTTAAAATGAGCGAAGAATCTGCTTTTAGATTGCCTGTGACAAAATCACCGTGAATGCACCCAATCTCATTTCATCTCAAAAGCTAAGAAGGGCTGAGACTGGAGAGCGCTTGGACGGATGACCGCCAGAGCAAACCAGGTTATGTAGGTGTGAGAATGTGGGCCAGGCGATGGCAGGAGAGCTCGATCCACGTATATATTGGCATTATTGGGTATGTCTATGGATTGAATCTATCTGTGCAGAGATTTGAGAGGTACTCCTCATGTGTTTATTCCAAACGCTCATTAATGGTCTTGGCCAAATATCCCAATGCAGTTATTGCGACTCAGTGAGGCTTTCATGGGTAAACAATAATTATTATTTTTATTTGAACACAAAGCAGACCTGAAACACGGTAGGACCAACACCTCGGCCGTGGCAGATCACTGTTATAATTCAGTAGGTTCACATGACATTGACTTCTCCAAGACAGAGGTTCTTTGCAAGCCATCTGGCTACCATGAGAGATTCGTTCATGAGGCTATCCACATATACAAACACAGAGACAATTTCAACCGAGAAGATGGATTCTGGCTTAGCAATCATTGGAAGGATTTGATAAACCATTTCGGGTCTTAATTGATTGATCACGCTTAAGGTGGCTTTCAGACCGCATCCATAATTTTTCGTCTCCCCCCTCCTCTTTTCCGAACATAGATGGACTCGTCCATCTGAACAAACAGTCAAATCGCTCTCTGTGGTGCTAACGTTAAAAAACGCCACTTTTTTCAAATTTTCTTGCTGTGGTTTTCACACCTGGTGATGATTGCTTGTGTTGCAGTCGAAACGTCGTGAGAATTTTATTGGTTTTTTATTGTTTCCCTTCTACGTGACTTTACCGAAAGAACCAATAATTATTATTATAATAATTTGCAAAGTCAAATATCTCTTCCAAATATTTCTTCCATCTCTTCCAAGAGTCACGATTCAATGCGTGTATTAATCAGTGTTATTGCTGAATTATCAATATGCTCGGATCATTGTTATTAGCATAATCAGCCATGGACTATCCACTGCTGGATGAAAGTCTCCCCAAGCTGTCCCCATATCTCAGTCTCTTGATGCAACAATCCATGTATCTCCTGCACACGAACTGATCTCATCTCTGTGCTAAACCCCTCTTGGATGTGTTACTTATTTTGGCTGCGAGAATGGGTTCATAAAACAATGTGTGCATTTTGTTAATACATCAATCTTTGCAACAAATTATTACATTTTCTTCTACAAGTTTTGTGTTCGCTTCATGTTCTTGAACAACAAAACATACATCACACACACACGTGACAGCTGCCATTATTCACATACGCAGCCAAATTGATCAAACGTGACGCTTATATAGTTCACGCTTACAAACCATGCATTAAAACATTATTGCAGGTACACTAAGGGATTAAGTTATTGACACACTTAAATGTGAGTTAGATGTAAAGATTGATTCCCTTGTCAGAAATTGATTGCTTTTAAATGTTACATTAAATCGAAATTATATATTCAGAGTTAACAGTATCACATAGAGCTTATAAACACTTGGTTGGATAGTGTTGTGGTCGGCATCCTTGCCATGGTATCATTTTTGAAGTATCTTATTCTTTCAATGCGAGAGATACTGTATGTTTCGGTATACGTACCAGTTGCAGAGGGAGTGGTTAGTGCGCTGCCCTATGAACCCAGCGATCTAAGTTCGATATCCAACCGTGGCTATCATCAGTGTGGGTGATATCTGAGCCGGTCCTGGGAAGGGCTGAACAATTAATCGATTTCAAATCGAAATTGCAATTTGAAACAATGCGATTAGCAAATCGCAAAGGCTGCGAATTTTTGCGATTTGAAAAGTTCTATTACTTGCTTATTGTAATAGTTTTATTTTTTTTATTATTATAACTTTACTTAACAATTGTTCTATGTTTGATTGTTCTATACTCTTTGGTCTTTAAATATATTTACAAGTAAATAACCTCTTGTTGTAACAGCTCTCTCGCTGGTTCAGCAGTTCCACTGCTGGATTATTTTTTTCCACCTGTGTTGTGATCGAAACGTCGTGATATATTATTTTTGTTTCATTTTATTTTTCTACCTACGTGACTTTACCGAAAGAGCCAAAGAGTATGGATTCCTGCAGTCACGAAAGCTTCAAATCAAGATTTATTGCTCTATTTCAATTAAAACATTTTAATAAATAATGTTGGAAGCAATTAATATATTTTAAGTTCTCATCCTTGCATTAGAAATTTAGAATATATAGAACAGTTACTATTTTGATGGTATCATGTACTAATGCTCCATCACATGTTTTAAATCTATTACACAGTGAATATTGAACTGAAGCTTGACTTAAAAAAAATTGAATCGCAAATCAAATTGCAATCGCAATATCTGTCAGAAAGATCACAATTAGATATTTTCCCAAAATCATTCAGCCCTAGTCCTGGGCATGCCTCATTTATCCCACGCTGACCAGCGTGGGGAGACAAAGCGTTGGAAGAGAACCACCTGAAGACCCAATCAAAACATCACCTTGCCATACATAGCAGGGGTCACCAAAATATTCCAAAATCATGAGCAAACACAAGATCCAGGTTCGATTCAACACACTACATACAATTCGTGATCTGATCCCATCTGTGAAGGATGTGATCCCTGACATGCAATACCCCGGTGTTTACAAACTAAGTTGTGCCTGCAGCAGTAGTTACATTGGAGAAACCAAGCAACATGTCTCAGACCGTGTTCGTGAACACAAAGGGGATCTGAAACACGGTAGGACTAATACCTCTGCCGTGGCTGATCATTGTTTTAATGCTGTGGGCACACATGAAATTGATTTCTCCAAGACGAAGGTACTATGCAAACCCACTGGCTATCAACAAAGATTTATTCATGAAGCCATCCAGATAAATAAACACAGACATAATTTCAAACGAGAAGATGGGTACAAACTGAGCAATCATTGCAAGGATGTTATTAACCAGATAAAGTAATAACTGGCTGTGATGCTTCCATCCTACCTGCCGATGTTAACAGTTATTTCCGACTCTCTGAGTTACATTACCTTGTTAAATGTCTTTACATTAACAGGCTAAATGTCTCACTAACATAGCCGCTGCTTCCCTTTTCCTCGATGTGGCGGTGGCTCTTGTTGTTTAATAGGTTGAATGTGTCTCATTAACACAGCCGCAGCTGCGGGAGCCGTCTCACATTGACATGCTCATCTCTTATCTCTAGCAATACCATGGCTTCTTCAGCACCGTAGTCGTGGGGTTACATTAACAGATTGACATGCTAATCTCCAGCAATACAGTGGGCGAGGTATATTACTTGTAAATTCCATCTCTAGCCCCGCCCACATACCCTTGGGTTGTACCCATCTCACACCTATATAACCTCTTGCTGCAGTAGTTATCTCGCTATATTTCTCCTGCCTCAGCAGCTCGCCTGCTGTATTCTTTCACCTGAAGACGATTGCTTGTGTTCTATCTAAGTGCCTTTTTTCCGAAAGACCCAAAGAGTACGTTTTTAGATAGTTATTTTTTGTATTCGCTACAGTGTGACTGAAGTAAACCAGATTTTTTTTCATAGTAAAGTGAATTACCAAATGAAACAATTTCAAACTTAAGTCTCAAGTGCTGAAACCATGGTGTAAGTTTCATATTTGAAATTCATGCTGAACTTCCTTCGCACCATACATAGCCAAACGTGCTAATCGGAGGTGATATGACCCCACACCGAGAGAAAAACAAATGAAAACACCTCGTATGTCATAACAATATGTTGAACTTAGAGGGGTTTTTGATTTGAAGGAATCCATACTCTTTGGTTCTTTCGGTAAAGTCACGTAGGTAAAAAATAAAATAAATCACGACGTTTTCGGGCGTCCAGCGTGCTTTCCCACCTGATGACGGACGCTTGTGTTGCGCCCGAAACGTCGTGATTTATTTAATTTTATACCTACGTGACTTTACCGAAAGGACCAAAGAGTAAGAGGGGTTTTTTTTCCAATTGGCAATTTTACAAGGAACTGTTTGTCGTATGGTAGATGACATCACAATATAATACCGTCGTGATAATTTACAGCCCATTGTCAAACCACTGCTGGATGAAGGCCTATCCATGCCTTGCCTGTCAAGGGCATTGCTAGACCATTGTACAGTAACGTCTATAGTGCAGTTTAACACGTAGGCTTTCGCGACCAATACAATTCATGATGCCATTAACCCACCACCCACCCGACACAGCCAACTAGTAAGGTTTGTCGCGTGAACAAAACGTGCCAATTCGCGATTACTTCGGCACATCGGTGGGATGGTGAGTTAATCCACAACATGTGCAATTGTGCTGAAGTAACGGCTAATTGGCATGTTTTGTTCATTTAACAAACCTTATTAGTTGGCCGTGTCGGGTGGTGCTGGTTTAACGACACATTTACGCGATCTAACCCAAACGCCTTTATTATATCTGTTGAGCACATTTAAATCTCTGCATCAGTCTAAGTCTGGGGACCAATGGTAACGTGAACGTTTGGAGGTGCAAAAGTGTCGTTTCAGCAATTAATATTGATTCTCTGAGCTCGTGATACACGCGTGAAATTCCATGTGTAGGAATAGATTCGTTCCACGTATACACAGCGTGTTCCATGTGATGTGTGATAGATTTAGCGTAGTGTAAAAAGGAAAACTTTTAATCAAATAGAAACGCTTAATGACAATTCATTGTATGTAGAATACTGCCCTCTGCTGGACGAATCCAGACGCTCACATTATTTTCACGTACACGACTTCACTGCTGACATTGCTTATGCAGGGGCAACTCTCTTTACCCATGGTGATGCGGGGGACTGATATCCCAGAACCTGCTATTTGCAGGGTTACTGCACTCATCCGTGGGTTTAAAAACCCTGGATAATTGGAAGGATAGGGCTTACCCAAAAGCCTATTCGGGTAATAAAAGGCACAGGTAATAGGTTTACGGATAAGGCCAATTCTCCTATTTCAGGCTTTTGTTGACCAGATTATTTATTTTTAAAATTAGTTTGTATGATTTATGTATTTGACGTAATTTACTCATTTACAACAGTGAATATAAATTAGTTACATTTCAAATCTTAAAATTTCAAGAGAAGTAACATATCAATCGTGTTCAATCTGCATAGCACTTGCAATTGCATATAGATAAGTAAAATGGACAACGACAAAGCAAATGGAGCTAAACATAACGTATGCACAAAATAGAATGTCGACATGCATGCCCCTGGAATTACAATGAGAGACAGACACAGAAACATGTGGATATGAGAACAAATGCCAATTAGCGACGGCATATTGACTCTTGGGGAAAGTAATAAGTGGATTTGGGGAGGACATTTTGCTATATTGGAGGATAGCGGGTGGTCCAGAATATTTAATGGAGTGGCAGCCACAGGAGAGAACGTACCCGAGTGGAAGGACTACTGAGGAGATGGAGTTACGATATTAGCTCGTGTGCAGGAGCTCGATGGATTATTTAATCGCAGGACCATGAGGGATTGGTAATGACGCAGTGAATAGAGTGTGGTTGATGATGACGATGACCTGCGCCTCTGATAAGCAACGTATGGTGCAAATGAAGTTCAACGTGCATACACACCACATTTAGGTTTAAATGTTATCTTACCCTGTAAATAATTTAAGTTCGTTTTGCAAGTCATTAAATGAAGATTTAAAGTTCATAAACTATTAAATATCTGTAATAGTTTTAAGTTTAAGTTCAAAAGAATGCTCATAATTCAATGCCTGTCTCTGGAAGTTGTAATGTGTTTAAAATTCTCACCATGGTGGGGCTCAATACTATATCAACCTTTGCAATTTTGATTTAAAGCTTTCGTGACTGCACGGATTCATATTCTTGGTTCTTTCGGTAAAGTCACGTAGAAGGGAAACAATAAAATAATACAAATATAAAACAATTATTGTTTTATCTTTTTTATTTTATTGTTTCCCTTCTACGTGACTTTACCGAAAAAAACACGAATATAAACCTTTGTAATGTTATTGCTTTTTAACTTGCGTAGAAAGCCACGTGGAAAGTCATTTATTCACCGAGAAGCGTGAAGATTTGGAGTAGAACAACCAAACCACGTCAAACACGCCACTTGAGCTGTTTTCAAATGTGCAATCACGCGATTTGTCGCTAGAGGGTGGACTACACTTAGGAATAAAAATAATCTGCAGAAGTATGCAGACACCGAATCTGTGCCAAAAGGACTGAGGCAACAAGGCTTTAATGAGCAATGCAAAGCATATGAATAAAACAGACCTAGAGCTTTAAATGGCAGAGGTGCGAATTCTGAGATGGATGTTGGGAATATTCGTCGATGAATGGAGGAATTAAGAAGTTGGTGACAGCATAGCTACTCATTAATGTGACGTTAATGGGCTTGGCACGTTGTTGGGAAGCGGCAAACAACATGCAATTAGAATAACCTGTGGAGATGCTCTCAGTGAGAGAGAAGGTGTGCGGTGGAAACATATCTGAGGACAGGGAATGTAATGAGAGAAGAGGCTCAAAAGTACATGGAGAAAGAACTTTCGAACCGCTGATCACATGCAAAAATGAGACTTTCAGCTGAAAAGAACATGACATACGTAAAATAAATTTAATTTTAAGGTATCTCTTTCAGCTTGTCTTCCTTTGAATAATATTTCATGTATGCACGTGGCTTTATTATTATTATTTACATCTCTAATATACCAAAAACCTATACAATTGTAAATATTCACACCTGGCAAATGGCAGTTAAAAATCCTGAGCACATTTATGATTGGGTAGCTGGGGAACATGAGCTATAGATGTAAGTAAAATTACGGCAACATTTTCCACTTCAAAGTTGATTTTAATTGAATAATTCAAGTTTAAATGTCATGCCAATATTAATTGTGCTTTGGCTGATGTAGTATTGTAGTTATGTCTTTAGATAATTGTCTATGATTCCATTTCCTAGCAATTACATGCACACACTTTTTATGTTGTGTATTCTTTTGTTAACATTAATCCAATTCATATTCTTAGCTCTTTCGGTAAAGTCACGTTATATATCTTTTATTATTTTATTGTTTCCCTTCAACGTGACTTTTACCGAAAGAGCTAAGAATATTAATTACTGCAGTCACGAAAGCTTTAAATCAAAATTAATCCAATTATATATTTGAGAAGTTTGCTATAAAAAAACAGCTAAAGTTGTTAGAAATGTATTAATAATTTAATTGCGTGAAGAATTTCATTAATACATATCAGTAAAGTAAATCTGTACAATCTGTATAAGTAATATAGATCGTGACGACGTGGGGAGCACTCGATGAAATTATCATTGACGATGATGATGATGATAACATGTATATCTTAATATGGAATATTTTAGCCCGTAGCTAATGAATAGAACAAGTAATGAAGCATATATATAACATACAGTGAGGGAAAAAAGTATTTGATCCCTTGCTGATTTTGTACGTTTGCCCACTGACAAAGAAATTATCAGTCTATCATTTTAATGGTACGTTTATTGGAAAAGTGAGAGACAGAATAACAACAACAAAATCCATAAAAATGCATGTCAAAAATGTTATAAATTGATTTGCATTTTAATGAGGGAAATAAGTATTTGATCCCCTCTCAATCAGAAAGATTTCTGGCTCCCAGGTGTTTTTTATACAGGTAACGAGCTGAGATTAGGAGCACACTCTTAAGGGAGTGCTCCTAATCTCAGCTTGTTACCTGTATAAAAGCGCATGTCCACAGAAGCAATCAATCAATCAGATTCCAAACTCTCCACCATGGCCAAGACCAAAGAGCTCTCCAAGAATGCCAGGGACAAGATTGTAGACCTACACAAGGCTGGAATGGGCTACAAGACCATTGCTAAGCAGCTTGGTGAGAAGGTGACAACAGTTGGCGATTATTCGCAAATGGAAGAAACACAAAAGAACTGTCAATCTCCCTCGGCCTGGGGCTCCATGCAAGATCTCACCTCGTGGAGTTGCAATGATCATGAGAACGGTGAGGAATCAGCCCAGAACTACACGGGAGGATCTTGTCAATAATCTCAAGGCAGCTGGGACCATAGTCACCAAGAAAACAATTGGTAACACACTACGCCGTGAAGGACTGAAATCCTGCAGCGCCCGCAAGGTCCCCATGCTCAAGAAAGCACATATACATGCCCGTCTGAAGTTTGCCAATGAACATCTTAATGATTCAGAGGACAACTGGGTGAAAGTGTTGTGGTCAGATGAGACCAAAATGGAGCTCTTTGGCATCAACTCAACTCGCCGTGTTTGGAGAAGGAATGCTGCCTATGACCCCAAGAACACCATCCCCACCGTCAAACATGGAGGTGGAAACATTATGCTTTAGGGGTGTTTTTTTCTGCCAAGGGGACAGGACAACTTCACCACATCAAAGGGACGATGGACGGGGCCATGTACCGTCAAATCTTGGGTGAGAACCTCCTTCCCTTAGCCAGGGCATTGAAAATGGGTCGTGGATGGGTATTCCAGCATGACAATGACCCAAAACACACGGCCAAGGCAACAAAGGAGTGGCTCAAGAACAAGCACATTAAGGTCCTGGAGTGGCCTAGCCTGTCTCCAGACCTTAATCCCATTGAAAATCTGTGGAGGGAGCTGAAGGTTCGAGTTGCCAAACGTCAGCCTCGAAACCTTAATGACTTGGAGAAGATCTGCAAAGAGGAGTGGGACAAAATCCCTCCTGAGATTTGTGCAAACCTGGTGGCCAACTACAAGAAACGTCTGACCTCTGTGATTGCCAACAAGGGTTTTGCCACCAAGTACTAAGTCATGTTTTGCAGAGGGGTCAAATAATTATTTCCCTCATTAAAATGCAAATCAATTTATAACATTTTTGACATGCGTTTTTTTGGATTTTGTTGTTATTCTGTCTCTCACTGTTCAAATAAACCTACCATTAAAATTATAGACTGATCATTTCTTTGTCAGTGGGCAAACGTACAAAATCAGCAGGGGATCAAATACTTTTTTCCCTCACTGTATACACGGTCTGCACGGCTCGCCACCATTCTCTTGCTGTCTGGGGATACGATTTCAGCAAATTGATTTTCTACGTTGATCGGCTGGAGACAGCCAGTAAGGGCTGCAATACTTATTTCATTTAACAGTGGTGTTCTGTCCCACGGCAGATATGGGGGTGTGTTTATACAGGAACTTCCTGATATGATGGTGTTGAGTTTGGTGACGTGACCATGAAGTTATGAGATGAGTTAAGGGTCTCGAAGCCACGAGACAAGGCAGGGGTGACATAGAGTACAAAATAGAGGCACAATTAGCGTCTCAGTGAAGACGGATGCATCTGTTTATTGTGGGACTTTAAGAAGCATTGTCTGTAAGTTTGTTTATGTTCTTATAATACTGGGAATGCTGTTATAATGTTAGGATTGCCGTTATAATGCTGTAAATGCCTTTATAATGGCTGTGAAATTGGCGTGATAAATATGAGGCCTAGTTAACAACGAAGCCTGCCACTTGCATTATTGTGAAAGTTATTTGTAGTTGGATAAGTCGAGCCAGACTTGTGTCCATGTATCTTTAATGCGCTCTTGAGAGCAAGAATGAAGAAGTATCTCATCCACAGTTCAGTGTTATGTGCAGCAGTGCTGTACATTTGGGCTGCAATATGGTGATTACACAAAGTGACCTTATTTAACACAGTAGCTTATTCTCTTGTTGTATAGCTATTCAGTGCTAATGTAGGTGCCTGGTCCATCCAGGACCTATTATTGAGATTCATGTTACCTAAGACAATGTTATGATGCTGCAGTGTTCATTCATTGCAAGTATTAACAGATGCTGTATTTTGTACTGTTTTTCCATCAGTTTTATCTCGTTTTATTCATTAAATACGTCGGAGTCGGATGTTCACCCTGGCTCTGAAAGTTTATTGAATGCGAGGTTAAATACTCGGATATTGGTGCAACGCAGCGCACTGCGAGGCCGAGACAACTCGTGCAAGACGATTGTGTTTACACCAAAAGGATAGTGGCTCCACTCGCTGAATGTCACACCCCTTGTGGTGGATTGGTGGCCAGTTTTGCAGAGATTCGGCCCAGTTTTTGTTGTTGTCGCAAATTGCTTTTTGATGAGCGGCAGTTTCTACACGGTAAAGGAAACACACCAAGCAATCGTATGTCTTGTTCCGAGCAGGGAACACATCCGGCTTCACCGCCAGGTGTCAGTATGACGCCACTAACACCAGGCCCCCTGAAGAAAATGGAGGAGGGGGGGGCACACTGCACGTTAGAAAACAAATCTGCAATATTTGAGCTTTATTTGATTTGTTACACAGGACTATCCGGTTTTTATCCACTTTCCCGGCTATTTTACAAGGGAGTTCCGCGATGCGGCTGCAGTACAATTCTTGATCATTGAATTGTTCATTTTGAAAAAATATATATCACGTAATTTTTCATGGGTCATTTTTTTCTTTCACATTTTATTTCCTAATAAAACATTTGAAGGTGTTAACAATCTATGTAGCTGTTATCCAGCAAAGTGGTGCTTTGCTAAATGATGTTTGGTATAATTTATGGCTCTGTGCTTACTTGACATCACCATTTTCATAGTTGATTTAATGATCAATTGAGAAACTTCATTTTTGACTTTCTGGATTTTAAAGTTGAAATTACTAAACTACTTATGGTAGGCTTATGTTGAGTGAAGAACTGTTAAGTATCTGTTTATATTCACACTGGAATTACAACAAAGCACAAACATGCAATAAAACTGTTAAATTCAATAATTATGGGAAACTGATATGGTAATCGTCATATTGTGAAATTTGATACATATGACAGTGGAAAAAAAATTGTGACAATCTTTACACTTGCACAAAATGGGTAATTTATATGAATGTTGTCACTCGTTGCAGAAACTCAGGAAATACTTGGGTGATAAAAACAATCACAACATAATTCAATGCAAACTGGATGAGCGACATGCGTGTCAATTACTCGGCTATTTGCCCCAAAGTTGAGATGCATATCTCCGTTACACCCCTACATACTGTCATAATCGTCATCCACATTAGCCAGGAATTATCCTCTTCTGGATGAAGCCATCCCCACATCGTCATCCTCAATTATTGTCTTCCAATGCCACAATCCATCTCACTTCTTCACGTGAGCTAATCTCATAATACCATCTTCTCAGTGGACACCCTGTCACCAATCTCGTCCATTGGCCATCGTTGTTTCTGGTGATGTATCCTACCCAAGCTCACACTCATCTCTAATTTGCATTGCTTCTCTGATCCATGTGTTGCTCTGTGTCTGTTAAGTATTATTCCACGTCTGAAACTCTCCATACATTTTTGAATAACTACGGTATTGAAATCTTGTTCAATTTCCTTTATTTCTGATCCAAATGTCAAACAAGTAAAATGCACTGACTGAAAACTTTCTTCTTTGGCACACTGGTATGTTGCTTTTCATTTTCAAATACAATTTTCGAAAAGCACTCGTTCCTGCTTTCACTTATATCTTCATTTCATTATTTTCAATCCCATCCACCTCCAAAATTATTTTCTTTTGTAAAGTCAACTTCTTGTCCATTACTTTTCTTTAGGAGATATTGTACGGTATTTATCTTTAGCCCAACTTAAAAAGAGTTAGTTGTTAAGTTGGTTGTTATTCCTGTAATTGGCTGCCCACCACCAACACTGCCATGTAAACAATAGGCAGTACTTAACTGGATCAGCACAAACCACGGAAGACGCAGTGCGACTGCGGTTATGAACACCAAACCATGAATCATATGACTTTGCACTGCCCCAAATATAGATTTGAAGATGGTGTATCTGATATTCAACAACTTTCAGACAAAGCAATCGAATGGCTACAACACTTCAAACTGAATTTCTAACAGTTGCTGTTCATTGGTCATATGAAAAAATTATAATTGGCTGTTATAATGACTGTCAGAAAATCTGAGATTGTTTATTATGATTGTTTTATCTTAATGGTTATGGCTTTATTTCTCCAATACAATAAAAAACGAATATATTTATATATTTCTGAAAGTCACTCTCCATAGCCTCAGTAGAATTGTATTTTCTGAACCTGCCCACTTTCCAATTTGTTATTCTGTTACTTTTTACATGCAATTTCATTACAGTATAGCCATTCTACCTTGATAAAATGGGTTTGGAAATTTCTATAGGTTATTATTTATTTAGGCCTTGGTTTGTTTGAGTCTGGATGATTGCATCAGTTTCCACTGGATCAAATGCATTTGTATAGTCTATGGAAGCCAGGCATAATGGTGTTTTATATTCAGTTTACTAAAATGTTACGTTTTTCTAAATAATGTATATACGTACGTTAATAATGGGTTTTTAATTATTCAAATGAGTTGTATATCCCTTTTTGGAAAGAAGAATGATGGAGGCGTCATTCCTTGACTGATCTTTCAGGTAATTTAGTAAACATTAAGTAAATAGGTCGGATAATATTGAGCGTTTGGCTGGTCCCTATGACATACAAAAGTATTCAGTCTCATTCAGGAGCTTTCGTTTGTGTCATACTTCATACATACCAGGTCCCTTTTAATATAATTTTGGGTTGTGAATTTTTATGGCAAATGTTTAATTTGATCCCATCGTGTTCATGAAAACAGCTAAATACCAAATATTTAGTCATGTAATTAAAGTTTTTCAGAACTTATTCAATTGAGTACGTATTACTTTGCTCAATAAACTTGTATTTTGCATGAAATATTATTTATTGGTTCACATTAAATATGGTTGTGTTTGGGGAGTCTAGATATAGCTTATATAATCATGGGATTAATGTCAACAACTGGGAGCAGTTCACAGCATCCCAGGGTAAATAAAATGTTAGTGTCACTTTCTCATCCAATTTTAATTAACATTAAATGCCCTTAAATTGCTGTCACCTATGATATTTAGTTAAGTAAAATAGCCTTTGGCAGATATTGATTGTCTTATCAAAATATAAATGTGTACACAAGCTCTGGATTACAATATCAATCTTAATCTTAGTTATCATTCTACATTTGTAATAAGTTCGTTTTCATATTTTCATGCTTAAAAAAAAACATTTATAGAATAATTAGCAATGTCACTACCACCGTGTTATTGACTATTTGCAAATATAAAATAACGTTTACAGAATCATGTATTACAGTTATGTTTCTAAAAGTCATTAGTAGTTTGTTTTCAATTAGGGCACACACGTGAATCGTAGAAGCAACGTCTACTGTCACTACGGAATACTAATGCACATGTCACTTTTTATTAGAGTCAATATTTTATAGAACATTCTCTGTGAAAATTTGAAAATAATTCATATTGACATCATTGAATTATGTCATCACCCCATTGTTATTTCATGCACAGTAATACAATACATACAAAATTTGCAAAGTATTATTTTAATGTAGAATTTGCGCCAAACATATTTAAATAATTATTGATGATTAAATATTAACACTTTACAATTTAACATTGCAATAATTAAAACAGTATTTCATTCCAAATACTTTGGAGTTACCATTGCTGCATGCGGGTAAATGCTAGTTTGTCAATCTATCATATATTAGGATAATGCAGAAAATGAACATCACAGTTATACCAAAGGGGTCACTGAAATCATATAAAATACATAGAACCCCTCTTAACGACGGTACTTGGTTCCACGAAACTGGTCGTTAAGTGATATGGTCGTTAAGCTAGTATAGGAAATACATGTTAAAGGCTTAATCCATTCTGATAGCATCAGAAGTTACCCTTTTTCACCCAACAAACGTAGTTTATAATATTGAAACAATGGATATTCATACATAAAGATACCAACAAGATTATAAACACATAATAAAAAAAACATGGTTAAACAATGCAATCATTCATATTTACTGTAGCTACTACAACAGCCCGTCGTTAGCAGGGGAATAGTGGGTAAGCGAACACATTGGGCTCTTTGGAGGTACTATACACTATACAGTACACACTGGGCTCTATGGAGGCCCGTCGTTAGTGATTAGTCGTTAACAGGGGTGGTCATTAAGAGGGGTATACTATGAATGTATCCTGTATATCTGAGAATAGTTGCAGAGGGTTAGGTTCAGCCGTGCATTTGCTTGCTCACACCGCAAACTATCAAGAAGGGCCCCCCCTCTCTAGAGGACGCCCCGGAGAACCTCACTCTTGGTTGGTATTCGGTATACTCTTATAGGCCTATCTCTTTTTTGGCCTATCTCTTCCATGCTGGAGAAGATATCTTGGAAGGGTATGGAGTATACCCACACTTTACTCCACCATATGCGACCTGCCGATGGACTCGCTGTGGTGTATATTCATTTATACCGCTGTGTTAACAGACACGTGACAGGGGGGCTGAAGTGGGGGGAGGGGATTTAATAATCTTACCCTAATCTTTCTAAACCCTGATGGTTTAGTTAAAATGATAAAGGAGATATCAAGGTATTAGCAAAAGCACAAGTGAAAGTAAATTGTTACTGTGCGCTGAAAGAATGGACTCTGCTTATTTTAACGTCATTAAATGTTTAACGTCATTAAATGTTTAATGTTTGAGCTGAAAGCAGTTTTAATTTCAAGTCTTAATGTGCTGGTGATGTCATAAATATTCACTTACTCAAATAACAAAGAAGCAATTTAATGTAAATTTTGCTCAAACTGAGCATTCAGAAAGACCAACGGACAAACGTGCAATTTGTTGTACTAACGTGAGGACTTGCTGCATAAATAAATCAATATTAACACAGTAACACTTCCTATAACACATTATTTTTTATTCTGTTGTCGAGTGGTTATAGTTTTCCTGTAAGAAATAATACAACTGCCAATCTTTGCTTCAAGCCCCCAGCGAAAGAACAGTTGGTATGCAATTACTTTTTAAGCACCGGGATGCAATGCCAGCTGTTATTTGATCAGTGGCCTGGCTGAACTAGTGACATGCTCTTCACAAAGCTCACACTACTATACTGCCAGCCCCTTGGGCACTTTTACGTAATAATGCTTATAGATAATTTCATCTCTCTCTCTCTCTCTCACTCCATTTCTGTCTCCCCTCTTTCCACTCTCTCACTTCTTATGCCTATCCCCAGGCAACTGTCCGACCCACTTGGGACTGTTTGCAATGTGCGGACATGGAATTTGACTTTTAAACTGTGAACTTTACTGCCAAGTTTATACACTTGCGCATTCTTGTAAAATCTTCTCTACTTTGCCCTCATTAAACATGTCATATGTAAAGAGCATGCGTGGTAAAGCAACATTTTCCGAAGGTCATTTATTGCAATGTATCTGAAAGTAAATGTATCTCTTTTATCGGTGCTTTCACCTATGCGTATAGGTCATTATGACATAGATTTGAAGCTTTCATGCGTGCAGGAATCCATACTCTTTGGTGCTTTCGGTAAAGTCACGTAGGTATAAAATTAAAATAAAATAAATCACGATGTTTCGATTGCAACACAAGCAATCATCAGGTGGGAAAACCACGGCAAGAAATATTTTTTTGATGAAGTGGGAGAGAGATGCCGTGGTAAGAGGTTATATAGGTAAGAAAGAGGGGAGGTGCAAGGGGGGAGAGAGGGGGGGGGGTAGGGGGAGGGGATTGCTGCGTGGACGCTCGGAGAGGGAGGTGAAGCTGTATGGGGGGGGGGAAGTGGACGGGGCTAGAAGTGGGAGGCCGAGAGCGCTGGGTATGCGGGGGGGAAGTTAACTCTGAAAAATAGACTAGTACCCGGCAGATATGATAGACAACAACCATAAAGCAGTTAGGGTTTTACCTCGTTAATAACATCCTTCCAATGATTGCTCAATTTGTATCCATTTTCGCGGTTGAAGTTATGTCTATGTTTATATATCTGGATGGCTTCATGAACAAACCTATGATAGTAGCCCGAAGATTTGCAGAGTACCTTGATCTCGGAAAACAATATCACGTGAGCCCACAGCGTTATTTTATTTTATGCCTACGTGACTTTACCGAAAGAACCAAAAATTATAGTTAAGCTTTTGGATTTATTTGTAACTCCAGGAAAGTAAATATTGTTTAAAATCGAAAAACATTGTGTTCTGTACTTTCACTATAAACGCAATAACCTATTATGTCGTGGAGCAATTGTGAGGCTGTATCAACTGTACACTGGACTGATAATATAATTATACAATTGTTATGTACAGTGAGGGAAAAAAGTATTTGATCCCCTGCTGATTTTGTACGTTTGCCCACTGACAAAGAAATGACCAGTTTATAATTGTAATGGTAGGTTTATTTGAACAGTGAGAGACAGAATAACAACAACAAAATCCAGAAATACGCATGTCAAAAATGTTATAAATTGATTTGCATTTTAATGAGGGAAATAAGTATTTGACCCCCTCTCAATCAGAAAGATTTCTGGCTCCCAAGTGTCTTTTATACAGGTAACGAGCTGAGATTAGGAGCACACTCTTAAAGGGAGTGCTCCTAATCTCAGCTTGTTACCTGTATAAAAGTGTATGTCCACAGAAGCAATCAATCAATCAGATTCCAAACTCTCCACCATGGCCAAAACCAAAGAGCTCTCCAAGGATGTCAGGGACAAGATTGTAGACCTACACAAGGCTGGAATGGGCTACAAGACCATTGCCAAGCAGCTTGGTGAGAAGGTGACAACAGTTGGCGATTATTCGCAAATGGAAGAAACACAAAAGAACTGTCAATCTCCCTCGGCCTGGGGCTCCTTGCAAGATCTCACCTCGTGGAGTTGCAATGATCATGAGAACGATGAGGAATCAGCCCAGAACTACACGGGAGGATCTTGTCAATGATCTCAAGGCAGCTGGGACCATAGTTACCAAGAACACAATTGGTAACACACTACGCCGTGAAGGACTGAAATCCTGCAGCGCCCGCAAGGTCCCCCTGCTCAAGAAAGCATATATACATTCCAGTCTTAAGTTTGCCAATGAACATCTGAATGATTCAGAGGACAACTGGGTGAAAGTGTTCTGGTCAAATGAGACCAAAATGGAGCTCATCTGACCAGAAATGCTGCCTGTGACCCCAAGAACACCATCCCCACCGTCAAACATGGAGGTGGAAACATTATGCTTTGGGGGTGTTTTTTCTGCTAAGGGGACAGGACAACTTCACCGCATCAAAGGGACGATGGACGGGCCATGTACCGTCAAATCTTGGGTGAGAACTTCCTTCCCTCAGCCAGGGCATTGAAAATGGGTCGTGGATGGGTATTCCAGCATGACAATGACCCAAAACACACGGCCAAGGCAACAAAGGAGTGGCTCAAGAAGAAGCACATTAAGGTCCTGGAGTGGCCTAGCCAGTCTCCAGACCTTAATCCCATAGAAAATCTGTGGAGGGAGCTGAAGGTTCGAGTTGCCAAACGTCAGCCTCGAAACCTTAATGACTTGGAGAAGATCTGCAAAGAGGAGTGGGACAAAATCCCTCCTGAGTTGTGTGCAAACCTGGTGGCCAACTACAAGAAACGTCTGACATCTGTGATTTCCAACAAGGGTTTTTGCCACCAAGTACCAAGTCATGTTTTGCAGAGGGGTCAAATACTTATTTCCCTCATTAAATTGCAAATCAATTTATAACATTTTTGACATGCGTTTTTCCGGATTTTTTTGTTGTTACTCTGTCTCTCACTGTTCAAATACACCTACCATGAAAATTATAGACTGATCATTTCTTTGTCAGTGGGCAAACGTACAAAATCAGCAGGGGATCAAATACTCTTTTCCCTCACTGTAGCATCTATTTGTGATCATTGTATATAGTATGTTATGGGTAGCAATGCGACGATGGTGCGTTGAGTGGAAGATTTGTGCCAGATAGGCGCCACGTGTTGAAGCAAATAAAAAATTGATGTGAGTTTACAACATATAATTATTCGATTTTCGCCCATAGACTACTACACATGAGACAACAACAACAAAAACAACTTCACAGCAGATGGTACACCTGATAATTTTCATCACTTTCGCCTGGTTGTGGATAAACTCATTAGAACTGGCTCAGGTGGCAAGTCTGATGCCTGGAAGAGTCAAGCAGTCACCCAGATCGAACACATTGCTGGCGTGCATGAATATATACACAAATAAACCAACAAATCACAAAAACCTTACTGAATGCGTAATTAAAATGTTCTCCAATGCAGCAATTAAACATGCATTTCTGCATAGCATATTACCATTAGATGCATGAAGAGCAAAGTGTAGAAAATTACTTTTTCCTCTCAATTTGTATAATATTTTTCGGAGGTGAGTTTGCAAAGCTCCGGTAGAATGTCTATTCGCAGACAGCTGACACAGCCTGCAGTGTGCATGTGCGCCTGGACCTGCCTCCAGGAGTCCCTTGTCCAGGATCCCTCCGGGGTTGAGTAAATGTCATTCCCTGGCTTTAATTGTGTAAGCATGGGGCTCTGGCTAGGGAAGCAGTGACGACCGGCATTGTTAACATTCCACACAATAGAGAAATTCATCCAAACAAGCACGCAAATTACCATTAATCTTCTTTGGTTCATTCGGTAAAGTCACTTAGAATGAGAATAAAATAATAAATTGATAAAATAAAATAACAATAATCTCACGACCATTAATCTCTCGTTGCTTTTTGGGATTCCTTTTCTTTAAAGGGATGCGGGGGAGTGGCTCTGCAATAGACTGAGCGGCTTACAAATCAAAAGGTTGTGAGTTAAAATCCTTTTTAAACGATTGATGCAGCACATAATCCCTCCGGGGATGATAAAATTTGTTACAACTTGTTGGGGATTCAACAGCAGGTTGTCCTATGGAAAGACTCCCACCTGCCATAGGAAAGTGGACTTTCCATCTCTGCATCAGGGCTGTAAACACGAGGCAAGCTCCTCAAGGCGAACTTTAGCAGTACATATTCTTGGTTCGTTTGGTAAAGTCACATAGATAGAAAATAAATAAATAAATAATGGGACAATATTTTTTATTAAACATACAAATAATAGAGGGCAAGCTACCCTTTTTGGATGTCTTAATTAAAAGGAGGCCTGATGGTTCAATGAGCCACTCTGTCTACAGGAAAGCTACCCATACAGATGCTTACTTGAAACCGGATTCCCACCACCATCCATCCCAGAAGAACTCCCTCATCAAGACTCTATACCATAGAGCCCAATGCATTTCTGACCAGGATCACATTGCCAGTGAACTCAAACACGTACACCAAGCTCTCAAGGTTAATGGTTACTCCGACTACACAATCCGCAAAGCCATCACTCCAGTCATGAAGACGGATCCTCTTGAGCCATTAAAAAACATCACCTTACCCTACATTGCGGGGGTCACGAAAAAAGATCCAGGTCCAATTCAACACAGTACATAAAATCTGTGATCTGGTTCCATGTGTAAAGGATGCGGTTCCAGACATACAGTACTCGGGCGTTTACAAACTAAAGTGCCTCTCTGGTAGCAGCTACATTGGAGAAACCAAACGACATATCTCGGACCGCATCCGCGAACATAATGCAGACTTGAAACATGGTAGGACGAACTCCTCTGCCGTGGCAGATCACTGTTATAATTCAGTGGGCTCACATGACATTGACTTCTCCAAGACGGAGGTTCTTTGCAAGCCAACCAGCTACCATGAGAGATTCGTTCATGAGGCCATCCACATATACAAGCACATAGACAATTTCAACCGAGAAGATGGATTCTGGCTTAGTAACCATTGGAAAGATGTTTTAAACCATTTCGGTTCTTAATTTATTGTATTTTACGGTGACTTTCAGACCGCAACCCTTTCGCTGGCACTGCCTCTTAATACTTCTCACACCACGGTCAATGGTATGGTTTATAACATGTAGTATAATAATTAATAGTATAACATTGTAATGTTTAACATAACTCATAAGGCAAAATATCGCATCGTAATTGCATAATAAATATACATCAGTGTGGTATATAGTTGGGTTCATAGAATAAGACAGTGTAATATCACAAGTCTAATAGTTTATAATTTAAAGTATAGGGTAGTGTAAAGTAACACATTGTATAATTCAAAGGTGGAATTTGTCTATGATATGATGTTATACCATGTAGTTTAGACTGGAAGGTATAATATTGTATTATATAGTAGTCCAGTTTACAGCATAGTCATAAGGCAACTCGGGACACAACAGCGCACCTTGGCTGTTGCACTTGCCCCCTTTTCTTTTTTCCTCTCTGCCTGTGTTCCTAGCCCCCTCCCTCCTCCTCTCCGGAGGTGATGCTGGTAACATGCAAATTCATATTTTAACTCCGCCCACACAGCTTAATAGACGCGGTCCTTGCATGACAGCGTTCATTCAAGCTCTGTCTTCCGGACAGACCTGTCTCTTCACCTGAAGAAGGCCACTTTTGTTGTGGCCGAAACGTCGTGAGAATTTTATTGTCTTATTTTATTTTATTATTTTATTCCCATTCCACGTGACTTTACCGAAAGAACAAAGTAGATGAATCCTTACAGTCACGAAAGCTTTAAATCGAAATACAAATAACGCATTTTAAATAATAAAAGCAACAAACCCACGACGTTTCGATCGCAATACAACGATCTTCATCAGGCGGAGAGAAAAGAGGGAGCAAGCCTCCAAATGCAACTCCTTATAAGGGTTTACAAAGTGAATGGGCGGGGGACAAGAGCTGGGAGGAGGAAGAGAGCTGCGTGGCACAAACAGCAGGGGCGGAGCAGCCAATCAGCCAGTGGCAATGTAGGAGTAGACAATGTGGGAGCTGGGAGGAGGAGAGCTGTGAGGTGTAAGTCAGTGACAATGTAGGAGTAGATCATGGGGGGAGGAAGGGGGTAGAGATAGGGGGCGAGAGAGGGGGGTAACAGATTGGGGGAGAGAGGGGGGTAGAGATGGGGGGGCATTGCAACTCGCGACACACATCCACACTCCGACGATCGAGGTTGACAAGCAGGTGCTACACACATCCACACTGCTGATGGTAGAGGTTGACAAGAAAACACAAATCAAGTCATGACCCAAAGTGGTTGATGACAACCCATACTCACGCCTACCTAAAACCTGATTCCCACCATCATCCATCCCAGAAGAATTCCCTCATCAAAACGCTACACCACAGAGCTCAATGTATCTCCGACCATGAACACCTAACCAGTGAACTCAAACACGTAAACCAGGCTCTCGAATGGATATTCTGACTACACAATCCGCAAAGTCATCATCCCAACCATGAGGAAGGAGCCATCTGAAGATCCAATCAAAACCATCACCTTCCCTTACATAGCAGTGATAACCAAAAATATTTCCAAAATCTTGAACAAACACAAGATCCAGGTCCGATTTAACACAGTGCATAAACTTTGTGATCTGATCCCATCTGTGATGGTCAAAATTCCTGACATCCAATATCCCCGCATCTACAAACTATGCTGCATTTGCAGAAGCAGTTACATTGGGGAAACTAAACGACATGTCCCGGACCGTGTTCGTGAACATAAGGCAGATCTGAAACACGGCAGGACCAATACTTCTGCCGTGGATGATCTTTACTTTAATGCGGATGGCTCACGTGAAAATGATTTCTCTAAGACGACGGTCCTTTGTAAGCCGACTGGCTATCAACAAAGATTCGTTCACGAAGCCATCCATATATACAGACACAGACACAATTTCAACCGAGACGACGGTTATAAACTCAGCAATCATTGGAAAGATGTCATCGACCACTTTGGGTCAGTGTGGATGTGTGTAGCAAGGTGCAATGCCCCCCCCCCCCATCTCTACCCCCCTCTCTCCCGCTATCTCTAAGCCCCCTCTCTCTCCCTCTATCTCTACCCACTTCCTCCCCCTATTGTCTACTCCTACATTACCACTGGCTGACTTACACCACACAGCTCTCCTCTTCCCAGCTCCCACATTGTCTGCTCCTACATTGCCACTGGCTGATTGGCTGCCCCGCCCATGCTGTTTGCGCCACGCAACTCTCCTCCTCCTCCCAGCTCTCGTCCCCCGCCCACTCACTTTTGAAACCCTTATAAGGAGTTGCATTTGGAGGCTTGCCCCCTCTTTTCTCTCTGCCTGATGAAGACCGCTTGTGTTGCAATCGAAACATCGTGGGTTTTTTGCTTTAATTATTTTCAATGTATTATTTGTAAATTGTATTTTATTATTATTATTATTTTCTTTTTCTATCTCCGTGACTTTACCGAAAGAACCAAGAATATGAATTCCTGCAGTCACGAAAGTTTCAAGTCAAAATTTAGCAGGACATCTACTGGGCCTGTTTTTTTTGTCGATAAGCAAACAGTGCCCGAGGTGTCATAATTCATATTCCATACCATGCTCGTAACTACAGATGTACCGAACTTGAAATACTGTACGGTATTTTTTATTAAACTTAGCTAAAACTAGTTTTTTTTTATCTTAGAAGCGACCTGGCTATCACGAATCATAGCTCAACGAAGTTGCTTATAATTGTGGCAATGTATAGCAGGCAAACACTCTAAACGCATGTTTCTAAATTTGGAGGGAAAAACCGGAGGACCCAGAGAAAAAAACCACGCGACCACGGGGAGAACATGAAAACTCCAAATATACAGGTGCCAGGGTCAGGATCGGACCCGCGTTCTCCTGTATACCAGGCGAGATAGTTAACATCTCTCCACCGTGGCAGTGGTATGTCATTGTGAATTGACGTGCGTGATTACAGGTAGCACTTAACTTACATTACATTGAGCAGTTAAAGTATAAACCTGTGAGTGTACTGTCATTGTTGTATGTTCGGACGAAACAAATACGCATACATTGCTCTCTTAAATGTTTCACTATACTGTCTAAATATGGTGCAGAATATGGACATATAAGCACAGAGAACAACATCGTAGTGTGTGCACACAGTGTTTGGCTTGGCAGGGCAATGTCGTCTGTTTTGGCCACGTCTGGAATTCTGCTCTCATCCAAATTTCATACAAAGTTGTAGCCACATAATATTTACAAAAAAACAATGAACACACTGCAAACAAATTATGTTTTAGGTGATCAAATATTAAACGGCATTATTTGTCAAGTGAATGTAAACACGATATGGCTTTTATTTTCAATTAATATGTGTGTATTATGATTACGTACTTGTAATATACGTCAGAATGTATACAGGGTCCTACTATACCCGTCTGGTGTAATCGTAGTTTTGGTGGGGGAAGTAACAAAATAATAGGCTTAGACACTTTATTTCACTGCGCTAGACATGATAAAGTGTGAAATTTTTCTCCTTCTATATTAATACTTCCTGAACGCTAAATGCTTAAAGCTTTTTGTATGCACTAGATGTGCCAGAACAGATTCCAATAACCATCGCAATGGAGAAATTACCCGGCATTTGTGTACAGCTTACATGATTAGGCTTTTGATGAACAGAACCAAACAAAAACATTAAAATCCCATTGTGTACATGCGATGTTTTTATATTTGGCTAGACTTAAAGCAGTGTGTGAGCCCACTCTTTAACAGTCTTCATTAAAATAATATTTTTGAATTCCCCTGTAATGTACAGTACTATAATGGACTATGAATATGAAGTGATACTGATAATATAAAGTTTCATCTATCTCAACAACACGCCTTTTATTAAAGTGATTTGTTAAAATGTGCAGAATATCCGCAGTGGGGTTTTTTTTTCCTGACATGGATTAATCATCATCTACAAAGATTAAAGACGTTGAATTTACTTTGCAGCCCAAATCCCATGATGTGTATTGGTAGACATGGATGGAGCTTTTAAATTGTATGCATTTCTTCATAAAAATTTGTAAAATTAAAAGTGGTGTTGTATGCAGTGCCCGCATTAGTATTATTTGTATTCAAAATTGGGTAATTTATATCAATCCTGGAATTTGAACAAAACAGTGACATGTACTGTACATTGACGTACAGCATTAGTTGGATTTGGCTTCACTTCAACACTGATTCTTGCAGCTCACATTGTGTAGCTCTTAAACTATGTGAACACATTGATGACTGTCAAATAGTAAGTAAGGCAAAGGTGCAGGCCTGTGATTACATGTTCTCATGCCACCGCGAGTACCAGAGTATTTTGGTCTACTCTTCCACGCTTGCCAGACATCTTGAAAGACGTATGTGTGTTGAACTTGTTTCACACTGTACGTAGCCAACCATGCTTTTCGGAGGTGCGACGGAAGGACAACAAACTGAACACCAAAAATATATGGTAGCACCCACATTTTACCCCACCACACGTGACCTGCCAATCGACTGTGGTGTACCCATTTATCCTCCTGGGTGGACAGATGTGGGGATATGTAAAAATATTGCACCATTGTTTCAACTGCCATGCCGGGAGATCGAACGGGTGACCTCTGGATTGAAAGTTGGTGACATGGCCCAGCGGTAGTGCGTTTCGCTGCTTGTTCCAGAGGTTCGCGGCTCTAATTTAGAAGCTGCCCTGATTAATACGGTGGGTGTATTAACCCAAAACATATAAGCCGCCTGCTTCAGAGTAGATGTTAAAGATCCCATATGTGATTGTGCGTTTCCAATTAGCACGGTTGCCTACGTACGGTGTGAAAGAAGTTCAACATACATGCCTACGTGTGCCGATATCATGGTTCCAAATTTGCCAAATTAAAAAAATTACCTGCATATTACTCATTTGCAAGATACATAGCTGCCATTACCCAACGATTACAAAAACCTGGCAAGACCCTCCTGACTCAGTGAGCCTTTCTGTGGTAAACATGTGAGGTGACATTGAATGAGTCACTGTAGCGCGTGCCACTGGGAGATTGGTAGACAATAGAATTAGGGGTAACAGCCAGTTCTACCAGTTGGACCTGTGGGCAAGGCCCGGAGCCCTCTGGAGGATCCAGAGGGGTGCGAGGGCCGAGGGCGGAGCTTGGCCACGCTGGGCAGGATATAAGGCGAGCTCCGACTCACAGTCAGGGCTGCTGCAATCGTCGTTGAGATTGTTTCTTGCCAACCGAGCCTGCCTGCATACCTGTCAGCGTACCTGCCCGAGTACATGCGGGGGCCCCTGGCCGTCGGGCCAGAGGCTGCCTCACCAATTCCAGGGGCATGGAGACCGACCGCTGTCGGGGTGAGCCAAGGCGGCCGGGTCGACTGCTGCCGAGGCGGAAAAGGCTGCGACGCGATGACCTGGAGGACGGAAGTCGGTGGAAGAGGGCGATGAGGCGCAGGAAGCGACCCCGACCGGGAGGAGGCGGGCTGCGGAGGATGTCTGGTGGCAACGAGCAAGGGGAATAAAGGTACCAGCGCGGAGGGAAGTGGTCTCTGCCAGCCCGAGCGAGAAGGCTGAGGAAACGGCGGCCTCCGCTGGTCAGCAGGCACAAGGCACTCGGAACGAGACTATTAAGGTAAATGCTGGACCTGTAGGGGCAGGACGGTCCCAGGAACGTGCAGGGTGGTGGCGCGGTGGAACGGGGGTGAATTTCACGCTGGTCTACACCAGGAGACCCAATTGCATCAGGGTGGCCTTCAAAGAGGACGTGCCGGAGGAAGTGACCATCGACCGCCCGAGTTTTGTGCGGACAGTGGTAGGGATGCTACAGGTTGAGCCGACAGACCTGCTCTGCTTGATAGCCTTGCCGGGCGGTAGGGCCTTCGACGTTAGCTTCAGGACAAGTAACCTGTTGCAATGTTTCATGACTCGATTCGAGGAGAAGGCAGGCGAGAGGCCACTGTTGCTGCTCAAACTCCAACTTCTGTCCGAACTGGATACGAAAATGGTCACGGTGTTCTTGTATAATGAGGCCTTACCAGACCACGATGTGAAGGTGTGGCTGAGATAGCACTGCCTGCTGCTGTCGGGTTGTAAGCAGCTCCAAGGCTCTCTAGGTGTCTGGACGGGCACCAGACAATGTCGAATGAGGTTAAGAATGGCGGAAGTGGCCCTACAGCACATCCTGAGCGCCCTTAATATTGGCGGCAGTAGGAGCTAAATTGTATACGCAGGGCAGCCTAAACTCTGCAGGACATGTAGAGGAAGGGGGGCATCTGGCCGCAGCGTGCGAGGCACGAATGTGCTACCGCTGTAAGGTGCAGGACCAAGTTATGGAAAAATGTTGTGCCCTAGCACAATGTAACCTTTGTGGGAGTGGGAAAACTTATATAGGGATTGCCCGGAATCATATGCGAACATGGTCCGGACTCACAAGAGTCGGGCGACCTGAGGGTGGAGAGAGGGAGATGACCGAGACCGAGTCGGAACAAGCACCGACCAGCCGGACGACGGACGACAGAAGTGGAGGGATGGCCGGGCAGGATGAGAGGGAGGAGGGGGAAATGTTGTCAGAGGAAGGAGAAACATCCACGGGCCAGCGGGAGGAAAGCCCCAAAGACTGAGACGGTGGAGAAGGCCCCCGGGCCAACTGTGGCCGACTGGGCAGAAGAGGATATACTTCTTGCAGGAGTGCCACCTACCATACTCTCTCAGTCGGGCAAAGTTGGTCGAGTCCTGGGATGGACACTGCTTCTGGGCAGGGAGCAATGCAAATAAGAACTCTGGAGTAGTCATCCTTCGAGGAAGTAGAAACGCAGAGGTACAGGAGACCCAAGAAGTGGCCCTTGGCCAACTCTAATTGGAAGTCTCGTATGAAGGTACAGCGTTTCGACTGATCAACGTATACGCCTCCACGCGGTACACAGAGCGAGTGGAACTGTGGGACAACGTGGCGGCCCTGCTGGTTACACAGAGGCACGTCATCTTGGGGGGGGGGGGGGGGGGATTTCAACTGCCCGCTCTGCCCATCAGACATGCTGTCTGCATCCAGGAGTAGGAGAATAGACCCCTCCTCTAGGAATTAGGCGGTCTGGTTAAGGATTTTGAATTAATCAATACTTTCCGGTTTCTGCACCCAATGCGGCCGGGGTTTACTTGGACAAGTTGTTCAGGAGCCTTGCACTCAAGAATAGATTTACTTTTTGTCTCTGCTAAAGTTAAAGTAGAGAGTGTGGAGACTGAGCCTTTATATTTTTCAGACCATAAGTTGATAGCCGCGAGATTCCGAATTCTGGGTGGACTGACGTTGGGGAATGGGATCTGGCAGATGAACACGAGACTCTTAGCAGATTGAAAGGTGACAAGGGACTTCATCAGGTGATATGAGTAATGAAAAAACCTGCAGTGCTGCGTCTGCACTATGGCAGAGTGGTGGGAAATGGTGAAGAACCCGATCAGAGGCTTTTTTCAGGCTCGCAGTAGGAGAGAGAGCGTGAGGAAAGAGTTGAGGAGATTGAATGACCGGTTGGAAAGAGCGTATAAGTTGCTGGAATTAGGTTTCCCAGTGAGCGAGATAAGGCAGGTAAGGGATAAAATCTCCTCGTTTTTAGGGCAGTGGAGGACGGGGGGGGGGGGGGGGAAACGCACATGGTTCTTTTTTTTAAATGGAGGAAGGCAGGAAACACAATCCGGGAGCTCGTAAGCCCAAGTCTGGGCAGACTGACACAGAGGGAATTGTAGAGGCAGCACGGGATTACTATATGGAACTATACGGGAGTAAGACGTCGGAGGCGGAAGCATGGGACTTCTTACTGAGGGAGGTTAAACAGAAGATCAAAACTCCAGAAGATATGAACAGGCAAGTTCAGATGGAGGAACTAGATGAGGTGATAAGAGGACTGCATCGGCACAAAACGCCAGGGCAGAATGGGATACCAGCTGAATTCTATATTACGTTCTGGGACACCATCAAACACGACATGCTATGGATGTATAGATAAATCTTGGAGGAGGGCCCAGTGCCAGAATCCATGAGGAGGGGAGTGCTAACCCTTATATATAAGGGGAAGGGGGATCGCAGTGACCTGGGAAGCTGGCGCCCAATCACCCTGTTAAACTCGGGCTACAAGATCCTATCTAAAATTATCGCGGCACGTCTGATGAAAGTGGAAGGGGAGGTAGTAAGACTCGACCAAACGTGCAGTCCGAGGCAGGTGAATTTTGGACAATCTTGTCCTGGAATCCAGAATAGAGGGGGGAGGACCCCTAGGACTCCTGAGCTTAGAGAAGGCCTTCGATCGAATCTCACACGATTTTTTATTTTCAGTACTGACGCCCATGGGGGTAGGGGAGCAATTGGTAAGCTGGGTACGATAACTATATCATAAGCTTACAGGCAGACTGTTGATAAATGGTGTCCTTTCGGAGGCGATACCAGTTGGGTCAGGAGTGAGACAGGGATGTCCCATGTCACCGGTCGTATTCATAAGGTGTATGGAGCCCTTTGCCCAGGTTAGAAATAACCAGAAGATTAGGGGAGTGCACATCCTGGGATGCAGAGAACAGGCGAAAGTAGCCATGTATATGGATGAAGTCGTGGTTTTATGTAGGGACGTGTCCTCGGTGTCGGAGGTATTAGAGCTCGTGAATTATTTCGTTTTGGCCTCAGGATCCAAGGTTAATGCAAAAAAGAGTGAGATGATGATCTTTGGCGAACCCAGGCTATTCGAGGGCCGCCCACCAGGGATAAAAGTACAGGCAGAAGGGATCAGGATCCTGGGGGTCACCTTCTACCGGGAGGACTCGGAAAAGAGAAATTGGAAAGAAAGGATGAAGGTGGTAAAGGGCAGGCTGGCCAAATGGACGAACAGGTGTCTTACAATGGAAGGAAGGATCCTGGTTCTGAAAGTGGAAATACTACCAGCACTCAATTATCTGGCCTACGTATTCCCACCGGGTGCGCAAATAGCAAAAAAAGGAACAAAAATCAGGTTCATCTGGGGAGGCGGGATGGACCAGGTGAACAGGGAGACAATGTACAAAAGCGTCGCGAATGGTGGGAGGGGCGCCCCAAATGTCCCGCGTACCCTCACCACGATTTTTGTTTGTTACGTTACACTTGTTTTTTTACAATGGGCCCCAGGTGAAGGCCTCATTGTTTACAGTACAGAGTGGCATGGCTCCTGTGGAGATTAGGCATGGCCTCAATTCTGCGCGGCACGCCCCTTGCTTGGACGCAGGGATGGTTGAGTACCGTGGTAAACAAATATATATTACAAAATATGAGCCGGTATGGGAGTCGTGGTGCCCAAGAGGAGTCCTTGCCGAGATGAACAAAAGGGAGGCCTGCGCAGAGGTACCAGGTGCACATAGTGCCATACACCAACAAATTTGGAAGAACGTGACATCTGAGGCCCTAACGAGAAGGCAACGGGACTTATCCTGGCTGGCGGCCTGGGACAGGTTGAAATGCAGGAGGTTCATGTATTCCCGCCATATGGCCCGTACCCCCAAATGCCCAAGAGGCTGCGATTTGGATGAGTGTACGGCTCACACCCTTGTGCAGTACCCCTTTGCACAGGAAGTGTGGGAGCTATGCCAGCCTCTACTACTCGTTTTTATTCGGTTAAGGCTACAATGCCAAATATTATTTGGGGCATATTCCGACAGAAAGCAGGAGGGGCATGGGCTGTCATAGGGGCCATAAAAGAGGCCCTGTGGAAGGCGTGTGGACAGGTGATTAAGGGTGCCTATAAGACACCCCTCGAGGCATGCCACCTGGCCAGGAGGCTGATCGATAGGGTGGTGGAGGTAGAATGACTAAAATAAGCAGTAAAGCCCAAATGAGAAATGGCGGTGGCCTCCACCCCCGGGTGGCACGGGATGAAGTGAACCAAGCTTGGGAAAGTCCTCCGCCACTGAGAATAGACAAATGAGTTTTTGATTCTACAACCACGAACTCTTGCTTCAAAATGTTGTGGTTAAGACGGCAATATTCCTCCTTTTTCGTAAGCGGTGCACTTGATGTGTAGGGGAGTGGTAAGGGCTCCTGATATCGCGGAAAGATTCCTTGTGCAGGTTGTGGTCATGGTTCTTATTGGCTGTCTGGGATGGTGAACTGTCTATGGTTGAGAAATTAATAAAACTTTTAAATAGTCGTCGTGGTCTTCGCCCTCTTCAAGCTGTGGATCTGCAGAATGTTTGCTGGCCCGAGCCAGTACAGTGAGGGGAAAAAGTATTTCATCCCCTGCTGATTTTGTACGTTTGCCCACTGACAAAGAAATGATCAGTCTACAATTTTAATGGTAGGTTTATTTGAACAGTGAGAGACAGAATGACAACAACAAAATCCTGAAAAACGCATGTCAAAAATGTTATAAATTGATTTGCATTATAATGAGGGAAATAAGTATTTGACCCCTCTGCAAAACATGACTTAGTACTTGGTGGCAAAACCGTTGTTGGCAATCAGAGGTCAGACGTTTCTTGTAGTTGGCCACCAGGTTTGCACACATCTCAGGAGGGATTTTGTCCCACTCCTCTTTGCAGATATTCTCCAAGTCATTAAGGTTTCGAGGCTGCCGTTTGGCAACTCGAACCTTCAGCTCCCTCCACAGATTTTCTATGGGATTAAGGTCTGGAGACTGGCTAGGCCACTCCAGGACCTTAATGTGCTTCTTCTTGAGCCACTCCTTTGTTGCCTTGGCCGTGTGTTTTGGGTCATTGTCATGCTGGAATACCCATCCACGACCCATTTTCAATGCCCTGGCTGAGGGAAGGAGGTTCTCACCCAAGATTTGACGATACATGGCCCCGTCCATCGTCCCTTTGATGCGGTGAAGTTGTCGTGTCCCCTTAGCAGAAAAAACACCCCCAAAGCATAATGTTTCCACCTCCATGTTTGACGGTGGGGATGGTGTTCTTGGGGTCATAGGCAGCATTCCTCCTCCTCCAAACACGGCGGGTTGAGTTGATGCCAAAGAGCTCCATTTTGGTCTCATCTGACCACAACACTTTCACCCAGTTGTCCTTTGAATCATTCAGATGTTGACTGGCAAACTTCAGACGGGCATGTGTATGTGCTTTCTTGAGCTGGGGGACCTTGCGGGCCCTGCAGGATTTCAGTCCTGCACGGCATAGTGTGTTAACAATTGTTTTCTTGGTGACTATGGTCCCAGCTGCCTTGAGATCATTGACAAGATCCTCCCATGTAGTTCTGGGCTGATTCCTCGCCGTTCTCATGATCATTGCAACTCCACGAGGTGAGATCTTGCATGGAGCCCCAGGCCGAGGGAGATTGACAGTTCTTTTGTGTTTCTTCCATTTGCGAATAATCGCACCAACTGTTGTCACCTTCTAACCAAGCTGCTTGGCAATGGTCTTGTAGCCCATTCCAGCCTTGTAGGTCTACAATCTCTTGTCCCTGACATCCTTGGAGAGCTCTTTGGTCTTGGCCATGGTGGAGAGTTTGGAATCTTGATTGATTGCTTCTGTGGACAGGTGTCTTTTATACAGGTGTAGTGTTGACAAAGGAGGCAGAGATTTATTTGTAGGCAACACTGTTTATTTACTCTAACGTCAGAGAACATTCCTAACACAGAGGTAATGGCCTCTGCCACCCGATAGCCTAGAGAATACGTCCTCGTACTTAGTGTGCCCTCACACTATACTTTGCTTAACGGGTACCGCCCCTGGGCCGTTCGGACCTGGCACCGACAAGGGCCGGAGGTCTGAAGTCCCAGGGCACTATCTAGTTGTCTTGAGTCTTGAGGTGAGTACGGACTGACTCATGCTGGGAGATCTGCCCTTTATATCCTTCCTCTCCCAACCGTCCTGTCTCGAGGGTCTTGATCCAACCGTTGCCCCCCCCAGCCCCCTCCCTCAGTGGGCTCTGGCCCCCTCACCCCTGGTCAATGGTTATTGTAGTCGTGACTCATACAATACTGCTATGCAGGTAAGTATACATTAAATGCCCTAACCTACATATACAATGTAAAATACGTTTTAATAAATGAATCAATGAACAACATGTTTGTGTGGTGTCGATTGGCACACTGTGTGTGTGGGGGGGGGGGGGGGGGGGGAGAGCCAGCGGGGTGTCAACGAAATCGCAGGGTCTTTGATCTTGTCCTTGTGGCTGGGCCCATCATGTCAGGTGCAGCCTCTGGCTGTGCCTGTGGGAACGGAGCCGGTGGCGACGCTAGTCCTGCAGCGTCTGTGGTTAGAGGCACAGGTGTCAGGCGATCCCCCTGAGCATTTGACACACTCAATAGCTTGTCGGGCACATCACAACCACGGCCAGAGCTAAGTATGCATGTGTGAGGAGTGCGCGGGTGCACGAACGGTTTCAGACGCGACGGGTGAATATTCCAAGAACGTCGTCTCCAGTGGAACTGTATACATTGAGGCCGAACGACACGCACCACCTCGACCGGCCCCTTCAATGGTTGGGCCAACTTAGATGAAGTACCTGTTGGGATCTGGGGGCAATGGAGCCACGCAGTGTCTCCTGTCACCCATTTGTGGTTGGCGGTACGAAGACCCGTAAGTCGTTCGTTGGCCCTTTGTTTAGCGTTTGACTTGACCCAGGATGCTTCTCGAGCCTCTGAGGCTGTATGTTGTAACGTAAGGATTCGTCAAATTTTGGCACATGTTTAGAGCTAGTCAGACCCAGCTGTGCATCCAATTGGGGGACTGCTCTCCCGTCCGTACATGAGGTATAAGGGAGAGAATCCGGTCGAGGCATGGGGAGCCATGCGGTATGCTGCTAGAACCCCAGCGATACGCAAATCCCAATCCAATTGAGAATCGTTGACATGATGGCTAAGCATAGCCGTGAGTGTTCTGTTTGGTCGTTTGACCATACCGTCTGTTTGTGGGTGGTATGGTGAGGTACAAATTTTGTGGGTACCCAGCAGAGCGCAGACCTCTTAGAAGTTTGGAGCAAAAAAATTTCCCTTGGTCAGTCAACTTTTCGGGTGCACCCTTGTCCATGACGTAACCATTTACGAATGCTTCCGTAATAACCTGTGCAGATTGGTTGGGGAGAGGCCAGGCCACAGGCCACCGTGTGAGGTACTCAACCCTAACCATTAAGTATCTATCTATTTCCCCGGGCAGTAGTTGGGAATGGCCCCAGCACGTCAAGTGCGAACAACTCCTTAACGCGAGACACTTTGATGGACTATAGGGGCGGCCAACAAGGTGTAGTGGGATGATTCCTTCGTGCACACTGGACACAGCTCCTGAGTGTTTGCCACGTCATCAGCCATACCTGGCCAGAAAAAAATCCCTTTTGAATGGTGTCCAGCGTCTTGTGTACTCCCAGGTGAGCCAATTGCTCATGAACGACATGCACCAGTTTACCTCGCAGAATTCTAGGGACGACGATCACCTGCTTGTTTAGTGTCATCCCGGAAAAATAGGAGCCCGTCCTGCATAACTGTTCTGGCTGAACGACCCAATCCCGCAGCCCCTTGGGAGTTTACAGCACGCCGGCGCAGTCTAAACAGCGACGTGTCCTCCATCTGGAGACGCCCCCACTCGGCGATGTCCATGTTGAGCACAGAGTCGCATGGCTTAGTACCCTCATCCTCCTGTTGCATGGGCGTTTGCGCTCCCGCCGCAGCCGCCAGTGGTGTGGTCGACTGGCTGCTTGCAGCGACCTGAGCCGGATAGGCAAGTGCAGAGCGAGCGTTGTGGTAACCGCGACAAAGCATCAGCATTCGAGTGCTGGGTCCCTTTCCTGTAGTCCACGCTAAACGTGAAATCCTGAAGTATCTCCAACCATCTGGACAATTGGCCAGATGGTTGTTCCACTCGCAAGCCGTACTGTAATGCCGTGTGATCCGATTGGACCCGAAATTCCCTGCCATACAGGTAAGGTCGATACTCACAAAGAAAGTAAACAATCGCAAGCAGTTCACGGCGCGTGACGCAGTAGCCTTGTTCTGTCAGTGAGAGAACTCTACTATCGTACGCAATGACCCTCTCCACGCCGTCAACGATTTGAGATAGAATTGCGCCAATACCTGTATCACTGGCATCAGTGTCCAAAATGAATTGCTTGTTAAAATCGGTAACTGAGTGTCGGAGCATCGGCCAGAGCATTTCGAAGGGTTTGAAAAGAAGATTCCTGAGCCTCGTCCCAATGAAATTTTAACACTTTGCTGTAAGGCGTGGAGTGGTTTGGCAATTGTGGCAAAGTTTGCAACGAAACGCCTGTAATATGACGCGAATCCGATTAAACTAAGCACTTCCCCCACCGACGTAGGTGTGGCCCATGTCCTCACGCACTTCGTCTTCTCATGATCTGTAGCAATGCCAGAGTCGCTAACAATGTGGCCAAGGTATCTGACGGATTTCTGCATAAGATGGCACTTCTGTGGTTTAAACTTTAAGTTAGCATTCCTCATTTTTCCGAATACAGCTCGCAGCTGTTCGAGGTGCTCATCGAAGGTGCGGCTAAAAGCAATGATATCGTCCATATTTATTAGACAAGAGTCCCATTGAATACTGGCCAGAACGTGTTCCATAAGTCTCTGGAATGTTGCTGGTGCGGAGTGGAGTCCCATGGGTAACCGATTAAATTGGTAGAGACCTTGTGGCATGCGAAACGCCGTTTTGGGTCGGGACATCTCGTCAAGAGGTAACTGCCAAAATCCGGATAGCAGGTCCAATGTTGAAAAAAATTGAGCGCCGTCAAAGGAGTCGTCCATCCGTGGTAGTGGGTAAGCATCTGCAATTGTGATTTTATTCAATTTGCGAAAATCAACGCAGAAGCGGAGGCTTCCGTCGTGCTTTTTGACAAGAACAATTGGTGCACCCCACGGACTGTTAGATGGAGAGATAACATCGGCTGCCAACATGTCATCAACGGCCAGCCTGACCTGCTCCTTTTTGGCAGGACTCATTCTAAATGGATTTTGGCGTATGGGGGCCGCGTCCCCCGTTTCAATGTGGTGACTGAGCAAATTGGTGCGGCCCAAGTCAAATTTACCTTTACTGAAAATATCGGAAAATTCAATTAGAAGTGATCTCAATTTCCGGCGTTGGGACTCAGAGCTCAGCTGAGTCTGAGCATAATGAATCAAGCCAGCGAAAATCTGTACTTGAACTCGACGTTGGATATGTACCAACCCCAACACTACTAACGATGTGTGTCTCGCGAAGTGCCAGCGATGCATGAGCAACGACAGTATCTTCACAAACGACCAACGTGTGTAAATCCGTGTTCAAGACCTGTATAAAAGGTTGTCCCTCTGCCGATACCAGTGTCTGAGCCCCGACAGGTGCCAGTCCGTGTTGCTTTCTTAGATGGTTCCAGCAAAATGCCAGCAGTAGTCGTAGCAGGATCGAGCTGCTTGCGCAATCGGAGAGGCACTAACATTTGCGCTCCTGGCGGGATTTTTTACCAAAACTGCCGTGAGTGCGTGCACAGTGGCATGTGCTGGAGTGCACAGCCGTGTGACAGGAGGTAAAAATGCAACACTGCGACTGGAAGGCAACTCAATGCAGCTCTGATCGATCAAAATTCTGATAGGCATTTTGGCCAAAAAGTCCATTCCAAGGAGACATGGAACGGCTAGCGACATTGAAACGAAAATCGGTCCTGCTAATTTAACATCCCCGATAGAAATTTCAGCATGAAGCTGACCTATAATACCGAGTGATCCGCCGTTGGCTGCGTAACAAGGCACTTCAACAGGGCTCAGAGGGTGATATTTCCCGGGCAGCAACTGGGAAATGATGGTGACAGACGCACCCGTGTCAATGAGTGTTCTAAACCTGATACCGTCAATGGAACCCGTGACAACCGACGTCCCCGCGGTCGCAGCGATCACCCTATGGAGCAGCTCCGACCACTGACCCGGTCAAAGCTGCAGTTTATCATGTGAACGACTCGACGCGGCGCAAACCCGACGCACAACCCAAAACGACGGGGTTAGGTGTGTGAGGTGTGCTATCTGGCCATGTGTGTGTGGTGCCGCGACTCGCCTCTGAGTGTTGGGAAAAGATGGAAGATCGTCCCGTCGATGTTGGAGTCATCGGGAGCCACCGTCGAGGAACCCGGCAGCCCGATGCGACGTGCCCTTGCAGGCCGCAGTTGTAGCAAGAGACGGTACTGTAGTTCTGACGTTGAGGCGTCCTCTTGCGAGTGTTCTCCTCATGGCGACACGGACGATTTCCCCAGCTGGGCGCTCCTTGTGCAGCACACGCTTGAGCGGGAGGAAGATGTTCCGTAGCGTTGCGATCCACGGCAGTGGTTGCCGAGGCAACACAATTCAGCGCTGTGCCTTGTCGCTGGAAGAAGTGTGCATGGATGCTCTTCGTCCCTTGTAGAGAAGAGAGGTCGGAGTCGTCGATGGCTTGCACCATCACACAACTCACGAGCCAGCACCAACATTTTCCCCATGACTGTTGCGTCAATGCCTTCCTCTCCCATTCGTTGATATGCAGCCCTTGCAAGTGCCAGCAAGGAGATGCGGTAGGCGAGGGGGGTCTCGTTAACCTCTCGCTTCCTGTCAGCGAAGCGGTGGCGCGAGTGTGGAGGGTCGTAGACCGCCGCCAGGTGCTTTATCGCTTGGGAGGGTGGAGCGGTCCGCCGGTGGCACTGAGATAAATGCCGCCAAGGCATCGTCATCCAGAGCTGAAGGGAAAGCTTTGAGCGCGTCTTCCTTCGACCACCCCGCCGTTTCTGCGTTGGCCAGGAATCTCCTGCTGATGGCAGCTCAATCTCCCTCGGTCGTGGAGAATGCCTTCATAATGGGCAGCCATTGTTGCAGAGGCTGAGAATTTGGCGGTTTTGATGCGGTTGAGTCGCCCGTGGCGACCGTCTCAGTGGAAATGTCCGTTGGTCTGTCGTTGAGACTGGCGGCTGAATCCAACATCTCCGCACCCGCTATAGCTTCTGTAGGCGCGATCAGTCGGTTTGCCACTCCTGGCTCGCCGACGTGTAGCCGGTCGAGAATAGATGCTGCTGCGTGCAGGAGCTTGGCAAGCTGCGAGTGTGCAGCACGCATGTCGTCCATAAATGGCGGCGATGGGCTGGGCAGCCCAGCCGTGTGCACCGTGATGGACGGCCCTTCATCACCCCTCTCATGAGGTTCCGGGACCCATGTGCAGCCCGTCTTCGGCAGAGTCTTCAGAGGTGCCCACACGTGTTGTTTTTCTTCGAGTGTCCATGGCAGTGTGGATTCTTTGTCTCTTCTGACACCAACTGTTGTCACCTTCTCACCAAGCTGCTTGGCAATGGTCTTGTAGCCCATTCCAGCCTTGTAGGCCTACAATCTCTTGTCCCTGACATCCTTGGAGAGCTCTTTGGTCTTGGCCATGGTGGAGAGTTTGGAATCTGATTGAGTGATTGCTTCTGTGGACAGGTGTCTTTTATACAGGTGTAGTGTTGACAAAGGAGGCAGAGACTTCTTATTAGGCAACACTGTTTATTTACTCTAACGTCAGAGAACGTCCCTAACACAGAGAGGTAACGGCCTGTCCCACCCGATAGCCTAGAGGATACGTCCTCGTACTTAGTGTGCCCTCACACTATACTCTGCTTAACGGGTACTGCCACTGGGCCGTTCGGACCTGGTACTGACAAGGGCCGGAGGTCTGAAGTCCCAGGGCACTATCTAGTTGTCTTGAGTCTTGAGGTGAGTGCGGACTGACTCATGCTGGGAGATCTGCCCTTTATATCCTTCCTTTCCCAACCGTCCTGTCTCGAGAGGGTCTGGGTCCAACCGTTGCCCCCCCCCCAGCCCCCTCGCTCAGTGGGCTCTGGCCCCCTCACCCCTGGTCAACGGTTATTGTAGTCGTGACTCATACAATACTGCTATGCAGGTAAGTATACATGTTGCGCGTAACAATGCCGCTACACAGGTAACAAACTGAGATTAGGAGCACTCCCTTTAAGAGTGTGCTCCTAATCTCAGCTCGTTACCTGTATAAAAGACACCTGGGAGCCAGAGATCTTTCTGATTGAGAGGGGATCAAATACTTATTTCCCTCATTAAAATGCAAATTAATTTATAACATTTTTGACATGCGTTTTTCTGTTTTTTTGTTGTTATTCTGTCTCTCACTGTTCAAATAAACCTACCATTAAAATTATCGACTGATCATTTCTTCGTCAGTGGGCAAACGTACAAAATCAGCAGGGGATCAAATTCTTTTTTCCCTCACTGTATCTATTTTTTACTTCTTTTGCACCGTACGTAGCCAACCGTGGTATGAGAAGAATATACATTTTACATTGATAACTTCCTGGTTATCGTGGCACACGCTGGTAAACCTGGAGACTTAAGTTGATGCTGAAATTGAGCTTGCGTGAGACACCTCCACACAGCAACGAGGCATCGATAGGAGATGACATAGCAAGTAGGTTTAAAGCTACTTGAATGTCTGGGATTTGAATGTCATCGTATCATACGTGTAGGTGTGCACACAAAATGCACGCAAAAAAAATGAGTGTCAAAAGTTCCCATACGGGATCCTATTAAAATGTATCCCCGTGATAATGGTCCAATGAAATATCAGGATTTCCCAGATAAACAAACACGATATTAGGGGCACTTAATATGCTGTGTATGCTCTCATTCGCAAACACTTGAGGAAGCGGTGGTACAGTGTTTAGCACATCCCGCTATTAACCCAGTGACCTGCGTTTCATTCCCATCCACAGCACACATCATTGGCAATTGATATCAGAGCCAACATTGCCTAACGCCTTCACTGACTAGCATGGTGAAGTATGATCAAACAACCACCTTGACTGGCAGTGTAGAGCGGCGGTCGTCTCGCAGTTGAATGACAAAAGACTAAATTATAATCATTCTTATTCTACATACTGGTATACTTTAAATACTATAAGCAACACTTACATATTTAGTAAAATATAAGCGTATGTTCAGTTAGGTTTCCAGGTATGTTAGTACAGGTGGAAACAACACAGAGCAACGTGACGCAGCCAAATGATAAAAACACGTCAAAAACAGACTATCTGTTTTGAACCTCTTTCGCACCATACGTAGTCAAGCGTGCTAATCGGAGGTGCAGATGCGTCACGTACATGCAAATGTTTTACGAGATTAGCAAATGCAATAGAGGCAAATTAGAATATGTAAAATTATCATTTAAAAAAAATTATAATCATTATCGAGCAACCATCACACTATTGCTCTTATTGAAAGGAAGAAAGATAATATTTTGACTGGGGTCAGAATCACCTTTTTAATCATGGAATCCCTCAAAAACCAAATGAACAGACAAGAGCATATAAACACACTCCGATTAGCGCGTGTATCTTTTGGTTTCACTGCTTTTTTGTTTCATGTCAGATACGTTTCTGGTATACAGTAGAATGAAGTCTGATATATAATATTCTTATTTCATTCGTCCTCAGTACCCTATTGTAATATTGGAGAAATCCTTTTGATGTACACATTTCTCGAAAATGGCAGCTTTCCACACAATGTATTGGGAAAGTGTCGATCAGAGTAGACTTTCCTTTGGGAATGGCTGTTTTTGAGGATGGAGCAGTGCGGAATTCGGGAGGGGATTCCTTCCGAGCCCTTACCTGTGGTAACGAACGACAACATTAAAATCCCACAAAAGGGCAATTTAAACTGTGGCTGAAGTGGAATTTTAACTGTAGGACCCATTCGTTGTGGCGATGAACATGTTTACACTGAACGAAGTGATCGTCATCAGGAGGCAAAAAAGAGTGAGAAAGCTGCTGAGGCACTGTTTTCAAGGTTTAAAATGGGTGTAGCCCAAGGGTCATAAACGAAGTGGGTGGGGCTAGTGATGTTAATGTGAGAAATTAGCATGCTAATGTGAGAAATAAGCATGTTAATGTGGGATCAAAGGACGACCTCCACGACGAGCGCGCAGAGGTGGCTATGTTAATGTCAGATTAGCATCTTGATTTGAAGCTTTCGTGACTGCAGGAATCCATACTCTTTGGTTCTTTCGGTAAAGTCACGTAGGTATAAAATCAAATAAATCACGACGTTTGATCGCAACAGAAGCGAAATTCATCAGGTGGAACAGATACAACATGTCAGCAGTTCTCCAACAGGAGTTCTCCTCGCTTGTGTTGCGACCAATATCCGAGTTTAGTTTCATGCAGAAACATGTGGCCACAATGGTGTGGAGGAGGCCGCAATGGCATGGAGGAGGCCGCGGTGGCGTGGAGGAGGCTGCGGTGGCGTGGAGGAGGCCACGGTGGCGTGGAGGAGGCCACGGTGGCATGGAGGAGGTCGCGATACACTCACACAACCACTGATCCATTGACTCACACATCATACACGGGGAGTCATGCTGACAGATATGGCTGCAAGTTTGTTCGTACATGTTATGTATATCGTTTATTGTTAAATTTGAATCAAAGTTCCTATGATTACTGTTACATTGTATTAGCTTTATTTTGGTGATTTCTAAAATATATGGTTAAGCCATGTTTCTTGCGGAAGTGCGGAGTTGGCCTGATAACTTGAATCTAAATTGTCTTATGGTTGTTATTGTTCGTCTTGCATCACACTGGGATTTTTGCACACAGCGTTGTAACACGGTGGTTTTTTTCTGGAAGGTTTGCTGGTTTATCCAGGATGTTTCTGTTGCGTGTCGTCGCTTTAAAATGTTCTCTGTTCATATTGTGTTTGCGGTTGCACCCGACTCAAGAGCCGCATGGCTCACAGGGCTATACCTAATAAATGAAACTTGAAACTTGATCGAAACGTCGTGATTTATTTTGTATTATACCTACTTAACTTTACTGAAAGAAACAAAGAGTAGAGATTAGCATGTTAATGTAAGATCGCAGAGCAACAACGGTGAGCGAGGTGGCCATGTTTGTGTGGGAAATTTTACCTGTATATGTAAAATCAAAGAGCCGAAAATAACAACTAACATCGGAAGGTGGTAGGATGGGAACATCACAGCCATTTGTGACTTAAACTGTTTCATAACGTCCTTCCAATCATTGCTCAGTTGAAACCCATTTTCTCAATTGAAGTTGTCTGTATATGTGGATGGCTTCATGAACGAATCTTTGTTGATAGCCAGTGGGTTTGCAAAGTACCTTCGTCTTAGAGAAATCAATTTCGTGTGAGCCCACCACATTAAAACAATGATCAGGCAAGGCCGAGGTATTGGTCCTACCGTGTTTCAGATCTGCCTTATGTTCACGAACACGGTCCGAGACATGTCGCTTATAGTTTCCCCAATGTAACTACTGCCACAGACACAGCTTAGTTTGTATACGCCTGGATATTGCATGTCAGGGATCACATCCTTCACAGATGGGATCAGATCAACGTATGTATGTTGAACCTCTTTCGTACCGTACGTATCCAACTGTGCTCATCGGAGGTGCGAGATCACATTCGGGTTATTTACACATTATGCAAGTGCATTAATATCAAACCAATGACTTTATATTTTGACATACGTGTTTACTTTGTACGCCGTTTTACAAAAGCCTGCTAATGTGTACCTTTTCCAGGTTTGTTATTTTTATTGAAATCAGTTCAAATGAAATATTTGAACGTCACCAGTCGAAATATAAATAGCAGCATATCTTGATATTATTATTATATTGGTGAAAATACTTGTCTTATGGATTCAATAATTATCATTTAATAATTGCTGGCATGTAAAATGCAGAAAATGTTAACATAAGAGAACACACATTGTTCTATGTGAAGTGCTTAGGGAACTGGCATTGAGTTTTACTGTTGTTTTTATTGTGGTGACGTGCTCTTTGAAGTCTATAACAAAAGCACATTATTTATGTTCGCATATTTAGACAGACTACGCTATGTGACTATCCTTCTAAAAGGCACACAAACCCTCACAGCCAAAGTACCGCGCTGTCAATTATCAATTGTACAATCATCGCCCAATGATCAAAGCACGACAGTATCTCCAATTCTGAATGTGAGTTGCGGGTGTATGCCACGTTTAGTGTAGAATTGCCCAAGTGGCAAATGGATGAAAATTACAAAATAATAATTCTCCACGCATGGGCATGGTTTTCTAAATTCGTGTTACATTTAGAATATGGAGCCTCTCCGTGCTGATGTGTGCATTCGCAATTCTTCCATTTACTTTTTTGTGTGATCTCTCTCATCATTATATTAATGTTCAATCGACTATTAATGTTCAGCGCACACACACACGCACAACGTTATCGCATGATTAAAGTCCACACTGACAATCCAAACGGCCGTGTAGATTCCCCTTTTCATTATGTTCGCTTCATTACGCCGTGAAGCAGGTTGCAGAACACGACCAATCCACCCCCGACGGCCTTTTATTGTTAATAAATTTAAACCAAAGCTTCACGGAGAGGCGCACACTTAAGAGTTAAAATGACAGACAGGAAAAAAGGGACACTTGAATTAGAGAACTTTCAATTAGAGACATCAAGCAAGCGGTATCCGAGGCAGGGGCGACAGGCGGGATGAGACTGACGACAGACTGGTGATGGAATCCGCTCGTGTGCAGGTGCGATGTGGATCCCTTGCATCTCAGGACCGTGAGAGATTACGACAGGCTTTGGGAGGCCTTCATTCGGCGATGCTTTAAACATCATACATTTGAACCATATGCTATGCACATATTGGCAGTCGATGGATTAATTCACTTTAATTTCCAAACATTTCCTGTGCATCCAATCAAATTAAGACCCCCTGAATTATGTATTTTTTGGAAGAGTGAGGAAGTGTGTTTTCGATCATGATTGTGGTTGATGCGAAAATGTTTTGGGAAGTTGATGCAAATGTGTTCGAATCCCACGTGAATTGGTGATAAAACCCAACTTCAAAGTGCACTGTGTCGTTTTGTTCTCAAAGCTCTACTTCTGTGGGGCGAGGGCTTTTTGAAATCCGAAACTCGCATTACTGACCACTGATTGGCGGATTCAATTATGCAGCACGAACTCTTGCCCACTGCGGCGAATGTCCTCAGATTTCTTGGCGTCGATTGACCAAATAAGATTGACGTTACATTATGTCCTCTACTTCTAAGTGTAATTCTCAGAGCACCTTTCCCATGTTTTTTTGCAGAATGTTTGTTTACTATTCATATGCCAAGGCAGGCAAATGCGCATTGATTGGATACCTTCAACTTGAACACATTCGAATACAGCTTCTCATTATCACATTTCGTTTTCTAAACGGCCTCTTCCTGCTCTAACTGACATTTGTATTACATTCTTTGATTCTGAACAACCTTCAATAACTTCCCTTGATATGTACACTCTTTTATGTCTTCCAAATGTGTCCTTCCAATTATTATTTCCCTTTTTCATCAAAATAAAATAACATGAATTTATTGGCCTTTTTAGATTCCTGCCTCCACGATCATCATGATCCCAGTGTAATTCTGATCCCGCACCTCCGATGAGGGCAGTTGGATACGCACGGTGCGAAAAAAGCGCCACGTACATAATGCATCGTGCGTTCAGTTTTTCGTACATTTTGCCATTCATCAGATCCGTGCAATGTGCAATGTCAAATATTTTTTTCAATTAGAGACGGCTGACAAATCTGGAAAGACGCATGTATATCATGGTCGGTTGGATAAGAGTACATCACTTAAAAGGGATGATGGCTGATGGACAAGACCGGTAACAACATTCCTTTTTGTTGTTTCGATGACTCGGGTCACTCGCCTGGTTGCACAACATAAACTTGAAACTCGATAATGGCGTGCGAAGGAAAATAACACATAAGAGAGGTTGACCACCACAACAAAGTGTAATAAGATCAGCTTGTGCAAGAGGGAAATGGAATATGGCATCTGAAGCCTGTGGGATTTAAGAGGTATGGCAAAGCATACAGCAGTCGATAGACCACGGCTGATTATAATGAAGGTGTTGTTTTTATTAATTCACGTTTTCATGATATGTAACTGCTACGTAACTGTATGCTGTCGCAGACTCAGCGAGCAATATTCTTTCAAATGTACCACTTTGTTCCAATGAAACAAAGTTGCCTACGTTTTATTCGTTTTATTACAGCATTGTACAGTGTGTGTATGTACTCATGAGTTTTCTACCCATTGTGTGTCTGTGAGATTTTGCCATTTATGCGTCAAACAATCCATTGCTTTCTCTCGCTATTATAATTTACCGTGGCTTAACCAATAGCAGTAACTTGGATGGACCTTTTGTGTTGCAAGTCCATGGCTTTGGCAAAGGCTGGCTTGCACAGTCAAATCGATTGTTAGTCCAAGAAGAAAAAGGGCACCATTGCACGTCTGACACACTTCCAAGGGCAAATGTTATTTCTCAGCTAACAGCCTGCTCTGCTTTCATGTTTTGTGAAGATAATGCACGTGGCAATTTGAGAATGTGATGTGAAATAGTATGGCAAATGATGATGTTGACAATAATGATTACAATGACTAATACTGAACAGCAAGCATACGCTCTCGGGTTAGGCTTATGGTCTGAAATACATAAACACCTCTTTCAATTGCACTCTGGTTTTGGTTTTTCTTTACACGAATATTCACCTTTATTCTATTCGGGTTTTCATGTTTTTTTTAAATACGAGTGTACAATTGGAAGATGTGCTTTAAATATTACATATATCAGATGTATTCAATAACACATTACAAAAAAATAACAAAGGATGCAACTGAACACGGGGGTATGGCATGTGGGGAACAGGGTGGGTTGCACTTTTGTGGACGTTTTTCCAGTTGAGCTCTCGGATGTCCGACGTTTCGCTCCATATGATTGGGAGCATCTTTAGGAACTGAAGCTCGAGAAGGTGCCAGCACCTGGAGGGAATTGTCAGACATCATTCCATACAAAATGTGTTACAAAGCCATAAACCCGCCAGAAGAGGGGGTACATTGTTAATGGAGCAGAAGGCGATCCTGGCGCAAATGATTAAGGAGGGCTCATGCGGGCGTGGCAGTTGAGTGGTGATGATGATAATAAAAGTAGGGTTTCAAATGTTTTCTAAGTTAAGGAAGGTAACGCATACACCCTGTTGGTCCAGGTATTTATTGGGAAGGGTTGGTGATGATCACGTTTGCGGTGCGTTTCGCTGCCGTGCAATAGGTATGCAAGGGAATGCTCTAGGGGTATGGAACGTTTTGCGTCGGAGGTGAGGCCAAGAAGATGCACCTGGGTGAAGGCCTCCCAAAAGCCGTCGCCACCCCTCAAGATCGATGATGCAACAATCCTCCTACGAGCGCCTGCACGCGAGCCAATTACCTCGCTCTCCCCGGTGGACATCACTCTTGGACACGTTACCTGGTGTTACATGTTATTTATGTAGTTCATTGTAAAAATTCGGTCACGTCCCTATGATCACTGTTACGTTGCAATTATGGATTTATTTTTTGGTGATTTTCAAAAACGTTTTTTGGTTTGGACATGTTTGTTTTGTTGTAGTACGGAGTTAGACTGATGGCCTTAATCTAAGTTTTCTTGTGGTTGTTGTTGTTGTTGTTTGACTTGCACCCCACTGGGATTTTTTGCACACAGCGTTGGTGTACGGTGCTTTTTTTCAGGAATATTTAGCTGTTTCTTTTCATGGATTTTCTGTTTGCACAGTCACATAGTCACTTTAAGATGTTTTCTTGTTCGTGTTTTTGCTTTTTTTGTTTGTTGTGGTTGCACCCGATTCAAGAGCCGAATGGCTCACAGGGCTATACCAAAATAAATAAACTGAAACCTGTGGCTGCCACCTTCTGTCAATTATCCTTGACCCTCGGCCACCATCTCCTTCGAGTGATGATGATGTGTGTCCTCCTTCCAATGAGGTGGAGTATGTGGCATGAACGTAAAGCCACTTTTCAGTTGATTCCGCAAGGAAAATACTGCAAACGAAATCAACAAAAAGAAGCAGGGACTTGAACCCATTCATTACCAAATGTTGATGGACATGGTTTGTGATGGCCGTATATAAATTATGTCCTAAGTTTTGCCTTGTGGCAGAATGTGCTGACTGCAGCACAGAACTAAACAGAACCGTGGCAGAATGCATCACCTCTCATGTCTTTGCACTTCCCAATGCCTTTTGATCCTTAGCCAAGACTTTTTTTTTCAAATATATTCAACTGTTATTCAGTGGCACAGTAAGTTTGCACACTGCCGTGAATCTGGCGAACTGAGTTGGATTCTCGGACATGGCTACCATGAGTCACAAGTGACATCACAACTGCTCCTCAGCTCCTGTTTCACGAACCCATACTGACCAGCACGGTGAAGTATGGACGAAACAACCCCCATGACCGATATTGTCATGGGGAGGCCTTTGTCCAGTAGTGGATTGACTAAGGGCAATGCCTATTATTTTGTATTGTTGTGTTCGTTTCATTTATGAAACACAAACATTTACAGCATCCTTCATATGAACCTTATGGCGGGGCCCCGGGGTCCCAAATAAAATCGTAATTAAATAATTTATTTTACAGACTCCGTCCCACCGCGCACATAAACGCCACGACCCACCTGGCGTGGATCATTTTGTTGCCATGTCACGAATGCCGTAGTCATGAACAAAACTTTGATTAGCGCATCGTGTAGAGCTTGTCAAGAAGAATAGATCGCCGTATCGTTCGCCTTTCAACAGACGTAAAATGACGTCTCAACGCAATTTATGCGAGTGCCGGGGGCTTATGGGACCCCGGCGTCCCGCCATAAGGTTCATATATCGGTACAAGAGTCAGACGGGATTTGAAATATATAAGGCCAATGAGTCCAACGAGTATGCACGTAAGATAATGTACAATGCTACTTGCAAGCAATGCATGAAGAGCTCACTTTATATCTTGCGTGGTGGCAGAGGTAGTAAAAACAGAACAAACTACACTCACAAAAACCTATGCAACAGGAATAATATGCGTTTTAAAGATGCGCTTTTAAAGCAGTGATTTGTTGTCCAATGGCTTATTTCTTAAAAAAAAAATATTTAACATTTGTAAAAGATGAAATTGGTTTAATAGGGCAAACATATTATGCTGGTACTGTTGTGATTTAAGAAGAGAGACTGAGTTTTATTTAATGTTCAAGATTTTGCATCTTCAAAAGAGCTTGCTTCTGAGCAGCCAATTAAAAAAATGAAACACTCCTGCGGGAGTGAAAGTGTTTCTGCCTCTGTGGCCTCTCTATGTGCTATGAAGAAGGGTCAATGACAAAAAAAACACTGCCTACATATTTAGCTTTCATTTTAAGGCAATGTTATTGACAAGTTTGTTGGGCACCAGGCTGGCGAGATGTTAACTACCTCGCCTGGTATACAGGAGGTTGTGGGTTTGAATCCTGACGCCTGTATATTAGGAGTTTGCATGTTCTTCCCGTGGTCGTGTGTTTTTTTTCTGGTTCTTGCGGTTTTTTCCCTCCACAATTAGAAACATTCGTTTAGTGTATCTGTCTCCTATAAGCCACTTCGTTAAGCGATTATTTGTAGCCAGGCTGCTTCCGAAAAATTACTATATCGCTTAGTGGCCCTTACCTGGTAAAATAAAAAAAAAGTTTAGTTTCATAGTTTTGAGTTTAAAGTATTATAGCCGTCTTTAAAAACACATTGTATTTTTCTTCGTCGTGACAACATGGATATTCATGCAAATTGAAAAGTGTGGATCTTCCATTATGTGGATTTTAATAAAACACATATTTGTTAATCGTGCGTGCAGGTGTGAAATCGTGATGTGATAATTGATGGAACTGCACTTTGTCACTTTTTATAATTTACCAGATTTAAACTTTTAGATTTTTCGAAAAAAACAAGCACTCTGTGACTAAGATAAGTACCGGTCTCTAACGACGACCCAACACTTGTCACTGCGATGCATGTTGGTAAACCATGGCCATGTTTTAACAACTTCACACTTTTGTGGGACGAATTAAACAGTCGAACAGTAAATCTGTTTGCCGCTTTTATATTTTCACACACGTACAGCGTCATTGTGAAAATCCATAACGCTGCATTCATGTCACAATCTAGTCGCATTGGATCAAACACCGTAGATTTCATATCTTGCAATTAACATAATGCATGCCCTGCATTTACATGTGCGGGTGTACATGCATGTTTGTGCATCATTATTCAGCTCAGCCTGGCCTTCCCGTAGGGTGACAAAAGATTCTAACAACATAAAAAAGTGAGCAGCCCTCCCTACAGACCAGGGTAATTCCACACTCACCTCACGCTCACCAGAACCTCAATCACATTCACCATACACCTGACACTCGCTACTCGTCAGCTGTCAACTCACCAAATTTATTTATGATGCACTATATCGTGGAAAGCCTGTCAAGATGGAACAGCTACATTCCTGTCCATCAGCTTCACGGTAATAATGGGTCCTAAACTTAAGTCTTTCTGCAATTTCCTACCTCGTGCCAACTTTACAGCTTCGCTCATGTTTGAACGTTCGTACATATATGTTGTATGTGTATATAACCGTGTATGTTGTTATGGAATGGGATCACGTAACCCCTGCAGTTGCTACAGGCTGCTTATATTGACTTAAATATATATTTTTTTTATCAATTTTTAAATTGAATCATGACAATCTATCAAATTGCCATGTTGGAAACAGATGATTGAGGGGACGGGGGGGGGGATAAAGTGTGGGTACTCCTACCTCTTCCAAGACACTTAGCCAGTGTGGGAAAAGTAGGCGGACAATATCGCCCAGACTAGAGAGATGCATTGCAGAGCTACACTAGTTGGTGGAGGAGGCGCTGAGGCCCTTCTCTCCACAGTGGCGCGCGAAGGAGCCATTGCAGGGCTGCACCGTTGCCTTTTCCCCGTACCTACATCAGCGCTGAGGCAACAAAGCATCCCCCCTCCCCGAGTGTCACACCAGCACAAATATGTACCGTCTTGAAAGCGCTTTCTGCAACATTTAATAAGGCCAAGTGGTGATTATGTGTTTGTTTATGAGTATTTTATTGCAGCACAATTTTTTTAATACTGAACAGCTGCGCACATTCTTGAAAACAGATTGTGTTGAAGTGGAAATAGGCATTTGTAAGTGGTACATTCCTGCAATAGTTTCAGCCACAGTAATCGGTTTGTTAATCCCTTCGGTATGTTATTATTTAGCACTGAATGTATAAGTGGTACGTCATTAATTTCATCGCCATATCAAGCACAATGCTCACGGAAAATCATCGCTGAGCGCTGTTGAATGCTGTGCATTGTTAAGGTGCACAAGCACCAATGATGTTAAACTCAACGCATTCGTCAATAACACTGTCCTGAAGAGAGACGAAGAATAGGCGACGTTTTGGGAAATTGACCTTCGCCATCGCAAATGTGAATGGGAGAATGCCCCTTCCATAGAAGAGTATTTTTCGGTTTAATCATCCACGATCCATGGGCAGATTTCGTCATTTGTTTCCACTTGTCCCTGTCTCGTGCCATTGTGCTCAGGTCGTGCACCAATCTCTTATGTTGTCGTCAAGCCATTCTCTGTTAGGTCTTCCTCTCTATCCGGCTCCTTCGACTTCTTTTGAACAGCACACACTTCATGTTGGTGTTCTTGTCCATCCTCCCTGCGTCAAACAGCTTTTCTTCTTCGACGTGCAAACCTTTGTCTTACTTCCACATTGGTCACTCTTTAGGTCCAGTTTAGATGCAGAATCATTTTGTAGGAATACATTTTGAATGCCAATATCTTATCTCTGCCAGTCTTCACCAATGTCCAAGTTCTCGCAGGCATACAAAGCTGTCCTGAAGACGCACGTTCTTAAGATGTACTGTTTGGTCTAATAGCTGATTTGCTTACTTCTCCAGACGTTATGTAATGATGCCGTTACTCCGTTTGCCTTTGCGATCCTCGCTCTTATTTATTTCGTGCAATCGTTGTCCCATGTCAGTAGACTTCCCAAGTATACAAATCCCGTTACATTCACAATCTTGCCTGCTTTATATTATCACGTATTTCTCAATGTCCTCCCTTCCGAAAACCATTGTCTTTGTCTTTTCCACGTTAATCCTCAGCCCTTGCATCCTTTCCTGATTTGTTCAGCGTATGATCACTTTCCTGCAGTACTATGCAGCTTTCTTCCATCAGATTGGTTTGCTGGAATGTCTTCCTATCTTTCCTAAACCCTACCTGTTCATTTGACAAATAATCCTCAGGCTGCACTTTAATACATTTAATAGTACTATCATTAGTAGCTTCCCCTTGTGGCTCATTAGTATGATGGTTTTGTAATTCATACAATCGGTGAGATCTCCTTTCTTAGATATCGTCACAAGTATGTATTTGTCGACTCCTCTAATATTTTTCCTTCTCTCCATAATTGCTTGCATAGCTCATGGATTTATTTTACCATCTCCTTCCTTCCAGCTTGTATCTTTTTTTAAAGGTTTTATTGCCTTTTCTACTTCTTCGTAGAAGATGTTATCATTTTCATCACTGTCGGTGGTGGGGATATCTTTTTAGAGTTCAACCAGCAGGTCATTATGCTCTTGATCCATATCCCTATACAAATCGCTGCAATACTCAGTCCATCTCTGTTTTGTCTCTTCTTTGTCCATCAAGATCTTACCCTCCTTGCCTTTTATCGCTGTTTGCCTTGGTTGCCACTTTCTATTTGTGCCCTTGATTAGCTTATACACCTCCCTGGTCTTATATTCTCCAGCGTAGTATTAAATATCGCTACATTACTTTTCCATCTATGTATGCGTATCCTTGCTGGTGTCTTGCCTTGATTGCATGGCTTTTTGTACTTAGTCGGCATCTCATCTGATTGCTTTATCTTTAGCCTTATGTTATTTTTTCCTGTGCTAATTCCAAGGTGTTCTCAGTTATCCATTTTCTTGTGGGTTTTACTGCCAATGATTTTGTTGGTTCTACTGCTTGCTCCACTGTCTTCTTCAGTGCTAATGCCTTGCTGTCTATGCAAAGGTGTTCTATTTTTGTCCCCCCCCCCATTCAACTCGATATTTCCCCTTCATATTTCCTCCTCATTCTCGAGTACCTCTATTCTTCTTCTCATATTGTGTTCTGGGTAGATGTTTTCGTTTTAGTATCAAGCTGTGGTCCAATGACACAGCGGCTCCTCAGAATGTTTAGCATAGTCCAACTGATGTTTTCCAGCAACTGCTGATCAATATCAGGTCTATAATATTGGTATGTTTTCCATCCGCTGTCCTCCATGTCCATTTTCTGTTTGAAGTAAATTCTAGCAGTGTCTTGGCTCGTTCATTGCTTTCTCTATATCCATATCTTTGCATGATGCATTCCCCGTCCGGTGTTATCCTTTCCACATTTTGCATTCCAGTCTACCACAATTATCTTGATATCTTTCCTAGGCATTTACATTAATGTGTTTTACAACATTACACAGAATTATTCAATACACTCTTCTACACTATCTGATGTTGGTGCATATATTTCGATAGCAGACATATTTATGGGTTGCCTATTAAACCTAGCTCCAATTACTGCTGGACTAAGCGGTATGTATCCCGATAATGATGCTGTGGCTTATGCGCTCTAACAAGAAACTCTACACCTCTGGTGTGCACATTATCTTCCCTTGACCAGATCACTTCACCCCCATTGATCTCCCACTTCCTGTCCATCTCATTGCTTCCAGTCCGAGGATGTCGTACCTGTATCTTTCCATTTCCTTTCTTAGCAGCTCTAACTGTCCCGTTGCCCAGAATGTTCTCACGTTCCATGTCCCTGCTGTAATCTCATTCGCCATGCTCAGCCTCTTCGTTGTTTAAGAATTTGGCTGCTTCGTTTCCTGATGGTGTCGTAGCTGCTGTTGTTAACAGGTAGCTAATTTGTCGACCCAATCCCGGTCACTCGATTGGGGACACGGACCTTGTTGACCCGAACGATGTCCGAGCCGGTATCTTTATTCTTCTGTGGTCATCATGCGCATTGGATTACTTTTGTCTTTTTTCTTCACGGCCGAAGTATCGGCACCCTTTCTCCCGACCCTTCTCCTCTTTATCCAGGCTTTGGACTGGCTGAGGTATCCACTGGATTGTGGACTCGCAAGGCAGCGTTATTTTTTCAGCTATTAAGAAGGTCCATTTCCCAAAGTGTAATCTATTTTAATGTGCACAGTATTCTTTCGTTATTCGCGAGGGATACGTTCCAGAAATGCTCGTGAATATAAAATGTTGCGGATAGTGACATTGGCTGACAGAAATCTTAAATAAATATTCATCGTTTTAATGAATTACCTGAACTAAATATGTAACTAAGCTTTTAAATATATCATAATACAAGGGAAAATGTGAGAAATAATAAATATAAAGTAAATCTCAATGAACAATCACGGTATCCCATCACTTTATCTCATCACATTATCTTGCATCACATTCTCTCACTTTATTTTCTCTCTCTCAATGGAGTCGTGTAGGGTTCCAGATGCGATTCGCAGATCATCAAAATCACGGTCAGCAAGTTCATGAATAACGAGGGAATACTGTATGCATATTTTTCCTATTTAGAGCAGTGAATGTGTTGTGTACATGCGACCGAGCATACTGCTCCTAAAGGTTCCAAAATAATAATTCTGCCATTTAATATTTTCAATTAAAAAGGATACATTTTCATTGGTTTAAATGCACAAGCGACTAATTTTAAATAATTGTTGAAAGAAAAACTGAAATGTGTCTATTGAAAAGAAAAACGATTTAGCAACATCCATTTTGTGCAACAAATAAAGCCATTACAGTACTGTATGGGTTATTTCACAATGTAATTGTTTTGTTGTGGTTTAATGCAATTATCAAGATCTACTCTTATAGTTGAAGCACATTTTCTTAATTTTGTTTTCATTCTGCCACATTGAAAGTGCTCTTAACTCAGCAGTAGAGATCTTGTCATTTGTTGTATCTAATCATTAATGTGCACATTAAAACGTAATTTTTCAATTATCCCCCAAATTTTCTATTTCTCATGGGTAAGGAAACACTTTCATTAATACACCCGAATGCACTTTACACAATAAATTAATAGTTTTTTCACATGTGTAGTGGTTGATTTCACTCGGACAACTTTTGTCTTTCTTCCAACACCACTTTATTTACAGTTCTCCACATGTCCTCAATGCTCCACAGTCCCCTTGTTGCCACAGCTCGCTCGCCGTGCTTCACTCGACTCGCTCGCCGCCTTTGTCTCTCCACTCGCCACTTCTCAGTCAGCTCCGATGTCTCTGTGCTTCCCCCACTGCTAACTGCTTCGTCTCTGCTCTCCGCTCTCCGCTATCACTGTGCTCTCTCTACTGCTAACTGCTTCGTCCCTGCTCCCCGCTCTCCGCTATCACTATGCTCTCTCTACTGCTAACTGCTTCGTCCCTGCTCCCCGCTCTCCGCTATCACTGTGCTCTCTCCACTGCTAATTGCTTCGTCCCTGCTCCCCGCCCTCCGCTATCACTGTGCTCTCTCCACTGCTGGCTGCTTCGTCTCTGCTCCACACTCTCCGCTATCACTGTGCTCTCTCCACTGCTAACTGCTTCATCTCCGCTCTCCGCTATCACTGTGCTCTCTCCACTGCTAACTGCTTCGTCTCTGTCTTCTGCTCTTCGCTATCACCATGCTCTCTCCACTGCTGGCTGCTTCGTCTCTGCTCCACACTCTCCGCTATCACTGTGCTCTCTCCACTGCTAACTGCTTCATCTCCGCTATCACCATGCTCTCTCCACTGCTAACTGCTTCGTCTCTGTCTTCCGCTCTTCGCTATCACCATGCTCGCTCCACTGCTAGCTGCTTCTCTCTCCAGCTGCTCCACGTCTTGCCTCGTCCAGCCCCCGACTCCAACTCCCGTTTCTCCTCACGTCTCCCCAATTTATCCCCGCTCTCATTACACCCCAATATATTAACCCGCGTCCCAACGACGCTCCGCGTGCCCGTGCACCTGTGACCTCGCCAGACTTCAAGACGCCACCTCAGCTCTGACAACCACACCAGCCAATCACAGCCGTCCTTGGCTCCCCCAGCTTAATTGGCCCAATCGTTACCCCATCGTCCCAATATGACCCCCTACTGTCCTGCTCCCGCGCAAAATCACCAATTACCCCCATGCGCCTATTTATTCCACTACACATGTATGCCTGTGTATCAGACATAGATAGTAGAATTCCACTCATCCGTGACCATATAACCCTTAAATCCGATTATTCGTGGGAAAATCGCTTTATTACCTATAATGAAAAGCTACATATGACTGATATCTGCAATGTAGCATGCAGATGTGCTTATTGTTTTTGTGACTATAATTTTTTTACAGCATTTAATAGGCCCCACATGTATTAACACAAAATGTATACCAACCATTATCTATTATGACATTGTAGAGCTGTATATAACTAAGCAAAGGTGCATAAGTGAAAAAAAGATTAACGTTCGTACAGCAAATTTAAATCAAGGGCACTCTGCTCGTAAGTACACCTGCTGAGGTTATATCCATTGTCTACTTGCTAATGGAAATGTCTTCTATATGTGCCGTGTAAAAAAGACGAATAATATAGTATTAAATATAATACCATGAACCAAATCCTTGAAGTGCCGGCCCCGGATGAAGCAATGGAAATGTGAATAAACTTATTTCGGAGTCATTTAGTTTGAGGGCTAAAGTAACACGTAGCATTGTAGTATCCTAAGTACAAAGGCATTAAATGGAAGACCAATGATATGATCATGAGCGTGCATATTCCCGTCACTCCATCTTAGCACTTATACTCAGAAGATATTATTTTCTGGAGAGAAATAGCATTCCTGGTGATACACTCTGGTGTGGAGTATTTAGAAAACCATTGGTAAACACACAACCATTGGTCCAAAGTGATTAGATATGATTGTAATTACTACCTACGGCCTCTATGTGAATACATGACCAGAATAGGACCTCCCCATGCTGTGTCAGTCATGGAGGTTATTTAACTTCCAACCCGGTCAGTGCAGCTTGGTGAAGGGGGAAGAGGTGCAGGGACTGGCTGGGAATCAAACTCAGATCGCCGGGTTCAAAGCACAGCAACACTAATTAGCACATGACTGCTCCCCAGGCCATCTTGCTGTAGCTGTTTGAGAAATAAATGATACAGCCGCAGCACAAGCACTGATCATAGGCGAGCACTGTTAATATTACATTTTGAAGTGCCAACTCATTTGCTCCTGCTAGGTACGGACTTTGCATTAACTATATGTGAAGCTGAAACAAAATAAAAAAAGTATTTATTTAGGTAAGAGTTTACAGGCAGAAAAAGTAATATATTGTCAAGTTAAATGAGCAATGTTAGTACCATCAACAGTAGGTTAGAAATTTTGAAGGCTAATGACTCCTTTATGAAATAAATGTTATAGATGACTGTTTAAAAGTTAACATCTTTACATGACAAAACATATTTCCTCTTACATGAGTAATACAGTTAAATACAACATATTAAGAAAGCCTATTTAAGTCATTTTAACATGATGGTGTAATATTCAAAGAGATGTTTCGTGTATTAATATCCCTCCATGATAGCACATTTTACATGCCAGTGCAGGTTTCTCAGGCAGCTTGGTTTGAGAAAGGCCTGAGTATGTGCTCACCTACACAACTCAATTGTCAGTTTAACACGTAGTAGGCTTTCGCGAGCAATATTATCCATAAGAGGTTTTTTTGGTGGGTTAGATCGCGTAAATAAAAATGTGTCGTTAAACCCTCAACCACCTGACACAGTCAATTAGTAAGGTTTGTCATGTAAACAGAACATGCCAATTCGTTACTACAATTTACAATTACTCAAATTGTAAATGTTGTGGGTTTATTCTCCAACACACAGGTGTGTTGTACTAGTAACGAATTGGCATGTTATGTTTACGTGACAAACCTTACTAATTGGCTGTGTCGGGTGGTGGCGGGTTTAACGATGACACATTTACATATTTACGCGATGTAACCCAAAAAACCTCTATTATGGACATCTCAATAGTGTCAGCACGTTGCATTGTATAGCCATTATGTGCATTTTGAGAGTTTTGTTTCTAACCAAAGGTCTCTACGATGCTAATGCCACTCACTGCACGGACTCTCTTATAGTGCTTGACTCAAGATTCTTAGAATTGATAAATCTGTGGGTAAGTTCCTCACCATGCTCCACATGGTTGAAATTGACATTTAAAAAACGTGTTTCAATGTTGAGCATGTTTCTTCAATAAAGGATTCCGTGTTATGGAATAATATTTTACTTTGCTGTGGGCTTTGCTACTGACATAACTGATGAGAGTTGCCATGGGGCATCGTGAATATCTCTCAGCTGCTGGCATGGAGTTTCCTACTTTTGACCTTGGCAGTATTGGGGATTCATTCACATCTGTGATATCATGTGCTTATTTAGCAATGGGCTATGGTGAGGTACAATAATTGTTATATTTGTAAAGAAACGATTTGAAGCACTCTAATGGTTCAGCCATAATTAAGAATTTCCTAAAATTGTACAAAGGGAGCTAAATCATTTCAAAAGGAGCCACAATATAACCTAGAGGTGACTTGTGTAAATTTTCTTAGCGCATTTATCTCTCAAATAGAATTATAGAAAATTTAATGTTACTCACACCATTGTTTAAATCCTACAAGACATAACCAATTAAGAAACAGTGGAGCGGAAACTAATCCTGGTTTGCCTTGTTTAAACAAATGCTGCTGAGATACATTTATCCCTTATGCTTGCTGGTCTAGAATTTAAATATTTTTTGCCCTTTTGCTTTATTGTAAGCACTAAAGGTCGTAAACAAAAATACGGAGTTAATTATCAATATACTGTACACATTCCAGTTGCCGCTGCAACCCTCTTAGTAAGCCATTTAAAATTGATTCATGAACTCAGTGATTAAGGCATGCCACCTGGCCAAGTGGTAAAAGTGGATTTTTCAACCCATGGAACGGTCCTGGGCCACTCCGGCACATTGTGGATCCCGTCCCAGTGCTTCGTGAGCCACACACAGCTCGATGGGCTCAGACCCTCCTCCATCTCCCTCACACATCCCTTCCCTTCCATTTGCAGCTAGCGAGAAGCGATTGTAAGGAAGCTATTCTTCAAAATGACACTTAGCACTGGCTTCCGTTAGATTAGGCTACGCCAGCAAGAAGAGCAGGAAATACAGAAAATGAAAATAACACCGTCAAAATACAAAGCAGACAGATTGTAGAGGGCGCAGAAGAGAGGGAACGATAGAAGCACACAGCATAGCCATACCTCAGGAGACCTGAAAGCCGTACAGTGGCGAATTTAGGAGGGTATGGTGCCTCAATTAAAATGTCCACCCAAATTGTAAGACGTGATTTTCCTATGCATTGTGCAATTGCCCTAGGGTATTGCACAATTCATTACACAATCTATGTATGGTGATTCAAGTCAAAGTCGTTATTTTACAAAAACAATAACAAAAACACAGCAAAAAGATGTGCATGCACGTGGGGATAAATGGGTGGCTTACGGTGCTTATCAGTGCCATGTCGGACAGTGTGTCAGAACCTCTGAGATCATAGCTTTAAGCCCTTGGGCTGTATGTTTCCCATAGGGGCTTTATAATGGCCCTGTCAGAGCATCATTTCAGCAGCACTAATATCCTAGGTTCAAGACCTGAGGGTGAGTGTTTCTCTCTTTGGAACGTTCATAATTGCTGTGTCAGAGCTCCATTTCAACAACTGATAACCCAAGTTCAGGCATTGGGGCTGGGTTTTTCTGTCGTATGAGGTCCATAATGGCAGAGTAATCACTCACCACCAATATCCTGGCCTAAAGCCCTAACAGAGGTGTGGGGACATAGGCAGCAAGAGTCAAAAGCTGCCCACCTAACTGTAGGCCTCCAAGGCCGGTCAACATGAGCCTCCGTAAAATAATTGCCTCCTAGCACCAAAATAATTCTTATCATCAGCAAAACCAACACCACCACCACAAACACCACTATAATCAGCAGCACAACTACTTTCACTCTCAACAACAGCCCTACAACTCTACCAATAGCACCATTACCAATAATCCACCACGATAACCGACACCACCAACGAAATGCATTTGTCTTTCTTCCTCTGTCTTGATGCATCTGGACTTTGGAACTACCTTCCATTGCTTCTCTCCTCGAATTATAAAAACCCACGCTCAGTTCACGAAATGTACTAGTTGTTATCAGCTCTGATATCTGCACTTAGTGGCCACTTTGTGTAGGTCTGTGGTCAGCAACTGCGTACTACAAATACTACCACCGACAACACAATCATCACCACAACCATCACTTAGCACCAATGCAACAGCCAAATAATTTGTTGCACATGCACATATTTCTTCCAAGGTGCCTTTTATGGGTTGTGACAAATTAGTATACATAATACAGAGTTTTGAACGATGATATTGCTTTTACAAAGGTTTCTGAGTAGCTAATGTCCACGTGATATCATTGAGTGACTCTTTTCAGATCCTGGGCTCCAAATAAGTCAGCCATGAGGCATTAATCCAAATTCCCAAGAATATAGAGTAGACAATCTCAGGTCAGTCAGCGATGACTGCACAAAAGTAATTATATTACTCTGGCCAAGCAATGTGGAAAACCACTCTGTACAGCATATGCAGGAATTCCACATGATGGTGGGTAAAGGGAGGCTTTTGGAGCAATGCTGGAAAGACTCCTGGAGCAGTATATTTTTCCAGGTTGGCTCCCATACGTGATGTGAGATGTGAGACGGCTGTGCTGGCTATGAGCAGTTCCAGAGTGCGACGTTCATGTAATAAACATTGCTCTCATATGCAGAGTGGTTTGGGAAAGTTGTTTTGGACCCAGAGGTAATGTGCAAAGGGATTTCATCAGAAGGTGAGGCGCTTCCTCTAACGGCAAGGGCTTGCTCTGCTCTACGCCCGTCTCGTGATACTTTATCTCGTGATGCCGATACTACGATTTGGATAGAGAATTGCGATTTTTTTTTCATATTAACATATAAACTTGTTTGTTTAAACATATAAACCTCCCGTGTATGACATGTTTCCACTAGTACATCGCATATTCAAATAATCACTTTTCTCGTTGGACCGTTTAGGATATTGCTTTAGTGTAGATAGTTTTTTTTTGTTTAATATATAATGTATTGATCTGCAAAACGGTGTAATGTGGAATTGCCAGTGCCCTGTGAGTTAATAGGCCTGGAATGCAAATGAAGTTGATGGAAATCCATTATTATCGTTCTGATAGATTGATGACTCCCTCTTTTATTAATAACCGTTTTCAATAGTTCTTGTTTATTTATCACTATAAACAGTGTGAGTGTGATTAAGTTAAGTATTTCATAATAGAGGTTTTTGGGTTAGATTAGGTAAATATATAAATGTGTCGTTAAAACCCCGCCACCACCCGAGACAGCCAACTAGTTACGGTTGTCACGTAAACAGAACGTGCCAATTCGTCACTAGTACAGCACACCGGTGTGTTGGAGAGCCAAGCCACAACATTTACAATCTGAGTACGACGTTTCGCCAGTAATTACAACTAGCTTCATCAGGCGACAGCCAGATTTGTGGAGAAGTCCACCTGTTTCGTTCCTTATATAGAGACGTAGATGTGGTGACCACGCAGCTGCGCTCTTGCACAATGTTGGGTGGGGGGGGGGATTAGAGGCAACGTACATAATGCATTATGCGAGTCCTTTGAACTTGTCCTACCTGTCTATTGTGTTTATTAAAATAGCCCTCCCAACGGTAATCCCTATTGAAGTACGCTGCCCTTTGTAGGCATGCATTTTAATAATGTATAATTTTATGATTCGCTTCCACGCAGCACTAAGGCGGTAGCTATCCAAACGGTCAAAGTTATTTATTTATTTATTTCAATTTCGATAGATTCTCTCATTAGTCTTGGCCACATTATCAAAATCAATTGAGTGTCCTTGTTGGCACGCGTGTGCTGCTACTGCTGACAGTTGTATTTGGGAGAATTTAATATTTATCTGATGTTCTTTTAGTCTCGTGCTGATCATTCGTCCTGTTTGCTCAACATAACATTTACCATACGTGCAGTTAATCCTGTACACACCTTCTGTTGATAGCTTCGGTAATACATCTTTTGTACCAGATATTAATTTCGGTATGTTATGTACCGTGCCAAATCTGACTCGGATGTTTTTCCAAACATCTGGCTAGTTTATCAGTTACTCGTTTTAATTTCTTGGGCACTTTCAATGCTCTTGTTATTTGATTTGATTTTGGTATTCAATGCCCTGTTGATTTGTGCATCATTGTAACCGTTCACTTGCAGTGCTTCTTTAACATGTTGAATTTCACTATCAGACTGTCACCATCTGACACTTTCTTAGCACGATTAATGAGCGTCTTGATAACAGCAGATTTCTGTGCGGGGTGATGGTGTGACTGCATTCAGATAGGTTAACATTTCTACCCCGTCCGAGCAGAATATCCAGAAATGGTAGAGTTCTGTCAGCTTCCACTTACATAGTGAACTGGACGGATGTGTTTTGCGAGTTCAGATGATTTAGAAATGCGTTCAGTGTATCTTTGCCGTGTGGCCAGATCACCAATGTGTCATCCACATATTTAAACCAAGCAGATGGTTTTAGTGTGTTTGAAGCTATTGCTTTTGTTTTAAAATCTTCCATGTACAAATTCGCTATCACAGGAGACAACGGAGAGCCCATTGCTGCTCCTTCCTTTCGTTTATAGAAGTCACCTTGCCACAATAAATACGTTTTCTTTAGACAGTGTTCAGCTAGTCTTGGGATATCTTTGGCTAAACCTTTGTTCGTTACCAGAGTGTCCAGTAATTTAATTGACTCGTTGACCAGAACCATCGTGAACAGAGAGGTCACATCAAAACTTACGAGAATATCATTGCGGATAAGCTTTAATATATTTAATTATATTTCGATTTAAAGCTTTCGTGACTGCAAGGATTCATCTTCTTTGGTTCTTTCGGTAAAGTCACGTAGAATGAGAATAAAATAATAAATTGATAAAATAAAATAACACAATAAAGGCCGCTTGTGTTGTGGCCGAAACGTCGTGAGAATTTTATTGTGTTATTTTATTTTATCAATTTATTATTTTATTCTCATTCTAGGTGACTTTACCGAAAGAACCAAAGAAGATATTTAATTATATTTACGATATGTTCAGAGTTTTTGATGAACGAAGAGGTCCTACCGATGTAGGGCTGTATTTGTTTCGTTACGTATTGTGCTAATTTGTACGTGGCAGAGCCTATTGTACTAACTATGGGTCTTAATGACTACCAACAACAATATTTGTATAGCACCTCTCAGGATATACACCTTACAAAACACCTCCAAAGTACATGAAGTCCCAGTTATTTATGCCATAGCTGGTTGTTCTTGTTGTGTTCTATAGAAGTATGTATTCGTGAATAATAATCAAATCAGTTGGTTACCATTACCCAAAGCATCAATGTTGCTCGCTTTGGTATTTGCATTAGTGTGTATAATGATACACAAATATAATCGCCCAGATCGGTCCTTCTGTCATTCTGGCACTGATTAACGCGGCACGGATTGGTTGAAGTGCGTCACGTGACCGCGAGCTGCCCACTTCGTGTTCAGCGCCGAAGACGCAGCCACGGAAAGCTGACGGTCGATCCACTCACACACGGCTCACTCATACACACAGCTCACTCACTCACACGGCTCACTCACACACACAGCTCACTCACACGGCTCACTCACACGGCTCACTCATACGGCTCACTCACACACACGGCTCACTCATACACACGGCTCACTCATACACACAGCTCACTCACTCACACGGCTCACTCACACACACAGCTCACTCACACGGCTCACTCACACGGCTCACTCATACGGCTCACTCACACACACGGCTCACTCATACACACAGCTCACTCACACACACAGCTCACTCACACTCACACACAATCACATGCAGCTCAGAGAAGACGGGTGAGTGAGAGTGAGGCAGAGCCGTGCTCCGTCCACTTCTGCCCTGAGGAACCCCCGTGCTCTCCACTGCTGTCTTGAGGGAGAGCCGCGCTCTCTCCACTGCTGCCCTGAGGCAGAGCCGTGCTGTCCACTGCTGCCTTGGGCAGAGCCACTCTCTCTCCACTGCTGCCCTGAGGCAGAGCCGTGCTCCGTCCACTGCTGCCCTGATGGAGCCCCGTGCTCTCCACTGATGGCCGCCTGAGGCTCGCGCTCCCGGGGTGCGCTCCGTCGCTTTCAGATGTTCTGTGTTCATATTTAGTTTGTTGCTGTTGCACCCGACTCAAGAGCCGCATTGGCTCACATGGCTATACCTAATAAATGAAACTTGAAACCTAAGACCCCTTAAGAGCTTCCAAATCATCCTAACAGTTCTTTGACTGAATAATATGTAATAGCTCTTGGAAGTCAATGTAAATATCACAACTAAAGTTTAAAGACATTTTCATTCATTCACATTACAGTTTCATCGCGGGATCCTCCAAGAAGTAATGTAGAGTGAAAGTTTTAAGTGAAAGCCGCGTCAAGCCGCTCTTATTCGACTCATTTAAAGTCCTCAAGTAGAGCAAAGCCGTTCGTGGGTTTTTTTTCGTCATTCACTATCGGCAGTACATCTGATCGTGTCTCAAGGCATCCTAATACTGGTAGGAACGAAGTTGTAAACTGAGTGTACCAGCCTGCAATAGATTAATGTGTCCGTCCATCCGTCCGTCCCCTTTCAATACTTTAACGAAGTGAAATCTCGTGCTGTTGGGTGTAAAATCACCAATAGACAGCGCAGAGACTTGTCCTACCAGTCCACCCTGCAGGGACCTGTTAATAGCCTAGATCTGTCATTCTTTATTACATTCCGTGCCTGTGATTAACGCGGCATGGATTGTTTTAAGTACGTCACGTGACCGCGAGCAACCATCCAACCAGAGATGAGGCCCTCCCAAACATGTACGGCCCCTGATGCTGCCCTGAGGCAGAGCCGTGCTCGGGCCGCTGCTGCCCCGAGGGAGACGGGTGAGTGAAAGTGAGGAGACGGGTGAGTGAGAGTGAGGAGACGGGTGAGTGACAGTGAGGAGACGGGTGAGTGACAGTGAGGAGACGGGTGAGTGACAGTGAGGAGACGGGTGAGTGAGAGTGAGGAGACGGGTGAGTGAGAGTGAGGAGAAGGGTGAGTGAGAGTGAGGAGACGGGTGAGTGAGAGTGAGGAGACGGGTGAGTGAGAGTGAGGAGAAGGGTGAGTGACAGTGAGGAGACGGGTGAGTGAGAGTGAGGACCTGGGTGAGTGACAGTGAGGAGACGGGTGAGTGAGAGTGAGGAGACGGGTGAGTGAGAGTGAGGAGACGGGTGAGTGAGAGTGAGGAGACGGGAGAGTGAGAGTGAGGAGACGGGTGAGTGAGAGTGAGGAGAAGGGTGAGTGAGAGTGAGGAGACGGGTGAGTGACAGTGAGGAGACGGATGAGTGAGAGTGAGGAGACGGGTGAGTGAGAGTGAGGAGTCGGGAGAGTGAGAGTGAGGAGACGGGTGAGTGAGAGTGAGGAGACGGGTGAGTGACAGTGAGGAGACGGGTGAGTGACAGTGAGGAGACGGGTGAGTGAGAGTGAGGAGACGGGAGAGTGAGAGTGAGGAGACGGGTGAGTGAGAGTGAGGAGTCGGGAGAGTGAGAGTGAGGAGACGGGTGAGTGAGAGTGAGGAGACGGGTGAGTGACAGTGAGGAGACGGGTGAGTGACAGTGAGGAGACGGGTGAGTGACAGTGAGGAGACGGGTGAGTGACAGTGAGGAGAAGGGTGAGTGAGAGTGAGGAGACGGGTGAGTGAGAGTGAGGAGAAGGGTGAGTGAGAGTGAGGAGACGGGTCAGTGAGAGTGAGGACCTGGGTGAGTGACAGTGAGGAGACGGGTGAGTGAGAGTGAGGAGACGGGTGAGTGACAGTGAGGAGACGGGTGAGTGAGAGTGAGGAGACGGGTGAGTGAGAGTGAGGAGACGGGAGAGTGAGAGTGAGGAGACGGGTGAGTGAGAGTGAGGAGACGGGAGAGTGAGGAGTCGGGAGAGTGAGAGTGAGGAGACGGGTGAGTGAGAGTGAGGACCTGGGTGAGTGACAGTGAGGAGACGGATGAGTGAGAGTGAGGAGACGGGAGAGTGAGGAGTCGGGAGAGTGAGAGTGAGGAGACGGGTGAGTGAGAGTGAGGAGACGGGTGAGTGAGAGTGAGGAGACGGGTGAGTGAGAGTGAGGAGAAGGGTGAGTGAGAGTGAGGAGACGGGTGAGTGACAGTGAGGAGACGGGTGAGTGAGAGTGAGGAGACGGGTGAGTGACAGTGAGGAGAAGGGTGAGTGAGAGTGAGGAGAAGGGTGAGTGAGAGTGAGGAGAAGGGTGAGTGCGAGTGAGGAGACGGGTGAGTGAGAGTGAGAAGACGGGTGAGTGAGAGTGAGGAGACGGGTGAGTGAGAGTGAGGAGACGGGTGAGTGAGAGTGAGGAGAAGGGTGAGTGACAGTGAGGAGACGGGTGAGTGAGAGTGAGAAGACGGGTGAGTGACAGTGAGGAGAAGGGTGAGTGAGAGTGAGGAGACGGGTGAGTGAGAGTGAGGAGACGGGTGAGTGAGAGTGAGGAGACGGGTGAGTGACAGTGAGGAGACGGGTGAGTGAGAGTGAGGAGACGGGTGAGTGAGAGTGAGGAGACGGGTGAGTGAGAGTGAGGAGACGGGTGAGTGACAGTGAGGAGACGGGTGAGTGAGAGTGAGGAGACGGGTGAGTGAGAGTGAGGAGACGGGTGAGTGAGAGTGAGGAGACGGGTGAGTGAGAGTGAGGAGACGGGTGAGTGACAGTGAGGAGAAGGGTGAGTGACAGTGAGGAGATGGGTGAGTGAGAGTGAGGAGCTGGGTGAGTGAGAGTGAGGAGACGGGTGAGTGAGAGTGAGGAGACGGGTGAGTGACAGTGAGGAGAAGGGTGAGTGACAGTGAGGAGATGGGTGAGTGAGAGTGAGGAGCTGGGTGAGTGACAGTGAGGAGAAGGGTGAGTGAGAGTGAGGAGACGGGTGAGTGAGAGTGAGGAGAAGGGTGAGTGAGAGTGAGGAGACGGGTGAGTGACAGTGAGGAGAAGGGTGAGTGAGAGTGAGGAGACGGGTGAGTGAGAGTGAGGAGAAGGGTGAGTGAGAGTGAGGAGACGGGTGAGTGACAGTGAGGAGACGGGTGAGTGAGAGTGAGGAGAAGGGTGAGTGAGAGTGAGGAGACGGGTGAGTGACAGTGAGGAGACGGGTGAGTGAGAGTGAGGAGACGGGTGAGTGACAGTGAGGAGACGGGTGAGTGAGAGTGAGGAGACGGGTGAGTGACAGTGAGGAGAAGGGTGAGTGAGAGTGAGGAGAAGGGTGAGTGAGAGTGAGGAGAAGGGTGAGTGCGAGTGAGGAGACGGGTGAGTGAGAGTGAGGAGACGGGTGAGTGAGAGTGAGGAGACGGGTGAGTGAGAGTGAGGAGACGGGTGAGTGAGAGTGAGGAGAAGGGTGAGTGACAGTGAGGAGATGGGTGAGTGAGAGTGAGGAGACGGGTGAGTGACAGTGAGGAGACGGGTGAGTGAGAGTGAGGAGACGGGTGAGTGACAGTGAGGAGACGGATGAGTGAGAGTGAGGAGACGGGAGAGTGAGGAGTCGGGAGAGTGAGAGTGAGGAGACGGGTGAGTGAGAGTGAGGAGACGGGTGAGTGAGAGTGAGGAGACGGGTGAGTGAGAGTGAGGAGAAGGGTGAGTGAGAGTGAGGAGACGGGTGAGTGACAGTGAGGAGACGGGTGAGTGAGAGTGAGGAGACGGGTGAGTGACAGTGAGGAGAAGGGTGAGTGAGAGTGAGGAGAAGGGTGAGTGAGAGTGAGGAGAAGGGTGAGTGCGAGTGAGGAGACGGGTGAGTGAGAGTGAGGAGACGGGTGAGTGAGAGTGAGGAGACGGGTGAGTGAGAGTGAGGAGACGGGTGAGTGAGAGTGAGGAGAAGGGTGAGTGACAGTGAGGAGACGGGTGAGTGAGAGTGAGAAGACGGGTGAGTGACAGTGAGGAGAAGGGTGAGTGAGAGTGAGGAGACGGGTGAGTGAGAGTGAGGAGACGGGTGAGTGAGAGTGAGGAGACGGGTGAGTGACAGTGAGGAGACGGGTGAGTGAGAGTGAGGAGACGGGTGAGTGAGAGTGAGGAGACGGGTGAGTGAGAGTGAGGAGACGGGTGAGTGAGAGTGAGGAGACGGGTGAGTGACAGTGAGGAGAAGGGTGAGTGACAGTGAGGAGATGGGTGAGTGAGAGTGAGGAGCTGGGTGAGTGAGAGTGAGGAGACGGGTGAGTGAGAGTGAGGAGACGGGTGAGTGACAGTGAGGAGAAGGGTGAGTGACAGTGAGGAGATGGGTGAGTGAGAGTGAGGAGCTGGGTGAGTGACAGTGAGGAGAAGGGTGAGTGAGAGTGAGGAGACGGGTGAGTGAGAGTGAGGAGAAGGGTGAGTGAGAGTGAGGAGACGGGTGAGTGACAGTGAGGAGACGGGTGAGTGAGAGTGAGGAGAAGGGTGAGTGAGAGTGAGGAGACGGGTGAGTGACAGTGAGGAGACGGGTGAGTGAGAGTGAGGAGAAGGGTGAGTGAGAGTGAGGAGACGGGTGAGTAACAGTGAGGAGACGGGTGAGTGAGAGTGAGGAGACGGGTGAGTGACAGTGAGGAGACGGGTGAGTGAGAGTGAGGAGACGGGTGAGTGAGAGTGAGGAGACGGGTGAGTGAGAGTGAGAAGACGGGTGAGTGAGAGTGAGGAGACGGGTGAGTGACAGTGAGGAGAAGGGTGAGTGACAGTGAGGAGACGGGTGAGTGAGAGTGAGGAGAAGGGTGAGTGCGAGTGAGGAGACGGGTGAGTGAGAGTGAGGAGACGGGTGAGTGAGAGTGAGGAGACGGGTGAGTGAGAGTGAGGAGACGGGTGAGTGAGAGTGAGGAGACGGGTGAGTGACAGTGAGGAGAAGGGTGAGTGACAGTGAGGAGATGGGTGAGTGAGAGTGAGGAGCTGGGTGAGTGAGAGTGAGGAGACGGGTGAGTGAGAGTGAGGAGACGGGTGAGTGACAGTGAGGAGAAGGGTGAGTGACAGTGAGGAGATGGGTGAGTGAGAGTGAGGAGCTGGGTGAGTGACAGTGAGGAGAAGGGTGAGTGAGAGTGAGGAGACGGGTGAGTGAGAGTGAGGAGAAGGGTGAGTGAGAGTGAGGAGACGGGTGAGTGACAGTGAGGAGAAGGGTGAGTGAGAGTGAGGAGACGGGTGAGTGAGAGTGAGGAGAAGGGTGAGTGAGAGTGAGGAGACGGGTGAGTGACAGTGAGGAGACGGGTGAGTGAGAGTGAGGAGAAGGGTGAGTGAGAGTGAGGAGACGGGTGAGTGACAGTGAGGAGACGGGTGAGTGAGAGTGAGGAGACGGGTGAGTGACAGTGAGGAGACGGGTGAGTGAGAGTGAGGAGACGGGTGAGTGACAGTGAGGAGAAGGGTGAGTGAGAGTGAGGAGAAGGGTGAGTGAGAGTGAGGAGAAGGGTGAGTGCGAGTGAGGAGACGGGTGAGTGAGAGTGAGGAGACGGGTGAGTGAGAGTGAGGAGACGGGTGAGTGAGAGTGAGGAGACGGGTGAGTGAGAGTGAGGAGAAGGGTGAGTGACAGTGAGGAGATGGGTGAGTGAGAGTGAGGAGACGGGTGAGTGACAGTGAGGAGACGGGTGAGTGAGAGTGAGGAGACGGGTGAGTGACAGTGAGGAGACGGATGAGTGAGAGTGAGGAGACGGGAGAGTGAGGAGTCGGGAGAGTGAGAGTGAGGAGACGGGTGAGTGAGAGTGAGGAGACGGGTGAGTGAGAGTGAGGAGAAGGGTGAGTGAGAGTGAGGAGACGGGTGAGTGACAGTGAGGAGACGGGTGAGTGAGAGTGAGGAGACGGGTGAGTGACAGTGAGGAGAAGGGTGAGTGAGAGTGAGGAGAAGGGTGAGTGAGAGTGAGGAGAAGGGTGAGTGCGAGTGAGGAGACGGGTGAGTGAGAGTGAGGAGACGGGTGAGTGAGAGTGAGGAGACGGGTGAGTGAGAGTGAGGAGACGGGTGAGTGAGAGTGAGGAGAAGGGTGAGTGACAGTGAGGAGACGGGTGAGTGAGAGTGAGAAGACGGGTGAGTGACAGTGAGGAGAAGGGTGAGTGAGAGTGAGGAGACGGGTGAGTGAGAGTGAGGAGACGGGTGAGTGAGAGTGAGGAGACGGGTGAGTGACAGTGAGGAGACGGGTGAGTGAGAGTGAGGAGACGGGTGAGTGAGAGTGAGGAGACGGGTGAGTGAGAGTGAGGAGACGGGTGAGTGAGAGTGAGGAGACGGGTGAGTGACAGTGAGGAGAAGGGTGAGTGACAGTGAGGAGATGGGTGAGTGAGAGTGAGGAGCTGGGTGAGTGAGAGTGAGGAGACGGGTGAGTGAGAGTGAGGAGACGGGTGAGTGACAGTGAGGAGAAGGGTGAGTGACAGTGAGGAGATGGGTGAGTGAGAGTGAGGAGCTGGGTGAGTGACAGTGAGGAGAAGGGTGAGTGAGAGTGAGGAGACGGGTGAGTGAGAGTGAGGAGAAGGGTGAGTGAGAGTGAGGAGACGGGTGAGTGACAGTGAGGAGACGGGTGAGTGAGAGTGAGGAGAAGGGTGAGTGAGAGTGAGGAGACGGGTGAGTGACAGTGAGGAGACGGGTGAGTGAGAGTGAGGAGAAGGGTGAGTGAGAGTGAGGAGACGGGTGAGTAACAGTGAGGAGACGGGTGAGTGAGAGTGAGGAGACGGGTGAGTGACAGTGAGGAGACGGGTGAGTGAGAGTGAGGAGACGGGTGAGTGAGAGTGAGGAGACGGGTGAGTGAGAGTGAGAAGACGGGTGAGTGAGAGTGAGGAGACGGGTGAGTGACAGTGAGGAGAAGGGTGAGTGACAGTGAGGAGACGGGTGAGTGAGAGTGAGGAGAAGGGTGAGTGCGAGTGAGGAGACGGGTGAGTGAGAGTGAGGAGACGGGTGAGTGAGAGTGAGGAGACGGGTGAGTGAGAGTGAGGAGACGGGTGAGTGCGAGTGAGGAGACGGGTGAGTGACAGTGAGGAGAAGGGTGAGTGAGAGTGAGGAGACGGGTGAGTGAGAGTGAGGAGAAGGGTGAGTGAGAGTGAGGAGACGGGTGAGTGACAGTGAGGAGACGGGTGAGTGAGAGTGAGGAGACGGGTGAGTGAGAGTGAGGAGAAGGGTGAGTGAGAGTGAGGAGACGGGTGAGTGAGAGTGAGGAGACGGGTGAGTGAGAGTGAGGAGACGGGTGAGTGAGAGTGAGGAGACGGGTGAGTGAGAGTGAGGAGACGGGTGAGTGAGAGTGAGAAGACGGGTGAGTGAGAGTGAGGAGACGGGTGAGTGAGAGTGAGGAGACGGGTGAGTGACAGTGAGGAGAAGGGTGAGTGAGAGTGAGGAGACGGGTGAGTGAGAGTGAGGAGAAGGGTGAGTGAGAGTGAGGAGACGGGTGAGTGACAGTGAGGAGACGGGTGAGTGAGAGTGAGGAGACGGGTGAGTGAGAGTGAGGAGACGGGTGAGTGACAGTGAGGAGAAGGGTGAGTGACAGTGAGGAGATGGGTGAGTGAGAGTGAGGAGCTGGGTGAGTGAGAGTGAGGAGACGGGTGAGTGACAGTGAGGAGACGGGTGAGTGAGAGTGAGGAGCTGGGTGAGTGAGAGTGAGGAGACGGGTGAGTGAGAGTGAGGAGACGGGTGAGTGACAGTGAGGAGAAGGGTGAGTGACAGTGAGGAGATGGGTGAGTGAGAGTGAGGAGCTGGGTGAGTGACAGTGAGGAGAAGGGTGAGTGAGAGTGAGGAGACGGGTGAGTGAGAGTGAGGAGAAGGGTGAGTGAGAGTGAGGAGACGGGTGAGTGACAGTGAGGAGAAGGGTGAGTGAAAGTGAGGAGACGGGTGAGTGAGAGTGAGGAGACGGGTGAGTGAGAGTGAGGCAAAGCCGTGCTCTGTCCACTGCTGCCCTGAGCGAGTGCTGTGCTCTGTCCATTACATTAGTACTCGAGTTTTTTGGTGCTTAAATGCACTGCTGGATGAAGGCCCACCGCACGCTGTGCGAGTGGATCGTAAGGATTGACTTAACCAGTCTGTTGGGGGGTGCCGCAGGCTGTGGTTGTTGGGGGGTGCCGCAGGCTGTGGTTGTTGGGGGGTGCCGCAGGCTGTGGTTGTTGGGGGGTACCGCAGGCTGTGGTTGTTGGGGGGTGCCGCAGGCTGTGGTTGTTGGGGGGTACCGCAGGCTGTGGTTGTTGGGGGGTGCCGCAGGCTGTGGTTGTTGGGGGGTGCCGCAGGCTGTGGTTGTTGGGGGGTGCCGCAGGCTGTGGTTGTTGGGGGGTACCGCAGGCTGTGGTTGTTGGGGGGTGCCGCAGGCTGTGGTTGTTGGGGGGTACCGCAGGCTGTGGTTGTTGGGGGGTGCCGCAGGCTGTGGTTGTTGGGGGGTGCCGCAGGCTGTGGTTGTTGGGGGGGGGGGGTGCCGCAGGCTGTGGTTGTTGGGGGGAGCCGCAGGCTGTGGTTGTTGGGGGGTGCCGCAGGCTGTGGTTGTTGGGGGGGGGTGCCGCAGGCTGTGGTTGTTGGGGGGTGCCGCAGGCTGTGGTTGTTGGGGGGTGCCGCAGGCTGTGGTTGTTGGGGGGGGTGCCGCAGGCTGTGGTTGTTGGGGGGTGCCGCAGCCAGTGGTTGTTGGGGGGTGCCGCACACTGTGGTTGTTGAGGGGTGCCGCAGGCTGTGGTTGTTGGGGGGTGCCGCAGGCTGTGGTTGTTGGGGGGTGCCGCAGGCTGTGGTTGTTGGGGGGTGCTGCAGGCTGTGGTTGTTGGGGGGTGCCGCACACTGTGGTTGTTGAGGGGTGCCGCAGGCTGTGGTTGTTGGGGGGGTGCCGCAGGCTGTGGTTGTTGGGGGGGTGCCGCACGCTGTGGTTGTTGGGGGGTGCCGCAGGCTGTGGTTGTTGGGGGGTGCCGCAGGCAGTGGTTGTTGGGGGGTGCCGCAGGCAGTGGTTGTTGGGGGGTGCCGCACACTGTGGTTGTTGGGGGGTGCCGCAGGCTGTGGTTGTTGGGGGGTGCCGCAGGCAGTGGTTGTTGGGGGGTGCCGCACACTGTGGTTGTTGGGGGGTGCCGCAGGCTGTGGTTGTTGGGGGGTGCCGCAGGCTGTGGTTGTTGGGGGGTACCGCAGGCTGTGGTTGTTGGGGGGTGCCGCAGGCTGTGGTTGTTGGGGGGTACCGCAGGCTGTGGTTGTTGGGGGGTGCCGCAGGCTGTGGTTGTTGGGGGGTGCCGCAGGCTGTGGTTGTTGGGGGGTGCCGCAGGCTGTGGTTGTTGGGGGGTGCCGCAGGCTGTGGTTGTTGGGGGGTGCCGCAGGCTGTGGTTGTTGGGGGGTGCCGCAGGCTGTGGTTGTTGGGGGGTGCCGCAGGCTGTGGTTGTTGGGGGGTACCGCAGGCTGTGGTTGTTGGGGGGTGCCGCAGGCTGTGGTTGTTGGGGGGTGCCGCAGGCTGTGGTTGTTGGGGGGGGGGGGTGCCGCAGGCTGTGGTTGTTGGGGGGAGCCGCAGGCTGTGGTTGTTGGGGGGTGCCGCAGGCTGTGGTTGTTGGGGGGGGGTGCCGCAGGCTGTGGTTGTTGGGGGGTGCCGCAGGCTGTGGTTGTTGGGGGGTGCCGCAGGCTGTGGTTGTTGGGGGGGGTGCCGCAGGCTGTGGTTGTTGGGGGGTGCCGCAGCCAGTGGTTGTTGGGGGGTGCCGCACACTGTGGTTGTTGAGGGGTGCCGCAGGCTGTGGTTGTTGGGGGGTGCCGCAGGCTGTGGTTGTTGGGGGGTGCCGCAGGCTGTGGTTGTTGGGGGGTGCTGCAGGCTGTGGTTGTTGGGGGGTGCCGCACACTGTGGTTGTTGAGGGGTGCCGCAGGCTGTGGTTGTTGGGGGGGTGCCGCAGGCTGTGGTTGTTGGGGGGGTGCCGCATGCTGTGGTTGTTGGGGGGTGCCGCAGGCTGTGGTTGTTGGGGGGTGCCGCAGGCAGTGGTTGTTGGGGGGTGCCGCAGGCAGTGGTTGTTGGGGGGTGCCGCACACTGTGGTTGTTGGGGGGTGCCGCAGGCTGTGGTTGTTGGGGGGTGCTGCAGGCTGTGGTTGTTGGGGGGTGCTGCAGGCTGTGGTTGTTCAGGGCCGCCATAGGCGCCCACTAACAACCACAACAACCTCGTAACATATTCTTGGTTCTTTCGGTAAAGTCACGTCGAAGGGAAACAATAAAAGAATAAAAATATAAAACAATAAAATGATCACGACGTTTCGACTGCAACACAAGCAATCACACCTGATGATGATTGCTTGTGTTGCAGTCGAAACGTCGTGAGGATTTTATTGTTTTATATTTTTATTCTTTTATTGTTTCCCTTCGACGTGACATTACCGAAAGAACCAAGAATATGAATCCCTGCAGTCACGAAAGCTTTAAATCAAAACCTAGTAACAGTATAATAACATTGCAAGTACACACCTTTACTAAGATACCCAATAACTACTGCTATTTTTTTAAGCAACCATTTAACAAGATAAAGTATATTTTTGTGGATCCGTATCATATTATACCACGATGTAAGTAGACATTTTTGAAGAGCCTCCATCCGTTTTAGTTTTGCACTCTTTTGATAAGTTTTGGATTAAATTTACATGTAAATAACGCTGACGACAACTGCCTCAACGATGTGTTAAACTTTCTTTTACACTTTAGGCAAATAACACTGACAAATATGCTCATCTTGCTTGGTGTTTTAAAGTAAACATACATTATAGAGCAGATGTGAGTTTATCAAGAAAAAATGTAGCTTATATAATTAATAATTCAACGGATATTCATTAACTGCAGCCTTAATTATGCTAACCTTTTACTACAGCACTGTTTAATTTAGCAAATCATGCATAATAATTTGCTTTAATAATTTTTATTCTTGCTATACCACGGCAATATATTACGGTGGACTTTGCAGAATTATATTAGTCAGCTATTTATATTTTATTTGCATTTTTCAGGATTGCCTCTGAGATAGTGTTTGTTATGTTCCACATTAACTATGCAGAGCAAAGAGGACAAAGAAAATAATATTATTATCTTCGAGACTTGAAGAAGTATAGCTGATAAGAATATTTCATTGGCTACATTTAATTCTTAAACATTATTTTGTTACCTTGATGTTTGTTTTTTTTGCGATGTTTTGATTGTGCTATAACTAATGTATTTTTTTGTTATTTTCTTTGAACCTATCTACGTGTCTTGCGATATTGTTGCTACTCCCCATGGTCCTACAATGCCAACATCTCATCGCTCCATCTCCACAGTGGTGATCCTCTTAGGTGTAATCTCTCCACTGGACGCCATCAATCCTTCTGGTGATGTGTCCTGCCCACGCCCACTCGTATTAACAGTCACTATGATCTTTCTGATTTAGTATTTTTTTCCTCCCTGATCCATGGGTTCCCCTTTATTTTTGTTAATGCAATTCCCAGAATGCATCTCTCCACACTTCTTTGTGTATTTTTCAGTTTTGTTCCATTTTGTCAGCGTCCAAGTTTATGATTAATGTCATAGCCGGAAGTACACGATAATTGAAAATGTTCTTCTTAAGGAATGCCGGTACGCTCCCTTTCATTATCAAATTCAATTTCTCAAAAAGCACTCCAAGCTGCTCTTGTTCACCTCTTTATTTCATCATTTTGATATTTGTCCACCTAATATAATTGCCCTAGATACACATACTCTGTTTGGTTTACCAGTTGTGTCTCTGCAAAATAATTTTCTTTTGTTGAGAAAACTTGTTAATACATTTTCACTTTGCTTGTATTCATGTTTAACTCAAATTTGCAGCCTTTTGTGTTAAGTTCTTCATTTATTTCCTGGGGTTAATTTCCATTTGTGGTAATAATAGCCATGCCATTGGCAAAGCTGAGACGATTAATCCAGTGGGACAAGCTGTTGCATCGAGTAGCAGAACCTGTTTTATATTACACTTTTACACAGAAATGAAAAATGTCGAAAATATTACTATGCCCTAACTATTTTTCTATGTGAAAAAAGGAAGATTAAACTGATTTGAAGAATGGCAGATCCATTCGCCTCATCACGTGATGATAAATTGGTCGCAAAGATCACAGCAAACTAAATAATAGACAATTTATAGCCCAATCAAATACATGAGCAAAGCTGTATTTAGAAAAGATTGCTCTTCCATTGACAAAATGCTATCAATCATATTTTTCAAATTACATCAATATCACACACTACTATGTATGGCTTCATCGACTATTAAAAAAGGCATTTGATTCAGTACAAACTTTTTCAGTCATCCAAGCTCTGACAAACCAAGGCTTCAATAAAATAAAATAAAAATTATCAAAACCATTGTAAAGGTTAGCTGCACAGCTACACTGATATTTCAACAAGAGAATAAAATTTAAATCAGAGAAGGAGGTATGCGCTCCACAAGACTTTGTCAGTGACTTAAGAAGATATTTTGCAAACATTTGAAAGAAGTAATATTGGCATGCACATACATGGATATAATCTTAACCCTACAAAGGGTGCTCTTCGCATACAAATTAAATAAATGTTTTTTATTCTGAGAGCTGCAATCGCCTCCATTAGCTGATACACCAAATGTCATGTGTTGAGTTTTTTCCACAGTGTAGTCAGTCACAGCATGCCAAATATCTTCATATTTACCGAAGCTGAAATTTCATTGAACTGGCATTCACAACTCAAGGAAAAGTGCAACATTTTCTAAGTACATTACGAAACATATGAGACATCTACGTATGTACAGTATGTTTATGAATGTATGTTTATTTTATAAAATATTTTATCAGACGCAATGTTTTATGACAGTAACATGAATTATCATTTCCTCACCCCAAAAGTAATGCGCAGGTGAAATGATTGTTACTCTGGACTTGGAATTCCAGAGGTGTCAACGTTATTGAACTCCCAGTGAGGCATTTTAAACAATGGACAAGTTTATTAAATCCCCCTGCATCCATCCACCCAGCAAAATAATTAGAATTGGTTCACCAGTTAGTTCATCATCACGTTGCATGTGGTATGGTCAAGTCTGGGTACTCTTCCTAAACGTCTGTACAGAGTGATAGAGTAAGACCAAAATATCCCACTCGAGGGGATCTCCGGAGCTACCTCGAGTGGGGGGGCCTTTCCGCAAGCAATAACATGAGCAAGCTCTTGAAGGGACGTACCACTAACTTTGTACTTTTACAACAACAACAAAAATATTTTTTTGGTGTTAGTAAATAACTTGTGCTGTACACCATGCTGCATGTTCGGCTCAGTTTAAAGTGCTTCCGTGTTTATTTTTGGCACAACCTCGTGCAATATTGTAAAGCCAACATAAATCAAAGCAATCATGAGCGGTGCAGTATCTTTTGTTGGAACTGATTTATGGGTCGGAGTGAGGATGATTAATTGTTCTGTCCATACTGATAACAGCTGCATTTTGTTTTTGCTCCATCCATTATGAAACACTTTGTGACTTCTAGGACAGGGAATAACTTATGTATTAAAACGAGCTAAAAAATAGAGGCATGCTTTCCATAATCACTGCGTTGAATATATTTTTACGTGTAAAACCTCCCCCAAAGTTGAAAGTAAAAATATTTTCTGAATCGGAAATGTATGCTACACCGCATAGATGTTTGCAGTTGTGCTGTCAAGCGGTCCGATGAGTTTGTAGCTTGTACCGTGTGCTGTTGCGCACAATGTCTGACGTTTCGCTCCATGTGCTGTGGGCAGCATCCTCTTCTAGGTACTTAATTCAGGGACACTTCAGGAAGTTAAATTCCTAAAGAAGTTCCCAGTATGTTGAGTGAAACATTGGACATCATGCCGAGCAATACGCAGTACAACCATACAATGCATCGGAGAGCTATTGAAATGTATATATTTGTTATAAATATAATCATAAACTATTAATTATTATATCGATTAAAATAACAAATGGGATACGTCATCAAATATATGTTAACTCCCAATAAAGTGAAGACAGTATTTGTGCAAATTGTTGATGACAAAAATATGTAGCTGTCCGTGCTTAACGTTTATAGGGGGGAGTGATGGTGCTAACATCCATGCTTTGTTGTTCAAAGTAATTTCAAAGTTTAGTCTTAAAAGGGTTAAGTAAGGCACTTCACATGATAATGATTAATTCACAATCAATCAGCCTCCTTCGCATTTAAGGGCATTTAGTTTTTACCGGCAACACTAACACAATGGGCCGGAAGAAGTCAAGTCAACAGTTATGGCTGTGTCGGGTGGTGGAGGGTTACGACACATTTATACTTACGCGATCTAACCCAAAAACCTTTATTATTAATAATATTGGTCGCGAAAACCTACGTGTTAAATTGTCAATACTGAACAGTCATATAGCAATGTAGACCAGATATTACGTTTCACCATCCTCACTCACCCTGGTCTCCATAATTATCTCCCTGTTTGTCAGTAGATGCTTCATTTTCAAGAATTGTATTTTTCAATAGCTATCCTGATCTCTATGTCTCCATCACATCATGCGTCGCTGGACACTTTACTTCCAGGATATATGAGCACAGTCACTTACACCACATTTTGTCCGTGCATTTTGATTATATATTTCTGGGTAAGCTTTGCCCTGCTTACAGCTATCGTTTTTTATTGTTACGTATCAAGCCTATCTTCTCACTATTGCTTGACAATATTCAACAGTCTATGCAATTTATCTTCGGATTGTGTGAGCGGCAAATCTGATATAGTTGCACCTGCTTCAGACTGGATTACTGTAATGGCCACTTCCCCATGCATTCCAAACATTGCAGGAGAAAGAATGCACCCTTGTATGACCCCTCGACCAACACTGACCCACTCAATAGGCCGACAAACGAAAATCTATCTACATACGGAGACAGAAAAGAGTAACACAATGCTCTGCAGAAATATAATTAGTTTGTATGCAAGATTATTTTTAGAATTGTACAGGACCACGTAGTTTAGATTGGAGTGCTCATGCTTATAACATCCGGAAACCTCAAAACAGTTATGTGACCAGTCTGACTGTTGATTAGACTTAGAAGGTTTAAATCAGTCCAGAGTTTGCTTGCTTAGATCAAATACTGCCGAATAATATCAGTCTGGAAATTCCATAGGCTGATTGACTAAAACATACCTTTAATTATGTATGGAAGGAGACATTTGGTTTTGACAACTGTTTTAGATAGGGATTTTATATTGTACCATTAGAAGTATTATTGGAGTTATCCTGTCACTGGTAAATTTGGGAATTCAATTATGAAAATAATAATATAACTGAAATGTAAATACTCTTTGGTTCTTTCGGTAAAGTCATGTAGATAGAAAATTAATAGATCACGACGTTTCGATCGCAAAACAAGCAACCATCATCAGGTGAAACCAACACAGCAGGAGAACTACTGACATAGGAGCTGCTGCAACAAGAGGTTATATAGGCTTTTGGTGGGCCCAACCCAAGGGTATGTGGGCAGAGCTAGAGAAGGAATTTGTATGTAAATGTAAATGTAAGGATGGCAAGTTACTATTCCTCGATGTTTTGATCGAGAAGAGACCTGATGGCTTGTTGGGATATTCCGTCTACAAGAAAGCCACCCACACAGATGCCTATTTAAAGCCTGACTCCCACCACCATCCAGACCAGAATAATTCCCTCATCAAAACACTACACCTTAGGGCCCATTGCATCTCCAACCAGCACCACCTAGCCAGTGAGTTGGAGCACGTACACCAAGCCCTCAGGATGAATGGATATTCTGACCGTACAATCCGCAAAGCTGTCAACCATCTGAGGACCCAAGCAGAACCATCACCTTGCCATACATAGCAGGGGTTACCAAAAATATTTCCAAAATCTTAAACAAACACAAGATCCAGGTTTGTTTCAACACAGTAGTTAAAATCCATGATTTGATCCCATTTGTAAAGGATGTGATTCCTGACATGCAATTCCCTGGTGTCTACAAACTAAGTTGTGGATGCGGCAGCAATTACAGTACATTGGGGAAACGAAACGACATGTCTCGGACCATGTTCGCGAACACAAGGCATATCTGAAACAAGGTAGGGCCAATACCTCTGCCATTGCTGATCATTCTTTTAATGCCGTGGGCTCACACGAAAAATATTTTTCCAAGACAAAGGTACTCTGCAAACCCACCGGCTATCATCAGAGATTTGTTCATGAAGCCATCCAGATATATAAACACAGACACAACTTCAACTGAGAAGATGGATACAAACTGAGCAATCATTGGAAGGACGTTATTAACCAAGTAAAGTCGTAACTGACTGTGATGTTTCCATCCTACCTGCCCATTTCAGCTGTTATTTCCAACTCTCTGAGTACATCACCAGGTTAAATGAATCGATTCGCGGTGACCCGGGTCACCATCGTGACCCAGGGATGCCAAAACCGCCAAAACCTCCATAACTCCGAAACCAGAAGGCCTATGAAGACGGGAGATGTCACCGAGCCCGATACGCACGCCAAATATGGAAATAAAAAACACGCAAAACACCCATAAAAAAGGGGGGCTGCTGGGGATTTGTGCGTGGCAACAGCTGTTTATTGCTTGTTTTGAAAGTACATCAGGCTACTGGTCTGGTCATTCCCCAGCACGTTCTGCTTCTTACGGGGGCGGCCACCCTTGTCTTTGGGAGCGAGACCACTTGGAGGCAATGGCGCACCAGGCGCTGTCTTGGTACGGCCGGCGGTCATGGTCGTGCTGGCGGGATCAACATCGTCGTGATCATCGCTCCCAGCGTCGCCCTCCGGCAGGAAAGGGTAGTACCAGCGATGCTCCCAGAAAAAAACCTTAAACTATGCCCGGCCCACCAATATTTTGCAGTGACCCGGGCTACCGCCAATCGATTCAAATGTCCTTACATTAACGGTCTCACTAACACAGCTACCCTTGCCCCTTTCCCTCGATGTGGCAGGAGCTCTCGTTTTCTTAGCAGACTAAAACTGGCTGTGATGTTTCTGTGTATGTCTCTGTGTTTGTGTCTCTCTGTTTGTCTCTCTATGTGTATGTATATATCTCTCTCTGTATGTGTCTCTATGTGTGTATCTCTCTGTGTCTCTCTGCATGTGTGTGTCTCTCTCTGTGTGGGGGTTGTCTCCCTATGTGTGTCTCTCTCTCTCCGTGTGTCTCTCTGTGTTGTGTCTCTGTGTGTGTCTCTCTCTCTGTGTGTCTCTCTGGGGGTATGTCTGTGTGTGTGTGTCTCAATGTGCTTGTGTCTCTCTATGTGTGTCTCTCTGTGTGTGTCTCTCTGTCTGTGGTTGTCTCTGTGTGTGTCTCTCAATGTGTTTGTCTCTCTCTCTGTGGTTGTCTGTGTGTGTGTGCCTCTCTCTCTCTCTCTGTGTGTGTCTCTCTGTGTGTAGGTGTCTCTCTCTCTGTGTGGGGGTTGTTTCTCTGTGTGTGTCTCTCTCTCTCTCTCTGTGTTTCTGTGTTGTGTCTCTGTGTATCTCCGTATGTGTGTCTCTTTCTGTCTGGGTCTCTCTCTACGTGTCTCTCTCTTTCTCTGTGTGTCTCTGTGTGTGTCTCACTATGTGTGTGTGTCTCTTTATGTGTCTCTCTATGGTTGTCTCTCTGTGTGTGTCTCTGTGTGTGTCTTTGTGCGTCTCTCTTTATGTGGATGTCCCTCTGTGTGTGTCTCTCTCTCTGTGTGTCTCTCTCTCCATGTGTATCTCTTGCTCTTGCGGGTTTTTTGTTCCTATTGCCCGGCTCTCTGATATTGACATGCTAATCTTCTCATTGGCACAACCCCCGGTTGCTGGAGCCGTCTCACATTGACATGCTAATCTCTTACATTTACATTTACCTATAAATTCCTTCTCTAGCTCCGCCCACTTACCCTTGGGTTGGGCCCACCAAAAGCCTATACAGTATAACCTTTTGTTGCAGCAGCTCTTTCTCCTACGTCAACAGTTCTCCTGCTGTGTTTGTTTTACCTGATGACAGTTGCTTGTATTGCGATCGAAACGTCGTGATCTATTAATTTTCTATCTACGTGACTTTACCGAAAGAACCAAAGAGTGGATTCCTGCAGTCACGAAAGCTTCAAATCAAGATTTAAATGTAATATTAAATTTTACCTAAAATCGGGTTCACAGTAAATATATAGGTATATTAGAGACGTTTAATAAATGCTATTCTACTCAATAGACAGATAAGTCAATACGTAAATATGAAAAAGCTATTTCACATGTAAGAGCTGCAAATTTTTTACGTATATTCCTTTCAAATGTACGTACATTCTTTTCAAATTACAAAAGTAAATATACTTCGCTCAGACAATTGGGGCACATTTTTTTTGTCTTGATTAATATGCTTCGAGAGATTTGTAAATATCAATGTAGCACTCACATTTACATGTAAAGCTTTGAAATCTATAATGTTGACTTTAAAAGTGTGTGCCAATATTACCATGATTATTACTACCTTTCTTTGTATAAATTGTCCTTAAACCAATGGCATCCCATGCTATTGCCATAAGGTTAACAAAATCAATGACAAAACAGCATTGCTTACAAGGTCAAGGCATCCACTCACAAGAGTGACACACGATGGCAGGACATAATGGATTAGGCTTTGATTGTCTTCAAGGAGAATCCAGGCTTTCTTCACTCAAGGCGTACATGCACGACAGCTCATCACGGACAAGGGGACACGTTGATCCACTTTCTGCTGATATTTATAGAGTATACTTAAGCAGTGGTATTGCCGCAGAGTGTAATTGGTCACAAAACCTTGATCAATACCGTGCCTTGTTTAGACACAAAACTGGTAACTCCAGTTCGAGATGTAACCTTGCGATTAAAGGGCAAAGGACGCGGGTATTCATGGTAAAATGGCCACGATTAATGTAATTATGGTCAGGATATGTGAAGTAGCATCAAACTCTGAATTGATATTGATCAGACGCCACAATGTGCAGACAAAGAACGAGTTTCAAATACCCAAAAGTGTCCTGCCAATGAAATAAAAAATCTGTGGCCTTGAAGGTGGTCCTAGCAATACAGCTGGAGAAAAGAAGAGGATGCACGATCAATCCAATAAATAACCGTTGTTGTGGAATGGTGGGGCAGTGGTTAGAGCCCCCGGCGATATATAAACCCCAGTAAACCTGAGTTCTATTCCAGGCCACGGTTAACATTGGTGGTGAATGATATCTGAACCGGTCCTTGGGGCCCCCTTAACCCACCCCCTGCACTGAGCAGCGTGGTAAAATATGGTCAATCAGCTCTCTGACTGACACAGCATGGGGAGTAGATTGACAGAAGGGGTCAAACTTATAATGATTTCAATCCAATAATTATGGAATCAATGGCTTTTGACATTGTTTATGAAAAAAAAAACATTACTGTATGTCACCACTGATGATTGCATGTCAGTGTGCAGCAGTTGCCATTTGTTTTTTGGTGATCTAGTAAAAAAGAGTTTTGGTAGGTGGGGGGGTGGAATCCATATAATGAAAGTCAAATGATAATGAAATTGTTTGGTCATTGGATTGAATGTCAAAGCCACTGCATTTGGGTCAAGAAAGGAACACCTGAGATTATGTAATTATTTGGTAATGCTGTACTGCATTGGCAGTGATGTACAAGCGCAAATAATAAACTCAACACGGTCATCAATAGCAGCGCTTTAAAATTAAAAATATATAATCGGAGATGCTTTGGAAAATAGCCCATGTGCTACGACAAACAGAAATTGCCTGAAACGTCCCATATTATGTGTATGTGTTTTTTTCTTCAAAGCAGCGTTATTGATGAATGTGTTGAGTTTTTCTTGCTAAATCAGTATATAAGTTGTGCAATTATTAGCAAGAAGCCTTGTGCTTAAATTTTACTGGGGTCACAGCCTGATATGAATTCCTTTACAATTATCATTACTAGCCTATAGCCCGTCCAAGGACGAGTGCATTGCAGTAAATCTGAAACTTGCAAGCGAAAAGCAGACCGCGACGTGATACTCATTGCATCCATTTGTACAATTTGTAAGGCCGCGGTGACACAGACTTATTTAATTTAAAGGTTATAATCCCTTGTTCATCATGACGTCCTTTTTACTTTGATGTCTCAACAGCGTCCCGGAGATCACGTGATGTGAGGGTTCTGCTTTTGTAGTGAGGGTTGTGAGTTGACGCTGAGGAGGGGGGAGGAGGTGCCTCGCCCTCCCCCCATGTGGAGTGACGTCACCAACTCATGATGATTAATGAGGGGGTGTCCATTTGGAGGACGTCACCTGTTCATGATTATTAATGAGACGGGGGTGCTCCATGTGAAGTGACATCACCCATTCATGATTATTAATGACGGGGGTCCATGTGGAGGACCCCACCTGTTCATGATTATAAATGAGGGGGGCTGGTTGATGTGGAGTGACGTCACGCGCACTACACACATACATTCTTGGCTCATTATATTAGTGATTATATCCAGCCCATTTGTATACGCCAACGTGAAGAAAGAGCTATTTAAATTTAATATTTGTAATATAAAATAAGTATAAATTGTTGAATCCTGCAACAGGTCTGTTTATTTCTGTGTTGCAGATAGCACTGCGTCAGTCATGGGGGGGGGGGGGATTATTTGACCATACTTCACTAATTTGGTACTTTAGCATTTTGGTGAGTGTCGGTTGGTAAGTGGTGGAGGCTGGAGGCCTGGACTGGTTCAGGTCTTAACTGTGGATGGGAATCTAACTTTGGACCACAGGCTTTGGTTAGATCTGAGCGATAAGATAGAGGTGATGAGAATGGTATCACCATATCTGTTATTTTGTCCAGGAAAGCCCCACTGATAGAATCTCACCGGAAACAAAACGATAAAATACAGGGGCGGGCCCGAAGCAGGGTGGAGAACTTTTGGACTGCTGAAACTTGATAATGAAAAGTAAACATAGCAATGTGGCCTCCAGAAGCAAGTGTTTAATCAGTGAATGCTACCTGTTATGGACAAATGATTCACAAACATAGACATTAGCAAAATATAGAATTAAAAAGTTAAATTGTGCCAAGAAGCACAGAGGCATTCTTGACATTACATTGTCAGAAAGATTCATACAGATGTTGCGCCGTAATAAGGTGCTGTGGGCAGCTGACCTGCCACCATGCTTATGGGCCGACAGGGGTGGGGGCTGAGGGGGACCCCCCCCCACCACTTCCTAAGACACCTTAAGATAAGAGCCTCCCCCCCCCCCCCCGTGACCAGAGGTTGACACCCCTGGGGGTTGAGGGAGACCCCCCCACCACTTCCTAAGATCCCTTAATATTAGACCTTCCAGAAGGTTCTAGGGGAGCGGTCATTAGGGGAGGGGTGACCCCGACCTGGGATAAAAGGGCAGCCCTCGGGACAATCGAGGCAGTATCCACCAACTCAAGCTTGAAGACATCTAAAGATCTGGAGACTGGACCAAGCGACCCGGGGACCCTCAACCGTGGCTCTCGTGCAACACGGGTTGTAACGGAGCCGAGGTCGCTCAGACCCCCTGGGACCCTCGCCGCGCTCTTGCTAAGCCGGGGTTGAAGCGGTCCAGGGCGAGTCCCGGACCCTGGGTGGGTCGGTCGGTCCAGCCTTCCGCCGTCGCAAGGGACCGGGGTGTGCGTAGCCCGGAGTGGGTAGGGTACGCGAGGCGGGATGCTGTCTCTCCCTTAAACTATCAAGTGGAAGGGGTCGTACCTCTCCGTGTTAACAGAGTAGTGTTTAGCAAGGTATAAACAATTGTTATAATAAACGTGTTGTCTCCAGCCGACGTCTCCGTGTGGTTAGGTATAGGACACAACACATATGTAGTGTAACAGCGCTGGCTGGTGGACAGCAGCGGCAGCTGTGGCGGACAGACAGTACACACGCCGGTGAGCGTGACCACGGGTATGTTGGCAGAGTGGAGGAACTAGGGTAAGGGTCACAGAGGACCCCATCTGGAGGCCCCTGGAGCATGCTAGCGGGTTCGAGAAGGAAGGCGCGGTCGGGGTGGAGCCAGGCCCCGCTGGTAGCATAAAAGGAGCCGACAGCGGGGGCTCAAGGCTGCCGGTTCTGGGAGTGGACTTGTCTCGTCGTTGCTGTCGCCTCGTCACCATCGTCGCTGCCGTCTCCGCTAGATGTTACGCTGCTGGAAGTTGTTGGCTATCTCAGTCAGCGCCGTCAGTGTTTGATGGGTAGGGTTGTGTACAGGCTCGGCTAAGTAACTGCGGAGAGTGTGTGGACGAGACCGTGGAAGTTGTTAATAAAGAAGGTGCCTTCTAGAAACTATGTCTCTGAATCGTTGACACTACACATCGATTGTATGTATGTATGTAGAACTTCTTTTGCACTAAAACATAGCCAACCACGTGCACTGGAGGTATGGGGGCACAAAAAACTAAACACAAAAAGCAGTTCTGAGTGTCAAGACCAAAAAAATAAAAGGGGATATTGCTCAAAGGTCCTCACAGATAGGTTTTTGAACAAACTTTCAGTTTTTGCCATGTCCTTTCAATGTTAAATTGAATTGGTGCAGGTTAGTTCTTTACATCATTCCATATTCACTAATGGTATGCACTACTGTACCTCTGATTAGCACGGTTGGCTGCATATGGTGCGAAAGAAGTTCAACATACATACATAGAACTCAGAAGTGCAGAACTACGTACACTACTTACACGATGGTCATGACAATATTTGGGGCTCATGTTCTTGTATTCATGTTTGGGAAACTATTTGGTGGAATTTCTGCAAAATGTCAAATGTTCTACTAACACCAGGCTTCTTTGTTTTCCTAATGGGTACGTTTTGTTTACATACAAGGGAAACCAGGAATGTGTATCCAACTGGCAATGCGTCAGATGAAATGAGAAATATCATTACTTCATTGAAACTAAAAAAAATGATGTTATTTAAATTAATCAATGATCAAATCTGGCAGGGATTTACTGCAGTTGTATTGGGAAAACTACTTTGTAGATAGGGAATTGATGAAGATTTTTTTAAATAATCAAATAAATTCCAGGCCATTATAACCTATGGAGCCTTAACCAAATAACCTGATATGTGTCCAATCTTGTGAGATCTGGAAAGCTTAGCAGGGCTGAGCCTGAAAAGTGCATGGATGGGTGACCACCATGCATTAAACAGGTGTTGCAGGCTGCTGCAGGGCTACATCGTCAGCAGAGAGCAGTGTGGACAAAAATAAACTATTGTCCTGTAACCTCTATGCTCAAACATCTATGCTCTCCACCTTTATCAACCCGCACAGACCCAACGTTGATGGATTACAGTCAAAATAAGTTTCATGACCCCCACCCGGCTGTAGAGAAACCCTCGTTCAGCAAGGGATTGATGGACAAAAGCGCTGTAACATGTACGTGGACTGTGCAAGACTGACCAATTTAAATACATCACGGTCCATATAAGCGTGTTAGAGAAGCGTACCGGCAGTCAGGACATTTAATAGAAGGGATTTAACGAGGATTTAATTTTTTGGGGGGAAGGGGACAATATGCTCACATTGGGCAGCAGGAATGCGGGAGAGGCAGGAGGAGGATTAACAGAGTGAGGGGAACAAAAGCAAAGAGAAATGTTAGCAGGAGCCAGAGAGATGAGTGTTTAAAAAAGATTACCAGTAGGATGAGGATTAATCACAGAGCGTGCTGATTTGTAATGTAGAAGAGGGGGCACATATTGAGAACGAAGAGAAAATCCGCACTGGCTTGGCTGAGCTGAATGGAAAATGTGCTTTGTGAATGAGAGAAGGCGATAACGTGTGTGCGTGCGCAGAAATAAGAGGCCCTGCACAGATTCCATCTTGTGTATGGGTGCACATATAAGTTGGAGATGTAAGTCAGCAGCCTTTATCATTAAAACAATATTATTTGTGTATCTTTGTTATACTCTTTGGTTCTTTGGGTAAAGTCACTTTTTCACTTTCTTTAAAGCACATAACTCAAAATTCCAGTCGAGGTTTCACCCCAACAATTTTTAAAATTTTACCAGGTAAGGCCCACTCAGCTATATAGCTTTTTTCAGAAGCGACCTGGTCACAAATGATAGCTCAATGAAGTGGCTTATCACGTGGACATTTGAAGCAATTGGCGGGACCCCGGGGTCCCATCACTGCCCCAGGGTGGAAAAAACCACGTAGCGACACGAGTCTTGCCTTACCGACAACAAAACTAGTGTCAATCGATTGGCCTCGTCGAGAGCTACTCGGGGCACTTAGTTTCGTAAAAAGTTGAAAAATTACATAAACACATTCAATTCACTGCGGGGGTGGGCTCGCCTTGGCAAAGAAGCCGAGGATCGACGGCTGACCGGAGGGCGTTGTCACCGCGCGCGACTGCGGCCGACACCCGGGCTTGCGTTTGGCCGGTGGGGTGGCGCCCATCGTGTTGATCGCCGCCTGCTGGCGCTTGTTGGCGCGAGTCTGAGCGGGCGGCGCGTTGCTCTCGGGATCACGAGTGGGCGGACTGAAAAATAATAATTATTGACCTGATTTTTGCGGGACCCCGGGGTCCTGCCAAATGATTCATTTATAGTAGCCAAATACTCTAAACACATTATTCTAAATGTGGAGGGAGAACGTGCAAACTCCAAATATACAGGCGCCAGGGTCGGGATCTAACCCACGACCTTCTGTATACCAGGCGAGGTATTTCACATCTCACCACTACTTTATCAGAAGTCAGCAGTAATTGTCGATTTGAGAAACTAGCACCCACCATGGGAACGTGGACAATCCGTCACTGACTTAGGGTTGCCAATGACAATGATCGCTAATTGAAAGGGATACATTTTGACTTTGATTCTTGTACAAAAAAGGAATAATCTCAATCCCAAACATTCCCCCATCACTTTGTTAATCCACTTCTAGATGAAGCCCTCCCAATGCCAAGTCGGTCATTGGAGATTGTTCGATCATACTCCATCATGCTAGTGAGCGTGGGTTGGTTCAGATGTCACTCACCACTAATATTCGGCCAGGACTGGAAATTAAACTTGGGAAGCAGGTTCATAGCGCAAGAATTCCATCCCAAATCAAATCAATGAACATTTCTTCAACACACGAAACAATATAATAACCGAGTGCTATACCTGAGCTATGGCGTGGATGTTTGGAGTTTTGAAAGCTATCACAAGCTTCAGTGTTGAAAGGTTTTAATGAAATTCGGCACTCGTGAATTATCGTACTCATTGATTTGCTTCCAAGTTTTAATTAATCTGCTTTAAATTTGGAATAGTTGAGGTAATTGTGATTAGATTGTGAAATATGTTTGGCTGACTTATACGCTATTAATTCGCATTTTATGTGCATAGCCGTATTCTTTTCCTGTTACATGTTACGTGTAATAAAACAATATTTATAGTGCTGATTTGTTGCCTCATATTCTGTTGAGATGCTTATATGTAGAGGACAAGTCGTGTTATTGATATAGTCTATATTATCAACTTTAATACAACAACATTCGCCTCTGACCATAGATAATAGTAGAGCTAAACGTTCTGAGGGAAAGTTACAACAGATATCTTAACATATTTTATCATTTCGATTTAAAGCTTTCGTGACTACAGGGATTCATCTTCTTGGTTCCCACCACCATCCATCCCAGAAGAACTCCCTCATCAAGACTCTATACCATAGAGCCCAATGCATTTCCGACCAGGAACACATTGCCAGTGAACTCAAGCATGTACACCAAGCTCTCAAGGCTAATGGTTACTCCGACTACACAATCCGCAAAGCCATCACCCCAGTCATGAAGAAGGATCCTCTTGAGGAGCCATTCAAAACCATCACCTTACCCTACATTGCGGGGGACACAAAAAAGATCTCCAAAATCCTGAACAAACACAAGATCCAGGTCCGATTCAACACAGTATATAAAATCCGTGATCTGGTTCCGTCTGTAAAAGATGTGGTTCCAGACATACAGTACCCGGGTGTTTACAAACTAAGTTGCCTCTGTGGTAGCAGCTACATTGGAGAAATCAAACTACATATGTCAGACCGCATCCATGAACATAAAGCAGACTTGAAACACGGTAGGACTAACTCCTCATCCGTGGCAGATCACTGTTATAATTCAGTGGGCTCACATGACATTGACTTCTCCAAGACGGAGGTTCTCTGCAAGCCATCCGGCTACCATGAGAGATTCGTTCATGAGGCCATCCACATATACAAACACAGAGACAATTTCAACCGAGAAGATGGATTCTGGCTTAGTAACCATTGGAAAGATGTTATAAACCATTTCGGTTCTTAATTGATTGTATTTTACGGTGACCTTCAGACCGCAGTCCATTAGCTGGCACCTTCTCTTAATACCTTTCAATGTCGGTCAATGGTATGGTTTATAGCATGTGGTATAATAGTATAACATTGCAATGTTTAACATAATTCATAAGGCAATATATAGTATCGTAATTGTATAGTGAATATACAGCAGTGTGGTATATAGTAAGGTTGATAGCATAAGACAGTGTAATGTTACAAGTCTAATACTTTATAGTCTAAGGTATAGGGTAGTGTATAGTAACGCATTGTATAATTCAAAGGTGGAATTTTGTCTATGGATATATTATACCATGTAGTTTAGATTGGAAGCTATAATATTGTACTGTACAGTAGTCCAGTTTATAGCAGAGTTACAACGCAACACAGGACAGAGCAGCGCACCTTGGCTGCTCTTTTACCTTCCTTTTCTGTCTGCCCAGCCGCCACCCTCCTCCGATCCGGTGGTGGTGCTGGGCGACATGCTAATTCATATGTTAATTCCGCCCACACAGCTTAAAAGATGCGATCCATGCTTAGCAATGTTCACTCAAGCGCTGTCTTCTGGACAGTCCTGTTCATTCACCTGAAGAAGGCTACTTGTGTTGTGGCCGAAACGTCGTGAGAATCTTATTTTATTATGTTTAATTATTATTTTATTTCCATTCTACGTGACTTTACCGAAAGAACCAAGAAGATATGTTATCTTGTTTAGTAAAATATTTGTTTAGTAACATATATCTGAAAATGAGCAACCAATATTAAAGTAATACATATCTGCAGTTTCATCAGTGGCAAGGCAAGTAGACATTTGAACTACTTATCCATGTTTATCTTTTCAAGAACAAATATCAAGTGGCAAGCCACACACATATTTTGCTATGCCTGCTGAAATATTACTTTACATTTTTAAAGGTTTAGTAAAATTACGATTAAAAAATATAAATGTAATGGCATAGGATGGCATATTTTTTTTATCTTTCTTGCTTTAATTATATGTAACAAATCGGGGTCAATAACATTTCAATATTGCTCAAAATTAGCAGCGAATATTGCTTTTGGTATGTCATGTATTTGTTACATATTAGTACCCTGTTTAATATTCTTGTCGTGTTGCCTCAAAATATTTAACAAAAAAATAAATATTGTATTTTATCATTACATTTTCCAAAGGAGTTTTTTTTCAGTGTAGCATTAATATATATTTAATTACAAGCATCACTAAAACAATTCAGGATTTAGTATTCATGAAATTTCAGAGTGCAGTCACGCTTTTATCTGAGTATATTTAAGAAGTCACTCACTTTCCAGACTTAAGCATAATTATATTTTAACATGTTTTAGTAAGGAACACAAATAGCCCATTTATTTAAAAAATGTCATGCTTTTGCAATGTTCTTGTGGATTTTGATTAATCACAAATTAATAATTGTCATTTAATATATTTTGCTTATCTAACTGTACATACCAATTATAATAACATAGTGAGGCAGCTTTTTTATATGAATTAACTGGGTTTCGAAGAATGTGCTGAACAATTTTGAGAAAAAATTGGTACAGGGTTGTAATCCAAAAGCATATATAATTTACAGCCCTTTGTCCAATCCACGACTGGAACAAAGCCTCCCCAATCAATGGCAGTCGTAGGCTACACTTGACCACACTGGTCAGTGTGGGATGCTACATTACGGGCCCAGAAACAGTTTGCGAATCGCTTACCACTGGTGTTATCCATGGCCAGCAATATATCTCGGTTTTGCTGGGTTCATAGCATAGCGCGTGAACCATGCCTACGCCGGTCTACCCCAGACTTCTCAAATACCATTGCCTAACAGGCATTGGGCTATGCCGCACAGAGCAGACCAGAAAGCCGGTCTAAGTTGTTTATGCCACTGTTCCTGCAGAAATGCACAGACAGCTGAGATGAGCTTGCCCCCGCAGTTAGGCAGTATGAGTGTACAAAAAACTCAACACGTTAGTAGTCAATAGCGCGTTATGTGCTATGAAGAAGAGCCATTTACCAAAACGTTGCCTATTATAAATGTTACCATTGAAGGCGACAGTGTTATTGGCAAAGGTATTGGGTTTTTTTTTATTTGTGCTTGTGTGCCGTAGCAACGCAGTATCACAAAATTATGCATTTAATATGGCCAATATGTTTTGTTTATATGTTTAACACAAACATTTTCTGTGCAATGGTGTTCATAATCATCATCAGCCATAATCAATTCACTGCTGGTGAAGGCATCCCCATCCATCACCATTTCTCATGGTGATGGCTTGGGGTGCCACGGTGGCGATATGTTAACTATCTCGCCAGGTATGCAGGAGGTCGTGGGTTCGACCCGGCCCTGTCACCTGTATGTTTGGAGTTGGCGTGTTCTCCTTGTGGTCGCGTGGATTTTTCTCTGGGTCCTCCGATTTAGAAACATGTGTTTCGAGTATTTGGCTGCTATAAATGTCCACACGATAAGCCACTTCGTTGAGCTATCATGTGTGGCCAGACCTTACCTGGTAAGATAAAAAAATGTTTAGTTTTAATTTAGTTTCATGATCCTGCAATGTTATCATCCACATAAATACCTGCACACGAGCTGATTTAATTGCTCCATCTGCTCAGTCGATGCCCTTTCTAAAAAGTTGTATTTCTTGTCTCTGTATTTTTGATCTGAAAATATGTTTCTCCATGTCCTGTCTCACATGTGACAGTTCAGCAGGCAACTCCACAAAGCAAAGTCACACTATCACAACCTCATAAAATCATCCTAAGGAAGAGGTGTGATATATGTAATCTTACTTGGCCATACATCCTCACAGACACAATTTCAACGAGAGGATGGTTATGAACTCAGCAATCATTGGAAAGATGTCATCAGCCACTTTGGGTCATGACTTCATTTGTGTTTTCTTGTCAACCTCCACCATCAGCAGTGTGGGTGTGTGGAGCGAGGTGTAATGATTGCCTGGAGGCCCTTTTGGTGGAGACCCACTGCCGGCTTAGTTTTCTCCGACATTAACATTAGCTGCCCCGCCCATGCTGCTGACACACTTGGGCTACGCTCATCTCTAAACCTTTATAAACAGTTTGCCTTTAGAGGCTAACCCCCTTTACCTGATGACGACCGCTGGTGTTGCGATCGAAACGTCGTGGTTTTTGTTTTTATTTTATTTTTATTCACTTTATTTTCTTATCAATTTTCTATCTATGTGACTTTACTGAAAGAACCAAAGAATATGAATTCCTGCAGTCACGAAAGTTTTAAATCAAAATTTACATCCTCAAAGGTTAACAGGTAAATCTTGACTTAAAGCTTTCGTGACTGCAGGAATTTATATTCCATAACTACGACCTTGCAATCGAAACGTCGTAGTTATTTTCTTTGAACCTATCTACGTGACTTTACTGAAAGACCCAAGAATATGTTAACAGGTAACACAAGGAATGACAGCTCTCCTGGCCTTCGCATATAGGAAAATTATTGATAAAGAGAATTGTGATTCAATAAAAAAATGCTGTGCATGAGCTCCCAAGCTTAAAATTTGTATTTAATAACACATTTTGTTGAAAGAGAACTGACTTTCAGAAAGAATCCGAGAAACAAATACCCTAAAGCTTCATGCGCTGTGTGGAAACAGTTAACGCCTCATGTCATAAATTCACGTCATGGTTGCTAAGAGCATTAGTTAGTTGAATGGAAACATTATCAAAAGAGAGAATATGGATGTGTGATGCATTAAACCATAATCAAATGCAAGTAGTTAATTAATCCTGTTATAATATGATTTATTGTTGGGATGCCACAGGGACAATATTATTAACAATTGAAATTGCAAAGCAGTATATATTACACTCTAACAATCGTAGAATGTGGTCTTAAAATAATCCCACGGCTCACTATATGAGCCGAGCACCGCTACTAAAGAAGATAATGCATGGTTTCAATTGCATGCAAATGAACGTTGTGTCGTGCATGCTTCTCGTTTTAAATTTAAGAAATTTTAATTAAATATTGAAATTAACACTCCTATAAAAGCACCTGGTGGTTATACAGCGGGTTTTTTTTTTTTTCTAAAAGTAATATTTCAGGATAAGTGCTCATGAGGGAAGGTGCATGGCCTAGTTTGTTATGTACCCTGTCACTTCTTTATTAAAATAAAGCAAACCACTATTAATTTCCCAGTCATGGAGTCAAATAATTAGTAATACTTAATTGGAGCTTCCATGTCTTGCTAATTTATGTTCAGCACTTCAATTCCCATCGCAGGCAGTGAAAGGGTCTGCATGCAATCTCCTTTCCCCCAATAGTTAACCCTTCCTGCTCTACTCTTTGGTTCTTTCGGTAAAGTCACGTAGTTGGAAATACTTTACCACTTACCACTACGAGCTGCGGTGTAGAGTACGTTAACCGCAATTGCAGTTCGGATTTATATATAGCGTCTGAATACGACCACATCTCAATATGCTGTGAAGAAATGGTGGGTATATAATGTGTGGAGAGAGAGCAAGAGGCAGTCAGGCATGTGCAAAATAAAAAAAACGAAGAACTTAAATGGGAACAGTTGGAGTGCACAACATTGAAAGCCGGGCAAGGGAGTTCCAGGCTGTGGGGAATTTAGAGCCTGCTGGACAGCTCGATACACCGACATTCGAAGTGCACAACACATATAGCTGGGCAAGAGAGATCCAGATTGTGGGGAATTCATAGCCTGCTGGACAGCTTGATGTCTGTTGCTTCACTCTTACATTTTGCGATGCTGTTAGTGCTGATTGTTGCTGGCCACTGGACGTTTTGAGCCGTTGGGTCTTTGCTCAGCACAATCTTTTGATTTATCTACTGACTTGGTGGTTTTTGTTTTTGTTCTATATACATATACTATATATAAACAGGGATGGCAAAACAGAGCACGGAACTACAAAAAAATAATTTTCTGGAATGTCTAAAATTTGTGTAATTGAATATGACATGGAAAGGCAAAATAAATTAGGCTGTAACAAAATAGAGACGAGAAAACTGGAAATTGTTTCAAAGCGTTCCAAAGACATGTTATTGTGGCAATTGGGAACATTCCAAATATAATAATAAAAATGTACACGTCTTAATTTTAAATTTTTGCATCACCAAGGCACTTTTCTTCAATCATCATTTTGAAGATTCTACAAAAACAAGATGAAACAAGAAAGAAGGTTGTAATTCCCCCAAAATCTTATTATGCTCAGCACACCGTACTTGACATGTTTGGTTGATAATAATAAAAGTAGATTCAAAATAAGGAAACATTAAAAATATATACGATAGATGCAGAATCTTAAAATGTGTGGAGGAATTGTATGCAGTTCCCTATAACAAAAGTGTACAAATTCCCAGAAATCGAAATGCTTTTTTTACATGACAGAGAGGCAGTTCTAGATGTCAAGAGCCCTTTGCAGCATTAAAACATGGGAAACTGCTGGACTAGTCTAACTATAGATGTCATCAAAGCCGTGGGAACAATTAATGGAACAAAACTATTAGGCTTATTCCCTAAATCTTGATTTGAAGCTTTCGTGACTGCAGGGATCCATACTCTATGGTTCTTTCAGTAAAGTCACGTAGGTATAAAATAAAATAAATCACGTTTCGGGCGCAACACAAGCGTCCATCATCAGGTGGGAAAGCAACACAAGCGTTCCCCGCCTGCTTGCCCTTCACCACATATACAGTGAGGGAAAAAAGTATTTGATCCCCTGCTGATTTTGTACGTTTGCCCACTGACAAAGAAATGATCAGTCTATAATTTTAATGGTAGGTTTATTTGAACAGTGAGAGACAGAATAACAACAACAAAATTCAGAAAAACGCATGTCAAAAATGTTATAAATTGATTGGCATTTTTATGAGGGAAATCATATTTTGACCCCCTCTCAATCAGAGAGATTTCTGGCTCCCAGGTGTCTTTTATACAGGTAACGAGCTGAGGTTAGGAGCACACTCTTAAAGGGAGTGCTCCTAATATCAGCTTGCTACCTGTATAAAAGACACCTGTCCACAGAAGCAATCAATCAATCAGATTCCAAACTCTCCACCATGGCCAAGACCAAAGACCTCTCCAAGGATGTCAAGACCATTGCCAAGCAGCTTGGTGAGAAGGTGACAACAGTTGGTGCGATTATTCGCAAATGGAAGAAACACAAAAGAACTGTCAATCTCCCTCGGCCTGGGGCTCCATGCAAGATCTCACCTCGTGGAGTTGCAATGATCATGACAACGGTGAGGTATCAGCCCAGAACTACACGGGAGGATCTTGTCAATGATCTCAAGGCAGCTGGGACCATAGTCACCAAGAAAACAATTGGTAACACACTACGCCGTGAAGGACTGAAATCATTTGCCAATGAACATCTGAATGATTCAGAGGACAACTGGGTGAAAGTTTTGTAGTAGATGAGACCAAAATGGAGCTCTTTGGCATCAACTCAACTCGCCGTGTTTGGAGGAGGAGGAATGCTGCCTATGACCCCAAGAACACCATCCCCACCGTCAAACATGGAGGTGGAAACATGCTTTGGAGGTGTTTTTCTGCTAAGGGGACAGGACAACTTCACCGCATCAAAGGGACGATGGACGGGGCCATGTACCGTCAAATCTTGGGTGATAACCTCCTTCCCTCAGCCAGGGCATTGAAAATGGGTCGTGAATGGGTATTCCAGCATGACAATGACCCAAAACACACGGCCAAGGCAACAAAGGAGTGGCTCAAGAAGAAGCACATTAAGGTCCTGGAGTGGTCTAGCCAGTCTCCAGACCTTAATCCCATAGAAAATCTGTGGAGGGAGCTGAAGGTTCGAGTTGCCAAACGTCAGCCTCGAAACCTTAATGTCTTGGAGAAGATCTGCAAAGAGGAGTGGGACAAAATCCCTCCTGAGATGTGTGCAAACCTGGTGGCCAACTACAAGAAACGTCTGACCTCTGTGATTGCCAACAAGGGTTTTGCCACCAAGTACTAAGTCATGTTTTGCAGAGGGGGTCAATACTTATTTCCCTCATTAAAATGCAAATCAATTTATAATATTTTTTACATGCGTTTTTCTGGATTTTTTTGTTGTTATTCTGTCTCTCACTGTTCAAATAAACCTACCATTAAAATTATAGACTGATCATTTCTTTGTCAGTGGGCAAACGTACAAAATCAGCAGGGGATCAAATACTTTTTTTCCCTCACTGTATAAGGTCTTGTTGTAACAGCTCTCTCGCTGTGTTTCTTCCCGGTTCAGCAGTTCCACTGCTGGATTATTTTTTCTGCCTGAGGACGACCGCTTGTGTTGCGATCGAAAGGTCGTGATATATATTTTTATTTTATTTTTCTACCTACGTGGCTTTACCGAAAGAAGCAAAGAGTAAGCCTCAGTCCACACGGCGGAATGAGTGGGACGACACAATCGCAACATTGTCGTAACCATTCTGCAATTCAGTTTTTGTACCTTGCAAAATTAGTAGTAAACTAACAACCTAAGGGTATATCTCAGCTCAAAGTCTGCATCGAAGCTTTCAGATAGAGCAGTGTGAGTCGGCATTTATAGCCGAGTTAGCTTCTGAAGCAGTCTCGCCCAGAGCTTTGCAGGAGCAAAAAACAATGACTACACTTTTTACGATCAATGTATGCACGGAGCCTGCCTGATGGCAAGAGAATGAGTTGTTCTGTGTTCTGTGTTGAAACTTAAATCGGATTTCTCGACTTGACCCCTCAGAATCTTAAATTGTTTATTTATCCTTCAATCTATCCTGGTTCCAAAACCATGCATTTATGGTAATTTACTTCCTCAATGAATACACATTCAGAAGCTTACCTGATGGTGAACCTGCTCGACATGAAGTTGCCACATATACGTGGAAACAGCCGATGTTCCAGACCTGATGGTCACCCTCCCCTTCCACAAGGAATAACAAATGTGAGGTTATATGGGTGGGAACTCAAAGACATTGGAGTCGCATATACTGTAGTTATAATAAAACAAAGATGTCCCGTCCTAATGGTCACTCACTTCTACAATTAACCAGCAGGAGGTCATGTGGGCATGGAACTCACAGTTGTGTTCCATAATAATCAAAAAGACAACCATCACAATATTAATATATGGAAATTGCACGCATACAACATCAAGAAGAGAGAATCTGCAGGTAGGTGTAATGTCGTTTTGCATAATTCAAAACATAAACTACTTTGATAGGGAATACCAGTCAACCTCAGTGTTCTTAAACAGGTGTCTGAGACTGAATGAAAGCTTGTGTTTACGTATGGGTCAGAGAGATGTGCTTTAACAATGCAGGGTGCATAGGATCGCATGGTATTTGGATATACAGTAGCTACTTAAAGGTGAGGCTTAGAAAGTTAGGGCCATTGTGAGTGGCGTTTGACAAGACCATGCTTTTCCCACCTGATGATGGACGCTTGTGTTGCGCCCGAAACGTCGTGATTTATTTTATTTTATACCTACGTGACTTAACCGAAAGAACCGAAGACTAAGGAAGCATTTTATGTAAGCAGGGAGGAGGTTGTGATGTGCGCATCACGTGTGACGGATGGCAAATGGCAAGTTTCTGAGAAATTAATCGTGGTGGTTTGCCTCTAGTCATTGATGGGGGGGGGGGGGGGGGCAGACTTGAAGACAGACAGTTTGTTACTGTACAGGCAAACCTTGTAGGGCAGGTGAGGATTTTGTAATGTGTGTGGTACCTTGCAGAAGGCAAGTAGTCGTGGCAGATGTGCGTCTCGATCAACAGTAGTGGCTGTCCACTTCGACCTTGAGATAAGGAACATGCGCAAAGTGCAAATGCACATTTGATGAATGCGAGCAGCACAACAACAACACCCTCCCATGACGTGAAATTAAGGTCCCTTATGTCACTCTAAAGAGGGCATTCGGCACTTTATCTTTTGCAGCATGGTTCTGTGATGATTGCACATTTCTTCAGAACCATTCAAACTCTGTGGAACTTTTGTTGTTGTTACACAATAACAAAAAAACTCAACACCTTCGCCAACACGATTGTCTTGAAAATAATATGCATACAAGAGGCGTTCTGGACAATAGCCCTTCTTCACAGCACATACAGGTGCCAGAGACGTAAATTAGACCCCAATTTTTAAGACAGTGTTGTTGATAAATATGTTGAGAATTGTAGTTTTAATCTGTGCATGTGCACCATTGCCAACTGAGAAGCAGCATCAACAATTTGTTTTTATTACAAAGAAAACGAAACGCGCACCTGCACGAGTAGGTTCGTGCGTCTTTGTGTGCCAAACTTATTGAGTCGTTGATTGATCATCTCTCTCTCTCTCTCTCTGTGTGGGTGGTGATTATGTCACGAGGCAACGATGCTTCAGCAAAATTACCCTCACTTTACACCTAACTTTGCCTTAGTGGGTGATTGTGGAGCAGATGTCTGTGCCACCTTTTTTCCAGCAAAGATATCATTATAAAGACTACCCTTGGTTACCAGAACATTGGCTGCGGGGAAAGCTGTTGACAGTGGAATGTTCATCAAGGCCCCATTTAACCCAACAAAGTCAACAGAAGTAACCATCCACGTAAGGTGGAACGCCTTCGTTAGGTAAGCGTTGCATTCAACTATCTACATTATAAACATAGCTTTCATTTAAAATACCCCCCCCCCCGACCCCCCCTCCAAAAAAAAAAACCTGCCATGCATTCACAGGCACATCAGCTCAAGGGGGAATATACATTTACTATTATCTGAAAAAAATGTCGAAGCCTTCACAGACATATTATGAACAGAGAAGTGTTTGGTTTAATGGTTTTCCCAATGTTGTCCATAAACTTCGTTAAGCTTTGTATAAGCATAACACATACCGTGAAATGATATCGCATCAGTAAGTTCTTTTTTTTATTCCCCCACTTTTTTCCCTTAGTAAACAATGGTAGCTGTACTTCTCAGAGCACCTTCAAATAAAATAAAAACATTAAAAGCCACTTTTCCATCAATTTACATTACACTTTTGCCCAGGGTCTATACCATGTAATATTTAAATCCCCAACGTGCATCACCATAATATTCATATTCAAGCCTCAAGGAGGAATAAAACCAAATACCTGTAAGAAATCCTCCCCAACATTTTAAAAGCATTTTGCATAAATCAGCTGCTTCAGACTTTTGGACACGTAAAGCAATATATCTATCGATAACGTGCATTGAATATGGTAATAATTGTGATTCTGCGGAGGCGTCATAGCAAGCCCTTTTATTTATTTATTTTACACGCTTTTTATTAACTGTCTGTTGTTGTATCCTCAAATCCTCTAACTTCCCAATGTGGTATCGACTGCAATGACAATACTATATTCTATCATTAAAAAAACATTTTAAAACATGATTTTTTATATGTTATGTTTTGGCTTGGCTATAATTGTCCACGGTCAACTGACGTTGGCTGTAATGGCCCACGGCCCCTATCGTTATGGCAAGCTTCGGGGCCACTTCCTGGAGTCGTGGAGTTCTTCCATTGCTAATACGGTACATTTCATTAAAGCGTGTTTTTAAAAAAAAGTTTTTTTTAATATTACTTATTCAATTAAGAAGTCGCCACAAACATTCGATCACTCGGCGCAGCAGACGAAACGATGGGGCACGTTTCTGAATCCCTCCCCCCAACCCCCTCCCCCACCCACCCACCCCACCACCTCTGTGCATCATCATCACGATCCATGGGCAGATAGCCCGTAGGTGTCCACTGCACATTTCTTTATTAGTTTCCACTTTGCTCTGTCTTGTGCCAATATGCTCAAGCAGTGCCACATCTTTCTGGCACCAACCTCGTGATGTCGTCGTCTTGCCATTACTCCGTGAGGTCTCGCTCTCTTTCCGGTTCAACACTTTCAATTTCCCTGTTGTTGTCGTCCATCCCACACGTGTGTCAAAATTGTGGCAGTTTCCTTCCCATCACTGCCTGGCATCATCAGGTCTGCTTCTATATGCAACCTCTGTTCACCCAGCAAGACGTCTGGTCAGCGTGTAAAAGTAGGCCAAATACACTCGAGAGAAGTTCTCTAAAGCTCCCTCCGGTGGACGCCCTTCCGCCAGCCGTGGCGTAAGCAAGCGGTTGCAGGGCTGCATCTTTACATATACAGGTAGTCCACTACTTACGATGGAGATGCGTTACGACGACCCCATCTTAAGTCAAAAATATCGTAAGTCGGACCGTCGTAACTCGGGGACTATCTGTACATATGGCTATATTAGGAATGTATTACCAATTTTTTCACGAGGATGTTTGCATGTTGGAAGAAACTAATGCATCTTCTTTGGTTCTTTCGGTAAAGTCACGTAGAATGAGAATAAAATAATAAATTGATAAAATTATTTGATACAAATTATTTTATCAATTTATTATTTTAATAAATTGATAAAATTATTTGATAAAAACTATTTTATCAATTTATTATTTTATTCTCATTCACTCCAGCGCTGTCCTCCAGACAGTCTCGTCCCTTCACCTGATGAAGGCCGCTTGTGTTGTGGCCGAAACGTCGTGAGAATATTATTGTGTTATTTTATTTTATCAATTTATTATTTTATTCTCATTCTACGTGACTTTACCGAAATAACCAAAGAAGATGAATCCTTGCAGTCACGAAAGCTTTAAATCGAAACTAATGCATATGAATAAAACAATTGCATATGAGAGTGTAATACTGTCTGTTTTAAGGGTATCTCATGTAGAAGATGATGATGATGATGGAGATGATGATTTATCTGCTACATTGTAGGTGTAGGGGTGTCAGGGGAAGGATCCCACCAATAGGAGGGTTAGTGGGACGGTGACGAGAGAAGGGTGGAGGAGTAAGCGAGGAGATATAAGGGGAGAACGGTGTGGTGAAGAAGGGAAGCTTTGCGGGAATGAGATTGAGAAGGCTGGGGACAGGTGTGGATGGGAGAAAAGGATTAAAAGACGAACCCCCTGCAACCTGGCGTCGTCTCTCCTTTATGTGCCACGACGCCTTTTTGGGTGAAGGATACTGTGCAAATTTTAAACTGCATAAAAGCAAATTGAACTTGTATATTACAGTTATACCGTGCGAAAATAAAAAAACGGAATGCATTCACACTTCTAATGACAAAACCACCTTGGTGCGGCAATATACACATACAATGTAGAGAGACATAAGAACTGCTTATACGTACAGTATTGTATGTATGTAATTGAGCAGCTGATGTTTCACAGGTTTAATGGCACTTTAAACACCATATCTACTTAATTGAAACTACTGAGGTGGTAATAGTGGTGCTAATGCTGCAATGGTTGTCACACCGCACGATGAACCAGCGCAACCTGAGTTTGATTCCTGGCTACGGCTAAGCATCAGTCATGAGTGGTATGTAAACTGGTGCTGGGCACCCCACCTTGACTTACCTGCGCAGACTAGCATGGTGAAGTATGGTCAAACAAACCCGATAGCTGGAATGGCGTGGAGAAGTTTTCATCTAGTAGTAGATTGACAAAGGGCTGTAAATCGATTAAAAAAGGTAATTAACTCGGAATGCATTATTTTATTTTCTGTTATTGTACGTTTATGTAATGTGTATTACATGATGAACCTGGTAATTAGTCATTGTTTATGTATGTGTATTTAGGAGGGTTCTGCATTGCATTTTTGTATTAAGATGTTTCCGCCTATTTACACGAGTTTATACATTTGAGAGGAAACATGATCAGAACAATTGACACTGTGGCAATGGAATTCAAACAAACGCACACATATGTGTATGTACAGGGTGGCCACAAAATCACATTGCATGAAAAACAACAATGTACCTCTCTATTAGAACAGTTCCGCGTGTTTCCTTCCATTCTCAGCACACAGCTGGATTCGTGCCAAAGTTCTCCTTGACAGATTCTTCCAAGTGGATGGCCGTATACAGTACTTGTAAAGGCAGTTCCGGAGAAGCTTTTTTTACTTCCTCAATAGTCGTCAATCGTAAGGGTAAGAGTGAAATATTGTCATTGATAATTTCCCCAAGGGAATAATAATCTACAAATGTGATCATTCCGGACAGCTGTTTTGAGTTCCTCAATATTTGTCAATCGTAAGGGGTAAGGGTGAAATATTTCCTTGGGGAATTTTCAATGATCACGTTGTTGTCAGGTCTGGGCTCCGGGCAGCCACATCATATCCAATTCTTTCCCAATTAATCGTCCACTGAATCCCTGATTCAAATATTCCTGAAATATTCCTGCCATTGCGAAGGCATAATGCGCCGGAGAACATTAATATTCCAAGCAAAGGGACTTCGTGGCCACCCTGTACACTATGTCCTTATCATAGTTAAATGTCACAGGAATAAGCTGTCAGATCTTGCCTTCAATCAATCTGCCACAAGGTACTGCATATGGACAATGATAACCTCTGATCAGCACGGTTGGTTACGTACGGTGCGAAAGAAGTTCAACATATATATAGTACATAACCAAGGAACTTCAAAATGAATACGGCATCAGGAAAGAGCAATGATAAATACAACTACATTCTGTGCCGCCGAATAGAAGTAAACATGTATTAGTCCATCAAATATGATCAAGCATCATATGTTTAAGCAGACATTATGAACCGTTTTGAACCTTCTGAAGCTCGTTACCAGGGCCAGACTAAATATGTTATTGGCAAGAGCACTCCGTATAAAACATAGAACCCTGATCAATACAAAGAGTAATGTAGTACACAAAGTCATTATGTGTTGCTGTGTAGCGTTATGGGTAAAAACAAATATAAACAGAATCCCATTCTGTCTCCACATGTTAAAAAGAAAGTACTTCATCACATTCCCAGGGTAGTATTTCAATATCTCATTATCAAAACTTATTGACACGTAAATGTATATGCTTTCCAAAGCTAGAAACTGGTGAGCTCATATTGCAGGGTTTGCCTTTGAGCCAAACAGCTGCACCAATGTTTTATGTATGCATTTTGATTTATGCTTATAATATTTCCTCTCCAAAACCATTCAATGCCCAGAACATCTTTTCGCAAATGGCAACAAATAATAAAATACATATTTTTATTGTGCCTTCAAGAACGTCTCATACCAGTCTAATTATGTTTGTTTATTATTCTAATTTTCATCAGGAAATTTCACATTAAAACATATTCCTTCTTGTAATCCTTTGGGCTTTTGCTGAAAATTGGGATTTAGCAAGATTAATACCCAGTACATGCCTAGAAAATTAATTCTGCAGAGAATATATTGGCCAACAGCATTGACTCAAGGTTGCTCTTTGCATGGTGTGTGTGCTATTCCTGTGCATGCATGGGAGTAACATGGAAAAGATAGCAGCATTGTTTGGCTTTCTAGAAAAAATATATATAAATAAACAGACACGACATGCAGAGTTTGCCTGCTTAAACAAATCCTGCTGTAAAACATTGGCCTTAAATGATCAGGGGCTGATGCACTAACCATTTATTTTGACATGGAGAGATGGCCTTTTGTTTGATGATGTTTTTTGTCACAATGAGCGAGCACAAAGGTGCAAAATTATGTTGTTGTTGCAATGTTTTTCTATTTTCCAACGGCATATGCGAAACAGGCCTGACTGCTGTATAAACGTATAAACTCAAAACTGGTCCAGAGTTTGCCTTCTCTAATGTTTTATGCTGTAGATCCCTGTTAACCGTGATCCTTAATGATATCCCAGAATAAATATTACATTTTTATCACGTCTAAAGACTAGCATTCATTGTACAGCATTATGGTTTCCATGGCAATTACACGAAAGTACGTGGAGCCTGCACACAGAGAAAAGGTCCTCATAAGTGTTATCATCACTGCCATCTCTGTGTGAAGGCAATTTGGAGATAAAGGAGTTGATTACTCCCAAAAATGTACCATTATTCTATTTCATTGAGTGCACTTGATTGGAGAAAGTGCGCGGTTTCCTTTAACGGAACAAATACTCATTTCAAACGGACATACATTTGCAGAGGTCTATACAGAAATAACAAAAGCCAAGCAATTCAAAACCAAGAAAGCATAAGTTGGCCCTATTCACTTTGTCCTGATGGTGTCCCAAACAGAGCTTAGAAGGAGTCGAATGCTGCGTTTGCAGTACGAAGTTTGATGCAGCGCGATAACACATTTCACTGTGGCAATGAGAGCGTCGCCATAAAACCTCTTCCGTGGAACAGCTCTTATTTGTGTTGATTACTTTGAGTGTAAAATTAATATGCATGGATGTGTGGCATCAGTAATGTGAAACGTAATACAAGTAATGCAATTTTTAAAAATGAAACCATTTAATAACGGTGACCACTATCACATGTCTAAATTATTTAACCTTAAAAACACATCGGCGGAGACAGCGCATTTAGTGCAGTACAGCACACCTATCCTTGGGTTTGTCATGAATGCAAAAGTGTTTGTAATTAGCTGTTTTCCAATAGTAGATCATAATTTAAAATTTCCATGACTGTTTAAAGGACATTCATGAAAATGATTCACATTTACTCAAGACCTTTGTGTATGGTTTCGGACATACATACATCCATACAAACCAAGATCCCCCGTATAGCCTAAAAAGACTGTTGGGGCAGGTGCTGTTAGCGAGCACCTATAAATGCCGGCACAGCAAAGCAAGGGGGTGAGTGGCCAGCACCATGCCCGGCCGCCTTTGCCTCCCTAGTGGTAATGTTTAAACACCACACCAGGTACTCATTTGAGGGTGAGTCGACCGAGGGGAGGCCCAGGACCGGTTCAGATAATCGTCACTGATGTTGGCCATGAGCGGGAATCGAACTCAGATGGCCAGGTTCGTAGTGCAGCGCGCTAACCGCGACTACACTACCGATCTACAGACACATAAACCTCATGAATTCTTACAAATTCAACTACTCACATTTTGTTTCATTGTGCAATTTATAATATGTTATCTACGTAGAAATATAAATGTATTTTAAATACCAGCTAGTCACGTTCCACGTCATATTTGCAAATTACAAATTGGTATTCCAATATAAAGGATAATAGATTTTGCATTGTTACAAAGTAACCGTTATTGACAAAAGGGAGCATCTTAGAGGAATATACACCATTTGCTTGTAATTCCAAGTAATGTAGTAATATTAAATTGCAGCCCTCTTTAAATCCACTGCTAGATGAAGGGCCCCTCACACTGGATCATTCATGGGGGTTATTTGACTATATTTCACCAGAGGACGATTTTTGGCGCCTTTTGGCGTCCTCTGGTCTAACACCGTTTGAGACTAGGCTCGCAAGAAAGCTATCTCTGGTGTGGACCAATCAGTTTCAAAGATAATGCATATATTATCTGAGTATGTTTTTTTTGTTTGCAGTAGTGTGGTTAATGCAGACATGATTCCTTGTAAAAGGTTTTAGTTTGTTGTTTTAACATCTTAACACCTGTTTTGTTGCCAGAAAAAAGGTGAAAACCCTATTCTCACAGTACACGCTATTCATTTGTCATTGTGTATCCTTTACATTGCGACTATGGATGATAGGCATATTTATTTTTGCCATTACCTCCATCTACAAAGCCAATATAATCCGTAAACCAGGATTGTATCGCTTTCGAAGTGGATTCCGTCACTTCGTGTGTCGCCTACAATTGTATTATTAACATGCTTAATCTTGCGTGTATATTTTATACGACTAAGCAATGTCAAGAGCACTGCTATCAGAGGAGCGACCATTCACTGCAGAGCATTCCCTCCGACCGAGCATTTCGGACTGCCGAGCGTACTATCCTGCCATTGAATGCTGCTGGTGCCCCGTAAACTGTTAACCGAACGCTAGAGAGCAGCCTACAAAAATGCACTGCACGATTTCCCCCGCGCGCCAGCCCCCCCCCCCCCCCTTATTCCTTAAGCATTTTTAGGTCGTGCATATTCAGGCAGACACGCGCGTCCTGTTCTCGGGCTGACCGTCAAGAGCGCCGAGTGACCCAGACGGCAAAGCATTTTTTTTGTTGCTCGCCGAGTTACTCGGACCGTGCGTGTCGCGCCGTTGCGTCTCGTCGTGCCGGTTTGATTGCGTCCCGTGCGACTAGTTTTAGAAGACACGCTCCAGTGAACGGTCATTGCCTTTCTGCGCGAGAGAGAGAGAGAGAAACGAACGAACGAGCGAGCGCGCTCCGAGAAGAGCTTTCGCTGTTTTCCCGCGACTGTTAGTCTGTAGTGGGGTTTTTTTTTTGGGAAGGGGGGGGGATTATCTTTTTTTTCTTCTGGGGAAGCTATCCAAGCTGCTGCATCTTCACCGGGTGCAATAAAACAAAAAGGGTGGGCTTTATTTATTAACTTTGGACATTTCTACACTGGGGGGTGGGTGGGTGGGTGGCCTGGGGGGGATTAGCGCAGCTACCTTAAAGATGAGAAGTGTACGCGTGTGGTCGTCTCTTTTTTGTTGCAGTCACCTACTGCTCTGGGTGCTCCTTTGCAATGGTAAGTAGCTCTGATCTCCGTTTAGTATTTCACGTACGTTGTTATCGTTTTTTGGTTTGATTAATTGCCACGGAAAGTATGTATGTTATATACGGTTTTTTTTAGTTTTTTCCCCAAAGTTCGATCTCATCTAATGTTGCAATGACAAATTTAATGAAATGTTACAATGGCAACATTGGACACGGCATGCCCAATTAGATCAAGAGAGACGCATGAAGCAGGGGGTTCAATATTTGACACCAATATTAACCGTGAACATCAGGCTCGTGGGTTGTCTCCAGCAATGATAGTTACATAAATAAATACGCCTGGAATCACCTCGCCTCCCTGCGTTCCTTTCACTGCAATGCAATGATGAATACGTAACGAGAGCAATCCTCAAGTAGGACTGACCAGAGCAAAGGGTAAAAGTCAATCGAAGGTAAGCGTCCTATTATTATTTTTTCTCCATTCGTCCATTAAACCTATTTTTAGCGAAACAAGCGTTCGCCCCATAAAGAAAGAATAGGACGTATTGCGTTATGTTGAGTATAAATCATCGGTCTTGTTTTTAAAGTGTGTATCGATTTTATTATAGCGTACACTATTTGTCACTTGACACATGGCGAACGTAATTGTTTCACGCGGTTGTTTTTACTAATGTATTATTTCACGTTTTAGAGCTCAATGGTTAAATACATTTAGGGGACTGATGTATTAATAAGACCTCTTCAAATGGGATTATAATGGCATGTAATTTGCATTATTAAACTGTCGGTGTGCGCTAAATGTGTGTTAAAGTAGGGCTTGAATCAATTATCATGAAAGCACTATTGGCAGACATAAACAGTGTAAAGCCCTGTGGTACATGTCTAATGCAGGACAACGATAGGATATGGTAGTATGTCATGAAACTTTTTGATGATCACTTACTAAATTGACATACTGTCATTCGCTAGTGCAAAACAGGTTATCGTGGTGGTTTAATTAACGGTAACCGTGAAATATCAAGGGCTCCACCTAGTTAGTAGTCAACACAGAGGTTTGATCTTTTCACGTGTCTGCAAAGAGGAGTGTCACGCTAAGGCCATTTCGCTTTTCCATATTGAAAAGTAAATTATACCAATTTAAAATGTAGTTATTTTGACAGCAGTAAAAATTATCAATACATTTAGGGATTTTTTTCCCCGGTGCCAACTTGAAGAAAAATCGTAAAAAAAAAAATGCTTTAAATCGCCTTTACCCGTCACTGTCCTTCAATGTTGCGGCAGTCCGCAGAGTATCACGTGAAAAAGAGTTTCATGGAATGTTATTGTGAGATATTCATCGTAAGTTGAGACTTGTCAAAACGTGAGTTTTAATCATCAACTTTTATTCCAACCACGACTGTGTAATGTACAGCCCTGTTCAATTCACTGCTGGATGAAGGCCTCCCATATATCATGTTGGTTATGAAGATTGTTTAATCCTACTTCGCGCAACACTCAGGTGCGCTTCTGTGACCGTCTGGAATGCTCTTCCTTCCAAAATTAGGAAGCCGCTGGAGCTATGCACTTTTAAATCTCGATTGAAACCCCATTGCTTTAGCACTGCGTTTTGATTTCCACGTATTGCCCTTCCCCCTCACCTCTGCTGTAACACGGTTGGTTACGTATAGTGCAAAAGAAGTTCAACGCACATACTACACACTGTCCCTCGCCCGTGTGCGATTGAGAGGGGTCGGGGGGACACAGAACCGGTTCAGATGTGTACAGTATGTATGTATGAGGATATCACTCGCCACTGATGTTAGCTGTGGCTGGGAATTAAAGTCGGGCAGCTGGGTTCAGAGCACAATGTATAACCACTGCACTATTTCTCCTCTCGATTGAATAATATTTTCATATTTTTGTTATGTATGTTTTACATATGCATTAGACTCATTTGCAAGTATGGACGTTATTTACTTCATATTGTATGATTACGTAAACACTTTTATAGTTCGAAAACGTAATATTTTATTTGTTAATTGCGTCAAAATGTACAGGCGTATATTGTACACACGTGGATTTGTTTGTCCACGCATATGCTTGGAAACAGTGGTGGTGGTGAGTACTCTGTGCTACAATTCTGCCAAGCCACGTTCGATTTCTGGACGTGCACATCGTTGACAATTGGTATCCGAATCCTACCAGAACAATCTTCGAGGCTGATTGATCTGTGGATACGCACCTGGTATGATGTAAGACTATGGGTAAATGTGACCAGGAATTGTGCTGTCCACAACATCCCTTTAATGGGTGCTGGCTATCGGCACTTTCTCTCTGTGATAACTGCCGATTCCAATGTTTGTCATTTAACGCGACAGTGGATGTGTATGAATTTTACACTGCATTTATGTAAACTATCTTTTTTTTCCAAGTTCGCACATTAGCTGGTGAGTCGATCCCAGGAGGAAATTTGTAAATGAAAATCTCAATTGGGAGTCATGTCAGTGCTTAATCTCTCTGGGGCAAATGTAATGAGAACGACTTCATTGATAGTATAGTCACACCCACTCCCCAAATATGACATGTGGAATTTTCCTAATCTGTTTTCAGCTGTGACCACCAACCGATGTTTGTTAGTGAGACGCTGCTTTTACCTTTTTTTTACTTGGTTCATATTATTAACAAACTATCCACTGCTGCCAATGTGATGTGGGACACGCATCGAATGCATCGGTTGTAACACTATCTCATTTTTAGAGATGGTCAATGCCTCATTAACTTGTATATAGGACCAGGCCATTATGTGTCGATACCGTGACTAAGAGTGAGCATGTAAGAGTACGCCAAATGCCCCCTTCGAAGGGCCTCTCGCGAGCTCCCTTCAGTGGAGAGCCTTCTGCCAGCGGTGGCAATGAGCTGCATCTTTACCTTTTTAAATCTTGACGATATGTTTAAAATTACTTACAATAATATCTCTCCAAAATGCATTTTGGAGGCTTGATGTATCGATATTGAGCCTTTTGTTAGGTATCTTGCGTTATAATCATGTAAGACAATATTTAGGATGAGCGCGATGATGATGTTAATGATATAATAATCTTTAATTATATGTATATTTTTTGTCAAAATATTTGTAATTGGCCTAACATAGCTTTCTGAAGAAAAAAATATATAAAACGTTGGCTGCCGCCATCAGCTTCACTTGTTAGAAAAAGAGAGGAGCCCAGTTGTGTTTGCCCAAACAGATGCCTAATTACAAATAAATTGAGTTCAAATCAAATGGTCTAGTGATGCGTGTAATTGTGGCGAGAAACTTTCCGAAGTCGGCCTTCCATTTCACTGGCAGTTGAGCGCCTTCTATCCAAGTCGCATTAAAAAATTCAAAAAAAATTGAACACCACCCCAGCTAAAGGTCCAGTTTCTGTTCAACAAAATGAAGCCACGTAGTTTTTTTCTCTCTCTCAGTTTAAACAGGGTCCAATATAAATGTGCCAGAGATACAGTCCTTCCCTTTAAGTTGGATCTGCAAAGTGGTTATCAAAGGAACACTGTGCAAACATGAGCAGTCATTATCTACTCCACCCCCCATACCCCTATGGCAAGTGCTTTATACAATTAACTATTGCTGTGATTATCAATGAATCAAGCTAGAAAGGTGATTGATTCTCTAAAAGGAGATAACTTTAAGAAATAGAGTTTTAATTAAAGCGATCTAGGTGATATTTACAAGTCGGCTCGCGTCTTCAAACGCGCATTAAGCCCTCCGCTTTATTAACAGTGATTATGATCAATCATTGTGACTATTTCACGCAGCTGAATGAACGTGTGCTCAATGTAATTTCCATGCATAAATAAGTGGGTATAGTGTGCTTTATGTACACTTAATCTTCAATGTGAGTTATTACTTATCTGTGCTGCGCATTGGCGTTATTACAGAAGTCATTGAGCAAAGTGAGCCTTGAGCCACGCATGTGTTATTTTTACATTTCAAAGCATTCCTTTTTAAAAATAATTTTGTGAAATGCTTAATTTCTCACTCATGCTCATTGCTGCATCTGGAATAGCCAACTAATATGACAGAGTGGACGTTTAATTTTACACAACCGTGACATAATCAAAACACACTTATAATATGTAATTACCTCGAAATTGTTACGTATAATAGTTTGTTTTTATGAAAGTCAAACAATATAGGAATACAGTAGAAATAGTAATAGTACGGAAATATAGTGCAGCGTTTCATATATTTTTCAAACGTACTCGTGAGCTGAAGTGAGTGCATGACACATCTGTTGCCAATTTCTTCTTCATATTTGGAACACTGCTGCTCAGTCCCTGGATTGACAGGAATAACAAGAGTTCGTTTTGTATGCAAGTTGATCAAATTGCCTTTTCAGCGTATATACATATCTGCGCGATTATCTGAAGCGTGTAAGATCGTTTAACGTTGTAATAAAAAATGCCTTGTATCATTTCAGGTCCTTTGGAAAAATGTGCTGCTGGAAATAACAATGAACATTCATTTACAGAATACCCGCTAAACTACAAATTGATAGGTTTGGAGTCTGCATTCTTAGTCAAGGACTTGAGGGGACACGATACAGCGTTCAATTTCAGCCAAAAGTCTTTGACCCAACCGTTTCTACTTCTTGGCACGACGAATGCCAATTGTGGAGTAGGTGTCAGCCATGGTCCACTTTCGTCCTGGCAAAGTCTGCACGAAGACAACATCGGAGCCGGCGGCCCCACTTCGCTGCTGTCAGAAATCCCGAATGCAAAGTGGAGGGTGGAGGCCTTCGTAGCCGAAAAGGACAAATTGTCCGACGCACCAAATGTCCAAGTTTTGTTTTACGTTACTGGGATTGATTGGAATGACAAGGACGCGACAGCCAAACTGCCCTGTGTTAGACTTTACGCGGTGTATGGCACTCAAGAGGTGAGAGCGTCGTGTCATCTCCAGGGTGAACTCGGAATGTGCTTGGCTGAGATAGAGCTGCCTTCAAATTGGTTTAACCTGACGGATCAAGCAAATAGCAATACCGATGATGAAGATTTAATTACGCGGCCCTTGGTTAATTCTCCGATGTTTCCTTTCGGCTCTTCCCTTGTTAATTTGTATTACACCCTTCATCCGGCCATAAAGCAATACACCTGCACTACTGAAAATAATTATGATGAAGGATCAAGAACAGCAAATGGTGAATGGAAAAATAGTCATCGTAATTGGATAACCACCATTAAGCTGTATTCTTCGTCGTCGCTCAGAGCAAGGCTTGAAGTGAGGCTTGATTCGAATCTACTTATTTATTTGCCAACCAAAGCCATCACACACGGACAACACATCAACATTCCACTGCTCCTCATGAGAAATTCTACAGTGAAGGACTTTGTTCTCAGGTACGATTTTTTTAAAAATTAACACTCATTAACTGTAATTTCGATTTAAAGCTTTCGTGACTGCAGGGATTCATATTCATGGTTCTTTCGGTAAATTCACGTATTTTATTATTTCCCTTCTACGTGACTTTACCGAAAGAACCAAGAATATATAATCTGTATTGTTAAGCGTGTTTTTAAATGCACATATGAAAGAAGGTGCGTGTTTGTTATCTTGTAATAGAAATAAATTCAACGTTATTCCCCCCCCCCCCGCCCTTTTGGCACTGCAAGCTGCAGGTAAAAGCACTTTTGTTGAAGCAGGTGCCTGACCTAGCCATCATCATTCACAATAACAATTACGAATCACATTACGGAGAATATTTTCACGTAGTGATGTATCTTTCAAGTGCATTCAAACGCTCTGAATGCAAATAATGGCTTTAGAACATTTACCATGAAATGTAAAGTATGTAGCTCCGTGAATATTTTAAAGGGCATTTGAAGTCATGATTGGAATGTTGTCTTAATTGTTGAGAATGACAGCACCATACGTATTTACCTGAGAGAATTATTGTAAAATATATACTGTATATGCCATTGTGTGCATGTGTATGCCTAACTGTATAGGTAAAGGTGCAGCCCTGCAATTTCTTGTTGGGCAGAAGGGCGTCCGTTAGAGGAAGATCTAGAGTGCCTCTAGAGGATAGTTTAACTTACTCTTCCACACTGGCGATATGGTTTGGAAGAGGTGGAAGTATTGACATTTTACCCCACAATACTCGACTGACCAATCAACTGCCTCAACTCTCTGTGTTTTGAAATTTGAGTACTGCCATTTTCTTGGCCACTCATAGCAATGATTGGAAATTCACTGTGAATCAATCTGCTTTTAAGTTGGGCCTTGGTATCTGCTCAATTTTTCTAAAATAGTCATGTACGTGTCTGCTTCCCACCATGCAGGACTTCCGACGATGCATACTTGTGCGTATGTGTAAGTTAATTAATACGCACGATGGCTAATTCTAGTCGGTTGATGCTGTGGCAAAATGCCTGATATGCAACCATATCAGGCCCATCATCTCCCTGGGGATAATGCAATTATTAACACTGTGTGAGAAGTTTTGTTGCGAGGAGACCGATCTCTGTAATATGAAGATAAAACGTTCACTACTGCTTTGGGCTGCCAACGGAGATGGCTACTCCCCAAGCCTCTCTTCAGCAGTGGAGGCTATGATGATGATGGGTGCCTTGGTGGAGAGATGTTAACTCCCTCCCCTGGTATACAGGAGGTCGTAGGTTCGATCCCGACCCTTAAGCCTGCTGTATATTTGGAGTTCGCATGTTCTCCCCGTGGTCGTGGGGAGTTTTCTCCTCTGGTTTTTCCCTCCAGATTTAGAAACATGCGTTTAGAGTATTTGTCTGCAGTACATTTCCAAGTGGTAAGCCACTTTGTTGAGCTATCAGTTGTGGCCAGGTCACTTCTGAAAAATAGCTATATACTCTTTGGTGTTTTCGGTAAAGTCACGTATAAATAAGAAATAATAAAATAACATAATAGCATACAACGTTTCGGTTGCAGCACAAGCAGCCATCATCAGGTACAGAAGAGCTAAATTTACGAGAGTGGGGAAACACATAACCTCAGATGTATATACAGACACCCAAGTAGGGGGAACTAACACAGATACAACAGGGGACACAGAGAGAGAAGCATACCAGACAAACAGGGTTTAGCAACATTTTTGGAAACCATATAAAGCAACACAGACGGTCGGTCAAAACACAAATAACGCATAGTCCGGTTGATCACGCTATTTCAAAGATTGCTAAATTGCAAGTTAAGTATGAAACTCAAAATACAGACCGCACACACACACACAGACATCCAAGTAGAGCGAACCAGCACAGAGACAAGCACACAGTGAAGTCGCCTTAAATAGGCAGAGAAGGTAAGGCTGAGAGACAATGGGACAAAATTAGCATGAGGCATGCATGGAGCAAAGTGGGGCGCGGCAGCACATACTCGGAAGCAACAAGGCCTGTGTCCCCTGTTGTATCTGTGTTAGTTCCCCCTACTTGGGTGTCTGTATATACATCTGAGGTTATGTGTTTCCCCTCTCTCGTAAATTTAGCTCTTCTGTACCTGATGATGGCTGCTTGTGTTGCAATCGAAACGTCGTACGCTATTATGTTATTTTATTATTTCTTATTTATACGTGACTTTACCGAAAAAAAACAAAGAGTAATTCCTGCAGTCACGAAAGCTTCAAATCAAGTCTGAACCACCTCTTCGGGGAGGTATGAGGTCTCTGTCTTTGTGTTGTCTCTGCTTGTGTATCTGCCTTTGTGTCTTGGCTTGGATTTGTGTCTCTGTGCTGTCTCTGCCTGTGTGTGGGCCTTGTTGCTTCTGAGTGGGTGCTCCCGCGCCCCACTTTGCTCCATGCATGCCTCATGCTAATTTTGTCCCATTGTCTCTCAGCCTTACCTTCTCTGCCTATTTAAGGCAACTTCACTGTGTGCTTGTCTCTGTGCTGGTTCGCTCTACTTGGATGTCTGTGTGTGTGTGTGCGGTCTGTATTTTGAGTTTCATACTTAACTTGCAATTTAGCAATCTTTGAAATAGCGTGATCAACCGGACTATGCGTTAATTGTGTTTTGACCGACCGTCTGTGTTGCTTTATATGGTTTCTAAAAATGTTGCTAAACCCTGTTTATCTGGTATGCTTCTCTCTCTGTGTCCCCTGTTGTATGTGTTAGTTCCCCCTACTTGGGTGTCTGTATATACATCTGAGGTTATGTGTTTCCCCTCTCTCGTAAATTTAGCTCTTCTGTACCTGATGATGGCTGCTTGTGTTGCAACCGAAACGTCGTACGCTATTATGTTATTTTATTATTTCTTATTTGTACGTGACTTTACCGAAAAAAACAAAGAGTAATTCCTGCAGTCACGAAAGCTTCAAATCAAGTCCAATAGCTATATAGCTCAGCAGACTTTACCTAGTAAAATAATAACTAGTAATAGATTCGCAAAGCCTCAGTCACACTTGAGAAGCAATATAACCATGAACAATTGACTAATAACCAAGATGGAAATCCAAGATGGGCAAACTCAGCTATGAGATATAATGCAATGCTCAGGACTGCACATGCTATGACATATGGCTCAGTTCAGAAACATGACGATGATGATAATTAACTACAAAATTAAACACAAACTGAAAAAAGCACGGCAGAGATGCATTCTTCAAATTATACCGTTGAGGCAGAAAGAGGAAGACATGTACGAACGAACATAATTGAACCTTATGGCGGGACCCCGGGATCCCGAATAAACGGAAGCCAAAATCGTAATTAATAAATGTAGTTTTGGCGACTCCGTCCCACCAAGCACATAAACGCCTCGACCCACCTGGCGCGGATCATTGTTGTCGTGTCGTCCAAGCGCAGCGAGGACGAATGAGCAGAAGAGCTGAACAAGCGAATGCACTCCATGCTCCGGTATGGGCAGGATCATAATCTTAACCAAAGCTGCTAAAACTGCCTAGGCGACTTAAGTCCTTTATTTGTCATAACGGTATGCATTATACAGTGAAACTGCTCTCTTATCTTCATTATTATTTGTGACCTACCAATGTCTGGAGCCAGTCCTATTACCTGCAGAGTGCAGATATTTAAAAGATGAGATGCGTTGCACCGTTAATTCCTCCTGTTTGATAATTAATACTTCTCTTATCCGTACGCATCTGTGCAGCTAGGTTTATTTTGCGGTTAAACCATATTCCCCACATACCGCTCGTATCAATGTGGATAAGAGAAGCGGCGACCCACTACTCTGTAGAGTAACATTGGTATAAACGCGTGTTACAATATGAACAGCGCATTGAAAACGCGTACTATATTATGTACTGTTTACAAAGTGTGTTTACGAATCCACACTGAGAAACACGATGATTAACAGAGGGGTGTAAATATTTTATTCGATAGTGTATTTAAATAGAGGTACTGCAGGTAAGTAGTTTTCAGTTTTAAAGGCATAGTTTAACAAGACAACACTTTCCACCATCCTTCAACCCCATTCGCGAAAAAGAGCAAAGTTTGTGTTTACATTATAAAATAATGTTTATGCGAGAGCCGGAGGCTCCCGCCGTAAGGTTCTTATGCAGGTTAAAGGCATAATTCAAACTGTAAAAGAATAAGTGAGCGAGGGCAGGACGCATCGCTCAGAAGGTTGGTGGCTGATGGTCAAGAATGAGGATGGGGTGGTAGTCGTGAAATCAGCTCGTTGCGCAGGTGCTGGATGATGTATCGCAAACCAGAATCATGAGGGCTACAGTCGGCTTAGGGAGCCCTTCATCCAGCAGTGGATAGATTATTGCTGCTGAGCATGACAATAGATTATTTAATGTTTTGCTGCTCGACATATAAGCCACTTCATTGGGCTATCATTTGTGGCCAAGTAGTTTCTGAAAAAGAAGCTAATAGCTCAGTGGGCTTTATCTGGTCAGATAAAACAAATAGTTGCGTATATTCTTTCAGTGATTTGTTTACGTTTCCTATACTTTGCACTCCTCTTGTGTTTTTGTATAGTTGTTGTCACGTTCTTACCCCGTCCTTCAACTGGACATCTGTGAAAAAGAGCTTCATAGCTCATCGGATTCCTCGAGTATAAAAACAGGTTCTGATTCTGAATAATAAGGCATAGTAATGAATATATAGAATACAGTTTCAGTTTATTTAATTTGGTATAGCCCTGTGAGCCATTCGGCTCTTGAATCGGGTGCAACCACAACAATCAAAAAAACAAAAACACGAACAAGAAAAACATCTTAAAGTGACTATGTGTGACTGTGCAAACAGAAAATCCATGAAAAAACACAGCAAAATATTCCTGAAAAAAAGCACCGTACACCAACGCTGTGTGCAAAAAATCCCAGTGGGATGCAAGTCAAACAACAACAACAACCACAAGAAAACTTAGATTAAGGCCATCAGTCTAACTCCGTACTACAACAAAACAAACATGTCCAAACCAAAAAACTTTTCGAAATCACCAAAAAATAAAGCCATTATTGCAACGTAACAGTGATCACAGGGACTGTGACGGAATTTTTACAATAAACTACATAAATTACATGTAACACCAAATCTTAGAGCCATAGTTGGCTGCATGAGTTACTCCATAACAACAGAAGCATCAGTCGGAGTATGACATTTTTCAATGCACCTTTAAGATCAGCACGCTAAGTCAAAATACAGATAATACTTTGCAGAGTCATCCGGAGAGACACATTTTATTTTATGCCAATGAATAGGTGGCAGCTAGGGGTGTACAACTCCTCTAGAGCAGTTTTGAGAGAAGATCTCATTGGTAGCGATTCAAGTTGCAGTTTATTGGCAATAGCATTCCAGACCCTGGGGGCATCAATCGCAAAGGCCCTTCCTGCAGTTTTTGTACGGCAATAGGGAATGTGAAGCTGGTAAATGAGCGAAGACCTGAGGTCAAATTTGTTATTTGAAACAGAGAGGAGATCCAGCAGGTAGTCTGCGGATTTTTTTGTAAGTACATCGTGAATAAATAAGATCTGGTGCACAAGCCGTCGAACATTAAGAGATGTTAAGTTTGACCCAATGTAGAGATTACAGTGGTGAGTCCTATATGGGCAGTTCAATGTAAATCTTAAGGCCGGGTGATAGATGGAATCAAGCTTCTTCAGTACAGTACTTGGGGCTGATTTATACAGGATGTCACAGTAGTCAAGTAGAGGCAGTATGGTAGATTTTATCAATTCCAAACGGAACATTGGGGGGAAGCAGTGCTTGTGTCGATACAGAAAAACAATTTTTATTCTTGTCTTTTTACCAATATAATCAATATGATCTTCAAAATTCAGTTTTCAATACAAATTCACCCTCCAAAACAAATGCCATTGATACAGTGGACAACCTTTGATTGACTTATTTACTTTTCAGCTGTCAGTGCTAAAGTTATTTGGCAGAAGTAAAAGTTAGTGAGAAACACCAGAGAAATTACTGCTCAAGTAAAGCCCAGGATATGCATAAACAATGTTCGTAAACATCTTTATTAAATGTGCACATTGCACAATGGTAAACATTACTTAGCACATACTGTGTATGTGTTTATTGTGTTTATTTTACTTAATGAAAAGTGTTATATGATTAAGAATATTAATTTAAAAATACTTATTGTAAATACGTCCATAGGATCCCGAGAAAAAGTAAAGCATGTAAATATATAATAAATTTTAAATTACATTGCCATGTAACACTTCCAATGATGCATTACTAAATTCACACTGTCAGCATGATGCATGGACTTTTTAAATTGTGCGCATCATTATTTTTCAAGTAAGCCATATCTTTCAGCTACACATAGCTTTGATGGGGTTTTTTTTGTAATTTGCATTTTGTTCAATCTTCAAACCAAACCTGGTGTGTTCCAGAGATTATAATGTGCTTTTTAAAAATTCACAACTTGAAACATTACTGCATTTCATGACCAGGATTTTAAAGCAACAGAACCATAATCTAATTGTGCAATTTGTTACACCTGCCGCCTATGCGATGCTATTTGATGCATGGGTTTTTTTAAAGGCCTCCCTGAAAGTTAACTGGCACAGTAATTTTAACATTTAATACTTTAACATGCAACGTTGGCTCTGTGACTTAACCAGTGATTACTAAACATCAGGGGCACATACAGGGGCTCCACGTCATTTAGGGATGCATTATCAGGATTACCTACGAACACATGTTGGAGGTATCCTATTATAAAAGTTAAAGGTACAGCCCTGTAATTGCTTGCTAATGCCACTGCTGGCAGAAGTGCCTATATTAGAGAACCCCTCTAGAGGGTAATTTAACCGACTCTTCATTATACCCCATCACACACGACATGCTGATCGGCTGTGTTATACCCATTTATAGTCCTGGGTGGACAGAGGCAGGACGATTTATGAAATGTGTTCAATGTTTCAACTGTCGCACTGAAATATAAAATCGGTGACGTCTGCTGATTTCCCTCCCCTGTATTTAATTCTCCCAGCACCATCCCAACTTTTTCTTATTATATCGGACCCAAAACTTGATGGGGCCGCCACACCGTGGCAAACAGGAGCCTGAGAAAACACTAAGATCTTGTGGAGAAAAGATGAAGAAATTGATGAAAATATTATTAAAATAGGGGCCTAATTTATTTTCTAACACACCAAAAGCCTGCTGATTTATACGTTGCCAGAAAATAAGATTAAGTTTTCGTTATTTTTTGATGAGGTGAAAATGGCCAAATCAGCAGGTAATTTGAACAAACTTGGCCATTGTTGTATGCACAATTCACAGTGGAAACCACCGCTCTACCAAAAAAATAATTGGGATCTAAGTGTTTTGTCTTCCTGAGGAATTTAAGGGACATGCTTGGGCAAACGACAGATTGTGCTCTTGTGAATCATTTATGACGTTACTACCGTGGCATCTACGAGTTACTTTACCTTCATTATTATTAAATAAATACAAATGTTGCAACACAAAATAAATAGAAATATTATGTGATTTTCTACACGTAAACATTTTTTGTTTCATTAACACAGCAGTGGCAATTAATTTTGGCTGGCGTAAAGGTCACGGCCAAAGTGACTTATAATGCAGCAACTCTCCGCTGAATTATAAGTTTCCTCTGAAATGCAAGCTACAAATAACTGATTTTGCAACGTGCCCAAGCGCATTTAAATGGCCCAGTTTATCCTCCTGCACAGATAACCTGGCAACGATCTGGCTACATCATTTATGTAGAATTTAAATTGTTTACACAGATAACTTAAATAAGAAAATATGAATTCAGCATGTGTCGTGTGCAGGTGCTGGGTGGGTTATTACATCCACAGGTTCATGGGAGATGACAGTGGCTTGGGGGAGGCTTTCATTCGGCAGTAGGTGCCACGGTGGCAAGATGTTAACTCCCTCACCTGGTATGCAGGAGTTCGTGGGTTCGATCCTGACCCTAATGCACTGTGGTCGCATGGATCTTTCTTCCACATTTAGAAACGTGCGTTTGGAGTATTTCGCTGCTATACATTTTCCACGTGATATGCCACTTCGTTGAGCTATCATTTGTGGCCAGGTCACTTCTGAAAAGAACAATATAGCTCAGTGGGCCTTACCTGGTAAAATATATTTATATATAAATAGTTTAATTTATAGGATCGACCATGTATGATGATGATGATGATTATCATCATCGTGATTACTTCATTAACAATTTCACCAATTTAGAGATGACAATCTGCCTTGTGACATTACCCTGTAAGCGGAATTAGAAATATGGGTTGACCCAATCTTTCCTGGGTGAACAAGTGTCATTGTAAACAAATAAGTACAAATACGATGTAGTTCAAAAAGGTCCAAGTGTATTTCCACATTCAAACAAGCATTGGATGACATTGCATTGATAGTCCCAATGCCATTTTTTTAATTACGGCTACCCGTCTATCAGGTATATATGCATTGCGATTTTACGGCTGTATCAAATTGATAGTCATTAATAACGTGGGAATTTAAGGCACATTTTAGAAAAGCATAGCTGTGCTTGCCATACAATGGTAATTGTGATTTGCAACCTTGGCTTCACGTGACCCTATTTTGCTCATACATTGGGTAAAGGAAATAATGTTTTCAAGCAGTATTCTGTCTCTTAAAGCTCCTTTTAGCATTGCTTGGTTTTACAAAATGAATGCAATTAATAGCTATAACCCAGATCACAGATCAGTGTCTAATTCAGTCCATTAACAATGGAAAATGTATTAACTTGTTGAAGTTGTCATGAATGTACTACAAAGCTACTTTTAGAAGATGATATGATCACCTAACAATTTAGTTTAACACGTGGGCTTTCGCGACCAATGTCATCCGTAATACAGGTATTTTTGGAGGGTTATATCGCGTAAATATGAATGTGTCGTTATACCCACCACCACCCAACACAGCGAATTAGTAAACTTTGTTACGTAAACATAGCATGCACTCAGATAAATGTACATTAAGGTCATGCTAAACCCATTATAGCATGAGAATGTGACCCCACATTCTGTGGGGTAAAACCCACATTCTCATTCACCTACTGACCCTGTGGGGTTTTTTTATTCGTGAAAGGTCACCAGAAGTAAAGCTTGGCATAGCAATTTGCATTTACATTGGATCACCTAATTTATTAATTTACAAGTAAGTGCCTTTATCATGCACTCCAAAATGTTCAGCTATTACTACTTTAAAAATAGCCACTTGAGTGTATGATAAACATTGCATGTGTCATTCTCAATTAATATGGCCAATACATTTGTTGCAGGGTCCATTGTTTTTCTTTGCAGAATGGAACAATGATTTTATCCTGGGACAAAGTAAACAGCAGAATTTAGCATAAAGCTACTTCATTCTATCTCCCGGCGTGACGAAGAAATGGGCTTCTTTGTTTCTTAACCCCCCCCCCCCCCCCCCGCAAGCTCTGCCCAGTCAGCAGTATAAGTGGGTACAGCACAGTGAGTCAATCGGCAGGTCCGGGTAAAGTATGGGTACTCTTCTTCCAAGATGTCTTGCCAGCGTGGAAGAGTGGGCCAAATGCCCTCTGGAGGAGCTTCTCCAGAGCTCCCTCGAGTGGAGGCCCTTCCACTGGCAGTGGTGTGAGCGAGCTATTCCAAGGGTGCACACTTCTACAATTTAAGTTAGACATTGGTTCCAGATGGTATGGACTGCCGTAATCATTTCATGCCTTTGTTTGTTAATCTTGTTTTCTGAGAAACTTGTTTGCATAAAAAATATATGATCATCATGGAAATAACAGCGAATGGCCCTCAAAATCAGTCAGAATGCAAAGTAAAATACAAACGCATGTTTTAAGTTGTAATCGCCAACCACTACTGCTGTTTTAGTTTTGTTTGTGTGGCGGGCACAAAACCCCAGTAAATAACATCATGTATTTGCCGAGGAAAACTGCTTAAGATAGATCACGACTAAAATAATGAAATAAATAAAAGCAGTGCTCTTGGAAGAAAAAAAATCTAATTCTGTCACGAGGAGCAAATGCCACCGTGAAAATAGAAGCTAAGAGAAATAATTGCACGTAAAGGAATGCTAATCAAAGTGAGGGGGGTTGATAGAATCAGGACGTATGTGAGAACGAGATGGGATGCACACATCCAGGACTGTGGGCAGCAGCCAGCATCATCGTCGTGGAGAGACATTTCTCTCTCGCAACGCATCTGATAAATCATTACTTTTATGGTTTCATTTTCTGCCATTGCCACGTGACGATCCCAATTGATGCCAATTTCATATTAAGAAAAATATAATGTGCTTTGTGTCAATGAACCAACAAACCATATTGACATACAGTGTACATTGCTGCAGAGGGAAAAGATCAAAAGTTGCTAATGCCTATGCCAAGGTCGCGTGAATGGTAGCAATTGGGGATGATACAGCCATATAATCCCACCCGATTAAAAGAATGCGCATGTCACAGTGAAAGCAGGCATAGTTGGAGGTAGAGCACAGTATTATGCCAGTGGCCTGATTTTATGTTTGCCCAAAGGCAACCATAGTTTCCAGTTGACATTGCAGCCCGCTTTCATATCAGGAATGCAATATAATCTGACTATCGTGAGAAAGCATGTTTGGCATTTCTGTTACGAAAAGTGTTTAATCTCGACAGCAAGCCATTTAGATTGTGTTTTCATTTCCCTTTAATGTCCAGTGAGTTCCACAGGACATGGCAAAAACGTGACTGATATAAATATTTCATTGTTGGACATTCCTTCTGCACCTTGTTACCCAATTATAAAATATACATCAATTGTCCTTGAGTGAAGAGCTAATATGTAATATATGCAAAACCATCTTAATGTAAAATGTGTTTTGTTTAAAATATGCAGAGCAGTGAGCTTTCTATCTAAATGACAAATGTGCTGTCCAGCTAGCCGCTCCTGACCTGCAGATAACGGTTATAAATGTGGATAAATCTGTGTACAATGCAAAAGGTGAATTTGGGTGCATTCCTACTTTGAAGAAAATAAAAATCAATGCGTATTTTCTAACTGCCCTGCTTCCTTTTTAAATACAGTATTGGCTTGGTCACGTATGTTAGATGTAAGCTATTTATAAATACATATTCTTGGTTCTTTCGGTAAAGTCACGTAGAATGGAAATAAAAGAATAAAAAGAAAACATTGTTTTATTTCCATTCTACGTGACTTTACCGAAAGAACCAAGAAGATGAATCCCTGCAGTCACGAAAGCTTTACATCGAAATTTAAAAATACATAGTTGTGCTTTGCTAAAACTAAATGGCATTTCCCAATAAATTTGCAAAGCATGTTCTGAAAGAGTATTCATTAAAACATAACTAAGAAACGGCAACAACGCCGTAGATAGCGTGAATATTTGACTTGTTATATGGAACTTTTATTCTCAACACGGACCTCTGAGAGAATATATTTGAAAACATTGTTACACAGTATTACCATCTACATTCGCATTTCTATTCCTATGGGGCCACCATTAAACACTCCCTTCCATCTCCTGTGCCATTAAGGATGGTTTGTGCGCTTGAGTGCATTTCCCTCCACAAGCATATTTCGCTAAGGATGTTTGTCTTCAATCAACAGTTACAAATGGCATAAATTAAACTCCCATCGTGTTTGTGATGCACCGTGCTGTACATAGCTTATGTTATATATATGTGTGTGCGTGTTTTAAAACTCTTAAAATATAATTGGACAGCCTCTGTGCATGATTGACTTCCAAGTGTGGCTGTTCATGTCTGCAAACCAGCGCTGCTAAGGGTAGGTTGTTGTGACACTCATCCGGCCATATTATAGTTCCTTCATGGCTGCTTTTGCCTTTCAGTGTACTGTGGTTGTGTGGCAATATAGAGGACTTTTAAGGCAGACGTGAATGTCCACGAATGATAAACTAACTTACCAGAGTCTGGTGGTTTTAATGTTAATTCTTGAACATGTTCGGCCCACGTGTTAATCCACTCCTGGATGTGGGCCTCCCTATGCTTCTCTATGTCGTGCAGGCAGAGAGGGGTTATTTGACCATACTTCACCATACCCGTCAAATTGGGTTGATAAAAGTGCGAGGAGTTCAGAGCAACAATTTATTTTGTTGGTTGCTATATTAACAAGAATGCCATATTTTTTGTGAAGCCATCAATAAGGATTTTTTTTTATGTGTAGTGAGTCCAACTGAGTCGCAGACGTTGTTCCCTTTAGAGGCAACACATTTATTTTAACACCGTAACACAAATGGGTAACTGCCCCTTTACCAGATACAGCTTAGGGTGGGGACCACCCAGCTAACTACCCTATACAGAGGAGTTACTGCTACGAAGGGTCGGGCCCTCACTCGGGTCTCCGACCACGTGGTTGCCTCGTAGGACGAAGAGCTTCCGCTTGAGACGTAGAGCTTCCCGCTTGTAGGTGTTGAGCTTCCAGCTTGTAGAATGCGGCGACCCCGGTCCCTCTCAGGGACCCACCTTATATCCCCCTACAGTCGGGGCCTCTCAGCCCTCGGCCCCGCCCGCCTTCTCGAGCATTCTCGTTCCCTCTCGATCCTTCTCAAGAGCTCTCCCCGGACACGTGATCACCCACTAGCCCCCCCCCCACCTGGGGCCCCCTGTGTGGACACTCCGGATCACGTGTCTATGGGGTCAACCACAGTGCCATGGCCCGGGGCAACCCTGCCGCTGGGCTGACACTCACACGCTGTGCGTGGTGCCCGTACGATCCCAGTGCTCGCCAAGCCCCGCTAGGGCTGGTGTTGAACACAGCCACCCACACGGTGCTGTCCACGCTAGGGCTGGTGTTGAACACAGCCACCCACACGGTGCTGTCCACGATGTCGGAACATCGAACGGCACGACCCTTCCGGGCCGGCACCATACAGTGACATCCCCAATGTCACTACATCTGCACAAGGCATTGTACACAAATGTCATTGATTAACACGTATAGGTACAGATATATGCATTTTCCCAATTGGAAATGCAATATTGTGCTGGACTTTAATGTGTTAAAAAGTTAGTTTCTCTATTAATACGCCATGCATAAAATTAACATTGTATTCATGAACATTATTGTGTTTGGGGAATTGCTCTTCCCTAACTCCGAGTCATAATAATAACAAGAATAATAATAACAAGAATAATAATGTACCACTAAGCCTCATTCACAATAGAATGTATATGAGTTTGAATTCACATATCTACATTGATATGTGTGTTTTAAATCGATTACTTCTTTTAGTTGATGGAGAACTTCTGCTGCCTTTCTATAAAGTAATATCATAAATGGCAGGAAAAGTTTTGATATTTTATTGAAACGAAAAAATACAATTATAGTTTCTTTGAAACGTAAGCACATGGTAATATTTTGGAGTGCGCGAAGTAGCCCAGTTTATTTATATCATGTGCATGTATTTATTGCGTTTCATTTCATGCTGTGTGTATTGACAGTAGGAGTTGTAAAATTACCATGCAGTGCAATTCACAGCATCAAAAGATATCTTCGATCTCAAACGGGGTTTTTTATGCTAAGACGAATCAATCAAGACTTTGCGTTTTTCTACAATACTGTGGATGAGCCAGTCAAGCCAGCTCTTCAGCTGCTAATCTGCATTGTTGTGTTTTTGTTTAACATATGGTGCCATTCAGCCAATGACTAAATCAACCGGCATGTGTCCAGTCTTATCAGGTTTTGAATCTGGCAATGAAGAGCTTGAATTGGTGACCACCATGCTCAAGAGGTGCCACAGGCTGCCGTGAGGACTATGCTGTCAGCAGATAGTAGCTCAGCATAATTCACAATTACAATTGTATTTTGCTCCCGTGTCTATTCACCAACCCACACTGTCCAGCGTGGTGAAGTATGGTCATATAACCCCCCATGACTTTTGAGAAAGTCTTCATCAAGCATGAAAAAAGGGGCTATACAAACGCGTGCTGTTATAATGATCCACAGGGTTGAGTTGTACGCATTGTCATGGCAAAGTTAATATTCTCAGTGTATATGATTTTACAAAAACATCGTTGGACATTGCAAATGTTTACTCATGCAGTAGGCACAGACATATGTGTGCATTCTATGATACATACATTCGTATTGCACACACAGACAAAGCACAGTGAGGATTGGTGAAGGTCGTGAGCAGAGTGCAGGACATTCACAATACATTTAAAAGTATGCACATATGGTGGTTATTTCCTTATTAAGAAACAAATAACTAACATTTGCAAACAATTGTAAAACTAATTATAAGATGTATATGTAGAATATTGTATATATTCCACTGGGGGATAAACGGTAATGGTAATTGACAGTTGTTTGTCATGGATTGTGGTGCTTTCATTCAGCCCTTTCTCCAGGGCTCGGCATACCGAGTAAATGTCAATACTACACATTTGGACACCGTTGTTTACATTCGCCATTTCACTGTCATGTCATTTGTGCTGTCAAATTACATTAACTGGCCTCATTTTATGCCAATTTCCATTTCGCCAAAAGTCAATAGGATCTGTATTTATCTTTTTTTATAATTCTGTGTTATAAAAAAAAATTGCAATAAGAGTTGTAGTTTTTTTGTGTGTTCAGTCTTAATAGGAAAGTTACAATGAGCATTGTACGAGTATATGTTAGCTCACATCAACAATTCTACATATAAACAAAACGTTCAAATATAAAAACAAAGCGGCAATGCACAATTGAATAAATAATCGCTGAATACTGTGCATTTCACAATGTGAATATCAGTCCATTCTCCTTCACGGTTATTGCAGAAATGTTTTAAATGTATCATTTATTCTGGCATGTCAGCCCTGAAAAGGTGACATCAATCTGCAGTAAATGAAATGGAATTTGTGCAAAAACAATATTTCCTTCGGAATAGGAAAACGTTAAACGTGGTCCATGGAATACATTACTGGATTTATGCTCTGCAATGTGCAAACAAACATGAGTTGTAAAATATTGGCACCCAGCTGCTCAGCATTACATCCGATTGAAGGTGTATGGCGATTAAAACTTCAATCTTCGTATCATACACACTTTTAAAGGCCTGTGTTATTGTGTACGTTACATCAATCGTTGTATGCGTGAGTCCACGTAAAATAGTGAACAACACACATGGCTAAAGGGGGTAAACATTGGAGAAAATGCGACACCCTTTTATCGTGTTCAAAGCAGAAACACTCATGAAGTACAGTAGAATGGCTTCGCTGAAAGAAATAAAGAAAGAGTAGAATTTCAAAACCATATGTCTATCCGATACATTGCTCAGAGCCAATGCGAAACCATGCTACACGTTGATTAAAATGTGAGAGACAGATTTTTATTGCTTCAAATGTGGCAGATTAAAAAAACGAAGAGTACTTGTTGTATCCCTTGCAGAGTGAAAGGGAAGAAAGGGATGACCCTGCAAGCGGTTGAATCGAGCAACCCCGGTGTCTGGGATGCAGCTATGGACGACGATGGGGGAAACAAACACACGACGATCAGGATTCAGTTCCACAAGAGAGGGAGCCCGACGGACACCAACAGGTACATTTCCAACGTTTCACATTTGTACGCCACCGTGGGGTTTTTTTTTCGCGTGAGATTTAACGGGTTTCAGAAAAAGACAGCATTTGGGTGTGATTGATATTGATTTGTTTGCAATGCACAGTGACACTGTGGATGCGGTGGGGGTGGGTGAAAGTGGTTCAAAGCACACTGGCATGAAACCATCCAATTGTCAATGACTTCCATGAATTTAATACTGCTGTGTTACTTTGAATTTACTGGAAGTTTTAATCCGCAAAATATACATGCTGCTCTGTGTACTGTGCCATAAATATTTGTGGGAGGGGGAGAAGGGGAATTCGAGTAATTTTTGTGAGAATATTTCTATACGGATTACAAATCTTAATTGTCAGCTGAAATTACATAATCTCAAAGCCACTCGCTGTTGGGTTAAGCCAAATCGGCAAACAAATGGTACAGATGTGATATTTGAATGCCGGGTAAATTTCAACTCGGGAGCATTTGTGTAATGTTTGACCTATCTTCATTTCCTATGTTTGTGCAGCACGGGAGCAGAGGAGATTGCACAGCTGATGTTTGAGATCAGCAGTGTGAGCAGCCTCTCCGCCACACGCCGAATCCTCTGGCAGGTGGACTACGTTGGCAAGTCCGTGACAACGGGACAAGTCTATGTCACAACTGAGCTCACGGTGACTCAGAGAGACATTTCTGCTATCTTGCCTATTGCAGAGGTAAAGTATGGCCTGGTTTATTGCATATGTACAAAATAAACAGCATTACGCGAAGTGCAACAACATGGTATAGGCCTTGGCATGATGTACACATGTCCATGGAACACCTAAAGTTGCCCCAATTTACAGCCATCAGAATGTAAAAATGTACCAAATGTGTCTATGGTCATTTTAAACGTGCGAGAGTAATATCGACTTCACATCTAATGCCTGCCTAATTGTGTCACATGTGCTATGTACATCTTTTCTTATGTATTCTGTAAAATGCTGAACTTTTAAGTGAAATACAAAGATGTGTGCTCTGAATGGAGGGACATTGTTTCAGTTTTCACTTTCATTTATTTTGGTATAGCCCTGTGAGCCATTCGGCTCTTGAATCGGGTGCAACCGCAACAAACAAAAAACAAAAATATGAACAAGAAAACATCTGAAAGTGACGAACATCTTAAAGTAACATCTTAAAATTGTAATGTGAGCATGATGACATGGAATATCAACAAGATAAGGGGCTGCGCAGCATCAGTGAAACATATTCACCTTTTACACTGGTTTATCATTCACGAAAACTAGATATTGTAGCACTGACCTCTATCTCTGTATAGCAACACTGCCCCCGTTATTTGTTACGATGAGACCAGCGCGCATCAGGACCTGGGGACTATATCTACTGCTCGTTTTATATATATATGGGCCTGTCCCTTCATTGAAATATAAAACCATTATCTCGTCATCTGCTTTAAAATAATTGCTTCAAAAGTAAGCTGGTGTATAACCAAATAGGATCTTTATCAACACTAAGGGATATTTTTTTGTTTTACAGAGAAGATATGCAACAACATGAGCGTTAGTTTTTCTTATTGCGTTGCTTCAAGTACTGTAATTGCCTTTTTTTGGAAAAATGGTTCTGGAATTCAGTAATGTATTACAGCTCGTAAAAAATGTTTTGTACGGGGTTAGATCGCGTAAATATAAATGTGTCGTTAACCCACTACCACCGGACATGGCTTGTTTCTAAACAAAATGTGCAAATTAGTTACTACTTTGTGTGTTGGAGAGTAAACCCACAACATTTACAATTTGAGTGCGGCGTTTCGCTGGTGATTACAATCAGCCTCATAAAGAGAGTCATTTGCCTGATGATGCTGGATGTAATTGCCAGCGAAACGTCATACTCAAATTGCGTATGTTGTGCATTTACTCTCCAACACACCCGGTGGGCTGAAGTAGTGACTAATTGGCGCGTTTCGTTTACGTGACAACCCTTACTGGCTGTGTCGGGTGGTGGAGGGTTACAACACATTTATACTTACGCGATCTAAGCCAAAATCCCATTATTATTAATAATATTGGTCGCGAAAGCCGACGTGTTACACAGTAAGGTGATGTCATCATCGTGATCCTATCGGGTGCGAAGATCAGAGGTGTGTCAATGGTCACTAAAGCCTCCGCGTTAAAATGTATTACAGGTTTATCTCATCTGTGGTAGAACCCTTACCATTGATTACTTGTAAAGTACCACTCGAGAGATACACACGATACACCCGTTTACGGATATATGAACTAACGGCTTCACAGTCTGAAGAAAAAAAGGCACCAAAAAAACAAGTTGCGTATGAGTCTATTCCAAAGATTGGTGACCTTCACCAGTGCTAATACACAACAGCAGATACAAATGTTACTCTTTAAGTTACATTTATGAATTGGCGAAAGAAGCAGCAGGGGTTACACAAATCTCTAAGCCCAGTGACATGAGTTTTATTTGTCAGCCAAGGCTAATATTGGTGGTGAGTCATATCCAAACCAGTACTGGGCCGCCTTCGCCAACAGCACTGACGTGCGTGGTTAAGTATTGTCAATCAAATCCCATGACTCACACGGCATGGGGATGCCTTTATTCAGCATTAGAGTGACAAAGGCCTGTAAATGATTGCTGTTCTGGTTAAGTATTCAACAAATTAAATGTATCTTAATTTATCGTGCCAAAAATATTAGCTGCGTTAAATTATTACTGTATGCAGTAATGTACTTTGTTAGGTTTCTGCAGTATCAACTGTGAAATATGTAGCATCATTTAACGGACAATCGGCCGGATAAACAGGCAGATACAGAAATAGAATTTCAGAACATAATTCCGTTCGTAAATTGCCAAAGGGATAATCATTATGGCTTGCGGGACTACATTGATCTTCTCAGGAGTGTATCAAATGAAAATGATGGATAATGTCAGTAACTAATTAAAAATGATGTGGTTCACATTCCATGGTAACCTTTAATAGAGCCATTTTAAACGTTCCTTTGCCAGGCAGCAACTCATGATTGAAGCAAGTGCCAGAAGATGATTAATAGGCAACTGCTCCAGTGTCTTGACCTACTCGCTCCCTTGCCTCCTTTAAGTGCTATTCTAGTGGTGGTCACAAACTGACGCTTTTCAATAGACCACGTTCAATTGTCTCTTCAAATTCCCTAACGGGGTTAAATTTGATAAATTAACATTCTATCCTTAGACTATTCAATTCACGTGTAACTATTGTTATGGGAAGAGTTGTGTTTTCATTCATAGCCTCACTTTTTGCAGCATGTGCGCAGATATTTTCGTCCAATAAATTGGGACTGCGTTGAAGATAGAGTGAAATAAGTAGTAATAATAATATAATAACATTTATTCTACAAAGCACCTTTCATATCGAAATATCGCAAAGCACTTTACATGAGAAAACAAACTACACTCACAAGTATAGATAAAATCCATATATAAACACTACTCTCTGCCAACTTTATATATGTAATCTTGTCCTGTTGCATTCATTTAAGATCTGTATCTCAGAAGTTTGGATATTATTATTCTTTGGGCCTTTCGGTAAAGTTACGTAGATAGAGAAAATATAATAAAAAATACTAAAAATATCACGACGTTTCGATCGCAACACAAGCGGCCGTCATCAGGAGAAGTGGGGTTAGCTTCTAAAGACAACTGCATATAAAGCTGTTGTGTAGTGCACGACGACTCGGAGGCAGATATTCTGGTAAGGGCTTACGCCGGTTTATTAAACACACAGGGTAACACTACACACCAGAGATAGGTGTCCCAATACTTGGTCCTTCACTCGAACCTCAGGCTCTATTGGACCCTAGTTCGGCTATCTCTAGGGCTCTCTCACTCGGGTCGGGACGGGGGCTCAACCAACACCGCCCGACCGAGGAGAGCACCACTCAGTACGCAAACCTAGCCGGCTTTTGCAGACTTTTATGAGCCCTACCCCTGGCTGTCTCTTCGGCTCCCCTTCAGCCGCTCACCATCCCCGGTTCCCCCAAAAACCCTGATTTCGTCACAGGGTCCCCCTTAAGTATCCCCCGTGACATGACGTCATCGCGCCTCACCACGCGTCTGACGTCACGTCGCCAACTACTCCTCTACATTACTCCCCCCCTCGTAAAATAAAAATTCAGCCATCCCGGCTGTCAATTAAACGAAAGCAGAGCCCCATCGAACCTGGTGTGCAAGATATCGACCAACAACAATAACAACAATGTAAAAGCGAGTGTGAAGGTGTAGCCGTCTGCGGAGGAACCAAAGGCGAACGTTAAGGCAGAACGACAAATTAGGGAGGCCGTCATCTCGCGGAGCAATGCGCCGATTACGACGGTGACGGCCGGAACCCGATGAGAACGGGCCCAGAGGGTCGGTCAGCGGAACCGAACGCCCATTGAGCGCGTGTGAGCCACTGGTCCGCTCCCACGTGCGGCGTCGGTCGTCGAGGCAGGCGGTGCATCAGGCCCGACGCCGGGGCTCTCACAGGAAGAGGCGGCGGCACCGGAGCTACCCGGGGAGGTTCTGTGGGCACACATACAGAGTGTTTATCTTGCGCATCATCCTGGCCCGGGCGGCCCGGCGCGTCGGACGCATCAATCACCGGCCGCTCCAGAAGTGGGGATGAATCAACAGAGCTATGTGGCATATATCTTTTCAGCCTAGACGGGTGTACGATCCAGTGCCGGTGACCGAAGCGAATGCGAACACATTGCAGGCGTCGGACCTCCACGACCTCAACAGGGCCCTGCCAAGGGCGATGCAATTTAGGGAAAGTCCCAACAGGCACTTGGGGACAATGAAGCCATGCTTTCTGCCCCTTTTCCCACGGAAGCCCGGAACCTTGGTGCCTCGGAAAGCGCTCATTGGCCGCTTGTTGGCTGGTCGAATTGTCAACAGCTGCTTGCCGTGCCTCACGTACCCTTTCGAGCGCGACTTTCATAGGGGAAGGCACTGTGGATCCCTTTTTAGAGGAACCCAAGTCCATTTGGACCTGAATCGGGGGTTCCGGTTCTCTGCCATACATTAAATAAAAGGGCGAGAACCCCGTCGAGGCGTGAGGGGCCAGCCTGTACGAGGCCAGGACCCCCGGAACGAACAGGTCCCAGTCCGACTGGGACGTGCTCACATGGTGGCACAACATAGACGTGAGGGTGCGGTTCAACCTTTAGACCATCCCTTCGGACTGAGGGTGATAGGGTGAGGTGCGAATTTTCCTGGTGCCAAGGAGGAGGTCACAGACCTCTTTGAGCAGTCGAGAAGAGAAATTACGTCCCTGGTCAGTTAATAGTTGTTCCGGAGAACCCTTGTCAAGAACATACCCTGTACAAATGCCTCGGTGATGGACGAGGTCGATTGGTCCACCAAAGGCCACGCCATAGGCCAACGTGTGAGGTACTCAACACCCACCAAGAGGTACTTGTGGCCCCGTTGGGATGTTGGGAAGGGCCCCAAAATGTCAAGTGCCACGAGAAACCCGGATAGACTGCAGCGGCGCCGGATCACGGCCAACCGGGGCCTTCCACCGTGCACAATCGTGGCAACCCTTCAATAACAGTGCCATTTCACTCTCCACACCTGGCCAGTAGTAATGCTGTTTAAGGGTCAGCAAAGTCTTATGGTAACCAAGGTGCACGAGTTTCTCGTGAATGGCTCGGGTTAATTTTCGTCGCAGGGCAGTGGGCACGACCAGACAATATCGCTCCAGTTCCGTATCCCAACGCATAAGGAGGCCGTCGTGCACAGCAACAACTGGGGCGGCCGAAGGAGCTGAACTCCGGGCGTTTAGCCCAAAATCTTGACCCTTCATGGACAGTGTATGCTGCGGCTTCGCTATCGTCGAAAAATCGAGCAAAAAGTGGCAATAATACGAGGCAAAGCCATCGAAGCTGCGCACCTCAGTGACAAATGTGGCAGTCGGCCACGTCCGAACACAAGCTGTCTTTTCCGGATCCGTGGCGACACCTGGCGCACTAACAATTTGGCCCAAATATTTTACCAATGGTTGCAACAAATTACACTTTTGTTGTTTAAATTCCAAGCCCGCAGCACATACTTTGACGAATATTGACTCAAGACGATGCAAGTGTTCGTCAAATGTACGGCTGAACACAATGACATCGTCCAAGTAAATTAAACAATATTCCCATTGCAGACCCGCTAAAACCATCTCCATGAGGTGCTGGAAGGTGGCCGGGGCCGAATATAGGCCCATAGGAAGCCGATTAAATTGGAACAACCCCTGAGGTGTGCGGAACGCTGTCTTGGGTCTAGAAGCCTCGTCCAGTGGCAATTTCTAGAATCCTGAGAGCAAGTCTAAGGTTGAAAAGAACCGTGCCCTCGAGAGGGTGTCGAGGGAACCATCCATGCGGGGCAAGGGATATGCATCAGCCACCAAAATCTTGTTCAATTTCTGGAAATCGACGCAGAAATGGAGACTCCCATCCCGTTTATTGACTAGCACAATGGTGGCGCCCCAAGGGCTAGTAGATGGGGAGATAATGTCCACCGCCAACATCTCGTCAACGTCCAAGTGGACATGATCTTTTTCTTTAGGGCTGAAACTATGCGAATTTAACTGAATATGGGGCGAATTTCCCATGTCTATGTGATGTTCCAATAGGGTCGTACGTCCAACATCGAATTTACTCTGGCTGAACACATCGGTGAACCGTTCAATGAGCGCACGGAGCCACTAGCACTCCTCGGGGGACAAGAGGGCGTTCTCCCGACACAGCATATCGATCCAGGATGCATCAGTCCACCCATCCTGCATCACGCCCACCACAACTCTGCCAGCCGGCTTGGCATCATCGGGTGGAGGAGCTGGGGTAGCGTGCGCCAAAACGGCCTAATCGTCACCTGTGAGGGACCCGAATTTAGTATCTTTAAAAAGGGGTCCTGGTCCTCTGACACGGCGAGAAGTAATTTGAGGGAGACAACAGGATGCCCGTCTCCGGCAAAATGCAAATCCAGGAATCTGCGCAACCCTAACCCCGCTAGATGAGTGAGGTGAGGGGAGTGGCCGAGTGATCGATGCATCGCGACTTGCCTGGGGCCTGGATGATGACGCCGACGTGGAGCCGGAGGACTATAAGGGCCTGCTGAAGGCCCCGGGGGCATTACGGCAGACCAACACGATGTGGCCCTGCTGACCACAGTGGAAGCAGGAAGTGGATACTGACCCCTGCGAGCGAGGAGCCCTCGCCTGCCGCTGCTGCACCGGCCGGCAGCCCTCGGCACCTCTCCCACGTCGGTCGCCCGCAATGAAGGCGGCGAGGCCATCCTCCTCCTGTGGCGTGGCAGACCCCGTGGGCATCGGGACCCCCATGCATGCCGCCACACCGGGCGACTTGCAGGGTGAGGTGCGCCTGGATGTTCTGTGCCACTCTCAACGATGAGATGTCGGCCTCCTCGGCGAATGCCAAAGCAATTCTCAGCTTCCGCACCGGGGAGAGCAACTGCTCCAGGGCCAGCGAGTCCAGCGTTGCCCCATACATATTGGGGAAGGCTGCCCAAGCCAGCGCCAGCAGGGAGCTGCGGAAGGCGAGCGGTGTCTCGCCCTCCTCCCGCCTCCGCAGTGAAAACTTAAGGCGCACGCTGGAAGGCGGCTCGAAAATGGCAGCCATCTGGGCGTACGCAGCTGGAAGCGTCGCCCTATCCGCCGTTGGGATGGATTTAAAAGCCGCTAAGGCTCTGGCATCTAGTTGCTGTGGGGAGCACTCGAAGAGCCTCATCCATGGGCCACCCAACTGAACAGTACGCCGCGTCGAATTGGTCCTGGAACGCCATCCAATCCCCGCCCGTCACGGTGAATGGCCGAACAGGAGGCAAGCGACGTAACTTTATCCCCTCCGAAGTCAGTGTGTGCGAGGGCGCTCCCACCGGCACGTACGGAGGCGTCGCAGCAGGAGCCGGAGCGATGCCGGGTTGCCAAGTTGCGTCGATAATGGCGGCCGGTTGCGGAGTGGCAGATAAAATGGTGCCCGGTTGCGTTATCGCTGACAAAATGGCGCCCGTATGCGGTGTCGCGGAAAAAAATGGCGCCTAAATTCTGTGGCACACTCGCCGTGAAGGAGTCTCGGCGATCTTGCATTGACATGCTAATTTCTGTCAGGCAGCCCTGTGATTGGTGGAAAGCCCACCACTGCCACGGTCGCTGCCCACCACTTGCATTGGCATTGGCTGCTGACGTTTGGGCTACGCCTATTTCAAACCTTTTAAGCAGTTGTCTTTAGAAGCTAACCCCACTTTTTCTGATGATGACCGCTTGTGTTGCGATCGAAACGTCGTGATTTTTTAATTATATTTTCTCTATCTACGTTACTTAACCGAAAGACCCAAAGAATATGAATTCCTGCAGTCACGAAAGCTTTAAGTCAATATTTGGATATTATTGTTTAGATTACTTCAAGCTGTTCACAGTCTTCGCTTTTTTACACATTTATACATCGTATTTCTGTAAAACCGTGGAGAAAAGTTTAGCCATGTAAGAAAGAAAACATTTCAAATGTCAAATTGGCATGTTTTATAAGCAATGTGTATTACATAGTAGTGACTCAATAACTCACATTATGTCAAGTTGTTCGTTTAAAAAAATGTTTGTCTAAATGAGTCTCCATCTGTAAATAAAAGGCTATATACGTAGACTCTTTGAGAGTCAATTTGCTATACATTGTTTAATTTCCAAACAATGATTATATATACGTGTAACAAAAATATTATGGGGAGTAAGTGTTCTTTTATAATTGCTTTTGCCTCAAAAGTACAGAAAATGGCTATTATTCCCCACAAACTTTGCTTTTGTGACGGGACACAAAAGTAAAGTTAATAATCCACTCCATTAATAACACTGTGTAACATTTTTTTCTTTTTTGTTCCTGGGTAGTAAGTGTTATTTCCGAATTGCTTACGCCTCAAAAGTACAGAAAATGGCTATTATTCCCCACAAACTTTTGTGACCAGGTCAGTTATATTTTGAAATGTACCTATTTTCAATGAGAAAATTTGTGCATTTGTGTCATTCCTTCACATAAAGTCCTGGTCACAAAAGCAAAGTTTATGAGGATTAATAGCCATTTTCTATACTTTTGAGGCATAAGCAATTAGAAAATAACATTTACTACCCAGGAACAAAAAGGTGGCACGTATGTATTACTTTATGGACTCTTCGCATGCACCATGGATGGAATTAAAAATGACTTTAGCACTATTCTTTTGAAGTTATTAAAGTTGTTATATGAATAAAACATAGTTTTCAAACTAAAATGACAATTTATTTTTCTATAATCATCAGTATAAAAATGTCTTTCATTGGTCTTATGTAAATGAGCTTTAAAATTTGCTGCATGTATTTACGAAGTGTTATCTTAGGTGCCAATTATAAAGTTGAAAATGGTGTTGTGAAAAAACTATAAAACCAAGTATGTGTGTTCCTTCTTTCTCTTGCACCCAATTATATTGCAATTGTGCTATAGACTTTATGTCATGCCATGAAAACAAATCAATTGTCGACCCCCAAGCAGTATATTTGCAAGCAGTGTGTCTTGCTATGTCTTAAAACAAGCCTGGAAAATTATGTCACGGAACTATTTGTGAAGTCCTTTAAATTTTGCTATAATCCATACCAGCTGGTGCACTTTTCCATTTCTCTGCAAAGAGTGTTTGTCAGATGGAACCCAAACTAAGAGTAGTCATCCTCAGAATGAGAATACTCTGTATGGAATGTAATGTGATGTTTTTTGTACAGTCAATGGTGACTGGGCTGAAACGATCAACCTGAGAATCCGGTTTAATTCACGAACCATTGCCTGGATTCAAACTCTGAATCTCAGCTTCACAGGCTATGTGTTTTGACATGGCATTATCTCCCTGAAGCCATCCAACCACCTCCAGCCAAAAATGTTCCCTGAAACGTTTCCTCTCCACTCGTCTTGTATGTGGCGCACATTTAAAGATGAAAATTTCATGCACGGTTGTGCTTAAATAAACATTACTAGCTCAATTCACAATGTCCTCTTCATATTTATATTTACATCTATATATAAGGGGCATTTGTGAATGTGTGTCTGTTCAAAACGTTTAGCATACTTCCTGACATGCAACAAACTTGAAATGTGGCATGTGCGTACTTTCCAGACTGTACACCATGCAAAAAATTCATTTATTTTGCACGGCAAGTGAGCTGTGACGTCACATCTGTCATGTCACCCGCATGCGTAAGCGTAACGCAGTGTGCCTGCTGATGTCACGCATCCCCCCCCCCCAACCCTCCGCGAGTAAAGTGCCATACAAATGTGTTGCAGGCCTAAGGCGTTCTTCGCGCAGCATTGCTTTATTATTTCAGTCGTTTACTGCCGTACGCACCCTATGGACGTGCGCGCGTGTGTGGGGGGGGAGTGGTAGTATAGTGGGTAGCGCGCTGCGCTACCCACTACACTACTGAGTTCGATTCCCGCTCACGGCCACCACCGGTGACGATTATTTGAACCGGTCCTGGGCCTCCCCTAGGTCGACTCAGCCTCAAACGAGTAACTCGTGTGGTGTGTGAACATCGCCACTGGGAGGACAAAGGCAGCCGGACATGGTGTATCCAAGTCCCGGGCGAAGCCAGGTAGTAAATACAGCTAGTCTATATACAGTATATATAAAAGGTAAATTTGTGAATATGTTTCAAGTTTTCAAGTTTCATTTATTAGGTATAGCCCTGTGAGCCATGCGGCTCTTAAGTCGGGTGCAACCGCAACAAACAAAATTTGAACACAGAACATCTTAAAGCGACAACGCGTAACAGAAACATTCTGGAATAAACCAGCAAATATTCCACGCAAAAAAACTTATTAAAACGCTGTGTGCAAAAAATCAATGTGGTGCAAGCCAACAACAACAATCACAAGACAATTTATATTAACCATATGTTTTCGAATCACCAAAATAAAGCTGTAAAAACAATGTAACAACAATAATCATAGGAACTGTGAATTTAAATTTAACAATAAACGATATACATAACACGTACGACAAAAAAACTGCAGCCATAGCTGGCAGCACGACACTCCCAGTGTATGATGTGTGAGTCAGTCAGCAGCAGAGTGAGTGCATGATGTGCGGGTCAGCGTATGATGAGTGACTGTTCGAAATTTTTAGCATACTTCCCGACATGCAACAAAATTGAAATTTGTTATGTGGGGAGACTCCAGACTGTACAATAATGGATATATTTTGCACGGCAAGTGAGCGGTGACGTCACATGTGATGTCACCCGCATGCGGCAGCGTCACGCAGTGTGCCTGCTGACGTCACGCATCCCCCCCCCCACCCTTCGCGTAGGCCGTGTATTAATCCAAGACAAGAATCCAAGTCTCGGGTGAAGCCGCGTAGTAAAGCTAGTCTGCAATAAAGATGTCACAACCCCATTGCAACAGGGGGAGACCCAAGACCAGATGGTGGGATACTGTTAGGGCAGATCTTAGGGGTCGTTTTTCTGTAGCGCAGCAGCTGCGGTATCTGGCAGAGGGTATAAAGTGTTGGCGAGGTGTGGTGATGTAAGCAGTGGCTTTGGCATTAAGAATAATAATTAGCATGTACAAAGTGCCATTTTCAAAAAAAGTTGTTTTCAGTTTTTTTTTTATAACCACTGCTACCACCCTGCTTCTTAGTTTACTAACAACTGCGATTAAAACCAAATAACCACTGTGGAACGATCATTTGCATCAATACCAATATTAAATCGATTTCCATTTGGAAGAAAAATCATGCATATGCATGGTTTACGCAAAGCTTGCCAACATGTGTGTGTCCTGAGGAGTACTTCGTGATAATGTCACGCTTCGACCTGCAAAACGAGGTGATGTCACAAGTAATTACGTCATTGTGAGGGGGAGGGGAGGTGCCTTCACGTCGTGACGTCGCAAGATGATGTCACATGGAACAGCATCTATATTCTTTGGTTCTTTCGGTAAAGTCAAGCAGAAAAAAATATAATAATAAATAAAGTGAATAATAAATAAATACACTTATTATTTTGACTTAATTTTTTTCTATCTACGTGACTTTACCGAAAGAACCAAAGAATATGAATTCCTGCAGTTCAAGAAAGTTTTAAGTCAATATGTAACAGCATAATTCGTGGGGGAGGAGAGGCACGTGCTTCCTTTGAGCACTTATTTTAAACAAACAAAAAATCGCAATTATCTTTTTATCTCCATGTTTGGAGAAACTCTTTGATTAATTTCGCCAGTTTCTACAGCATAAGTCCTTATTAGTGAAGCAACCTCAAAATTAAGTTCAGTTAACAATAAATCATCTTTACAATGGAAATTGTGTCCTCCCCGTCACCTCCTCCGTTTCAGACTGAGACGCACTTTAAACGTTTGTTTGAAAGTATTTTCTTTTTTAAAGGTACTGTCATTTATATTGGAACCTACAATAGCTTCACTTTATAAGGCACACCGTACATACCGAGTGAATTTAAAACAAAGAAGATAATTTAACAGGAATTTAAATATTAATTTTAAGTCTTCCTAAAAAAAATGTTGCCAGAATTTTTCTTCATAATTGGCACTTGTTCATCGGGTATAAAATGGGATCATTGTTTTGCTTTTTTCCATGTAGAAAGTAATATAGGTTACTCCATAGTTATTTTCATAATGCACTGCTATTTAATATACTAAAGCATGCTGAAAACAGTTGAAACGGTTTTCTTTTGTGCGTTTAATGAACAAATACATTTGGAATCTATTACACATGTCGAGCATTTAGGGTAGTGTGGGCAATGAATAAAAAAAAAGCAGCGCAAGTTACGTGTGTTATGTGGGCGGGATAATAAATTGCTGTAAACCGAGCGTCTTAAAAAGGAAATGTAAAAAAAAAGTAATATTGGTTGAGTGACATTGCAATGCCTTCAGCCGGGTGCCATGGTGTTATCATTAAAACATGTCCCTTTGCTCTATTTCTATTTTTTCCCATCCGTCGCAGTCCCCTGAGCTGGTGAATACTGCACTCCTGACAGGTCTCCCGGTCACGATCCCTTTAAGAGTTGTTGCCGTTGAAGCCAATGGACACGTGTCTGACGTTTCCCAGCGAGCTCGCTGCCACTCAAGTGACGTTGACGTCATTAAGGTGCGTGCCCCCCCCCCAAGGTGATTGCAAAAGAAAACAAATAAAACGTGGCAGCTGTCGTGGATTCCGGAGTTGGCTGCGCTGCCGCGTTAGAGTGCGTTTCCCGTGGAATTAAAATTGAAAATATTTCAGCATTGCGTTCGCGCCTTGTTGATGTTATTCCGTAAATGTTTGTTTTCACCGTAATTTGTCGAGCACGCACATTTAATTCGCCGTTGGAGCTGTGACAGTAGCTTCAAAATAAAGCTGAAATGTGTTTTATTTATGTATGTTCAACTTTATTTGAAGCTTTCGTCACTGCATTAATTACTCTTTAGTTCTTTCGGTAAAGTCACATAGAAAGAAAATAAATTAAATAACAGAATACGACGTTTCGATTGCAACACAAGCAGTCGTCATCAGGTAGAACTAAATTTGTGTTATCTCTCTCTGCTTGTGTGTCTGTCTGTGTGTCTCCGTGTCTGTGTTTTGTCTCTCTCTCTCAAATTTAGTCCTACCTGATGATGACTGCGTGTTATGCAATCGAAACGTCGTATTCTATTATTAAATGTATTTTATTTCTACGTGACTTTACCGAAATAACCAAAAAGTATGTTCAACTTATTTTACATTATACGTAGCCAACCGTGCTAATCACAATACATTTTCTAAATTAAAACCGAGTGCAAGAATAGTTGACATATTCTGTGTTTATTGACACGTATTTTGCTCTGGTAGCTGTGTATGTTCAGAACCTAAATGTACTGTGTTTGTGCTGATTGTACGGACGATTTTTCATCAGGTACTTTTCTTCATGTTCATTTCTTGTTTTGGTAATTTTTCAGAACGCCGTTCAAATATAAACACTCATTTTTCACGCAGGCACGAGCAATCAGTAATATTGCCCAACACGTAATGAATTTAGTATTAAAGTGCAGCTGTGAAGGTGACTGATTAAAACAAGCAATGCCTACCTATATATAGGTACACTGCCAAGCATTCTGTTGCCCAGTTTAGCATAAGTTAAAATATATCTTGTATCGGTGATATGCGCACAAAACATTCCTATGTTTTTTAATTGTCAGTATTTGTTTTAGATTAGTATCATAATAATTTTATTTTGCTTTACTTCAAGGGAGTTTTACCACCCTTCTCCATCTGTTTAAGTCTATTGTAAAAAAAATTAATCAAAGAATGTTACGATCATCACTATCTATCCTACATATTACATCAATGGCATTTATAGTGCATTTGCGCAGTGGTCAGCGTACTGCACTACGAAGCTGGTGATCCGAGCCGAGGTAAATCCATGGCCACGGTTAACATGGGGTGCAAAGTGATATTAGCACGGAGTTCTGAGCACCACCTTCATCAGAAAACCCTACACTGACCAGCGTGATGACATATAGCCAAACAACCCCTATGACTAACATTGCATGGAGAGGCCTTTTTCCCAGGAGTGTGCATTCACGCGCTCCAAATAATACATGAAATGAATATAGAATGTTTTTTTTGTTAATTGCAACTACATTTTAAAAACCCAAGTAAGCTCATGATTTATATGACTCGAATTATTGATAAACACTTAACGTGTCTCCATTACCATATAGAACATTCTGCTTTGTCTTTAGACACTGGCTGTTATGAATTATAAGTTTAGACTGACTGACATACCAGTTTACCGAGCGTGTGTAATATATAACAAAACATTTTTTTTCCAGGAGTAAAACAAATGACAACCTTTCAGCCAACCGACCTCCACTGTAAATATCCGTGCTACAAAGACTGTACCGATGAGTACTAAAATCCCAAAGTGGAAATCCATTGCAAGGCTGTTGCAGTCTATAATTAAGCATGCAAATCAAATACAGACATGTCACTCATTATTAAAGAATTATAATTTGCAGTTTGAGCTATGCCCATCAAACTAAATACACACACATACTTGGTAGCGTAAATTATTTATTGTATGAGCTTCATCCCTCTCAGCCTTCACCATGGTATTAGCGGAACACATCGGATTTCAGTGTCCCCAGATGTTTATCACCAACTCAGCTGTGGTTGTTTAGAACGCTGCTGTTATCTGCTTTTGAAGATCCCTCAAGGTTTTAGGAATTCATATTCTTGGTTCTTTCGGTAAAGTCACGTAGAAGGGAAACAATAAAATAATAAAAATATAAAACAATACAATTATCGCGGCGTTTCGACTGCAACATAAGCAATCATCATCAGGTGTGAAAACCACAACACGATTTTTTTCTTGCTGTTGTTTTCACACCTGATGATGATTGCTTGTGTTGCAGTCGAAACGCCGTGATAATTTTATTGTTTTATATTTTTATTATTTTATTTTTTCCCTTCTACGTGACTTTACCGAAAGAACCAAGAATATGAATACCTGCAGTCACGAAAGCTTTAAATCAAAGTTTTAGGAATTGTTTTTTCTTTTTGCTAAATACTTACATTTTTCGTAAAACCAACTGTTCCACCACGCGGTTCAAACCGTTGGTTGATTGCAGCCATATAAGAACTGTTAGACGTCTGCGTACACCATGTATATGGTTGTTATTACCGGCAGAACGGCGTACTCGAATTGTAAATGCTGTGATGTGCTGAACTAGTAACGAATTGGCATGTTTTGTTTGCGTGACATACTTTACTAATTGGCTGTGTCGTGTGGTGGCGGGTTTAACGACACGTTAATGTTTATATTCCAGGCTCGATTTAACACAGTACGTAAAATTTGTGATCTGATCCCATCTGTGAAGGATAGGATCCCTGATATGCAATACCCTGGCGTCTACAAACTAAGCTGTGTCTGCGGCAGTAGTTACATTGGGGAAACTAAGCGACATGTTCGTGAGCATAAGGCAGATTTGAAACACGGTAGGACCAACACGTCGGCCATTGTTTTAATGCGGTTAGCTCACACGAAATAGATTTATCTTAGACGAAGGTACTTTGTAAGTCCACTGGCTATCAACAATGATTCGTTCATGAAGCCATCCATATATACAGACACAGACACAATTTCAACCGAGAGGATGGGTACAAACACAGCTATCATTGGAAAGACGTCATCAACCAGTTTAAGTCATAACTGGCTGTGATGTTCCCATCCTGCCACCTTCCGATGTTACTTTTTTTCCCCGTGGCTTTGGCTCTCCGATTTCACATTAACAGGTTGAATTTCTCGTGCCAACGTGGCCACCTCTGGACGCCGACCTCTACGTCGCGGTGGCTCTGCGATCTCACATTAACATATGCTAATCTCGCACATTAACATCACTAGCCCCGCCCACCTCGTTTATGACCCTCGAACTACACCCAATAAAACAGTCTGCATTCAGCAGCTTTCCTCCTCTTTCCTCCTGATGACGATTGCTTGTGTTGTGATTGAAACGTCGTAGTTTTTTGTTTATTTTATATTTATTATTTGTATTAATTTGTACCTATCTACGTGACTTTACTGAAAGACCCAAAGAATATGAATTGCTGCAGTCACGCAAGCTTTAAGTCAACACTTTATGTTTACGCGATCTAACCAAAACAAGCCTCTGTTATGGACATGTAGTGAGGTATTCGTACATACAAAGATATATGATTAATTACGGTACATGTAAATTATACATTCACAAAATACCACGGCTGGTGGCACTAAAGCACAAACAATGTGTTTATATTACATCACTGTCAAATACTTCCTGCTCACATACAAACTTTTTAAAATGTCAAAAAGAGACATGTTTTCTTCATAAGTGTTTTTCAGTCAGTACTCGGTATTCTAGTTCTGACTTAATGCAATGACCCCAGTTCATGACCTACATACATTCAGAAAAATAAACCATCCAGTGCATGGGCTACAACAAACAAGAATGCTAAGTGTGTTGTTTCAAACCCACGAAGAGCCATATAGTAATGCTGCTGGAGAAACCTCACAGCCCAACAAGACGCAGTATATGTTTGAGGTATACATTAGGATGCATGGTTCATATGTGCACCGATGGTAAATAAGCAAAGATAGTAACAAAATTAAACACATGTAAGGTCCTATTTTCGCCTGTGATTGGATTTTGTTTTTATTTTTAGCTGGTCAACACGGGTTGGTGAAGAGTTTCCCAGAAAACGGTTCAGATCATCACTCGCCACCAATGTTAACCACGGCTGGAAATTAAACTCGGGTCACCAGGTTTACAGCACCATGCTTTACCTACTGCACCATCACTCAACGCCCCTATTTTTACTCCAATGCACCCTATCTATTTTTTAATCTATTTTCATTCAATTAACATCTGTTTCGAAAACACATTTCTCAGTTCTCGAATGTTTTTTTGTAATGATAGTATTGTTAATTAATCTATCCTACCTGATGGCGATTTTCTCATATCACGGGCACGGGTGTATCGTGAAAGTGGATACAAGAATTGGGCATTCATAGCACATCCCAAGAAATGCAAATAATTTTGTGTCACGCATGAAATAGCGCTTGGAGCAATAGGAATTCATGAGAAGGCTCTTCTTACCGCCTTGCAGTTGAATACAGCACCAGAAAGTCAACAGAGATATTTTTTTTCAGCATTTATTGAAATCTACCACTGCACTGCCTTTAATCCAATAAAATGAAATGCTGAAACTGTGGCGGCTTGACTCCATGGTGCATTTAACCCAACTCCTATGAGGAAATGCTTTGACATTGAAAGAAACTTTATTGTTTTAAGCGATTGTATTTTTTTTGTTAAAATGATAACATTTTTAAAAGTCTTTTCCACCAATTTTATTCCAATTAAACAATCGCCATCACACCATGAGATGAAATATAAATTCAGGTTTCTCACAAGGCGGTAGTAGATCACACTGCGTTATAGAACGGCCTGCAGAAGGTATTATCATGTAAATGCTTTTGAGATCCATGCAAACCGATCCAATTTACCCACATTGTGGGTGCTGCACATACACACACACACCCGATTAACAAATGTTCGCACAGCATTCAAACGAACAATTATAATTCTCAGCGCTGACATATTTGCCAATTTGAGCGACAAATAAAATTCTGTGAAAATCGGTGCAATAATTTACTTGGCAGCCTGAGACCACCGACTCACTGGACTTGAGAAATTAATCGGATTGTGGGTGGCTAGCCGGATGAGAGCTGGCGCTCACAGGGAGTAACCATCAGCATACAAACCCAGATCTCACACCTATGGGTGGACTTTGATTCAAACCCAGGTTTTCTCAGTGGTGCCATCTCAGTGCCCTTGACGTGTGAGCAACCCGGCCTCCTCAAAAAAATGCACATTTTTTTCTAATTACATTGCTCTTATTATGGCGTGATTAAATAAATTACTGTAATTTAAAAGTGTTGAATGCTTGCATTGTATGCCAAAGTTGCAGTCCAAGGTTTGTGCGACTATGATAATGAAACTATCATACGACTCGGTGTGGCTTTCCTCGATTATTAATTAATTATAGTAGATATGTGTGTGTTCACGGTAGTCACTCATACAAGCAGGCTCAAAAACCTGCTTAGCTTTTGATATCCACTGGTCAGATCTGACGATCATGTGCATTGAGGGATATTTGGTCAAAGGCTCGTTGCCATATATATTCTTATAATATTTCATTTTCAAAAGCGTCAATAAAACAAAGATAGGATCCTGTGCTTGTTTTTGAATTTTTCTATCACTCCATATATGAAGGAAACCGATGATAATATTTAGAAATATGCCACACATGTTGTTACGTCGACATTTCCAATTAAATAACACCTCAATTGTTTAGAAATAACTGTATCCAGTGACTGGTATGCACTGATATGTTGTATTCCTCCTCCATCATGGAGGCACTGTATAGCCATGCTATCAATCGATTTGTTAAATCTGATTAAATATTACAAAAAAAACAGATTTAACTCACAGCCAAACATGTATGCTTTTCAATATATTTGTTTAATGATATATGTTCCACCAGTGATATAATTTCGTCCACTAAAAATGCATTTCAAGATGCTGCACAGAAACCGTAAATATTTATTTTCATAGACAAAAAGAGGCATTCAGTCATCGGTAGAAAAAAACAAGAATGTCTTGAGCCCGGACTTATACAAGGTGCAGGGAGTTGATAGCATCGATGGCTGGGGGGAAGGAACTTCCAGACTTTAAGGGCAGCAGAAGAGTAGTGTGCGGGGGTTTTGTGACAGCAAGTCACGAAGATTGCTGGGCACACAGAATCCAAGAGAAGAGTGGTAGGCAGGGGTGAGTCTGGGATTAGTTTGGGTGGGCAAATCGAGGGATTGGACCACTGCAGTGGTGTGGTCACGTTTATAAGTGTAGGTGAGGAGCCTGGCAGCATCATTTTGGGTTCTGAAAATATGTATCCAAAAATGCAAATCAAACGTTAATATCCATCAGAATGACCGTGAAGAAAAGTCAGTGGGTTTGGGCAGCAGACCGCTTGGAATGTTGATAGCGAATGGAAGAGACCCAGCGGGCCCATGGTAAGTCGTGATGGATATGTGGGACCTTCATCCAGCAGTGGATAGAACATGATTGATGACAATACCTTATATATCCAATGCATATAATGCATAGTAATATGCAACGTAACGTAATACACTATGGTATTATTATTATATACTCAAGGCTTTTTCAAATAGTTGCACATGTGCGTGTACAATGATGTGGTAATTTATTTGACTGGCATGCTCATTTCACGTTAATTTCTTTAAAAGTATTGAGTCTTAAAACATTCCTGTGATTAATTTGACAGTATTCTCAATTCAAGGTTTTGAACTCTGCCAAAGTTTAATCATGAATGGCTTCAGTTAGATAAATGTTACATAAATGTGTCAGTGTTTAACAAAAGCTGTTAGGAACTCGTCATTTCGAGCATGAAGGCTCTAGTCTTTAACAAAGAGCAAATGTATCATGAGTGTCTATGGTACTTACACTATGTAAATGCGGTGCGTCCAAGATGTGAACTGTCCCTAACAGTCGGAGTATCTCAATGTGCAGGGTGATCCATTTACAGATACCACACTGATTCATAAATGACCCTCGGCTTATGCGTCATTCCATGTTGTAAGTATATCAGGCCGACTCTCTCGTACAAATTGTGCCAGGAGAGATTTGAAACAGACTTAACCATTGTTTCGAGATTGGTCGGAGACACGTAGACGCTTTGGGAGAAAATTACGTGTTCTGTATAATGTTCAGCCGATTGTTTTAGTGGCGTGTGTAGACAATTTACCTTGTATAACAGCACAATAACACAACACAATTCATGCATTTTTTAAATAAAGGTTTGATTGTGGTAATGCATGTCATAGGCATTTCCACCAAATTCTCTAGAAATACACCCAATCGTTTTTAAAAGCCAAGTGCTGTAAGTGGCGTTGCCAATGTTACAGATTGCCATATTGAATTTCTGCTTGTCAAAATTATAGCTTTCGACTTCCAAAATTGCAGTTTACCGAATATACTTTTCGTTACTCTGACAATATTTAGTTGAGAAATAATAGATTTTAGTCCAGTAATAACCTTTCCTACCCAATAATAAACAAGACATCACAGTTCATTAACTCGTATACAATGCTCAGCCAAGATATAGTGTGTGCATAACAAGCAAATAAATGTACAAAAAATGCATTCAAGCAAACACATATACAACACACACGCCGTACAAAAATGTGTTTACAGTTTAAATACAATGTGTTTTTCGAGTGGAACCGAATGTTGTTCGCACGACGTCCCTTACGTCTTGCTCAATGTGCTGCGAGTAACTCAGTGAACTGAATTTCCGAATTGATCATGAGGCTATCCACATATACAAGCACAGAGACAATTTCAACCGAGAAGATGGATTCTGGCTTAGCAATCATTGGAAGGATTTGATCAACCATTTCAGGTCTTAATTGATTGTTCACGCTTACGGTGGCTTTCAGACGGCATACATACATTTTTCGTCTCCCCCCTCCTCTTCTCAGAACATAGATGGACTCGTCCTTCTAAATAAACTGCCAAATCGCTGCGCGTGGCGCTGACGTTTTTTTATAAATAAATACACCGTTTAAAAATAAATTAATTAATGCAAACCGACACACCTGATGACGACCGTTTGTGTCATGGTCGAAACGTCGTGAGAATTTTTACTGTTTTATATATATTTTATTATTTTATTGTTTCCCTTCAACGTGACTTTACCGAAAGAGCTAAGAATATGATCCCAGAAGGTTGAGCAATGTCCGACATTTCACTCAACGCGCCTTGTCAGCGCCGACCAACAACACACGGTACAACCCGAAAACACATTGGAGCACTTCCCTCAAGAAGCTGCCAGCAGATGGAGCGAACCGTAGGACATTGTTCCCAACAGCACGCGGTACAACCCGAAAACACACCAGAGCGTTGTACAGCATCAGAACTGCAAAAAATGCCACGCAAGTAGTATACAGTGTAAATCTTCGCGAAATTATAATGAGCGTTTGGATTGTACGTGGGTGAAGTAGCCACAAATTGGTGCAAGGCACTCATCAATAAAGACTTGTGCATAATTTGTCGAGAGTGCTTCGCGCTTTATCACTTGGAAAATCCATCACCTCCAGTCACATTTTATCTCTTTGTTAATTAAACTTAAGAATTGTACTAAAAAAACATGGGTTTTTTTAGTGCAATTCTTCACTCTTTACACATAGCTATCTATAGTTGCTCAGGGATTCCAAAATGAATGGAACGCGTAAGCCCAATTATAGCACATATTGCCATGATGTTTTTTTTAATGTGCAGTATAAATGTGAAGGGAACTATAAAGGTTAAAGAAGATTGGTAAACTTTTTTTACCGTTTTTTTTTTAAATAAACAAACTAAAATATATTCTTGGTTCTTTCAGTAAAGTCACGTAGAATGGAAACAATAAAATAATATTATTATAAAATAATATTATTATTATAAAATAATATTCTTTTATTGATAAAGCGCGAAGCACTCTCGACAATAATATTATAAAATAATATAATTTTATTGTTTCCCTTCTATGAATCCCTGCAGTCACGAAAGCTTTAAATCAAAATTAAACTAAAATATATTATAATATTCGTCGCGACAGCCTACGTGTTAAACTGACTAACCTCTATGGGAAAGATACTTTTCGGCACACATGAAAATTGGAGAAACTCTGCATCAAGCGAATAAAGCGGATGTCTTCACTCTATTTAAGACCAAAACAGGAGGAGGATTTCTTCTCCACAACTCTGGCTGTCGCCCGATGATGCAGGTTGTAATTACCGGTGAAACGTCATACTCAAATTGTAGATGTTGTGGGTTTAATCTCCAACACACAACCAGTGTGCTGAACGAGTAACACATTGGGACGTTTTGTTTATGTGATAAACCTTTACTAATTGGCTATGTTGGGTGGTGGTGGCGGGTTTAACGACACATTTATATTTACGCGATTTAACTCTGAAATATAATATGCCACGTTCATTGTTTTATATTTTTATTATTTTATTGTTTACCTTCTACGTGACTTTACCGAAAGAACCAAGAATATAACATGCCACGTTAAGTGTATATTATTAACTGTGCATCTGGAAACCCATTTTTTCCCGCTCGCTTGCACTTACACTTGACAAGCAATGAGAATCATATCTCACACACGGTACACACAATCACACTCTCCTGCAAAGATGAAACAAACGTCAAAATGAAAGGTATGCATATTTCAGAGTAAAGGATGCCCCAGAAGTTAGTGATGTATTGATACACGTAGACCTTTGATGCGCACTGCGCGCGCGCATACACACACAGGTGTTGGTGACATTTCGTATTGGCATATTGTTAGGTCGATAAGATGCATATTGCACTTTTAAACGTCGATTGAACCTCCGATTAGCACGGTTGGCTACGTACGGTGCAAAAGAAGTTGAACATACATACAACATACATGTGTATCCATGGTTATCATAAAAACACATCACTCTATTAACATCATAATCAAACATAGTTTAAAAATACAAATGTAATGTTGTCTTTTGCCTTTCCACCAGATAATGAGATGATTAAAACATAATTATACGTGTCATGTTTGAGCCTGAATTTGTATTTCCTTTTTCCATTAACATTGCATTCACTTTCTACAAATATTCTTTTGTCGTTGGCATACGTGCATTTGATGCGTGTTATACTTTGATATTGTACTCTGCCGATGCATCTTGTCACTATAAACTACAATGTGCACAAATATCAATTACTATTCACTGTGAATTTTTACGACCAAATCAGCCGTAAATGTGCCCAATCTTTGAAAATCTCGGAAAGCCGGATAGTGCCTTAATGAGTGACCAACCATGCGCATCACAGGCGTTGCAAGCTGCCACTATGCTACGTTGTCAACAGAGGGCAGTGCAGCAAAATTATTAGTTGTACTGTACCATGCACCTATCTCTATGCTCCCCATCAGTCGATACAATTGCCTGCAATGTTTTAGTTTGTTTAGTTTGTTCGTGTACGCAGTAATGCTATCGCATCATTGCATACTGCCATCTGTCAAATGGGGTGAATGTGTCAACAACAAAGCACACTTTTTCGGAGGTTTGATGGCAAGCGTTTATTCGCGTGTACCTTTCCTCCCCTTTTTTTGTCCAGGTTTCCCCAGCCTGCCAGTACGCGTACGTGCAGGGAAACGAGAGCAGAGGCTCAGTGCGTGCTCGAATCCAAGTCAGTTACGAGCACCTGCGCTCCTCCGTCGATCTTGCAGTGTGGCTGCCCAGGCTCCCTTTGCGAATACAGCTCTCGGACACTGAGCTCAGCCTCATACGGGGCTGGAAGATACCTCTGTCCAGGTACTGCACCCTCCCCCCGCCCCGCCCCCCCCCCCCCCCCAACGTGCACGTTGCATTAAAATGTATATCCTCACTGAATTTTTAGATGGAGAGAAAAGAAAAAGCATGTCTTAATTGAGGAACAACGAGAATGGGTCATTTATTTCTGTTCATTCTTGGCTGGAGGTCACACGTACTGGCTGGAGGTTACACGTATTGGCTGGAGGTTACACGTATTGGCTGGAGGTTACACGTATTGCCTGGAGGTTACACGTATTGGCTGGAGGTTACACGTATTGGCTGGAGGTTACACGTATTGGCTGGCGGTTACACGTATTGGCTGGAGGTTACACGTATTGGCTGGAGGTTACACGTATTGGCTGGAGGTTACACGTATTGGCTGGCGGTTACACGTATTGGCTGGAGGTTACCCGTGTTGGCTGGAGGTTACACGTATTTGCTGGAGGTTACACGTATTGGCTGGAGGTTACACATATTGGCTGGAGGTTACCCGTGTTGGCTGGAGGTTACACGTATTGGCTGGAGGTTACACGTATTGGCTGGAGGTTACACGTATTGGCTGGAGGTTACACGTATTAAGACCGCGGTGCGTGGAAAAATGCAATGTTTCAACGCGCGATGTTCCCGCGTTCATGCGCCCACGTTTCTTTTCTCCCCACTTTCACCAACCCACACTGACCAGCGCGGTAATGTTACGGTTAAATAACACGCGTGACCCGCACCGCGTGGGGAGCGCCTTCGTCCGGGAGGGGATCGGCAAACATGCGTACATGTCTACGTACACGTCTGCGTACATGTACAGCTAACGTGGTTTGTATTGATCTCGCAACAATCCTGCCTCAACTGTGAATAACCCAACCAATTATAATAGATAGATCCATTGCAATTTATATATGACTACATTAACCCCGCCCCTCTGGCCTTCACACCTGATTGGCTCACAAGTGACGACGTCACATTTATACCCCCTCTACGTAAGACCGAAACAGGAGGAGGATTTCGATTTAAAGCTTTCGTGACTGCAATGATTCATCTTCTTTGGTTCTTTCGGTAAAGTCACGTAGAATGAGAATAAAATAATAAATTGATAAAATAAAATAACACAATAATATTCTCACGACGTTTCGGCCACAACACAAGCGGCCTTCATCAGGTGAAGGGAGCGAGACTGTCTGGTAGGACAGCGCTGGAGTGAGAGAGCCACGTTCAGATCACGGCTTTTAAGCTGTGTGAGAGGAACAAAGAGCCTTGACGAAGGAATTAGCATAAAATTTAGCATTGAAAAGGCTGAATGATTAGCTTGTGACTGGTCACAGAAATAGCTATGTTAAAAGTTAAAGCATACACATCCGCAGAGGCACCCATTGTTAAAAGGAATTAGCATAGAATTTAGCATTGAAATAGCTAAATTAAGGCATTCGCTTGTAACTGCTACAGAAATAGTTACGTTGAAGTCAGAGCATACACATTCACCGAGGCACTTAGTACAAATCAAAACAGGAGAATTTAGCATTGAAATAACTAGGCGAATTTAGCATTAAAATAACTGGGTGATTTGCTAGTGACTGGTCACAGAAATGACTACACATCTGAGCTATTCACAGTACTATATAGTGAACCAATAAAAACTAAAATATAAATTACCTTCATGTTATCAATAAACTCTATATTCTCCAATCAGCTAAGCTACCAACCATAAGTCGTTATATATCACAATGCTATATGGCGAAAAAATGGGTGGATTCTTACCCTCAAATTTCCGTACCACGGATAGCTACGGGCCCCGTTCAGACGGACGAGTTCGTCCATGGTCGGAACAGAGGAGGGGGAGAGAGACAGCTGCGAAACCCTAGTATACTCCATGTTGTAAACCATACCATTAACCGTGGTGTGAGAGGTATTAAGAGGCAATGCTGGCGAAAGAGCTGCGGTCTGAAGGTCATCGTAAAATTACAATTAATTAAGAACAGAAATGATTTAACACATCTTTCCAGTGGTTACTAAGCCTGAATCCATCTTCTCGGTTGAAATTGTCTCTGTGCTTGTATATGTGAATGGCCTCATGAACGAATCTCTCATGGTAGCCAGTTGGTTTGCAAAGAACCTCCGTCTTGGAGAAGTCAATGTCAGAATATAACAACAAAATTCAAGAACTACTCAACGATGGCAGCTATACAAAAATAAAAAGAGATCCCACCAACAGCCTGGTCACCAAAACGAACAAAATTATCTCTGATTCAACAGCATTAATTGATGAGAACAAACAGTTCTTGTTGAAACCCTCTGCTGCCAGACCACCAAGATTATATGGCCTTCCAAAGATACACAAAGAAGATACACCCCTTCGTCCCATCGTCTCTACTATCAGCTCCCCCACCTACAAACTGGCACGTTTTCTGGCTGATATACTGCGACCTTTCACTGGAAAAACCACCTCTGCGGTACTAAATTCTACTCACCTGGTATCGACAATCAAAGACATTTCCCTGTCCCCAAACGACCTGCTTGTCAGTTTTGATGTGGTGTCCTTGTTCACCAAAGTCCCGGTACCTGACACCATCGCTATCATTGAAGACCTGGTTCATCAAGGACTGCATACTGATGTACCCCCCCTGGTGAGACATTGCTTAACCAACACATACTTCACCTGGAATGGAACTTTCTACAAACAAACTGAGGGCACCCCAATGGGCTCCCCCCTATCTCCGGTTGTAGCCAACGTATTCATGGAAAAATTTGAAACTGACGCCATCCAGACTGCCACTCTACGCCCGACCTTATGGAAGAGGTACGTTGATGACACCTTTGTCATCTGGCCACATGGCCAGCCTGCTCTAGACCAATTCCGCGACCACATCAATTCCATACACCCAGCCATCAGATTTACCATGGAGGTCGAAAAAGATGGCAAACTACCCTTTCTGGATGTCTTAATTAAAAGGAGACATGATGGTTCAATGAGCCACTCTGTCTACAGGAAAGCTACCCACACAGATGCTTACTTGAAACCGGATTCCCACCACCATCCATCCCAGAAGAACTGCCTCATCAAGACTCTATACCATAGAGCCCAATGCATTTCCGACCAGGAACACATTACCAGTGAACTCAAGCACGTACACCAGGCTCTCAGGGCTAATGGCTACTCCGACTACACAATCCGCAAAGCCATCACTCCAGTCATGAAGAAGGATCCTCTTGTGGAGCCACTCAAAACCATCACCTTACCCTACATTGCAGGGGTCACTAAAAAGATCTCCAAAATCCTGAATAAACACAAGATCCAGGTCCGATTCAACACAGTACACAAAATCCGTGATTTAGTTCCATCTGTAAAAGATGCTCTTCCAGACATACAGTACCCGGGCGTTTACAAACTAAAGTGCCTCTGTGGTAGTAGCTGCATTGGAGAAACCAAAAGACATATCTCGGACCGCATCCGCGAACATAAAGCAGACTTGAAACACGGTAAGACGAACTCCTCTGCCGTGGCAGATCACTGTTACAATTCAGTGGGCTCACATGACATTGACTTCTCCAAGACGGAGGTTCTTTGCAAACCAACTGGCTATCATGAGAGATTCGTTCATGAGGCCATTCACATATACAAGCACAGAGACAATTTTAACCGAGAAGATGGATTCAGGCTTAGTAACCACTGGAAAGATGTGTTAAATCATTTCTGTTCTTAATTAATTGTAATTTTACGATGACCTTCAGACCGCAGCTCTTTCGCCAGCATTGCCTCTTAATACCTCTCACACCACGGTTAATGGTATGGTTTACAACATGGAGTATACTAGGGCTTCGCAGCTGTCTCTCTCCCCCTCCTCTGTTCCGACCATGGCCGAACTCGTCCGTCTGAACGGGGCCCGTAGCTATCCGTGGTACGGAAATTTGAGGGTAAGAATCCACCCATTTTTTCGCCATATAGCATTGTGATATATAACGACTTATGGTTGGTAGCTTAGCTGATTGGAGAATATAGAGTTTATTGATAACATGAAGGTAATTTATATTTTAGTTTTTATTGGTTCACTATATAGTACTGTGAATAGCTCAGATGTGTAGTCATTTCTGTGACCAGTCACTAGCAAATCACCCAGTTATTTCAATGCTAAATTCGCCTAGTTATTTCAATGCTAAATTCTCCTGTTTTGATTTGTACTAAGTGCCTCGGTGAATGTGTATGCTCTGACTTCAACGTAACTATTTCTGTAGCAGTTACAAGCGAATGCCTTAATTTAGCTATTTCAATGCTAAATTCTATGCTAATTCCTTTTAACAATGGGTGCCTCTGCGGATGTGTATGCTTTAACTTTTAACATAGCTATTTCTGTGACCAGTCGCAAGCTAATCATTCAGCCTTTTCAATGCTAAATTTTATGCTAATTCCTTCGTCAAGGCTCTTTGTTCCTCTCACACAGCTTAAAAGCCGTGATCTGAACGTGACTCTCTCACTCCAGCGCTGTCCTACCAGACAGTCTCGCTCCCTTCACCTGATGAAGGCCGCTTGTGTTGTGGCCGAAACGTCGTGAGAATATTATTGTGTTATTTTATTTTATCAATTTATTATTTTATTCTCATTCTACGTGACTTTACCGAAAGAACCAAAGAAGAAGGAGGAGGATTTCTCCACATTTCTGGCTATCGCCTGATGAGGCTGGTTGTAATATACCGGTGAAACGTCGCACTCGAATTGTACATATTGTGGATTTACTCTCCGACACAACCGATGTGCTGAACTAGTAGCTAATTGGCATGTTTTGGTGAAGTGACAAACCTTACGAATTGGCGGTGTAAAGTGGTGGTGGTTTTAACGACACATTTGTATTCACGCGATCTAACCCACAAACCTCTATTTTGGATATTGGTCGTGAAAGCCTACACGTTAAAAAACACAGCAGGCAGACTGCTGAGGCAGGAAGAAATATGCGATCTTACATTCACTTGCAAATTCCATCTCTAGCCCCGCCCACTTACCCTTGGGTTGTACCCATCTCAAACCTTTATAACCTTTGGCTGTAGTAGCTCTCTCACTTTATTTCTTCCTGCCTCAGCAGTCCGCCTGCTGTATTTTATCACCTGAAGACGATTGCTTGTGTTGTGACCGAAACGTCGTGATTGTTTTTATTTTTTTTCTATCTACGTCACTTTACCGAAAGACCCAAAGAGTATTAGTAGTACCGTTAAGTAAAAGTATGTAAAATGGTTTATAAATAACAAGGTAAACGAATGAACAGACGAAAAACTAAATTAGGCTCAGAATAAGCCCTTCAGGATAATACCCTTTGGTCAAAGTTAATTTGGTTATTTAATTTCAATATCTACTGCATAATTCGTATGTCCTATGTTAACATTTGGCTATAATTGTAAACATAGAAAATATGATTAAACTACCCCAAACATGCAATTAAAACTTGCATCTTTAAATGTAATTATATTACAATATAAATATAACGCAGTGCAACTAATGCTTCTCACATTTTGGGGAGCATTAAAAAACATTGTCATCACAAAGAAGAAGAATGCTTTCTCAGCACGTATCTGCGTATACTCAATGCTTGTCACACATTACATAGATGTAAAAATCACGATATTTATGTCCTGTTATATTTATCTGGACACATCACATACAGCCAGTGCCCGAGATACGAACGTTTGACTTACGAACACCAGCACTTAAGAAGGAACCTCCACAGAATGTTCTCATTTTTGAAACCATCCGACTTGTGAACGTTCAGTCGTACTTAAGAGCCGAACCGCGGGACTCCTCCGCGGGATGTAATGAGTCCAAGCAATCCCGCTTGAAAAGAGGTGTCAGTGATATTTTCTTTCAACAGACGTTTAAAGGGTGGCACTCAAGGACAGTCGTGCACCCAACAGCGCCAGCACGCCTCTGTGCGGGTGTTGACGCGGTTCTACACAGAGAGTGCCGATGGCACGGATCATGTGTCCACGTTGCCTGGAGCCGATTGGCTGGCCGACGTAACCCACTTGGTGCGTAACAACCTGTGGGTGCTCGACGGACGAGTGGCCGAGCTGCGCGAAGGCACGGTGCTGAAGGGCCTCGAACCCGGCTCAACCATTATTCAGGTGAGCGCATTTGACGTTGCGGGTATTTAATTTTTTACCTGGACGCAGCCGTGGTGTAACGGTTAGCACACTGGACTTATAATGCAGAGGTCGCCTGTTTTATTTGCCGGAGCGGCCGTTGAAATATTCATGCAAGTTTCTGAAATCTCCTCCGTCCCGGTCCACCCGGAGGTGTAAATGGGCACACCACAGTCAGTCGATCAGGAGGTCGCGGTTGTTGGAGTCAAATGTGGATACTCCCGCCTCTTCCTAAATGTTCAGCCAGCGTGGAAGAGTAGGCCAAATACCCTCTCGAGAGGCCCTCCAGAGCTTCCTCTCTTGGAGGCCCCTCCACTAGCATTGGCATGAGGCAAGTAAATCACAAATGAAATGAAAAAGAGCGAACCACAAAAAATCATCAATTTATTGGATTGTGACTACTGATTCAATTGCTGGGAGGTAAATCATTACTCATCTAAATTATACTGTAGTTTTGTTTTTTGATCATCTAAATGTCATTGTCTATATATAAAACTAGCAAATACTATTATGTATGTTAACGTTCAAGCTTCATAACCAATCACATTAACTGCAGATGCAGGTGAACATTGCAAAATAAGATCATCCTTCCTCCGTTAAAGAAGCAAAAAAACTGGTATTGAAAAGTAAATCACATTTAATTTTTGTTTTATCACCGTCCTATGTGGAATAGATTATATTGGATGGATAATGTATTTTTGTTACACAAATGGCTCCATTCCCACAACAGTCGAGATTTTGAGGCCAACTGCAATGGCTATAAACAACATGATGCCTGTGCGATGACAACACGGTGCACTTATATGTATCTGGCAGCTCTCTTTATTCTCCAATCAAGCACCATGCCAAGTAACGTGTGGGAATATTAAACTAAATGCCAGACAGTAGAGCCTCTCAGAGCCTGTTTTAGATGAGAGTGAAAGTGTTCATGGAGACCCATACTTAGGAATTAACCCCGAGGTGCCTTTTGCATCACCATCAATTTCCTTAGACTGACATGCACCTTGACATTTAGTCAGAAAACTGTTCCTACACTTAAACCAGAAGGCAGCAACCCCTTTTGTTCCATGGGAGTTCAGAAATAAAAAAAGGCCACTGCTGCAACTGCTGTGCCGGGAGATCAACCATGGCGACCTATGAATCGCAAGTGTGGTGCGCTGACCTTTTAAACCACGACAGCAAAGAGTTGCATCTGAGTTCTGAGAAAATACATAGAAGAAGAGGGAACTTTGACTTTTGAGGCAGGCAGTGTGCTGCAGGTTTGCATCATGTATATATTGTGCGTGCAATGTAAAGTTTAAACGGAAATTAAAAACATCAATCTTACTGCATATACCAACGTGTTTACACGACAATGGCTCTGCAAGCTTTGCGAACATGAATAGAATAGATGCAGGTTGTTTGCCTGGAGAAAATGTATAGATTGCAAATTGATTTTTTTTTTACATTTGCTTTGCCGGGAGTGATTCATTAGTTGCTGTAATGACCTAAGCTTATGCAATAACCACGTTTTCTTTGCAAAATCTGTTCAATTAGTTGACGTCACTACCAGCTTAACGTGATCATGCAATAGAACGTGCATTTGCTAATGTGCTGTCTAAATTAACCTGCATTTGAAGAGAGCTGTACATAATTAATAGAAAGAAGCAGTCATCGGCAAAGGGAACTAGAAAGGCCTCGAGTGTGGACTTGAATTGTAACAAGGGAATCCCTCTTTGCATGGCTGAGTTTGGAGGGATGGGAGACCGTAACCCTCTCGAGGCTGCTACCGAGGAAAGGGAGGTTTTTGCGATGGGACGGATGGTTCCTTGGGTGTTGGGGGTTGGGGTGGTGTCTTGCGTGGGTTTGTTCAGGATGTGAGGGAGGGCAGCTGTGTCGAGAGCTAAATTAATGATACCAGATGAGATGGAGGCATTGACGAAGCTGCTAAAGAAAGGGGGCCAGGGTGGGTTGGCGGTGTTGTTCGGCATGATGTCCGAGATTTCGTTTCCACGTTCTGCTTGACTGATTATTCAGAAACTAAAGCTCCTGGCACATGGAGAAAAAAACAATCAGGCATAATGCCAAACAACAACAACATGCTGTACAACCCGAAAACACATCGGAGAGCTCTGCATTACAAACCGCGCAAAATCGCATTCCGCAGATTTATTATTATTATTACCGATTGATTCCCCCTCCCCCTCCCACCTTCCAATTCGTGTTTTCTGTTGTGCCAGGTTCTGTCACCTGTGTCCGGCGGCGTGCTGGGGGAGCGCGCGGTGACGGTGAGCGAGGAGAAGGTCTCCGTGAGCGGGCTGCACGTGACGCTGCTCTCGGGCCTCTCCCTGTCGCTGCGAGCCAGCAGCAGCGAGCCGGGCGTCGTCGTCGCCAGCACCACCGCGCAGCACGGCCTGCACTCGCTCAAGCAGGTGATTGGCTTTGGGTGTCCGGGCCCAAAGGAAGCGAGGGGGCCCTGTGATTGCTTGCTCACAGCATTGCTGACGAAAGCACCTCTGCTCGAGGAAGCCCTCGAGTGTCCCTACGCGGGATATTATGTCCTACTCTTCCACGCTAGCTCAAAGGAAGCTTTCCTTATCCTACCGTTTTTTTTTATTAACTAAGGTGGAAAGGGATTGTACGTGTGTGTGTGTGTGTTGAACTTCTTTCGCACCGTACGTAGCCAACCGTGCGAAGGTTAAGGCTACCCCCAGGTACGCGGGCCGTGCGTGCAGCCCACATTACTTCCCCTTTTGAATGCTTTCCAACAAAGGTGGGAAGGTATTCTATGCATGTGTGTTGAACTTCTTTCGCAACGTACGGAACCAACCATGCTAATCGGAGGTGTGGGAATTCATTGGATTTCTCCGTCTGTCTGTCTCTCTGTCTGTATGTCCGTCTATCCATCTACAACACGGGGTCACGACGATTCTCGTAAAAGATTATCTGACCTGAACGGAACCGCCGTGTAAAGCCAGCGTCGCTATTAGGGACTTAACGTCGAGGAAATTGACCACGTTGATCAAGGGGTTGCCAAAAAGTCAATTTGCTCTCTTGGCAAATTCTTTCACCCTAAAAGCTTCCCCATCTGCCTGCATACCGCAAATTGTATTCTTCCAAAAACAAACACTAATCGTGCACCACGATTTTTCTTCTAACTTTACTACAAGGAATGTATGTACATGTTATTTGTAAACTGACATACGTACAGTAGCTATAAAGTTGTCCTGCTGTCTTGAAAAAATTATATCACAATCTTGGCTCTTTTAAAGCGAGTCTGCAGAACATGTGTAATGATGGCGGTGCCTTCCAGACAGGCAAAGCATGGTTGTTATGTTTATTGTTGAAGATATATCTCGACAGATATAATCAACTGTTGATTTAAAGCTTTCGTGACTGCAGGGATTAATATTCTTGGTTCTTTCGGTAAAGCCACGTCGAAGTTTTCACACCTGATGATGATTGCTTGTGTTGCAGTCGAAACGTCGTGAGAATTTTATTGTTTTATATTTTTTATTATTTTATTGTTTCCCTTCTACGTGACTTTACCGAAATAACCAAAGAAGACGTTACCATTAGTATTCGTGGTGATGTTCGTGTGGACCCTGTATTTTTTCTAGTCGCGTAGTATTAATGACCATTGATGCACTGTGTGAATATTGGCACATTGATGGTTCAGCACAGCCAGCACCCAAGAGGCTGCCACAATAGGCATGGCTCGCCGACAATTGATGGACAAGTTCAACGTAACGAGTGCGCGAATTCTGGTGCACGAGCCAAAGGTGGTGGCAATTTGAGCTTCATGTTTGTCATCTAGGAGAGCAGTAGCACAGTAGTTACCACACTGGTGCAATTCGCTGCTGAAATCAGCGCCATTCCATATCAGAACTAATCCCGGCCTTCCCTCCACCCTATTCACCAACGTGCACTGACCAGCACGGTGAAGTATGATTAAACAGCCTCCATGACTGATGCAGCGTGGGAAGGCCTTTATTCAGCAGTGGACTGACAAAATCTTATAAATAATTGTGTTATTTACTATTGTATACCGTATAATATGCATACACAAAACTAATTAATTTTAGTTATGGACTAACAAAATAAAGGCCAGGCATGCAGGGCCATTATTCGCGAATGATGTGCAAAGTTATTTATTATGTTTTTGAAACTGGTAATTGAGTTTTTAACATTTATACTTGCCTTATACAAGTATAATATGTGCTTTGGATTTCTGAAAAATTGGTGCTTTCCCCACTCGTAAAAACACAAAATTATTCCGTTTTCTTGTAGAAAGCATCTCTGCTCATCTGGGTAGAATTTGAAGACAACACAATGGTGCCACTGAGCCTCTTCAGCACAAAGGACTATAATCTTACCATCAACAACGTGGACAGACGAGCAGCATCTATCAATGCGGAAAATCTGTCTTGGGAACCAATTTTCCAAGCCAAATGGGATGGAAATGAAAAACTGATTCAAGTGGTGCTGCAAAATCCACAGCCCTGTTGGGATGACGATGCTGAACCCGCTATGTTCTCAACGTCCGTCGAAGTCCTTGTGAAATTTGGTCAAAAGAGAGAAGAGGGGGAGGAAGGAGGTGCGAGTAAAACTCCAGACGCCGGCAAAAATCAATACGTTAAGAACGTCAGCCAAATCAGCACATCCTCTACAGCGATTGGAGCGAAGACTCAAACGGAGATTGTGAAAGCGGCCAGGAACAGCTCGCGACACACGGTAGGTCCCAAGGGACATGGAGGGAAGGAGAGCGTCAGTGATGGAGGTGCTATCGGCCCGGCACAACACGGCAGCAGTGGCTCATCTGAGAGAAAGCCGAGAGGTCTCTCCGATATCCAGATTGGAATGTACACCTTGCTGACAGTATTCTGCATCGCCATCCTGATGTTTCTGATCAACTGCTTAATATACGCGGTGAAGTACAGGCGCAGGCGTGTCCACCTGGGGAGTCAAGAGGTCGCTCACAGCCACGAATGGATCTGCCTCAGGGACAGTCAGGAATCGGCCGTCAGTACTCTAAACAAGGACACTAACTCACAGCTCGCCAAGCAGAAGCATAAATACGTGGGAGGTCCACAGGTGTACCTCCAGGCCAGCGAGAAGGTGTCTACTGAGGCGTACGTGACGCAGGGGGAATGCAGGAGCGGGATTCCTCGTACATCTCCTCTTCGGAAGAATTCCATATTTACAACAATCTGGGTGACGAGCAACAGCAGTAAGGCACAGGCGGCTGCTAGCCCTTCTCGTTCTGCCAGAGATGAGATCGCATTATCATATTCCCGTGACGTTTGTTGATAGTAACAAAAATATATATATAGGATACAACCGAAAAAAATATACATGACGTGGCATGAGAGAACTTTGGATATTTTGGTGATGTATCATAATCGGCTTGTAAAATAGTAAAATAATGGGCAACATTGGCCAGCTGTTGTAGTATGTGTATAAGATTACAATTTGCAAAAGTAACATTGTCATTTGTGATAATCTTCTCTAATCTCTACAAATGATATCAAGGATAACTACGTACAAATCTCGGCACACAGTTAAACATGCACATTTATCCATAAAGGTGTGTAATGTACATCGTTATTTGCACGAATTTAAGCTTTAATGATCCATTTTTTAAAGTAAATGCTGTTTTCACTGATGTTGATTTTACTTTAGCATACTGAAATAAATGGTTGCCTGTTACATTCCTTTACACCGACGCATCGTTGCCATTAATAGGTGTGGACATACCATCCGAGACTGTTTAAGGTGATGTTTTTAAACAACACATTAACATAACTTTAATCATCTAAATCAACCTTCCTTCACGGCTCCCAGAGCATTCGCATTCAGTGCGGCCAGTTCGCTTAATGGAATGATTTATGGCTCTCTCTTTAATTGGTATTTGTCTATCAAAGGGATTGGGAGGGGCTGTTAATGAATCCCCTCGTAGACTGAGTATACAATTTTATTTTCTACCACGTTGTCGAGGGAATAGATGAGATTGAAAACTTAAATAGGGTGTTTAACTGTAAATGTTTCTAAGGAGCCTTGGGCAGGGCCACCAGAGAACGCGAGGGCGTAGAAGGAGCGAGTGCTGTGAGCAGGTAATAACGAAGATTACAGTGTACCTCAAACGTGATGTAGCCGTTGCAATTACGGAAGGAACCAGGAGAGCAAGGCAATTTAATGGTACCGACATCCAGTCAGCACCGCATTCGTAAATCACCATCATAAGCAGCCATTTTCTATCCACTGCTGAAGGAAGCCCCCCCCCCTCATACTTTTGCTTTCCCCTCGCGGTTCTACGATGCCCAACAATCCATCTCGCTCCCATCTCCATGGTGGTTCTCTCCCCTGGGTGCATTCCCTCGCTATTTGGCTGTCCTTCTGTCACCAGCGTCATCCATCGGCCCTCATCGTCCCTTCTTGTCACGCGTCTTGCTCCTTAATCTCGAATAACTGTCCAGAGCAGTCATTATGTTGTCTCTGAATTTGATTTTGTTCACTGATCGATGTGTCCCTCTTTCTCTCTCTCTCTCGGTGTAATTCGTAGCATGGATATCTCGATTCTTCTTTATGTCACTTCTTGAGAATTTGTTTAATGTTATTTTTCGGTGTTCCGTGCTTCTGATACGTTTGTAATAGCTGGCAATGTGCTAATTTAAAGTCTTCTTGGTATGTGGCATTTCATTTTCAGGTTCAGCTTTTATCAAGATCTTCATCCTGCACATATTCACCTCTTTTTTAAGAACTTGATTCTCATCTGCGTTAATTATTTGCCCGAGTTATACACCCACACTTTACTGTTTCAAGTTGCAAACTTGTTGTACATGATGTACAACATGGCACCTTTAGGAGAACATCAAAATTGCATGGTAATTCGCGAAACTGCTTTTTAAATGTATTCAGAACACAGTTTACTCCCACATCTGTCTTTAGTTTCCAAAAGATTGACTTCATTTCCAGAGAACAGATATCCTTGGGTAAATGTGTTCTTCTATCAAAGATAATTAAGCAAAAATAAGGTGAGTGTAAACTTGTGCAATTAAACGCCTGCATATAAAATATTTTGCATCAAGGGGCAGCGCAATATTAATTGGTTTTACCAACTATAATCGCCAACACAAACAACTCGCCAAGAACGGCCATGATCAATCCACTACTGGGCGTAAGGGCCTCTCCTAAACCATCACAAACCTCTCACTGGCAACTGTGATGAGTACAGGGACTCCTCTGCTTACGAACGAGTTAGGTTCCAGATGTCTGTTCATGAGTCGATTTGTTTGTAAGTCCAACTTTCCTCCTGTCGATTCCAAAAATGTTGTACGGCATGTACACTAAACACGGGGAATGAGTTTTAAAGTTGTATCATCTTCTGTAGATGTAGATGCCACTGGCTCTTGATGCTCTGCAGATGTAGATGCCACTGGTTCGTCACGTTCTGCAGGTGTAGATGCCACTGGTTCTTCACGTTCTACAGATGTAGATGCCACTGGTTCTTCACGTTCTGCAGATGTAGATGCCACTGGTTATTCATGTTCTGCAGATGTAGATGCCACTGGTTCTTCACGTTCTGCAGATGTAGATGCCACTGGTTCTTCGTGTTCTGCAGATGTAGATGTTACTGGTTCTTCGTGTTCTGCAGATGTAGATGCCACTGGTTCTTAACGTTCTGCAGATGTAGATGGCATTGGTTCTTCACGTTATGCAGATGTAGATGCCACTGGTTCGTCATGTTCTGCAGATGTAGATGCCACTGTTTCTTAATGTTCTGCAGATGTAGATGCCACTGGTTCTTCACGTTCTGCAGATGTAGATACCACTGGTTCGTCATGTTCTGCAGATGTAGATGCCACTGGTTCTTTACATTCTTCAGATGTAGATAACACTAGTTCTTCACGTTCTGCAGATGTAGATTCCACTGGTTCATCATGTTCTGCAGATGTAGATGCCACTGGTTCTTAATGTTCTGCAGATGTAGCTGTCACTGGTTCTTCACGTTCTGCAGATTTGGATGTCACTGGTTCTACACGTTCTGCAGATGTAGATGCCACTGGTTCTTCACGTTCTGCAGATGTAGATGCCACTGGTTCTTCACGTTCTGCAAACGTAGATGTCACTGGTTCTTCACGTTCTGCAGATGTAAATGCCACTGGTTCTTCACGTTCTGCAGATGTAGATGCCACTGGTTCTTCACGTTCTGCAGATGTAGATGCCACTGGTTCTTCACGTTCCGCAGATGTAGATGCCACTGGTTCTTCACGTTCTGCAGATGTAGATGCCACTGGTTCATAACGTTCTGCAGATGTAGACGACACTGGTTCTTCACGTTCTGCAGATGTAGATGCCACTGGTTCTTAATGTTCTGCAGATGTAGATGGCACTGGTTCTTAACGTTCTGCAGATGTAGACGACACTGGTTCTTCACGTTCTGCAGATGTAGATGCCACTGGATCGTCATGTTCTGCAGATGTAGATGCCACTGGTTCTTAATGTTCTGCAGATGTAGATGCCACTGGTTCTTCACGTTCTGCAGATGTCACTGGTTCTTCGCGTTCTGCAGATGTAGATGCCACTGGTTCACGTTCTGCAGATTTAGATACCACTGGTTCTTCACGTTCTGCAGATGTAGATGCCATTGGTTCTTAACGTTCTGCAGATGTAGATGTCACTGGTTCTTCACGTTCTTCAGATGTAGATGCCACTGGTTCTTCACGTTCTGCAGATGTAGATGCCACTGGTTCTTCACGTTCTGCAGATGTAGATGCTACTGGTTCTTCGTGTTCTGCAAATGTAGATGTCACTGGTTCTTCACGTTCTGCAGATGTAGATGCGACTGGTTCTTCACTTTCTGCAGATGTAGATGCCACTGGGTATTCATGTTCTGCAGATATAGATGCCACTGGTTTTTCACGTTCTGCAGATGTAGATGCCACTGGTTCTTCACGTTCTGCAAATGGAGATGCTACTGGTTCTCCGTGTTCTGCAGATGTAGATGACACTGGTTCTTCACGTTCTGCAGATGTAGATCCCACTGGTTCTTCATGTTCTACAGATGTAGATGCCACTGGTTCTTCATGTCCTGCAGATGTAGATGCTACTGGTTCTTCATGTTCTGCAGATGTAGATGCTACTTGTTGTACATATTTTGCAAATGTAGATGCCAATGGTTCTTCATGTCCTGCAGATGTAGATGCTTCTGGTTCTTCGTGTTCTGCAGATGTAGATGCCACTGGTTCTTCACGTTCTGTTCGATGTAGATGCTCATTCCCTTTGGTGCTCGTCTTTCCTCTATTCTCTTAAAAAAACTCACCAAGAGATATCTGCACAGTGCTCGCTTCTTCTCTTCATAAATCAACTTGTAACAGGCAATAGCATCGTGAATAGCTGCAACTCGGCACGCGGACAGCTTTTTCTGAGATCTTGCATGGAGCCCCAGGCCGAGGGAGATTGACAGTTCTTTTCTGTTTCTTCCATTTGCGAATAATCGCACCAACTGTTGTCACCTTCTCTCTAAGCTGCTTGGCAATAGTCTTGTAGCCCATTCCAGCCTAGTGTAAGTCTACAATCTTGTCTCTGACATCCTTGCAGAGATATTTGGTCTTGGCCATGGTGGAGAGTTTGGAATCTGATTGATTGATTGCTTCTGTGGACAGGTGTCTTTTATACAGGTAACAAGCTGAGATTAGGAGCACTCCCTTTAAGAGTGTGCTCCTAATCTCAGCTCGTTACCTGTATAAAAGACACCTGGGAGCCAGAAATCTTTCTGATTGAGACGGGGTCAAATTATTATTTCCCTCATTAAAATGCAAATCAATTTATTACATTTTTGACATGCGCTTTTCCGGATTTTTGTTGTTGTTATTCTGTCTCTCACTGTTCAAATAAACCTACCATTAAAATTATAGACTGATCATTTCTTTGTTAGTGGGCAAATGCACAAAATCAGCAGGGGATCAAATACTTTTTTCCCTCACTGTACATACTTCATACATATATATGATACCCACGTGTTCCTCTTTCTGTCTCTCAATGTGATTCCGAGCATGCATCTCTCCGCGCTTCTTTGCGAAAAATTTTTAACTGTTGTATTCTCTAAGTCAATGTCCTTGTTTCTGATCCACATGTCATAGTTAAAAGCTCTCTTCTTTCTGAACAGTTGTCTTCTGCCCAAATAGAAGTGGAGCCTAAAATGTACAGCTCATAGCTCCCATATTAAGCTTTCATTGCTTGCTAGCTTAATCAGTAGACATCAATTTATATTTAATTCCATAGTATTTTGGTCAAAAAATGCTCAGGTCATTTGTTCTCGTGTGAAATCCAGATTAATCTTCTCTGCCAATGCGATTATATTATCATTGTCCACACATTTGGTCCCAATTGGAAACACATCTTTTCCTCTTACCAATGTGTAATTTGCTGCGTCCTTCAAAAAATATTTAGCGGATATAATACAAAAGGAAAGTTTTGAACGTCGTCTACTTATGTATAACGTGTAACAGTAATATTTGTATATTAAAAGTTCCATGCTGTCCCGCGCATTGGTACGTTATTGCAAATTGTGCCAGTTCAGTTTGTTCCCTTCTCATTTCTGTGGTCCTATTAAGTTAATATGGCAGCTTGAGCCTTTTGTTTTTTTACAAAAAAAATTGAAAGCTGCTAAAATAAAAACTCTGGCTTACGTATGTTATCGTCAACAATAAAGTGTGACTCTAAGGTTCTTTGTTGCATTAGATTTTGTAAAAAACTTTTTAATCATATTCAAATAAAAAATGTAAGAACTATTTTTGTATTGCTGCAGAGAGAGAGAGAAAATGAACTTCACCGCATTGTTATTAAATAAAAAGTTTGGTTGCCTAAATGATATATGAATTTCGATTTAAAGCTTTTGTGACTGCAGGGATTCATCTTCTTGGTTCTTTCGGTAAGTTGTAACGCAACACAGGACAGAGCAGCGCATCGTGGCTGTTTCTCTCTCTCTCCCCCCTCCTCCGTTCCGAGCATAGATGGACTCGTCCGTCTGAACAAAGCTCGTCGCTTTCCGTGGTGCTAACGTTGAGAAAAAATAAAAAAGAAACCGCCACTTTTTTCGACATAGAATTGTAATGTTAGTAGCTCAGCTGATTGGAGAGTATATTGAGTTCATTGATTATATTGATGTACTTTATATTTAGTTCTTTCACATCGGTTTATTGTATGATAGTTGGGCAGTTGCAGTTCTTTAGCGTCAATATACTAAATGCCTCTGTTGATATGTAAACTCTGACTTTAACATAGCTACTTCCATGACCAGTTACATGCTAATCCTTCACACTAACATCATGCTAATCTCCCAGTTACATGCTAGTTTCTGACTTTAACATCCTGCTAATCTCTCACATTAACACGGCTACTTCAATGCTAAATTCTTCTGTTGATATGTAAACTCCTTTGTCAAGGCGCTCTGCTCCTCCCACCCAGCTTAAAATACGCTGCCAAGCTTAGCAGTGTTCATTGGAGCGCTGTCTTTCCGACAGTTCTGTTTCTTCACCTGAGGAAGGCTACTTGTGTTGTGGCCGAAAGTCATGAGAATTGTATTTTATTGTTTTATTTTTATTATTTTATTATTTCCCTTCTACGTGACTTTACCGAAAGAACCAAGAAGATAAATGAATTCCATAGTAGAGGTTTTTTGGGGGGGTTAGATCGCGTCAATATATAAATGTTGTGTCGTTAGAACCCGCCACCACCCGACACAGCCAACTAGTAAGGGTTGTCACGTAAACAAAACGTGGCCAATTCGTCACTAGTACAGCACACCGGTGTGTTGGAGAGCCAAGCCACAACATAAATGAAATGCTGGTTTTAAAAAAATGGCCAAAAATATGTAAAATGTTGCATTTTATTTTGTGGGGAGGGAAGGGAATTGGGAATGAGGGGGAGATGGAAGGAGGGGGTGAGGGAGAGAGGGGGAGATGGAGGGGGAGAGGGAGGCGGCGAGACATTGGCACTCAAAGTCGTTTCAATAAAAAAAAGCCATTCTGGATATTCTCGTAAGTAATAGTGAACATCACTCAATGGTGCAGTGCTTGTTCCACAGCAGGAGGCATCGCCTGAGCCGAGCACCACAAATGCACGGAGAGTGTGTGTCACGCTGCTATAAGTATTTGCAATACCAAACAAAACGCTGCGACCCCAAGGAGAGCGTGCTCTGCACGGCACCTTTGATGTGCACAGCCTGAGCAACACTTCACCGGCAAACTTTGACGCGTTATAATTGCGTGACCGGAGCGGCAATTGGTCTCACGTTAGCGCATCCTCCAGGATTTATACGATGCCGTTGTAGAGTAATGAAGAGCCCACGACTTGTGCCTTTAGTGTCAATAAAGTTACACAGATATGCTCGGAATGCACACACGGCTACGAGATCATGTATGTATGCTGAACTTATTTCGTACCGTACATAGCCAACCGTGCTAATCGGAAGTTAAGATGCACCCAAACATGTGTTTCTGTTCAGAATACGGTATGAGAGTGGGAGGAGGGGAGGGAATATTTGTTATAATATATTTAGGGTGAACACATGGATCAAAAAGTATGGAGAGGTCAATGCTTGGTATTACGCTACGAGACAGATAAACGAACTCGTGTATCAGAGAACATATGCAAGCGATTACAACTTATTGACCGTCACTAGAAGGGATCATGACCACCATCGAGGAAAACAATGCAGGGGCGATTAGCACGGTTGGCTAAGTGCGATACGAAAGATGCTCAACATACATGCACACATACAACATGGCCAACGGGAAGTCTACTAAGGAGATGGAGGGATGTGATCAGCTTGTGTGCAGATGAAGCTAAGTGGACTGTCGTACATTTTGGCGGTGATTGATAGGGATGGCTTGGAGAGGCTTTCACCCAGGTGTGGATAGATGACGACTGGTGATTATTATGAAACAATTTTGCGCAATTTTCATATTCGGGAATTGTGTATTACACTGTATTTGGCAGCCTGAAGTTTAAGTTAAATTCCCAGAAATGTTTAATATCAGTAGCAAATGATACCTGGGCAACTCCACCACTACCCAACTCCAGCATCCACCAAGCGGGCTAGCATGGTGAAGCATGGTCAACAACCCCCATAATCTAAAGGCATGTGAAGATATTGATCCAGCAGTGGCCTGATAAATGTTTTTAAAATTGTTATTATATCTGGCAAACTACAATGAGGCAAAATTAAACATGAAGAGTGAACAGAACCAATGGAGATTTAAAGACATCAGCATGCTTGTCTTCAAAACGAATTATAGTAGGTGGAGGGTTACACTATTCTGGCAAATTGCTCGATGATGCTGGATGTAATTACCAGCGAAACGTCGTACTAAAAAATTGTTGTGGATTCACTCTTCAACACACCGGTGGGCTAAAGTAGGGAACTATTTGTCTTTTGTCAACGTGACACATTTTTTACTGATTGGCCATGTCGGGTGGTGGACGGTTGCGACACATTTATAAATAACGCGATCTAACCCAAAAACCTTTATTATGAATAATTATAGCATACTGAAAAAATATGGAAAGTGTGAAAATAAAGTTACAGAAATTTGATACTTAGAATTATTTGTTCACATTTGTATAAAATACAGCATGTAATCAGCCTGCATGTGATCAATAAAGGGGAAACAATGTTTAACGTGCCTCCAGATACAAATCTGTTCTATAAATGTTCAAGCCTACATTCAGAATATATCGCGGGTTTTTCAAAATGAGATACCGTTTTTAAAATAAGACACCAAGATTATATTGGCGTGAGATTGTTTTTTAATTAGCATTTCACGTAAGACTCCGACGGCAGGCAATACGTTTGTAAGTCAGGAACATGGTTAAGGTCACACGGTGGTGACATTGAAGTTGAATAATAAAAATTGTTACAGCTCCATGAATTTGTGATTGTTACAGTGATTCATTGAGTTTGGGACAATGGCTCCAAAACCCATTGGCGATAGGGAAGTGGGGGGAGGGGTTTGTTGGGGGGCGGGGGTAGTGGGAGGGGGCAGAAATCGGGAGCTTCCAAAAAGGCTTTGACCTAGAGGTTTGAACCTTCCACACTACAAAGCAATTTGACTCACCGCGATGTCGCCTTAATATCGCCATGGCATCGTAATAGTTAATACGAATTGGTGTGTCGACACATGCAATCACGTGTGAGAAAAGACTCTACGGACAGGTTATTATGGAAGGAGATGAAAGCAGAGCGACTGCAGAACAGCCACAGACTTAAATATATACACGTGTACGTATGGAAAATGCAAGAGTGGTGCGTGATAACATTTCCGTGGCAGAATTACAATTAAGAATGAGTTACGTGTCACAGTGATTATTCCCCAGACACTAATCGCTGTTAAAAATTATGTAATGATGATGATGATGATAAGGATTAAGGTAAATTTTAAATGTGCTATTTGTGGAATTAGTTGTGTAATGACATTTATTAATTCAAATAATTGATGTCCCCTTTTATCAATCCACTGTTGTATGAAGGCCTCACCATGCAGTGTCAGTCATGGGGGTTGCTTTGCCAGTCCTTCACTCTGTTGGTCAGTGTGGCGGTGGTGGTGGTGATGATGAAGGAAGGGCCCAGAATTGGTTCAAATGTCACTCGCTGCTGATGTTAGCCATGGCGAGGAAGCCAACCCTGGTGGCCAGCCGGGGTCATAGCACAGTGAGTTCACCAATGTCTCACTGTTTTGCCCCAGTTACAATATTTGTAATGCTATTAATTTCTATAATGGTGGCCAAAGAATGAGGTTAAAACAGGTTGAATTCATAAAAAGATTACACTATTCAAATGTGTGCTTAAACAAATGATGATTCATAATTTAATCTGCATTGCATGAGATCCTCGGGGAATGCAATTTTAATTAATGGATTATTTATTATTTTTGCAAATATATACGGTGGTTAGACGACGCATTTGCAATGTATACTCTATTTGGATGATTCTCTATTTGTTGCTGTAAACTTTACTATAAAATATTCATGCCATCTTAATTTTATACCGAAACGTTAACATTTGTACCACTTATGACAATTCACCCAGGGAATGCCAGATCAGCAGCTGTAATTGTAAATGAAGGCAACACACAGAGGGGATTAACAAAAAAATGATTGGCTACAAGGTAACCTCCCAGACAAATTGGTAAAATAACACCCTTCACAAATTACAGATTAATTAATTAACACTATATGATTATGCAAATTATATTTTTCCTCGCGTGTTTTCGGGTTGTACCGTGTGTGGTATGGCGTGATAGCCGACGTTTTAGCTCCCTGCCACTGAAGAAGCTTCTGGCGTGTGGAGTAAAATATCAAACATCACGCTGAACAGCATGCAGTACAAGAGCAAAACACATCAAAGTGCTCCACAAAGCAAACCTGCACATTAGCATAACACCAAGCTACGTATTAAAATACATAAAACACGTAAACGTCCAGCAAGTTGATGCAAAGTAAATAAATAAATAATAAGCAACAAAACGTCTGCGACACTTTTACATGAAAAATACATGAAGGGAAGTGTTCTGTCTACATCAAGGTCTTTTTTTTTGTTCAAACGTTGGGTAGAAATGATGTGGAGATTGCAGCTCATTTGCCGTGTTCGAAATAAGGACTACCAGACTGGTTTGTGCCATCCGCCCGCTGCAGGTACGAAACACTTCCTCTTCTACTCTACACCTTGCTCGACTTTTGACAATTACCTGACATTGTCTACTATACAAAGCTTTCATAACCTTGCTCATTTCAAGAAACATCTTGGCCATAGGCGGAGTTTTTGACTTCTATATTTTGGGGGGGGCGGGGGAGGAGGGGTTCGCTTTGCCCCTCACATTAGGAATCGCGGGTGGATATAATTTATTTATTTGTCATCTTAATTCTAAACTACTGAAAATAAATTAATAAAGGTGCCCAGTTTGGGGGGGAAGCAATGCCCCCCCTTGCCCCCCCCCCACCCCGAACTTCAACCATGATCGTGGCTGTGATTTATTACACGGTCATGACTACTGTTTGTTACTGGACACGGCGTTTTGGGTCTTTGGGCTTCTGCTCAGCAACTTTGATTTAAAATAAAATAATGTGACGTCATTCTCCATTGGAGGCAAACACATTGAACAGATCCGCAGATTTTATCAGGAAAACAAACTGTGTTCTGTGCGTACTGTCATTGTTTGAAGAACTGTGACAATTTAGGTTATTGGTACCTGAATATTAATATCGATTGTGCATTTTCTCCTTTAAAAGTGGATGCTGTTATCAGGCATACATAAAAATGTATATATTAAATTGAACAGAAAGTAGTCATTTTATTTTCTGCGCATTTTGAAGAGATCAGCCTAACGCCACACATACTTTTGTTAAGTGTTTAAATGCTTAACATTGTGTGGCTAAAACGATGTGTACCACAATGTTAGATATGTGTGTGTGTGGTGAACATATATATAATGGGTAGTGCTAGCATCGTGGTTAGTGCACTACATTACAAACCCGGCAACCCGAGTTCAATTCCCACTCACGAACAAACAACAATGATGAATATATGAGCCAGTACCGGGCATCCCCTAGGTCAACTCAGCCTTGAAATGAGCACCTGCTGCAGTGTGTAAACATCAGCATTGGGAGACAAAGGCGGCCGTGCTACCGGCCACCCACCCCCGCGTGTGCCGCTCCGGCCTTAATAGGTGCTTGCTAACAGCAATTACCCCAACAGTCCGTTAATTGACTGCAATGGGTGTATTTGTATGCTTTTATAACAGTGAAAAAATGTCGCCCGTCGGCTTAATTTCCACAGTGGTTACTGGCTGCTATGGATCAGAAGGTCACAGCCCACATTTATCTGGTCGAGCACTAATTGGGTCGAGGCTCAAAAGAAAACCGTCCCTTGGTGTGGACCAATCAGTTTCTGTTTGCATTTTGACTGCCGGTATTGTGGTTAATGCAGACATGAATCCTCGTAAAAAGGTTTCAGTTTTGTTGCCAGAAAAAAAAGGGGAAAAACCCTATTATTATATTAGGAAATTGGTCTTTTGTAAACGTCTCTAAAATATATTTGTATATGTAAAATGTCATGAAGCAGCGTGTGGAGATTTTGAGACTTGATCTGTAAATTAACGATGAGCTGAAGTATTTTTTTTTAAATGACATTTGCCTGCCTCTTTAGTTAAATTAGTTTGCATGTTGAGAAGCAGACACACGTCGTTAATGAGACTTGGCTATGGCTAAACATACGCGGCAAGTGCCCTATTAGTCAACCGCAATAAGAGCATGTGATTGATATTTAAATAGCCAAACATCATATCATCAATCATATCATCACGTAATTTGTACGCTCATTATTGTGTTTTTTTTTATTATCGTTTTACTGATGATAATGTGACATTTGTTTTACCATTGATAGTCGTTATATCACCATTTTCAATTTACAAACAATTTTCAAGTTTATAGTGTTGGGGAGTTTTTTTATGAGCCGCGGCTATATTCATGATCATTCATGGACACATACCAGTTTCATAATAAATACATACAAATGCAATACATTTTTTTTTTAAACACGACTTTAATAGAAACGTGTGTAATGTGTTTAACATGTAGGCTTATTATGAATATATCATATAATTTAAAGCTTTAAATTGAAATATAATGTATTGTTGACGATTGTGTTAGGATTTGTTTTTAATGTTAACTCTGCTTATGCACCACCGCCAACACAGCATCAGCAGCTGTATCGTCAAATAATTAGTTTCATTTGATAACAGCAAATGAGCAATCACATTCTGGACGTTTATGACACTGTGTAACAAAAAAAATTGCTCCTGGGTATTAAGTGTTATTTCTTAATTGCGTATGCCTCAAAAGTACAGAACATGGCTAGGACAGTGATATTTCTTAATTTACCTATTTTCAATGAGAAAACGTGGTGTGCATTTGTGTCATTCCTTCACGTAAAGTCCTTGTCACAAAAGCAAATTTTGTGAGGAATAATAGCCATTTTCTATACTTTTTAGGCATAAGCAATTAGAAAATAACACTTACTAGCCAGGGACAGAAATTGTGTGACATAATTACATAGTGCTATTGCTTCGTGGCTGATTAACTATCTAGTGTTCTTGGTTCTTTCGGTAAAGTCACGTAGAAGGGAAACAATAAAATAAAAAAATATGAATCCCTGCAGTCACGAAAGCTTTAAATCAAAATTTAACTACATAGTGTTTTGTATTGCTAAATTTCATTCAAGTTTTAAATGGGGTTTGTTATGTGCTGTGTTCACACAAAGCAACTACGCTGTCTTCGTAATTTCCAATCGTGGGCAAGGCTGAATCTCTTACAATGTGTTTTTTAGAGATAAGTCAAAAGTCAATCGCCCAAACAATCATAATCCATCGCATTCCAATACGAACATCACATTTTGCTTCTTCATTTATAACTTTAAAACAATGTACCTCGTTTCATTTTAAAACCATCCAAAGGAGATTCATAATTGCAGAGTATGCAATAACATGTACATTTTTAATTCACATTGATGAATTGTAAAATTAATAAACGATATTCCCATGCCATTATATTCATCTGGAATTGTCTGGTGTTGAATAGGACACACGATTGTTTTAAGATTAAAGCCTCGTTTGGAGGTTTTAGTACTCCATGTGTAACTTAGTATTATTATTATTTCGTTATGACATTATGTTTAATGCAAAAAGTTAAAGTGGTGCATATTTTTTTAAAAAAGTTATTCTTTTATATATTTTTAATTGCATTAATTCTGGTGGTTTTGGGTCAATGCTTATATAATCTCTGTTCATTAACTACACAATGTGGAAAAAAGTACTGTGAAAACAACAAGAAATCATATATAACCACTAGCGGGAAGCACCCGACATTGGCCAGGCGAAAAATACAGGCACACACATCGACTTACACACACAAACATCGACTCACACACACACATAGACTCACACACACAACGCCCTACACACACACACATAGACTCACACACACAACGCCCTACACACACAGACATATGGACTGACACACACAGACATCGACTTTAGATACACACACATGGAGTTACACACAAATCGACATACACACATAGACGACTCACACACACATACATAGACTCACACACACAACGCCCTACACACACACACATATGGACTCACACAAACACACATCGACGTACACACACATCGACTAACACACATAGACACACAAACACACATCGACTCACACAGGGACATAGAGCCACACACATCGACTTACACAGACATCGACTCACACACATATACATAGACTGAGATTGACGGAGATTGACAGTTCTTTTGTGTTTCTTCCATTTGCGAATAATCGCACCAACTGTTGTCACCTTCTCACCAAGCTGCTTGGCAATGGTCTTGTAGCCCATTCCAGCCTTGTATAGGTCTACAATCTTGTCCCTGACATCCTTTGAGAGCTCTTTGGTCTTGGCCATGGTGGAGAGTTTGGAATCTGATTGATTACTTCTGTGGACAGGTGTCTTTTATACAGGTAACAAGCTGAGATTAGGAGCACTCCCTTTATGAGTGTGCTCCTAATCTCAGCTCATTACCTGTATAAAAGACACCTGGGAGCCAGAAATCTCTCTGATTGAGAGGGGGTCAAATACTTATTTCCCTCATTAAAATGCAAATCAATTTATAACATTTTTGACATGCCTTTTACCGGATTTTTTTGTTGTTATTCTGTCTCTCACTGTTCAAATAAACCTACCATTGAAATTATAGACTGATCATTTCTCTGTCAGTGGGCAAACGTACAAAATCATCATGGGATCAAATACTTTTTTCCCTCACTGTACACATGGACTCACACACAAACATAGACTGACACACACAACGCCCTACACACACACACATATGGACTCACACAGACATCGACTTTAGATACACACACATGGAGTTACACACACATGGACTCACACACACACAGACTTACACACACACACACATCGAATCACACACACATATGGACTTACACACACACACATACATCGACTCACACACATCGATTTAGACGTACACACAATTTGTTATTTCTTTTCACTTACACACACACTAACATCGACTCACACACATCGACTGACACACACTAACATCGACTCACACACAGACACATCGACTCACACACAGACACATCGACTCACACACATCGACGCAGACACGCATATCGACTCACATGCACACATGGACTTCGATACACACATAAATATAACAAAAAAAATTCTAAATAAATTTTAAAATATTAGTTGTCTACACACAGAGACCACGCACACACATTGACTAACACACACACATTGACTAACACACACACAAATATGGTCTCACACGCACACATGGACTTAGACACACATTATTATAAAAAAAAATTAGTAACCTATTTGTTAAATATTGGTTGTGTACAAACACACACCACGCACACACATAATATAATATTACTATCTACGGACTCTAAAGTAGTAAATGCACACATTGGGGTGGGGGGGATATGAAACTTCGAAAAATTTACCTAATTGTTTATTTACATTATGAAGGCGAAAGATAAATCCCCCCCCTCCACCGATGACGCGTGTGCGTTGCCAGAGGCAACCCCCGGTCAGCCGAGTGGCGTAATAAATAAATATAAATCTCACTAAATCGCTAATTTTACTAATTAAAAGTTGACGAATGTAAAAAAAGGATTAGCGCTTGCTCACCGCGGGGCTTACGGCGTGGTACCTGGCTATAATTTTTTTGACGTAAACCCCACCGTTTGAGAGCCAAATCCATCGCAAGCGTGTGCACACACACAGACAGACACAAATTTACATTTATAGGTAAGACTAGCGGGAAGTACCCGGCGTTGCCCGGGCGAAAAAGACACACACACACACACCGACTTACACACACACAGACATCGACCCACACTCACATCAACCGACACGCACACACATATGGACTCAAACACACACATCGACTTACACAGCAATCCCTGATGATGCCACAGCAAGAGCAATTTTCTCCCTCTGGCGAACCTCAGCGAGGAGCAGGTTGAGATAAGAGGTCTTCCCAGTACCGCCAGGTGCATCAAGGAAAAAAAATCACTCAATTTTACGTCTCAATGTCTTCCAAGATTTTTCGTGTAGAGCTTCTCTTTGTGCATCCATCAGCTTTGGTTCATTTTTCTAAATATATTTAAGACGCTCTAAGCCATCATAGGATATTTAACGTACAGTAGGATCTCTTGAGCAAGGACATGCAGGTTGTCCCTGTAGGGTGGTGGTAGTCCCATAGACGTGAGGTCTTTTCCACCAATGGAGCGCAGTTTGTCCTCAAGGAGGATGAGGGCCTGGTTGAAGATGACATCAGAAAAGTTGATGTCGAGGTTTGGATTTTCTCGTTGAGCTCTGTGGATGATGTCCTCGCTCATGCCCTATTTGTATTTTTGCCAGAGTCCCATGGGGTTAAATGGGCTGCAAACTTGAAGATGTATGCAGAAGAGCAATCTCAGTTGGGAAGGGGACTGACTAATAGAAGCTTCTGTCATAGCTTTATCAAGATGCTGATCACCCTCAAGAATTCCACAAAGATTGCAAGCTTCCCTGTATGTTTGACAGACAACTCCTTCCACTGTTTTGAAGTGTTGGAAAGATTTGGGCCCTTTGACAACACGGAGAAGCATTCGGAGAAAGTAGCACTCCTGATTGTTCGGATGAACTGTGTAGACTCGTCGTAAGGCATCAGATTCACCATGAGCAGCACGTCGCTTCCATGTTTTTTAGCACTCCCATGTAGAGTAGGAGGGAACTTCATGGCAGAGCAGGTTGGCAGCAAATGGGTCACTTTGGCACAAAACAAAGAACGCCAGCAGGGTGGTATCTTGTGGAGCCAGGGCCTGTTGCTGGGCATTTCATTCGGTGAAGTAGATGCGTTGACCATTTTCGAGATGAACTGCCAAATGGATGACTGTGGGGGAACGCTCATGGATGGGGAAGCCAAGAATTATCCAAATGACCTCATTGCTGCTGATGTATTGTCCTTGGACAACATGTTTAACTTCATCCACACTTTGCCCCTCTGTTTTGTAAGGCAAAGACAGCCATGTCAGAGCCTTTGTTAATGTATTGGCAAACATATTTGATGGCTTTCACATAATTGCAGAATTCCACATTAAAGTGTGCCTCAAAGATCTTGCACAGAAAAGAGCAGTAGGGAGCGACCCACCGGTTGTCAACCTTAATTTGAGAGTTAGTAGCAGGTCTGAGCGTTGTTTCAAATCCACCATGCTCAGTATTTCTTCAACGATATAGAGGATAGCCATCATGGCCCGACTGACTGTCTTTCAATAAGTTTAGTGGATACTTATTGGTACACCTGCGGTCTTGCATACATGTCGAATTTGGATTGAACTGCCCACATGGGCCATGGACCATTTGATTGCAGACCATATAAAAAAGGGCAGGGTCTTGATGGGCAGGGTCTGATAAATGTGTCAATGTCACTTGCATGACATTTTTCCTTCATCCATACCAAAATGTGAGCATGAGGAAGACGACATTTTTGGCACTCAATGGTGTGCAAGTTACTGCTTGCCTTTCCAACGACGCCGCCTTCGTTAGTCGTAATAAGCATCATGTCTTAAACTTTGAGTTTATAGACCCTTCTTAAGATGTCATGTGTGTCTGTTGGCTTTTGATTTCGATAAAGCTCAAGCTGGATGTCCTTCCATTTCGGATTGCAAGTGAAGGTGGTAAAGAGATTGGGCCTGCCATATTTGCTGATGTACGTCATGGCATCATGAGTCTTCTCATGCATGTATCTTGGTCCAGCTGTGAAGGATGAAGGCAAAAAAACGAATCTGCCTACATTCTGAGCATTTGCATCTCCGTCGGCATTGATAGCATCCCAGAGATGAGCGTACTGTTCAACACACAGGTTTTTTTATTCAGTTGAATGTAAAGAAGGCGCTCACTCTCAACTTTGTCATAATCATCGACAATATACTGGTGAAAGAGGTTGGCGCACTGTAATATGTGGTTTCCTCCTCTGTCCATGATCATGAAGGAATAGAAGTCATTAGAGGAGACAGTTTTGTGAGGATGTCTTTATCCTGTAGCTTTGATAATTATAATTTGAGGAATCTGGACGTGGTAGCCATCTTGGCCTTGCCACAGTAAAATAAGGCGAAAGATAAATCCCCCCCCCTCTCCACCGATGACGCGTGTGCATTGTCAGGGGCAACCACCGGTCAGCCGAGTGGCGTTTTAAATAAATAGATAATCGGAAACTGCACTAAATCGGCAAAATAAAGTACTTTAAAGTTGACGAATCTGAAAAACGAATAGCGATTGCTCACCGCAAGGCTTACGGCGTGGTACCTGTCTTTTTTAATGTAAACCCCACCGTTTGAGAGCCAAATCCCTCGCAAGCGTGTGCACACACACACAGACAAAGAACGCCTTTTATAGGTAAGAAGAATACCTTGTCAGTAAATACGAGGGTGCTGTAGTTGTTTTTTTCTTATACAATTGTAGTGCCGTGGAATGAGTCACTGGAGCGCGTGCCGCTGGGTGATTGGTAGACAACAGAATTAGAGGGTAACAGCTCGTTCTACGAGTTGTACCCGTGGACAAGGCACAGAGCCATCTGGGGGATCCAGAGGGGTGCGGGGCCAAGGGCGGAGCCTGGCCACGCTGTTCAGGATATAAGGCGAGCTCCGACTCACAGTCGCGGTGGCTGCTGCGATCCGGAGTGGAACGCGTCATGCCGTTGCCGGTGCGATCTTCGCCCTCTTCCAGGCTGTGGGTCTGGCAACATGTTGGCTGTGCCAACCCAGTATGTGGTCATCCCCTTTCGGCTGTGAAGGCCAGAATAAAAGAGAGAGAGTACCTCCTAATGCCTGTGAATTAGCACACTGCACAATCATCTGGGTCGGATCGTATCAAAAATACAATTCTAAATAAATTGGATCCCATCCACATTTTGCTCAGAATTGAGCATGGTGTGAGAGTCTGTTACATAATTTGTAACGCATGCAAAGTATGTGCAAGTGCTACATTTGAGCCAACTAACTAAAAAACGCGAAAGAAGAAAAAAATACGTGACACGTTGGAAACTAAACAAAATTATTATATCCCGAATTGACTACATTTATTGAATCGCTCCATATTAAGTAATTTTGACATGCCCAAAATGTAATTTAAACGTTGATATGTAAGCATTAGTTTTCAACAATTTGTGTGATTAAATACTAATCTTCCAACTTGCTGACTTTTTTTGCAAGGATTTTCACCTTTTTTGTGCTTAAAATCAATTACTGTATTATCTGTAACATAAAGAAATCCGACGAAATGCGACGCAATATTTTGCCTTACAATCCGGCAAATCAGAGATTAATTTTGGAATGGTGAAATTTTGTATTATCAGCCGATTATTCGCGACACCCAAGGGTTTAATTTCAGCCAGAGATGGCCAAGGGGCGAACTAAAGAAAAATATTTCTGGCATCCCCCCCACCCCTGCTGTCTCGTGGTAGGTGGGGTGGGGGGGTCTGGTGTTTGCAAAAATATAAATTGTTATTTGCATCTTTACTTGTCATGCTGTTCTTTCACTGTGATCTCAAATCGGAGACTGCTCAATTGTGTCTCTATCCTAGGGCAAAGTATGTCACCTCTTGCAAATGCTTACAGGCAGGATATTGATTTATTTAAGTTTTTCTCTCGAAATTCCTTGATTCTTATTTCCTGCTAATATTCTAACGCAAGGGTTGACAACCAAAATAACAAGGAGAGACATTTTTTTCGAATTTGGTAAAAACAACTCAATATTTTACGAGCTGCAACGCGTGTGAATACGGGATGGTCCTTAATGAATAACGTCACTAGCCCGTCCTTAAAGAGTCGCATGCGGCTCAGGAGCCGCAGATTGCCAACCTCTGCCCATGGTAAACTGGACTTCCATGGTAAACTGGATTTCCATAGTAAACTGGACTCCCATGGTAAACTGAACTTACATGATAAACTGAACTCCCATGGTAAACTGAACTTCCATGGTAAACTGGACTTCCATGATAAACTGAACTCCCATAGTAAACCGGACTTCCATGGTAAACTGGACTCCCATGGTCAGGGGTCGGTAACCAAAATAACAAGAGAAGTCGCAATGCATTCCATAAAGAGCCGCATGCTGCTCTGGAGCCGCAGGTTGCTGACCCCTGGTCTAATGGAATCATGAGCATAGAACGTTGATATGCACTGGTGAATGCGCTTTCATAAAAACAGAACTCCATTGAGTAAGAACTTCGACACAAGAGCGAGTGGTGCGAACACATGGGCATCACGAACCAACTGGAAAATCAAATTGAATGTTTGGTTAGAGAAGAAAGTCACGCATTAGACTCTCTGGCAAAATATGTCCGTGCAGTGTTGTGTAAAAGGGACCAGTAATATATTCCATGAAAAAACTTAGAAATATCTGGCAAAAAATCAGTGCATACACGCTTGCTTAGCCTGACCCAGGCATGTCTGCTATCTAATAAGTTATACGAAGGAGTTGTCATTTTGTCTTGTTAAGGTGCTTTAGTTCAGCTTGTTGAGTGTGGAGCATTCTGACCATATTGTAATAGCGAAAAAAACCTGTGCATGGAATCTACAGCACAAAAATGTGTTCTGAATAGTATGACTTCTCTGCTCGAGTTTCCTGTTATGCAAGTCATTACTATGTACCTTGCTTCTGATTGATGAAAAATAAAAGCTATTATAAAGAGTGTTTTAAAAAAAAAATGAACCGATTTAAAATCGCTATATGTCTGCAAGCACGAACCGCCCATAAATGAAACTCTTACCACTTGAGAGGACGGGGCATAGAGTTTCAAGTGATTACCGCTCGATGCCTCTCCCAGCGCACAAACAGCCCCTAGCCTCAGTCATTCGCAAGACGGTGACCCCACCGCAACACAAGGGGCGTTTTGCGTTCTGGAGTTCAGCAAGACTGAATCCGTAATTGCGGTACAACGTGCATTTCAACGGCGTTTTGGCATTGATCCGCCAATGTCAAAGAGCATTCATCGTTGGTACCGACAATTTGAGGAAGCGGGCTGCTGTTTATGTAAGGGGAAGAGCACAGGGCCACCACGCACCTCAAGAGGAAAAACGTGAGAAGAGAGGCGTTTGAGACGAATTCAACTATCGTCTCGATAGTGGAGGGTGCATAGAGCATTTATAAAACGGTTAGTGAAACTTGATAACTTATTAAACCGTTTGTAACTTTTTGTGTAATTGTAACATGTTGCCATCGTGAGATATACTGCTTTGAAATTGGGTCCATCTTTTTAAACCACACTGTATATACAGCGTGCTTTAAAAAAATGTTAACACTTGCATGGGACTATCGTTTTTAATGGAAAAAAAAAACGGATAATACACTGTAACGTGATAACAAATGTATGTTAATAGCTTCAAAAAGTAAAAGAGTCTCCACCTGTTCGCCATAATTGTCGACACATGCCTGGAATCTTCTCCAGCTGGTCTCCAGAGCCCGGAGGCACATTTCTTGTAGTATTGTTCCAAATTCTCAGAAATCTTTAAAAAAATGTTGAAGCACCCTGTACGTAATATCCTCTAAATTGATTATCAAGAGCTCCCTATAGTCGAAGTCCTTCCGCCAATAATGGCGTGAGCAAGCAATTGCAGGACTGCACCTTTGCGTTTAATATATAGGAAAGGGGGTTCATTGCCATCGCTATGTAACAATTTTTGTTCCTGGGTAGTAAGGATTTTTTCCGAATTGCTTATGACTAAAAAGTATAGAAAATGGCAATTATGAGGAAGAGACAGGTACTTGTTACCATTATGGAGCAGCACGGCTTTGAGACTCCTAGATGAGCTGTCAATGAAGAGGCGCCACTCATTCTGGTTACAGGCGATTCCGATTGCCTCGAACAGACTGGTCACATTGTGGCAGAAGCAGAGCCCATCTTGACAGGTGAAGAAGCTGCAAAAAGGTTGGTGACGCTTCCTCTGATCTGCGACTTGCACACTTTCATCCAACAAGTTCCACTGCTTGAGCCTAGACGTCAAAAACTTGGCATTGAACTTACTGAGACCAAGATCTCTGATCAAGTCGTTGAGGTTTTTTTGGTTGGGGTAGTATGGGTTTTTCTCCTCAGCTTCACCTCTGAAATTGTCATCTGGATCTACAACGTCTTCCTCGCTCTCCAACTTGCTCTCTTCTAAAGACGGCTGCTCTCTCTCCGGAGGAGTGAGTACGGGGAGCTCATGGCAGTGTGGCACTGCGGCGATGGATGAAGAAAGGTCCGGATACATGATAGCAGGTGCATTCTTGCCAGTCCGACGTTTGTAAGGGTCCACCATGCAGAAGTAGCAGTTGCTTGAGTGGTCAGTGGGTTTCCACAAAATTATTGGGATAGCGAACTTCATGGCTCTCTTTTTCCCTCTGTACCAGCCTACACAAATATATTTATTTCACCCATGACTAATGTGTAAGAGATTCTCGCAACATTTTTTCATATATGATATATTTTTTAAATAACATTTTAAATTGTAAAACATTTTAAAATTAAAAACTTTTACAATTTTAACAATTTTTCTAACATAAAATTCCGAGCAACAATTGTCCATCTTACCTTCCAGGGTGTTTTTTGCATTGCTCGCAGGTGAAATGAGGTGCCCAGGGTTTGTCTTGATCCCCGACAGGCATGCCGAAATATGCCTTGTAGGCCTCACACATCTTAGCAGATGCTTCCACAGAGTACTGTTTCGCTCTTGTCTTGATAAATTGGCCGCAGACATAGCAAAATGCGTCTGTCGGATGCTTGCAGCCTCTTAATGCCATCTCAGAAAAATGCAGATATGTATCTACTTAGGCAGCTGAAACTAAACTGAGTTGGTGGACTTAAGGCAATTCGGAAATAACACTTACTACCCAGGAACAAAAAATACATACAAATGTGTTACACAGTTTTATATATCCAATCAACAGGTCCGTTGCAATTATGCTTTTTCTAAGAGGGCATTAATTGATTCCATGCATTCGGTGGTGGTGCTGTGCTCGCTATCAAGGTCCCACCCATGCCGTCATATTTACATGGTATTTAATATGGACTAAAGTAATTCACAATGTATTGACAGTGGACACACACCTGACAAAACATCATTAGGCGATGATGCTGTCACTTCTCCAGGTAGTCTCCAGCATGATCGATGCACTTCTCTGTTTGCGACTACAACTTTAGAGCGAGTGTCATAGTGCAGCTGCAGCTTTGCACATGGTAACCAACGTCACACTCTCAGTCGCGTCACAGATTTGCATCCTCATCAGCCCACTTTTGTCTCTAAATTCGTATATCCTAGTCACAAAATGTTCGTACAACAATCATTCTATTCGCTAGGAGAGAAATACGTTCAGGGCTAAGTGCCAATGTCGATGTCTGCTAGCCAGGGAGAGGCCTTCAGGAGAGAGTTCGTTCGTGTAGTTTTGCGACTCCTCCATTGAAGAAGGAATGCAGACTATCGAGTGGTTTACGATACAATCCACAGTTTGGAATGCATGGCCACAACAGCACCACTGTGGCCTGTCTTTAATTTTGCATTGATCATAGTTAACATTAATGGATGTATGTCGCAGCCTTTCCTATACACAGGGGGTGATAGCCGGAATAGAATGCACGATAGACAAAGCCAAATCATATAATTACTTACTTACTTTGTTTAGCATTTGTTTAAAGTTTGTTAACATCATAACTTGACATTATACCAGTGACATCACAATCTATAACTTCCAAGGTGCCGCTGATGACACTAACCCATGACAAACCATGCAACATTTTCAAATGGAACGTCATCGATTATTACACAATTATTACACACTTGATGCAATACAACTCTTGCTGCCGCCTGATGATGCTAGTTGTAATTACTGGCGAAACGTCGTACTCGGATTCTAAATGCTGTGGGTTTACTCTTCCAAAACACCAGTGCACTGTTCCAAAGATCACTGTTACATTGCTTTTATGGCTTTATTTTGGTGATTTCGAAAAGTTGTTTTGGTTTGGCCATGTTTTTGTTGTAGCACGGAGTTAGAATGATTGCTTTAATCTAAGTTGTCTTGTGGTTGTTTGACTTGCATCCCACTGGGATTTTTGCACACAGCGTTGGTGTACAGTGCTTTTTCTGGAAGATTTTTGCTGTTTTTTCCCTGGATTTTCTGTTTGCGCAGTCACTTTAAGATGTTTTCTTGTTCATGTTTTTCTGTTTTTTATTTGTTGCGGTTGCACCCGATTCAAGAGCCGAATGGCTCAAAGGGCTATATCAAATAAATGAAACTGAAACTGAAAAACTGAAATTGACATGTTCTGTTTACGTGACAAATCTTACTAATTGGCTGTCAGGTGGTGGAGGGTTTAACGAGACATTTACACGATCTAATCCAAAAAGAACCTCTATTAGGGAATATATAAACAGCGATCCAATAATTCCCTACTGCATTACATCTAGCGGGACCCTCCTGAAAGAAAGTCATGAGACTCGTTGAGGCTTTACTTGGGTAAGCCAGAGTAATAATAACAATTATATTATAACCACAATTACTGACAGTTCTTTTATGGACTGAGGCCCACCAGGGTTAAACGTTGAGCATTCCAGAAGACTCGATCAACATCAGATGTGATCTTCAATCCAAAGGTTAGCACTCGTGATTTTCCAAGAATTCCCTATTTGTTGTTTCTGCTTTTCTCTTAATGCTTTGATGTTGACCATTCCTTTATGTCATCCATCCACTTTCTTTTGTATCGTCTACCTTTTGCTTTTGCAGCACATATTATTCATTTGATTCTATTCAGGATATCTTCCCCACTGCAACCTCTCAGCACTTGTCCTGCCAGTGCCATTTTATGAAATGTCACGATTCAAGGTCACAATTAAATTCAAGAATGCCTTATATATTTATATATAAACATTGTGGTGAATGTAGTGGCCACTGGTGGCTGTTGGGGTCATGTTAACTCATTATATTAAAACAAACAAATCTATAAAACAAAGTAACCCATTATTAAACACAAAATATTTAATATATGCATTATGAACATAATAAATTGATGAATCGATGCATCATTAATACCTCTACACTTAAGTCATTTGCCTCACACAATAATGGCCAGTCTGCAATGAGAGTCCCCAACTATAACTTGTCAATTGGCCCCAAATCAATTCCTTCAATCTTTGCACAATGTAGTTATCGCTGCAATTCTTGGCCCGCTGCACCTATCGGCAATATCTCCTTCACTCTCCTTGAATCTCTTGACCCAATTCCTGCCATTACTTCTACACCTGTGGGTGTCCCTGCCCCTGCCCAGTAGTGGCTGGGTCGCTTGACACACACAGAGAGAAGGAATATTGCAAGCGGTGTAAGATTGTAAGATTATAAGTGGTGGCTGGTGGCTTGACACACAGAGAGAGGAGGAAGACTGCAAGGGTGCATTGATGTTGCGTGCATTCTGAAGGAGGGTGGGGGGGGGGCGAGAGGAACATGCAGCTGGGAAATTCTGTATAGCAAGTAATTTTTATTGTGCAAAATTGTAACAATTTTCCTTGCACGGTGGCTGGTTATTAAATGTTTTATTTGAAGATTTCTTCACAAGCATTTCTTAACCCAGCACAGATATTGTAAAAATGGAAAAACATAAGTTGCTTTGACCTTTAAAACACAGTGAGATAATAGTAATTGCAAAAAAGCCATCTCAGTACAGACAAAAAGGAATGCTATTTTCCGATTGATACTACTTTTTTTTAAGACAATTCTGTAAATCAACAATGTGGAGTAATGAAATGAATGATTTGGCGATTTCTTGACTGCAGGAATTACTCTTTGTAATGAAATACACTCATACACTCAAACAACTCTGGTATCAATAACGTTCTTTTCAAAGTATCACATATTATATGACATTAATACAACAATTCCCACATATAAGCAAAGACCAAACAAAATATATCCAATTATAACAATATGAACAAAATATCCAAGTTATAAGCATTGTATGAATCACCTTGCTCAATTGAAGACCGGACACAGGTGGAATGCTTCATTATTCTGGCGGAAAGTCACGGTAGTCAAATTGTCAATGTTGTGGATTTACTCTCCAACACACCGGTGGGCTGAAGTAGTCACTAATTAGCGCGTTGTTTACGTGACAACCCTTAATGGCTGTGTCGGGTGGTGGAGGATTACAACACATTTATACTTACGCGATCTAACCCAGAAACCTTTATTATGAAAAATATTGGTCGCAAAAGCCTACGTGTTCAACTGACGTTATATTCATCTTCATTTTGATATTAACTTTAAGAACGGATGACAGTTTACCATCAAAAGCAGGGAATTGAGCATATGGAAACGGCATACTTAGTCCACTGCCGGATGTGGGTCGTGGGTGTTTTGTGACAATAATTCACCACGCTGATCAGTGTCAGACAGTGAAGGGTGGAGCCAAAGACTGGTGCAAAAGGTCACCACTGATATTGGCCCTGGATGGGAAATCGAATCCAAATTTCCCACAGTATTAAACTTTTTTTTATGACGGAATGCTAAAAAGACAACACTTACCACAAACTCGTTTATTTACAACTGCTTTTTGTGTTTAGTTTGTTCTTCCCCCGCACCTTCAATAAGTACCGTTGACTTTGTACGGTGCGAAAGAAGTTCAACATACATACGGAACTCAACAGGAAAATAACATATTCTTGGTTCTTTCGGTAAAGTCACGTAGAAGGGAAACAATAAAATAATAAAAATATAAAACAATAAAATTCTCACGACGTTTCGACTCCAACACAAGCAATCATCATAAGGTGTGAAAACCACAGCAAGAAAATTTGAAAAAAGTGGCTTTTTTTAACGTTAGCACCACGGAGAGCGATTTGGCAGTTATTATTTTTAATTTGTATTATTTTATTGTTTCCCTTCTACGTGACTTTACCAAAAGAACCAATAATATGAATCCCTGCAGTTACGAAAGCTTTAAATCAAAATTTAACCGCCTCTACGGGGAGGGTTTCCACATAGCTTTGAGATCCTTCAACAAACTCCCAGGATAAGAAGGCTCAGCTGATTGAGTCTCTCACCTTTCTGAAGAGATGCCGCGACTCTGGGGTAATACCAATCGCATTTACACTGACCTCTGCTGCGGTAACTTTTCTAATGCGAAACGAATTCTTTCCAGAACTAGCTTAGCTCTTATCTCAGAGAAAATCATACTTATACGCACCGAACTAGATCAGTTAGACAAGACACTCTACGTAGTGCTAACGTTAAAAAACTCCACTTTTTTCAAATTTTCTTGCTGTGGTTTTCACACCTGATGATGATTGCTTGTGTTGCAGTCGAAACGTCGTGAGAATTTTATTGTTTTATATTTTTATTATTTTATTGTTTCCCTTCTACGTGACTTACCGAAAAAATCAAGAATATGAATCCCTGCAGTCACGAAAGCTTTAAAGGAAAAGAACAGTTTAAAGCAAAAATGTTGCAGCTGTTGATTTTAAAAGTTTTCTCATCTCACTCGTAGATAAAGGCTCCCTTATCTCTCTCTCGCCGTATAGCGAAATGGGAAATCGCACGGTGGTAGCAGCTGGATTTTTTTACTCAGGTCCTCCACGATTCTCTTCCAGATAGGTACAATGGGCAACTTTTTTGCATCGTGTTCCTGGAAAGGCTCTTTAGCCTTTTTTGAGATGGAAGAAGAAGCGTCTGTTCACGCACGCCATCACCGCTCCGATAGTTGTCACTGAACGCGCGCGCGTGTCCAAGCTGCTACGCAGCTCTGCCAAGTCTTTTTGCACTCACTCGAAGTAACTGTGGCCAACCTGAAACGCTGCCAACTGTCGCCGTTGCCAACTCGCTTTCCGAACAGAAAACTTGCACCTTTGCTTTCGTATGTTCCGTGTGTAAATATTCAATGTATTTTTTTACTTGTGTTGTGCATTAGAACTACTCGAAGACAAGGAATACTATAAGGGCTGTAGTAATTTATTGAACCACTATCACACTCGACACTCTAAGCTTACACCAGTGGTAGGTGCTCTCTTTCTCGGTCCTTACCCCAGACACTGAACACCATTTGGGTCCTGCCCTCGGCTGTCCTTTGGGGCTCTCTCACTCGTCTGCCAGAGCGGGGGTTCAGCCAACACCGCTCCGCGATGAGGAGAGATTCCCTGTAGCCGATCCTTACCCCGGCTCCCCACAACGACCACTCCTCCGTCACGGAGTCCCCCTTAAGAACCTCTCGGGCGGCTCCTCGCCCCAGCTCGGACCCGCCTTTGTTCCCGAAGGTACCTCTTACATCACCCGTGACATGATGTCATCCTTGATTATCAACCCGCTCGCACCTCCTTCTGTTCGCCCCCTCATGGTTGCTTACAATACTCCTCTACACTTGTGAGGGAAACTTAACGCTGCATCTGAGGAACGTGCTCCTCGTGATTGCAAATGTCATGGGATTCCACGGCTCTAGGAAACCCGTCTCCTCCGGGCTTTACAAATCGATGAGTAATCTGAAGCAATAAATTGTTCAAAATAGAACGAAAATGCACCGCGTGGTACTGCTGCTGCTGTCCGTGGTGCTGCTGTCCGTGGTGCTGCTGTCCATGGTGCTGCTGTCCGTGATGCTGCTGTCCGTGGTGCTGCTGTCCGTGGTACTGCACTTCGTGGTGCTGCTGTCCGTGGAACTTCTCTTCGTGGTGCTGCTGTCCGTGGTGCTGTTGTCCATGGTGCTGCTGTCCATGGTGCTGCTGTCCGTGATGCTGCTGTCCGTGGTGCTGCTGTCCGTGGTGCTGCTGTCCGTGAAACTTCTCTTCGTGGTGCTGCTGTCCGTGATGCTGCTGTCCGTGGAACTTCTCTCCGTGGTGCTGCTGTCCGTGATGCTGCTGTCCGTGGAACTTCTGTCCGTGGTGCTGCTGTCCATGGTGCTGCTGTCCATGGTGCTGCTGTCCGTGGTACTGCACTCCGTGGTGCTGCTGTCTGGGGTACTATTGTCCGTGGTAATGCTGTCTGTGGTACTGCTATCCAAGGTGCTGCTGTCCGTGGTATTGCTGCTGCTGTCCATCTCAGTGCGCAGCCTCCTGTCTCTCTCCCTTTCCCATGTGTGTTGTCAGCTGGGTCTTTCGTCAAGTTGGCTGCTTTATTCACAGACTTTACTTTAAAAAAAAATTCTGGAAAAACGAAGCGCGTATTCTCCCAAGTTTGTCTTTTGCTGAACACACAAAATGCATCGGCTCCACGTATTCGTTGTCACATTGTGCGGTAGTAATACTCCGATTTACGTCTCTTCGCAAATACGTCGTCACTTTATTATTAATACCACTACGTGATTTGCGTTGCCTCAACCCATGCTTACGTCGCCGACAGCATCCATCCGTCCTTTCGTATATCCGTCTCCTCTCAGCCTTTACCTCCACCCACCCTACAAATCGCTTTGGTTTTCGTCGTTTCAATATTCGTCATCCCACATTTCAGGAACGCATCCCCGACACAATATCTGACATTTCACTCCACATGCTGGGAGCCTCTTCGGGAAATGAAGAGCTGAAGAAGCTCCCAGCACCATGGAGCGAAACATCTTATGTAATCTTTTCGTTTAAACAACACGCGGTACAAACCGAAAGCACATCAGAGAGCTGTGCAACATCGCTGCAAAAAAGCCGACAACAGTGGTACACAATCATACTGGGTTTTTTTTGCTGAACAATATCAAACGCTGCCATCTGTACTGGGGGGAAAAATGGTTGAATGCGCAAAGCAGCGACGTGAAGTTGGACATCTTTGAGAGTGTGAATGAACCCACAAGGCAGCTCCGGTGGTATCTTCGTCCCTGCTCACTGAGGCGACAGAGCGTAGGGACGTGTGGAAGGATTATCGGTGATCGCGCCACAAGCATGGGCATGTTTTTTTTGGCATTCGAGCGACAACATGTTTCCTCCAACAAAGCTACTATTTTGCTGGATTTTGCGTTGGCAATAAAATACCCCCCCCCGCCCCCCCCCCCCACAAAAAAATGTGCTATGTATTTTACACCATGACTTCAAAGACGAGGTTGAGATACCGCACGTAGCGGCGTATAAAATGTAGCGGTGGGAGCCACTTGTCTTACTTTGGCTTGTAGTCCATTTAATTCCGATTCCTTCACAGTCGCTACCGTCACAGGTATGTACGACCGGTTTCTCCTCGTAATAAAACTCTGCCACGGCTGCGCTGAAAACGTTGAAAACAGACCGAACTTCTCATTCCGTTGGCCACATAAACGAATCAAGAACTTACTCTTGCTGCATTTCTTATGTGTTCACATATGGCACAATTATACAAAGCTGGGGGAATGGAGGCAATGTAAGTTGTTTCATGTATCTGTCATGCCATAAAAGGAGCACTATTCACGTCTTATTTTTTTAATATCCCTCAAGCAAGGATGTAATGCAAGAAAGAAATTTTTTTTACGAATTGTTTTTTGACGTAGCAGTAAATATGGCAGATAGGCTGAATGTGAGTGGCAAGCAATTCATCACGGCGAGCAATTACCTCTTCTTGTGAGCCTCCGGTAGTAGTTCCCCTTGTTCAAAGGATTCACTGTCTTGTCGTGCTCTCTGAATGCTAATTCCTGTCAACCTAGATCAGTTGTTGCATCTCCCAACGCATTTTAGGACAGCCCTGTCCACTCCTCGCAGTTTTCATTGTTTTCATACTATGATTTGTGCACCTTCATCGAGAACACTTTCGATGCAAATTCGCCCCAAGTAGTTTCAATTTCACATGGGGCATTGATGATTCTTCTGTATGCCAACCGGCCGAGACACAAAAACCGGTTGGACTGGGCACTTTGCTGTCGTGGGTGGTAAATCGTGTTTCTTCAAAGGCTGAAATAAAGTGCCTGGGATAGAATCAAACATTGCTCGTGTCATGATAGTCACAAGTCATATATGACTACACTTTGAATGGTTTTCAAAAAAAAAACATCAAACCAAGGATGGAAAATCCAGTCTTGAGAGTGTCCGTGTTTTTCATTGCACAACCCGCATATTAATTTTCTTTTCATGATGAACTATTTCCTCAGGAACACGTCCTGTGTCTCGGTTAATGTTGACAATTCAGATTTGTGTGATTAATGTAGTTTTTGGCGCATTGCAAATTATACTTAAGAATTTACAAATGGAAATTCAAATGACAGTAATGAGCTGCATTACTCCCAAACTTTAAGCCATGTGTTCTCTCTTGATTAATATCAAACCATATCCTGTTTGATTTGTACTAGGTGCCTCTGTGGATGTGTAAGCTTTGGCTTTAACATGGCTATTTCTGTGACCAGTCACAAGCTAATCACTCAGCTATTTCAATGCTAAATTCTCCTGTTTTATATGTAAACCCCTTTGTCAAGGTACCTCACTTCTCTAAACCAGCTTAAAAAGACGCTACGAATCTTAACAACGTTCATTGAAGCGCTGTCGTCCCGACGGGTCTGTTCCTTTCACCTGAAGAAGGCCGCTTGTGTTGTGGCCGAAACGTCGTGAGAATTTTATTGTGTTATTTTATTTTATTAATTTATTATTTTATTCTCATTCTACGTGACTTTACCGAAAGAACCAAAGAAAATCAGAAACTTGTTTTCATTTTATATGGTTAAAACAATCATTTTTTTCTTGTCCACGATTTTCAGCTACCTCAAATAAGCCATTGATATTACATATAATTTTCGGTAAAGTGTGTGTTTTTCATCAAATGCCAGTTTTTCTGCAATTGGTTGCAGAGTCAAGGTCTCTTATGGCACGCCAACCAACAGTACCCCACGTGACACGACCACTGCTCTACAAAGCCACCTTACACAGCCTTTTCTATTCACAAATAGATCCTGTGGAAAATGTCCATGCCAAGCTCTATATGTAATCATTAGCATCCAGCCAGGTGGCTCAGCGGGAGAGAGAGCGCATAATCATCGGAAGGTTGTGAGCTGAAATCGTGGTCGGGAGTTAACTCAGTCCATCAAACCTCCAGGGTCAATAAATGTGTACAGTACTACTTTGTAGGTAAGTCAACAATGGTTTTCCTATGGATATACTCTCCCCCTATCATAGGAATGAGGAATTTTAACCACTCAGGGCTGCAAACAGGAGATCGGCAATAAGTAATTTAGACTTTTTAATTAACAATATCAGATTCCCATCTACTATCTTGTTTTTAATGTCTGAGATTTCTAATGCGTTGCTATTGCTCACTCTGAAGAATGCCCTCACTATTTACAGCCATGTCTTTCTTGGTGAGCCCCTATGTGTCTGCCCTTTTGGCATTAGTTCAACAACTCAAGATCATGTAATGAACTCTGGCCAGTGCCATTGATGCCACCATAATTAATCGTCGCTTCCTTTCTTCCACTAGAATCCCATAGCTGTTGTAAAGTCCACACGTGACCTTAAAGGCTTCCTCTAACAGTCTGTCACCATACTGCCTGGTACAGTATTAGGTTGCTAATCTCATCGCTGGGTCGTCAAAATTATACTTACCTGGCCTCCTCCATCGTGCACACGTGTCCACCCATCGCAATTTATAAACACATCAAACAACATAACCATATGCATCATCAATACTGTTTATAACAAACATGTACAGCCCATAATATATAAACAGATACATATACAGCCTATCTTGTATACTTATATTTTTGTTATAAGGCAGTGTTAATGACTAAATGTGGCGAGAATGTTTGTGTTTGTAGCCATTTTCAATATTTTTTGTGAGAATTACTACTATAATAGCCCAGAAATGTGTGTAACGCGCGTGACGTCACTCCACATGCCGCACCCCCCCCCCCCCCCGTCATTAATAAATAAAAAATCATCAGCGGGTGGATTTTTACACTCACGCGGAAGAAGGTCGAGCGGAAAGATTTTTTTTCGCAAAGTCGCTTCAAATATGATGTTTCTTTACAGAAAGTCAAAAATAAATATACGCATCACAGTACTAAATCCGTACGTGACGTCACTGCAAAAGAGACCCCTCCTCATTAATAATCATGAGCGGGTGGATTTTTACACTCCCGCAGGTCGATCGGAAATTTAAAAAAATTCGCTTTATATTTGACGTTTCTTTATTGAAATGTAATCAAAGCAATATTTCTACGCAGCAACAAAGTGTATTTGGTGTCTTTATTTATTTCTTCAGCACTTGAAACAAAAGCTACGTAAATTTTTTGCTTCTAAATTATCATAAAAGTAGCCGATAACAGTTAATCTGAAATATTCAATCAAAAATAATGACCCGCTCATGATTATTAATGAGGGGTTGGTGCCGCGGTCCACATAAATGACGTCATAAAGCCATGATTATACGCCGTGAAGGACTGAAATCCTGCAGCGCCCGCAAGGTCCCCCTGCTCAAGAAAGCACACATACATGCCCGTCTGAAGTTTGCCAATGAACATCTGAATGATTCAGAGGACAACTTAGTGAAAGTGTTGTGGTCAGATGAGACCAAAATGGAGCTCTTTGGCATCAACTCAACTCGCCGTGTTTGGAGGAGGAATGCTGCCTATGACCCCAAGAACACCATCCCCACCGTCAAACATGGAGGTGGAAACATTATGCTTTGGGGGTGTTTTTTTCTGCTAAGGGGACAGGACAACTTCACCGCATCAAAGGGACGATGGACGGGGCCATGTACCGTCAAATCTTGGGTGAGAACCTCCTTCCCTCAGCCAGGGCATTGAAAATGGGTCGTGGATGGGTATTCCAGCATGACAATGACCCAAAACACACGGCCAAGGCAACAAAGGAGTGGCTCAAGAAGAAGCACATTAAGGTCCTGGAGTGGCCTAGCCAGTCTCCAGACCTTAATCCCATAGAAAATCTGTGGAGGGAGCTGAAGGTTCGAGTTGCCAAACGTCAGCCTCGAAACCTCAATGACTTGGAGAAGATCTGCAAAGAGGAGTGGGACAAAATCCCTCCTGAGATGTGTGCAAACCTGGTGGCCAACTACAAGAAACGTCTGACCTCTGTGATTGCCAACAAGGGTTTTGCCACCAAGTATTAAGTCATGTTTTGCAGAGGGGTCAAATACTTATTTCCCTCATTAAAATGAAAATCACTTTATAATGTTTTTAACATGAGTTTTTCTGGATTTTTTTGTTGTTATTCTGTCTCTCACTGTTCAAATAAACCTACCATTAAAATTATAGACTAATCATTTCTTTGTCAGTGGGCAAATGTACAAAATCAGCAGGGGATCAAATATTTTTTTCCCTCACTGTAACTCGTAATTTTTTTTTTAATTCATGAAAAAGTAAATATATTACTCTATCGCTGTCTGTAAATGATGTACGAGTTATATCCCCTATTGATATTCCACACAAAACCCACGTTTGTCACAATGCCAGAGGAGCCATGAACTAAACCAATACCAACACAACCGCCATTCACCACGAAGTGATGGTGACGTCACCACGGCGCCTGTGCTAAAGCCAGGTGCACTTTTAGGCCACGTGAAGTGCCGAGAGCTCGCCGACAGGTCTCGGGACAGACCCAGGTGCCATGGGTTAGCTGACTGCGATGACTGGTAGATGCACCAGCTGTACCCTCTACTGTGCGAACTTGCTGCATTTAAACCGCACGGCGCTCCGCTCGTTGTGAGCGTCGCTCTTCTACCCTCCGTTGTTGCTGGAGGGTGATTGCCTCCAATTGCACAAGAAGATCGTAACATTACTCATTCTGTTTAGTGTTAAACATTTGTTAAAAGTTTTTTTTTCTAACAATCACTTTGGTGGCCCCTTCCTTTGAATTGCTGCCCTCCCCACCATTTAAACAAGGTCACGCTATGAGGTTGCATAACAAACTGATGTTTCTCTTTGTTTTTTTCGGTAAAGTCACGTATAAATAAGAAATAATAAAATAACATAATAGCGTACGACGTTTCGGTTGCAACACAAGCAGCCATCATCAGGTACAGAAGAGCTAAATTTACGAGAGAGGGGAAACACATAACCTCAGATGTATGTACAGACACCCAAGTAGGGGGAACTAACACAGATACAACAGGGGACACAGAGAGAGAAGCATACCAGACAAACAGGGTTTAGCAAAATTTGGAAGCCATATAAAGCAACACAGACGGTCGGTCAAAACACAATTAACGCATAGTCCGGTTGATCACGCTATTTCAAAGATTGCTAAATTGCAAGTTAAGTATGAAACTCAAAATACAGACCGCACACACACACACAGACATCCAAGTAGGGCGAACCAGCACAGAGACAAGCACACAGTGAAGTCGCCTTAAATAGGCAGAGAAGGTAAGGCTGAGAGACAATGGGACAAATTAGCATGAGGTATGCATGGAGCAAAGTGGGGCACGGCAGCACCCACTCGGAAACACCAAGGCCCACACACAGGCAGAGATAGCACAGAGACACAAATCCAAGCCAAGACACAAAGGCAGATACACAAGCAGAGACAACACAAAGACACAGACCTCATACCTCCCCGTAGAGGTGGTTCAGACCTGATTTGAAGCTTTCGTGACTGCAGGAATTATTCTTTGTTTTTTTCGGTAAAGTCACGTATGCTTATAGGAATAGGTTTTACCCTTTTAACTGGCACAGAAACTGACACCTTTATTCAAGGCATCATGTTTGCAAAAACCACAACACAAGCAGTCAGAATGCAAACAAAAAAGACAACTCTGATAATATGCACTGTCCTTGAATTTGATTGGTCCACACCCAAGACAGCTTTTCTTAGAGCCTAGTCTCCATTGGTGTTGGACCAGAAGACGCCAAAAGGCGTACAACTCAAAAACAGCGCACCATCAGAGTATTGAGGGCTCGGGGTGAGCATTTACATTATGAGACCTCCTTTGCCAGAAACAAGATATAGGAATAGGTTTTACCCTTTTAACTGGCACAGAAACTGACACCTTTATTCAAGGCATCATGTTTGCAAAAACCACAACACAAGCAGTCAGAATGCAAACAAAAAAGACAACTCTGATAATATGCACTGTCCTTGAATTTGATTGGTCCACACCCGAGACAGCTTTTCTTAGAGCCTAGTCTCCATTGGTGTTGGACCAGAAGACGCCAAAAGGCGTACAACTCAAAAACAGCGCACCATCAGAGTATTGAGGGCTCGGCGTGAGCATTTACATTATGAGACCTCCTTTGCCAGAAACAAGATATAGGAATAGGTTTTACCCTTTTAACTGGCACAGAAACTGACACCTTTATTCAAGGCATCATGTTTGCAAAAACCACAACACAAGCAGTCAGAATGCAAACAAAAAAGACAACTCTGATAATATGCACTGTCCTTGAATTTGATTGGTCCACACCCGAGACAGCTTTTCTTAGAGCCTAGTCTCCATTGGTGTTGGACCAGAAGACGCCAAAAGGCGTACAACTCAAAAACAGCGCACCATCAGAGTAATGAGGGCTCGGGGTGAGCATTTATATTATGAGACCTCCTTTGCCAGAAACAAGATATAGGAATAGGTTTTACCCTTTTAACTGGCACAGAAACTGACACCTTTATTCAAGGCATCATGTTTGCAAAAACCACAACACAAGCAGTCAGAATGCAAACAAAAAAGACAACTCTGATAATATGCACTGTCCTTGAATTTGATTGGTCCACACCCGAGACAGCTTTTCTTAGAGCCTAGTCTCCATTGGTGTTGGACCAGAAGACGCCAAAAGGCGTACAACTCAAAAACAGCGCACCATCAGAGTATTGAGGGCTCGGGGTGAGCATTTACATTATGAGACCTCCTTTGCCAGAAACAAGATATAGTAATAGGTTTTACCCTTTTAACTGGCACAGAAACTGACACCTTTATTCAAGGCATCATGTTTGTTTCTGGCAAAGGAGGTCTCATAATGTAAATGCTCACCCCGAGCCCTCAATACTCTGATGGTGCGCTGTTTTTGAGTTGTACGCCTTTTGGCGTCTTCTGGTCCAACACCAATGGAGACTAGGCTCTAAGAAAAGCTGTCTCGGGTGTGGACCAATCAAATTCAAGGACAGTGCATATTATCAGAGTTGTCTTTTTTGTTTGCATTCTGACTGCTTGTGTTGTGGTTTTTGCAAACATGATGCCTTGAATAAAGGTGTCAGTTTCTGTGCCAGTTAAAAGGGTAAAACCTATTCCTATATCTTGTTTCTGGCAAAGGAGGTCTCATAATGTAAATGCTCACCCCGAGCCCTCAATACTCTGATGGTGCGCTGTTTTTGAGTTGTATGCCTTTTGGCGTCTTCTGGTCCAACACCAATGGAGACTAGGCTCTAAGAAAAGCTGTCTCGGGTGTGGACCAATCAAATTCAAGGACAGTGCATATTATCAGAGTTGTCTTTTTTGTTTGCATTCTGACTGCTTGTGTTGTGGTTTTTGCAAACATGATGCCTTGAATAAAGGTGTCAGTTTCTGTGCCAGTTAAAAGGGTAAAACCTATTCCTATATCTTGTTTCTGGCAAAGGAGGTCTCATAATGTAAATGCTCACGTATGCTTATTTGTTGTTCTGGTGGCACTTTGAATGTATTAACAATAGAAACAATTAATTAAGTGATGCTAAACAAAAGACACTTCACGATTATGAGCCTCTCATTCAATAACTCGTTGCTTTTTTATCCCAAGGCACTGTGTTCACTGTGACCATGTGTAGTGACATCGCGGGATGTCAACGTGCAGTACCGACCAACGACATTGCGGACACCACAATGGTGTGGGTGTAGTACCGGCCCTAGAGGGGCTCGGGGAGCGCTGATTGATGGTGCTAGATGGCACCACGCTTTGCGTGCAGTGCCAACCCTACTGGACAGGGTGTGGGAGTGCCAGCTGTAGGAATGAGGTTACTCGAGGCCATGGCACTCTGGTTGACCCGGGAGGACACGTGACCAGTTAAGTCTACAAAGGGGCCCCCAGAGGGGGCTAGGGGTGGTCACGTGACTGGGACCCAGATTATTCCCGAGGATTCTGGAAGGTGTTCGTGGCCAAGGGCGGAGCCAGCAATGCCGCAGAGAATATAAGCTGGGTCACGAGAGGGACCGGGGTTGTTGTTCATCCTGGAAGAAACCCTTCGTCTGCGTTCTTCGTTCAATGAGTCTCCAATACGTGGACCTGGACCCAAGCTGTTGGTCCCGGTCCATAGTAGCAGTTACGTTGTAACTAGTGTAGTTAGCCTGGTGGTCACCACCATAGGTTGTTATTCTGTTAAGGGGAAGTTACCCCGTGTGTTGGAGTTTAATAAATGTGTTGCCTCAAAGTCTACGGCTGCGACTCGGTTAAACCCATTACACATGTAATAAAAAAATGCTAAGTGAGCTGCCAAATTTTAATCTATACACTTTATGATAACCTGTATTTGGTGCCAGTAATTGACTTATGGCATTCATACAACAGTCACTTCACCTGTTGAATTCTCATTAACATTCTCATATTACATTAATGAATCATATAAAATATAGTACGTAACATAATAATGTATTAATCAGATTCAATAAATTCAACACATTCATAAAACACTGACTTCCAACAGACAAGGTAGTTTCCCAATCCATTGAGCACATTACACCACACATCTCCTGTCTACAGCCCTAAGCAAGCAGTGGAGACTCCACAACCCTCTGGCTAGAATTTTCTAGAGATAAATCATTAATATTGGCTAGAAGAAAAACCAGGCACACTTTTCCCATGTGCCCTGTCCATCGTTGATCATTGAAAGCGTGCCATCATTGTATACCATGCCCACCACATTTCCATCTCTGCTCTCAACTTACATTGACCATCCCAGAAAGACCCCATACTCACTCTTTGCCCAATTTCATGCCTTAAAAAAATGGCATACTTTTTCCAACACACTAGACATGTACTGACGGCAGAAACACTTTTTCCACTCCTGGCGATCACCCTTTCAGTCTGATTTACTCTTCGTTTGCATCCTACATTACCTTCACATGTCTACAGAGTAATGAGGTTATTACTATGACTTTACTAACCCACACGGTTGTCTAAGTTTAATACTTTTTTTTACTTTCAACTTGTCCATTATTAGTAGTCGATTGTTCCTCCAGGTGTCGCTATTCATCGTCCCTAGCCAGGCCTCCTGGAACAGCATGGTCCACATCATCGAACGCGATGATCCGAGGGCAGCACCAGGTCGAGCGTAGGCATCTGCTGGGATTAACCCATGTATGGTCAGGTTCAGTGCTGGATTAAGCTAATGAGGGGCCTGTAGCATATGTTATAAAAGGGGCCCTAAATAAAAAAAAAATTAAAACACAAATTTTTTCACTTGCATAGTAATTGTATTTTTCTATTTGCGATACAGCCAGATAATATGACAAATCGCTAACCTTAAACACCCAGTCGTTCATAAAAGTTCAAGGCGGTATAGTACTATAATAAAAGAGCAAGTGCAGAATCACTAAACCGGAATTGATAGCTTCAAAGCATTTAGCGCGGGGCCCTTGAAAGTGCGGCCCCGTAGCATATGCTAGTTTTGCGACTAGGATAATCCAGCACTGGTCAGGTTTTGTTCCAAACATATTTTCGAGAATCGACCACGGGGCAAGGTGAGTCGGAACGTCTAATTGAGGACGCGTGAATAGGGATGGATGAATCATCCATTGGTCCATCCCTATTCGGTTTAGTCCTAATCGTGCGACATTCCTGTAACCTTCGGTATGTCTAGCCGCTGCTGTCGCTCAGCCCTTGCGAATTGTAGCCGAATGGAATGCATCACAACAAGTGGAATGATTAGCTATTTGCACCATTTTTCGTCTTTTTTCGCATGCCGTTTTTGGGGATTGCAACAGGTAAAACAGTTATGTCGAGATCTGATAGCCAGTGAACTGCTTCAGGAGTGGCCGCGTGGATTTGGTTCAGATCGCCCATCGAATTATCCGATTGGGCAGTCGTTCATGAGGCGTTGCACGGTCCGAGATGTCGCACCGTAGCCACACACTGGCCTCTCGTTAATGTGTTCACACCAGTGGCAGGGATCGTGACAAAACACTGGTTCTTTCAACATAGCACCATGTTAATAAAAAAAAAACTTGCCACAGATACTGAATTGCCTTTTTTACGCATATATATATCAAACATTATATCAATTCAGAATAAAAGGTTTTTTGGGGTTAGATTGCGTAAGTATAAATGTGTTGTAACCCTCCACCACCCGACACAGCCAGTAAGGTTTGTCACGTAAACAGAACGCGCCAGTTAGTTACTACTTCAGCCCACCGGTGTGTTGGAGAGTAAATCTACAACATTTACAATTTGAGTAGTACAACGTTTCGCTGGTAATGACATCCAGCATCATCGGGCGATTCGCCAGAACAGTGAAGCAATCCACCTGCTTCCGGTTTTCAATAGAGCAAGATGACGTCATCACTGTGAACCAAATCAGGTGCGGAGAGCAGAGGGGGGGGGGCGCTCTATTGTAATTATATAACAATGGATTGTTAATCACAGTTCATTAGCACGTGTTGGCTTTACAATTCATACAATTGTAAGGTATGTTACTTAATAATACGCTTCCAGGACGCACTAAGCCTGCAGCTGTCAGAGCAGTTCAAATTATTTGTATTTCTCTCAATTTCAATAGATTCTCGAATTAGCCTTGGTCAGCAATAATTCGTTTTACACGAGACTACAATAGCTGCAAACATGCAAATAAACATGGGAGAGATGCACGCTTCGAATCACGTGGAGAGACGAGAAGAGGAAATGAATTTGACTTGGGCAGGACACGTCGCAAGAAGGGATGAAGGCTGGTGGTCAAGCCTAACAATGCAACATCATGGAGCAACAGCCAAAGGATGGAACACCTGAGAGGCCATCCGCCATGGAGACGGAGTGATTAAATCAGCTTATGTGGAGGAACGAGACGGATTTTTTTTTACATTAGCGGACCGTGAGAGATGTGGGCGGATTGCTTGTGGATGCCTTCATCCAGAAGCGGATAATTCATGGCTGGCGATGATAGTAAATGTTTACTTATAACACAGTATTAACTCACGATCGAAGAGAGAGAGAGCGACTCAGAGGTAGTGATGATGAATATATAACACATGTATTTCAAAGTTCTAATGAACATAAATAACTATTATATTTACTGAACAGCAATGGTAAAATGTGTTTTCATTGTATCCTCATGCAAGACAATTTACAGTCTACAACTACGATGTTGTCTGTTTTTTCGTCAAAACCTATATTATAACGAGTCTTTTGCCCGTCCAAGGACGTGCAAGTGAAAAGCAGACCGCGACGTGATATTCATTGCATCAACTCGTTTCTAAGGCCGCAGTGACGCAGACTTATTCAATTTAAAAGTTATAATCCCTTGTTCATCGTGACGTCCTTTTTACTTCTATGTCTCAACAGCGTTACGGAGATCACGTGATGACGTGAGGGTTCTGCCTTTGTAGTGAGGGTTGTGAGTTGACGCCGAGGAGGGGGGGGGAGGCGCCTCGCCCCCCCCCCCCATGTGGAGTGACGTCATCCACTAATTAATATTAATGGTAGGGGTGTCCATTTGGAATAGGTCACCTCTTCATGATTATTAATGTGGGGGGCTGTTCGATGTGGAATGACGTCACCTGCTCATGATTATTAATGAGGGGGGGTGCTATATGTGGAGTGACGTCACCAACTCATGATTGTTAATGAGGGTGGGTCAATGTGGAGGACGTCACCTGTTCATGAGTATTAATGAGGGGGGCTGGCCGACGTGGAGTGACGTCATGCGCGGGACACAGCCATTCTTGGCTCATTATAGTAGGTAATGTGTATGCTTGCTCATCCAGGAAAGCCTCACTGAGTCTCATTAATCTTTTTCAAGAGGGCCCTGCCAAATGTTTGCAATAAGGGGGTGATTATTTGCTTCATATATTCAAATTGAGTAATTTGTGGATAAAAACATGTTTTGGCAAATTTGGACCACGATGCTGGCACACAATGGCGTACCCTTGCGAATGACGTAATGGGATTTTTTTACTTCCACTCCGAAACAGGTGGCGTGCACTGTATTTTATGGTTAATGCACCCCGAGTATTAATCAGGGCAGCCACTGGAATCGAACCGTGAACCTCCTGTAAGAGGGGAAAACATCACTAATTAGCATGCTCACGAGATGTAGAATTCGCTGATTGCCGTGAGGCACAGGGGTTCTACAACGGAGAAAAAGTAATGACGTGATTGCATGTACTGAGTAAAAATTGGCAATGGTTGCATGTGGTGAAGAAGAAAAAACACATAAAGAGCCTTGACAACCACATTAAATATATTAGATAAGTGAACCCGCACCAGTTAAGTTACCAAGCTAAAAGCGAAACATGTGCTCCCTGTAACAGCAGCCTGCACTGATTAGCATAGTTGGAGTATAATTAAGCGAACCCCATGACCATCATGCATAAACCACAGCTGCCAGTCCCCGAACAGCTCTGGGTCCATCAGCTATGGCATTGGCTTGAATGGCAAAAGAGCAGCAGGTAGTCGGAATCGCTGGGTATGCATTCTTGATTTTACCGTTGCTGCGTACAACATGCAGGCTATGCCGGGCGAATCATACATTGCTGACCCCGATGAGTGATTTCGGAGAAATATATTGGCTATAATTGGGCTCCGTTATGTAAGGGGAAATAAGTAGAGGACTCCATCATTAAAATTGTGCATCCTTTCCTTCCATGCGTCGATACTACAGTAAGAATGGAGGAGTTAGATTCTCTCTGTTTCTCTCTGGTCATAATTAACTTAGTTTTAGTATCCAAGGGGACTTTATGCCTCTTGAATAATGAAATTTCAGGTTAAAAATCTATTATTTTGTACAAATATATGTTTTAACGTCTCAAAATAAACAAATTGATGAACCGTATATCAGCCCTATAAATAATTAGGTAATTGTATTTTTTTTAAAGTACAGAAATAACGTTTACCATATGATTTAAAATTAAAGATGCTCCGGAAAGTAAAATTGCATTGAAAACTTGTGTGCAGTGTCCTTAAAGTTATAGAAATCTGGTCCATTAGACAATAACACCCCTATCGGATTATACAAAGAACCCGCAACATTTGCTTTAAAATGCAGGCGTTGAAAGCGTGGCAAATTAAATCTGATTGTAATGTTCAAGAAGGACAAGATTAAACCCTAACAATGGAACAGAAAACAGCATTAAATTATTTTAGTTTTATTTAGAAATTTAACTAAATTCAACTCGAGATTTCAAAACAACACCGAAGAGAAGATTTAAGGAAAAAAACCCGTGACATACCTTGTTAGGGATAGCCGTAATGAGATATGAATCCTAAGGTGTCAACGATCAGCAAGTACTACCAGAACGGCTACATGATTAATTCCTCAATACAGAAGCCAAACACTTCAAGCCGCTTGTGGTCGGTATTTGTGTCTACAATGTAATTTAGAGTCGGAACCTTAGTCACGTAGAGTTTGTGTTTTATGCTTTCCTTGGGCGATGAACACCACTCAATCCGTGGAATCTATATATAAGCGAAATTTGTGGGTATGTGTGTCTGTTCGAAATGTTTCACATACTTCCCAACATGCTACAAACTTGAAATGTTGCATGTGGGTAGCTCCCACACTGTACACAATGTAAAAAGTATAAAAATATACTTTTGTATTTTGGGGGGTGGGTGGGGGGGGGGGCAATGACCATGAAGTGTGTGGCGTCAACCCGCAGCACTCTCCAACGCTGAGCTCTGACGTCATGACATTTTCGCAGCTGATGCTCTCTGCAATGTATAAGTGAACGCGACTATTTTCAGCTCGCCACATCATTCCCTTCCCGAGTTGCCAAAGAACCAGTCGTTGATTGAATAAACTTAAAACTAGGGCTAAACTACTAATTTCAGTGCGAAGAACGGGTACAACTGCTAGTATGATATATACCGAGGACAATTATTGAAAGTGGACGTGACCCAGACTGAAATATAAATTAAGCAAGCATGCATCAGCATTGCGTGCTTTTGATAGGTGAACTTGAGAATGAAAATAAGCATACTGCATTTCTTTAAAAAAATATATATGTAGTATACTGCTTGCTACGACCTAATCATCAAAAACCTGGGCATTTAAATCATGGAACAAATGGCAACAAATACACGCTGCAGGCATATAAAGATGCATGCTCAGAATTACACTGTGACAAAAACAGAAGAATGCGGATTTGAGAATGCTACAAATCAGAGGCTACATTGATGGTTAGGAAAAGTAAAAAGATCTTGGGCAGAACACGTCGTTAGAAGGGATGATTGGCAATCAACAACAATTTCGGTGGAATGGCAGCCAAAGGAGATAATCAACCAGATTGGATGGCCACTATAAATATGGCGCAATCAGGTCAGTTCATGAGCAGGAGCACAGAGCACGCTGTGATGTCACAGCTATAAGAGCACCCTGTGATGTCAGAGCTATCAGAGCACGCTGTGATGTCACAGCTTTCAGTGCACGCTGTGACGTTGCAGCACTCGGAGCACGCTGTGATGTCACAGCTGTCAGAGCACCCTGTGATGTCTAAGCTATCAGAGCACCCTGTGATGTCACAGATATTAGAGCACGCTGGGACGTCACAGCTATCAGAGCACGCTGGGATGTCACAGCTACCAGAGCACGCTGTGATGTCACAGCTATCAGAGCATCCTTTGATGTCACAGTGCACAGAGCTGTAATGTCATAGTGCACAGAACTGTGATATTACAGTGCACAGAGCTGTGATGTCACAATGCACAGGGCTGTGATGTCACAGTGCACAGAGCACAGAGCTGTCATGTCACAGTGCACAGAGCATGCTGAGATTCATCCCTGAAGCGTGGCCCTGTTTAAAGCGTGGCCTAGCGTGCAATCTGCTGTAGCTCTCGCCCCTTGTGTACACAACGGGACGAGTGCGACACCCATCACTTAATTGCTAAATATTCTATACAAAAATGTTGACTTGACCGTAAGAATTTAACAGAAGGGTTTAGCCTTCAGCCGCCCAGTGCTAGGAGACTGGGTTGTAGCAGCAGAGGACTTTGAAGGTTAGCAATGACAATGGGACGACCTCATCCAGCAGTGGATAAACGATGAGTAATGATGATCGTCGTTTTAATGACTTTAAGATTTATTCCCCCACGTCATTAAGATATTCACAATCCACGCAGCATCTGACATATGGCTTTTTAAAGTGAAAATCACATCTCAAATTATACATATTACAATGTGCTGCTGGCAATGTGCTGTAGTTAAATATATCACCCATACACGTGACTTTCCCTGTTATTTCTGCTTTAGTGTGAATGGACCATAATGTAAGGAACTATACGCTGTTTTGTTTAAGGAAGGGCAAATTGCATGACATAATTATTTTGGTAATGTCTATGAATGTTTCACATTCATTGCAATAGCTTAAAGAGTAATGAGACTCCGTGTGTGCGTGCTTTTGCAATTTGGGGTAATGTTTGAGAAAGATCCTGAAATTGATTGAGCCATTGTGTCTGAGTTAATTGCGTGATGGATCAAATCCTAGCCGCTACTAATACATTTTGGCGGTATTTCTAAACACCATGTCTCCTTAAAAAGAATTGTCTTAACGAAAAACGTTTTACAAGCGTAAATCCATTTAATAAGCAGTGACAAAAATTGTTCATATATTTCTAAAGCATTATGAAGGTCATACTTGACATTGCTTTTTTTCTTTGAATGCAAAAGTACAATTTGTTTGCATTTCCATAAAGTAGAGTTGTGTCGTCCAATGGCCAAATCACGCAGAATTGGCCCCAAATCTTACCAGATCTCAGAAGCTAAGCATAGTTCATCGCCAGATAGTGTCTGGCTGGGGGACGACCCATCCCAACACGAAACTGGTTGTTATCCGCTAATGCTGGGCTTCAGTGTCAGCAACAATAATTGTTGTACTGTACTATACGCCAACATCTACGCTCCTGCCCCTCACCAGCCCGCACTCACAAGCAGATGAAGTATGGTTCATTATCCCCCACAACCTTCACAGCATTGGGAGGTCCACATAAATGATAGTATTTAGAGTAAATGCTAAAAATACCCAATGCATTCGTATTACATTCTGGCAATAATGTCTCTCGAACAGCACTAATTGCCAAGACAATGAGATGTCCCATACACAGTGATATGGATGTTGAGTTTGATTGGCAGGTAGAGGGTTGATTTAGGATTTGCTCGACATGTTAAGTATTGTTTGAATTGAGGCTTATAACACAAGGGACCTTTAAACTGTGTTGCCAGCAGGTGGCTTCGTAAATTTTAAGGGGATTTTTTTTAATCAATTTAGCAGATATTAAGTAAATTTCAATTAATTCGTTTGTGTACAATACCTTAATATAGATTTTTTTTCTTTAAATTATGTTTCTTTTATGAAGAGATTTACAGCCCTAAAATTGATGACGTTGTTGCTTGACGATGGTGGTGGGATTCTGTTGGTTATACAAGATCAAAGGTTTCGTTTTTAATTAGTTTTCTAAAAGAGGTGCATATGTTTGAAGTACATGCAGCTTTTCATTTTAAAAGCAATTTAGTTATCCTTTGATACAAGTTTATTTTTCGCATGTTACTTTTTATTATCAAAGTATAGCATGAGTTATATATTTCTGCATATTGCATAAGTGCGCCTCTTTAATGGATACAGATATTTCATATGCCGGTGTAACATGAATAGGGTTTTTATATGTTGATCTCGTCCTCTTTTTTGTATTGTTGTTGTCATGTATTACATTACATGAAATAATGTATGTTTTTTTTTACCAATTATATATTTTTATTCGTCTTTTTATTTTTAAAAGGACACGTCTGCTGGAAGTATATTTTTTGTTAACCTTGAGCAAAACGTAATCCGTGCATTGCGCATCTCCATACAATAGGACAGCCGTTGTGGGGTGGGTGGGTGGTGGGAGTGGTGGGTTTGTTGTTATTTCTTTCCAGAAAATTCCACCTTGATATTTGCTTGAATTTCAAATTTCGAAAGTATTTTTTTTTTCTTGTAAACAGTGCTATGTCACCCTACTGCATCGGCGATTCTACTGCGGAAAGAGACTGTGCACAGAAACCCGGACACCATCGTGCCCAACAACACACGCACGGTACGACACGAAAACACATCGGAAAGCTGTAAAGCAAAACACTGCGAAAACCAACGCTGCGATAATAAATAAAAATTAGGACTTTATAGCTCTCCGCTTTATTTGTCAACAGTGTGTTTTTTTTCCCCCTACGCAATTAAAATAATTTGTTGCCTTAAACTCTTGACACAAAATCATAACCAAAGTTATGGAAAATACCATACATCGATGTTAATATAATAGATTCTTGGTGCTTCGTAGAGTGTAAAGGGGAAAAAATGTGCCAAGTTATTTTTTTATGTAAAAGAAATATGACCCGTATTAAATTTCATATGGGTCATATTCATACGCTCATCTCTTCCAATATTTATAAAGTGAGTGCACAAACATGAAGCTATCTGTCTAATATTACAATTGATCTGTACAAACATCATATCAATTTGACCTGGAGTGCTGAATAACTTTACTCATCTTGCTTTTTTATTTAATTGTCACTCAAATCACATTTTCTTCTATATCATGATCAACTTATATTGCTCAGAACCAAATGCTATATACCGTGAGTTATTAACAAGTGTTCCATTTGAATTGCTTCGTTCGTCTGAACACTGCTTTGAGGATTTCCCTCACCCTCTTTGATAAAGTGCTACGGGAAGGCACTTTATTTATTTATAAATAACATTGCAGCATTGCTACAGAACGTTCCTCTTGCCATGGCCAAACTGTGCCTTGAGATTTGGTAGAAATTAACATCGATTTGTGTCTTTGACCCATTTCTGCAATTCCCCAGTGTGTCCCTTACGATATAGTACGGTAACATACATATATACAAACGTACAATATGGAACGTCTAAAAGCAGCTGCGTCTCAGTGATACAAAAGGTACTATCACAAAGATATTTTTTTGTATATAACAACAACCGCTATTCGCCACTAAGTGGTGGTGACGTCACCACGACGCTTGTGCCAGGCCATGTGCACCTTGAGGCCACGTGAAGTGTCGAACGCCCACTGGCAGGAGATCACGGGGCAGACCTAGCAGGTGCCACGGGTCGACTGACTGGGATGACTGAGATGAGTGGCTGAGGCACCACCTGTGCCCCCTACTGTGCCAACCTGCTGTGCTTTAGCCACCCGGCGCTCCGCTCGTTGTTGTGAGCATCGCTCCTCCGCCCTCCGTTGTTGTTGGAGGGCGACTGCCTCCAACTGCCCAGCAGCGTCCTTCACGAGCCTCCTCCACAGAGGCCGATCTTGACACCGCTGGTACCAGTCATCGGCAAGTCCACTCAGCTCCACGTCCTCCTGTACCACATCACTCCATCTCTTCTCTAGTCCGTGCCGCGCCCGTTTAGCCCCCTCGATCCGGCCGAGCAAAAGCTGATTAGGCATGCGGTGGCCGGGCATGCGGGCTATATGACCCACCTGGCAACGTGCAGTGACGGTGCAGGGGAGATAGACGGTGAGTGAAGGGAAGTTGGTGATGAGATGGTTCGAAGTCAAGGCTGTCGCGTGATGGGATGGGAGTGTGCTGCGCACAGTGAAAATAGTGCGAGGTGAGAGGGGGCAAGGAGTGTGGGGAATGGGAGGAGAGCGAGAGGCGCGAGGGGAAGCGTGAGGAGCAGTGAATAGCGATTAGGCAAACTGTCGTGGGAGGTGGACGGGAGTTCAGAATCAGAATATTTATTTAAGCTGGAGGAATCCGGTAAGCTCGGAAGCTCTTTTTGTTGTCCACAGATGTCCAGTAGGGGCACTTCGGAATGTTAAAGCAATAATATATACAAACACGATCGTGGTATAAAGTATTGGAAAGGTAAACAAATCACTTGTAATATACATTTCCAAATAAAACTGGACAATGTTTATCCTACCAGGTAGAGCCCATTGAGCGATGAGCCTCTTTTTTCGAAAGCGTCCTGGCCACAAATGATAGCTCAACGAAATGGATTATCACGTGGAATTTTCTACCAGCAAAACATGTGCCTATGTGTGTGTCTCTCTCTGTGATATGTTTCTCTGCTTACAGTGAGGGAAAAAAGCATTTGATCCCCTGCTGATTTTGTACGTTTGCTCACTGACAAAGAAATGATCAGTCTATAATTTTAATGGGAGGTTTATTTGAACAGTGAGAGACAGAATAACAACAACAAATCCAGAAAAGCGCATGTCAAAAATGTTATAAATTGATTTGCTTTTTAATGAGGGAAATAAGTATTTGACCCCTCTGCAAAACATGACTTAGTACTTGGTGGCAAAACCGTTGTTGGCAATCACAGAGATCAGACGTTTCTTGTAGTTGGCCACCAGGTTTGCACACATCTCAGGAGGAATTTTGTCCCACTTCTCTTTGCAGATCTTCTCCAATTCATTAAGGTTTCGAGGCTGACGTTTGGCAACTCGAACCTTCAGCTCCCTCCACAGATTTTCTATGGGATTAAGGTCTGGAGACTGGCTAGGCCACTCCAGGACCTTAATGTGCTTCTTCTTGAGCCACTCCTTTGTTGCCTTGGCCGTGTGTTTTGGGTCATTCTCATGCTGGAATACCCATCCACGACCCATTTTCAATGCCCTGGCTGAGGGAAGGAGGTTCTCACCCAAGATTTGACGGTACATGGCCCGTCCACCGTCCCTTTGATGCGGTGAAGTTGTCCTGACCCCTTAGCAGAAAAACACCCCCAAAGCATAACGTTTCCACCTCCATGTTTGATGGTGGGGATGGTGTTCTTGGGGTCATAGGCAGCATTCCTCCTCCTCCAAACACGGCGAGTTGAGTTGATGCCAAAGAGCTCCATTTTGGTCTCATCTGACCACAACACTTTCACCCAGTTGTCCTCTGAATCATTCAGATGTTGATTGGCAAACTTCAGACGGGCATGTATATGTGCTTTCTTGAGCAGGGGGACCTTGCGGGCGCTGCAGGATTTCAGTCCTTCACGGCGTAGTGTGTTACCAATTGTTTTCTTGGTGACAATGGTCCCAGCTGCCTTGAGATCATTGACAAGATCCTCCCGTGTAGTTCTGGGCTGATTCCTCACCGTTCTCATGATCATTGCAACTCCACGAAGTGAGATATTGCATGGAGCCCCAGGCCGAGGGAGATTGACAGTTCTTTTGTGTTTCTTCCATTTGCGAATAATCGCACCAACTGTTGTCACCTTCTTACCAAGCTGCTTGGCAATGGTCTTGTAGCCCATTCCAGCCTTGTGTAGGTCTACAATCTTGTCCCTGACATCCTTGGAGAGTTTGGAATCTGATTGATTGATTGCTTCTGTGGACAGGTGCCTTTTATACAGGTAACAAGCTGAGATTAGGAGCACTCCCTTTAAGAGTGTGCTCCTAATCTCAGCTCGTTACCTGTATAAAAGACACCTGGGAGCCAGAAATCTTTCTGATTGAGAGGGGGTCAAAAACGTATTTCCCTCATTAAAATGCAAATCAATTTATAACATTTTTGACATGCGTTTTTCTGGATTTTTTTGTTGCTATTCTGTCTCTCACTGTTCAAATAAAACTACCATTAAAATTATAGACTGATCATTTCTTTGTCAGTGGGCAAACGTACAAAATCACAGGGGATCAAATACTTTTTTCCCTCACTCTATGTGTCTGTCTATATGTCTCCGTGTCTGTGTTTTGTCTCGCTCTCAAATTTAGCAATCTTTGGAAGAACATAATCAACCAGGTAGGGTGTTGACTGTTATGTTAGCCGACTCTCTGTGTTGTATTGCATTATATTTCTAAGTTTACTAGGTTTGTTTTCTTTTTCATTTGTACCTGATGATGATTGCTTGTGTTGCAATCGAAGCGTTGCATGCCACTATCTAATTTATTTTCTTTTTACGTGACTTCACCCAAATAACCAAAGAGTAATTCCTGCAGTCACGAAAGCTCCAAATCAAGTTTGAATCGAAATAATATCGTGCCATGTGGAAGGTGGATAAGGCTTACATTTGCAAGCTGCCTCCTCGCTCAGATGCATGGCTACTAAGTTAATTGGTCAACAGGCAAGGGAAATTGCCATATTTTACAGCTTAAAAGAGTCTTCACGTTATACCCATGGGCATCTTAAATATTAATTATAAACGGAAGATGTTGTTTCTGTGTTCGCACAATGCCTGACGCCACACGAAGGATTCACGTAAAATTATTAATTTGGTTTAAGCAAGATTGATGCCAAACCAACATTATATTTGCGAGCGCATCCCCCTTACAATGCCATTTGACTTCAACGCAAATTGCACAATCGCAATGGATTTTAGATGATGTTGAACTTTGAGATGTCAGTGATGCCTGATTTCCGATAAGGTCTATTCATGCTTTGGTCATATTTCACCTCAATGTTTTTCTTTTACTGCGCCATTCTTATATAACATCTTTACAGTACTGTAATGACCCACCATTGAACATTATTTTTCCCCAAGCTTGATCTTGTAAACCATACGGTCAACACTTCTGCGTTGCTCTTCACCAAACGACATCGTTGTTTTCATGAATCTTTGTGAAACCTATGTTTACCATTCAATCAGGAAAATTATTGCAAATGTTTTAGCCATTCTTAACATAAGTTTGGACAACAACTATAAATTAATGAGGGCGAATTCGAGTGGCAACACTTGAATATCTAGTGCAGTAGTAATACCCCGATTTATGTCTACCCCACCACCTGATTTATGTCGCCTCAACTCACACTTACGTCGCCAAAACCCACACTTACATCACCTCAACTCACACTTACATCACCTCAACTCACACTTACGTCACCTCAACCCACACTTACGTCACCTCAACCCACACTTACGTCACCTCAACTCACACTTACGTCACCTCAACTCACACTTACGTCACCTCAACTCACACTTACGTCGCCTCAACTCACACTTACGTCGCCTCAACTCACACTTACGTCACCTCAACCCACACTTACGTCGCCTCAACTCACACTTACGTCACCTCAACTCACACTTACGTCACCTCAACTCACACTTACGTCGCCTCAACTCACACTTACGTCGCCTCAACTCACACTTACGTTACCTTAACCCACACTTACGTCGCCTCAACTCACACTTACGTCGCCTCAACCCACACTTACGTCGCCTCAACCCACACTTACGTCACCTCAACCCACACTTACGTCGCCTCAACTCACACTTACGTCACCTCAACTCACACTTACGTCGCCTCAACTCACACTTACGTTACCTCAACCCACACTAACGTCACCTCAACCCACACTCACGTCGCCTCAACCCACACTTACGTCGCCTCAACCCACACTTGCGTCGCCTCAACTCACACTTACATTGCCTCAACCCACACTTACGTCACCTCAACCCACACTTACGTCACCTCAACTCACACTTACATCACCTCAACCCACACTTACGTCACCTCAACTCACACTAACGTCACCTCAACCCACACTTACGTCACCTCAACCCACACTTACGTCACCTCAACTCACACTTACGTTACCTTAACCCACACTTACGTCGCCTCAACTCACACTTACGTCGCCTCAACCCACACTTACGTCGCCTCAACTCACACTTACATCGCCTCAACTCACACTTACGTCGCCTCAACCCACACTTACGTCGCCTCAACCCACACTTACGTCACCTCAACTCACACTAACGTCACCTCAACTCACACTTACGTCGCCTCAACCCACACTCACGTCGCCTCAACCCACACTCACGTCGCCTCAACTCACACTTACGTCACCTCAACCCACACTCACGTCGCCTCAACTCACACTTACGTCACCTCAACCCACACTTACGTCGCCTCAACCCACAAATATTGTAGTTGCTATAGCAATGGTCACTTTTTTTTCCACTGTGAACTAACCTTGAAACCATGACAAAAATATGTTTCTAACACCATTGTGGAAGCAATTTCAAATTGTAAGAGTTTACATACATTTACACCAAATGTAGTGGGTTCTCATTTAGGCGCACACGACTTCTTGGGAGGCAACACTCATTTATTAATGAACACAACAGTTAACTCTTACATTACGCATAGGGTGGTGACCACCGACCTACTCTAGCTAACACACACTTCTCTAACTCCCAGATACTCCATCGTGACCCAGCCAGGTGGGCTACTGGCAGCTCCGCTGACTGGAGGATTGACTCAAGTCAGCGGAACTTCTTGATACGGGCAGCCTCGAACCTGGAGGCTGCTGCTATGGGCCTCGGCGTGCCCGGGCCCCACCCCGGCCACGCCTCGTGAGTCCAGAACCGGCCCTGACGTCATTCCCACCTCCAGCCGGGATGACGTCATGTGTGTGTGTGTGTGTGTAGATCCATACTCTTTGGTTCTATTGGGTAAAGTTACGTAGGTGAAAATAAAATAACAAAAAATCACGACGTTTCGGCCACAACACAGCGCTGTCCTCCAGACAGTCTCGTCCCTTCACCTGATGAAGGCCGCTTGTGTTGTGGCCAAAACGTCGTGATTTTTTGTTATTTTATTTTCACCTACGTGACTTTACCCAATAGAACCAAAGAGTATGGATCCTAGCAGTCACGAAAGCTTTAAATCTAGAATCTATTGGGTAAAGTCACGTAGGTAAAAAAATAAAATAACAAAAATCACGACGTTTCGGCCACAACACAAGCAGCCTTCATCAAGTGAAGGGACGAGATTGTCTGGAGGACAGCGCTGGAGTGAAAAAAGCCACGCTCAGATCACGACCTTTAAGCTGTGTGAGAAGAAACAAAGCGCCTTGACAAAGGAATTAGCCTATAATTTAGCATTGAAATGACTCATTGAAATACCTAAGTTAAAGTATACACATCCGCAGAGGCACCCCTTGACAAAGGAATTAGCATAGAATTTAGCATTGAAATAGCTGAGTGATTAGCTTGTAACTGGTCACAGAAATAGCTATGTTAAAGTCAGAGCATATACATTCACCGAGGCACCTAGTACAAATCAAACAGGAGAATTTAGCGAAACACAACCACGCTCAGACCGCGGACCTTTAAACTCTGTGCGAGCAAACAAGGTGTCCTGACAAAGAAATTAGCATAAAAATTAGCTTTAAATCTAGAATTGTGTGTGTAGACCCCAATCATTAATCTAGGCATACGGCTATGAGTGATGCTATATCTCAAAATGTAGTTTTTTTAAGCTACAGACAATGCATGCAATACTGTGTGTATGTGTAATAGATGTTTGCATGCGGTGCATTACCATAGTTACTTGAGTGTTATCTTACATAATGGAAATAAACCAAATGCAGTTGCTGACATCCCTGTTTTCTACTGCACCATATGCAACATATGGCTCTAGACATCTCGACAATGAAAATATCGTTACTGAAAGAAATATGAGTCGTGAACTGTGAAAGTGCAAAACGGTGTTTACTTTGCCATCATTGTTGTTTTGCAAGTTGCAATATACCCTCACACGTGAACAAATCATTCACTCAGAAGAATAGAACAAAATGCGACTTCGTTAATTAAAATGTTAAATATTTCCGTTTCCTTTCAATGCGATGAAAAACGAATTGTTATTGTATTATTACCCTATTGTATTTTGCGTATACAGTATGTTTAACCGAATGAGCAGTATCATGTAATACAATTTAATTGTATTACATGATACGTCGTTTACTTGTTAATTATGAAACATAGCAAAAATATATTTTCTGAGGAACTAAAAGTAAACGCAGCTTAATAGCAACGTCTTTTTATATATTTGTAATGCGCTTTTCATCCATAAATCCCAAAGCGTAACATGTATGGAAAGCAGAAAGTAAAGAGAATCTGGGATAAACAGCCAAAACTAGGGAGTATAGGCCAATTTAAAGAGTTGAGTTTGCAAGACAGACTTGAACATAGCTAACAACTCTGATTGTCTTATTACCAAAGGCAACGCGTCCCAGAGCCTGGAAACTGCACTGGCAAAATCTAGATCACCCCAAGGAAATGAGCCTTGACCTCGGAATACTTAGAAGAAGGCGATCCAAATATATCATGGACCTCTTTGGAGTATAAAAATGGATCAGTTCCTGCAAATATTGTGGGGGCTAACCCATTAAGAGCCTTGTAGGTCAGCAGCAGCAGCAGGATTTTATAGTTCACTCTATACTTCACAGCGTAAAGATAAGAGAGCAGATGTGATGTGCTTGCGAAACGGTGTGCCCGTAAGCACTCCAGCAGCTGCATTCTGAACAATCCGGAGTATGAAATGTCACGTTTTTTCATCACGTGACAACTTTATTTACAGGCTGTTTCGAGTGGAGGACGGTTTACGGCACACAGTTTGCTTATGCAATCTGACCCAAATACCATTTGCGAATCAGTTGGTTTACAGACTAAAATTGTATATCACCATTTGACTGAACGAATCTCATCAGATGCTGGTGGTTATCAGCCAAATTAGGCAAATTGCTGTACGTTGGTAGTACGAAACTGTACCTGTGAAATATGTAATTTGCAAGTATCATATATGTGATAGCAACATTGTATTACTACTTCAGGAAATTGCATTTAAAATGGAGGGGGGGTGGGTGTTCATGAATGGTTTAAAGTCAAATAAATCTTTCGTGGTGATATTGGGGAAAATATTGCTTCCTTCCCAAGTTTTTTTTTTATTGCATTATTATTGTTAACCTTTTGCTTGTCGTTCCAAATTTAAAATAACAATTGTAATACGACGACATAAGACAAAATTACCGTGCAAATATGTGCAACGACAAAAAGACTATACCGGCAGTCATTTCCTGGAATCAATTGTTTCGGTGGATGGAAACACCTTGGGTTTATTATTATGAATAATGTAGTAGTGAAAGGATAGCGTTTAGCAAATAAATACAACATGCTTTTGCACACTGCCCTTTGGTGCTTGGATTCTCCATCTCATGGAAGACAAGCGAGAGAGAGACATCTGAAGGCTGGTCAAGCGAGTGGGGAGGAAGTACACACACTGACATTTTTACACCATCAGTCACTTTAGGGTCGTCTGTGGGTTTATAGGTTAACTGCATTTCTGCAGATTAATGTGTACAGTAAATGTTGTGGTTTTGCTCTCCAACACACCGGTGTGCAGTACTCGTGTAATGAGCGACTTCCGCGACACGTCGTATAGAGGGCACTTCTTATTTATTACTCACACTGGGCACAACACAGGCCAACACCTATTCTTCCTCACACTGAGTACAACACTTAGATATTAACGTCTCTACTGGCTACACACAGCCGATCACTCGGCGTGGTCCCACCGCCCTCACTCGGCTACGCTGCTGGCTGGCGGCGTGACGATGACGGCGATGGAAACCACGCAGGAGATCTTCCACGTGGCCCGGACGACGGAGAAAGATGTCGGCGAGCAGCGACGCAGCCAGGACCCATGACCCCACACACGAGCCTCGAGCCCCGGGTCCGCTCCCCCCTTATATCCCCCCAGGCGTGGCTAAGTCCCGCCTCTGGCCACACCCCCTCGTAGAACCTTCGAGCAGGTTCTCGGAGTATCTCGGTTAGCCCCACCTTATACCTTTGCCCCAGATACACCTCCTTCTCTGATTAGTTGTTACTTATCCATGCGCGTACCCGTGATTCCCCTTCCAGACCAGCAGGTGTCACCGTGTCATTACACTAGTAACGAATTGGCATGTTCTGTTTACGTGATAAACCTTACTAACTGGTTGTGTCGGGTGGTGGCGGGTTTAACGACACATTTATATTTACACGATCTAACGCAAAAAAATATGTTATGGAAGTTAAAAAAAATTATCCTACTTGTGGCAAAGCAGTCCTGTGGGGACCCCCCCCCTCCCCCCCCCCCCGGTCAATGAGAATGCTTTGAATCGGAGAAGATTTTCCTCTAATCCGCAAGAATAGGTGCAGCATAGTGCGGTGCTCGAGACTAACGATGGAGCGGAGCCAAAGGAGGGAATACGCCCAATCGTGTGTGTCACCGCCGCGGAGATAGAGCAATTAAATCGGCTTGCGTGTGCAGGTATTTGATGGATTGGATGCAACGTAAGTAAGACTGGGATGGATGGAAACGTCTTCAGAATCAGAATGTTTCTTTAGACTGGAGGAACCCGATGAGCTATGAAACTATTTTTTCACAGATGTTGATGGGCCTTTATCCAGCAGTGGATAAAGCATGGCTGATTACTATAACAGTCTAGTACGTCTCTACCTTGTGTTTTCAACGGCAACAGTAGGGACTGAGGATCGGTACCAGCAGTGGCTATAATACCATCCTGGTCATATTCCATCATGCTCATCATCGGTCTGCCATTCATTATGATCATCATATTCACCCTTCAAGAACAATGAGCGGAATGTCACACGGCTAAAGCGGCTCCGTTGTCGGCAGAGTAGAAGTGCTGGGTGCAGCATCTGCCAGTCCCCCTAGCCAGTTAATCCATAACGTCTGGGTTTCTGTCTTGTGACCGGCCAGCGAGTCTTCGCTTTATACCACGTGGCATTAAGATGCACCTGGCAATATGGCGATAATTCAGTCGCTAAGCGGTAACAGTGGCTGCCATTGTTGTTGCGTCCGACAACAACGCATATCATGGACTTAAAGCTTTCGTAACGGCAGGAATTCATATTCTTTCAGTCTTTCGGTCAAGTCACGTAGATAGGTTCAAAGAAAATAACCAAAAAATAACCAAAAACTACGACGTTTCGATCGCAACACAAGCGTTCGTCATCAGGAACGCTTGTGTTGCGATCGAAACGTCGTAGTTTTTTGTTATTTTTAGTTATTTTCTTTGAACCGCTCTACGTGACTTTACCGAAAAACCCAAAGAAAAAAACGTATGTCATTGTTTACACTGAATAAAAATTTCTAGTTTGTGAGTAGTAATATTATAACTCGTTTAAATATGTCCGTTATATTTAGTTTCGTACGGAATTTTGTTCTGCATTAATTTGCCCAGTGTGGTATACGGTCTCCCTGCCCTTTTTTCTTCCCCTTTTCTGTTTTGTTCATTTGTGCTGACATTCTCACAGAGTGAGACACTCCATGATGATTACAAATGTAAATGCCAGTTTTAGAATAGGCTCTAATAAGCCGGCGTCATTTGGCTAAAGATAAAATGGCAAAGGCGCAGCACTGCAATTAGATACTCACACCGCTGCTGGTGGAAGGGCCTGTACGAGAGGGAGAGCTCCACTCTGTAAGGTCATTTGGCCGACTCTTCTAGACATATTCGACGAGGTGAGAGTAGCCACACTTATCCCACCACATTAAGCTCTTGGTCAACCACCTGCGCTGTGCCTATTACTCCTGCCGAGTGGACAGCAACGGGACAATGTAAGGAACTTGAATGTAAGTAACGGGACATCTGTGAAACCTACTGGACATTTGCAAAAAAAATAGTTTTATAGCTTATCGGATTCCTCCAGTATAAATATTCTGATTCGGAACTTAACTACCGCGTGGGGAGATTAAACTGGCGACTTGTGGATTGCAAGTCCAGTATACTAAGCCCAGCGTCCTGAAATATAAATAAATACATTTATTTCAATGCGATGATGGTGATGTAAACAACAATTAGCTAAATTTAATTTTTAGTATTTAAATGTCATGTTTTGGAAAGCATATGATGTGAGAAATGTATGGAACCCTTTCAAGCAATTGTTTTAACGTTGAAATATGTTCTATTATACTGGCACGTTACACCACCTTTTTAAATGATTCACTACTCACAGCCTTCACATGAATTTTTAATAGGATTTGGGAGAAGATATTTTATTTTCTCAGGGCATGTAAGAAAGTATTGCTCAATACCAAGGAGTTACTATTGGGAGTATATGGCCACCTGTTAATAAGGTCTGTCTTGCTGCCGAAGATATCTGACATGCTGCCCTTCATCTCTACAGTATACGCAGTGAGTATATACCAATAAGATGGATAAAATAATAATTCGAAAATCCACAGTGCTTTAAAAAAGTATATAATTTTACGACCAATATACGTTTTTAAGAAACAACTTTTTAAAAATATTGTATTGCCTTAATAGGGGGTTTTATTAATACGATACATTGCATTTTGTGGAAGGACCAGTCAAAATTGTCAACGGGTTGTTTTTTTTTCAGCGTAGCCTATTGCTCAATATTAATCTTCTTTTCAGATGAATATCTGCAATGGTCCAGGAACTTATGGGGGCTGTAATTTTCCATAGCATAAATTATGTTACACCACGTGTAATGGTGTTTGTCTGGTGCACTAAACCATTCACTTGCAGTAATATTTGTTATCTTTATTATTATTTTTACAGCAGTGGCTTTCTGGCTGTTGATGGGCTTTAGATTTTAAATTTCACTTGAGGTGGATCGTTTTAGTAATAAGACAAACACCTTCTCGTGATTTAACATATTTCTTAATCCGAATGTGATTTCAACCAAACATCTACCAACTTGGTTGCAACAATTACATTCACACAGCCAAATCCGTAGAGTTTAATGAAATTCATTCAAAGTTTGACAAGAAATGTAATTGCAATTACCCGAGCACATATATTTTTTAAGTGTACATTATTTCCACTACGATAAAGAAATACAAAAACAAATAAAAACTTTCTAAATCACGGCATAAGTATTTCTTTTCCCATTAACCTTTCATCTGTAAGCTTTGGAGGATACTACCAAGGTGTGATGGGAAACGCATTGGACATTCAAATCCGGCGTTTGCCGGTTCAACCGCCCGGTGTGACTGTTAAAAGTTGAAACAATGGTGCAAGTTACTCAAATTCCCCCAAACTCTGTCTACACAGCAGTATAAGTGGATACCGCACAGTTTGTTGATTGGCAGGTCACGTTTAGGGGGGGGGGGGAGTAGGCCAAAATAATCAGTGCAAGAGCTCTTTATAGCACCCTCTAGTGGAGACCCTGCTGCAATAAGTGTGTCACGAGCAAGTCATTGCAGAACTTGAGCTTTACCTGGAAGTTGTTTTTCATGCAATCCTGTACGGATAGCGTAGCAAAAAAAATACAGCAACATTTTTTTGTGAATATTGATTAATGGACAGGGTTCCTTAGTGCGTAAGCTGGTGAGTAACCAACGAGGTCTCTTTGTTAAAAGATATATGATGCAATAAAAGTAAAATAGCATACCAATACCAAAAACAACTTCGGATTACAATGTCCTTAAATACTCGTAAAACATATATATGTAAAGCTGGCCAGGTGACGAAGAGGTCATAGCACAGAGCCAATACGTTTTGACATCCTGGGTTCAAATCTGGGCAGCGCCTGTGATAAAACTGGGTTCTCAAGTGTCACAAGCTGATCGTCAGACTGCACATGAACACATCATATTCATTTTGGCCTTGCAGCCCTGCCAATGACAAATATACTTTGGTCATGCGACAGTCAATTCGCAGAGCGTATACGGGCGTGCCACCCCCCTCCTGTGTAAAGATTAAAAAAGGCCACTCGGAGAATGTTTCTAAGTAGAAGGCTTGTGAAGAAAACTTTATTCTGTAGGATGGCCTGACACCCTGGTCACACTGCACTGTGAGATTTATGAATGGATCATTTTGTCGCAAAGAATGACGCCAAGAGCACAGTTAAATCAACTGAAGGGGGCGCAGGGGGAGGAAGAAGACCCAAACAATAGGTGTGCAACAACAGAATAGTGTATCGTGTTGTTATTGCTTGATACTCATTTCCATTGGCGGCGCTGAAGAAGTTGTGGAAATTCCACATTCTAAGGCAGGACCACTATAGACAACGTCGTTTATATATATATATGTAGTGGGTTCACTTGAGAGACACACTTGACTTCAGAGGCAACACGTTGATTTCCTGATCACAACAGGGTAACTACATACACGTTCATGGGATAACTATATAGGTGGTAACCACCAGGGGGTAACTATATAACCGGGCCAGGCCAGTTAACACCCTGCCTGACCGACAATGCCGAGCGTAGCCCGGTGGGTTCCATTTCCCACAACAGCCTCAATCGGACCCAGGACCTGGCTTATATGCCCCCCAGCGTGGCCACGCCTCCCTTCTGGCACTTACCAGAAGTCCCGGGCTCTATGCCGCCTGTCCCATTACCTCACCCCTGGTCCACATCCTTCCTCTGTCTGGTCACATGTCCGCGCCAGCCATTTGGGCTGCTATGTCCGCACCTGCCCTCACCCTGCCAGCCACCAGAGCTATTCCCCTCAGGGACCTTCTTCATCAGTAACTGGTGCTGAGTGCCGTAGTGACCCAATATATGTCATTACATGTATACTGTATATACAAACAAGAGAATGAGAACCGAATTCCAGGATGGTTGGCAACGCACCTTCGGGACGAGATTCATTTGTAAAGTGTGAGGCAAGCTTTAAAGCAATATAAAATTCTCACGACGTTTCGGCCACAACGCAAGCAGCCGTCTTCAGGTGAAGAACAGCGCTGTCGGAAAGACTGCTGTCGGAAAGACAGCGTCCTAATGAACATTAGGACGCTGTCTTTCTGACAGCTCTGTTCTTCACCTGAGGACGGCTGCGTGCATTGTGGCCGAAACGTCGTGAGAATTTTATTATGTTGAATTTTTATTATTATTTTATTATTTCCCTTCTATGTGACTTTACCGAAAGAACCAAGAACATGAATCCCTGCAGTCACGAAAACTCTAAATCGAAAAAAAGCTTTAAAGCTTTATGATATTTGCTTTTGACAGGAAATGCCATTGAATAACACATTCAATCAGAAGATGCTTGGAATTAAGTGGCTAGAATATGCAACTTGGAGGTTAGGGGAAATGGTGTGAAAGGATTGTGGGTGTAATCAGGAATAGGGAAGTTGCAATGGGGTGGGGGAAGTGTTGTCAGGATGTGGAGGAGGAAAGATTCCCAAAATGGGCAATGTGCCTAAAGGCAGATAGTGGGATTCTGTGAGAGCACAGGTTGTACGGTTTAGTGTTGACTCTGCAAGGGTTGTGGAAGGATGGAAGTGGCGGTGAGATGTTGTGACATCAACGGCAACAGCAATGATGACCTCTTGACCTCGAGATGCTCATCATCATTATCAGCCATGATTTGTCCACTGCTGAACGAATGCCTCCCCAAGCCATTACCAGTACTTTTATTAAATACATTATAACTAGCTGAAAAAAAATGTATTGTATCAAATTGGGTATATATATTCTTCTCCCAATTACCATCAGCTTCATTGTAAAATCAGACGAATTGAGGAGAAGCTTACAAAACATTATAACTTATTATTTTTATTTGAATTCCTATCTACGTGACTTTACCGAAAGAACCAAAGAGTATGGATTCCTGCAGTCACGAAAGCTTCAAATCAAGATTAAATGGTTTATTAAAGCATTCTTGGATTATTTTTAAAATCGGTCATCTGTTTTAATCAAAATTATATGGCATCAAAAGATTTGTAAAGTAAACATGTTTAATTGCCTGATATTTTGAGTCTGCTGAGAGGATTTCGGTTTTGTATGCGAATAACACCAGTTTGACAGCCAACATATACATTTCTACAAATTGTTTCTCGCAATCAACCCCTCTATTATCCTCCACTAGTCTTCAACTGCTTGATTTTTGCCCTTTTATTTTAATGCCATGGCTTTTGCTCCAGTCCTTTTATAATATAAGGAGAACAAGTACCAATGTAATCTTATCATCGCTTCACAGGAAACTGCCAGAAGTTTAAATACAGATACACTCATCTGTATTCATGGCAGGTAATTATTTTGCTAAGGTAGACCGAATACAGCGTGTGTTGTGGTACATGAAATGAATTGCCATATCTGTCAGGTACTGCACAGTCGCCTGCCACTGTGGAATATCAACACTAAGAAGTCTTTATTCATTCTTCAGACGGAATTGCGGTCCATAGGAAAAAATGAAGTTTTAATTATATACTGGTGCAATTCCTTTTTTTATTGTTTTCTAGCTTTTCAAAGTTGTCAAGCGACGGGCAAGATAAAATAAAAATAAATATTCTCCTCTTAGAGAGGGAAAAAAAACGTAGTATGAGTTCATGAATATAAATTGCCCTCTGTGCTGGTCACCCAGGCTTTTAAGCAATCACCCACTGGTGCAATCAGCTCTCGTGATCAGCATGTATTTTATTCCTCGTGGTATGTAGGCATCAGCTGTGATCATTATAATCTCTGGCATTCACCCCAGTGCCTGTTATGCGCTTGCTATCTGACAATAAATTGCCCCTGAAGGGGGAAAAAGAGCCAGTTTAATTATAATTTATAATGTCTCAAAATAATAATATTTTAAATCATGTGTAGAAATGTATCATAGCTGTAAAACCTATGCTGCTTTTGTAATAAAACTAAATCATGTTTTCAGATTTTAATTTCAAAATAGAATATGAAAATGTATTATTTTATTTCATCACTCGTTGGACAAATGCGCCATGTGTGAAATGCACAGTGTCTGACTCTTTCAGAGGTGATCATTTATTCTGGTTGATGGGGCCGCAAATCATACTTAAGTAAAATTAAATAGTAAATTCTGCATAGCATGTAATTATATATAATACATGGGCAAGTATTATTCTTATCCCGCAGCCTAATAAAGGGGAATCGTGGGCATATAGATTGTTCCTTGACCACTGTTCGCGAGTATTTACTGTTCTATGTGTGTACAGAAGTTTGAAGATGCATGCAGGCGTAATCAATAACATGGCTTACATTACACAACAAAACTATAAACACCTGCAGCTTGACTCATGACTGAAGTCTACGTGGGCAACGCAGTATAGGAAATGTATCTACAACACCATATGGCCATGGTGTCTGCACAGGTGCATTAATACATGCAAGCGTGTTGGATTAACGCCGAGACTGGCGATTTTTCATTTGTTTTCCAAGAAACATCCGCTCGTAAACAAAGAGAGTGAGAAATATCGTCGGCAAAAGCCGTAAAAAATATTTTGTCCGTGGAAATTGGACATAAACCAATTGTGAATCCCTTACTAGCAAAGGATATGTACGTGGGATCTACATACTATGACACGCACATCACATTCTTCAATAGCACTGTGGCCTTAAATGGAAATAAATATTATAGGTAACGTTTCAGGCATAAAATAGCATGAGGTATTTATATAGTGTATCTCGAATGTAGTGTGTTTGTCAATGTGTAATTGCCACTTAAAATATGAACTACTGTTTACTTAATTAAATGTTATCAAAACTTGCTGGGTGACTTTTTCAAATGTGGACAGTTTTGTATTTACAACATTTTCTGAACACTTGATTCAGGTCTGTAAACTGCCACCAAAGTAAAATATTTCCACGTTTAAATATTAGTTACTAGTAAATTGGTAATAATAACACCATCAAATATTAACTTAAGCCATATAAATATTTCATTTTATCAGAAGCTATGCATTAGGCTATCTCTGTTTTCACTAAATATTTAAATAATGTTTGCCAATCACTTCCACACGAAAAAATCCACGATAGAATGTGATATAACATTCTTATAATATTCCATCAATTTGGAATAGCCTTGTGGTCTCTTTTATAGCTTGGCAATTGCATATATTATTTATCCATCATAAATAGTACTTTACCTTGCCTTGTCAAGAATGTGCAGAGTGTATATGCATTCTTAAAATTATATTAATTGGTTCCGAGAGGGAAAATATGCAAGAAAAATTTACAGTTGCTCCTATAGATGTTTTACCTAAACGTTAATTCTCAAGTAATTAGTGAACATCGTTGATTTTTTTTAATGCTGCGTTATGACTACGACTACAGTGTTTAAAAAAGCCATGGCTTTTTTTATAACTTTACAAATTTAATCTTAGACAAAAAAAACCACTGGTAATAAAGCAAAACATTTTATATTGCTTCAGAGTCACAGTGCTTGGGTTCCATTTCATAGATGCAGCTTAGAGCACCACTTCAGGGTAACTGAACACAAGATCCACTTTTGTAATAATTTAATCTCCGCTTTGTTTTTTCAGGGAATTGTGGTTGAGCGGCATGCAAGAGATTATAATTTTTTTTTGTTTAATCCCTGAATGTGTGTGCTTACTCATGCAGCGATGCAACACCAATGCACAAAATGCTATTATAACACAATACAATGTATTCGTTAGCGTGAGATTTTTTTTTTAATACTCTATTGTGTTTTTTTTTCCTCCAACAACATTCACAAGCCTCATTAGGCACTATGATTATTAAGCTTGACTGCTCGAATATCTGCAACTATTTTATAAAACAATTTCACAGTACCATTTGTCATGAATTTAATTTTTTTATCACGTAATATTTATACCACACACGCATTCATATAAATGACATTTTGGTGTCATGTAATTTTTATTTTTTAAATGTTTTTTTTGCATTACTTGCTTGGGAGTTCACTTAACTTGCCAACATTTTGGTACTATTGTCAATCGGGTAATTGTGTGGATGTTATGAATTAATGTTTGGTGATTGATTTCTCAGCGCTATTTTTTTCGTGGGTAGAATTGTTAATATAATTGTAAGCAACTGATTGTGGTACGTCTATTATCAGGTGTGTTTGCCCGTTTGTATTTCAGTTAAATGTTTCTATCACGGGTCAACATGTATACACTGTTTCACAATTTTTAATTGAAATTGCTCATTCATCTCAGTGCAGTGTTCTCTGCGCCGAAGTTTACTTTTACTTTACGACCAGAGGGCGATTAATTTGATGGAAATGTAATGATTTGTTTTTGCTGTACATTCCTTTAAACATCTCGATGTCACTCCCATGAAGTCAAAAGGCATGCGCTCTGTATCAACGTGATTAGATTATGGCTCTATTCTTTATTATGCAGCGTGCTGTGTGCTATTTCTGTTTGAACCTACATTTGCAGCAGGCAGAAAAAAATCCGAAGTCATTCCACTCGAAAGTATTGTAGAAAGAAGGCAACCATTGTGCCTAACAATGCCTTCTTTTTTTAGCGTCCAGTTCATACGTACACTGTTGTGAACAAAACCCAGGACTGGATAGTGAGAGTTTCCTCTGAATAACAATGTGAATGTGTTGTGAACGTATTCAACTGGAAATGAGAGCTCACTGATGCGCGGTTCACACTCATGTCTACTGTGCACCGTTGCTTAAACAGACGCTTCGTTTTATGTCACGCAACAAAGTTAACGCTTGGCTTTATTGGTGCGTCCTTAAAGTGTGACTTAAATTGTGAAAATACCTTGACATTATGTGTACATAATTGTGCACGGTGTATTGACTTGTATTTTTTTATATTGCAACAAATATAAAGTAATTAAATTGCATGCTGTCGAATGTTGCACTAAATTTGCAAAAAGATTTAGCCGTCTTCATCGGCATCATCAGCCTTGGAAGCTTCCCCATGCATGTAATTAATTGCATGCATAACTAGGCGCATAGTGCACAGCTGATTAGACACTTTGGTTAAAGAATATGATAATGTATTATTAGATTTTTACCTATTATTTTAACATATTGCATGGGGGTAAAGTGCTTAGACTCAAAAAGCCAGCTCAACTGCCCATTCCAAACGTCTGCCAACAACAGTTCAAGAAGAGAAAGCTGCATGATATTTTTCAGTTCTAGTTTTCATCGTTTATATTTATAGGCATTGCTGGTGACAGGCAACCTTGAAGAGGTCTATAAAGCTTTCCAACTGTTCAGAAAAGTTACAAGGTAACTGATATAAATTGGTTCCCACGTGTAAAGCTACAGCTGGAAGCCTGGAATCCTAATGCAGATTTTACGAATGTCATATATCTACATTATACCTTATTGTCATTTATTCTGTTTATTGTCACTCATTTATTCTGTTTATTGTCACTCATTCATGTCAATGTTTGTCAAAACATAACTCTTAAGCGATGGGAAACTGAACTCTTTGAATAAAAACACTAATAATGTTGATAGTTGGAGATGATAATGGCTATATATGGCATATTTCATATTCCGCAAGCTGCGTACCATTTTGGAATTGCGTTAACTATAACAAAGCGTAAAACCCACCACTTTGGTGTACCTTCAGTCGTGCCTTTCATATCATAATGACAATAAAATGTTGCTGAAAATTCTACCAAAGATATCATCTACTTTTTGAATTGTATGCCTGGCTTTTTTCAGAAGATATACACTTCATAAAAAATATATACATACCTTTGTTTGATGTTTATATATATATATTTCTTGTATTTTTCTATTTCTTATAAAATATTATATTTGCGATTAGCATTCCGGTTTCATGCTCTCATTGGAAGATGGTGCTTTACTTAATTATCATGTAATGTGATATTATTTTGTTTGAAAAAAATACACGGCCAGATCAAAACAATCTAATTGCTTTTCCGTCGGTACTTGTTAAAGATGCTGAGTGTGTGGGAAGCGGTGTTATGGCAACAATGTGACTTTGGGAAGAGTGGTGGCTACGAACCCGACGACCCGAGTAAAAATTCTGCTCACGGTCAACACCAATGATGATTATCTGAACCGGTCCTAGGCCTCCCCGAGGTCGACTCAGCATCAAATGAGCACCTGGTGCATTGTGTAAACATCCCCACTAGGGAGATAAATGCGGCCGATAGTGGTGCTGGCCACCCACTACTTCGTGTGCCAATCCGCCCTTCGTAGGTGCTCGATAACAGAACTTCCCCCAACAGCCTGTTAAGGCTGTACAGGGGATATTTGCCTTTGGCAAGCTTCTCGAGTACATGTACGATAAATTCCCCGTGACCTAGGTATAATTCCTGGCTTATGCATGCCCGTAGAAATTAATATATGATTCCTGGTCTGGGCCTCCCCTATGTCTTTTCAGCGTATAAAGCTACCCCGGTGTGGCGTGTCAACAGCTGTACTGGGGAAATAAAAGCAGCTCTGTGCGGTGCTGGCCAAACTACTCCCCGTTTTGCTCACTCTTCTCACGAGTGACACTGTGCCAATAATGTGATGCGAATCAAGATGTGTTTTTTATATATATGCAATAAGACTAAACAAGAGAGATGTGTCTTGGTGTGTAACAGATCTCTGGATTGGCAGGTCACGTGCAGTGATGTGAAGTAACGGATATTCCCACCTCTTTCATGATATTTGGCCAGCATAGAAGAGGAGACGGAATACCCTCGAGACGGGATCTCTTTAGTGCCCCCTCTTGAAACCTCTTCCATCGGCTGTTACCTTTAGCTTTTATGAAACAAATTATTAAAATGCTTTTGTATTTCCCTTTAAGTGAAACGTTTTTTCTGTAAAAAAAAAAAAACATTCACCATGTTAGAAAATTATGTTTAAAAAAAACTTTTTGTGAATGCCTGATATGAAATAGTTGAATAAGTTTAATAGGCAATAATTAAAGTTACCTTCCCATATATATAATAATCGGAATCCATGAACATAGCGACTGACCATGAGAAGCTTTTCTCCACCTGCCACTGAAATAATTCCAACACGGGTACAATTGTTTGCAATCTTTTGTATCTCCAATTTACGTCACTTCCTACACTTGCCCTGGTGTCTCCACTTCACTGCCACACCAGTTCTCCTCACATTTATATAATGAATATTGTATGTGTCTACAAATCATCAGTTTTATGTGCCCATTTCACTGCAAGCACGATTGCACATTTTTTTACTTGACATTCATCTTAAGATGTCAAATCAGGGAAAGAAAACCTAAGGCACCTCTTTTGGATAGCATGCTGAAGTGTCATCATTGCCCATCGCAGAGCACGGCCTAAAGGAGGGTGACCTGTGATTATTGCTACTGTTTGCACACGTCTGCTTTTATTGTTTTCAACAGCATTGTAGAGTGTTCATACCTCAAACCAGCTCATTGCAATTCCTATCCATTATCTTCACGTCAACCGCGCCGTATCACCTACAGATATATTCCCAACTGGTGTACAGCCACGGTGCACTGATCTGCTCATGGGCCTTCTGCAGCCACTTGTCAAAATAAACTATTATGACCTCGTAGAATCGCATTACTGCAGCGTGTTTAATTGAAATAACTTTATCTTTTTTTAAGGTTACCAATTAATGAATGCCTGGTATGAAATAGTTGTCCGAATTAGATGTAAATTAAATCAATCTAACTTTAAATGTATGATTATAATCGCTAATTATATAATTATCTACGACCACAATATATGTGGGGAATGTGAAATTATCATATCGTATAGACACTTTCATCAGAATTTCCTCGAAAACGGAAACTGCATATCATCCCCTACATCAACAGCAGACTCAACAGTCTTTATAATGCAAATATGTGAAACATTTAAATTGACAATAATACCATATATATCACTAATATGAACTCATAATTAAAAGAGTCAAAGCATGGTAATGTATGTGTAGTGACATGGGGAATGGGTCACAATGGCGCGTAGCGCTGATTGCTGTTAAAGCAGCCCTGTCTGCCAGCGGGTCATGTGATAGGCCGGAGAAAGGGAAGTGGGTCAAAGGTGACAGAGTGGGCACGTGGGGGAGAGCCGAGAACCTTCGGGTAGATCCTAAAGGGGGGCGTGGCCAAGGGCGGAGCGAGGCCACGCTGGGTGAATAAAAGGGGGACCCCGACCAAGATTCGCGGCTGTTGTTTGGAGTGGAACCCGTCGTGTTGCAGGAGTCTTCGTCACCGTCTTCACCTCCTCGGAGTCGTTGGTCAGGCAGCCTGTTAACTGTCCTGACCAGAGTGTAGTTATTCCCAGTGCCAGTAAAGGCTGTAATGATTAAAGTGCCTCCTACTATTTAGTGTCTCTGAGTGACTCACTACAGAGGTAATTTTTAATCGCCTACACAAGACGAAATGTGTGATTTTCTTTTTTTTATTGATGTCAAATCCCGTTGGATTCTGTTGAAACACTGTGTTTGCAGCATATATATAATTACTTGCGACAGTGTGGATATTTGCACTTCAAATAATATATTTGATATGCTTGATCAGGTGATACATCATCGGCATGGTGGAGTCATGCCAGTTATAATGCAACTTGTTTGAGGCAAGAACTGCACGGGCATCAAAAAGATTACAAAAAATGTATTTTATTGTCAATATAAAAAAATCATGTCGGTTAATATGATCTAAATTAATAAATACGTGGTAAAGGTGCAGCCCTGCAATTGCTTGCTCACATCACTCACTGGTGAAATGGTCCCTGCTTAGAGGAATCTCTAGAGCCCCCGACGAAGAGGGGAGCTTTGAGAAGACCGAGACGTTACCCCATCTGACATGACCTGCCGATCGACCACCGTTCGTGTAACCATTTATACACAGCAGGGTGGACAGAGATTTTGTTGTTGTTCAAACATGCCCCATTTTCTCACCAGCCATGCTGGGAGATCGAAGCAATAAATACACATGTATATTTCAAAACAGCTCGAGGACTGCATAAATCAATAACCTATATTAAAACAGTTAATCCATCAGCTTCATAGTCTTCTACATGGAGGGTTTTTTCCAGTAGCATTTGTTTAAACATTCTCCGTCTGCTTTAGTGCAATATTGTTTTACGCAAACTAAGAATGTGCAGGTGCAAGATGTAATTTGTTGCATCGCAGGACCGTGAGAGATGGCAATGACTTGGAGAGGCCTTTTGTACAGCAGTGGATAAATCATGGCTCATGATCATAATGCATAGTACACTCCTTAGCGTTCGCGAGTTTTATAATCGCGGCTTTACATATTGGCGACATTTATTGTAGTAATATTTTCATTTCGCGGGGTTGTATTTAAATATTCGTGGCCATAGCTATACGTATGTATGTATGTTGAACATCTTTTTGCACCGTACGTAGCCCACCGGAGCTAATCAGAGGTGCAGTTGAAGAACAACAAACTAAACACCAAAAGCAGCTCTCACCAGATGAGTTTTCCAATCAAGATGATGATTTAAAAATGCACAGCGCCAGTGGCTTCCTAATATTGTAAGGAAGAGCGTTCCAGACGGCCCCGCAGAAGCGCATCTGAAAGCGCGCGATGCAGTCGGCGACCGCGTTTGTTTGATGGTGAACCAAGAGCCGCTGCTGCCGCGAGGATGACCCTCGCTGCTACCCGGCCACTCGTCGTGAGGAATTGGAGCTGCATGGATCGTGAGGCCGCGAAAGCTGCCCCAGGCGTCTCGGTCCGCCTCTGTCTTGCCGCTCGCATATACACACGCGTGCTTCGCTTTACAATGTTTTGGAATTACGTACCGTGTAATGTGACCATTTACTGATTTAATCATTCAATCATTGATGTTTGTATTTTTCATGTGTTTACGGTCATGGTTATTCAAGGTAAGTTAAATAACGCAAAAATGCGATACAATATATGAATTAATATATACAAACAGTATATATGTTTGTATTTAAACAAGATATATGTTTAGGCCCAATAACCCTATTTTGCTTATAAGTTTTAATATTTGCACCGTTCTCCAGGAACGTGTTCCCGATTAGTATTAAGTGTTTGCTGTGCTAACACATTCGTGTTAAGTTGTAACAAAAATAGTTTTAAGTCCCTCTATAAAAGTTAAGTTTCAGCTTATTTTGTAAAGGCAGGTGGTGAGAACGCAAGAGACCAGGCGATGACCTAATTTGCAAGGGCAGCTTGGAGCACCGAAATAATAAGAGGAAAACAAAGGGAAAATTCAGCAATCAAAAGCAAAAACACAGAAACAAAGTATCACATTCGAAATTGAAAATATTGAACAAACGTTAAATAAAAAGGTAAATATTAAATTCCCTGCAGCGAACATCGGCTCAGGCAGAGAATATTTAGACTGATCATAAGTACAGTTGCAAAATTTTGCTTTAAAAAAATGTAACGTTAAACAAGTATAGGATGCTTCATAATAAAGGTTTTTGGGTTAGATCGCGTTTATTTATAAATGTGTCGTAACCCTCCACCACCCGACACGGCCAATCAGAAAAAAAAGTGTCACGTTGACAAAAGACAAATAATTCACTACTTTAGCCCACCGGTGTGTTGAAGAGTGAATCCACATTTACAGTTTGAGTACGACGTTGTGCTGGTAAATGCATCCAGCATCATCGGGCAATTCGCCAGAATGGTAAAGCCCTCGCTTGTTCCCGGTTTTATATAGCGAGGGCTTTACCATTCTGGCGAATTGCCCGATGATGCTGGATGTATTTACCAGCGAAACGTCGTACTCAAACTGTAAATGTGGATTCACTCTTCAACACACCGGTGGGCTAAAGTAGTGAATTATTTGTCTTTTGTCAACGTGACACTTTTTTTGCTGATTGGCCGTGTCGGGTGGTGGAGGGTTACGACACATTTATAAATAAACGCGATCTAACCCAAAAACCTTTATTATGAATAATATTGGTCGCGAAAGCCTACGTGTTAAAGTATAGGATGAACAAACAAGGATATGTGTCAAATGCAATTGCGAGCCAAAGTTAAGTTGCATAACAAGTTAAATCCCCATCTGTCCTCATGTGCGGTTCAACTCTTGGTGGGCGGGTTTTTTTTTTGGTCTGCTTCTCATGCCCAAGAGGCTGAAGAAGAAAACAAGTCGTGATGCCACAGCGACTTTAAGAACGTGGTTGATTCACCTATAAACGCCTCCACTTACGGGAACAAAACATAAGTGAGCGTAAGGTGTAAAACGACAGGTTTGACACCACATTGCCGTAAGATGTACTCTACTCCCCTGAGTAACAAATACATTGTTTGTGATCAAAACATTATTCTTTAAGGATAGATGCCGCCCCGTGGGTAGGTTTTATGGGTGCAAAGGTTACGCACGTCATCCGCCAAAATCTGCTTTCATGGCCTTTGTTGTGCTGTGGTAAAAGTCATTGTGCCGAGATAGTTTAGTTTTTTTTACTTCATTCAGCGTGTGCAATCGCGAACAAATCACTACAGAAAATTGAATTGAGATTGCATTGGATTCGAGTCAATTTCTTCAAAAATTGTTGGCAATTTTTTTTTTATCAATTCCAAGCACTCACATGTTTAGCAGAATCCCTTATATGTGTTGGTTGTGTGTTTGGTTTCTGTGCTTGGAGAGCTCCAAGTGTTAAGATTTACCTTACTGCACAATTTGTGTGGACAATTAGGGATTGTGCATTCAGGACATGCTACTGGCATCTGTGCAATTGTTAATTGTTTAAGGATTATACATTTTAAAGCTATTTAACTATTTAACTACTATTTTTTTTACTTTTTACTAGGTAAGGCCCACTGAGCTAAATAGCTCTTTTTTTTCAGAAGCGATCTGGCCACAAATGATAGCCCAATGAAGTGGCTTAACACGTGCACATTCATCGCAGCCAAAATACTCCCAACGCTCGAAACGCATGTTGATTCTAAATATGGAGGCGGTAACTGGAGGGACCTGTAGAAAAATCCAGGGGAGAGTAGACATGCAAACTCGAAATATACAGCAGCAGGCGTCAGGGTGGGTATCAAACCCATGACGTCATGACGTCCTGTATACCAGGCAAGGTAGTTAACATCGTGCTAGCATGGCGCTCCCACAGTGGTTTACAACGGTTGGATGTTAATTGAATGACAGTATGTTAAATACTCTTTGGTTCTTTCAGTAAAGTCACGTCGGTTTAAAAATATATAAATAATAAATCACGACGTTTCGAGAACAACACAAGCAATGGAAACGTCGTGATTTCATTTTTATCTACCTACGTGACGTTACCGAAAGAACCAAAGAGTATGGATTCCTGCAGTCACGAAAACTTCAAATCAAGATTAGTATGTTAAATGTCATGTCGGCTCACGACATAGGTTTGTTTAGGACATTTTGACCATCGTAAAAGGTAAAGGTGCAGCCCTGCAACGACTCCCTCAGCGCCCACTGCCGATGGAAGAATGGCCTCCGCTAGAGGTAGTCTTACACATGTGGTCAGATATCGTGAAAGAGGTGAGGGCAACCACTCTTAACCCCACCACAAGCGACTAGGCTATTGTACTGGGTGGTACAGAGGCTGGGTAGGGGTGGTCTAAAACAGTTGCACCATTGTTTACATTTCTGCGTCGTGAAATCGAATAAAACCTCTGGATTACAAGTGCAGTGTGCTAACAATTGCACCCCGACATTTCCCCCCTTTAACCCACACAGTACAATATATGTATTGTTTTGTTTATATTTATTGCTTTATTCAGCTCTAACACAGCGTGCATGGAGGGGTAAACCTAAATCTTTTAAAATGCCATATACACAACAACATATATACGGTATTGCAATATCAAACATCAATACAATATTTGCATAATGTCGACACACAGTTGGGGCTTCTACTATGATATTCACTTTGGTTCAGTTGTGCTGATTTATAAGTTTCTACTACTCAAGCCGTTGTGGTCATGTTCAAACCCCTTTTTAGCATGCCGGATTAAGCTAATGCGGGCCTGTAGCATATATTATAAAGGGGCCCTAAATTTTGAAAAACATAAATATTAAAACACGAATTTATTTTACTTGCATAGTAAAGTAATTGTATTTCTAATTTGCTATACAGCCAGATAATGCGACAAATCGTTGAAGGCAGTATAGTACTATAGTAATAGAGCAAGCACAGAATCACTGAACCGGAATTGATAGCTTAAAAACATTTAGCGCGGGGCCTTTGAAAGTGCGGGACCCGTAGCATATGTAGCTACTTTTGCTACAAGCATAATCCGACACTGCTTTTTGCATCTCATACTCAAAACATTGCTGTCAACATTTGACGACCTGGGCGCGTCGCGTCACAACGGCACGGGTGGCAGCCCGCGAGCAGAACTGACCAATGGGATGGCAGCCAGGCGAGGGAGCGGCCATCAGGGACAGCGGGGCAATCAAAGTGGACGCACGTGCATATTTTTTGGAATGCCTCGAGCGATATATTCGGAGTTCTGAGTGAGACCTCAACGTTAATCATTAATATTGTTTCTATGGTAAATAATCCCTGCTTTAATCATTACTATTCTCTGGCACTTGAGGCTTCTGAGATTTGCTCGTGAATAAAACATCTAAACATTTTGGCCAACTTGTAAGTGTTAATTATCAAACCGCGAGATATTATCGAGAACGCCAACAAAAAGTATAGTAAATGTGTTATCTCCTTTTATTAATGCGATTTTTTTTTCTCCAGAACAATTTTTCAAAGGCGCATTTAAAGTGTCATATTTTAAAATAGCGAATTCATCCAATCAAGACCATTTGACTTACAACCGACTCTTTAACATGTACAGTCCTTTCTGTATTCATTGCCTATCGACCATACTTCACCACCACACTGGTCAGTTCGGGTTGGTGAAGTATGACGGGCGAGGAGCCGGGTACCGTTTCAGTCATCGCGTGCCTACTGATGTTAATAGCCATTGCAGACATCGAACTCCGCCAACGGGGGTTCGTAGCGCAGTTCGCCTTCTACTTTACGACATGGTATTATTACCCATCCAACGTGTCATGTGAATACGATAGCTGCACTCTCTAGATGAAGATTATACAAAATGCCTCATATCTTCACACTGCTTCTTTTTCTTCGTACGGTTGATGTTGGTATAGAGCAGAGCCATCAAACTCAATCGGGCAGCGGTGCCGGTTTGGATTACGATGCACCTCCCGCGGGCCACACAGTTGGGGGCCTATGGAAATGAAAAGAATAATAATAATAATTCGGTATTAATTTACTTATTAAAAATCCGAAAGCGCTGGGAAAATAGAGTTGATTATTTGTTTATTTTTTTTATTTTTGCAGCAGCGCTGCGCCAAATCCCACCTTTTCAATGTCTCCTTTAAACTCAGGTTGAATTTAGGTAGAAGTCTTAAAATACATAAATACATCATTACATTTTAAAAACGTGGCGGGCTACAGGAAGGGCCTTAGGGGGCCGGGTTTGGCCCGCGAGCCGTGTGTTTGACACCCCTGGTAAAGAGCAGCAACTATAATGCCACTCTGTGGTTGTTGAGCCAGATAATTATGTCAAGAGCATTAGTGTAGGGATAATGTAAAACAATCAACTTTGAATTAAAATCCTTCACAATATTTCCACCACAATGTACGTAGAAATTGAAATCGTGTTGCTGTTTATTTTTGTGTACTTTGTTTTCAGCCAATTGCGCTCACCCCACAAAATGGCAAAAATAACTCCAACCGCTGTATCCATAGCCACTGAAATTGCTCACTCGGGGGTGAGCGAGTTGAGCTGCCTGGAAATGGCATCTCGGCGTCCACTGAGAATGTCAGTCCTGGCCACAGTTCATCGGCTCCCCAATATCATCATGTTATTTTTTTTTGTGTGCAGAACCCTGAGGCAATGACCACACGTTTTTTTTTTCCATGGTACTGTGTTGTCGATTAAAACTCTGACAATACAATTCCATAAATACACAGCATTGTTGTACAGAAATACACCACGTTAGTTTGTTTGAAGCAAGAAAGAAACGATGAACATGGGCACAACAAGGCAACACTGATCCCAGAAGCACTCGAAACGGAGAAGTCTGTTTTTGTATCATTTCGCCAGTTAATCCTTAACCCAAAAAAACAAAGAATGATGGACGTCTACAGAATTGGAAAGGGAAGTGATTTCTGGCTTTAGAAGAAAGTTCTGCGAGTGGACACTTTGAACAAAAGTTGTTCCATTCAACCTTGCGAGCGGCCGTGATGCATGGCGTAATCCGCGCCCACAGACAAGACAACGGCAACAATCACGCGCAGGCACCATCATCATCATCATCATCCTGTGCACGCGTGTGTCAATGGCTCCACCGCTGGGTCGGGTGCATTCTTGTCATGCGTGGGAGCTGTTCTGCTCAGTGCTGGGATACCCTCGGCGGATCGCGTTGAGAGGGTGAGCGGCAATGTGGCATAGCTGCACGTCTGCCCATGTAAGTGCTGGACAACCATCTGCGGATGGTGTTCAGATGGGAAGCAGCAATGTGGCATAGATGCACGCTTGCCCATGTTCACACACCTATTATTATTATTCGTAGTATCGATCACTTTCTGCAATAGGCGGCGACTTGCGGTAGTAGGCAGTGGGGGTTTTCTGTTCACAGTTGCAGTGGGCACCCCTCGTTAATGCTGCCGAGTGTGTAGATGCTACGTTTATCCCTTGACGTTAAAAAATAGTGGGCCACGCGGTCAGGTGTGACGGTATCAATTCGATAAATTTGAAATGTACCGACAAATTACTTCGGGTAAAACCACAAAGGAACATGACCCCCTACTGGCAGTCTATACTCGTCTGTGAAACAGTGATTTCGTGATATCCTGGTGCTATAAGAATGGAGTGAATACCAAAATGTACTAAATATTGTTTTTTTTAAAGCGAACAGGCCAATGAACCCAGAAATCTGAGTCCAATTCTCAGCCACGTTCGACAATCAGTGGTGATATCTGCGACAGTGCTGTCTCCCCTTCACCAACTCACACTGACCAGCATGGTCAAGTATGGTCGAACACAACTGCCACAACCAACACACTGAGCAGAGGCCTACATCTAGTGGTGGACTGACAAAGAGCTGTTACATTATTATTCTTGGGTTTACATCAATAGCATGTCATGGTTTGCCACATACCTCAGACCCCAACCTCCCATCTCTGGCCATGTCCTGCACAATTTTGCAGGAGCACGTCTTCCTGACATGGAAAATGCCTTAAAACTTTCGTGACTGCAGGAATTTATATTCTTTAGTTCTTTCGGTAAAGTCACGTAGATAGAAAAAATATAATAAAGTGAATAAAAATAATATTTTAAAAACACAAGCGGTCGACCGCTTGTGTTGCGATCGAAACGTCGTGGTTTTTCGTTTATTTTCATAACTTTTGTTTGTATTCACTTTATTATTATTACTTTTCTATCTACGTGACTTAACCGAAAGAACCAAGGAATATGGGAAATGCCAGATGAGGGGTTTCCCCTGTGCCACGTGAGTCATGGGGGGGGGGGGGGAATATTTCAACAAAAAACCAACCACGCTGGTCAGTGCGGACTGCTGAAGGCGGAGTGCGTAGACGCGCGAGCGTAGAGATCAAATTGCACGATGGATTGTTTTCCAGCACTCTGCACTCCTACCCACAACACAGATACACAGCCTATCCATTATATCTGCTACAAATTGTACGGTGACGCTGCGTCAAAGCTGAACACATTGGTCAATAGCGCTGCCTTAAAAGGAAATATTTATAATCGGTGACGTTTTGGGCAGTGGTCATTGTATGTGCTATGAAGAAGGGTCATTGCTCGAACCTTCACCTTTTAATTTCTGTTCTGAGGCAGTGTTTGTTGACCAATTTTATTGAGGTTTTTAAAATCTGTTATGAAATGGTGCTCATCCATCCAAAGTATAAATATTATTTTAATTGTATCAAGGTGAAACAAATACATGATTGTATGTAGGAAGAGAAAAATCCAACTGAAATGCTGGAGAAATTGTGTATTTATTTCAGCTTCCCTTTGTTGTGGGAATCAAACCGAGCAGTCGCTAAGTACTATTAGTGGCGGTCGCTATTACGGTCAATTCAACAGGCTACATCATATCTTGCCTTCTTGACAAAGCAAGCTGAAATCTAATTTTCAGTATTACTGAAACTCTGTGGTTTGTTTGACTTGTTCTCGAGTGCGGTGAATGAGAATGGGAAAAATAATAATTTCAAGCCGTAACAATAACGATTTTATTGTTGTTCGAGAGCAGAGAAAATATTTATCGCATAAAGGCGCCTTTCATAGGAAAAAGGATACTCTATACAAACACCAAACGCTATATACCAAACAACAAAAGTCACATTAATGGAGTGCTGCGGATATATAAATAAAGAATATGGTAAGTAGTTTTAGGTACCCTTATATGTACATTGTGTGGGTTTCAAAGTTTACCAATTAAAATTAATGAGCCAAGTGCTGCGATTGTTCTAATACGCTCAACACTATAGACCCGATGGTCTGAATGGTGGCCGGCTACGAACGTGACGATCAGACGATCAGAAAAAAAAATCGTTGCCACCGGGATCCTCTCTGTCTCTCTCTCTCGTCTCACGACGGCTGTGGACCTCGCCGATCCGCGCTCGAACGCAGCACGGGGGAGATGCGCGTCGTCGGAACACGTCGTTCCGTAAAATGGGAAATCAAATAATCGCCAAACCGCGGCCGTGGTGAAGCCCAAAGTATGAAGCGCGCCACCGATGATTGTGCCATCCGCGCGCGCACACCCTGGCGGTATCGCTGAAATCTGCACGGCGTCTACTGCCACCTTGTATTGGTTGAAGGACCTTAACATTCAACTATAACACCAGCTATACAACACGGTTGCTTCCCCCCACCCCCTCCCCCCCCCATGTCATACGAGAGAAGAAGAATGTCTACAGAATATTGTTTACGGACAACCCCAGGGTGCAGCGGCGGCACAACGGTGGGTAGCGCACTGCGCTACGAATTGTCGCGCCTCCGTTTAGCACGGTTGTGCTACGTACGGTGCGAAAGAAGTTCAACATACACAACCCGGCCACCTCCGTTAGATTCCTGGCCGTGGACAACATCGGTGGTGAGTGACATCTGAACCCGGTCCTGCCAACTCCTCCCCACCCCCCGACCCTTCACCAACCTGCACTGACCACTGTGAAGTATGGTAACAACAATAACCCCTCCATAACTGATAGGGCGCAGGGAGACCTTGACAAAGGGCTGTAGATTATAATTACTACGACTGTTCAATTGCATTTATGGCTTTATTTTGTTGATTTCTACAAGTTTTTTGGTTTGGCCATGTTTTTGTTTATTGTAGTACGGAGTTAGACTGATGGCCTTAATCTAAATTTTCTTTTTTTTACATTATGAGACCTCCTTTGCCAGTAACAAGATATAGTAATAGGTTTTACCCTTTTAACTAGCACAAAAACTGACACCTTTATTCAAGGCATCATGTCTGCAATAATAATTGCAGACAATAACAGACATGATGCCTTGAATAAAGGTGTCAGTTTTTTGTGCCAGTTAAAAGGGTAAAACCTATTACTAAATTTTCTTGTTGTTGTTGTTTGACTTGCATCCCACTGGGATTTTTGCACACAGCGTTGGTGTACGGTGCTATTTTAGGAATATTTTGATGTTTTTTCCTGGATTTTCTGTTTGCACAGTCACATAATCACTTTAAGATGTTTTCTTGTTCATGTTTTTTGTTTTTTTTTTGTTTGTTGCGGTTGCACCCGATTCAAGAGCCGAATGGCTCACAGGGCTATACCAAATAAATTAAACTATGAAACTATGACTACTCCTACGTCATTGACTGCACCCTGTCATGCTGTCATTCTTTCGCGTACAATTGCACAGTTGGCAGCCTTGTAGTCAAAAACCTTTCACGAATGTCTGCGGCGAGAGTGTTAGCGATTGCTGGATGACATTGTGCTGCGTTTCAGGGGCCAGCTCACGATGGCTTTGCGCACAATGGGAAGCTGCAGCTCTTCCCTCTCGTCGACTCTGCAGCAGTCACGCCCGGTCTCAGGCAGCGTACGTCTGCTTTTGAAAGCAAATCCCTCAAGCCGAAGCCACATCTTGGTCTTGCCACGGTGTCAAATTGTAGATGTTTTTTTTGGAGGTGATAATTCACCTCCCGTCGATGAGCCGAATAATTGTTGCGATTCAGCGCTGTAATTTGAGTGAATTTTCTATAGGTTTTTTTTTGTTGCCTCGCATTTGCCAACTCATTTTGTCTTTGTCTCTTTATCTTTCGCTCCGTTAACCTCTATACGTGACATTAAGGTAACAAAGGCGCAGCCTTGGAATTGTGCCACTGCTCGCGAAAGGGCCTCCCAATAGAGGGAGCTCCAGAGAACCTCTCTAGGAGGGTGTTGCAAGTAACTTGCATTAAATAAAAAAACACATGTATTCTTGTGCACGCAATTCTACGGGTGTATAGCTAGCCCTAAGAATTTATATTAGCCGATGAACCGATGCATCGTTATGCTCTGAGTGCAAACAGGTTCTTGCTCGTCACTGGGTTCAGGTTAATACGTAAATGAATTACCTTATATTTTTGTTCAAACAGTATACATGTAAGTCCATCCATAAATCATGGTCTTCCGTAATTTTGATCCAAATCTCTCCCGAGAGTTGTTGGCATTGCAAGTGCCGCATGCATGGGCTTTGATATGCCTTTTTTATACAAAATACACGGAGAATGCAAGAGTCACACTTGTATAACAATGTTGCGAGCGACCGTGTGTTTGAATTTAATGGATGTTTACTGTTGGCTGGTATATTCTCAAAAGCAAGAGTGACTCAGATAAATATAAATTGCTCGGGGGGGGGGGGGGGGGGTGCTAAGTAGTTATCATGCATCACAATGCAACGGAGCTCTCAAATGCCTCTGTGCTTTTTTTTTCAATTGTACAGAGACCCGGGAGAAATTATTCTTATACAACGGGCATATTCTACATTGGCTAAAAGTAACGGTGAAACCAATGTTGCATTCAATGCGGATCATCGTAAGTTAAACGTACGTCCTTGCACCGTCTGTTGAAACATTTGCATGACTTACCTCACTCCAGTGCCATACTCCATAAAGTTTTGTTCTTACATTATAGTGATACATATTTGGGGGGTTGTTTTTTTTGCATAAAACCTCCGCATGGCCGAACTAAAAAACCAAATAGCCATCATTGTTTTGGCTTATGAAACTTTTATTATTATTACCATAGTGTGTGTGTTTTCGAAGTAGTATCAGGACTAACGGTATGACGATACATCGATCAATGTTTTTCGACTAATTAATATTGGTTATTTGTTATTAAGGCTCTAGATACATGCACTGAATCGAAGAGCATTGACACAAACGGCAAGCTGACCAACGTGAGGGTTTTATGCGAGGACATTAACCACATTAACCACAGCCTGTCTGCTCTGATCAAGAAGGCTTGTGGTGCTTATGAACGTCACCAACGCCACGTGGATAGCACGCTAACCAATGTTTACATTGATCTCCCAAAGATAATTCACTCAATGTCGCTGTGACAGTTTCTATCAGCGTATTTTAAAAAAATACATACAGTATATATTGGCCGAGATTATACATGAGGACGAAATGTGGAAACAAGAAGTCTGTGATGTTAAGTCCTGCTGTTTATGTTAACAGTATCCTTGGGTATAGCTGCTTGGCTTCATTTTTGTTTTCTTATTACGTTGCAAGTGTGGGTTTTATATTAATCAATATAAATAATAAGTGATTTACATTCAGTCAATGTTCCTGGCAGAGTTGAAGCAAAGTGATCACCTTCGAGTCCATCTGGATGTTTGTACCAACGACACGTGAAGGATTATTCATCAGGCTCGTAACACACGATGCATTTTGTGGTTTATTGGGTTCAGCATAGGCATGGGGGGGGGGGGGGGGGGTTGCACCTTACACATTTTAAATTACATCAGGCGCAGCACAACATGCAGATGCCATTAAAACAATCTCTTTAAAGTGAAACAAAGGACATCATATATCAAAACTAGAGATTGATGAAAGTGATTTTGTGCAGACTGGCAATGATGTAATATGACATTTAAATGCATATTCCATTTAAAATGCACGTATCCAAATGTTTTTTCACATAGAGGCCTCGGTCCCCACCACACACTCACTGTTTGTCACCTTCTCCACACCAACCCTTCCAACCAATGGTGGTGCTGGCCCATTGGGTGTCATTAGCAGACAATTTTTTCACCCCCTGCTCCCCATCTCCTATGAATTTGTAAAATTCTAGCGAGATGACAGAAGAGATATTCACAAGAGCTAGAGATGTAGCAAAATGAGAAATGTGGACGACAGATGATGTGTCATGAGATGAGAGAAGATATATGCAGATCAGACAGAAATCTAGTCGTGATAGGTGAGAGATGTAGGCAAGAGACCACGTGGTGAGATGAGACAAGAGGGCTGCACACACGAGACAGATGACATAAAAAAAAAATTATAATCATTAAATATTTAATGCTTAGATGGATCTAAATCTGAGCTGATGTTTGGTGCATTCATATTTTTGTCATCAATTGGAAGCCTTTGAGAAGCTTGAAGCCCTAAGTTTTTGCTCGTGACCGTGCCACCAATGCCTTTCCCCACTGTCACTGCTTATGCCCCTCTGCTCCTACAGCACTCAGCCTCTTGGGTACATCAAATCACCCGGGTGTGATAAACATATTTTCAATTGCAATTAGGCAACGGAAACATATCAAATGGGTTCTCAAAGCTACGTATAATATGCTAATTGAATACTTTTAGTTTGTGAAAAACTACGAGAGGGCATCGTGACCTGTACTGTTGACGCCACCAAAATGTCACTTTCGTTCTCTTCCTTTTTGCCAAGTTCTACAACTGCTGCACAACTGGAATTTGATCGGTGGTCTCTGACTCAAGTGGGTGTCCAATGCACTGTTTGTCTCAGAATCCTGTTCCCCTCCCTCATCATGCATATGTACCCCACCCATGAGACTCTCAACTTCATGAATGTTCCTTTTTGTAAAATCAATTTGTCAAAACCTGCATCAATCTTCATGACTAACATTTGGGGGGGGGGGGGGGGGGGCATCCCCAAAATCTTTGGTCGTTTATTCCAGTTGTTATAGTCACTGTGCCAAGATTTGCTCAATGTTTTAATTTCATCAATATAGGATTATGGTTTTATGTCTACATGGCCTTCCTGCCAGGTTAGATTCCATGTTCCAAATTTTTTACAAAGGAGGTGGCTGTGTAGCAGAGCAGCCTCGTACCATGTCAGTAGACCAAGCTGACACTGGTGAGATCCTGAGTTCGAATATGAGCAACCACATATGATTAAGCTGGGTTTGCAAATGCAGTGAGTTTATGGTCCCGTCCTGTTTACCAATGCTTGCACAAACACACAAGTACATTTTGCGATTTCTCTGAGAATCAAGAATTTCGGTTGTACACACTTTATGGAGTGAATAAAAAAAAATCTGCCCAAGTGTACGCGAAAGGGGTCTGTTCAAGTGACTTGAAAAATACGTTACGTGATGTTAACTGATTGGGCACCCGTCTCACATAAGGTGGCAAACAGATAGCTGGGAAATGTCTGAATTTGAATTTCTTCATCTCACGAGACGAGGCAGGCAGCACGATTGGAATATAAATGTAAGGAATAAAAAAAACACGAAAAAAGAGCGTGCAGTATAACGACACAAGAATTTCGGCGGGCTGTGGCCACATTATTCTAGCTGCTGTAGAGGGCTTCTCGGCGCGTCGTATCTCGCCCATCGCCCCCACTGATGTCCTCTCCCCCCCCCCCCCATGTGTGCAGGTACTACTGACTATTGTATGTAGGGGGAGGGGGTCGAAAATGTATAGAACGCCGAGCTTTTATAATATAGATATGCAGAAAAATTATCAGTTCAGTTATAAAAAAAATAATCAATATTTAGAAGTAAACATGACCATTTATACAACTGCAACCCACTGTTGTTAAGGCTCTTTTTCAGGAGAGTCCTGGTGTAGCCGGTGTGAGCTCACCCGCAGTTAGTCATACGCATACATTGTGCACTCTGCTCGTAGCTACGGGTAGCCAACCAAGTGCTTGTTATTTATTCGAAGTGAATTGAATGGTGACCAGGGATTGAACCCTCAGGCCCTACGTGCACTGGAGAGTACGGGGGGCATCCCCCAATTTATATTTGGGCGGATCCCGTACCGATGAATTGAGCTTGCGGTGTTTTGACGTGGGATGGTTTTTCTGATCATTGTTGCAGAAACGAAACTGCCCTTCTTAAGAACACTTCGAGATAAAATCTCGCCGTTTCGCAACCCCCCCCTCCCTCAACACCCTGTTGCTCAGCTGTTGTGGAGCCGCCCACAAAGCGGAGTCTACGTCTCATCGTCTCCGAAATTTGTTTTTTTGTTGTATTGTTGTTGTTGCTGTTATCTATTTAGCCGACCTGTCCCCCGTAGTCAGGATTCAGGATGGGAGGAGAGGGACAGGGCGGATCGGCTACATCTGGCAGGGGTTACACCGTGGACGACAGAGTTTTCCGTGTGTAATTTACAATGGAATAATCAGCAAGTAATTTTGCAGCATTGTATGGTTTCACTTGCCTTTTGTTTGTTTGTTCAGCTATGGGAGGAAACTAGAGCACCTGGAGGAAAGCCATGGAGAACAGAACGAGAACACACAAACCCTGCGCTGAAATGTGCCTTCGTCGGGTATCAAACCCAAGCACACTTATTGCCGTGAGGCACAAGTTGTGCTACTCTATCACCCTGCTGCTCCGATGTGTTTTTTTCCTTCTGCTAAAACCCTCTTGAACTAGCGTAACACCTGGGTTTAGGTATTTAGTATTCTACATTATTGCCTGGGTTTAAGGCTTAACCTTGGTAAAGATCTCTTGCCCACTGGGTGCCCAATCTCATGTCTGATCATAAACCTGCCCCGCCCCCCCATAAACGGCGCATATGGTCCACTGATCACAACCCATCACAACCTACTCGTCCTTATTATGCCTACAATGCTTTCCTGCCATGTTATATTATTGTAGTGACATATGACGTCACTACTGTGTCGGGACTGTACGAGCGTAGTGACATATGACGTCACTACTGTGTTGGCTCTACGGGTACTGTAGGCGGGGTGTCACAGAGGTCGCGTCAGGCCGTGACAATCTGTGTGAACCCGACAGGACATGTGACTGGACAAAGGGGGGCTGGGGGCCCCAGGGGGGAGCTTGGTGGTCACGTGGTAAGGGGCCCGGACCTTCCCGAAGGATCGGGAAGGGGGGCGTGGCCGAGGGCGGGGCCGGCCACTCCACGCGAGTTATAAGCGGGGTGTGAAGGGAGAGCTGGGCTGTTCAACCCCGGGATGAAGACGCCATCAGCGGTCCTCGAGTCTCCGATCTTCGTCCGTGACCAGGCAGCCTGTCAACCTGCCCCGGTCACGTTACGTAGTATTTCCCCCGAGTGTTAGTTAAATTAGGAACGGTGGTCAGCACCTTATGTATAGTGTTCAAGTTGGTTGTTACGTGTTAATAAATAGTGTTTCCTCCAAGTTGAGTGTGCACCTCAATCGAACCCATTACAATTGGTGCCAGAAGTGGTAAAAACATTTCTAAGTTGTAGGCTTAGTATTAGTGAGGCGGTATGTTTACGCGTCGCAGACAACCCACCAAAACGTCCTCGGGCGATGAAGACGACAAAGAGACCATCCCTCCGACTGCCATCATCACCTGGTGATGATTGCTTGTGTTGCAGTCGAAACGTGATAATTTTATTGTTTTATATTTTTATTATTTCATTGTTTCCCTTCTACGTGACTTTACCGAAAGAACCAAGAATATGAATTCAAAATTTAGTATAGATTCTATTATAATGTTAAACGTAAGAACTGGAAGTCAAACTACGTCACACTTTTATAGAGAATAATACTTCGTCAGGAAGAGGAAGTGGAATTTTTTTTTTATGCAGTCATTATATTAAAAACGCTTGATAGTTTCGAATCAGAATTTTTAAAAAGTACTATTATTCCTGTCATATCAATCGACAGAATGTTAAATCACACACATTTGTTTATTAAATATAAATTTGTAATATTAGCATTACATTTGTATAATATTATTATGTTACGATAACATTTATAATAATATCTAGATAAAAGATTTTGGGTACAAAGATATCAAACAGCCATTTTTGAGCATGGAGGGATAATTAATCATGGAGTACCTACTAAATATACGTCATTCGGCAAGCTTAGCATAGCCAACGCGTCCACTATGATTAATCATTTCTCCATGAAATGTTAGTTCTTTGTACCCAGAAAATGGCATCATGCTTCTTTTCGCCATTGTCCTACTATGAACCATGAGTGACTGAACTTAACCTCACTCTTCAAATCCTTATCGGTCGATTCCATATGACTTGTACTGTCCGTCAGTACGATTCGTGCTTAGCGATAGGATTTGCAAGACATGTCACACATACTTCGCGTCGTTAGTCATGCTGTGCAGCCACTCTGTAACACACAAGCAGGAATCAATTCTTATTCCACCCAAACGCATCAGGCTACATTGAGTCGCTGCACGTCGGCAACGTGAACTAATGGTTGTAATCGCGAACGAAGAAAATGGAGAGAGTGCAGATTGGATAGACGAAAAAGAGCTTGATCTAAAATGAATATCCATTCCACAGGATGAAGATATCCATGTTCTCCCTATTTATTCCATAAAGGAGCATTATGCTTCTCCATGGGAGAATGGAGAAGCATACATTTTGTACATTTTTTTAATGATTGTTATTAAACATTTTGATTCTAATCATTCTACCAGGGCTTTTTATTCTGTGGAATGAATATGTGATTGTTATAATTGTACTCTCCATTTTGCTTCGTTCTACTACAAAGTTTCAAGTGTTTTTATAGTTATAATTACTTTTAATATTTGGTAATTATAAAATAATTTCAAAATAATATTCTGAACATCTGCAATTTTAGTTAGACGATTAATATTTTCAAGTGAATTTTATGCTAAATTTCAGCTTTCCAACACCTTTTTAATAAATGTTTTCTCCTACAACATCAGAGTACAGTGCCACATTAAATACGCATTACAATGACAATAGTTTAAAGTTATTTGAAGCTTGTTTTATTTTCAAAATTGAAATACGGTTTGGAGGGGGGGGGCAGAGCTTTGTGACATATTTGAGGGGGGTCTGACTTTTTGTGACGCCGTGTGACGAGGGGGGGAGGGGGGGTCAAAAATCGGCCAAAATCGCGAGACGTCATTTATGGACGGCCCCCTATAGGCAAGATATCGGCGGAGGTGTCCATCGGCGACATAAAATGGGCAGGGTCTGTCCTGGTTTCCGATTTCCTGAGTAAAATGCCCTTGCAGATCTTGACAGATCAACGATGTTTGGAATTGCCCTCAAGCCGTCGCATCGCGTTCTTGTTTTCCCCCACTCGAATGTGCATGGCTAACGCGACTGTCCAGGCACTAGCTAGCTTCAAGGTTAAGATCCCCCCGGAGCGCAAATGCTTGTTCCCCTGCGGCTGCGAAAACTGCTCGATTGGGAGGCCACCGCGGGAGAGGTCGTGTTAGGACCCTCTAACAGGACGGTCCGGGGGATGATGCTCACGGGGGCTCAGACGGTGGTCTCTAGGGACCAAGAGCCGTTCATTCAGATCCCCAATGTCGGGCCGGACACGTCAGTTATACAGGCGGGCATGGTGCTCACCCACGCGTTGGCCGCGAAGGAGGACGGTAACATTGTGGGGGAAGTGGGGGTCGCGTCGGCCACGGACCAAGGGCAGGTCAGCAAGGACAGCTGGGTGGATGCCCTCTGCTCCGAAAATTCGGACTTGTCCAACGCCCAGAGGTCCGCACTGCGTGCTGTTGCTTGAGTTTGTGGATGTTTTTAGCAAGGATAAATTTGACATTGGCCGCACGACCCTCCTAAGCCACCATATTGACACAGGTGGATCTGCCCACATTCGGCAAAACCCTTACCGCTTGAGTCCTACTGAAAAGGAGCATGTGCGGCAGGCGGTCAACGAGAAGTTGGCCGCCGACGTCATTTCTCTATCTACCAGCCCATGGGGTGCTCCGATTGTTCTCGTGACGAAACATGACAGGAGTTTGCGCTTCTGCACCAACTTCCGCAAACTTAAAGTATCCATGGCGGACGCGTACCCCCTGCCCCGCATGGATGATTCGTGGGATGCTTTGGCGGGGGCGCGTTTTTTCGACCTACTCTCGGGATTCTGGCAATTGCCCCTAGATGATTGCTCCAAGCCTAAGACTGCTTTTCGTACACTGCAGGGTTTATTTGAGTTTAACCAGCTCCCGATGGGCCTCCACTCAGCCCCGGTGACGTTCCAGAGGCTCATGGAGCTGGTCCTGGCAGGACTCCAATGGGACTCCTGCCTGATATACCTGGACGATGTTATCGTGTTTAGCCGAACATTTGATGAGCATTTGGTACAGCTCCCCGCAGTTTTTCTTAAAATGCAAGCGGCTAACCTCAAATTTAAACCCCAGAAATGCCACCTGCTGCAGACGTCCGTTTGATACCTGGGGCATATCGTCAGTGAGTCGGGAATTGCTACAGATCCAGATAAAACTGTGTGCGTGCGCACATGGCAGTTTTATCGGAATTGCATCTTACTACCGCCGCTTTGTGCCCGGGGTCGCCACTATTGCCAAACCCCTCCATGCCCTGATGGCAAAAGGCCAAAAATTTCGATGTTGAACGGAGGAGAAGGCCACATTTGTTGCGCTCCGGAACGGTCTGGTGGACACCACTCCCCTCCGATAACCAGATTTTTCGTTCCTCTTCATCCTGGACACTGACGCCAGCAACACCGGCATTGGCGCAGTGTTGTCCCAGGTTGTGGACGGGGTGGAGGGGGTCGTGGCATATGGCAGCAGAGTATTGTCCCCGGCCGAGCAATGTTACTGCGTTACATGTTGGGAATTATTTGCCATAGTTTTTTTCATACAGCAATACCAGTCCTATCTCTATGGCAGGTGGTTCGAGGTACATTCCGACCACGCCGCTCTCCAGTACACTTTGCGCGTTGAGCAACCATCCAGCCAGCTCTCCCACTGGCTGGATGGTTGGACGCGCATTTGCAGCTACTTCCGTCTGACGAGTGCGCGTGCCCCTCTGGCTCAGGCCGCTGAAAATTGGCTACCGCAGTGGTACCCCCTTCGGTTGTAGCGTCAGCTGGGGCTTCTACTCCTGATAGCCCAGGCGATCTCGTCGCACGCGATGCCACCCTTGGGTTGAGCCACGAGGAATAGGGGTACCTCCAGGTGGAGGACGCCTCCCTATTGAAGCTACGGCGCCGTGTCAGTGTCAGGCCGGTGCGGGGTGGCCCCTGTCATTTGTAAGGATGGCCTTTTGATGTGTTGGGACGGCGGCATGCGTCGCTACAGTGTTGTGGTGCCTACGGGCCTCAGGGGTAGATTAATTTTGGCTGTACATGAGCGACTGATGCATCTTGGAGTACATAAGACCTTGGCAACCCTTAAACTCGATGTTTTTTTGGCCCGGAATGGCAGGGGATGTCAAAAACGTACATAAGGGCTGCGTGCCATGTTCTCGCCGAAAACTGCCATCTACTAAGTTCTGTCCGCCCTTGCAATCTATTCGAGTATTGCGAATTAACGAGCTTGGTCTAACACCATTTTGAGATGAAGAAAGCTGTCTCTGGTGTGGACCAATTAGTTTCAAAGAAATACATATATTATCAGAGTAGGTTTTTGTTTGCATTCTGACCACAAGTATTGTGATTAATGCAGACATGATTCCTTGTAAAAGGTTTAAGTTTGGTGTTTTAACATCCTAACACCTCATTAGACCTGCTTTGTCAGTACCAAAATATAATAATAGAGTTTTTCCCCTTTTTTCTGGCAACAAAACTGAAACCTTTTTACAAGGATTCATGTCTGTATTAACCACACTACTTGCAGTCAAAATGCAAATATCATAGTATGTTTTTGTTTGCATTTTGACTAGTATGTTTTTTATTTGCATTTTGACTGCAAGTATTGTGGTTAATGCAGAGATGAATCCTTGTAAAAAGGTTTCAGTTTTGTTGCCAGAAAAACGGGCAAAACCCCTATTATCTTAACACCTGTTTTGTTGCCAGAAAAAAGGGGGAAACCCTTTTTTGTCACACTCGACGTCCTCGGGCCCTTTCCCGTTAAAGCCCGAGGGAATAAATATTTCCTGGTGGGCGTGGAGTATTTATCCCGCTGGCCAATGGCTTGGCCACTCCCCAACCATCAGCCGCGGCCATCGCCGATGCATTCCTTCACGGATACGTGCTAGATAAGGGAGCCCCAGAACGCCTCCTTACTGACCAAGGGAAAAAAATTCATCTAAACTGTTACAGGACGTTTGCGACCTTTTGGGCACAAAAAAGGTTCGCACGTCGCCCCACCATCCCAAGACAGACAGGATGGTGGAGTGACTCCACAGAACTTTGACCTCCATGCTGAATCAGCGGGTCGGGGAGTCCCAGGGCGACTGGGACCTGCATGTTCCAGGGGTGCTTGCAGCCTATCGAATGACCCCTCACGCTTCCACTGGCTACTCACCCTTCTTTTTAATGTATGGTAGGAAACATAACCCCCCCACCATTGACGTCCAGCTGAAAACGGCACCGAGGAAGCCGAGGATCACCATTTCGGAACCCATGCGATTCACTCTTCAATGGGTCTCGGAGGCACACGATGCTTCTAAGGAAAATTCTGCCTTGCGGCAGTCGGCCAACGAGCAGCTAAGGGAGCTTCGGGTGTCTGGTAAACAGTGGGCTCCGGGGGACAGGGCTTGGCTCCATTGTCATCAAGTGCCCAAGTTGTACAGACCCTGGCGTGGGCTGGTTGAGGTGATTCAGGCTAACCGGCCACAATGTGTTAAAATCCGCTTCGGTCACCGGAATTGGTTCGTGCATCCGTCCCACCTTAAGCCTTTTGTTGCTCCCTGTCACATCCCTTCATCTCCAATTCACGAGGGCCGAGTGTCGGGTGTGCCGGGCGAGCTGGGGTGCACACCCGCTGAGGTTGTTCCTCAGGGTGGTTCTGCGGTCCCGCCCACACGCATGGAGTGCGTGATGCCCTCGACGTCGCCGGCTGCTCCTGCTCCGGACGCTCTGCTTGGTGCGGAGCGACCGTTGACCAGCCGTTCTCCACTGACGCTGTCATCTCTTATGGAAGGACCGCAGCCGTCCGCCCGTATTCAAGTCCCCCCCGAGCTTCCCAGGGAGCTCAGGCCCACCTCGCCTCGGGGCCCAGCCACGCGAACTCGTTCTAAGGCTGGACGCATTACATGACTCTCACACACCATGCTGTCACACTCACATGTCAAAGGAGGCCATTGGCTGAACCTGGCCTTTTATTGTACTGTGCGTGCATCATTTCTAACACGGTAGGCTGTGCCAGGGGATTAAGCAGGTTAGCCAGTATCATGTACATTTGTTGTTGTTGATTCCCCCTCTTTCCATGCGTTCTCCTTTCCTTCCCCCCCCCCCCCCTCTCGGAATGTGTACATATTTTATACGCGGTATTTATTATTGGTCGCCAGTTATTTATTGATGTTGCTTTTTGGGAGGCACACTTTCTATTCTTCCACAGTTACATCACAGCCAGAAGGGCTGTGTGTTACACGGGAGGGGGGGGGGGGGGTGATGTAGTGACATATGACGTCACTACTGTGTCGGGACTGTACGAGCGTAGTGACATATGACGTTACTACTGTGTTGGCTCTACGGGTACTGTAGGCGGGGTGTCACAGAGGTCGCGTCAGGCTGTGACAATCTGTGTGAACCCGACAGGGCATGTGACTGGACAAAGGGGGGCTGGGGGCCCCAGGGGGGAGCTTGGTGGTCACGTGGTAAGGGGCCCGGACCTTCCCGAAGGATCGGCAAGGGGGGCGTGGCCGAGGGCGGGGCCGGCCACTCCACGTGAGTTATAAGCGGGGTGTGAAGAGAGAACTGGGTTGTTCAACCCCGGGATGAAGACGCCATCAGCGGTCCTCGAGTCTCCGATCTTCGTCTGTGACCAGGCAGCCTGTTAACCTGCCCCGGTCACGTTACGTAGTATTTCCCCCGAGTGTTAGTTAAATTAGGAACGGTGGTCACCACCTTATGTACAGTGTTCAAGTTGGTTGTTACGTGTTAATAAATAGTGTTGCCTTCAAGTTGAGTGTGCACCTCAATCGAACCCATTACATTACATTCGATTAGCATGGTTGGCTACGTACGGTGCGAAAGAAGTTCAACATACATACATACATACGAACATCTAAGTTGTTTACCCTATCCTACCATGACAGTTCTAACGTAACCGTATTACAAATACAAAATGAAGAAATTAAAGAAAATTGAAAAGAAGTGGCCGAGTGGCTCAGAGCATTGAGCCAGCACCGCTAAGATTATTGGTTCTAATTTGGGTCGATATCCGTGAATAAAACAGTCCTCAAGTGCAGCGCGTTGATGGTGGTATCAGCCTAATCACCAGTAAATGAACACAAAGACAAATATCCCCCGTATAGCCTTAACAGACTGTAGGGGCAAGTGCTGTTAGCGAGCACCTATAAAGGCCGGCACGGCACACGAGGGGGTGGGTTGCCAACACCACGCCCGGCCGCCTTTGTCTCCCCAGTGGCGATGTTTACACATCGCACCAAGTACTCATTTGAGGCTGAGTCGACATAGGAGAGGCCCAGGACCGGTTCAGAAAATCGTCATTGGTGTTTGCCGTGAGCGGGAATCGAGCCTGGGTCGCCTTGGTTCGTAGCGCAGCGCGATAACTGCCACACACACACACAAACATCACGTTAAATGTCGGATTTTTTTCACCTGATTTGGAAAAAAATCCAGCTCTGAGACCGAAACTCTGTGCAGAAAATTAAAAGATGTACCTGCGGTGTGGGTAAAGAGGCCTATTGTTTAACTGACCTGACTTGAAAGGTAGTTCTGTAATATTCTGTGGGGCTGTTCTCTGACACGGGGTGATACACTGCTATCTGCAGAGGGGAGGGGGTGGAAGCAAATAAAAAAAACGCATCTAAATGCATTAATATTTAAAGGCCAAGAGCTTCTTTTCTCATTACTTTGTTACAGTTCAGCTCTCTGTCCCATTAAGCAAAAGAGACATTACTGCTGACTATTCAAGACGTTGCAACGTCTGATAGATTAAGCCTTTTGGCTTCTTATATTGACCAACACTTCCACGTTACTTAATTTTAATTCGAAATGCTGTCGGTGCTCTGCTTTGTATCATCAATTTACCGAGGCACGCAATGCAATTAACTTTCAGCTTATCATATTCATACCGTTCTTGCAAATGGAGCCACTTTCCGACTAAACATTAGTTGATAATTGGTTTCTGTCAACACATGACTAGAGCCTTGCAATGTTGATCATAGAACAAGCGAACGGTTTTGTTTTTGCACGCAATTCATATGGTTTTGCAATTACTTTTGGTTCAAAAATTGGTAGTGGTAGCGAAGTGTAAATAGCTTCGTATGTTCATTGGAATTCACTGTCGTTTACATATACTCGTTCTTAAGGGCGAAAATACAAAAATTAAAAGGTGACACTTGACTGGTGAATATTGGTCCACTCATGTACACAAATGCCTCTCCGTCTCAACGCTTTAAATTGCTTTTAACACAGCGGCATATTTGCAATGAGGCATGTAGTGATGATCATTACATGGCATCATTGTACAGGAGAGAGTTTAAGTACGTGTTTGCTCATACAAAGCAGCATATGTGCACTGGTCTTGTCCTCAGTAGTTCTGCCAATATCGTTGAACAAATTTTTAAATCGACAGGACCGATATAAACTGTACGAATAACAAAATGATTTTGATAAGAAGGCCATATGTAAAATACTTGAGCTTGCAACGATCAAGCTACTAAATGGGTTACTTGATTATACAATAAATAAACACATAACCAACTAGCGCAACATTTGGTTATATCCTTAATTGATTAAATTCCAACTCTTAGAATTAAAAATATTGTTTTTTGCTGTTGTGCAGAGATCATTGCTCTGTGACAAGGCAGGCAGAAAATTGCTTCCCCCTACTGCGCGGATCAGAGGTCGCTTGAAAGTATCTCAGAAGTAGTTTTGCAATATCCACTTCCAATGGGCCATTCTCCAACGTGGGGTGTTGGATTGTTCTATGAGAGATGCAATCATTATTCGTTTGATGATATGACGCCGAAAGCATACATGGGATATGAACCGAGTCACTGATTTCGTGCAGTGTGTGAACCGCTGTACCACCACTCCGCTGCATAGTCGTCATTCGCATGAGATAATTAGCTGTTGGCGCTACAGTTGTTACAGCGTTAATAGTGTTTTGAAGCTCATATGTAGAAGTATTCACGTCAAATAGTGTCCACGTTTTATTCAATCATTCGGTGAATCAAAACGAAAAAATTATAGATTCATTGATTATGAGAATAGGTTTTCCCCTTTTTTCTGACAACAAACAGGTGTTAAGAACCCAGAAGAGGTGTTAAGATGTTAGAACACCAAACTGAAACCTTTTACAAGGAAACAAGTCTACATTAACCACAATACTTGTGGTGAGAATGCAAACAAAAAACATACTCTGATAAGAAATGCATTACTCTTTGGATCTTTCAGTAAAGTCACGTAGAAATAAATTAAATTAAATAATACTAGAATACGACGTTTCGATTGAAACACAAGCAACCATCATCAGGTACAAATGAATGAGAACTCAAACATAGTAAACTTGGAAATATAATGCAATACAACACAGAGAGTCGGCCAACAAAAGAGTCAACACCCCACCTGGTTGATTACGTTCTTACAAGGATTGCTCAATTTGAGAGAGACAAAACATAGACACGGAGACACATAGACAGACACACAAGCAGAGAGATACTCACAGAGAGACATACAGAGAGAGACACACATAGCTTTCTGTGTACGCCTTTTGGCGTCCTCTGGTCTAACACCGTTTTGAGACGAGGCTCAAAAGAACGCTGTCTCTGGTGTGGACCAATCAGTTTTAAAGACAATGCATATATTATCAGAGTAAGTTTTTTGTTTGCATTCTGACCACAAGTATTGTGGTTAATGCAGAGATGATTCCTTGTAAAAGGTTTCAGTTTGGGGGAAAACCTATTCTCATATTTTGGTACTGGCAAAGGAGGTCCTATAATGATTGATTATTTTAATTGCATGATAGTTGCAAGTGCAACTTACTTTCTAAGCCACTTCGTTTTAAATATTGAGTAAAAGTATACATGGATGATTTTTTCCCTCATGTATCCAGGGATATGAGCAAAAAAATATACGTGTCATGCAAAGTGCTTACGAAGATCGGGATGTGCATTACACCTGCATTCATGGGTGGTAGTGTGACAAATGTCTCCAATTGACAGCTGTCACAAGAATCATCTCTGTGCACTGTGCAGTCAATTTCACACCATAAGGACATATATTCAAATCTTTAATTACTCAAGGAAGTTATTTAGCATATGCCCGCTGCTGATAACACTTACTCTAAATGTGTTTTTTTGTAATGATGTAAGAAAATATATGATTGAATATCTATTCAAAATTACGTTAACTATGTATAGTTTAATGGAATAAGTTTTTTTGGCTTCTTTTCCATTGAATGAAAATAATTTGGTGAGTGTATAAACGGCACTGTGTAACAATGGTTTTTTTTTTATCCTGGGTAGTAAGTGTTATGTCCTAATTGTTTATTCCGCAAAAGTACAGAAAATGGCTATTATTCCCCACAAACTTTGCTTTTGTGACCAGGACAGTGATATTTTGAAATGTACCTATTTTCAATGAGAAAACGGGCGAATTTGTGTATTTTCGTTCACATAAAGTCAGAAAAAACACATATTATACCAAATTTACATGTATTTATACTAAAGTAATACATAAAATGTATACAAAAGATTTAGCCACCAAGGCGCACTACCACAGGCGGGACTGGCCACAGCGGACCGAGTTATCTGTGGAGAGGAACAACGTCAAGTGGGAGCCACTGGTGAACCCCCGGAAGGTGCTGATGCCACCACTGCACATCAAATTGGGCCTCATTAAATAATGTCAGAGCTGTAGATAAGCAGTCGGCAGCCTTCAAATACCTTCAAGACTTCTTTCCTAAGCGGTCTGAGGCAAAGGTCAAAGCCGGTGTCTTCGTCGGACCACAGATAAAGAAGATCCTGGAGTACAATGAATTCCCCAAGAAGCTCACTAGTAAGAAGAAAGCGGCTTGGAACAGTTTTGTCGCAGTGGTTCGTGGCTTCCTGGGCAATCACTAGGTCGAAAACTATGTGGAGCTGGTTGAGACTCTGGTGAAGAACTACGGCACAATGGGCTGTAGGATGTCCCTCAAAATCCATATCCTTGATGCTCATCTTGATAAATTCAAGGAGAACATGGGAGCGTACTCGGAGGAGCAAGGCGAGCGCTTCCACCAGGATATACTGGACGTTGAACGCCGCTACATTTGGGGGCTGATTCGCGAAAGTGATTTACAGTATAATCGTAAATCTCGAAAAACTACTCACTTCTAAATCTTTTGTAGTCATTTTTGTATTACTTTAGTATAAATACATGTTAATTTGTATTCATTTGTTGTTTTTTCTGACTTTATGTGAACGAAAAGACAAAAATTGGCCCATTTTCTCATTGAACATAGGTAAATTTAAAAATATCACTGTCCTGGTCACAAAAGCAAAGGTTGTGGGGAATAATACCCATTTTCTATACTTTTTAGGCATAAGCAATTACGAAATAACACTTCCTACCCAGGAACAAAAATTGTGTTACATAGTGATACGTATGAATATACTCAACCATGAGGGTACAATATGATTAAGGGCATCTTCCAAGATTTTTACAACTAATTATATATAGTGTTACTATATCCAAAATGAATATGAAAATCGTACCACTAATAGTTATTAAAATGGTAACACAAATATGTGGTGGTACTGACCTATCTTAAATAATGTGCATTAGCTTCGATATTTTGCTCACAATGAAAAAGTCTGCTCAAATGTGCATACCACCATAATACATATGACAATACAAATGTTTGCTTAAGAAAATGGAGAAAAATATATATGGCCTGTTTAGTACGGTTAAGGAAACAAAATGTGATATACGTAAGCAAGTAAATAAAGAATAAATACTTTCCAAAAAAGAGCAGCAGCAGCACCCATTTATTTTAATTGACAGCATATTGAAGCATGCTTTTTTTTGCAACAAGGCTTTCCACACAACAATCTGAGTGTGAACACATTTAGACACGGTCCAGAGGTTCAAATCGTGGTGGAATTAGTTTATTGGCACTTTCGTGGCCTCGGCTCCACTGTGTCATCCCAGATTTACAAAGAAAAATAAACAAAATTGTGCAGTTGAGTAAATTTACAATAAAAAAGGATTTGCTCGGCAGCGAGGTCTTATCCAAACCATTTGAAATCTCATGAAATTCTAGCAGAGACCTATGAACCTCTACAGTTGAAAGCTTACACATAACTGCTTAAATATTGATGGAAATGTAAAGTGGTCTTTCACACATATAATGGTAAATAAATGCAAAATATTCACACAACAGAGTGGACTCCGGTAACAAAATGAGGTGTTTAATGTCAGGGAGATATGGATGCATCGAGTTGTCGCAGTTATGTTATACCCGCTTGGTTTAAGAAATCAACTCCCAGTTTAGTATCATGTCAGGCAAGGTAAAAAAAATATTTTTCTATACAAGTTAGGCAGCCTTTGCAGTATTAGGCCAGAGATTGAAAAAAGGTGTTGACATCATTTCCTTCAGCATACCTATTTGGCATGGGAGTCGACCGCTCTGTGCGTGCCACCTTTGTCTCACCGGAGACACGTCGCAAATATCGATTGTAATGCCCGTCTCGTTGGCGAAAGAGTAGGGAGATGGATGGAAACTGGAATATATGTTCTCCTGAGATTTCATTTCGGCGTGTTGTATTATCCAAGCCCAAAGTGTTTGTGGTCATCTGAGTGAATTGAATTTTGATTTAAACATATTTTTTGTCTAGATTTGAAGTTTTCGTGACTGCTGCAGGGATCCATACTCTTTGGTTCTTTCGGTAAAGTCACGTAGGTATAAAAAAAATCACGACGTTTCGATCGCAACACAAGCAATCATCATCAGGTGGGAAAACCACAGCAAGAAAAACATTTTCACGTCTCCCTCTCATAGCGTCCACGCAACGCTCCCCTTCCCCTTCCCCCCTCTCTTACTTATATAAACACTTACCACGGTATCTCTCTCCCACTTCAGCAAAACATTTTCTTGCTGTGGTTTTCCCACCAAATTGTGATTGCTTGTGTTGCGATCGAAACGTCGTGATTTAATTTATTTTATTTTATTATTTTTATACCCACGTGACTTTACCGAAAGAACCAAAGAGTATATTTTTTGCCATGTATTTTATGTACACCGTTCGATAAACAATGCGCTGGCACAGTGGCTACCGCACTGTGCTATTAAACTGGCGATCTCAGTTACATTCTCAGCAGCGGCTAACATCAGTGGCAAGTTATATCGAAACTGGTTCTGAGCACTCCCCTTAACCACCAACTCGCACTGACCAGCGTGATAAACTGTGGTCGAGCGATCCTCATGACAAACGTGATGTAGGGAGGCCTTCTATTGGAAGTGGATTGACAAAGGGCTGTAAATTAATAACACTCCATACAATGTATACAATGTATTATTTAAATAACATAGTGCCACCTATTGTCATCTCACACAAAATTCGAAGCGAATTTACATGTATTAATTTAGCTTTAACATAGTTAATTTTGACTGAGACACCTTTGGGATGACTTAGAAATGCAGCTCCACTGACTGTGTAGCTTGTTAAGTCATAGATTATGGATACTAAATCAGTGCGCTGTATCTCCAAGAGGCAGACAAAAGGTTTTGAGAATGAGATATGAATATTGCACGGGAATTAATGTTTTCATAATTGCCCATTTTCTGTTATTTTTACAAAGCTAATCGTTTAAAGTTCAACCGGACTTGTAAATTAACCTCAGAGGCATAAACTTATAACACAATTGTATGCTATTGCATTGATTCACCAAAACAACATCTATCCACGGTATTTTGCGGCAATTTTATACTTTTGTCATATCCCCCACAAATGTATCCCAATTTGCTATCAGTGTCGCATCACGAGACAAAATAATCCATTCAGAGCTCTTCCAGGGCAATGTATCCCGGATGTGTCAGAGAATGGCCCATGCAAGTGCAAGAGATACTACATCTGAGATTCCTTCAAGTGACCTCTGGACTACACAGTAGAGGCAAGCAATTGCCCACCCGCTCTGCATATAAGAGTAATGTTCGTCACATGACAGACAAAACAATAGTTTAACATTCAAATCAAATGTGGCCAAATTCGGCATAGATGCCAAATATTTAAAGTGGTGTTTATTTTTGTTTGTGTGTGTGCAGTTATTGGCAACAAGACCGAGACCATCAACTCACAACACTTGAGAACCTAGTTTAATTACAAGGGACAGCCTAGATTTGAACCAGGATTGCCAGCTCAGCGTTCTGACTTCTAAGCCACCCAGCCACCGCAGCAGTGTGGCAGGTAAAATCTGTGCCTTAAAGCAATTGTGTGAGTCACCTCTGAACCCATGTTTAACCAGGACCAGAACAAGACTCTAAAGACCCTGTCATGTGCAGACCCGCATTGGATAAAGATAATTCCCAACACGCACCACCCATCGTGACACGGATATAGTACCAACATGAATAGCAAATCACACGACATTGACTTTCAACTTCGTTTTGCTCATTAACGAGGTTTTAAAACTCACACGTCACAGCATGAGACAAACCGAGGTATTTTCCCCGTAAAATAATATATATTTCATTTTGGGGTTTATTTAACATTAACAACACTGCAGTGAAATTTTGATTTAAAGCTTTCGTGACTGCAGTGATTGATATTCTTGGTTCTTTCGGTAAAGTCACGTTGAAGGGAAACAATAAAATAATAATATATAAAACAATAAAATTCTCACGACGTTTCGACTGTAACACTGCAGTGTTCTTGTTTATCCATGAAAGCCTCATTTAGGCTTCGATAAAAAAAATTCCAGGAAGGTCATGCATTGGGATGTCTTATGCATATTACATGCACTGCTCAAATGAGAATTGGGCAGTGCTGCCCTGAAGGCGCCAATGCGTCTCATGCATCTGGTGTGAGCTTCGACGCATTTGTGGCTTTTTTCCTGTGCTCTCATGCTAACGCACGAAACTCGCACACACTTATCCCAATACAAGAGACAAATTGTCCGCACCTGGATCTGGGATACCCGAGAGTGCAAGCAGCAGGCGAATGACAGCGACCCATCTGCTCTTGACAGCTGGCCCGATCGGATCCGCGAGACCGAAACACCCTCCCCTGGACCCTCGCCGCCGTCCTTTCAATCAACTCTCACGCGGCGATGGACAACCAGTCGCTCCCACCGGCCACTCCTCTCCCTTCATCCGTTTGCCATCTCACAACTTAAGCGCTCTGCCCCGAGTCCGGGTTAAAGGTCAGCTAAAGGTGCAGCCCCTGTCATTTCTGCTCACACCATTTCTCGAGAGACCCTTGAGAGTAAGGGTTCGACAACCAAAATAACAAGAGGAGCCATATTTTTTTTTCGAATTCGGTACAAAAATCAATATTTCAAGGTGCCGCAATGCAATGTGAATATATGCGCACAAACATTACGTCACCAAGAAGTTCGTAACCACCCCCTGCTCGAAAGGCTATTTGACCTATTCTTCCGCGCTGGCCAGATGTCTCGGAAGAAATGGGAGTACCCACACTTGACCGCAACCACACGCGGCTTGACAATCAACTAACTCTGGTGCACCTGTTGATGCTGCTGGGTACACGGAGGCAGGGTGATATCAAGAGACGGACCCATTGCTTCAACTGCCGCGCCCAGGGATCGAACCGGCGACCTCTGGATTGCAACGTCCGGTGTGCTGACAATGAACGCCACGGCATCACCCTCGAACTAGGAGTAGAAATGCAATACTCCTCTGACGTGGCCATTCACTGCACATAACAACCAATGTGTTGACTTCACATATACATCTAGTAGTACTAAATTTATCTACCCGGGAGGGATGGTGGATACAGTCGACTTCTCCCCCAGCCCCCTCCCTAATCGTGGACGATGAAATCCATACAAGTCCAAAATTGTGCATTGTTACTGAAATGCCATGGGATCAGTGATGTGGTATGCATAAAATATTAATTCAGTGGTTTCAAGTCATTACTTAAAAAATCCAGATATTAGAGTATTTAAAAATCATCGTGTATATATTTTTATTTACAGCCGTTTTTATTATCTACTTGTTAAATTGCTAATTTTATATGCAGCATTAATTTCAGTGACACTATCTGCTTGAATGAGATACGAGCACGCCTTGCAGGTGACATTAAAGAGAAAGGATTTCAGTTGCAGTCTCATCTTGCTCCTGTCAGCACACTGCAGTGTCATCAGGCTTAGTGGGAAAAATGTGTACGTATGAACCAAGCAAGAAGCCTCGAGTGAATGACTTGAATACATTGAGGCTATACTGGCATGCAATTGAGGCCAACTGGTATGAAGATGTCTTGTTTCCAGATAACAGCAATAGGTAAGGACTATAACAAAAGTCTATATTTTTTTTAAATCACGAGTATTCCGCATACACACAATGGCTTGCATCGCGAAAGGAACTTTGGTATTGAATGATATTCTGAGATATATATTTAGACTGTACAAAATGTACAGAAGGAAAATTAAAAAAAATCCACACCTTTGTCATTACCACTGCCTAAAATAAAAACATTCAACACGCAGTAATAGGACACTATTTTGGAGAGCTGTTCTTCCGAGCAGAATGGTAATCAGAGTAAAAGGGATAATGGCTCAAACGTTATCTTCCTACTTCTGTCCTTCATATTTCTTTTCCAGTTGTAAGATAGTGATGATGGAAAAGGTAGATTTTTTTTCACTCTGCCACTTTCGGTTAAATTAAGATGGAATATAATTCTATTTTTTTTAAGATCATACAATTATAACACTTTATATTTTAATATGTTGTGCTTTATTGTTTAAGACAGATTTAAAATAGCACCACTTTTGAAATGTTTTCTGGCTTTTTCTCATATACTACGGCTTTAGTAGCATTCTAAGTCAAGCATGATTAGAATAATACATTTATATGAATTCTTTTAAAATGAATTAAACTTATATATAGTAAAAAAATGTAGTTGCTGAACATTGGAAGGGTGCTTCCAGTGATATAAAAATTATCCTTGATACAGGATCTCTCTATTTATATCATAATGGGGTAATTAAAATAATACATTTTATTATTATGATTACAATACTGGGAGAATGGGGTATACATTATGCCAAATTTGAAATAACCCACAAATTACTTCACTGGGGTAAAAGTCCTTGGCAAAAATCTCGCACAGATTACACCCATCTGTGAAACATAGCGCCTACGTGACAGCCTTGTGCTACGAGAACAGCATGGATAGCCGGTGTACATATTGTTGTGTTTATTGTTGCTACTCAATTTGTAAATAAATCAAATCAAAGACAAATGGTACTATTCACACGTTTATAGAGGGCCCTAGAGATCTGGCAGCTCGCTCCTTTCTGGCATGAATCAGCCAAACACAGGTGTAAGGGTGTGAATTGGGATTATATCCACCAGGTGGATGTAAGCCAAATTCATGTATCGGCTAGAACTGCCGGCAGAAGGTGATGCAGAATTCGTTTGTGATCTACCAGTCAAGGTGGGTGTGGAAAGGGCATGGCAAAGGGCATGTAATAGCTGTGCCTAATTTACATCTCCCAAGTTAAAGCTGTTGGATTTAAAATATATATAAAAGGTCACTACGCGAAAAGGGGCTTTACCTGACAGAATGATTCAACTTTAATGTAGTCGCAATTTACATCCTGGAATTCCTCCAGCCGTTAGCTAGAGGATTTGTAGCTTGAATAGCAGGCAAGGTGTAACTCACTATTCAGTAGCAAAGTGGTAGAGTTAGGGTTTATGTGATAGAGGAAAAAAAGGCACAAATGCATAGAGCACACGGTGATAGCAGAGGAAGAAAGGCTGCGGGAGAAAACACAGACAATGAGGTAGAAGGGAGGACAAGAGCACTCATAATACTTTTCAGATCTCATCAAGCCAGACTAAGGCACAATTAAAATGCACAAGAGCAGGAAAAACACTCCTTTGAAATTTTGTGTCCAAAAAGTCCTGACACTCTTTTGAACCTTTCCAGGTTAAATATATGGCACTATTGTGTTTTATTAGTGTCAATCGAGACTACGGTGGATGTGACAATATAAAGCCTTGTTAGGCACAAGCCCTGCCCCATTGGATGTTCCATGCCCCACCTGAATGCGCTCGTTTTGGCACTGGGATGTGCCGATGTCCACGACCCCATTGGCTGAAACTACTTTGGAAAATCTCAGGTGGATCTGTCAAGGATGCTCCAAGTTGAAGAGGTAAATAGGAATGAGTAGGCCACGTTTTTACAGATCCTCCAAACATTCACCAAACGATGTGAATCGCATCCAATTCGACTTACCAAAAACGATGGAGAAGCACCCATCTCGATGGGTGACCATGAGCCATTGTTGGAAATTCCACATTCCCATGGTGGGGGTCAGTCCCCCATTTGGAAAATCACTGTTCACTTCCCAAAGAGGGATGGTAGGCTAAGGAAACCCCTGAGTGGGATTTATACTCACAGATTTCCAATTGAGAGTTAGGTCCTCCAACCTCATTACCACCCGGCCATGTAACAAGTATAATGATTTATTTTTTAGTTCAGGGTCAATAAGTGGAAATCCAAGGACCACTCTCACACCACCACCATGCTCTCACACGCATGCATTCATGCACACACGCATGCATGCATGCACACACTCACACCACCAACTCACGCACAAAAGAATATACACGGACGCAGTTTCAAAAACATTGGGGTGGAAGATTATCACATTCTAGCTGTGCCTGTTTCCTCCCAACTTCCATTTGGGTTGACATAGCTGCGAGCTAAATATACTTCCGCTGAGTCAAACTTCCCCAGATACTCCCCCCTAGATTTGCGATCGGTGTTTGCAATCCCAAGTGTCACTCTTGTTCTCCAGGGGTGTTTTGGTCCTGGGCCATGACACTATCACTGTCACTTGTCCTGGTTTTCCCAGGATAATTCTGTTTTTGAGGTAGCTGTGCTGGGAAGTCTTCCCGGGGATATTAAAAGTGCCGGTTTTTTGTTAGTTGCCGAACAATACATTACTCAAGGCAATGTAATTACATTTAAATGTGGCTCTCCCTCTCGTTTTTGTCATATTCTTCTTCGCATGATGTGCTGTATTTTTGGGGCAACCCTAGCTGGCAACCAAAGTTCCCTTGGAGCTCACTAACACAGTACCATGGTACACAAGGACTCCTATTTGGTCTCGTTGGTGCCGGACTCTGGCACCCCTGGACTTCCTTGGAACTCGATAGGCCTCGATGATTCTGGATTTGGGACTGGTATTGCACCCTGACCCTAATTTCCCCTGGGACTCGTTGATTATGTGCCCCGGCAATCCAGATGCCCCTGTGGCCTCCTCTGGGACTCATTTGTGGGTTGTTTGACCCTGCATCGTACCCTGTGTTGCCGTGCGTCCCCACTCTTACACCGCATCCCCTTGGCCAGATACCACGTTGTTTTTTCCCCCCATGCTTCCCTCATTTGTTCCATGGTTTCTGTCCACAGTTGGTGTCCCTTCTGCTTTGTGCAGTCTCGAGTTTCAGTTACATTTGGAGTCTTAATGAAAACTGTTGTCGTTGCTGTAGCTGTTATAGCTTTATTTATGTTAACATTTGTGTAGCTTACACTCGCCAGAAGGCCACCATCTGCGTCTAGAACAAATGCTTCTTGAACTGCAAAATCTTATTTTATTACAAACGTCATCAAAGTGTTAAGACAGCCTTATGAGATTAAGCTACGCCTCCAATTCAGTTCATCTTGTAATTTGCACACAATCCCACCACCAAATATACACGCCAAAAGGAGAAATCCTTTACTACATATATTCGAGTGAGTAAACATAAAAAAAAAATATATACAGTACAATGGCCACTGTATTTTAGAGGCTTCAATGAGAATTCGAGAAATGCTATTTTGGTTCTTCTAAGACTTTTTTTAAATAAAAAATGTCACCGTTCTATTAATTTTTCATGCCTGATGCAATTTTAAACAGTATTACAATAATACAACCTAAACCGCGAATGAATAATGTACTTTTCATGCCCAAAATATCTCAAAAAGTATGTCATGTAACATGTCACAGCATTCCTTCAAGCAATCAATAGCAATGAGCTATTGACTCAATATTAAACATCGAAAGATGAGGTAGCTGGGTGGCTTAGGAAGGCGAATGTCCATGTCAGAGTTATGACCTAACATTTATGGGAAGTAAGCCCTGCGTACCTACTCGAGCTAGTATTACCTTGAATGGTTTGAGCCCATCTAACGATGATTGCTCCAAAATACTCCTCTAATACTGTCACAATAACTCAGGAGGAACTACTCACCCTCACAGTTGATATATAGTGGATGTAGACTTTTGAAGATTGTGCTCACATAGTTTTTTTTTTTGGGGGGGGGGGGGGTAATTCCCGAGAGTGTGGCACAATTCTGTTGCTATAGGACGTTCTAGAATGGATTTATAATCACTTGCTATGGAAAAAAACTGGAAGGAAAAAAATCCATACCTCAAAACAATAATTCCCAAAACAACTTTGTACCTGCAATGCTGACACAGGTGAGAACAGCAATTTGTCCTTTTACCTTGTTAAGGTCACACTTTATATTGTGATTTGTCGACCATACTTTTACAATAGTTGAGTGCATGGTTTGTACGAGTCGTTTTTGTAATCCTTATATGCAATATATAATTTGGCTGTAATTAGTGATTGTTAACAGATGTCTGTAAGACAAGAATAAATTAGTTATAGTTATATTGCCAACTTAAATTTTATTCTGTTTTCCATGAGTAATTTAATGTTTGGAAGTTCGTTAAATATTCCTATAGAGTTTAAACACAAAACATTAACACACGTGCCAATTAAATCAATGAACTACTGTAGGTATATTATCATATGAATGGTGGGTTCAGAGGAATCAAAATAAAACGCATAAAAGTACCGTGTTGTTTAATTTTATCCCAAGAGGGAGCACCATGCTTTGGACACTGATAGCCTTGGGCTGGCTTAAGGCGAGCCAAAAAAATGTATTTTCAATCTCCAACTACCCTATCCTTTTTTTTATGAAAACACTAGAAAATAGCAAAAATATTATTTCAATAAATAATATAAAGCTATAGTAAAGCTGCAGGTGGTGCATTTAAAAAAAACAGCAACGTTGAAAGCTACTATATATTAGTAATTTATATTACAGCTATGCATGGCTTGTGGATATTTCGCTGAATCGATTAAAGCATTGGTTTTTCACAAGCAATGCAGCAGATGGCTTGCTGAAGCGATGTGCTCTCATGCATCCGATATGCAACTCACATACAGCATTTCTGTAAGAGTTCGCAAGATTTCCGAAGTGCTCATCCTGGCCATCATTTCATGCAGAGAAAGCAAAGTCCTTGCATAGGAATGAGCAGTCCAAAGAGCCAATGAAAATGTGCAGTTCTCTCTTGGCCCAATCATGATTATTTTTACTGTCCTCCACAATCTGCACTATAGCCAAGCAATTTCCTCTGGTCGTCATGGCTGGGTGAGTCATTAAAAGAAATAAAGCTTGTGCAGACTGCTGATGAGGCAATTAGTATAAAAGCATTTCTGACTGCATTGACTGCTGTCTTGAGCGTGAATCGCTGAAGGCCAGCAGACTCTTTATGCCTCAAATTGTGACATTAAATTATATGTATTTTTGTACTCTGATCTTCAGTTGCATCCAATAAATAATGGGAACGACTCGGTAATTCCTGTACATTTTAATGTAACCATAGGGTAAACGGAACACTTGTCAAAAAATGTAAGTAAACAAACCAAAACCCCATTTTTTTTTAACTTGAAAAAAAAAAGTAGTTACTGACTTGCACCGACAAAAAAAAATTAAACAAATCGAACACTTAATTTTCCACACAATGTCTGAACCCTTAAGAATTTCAACGCAATATTTATTTTTCTTCACAAACCAAAGCTAAATTTAATATCACAGGTTAAAGCGAAGGATCCGTGGCACCATCATATGGCACCAGCTAAGGCCTCCAGGTGATGACTTGAAGAGCAATGTGGACCGCGTTCGCCACGGCAGCACTCGCGTCGCTCCGGCACCCTCCCAGCAAGGACACGCTGGGGAGCAGAGCCTCGCGTCCCTCTGGGGCCTCTGCCAGGGCCGTGATGGCTTTGATGGCATTGAGACGCACCTCACTTCGTCCATCTGTCACCAGTTCCACAAGTGGATGCACTGCTTCGGCCCCCAGGGCTGCATACTTGCCTGTAACAACACAACGTGTCAGTCAGGCCAGTCACGTCGCGTCCGGATCAGAAATGTGAGTGTAGAAGTAGTATCTCTCTTGAATCTTAATCGCAAAAGAGAAAAGTCGTACTGTGGTGTATTATCGCAACAATTTCATGCGAGTTAAAAAAAAAACTGTGGTGTGTATTAAACTCTGGCGCCACTCGCTTGCTGTATCTATATTTGCTCTTGTTTTAATCCCAACTGATCATCTTTATACTTTCTAATCCTACCCTATTCCACCAATCCAAATACAAAAAGATATGTTGTGTAATATTTTTTATGCAATTTTAAATTCAATGGCACAAATTAAGTGGCATGAGGTCTGGCATTTATGAACCATGAATGTAAATGATGATGTATTATTGTTGTGGATGTTAACAAAGGGCAAATTACAGTTGTACACATGCAGTGTGTATATTTTGGAATTAGTAAGATGGGAAGCAATTATACACATATGGTAACACATCTGCACTTTTGTGTAGTTGAAAGTTTCTGTTGAATATTATCCGTATTAAAGTAGTGTCAGTTGACATGTTACATTTTTTTCAATCTAATAGTACTGCATTGTTTTTATTGAAACAACCATATGTTACACTGTTTAAGTGTTATCTCATTGAAACATATATACGCCAATTACACATTCAAGCATACAGGGCAGAGACCACTAATACCAATACCATGTATCATAAGTTACTGATTAGATAATTTAGTACTTACACAATATTTCCAAATTTATAAGATTTACCCATATCTCTGTGACAAGCTCGAAGGAAAAATGGAGCCTTGATTATCAGCAGTGGTGTGTGGCATAAGGGCTTTAAAACCTGCTTCCTCAATGACAATACACTAAACCGCAAGCTGTTTCACATGCAAACTAAAACTAAACTAATTTTATTTTACCAGGTAAGGCCCACTGAGCTATATAGCCCTTTTTCAGAAGCGACCTGGCCACAAACGATAACTCAACGAGGTGGCTTATCGTGTGGAAATTTCTAGTCGCCAAATACTTTAAACACTCTAAAAGCATATTCCTAAATGTGGAGGGGAAAACCGGAGGACCCAGAGAAAAATCCACACAACCACAGGGAGAACACGCAAACTCCAGATATACAGGTGTCAGGGTTGGGATCGAACCCACAACCTCCTGCATACCAGGTTAGGTAGTTAATATCTCACCACCGTGGCAACCTTGGAAGTGGGATGAGGGGAAGTAATGTTGTTTCCACATTGTGGAAATGTATATGCTTTACAATGTCACATTTTAACCGTCACAAATGCACCCTCACCAATTAACCTCCCACAACTAATTCAGTATGTGTGCCTGGTAGGATTGTCACTCTCTATAGACGTTGACCTCAGTTCCCAGTGATTTGGATATGCAACGTTGTACTGTACAGGATATACTGCATAAGTATACACGTGACGCAAAATATTTTTTTGTTTAGAACCAATGGCAGCCACACCAATTTTGCAATTGCAATCATAATAAGGAACTGGGGATTCAAGGCAGTGCCACTGAATGGCTGAACCAAAAATCGGATGAGGAAATTATGAGCACAAATTGCATCGGTGCAATGACAATTTAAAAGAGAAAGCTGTCACTGGCAAAAACAAGCAATGAGAAATATGTCACCTTGAGTTGTGACAGCTATGGTCATGATAGCACCAGCTGCATTTCCCCTCACATCAGTAGAAGAGTCAGATAGAAGTCCAACGAGTACGGGCACCAATTGTTTATCACAAGCTTGGTTCTTGCCTTCTAGAGACACTCTGCGAAATACAGAAAGCAATAGTTAAATATTGTTATTTCATATCCAGATACAGTATTTCATCGGTATTGCTTTGGTAATGATAGAGAGCATTTTATATGTAATAACGACAGTAAAATGCATTACATATGATGTCTACATAGTAATTTGAAAGACTACAACCAAATAATCCAGAATTCACCCAATCTCATCAGATTTCAGCAGCGAAGCAGGTCTGAACCACGCATAACCGGTGTTATCGGTGATGAAATGTGGATCTGCATGGTGGACAGCAGAGAGAGAGAGAGAACAGTGCAGCAAAATGCATTGTTGTACTGTACTTCTATGCTCTCCACCTTCACGAACCCTCACTGCCCAGTGTGATGAAGTATGGTAAATTAACCCCGTAGCCCTTTTCCAAAGGCCTTCTTCCAAAGGGTTATACTTGTGTACATATACATTGCTATTTTGTACCCCAAAACAAATTACCCAGCTTTAAATCTAGAATTACCCTGCCAACACCAGACATAGAGTGAACAATGTGTATGTTTCCAATATACTCGAATTAGTAGGTGTTTAATTTACAATATTAATTTCGTATGTTCTTTATTGTACAGGCAAGTAGGCTTTATATTAGTTGATAAGTTATCGTAACCTGCATTGGGACAAAAACAAATGTTCATTACGGCTGCTTCTGCCTATTTTGCCCTGTTTTATTTTATTCCAATTGTGTGCTGTTGGTATTATGTCATGAGACAAGGTATCCATTCAGATCTCTCGCAGAGTAATGCATTATTCTGTGTTATAGAACAACCCATTGAAGCAGACTTCAGATAACTACTTCTGAGATCCTTTAAAAAGACCTTTATATCCCCATTAGTTGCACTAAAGATTCATTGCAATAGCAGTCAAATTGAGAAGAAAAAAATGTTTCCTTGCGCCAGAATTTATTTTGCCAAATTACGTGAAAATCCCAATTTTACATTACAATTTGTTTAATTTCGTGCAATGATTGGTAACTGGATGAGCCCATCAATTCGCTACACTTGAGAAACCGGTTTAATCACAGGTGGCTGTGTAGATTGGATTCCTGCAATCTCCTGAATGCCAGCTCAGTGCTCAGAACACTTACCACTTGTTTGATTAAATCACATTTACACATCATAACACAAGTATGAAATATATATGGTTGAAATGCAGCATTATCATTCATCTTTTGTGTACGCATATGGTGTATATATCCATGCACCTTTCTGCCTATGCATCATTGATCTTACAACCATGTGCTGCTGGATTAGCAGCTATTTCTGCTTCGCAAGTCTATTTTTGTACTGCTCTTGTACTCCTGACAAGTTCTTTGTGAAATCGTCTGTGACTTGGCTGTAACCAACAAACATGAAACCTATTAGATGGGGTGAACTCAAGTTTACGTTGTGCTTGTCCAGACTGAGTTTCAGAACGCATATTGCGACCGTTCCCTGACGTGGGTGTTAGCATCTCCATTGTAAATTAATTCGTAATTGTTATCTTTGCCAATTTAGTGCACATTACAAGCATTGTTATAAAAAAAAAAACATTTCACGATGTTCACACACCACACCAGGTACTTATTTGAGTCGACCGAGGGGAGGCACCTGGTGTTGGCCGTGAGCAGGAATTGAACTGGGGTCGCTGAGTTCGCAGACGCGGTGCCCTTACCGTTAGAAAATATATATATACACACAGACACACGTGCACGCAAAGGGTTTATATGCTCTCAATGCAATATAAAACACCGTTGTTGCACAGCACTTACGTAATGTTCATCGTAGCACGGGCTGCTTTGGCACGTATCCGCTCAGACTCATGAAGAAGCAATGTGAGGAGCACATCTACGGCACCGACTTCAAGCGCTTGCATCGTATCCACGGCCAAGCAGAAGTTCAGCGTGTCCAGAATTAGCTCGCAGATTTCATTCAACTCCGAGCGCAATTTCTTTACCAAACAAGGCACCAACCCAGCTTCAACTATGCCAAGCGCGCCTGTTAACAAAAAAAAAGATGTCTTCATTAACCTACATGTGGGGTTGCACTTACCTCCATCTAGACCTTGTCTGAGAGGGAAGTAGAGACTCATTACAATAATTCATTTAAATTTTATAGTGCATCTACAAGAGCAGCATTAGTTCTTGAGTTCTATATTGTGCAGCAAGTCAATTAATCTCCAGGAATGACAAGATAGCTTAATTATAGGCAGTGTATATCTGCCACAGTTTCACATTAATCTGTGCTTTAAAACGAAACTAAATTAAGCAATTGAAAAGCTAACATTGAATTTTCGTAAATATTTAAAGGTACAGTATTTTATTGTTTTGCTTTATAACACGATATGTGACCGACGCTACAGCATCCAATGAGGCCCCTCGACTGTTAATTATCTCAACATTGTGCACACTTAATTGCAGCCGCTCCATAACCTTACACTGCATGAATAGGGTTCTCAATTTTTTTTTCGTGACAGACTTCAGAAAAATAAGTCTCACATCTACCGTCGCATGAAGTTACTTTACTGGGTGTTTTTTTTTAAAGCCTCAAGGGAAACAATGAAACAAAGAATGCTGAGAATATATTTTTTTGTGTTTCTCGATTACTGTTGGGCTTGGCGACAGCATGTTTTCTCGAGCCTCTGAGGCCTAAAATTTGTTGAAATAAGCACATTTCACCTCAGTCCTGCTGATGTCTTAAAGATACATTGCCTTATGTGCACAATCCTGCAGAAGGATGTTGATCATCCTGCTGTGTACGCTTCCTTCTTTACATTTAATTTGATTTATGTTTTGCAATAATAGATAGACCATCGTACATTGGTGTCATGGTCAAATTCATAGAGGTTGGAGGAAAAGAAAGAATTATCATTCCTGACTGGAATTTGTTGTGGGGACTCTTGTGGTAAAACATTCTGTAACCTAGTGTAGCGTCCTCGCCTATACACCAACTGCAGTGAAAAGGGAAAAAAATGAACATTTTTAAGGAGCGATAAAAACACACCCAAAGCTGGAAATTGCAACGTTTCAGGAATCATACGTAAATAAAATCAACTGAATCCGCGTGTAAATGTTGATGCTTACAATATACAACGCTTAAATCCCCATATATGCAGCAAATGTCACTTTGCAAAGTCAATCATAAATTAAGGAAATGTGACGTGTTAATAGTTCTTCATATACAATGGATGACAAATATAATAGGTGTCTATGATAGCTTGGCAAGTGCATTACAAATGCTGACACATTAATTGACAGACTTATTTTCGTTAGATCTCAATATGTAAGCCTAGAATTGTATTGCAGGAAACTTAAGATGGTAGTTTTTAGATTAGAAACGTGAAGTGATATATCTCTGCACGCAATTTTCTGTCATCAAATTGTATATGCTGCAAGCAAAGTAGTAAAGATAACGAGCTTTACAAGTGGTCCCATCGAATTGACTTGTCTCTATTTTGCGCTTCAGAGCCAGAGGCACCAGCAAGACTCCAGGCTTGCCGCACGCATGGATACCAGTGGCTCAAGCAAGGGGTACGGTGGAAGAGAAAGATGGTGATCGTCCACAGTATAGCCAAGAATTGTGCCACCACAGGCCCGTCATCGTTTCCAATGGCACAGACTCGGTTATAAACATCATGTACGCCAAAGGCTCGCTGTGGAATTTTTTAGCAACCTCAGAATCCCACGTGGCAGACTGCGCTCATAGGAGGCGAAGAGAGAACAAAGGAGAGACCTTGCCTGGTCTGCCGGCCATTATGACACGACTGCGCAATGACCTTGCAGTCAGGACAGCTTTCAGCGCTCCGGTGAATATCATTTGGACAAAAGCTGACTACCTCAAAGACCTTTGACTGTATTGGTGCATTAGCTTATATTCCTCAAGTTCATTGACATTCTTGAGTCCATATAACCACGGATATAGTGGAGAACAACAATGTTCACTTTCAAAGAGTTGATGTTGACAGCATTCAAAAAATGTGTTGAATGGTCAATCATGAATTACCTTCTTGGGCAGCTCAGAGGCGGTTATGTAAGCATTATGAAATAAATAATAGGATATATATTTCCACACTGCCCTATGTAAAGCATTTGAAGCCCAGAATGTTTGCTTGGTAAGCACAGGCAGAATTAATCAATTAATAATCAGCATGCGTAAGCTGAGAATGAAGATTGCGAATGCTCAACACAGACACCCTTACCATGGCTAACCTTATGATAATTGAAAAATGTACTTCGAATGGGACGCGTAAAAAGGTGAGAAATTCAGGGAGGTTAAGATAACTGCTGTTTTCAGTCTTTTGTCTACTGCACCCAAGCATGAAGAGCAGATTAATGTGTACTGGATTGTATATGAGAGTAGGCATTGAGCTTCTTGGTCTAAATCTACATTTCTCAAAACCCATGAGCATAAAAAGCCACTCAAAGAGGTGAAACCCTTTCTTCATGAACATGTAATAGTAATGGAAACGGAACAATTGTTCAACAACTTACGTTGTAGCTTCCTGCAGTGCAGGCAGGCTGTGCAAAACTTGATTTCATATTATTCAATATTGTAATTTTTTATTTTAATTATATAAATGGCCAATAATAACAGTTTAATTAAATATGCATGATATCAATACAATGTAAATATTTATTCCTAAAAACACAATTCACAGTGTGTGTACATAACTACCCGGTGCATTTGATTATGTGATTATGCATACATTCATTTAAATATTGTTAGGAGGTGTAGTTGATTATTGCAGTTCAACTATATATATAAAAGGGAAATTTGTGAATGTGTGTCTGTTCAACATGTTTAGAATACTTCCCAACATGCAACAAACTTGAAATTTGGCATGTGGGTAGCTTCCAGACTGTACACAATGCAAAAAGTATAAAATATATATTTATTTTATACCTGTGACTTTATCGAAAGAACCAAAGAGTATGGATTCCTGCAACTATGAAAGCTTCAAATCTAATATAAAAATAGACTTTTGTATTTGGGGAGGGGGGGGCGCAATAATGGATATATTTTGCACGGCAAGTGAGCGGTGACGTCACATCTGTGATGTCACCCGCATGCGGCAGCGTCACGCAGTGTGCCTGCTGACGTCACGCATCCCCCCCCCCACCCTCCACGTAGGACGAAGCCGGGTAGTAAAGCTAGTTATAAATATATTAAGATTGGTATTGGCCGAACACCTTTTCAGATACTCTTTCCTATCTGAAGTTTATTTGTTTATTTTCTCTTAAGATGAATAACTCTAACCCAGTGTAAGTAATGCTTGCAGCATATTTGATATATTTCAGTGAATTGTATTAAAACATGCAAATAACATGTCACAGTCCAGCCTCTGGTATTTTGCAAATGTTTATCATTAAATAAACTCGCAGAGAAAAAAAAAATACGCAGGATTTTGTTGTTGTTGCGTTAACATCTAAGTAAATGAATATCAATTACAGCATAAGTGTACTCTTTGCCATTGTAATAGCAACTGCAGTCTGGTTGCTAAGCTACCAGAAGCATATATTGTATTTTCCCGCATATAACCCGCGGGGTATACCACTTTTTACAAACAAAACAAGCCCCTGCAGGGTATATGGAGGTGAGGGCTATCCCAAAAGTATTTTACACGTGTGACATGTCATAACTCGTTTAATTTTTTCATGGTAGGACTATCCACTATGCAACACTTACCTTTGACTAAAGCACTGCTGAATAAATCACTCACACTAAAATTGCACATGTTATCACATTTTTAATTATTCGAATCGTTTGTACAATGAAACGACAATGTTTAAAGTGGGTGCACTTTGTTTACCGTAATACTTTCAGTGGCTGTAGGGGGGTGCGAAAGTTTCAGCTCAGGCTATGGATTGCACAATGGGAAGGGCCTTAACAAGCGTTTAACAGACGCGGAATAATAATTGCTGAGTCCCTTAGGCCGCTGCTATTGGCTGAGCACTATACAGTCGCAAACATGAGCTTTGTTTCAAACTTCCAATGGCTTTGTTGCCAGGAGGCAATGGCGTTACCGTAGTGCTGCTATTGTCTGCGCAGTGTGCAATCTACCAGTGCTAAAACTGTACAGGGGTAACTACCAGTCAAGTAGCTGTAATATGATGAGGTCGAATGCTGGTAAGCCTAACAGTACGCTTACTTACTTATCTACCAGTTATGTGCTACTTATTTATTGGATATTTACTTTTGTTACTTATTTACTGTTTTAAGTTTACTCGTTTCCGATTAGTTTGTTTTCTTTGTGCACGTTATGATTTTAATGTTAACAATTGATAGTGGGATGTATTACAAATGTAAACTTTGTATCAATATGATGGAATTAAGCTGCAGTAACGACGTTAAAGATATGAATGCATGCGGGGTATATGGAGGTGCGGGCTATCTGAAATTTGTTTTACACAAAACGCTATTTTTGCGGGGTATATGTGAATGCGGGTTATATACGTATGCGGGCTATATGCGGGAAAATACGGTACACAATTAGGTAATCGAGTATGCCTGAACTATCACGATAACAAACACCCTGAAAAATATTATTGTTCAATATACTAACCCAAAGTGCTTCACAAAGAAATATGATTTAAAGCTTTCGTGACTGCAGTGATTCATATTCTTGGTTTATATATATTTTATCATTTTATTGTTTCCCTTCAACATGACTTTACGGAAAGAACCAAGAATATAAAGAAATATGAGTTTGTTTGCGAGTGTTCAAAATATATACACCAAGTGAAATGTCATAACCATGCTTGAACATAAAATAAAAATGCAGTCAAACTCCATTAATCCACGGCAATGTGGGGAGGACCTCCCCATAGATCTTAACTAAACTATAAATTCAAAATATCCATACGGTCTGATTTATCTGAAATTCTTCCAATTATTTGCAAATCGACCTTCCTTTTATCCACAATTCACTAATAAGAGGAAGGAGCCATGAACAGGTGCGGCATTCAGCCTATTCTAAACACAGCAGAGTTAAAAGAGACTTGTGGTGGAGTCGTGAGCGTACTGGATCACGTAAATTAGTATGTTGTTGATCAGTAAAAATGGGGGGGGGGGAAGCTTTAATTTCCCAAAGGGTAATGCAATTTTTGGTCCTATAATAAAAGCATGAATATACATGAAGAAAATAAATACGATCTAAAATTTTCTGATGATACAGTCATTATAAAACCAATGGAAATAAACTAAAGGAAATTATAGAAGACATTAATAAACAAAGCTAGAAAGTGTGGCTCAAGATAAGTATGAGCTGCAAAAAGCGAAGTACAACCAGTTGACTAAACAATCTGTTGGAGGAATGCAACTGGACAACACACGGGAGTATGTATACCGAGGGCAGTTGTTAAAAAAGGGATGAGAATCAAAATAATATCAAGCCATGGCCGAGAGCAGGCTGTAGTATTTCTTTTTCAACTTAAATACACCATACCAATTCACAACGATCGATAACCATCCCTTCTAAAGTTGTGTCTTGCCCAAGCCCTTTTTCTAACATAGTATACCACATATACGACAATAAACAGCTCCTGTTATGAGCAACGTTAACATTTATTGACGAGCTAACACATACTTTTTCCATATTTTTCACCGTATATTGTTTCTCAAGGATAATTTCTATGCACATGTGTAGGTTGTTACAGCTACAGGTACAAGTAATTGTATGGGAATTTAATTAATAGTGTAGCAAAGAGTTAATAGACTTGGTGTAATATAAGATTGCAATGTAAATTCTGCAATCAGGATTGGGTTTTTTTCAGCAAAGCTCTCATGTAAATTGTCTTCATCAAAAACTTACAGCGCATGGGTTATTTAAAACAGTTTCGTATTAGCATGTTGTAGTTAGGACCCGAATGATAATGTTGGGATGGTTTAATAATAAATAAGCAATACGCATATGGCTGTATTCATCCATTCTTTTCCCAGTCTGCTATAATCCAATTTGTATTCTCCGTTAAATTAAAATGTTCAGTTAATATTTACTTAAATAAATTAACATCCCCATCTCCATTCTAAATATCAATTCTCTTTTATTGCAGAACGCTATAATTTAACCGAATTTTTTATGGCATTTCAGCATATTCTGAGCATCTGTTACTATAGTTGGTATACTCACGATACTGGTGGAATTTCAACCACAATTCAAAAGTGAGTTTATTGATGAATACTACAGGCAAGAAGAATTGGAGAAAATGTTGTACAAGGCAAAAAAATGCACGCTTGTTTGCAAAATGAGAAAAGGTGTAATGTGTGTGTGCATGAGCCTATTCCCTCTAGTAACCAAACTGCCCTCTTGGCTGACATTTAACTTCTCTTGCTCACCTATTTTAAATCACGCTCTTTTGTTGCCATGCTGACTCCTAACTTCCAGACCTTTAAACTTATGTTGGGAGAAAACCTTCCTTAAAATGACCATGAGACAAAAGCACTTGAAACGTGATGGGTTTCTTCCAATAACATTCACAAAGGTGTTAATGCCCTGGTAGGTGACCCATATGATTTTATGTAGCATATGCGCAGAGTGAATTATTGATATTCTAAATGTTCATTGCAATATTGACTGACCAACAGAGCTATTTCATCTTCAGCATGACCAATGGTAGCGTGCAGCATGATTATAGCATCCAGCCGATGAAGTCCCACTGCCTGGAGCTCCATAACAATGTAAAACTGCCACACATTCTGTTCCGAATCCTCTACAGTGGCCTTCCCTGCCACCATAACATCCACAACTATTTCATGCCTCTAAAAATATATAATCTGTGAGATTTGAATTTTCAACATTGGATATATTTCAATAAATCTATCTATGTAAAAGTCAACATGTGTGTGGGTTTGTGGTGGGGTTTGTGTGTGGGTTTGTGTGTGGTCACGCGCTTGGCTCTCCAACGGTGGGGTTTACGTAAAATAAAAATAGCCAGGTACCATGCAGTAAGCCCCGCCTTGAGCAAGCGCTATTCCTTATTCAGATCCGTCAACTTTAAATTAGTTTAATTAGCGATTTAGTGCGATTTTTTGTGTGCTTCCCTTTTATTTATTTATTTATGACGCGAGCACGACCATACCAACTCAAGCACCTTTGGTGGGGGGGACGGCCCATGCCAAGTCGCACGCCTTCGGTGGAAGTGAGGGGGACATTTTCTTTCGCGTTCAAAATGTTATAAAAATACACTAAACGCTGATGTTAATTCTTCACTGTGTGATGTCCCCCCCACCCCGATGCGTGCAGTTATTACTACTATACAGTCGCTAGATGCTACCACTGTAGGCCGAAGGTATTACTGCACAGCGGCCAGGGAGATCGTGGCTGGGGGGGGGGGTGTCAGGGGTAGCAGCCCAGCCCCAGCCTGCCAAGGTGCCACCTCGGCCGGCTGGACAATCTAGGTGAGGCCGGAGGCTCTGCACGGGACTAGGCCTCACCACGCCACTCTGTCAGGTGAGTACTTTGTGTTATAGAGTCCATACATACTGCTATAGAGTCAGCATGTACTACTGTAGTTATAGCAGGTACCACCACAGTCAGTATGCACTGCTGTAATCATAGCAGGTACCACCACAGTATGCACTGCTGTAATCATAGCAGGTACCACCACAGCATGCACTGCTGTAATCATAGCCGGTACCACCACAGTCAGTACGCACTGCTGTTACATTTTAAAGAGTAGTTTTGAAAAAAAATAAAGACCTGGGCAATGCAGGGTACTTCCTGCTAGTTTCATATAAAACATTAACATTTCAGAACGAAGACCCTACACTACGTGTCCCATTACCTCTTCTGTCCGGTCACATGCCCTCTCGGGTTCACCCAGACTATTTCGTCCTTCCATGCCCCCTCTCTGCTTTCACCAGAGCCATGTCCCTCATGGACTCTCCTTGGTGCCCCAGCAAACGCCGCTGACAGAGAGGACCATTTACACCCTGGTTCTCCTTGGAACTGCAACTGGTGCCACGCGCCGTAGTGACCCCACATATGTCACTACAGACACAACAATTAAGAATTATAATACGTGCATGACTGAATTTGATTTCCTCTTGCAAAAATACACTATCATTGCTTCATAGAGGATTTACTTTTATTTCCAAGTTTGCTTGGAATTTAGTTTTGTTAATGTGAGATTTACTTTCAAGTCATGAAACACTGCAAAATTATTTTTCATTTACTTTCATGGGAAATTTTACTTTGCTGTCATAACTGCACCAATTATTTTATACTTGCTCTCATGCCCAGGTTTTACTTAGAATTGACTTTCCTATCACACACTCTCCCTTACATTCATTTGTAGTTACCTTATGCAACTATTTACTTGTAATTCAATGTCACACGTGGGAACTGGCGTGAGACTTTTTCCCCCAACTATTTTCGTATTATTAGATTAGTCAAGTAATAGAAGCAAAAATTAGTATCGCAAATTACTTTACTCATCCAATAGCTCAAATCTAATTATAACTTGGAATATAGGCATCTGTGGGACCATAGTGAATCCCTTCACTTTGCAAGTATTGACAGATTCAGTGCTCACCCTTGGAAATGCATGGCAGAGATAATGCAAAATATGTCCATAACAGCGATGATGACACCCTATCACGGATGTCCACAAGCAAGGTTGCCCCTTTCAACTTAAATTATTAACCTCATAGTCAACTTGAGTTCACAGGTCTGTGGTGACATACAATTTACCAGGAACTTGAAATCCCTTTCACAGTATGAGCAGCACACACACCATTGTGTTACATCAGTAAATATTCATCAGCAGCAATGCTGAATGTCTCTAGATAACAGGCGCATCATGGATAAGTGGATAATTTAAACACTGTACATGGATTTGCCGTTATATAAATAAGGTATGCACTGTAAGTACACACACAAGCATTCAATATTGCTCTGTAGGGCCTGCAATATTTAATCAATTATGTAATAAAACACGTGTCAGGTTTAAGATGTACATAAATATGTATATATTATTTAAGAATAATATACATTTGGAAAATATTGACTTAACAAACAGGAGGAAGGTTTAATTAAGCTTAAGAGTGTTCACAAGTGTGTATGCATGCATGTGCATACAGTGCTGCACTGTGTAGTCATTTCAGTACCGTGAGGAATTTCAGACAGCATTTCCAGGGTCTTGTGGGTATTCAATCGACAGATGTCTACATCATCGTCAAAGAGGTGAGACAGCGGCAAAATCAAATCCATGGACAAAAACATCGTCCTGTTAGAAGCATAAGAATGGACAAAAAGACATGTTAAACATTACAAACATGGTAAATATTGGTTAATATTGATTTTCATCCATTATTTTTATGCAGGACAGAAAAGCATACATTACATGGTGTTCATAATCTGTTTACACGTTACAATTATAGAATGAGTCTAACCATAGTAATATGGTTGTCTTCCTACAAATGTAATTAATCAGAGTGCAACGAAGAACTTAGTTGGCCCCCTACCGGGATTTTAATTCACAGCCTTCACACTGTGAGCCACACACTCAAAACAATATTCCACCCAGCTGAATATTTTATGCATATGATGCAAAGTTACCTGACAATGCTGTGCGAGACCATAATGGATAGGGCCTCTGTCGTCTTACAACGAACCGTGGCATCTTCGTCAACCAGCAGTGACCTCAGACACTCTAGACAACCTGTAAACGTAACACATTCATTCCCACCACAGCAAGAACACAGGTTAATGGTTTAGCTTTCTATTTCCACATACGGCACCGCTGTGTGGGGAACATTAAGAGTATGTTTGATGCAGACTTTGTTCACGTTGATGTTCTGAGAGCAAATGAGGCTGCACTCTGATGGCTTTCTCGTGAAAGTGTCTGTTGCTTTTTATTCAGTGTTTCCATTACCTTGGCCTACAACGTCTTCCTGCTGCTCAGCATATTTACCCCCTCTAAGGCTGACCTTCCCTGGCTCATTATATGAGCACTTTAATGTCTCGTCTGTCCAACAAACGCTTTCGTATAAGACGTTTTAAACTTGGTTGTTTTGAAACAGACAGAAGAGAGCATATAGGCAAGTGAATGTTCTATTGCACCATATTGTTCAGGTAGCAGTGGTGGTGTTTTTGTAAAAAATAAGAATACCAAAAAAATCTGTGTCCACGCACGATGAAACCTTGCCTCTACAGTTTACACCCTTTCATTTGTAATTTCAAACCTCAGTCAGCCTTCACTCCATATAACTAAATGCAATAGTAACATTTGGTGAGTCTCACGCAAGCGCATTATCAAAACGTGGCAGCCCTATAGTTGCCGGTGGCTCGTTGGCGATATGCCATATTATGCGTTAACCTATGACCTCTAGATCTTCAGCAGCCATGGTCATTCCAGTCATGGATGAATGCCTCCCCCAAGCCGTCACCAACACCACCTAGCACCTTCACGCGAGCTGATTTCATAGGTTACTACATCTCCTCGCGTATTCACCTAACCTCTGTCAGTACAACATTAACCCTACCTCGAACCCTTACAGACTCATTAATGGGAACAAAATAAACCATCAGACATAGCTCCTTCCCACATCTCTCTCCAGATAAAAGGTATGCTTTACACATTCCATAAGCCACACCGCCTTCTGGAAGTGTATCTTTTTGCAGTCAACTTTGGTTTAATAATACAAACTGTCGATCGGTATTGACATTCATCTTCCCGTCAGCAAAATCAGGCTTACTTAAAGTCACTGCTGATGAACTTCCCCATGTGTCAAGGCAATGTCTATTCGAAGCTGGGTCTGAGTTCGACGCAAACCTATAAAATACTGGCAGGTCGATCACCCGCGAGGAGTAGGAGGCTCTTACCGACTCGCACCGCCTCGTAAGCCATCTCTGGCTCATGCACCAAGTCGCACAGGGCCATGAGGGCTCGCTGCCGGGTCAGCAGCTCGGGCCCCTGCAACTCCCTGCACAGCCTGGGCAGCGCCCTGTCCCCGAAGGCCAAGGTGGCCTTGGTCGGGTCCACGTCCGGTGGCAACTGAACGGATGATCTCGCGTATAAGGCCATATTGCTAGGAGCTCGCACACACACACGCGCGGCCCACACTTTGCACTCTACTTATGGACGTTTTGTGAATTGTATTTAGCAACCGTGGCCGGGGATCGTATACTTTAAAATCTGTATATATATAAAATAATATATACCATTAAAAGAACAAGAACGACAAAGATTGACAGCTCTGCCCCCCAGCGTCACTTCCACGTGTGTGTGTGTTCGGCTCCGCGTTGTTTACGCTCCGTTGCGACGGCAACCGAAGGGTCCTGGCTAAGGGTGGGGGTAGAGGTTTGGGGGAGGGGAGGGTCCTTGAGTTCCCTTTCCCGCCCCCTCCCCTTGACCCCCAACGAATCAGCATTGAGCACCCCCCACACCCCCTCCCCTCCCCCACACTACAACCCCTCCCTTCTGCGGCGCTTAGGTGCCTTCCGCGATGCCTAATTCACTCAAGGTAACATGTCGTTTTTTAAGTGTTTAAGGAACCGCTGCCGGTGGCGTAAACAACTTGAGCTGAATTTAACACGTAGGCTTTATCGACAAATGTTATTCACAATAAGTCCAACCATAAAAAAAAGTTTTGTTGTGAAAGTTTTCATTTTATGAACTTAAGTTGAAATGGCTCTTACTTAACACTGGTTTGTAGTGGAACATCCGAATGGATGATTTCACTTAAAGTTGTCTTATGCAATCCAACCCCTGGCCCTCATCCTGCAAGTGAATTGATCATGACTCATGAATGATGGTGACAGGGTAATGCAGAGTGCAAGCACAGTGGTACACAAGCTAGGAATGAATACTAAAGCTCACCACATCTCTGTCATAAAAATATATAAATATACTTTAAGTGAGCATTTTAAGCGGTAACTCCTCATCGGAGTAAACGTTGACATAGGTGGAGACACCGTAGTTGAAAATATATACAGAAAAAAAAACATCTTGCCATTGGCTTGACATGGAAAACTGTGGAAAAGTCAAATCAAACTGGTGCTAAGGCATTGTTTAATTTGTGTAAAGTGGGATCCAGTGAAGTCCAAACTCAAAACAATCCTCAGTAATAACAATGCTGGAATAAATTTCGATTTAAAGCTTTCGTGACTGCAGGGATTCATATTCTTGGTTCTTTCGGTAAAGTCACGTAGAGGGGAAATAATAAAAATCAAACAAAATAAAATTATCACGACGTTTCGGCCACAACGCAAGCAGCCGTCCTCAGGTGAAGAACAGAGCTGTCGGAAAGACAGCTCTGTTCGTTAGGACGCTGTCTTTCCGACAGCTCTGTTATTATTTCCCTTCTACGTCACTTTACCGAAAGAACGAAGAATATGAAAAATGCTGAAATACTACTACTGTACCATAAATGGAAATGTATGTGGGTGTATATATAGGCGAAGTTTTGAGCCATCATCTCTCTTCAGGGTTATCTACAGCGACTCCTCTACTTACGAACATTCGACTTACAAACCTTCAGAGAAACAAACAAACCTGTCCGTATGCACAGTTGCCTATTTGGACCAAGAGTCGTAAGTTCAAACACCGCGCAATAGATGGCGGTGGTGGCATCTACATCTGCAGAACACGAATAACCGGTGGCATCTACATCTACAGCAGACAGTACAACTTTTAAAGCCATTCCCCGTGTTTAGTGGAATCGACGGGAGTAAAGTTGGACTTACGAACAAATCGACTTACGAACAGACCTCTGGAACTTAACTCGTTCATAAGTAGAGGAGTCCCTTGTGTTGGACTTTTTTTGCACCGTACGTAGCCAACCGTTGCCCATCGGAGGTACGGGGGGAAGGATTAAAACAAACCAAAATACACAAAGAAGTTCAAAATAAATAACGTTTCAATCCAGACGTAAAAGTGCATATAGCTCCAGTGGCTTCCCAACGCGTGCGAAATAATATTTCGCGTTTTGGCAGCCTGTGAACAATAATAATAACAACAACAATAAATTTTTATTTAAAGCTTTCGTGACTGCAGGGATTCATATTCTTGGTTCTTTCGGTAATGTCTCGGACCGCATTCGTGAACACAAAGCAGACCTAAAACACGGTAGGACCAACACCAACAATTATAACACTGTTATAATTCAATAGACTCACATGACATTGACTTCTCCAAGACAGAGGTTATTTGCAAGCAATCTGGCTACCATGAGAGATTCGTTCATGAGGATATCCACATATACAAACACAGAGACAATTTAAACCGAGAAGATGGATTCTGGCTTAGCAATCATTGGAAGGATTTGATCAACCATTTTGGGTCTTAATTGATTGTTCACGCTTACGGTGGCTTTCAGACCGCATCTATTATTTCGTCTCCCCCCTCCTCTTTTCCGAACATAGATGGACTCGTCCATCTGAACAAACTGTCAAATCTCTCTCCGTGGTGCTAACGTTAAAAAAAACCCGCCACTTTTTTCAAATGTTCTTGCTGTGGTTTTTCACACCTGATGATGATTGCTTGTGTTGCAGTCGAAACGTCGTGAGCATTTTTATTGTTTTATATTTTTATTATTTTATTGTTTCCCTTCTACGTGACTTTACCGAAAGAACCAAGAATAACAACAATAGTTCACGATGCGAGTTATATTTAATTTAATTTTTGTTTAAAAAAAATCTTGACAGGCGCTCCTCGGACACCTATGGTTTTGGCGGCGATTCTTCACCAAGGGCGCAGTGGGGAGGGGGTGAGAAGGAAACTCGCGGCCGCCGCTTCGGAGCAACGGTGAACGACAACCCTCAAGCAAACCCCCCTCCGCGCTGCCCCATTTATATATAGATACAGTACACACAGTACACACACGTGTGTTCAGCACACTGCTAATTGACGCCGTTGATTGTGATCGGCGCGAGAGGTGCGGTGGTTCGCGCTGCGTTCGTCCCGCCGGTGCCCGGTTGTCGTTCTCGCTGGGGCGGGCAAGCGCCTCGAGTGTGTGGAGTGTGTGTCACCCACCCCCCCACCACCTCACCCACCACCACCCCCCACCACCTCACCCACCACCCCCCACCACCTCACCCACCACCCCCCACCACCTCACCCACCCCCCCACCACCTCACCCACCACCCCACCACTCCTCCATCCCATCGCCGAGTTCGCCGTTCGCGCTACGAGAATGATCGCAGAGGTGACCCGCGTCGAGCCTCGTGCCGTTAACGCCGATATCTTTGGCAGGAAGAGGAGGGGGGATGGCAAAAGTTGCCTTCGGTTCTGTAGGCGTGAGGCGATTTGCCACGAGGTCGCGGCGATCCGTCGACGCGGCTGCCAGTTATTTGCCACCGAGTCCTAGCCAAATGTAGCATTGAACCCTAAGAATTGTGAACGTGTAGTGAAGTTAGCATCGGGAAGGCGCCGTGTGACTCTCAGAGGAGGGACGTCAAGGTGCCTCGATTGTGACTTGTGCTCGTCAGGCGTGAAACAGCATTGCGCGCGTGCGACTCGGCATTCGCCGCCGGCAATGAACGTACTATATTCGTATTCTTGGTTCTCTCGGTAAAGTCACGTTGAAGGGAAACAACACAATATACACAAAACAACAAAAATGAACGTACTAATTACGAAGTTGCTTTGGTCTGTTTCTGCGAGGTGCCTCGACTGCGTTATTATATCAGATGTGTGTGTGTTTGCGGGCGTGAATATAGTGTATCATCTATAGAGTGTGTGTGTGTATGGCCACAAGTTGTGCACGCACACTCGTCGTGTACTTATAGACTCCCATGTGTTTTATTATAAACGAGGCCTAAAGCTGTCGCCAAATACGAAATCGTTCGTTGTTGGCCCTTAGCGTTGCCTAGACGACCGCGGTTTTGAGTCTCGGAGCCAACGTTTCAACATTTGCACGGTGTGGCGTTTGCCTGCCGTGTTAAATCCAGCGGTTACCGACAGCAACATTATTGTATTATCGCATGCATTTGGCACCATTTCATTGTTAGCCTAGGAATACGTGCACAAAATCGACGCGATTTCGCATGCGCCCGATGGAAAATGTCGTCCGGTAAATGTGTACAAAAAAATCAAGGACAAATGTAACCTGCTGCATACGATCCCGATTTAATCTGCTGTACTGGATTGAGCTAATACTGTTGTGTGTAGCACAGCACGATATCGTGCTGTGGTTCGGGTGCTCGACTCACAAATGTCGCCCGCCCATCACAATCTCTCCTTGCACCTTTGTCAATCATTAGGAGTGTCTCCACAACGCTTTGAAGGTTGAAATGTACAGTATTCACAAAGATACATGGTACAGATTTGAAGCTTTCGTGACTGCAAGGATGTAAACACCTTTAACACAGATAGTTTTGATATGTAAACTCCTTTGTCAAGGCGCCCTGCTCCTCCCACCGAGCTTAAAAGGCATCTTAGCAGCGGTCATTGAAGTGCTGTCGTTCCGACAGTTCTGTCCCTTCACCTGAAAAAGGCCACTTGTGTTGTGGCCGAAACGTCGTGATTTTTGTTTTATTTTTTTACCTAGTGACTTTACCGAATAGAACCAAAGAGTATACATGGTACATATTTAGTAAACGAATATAGTGCACATACTTCACACAAGAAAATGGTTTTAGTTTCATTTATCAAATATACGAAGGCTTTCGGTCATGTCAGGTGGAGGAGGGTTGTATGACACACCATTTGCATTTACTTCAGTTTCATTTATTAGGTATAGCCCCTGTGAGCCATGACGCTCTTGACTCGGGTGCAACTGCAACAAACAAAACATGAACAAAGAACATCTTAAAGTGACGACTAACAACAGAAACATGCAGGAAAAAAACAGTAAAATCTTCCAGAAAAAAGCACCGTATACAAACGCTGTGTGCAAAAATCCCAATGGGATGCAAGTCTAACAATAACCATAAGACAAGATGAAGTTAGGCTAACTCCGTACTTCAACAAACACGTTTTCAAAATCACCAAAATAAAGCTATAAAAACAATGTAACAGTGATCATAGGAACTGTTATTCAAATTTAACATTAAACGATATACATAACATGTACGACCAAACTTTGTAGCCATAGCTGGCAGCATGAGTCACTCCATAACAGCAGGAGTATCAGCAGGAGCATCAACACTTTTCAATGCACCTTTCAAGTTCACTTGTGCGATCTAAACCAAATAACTACGATTTATCTCTCAACTTTATTAAAACCTATACAGGTTAAATATAACTGGAAAAGTTATCAAGTTAATTGATACTCAAAATCACATCGGTGGCTGTCTTTTAAAATCATAAATGAGCTTTGTTTATACCCCCAGGCACTGTCCATGCAGGCACGGGTACTGTGATGTCTCATCTTCAGAAAGCAAACTTCCTTCGCGCAGTTGTGTGAAGTACATCACAGCGGCACCTTTTAAGAACAGCAGTAATTCACAAACCTGGGAGCACTTCTGGCCAAGGACCATGGAAAAGTACCACGTGCTGGAGATGATTGGAGAGGGATCATTTGGGAAGGTATACAAGGGAAGAAAAAGATATACTGGCCAAGTAAGTAATTTTGAATGACCCAGGGTTATAATTATAAACCAGCATGGTGTTTGTTTCAGATAGAAAAAAACCTGAACTGTATTTTAACAATTTACAACAAAGTTTATGCTTTTCTCTGACATTGAATTCCAGTTTGTCATGCAAAACATTTGATGTATAACGTTTCAAGCTGTGTAGTGTTTGATCAGTAAGGCAAACACCCTTAATATTTCAGGTTGTAGCCCTCAAGTTCATCCCAAAGGTTGGTCGCTCAGACAAGGAGCTGAGAAACCTGCGTCGGGAAATTGATATCATGCGAGGCCTTCAACACCCGAACATCGTCCAGATGCTGGACAGCTTTGAGACTGATAAGGAGGTAAAATGCAGTGGAACCCACTTTTTGTCTTGACAATAACAGAAACGATTCACCGCGAGTGTTCAAGACAGTGTTTTAAAATGGGATATGTGGTAATTGTTTGCACAAATGGCTGTGTTTATACTACTCTAGAACTAATCAGAAAAGTTGAAACCAAATAAATTTAGTTTGTGACCAAGTCCCAACAACAAAAGTGCAATTTTGGTCAAAGTGTTCCCAAAGCGGTTGTGCAGAGACTAGATAATAATCTGGGTATATCTCAAACATTGCTTTGGATACAAAATTATAATTTAAAACAAGTGTGTAATTGCATTTTCACCCTGGGTGTGCATTTGGTTCTTTGTGCCAAAATTATGCAACCAACATCTGTGCTTTCCAAATAATTTAGCAACCAGTGGTTTTCGTTTTAAAGTTTGATTTTCGTAATTAGTTTTTCTCGTTCGTACTGGAGGAAGTGGTGATTGACACCTTGGCTTTTTATAAACGCTTTTAGTTGCTGCTGTAAAAGTGGCTTTTTACCATTGTCATCATGAAAAAATATCTGATGTATAGCAGTGCATTTTTTAATGAAGTAGATGTGTATTACAAAAAAAACTGCCACAACACAAGTATGTGATGGTTGTGTGACAAAGACCGAAAACGTTGTGATTGTACATTGGCATGGTATGTTTCCCGTAGGTGGTGGTTGTAACAGATTATGCAGAAGGAGAGCTATTTCAGATCTTGGAAGATGATGGAAACCTTCCTGAAGAGCAGGTAATATCAGTGTCGTAATGCTAATATCACGGGAATTATCTATTGGCACTGCACATTGGTTATGGTCTCGATGACCTAATGATACAAGTTAATTTTGCAGGTCCGTGAGATTGCATGTCAGCTGGTCTCTGCATTATATTATCTACACTCTCATCGCATCCTTCATCGGGACATGAAGCCTCAAAACATACTGCTCGGAAAAGGAGGGGTTGTCAAACTCTGTGATTTTGGGTCAGTATTAAAACTTTTACTACATTTATGTGGCCATCTGTGTTTCTAGAATATATATTTTTTCTATTATTACATTTATGTATGCAATCTAGCATTTTGTTTAAAATATAGTATCTGACATTAGATGTACAGGTCTTTACAGGCAGCATATATTACTCGTAATGACAAAGGCAAATAACACTTTAGAAGTCTTTTATAAAAAGTGATCCATGTCAGTCAGAATATCAATCAGGAGGAAAGGCATGATACACACCGCCTCACTGAACTGTGTTTCCTTGGTGCTTACCTGATTTATTGCAGAAGGGCTTAAGAGACTCGGAGTCTCAAGAGTGCTCATGGGTCATTTATGGCATCTGAGCAATTTTTTTGGAGAGGTCTGACATGTTATTGAAAAAAGATTTCATCTTACCTGTTTCTGCTGTTTTGGCAGGTTTGCCCGGGCCATGAGCATCAATACCCTTGTACTGACCTCCATTAAAGGAACGCCACTGTACATGTCTCCTGAGTTGGTGGAGGAGAAGCCATATGACCATACAGCTGACCTTTGGTCCATGGGCTGTATCCTCTACGAGCTCTTTGTTGGCACGCCACCCTTCTACACCAACAGCATTTTTCAACTGGTCAGCCTCATCATCAAAGATCCTGTCAAGTGGCCTAAGAACATGAGCTCAGAGTTCAGGGTAGGTTATTTTTTACTCTGAAATCATGTTTTGATTAAATCTGGGCACTGTGGTATAGAGGGCACATGTTGCTAAAAAACACATTGGCGTGCTTTAATAGTGTTGGTTTTACGATATTAACTTAAATGTTTGTTTCAGAACTTCTTACAGGGATTACTGACAAAGGAACCGAAATTACGTCTTTCCTGGCCAGCACTCCTTCACCACCCGTTTGTGGCTGGAAAAGTTATTGGTATGGTTGCTGCTTACATTTTTTGCAAATAAGATGAGGGACTTGTTTATTGTGAACTAAATTAAACATTTCCTCATACTTTAGTTGAACAGTTTGAGATGAGCAATAATGAAACTTTGGTCAGAAATAACCGCAAAGCCTTATTATATGTTGCAGGGCCATGAATCAGTAACTGCATGCATTGTGATGTGTGTGATGTCCCTTCCTTTATTTGCATGTAACTCACCCTGCTATGCCATATGCTACATAATTAATGCTGCATGCAATATACTGTATGCAAACATAATATAAAGGTCAATTACAAGTGGTGGAGATGGTCTCATAGTGCCAGGTCATGCTTTAGAAAACATTCTGTATAATAAGAGCCAAATCTGTATGTATGTATGCAAGTGTTGATCTTTGGAAAAAAATATCCTATATCACTCCACCATATTCACTGAATGAGGTGTCATTTGATGGTTTGTGATCTATAGATTCAGCAAGCTATTTTGTTTTACATCATAAGTCGACTTATTGGCCCCATCGCTGCTTATCCACTCTGCCGTTTTTAAGAGTGCGGCACATGATGTGATCCCCACAACCACATTTCAAAATCATACAAACCGATAGGTGTGTTCCATTGGAAAGAGGTGAGTGTGCTTATGGGGAGCTATTGAAAATCAACTAGCTTTCTACTATATTAATTTAAACTGGTAAGTGGTGAGGGTCAGGTGAGTTAATGGCTGGCGATTGGTAATTTGTAAAAGTCTGACGAGGGTTCAGGTGAGTGTCACGTCACCCCGCCAATAGGAGAGGCTGCCCACAAGTAATACATAATATAAATAATACATGCGAAATGATGTAGGAAACTGGTCAACTCATTGGTCTAAGAATTGTAAATACTGCATAGAAAATACTGTAGAGGTATTTAATTAACTTAAAAAATAAACTTAAAACTGCATTTTAATTTTCAATTTATGTAATTGCTATTAGTGTTGTCATATGACTTGGTGAATTTTCTCCAAATACAAATATTTGAATTTATTATAAACTAGGATCCATACCTCAAAGAGCGGGTCTGGCAGTTCACCAGCTTTGGTGCAAGTGTAGTGTATGTCAACTGAGGCGCACACACACTGTTGTCAGAGGCAATGCGTTTATTAAATAATTCACTATACACCGGATTCTGTTGCTGAGTGTGGCTAACTTCCCTAGGCTGCTCACTATGTGCATGTGTGTTAACTAGCTTGATCCCCGAACGAGCCTCGAATCCCCCTCGCGCTCCCCCTTTATCCCTTGCTGTATCAAGGACAGCGCTCCCGGCCACGTGTCCTTAACTCCTCCAATCAAGACACCGTTTCAGGTCACGTGCCCTTGACTCCTCTAATCGAGGCCCACTTCTGGTCACGTGCCCTTAGCTCGTCCAGTCGAGGCGCCACTTTCGGCGACGTGTCCTTAACTCGTCAATCGGGCACCGCTTCCGGTCACGTGCCCTTAACTAGTCCAATCGAGGCCCGCTTCCGGTCATATGCCCTTAGCTAGTCTAATCGAGGCCTACTTCTGGTCACGTGCCCTTAGCTCATCCATTCGGGGCACCCGGCGCTCCTCCAGCACTGGCTGGCGCGACCCACAGAGACATCTGACTGTCTCTACACCACCCCCCCCCCTTTACAAAATTTCAGCCGACCCGGCTGTAAAACCCCAAATGGAAGAGTAGAGGAGAAAAACTTCCAACAACCCAATAAAAAAACTCCTCGTCTCACAGCCAATTTCACAGAAATGCGCGGCCCCCAATGTAATGTGAACGGTAAGTGTAACAATAGCCCCGACCGACGCGCTCCAACAACACAACACAAGAGCCGTGAGATAAAGAAGAAGGGACGGCAACCTTAAGGGGTGATCCGTCCTCCCGGCAGCCAGCCCTGTCTCACCGCTGCACGCATGCCTTCCCCCCTCCACGAGTACAGGGTGGGGCCGGGTCCGCCCCCGGGCCCCCACCGGCTCGCGAGCGAGACTGCCAACCGATGGTGTGCGTGAATGGCGGCGTGCTGGCGAGAGTTAACGGAAGCGGCCAGTTTTCGAGCGCGTGTGACAAGGCTGGCCCGAGGCCCAAGGCCCGCGGCCCCTCTCCAGGTGGCGAAGGAAGAAGCCGCCCGACCGGAGAGGAAGACCCGACAATGGTTGTCCGCCCCTGACTTGCGCCGAAACCGGCTACGAGGTCGGCGGCTCCCCAGGGCACACCGGACACACAGGCCCCAAGGATTTGAGATGATGAATGAGCTTCGTCTGGCGGACAAAATGGTTTAAGGCGTGACGCATGTACAAACCAGCGCCTTCGACCGAATTGTATGCGGATGCTTTGCGGGCTTTTTACTTCGACGATCTCCACGGGCCCCCGCCATTGTTTGTACAGCTTAGGGGACGTCCCTACGGGAACCCGGGGCCAATGAAGCCACGCCCTATCCCCAACTGTCCATTTGGTCCCAGTTTCCCAGGCATCCATTCCCGCTCGTTGGCAGCTTGCTTCAAGGCTGAGTTCCCGCGGGAGGCCTCCCTAGCCTCTGACAGGCGCTGTAGGGGAACCCGTATGGGGTCAGACAGTTTCTTTTGAGCCAGATCCGGATTTAGCTGTGCGTCAATGGGCGGATCTTGCTCCCTCCCATACATAAGAAAAAAATGTGAGTAGCCTGTAGACGCATGGTGGGACAATCTATATGCGGCCAGGACCCCTGGAACATGCAAGTCCTAGTCGGTCTGTTGTTCGTTAACCTGATGGCATAGCATGGATGTGAGCGTCCAATGCAGGCGCTCAACCATGCCATCGGTGTGCGGATTATAGGGCGAGGTGCAGATCTTTTTAGTGCCCAATAGGTCACACACCTTAAGCAGTTTTGATTAAAAATTTCTGCCCTGGTTCGTAAGGAGGCGTTCTGGGGCCCCCTTATCCAGAACGTACCCGTGGAGAAAGGCATCCGTAATGGTGGCTGCCGACTGGTCTGGCACCGGCCAGGCCATTGGCCAACGAGAAAGATACTCTACCCTCACGTGCAAATACTTGTTACCCCGCGGAATGGCGGGGAACGGACCCAGCATATCGAGCGCGACGAGTTCATTCATCCACGATACACGAATGGATTGGAGAGGGGGGCATGCCAATTTCGGTGGAGGTTTCCGGCGGGCACATGCGGTGCATCCTCTAAGCACATTTTGGACGTCCGCCACCATGCCGGGCCAGAAGTTCAGGCGGAGGGTGGACAGGGTTTTCGAGACCCCTAAATGCATAAGACGTCCGTGCGTTGCCCAAACCAACCTCCTCCGCAGGATGGTGGGAACTACGACGTTATACTTTAGTAATTCTGCGTCCCAGCGCATGAGGAGGCCCCCTCTCAGAATGACCGTGGCTAACGGTCGTCGGCTGTCGCCCTCTGCGGAGTCACGAACCCGGCGTCTGATGGCTAACAATGAGGCATCCTCGGCCTGGAGTCACCCCCACTCGGAGTTGGAGAGACTGAGCATGTGGTTACATGCGTCAGCTGCGTCCGTGTACACGACGTCGGCCGCAGCGACGATCTCCCGGGGCGGAGCTGAATTGGCAGGCTTGCACCGTCCCGCGCCCGATGTGCATGCGCACTCGTCACCGGTTGGCAGACGTGACAACGTGTCAGCATTCGAGTGGCGGACGCCCTTTCTATACGAGACCTCGAATGCATAGTCCTGAAGGACCTCGAGCCAACAAGACAGCTGGCCGGACGGTTGCTCAACACGCATTGTGTACTGCAAGGCCACGTGGTCTGATCGTACCTGGAATTTCCGCCCATAGAGGTACAGCCAGTACTGCCGAACGAAATAAACAATCGCCAGCAACTCACGCGCGTAACGCAATCGCGTTGCTCGGCCATAGAAAGCATCCTACTGCCATATGCGACCACACGCTCTACTCCGTCCACCACCTGTGACAAAACGGCGCCAATACCAGTATTGTTAGCATCAGTCTCGAGGACGAAAGGCAAAGAAAAATCGGGGTACCGAAGGGGAGGCGCGATGACCAGGCTTTTGCGCAGCGCGGCAAACGCGGCCTCCTCTGCCCGAAATTCTTGGCCTTTGGCCGTGAGGACATGGAGCGGCTTTACGATCGTGGCAAACCCGGGGACGAAGCATCGGTAATAAGAGGCGAACCCGACAAAACTACGTACCTCACCCGCCGACTTGGGGGTTGGCCACGTGCGAACGCACGCAGTTTTGTCAGGGTCCGTCGAAATCCCGGATTCGCCGACAATATGGCCGAGGTATTTGACCGATCTCTGCAGGTATTTGACCGATCTCTGCAGCACTTCTACGGCTTAAACTTCAAGTTAGCAGCCCGCATTTTGAGGAAAACAGCCCGCAACCTCTGCAGGTGCTCTTCGAAATGTGCGTCCAAACACGATGACATCGTCGAGATAAATCAAACACGTATCCCATTGTAGGCAAGCGAGCACTAGCTCCATCAGCCGTTGGAATGTGGCCGGGGCTGAGTGCAATCCCATCGGGAGCCGGTTGAACTAAAAAAAGCCCTGGGGCGTGCGCAATGCAGTCTTTGGCCAAGAGCTGTCATCTAAGGGCAACTGCCAAAATCCCGACATCAAATCGAGCGTGGAGAAAAACCGCGCCCCTGACAACGCGTCTAACGAGTCGTCCGTCCGCGGGAGCGGGTACGCATCCACCACGGAGACTTTGTTGAGTCTGTGGAAGTCCATGCAGAACCTCAAACTACCGTCCTGTTTCTTTACAAGAACGATGGGCACACCCCATGGACTGTTGGAGGGAACGATAATGTCTGCGGCCAGCATTTCATCCACTGCGCAGCGCACATGGTCCTTCTCCGCGGGACTCAGGCGATACGGGTTTTGACGAATAGGACCCGAATCTCCCGTGTCAATGTGATGGCGCAATAAAGGCGTGCAGCCAATGTCGAATTTCGATTTGCTAAATAAATCGCCAAATTCCGATTAGAGCGCACGCAGCTTGAACCTCTGTGTTTCAGACAGGTCCTTGCTCTCGGAACAGAGCGTGTTTACCCATGCCTCGTCAACGTCCTCACCCTGCCCCGCAGCCGCTGAAACACCTATATTTCCACCGTGTTTATGAACGCCACCTGCGGCCGACGCGTGAGCTAAGACAGTGCCCTCTTAAATCACCGACGCGTCCGGACCGACATTCAGGACGTGAATAAAAGGTTGTCCGTCGCTTGCAACCAAAATCTGCGCATAAACCAAATTTTGTGTGTGAACCGCCCTGGTGGAGGGAACCATCAACAACCCGTGCAGAGCCGTTTTGCAATCTAGTTGCTTTTTAAACCGGGGGGAATTTTAACCATTTGGTTTGCCATGGCAGGCACCGAAACGTTCGCTGTGCGAAACAGAGTTCGTGATGACAAGAAAGCCATGCGGCGGCCCGACGGCAACTCAATGCAGCCCAGATCCACCAGGATTTTGAGTGGTATTCACCAAGGAAATCGGTCCCTAACAGACAGGGTACGGCTAAAGATTTGGAAATGAGTACCGGACCCGACAACTGAATGTCGCCAATGCCAATTGTGGCCGAAATCTGACCGACAATTCCTAGGGACTGCCCGTTCGCGGCGAAACAGGGAATTGCGACGGGTAAAATGGCGCACGATTTTGGCGACAAGCTTTCGAAAACCATATCCGAAATGATGGTTGCCAGTGTAGTGTATGTCAACTGAGGCGCACACACACTGTTGTAGGAGGCAACGCGTTTATTAAACAATTCGCTATATACCAGATTCTGTTGCTAAGTGTTGCTAAGTGTGGCTAACTTTCCTAGGCTGCTCACTATGTGCGCGTGGGTTAACTAGCTTAATCCCCGAACAAGCCCCGAATCCCTCTCGCGCTCCCCCTTTATCCCTTGGCCCCGGCCCCGCCCCTTGCTGTATCAAGGACGGCGCCCCCGCTTCCGGCCACGTGTCCTTAACTCCTACAATCGAGACACCGCTTCAGGTCACGTACGCTTGACTCCTCCAATTGAGGCCCACTTCCGGTCACGTGCCCTAAGCTCGTCCAATCGAGGCACCGCTTTCGGCCACGTGTCCTTAACTCGTCCAATTGGGGCACCCGGTGCTCCTGCAGCACTGGCTGGCGCGACCCACAGAAACACACAAGCAAGCGTGACTGATAAGCAGGCACCGAATGTCGAAACCGGTCCAGAATTTGCTTGTTTTGAATCAATGCTGCTGAAGTTATCCTCTGCCAGAAGGCCTTGTGGATTATGGGAAAGTGTAAAAAATACTTTTATATTTTTATATGGAACATACATCAATTGGATATATTGTCTGCTTATTTATTTTGTTATTCGTTTGAATGAGTCAAAACATTGATCCTTGCCCCACATTTATTTTAAGGCAACTTATACATCCAGTGGGCTGCATACAGCTCTGCAAAAGTCGCATGCACTTATCATACCATACAGCATCTTGCATGCAGCTCGTACCTCATTGTACTGCATGGTCTAACAAAGAATTTATAATAATTTCAGTGGCAATTGCTCATCTAAGTTCAAGGTTATCCATTCAATATTATTTTATTCTCCACTACCACCATAAAGTATCCCTTATGAGTGTGGAATTGAGTATTTGCTTAATGTGACAAACATTTTCTTACTAAAGTTTAATAAAATTGCAGTGTTGGATGACATCTCTGCCGAAGAAACAAATCCACTGACGGAGGACCTCAGCCCTGAACTTCAGGCACAAAAAGAAAAACAGGCAGCAGAACTGGCACCTACCAGTGGGCAGTCAAAGATTCTACGCAAGGCACGGCAAAAGATGGCAGAAGTAGCAAAGAACAAGGTGGTTAAATTAGGATGCATTTCTCACCCCAAATGGTTACTTTTGAAAAATGTTATCATTTCAAGAAATTGATGGTTACACTTATTTTTTCTTTTTATAATGCTAATAACAGGAAAAAGATAATCAATGTGGAAACGCACCTCAAAGACAACGAGGTGTTTTGGAGGAAAAGGCTTCTTCACACAGTGCATTATCTTCTAAACATAAATCAATGGCCAAACAAGCTGTAAGTTCTGCTGACACTTTAGCTGTGAAGCAGGTTGGTGATGCAAAAAAGGATGATTGGCAAATGGAAAATAGGCCACCCACACCAAAGTAAGTGCACACATTGATATTTTCTTGAGAAGTTTTGTTTCCAGAATAAATATTTATTTTTGTTTAACATTTTGAATCATCAGCAGTCTTTAAACGATTTAAAAACAATTCTAGTGTGCTTGGCAAAAGTGAAATCCAGACAAAATCATTGATATTCAACAGTCATGCTTTGCAGTTTCAAATGTAAGAAATTTGTTATTTTTAACTTGCAAATTTGCAAAGATATTTGTTTTAAAGATGATCATGCAAAAAAGTATATCTGTTTTCAAAGGTAGTCATGTAAAAAGTATGAATCGCTTTTTTTTTCATTTCTAGGGTAGATCGAATTGGTGCTGATTACGCAAAAGAATTTCCAGAGGTGGAGGTCGGAAGCCGTACCCTAACGCGGCAGGACCCCAGCGCCGTGCCAGGACGTGCCAACGGAAGCATCGACAATGTAGACCTTGACAATGAGGTACACAGTTACAAGCAGACCTTTGTTACACTGCTTTTTTTCCTTATTCGTAATGCAAACATTTCTTGAAAATTTGACATAATCTGCAACTCCATAGAATAACCTATTAAACACGTACAAGTTATATTTGTTTGTGCAGTAGGCCTAACATATTACACCTATGCACTTGTAGAGGAGTAGTGTGATGACGTCATGTCATGAGCGCTGTAAGGAGACACCTTCGAGAACAGGGGCGGGTCCGAGTGAAGGGGAGGAGCCACCCAAGGGGTACTTAAGGGGGACCCCATGACGAAGGCGTGGTCGTTGTGGAAGCCCGGAGTGTGGATCGGCTGAAAGAGGACTCTCCCGCTCGTGACCGGACGGTGTTGGCTGAACCCCCGTCCGGGGTCCACGAGTGGGAAAGCCGAAGAGATGGCCGAGAGTAGGGCTCGAAGAAGTCTGTGAGAATCGGCTGAGAGTGAGTGGGGTTCTTCTCTCCTCGGCCAGGCTGGGTGTTGAATGAACCCCCGTCCCGGCCCTAGTGACGGAGCCCAAGGGATAGCCGAGGTTAGGACGAGCATTGCTGTGGGGGTCCATGGGAAGGACCGAGTATAGAGAACACCTACCCCTGGTGTGAGCCGAGTGTTTAAACCGTGTTAATAAATGGCGAAAGCTCTTACAAAAGTTACGTCTCCGCGTGGTTTCTACGACGCAACACACTTATATGTTATACAATTAATACATTAATTTATGGATTCAAAATAAACATAAGGTTATCTTGTGCCAATCCATAGGCCACAAACACAGCACTTGTCCTTCACAATGTTGTGCAAAATCACGAATATTGGGACTATGTAGAGCTATGTTTTAAATTAAGCCATGACATTATTGCTTTGTGTGCACAGACTTGTAGTTGTGGTACTATGGAAATTGGCAAAAATCATGTTCAGCACACTTTAGTGTTTTTTCTCACATACATATTAAGCAGTGTGTTGAGTCCTGGTTGATGGTAATTGAATTTGATTGGGCTCAGTGTGAAGCACCTTGAATGTATTGTTTTTGGATGGCTGGATGGCTCAAAATAACATTGACACAATTGAGGTAATGTTTGTAAGGACCTATTCTGACCCCTGCTATGTTGATATTGGAGTATGTTAATAATGGCATAGGCATCACAGTTTAATATGACCATTTTAAATATTGAAACATCCTACATCCATGTGAACAAGTCAGTGGTGTAATATTATTCAAATAACATATTGAATCACTTTTTGTGATTCATACGTTAAAGCTATAATGTTTTTATTTGGATTGCACGGTTTTGCTTTACACAATACAGATATGAGCTTAATAAGCAAAGACCTAGAAAGTGGACATTCCACCACATTTTATTAATTTCTTCACACAGTCTCTTGTATCTTATTGTCTTCTTGGACAAAGGTGCTTATAATGACTTTTCACAGGAGATGGACAGCGATGACGAGTGGCAGCATTTCATTGAAGCGACGGATCCTACCAACCTCCAGTTGACCACTCCCATGACACTTTTGTCAGATGCTGAGTTTTTGACTCGCATTCGAGCCAGGCTGAGAGACTCATCCACTCAGGTAATTTAACAACACGTGTATTAGTTTGTTGAGCTGTTATTTATTCGTGTTAGCTCTGTTCATAATAGTAATATGACATTATTTAGTTTCATATATGTGTTTTGGTTTTCAAGCGTCTATGCAGATCATATCTGTCACGTTTTACTTTTAAAAATATTTTGAAATATTGGATACATACAGATGGTGATTTTACTACTAACATATAAGCAATATATTTACTGTACTAATTTGACTATGCCCTTACCTTTGTTTATTACATCATGTTAGCATCACCAATGCATTGCAATTAGAATATCAGCATGAATCTCAGTATACAATAACGAGGTAACGGCGTATTAGGCAGTAGATATAAACGTGCATAAATTTATTTTGTATTTTTAATTATTTGTGCTGGATTGTGTTCAGGTTTTAGATGGTATGCTGGAGGGAGCATCCAGACTGCGTCCTGTGCTCCATGTCATTACAAACCTTTTAGCCACTAAGTGTGACTCGGAGCTGCTGTACACGTTCTGTTGCTCTCTCGAGCTTCCACATCACTCCCTCATGCTGCTGGAGCAGATCTTGGCCAGTACAAGTGTGCGACAAGTACATAATGCATCTTCACTTTCAGCTTTTACGTAACTCGCTGAGCAGTCGTGATGGACGGCATGATGCTAATTTCGTAAATCCCAGAGAAATGGATGCCTTAATTGACCCTGTGATTATATTAACAAATTTCTTGATTAGATGCCTGCTGCTCTTGCAACAATGTCATATCCTATCCCTAAACAATTACGTTGTTTAAATACAGTGTTTACGTGAACAATCTAAACTCTTGCAACGTCCAAGGAATGAGTTGCCGTTTTATGCATGCAGTATTTAAAGAACAGTGTATGCATGTGTTGTATTTGTGCATTTGTTCATGTATGGTTTTCTATCATCTTCCAGCAACCCTGGTGTCTAGCTGTCCTGTTAGACCTAATCGCATTACTCATTGCTTACTTTGCCAGTGATTTCAACACTAATCCAAATATATGTTCAGAGAGGTAAGCCGTTTAAAAAAATATCATATCACTTCAACCTTTTTTGCACATGTCATTTGGAACGAGCTCCATTTATTGTAAACTGTTTGTATTGTTTTCTTGTCAGTCATGTATTTGTTGGAGACCCAAAGTACTATTAAAGTATCTTTAAAGTATGTTAAATGCTTTGTTGATAATAAGAATACTATTTTTGTATGTCTTATTTTCGATTTGTCAAGGAGAAACGATTTTTGTTCTCTCGTTAATTTTGCACATTTAAAGCTATATTTGCAATCGTTAACTTGTATTGTTTTCCCTCAACCTCCGTGATATCCTCTTATGTTGCAGTTATGAGAGATTTGGAAAGTCTGCTGAAGAGTACATTAAAATATTGCAGAAGCTGATGAATCAGTCCATCGACACTGATCTTCGCCTCACAGAACAAGCCATGCTAGTACGAATATTTCTACTCTGTAATTGTATATGATATATGCCTTTTCTTTGCTGTCAAATAGATTTAAAGGCATCTATATTGACTTTCTCTATAATTATTCTCTTGACTCAATTGAAGATTCAAGGGCATAGTGTATAGGCTAATACAATGCAGGTAATTCGGTAAGTAAAATTGCCCGTCTAATTCTGAAACATTTTTTTTCTCCCTCCACATAGTGCCTGGTGTACCTGTGCGAGAGTATGGATGCAAACTCATCACCTGTGTCTGCAGATTTTTACTCCAGTTTGCTTTCCAACAACTCCGCTCTCATTCAGATTCTGCTGCTTGGTACTCAAACTCAACCAGCTGTGCAGAAAAAAATAGGTTTGCTATTTTACATATATATAATATATACACAAACATATACACATTCCAAAGAATCGCAAACCAAATCTCCAATAAACAGCAATTTGAATGCTAAATATTATTAGTATTTTACAATGCAGCCACTGCATTAGAAACGTATTAAACCAAATATTGAAAAATACCGTTGTTGTGGGATTAATATTTGAACTCCAATTTGTATATTGCCGAGTTTCACAGCACAAGTTGACAGAGTGGCAGTAAGAATGGATTTGTTATTAAATGCGAGGGGTATTATTAAAATATGAGGGATGCACAAACATAAATGTCTTGTATTCTCATTACATGAAAAAATTACTTAACTGGTTATTCATTATAATATCATGATTATCTGGCTTTTTTCAGCAAGCCCGCTATCCTTTTCTGTACACTTGTGTCAACAGTGTGACCACAGGTAGAATTGCATCACTGTGAAAGGGTTCACGACCATCGCAATCAATTGTGAACAACATTCGAAATTCAGTGTAATTTGGAAATGCTATTCTTATAGGCTATCCTTCAAAAGGTCAATCAGATAAAAAATCTGAGAGTGCCAGATTTAAACTGTAGTAGCGAGGGCAGCACACCCACGTATGACCTGGTATTGTCGTGGTCTGACATTGTCATGTTGAAAAGAGGGTTTTTGCCATTTGTTTCACGACATGACATTGCGATGAATGAATATCTCACATTTTATTTCTGTTCAATAAAAAGTAATTGAAGGAAAAAAGTAGGATGAATTGCTTTCAGGGCAACGTATATTACAGTAGTATTGATACGTGTCTCAGCTACGTTGTGGTGACCTGATAAATCGTCTGCACCCGCAGTTTCCCATGCTCGATTGGACCAGGTTTCTGGTGCCTTTATGGCTGCTATGGCAGCTTTGCTGAACTTTCCGCTTAAAAACCAACCATGTTGTGTGGCCAAGACCAAGGTAGGACATTCCTTCGAAATTCCCTTGTTCAATGTGCTGCTTTAGATTGATAGGTTGCAACAGTCTTTGTTTTATTTAATGGATATAGATGTGTGTTTTTTTGTCAAATAATGTTTTTATTACGCAACTATTCTGAATGGCTTAAAAAATGTATACAAGTGACTTGGAAAGAATTGGTGAAGGATGCAAATGCAATGTATGTTTAATGGCTATGAATTTAGTTACAATCGAAACCTATTCTTTTAGTAAATTATATATCAAACCCTATTAACCATCTTTTTTTAAAATCAACCTTTTAAATAAATGCTGTCCAAAATTAAACATTTGTATTGCATATGTCGATGGCAGTAGAGGCAACGTGGTATTATAATGGTTTCCGTTTATAATGCATCCTATATGAGCCCTGTAATAATCAATCAATGCTGTCAGTCTTTTTTTCCCTTCTAGAATTTGCATGTCATTGTATTTCAGTCACTTATATAGGCTGCCTGCGCAATGTTTATGCATGCATTTTTCTATCTCCTTTAACAGGTGGTAGAATTTATTGTGGAGAGCCTGATGGAGCCAACACAGCATCACCTGATAGAGGGCTTGGTGAATGACCTCAGCCATCCTCTGAAGGCCTCAAATGCTCTACGGGTTAGTGCAATCCCAAACTGCCAGCATTGTAATTGCTCTTTTGATAAATACCCTCTAAAGTACAGTTCCACCCAGGGTGGTAGACCCAGAGAGAGGATGTTTGATTTCCATATGATTTGTATGGGATGGAAATTGGATTTATTACATGCTAATGTTGAATTTAGACATTATTTAATATAAAATTAATTGTTTCATTGAAAGACAATTTTTTTTACATAGGATATGGTTATTTTAAGATGACTTCTGGATATCCTTCTGTTCATTTTGTGTGAAAAAAGAGACTTGCTTTTCTCTCCATTTTCTATCGGTGTCCATTATCTATATCACTATGTAACACAATTTTAGTTCCTCGGTAGTAAGTGTTATTTCCTAATTGCTTAATCCTAAAAAGTATGGAAAATGGCTATTATTCCCCACAACTTTGCCTTCGTGACCAGGGCAGTGATATTTTGAAATGTACCTATTTTCAATGAGAAAACTGGCGAATGTGTGTGTTTTCGTTCACATAAAGTCAGAAAAAAACACATGAATCAAAATTAACATGTATATTTATACTAAAGTAATACAAAAATGACTACAAAAGATTTAAAAGTGAGTCGTTTTTAGAGCTTTATGATTATACTGGAAATCACTTTCATGAATCAGCCCCCAAATGTACTCCCATCATGTTCTCGTTATACTGTCCTTGGTAGCGGCGTTAAAAGTCCAGTATATCCTGGTGAAAGTGCTCGTCTTGCTTCTCCGAGTACGCTCCCCTGTTCTTGAATTTATCAAGATGAGCATCAAGGATATGGACTTTAGGGACATCCTATAGCCCATTGTGCCATAGTTCTTCACCAGGGTCTCAACCAGCTCCACATACTCTTTGGTTCTATTGGGTAAAGTCACGTAGGTGAAAATAAAATAACAAAAAATCACTGTTATTTTATTTTCACCTACATGACTTTACCCAATAGAACCAAAGAGTATGGATCCTAGCAGTCACGAAAGCTTTAAATCTAGAACAGCTCCACATAGTTTTCAGCCTTGTGATTGCGCAGGAAGCCAAGAACCACTGCGACAAAACTGTTCCAAGCTGCTTTCTCCTTACTAGTGAGCTTCTTGGGGAATTCATTGCACTCCAAGATCTTCTTTATCTGTGGTCCAACGAAGACACCGGCTTTGACCTTTGCCTCAGACAGCTTAGGGAAGAAGTCTTGAAGGTATTTGAAGGCTGCCGACTGCTTATCTACAGCTCTGATATTGTTTAATGAGGCCCAATTTGATGTGCAGTGGTGGCATCAGCACCTTCCAGGGGTCCACCAGTGGCTCCCACTTGACGTTGTTCCTCTCCACAGAGAACTCGGTCCGCTGTGGCCAGTTCCCGCCTGTGGTAGTGCGCCTTGGTGTCCCTGCTGTCCCAAAGGCAAAGATAGGGAAACTTGGTAAATCTGTCTTGGAGACCCATCAGGAATGCCACCATTTTTAAGTCTCCGATGACCTCCCAGCCGTACTCAAAAAACTTCAAGGCGTCCAGCAAGGTCTTGATGCTGTTGTAATCCTCTTTGAGGTGCACTGAGTGAGCCAGGGGAAGAGACGGGTACTTATTACCATTATGGAGCAGCATGGCTTTGAGACTCCTGGATGAGCTGTCAATGAAAAGGCGCCACTCATTCTGGTTACAGGCAATTCCGATTGCCTCGAACAGACTGGTCACATTTTGGCAGAAGCAGAGCCCATCTTGGCGGGTGAAGAAGCTGCAAAAAGGTTGACGCTTCCTCTGATCTGCGACTTGCACACTTTCATCCAACAAGTTCCACTGCTTGAGCCTTGACGTCAAAAACTCGGCATTGGACTTGGTGAGACCAAGATCTCTGATCAAGTCGTTGAGGTATTTTTGGTTGGGGTAGTATGGGTTTCTCTCCTCAGCTCCACCTCTGAAATTGTCATCTGGATCTACAACGTCTTCCTCGCTCTCTGACTTGCTGCTCTCTTATAAAGACGGTTGCTTTCTCTCCGGAGGAGTGGGTACGGGGAGCTCATGGCAGTGTGGCACTGGGGCAATGGATGAAGGAAGGTCCGGATACATGATAGCAGGTGCATTCTTGCCAGTCCGACGTTTGGAAGGGTCCACCATGCAGAAGTAGCAGTTGCTTGAGTGTTTAGTGGGTTCCCGCCAAATTCTTGGGATAGAGATTCTAGCAATAGTTTTAATATATGATATATTTTTTCAATAACATTGAAAACTCTAAAACATTTGAAAATGTAAAACTTTTACAATTTTTTTTTACAAATTTTATGACGTAAAATTCCGAGTCACAATTGTCCATCTTACCTTCCAGAGTTTGTTTGCATTGCTCGCAGGTGAAATGAGGTGCCCAGGGTTTGTCTTGATCCCCGACAGGCATGCCGACATATGCCTTGTTGGCCTCACACATCTTAGCAGATGCTTCCACAGAGTACTGTTTCGCTCTTGTCATGATAAATTGGCCGCAGATATAGCAAAATGTGTCTTCCGGATGTTTGCAGCCTCTTGATGCCATCTCAGAAAAATGCAGATATGTATCTACTTCGGCAGTTGTAACTAAACTGAGTTGGTGGGCTTAAGGCCCCTGTATTTTTATTACTATTTATATTACTGTAAAGTTCTAGAATGTTCTCGAAGTTACTCCAAGTTTACTCACCACTGAATATATCTGCAATGTTCTGGAAAATAGGTACATTTCAAAATTTCACTCACCTGGTCAAAAAAGCAAGGTTTGTGGGGAATAATAGCCATTTTCTGTACTTTTGAGGCATACGCAATTAGGAAATAACACTTACTACCCAGGAACAAAAAAATAAAATTGTTACACAGTGAATTATTAGATCATAATACAGTTTGTAGGAGAATTTGTTACATTTATATTTTATGATCTCTCTTCCTTAGGTGCTGTACTCTTGCTGTCAAATGAGTGGATCCATGTGTAAAGTGCTGGCTGATACACCCAAATTCTTTATTTCCACATTGCATATTCTGCAAGGAAAGGTACCCTTAAACAGCTGAGCTCCTTTGATCATTTTAGACTATCTTTGTTTAAAAATACTCGATTATTAATCATAACTTGGAAATGTTTTTTATGTAATACAGTAGTACCCTGATTTACATATCTCACTTTTACATCATTTCACAAATACGTCGCCACTTTATTAATACCACTACGCTCTTTGTGTCGCTTCAACCCACACTTATGTCGCTGACAGCATCGTCCTTCCTTCCTCGTATCTGTCGCCTCAGCCTTCGCCTCCAGTGTATTTGACTTTTATATATAGTTAAAAACGTAGACTTTGTTCTTTTTTAGATCTGTTATGGCGGTCGGTAATTTTAAAATATAATTTGTATAACAAACTGCATTTGTAAGCACTCGTTAATTGGCCAATAGCACATTGTATAAAGACCCACAATGCTTGTGCAGTTGTTGGTGCTTGCTCACCACGTGACTGCCTTCCTGTTTGCCTGTGGTTCCTCTTGCCTCTTGAGTCGTTCTCTCTCTTCAAGAATGAGTGAATTCTGTGCGTGTAATAATCTCATTGTAATATCAATATAAAATTATCTCTACATGTTACCAGATGAGGGCTGAGTGAGAGGTAATAGCTCTTTTGAAGTTCCTTTTTTTTTATTGCTTTTGACTTTAAATATTTGGCCGACAGATTTATTCTTTTTGCCGTTGTACAAATATGAATAATTGCTGTGCACAGATGGAACTGACCGACATTGTTAGCAGCCAGGCGTTTGAGCTGGTGCTGCATCTGTTCACTGTGCTGCTCGTACAGCTGGGCCAAGTTCCCCCAGAGTAAGTACCGCTGTGTAGAGGTTCCCAAACTCTGTGTGTGGCAAGCCAATTACTTGGTGGTGCATTGCAAGCACAGTGGTTGAGCGTGGCAAAAAATATTCTGCAACAGAGCACAAGTGACTGCCAGAATAAGAGCTGGCAAGATGGCAGTCAAATCCTTGGAATGCCTTGTAGCATAATTTGTATAATTGCACATGATTAGTATTATCATTTTAGTTTAACACGTAGGCTTTCGCGACCAATATTATTCATAATAAAGGTTTTTGGGTTAGATCGCGTTATTTATAAATGTGTCGTAACCCTCCACCACCCGACACGGCCAATCAGCAAAAAAAGTGTCACGTTGACAAAAGATGATGCATCATCGATGATGCTGGATGTATTTACCAGCGAAACGTCGTACTCAAACTGTAAATGTTGTGGATTCACTCTTCAACACACCGGTGGGCTAAAGTAGTGAATTATTTGTCTTTTGTCAACGTGACACTTTTTTTTGCTGATTAGCCGTGTCGGGTGGTGGAGTGTTACGACACATTTATAAATAACGTGATCTAACCCAAAAACCTTTATTATGAATGATCATTTTAGTTTGCATAAAATTCACTATAATGTGCTTAAAAGAAAAAAATACAATTTAGTTAGTCATGCTAGTTAAGCATTGAGGCAGTAATGTCTGCATTATTGCATTGGGACCAAAGCTACACAAATGTTCAGCTTGTTGGTGCTCAATCATAAGCTTATTGTTTGCGATGTCATGAACAATTAAAGCTACCTTTCTCTATTAAATGTTGAAATTGCATAGTAATTAGTAATTTTCTAAATGCTTGCAGTTATCGTGTGCATTAAGACCAATGCAAACTGGTGTAAGTGGTTTTGTATGCTGGCAACAGTGAATAAAATAGGGGACAATTTATACCTCACCGCATAACCATTGATGTGAAATAAACCAGTTGTTTCAGAATTGTTGTTGTTTTAAAATCACTTTTGGTTGATTTTTAGGCTGGAAGAAATGGCGAAATATATTGGGTCAATATTTGTTGATTCACAATTGATCACCCACATTGTAAGAAACATTTAATTTCTCATTCTTTTAACAATGCAATGATAATATAACCTTAAAGTAAATCAAATATTGTAACATTTTTGGATTATTCTTTAAAACTATAATTTATTTTACATTGGAACTTTTTCCCACGTATTTTGGTTTCGTCTTAAATGTGTAGGAATGTGTAACAATTTTGACAAATGCCTAACATTGTATCTTACAAAATACATTGGTTTTCTTTTTAAAATAACTTTCACAGGCATACATTCTCTGTTACTGGTTTGTTTCTTGCATACGTAGGAATACATTACGTGGATGTATTTTAAAACCACAACACCATGGTGTGCTACATTTGACAGTGTGCCACAGGAATTCTAATTTCCCAGATGACAAGCCTGGGCTCAGCTGCAGAAGTCAACTTTGAGGTTTTACTCAACTCTTCCAAGGCTGCTCTAACCAGCCACATTGAGGTACACGGTGGGATTTGAGATCAATCTCCTACATATTTATGTGCAGCTCACAAGTCATTTATTATACTTTTGGTATCCTGGTAATTCTTAAGGAGCTTTATGGTGGAGTTAGTAGATATGTTGCTTTTTGATTGTGAATATTATAATGTATTATAATGCACAAGCTTAACATTGGACAAAAAAGAAAGTGGATGAGGTTGGTATTTATTATTTTTTAAAGTTAATAATCCACTCTACATTAAAAATGAATGCTTTTAAAAATAAAGTTTTTGGCGAGGAAACAATATTGCTTACAGCTTACACTACTTAAATTCGAACAGATGGATAAGCTAAAAGTTAATTTTTTTCAGCTTTTTATACGGTTCCCGTACGGATTTGGAGTCTGCGACGGCCTCCTCCAGCTCCTCTTGCAGTTCCTTTGTGAGGTAAAAAATTACCGAGGGCGTTAGAAAAAGAGTGCATGCCTTTGCTTCACTTGGCAAACAACCACACATTTTTGGCGCAATCAGTCTGGCTATATATGTGTTGTTAGGTTTCCCTTGAAAGTGTATGCAAAATATTGAATGTATAATATATTATTGGGAGAGTTCTATTATCCAGTCATATTTTTCTTCTTTTTTTTAAGAGAGAAAGTAATCTATAATGTTTTATACATGTGTGATATCTGGAGGACAAATGGCATTGTTTAGCAATTATTTAGTGTTTTACGTATTCTGTTCCAGGGTGAGAGGGAGTTGGTGCAGGGCTTTGCGGAAACTGAAGTGTGGAATCTGATGTGGCACCAATTGGCAGTCGGTCTGCATCTCTCAGTGTGTGGCCCTGTGATGGAAGGTGACACTCCACGATCAGATGCCCCAGGCTTGGCTCCTGACTGGACCCTCATCTCTCCTATCGGTATGCAATGGCACTAACCTTAATGCATTGTATTATATTTCTGCCAATGACCATATCACCTGGAATTGCATCCATTCTCTTCAGATTTCGGAAGCTAAGCGCGGTTAAACCTTGATAGTGCTTGGATGGTGGGACCACCACACACACACACAGAGGTTGTCATAGGCTACTGCGTGGCTATGTAGTGGTCAGCATAGTGCAGTGCAGCAAAGGCCTTTATTCTGTACTCTTGTGCTTCCACGTCTGTGTTCCCCAACTTCAACCTGCACTCATCAGCATGTTGAAGTATGGTTGAATATTCTCCACAATCCTGGCTGTTTATTTTACCTTATCGTGTCTTTGAGGGAGGAAATTTTACAGACCTAATATGCAGAGATACTATTTGTTTTCTATCATTGAGAAAAATATGAATTTCAGAGATGTTAAAATACACATACCACAAACTGGTTGTAAACATGTATCCATATAACTAGATTGTACATTTTAAAAAGGTTTTCTCCTTTTTTGGAAATATATTTGAGGAGAATTTTATAACGGAGGAAATAAACAACTATTTACAGGAAATAAAACACTGGATGCCATTAAGCAATATACCATAATGTATATGTTTAGTGCTCAGATTAAAGTACTTTTTAAATATGAACAACTCATTTGGTTGGCATCCTTTGTCATCCTCTTCTCCATATATTAAATAAATATTTGTATAAATGGACACTTTCTAAAAAAAAATCTGCCATCTAAAAAAAACCCTATGTTTAATATTTTAATCTTGCAAGGTTTGTTTTATATAAGTTAGGCAAATTATGAACAAGTATCTACCCATTGTGTCAAAATTCTGAAATAAATTGTATTTTGTTCAGTCTTTGTTCTTTCACTTTCATGGAAATATGCATAATTTTCATTTTATTTTTATCTCAGTGAATATGCAGACGTCCCCGGGTTTCTCAATAATCTTGCATTTACCAGTGTTAACTTCTGCCATTCAGGAACACTGGCCTTGTTGAATTTGGCACAGTTTGTTTTTGCTCAAGAGCCACAGCACTGCATTATCCTGCTCTCTCGGTCCAATTCTGTGGTGGCGGCCGTACTGCTCAAGCTTCTTACTCAGGATTTCCTTATTCATCTCAGCAGGTACGTGTTATACCACTTAGCTTGCCAATGCAAATTATATCATTCTCTGCCTCATTTCCAAGTTGTTTTAGGATATAGACGATGTATTACATCATATTAAGGCTATGGGGAGTAAACAGGATTTATTATAATTTTATGAAGAAGAATATATAATTTACATTTCATTGTACATCATTGATTCATATGTGCTCATGTGTTTAATTGAACCACGTGCCTCGATATCCATTAGGTATATAACCATGTAGAAATTAACCACCCCTGTCGAGTATTTAAGTGACTTGCCACCGTTTGAGGTCACAATTCGATGCAAATTATAAAAACAAAAATCTCATGTTAATTTATTGGTGTTTTTTATCACCTTTGTATAGTTTGTTTTCCCCATCAGCCTAAATGCGAAATGTTAATATTATTTTTGTGGTTCCACGCATGTATTAATTTTAACACATTTCAATCAATTAATCAATCACTGCTCCATGCCTAACAGTCATGCCAGACCTCACCTGCAAATTACATTTCAAATTTAACTGAAGTTGTAGGCTTGGCACAACAGAAGGTACTTTGCAGATTTAAAAAACATGTTTAAGGTGCATTAGCATACTCTCACACAACAGACCATACAATCCTCTGGCTTAATATGTGAAATTAATGACTGAACTAAACAGCTTTTTCTCCATATTTGTCCCTTCAGCCCAGAAGTAAAGGACCAATACGATCTGAGTTTGAGCTCACTTGTTGGATCAGTGGTGCTGCTCACCTGCCAAATCCTCTGTTTCCCTTTTGCAATGGACGTGGAAGACGCAATGCTCACGGATGTTCTGACCACGCTGCGTGACACACAAATTCTAACCCGCCTGATGCAGGTACATCATTCACATCACATTTGGTCTTGCATATTTCAGTGACTTTTTTTAAGCTTCCATTGTTGCCATTGTTTTTGAGAAAAATATTATTTGTGTATATATTTTCTTACCTTACAATTGCGAATGTAGTAACAAAATAATCTTAGCCAAAATCGTGGGAATATATTCATTTGTAAGATGCGTTTATTTTTAAAGCACAGCATTTACAAACTGCAGCAGATGCTTGTTGATTTCATATTTGGAAGAGTTTCTTCAACTTAAATGTTTTACTATAATCACCGTAAGGCATTTCATGTAATCAAATCTTGAACATTGTAACCATTGCAGGTGTGCATGCACCAGCTGTCAGAGAAGCAATTGGAGGTTCCTCTAGGACTAGTGTCTCGACTTGTGCTCAGTAATGCTGAATTTTTGACAGAGTTTGTGAGGTTAATGAGTGAACAGGAGACTGCAAAATATTTGTCTCGCCTTCTGGCATCGCCTTCTTGCCCTCCTGCCACGCTTGTTGACGTCCTCTCAATATTCAGTCATGTTGCACGGTAAGGGCACACTTATTAGAAACCCACAAAGATGCCGACTTGAACACGTGTACATTTTTGTACATCACTAAACGACTTGTTTTAAATTGGGCAAAAACATATCCCTTTGCAGTAAGAATAACTTTTTTTTGACAGTATACACTGGCACAGAGCAAAAATGCTTTCTCTTTGATTACTATTTAAAATCATAACAAATACCAAACAGAAATCTCCTGGAGTATTTTTTTATCACAATTTTTGTAAATATTTTATTGATGGGTTTAGTTTGCGTAATTTTGTTTTTGAGTGAACGGATATGTGGTAGTAGATTCGAGACTAACTGTTGAAGTTACTAACAAATGTACATTTTCTGACGTGAGGTAATGCTTTTATGTTTTCATAAATGGTTTGGGAAATGTGAGGTATATTTAATATTTTTAGCCTACATGTAAACTTATACATACTTTATCCGTTTATAGGGAGGTAAAGTTACCACTTTTGAGTTACAGCATTTATTATGATTGCATAACAAAAAGTAGATCAAACATTGGTTTAAATAGTTGCATATCAGTGATGATTTTAAGTGGGTATTTAGAAGGATTCTGTAATCCTTTTCTGCAATGTTTTTTTAACAGAACAACACCAGAGTGTGTTGACCAGCTCCTTAAATTGTTTTCTGGAAATGAATTATCTACCGGTTCTTTGTCACAAATGGTAAGAAAACATAAGGCTTAACAAACTCAATATGAACTTAATGCAGTAAATTTACAGGAAATAAAACGATTTCAGCACTGTGTCGTAATATATATCTGTGATTGTTAAAAAAAATAACAACGTATTTTGCAATAATGTGCAGATGATAATATATCACTTTAAGGTAGAAACATATCAATGACACTTATATGCATGTGGTATTTAAGTAATTGTTGGTTCATTGCAGTTTTTGATATTTGATGAACATGACATTTGGTGGATTGTGCTGCCATATGTAATTGCATTTTTACACAGTCTGAGGATTATTTTTCAGAAGGGTACAGCCTGGGATATTAGGCTCTGTCTCTACACAGATGGGTCTTTGTATACCGTCTCTTACAGGCAACCCACCACTTATGCCCGCTGGTGTCTTACACACTCATACTCCGTGTAATCCACCAACTGCACGTCCTGAATCACAGATTTGTACCATAAATGTTTATTTTTTTTAGAATGCTATTGTCAAATATGCCTTGGCTTTGTGTAAATATAAATTCCCAGGTGTGAAGAATTATGTTCACTTTTCTGTGCATAACAATGGCACAATGAGAAATGTCTTAAAACCTCCCATCTCTGCCAACCCAGCAGTATAAATGGGTACACCGCAGATCCTCAATCTGCAGGTCACGTATGGTGGAGTAATGCATGGTTACTCCCAACTTCATCCAAGACGTTTGGCCAGCGGTGAAGCATAGGCCAAAGTGCTCTCTAAAGGGGAAGCTCCTGGAGGCATTTCCACCACCAGGGATGTGAACAAGCAATTACAATGCAGGGGCCTGAGCAAGCAATGTACCTTTCACTCTGTGCATAAATCATCATGCGGGGACTGTAAGAGGTTGTCACCGTATGGCTGTTTAGTCTGGTTTCAGCTTGCTGCTCCGCGTGCTGAGCCACGAAAGGAGCACAGTGCGTGCACAAGCGTGCGGCCTCGTTGGTAACCTGCTGCGCCACTCTGCGGCGCCGTGTGGGAGCCTGGCGGTGGGCGGCAGTGAGGTCCTGTCACAGCTCACGGCTTGTCTGGCGGACGGCGAGGATGGAGTGCGGCGCTCGGCCAGCCTGGCACTGGGGAATGCTGCTTACCATGGAGCAGGGCTGGATGCGTCAGCTCTGGCTCCAACTGTGCCCCACATCACCAGACTGCTGCAGGTGATTCGGCAAGACTTAAAAATATCATATCTTTGAGCCTTGTGATAGCACATTATATGTCATGTTACTATAAATCCCGTAGACAGCACACACAACTAACAATGTGTATTTGGCATAATTACCACCGAATCAGGACAGACAGAACGATTTAGCTTGCTGCCATTAAACAAAGAAAACTGAAGGGCTTTTGGGCATGTGAATAGAGCCAGCAAAACTATTCAAAACCCATCCCCTAAGGCATCATTGAGGGGACTATAAAAATATCACACCCGAGACTGACTTGGATTCAGCATACAGGAGACTGAATGGGCTTAAACCACGACGGAGGTTGAAGGCAAGATGGAGAGAGATCACCACCACAGTTGCTAATACAGTGTCCCAACAACCTTGTCGTTATTCTGTTCATGGGAAATCGATGGATGGATGGATGGATAGACAGACAGACATTATATATCATCGGGACATAATATAGCTAAGGCCTCTCTAACACTGCATCTTTTAACGTCTGTAAACGAAAGCAAAAGCTAACGTCCATGTCCACTGTGTGACGGTGCGAGGACCCCCTGGTGAGGATACGTTGCAATGCTGCAGCCGCGCTGGGGAATCTGGGAGCCGTGGAGGGACTGCGCGAACAGCTGGTGTCCTGCCGGGCGCCCCAGCAGTTGGTGGCGGTGGCCTGTGATGACGTCCACCTATCTGTGCGGGAGGCTGCTCTCGTTGCGTTGCGCAGCATGAGCAGAAGCCAGAAGCTCCGAGAGGTCTGTTTTCAAGAACCGTTATCAGGTTGTGGAAATTTTCCTTAGCCGGAGTTACTTATTCTTCTTTGCCGTTTCCAATGAGAATTACTGACTTATGTTTAAATATAGAAGAGGGTCCAATTGAGAAAACGTGTCTGGCCAGTTAAACCTTGAATAATATTGCGTGTACATAAATTACAGGCATGTAACCTCTGCGTTTCAGTTTTCATCATTGATGAGGGTGGTAAAGTAGTGTAAGTTTTTTTTATCTTGTTTAGAGTCTGAAATGTATCTCTTTACATAAATTGTATCTCTTTACCAACTCTTGCTGACCATTGTGGTGAAGTATAGTCAGACAACCCCCATGGCTAACACAGCATCTGGAGGCCTTCATCTAGCAGTGGGCTATAAATTATTATTCGGAATAGTATATTCAATAACCTGAAAATGCATCAAACGTATCCCATAGAACAGGTAAGAACTCTACTGTGCACAAATCCTGGATTAATAAATCAATTAAATGTGATAATAAAAAGCCATTAATTATCCTAAAGTTTACAGATTTGTGATGTGTAAAATTGCAAGTCACTTTAATATGGGCCATACTTAAATATGAATCGCCAAATGTTTGTGTGTTTTGATACTAAATGTAACTGCACGCCCATTTACTGTAGGTGCTGGTGAACATGAAAGCTCAAGACAAACTTTCTGCATCCATGGGCAGCATGCGGCCCATTACCAGGGCACCGGCTAGTGGCTTTGTCGCTGACCAAAGCAGTACACTCGCAGTATCGCATCACTGTGTCAAACTCATCCACGTACTGCAGGCCTGAAGGAGATTCTTAAGTAAGTGTTCATAACTTGAGATTATACCGGTGACATCACAATCTGTGACTTCCAAGGTTCTTCTAATTACATTAACTCGTGACAAAACATGCAACATTCACAAATGGAACGTCATCAATTCTTACGCACTTGATGCAGTACGTGCATTGGTATTCGTCGATGAATCAATGCACATTTCCATCCTAAATAGAAATGATGGTGGTGATGGTTGCAGTGATGATCGCATCCGATATTAGGAAGCCACTGGAGTGATGCATCTTTAAATCTAGATAGAAAACTAATTTCTTAAGAACTGATTTTTGTGTTTAGTTTGTCCTTCCCCTGCACCTCTGATTAGCACAGTTGGCTACGTGCAGTGTAAAATACATTCAACATAAGTTATGGTGGTTGTGATAATGGTAGTTTTGACTTAAAACTTTCGTGACTGCAGGAATTGATAATCTTGGTTGTTTCGGTAAAGTCACGTAGATATAAAATAAAATAAAAAGTACAATTATAAATTGAAAATAAATGCAAAAAACCCACGACGTTTCGATCGCAACACAAGCGGTCTTTATTTTCTATCTACGTGACTTAACCGAAAGAACCAAGAATATAATGGTAAAGGTGATAATGGTGGTGTTGGTATTTACAGTGGTAGCTGTGATGGCAATGGAATGTTGATAGTGGCAATGGGATGTCCACTTACCTATATGTACGGTTTGTATACATTGTCTTAGACATTGCCTTAAAGCAATGGTTGCCCATGCAAAATGGCTGTCAAAAATACCACAGAAAATGTGAGCTACTGCATTCGCACGGGTGTACAAGCACAGATCAAACAATACAACTCGCCACATTCTGCCCAACACCTCTGGTCAGCTTGCCTCGCGGACATGTCACATGTGAGGTGTCAACTCTGATTTGAGGTAGAAACGAGCCTCGGAGGAGCTGCGTAGTCTTCATCCTTCAGGGTTGAATACACACACACATATATGTCTCACATTTACTTAAAGCACTTAGACTGCTGAGCCTAAAGCAAACCATTTATATTCTCGGTTCTTTCGTGACTTTACCGAAAGAACCAAGAATACGAATCCCTGCAGTCATGAAAGCTTTAAATCAAAGCAAACCGTTTAGTTTTGTTGTGGAACTCGTAAATACATCAACATGCAGGATACACTTGCCCACCTCCTTACACATTTGAATGCTTTGTGTAGCATATACACATTATATTTACTGTATGTACAAGTACAAGCTCTATTCATAGAGTTTACGTAATTGCTTTATTACAATTAAAGACATAATGAGCTTCGTGTTGTCATTGACCTTCGATAATGCATACTCCTCCTTCTGCAATTGTGTGTGCAAACAGATTCAAGTAATTCAAGCAAGGCAATCGCACAAGCAGGATCTGTCTGTGCATTAAGCACCTTGTGAGTTATAATGTACAAGGAGCAATGATGCAACATAACATGTGTGTTAAATGGGGTAGTTGCCATCCAAACCCCGAAACCAAGTTAATTCACAGCTTGCACAGTGAGCGTGCTTCACAAAACTCTTTTTGGAAGGAACTCATGCTGAAGACGAGGACAATAAAGCCAATGTGATGGGGTAACTAAAAGACATTTTAACTTCCAGGACGGCCTTCAGATTGCTGACAATGATGTACTGATCTAGAAGGAAACCATTCCTTGGGAGACCCATTTTAGAAACTCAGCCAAATTCCTGTGGATGTAAGACTTTCCACAAAAAAGTTTTACCAGGCCCTTTTATATTGTATTGAAAAGTTGTTTTGTGCAGATGTTATGGTGGGCTAGGTGAACTGAATATTTCGTATTTACATAAATATGGTATTTCCCCAAGAATTGTCAGTTCCTACACAACCTTCTAAAATGAACATAGGATAGCGCTTTCCTTCCTCCTGGCCTGTGCCAACGTGCAGATAATTGTACGTCAAAAAGATACAGGCATCCTTCATCGCACACCTCCCCCCTTAACTGGGGTCCTTACAAACCCCATTTTTAATCACGCTGAGATTGACAACAAATAACTTGAGCTTTATCTTTAATACATTGCCATACAGGAAGACTAAGAAACGTGTTACAACAGTTGGCAAACCAACTTGAAATATGGAATCAACAAACCACTAACAATCAATTAACATATTCAATCACACAAGTGTCTGAGAAGTAAATCACCAATAGCACAGTACATAAGCATGGCACAAAAGCGGATAAAGAATGTCATTGTAACCAACCACAAATGTCGAGCGTTAAGATAACATGTGGCTGGTAAGATTGTGTTCACAAAGGAGAAGTATGACTATCTAGGTTCCAACGCTGATAGCATCATGTGCATGCCCTTTGGGGCGTAGCAGTCCCCACAAGCTGCCACCAGGCAATCCTATCCTGCGCTAGCCGCCACAGTGAATACTAGCCAAGGCCGTAGTGTCGAAGATCGGCCTCAATCGTGCGTGTCCATGTCGGCTATGGTCTGCCTCGTGGGCGCATTCAGTCCCATGGTGGGCCATCGCGCACAAGGCTCCGGCGTGATCTCTTGGGCAATGTGTTTGAAGAACCTAAGTCTTCTGGCTTTAACCGTTGCATGCCCTGGCGGACATCCTGTGTGAAGGCGGACCTCGGTATTGGTAATGTGTTCACTGAAGTGGATGCACCGTCGCAGGCACCACTGGTCGAAGGCATCCAGCTTCCTGCTCATTTGACAATGTCTCTGAGCATACAGTAGTACGGGGAGGATGTATACATTGTGTAGTCGAATCTTTGCCGCTGTTGTAATACTGGAGCGCCAGATGCGTCTGTGGAGCTATTTCATGCACTCGCATGCAATTGAGATTCGCCTTTTAATTTCTATCTCGCTGCTTCCAGTGTGTTGAATAGTGCAGCCGAGATAGGGGAACGATCTTACCAAATCAACATTTTTGCCTGCTATTGCCACTTCAAGCAAGTTGTGTGGCTGCTCATGAGTGGTCTGTATTTTTGTTACAGTCAGGTTGATTTCAAGGCCAAATGGGAGGGCTTTCACTATGCATGATCTCCAGGGCTAGGAGTAAAACTTTAAGCATTTCAGCTAGCAAGGCAACGTCATCTGTATAGTCCAGGTCAGTGAATGCCTCGTTGCCTACAGTTACTCCAAGCAGGCATTTGTGGACCATGCACTCCAGTATCCAATCCGGTGGGGCAAGGAACCAGGTGCAGCCTTGCCTTTCACCACTTTGGATACTGAACCACGTGGACAACTCTCCGTCTCCACGAACACAACTGATTGTGTTTGTGTAGAGCTTCAGATTCACAATCTGCGTTCATCCAATGTTTGTGAGAAACATTCAAAGAGCTTTGCGGTCGACAGATTCAAAAGCAGCCTTGAGATATACATAGGCTACCCAGAACGGACACCGAAACTCTACTTGTTTGTATGCGAGGTCAATGTGATGATGCAGTCTATGGTGGAACATCTGGGTGTCAAGCCACTCTGTTCCATGCAGCACACTTCCGAAAGTTTATTTTTGACTCTTGCTAGAAAAATTTAGGAAAATCACTTGAATTGCTGTTCAAATGCCAGGTCTGACAGTTTTTTTTTTATGTATCGGGGAGACTCGCAATTTCTTGCTCGGGGATCGTTTGAGTCTGATACTGATGGTTGCGATAACTGGGCAATGATGTGTCGAACTCCAAGCTCCAGTAAGCTCTGCAATTTTGCATAGCTTTCCATCTGGAATTAATGAATATATGGTCAATTTATTTCTGTGTAGCCGTCGTTTGAAAACCAGGTGAATCTGTGAATGTCACGGTGCTGGAACCAGGAGCCACAAATTCTAAGCCCATTTTCTGCGCAAAAATGTAGCCTTTCAGAATTGTCGTTGGGGGTGCCGCTGCCATGTAGGCCGATCACAGTTTGGGAGCCTTCTCTAAAGTGCTAGACTGCATTGAAATATCTGAGGTATATAATGAGGTCCGGTCGTTTTGTTAGGTTCCCAGACTGTTCCAGAGACTGGTAGGAGTGGAATTTGATGTCGGGTGCTTCGTTCATTGGTGCGTATGCCACGGCAATGGATAAATCGCCTAGGGTTATGCCTGTCATAGACAGGGTGCCATTCTAATAGGGCTGACTTGGCTGTCGGATCAAGGGCAATAGCCACCCCAGCAAGTAGAGGGGGAGCCATCAGAAGGCCCCGACTACAGGATGGTGGTTTCCTCCAGCGGTTTCAACAGCGCCACACCAACGTACCTCCTGGAGGCCCATGATACGGATTTTCGCCCTCTCAAGTTCTTTGACGTGTGTGTATTGCACCTGGTTGGCAGAGGGTTCTGATGTTCCAGGTGCCGATGCGAGATGGTTTGCGTAGTTTTAGGTTTTCGGTCCCTGTCCACCGTAGCACACTTGTCAAAGCTGGCCGGTGAAAAACCAGGCTGCGTGCTCCTTATTAACCCACGCGACGAGCGATGCGGTATGAACACGTACTTGGTAGTGTTACTCGTGGGGAATTCTTAGCAGTTATATTCCTCTGGTCTCTTGCCAGGAGGCCAGGGTAGGTAGCTGGGAGACTTGATGTGTTCTCTTGAGCCGGCTACCCAGCTGCTCCTTTAACATCAGAGCAGAGGAAGCTGTTGCTGAGCGTCACGACAAGTCCACACGCCGGTGGGCCCAGCACACTGCAGCTACGGGGACAGCATCTGCTCCCTGGCCAGTTATATCATCGGATGTTCGCATGTAAAGACTCGGTGATGATCAGGGGGGACTGCGAGAAGGTGCCTGTACACACATTTGGCAGCGGGAGACTCGTGAGGAGTATCACGTCCCCCCCCCCCCACCCCACTCTGTTGGAAAACATCTGAAAAAGTTAAGTGAATACATTGGCTGCTATTAAGATTATCCAGGTTCATTACTTGAGAATAAATTTAGAAAATTATTTTAAAACGGCTCAAACAAGTTAAGCGACAGAGAGGTAATGCGATGGCTTTAGAAACGGTCTCAGTTTTGTATCTAACGTGACGAGCTTGGGCGTGTGTATTTTTGGCTTAATTCTCTGCAGGTCGGCGTGAACTTCCAGGAGGAATTTAGGAGCCTATGTTCAATTAAGATGACGTGGGTGAACTGAATTGAATTCTTTTTCTTCCTGTCCTGTATTGGTATAATGTATGTGCATGGTTTTAAAGATACACTGGATTTAACCTGTAAAGCTTTACCAATATAGATATTGTAGAAACATTTATTTTGTTATACAGGAGGGCGTCCCAACCCCGACGTCTGCATGTCCCCCCCCCCCCCCCCCCCGTGGTCGTGTGAACTTTTCTCCAGGTCCTCCGGTTTTTCTCTCCACATTTAGACGTGCGTTTCGAGTATTTGGCTGCTATAAATTTCCACATAAGCCACTTCGTTGAGCTATCATTTGTGGCCAGCCGCCATCTGTGGGCCTTACCTATTTTAGCTCGTGGTTTTATCTACAAAGTGGCTTAACAGTGGACTCAAAGGCAATAACATACCTCTGCTACTCTGGCAATATGACTGTTTCCCTTTCCCATTATATAATTATGCAAATTGGTCCATAATTTCAGTTTACACCAGCTTGTTTCATCTTGGATGTTTGCTACTCTGTTTAAATCTCTTGCAACATGTCTGTTTAGGATGGAGTCGTAGACCATACTCTTTGGTTCTTTCGTACGTGACTTTACCGAAATAACCAAAGAGTATGGATCCCTGCAGTCACGAAAACTTCAAATCTAGATTGAGGCGTAGACCAGTGACCTCAGATCAGCACTCTAGAACTCCCTCTAGTGGAGGCCCGCCTGCCAGCAGTGACATAAGCAGGAATGCTAGGACTGCATCTTTACGTTTTTACCTTAGATCTTTTTTAAAAATGTTCACGTCAACTTCCTTCACCTGTGTTAAGATACAATACTATAACGTGTGATGTCTTAAGGGCTAATACTTTATATTTTCAAATTGATATGTTTTTACGTTGCAAGGCAGCATTAATGTGTGATATTTTAAAATATCCTAAGATCTGTAATTTCCATACACATCAACTGATGCAATGGTTAACAGTGCCAGACAGAGCAAATGAGGTGATCAGTTGAAACAAAATAAATTATCGCAACACCATATGTGCAAACATTCTACATACAGTATAGATTTTTTTCTCGTGAGGTTTGTGGAAAAAAAATAATATTGCCAATTTTTTGCATTTAAGAATTCCAATTTGAATGTTGTACATTACATGGCGATTTTAATAAATATTAAATACCAATGTGAATGGTCAACATTTTTTTGCCATTTTTATATTATTTGGTGAAAACTGAAAGCGTGTTTTCTGTGGAATTGCTTAAAACAGATTAAAGCATTTTTGTTTCTCCCTTCATCTGCAACGAATCAATACATCTGAGGAATACATGCCTATTCCACAAACACCTGTGGTCATTTTTATTCAATATATTTCGTGATTATATACCCCGGAGTTTGCAATGTATACCAGTGTGAACTCACGGGAAATTTCAATGGAGGCATTTTATGAAACCGGCCAACTGGTTTCTGCAACAAGTATTAAACATTTCTGCAAAAATATTGTCACCAAGATTAGACTAAACCTAAGACTCGTTGGAGTATGGGAATGCCTTCACTTTAAAGATCGCGAAGTACTAATTCAGACATTTAAATAGTACATTTCATATATTACGTGGCACTTGCTATGAAACAAACATACTACACAAAGTAGGTACCCCGCTCCATCCTATCGTCTCCACCATTAACTCACCCACCTACAAACTGGACCTATTTCTGTCTGAGACCTTGCAAGTCCACCTCAGCTGTACTTAGCTCACTTGTATTCTTAGCTCTTTCGGTAAAGTCAACGTGACTACCGAAAGAGCTAAGAATATGAATTACTCCAGTCACGAAAGCTTTAAATCAAAATTCAGCTCACTTGGTTTCTGAAGGACATCTCACTGTCTCCAGATTATTTGCTTGTCAGTTTCGATGTCGTCTCTGTTCACCAATGTACTTGTATCTGACACCATTGCAATCATTGAAGACTTGGTCCAACAAGGACTGAATCCAGATGTACCAACTTTGGTAAGGCACTGCCTTACCAACACATACTTCACCTGGAATGGTACATTCAACAAACAAAATGAGGGTACCCCAATGGGTTCTCCCTTATCGCCAGTGGAAGCGAATGTTTTTATGGAGAAATTTGAGACAGATGCCATCCAGACATCCACCCTACGTCCTTCATTGTGGAAGAGATACGTAGATGACACGTTCGTCATCTGGCCACATGGCCTGCCAGCACTGAACCAATTTCTCAACCACATCAATTCCATACACCCGTCTATCAAATTCACCATGGAAGTGAAAAAGGATGGCAAGCTACCATTCCTGGATGTTTTGATCGAGAAGAGACCTGATGGCTCGTTGGGACATTCGGTCTACAGGAAAGCCACCCACACGGATGCCTATCTAAAGCATGACTCCCACCACCATCCAGCCCAGAATAATTCCCTCGTCAAAACACTACACCATAGGACCCGTTGCATCTCCGACCAGCACCACCTAGCCAGTGAGTTGGAGCACGTACACCAAGCCCTCAGGATGAACAGATACTCTAACCGTACAATCCGCAGATCTGAAACACGATAGGACCAATCCCTCTGCCGTTGCCGATCATGTTTCAACACTGTAGGCTCACAGCGAAATTGATTTTTCCAAGACGGAGGTACTCTGCAAACCTACCGGCTACCTTCCGAGATTTGTTTATGAAGCCATCCAGATATATGAACACAGACACAACTTCAACCGAGGATGCGTACAAACTGAGCAATCATTGGAAGGACGTTATTAACCAGGTAAAGTCTTATCTGTGATGTTTCCATCCTACCTGCCTATGTCAGCTGTTATTTCCGACTCTGCGTCTCTCTCTATGCCTCTCTCATAGATCTCTCATGCTCACATGTCCTTTGCATTGCACTCATGCCTTTGGATTGCACTCTCATACATTCCCTTTGGATTTCACCCATTGGGTTGCACTCATGCCTTTGGATTGCACCAATCTTCGATTTTACATTAACATCATGCTAATCTCTCACATTAACATAGCCACTTCCGTGCCCTCGTCGAGGAGGCCGCTCTCCGATCTTACAGCTACATACTAATTTCTCACATTAACATCACCAGCCCCGGCCACTTCTTTATGACCCTTGGGCTACACCCATTTCAAACCTTTTAAAACACTCTGCCTCAGCAGCAGGCCATGCTTTCCCACCTGATGACAGACGCTTGTGTTGCGCCCGAATCGTGATTTATTTTATTTTATAATTACGTGACTTTACCGAAAAAAACAAAGAGTATACTATGCAGTGCTTCTACCACCTCTATCACCAAACTTCACAGTGCGAGACAAAACCTAAAATGTAAATGTAATGTTACTTCTACTGCAAGGGTTTTGAAAATGTAATTTTAATCAATAAGAGAATGTGATACAATTGTTACTTAAATTATAAGCCAATTAAAAACATTTGTCAAGTTGCCTGTAAAGGAGTTTTTTTTTTTATCTGGGCACTTTATTTCTTCTAAATACGTACCGATATGGGGCGTTAAATTAAAAGGACAAGGAAACGAATACATGTTCAAGAATGTAAGGACGCGTATAATGTACATCAGCAGAAAAGTGAAGTGAAGCAGGATGGATAAATCGAATCTCAAGGATGGAATGTTAAGTGCAGGAGGAAAGGACACCTGTTCTGAAGGTGGCCAGTGGCGTCCGAGAAACACGTGGGTGGTCCTCGTTATTCGCGATGGGCATGTTCCCGAGATGTTCGTAATGAGCACATTTCGCAGGCGATATTGGCCTTTTGAATTACCTTCATAAATGCATTGTAACAAACATCTCATCACTTTCTCTCTCGATGCAGTCGTGTAGAGTTCCTGATGTGATAGCCAAAATCGCGGATAGCAAGTTCGTGAAAAACGATGTAACGCTGTACAGTACTGTAATTAATAAAAAAAAAACTGGGTTCATGCAAAATTAATGTGTACATTGCATTTACCTGCCTACCGCATTCAATTAATGTGGTTGTGCACACTATGAGGGAGCGGACTATTCAAAACTTTAGTGTGTACACTTTTATCATTGGTCACATCCCTTATGTACATTTGAAGTGCAAATTAATTTATATTCATTGAAGTACAACAGTGATAGCAGAATGGCCATATGAAAGATAATGTTTGCATGCAATATCTAATCTTTCTATAAACCGCAGTGGGATCTAATTCCCAACATTCCCCCATTTTTGCTCTATATGTAAATGGACGCCATACACGCCGCCACATTCACAATCAATCACAACTCAATGATGAAATTAGGCAAGAAACAATATATCGCGTAGTCATTTGCAATCCACTGCTTGATGATGTATGCCTTCCCACACCACGAGTGTGTTGTTTTTTTTCTCCCCACCATACTTTTCACCATGCTCGTCAACGTACCAGTTCAGATGTAACTCGCCATTGACGTTAGCCGTGGCTGGTAATTGAACTTGGGTATCTGGCCGGGTTCACATCGCATTGTGCTAACCCACTGTGCCACTGGTCCACCCAAAGGAGACAACAATGAACGATTCAACTAATGTGGCTTGGTCACCAAATTATAATGACATTCATTAAACAAATGTGTTGTACAAAATACTGTATACAGCATTGAAATTTTACATTTCAGACGTTTGTAATGAACCTTTTACGATACTTGATTCAATGACCATCAAAAAATGTAAGTAAATGTATAAGTGCGTGGTTATTATTGATCCGCATTTTCCCATGCACCATACATGAAAGAACGCATCGCTATGGAAGTTAAATCCAAAGCCTTGCCTTGTCAAGAAAGAAGAGTGGCAGAGTGCCACGGAGACATTTTCAGGTTTACAAGGCATGACTAGCAGCAGTCGTGCAACGACGAACACCAAGCCACTTTCAGCACTGCTAACAATGCCAGAGCACCTCTCCCAGCGTCAGTGGGACGGCGGCACCGAACAATCCACCCAGTATGTGCACTATTGGCTAAACAGTCAACATTTGCTGGGTTTTATCAACGTGACAAAAGGGGTAAATGCTTGCACAGGACCAGACACAATAAGCAATCAATAAGCCATTTGGCTACCAGGACGTACGTTGTTGTTGGTTCTTAGTCCATCAAATGAACCCAGAATCTGTGGGAACTGGAGTGCTTTTGAGCTTTGTGATTCTACCACCACGTTATATAATTGTGTATATATATACACAGACATGAGGAATACATGGTAAAAAAATATATGCAGGTTAAATGGCACAATTTAATTGGTTCAGAAAATTGGGTTTGGGCAGCAAATGTCGCAAGATGTGATGACCAATGGCAAATAATAATAAAGGAGTGGCAGCCGAGGAGTGAAACACATCCAAGAGGGCGTCTACTGCAGATATAGACCAATAAAACCAGTTCATGTGCAGATGCCAAGTGAATCATTACATCACTGGACTATAGCGGTGGCTTTGGGAGTCCTTTATCTAGCAGTGGATATATCATGGCTAATGATATATACTATTAGACATATTTAAGCTGTTTAACACGTAGGGTTTCACAACCAATGTCATCTGTAAGAGGTTTTTGTGTTAGATCGCGTAAATGTGTTTTGCGCGTGGTCACCACATCTACGCCTCTAGTTAAGGAACGAAACAGTAAGACTTCTCCACAAATCTGGCTGTCGCCTGATGAAGCTAGTTGTAATTATTGGCGAAACGTCGTACTCAGATTGTAAATGTTGTGGCTTAGATCTCCAACACACCGGTGTGCTGTACTAGTGACGAATTGGCCACGTTCTGTTTACGTGACAACCCTTACTAGTTGGCTGTCGGGTGGTGGCGGGTTTCAACACATTTATATATTTACACGATCTAACCCAAAAACCTCTACTATGGATATTCAAACAGACTTAAATGTGCACATTGAAACACTCAGTTTAAAATATGCGCGACTCAAAATGGAACCCAACTTTAATTATAAGATTTTAAAAATGCATGCAAAAACATTTGGGAATATGAACGGCTTATTAATCTTTGCTATTTTAAATCTTAAACTGCATATTCTCTGCTTCTTTCGGTAAAGTCACGTAGATATATTATTTGGATGGATTCCTGCAGTCACGAAAGCTTCAAATCAAGACTTAAACTGCATGTCCATAACGTTCCAAGATAAACCATGCATATTTAAGATGACAGTATCATCCTCAATGACAAAAAGGAAAGATGCAGCCCTGAAAATTCTGTTCAAAATAGCTGACAGAACCTCCAAAAGTAGGGATTAAAAAACGCTACTACCGTTAAATGATTTTTTGGCCGACGATTCCACGCTATCCAGCCCGCTTGGAAGTAGGATGTCTCGCACTTTACCCCATCACACAGGAGCTGCCAATCGACTCTGCTGCACCCATTGACACTGCTGGGTGGACATGCTTTAAGAAACCTTCTCAGTTTCAACTGCGACGCCAGGAGATTGAACCAGTGACATCTGGATTCCAAGTGCAGCGTGCTAACTATAAGACAACAGCGGGATCATCGGACCTCCTTTGCCAGTACCAAAATATGATCATAGGTTTTTCCCCTTTTGCTTGTGGTCAGAATGAAAACAAAAAAACACTGAAAATATGCATTGTCCTTTAAACTAATTGGTCCACACCAGAGACAGCTTTCTTTTGTGAGCGTCGCCTCAAACGGCGTCTAACACCGTTCGTCTCTGGTGTGGACCAGTCAGTTTCAAAGACAATGCACATTATCAGAGTATGATTTTTGTTTGCATTCTGACCACAAGCATTTTGGTTAATGCAGGCATGATTCCTTGCAAAAGGTTTCAGTTTGGTGTTTTAACATCTTAACACAACTGTTTTGTTGCCAGAAAAAAACCTATAAACAGCGGCATCCTTTTATCCCGAGTGATCCTCAAAATAAAATCCCAATTTTCTGTTGTCATTCCAAAAGGCAAAAGTTGACTTCATTTGACATTATCAAAGGCAATTGCTATACAAGTCCCATTTTCAATGTAGAAATGTCAAAAGGCATGCTTTACATTTACTTATACATTGCTTCCCGATTTTAAAACGTTATATTCTGTAAATTGCTATGTATTTGCATTTGAATTTATTAGTTCGAATATTTTGCAAACATTTCAAACTACGCACGCTGGGCGGAGCATGACCAGCCAGCAAATTCTTTTTTTCTAAATTTGGTAGACATAACCATAGATGGACTTTTTTTACGTAACTACCACTCGTATGACAAATTTATAACAAAGCACGCCTCCAAGTGCCTAAACAAATTCTAGCAGAAACCGTTTTGAAAATGCATCGCTTTGTTCATCATTGGACGTATTCAATTTGTTTTCTAAAATTACTTTCTGGAAAATAAGTATTTTATTCTCTGGCGTCAGCACCCGTGTGGTTGATGAGATTCTCTTAACGCAATTCCTCACAGCACAAGCTTTAGTCTGCACGCGAGCCAAATGCGTTTAATGAATTACACTAGTGTTGTTCCTTGAGCAACCGTTGACACGCTCGATGTAGGATTTAATATTTGAACTTAACACCGTAGACTCGCTTAAACCAGAATGCTGTACCTGCAACTGAAAAATGGTTCGAGAAAACCTGGGAGCTTGGTTTGCTCAAGGGTTTTAAACGTTTGATTTTATTGTTTAATAGCAACTACCACGATTGAAGGTTACAATCGATTCATGCGAGTGTTTAAAAGTGTCCGATGAATATTAATTCAGGCAATGTAATTCAAATCATTTTTTAATCTAAACTGTGATGCCACCTCTAATCCAATTGACAGTCCGTGGTGGGTGCTCGAGCGACGGTTAATACAGGCGTAACATTAATTGAACAATTTTTATATATTGCGTTCGGTATTTACACAAAGTTGGTCATTTTACAGCCTCCTGACTAAAGGTGAAATTATTCAAAACACTCCACCCCCCACTGCACCTACCTATAGTGCAGATTACTCGTTTGGCCATTCCAAGTTCTCACGCATCCTCGGGATGAAATCAGCCAGCCTCCCAAGGGCGTGTCTACAGGAAGGTGGATGCTGCCAGATCCCATACAAACCGTGCGCGGTGGGGGGGGGTACAGGAAATCCACGGACTCCAGTCCCGAACTTGATGCATCTCGGTTTAAAGCAGGGGACGAAAGTGGGTTCGCCGCACCACAAAGGAAGTATTTGTATATGGGTGGGGTAAAATAACTTACAAAACATAAAACCTGGGGGCGTGGGGGGTAAGGTCGGGGTACTCCAAAATGTATTAACGGGACACCCTCAATATAACAGCTTCGCGGTTCAATCACTATCTCAATCCAACATTTAATCGCAAAACCACAATCAAGGGCAATGTGTTGCACACCTCTTGAGAACAAGGCAATACGTACGGTGCTTATATCCGCAACTCAAAATAATCGTGAGTGGTGAATATTATCCATAAGTGGTTTTTGGGTTAGATCGCGTAAATATAAGTTTTTGAACCCGCTACACCGCGATCTAACCCAAAAACCTCGACGGATATTGGTCGCGAAAGCCTACGTGTGAAAGTGGTAAATATTACAAAATAATTATCAGACAATGCCTCTCCACGTGATCATTGAGTTGTATAATTTTGCATCGAACTGGGACCCATATGTAAACGGCCAGTTCTCCAGTATTAATTCTCCAAATGACTGCCTTAAGAAATGTATGATTTCACGTACATTTATTTGTGCAATTGGACAAAATCGTGCGTTACTTTACATTGGGAATATCTTTACGAGAATGAGACCATGTTTTGTGTGCTTGTATCTATGAATGCGTGCTAGCGGGGTGGGATATTTGTATGCAATTGTGCATGCGTCTGTCCTTGCGAGAGTGCGCGTGTGAGCGTGTGTGGGCCCTGAGTAATGACAGACTTAAGGCTGGTCCCAATCACACCCCCCCCCCCCCACCAAAGTTCTCTCCTAACTTAGGCAGTTTGTGTTTTTGCTCCCCTCGGTAAATCAGTTAGGTCAAGTGTTAGCTTACACAATTTTGTCAATTGAATCATTTGGCGGGACCCTGGGGTCCCGCAAAAATCGGGTCAATTATTATTGTTCAGTCCGCCCAGTCGTGATCCCGACGGCAACGCGCCGCCCGCCCAGACTCGCGCCAACAAGCGCCAGCAGCAGCAGCAGCAGGCGGCGATCGACACGATGGGCGCCACCCCACCGGCCAAACGCGAGCCCCGGGGGGCGTCCGTTGCAGTTGCGCGCGGCGACAACGCCCTCCGGTCAGCCATCGATCCTCAGCTTCTTTGCCAAGGCGAGCCCCCCCCCTTCAGGCATGGAATTGAACGTGTTTATATAATTTTTCAACTTTTTACGAAACTTAGTACCCCGAGTAGCTCTCGACGAGGCCAATCGATTGACCACTAGTTTTGTTGTCGGTAAGGCAACAAGACTCGTGTCGCTACGCGTTTTCCCACCCCGGGGCAGTGATGGGACCCCGGGGTCCCGCCAATTGCTTAAATTGCACAAGTCGTTTTCTACTAAAACCACAGGGTTATATGGTGCTACCGTCAGTCGGATGTAACACCCTTTTCTGCACATGCCTCTTGGTAACCTTGCCAGAGGATGTAGCAGTAATGAATAGAAAAAGGTCTATTCTACTTTGAGCAAAGGAATTTTGATTAAGTCTTGCCACTATGTTGGTTTGCTGCACTAAATTTGTTGGTACATCAGTATTTTCACTTCATTGCTTCACAATGCCAAGTATGTGCTTCATCGGTCCTGCTCTTTTTTTTTACTCACCGTCATGTGATTGTTTATTTCTGAGTTTTTCAATAAAGGAGAATACAATCTTCAAAATAAAAGGCAAACATGCCAGTGCCGAGTTTCAATAAATGCACACCATTGTGGCCACCTTCTTACAGTGGAAAGTTGCCAAACGAAACTTGACAAAGTCGTCAGAGACCTTTCACTACAAAATATCTAAGTAATGTAGTAAACCGAACATTATCAAGAAGAGTAATTGGACGTAATGTCCGCTTTTAAGTACTCCAAATCGTGACCTCTAAATAGCAACGGTATACTTAATCGTGTAGTGCAGGGGGGAATTATTCCACGCATAAGTCAAGAAATGAAATGTGTAACATGCTGACATCCGTTGAACAATCAGCAGAGCTATCGTCGTCTTTTTTTTGCAACCTCCACCTGTTCCCCTCGCTAGCCTGAAACACAAATAATAATAATAAACAAACAATTGGTTAACCGCAACCTCTGCCACCAGGGGTACGTGTGATTTTGTGTTTAATTATCTGCAAACAGCAGCTAATGCTTGAAGGAATAATGCTAACACTGTATTTGTATTATTACACCTGGCACCATCACCGACTTACACAGGTACAATATTCCTTTTATAACAGTAAAATATCAATTCACACTTAATGGAAGAACGTTAAATGAAGAGAAAACATTTTGATACTCATTACTTGAGAGGAAATAAGCACTCATTAAAAGTAGAAGAAACCCAGCAATTAATGCATTACCTTGTGCAGTTTGTGAAGCTAAAGTGTTGTTCTTTACCATGACAACACAACTCCACAACTTCAAAATACAAATACTTTTCCCTGCTTAATCAGCTACTAGAAATTATAATCGTTTATTATTCACTGTATATTACTATTGTACTGACAACTTTTAAACACGAATACAGGGTGTCCATGAAGTTCCTATCTATTTTCGATGGTATAGCTTTCATTTCAGCACCTTATGAATATGAATGAACAAGAACGCGTAATAGGAGTAAAACTTTTCCGGAGTAGCTTAATGAACGCTTTCCAAATTTCTGGATTGGACGCAGCGGCAACTGGCCGTGGACAGCTCCATCTCCGGATTTAACCCCCTTCGGATTGCGTTGCACGGAACTTTATCAAGTCAGAGGCGTATCAAACAGATCGGCAAGATCTGATAAGGGTGGCACAGTTACAAAAATAACTCGACAGATGCTCAAATTGTACTCCGCAATGCAGCTGACAAATGAGCTGTGCTGGGATATTGACGGTACGCATGTAGAATACAATGCTTAAGTGTTATTAATACATATACCTCTGATCATATTATTGCATCATTTACCCGAAATGGCTTTGATTTCAATAAAATATGGACTTAATGACACCCAGTAAAGCAATTAAAATGTCCACTATACAAGACATGAATCTGCAAAAATGCATACCCCTCCAGCAAAGGGAAATGCAAACTGCCAATCAGGTGCAATAACACATAAGTGGTCATACTAAAGCCATGACAGTTTCAACATCAAAATAAAATTGGCTTACCTTCGATAGAAAAGTCTGATAAATCAAAGTTCAAATCACTGTCTTTTAAAGTCTCAAATGCCTCGGCATGTTTAGACTCTGCAGTCCGATTCTTTTCAGGGTCAATCTTTGTACATTCTCCAATTGAAAATGCCTCTTTACTCACACGATCTTCAAGTTTACTCTCGTCTGTCTCCTGTAAAAAAAAATAAGTATTCTTGTAACAGTCGATTTCTCAAATATTGTATAAAGTTATAAAACGGTGCTTAGGATAATACCATAACTATTATGGTATTTATTTCTAAAAAAAAAAAAGCATTAGATTCAGACAGTTCTGAATGAGGATGTTTGGTCAGGTACCTTTAAAAAGGAGCATTATATACAGATATACAGCACTGTTGACAAAAGAAACGTCGTGAGAATTTTATTGTTTTATTTTATTATTTTATTCTCATTCTACGTGACTTTACCGAAAGAACCAAAGAGGATGTTGACAAAGGAGTTCTCCTGCTGTGTTGGTGTCACCTGATGACGATTGCTCGTGTTGCGATCGAAACGTCGTGATCTATTATCTTTCTACCTACGTGACTTTACCGAAATAACCACAGAGTATAAGATTAACTTGTTTACTGGAATATAATGCTATTACAGAGGAATATTTAATTATAAATTAGTCTGCAGATAACCTTTAAACATGGTATATATGCCAATAACTATCAGCATAAAAATGACAATTCAACACCTTTATGCTTACAAAAATATTATATTATCGGGGAGTTAAGACAAGAAGACACGAGCTGAAGTTATTTACAGGAACAAAATATATACCATAAGCAACAGGGAATGATCCCCTGCATAGCATGATAGACTGCTGGGGCAAAATACCTTTGGCTAGGACCTATTAAGACTGGTACAGTGCGAGAGAGGATGGTGTGGTCAGCACTCCACCCAAACGTCTTTGTTTCCAAGTACTTGTATTCAGGGAGATTACATGGAATGGATGCACCTTGGATGCTGTACGCGAATGATTTAAGTTTTCAATTTTCATATTAGACTGATAATAAATTGAGAACCTATCACAGTGCTTTCATTAAGAACATGTTCTTCAAGACAGCAATCAAACCTGAGCAATTGAATTACTTCTGGATTAATTTACCCTTCGAATGGAACCCATTTTAAAATCGTACAATAATGGAGCAAGTGTGAGTTTGTCCGTTACTCTGTCCGGATTTTTTTAAAGCACATTTTTTGAAGCGCAAACATGTGAAACATTAATTCAATAAAATGTTGATTACGTATTTTTTTATGTCAGAAAAAAAGTTATTTCAAAATTTGAAAAAAAAATACAGGTGGGCTGCAGTTCATTTCACGACACACATTTACATTTATATGATTTTATGCATAGATTTAGGACATAAAAACGTAATTTACAAATGCATATTCTGGTATGACTCCAAACACATTTGAAAAGTGATGCGTCTCCTGTGTAATGTCGTTGAAAGTCAGTGAGTTTTGTTTTAACTCTCAAAAGGTTCAGGTCACTTTAGCAGAGGAAGGAAGACGACAAAGGTCATTGCCAACTGGGCTGAGACAACCGTCTACAGCTGAATACCGTTTTAATCATGAGCAGCTCTCAACATATCAATCCAGGATCTCAATGTCAGCTGAAAATTTGGACGTTGGAGCCACTCGGCCACAAAATCTCACTTTAATTTCATAAATTAAAATTGACAATATTCCCCACTACCTACTTTAATAAATGTAATTACATATTAAATTAGGTACTCGTGCTGAAGATATTTACTGAGACTAACTTGATTTGAAGCTTTCGTGACTGCTGACGAAGCAGTTCTCCTGCTGTGTTGGTGTCACCTGATGACGATTGCTTGTGTTGCGATCGAAACGTCGTGATCTATTATCTTTCTACCTACGTGACTTTACCACCGAAATAACCACAAAGAGTATGAGATTAACTTGTTTACTGGAATATAATACTATTAGAGGAATATTTCATTATAAATTAGTCTGCAGATAACCTTTAAACATGGCATATATGCACAATAACTACCAGCATAAAAAATACAATTCAACACCTTTTTAAATTATTTTATTGTTTCCCTTCTACGTGACTTTACCGAAAGAACCAATAATATGAATCCCTGCAGTCACGAAAGCTTTAAATAAAAATTGAAACAACTTTATGCTTACAAAAATATTATATTATCGGGGAGATAGACAAGAAGACACCAGCTGAAGTTATTTACAGGAACAAAATATATTCTTGGTTCTTTCGGTAAAGTCACGAAGATAGAAAATAAAATTTAAATATTAATAAAAAATAAACCAAAAATAAAAAAGAATGTTTTTTTCTTCTTTTTTCTCCGCCTGATGAAGACCGCTTGTTTTGCAATCGAAACGTCCTGGGTTTTTTGCTTGTATTTTCATTTTATTTTCAATTGAATTTTTCCTTTTTAATTTTTATTGTGTTTTTTTTGCTTTTCTTATTTTCAATTTATTATTTTTAATTTTATTACTTTATTTTTATTTTCTATCTACGTGACTTGACCGAAAGAACCAAGAATATGAATTCCTGCAGTCACGAAAGTTAAGTCAGGAACAAAATATATTTTATGGAAATTAAATTGTAGAAGGCATACATATAAATTGGGAAAATATTAACCATCTAAAATTTTCTGGAAAATGTCATGAACAGTTAGAATGTAACAGGAAAACATGTAAGAATTTAACAAAGATTGCGAAGCTGGGCTCAAGATAAATGAGCAAAATAAAAGTTTGCCAATAAATTGGAGATTTCTGTCAGAAGGATCACTGGAAAACACAATATTTTTTTTATAAACACCTGAATGTAGAGAAAACTAAATTAATTTTTGATTTAAAGCTTTCGTGACTGCAGTAATTCATATTCTTAGCTCTTTCGGTAAAGTCACGTTGAAGGGTAACAATAAAATATATATAAAATTGTTTATATATTTTATTATTTTATTGTTTCCCTTCAACGTGACTTTACCGAAAGAGCTAAGAATATAAAAACTAAATTAATAAAGAGGCCCATGACAGAAGGTTGGAGTTCTTTGGAAAACTGAACTTAATGAAGTAATTGTATTGTTTTATATTTTTATTATTTTATCGTATCCCTTCTATGTGACTTTACCGAAATAACCAAGAATATTAATGAAGTAAGTTTTTTTTTTTACAATTGTATACAGGCAAGCTTTGCCTGTATACAATGCCAATTCGTTATAGCGCTCTTTGTCCTGGAGAAAGTGTTCACTTAAAAAAAGAATCAAGAATATCCAAACATATAAACAGCTCTTACAAGTGAGAACACACAGCAAGTGCTGATGGAAGAAACAAAATATTTTTCGTAACAAAGGAAACTCATCCTATGACCTGTTTTCAAAAAGGTATTTGCTCCACATGTCTATTAGCACTGAAGGAACGTGCAAATATAGAATATGGGGCATTGTTACATCACCGATGCATATACAGCTTATGGATATCCCATGTGTTTACAAACAAGTGGCTTAGGGCTTGAACAAACCTCGTTTGTAGACAAAGAGTTCCCATGAACTATTGCTTGTATGGGAGTCGAAGCATTACTTTGTCTGTAAATGGAAAAAAAGTACCTTAATACAAGGTCAAGGTGCAGTCAAAACATTGTTCCCATTTCATTAAAAACATGCAATGGATGTGAAAAATAAAAGTCGTCATATTCCATCAATAATACAATCATGACGTTCACCTTTTTAGCATACCAAAGTTTCTCATTAATTTCATCTCCATATATTAGTGACACTTGAATAAATTAAGTATGTTTTTGGTGCTCTACACGTGAATCAGCGTTAAATATTTAACACTGGGAAAAGCGGTGGCACCGTGGTTAACAGCATGAACCAATCCTGGTCCTCCCCCAACCCCTTTCAAGAACCCTGCACTGACTGGCAGAGGTGAAAAAAGTTTGGTCATAAACCACATGACATGGCATGGAGTTATGCTACAATATACATGTGTCAGGGTAAATAATTATTACATGATCAACATTAATAACTTATAATTTAACGTTTAATAAAAACCGAATTCAACCTGTCAGCATTACTAATGCAGTATATTTAAACATGTAGGCTTTCGCGACCAATATATCCCCAAAAACCTCTATTTTGGATAATGCATTGACTGAAAGCTTTCGTGACTGCAGGAATTCATATTTTTGGGTCTTTCGGTAAAGTCACGTAGATAGGTTCAATGAAAATAACAAAAAACTACGAGGTTTCGATCGCAACACAAGCAATCGTCATGTAAATAATGTAATACCCTGACACGTATATTGTAGCATAACTCCATGCCATGCGGTTTATTGACCATGACGATTGCGTGTTGCGATCGAAACGTCGTCGTTTTTTGTCATTTTATAATTTTATTTGAACTTATCTACGTGACTTTACACCCAAGAATATGGATAATGCAGTACATGATTTTGACTTAAGGCAGTGGGTCTGCAACATTCTGCTCCGGAGCGGCATGCAGCTCTTTAAGGATTGCTTCATGATGTTATTTATTAAGGACCACCAGCTCTAGATAGAAAGGGTTTTTTTTTTTCAAAATTATTTTAAAAAAATGGCTCGTTATTTTAGTTGCCCACCCCTGACCTAGAGTAATATTAAATAGAGCACCTTTTTATTGGACTTATCAAAATTGCAGACATAGCCTCTTCTACGTCATCGTTGTAATCGTCATCGTCGTCATCACTTTCCAGAATCCTTCTGTAAAGTAAAAGCAAAGTTAACGCACACAGAAAATATTCAGAATGTCAAATACTGTTGATATGCAAAAGAAAAAAAAAACAATTCCAACCTTGTTTTGGTCCTTTTGACAATAACTATGCTATCTTCATCATAATTTATGGATTCAGGACTAAATGATCCTTGGCTCTGCACAGACAAAGGCAGCTCCGAAGCCGCAGACACACTCTGAATGTCATTCTCCACACGGGACAGCGAACTTGTAAAGCTTTTCAAAAATGATTGGGAATTTTCCATCACAGAGTTGATTTCAGTATCTTGATTGACGTCTCCAGTGGTACGCTCTAAAAAACACACGTGAGAATAACATTTCGTTCCAAATATTAGTAACAAGACCTCAAGTACAAGTTTGTTTTATATTGATGTAAGTATTTTATAAAAAAAAAATTAAGCGAATTAGTCTCCCTGAAAATATGAGGTATTCTTGATCTTCAATAGATTAGTTGTACTTAGAATATTAAGCGAATAACTTTGTTTCACATTTTTTGGTTTTATTATCAATAGCAGTACGTTCAAATGAATACTCGATTTTACAGGAGACCTCAGCGAGCAGTTGATTATGGAGGATTTTAACCTTAAAACAACATTACTTTGTTGTGTGGTGTAAACAAATGATCATGAAAATGGGTATGCACGTTAAATTGGCAGTAATAATATGCTGCACCGAGCAATATATTACATTTTTCCTCCTCGTAAATTCACGAATTGTCAAAACGTGGTTAATGATAGCACCTGCTATCAGGAAGCACAGCATATGACACAAATTGAAACAGATTCTTACACACACCATTCGAAGAGTGCGAGCAAAATAAACTGCCATCAATTAATGTATGTATCAATTCAGGACTCCCGAGAATATTCTCAGAAAATGTACCTTACACAAAGCATGTTTTTATCTGTACCTGGAGAAACATCCACAGCACTGGCCTCTTCTTCTTCCTCCTCCTCCTCACTCTCATCAAGGACAAGATTAAATGCACTTGCCGAGGAAGAAAATGAGCTGTGCGGTGTGTTTTCCAGAGTCTCAGACACAAGCCTGTTCACTTGCAGGCCCATTAGCTGCTGAGAAGGGGACTCATCCTCATCCTCCAACAAAGAAGAGACAAGGCCAAGGTTGCGTGTGTCTTTTGGCGCTTTCACGTTGGAACCCTGGTTAAAGTTTGGCGTTTTCTCAGTGGAAAATTTCTTATCTAATTGCATTGGTTTTAATGAGCACGGCTCATCATCAACAGTAGTAGCGGAACCATTTTTCCGAGACTCGCAATCGCTGACAGAAGATTCTAAGTATTTGCCTTGATAGCTCACGACGTCAGCACTTGAGTCAATAGTTGGTGATTCCACCACATTTCCTCGGTGGCATGGGTGGAGATTATTTTCATCTGGAAGGGGAATTCACAAACATGGATTTAATAGACCTAGTGAAATAAATTAATAAAACTAATGCTTTCAACTACTTTAAAATCATTGGTTGACATGACCGATGGAAATGAAAATAAAGAAATGGTCACCTTTGCACACATCGTTTGACAACTGCATCTTCATTATTGGAGAATCTTCATCTTCAGCAGAGATTTCCAAAGCTTTGCCAAACTAAACACATAATTTAACACAAAAGCATTACCTATGCACATTTCTAAATGCACTTCCAAATTATAATAATCTGACAACTAAAATTGCTAATTAACTCGCATGTGTTCTCCAGACAAGTGATTATAAATTTAAATAGAGTATACATTTTCCTTTCAGACAATGTTATTAACAAAAATGTTGAATTGTATTACTTGTGCTTTTACACCATTGCCAACATTGCATCAGCAATAAGTTGTCTAAATGCTACTCAAGTTAATACACATTTAATTGAGCGAGCTGTTAATTTACATCGTTTGGAAGCTAATCTCAGTTGACGCATCTCTACACTTCTTCTAAATAGGCACTGTAAAAGATTGTACCTGGTCAGAAGCTAAGATCTTGCCGAAGGACAGATTAAATGACACCGAGCGACGTCGATTGAATTTGGAGGAAACCTGAGCTGCCAAAACCTGAATGAAAACATTAAAAATATGACGCAAATAATACAATAGTTGTCATTGTGTTAAGGGCATTGTTACACCACGAATGAATATACACAGAGATTTTGGATATTCCATGTGTTTACGAAGAAATGGCTTATTGGTTTGAACAAACCTCGCACGCAGGCGAAGAGTTCCCATGAACAGTTGCTCGTGTGGGAGTCGAAGTATGGCTTCGTCTGTAAGTGGAAAAAAGTACCTTAACATCGGGTCAAGCCGCAGTCAAAACAATGTTTAGTTTTATTTAAAACACGCAAAAAAATCTCAAATTTGTATGTAAAAAAGCACAGAAATGTTAGAGCAAGAATAAAAGTGACATTCACATTAAGCACACCAAATTTCTCAATGATTTCAAATGCATATATCATTTCGACACTTAGTAAAAAAAAAAGACGTTTTATTTTTTGGCACTGTTATGTATTTAACAGCACACTCCATTTATAACACAGAAACTCAAGTTCAATCACCGGCCATAGCTAATATTAGTAAGGTGTAATACCTGAACCAATCTTGTCCCTGCCAAACCCCTTTGGTAACCCTTTACTGACCGGCATGAAGTATGGGCAATAACCCACATGACACGACATGGGGTTGTTATTTCCGTATTTGAAAATGAAGGAGATGTGAGAAAACGCAGGACTTTCCCTACAACAGTACAATATTAATGTTTCTTGGACACATGAATTATTTTAAAAGGTCCATTTTAATAACTTATAATTTAACTTTTTCAAAAAAAAAAAATCCAATCTGTCAGCAACTACCGAGTGCTGTACATGGTTTGACCCAAGGAAATCTAAAAAGAGCACCTTTTTTCATGATTTTTCAAGCATGCAGACATAACCTCTTGTACGTCATCATCATCATCATCGCTACTTTCCAGAATCCTGTGAAAGAAAAGCAAGGTTAAATGCACATGTAAAAATATTAAGGGTGACAAACATATTTTTTTAATGCAAAAGAAAAAAATTACAATTCCAACCTTGTTCGTGTTCTTTTAACATATACTATATTCTCGTCATCTTCATCTTCATGTCTGGATGCAGAACTAAATGACGCTTTGCTGTGTCCAGCCAAACGCAGCTCCGAAGTAGCACTCTGGATGTCACTCTCCACATGGGACAGCGAGCTGGCATGGCTTTTCACCGATTGGGACTCCTCCTCCATCATGGAGATAGAGTTGATTTCAATATCACAATGAACATTTCCAGTGGTATGTGCTAAAAAAATACGCAAGAGAATTACATTGTTTCAAATATTCGTAATAAGATGTCAAGTAAAAGTTTATTTTATATTAATATTCATTCTGAATATCATTTTTACGTGATATAAGCTTCCTGAAGAGATAAGGTAATCTTACACAAAGCATGTAATAATTTGTACCTGGAGAAACAGCCACAGCATTTTCCTCCTCCTCTTCCTCCTCCTCCTCCTCACTTTTATCAAGGACGAGGTTAAATGCACTTGCTGGGGAAGCAAATAAGCTCTTGTTAGGCGTTTTCCTATCAAGTCCCAAAACAAGCCTATTCACGTACAGGCCCATTAACTGAGAAGGGGACTCATTCTCATCCTCCAAAAAGCAGAAACAAGTCTAGGGCTGCGTGTTTATTTTGGCACTTTCACATTAGTACCCTGGTTAAAGTTTAGCGTGTTCCCAGGTTGAAAAATAATCAAATTGCATTGGTTTCAATGAGCATGTATCATAACCAATACAAGTGTTTAACGAATTTTTATGAGACCATCACAATTACACCCATAGTTAAGAGAGACCGTAGTACTCCCGATACAAGATAATAAATACTTCAGACAACAAATGAGGTTTAACTTGAAGCACACAACAAACCTTCAACTTCCATAGTGGACTTTTTGGAAAGTGCTCCGATATTTGAGATGCTCAGATTCGCCAGGTCAGCCTGCCAGACAAGACACAGGCTCAATGATGTCTCTAACTGATAAATACAACAAAATTATCTATTTAAACCCCTACATTATTCCAAACAATTACAAAAAAAGATTTTTATAGTATTTTATTTACTGGCTCTGCATTGAAGCAAATAAAAATGCGCATTGAAATAATGTCCCATTAGCACGGTTGGCTACATTCAATGCAAAATAAGCTTAACACACACAAATTCACATTTGTCAAACAAAAAAATGTTACTTTAAGAAATATATATCTTTGTCAACTACTTTACAAAGTTGATGAGGCATAAAAGGTCTTTAAGTTTCCAACATTTTATCCAACCAATTACATTTTCATAAAATGCATCTGCAATATTCTTCAAGTTATATTAGTTACTATGCCCCTTACAGCACACCTCTGGATCCATGATTGCATTGTTGGTTTACTTACCTTATCCTCCAAAGTCAAGTCTATCATATCCTGGCTGATTACAAGAACGTCATGTTCTTCCTGAATGTGGCTTGGCTCCTTCAGAGATTCATGAGATCCTATTTCATTCTCAAACTCTGTTAATATCAAATAAGGTGTCATTAATAACATTTCAAATGAAAGCTGTTTGTCAGTAGTGCATCCCATGGGGACTAAGATCACAGCATTTAGCCGCAATAAAATATTGTGTTGGACAATAGTGCAACCGGACAAGAACCACCAAGGAATTACCTGGTTCAGGTTTTGTTTTGTTTTTTCTGGTACTATCCCTGCTTGTTCCTTGATGTGTCTGCAGGCCTCGTGGCGGTTCAGTACCGGCCAAAATTTGCTTGCGGAACTGCTGGTTCACTTGTGATTCTGCTGCCACAATCTCCTGTGCCTTGCGCACCTGTTCCGTGACCGAGATGAACAAACGACACAGTCACACCACAGTGCATTCGATAAGGTCACACGAGCCCCCCTTCCACAACTGCGTTATTTTTTAAGACTTCATTTTATAAAAAAAAAATCGGCCAAATCCATTGGCTCCTTTGAAAAAAAGATCCACACTGTGTATTCCACATGGCAATCAATGCATGCTCTTAAAAGTGTCTCCCTCTCTACGAGAGAGTTATACCACCGAGAAGGCTGGGTTCAAACCAAATAAAAAATGCCGTGACAAAGTGTTTGCATTTCGCATTGCGTGTTGAAGTAGGCTACGAGCAGAAATTAAAACACACGGCTGTGACCTGTGCAGACCTGTCTGCCAACTATGACACCGTCTGGCAAAGAAGCCTCCTGCTGAAGCGCTCACAACTACTGCACTGGCAGCGGAAAATGCGAGAAAGGGCAATGCTGTCCAACTGCATGTTCCATGTCCAAAGAGCACACTAAACGTGCATTTCTCTGGGAAGAGGATCACCCACGTGTTAAGCCACTTTGTTGAGCTATGATTTGTGGCCAGGTCGCTTCTGAAAAAGAGCTATATAGCTCTGTGGGCCTTACCTGCAAATATAACACTTCAGTTGAAATACTCTCCAGCTAAGCACTGCGCAGCAGTTTGGGGAAACAGCTTGCACATGAATCTCATCGATACGCAGCTGAACAGACGCGATAATGCCATGTTGCAAGAATACAAAAAGACCATTACAAACAACACTACCCCCCCATCCACAAAGACCTTGCCCGCCTGCCACCACCGAAGATAAAATCATGCCAACCACTGGACAACAGCAGAGGCCATGCTGGCATCAGAACCAAACTGAATATCCTTCGGCTGAACCTCCTGGCTTCACACTATCCCAGCGGCAGTAGGCAATAATTAAAATCGCATTAGGACTTCCCATGGATGATGTAAACATGTGATGCAAAAGTGGCGATTAAAAGACAATCAGCACACTACTTTTGGCAAATCTCGAACAATGGAACATATCGTTAACAGTTGCCCCAAGCATTACATTTCCCCGCATTATTACAAAAGTTAACTTTGTATACGATGATGTTCTTGACTTTCTATCAAAACTCGATCCCACCTGAGAAAATGTTGCTTTTTACATCTGATAGAAGAATTGCAAATCCTGTAAAAATGGTTTCGTAGTTTGCCTTGAATAGGTAAATGTACAGTCGTTGTATTTACCATTTTAGGAAAATTATATTCTCACCCGATACTTAGAGAAATTCTTTTTTATTTCATCACAAAACAGCAACAAGGCCTCCCTCACTTCAAGTGGGATGAAAGCACCAAGCCTTACCCGTTTTTCAATGTAGTCCACACCTTCTTCCTCCAAATCCTCAGCATTCGTTTCTTCACAGGAGTACATAAGATCATGATCGGAGATCCCAAACATGTCTTTAAAACAAAGAAAAGAAAAAAGCATGCGATTAAAAAAAAGCACCAACAAAAACCAATAGTATATTTGGGATTTCTGGCATTAATGATTGTAAAAAACCCTACTTATTCAATCAGCATTCAGCAGCAAAGCTGCAAGAGCCAGTTTATAAAATATTCGTTTAATAGAGTCCAAAAAAATGAATAAATATTGTTCATTTTCCCGTCCCAAATTTTGCATTTAATGCTTGTAAAAAAAGATGAGTGAATTTCATAAATTTTTAAAGTTTGCTACTTGTAATACATAAAATCTCACTTTATTTCAGCTGCTGAGCCCCATTGAGCAAGTATTTTTACAAAGACGACCATAATCCAAAAGTGCAAACAAGAGCAAAAACGAAAAACACGTACATGAAATGCCAAAATCTAATGCAAACAAAAACAAACAAGCGTTTTAAAACAAATCTAAGTGTCAAAAATCTTGTCCCAGACGTATGTAAATATAAAGCCTCAGACAGGGGCTTGTGGCAGAGGTAAACCTGCAACAGGGCCTTAACATATGCTCAAGATATATGCAGATTATTAAGATTGAGGACATTCCAATGTGGGTGGGAATGGTCAAAAGGCATTCAAGTGCATCTAATGTTTAGAGGATTTGTTTTTAATGGATGAAGAATGTCAGTAACACAATGAGCTGATCTGGATTTAAGAACATTTTAGATGAAGATCAGCCAATGTCGATATCTATGCAACCACTAGTTACATTAGCTGAAGCATATAGCTCCGTGATGAGTTATATAAGGGGACTCTTAGAGCTGAATGGAAGGAAAAAACACTAACGTATTAAGGGGTGTTTGAAGCTATTTTCTGAAGGCTAAAATCGCAGTAAACAAGCAGAGGTAGGATGGTAGCTTCAACAATATGAAGGAGTCCTGGGAAGAAAGCAGTGCTTATTTCTAGAGAAAAACCTATTTAGCATTTACTTTTTTTTAAACATATCGTCAATGTGAGTTAAAGGTAAGGGAAACAAATAGCATATTCACAAAACACTTGTGGATCGCAACCTTTGTTAGAAATAATGTAAATGTATCACATTATTGCGAGTTATATATGTGCTGAATAAACTGTAGTGAATGTCAAGGATTCGTTTGATCATACATTTTTCCCACAATTTACACCATGCCGCTAACGAGCATTGCTAAGATAGGCCAAACCAAGTGGATTCTGAATGTTCCCTGCTCCTCCAGTCGTTTTCATGCACAATACAATATCAAAGCGAGAATGTTCAAGGTCACATGTAAAAAAAATATATCTATAAAGAATTAGCTAGTTTGTTTATACATCTTTGGCTTACACAAATATCAGAATTGGTTAAAGTATGTACATAAACGTCTCAAAATCTGCTCATTTTAACAATTTGATATTTGTTGCAAGGAAAATAGCAAAAAAATCTAAAGTGGAATTAAGTCACTTTATGAAGAGGTAAACAAAGACAGTTTTACCCAGTGTATGGAGGTAGGCAATGTGCTCGTCCAGAGTAGTGTCAGACTTGCGCTGTGCCGAATGCATGCCCTGAAGATGAATCTGTGTTTTGGACGATTTTGTATCTTCAAGAATGAAGAGCTCCCGGAGCTCCTGCTGGGAGAAATACCTAAAAGCAGCCAAAAACAAGACACAGGGATTCCTCTACTTACAAACATTCGATTTACGACCTTTCAGAGGTATGAACAAACCTGGTCTGTAGGTCCAGTTGCCTGCTCGGACTGAGAGTCGCAAGTTCAACCGCCACACAATAGATGGCAGTGATTGTTCGGTGTCAAGCACCGGGAAGTTTCGAGTCTCAGGACCCAAACACTGAAAGGTTTACTCAGGTGAAGAGGAATCGACAGGAGTAAAGTTGGACTTACGAACAAATCGACTTACGACAGACCTTTGGAACCTAACACATCCGTAAGTAGACGAGTCCCTGTACTCATCACAACACAATCAATACATTTATCTGCGTATAGGCCTTTAACCAGTGTTACAAAAAAGTTGTAATTTTAAGAACTTCGATTAAAAAAACTTTGAAATAGCTTATGCCGAGCTATTCCTGCGGAAATCCTACTACTCTACCACGATTCTACTGTGGGATATTTTTACAGGAACCTTGATTCCTCTATAGGCAATATTAAAAGATTATCCATTCAATAAAACGGTACAGTATTCTAAAAGGGTTAGCATGCCATCTAGTGGCAATCGTTACATAATTTTAATGGAGATGCAGGAATTACATTTGAAATTAATAGGTATTCTATAGATGATGTCCTATTGTGACAAAATTCATATTTATTGAAAATGGTGATTATTGCATTCCATTCAAAATGTAAGTGGTATACTGGACAATCTTTAAGCAGTCAAAAAATTGGATTCATTTGAATGGCAAGACAGAAATCACAAATGAAATGGGAGATTCTTTGGCAACCAAGGTGACAAAAACACTCTAGGTCAAAAGTGATGTAGATGTACTACTAGTGACGGAATACAGCCGTTACCTGAAGGGATTCTTTTTATCGCCAGTTGTCTGCCTGATCAGAGACTCCTTGAATATTTGGCGGCGGTAGATCTTTTCTTCCATGGTCCCACACGTAACCAGCCTAGAGACAATGAATAAACAACCTTATAGCACAATAAAATGCTGGGTACAATACCATTTGGATTTCAAAACACTGGGTACGTTTGCATTGATGGGTACATTTAATTTATGAAAAGACAGTCATCAATACGCAAAGGGAAAATGAAGGGCATGAGCCTGAACTTGATCAATGGATTCATCTTCTTGGTTCTTTCGGCAAAGTCACGTAGAAGGGAAAAAATAAAATAATAAAAATAAAACATAATGAAATCAAATTCTCACGACGTTTCCGCCACAACACAAGTAGCCGTCCTCAGGTGAAGAAACAGAGCTCTACGTGACTTTACCGAAATAACCAAGAAGATGAATCCCTGCAGTCTCGAAAGCTTTAAATCGAAATTGATCAATGGAGTCAACATCACAGATGGCTGGGGGAAGCAATAGTTATAATGCAGACTATGTGAACAGCAGACAATAAAGAGTGTCCTCCCTCTGAGAAGGTTGACTGGGGGATTTGGAAGTCTGGTTCTTGGAGTAAACTATGTATAGATTGGAGTGGAATGAGATCAGAGGGGAGAGGTAGGCCGAGAGTTTTCAAGTTTCATTTATTAGGTATAGCCCTGTGAGCCATGTGGCTCTTGAGTCGGGTGCAACTGCAACAAACAAAATATGAAGAGAACATCTTAAAGCGACGACGCGAGAGAGATGAGTTCAGTCAATCAAGGAGAATGGGAGTTCGTTTATGGTGCCAAAAGCAGCAAAGGCCGAGGATAATTAAGACTATGATCCAAATCCAAAAAAAATTAACCAACCACACATAGGAGAGCAATTTCATGTAAATACCTCTGGCAGAAACTAGACTGAACTGGGAAAATTAATGTTAGAACAGGCATTCGGTTACAAAGGAGACAATAACCCTATCGAGGACCTCACCAAGTAAAGGGGGGTTTGATATCAGACAGAGTATTACAGAGATGTCCGGATTAAATATGTATATTTTTTTCAGGATTACAGTGACAGCAGTCTTCAGAGCTAAGACAATGGTACCGGATGAGATAGAGGCATTGGCGAAGATAGTAATATACAGAGCCAGGTTGAGTAGACTGAGTGATAAGGTGGGTAGACAAGAGAATCAAGGATCGACATAAAGTACCATTTAGATTATCTTAATAATGTATTAATAGTATACGTTCTGCCCTGCCTCCTCCTCCCCCCCCTTCTCTCTCCCCCCCTGCAACCGATCTCTCCAGTACTGCTGTGGTGGCCCACTTTACTCCAGTGACCAGGGTGCTGCTGCGGGGTCCACTTTCTGCCCCGCCACCTTCCCCCCCCCCTTCCCCCCCCCTACTGCCGAGGCCTACTATATAACCTCATGCCACGGAAGATCTCTCGCCTACTTCAGCAGTTTTTTCTTGCTGTAGTTGTCTCACCTAATGACGATTGCTTGTGTTGCGATCGAAACGTCGTGATCTATAATTTTTTTTACCTACGTGACTTGACCGAAAGAACCAAAGAGTATAGTATACTGGAAATGTATGAATTTGGCTTGGACATTACCCTCTAAAATGCTACACAATAAAAAATATATAAATGATCAACGTGTCAAGAATAACCCTTACCCTTAAGAAATTTTTAAAATTCTACATTTTTGCAGCTTAAAAACATTTATTTTCCACAAGCCATATGAAATAAACATTCTTGGATTACATATGTTAAGTTTTCTCGCACAAGACCTCAAACTCTACTCTACCGGTAGATGATGACATTGTCAGTTTGTCCAATGCGATATGCTCGATCCACTGCTTGGGCATCAGTTGCTGGGTTCCAACTCGGATCAAGAATCACGACACGATTTGCAGCAGTAAGTGTCAGCCCAACTCCACCCACCTGGCGAGCAAAGATAGTACAGAATCAGTCGTAATAATATCGAAAAGTTCAGTGATTTTAAATAGTATAAGTGCCAAATCACTAACACCACCAAATAACAAAGAAATAAATGTTAATTTGCCTTGGCCGATGTTCACCACCGTCCACCACCAATTGTGAATTGATATTGCCCTTGAAAACAGGTGAAGCCAACTATGGGTATATCCGACAAAAAAGGCACGTAACACTCCACTTACCTGTGTAGTGAGCAGAAACACATTGAATGCAGAGTCCTTCTGAAACGTTTGGACACGCTTCTCTCTTTCAGTGATATGCGTTATTGTTCCATCAATTCTCATCACCTTAAAGCCCTTCAAAACATAACAGAACATTTTTAAAAAGCATTCACTGCAAAGTGATGAAAGGTAATGTGATATATTCCAAATTATGTTAATTCGTGTTATTGCTTTTTGAGTCTTGCAGTAAACAAAACATGAATCATGTTAACAAAATTTAATTTTATTCCAAGGGATACAAGTGATACATTAACAAAAAAAGCTTCTATAAAAAATGGGTTTGATAAATATTACCAACAGTGAAGAAAATACATTTTCTTGTAAGCACATTTATGATATAGAATACTTCAGAGTATAGCACAAATTATATTAGCCACATCTTGGAAAACTAGATTCTATGATCCAGCCATGGAAAAAAGAAACCCTAAGATTACTTTGTCCACTGGGCAATAGAAGTTAATCTACAACCTCAAAGTTAGCTTCAAATGGAAACCTCCCCCACAAGTGCTGCAACTTACAAAAAGAACGACGACTATTAATCCGAATATTTAAAAACAAAGAATTAATTAAACTAGTCCTGGAGAGCAAATCAGATTGGTGGTTGCAATAAAATGTCGGTAACCAAGTTATTGTGAACAAGTATCACTGGGAATCCTGCATGCACAAAATTACATTTGGCTTCAACTTAAAACTCACATTAATCAATAATACTGCCTTAAAAGGAAAAGACAATCGGCAATATTTTGGGCAATGGCCCTTCTTTATAACACAGGCCAGAGATATCTCGCACATTGGCCTCCTATGTGCTCTGGTCTCTACAAGTTACGGGACATTGGCATTAAACGTCAACTGTTTAATATTTTTCCAATGTGTTAAAGTTTGCCAGTTGTGGTTCTTGCACCACTGCCAAAGCAGTACGATAAAAAAAATTAGGCTTTAATAGTCATACCACTACCCAATCTCACCTGGTGTTTTAGGATGTGATCGATTATATCCAGCATCTTGAGTGACTGAGAAAACACCAGCGTTCGGTGACCCTCTTGGCGCAAACGCTCAAGTAGTCCAATCAGAAACGTCAACTTGCCAGACTCCTGCAATTCACGAGAACATCACACGTACACAATTCACATTTGTACAAAACTACTAAAGGCCTTCCAATGTAACTGTTCCCAGATATATGTTATCACAAAATTATGTTTAATGTCAAGTATTTAACACGTAGGCTTTTGGGGGGAGAGCTCAATAATACATATATTTTTTTGCACGGAAAGTGAGCTGTGACGTCAAATCTGTCACGTGACCCGCGCATGTGGAAGCGGAACGCATTGTAGTGTAGCGGTTAACGCGCTGTTTGTGTGTGTCCGTGTGTGTCTGTGTGTGTGTGTCTGTCTGTCTGTGTGTCTGTCTGTGTGTGTGTCTGTGTGTGTGTGTCTGTCTGTGTGGAAGCGTAACGCATTGTAGTGGTAGCGGTAAGCGCGCTGCGCTACGAACCCGGCGACCCGAGTTCGATTCCCACTCACGGCCACCACCGGTGACGATTATTTCAACCGCTTCTGGGCCTCCCCGAGGTCGACTCAGCCTCAAACGAGTAACTGCTATGGTGTGTGAACATTGCCACTGGGGAGAAAAAGGTGGCCGGGCGTGCTGCTGTCACCCACCCCCTCGTGTGCCGTGCCGGCCTTCATAGGTGTTCGCTAACAGCACTTGCCTCCTTACAGGCTACACGGGGGGGTTTTGTCTTTTTCCTGTGTGTGGGAGGGGACTGCGTAGCGATTCGCGCGCTGCGCTATCAACCCAGCGACCCGAGTTCGATTCCCGCTCATGGTCACCACTGATGACGATTATTTTAACCGGTCCTGGGTGTCCCCTAGGTAGGCTCAGCCTCAAACGACTAACTGCTGCGGTGTGTGAACATCGCCACTGGGGAGACAAAGGCGGCCAGGCGTGGTGGATCCAAGTCCCGGGCGAAGCCGGCTAGTAGAGCAAGTTCATAATAAAGGTTTTTGGGTTAGATCACGTTATTTATCAATGTGTCACAACCCTCCACCACCTGACACGACCAATCATTAAAAAATACGTCACGTAGACAAAAGACAATTATATTCACTACTTTAGCGCATTGGTGTGTTGAAGAGTGGATCCACAACATTTACAATTTGAGTACGACGTTTCGCTGGAAATTACATCCAGCATCTTCGGGCGATTTGCCAGAATAGTGAAGCCATCCACCACATCACCACCCAGCACAGAAATCCTCTCTCAAGACACTCATACATCAGGCAAAGACAGTGTCAGATAGTGAAAGTTTAGGGAAAGAGATCAAATATGTTAAAGCACTAAGACTGGATGGCTATAATAATGCTCAAATTAAGAGCATTAAATGCCAAATCAAGATCGAACAACAATACTGCTGAAAAGTGATCAGATTATCAAAACAATTAAAATACCATATATCTCAGGAGTTACTGACAAACTAGCCCGTGTTTTGCAAAAGCAAAACACGGGCTAGTTTTGCAAAAGCAAAACATTAAAGTGAGATTTTTGGTACGGTACACAAAATTCAAAAACTAGTGTCTTGTACTAAAGATGAATTACCGAAGTTATCAACAGAAGGTGTATATCGGATCAATTGCTTATGCGGTGTTATATTGGACAGATGGGGCATAACATTAGCGCAAGACTAAAAGAACACCAAAGGAACATTAAATTCTCCCAAACACAGCTGTCAGCAGTGGCAGAGCATGCTTGCCAACAAGGACATTCAATTGATTTTGATACCGTTGAAGTGTTATGCAGAACTAATTATTACTGGCCAAGATTAGTTAGAGAATCAATTGAAATTGAGAATTCAAATAATTGTAATCGCTGTGATAGCTATAGACTCGGCGTAGCCTAGAAGCATATTATTAAGTAATATACAACACATATTGCAATTCCTTACAGGTGAGTCACATGCTAAGTGGCTGATTATTGATCTATTACATAATTACATATATCCCCTCCTCCGCCTCTGATCTCGAATCCTGCTGGGGTTCAACAATCATCCTGCACTATTTAATACCGGAAGCAGGTGGATGGTTTCACTATTCTGGCAAATCGCCCTAAGATACTGGATGTAATTTCCAGTGAAACGTCACTCAAATTGTAAATGTTGTGGATCCACTCAACACACCAGTGCGCTAAAGAAGTGAAATATTTGTCTTTTGTCAACGTGACATTTTTTACCGATTGGCCGTGTCAGGTGGCGGAGGGTTGCAACACATTTCTAAATATCGCGATCTAACCAGAAAAAACCTTTATTACGAATGTCAAGTATTGTATGTAGCTCATTTGGTCTTTACCTCTATCAAGGTCTTGGGAGGAACATTCTTGATGCTGGATAAAAACCAGTTACTTTGAAGACCCTCTGATTCAATTCTGAAAAAAAATTCACATGTGACTTTTAAAATAAGCTTTACAAATAATGATCATTTAGACATTAGTAAAACAATTGCATTAAGTTAAAATGCTAGTTTGGTTAATTATATCTTTCAGATATTTTATTTTGCTATACTAGAATGTGGCATGTCATAATGTCAAACAACCAAGACGTTTCAAAGAATTCCTTTTAGAGATTACTGGGTAGCTATGAGACTGCAACGAAAACCTCATGCAAATTGTGCCAATGGCTCGCATACTGATGGACAGGCCACCCCAACTGCCAATAAAACAAAAACTATGACCATTTAAACGATTTCAGATCAAAATTGGCATTGTTCATTTTTGTTTTTATGGTATGCATGGTGATGCAATGTGTCACTTTGCTTGCGTCCAGCTTTCTTCACTATGTAAGGACTGATCATATTTCTTTACTTTAAGTGGCAAAATATTTATATTTTATTACTGCTAACAGTTAAATATTAAAACACTGACCTGCCAAACTGCTGATTGAGCCCCAGCTGAGCACAGGCCCTTTCTGGCAGCAGACGCGGGTGAACACAAATCTTCTTGAGGATACCAAGTGCAACAAGTGGGGAGCGTGTGGAGTCCAGCAGCTAAATGACAAGCACCACAACAAACTGTAATGCTGGTCTGCAACAATTAATTTACTTTCGACTGCCAGTGAACCAGAGGGAATTTTAGTATTGTAATGTTTATTTTACTCTATTGCCAAATGCATGGAAATTAATTGTTACTATGCTTCACGAGTGCAAAGATGTATCTTATATTATAGTGCATGCATTATAATTCCATCCATGTAAGCATCAGTTTGACATTTCAAAACAAAAACGTATCATTCCTTCAAAACCATGTGCATATCAGTATCCAAAACACATTCATGTTTTTTTTTATTTTATACAAAATCGATTTCATACTTTGTGCAACTGATCTCCACCAGTGTTTCTTGAAGTAAATGCTTTATTTGTCCAAAGGGAAATTCCAAGAAATGAAGGTACAAAAAAGTTATGTTGTACAATTGCTTGGTGCATTGCTTGAAGGATTTCTAAAGGACTTTAGTTCTAAAAGGCAGGCAGGTCTTACATACTTCTTTGATGTCGTCCAGATTTTGGAAGTCTCGATAGATTTGTTCTTGCACTGGGCTTAGGTAAACCCATACAATCAGGTCGTTTTTTCTTGTCAGGGTCGGCATCTCTATTTGAATTCTGGCATCGAAAAATGTATATAAAAGGAAAATCAATTGAATACAGCTTTCATAGTTTCGGTAACAAGATCCATTTTTCAAAGCAATAATTTATGAATTCTCATAGCACTAAATTATAAAAATCTCAAGATCATAAATATCAATGACATTTTTACAAGAAAAACACTTCTACAGGAAAACATTAATACCTCTGATCCAAGTTGCCCACTGTAGGATCATTTTCTTTGTTATCCCGGAGCTGCTTCGCATGAAGTTCCTTCGACTGCACTTCAGCTTTTGTTCGGCGAAGAAAATAGGGCCCAATGAGCTCTTGCAGGTTTTCCGCCATTCTCGTACCCAGTGCTTTCTCACCAACAGTGGCATCCTTTTGGCGTGCCTGAATCCACACGCCACATTCAACAGTGTCTATGTGCTCAACTGTAATGGGGTAAGGGCAATTCGGTCCAGAAATAAAATATTACAAAGCCAGGACCGTCTTACATATACCATTTTACATAACAGTGCATTAATCCATGAACATCAATTCTTAACGTCATATTGCATTCCCCAAATAATGTGCATACACATATACTTTTATTTATTAATCAATGTTGTACTCAATAGGTCCAAATGATCCTTCTAGCCATTTACAGGCTGCTGCATTCACCCCAATTCTAAAAATAAACTTAATTGCAACCCAAAATGACAACTCAATCCCACAAGGAAAGTCATCAAGTGGCTATTTCATATAGTTAATAACTATACAGTTTGATCAGACATGTTCTAGATTAAAATGTTCAGTTAATTAAATTTTGCAATTTGTACACAACATGTAATTTAAGCATTGCACAGAAAACATCAAACAAACCTTTGTGATTGGGTTTTCATATTCCATCTTAAAGGTTTTGGATGTGCCCAGCAGTGACCCCTCACACACAAAGTCAAACAATGCCCAAATTTCCTACAGAAGTAAAGGTTAAAACAGAGATTACGTTAGAAAACAAATGCAAAGCGATAAATTGCATGCCGAATGTCAAATGTTGGTTTAAAAATTGGAGGATTTACAAAAACATGATCAAATTATTGAAGACTCGATTGAAGCCTTTTTATTGCAAATGTAGAATTATAATTAGATGCAGCTGCTTATATTATAGAGTTTTGTTAAGACTGGCGTGTTTAATATCTAATAAACGTGCATGCAGTGAATACCTTAAACAAACATTCAGATTAAAATAAAACAATACAGATACTGTGTATTGTGTTTGGAGTGGTATTAAAATTGAGAAACAAAAACAAACCACATTCGTCATAAAAACTGCCTTGTAATATTTTTCTGAAAATCAATTGTTCAAAACGTTGGCCTGGATTTTAAATATATAAGGCAGCAGTAATGATGAACACAGCGAGTTATTTTTCACTTGCACACTAACCTTTAAGTTGTTCTGCACTGGTGTCCCTGTCAAGATCATACGAAAATGTGCTGGAATGGCATGAGCACTCTTGGCAGTCTTGGTAGATGATGTCTTTATTTTATGCCCTTCGTCCAGAATCATTGCATCCTAGACAATGACATCGTGAGCAAAAAAACATGTGGATAATTAGAATATTGAACAAAGGGCAAGGTAATATTTAGTGAATTCTAATTTACCAACGTATTCAAACCATATTATTTTAAACATAAAACCACCGATTTAATATAACAATTAAACAGATAAAAACATATATATAATTATGTTCAATGTAATGTGCATTACAAAAGTACATTTTCAAAGTTAACAGTATAAATTGTCCTGGCCATGGGGAAAAAACCCCTTCAGATAACATGCATGTGACTGACATAATTTTACTGTGACAAGCTGAAATACACTGCACCTGTGAATGTCATTTACTCAGGCACAGTAAATTTGCCAGTATGTCACGTTTATGCATCTTGCATTTCTGCCACGTATCCCATCAATAATAGCTAGTAGCCATATGCTAGCCACAGAGGTCACTTTAAACGAGGTAATACATCTCAATTTTGCATTGTCGATGGATTTTAAGTAGCCAGGCAGTGGTGGAGCATGCCTGAAATCCAGAACCGTGGAGGAAAGGGTTGGCAAATAAAACAAATGTTGTTAAACTCCCTTTTAGTGGGCACCGTGATAACACCCTGGCTTTCCAGGAGAATGTGGTACGGCATAGTGCGGACTAATATCTTCCGTTCCTTCTGTGTGGGATAAAAGTGTTGCCCCCTCCCAGATGTGGGGTTTCTTCAGGTGCTCCAGTTTGATCACACATGTCTACACACTCATTAATTGGCCAAAATTGTTTTATATAACAAGAGGACTGAATCACTTGGGTAATTGATGGCACTGCCTCGTTGCCTGGGGATGTTTTATTGGTCTACAGTTCCTCAGCGAATGTAAGATGCAATTTTCATGAATGATGTAATATAAAACAAAACATTACCCAAAAACAACCAGGCCAAAATTACAATACAAGCTAACAACTGCTCACCCAGATGAACTCGTGTCCTTGGTATGTGGACAGCTCATGCCAGTTATTCACAAGGAGCTGGTATGAGGTGATAACAACTCCCTGCGTCCGTTGAACTTTTTGCAGGTTTCTCGTTCGCTCACTTTTGGTGCCATAGAACTCTCGGATCGTGATTCCTGGTGCCCTGTGAGGCAGAAAGTAGAGAGCATGTTTTCTTCATTACTATTTTAACCGAATCACTAAGAAACAAAATTAATTGTTGAAATTATGCAATTACTGTTAAGAGCAGTAACAAAGCGTGCCGGTTATTTAAAAAAAAAGCCTATTCTTAAAAAAAACTCACCACTTATCAAATTCAGAAATCCAAATGCTCATTAGAGTGGTGGGCATGACCAGGAGAACATGGCCAAAAAGTGAAGCATCAAACATGCCCGAAAGAAAAGAAATGACTTGAATCGTCTTGCCAAGCCTAAGAAAAAACAAAAAAAAACACCAGCAAGTGAATACCATCTACCACATTGTATTCATGTCGTACGAAGTGAAATTAATGTTTTTGCATAAATCAAACGTTAAAAACCACCAAATTTGATCAATGCATACGATAGCTTAACCTTCAACGCCAAAAACTCCCTACACTACACCTTGCTTGTATTTATACAAAATGGTCACTTTAGACTTAAAACTTTCGTGACTGCAGGAATTCATATTCTTTGATTCATTCGGTAAATATGGTCACTTTTTTGTTTGCGGGAGGTGTACTGGATGTACACTTACCCCATGTCATCAGCAAGTATACCACCTTTACGCTTATTCTTGAATAAGTTGTAAAGCCAGGCAACACCCTCAAGCTGATGTGAATACAGCTGGTTATGAAGTTCATGGTATAAATTAAATCCTGAGCCAAGGACGTTTATATACTCATCTTCTTCATCATCACTGCTGATAGCAGCTTTCAACACTTCCTGGAATGTAAAGCCATTTCACAGATTTTTTTAACTTTCATCAAACACTGCATTCATGGAAATAACCAAATAACACTATCCATCAATGTGCAGGAAAGTAATATCCTGTCACCAATACTGGCATGTGTAAAATTCTAATTATAGATTCATCTAAATAGTTTAAATATTTCGATTTAAAGCTTTCGTGACTGCAAATAGTTGAGTCAACAACAGTTTGGTATATTTAGGCAACAGCACAAAAGTTAAATAAATAACTCGTAAATGGTTATATTATAGGCAATACCAAAATAATTACAATGGGTGAACACGGTTGCAAATTACATTATATAAAAAAAGACATGGCCTGCTGGATTGCATTTCTGACGTTAAAGATGCATGTAAATGCGGCCACAACCTCCAGCGCCTTTATCTTGAGCTCTAGCTTTTTGCTTGCATAGATCTTGTATGCCTTCCTCAAGTAATGCACGGCGGCATTCAAGTTTTCACTTCGCAGAGCATCCTTGGACCGCATGACATACTGTCAAAAAAACACACACACACAAACGTTGAAAACAAGACACCTAACCTATTAATCAATTGAATGGGCTGCGTGTGCGCGCGTGTGTGGATTTGTCATCCCTGTGCTGCCCCCTGTGGGCAAATAGTTTCCCCCACACCTTTCGGTATTTCACAACGTCTGGGTTGTCCTCTTCTTCTCCCATCTCACGGCCAGACGACATCTGACCCGTGTCCCTTTCCCTTCCATTGCTTCACGTACAATACGCAGGGCACAACACAAGCGAGGAAAGGGCCAGGAATCACAACACGCACAACATCTCAACAACAAACACGTCTAGAACAAGCCCACAAAGTTCTGCCGTTGTTAGCGAGCGCCGACCACAAGGTTATGAGGCACAGCGCAAGCACCGGGTGGGGGGGTGGATGTGATGAAGGAAGCAAGCAACCACGTCTCTATTCTTCTTCTTCCCCCAGTGATGGTGATATTTCCCATCTGTATTATCGCGATGTTTTATTTACACCACGACTCCCCCCCCCCCCCGGTGCAGTGCATTTCGAAGCGCCAAACCCACCCGAGGCTTAGCGATGTAAATTCCCCTATTAACAATGGGTTTGGGGGGGGAAGTCCCATTTACCGTCAAATGCTCACACGCAGCGCCGAGGTATCCCGATTTATCGACCACCGAAGGTGACGATGAGCCGGTTCTTACGGCTGGTGTGTGTGTGTGAAAGAGTCGTGCGCGATCGTTGCCGGTCGAATCGCTCTCTCCTCGTTATAAAGTGTCAACACCGCCCCCTCCTCCTCCCCCCCCACCTCTTCCCTTTCAACTTGTTTTCCATGGGGATTGTTTTTAAAGTTGCGCACAAGTGGCTTCCTCGTATCGGAGGCGACTTCTGAAAGCGCGCGATGAAGCAGCGAACCAACTTTGCTTTGGACGCCGGCCACACGACGGGCAGCGGTCACCCCACTGTTGGACGCTCAAGCAAGTTACCGCCGATTCGCCTCAGCGCCTGCACGCGAAACCGATTTCATCGCTCCATCTCTCCCCTCACACCACACCAAACCCCCTTCCTCCTTCCCCCAGTAGTGGTGGTGGTGGCGACGGCGATGTAACGGAGGCGTCCCCACGTCGTCCTCCTCCTCCTCATCGCCACGCTTCTTATTTCGCACCGCAACGTCGCCGATACCGCGCTCAAACGGAGCTACCGGTACCTTGAGTCGCTCGTCGACATTGCCGGTCAAGGGAATTCTCCCGCGCAAGGTTCGCAACGAAGTCGCCGGACGAGCGAGACGCCGCGCTCTCGCTTCACGAATTCAAACATTCGCACAAAAGGAGCCAATTCGTCACGCCGCCTTTCGCGAGCCCTCCCTCCTCCCGTTGCCCGCTAAATCTCGCGAGAACTTCACCCGTTGCTCTGCGGCTCCCAAGTTATCGCGATACTTGATGGGGGGGAGGAGGGGGTTGGGCGGCGAACATTTGAATTTAATTGGACGACACCGACACCCCCACGTGACGTGGCTCGTTGAGAACTGCACTCGGGGTGGGCGATTCCATTGCGCTTGGAGTCGGTTCCAGTATGGAGTCGTGATGAAAGAATCGATTGTGATTTCGATTCCTTATTTGTAATCCCAACTTCCCGGAAAAAATATATTCTTCCAGACCAGTGGTTCTTAACCTTGTTGGAGGTACCGAACCCCACCAGTTTCATATGCGCATTCACCGAACCCCTCTTTAGTGAAAAATAAAATGTGATTTTTTTCAAATTCAAGACATAGATATGTTTTTTTACTGGTACACAAAATGAGCCGTGCATGAACATTACCTTGTTCAAAGAATAAAACCAACACAATGCATAAACTCACAACAAATTACATACCTGGAAATCAATGTGACTTCTGCTGTTGCCTTTGAGAGATCAGTTCAGATATGCGTGGCTTCACCTTGGCAAGTGCCACTCTCATGTCATTTTCACAGCAAAGCCTGTTCCTTTTCTTCGTTTTTATGTCCAGCATCCTCGAAAAGGATTGCTCACAAAGATATGTTGTAACAAATGGTATAAAAAAATCCAGGGCTTTCTTAGCAATAACTGGATACTTGTTCATTTGTCGACACCAACACGTTGAGAGCGTTGTTGTTCTGAAGAGTTGCTGTTGAACCTGGCTCTGCTGAATTTCAATGATTTCGTCGAGGAATTCATCATTGACATCTGCTGTTTCAACAGCAAACGTGAACGGCTGTCTCACCCATGCTGGATATGACTCTCTTGTAGGGAAATATCCGTCGAGAGACTTTGCAAGCTCATCTAAGTGCGTGGCAATTGTTTGCTTCAGTTCCGTGGATACAGAAATATCTCCGATTCCAGACACATCTTCGATCTTACTTGCACAGTCGTCCAGAAGCGGGAAGTTTGCGAAGTTATTGTTCTCTGTTCGTCGTTTCCATAACGGTAGCTTTTTTTGAAAAGCCTTCAGGTGTTCTTCCGCTTCCATGATATTGACTCCACCACCCTGCATCTGCTGATTGAGATGATTGAGAGCTGCGAATATATCAGCCATGTACGCTAAAATGAGAATGAACTCAGGATTTTTGAAGCAATCTGCATGGCAGTGTTGGTGCTCTTGCAAAAACAGGGCTAATTCCACACGCATGGCAAAAACACGATTCAGCACCTGTCCCCGGGATAACCACCGAATATTAGAATGGAGCAGAAGTACCTCAAATTCAGAGCCCATTTCTTTACACAGTTCACTGAAGATGCGGTGCCTCAGAGCACTTTTTCGCACATAGTTCACACATTCCACCACAGTTTTTAATACTTCTGTCATTTTTGGAGGTAAGGTTTTTGTTGCCAACGCATGCCTGTGCAGAATACAATGCGTCACAATGATGTGTGGTGCATCGGCCTTTACTAGCGCACCAAAACCAGACTTTCTTCCCAGCATGACTGGAGCTCCGTCCGTACAAACTGCAGAAACCATATCCCATGAAAGATTGTTGTCTCTGAAGAAGTCATCCACAAGCTTCTTCACATCGGCTGCCTTCGTTGTTGTTGTAAGAGGCTTACAAAATAAAAACTCTTCTTTTATCATGTCGTCTTTCACATAGCGTACAAAAACAGCAAGCTGGCTTAGATCAGAAACATCTGTGGTTTCGTCGAGTTGAAGGCTGAATTTTGCCGGGCTTGAAATCAGATCCGCGACTACTTGAGCCAAGATGTCTTTACTCATGTCTTCTATTCTGTCACTGACGGTGTCATTTGAAAGGGGAATTTGGGATAATTTACCTTCGGCCGCTGTTCCGAGTATCAGATTCGCCATCTTTAATGCAGCTGGTTTCACAAGTGTTTCACCAATGGTGTGTGGCTTGCCCTGCTTTGCGATCAGGTAAGCAACTTCGTACGATGCTGTCAGGATCGGTTTGTTAACAGGTACAAATCCAAGAGCAGGCAGAGTGGCCCTTTCATCGAATCTGGCTCTCTTCACCCTGAATTCAGCAAGTGTTGTGTTCTTGTATTCCCCATCTCCATGCAGCTTCAAGAAGTGTTCCTTTAGTTTTGCCGGTGCAAGACTAGAGTTGCTCAACTTGGCGTTGCAAATCATGCAGATAGGACGCTCACTCCCATCACGTTCCGTGATACATGAGAATCCATGTTGTACATATTCGTCCGACCACTTTCCTCTTTTGCCCGACATAGTTAGTATGGATAAAATATTAAAGAAATCACACGACGTACGACAACAACAGTCACACGTTGACTACTGAGTACGCACTAAATTCCCCGCAGCGCTGATTGGCCAAGCAGTGTAGCATGATCATCTGCAGCCAGTGATGGCCAAGCGGGCCGTGTGTGTCATCACAAATTTACACAATAATTCAAGTGTGTCCGGACCTCCGTGGCGGGGGCTCTGCCGAACCCCTGAGATCGACTCACCGAACCCCTGGGGTTCGATCGAACCCAGGTTAAGAACCACTGTTCCAGACTATCTATTTTGTTGTAGGATATATCATTATTATTATTGCTCGATCAATACGGCATGGACAATTCAAGAATTAAGTGGTGATGATAACGAACTATGTACAAACAACATGATAAACATTTACTGAAGATTCTGAATTTGTTGTGGTTACCGGAATGTTAAACAAATAATTTAGGATACCTACATGAACAAATACATTGGAAAAAAAATAACAATAAAGTATTACAATAAAAAACTATAAACAATCACAGGTGACACGAACAATTAATAATAATTCACACAAAAACAGTTGCAAACTAATACAAAATCATAATTCTCACAACAAGAACGATCAAACCAATCATTTATCCTTCAACTGCAGGTTGTGGTACAGCGAAGAGAGTCGTGGTGACCTGCCTTGCCTTCAGTTATTGATCCTGTGGGTAATGAGCTGTCCCTCAAGGTTTGGAGGCATCTTCTCGCTCGCCACTGTTGATGACTGGCAGGCCCCCAGGGGTTTCCACGCCAAAATAATCAGATGGGGGTGTGGGATTCTGACACCCTCTCCTGCCTGCAAACCCCTACTTTCTGGACACAATGAGTTGTCATTTTAATAGGCTATGAAATGTATCCAGGTCACCACTCAAATACAGAGGTGTCCGAAAATGAATATAGCAAAAAGAAAGTTGAATAGCTGTACTCCTTCGGGTCTTTCGGTAAAGTCACGTAAATAGAAAAAATAAATAATGAGCCAACACAAGATCCTATGTATTTGTTCATCTTTTTATTTCCAAAATCATGAGCAATGGTATTAACAAAGTGACAAGGGTTTGACTCATCGGAAAAAAATAATCTGCCAAAAGAAGTTCCAGCCCATTGTTGCTTTACACGCGTGCATGTGTGGTCAAGTGTTAAAGGTAAAACGTTAAGGTGCAGCTCTGTAATGTCTTGCTAAACGTCACTGCTAGCAGAAGGGCCTCCATTAAAGGGAGCTCGATAGTCCCCCCCCCCTCCAGCCATCCCCTCAACAGGGAATTTTGGCCTACTTCTCCATACCGACCCGACATCATGGAAGAGATGAACATTGCTACACTTTACCCAGCCACACCAGACGACCTAAGCTACAGGGTGATTTCAACAAACTACAACATCAGCTAGTTGCTCTTAAACTAGTCCTGAATACCTCCCAAACCAAGGTGCTATGCTTCTCACCAGGACTAAAGCAGGAAGTTATTTTTCCCCAATTACATTCCTTAAATAATTATCAAATAGAGCAAGTCAGGATCTATAAGTATCTTGGGGTCATCCTGGATTCAAAACTGAATTTTGAAGATCACATTGATTATATTGGTAAAAAGACAAAAATAAAAATTGGTTTTCTGTATCGACACAAGCACTGCTTCCCCCCAATGTTCCGTTTGGAATTGATAAAAGCTACCATACTACCTCTACTTGACTACTGTGACATCGTGTATAAATCAGCCCCAAGTACTGTACTGAAGAAGCTTGATTCCATCTGTCACTCGGCCTTAAGATTTATATTGAACTGCCCATATAGGACTCACCACTGTGATCTCTACATTGGGTCAAACTTAGCATCTCTTAATGTTCGACGGCTTGTGCACCAGATCTTATTTATTCACGATGTACTTACTAAAAAATCCGCAGACTACCTGCTGGTTCTCCTCTCTGTTTCAAATAACAAATTTGACCTCAGGTCTTCGCTCATTTACCAGCTTCACATTCCCTATTGCCGTACAAATACTGGAGGAAGGGCCTTTGCTATTGATGGCCCCAAGGTCTGGAATGCTATTGCCAATAAACTGCAACTTGAATCGCTACAAATGAGATCTTCTCTCAAAACTGCTCTCGAGGAGTTGTACACCCCTAGCTGCCACTGCTATTCATTGGCGTAAAATAAAATAAAATGTTTTGCTCCGGATGACGCTGCAAAGTATTATCTGTATTTTGATTTAGCGTGCTGATCTTAAAGGTGCATTGAAAAATGTGATACTCCGACTGATGCTTCTGTTGTTGTGGAGTAACTCATGCAGCCAGCTATGGCTCTAGGATTTGGTGTTACATGTTATTTATGTAGTTTATTGTAAAAATTCGGTCACAGTCCCTATGATCACTGTTACGTTGCAATTATGGCTTTATTTTTTGGTGATTTCGAAAACGTTTTTTGGTATGGACATGTTTCTTTTGTTGTAGTACGGAGTTAGACTGATGGCCTTAATCTAAGTTTTCTTGTGGTTGTTGTTGTGGTTGTTTGACTTCCATCCCACTGGGATTTTTTTGCACACAGCGTTGGTGTACGGTGCTTTTTTTCAGGAATATTTAGCTGTTTTTTTCATGGATTTTCTGTTTGCACAGTCACATAGAGACTTTAAGATGTTTTTCTTGTTCGTGTTTTTTTTGTTGTGGTTGCACCCGATTCAAGAGCCGAATTGCTCACAGGGCTATACCAAAATAAATGAACTGAACTGACCTGATTGACTAACTGCTAGGTGGACAAAAGTTGAGGATGTAATCAAGTAGCCCATTGTTTCAACTAGTGATGATAGATTTGAACCTTTGGAATGCAAATCTGTTGGCCTAACCCAGGGGTGGGCACATTTTTTGACTCGCGGGCCACAATGGGTTCTAAAATTTGACAGAGGGGCCGGGCCAGGAACAGATGGATGGTCAAAGTGTGCCATCTAATGGGGGAAATGGGGGCATTACAGGAGAAAGGTAAAAATAATATTTGGATAAGTTCGGCGGACCGGATTAAAAAGCCCAACGGGCCGTACTTTGCCCATGTCTGGCCTAACCGGTACGCAACAGCAGTATTCCCCTAGTCAAAGGTAATTGTAGGGATAAACTTCTGCATTAAACTAAAGTCTAGAAACAAATGGTAATTTAGGTGCCACTGGTTCTCGCCAGACACTCGACAGCCACGTTGTTTGAGATCTTGCATGTTTACATTTTATTTTGATTCTATATACTGTACAACAAGAAGAGCCACAGTAGCAACTTTTGCCATTTTAACATTACAATGCACTTTCAGAAAACCGTTCATTAAAATAGGTATAAACATTGCAGTATTTTATGCCTTTAAAAACATCACAAATCTACCTGCGAGACATTCGATTTTAAAACATGTAAATGCAGCATTGGAAATTTACCGATTTTTTTTGTATGCGAGGCATTTATTCAAGGACTCAAAATAAATAAACACTTTAATAAACCACTTGACAATCCACTTGGAAAAATGAACACGTGAAAAACAATTACATACACAAAAATCTGGTAATTTACAAGAATGTACCGTATATAAATATGAAATGAGACGAACAACTTTACCACAAGAGCATTACCATTTTAAAAAGGACCACAGGAGCCTTAATGAAGCGCTAATTCATCCGAAGCAAGCAGTTTTCTCATGCTTGGCAGCTGTAATCCCAGTTAATTTGCCTTTGCATAGGACGCATTTAAATCACAAATAAAGTACAACCCGTGCGATATGACAATGGCGAGTGACCACAACTGTGCTGGGTGGTGAAAGGGGCCAGGGTGAAGAAAATCGTTGCAAAAGGGAGACACCATCGCTTGTGCGGATGGGGTGGGGGTGAAAAAAAAAACCCCCACAGAAACGAGAAGACAAGTAGACGGAGAAAGAGAGCGAGAGAGAGAGAGACAAAACACAGAGCCGACAACAGTTTATATGGTTGGAGAAAGGCAGCAACAGCACCGCGGGCGACACTGCGCGCAGCCGCTCCCGCAGGGAATTCCATTCGCATGGGTGGCACGCGCGTCTCCACTGCTGCCAGTCGCCTACGGCGCTGTGGGCGCCGTTCCCCAGTCCCCTGCTGACGCCAGCCCACAGCCTGCCGTGTTTTGGCCACTGATCCGTCGCGACGTCCGCCGTGCCAGCAAGCAGGAGGGCGCCCGGTGGCGCTTCGACGTCAAGCGCCCTCCCATGCACTCGCGGAGACCGCCGACGAGGCTCGCATCGAGACCCCAAAGCCAAGTCTTTGTACGTAAACATGCCACCACATCTCTGTGAAGCGAAGCGAAACGCACGCAACCTAATGCACATCCGAGCAATTGACCTCACCTAAAGCACACAAATAAAGTCATGCACATCGAAAAAGGATGCAAATTACTACAATCATACACAAGCATCGCGCACTTTCAGGTCCGCTTCTGCGGCCGTCTGGAACGCTCTTCCTTATCGATAATAGGAAGCAACTGGAGCTATGCACGTTTAACTATATTGAAAGCTAATTTCTTTATAACTTATTTTTGTGTTTATTTGGTTGTCTTTTCCCCCCGCACTTTCGATTAGCACGATTGGTTACGTACGGTGCAAAAGAAGTTCAACATACATGCACAAACAAAATACACAAATAGATGGTAAACCCGGAACTCAATTTCAAACAACAATGTTGCAAATTGGAGTGTTGTTGGAGGATATCCAAAACTGCCAAGTGACAAAGTAAACCGTCATTCAGCACTCTCATTCTACAACAAAAACACTAATGCCAAACCAAACTGGAATTCGAGACGGACAATTAATTCAGGCGCAAACAACGACAAAACACACTTTACAAAAATACTATTTTACATTGTTTTTAGCCAAAACCCATAAATTACTCAAAAAAGTATCATAAAAAATCACAGAATTCTTATTCTGTGAAAGCTTCAAATCAAGATATAATTATTATCCTTATTGAAAACAAAACAAACAATATCAGAAATTCAAATCACAACTACTATAACCCGAGGAAAAATTTCCCAATCCGCTGCTAAACTCGCTGAGTGACACTTCAGCATTTTGCTCCAGTATCATATACGAAGCACAGTAAACAACATCAATCAGGATAAACCCACAAATCCCAACACCTGCTCAACCTTCCTTACACGACACTCACCCCAGCAAAAGCACACTTGATGAATCTTTCATTACCCACCTGCTAAGATTCCAAGCACATTTAAAGCATCATACTACTGCTATAAAAAAAAAACTGCATTTGACATCAATGACCCAAATAGCTACAAACTTGTAATCTCATTTACCCTCCATTTCAAATATCCTGGAGAAATTGTTTTCTCACATCTTTCCCCATCACATCAATAGGAACAACCTTCTACATTGAAACGACGGTTGTTTCACACGAACTTTTGTACAGAGAACAGCCATGATGCGTGAAACGAAGCACTTCAAAATATGGATAATGCCGCACCCACTGCTATCATCCTCCGTCACCAGATAACGGCAGATTGGCACCGTACTCAAGGACTTTTACATCACAGAGTTCTCAGAGGGTTGACAAATTACGTATAAACAACTTCACACCTCTATACTCACATTTAACAACCACACATCACCCCATTTTTTACATTTCCTCCAGAGATCCTCAGGGGCTCTACCACATGACCACTGTCTATTAACTTTTTGATGAAACCACTGCACACAAATAACTGCCCTTGGATTGCAACAATCACCTCTATGCACACGACAAACCTCCCTATCACACCAGGATCCACGGATTAGTCATACAATAACCTCAGCTCTAAATGCTATCAAAACATGGCTTGCAAATAAATTTGTAAAACTAAAAGCGTGCGACAAAAACTTAGACTCCTCACAAACAACCGCCCAACAACAGAAGGGAGCAAGTTAAACGTCTCTACTTTAGCACACCTCTTGTCGATACAACCAACCACCGCAGTAAAAAAAAAAGCCTTGGCATTACACTCGACTAGGAGTTCCCAAACTCAATTTCTCGCGATCCAGCACACGACGTATTTCCGCGTTTACCAATGTACCCCCGCGCCCCCATTCAAAACACAAATTCATGCTGTTCCACGCTTGCACGCCCGACGATAGTTTTTTTTTACAAGTATTTCACGCCGTCTACGTTAAAAACGGATTCCAATGAAGATCGAGAGATCTCAGCGTGTGCGTGTTGTCCACGTGCTCCACGTGACACGGACAGCGTCAATGGCTGATCGCATCACAATGGGAAGTGTTTAACTTAGAACCACGTCTTTTGTGTGGGAACGGTGGTGATTGTGGGCGATTATTTTAAGTAACTTAAGAATCTTTTACGTGCTCACATTTTTTTCCGCCCTTCAGGATTTTTATATTTATTTTAAAATATATATATTTTTGTGCCGGTTTTTGTTGTTGTTGCTGCTGCTGCTGCGTTCAATGGAACGTCGTCTTGGGTAGCACAGATCTTTGCCAGGAAGGCACCACAAAGTAAATATAGAAATACATCAATTCGGCGTGAAACTGGCAGCAACAAAGATACGTTGAGCTCAATGTATTTTAGCGTCGTGATTGGTCTCTATCGCAACAAGTAACCCAAGCAATAAAACTACTGCCGCAGGTGCAGGTTGTAGACCGCGTGTTGTCCAACTGTTTTTGATTTGTGCTACGGGAATCTGTTCAGTTCCACTCCCAGCACGTGAAGCAAACGTCGGACCTCATGGCGAACAACACGCAGCACAACCCGAAAACGCAGAGCTAACCCAAGCATAAGTTTTAGCAGCGATCCATTTTTAGAACTGCCTTCCTTCTGCCATTCCTTCTGCCCCTTGTACGCAACCTATTTAAGCGTTTTGGTTGAACCGTCGGTAAAGAAATACTGTTTGACATTTTTTCAAATACATCTGCATGCAAAGACACTTCTCCGGCATTAACAGCACCGTATTGGCCTCTTCCGCTCAAGCCCTTAATAATCGACGGCTCGAACTTTAAATGTTTCCCGATGCCCCTCTTCCTGCCAAGATGTTTCTTCTGCTGGCCTCTGCGTTTGCCGCCTCCTCGCCGCTTAGACCCGGTGTACTGCCGAAGGGTAGAATTCACCCGCACCTCATTTGTTTCCCAATGAACAAAGTTTTCATCACGGTTGCCAAAACCTCTCATGGATTTTCTGCCATGCTTTTGGTTATTTTTCCCGTGCCTCTGCTTGTTCTTGCGTGCGCCGCCTTTAATCGTGACACTGGGCTGAAGAATCTCTGGCTCCGTGGTTTTGGGAGGTGAACTCGTGCCGGTCCTAGCGGGCAACTGGTGGTTATGTTCGGTCGTGGTTGTAACCTCCAGTGGCTGGGCACTCATTGGCGCTGTGTCACCATCCGTGGGGTCAACGTTGTTCTCAACCTCACCGCTGACCTCAATTCCTTCATAGTCAAAATGTTTCTGATTTTGCACGTATGCCACAGGTAGCTCCTCATACTTCAAGCACCTAGAGAAAGAAATCAGTTATATCAGCAATGCTATGTCTGAAGTCTTTCACTACTCAATAATAGGTGATTTCACACATGCTGGCCATGGTCTTGCTCCAAAGTGCCTGTTTGTGTGTCGTGTATATTGTACATTTGAATAAAATGAGTCATTAAAATGTCAATTGTATTTCTTAATCACTGTAATACATATAAGATTATCAATTTGACATCTGGGTAGTAACAAATCATTACTTAACAATATTGGGTTAAGTGTTTGGCACAACAGCACTGAACCAAGCGATCGAGGTTCAAAATCTCGGCCGCGACGAACATCATGACCAGTGATATTCTGAACCGGTCACGTGGACGCCCTTCCACCAACCCGCACTGACCAGCATGGTGAAGTATGGTTAAACAACCCCCATGACTGGCACGGCATGCAAAAGCCTTCAAAAAAAGTGCATCGACAAAGGGCTGCAAATGACCATTATTATATTTAGTGCCATTGTGTAAAAAACACCAAGAAGTGAATACTGTAAATAAACAAAAATTTAACTGGCTATGATGGACACCAAATGTTTACCATTGAGATGTTCATTTCTACCGACAGGGGAATCAACAGATACCAAAACACATGCAATTTTAATATCTCGCATCAAAGTGGTCGGGTAGCGGCAAAACAACTTACTTCCCCCACCACATTCTCTCTGTGCACCTCTGCTCGTACTGAAAGGTGAAACACGGCATGCCTATGATGTTGAAGTAAGCCTGGCCCACGTTCCTGGATGCTGTGTTGTTGCAGTCGCGGAGACATCGTTTAAAACTGCCATCACACGAAAAGAATCAATGAAAAATGGAAAAAAAGTGCATTCGCCTTGTTTGAGAACACAGGTCTCTACAACGCAGCTTGACATCTCGCATCGGGAAATTTGCAAGTTGGGTAAGTTTCATTACATGAAAGAAACGTATGAGAAAAGTCTTATCCACAGTACGTTGTGATGTGTGCACGCCGAAAATGAATGTGTGGCCGGGATTACAGTTGTAGTCCGTACAGAAATTCAGTTGCACGATTGTAACATGTAAGTACTATCGTTTATTTATTTACAGCCGTTGTCATCCCACTGCTGGATGAAGGCCCCTCACATGCCATGTCGGTCATGGGGGTTGCTGACATATCCTTCACCACTCCCGATCAGTGCACGTTGGCGAACGGTCTACATTTACTACGGACGCACAATTAGTTAAGAAACTTCATAAGGACTGCATTTACCGGTTAGGGATAACGAATTTGCATTTACATGGCGCTGCTTAAATGGCTCGGCAGCTCAAAGCATCTTGCATCACACCACCTCTCAGCCATTCCAAATGCTCCTGCTGTATTCTAGCCGAGGGAACCCCCAGTGGCAGCTGTCCCTATGCTGCACGCAAGGTGTACACAGCAACCCCCTGCAGGTGGGCATTAGTCTGCCAGTGGGGGGGGGGGGGGGATGTTGTGATTTATCCCCATTTGTAAGTCATTTGCAAGTCCTCTTACACGTGCTCAATTACATTCGGAGCAGTGAAAAGCAGAGAAATCCCATCTTTGACCATTAAGCGTTTCTCTGTTGAATGGTCATAATTCATAATAAAGGTTTTTTGGTTAGATCGCGTTATTTATAAATGTGTCGTAACCCTCCACCACCCGACACGGCCAAACAGTAAAAAATGTGTCACGTTTACAAAGGACAAATAGTTCACTACTTTAGCCCACCGGTGTGTTGAAGAGTGAATCAACATCATTTACAATTTGAGTACGACGTTTCGCTGGTAATTACATCCAGCTTCATCGGGTAATTTCCCAGAATGGTGAGGCTCTTCACTTGCTCCCGGTCTTAAACAGAGCAGCAGCAGGGTGACGTCATCATTTAATTCATTCAGGTGCAGTGATTTGAGGCGGAGAGGGGGAGGGTATTGTAATTTTATAATAGATTGGTAGTAATTGAAATTGTTATTCATTGGTATGTTTCCCTTATAAGGAATTGTAGTTGTATTATATATTTTATTTAATAATTGTCCGTGCGATGACTTGCACAATGGTTGAATTTTCAACATTGATTTGCAGTCACGTAATTACTCTGCGTTTACAATTGTTCGGATGCGTAAGCATCGTTTGTTACAACAATTTAAAAAAAAAATGGGTAGTTAAAAAACAACTGTGTGTCCAATGTGTGCATTCGTTGATCTGTTGCAATGCTGGAAAACAAAAAAAACATCATACATATGGTGTTGTTGTTTGTTTACAATAACAGCACGGGGCCAAAGCAAACCAAGCAAAAGATTAGGGGCCCAGAATGGGTCAAGGGGCACGGAGTTATTAAATATTATGGGTGCATCAAATATGAGCTCAAAACGCAAATCCTGAACAAGATCAGGCGAATAAACATACAAGCCAATGGATATCTCTCATATCTAGCTGGTCTGCGTCTCTCCAATCTCGTCTCACGACATCTCTACACTTATCTTATCCTCACTACAATTACCGACTATAATCACCCAGGAATGTCTGTCCGTCCCGCGCGTGACGTCGCTCCACACGAGGCCCACCCCCGCGCGTGACGTCACTCCACATGAGGCCCACCCACCTCATGAATATTCATGAGTGAGTGGATTTTTACACTAACGCAGAGGAAGGTCGAGCTGAATTGAATAATTTATTACGCAAAGTCACTTCAAATATGACGTTGCTTTACAGAAAGTGACGGTAAAAAATAAATCTACGCAGCACAGTGCTACATCCGTGCGTGACGTCACTTCAAAAGAGGGCCCCCCCCCCTTCATTAATATTCATGTACGCGTGGAAATTTCCACGAACGCACAAGAAGGTCGCGCACTCCACATGCCGCACCCCTCCCCTCATTAATAATCATGAGCGGGTGACGTCACTTCACATGCCGCACCCCTCCACAATAACCATGAGGGGTGACGTCACTCCACATGCCGCACCCCTCTCCTCATTAATAATCATGAGCGGGTAACGTCACTCCATGCCGCACCCCTCCCCAATAACCATGAGGGGTGACGTCACTCCACATGGCACACCTCTCCCCTCATTAATAATCATGAGCGGGCAACGTCACTCCATGCTGCACCCCTCCCCAATAACCATGAGGGGTGACGTCACTCCACATGCCGCACCCCTCCACAATAACCATGAGGGGTGACGTCACTCCACATGCCGCACCCCTCCACAATAACCATGAGGGGTGACGTCACTCCACATGCCGCACTCCTCCCCAATAACCATGAGGGGTGACGTCACTCCACATGGGGAAACCCCCCCCCCCCCCCTCATTAATAATCATGAGCTGAACAATTATTTTTCTATTGAATATTTCAGATTTACTGCAAAATAAACACCCGTCCTTGGACGGGCAAAAAAGCTAGTTTATATAATATCCTTTGTCTATATCACCTTCTGTCAGCCCAGTAGGCTTCTGTACATTTAAAAGGGGGGGGGGGGCGGGCAAGGTGGGTGGGGGGACGGGCAGGGTGGGTGGGGGGGGCATGCAAAAAATAATTTCTGCAGCAGTATCAGCACCACGGGTCTTGGGCTACCTGGTGTCGCAGTCGCAGTGCAGGATGGTGTGCCAGCGGTAGTTGCGATAGCTGTACTTGTACTCAAAGGCGCCTATCAGGTGCGGGCAGTGGTCATGATCACGGCAGCAGCGGTCGGTATCGGCAAGTTCACCTGGAGGGCAAGGCAAAGATAAAGATTCTCCCCCACCCCCCTCCCTCCTCCTCCGTGTAGCCTGTAACAGACTGTTGGGGCAAGTGGTGCTGTTCGCGTGGAGCACCTATGAAGGTCGGGCACTTTGGCACACGAGAGGGTGGTGGGTGGCCAGCACCACGCCCGGCCGCCTTTGTCTCCCTAGTGACGATATTTACACACCGCACCAGGTGCTCATTTGAGGCTGAGTCGACCTAATGGAGGCCCCATGACCGATTCAGATCATCGTCGCTGGTGTTGGTCGATAAAATAAAATGTTGTAAATACCAATTGAATGTAACGTAAATCGAATTCGATGCTTCATTTTTTTATGTTACGTTACAGCGAAACTACGTTTGCCATACGAGGGATGACTACACACTTGCAGCTCAACTAACAGTACAGAAGTAATGATGTAGGAAATTAATCCGAATAATAATAACAGTAATACTTAGATTTTATGGTTGATAATTTTCTGCCTGTTAATACAATAATAAACTGCACCCCCCCCCCCCCCCCCCCACGTGGTCGTCATTTGACCATACTTCACCACACTGGGTTGGAAAAGGCAGGATTAGTTCAATGATGTTAGCCTCGACAGGGCATCAAAACGTTGGCCTCCTTGGCTCACAGCAAAGTGCACTAATCACTGTGCCATCACTAATTCTTAGTTTATGTTTTTGTTGTTGAACTTCCTCTTGCCTTGCGCACTACTTTCCACGTGTCAACAAAGCTCACAGTTTGCCAGCTCATAAAGATACCGTGAAACTTTTGCCTACTTAGATCGCTGGCGATACGGTCGTTCGCAAGCGCCTGGCAAAGTTAAAGCACGCGCCTTCAAACGGCACGGGGGCGAATGTATTGCGGGGTGACCACCTTTGTCCTCCGATCTTATAAAAACTTAGCAGCGTCGGGTTACTGTCGGCCGTAGCAAAAAATGCGTGGAGAGTTCGATGCCATGGGCGGTGCCGTGTGGATGCTAGAGTGGGCCGTGCATCAGCACATGTCCCGCTAACCAACCCAAGTTCACTCTGCTTGGGGAGGTGTCACTTTTATTATGGCGGGGCCAACATATCAGCTGTCATGCCACCAGCACCACCCCGCATCCCAAACGGACCCGGGTCCAGACGAGTAACAACAAGATAGCTGACACTAAGCGCTGGGATTAAAAAAGGGAAATATTTTAAAACATGGACAGACAAAGAATTACACGTGCGCGTGGAGCAGTGCCTTTTCGGGATGAGGCAGACACACAAAAGGAACACGTGGATGGGAAATCCTGACCACTCTTCGTCAACATTAATTGATCATCTGATGCATTTCATTGGCGATAGCGACAAAGGACGGCCAGGTGGACAAAGCGAATGCACTCCCCGCTTTCGACCTTTGTTAGAAAACGTTAACGAGTGAACTTGGGCCAGAACACGTCGCTGGTAGGGTCGATGACCCGGCGGTGGAGACTTACACGCAAGTGGGGTCCAAACATGACCGAGTTGTACGTGCGCCGTGGAGATAGAACGATGCAAAAATAATTTCGTGTGGAGGCGCTAAATCGCTTGTCCTGTACGTATGTTGAATTTCTTTCGCACCGTACGTAGCCAACAAGGCCGCGAGAAAAGGCGACGGGGCCAAGCGAGAGTTTTACCCGGCGGTGGATAGATCATGGCTGATGATCATATTGCATAGTCAACATTTTTTTTAAGTTGAAGAGAGTTGATTTTCATCTGAATAATAGGTCGACAAAAAAGGGCTACGGCTGAGTAAAAAAAAAAGATTTAATAAAGAATGTGATTACTGCTAAATTTAGATTTTCGGCCATGGCTGACATCACACGGATCGGTATGGTGAAGTATGGTCTAAATAACCCGCGTGACTGACACGGCGTGGGGAAGCCTTCATCCAGCAGTGGATTGGCAAAAGGTTGTACACTAACATGTTATAATTGTAGTTTTACTGCCATGCACCTAGCTTCATTGCACGGTGCGCACATGTGCATCCGAATGGAGTCAGGAGAGAGTGGCATCTCTTAATCCTGCAGTGACCTTAATCCAATTATATGCCACTGTTAAATAACGTTAGAAGTGGCCTAAGATAGCGAGTTGATGATCGAATTTTACATTTATATATTTACGGATGGAGATGATGTTATACGTCCAATGATGTTGATTGGTGGCGTTATGAATAGCGATTGGTGACCGATTAACGATGCTTCACAATTATGACGATCACAATGATTGCTTGACAACTGAACATCGATAACAGATGGCGATGACACTGATGTGTAGATATACTCATCGATTACAGGCTTTATAAACCAATGACACATTGATCTGTTGCTGTACATAAACCGATTAGTTTACGAATGGATTGATGGTGGATGAAGTTGTTTATAGAAGAGAGATTATTTTATTTACGGACTCATCATGGATGTATATCCATATGTCCTATGGACATAGGACATATGGATGGACATAGGACATATGGATGTCCTATGGACATAGGACATATGGATGTCCTATGGACATATGGATTGCTCTGTATATGTATTATGTAGATGATGATGATATAAACCAATGACACATTGATCTGTTGCTGTACATAAACCGATTAGTTTACGAATGGATTGATGGTGGATGAAGTTGTTTATAGAAGAGAGATTATTTTATTTACGGACTCATCATGGATGTATATCCATATGTCCTATGGACATAGGACATATGGATGGACATAGGACATATGGATGTCCTATGGACATAGGACATATGGATGTCCTATGGACATATGGATTGCTCTGTATATGTATTATGTAGATGATGATGGTAATGAAGAGAACGCTCACTCACCCAGGTCGTCGTAACTGTTGGCGTTATTGCCCGCACCGCACCACATGGTGCCGGGAAAGATGAACCCCCTCCTGACCCTGCGTAGGGTCGCGTCCGCTCCGGGCTCCCCATCAGAGCCGCCGCCGCCGCCGCTCATCAGACTCCCGGCTGAACCCGACGCCTCAAGGAATCTCCACGATGGGGCCGCGAAAAAATTTGAATAATTGGCGCTCCCGTTTTGAGCGTGAGGTCGGACGGGGGAGTCCAATTTGTCGTCGGCGGCGGCACTTTTGCCGAACGCATTTTCGAGCAAAAGTGTTGCAGAAGTGCCCGTGATGATGCCGGCACTGCTAACAACCATCAGCAGCAGCAACAGTTGCTGCTGAGTCATCATCATCAGCCGCAGCAGCAGCAGCCGCAGCAGCCTTGTCTACTGCTGATACTGCGAGCGAAACAAGGTCGCGATGGAAGGTGGTGGCGATTGTTTTGTTCACGAGGAGGCGGAGCAAAGGTTCGCGGGCGACGCGTCTGCCTTGGGCTGCGAAGGAGTTCTGCGTATTTATAGCCGTGACGGCTCCTCCAGCGCCCGCTAGCCGGAGCTCCTGGATGTGTCAAACGGGCACGGCGTGGGGGGAGGGCGGGAGGGGAGGGAGACGAGGGAAGAACACGAGGAGGAAGGACACGGGGGGGAGAGGAGGGGGAGACACTCAAAGAATGTTAGGAGTTGACCCAACACGTTTCGTGCTGTTGGCTTGTCAACGTAAACACCGCAATGGATCGCATCGCGACGCACCTTGACGGGGAAAGTGCCTCCGTCGAATCATCCCGCGAGACGCGGACGTCCGCACGAAGCGCGCGGGGCGGCGTGGGGCTCTCGGCTCGTTACGCCCTCCCGATCAGCTCGCTCAAGTTTTTAACTTTTCCCTCCCCCCCCAACCCGGTTCGCGCGCCTGGATCAGAGGCGCGCGACATTGTTTCGGCGAGTCGTGATGCCCTTCGCGCGGCGAATCCCCCGGGGGGGGGGGGGGGTCCACGTCTCTCTGTGAGGACGGCTGTCTGTTTCGCGAGCCACGGCATTGTTCATTAAGCGCCGTCTCATACAAGACGGCGACGACGAGTGGATCGTTGTTGAAGGGAATATACACACTCGATTTACTTTCCTTACGTGGAAATATTTTACAATGCTATATCTTATGTGTGTACCGCGTTTTTTTTTTAAACGAGTGCCACTCTGCAAGCAGTCGAACGTTAACACGACATGGCGATTTGAGTGTTTGTTTATTTTTGCAACCTTGATCATTTTTGTTTGAATTGGCCATAGTGCAGACCTGCAATAAACAAAGAAATAAAAACCTGCCTCTGTTATATCTCCGCGCAGGAACCAAACGGCAGACGGTGATAGAGCCGAGACGTTCTGGAGGAGTTGTGGGTCCTGTACGTGGTTCAAACGTGGACCACGAGCAAACAAAAAAAACACATTCCTCGGGATTCTGGCAAAGTCTCAAGCCACCGTTGCGTGATTTATCTTCACCTGCGGGCGGATGTCGTGCACGGCCAGGAGGATCGTGTTGCGGTCATGGGCCACACGGACCCGATACGTACCGTTGATGGAATATTTCGCAATCCAATGTACAGGGTGCTTCAAATTTTTTTTTTTTACATTTATGAGAATTTGCAACAACGAGAAATGTGCCTCCGGGCTCTCGAGATCATCTCGAGAAAATTCCAGGCACGCGTTGACAATGATGTCGAATAAGTGGAGACTCTTCGACTTTTTTAAGCTATTAACATTACATTTGTTATCATGTTACAGTGTCGTATTATCCGTTCTTTTTGCTTTAAAAACTATAGTCCCATGTAAGTGTTCGCATTTTTTAAGCACCCTGTATATATAACGCATTTTTAATATTCGTCTCCTACAGGGGTATCAGAGCTTAGGGAGACGCCAGAGGGGGGGGGGGGGGTGGAGGAGTTGTGTAGGTTATTGAAACGGTTTATTGAAACATGAGGTTTAGACAGGTTTCCGTTGTACTGTAATTATGTCGTCTGTGTTGTGCACCTGACATCGTTTTGTTAATTAAATACTTTTGGGGAAGACAACAAGAAATGCACCTCGCGTAGAAAAAAATAAATAGTAGTAATCGTCGACACACCTGCAGAAAAAAAGAATTAGAACCATATGATCCGAATTGTAAGACGCATCCCGCCCAAACTTGTGCCTGGTGTAAAAAAATATAGACAAATCTGGTCACAAAGATCCCCCGTCTAGCCTTAACAGACTGTTGGGGCAAGTGGTGTTAGCGAGCAGCATTGATGAAGGCCGGCATGGCACACGAGGGGGTTGGGTGGCCAGCACCATGCCCGACCGCCTTTGTCTCCCCAGTGGCGATGTTTACACACCGCACCAGGTACTCATTTGAGGCCGAGTCGACCAAGGGGAGGCCCACGACCGGTCCAAATAATAGTAACTGGTGTTGGTCGCGAGCGGGAATCGAACTCGCGAGCGCAGCGCGCTAACCGTTACACCACCGCTCCACACACGCGCGCACGCACGCGCGCGTACTGATTACGAGACATCGCCCCGTAGCATCTCCTGTATTACAATACAGGGCAGGAGGGAGGTGCAATACATCAAAGCAGAGAATAGGTCACCGGTAATCACGGCCGTTATTTTACCCCACGAGACCATCGCTGCGTCTCCAGACGTATCTCCAGGAGGGGGTCGGTGTTGTGCCCAATTTCATGAATTATTGTTTTCCTTCGTGCAACGATGTAACGCTCAAAGTTCCACACAAATAGATTCAAAAACTGGTGCGCGTGTGCTCATATGTCTACATTCATTATATGCATTGTCACTGAGTAGACGTATTTGTAAATGAATGCCAATATATTGCATCTCACAATTACATATATATATCACTGTCCTGCATGACATGTAAATGTTACATTAAAGTTGTATTTTTTCTATTCTGCGTTAGCATTAACGGTGGAACACAAGCACACGTTACCAAAAAAACAAAAACCCTTAGCACATACGTCAATAACACCGCTGTAAAAAAAATTGTTAATAGGGCGATGTTTCTGGCAATGGTGCTTCTGCATAGCATTGTGTTTATTATATCAGTAGTTTCTCAGTTGCTAAAAAAAACCAACGTCGTGATGTTCACCCCCTGTCCCCAATTAACCAAAGCAATACAGCCATGGCTCACAACGACTCGGGCTCCATGAATGTGTGATGAGATTATTCATAATGAGATGAAGACGCGATAAATAAACAAGTGCTGATATTTAATTAGGATGAGAGAGCTGGGAAAGTGGTGGAGGATGAGTGAGGGGGGGGGGTAGAGATGAAAATTAGTACCGGAGACACAAAGGAGGGATGGCTGTTGGGGCTGGGGCGAGTTGGCGCGAAACGATTCCACAGGGGAAAGTTTCTTCCCGAATAAACCGAGCGTGATGAGAGCAGGCGAAGGGGTTGGGCTACTTTGGCTCGGGATGACACCGTACTATGAAACGGGTATTAATATGCTAATAAGGACTCGCATGAACAAAAGCTTGGCATACAATACACGACTTAGCTGACTTTTCCCAGCTTAGACATGGGCTGTGAAAACACATAATGAACCAGACAGAATTCACTGCATCGATTCTACTTGCCAACAAGGTGATACATTAATTGTCAATAAGGTGATGCGAGTTCACGATGATAACGATGATGAATATTATCGAGGAAGGATATTATAGATGATGATTATGTATTTGGTATATATATTTTATAGATGATTGTGCTGATTAATGGTAATAATGATTGATTTAATAAGGTAGCTGAATAATGTTAATGATGGTGATAATCATCATTGTTACTAGTAGTTCGGATAACGAATAACGAATAATGGCTGTATATTGTATTGTATGTTATGATGATTGTGGCGAACTCATTACACCCGTGCGTGTGTGGTGAGAATGTGGGCTGCGCTACAAACCCGGCGACCCGAGTTCGATTCCCGCTCACGGCCAACACCAGCGACGAATATCTGAACCGGTCCTGTGCCTCCCCCTAAGGTCGACTCGGCCTCAAATGCGTACCGAGTGCGGTGTAAAAACATCGCCACTCGGGAGACAAAGGCGGCCGGGCGTGGTGTTGGTCACCTACTCCCACGCGCGCCGTGTCGGCCTTCATAGGTGCTCGCTTTGTCCGTCAAAGGCTATTCGGGGGATCTTTGTCTTTGTAGTGAGAATGGTTAGTGTACATTTTGAGAATGTTATGAGATCGAAATAAATCACGCTCGCGTGGAGTGGGGACGACGTTCACGCGCCCCTCTCGACCAATGCACCTCCGCGCTGCTGAATAATTATAATGTGCGGTCACGGCAGAAGGCATCGTGTTTCAGAATGAAACAAAGAAACTTATATATTTTTTTACATCAGCCCCCGAAAAACATAGAGTTCAATGTCGTCACGTGCGCTCACTTTATACAGTTTTCCATCCTGCTAAGATAGTCTGCGCGAGTCGTTGAGAAGTTTACATTGTTAGTACATACGGACAGCTACGCTTGTAGCTGTTTAAACTGCAATGATTCACGGGTGAAATGTGCATTGTTTTTGTTGATAATGTGGTGACGTAAAACAATGTTCACGCAACACAAATTCCTGTACAATTTTTTTTTAGTTGTTGAATCTCGTCCGTAGAGCGGTGGCGCCATGCTTAGCGCACTCGATTTCCGGCCGTGGATAACAAAGGTCGACGGCGAACGATAATTATCTGAACCGGTCCTGCATGGCTCCTCCATCCACCCCACCAGCGAGGTGAAGTATGGTCTAAACGACCCTTATTGGACGGCTCGACCTCGGGGAGGCATTTATCCAGAGGTGGATTGGCAAAGGTGCTGTGAGCGATCATTCTTATTACGACGCGCTACAATAAACACGGACAACTGCAAGAATCCCAAACGACGTTATGAAGCTGGATGAATAGGCATGCGAATTAAAACGATCGCTAGGGACATGCGTGTATTCATTAATTTACGCGCCCGTGCGTAATTCACGTTGTGGGGGGGGGGGGGGAATGGGCACGTGTTCTTACACGACACACGGTCCCTTGCTGAGTGGAAGTGTGTACTGTATGTTAAACACATTTGTGATTTTGGTGGCGGTGGATACACACACAAAAATAACAAAAATCGCATACGGATATACGCTTATAACACTGCCCTAAAATTGAGACGTTAACGTATTAATCTACGTGTCGGACAATGGCCCTTTTTCATAGCACAACTGTGCAGACATCTAGAGTATACGCAGCGCGGAAAAAAACAACAACCGGCACGCACATCTCTGCGCGCCACGTCGAAGGGCCCTTGCCCGAAACGTCGCCTACGCTTTACTATTTTCCTTTCGCACGCAGCGTTATTCACGCTTGTGTGTCGAGTTGTTGTTGGTATACACACGCTCGCCAAAGGGCTACCCCGTGTTGCGCGTGTCCTCGTGGACGAAGGTGGGGGGGGGGGCGCCTTCGTGTTTATTCGATTTTATCGACGGCGGCGCTGTTCGCCACGCGATTGCGAAACGCGTCGCGCGTGGTAGATGGCCCCGGCCGAGCGGCTGCGTGGCGTGGACAAGAGCGACACGAGAGCCGTCGCGCCCCACGGGAGCTCGCCGCCCAAATTGGGGAGAAAAAATGGGGGGTGGGGGGGGGGGAATCGGTAATTTGCTGCGCGGGATTTAACGCGTAACAAAATAGAAAACCGGGCCGAGAGGCAATGCGATAATTCGCTTTGCTCCCTCTGGCCGAGCCCATAAATAAACCCCCCACGACTCCCAACGGTGCGCCCTACGCCTTACGCAAAGACGCTGACGCTTAACTCCCGCGTGACTACGGAGCACACATGAAACACGCGTAACGAGGGTTTGACGCGTCTTCGTCTAGCCCCCTGGACCGGTGGGGCAAGGCCGCCTCCATCACTGATATCTCGAGCTCACTGAGATAAATCTCTCTCTCTCTCACTCCACGTGTCTCTTTCTCTCTCTCTCTGTGGGTTGTTGTCGCTTCGAATTGAGACAGCTTCCTTCCCGTTCCAGTGTTTGATGTTTGACGTCCAACCGGATCGCGCGGATGTCTCCCCGTTGTGGCAAGGTTTCTCAAACCACCACCAGGCCACGTTTACCAACATTTACTCCTCCCATTCGCGTACAAATTAACTCGCTCCACGCCGCACGCGCCCGATGATTGTTAAACACGCCCCCCGTGACGCGATTAGCAATTCACGGTGTCTGCGTCACGCGAAAACGCGTGCGCAACACGCAACACGCGCGCGCACTGAGAGCTCAATCTTAATTTAAAATCAGCTCTATTCACTGCCGGATGAAGGCCTCACCACCCCCCCCCCCACTCCCTCCCCTGACCCTGCAATGTAATTGTATGTATGTTGTACGTAACCAACCCTAATACAGTTTTTTTGTGTGTTAGATCGCGTAAATATGTTCGCTAAACCCGCCACCACCCAACACAGCCAATTAGTAAGGTTTGTCACGTAAACCGAACATGTCGCCTGGTTACGCTAGTTGTAATTGCTAGCGAAACGTCCTACTCAGACTGTAAATGTTGTGGTTTTGCTCTCCAACACAGCGGTTAGTGCTGTACTGGTGTAGAGGAGTATTGTGAGCAACCATAAGGGGGCGAACAGAGGGAGGTGCGAAGCGGATTGTTAGTCAAAGAGGACTTCACGTCACAGGGGGGACCCCCGTGACGAAAGCGGGGTCGTTGTGGGGAGCCAGGGCAAGGATCGGCTGGAAGGTTCCTCTCCCTCCTCGTCGCCGGATGGTGTTGGATGAACCCCCCGCTCCGGGCAGACGAGTGGGAGAGCCAAGGGAATAGCCGAGAGTAGGGTCCCGAGCATTCAATAAGGATCGGCTGAGAGAGGGTTTCTCTCTCTCTCTCATCGCCGGACGGTGCTAGATGAGCCCCCGTTCCGGGCAGACGAGTGGGAGAGAGCCCTCAAGGATATCCGAAGGCAGGGCCAGACATTGTTCAGTGTCCGGAGTAAAGGTCCCAGATCGAGAGCGTCTACCTCTGGTGCGAGTTAGAGTGCAGTGTGCAACAGTGGTTTAATAAACGGCAACAGCCCTTGTAGTATTCCTCGTGTCCGCGTGGTTCTACTGCACAACACCAGTAACGAATTGGCATGTTCCTGTTTACGTGACAAAACTTACTCGTTGGCTGTGTCGGGTGGTGGTGGGTTTAACAACACATTTTTATATTTACGCGATTTAACCCAAAAGAAAACCTGTATTATCGATGATATTGGTCACGAAAGCGTACTGCGTGTTACTCACCAAGCGTGCTAATCGGAGATGCGGGGGGGGGAAGGACAAGAAATGAGTTTTCAACCGAGGTGATTTCAAAAGTGCATAGTTCCAGCGGCGTCCTAATATCAGAAGGAAGAGCGTTGGCAAGACGGCCGCGGAAGCGCTTCTGAAAGCGGTGGCCACCGTCTTTGTTCGATGGCTTTGCCCAAAAGCCGCCTCTGCTGCTGCTGCTGCTGCGAGAATGAAACCGGAGTTCGCGTCCCGATGATGGTGGTTGATGCTCATTGACGGGAGAGAGAGAGAGATAAAAACTAATTTTTGGCGACATCGCAACGAGCGCGAAGTTGTCAGTTTTGTCGAACGCACTCATCCGCATGGGGATGGATGATCTAACCCCTCCAAATGGAGACAAGAGAAGCGATTCGGGGCTACTCAAAGGGAACGTCCCACAACCTCCGTTGCACCGTGACGCAGATGGTCGCTCACAACAAAGTTGTTTAACTTAAACAACGTCGCGTCTCTATGTTTAGGTGAAATGCGCAAAGTTTGTCCCGCGTGAGCGCGATCTACGCTTACGAGCGGGAGGTGATGGGTCGCGTGACGATCTCGCAACTAGTGCGTGGCGGGTCGTGACAAGACGCTTAAACTGAACACAACAGATATCGTCTGCGGGGTGACGGGAGAAACTCCGGCCATCAAGGGCGTGCGGCGTGACGCCGGTGCAGCGTTTGTCGAACTCACTTTTAAATGATCACATGCGCTCGCGGGGAGCGACGTAAATCAGCCGGTGTGCGAGCAAGGTGGAATAACGCACGGATCGCGGGTGACGTGTGCGAGCAGCAGACGGCGATTGTCACAGAGGTTTGCGTGTCAAGTCGAGCACGCCCCGGTTGAATCCGAGCAGCATCGTCTTGAGCCGTGCAGCATCGTCATCCTTGTTAATGAAACCAATTCGTTCGTAAGCGTCTTCTTTGGTTCTTTCGGTAAAGTCACGTAGAATGAGAATACAATAATAAATTAATAAAATAAAATAACACAATAAAATTCTCACGACGTTTCGGCCACAATACAAGTGGCCTTTTTCAGGTGAAAGGAACAGACCTGTCGGGACGACAGAGCCTCAATGAACGTTGTTAAGATTCGTAGCGTCTTTTAAGCTGGTTTAGAGAAGTGAGGCACCTTGACAAAGGGGTTTACATATCAAACAGGAGAATTTAGCATTGAAATAGCTGAGTGATTAGCTTGTGACTGGTCATAGAAATAGCTATGTTAAAGCCAAAGCTTACACATCCACAGAGGCACCTAGTACAAATCAAACAGGATAATTTAGCACTTGTGTTGTGGCCGAAACGTCGTGAGAATTTTATTGTGTTATTTTATTTTATCAAGTTATTATTTTATTCTCATTCTACGTGACTTTACCGAAAGAACCAAAGAAGATGAATCCTTGCAGTCACGAAAGCTTTCAATCGAAATTCAATCCGAAGCGCTTGCCACCAATGAGCCACGAGAAGCTACTGATCTCACCAAGGAGCATCAAGCATCACGCGAACTCCGTCCGGTTTCATCCTCACAGCAGACGGCGGCTTTGGGGGCTAAGCCATCGAACAAAGAGGGCCACTGCATCGCTGCGCTTTCAGATGCCCTTCTGCGACCGTCTGCATCGCTCTTCCTTCTGATATTCGGAAGCCACTGGAGCTACTAACTTTTAAATGTAGATTGAAAAACTAATTTCTTCAGAACTGCTTTTTTGTTTGCTTTCCTTCCGCCGCACCTCCGACTAGCATGGTCGACTACATACGGTGCAAAATAAACTCAACATACATACAATACTGCGGGAGTATTAGCCATAATGCTGTATGTTTTATTATATATATATTGCTTCGCTCATGCAAAGAGCATTTCACAATCGCTGAGGAACCACATACAAGCATGGAAGGGAGTCAGGCGGTGAGCCGGCACCAACAATTGCCCAAACGCTGCATTCTTGTACATAAATATGTAAATGTTTTAAGATGCATTAAGCCAATGAATGAGTGTTTCTATATGTCCGGGGAAAACGGAGCACCCGCAGAAAACCCCCGCGTGCGAGGGAGCAACACTATATCCCATGCAGAAGGGAGAGATGAAATTATCCACACTTTGCCATACCAAATTCTTCTCGCAAGCCAGGGCATGTCACATCGGCGAGCATGGGAAGGGATTTTCGCAACATTTGTGTGATCTACCCCACAATGCTGAACCACAGGCGTGTGTTGCTCCACCACGTAATGTGCTCGCCGTGTGCGTCGCTACTGTCATGAATGTTAAAGATTCCATGACGTTATTTGAGAAAGCGTGGGCCGTGTGTCGCGAGCGTCATGGCCGAAATTGAAAGGAAAAAAAAAATACTTACAAAATACTTTATTTGGAATAGGCTAGGCAACATTGCCCACTGCTGACTAATGCCCACTTGCAGGCCGCTGCTGCGTCAATTTGTGCCGCACGGGGACAGCTGTCATCGGGGGGTCCCCAATGCTAAAAAAATAAAACTCTAGCTAGGTATTAGAAGGATTGAGACGAGGTGTGATATACTGTACAGCGCTTTGTTCTCGACCAGTAGTTCTTAACCTTCTACTGCAGCCTAAACCCCCCCCCCCACCCCCACCCCTTTGGTTCTCAATCGTAAAAAAATGGAAAATGTTCATAAATATAGGTTTGATTAAACTAAGTATTGTTGTATATTTTTATTATTTTATTGTTTCCTTTCTACGTGACTTTACCGAAAGAACCAAGAATATAAGTAGCTGTGGTTCGATGATTTACCTTCTAAAAACATCTGGCCATGTCTCGCACCCCCCAGGGGGTGCGTGCGCCCCCAGGTTAAAGAACCACCGAATATGAATTCCTGCAGTCACGAAAGTTAAGTAAAAATTAAAATCCTCCTCGTGAGAGATGGTTGTATTGGGGAGCCCTTCATCCAGCAGTGGACTGACCAAGTCTAATTATGAAGCTTTTTTTTTTAAACTCGACTCGCACAACACCAAGTTCCAGCTCTGCAGGTTTACCCGTCACACCAAATTCATATGTAATATGAATGCCCATCCCATGAATGTAATGATTGACGCACAGACGCTGCGCTGTTGTGAGGATTTGCAAATGTTTTAAGCTAGGCCGTAAGCAATACCATCATTTTGACAGCATCAGGTTCACTGCGAAAGCATGCCGACAGATTACGCATATTGAGTAGATCGGTGTAATTACATTGGGTATGTTTTCAAATGATGACATACTGTATATACTCTTTGGTTCTATTGGGTAAAGTCACGTAGGTAAAAAATAAAATAACAAAAATCACGACGTTTCGGCCACAACACAAGCGGCCTTCATCAGGTGAAGGGACGAGACTGTCTGGAGGACAGCGCTGGAGTGATATGGTACTGAAAATAGCAATCCGAAGACCTCGCCGACAGTGGAAGACCAAAATGAAGTATGGTCAAACAATCCCCAGGGCCAACAGTGGGAGACTCTTTCATCCAGCAATGGATTGAAAAAGGGCTGAATATTTTTTTGTATTTATATTTTATTACAAACACTATAAAATTATACCTGTCTTCAGAATATTTTTTTACACGTTTAGGGATGTGGGTCAAAGATTAAACACGGGTATATCACAAAAAGTCAACGCATTCGTTCATAACTTTAAAGGCCAAAGTGTACACGTGTGTGTGTGTATATTCAATTGGCAACATTTTAGGCAATGGCCCTTCTTCATAGCACAACGAGACGCCAGACATATAGACTGTAATAACAGTTGGAGGCGTACAACAACGGCTAATTGTAAAATGGGACAATGCACATTCCGCACACGTTAATTGGTGGGCACAATAGCCCCATATCCACAAATTAACCATTGAGAAAATCCTGTTATGGCGTGCACCCTTACTTAAAAAGATGAACATCTTCAATTTCATGATTGCAGGAGGGAACTCATTTAAATGCCTTATTTGATTTAGATGGCCTTATGCGATGCGGCGGTGATGATGATTATTTTATAGAAGCAAGCACACCATCAATATTTCATGCATGCAATTGGCAGACCGAGATGTGATTCACCTCGGGCGGTGTGCATGAGAGCCGTTGTGCATAACACGATGAATCACCCAAAGGGACGGGATTTAATCTGGCGAGAACTGTTACCTCGAGGAATTGTGGACCATCTGTGAATTGTGTGCCGTGGACGTATCGATATATTTCTTGCGGCAGCGTTGATGACAAAGAAAAGTGACACAAGGCACAGATAGGTGTAAATTTTTAAAGTAATTTTAAAACGATTCCAGCATTCATTCAACATTGGAAATTCCAGCGCCGTTCATCCTTCGCGGGGGAGGAGGGGGGTGGGGGTAGCGGGGTGGTTCGTGCACTGTGGTATGAACCAGACCCCGCACCAAAGAAAATGATCCCCCCCGTGTAGCCTGTAACAGACTGTTGGGGCAAGTGCTGTTAGCGAGCATCTATAAAGGCCGGCACGACACACGAGGGGGTGGGTGGCCAACACCGCGCCCGGCCGCCTTCGTCTCCCCAGTGGCGATGTTTACACATCGTACCCGGGTAACTCATTTGAGGCCGAGCAAAACTATGGGGAGGCGCAGGACCGGCTCAGATAATAGTCACCCGATGGTGGCAGTGAGCGAGAATCGAACTCCGGTCGCCAGTTTCGTATCGCAGTGCGCTAACCGCTACGCTAACACTCCACCCTTGTTAAAATCGTGCAACGGCTAGGTGAATGTTTTTTTCTACATCTCCTTTGTTTAATTTAGCTTATTTTGATTCGTTACACGAGTCGTCCCCTTTAACCAGTTTCCCAGCAAGGGAGATCCGTGGTGCATGAGTACAGCAGCAGCAGCACCAATAAAACCAACAGAGTGGCGGCGGTCAAGTAACGGAATGCGTTCGAGAGGCCGTGGAGTGATGAAATCAACTCGTATGTCGGATCCACATGGTTTTGTTGCATCAGGAGATCGTTGACAAATGGTAATGGCTTGGGGGGGGGGGGCTTAATTCAGCCGTGGATAGATCATGGCTCATGATGAAAATGATGACACAACATAGTCTGACATCAATGTGAAGTCAGTTTCAGTGATTGTACAGGGTGTGCTTCAAAACAATGTTAACACTTCAGAGAATTTGCAACGACACCACAAGAAATGTGCTTCCGGGCTCTGGAGATCACCTGGCAAAGATTCGAGCCGTGCGTTGACAATGATGGTGAACAATTGGAGACTCTGGCTTTTTTTAAAGCTATTACCATACATTTGTTATCATGTTACAGTGTAGTATCCGTTCTTTTTCCATTAAACCCGAGTCCCAAATAAGTGCTAAAAACATTTTGAAGCACCCTCTATTGTTGTTCAGGAATAATGACTGATGCAATTGCCTCATCGGCAGAGTCCATGTGTTACACAGGGTGCGTCGCTACACCAGGGACACGTGAATGGCACTGATGCTGTGTTAATGCCATCTAAAAATTCGCGTGATAAAAATTAAATGCTACCGAAATCCGATGCATTTTTAGCGTCAACACACTCGACAAAATATACCATAACATCTGAAAAGTAGGTGCTCAACCAAGACTGAGGTAGAAATGAATGCAGGACTTATCAATTATCGTTTCTTACAAAGTTCTTCTATATATCGTGGAATAAAAGAAGTATAATCCCCAGCGAAAGATGGTGATAAAAAAAAAACGATTCGTGTGCAGGGGCTACATGGATTTTTTTGCGTCGCAAAACTACGAGGGATTTGCGACGGCCTTCATCCGGCAGTGTACAGTGAGGAGAAAAAGTATTTGATCCCAAGCTGATTTTGTACGTTTGCCCACTGACAAAGAAATGATCAGTCTATAATTTTAATGGTAGGTTTATTTGAACAGTGAGAGAAAGAATAACAACAACAAAATCCAGAAAAACGCATGTCAAAAATGTTATAAATTAATTTGCATTTTAATGAGGGAAATAAGTATTTGACCCCCTCTCAATCAGAAAGACTTCTGGCTCCCAGGTGTCTTTTATACAGGTAACGAGCTGAGATTAGGAGCACGCTCTTAAAAGGAGCGCTCCTAATCTCAGCTTGTTACCTGTATAAAAGACACCTGTCCACAGAAGCAGTCAATCAATCAGATTACAAACTCTCCACCATGGCCAAGACCAAAGAGCTCTCCAAGGATGTCAGGGACAAGATTGTAGACCTACACAAGGTTGGAATGGGCTACAAGACCATTGCCAAGCAGCTTGGTGAGAAGGTGACAACAGTGGGCGATTATTCGCAAATGTAAGAAACACAAAAGAACTGTCAATCTCCCTCGGCCTGGGGCTCCATGTAAGATCTCACCTCGTGGAGTTGCAATGATCATGAGAACGGTGAGGAATCAGCCCAGAACTACACGGGAGGATCTTGTCAATGATCTCAAGGCAGCTGGGATGAAATCCTGCAGCGCCCGCAAGGTCCCCCTGCTCAAGAAAGCACATATACATGCCCGTCTGAAGTTTGCCAAGGAATATCTGAATGATTCAGAGAACAACTTGGTGAAAGTGTTGTGGTCAGATGAGACCAAATTGGAGCTCTTTGGCATCAACTCAACTCGCCGTGTTTGGAGGAGGAATGCTGCCTATGACCCCAAGAACACCATCCCCACCGTCAAACATGGAGGTGGAAACATTATGCTTTGGGGGTGTTTTTCTGCTAAGGGACAGGACAACTTCACCGCATGAAAGGGACGATGGACGGGGCCATGTACCGTCAAATCTTGGGTGAGAACCTCCTTCCCTCAGCCAGGGCATTGAAAATGGGTCGTGGATGGGTATTCCAGCATGACAATGACCCAAAACACACGGCCAAGGCAACAAAGGAGTGGCTCAAGAAGGAGCACATTAAGGTCCTGGAGTGGCCTAGCCTGTCTCCAGTCCTTAATCCCATAGAAAATATGTGGAGGGAGCATAAGGTTCGAGTTGCCAAACGTCAGCCTCGAAACCTTAATGACTTGGAGAAGATCTGCAAAGAGGAGTGGGACAAAATCCCTCCTGAGATATGTGCAAACCTGGTGGCCAACTATAAGAAACGTCTGACCTCTGTGATAGCCAACAAGGGTTTTGCCACCAAGTACTAAGTCCTGTTTTGCAGAGGGGTCAAATACTTATTTCCCTCATTAAAATACAAATCAATTTTTCACATTTTTGACATGCGTTTTTCTGGATTTTGTTGTTGTTATTCTGTCTCTCACTGTTCAAATAAACCAACCATTAAAATTATAGACTGATCATTTGTCAGTGGGCAAACGTACAAAATCAGCAGGGGATCAAATACTTTTTTCCCTCACTTTATATATCATGACATTATAGGGGTGTAGTTTACATTTAAATTAAACTATTCCTTATATAGCGAGCAAAATAAATAAAAACCTCAACTTACGATGAATGCAAATACATCCACTCAATATGCACCACAGTATGTGGAGTGATGGGAGTTAAGCGTAACTTAGTAGCAGTCAGTACGTATGCACCCGTGTCCAGCGACCGTCTAACAAGGAAAATGACAGCCCCTTCTCACCGAGACAATCTTCCCCAAGTGAATACAAATATATGCAGAATGCTGACATGTGCCCGTGACGTGTATCGCCTTGCTGACCCGTGCCAAGTGATGTGTGTGTGCACCTCAGGTCACGTTACATCCTGTCACACCCTGCTTGGCAGCGAACATTCACAGTCCAGAGTCCACTGATATGCAGTTGACATTTTTGGGAATTATGTCCATTAAGTGTCAATTTATTAGTGTCACATTGAGCGCCGATGCAGAAGGGGAAAACAAATTCCATACCACGTCACGCTGCCCTGTTATGGATTGCACAATTTGCAATATAGAAATACTGTAGATGCACACACAGGGATTAATTTTAGCCGGAGCTGTACTCCAAAAATATTCCTTGAGAAATGAAGCCCTGTGTATATATATCGTAGTCTTCCATTTCAGGTGAAGGTCACAGTAAATTATAGAATTTGTGTAACAACCTGCAGTCAGTCCATTTAGGGGAAGGCTGCAATTTATTTTACTACAAAAATAAATGTGCACGAGGGGGGGAGGCAAAAAGCACACACGCGGACGAGGAGGGAACCGTGAGCTGACAGCCGTGGAGACATCTCACTGCACGAGGGATTTGTGCCGGCACACTCTGTGGAAAGCATTTCACCGTCAATCTTGCCTGAAATTATTTAGAAAGATCCAGACATTGGCCGATTGTGCGGGAAAGTTTCGGGGCGATTTGGTTTGCAGAGATGTACGTTTGTTTGTTTTTTAAAAGCATACGAAGCATTTATCTCGAGCAGATGGACATCATTCTCAGGGCTGGCAATAAGTGGCCCATCAGCTCCAATGTTTAGAGCGCATTATTCACACACATTCGATAATTTGCACTTTAATTAGGGTTTATTATAATTTAATATTTTCGTAAGTTTTTATACATTCTTTGCGACAGCATCTTTTGCAATGTTCACCAATATTGTGTATCAAATCTAAACGTAGGCCGTTCTCTAGAATTACGTAGCATGTTTATCTTTCAAATGTTTGCAATAGACGTGTCCATAGCTTTGAGTTCTTCAATCATTTACGTTTGCTAGGACTCTTGGAAAATCTGAGATGGCTAACATGGTCTTCATTCATGCTCATGCTTTTAATTCTTCCATTAAAATAAAAAAACGAATGTATCTCTGTATAATGCATTAGAAACATGGACATTGATTAAGAAAATGGGCAAAAGTGTAATAGTACACAAAGCAAGCTCGCAATTATGAAACGGAAAGAAGAGGAGCACATGGATTAGAGAACATTTGTTCACTCGAGATAATTTATTATTAATCATTATAAGTAGACTTGGGCAGAAGCACATCACTAGAAGGAATGGACTGTGGTCGAGACTAACAAAGGAGTGGCAGCCAGAGGAAGGAACATGACTGAGAGGGTGTCCACCGCAGAGACGGAGCATTGAAATCAGTTTGTGTGAAGGTGCCAGATGGATTATTGCCGTGGTTCTTAACCATTACTGCAGCCTTGCACCCCTTTGGTTCTCAATCGGTAATTTTTTTCCGTGTTAATACAAACATAGATTTAATGAAACAAAGTAGTTATACTTACGTGCCCGTGCTCAATTTGTTTTCAACGATTTATCTTCTAAAAAAATCTGGTATGTCTCGCACCCCCAGAGAGGGCATCTGACACCCCCAGGGGATGCGTGCACCCCAGGTTAAGAACTACTGATTTAGTGCATCGCGAGACTAAGGGAAGGAGAAAGGCTTGGCTGGATGAAGTCCTCTCGATGGCACTGTGTTGGTAATGGGAGTTGATTGTATGTCCTGTATGTATGTTTAACTTCTTTCGCACCGTGCTTATCGGAGGAGCGGTAGTTTTGTGGCACTTCATGCTCTTCCATATATCATTTGGAATTGGCGTAAGCCGTGACCAGGAATCAAACTCTGGTGGGTCGCTGCAAGTTGCCATAGCACAAACGGAGCATATTTCAAATTATTTTTGTATTACCCATTAATCAACCAAACTAAAGCCACTTATCAACTATCTAAATATTGGGAGAAATGTCCCCCCCCCCCATTCACACCACAAATCTGCTCCGCATGGTGTTTTTTCTATCTGTAATTTATGTGGCAAGGTAATTAGTGGTATGACACATACATAGTCAGGACAAGAACAGGGGAAAACACAGATACGAGCGCGGCCAAAATTGTCTGGTAATGTGACGAGCAATTCCTAGCATATGGAAAATGTTTGCCCGTACTTTTGGTAGTCTAACAGCATAAAACTTGAAGATATGGTATAACCGCTACCAGAAACTCAAATAGGACAACAATCACATATGAATCAACACTGGACAATGTGGTTTTTTTTACCGTTTTACTTTGTGATGCACAAAACCATCAAGTTACATAAACAGAAGGCAGTGGGACAAAGGGAACATAAAGTAAAGTAAGTACCAGTACATAAAGAAACAAGCGACAGACATACACCTGCAAATAAAACTGGTTCAGACTATATCGTGTGTTAAATAGAAATGGTAGCATTGAGTTCGACAAAACTGAGACGGAAAAACAAATGTCCTTGCTATTTGTAAATATTTTTTTTTAAAATAGAACCAAGCTTTTCACGAATAACAATCCAAGTTAAATGGTAAACAATTTTTTGTTAAAAAAGAAATCACTTTCAAACGATGCTTTATTCCTCTAAACAGTAATCCAACATTACGAGATATCGTAGAAGAAAATTGATGCAACTCGCATCCCCTTTTTAACGGCCTTTACCATGTTTAAAGTTGTGCTTTGAATTTTCATAAATGAAACGATAAGAGGGAACATGACACATTTGGCCACCTGATAAGGCCTTGACTCGCTCGACCTCTTGGGTATAAACCATTCCACTCGTATTACACTTTTCTCAGAAAATATCACGACACTCATTTATACCAAGTGCAAAATTTAACGTTCGGGCTTTTTACCTTTGCTATGGAGCACTCCGTGAATATATCCTAATCCAAGGTCAAAGAAGAGTGTAAGAAATGGGTAAAGGTAACAAACGCAAAGCTGAAATTCCGAGGTGACACGGTACACGAAGTGTGGCGATCGACTCTTGTTCGTTTGTGGACTCAATGTCGGTAAAACAACAAGTGCAAAAATTGTGTCCATCCACGCTTCAAATTGTGTCAAATGGCTGGCACGGTTAAAGCACCAAAATACAGATTTCAATTCTCATTTCATTTGGTGGACCAACAAATATTCAGAAGCGTAACTAATTCGTAGCCATAATAGTGCACCAAGTGTGAGGCGGCGATGCTTTAGCGCTGCTCAGAAATATGCGACATTAAACAGCATAAAAAAAAGCTAAATGCGGGTTAAAACGATGGATCTTCTCAAGCTAGATCTGCGGCATTTCAATACAAGTCATTTTGCATAATAATACTGGATGTGTGTTTACCCTGCAACAGTCCATACAATATTTTAAAGGTCTCTCATTTGTTCTGCATTTTAATAATAACAATGTGCCACTGTGTGCCCTACATGCCTTATAACTGTATGCATTTCTCAATCTAATTATGCATTTGAAATAAATAAAAGGTGCAGTACAGGCAGGATGGTACATAAATCATTGTGCCAGTACCCATGAATAAACACATTTCTGTGGAACTGTTATTTTCATGCCAGAATAAATGTTCGTCACTTGTAGCCTGACTGCTACACGCGGGATTTCTGCAATGCACTCGTTTATCCATTTACAAGTGGTGCGCGCTGCCGCTGTATTGTACTCTCCCGTAAATAAAGAGCACATTGAAGTGGTGTGTGACGTAAGCGTACTGCTGCGTACCCTTACAGGAGAAGCATTGAAATAAAGCTATTATCATCAGTACCAAAATAAACAGTCTCCAGGCAACTCTGCAACCAAACCAAGCCTGGCCAGGCTAACAAGACAGAGGATTGTCTGCCAATGCATCAAGAATACATTTTAAACATGTGACCCAAATCCCTTCGTCACGACCCATCAGCAACCGGCGCTGTCGTATTTTGCGTAGAAGAAACATCCGAGGTTGGCCGTTACGTCATTAGTTTGGAAAATATATGCATAATGATCGGGACCATTTATAAAACGAGCTTGACGGCAGAAAAAGGGAGTCACAGCAAAGAGTGACCCGAGCCAACGATTGACGCCATCCACAGTGCGACCCTGGAAGTTCAGATGAAAAGGTGACGATGCTTTCCACAATGCCCTGCAGCATTGCCTCCTGTCATGCTTTGAAGCGGTTCTTCGAGCAGAAGGGCAGGAATAAGTGTTATGTAACAATTGGACATTGCGGAGGCTCAAGTTCTAGTTCAGATAGATCCACCATTAAAAGCTGCAAGCATTCGGCACTGCCAGGAGAGTTCTGTCTTTTATGCCGGGAGAAAGCAGGCAGGTGCCAAATTGACAGCGCACACATCAGGCTGCATGGCCAATGTACCCTTCACAGTCCACAGACATTAGGCCAAATGCACATCGCCGCTGTACAACGTCCGAGTCGTTCGACAGGGAGCAAGAAGGGCTGTGCTCTCTACTCACACAGAGGGCCGCTGCCCCTCCCAGGTGCTCTGTGCAAGATGCTCGACAGATGACCCAGTGGCGCGGTGACCACTAGTCGTCATGAACGTACGCAGACGTGGGGCAGTAGTTGGCAACCACCTTGGGGTGAAAACAAAGTTCGTTTCAATGACAAACGTAATGCATAATGTGCACGTTTTCAAATGCATTTTTACACAACAGATTTACAAGTTGTATGTGTTGATCTAGTTTTGCAAAATTTAAAACAGGGCTCTTTAAACATGCCATTTGATTTCAGCATCAAAAAATGCTGGCCGGGTTTTGCCAATATAAAACAAGTGTGCAACTAATGCTTGAAAATGCATTAATCGTCGAGTTTTCCATCAACAGGCGTGCAGTCCAATGTCGCATATCCGACTCAATGAGGACTGAAGTATAGGTAGATGTGAAACTGTCGGATTTGTGAACAGCTAGAGAAAATGACAGTTACACCACGCACAAATACCACAATTGGGCGTGGGCGGTTTTTATTGGTCGGAACGGATATGCGACAGTCGGATATACGACGTCGTACCGTGAAACACCCATATGTAGGGGAGGGGGGGAGGGAGAGATGAATGCAGTGAGGTGGTGGGGACTTACCCTGGCTTGCAAAAGCGGAGTTTTGACAGCTCCGGGGAGGACCCTGCTGCCGGGGCCATCGCCGGCTGGGCCGCGTCCCCCAGACTTGTCGCGCCTCGTAGCCGTGTCGAGGCAGCGCCCGGGGGACTGCTCCCGCCGCTGCTCCACCTGCCGGGCTCTCGAAGGCCGCTCCGACGGCCCCTCCAGCACCCGGCCCGGGGAGCGCTCCCTGTGGCCGTCCCTGCTCCACTGGCCGCTCTCTCCTTCATCCCTCTGCGCGACGACGTGCACACGGCGACGTGCAGTCCTCGCTCTTTCATACCACTCGTCTCGGTACGCGTACGAGGCGGTACGTTTATAGACAACCCCCGCTAAGACGGTAAGGTATCCTGGATGATACCAGATACGCTATTTTTTTCCGCACCTCCGATTAGCACGGTTGGCTAAGTATGGTCCGAAATAAGTTCAACATACATACATACATACGTTAGTTTTATACAATATTAGAATGAAGTTTTGCTGGCTGGCTGCCTGGCTGGCACAGTGGTGGTGACGTCACCGCGCACATCTGCACGACGGTGTCATGCGCATCCCAGAGCGGTTGAGCGGGGGTTCGTGCGTCGCTCTGACGTCACACACCTCCCTCCACACCCACCCTCCACCCCGACCGTGGATCCCACGCAAATGCGCGGGGCAATGCTAATTGGATTTAAAAAAAAAATATTTATTTTAGATTTTTGGCAAAATTTTTTGACCTTTTTGAGAGATTTTCAAATAATTTATATTGTAAGGCATCTACGTGTCTGCATGTGAAAAAAAATCGGTGAGCACATCGCTATAATCGAGATAAATAATGAAAAAAAACAACACTCTAATTCACTGCCTCTGTCTCCCACCAATCTCTCTTTTAACACTCTTCCGATACACTTTGTTCAGCATCGCTGGTTATATGTTGGGACAAGGTGCGGAGAAGAACATAAGAGGGGTCATCACAATGAAACAGGGGTTATCTTATAATGGGCCACTCTGTGTATTGCATAAGTAACAGAACGATACACATTCTTCAATAACACTACCTGACACGTCATCTATTGTGACATTTTTTTCCCCCTCCAATCATGGCAGTCTTGTTGAATAACGCGATCTTTCGTTATCGGTGCTTGTGCAACCCATTGGCAGCAAAATGTAAAAAAAAAAAAAGACAAAAAAATATTCCACGCAATCTGCACAAGCATTGATGTCCGTGTACGCATCGGTGCGTTTGCACGTTTGCATGGGTGCGCTTGCATGTCACGTGCGCGCACGCGCGGCTACGCAGAAACGGCTCACCTCTCTGCGGAAGTCTCTCTGCGCAGGGCCTGATCGATCCGACGAGCTGCTGTCCCCCAGCGAGCGGGCGGGCGATGCGGCGCGCCGCTTGGCCATGTACTCCGTGTAGGACGGGGGGCCCCGCTTGTTTGGGCTGCTTCTCAACGCACAAGAACGCAACGCGGCCATTACCGCCGCGATGGGGGAAAACTGCGGAAGCGCCGTCTAAAAGCGAATCGACTCGCGTTCGCACGGCTGTGACCGGCGTGCCAAAAACATATTGCAACGCGAAAAACACATTTTTTTTTTATAGTTTCGTAAAATTAACATAAAATGCTAAAAAAAACATGACAGCGCACGCATTGAAATAAATATGGCGAGGTGAAATCCAAAATCCTCACGGAACTCTTAAGACCATGATACTCTTGGGAAATTTGATGGCAATCGTTCCCGACAGTCTTCACCGGAAATGGCTGTGGCTGTGTTTTCTAATGCTTTATGGACAGAACTGCATGATTCTGTGCCATTACAAGACAGGTCGTGAACACAAAATCAGAGTAAACGCAGTGCCAAAGGTACCGAGTGCCGGCGAGGATTGCCAAACAGTTTTCCTGCTGTATCATAGCGTTTAGGCACAGTACCTGGCGTTGCGAGCCGCGGAGGGATACTGAGCACCTCGGTCCGGCTCTTCGCGTACAAGGTTGCCCTTGCAGCAGATGATGCGTAGCTTGTTCTGGTAGGAAGAAGCCAGGTAGACTGCACCCCCCGAGATTGCTGGCCCCAGGTACCGTGGGTTTGGGATGTTTAGGAAAGCGCGCATGGGCTGGCTGTGGGCAACACACCCGAGGTGTTAATCGCACATCGGTCAACAGCGATTCTTCTCAACGGCACGTGGCATTGACAGAAGAAGCATCTTCTGTTCTAGTCTCCGTACGTATGTATGATGAACTTCTTTCACACCAGACGTAGCCAACCACGTTAAATGGAGGTGCGGGGAAGGACAGCTAAACAAAAAAAAACTGCTTGGGTGAGCAGTGGCAGAGTGGTTAATGCACTGCGTTATGAACCCAGCCACCTGAATTTGATTTCCCAGCCAGGGCTAACATGAGAGAGAGCGAGCGAGTGAGCTCTCAAACCGGTCATGTCCACCCCTCCCGCCCCCCCGCCTACACGAACCCACGCAGACCAGCATTGTGAAGTGTGGTCCAACTCTCATTATCAATATGACATGTGGGGGACTTCATCTTAGTGGATGAACTAAGGACTGTACTCCTTAGACATGACTCCGAAATGAGACACGCAGCTTATAAAGTTGATTCGAATGCTCATAATAAAAGTGTTGAATTGTGTCACCGAGAAGCCATTATTTTCGTTTCATACATGTTATAATTGGTTTAGGTGACGACTGTAGCCACTAGGGGTGCCTATATTCGCCACAATGTAATAAAAAAATTATATTCTGAGGTGGCCAAGTGGCTGCCAGTGTGCCGAGCTGGCACGGCTTAGATCCTGGCAAGTTGCCCACAATTAAAACTGGGTTTTCAAGTGTAAAGAATTGATGGTCACCATTAACTATGCAAAAATGCACATTCAAATTTAATTTCACACTTAATTTGCCTACATTTCATGTTTGCAAATCATGCTGATATGGTTTGTCAAACTACAAACTATATCAGAGCTTGTGGAAAGGATTATACGGCCACATGATAGATTTTTCCTGTGATGAAAAACATCTCTGACACACGGGATACAGGGCTCTGTGAGATTTTCGAATGGAATTTTTGTTTTCATGGCATAACACCGAGAGAAAAACTGTCATTTGGCAAAACATATATTTTTAAGAATGCATTCTTGAAACAAGATCTTGATTAGGCGACCAAAAACCATGATCATACAGAATGACTACACTACATGTTCTTGGCATGTACATGCATATGTATATATGTTGAACTTTTGCACTGTACGTAGCCAACCTTGCTAATTGTAGGTGCCTATTCGGCACAGGATTTCATTGAACAAATCGGCAGAGGAATTGCTTTGTCTATTTTTTTAAGCAACCTGGAGTGGATATATATGTACACAAAAGGCACTGTAGTTATTCGTTTTCAAGGGTACAATGGCCATGTCTTTCACTTGACAGGTCCATGATGTGTCCCGGCCATTAGTTATGCCTCGCAAGAAGTGTTCTATCGACATCCACAGCCACTTTAACAGTTTAAAAAAATATATATAATTTTTTTAAAAATGTCTGCATTTAAAGAAATCGACCATTTCTTTATATAAACACAATGCTCACGTACTTTTGTTCATTGCTACCACCAATGGGGCAAAGTACTTCCACCTCTTCTTAAACGTCTGGCCAAGGTGAATGAGTAGACCAAAATACCTTCTAATAGAGGCTCTTCTACTGCTCCATCTAGTGGAGTCCTTTCTGCAAACAGTGGCGTGAGCAATAGATTGAGGGCTGGACTTTCATACCGATTTGTACCCCCAATGTATCCCATTGGTATTATCCCCGGAAGAGCTAAGGAGACATACGCGACAGCAGACCCTTACCTGGCTGAGTTCTTCCCATTGTTGTGGACAATCTCAATCACCTCCAGGGAGTTGAAGTGGGTCACAAACAAGTAAGGCTCTCTGTATGCTAGGGTTGGTAAGGGGGGAAAATACATTCAAAATTATACTCGGCGAGGCAACAGTTAAAAATCTAAAAGTATGTTTGTAAAATTATTTTTGATCCCCTAACAGGAAAGGACGAGCAGAATGACCATAATCTCCAATGTATAAGATGCATGTTTCTCCCCTGCATTTCAAAGCAAACGCTAATCTGGTAGCCGTGTGTAGGTGTGCGCGAGACAAGATTTGCATAACTTCATTGGGCGCCACAGTGGCGAGATATTAACTCCCTCGCCCAATATGTAGGAGGTCATGCGTTCGATCCCAACCCTTACCAACCCTGTTGTATATTTGGAGTTTGCACGTCCTCCCCGTGCTTGCGTGGATTTTTCTCCGGTTTTTCCCTCCACATTTAGAATCAACGTGCGTTTAGAGTATTTGGCTGCTATAAATTTTCACATTAAGCCGCTTCTCGTTGAGCTATCATTTGGGGCCATCGCTTCTGAAAAAGAGCTATATAGCTCAGTGGGCCTTACCTGGTAAAATAAAAATAGTTAAGTTTATAGTTTTAGCTTGATACCTAGCACACGCTTGGGGTGTGCTTGTCAGTTTCGGGCGTCTCTTATATTCCAGAGAATACGGTATTGGGTAGAAAAACAGTTGACAACGTGGATAAATGGGCACATTCATCAATGCCGGCATAACAAGAGGAGTTTTACCAAAGGCCAAAGGCAGGCGGCTCCACTTGAGGTCCTCTGTCCTGCTGCGTCGCCCGTACGTGTCAACAAACACCCCAAATTCTGTCCGGCAAAATAAAAAACCACAGTCAAACGAATACACACAGGGCAGCTGGAATATGAACCGAAAACAAGTCGGGGGCACACTACCCTTTTATTCCACTGGTGAAATGTTCTTATGACAGCAAGGTGACCGTTGTCATCATCTTTTTGAAAGATGATGACACAGTCAAGGTTAGTGGCAGGATCTGGTGGTAGACAGTTTTGTACAGGCGAACTCTCAGGCTAATTTTCATCATCAGACGAGTCTCAAGGGCGGCGGGTGAGTAGGTCAGATTTTAAATTGAGTCGTGTGTATAAATACAAAAGTGCCTTCAACGTTACCCACCCCCTTCCCTCCATGAGTTCTGTGCATACTAAAGCCCATCAGCATCATGAGGTATTCCTGGCTCTGCGATCTTGCATTTACTTGCAAATTCGATCTCTAGCCCAGCCAACTCCAAGGTTATAACCTTTGGCTGCAGTGGCCCTGCCTCTGGCTGCAGGAGCTCTCTCGCTATATTTCTTCCTACCTCAGCAGTCCGTCCGCTGTATTTGTTCACCTGAGGACGATTGCTTGTGTTGCGATCGAAACGTCGTGATTTTTTCATCATTTTATTATTTTTCTATCTACGTGACTTTACCGAAAGAACCAAAGAATACAATGAGGAAGTTCAACAATGGTGATCTATGTGACCTGTGTGCTGTTGTAGTCAAAACGATTCAAGCGTTAAATAAAATCCCCACGCGAGTCACTCGTTCAAACGGCAATGGAATCGCAATGCCCACTGTGGCCAGGTGTGCCGATTTTACCGTGGAAGCAAAGCAGGTACTCATCATCCCTGTTGGCAGCACCTGACACAGGTGTGATAGCAACAGGGAAACTGAGGTAGGAGGAGGCGTACACGGCCGAAGACAGCGATGGGTCATTCTTGTCCAGGAACTCTGCGGAAAGCAATGCAAGTTGTAGGACAACAGACGTACGCAAGAAATATTTGGTGGTGAAGGAGAAGTTTCAGCCACTAACTTTCAACGGCTATTTTTTTGTATTACTTCACTCGTTTACCCAGGAAAAGGCCACCGAGATTCCTCAGGACTCATTCTCAAAACTTTGGTGAAAGTTGTGATGATGAACAATCGTTGGTCTACGTCAGTTGCCTTTCCTGTTACCCACTCTGGTAGCAACAATCAGATTTGTCCACGTTTGGAAACTTTACGCAGAAAATGGCGCAGCAACCCCTTGAATGGCAGCAAAGATTGCCCTGAACCCGTCCTCGTGCATAGACGGTTTTTAAGCAGAACGGCGAGGCTCAAGTCAGAGACCTATCAGAGTGCAGAGATGTAACGGTGTTTAATCACATGATCTCTCCCTGCATGTGCAACGGGCCTCACCTTCGAGCGTGTACTGTTTCAGCTCGAGCTCGTAGAACTTGTTGGTGCCAAAGATGATGCTGTAGTTGGTGTAGTGAATGCAGCTACATGGCTCACTGGTCTCCACCTCCTGCCCAACCAAAGCAACCAACAATATCGTTCGCAAAAAGCAAACATTTCTACTGCTGTAGCGTAACATTAACACTGCCAAGCACGCGCTCATTCACATTAATGCATGGTTACAAATGGATGCCCCTCTCTAAGCCGACTCGCATAAAGTATTGTTTTTTTTGGTTACGAACGATGCACTTTTCCTGAGACTACATTGTTTGAATGGATGTTTCAAAAGTGATATAAGGGACTTGTCAATACGAAGCAGCAACAGTGCTGATATATGAATTCTATTAGAACCCACCTATTATTTTGCTATCGTAAAAAAAAAAACTGCAAGCAAAAATAGCATAAAAAATAAAACTACCTTTTTTTGTAACACGGTGTCGGCGTGGTTAAAGAGCAAAACTTAACAAAAATGCAATACATTCACCAATAACACAGTCCTAAATAGGAAGCAAATCAGGCTAATGCCCAAACGTTATTAAAAAAAAGGGCAGAGAACTCGTTTTGAGACGTTTTCAAAGCAGAGCAGAGAGCTTGAACTACGCTTTGAAAAAGAATCACTGGCCCGGACCATTACTGATTAATTTTTATTTATTTTATTTGGGCAGCGTCACCGACAGATGCGTTTAAAAGAAAATTGGTCAACGCACGGCACGTCGCACCACAGGGTGAACTATCGGCGCGACGGAACTGACCTTGCGCAGACAGAATCGACCGAGGCCGCTGTTGTAGCGCAGCACTGCTACGTGCGTTGGCATCGCCGCGCAAATGCAGGAGGAACCCTCCACCTGGTGGACGGAGAACAGAACGAGTTACATTCGCGGGATGTCTCGGGTATGACATTTATTCTGTGGAAATTACTTCAGGTCCAAGATGCTACATAATGCTGCAAGGCAGAAAAATAACGCACATTAAGAGCATCGTGCACTCATACAGATTTAACAATTTAATTAATTACCGGTATTGATTTACTACAAATCTAAATTTCACACCGGAGCGGAAAGTTGCATCGAATCAATTCATATCAATGATTACGCTCAAGATACATGCACTGAATTGCTGGTGTAAGAATCAATGTTTTTTCACTGGCTTACATTGTACGTAATAAGTCACTCACTGAATGGGGGTAAGAATAAACGTAATCGAATCTTGAATGAAATCATGACCCCAAATCTTCTTGGTTCTTTCGGTAAAGTCACGTAGAATTGAAATAAAATAATAAAAATAAAACATAATAAAATAAAAAAATATCACGACGTTTCGGCCACAACACAAGTAGCCTTCCTCAGGTGAAGAGACAGAACTGTCGGGAAGACAGCGCTTCAGTGAACACAGCCAAGCTTTGGCTGCATCTTTTAAGCTGGGTGGGAGGAGCAGAGCGCCTTGACCAAGGAGTTTACATATCATCATATCATGTAAACTCCGTGGTCAAGGCACTCTGCTCATTTCTCTGACAATTTATTGAATCGCTGGACAGATAAAATAATTCCACCACAAATAGAAACACTTTGGCAAACAGCAAGGTCTAATTTCTTGAACACACGTTACAAACACACAATGGCAGAATACATCTCAATATATAGATAATCTGCACCTCTGTGTTTGTGGTTTGAGCAGCGTTGCGAGATGCACTTTGCATGAATGATGCGATATAAAAACATGGAGTACCATTGTTATTACTAACACTCACCGTGCCCACGGCAAAAAGATGGCACCCGTTGACGCTGTCAAACATGCTGGGCCGCACCTCAGGCTGAGCGGGCAGGTGGGACTGTGCCAGTGATTGCTTCACCTTCTTAATGTCCAGCACGCACAGGGTACGATCCTCGCCTGCTCACGATAATAATTCACAATGATTATTCCGTACATATGGTATTCTAGCTACTCTGATGGGGCAAGGCTATCACGAAGGCGCCATGCTTTGCAAAGATGAACTTTGCCAGTAGGGGGGGGGGGCACTGTTTTTGTGCGATTTTTTGGGGTAATTTTTTCAAATTTGGTCCGTGACGCCAACACACGTGGGCCTACATTTTTTTTAACGTCCACTGTTAGGCAGACGGCGGCGTGCATTTCATCGGTTGACGCGCCCACAGTATTAACCAGGGTGGCAGCTGTGTTTCGAACGTCGCCGCTACGACACCAACACGCCAAGCACAACGCCTTCGGCTACTCTACCACCAGAATCCTTGCAAATAACGGCCAATCTCCAATTTGTATCGTTGGGCAAAATAAAAAAAAACCGTATTCAACCCTTACAATTTTTCAACGATGCTCTACTTTGAGACTTATGAGTAGGATGCATTGTGCTTTCGTCGTAAGGGAAGAAATATATGTTGGAGAAAAATGCGTGAGCAGAGAGACCTAATTCATACCGGCAATCATGACGAGTTGATCCAGCTCTTTGACAACGTGAATTTGAAACACACTTCCCACGCCGGGAACGTGTGTGAGCGCGCTCTTGGCCACGTTCAATGCGTACAAGCCCTCCTCAGCTCCAACGAGCACAATCTGCAGGACGGCAATGTTTAAGACGCCGACAAGTATTAGAGAAAGTCAGCGATTCCAAGAGCAAGCCACTTCCGATGAAACGTAAAACTAAATAAACACCCTCATCGGTTACATACTTTTGAAATGGATCGTACTACAAATATTGTGACTGCCCTCAGCATTACTCGTCGCATTGTTCATTTAAGGCACGCATACCTTGTTAATAAATATGACTGACAGCCCTTTGTCAATCACTTGTTAAATGAAGGCCACCCCATGCCATGTCAGTGATGGGAATTAATTGGCCAGACTTCACCATGCTGGTCAGTGCGTGTTGGTGAAGGGGCACTGGTTCAGTTACCATTTTCCACCAACGTTAAGTGTGGCTGGGAATCAAACTCAGGTTTGCTGGTGTCTTAGTGCAGTGCATGAACCGCTGCACCCGCTGCTGCGCCAAAACATACATCAAAAGTCTTTCATGTTACATGATTCAGAGTTCATACAAGTGCATACAATGCGTTTTCCAGTGAACAGGATGGGCTAAGCATAAGTGACGCGAGATTAATTCAATCAATGTTTAAAACTCATCAGAAAAGAACGTACCAATTGAGTCTTTAGGCTTCGGCTAACACAGGTTCTTTAACGAGATCTGTCTGTGAGACGTCGATTCGTGTCGGGCAGCCACTGTGCTCATTGGTTACCTGATCGGTAAGGGGCAGAGAACAATTGATGTCCAATCGGTCATCTCCTTCAAGCTTCAGTAAAGAATTGCCCAATAGTTTCTGCAACAGGAAATTATTCCCACAATTAAACACAAATGAACACATGCACGTTTGCATTCCAATTTATCTTCGGACATCTTATTACAGTTCATAATGTCTCCCCCTTTCTTCAACCATCCCATTGTATTCCAACATCATCATTATCCATTATTCTAACGACATCACAACTGCTGCACAGAAATCGGACTCGTCACATCTGGTTTCCCATGCAGCATTTTTTTTTAGCATCATCACGCAGAGCCCTGCAAATTCAAACATTTGGACAAAGAAATGCAGTTATATGGAAGCTCACACAAACAAATACACAAATGGACATGTATCGTACAAATTGAAGGGCACTCACAAGAATATATATATTTTTTATTACGATTGCCCCAGAAGAATTTGACGGAGATTTACAACGAAAATCGAAGGCTCGTGGGCAAATCAAAGGACAGAACTCAGGGTGTTACGGAAAAACTGAGATGACTTGCAGATGAACCACCTGTGCTCCCCCCCCCCCCCCACCTGTGCCACATGGCACACAGGGGCATGGCTGGCCAGTACCACACCCGGAAGCCTTTGTTTCCCAAGTGGTGATGTTTACACACCGCAATACTCATTTGAGGCCGAGTCGACCTAGGGGAGGCCCAAAACTGGTTTAAATAATCGTCACTGGCGTTGCCCATGAGCGGGAATCGAACTCATGTCGCAGGGTTCGTAGTGTAGTGCGCTAAACGCTACAATACCGCTCCCCGTGAGTTTCAGACACAAACAAAGACAAAGATCCTCTGCATAGGCTTAACAGACTGTTGGGGCAAGTGCTGCTAGCGAGCACCTATTAAGGCCAGTACGGCACACACAACAACTGCCATTCGACACTAGGTGGTGGTGACGTCACCACGGCGCTTGTGCCTTAGCCAAGTACGCTTTAAGGCCTCGTGAAGTGTCGAACGCCCGCTGGCAGGAGGTTTCGGGACAGACCCAGGTGCCATGAGGGATGATTGACTGAGATGACTGGCCAATGCACCACTAACACACACACACAGGTGCACGCACGCACGCACACACGCACACACACAGGGCATCGGCGGACTTACGCACCGTGTCGGCGTCGGCGCGCTCCTGTGCCACACGCCCGCCCGCCACAACCGACTCGAGCGCTGTCACCCAGCGCTGCTTGTCGGGGAAGCTGGGCGCCAGCATGTAGAGCAAGCGGCCCGGCCAGCACGTGGTGTGGGGGTGCGACTCCAGCTTGAGCACGTACGCTATGTCTGCACAGACGGATTGCGTTCAGGTGCATCCCGAGGGGAACAGAGGGCATTCCTGCTGCCTCGCGGCGATGGATTATTAACGATTGCAAATGGGGTAGGGAAATGTGCTTCAGCTTATAAAAGTTTCAGTTCAAGAATTAGGCTGGTTTATAGTTATGGATGATGAAGTTTGTTAAATGGACAAATAATGTTTTTAACTAGGGTTCAAAATCTGTTACTTTCTGCCTAACGCAAAGGATCATTTTCATTTACAATGCATCGAGTCAAAGGCCTCCTCCTCTCTCCCCCTTCACTACAGGATTGAGCATGGGTACGGTGATTATCGTGCTGCACTACAAACTCAGTGACCCAAGTTCGAGTCACAGCCACAACTAATATCAGTGGCGGGTGATTTAAGAACATGTCCTGGTTCCATACATTAACCATAGAGAAGTAAGGTAAAAACAAAACCATGACGGACGTGGATTGGAGAGGCCCTCCACATCCATCGGTTGGTTGAGAACGCTGGAGTTTATTTATTCATTACATTTAATTTTGAGAGTCACACATGTAGCTATGAAAACAGACGACTTCCATCTTGCCTGTTTTCACGGTGTTCGACAGCTCCGACGGGCTGACTGCTCCGTGAACAGTGACATCTCCATCGGCGAGCACGAGTTCAAACTCATCCACAGCCGGTGCTCCAGCTGTACCCAGGCACGCACGCAGCACACACACACACAGCGGGTTCGTCGTGAGACCCGTCTCGTGTCGCAAAACTCTCAAATTATTTAAACATCACAACGGATCCTACAAAGCAAGCCGCCTTCCAGCACTCGCTGTTCCAGCTAATAAAACAATTATGAAAGACTGGAACACGTTACACGTGTTCTTGTAAAAAGGTACATTTATTGCCCAAGGGCAGCACAATGCGTTATCATCTCCGTGCCAATTTCTAGCAGTTTTGGACGGACACACACAAAACACTTTGCTTAATAATATCTACGGGACCTTTTTTGCCAGAATCAACGTATGAAAAACAAGAATAGGTTTAACCCTTTCTGGCAATAAAATAGGTGTTAAGATGTTCAAACACCAAATAGATTCCTTTTGCAATGAATCAAGTCTGCATTAACCACACATACTTTTGGTAAAACATGCAAACTAACATGCTCTGCTAATATATGCATTGTCTTTGAAACTGATTGACCTACACCAGAGACAGCCTTCTTTATGGCCTTGTGTCACCAGTGTCAGACCAGAGAGTGTCAAACGGTGAAAAGTACAAAGACAATGCAAGTATCAGAGCATATATAGCTCGGGTTGAGCAGTTATATCTATGGGCTATGCCTATGTCACACGTTTCAATGGCGATTCTGAACTATACTTGTATTGGGGGTCGACCAGCAAGGCCACCAGAACAACAACCGCAATCTCCCGGACGACCGCTTAGGTTACCGGGACTCAGACGACCACTAGGAAAAACTGAGATCAACATTTGGACCACTGGGATCACTTGCACTATGACGAGGACCACCAGAACTACCATCCAGACCGGCAGGACTACCACCCGGAACTACGAGGGGAACAATGGGATTACCACTTGGACCACCGGCCAACATCTGCCGTGCGGAATTGGTATAATTTTTTTCATTTACGAATTGAAAATGAGATCATCATCATGAGGCCTCCTTTGTCAGTAGCGAAATATAATAATAGGTTTTTGACCCTTTTTTCTGGCAACAAAACTGACACCTTTTTTTTTTACAAGGAATCATGTTTGCATTAACCACAATCTGGTCCAACACCATGTGAGACTGGGCTCTAAGAAAAGCTGTCTCTGGTGTGGACCAATCAATTTCAAGGACAATGCATACATTATCAGAGTTGGTTTTTTGCTCGCATTCTGACCGCAGGTATTGTGCTTCATGCAAACATGATTCCTTGTAAACAAAAAGTGTCAGTTTTGTTGCCAGAAAAAAGGGTAAAAAAACCCTATTATTATTATCATGAAAATGAGATGTAAAAGAAAACGTAAACAAATGCAGAAACGTGCAAACTTACAGTCAATATTGTCATTGTCAAATATCTTGACCATGGAGCCTTCAAGCACCAAGTACTTGCGGTCCCAACCCAGCAACCCCTGTCGTCCATTCCTGTGACAGCAGGCAGAGTGGAAACGCTGCGGTTATTTCTTATAGACCACAGGAAAGCATTCGATTCAGTGGAAACTGATGCAGTCGTACAAGTTCTCGCTGAGCAATAACTAAATGAAAAAAATATATTAAAGAATTAAAACCACAGTGAAAGAACAACCTACACCGAGAGTGCATCAATACATTTACTGATGAAAATTATAAATAAAAAGGCGAGTCAAATCAGGGTAAAGTGCTTTTAGAAAACTGAATTTTCATATGAAAAGTAAGATACCAATGTGCCGGAAGAGAAACTATTGAAATAGGTGCATATTATACGCAATGACATATTGGATCGGAAACTTGAACAGCGACAAAGAAAATGTAACAAAAGTTCACAGTATGTAAAGAAGCATGCACGCATATATATATATACACTTGGAATTACCAAAAAGCAGACAGAAGAATGCATTTATCAGAGAACATTCACAAGTTAGAGACATCACTGACTGTTAAGTAATATGGACTGCATGTTGTAGCGCAATAGTTAGCACACTGTTGCTCCTAGCCCAATGACCTGCTTCCGATGCCCCGGCCACGGCTAACATCAAGTCGTGGCCAATATCTAAATTGGTTCTACGCCATTTTCCGCTTCACCAATAATGAAGTATGGTAAAAAAAAAATCTTCAAAACTGCCACAGCATGCGGAGTTGACAGCAGTGGATTAACAATGCATTTTACACATTTTCCTAACAACTTAGTGAACGTTACTTACTCACACAAAAAATATGTACAGTGTTGGAAACCTCTTTTTAAACACAAACTCACCGAGGCACCTTCATCCACCCTTGCAAGCGCAGGCTGTGGGGTGGCTCAGGCAGCTTGAGGCCGGGCGAATTGAGTTTGTCGCGCACCATGGCCTCGCTGAAGTGCGTGGCGTACTCGACAGGCAGGCCGCACGTGGCAGGCAGGCACACGGAGCACTTGGGGTGGCACATCACCTGGCACTCTAAGCATGCGAGCAAGGCAGACGGCGGACGAGATTGGAATTGCATTTCCGTGTTTTTATTTGAAAGTAGTTTTAACCCTCCAATGTCGTTTCGGGTCATACCTCGTATTGGCGCCACAGTAGCTAGACGTTAACTACCTCGCATTTATTTACAGGAGTTCATGGGTTCAATCCCGACCCTGACGTCTGTATATTTGGAGTTTGCGTGTCTCTCTCCCCATGGTCGTGTAGATTTTTCTCCAGCTCCTCTGGTGTTTCCCTCCAAATTTAAAAAACATCCGTTTAGAGTATTTGGCCGCTATAAACGTCGACATAATAAGCCACTTTGTGGACAGGTCGCTTCTGAAAAAGAGCTATGTAGCTCAGTGGGCCTTACTTGGTAAAATAAAAATTGTTTAGTTCATAGCTTTAGTTCAGATAAATATCCGACGTTTCAAATGCATGTGCTGGATGGGAGCTTCTTCATAAACTCCCAACCTGTGGGCCCTTGGACCAATGGTGGTGCCCATAGGGTCGCTGGAAGTAATCCATGGTACTGTTGCAGATACTACGATTTAAATCATTTTTTTACATTTGTTCCATCTGTTATCAGAGCACAGTGGTCAGTGGTTGGGAAACATTGTTATCTAAACGTCTTCTTTGTATGGCTGATGTTGATGTACAGCTACAACTGTGATTTTACACTGAGGTGGGCGAGCAGGATAATTGTGTCAGGATGAGCGGGCAGTGGCGTATCGCTGCGATGCCTCCTTCTTATTTGTGAATCGGGAATCGAGTCGCTATACGTTCCATGGTCTGTTCTGGGTCACAGCAGTCACAAAACCGGAGATTATTCTAATTTTACACTCGTGCATCAAGTATCCGCATCTGCTATATACCCGCCTACGCTATATACACACCGCCGTCACTGCACATGTGAACACACGAATGTCAATAAGGGGGTGGGGGGGGTAATGGCGTTCGCGAAGACGCTTTAAAACAAACCGAGGCACTTGGAGGCCTGGCGGCCAAAGTGAACGGTGTCCAGGCACACGGAGCACTTGGTGGCTCTCATGTTGAGGCCGACGCTGAAGCGATGTGGGATATTGTGATGCATTCTCTGTTTGATGTGGCGCCCCAACTCTGGAGAAAGAGAGAAAACCGAAGCTGTGAGCAATGCTTCTTTGCGTGACGGAGGAATGACGCCAACACCGAGAACATTATTAGTGAGGTACACTTAAAAGTTCAGCTCCTATCCACAGTGGACAGGAGATCCTTTATTAACCCGCTAATGTGCTTGCAATCAAATGTGCAATAACATGTAGAGCAATATTTTAACAATCATCCACCAGCATTAAACTACAAAATCAGTGTATATTAGTGTTGACTAAAAAAAGTAAGCTTCTAAAATACACTCGTCATTTGCTTCTTTAACAGCATTTTGTCAATCCACTGCTGGATGAAGGCCTCTTCCAAGCCATGTTTGTCACCGCAGTCGTTTAACCATACTTCACCATGTTTGTCAGTGCGGGTTGGTGAAGGGGGAACCCAGAAATGGTTCACGTTGGCCATGGCCAGGAATCTCAGTTCGTCAGGTTCATAAGCAGTTTATGAATTATCTGCACCGCTGCTCAAGCCACTGATTTTTTAAAAAGACATTTCGAGACTGACATTTACATTTATCTCAATGCAAGCGTGAGGTACCATCTGGAGTGGCTGATTGCTTCCTGTGGCTTGGTGGAGCCAGGAGACTCATGGGGCTGGGCTGATGTCCCGGTGAGCACACGAGTGCCGACATGATGATCTGCTGCTGGGTGTTTGCCGAGCCGTTGCTTGTCTGGTGGTCCACGGTTTTGAGATGCGCAGCTGTGGGCCATTACAGAACAGGGACGTATGTGTGCTGAACTTCTTTCGCACCGAATGTAGCCAACTGTGCTAAGCGGAGGTGCAAAAAGACAGAATACTGAGAATATTGCAAAATTATTGCCTAAAATAAACACTTAGCGCTCTAAAAACACAATGTGGCTCAGGGTCTCACCTTCCTCCCGTGCAGCTTTGAGCTCCACGCGAATCTTCTGCAGCATCTCCTCCAGCTCATTCGAGCGACTCTTCTCTTTGTCCAGAGCGGCCTTCAGCTCCGTGTACGGCAAAGGCAGCTGCTGCGGCGTGGGCCCATCGTCTTTCTTCCACCCAAACAGCCCCTGCACAGGCGTGCGTACAAGTCATCACACAACAGTGCGTACAAGTCATCACAGGCGTGCGTACAAGTCATCACAGGCGTGCGTACAAGTCATCACACAACAGTGCGTACAAGTCATCACAGGCGTGCGTACAAGTCATCACAGGTGTGCGTACAAGTCAGACAAGTCATCACAGGCGTGCGTACAAGTCATCACAGATGTGCGTACAAGTCATACAAGTCATCACACAACAGTGCGTACAAGTCATCACACAACAGTGCGTACAAGTCATCACAGGCGTGCGTACAAGTCATCACAGGCGTGCGTACAAGTCATCACAGGTGTGCGTACAAGTCATACAAGTCATCACAGGCGTGCGTACAAGTCATCACAGGTGTGCGTACAAATCATCACTGCAGCGGCTAGGTCCAAAAGCAGACCCGGTCGCTGCTGTGAGGAAAAATCCTTACAAGATTCAAATAGCATCCTTCTCAACTGCCCTCTGCATATAACTGTAATTTGAAAAGCCTAGTTACCTTTTTCTTCTTGGTGGGCTGGTCCAGTTTAGCTTGCAGGAAGTCAATAAGCTTTGTCTGCTGACCGATCGTTCCTTCCATCTTCACCCGCTCTTGTGAGAACATCACCTGTGACACAGAATGACAAAAGCACCATTCAGTCGACGCGCTGCCTCAGCACAGAGAACGAATGCAAAGCTACCGCTATTGAGCAACCACTCACCTGCAAGTTCTCGGTCTGATTCTCCAAATCGATTTTCTCCGTTTTGAGAAGATCGATCTGGTCCAGGGATTCCTGTAGACCCTGAGTCAGCCGGTGGATGCGTGTCTTGTGCGTATCCAGCTGTTGCTGCAGTTTCACTTGCTGTAACGTAGAGGCCAGCACCAGACACGTGTAGGTCACTTAATTGTGGATAGTGTTTCCGCAATATACAATCTGTAGTTAGCTATACTGTGATAATGCTTTTTCAGATCGTTTTCAACTTCACGTGTCACAGCAGTGAGATTGCCAACGAGGGTGGTCCTGGAACCCTGTTAGTCAAGCAAAGTGGCAGGACTGCCATGCGACAGCAACGCAAACCTCTTCCATGAGCCTCAGCTTCAGTTCCCGCTCCGTCTCCAGTTTCTGCTGCAGGCCCTTGGAGCTGAGTTCCAGCATGGCATGCTTCTTCTCCAGGTTACTGAGCTGTGAGACAGGAGTCCAGTTTTAACCATCCAACCCAACAGCACATCATTAAGTATCCTGTTTAAAAGCATGCCACACAACTGCATTAAACACGGCACCAGAATAACGTTTATTTTCTTGAATAGAATACAATCTCGAATCAAGGCTCCAGATTTTCCACTTCTCCGCTGATTTCGATTCGCTGTCATCCATCTATTAACTGATTTCGATCGCACCTTACTTTAAAGCTATAAATCCATCCCTTTTAATCTACTGATGCATATGTTCCACTTTTTGTACGGTATCTTGAGATGAAGTTTCATTTGCATAACATACAAATTAAATTTGCACCACTGTTATTTGACATTTATTTCAATTCAGACTAAAGGAATATTGGGGCAGAGTGGTGGCGCAGTAGTTGGTTCTGTTCTGCCCATTCACCAACAGGCACCGACCAGCGTGGTGAAGTATGGTCAAACGGACCCCGATGATCGAAGGGGTGGGGAGGCCTTCAACCAGTAGTGGATTGACAAAGGGCTGTACATTACATTACATTAAGAAAATAATGGCAATTTATAAAATTGTTACCATCTCTCCCAGATTGTCGGCCTTCAGTCGCTGTTCCTTGGCTATGTTCTGCAGAGCGAGGGACTCAGCCTTGTGCTCCCGGACCGCCAACTCAATGGCCTGCCGCAACTCCACACTCTTCTGTTCAACACGCATCCTTAAACACAAGGAGTAGACGGGCACAAGATAGAACAATACATTTTACAAGTCGAAATCAATACCTATCAATATCTATGCAGTATTGTATTTTTTACAACCACAAACAAGGTTTATCTTAGACCGAAGGCTCCATATGCTCATACAAAGATAAAATTAATATCAAGCCCTCCAAAGTTGATGCATATCATCTGCCACACCAAGTGTTAGTAGCAATGAATTATAAACCATATGATCAGAGTTCGATTCCAGCCATGGCTACCATTATTAGTGAGTGATATTTGAACCCATCCTGGGTGCCTCCTTTACCAAACCGCAATGTGGCGAATGGTCAAACAAGCGCCTGGAACAACACGGTATGCGATGGCCTTCATCTAGCAGTCGACCAAAACAGAACTGTAAATTATAATAATAGGGTTTTTCCCCTTTTTTCTGGCAACAAAACTGAAACCTTTTTACAAGGATTCATGTCTGCATTAACCACAATACCTGCAGTCAAAATGCAAACAAAACACATACTATGATAATATACGCATTGTCCTTGAAACTGATTGGTCCACACCAAGGGACGGCTTTCTTTTGAGCCTCGACCCAATTGGTGCTCGACCAGATGACGCCTTTTGGCGTCAAGGACAATGCATATATTATCATAGTATATTTTTTGTTTGCATTTTGACTGCAGGTAGTGGTTAATGCAGACATGAATCCTTGTAAAAAGGTTTCAGTTATGTTGCCAGAAAAAAGGGAAAAAACCCTATTATTATATTTTGGTACTGGTAAAGGAGGTCTAATGATGAAGAACTGTAAAAAATATTATCTATTATTACATTCCAGCGTCGTCGACACGCGACGAAGCCGGAGCGTGTCCACGACCGCCGTATTAAGAAACACATCAGAGAGCCGTTGGAGATTTTACCATTATAACCATAAGCCCATTTCGTACCGACGTGCCCGAAAGAAAGTCGTGTGTTCCATACGTTACCCATGAAGAATCGACAAAGCCGATAGCTTTGTTGGCCGGGTGGTGGCGGCGGTTGGCGGTGAATCACCTGTTCTGCCGGTCGTTATCCTGCTGCCTCAGCAGCTCCCGCACGCGCTGCTCCCGGCGCTCACACTCCGTCTCCAGGGCGGAGCGGGAGCTCTCGCACGCGCGCTCCTTGGCGAGCAGATCGTCGTTCAAGCCCTCCAAGTCGGCGATCTGCTGCTCCAGCTCTGTGCACGTCGTCTTCAGCATGTTGAGAGTCTACGAAAGTGAAATCGCAGATCGAATGCAGCCGGCAAAAAAAGAAATAACATTTACATTACCTACCTCTTTAGAGCAGCGGGAATTTCTAAGCCAAGGTTCGTGGCACCGACACTAATCGTTTTAATGAGCACAGATAACGGACGGCGTGAAGCGGTGGTGCACCCGCTTCACCCCTGCCTTATCAAGGCTCATTTAATCGAGAGGAGACCACCAAACATGCTTTACATCTCATACATTTATTGTGACTAGTCGGAGCAACTGATGCAAATTGTAATTACGTTCCAATTAGCACGGGTTGACTACATACGGTGCGAAATAATTTAAACACTCACATAGGTACGGGCTAAAAAGAAAAAATGTGGCGCAAATATAGTCAAGACTATGCTTACAACAATCATGCAAAACCAATCGTTTCAAACAGGGATCCTCAAAGATTATAGCCTGGAGGTTTATTACTTTGGCTCATAGGATGAGGTCGGCAAAGAGATTTCTTTCTCATTCTAAAAACTTCATCCCCCATCATCAGTGAGCCAAGTAATTAATGGAAGCAAGGCCTCCAAGCACCAGTTGCTGGCCACGACGCAACAATGAAGCATGCAATCACGCATTTGGCGAGTGCGGGCGGCAGCGAATAGAGTGTTTATGGACGGAGGTCTCCTACCGCGTCTTGGTTCGAGAGACGCGCGTCGCGCGCGGTCAGCTCGCGACGCAGGCCCTCCACCTCGCTCTGCGCACGACCCCGCTCCAGCGCGGCGCCAGACAGCTCCTCCAGCTGCTTGCCCAGGTAGAAGTTCTGCTTGTTCAGCTCCAGGTTCTCCTGGCTCAGCTCTCCCAGTTGTTCCTCCATCTCCGTGATCACCTGCGAGCGCACAATACGCTCGGCCACGTCAACGGAATACAAGAGGCTTGACAGTTAAGCTTCCACGTGCGCTTTTTTCTGCAGTTGTATGCAGAGTAAAGCCACGTTATTTCGGTATTTGATAATTCGTAATTGGGGATAATTCGGCACGGCTCCGCTTTCGGCATATGTAGTATTAGTAATTCGCCATGACCCGAAGTGCCGTACCGAATGGACCAATTTCGGCATAGACGTGGAGCGATGCCGCGCACCACGTGTACACAAGTCTAGTGGCGGCGCACGTGGTGAGCGTCAGTGCAGAGCTGCTGCTTTGGACTTTACCTTGTTTATGCACTCTGTGCAAGCCAACCCTCCCCTCCACAACCTCTGTCACCTACAACATCCTCCTTCTTCGCCTGCAGTACTGATGGTAAGTGTTACTTTTTTTGGAAAATTATTTTTGGAAAACAAATTTGGATTTTTTTTTTTTATTGGGGCAGGAGGTACTTGGGAGTACCATTGTACAGAATTCGGAATATTAGATAATTCGGCAAGGCCAGAGCCCCAAATGTGTTATTTTTTATTGGGGCAGGAGGTACTGCAGAGTACCATTGTACAGAATTCGGAATATTATATAATTCGGCAAGGCCAGAGCCCCATATGTGTTGAATTAACAAGGGTTTACTGTATGTTGAACTTCTTTCGCACCGTACGCAGCCAACCGTGCTAATCGGAGGAGCGAGGGAAGGACAACAAACTAGACACAAAAAGCTAATCTAAATAAATTAGTTTTCAATGAACTGAAGCCTTTACTGGCCATGAAGTATGGGTGTTATTAAAACCTCACAATAAAGTCACTCACCGAGCAGCTTTCTCGCAAGGTTTCAAACTTCTTCTGTATGTCATCTCTGCTTGCCTGTAAATGGTAAAGCAGAGTTGAAGCTTACACGGGGTGTCTAGAGGATACAATATTACACAGGTTTCAACAATATTGAATAGACATATCTCACACTTAGCTCATCTAATGCAGATGAAAGTTTCATTATTGAATTACCGTGCCAGAGGTTGTAACAAGACTGAATTTTAACAGAATTCAATACAACCTCATATCCTTCGAGTTATTATTCCATAATGCAAACACAAATACTGGGTATCCCACATAGAAACAGGCAATGAACAGCTCATCACATCAACCGTCACATCAACATGGATTTGGAAAATGAAAACAATGACCGAAAATTGTGCTTAATCGAGATAAGTTTTAGGATTTAAAAAAAATTCAGATTTTTAAGTAATTATCAGAACTCTTTTGGATTATTTACATTGTTAGATAATTGTGTCTTCGAGCTCACAAAAGTGACATCTCTCGAAGCTACGCAACACCATTTTTGACAGATAAACAGTGGAAACGATTGTTTTATATTTTTATTATTTTATTGTTTCCCTTCTACGTGACTTTACCGAAAGAACCAAGAATATAGTGGAAACGATGTCGTAACAATGACGCCTGTTATTTTTAAAAATATTCCAAACAATTACAATCATTTTTTTCGGATCGCCCAACATGTCATAAACAGTCCTGATTTTACTTTTGTAAGCTGGAAACCGGGAGCGCATCCCAAGCGCATTCCGTCGAGACTGGCCGCCCACTGCCCCGAGCGGCGATGGGACACACCTTGAGCGAGGCGATCTCCTCCTCTGCTTCGGCCGTCGTCTCGTCCAGCTCCGTCTGCACGCGACGCAGCTTGACCTCGAGAGCGAAGCAGCTGGCACGCGCAGCTTGCAGCTCGGCCTCCCGCTCCTGCAGCTGCAGAGCCACCTCGCCCACCTCCCGCTGCCCGTCCAGCTTCCGCTGCTCTGCCGCTAATGCAGCCTGAACCGCGGCGCGAGTCATCCGTCCGCCAGCATGCGACCGATTAGTATGGTTGGTCTACGTACCGTGTGAAAGACGTTCAACATGCATACATGCAACTACGCCGTCGTACCAATCACCACCACCAGATACTTTCTGACACATGCATATGCTGTACTATGCATAGAAATAGCCTATGACCAAATCTTTGGTTTTTTTTACCAGATTCATTGAGCTGTACAGCTTTTTCAGAAGCAACCTGGCCACAAATTATAGCTCAAAGTGGCTGATCACGTGGAAATGTATAGCAGCCAAACACTGTAAACGCATGTTTGTAAATGTGGAGGGATACAACGGAGGGCCCGGAGAAAGATACACACGACCACAGGAAGAACATGCAAACTCCGAATATACAGGCGTCAGGGTCGGGATCGAATCCACGACCTCCTGTACACCAGGCGAGGTAGTTAACATCTCGCAATTGGGAAGGCACCCGATCTCACTAGATCTCGGAGGCTAAGCAAGATTTGAGTCTGAATAGTGCTTGAATTGGAGATTACCAAGCATGCTCAGTTGTCATAAGTGGTTGTGGGGCAGTGAGGTGGTCATAAGAAGGCAATGCAACAAGATAAAATGTCATACTTTGCATTCATTAATGTACGATGCTAACCTTTGGTGTATAGTTTCTTAAATACGTTTTGAAAAGTTTTTTTTTTTTACTGAAAACCCTTTCTTGGGTTTGCAAGATCAAGTTTTGGTACAACGTATCATTGCAGTTAAATGTAAGAATTGAGTGATTGAATATGCCATAAATTCGTCATAATTGGTTTCATTGCATTAGTATTGTGCAATATGTATTGTGATTGCTCAGGACTTCATGGTAATGTTCTCTTTACCCACCAAAAGTATATGTTTACTCAAACAGTCTCAAACAATGGAGGGTAAAACCAAAACAAAACCTTATCTGGAAGCGCTGTGAAAATGTATCCATGTCATACCATACAAAAGCCTCATAGGCAGGGTTATGAGTGTGGTAAGTGAGCCCTCCGATGTGTCTGCAGGTTGTGTAGCACACGAAGTTCTGCCCGACTTATGACCTTTTCACTCCACGTGCCGAGCTTCTTTTAGCTCCTCTCAGCTTTTGAACAAGTTTCCGGGCACGTAGAGCAAGATTTGTCAAACCTCGAAAACGCGCGGGAAAGCACGATAAGGAACTGTCAGGAACCTACGTAGTCGTAGCATATAGTCAACTGTTACCTCACGGAGCCTGCCCTCGATTTCAGCCACCCTTGTGCGAGCGATGCTGCTGGCCTCCTGGCTTTGCTGTAGTCTCTCTTCTGCCGCACGCGCCTGCACCACAAAGCATGGATTGTGTACAATAATTAATAGCATGGGGGGGCAAACAAGATCGAATGGTAAAAAAAAACCTATCCACAGCATACCAAACGAAATGCACTTAATATACCTTCGCTATTTGGTTCAAACAACAGTGAGGCAGTGCAATTGGCTGCTGGCCTGAGCCAGTGCTGCACATTTCACATTTATATAGGGAGAGGCCTACACAGCTCCACATCTGTGCTGTGCACAGGATTTCCAAATGACATGAGCCGCTTCAAATGAACGAATCCTGTGGCACTAAAAAAATGATTATCGTTTAACCCCAACACAAATAAACATATATTGGACAGACGGGACGTAACATTAGCGTAAGACTAATTGAACACCAAAGGAACATTAAATTCTCCCAAACACAGCTGTCAGCAGTGGCAAGGCATGCTTGCCAACAAGGACATTCAATTGATTTTGATAACGTTGAAGTGTTATGCAGAACTAATTATTACTGGCCAAGATTAGTTAGAGAATCAATTGAAATTAAGAATTCAAATAATTGTAATCGCTGTGATAGCTATAGACCCAGCGTAGCCTAGAAGCATATTATTAAGTAATACACAACCCATATTGCAATTCCTTACGGGTGAGTCACATGCTAAGTGGCTGATTATTGATCTATTACATAATTGCATATATCCCCTCCTCCGCCTCTGATCTCGAATCCTGCTGGGGTTCAACAATGATGACGTCATCCTGCACTATTTAAGACCGGAAGCAGGTGGATGGCTTCACTATTCTGGCAAATCGCCCTTAGATACTGGATATAATTTCCAGCGAAACGTCACTCAAATTGTAAATGTTGTGGATCCACTCTTCAACACACCGGTGCACTAAAGTAGTGAAATATTTGTCTTTTGTCAACGTAGAACATTTTATACTGATTAACCGTGTAGGGTGGTGGAGGGTTGCGACACATTTAGAAACATCGCGATCTAACCCAAAATCCTTTATTATGGACAAATAAATAGTATGGCTGGAAGCCTGAATGCTCGTCAACTCAACTAGATTACCGGTGACAATTTTAGAAATTATCTTTACAAATACTACTTTTTAAAAGCCACAGTTAGCTGTATAAGGCCATGTTGTTTCTGATTAATAGAATATTGCTCAATTGGGTGGTCTTAATAATAGGGTTGTCCCCCTTTTTTCTGGCAACAAAACTGAAACCTTTTTACAAGGATTCATGTCTGCATTAACCACAATACCTGCAGTCAAAATGCAAAAAAAAACCACTATGATAATATATGCATTGTCCTTGAAACTGATTGGTCCACACCAAGGGACGGCTTTCTTTTGAGCCTCGACCCAATTGGTGCTCGACCAGATGACGCCAAAAGACGTACAGCTCAAAGACAATGCACTATCAAAGTAATGAGGGCTCGGGGTGAGCATCTACATCATTATCAAAATGCAAACAAAAACACACTATGATAATATATGCATTGTCCTTGACTGCAGGTATTGTGGTTAATGCAGACATGAATCCTTGTAAAAAGGTTTCAGTTGTGTTGCCAGAAAAAAGGGGAAAAACCCTATTATTATATTTTGGTACTGGCAAAGGAGGTCTAATGATGGGTGGTCTTAAATTTACCAATGCATGTATGTTGAAGTTTTTTTGCACCGTACGTAGCCAACCATGCTAATCGGAGGTCCAGGAAATATTGTAGCAGAGTAAAACAAATTAAACTTTCCATTTCATTTGATAAAATGACACCTTTGTTTCAACGAACCTGTGCTTCAGCCTTGCCCAGCTGTGTCTCCAGGTAAAACTTCTGTTGCCGCAGCTCCCCAATCATCTCCTCCTGCGCCTTTCTGCATTCTCACATAAAAAAGTGCAATTACAAACAAATAAAACATTTGCAGGGTAGCATTTTCAAATATTCATCATTGGTATTCAAGAGCAATTAAGCTGTTGGCAAAGAAATAATGTGTGAAAAAATAAGAATAGGTTTTACCCTTTTCTGGCAATGAAACAGGAGGTGTTAAGATGTTCCAACACCAAATATAAACCTTTTGCAAAGAACCAAGTCTGCATTTACCACACGTACTTGCGGTGAACATGCAAACAAACATGCTCTGACAATATATGCATTGTCGTTGAAACTGATTGGCCTACACCAGAGACAGCCTGTTTTTATGGCCAGGTCTCACCAGTGTCAGACAAGAGAACGTGAAAAGGTGAACAGCATAAAGACAATGCACTTTCAGAAATAACCTAACTCATTGGTGGATATAACATAGCTGGATTAGAAGGCTGAAAATAAGACTACGCTGGAAAAGTGTAGCGACTGGTCTTTGCACATAACACCCTACCACTCACTATTAGAATGTCCCAACTTTACGTATAAAGTTACCAAGTGTCCTTCACATAACTATATATCATTCCGCAAACGTTACGCAATATCCCATGTTAAAAAGAGGCAACTTTGCTTCCCAAGAAATTAAATAGTGCATATTACTGAGCCATTGCAGTCAATTATGGCCTGCCTTTAATCGTTAATACAGGTTAGGAGGCCCGGCTCCCACACTCCTGTCTCACCTGGGCCACCCAGCCTACAGAGCCCAGCCAGACATCTAAGGAAGAAAAGGCACCTGCTCGGCCCATTCATGAAAAATAAATCATCACATTTGAGGTGTGCAAATGTGGTAAATAAACAAAGAGCAAATTCCTTAAATTGAGTGATATTTAATTGTAAGATATTTTAATTCAGTTTCATTTTAAAAAAATTGGCACACAAACAATAGAATTCAGAAATGTTTGCGATGTGAGCAGAGCATTACGTTGTCATAACGACCAAGCGATTCCATCCATTAAGAGCATTTGTTGCTTGTGCAACAACAATTTTTTTAACTGGAATTAAACAAATTTATCAGGAGTTGCAGAGCCACGTGCAACTTTATTTGCCCAGAAGTGCAGCAATAAACACCAACCAGCGTGACGTTTGTTCAATATAAGCCTCATGACACGCACAGTGCGTGGATGTCCCCATCCAACAGTGGACTGACAAAAGGGGTACTGCACGTACACGTGTGCATATAAGACATATCAGCTGGCACGTACATGCTCCTCTGCGTGTACATGCTGCTGTTAGCCACCATCTTGTTGGCCTCGCTCAGCTCCGTGATGTGCTGCTCCAGTGCGCGGATCCTTGACTCCATGGCTTTGATCGTCTGATTGGAAAGAAAAGCAAAGTAGACACACGTGAAGAAGCTCTCAGCCTCAAGCCAAACAACACGCGGAACAACCCAAAAACACATTTGATAGCTGCACAGGACAACCGCAAAAAACCTAAGCACGAGTAAAAAAACTTCGTCACCATCACGGAAACCACCAACCACTTGGCAAACAATGAAACGTGGTAGTGCTTCTGCTCAGCGAGCAGCTCCTATCCACGGGTAATATTACGATTACAGCTGAATTTGATCATCACACTATTAACAGTGCCAATTTTCCTTACAGGTGACAACGTGTTAGACATTTACGCAAACTTCAGTAGGAAATTACTTCTATCGATCGGTCCTGCAGCAGATGTTAAGGGAGGATGAGGATCACATTGCAAACTCCAGATCGAAATGGAAATCTTCTCAAAAAACTATGTTACATAGCCATGCTTTTAGAAAATGTTTGCACTTGGCAGAAGAACAAACAGTTTGGTATTGATTTAATGGAAAAAAGGACAAATTCAGCATTGAGTTACACTGTTGCACACTATGAAAGATACAACTAATGGCAATAAATACAGACACGTGAAAATACAATTCATCACTGACTAAAACACAAGGCAGGAGAGTTGAGTTGTGATGTTCACAGTGCACTGACCGCTTTCTGGTCCTGCAAGACTTTGGTCTTCTCCACTGCGTCCTCCTCGTGTTTTGTTCGACTCTGCTCCAAGACTTCTTTGTCTGCAAAGTCTAATTTCATTTGTGTATCCATAACCTGCCACCAAAATATGCAAGCACGATGTCAGAATGCACGGACAATGTTACTTTTTTTATGGCCATTGAACATTATTTAAGTTCTTCTTTGGTTCTTTCGGTAAAGTCACGTAGAATGAGAATAAAATAATAAATTGATAAAATAAAATAACACAATAATATTCTCACGACGTTTCGGCCACAACACAAGCGGCCTTCATCAGGTGAAGGGACGAGACTGTCTCCAGCGCTGTCCTACCAGACAGTCTCGTCCCTTCACCTGATGAAGGCCGCTTGTGTTGTGGCCGAAACGTCGTGAGAATATTATTGTGTTATTTTATTTTATCAATTTATTATTTTATTCTCATTCTACGTGACTTTACCGAAAGAACCAAAGAAGATGAATCCTTGCAGTCACGAAAGCTTTAAATCAAAAATTATTTAAGTTGTTTATTGCCCCAGTCCCCAATGGGGTTATGTAGTCAACAACCAAGCACAGCATCTTCTCTTGAAGGTTTCCACTAAATTGAGTTCGGTTTGCAGATACTGGATAGCTGCACCTTCAACCTGAATTTAACCTGGACTGTATTTGTAATCAAGGTGTACACATTGAACAATCAACAACAGTTTTAAGTAGATTTTTCAGAAATAAAATATAACGGAGCAGCCTTGCAATAACTTTCTCAAGCGGCTGTTGGCGAAAGTGACGAGAAGCCCCTCTAGAGGGTATTTTGGCATATTCTTGCACCTCCGATTAGCACGATTGGCTATGTACGGTGTGAAATAAGTTCAACACATGCACGCACATAGGTGTCTTGGAAGAGGAGTACCCAGACTTTACCCCACCACAAGCAAACCTGCTGGCCAACTGTGGTGTCCCCATTTATACTGCCGGGTAGACAGAGGCCAGAGGATGTAAACACTTGCCGATGGTTTAAACTGCCACGCCGGGACATCAAACCGGCGACCTTTGGATTGTAAATCCAGTGTGGCGAACCATTACTCTAAGGTAACATCGATTTTTCAGACTTTGCCTAACAATCTATGCAGTCATTAAACGATTGGGGACATCTTAATGCTAAAGAACAAGACACATTGGCTAAAGAACAAGACACAATAAGGATCCTCACCCGAATCTTTTCTTCATACATCTGCTCCTTTTGTTTGACGTGGACCTCCAGCCGCCGACAACTGATTTCTGACTCTCGACACTGTTCCTCCAATTCCTGGAAAATACAGCAGTCTCAGATGGTATGCCAGACCAACACCACAAGCGTTGTACCACGGGAGAATTATTAATCCAGTGAAGATGCCTTGTGCTTCTTTATCATACGTGGGGGCACTCAAAAGAGCACATTTGCTGACTGCGCTTAATCCTACGGCACCGCTGGAACAATATATTGAGACATATTAAAGCACTTAATAATGTCTCTACCTTAATCTTCTCTGCCATTTGTTGTGTCTGTTGGGACTTGGTAAGTAGATCTTCTTTCAGCTTGCTCTCTCTTCTCTCAATCACTGCCAGCCTCTTCAGCTGACCTTCCAGAGTTCTGCACCGTTCCTGGAAATGCAATGTGGCAAAGGATGACAACAAACAACGCTTCGTGGCTAGAAATACAATATTTGATTTAACCAAAATTTATGAAAGGAAACTTTGTTTCAACATAAAACTGTGTTTCATATTGAGCCCGACAGCCATGAAAGCAGTAACAATATCAACTTACCCTGGACTTAAAGCGATGCTTCACAGTACTTAATTTCGACACCGAGAAGAAGCTCTTTTTCCATCACCTCCGCTCAACCTAACGCGACAAACTTCACCGACGGGCCACGTTCCCCCTATCATTGGCAATTACAGACATTACGCAGCGCGTGATGTCACGAGACTCTTAACGACAGAATGACGAGGACGCGAAACGACACCGTACCTCGCTCTCCTCGAGCCGTCGCCGCATGTTTTCTCTGTTGCCGTGCTTCTCGCGCGCAAGCTCCACGTCCCTCTCCAGCTGGTCCTTGGCGCGCCGCACGTTCTGCAGGAGCTCTGTCGCCTCGGCGCTGGCCTGCACTGCCTGCGGCACCCCACCAGACGCAAGCCGTCTATTAAAAAACCAGCTTAACACGTAAGTAGGCTTTCGCGACCAATATCGTGCATAATACAGTTTTTTTGGGGGGGTTAGATCGCATTAATATGTGTCATTAAACCTGCCACCACCCGACACAGCCAATTAGTAAGGTTTGCCACGTAAACAGAACATGCCAATTCGTTACTAGCACAGCACACCGGTGTGTTGGAGAGCAACAGCAAGATTCTATTATAAAACCACCACTACTACTGCTGCTATCCAAAGCAGAAAATATCCAGCCACCGCTGTCATGTCTGGGGTGGATTGCTTCACTTCCAACTGCATAGTTTACAGAATTCACCTTAAAGCGATCAAGTTTATTGATAATCCAGCACTCGCTGCTTCAACCGTAATCACTCGCTCACCTGTGGTTAGTCACCTTCTTTATCACTACTACCATGGCTATTGTTCTCATTAACGTTACTCATTAATTACCACACACATTGAGTACTCGGTCTACCAACACTAGCTGTTTCGTTTCAACCACAAGGTGTGCAATCACCATACTGCAGGTTAAAACAAGTCCCGTTCTGCTTTTTTCCTTGCGCAACTTGACTGGAATTAAGATTCTCATTGTCTCTTTTTAAATGTTTTTACAACCTTGCTCAATTCAAGAAACGTGTGAACTCTCGTCGAGTACATCTTCACAAGTCCCGCTCGTTGCTGGTCCCTTGGCATCGTCACAGAGCCGTGGCCACAGCCGACCCAGTTCTCAACGTGTTTCACGGCATTTTGGAAATACTTACTAAAATTATAATCTCTCGGAAACACTGTCAAGTCTCCAATTTTTTGGCAATTTCAAAAAGAGCGGGAGATTTAGTTTTTTTTAATAAAGGCAGGGGGAAAAACAGCATCATAATTGGAACCAACCTTAGTGAGCTTATCTTGAAGTTCATTTATTTTCCTATGGCTCTCAGAATTTATCTAAAAATTAAGAAGAAAAACAGGCTGTTAATAACATTATATGCATGAACTGAAATAAATTCACAATAAAAAATTGTATTACCATAATCATAATGACAGCAAATCATAGAACCATGGGAAACCAGCCACACCTTTCCCATTTCACTTTGTAGAGCAGCCACCTCAGCCTTATTTTGTTCTCTGGTCTGTCAAACAAAACAAAGAGAATTACCGCTTTTCAAAATGTCAACATTGGTAGAATACGTTGCACTGTATTCATGGAAACACATTACTCTTACAAACACAGTTTTTGCACAATGCGTGAGCAGATTCTGACATGCACCGACACAAATTGCCAGCGCTGTATTGCTATTCTATAACGACGGCAACAGCAATGAAACAATTAGTGCCCAGGGAAATAATTTTAACTCGAGAGAGAAAAATAAACCAAATTATTTAACTATACACTGTATATGTCGACAAGGAATTTGAAGCAACTTGCAAAACGTATTTACGGTGATATTTGGCCAACACTTCAAACTAATTTAAAGTAATTTTTGTCTTCAAGTCGCCTCCACCGCACTCAGGAGTGCGCACGCGATCGCATTTGGCGTTTGGCTGCGAGCACCGACCTTGCTGAGTCTGTCTTGATAGTCGACGAGTTTGCGGCGGTAATCGTCAGCGGCCGTCCGGGCCTTTCTCAGCTCCGTGTCGCCGAGGCCGGCCTGCCGGTGCGCCACGCACAGCTCCTCCTGAAGCTGCTTCACCACGAGACGCAGCTCCTCCAGCTGGGAGTTGAACTCCTGCTCCGTCGACCACAACACGCAGAGCAGCCCTCAGGTGAAGGCACCGCACATCACTTCCTGGTCTATGACCCAACTCGTTCGGATTGCACGCCCGATCTCAAAAACCAAGCATGTTTGAGGCTGGACAGTGCACGGATAGGTGACCGCCATGCATCAAAGAGATGATCTGTTGAGGCTTCGTTGTTAGAGGAGGAAAGTGCAGCAAAATATGCTGTTCTGTACGATGCTCCCCCACCCTACATCCCATGCCTTAACCAACCAACACTCTCCAGTATTGTGAAGTATGGTCAAATAACTCCAATAACTCCTATGACCCACACGATAAGGGGATGCTCTCATCCGGTAGTGGAATGACAAAAGGTCTGAACATACAGAATAAAAACATTGATTTAGACTGGAGGATTCCGATGAGCTATAAATCTCTTTTTCACAGATGTCCAGTCGGGGCGGGTAAGAACGTTACAACAACCAATCCAAAACACGACAGGAGTGCAAAGTACAAGAAAGGAAAATAAATCACCCAAATACATACAAATGAAACTAAACGACCCCCATCCTTCCAGACAAAGCCCACTGAGGTATGAATTTATTTCTCAAAAACGACCTGGCCACAAATGACAGCTCAACAAAAGTGGCTTATAATTTGGACATCCACATACATCACCTTCTTGACAGTCACCATTAACATCAGAAGACTTAACTTGGCATACCACACAAGACTCGTTTACTCACCCTTTATTCAAGTTATTTTCCTGTACAGCTTCATGTCATCCACCGCTCCAGGCGTACGGGATTTAAAAAGAAGACTTCACAACGCTCACCTGCTCGCGGATTTCCTGAAGCTGGATGTTCTGCTCGCGGATCTCCTGCAGCAGCTGCAAAGCTTTATCGTCCTCTCGTGACACCTGAAGCTGTGCTTGCTCCAGCCCACGCTTTAGGCTCTGCAACAACGATACCACGGTGTCAAATTCACCGCTAGGACCTAAACACATTCATTCTGAGATCTCTATGTTGTAGCGTAACGATGACCATGCACACCCAACTATAACTAACAGGGCTCATCTTTGGCGTTACATTTGATTGAACGCAATTTTCGCAGCGGCTTTTTTGGGCTGACCATCGAATAAAGAGGGTCACTGCATCGCACGCTTTTAGATGCGCTTCTGCAGCCATCTGGAACGCTCTTCTTTCCGATATTAGGAAGCCACTGGAGCTATGCACCTTTACATCTCCACTGAAAACTAATTTCTTTAGAACTGCTTTTTGTGTTTAGTTTGTCCTTCCCCCACACCTCCGATTAGCATAGCTGGCTACGTACAGTGCGAAAGAAGTTCAACATAGATACAGACAAGTGACATACAAAAACATTTCGGCTTGGTTTTTAATTAAAACCATGACGGGTTCCGTGCGGAAGAATGAACAAAGTGGGACCTACGCTGCACTCGGTGATGTACATGGCAAGGTCTCTTTCGAGTGTTCCCCTGTGGACCTCAACAGCCTTTAGCTCCTTGTCCCTGTGACGTAGATCAGACTGCAGTTCAAGGACTCTCCTCTGCTGGCCCTCCAGCTCCCTCTCCATCTACACGCAAGAACACAGCGACAACAAGACAGCAGAACGCACTATAGCAGAAAACGGAAACACACTACAGATTTCAGTGATGTACAATGTAAGATGTGCCGTGGAAGAAGAAATGTCTCTTTGAAGCATCATTATTTGCCCAACAAAATAAGCACTGTCCCATCACTAAAAAATATGCTGATTATGTTTTAATCAGCTAAAAAATAAAAAAAAATATTTAGTTGGTATCATACTGTTTACTATTCATAATAAAGGTTTTTGGGTTAGATCGTGTTTATTTATAAATGTGTCGTAACCCTCCACCACCCGACACGACCAATCAGCAAAAAAAGTGTCACGTTGACAAAAAGACAAATAATTCACTACTTTAGCCCACCGGTGTGCTGAAGAGTGAATCCACATTTACAGTTTGATCGCGAAAGCCTACATGTTAAACATACTGTTTACTATGACAACATTGCCCGGGATGCATCCAATCGCATTAGATCTCAGAAGCTAAGCAAAGTTGAGCCTGGACAGTACTTGAATGGGTTACCACCATGCAGACCAATTTGTCAAAGGTAGCTGTGGGGCTATGTGATGGTCAGCAGAGGGCAGTGCAGAACATCCATTGTTATACTGTGATTCTAGGTACCAACAGCTAGGATTCCAAACTTCACAAACCCACACTGACCAGCCACTACGCCTCAAACAGCTTACGGGGGCCCTCATTTAGCAGTGGACACAGTTGAAGTTTGAAGTTGCATTGCACCAGTATGTTGGTCACTTCCTATGTTGACTTGAGAACAAATACAGTATATCTCTGACATTCTGTGAGAATCATTTCAATTTCACTTCCAATTTCTCGATTTGTTTTTTCCAGGTCCATTTTTATTGTTTGGTTTTTTTTATCTGTTGACATGTTTTTTATGCCAAACGGAGAAATAATTTGCGGCAATGTAATAGACGATTAATCCCCGAGACTACTTTGTGATATCTAAACAGATTCACTCTAAGCAATGCAACTCAACCCACTTGCTAAATACTGCGCATCATCAGCCATGATCACAATCCACTGCAGAATCAAGGCCTTCCCAAACCACCGCATAGCTCTCAGGACATATATTATTGTAGATAGCTATCCACATTTCCTACTCTCACAGGTGAGCACACTTAATTAATGTTTTACAATACAGTAAAACCTTGGATTGTGAGTAACTTGGTCTGCGAGTGTTTTGCAAGACGAGCAATTTTTTTTAATAAATATTAATTTGATAAACGAGTGAGGTCTTGCAATACGAGTAGTACGTATACGCTTTGACTGCCGAGCGTCACGTGATCGCAACTGATATACAAGTGCTTTGATATACGAGTGCTTTGGATTACAAACACGTTTCCGGAACGAATTATGCTCGCAATACAACGTTTTACTGTATCTATTTCTATTATAGTGCCCACAAGTTGTAATGTGTATCACATATGCATTGTGTAGGTTTACCTTGTGACATTTATCCTGTGCATCTTGGAGTTCCTTGGCCTTGGTTTGTAGTTTTTTCTCAATGGAACTGTTTTTGGCTGGGGAATCCAAAACCGACATAACAGACCTGCGGAAATCAAAGTAAACACGTGTGAATGTAAATTATCACCTATCAGTGAAACAATACCTGTGCCCACAGTGAAATAATAATAAATTACATATGTAAAAAAAGGTCATACATTTATAACCTGTATAAAGAGATGTTAAAATATTCATATTATTCCTTTTATATTCTATGGCACATTTTGATGATTTGCAATTCATGTTATCGTTTACATTGAATGGTGTGTTTAATAATTTTCTAAGTGAATGTTCTAAGTAATTATTTTATGTGAACTCTGTGCTAAAAAATACCACAATTTGAAAAAATGCAATTCTTAAAACGAATCATGACCCGGAATCGTGACAATTCATTGGAATGCAAAGGGAACAGTCACATACCGAACGACCAAAATGACATTTAAATTTAGGGTACATGTGCCGCCCATAGTCAATCCACTCGTGGTTGAGGACCTCTCCACACCAGTGGGTTTCGTCCAGGCTAATTGACCGTACGTCACCTCGCTAGTCTGAGCGGGTTGGTGAAAGCAAGGAGCATAAACGTGAGATTTCTCGAGTAGAGTACACCGGCTTTTACGGTGTCTTGCTGATTCTTGGTGTTTTTAGGCCTTTTGAGCATGTTCTAAGCAACCATGAATATAAAAAAAAGAATCACAACTTGCACAACTGGCGGAGGCCCAAAAGACGATAACGAATCGTAAGCGTTTCGGCAAAAGCCTGCTTACTCGGTGCGTGAAAGGCCAACCAGGGCCTTGCTGTAGGAGAAGCCGATGAAGGGCAGATTGTTCCCGGAGAAGCCAGGCTGCCTCAGCTGGCGAGGTGTCGGTGGGGCAGCTGGGCGCTCCCTCTCCACCTCCTCAAAGTTCGACGTGTCGTCATCACCTTGCAGAGGTGGCACGAAGGGAGGAGGCACTGCCAGATACGGAAGGGAAGAGAGAAAATGGAGAAAAGCACCGCGCTCTGTTCAACCGCTGCGTGCATTTTCACGGTTGCGTTGTAATAGTTCCCCGTTGTGTTTTCCGGTCGCGCCGCGTGTTGCTTTCACGGTGTCCGAGCTTCTTCGGGAACCGAATTCAGTTTTGGGAGCTTATTCAAAAACTTTTTAAGAAGCCACCAGCACTTTGAGCGAAACGTCGGAAAACATGACGCACAACATGCAGTACTGTCTTAAAACACATCAGAGGTACCATTAGCACATTTCAACCTCGCGTGTGCTTAACTGTAAAGCATGTTAAGTGCCATCTGTACTGCAAGCCTACATGTTAACAATTGGCTTCTGTGGCAATACAGATGCGAGACATTGGCAATGCTGGTTTTATTTTACGCCGGCAACACAATGGTGCAAAATTGACAAGCGTTACATTCATAACACATCAAGGAAAACCATCCGAATATCGGGCTTGTATTCGACAAGAGACTGGCATTACGACAAATTAAATTGGCATATTAGGTTCGTGGTTATTTTTGTTACAATATTCACATGCGATTTTCATCACACGTTTTAAAAGGACAAAGTTCATGCTCCAAAAGACTTTTTACAATTTCATCCAGGTCGTAGAAACTATGGTCACCGCGGAAAAAAAATGACAATCAATTTTACGGCACGCTAATTATTTTGTTAACATTATTAACAAAACGATTCCAACAATCATAGTGGTTCATTGCTAGGGAATAAAACTACTTTCTTTCCATTGTGCTAAGCATGACTGCGATGGTATAACCAAAGGCATACATCATCATCCTTTTCTTTAATTCTATGCATGTGGCACTCAATAATATAGTACGGTATGAACATCAAATACAACTGTAATGTCAATACCCTGGATGTAAAAGGTGTGCAGCATACAAGAAAGAGTACATTTCAAGCCTATTCACATTGCATTCATATCACAAGTAAAGCAACGTATGCACTGTAAGGAGCCACTGTACACAATATGCAACATAATAAATAAAATGGAATCATACATTGACACAAAACGTGTATCTGCAACATGGAATTTAATCTTACCCTTCAAGCATGTGTATATACGTCGGCAGTAAATTAAAAATTATTCGCCTTTGTAATGGCACTGTACATAAAAGCTATAATGTATTTAATCCATTCTTTCACAGTAGAAGGGCATCACGGTGCATTTAAATCAAGGATTTAAAAAAACACAATGTCATGATAAAAAAAATATCACAAATCACCACACTAAAATAGCCATATCGTAAGCACAGCCGTAATATGCAATATGGACATACTGCAGATTTGATGCCTACAGCAAAGTACACTGTATAGCAATACGTTAGTATGTTCATAACCCAGCACAGTGCCGAGTCACACAGGCTAGGAAGCAGGCAAAATCGGACACAAAGAAGAGCTGATATCGCTATCACCTAGCACACTCAACCAACAGCTCATACATTACCACTAGCCTGGTGCAAAGACCAGCTGGAATGATGTCCTGAATGCAGCCTTGCGCAATTACAAAGTAACGCAGACTTGTTTAGGCAAGAGGCAAAAATCGCCGATTTTTTTTTACTCTCACACGCAACAAAAAAGTACACCGCATCCCAAGAAAGAGACTGGCACAAAGTGGCGCACGCTCCGGTACCTGTGCACGAGCGCCGGACTCACTTGGCCTAGATAGCACAGCCGATTAGAGCACTGTAGCTCCAGCACGGGGCTCAGACCGCACGGCATGGCAGCCAAAGCCTATTTCCCATCACGAACGCGGCACTCTGTAGGCGCACACGCACCGCGCCGAGCCAGGCTTAGCCACGCATCAGCCAAACAGCATTTTTCCCATCGCGGTGAGGTGGACTGGGATGTGCCTGCGTTGGCGAGCGACGATGGGAGAACGTCGCTGCTGTCTGGGTTACTTCACCGTGCTCTTTTCGGACTCCTCGCGTGCTTTGACATAACAGAATCTGTCTATTAAGCCTTTTGATAAGACTCATTTGGTAAAGTGCCACAGCCCTTCTTGACCCACTTAAGCGGCATACATGGGCGTAACGTCAAGTGTCACTTATGGCCATGTCCGAGTAAGGATCTTCTGCAATTATAATTGTTTTACTGCGGCAAATACTACGGTTAAATATGCCAAGACAAAACAGTATCTTGAAGACCTTTAAAATTGAACCAAGTTAATTGAACAGGCAATGCACAACCATAAAATTGCAACAAAGCAAGTTACAAATAACATTGCCCACTTTCTAATGAGCTGGGTAAGTGCTAATCACATCAATTATTCTTGAGTATACCGAATGCATATAATTTCAACATGGGTAAATTATGTTGCCAGACATTTTAAAATAAGCCCACTGTAGTGCTGACCTAGAAGCCATCAAATTACTGCAAAATTACCATTATCCATGCATTTCCGCAATGTACTAAAATCAGCTGTTTTCATAAGGACGTTGAAGCCTTGTAATCGGTTATTAATGGCTTAGTTGCCAGGACAACAGCAATTCGTTGCACTGTCAAACCTGGTTAGAGGCCGGCGTGAGTGTGCAGAGCTCCAGGGCAGCCAAGGCATGATCCGCTCAACGCATTCTCTTTCTCAAATTCTGCCTTCATGAAAGCACTGCTGGCCTACTTTCTCTATTCTCTCAACAGGCCTGCAAAAGCATAGCATGCTAAGGGGCTCAAGGTTCCCATTTTTAAAAAAAGCACACGCTCCAGCCACCAAAGGAAATTCCAAATCGTCAGCAGCGACGACCAACCCAAGAGCTCCGTTACCTTTAATTACTTGCCTACAGACCTAATCTTTGGTAAGCTTGGCGACTGAGTTGACAACCGTCAGCTGTGATGGTGTTCGCCGGCCTGCGCCCTCTGCCACATAAAGCATTCAACGCATGCCGGCTCGCTGCCTCTAGGGGGACGTACACAAACACGATTCTCTGTCAGTATAAATCTTAAAAAAAAGCCCTCCCATATGCACGTGCGTATATTACATCCGTGCACGTGTATTTACGTGCCTATACGCAGCTACTACATTGCATACATTCACTATAGGAGATACTGTACCGTACAGTATACATCCGGTTGTACATTTCTTAAATCCCCTATCGTTGCATGGGGCTGGGAGGGGGAGGAATTGTCGATGTACAAAAATATTAATTTTCTCTACCGCTTTGTAATAAACAGTACAGCGCTTCTAATTATATTATTTTCTCACTCAACTGCCTCCACTATAGGGAGCTCTAGACGCCCTCTTGAGGGTATTTGGCCTACTCTTCCGTGCCAAATATCTTGGTGGAGGTGGGAGTACCCACACTTTACCCAACCGAAAGACAAATGTGCCACCACTGTGCATATAATTGCATCGCCCAGCTTGCACGATTTCTCTTCGCATATCAACTCACCCAAATCACAGTGCCTCCCCCTTCACAATGCCTGCTGGCCTAGCCTTCACTCTGGGAATTGCACCTCCCTTAATGATGCGCAAATTGGTGAAACAATTAACGGCCTGTCCAAGAATACATTCACAATATATATAAAAAAGAGAAATATATAATGGTAAAAATGTTAAGGTGCAGCGCTGCAATAACTTGCTCATGCTCCTCCACTAGAGGAAGTCCAAGAGAGCCCCTCTACATGGTATTTGGCCTACTCTTCCATGTTGTCCAGATGCCTTTGAAGAGATGACAATACCCCACACTTCACCCCACCACACGTGACTTGGAACCAAGTTGCAATGCATATATGTTGTATTAATTTATCAGGTTGATGTTGTGGATTTAATTTTGTTTTACATGTTAAGGTTATTGCTGCTCCACGTAGAATGATCTCAAATGGGTTATTTTCCCCTGGTATCAGTGTTATTAAATCACAAGTGTATGTATGTTGAGCTTATTTTGCACTGTACGTAACCAACCATACTAAACGGAGGTGGGGGGAAAAAACGAAACTAAAACACAAAAAGCAGTTATAAATAAATTAGTTTTCAACCGATACAGTATTGGCCCAACAATGTTTAGATATTGTGATTGAATAATGTAATAATTACACTGTGTAACATGTTTTTTTGTTCCTGGATAGTAAGTGTTATTTCCTAATTGCTTATGCCTCAAAAGTACAGAAAATGGCTATTATTCCCCACAAACTTTGCTTTTGTGACTAGGACAGTGATATTTTGAAATAGACCTATTTTAAATGAGAAAACAGGCGAATTTGTCTTTTCGTTCACATAAAGTCAGAAAAAAACAACACATGAATCAAAATACACATGTTGTATACTAAAGTAATAAATAAAATAAAAAATAATTAAAAATATCACGACGTTTCGATCGCAACACAAGCGGTCGTCATCAGGAATAGGGAGGTTAGCCTCTGAGGGCAAGCCGTTTATAAAGGTTTAGAGATGGGCGGGGCAGCTAATGTTAACGTGGGAGAGGGCTCAGACCGAAAGAACCATAGAATATGAATTCCTGCAGTCTCGAAAGTTTTAAGTCAAAATCATTTAAGATGTCGTGCAGGTCGGAAAGCAGAGGGAGGTAACAGCGGAAACTCGGTGGATGGGGGAGGGCACAGTCTGTGACTGCCACCCGGAAACACAACTCTGTGCCCGCTGCTTCTGTCAGGACCCATCATGACATTTGGTGGCTCCCGTGGCCAAATGTAAGCACCGCGGCCAAACACGAGAAACCTACTCAATGGCAATTAACAAAACCCCACGTTTCTTTTTTTCTCAAAAATAATTATCAATCCAAGCAAATACTAAATAACTGCATGTGTATATAGATGTGCTGTTTTGACATATTGAGATGAAGTAGTGTTTAATTTGAATGTTTCAATTCAACAATATATATTTTGATTTAAAGCTTTTTTTGACTGCAGGGATTCATATTCTTGGTTCTTTCGATAAAGTCACGTAGAAGGGAAACAATAAAATAAAAAATATATAAAACAATAAAATTATCACGACGTTTCGACTGCAACACAAGCAATCATCATCAGGTGTGAAACCCACAGCAAGAAAATTTGAAAAAAGGTCAAATTTTCTTACTGTGGTTTTCACACCTGATGATGATTGCTTGTGCTGCAGGCGAAACGTCGTGAGAATTTTATTGTTTTATATTTTATTATTTTATTGTTTCCTTTCTACGTGACTTTACTGAAAGAACCAAGAATATAATATATATCTTGTAAAATATTTTCTTTTTAAATATTTTTTTTTATCTGCAACTCCAGTTTGTGCAGAATCCAGATGAAAATTACATTAATCTAATTTAAGATTAATTTTTTCTGTTACTATCTTATCTGTAACTGTATTCTTTGTGTGGACTTGGTGCTTTGCAATTCATTCTGTTAACCGAACATCATTGTTTCTTTATCATTTTGTATATTTGTATATAAAATTCGAGACTGAGAATGAACCTGGTGAAAAAATGTTTAAAAGGTGCTGCATGCTTATTTAATAGTATTATCCACAATCCTCCGTTGATAACCATATAGGGTTTAGCACATGCATGTGAGCAGGTGCTCAATTAAGGTTCACAACAACGAGCGGAGCGCCGGGTGGCTAAAGCACAGCAAGTTGGCACAGTAGGGGGCACAGGTAGTTGTTGTATATTCTTTCTAGATTTGAAGCTTTCGTGACTGAAATAATTCATACTCTTTGGTTTTATTCGGTAAAGTCACGTAGGTAAAAAACAAATTAAAATAAAATAAAAAATTAAAATACGACGTTTCGGCCACAACACAAGTGGCCTTCTTCAGGTGAAGGAACAGAACTGTCGGGACGACAGCACTTCAAAAGATGCCGTCAAGATTCGCAGCGTCCTTTAAGCTCGGTGGGAGGAGCAGAGCGCCTTGACAAAGGAGTTTACATATCAAACAAGAGAATTTAGCATTGAAATAGCTGTGTTAAAGTGTTGAAACAGCAGGGTATTAAAGTCAGAAAACTAGCATGTAACTGGGGGATTAGCATGCTTTTGTTGTGTAGAGGGTGCAGGGGATGGGTCACTGTGTGTGCAATAGAAACTAAAAAATAAAACATTTTAAAATCGGCAAGAATGTGCTGCTGTAACGGGGGGGAGTAGAAAACAGGGGAAATAGAAAAGCTTAAATGCAGGTTAAGGGGGGGGGTGGGAGGAGCCATGAAGGGGACCTTGGTGGGGTGCGGGGCTGAGTTAATCCGTCTTTTTGTTGTGTAGAGGGTGATGGGTCACTGTGTGTGTGCAATAGAAACGGAAAATAGAAACATTTAAAATCGGCAAGAATGTGCTGTAAGGGGGGAGTAGCAAAAAAGGGTTTAATAGAAAGTTCGGAAGGAATATGATTGGTATACCACTACTTGAAATTTAGCATTGAAATAGCTGTGTTAAAGTGTTGAAACAGCAGGGTGTTAAAGTAAAAAAACTAGCATGTAACAGGGGGATTAGCATGCTTTTGTTGTGTAGAGGGTGCGGGGGATGGGTCACGGTGTGTGTGCAATAGAAACGAAAAAATTGAAAAATTAAAGATCGGCATGAATGTGCTGTAACGGGGGGAGTAGCAAAAAAGGGTTTAATAGAAAGTTCGGAAGGAATGATTGGTATACCACTACTTGAAATTGCTGTTAGAAATTAGTTGACGTTTGGTATGATTTAAAACGCCTTTCCAATGGTTGCTTAATTTGAAACCATCCTCTCGGTTGAAGTTATGCCTGTGTTTGTATATCTGAATGGCTTCGTGGACAAATCTCTGGTGATAACCTGTAGGTTTACACAGTACCTTGGTATCGGAGAAGACAATCTCATGATCACCCATAGCGTTGTAACAATGATCAGCTACAGCTGATGAATTCGTTCTGCCGTGTTTCAGATCTGATTTGTGCTCGCGAATTCGGTCGGAGATATGTCGTTTCGTCTCCCCGATATAGCAATCACCGCAGGTACAACTCACTTTGTAAACTCCGGGGTACTGTAAGTCAGGGATGACATCCTTTACGGATGGGATCAGATCACGAATTTTGTGTACTGTATTGAACCGGACTGAAGAAGGCCACTTGTGTTGTGGCCGAAACGTCGTGTTTTAAATTTTTATTTTATTTTAATTTGTTTTTTACCTACGTGACTTTACCGGATAAAACCAAAGAGTATAGTTGTTGTATATGTCGGTTATGAAATTTTTGATGAAAATAATAAAAATTAAATGAATTTTGGAAAATTGTGTGCATCAGCCAGTCATCTCGGTCATCTCAGTCAGTCGACCCGTGGCACCTGGGTCTGCCCCGTGACCTGCCAGCGGGCGTTCGACACTTCACGTGGCCTCAAGGTGCACATGGCCTGGCACAAGCGTCGTGGTGACGTCACCGCCACTTAGTAGCGAATGGCGGTTGTTTTATTTAAGGTATAGTCAACCTCGGGGAGGCACAGAACAGATTCAGATACCACTTGCCACTGCTATCCAAGACTAGCAATCAAACCCAGGTCAAAAAGTTTTATAGCACAATGCGTAACTCACACATACATTAGGCTCAACATATAATTGCATTAAAGAGGTATATAATTAAATTACCATGCATCTTAAATGTCACACGCAGTACACACATTAATCATGCATCATACAGTTATTCATCCATTTTGGGATTTTTATGCTTGGACAGCCGATTTATTATTGCAATGTTAAAAAATAACATTCTGAACTGTCGGGGCTGAATGGTAATTTGCTGGTGAGCTATTATTTTAACTATGAACGGTTTTCAACTCTGTTGCAAAGCAGTGTTGCCAGTATTTTTTTTTCAACTTTAGTACTTTACATTATAAAAATACAGATACATTATATTAAAAAAATAGCATTACATATCATCTCAATCTGGCAAAGTAATGAAAACAGCTCACAGAATGAGGGCGACTGCACTTTAAAATTAAGAATGTTGGTTCATGACATTAAGAAGCTCTTAAAAGAGACAAAGCCGGTGGGTATATACACTACCCTCCCCAGTTCTGAACAATATAAGATGGAAAACTTACTTATTAAATTGAAATGGGTGTGTTTGTTTGGGAGCTAACTGCTGCGACAGTGCAGCGGTTAGTACGCTGCACTACAAACCCAATTAAGCAAAAGTTCAGTTCCCGCTCATGCCCACCAACACCAGTGACGATTAGCTTAACCATTTCTGGGCCTCCCCTAAGTCGATTCAAATGAATACCTGGTGAGGTGTGTAAATATCACCACTTGGAAGACAAAGGCGGCAGGGCGTGGTGCTGGTCACCCACCCCCTCATGTAACATGCTGGCCTTCAAAGGTGCTCACTAACAGCCCTTGTCGCAAGTCTGTTCAAACGCTAGACGGGGTAACTTTTTCCCTGGGATATGCCATGCTGCTGGTGTTTCTCTCCCGTCTTCAATGTCCCTAGTTCCTACCCGTTTCTCATTTCACCTTTTTAGAAAAATGTTGTCCCGGACTGATGTAAATTGTCTTAATAAGCAGTTGCATTGAGATAATATGTACATTTAAGCTGGTAGGAAATTAAAATAATCGGTTCTCACACACGCATTATTGAATACATGGGAGTATCATGAGTACAATAATTGGTTTTAATTGAAGAATCGATACATAATTACACCACTAGGATTTACTACAAACAGTAAAACCCCAGCGAGCCGGAAGCAAAGAGGGGATCCCTGCTCAGTCGGCTGTTAAGTCCGACTAGCTGCAAAACTAAATTATATTAATGTAAATGAACAACCCTCTTGTTACTGTATATGTATTACTGTGATGTATTATAATATAATGTGTAGTGTTTTATATACAGACCAAAAAAATAAAAAGCACCTTCGGTAGCCTGTGCTGTGCAATGTGCTGAACAGTAGTTATGTCGGTCAGAGGGAACATGGGTCTCCCTTATCCCCCAGCACTTCTCCCCTATCACCCCCTCATCGCCATCAACCACCACCCACATATTGCCAGCATAAATACATCTATTAAACGAAACTAGAAACCAAACTACTTTTTATTATACCAGGTTAGAGCGACTATATAGCTCTTTTTCAGAAGCGACCTGGCCACAAATTATAGCTGAACAAAGTGGCTTATCATGGGCAAATTTATAGCAGCCAATACTCTGAACGTATGTTTCTAAATGTGGAGGGAAAAACTGGAGAACCCGGAGAAAAATCCACGTGAACTCGAAATATACAGGCGTCAGGGTCGGGATTGAACCCATGATCCTGTATACCAGGCGAGGTAGTTAACATCAACATCTCACCCCTGTAATGCCCAATACACTTTACATATTTATACAGCGTGATGCGGTGAACGCAAAATCCGGCTAGCGGGGGTTTTACTGCACAGTATATTATCAGGCTTCAAACTGGGAAAAAAACATGATTAGCAGGAACCAAATAAAACATACATACATATTACGAATGCAGTATCTCACCATACTAAGAACATTCATAGACATATGCCTGCTTACTGTGCTGGATGTTATTCCAATCGATGCCAGCGAAGAACGGATGGCACAGCAGCTTGTCAGGTGTAAGGCGGTCCACACGGCCACACAGCAGGCCCTTCACCAGGTCCACAAACTCCACGCTCACCGCCGGCTCGGATGGAAAACGGACGAACTTCTGTACATGTCAAACACCGCAGCCCTGGATGAGTATGGCTCAATTTCGCCAACAATGCTTACAACCATAGTGTATTATCTTATTGCTGAGCAGTTATGTCATGAGACAAGGTAACTTCTGTTTGCAACTCTTGCAGAAGTGCACCACCGCCATTTTACGGTAGAGAACAACCTCTAAAAGGTGATATCTGAACTACATCTCAGATTTCTTCAACTGCTTTTTATTGATACTGCTGTAGAAATGAAACCGAAAATGCTGTAATAAAAATGCGGAATATCTGGTCAAATAAGTGAGCAGTGAAAACCAAACTTAACATGATGTTTTTTTGTGAGCGGTCGTGTGTTAATAGGCTGAGGATATCAGCTTGCTACACTTAAGAAGTTGTTTTTTAAACTCAATGTTGCCGACTGTCTTCTGAGATGGTATTAGCCCTGAGCAAACAAAGTCACTTCTGCATTCTGTACGTGAGATGTTCGACCAAGAATATTGCTTCGATAGCACGCGTGTGATACTTCTAAAACCATGGAATTGAAGGAGAGTAAACACTCCGCAATCTCTCCACTTTAACAATATAAAATGTTTTTCTTACCTGAAAGTTTTTGATGTTGCTGATGGTCTTGGTGGAAATGCCCTCAGCAAAGGGGGTCTTTCCATACACCATTTCATAAGCGATGACTCCCACTGACCACCAGTCGCACTCAGGCCCGTAGGAACCCTTCCCACTGAAACTGCTCAGGACCTCTGGTGCTACGTAGTCCGGTGAGCCTTCCGGTAACTTTGAGCTCACCTGTTGAAATAAGCAGGAACACAATGGTGAGTGCATCCTGAGTTGCTTCATTGGTGTGACCTGCAGGCTACTATTCAAATTTCACGTCGAAATATCATCTCCTGTTTTTTTTTTTACAAAACGTTTCTAATTGTAAATTAACAGAGCAGTCACTGTATAATTTAAAAACAATATGCAAGCATTAAAGCTACAATATAAAACATGAAAAATGTTATGAACGTAAAATATTTGTTTACAATTCTAAAGACATCCTATAACTCCATTTTGCTATTTACCGAATGTTGCAAACACTTTCTTCAGACCCTGTATGATCGTTTTAATGTTCTCTGTTCTGAACGGGCTGGGTATACATACCATTTTGTTTGCATTGAGCTTGGCAGCTGAGCCAAAGTCAGCCAACTTGATGTGTCCAGTACGGTCCACCAGAACGTTTTCAGGCTTCAAATCTCTGTAGACAGATGCACAAATTCAATTCGCTCACATAAAACTACGTACTGATCTCCTTAGTCCTTCGTAAAATGTGTGTAAGCACAAAACAAAAACTCCATTACAACAAATAAATTGCGAGAGAGCAGCACCACGAATTGCATTAACACAAATAAACCCATTGCATTCCAAGATAAGTTAACAACTGAGAATAATGAGCAAATATTTTAAATACCATTTTGTTAAATCATACATCGAACTAAATAAGTGACAATCAATGACATAACATTTAGGAATGTTACTAAAGAGGAACAATTCCTTTTTAGCGTGATATGAATTATATGGATGCTTACAGTGCATTCAGCTCGAGTGGTTGTACGATTTTATTTCAAGATTAAAGACTGCAGGATCCACATAAAATACAGCAGGTTTCAACTGAGGCTCATTTAAGACAAAGGTGGACACTAACAAGGATATTAAAAATAACAACTTACAACAATCGCTTTTTGGCTGAATAAAACACACAACTTTACTGGTCACACGAGTGTACCGACAAACGCACGGGTGCATCGCTCGTCAGACACCTGTGCACGTATCCCATCTGATGCAGGCTCTGCGTGGCAAGAACCAGTTCGGCCAGGTAGAAGCGGACCATGCTCTCATCTAGTTGGTCCTCGTAGCGGCCCAGCAAACCGAGGAGGTCCCCGCCTGGGTGATACTCCATCACCTGCAGCCGAGGTGTTGGAAGGAAGAGATCCTTAGAAGGCCCTCGTAATTAACCACTCCCACATCCAGTGCAATATGTGTCTGGTGTGACTGTCATTATCTTCAAAGATATTCACAAATCCAGACTATTTCGCATATGCTCCAATAACTCAGTCCCCCCAGCAAAGTGGACATGTGCCGTTGTACCGTATTTTCAGGTTAACGTTTGATGTCACGTGTTTGTGTTCTGAGCAAGTTTTCTTGTTCAATGACAGGCGTGAGCAAGGGGCACCGGCCGCACCAGGTAAAGGTTGTCTTCATCCTGGAAGGCGTACTGCAGGTGCGTGAGCCAGGGGCTGCTGGCTCTGGCCAGGACGTCCCTCTCCTCCTCAAACAAGGCCACCTTTTTAAAAGCAAGACGTTGGCATTAGCACATGTTACACTGAACGATCTCCACAGATGGAGGAAATGACACCTCTTACAAAACGCAGTGCTTTGTGACTGCCCACAAATCTGTCGTAATACTGCAAGGTACAGCAATTGTGAAAACACGTTAAAGCACATTATAATGTAGCTGACAGCATCACAGAAGGGAAATAATTTTACGGCGCAGTGAAACATTTACAGCTAGCATGTTCAGCAGATTTCTTTTAAATGAACATTTAAAATGTCATGAAGCTTACTAACAATAACAAATTATGTTTCAAACTGACATTTTGTCCTTTTGGGACTGCTTTATTCAAACATTAATCTTTTCCTTTAACATTATTTAATTTGGCAAATATTTATTAAATATGCATGTCTGAATTTTATATGTAAATGCGATTCACAAGAACACTATCATTATATAACCCAAATACAGATTATGTGATACTTCTGAGGGCTATCAAAGTTGTTTTATAATCATGGGCAAGGCAATGTAGTTAACTGTACACATCTATTTCTGAAATGTATTAAGGTAATTAAATTCACTATATTATAAAGTGCACACCTAATTCACATTTGCATGACACTTTGAAAGATATCCCACTTCTTTCCAAAGAAGCAAAAGTTATGTTTTCATAACAAGTAAATACCACGGGTGTAAAATTACACTATTTCTAAATGGGGCCACAAGAACAGATTAAAATGCATCAAAACAAACAGTGAAACACATTATCCACAACTTTATGACGTGACATATTTAGTATCCCGAGCTTAAAACGATAACTGAAATGTCCTATTTTTCGCAGATGCAGTCTTCCTATAATCCGAGGAAAATAGGAGCCACTCAGAATTGGCAGCAAATTCAGTATACCACTCACAGATAACTGCGTGGATATCGGGAGTAATTTTCACCAACAGGTGGAAACAATAGCATCCACCAACATAGTACTCCTATGTTGGTCATACTTTATAAGACAATAAAATCACCATACATAGCCAACCATGCTAATCGGAGGTGCAAGGAAAAGACAACAAACTAAACACAAAAAGCAGTTATAAAGATATTAGTTTTCAATCTCTAGATATTAACGTGCATTGCCCCAGTGGATTCCTTATATCGGAAGGAAGAACGTTTCAGACGGCCACAGAAGCGCATTTGAAAGCGCACGAGGCAATGGCCATGTTAGCCAAAAGCCGCTGCGACTTCATCGGACTTATGGAGAACGCGAAAAAAATCACAAGCTTCGTCGTCAACAGACACATACAAATAACCGAAAAATGTAACAGAAAACCCAGTACGTACATTGTCTCGGTGTAGAAGCAGGCTCTTCTGTAGCACCTTCATGGCGTAAACATCACCGGTGGCTCTCTCGCGCACCACCTGCACCTCAGAATGGTGGCCGCGGCTCACCACGCCTCTCACCTCGAAGTCCGATGAGGTCACACGCAGTTCCTGCAGCTCCGACACCGTCTCGGCATCTGCATTAAAACACGCGCCGGAAAACAGAGAAAGAATCGAACCGGAGCAAGGAACTGTTATTAAACGTTATTCTTCCGGGGCCAAAATCAAAGCCACGTTTTTGTTGCATGTCACGGAATGAAAACTGGCAAACGAATGATGCAGTTAGCTGTTTAAAAACTGGTTCAAGATATCTAAATAAGTGTCACGCTTTGCAGCTTGGATGGTAAAGCATTGAAAAGGTTGCAATGCCTTAGCCAATGCCGCTACAGGGCACATTTAGCGTGGTCCCTCGATCACAGGGTGAAACGTCTAATACATAGAAGGTGAAAGGTTACATTAAGACATAGAGACAAACACATACCATAGTTACAGATACACAGAAAGATGAATATAAGGCTAGAGGCACACATTTGTGATATTTTATAGTAAACGTTCATATTAAGAGAGTTTTTAAATTAAAATGTGCCATATCTGCTGTTGTTCCCTAGGCATTTCAGAAATTCACCTGTTACAAAAGAACTGAATTCATGCAGCGCACACTTCCTTCAATAACAGAAAGCCAATTTACCTACATCAAAACCTTAAACTTTTTTAAATCACTACAAGCAGGCTTTACGAGTCAATGTAATAATATTCACTACATTTGTATGCATATTCTTCAGAGGCCAGAATATATAAAGCAGTGCTTTTAAAGAGCATGCCAATTGCAGTTGGGAAGTGGCATTTATTATTTCCCGTTCACACACCAAGGCGATTCATCATGTCAGGCAATTATGTCCACATTTATTTAATTCAAACTGAAAGAGTAGCTAAATCTACAGCTGCACTATAAATAGCTAGCAATTTTTGTTAATAACAAGCCTTATCAGATTCACTTTTTCACTTATAGTCATGCAGTCATTCACATACGTATATGGCAAGACAGCCTTTGACTCACGTTTACTGACAAAGTTGGCAATGTGGTTGTGCTTCATGAGCCCTGGGTCACTGCACTCCTCAAAGAGGACCAGGAGTGAGTCGAGAAGACCATCGCGGGTGGCCAGGTACCGATGCTGCCCCGGCTGAGCAATCTTGCCCTGTAGGGGGCAGGGCAGCACAGATAATAACAAAAAAAAACTGAAACGCTCCCCAATTGCGTTTGCATCAGGAACCAAGTTGGTCCCGTTCCTGAAGGAGCTGCCCGAGCGCGTGGAGCGAGAGACGTGGGGACATCGCGGTACAACCCCCAAAAAAAACGCATCGGACAGCTGCACAACACAACCACGGAAACCTTGCAGTTGTACATACTATTGCATTGTCTTCGTGCTATTCACCTTTTGGTGTTCTCTGGTCGAACACTTTGAGACTAGGCTCTAAAGAAAGCTGTCTCTGGCGTGGACCAATCAGTTTCAAAGTTAAGGCATATATTATCAGAGCATGTTTTTGTCTGCATGTTCACCACAACAAGTAAGTGTGGTTAATGCAGACATGATTCCTTACAAAAAGTTTCCGTTTGGTGTTTTAAGATCTTAACACAACTGTTTTATTGCCAGAAAGGGTACAATCTATTCTTATTCTATTGTAATGGGTTATAGTTTTAGTTTTTTCCCTACCACTAAGCACCGTGTATAGCTTGCACATGTAAACCTAAACAACTCGACACATTTTATCTCTCAAAAAAATAATAACAAGCCATGTTCTAACAATGAAGGGTTTTACTGGAAAAGAGCTGATTCACCACACAATGAGCTGACCAATGAAGCACTTTATTGCACAGTCTCCCCGACAGATGGCCGCACGGTGGACTTCATAATGCACTTTTTTCAATTAATTAAATCACCCTACTCTCAACAAAAGCACACTCTCTGGACAATGGGTTTTCTGAGTTATCAGGATTTTTCCAGGAATCCTACAGAAACCAAGCAACTGGAGCAGGAAAAGCTGGTGTCAATGTATTGTGAAAAACCGGTGCCCATATATTGAGAAATACTGCATTGCATGCCGTTTCATTTTTATGTAATTAGTGCACTGTTAAAATGCTTAAATGTGTAACTTTACAAAAACACCAACGCAACATTTTGTTCAGCAAGTGCTGCTCTCATGCATTTGAAGAACTGGAGCAATTACCTGAAACAGCTGATTCAGGCGAAGAAAGCGGCTGGAGATGGGTTCTGTGCCAGGAGAATCCGCACTTCCCTTCCAGCCTCGTTTAAATTTCATCATCTCGCCGTTTCAGCTTTCCCTTCCACAACTTATAATAAGCCTGGGGGTGCTTGGGGAAATAAAAATAAAACAACACAATAAGCAAACTGCTTGTGGCAGAAATAAGTACAACGGGAAAGGTTCCTTAAATCTCCCCACCTCTTGTCTACCCAGTAGTACCGCATCTAGTCCATCAGCAAGCAACGTCGTGTATGTGTAACGTTATGGGAGGATAACCCTACCTCTTCCAAGGTGTCTGATCAGTATTAAAGTATAGACAAAATACCCTCTAAAGGGGATTTCTAGAGGTGCCTCTGGCAGATGTCCTTCAGCCAGCAGGAGCAAGCAATTGCAGGGCTGGACCTTTACATTTACCTAAAGTAGGTTCACGTGGCACAGTGGTTAGCCCAATGCGTTTATGAAACTACCAAGCCGAGTTGAATGTTGGGTCACAGCTATCATCAGCGGCTGAGCCTGTCCTGGTTGCCCACTTCACCAAATCGGAGTCTAGGCTGGTGAAATATGGATAAATAACATCCATGACCAATATGTTGGGGGGGAAGTCTTCATCTAGTATTGGAATGACATTGGGCCGTAAATGACCTATTTATTATAGCTATGTATTACATATACCTAGCACGCAAACTGTGAGCCAAGAGTATTGTCCATAACATTGTTTTTTTGGGTTAAATCGCGTAAATATAAATGTGTCGTGAAACCCACCACCACCCGACAGCCAAATCCACAACATTTACAATCTGAGTACGACATTTCGCCAGTAATTACAACTAGCATCATCAGGCGGACAGCAAGAGTATTGTGCCAGTTGTTCACTAGCGATCTGGGCTTGGCTGTAAATCCTTAAACAAAGCAGTAAATATGTTTGCAGTTATTGGCCTCTGTTTTTTCTTGCCACTACCACAATTGACTCATCAGTTAATTAGAGTGCATAGAGTTATCTACAGTATATCCAGTGTACTATGGGCTACAAGACCATTGCCAAGCCGCTTGGTGAGAAGGTGACAACAGTTGGTGCGATTATTCGCAAATGGAAGAAACACAAAAGAACTGTCAATCTCCCTCGGCCTGGGGCTCCATGCAAGATCTCACCTCGTGGAGTTGCAATGATCATTAGAACGGTGAGGAATCAGCCCATAACTACACGGGAGGATCTTGTAAATGATCTCAAGGCAGCTGGGACCATAGTCACCAAGAAAACAATTGGTAACACACTACGCCGTGAAGGACTGAAATCCTGCAGCGTCCGCAAGGTCCCCCTGCTCAAGAAAGCACACATACATGCCCGTCTGAAGTTTGCCAATGAACATCTGAATGATTCTGAGGACAACTGGGTGATAATGTTGTGGTCAGATGAGACCAAAATGGAGCTCTTTGGCATCAACTCAACTCGCCGTGTTTGGAGGGGAGGAATGCTGCCTATGACCCCAAGAACACCATCCCCACCGTCAAACATGGAGGTGGAAACATTATGCTTTGGGGGTGTTTTTCTGCTAAGGGACAGGACAACTTCACCGCATCAAAGGGACGATGGACGGGGCCATGTACCGTCAAATCTTGGGTGAGAACCTCCTTCCCTCAGCCAGGGCATTGAAAATGGGTCGTGGATGGGTATTCCAGCATGACAATGACCCAAAACACACGGCCAAGGCAACAAAGGAGTGGCTCAAGAAGAAGCACATTAAGGTCCTGGAGTGGCCTAGCCTGTCTCCAGACCTTAATCCCATAGAAAATCTGTGGAGGGAGCAGAAGGTTCGAGTTGCCAAACGTCAGCCTCGAAACCTTAATGACTTGGAGAAGATCTGCAAAGAGTGGGACAAAATCCCTCCTGAGATGTGTGCAAAGCTGGTGGCCAACTACAAAAAACGTCTGACCTCTGTGATTGCCAACAAGGGTTTTGCCACCAAGTACCAAGTCATGTGTTGCAGAGGGGTCAAATACTTATTTCCCTCATTAAAATGCAAATCAATTGGTAACAATTTTGACATGCGTTTTTCTGGATTTTGTTGTTATTCTGTCTCTCACTGTTCAAATAAACCTACTATTAAAATTATAGACTGATCATTTCTTTATCAGTGGGCAAACGTACAAAATCAGCAGGGGATCAAATACTTTTTTCCCTCACTGTAGAGGCCAGGCGAATAGTTAGCAAGGGTTGGAGACTGCCCTCAACACCAGTTTTCAAATAACATCTGAATATATGCTCACTTACAATATTACAAAGTCTATTTAATTTATTTGTCATGAAGCACCATGGTTTAAAGTGAAGTCTCCACCCCTTATTTACCTATATCTCTTTGCCCTCTCTATGCACTGTATATGCTATGAAGGGCCGTTGCACGAAACGTCGCTGATTACATATACATATTTATATTTTAAGGCAGTGGGGTTTTCCAATTAACATGGAACACGCGAACATTGCTAATGGTCACTCACTCATTGTTTTTTTCGGTAAAGTCACGTATGTAGAAATACAATAAAATTGTATTAAAACAAAAAACAATCACGACGTTTCGATCACAATACAAGCGATCTTCATCAGGTGTCAAGAACAAATCACGGAGGTAAATACAACAAAAAGATGAGAGACGAGAATTCAACAAACCTGAAAAAACATTATGTGAAACACATCCAGTCAGGCCAACAACACAGTTAGACACTTCCTGGCGGACCACGAATTTCAGAAGAGTGTTAAATTTCGTGTTCAACCTTTGGATTGCACATTATTATTGCTAAACAGTGGGCAGTCGGCGAACTCTTAAACGTTCCGAGATCATACCGAGATTATTCCGATTAATGCTAAAACGCGTCCTTTACCGATTGCAAATTACTTGTTTATGAAATCGCAAAACCCCACAATGGACAATACATGCGTAATGCGCAACGCTATGTAATAATATATTTTGTATATCGTCATAAAAAATGACAGCTTGTGTCAATCAACCGCTGTGTTGGTCACGCGGGATATTTTCATCATCACCTGATGAAGGCCGCTTATGTTGTGGCCGAAACGTCGTGATTTTTGTTGTTTTATTTTTTTACCTACGTGACTTTACCGAATAGAACCAAAGATTATGTTTAACCATACGTCACCACACTGGTCAATGCGGCTGGTGTAGTATGGGTGGGAGGAGTCCAGGGCAACTTTAGATATCACTCGTTACTGATGTTAAGCCGCGAGCTTTATAGCTCATCGGATTCCTCACGTAGTGCGCTACACTCTGCGCCACCGCTCCGCCCCGTTAATGTACAGCCCCTGAACACAATTCCGCAGCGCAATCATAGATATAGCATCGCGTTAACACCGAATCTTACGCGCTTTACCTAAAAATTTAACATTATTTTCATGACCCACCGTCCCCTTACATGAAACGCATCGACATTCGGCCACATTAATTTTGTACAACCGCTACCAACAAAACCGTTCCCACAAGTCGCAGCGCCACGGGAACCGCGGGCAAAACAACAACGCAATTAAAGCAAACATAAACTCGTTTTTACCTGTCCGGACACGCTCGGAGAATTACACGAGCCGATTAAAATAAGTAAATGGAGTTTAATATGAAGATTAAAAACATAAATACGCACGGCGCCTCGCCCCTCAGGTGTTTACTATCCCACTCATTTTCGAATTTGTTTTCAAACGGACGCGCCAGCCGCTTCCCGCGCGTCATTTCCGGCATCCTCTAATCCGAGCCCCGCCTACGGACGCAGCCGATTGGACGTCGATGTCGGTTTCGGGGAGCAGGGGGGGGGCTGAGCCAATTTCCGAGCGCCGATTGGCCCTTGCGGTCGACTCTCAGGGTGGGCGGGGGTGCCCTGGAGCCAATCACCGTGTGTTGATTGGCCCCCTGCGGTTGACCCCAAGAGGGGAGGGGAAGGGGGTGGGGGGCGCGTTCGATGCGGAACTCCTCCCAGCAACAAGCGGCAGCGGCGCCACGTGGCACGTGAACTCCTCTACTTACGAACACTCGACTCCTCTACTTACGAACACTCGACTTCGGAACTTTCAGAGATACTAACAAACCTGTCCCTATGTCCATTTGCAGCTTTTCCGACCGAGAGCCCGTAAGTTCAAACGCCGCGTAATATATGGCGGCATCTGCATCTGCAAAACGTGAAGAACTATTGGCATCTATACGAGATTATACAACTTTTAAAGCCATTCCCCGTGTTTAGTGTACATGCCGTACAACATATTTGGAATCGACAGGAGTAAAGTTGAACTTACGAACAAATCGACCTTCGAACAGGCATCTGGAACCTAACTCGTTCGTAAGTAGAGGAGTTCCTGTACTGGATGAATACGATGAGCGATTAAGCTCTTTTTTTACAGATGTCCAGTAAACTATTTATTTTTTTATTCTAGCAGGTGAGGGCCACTGAGTTGTATCGCTATTTTTTCAGAAGCGACCTATCCACAACTGATAGCTCAACGAAGTGGCTTATGACGTGGACATTTATAGCAGCTAAACACTCTAATAGCATGTTGATTCTAAATGTGGAAGGTAAAAACCTGAGGGTCCGGAGACCAGGGGAGAGAGAACACGCAAACTCCAATTACTGTGTATAGGCGTCGAGGTCGAACCCACGACCTCCTGTATACCAGGCGAGGTAGTTAACATCTCGCCACCGTGGCGCCCAAATGATTGCCCGCATAGATTAAACTTTTTTTTAAACAAATATGATTGGTGACGTGTCGAGCAAATGACCTGTCTTTATAGCTCATGTACTATAAAGAAAGTGCAATTGCATAGATAATAGGCGACGTTTTGGGCAATGGACCTTCCTAGCTCATGTCCTGCGTGGCACGTGGGATCCATCAGCAAAAGATTCCTGGGATAGGTTAAATACTGGTCTTTAAATATGTAAAGAAATAAATGATTTACGATGTTTCGAGCAGTGGCTCTTCTTTATAGCACATGAGCTTATTTTTTTCTTTTAAGGCAGTGTGTATTGACGTGTTTACTTTTGTGTGTTATTTGTGCACAACTGCCAACGCAGCACCATATAATTGTCAGAAGAATGAGCCGTGAATCAATGCCTTGCCAAGCCATAGCATTGAAGTTGTGTACGGTATCGTATTGCAAACCATAGGTGTGGGTACAATATAATTGTATGTATTTTGTCTCATCTTTCCTCCTGGCAATCGGTGGACTACATTTCTCAGTCCACTTGCAAATTAGACTATCCTTGTCGATTGATTCTTCACCCAGTTAAACAAAGGAACGAAACTGCCATATGACCAAATCATCCAAAATGCGCTTCATCTCGTCAGATCTCGGAAGCATGGGCGACCGTTATGCAAAACATTTGGTAAAATTGGCTGTTCAGATAAATTGTACACCGTTGTGCAATACAGTTCACAGCACGAACCGTGAACAAATAAGGCCCCTCAAGCCGCGCGGCGTGGGGGAGACACTCATCCAGCAGTGGCACGACAATGGGCTGCACATGTGCATGTTAACACGTTGAAAGAAGAGCAGTCCATCTGGTGGGACTCGTGGGAGCCAAACACAAATGCTGGCTTGGGGACGCACGCACGCCCGGACCCAGCCCGCCCTCCCCAATCGTAACGTGACTCTCCCCCACCCGAGCCCATCAACCTACTTACAGATACAATGGAGATGGTGTGCTTAGTGAACACACAAGATACGGCTTGCACTCTGGGAGATCCTATTTCACAATTAAATGTTCAAATATATGAATTTTATATATACGGCTATATAAACAAACAAGAAAATTTCTGACATTGATAAAGAAAAAATAGAAAGTAATACCATGATATCCCTTCACTAATTCGTATTTTATTGTTTCCCTTCTACGTGACTTTACGAAAGAACCAATAATATGAATCCCTGCAGTCACGAAAGCTTTAAATCAAAATTTAATTCGTATTTACCAGCGTGAAGTGGTCTAAGAACCCCAATACGACAATATTGTACCAAATTTGAGTTTATCCCACAGTAATAAATCAAAAGTACTGTACTATGCATACTTTTCTGATCACAAACTCTTTTTCCGCTTCTCCCAACACAAACGTAAATTTTTGTTTAGTCCATAAATATTTGTGTTTCGCGTATAAAATGCAATTGCTGCCCAAATAATACTGTGTATTTGCAAAAGTCCTTCCCATATAAGTCATGGAGTTATATAAATATATTATAGCCCGCCTCGTTACTTCCGATTAGCACGGTTGGCTACATACGGTGGGAAATAAGTTAAACATACATACATTACATTTTCTACAGTAAACCTTTCCAATTATACAAAATTAATTTTGAGCTTACTTGACATCACCAAATCCAACTCCCCAAATGTATTCAACCCATATAACGGTGACAGGTTGTCTTAAGCCGGCCCATAGTCTAGCATGCAGAGCTGTATTGATTGTTTAAATCCCTCTCATAATTTAATACGTTTTTGCTCCCGTTGCCCAAAGTGACCCCGTCACAATTTCCATGCGGTAAAACCCCAGCGATCGGTTGTACTCTTGTGAGTTGAGAAGCAATCAGTCCACACTGCTGTAGGCAATTAAAGCACCCTGAACAATTGAGTCGGACGAGCCGGACGGATGAGACGCCCTGCCATCTGGTGGACATCTGGAAACGCCACGCCAAGCCACGCCACCACGCCACGCCGGGGCTGCGTTATTGCCGCAGAAACTCGTGGTTTTAACGCGCGCATTTGGATGATCAATTTATATATGTTGATGTACTATGAAGAAAGGCCGTCGCTCAAACGTCGGATATTATATGTTTGTTATATATCATGTTTCTTTGGACTTTCCGTGTAACACACATTGACTAATAAAGGGGGGTGTTACTCTTTGGTTATTTCGGTAAAGTCACGTAGGTAGAAATAAAATCAAACAAATCACGACGTTTCGATCGCAACCCAAGCAATCCTCATCAGGGGATTGCTTGGTGAGCATTGCTTGGGTTGCGATCGAAACGTCGTGATTTGTTTGATTTTATTTCTACCTACGTGACTTTACCGAAAGAACCAAAGAGTATGGATTCCTGCAGTCACGAAAGCTTCAAATCATAATTGAAGGGAGTGTTATTTACGAATGTATATTTTTTATGATTTAAATTTAGCTCACATATCTACAGATGACTAAACATTGTGAAAGCGATAGCTTCGTGTCTTGCATAGGAGAGTGCTAAAATCTTAAATACGTGCACTGAGATTCATGGGAGCCATGCAGTAGCTTTGAAATCAACCGCTTGCTCTATAGCAGTGATTCTTAACCTGGGGGTGCACGCACTCCCTGGGGGGTGCGAGATGCCCTTTCTGGGGGTGAGAGACATGCCAGATGTTATTTTAGAATGTAAATCATCGAAACACAAATTAAACCTATGTATTTATGAATATTATAAATGTTTACGATTGAGAACCAAAGGGGTGTAAGGCTGCAGTGAAGTTTTTAGAACCATTGCTCTATCGACGTTCTGTCTATTACTTTAGAGGGGTGTTTATAAACGGATCACCACGATAAAATAGTCTTTGCGTGGTATGATGCACCGTTCAAGCTGTTAAGAAGAGTAAGTGGGCTTGAGCGGGACATGTCGCGAAGAAGGGCGATGTCCCACGGTCGAGAATAATCGAGGGAGTAGCAGCAACCAAGAGACGGAACACCCACGTTTGGACGTCAATTGTGAAGCTGAAATTATGAGATCAGCTCGTCCTGCAAGGTATTCCGTGGATTATTACAGAACATTGTTCGTGAGAAATTGACGGCTTGGAGACGGCTTGATACAGGAATGTATTCACCGTGGCTGACGATAATTTGCATACCAGGGGTCCTTTATTTATAAATAAACCCTTCTCTTTCTATGCGGCCAAATGTCAGTGCTGCGCCACTGATTCTCAATCGCACCGATGCTGTTCATATCACTCTGCAGTCGTGTGTGTGTGTAAGTGCTATGGCGGGAGCGGTGGCGTAGAGCGGTTAGCGTGCTGCACTACGAGTTCGATTCCCGCTCACGGACACTGAACACCAGTGACGATTATCTGAACCGGTCCTGGGCATCCCTCAGGTTGACTCAGCCTCAAGTGAATACCTGGTGCGGTGTGTAAACATCACCACTAGGTGTGGTGTTGCCCCCCCCCCACCCCACTCGTGTGCCGTGCCGGCCTTCATAGGTGCTCGCTAACAGCACTTTCCCCAAGAGTCTCTTACAGGCTACACGAGGGATCAAATTATATTAATCGCACCTTCACCACCGGATCCCCACCACCGTACCTCACCCTGCACTGAAGGCTCACGGTAGAACCCTACGCAGCACCAGCGTCACTCAAAATGTGCTTCTTGACACCAAAGGTCTCGGAACTGTTACAGCCTCACGTCGGGTTCTCTGCTGCCGCCTCCTCGGTGTGGAATTCTGTCCCTGTGCACATCCCGCAACGTCGGATGCACTCTGACTTTTAGGAAACATCTAAAGGCTGTGTTGGGTCAGGGCTTTCGAGCAGCCCGGAGCTTGCCTCCGCGCCTCTGAGTTATTGATCTGTCTGAAAAATCTGGCGCGTTATATCATGATTATTATTATTGTTGTTAATTCTATAGGTATGTGGCTGGCTGCATAAAATACCTGAAGTGAAAATGGCCCTTAAATTAACAATTCGATTGGAAACTGTGGGGACATTTTAAGTTTAACACGTAGGCTTTCGTGACCAATATCATCCGTAATCTTGATTTGAAGCTTTTGTGACTGCAGGAATCCATACTCTTTGGTTCTTTCGGTAAAGTCACGTAGGTATGAAATAAAATCAATCGAGACGTTTCGGGCGCTTTCCCACCTGATGACGGATGCTTGTGTTGCGCCCGAAACGTGATTTATTTTATTTTATACCTACGCGACTTTACCGAAAGAACCAAAGAGTATCATCCATAATACAGGTCTTTTTGGGTTGGACCGCATAAATATATAAATGTGGCTTGGCTCTCCAACACACCAGTGTACTGCACTAGCAACGAATTACCACGTTCTGTTTACGTGACAACCCTTACTAATTGGTTGTGTCGGGTGGTGGCGGGTTTAACGACACATATATTTACGCGATCTAACCCAAAACACCTGTACTAAGGGGCCATTTTAACTTTAGTTTTCTTTATGCAACCCGGATCCGATTAGTCTCGACCACTGGCCATCGTCACTTGAAAGCGACATATCCTACACAAGCCCACGAACTTTTTTTAACATTAAACATATCTCTAATTTCCGTATGCTCTCCAATGTACAGCACGTGCCCATGGGCATTGACGAAAAAGACGGAACGACGGTCGTGTGGGGCTTGTTTGACCATACTTTACAACCAAGTTAAGTGCGAGTTTCTGAATGGTGGGGATGGGGGGGGAGCCCAGGAGCAGTTCAGATATCACGCTCCACTGATTTTAGCCATTACCGGGAATCGAACTCAGGTTGCACGAGTTCATCGTGCTGCACGCCAACAACTATGCCACCTCTTCACCCCATCACGTATTGAACTGAAGCCATCTATGGCTTATGATCACGTCCTGAAACCCTTCACAATGCCTTGCGCATGCCTATACTGCTTATATAAATAATTTCTATAGAGTTTCCCATGTGATAATCCCCTCGCCTTTATAGTAATGGACACATTTACTGGGATTCAGCTTGACTTCGTCTAAAGGAGTTTGCTTATCTATGCACGGTAGTTACTTTATGTACATTATCATGATTATTTTGTGTTATCCATATCTTAAAGAGGTATTTATTTGTGTATATATATAACAGTTCATCTGGCGGTTCACCAGCATTGATTCAAGCGAGCCTGACTGTTGTAACTCAAAACCAGTCCAGAGTTTTGCCTCGACGGTATTTGCATCAATACTGCTGAAATAATGCACTCCCACAAGGTCTTGCTGCTGTTGGGCTGTGTAAAAAAAATATACTTTTATTTTTCATGTGGAGAGACATATATATGAAGGAGACATTGTCTGCTTTTACCTATTCTGTTCACTCCTAGTGAGGTCCTCCAAATGCGGTTCGGCTGGTCATTCCGGATTACGCAATGACATTTCCACCGATTACCCGATTAACTGACAGAAATTGCGACGTCATTTTCTAATAATGACGAACGCCTGCAGCAAAGACTTTAAAAACCGGGTTGCGATGGACATCATCGTGCTATATATTAAACACAAATGTCATTATATTCTTGGTTCTTTCGGTAAAGTCACGTCGAAGGGAAACAATAAAATAATAAAAATATATATAAAACAATTAAATTCTCACGACGTTTCGACTGCAACACAAGCAATCATCATCAGGTGTGAAAACCACAGCAAGAAAATATGAAAAAAGTGGCGGTTTTTTTTAACTGCAGCCACTCTCGTTAAAAAGAAAACGCCACTTTTTTCAAATTTTCTTGTTGTGATTTTCACACCTAATGATGATTGCTTGTGTTGCAGTCGAAACGTCGTGAGAATTTTATTGTTTATTATTTTTATTATTTTGTTTCCCTTCTACGTGACTTTACCGAAAGAACCAAGAATATGAATCTTTGCGGTCACGAAAGCTTTAAATCTAAATTTTACAAATGTCATTTTTTAAACGAGTTGCTGAAACTCGTAAAGATATAGCGCAATGAGATGCAGCTATCGTCTTGCAAAGTGCTTGGTTGCACGTCCCATATTTTAGTGTGGTCGCAATTCCCTTAATGTTTAGTGGTCGTCGGGAAGTGCGTAACAGCAGCCGCAGCGGCCACGATCAATCAACTCGTGAATGAAGACCTCCTCAAACCCTCACCGTACACCACAGTCCCGCAATGTGGCAATTCATCTCTCACCTGCACACCATCTGAATCAATTGCGTCATCATTCTCTGCAGTGGACGTACCCTCTCGCTTGCCTTATCTCCTTTGGCAGCCACTCTCCGACGCTCGTTCTGACCATCGGCCGTTATCCCTTCCAACGAGGTGTCCTGCCCAACCAAGGCCAACTATTTTTTTTCTTAACAGTCTACGTGATCAGTTTAACACGTAGTATGCTTTCACGACCAATATTATTCATAATAAACGTTATTTGGGTTAGATCGCGTTATTTTATAAATGTGTCGTAACCCTCCACCACCCGACACGGTCAATCAGTAAAAAAGTGTCACGTTGACAAAAGACAAATAGTTCACTACTTTAGCCCACCGGTGTGTGTGAGTCTACATGATGTCTCTAGCTTGCATGTGTTCTCCTACCCACGTATTCACGGACGTCGACGAAGTAGGTGGAAGGAAAACTTGATAAGTGTCCAAATAAAACTCAAGACATTCGTCAATACCCCTGCCTTAAATAGAAAACAAATATATAACATGCAACGTTTCGGGCAATGAACCTTCGCAGCACATAGAGAGAGGCAAGAGAAGTAGCGTAGATGCATGGAAAAGGTGAATGCTTGGAAATTACATTGAGACAAAAAAGCACACATACATACCCCCGTCTTAAAGGAAATATCCAATGGACTCAACGAGAAAATGGAGTATCGGGATTTCTCATCCACCATACAGTAAATAGCTACCCCTCACTTATACCCCTCTATTTAAGGAACGAAACAGGAGGACTTTTTCACAAATCTGGCTGTCGCCTGATGAAGCTAGATGTAATTACTGGCGAAACGTCGTACTCAGATTGTAAATGTTGTGGCTTTGCTCTCCAACACACCGGTGTGCTTTACAAGTAGCGAAATGGCCACGCTCTGTTTACGTGACGAACATTACTGGCTGTGTCGGGTGGTGGCGGGTTGAACGACACATTTATATATTTGCGCGATCCAACCCCCCAAAAAAACTGTACAGTATTATGGATGATATTGGTCGCGAAAGCCTACGTGTTAAACTGAGTAAATAGCTTTTTAAGCACAATTTTAGTGCACTGGTAACTTTCCATACAGCGCGTGTACATAACGTGAGAGTGACGATGCACGGTAACCCGGATCTGTTGAGACAAGAACGAACTTCAACAGACGTTGGAGATTGGGTGCACAGACTCACAACACCATCGTTATAAACAGGGTACAAAAGTCCTGTGAGTTCATCCTCGAATCTCTACACTCAGCAAGGGACGTGTGCGAAGTTCATTATGCGCTTTATACGCCCACAGCCCTACGTGCAAGCAAGGGGGTTAGAAAAATATCATAGAGCAAGAGAAGAACAAAACATAGATGGGGCCAAGCTGCGAGGTGACGAGGACACGAGAGGGCAGTGTTATCCACCCCCCACATTTCCCACCACCTCCGTATGTGTGCATGGTGGGGCTTCAACTTGTTTCCTCTCACGGGCAGCCCGATCGCTGATTTAATGGATGTTGGCCAAACTTCCCAATGTAGCTAGGAACCCTTCTCAAGAAGAGCTTTGAAACTCAGTGAGGGTTTTTTTGTTTTACAGGTAATCGGGGTCACAGTACTGCGTTGGTTGATACGCGCACAGCATAAGCTGGGTTAACGTGCGTTTTGTAAAGACTTGTTTCGATACTGGGAGAACCGGCAAACTTTAAAATCAGTCAAACGCAAGTGCGCACATTCTTCTATTTTTAGAAGCCTCTTTTTATAGACACACCGCGCGCAATATCACCTGTAGCGTCAGTTGACACGCCGTTTTCTTTCGGGTAAGTTCATAAAGGAGGTGTGATTTCAACATAGGTCACCTTCGCCATTTCAATTTGCGTCTTGAGCAACTATTTTTAGTGCCTTGTTCTCAAAACCTTTAGACCTTACCTACCTGCAGACACGCCCACAGACACACACACACGCACACCATGAAGACCCCCTGTATGACCTGAACAGATTGTTGGAGGAAACAGCCATATACCTCTTCTTTGGTTATTTCGGTAAAGTCACGTAGAATGAGAATAAAATAATAAAATAACACAATAAAATTCTCACGACGTTTCGGCCACAATGCAAGCGGCCGTCTTATTTTATTCTCATTCTACGCGACTTTACCGAAAGAACCAAAGAAGATGAATCCTTGCAGTCACGAAAGCTTTAAATCGAAAGCCATATATATACCTGTCAACCCATACGGTTTACCACGTGTTCTTTTGCAGGGAAATTTAGTTTTCAGGTCCATAAGGCGTACAGTCGTTTCAATACGGGCAAAACATGTTTTTTTGTCTATTTGTTCGCATTTCTCCCTTATGATAGGACTTCGTAGGATGAACGTTAAGATTTATAAGGACACGGGGTGACCAATAAGGTCTGAATTGTTCTGTAATAAGATAAGCACTGATAAGGGGTTGACAGGTATGAACAGCTGTTGGCGAGCACGTATGAAGGCCAGCACTACACATGATAGATTTGGTGGGCAACACCACGCCCGGCCGTCTTTGTCTCCCCACTGCTGATATTTAAACAGCACCAGGTACTCATCTACTTAGAGGCTGAGTCGATGTAGGGGAGGCCCAGAACCGGTTCAAATATTCGCTGCGAAATTGAACTGCGGTTGTGTTTCCTCTCTCTCTTAAATTCAGCTCTTCTGTACCTGATGATGATTGCTTGTGTTGCAATCGAAACGTCGTACGCTATTATATAATTTTATTTTTTTATTATTTCTACGTGACTTTACCGAAAAAAACCAAAGAGTAATTCCTGCAGTCACGAAAGCACCTGGTCAAGTTTGAACTCGGATTATTAGCGGTGTGCAAACCACTGCACCACCGCTCCCCACAACACAAAAACAGATAACCCCGTATAGCCTTAACAGACTGTAGGGGCAAGTGCTGTTAGCGAGCACCTATGAAGGCCGTAACGGTACACGAGGGGGTTTGGTGGCCAACACCACGCCCGACCGCCTTTGTTTCCACAGTGGCGATGTTTATACACCGCACCAGGTACCCATTTGAGGCTGAGTCGACCTAGGGGAGGCACCAAGACCGCTTCAAATATTCGCGACTAATATTGGTCGTGAGCGAAAGTGGGGTCGCCGGTTTTTTAGTTTGTTTTGCGCAGGGTGCGAACCACCGCGCCACCACCGCTCCCCCCACGTGCACAGACAACACGGGGCGAAGTCGTTGCCATAACAAAACGACTGAACATTGCACGCGAGGCACCCCAGGAGGTGGGGGAGTTGTTGATCCCAGACACCTGGGCTCGGGTGCTTTGCCATGGTCCAATCAAAGGGGGCCGTCCATGAATGACGTCACGCACCTAGGGGGGGGAGGAGGAGTCAGACATTTGTGACGATGTGATGACGGGGGGGGGGAGGTGTTTGAGAAACGTGACGTCACATCAAAATGCGCAACTTTAAATAAATATGGACAACACGTTCTATTTAATGAAATAGACTTTTTAATAAATGTTTTCTCCTACAATATCAGAGTGCAGCGCCACATTAAACATGCACTACAATGACAATAGTTTAAAGCGATTTGAAGCATGTTTTATTTTCAAAATGTAAATGTTTTTTTTGGGGGGGGCAGAGCTTTGTGACGTCATATTTGAGGGGGGGTCTGACTTTTTGTGACGCCGTGTGACGAGGGGGAGGGGGGGGGTCAAAAATCGTCCAAAATCGCGTGACGTCATTTATGTACGGCCCCACAAGGTGTGGGGGGGGGGGGTCCGGGATGTGACGCCAGTGGCCGAGGGACAGACAAGCTGTGTTGTGGTGCCCTGTGTCACTGACGGGTGACGGGGGGGGGGGTTGGTGTATGGGGAGCGGTGGCGCAGTGGTTAGCGCGCTGCGCCCCGAACCCCGACGAGCACAGTTCGATTCCCGCTCACGACGACGAACAATCTGCAGCCGGTCCCTGTGCCTCCCCTGCCCCCTAGGTCGACTCAGCCACAAATGAGTACCTGCTAGCGCGGTACACATCAGGAGCGGGGAGACAAGAGCAGGCCGGGCGTGGTGCTGGTCTCCCACCACCCCCTCTCACGTATCGAGCCGGCATTCACAGGTGCTCCTCGCTAACAGCACTTGGCCCAACAGTCTCGCTTAAAGCTATACGGGGATGAGTGCGGAGGGGGTTCTTTGTGTGCGTGGAAGAGAGAGGGCTCTGGCAGTGGCTCCAAGGGCCGGGTTCGGGGTTGTGGACAGCACGTGGCGTGCGTTTTGACGCCCGCGACACGCAAGGAACGTTTCCGACAGCGTTCACCTCCCCCAGTGGAAGAGGCGAGAGAGAGAGATGACATTCGCGCAGCCGCGCGTCATCATTTGATTACTTTTTTGCATATTATAAACAAGACAAACCACGAAGAACACAAGCAGAGAATTGTAACGAGCGCGGCTCGATACGTAACCCCAAAGCTGCCTTCGTAGCTGTGTCCCCGTATGTCTGTTCGTTTTATTTCGTCCCCCAAAGACGTTAAAAGGGATTTGTAGGCATCGCACAGCCTTGGTACTGTCGTGGTTATTAGTATAGGAGTAATACTCGCAGTCGGAGCAGCAGCAGTAATTATTCACGCGGAACAAGTTCCCGCCCCCCCTCCCACCACCTTATCAGCCGGGGCTGGTGGGATCGTGACGTGCTCGGCTCTGCGCAATCATTGCCCAGCTACCGCCTACGGTGCGAGCTGAACTTGTCACGCCAAATGATCCGCGGTCTTCCAACAGCAGCAGCAACAAACTCATCATCATCATCCTCCTCCCCCGGGTGGTGTCCGGGTCCTCCTTCTCCAGCCTCTCTCTCTGTCTTGGTCCGCGTATCATTCATTCATTAGTTATTCGACAACTGGGTAGGAGGAGGAGGAAGGAGTGAGTCGTAGCAGCAGCAGCAGCAGACGCGTCCGGATTTGCTGGTTGTTTCGCAGCTCGTAAGTCGAACACAGGATTTGCTGCGTGAACACGGCGCCGATTTTTCGGTGGCGGTTCGTAGAGTTTTGGAGGTTTCAAGAAAAAAACACAAACAATATATCTTTTGGCTTTCAACGTTAAGCCTGCGCACACGCGCATGTGTGCTCGCGTTATTGGAAGCGCATTGAAAGCGTGAAGAGCTTCGGGGCAAAGTGAAGGCACGTGTGCCGGGAACGACAAAGGCAGGTAGTGATAGGTGGGTAGGTGTAGCCGGTGCACGCACGCGTAGTCACCGCCGCTCTCTATAGTAGCTGGGTAGGTGTAAACTCATCCGGCTTGCTAAATAAACTCCACCGCCGAAGCCGAGATGGCTGAGACCACGGCTCCTCCGCGGCGAGACGAAGTGGTAGATGCGCAATATCACCACCACCATCAGCAGCAGCAGGAGGATCAGAAGGGCGACTGCAGCGAGCAGGAACTCCTTGAGCTGCTCCGCCAGAAGGACTCGGAGCTGGTGATGGCTGCCGAGCTGGGAAAGGCTCTGCTAGAGAGCAACCAAGAACTTCGCAGGACCAAGGAGATCCAGCAGGCCGAGCTGGGCGAGAGGATGGAGGTAATTGTGTCTGTGTGTGTGTGTGCCACAGCGTATTGTTTTGTTCGTGTGTGTGCACGGAACAGACTCGCTGCTGAGCGAGACCGCGCGGTCAAGGCATTGATCACACTTCACAATGCAGTTTCCTATGTGTGTTGGGATATTTGTGTATTTTTATGTATATTAACGCTTTAATATATCGGTCGGTGGCAAGTAGGGCTTGGTTATCTTGAGTGAGGCGCTCCTGTACCACTAGAGTTGACCGCACGCCTCGTCCATAACACAGGCACCCTGTATTATGGCACTTTATATTTCGATAGCCCTATGCATATGTTTACAGGAATATAGATTAGAATGAGGACAAGATAAGGCGACACGGATTGTTGCCGTGCCAAAATAACCCCAGTTCCTGCTGAAATTAAGCACTGCCCAAGACCAAACGAGCTCTTAAACGTCAGAATAGTTCCTGAAATTGGATCTTTGTAGGATTACTTTTTTTGTTTTCAAACTGTGCTCGCTCTCCGACGTGTGTTTCGCGGGTTGTTGCTCGCCACAATGTCCGACGTTTCACGCCACGGTACTGGGAGCTCATTCAGTTGCTGAATGGGGTAAGCGCGCATTCTACCTCGCTGCTGGTGTTTAATGGAGGGTAGGCAATTACGGTCCATTCACCTGCGCTCACAAGCTCGATGTTGGTTCACATTGCCTTGCTCTCTGAGGACACCTGCGTATGTGTACTGTAGCTGCATTGGAGAACACTACCGTCGCGCATGCTAGGGTGAAGACTCAAAGCGCCACACAGTCCGGGTTCAATAACCCACTTGCTGTGCTGCCAGATGGCTGGCCATATTTTGGCACCACGGTGGCGAGATGTTAACTACCTCGCCTGATTTGCAGGAGGACGTGGGTTCGATCCCGACCCTGACGCATGTATGTTGAGAGTTTGCATGTCTCGCCACCCATGGTCGCGTGGATTTTTCTCCATGTTCTCCGTTTTTTTTCCCCCCTCCACGTTTAGAATTAACATGCGTTTAGAATATTTGACTGCTATACATTTCCGCATGATACGCTACTTCGTAGGTCGTTTCTGAACAAGAGCTATACAGTATAGCTCAGTGGGCTTTACCTGGTAAAATGTATTTTTTTGTTTAATATTTCAACCCAGCGAGTTTTGAGTTTCACAGATCTATACGTGGTCCACCAACCCTAACCTTAAATGCACAAGATTGACATATGTGCACCACCATGCCTGGATGTGAGAGATGTACATAACTCCTCTTATTTGTGGTGAGTTGGGGAACAAATATTGCGAATCCTTTAGCGCACGGGTTTATCCGCGAAGTTGATCGACGCATCCATGGTGAAAAAAATACGGATAGTCGTAGATACTTATTCATATTCTTAGCAGTAGATACTTGTAATGGGAGTACAAGGGCGATGGCTACAACGCGTTTTTCGACGGTCCTATGGCTTTCGCAGATAACAGGAGTTGCGGGTAATAGGGTAGCGGATTAGGGGCAGTTCTCCAATACGATAGTTACAGCCTGGAATGAACCTGCTTTTTTTTTAAATCGGTATTTATACCATAAATTAAGCAAGAGCGTAAAATCACATGTCAAATGGTGCACTGATGTAAGAAACTGATATTATAATAAACATCAATGGCAAAGCCACTGTTGGATGACCTGACATGTTACATGCATGTGTTTTATTTATATATACTGTGCTGAGTGAGTCACCCATGACGCTTAAATATCGTAACGATTTGAGTCCTTGTCCCAGCCAGGGTCAACAGAGTCCTTCCACGGTAGCCTATAAGACCTGTTTCTCTACTAGTGAGTGGTAGTTAGTGTAGTAGTTAGTAGCCTATAAGACCTGTTTCTCTACGAGTGAGTGGTAGTGTAGTAGTTAGTGTAGTAGTTAGTGTAGTAGTTAGTGTAGTAGTGTACTACTTAGTGTACTAGTTAATGTACTAGTTAGTAGCCTATAAGACCTGTTTCTCTACGAGTGAGTGGTAGTTAGTGTAGTAGTTAGTGTAGTAGTGTACTAGTTAGTGTACTAGTTAGTGTGGTAGTTAGTAGCCTATAAGACCTGTTTCTCTACGGTCATCTGAGCACTATCCAAGGTTCGAACCTGATTAGCTTCTGAGATCTTACAAGATCTGGTGAATAGTTCGTCTCCCGTCATATGAACTTGGAATTTCCAGCACTGGCTCAGGACGGAGATGAGCAAACACCCCCTTTGACTTCTTTATGAGTGTCCTGTTTATGCGTTATGACCTTAGTTATACTGCCATATCCTCTTATACTACTGTACAGTAATGTATGTTCACTGTTCGTTGAACCGAGTGTGGTGCCTTGCCCCTGGATTAAGCGGTTTAAGTTGAATCTCAACACGTTCATTAATAACACTGTTGTGACCTTAATATGAAATATATAAAATTGGCGGAATGGCCCTTCTTCATGGCAATGGCGTTTCTTCTTCCTGACACGCAAATCGGGCCATTGCCCGAAACGTCGCCTGTTATACTGTATAGAACCTGAAGATAGTTTAATTGACGAATTGTGAGCTATGTTGTTGCTTTGTCAATGTTGCTTGTGCACTGCTGCCAACGCAGTATTTTCCAATCATTGGTTAAACCTGGTTTGTTGTTTATTAGAGTCGGGGGGAGGGAGGGGGGACAAGTAGCCATGGGAGCTCATGGAGTAGCCAGCCATAGGAGAGCAGCAGATAGCTTACCTCTCTGTCAAAGGTTGGGGGGGGGGGCGGTGGGAAGCTGACCCCTCTCCCCATCGTCCCCCCACCTGTTATTCCTACTGGCCATGACATTACCCACTTTACATACCTGTCAACCCCTTGTCAGTGCCTACCTTTATTACAGACCAATTCCGACCTTATTGGTCACCCCCGTGCCCTTATAAATCTCAACGTTCATCCTACAAAGTCCTATCATAAGGGAGAAACGCGAACAAATAGACAAAGAAAAGCTTTTACCCGTATTGAAACGGCTGTACGCCGTATGGACCTGACAACTAAATTTCCCTGTACAAGAATACGGGGTAAACCGTATGGATGAACAGGTATGCACTTAAAGTTACCGAGTGATGCGAACCACATTCATCTTTTCACTCCTGTAGTGTTATTGTATCGTCTTGTTCGTTTTAACTTTGTGACCCGCCCCAACTTGACATCCCGTGAAAAATATGCGTTATAGCTCATCGGATTCTTCCACTTTAAATAAAGACTCTGATCATCACCGTGAGCCACTGTCTATCCACTGCTGGATGAAGGCCCCCAATGGCCATCCCTCACAGTCAAGTGCTGCTGCCACCCTTCTCACTCCTTGCACATGAACTGATCTCATTCATCACTCCAGCTCCACGTTGGTCGTCCCTTTGGATGCGTGCTCTCGTTTGGCTGATTCCAACAATATCAATAGAGTAGTTCCAAACTTTCATAATACTTCTAGATTGAATACGGTACTTCTATGTGTTTATATGTGCTTTTTTAATATACAGAATTTTTATTCTTGGTTCTTTCGGTAAAGTCACGTAGATTGAAAATAAAATAAAAAGAAAAGATACGATTAAATAAATAAAAAATATAATTTGAAAATAATAAAAGCAAAAAACCCACGACATTTCGATCGCAACATAAGCGGTCTTCTCCACCTGATTAAGACCGCTTGTGTTGCAATCGAAACGTCGTGGGTTTTTTGCTTTAATTATTTTCAATGTATTATATATATTTTTTCATTTAATTTTATTATCTTTTTTTATTATTTTCTATCTACGTGACTTGACCGAAAGAACTAAGAATATGAATTCCTGCAGTCATGAAAGTTTTAAGTAAAAAAAATACAGAATTTTGTTTGTGGTGAAAGTGGCTTAATAGTGACCAACCTTACATCTAATGGTGTATTTGAGCGCAATAAACTATTATAATAGTTCATTAGACCTCCTTTGCCAGTACCAAAATGTAATAATGGGGGTTTTCCCCTTTTTTCTGGCAACAAAACTGAAACCTTTTTACAAGGATTCATGTCTGCATTAACCACAATACCTGCAGTCAAAATGCAAAATACATTATGCTAATATATGCATTGTCCTTGAAACTGATTGGTCCACACCAAGGGACGGCTTTCTTTAAAGGACAATGCATATATTATCATAGTATGTTTATTTTTGTTTGAATTTTGACTGCAGGTATTGTGGTTAATGCAGACATGAATCCTTGTAAAAAAAAAGGTTTAAGTTTTGTTGCCGGAAAAAAATGGGGAAAACCCTATTATATTACTATAATAGTTTTTACTTTATTTTACCACGGTAAGACCCACCGAGTTCTGTAGCTCTTTCTTTTAGAAGCGACCTGGCTATCAGAAATGAGAGCTCAACGAAGTGGCTTATCACGTGCGGAGATATATCGCAGCCAAAAACTCTCAAACGCGCACGGTTCTGAGCATTCTGCGTCGTTACGTTGCAACCTTTCTGCCTTGTGTATTTTGTATACAGTGCCTGTAATTTTAGACGGACTGTGCAGCGCAACGTGCCTACTGTCGATAGTGTACACAGCTGTGTAGAACAGGGACCACTCGTAGATGATGGTAACGCTTTACCGTAAACACATTTCACGGATAAAAAAAAATTTTAGATGGGATGTACACATTTTAAACATTGCCTCCTATATTCTGTATACTGTGTACTCTGACGACTGCTTGGAAATTCAACCGAGAGAAGGCTTAGAGAGCAATTACAAGTTAGAGAGACGTGACGTTGACTGTAAAGAAAGTATAAGGGGGTTTCGACCAAGGGAGGCGCACGTGGTTCGAATTGGATGATGGGCGACAGTCAAGACTAAGGACAGAGTGGCAGCCACAGGAGGAACATGCCCCAGACGTTGTTCTATACCCACGAGATGAAGCAATGACTTGTGCTCGTGTGCCGCAGCTAGATGTGGAGGTTGGTCAATGTTCTCCTTTGGTTCTTTCGGTAAAGTCACGTAGAATGAGAATAAAATAATAAAATAAAACAATAAAATTCTCACGACGTTTCGGCCACAACACAAGTGGCCTCCTTCACTTGGAACAACCTGTCGTCCCCACAAGTTGTCCCTTCACCTGAAGAAGGCCACTTGTGTTGTGGCCGAAACGTCGTGAGAATTTTATTGTTTTATTTTATTATTTTATTCTCATTCTACGTGACTTTACCGAAAGAACCAAAGAAGATGAATCCTTGCAGTCACGAAAGCTTTACATCGAAAAGTTGGTAATGTTGTGCGACTAATTGCGACTGCTTTGGGGAGGCCGTCATGCAGCAGTGGATAATTCGTGGCTGATGATGGTGACCGTTTTGTGTATCCTGGATGCATTTACACTGTACACAAGTAATGTTGCCCACGCACATTCGCGGCTGTACATTAGCACAGTGTGACGTATTCTCCTAAAAGTAAGATGAACCTCACACGCACGTTGCCCCGGTGTCTATAAAGTGTACTCATTTGGTCTCGCGCACCAGGTTTTGTAAAGTTCATTTCCAACGTTTTGCTTTCAAATTCAGTAAGGGGAGGGTATAAATGTGATCTTATAATACAGACAATACGTGCGCGTGTGTATATATGCAATGCGCTGTCCACACTAAAATTGTTACGTTGTGGGCACGTTGTTCGTACCAGGGGTACGAGTGGTCGTTGAGTGTTGTGTTTAACGTCCCAGTTGTGTCAGTCATACGTTACCTCTGACAGGCTCTTGGCTTTGCAGGGAAATACGGTCATCAAAATTCCTAATAACCCTCAGATATGCACGTGCGGTTCACACAAGGAGCGCCTGTGAAGTGTCATGTTGCACAAGTGCGACTGACAACATTGACAAGTAGATACGAGTGAATGTCACTGGTTATTATTAAGCCGAGTGGAGCAGTGTGGCAAAGTGGTTAACGCATTGCCCTATAAACCGGGCAACGTAAGTTGGATTTCCCGACATGGGTAACGTAAATTTGCGAATTATATTTAACTGGTCCTGCCAGTCCCCACCTTCAACTCGCATTGACCATCATTGGTGAAGTATGGTCAAACGAGCCCCCTCCGCGTGACCAATACGGCGGGGGCAGGCCGTCATGTTGGAGTTGACAAGGGGTAGTAAAGTATTACCGTAGTTCATTAACGAAGCAAATATTATATTCTTGGTTCTTTCGGTAAAGTCACGTTGAAGAGAAACAATAAAATAATAAAATATATAAAACAATACAATTCTCACGACGTTTCGACTGTAACACAAACAGTCATCATCAGGTGTGAAAACACCTAATGAAAACACCTGATGATGACTGTTTGTGTTACAGTCGAAACGTCGTGAGAATTTTATTGTTTTATATATAGATTTTTATTATTTTATTGTTTCCCTTCAACGCGACTTTACCGAAAGAACCAAGAATATGAATCACTGCAGTCACGAAAGCTTTAAATCGGAAGCAAATATTCTCTGACATTCACAGCCATTGTGTTGAATTGCAATTCCGCCAACGGTTTAAGAGTTTGCCGAATTTAAAATACAACTACGGGGGCAGTTGCATAATTTCGCAATAGCGTGCATGATTACGTAATCATAATTTGCAGCCTTTTGTTAATCCACTGCAATTCGTCATTAATTTGTTGCTGTGTATAGTTGGCCCTACTACACCGTGCTGTTCAGTGCAGATTGTTTTCCTTTATAACCACGCGATACACCACTGAGGCTAAACTTATCTTTTTCAAGGGAGACTTTGATAGTACAATAATATACAAACGTAACAGGTATACACATACAGTCCTGCAATCATAAATCATAACAACACGTAATTTACAGATTCAGAGCATTGTAACATAAACTATAAAAAAACACGTGGCAGCACTGCGCTGTAGTGTGTGTCTGAAGCCGCACTAACGTGTTGTATTTTGTTTTGATTTAAAGCTTTCGTGACTGCATTGATTCATATTCTTGGTTCTTTCGGTAAAGTCACGTTGAAGGGAAAGAACCAAGAATAATTGTTGTATTTTGTCATGCTTCCAGTTCGTAGTCACCATTTCAAACAGTGCTGTAATTTTCATTTTCCATTTTTTGCTGTTTATGCATGTTTTCCTTAATATCGTAGTGGGACATCCAGCAGTGCAAATAACCACGTTATTGTTAAGTATAAATTAATCTCTACGTCCTGGGAATGGTGTCACATAAAAAAAAAACTGTTGAGGAAGACGAGGGGAAACCTCAACTCTCCTTCGCTTAGTTGCGTAGCTCAATAACTTAATTCAGTGTGGAGTGGTGGGGTTTTTTATGCCTATACGTTGAACTTATTTTGCACCGTACGTAGCCAACCGTGCTAATTGGGGGTGATGGGGGGGGGACAACAAACTAATGTTTGAAGGTGAAGATTGTGAGGGATGGAAGGCGAGCAATTGACCCGTCCCTGAGATAGATGCAGTACCTCACCGTTGTTCATGATGTTGTGTTCATACAGAATCGTTGAGTGTTTATCCTTCACGATTGTCCATTTAATTCAATTAAAACCAGCCAAAATTTCATCTGTGTGGCACTCCTCCACAATTACGAGAGTGGACTAGTGTTTTGTTTAACCATTCTCGTTTTCATGGTGAGCTACTGAGCTCTATTAATAGTCAGTAATACATATCACTGAATAACCTATTGTGGAAAATGTTAACGGACTCATTAACAATGTTCCATACCCACAGCTGTACCCCCACTAGAAACTGGCCGACTCACTTTGGATAGATTTAGTGTGAGATGGAATTATTTGTTTTTATCTGACACAATCTGTCATTAAGATGCATTATATTTCACGAATCTTTGCCAGTACAGTGAATTAACATTGTTACAGTACATCATTGTAAAGGCTTTGTGTTGCAAGGTATTCCCCCGGATCTGCTCAGATGCCATCATAAAAGAATTGCTTAGGCTCAATGGGCATGGCCTGAAATAAGTTGACTGACTCCCTAAAGTTGGGGTAATGTTTTACGAGTTGTCTTCGTCATCCGGATTGTTATTCTTTATCTGAATGATCTTACGTCGTGACAGTTTAGGCAATGCATTATGTTAATATGATTCACTGAAATTTACAAACTTTTTTTAAGATAACCAATGGGCAGCTTCTCTCAGTTTGTAATTAAATAACAGCGTTTGCCAATTGAAAATACTGTAAACAAGTATTTTTTGTTAATTCCTACTTTTTAACACAGATTGCAACTGGGTTAGTAAGCACTTAATTCCAGAGAAGAAACGTTAACTTACATCATAGATAACTGTTAAAAATACCACTGAACTGCAATAATTTTGACCCCTTTGTCAATCCACTACAATACTGGATTATGACATCGTCATGCAGGGCTTCTTGTGGAGGTTGGTTGACCATACTTCACCACACTGGTCAGTGACGGTAAGCTAAGTTGGGGACAGGAGGAAGGGGGGGGGTCCCAGGTATAACATAACTTCACAACTCTTGAAAAAAAATGAACACGACACTTTTTGAATCTCCGATTGAATTTCAGATGAAACGAAAGCTAAAACCCACATCACCCCGTCAATGAACCAACGTAAATGATCTCATCAAATGTTTGGCATCCGTTAGTGTGCATGCACAATGTGCTTACATTTCGTGCTTTGTTGCTAGTGTGTGTGACGTGTGTGTGTGTGTTAGATGGCCACTGGATGACACAATTGTGGTTGGTGCATTCAATCCTTCCTTTGACTAATGAACTTGGGCGTCTTTGCATCAAAGCTGCGCGCTACTTCCTTCCTCCTGTGTGTGGGTGTTTACCGTGTTAACAAGTGCACCTCCTGAGCGATCATCAGAAACGCTGAAAAAAAGAGGTTAACAACTGGTGCGAATCTAGGCAACATTGCCGTGTAAACATGACATCGTCACTAAATATGACTGAGACTTCTTGTTCACGTAGAAGGGAAATAATGAAAATAAAATTATCACGACGTTTCGGCCACAACACAAGCAGCCGTCCTCAGGTGAAGAAACAGAGCTGTCGGAAAGGCAGCGCCGAAACGTCGTGAGAATTTTATTTTATTATGTTTTATTTTTATTACTGTATTATTTCCCTTCTACGTGACTTTACCGAAAGAACCAAGAAGATGAATCCCTGCAGTCACGAAAGCTTTCAATCGAAATATGACTGAGACTTATCATAGTCACACAAATAAACATCCTAGGTCTCCTATATTGCAGCCCTCCGTGTTCGTCCTAAAATTGTGGTTTAACATGTACAGCACTTTGTGCGAGGGAATCTAGCCGAAGATGACAAGGTGTTTTTACAGTTTGTTCACGATTGTAACGTCTGCAATTGAATATAAATTCGTCACGTGTAACCTATTAAAATAAAAATGTATTCACTGCATCCAAAATTAATATATTTTTTGAAGAACGAAATATAGAGGACTTACTTTTGTTCATCTTATCACGTAGGATATGTTTTTGGAAGGACATTTTATCATGTGTTATTTCAAATTCCTAAAAATAACTTCTATTTGAATAAATGATCTAGTTTTTCTGATATTAAGAGTCGGATGGAAAACCGGGGTAAACGTTCTGTAATTGTAGCCTTCAGATGGGTTTTTGGTTTTGTACCACGTGTTGTTCAAGCACGATGTCTGACGCTTCGCTCCAAGTAATGGGTGCTTTCTTGAGGAAGTGAATTCAGCTTTTTGTGAAAAGAATGCTTGCAACGTGGGTGTTGCTGTTGGTTCTCTCCCTGCCTTTGCTGATGCTTTGACGAGCACTGCTCATTGACCATCATAACCCCCCCCCCACCCCACAGTTCTTCGGGAACTAAATTCCGCTCCCGACGAAGAAGCCACCCAGCGTATGGAACCAAACGTCAGAGGCCACGCCGAACGACAACCCCAAAATACAACGGAGAGCTTCACAACGCAAACCGCGAAAACTCCTGCGGGGAGTTCTGCGATTGCCACGTGACTCCTGTGAGTAATTTTTGCAAACGCCCCCCCCGTGTCCCGTCGACTTTCCCAGCGCCTGGAGCAAGAGCGTCATGGTGCGGTGAGGCGGCTGGAGGTGCGGGAGAGCGAGTGGGAGGGCCGCGTCGCCGAGCTGGAGGTGGAGCTGGCCCACGTGCGCCAGGAGCTGGACAGGAAGCAGCAGGGCAGCCTGGAGACTGACCGTGAGAAGTCGCGGGCGCTGCGCGAGCTCAGCGAGCAGAACCAACGGCTCCTGCAGCAGATCGTGGCGGTGAGGACCTTGGCACGGCTATCGGGCACGTGGCCACTCCGGCTGCACTTGGGGAGCCCGCACGGTCCCCTCCGGCTGCTCAATAATTGTGAAATCGGTGCGGAGAAGGCGCAATTGTATTCCAAGCGCCAGGGGCCCCATGCCAAGCTTGCTTTGGCTGGCCATCGAACGAAGGTGGTCACTGCATCGCGTGCTCTCTCGGATGCGCTTCTGCGGCCGTCTGGAATGCCCTTCCTTTCCGATATTAGGAAGCCGATGGAGCTATGCACTTTTAATTCTAGATTCAAAACTCATTTCTTTGTAACTGCTTTTTGTATTCTTAGCTCTTTCGGTAAAGTCACGTTGAAGGGAAACAATAAAATAATAAAATATATATAAAACAATAAAAATTCTCACGACGTTTCGACCATAACACAAACGTGACTTTACCGAAAGAGCTAAGAATATGAATTACTGCAGTCACGAAAGCTTTAAATCAAAATTTAACTGCTTTTTGTGTTTAGTTTGTTGTTCTTCCCCCGCACCTCCGAATAGCACGGTTGGCTACGTATGGTGCGAAATAAGTTCAACATACACACAAGCTCGCCACACCCAGTGTGTGAGATCATCCTGCCGTCTTTCTCTCCCTCGCTGCCACTTCTTCTGGCTGTCGCTCCTTTGCTCTTTTCGGAGTTGCGGTGGCGCTTTCCGACAGAGGGGGCCAGAATTGACGTTGCTCCAGTGTTTGTGTCAAAGAGATCGGGTGCAGGTTTATGTAACCATGCTTCTTTAGCTGTCTTACCCACTTTTGCTACCCATAGAACCAAATCAACTATGCAGTCGAACTCATCTTATTCGCCATGATGTAAGGGTGCAATTGGCACATTCTGTTATCTGCAAATACCCGTGAAAATAAAGAAGTACAGCACTACGGTGCTGTGTAGATGACAGCAAAAAGACAGTGCAGCAATGTCCAATGTATTGTACCTCCGTGCCCCCATATCTATGCCCCTCTGGCATCCACCAAACCACACCAAGGAGGGTGGCAAAGCATGCTTCAACAACTGTGGGGAGGCCCTCATCCAGCAGTGGATTGACAAAGATGCTGTGCATATACAAGTACACGTGCATAAATCAACGTCTCGTACAACGTGCCTTCATTAGTGGCCGGGGCTAATTTAATCGGCAGTTGACGTCTTTTATTCTTCGCCGCGTCGATGGCAACCTGCGGAATTTGACTCCCAAGTCTGTGGATTTCATTTCGTCAACATTTTTAAATTTTAATAACTAATTTAAATGCTGACTAACCGCACACCAAGTTAACACTGGGCGCTCAGTTTTTAGCCGGAATAATTTTTTTTCATCTTCATGGCAAAGACTCGACCAAGATTCCGCTGGCCGTCGTCATCATCGTCATCATCGACGACGACAGACCAACCCTAATAACACCGTGCCCTTTTGCGCCCCACATCTGGACTCTTCTCCAAGGCACACTGGGTGCGGAGAAAATTCGGCCCACCTTGGACTAGGGCTGAACGATTTGGGGAAAATATCGAATTCCGATTTTTCTTACAGGTATTGCGATTTGATTTGCGAATACATTTTTGAAAGTCAAGTTCTATATTCTTGGTTCTTTCGGTAAAGTCACGTATTGTTTCCCTTCTACGTGACTTTACCGAAAGAACCATGAATATGAATCCCTGCAGTCACGAAAGCTTTAAATCAAAAGTCAAGCTTTAGTTCAATATTCACTGTGTAATAGATTTAAAACATGTTATGGAGCATTACCACATGATACCATCAAAATGAACTGCTCTATATATTCTAATGCAAGGATGAGAACTTTAAATATATTAATTGCTTCTAACATGTATTTATTAAAATGTTTTAATTGAAATAGAACAATCAAACATATAACAATTGTTAAGTTAAATAAAGAAAGTTATAATAATACAAAATAAAACAATTCCAATAAGAAAGTAACAGGACTTTTCAAATCGCAAAAAAATCGCAGCCTTTGCGATTTGCTAACCGCATTGTTTTGAAATTGCCGTTTCGATTTGGAATCGATTAATCGTTCAGCCCCACCTTGGACCCACTGTGCCACGGCCATCTCTGTGGTTCGTCCCAACCACCTCCCCCGTGCAGTCGCCACGCAACCGAGGCCACTCACGTTTCCTGCATGGCTTGGCAACGATCCAACCACTCAAACCGGCATGTGGCGGCTGCCTCGTGTCGTTTTTCGCAGAAATCGAAGGGAGAACGGTCAGCGAACCACGCAAAAAGCTGGGGGGGGGGGGGCCCTAAGCACCTCAAGGTGGGCTGGGGCCATCGGGGGGGGGGGGGGCGTGCGGATTGATGAAACGAAAGGTGCACGAAATATAATCTCAAACAATAAAGCCCTCGCGAACGTGAGTAGCTAAATAATATGAAGGGCAAAAACTCTCCTCTGCCTGCATCTCTTTCCCCGCATCATTGTTTCTTGTTTGTGTTCCTCTTATGTCACTCCATCTACCTCTCCTTTCATCTAGGATTTTAGAAATTTTAAGTGGACTGCCACCTCCCCCCCCCCCCCCCCCCGAACATGATATCTCCCGAGGGGACCCCCAATGAGCTAGCAACCTACTCGCTGCTCGCTGCTTGATGCTCAATTGAGGGCAAATATGTAAAGCTACTATTGATGCGCTTGTATTGAATAGGGTCCCGTCACGTAATGATTTCCTCTGTGAGTGCCGCAGACATGTGCCCTGCAACGCTATACGTGAGCGCCTATGCATTATGCACCCGCTGTGCGAGCTGTCACATAACGCATTCTTGCGGACGTAATTACGGCATCACAACACTTCGCAGGCTAGGCTATGGTTTTTTACCTGCTGCTCATGTGCAAACATTCAGGGTTTGTATACGAGTCGTATATATTAAACGCGTGATGCGTCTGCCCGCTTGAAAATCTGAGTGGTTGCGATTGAACTACGCGCATACACGTATTTTTTTTTTTTTACCTCATGTCAACCCATTCAATCCAAAGTACGTATACGCAGACGCATCGATTCTCGCGCGCGCGATTTGATTTGTGTTTTCCGTGAGCTTTAAACAGTCGGGTCAATTGATTCATTTCTGCGTCGCTGCACCTTGGGGTACAGCACAGTGCCGCTCCCTGCTTGGGGTACGGTGGTTGGGTAGTGTGGGTGGCACGGGTGTTGGAACACTGCGCCGTGAACCTGGCGACCCGCGTGCTCCAACATCGGCGGCGAGCGATGTTCGAACCCGCTCCCGATTCCACCACCCCATTTAGCCAACCTGCGTAGACCCGTGCGGTGGAGTATGGACAACCAATAACCCCCCCCCCCCCCCATAACCAGCAACGGGTGTGCGCGGACGTCTTCGTCCAGCACTCGCTAAGCAAGAGGGCTGCATTATAAATCTGGTGAGGGTCCTTACACGGGGCGTATGAGGCACGAGGGGTCAAATGCAGCTATTTAATGAGAACATTCACGCAAAAAACGATGCGTGGTGGGGGGGGTGGTTAATTAAATGTTATTTATAACGGGGCAAAAAGCACAGCACGCTTTATTGCTAAAAAGTATGGCTCGCCCCCCCCTAGCATGTGCTTGAAATTAAGGTTGACTATCTGTTGTTCAGCAGTGTTGGAGATCGCAATACCTGCCTTGAGGCGATAAAAGCACGTTGTATTATATTTTGTTAACTTTCAGGGCCGTCTCCTATTAATCTCCCACCACTTCTTTTTTTCCGCCTTGGCAATCGTTCGCTCGTCAACAGATGGCCGCCGGTCGCTCCCCTCTGGTGTTGGTTACGGCCGAGTTGCTTGAGCTCAACGGCACTTTTGTGCGAAGGCTTTTACCCACATTCCACCTTTCGATTGTGTACCGTTGGCGCTGACTTGAGAGATGAATCGTGATGGTGTATCCACGCCAGTGGATGTTCGACAACAATATATGTGTGACGATTTCCCCCACCTCCGATTTCCCGCACCTCCGATTAGCGGTGAGAAAGAAGTTCAACATACATACATACAATGTATGACAATGCATAATATTGTCCCCTATGCAATTGTAATTTGCTTGGCGTCCGCAGAACTGTACACGCATTCAAATGTTATCATTGTCATCATCGTGGCAATGGAGGGTCACGATTCAATTTGCTTGCCGATTCCACTCTATTTAACAATAAATAGCAGCATGCAACTTATACGACCCTAAGTGGAGAGATTATCGTGGGTACGATTCAATGTTTTGTTGTTTGTGAGCTTAATATGAGAATTTCCACATCGTTACATTCCATTGCATGGGCACAATGTGTCTTGCTGCCCGTGCATTGTGGTTCTGCTCCTCGCACATTTATTCATTATCTGTAGGGTATGCCACTTTTTTCCAGAACTATTGTTGTAATGTGTTGCTATGCTTCCACGTCTGTGCTCCCCGCATTGACCAGCGTGGTAAAGTATGAACAAATAACACTCATGACTTGCACAGGCTTAAGAAAGGCCCCCGTCCAGCATTGGATCGATAAAAGGGCCGTACACGTTACAGCTAGTTTTCTCAATAATAACACAAGGTTCTCTTGGCAGATGGAACAGTACAGTTATGAGACTGTGAGGAGCACGAAGAGTGGGCGGCGTGCTAAGATCCTCGCTCGTGCTAGATTAGCGTCATCTACAATCCTCTTACGCATCAAGGGGAATAAGCTTCTCAGTAGATTCACTGACGGTAGCAGAATTAGTGTTATCCTTTGCACGCGTCTGTATATGGTGTTAGGGCTGTTTATCGCAGTAACGTAATGCACGTTGCTCTCTTTAAAGTTGATGACATAGCCACCGTTTTTCTGGTTATTGTCGATTTTCGTGTTATTGTTTGCATGGATGCAGGGTGACATGGAAAGTTCCATATTTATGGTACCTTTTTTGCCAGTATCAAAACTGAAATAAAAATAATAAGAACAGGTTACCCTTCCTGGCCATAAAACAGGTGTTAATATTTTCAAACACCACTTGGCTTCAGAACAATTGAAACGCACTTAAAAGGCAAAATACGTTCCAAACATGTGTCTATGCTTAGTATTGGAAACAAAACCACGTGCATATTGAGCACTGTAGGTCCTCATTGTTTTTCAGGAATGCACATAATTTATCGTCATTATCGGCCAAGGTCAGTCCACTGCTGGATGAAAACCTTCCCAAGCCACCGGAGGCACCAAACATTACTATTCTGAGATTTCATTGCTGCATCTCCGTAGTGGGCATCCTTTCAGATGCGCCCCATTCTTCGGCTGCCACTCCATCATTCGTCTTGACCGTCAGCCATTAACCTTTTTTTCGAGCAACGTATCCTACCCAAGTCCCACTCATTTTTCTTCACGGTTTGAATGATGGCATTAACCTGCCTATTCGACACGTATGCTTTCGTGACCAATATTATCCATTGTATTATCCTCTGGCCTTCGTACCTGATTGGCTCACAAGTGACAACATCACATTTATCCCTCGAAGACCGAAACAGGAGGATTTCTCCGCATCTCTGGCTGTCGCCTGATGATGCAAGTTGTAATTACTGGCGAAATGTCGTACTCTAAGTGTACATTTTTGTGGGTTTACTCTCCAACACACCGGTGTGCTGTACTAGTAACGAATTGGCATGTTTTGTTTACACGACAAACCTTGTTAATTGGCTGTGTCGGGTGGTGGCGGGTTTAACGATGCATTTATGTTTACGCGATCTAACCCAAAAACCTCTTATGGTTAACCTGCCTACATTCACCAATCGATGCGCTCCTCTTTCTGCACAAGCCGTCTCCAAACTTCCGCTCTCTCTCATAAATTGAACATTACGTTCACAGTCTGGATGAGCAGCTTAAGACCGACGTACTAATTCTCAGCTGTTGAACGTGTCACCATATATCTGTGTACTTTATTATATTATTCCCCTTTCTAACAGTTATAAGCAAACGTGACTGGAATATGTGCAAGATGAGATGGTGGCGTTTGTGGAAATTAGCCATGCAAGGTGGCGCACAGTAGACCAATGGCTGCAGGTTACTCGAGAGCTTTTTTTTCTCAGGGGGGACCGTGCACAGGGTTAATGAAGACAACGTCCTTGGGATCATGTTGTGAGACCTCATTATGGTAGCAACCCCTTCAGGAGATGATGACGCCACGTATGACGTCACACCTCTGTGCCACTCCCCAGTGGCCTTGTTGTGTGGCCCGAACTCCAAAGTCCACGTCCACATGAGAGGGCCGTTCGTTATCGCCAACGGCGTTCGCTCGGCCTCGGCACGGGCAGGCGCGTCTCTGGCACTATACGTCGTCCCATGACACAAATCTGTAATAAGGCAGAGAGATTGGAATTTTTGCTCCACATGTTGGCACGTTGCAGTTGTGGCAGAGTGCCCAAATATGAGTGAGTGAGCGAGGGCCCCTTTGTTTTGTGCTAACCTTGTCACCAGGCCCCCTGAGAAAACCGTGGTCTCGCTCGCTCTCTCTCTCTCAACAGAGCATTCCTGTTGAGAGAGAACAAAGCCGTTTTTAATAAGGGGGGCAGCGTGGACATCGCTATGGCGGTGGCGCAGGGGTGAGCACACTGCGCTATGAAATCCGGTGACCTGAGTTCGATTCCCGGTCGTATCGTCAAGTGACAAGTGTTTGTGAACCAGGGGGGGGGGGGGGTCTCCACCCGTTTGTGAACCAGGGGGGCTTCCCACCCAGGCCCTCCACTCGGGCCCCCCACCCAGGAATTCCCCCCCCCCCACCATCAACAACCAACTTCACCAACCTGCCACTGATCAGTGCAGTCAATGTTCGATCAAACGAGCACCAATCACGACTGATACTTGTAGGGAGGAGTTCATCCATTTCATCCAGCAGTGGAGTGACCGAGAGCTGTAAAATGTTATTTTTAATGACAGCGTGCCACCGCCCCGCGACTGAAGGTTCATTATTTGCATCGTCATGACGTGCGGGACCCCCATACCTGCAAGGCAGGTTTTCCCCATCCGAGTTCCGGTTCGGCGACTTCTGCGAGGGTCAAACGCTTCCTCCCAAACACGTCTGCCGGGGAGTTTTATTTCATAGACGTATATATTAAGCAAATTCAAAACGCGCAAAGCCCAACAAGCAAAAGGTGCTGCTTGAGACTTAATTCATAAACGCTGGCACGCACGTCTGACCTTTGATCAATGCTGATGTCTGCGATCAGAGTGGTGGATGGGCTGGCTGGTTGGCAAGTGAGCGACTGACCTCGCGTTTTTGCCATTAACTTGCCTCGTTTTTATTTATGAACTGGTCCGGATTGAATTAAGGATCATTATACTGCACACCTGCTGGCATTGTATCTGTATGCAGGATTTATGACGAAGTGACGTACCTATTGTGTTTATATTTAGTTCAGTGGTGGCAGTGAAGCCCGTACAATGTTGCGTCTGATCTAGACAATGGGTGTGTAAAGATTTGATGACAGATGGTATGACACCTGACTCACCGCAACATTGGTGTTGCATGATGTACCCAAAACAAATGCTGCCAGTAAAACACCTATCGTCTTGAACAACACGGTTCCATACTTAGGTGTGTGTTTTGTTTCATTGACAGGACTTGCAGAAGGGCAGAAGATGATATTAAAAAGGATTATTTATTGTATTATGAAGGTTATTCAAGAGGTATGGCAGTGTAATATTCAAACTTTAGGCAGCCGTGGCTATTTCGCTCTTTACAGTGTAGATATCGTATACCAGTAAACACTGTCAAGGTATTCACCATCAGTGTCGTCAGTGGACTCGCCATGCCTACATCTGCCCTCTCATCTCACCCCACTCTTCACACCTCCGATTAGCACGGTTGGCTACGTACCGTGTGAAAGAAGTGCAACATACATATATACATACCCTTTGTCACACTCCTACCTCTCCCTTCTCATCTATGAACTAAAAACTAAACAATTTTTGTATTTTACCAGATAAGGCCCACTGAGGTGTATAGCTCTTTTTTCAGAAGTGACATGGCCACAAATGAATGCTCAACGAAGTCACCAGTTGAATACTTCAAACTCATGTTTTTTCTCAATGCGGAGAGAAAAACCGGAGGAGCCGGAGAAAAATCTATGCGATCACGGGGAGAACGTACAAACTCCAAATATACAACAGGCGTAGGGTCGGGATCAAACCCACGACCCCCTTGTATACCAGGCGAGGTAGTTAACATCTCACCACCACGGTGACATTCAACTCTCCCTCACTGTACTCTCCCGACCCCCAGTCAATCTTCACTCAGTGGGAGGTCGCTCATTCTCCTCTGCGGTGCCCATTGTCTGGAATTCCCTTCCCATAGCCGTCTGTGCTGTCGACTCTCCTGCCCCTGTTCGAGACCTTCCTCTTCTCCACCCTCCGCCTATGACTGACCGCCTCTTTGCAGTATAAAATAGACATGGGCTCGCTGCTTCTGCACGGCGTCGTGAGATGCGGCCGCATTTAGATGCCATATAAAATCCAAACCTGTATTGCATTCGTCAAATCGTGGCAGTGAGGATGTGAGACACATCCTGACCTGATGTGACCTTGCACAAGGTCTCAGTGTCTTGCTAAGGAGCTTGATGCTGGCCGGCTATTGTGCGGTTCTCGTTTGTGTGTGTGTGTCTCCTCTCCCCCCACTGCCGCCCCCGGTCCTTTTGTGCTGCGTTCAACAGAGAGACGGAGAGAGCACACGGGCGGATTGCCTTCGCGTTTCTCCTGTACAGCAGTTTTAACGCACACGCAAACTAAAAATTGCACCTTGGCTGTATCATTTCGGGCATGCACGGATAAGGCACTTCTAGAACCACGCTGTACTTGCGTGCCGTTTCACAGAACGCACCATTCCATCGATTTGCCATGAAAAAAATGTCATCTAATCTAAGAAAATATTTTTTTGTATCTGTTTTCTTTTACATTTGCAGTTTTTTTTACATGTACAAAGGCTCGCGTTTGTAGGGTTCCCGGAACTCCACCCTGCCCCATCAATCGGCGTGCTCCATAAATCTTGCCCTTCACTTTATTACCGTACTGTACTTAAACTTCTTCACAATGCATAATTGCCAACCCATACCTATTGCAGCGGTAGTCTGCTGACTAGATTTTTCACAGAATCACATCAGCAATTTTTATTTACTTCATTATAGTGGCACAATTAGCTTTGAAAGTCGGTACGTGGTAAAAAAAAAAAGTTTCAAAACCGGAAGCTTGCTTCCTTAAAGCTGTACAGTTATGATAAAGGATTATTTTGTAGCTATTATCCATGAATATTGCATTTTGTAAGTTTCAACTTTACAGAATTGTAATGCGGTCTTGTATCTCTCAGCATACAAGAGCGCAACTGCGTGGCATTACAAACTGACACTGTGCCAACCCAAGGCTTAATTGTTATTTTTTTCCCATCATTGAAGATGTGAATAGCTGAAAATTAATTTTTTGTAATTTTTCAAGCATGAATACGGTTATTGTTGTATTTATCGTTGAGATGCAGTAATATACAATGGTGAGTTGTGGGAGGATGTTCCACGCGCAACTGATAAGAGAAACATTCAACATTCTCTGCCTGTGACTCAAGCTCAATCCCCCATCAGCATTCCACACAGACTGTATCCAAATGGGTAAAGCTGATGGTTGAAGAAGAGGTCACATTCCGAAATTTTTATTTTTGACACAGATGAATGAAAGGTGTACAAAAACAGTCGGCTTATACTGGGCATCAACCTCTGAATTATGTGCGATCTATAAGAGGCAAGCTATGCACAATGCCAAATCCTGAAAAGATGTGCGGTGTTAATGGCCAAGTTAAACAAGTACACTGGAGCAAACTTGACCTTTTTTCATTGTATCAGATCTGGCATCGGGTGATATTGAACTAAAGTAAACAATTTTTTTTTATTTTTCAGAAGCGACCTGGTCACAAATGATAGCTCAACGAAGTGGCTTATCATATGGACATTTATAGCAGCCAAATACTCTAAACAAATGTTTCTAAATGTGGAGGGAAAAACCGGAGGACCTGGAGAAAAATCCATGCAACCACAGGGAGAGAGAACATTCAAACTCCAAATATACAGGCATCAAGGTCGGGATCGAACCCACAACCTCCTGTATACCAGGCGAGGTATTTAACATCTCAAACATTGTGGTACCCATTGCTGCTCTCCCACAGCGATACCACTATCTAGCCACAGCAGTGAATAGCATCGATGCAATGTTACTGCAGTCGAACCTGAGTCCCTGCAGGAACGAGATGAATCTGGAGAATTTTCATCATCAACGTTGGCCATGACTCATCCACTTCTAAATGAAGGCCCCTTCCCAAAGCCATCGCTGTCCCTCGCGATCCTGCGCCGAACTTATATATCTAGTGCCTGCACACGAGTTGATTTCTTCTCCACGTCTCTGCCGTGGACGTCTTTTGGCTGCCACTCGATTGAAGACATTTCATGATGAAGAGACCGGGGACAGAGAAAGAAAAGGAGGCTTGATACAGGGTGAGGAAATTGGCAGTAAAAATGATCACCCCGTTCTGCCCTCTGCCTTCTTTGCATGCCAATAACATGATTTTACAGCGATAGGAGTTGAAAAAAAACCATCGTCGTAAAATACAGAGCTGTTTTCCTGACATACTGCTGCGTTGTTTACCTTTGCTTTCCATCGCGTGATGAATTTGCACGTATTTGGTCAAGCGGTAAGGAGTTAACCGCCTCCATGCCACGCCTTTTAAATAGCATGAAAGGCTGCAGAATTAGATTTTGAGGTAAGGGAATTTTTACCCCCTTTAAAAACGGTCTCGATGACAATAAAAAATAGAACTCCCACAATCCCCCCCCCCACCCACCTTCCCCCCGCGCATACCACATAGCACTAGTTGACGTTGCCTGTGATCATGTACGTCGTCGTCATTGATGGAAGTCATTTCATTATTGCCATTTCACGCTTCAGAACTTTTCATAGTTGTTGGAGCGACGCACGAGAACGGGGCTTGGCAAGTGGGAGTTCAAGTGAAATTAACATACTGTACTGGTGGTATTGTATGTATGCATGTTGAACTTCTTTTCGCACTGTACGTAGCCGACCCGTGCTGATCGGAGGTGGCATAAAATGGGGTGGAGAAGTGGCGAGGCAGTGGTTAGTGCACTACAAAGTCAAGTAAACTAATACATTTTAAAAACTATTTTACCAGGTAAGACCCACCTGAGCTATTAGCTGTTTTTTTCAGCAGCGACCTGCCCACAAGTGAGATAGCTCAGTGAGGTGGCTTACCACGTGGAAATGTCTAGCGGCCAAATGCTCTTATCGTGCTACGGCTAACGTCAATGCTGAGTGATATCTGAGCCGGTCCTGCACCGGCCTCCTCTTTCTTCCCGCCACCAGCTGACATTGACCACGGTGATGAATAATGGTATTAAAACAAACACAAAAATCCAACGGTGGGTTGACAAAAGAACCCACAAACGTATCAACATTATAACGTGACCCAACCCAAAAAAAATCTATTGTGCCGTCGTAATAATGGCTGTGAAAATATATGCGGTAAGACTCGGTAGTATTTTTTTATTACTTTGGAGAGAGTATTAACCATTTTTTGTTTATCTTACCAAAGGGAAAATAGCTGAATTTTGTTGTCGATACATCACTAGATGACTGGCATTGAGCAAAGTTCAAAATTGTTTGTGTTTGGGCTGTAGTGGGTGAGGCTGCGGACGTTTATGTGCCTGGGCAAGTGTGTACTTGTTGGTACTCAGACACACTTGTCCAAACATGCACGCATGCATGCCCAAGGTTTGTTTAAACGTGTTGCATGATTTCCCAACAACTATTTCACTGCTCAGCTAATTATAATTAGGCTGCATTGGTAGTGGTGCACACATTAAAAAAAATCAACACATTCGTCACTAATATGGTCGTAAAAAATCAATATACTGTATACACAATCTTCTACGTTTCTGTAATGGCCCTTTCTTCATGGCCTTTCTTCAAGCACATGTGCGATGAAGAAGGCCCACTGACCGAAACGTTGCCTGTTGTGTATTTTGTCCTTTTTTAGGGCAGCGTTATTGACCATCGCGGCGATTTCTTTTTGCAATTATGCAAGTGCTCTTTAAGCCACAGTGATTCACAGTGTATCTTACGCCTTTTTAATTAGCAGATGGGGTAATGGAGCAGTGGGTGCCACACTCGGTGACCTGAAGCTTTCATTCCTGGCCGTGGCTAACATTGGTGGCGAGTGATATCTGCCGAGGGTCTGGACATCATACCTATCCCACAGAAGACGTTGTCAGGGAGACCTCCATCCAGCAGTGGATTGACAGAGGGCTGAACTTGTTTAATTTAATATATGCGAGGCCTTGCAAGTAACATTTCTTTGGAAACTGCTTCTATCAGCCCTTCTATTACCTGCAGTTCCTATCAACCACATCACCGGATCGATGCATTAACCTTTTTACTATACGCGTGTAAATGTCTCTCGCCGTATAATCTGCACTTTGCACGGACAAGAGGAATAACATTGCAGTGTGTCAGAAAATGTATCCTATTATCCGCATTTGCCCATGCTTCTTCCTGATACAAGCGGATAATGCCCACCCATAGTGCCCGTGCTCTTTGCCCGTATCAGCACGGATGAGAGGAATTTCCCGTTACCAGGCAAACTCTGGTAGGCACACTTCTCAAGCCTGATAGTGGGTAACGCGTGAGATTGGCCAGTGGTGGAGTGAGAGGCCAGTGAGAGATTTAGAGGGGAATGGAAGGAACCTCAATGTCGCTTGATAAAAATTACAGATTATAATGCCTGAGACGGCACTCCAATTGCAGGAGACGTGTCAGGTCTGGGTACGTAGTGAAGAATCGAGCCATATACATAATATATACCAAACACTGTATATATATCAGTGGAAATATGGCTCGCTATTAGTATAGTTTACAGCTCTTTGCTTGTAAAATGACATTACGTATTATCTACCATCAGATAGCCAACCATTGTACCTGCCCATTGAACCTGCCCATTGACGTAACGTCGATGGGTGTGACTTTCATTGGGCCAATAAACACACAAGTACAATACTTGCACCTTATTTAGGTTTTATTGTCTTACCCAGTGTTGTGAAGCAGCGTTCAGAAGTGTGGTCTCCTAAAGCTTAAGTTTGAATGAAACTGTGGGTCTGTATTTTCAAAGCGTAAAACACGACCGCGACTTATTACACAGAGTAATGTTTAAGAGGAAAAGGTAGCACGAGTGATTAGCTTTTTCTTCCAGTTTGAGACTCTAAAAATAGATGTACTGCACGATAGGTGTTCGCCAAGAGAAGGCGTCTACCGAAACACACCCTTGATTCGAATGTCACGATTAAATTCAAGAGTAGATCATAATGATTGTTTTACCATTCTGGGGTGGATGTAGAATCTTTGTAGTTGTAGTTTTGAACTCTTTGGCAAGCAAGGCTGATGCCAACTGTTCTCAAAAGCTGTACTTTTAAACGAAATTTTTTTTCTCACAACAATGGCATAAAATTATTTCTGGACACCAATAATTTTCTTGCACACTTATTAGGCCAAGAGAGACAACTTGAGGAATGTGTAACAATTTAATCACATTTCCAAGGCAACATTTTCATGATGGCGTGAGGGAAAGGAGTCGCATGGATCACTGACCGGAAAATTCCTATCAACGCTTTCCCTCCTGGCCACGCGCATGGCTTACTAACCCAGCAAGAAAACAACAGCAGCAACAACTTTAATTTCCAGCAAAAAAACAACTTTCCTAACCACAGAACCACAAACCTACCCCCCTCCCCCCCGCCGCTATTATTACGTGAGAGAAAAAAAAATCGGCAAAGTACGTTGGGCGCGGCATTAAACTGCCCCGCGATTTAGTGCGGTGAGCTAGAATGGCACAGTTCGTCCGCTAAATGAGCAAATTCACGTGGGAACCCTTTGCCCGATGCCCGCCTCTGATTGCCGCCGCCCCTGCCCTGCGTTGGCCGCTCACAGACTGCGGCGCTTAATTGTGTCGCCGGCAGGCAAATGAAGCGTGACTCGGCCGAAACTCCACGCCGAGTGGTTAATTAACGCGAGCGCTGCGCAAAAAAAATGGGAAACCGGAGGAGGCGAGAGGCGCCCTTAAGAGGGGTGGCTCTTGTGGAATGACAAATCTCCGCTGACAGGGGCACTGCGGCGGTTCGTGTGTGTGTGTTTTTTTTATATTTTCCTGTCATTTGCGGGTGAATTCATTTCGTCTCGAGTCTGTCGGTGAAATGCTCGCTGCGGAAACTCCCAGGGAATGCGTTGGGGTGTTGCTACGGTTTGAACAATGTACACAACCCTAGCACCGTTTAAACTAAATATATTTATTGGAAGTTCATTTGTATTGGGTGTAGAGAGAGACTATCGATGAAGGCCCGTTGAGTGAACACGAACTTATCACTGTCCGTTCATCGATACGTTCCAACTTTCCCGCATGTTGAAATAAAATTCTTGCCAACTTTACCCGTTAACGAAATACCGTTGATTTCGAGCTAAATCAATGTGCTAGCATAGGGGTTTGTGTTTTTTGTGGTTGTGCTGTAGAACTCCGTTCAGGTCAACGCCAACAAGCCGCGGCACAAACCCTAGAGCACGTCGGAGAGATAAAAGTACGTGCTTGACTCCGATTAGTTGTTTCTGTCGGCCGTGGAGTAAGAGAGACACAAACTCATAACGACATTCTCATTGTGTCCGTCGTGTCAGCTTGATGCGTCCTGGCCCACTTCAGTTGTACCAATAAACTGAAAACCAACGTCGCTCTTCGCGATTGGTGCACTCGTGAGCAACTGTCTGTTAAATTGCACGACGAAGCTCTTAGCATCAGCTTTTTGATCATGAAAACCACGTGTTCATCGTGCTTTTATGTGTTGGCTGTGCTTGTGGTATTGTGTGTATTATTGTTTGGTATAAAAAAAAAATGAATGCACGAGGCAGGGAAATTCAATGTATGTAAGAACATCTCAAGAGTGGTCTGTAAGGGTCGTTGCTAAGCATCCCACTGTTGTGATGTGGTCAATCTTTGCACCAATCTCGTGGGCATTGCTGAACGTTGCAGATTCCATGCATACCAGATAATCATCGCCGTTAATTCTCGCAATTTGCCTCCTTCAGCTTCTGCTTTTTTGCGCCTTTATGATAATATTTTAATGCGTAACAAAATGTAAAGGGTACACGGTACGGTACTTCATAACTGAATGTAAAATGACGTTCCAAAAAGAGAGAAAAAAAAGACGTAATATTTTTTGTTTATTTTATACATATATATATTTTATTTATAATGGTTGGTGACCACAGGCCCAGAACGCGAAGAGTCCAGCAACAGGCGGCACGATCCGTCGTGTGTTTGGGAATGTGCCGCGAGTTGTTCGGCATGTTGTCCGACGTTCCGCTCGACGCGCTTAGAAGCTTCTGCACGAACTGCAATCGGAGAGCTATTGCAACACAACCACCGGAGCCATCTGCAGTCCACGAGTAGAGTGGGCCCAACGGCGCCGCTGAAGGTGTAACTGATAACGAGATGCTCGTTTCTGGAGGCCAGGGTCCACGGTTGCCTTTGCGCCTTAAAGCAAAGGTAGAGCTATTTTTTTTTTTTGCAATAAGGGTTCTTTTGTTTAAGCACAGTTGCCGAGGACAGGCTATTAAAGGCCCAAAACACCGAGTAAGCTGAGCAAACAAAGAGACCTGAAAGTTGTAGTATCTGTTTATGTATACGTTGAACTTCTTTTGCACCGTACGTAACCAACCGTGCTAATCGGAGGTGCCTAAAAAGGCACGGTTTTCAGCTGCGCGGTATACAACACAAGTAGATTATCAGAATGAACACGTTTCGTGTGAATTGAGAAATGTTATAATACTGGTAGGAACGAAGTTGTAAACTGAGTGTACCAGCCTGCAATAGATTAATGTGTCCGTCCGTCTGTCCGTCCGTCCCCTTTCAATACTGAAGTGAAATCTCGTGCTGTTGGGGTGTAAAAATAAAATTGCGCAACATTCCAATGTTCCTACCAGCCCACCCTGCAGGGACCTGTTAACCCATGGGGGGGGGGGAGGGTTTTGGGGGGGGAATAGACGATGGGAGGGAATTCCAAAATTGAGCAGTGCGAGGAAGGAATCGTAAAAACGTGGTGCCTCAGTGGCGAGATGTTAACTACCTCGCCTGGTATACAGGAGGTCGTGGATTCGATCCCGACCCTGATGCCTGCATATTTTGAGTTTACACGTTCTCGCAGTGGTTGCGTGGATTTTTCTCCGGGTCCTCCGGTTTTCCCCCTCCACTTTTAGAAACGTGCATTTCGAGTATTTGGCTGCTGTAAACTTCCACGCGATAAGGCCCCTTCATTGACCAGGTCGCTCCTGAAAAAAAAGCTGTGGTAGCTCAGTGGGCCTTACCTGGCGAATGATCAATTAAAAAAAGGGTTGTGTTTTTGGCATCGCAGTGCGGCGGCGGTTCATCGAGGTGTGCCCGCGTGTGTGTTCGCCAGGCGGGAGAAACAGAAACGCGGCTGTCGGCTGAGCTGACCAAACTACGGGAGGAATTCCGCGAGAGGACCCGCGCCGCCGGGGTGCACGCGCTCAAAGAGACGTCCCTACATTCAGAGGTGAGGACGGGCACACACACAAAGACGAAGACCCCCCCCCCCCCCCCCCGCCGTATCACTTGAACAGACTGCTGGGGCAAATGCTGTTCGCGAGTAACCACCTATGAAGGCTGGCACGGCACACGAGGGGGTGGATGGCGAGCACCACGCCCGGCCGCTTTTGTCTCCCTAGTGGCGATGTTTACACACCGCACCAGGTACTCATTTGAGGCTGAGTCGCCCTAGGGGGAGGACCAGGACGAGTTCAGATAATCGTCGCTGGTGTTGGCCGTGAGCGGGAATTGACCTCGGGTCGCCGAGTTCGTAGTGCAGCGCTCTAACCGCTACACCACCATGCCCCAAGGCACGCACACACACGTACGCACACACACACAACAGCAGTCGCCATTCACCACTAACTGAAGGTGATGTCACCACAGCACTTGTGCCAGGCCATGTGCACTTGCAGGATATCGCGTGATATGTGGAAGGCTCGCCGTTGGCAGGGGTGTCACGGGACAGAATCAAAATCTTTATTTAAAGTGGAGGAATCCAATGAGCTACGAAGCTCTTTTTCACAGATGTCCAGTATGGGCGGGTCAGATGTTATAGATTAAACGACTGAGATGACTGCCAAGATGCAACGCCTGTGCTGCCTGCTGTGCCGACGTGCCAACACTGCGATGCACACGCCTGCTCCCTCGTGCTGTCCTCACAGCTCAAGATGGGCCTTGCGTATCACGAGACTGAAAACTCACAGCAAGCGCCGCATAAACCCGTGTTATAAGCATGCGCACTTACGCCTCAACGAAGGCACGTTTTTCAAATATGTGGTCTCCAACTTTAGCCCATATAATACCATTAATATTCTATATGCTGAAATTGCATGTGCTAGAATTGCTTTGGCTGTGATTGCACACGCAAACAAAAGTACTGTGACATCTGTTATCAATTGCATGTAATTTCCATCATAACCTGGAGTCTCCGCCTTGGCTCGGAGGTCATCCTCGTGCCAGTGTTTTTCAAGTTGAAGCCAAAATCGTGGATGAATATCTGCCGACAAAGCTGCTGACCCACTTTTGGGTTTGGCCCAATATTCCTGCCTTGCAAAAATAATTCTCTGTGCCCAGACTGTGGCCCAAGTTTTATGTTGGTCGGTGCCTCGTCCTCATTGTTACCTGCTTATGCGCGTTGACGTAGATAGTCTGTAAGAGTACACGTTTCTTGCAACAAATGGCTAAGGAAATGTATCGGTGCACAACAGCCCTTTACCAGAATTGGTCGCAAGAAAAGCTATAGACCTTTGTTGTTTTGTATTTAATAATTATTTACATTTGTAAGGTGTATTTCACCAATAGATCCCAATGCGCTGTGCATTGATAAACTGTCACGATTCATTAATCGGTCCACAATTGTTCTCGATTATGTCTGCTAGACTGAGAGGATTCGCCATTAAGTGAGATATTTAATACTTGAATAGTAGTTAAATGGGAGAACAAATCTTCATGTCACTGTGCTCTCGAATAAGAATCTTGCAAAACCGATTGGTATTTGGACAATCGATCGTAAGTCTTCCATTATTGATGACGGCCCCCTCCTCCCTCCGTCAAAGAATCTTTGAGAATTTCAACAATGGCTTTGAGTGAGCCACATTGCCCGGTGCTGGCACAACTCTACGCCGTGCGAATCCTCGACCCGCGAACGGGAATAGTTCCGCTTGACGTCGCACACGAGCTCTATCGCTCCCTCCACACAATAACCCCCTCCTCGTTCACTCACCGTCCACCCCCCTCCCACCCCCACCGTACCTCTCGCTCCGCATGGCCCATGTCCACCATTCTCCCCCCCCTCCACCCCCGTCGCTTCACCTGCCCCTCTGCCACCCCCCCCCACCCACCCCCGACCCCAACTCCGTGTCCAGCTGCGAGTGCTTCTGGAGCGGCGGCGTGAGCTGGAGTGCAGGGTGTCTGCCCTGCAGGAGGAGAACGCCGCCACGCAGGGAGAGCTGGACGAGGCGCTCGCCCGCTCGGCCATGCTCGAGCGACAGGCTCACGGAGCGCAGGTGCAGGTGAGGTGGCCGCCAGCGCCCCTTCCCCTCCCCCCCACCAAGTGGTTAGCGTGTCTAAACTGAAACTCAACTACTTTTTTTTATTTATTTAACAAGGTAAGGCCCACTGAGCTACATAGCTCTTTTTTTTAGAAGCGACCTGGCCACAAATGATAGCCCAACGAAGTGGCTTACCATCACGTGGAAATTTATAGCAGCAAAATAATCAAAACGCGTGATGTTGATTCTGAACGTGGAGTGAAAAACCGGAGGACCTGGAGAAAAATCCATGTGACCACGGGGAGAGACATGCAAACTCCAAATATACAGGCATCAGGGTCGGGATCGAACCCATGATCCTCCTGAATACCAGGCCAGGTAGTTAACATCTCGCCACCGTGACGCCCGTCTGCCACCTGTTACGGAGGTTCGTGGGCCCGAGGGTCTCTGGGCCGCCCTGGTTATTACCGCGGGTGACATGGCCATAGAGTGCTATGCGCCGTCTGCTTCACGATGCACGTTGAAGGCCCTGTGACGTGATTAGCATGCCAAGCATTCCAAGCGTGCTGGTGCCTCGGTTCAACACTTCCACATTTGAAGATTGCTCGCAATTTACCTAACTAGGCAAGGCCACGTAGCAACGTCTACTGTCAAACTACCGCAGACTATACCCGTCTGTAAAGCGTAGTGCTTTCGTGATCGCCTGGTGCTATATGAATGGCACAATTCCCATATCAACACGATTCCCTTTAATCCGAGTGATACGAACACCATTCACCGCACCGATTGTTAATGTTATTGTTTAGTTTTTGCCCTGCATATAACAGGTAAATGTTCGAAACAATAATTGTATTAAACAATTACATCAACAATTAACAAATGAATAAACATCTGATAATAATACTTTTCACCTCCCTGCACTATTTTCCGCCTTATTGAAGCTTTGTAGAAGCTTCGAGAAAGTTGCCGTACCCGTGCCACAGTGCACCCCCGACTCTACTTGCATAAACACAACGTCTCCACTCTCTGTGTGACACATCATAGTTGGCATGTGTAACTATTCACCCTATCACCATTTGATGTATTGTTATGAATCAATTGTGTCACATAGTTTGTATTGCCTTCTAGCGTCTATGTTGTGTCTCGTTTGGTCTGTTAGCTTTTGTGCTAATCTGTACGGCTGTTTAGTGGTTAAATCGTAAATAACCGATTCTTACGCACATCAGGTGAAAGTCGGGTTTAGTTGTTTAACCAGCTGAGAACTCGAAGAGACCAGGAGACGTGTCATTGCCCTCCCCTCCGATTACCGCGGTTGGCCATGTAGGTTGCGAAATAAATTCTAGATATATACATTTGCAAGTGACCTGATGGCACGATTCTGTAAACGCGCCATCGGCGTAAGCATCGTTTTTAATCGGCGAATTGTCACACGCCCACTCCCGTGGCTCACCGCTGCCTCGGGGCCGGTGTTCCGCGTGCAATCCTTTAGGTGCCCTTCTTTATGGGGTCGCGTGCCGATAGTCTTTCCGCGTGTGTGCGGCGCGGCGTGCGGTGGCGGCTGGCGCTCTCACGCCTGCCCCCGTGGACTCCCCTTCTCCCCCAGCTGTCCCAGCTGCAGGCGGAGCGCCGGGAAACCAGCGACTCGCCCCGGTGTCCTGCACGCAGGAGAGGGAGCGTGTCCGAGAGGGACCAGGGTGGGGACGTCAACAACATGTCCCTACTCTCGGAGATCGAGCACAGCATGGAGAGGGAACAGGTACTGGATGGGCGAGCGCGTCAGGCGGCTTGGCTGGCTGGGCTGTGGATGGGTCAGGTCAACACCACCGCTATGTAGGTTTCCGCGGTTGTTGGGCACGTCAAATGTCCGACGTTTGCACTCCGCTTGCTGTGGGAGCTTCTTCAGAAACTAAATTGTTGGCGGCAGCTTGCAGCGCGATGGAGTTGAGGGAGGAAGTGAACCTCTCGATTCGGTTACTGAAGACGCTGCAACGTTGTTGTGAGCGTCTCTGCTCCGCCTTCTGTTACTGATGGAGATTGAGGGGGGGCGGGTGGGGCGGCGGCTGTCTCAAAAAGCCCAGTAGCATCGTCGTTCACAAGTCCACTCCGCAGAGGCCAATATTGACACCATGGCACCGACTCCTTGTGTCTTTCATTGTAAAGGGGCCGGTAAATGTCATGGAAAATGATTCATCGTTTTACTTTTTAAAAGTTTTACTTTAGTTTTCCGGAAAATTTGTGAGGTCTCAATTTTTCCAGTAAAAATATATTTCATTGAGGTACAGTACTTGCAACTCTTCAAAACGACGAAAGCTCAGAAAGTGGCATGTCTTACGAATTTAAATCAACAATGATTTTTTTCTTGTTGCTGAATATGTTTTACTTTGCACAATACCATTAATACTTTTAAAGTGATATATTCCAAATTATTCATTATTTGTTTACTACTAATCTAGTCCTAATACGTTAATTTTACAAAATTAACTTACTCAAATTATTTTCACAAAATAATCTTACGTAACTAACAAACAGGCCATTGCACGATGGATGGATATGGGGTGAGCATTAGATTGACCAACAGTTTTATTGGAACGCATGCTGGGGAAAATGGAATTTAACAACTCCACACTGGCTCAGCGGTAGAGCAAGCACCTCGTAATCGGAAGCTTGCGAGTTCAAATCCTTTTGGTGTCAGAAAAATGAGTACAATTTTGGTCAGAAAGTCAACCAGTGGGTTGGCCTATGAAGAGATTTTTCCCCGTCATTGCAATGTCGAATTTCCACCACTGGCTCAAGGTGGTAAGTCACTGAGATGAGCACCACCTCAATGCTCATTTGAGCAAGAAATATTTTTTTTTAACGTTCAGATATAAGGCTGTTGTTTTTACAATGTGGACCATTATTGGTACCGACCTTCTTCTTAAGGTGTCCGAGTACATTAAAATAAAAACAAATGTATTTTTTGGGAAAGGATTTTTTTACTGCGTTGTTTAAAAGCATTCAGCAGGGAGTGCGAGCGTGGAATGTGAGAGGGAGTTGGTTATGTCAAACGGCGCCACATAAATTCTCTGGTGAAAGCCGGTCAGTCAGTAATTCATTCATTGCTGCAGGTTAGGAAACAACCCAGTCAAAAGCACCCACTGTCGCGGCCTATTATTATCTTCCGTGGCTGTGGTACTTTTGGGAGAATTGAGTTGAGTAATAGTTCTGCGCAAAAGCAGAAAGTAGTTCGACCGGCACCAGCAGTTTGGTGACATAGATATGTTCCATAAATTGTTCCGACTCCCTGTTTGGCCCAGGGGGGTGGAAAAATGTTGTGAGAGAATTCCAGTTCTTTGTGTTAGCCCCAACAGAAGCTTGAAATCCAATACGTCTTTCATAAAGATGGTAGAATCTGTATATAAGCACACCACCTGGGAGCAAGGCCAGCTTGCTTATACCACAGCAGTGTGCTTGTATCAAAAGTTGCCCTTTGATTTCCTCACTCAAGTGAAATACAAGGATGTGTTGCTTGCATCAAGGATGTGTTGCTAAACCGCGCTCAAGCAAAAAACAAAAGGTAAAGCCGCAGCCCTGTGATTCATCAGTCACGCCATTACTATTGGAAATCTAAGAAGTGGTGTGCTTATATAAGGTGCCCTTATATCGAGCTCCAACTCCACCGTGTAGACCTTTTGTCGGAGAGGGACGGTGCGTTTGGCATTCAGCTTGTCGTGCGTGCGTGCGTGCGCTGTGTATGTGATTGCGTTCACCGCGGGCCGCGATTGTTGTGCAGCCCGTGCGTTGGCTGTGCTCGAGGCACGAACTCTCCGAGCTCTGTCTGCTGCTGGGGGTAGGCCCGCACGCTGTCGCACGGTTTGTGCCGCTGGTTTGTGCCGCTGGTTTGTGCCGTGTGCATGTGCTCTCCGGTTCGTTAACATGAATCGCACAGTATATCCCTTTCACCAGCACACACCAACGTGAACTGCGTGTGGCGTGTTTCAATTTTTTTACGAAGCCCGAGTTTGTTATTTTGCCAATGTTCCTAGCGCGATAGTTTTCGCTGTTGTTTCAGAGGCAAAATGTTGTTTCGCTGCATGTTGATGCGATTCTAATTGCAGTGAATTGCATGCCTTTCAAAAGATATCTTAATCATTAAAATGTATCCCATGTATTTTGAGGGTGCTGGAAAGAACTCAAAAGGTTAACACACATACACGATACAAAACATACATTTACCAGTTCCATATTCAGAAGATATAAAATATTATTACGGTGTGATCAATGTCAAAATATATTTCTAAGTGGCTCGAGCATTTAACTTTGAATCCGGCGTCCAGGGTTCAGTTCACAGCCACAGCTAGCATCAGTGGCACGAGTGATATCCAAACGAGTCCTTTTAACAAAAACAGTTATAATAACAGTTATCTTTGTGCATGCTTGAAACTTAAAGTGTTCATTAATCACCTGCTTTTTAATTGAAAACTGTTTGCATTGCGATTTGTAAAGAGGAACAAAAAAAACCGATAATACAAGCACTTACTTTATTCACGGCCGTGCCGCTTAGCTATCCGATGCGTTTTTCTGGCTGTTACCACTCTGCTATCTGGCACAATGTTCGACGTTTCACTCCACGCCCCAACCAACGTTGTTAGAAACCTCACGAGCTGCAATCGGAAGTGGAGTTGAGAAACACAACTCAAACCAGACATTGTTTTTCCGCCCCTCACCCCCCCCCGCCCCCCAGTTCCAGCAGGACATCCAGAGCGTCTACGGCCAGCTGCAGTTCCTGTGCGAGCAGCTCAAGGGGGGCGACCCGAGGCTCAAGCTGGATAGGAAAGCGAGCGGCGAGGTGGCGGCCGCGGGGCGAGCGGCGCCCGAGCGCTGGACGGGCAGCGACGTAGCGGCGTGGGCGGAGAGCGAGCGATGGCCGGCGAGCGACGCGGTCGACTCGGGCGTGGAGACGGACGTCTCGGTAGCGGAGAGCACCGGCAGCGAGGCCACCCCCGAGGGGCTGCACGCCGCGGTCGACGAGCTCAAGGCGCTCATCCGCAACCTGTGCGACAGCGACCTGCAGCTGGTACGGGAGGAGAGGGGGGCCGGCGGCAGCGCGCGTTGAATGCTGCCTCTGACCTAATCGCCCCGCATGGTGTCGCGGTCTAAACCGTGGATGCCGCACGACCCTCGTCGCCCAACGCTTTCTTACCCTCTGACGGAATCCTCCAGCTGCTACGCAGTAGGGGTGCCACGGTGGCTAGGAGATGTTAACTACCTCGCCTGGGATACAGGAGGTCGTGGGTTCGATCCCGACCCTGATGCCTGCTGTATATTTGGAGTTTGCGTGGTCGTGTGGATTCTTCTCCCAAGTCCTCCGGTTTTTCTGTCGGCATTTAGAAACATGGAATTTAGAGCATTTGGCTGCTTTAAATTTCCACGTGACGATAAGCCGCTTCGTTGAGCTGTCATTTGTGGCCAGGTCGCTTCTGAAAAAGAGTTACATAGCTCAGTAGGCCTTACCTGGTAAAATAACCAAAAAATAAAAAGACGTATGACCTCCAAGATCTGCGATACAGATCCCACCATTTGGTCCAAAGGTCTTCCCTTGAGGCGTGCTTAGGTCTTCCCATCAACCGCTTACCAACTGTAATTATAGTGAGCCTCAAGAGAGATGCTCTTGAACTTTGACGTAACCCTCTGCTTTCATCGTCACCAAACCGTGGCAAGGCTGGTTGTGTTTTTTGGCCGTGTTGATTAACCGAGGGTGTCTTGCGATCCGTTGTGGCTTTGCGCAGGTACGGGAGCAGAACCTTCAAGTTCAGCTGCGGAGTGCCTTCTCAGAGCTGGAAACTCTCCGTCAAGAGAGGGAGCGTGACGGAGAGGAGCTGCGCATCTATAAAGAAAAAGCACAGTGCCTGCAGAGCGAGGTTTCCACCCATTGCTTATTAGAATAATTATACTACTACAGCACTTGTGTTTATATTGTGCCCATAATGAACAAAGTATGAACAACAGGCCTAATTCGGCCAGGCCCAGATAGCCTCTGCTTTAGATGAAACAAGTTACGTGGTCAGAGGTAGAAAGTATACAGTGAATTGTACGATACATTGAAATTTGTATTCGTACGGCGTCTCAATGAAACTGCATCTCAAGATGCTGCACTGTAAACCATTGGCCACATTTATTTGGTATGTAGAGGCTGTCGGTCTGAGGCAGAGGAAAAAATATCTGAAAAAGCAGATAAACAACACGAATAATAATACCATAAATAAAACTAATTGTAGCCAATGTGGAACTTAAAAGTGAGATACTGAAAGACCCCAAACAAAAATGTGGAAGCGAAATTGTGTAACTCGTCAAATGTTTTGTTGATTTTCCACTTCACGCTCCACAAAATAATATTATCCCATACATCAATTGCACAACTGTGATAACTTTCCCAACTTTGTTTCCTTACAAAAGCAACCAAATGAGAATAATTTCAAACAATAGCTGCAAATATGGCAATTGTGCCGTTCATGTGTTGCTACTGAAATAACCCAAGGGTACGTGGCTGAGTAGGTCACGTGGCGGTTAAGCAGATGTATTTATTTTACTGTTGCTAAGCCTGCAATGATCGTAAATATTAACTTTGACTGTAAGTGTTCCTACTTGCTCACCGGCGTCTCTGAACTACAATTAATCGAATTTAGTACTTCTTCCTTGCATCCACACATTCTGCTAAAAATGTACAAAGTTCGACCCTCCGTGTGCACGGCATCCAGTAGCTTGCGTTTTGTGCACCGCGTTCACCATGCGGGGGATTAACCTGAAGCCCACCGCGATTATCCAACGGCTTAGAGATTCGTGAGAGCCCCGTGGCGCTTTACAGCCGACACAGATGAACTTAACTGCAAATTGGCGTGGGTAAGTAATTAACGTTGACTCGCAATGTTACGCTGGCATCCCAATTGTGTGACCCATGCGCTCTCGTATCTCCCTTCAGCTGGAGGCCCAAGCAGAAGAGCTACGAGAGGCCCGGGAGGAGTGCAAGGGGCTGCTTACCGTGCTGGCGGGGCTGCCTTGGGACGACGGCTTGAGGAAGGCCTTAAGAGAGCGTGACGAGGCCATTGCAAAGTGAGTCTTCTCTCTTTCCCTTCCCACACTTGACCCCTTTCCCCTTCGGAGACGGCTGCAAGCTGCAGGGTGGGGTTCCTTTCACCGCTGAATCTCGGAACGCGCAAGCGGTTCGGCGTTGATTTTGTTTAGAGGCACGGCACCGTTGTTTTTAAAGACATTGTACTCACCGCAAGGAACTGTGGCGACATGACCGCACTCTGATAGCTCGCGCCACACTGTGCCACGCCGTACTAATCATCAGAGGTGCGGGGAAGGACCACAAACAAAGCGCACAAAGCAGTTCTAAAGAAATTAGTTTTCAGTGGAGATTTAAAAGTGCGTATCTCCAGTGGCTTCCTAATATCGGAAGGAAGAGCGTTCCAGATGGCCACAGAAGCGCATCTGAAAGCGCGCGAAGCATCGAGCGTCTTTGTTCAATGGCCGTCCAAAACCGCTGCGAGGGATGATCACAGTTCGCATGGTGGGACATGCTTGTGAAAAAAAGTTGCGTCACTGATGAAGTGCATGTTGTCTTGGTGTGATGACAGGAAACAGGGGGTCGAGGTGGAGCTGGAGAGATGTCGAGAGGACATGGTGACATTGAGTAACCAGCTTCTGGAGGCCATTCAGCAGAAGGTTGACCTGTCACAGCAGCTCGAGGCTTGGCAGGTGTGTATGCCGTTATTAAATTTCACAGCACACAGAACTTACAGGATACGGGGGCTTCCTGTACATTTACGTAGCTGCACCACACGTGAGCGTTACTGCGGTACTTGATTTTCGTTTGAATGTCAAGAACACGATCCCTGAAGTTTATTTCATGCGACAGGCATGCTTTTATTTGTTTTAAATGCGGGAGCAAGGCTGTTAATTTTGTAATTTGATCGCGTCGCAAATTGTTGGCATGAAATAATATTTCGTGTATGCTCCCATAATATTCCAGCAACGATTAAGCAATCTAATCCGACTAGGGGGGTAGGGGCTTGCATTGGGAAGGTTTCAAGTTAAAATCCTGCCTCAGGGGTGGACTCAACCCTGCATCCCTCAAGTCAATAGAATGAGTGCCATGTTGTGGGCAAGCCCACGGTGGTTTGCCTATGGCAAGGCTTGACATAGGAATGTGGAATTTCTATCACTGACCTAGAGCTGTAAACAAGAGATTGGCAGCACCCTGAAATTGAATGGGAAAACACTTTTTTTTGTCAAGCAATCCATTATCGAAAATTACTTTGCGCTAACACCCACAGTCGGTGAATTATGTTGTTGTTTTGCTTAGGTGATGTAATTTACCCTGCCTAATTAAGTGAACCACACCTCAAATTGTAGGGAGGGATAATAAAGTCGTTATTCAGACTCAACTTACAGTCAGCATTTCCAAACTGGTGTTTTGGTTGTGTCTTTTTTTTATCTTGCCCTTCCCACAATTACTGGTCTCCTCTCACCCTTCCCAATGGTCTGCTGTCACCCTCCCTCTGGTGGCTGTGGTGGAGATAGCTCCCCTCTCTTGGGGTACTTAGCAGCCTGGCTTCTCTGGCTGACAATCTAGACAAGCTTGAGGTTTCTGCTTGTCACTTTGCCTCTTAAAGCCCACCTATAATCCATCACCTTGAGTGGGCACAGGTATAGTATCGGTTGTGGTGTTTTAGTGGGTAGATGTTCCACATCCCATGCTCTAATACGTTCATAAATAACCGCCTAGGTGTCTCACCGTACTTGTGAAATTTCCCACGTGCGTTTCCATGATATTTTGCTTGCAATCAGGGGCACGGTATTTATCATAGGTCAGTTGAGTCAACTCGTAACCTCCGCTATCGCATGGGGGCGTCATCACCGCAGACGCATGGAGACGAAGTTTACTCGACATTTTGGTTACTTGAAGACATTGGTAAAGGGAAAGAATATTCTCGTCCAATCTGTGATGGCATCGATCCATTCTATTCGGGGTCATCCTCTTAACTGAACTCAACTGTTATAATAGACGATGGATCTAAATCGTTGTGAATTATTTTGATTTGGTTAACAAAAAATAAATACTTCCAACTGCTACACCAAACTTCTGTAGCTCTTCTTCTTTGGTTCTTTCGGTAAGGTCACGTAGAATGAGAATAAAATAATAAAATAACACAATAAAATTCTCACGACGTTTCGGGCCACAATGTTGTGGCCGAAAAGCACTTTTTTTGTCAAGCAATCCATTATCGAAACGTCGTGAGAATTTTATTGTGTTATTTTATTATCATTCTACATGACCTTACCGAAAGAACCAAAAAAGATGAATCCTTGCAGTCACGAAAGCTTTAAATCGAAATTCTGTAGCTCTTTTCATGGCACTCCCTGGGTCGGCTCTCGGCCTCAACGCACACGTGCTCAGTGTTTGGCATCGTTTGTGACTCTGCACAGCTGTTACCTTTACCCCCATTGTAATACCCTGTCACGTCACCATCAGCCATATTCCAAGTCATGGGCCAAAGACGATTTAAAAACAAACAAAAACAGTCGTGCCCTGTAGGAGATGACCAACCAATCGTGCAGTTGCCCTACCACGCCTGCTTTGGTTGGCCGTTGAAGGACATCTGTGGAAAAGAGCTTTCTAGCTCATCCGATTCCTCCGGTATAAAGAAAGATTCAGATTCTTTGGTTCTTTCGGTCCATTTAAGCTCTGTCGTTCCGACAGGTCTGTTCCTTTCACCTGAAGACGGCCGCTTGCGTTGTGGCCGAAACGTCGTGAGAATTTTATTGTGTTATTTTATTATTTTATTCTCATTCTACGTGACTTTACCGAAAGAACCAAAGAAGATGAATCCTTGTTGTCACGAAAGCTTTAAATCGAAATTTAAATCGAAAGATTCAGATGTTTATTATCCGCTTTGGTGGAATGTTGCAACATGTAATGTAAAATCTGCAATACTCTATTCAAATGTGTAGCCGTCGTGCAGATTTGCACTGGGCAGGGCCCATGGCAGCCACATGTGTGGCCACACGCATTTGCAGCCGTAACATTGTACGTCTATATGTACAGCCCTTCTGCCAATATACTGCTGGGGTTATTTGACAATCATTGCGGCGTTTTGAGAAGGCACACGGCGGGGGGGGGGGGTAGCGTAAGCGCCAATGCAGCAGCCGAGGGTGCTGCTACCTGCTGCTGCCGCACTGCCCTCTGCTGGCCAAGTGGCCGTACTGAGATAATCGCGATTTGTTCTGTGCTCGCTTCCATGGCTTATTTATTTTGTTGTTGTTGTTGTTGCGCCCTCTGCAGGATGACATGCAGATGGTCATCGGTGAGCAGCTCAAGGAGCAACACCGCAAAGACATGGCTCGTCACGTGTCTGCTGGGTCTCTCCGAACGAAAACTGTTCCTCAGGACACCAAGGGATTCTTCCTCTCCTTCCTGAAGAACATTTGAGCCCAGACTTTTTTGGGCTGCTGTGTGATGCGTGTAGGGCTTCAAGTGCAATTGCTGGAACACGACCGTTTGTTTTCGTCAACGTGGGGGGGGTTTTCTAACGATGCTATTGCATCGAAAAAAGTCACACTATGGAAAATGTATATATTTTTACTATTCCAGGACTCAAAACGCATTTCATAAACAACAAAATAAAAAAATGGTGCAGTGGCTGATGCAGGTCTCTGAAAATCCTGCTGGTTTCCAGAATCAGAATCCCTCTCTTTAATTTAGACTGGAGGAATCCGATGAGCTATGAAGCTCTTTTTCACAGGTGTCCAGAAGATGTCCAGTTCGCAAATGCGTTGCCTTTCATCTTAGGTATGGTGCGAAAGAAGTTCAACATACATACACCTTGGAGGCATGGAATATGGCGCTGTCTATGGAGTTATTTTCAAAGTATGCACTTAAATGTGGAACACTGTACATGAATAATAATATTTTGCTAACCAATGTTATAAACGATACAATTTAATCATTTTGTTAACAAAAGCAACAATACGAAATCCCTACCTTTTGATATGCTCAACAATATTTATTTGTCTTGTGCTACACCTGACATTCTTCTGTGCTTGCAATATTACATGTTTAGATTATATAATATTTATGTTACTTACACTGCAGGTTTCAAGGTCAAGTTTATAATATGTATATACAATGAGTATGTGGAGTTGTGCGTTTGTTTGTGTACATTGGGATTCAATACTGAACGGCTAACCCCGTGGATCCTACATCATTTGAAACAAGTGACCTATTCATTTAAGGAAAGGGTTTTGGTCAAATGAAAACAGGAAAATTGCACACGCTGCATTTTTTTTAATATCGCATTTGATGTAAAGATCTCTTACTGCTGAGCAATAATTTGGCAAAAATTGTAATTCTAGATTTAAAGCTTTCGTGACTGCTAGGATCCATACTCTTTGGTTCTATTGGGTAAAGTCACGTAGGTGAAAATAAAATAACAAAAAATCACGACGTTTCGGCCACAACACAAGCGGCCTTCATCAGGTGAAGGGACGAGACTGTCCACCAGACAGTCTCGGCCTTCATCAGGTGAAGGGACGAGACTGTCCACCAGACAGTCTCGTCCCTTCACTTGATGAAGGTGAAGGGACGAGACTGTTCACCAGACAGTCTCGTCCCTTCACTTGATGAAGGCCGCTTGTGTTGTGGCCGAAACGTCGTGATTTTTTGTTATTTTATTTTCACCTACGTGACTTTACCCAACAGAACCAAAAATTGTAATGTTTATGACCTATACTCTTTGGTTCTTTCGGTAAAGTCACGTAGGTAGAAAAGTAGATGACGACGTTTCGATTGCAACACAAGCAATCGTCATCAGGTGATGAGCATCAGGTGGGACAACCAGCAGCAAGGTGGTTGTCCCACCTTTGTGTTGCCATAGAAACGTCGATCTATTATTTGTCTACCTACCACGTGACTTCACCGAAAGAACCAAAGAGTGTGGATTCCTGCGGTCACGAAAGCTTCAAATCAAGATTGTTTATGACCTGTTTGTTTGGTACTGTGTGATAAGTATAACAAGCCTAGTTTGTTTTTTTCCATTCCCGAGTTCTGTGTGTGCACGTGCCTGAGGTTGCAGAGATGTGATGCTATGAATCTGTGCATTAGGACCTTCGTGGTGGAGATTATTCAACGTGGTGAATTGTTTTTCAGGCCACATGCTACCAACTGGCCAAGCGTGGCTTCACAGATGAGCAATTTCAAATCTTAGACTTACCCTGTCACTGGAGAGAACCCCCTTTTTCATTTGGTGTGATTGTGCATACAATTGTATTGCGCATACAATGCAATTGTTATATTTATTTACGTTTATTTTAAAATTTTGCGTTATCTGCCATTAAGATTTAGCATAATTAGTCTCTCAGATTGAAAATAACATGTGATTTTGGATCTTGATACAGAAAACCCACTGCACTATACTGCCGGTAATGGTTCAATACCCGTGCCAAAGATTCACAAAACCTGTCCTGAAACCGTAACCTGGGGAAGTGCACAGAATCATTCGCGCTCAATGTTGTAGTCATATCATGGTGTGGGTTGTCTAAAATTAGTATCGTGCCTGGAAAAATCGAGTGACCAAATGGAAACTGGGGGTAGGAATGTTCAGGTCGGTTTTGGATTTGAAAGTAATCCTGATAACCATTTGATATTCTTGGTTCTTTCGGTAAAGTCACGTAGAAGGGAAACAATAAAATAATAAAAATATAAAACAATAAAATTCTCGCGACGTTTGGACTGATGATTGCTTGTGTTACAGTCCAAACGTCGTGAGAATTTTTTTTATTATTTTATTGTTTCCCTTCTACGTGACTTTACCGAAAGAACCAAGAATTTGAATCCCTGCAGTCACGAAAGCTTTAAATCAAAACCATTTGATAGTTTAAGAAATGGTACAAGAACGCTGTTTTGTAAATAATTAAAGGTCTCCTTTTAGTTATTGTCAAATGAATGTGATATAAACGTGCAGTATAATATAAAATGTCTACCTGTGTGTTTGATGAAACAAAAGTGTTAAACTCGAGCACTGCACATGAACTGGGTTTCTTTTTCTCCATGGGAACTCTCTTTTACCCTCCTGTCAAGCTAGTGACACAAAAATAACGCGTCCATTATGCGCAATAAATAGTACTTGCCTTTTGTTAACGTGTGTGTCTGTTTACACAGCTGCATTCTGGTTACTAAAATCGCTAATCGTCTGAGCAGAAAACGTGACAGTGGTGGTAGTCGTTTGCTACAAATCACAAAATTAACCTCTGCTATGGAAGTTCTCGCCTTTGCGAGTGCTGAGCTGTCCCGGGAGTTTGTGTCTGACAGCACACCTCCCACCGTCCTGTCTACCCATAGAAAGCAGATTTTAAATCATCGTTTGATAGGGACCGTAATGTTAGATGCTGCTATACAGTAAGGCCAAAAAACTTTTGTGCATATATGTATCATGAGTACGTGATTGCAGAATGTGTGAAGATGCTTTCATTGAGTTCATAACCATTCTACCGTTTCTATAAAATCCGGCATCAAAAAGTGCAATGCAGTTCAGTATTGACATGCACGGAAAATAACAAGCACAAGGCAAATGCCGACGTGGAAATTAGGTGGTTCAATTTCTTAACTGGAATGCAAATATTGTTGGTGTTTTTAATAATGCTGATATAAAATGTAATTTCTTGTAGATGCTTAATGTTGGGATGACTTTGACATGCTTGTTATAACACGTGTACATAAATAAAGTTACAAATATTTCCAGCACAGTTTAAAAAGCTTCAAACATCATTTACAATGTTCTGTTTTGCACCAGTGCTGGTGGAAGCGCCTCTTTGCTTAGAGGGAGCTCTTAGAACCCATCTGGAGCCGACTCTTCTACTCTGGCCACACATCTTGGAAGAGGTTGGAGTTACCCACACTTTACCCTACCAAGATGAACCCTACCAACTGGCTGTAGGTGTATCTATTTATACTGCTGGGTAGACAAGAGGTCCAGGGATTTTTAGAAATGATCCCCGTTTCAGTTGCCGCGCCAGGAGATCGAACCGACTACCTCTGAATTGCAAGTCCACTGTGCTAATCTTTGCAACTTTTTTATGGTTTATCAGTCGATGGATGATGACCCTGGCAAGCTCGCTTTCATCTCATATCGTTAAACAAACGTGGAAGACAACATCATACGATGTAAACATAGGATCTAGTTATAGCAGGAGAGCTCCATTCAGGGATGTTTATCACCATATCCTCATGGATCATGACCATTGTGGTGGACTGCAATTATTGCACAAAGTAATGATGAGCGTCATTGTGGGGAAAAAAAATATGCTAATTATTCATTGAACTTGGGCCCATATCGAATGCAGAGGGTCCTTGCCCTATGAACACTGGAAATTTGACATCATTTGTTTTAGCAAGCCTGACGAGACTGAACGTCAAAGGGGTCTGGCGTTTGAATTGTATTTGAATTAATTAGTCGTTTGACTAATGGGATGTGCAAAAAAATTATGCGGCGTGACAGATATAATATAGGAGGCTTATTGCCCGCTTGTTTGTGTTACAATTTATTGCCATGATAGCCACGGGGCACATGGCTCCATATAATTATACAATTGTACGTAAGATGACGGTGGTTAAAATACGGAGTGAGGTTATTAAGAGTGGTGGTGTAGTTGTGGTGACAGGAGCGGTTTAGGAGGGGTTGGGGTAAGCCCGGTCGTAGCTGGAGAGGGCAGGGGAGAAAAGATGAGTTTTTATTTACATAACTCTTTTTCATTTGGTTTAACACGTAGGCTTTCGCGACCAATATAATCCATAATAGAGGTTTTTGAGTTAGATCTCGTAAATATATAACTGTGTCGTTAAAACCCGCCACAACCCGACACAGCCAACTAGTATAATTGGCTCAACGAAGTGGCTTATCACGTGGAAATGTATAGCAGCCAAATACTGAATTTGATTCTGAAGGAGTGGGGGAAACCCACGGAGAAGCATGAGTAAACTTCACGGGGTTAGAGAGAGGGAGAGAAAGACACGCACACTCCAATTACATTGGAGGCGTTCCAAGGGAGGAACGGAAACAGGTCCGTGGAGATGATTGTTGTGTATGCGGTGGGAGTTTGTTCCAGTTGAAAGGGGAGCAAGAAGGAGAAAAGGGAACGACAGAGAGACTGGGCGTAGGGCGAGGGAGACGCAGGGAAGAGAGAAGCGAGGTGTGGAAAGACCGCGGTACTTCGCCTATTCAGTGTGGCCAGCGGTAAAGCCGAAAGACCCAAAGAATATTAGAATAGTTATTTACACTGCAAAAATCCGACGAGCTGTAAAGCTCTTTTTTTTCACGAAGGGTCCCTGCCTATAACGTCTTCGGGCGGTTCGCCCGCCTTGATCCAAGCAAGACTGACTGCCGATGAGGCATTGAATGTGCAAACCGGCCCAGAGTTGGCTTGACCTGAACCAGTGCTGCTGAATAATTAGGTACATTAAAGAGGCATAACGTCTGATTATTTATTTTGGCAGTGGTATGGAGATTGGATTCCTACGGACAACCCCACGTTGGGTCTACTGGACATCTGTGAAACGACTGGACGTCTGTGACAAAGAGCTTTACAGCCCATCGGATTCCTCTAGAAAATATAAAATATGGTATTCCGAATCTGGGTCCTGCATAGAGAATCGATTACTGAATCGTAAAAGCAACATGGAATCGTGAGAATCGCCAGCGTGGGGGTGAGTGGGGGTGATGATGGGGGGGGAAAGGGGGGGGTGTCCACGCCCCGCTATGGTCACCCCCCCCCCCCACTTTCGCTGTCAATCACCGCCGCGTCCACCAATAGGAGACTGCCGAGTTGGCGATCCACCAATAGGAGAGTGCCGAGTTGGCGATCCACCAATAGGAGAGTGCCGAGTTGGCGATCCGCCGTCGCGACGCGCGCGACGATCGTCAGACAACCCGCGGTTCGCAAAGCTGCGCGTGCGAAAGTCGCCCTGGGGGCAGGAAACAACGGCCGGGCGCCTCGCGCCAGCTCTAACGTTGAGCCCCCGGGGCAGAGTTTACGTTGATAACAAAACAAAAAGAATGTGACGCCGGAGAGATTCCTCCACCCGTCCCCCACTTTCCTCGACGTGCTTCCCGCTGCCCCCCCCCCTCGTCCCACGGCCTCGGCGGCTCCGCTTGGCCTCGGCTCGCTGGTGCTGGAGGGGGTCCGAACCTCGATGTCGTTGCGCGGTCGAGATGTTTGCGCGCCCACGTGCGCGCGCGCGCGTGCGGCGTTTGCCATTTAGAACGCTGCCGCCGATGAAGTTAAAATCGGCGCGTTGGTGCCTCTCGCTCCTCGGCCCCGCCGCGCTCGGAAGGTGATGGCCTCCATACCCCCGGGCCACGCGGGCGCGCAGGGGTCTCGGTGCGGGGACCCGGGGTCAGCGTCCCAGGGCCGTCTGCCTCCTCGGCTCGGCCTGGCCGAGGTCGTCACGGCCTCAGCCACTCTGCCCCAGAGCCGCCTCCCTCCCGAGGGAACCCCGTGGCGGGTTCCACCTTCCCCCGTCGCCACCCCTTCGCAGGTCCCCGCGTCCCGGGTGCCACCGTGCCAGAGTCTCCCTTGCCACACGACAACGCCTCCGTTCCCACAACCACCAGCACCACCACCAGCACCACCGTCTCGGCCCACAAAGTGCCCGCGGACGGGCGAGGCGGTGGCTGATGGAGGGCCGGGGACGTCTCCGCCGAGGAAACGGCAGCGCCTCGTGCACCTGTCCACCGAGGAGAAGGCCTCGAGAAGGTATGGGTGAAAGGTTCCCCGGGCACCTCTTCCACGCACCGTGTTGCATTGTCACAGCTTGAGCAGGAGGCGGTAGTTGTGTGGTGGAGGGGGGAAAGAGGACATTAAGGCGTTATCGTATGTGTTCGATTGTTTTTTTTAGTTTTACACTGGCAGTGGCTGCATTGGTATGTTGACATGTCACAGAATGCGCCATTCGTTTGGGATCGCCGGTTGGCGATGTCTCGCGCACCATTTGGTGTTTGCCAGGATTAGCAAACAGAACGTGACGGTGAAGGGAAACAACAAAATAATAAAATATATAAAACAATAATATAAACAATATATTTTATTATTTTGTTGTTTCCCTTCAACGTGACTTTACCGAAAAAACTAAGAATATGAATTACTGCAGTCACGAAAGCTTTAAATCAAAATTTAGAACGTGACGGGTTTAGCCGCTCCATCTGCCTTGTTCCAACTCGTTATCACCCAGGAATGCCCTGAGCGCTCGTGACGTCACTCCACGGCGACCAGCCCCCCCCCCCTTATTAATATTCATGAGCAGGTGACGTCCTCCAAATGGACCCACCCCTCCTCACTAGTAATAATTAGCGGCTGACGTCACTCCACATGGTGGGAGGGGCGAGGCGCCTCCTCCCCCCTCCTCGGCGTCAACTGACAACCCTCACTGCAAAGGCAGAACCCTCACGTCATCACGTGATCTCCGTAACGATGTTGTTGAGACATCAAAGTAAAAAGGACGTCACGTTGAACAAGGGATTGTAACCTTTAAATGGCATAGGTCCGTGTCACCACGCCCTTACAAATTGCACACGAGTTGATGCAATGAAAATATCACATCGCGGTCTGCTTTGCGCTTGCAAGTTTCACATTTACTGCAATACACCCGTCTTTGGACGGGCAAAAGGCGAGTTCTATAGAAGCAAGACTGGGATTGCGTAAGGTTCGACGTTCAATTAAACTGCGTTTTTGTGCCTTCAGTGACGTGCGGTGCGAAAGAAGTTCAACATAAATATACACGATTGATGAAATGGGCTGTGAAATCATCAGACTAAGCTTCTATTCTAGATTTAAAGCTTTCGTGACTGCTAGGATCCATACTCTTTGGTTCTATTGGGTAAAGTCACGTAGGTTTTCAGGTGGCTGAAATCTGGGATCTCTGTACTATAGTCTAGTTATAGAGATTTCATGATTAGGGAAGTACCTTACTGAGCCACCTCACAAATCAACAATGTTTGTCACCATTTTGGTCACAAATATTTAGTGCAACCGTTTACTAATGTCAGGTCTCGGCCTCTGACCCAGAGCCCCATTATCTTAAGCTTCAATCAATGGGAACTAACTTGTCTTGAATGTATAATGCTGAATTTGTTACGATGGAATCTGTAAATAATGTTGATAGAGAAAAAAAACAGCTTCCGAACAGGATCCTGTAGTTGGATTGGCAGGAACTGTGACTGATGTGCTTTGGTGTGTGTGTGTCTGCCTCCGTGTTGGAGAGCGGTGGTGTAGCGGTAAGCGCTGCGCTACGAAACTCGTATCCCGAGTTCGATTCCAGCTCACGACCAACACCAGTGACGATTATCTGAACCTGTTGTGGGTCTACTCCCCTAGGTCGCCTCAGCCTCCAATTGAGTTCCTGGTGCGGTGTGTAAACATCGCCACTGGGGAGACAAAGGCGGCCGGGCGTGGTGCTGGCCACCCCACCCCCCTCGTGTGCCGTGCCGGCCTTCATAGGTGGCTGCTCGCTAACAGCACTTGCCCCAACAGTCTGGTCACGCTAAACGGGGGGGATCTTTGTCTTTCTCTTTGTGCTTGATAGGAAGCTGAAGAATCGTGTGGCTGCACAGTCTGCCCGGGATCGCAAGATGGCACTCATGTGCGACCTCGAGAAGAAAGCCGAGGAGTTGCGCGCAAAGGTACAAATTTTACAATCAGTTTAACACGTAGGCTTTCACGACCAATATCAGATGGCGTAAATTTACGTTACAATCATCATCATCACGATCCGTGGGCAGATGATAGCCCGCAGGTGTCCACTGCACATTTCCGCATTTGTAAATGTTACAAGCTCAAGATGATAGTTTGATAAACCATAACAATAATTTATTATGCACAAACTATCGCGCTAAGTGCGTTGTTGCCTTGATGCAAACTCTGGGGCTTTAAACATCTTATTGTGTAGCGTTTAATCGGCTCGTAAAGACTTGTTAGAATTCCTATTGCAATCATCGCCCCATACTGGCTTTGGACATGTGACCTTGTCTGCTTATATTTTGGTATATGAGTCACCCCATATTAGTTACATTTTTTTGTAATTGTACTGTACTCTGATCAGTTTAAAAATAATCTGCCCCGAGCCGACTTTCGTTACGTGAAATGCATTTTTAATGTTGACTTGTGTTTAATGTTGACTTGTGTTTAATGTTGACTTGTGTTTGTGCGGTATTTTCGGTTTGTCACGCGACCGTTGTTTTTCCTTTGTTTTATATTCGCATCATTTACTTTCATTGTTTTGTTTTTCCTTTAGTCATTTTGGTGACCCAGGAGGCCACACTTGCATATCAGACTTTCTTCATGTTCTCAATCTTGATTCGAAGCTTTCGTGACTGCAGGAATCCATACTCTTTGGTTCTTTCGGTAAAGTCACGTGGGTCGAAGAAAAAATAATGGATCACGTTTCGATCGCAACACAAAGCAACCGTCATTTTTCTTCCGCCTGACGACGATTGCTTGCGTTGCGATCGAAACGTTGTGATCTCTTCTTCCGCCTGATGACGATTGCTTGCGTTGCGATCGAAACGTCGTGATCTATTATTTTTTTCTTCGACCTACGTGACTTTACCGAAAAAACCAAAGAGTGTATTTCTTCATGTTGTCGCCTTGGGTTAACAAATCGAAGTTGCCTGGCAGAATAATGTACCACTTGCAGGCTAAGTGCTCTCGCCTTGTGCTGCACAAGGGATAGCTACCACTTGGTGGGGTGCCCTAGACGTAAAGCACTCTTTGAGTTGCCGAGGCATTTTAAGTGCCACATCAAGGTTATTGCCAAGGTTTTAAACACGAAACCAGACTTTCAAGTATATATCATCAGCCACGGCCAATCCACTGCTGGATGAAGGCCTCTCCAAGTACTTGCCAACCAGCAACATCCTGCGGTATAATCCACTTGCACCGACACACCTGTTCCATGTCCTCGGTGAACGCCCCACGTGATTGCACTTCAATTTCCGTTTGGCTGCCACTGTTGCAATTCTTGACTATCCATCCTTCTATGTAGATGATAATTTTATTAATTTCTGCGTTTTGGAAAATGAGACCGTATCCTTAATGATGAAATATCTTCTTCTTTTTTTTTAGAATCGGTTATTGGTGGAGAAAAACCGGGCTCTGAAAGCGCAATCTCTGAACCTTGCCCAGCAGAACCTGGAACTCCGGCGTAGACTCTCCAAGGACGTCTTCGAGGAACAGGAGGTGTGAATTTGTTCACTCTCCACACTGCAGTGTATTTGACACTTTAAAGGATCATTTAATACATCAATTTCCGTGCATTTTTTGTTTGTTGCAGCAGGCAGCGCAAGACAAGTGTTTGGACGACCATAGTGTGGTGGCCGGGTCCTCCGAGTCAGCAGTGCTCAGGGGAGCTGTACCTCAGCAGTGGGTGCTGACCCGGCCACCATCACAACTCGTCGTCCTCACTTTTGCGGTGCTGTTGACAGCTCTGCGCACCCCAAGGTAAAGCTCGTTGATTTATGTGGAGGTTCGCGTAAATGTTCTCGAGCGTTGTGTACCTTTGACAGCGTCAGTCTAAATTTTGATTTAAAGTTTTCGTGACTGCAGTAATTCACATTCTTAGCTCTTTCGGTAAAGTCACGTTGAAGGGAAACAATGAAATAATACAATATTTATAAAACAATAAAAATTCTCACGACGTTTCGACCATAACGCAAACGGTCATCATCAGGTGTGAAAAACCAACGGCAGGAAACATTTGAAAGAAGTGGCGGTTTGCATTTATTTATTTGTAAATGGTGCATTTATATATTTTTAAAAAATACGTTAGCGCCACGGGCAGCGATTTGGCAGTTTATTTAGAAGGACGAGTCCATCTATGTTCTGAAAAGAGGAGGGGGGAGACGAAAAATTAATGTATGCTGTCTGAAAGCCACCGTAAGTGTGAACAATCAATTAAGACCTGAAATGGACCTCCCTGTGCAGTGCAGATTATTTGACCATCATACATATACGTACATACATCACACTGCACCACGTGGGTATGGTCCATGTCCTTTAATGAAGGTGTGGAGCATACATGTGCTGCCCACCAAGTAGCTCTCCAGCTTTATCCGAATAAATTTGTCTCGGCAGACATCCTTATTTAACAGCCCAATGCCTTTAAAAGGAGTTCAAATATGTTTAGTAAATATAATTTAATGTATTAACAGAAACACTTTTTTTTCATAAATTGTTGCTTTTAAATATGCTACAGTTATGTACACATTCTTTTTACTCACTTTTATTTAACTCACTCTGTTGTTGTCGTTGTTGTATCCTCAAATCTTGCAACTAAATTTTGACCCACTTCCCAATGTGGTATCGACTGCAAACTTGGTATACTTATGTCATACTGATGACAATACTATATTCTATCATAAAAAGTAAAAAAAAATATTTTAAAACATTCTTTTTTATATGTTATGTTTCGGCTTGGGTCTAATTGTCCACGGTCAACTGACGTTGGCTGTAATTGCCCACCGTCCCTTACGTTATGGCAAGCTTTGGGGCCACTTACTGGAGTCGTGGAGTTCTTCCATTACTAGTACGGTACATTTCATTAAAGCGTCTTTTTAAAAAAGTTTTAAATATTACTTATTACATCTCGTGTAGATTTTATATTGTCATGCAAGTATATTCTTTGGAACACCCTTAACCGTGCTTAATCTCCTTTCCAGTGTGATGATCTGTTTGGTCTCCTGGATGAGCTGGATATGGATCTGTTTGGAGATGTTGATAAGTCTTTGGGCCAAGACATTGAAGATAACTCAAGAGGTTCATCTGGTAAAACAGAAGAAGAAGATTCCATACCTACCACCTCATCTCCAGATATGGGGAGCACATCAGTTGAGCTGGACACCGATAATGATATGACATTGAACAATATGCAAGTTGATGGTTTCATTCAATATCTTGAAGGCGTGTCAAATCTCCAAGACCAATACTCAAGCCCGCATGTACTTGTGGGCTCTGAGGGCAAGCATTGTGTGAACTATGAGGGATCTTTAAAAAAGTTACAAGGGTCAAATTCTTTCCAACTTGGAGACCAAGAACTGCATTCCCATTTAATGGACAGTTTCTGTGGCTGTTTTGTTGCCAAAGAGAAAAATACGTCTAGTCTAACAAGACAAAATTGCTTCATCCAAGTAAATAGTTCTCAAATGTTCATTCACGATGACTATGACCTTGCTTTGGCCAAGCAAAGTGTCAACATGCAGACCATGCTGCACACATTTTCTCAAAATAGCCCTGACTATGATGACAAACCAACTTGGAGTTCCGATTGTGGCTCCCAAGACACAGAGCTGATTCCCAAAGTCTTGCTTAAAGACCCCAAGGTGCTTTTTGAGGTATTAGTCGATGAATCATCCTCAGAAACATCACCTGATCATTTATTTCCTCAATCATTTAAATGCAACTCCGATGCCTCTGGCTTTAGTAAAATACCTTCCAGGCAGTACGAAGAAAATCTAATCGAAGACGTCCTTGAGGAGCTGGGGTTATCCAGTCCAGAACGTGGGCTTTCTGCTTCAATCGGGCCTGCATCTAAACTTAAAAAGTCAAATATTTCTGTAAGCAGAGAAACATTGTTTCCTCAGTCCACTGATATCGGATACTCATTTCATGATTCAATAGCCCTCTCAACGGAGAGCTTCAATTCCTGGGAAAAATATTTTGATTCTCTTCACGTGATTTAAATTGTGCAGAGATAGGTAGGCGACATTGTTGACATTGAACTGTTGTGGTTTGCAGCAAATTGTTCTGGTGACGTGTTAACGTAGCTCTGATGTTATTTCGGAATGTACCGCTATGCCCGACGTTTCGCTCCGCGTGCCGGCAGTGTCTTCAGGAGTGGAATGGAGCAGCGTATGTTTCTCCCTCGATTATTTTAGCTTCTCGCTGGTTTGGTGAATCTGGAACTTATTTTGAACCAACACGGGACAGGACCGCCGCCTGAAAGGAATGTTTAATAAACACCAACCTTGTGTTCCTGCTGCCGTTTTTATTGACTAGTATTCACCTGGAGGAAAGATTCGTAAAATGCTTATATTCTTTGTCAGATGTAATTATTTCAACAAGAACACCTTGACATTCACATGTTATACTGTGTATTTTTAGCAGCTTGGTAGGCAATGTGTTGTTGCTGTGTTGGCACTTTTAAGTTTAAAATTGGAGAACAAATTTAGCTACTTAATTTTTTAACATTATGAGACCTCCTTTGCCAGAAACAAGATATAAGAAAAAGCTTTTACCCTTTTAACTGGCACAAAAAAACTGCCAGTTAAAAGGGTAAAAGCTTTTTCTTATATTTAATTTTTTGTTATAAAATTATTTACTCTTTATTATCCCTTGAAATAGAACATCCTAAATTGCAAGAGGTCTCCAGGGTAAAACAAAATACAATAAAAAGTATGTATTTTATTAAAATGTGCCAGTAGGGTATTCGTTTTAAAGATGCATAGAATGTTCGCGGTTCTGCTGTGTAGCTCGGGCAATACTCCCGTGTTGTTCGCCATAATGACCGATGTTTTACACTTCGTGCTGGGAGCTTCTACATGATCTGCAGTTCCCACCTGCTGGTAATCGTATGACTTTCGGATACCATGCCGAACAACACGCAATAAAGTATATGAGCGCACATTAAGTTTGCTTTACCTTTGTAAACCACCTTTTATTGTGAAAGTCATACAATGTATGTTTCTCCGTACATTAATCGGTTTTGCATGATGTGCACGCGTTTCTGTTCTTCAATGAAATGTGATATTAAACTGTTTAAAACGGAATGCTTTGGTGTGTGCTCTTTTGCTTAATTCTTTCCCATTTTTGTCCTCATGGATACATTTGTCAGATCATCAAACTGACAATTGCGATCAATAATTAACAACGCTTGTAGCAATTTCCCGTTGGGGATTTCCATTTCAGGCGAATTTGCATTCGCCAAGGTAAGATTGATGACAATCGTTAGTTTATTTTCTTGTTAGTTCTGAATCGTGCCCCAAAGTAGCCCGACTTGTTAAACTGGAATGCGTTGCACAAAAGCTATACAAACACTCGTGTCTCTACATGCTCGCATTAAGCAAAGTTTACATCGGGATTTCCCCACTCATTTGTATTTTTTTTACGTAATTGTGGATACGTGCAAGGAGATATGCAGAATTTAAAAAAAGACCGAAATGTAATACAGTACTGCAGACATTTTTTTTACACATTCGCAGTCTGAATAGAATCCAGTTTTTGTTTTGGCAGCACGGTTTGCCTGCGGCTCTTGTATTCACACGGATTGTTTTTCTACTTTGAGCTTCACGAGGATTTCCACAGGCTGAGAACCTAAATGTAAAAAAATGAAGCGTGCACGGTGTATTGCTGGCAAATGCAAAACAGCTCCACGGTTCAGACAAGAACCCTTTCAAGTTTTAACACGCGTGAACTTTGTTTTGTTGCTAACGTTTCTGTTCCAATTCTTTACGATGCAACTGGCAGTATGCGTAGACGTTAGTGCGCTGCTGTAAAGCCGGATCACCCGAGGTTCGTAATGTCGGGGGCGAGTGACCTTAATCGCTCCTGGTTCTTGCTCCACCAACCAGCGTTGACAATCCCCCCATCACCGGAGGGTCACGAGGCAGGGCTTTGTCCAGCTCTGAAATTAGAACAATGCTGTGCATTAATTAATTTACACGACGATCAATTCGCATGATCGTGTAAATATTTCAGACCATTCCAAATTGTTTGACGACCTTGAGCTTTACAACACTCGCGTAGTGATTGCTATCATGTTGACACGTCTACGGGACCTGGTGTTTGAAGCATGATGAGATGCCTGGCGTACACGCTCTGTTACGATCTGATAAAACTGTCCTCCAATCTTTAGATATGAAACCATATGGATAAAAACTGCATCTATACAATTCTGATGTCTCGAGTCAAGTTCACTTTGCCGAGATGTTAACTCCGTCGCCTGGTATGCATACGGTTGTGGGTTCCATCCCGACCCTGTGTTGTATTTGGAGTTTGCGTCTCTCTCTCTCTCCCCGTGGCCGCGTGGGGTTTTTCTCAAGGTCCTCCGGTTTCTTTTCCTCCACATTTAGAATCAACATCACGCGTTTAGAGTATTTGGCTCCTATGAATTGCCACGTGATAAGCCACTTCGTTGAGCCATCATTTGTGGTAGCCAGGTCGCTTCTGATAAAGAGCGATGTAGCTCACTGCGCCTTACCTAGGAAAATAAAAAGTTTAGTTTTTTCCTGTCATAGCCATGCATGTAATGATTACAAAATCCATCCGCCCTTTTTATGTATATATCAAAAAAATGTATTGTTACAAATACCGAGAACTTAAATAACTATTCAATTAAACTAGTGAAAAAGTATAGGTACCTGCTGGTTCCAATATGGTACGGCACGTTTGGATGATTCCAACACAAAATCAGATATTTGTAAATTATAGTTACACCCTTCTCCAAGTACATTTTATCGACCAATTCAATTAACCAATCAAAAGAACAGTTTTCATACCTCTGACGTTCGTTTCTGAAATTACTCTACATACAGAGGGCAATTTAATATAATGCTGTAAAGTTTCTGACCTGCCCCTAGTTGTAACGTTCTGACCCGCCTCTACTGGACATCTTTAAACAAGAGCTTTATAGCTCATCGGATTCCTCAAGTGTAAATATTCAGATTCTAATGTGCTGCGTCTGCCCACTTGCTGATGAGACACTGTTATCACTTGTCCATACTTTGCTTGTACTGTATAAATGCTGCTGAAATTATCCCTACGAAAAGCAATGGGGTTAATGAAGTGTTTTAATGAATACTTTGTTTTTATATATTCTGTTGTTTATATTTTCCCGCAACGACGTTGATTATTCTTCGCCATTTGCATGGAAGTGAGAGTTTTCTTAAACTGGATCGATGCTGTTGAAATTATTCACTCCCGTGGAAAAGCCGTGGGGAGCAATGTATCGTGTAAAGATGACCGTTGTTTTTAAAGTGAAGAAACATTTATGAGGGAGACATTATTTTTGTTTGTTATCTCTGCTGTTGGTTGGTTGGTTGGGGTCGTACGTGTACTGTTTTGTAAATGCCGTAATGGGTCAATTACTGCTTGTTCAGGCTCGCGAAGGGAGTGTGTTCTTCCTGACAATAACCAAAGAAGCCGAGAGACAAATCTTTCTCCTTAGTTATACACTCGTGTGACACATGGTGACACATGGCAACACGGCTGAAAAGGCAGTGCTTGGGTGTCGTTTGTATTCAATCATGCATCAATGACATTCTGACATTTCGATCATCGCCTGGAATGTGACTAATACAGTCATGCATAAAGACCCACGGCGCTTTGGTTAGTACCAGTTTTTCTATTTACTGTGTATATGTGGGGTTTTTTTCCCATGAAGCAGTCACTATTGCTCAGATTACAAACCTACCTTTGTGTTGAACATCATGGGTTAAACCACCAAAATACAGCGGGGGAGGGGGGGGGTTGTTGCTTAGATCGCTTAAATATAAATGTGTTGTTAAACCCGCACCACCCGACACAGCCAATTAGTAGGGGTTTTCACGTAAACTAAACGTGGCCAATTCGTTACTAGTACAGCACACCGGTGTGTTGCAGAGTAAACCCACAACATTTACAATTAGCACCTTGAGGGTTCTTTGATTGTCCTGCACCTCACCACTTCGGAATAAACCTGCAACTAGAATATTGGTCGCGAAAGCCGACGTGTTAAATTAAACCACCACACTCTTTGGTTCTTTCGGTAAAGTCACGTAGTTAGAAATAAAATAAAACAAATCGCGACGTTTCCATCGCAACGCAAGCGATCGAAACGTCGTGATTTGTTTTATTTTATTTCTACATACCCACGTGACATTACCGAAAGAACCAAAGAGTGTGGATTCCTGCAGCCACGAAAAGCTTCAAATCAAGATTAAACCACCATGCTGAAAAAACCCCGAATTCTCTGAGAATCGACTGCCTTGCCCCGGCGATTAGATGATTTGTCACGATGGCTGCAGGGGATCACTTGAATCCACTCTCCACTGGTGCCCCTGAAAAGCAACGAACAATACGAAGGAAATTGACATGGAGGGATGTACAGGGTGCTTCAAAAACAATGTTAACACTTCGGAGAATTTGCAAAAATACCCGCAAGAAATGAGACTCCGGCCTCTGGATATCACCTGGAGAAGATTCTAGGCCGTGTGTTGACAATGACGGCGAACAAGTGGAGACTTTTTTTGAAGCGATTAACATACATTCATTATCATGTTACAGTGCAGTATTATCCGTTCTTTTCCATTAAAAACGATAATCCCATATAAGTGTTAACGTTTTTTTTAAGCGCCCTATATTTTTTAGCAATGAGTAGCAAAACAAACCCATAAAAGCCCTATGTTGATACACAAACTAACTTAAGTTAAAAGTCTTCTTTGGTTCCTTTCACCTGAAGAAGGCCACTTGTGTTGTGGCCGAAACGTCGGGAGAATGTTATTGTTATTTTATTTTATTATTTTATTCTCATTCTACGTGACTTTACCGAAAGAACCAAAGAAGATGAATCCTTGCAGTCACTAAAGCTTTAAGTCGAAATTTAAGTTAGAAGATTGCGAGATAGCCAAGAGCGCTGGTATCGCTCAATGCCTGGGTTGGAATTCAGGTCAGCCGACTGCGATTAAACCGGATTCTCAAGTGCAGTGCGTTTTGATTGACGAACAAAAATCATGACTGAACTTAACTCTGCTCCATTTCAGCGATGCGCAGTGCTATTTAGCACGGCGATTGGCCGAGTGCTGCCGTGTAGCCTTAGTTGTGTTGTGCATCAGAGGTCAACCAAAGTCATCCTGTGACGTCCACTCACGCGGCTCCGTGCGAGTTGGTGGGTGGCATTTCACGCCGAGCTGCATTTGACTTTCGATCGCCGAACGAGCTGATTACAAGGTCACACTCATTACACACCAAGTGCTTGCCACAGGTGAGCCATTATACCTTGCTGATCTCGTCAATGAGCACAAGCCATCACGTGAACTCCGGTCATCCTCGCAGCGGCATTTGTCTGGCCATAGAACAAAGACGTTCACCGCTTATCCGCGCTTTCAGATGAGCTTCTGCGGCCGTCTGGAACGCTCTTCCGATATTAGGAAGCCACGGGAGCTATGCACTTTTAAATCATCGCGATTGAAAAGGAATTTATTTAGAAATTGCTTTTTGTGTTCAGTTTGCTGTCCTTCCCACGCATTTTCGATTAGCACAGTTGGCTACGTACGGTGCGAAAGAAGTGAATAATACATTGTTCTGTGAGGGTAGCGAGTATTTTGTTCATCCCATGACACGACACTGATGGCGCAATCGGTATAGAATCCAGAAGTAACAATACAGAAACTCTGGAACACATTTACATTTCTAACATGCGCATGACACGCAATCTATTGAAGCGTGGAGAGGCGCGGGTTTGGAGTTATCCTGAGACACGACGAGGAAGCACACGGATCAAAGGACGTGCGCATTTGAGACATCATATTGGCTGTTAATAAAAAGAGGGCCCTATTCCTTCAACCTTATCTTTCTCTTTTCTGTGCTTCCCCTCTCCCCATTTTAATCGTCTTCCCGTCGTTTCCTCGGTCATAACGCGGGGCTCTTAATTGTTGCGTGTGCTTGTTTGTGATGGTCATCTGGGATGCCGTGCACATACCCTGGTCCCGCGCTTCTCTGTACCCTGCTGTTTTTGAAAAGACGAATTTTAAACGAGAGAGGTGGGCTTTGGGCAGTGAAAACGTCGCTCGAAACCAAAGGGAGGGAACCCGCCCGGAGAGGACATCCACCGGTAAATATGATGCAGGAGGCACGTGTATCGTCAAATCTCGAGACCGTGAGAGATAGCAGCGGCGCGGGGAAGCAGTGAGTAACGTTCATGGGGTGCTTCAGAAAATACGGCTTCTCACCCTTTTGTACATCTACAAAGGCCTGCGGAGGAGAATAATATCTGTTACGTAAGTTGTTACTTCTTGCCTTGAGAGGTTGTTGAGTTCGCATGAGAGGCGTCACATGGGTAGCGAACAGAAGCCAAGGTATGCGGAAATATCTCATGCACTGACGCTCCTCCTTTTCGTGAATATACAATTGAGCACGCAGAGTGTATAAGGCAGCGCTGCGATGTCTTGGAACACAAGGACGACCACAATTTGAAACCGCAGCGAGCAAAGCAAGTGGGCTTTAAGATATTTACTTTGATGTACGTTACACCACGGTCACTTCTAAACGCTCCTCGACTCTGATTGCTTCAAGGATTGCAAGGCGAGACCTCTTTTTCCCAGTAGGTGTTGCTGGATTTATATGATCTGTTGAGTTCCGCAAGTTGTAATGGTTACCTCTCTGATATTTTTTTTTCAATGTGGACATTTGTGAATGCCTTATACTCTGGACTGCAGTAGAGAACAACGGGAACTGAACTTCAACCGCCAAAAAAGGTAGACTGACATCGAGCAGGCAAGTTGTTGTTGTTGTCGTTTAATAATGGAAATGTATACACATGTTTCCATGTATGAATGTGTACGGGGGAATCCAGCCTCGTTGCTCAGCGGTAGAGCGATGGGCTCGCAATCCGAAGGTTTGCGAGTTCAAATCCTCGTTGGGGGTTTGATTCAGCCCATCATTTATCCTGGGTCGATAAAAAAAAAACACGTGTGTAATGCAAGAGTGGTTGCCTTATGGAAATACTCCACCCCTGCCATAGCAATGTGCAATTATCCACCACTGGGTTCAGGGCTGTATGCGATAATGAGCACTGCTTCAATGCTCATTTGAGAAGAACATGACTTTGACTTTTATTAACTTGAATCTTACAGCGCAGGCAGTACCGCATTTGTTCGTGCATTGTACAATGAACGCGAGCGACCCCGGGTTTTAATCCCGATCACGGCTAATATCAGTGTAGAGCGATAACCCGTGACGACTAATGTGGTGAAGTATAGTCCTCGAGCACTGATATAGCATGGCGAGCCCTTTTTATTCAGCAGGCATATTGACAATATGCAGTTTTTATATATAAAACAATCTCACGTGTTAAATGTATATGTATGTTTCGATTTAAAGCTTTCGTGACTGCAAGGATTCATCTTCTTGGTTCTTTCGGTAAAGTCACGTAGAATGAGAATAAAACAATAAAACAAAATAAGACAATAAAATGCTCACGACGTTTCGGCCACAACACAAGTAGCCTTCATTGAAGCGCTGTCATCCCGACAGTTCTGTTCCTTCACCTGAAGAAGGCTACTTGTGTTGTGGCCGAAACGTCGTGAGAATTTTATTGTCTTCTTTTATTGTTTTATTCTCATTCTACGTGACTTTACCGAAATAACCAAGAAGAGGTATATGTATGTGTTGTTGCATGTTAGTTAATGGCCATTGCCAAAGCCTATACAGGCATTTGAGGTGCACAAAACCCAGCTCGAATAAAAAATTTTTGTCATCGTTTGGTGTTAAAAAAATATACGCTGATACCATTTGTTTCCATGTGGTGACAGGTACTAATTCGTACAGGATGTAGTGCATGTCTATTTAATGTTGGCCAGGAGTTGATGTTGGGACACGTTTGCTCTGCATTTATCATCATCAATCATGACCAATCCACTGCTTGATGAAGGCTTCCCTCAAGCCGTCACTCTCCCTCACGGTCGCACTCCATCTTCAGTCTTGACAACCACCCATCTCCCCTTTTCCTAACGGTCAACGTGATATGTCTAAACATGTGTAAATGTTGTGGATTTACTCTTCAACACGCCGGTGGGCTGAATTAGTAACTCATTGGCGCATTGTTTTCCATGACAAATCCTATTGGCTGTGTCGGGTGGTGGAGTGTTACGGCACATTTATACTCACACGATCTAATTCCAAACACCTTTATTGTGAATAATATTGGTCGCGAAAGCCTACTACGTGTTAAACTGATGTGTAGGTCCTCTGTCCCATGTGATCCTCTCTCTGATCTCCGTGTCATTCCAACTGAGCACATCTCTCCGCTTTTTTGCACGCCAAGCATTTGCACGGTTCTGACTACTTGTATCCGTGGATCTTTTTCTTCCGCTCTTCATCAGGGGCCCTAAACACCGAGGATCATGGAACAGTTGCTGAAGTATGCCGTTGTCGTATTCTGCACGGCCGGACCGTGGGCTGGTGTAGGCATAAGTGGGACCAAAGCAAAAAATTGTTGCTGCAGAGACAATGGAGACTACTCACAATGTGACCTCGCGGCCGTGCCTCGGGCACTGCCGGCCACCGTCACCGTCCTTGACTTGTCTCACAATCGGATCGGTGCGATTCGACTCGGAGATTTCTCCAGCACTCCCAAGCTCGAGGTTCTCATCCTGGCTTTCAACCGAATTCGCACGATCGAAGCCGGTGCACTGAGAGATGTTCCCTTGGTCCGCTACCTGGACCTTTACCAGAACGAGCTGCCTGCAGTACCTGAGGAGGCTCTGATTGACCTTCCTAACCTGCAGACCCTCAACATCTCCATGAACAACTACACCTCCTTTGCCCTCGGCGGAGCCTTCTCCAGAATGAGTCAGCTGCAGTCACTCTCCATCGGCACATCCCACACGTCAGAGTTGCACGCTTCGGATTTACAAGCACTATCAAGTATTCCCCTGAAGCATTTGTGGCTGAACACTGGGTCCCCGCTGAAATCCTACGAGCAAGGAGCTCTCGCCAACTTGGCGCACCTCGAGAAGCTTTTTACAAACGTTTCAATTGACGACGATCTGTCCATTTTGTCGAAAATGTTGCTCGACCTAGGGACGACCCGAATTTCGGAAATTACAATAATAAACATATTGATCAACCAAGTACATAACCAGAGCATTGATTTATTCAGTGGCCTCGCGTATTGTCCATTGTTGAAAAATGTCATGCTGATCAGTGCGAATTTGACCAATTTAGATATAGTAAGCTTATTAAAAAATATATACCTGTCTGAAGTGACATCAGTTACGCTGACAAATTCATCGTACACCGACTTTGACAATGTGGTTTTTCCGAATTTGCCCACTGAAAGGAAAGCGGCCTTGGAAACCGTTATCATAGATGGGATTTTTCACATGCCCATGACGTACCCCCTATTTTACATACCGTTTTCGCTTTTCCCCAACTTTTCAAAATTCAAGTTATCCAACACAGGTTTAAACAAAGTCGATTGCTTGTTCATGACGTTCCCCGGTAAAATCTTAGACTTCTCTAACAATCTTCTTGTGGAAGATGGAATGTGGCTGCCTAAATGCCCCCAGAAAGACAATTTAATAAATACTACTCATTTAATCATCAGCCACAACCGATTCTCTGACCTCAACACGATAGCTCAAAAAGTTGTGGTCATGCCCAATATCAAGTCCTTAGACCTCAGTTACAACAGCATCAATCACATCCAGGAGTGCTCCGCATGGCCATCAACTCTCGAGACGCTGATCCTCCGCAACAACGACATCAGCAAGGATTCCAAAATCTGCATTTCAGAATATTTACAAGTGCTGGATCTCTCCTACACCAGACTCGAAACGTTCACTCAGAACATCCTCAACGATGGAAAATCCCTGAGGGAGCTCTACCTCAGTGGCAATAACATCAAGTACATTTTACCCGAGCTGTACTCCCCGTCGCTGCAGGTTCTATATGTGGACAATAATGGCGTGGGAATCATCGGTGAAAACACCTTCAGGGGCCTTGAAAACATCAAAACCCTCTACCTGGGAAACAATCCTTATTACTGCTTCTGTGATCTCTACTGGTTCCAGCAGACATTTGAAAAACAACTTCTGAAGAACTGGCCGAATGAATACAGGTGCAGCTACCCCAACGAGCTGTCAAACAGAACTCTGTCCGACTTAAACCTGAGCATTATAACCTGTGACAAGAGGATCATCATCTCCATGAGCGTTGGAATCACAGCCTTCATCATAATCCTCATACTGGGTCTCGGGTATTACTTTGACGCCATTTGGTACATACGCATGGGCACGGTGTGGATATCGGCTAAGAGGCGCAGAATGCAACAGGGTGCGGGAGGACCGTTCCAGTACCACGCGTTCATCTCCTACAGCCAGCTGGACTCGGATTGGGTGGAGAACACCCTGGTGCCCACCTTAGAGAGCTCCAACCCCGACCTCAAGCTGTGCATCCACGAGCGAGACTTCATGCCCGGAGAGTGGATCGTGGACAACATCATCCAGTGCATCGAGCATTCCAACAAGACCCTGTTCATCCTCTCGCGGAACTTTGTCAACAGCGAGTGGTGCCACTACGAGCTCTACTTTGCGCAGCATCGGGTTCTGGAGCAGCGGCAGGACTCGCTGGTGCTGCTGCTGCTGGAGCCGCTGCCCAGGAATTCCGTGCCGAGCAAGTTCTGCCGGCTTCGGAAGCTGCTCAACAGGAAGACTTACCTGGAGTGGCCAGCCGAGGAGGGCAAGCGGTCAATGTTCTGGGCCAGCCTCCGGGCTGTTCTGCAGTCGGACCATGAACCCAGCAATCCGAACTCCAACCATAGGTCAATCTCAACCTGTAACTCTAACCCAATCCGTAACCCTTATGTTTAAAAAATGATATTATCTCCAATGTGGATTATTTTTTTTTACAATTTGAGCTTTAACAATGTAAATGAAATACAGTACGTGTCAATGTCCTTTTATACTAAAGATATTTGGATTTAATGGATGGCATCTAAACGCAACCACATTTCACGATGCTGTACAGAAAGAGTGAGCAAAATGTGTACATTGGGGCAAGCAGTCATAGGCAGAACAGAGCAGGCCTTGAAATATCTACCTTTAAATATGTTACATCATACTTTAATTGTACGATCCAAATTCCTAATTTAAAGTCAGATGAAGGAGAAAAATATTTGTTTTATATTCATGACATGCGTCTATATGATGTTTTGTTATTTAAAATATAAATACAATAGAAGTGTTACTCCACACTATCCCATCATTGACATGCAAACATTTGCACGCTATCTGGCAAATACAATACCGTACGGTATACGGTCTTGTGTAGAAACAGTCGAGATGGTGAAATCACCGAGGAAGTCCTCAGGATTTATAGTATCGTGCCTACGTACTTATTTTATGGTGCTGCTGCTGATGCTGCATTGGTATTGGTGTGCAACTAGCACATTAAACGCCTCCGTCGACAGCCCTGCCATCAAAGAAAATAAGTAATATAAAAAAATACTTTTTTTAAAACAATGAAATGTACCGTACTCGTAATGGCAGACCTCCACGACTCCACGAAGTGGCCGCAAAGCTTGCCACAACGTAAGGGGACTGTGGTGATTTACAGCCAACGTGAGTTGAGCGTGGACAATTAGACCCAAGCCGAAACATAACAAAAAAATTAATGTTTAAAAATACTTTTTTAATGATAGAATATAGTATTGTCATCAGTATGACATAAGTATACCAAGTTTGCAGTCGATACCACATTGGGAAGTGGGTTAAAATTGAGTTACAAGATTTGAGGATACAACAACAGACAGAGTGAGTTGAATAAAAGCGTGTAGAAATAATCATATTTTTGTTAAAGACGATGGCTTGGGAAATGTCCCCATCCCATTGGTATACAAGTATACAACTTGAAGCTGGTTGTAATTACCAGCGAAACGTCATCGCACTCAAATTGTAATGCTGTGGATGTACACACCGGTGTGCTCAAGTAACGATTTGGTACGTTTTGTTCACGTGACAAACGCTTACCGATTGGCTGTGTCGGATGGTGGCGGGTTTAACGACACATATTTACGCGATCTAACTTTATCATGTGAAAAATATATACATTTCTTTTTTTTTTAAAGCGAGTGTTGTTCAATCATGTATTGAGTTTTTTGTTGTGGAGTGCTTAGATGGGTGACCGTCACGCACAAACGGGTTGTTATATTGAGTCTGTGTGGCTACATGGCGAGTGGCAGAGAACAAATGTGAAACAAAATCAATTGTATTGTACTCTGCTTCTATGCTCCAGTGTCGATGCTGTCTGTAATGACCAACCTGCACTGACCGGCCTGGTGAAGAAGTTCAAATAAGCTCCCCCCCACCAACCATGAACCATGTGGTGTGAGGTTCTCATCCAGAAGTAGAATGCCAAACGGGCTGTACGTGTTTATACATTTACCCAGCACTCCCAGTGAAGTTAGGCCTTGATGTAGAATCATTAAAACGAGGCATTTTACAGTTGTGAAACCGTGGGTGTTTTCGCGCATTTTTTTGTTACGTATGCATTGTGTATTCAAGTTGTTAAACAATGTTTTCTTTTGCTGTATGATTCATTGTACTAATACAACCGTAAGTTTATTGTGTTTGGTAGTACGGTAATTCTGTTGCCGTTGTGTTTTTACTTGCCAACATTGCGCTTTGCTGTTACAGTGGGAAATTAAAATGACAAACTCAAGTTAATGTCACAGGTGGCGCGCAAATATAGAACACATTGTAAATATAGAAGTAGCCTTGCTTTAAGAGAAGTTCATAAATAGTTTGATCGAGACCGTTGTAAACCACACTGTGCTGGTTAGATGCCAGGTATCACCAATCTAAAGCCAATTGCACGTTTTTATTGTAAATGTCCACTTCACGTCCCAAATGATGCTATAAATGAATTTAAGGATTATGGCAAATACATATTTTACCCTTTCTGGCAATAAAAACAGGCATTGATATGTGCAAATACCAAGTAGAAAACTTTTGCAAGAAATCAAGTTCGCATTATCCACACACGGTACTTGTGGTGAACATGCAAACATACACGCTCTGATAATATATTCAGTTTTCAGTTTTTCAGTTCATTCATTTTGGTATAGCCCTGTGAGCCATTCGGCTCTTGAATCGGGTGCAACCACAACAAACAAAAAAACAAAAACACGAACAAGAAAAACATCTTAAAGTAACTATGTGACTGTGCAAACAGAAAATCCATGACAAAAAAACAGCAAAATATTCCTGAAAAAAGCTCCGTACACCAACGCTGTGTGCAAAAAATCCCAGTGGGATGCAAGTCAAACAACAACAACCACAAGAAAACTTAGATTAAGGCCATGAGTCTAACTCCGTACTACAACAAAACAATATGTCCAAACCAAAAAACTTTTCGAAATCACCAAAAAATAAAGCCATAATTACAACGTAACAGTGATCACAGGGACTGTGACCGAATTTTTACAATAAACTACGTAAATAACATGTAACACCAAATCCTAGAGCCATAGCTGGCTGCATGAGTTACTCCACAACAACAGAAGCATCAGTCGGAGTATCAAATTTTTCAATGCACCTTTAAGATCAGCACGCTAAATCAAAATACAGATAATACTTTGCAGCGTCATCCGGAGTGAAAGATTTTATTTTATTTTACGCCAATGAATAGCAGTGGCAGCTAGGGGTGTGCAACTCCTCTAGAGCAGTTTTAAGAGAAGATCTCATTGGTAGCGAATCAAGTTGCAGTGTATTGGCAATAGCATTCCAGACCCTGGGGGCATCAATAGCAAAGGCCCTTCCTCCAGTTTTTGTACGGCAATAGGGAATGTGACGCTGATAAATGAGCGAAGACCTGAGGTCAAATTTGTTCTTTGAAACAGAGAGATCCAGCAGGTAGTCTGTGGATTTTTTTGTAAGTACATCGTGAATAAATAAGATCTGGTGCACAAGCCGTCGAACATTTAGAGATGTTAAGTTTGACCTAATGTAGAGATCACAGTGGTGAGTCCTATATGGGCAGTTCAATGTAAATCTTAAGGCCGAGTGATAGATGGAATCAAGCTTCTTCAGTATAGTACTTGGGGCTGATTTATACACGATGTCACAGTAGTGAAATAGAGGCAGTATGGTAGCTTTTATCAATTCCAAACGGAACATTGGGGGGAAGCAGTGCTTGTGTCGATACAGAAAACCAATTTTTATTTGTCTTTTTACCTATATAATCAATGTGATCTTCAAAATTCAGTTTTGAATCCAGGATGACCCCAAGATAGTTATAGATCTTGACTTCCTCTATTTGATAATTATTTAAGGAATGTAATTGGGGAAAAATAACTTCCTGCTTTAGTCCTGGTGAGAAGCATAGCACCTTGGTTTTGGAAGTATTCAGGACTAGTTTAAGAGCAACTAGCTGATGTTGTAGTTTGTTGAAATCACCCTGTAGCTTAGCACTCACGTCATCTGGAGAGCAGCCAGCAGTAATCAGCATCGTGTCATCTGCAAAAAGATTTACCCTGGAATGATCCAGGTCAGTGCCCAAGTCATTGACATGAAGAGAGAACAAAATGGGGCCGAGATGGAACCCTGTGGAACCCCTTTTGTTATCTTAACACTGTTTGACCTCCAACCATCTGTGAATACAGTTTGGGTGCGAGAAAAGAGGTAATTTTGTAACCATTTTACTGCGTTTTCAGAAAACCGAGGCAATTTATTTTACTAAACAGGGTGTTGTGGTCTACTGTATCAAAAGCTTTGGACAGGTCTAGAAAAAGACCGGCACAATACTGCTTATTATCAAGGCTACTGTAAATGTGATTCAGAGAGTCTAATGCAGCAGATGTGGTGCTGTATTTTTTTCAGAACCAAGATTGTTTTAGATGTAGTAGATTGTTGGTGGACAGGAAACTGCTAATTTGGTAGGTCAATGATTTTTCAAAAATTTTCATCAACGTGGACAAAATTGAGATAGGTCGGTAGTTATTTGGATCATCTTTAGGGCCCCTTTTTGAAGTGGACGGACATAGGAATGTTTCCATTCTAGAGGAACTGATGCTTCTTTGATGGACAGGTTGAAAATATGGGCTATAGGTTTGTATATTAGGTGACCAACAGTTAGTAGAGCAAAGACGGGAATACTATCTGCTCCGGTAGAGGAGGACCCTTTGAGGTAGGTCAGTTGTTTCAGAACATTACTTTCGTGGATTGGCTGGAAACTAAATTTGTTTAAATTTTGGACAGGGGTGTCAGAATTTGCATGAGCAGGGGTGACTCCCAATACATTATCAAAAAGATTACCAGCTTCAGAAAAATGAAGGTGAAAATTGTCAACTATTTTTTGGGGATCTGAAAAATATTCCCCATTTCGGTTAAGCTCAACGGGCAGATTGTTTGTTTTGGATGCCTTTTCAATACATTTGATTGTTTTCCAGAAAATCCTGGCATTTCCATGTGATTCCAGGAGAGTGGAGGAAAAGTAGGCATTTTGTGCATGCCGTATTTTTTTGACGCGTCTATTCCTTAAAATCCTGTATTCTAGCCAGTCATTGACCGAATTACTTTTCTGAGCACATGCCCAAGCCTTGTCCCCAGTTTTCATGAGCTTTGTAATCAAAGGATGAAACCATGGTGGGTGGTTGCCTTTAGTTTTAAATCTAACCAACGGAGCATATTTGTTAAGTATTTGGGGAAACGTGTACCTGAAGGTCTCCCAAGCCGTAGTCAGGTTGGGAATATCACAGACCTTGTCAATATCCGAGTGAAGCACATCATTAGTAAATGCCTGAGTGCTGAAGTGTCTCATAGAGTGCTTCTCAACCAATTTAGGGGGGGGCTTTGGGTCTGGCTGATGATCTCACCAAAAAAATGAAGGAGTGATCACTAAGATTATTGCTCAGAACACCAGTCAGTGTGAAATTGTGAGGGGCATTTGTCAATAGGACGTCAAGCAGAAATGATTGTCCCGGATTTTTTAGGTTGGGTCTTGTGGGGACATTTATTAATTGAAACAGATTAAATTCATCTGCAAAATTTGTGGCCATGGCCGGCGGGTTTAGCCAATTCCAATTTAGATCACCCACTAAAACTATTTCACCTTTAGGGAGGCCCCCAAAAAGCTCTCTCAGTGCAGATGCAGCTTCAACATCCTTCCCACTAGGTGGTCGATATCTGCACACTACCAATATCTGTTGATGATTTGGGAGAGTCATTTTGAGAGCCAGACCTTCAAAGCAACATTTTTTAAACAAGTAGTGAGCTAGTTAACATGCAATAGTATTACGAACATAGATGGAAATTCCACCTCCTTTAGATCCTCGGTCAAGCCGAAAAAGGTTGTAGTTGCCAATCGCAATCTGCAAGTCATTGATGGCAGGAGTGAGAAATGTTTCTGTTAGGCAAAAAATGTCCGGGTCAAGATTTGCCACTTCTAGTTTTAGTTGACGTAATTTAATCACAAGCCCTCTGATGTTGACATGTAGAACACCAACACCTTTCCTGCCAGAAAAATCTACAGAATTATACGAGTTCTTTCATTTGGCCAGGATGAAGCTCAATACCACCCAGAAATAAGAAAAGTAGAATTAATAGTTTGCACAAGTATTTTCTGTAAAAGGATGAAGAGCGGTGAACCTTGGACGAATAGCAGTAGCTCGCAGATGGTGTTATTTTAAGAGCAGAATGAAGTTTGGAAGGAGTGCTGGTGAAGTATTGGGACAAAGATAAGGTTTAAAAGGATACAATGATGGAGTGTAGAAGTGTCTATGAGCTGTTTCATTAGCAGGTGTAGTGGCAAATCGAGCAACAAGTATGGACGCAAAGTAACGAGGGTAGCTGTTTGTAGAGTTGAGTGTGGCACTAGATATGTCCGGGAGGGACAGCAGTAGGATACACAGCAGGAGAATTGCCATTTTAAAAATATCCGGGGTAAACACAGATTAACACACAAGCGGAAAAGAAAAAATATATATACTTGTAGGCCGAGCGCGAGAAAACGTCTTGCCGCACTCGTCACACATGCACGGCTTCTCGCCCATGTGCTAGGGTTGAACAGCGCCCCCCCCCCTCCCCCAGACAGGGACAGCAGATTTTTGGCTGTTGTGGGCTCGGCTGAACCGCTTGCACCGCCTCCTTTCCCCGCCGCAGGATGGTGCTCGAGCTAGCCCCCCTTGAGCTCAGCCCACGACTGGAATGTCGTTTCTTGGCCTCTCGTGTCTCTGCTGCCCGACCAGACGGCCCCATTGAAGCCCACACAGGGGTCTCTTCATTCACCACCCTTGGCCGTCTTGACGATCTCCGTGAAGTTTTCCAGGAACATAGCTTGGGGTCCGTGGCAATGTTGCCTTGGCAGGAACACAGCTTGGGGTCCGTGGCAATGTTGCCTTGGCAGGAACACAGCTTGGGGTCTGTCGCAATGTTGCCTTGGCAGAAACATAGCTTAGGGTCCGTGACAATGTTGCCTTCAATATGTAAACTCCCCCCCCCTCCCCCCCTCGCCGGTCTGCACATGCTCCCCCCCTGTACATCGTTCATCATGCTAAGTCCGACAATTCAATGCTAATTTTTTATGCTAATTCCTTTGTAAAGGCGCTCTGCTTCCTCTCACACAGCTTAAAGGTCGCGGTCTGAGCTTGGCTGTGTTCACTCCAGCGCTGTCCTCTAGACAGTCTGGTCCCTTCACCTGATGAAGGCCACTTGTGTTGTGGCCGAAACGTCGTGAATTTTTTATTTTTTGTTGTTTTTTACATGACTTTACCGAATAGAACCAAAGAGTATGGATTCTTGCAGTCACGAAAGCTTTAAATCTAGAATTGATAACCTCTACGGGGAGGGCTTTCACCTATCTGTTAGAGCTTTTAACAGACAACGGGACAAGAAGCCACAGCTCATCGAGACGCTGACCTTTCTCAAAAGATGCCGCGATCACAAGGTAATACCCATCGCTTTCACACTTCTGCTGCTGTATCTTTTCCGAATTCTAAACAGATTCTGTTTAAGGCCAGCCTATCTTTAATCTCAGAGAGGATAAGGCTACTCTGATTTGAACTCGATACTTTAGACAGGACTCTCCTACAAGCTCATTTAATGTTAACACAAAAAATGTCACCTTCTGATTGGAATCACGTAGACAACATGACTGCTTCTTCTGCTGATTCACTGTCAGTCAAATGTAAAGCTAACCTGATTTCTAAATTCAACCACCTATCAAAGAAGAACCCAGTTCCACATGTAACAAAACTAGACGTCAACAAAATCGTCATTAATCAGAGTAGCACCCCGATTTCAGACAATCTGAAAACAGTACTGGCTAGGGGGCTGAATTTTGCTGTCACCCCAAAACACATACCAGTAGATGATATCATCTCTCAGGTCAATGTAGCCCTCAAAGGCATAGGACACATCCACGCAGACGTTGCGATAGCTGAAATAGCCACTATTCTTAAGAATGCTAAGAAACCCATTAGTAACATCAGCAAAAATGAACGCTCTGAACTCGCAAATTTAAAAAAACAGAAGTGATATAGTCATCCTCTCAGCCGATAAAGGCAACGCTACTGTAATTATGGATAAAGATTCATACAACAACAAAATCCAGAATCTGCTCAAAGATGGAAGTTACTCAAAAATCCAAAATGACCCTACTAATAGCCTAGCGATAAAAACCAACAAGATCATCACAAGTTCCACCTGCCTAATCGACCCAACTAAACGTCCCTCCCTAAAACCTTCTGCTGCAAGACCCCCTAGATTATATTGTCTTCCCAAGATTCATTAAAGAGGGCACCCCACTACGACCCATCGTATCCACGATCAACTCCCCTACCTATAGACTAGCCCGTTTTCTGTCAGATACCTTGCTGCCTTTCACTGGCAAGACCTCCTCAGCAGTACTTAACTCGGCCCAATTGGTTTCTATGGTCAAGGACGTTGTACTGTCCCCTGACGATATCCTTGTCAGCTTCGATGTGGTCTCTTTGTTCACCAAGGTCCAAGTACCTGATACCATTGAAATAATTGAAAATTTGGTCCAACATGGACTAGACCCTGATACACCTGCACTGGTTAGGCACTGCCTCAACAATACCTACTTTACTTGGAATGGCTCCTTCTACAAACAAAATGAGTGTAACCCCATGGGATCCCCCTTATCACCAGTGATAGCCAATATCTTCATGGAGAAATTTGAATCAGACGTCATCCAGACTTCCACCCTCAGACCTTCCCTGTGGAAGAGATATGTAGATGACACTTTCGTCATTTGGCCACATGGCCTCCCGGCTTTGAACCTTTTCCTAGACCACATTAATTCCAGACACCCCACCATCAAATTCACCATGGAAGTGGAGAAAGATGGCAAGCTGCCATTCTTGGATGTTCTGTTTGAGAGGAGACCTGATGGCTCATTGGGACATTCTGTCTACAGGAAACCTACCCACACAGATTCCTACTTGAAACCTGATTCCCACCACCACCCGACGCAAAAGAATTATCTCATCAAAACGTTATTCCACAGTGCTCATTGCATTTCGGACCAACACCATCTGACCAGTGAAATAAAACATGTACATCTGGCCCTAAAAAGGAATGGATACTCTGACCGTACCATCTGCCAAGCTGTTTCTCCCTCTATACAGAAACAACCACTTGATACTCCGATCACAACCATCACACTACCATATATAGCAGGCGTTACTAAAAAGATCTCCAAAATTCTAAACAAACACAAGATCCTGGTCCGGTTCAATACAGTACACAAAATCCGTGACCTGATCCCTTCCGTGAAGGATGTCATTCCTGACTTACAGTACCCTGGAGTTTACAAATTGATCTGCACCTGTGGTGACTGCTATATCGGGGAGTCGAAACGACATGTCTCTGACCGAATTCGCGAGCACAAATCAGATTTGAAACACGGCAGAACGAATTCTTCTGCCGTAGCTGATCACTGTTACAACACTGTGGGTGATCACGATATAATTTTCTCTGATACCAAGGTTCTTTGCAAACCCACGGGTTTTTATCAGAGATTTGTTCACGAGGCAATTCAGATTTACAAACACAGACACAATTTCAACCGAGAGGATGGTTTCAAATTAAGCAACCATTGGAAATATGTTCTGAATCAAACCAAACATTTTCAATGGTACAGTATTTTTCCAAGTAGTGGTATCCCAAACTTTCGCAGCTGCTTAAATTCCCTTTTCACATCATCAATATGTAAACTCCCCCCCCCCTCGCCGGCCTGCACATGCTCCCCCCCCGTACATCGTTCATCATGCTAAGTCCGCCAATTAAATGCAAATTTTTATGCTAATTCCTTTGTCAAGGCGCTCTGCTTCCTCTCACACAACTTAAAGGTCGCGGTCTGAGCTTGGCTGTGTTCACTCCAGCGCTGTCCTCTAGACAGTCTGGTCCCTTCACCTGATGAAGGCCACTTGGGTTGTGGCCGAAACGTCGTGAATTTTTTATTTTTTGTTGTTTTTTACGTGACTTTACCGAATAGAACCAAAGAGTATCTAAGCCTCACTCAGGCTGCGCCAGGTGCACGATCAGCTAGGCCTCACTCAAGCAGTGTCACGTGCACAATTTACTAGGCCTCACTCAGGCTGCGTCATGTGCGCAATTAACTAGGCCTCAGGCTGCACCACGTGTATGATTAACTAGGCCTCACTCAGGCTGCGCCAGGTGCACGAACAGCTAGGCCGCACTCAGGCTGTGTCAAGTGCAGTACTACCTAAGCCTCACTCAGGCTGCGCCACGTGCACGATTAACTAGGCCTCAATCAGGCTGCGCCAGGTACACATACGAGCGCACATCACCACACCATCACACACACACGAGTGTACACCATCACACCCACACACACGAGTGCATATCACCACACTATAACACACATACAGAGTGCACACCAATACAATATCACACACAGAGTGCACATCACCACTCCATCACACACACACACAGTGCACATCACCACTCCATCACACACACACACAAACGCAGAAGTCCCTCTCGTCACGGCCACACTCACACACACGGCTCACTCACACACACACACGACTCACTCACACGCAGCTCATACACAGCTCATTCTCGCTCACATTTTCACATACTCACGCACAGTTTACACTCACGCAAAACAACTCACGTTGCTAAACACGCCGCCGCCACCACGCAGTGGGCATTGTCTTTGAAACTGATTGGCCTACACCACAGACTGCCGTCTTTATGGCCTTGTGTCACCAGTATCAGAGCAGAGGATGCCAAAAGGCGAACAGCACAAAGACAATGCCACTATCAGGGAATTTATAGCTCGGGGTGAGCAGCTACACAAATGGGACCTATTGTTATTTTTTATACTTTGATACTGGCAAGAAAGGTCCCATTTTGTTGATACATGTAATATGATATTCCGTATGTCAATTACCACGACTAGGTGTTGAATGTAAATACAGGATGAATAAAGCAAAAAAAATGTGGAAAATCTGGAATTTGGCACAAATATAACCAAGTCTATGCTTATAACTGGGGAAATATGAAAACCAAAATATTTAACATTTTCTGTCTCCCTGCAAAAAAATGACCCCATACAATTTAACAGAAAAAAAATAAAAATGTACATATCTGGAGGTTCATCTTCTGGGTTCTTTCGGTAAAGTCACGTAGAATGGGAATAAAATAATAAAAATAATAACAATAAAATTCTCACGACGTTTCGGGCCACAACACAAGTAGCCTTTCTCAGGTGAAGAAACAGGACTGTCCGGAAGACAGCGCTTGAGTGAACACTGCCAAGCATGGACAGCGTCTTTTAAGCTCCTCACACACAGCTTTAAGGCGCGATTCATCCAGGGATCTCAGTGCGCCGCGCACGAAGTTAGGAAATATAAATACTACAAAGCCCAGAGAGTCCACTGGGTCATACGGTGGGAAGTGTAGGCCAGGCAAACACAGACGAGTCTTTCGAGAAAACCTAAACAGGGCGAGTGAGTTCGCCTATCTGACCACTGGTGGGAGCACGTTCCGTCGATTTAGCGCAGCGCATGCACAGGCTGGCTCGGTCACCCCAGGTGCAGAGTCTCGTTCTCGGCGCGTGGAGCAGATGTAACAACATCAGCGGATCGGAGAGGTCGTGCCGGTGTTGCAGTTGTTGAATGGAACATAGTGCAAGGCCCTTGTGTGTTAGCAGTGATACTTTAAATTGTAGCCGAAATGTTATTGCAAAATGTAGCGGGGTTTTTTTTATTATTATATTATAGGAGGTGGTAATCTGCTCACGGGATGAGGTTCGCGTGAGAATCCCGGCAGCCGCGTTCGGGACCCGCTTGCAGTCGGCCCCAAGACCTTGCATCAGAAGCCCACTGGGAGTTATGCACTTTTAAATCACCCAGATTGCAAACTCATTTCTTTAGATCCGCTATTTGTGTTAAATTTGTTGTCCTTCCCCCGCACCTCCGATTATCGTGGTTGGCTACATACGGTGCGAGAGAAGTTCAACATACATTACATATATGGAAAGGTGGGACCACCAAAAAAAATCAGTGTTTAATACAATTTAAACAAGTGTTTGAATGATAAAGAGAATGATGAATAATACAATGTGCGTTCGTCTTGCTCTCACTCCGCGTATTGTATACGAAAGATTGCTACAACCATTGCTTAATGGACACCGGTATTCAATGTTCCAACTATTGTTTACATAATTATAAGAGATTAGAAAGGGCTCCTTCCAGCCATATCAATGCTACGTCATCCAGTGAGTGATAGTTCTGCTAATGTACTTTTTAATCACCAATCAAAATTCTTTAGTGGTAAATAAACTACACATTTAGTATTCTTAGTTTTTTCGGTAAAGTCACGTTGAAGAGAAACCGACACACCTGATGATGACCGTTTGAGTTATGGTCGAAACGTCGTGAGAATTTTTTATTGTTTTATATATATTTTGTTATTTTGTTGTTTCTCTTCAACGTGACTTTACCGAAAAAACTAAGAATATGAATTACTGCAGTCACGAAAGCTTTAAATCAAAATTTACACATTTAGTGTTGAGTATATTATTAAGTTAATACAAAGTTGGTTAAAATGTGTTCAGTTTTTATTTTATGATCAGGGTTATCTCGAATAAAATTAAGGTCGTCTGTTCAATATTTATTTTTAAATATAATTATCCATGGGAGACCAAATTAGCAATCCAGTACTTTCAGTTCCCCATGTGGAGTAAAGCAATGTGACACTCGCCGATTGCTACTATTTTACAGTTGTCAGCAACAATGTGGCTTACGAAAGGGCTTTCGTAAAAATGTTCTCCTTTTATTTGTGGGAAAACATTTGCTGCTTGTGTTATTTCTGGGAAGTCATTATTTCTGGACTGTTACCGTTATAACAACCGACTCCGTGTAAATATGAACAATTAGCTGTAAAATACTACTCCTACAACTACGTTCCAGGTATTCACGACTGCTATATTAAAGTACAGTAACTCTCATATGTCCGTGGGTGGATTGTCCGCGTTACAGACCATCCGCGTGTTGTGAACAAATGTATAAACGATCTCTGTCCCTACGCTTGGTTCTACCTTCATCTGCTCCTAACTTGTGGAGGGAATCCATGACTCAATTGTTCATGCAACTTCAAAAACATACACAAGTAATCCAATTACTTTAAAAAACAATAACAACCGATCACACATTCGACGTCTGCACCCCAAATTCTACGTAGGTAGGCATTGTTTTAGAGCAATCTTGATTTGAAGCTTTGCGTGACCACAGAAATCCACACTCTTTGGGTTATTTCGGTAAAGTCACCGTAGGTAGAAAAAATAATGGATCCACGGCGTTTGCAGTCATCCTGCTGTGTTCGTTTCACACCTGATGACGGTTGCTTGTGTTGCGATCGAAACGTCGTGATCTATTATTTTTTCTACCTAAGTGACTTTACCGAAAGAACCAAAGAGTATGTTTTAGAGCAGTTATTATTTTTTTTTAACCAGGTAAGGCCCACTGACCTATATGGCTGCAAATGATAGCTCAACGAAAGTGGCTTATCACGTGGAAATTGTACAGCAGCCAAATAACTCTAAACGCGTGTCGATTCTACGTGTGGAGGGAAAAACCGGAGGTTGCGGAGAAAGATCTGCACGATCACGGGGAGGAACATGCAAACTCCAAATATACTGGCGTTAGAGTCAGGATCGAACCCATGACCTCCTGTATACAAAGCGAGGTAGTTAACGTCTCGCCACCGTAGCGCCTAATATGTTTGCATTATCCGTTTTTTTTTTAAATATCTAAGTTATCCCTACCCTATTAACCCAGTTAATTGGGAGTTGAATTTAAATCTATTACTATCACTGAATAACGATGGCCGTTGATCAAATCCGTTGTTATAAATGTAAATCTCTGGTTACTTTAGCCGCACTTGTCCCGAGTAACCTAGCCTCTTCCTTAACTTTAAGGAAGAGGCGAGGTTACTCACATCGCCTCCTCCAGCTCTGTGGCACCGAGTTGAGCAGGTCATTCCACGAGATGCCCTAGCAGGGTTTTATCAGCATATAGGCGTCACGCCCCGTGCGTTTGTTGAAACTGAAAAAGGACGCGTGTTGCTGCAAGCACAATGCACGCAGCCTTTTACAGACATTGCATTTTGAGAGCTAATCCTTGGTGACCACTTTTGAATGCGGCGCAGCACGATTTGCCGACATGAGTTTAGCAGCTTGGCTGTGGTCAGTGACGTATTTCATTGCTATCGTAGGCTAGGCTTGTTTTGATAGTCCGCAGAAACAATTCTTGCGAGAAGAACATTTGTGTGGACATAAGAGGGGATTGAGAAAGGCGTTCTCGTCGTGATTTGGACAATATAATCTCTCTTAACGACCACCTTTGTTAAGGACTAATCGCTTAACGACGGACCTCCATAGAGCCCAATGTGTAGTGTACAGTAGTGTAGTGTATAGTAGTGTAGTGTATAGTGTAGTGTATAGTAGTGTAGAGTAGAACCCCTCTTAGCGACCACCCCTATCAACGACGAATCGCTTAACGAAGGGCCTCCATAGAGCCCAATGCGTAGTGTACAGTAGTGAAGTGTATAGTAGTGTAGTGTATAGTAGTTTAGTGTATAGTAGTGTATAGCAGTGTAGTGCATAGTAGTGTATAGTGTAGTGTATAGTACTCTATAGTAGTGTAGTGTATAGTAGTGTAGAATAGAACTCCTCTTAGCGACCACCAGTATTAAAGACTAATCGCTTAACGACGGGCCTCCATAGAGCCCAATGTGTAGTGTACAGTAGTGTAGTGTATAGTAGTGTAGTGTATAGTGTAGTGTATAGTAGTTTAGTGTATAATAGTATAGTGTATAGCAGTGTAGTGTATAGCACTGTATAGTAGTGTAGAATAGAACCCCTCTGAACGACCACCCCTGTTCATGACAAATTGCTTAAGGACGGGCCTCCAGTAGTGTAGTGTATAATAGTGTATAGTGTAGTGTATAATAGTATAGTGTATAGTAGTGTAGTGTATAGTAGTGTAGTGTATAGTAGTATAGTGTATATTAATGTAGTGTATAGTAGTATAGTGTATAGTAGTGTAGTGTATAGTAGTGTAGTGTATAGTACTGTAGTGTATAGTAGTATAATGTATAGTAATGAAGTGTATAGTGTAGTGTATAGTAGTGTATTGTAGTATAGTGTATAGTAGTATAGTGTATAGTAGTGTAGTGTATAGTAGTGTAGTGTATAGTAGTGTAGTGTATAGTAGTGTAGTGTATAGTAGTGTAGTGTATAGCAGTATAGTGTATAGTAGTGTAGTGTATAATAGTGTATAGTGTAGTGTATTTAAGTGTAGTGTATAGTAGTGTAGTGTATAGTGTAGTATATAGTGTGGTGTATAGTGTAGTGTATAGTAGTGTAGTGTATAATGTAGTGTATAGCAGTGTATAGTGTAGTGTATAGTAGTGTATAGTGTAGTGTATAGTGTAGTGTATAGTAGTGTATAGTGTAGTGTATAGTAGTGTATAGTAGTGATTTCTGTTTATTTTTTTACCTACGTGACTTTACCGAATAGAACCAAAGAGTATGGATCCTTGCAGTCACGAAAGCTTCAAATCTAGAATTAGTGTATAGTAGTGTAGTGTATAGTAGTGTAGTGTATAGTAGTGTAGTGTATAGTAGTGTAGTGTATAGTGTAGTGTATAGTAGTGTATAGTAGTGTATAGTAGTGTAGTGTATAGTAGTGTAGTGTATAGTAGTGTAGTGTATAGTAGTGTATAGTAATGTAGTGTATAGTAGTGTAGTGTATAATGTAGTGTATAATAGTGTAGTGTATTGTGTAGTGTATAGTAGTGTAGTGTATAATGTAGTGTATAGTAGTGTAGTGTATAGTGTAGTGTATAGTAGTTTAGTGTATATTAGTGTAGTGTATAGTAGTGTAGTGTATATTAGTGTAGTGTATAATGTAGTGTATAGTAGTGTAGTGTATAGTGTAGTGTATAGTAGTGTAGTGTATAGTGGTGTAGTGTATAATGTAGTGTATAGTAGTGTAGTGTAAAGTAGTGTATAATGTAGTGTATAGTAGTGTATTGTAAAGTTGTAGTGCCTCCATAGAGCCCAATGTGTTCACTTACCGGCCCTGTAAACGACGGGATGTTGTCGGTACAGTAAATATTAATGCATTGATTAACCATGTTTATATTAACATGTATTTATAACGGTGTTAGCATCTTTATGTATTAATATCCATTGTTTAAATATTATTAAGTACATTAATTTTGGTGAAAAAAGGATAACTTTCGATGGTATCGTAAATAATTAGTCCATTAACATGTATTTCCTATACTCGCTGTACGACCAAATCCCTTAACGACCGCTTTTGTGGAACCAATTACCGCCGTTAAGAGGAGTTTTACTGTATCCATCAAAGAAACGGGCTTTAGCAAAGACGCTATAAAATGCGTGTTTTGATAAACACTGGTAACTTGTTGGTGGTGGGATGTCCCAGTGGTAACACTTGTGCCTCAGCCTGACGTTCGTGGGTTTGATTGTCAACTCGGGCACCTTTCTGCGTGAGTTGTATGTGTTCTCCCCCTGTTCTGTACGGGTCTCCTTCCAGAGCTAAATAAAACACAATGTCACTGATATTGGCCAAACATACCAATGCTGAAAAATGTACCCGCACATTACTCAATTGGGATTGCACAAATCATCAATATAGTTTTCTGTTGCGTAAAAAAAACACACTTGGCAGGAGCCTCCCATAGCTCTCAACCCCTTGTCAGTGCCCTACCTTATTACAGACCGATTCAGACCCTTATTGGTCACACCGTGCCCTTATAAATATCAACGTTCATCCTACAAACACCCATCATAAGGGAAAACACAAACAAATAGACAATCACCACTAGTACACCCAACTCCTACATACCTGTCAACCCCCTTATCCATGCCCTATCTTATTACAGACCAATGCAGACCCTTATTGGTCACACCGTGCCCCTTATAAATATCAACGTTTATCCTACAAAGTCCCATCACAAGTGAGAAACACAAATAAATAGGCAATTGTGTTTGCCCGTATTGAAACGGCTGTACGCCGTACGGACCTGAAAACTCTATTTCCCTGTACAAGAATACGGGGTAAACGGTATGGGTTTGACAGGGATGCCCTCCTGTAAACGTCTTGAGACTCTTCAGTGCCTCCCCTGTGCACAAGCGTAATCATAATAATAACAACGGTGCCATGTGTTGCCATTGCCTATGCAACCTGTCTTGAATTGCCCCTCTGATCAGTCTCACTGTCTCGCACTTATGGCCGTGACCTTACTGATACCGCAGGAGCGGCCAACATCAAGGGTACTGCCGAACTTGAAATGTGAACGTCCGGCAGTGCCGCGCTCTTGCATTGTGCTTCTTCGACTCCGCGTTGCTTCCTCGATTCTGCGGCCTTGTGTGCACACACACACAGAGAGAGAGAAAGATGACGGAGGGAGAGCTCCAGCAGAAGGCCCTTGAACTGTGGCCCACGACCTTTAAATTTATGCGCCAAAAAAAAGGCCTGCAATGTGACCGACCACGCCAGGTCACGACTCGGATCTAAGAGACAGCACGGCTACCCCTCGCTCTCGAAGTCGGGCACCTGAGTGCAACAAGGACAAATAAATGTGCATCCAATGGGTGATGAAACCAGTGCCAAGATTAAGCTAGTGCGGGACCTGTAGCATATGTTATAAAGGAGCCCTAAATTAAAAAAAAACATAAATATGAAAACACATTTTTAACTTGCATAGTAAAGTAATTGTATTTTTTTTCATTTGCTATACAACCAGATAATACGACAAATTGCTAACCTTAAGCACCCAGGCGTTCATAAAAGTTGAAGGCGGTATAGTACTATAGTAATAAAGCAAGTGCAGAATCACTGAACCGGAATTGATAGCTTGAAAGCATTTAGCGCGGGGCCCTTGAAAGTGCGGGGACCGTAGCTACTACTACTACATGTGTAGTAGCTACAGCTACATATGCAGCTACATATGTAGCTGTAGCTACTAATACATATGTAGTAGCTACTTTTGCTTCTATGATAATCCAGCACTGGATGGAGCGTTGACGCAGTCAGGCGCCTCGTTTGTGGAACGCATTTCCTCCCAGATCCGTTGGGGACGCTCCATCAGTCGGGGTTTTCAGGGCTCGTCTCAAAACACATTTATTTTCTCGTGCGTATCCGTCTGCGCTGGGGGTTTTTCCCCCTCTTGGTTTTAACGTTAAGGGTTCTTTTTTTTACTGCGAATCTGTTGTTAAGCGCCGTGAGGCCTTGTGCGAATTGTGCTATATAAAACTGAGTTTTACTTACTTTACTTCCACGCCCCATGCTCTGACTTTCACATCGGTGGTTTGCACACCATCAAATATCATTAGTTATTATAAATAGCCACTGATTTACCTTTAATGATTTCAAATATCCGTAATACAAGCCAATCCATTTTGCATTACAACTTAGGTTTACTCTTTAGATTCGAATATCCACTTATCGCCCCACGTGGCTCTCTGAGCTGAAAGTAACGAGCCCGTTTAAGCAATTCCATGTATCTGAAAGGGGAAATGCCTCATTGTACCCAGTTCTTGACCAACTCCTGACCACGCTGCCTCTATTGCGGCGTTTCTCAAACTTCTTGGGTCCACGGACCACCCAGCCAATGCAAACATTTCCACGCACCACCCAGCCCCGCAGCTATCATGTTTTTTTTGTAGGGGTGGAATTCAGATCTTAGGATGAGGCTAGTTTAATCGGGGTATCATGGGACCTCCCTTGCCAGTATCAAATATAAGAACAGGATTTACCCAGTTCTGGCAATAAAACAGATGTGTTAAGATGTCAAAACACCAAACTGTTCAAATGTCTTTGTGCTGTTCGCCTTTTGGCGACCTCTGGTCTGATACTGTTTGAGACGAGGCTCTAAACTCTAAAGAAAGCTGTCTCTGGTGTGGGCCAATCAGATTTTAAAGAGAATGCATATGCAATCAGAGCATGCTTTTGTTTGCATGTTCACCACAAGTATCTGTGGTTAATGCAGACAGGATTCCTTGCAAAAGGTTTCAGTTTGGTGTTTTCAACATCTTAACACAACTGTTTTATTGTCAGAAAGGGTAAAACCTATCCTTATATGAATCAGGGAAGTTTACCCAACTTCATTTTTCAATAAAAAAAATATCATGATTAAAATATGAATTAATGTCCGAAACATTGTTATTATTATTCTTGTTATTCTTTGGGCCTTTCGGTGAAGTCACGTAGATAGGTTTTCCTGTGTTGCGATCGAAACGTCGTCGTTTTTTTGTTACTTTCTTTGAACCTACCGACGTGACTTTACCGAAAGACCCAAAGAATATGAATTCCCTGCAGTCACGAAAGCTTTAAGTCACGATTGTTATTATTGTCCGGATCAACCTGCATTTGCATCACAAAACCTGGAGGACGGTCGCGGTCGACTTGTGGGACTTGGGACCACACTTTGAGAACCACCGCTCTCTGCAATCCCAGTTCCTACCCATGTCACCACTGTGCAACGTCAGCTCTCTCGTCACTAGAGGGGGGCAACGAAGAATAAACAAACCAACAAAAAATATCAACGCACTCGTCAACAACAATGCAACCGTAGGGGCCGTCCATAAATGACGTCACGCACCTAGGGGAAAGGGGGGGGGGGTCAGACATTTGTGACGATGTGTGACGAGTGTGGGGGGGGGGGGGGTTTGAGAAATGTGACGTCACATCAAAATGCGCAACTTTAAATAAATATAGACAACACGTTCTACTTAATTAAATAGACTTTTTTTATATAAATGTTTTCTTCTACAACATCAGGGTGCAGCGCCACATTAAATACGCACTCCAATGAGAATAGTTTAAAGCGATTTGAAGCATGTTTTATATTACTTTTTTGGGGGGGGGGGGGGGCAGAGTTTTGTGACGTCATATTTGAGGGGGGGGGGTCTGACTTTTTGTGACGCCGTGTGACCATGAGGGGTGGGGGGTCAAAAATCGTCCAAAATCGCGTGACGTCATTTATGGACGGCCCCTTAAAATAAAATATATTCGACTAAGTTTCGTCACTAGAGGGCGCGATCATACGCACAACACTATCACGAACATTGATAAACACACCAGTTAGATTTTACTTGCCCTGCATTTTTTCCAAGTCAGTAGTATAATATAATCATTGTGAGAACCGGCTGACATTGCCACGCTCTAAGTCTGTGGTGACTATTTTCATTCAAGAATAATGAAAATGTTAATTGTGGCATAATCGCAGTTACTATACCTCTCTGTAAAGTTACAAAATCATAACGAGTCACGCATGTGGGCTGTGCAAATGGCTATTTCCAAAAGTATAAAGAATAACATTTCGATTTAAAGCTTTCGTGACTGCAGGGATTCATCTTCTTGAAACATTGGAGCGCTGTCTGTTTCTTCACCTGAGGAAGGCTACTTGTGTTGTGGCCGAAACGTCGTGAGAATTTGATTTTATTATGTTTTATTTTTCTCATTTTATTATATCCCTTCTACGTGACTTTACCGAAAGAACCAAGAAGATAAAGAATTACGTATACCTACAGGACTTTGTGTGAAAGAACAGATTCGGCATGTCTTGGCCAATGCAAAGGCATAATTTATCAGAGCACGTTTGTTTGCATGTTTTTTTTTGCCCCACGTGTGTGTGGTTAATGCAGACTTGATTCCTTGCTAAAGCTATCCATCCATTCTTGACTTTGAACATCTCAGCAGCTGCTTTATTGCAAGAAAAGGGTTTTTTAAAAAAAACCTCCCTATTCTTACTTTTCATCACTTTCCTCCAAGCGTGAAATGCGGGCAAGTTGAGACATATTAGTAGTTGCCGCTGCATATTCAAGGGGTCAACAGTGCCATTGGGCAAAGGCGAACAGCGTCGTTGATTGTGTCATAAGTGGGATGGTGAACGCCGTCTTTGGCATCCGAACAAAAAACGTCTGCACTTCCTCATACGCTCGCTCAGCGCACAAACGGAGCACACGGGAATCCTGTCATCTGATGCGTGACTAAACATGGGCACAAAAATGTAAGTGTGGCTGTTTTTTTTTGCTGCTGTTGTTGCTGTTGTTGTTGTATCATTGCTTAAAATCGTACTCTCTGTAACGTGCTATGATAATGCTGCCGTGCGTGTGTGTCTGTGTTCGTGGTGGTGTTGAGAAACAGACGTTTCTCTTATTCTTGGTTCTTTCGGTAGAAGTCACGTAGAAGGGAAACAATAAAATAAAATAAAAAATATAAAGCAATGAAATTCTCACGACGTTTCGATTGCAACACAAGCAATCATCATCATCAGGTGTGAAAACCACATCAAGTCACGAAAGCTTTAAAACGAAATTTAGACGCCTCTCTGTTACTAACGCAGACCTTTGCAACGTGGTATCAGTCAGCGATACGGAATCACTGCTCCTCTGAAAACACGACCTAAGTCGCATCCTTTTCCTACCTGCCTTGTTGCATTGTAACAATCGATGTTAGTATATTCCCTTCTAAACCCCCCTCCTCCCTCCCAAAAAAAGCTCTCCTTCAAGTTACTCTCAAGCAAACGTTTTAGATGCGGCCACAGTAAGATATGTATGTTGAACTTCTTTCGCACCGTACGTCGCCAACCGAGCTAATCACACTTTTTTTTCTCTCTCTTTTAATACCGTATGAATGTCTGTGCTTCTGCATGCGTGTGTTCTCCTGTTTGTGCCGAATGTGTGTGTGTGTGCGCGTTTATGATGGGTTGCACTGTACGGAACTCAAAAACACGTGGGAAGAGTTTAAATCGCTCCCTTCTAAGTCTGTATTTTCGAGTGACAAGCGCGACGCACAGCTTTCCCGAAGCGCGTGCTGCACACTCTCTCTCTCTCTCTTGCCTTTGGTAAATAAAAAGAAAAAGTATGCGTGGTGAACTTCTTTCACACCGTACGTAGCCGTCCCTGCCAATGGGCGGTGCGGGGGAACGCACAAAGCAGTTCCAAACGAACGAGACGTGAGTTTTCAATTTGATTGACGCGTCGTCATGTATTATTCACTTTTTTTGTTTGTTTAAACAGCCCTTGCATTACAGTAATATTTTTTTTCCCCGGAGATTTGCTCCTTTTTTTTAAGCATTTGTTTTCCAACCGAGGTCTCTCTCCCTGCCGAAACAAGATTTTCTTTGCCATTCCCGCAAATAATCCGAGACTTTAAACACAGGAGACCCCCCCCCACACACCGCTTGCTGTGTATCCTAATTTGAGCAGGAACCCCACTCTGACATCTAGCTGGGGACCCCCCCCCCCGTCCGCTCAGCTCGGTGTTAGGATTGCGTTCCTAATGCGTTCCTAATGCACGTGCGATGTTTAATTCATCAGCAGCAGCATCATCGTCAACAGCGGCTGTATCATGCCCCGTTTATTGATCTCATTCCCCTTTTAAAATGATAAAAAAAAAATTCCCGTTTAATGATCTCATTCCGTAGCCGACCTCCGATGCAGCCCGCGTGGCTGCGTGCGGCGCGAAAGAGGTCCGACGCACTCCCGCACGCGACGATGGGGTGCCCGCAATGAATTCACGCCACGCTTGCCTCTCTCTTTATTGCCTCTCTCTTCATTGCCTCTCTTCTTCATTGCCTCTCTCTTTATTGCCTCTCTCTTCATTGCCTCTCTTCTTCATTGCCTCTCTCTTTATTGCCTCTCTCTTCATTGCCTCTCTTCTTCATTGCCTCTCTTCTTCATTGCCTCTCTCTTCTTCATTGCCTTTCCCTTCCTCATTGCCTCTCTCTTCTTCATTGCCTCTCTCTTCTTCATTGCCTCTCTCTTCTTCATTGCCTCTCTCTTCTTCATTGCCTCTCTCTTCTTCATTGCCTCTCTCTTCTTCATTGCCTCTCTCTTCTTCATTGCCTCTCTCTTCATTGTCTCTCTCTTCTTCATTGCCTCTCTCTTCTTCATTGCCTCTCTCTTCATTGCCTCTCTCTTCTTTATTGCCTCTCTCTTCTTCATTGCCTCTCTCTTCTTCATTGCCTCTCTCTTCATTGCCTCTCTCTCTTCATTGCCTCTCTCTTCTTCATTGCCTCTCTCTTCATTGCCTCTCTCTTCTTCATTGCCTCTCTCTTCTTCATTGCCTCTCTCTTCATTGCCTCTCTCTTCTTCATTGCCTCTCTCTTCATTGCCTCTCTCTTCATTGCCTCTCTCTTCTTCATTGCCTCTCTCCTCTTCATTGCCTCTCTCTTCTTCATTGCCTCTCTCCTCTTTATTGCCTCTCTCTTCTTCATTGCCTCTCTTCTTCATTGTCTCTCTCTTCTTCATTGCCTCTCTCTTCTTCATTGCCTCTCTCTTCATTGCCTCTCTCTTCTTTATTGCCTCTCTCTTCTTCATTGCCTCTCTCTTCTTCATTGCCTCTCTCTTCTTCATTGCCTCTCTCTTTATTGCCTCTCTTCTTCATTGCCTCTCTCTTCTCATTGCCTCTCTCTTCTTCATTGCCTCTCTCTTCTTCATTGCCTCTCTCCTCTTCATTGCCTCTCTCTTTATTTGGCAAGTTCCGTCGTGCTGCTACGCGAGCGCACTGCTTTGAGGCGTCGTGGAAAATTCGAAACCCGCCGGTTCGCCGCTCTCGGCCAACGCTTGACTCGGCATGGTGCAGTGTGTGAACATCAAGCCGTCGGGGGAGACAAAGGCGGCCCGACAATGGTTCTTGCCACATCGCCCCGTTCATTTCAGCGCTAGCCGGCAGCACTCGCCACGCTACGTGGGGGGGGGGGGGGGGGAGGTTGTGTGTGTGTTTGTGGGTGTCATAGTGAACGTTGGAGTGTGTGTGTGTGTTTGAGCGTCTATACGCGTGTATAATAAGTGCGTGTAAGTGTGAATGTGGATGTACATTCTGTGTGTAGGTGTGATGGCAAGCCATTGAACACAAGGCGGTCACTGCATCGCTCGCTCCTTCAGATCGGCTTCTGTGTGCGGTCGTCAGCGGACGCTCTTCCACCCGATATTTGGAAGCCACTGGAGTTGTGCACTTTCAAATAATCGAGATTGAAAACTCACTTCTTTTAGAACTGCTGTTTGTATCCAGTCTGATGTCCTTCCCCCGCACCTGCGATTAGCACCGATAACTACGTACGGTGCGAAAAATGTTCAACATACGCTCAGTCTCGCTATCTGCGTTTCTCTCTTCAAATCTCCTTTTCCTTTCAACTTTTGTATGCCTCGCCCGGGTACGGGATGTTGGTTCCGGACCCATTCTCGTTCACGTGATCATTATCAGCTGTAGCAGGTGATTTCTGTTTTCCGAACAGAGTCACGCAGTAACATTGTTATCGGCTTTGACGTTGTCGCTTCTTGACCCCTTTGGGTAAAAGTTAGCTGTATTTGTTTTTCGGTTTCGCATTGGGTGTGGCATTCTTGTTGACTGCCATATATAATTACTGCACTGAATTTTCCACACGTTTATAGACACAGCATGAACAGCAGTTGCTCGTGTCTCATGCTATTTTTATTTTTTATTTACAAACAGGAATTTGCTCGTGTTTGCCACGACGCTTCTCTGCGTGGTGCAGCTGCCGCAAGCTTCTACGCAAAACTTGGACAATCCATACTGTTCGTACGACGACCATCAACAAACTGCTGACTGCTCAGACCGTGACTTCACGGCCGTGCCTCAGGGACTGCCGGCCACCGTCACCGTCCTAGACTTGTCTCACAATCGGATCGGTGCGATTCGACTCGGAGATTTCTCCAGCACTCCCAAGCTCGAGGTTCTCATCCTGGCTTTCAACCGAATTGGCACGATCGAAGCAGGTGCGCTGAGAGATGTTCCCCTGGTCCGCTACCTGGACCTTTACCAGAACGAGCTGCCTGCAGTACCTGAGGGGGCTCTGATTGACCTTCCTAACCTGCAGACCCTCAACATCTCCATGAACAACTACACCTCCTTTGCCCTTGGCGGAGCCTTCTCCAGAATGAGTCGGCTGCAGTCACTCTCCATCGGCACATCCCACACGTCAGAGCTGAAAGCTGCTGACTTGCAAGCCCTCTCAAATATTTCATTGACATATTTGGGCCTGAACACTGGCTCTCCGTTATTACGTTACGAATCTGGATCCCTCGTCTATTTCCGATCGCTGAAAACGTTCTTCATGAATTTTTCTGTGGACGGAAATCCGTCCATTTTTTCCAAAGTCCTTATAGATCTGAATACATCTCAAACTACACAATTGGAAACATATCAAATATTGATCGAGCCCTTAAAAAACCGCAGTTTTGAATTGTTTCACGGTCTTAGCTATTGTCAGTCACTGAGAGAGATCATCATTGTCAATGCTAATTTCTCAGACAGTGAAGCCACAAACTTCATCAAAAACATGTATCTGTCAAACCTGAAAATGGTTGTGTTCACAAATTCTTCCTATAATGACAAAGGGCCTGTTGTGTTCCTTGGGATTAAGGGAGTCAACAAAACTGCCCCTTTAAAAAGGCTGGTGATCGATGGGGTATTTCATCTGAATATGACTTACCCTTTATTTCTTATTAATTTCACCCTGTTTCCCAATCTTACTGAGTTCAAAATCTCCAACACAGGCATGAATAAAGTAGCCTGTTTGTTTTTGAAAATTGCAGCAATTACATGGCTCGACTTTTCCCGAAATCTTTTAGATGAAACAGGCCTGTGGTGGGAATCGTGTAATTACACCGTTATCCTACCCAATGCTGAATATATGGATATAAGTCACAATCACTTCAGGCACCTAAAGATAATATCCAGCATGGTTTCCCTAATGCCCAAAATCAAGTCTTTAGACCTTAGTTATAATTATATTAACGACATCTATGAGTGTTCATGGCCTAATACTCTTCAAAAACTTAACCTACGTAATAATGACATCACCAAAAATTCAAAAATCTGCACTTCAAAGTATTTGCAAGCACTCGATCTCTCCTACACCAGGCTTGAAACATTCCCTTACAATATCCTCGCAGAAGCAACATCGTTGAAAGAACTTTACCTCAGTGGGAACAACATCCGACACATCAATCCACAGATAGGCTCCGCGTCTCTACAAGTTTTGTACATGGACGACAATGCCCTGGGCATCATTAGAAAAGGTACGTTTGAAAATCTCCAGGCCGCGAGGTCTCTCAATTTGAAAAATAATCCCTTCTACTGCTTTTGCGATCTCTACTGGTTTCGAAAAAAATTCAACAAGTCGCTGCTGATGGACTGGCCAAACGGTTACACGTGCAGTTACCCCGATTACCTTGCAGACAGCCCACTGGAGGTTTTCAGCCCAAGCTACGTCGCATGTGACAGGAACATCATCATCATTCTTAGCGTCGTCATCACGGCATGCGTGATTGGCATCACTGCAGGGCTCAGCTACCACCTTGACGCCGTATGGTACATACGCATGGGCTGGATATGGGTTTCAGCAAAGAGACGGCGTTATAATAGGCTGAACGACGGTGAGACCTCAACGTTCCAGTACCACGCGTTCATCTCCTACAGCCAGCTGGACTCGGATTGGGTGGAGAACACCCTGGTGCCCACCTTAGAGAGCTCCAACCCCGACCTCAAGCTGTGCATCCACGAGCGAGACTTCACGCCCGGAGAGTGGATCGTGGACAACATCATCCAGTGCATCGAGCATTCCAACAAGACCCTGTTCATCCTCTCGCGGAACTTTGTCAACAGCGAGTGGTGCCACTACGAGCTCTACTTTGCGCAGCATCGGGTTCTGGAGCAGCGGCAGGACTCGCTGGTGCTGCTGCTGCTGGAGCCGCTGCCCAGGAATTCCGTGCCGAGCAAGTTCTGCCGGCTTCGGAAGCTGCTCAACAGGAAGACTTACCTGGAGTGGCCAGCCGAGGAGGGCAAGCGGTCAATGTTCTGGGCCAGCCTCCGGGCTTTGCTGCAGTCGGACAACCGTCCGCTCGAATCTAGCCCTGACCCCGATGCTTAGCTTTCAAATGGTGTGGAGGAGGGGGGAGGTGGAGGAGGGGGGAGGTGGGGGGGTTTAAGTATGTTCTTGCTGTTCTTTGTATTTTCCACATTTTGAAATGGAGGGCACCTACAGATATATATATAACTTACCAAATCAGTTGCACTGTGAATTACCAAGAGTAACTGATGTCACTGATGACAATATGCTTGTTATTTCAGAACTGGTAATATGATATCAGATTAGTGTGAGATTATATATGTAGTCTCGCTGTTCTTTATGTTTCGTGTCAGCTCTCTGCGATGGTCAGCTGCTTGAAGGTTATTGATCGCTTGATTTGATTGTCTTCTCTCCATGTTTTTATATCTCTTCGCGTTTTCAAAGTTTTTTTTGTCAGTATTACACGTGCTTACTAAACGAGATCAAGATATTTCCTGCAGGTTGCTTGTGTAAATAAATTAGAAGATATCGCGATATAGAGCTGCATTGTGGGTAGCAGAGATCATAAAATGCCATTGTTGCACTCTACTTCTATGCTCCCACGTGTATGCGCCCCACAATCGGCAACCCACACTAGCCAGTGTGGTGAATTCGTGGTCAAAATAATCCCCATAACCCAAAGGGCGTTGGTATAAGGCCCTCGTGCAGTGGTTTGTTGTCAAAAGAGCTGGCCAGTTGCGCAAATAGGGCCAATAATTCGAGCTCTGAAAGTGCAGTTCAATAAAACGTTGCTTGGGCTTAACGCATTTATTATGAACCTGTATTATTGGCCGTAAAGTTTGGGGTAGACAGTTTAAACAGCTTATTTTTACACATTGCTTCGTGTGTTTTTTTCATTTTACTTTAGCAGTGCATTTTTATTAACAATCGTCAAACTAATTTACGACGAATGTGTCAATCTGAAAATTCTTAAACCATCTTATTTCAAATCATGCGAGGATAAAACGCGCTTGTTTTCGACAACAGATCACCACCTTTATAAAATTGCTTACGCTATGAGAAATACGGTAGTCGTCATCTCCCAAAGCAGGTGACATTTTGTAAATAACATGTGAAGAAGGGGCATTGTCTGAAATGTCACCTCTCATAAATGTTTTTCCCTTTTCAGGCTACAGTGTTATTCACGAAGGTGATGAGTTTGTTATTTGTTCCCCGTGCACCACTGCCAATGGAGCACCAGCAAATTAGAATGTATTTTAATCTCCCAAAAGCAGTGAGTGCAGGAGATTCCCCCGCTTTTTCGCGGTAATGTGCAAGACGTAGCGGCGGTTTACCTCTGAGTTTACCCCACCTATCCTAGCTGAAGGAAAACAGAGGATAATCACGGGCGAGAGGAACGGAAGCGTGGATAATTATCGGGTCGGCGACCAAAAAAACAAGAAAAGTCAATTTTTTTTCTTCACAGTCGGTACACATAACACGAACAAAAGCCCTCTAAATATTTAAATATGTTTATTTTTGTTTTACGTCGGCCGCAGTCCCTCGCGGTTTCAAACCTTCCACGCCGCCGGCGGTCGTCGACCATCGATCGAATCGGGACCTGGCATGGCCGGTGCGGCCACCAATCCCAAACGATCGATCCCCCCACGTTGTACGCAGCCGCCGTCCTTCACTCCTTTCAAGGAGGGACGAGGGGGCGAGATCCGCTCTGGATAACAGATAGAAAAAAAGAAATTAATTTCCATCTTTAATTTGCTGCTACGAATCCACGCGAAAGAAGATGTTCGTGAGCCGCAATGCTACGAAGCCGCAGTTCCTTAAAGAGCCGGCCGCAGGTCAGCTGATCCCTTGCCCCCAGACCCGACAGCTCCCGCAGGTAATAGGAGGAGTCGCGGATAAGAGCAGTGCCGGATGAAGCTAGTGCGGGGCCTGTAGCATATGTTATAAAGGAGCCATAAATAAATACAAAATTAAATGTTAAAACACATTTAAAAAATTTAACTTGCATAGTAAAGTAATTGTATTTTTTCATTTGCTATGCAGCCAGATAATACGACAAATCGCTAACCTTAAACACCCAGTCGTTCTTAAAATTCGAAGGCCGGTATAGTACTATAGTAATAGAGCAAGTGCAGAATCACTGAACCGGAATTGATAGCTTGAAAGCGTTTAGCACGGAGCCCTTGAAAGTGCCGGGCCCGTAGCATATGCAGCTACTTTTGCTCCGAGGATAATTCGGCGCTGGATAAGAGGGTTTGCGGATGATAGGGGTTCAGGTTGCGTTTTGCCAATGTGCAGCGAGTGGTCGAGTTGAACCCGCTTGACTGTGTACGCGTGACAAATCTCTGTTGCGTAAATAAAGCGAATCCTAAACTGTGTTAAAATTATTTTTAAGTAATCGTGTTTTTTTAAATATCTTTAACACTGTATGCACTCAACATGCTTCATCGCAAAATTTGTAGTAATTTCACATTCATAATGACTGTACTTTGAACTACAAACGTTGATAAGTACGGTATATAGCGCTTATGGAACACGCTGTAAATGCTATGCTGTGTAATAAAGAATTATTATTATGTTACCTTTGTACGTGTATAGTACCATACCTGTCGACCCCTTATCAGTGCCTTCCTTATTATACACCAATTCAGACCCTTATAAATCTCAATGTTCATCCTACAAAGTTCCATCACAAGGGAGAAACGCAAACGAATAGACAAAAACATTTTTATTGCCCGCATTGAAACGGCTGTTACGCCGTACGGACCTGGTACTTCAATTCCCCTGTACAATCTAGATTTGAAGTTTTCGTGACTGCAGGGATCCATACTCTTTGGTTCTTTCGGTAAAGTCACGTGGTAGGTAGAAAATAAAATAAATTAAATCACGACGTTGCTGCTATACGTGACTTTACGGAAAGAACCAAAGAGTAGGGGTCCTCTGTACAAGAAAGAACGCGGGGTAAGCCGTATGGGGTTGACAGGTTTGCAGAACTCCGCTTTGTTTTACTGTTTGAAATGACCGTACGTGGAACTGCCGATGCATACAACAAGTATGCGTCAACACTTTACAGGATTTGTGTTTGTGTCCCACACAATAAATTACCTTTGTTCCCTTCGCTTTCTTCCGTTTGCGACACCACACACACACACACATGCGGTTTTGAGTTGACGTGTAACCACAATTTCCAGACTTGCCTACCATTTCCATACCGCACGGTACTTTCTAAGCCAGTCATTTGGAATACTTCATCGTGTATTCTATGTTTTGTACGCATTGTTTCACTAACGCGTAGTTAATATAAATCAAATAAAACTAAACATTTTTTGTTTGTTTTACCAGGTATTAAAGGCCCACTGAACTGTAATGTACAGATCTTATTCAGAAGCCTGCTGGCCACAAATTACAGCTCAACAAAGTGACTCATCATGTGGATATTTATAGCAGGCCGATACTCTGAACGCATGTTTCACAGTATTAATGATATTATATTATTAGACTGTACAAAACTTGCTCGGGCAGCTCTTAAATATGTTTAATCACTGCATTTCAAAATATTATTTGCGGTTTGAGTCCCATTTAAAGCTGACATGGAGTGACACAACACAGGCACCAGGCACCCTCATCAGCAGTGATTCCTCCTGCCTGTACTCGGCAGGGTTGAAGGCTCCTCAAAAGCCTTGCAACCATCTCCATCTCTCATCTGGTGCAAACCATCAGGCACATAACCGATGACTGCCCCAAACACAACACTCGCATTCTGGTGGAAGAAGCGGACTCCCACTCGGGCTACTTCGGATGCCGTGGAACGGCTTACAAAGTAAAACGTACAATTGCAGTCGGTGTGGTTTTTTTTTCTCAAACGTCGTACAAAAGAAAAAGACGAAGTTTGAAATGTCATAAATACATCAAAGACATAGATCCCCTCGCCCCCCCCCCCCCCCCCATTGCCTTTGCCAGACTGTTGGGGCAAGTTCTGTTAGCGAGCAGCACCTATGAAGGCTACCGGCACTGTGGCATACGAGAGGGGGTGGGGTGGCCAGTGCCACGCCCGGCCGCCTTTGTCTCCCCAGTGGCGATGTTTGCAATACACACCGCACTCGGCACTCATTGGAGGCCGAGTCGACCTCGGGGTGCAGCGCGCTGTCCGCTAAACTACCGCTCCCCAGAAATGCATCTAGCTCCTGCCACACGAGCAATGTTACGTGATGTATGTTGAACTTCTTACGGTGCGCACGTAGCCAACCGTGCTAATTGGAGGTGGTGGGGGGGGGGCGACGGACAACAAACTAAACACGAAAAGCAGATCCAAAGAAATGAGTTTTCAATTCGGATTATTTAAAGGTGCGTAGCTCCAGTAGCTTCCTAATGTCGTGGGGAAGAGCATTCCAGACGGCCGCAGAAACGCATCTGAAAGCGCGCGATGCAGTGACCGTCTTTTTTTCCCGATGGCTATCCCGCCTGAAGGTGTGTGACGAGGGGAAACAAGTGGTCCATTAATTGGGGGTCACATTACACCTGAACCACCCTGTACATTTGGGGTCACAATCCATCTGCACCACCCTGGACATTGATGCAAGGAACGTCGCAGCCTTTTCTCGTGTACTCAGGGCGGCGATCGCTAAAACAGAACACGTGACAGACAAACATCGGATCACATGATGAAAAAAATCTAGCATAAGGTTTACTCTTTCTGGCAATTAAACAGGTGTTAAGAGGTTCAAGCACCAAATATAAACTTTTGGCAAGGAATCAAGTTCTCATTAACCTGCTCACCCCGAGCTATAATTGCTCTGATAGTACATTGTCCTTGTACTGTTCGCCTATTGGCGTTCTCTAGTCGGCCACTGGTCAGACGAGGCCATCAAGAAGTCTGTCTCTGGTGTAGGCCAATCAGTTTCAAAGACAATGCTTGAACATCTTAACACCTTTTTTATTTCGAGAAAAGGTAATATCTCTTCATTTTTTATCATTTGATACTGGCAAAAAGGTCCCATGATAGGGCTGTCTTCCACTGCTAACAACATCCAATACACCGGTTTTTTCTTTAGCTTGGTGGTCGCCAATTCAATCACTGCCCAGGCCAGTAAACATGGAACGTTCGGAGAACATTATTCCAACGGTTCCAACCACATGCCAACGTTGGCCCAACTTTGCATGCAGTATTTACTGGGCGGCTAATACCTGCTTAGCTTCGAGGAGGGGCATTCCAGGCAATTTGGCCGTAGGCGAGCAAACATGACTTACCCTTTTATTCAACATAGTAAATGCCACCATCATCAAGGGCAGGTACATTTGTGTCACACTGCCTACTTCGCTAGTATTACTGTACAAGATGAGACAACTGTATCTTTTAACAAAATCTGATACCTTGGAAACCTCTGAAAAGATGAGCCCTGAGCCTGATTCTTCTTCTTGTTCTTCTTCATCATCATCAGCCATGATCGATTCCACCGTTTGAATAAGGCTTCCCAAAGTTGTCACCATCGCTCGTGGTCCCACATCGTAACAATCCATCCAACACCTGCAACTCCCATCTCTCCGGTTGACGTCCTCTCGAACTTGATTAATGCAAGTAACTTTTATCACCAATATTACATTTTGTATAGTTTTGATTTAAAGCTTTCGTGACTACAGGGATTCATATGCTCGGTTCTTTCGGTAAAGTCACGTAGAAGGGAAACAATAAAATAATAAAAATATAAAACAATACAATTATATTTTTATTATTTTATTGTTTCCTTTCAACGTGACTTTACCGAAAAGGCAGCATAATGAAACCCGAGGGCACAGTTAGCGGGCTCTCTGGTTCCTAAGACCGCAACACCACACTCGTCCCCTTTTCACTGAAGCTTGCCATTTCACTTTTTTTGAGGTCACTTTATCACAAGATCCAGAGGACAGCTGCTTAATGTCATCTGAGCGTAGCCATGATATAAACATGCTGAGAACCGAGTTGGCAAAAAGCGGTGTTTTAACATTGAATCAGGCAGCGTTTGAATCTCCATTTTGTCAAATTGCCTTTCTGGAATGAGGACGCTGCGTGGAAATTCAGGGACGATTCCATGAATATATTAAGGATCCCGTATTATTTTACGATGTTTAACAATGGGTACATTATATTCTTGGTTCATTCGGTAAAGTCACATAGAAGGGAAACAATATAATAATAAGTATAATAACAGATGGGCACATTGCATGAACGACATGTAACATTGTTCCTCATTGCAAGGTACGCGGGGCCGCTGACGGCCCCTTGGGTGGCCATCAGTGCAGCCACGAACGTGTGGCCCACCCCCGATAATGCACAAATGTGAAAACACAAATGCGAGTGCAGTACTCGAACGATGACCACACTAGGATGCAGTGCTCCGCCAGCATTTGTTCGGTGCGCAGCAACCCGCCAGGCTGCTCGACGCCTTCTGCCGTGATGCGCAACGAGACAAAGAGAAGTGAACACAAAGCACGTGGCTTTTAGGGTCGCTGGAGAAAGTCGAGTCGAGGCACGCGCGTGAGCTTGTGCTGCTCTACAGAGTCACCACATTCAGGATATTTATTTATACTGGAGGAATCCGATGAGCTATGAAGCTCTTTTTCACAGATGTCCGCGAGATTTCCCCAAAAGTGTCGCTCAAAAAAAGGGTGGAAAATGGCATTCACTGAGGCTTTTTTTCTGGGTAAACAAGGATAATGTAATAATGAATTATATTGCCAGGTCAATGAAGTATAACAACAAGAAATCTGTTGTAATGTTAATCACAAGCCACTTTCTTCTTATTTCAGTATTTTTTTATGGAAAGGGAAGTATCTTGTGCATAGGAAGGATAGACTCACATTCGCACGATGAGTGTTGTGATGTTTTATAGAAAACATTGATGGAAAATATCACAATGTCAGCTACATAAGCCGTACGAGCCCAATTTATTCTGCTTAAACATTTCTTGCAGTACGTGTAATGCAGTGTACACAATCGGTGTACTATTAGTCACCATTGTTGTTATACTATTACGTATTCAGATACGTAATAGTATTACAACAATGTTGTGCCAATATACAGACCTTCTCTTATCTGTGACCCTGCAATCCATGACTCTTGTTATGAACTATTATTACCATTTTATTTCCTTGCAGATAAGTGGAGGCAATTTGCGGATTGCCCTGCAGATAACAGGGGAAAAAAACCACAACGGAATTGCCCTTATTCATAGCACATACATCACCGATAGGATCCGCGATATTTGTACCACATATCATCCCAGTTAAAGAGGCGTTCTGACGTTGAGGTAGCTGCTGTGTGGCTCCGAGCTCAAAGGTCAGCATGCTGAACTGGCACCGCTGAACTATTGGGTTCAATTCCAGGCAGGCACCTGTGATTAAACCAAGTTCTCAAGTGTCGTGAGTTTAACTAAACGATTTTTCTTTTTTTACCAGGTAAGGCCCACTGAGCTATATAGCTCTTTTTCATAACCGACCCGGCCACAAATGATAGCCCAATGAAGTGGCTTATCGCGTGGAAATATATAGCAGGCAAATACATCCGAAATGCACGTTTCTAAATATGGAAGGGGAAAACCGGAGGAATCGGAGAAAAATCCACGCGACCACGAGGAGAACATGCAAACTCCTAATATATAGGCGTCAGGGATCGAACCTACACCGTAACAAGACCTCCTGCATAACAAGCGAAGTAGTTAACATCTTTCCACCGCGGCGTTGATGGTTTCAGCCCGACCACCAGTGACTGCACGCACACAAACAAACGCTATCACAACACATTTGATTCTGCACTTGGATTTGGCAAGATTCTAGCTCTGGGAATTTAAATATTTGGTTCACTGTCAAACAACGAACGTTCCTCTCATATGCAGAGTCGAGTGAGAAAGCACTTTTACGTATTTCTCAAATATTCCCTTATCTGGGCCATTGTTTAACAGGAAGGTCACGCGACAGACCCAAGTGCCATGGGTTGACTGACTGAGATGACTTACAGATGCACCGCCTGTGCTCCCCCACTGCTAGTATAACTAAAGCTTGTGATCCTGCTGCGTTGTATCCGCCCGGCGCGCCGCGCGTTGTTGTGAGCGTCGCTCCAGCGCCCTCTGTTGTTGTTGTTGGAGGGGGACTGCCTCGAGCTGCCCAGGAGCATCCTTCACGAACCTCTTCCCTCCATAGAGGCCGATCTTGACACCGCTTGGTACCAGTCATCGCCAAGTCAACTAAGCTCCACATCCTCCTATACCAAACCGGCGTTCCTATCACCCCAGAGGGATAGTGGTGGCGCACATGGCATGTAATCCAGCACTGCTGTGTAGGCAGCCAGGGTTGGTGGATAACGCAACAAATGTTGTTAATCTCAATCTTGATTTGAAGCTTTCGTGACTGCAGGAATCCATACTCTTTGGTTTTTTTCTCGGTAAAGTCACGTGGTAGGTAGAAAATAAAATAAAAAAATAAATCACGACGTTTCGGGCGCAACGCAAGCGTCCGTCGTCAGGTGGGAAAGCATTGGCCTGCTGCTGAGTAAGAGTGTTTTAAAGGGTTTGAAATGGGTGTAGCCCAAGGGTCATGAAGAAGTGCTCGGGGCTAGTCACGTTAATGTGAGACATTAGCATGTGACTTCTAGATTTAAAGCTTTCGTGACTGCAAGGATCCATACTCTTTGGTTCTATTCGGTAAAGTCACGTAAAAATCAAAAAATAAATAAAAGTTTCACGACGTTTCGGCCACAACACAAGTGAAGGCCACTTGTGTTGTGGCCGAAACGTCGTGAATTTTTTTTATTTTTTTTATTTTTGTGTGTTTTACGTGACTTTACCGAATAGAACCAAAGAGTATAGCATGTGACTGTAATACAGAAGAAGAGCGGTAGCTCTCCTTTGCTTTCTCCTGGACTACATCTGTGCTGGATAGAGGGGTCCTCCCTCACACGCGTGGGGTTTCTTCGGACGCTCCGGTTTCCTTCCTGCACGTGTAACACGAATGGGGCGAGACGGTGGCTAGGAGATGTTAACTACCTCGCCTGGTATACAGGAGATTGTGGGTTCAATCCCGATCCTGACGCCTGCTGCTGCTGTATATTTGGAGTTTGCGTGTCTCTCATCATCATCATCATCACGGTGGCTAGGAGATGTTAACTACCTCGCCTGGTATACAGGAGATCGTGGGTTCGATACCGATCCTGACTTTGCCTGCTGCTGTATATTTGGAGTCTGCGTGTTCTCCCCGTGGTCGCGTGGATTTATCTCCGGGTTTTTTCACCCTCCACATTTAGGATCAACAACAACATCACGCCTGTAGGGTATTTGGCTGATGTACATTTCAACATGAGAAGCTACTTCATTGGGACACCATTTGTGGCTAAGTCGCTTCTGAAAAGAGCTATACAGCTGAGTTGGCCAAACCTGATAATCCTAATAAATGAATAGATTTAAAAAAAGTTAAATTGGCCGATAAGGGGCCGTCCATAAATGACGTCACGCGATTTTGGACGATATTTGACCCCCCCTCGTCACACGGCGTCACAAAAAGTCAGACCCCCCCCTCAAATTACGTCACAAAGCTATGCCCCCCCCAAAAAAATATATAAAACATGCTTCAAATCGCTTTAAACTATTGTCATTGTAGTGCGTATTTAATGTGGCGCTGCACTCTGATGTTGTAGGAGAAAACATTTATTAAAAAGTCTATTTAATGAAGTAGAACGTGTTGTCTATATTTATTTAAAGTTGCGCATTTTGATGTGACATCACATTTAGCAGCTGAAACTATTACGCATCCTCGATTTGATTAAATACAAATAAAAATTCAGAATCTTAAATAAATCACGTAACGTAACATCGCTCTGTGACGTCGTCACGCGTAATGGCGCCACAGCGCCGTAGCTACGCGATGGCGTCATTACGTACAACTCGCCGTCGGTACGTACCGACGCGATGACGTCGACGCGTAACGTTTAATCCCCCCCCTGCACGCCCCCTCCCCGCCTCTATAAAGATTATTGGATTTCCGTTCTCACCTTATACGGTCATAGCGTACGTTTCTTAGGTATCAACTCGCTTCCTATTGGTTCGTCGCGATTTTTTTTGGGGTGGGATGGGTGGGGGCTGGTGGTGGTGGTGGGGGGCTGGAGAGTGGGGTGGGGGCTGGTGGTGGGGGGCTGGAAAGTGGGGTGGGGGCTGGAGGTGGGTGGGGGCTGGTGGTGGTGGTGGGGGGCTGGGGAGTGGGGTGGGGGATGTGGGTGGGGGCTGGTGGTGGTGGTGGGGAGCTGGGGAGTGGGGTGGGGGATGTGGGTGGGGGCTGGTGGTGGTGGTGGGGGGCTGGGGAGTGGGGTGGGGGCTGTGGGTGGGGGCTGGTGGTGGGAGGCTGGTGGTGATGGTGGTGGGGGGCTGGGAGTAGGGTGGGGGCTGGTGGTGGGAGGCTGGCGGTGATGGTGGTGGGGGGCTGAAGAGTCGGGGGGGGCGGGGGGGGCTGGTGGTAGGAGGCTGCTGCTGGTGGTGGGGGGCTGGGCAATGGGGTGGGGGCTGTGTGGGGTGTGGGGGGGGGGCCAAGCTCGTACCCGATTGGTGGACGAGCAGCCCGGCGCGCGCTACCCTGTGGGAGTCCCCGGCGCGCCCCTCCCCCTTTCCTTCCGAGTCGGCGGCGCGAGGTTGGTTCTCCCCGGCGCTCTTCGCTCGCTAGCTCGGCGAACTCCGCGCGTCCCCACCGCCGTACACCTCCGTCCCCTCTCTCTCTCTCTCTCTCCTCCGGCCGGCGTGTACGCGGCTCGGTCCCGTCGGCTGTAGCAGTCGCGTGCCCGGCAATACGAGCGGAGGGAATCTTTTAGGGTCGGGGAGAGCTCGCGGGGACCCACGTTGGATTTGAGGCCTACGCTCAGGCAAACCCTTTGGTCTAACGTGGATGGGTGGCTGGTGGGGTGACACCGTGGGTTAACGCAAATCTCGGAGCGAGAGAGTCTCTCGAGAAGACGCTGGTTTGGGCCTGCCGTCGTTTAATATTGTAATGGTGTTAAAAGTGAGAGGTGCCGACGGGTTATAATAGGGTGGCTGAATTATACGTTGTTGCGTTGGTCCCCTTCAAAGTTGCAAGCACAATGGTCTCGGAATTGCCCAGAAAAGGGATGTTACGTAATGCTATACATGTAACGTCGCTAAGTGGACATCCATATCAGGTGATAGAACGATTAAATCAAGGCATATGATAGGTAGATGATTATATCGTGAGAATTGGCTGATTGAGGGGGACGGCTGTTATCCAGCAGTGGATTGATAATTGGCAGATGCTGACGAAGTAGGGACTTGCTCTTCTACCGGTTGAATGAGTAGCTCTGTCTGAAATTTAGCAGTGGTTGTCGGACATGAATTCTTGCCCCCACCATATGAATGTGGAATTTCACCACTGGTTTAGGGGTGTAAAGAGATGAGCCCCCCCTTTGACTTATGATCCTTTGACGGGTGTCGCAGTCGTGTGTACGATCCATTTCGCCCCTCGCTGGTCAACGCTTGCTGGTGAAATGTCACGGGTGTCACTCCAATTAATGGAACTCCTTAAAGTGTTTGAAATTATCCAGGTCATGGCCACTTACATAAATTACCATAACGTATGTTAGGGTATCCACGTGACTTTACCGAAAGACCCAAAGAATATAAAATACTGCAGTCCACGAAAGCTTTAAGTTAAGAAAGAATAGTTTTATGTAAAAAGTAAGAGTGTCCACACTGATGCGTCGATATTTTGGATATTAGTGAAACAACTGAAACGTAGGTAATGTCAGTGTTGATTTAAAGCTTTCGTGACTGCAGGGATTCATATTCTTGGTTCTTTCGGTAAAGTCCCGTAGAAGGGAAACAATAAAATAAAAAATATAAAACAATAAAATTCTCACGACGTTTCGACTGCAACACAAGCAATCATCAGGTGATGATGACTGCAACACAAGCAATCATCATCAGGTGATGATTGCTTGTGTTGCAGTCGAAACATGAGAATTTTATTGTTTTTTATTTTTTTATTTTATTGTTTCCCTTCTACGTGACTTTACCGAAAGAACCAAGACTATAATGTCAGTGTTGTTCTTAAATAAACTTCTAAGTCTAGGAGAACCTGCTATTTGATAGCATCCTTGGAAAATAGGAGAGCACAAACATTAACATCACTGTTACACTGTTGAATGCTGACATTGATACAAACTGTAACTACAGTCTTTATAAGTATGAAAATGACGTCAATGTTATGTTAACATTTGTAACAAAATGGATTAATTTCATGTCTAATTAACCATAACTTTTCAATTCAACAGTGACATCGTCTTTAAACCAGTTTCTGGAACTCCTTGGTCGCACATCAAGATGCCCAGGGAAGACAAGTCAACTTGGAAGTCAAATTACTTCCTGAAGATCATCGTGAGTGTCCACATTATTTATAGAAGTACCACCACAACCCACATGATACCTCTGCGATGTGTTTTCGAGTTATACCATGTGTTTGGCATCATGTCCAATGTTTTTGCGCCCATTGCGTGGAACTAAACGTTGGACATCATGCTGAACAACAACCCGGTACATTCCAAAAACACATCAGAGAGCTGTACAGCACAGTTGAGAAGGTACACAGTATAGTTCATGACACTTCATACAATAACTTCGTAAGTTGACACTTTGTTGATTTACTGTTGACTAAGTGTACCATTTTGATTGAAAGCTTTCGTGACTGCAGTAATTCATATTCTTAGCACTTTCGGTAAAGTCACGTTGAAGGGAAACAAAATAATAAAATATATAGAATATAAAAATAATAATAAAAATATAAAACAATAAAAAATTATCGTTTTATATTTATTTTATTGTTTCCCTTCAACGTGACTTTACCGAAAGAGCGAAGAATATAAGTGTACCCCGTTTTTGTGTGCTTTTAGCAACTTCTGGAAGATTTCCCAAAATGCTTCATCGTCGGCGCAGACAATGTCGGCTCCAAGCAGATGCAGCAGATCCGCATGTCGTTGCGTGGGAAAGCTGTGGTGCTCATGGGCAAGAATACCATGATGCGCAAAGCCATCCGTGGTCACCTTGAGAAAAACCCAGCACTTGAGAGGTGGGAAGATTTTGTTTGTCATCGCCTCAAATTGTAGAGCGTCTTGAGTTTGCAGTTATTGTAGTACACACGCAGAGAGTAAGTTAGGCTACATTTTATAAAGTTGAATTACCAGAAGCACTTTGCTAAGGCTAAGGTTAGCATGTATTTTTTTTTCTGCCCTTTTTATTGTCGAATGTAAAACCGTGACAGTCCTTTTGTCTATCCAGTGTTGCATAAAATTTCCAAACCGTTTCAGTCATGGTGGCTGTTTGACCATACTTCACCCATGCTCTCCAGTGCAATTTCGGTTAACCGAGAGCTAAGACTGGTCCTGATATCACTTGTCACTGATGTTAGCTCTGACCAGCAATCAAACCGCAGTCACCTTAACAATTTCATTTTCTTGTATAGATTTATTTAAAAAAAATGAATCTTCCAAGATGTTTTTAAATTATGATATAGTGACATGAGAACTTTACTTACCACCTTTCATTTTTTGAGAATTATAACATTATTGAACAATTGTGTTGTCACTTGTTTTGCAGAGTGTTGCCATACATTCGCGGGAATGTTGGGTTTGTCTTCACCAAGGAGGACCTGGCTGAGATCCGTGACATGCTTCTTGCCAACAAGGTTTGTGTGTGATCTAGCTGTGCTTCTGGTGTGTGGTTCTGACTGGTCAACCAAGATCTCGCAGTAAAGCACAACGTTTTTCTAGTCAAGCACGTTATGAATCTCATCATTAGACCTCCTTTGCCAGTACCAAAATATAAGAATAGGGTTTTTCCCCTTTTTTCTGGCAACAAAACTGAAACCTTTTTTTTCTTAGTAATGAGTTTTTACCATTTTTTATCTGGCACAAAAACTGACACCTTTATACAAGGGATCATGTTTTCTAATAACCACAACACAAGCAGTCAAAAATGCAAACAAAAAGAGACTGCTTGTGTTGTGCTTATTGCAAACATGTTCCCTTGTATAAAGGTGTCAGTTTTTGTGCCAGATAAAAAAGGGTAAAAACCTATTGCTATATCTTGTTACTGGCAAAGGAGGTCTCAATGTAAAACACTTTTTTCTTCTCACGTTATCAATGTTTTACAAATTGTCCAAGTTCACTTAAATGAATAATAGTTTGTTTAGTGTACATTCTATGCGTATGATGGAAAAGCCTGGAATGTTCCTGATTTTGTTAGTTAACAGTGGTTGAACTTGGATAGGGTTTATATGGATGACCAAAAGATGCGCCAGGTTGTCATAGGTGACTGCAGGCCTCCGTAGTGGCCAACAGGGGACAAACAAAATTCCACTGTTGTACTCTACGTTCTATATTCCCACCTCAGTGTCCTACCTTCATCCCACGATAAAAAAAACCACAGTGAAGTATGCTCATATAACTCCCCGACTCGCACAGCATTCGCACGGTTGGTTTCGTACGGTACAAAAGGAGTTCAACATGCATCCAGCAGTTGATTGACAAAGGACTGTGTAATATGCATCATGCAATATATGGAAACAATGTCCCTTTGCAGAGGTTGTATGGTCTGATATCATTGCACCGTCATTTAAAGTTTCCTTTTAGCATAAGTAGATTGTGAAGATGGATTTTTTTTGTGTTTGCTTAAAAATTGTCGTTTAATTCTGTATACTTCCTAACGTTACTTAAAAATGAGAGTACGGGAATTGTAAATGATCCTGTTTTTTGTTTCCTCGTCAGGTCCCGGCCTCGGCACGCGCCGGAGGTCTGGCTCCATGCGACGTGATGGTGCCGGCACAGAACACCGGGCTCGGTCCTGAAAAGACCTCCTTCTTCCAGGCTCTTGGCATCACCACCAAGATCTCAAGAGGCACCATTGAAATTCTGGTAAAGTCTTTTTCAAAAGATGAAGGCATAACGGAATACATTTTTAAAGTATATACAGTGTTCTTTTCAGATTTTGTTTAACACGGATTCAGTTCAAATGTGTTGCGCTTTTAACAAGGGGAAAATGCATTGAATGTTGCACGTTAAAAGTTATAAATACCGCTTTCATATAACGGTTATGGTGGCAGAGTCAAAGAGGCAGTAGGGAGGCAAGGCTGAGTTGAGTGGTGGATGGAGGGGGTAGTACTCGGACGCTGGTTCTTCCGTCGAGCCCTTCACCGGGTTCTCAAGTGGGGTTGCCCACTTGAGAACCCGGTGAAGTCTCCACTCAGCTCGGTCCCAGTTAGGGGAGTAGTAGTGCCTTGAATGAGGAAGGAGTAGCGATTGAAGTGCCATCTGGCCCACAGAATTCACAGGGTAGTGAGTACTTGTCAGGTGAGCCGGCAGCGATGGACCCCCCCCCCCCCCATTGTATTTTGGATATAGATTTGTGAAACTTCATAATTTAGCTTTAAAAAAATAATCAGGAACTCAACTATCATGGTTGTGTTAGATTTGTAAATTATTAATTAGGTTGTGGTTTTGATGTGTTTAGGATTTAGTTTTATAATTTATTTCTCGTTTTTGATTCGTAAAAAAAAAACCCAATTCTTCCACTTGTCCCCTGGTCAACCCCTTGAACTCAGCGTTCCACTGTTTGATTGTTTGCTTTATTTCCTGTCCCCTGCAGAGCGACGTGCAGCTGATCAAGGCGGGTGACAAGGTGGGGGCCAGCGAGGCGACGCTTCTCAACATGCTCAACATCTCGCCCTTCACCTTCGGGCTCCACATCCTGCAGGTGTACGACAATGGCAGCATTTACAGCCCCGATGTGCTGGACATCACCGAGGATGACCTGCGCAAGCGCTTCCTCGAGGTGCGTGCACTACGCCCACAGCACACGCGTTTGTGACGCGACCAAGAATTGAAGGCAGTTCAGTTTGATGGCAGCTAAAAAACGCACAATTTAACTTTTTATTGTTATTACACTTTAGCAGTGGTACAAAAGCAAGATTTTAAAAAATACTAGATACGTTGGTTAAAAACACTGCTCTCTCAGTGGGAAAAAATACATCTGCTTTGAAAAAGGGCCATTGAAGGGCCATTGCCCAAAAGTTTGCCCATTATGTTTTTTTCCTTTTCGGACAGTGGAATCGACACATTTCTTTGGAGTTTTGTTTAGAATGATCAAAGTTAAAGGCACAACCCTGAAAATTCCGTATGCATGCCACTGCTGGCGAAGGGGCCTCCACTAGACGGAGTTCTAGAAAGACTTGTGGTGAGAGTACCCACACTTTACCTCACCACATGCAACCTTCCCATCAACTGTGCTATATCCACCACTTGATTTCATAGCATTATCGATCATTGTGTACAAAAAAGGTGATCAGCCTTCACCAACCCGCAGTGTGGTAAAGTATGGTCAAACAAACCCCATAACCGAAACAGCATAGCGAGGCCTTCTTCCAGCAGTGAATTATTTTAGAATTTTTGTACTGACAACGTTGCAAAAATTTAACTGGTTTTTATTATCGATTCCATGGCTTCGGTATCATGATAATCGATTCAGCAAGCATTTACATAAATATTGATAATCGAAGGCTATAACTGTAAGAATTAAATCTCTCTAGCTTTGCAAGTAGTATAAACAATAAATGCATTTGTGTTCAAGGAAACAGCTTTGAATAGAAATTCCAGCCAAGGTCTAATATGTATGTTGAACTTCTTTCGTACTGTACGCATTTATCTGTGCTAATCGGAGGTGCGGGGGGAAGGACAAACTAAACTCAAAGCAGTTTTCTAATAACGGAAGGATGAGCGTTCCAGACGGCTGCAGAAGCATATCTGGAAGCACGTGATGCAGTGACCGTCTTTGTTCGATGGCTAGCCAAAAGCCACTTTGTGTTCACATGGTTTATAATCCACCTTGTATTTGTGATTTATAATCCACTTTGTATTTTACCTGTTTTTTTTTCTGTCGCGTGCAGGGTGTGCGCAACGTCGCTAGCGTGTGCCTTCAGATTGGCTACCCGACCGTTGCCTCAATCCCACATTCCATCGTTAACGGCTACAAGCGTGTGCTCGCCATTGCCGTGGAGACCAACTACTCTTTCCCACTTGCCGACAAGGTATGCAAGCCCGGTTTGTAGCTTGGATGCATCCTTTCCTGAAATGTGAGCTTCATACATGCAATTAGTTACGTCCCATGCATGGATCAGATGCATGGACACTGATGAATAAAAAGCTGAAAAAATGTGCAAAGAAACAAGAGTTGCATTTTGAGAATCGCACCAAGAGGGAACAAACACAAATCAAATGCATCACTGACTTGAGGACGGTTGAGCGGGCTTGGGCAGAACACCGTAGCGAGAAGGGATGATTGCCAATCGATGAGACCAGTGATGGAAAGGCAGCCAAAGAAGAGAACACACCTAGAGTGAGGGAATGGCCGCTTTAGAGATGGAGAGAAAAGATCCATCTATGTGCAGGACCGTGGGGGATAGCGTTGGTGCGTTGGAGGCTTTCGTCTAGCAGTGGATAGGTCGTGGCCGAGGATGATATTCTAAATTTCCAAATGGCGTAAAGCCATGTTTAATCAACAGATTGGCCAATTAAGCACGGGCCCTTCTTTAGCTGCATGACATTCATGTGCGTTGTGTGTGTGTGTGTGTTTTGTGTGCAGGTTAAGGCGTTCCTGGCTGACCCATCCGCCTTCGTGACAGCCGCACCTGTGGCAGCCGCGGCTGCGCCAGCTGCCGCTGCCAAGGAGGAGAAGAAGCAGGAGTCTGAAGAGGAGGAGGAAGATGACGACATGGGTTTCGGTCTCTTTGACTAGGAGTCCTGCTCAGAGGGCCCCTTGGCTGCTCATGGATCTCACCCACAGCCATGCGCTGTTGGCGGCTGTTGTGCTCTACTTCATGTCAAATGTAAACTAGGGCACGACGATTCATGAAAAATAAACAATTTAAAATAAACTGCTTATTTGTGGGGTTATTTTTTTCCAAACGACTGTACCAAACGTTCATAAGTACACGTTTATTCTGGTGTTCTAGCTACATTTCGTTTTCTTATAGGGTTAGATAGATCAACACTGTAGGGCTTATTGTTTCTGCCAGCATGCTGCAAGGCTAAACATTCCATATTGGCTGTTGTGATAGATGTGTTTTCATACTATAAATTCGTGTTAACAATAGCTTACCAGTGTAGTGGCATTTTTTTTACATAATGATGGATGATTGCCAGTAACAAGAAAATTGGCTTGTGTTTATTGTGAATTATTCCAGTGTAGCTGTGCGATAGGTTAAGCATTGTCACTCAAATTGAAAAATAGTTTTAAACGCATGTTCAAAATCTAAACTTTAACCGCCGAGGCTTTTTGCCTCGTTAAACTCCAGGAGCTTGGGACATTTGTGCTGGATTAATTAAATGCTTAAAGATGTTGGGTTCACGCGACATTTAAACAACAAGATTAATCACTGACTAATGTGCCCTTTTCCTTTATGATGCTTTTGTGCACCCTTACTTTGAAGGCCACATTCAAAACATATTCCCACGGACACGGCTTTCTGTACAGAGCTGCCCAGCATGCTTTCCTGATTTACAGGAAACGAGTCGAGAATAAACACCATGTGCTTCCTCTCACTTAGGGCAGAAGAAGAAAGCAGCGGCTTCCGATTTTGCACAATTGAATGCACAGCGGTATATTGATAAAGAATGTGTTTTGTTTCAGGGTTAAGAAAAACACTTTACAACATAATCCCCTTGTTGCATGAGACTTTTCCTTTGTCGCACACATGCTGAGCAGCCACTGTGGGGTCTAGTTCCATAGGGTGGTGTCTGTAATGTACTGTTGGTACGCCCTGGATACATAAGCGGTGTTTTTCAGTGTGCTGCATCCTGTCTGATTACAGCTCTTGAGGACACGAGTGGTGGTGATCTAGTCCCATTGCATAAGCCAGTCGTGCTTCGACGTGATGGCGAACACTCGCCTGCAACTGCTTGCTATGGCCCTGGCCCTGCTGGGCTGGTTGTGTATGCTCGTGTCCTGCATGCTGCCCATGTGGAAGGTGTCCGGAATGTCCTCCAGCAGCGCCTTCCTGGCGCAGGGTGTCTTCGAGGGCCTGTGGGTGCACTGCGTGCTGCAGGGGACCGGCGACATGCAGTGCAGGACCCACGGCTCCATGATGAGCCTGGGCACCAGCATGCAGATCACCAGGGCGCTGGTCGTGTGCGCCACTATGCTGGGGGTGGTCGCCTTCTTCGTGGCGCTTGCCGGAGCCAAGTGCACCACCTGGCTGGACGAGAGTGCCACCAAGACGCGCCTTGCCACGTCTGCAGCCGTCTGCTTCGCTGTGGTGGGCCTCCTGGAGCTGGTGGCCGTCTCGTGTATGGCCCATCACATCATCAGTGACCACAACAACCCACTGATCTCTCCGGACATGCGTCGTGAGATCGGCCTCTCGCTGTACCTGGGTTTTGGTGCGGCGGCGCTGCTGCTCATGGGATCCAGCTTCATGCTGTGTGCGTCCCGTGGCTCGGATCGTCTCCAGTTTCTCAATCCACAAGGCAACGGAGTGTAGGGACGAATGGAACTCTCGCGCCGTTTTCAGGAAGCTGGTGGCGTTGACTCACGAGTTACCCTGCGCACGTCTGGTTCCAGCTGATCAAGTTCAATAGGAGAAAAGTAATTTGCGATGTTTGGTTGTCACAATTGTATCTGTCTGACACGGACTGATATGATTTAAAGTGGTTAACAATGTCTTCAGCAACCAAAGAGATGTTCCATTTATCCTTGTGCGGCGTGAACATTGACGATGCTGTGCGGTGTGGTCAGAGTAAAAGGCACTTAGGAAGTTGGGTGTAAATTCATCACACCCCGACAACCATCGTATGACAGCCAATGTTAAGGGGTCTAATTTTGGGGGAATGAAAACTGGATTTAAATAATACTTAAATTGTTGTAGATTGTACGGTATTGTTTCGCGGTAGTTTAACACTGATATTGTCTAACACGGCTTTTATGAAAATTAAGTTATCCGAGCAGCGATTACACTCAGCGTGCACGGAGTTAGAATCTACAATATTAGCGCATTTTGCATTATTTATACAACGATATATTTACATGCTTCGTACACATTTTATACAACTTGATGTTTTAAAAACACAAACTTTACCTACTTTCATTGAAAGTTTTCAACATGTGTAGTATTCTGTGAAGCATTGCATAGTAATGCACGTTTTTGTAATTTCATTATCATCCTCTGTTAACTTGTAATTTTTATTTCACATCTTGGTAAAATAATAATCTCTTTAACATATAGTAGTGCTTTCATATTATTTAAGCGTATACCCTCAAATTAGAAAAACAATATAAACAAACTGTCCAGTTTATAATAGGGGTTTCCCCTTTTTTCTGGCAACAAAACTGAAGCCTTTTTTTTTACAAGGATTCATGTCTGCATTAACCACAATACCTGCAGTCAAAATGCAAACAAAACACATACTATGATAATATATGCATTGTCCTTGAAACTGATTGGTCCACACCAAGGGACGGCTTTCTTTTGAGCCTCGACCCAATTGGTGCTCGACCAGATGATGCCAAACTGTCCAGTAGTTTTTTTTAAGTTAGTGAAAATACTCAATTATTATATTTACTGCACAGTTAATGTACTCGAAAATGTAAGTCATGCATATTATTGTGCATTACTTAGTCATATCGTTCACGTGTTTTTTTACGACTTGTATCATGTTTGTCGCATGCATTAAAAGGAAGGTATGTTCGTCACTAGCACAGCACAAATAAAACATCCTCTCGCATGTGCATCCCTTGTGCGCGTATGATTTGACGTGCAGGGAGGAAATTGGGACTTTAGCGAAAATGTATTTTATTTATGAAAGAGGGAATGATGGCAGTTTATAATGCATTTTGCTTCTTATGTCACGGAACATTGTATGTACCAGAGCCGTACTGAGCCCGGTGTCTTGAGAGCCCAGGATAGCACGATTTGGATCTGGCTTGACTTGGAAAATAGTCAGTGAGAACCACGACAACCCCATGCTGGCTCGGCTCAATGGCTCAGACGAAACGGTATATGATTTCAGATGAAACATTTTCGTATTTCATATTTTTAAAGTTTTAATCAAACTTTTGGAACTGTTTGGTTTACTTACGCCGTTATATGTTCATGTATTAAAGCTCACAAAAGTGACGCCATTCGACTCGCCACTTGAGACCATTTTGGGAGGAAGAAATACGTGGGACTTTTTTTAGAATTACTCTTAAAATGAAGTAATATTATTTTAGATCGTCCGAAATCTACGAATTGTACGATTTTTCGGATGAACCTGAAAATTGTGATCCCATCTCGAGTGAATTGACCTCCATGGTTCTGGAATGATTGAGCCTTGCATCATGCCGGGACGGTGGGTGGCGCTGTAACAAGATAACCAAGAATCCGCGACAGATTGAATGATAAATTATGTTAACGTTTTGGGCCCACACATTGGGAGTAAATTGGGCGTGCGTTTTGACCACATGAAGAATACTGGGACGGGAATCGACGTATTTTTAACGACCAAATCAATACTCGATGAAACGGGAATCGTTGGAGCGTGGATCAAGATGTGATATTTTTAATACAAAATTTGCAATGATTTCTGGATCTAAAGAGACGATCTGTGGATCGAAAAAGCCCATAATCGGCTGCCCCTTGACGCCGATTGGCTTCCTTCTGTATGAACATAATTTATCATTCATTTTGTCGCGTATTATTTTTTTTTAATCCTGTTGCAGCGCACGCCTGTAATTCTGCACTGCGGAAGGCAGCGAGGGTTGGTGGTTCACATAGAGATGTCGTGTAACTCACTTCTCGTAGGGGTTGAGGGAGGTGCCGGTACAGCAAATGTGGACCCCACCTGTTCGACCTGTATGGGATAGAGTGTTTCCCCCTCGCACGGGTGGGTTTTCTCCAGGCGCCCCGGTTTCCTCCCACATGTAAACACTCATTAATTGACTGCTAACACCTTCATATATAGAGGACCGCAGAGCTTGGGAGGGGGATGATTTGCCGCGTTGTCTGTCGTTCAGAATCAGAATCTTTATTTATACTGGAGGAATCCGATGAGCCATAAATTCCCAGATGTACAGTCGGGGCGGGTCAGAAAGTTGCAAGAACAAACGAGAGAAAAACACCGTAAGAGTGCAAAGTATAGGAAATGTAAGCAAATCACTCAAAAAAATATAAACAAGTGAAACTAAACAATGTACTGTGTTTTGATTTAAAGCTTTCGTGACTACGGGGATTCATATTCTTGGTTCTTTCGGTAAAGTCACGTAGAAGGGAAACAATAAAATAATAAAAATATAAAACAATAAAATTCTCACGACGTTTCGGCTGGAACACAAGCAATCATCATCAGGTGTGAAAACCACAGCAAGAAATTTTGAAAAGTGGTGCTAACGTTAAAAAAACGCCACTTTTTTCAAATTTTCTTGCTGTGGTTTTCACACCTGATGATGATTGCTTGTGCTGCAGTCGAAACGTCGTGATAATTTTATTGTTTGATATTTTTATTATTTTATTGTTTCCCTTCTACGTAGTGACTTGGCCGAAAGAACCAAGAATGTAATGTACTGTGTATATATTGTGTCTCCGTGGGCTTTTACCCTGTAAAACCCCATTATTTTCTTGGTTCTTTCGGCAAAGTCACGTAGAAGGGAAAAATAAAATAATACAAATATAAAACAATAAAATTCTCACGACGTTTAGCTATTAACGAAATTGTTCAGTAGCGCGAAGACGTCACGACGCAACGCGCTCGACGCGACGACGTCAACGCCCAAAAGCGCGCGCGCGCCACTGACCGCGGCGTGATGACGTCACCCCCGAACTACGGGGCGGGAAATTTCTGGGAGGGCGGGGGTTAGGGAGGGCGGGGAGGGGGTTTGGGAGGGCGGGGAGGGGGTGGGGTTTGGAAGGGCGGGGAGGGGGAGGGGTTAGGGAGGGCGGGGAGGAGGTGGGGTTTGGGAGGGCGGGGAGGGGTTTGGGAGGGCGGGGAGGGGGAGGGGTTTGGGAGGGCGGGGAGGGGTTAGGGAGGGCGGGGAGGGGGAGGGGTTTGGGAGGGCGGGGAGGGGGTGGGAGGGCGGGGAGGGGGAATGGGAGGGCGGGGGAGGGAAGGCGGGCGGGGAGGGGTTTGGGAGGGCGGGGAGGGTTCTGGAGGGCGGCGGGGGGGGGGTTTCGGGGGAGGAGGGTGACGTAAACACGCGGCCCGGCGCGGTGACGTAAAAAAACGCGGCCCCGGCGCGGTGACGTAAAACAAACACGCGGCCCCGGCGCGGTGACGTCGGAGCGACGACGCGAGGCCGTTTTATTGTTCGGCGTCAGTGAATGGCCTGCGGGGTGGCCTCCGCTCGCCTCCCCGCTCCCTCTTGGCCCGCACGGGGACAGGCGCGTACGGAGCCGTCGCGCCTCGCCGATTGACTCCGGATGCCCGTCCGCCCGCCCGTCCTGCCGCCGCCGCCGCCACCGCAGGCGCCGCCGCCGCCGCCGCGTAGTGGCGGCTCGATTTGTTGCGGCGCGTCGGGCCTGGGGACCGTGATGGAGACCGAGGTGCGCGCGTGGCTTGCCCAAGCGGCGGCGGCAGCAGCGGCGGCAGCTGCAGAGGCCCTTGGCAGCAGCAGCGCGGCCGCTGCGCGTTGTTGTGGCCCCTAGGGCAGCGTGCACTGATTGTTACGGCCGTCGGTTGTGGTAGAGTTGTTTTTTTTACAAAAAAAAATCTGTTATAAATACTGTGACGTAGACGTGAGGTTTACGCATTGTGAAGTGTGTTGGTGGGGTTTTTTTTTTTTAAATTCTGTAAACAGCAAAAACGGCACCTTAATGGTTTTATACTCACTGTCGTCAGCCGTGATCAATCCACTGCTGGACGAGGACCTCCCTCGATCCAACCCAGCACCTGCACATGGAAGCCCATTCCATCGCTCCGTCTTTGGCGATGGACCGCTAATCTCGGACGTGCCTTATCTCCCCGTTCTCCTTTGGCTGCTCCTCGCGTTGTTAGTAGTCTCGACCACGGGGCAATCGTCCTTTTCCAGCCACTTGGCCAACCCCCAATCGCCACTATTCCCCGGAGTAAAGATCCTGTAATTAACTCACGCGTGCGTGTGTGTGTGTGGTGTTGTTTATCTGCAAGCTTCTCCAGTCGGTGTGTGACCTTTGACTCGCACGTTTTCCTGAGCGTCCGCATGCCTCTTGGGCAGCAGTCATTGACCGAACACGCCGTTTGATTTTAGACGCATTGTTAGGTTTACTTGTCATTTAGCAGGTTCAGTTTATACAAAGGAACTCCAAACCTTCCGTAGCCCGAACATTGATCCGCCGTTGTTGAGACAAGTTGTACAAGTACGTACGTGTACCGTACTTAATCACGGGGGGGTTTTTGTTTAAAAGAAAATACAATTTCTGCATTTAAATCACGGTTTTCTTCACTCATCTTCTTGCCTTTGTTTCTTAAGTCCACCTTTTAGGAAAATGTTTAATGACGCCGTTTCTAACTTTGGCGAAGTCTTCTTCTTCTTACCTCGTTTGATTTAAAGCTTTCGTGACTGCAGGGATTCATATTCTTGGTTTCTTTCGGTAAAGTCACCACGTAGAAGGGAAACAATAAAATAATAAAAAATATGTAAAACAATAAAATTCTCACGACGTTTCGGCTGCAACACAAGCAATCATCATCAGGTGTGAAAACCCACAGAGATTAAATGGCAAAGGCAAGAAGATACATGGTTAGTGAAACGAGGTAAGAATATATTCTTGGTTCTTTCGGTAAAATCACGTAGAAGGGAAACAATAAAATAATAACAAAAATATCATCAAACGCGTGCCCTGGAGAACACACACACACGACTGCAACACAAGCAATCACCTGATGATGATTGCTTGTGTTGCAGTCGAAACGTCGTGAGGATTTTATTGTTTTATATATGTTTATTGTTTCCCTTCTACGTGGTGACTTTACCGAAAGAACCAAGAATATCTTATTACCTCGTTTCACTAACCATGTATCTTCTTACCTTTGCCATGTAATCTCGGTTGTAACTGTTCCATTTTTGCAAATGGTTTTCTTTCAAATAACTTACTTTTTTATATTTCGGCATTGGTTTGTGAGCTTCGATGACTGAATCAACTTTTACCGAGACATACTTTTAAATAGTCTACAAAGGCCAGCCGCATAGATATTTGAAAGTCATTAATCTTCGCAAAATCGAATTAATGTCACGTGCTGTTGGCCTCGACAATATTTCGTTATTCCGAGTTGCAGTTTAATCTTTCTCCCAAACGGCTTCACGATATCCGCTACTGTTTGCAAATACATGCATTTGCCGTTCATGAAGGCCACATTTGATCACTGGTGGCTGGAGCGGTGCTTCTGGAAACTGCGCCATGAATCCGACTTGACTCCATGCCAAAATGAGTTACTGTTGTGGTATGTAAAACATAAGCACGGGGAAAGGAGATCTTCTCTGCATTCCCACAGGTCGAGGCTTCGATCTATTGGTGACTGAGCTGTAACCTGTGTAGCCCCCAGGTTATGGAACGCTCTTCCACGAGATACCAGGGATCCTCTTGAGTCTAGACCCTTTGAAAATGTCTTAAAGCCTATTTATATGCTTCCGCTGATCAAACTTTTAGTTAATTTAGTAAATGGGTTCTTTAAGTGTATTTATAATGAAGTTTTATGCTGAGTGTCTGCTGCTGTGTCCTGTACAGCGCTTTGAGATCCTTGAGGAAAAGCACCATATAAATGTTATTATTAAAGGTGTCTGAGCTTGGTGGCGACCTTAATAACAACACTTCACCCAACAGGCGTATGTCATTTCGTTTAGCCAGGTGAGAACTCCAGAGATCAGGATACTCTCATTTGCAAGGGTGGCCTCTTTTAACAAAAATGGCAAAAGCAGCCAACGAAAATAAATCGGAGCATAAAAAACATATTTAATAACAAATAAAAAATGCAGGTTAATTTTAAATCAATAACATGTTCAAATAACACAAGTTGTCTTGGTCAAATTACTTAGAGGGGGGTCATCTGAGAAGGCTTCCAAGAATCCAGGCAGCTGACTCAGTAAATCAGGGTTCCCGATTGTAGCAAGTTGATGGTCACGGTCCTATCGCCAATAACTGCACAGAAAATAATTTTATAATAAATCAAAAAAAAACATTTTATCCAGGAAAGTATCACAGTCTGAAGACTCCTTTTGAAAAGTGTTTTGCGTAATGTTTTTGTATTCTTCTCTACAAATTATGTTTTCTTTGTGGGAGGTAGCTTTTAAGTTTCTGGAAGAAAAAACCCCACCTGTTTTACGACAGAATACAAACGCCGCGAGACATAGGATCTTGAATTTACTCGATTTACTGTACCGCCAGCTCCTGGTCACCTCTTCACAACCCAGCACGTTTGGGAGATACATAATTCACCCTGCGAACCACCAATCCTTGCTTCCAAAGCACCGGATCGCAGGCGTGTGATGCCAAGTCCAGCTGCTTAAGTGGGCTGTGAGCGCTGTCTCTCGCAGCACTTGAAAATCTTCTTGCATTCATGCGTGCGTGCACGTGCCCAGTTATCGGCGACCGGCCTGAGACCATCAACTAACTATAAATGAGAACCCAGTGAAATCACAGACCTGAGAAAGTTTGTCAGCACCTCGAGAGTTATTGTTTAAGGGCGCTTTTTAAGTTTAAAGTATTATCAAACCCTATAAACAGGTTTTCACGAAGAGTGTTATTGCCGACGCGCACAGTACATCATTTAACGACAGTTGCTGCGTCGCAGGAACAGTTGTGAAGCGCCGCGGAATGGCCACTCCGCGATGACATTTTCCCCGTGCGTGCCACATTGTGGTGGCGTTCCGTGTGCGACGTGCGTGCGTGCGTGCCTCTGTGTCCCTCTGCTGGCAGGTATCATCAAGAGCCCTCGCGGAGCCTCCCACAGACGGGCTGCTCGTGATGCCACGACAGCCTCTTCTTGCCCCAACATCCACCATGGAGTTTCTCCCAACACAGTTCTTACCGAGCACCCAGTCTCCAACAAAGACGCGTCGCAGTGCATTCGGCGTCCCGGAACATATCCAACCCCAGCAAGCCCAGAGTTCTGATGGACCCGGTCAGTACGAGGTTGCGGGTTGTTGGTTGTAACATGCTCGTCGTTACTTGTTGTCAGCCTCTACAATCGCCACACATTGGGCATGGTTGTAATATATATGTGTATAGCGCCTATTGTAAATTTAGTAATTTGCTTATCGTGCAAGTTAATTAAATATCCTGATACAATTACCCTCGTGTAGCATTTTTTTAAATGCAAATACCGTGAACAGGTAGTTGAGTGGTGCTCTCCATAATAAAGGTTTTTGGGTTACATCGCGTAAATATGAATGTCATTAAACCTGCCACCACTCGACCGACACAGCCAATTAGTAAGGTTTGTCATGTACAAAACATGCCAATTCGTGACTAGTTCAGCACACCGGTGTGTTGGAGAGTAAACCCGTGAAAGCCTACGTGTTAAACTGGAGCTCTCTGATGTGTTTTTCGTGTTGTACCACGTATTGTTTGGCATGCTGTCTCAATGTTCCACTCTACCTACGGAGCAGTAAGTAGAGCGCACATTTTAAGGGGGCGGGCGGGGGGGGTTGGTGGGGTGCTGTAGTATGTTACATACCTACAATGTATTGAAGCTTATCGTCCTATTGATTTCCATTAACTTCAACCCCGTGGGTCAATGTGTGCAGAGCCGCAGGCTAGCCTCCCCGCCGGCTGGGAAGGGTCAGCTGAGCACGTCTCCCTACAGTGGCAGTGGCCCATTCCTGATGCCATGCCCTGGGTCACCCAGACTGCTGCACCCGTCTCCTTCACCGCAAGCCATCCGCGAGAGACACACTGCCAGTGAGGGTTGATGTTTAATTGTGTTTGTACTTTCAGCAGCAACAAAAACACAACCAGGATACATGATATCAAGGCCATCGGGGATAAATGTTAAATCATAAGTGCCCCACCCCACCTAGCTGTCATCTTGAAAAATAAAAAAAAGGAAATTAGAAAAGCAAGAGGCAAGAAAGGAAGAGAAAATGAAGGCTGGGAAGAAAGACGAGAGAGAGAAAAGGGGGGAACGGGTTGTAAGTACACCGTGTGGGGAAAGCCAGTAAGGAATTAAAATGCATTCCCCAACTAAGGGTGAAAGTATAAATGAATGGGCTCCACCCATCTGTAATAATGGGTCACGATAATTTAATTGTGATAATCCAAAATGAAGAAGATTCAGTTTTAAGTTGTTGCTATTAAAGAATTGCCTGGCAAAAACTGGCCTAATTGACCTTTGGGTTGCCCAACAAAAGAAAATGCAAATGCCCTTTCCCCAGGTGGCTCCCTTTCGGTTTCCATACAGCTAACATGCTGCCAAGGAAACAAAAATTGGAGAGTATTACCTAATTCATGCAAATACTTAATTTTTTGCACTTGTTTTTCTGCTTGTATTTGCCCATGGCATATTATTCGGGGCTTGTGTTGTTGTCAGGTGAGATTGTTTGCTTGAACAGCTGTCTTCCCATCCATGAGTCCCAAAACGAGAATTGGCATTAGACCTTCGAGGTTGTGGATAAGCAGTCGTTTATTGCTGTTTGTTTTTAACAAATATCTTGTCATGTCACTGAACAGTTTGATAAATCTGTAATGGATTTTACATGATAGTGGATCTTTGCATGTGCAAGCCTTTCCTGAATCTTAAAAACTGAATTGGCGGTGTGTAGGGATCATTGCTCCTTGGTTAAACATTAATTTCATTGTACGTCGTTATATATAGCATTAAATAAGTTATTTTTACACCAAGTAACCACATAACGTTGTGATCTAAGAGAATGGTTTGCATCTGTGTGTTTGCTGCATGTACACTGTACGTGGTGACTAGGTCGGGGCTCAAGAGTGGTGGAGTTATACGGCTCAAGAGGAGGAAGGCTGTGGAAGAAGAGTGCGTATAGATATACCCTGCAATTAAACAAAACATGCCTAGCATTTATCCAGAGCTGGATGTAGAAATTTACTGGGGTGGGGCAAGGTTGGGGGGTGCATTCCTCGAATTCCAGCTGGACCCTACATTCATTAAAAACAATATATCAATCAAATCGATTTTTTGGGGTGACAAGGGTGGGTGATCACTCCCTTTGTTTCAGCCCTACCCTTTGATCTGCCACTGGATTTTTCTGACTCTTTAGACATACCTTTGTTTCACTTGGGTTATGTCAGGAGGTTGTCTAGATTTATTGAACTTTTGGGGAGTTTATGCTATGTAGTAAGAATATATTTCAAACGGAGCATCGCGGTGGCAAAATGTCAACTCCCTTGCCTGGTAGGCAGGAGGTTGTGAGTTCGATCCTGATCCTGACGCCTGCATATTTGGAGTTTGCATGTTCTGCCCGTGGTTGCATGGATTTTTCTCTGTTTTTTTCCCTCCACATTAAAAAAAACATTAATTTAGAGTATTTGGCTGCGATAAATTGCCACGTGATGAGCCATTTCGTTGAGCTATCATTTGTGCCCAGGTCACTTCTGAAAAAGAGCTACACAGCCCAGTGGGTTTTTACCCGGTAAAACAAAAATATTTTCGTTTTATAGTTTGGTTCACATTAAACCCTCGCAAATGGCGCCCATGCTGGTAACACGGCTCTGCCCTTGCCGATAAACTGGTGTGATTGTAAGTTAATAATTTTTAGGGGCTCCTCGTTGGCCTTGCAAAAACTAAAGGCGTTGGTTTGTCTGTGCCACTGCAGGGCGACTCGATGCAAGCAAGCGCTCACGGAAGAAATGATGGCAGCCAAGCTGAGCAGCCTGAGCCTCAACAATGACCACGTGTACGGCTCGAATGGGTTTCCAGCGCGGCGCGACACGCAGGAACGCGACAGCAAGTACCGCCAGTGGGAGGAGGCGTACCGCCGCTTCTGCGAGCTCGAGGGCAGGTGGGCGGCCCCGTTTATCAACGGATCAACCTTTTCTCCATCACCATGGCAATACTGCCACCACCTTTGCACAAGTGTGATGGGAATGTAATTGGGCATTTGTCCTTGTGCAAGAACAACAGGTGTATTGAAATGTGGCTTTGTTTTCACATTTAGTATTCGTGCATTTTTTTTTTTTACAACTGGTAGACTAATAAAGGGCTATTTAATTACATTTTAAAAAATATCTTCACAGGTGTAATAAAAAAAAAAGAATGTTATCCTGGGTATAACCTGAAGATACAGCCACTGTTTTATTTCAAGGTATCACTCATTTTAAGCAAAAGACACGTTAATAAATCACTTAATGGTCAATGTTGGATTTGCTGTATTTCCTGATTAATATTCCACTGTTTACATGGGTTGTTTGCGCAATTAAAGCAATGGGCATATCTTGAATAGGTGTATTCGTACATGTACTGTTTTTCATCACTTTCAAATTCTGTTTAACTCGTACAGCAACCAGTTCAGACAGAATATGCATTATTGTATTTATGCTAATCAAATACTAATCAAATGTTTAATACATATAAGATTCATATTTAATATTATGCTGTGTCAAGCATGTCAATTTCATGGCAGATGTCTTGCAGGTAGTCCTTCGCCATCCTTGTCTGTTGGCAGTGAGCCATGACCAGACATAACCGGTCTCCTAGCCGACTGTAATTTCATCCACGGCGTGCGTCATTGCACCTGCTTGGAGGCCGATGCTTGTCACTATTAATATATCCCACAACATGCCATATAGCCTCTCATCAAGCCGCAGTACAAGACCAGCTGCCAGTGGCAAGAATTTGAACTGATACAAGCACCGGGTTCAGTGTGCATCCAATTATCTGGAGCGGTTTCTTTGAGAAGTCTGTGCACGCGATTCGCCGGTCGCCATAGTTTGCTTAGCACCACGCACCACTGTGCTCTCATTGCATGTTGCGAGCGCACATGCTTTACATCGTTGAGAGTTAATGCAAGGATCCGCTTTATGTATGGCACGTGCCACCTGCATGCTGCAGCACGAATAAAGAAAAAAAAAACATGGAAAGGGACCGATAAAAGTTGGTTATTGTGCTTTAAAATTAACATTGTGGGTCATCATTGTAGATTTGCAGACTGAAAAACATGGCACATAAAGTGTAGGTTTGTGCCGCATTGGTTGTCCTTCAAACATCTGTTCATTAGTGCCCACCATCAGCTCCTAGCTGTCTTGCGGAAAGTATTCACAGGGGGAAGTCATTAGAGGTGGTAATATGCGAATGGATCGATTTTTGCCAACAGTATACCAACGTTTAATGACTCCTTTTCCACACAACTGCTCTTGATTACTATTCCTTCGTGACCACGTTCTGGTATGGCCTTGAAAAGTAAATTGTTGAGTTGGATGTGGTAAATCCCTTTTAAGACTGACTACAATTGGCAAACTTTTGAGTATACAAAGACAAATATCCCCCAGATAGCCTTAACAGACAGTTGGGGCAAGTGCTGTTAGCAGGCACCTATGAAGGCTGGCACGGCACCAGAGGGAGTGGGTGGCCAGCACTGCCTTTGTCTCCCTAGTGACGATGTTGATACACACTGCACCAGGTACTCGTATGAGGCCGAGTCGACCTAGGAGAGGCCCATGACCTGTTCAGATAATTGTCACTGTGTTGGCCGTGAGCGGGAATTGAACTCGGGTCGCCGTGTTCGTAGCTCTGTACGGTAACCACTACGCTACCGCGCTCCCATGTTGTCTGTGTATAAGGTAAACTTGGCAGTATGCAAATATTCCCCATATAGTAATTACAATGGTTTAACTGACTTGCACAAGTGTCTTCATTTCAATACCGAAATGAAGTCAATGTTGATGTTATTCACTGTAACACATTTATTGCAAATTATTATTTTAAATAACGTGGCAGGAATTTTGCTGTAGCGAGGGTTTGCGGTTGACTTCACCCTTGGCATTGTGTCCTCAGGCTGGAGGAGGAGGAGGAAGACGGAGAGAAGACCGGGGTGTTTGAGGAAGGCGTGTACGACATGTCGGACAACCCCATCATCACCCTGTCCTGCACGCTCAAGGAGCAGCTACGGAACACCATGACCGATGCCATCACTCAACTCACCATTGATTCCATGTGAGGGACCACCTGTGAAAAACCACCACTCACAGTACAGGGTATCTGATAACCAATCCCCATAGCGGGGGAACGATAAGGTAAACAAACGAAGAATGAGTAAGGATATGTCTATTACACATTTTTAGAACTTAACAAACCCCCGCCACTGGTGGTGAATATAGAACCAACATTGACTTGACTATAATATAGAAGGGACACTAAACCTTGAGCCGCAGGGAGGGGTGGATGCTCAATCTCCTAAAGTTACCCCTGATACTTCGGCGGTGCTGATAATGCCTGAGAATTAAACAGAGCATTGTTACGGTTAGGGTGGACCCTTCAATGAAAGTTTAATAGTTTGCTTGCTTTCATGGCGATCTTTGACCAGCAGGCGGCCGTGCATGGAGCTGGTCGTCTGGCACCCGCCGGACACGATGCTTCGCGAGACGCTGCGTGCCATCGAGTCCGACTCCCGGTCCCCGACTCCAGTCCCTGGGCCAGCGACACCGTCCTCCCGTGCCACCACCTCCTCCGCCAAGCTTCTTCCCAGTGTGGACGAGGGAGAAGTGGAGCCCTCTTGCGAGAATGTGCTCGTTGAGACTGCTTTGAATGCGGCCGCCAGACCCAGAACTCTCTTGACAGAAGAAGACATGGAACTCTGATCACATTGAGGTTGCGATGTGTGTTATATATATGTTTTTCTATTTGATGCCATTTTTTGTTGGGTGATGTTTTGAACTTTGTTTGAAGGTTTGTCAGTGTGAGGCACAGCTGTATGGGACAGTAGTTGTATTGCTATTGCACTTAGTTAGCTAAATAATTTTCTGTCTAGTGTTATTCCTCGTGTGTGCCCGAATTCATTGACCAGTACCAATTTAACAACACTTCACTGTTTTAATCTGTGATCTTAAACATTTGGTTGCATTGATTACCTACACCAGTAATGCAATTAAAATCTTAATATGGTGTCTTAACGTTTAATAAAGTGTGCAATCATCCCAACTCTTGAAAATTGTTCCATTCAATCAGAATAACATGCAATCTTAAATGTACTTATTTAATGACTAAACAATGTGTTTGTTTAAATCCAGATACATTTGTTTATTACAAATACTTAACAATTTTGATGTATGTAGCATCCTAAACGTGATTGCATCTCAAGCCAAGGATTGCTAGAGGATTTTAGTCAACCATATAATTAGCTGAAATGATATAGCATGCAATGTGGAAACCTCACCACTAAATCCTTAATTTGCGTGAAAGTCTGCTCGACAAATTGCATTTCCTCGTTCTAATATTTCATTGAACATTAGACCCCCTGCAAATGTGTCCTTACAAAAAAAACTTGTCCTACTCGCAAACAATCGAGAGAAAAAAAAAATATCCGTCTTTTCTACTTTGTTGAATAAATACATTTACTTTAAAGCCAAGCGAAGCAACTTGTGAAAGTATTATTGCACATAGAAATAACACGCAAACGGCATGCTGCTCCCAAACAGCAGGAAGGCACGACTCCAATCATGACTCGTGTACATGCCATGTGACCCGCATTGCGTTTACAGGAAAACCTTGCCCAACGTGTGTTTTGGCTGTACACTGTACGGATAACGTGCATTATAAAATCATCCTACAGTCATCCCACGGTGGGACAAAGACTTGAGATGAAGGTACGCTGCGTTCTGTATCATTCCACAAACAACTACCATACTGCTCGGCTGCGCAGCGCAAGAAAGTAGTTCCGTCATCGACCGCTCAAACTGCGTCATAACGGGCGCGTTCCACGTGCGAAAAGTACCGCGTTAAAGCGAAAACGCGTTGTGTGAACACTCGTTAAGCGAGGACTTGCCGTACACGGTTTACCTAATGTCTTTTTTTCGGAACGGGGGTGATGTTTCGGCTATACGCGGTTTGACGCTGCTACATTTCTCATCTCTGTGTCGAAAAGCATTGTTGTGAGAGTGCTGCATCCTTTGGGAGGTGTGAATAAATCGACTGAACGATTTATTTGCCACTTTTTTTACGCGTGATAATGTAACAGATATCAACACATGCCATTATTTTGGGTTCTACGTCACGGTTGGGGAATTAAATTTTATGTCTACTGCCAAGCGGGAGAATTCTCTGCAATACAGGGATGCGATTATAGTATTGCTCGACGTTCTTGCATACATAACACTACGTAACATAATGCATAACGTGCAACACAATAGGCGAGCACAATGCATACCATACTATAACTGCACAAGAACATTTCAAAACAACTACATAAACATGCAATGAATAACAACATACAATACACAGCAAAATAAAACGTGCAATGCATCATGGTATTATGTACACATGCAATGCAAATTACAAAACGTGCAATACATAAGAAAAATATAACATGGTCGATGTCAATAGCTATACACAAGCAGTCCAAATAATGGCAAGGCCCTAATTCGTAATACGCAACGTATGATAAACAATGCACACATGCAACAGCAAACTACGTACAATTGAGGTGTATTCTCAAATATAATAGGGTCGACGTGAATCATGTACTTGAGTACAAGCAGCGGCCGTTTAACTCATTCAACGATGAATTACGCACGGAACTTACAGCAGGCATCAGGGGTCGGGATCGAACCCACGATGTCTTGTACACCTGGCGAGGTAGTAAACATCTAGCCACCGTGTGGGTATCAGATAGGTCTGGCCAAGCAAGCAGTATCGCAACCTGGCAGGGCGTTAAACCCAAACTTTATATATTTTCACGCGCATTTTATCTTTTATTCTAGACATAAACGGAGTTCATTAAATACCTCGGCAACTCAAAAAGAGCCTTTTTAAAGGCGCATCTCGTCTCTTAACATTCAACGGGGGCACCCCCAGTGGCAGCTGTCCCCGTGCGTGCACGTGGCGACCCATCAGGGCAGCCACCGTCCTGCAAGTTGGGCATTGGTTTGCCAGTAGTAGGGGGCCGGTCGATGATTGTGTGTGCGTTCAAGGCTGTCTCTGTTGTAGGCCAATCCGTTTCAAAGACAATGCATCAAACATGATAATTATCAGAGCGCGTTTTGTTTGCATGTTCACAAGTGCCGTGCGTGGTTAATGCAGTACAGTACTTGATGCCTTGCAAAATGTTTCTGTTTGGTGTTTGAACATCTTGACACCTCTTGTTGTATTGCCAGAAAGGGTAAAACCTGTTTTTGTTTCATACGCTGAACTTCTTTCGCACCGTACGTATCCAACCGTGTCAATCGGAGGTGAGGGGGAAGGGTGAACGAACTAAAACACACACAAAAATGATGCTCGCTTTTGGTGTAAATCCAAACCGAGTAATTAGCGGGTAACCTCTCATTTTCTGTCAATGATAATTACGGGGCAGTTTTGTTCTCTTCTTCTTCTTCTTCTGCAAAACTCGAGTGCTCGACACACGAGCGGTCACGACCGTAATCAGAACCTGTATTTATACCTGGAGAAATCCGATGAGCTGTGAAGCTCTTCATCGCAGCTGCGATCACGTGATCCTCGGGCCCCACTAGGGGGCGTTCGGTTCGTTGATGTGCCGTTTAGCCAAACTGCAATGGGTAAATTTTCGTTTTTTTTCTTTACAATTAAAGGAATGCGTTGTTGAAATATTGCGGGGCCAACCCTTGGCAAGGATTCAACATAGGCAACTTGAATTCTAGATTTAAAACTTTCGTGACTGCAAGGATCCATACTCTTTGGTTCTATTGGGTAAAGTCACGTAGGTAAAAAATAAAATAACAAAAATCACGACGTTTCGGCCACAACACAAGCGGCCTTCATCAGGTGAAGGGACGAGACTGTCTGGAGGACAGTGCTGGAGTGAAACACAGCCACAGCTTAAAGGTCCGCGGATCTGAGCGTGGCTGTGTTTCACTCCAGCGCTGTCCTCGAGACAGCCTGATCCCTTCACCTGATGAAGGCCGCTTGTGTTGTGGCCGAAACGTCGTGATTTTTGTTATTTTATTTTTTACCTACGTGACTTTACCCAATAGAACCAAAGAGTATAGGCAACTTGATTGCATTCATCATTAAAAATCCCAAGTGTTTTTTTTTTAACGGTGGCGCCACGTGTTTTGTATCATACTGAATTTTAACTGTCGTTTAAAGTAGCATGGCATTTAAAAGGTTCGGCCTCGCGTTATTATTGTATAATCCCTGAGTGTGCGTTACACATCTGTGTGTGTGAGCCGTACGTGTCGCAGGACAGGTAGTGTCACACAATCTGCGAGTTACATGTGGAGCAGCAGCTACTCTGTGCGTGATGGCTGAGTGTACCAGTTACACAGTATTGTAGTACAGGGTGTTTAAAAAAGATGGACCCAATTTCAAAGCAGTATATTCCACGATGGCAACATGTTACAACTATACAAAACAAGTTACAAACGCTGTAATGAGTTATCAAGTTTTACTAACCATTTAATAAATGCTCTACGTGCCCTCCACCTGCTGTACGGGACAACATCGAGACGATAGTTGGATTCGTCCCAAACGCCTCTCTTCTCACGTTTTCCTCTTGAGGTGCGTGGTCACCCTGTGCTCTTCCCCTTACATAAACAGCCCGCTTCCTCAAATTGTCGGTACCAACGACGAATGCTCTTTGACATTGGCGGATCAATGCCGAAACGCACGCTGCACTGCAATTACGGATTCAGTCTTGCTGAACTGCAGAACGCAAAACGCCCCTTGTGTGTCGCGGTAGAGTCACCGTCTTGCCAATGACTGAGGCTAGGGGCTGTTTGTGCGCTGAGAGAGGCATCTAGTGGTAATCATTTGAAACTCTGTGGCCCGCCCTTTCAAGTGGTAAAAGTTTCATTCATGGGTGGTTCGTGGTTGCAGAGATATAGCGATTTCAAATCGGGTCCATCGGTTTGAAACACCCTGTACTAACACATTCCTGCGGAGGGAGCTGGTAGGAACGTTGGGTTGCTCGGTCAATGGCCAGGGTCAACGGCGGCACCACGTGGTGTATTCCGCAAATATGCCCGACTGTGAGGGCGGGCACGAGCCGGCGTGAGTAGGTGAAACGTTGCGTTTTATAAGGGCACCACGGGGTGACCAGCCCCTCCCCACCCAGCCCCACCCCTCCCACCCCCCACCCAGCCCCTCCCTCCCCACCTAGCCCCTCCCCACCCAGCCCCTCCCCACCCAGCCCCACCCCTCCCATTTTTGGATGCACGACGGACGGACACAATAATCCCCTGTGGGCTGGTGTAACCAGGAGGTTCCTACCAGTATAACACGAGTGTTATAGTAGTGTAACACGCTGTGTATACATGAATATTGTAGTAGTGTAACACGCTGTGTATACATGAATATTGTAGTAGTGTAACACGCTGTGTATACATGAGTGTTGTAGTAGTGTAACACACTGTGTATACATGAGTGTTGTAGTAGTGTAACACGCTGTGTATACATGAATATTGTAGTAGTGTAACACGCTGTGTATACATGAATATTGTAGTAGTGTAACACGCTGTGTATACATGAGTATTGTAGTAGTGTAACACGCTGTGTATACATGAGTATTATAGTAGTGTAACACGCTGTGTATACATGAGTGTTGTAGTAGTGTAACACGCTGTGTATACATGAGTATTGTAGTAGTGTAACACGCTGTGTATACATGAGTATTGTAGTAGTGTAACACGCTGTGTATACATGAATATTGTAGTAGTGTAACACGCTATGTATACATGAGTATTGTAGTAGTGTAACACGCTGTGTATACATGAATATTGTAGTTGTGTAACACGCTGTGTATACATGAGTATTGTAGTAGTGTAACACGCTGTGTATACATGAATATTGTAGTAGTGTAACACGCTGTGTATACATGAGTGTTGTAGTAGTGTAACACGCTGTGTATACATGAGTATTGTAGTAGTGTAACACGCTGTGTATACATGAGTATTGTAGTAGTGTAACACGCTGTGTATACATGAATATTGTAGTAGTGTAACACGCTGTGTATACATGAGTGTTGTAGTAGTGTAACACGCTGTGTATACATGAGTGTTGTAGTAGTGTAACACGCTGTGTATACATGAGTATTGTAGTAGTGTAACACGCTGTGTATACATGAATATTGTAGTAGTGTAACACGCTGTGTATACATGAGTGTTGTAGTAGTGTAACACGCTGTGTATACATGAGTGTTGTAGTAGTGTAACACGCTGTGTATACATGAGTATTGTAGTAGTGTAACACGCTGTGTATACATGAGTGTTGTAGTAGTGTAACACGCTGTGTATGTGAGTACTGCAGCAGTAGTAGAAGTGTAAAGTGTTGTATCACGTGGTGTGTATGCTATTTGAGTACATGAGTACTGCAGCAGTAGTAGTGGTACGTGCAGTAGTGGTGGTACGTGTAGAGGTGGTAGTGGTACATGTAGTTGTGGTGGTACGTGTAGTAGTGGTGGTACGTGTAGTAGTAGTGTTACGTGTAGTAGTGGTACGTGTATAAGTAGTGGTGGTACGTGTAGTAGGAGTGGTACGTGTAGTAGGGGTGGTACATGTAGTAGTGGTGATGGTACGTGTAGTAGTGGTGATGGTACATGTAGTAGTGGTGATGGTACGTGTAGTAGTACTGTATAAGTAGTGGTGGTACGTGTAGGAGTGATGGTACGTGTACTAGTGATGGTACGTGTATAAGTAGTGGTGGTACGTGTATAAGTAGTGGTGGTACGTGTATAGGTAGTGGTGGTACGTGTAGTAGGGGTGGTACGTGTAACAGCGCTGTGAGTGTAGTAGTGGTGGTACGTGTAGTAGTGATGGTACGTGTAGTAGTGGTGGTACGTGTATAAGTAGTGATGGTAAGTGTAGTAGTGGTGGTACGTGTAACAGCGCTGTGCGTGTAGCAGTGGTAGTACGTGTAGTAGTGGTGGTGGTACGTGTAGTAGTAGTGGTACGTGTAGTAGTGGTGGTACGTGTAATAGTGGTGGTACGTGTAGTAGTGGTGGTGGTATGTGTAGTGGTGGTACGTGTAGTAGTACGTATAGTAGTGGTGGTACGTGTAGTAGTGGTGGTACGTGTAGTAGTGGTGGTAGTACGTGTAGTAGTGGTGGTACGTGTAGTGGTGGTGGTACGTGTAGTAGTGATGGTACGTGTAGTAGTAGTGGTGGTACGTGTGGTAGTGGTGGTACGTGTGGTAGTGATGGTACGTGTAGTAGTGTGGTGGTACGTGTAGTAGTGGTGGTGGTACGTGTAGTAGTGGTACGTGTAGTAGTGGTGGGACGTGTAGTAGTGATGGTACGTGTAGTAGTGGTGGTGGTACGTGTAGTAGTAGTGGTGGTACGTGTAGTAGTGGTGGTGGTACGTGAAGTAGTAGTGGTGGTACGTGTAGTAGTAGTGATGGTACGTGTAGTAGTGGTGGTACGTGCAGTAGTAGTGGTGGTACGTGTAGTAGTGATGGTACGTGTAGTAGTGATGGTGGTACGTGTAGTAGTAGTGGTGGTGGTACGTGTAGTAGTGGTACGTGTAGTAGTAGTAGTGGTACGTGTAGTAGTAGTGATGGTACGTGTAGTAATAGTAGTAGTGGTACGTGTAGTAGTAGTGGTACGTGTAGTAGTAGTGGTACGTGTAGTAGTAGTGGTGGTGGTACGTGTAGTAGTACGTGTAGTAGTAGTGATGGTACGTGTAGTAATAGTGGTGGTGGTACGTGTAGTAGTGGTACGTGTAACAGCGCTGTGCGCGTGTATCACGCGGCGCGCGCGCGCTTGCTTGTGAGTGCGGGCCGCGTGTTGATGACGCGCGGCGCCTCGCCCCGCCCCCCGTGGTGACGCAGCAGCGAGGCCTGAAGCGGCGGCCTCTGCCCGCACCGACTCAAGCCCCTCACTGCCGGACTCGCCGCGGCTTCCTCACACCCCCCCCCTTCCTCCTCCTCCTCCCCACTCCTTCTCCTCATTACACAGAGGGAGGCCGAGAAACACACATACACAACAACAACATAGACACAACCACACACACAACCACACAACCACAAGTCACACGGGGCGCGGCGATAGCCCAGCAAGGCAAACATGAGCGACGTCAAGAGCGGGCCGGACACGTACAAGGGCTGGCTCTTCAAGTGGACCAACTACATCAAGGGCTACCAGAAGCGATGGTTCGTGCTCAGCAATGGCCTGCTCTCCTACTACAGGTGAACAAGTGTTGCTTTGCCGCTACCCGCTCGCTTGTTCGAGCTGTCACTGCCTCCTATAGCACCAGCCCCCCCCCGTCTCTCTCTGTGTGTGTGTCTGTCTGTGTCTCGGCCTTCAACTAGTGGAGTGGTGCGGGCGGACGGGACAGTCCCACATTAAATTTGTAAGTGATGGTTGTTTGTGTGTATTCGTTCGACGTCGTATGGTGGCTTAACGACGATGATGGTGGTGGTGGTGGAGCCTGTCTGGGATAGACAGCCCTCCTGCCTGGTTTGGAGTCGGTGCGGGTGACGTGGAAGTGCTGTCATTTAAAAAAAAAATGTTTTTTTCCCCCTCCCCTTCTGTGTGTGTTTTTTCTAACATTGTATACATTACGATATGTGTTTTGGGTTTAACGCCCTGCCAGTCCGCGATACTGCTTGCTTGACCTGACCTATCTGATACCCACACGGTGGCTAGGAGATGTTGACTACCTCGCCGGGTGTACAGGAGGTCCGTGGGTTCGATCACGAGCCCCTGATGATGCCTGCTGTACATTTGGAGTTTGCGTGTGTGTCTCTCTCTCGTTACCTCGCTTCCCGTGGTGAAATTTTTCCTCCGGGTCCTCTGTGTTGTTGTTGTTTTTTTTAGACTCCACATTTTAGAAACAACGTGCGTTCAGAGTGTTTGGCTGCTTATAAATTTCCACACACGGTAAGCCACCAAGTTGAGCTTATCATTTGTGGCTATACAGAGCTCCAGTGGGCCTTACCTGGTATAATAAATAGTTTATTTTTAGTTTAGTAACTCGCCAAGCACACTTACTTGTTCCACACCCCAATATTGCATCGATCATAAAGCCAAAGTGTTGGTTTTTGTGACCTCCAGGAAGAATTGTGCTCGGATTAATTATTGATACTGTTTTAGCGAACCCCAAAATAATGGGACGCAAAGATATACGGGGGTGCTCAACGAAGCATGGTGAAGACGCATGCTTGGAATTATTGCACTTAAGAGGTCACGAAGAGGAACAACGTGCATCGGAGAACACGTGCACAGGTTAATGGCATAATTCCCTTCAACGTGACTTTACCGAAAGAGCTAAGAATATCATTCAAACTGTTATGAAGAGCCGTTGGCTTCGGCAGTACACATCGCTTCGAAGGGTTGATGACCAATCCTGAAGAATGGTGATGGAGTAACAGCCAGGAAATCGAACCAAGGACCTTCTACTGAAGAGACGGAAAGGGAGGTCGTGGATTTACGATATGTGTGTTCAGCAAAACTAGGGAGACTCGCTGAATTCTTAAAACACACAAACGCCAACATGTGATAGGCAAGGTTCCTGGTGGGGAAACACGTGAACACTTGGCCACATGTTCAACCTTTACACCCACGCACTTTGGCCAGCACACACACACACTCGTCGTTTTTATTGTCCATTGCCCAAACATTAGGCCAGGTGCCAACCACCATCGTCGCCAGTCTTGTCATGCGCAAACACAAGCACGTACCTTTTACACCAACAAGTAAATACGCATCTTGGGACGATGGATGAGGTCTACTGATAACAGTATCCCGAAAAATAAAAGAGTATTTACCATGATGCATATACAGTACTGTACTGCATATGCCACCCCTATACACAGTGCCAGCTGCCATGCCTGCTAGAATAATCCACGGTGGCGTAGTTATTTTTGCAATACTTAATATCATTTGCTGCAAGAATTGCTTACAAGAGCAATAGAGGTCAGTGAGATGTAGTTTTCCTGTATTGGCATGCATGTCAATAACTGGTATAAGTGTCTTCCATAATGAAACAAAAATAACACTACTTGCGTTATATATGTTCACGTGTACAGCCCATTTTGTCAATCCGCTGATGAATGAGGGCCTCCCCACACCATATGGGTAATGTGGTTGTATTTGACCATGCTGGTCGGTGTGAATCTGTGAAGATGGGGATCATGGAGCATAGATGAATATTGTATTACGTATGGTATTTGTTTAAAAATAATACAGCAAGAGGCAGTTGCCGATGCGTTTTTCATTGCATTTATTGTCTTGGAAATCTCTTTTGCTTCTTGCGAAACTGAGTAATCCTTTTTACATTTCGTATTGGACGTGTGGAAACAATTGAACAGTTTCTCTAAATATCCACGTGTCATTAAGTGTTTTTGAGTAAGCAGCAAATTATTGATGGTACTCTAGGTCAGTTGCTTCCAATGCAAGTTACAACAAAATATAGCAGGATGGTACGACAGAATATGTAATAAAGTGGTTAAACAATGTTGATAGGGCTGATGAAAGTCAACAGTCTAAAGGCATCATGTCATCTATTTATAGTAAGTGGCAGAAATTTTAGCTCATGGTAAAGTTGGTGACTCCTTTAGAGTGCCAACCTAACCCCATTCCAGAAGTGCAAACAGCTAAGCCTTGTTTGTGGTTATACTAACAACCTTCATGTTATCCCGAACACATTCAAAGTTCTTACAAACAACTCATTAGTTGCATATATGACCATATTTCTTGCAATACTGTACTCCCATATGTAAACGTCTGTCTGCTCTTGGCATGAGAATGACTGACGGTGCATTTCTTTTCTAAACACAAGATTAAAATAGTGTGAGCAAAAAGATGTTGACTTGTATTTAGATAATTTGTAAACCACAACGAGGATGTGATAATTCCTAAATATTTAACAGCACATCCGAGACGTCATTCACTGGGGGAGCTAGTAAAACAAATAGACAAAACATTTTTATTGCCCGTATTGAAACGGCTGTACGCCGTATGGACCTGAAAACTCAATTCCCCTGTACAAGAATACGGGGTAACCCATATGGGTAGACAGGTATGCATTGGTGTGCAACATAGTCCACTATCTCCTGTACAGGTGAACTTATTCCTGTATGTGTCACTTGGCGAGTGGTGCTTGTCCGAATAAGGAAGCTTGGTCCCTTCCCCTCTTAACAAATCAACTAAAAAGTAAATAAGAAGGTAACGTTAGCCTTATTTACGACTTGCGATTGATTCAATTGTTGCTGATTACTGTTGTTGAGATGCATGGATCCATAAATTAATATCGATGTTTATGCTGCAATACATGCATCGAAGTGTGTGTGTACGAATCCTCTGATATGTATATATCATATAGATTGGGTTCACATGAGCTCTTAGTTACTAGAGGCCACTTTATTCGCCAGAATATAAATAAAATCAATAATCCATTCTCGAATCGAACTGCTAACCGGATCGCGACAAGTTATCGAAGCGCTGAAGTTGGCGGTCTTCACCCACTAGAATTATTCTGAAGGATGTAGTGGCACCTTATTTTCATAAGCATGGCATTTTGCAAGGAAGGCAACCTTTTAGCTTTCTGCCACTTCCTCAAAAACCCTTTATGCGCTGTGCTCATGACAGTGTAGAACAACACAACAAAGGCCTGCGTTTGGTTTCTGGTAGACAGTTCAGAATTTGTCCTACTGCCTCAAAGGCATTTAGGTCAATTATGATGTAAATGAACTGGTTTGCCCAGTGTCATAGTTGTGACCTTTTTATATTGGTCTCAACCCCCCAGGGAGAGAGTAATGCTATTTGTGTGAACTATGTACAGTGTCTGACGAAGAAAAACATTTCCAGTGTAGCTGTCAGACTTAAGCTACTGCTGCGTGGGTTTTTGCAATTCTGCTGGATATGTTTTCAGGTTGTACGGTGTGTCGTTTGGCATGATGTCAAACGCTTTGCTCCACTGTACCCGGAGGAGTTTCTTCAGGAACAGAGACTGAATTGAAAGTCAGTTCTCGATTAAATCAACCTGTGAACCGGTGGCGAGGTGGATTCCTACCATCGCAAGACTGTGAAAGATGGTGGCGGCGGCGGCGTGTGGAAGCCATGATCCAGAAGTGGATTGATTGTGGTTGACGGTGATGATAAATGTTACATTGCATGCCGCGTAACGATATGACGTCACACAGCACATCATATGATGTGAGACGATGGCGTGCATAATGGCAAGGCACGTGCATGGCTTGTAATGCCATCCGGGTGGCCGAAAAATCTTCTCTATTTATCTGTGGATTTTGCCAAGTTATAGGCAACCCTCGGGTCAACTTGGATAGTTCTGTGTAGGGAAAGTCCCCAATATCAAAACAACAACACTTTATATTAAAATGTGTTTACCTTGGATCATGTTTACCCTCACGAGAGTTATCGTGGACCACTGCTGCAGACAAATGGTCAGACTGACAGAGCTAATGCATTCTTGCTTTCAACCTGTGTTTGAAAGCACCATAAGTGCACCAACAGTCCACGACTTTGCATGGCTCAAGAAACGTACATTGTGTGCAGTCATTTAACTAAAAGTATTTGCCACTCATGTAATTCATTTTCATGATCTTCCATTGCTGGATGAAGGGCCCTCCCCTCGCTCTGATGGTCTCGCGATGCAATCATCCTTCTCTCTTTTGCACACAATGCTTGCATTGCTCTCTCCCCTGCGGAAGTCCGATTGGGTAGTGTTTGCTCCGTTTAACTCGTTTAGCTTTGCCTTAAAACATTTTTTGGTGAAATAGTGAATGGTTCTGAGTGAGTACTATGTACAAATACAAGTTGCACTTTTAAAAACACTATTTACAATTTAAACTATTGTATCGGCTGTTAAAGTAGTGCATTTTAAAATACTTAATAAAAATATTTTACGGTTAATAATAAAAGCCTCCTGTACAGTAAATCGGTACGGTTAGGTGTGAAGAGCAGACATAATTCTATTCTGTCTGGTCAAGAGGTTTTGTGAAATGAACTTATTTTGGAATAAAATTAGCTTGAATGTGGATCATGGCATGGAAATAGTTGTATTAAGTATTGCATTCATATAATATGAACTGGTAATATTGTACCCAACTCATGTGTCAGTGCTGATAGAAACCAGAGGAGTCACTGCCAGGCTGCTCTATTTGATGTCACATGTAACATTTGTTACCTCAGATTTTGCTTTGAACTTTTTCCTTTGCTTAAGTTTATTTTGTTCATTAGAAAATGTAGTGGTTCACCACTTGTGGGGTTTTGATGGTTTGTCAGAATTTGTCATTGCACTCGATTTAAAATAATATACATTTTCAGATAGTTTTTTTACCATTCTGATTGTTTGGGTGCCACGTTGGCGAGATGTTAGCTACCTTGCTGGGTATGCAGGAGGTCGTGGGTTCGATCCCGACCCTGATGCCTGCTGTATATTTGGAGCCTGTATGTCTCTCCCCGTGGTCGCGTGTATTTTTATCCAGGTCCTCTGGTTTTTCCATCCACATTGGAGATGTGTTTAGATTATTTATCTGCTATAAATTTCCGCATGATAAGCCACATTGTTGAGCTATCATTTGTGGCCAGGTCAGTTCCGGAAAAGAGCTATATAACTTAGTAGGCCATATATTGTAAAATAACTATCGCAAATAGTAAATAAAGTCGTTTTGACACCTTTGCACATTTGTATTCACTATTAGCCGAAATGTAACATTAGCATATCATACTCTGTATCAGCCATGACCTATCCACTACTGGATAAAGGCCTCCCAAGCCTGATGTCACCGTCTGTCATGGTCTTCCAGTGTAACAATCCATCGATGTTACATTGATGGAATGTTACAATCTCACTGCTTCACATCCATGGTCGATGTCCTCTCGGATGCATTTTCTCTTTTGGTTGCCACTCCGTTGTTAGTTTCAACCATCGGCTGTTCTGTTGAGTGATGTATATCCCAAGCACGCTTTACTTAACAGTAAAAAATATATATATATTTAACTTGCATATGTTCTCAAATCAATTCTGCATGTTAGTGTAATTCCATTGAGAAGAAATGTTTCAATCGGTGTAGATCACCTACAATGAAATATGGATTACAAACATGGAAAATGTTCGACCGCTATGCATTTGGCTGCTTTAAATATAACATTGGCTGCTATACATTTCCACATGATAAGCAACTTCATTTGGCTATCATTTGTGGCCAGGTCATTTAGGGAAAAGAGCTATATTGCTCAATGGGCCTTACCTGGTAAAATACAAAAATAGCTTATTTTTAGTTTAAAATTACAAGGAAAATTCAATAAAAGCTGGCAAGTGCATATTGGCTTCCAATTAGTTTGTAAATAATTGTTTCCTACACCCTCAAATTGATGTGTATCATGATTTTAGATTTTTTTTAAAATCAGTGAGCTAATGCATCATTACTTGCAAATAAGTTATGTTCAGAGTCAAAGTGAGTCCATTCCTTCAATGTAATTGTCAAGCCATTGGCCATGAAATACCCAGAAAATATGCATTGTTGGATGCACCGAGACAGCATGGCATTGTTAAGAAAATAAAGTGAATGGGCATTCCAATATCAAACACTGGGCATGTAGCAACATGCTTAAAATTGCTTGCAATTGTTGAACAATTCTGGAGTTGTGTTCTGTAAACAAATAGAACGCCCTTTCTGGGTGGCCTGTTGTTGTTTATGAAAACATTGCAAAATAATCAGCGTTGTAATCATATCTAACCTTTTAATTTATTGGAATAATGAAATATGACGATTGAAAAATCTACCCTTTGTCAATCCACTGCTGGATGAAAGCCTTCCCATGCCTTCCCGTTATGCGGGTTGTTTGTCACTGATTTTTTTTGTTTTAGCCATGACCGGGAATTGAAACACAGCTCGCGAAATTCATAACGCATTGTGCCAACCGCTACATCAACGCTCCGCCACTTAGGTAATATACGTGTCCAAAATTGCAAATGTTCAACTTCCTTCCATTGTTTACATTGCAATCTGGTATGTCGATGCCACTGGTGGGTTTGGGATAAATCCAGAGCTACCTGGTTTTTGAACCGTGAGTGAAATGTGGCCAGAAGTATACACAGCCATTGTCATTCAAACTAGTTCACAAACGCACGCTTGAGTAATTAACAGTATATAAAATAAAATGTGAAAAATGTACGTGACTCATCGTAGGTGACATTTGATGTTTTTAAACAACTGAAAAATTATAAGTGGCCTTAATTTTTCCAAGTGCAGTACCATTATTAAATATACTTGTGGCTGGTGAATGTACTGCAATGCTTTATAAAATGTGCTGTATTAAGGTCCTCCATTGAACCACATGTAAACCTTTAGGCCAAGTGACGTCACTTGGTACATTGCTGAGTAAAGGCCAACGTGGTACATGAGAAGTTGGCGTTGACAGCGGCACGTCCAACCTTATTTTTTTCTAGGGCTGGTGTTGACATGCACTGCAGCAGTTAGGCACACTCTTGTTTTTGTTTCCCATTTTCTTGTACCGTTTGTACAGCGTTTCTTTTGCTAAATTCGCACATGCATTACATTGTCATACGTGTAATTGGTATAAATTGTGCATTCTACAATCGGTTCTTTGGTAATAAAAACGAATTCCAAATTTAACCCAAGTTTGCTCTGGGTGTTATGTCGTTGGGATGAAGTATCCGTTTGGATCTCTCGCAGAGCAGTGCACGACCCTTTGTGTCAGAGAACGGCCCACAAAAGCAACACTTTCCCTCTCATTCTGCCACTACGAGTAATATTTATCACATTTCCGTCGACCGATATTGAGCACATTTGATGGGGTTTTTTTGTTTTGCGAACTCATTGGTGACAAGCCCGAGATCATCAACTCGCGCCACTTGAGAACTCGGTTTAATCACAGCTGGCTTCTTGGATTCCATCGCAGGATCTCAGTGGCGCTAGCTCAGTACTCTTGACCTCTGGGCTCACCATCCACCACTGCAATCGACTTGCATGACTTGATGCGTGAACTGTGATTTTAAGATTGTACGCTTCATTACATGCCCACCAGTTGCTGATTTTAGGCGAAGTGGATCTCCAGGGTGCTCAGGCCAATTGGCAATGGTTGTGCATGTTCTGAATACACCAGGATCATGATGAAGTGTGCTGATTGCCATGCCACAAGCACACATGTATTGCATACAGTTAAAGTAAATGTTTTCTTCTTTAGTGCGATCATATAGCGCAATAAAGGATACTTTGTCCCTAATTTTACCTCCCCGGCTGTGATAACTTTTTTCGTTTAGTTATATTGTTTTTGTGCTGCTTATTGAGAATGTGTTACCAGCGTTATCAGTTTGGCCGATTCAATACCATAACAACTGGTCAATTGCAACTCTTTTCGCGTAGTATTACATCTGATGGAAGTAGATTTTGAAGTCAACATCATCATGATCTCTCTACTGCTGAGTGAAGACCTCCCCAGGCCATTGTCTCATTCCTCAACGTCTTGGATGCCATAATTCATCTTGCTCTGGCACATAAATCGCTTCCGTCCCTCCATCTCCGCAGTAGTCTTCTCTCAGGTGGCATCCCTCGCTTGGCTGCCATCCTGTCACCAGTCTCGTCCAACTTGTCCATCAGGCCATCGAGCAACGTGTCCTGCCCAAGCGTAGCTAAGCAGTAAATATCACGCCTCTCATCAAAAGCACATGCACAAGCTTTTGATAATATCTGTTTCATATTTAAGGCCTTCCTTTGTGTGCACTATGAATGACTGCATCGGTTCTCACTGAATTCTATGATTTTTGTACTCTACAAAAACCAGACATGTTGGTATTAGATAATTATTTTTTCTCGAATATTATTGTGCTTAATTAATGGTAGAGAAATATTTCTAAATCCAGTCTGCTGCTCATGTGAATGGTTAGCCTCTAAATTGTTCAATATACAGTTCTCCGTGATATAATTAAATAGTAATGGGTCTTCAATTCTTCAAGAACTATTTAGCTTTCCTTTTTTTGCGGAATGATTAAGGCATCATTCCATGACTCACGTATTTAAGTAGTGTTTAAATATTGAATCGTTTTTCATCCAACACCTGGTGGTCATGCTTGTTTGGTGATGCCTCTCAAGTTATTCAGTCTGGTTCAGAAAGGCAGCCCATAAAATCCTACTGCAAAGGAGGGCATTTGTTACTTATTCAATTGTGACATCTTTAATTAAGTGACCTTTTATTTCTGGGTAAATATTAGATTTATTACAGCAAAGCACAAGTCACTACCTAGGAAGCTACTGGAGTTATGCACTTTTAAATCTAGATTGACAACTCATTTATTTGCAACTACTTGAGTGTGTTTAGTTTGTTGTCTTTCACCCGCACCTCTGATTAGCACGGTGGCTACGTATGGTGCGAAAGAAGTTCAACATACATACTTGAGTTATATTTGAAATTACACCTGTACAATTCCATTTTAATACTTTAGTCTTCCTCAGTGCTGTACTCCTTTATAATCGTCACATTTGCTAATTCTTCTGGCAAAATACAAACCGAGCCAAGAGCTGATTAAAAAAAAAACCTCTATTATAGCTGATATTTATTCAGTTAACGAAAAAAGAACACCCCAAAAGTTAAAAAAAACCTAACATAAAATCGATTGAATACTCACAACAACATTCAGTCATACTAAGAGGCAAAGGGAGACGTGTGATAGGACATAATATCCTCTTAAAGCGTTGTAGGTTTAGGCACTTCAAATGGCTATCGGGGAAGTCCCTCGTGCCGTAAACCCCTTGGTTAAGTCTCCCACCTTGCTCCATTCTTGCCCGCGAAAGTAAACAAAACCGTTTAGGGTTTGAGTGCCGCTCTGCTTCCATTGTGGCTTCGTGGGAATGCCTTGTTGGTGGGTGGGCTTGGTCGATGGTCAACCAATGGTGTGTTATGCCGGGGTCTTCTGTCGACGGCGTACCGCGCATGAAAGGGAACTTATTAAATATTCACGAAGTGCACTTTTGCTATAAGTGCTTTGACAAATGAATGTGCTTCGTAGAGAAGACTTATTGGAAGAAGAAAAAAACCTAACCAGTGGGTGCTGCAGTGGAGTGCATAATAACGTTGAATAATGTAGGTTTGGATCCAGTTCGGTTTGTGTTACTTTCAGTGACGGTGCTCATGAATGCTTCGGCTCTGTGCCTGGGATACAGCTTGGTAATGCAAGTGCGCTTGATAGTGGGTACGATGTGGCAATATCGGGGTGTAGGGTGTTTTAGGGACTACAACAGAGACTGTATTGTTCCTCCCGAGGTTGGTCATCCAAGGCCTTTTTGTGTCCCTTCACTAGAACAGGCAATCCCATTGTACCTTGTTTCACTGCCATTTCTTATCGGTCAGTGATACATGGGAATTATTCATTACGAAGTGTATATTTTCTATTCTACCATTGGTTGTTGTAATTCATCATTACGTGTATATTCATTTCCGGCCATGGCCAATGTACTGTGTTTAAACCAGTCGTGGACATCGCCTAGGATCGCTCAGCCTTAAATTAGTACCTTGCCGGGGGTGGGGTGGGGGGGGGGTGTAAACATCAGCAATGGGGAGACAAAGGTGGACGGACATTGCGCTGGCCACACGACCCCCCCCCCTCGTGTTCTGTGGGTGGCCTTAATACGTCACGCTTCACAGCACCAGCTCCAACAGTCTGTTCAAGGCTATGTGTGCGCGTGTGTGTGTGTGTGTGTGTTTCAGGACCCAGGCGGAGATGGCTCACACATGTCGAGGAACCATCAACTTGGCGGGCGCGTACATCGACACGGAGGATTCGTGCAACATCGTGGTGTCCAATGGCGGCACGCAGACGTACCACCTGAAGGCGAGCTCCGAGGTGGAGCGCCAGCGCTGGGTCACCGCCCTGGAGCTCGCCAAAGCCAAGGCCATTCGCATGATGCAGGCCGAGTCAGGTGTGTGGGAGAGGGCATGTGTGATCGAGTCGTGTGCGCGGCAGTGCCGCGCAGAGAGAAATATTTTTTTTTTGCTCCGACGGCTGCCGAGCGCAGTCTCAAAAAGCCCACGACGCGACAAATAGCACGAGCGCCAAACGGTGCTCATGAAGGTGTTTTAGATTAATGCCAATGTGTTTGTTTAATCGTGCAATGTTGTTAGAACTTGGGGCATAGAGATGATAGGAGGGAGTTTGAACGGTTGAAGAGTTTGAGGAAGGATAGCAAGAAGAGGAGGCGTTTTTTTTTTTTTACCTGCAGTCTGGTGTAGGTATGCGTGTTGAACTTCTTTCGCACCGTACGTTGCCAACCGTGCTAATCAGAGGTGGTGGTTGAACACCCCATGAATTAGACGAATCGGTCAGCTTGATAGCCCCGAGTCCTCATAGCACGAGTGGAGAAATCAGTGGGTTAAGTTCATGGGAACAATGCTCATGGGAGTCACGACAGAACGGTGATAATGAGCTGACTGACCGCCGATGAGCAGGTGACTGGAGTGACTGTGCATTCATTAGGCTCCCACTTCCAGCAGTCATAGTTGATGCCACTGTGTGAGCTGTTCAGAGTAGTGTATCGATTTATGCCCAATGGTACATTGATGAGTAATATCTGAAGCAGTCATGCACTCCACTCTTCCCCACCTCTGCCAATCTACAATGATCAGTGTAGTGATGAGTTAACTATCTCGCCTGGTTTACAGGAGGTCGTGGGTTTGATCCCGACCCTGACGCCTGTACATTTTGAGTTTGCGTGTCTCTCTCTCCCCATGGCTGCGTGGATTTTTCTCCGGACCCTCCGGTTTATCCCTCCACATTTAGAAACACTTGTTTAGAGTATTTGGCTGCGATACATTTCCACATGATAAGCCATTTATGGCCAGGTCGCTTCTGTAAAAGAGCTATACAGCTCAGGAGGCCTTACCTGCTAAAATAAAACAAAATAGAGTTTTTTGCGAAGTATGGTTAAACAACCCCCATTATAGCTGCAGCCTAGAGAGCCCTTCATCCAGCAGTGGATTGATAAAGGCCTGAAATATTTTGTTTATAATCAATCTGCTCTATAATAGGCATTGGGCATCGAACCATTTTATCCTCTCAACGATTTGGTGGCAAGGTTTGATTAAATAAAGTCTCATTATTTTTGGCTCTGTTTACCATCTCCTATTCAGTGTCTTGTAATATATACGGAATTGGTTTTGTTTATACCCCAATCCATTTTACTGATTAAAATCGACGCTTACATGGTACGTGCATTGAACCATATGGGATGTGTGGAAATTGTATGCCGATTCCATGCAGTATTACATTCAGACGAATGGAGTGTACAAATAAGTAGGACAAAACACACCAAGAAATAATACACGACAAAATGGTATAAAACAAGACAAGACTATTTAGAAAATGTTTATCGAAGCCGATGCTAATTTGTGGCAATTCATCAATCTCCACGTGCGTGTGAATTGTCACATGCCTACACTAAACCCAGCCACCTACTGAAATACTTTGCTTACCATGAGCAGCCTGTGTAAGCATTTTTTTTGTGGGGGAGTCTTGGCACATTGGCTAACATCCTGTGGTTTTAATTTTGTTTCCGGCCAAGTATAACTTCAGCGGCAAGTGGTTGATAAAATAGTTTAGGACCTCCTCTAGGTTGACTCGGGCATGAATTAATAACTGGTGCGGGTATGTAAGCTTGAGTACGATTGCGATGAGGGTGGCTGGGCATCGGTTGCTGACCAATCGCCACTCCCTCATGCGCTGTGCCAGCCTTAATAGATGCTCACTGAGAGCACCTACACAAATAGCTATATGAGAAATCTGTCACTTTCTGGATATGCGCCAGTGGCTTGAAGAGATGCGGAATTATACGGTGCAGACAAAGAACAACCATAAACGCGGGATTACTTATTTAATTCAACATCCATATTTCACAATACATGAGTTTACAAACTGGTTTGAGCCAAGGAATGTACAACCGCACAGTGGCCAAGTAATGAGTTGAAGAAATTCGTAGCAACACTCGGTGAATGTGGAGCAATTTGCATTTTTGTGCGCAGCAGTATTTTTTCGCACATCTCTTTGCAAGAGTGAATACCTTCCCTCAAAGAGGGGAAAGGTCTGTTTCACTCTCTTCCTCAAAAATTGTCATGTTGGTGTCCAACACCAACTCTCTCGCTTTGTCTCCAAAGTGTGTGCATTTCAGCATTACAGATTAGTGGACGAGCACATAACTCTCAGGGTTCATTGAGCTCCTCTTGTGTACTTTTGGGTGAGTTAAGTTAAACAAGGATATGTGCTAAACGGTGCTCTGCACACAGTGCACAGAGGTTACTGGGAGAGTCTTTAGGTGACTGCACGAAAACCAGCCCAGTGAATTTGAAATGTATCCCCCTTTTTTTTTAACTGAAACACGCTGCAGGTTTTATGCTTCTCAGTTTCCTTCAATACATTGCGGAGTTGTTGACATGAGCATGTTTGCCGTCTGTATTTTTGTTATGCTTTCATTGGATACAATTCTACTTTTCTCTTTGGTTCTATCTGTAAAGTCACGTAGAAAGGAAAATTAATAAATAATAGCGTACGACGTTTCGATTGCAACACAAGCAATCATCATCAGGTACAAATGAAAAAGAAAACTAACCTAGTAAACTTGGAAATAGTGCCTATGTGTGTGTCGCTCTCTGTGTGTCTCTGTGTTATCTCTCTCTGCTTGTGTGTCTGTCTGTGTGTCTCCGTGTCTGTGTTTTGTCTCTCTCTCAAATTTAGCAATCTTTGGAAGAATGTAATCTACCAGGTAGGGTGTTGACTGTTATGTTAGACGACTCTGTGTTGTATTGCATTGTATTTCTAAGTTTACTAGCTCTGTTTTCTCTTTCATTTGTACCTGATGATGATTGCTTGTGTTGCAATCGAAACGTCGCATGCTATAATTTAATTTAATTTTTCTTTCTACGTGACTTTACCGAACGAACCAAAGAGTAATTCCTGCAGTCACAAAAGCTTCAAATCAAATTCTACTTTAGGCCAACAAACTAACTAGCCTGACAATGTTCTTCCAAAGGAATTGTTATTTTGATATATACTATGTTGAACTTCTTTCACACCGTACGTAGCCAACCGTGCTAATTGGAGATGCAATGAAACTACGTGTGCCCATAACTCGTATGCCCACGAATCCCATATTGTCTTGTAAAATCTCATGTAGATTCTTCCTGTTACATGCAGATTGTCACAGATAAGAGGAGGATTATGATCTTCCGACTGTTACTTTTGTTGCTGATAACTGCCGCTACCACTACTGCTTCTCCCGCTACCACTGCTGCTTAAAATGATGATGTGGTTTATTATCCTGCTGTTGATAATGATGATATATTATATCTAGGATAGTTTTATCTGTGTATCAAGACCATTCCAGGTGGGTCCTTTTTGGAATGTTTTGTCAGTGGCATTCGTGAGCGTTTAGTTTCATTGTCGATTACATTAGAAAGTTTGTAGGGTGCCATGCGGTTGAGATGGATGTTTTAATGATTATATTGCATGTAGGAGGAAATCCATGTATATGACGAAATACCACCCCAAGGTCCACACAGATGGGTTCACGTTACCTCTTGTCTGGGCACCACGGTGGCGCGATGTTAACTACCCCGCCAGGTATACAGGGAGTTGTGGGTTCGATCCCGACCCTAAAACGTGTATATTTGGAGTTTGCATGTTCTCCCCGTGGTCGAATGGATTTTTCTGCGGCTTCTCCGATTTTTCCGTCCACATTTACAATCAACGTGCGTTTAGAATATTTGGCTGCTATTCATTTCCACATGATAAGCCGCTTCGTTGAGCTATCATTTGTGGCCAGGTCGCTTCTGAAAAAAGAGCTGTGCAGCTCAGTGGGCCTTACCTGGTAAAAAAAAAAATGTTTAACACTTCAGTTTTATCGTCCTCAACCTGGCCTCTGGGTTTGGCGGCGTCGGTAAAACCCGCGGCCATCCACCAGCCCTTGGTCACTCCGTGGCGCCGGCTCACGCGTTGCATCAGACCGGTGACGAAATGGCTTCTAACGAAGAGAGCACTCTCGAGAGGGTGACCACCACGGAGGTGGTGGAGCGATGGGGTGAGGTCGGTTCACGTGCAGGAGCGAGGGCACGTTACGTCATCGCAGGACCTTGAGGGATGGCAATGACGGTGTCAGTCTTGGGGGCGTCGTTTGATCCATGATTCCTCACGCTGATCAGTGCGGGTCGAACGGTTTCAGATGCCCACCCGCCACTGCTGTTAGCCGTGGCCAGGAAATCGAACTCGGGTCGCCGGCTTCGCAGCACCGTGCTGCCATCAGCCGCACCTGGGTATTTATATCTACATTTAATTTCAGCGTGCTGTACATAAATTACAGACTGCACTTAAACACTACATTGAGACTATTTAACAGATAGAAAATAAGGTCTGGTACTACGAATCAGCTGACCATGAAACAGCAGTTTCCACGCTGTTTATTAGGGGTAACTTTTTATTTAAAGCTTTCGTGACTGCAGGGATTCATATTCTTGGTTCTTTCAGTAAAGTCACGTAGAAGGGAAACAATAATATTGTTTTATTTTATTATTTTATTGTTTCCCTTCTACGCGACTTTACCGAAAGAACCAGGAATAGGAGTAACTTGTTAATATTGGACATGAGCAAGGAAGGAGAAAATGAGACCATATGAGCAGATTGTGAAGGAATGTAAACAATGTATGAGTAAACACTGGCGTCCTGCACAGTTTGATCAATGCCTGTCCCGCGAACGTGGGAGGTGATCAATACAGCCGACGGTTCTTGCAGTGCCCGCTACACAAGAAACACGTTTTGCAAAGTCATGCCGTTTATTTGTATTTGCCATTGAGTCAGCAGGGCAATGAACCCAGTAAATTAATTATACCGTTTTCCCCAGGTTATAATACGCACATTTTATAGTGCCGTAGATGTGTGTTTGTGTCCGTTCGATCCCTGCTTCACGGCGAACGCCAGTGACGATTATCTGAACCAGTCCTGGGCCTCCCCTAGATCGACTCGGCCTCAAACGAGTACCTGGTGCGATGTGTAAAAACATTGCCACTGTGGAGACAAAGGCGGCCGGGCGCCGTGCTGGCCACCCACCCCGTCGTGTGCCGTGCCGGCCTTCATAGGTGCTGCTCGCTATCAGCACTTTCTCCTACAGTCTGCTCAAATATGTAACCATATTTAATTTATTGCCACTAGATGGCCACAGGTTTTGGGGAGGTCTTCCTTTTAGGAGCGTCCTATAATCCCGAGAATACGGTAACAATATCGATATTAATATAGTTTGTCGTTCGGTTATACGTTGCTGTATGAAGGCCTCCTTCCCAACCGCCATGTTGATTCTCATGGAGTAGTTTTGATGACCTCGCTGGTCACTGCGGGCCGGTGAAGTAAAAACAACAATGACAGCGAGTAAGTTTCTGTGGGTCTTACCGTATATGTGTGTATATCTGTACGTTGAACTTCTTTCGTGCACCGTACGTAGCCAACCGTGCCAATCGGAGGTGCAGTTGGGGGGGGTAAATTGGAGGTGTGGGGATGTGCTCATTTTTTCAGCCATTAGAATGTGTGAAGGGTCCCTTCACTTTGTTTCCACCTTTTCACCCTCTTCTGCTGTGCGTTTTGCGTCGTTCGCAGTAGTTATGAGCGGAGGACATTTATTGAAGTGTTGAATGTGGGAAGTGCTTCGTTCGGAAAGAGTTTACGGTGCCCGAGATTGGGCATGCGTTTAAATTACAGGCAGTTTGTGTGTTTCGAAATGCAGGTAGTAGATTATTACTTTAAATCTAACTACCGTATGGGCTAATACTATCATGTGAAAAACAATGCAGTTTTTTTTTTAAACGACGCTGTAATTATTTCATTTTGAGCACTTCGTTCAAACAGGCGCCGTTAAACACCGAGTTATTTGTTAGAGACAAAGGACATGAATTATATGTTTCAAGGATGTAATATATTCAGGGCAATTAAAAAATCCAGCAGAGGCTGTTGCTAATGATAGCTTACATCTTGCTACCTGGCATAGATGTGAGGTGTGTGTATTGTTCCTTGGTTTACGCACGAGTCCTATCGAGTAAAGAGAACAGTCCTCCTGTGTATGTTAACACAATTAGAAACGAATTGAGTTTTGCAGAATAGGATTGCGTGTTTTTTTTCTAAATGGTCGCAGGGCACACCGCGTAAGATCAAACATTTAGATACGCTGCGTGGTAAATGGTGACCAAACTGTTTAAAATGACCTGGTTTCAGTTCAACAGGATCGAACCAGTGTTAAGCACAATCTCAGTAATTGACCACAATACAAGTAAAACATGGCCCGCAAAAAGTAATTTCGTTAACGATTTTTTTTTTTCAACCAACAACTGCATATGCAGTTTAACACGTAGGCTTCCGTGACCAATATCATCCGTAATACAAGTCTGGCTGTCGCGAAACGTTGTTGTAATCGGATTGTAAATGTTGTGGATTTGCTCCAACACACCGGTGTGCTGTACTAGTAATGAAGTGGCACGTTCTGTTTACGTGACAGCCCTTACTAATCGGCTGTGTCGGGTGGTGGCGGGTTTAACGACACATTTATATGTACTCGATTTAACCCCCAAAAAATACCTATATCGTGAACTGCATATACACTGTCAATCATTATGTTACGAGCCTTGAAATTGAACAGCACGTGTTTAAACAAATTAAGGGCTAACCTCGCAGGAGATCATTGTTTTTGTGGTTGTCGTTGCTTTTTCTAGACCATGCAGCGTCATTTTGGTCGAATGTTAAATTTGGACTTGTTTTTTTCAGATAACAAAGTTTTATCTTTCTCAAATGGGGATCTTGGCACTGAGACGACGTGGCGCATTCCATTGCCAATTGCGGTATTGTGCTATAACTGCAAGCCCAGTACTTAATACTGCATACCAATGGTTGAATATTTATATGTGTACCTATTTACTTATTTAATAGCAAGGATTGGATTTCCCTGCTCCAGGTGGCCAAACTTCTACAGTATTGCGCGTTCAATGCCCTGTTTCCTGCAGTAGTGGCTGACGAAACGCGAATGCTACGCCCTTTTGGTGATGCAACTTCAGTCTGCAATAAGGCTTGAATCTCTCCCCCCCACCGCCCCCTACCAGTTACTAGGATCATAGATGTTTGCCGTTCCGTAGTCGCTTGTGATTCATTCTTGCCATTTCAACACCGTCTGGAGATTATTAACAGTCTGTTAGGCAGCATAGGTGGGGACCTATTGCTGGCCAGTGCCCGTGACCAAATCGTTTCATAAAGCCAGCCGATCTCGTCAGATGCTGCTCGGATGGTTGACCACCAATTCATGACAGGTTGCTATAGGTTGCCGGGGCTACGTGGTGGGCAACAGAGGGCAGCGCAACACGATGCAATTTGTCAACGGTACCGATCTCGTGCGCTGCCGCGTCGACGCTTCGGCGCCTCCACCAACCAACCCGCCGCTGCTCAACGTGGCGAAGTACAATAATTAAAAAAAGTACCCACACGCCACGGGGAGGCCCCTCATCCAGCAGTGGATTTACAAAGGGCTGTGTTCATGCGCATACACTTTTATTCTCAGTCGGTCACAACTCTCGTTGAGTTTTCTCACTCTGCGCTGTCACATGAATGCATGAAGTGGCATGATAAGCAGTGATGCTGCCTAGAAATGTGCGTACATGCTAAATTCCAGCAGATGAAATTAAATCCCTTCCGGATTGACATAAAAATGCCACCATCAAAGCGGAGTGCTTTTTTTGTGTTGGCAGCGTTTTCCGCGTACAACGTTAGCCACGAATACGTAGAACTGCGATGAGCTTCAAAGCAGGACAAAGTACAGCACTTGATGTGACACTTTATTGATAGCCGTTTGTGGTGTCACGTCATACCGACTCCACAGAAAAACAATGATATGTTTTTCTAATTCCATAACTAAAATAGTTAAACATTTTTAAAGTGTGCCAGCTTAATAATTTACAGTAAAACCTTGGATTGCGAGCATAATTTGTTCCGGAAACGTGTTTGTAATCCCAAGCACTCGTATATCAAAGCGAATTTCCCCATAAGAAATAATGGAAACTCAGATGATTCGTTCCACAACCCAAAAATATTCATATAAAAATAATTCATACAAGATCACCCTTTTATATTTTTATTATTTAAAATGTATATAAAGTAATCAAATTAATTATATAAATGTAATCGTGGCTGGTGTGAGGGAGACGAGAGAGAGGAGAGGAGGAGGGTTATTGTGTAGGACGACTTTCACTGTCACTAATGGAATCGCTGCCATCTGTTGGCTCACTGGAATCTTCTTGTGCGACTTTAACAAGGAACCTATCCCAATGACACTTGCTTTTGCCTCCTTTTGAGGATTTCTTGGGGGCCATTGTTGCAGTACAGTTACTAAAGAACAGTCACTACACTCGGACACAAAATAAAAAAAAAATGCTTTATGCACACACACGTGGTCACAACACTATACTGTAGTAAACAGTATACACGTGGTCACAACACTATAGTAAACATTATACGCTCGCACGGATGTTGATGATACGAGTGAGGCACGCCGACTGAGACCGAGCATGGGAGACGATTACCCACAATCCCGCAGCGAGAGAGAGAAGAACCATCGGCTCAGTTGTGATCACGTGACGCTCGGCAGACAAAACGTATACTTACTACTAGTAGTGCCGGACCTCGCTCGTTTATCAAGTTAAAATGTATTTTAAAAAAATTGCCCGTCTTACAAAACACTCGCAGACCAAGTTACTCGCAAGCTAAGGTTTTACTGTATTCATTTTTTTACTGCAGTTCGTTTCACAATTGCAAATCTGTGTTTTCAAACGATTTACGAAGAGCGGTTAGTCATCTTCAAACACAATAAACACGGTAATTGAAAAAAATAACCATTTTGTTTATCACTGAAATGTGAATAGGAGTGGCGGTTTAGTGTTTAGAGCACTCCATGAAACTGGCGACTTGAGTTAAATTCCTGGCCATGGCTAACATCGGTGGTTGGATGATAATTTGAATTAGTTCTGGGCCTTCCCCCTTGGCCACTCCACACTGACCAGCTTGGTGAAGTATGGTCAAGCATTGTCCACAAACGATGCAGCGTGGAGAAGACTTCATCCAAGGGGCTGTAAGTGAATACTGTAATAAATGTAAACCGTGGTCATTTTTTTATTAACAACATTAATAGTTTCAACTTTAAACACGCGTAGTATTTGCTCATGCTCGAAGAGAAAGAATGACTCTTGAGGCATGTGGAACCACAGGCAAGCGGGAAAGGCAGCCAAGCGGTGAGCCAGTGCACAATTCCCCCCCCCCCCTTCCTCCCCCAAGCTCTGCGATCCTCTATATGAAGGTGTTATCGGCCATTCAATCAGTGTTTACATGTGTGAGGAAACCAAAGCTGCCGGAGAAAATCCATCCTTGACGGATGACACAGGTGGACTTGACCTGTAAGGTCATTCAGGGGCTTCGAGCCCTTGAGCCAAGGGGGGTGCGGTTGGGGGGTCCATTGATGCAATCAGGGATGGGCGGGTGGTCCATTTGTACCATTTGGGATGGCAAATGCTTCCGGTATCCACCATGGGCAGAACGTTTAGCGTATGTACTACTAGCGGGAGGTACTTGGCGTCGTCCGGGCGAAAAAGACACACACACAGACATCGACCCACATACTATGTTTCATTTACACACACTTAATTTGTAACTTTTGATATTCACGTGACATTTTTCCCCAAAGTGATTTTCTCTGTCTTTAGCAACCGTTTTTTTTCTCAAACAGTTACCACTGTGACCTTGCTATCATACATACATATTTGTGACAGAGCGATAAAACGCTTTCAGATAATAATTGTTTGCATTTTTGACACCCTGGGTGGTACGATTTGGCATTTTTTTGGGTCGGTGGCTCTCGAGGGTTCTTTCTGTCGTAGGTCACGTGGTAAAAGCAGAGCAAAGGAGAAAGCTGATACCTCTTATCATCTTGCACTATTTCAGGCGTAACACACATGTCATGGAGTGTGTGCATATCATTTATTATTAAAAGTGAGGCACTTTGGAAAATTGGCTGTTGATTATAATTGGTGAGGGCTATCTATTACAGTTGGCACATCACAGCACTGCTACAGTAATCATTTTGGAGTGTGGCTTGCGAAGCTGCCAGCAGGTGGCCTCTTTGAGCTTCGCTGCCTTTTGCTTGAGTGCGCCTGCTTCGCCCACTTAATGTGTGGATTGGTGACTGCTCTACGGAATAGAACGATGGGATTCTAAACAAGCACAGCCGCACCACGAGTTTTACTTTCGAGGCCTAATGTTGCGTTCGTCTTAAAAATCGGATCGTCTATTTTTTTTTATTCACATCTAATACAAGCCGCCCCTGTCTGCTGCACACCTGATGGTTCTGGGCAGCACACCGCTATAAGTATTCTCTGAAGCAAAACCATGTGTTCATTTATCGTACCTGAGCATAACTTCCAAACATGTACCATTATTATTTTCCTTTCCTCCCAGAGAACAGGAGAATATTAATTTTGTTGTAGTATCCACAACGTATATAACTCGATGGCCCTGTCTATTTTTTTTTTCAAACTGACGACCTGCGTGAATATCTACGAAACAGAAACTGAAAAAAAATATATAAATACGTTTTAGAATTGATGTATCATCCTCTGAAAGCAAGACATTATTCATCCTTTCATTTGATATACAATCCAATCCAAATACAATTGGCATTTATAATGAAATAAAATAAATCCATAATGTGCAGCCTTTCATAACCGGCTTGCTGGATTCAAGTGTCTTCACGAGCATGTCCGTCACAGGGGGTTGTTTGACCATATTTCACCACGCTGATCAGTGCTGGGTGGTCAGTGAGCTGACCCACAACTGCTCCTGATATCCCTCCACTGGTATCAACCATCGCCTGGGGCACCAGGATAATAGCCCAGTGCGCGTACCACAGAAACACGAACAAAAATTAAGAAATACGTTTTAAACATCTGGATTAATGTGTCATCCTTTGAATACAAGACATCTTCATCCATTCATTTGATATAAAAATACAATCACAGTTGGCCACACCAATTTGGATGCACATACAGGTAGTCCTCTACTTACGATGGAGATGCCTTACGACGACCCCATCGTAAGTCAAAAATATCGTAAGTTGAAGATGGCCTAGCCTACCCAGGAGTCTTAAAGAATGGTGATAATTTAGCAAAACAGAGCAATTTACAGTACCGTACTGTATAAACTGTATACTGTATGTATTTATTAATTACAAAACTGTATTTCACAGTAAAATGTAAAGTAAAAAACAAGGTGAATTCTTAGCCTACCTATATGAACTGCAATTTAATATAACTTTTTTCAGGAAACAATCCTATCTGCTATAAAAACTTTTAACATGCATTGAACGTATGTATCGTATCGTGGTAGCCCTAAAATGAAATCGCTAAAGCTACGTATCATACATACATTGAACGTATCATAACGTATCATATTGTACTCGCCAAGATTCGTACGCTGCTGCGTTTGCCTGCCGCGCGAAATTTAAAATAGTTTTTTCAATTTTGTCGTATCGCTATCGCCATCGTAATCTCGAAAAATCGTAAGTCGGACCATCGTAACTATCTGTGTAACGTCGAAAGAGAATTGTGTACAAAGTATACATTACGCTACTGTCTTATTTGATCACTTAGATCAGTGTTCTTAACTAATTGTCAGAGGGGGGTGGAGGTCCACTTCTGCCAATGAGACATCAGTGTGAGGGCCGCCACACATTTGAAACCATTGGGTTTTACAGCAGCACGATGATGATGATGGGGGGGGGGGTGTTTTCATATTTGTGTATTGTCGGGGGCTGCACTAAAGACCGCCAATGCCCTGCGGGCCTTGCAATGAATAGTTACTTAGATGTAACTATTTCATAGTTGGGCCTAAACATGATTTATAGTAAAAATAAACTATAAAAATTTCAAATAAACTACTGTATTATAAAATCCATGAGCTTTCCAAGTATAATTAAATATTTAAAGTATGCATTCGCTGAAATGATGCATTTATTCATTTGCCAATGAAGAGTGTTCGTGGTGTTGTGTGTATGTTGTAATCGCGTGTATAATTTTCAATATTCTTCCATTGCGGCTTCATGGCGAGGAAAGTGTACTTTTGAGATGACGTCCTCACTTGCGTTTTTATACCATTACAACTCTTTGTTTTTTAGATCTGCCACTTTTGGAGTCAAATTCAAAGGTCTACAATGGTTGGAATCCTTTTTTAAACCACAATTTCACGAGGTTGTGTTCCTGCATATTTTGAGATTGGACATATACGTGTCATTGGATGTTCGACGATTACCACAGCATATGTATGTGGGTATGTATTATGCCTTAATAAAGTCCTGATGCACCGGTTCTACGAATTGCACTACTTTGGATGGGAAAAACGGAACGGTAACAAGGTGGCACACGAGAGGCTCGTTGATGATTGATTTTGAGAGATGTCTTCAGTGCTTCACTGTCATTTTAAAATCCAATTTAACCCCCCCCCCTCCCCCTCTGTAGAGTCTGTTCGATTATGTTTGTACATACTGTTATATCTTATGGGGAGAAAAAAAATCCGATCTGCCTTGTACTGTGAGGATATTGAAGGATACTTATTTCTGTTTGAGGTGTGTTCCCCAAGCCAGGTTTGTGGTTAGGTTGGGGAGGGGGGGGTTTGAGTGACATCGGTTGAGAGTAATTGTTGAGGTTGCCGACGATTACAGGGGAAAGGCGAATAGAGCGTTTGGGTTGAAGTGGAGCTGTGTGGGTGTCCTGGGTTGCAGGTTACGTTTGAAGGCTCACGAATCCAGCACCCACAGCTGCAAGCAAGGATATATTGCCTGGGTGCACGAGAAATGGCTGTCTGCACGTGTCAGAATCACAATGGGAATCTTTATTTAGACTGGAAGAAATCCGATGTGCGATGAAGCTCCTTTTCACAGGTGTCCGGTTAGTGGTGGGTCAGAAAGTTACGGCAGCAAACAGCACCAAAAACGCAATAGGAGCGCAAAGTATTGGAAAGCTAAGCAAGTCGCTAAATAAATAATTAAGTATGAAGGTACAAATAGTTTAAGTACGTCAATTCACGCCGAGCCTGTGTGTGACTAAGAGAGAGGTTAACTGGCCAAGCTCGCGGGTCAGTGTGGATCAGCTCCTCAGCTGACGTGCAAAAATGCAAGTTTACTAAAACAGCCCTGAAATCAATTGAATATCTATGGGGGGGCACCCTTTGGCCAGTATCAAAATATTGAATGACCGTGAAAGGCTTTACTCTACCCGTCATAAGTGCAGGTTTATAATAAAATGACAAATAGACACCTTTTACAAGGTGTGAAACATCATTTTTTACCACAAGTATGTATCGTTAAAGCAGACATGGGCAAAAATACTTGTTTCACTATGCAGATTATACACGACTCCAGTGGGATGTTGTTTTTACAGCGGTGAACCATGGATCTCTTCACGTGAAGTGCAGTGTGACACGCGTTTATATTATTTTTCATTATTTCGCTGCTATAAATTTCCACGCGTTGAGCTACTTCGTTGGGCTGTCATTTGTGGACAGGTCGCATCTGAAAAATAAGCTAATAGTTCAGTGGGCTTTACCGGGTAAGATAAACATTTTTAGTTTTATTTGTGTATAGTTTTAAGTGAGTTATTAAAATGCATATACTTTACACACGTATCGTGTGTTTGTATTGTCTGTTGTTGTAACGTTGTTACCCGCTTTTACTGGACATCTGTGAAAAAGAGCCTTAGAGCTCATCGGATTCCTCCAGTATAATAAATATTCTTATTCTGACATCCGATGTTTGGCCTGTTTAAATCTCAAAATTGACCGTCAACATCATGTTGCATATCTTTAATGTTATGAACATCTTCGTTTATAACATTGAATGTTTTAAATACTTTATTGCTTTAAACATGTTAATGTTTTTCCTTTCAGTTTTACAGCACAGTAGACGGATGTTTTATCGTAATAAATTATTTTATCAAATTACTTAGCAATATACAGTGACTGAATGTCGCTGTGGCTCATATTGTAAAGTGTTTCAAGCGATGGCTACACACTGCTGTCTTCAACATAGGCGCAGCAATGATACGGTGAGATGTTGTCAAATGAAAACGGGCCGTCTGGTGTCATCATATTCCTGTAAACCTGGCTGCCCATTGTTTGGGCACGGTGGTGTGGTTGTGGGTTGCTAAGGTCCAAAGCGCATTAATACGCCTTTCTTCTTCTGCGAGCTTCTTATTTATTTAACCGTAGAGAATTTTATCCAGAATTGCAGATCTCCCCGGTGGCGTGATGGTTGAGGATCAGAGATGGGCACGGTTTGCTGTCTTTTCTTGGATTTTGTGTTTGCACATAGTCACGGTCACTTTAAGATGTTTTCGTGTTCGTGTTTTTTGTTTGTTCGCGGTTGCACCCAATCCAAGAGCCGAATGGCTCACAGGGCTATACCAAAATAAATGAAACTGAAAATGGGGGTGGGGGGGGGGGTGGGAAATGCCATCGTGAGAAAACAAATCAGATGTACGGTCCGTCGGAGGAGAGACAAGTAAATATGCAACGGTGTTGTGAAATATTCAAGAGGCATACTGGCAACGTGGGTGGGTTAACTGCAGTGTTTAGAACGGTGCACCATGCTAACTGTAATGTGTCGTGTGTGTTTGTGTGTGATGCACCATTAAGTCGGCCGACAACGTTATTTAAGGAACCGTCTATTTTCTAGTCGGGTGATATTGATTATATTATCGGGCCCCTCTGAGCATCTGCCAATGCAATTTATACTTAGATTGACTCTGTCATGTCACTTACAGATTCCAGTGACATTGCCTCTAAATATCTCAAGAATAAGCACTAGTTTAATTCCATTAAGTCTGAGTGGTTTATTTTTACTGAGTCGTACACTTTCTATCACGTGGATTTTCACCAGCAGCGTCAGAATTGGATTCGACAGCCACCCTGATGCTTGGTACTGCTCAGCCCAAAGTTAAATCACATGAGCGGTGTAATAATTTAAGAGTAAATCGTTGGAAACCCAGGGTGTGTGATGCTTTGGCAGTTCATAAAGGACACCATTTGTGTGACGCTTTTCTGCACTGCATCAACAAAACCTTATTGCAAGGAAGTGTTTTAGAAGTAATCAAAGAATGTGCAACTGGACGCCCATTAAATTGAGCCTAGCAGCTAACTGGGCCCTGCCTGCTTAAATAAATACATAGAATAAAACATTCTAGATTTGAAGCTTTCGCGACTGCAAGGATTCATACTAAACGAAGTTTTTGTTTTATTTTATCTACGTGACTTTACCGAAAAAAAAACAAAGAATAAAACATGTTTACACTTTAGAAACTGTGGAGTATAGCATTCCCACTAAAGCAATGTTTGTAATTATTAGTGGGCAATAAAATACGACTCATTACCCATGCATCAAAAACTCCAAATTGTTCCAAGATCCCCATAATGAATCAATAAATCTCTTAAAATGAAACCATTCAGAAAGTACTCTTTTGGCTAGCTTGCGATATTTATTCTGCCGTTCTTAATCACAACTCAGTTCAGGAAGGCATCAGCCTTACCCTTGATTTGCAAACTCTTTGGGTAGCCGTTGTGGTTTGGGTTGGAGTTGACATGGACAGTACCTGTACCGGTATGTTGGACAGCGTAAATATGTTTGCTTTACAAACTTCCATACTTTGTTACGTAGGGTGGTGACACGGCCGAGCCGGTAGTGCATTCGCCGCTCGTTATATAAACCCGGCGGCCGCACTGATTATATAATTATTACTGTGGTGTGTGATAACCGTGATTTTACGCACCATCTGCTTAGCAGTGGACGTAAAAGATTCCCAAAATAATTAGTAAAAAAAGACCATTGTGTGCCAGCGTCAAGGTCCGAATTAGCCAAATTCGTAAATTACATCGCGAATTTCTCAATTGGGATCATACATCGCAAACATCATCCCCTCTTGTCAGACTAATGTCCCAGCTAAACGCTTGCAAAGGAGACTATCCTGGTCTCTTGAGGTCTCACCTGGTTTAAAAAAATATACGTGAACTACATAAGGGGATGTTAATTGTGTCGTGTGTGGTGGAAGATTGGCTGGCATGGATCATGTGGCACAAGTGCTGGAGCTGATCTTCTCTGCTATAAATTTCCATGCGATAAACCACTTCGTTGAGCTATCATTTGTGGCCAGGTTGCTTTTGAAAAAGGGCTACAGTAAATAGCTCAGTGGGCCTTACCTGGTCAAAGAAAAAAATGTATATATTTTGTGATTTGCTTACCTTTCCTTTGCACGCTTATGTTTATGCATTTGTCGTTGTAACGTTCTGACCTGCCTCTACTTGGACTTCTGTGAAAAATAACTTGAACATCTGAAAAAGAGCATTACAGCTTGTAAGATTCCTCCAGATTAAATACATTTTCTGATTCTTCTTATCTTTAACCACTTGGATCATGTTGCACTGGGTCATTAACCCTGATGTGGGCAGTCAGAACCGGAAGAAAAACTAAAATAAAATAACTTTGTCGGTTCCGAGGCTCCCACAAGGGCACGTGGGAGGGGGCGCGTGGCACAGATTGGCGCCAGCTATCACAGAGTGCGGTCGTGTCGCTACGGTTCTCTGCGGTGAGTACAATGTCTTTAAAAACAACGGCGCTACGCCTCTCTAAATAAAATTAACGCCGAACCGTTTGCGCGTTCCGAGATTCAGCGGTGAACGGGAACACCCACCCTGCAACTTGCAGCCGTCTCGGACCGGGAAAGGGCTGACCGCAACGCTGGGCCAACTCGGCTATTACCATTGCTCAGTGGGAATTCACAAAAGAGTGACCCTTTGTAATTGTTGATTTGCTGTTAGATACAACGTTGACGTAGTGTTCATAAACGTGCTAAAAAGAAAGTATGTTTAAAAATGCCAGGTTCTCCTGATCATAAAATGTACTTTCCCCCACCCTCTCCCCTATTTTAAGGTAAACTTTGGGAGTGTCTTATAATCTGCTAGGTTTGTGTGTGTGTGCGGTGGTGTGGCGGTTAGCGCGCTGCGCTATGAACCCGGCGACCCTGGTTGAACTCCCTCTCATGCTTAACACCAGTGACGATAATCTGAACCTGTCCTGGGCCTCCCCTAAGTCGACTCAGCCTCAAATGAAGTACCTGGTGCTGTGTGTAATCATCACCGCGAGGCAGGCACCTTATGAAGGCTGCTGTGCCAGCCTTCATAGGTGCTCTCTAACAGCACTTACTCCAAACAGTCTGTTAAAGCTACACTGTGGATCTTTGTCTTTGTGCGGATTCGTGCCACCATATTTTGTATGGATTTTTTGACACCGGGCACAAGTTTGTTGGTTAGCCTTATTATCCAGAGAATACAGGAACTGAAATTGACTTGTTTTAAAATGTCTTTTGAAATGGAAAGCTATCAGCTGGAGCTGAGTCCAGTGCAAATTGAAGATTCCCTCCTAAAAATACATACCAATAAAAACCACATTAGTCTTGGCACATTATTCAATTCTTTTTACATTCCACACGGTTTATTTCTGCCATTCGTTCTGAGCATCATTGAAAGTTAAGTTTCGTAAAGTATGTGCGGTCCTGCACGATTCAATACTCAATATGTACCCATTTGAATGCAAGTCTTCTACCTGTCTGCACCAATCTTCATACAGTATGCTTAGCGCATCCTTTGACACACTTCTCTGTAAGATATAGAGCCATCCCTTTCACGACATATTCAATCACCTGTTGGGACGAAAGTAAAGAGAGGGTCATTAGAAATCCGCGGGGTATCAATACAGGGACACCTCTACTTACGAATATTCGACTTATGAACTTTCAGAGATACGAACAAACCCGTCCATATGTCCAGTTGCCTGTTCAGACCGAGAAGTCGTAAAGTCAACCGCAGCACAACAGATGGCGGTGGTGGCATCTACATCAGCAGAACGTGAAGAACCAGTGGCATCTAGAGGAGATGATACAACTTTTAAGGTCATTCCCCATGTTTAGTGTACGTGTCATACAACACGTTTGGTATAGGCAGGAGTAAAGGTTGAGATCCACAGTGTAGCTTTAACAGACTGTTGGAGTAAGTGCTGTTAGAGAGCACCTATGAAGGCTGGCACGACAGCCTTCATAGGTGCCTCCCTCGCGGTGATGATTACACACAGCACCAGGTACTCATTTGAGGCTGAGTCGACTTAGGGGAGGCCCAGGACAGGTTCAGATTATCGTCACTTACGACCAAATCGACTTTCGAACAGACCCCGGGAACCTAACTCGTTCGTCAGCAGGCCGGGTTGTTCACCAGAGGGGGATCTAGGGCAAATGTCACAGAAGGGGCACACCAAGAACCCGCTGGTAGGTTCTAGAAAGGGGGCGTTGCCGGGGGCGTGGCCTAGGGGTCAGACATTTGTGACGATGTGTGACGAGGGGGGGGGGGTTTGAGAAATGTGACATCACATCAAAATGCGCAACTTTAAATAAATATAGACAACACCTTCTACTTAATTAAATCGACTTTTCGATAAATGTTTTCTCCTACAACATCAGAGTGCAGCGCCACATTAAATACGCACTACTACAATGACAATAGTTTAAAGCGATTTGAAGCATGTTTTATATATATTTTTTTTGGGAGGGGGGGGGGCAGAGCTTTATGACGTCATATTTGAGGGGGGGGGGGTCTGACTTTTTGTGACGCCGTGCGACGATGGGGTGGGGGGGGCGGGTCAAAAATCGTCCAAAATCGCGTGACGTCATTTATGTACGTCCCCAGAGCAACACCACTGCTTTGTAAGCCACGGGCGCTGAAACACAGCAGTGCACAACAAAAGCGCAACAAGGCACACGGTGTAAATTTATAGGCTTGTGAACCGTCGCGGAAAAATGTTCGAGACTCAAATTTCCACAGCGCGCGGTTAATTTTACAAGCAGCAATTTGGGAATATGGCGCAAAAGGTGAGCATGAATCGGTACAGTGCCGCAGTGCTGTCTAATTAACACACCGCTGTCACCAGGGGAACAGATGGAGCCAAAATGTATTTCAATGCAGCCCCAAGGTCTTATGCCATGAATTTTGCAGGACCCATTTTTTTTTTATTCACTTAATGTTTTTTGTTGTTGTGTTTATACGTAATGCTGCGTACGTGTTCAAGTCAATTTAATATCCGTTTCCTCACCGAGGTCACTGGAAATGCGCGAAGAGACAAAATACGTTGAGAAACGTGTTGTTATTTTTTTTTCCCCGCATGTAGGTTAGCAGATGCTGCGATGGAGGTGGTTTACGATCCAAAAATAGATGTCCGGATGAAAGGTTTGCTCTGTGCGGTGGAAATTGCCCGCTAATCAGAAATGTTAGAAGCCTTGCGTTTGTGTCGTCTCTAATTTAAGACCTTTGTTTTGCGTCACGTTCAGTCAATCACCGATAACCGTCAAGCGCGTTAATGTGTTTTTGCCGTACTACATTTGTCACGGATTGTATTTAGGTTTTTTTTTATCCTTTAAATATAACGGCGAAGCCATTAGGATGGAGGATGCGTAAATGAAAAATGAATGACTGGGTGTAGAGCTGTTAATAGCACCTACACGCGAGCCGATTTCTTTGCTCCATCTCCTTTGGGGGTAAGCCCTTTCAGACCCGTGTCATTCGTTGGCTGTCACGCCCGTCATTATTGTTGACGATCAACCACCGTCTCTTCTAGCCACGTGTTCTGCCCAAACCCAGTTACTCATTTGAACAGTTTGAATTATATTATTTGGTTCTTTCGGTAGAGTCACGTAGGTATAAAATAAAATAAATCACGACGTTTCGATCGCAACACAAGCGGTCGTCCTCAGGTGGAAAAAATATAATCCCGCAGTGGAACTGCTGAACCAGCGAGAGAGCTGTTACAACAAGAGGTTAATTATACGTGGCGATGGGCAAGCAAGCGGGGTCTGAGCTGGAAAGTAATTCCATCCACGGACCCAAGCAAATAAAGTTTGAATGATGTTGAATGATGTTATTAACCTGTGTGTGTTCTTTAATCCACGTGTTTGCTCTTTCTGTTACTCGGTGTAATTGCAAGCGTTGGTATTCATCTTTGAGGCTAGGAACTTGTTTGATAGTGGAAAAAAAAAACTTGCTTTGAAGAGGGCACATTCTCAGCTGGTATTATTTTCCCATTGCCATATTTTTATGTTTCTAAACATTCACAGCTATGTAGGGCAGAGGATGTGGGAGGTACAGAGTCTGTATTTATATGCAGTGTGGATTGCCCTTCCGTTGCGTGCTTGAACTTTGCATTTTATTTGTTAATAACCGACCGTTTTCTTTTTGCGTGAAAACAAATGTGGAAATACTGGAACTCTCCAAGTCGGATAAAACGCCAAAAAACCCCATCGTGATGCCGAGTGGGCAAGTGCTGCAGTATAATTGGACTTTTGTTTTCCTTCCCATTGCTCGAACCATGCTGGCAGCACTCGGGGAGAGCTGGGATTAATACGCTAGACTCCATTCACACGGACGTCATTCATTCTTACAAAAGGGCCTTTGTCGTACCACTGTAACCTACCCATTTATTGCGTAAACGTTTTATTAATGTGATTCTTATTAATGTGTTTGGGTGTGCGACAGTGGCGATAAGTACGGATTTTGCATTGCAATTGACAGTCGCACTGTGTGACGATCTTCATGATATTTTCAATTTCATGTACTTTACTGGTGACGTTGAGAGACTTCAATTATATTTTAACCCATAATGTTCTAGTGGCCTCTAACCAGTTTAATTTACCAGGCCCACCACACGAACAATTCAGCTTATGAATGCAAAGTCGCACTTGTTAACAATCGGCCATTGAAAACAGGACTGCCTGCAAAATAGGTTAAATTGGTTTACGGTACATCACACCTAAAGCTGACAATGCTATTAGGCCCTCGTGCGCTTCTGCGTCCATCTAGAATGCTCTTATTTCCAATATTAGGAAGCCACCGGAGCTGTGCACTTTAACATCTAGATTGAAAAGGAATTTCTTTAGAACAGTTTTTTTGTTTGTTGTCCTTCCCCCACACCTCCGATTATCACGGTCGACCACGTATGGTGCGAAATACGTTCAACATAGATACTCATACATTGGGGTTTAAGACCACAGGGTTAACGTTAGCAAGGAAATGGATTTTGATTTAAAGCTTTGGTGACTGCAGGGATTCATATTCTTGGGTCTTTCGGTAAAGTCACGTAGAAGGAAAAGAACGAAGTATAAGGAAATGGATTTTATTTTCTTGAGATCTGGGAATAGTTTTTACATGTATCGCGTTCTGGACAAATTATTTCTGGCATTGATGCAATATCTACATTATGAAGTCGTCCGACCGAATTTATGCCTGAAGCCCCCACTGGCAAGCACAGAAATGAGGGATGGTTGTGTGTCTTAAGTCCTTGAAGGGCACTTTGATTCAATGGCCAATCCCGACCTGGTCGGCAGTGCTGCACATTGCTCTTTTCTCACATCTGTCAGTTGGAGAAATACTGTGGTGTACGCAGATGATGTATGACAGGTTCAATTGGTGCTCGGAGAGGGGAGCGGGGGGGGTACTGATGCTGAAAAGTCAAAATGACAGTCATTCAGCAAGGCATCTCCCCCCCCCCCCCACAAAATCCTCTGGCGCTCAGCCATTTGGTTATTTGTCAAAGTGCTGAAAAATATCCCCCCCACCCACCGTGTTCTGATTTATTTTTACTATATTTATAGGGTTTTTTTTGGATGGATGCTGCTTATACAGGGGCATACAAAAGCCATGTCTTTTTTTCCCTGTTTGTGGGCAAGTAGGGCATTTACAACGGATGTCCTTGAGCAGCCCTCGAAATAATTATCTAAATTATTCTCAAAATACGGTCTCCGTTGATGGTACGGTGGCGGTTAAGTCGCCCTGCGTGTACAATACGACCTTTGCCCTGATGCGGAGCAATAGGGTATCGATTAAGGCTCTCCCTCCGAACGTTCGACCCCCCTTCTCCTCCTTCCTCTCCACCCCGGGTTGGAAGCGCTAATGGTCGTCGGCGCTTCGAGCTCGCAACGTCACGGGAGGGGGGCTAAGGCAGCGGCGCTTTCTAAGCGGACGGCGGCGGGGGGATTGCTGACAATGCTCATCCGCCCGCCCGCCCGCCAGCCCACGCCCTCCACCACCACCAACCACCACAGCCACCGCCGCTGTGTTCTCACTGCTGGAGCGATGCTACCCAGTGCGTGTCGCCGGATCGCTGCTCGATCCCCCCGTAGCTGGCTTTCAAATATCGGCGTCTTAGTCTCTCTGCGCGGACTGTGACCGAGTGAGTATCCCCCCCCCACCCCCGAAGGCTGCGGTAATTTTATAGCTTGGGCTAGGATTTGCGTGCCCATGCTCTCTCAATTACTTTCGTTTGCATGCTTGCCTTTGTGAGTATGATAAGCGGCTGGAGTAGTAAGTGGCAGTTGCGGAGGGTATTCATTAGTTATTTGATGTACAGTTTAATAACAGGTAAAGAATATATATGCGTATTGTTTGAGCACTTATTTATTGACCCGTTAGAAATAATAATCTATTCTTAGTTTTCTTTGGTTCTTTCGGTAAAGTCACGTAGAATGAGAATAAAATAATAAATTGATAAAATAAAATAACACAATAATATTCTCACGACGTTTCGGCCACAACACAAGAGGCCTTCATCAGGTGAAGGGAGCGAGACTGTCTGGTAGGACAGCGCTGTCCTACCAGACAGTCTCGCTCCCTTCACCTGATGAAGGCCTCTTGTGTTGTGGCCGAAACGTCGTGAGAATATTATTGTGTTATTTTATTTTATCAATTTATTATTTTATTCTCATTCTACGTGACTTTACCGAAAGAACCAAAGAAGATGAATCATTGCAGTCACGAAAGCTTTAAATCGAAATCTATTCTTAGTTGTTTTATGTAATGTTGTTAACCTTGTTAATATTTAACGTGATCTGTGTCCGACATGCAAATTATTACTTACAGTATTGGCGTGTCTCGGTGAATTATTCGGCAGTCAAAACCCTCTGCATGGAATTGTGGCATTTGCTAAATGAGTGTCAGAATTGTCGCTTGCCAGATACGGTACTGTACGTTGGCTTTGACTGTTGCCGTACGTGTGTGTGCGCGCGAATACATCGAAAACCGAATTCAAATCGCAAAACCACAGAGCGCTTTTGATTCCTGTTGTTAAACCTTCAAGCTCTTTTAATCTGGCTTTAACGTGGGAGCTCGAAAGGGTAAAAGTATTGTTGATTTAAAGCTTTCGTGACTGCAGGGATTCATATTCTTGGTTCTTTCCGTAAAGTCACCACGTAGAAGGGAAACAATACAATAATAAAAATGTAAAACGATAAAAATTCTCACGACGTTTCGACTGCAACACAAGCAATCATCATCAGGTGTGAAAACCACGGCAAGAAAATTTGAAGGTCTTGTTTGGCCATTGTGGTGAGGCTGTGCGACTTTCCGTGATGTTTTGCTCCGTGTGTCGGTTTTGCATCCGTAGTTTGTCATTGGTTACAGTATAGGAACACGACACTTTGAAGTTGTATCACGTGCATCGTAATCTAGATTATTCTCATACTTTTGTTTTGGATTTGCATGGTTATTTTTAATCGCTACGTTCGGGTCACAATAACATTTTCATCTCGCAGAGATTGATTATATATATCCACTCGGAAAATAATTACATAACCACATATTGCGAGACACTACATCCGCGTTTTGATGACTTGGCGTGAAAAAAAACTTACGTTTGGACAGCAGCTGCAAGCATGTGAGTTGAAACCGTCATGCTTTTTATTATTTGACAGATATTGTCGACAACTGTTTTTTTCCCGTGTATCCGACGTTTTACATTTTCTCATTCCATCAATATTTATCCAAGCAGCTTACGGTTTCTGGAATCTTAATCACCATGGTCAGTCTATGGGAGCATCTGCATGATGCCCACTGAGCCGTGGCTGGGAATAGCATTTTATGAGCTCATGCATGTGAGACAGTGGCATTTATAAACGCTGAAGTACATATATATGTCTGACATGCTTCTAAGGAGTGAACCCAGTAGATCCCTCAGATCCTGCGGCACTGGTCTCTTAGTTGTGCCAAGGGCCAATACGAAAACTTATGGGGAGGCAGCCTTTAGCTTCTACGGCCCTTGCCTTCGGAACGGCCTGTCCGGAGGATCTGAGGGCATTAGAATCGGTGAATGTTTTTAAACGACATCTTAAAACATACCTTTTAGATTGGCTTTTAATTAGGATGCCCTGATTGTATGCTTATTATGCTTTATTATTATTATTATACTTTTAGATAATTATAATTTTACGTCTTTTTTATGTATTCAACTTATTGTCGTTTAAATTGTGTCGGTCGCTTTTCATTTGTCTTGAATTGCGTTTATGCACGAATTGTGCTATATCAGTAAAGATTGATTTGATTTCATACATGTACGTTGAACTTCTTTCGCACCGTACGTAGCCAACCATGCTATAATTGGAGGTGCTGATGACTGTGATGGAACGATGTTGGATGAATATAACGAAAGTCATCGTTACCGCCTTTATCCGTCATCGCTGCCATCACCATCTTTGCCATCGTCGGTGGTCCATGATGATGTTGACGATGATGATGAGGATTACAATGATCGTTCACGATCTCTACCACGAAGATTCCTAGCTGAGGAGATTGGGAACGGTGCAGGAGATGCACGGTGTCCTATACCCACTCGATGGTGTGCAGTGCGAGAAGATCTTTCAGGTGAAGTAGCACCAATACAGTATTTCAGCATTTTCAGGATAATTAAGACGAAGGTGAAGATGATTCATGAATATGATGAAGACGACGGTGACGTTGATGAAGACCATTATGTATGAAGATGAAGGGACGATTGACGGTGTTGACGATGGATGAAGACAAAGGTGATGGTTGATCAAGATTACGCGTGAAAGACGACGGATGATGATGAGAATGGATGAAGATGGAGACCATGAAGATTTAAAGACGAAGATGATGGCGGATGATGTTTGACGATGCTAAGGATGTCATTGCCTTCCCTGCCTTCTCCAGTTATTGCTGCTATTGCTGCAGCCCGAGAGGTACACAGCATGCCGCACTACCTGGTGATACAAGCATCCTGCTCTTTCCCAACTATTGTAGATAACATGCGTGCCACACTACCTGGTAATACGTGCATGCCGTTATTCCCAACTATCGTAGATGATGACAAGCATGGTACACTGTACCATCCAACAATTCCATTCTATGATCCACGATATTCACGGTGAATAGTGGCTAAAGAGAGCAGTCTCATAGCGTGTCATTGTCAGTCGGTGCTTAATTTATGTCGGAAAAAGTTTGGAACGCTGTTTCTGGATTTATCTAAATCCATTTTGTGTCATCTTGCCCTTATTTTTATATATACATATTAAAAAAAAAACTGTTCTATAATAATATAGAGTACAATAATATCGGATTATTATGGATAGATATACCTCGTACTCTCGTGGTAGTCCCTTCCACCGATAATGGCAACTCCCAAGGCGGCCTAGCATCGCTCCGGAAAATATCGCGTGCGGAATTAAGCCCTGCTCACAGTTAACCGGGGTGCGGCATCTTCCCCGTTTCCATTTCGAACCTGTCTCCATCCTCCTTCTCGTACACCAGCAAACACGGTTTTCTCTCTTCCCATTTGTTGTAGGCCGGGATCTCCTACAAAAATGACCCTTCGCCGGGAGGAATTTGAGATATGCGATAAACGACTGGTCACATAGCCCCAGGGCAAATTTTCTGGCATGTATAACAGTCCGTTCATGCTACGTCACGAGTTGAAGGCTTTTTTTTTTGGTTAAGAGGAATTGGCTTGGCAAAATATAATCAGCCCTTCCTGCAGACGTGTAATCATATTTCATTAACCCTAAACTGATGGGTTTACTCTTCATTACTGTGGTGTTTAGCAGAGTAACACGCAATCTCCTCATGCAATCTCTTCACGCAATCTCTTCACGGTTCGCCCGTCCTGATATCAGCTCGTTTTGAAGTGTGTTGATGTGTTTTGACCGGTGTACTTGCAAGAAAGGCCACCTGGGCCCACCATTGGCACGGAGGCCTCGCAATCAAGAACACTGAAATAAACCATGCGGAAAGCACCTGATTTCAGCAGCTAAGCCAGTTTGAGCCTGGACAGCGCTTAGACTGGTTGTCCACCACGCACAGAGAGGCTGCTGTAGGCTGCTGCGGCTGTATGTGGTGGACAGCAAAGGGCACGTACAGTGATATCCATTCTTGTACTCTATTTCTGACACAAGATAAGTAGATCTGTGTCAGCCGGATCGCAGCCTGTTTAGCCATGACCACTACTGCATAAAAAAAGACGATACGTTTTTAAAATATAATAATTAACCAAAGGACAACATCAACTTAACTCCAAGATTTTGAGAGAGTGATCTCACATATACAGTTTAGGGAAAAACTGTATTTGATCCCCTGCTGATTTTGTACGTTTGCCCACTGACAAAGAAATGATCAGTCTATAATTTTAATGGTAGGTTTATTTGAACAGTGAGAGACAGAATAACAACAACAAAATCCAGAAAAACGCATGTCAAAAATGTTATACATTGATTTGCATTTCAATGAGGGAAATAAGTATTTGACCCCCTCTCAATCAGATTTCTGGCTCCCAGGTGTCTTTTATACAGGTAACGAGCTGAGATTCGGAGCACACTTAAAGGGAGTGCTCCTAATCTCAGCTTGTTACCTGTATAAAAAACACCTGTCCACAGAAGCAATCAATCAATCAGATTCCAAACTCACCAAAGAGCTCTCCAAGGATGTCAGGGACAAGATTGTAGATCTACACAAGGCTGAAATGGGCTACAAGACCATTGCCAAGCAGCTTGGTTAGAAGGTGACAACAGTTGGTGCAGTTATTCGCAAATGGAAGAAACACAAAAAACTGTCAATCTTCCTCCGCCTTGGGCTCCATGCAAGATCTCACCTCGAGGAGTTGCAATGATCATGAGAACGGTGAGCAATCAGCTCAGAACTACACGGGAGGATCTTGTCAATGGTCTCAAGGCAGCTGGGACCATAGTCACCAAGAAAACAATTGGTAACACACTATGCCGTGAAGGACTGAAATCCTGCAGCACCCGCAAGGTCCTCCTGCTCAATAAAGCACATATACATGCCCGTCTGACGTTTGCCAATGAACATCTGAATGATTCAGAGGACAACTGGGTGAAAGTGTTGTGGTCAGATGAGACCAAAATGGAGCTCTTTGGCATCAACTCAACTCGCCGTGTTTGGAGGAGGAGGAATGCTGCCTATGACCCCAAGAACACCATCCCCACCGTCAAACATGGAGGTGGAAACATTATGCTTTGGGGGTGTTTTTCTGCTAAAGGGACAGGACAACTTCACCGCATCAACGGGAAGATGGACGAGGCCATGTACCGTCAAATCATGGGTGAGAACCTCCTTCCCTCAGCCAGGGCATTGAAAATGGGTCGTGGATGGGTATTCCAGCATGACAATGACCCAAAACACACAGCCAAGGCAACAAAGGAGTGGCTCAAGAAGAAGCACATTAAGGTCCTGGAGTGGCCTAGCTAGTCTCCAAACCTTAATCCCATAGAAAATCTGTGGAGGGAGCTGAAAGTTCGAGTTGCCAAACGTCAGCCTCGAAACCTTAATGACTTGGTGAGATCTGCAAAGAGTGGGACAAAATCCCTCCTGAGATGTGTGCAAACCTGGTGGCCAACTACAAGAAACGTCTGACCTCTGTGATTGCCAACAAGGGTTTTGCCACCAAGTACTAAGTCATGTTTTGCAGAGGGGTCAAATACTTATATCCCTCATTAAAATGCAAATCAATTCATAACATGCGTTTTTCTGGAATTTTTTTTGTTATTCTGTCTCTCACTGTTAAAAAAACCTACCATTAAAATTATAGACAGATCATTTTTTTTGTCAGTGGGCAAACGTACAAAATCAGCAGGGGATGAAATACCTTTTTCCCTCACTATATATGCTCCCTGCCTTCACCCACCCACAGTGCCTAGAGTAGTTAAGTATGCTCAAATTAGCCCCAAAACCCACATGGCTTAGGGAGGCCCTCATCCAGCAGCGAATTGATAAAAGGGCTCTACCATGTACTTTAAGGACTTTGCACATGTAATTGCAGCGCATTTTGTTCACGTGTTGACGTGATGTGCAGTAACTGAGCCGAGTTGATCATAATATTTCTTCTGGAGGGATCCGATTAGCTATATAGCTCTTTTTCTCAGATGTCCAGTAGAAGCAGGTCAGAATGTTACAAAAATAAACAACACAAAAAGCACGATAGAAGTGCAAAGTATAGGAAAGGTAAGAAAATCACTGAACAAAAAGTATTTTTAAAAGTATTTTTTATCTTACCAGGTAAAGCCAACTGAGCTATTTAGCTTCTTTTCAGAAGCGGCCTGGTCACAAATGATAGTTCAACGAAAGTGGCTTATCATTTGGAAATTTATCGCAGAAAAATAATCTAAACACATGATACCCTTGAAAAGGCCTTGATCCAGTAGTGGATTGGTCATGGCTGGCTGATTTTGATGACACTGATATGATAAATGAACTCTTCTGTAGGGAAAATAAATCAAATATATGCAAGCAGTGATTATCTGGACATCTGTGAAATAAACTGGGCATCTGCGAAAAAGAGCTTCATAGCTCGTTGGATTTTTCCAGGATATTTAAAGATTATAAAAGATTCGTATCATTTTATCCTACCAATATTAAGTGCTAACCTTTACATTCATCTTTAGAATGTGTTTGAACAATCGTAACCGTTATGCATCATTACGTGTGTACAGCGCTTGGAGGCAATTTATTTTCGACGGCACTTAAATAAGTTATGATGCAATGTCCTGTTTACGGTTAATTAGCAGTTCATGAAATACAAAAATAAATACCCACGTTTCCAATTAACTATGAACGTTTATTAAATCACATGATTCAAATCGTTGAAACCTTTTTTATGTCCTGGGAATACAGATTGTATGTATGATGAGTGTCAAAGATGGTTGATTTTTATGTTTTCATTAAAGGAAGATACAACCCATCTGCTAGGTGTGTGTGTCACCAAATCGGTATCATTTTATTTGACACCTGGCATACGTTTGGGGTGCTTCTTACTTAACGGACAATACAGCAACCCTTGTAGATATTGATCTAGGCCGTGTGTCCATGTTTGAACACGAATTTCAGTACGAATTTGAAGCTTTATTCATGAGAAACCAGACTTGTAAAGTCACATTCTGGCAACCTCTGTGGCGAGCGATGTCTGAACCGGCCCTTGGCCCTTTCCTAGTGTACAAGCACGATTAACAAAATACTTGCGACTAATTTGGTGAGCTTTTGAAGCCCTCCGTACGTTGTATTACCAATGTCTCTTTAGTGTGAATGAAGTGATGACACTGGAGGGCAGTGATGGTGAACCTGACCTCAAATTTAAAGTCTTTATTTTAATAAACCTTCATATTTGTGTCTGACAGTTTGGGACGCATCGTCCCAGCGTACGCCTGCAGGGTAATCGCTGCCGCGAAGGTTTTCACGGTTGTGCTGTGTGTTGTTCAGCGCGATGTCCGACGTTTCACACCACGTGCCGGGAGCTTCAGTTGCTGAAGAAGAGTCTCCAGGCACGTGGAGTCGGATGTCGAGCATCATGCAGTGAACAACACCCAGTCCAACTGGGAAGCCCATTGGAGAGAAGCTCATCGCCGCTTGGAATTTTGGGGCATGTCTTCCTTTAAGACAACGGCTGTGAGTCGGGTAGAGGGTCAAGGCCTTAGTTTTCTACAGTGGTTCGTGCCCTGCATTATAAACCCGGTGACCTGCGTTTAATTCCCGGCCACAACTCGCAACGGTAGCGAGTGATGTCTGAACCGGCCCTTGTCAACTTGTGCTGACAAGTGTGGTGAAATGTGGTTTTAAACAATCGCCACGGCTTATGTGGCGTGGCAGAGTCCCTTATCAAGCAGTGGATTGATAAAGGGCTGTATGTTACCGTTATTTAGGGCGCCATGGTGGCGAGATGTTGACTACCGCGCCTGGTGTACAAGAAGTGGTGGGTTTGTTCCCGAACCTGATGCTTGCTGTGTATTTGGAGTTTGCATGGTCTCCCCGTGGTCGTGTGGATTTTTCTCCGTGCCCTCCGATTTTTCCCTCCACATTCAGAATCGACGTCACGCGTTTCGGGTATTTGGTCTGCTCCAAATTTCCATGCGATAAGCCGCTTCGTTGAGCTCTCATTTGTGGCACAGGTTGCTTCCGAAGTGCGCCTTACTTGATAAAATAAAGGAAAATGTTTAGTTTGTCGTTTATTTGGGTGTGTACATTGAAAGCATGATGCACGTCGAGATGACTGCGGTGCGTTCTTGCCTTGCGGTATGAATAAAACAAGGATTATTGCGACTGTAACCACTTAATTGTATTTCCCTTTTATAAATGCGAAAGGGGGCAAGTACCTGTAAAGGGTGACCTGAGAGGGGAGAACAAATAGTAATTTTTAAATGTATTTTTAAACGGTACTGGGACGCATTGCAGTCATAATGTACCGATGTCACTGAATGTATCACTGCGCATTCTTGCAGTGAGCAATACGTCACGCTTGTAATCGTCTTCGCAACTTACACATGTAGTCATCAGACTCCCGATAAGCGTTAAAGGTTGGTGGTTTCAGAATGATCAGACTGTGGCGTGTGTGTATATATATATAACACACACTGTGTATATATTTTGTCATCTTCCCCTGATTTCAGTTGGCATGATCCAACTGTATATGCTCCCCCCTCCTTTTCCCCCCGAGCACTTAGTATGCTCCTCCGGGCCAATTCCCAGGACGCTTACATCAATGGCACCGACTGTTTGCTGGGTTTTTTTTATTTGGTATCCTGCCAACAAAGGGACATTTCAGCCGGACTTGCTCATGAATTTGTAGTCGGACGCAATGATCGAGAATCGTCCCTCTTGCCATGCAATGAAAGGACGATAGTTTAAAAGCGCCGCATTTGCGGTCAGTAAGTATGCGATGGCGAGCTGCGTTGAACCGTTTAATTCCTACAAAGGGTTTCTTTTTATCAAGGCGATAATGTGTACGATACGCCACATAATTGAGCTATTACTATATTATCGGTGTTTGTGTTGCCTCCCCCACTCGCGTGCTGTAGCTATACCCAGGACACATGAATTACAGTACACTACTGGGTTTGACCAATTGCTGTTTTATTTTAAACGTCATGGAAAATTTGACATCTAACCGAGTAATTCAGAATCTTCATTTAGACTGCAGGAATCCGATGAGCTCTGAAGCTCTTTTTCACATGTCCAGATGAAACGATGCTGGTCGGATCATTACATCGCAGGATCGCGATCGGTGGCAGCGATTTGGGGAGGCCTTCATCGATTCATCCAGCAGTGGATTGACCATGGCCCATGATATTGATGATGAACAATTTAGCGTGAGACCTGTAACATAAAATCAGCCCATCAATCCACAAGGTTGAGGACATTTCCAAATGCATTCAGACTTGTGTCCTCGTTGATATATCTCAAAACGAAGTACAGTATGACCAATTTTAAACCACAGGAATTTCTGAACTTATTTAATATTTTCAAGCCTAATTCCCTGCGTTTGTTATTTCTATTTTAATTGTTATTACTGGTTATTGTTATTACTGGTATTAATTATTGTGTTTCAAATGCATGCCTGCTGCAGTGGAACATTGTGACTTTTGGGAGTTTTGGATAATTCATCCAAGCTCAACAATCCGATTCAAGAATGTATGTCCTATGAGCCGTTGCCTGAAATGTCACCTATTATATAACGTCCCTTTCAAGGCACTGTTTTTAATGACGAATGTGTTGAGTTTTATGTTAATTGTGCGTGTGCACCGCTGTCGACACAGCATCGCTAAATAATCTTATTCAAGAATGGATAAATTTTTCTGGAAATGTTTCGCCATCTCGAATGTATTACGGTATTTCCAGTTTTCTTCTTTACTGCAGTTTGTTTACTCCATTGATCTAAATTTAACATGAGTATATAATTTTCATGCCCATGATTAAAGCGCCCGCAATGCACCTGATCTCATGAGATCTCGTGAGCCCAAGCAATGTTGAGCCTTGATGGTGTTTGGATGGGTGACCGCCACGCACATACAGGTTGTGTCATCAGGTTTATGGTGGACAGCGGAGGAGAGCCGTGCAGCAATATCCATCCTTGTGCTTATACTTCGATGCTCCCATACCTACACTGCCCACCTTCACCAACCCGTACTGAGCAGCGTGGTTAGGTACAGTCAAATAACCGCCCCCCACGCCCAACCTACACAGCACAGGGAGGACCACGTCCAGCAGACACAAGGCTGTTGTACAAAAACATATTTATATATGTATGTTGAACTTGTTTCGCACCGTACGTAGCCAGCCGTGCTAATCAAAGTCATAGGATTGCAGTGCGTGTAACTCTAAATATCATTTGCAAATGCTGTAAGTAATTTTGCAAGCACGATTCAATAGATGATTTGTGAACTTAAGGAATTATTTTATTATATGAAGCGATATATTGCAAGCTAATAACAAAGAATACATTCGATTTCTCTTTGGCCCTTGGGCCAGATTGATTATGCACGGACGTCCACGCTGTTGTGACCCCCTGACGCATTGTAAGTATCCACTTGCCCTTGTGGCGATGAACAATTTTTTTTCTCTCTCGTTTGGAGCACTTTTTTTCCCCTCCTTGTTTTGTGGGTGCCTTTCAAGACAGGGGTGACATTGGCTGCTGCTTAACCGCTGCCACAATTAGCGGCGGTGTTTAATTTGATGGCAACTGGCATGTTATTTCCCATAGTTTTGTGAAATGATGCGCGCGATATCCTCAGTGGGGTCTGACCTGGCCTCAAACGAAGAACTTCCCTTGGCTCGGTGATGTTCGGTAACCCGCTCGGAAACGAATGCTGCAAGTGAGAAGAATGTGCCTCTTGCGATGGCAGGGCGCGGCTGTCATTTTCGATGAGACGCTTTGCCAAAGTTTTCCAATTACCGACTCATTCTGATTTGAGTGAGGCAAGCGAGGAAAGAGAGGGTAGCTCACGCTTGACTGCTGCGTTTTGATTAATGTAAACTGTCACGTGTCTTTGACCAAAGAAAGACGGTTTTTAAGTTCCCGGACTTAGCAGTGGACAACTCTCACCGCTAAAGCGTCCGTTGTTGGCTCGTGCAGTCAGGCGACCATCGGTATCACCGCATTTATTCTGAACATACCAACTGAAAATGTGCACCGTTGTCTCTATAAGGTAGGAATATTTTTTTGGTCAAACGGAATTTTAGCACAGTGCAGTGTAAGTACATGTATTTCGGCTTTAACTGTGGTTTTCTTTGCTTTTGCCACACTTGCAACAAAAACACACACCGTATGAGTATTATAAAAAAAATTGAGTATATTTACATGGATGGAATTGTGCATATAAATCCTCGTGTACATTCCACTTTTAGCATTAACGGTTAGGGTTGAGCAGCAGCTCAAGGCTCCTCTGTCCAGGCCAGCGTCAAGCCACTTTGAGATTTGGCTCCGCGCCTACCAAGTCCCCGATCAAACAATGCGTCTGATTTGTGAAATGTGCGTGCGCTGAATCGGGTTTATTATTACTATCGGAGCTGCTTTAAAACTGAGCTGCTTTAAAACTGATCCGCTTTAAAACTGATCTGCTCTAAATATGAATTCCTAGAAGCTCAGAGCGAAACGGCAATTTTTGAGAACAAATGGGACCTACTATAAATAGATAAAAAAGTGATTTCTGTTTTTCACAGATGACTCGGACGATGAGAAGTCAGGCGCACAGGCTGACAAGACAGAACTGCAGACCACGCTCCGCTCGCTGTCCTCCAAGCTCGAAGATCTGAGCACGTGCAACGACCTGATCGGCAAGCACGGAGCCGCCCTCCAGCGCTCGCTCAACGACCTGGAAACCCTGAAGCTGCCGCCCGAGGGCAGCGAGAAGCTCAAGGCCGTCAATGAGCGCGCCACCCTCTTCCGCATCACCTCCAATGCTATGATCAATGTGAGTCTAAATTACGGGTGTGCGTTCATCGTCTTTGCCAACTTACACTGATTCACCAGCGTTGGTGAATTGTGATCGGGCAACCACCATGACCGACAGTGGTGGTGGGAGGGCCTTGGTCCAGCAGTGGATGGGCAAAGCGCTCTACGTGAATATTACACTTGTTTACATTTAAAATTGAATTAACGGATGCATCACAAAGTGTTATACAGATTCATGTCTGCCCTATTAACAGTAAAACTTGGAAAATCACGACCCAAAACCATTCGTTGCATGTCATCGGTCAAGCTCTTTTTATTAATCTATAAGCAGAACTCTTATAGTAATTAAAAATGTGTTTCAGTCCGTGGGCCTATTGGCTTTTCCAGGACAGTTATCCAGCAGCAGTCCTTTAAGCAAGCAATCTCTGGACCGAAGTTTCAACCTTCAGGATTGCATCGGCAGCAAGTCAGGCTTGTAAAACAAAAGCTGGCGTGTCACCAGATGTAATTGGTAAGACCATTTAAACTATAGGGGGGGGGGCCCTCGGTTTTATGAAAAAAAAATATGAGTTTGTATACTTCACTGACATTAAAACTGGCGAGTTGTTCTGCTTCTCAGTTGAACGACCTGACAAAACGAGCATCCCCAGAATAGGCACATTCAACGCACCCACCAACCCAAGTGCATCCATTAACACTGCCTGCTTTGGACAGTGGACCGTTTGTAGAGAGGACAGTGAGATTGCATCTCTTTGTACACTATTTTGGCTTTCCTTCCATTTTCTTTGTCAGCTTCCATTCATTTTGATCCACACTTCATAGCTGGCAAAAGGTTCCAATTAAAAACGTGCTTTCTTCAGGCACGTTGGAATGCCGCTTTTTATTACCACGCTGAGCTTTCCAAATGCACTCCATCCTGCTCTCGTTCATTCGTTTATTTCACAAGATTTGAGACTGATCCGCCTTCAGTGATTTCCATAGCTTTACACTATAAAGTTTGGGATTGAACTTAACAGTGAGGGGTGGCTTAAAAATATATTTTTTAAGTTGACGTTTGAAAAGTTTGAATTTGACACGCAAATGGTTGCTTTGCCCCCTTCTCCATCGATGGTCATCAAATAACAAACAGACGTTCCGTGGAAATTGGATTCGCAAACTGCTGTGAATCGATAGCGTTTGTTAATTTCAGATTGTAGAACTGCATCGCAGGAATAGGGGTTGGGTGCATGGACTGAAGAGGCATGATTATCAAAACGAGCTTGTCAATCCAATCACACTGTTCTCCAGATTTTTTTTTTTACTTTAATGAACTGACCAAATCGCTTTTTTCTTACTCCGTTAGTTATATTTTTGCGGACTTATGAATGTGTAATGAATGTGGCTCTCTCTCTCTCTAACAAGACTAACCCTACAATTTGATGTTGATGCCCGTCAACCAGGTGGAGCAGATTTAAGCGGGATTTATCTCTCTGTAAAGGGCACGGGTGGGAAGGTGGTTCTGTGGTGAGCGCACCGCGCTAAAAACCTTCACAACCTGAGTTCAATTCCCGGCCACGGCTAACGTCAGTGGCGAGTGATATCTGAACCGGTCCTGGGTTGGCCCTCTTCACCAACCCATGTCAATGAGTGTGAGTGAAATATGGTCAAACAACTCACCTGACCAACAAGGCAATGAGAGGTCTTTATCCAGCAGTGGATTGATAAAGGGTTGATCATCATTAGTATTATTATTATCTTGGATTCTTATTAAAGGTCGTGGCTCATATGTGGCAGCTAATTAAATTTAATTAAAAAACATCTATTTTACCAGGCAAGGCCCACTGAACAATATCGTTCTTTTTCCTAAGCAACCTGGTCGCAAACGACTGCTCAAGAAAGTTGCTTACCAAGCGGACATTTCTAGCAGCCAAATACTCACAACGCATGTTGATTCTAAATGTGGAGGGAAAAACCCGGAAGACCCATAGAAAAATCCACGCGACCACGGGAGAATTTGCAAACTTCAAATATACATGCGTCAGGGTCTGGATCGGACCCACCACCTCCTGTATACCAGGCGAGGTACTTAACATCTTGCCACCGTGGCACCCATTCATGATACGAAGGTCCTTTCACCATGCACACACTTGAGTCTCACGGCGCCTGACCAACTCCACAATGACCGAACGTAAATGAATGCGAATGCAGTAAGGATAACACTCCTTGCTTGCACAACCTTGAACCTTTAAGAACAGCACGTGGGGATGGTGGACGAGATTTGCTTTTGTTGAAGTATTACATCGGTCACTGTTATAGAAACAAAAATTACATGATGATCTTTAATGCACTGCTGTAAGTATAGGTTGCTGTCACAGTGGAGAAACGGTTAGCACACCGGACTTGCAACCCAGAGGTTGCCGGTTCGATGAGATATTCCTTGCACGGCAGTTGAAACAACGGTGCAAGTTTCTCAACTTCCCTCCCCCCCCACCTCTGTATAGCGGTACAAATGGATTTACCGCAGTTTGTCTTTGGGAAGAGTAGGCAAAAAATACTCTCCGGAGGGGCCCCTCTAAACAAGTGAAGCAGGGCTGCACATCTCACGTTGACTCCAAGTGTGTATCTGGTGGCTGTGTTTTGTCTAACTCAGCTCGTCAGATTCCTCCAGTAAAAATAAAGATTCTGTTCGTGCAGCGGGACACCATGATGGCAAATCGCTAATTTTTCTCAGTATGCTGTAGTTCTTTAGCTTGTAATTGCACCAAATATTGTTTTGGAGGAAAACATTTATGTTGAACATTAGTTTTAATGTGGCATGATTTCAATCCTTTCGCAACAAAATTTTGGGTCAACTAAAGAAAAAAAAAATAAGAACATGTTGTGAGTGTTAAAGGATTTGCTCGGCAATTAAAAAAAATCACGTCTATTCGTTTTAATTACACACTCACAAATAACATTTGGTGACATTAGCACGCGGATCTAATAAATTGATAAACCATGAGTTGACATTCTTGTGGTTGTTAAATTTGACAAGTGTACACCTTGTAATGAATTGCCATTGTATTTAAAGCAGATTATTTCGTGATAGTTTCATAAAATTCACTGCTTGATTATTCCAAATTTCACGACGTTAAGTTAAAGGTGCAACCCTAAAATTTCTTGTTCATGCCATTGCTCACGGAAGGGCCTCCACTAGAGGGAGTTCTAAGAGAGGCCTCGCTGAATATTTGGCCTACTCTTCCACACTGGCCAGACTTTATTATGACGTGTATTTTTGTTTGTTTTAATGTAGTTGGGGTGTAAATGTACTAATTACTAATCGTGGAATCAGCGTTGCATCAGCTGACGGTATGCTTATTATACATTTTAATATTCTTTGGGTCTTTCGGTAAAGCCACGTAGATAGAAAAAAAAATTAAAATAATAACAATATCACGTTTCGATCGCAACACAAGCAATCGTCATCAGGTGAAAAAAGAGGGGGAAAGCTGCTGAGGCAGTCTGTTTATAAAGGTTTAGAGATGGGCGGGACAGCTAATTTTAATGGAGGAGAGGTCTCTGTCCCTGGCAGTAGGTCTACCCCAATCAAAGCCCTGTTTACAAAGATTTAGAGATGCTTGTAAATGTAAGCTCGGAGAGAGCTAGTAAAAGTCATCGCCACATGGAGGTGGAAAAGGATGGAAAGCCGCCATTTACTAACACAGCTCACGGTGGATGTGTTAGTCAATGTAACTCAGAGAGTCGAAAATAACTGCAAACATAGGTAGGTAGGAAGGGAATATCAAATTGTGTCTGTGTTTATATATCTGGATGGCTTCATGAACGAATCTTTGCTGACAGCCAGTGGGTTTACAGAGTACCTTCGTCTTGGCAAAATCTATTTTGTGTGCGCCCACCACATTAAAATAATGATCAGCCACGGCTGAGGTATTGGTCCTACCGTGTTTCATATCTGCCTTATGTTCACGAACCCGGTCCGAGACATGTCGCTTAGTTTCCCCAATGTAACTGCTGCCGCAGACAGCTTAGGTTGTAGACACCGGGGTATTGCATGTCATGGATCACATCCTTCACAGATGGGATCAAATCACGAATTTTATGTACTGTGTTGAATCGTACCTGGATCTTGTGTTTGCTCATGATTTTGGAAATATTATTGGTGACCCCTGCGATGTCTGGCAAGGTGATGGTTTTGATTGGGTCTTCAGATGGTTCTTTCCCAATGGTTGGAGTGATAGCTTTACGGATTGTGTAGTCTGAATATCCATTCTTCTTGAGGGCTTGGTGTGCGTGCTCCAGTTCACTGGCTAGGTGGTGATGGTCGGAAATACAACGAGCTCGATGGTGTCGAGTTTTGATGAGGGAATTCTTCTGGGATGGATGGTGGTGGGAGTCAGGTTTTAGGTAGGCATCTGTATGGGTGGCTTTCCTGTAGCCAGTCCCATTGAGCCATCTGGTCTCTCTTCGATTAAAACATCCAAGAATGGTAACTTGCCATCCTTTTCCACCTCCATGGTGAATTTGATGGCTGGGTGTATGGAATTTATGTGGTTGAAGAATTGGTCCAGAGCTGGTAGGCCATGTGGCCAGATGACGAACGTATCATCTACGTATCTCTTCCACAAGGAAGGACGTACGGTGGATGCCTGGATGGCATCTTGTTTAAATTTCTCCGTGAAAACAGTGGCTACAACTGGAGATAAGGGAGAACCCATTGGGGTACCTTCAACTTGTTTTTGAAGGTACGCCAATGGCTTTACCGAAAGACCCAAAGAATATGAATTCCTGCAGTCACGAAAGCATTAAGTCAAGATTTATACCTTTTAATATTGTGTTGTAGAGTGCCTCCCACCAAAAACAACAGATTGCTTGAGTAATTTTAGACAGTTATCTGATGGCAGTTCGTTTGCAGGTGCTAGATGGCCCATTGCATCGCAGGACTATGAGAGATGGCGATGACTTGAGGAGGCATCGGATGAATCGTGGATGCCGACTGTGATGATGATGATGAAAATGATACGAAGGCAAAAATGCATGCCTTTGCTCCCATTCTGCTATTCAATACAAAAAAGCCCTTAGAACATTCCACATACCATTGAACGTCAACACTAAGAACAACACAGACAGCACACGGTCTAATGGGGTGGTAATGTGTCTCGGGGGAAGAGCCAGCGGCACCGTTAAATAACACCCAGTGGTACGTGTTGGAAATCATATGAATCATTTGGCGGGATCCCGGGGTCCCGCAAAAATCAGGTCAATAATTATTATTTTTCAGTCCGCCCACTCGTGACCCCGCAAGGACACCGCCTGCTGGCGCCAACAAGCGCCAGCAGGCGGCGATCGACACGATGGGCGCCACCCCACCGGCCAAACGCGAGCCCCGGGGGGCGTCCGCCGCAGTCGCGCGCGGCGACCACGCCCTCCGGTCAGCCGTCGATCCTCGGCTTCTTTGCCAAGGCGAGCCCCGCCGCCCCCCAAGGCAGTGAATTTAACGTGTTATGTAATTTTTCAACTTTTTACGAAACTCAGTGCCCCGAGTAGCTCTCGACGAGGCCAATCGATTGACCACTAGTTTTGTTGTTGTCGGTAAGGCAACAAGACTCGTGTCGCTACGCGGTTTTTCCCACCCCGGGGCAGTGATGGGACCCCGGGGTCCCGCCAGTTGCTTCATATGTTGAGCATGGAGCGTTGTTTGACTTGTTTCATGAGCCAGTTGTTCTGGAAAACATCCGTTTGCTGTGATATACCTAGGGGTACCAATTAAACTACATCATTACCACAGCGTTGTTTGAAGCTCCTCTACGTGTTCCCGTTTTGTTTGCATTGTGCGTTTTATCATTCTTGCCTGCCCCTTTTATTGCCTCGCATTCATTCATGTATTTTTTTCCCTTTTGACACAAATCATCCGGGATGTGCGCCTGATCTCACCAGATCCAAAAAGCGAAGCAAAGTTGAGCCTGCTTAGCAGTTTGTTGAGCGACCTAAGGAATGCCCGGTGGGTGTAGAATATGCTGCAGCTAGAGCACTTAAATCTATAAAGAGTTGCGATTCAGCTGTTGAATAATTTGTTCCCTCCCCACCCCTCCCTTCATATCGTCAATGGCAACTAATTTTTGGATACATATATTTCGTTTGACATTATTAATTGTGGCAAATAATAATGCGAATATTCATTCTCCTAGAGTTTGCTTCGAGGGAAAAATTAAGGATCAACTAAATGATGCTCACTGCATATCGACCTATCGCATTCCCCGACAGTCACTTTATACGTATGTACTTTCCTTTGCACTTTACATAGTCAGCCGTGCTCGACGGAGGTGTGGGGGAAGGACAACAAATTAAATACAAAAAGCAGTTCTAAAGAAATGAGTGTTCAATCTGGGTGATTCAGAAGTGCACGGCTCCAATTCCTTCCTAACATCGGAAGAAAGAGCGTTCCAGACAGCTGCAGAAGCAAATCTGAAAGCGCGCAATGCAGTGACCGTCTTTGTTCGATGGCCAGCCAAAAGCCACCGATTTTGTGGTTTTAATCTGGACTGGGTCACAAGTAACTACACCCGTTGTCAGTCAGGTGTCGTTTGTATTTAACGCACAGTTTTTTTTCGTCTCATCTTTGTTTTTAGTTTATTGCACCTTTGCATCTTTTGCACTTCCGTGTATACTCCGTGCTCTCTAAACGAATACAGCTTGGGCGAAACAACATACGCAAAAAAATACAGCGCTGACAAAACACTTTTTTTTGCTTTCTTTCATCTGCGTTAAATTTCTTTTGTCTCTTATCCACACTGTATTTGTTGTTTATTTCGTACCGTTTTGTGCACTGTGGTAACTCCCGGACTTGCCTTTCTGTATAGCAGGGGTCCCCAACCCCCGGGCCGCGGACCGGTCCCGGTCCGCGGCCTGTTAGGAACCGAGCCGCACAGCAGGAGGTGAGAGCGGTGAGTCCGCGCGTGTAGCCCACCCCCATTATTTTATTATTCACCACTTCCGTCTGCGCCTCTTTCCCGCACTGCGCACTCGTCTCAGTCACAGTTTTGGTAAAGCCCACAAGCTCTAACCCCTAGTAGCCACAATGAGTAAAAAAAACAAACGTCGCTGGAGAGCTTCTTTGAAAAGGGGGAAAGACCCAATGATGAACCCCCCCCCCCCACTGGTCCGTGAAAAAATTGTCTTCCACGAAACCGGTCCCTGGTGCCAAAAAGGTTGGGGACCGCTGCTGTAGAGTTTCCTCTTTATATTGGATTTTTGCATATTCTCAACCCACACTTTTTTTTCAATTAATTATTTTTATTTGTTGTTTTAGTTGTAATAATTTAAAATTTGATTTTATCTACGTGACTTTCCCGGTGGAACCAAGAATACCATAATTTACTTGTTCCTTTCAATCGTCCCACACACTCTTTCATTGGTCCACATTCATTCATCTCTTATTATTTATTCTCTGGCCTCTTTGGTCATCTTATTTCAGTTCCATCACATTTTCCATCTTCCTCTACCCTGTCGGTCTCCAGGCATTAATGCATAATTAGCGTATATTAACTATTCAATTTGCATGTATATATTTTTTCACAATCTTGGGCTAGAGATTCAAAGGATGTATCGATTAGGTGAAGAATGGATTATCATCGATGTAATGATTCAGGCCCTTTCTGGAGCCTTATCATCATATTGCAGACATGTATCTAGCAAAGGAAACTGTTGCGAATAAGTACAGATTGCAATAAACCCGAGCACAAGGTATTGCCATGTAGGTCTACCACACGTTCACTCTCGTGCATAAGGGTGCACCAATTCATCGATATATTGATTGTTAAAGTTCTTGATACATGCATCGGGTCACATTTGAAAAGAATCGATGTTTTTATGTAAATGAAAATTATATACTGTACTTGCTTTACCTTTCGGCTGCCGGAGCAAACAGTACTGAACAAGGAGGGCGGAAAAAAATACCTAGAAACATAGAATCGATTTGTGGCCCAGAATCGTAACAGTTCATGGAATGTCCAGGGGTGTTTGTTAATTGCTACGCCCGTACTAATTTTACAAACTTGATCTGACACTAGGTGGCCGGAAGCCGTGACACTTTCGTGTTTGATGCTGTGATTTGGCAGGCGTCACAGTACGGTTTGCAGCCTCTGCGTGTTGTGCACGAGTCAATGTGTGGACATGCGAAGTCTGCACAATGGGGCCCCTTTGAGGGTTTGGCGCATCTGCGATGTAGCACAGTCTTTCTGAAAATGCTGACTGTGTACAAGCCTTGTTTAAGCTGAGGCGTGTAATCTGAGATCGCATGTGGACAGATTTCTGCTCGCGTTGCTCTTGTATACATTCGCGTGATTAGTGTCGTGTTTGAATAAGTGATGAAAAAAAATCTAGTTACATAATAGCTACAAGAAATTATACCGAGTAAAATATTGTGGAGTGATAATCACGAGTAATAACCGAGTGGCGACCCAGGGATGGAACGTGTCAGAGAGGACGTCCACGGGAGGAGGTGGAGTGATGAAATTGCCTCGCGTCCAGGATTGTGAGAGATGGTGCGACGATTTGCGGAGAGATTCATGTAGCAGCAGATCGATCATGGCTGATGACAATAACGATTACGAACATATTCACGACACAGGTCAACTCGAGGTGTACCCTCGTGGAGTGCGTTGATTTGCCAACAGCAACATAACGAAAATAAGTGTGAATTCCGATCGATTGCTCTACCCACTGATCTCTGTTTCTCTTTTTCCCCCTCGTCAGAGTGATTTCTTGCTCCGCTGAGCCTTGAGTGCGGTGCTCATCTCCCCCCCCCCCCCCTGTTTCCAGCCCTGAGCAAAATGTAGAAACTTGACAGGGGGGGCGGGCCGAGTTGCCCACATCAGAAAAACCACGGGTGACGTCGCCGCTGCCGCCGCCACCGCCTTAAGGCGGTAGTTTATTTTATCGACCCGACCCCCCCCCCCCCCCCCCCCAAGGGGGATGTGACATTTCTGGGTCAACCACGAACCAGGATTGGAACTCGCAACACCTCGGGTCGCGAGCCGCCCCGCTCTTCCGTTGAGTCAACCTGGCTGCCCGTTACTTGACTTGCGTGCAAAAAGTGCCAGCCCAGAGACTGACGTGCACACTGCCCCCTCCTCCCCCCCTCCCCCCCCCAGGCCTGCCACGACTTCCTGGAGCAAGCACAGTCGCAGGGCAAAAAGTGGCAGAAGACGGTGCAGTATGAGCGTGAGCAGCGCTTGCGCCTCGAGGAGACCTTGGAGCAGCTGGCCAAGCAGCACAACAGCCTAGAGCGCGCGTGTCGCGGGGCCTCGGTGCGCACCAGCGCCGGCAGCGAGAACCCTGCTGGGAAAGGTGGGGGCCGGCGCGTGGCCGTTTTGTGCGTCTGCGTCGGTGGGTGTGTGTGTGTGTGTGTGCGTGCGTGTGCGCGTGTGTGTGTGTGTGTGTCTTCACACACACACGCTGCGCTATGAACCTGGCGACACAGGGTTCGATTCCCGCTCACGGCCAACACCAGTGACGATTATCTGAACCGGTCCCGGGCCTCCCCTAGGTCGACTCAGCCTCAAATGAGTACCTGGTGCGGTGTGTAAACATTGCCACTAGGGAGACAAAGGCGGTCGGGCGTGGTGCTGGCCACCCACCCCCTCGTGTACCGTTCCGGCCTTCATAGGTGCTCGCTAACAGCACTTGCCCCTACAGTCTGTTAAGGCTATATGGGGGATCTTTGATCTTTGTGTCTTCAGTGGGGAGCGGAAGTGAAGTGGTTGGCACGCCGCGCTACGAATCCGGCGACCCGAGTTCGATTGCCGCTCACGGCCACAACGCCAGTGATGGTTATCTGAATGGCTCCTGGGCGTGTGCCCCAGGTCGACTCGGCTTCACACGAGTACCTGCTGTGGAAACATCGCCACTGGGGGGACCAAGCGGCCGGGTTTGGTTATGGCCACTCACCCCCTCGTGTGCCGTGCCGGCCTTCATAGGTGCTCGCTAACAACACTCTCCCCCCCACAGTCTGTTAAAGGCTATGCGAGGGGGGGGGGGGGTGGTGGTCGTTGTATAGGTCACATTGCAGTTCAGCTACAGAGTCGAACCCCGTTTATCCGGCTGTGGCTCATCCATAGCGCAGATTAACTGTGTTGAGCTGCCACCTGTCGTTCAGTTAAAAAAAAAAACACTCCTGTGAGTTTGTGGGGTGGATCAGAGGTCAGAATGCCGATCCGGATAATTGGAAGCAGCTGCCAGCGATTTAAACTTGGCTCCCGAAGCACACAAATAAACATCACGTTAAATCGGTTCTGCACTTATTTGGGTTTATTTTCCAGCGCTGGATTAATACTTGGCTCATAAGTTATGTTACAAGGCCATGAATAACCTGCTTCTGTTTATCCAGGTTTTGACTTTTCCAGGGGGGATGGTCTTTACATGATTCAGTATTAATATTATAATAATAAAAATTACGCACACACTATATGCTCGCTCTCGAAAACGTAGAATGATTTGGAGGCATGAGGAACCACGGACCCAGCGAGGAAGGCAGTGGGGCGGTGAGCCGGCGCCACGTATTGGCACTTCCTTCTTTGCTCATTACATGATGAGCCTTGTTGTTTGTTGGCGTGGTGTGCAAGCATTTCCAAGTTTCAATATGTCTCCAAGTTTGTAAGCAATGGAGAAACATCGAATCGAACAAAGCGTTTTACCCCATGGAGTTCACTGGTGGCGCGTGGGGGGGTAGTTGTTGTCATGGTTGTGGGTGTAGCAGGTCGACACGGCCTTGTTTGTCAATTTACAATATTCACATTGCGCTCCTCGCTAGTCAATGTGTCATTACCCTGTTAACGACACGCGTAATGATGGAACAACCGGTAATTAGTGCTGTAATTCATCATCGCCAATTGCTTATGAAGTTGGGCGCAGCAAGGATGACCGGTGCTCATTCTGCCAGTCAGCGGGTGAATTGCACATACCTGGTCGTTTTCTTAGAAAGTTGCGAGCTGAAGAACGCAGGCATTAGAAATGGATGACATTGGTTGTAAGGTTGTACTTTGTGTGGGAGCCTGCACGCGGGTCTGGTAATTGTGTAATGCCACGGGAATTCAATGTTATAATGTTATATAAATACGCGCTACTTATGCTGGGGCTATTCTCACATTTTTCTCTGAAGTAGCTCGGAAGTACTGACTAAGCTATCGGATTTAACAAAGAGTTTTTTTTTTTACAGCCTTCACATTTTCTACCGCGTCACCTGGACGCAGTTTTTAAAACTCGCCACGTTTCACCTCTGCCACTTCATCTCTTTGTCTTTTTTATTACAACGAGAGGTGAAGGTGCCGTCCCCCCCCCACCGCAATAACTTTTTCTCGCGCTACTGCGAGCAGGAGAGCCTCGGGCCTCGGCCTGGAGGGAGCTCTGGAGAGCGTTCTTCATCGCATGGCCACTGCTGGATGAAGGCCTCGCATCAAAATCGGCTCTTGCTTCCGCACATAACGTCAGCACGTGAACAAATCGCGCTGCAAATTGCACGTGCGAGGTCCTGTCAGTACATGTCAGAGCCCATTTATCGATCCGCCGCTGGATGAGGGCCTCTCCTAATCCTGTGTGGGTTTTGGGACTAATTTGAACATACTTCACCACGCTAGTCGACGCGGGTTGATGAAGGCAGAGAGCGTAGAAGTACAGTACTATTACTACTATCTCAGAATATTGGAGTTAAGTTCATGTTATCCTTGGGTTAATCACTACATTATAAAAACGTACGGTCTCTTTTTTTATGCAGTCGCGGTCATGGCTAAACAGGCCGCGATCCGGCTGACACAGATCTTATCTACTTTTTACGTGTCAGAACTACAGTACAACAATGGATATCACTGCACTTGCCCTCTGCTGTCCACCACATTCCATATGCAGTAGCTTACAGCAGCCTCTCTGTGCGTGGTGGACAACCAGCCCAAGTGCTGTCCAGGCGTAAACCAGCTTAGCTGCTGAAATCGGATGAAAATTCTGTCCGCATGGTTTAGTTGGGTGTGCTTCATCTTAAGGCCTGCGGGGCCATTGGTGGCCCCTGGTGGCCTTGTAGTGCGGCCTTCCCCGACAATACACAACATGTGAAAACACCCCCCCCATCATCATCATCACCGTGCTGTCAAACCCTAATGGTTTCACATGTGTGGCGGCCTTCGCACTGATGATGTCTAATCACTGCCCTAGAAGGGTGCGTGGCCTACTCTGCCACTGCTGTTTTGTGCAGTAATGCTCATCTAGACAAGGCAATTATTTTTTACTTGTATTACATTTCGTGGGCGTTCACACCATTTTGAGAAGTTGTCTTAAAATAATGATCCATGTCAATTGAAAATTTGCGATGTCAGCAGTACCATTTGGCAATTTGGATTGATAATTTCAGCCAGCAAATCAGTAGTGGCACTCTTTGCTTATTTATTTACGAGGAGTGTATCATTGTGAAATTCAGCATCGTTTTATTTCCCACCTGAACCATAATGTCACTTTTAAATAACATCGTACCTGCTGGCGCTGTCGTGGACAATTTAATACATTCCATGCCTTCGTCTTGCGCTTTGAAAGCATGACAAGTAAATAAAAGCTGCTTAAATAGAAACTTTGCTACTGTTATTCTTAGTTTTTTCGGTAAAGTCACGTTGAAGAGAAACAACAAAATAACAAAATATATATAAAACAATAAAAAATTCTCACGACGTTTCGACCATAACTATCGGTCATCATCATCATCTGATGATGACGACCGTTTGAGTTATGGTCGAAACGTCGTGAGAATTTTTTATTGTTTTATATATATTTTGTTGTTTCTCTTCAACGTGACTTTACCGAAAAAACTAAGAATATGAATTACTGCAGTCACGAAAGCTTTAAATCAAAATTTGCTACTGTTGTTAATGCTTCTATTTTCATAAACTCGTGGAATCCAGTGCCTTTGCCTTTGTAAATGAATGCAAACCTTTGTTGTGTTTATGTGAAATCCATAGCATATTGTACACAAATGACTTCACAGTGCTCACATTTAGCATGGCTGGCAACATACGGTGCGAGAAAAGTTTAACATACATACATGCCACATTAAAGTGCACATCGAACAAATTCATCTTGTTAAATAGTGCACATGCTAAGATGCCCCAATCTTCGATGTGCAACGTTGTCAGAAAATTGTGCCCTGGCAACAAGTATGAGTGCCCCTTCCAAGGCCGTTCACATGGTGCTGCTACCCAACTCCCTGTGGTTTCGGTACAGACAAGACGACCTTGGTGTCTTGGGTGCATTTTGCTTCTGGATAAACGGGCCATTAATTTCATTCTCGTGGGTGACAACAGCTCTCTCTACCCACAAGGCAAGCAATTATAGAGTGAACAACTTCATTTTTATCTTAACTAAAACCAAGGCTTCGTTTTTATGGCTCTGCTTTGCCGTAGAGTTTAGGGCGCATCCCGTTGTATGCATTAGCGACGCATGAACCGTCAATTTCTACTTTTCTGAGAAGTTTATTATAGCCTGTTGACAGTGAAGGCTACAGAATGAGAGGATCTTCAGCAGCCAGTGCAGAATGCAAGCTGGCGGTTCCCCTTGTCGGTGGTTTTTGTGCTCACGTCCATGCGCTCGCGTGTCGTTGCGGCTCTGTGCGTGCTACGCGTGTGTGCCTGTGTGTGCAAGCCGCCGCGCAGCGGTAGTGTAGCGAACCCGGTGACCCGATTTTGATTCCCCGCTCACAGCTAACACCGGTGACGATTATGCGAATCCGTCCTGGGCCTCTCCTATGAGTACCTGGTGCGGTGTGTAAAAACATCGCCACTCGGGAGACGAAGGCGATCGGGCGTGGCGTTGGTCACCCGCCCCCATGTGTGCCGCGCCGGCCTTCATAGGTGCTCGCTTAGCAGCACTACTTGCACCAACAGTCTGGTGAGGTTATCCGGGGGCGGGGGCGGGGGGGGAACTCTTTCTTTGTTTTTCACCCACCGCACTCGTGTTTCCCATCAGTGGGTGGGCGAGGGGGCGGCAAGGCGGACGCGAGCGACGAAGATGATGAATTCGAGTTTTTCGACGCGATGGAAGACGCGCCGGAGTTCATCACTGTACCAGCCGAGTCCAAACACAAGTGAGCCCGGCGCTTGCACTCAGAATGTACTTTTTCTTTTTCCAGAATATTTATTTACACTTGAGGAATCTGTTGAGCGATACAGCTCTTTTTCACAGGTGTTCACCCACTCGGTCTGCGCACAACACACACCTGAGTGCAGATTCACACTCGGAATATACACGCACCTCCGCTTTGCACAGTTGGCTACGTATGGTGCGATAAATTAAACTGAAAAATAAGTTATACATACATGCGTACACACACGAGCGCATTTCCCTCGTATCGTCTACACCCAAGTTTTAAAGTAACTTTGCTCAATAGAAAATTACGAGTTCGTATTTATTTTACAGTTAATAGTGATGTTTGTTGTTGACTGCATGGCGTTTTTTGGTCTTTGGTCCTGTGTTTTGATAATAGTGATGCAAACAAAATTGCCACCCTGCGCGCAGTTTTTTGACGAGCTATTGAGGCAGGTTCTACGAGAGAGGTTACCTATTATGGCTGGAATTGCTCGCGATGGGGTGGTGTGGACAGCACACCAGACCAAGTACTCGTATAACAAAACTGAGTCAACCTAGGTCCTGGAACCAGTTCTGATATAATTCACCCACTGATGTTACCCGTGGCTGGGAATCGGGTCGCTGCAGGTACATAGCACAGTGTGACCAACCACAGCCACCTCCTCGCCACTTAAGTGACTGTGACGTCACCGCAGCCAATGTGCTGCCAGGCTAGGTACATTTTGAGACCACGTGAAGTCTTTGAAGGCTCGGTGGTGTGCGTGTTCACGGAACAGACCCAGGTGTTGTGGATTAACCGCCTGTGCTATTTTACGTGCATTGCATATACACACTCCCCCCACCCACCCACATACAGACACACACACACACACATGCTCTCTCTGCTGCACGTTCACCCGTTTTTTACCGAGGTGCACTTCACCCAAACTCCGGGTAGTGCGAGTGGGGGGTGGAAAGAATGTAATCCAGTGAGGTTCCGTGCAGCATTTGTGTTGTGTTTTGTGTTGTTTGGCGCAGACGCTCGGGTAGCAACGTCAGCGGAGCGAGTGCCAGCGGTCACCTGGAGGACTGGAACTCGGAGGACTTGGTGAGTACGAGCGCATGACGCTGCGCTCCAGAATGAATGTCAGTCAGCTTCTTTGATTGACTTTGATAAATGATCAATATATCTATTGTATGAACCTAGGGCCACGTGTATTTTTTTTTTAAATAAAGTCGTTATAATTGTGGTAGATTCTCTCCGTTGCTGTTGAGTTCTGGTTTCGCCGGTTGAACGTTAGATAACGTTGATGCGTGTTTTTTTTGGGGGTTTTCCGCCCCGGTTAAGTGTTCCCAAAAAAACTAGCACGTCATTATCAGCTGTTTGCTTGCAATTAACACTTGTTTGGTAGCCGATAATGACAATCACAGCTTTCCTAACAAGACGGACCTAAATCCTAATTATAGCGAGAAATACATGCTCATTCGGTCCCCAATGAAAATAAATGTACTTGTGGATCATATTTAACTGTACTCGTTACATGGCAGTATTTTAGGAAACTTGACCGGCTTAAATTTTTCTCTCTGCACGATGGAAACCAAACCTTGACTTTCAACTTTATTCCAATAGTTAGATGCTCTGCGACATGTGTTGCATGTCGTACGTGTGATGATAGCAGTAGTGAGGATCTGTCCTACACAGTATTTCCAAATTCCCATTAAGTTTCATTGTCACTTTTCGCGAAAAGAGTTATAAATTGCAAGTGACACGTTGTGACCCACCCCTACTGGACATTTGTAAAAAAAAAAAAGAGCTTTATAGCACATCGGATTTTTCCAGGATAAATAACGATTCTGATTCCTAGGCAGGCATGGCGCCCCATAATGCAGGCGCGTTGCGTGTATGTGTGTTTGTGTGGGGAGCAGTCGCGTAGCAGTTAGCGTGCTGCGCTATCAACCCAGAGACCCGAGTTCGATTCCCGCTCACAGCCAATGCCAGTAACGATGATTATCTGAACGGGTCCTGGGTCTCTCCTAGGTCGACTCGGCCTCAAATGAGTACCTAGTTTCGTGTGTAAACATCACCACTGGGGAGACAAAAGCGGCCGGGCGTGGTGTTGGCCACCCACCCCCTCGTGTGCCGTGCCGGCCTTCATAAATACTCGCTTGACAGTCTGTTAAAGGCTATACGGGGAAATCTTTGTGTTTGGGTGACGCTTGTGCTCCGCGCTGTAGAAGCATGCCAGTAGCTCGAGCTCACTGGGTCAAGAGATGGTCGTCAAAAAACAGCGGCGGGCCCGCATCCCTGACAAGCCTAACTACAGCCTCAACCTCTGGAGCATCATGAAAAACTGCATCGGCAAGGACCTCTCCAAGATCCCCATGCCGGTACCTAAAGCAGTGGACGGAAGCGGGCTTCAATGTCGCAGTGCGCACCCGTCCTGAAAGCGTTATGGGTACACGCGTGCGTTCGTGTGCGAGCTTCTGTGTGCAGACGTGTATTTTTTAGGGTGATAAAAAGGGTGAAGGTGCATGCCTGCCATTTCTTGCTCAGGGCTACTGTTGGTAGAAGGGAGCTCTCGAGAACACAGTCTGTCTATAGAGGTTTTTGACTTGTGCTTTAACACTGGCCCCGATGTTTTGAAAGAGGTGGAAATACCCACACTTTCTTCCACTTGCCTCATAGACATAGGTGTGGTAGGTGACGATTATCCAAAGCAATCTTGGGCCTCCGAAGCAATCTTGGGCCTCCCCTCGGTCGACTCGGCCTCAAATGAGTACTTGCTGCGATGTGTAAACATCGCCACTCGGGAGACGAAGGCGGCCGGGCGTGGTGCTGGCTACTCACCCCCTTATGCGTCACGCCGGCCTTCATAGGCGCTACTTGCGAACTGTTCTTTCCCCAAAAGTCTGTTGAGGCTATACGGGGGGGATCTTTTTCTTGTCTACTTGAAGACACGAGGAGTAACTTCTGTGCAATGGAGTCAAGGTGGCTACGCTCCTCGTCGTGAGCAACATTCAACCACATGCAATCGACGAATCCCCACGTAAAATCGCGTCCGTTCACAGGTGAACTTCAACGAGCCGCTGTCAATGCTGCAGCGCTTGACGGAGGACCTGGAGTACTTCGACCTCCTGGACAAGGCGGCCAAGTGCGAGAGCTCGCTGGAGCAGCTGTGCTACGTTGCGGCCTTCTCCGTGTCGTCGTACTCCACCACCGTGTACCGTACCGGCAAGCCCTTCAACCCGCTCCTGGGCGAGACGTTTGAGTTGGACCGCCTGGAGGAGTGCGGTTACCGCTCCATCTGCGAGCAGGTATGTGTGCCGCCTTGCCGTCGTCATTGTCGTCGTCACGGCCAGGAGCCAGCCACCTCGCCACCGCAGTGCCACGGTGGCAAGATGTTAGCTCCCTCGCCTGGTATGTAGGAGGTTGTGGGTTCGATCCCGACCAATAACGCCTATATATTTGGAATTTGCATGTTTTTCTCCCCGTGATCGCGTGGAACTTTCCCCGGATCCTCCGTTTTCTTTGCCTCCACATTTAGAATGTCTGGCTGCTATACATTTCCATATGATGAGCCACTTTGTTGAGTTATCATTTGTGGCCAGGTCGCTTCTGAAAAAGAGCTATATAGCTCCAGTGGATCTCACCTGGTAAAATAAAAAATAGTTGAGTTTTAGTTCTTCTTAGCCGTGCACACCCATAGTATTGCCAGTGTCCAGTGTCACAAGCGGTTCTTGCTTTATGGTGCTAGCAATTTAGATTTTAAGTGGCCCCTTAGCTTTTGAAATTATGCTGTTCAAATAATATCTCCAAGGAATGAAAATGCAGTCAATACTGGACTTAAGCATGCCTCATATAAGCGCAGTTCAGTTATGATGTAGGCAACGCATCCCTGCATTGCACCGGTGGCTGGTGATGGAAGGCAAATACTGATACAAGCACACTTTGGATATAAGCACACCTTGTGTTGTGCCTAAGGGCATGCTTTTATCTGGACTCTAGTGTACAGCGTTGAGTGGCCGTTAATGTTTAAATTCAAGTCAAGCTTAATACCTTCTTGTCTAGTTTCTGATATTGTTGACATTCCCTTGGTTCACTGCATGCAGTAGCTGCTGCTATCATTCGCGCTTTCATCACGCGCAACTTTGTCGTTTTTTATTCTGTTTGTGCCAAAATTTGGTCTTTTAACCGTGTGGCCATCTATCACAAAAAAACGACGTTGCCGTGCGTTTTCTAGTAAAACGCCACATCGGTATTCGCGCTGTGCCCGCCACCACTCGGCAGACGTCACGGTTTGAAGTCACCGTGGTGCCTTGTGCCAGGCCACAGCTGACCACTGAGAGATGTGCAAAGGATCTTCTTCGTCGTGTCTCCTATCCAACCTATATGGGTCTTCTCCCCAAATATTCTGCACAGGCCTCCGCTTCTGATGTTGGCATTGCCAAATCTTGAGGGGAGTGCATTGTGGTGCTGCAGAGCACCTCAGGAGATGATCCACGTGGTTTGCTTCTCCTGACAAGCACATTGGTCGATTGTGCAGAAATCCCCCCCCCCCCCCCGTGATTTCGTGAGAGAGTTGCATCTGCCGAAACCGACTCTCAGTCTGTTTAGGCTCCGCCGTGTAACCCGTTTGGAATTGGAGCCAGATGCGAGCTCCTCACTTGGGGGTCATTCCTCACCGGATCCATTCAGCACAATGATGCAATTTTGTAATCCCATGTATATTGATGAAATCCATACTCTTTGATTCTATTGGGTAAAGTCACGTAGGTAAAAAATAAATAACAAATCTACGTGACTTTACCCAATAGAACCAAAGAGTACGGATCCTAGCAGTCACAAAAGCTTTAAATCTAGAATTAATGAAATCCACAGAGTCTTGAGATAACGTAAGAGCACCTGCTCACTCATTCTCTGCGTCACTACCGGCCGCCTGGATTATGGTTGCCAGGCCTTTTGATTAAAATTGCAATGATTAACTCTCCCAGCAATGCCATGAATTGTCATGATTTGAGGTTGCAATTGACTTGAGATAATCTATTTTTTCGTATAATTTTCACTGTGCTGTCTCCCGTCTGTGTTGTTTATCATTTTCTGTCACATTTGTACTCTTTAACTATGTTAGCCTAAATTAGAAATGTCCTTGTGCCTTGCATGTAATTGACACGTATAATGCATAATCGATTCTCGCATGCCCGTATCATGAGTAATAACAATAGATTTTAATAGAGGAATCGATTCTTCATTTCACACCTACTTAAGGTTATAAGCCATGGCCAAAACACAAGTTTCATTGAATTGTAGTTTTGGTCGATATTTGTTTTTGGGTTAGGCCATGCAGTGGTTTGTCAAGAGGTACGTACATCGAATCATGGCTGTGAACTCTTGCGTGGCCTAACCCAAATGCAGGTCATTGTATTGGCTGAGAAAACCCACGTCTTAAGTTTACTCTAATTTAGTAGAGTTCTTGTTTAAACTGCTGTGCAGTTCGGAAATGTATACGTATTAAGACACGGATATGTTAAGACATTTAAAAAAAAATGTATTACATGAACCACGTGCTTGTGTGTAGGTGAGCCATCACCCACCAGCCGCGGCACATCATGTGGATTCACGACGTGGCTGGCGCCTGTGGCAAGAGATCACGGTCTCCAGTAAATTTCGTGGAAAATACCTGTCCATCATCCCGCTCGGTACGTCGCCGTCGTATTGCGTTCCCGTGCATCGCTGTAGGACTGAAATGGCTTCTTTTTTTCTTCAGCATAACAAGAGCCCAGTACAGGGCACAGACCCGCAACAAGGGGGTGGGGGTAATACAAAAACTCTGCGGACCCGAGGCCCGGCCTCAGTACTCCTGGGTCCACAGACCGGGGCTCACTGCCCCCACACACGTGGGGATTGCGAGCGGGAGCGTCGATTATTATTATTATTATTATATAGCGAGGAGGAAAATAAGCGATAAGGGGGACAAAAAGCAGCGGGAGCCTCCTGTAGGACTGGCATAGTTAAACATCTTAAGAGTACCTTCGCAGGACCAACAGTTGCCATGCATTTACTGAAGTTAAGATGCACTTATTTGGGTTAGTTCATGCAGTGATCTGTTAAGATTTTTCCTGTATGACCTTAAGCCTAATTTTGGTTAACCGCAACCCTAAAACCAAATTATGAGTGCAAACGTGCACTGATCGTGGGTTAAATAATACTTTTGGTTTCATGGCATTGATTGTTGTAACAAATTGTGAATGCCTGCAAATATCTTCATTGCATATGGCAAATGCTTACTGAATAACACTTATGAATTGTCACATTCTGCCTTAGAGCTCCGAAACAGTATCAATTAATTTTTTAAGTGTGTGCCAAAAAAACTGAGAAGCATGAAGCGTTTGTTGGTGAACACCTGGGACTGTTTTTGGCCTCATGACCCTGATTCACAGTGGATAGGTCGTCTCTCATAGCAGATCAGTCTTATATCTACGAGAAGAGACCATTTCTCTGTTGTTAAGAATGGCCATTGGCCAAAGTGTCGCCCGTTATATCTATATTTGTTATATTTTTAGGGCAATGTTATCGATGAGTGCACTGAGTTTAAGTTTTGTGGTTGAAAAGTAAAAAGCGCCGATGAAACCCGATTTGAAACGGTCACGCACGTTCGTGCAAACGTTAAAGAGAAGGGCGCCGCTGCTGTGTTCACTCGTGCGTTCTTTTGATTGCTCCCACTGCACGTGACTTAGGAACCATCCACTGCGAGTTCCCCTCATCGGGGAACCACTACACGTGGAAGAAGGTCACGACCACCGTTCACAACATCATTGTGGGACGGCTCTGGATCGACCAGGTGACCCTTTGGCTGTCCCACGAGTCTTGCCACACTCGCTTGGCTAAAAGTGTTGACAAACGAGAGTGGTTAAATTTCGATGTAAAGCTTTCGTGACTGCAAGGATTCATCTTCTTTGGTTCTTTCGGTAAAGTCACGTAGAAGACGGCCGCTTGCGTTGTGGCCGAAACGTCGTGAGAATTTTATTGTGTTATTTTATTATTCTCATTCTACGTGACTTTACCGAAATAACCAAAGAAAACGAGAGTGGTTTGATCGGTTTTGTTTTTGCCTTCACTGAAGAGTGTGCTTTCGGTTGTAGGAAGGGACAGTGTTGATTGCTTGGTCAATAATAATAACACTGGACATTTATTTACGTAGTTTATTTTTTATAGAAATGCATATCGGACTACATGATGGAATTTCCCTTTGCGATTGACAAGGGCTGCTCACATTCGCTTGGGGTGGTCTGAAAGAATGAAATATGGTGGAACAATTCAAAACATTTACATATATTTTTTTAAAGTCACTCTTCTTACGTTACGGACTAGGAACACAAGGCTGAGCGATACAGAAGCACACTCTCCCTTGCTATTGACGCACAGTTCATGAATCTCATTAAATACCTCCAATGAGAAAATCACACTCTTTTTTTTACAATTGAGGTCGGTGACCTTAACATTTAATTTTTTTGTAAAAGCGCTTAAATTTGTAGTTTTACGTTCACAATATATCATCACATGTGCCCTTAATATTTATATATTTTCCCCCTTTTTAGTTTTGCCTTGGTATTGGCAAACCGGCCTCAATCCCTTGGGATAGACAATATTCGTCACTGCTTTACGATACATTGACTTACGATAATTGACATGAGTAGTAGTCAGTCTCCATAGCATAACGGCTTCATATCCTCACTTAGATATTCCCAGTTGTGCCGTATCGATCTCCCGTGGATTTTCTGGAACTTCTTGAAGAACCGAATTCATTTGCTGGAGTCTGACAACTCTGGGAGCGAAACGACGGACATTGTGCAGGACGACGAGCGGTATAACCCGACAAAACATCGGAGGGCTTAATATTTGTTTAAATTGAGCATCGAATCCTCAATTAAATTTCGTGACTTCAGGCTGGAGAAAGAAAAAAGTAAACCAGCTAGACATCAGCAAAGTGTTGGCCCTTGGTGATATACTGCAATTGCTTGTTTTTGACTAAGCCATGGCCATCAACGTTTGTGAAGATTCGCATTTGGTTTGTTCCTCTGGACGGAACGTGTGCACCGTCTGCCATGTGCTGTTTGCAGTCCGGAGATATTGACATCGTTAATCACCACACAGGAGACAAATGCCAGCTCAAGTTCATCGCTTACAGCTACTTCTCACGTGACATTCCCCGCAAGGTGAGATGACCGCAAGGTTAGGTTAAGCTCCCTTTCACCACCCCCCCCCCCTCCTCCCCTGATGAAACAACATTTCACACGAGTGCTCGTTAAGGTAATTGATAATTTTTGAGACATTTCACTCCTAAGTGGAAGCAATGAACTGAAGCAAGGTCTCAGCGGATAATAGAACTGATAATCCAAATCTGATATCTCTTTGCAACCGGTCTCTTAATGCGACCTCTAATATCGTAAGGGAGTCAAATACCCTTGCAGACCTGTTCTTTCTGCTTGGTGCAATTCCCTCTTGGTGTCTGCTAGTGGGTGGCAGTTACCCGCCCAGAGCGGAATTTCCAAGTCTGTGCTGCAGCGCCCCCTTGCGGTGGTATTTGGTTACACTGGGCGCCAAGTATTATTTCAGGCTTCCCTGAAATTCACCGACTCGCTTTAAGTGGCGCGGTTTTGGTGAGCAAAGAATTCGGCAGAATCCCAAGATCGTGTCGACTCGGCGAACCGCACCAGCCGCATTGCGACGCACGAGCCGGACCTTGCACCCTGAGCGGGAGGGAGTCGCGGCGGCTTCCTCCCCGTTTCCGTGCTGCGCACGTCCCATCAGGGTGTCGCGTGTTTTTTTTTTTATATAGGTCACTTGTCAGCACGCTAAATAATTCGGCAGGAACATGCCAGAGTGTTCATCGCCCGTGGCGCAAAGTACAGCACCCCCCCCCGCGCCGAGCGTGAGCCCAATGGGAGCGGGTTACCCGAGACGGGTGTCGAGAGAGAAGGATAATTCTACGCCCCAGCTGCCCCACACGTCGCCTCCACACTGCCTCGTACCGTTCCCTCCCCTTCCCTTCCCCCCCCTCTCTCTCTCCTGTGACCGTGCAGGTGTCCGGCGTGGTAATGGACGCGGAGGGAAATGCGCACTACATCTTGTCGGGGACGTGGGACGAGAAGATGGAGTACGCCAAAATTGTGCAGAGCAGCAAAGGAAGCAGTGGCAGTGAGGGGCGGCAGAAGACTGTCTACCAGACACAGCCCGCCAAGCACCTCTGGAAGAGATACCCACTGCCGTACGTCCACGTGCCAGTGCGCCTGCTTTTGCACCGTTGGCCGGGGCTCGTGTTTAACTGGCTTTTCCACGCTAGCGGTGGCGCGCGCTTGTAATCCAGCTGTTGGGAGGCGAGCGTTGACTGATCGATCAGATTTGCGCAACTGACAAGCCTGCCGGGGCCGCAAGGTGCCCAGGAGGTGGCGGTGGAGCAAGTGGGTTTATAAACCGGTCCGTGTAGACCCTTTGAAAAAAACCAATCACCTCGTGCGTGTGTGTATCTGTATTTTTTACACACACACACTTGACCCAACAGTCTTGTTAAGGCTATGCGGGGGGGGATCTTTCTCTTTGTTTTCTTACGGTGCTCCCCCATATCCTCCCGTTCATAAAACACTCCGTCAAATCAAATTGACCAACCATCCGAATTCACGGGACCCTCCTGAACAAGAGCCCTGAGGCTTAGGAAGGGCATTCCCAGATGGCATCGGCGTTAACAATCAATACGTGCAAACCAACGGTCAAACATTTCATCGCACCGTTGTCGCTGATGGCCCTCGGCAGGGAGCACACAGAAAACACGTACCCATTCGCGGAGCTTGTGCCGAGAGAGCGTGGATCTTTTTGCTCCGTTTTTTTTCCGTGCACATTTAGAATCTACGTGCGTTCAGAGTGTTTTGGCTGCCATAAATTTCCGTGCGGCGATAAGCCCCTGTTGAGCACTTCCGAAAAAGAGCTGCGTAGCTCAGTGCGCGCCTTGCCCGGCAAAATAAAAAAAAAATGAAGTTCTAAGTGATAGCTTTGCGGGCTAACCGAGGGTTTCACCGGATTAATGATTGGCGCCGCTGTCGGCAATCGAAAGTCGCAAACCGACGATGACACGCTTCGTCTCGCGCCCCGTGCCGGTGGCGTTGCGCAGGGAGAACTCCGACAACATGTACTACTTCACGGAGCTCGCGCTCACGCTCAACGAGACGGAGGAGGGGGTGGCCCCCACGGACAGCCGCCTGCGCCCGGACCAGCGGCTAATGGAGAACGGCAAGTGGGACGAGGCCAACGCCGAGAAGCAGCGCCTGGAGGAGAAGCAGCGTCTGGTGCGGCGCCGGCGCGAGGCCGAGCTCGCCAGTGCCGCCGAGGAGGGTACGTGTTGCCGCTGTGTTTACCGCTGTGTTGTTGCCGCTGTGTTACCGCTGTGTTGCCGCTGTGTTGTTGCCGCTGTGTTGCCGCTGTGTTACTGCTGTGTTGTTGCCGCTGTGTTAGCGCTGTGTTGCCGCTGTGTTAGCGCTGTGTTGCCGCTGTGTTACCGCTGTGTTGTTGCCGCTGTGTTGCCGCTGTGTTGCCGCTGTGTTGCCGCTGTGTTGTTGCCGCTGTGTTGCCGCTGTGTTGTTGCCGCTGTGTTAACGCTGTGTTTACTGCTGTGTTACTGCTGTGTTGTTGCCGCTGTGTTACCGCTGTGTTACCGCTGTGTTGTTGCCGCTGTGTTACCGTTGTGTTACTGCTGTGTTACCGCTGTGTTGTTGCCGCTGTGTTACCGCTGTGTTACCGCTGTGTTTACCACTGTGTTACTGCTGTGTTACTGCTGTGTTACCGCTGTGTTACCGCTGTGTTGTTGCCGCTGTGTTACCGTTGTGTTACTGCTGTGTTACCGCTGTGTTACTGCTGTGTTACCGCTGTGTTACTGCTGTGTTACCGCTGTGTTGTTGCCGCTGTGTTACCGCTGTGTTGTTGCCGCTGTGTTGCCGCTGTGTTACCGCTGTGTTACTGCTGTGTTGCCACTATTACCACTGTGTGTACTGCTGTATTACCACTGTGTTACCGCTGTGTGTACTGCTGTGTTTCTGCTGTATTACCACTGTGTTTACTGCTGCGTTACAGCTGTGTTACTGCTATGTTTACCGCTGTGTTACCCCTGTGTTACCGCTGTGTTATCTTTGTGTTATCTCTGTTACTGCTATGTTTACTGCTGTGTTATCTCCGTCTCACTGCTGTGTTACCGCCGTATTATGATAAACATAGCTAGCGCCGTGAGCAGCGGTCGTTGAAATCGCTCGCGTGCGTTGTGCATCTGCTGCCGCACCCCTCCCCTTTCCTTTTTCTACGCCCAACGGGGACGCAGGCCGCAAGCACCAGTCCTACCGTCCCATGTGGTTTGAGCGCAAGGAGGACCCCTTTACGCGGGAAGTCAGCTGCGTTTACCGCGGAGGCTACTGGGAGACCAAGGAGAAGCAGGAGTGGAAGATTAGCCAGGACATTTTCTGAGACCTCTCTCCACACCCCCCCCCCCGCCCCCACCCCCCTCGGGACTGTGGGGTGCAGAGGGCGGCAGTGGCAACGCACGGCAGCGTCCACGGTGCGCACACTTAACGCCCTGCAACAGGGACAGACGCCATCGGTCGTTATCCAGTTCGCGCGAAGAGGCGGAATGTGGGCCGTACGATATTTTACACTCGCACAAAGCACGCGTTGTTGTGCTGGCACAGTGTGCGTTAAAACACGCCTCTCCGGATCTTCTGTTTGCTTTTTTTTTCTCCTTAATTCCTTTTCTTTTGTTTCTGTAATGTTGGCAAAAGTGTATCGCATTCATTTAAAAAGAAAAAAATCAAATGTGTTGGCATTGAAAGCTTTAACAGCAACAAAAGATACTTAATTTAAATGCTCTACATCTTCAAGAAATCTGTTTTGGCGATGTTCAGGAAAACTAAAATCCACTTTGGAGAATAACAAATGATACAAAATATATATATACCCTTTAAATATCCATGTAATTTGTGCGCGGAAGAAAACAATAGAATTAATCAAATATAGACTGTTTTATCACAATCATGAAAGACAAAATGCGTAGGGCGAGATACATAAGAGCAACGTCTTGTCATTTTGAAGCATCAAGGATTCTCTCATGATTTTACTGAGGATGAGATGCAGCAACCAATGGTGGTTGCCCTGTAATATACCCGTGTAATTCAATGTTTAATTAGCATTAACCGTAATGCATCCGTAAGTTGACAAATAGAATTAGCGCATACACACACACACGTGGCAACGGAAGTGTTTCTGTACCTGGGGACAATTTTTTTTTTAATTACTATTTTAGAAAAAGGATGAATGAGAATGGTGTAAATCGCAGGGGACATTGTAAACTTCCGGAGTGGTGTTGACTTGTGTACAATAGCTTGCAAGCGGATGGGCATTGGAGTCGCTTTGCTCCGTGAAGCCCCAGTGTACAGAGGCTTTGTCATCCTGACACTCCCTGCCGTCAAGCAGCTGCAGCTACCTCCCCACAATTCGCCCGGCCCGTCACCGTCACGTCCGTCCTTGTACCAGTACAAAAATAATAAAGTCACCACCCCAAATGTAGCTGTACATTTTAAGGGTGGCTCAAGAGAGTCTACGGGAGCAAAGATATTGAGGAGAGCGATGGTCAACATAATCTGGGAGTAAAATCACGTCCACTGCACTGTGTACTTGGGGCTGTAAATCGTAATCCAGCAGGTGCCTGCAACATGACCTGCTCACTATAAAAGGTGCTTTGATTTTTTTATTTCTCATTCGATTTTTACCATATCTTTTTCTATCCCTTTCTCTTAAATCTGGGGGAAGGGGGGGGGGTGCTTTTTTTGCCAAACGCTGTTCACGAACAGCGCTTACACGGACAATACGCCGGCGACTTGTTTCGTCGGCGATTGAAAGGTGAAACTGCAAAAGCTCCCCCGAGTGAATCGCCGGACGTGAGAATCGGGGCCTGGGTGCGTGTGGTGCACTTGGCAAAACCGGGAGCTGGTGATGCCTCGTTCGATTTGGGGAAGCGAATGCCTCTTTCCTTTGGTGGCTGCGAGTAGCAGCTGGAACCAGCGGTCCCGTGACTGTACACAACGTGGGGGTGTATCGGCATAAATGATCCCGACCCAATGGGGGTTGTTGTTGTACATAGCGGAGGTGTCACATGTTGGGATCTTAACCTGCATTCACATTTGGCAGGCGTAACCAATTGTGTACCCTTATTTCAGTTACAGGTCACCTTTCGTTATGGTACTTGTTCATTCACACAGTGCACGTGGTACAGCGGCACCCTTTGTTATTCCACTGCTGGATCGAGGCGTCCTCACGACGTGCTGGTCGTTGGGGGTTATTTTTAACATACCTCGCTAGTCAGAGAGGGGTTTGTGAAGGTCCGGGAGCACAGGTGCAGGAACAGGGGAGTGAAGTACAACAACGGATTTGATGCCCACCATGTAGCCCTGCAGTCTATTGTAGCCTTGAGCGCCTCTCCGTTCAGATTGGTCGCCCATCCATCGCCATCCAACCTCATCTCCGCATAGCTTCAGGGATCTGACGACCAGGCGCAGTCCTAGTAAATTGGTCATGTGATAGTTAATTCATAGGTTTTAATCCAATCGGTTGTTTAAACATTTAGTCACAAATGGGCAATTTGACGATCGGCCTTGGCTGTTGTAATGACATCAATTTCCCACTGGTGGCCAGATGTTTAAAATTCCCATTTATGAGCATGTTGCCATTTTATCCTAAATCAAGAAAGGATATCTTGTGCCACATGCCACCCATATGCATATTCACCGTGTTCGATAAAGGAACGTTAATGATGAACCATTTCGGTGTCCAGTAGTCTAGGGATATAAGTTATTTCCAATAACCCATAGAAACTATGACTTGCATATATGTTTCTAATTATTTTCTAATACACAGAACAAGCTAATAGTTATGCTGTGTGTAGGGAGGACTTGCGCACGATTCAAGCCTTAATAGAAAACTTTAGGTATTACACGACCACGTTTTTATCAACGGGATAACGTGAAATTGCGTGACTTGTGACAACGTAAAAAAAGTGCAACCGCAGTGGCCGTTTACAATTTGGTTTTGTTGTGTAATGATTAGCGTCAATAGTGCGTACATCACTCGGTGGGCACGCTCTGCCGCCCCATCACGAGACTTCACATTTTTCGTTGGTGACGAGTCTTCGTCATTTGAAGGTTAACAACGTTCCCCTCTTGTTAGTGGACGTGCAGGCGGCGTAGGCCCTTGTGTGCAACAGAATATATGATTATTATGCCTTATTGTGTACCTTTACAAACAAGCGCCGCTTGTTACGCCCTAAACCTTGGCCACAAATTTTAATCCCGTTGATGCGACTCCTTCGGGTGTGGCTCTTGCTCGGCAGCGGCTCGCTGCACTTGCCTCTGCGTTTTGGGAGTTTGGCGAAATGTGCGTACTCCGATGTTTGCTTGTTTTATTTCTTTTTAAATGTGTTTTTTTTAACTAAAATTGCACAACCGCAGGACAAATGCATAGGAGAAATGGCTGTGAAGTGAGACGTAAAAAAAAATCAATCTTAAATATCCACGGAGAGCGTTGTGAATGACAACGGTTGCTTAAACAACGATGAGTCGTGGCGCTGTAGAAGATGTTAATGACGATAAGCGTGCGGCGACTGATCCGCCCAAAATTTCGTACCGTTCTGTGACCTTTAAATCTTCAACACGACTTGATGTTCCGCCTTTTTTCGTCTCGCTGCGTGTGTTTGATCAGCGTTTCAAAAAAAAAACGACGCAAGTTTCTATTCGAACCCCAGTAGGCGTGGTGACACATTGGTTGAAATAAGAAATCCAATTGTAAGTGAACTCCATTCCGTGTCTCTGATACAAAATTGAAAATATTGTTTTGGTCCGTCATCCACTTGACTTTCCAGACCGATTGTTATTCTCAAGAGTTGTACGATCTTATCCTGTTAGCTCCAAAGAGATCGCCGTTTCAGAATGAGACTCCGGAGGACATTCTTCGGGAGTTAAATACATTCTTTAAAATGCCCTCCCTTGGTCAACACCTGCCAAAAATTAACCTGTAAGCACTGTGCTATACAAGATACTGCGGTGTGTGCATTGACTTTTCTGCGCGCGAGAGATGGTGTGTCAGTTAGTCTTCGAGTGCTGTGCACTATACACTAATACCTGTGCAAAGGGTTGGGTCAATACGACGTGAAGGGCTTTTCCGATATTTAGGGGAACCGGCTGTATGCAAATGAATAATGTTGAAGCAGAGCACGTGGTATTTGTTCATGGCGTGTATCCAAGGGAATAGATTAATCAAGTTGCCGTTGCTGCTTCAGTGAACTTGTGCGTGAATAAATAGGTTGATTAAAAATTATAACAATATTTTATACTGTCACCGAGAGGGAAGAGGTTTTCTCGTTTTCTGTTCCTGGCTGCTTGACACGCATCATCCCCCCCCACCCCCTATGCAATGTACCATTTAATATAGTTTACCGGTTCTTGCTCATAACCTCACTCCTTGGTAATTACTATGTGTATCATAGCGACGTAGGCTCATCGTTGGCCTCTCCATTACCATAGTCACCCCTCAGTGTAACTATTATAATACATCTCGGAACAAGAGGAGCAAAACGTCCACGCAAGAAATTCCAAGACAATGGCGGCGATTGACTTAGGCAACAGCTCACTGTGACAATAAGGCAGCCAGGACGTAATTGTCGTCTTCGCGTCGATAGAAATTTTACAAATTTAACGAAACTTCCCGTGATTCGGATGAACCGTGGGGTACAATGCAATAGTGATGTGCGCGGGTGTTGGCGATTGTGGCTATCACGGCGATTATTCGGCGCGCACGCGGGTGTGATTTTTGTTGTTGTTGCTTGGGTGGGAAATAAGGTTTGGGTTGATCGGACGCGGGACACAATAACAACAGTGCGCGTGCGCGCCGGAGCAAGACAGGTGGGTGGAATGGAATCGTGTGCCGATTATTATAATTATTATTTTTGGATTAAGATTTCGTTGGACACGCGGAGGGTCTCGGGAGAGGCGAACAAAAGGCGCTCGTGAAATAAATTCGCAAGGAAACAACGCCGCAAGAGACTCCTCTCCCGCGTGTTGCGTCGTGATTTGTTGAGCCGCACTCCGCAGCAGGCGTTGGGAAACCTCGTGGCCAGCGGATCGCCATTTCATGTGGCCCACGCGAGGAAGACCGAGCATGACACGGATGGATAACATCGAAGCACGGACGAGGCAGCCTCACGCTAGAACAGACGATGAGGATAGCAGACGACGGAAATCGGTGGCGAAAGATTGCCCCCGTGGTGCGGCCAACCCCGAGGATCGAGGATGGCTGAAGACGAAGACGGCCCGCCGCTATGCGGGGCCCCAACCACTCTTAAAGACGCAGTGCCGGATGACCCGAGTAGCAAAAGTAGCTACATATGTAGTAGTAGCTACGGGCCCCGCACTCTCAAGGGCCCTCGCGAAATGCTTTCAAGCTGTCAATTCCGGTTCATTGATTCTGCACTTGCTCTATCACTATAGTACTATACTGCCTTCAACTTTTATGAGCGACTGGGTGTTTAAGGTTAGCGATTTGTCGTATCCGGCTGTATAGCAAATTAAAAAAAATACAATTACTTTACTATGCAAATTAAACATTTTGTGTTTTAATATTTGTGTGTTTTTTTTTCTGTTTAGGGCCCCTTTATAACATGTGCTACAGGCCCCGCACTAGCTTAATCTGGCACTAATGAGACGCCCTGCACACACGATATCCGTTCCAGCAAGCGTCTGAGCCGCGGGAAGTGGACGGGAATATTTCCGACCTTGCCAACAATAATGTGGTCCTAATTTATGGGCCCGATCGGTCACTACCGTTTACTGCAAGGGCCTCTCTGCCAGCGACAAAAGTGATTGATTTAAGGATTGCGCGCGTGTTAATTCGTGGACCCCCAGTGATGTTCGTAAGCCCAGTTCAAGCCGTAAGTAAAGAATAGTTTTCGCACCTTTGCCCGACAGCGTTGGGAGCGTTCCCACCCGGCCCATTTAATGTTTCGTTTTGAAGATTCCAAAAGCTACCGAACTCATCCGGTGATTTAAAGCGTGGAGAGAATTTGACGTTACGACATGTACTCGAGCGCTCTTATTATAGAGCCATACTTGATGTTCACTGTATTGTGCGATAACATTGGCCCCGGGATTCTGTTACATTTTTGCCCGAAGATATGCGTCGAACCACGGTGTGTGTGTGTGGGGAGCGGTGGTGCAGCGGTTAGCGCGATGCTTGACGAACCTGGCGACCCGGGTTTGATGTCCGTTCACGGCCAACACCCAGTGACGATTATCTGAACCGGTTCTGGGGCCTCCCCTAGGTCGACTCGGCCTCAAATGAGTACCTGGTGCGATGTGTAAACATCGCCACTAGGGAGACAAAGGCGGCCGGGCGTGGTGTTGGCCACCCTTCTCGCGTGACGTGCTGGCCTTAATAGGTACTCGCTAACAGCACTTGCCACAACAGTCTGTTGAGGCTATACGGGGGGGATCTTTGTCTTTGGTGTCAAAAGATCCGGTTGAGAGAAGCAAAAGATGAATTCTTGTTGGACGTATTCCTTTGACGAGTAAAACAGACGCCAAACTTTTGAGTTGAGCAACCGTGAACTCTTGTGTGTGACCTCCGATGTATGACTGACCGTGTGCTGTCCTTGGCGTGACCGTGTGCTGTCCGCCCGTTCTCGCACCCGAGGAATTGTACGTACAAATGTTTACGTCTTCGTTGAATAACAATCGGCGATTAAAAATAAATATGCCGAAGTGGGCCTCATGGCGAGAGCTTGGTTTAGGAGCACGTGCTATATCGTGTAGCTTTGGAGGGTAATTAAAGTGGAATATTCTGCGATTGCCTGCAGCCTGGCCACCCACCCGCTCGTGTGCCACAGTCGTAGATGCTCATTAACAGCACTTGCCCCAACAGTCCCTTAAGCCTACACGGGGGATCTGTGTTGTACGTTGAGATTCTTTCGCAACGTACGTTGCCAACCGCGTTAATTAACCGGAGGTGCGTGGGGGTGCACAAGGACTACAAACTTAACAACAACAAGAGCAGCAGTTCTAAAGAAACGAGTTTTCAATCGAGAGTTTAAAAGTGCATCGCTCCAGTGGGCTTGGCTCAAGGAGGGTTTCTTCCCCGCATTGGGACTTAACGCAACCCCGCCTCGAAGCCCGCCCGTTTAGAGTCTTGAGGGCGCCTCCTTTGCGGCTTCTCGTGAGCCGGAGCGGTGAGCGCATGGCCGCAGGGGGGCACCCTCGGAGCAAAGGCAGCAAACGCTCCGTCCGGGCCCCGCACTTTCAAGGGCCCCGCGAGTAAACGCTTTCAAGCTATAAATTCCTGTTCAGTGATTCCGCACTCGCTCTATTACTGTAGTACTACTCGCTTTTTCTTTGGTTCTTTCGGTAAAGTCACCACGTGGAATGAGAATGAAATAATAAATTGATAAAGTAAAATAACACAATACAATTCTCAGGACAGCGCTGTCCTCCAGACAGTCTCGTCCCTTCACCTGATGAAGGCCACTTGTGTTGTGGCCGAAACGTCGTGAGAATTTTATTGTGTTATTTTATTAATGTATTATTTTATAGGCCGTCCTGGGAACTGAAGCGTTAAAGTAAACTCACCTTGCTTTGAAGCTTTCGTGACTGCAGGAATTAATTACTCTTTGGTTCTTTCGGTAAAGTCACGTTAGAAATAAAATAATAATTATAAATAATTTTTATCTTTCTATATATTTTTTTATAATTATAAATATTTATTTTCTTTTTCTACGTGACTTTACCGAAAGAACCAAAGAGTGTGGAGCAATCGGTTTCAAAGACAATGCCATTTATTGTCAGAGTATGTTTTTTGTTTCCATTCTAACCACAAGCATTGTGGTTAGAATGCAGTGACATGATTTAACATCTTAACACCGCTGTTTTGTTGCCAGAAAAAAAGGGGAAAACGCTTCTCGTGTACACCTATTATTTACCTTTGGTTCTCTCGGTAAAGTCACGTAGAAGGAAAATAATTATTTTATTTAAATTATGATTTTATTTTCTTTCCACGTAACTTTACCGAAAGAGCCACAGAGTAAGATTTTACCTTTTGTTTGACGTGCCGAAGAAATAAATAATGCGACAAAATGCACTGCGATGCGACGTATAATTATGTTTTGCCTTCACTTTCTACAAAGAGACGTACAATCGGAAGGGAATTTGCGTAAATACATTTTCATTGCCGCTCCCTACGACCTTCTGCGTTAGTCTAACAATCCAGGCACACGTGAATAATAATGAGGGGGTGCATGTGGAGTGACGTCACACGCGGGACACACACACACACGGCCTGTTTTTGGCTCGTGATATTCGTTGCTGCGTCGATGTCTTTATTAGTTTTACTTTCCATAAAGAAAGGTAAAAATTAAAGATAATTTGCGTAAACAAATTTTCGTTTCCGCTCCACCACCTTCATGTGGAGTGACGTCACCCGTTCATGATTATTAATGACGGGGGGGGGGTCCATGTGGAGGAGCCCACCTGTTCATGATTATTAATGAGGAGGGCCGGTCGACGTGGAGTGACGTCACGCCCGGGACACAGACATTCTTGGCTGATAGTAGTAAATACTGGCCTTCGACTTTTACGAACGGCTGGGTGTTTAAGGTTAGCGATTTGTCGTATTATCTGGCTGTATAGCAAATAAAAAAATATACAATTACTTTACTATGCAAGTTAAACATTTGAGTTTTAATATTTCAGTTTATTTCATTCAGAGCCCCTTTATAAGGGGCCGTCCATGAATGACGTCACGCACCTAGGGGGGGGGGGTCAGACATTTGTGACGATGTGTGATGGGGGGGGGGTTTGAGAAATGTGACGTCACATCAAAATGCGCAACTTTAAATAAATATAGACAACACGTTCTACTGAATTAAATCGACTTTTTGATAAATGTTTTCTCCTACAACATCAGAGTGCAGCGCCACATTAAATACGCACTACAATGACAATAGTTTAAAGCGATTTGAAGCATGTTTTATATTTGGGGGGGGGGGGGGTAAAGCTTTGTGACGTCATATTCGAGGGGGGGGGGTAAAAAATCGTTCAAAATCGCGTGACGCCAGTCATTTATGGACGGCCCCTAACATAATGCTACAGGCCCCGCACTCGCTGAATCCGGCACTGGGTGAGCGCACTGCGCTTTGGAGCCGGCGAACCGAGTTCGATTCCCGCTCAAGGCAAACTATCGGTGACGAAACAAATGAAGAGGTCCTCGGACGCACATCGGTAAACTCGGCCTTGCATGCGTACCTGGTGCGATGTGTGAACAAAGGTTAGCCGGGCGTGGTTGCTGGCTTGCCGGTTTTCATTGGTGCTCGCCAACAGCACTTGCCCCATCAGCCTGTTGAAGGCTATACGGGGGTAGCTTTGTCAATATGTGCCGGAGACAGCGCGCTCATAAATTGAAGAGGGCTTATGGATGGGATATATTTGAGCTAAAACACATCAATACATCGATGTGCTTCGATGTTTGATGCGTTTGATGATTTTTTTTCTCTTAAACTAATTACAGGAAAGAGCTTGGTAATTATTCAGAAGCATGTGTTTTATTATTATTAAGGAAAATAATAAGCAAAAAATGTGTTAATCAAAAGCCACAATGCTGCTCTTGTTGCAAGACGAACACTCGACCAACAGCAACTGTACGTATACTTTGCAGAGTTTGACTTTTAAACCTATCTGCAGGATTTACACGTGTCATCGATTTTTGGAGAGTGACTAGTTTGTCACGTCCCATCAAATAGTTTCAAAACTGTTTTTTTTCACCTTTACGTCTGTCGTGAACAACACAACTTGAAACCAAAACATCGTTGTTCCAGATATTATCGGAGGGATCATCATCGATGTCAAAATATCGACGCATCGGAAACACATCTTAGAATGTTACCGATTTGTCGATGTGCCATCCCTAGCAGAGGCGCATTCGTAGCCAACAAGCTATGGCGATTGGTTATGGCTACTAATGCGCCTACTGGAAGTGGTGTGCCGGGTGCGGAATATTTCCCGGATCGACCACTGGCACAGACCGGGCTGAAATGTAGTCTCTGGCTAGACGTGAGTATGTTTCAAACTGCTCGCATGTTAATGATCCACACACATGCATGAATAAATCATTAACTCTCATCAGGAGAGTCAAGACTTGCTTTAATTAACGTCGGTGATCTGCCAGTTGTGGATGGGCAAGAGTGGCTGCTCCGGTTCTGCGCGAAGCAATTTCACAAATGAAACAAAATTATTCATCAGTACCGTCATTTTGTGGAACATAAGCGACACGTTATTTCGTTTTGCACATCACATCCCATCGGCTCAACTGCCTCAAAGTTTCTGGAATTCGATACTCTTTGGTTATTTCGGTAAATTCTAGATTTGAAGCTTTCGTGACTGCAAGGATCCATACTCTTTGGTTCTATTCGGTAAAGTCACATAAAAGTATTAAAAAAAATTCACGACGTTTCGGCCACAACACAAGTGGCCTTCATCAGGTGAAGGGACCAGACTGTCTCGAGGACAGCGCTGGAGTGAACTCAGCCAAGCTCAGACCGCGACCTTTAAGCTTGTGTGAGAGGGATTAAGGTGCCTTGACAAAGGAATTAGCATAAAAAGTAGCATTTAATTGGCGGACTTAGCATGATGAACGGTGTAGAGGGGGTGAACACGTGCAGACCGGCGAGGGGGGGGGAGTTTACATATTGATGGTGTGAAAAGGGAATTTAAGCAGCTGCGAAAGTTTGGGATACCACTACTTGAAAAAATATACTAAGTCACGTAGGTATAAAATACAAATGATATTTAAAAATTATATTATTTTATTTTTCTACCTACGTGACTTTACCGAAATAACCAAAGAATATGGATTCCTGCGGTCACGAAAGCTTCAAATCAAGATTCTGGAATTCTCTCTCGTTCTCAGCAGCATTGGTTCAAGGCAAGCAAACTTTGAACCCGCCCGCCCGCCCGGGGTTTGAATCAGCCCGGCGGCACGGCAGGAGCGGGCACGTCGCGGTTTGTCGCACACCGTAGCCGCTGCTGCTACGGTGGCTACGGCGTCGGCCGCCCGTTGTTGTTGCTGCTGGAGGCGGCTGTGGACACAGCGGCATTCGTCACTGGGGGGAGGGGGGGAGAAGGAGGAGGAGGAGGCGCGGCCTTTTAGCGGCAAATGAGCCGTGTCGGCGCGAAGATTTAGCGCCAGACAGGGGTCCCAGTGCCCCCCTCCCCATCCCCAACAAGTTCGAACGACGCTTCTCCGATTCCCCCACGCAACCAACTCCTCGCCCCCCTCTCATTCCCTCTCGCCCCCTCTGCATTCGCTCTGCGTCTTGCACACGTCTCGTGCTCGGGTGGGGGGGGAGGTCACACGCCTGGAGGACTGTGACTTGGAGGCGGGGGTGGTGGCGGTGGCAATAAGAGGAGGAGGTGATTGATGGCGGCGGCGGTGGTGATGGTTGACAGAGGAGGTGATGATCATGCTCGTGGTGATAGCGGAGAGAAGACGTGATGCGATGGCGGTGATAAAGTGCTGGAAGTGTGATGGTGGAAAAAGGAGTTGATGGTGATGATAGCACTGGTGGTGGAAAGAGACGGCGATGGTGATGACAATCACGGTGGAAAGAGACGGTGATGATGATGGTGATGACGATCATGGTGGAAAGAGGAGATGATGATGATGGTGGTGATGATGGTGATGATGGTGATGTGCAGGGAGGAGAGAGGCGGGGTGTATGTGTGTGTGTGCGTTCTCGTTTGGCCCGGAAGAATGAGTAACCAGGGGCAACTGTGGCAAGCGGCGTTTTTTTCTCTTCTGAGGTTGTCGCGTCTCGCGAACTTTGCGCACAACGCCACCCACCCACCCAACCATCCCATAGAGAGCAAAGAAAAAGCGGTCCCCGATGACAGCGACGAGCAACTGGTGGACTCGGACGAGGCCGCACTGAGTTTTAGCAGTCTCGTGGCTGTGTGTGTGTGTGGTTTTTTTTTCCGTGTGACATTGTTTTAAAATCATCGATTAGGCGGATCTGGACGCCAGTGGCACTCTCCCGTCAGCCTCTGTTGACTCGGCTCTGAGTTGCGCGGTGAGTTTTCACGAACCACCACCAAACTCCGTTGAGTCGCTTCTCAAATCGTGTCTCTCTCTCTCTCCTCTTTCTCTGTCTCTCTCTCTTCGGCGGGCCAGGCAACTCGCTCGCTTCTGTGAAACTTAAAACGCCGATGCATCTCACCCGTTTTATAATCAGGCCGTGCCTAATGCACTGCGACCACGATCGATGGGAATAAGAAACACCCCGGACCGAGAGTGAACTCTTTAAAGTAGGAAGTTTCATTTCGTGCGACCACTACGGGGACGGTGTTTTGTTCGAGTCGTGATGTGTTTACAGACTATAGCTTCCCCGCTACAGATGTATTTATTCTCGTGCAAGTTGTATACCTGTCAACCCATACGGTTTACCCCGTATTCTTTTACAGGGAAATTGAGTTTTCAGGTCCAATGCGGCGTACAGCCGTTTAAATGCGGGTAACGTTTTTGTTGTCTGTGTTTCTCCCTTGTGATGGGACTTTATAGGATGAACGTTGAGATTTATAAGGGCACGGGGTGACCAATAAAGGTCTGAATTGGTCTGTAATAAGGGAAGGCACTGATAATAAGGGGTTGACAGCTATGAATTTGTTCGCTGTGAAGTTACACAGTCTACAGGAGTCTTACAGCACGGGAGAGATATATATTTTAAAGCAAATGTAGTCTTTGTTAAATATGTGTGTGCCGTGGTGGAGCGGTGGCGCAGTGGTGAGCGCACTGCCCAGGAATATATCCGAACCGGCGTGGTGAAGTATCGTGGGGCAATTCCTATGAGCGAAAGTAGGGGGAGAATGTACGTACGTTGCACTTCTTTCGCGCCGTACGTAGCCAACCGTGCTAATCGGAGGTGCGGAGGGATTTCGAGTTATTGAACAGTGGAGTTGATAAAAGACCTGTCGATTATTGATCGTGTGTGGAGAATAGTCCTGCGTTGGGCACCCGTCTCCTCTGGTCAAATGTATTACACACACACACGCCTTGTATCAGTAGCGCAGTCATGGCAGCGACAATGTACCATGGCCTACTGATGATCTTCAAGAGCACAAAACCAATGCACGGTTGTTGTACACTTGCCAACTCCATTTGGACTTTGAACACCAGCCGACATTGCTTGTATGTTCTAATTCGCTTATTAAATATGCGCATAAACAACACTCGCTGTGTTCATCAATAACACCCACGGCCTTAAAAAGGAAGGCACGCAATTGGTGACGTTCCGGGCAATGGGCCTTCTTCATAGTGCCAATCCTAACCCCGAGAGAAAGGCCATTGCCCCTATAACGTTACCTGTTATGTTTTCCTGTTAAGGCCACGGCGTCAGCGACAGATGATGTTGAGTTCACCGCTGCCAATGCAGTAGCAGCAGCAGCAGCTTCAGCTCGTTTTACATTTGAACCTTTGTGACATTTACAAATGTACGCAGAGCTTAGCTGTGTTGACCGCAGTTTGTATCTTATTGAGATATTCAGCTGTTAAAACACACGCGCGCACACTCGTCCAGTTAAAAGGGTCATAATATACCGCCCGAGTAGTGGTCCACGCTGCCACTAAGTTCCCAGATTCCACGACATAAAACCGAGCTCTATTGCCAACGTAAACGTCATGAAACACCCTTAATAAAAGGTAAATATCCCCCGCACAGCCTTAACAGACTGTTGGGGCAAGTGCTGTTAGCGAGCCACCTATGAAGGCCGGCACGGCACACGAAGCGGGTTAGTGGCCAGCACCACGCCAAGCCGCCTTTGTCTCCCCAGTGTCGATGTTTGCACACCGCGGCAGATAAACATTCGAGGCTGAGTCTACCTAGGGGAGGGCCCAGTACCTGTTGAGAATAAACGTCACTGGTTTCGACCGTGAGCGGGATTAGAACTCGGGTCGCCAGGTTCATAGTGCAACGCGCGGTAACCGCTACACTACCGCTTCCCGTAACTCGTAATGACCACTTTCTCAGAAAACTACGTTCACCTGTACGCACTGTGTTGTCTGCATGTATGTTGGACTTCTTCCGCACGGTACGTAGCCAACCGTGCTCATCGGAATTGCGATGCTACTCAACCCAGGATGGAAGGGTGGTGCAGTGGTTCGTGCTCTGAACTACAAACCCGGCCCAACCCGAGTTGGATTACCGACCGTGGCGTAACATCAGCGGCGAGTCATATCTCATTCGGTTCTGGCTGTCCGCTCAACCCCAAAGCTGTCAACCCATCACGGTTTACCCGCATTCTTGTTCAAGGAAATTGAGTTTTCAGGTCCATGCGGCGTACAGTCGTTTCAATACGGGCAAAAAAAAATCGTCGATTTTTTTTCTTCTGAAGACGACCGCTTGTGTTGCGATCGAAACGTAGTTTTTATTTTTTGTTTGTTATTTTCTTTGAACCTATCTACGTGACTTTACCGAAAGACCCAAAGAATATGAATTCCTGCAGTCACGAAAGCTTTAAGTCAATATTTGTGTGTGTGTCTCCCTTGTGATGGGACTTTGTAGGATGAACGTTGAGATTTATAAGGGGCACGGGGTGACCAATAAGGTCTGAATTGGTCTGTAATAAGGTCGGCACTGATACGGGTTTGACAGGGATGCAACCCCCTTTGCCATCGTGGTGAAGTATGGTCAAACAACCGCCATGATGACAGATACAGCGTGGGGTGGCTTTTCATCAAGCGGTGTAATGACAAAAGTGTTGCACATTGTTGAATTGTTATGACGAACGGATTGCATTCCTTTACGGACCAACGGCCTGTCATTGAGACACATGTCACCACGTGTCGCGTGAGAGTGCAGCACTGTAATATTTCGCAATGCTTTATTTTTCCATACCGAAGGAAATTCATGCCGCTGTTTTCTGAACCGGAGAAAGTGTTGCGTTAAAACCCAAAATATCTTCCGGAATGGGCTTCATCACACACCAGGTGCATTTCTTTGACGGTGTGATGGAGGCATAAGCCAGCAAACACGTCTTGCCTTATCAGCGTTTGTTAAAAGCGCTTTACAATAAATAAAATGCTACAATAGTTATTGGCTGATGGGGGAAAGGAATGGGATTTGAGTGTCGGGGAGGGGAAGGAATGGCAAGGAAGGGTTGGTGATAGGGAAATGGAGGGGTGATGTGAGGAAAGGGAAAGATGGTTAAGGTTTGAAGGACGGGGTCAGGACGTAGTCCTGTTGGTTAAAAGGTGATGTGGGCAAGCTGTTCCCACCTTTTTAACCGCCACAAACCCCGGGACAGCCCTTACACTCCTTAAACAAGCCACCCACCCACCCCCATGTGTGCTGAGCGATCGGCTTGTTGACGCTGTGAATTATCCAGTTGCACCAATGACAGTATATATATTTTTTTAAAATTCTCCCTCGATAAAAAAACAACAACAACAACAACAACCGAGCGATGCACAAACCGTGGGCCGGAGTTTTCTTTAACACTTTAAACAAAAAAAAACTCACTTCTTTACAAGTTGCTTGTTGTGTTTAGTTCGTTGCCCGCCCTGGCACACCCACACCTCCGATTTGCACGGTCGGCCACGTGCGGTGTGCGAAACAACAAGTGCAACGTGCGAGCATCCCGATCTGGAGCGGGCCTCTGGATCGCCAATTGCACCGGCACGTTCCTCTTTACCAGTGCTTCGTGACCTCTACTGCAGCCTGCAACCCCCCCCCCCCCCCCGCCTTTGGTTCTCAGAAAGGGCAACTCGTTACCCCCAGGGGGTTAAGAACCACCGCCCAATACAGCACCACACCACGCGGTAAAGTCACGTAGAGTAGAAATAAAATCGCGAGAGCAGCAGGCATCGTGCTGCGAGCGGCTATCGCGATTTTCACCTGAAGACGGACGCTTGTGTTGCGTTCGAAACGTCGTGATTTATTGTATTTTATTTCTACTCTACGTGACTTTACCGAAAGAACCAAAGAGTATGGATTCCTGAAGTCACGAAAGCTTCAAATCAAGATTAATACAGATGTAGTTAGGGTTTAATTTAGGCGCACACTGGAACTGGAGGAAACACGTTTATTGACATCAACACGATAACACAAAGGGGTAACTGCCCCTTCACCAGATAACAACCTATCGTGGTGGTCCACCAGGCTAACTACACTGATTACACTCGGAGTAGCTACAATGGACGGGACCCCAGCTTGGGGCCAGGTCCACGTGTTGATGACCATTCTTGGACGTAGAACGTGAAACGTCGACTCTTTAGGATGACAACAGCAGCCGGTCCCACTGAGGGACCCGGCTGTCCTCCGGGGTCAACCAGAGTGACATGGCCCCCTTGCAACCCCGTTCCGTGCCTGGCACTCTCGCCCTCTATCCTGTAGGGGCTGGCACTGCACGCAGAGCGCGTGGTGCCATCCGTCACTGTCAGTCAGTGCTCACCGAGCCCCGCTAGGGCCGGTACTGCATCCACATTCAAGTGGTGTCAGCGATGTCGAGACATCGCGCGATAATGTTTTGTCTACATTGGCCTTCAAATGAGCCACAGTTCAGTGTCTTCAGCTGTGAGACAACAAGGACTACCGGGAGAAGTGGGGCTGTGGGAGAGGTGTCACTTGTATGTCACTGACTGCGAGCTATTATCACGCAGCTCAGCAAAATGAGTGGCCAAGGTGCGCAACTTAATTATTTAATGCTGCCGGCGGTGGACTATCTGTTTGCTTAAACACGTTAATATTATTCAAGACCGTAGCCATGGAGTCAACATTGGGAGGGACCAAATCTTCCAGGGGGTCTGGGGGTCCCCCCCCCCAGAAAAAAAATCTAAATTTGAAAACGAATTTCTTGCCATTTCCTGCCTAAAATATTAAAAAAATTAACCTACACATAGGATGGACTTTTTATTTATTTTTTACAACAATGTCTAATAGTGTATATTGTATTACATTCCACTGTTTTTTTCTTTTTTTACCTTTTCTTGTTTCATTGTATGTAATGGCAGAGATGAGGGATTAATAAAGTACAACCATAACCACAATCACATAAACATACATCTATTTTATAGCAATATATTGGGGGGGGGACATTTTGAGCATAATTGAATATTGGGGGGGATGTGTCCCTCCCCCCCAATATATATTATAATTACGGCCTTGATATTATTAATCCGTGATCGTTTCTGCCTGGATTAAATATCGGCCGTTCTATAGGACTCTGTGGTGTGTGTAAAAGAGCACGCGTGCGTATAGGGAGGGAGGGGAGGGGAAGGGGTCAGGTTTTGACAGATTTTTTTTTTGGGTACCTACTCAAATACTGAATGCACGCCACGCGCTGTGCGCAGCTCCCCCTGCCACCGTGGATGAGGTTTGTTTGCCTTCAAGCTCAGAGCATCGAATCCGCGAGGCCTCCGCGTCGCCTGGGAGACATCGAGAACAAGGAGGAAGAAAGTTTACACAAAAGCCACGGGGAACCGGGCGCAGAATTTAACGAGGGTTTTAATTTCCACGATTTATTTGCTTTCTTTCGCTCGTTTGGAGACAAAAGTTGTCTTTTTTTTGTGTGTGTGTGTCGTTTAAAAGGAGAGACGTTAACAATGGCACAAATGTGTTGACCGTTGTGACTGTGTCAGGAAAATTGAAGGGTAAGCTCCATTCTAAGTTTTAATGGAACAGTAGTGGATGTTTTCTTTTATACAGAGTTTGGACGCACGTTATAGAGGCGATGATAATGCACGCTTGCTGTGCCCCCTACGCCTTTATAGCGTCTTCCTTTCTTTTTTATGGCCACGTTACAGGGAGTTTTGCAGCCGCGATTATGTCCAATGATATTTACACACATGCAGAGAAGATACACAGCGGGTCCATCAAAGTTCCTCTATCCCTGTGCAAATCCGCAACATCAGATGCACTCTGACTTTTAAGAAACATCTAAAGGGCTTTCGAGCAGCCCGGAGCGTGGCTGTACGCCTCTGAGTTGTTGACTGCAAAATCTGGCGCGTTATAAACGTCATTATCATCATCATCAACGTCGTCGTCGTCAGCCATGATCAATCCACTGTTGGATGGATGGAGGCCACTCCACCCAAACCATCGCCATCTCATCACAATCCTGCGATGTAATAATCCACCAAGAGCCCGCACCGCCAATTCGCACGGTTGGCTACGTACGGTGCGAAAGAAGTTCACCATGCACGGGCTGATTAAATATGTTATTAATGAATGCGTAATTCGACAGCGGTTTTAATTATAATTTATCATTAGACGTGCAGGTGGTTGAAATGTTTGCGATACATTCCGTATTGAATGAAACACAACAGCCGAAAAAAATATCAGCATTTAAAAACGATCATACACCAGCGACGACGACGACGATGATGATGGGACGTGTGTAGGTTTGTGTATACACGTGTACAACCCGTTTGTCAATCCACTGTTGATGAAGGTCTCTCCATGCCGTGTGTGTGGATCGTGGTGGGCTACGTGGAGGTTAGTGGGAGTGAATCTAATACGATAGACTTCATGCTACCAAGTGTGTGTGTGTGTGGGTCGTGGTGGGCTACGTGGAGGTTAGTGGGAGTGAATCTAATACGATAGAATCTTCATGCTACCAAGTGTGTGTGTGTGGGTCGTGGTGGGCTACGTTGAGGTTAGTGGGAGTGAATCTAATACGATAGAATCTTCATGCTACCAAGTGTGTGTGTGTGTAGGTTTATGGATCTATCTCCGACCACATTCCAATTATAATGCTTTAATAACTAAATATACTTTTATTGGCACCTTGTCTTGTTTGATTTTAACGACTGGTTTTGCCTATCATCTCGGCACAGTGTCTATCAAACAGCGACGTTCTTAGCTGGAAGCTGAGCTCAATGCTAACCCTCTTCACATCACTCATGGATTGCCTCATTTTGCCGAGTAACAATTGATTACCTGTATCTGCGCCATCGATCACCCGTATATATGCACAGCGCACGTCGATACGAAGCAGGATAGCTGTTCGCGATAATCTGCGGATCGTATCCTGGAATGAGCCACCTCCCGGTGATGCGCTCGTCTCGCGAGGTACCTGCCAGCGTCGTGTGACATCCCATGCTAAACACATTCTCAGTAGCCAACGTCGTTAGCATTTAGTCGTAATAACGAAGCGTTAACCAGGATGGGTTTCTGGGGCAGAGTTTCACAGAGCTGCGCTATGAACCCCCCCGGCTACCTGAGTACAGCGCGGTGAAGTTATGACCAAACAACCCCCTGAACCGATATGCCGTCGGTAGGCCTTCATCCAGCAGTGGATTTGCAATGGGTGATGAGGGGGAAATAACGAATAGGCTTTATCCCACTCCTAAAAGAATACCGTTAAGATGTTTAAACACCGCATAGGCACCGCTTACAAGATATCAAGTGAATATCGCAACGCCCCTGTATTCTTGCCGGGAAGAGTAAAAGCCTGTTACTTTTGTTGGTCTTCTTTCATCATCTTGATACTCGCAACAAAACATATAAAGGTCCCAAAGAGTTTGACAAAGGGCTTTTACATTATAGTCTGTTGTTGTTGTTGTTTTCGTAAGTTCTTCACAGGCACAGCGGGTGCAATGGATGACGCGGGGGCGACGGACGGCAGCGACTTGGGAATGAACGACACGGACGAACTCCTGGATGCAGGTGAGAGGGTCCCCCCCCCCCCACGACGCCAGGGGGCTCAGCCACGAGGTGGAATCTGGGGGTGGGGGGCACCTCGTGAATAGTTGTTCCATGGTGGTCATTGGGTAGGTTACAGACAGACAGGGTCCACTAATTCTAGATTTGAAGCTTTCGTGACTGCAAGGATTCATACGCTTTGGTTTTTTTCGGTAAAGTCACGTAGGTAAAATAAAATAAAACAACTAAATTAAATTACGACGTTTCGGAGGCAACACAAGCTTCCATCTTCAGGTGGAACAGACTCAGCAAAGTTCGCTGTGGATACAGCGAAATTCGCTGTCTGTTCCACCTGAAGACGGAAGCTTGTGTTGCCTCCGAAACGTCGTGATTTAATTTAGTTGTTTTATTTTATTTTACCTACGTGACTTTACCGAAAAAAAAAACAAAGAGTAGGGTCCACTAAGTTCACTCTCACCCCACCTCTCCCCCTCCCAAGGTTTGACAGGGCAAACCTTTAAACACGTAGAAAGCATACTCTTTGGTTCTTTCGGTAAAGTCACGTAGATATAAAATAAAATAAATCACGACGTTTCGGGCGCAACACAAGCGTCCCACCTGATGACGGACGCTTGTGTTGCGCCCGAAACGTCGTGATTTATTTTATTTTCTACCTACGTGACTTTGCCGAAAGAACCAAAGAGTATGGATTCCTGCAGTCACGAAAGCTTCAAATCACGTAGAAAGCGAACACACATTAAGAAGAAGAAAAAACATACGGCCAGGTTCAGAGGGCTCGCAACGATTACACAAAAAAAGTCCGTATCATTCAATATGCCTCTGCTCTTGGCTTGTGGACCAGACGTCGCTTGAGGACATCTCGGACATACTGTAGCTCTGCGCTAGGGTTCGGGGCCTGTGGCCATGCGGGACGGGAGCCACTTGGCCAGGGGGCTCGTTGTGTGCACGCCGACGCGATGGTCGGGAGCCCCTGGTGAGTGCCGTGCTGTGCTTGCCTCTCCACGACTCGACCACAGGGCTGGACGTGGGGACACCCCGGGGAGTGATGAAGGATCAGTGCGACCTCCTGCTGGACTCCATCGACGCTGTGCTGCGGGGCCTGCAGGTGGCTCGTCGCTATCATCGTCATGATCGTCGTCGTCGTCGTCATCACCATCGCAATCCTCACCATTGTCTTCTACATCAGCATTACCATCATTGTACTCATCATCACCCTCCTCATGATTGTCCTCTACATCTGCATTGCCATCATCATCATCCTCACCATTGTCCTCAACATCAACGGTGTATGTACGTTTAACTTCTTTCGCACCGTACTTAGCCAACCGTGTTAATTGGAGGTGCGGGGGAAGGACAACAAGATTGCCATCATCATCCTCATCATTCTCCTCATCACCACCACCATCCTCATCATTGTCCTCTACATCAACATTGCAATCATAATCCTCATCATTGTTATCATCATCATCATCCTCTACATCAGCATTGTCATCATCATCCTCATCATTATCCTTATCATTGTTATCATCATCATCCTCTACATTAGCATTGTCATCATCATCCTCATCATTATCCTCATCATCACCGTTGTCTTCATCATTTCAATCATCATTAATTACGTTGTTATTCTTTGGAGCATATCTATCATTACATATGATCATCCTACGCTCACCTTAATTGCTATAATAATGATAATGTTATTAGCAGTCATTGGCAGACGTTGACTGGTGAGGTGGCCTGCGGCAGCGCACTTCGTGCCTTTTGAAGTTCTCTCAAAGAACTGTGCGTTTGGTTATTCTTAGCTCTTTCGGTAAAGTCACGTTGAAGGGAAACAATAAAATATATAAAGCAATTTAAAAAATTCTCACGACGTTTCGACCATAACACAAACGGTCGTCATCAGGTGTGGCGGTTCGCATTAATTAATTTATTTCTAAACGGTGTATTTATTTATTTATAAAAAACCGTCAGCGCCACGCGCAGCGATTTGGCAGTTTATTTAGAAGGACGAGTCCATCTATGTTCTGAAAAGAGGAGGGGGGAGACGAAAAATTAATGTATGCTGTCTGAAAGCCACTGTAAGCGTGAACAATCAATTAAGACCTGAAATGGTTAATCAAATCTTTCCAATGATTGCTAAGCCAGAATCCATCTTCTCGGTTGAAATTGTCTCTGTGTTTGTATATGTGGATAGCCTCATGAACGAATCTCTCATGGTAGCCAGATGGCTTACAAAGAACCTCTGTCTTGGAAAAGTCAATGATCTGCCATGGCCGAGGTGTTGGTCCTACCGTGTTTAAGGTGTTTAACTGTGCGTTTTGTTACAGAATCGCATTTTGTGTTGTAAACCCAAACTTTGGCCTTCGTTTTTCAGAGTGGAAGCCCAAACAAGAAGGAGGAGGAGGAGACGGCAGTGCAGACGCAGAAGACGAGCTTCGACTCGGCAGAGACGGCAGGTCAGCCAAAGCGTGCCCCACGTGTCCAGCGAGTTTTGCGGGATGGCCGGTTTTAATAAGTAAATAATATTTGAAAGAACTATTCTTGTCTTCACGATGTCACAACGGCATTTCATTGTGTCCTGAGTGAAAGCAAATCTGTTCAACCTTTCAAAATCATTGAGCTGTGAACGTACAATCCGACCCGCTCACTGTGGTTGGTTGTTTATTTGAGTTGCTCGAGATTTTGTGCATTCAATCACCGAGACGTTTGCACGTTCGTTCATCTCCCGGTCGCGGCCTGTATGTGTCCCCTCCCCCCCCCCCCCCACATGTCCCTGACTGATACAGACATCAAGCAGAATTGAACTATCGTTTTGTATCCTCTACATCAGGGGTGGGGAGCCTTTTTTCTGCCAAGGGCCATTTGGATATTTATAACATCATTCGCGGGCCGTACAAAGTTATCAACTTAAAAATTAGCCCGTTATATTTGGTCAAACATTTAATTAACTCACCCCTAATGCGATGGCTGGAACTGCTCCTCTTTGGCGAGGCGTGTGATGATGTTAGCCGGTATTAACGATGTTGCTACTCGTAACTGCTTTTCCAGGTTTGCTCTCCTACATTTATTGAATTTCGAGTCCCGCCTGCGGTTGCCTTGGCAGGGCCAGAGACCAAATGATTTTGCGGGCCTCATACGGCCCGCGGGCTGGACGTTCCCCACCCCTGCTCTACATAGATGGATTCACCTAAAATATTTAACTGCGAGGTTCACCCTTAGATTGAAACGAAACTAATATGAATAGGAAAATTTATAATCGTTGGAGTTTCAGGCCTTGGCCTTTCTTACGCCATGCTATGAAGAAAAACCATTGCCCGAAAAGTCACCTAAATATTTTTTTCCTTTTACGGCAGTGTTTTTTTGCTGAACATGTCGAGGTTTTTGTTATCTGTGCTATTGCACCAATGCCAACGCAGCATCGCCACGTAATTTGTTAAAATATGAACACTGTGGCATATAATACAAATAAATGCATGCCTTTGGAAACAACTTGTTCAGTGGAAAATATTTGTAGTATAACACCGAATAACTACAGCAAGGTAATAAAATAAAATTTGTAACACTAATTGTCTATAACTGAACATGCTATATTTGTAACACGTGGATTAGGGAATGTATGCAGGTTAATTACACCATTCAAACTGTTAAGAAAGGTCTAGGGGAGGGCACGTCTCTGGATGCTTTCGGCTCTCATTTGTGTCCAGGTCTGCTTCTGAAAAAAGAAGCAGATAGCTCAGTGGGCTTTACCTGGTAAGATAAAAAAAATATATTTTAGTTTCATTTGGATATATTTTTTGAGCGATTGGTTTACCTTTCTAATGCTTTGCACTCCTGTCGTGTTTTTTGTATCGTTTGTCGTTGTGACGTTCTGACCCCATGCCCCCTTACTGGACCATCTGTGTAAAAAAAAGAGCTTCACAGCTCATCGGATTCCTCTTGCAGCAACAAATAAATATTCTGATCATTCTGATTAATCCGACTGTGCATCCATCCATCCATCCCTGCGTGCGAGCAGGCAGCGCCGGCCAGAGTGACACGGGGAGCCGCGACACGGGCCTGGGGGGTGGGGGCAGCACCCCAGACGACACGCTGACCTCTGACCCCGACAGAGCTGGCACCCGGAGCAAAGGACAAATAGAGATTGTGGAAGTGGGTGAAGAGCGGTATGCAGGCTGCAAGCGGGCTTGTGATTCTGCAGGTAAGCCTTTCACGGTGGCGATAACACGGTGATGATAATAATAATAATGATGATAGTTGTATCGTTAAAGATCTACTGCTTCTGAAGTGGCTCCAAGTACGCAGAGCGAAACGTCGGACATCGTGCCGAAAGGCTCGCGGTGCAGCCATAAAACACATCGGAGTGCTATGCAGCACGATCGTGAAAACCTACGCGGTCATAATGTTGCTATATTATTTTTCGTAACAATATTCTTACATTGAATTGAATTCAGTGTGCCGGTGGTGAACCCTCTGCCATTCGTAGCTTACGGAAAGTCCACGATTTGTCGTGTGCATCCCATGTAGCTCTCCCCTCTTCCGGTATTGTGAGATATTCATCTTCTGCGTCTTCCTATAAAATGTTCCGCTTTCTCCTACCCCGCACTCGGCAGCCCTAGTCGTAACTAATGAATGCGCTTTTTTTTTTGCAAAGACAATTATCAACCGTGACACGCGTGAAGGATTGGTGTGCATCCAGTGCACATCATAATCCTGGTAGCCGTTCCCACTGAGATGCTTGCGTTACTCGAAACGCTCAAACCCCACGTGAACCGCCAAACAGAATCAGAATATGTATATATGCTGGAGAGATCCAATGAGCGATAGAGCTCTTTTTTTCACAGATATGCAGTCGGGGCATGTCAGAAAGTTATAACTATACAAAAACACGACAGGAGTGCGAAGTATAGGAAAAGTAAGCTTGTCAAAAAACAATAAAAATAAAACTATATGCTATTTTTTTATTTTACCAGGTAAAGCCCACTGAGCTATTAGCTTCTTTTTCAGAAGTGGTTTGGCCACAAATGATAGCTCAATGAAGTGGCTGATCATGTGGAAATGTATATCAGGCAAATAATTAACGCATGTTTCTTAATGTGGAGGGAACAACCGGAGGACCCGGAGAAGAAAAAAAAAACACGCAAACTCCAAATATGCAGGCATCAGGGTTGGGATCGATACACCGACCTGACTACCAGGCGAGGTAGTTAACATCTCGCCACCGCGTCGTGCCGTGACTTCGACTTCAAAGCCCTTTCTTGACGACACTTCTCTCTAAAGTGGAAGGTGGCAACGTTTCACGGATTGTCGCTGCTTGTGTTTGATTTCCCACTGCCAGCTTTTTCCCAAATGTGGGCCCAAACAGGGGAGGCGGTGGCAGGAATACAGGACCCAGTGCGGGCCGCCCGGACCGAGGAGTACACATGGAGGGTGCAGCAGCTGCTGGGAATTCCCAACAGACAGGTGAGGGTTGCAGAGGGGAGTGCTTGTCATCAAGGCAAGGGTGAGAATCGTCATTGATAAGGGCGCATAGAGCCTTGGCATCTCAAAGCGCAGAAGCGCTAAACTGTGCGTCGGTGAAACTTCGCACGACGCGTCCGCTGAAGCGTTTTTTTGTTTGCCCGCAGGCGGACGGTGGCGCCGGCGCCGTCTCACGCTCGCCCTCGCCGTCCCTGCAAGACGGTGCTCACAGCGATGGCCCCTACGCCTCCTCGGTTTGCACGGAGGAGCTGATCCGGCCCCGTGGAGGCGCTCGATCCTCGGCCGTGCCCGTCGGAGACGAGCTCGCCGAGCCACCGCCGGATTCGGGGGCGGCCGCGGACTCGGGCGACGTCCGTCGCCGCGACATCTCGCGTCGGAGTAGAGACGGAGAGATGAGCGCGTCACGGGCCGACGCTCGCAGGGGCATGACGTTTGTTGAGAAGTTCAGGCACGACCTCGCGAGCGATCTCGAGGAGGTGATCGTTCGTGAGAGGGAAGGTATGACGAAGCAGAGCTCCCCCGCTATTGTGAAAGAGAAGGGCTCGTCCCAAGCGGCGGGAGTAAAACTGCCTGACGATTATCACCCGGAGAGAAGGAACTCGCTGGGAAGCCAGATTCGGGCCAAAAGCCGCAGCAACCTCTCCTCGTCGGAGGCTCCTGGTCCTCCCGTTGAATCGAGCAGTGACGGGCGGTGGAGTTCGCAGACTGCCGTGAGCAACCTCTCCACGGTGGAGATGCACAGCAAAGAGGGCAGCGAAGATGCGCAGCATTTTTCAAAATCGCCAGAAGGTTTGACGGCTGGCAGCCGATGCACGCCTCTGATGGTAAATGCGCCGGTTTCTTCCCCGAATCGAAACAGAGACAAAGACAGCAGTATGTTAGCATCTACAAATCCACACGCCACGCCCACGATTCCATCCGCCATGCACGATGCGGTGAGTGGCACGAAGCCGACCGGCCACAGCTTCGCCATGGACCAGCAGGGCCGACACGGCCTTACTGGCAGAGGCAGCACTCCCATGCCGAACCTTCCCTCCCCGACTGCCAGAACAAAATTGGGCCAGCTCACCGACACTCGACTTGAGGTCACGGCCTCTTCTTCGCCATCCCAAAAGGAGCCGGATTTCTCGCGCATCCTTTCTGGCGTCGCCGGCTGTGGCAGGGGCCCACCGAGCCGGGCGTCTGCTCCGTGGGAGGATGGTGCTCAGGGAGGCCGGCCCGGATTTGGCGAGCGTCGGACGACGGCGATGGCTGCCGAGAAAACGTCGGTGCCGGGGGCTTCCTGGGAGAGCTGGGAGGCCCAGTTGTCTCGTGGGAGCGACAAGGAGATGGCCGGTAGCCTGCCCCGCATGCTCGCTGGTAAAGGCTGCTCCACCTTGGAGAAACTTACACGCGTGATAAGTTAATGCGCCTATGCAGTTATTCAATATATCTATTTCCCCCTCCCCTTGCAATGAGTGAACTCTATTGTTTGTATTTGACTGCGATAAGTTTCCACGTGATAAGCCACTTCGTTGAGCTATCATTTGTGGCCAGGTCGCTTCTGAAAAAAAGGCTATACAGCTCAGTGGGCTGTACCTGGTAAAATAAAATAAAAAATATTGTTTATAGTTTGTGTGTGTGTATGTATGTGTACGTCGAGCTGTGGCGCATTGGTTACTGCACTGCTCGACAAACACAGTGACCTGAGTTTGACTCCTGACCAGAGTCAATTCAGCCTTAGGTGAGCGTTGGGGAAACAAAGATGGGGTGCTGGCTGCATCATTCTCTCACACACCTCTCACGCACCTCTCACACACACCTCTCACACACACCTCTCACACACCTCTCACGCACCTCTCACACACACCTCTCACACACCTCTCACACACCTCTCAGACACCTCTCACACACCTCACACACACCTCTCACGCACCTCTCACACACACCCCTCACGCACCTCTCACACACTTCTCACACACACCTCTCACACACACCTCTCACACACACCTCTCACGCACCTCTCACATACACCTCACACACACCTCTCACACGCACCTCTCACATACACCTCACACACACCTCTCACACACACCTCTCACACACACCTCTCACACACACCTCTCTCACACACCTCTCACATACACCTCACACACACCTCTCACGCACCTCTCACACACCTCTCACACACCTCTCAGGCCTTAATAGGTGTTCGCAAGCAGCGCTTGCCCTCAGAGTCTCTGTACGGCGACACGACCCTCTTTTTTCCCATTCCTCCCCATGTCCAGGTGCTCACCTCACAGCACTTGGCCCAAGTGTCTGCGTGTCTTGACAGGGGTCATTTGTCTTCGCATCCAGGAGTTCCCTTGCGCAGCTTCGACGAAGTGACGGTGGAGAGCGACCTGGAGTCTGTCCGCACCGAGCACGTGCGCTCCCTCTTCAGTCACGCCCTGCACAGGGACGGTGAGTTCCGTTGCCACCTCCGAGGTTCAACAAACCACGGAACTCTTTTTTTTTTGCTTCCTCGTAAGAAATATTACTCGAAATGCCAAGAAAGAGGGCAGGGCTTCAGGTTAAAAGCGTTGTTTTTGAGTGATTAATTATTAGGCTGCAGACACAAACCGGGACTTGTTATGTCCCGCGAAGACTTGCAGATTCCTGAGGACAGCCACCTCAAAGAAGACGACGTTCTGATACAACCAAGGCAGATGGCAACCCTGATGGTTGGGTTTGATCTCGACCCTGACGTCTGTACATTTGGAGTTTGCATATTGGCTCTCCTCGTGGTCTTGTATGAGTTTCTCCGGCACTTCCGGCTTTTCCCTCCACATTTAGAATCAACTTGTGTTTAGAGTATTTCGCTGCTATACATTTCCACGTGATAAGCTACTTTGTTGAGCTATCATTGTGGCCAGGTCGCTTCGGAAAAGGAGCTATATTGCTCATTGGGCCTTACCTGGTAAAATAACAAAAAACATTTCGTCTTAGTTTGATGGTGAAGTGTACTGCCCCCACTGACCTCTTTACAATGTGCCAATCAGCAGACACAACAACAACAACAACCAAACAACAACAGCAACAACCACAGTACGGGGTTTTAACTTCGCGCGCACACTGGCCTGGGTTTGAAAAAGGCGGGCTGGATCTGCGCCGTAAAGCTCCGCAATATTCCAGGTGACGAGCGCGGGGAGGTCTCGACGAACGACGAGCTGTCCTCGGACGACAGCGGGGGGCCCTCCCTGCTGGACGGCAGCTTCCTGGAGAGGCGCGGGGGGCCGCCAGGGACGGGGCGGAGCGAAACCCCGGGCCCGAGACGTCGTCCGAGCGGCGCGGTCCCTTGGAGCGGCCTCGCCGAGAGGTAACGAGGCAACCGGAAGCGCACCGGGCCCCCCTCCCCTCCCCCAGTCTCGTCAAGGAGCGTAAACCATCGTCACCATCGTCACCATCGTCACTCGACCTCCGGTCATCCTCGCAGCAGCAGCAGCAGTAGCCGGCGGCTTTTGTCTCGCCGTCGTAACAAAGACGGCCGCTGCGTCAGGCGCGTTCAGATGCGCTTCTGCGGCCGTCTGGAACGCTCTTCCTTCCAATATTAGGAAGGCACTGTAGCTCTGCACTTTTGAATCGAGATTGAAAAACTAATTTCTTTAGAATTGCTTTTTTTCGTTTAGTTGTCCTTCCCCCCCACCTCCGATTAGCACGGTTGGCTACGTACGGTGTGAAAGAAGTTCAACATACATACAATGAGAATGGAGCAATGGAGATGCAAAGACAAAGATCCCCCTTATAGTCTTAACAGACTTTTGGGGCAAGTGTGGTTAGCGAGTAGCACCTATGATGGCCCGCACGGCACACGAGGTGGTGGGTGGCCAGCACCCTGCCCGGCCACCTTTATCCGCCCCGGTGGCGATGTTTACACATCGCAGCAGGTACTCATTTGAGGCTGAGTCGACCTAGGTGAGGCCCGGAACCGATTCATAATCACACACAGACACACACAAAATACAAATACAAAGATTCCCCATGTGGCCCACACAGGCTGTTGGGAAAAGTGTTTTTCAAAGCAAAAACCGATTTCAAGAGATGCTCACACACACACACTAACAATTCGACTCGCTCAAGTCACGCTGTGATCATGGCGGGATCGCACGCGTGTTACGAAACTCCATCCCCGTGCGCGTAGAGGTAGGTGCTATTATACTCCTGGCTCGCCAGGAGAAGGTAAGTACAGCGAGTGGACTAATCGCCACGTGTTTCCATCTGTACAGGGATAGAGTGTTGCCCCCTCGCACGCGTGTGGGTTTTCTCCAGGTACTCCGGTTTGCTCACACTTGTGTAATGACGACTTGACACACTTCTCTTGAGATGGCACTTTATTGAAGACACGTTCACTTGACATCAGGCGGAGACACCACTGTCAACAGCCCCGAGCCTCCCACGCGTCTCCCTTATATACCAACACGAGGCCACGCCCCCCTTCTCAATCATTCTCGCTGACTCTGGACGCTCGCTCCACCGGCAGACTCCACCGTCCTCTTCCGTCACCTGACCACGCTCCCTTCTCGATCATTCCTGAAGCCACCAGTCCCTTCGAACTCACAGCTGATAACCCCTTTTCATTACCTCCCGTGACCACTAGTGCATTAGCACTGTAGCTGACTCCCCTGTCATTACCTCCCCGTGGCCACTAGTGCATTAGCACAGTAGCTGACTCCCCTGTCATTACCTCCCGTGGCCACTAGTGCATTAGCACTTTAGCTGACTCCCCTGTCATTACCTCCCGTAGTCACTAGTCCACTCACAGCGCATGTAGGCTATACTGTCATTACACTTGTATAATAATTGGGTGAAAACATCTTAAAATTAAAAACCCAATGCAGGACCCTTAAGAGTCTTACAACGGAGTGTGTCTCTCCAGGTTAAATACTGTAAAAGTTATTATTGTCATGGATGGTGATGACTTGGGGAGCCCTTCGTTCAGCCACGGGGGTTGTTTGTTCATGGTTGATGATGGAGGCGAATTGTTCCAAATGCATCAGTGCTTGTGTTTAATGTTGCATGTGATGGTTCATTTGGCTTTTGTTGAAATTTTTTTCTCATCTTGCTACCATCTAGACACAGTACTGCACTTGACCGTATTGGTTGAATTTAAAGGTAATTGTTTAATTATGAATATAACTATTTTCCCAACACCCGTGGCATTTGCATAACCCCGTTTAATATATGTGCTTGTACAATGAAGTAAATACAACGGTGGTTGTTTGACCATACTTCACCACACCGGTCAGTGCCCGTTTTGTGATGGGGGGCAGCCGAGGATCAGTTCAGAGATCTATAATCACTCGCCACTGATGTTTTGCCGGGGATGAAACCCGGGCCACCGGCTTCAAAACACTGTGCGCTAAGCAAATTGCACCACCTCTAGAGCCTAGTGAGTTCGTTGAACAAGGTAACATTTATTCTTAGAATGCCTCTGTCCCGGTGACGACTCCTCAAGCGCCAGCGTTCTTCATTGCAAGATCCGCGGGGACACTGGGGTGGCTTTTAGTGCGACTCCCTGGACGTGCGGCCCCGAAAATACACAAATGTGAAAATACACAAATGTGAAAATACACAAATGTGAAAATACCCCCCCCCCCCCCATCATCGTCGTACCGTCAAAACCCAATGGTTTCAAATGGGTGGCGGCCCTCAAACTGATGATGTGGTGAGATGTTAATTACTTTGCCCGGTATACAGAAGGTCGTAGGCTGGATCCCAACCCTGACGCCTGCTGTACATTTGGAGTTTGCGTGTCTCTCTCCCGTGGTCGTGTGGATTGTTCTCCGGGTCCTCCAGTTTTTCCCTCCAGATTTAGACTCGACATGCGTTTAGGGAGTATTTTGCTGCTATAAATGTCCACGTCATGATAAGCCATTTCGTTTACCTATAATTTGTGATAGCCAGGTCACTTCTGAAAAATAAGAGCTACATAGCTCAGTGGGCGCTTACCTGTTAAAATAAAACATGTATAGTTTATAATTTTAGTCTTATCGGTGAAAGTGGCCCCCTCTGAAAAATTGTAAGAATAATAATTAAAACTTATGAAACGCGTTTCACCCCGAGGTCGCAAGCCACTGTGCATAGAGCTAAAAGCAAGAAAGTAAAAACTAACGCACTTTTAAAACTTAATACAAGCACGCAGGCTCATGATTTAAACATGGATACAAATACCCCCCCCCCCCCACTCCACACTCCCAAAAACACACAACAAAATGAACAAAGAGAGAAATGCCTTTAAGGAAACAAAATGTCTTAAAGAGCTGTAGTTTTCACACCTGATGATGATTGCCTTGTGTTGCAGTCGAAACGTCGTGAGAATTTCATTGTTTTATATTTTTTTATTATTTTATTGTTTCCCCTCTACGTGACTTTACCGAAAGAACCAAGAATAAGAGCCACAGTGGTTTAGTGACTGGCCGCCTTGAGATGCGAATTCGCCCTTTGTTCAAAATGACCCGAACGGACTGGGCCAGCGTTTCAAGCGGTTTCAGCATCACCCCCAGCCAAGGGCAAACTTTAAGTTGCTAAGTTTCTTGTTCAATGTTTTTGTTTGTTGCGGTTGCACACGATGCAAGAGCCGAATGGCTCACAGGGCTATGCCAAATAAATGAAACTGAAAACCTCTTGAGGAGCACAGCGAGCGTATCGCGTTTACGCTCACCCTCAAGTGGCATCACGTCTGTCGGGGCGGAGAGGTGGGGGAGGAAATCGGTGCTCCGAGGGAATGAGGAAAGTGAATACACGAGGATGATGGGAAAGGATGGGAAAGGAGCAGGGATGGGGAGGAGATAGGTGATAGGTGTGGGAAGTGTGTGCGCGGAGGTGAGAAGTTCGGACGGATTGGCGGGGCGCTTTCACACGAGCTGCTGCTCGTGCGGCCGTCTGGAACGCTCTTCCTTCCGATATTTAGGAAGCCACTGGAGCGAAGCACTTGTAAATAATCTTTTCCTTTAGAAGTGCTTGTATGCGTTAAGTTTGTTATCCCCATCCCCGCACCGCCGATTCGCACGGGTGGCTACGCACGGCTCGCTGAAGACGTTCAACATTCGGTACAGTGGAACTCTTCTTAACAGCCACCTCTGTTAACGACGAATTGCTTAACGATAGACCTTCATAGAGCCCAATGTGTAGTGTATAGTAGTGTAGTGTATAGTAGTGTAAAGTCGTATAGTGTATGGTAGTGTAGTGTATAGTAGTTTAGTGTATAGTAGTATAGTGTATAGTAGTGTATAGTAGTGTAGTGTACAGTGTAGTGTATAGTAGTGTAGTGTGTAGTATAGTGTAGTGTATAGTGTATAGTAATGTAGTGCCTCCATAGAGCCCAATGTGTTCGCTTATTGACCACTCCCCTGTAAACGACGGGCTGTTGTAGGTACAGTAAATATTAATGCATTGGATAACCATGTTTCTTTTAACATCATGTGTTTACGTTGTTAGTATCGTTATGTATTAATATCCATTCTTTAAATATTATAAATTAAGTTTTTTGGGTGAAAAAGGGTAACTTTCGACGCTATCGGTACGAATTAAGCCGTTCAACGTGCATTTCCTATACTCGCTTCACGACCAAATCACCTAACGACAGCTTTTGTGGAACCAATCACCGCCGTTAAGAGGGCGGCTACCGTCCTGAACATTTGCTATCGGCGGCGATTGAGGAAAGGCAACGCACGGCACAGTGGGTGCTGAACAACAGCAACGTAGTTGTTTGAAAAAATAAGAAGAGGTTTTACCCTTTCTGGCAATACAAAATGAGGCGTTGAGATGTTCACACACCAAATAGAAACATTTTGCAAGGAATCAAGCACTGCATTAACCCACACGTGCTTGCGGTGAACATGCAAACAAACATTGTTCTCATAACACATTCCTGCGGAGGGAGCTGGTAGGAACGTTGGGTTGCTCGGTCAATGGCCAGGGTCAACGGCGGCACCACGTGGTGTGTTCAGCACAATATGCCCGACTGTGAGGGCGGGCACAAGCCGGCGTGAGTAGGTGAAACGTTGAGTTTTATAAGGGCACCACGGGGTGACCAGCCCCTCCCCACCCAGCCCCACCCCTCCCACCCCCCACCCAGCCCGACCTTCCCCACCCAGCCCCTCCCCACCCTCCCCACCCAGCCCCTCCCTCCCCACCCAGCCCCTCCCCACCCTCCCCTCTCCACCCAGCCCCACCCCTCCCATTTATGGATGCACGACGGACGGATGGACACAATAATCCCCTGTGGGCTGGTGTAACCAGGAGGTTCCTACCAGTAATATTTGCATTGTCTTTGAAACTGAGCGGTCTGCACCAGAGACAGCCGTGGTGAGGGCCGAGTCGCACTTCCAGTGTCAGACCAGAGCACGGGTGACACGTGCCACCCCCCAATGATCCGATCGAAATCCCTAATTTCGATCGGATCATTGGGGTTTATTAGTAATAAACCGGCATTTTGCGACCCCCACTGCCACTGTGTAGCATATTATCACGTGCCAGGGACTCTATGAGATGATAGGACAATAGTCTGAGTCCATAATTGGCAATAAGTAACGACAAAGCACTTAAAAGTGATTCAGAATTGTGCTGCAGTTGCATATACAGAGTCCACGACTTCCCTGAAGGCATTCACCTTCAGCGAGCGCGATGCCGATCACACAACGCGGTTCGAATTCGACCCTCGATCGATGGCTGCGCCATCGCCGCACACGCGTCTAATAAAAAGCAAGGGGCAAGTCCTTTACTTACTAACAACTCCTTACTAACAAGTCCTTACTTACTAACAAGTCCCTACTTACTAACAACTCCTCTATCATTTTTCATTGCTGGAGGGGTTGCTCCCCCCTACCTGAAAATCCTGGCTCCGCCATTGGACCAGAGAACGCCAAAAGGCGAACAGCACAAGGGCAATGCCACTGTCAGGGCATTTATAGCTCGGGGCGAGCAGCTACACAAAATGTGACCTTTTTTGCAAGTGTCAAAGTATATGAAAATAAGAATAGATTTTTTTACCCCTTTCTTTCTTGCCAGAAAAGGCTAAATAAACAACCCCCTAATTCTTGTGTTGTCATCCTTTGATACCGGCAAAAAAAAACACAAGGCCCCCATAACGCAGCTGTTGCTTTGAAGAGCGGCAGCACGTTGAATGGCATTTCTGTTGACGGCAGATCCTCGTCGCCGGTTAATTACATTCCGACTCAGCCGGCTCCCACGGTAACCACCGCGTCGCGCGACACACTTCAAACTCATCGACTCCTTTGCACGTACGTCGAGGTCCGGGGACGGGGGAGGCGCAGGAGGAGGGGGTGAAGGGTCCTTAACGGACTGCCACTTGTCCAGTTCTCGTCAAACCTCCCGATTCACCCACGGCTGGGCCTCGGAAGAAGTCGGCGCCACGTACGGACGATCATTGGGGCGGCTTCGCAGGCTCATCGGATTCCTCCAGGCGCAGACGCGTATTCTTTGATCCCGATTCTGACGGTCGTGTCGGCTGTCGGCCTTTGGTGGGGGAGTTGGTGGGGGAGTTGGTGGTGGTGGTGGTGGTCGTGGTGATGTCCGCGGTCACCGGGCCGCGGTGAGGTTCAAGTGCGCGGTGTTCGTCCGGGATGCGGTCACTTGTTACCGGTCAGATGACCGCAGATGGTTCGGTGTTTTTTGTTGTTGTCGATCTCGTTGTTGTCCTCTGTTGTATCGTGGGGCATTTTTTTGTTGTTGTTGCCAGTATCAAAAGTATGAAAAATAAGAACAGGTTTGACACTTTATGGAAATACGACGTGAGTTTTGTTCAGATGTTCAAACAACAAAATAGATACATTTTGCCGAGGAAATCAAGTACTGCATGAACTTACACGCACTATGTTATCATGCTCACCAAAAAGTACTGTGTGTGTGGTTAAGGCAGTACTTGGATTCCTTGCAAAATGTTTCTATTTGGTGTTTGAACATCTTAACGCCTCCTGTTGTATTGCCAGAAAAGGGTAAAAACCTATTCGTATTTTTCATGTCCTCTGTGTTTTAATCAGAGATCACTTAAAAAACCACGGAACTGTTAGAAACAATGTACACTATGCAATGAAGTGTCGGGGAAAGGATGTGTTTTTTGGTTTGTCGTTGTTTGTTTATTGTTGTTGTGTAAAACACCGAGCGGAGCGCCGGGCGGCTAAAATGCAGCAAGTCTAACACGTAGTAGTGGTAGTAGGTCTTCGCGACCAAATATTATCCATAAAATAGTTTTTTTTGGGTTAGATCGCGTAAATGTACATGTGTCGTTAAACCCCGAAACCACCCGACAATTAGTAAGGTTTGTCACGTTACTAGTTCAGCAACACCGGTGTGTCGGAGAGTAAACCACACGGCATTTACGATTCGAGTACGACGTTTCGCCGGTAATTACAACCAGCCTCATCAGGCGGTCAGCCGGAGTTGCAAGTTGGCACAGCAGGGGGCGCAGCTGGTGCATCTGCCAGTCGTCTCAGTCGGTCGGGCAATCCATGTGGCACCTGGGTCTGTCCCGTGACCTCCAGTCCGCAGCGAGCCTTCGACACTTCACGTGGCCTCACGGTGCACCTGGGCTGGCACAGGCGCCGTGATGAAGTCACTGCCACTTGGTTGCGAAAGGGGGTTGTTGTTGTTGTAAAACACCAACATGCGTCAAGGTTTACCAGCGATGGACGATGGGGTGATATGTCGTTCGTTAGGCTCTGGTGTTGATGCTGTAGCACTGTTTGAGCAGTGTGTGCGTTGCTGAGTCTCTATTGGACCTGCAAATCGCTGACAGGTCCGACGAGCTGCAAATGCAATGGAAAATTAACGTAAATAACGCATAAACAAGCCGGTGGAGCATATCTAACATCTAGATACGTTGCCGATTTGTGTTACCATTGGAATAATAGTATTTCTGCAGTGCTCACAATCGAAGACGAACTTGCCTGCAGCGGTTTGCGCGGAACTGCAACGAATGAGAGGTGGTTCGCGGACCTCTTCTGTAAAGACGAATGATTTACTGCTAAATTGTTGCAAGGTTCTCGTTAATTCTTTTCAACTTATCGAAAGAACACATTTTGACTTGGGCCACGATTTGTCCCTTCTTGCTGGATTGCGGTGACTGCGGTCGTATGGGGAGGTATGTCTTGCACGCTCTTTAATGAACACACCTGAGTAGTGTGGGTGGCACGTGCGCCATCACCCAGAGCACAGGTGGCATGCACTAAACTCAGCTAGAACAGAGTACAGCCCAGGGCAAGGGGGGCATTGTAAACTTGGTCGATATTTTGCCATTGTATCATCTTACTCAAATGGCTTCAGGTTAAACGTTTGCCCCAGATTTAGAGAGCAACAACTTTACTACTGCCATTGTTGTGCGCGGTGCCGCGGTGGCCTACGCCACTGCACTGTGAACCTGGCCACCTGAGTTCGACTCCCAGCCCACGGCTGACATCAGCGTTGAGTGAAATGCGAACCTGTCTTTGGTGACCCCCCCCCTCCCTCCCCAACTTCACCAACCCATATTAACAAGTGTGGTGAAGTATGGTCAAACAAACCCCACGGGGAATTCGTCATCCAGCAGCGCATTGACAAATGGCTGTCGACTTTTTTTCTTTAACGATTACATTGACGTATACCCAGGTTTACCGCTGGCAGGTTTTGAGACTTGGGGCCTCTACTCGGCAACCGTGATGAATATAAGCACCGCGTGCTGTCGTCATAGACGGAGCTCCTGTGTGGGTCCAGCAGGTCAGGTCTGGTCGGCCGGCAAGAAGCGGCAGCAGCGGCGACGCGGGCAGACCCAGCAGCTCGGACGACCCCGGCAAGCGGAAGCGCACAGACGTTCGCCTCACCGCGCCTCCCGCATGCGCTGCCAGCGGCTGCCCCCGGCACCGTTGCCGCCAGGGTAATGGAGGCGCACGCTCCGGTGACACGGACACAACACCCTCCTCTCGGGTGCACGTTGTGTGTTCCCGGTAAACGTGGAACGTTGGGCCAACGTTGGCCCAGCGGTTCCAAGTGCACGCCAACGTTGGGCCCAACGTCGGCGTGTTCGCTAGGTTTTCCGCACGGTGTGCACACGTTATCCCGACATGCATATTCTCCAGCATGGAGATGTGGTTGTTGGTGTTCATGGTGATTTGAACATGATGATGATGATGATAATGATGCTCTTGATGGTAGCAGATCTAATGATGGTCACCGTCGTGACGACAAAGGTGACAACGACGACGATGATGATCTTACAGCGGTGGCTGTTTGGTTGATGTTCACTGAGCAGGACAGGTCCCCTGGCCAGGAGCGAGACGTGGAGCGGCTGGGGAGGAGCCGGAGGGAGACGGCGCTGGAGAGCGTGCTCGCGGACCGGCTGCTGGCCTCGACGCAGAGCAAGGAGCGGGCGCTGCGCTTGGAGGCGGAGCTCGATTCCAAGGGCAAGGAGCTGAGGGCCCAGAGGGAGGAGCAAACAAGGCTGGAGGTGGAGATGAGGGCGAAGGGAGAGAACCTCAGGGCACAGAGGGAAGATCACGCCCGGCTCGAGGTGGAGCTGGCGAGGGCCAAAGAGGAGCAGGGCAGGTTGAGATCAGAGCTCGGCGCGCTGAGAGACGAGAACAAGGTGATTGGCGTGGAGCTACAAGACAGGGGAGCGGTGATCCAGGAGAAGGAGGTGGAGCTGCAGGACAAGAGGACGGAGCTGCAGGCGAAGGCGGATGAGCTTGCGCGCGCGCAGCTGCAGCAGGGGAGGGAGACCGCAGCGGTGCGGAGGTGGGCGGAATCAGAGGTGAAGAGGGTGTCGGAGGAGTCGAGGGACAAGGACGCTGTCCTGGCTCGCCTGCAGGCTGAGCTGACGATGCTGCGCGCACAACAGGAGAGGGAGCTGGAGGAGAGGGAGAGGGAGCTGGCCAGGACACGAGCGGCGCACGCCAGGGAGGTGGAGCGGCTGAGGGAGGACGAGGTGAGGCGCCTCGCTGGCACCGTGGAGAGCCTCGCCCTGGAGAAGGTAAGGGGCGGGAGATTGATGTTTCTGTCCGGTCGGGTGGGAGTGTAAAGCAAACGTTGTGCTGCGTAATTTCACATCGTAAGAAGTAAAAGCCCACGACATTTACATTGCGAGTACTGCCCACGACATTCACATTGTGAGTACTGCCCACAACATTTACATTGTGAGTACTGCCCACAACATTTACATTGTGAGTACTGCCCACGACATTTACATTGTGAGTACTGCCCACGACATTTACATTGTGAGTACTGCCCACAACATTTACATTGTGAGTACTGCCCACAACATTCACATTGCGAGTACTGCCCACAACATTTACATTGTGAGTACTGCCCACAACATTCACATTGTGAGTACTGCCCACAACATTTACATTGCGAGTACTGCCCACAACATTTACATTGTGAGTACTGCCCACAACATTTACATTGCGAGTACTGCCCACGACATTTACATTGTGAGTACTGCCCACAACATTTACATTGTGAGTACTGCCCACGACATTTACAATGTGAGTACTGCCCACAACATTTACAATGTGAGTACTGCCCACAACATTCACATTGTGAGTACTGCCCACAACATTTACATTGTGAGTACTGCCCACATCTGGCTTCCATGAGAGATTCGTTCATGAGGCTATCCACATATACAAGCACAGAGACAATTTCAACCGAGAAGATGGATTCTATCTTAGCAATCATTGGAAAGATTTGATAAATCATTTCAGTTCTTGATTGATTGTTCACGCTTACAGTGGCTTTCAGACAGCATACATTATAAAAAATTTCGTCTCCCCCCTCCTCTTTTCAAAAAAATAGATGGACTAGTCCTGGGCAAACTGCCAATCGCTGCGCGTGACGCCAACGTTTTTTTTTTATAAATAAATGTGCCGTTATAAATTTATGCAAACCGACACACCTGATGATGACCGTTTGAGTTATGGTCGAAACGTCGTGAGAATTTTTTATTGTTTTATATATATTTTGTTATTTTGTTGTTTCTCTTCAACGTGACTTTACCGAAAAAACTAAGAATATGAATTACTGCAGTCACGAAAGCTTTAAATCAAAATGTGAGTACTGCCCACGACATTTACAATGTGAGTACTGCCCACAACATTCACAATGTGAGTACTGCCCACAACATTCACATTGTGAGTACTGCCCACAACATTTACAATGTGAGTACTGCCCACGACATTTACATTGCGAGTACTGCCCACAACATTTACAATGTGAGTACTGCCCACGACATTTACATTGCGAGTACTGCCCACAACATGTTGTGGGTTTACTCTGCAACACTTGGCGTGCTTTTCGATTTAAAGCTTTCGTGACTGCAATGATTTATCTTCTTTGGTTCTTTCGGTAAAGTCACGTAGAATGAGAATAAAATAATAAATTGATAAAATAAAATAACACAATAATATTCTCACGACGTTTCGGCCACAACACAAGCGGCCGCTTGTGTTGTGTGAGTTATTGTGTTATTTTATTTTATCAATTTATTATTTTATTCTCATTCTACGTGACTTTACCGAAAGAACCAAAGAAGACTTGGTGTGCTGAACTCAGAACGAATTGGCACGTTTTGTTTACGTGACAAGCCTTACTAATTGGTTGTGTCGGGTGGTGGTGGGTTTAACGACACATATTTTACGCTGCCATGGATAATATTGGTCGCGAAATCCTACGTGTTAAACAGGGTGACATTTGGTGGTGGCGGTGGTGTGGGTGGTTCATTTTTGTCGTGCAAATGAACACAGTCGACAATTAAAAGATGTGAGCAAGCCATGAAAGAAATGCGTTGTCTGCGTCGAGGTTATTAAAGTTGTCTCTTATTTTTTCCTGTTTCAGGAGGGAGCTCTAAAGAAGCAAAGAGATGAACTCGTGAGGCTGAAAACCGAGGAGCTGGAGCAGGTGGTTCTTTCTCACACAGACGCAGTCATGATCCGTCAGTAATTGCCACTCTTGGTTTTCTTTCATGTGGAATCGGCTTGCGTCCAATCGTACAACAGCACGGCGCGGCGATTCTATTACAGATGGCTGAACCACATCCAGGCGTGTGGGATATACTGCGTATAAGGCTCCCCCTCTTATATTAGCTCTCAACTCCACCAGCAAATACAAGTACAATTTAGCTTCGAAAGCCCTGCTCTGTGCTGTACAGCCGCATGGCTACTTTTCAGGTTTACATTGGTGCTTTACCTGTACCCATTCAGTGGCTTTAACTCTGAGCCTTTTATTTGCTGTGGTATTTTTTTAGTTTTCTGCACGTGGAGTTATTCATCTATACAGTCATATTTTTTTATCATTACAGGGATGATGTTGGATTTTCAGGCCCACTTTCGGATTTTATTTCGCATTTTTGGATTTCAATTCATTGCATCACCTCTCAAGCGTTTATGCACTAATTTTTTTTACCCTTTCCAACATAAATCACTGCATTTGCCAAAGGCTCCAACGTCCAAACTAAACCAACCCATCGCAGCTCCAAAGAGTGGCAGGAGAAAGCATCCAAGGCTCGTCCCTGTTAGCTGCCTCGTTCCCTCGTGGGCCGTTGTGCTGACCGTTGCGTCTCTTGAGCAAAGCTTGCGAGTTTGCCCGCACGATGATCGTCACCCCTGCCCCAATGCCCCCCCCCCCCGCCATCCTCCCTCCCCGCCCCCGTCAGCTGTCGGAGCGGCTGGAGGAGGAGAGGAGCCGAGCGTTGGCGGACCTCGCCGATCGCCACACGGCAGAGTTCGTGCACTGCGCGCAAACCGTGAAGGTGGGCACACGGACGCGGCCCCGCGCGTAGCCCGGCGCGCGCTGTGAGCCGCCGCGGGGGCAATGCGCCCGCGGGGTGTCGAGCAACGGGCGTGCCGCGATGCCCGTGACAGGCCCTGCAGGGTCTGACCAATGCAGCACTGGTCGCACTGGTCGCACCCGTTACGCTCAAAGCGCTTGCCACAAATGAAGCGCGCCGCCGATTAGCACGGCTGGCTGCGTATGGTGCAAGAGAAGTTCAACATACGCACATACAACCACAATACCCTGCTGATAACGTTAAGGGGCATAAACCATCACGCGAAATTCAGTCATCCTCGCAGCAGAGGCTTTTGGCTAGCCATCACACAACGATGATTGCTGCGTTGCGCGCTTTCAGATTCGCTTCTGCAGCCGTCTGGAACGCATCTTACGATATTAAGAAGCCACTGGAACTGTGCACTTTTAAATACAGATCGAAAACTCATTTCTTGAGGACTGCCCTCTGTGTTCAGCTTGTTGTCGTTTCCCTCCGCACCTCCGATAAGCACGGTTGGCGACGTACGGCGCGAAAGAAGTTCATACGTACGGTGCCTTGACAAATGGGGTTGCAAAATAAGCGTCCACATTCCCAGCAATTTATTTCGGGTGATCAGCACTTCCCAATAACTGTGAATCAAACTATGGAGCAACTGGGTTCGACGGTGCCGTTCGCTGAACCATCGCTGCCCCAGATGTGTCAGCAGAGTTTATTTTTCTCTGATGGTGTTTGCGAGTAATCTGAGCTCACGCGTTGACTTTTTTTTGTTTTTAGGCGAGGGAGGAGGAGGTGTGCCAGCTGAGGGCTGCCCTCAGGGAGCAGGAGGCTGCTGCCCTCAAACTGAGTGCTCGGCTCAGAGAGGAAGCCACTGAGATGGTGAGGCCTTGAGTAATTAACGCATTTTCACAAATTAGGCAAACTCACCATCAAAGTGTCAGTATCATCCTACTGATATATATGATGCACAGGGTGTCGTTTCGAAGGTACTATCTACAGTTTATTTGGAAAATGTGGCTTAATTTGTGGAATAAGTCCGTGGTTTGACACGTACATGAAAATTAATTCACCATCCCAGTATGTATTACACTTGTTAAGGGATTGTGGGTAGAGCTCACTAACTTTTGAGCTAAAACATTAACATCTCTTTTGCAAGTGAGACCGAAGGATAGTTTTACAGTTGCGTTGTTGGTGTAAAAAAGTTGTTAGAATAGAGAATTATGGGACGAGATAATTGTGGGACGACAGAATTATGGGACTAGGGTATTGTTGGACTAGATTATTGTGGGGCTAGCAATCTGTGGGACTAGGGGATTGTGGGACTAGGTTATTGTGGGACTAGATAATTGTGGGGCTAGCAATCTGTGGGACTAGGGGATTGTGGGACTAAGGGTATTGTGGGACTAGATAATTGTGGGACTAGAGAATTGTGGGGTTAGAAAACTGTGGGACTAAGGGATTGTGGGACTAGGGTATTGTGGGACTAGATAATTGTGGTCCTAGAGAATGATGGGACTAGATAATTGTGGGACAAAATAATTGTGGGACTGGAGAATTGTGAGACTAGGGTATTGCGGGACTAGATAATTGTGGGGGTAGCAAACTGTGGGACTAGGGTATTGTGGGACTAGAGAATTGTGGGACTAGATAATTGTGGGACTAGAGAATTGTGGGATTAGGGTATTGTTGGACTAGATAATTGTGGGGGTAGCAAACTGTGGGACTAGGGGATTGTGGGACTCGAGAATTGTGGGACTAGATAATTGTGGGCAGAGAGGCTCCCGCTCGTGAGTGGACGGCCAGGTCAACGTGCACCCACGGGCACCGCCATGCCATGCAGGCGCAGCGAGCGGTTGGCACGGAGCGCGCCGCTTGGGAGATGGAGCGGCAACGGGAGCGGGTGGCGCGGCAGGAGGAGGGGGCGATGGCCGTGCGAGCCCTCGCGCTGGACCTGGAGTCTGAGCGACAGGCGACGCGTGGATTGCGGGAGGTGACTTCGCAGCTGACCCAGGTCGGGCGCCCGCTAGCATTCTTCCCTATCGGGCGCTGAGATGTGTACAGCTGCAACTCATTTTACATTATTGGCTGCCTCTATCTTCAAGAGACCTGGTCACAATTTGGTTGTTTTTAAATACGGATTCTATTGTATTTATAAATAATGTAATGAAGGTCTGATTCAAAACTCATGATCTTGAATCCACAAGTGCTGGCTGCAGGGGAAGCCCATCGATATAGGCGAACTAGGCGGTCGCCTAGGGCGCCAAATTAAGTGGGGCGCCAAATTAGAGGGAAAAATAAAAAAAATATATAAATAAAATAACGAAGATGTTATTATTTAAATTCCCGTGCGCATACAGAGGGAATATGAATTTGAATTCATTCCTCAGCATTTCTGAGAATATATTGATGTCAAATCTTTTTTTTTGTTACTGCAGAAATAAATACCGTAAATTGGTCTAAAATATCGTCTCGCTGTCGCGTACAAATCTATTCAGAAAATGCCGCGTCTATATTTTATCTGATCTCACAAACATTGGTTAGACAGACAGATGGACGTAGAAACCGAATAACCATGCCTCTGTTTAAAGAAATCCGCTTAAAAAAAACATTAAACAGAAAATAGGGGCAACATGTTTCCCAGTTTATCAAAAACCTCTGCCTCGATCTGCCCTCGCGGTTTGGGTGCCGTTTGCGTGGTTGACCCTAGGGGGCACCAGTTGCTGGCAGCTAGGCCAGGGCCGCCCCTGGCTGGCTCGTATTTGAGTTGTTATAAAGCGATCACCCAAAGGGCTAAATAAATAACGTAATTCAAATGTGACTCTGTTGTAAAAAAATATCGGTACACAAGTTTGAATTCCATGCTAGAATGGAAAGTTCACCGCTCTTACAACGGATCCATTGAGTCCAGAGGTGGAGAAAATGTATACTATCCACATTCGTGGAATTTATATACCAATTACAAATGTAACGATGCTACATATTTTCATCATGTGTCACTTAGATACTGCCCATCCTTGTCAGTCACGGGCCTGGCCTGGCCTGGCTAACAAACAGTGAGCCCGTGAAGTGGACGAACATCTTCCCGAAATGCTCCTCCACCGGAGCATTGCACTCTGGAATGTAGATTGTAAAACTGACTTCTTTTCGAACTGCTTTTTGTGTTTAGTTTGTTGCCCTTCCCCCCGACACCTCCGATTAGCATGGTTGGCTACGTACGGTGCAAAAAGAGGTTGAACACACGCACAAGGCGCCGCCCTTGGTAAGACCCGTCACACGTACCGTGGCGTTGGCGGTCACGGTGGTGTGTGTTCGTTCCGGCAGGAGGTGGAGGAGCTGCGGACCCAGGCACGGCAGTTGCAGGCCGAGCGGCTGTCGGCTGTGTGCGCCGTGGAGCAGTCATGCCGGCACGAGCGGCAAGAGGCCCTGCAGGCCCTGCGCGCCCACCTGCAGGCCGTGAGATCTCCCGCACGCACGGACGCACGTCTCCCTCGCCCGGGCAGGCATGCGTCAAACCGTGGACGCAATGTGTACACTTCACTGCATGTACAGCCTCCTCCACACGCCGTGTGGGTTGTTTGACCATGCTTCACCACGCTGGTCAGTGCGGGTTGGTAAATTAGGATTGGGGGGGGGGGGCAAAATTGATGTTAGCCGTGACCAAGAATTGAACCCAGGTCACAAGGTTCATTGTGCATTGCGTTAAAACCAGAGGGCTCAATACCACAATTTACTGCTCTACTCCACACTCGACTTCAGCTTCCTACACTGTCTCTTGAATTGTTTAACCAAGAAAGCCTCACCGAGCCTCAAGCCTAACATCAGTGACGAGCAGCGTCTGAATGGGTCGTGGGCCTTCCCTAGGTCATCTTAACGTCAAGTGAGCACCGGTGATGTCGCGCGTGAACATCTGCAGTTGGGAGAAAAATTTGGGCCGGTGGTGGTGATGCCACGACAGCCCCTCAGTCGGTGCTCACTATCAACACTTGCGCCGACAGTCTATGAAAGGCGAACATTGTGGATTGCTTTTGTCATTGTTGTTGTCGTCGTTGCGAACTCGCCCACAGGAGAAGGAGCGCGAAGTCGAAATGCTCACAGCCAAGGGGGCGGCGTTGGAGCAGGAGCTGCTTGCCGCGCAGGCGGCGAGGAAGAGGCTGCAGAAGGAAGTCCAGGCCGAGAAGCATCGCCTCCTGAGAGGCCTCCAGGAGACGATCGCGAAGCAGCAGTGGGCGCAAGACGAGCTGCAGGCTGCGGAGCAGAGCAAGCGGCAGGCGGAGAGGGAATGGGGCGGCGAGAAGCTCCAGCTGGAGAAGAGGATCCACGCGAGAGACTCGGAGCTGCACAGAGCGGAGAAGGAGCTACGCGCGCTGAGCGCGGAGGCGTCGGCGAAGGAGAAGGCGGGGGACGAGGAGCGCCAGAGGCTCGTGGCGGAGCTGCAGGAAGCGCAGGTGAAAAACCAGAGGCTGGAGAAGAGGCTCAACGACAAGGTGCTTGGCGCGCAGAGAATGGAGGAGGAACTCAACGAGAGGGACAGAGAATGTCAGAAGACGATGGCGGACCTGCAGGCATCCGGCCTGGAGATGCAGAGGATGCAGAAGGATCTGCGGGAGCGAGACACGGAGAGGCAGAGGATCGAGATGGAGCTTCACCAAAAGGAGATCGCCTTGCTGAGGCAAGAGAAAGAGCTTCGCCAGAGGGACATTGAGAAACAGACGTGGGAGGAGAGCCTGCACTCGGCCCAACAGGAGGTACAGAGGCTGAGACAGGAGCTCAAAAACGGAGAGAGTGAGAGGCTGCGTTTGCAGGTGGAGCTTCGCGAGGGAGAGACGGAGAGCCAGAGGCTGGGAGCAGAGTTGCGTGCGTTGAGCTCCGAGTTTGCGGACAGACAGAGCGAGATGAGCGAGCAGGCTGAGCGGCAGGATCAAAGTCTGGCGACCGAGCTCGCTTCTGAGATCGAGAAGATTCAAGAGCTGATAGAGAGCACAGGCAGCAGGAGCGTTCCCAGGAGCCCTGCCAAAGCCACACACAGGTATACAACTGCTGGGATTGGTAAGGCGAGAACAGATTGAGATCACGGGAAAGTGAAAATGACCCGCATACGTTGATGTGGAAATACCCACATTTTTATTTACTTTTATCATAGACACCCGGGCAATGCTTAGTCTGCACTCTTTCAACGGAGGAGGAATAGCAAAGCTACACACACTCTCTTATCATGGGTCAACACACCTCGACATTGGCATTTCGATTGTGAACATGCATATTGCCATGCTCAAGAATGGAATGCACCGTCCGCCGAGCGCGTGTGCTTGTCCAGTGACGATTATCTGAATCGGTCCTGGGAGCCCCCCCCCCCCCACTGTCTAGGTCGACTCAGCCTTAAATGCGGTGTGTAGTAAAACATCGCCACTGGGGGGTAAAAAAAGGCGGCCGGGCGTGGCGCTGCCCTACCCACCCCCATCGTGCGCGATGCCGGCCTTCACCGGTGCCGCTATTCGCGAACAGCACTTGCCCCGAACGGTCCCCTTCAGGTTGAATTACGTCGGGGCCTCTGCCATGTGTGTTTGCTGGGGGCCAGCGGGGCGCGGCTGCCCGCGGGCCAGGCGCTGCAGGGCCTGCGCGAGGTGGGGGACGACCTGCGGCACCACGTGCTGCAACTGCAGCAGCAGCTGAGCGACCGCACGCGGCAGGCGCAGCAGCTGCAAGTCGCCAAGGTGAGACGGCCTCACGGGAGCCGCCGTGCCGCGACACTCTTCCGCGCCTCCGCCGATTGCCGGGCCGCTCGTGAGAGCTCGTGCTTGCACGTGGATGTTAAACGTCTTTCGCACCGTACGTAGCTGCCACCCGACCGTGCTAACCGTTCATGCATGCACGGGGTGGGAGGGGGGCACACGGTTGGGGGGGTGGGGGGGGTGTGCCGTTTGCATTTGTGGTGCGGTGTTAACTCTTTACATTTCCCTTGAGAGAGAGAGGATGAAACGAATGTTCATATAATGAAGTCATGCACACATACAGTGAGGGAAAACAGTATTTGATCCCCTGCTGATTTTTGTACGTTTGCCCACTGACAAAGAAATGATCAGTGTATAATTTTAATGGTAGGTTTATTTGAACAGTGAGAGACAGAATAACAACAGAAAAATCCAGAAAAACGCGTGTCAAAATCAGCGGGGGATCAAATTATTTTTTTCCCTCGCTGTAGAATACGCTGTTATATTAATATTGGTTACAGGGAAGAGTGATGTATAATACGGGTGGACTACAGCATTGTACCTTCTTCAGCATTTTCAATCAGATTATTATTTATTACCGGTAAATCATCTTTCTCTGTTCATTTTAAGTGAAGAATGGTAAAGAGATCTCTCTGCACGAAACAATGATACCACGGGGTCAAGTGTGGTTCCTGCCACTTTTTACCAAGATTGCCCAGCGTGGAAAAATACCATCCGGAGGTGCCCTTTACAGCCGCCATCTCTCGTGGGGGCTCTTCTGTCAGCAGTGGCGTGAGCAAAGCTAATTGCAGGGCTGCACCTTTACCTATTAATGTGAAGCCAAGGTCAGGTTGAATTCTCAGAATTCGGCGAATGTAATTTATTTCAAGGCCGAATCCAATCCTGAAAGCGATTCCTTAAAGTCTGCTAAACTCCAGGTTATTTAAGCTGAAACCACATTATGAACACCCCACTGTAAAAAATATAAATTTGTTTTTATTTACAAGGACCCCGCAGTGTGCAGCGCTGGAAGATCTTCTTTCGTGGGTATTTCAGTGGTTGCAGCATGTATTGAACACACGATTCGTTCTGTGGCATCAAGCAGAGTAAACAAAGTCTCACGCTGGCTATAGGGGGGTGAGATGGAGGGAGGGGGGGTTTTGGATTCAGTGTGTTTGTGTTGGATCTTGAGATGCCCTTAAAGTAAATGTGAACCCCGCGGCCCCATTCCTCCATCAGGAGAAGGAGCTGAATGAGGTGAGGGAGCGACTGGAGCGGGAAAAGGCAGCCGCCGTGGAGGAGGTCAAGGAGAGGTTGATTCAGGTGCCTTCCTCAAGAATTCACCGGGCGAGGTGTCTCAGCGGCACGCTTTAGCGAGCGGCTCGCCATCAGAAGTTTTGCGAGGCCAAATCCTGCTTGGGGGGTTGATTCAACCCAACAGCGATTGTCCTTTGGATAGATCAGCCCTGCCATAGGAATGTGGAATTTGCACTGCTGGTTCAGGGCTGTGAACTGTAAACGGGAGATGAGCACTGCCTCAATGCTCATTTGAGCAAGGAATAAACCTTTATTACGAATTTTAGCTTCATATTACGGGAAAACCTTGCCCAGCGAGACTTATCCAACACGTGTTTCAGCTAAACAGACCTTAAATAAAGAGTGAGGGGGGTGGTAATTTTGGACCCAGGAACACAACCCTATTTTTTCCCATAAGGTCCATTATTTGTCTAAACCGATTTTGCCCAACACGGCATTATCCAGGAACGTAATCCCCCGCATTTAGCGAGTTTTGCCTTGTACTTAAAATTCAATGTAGTACCTTAAAACATATCTATACGACCATGTCATTTCAGGGATTTTGAACTAAAAACATTGTCTAAAAATAGTAATGATATTGTTTCACGTATTGTGCTGTGTTTTCGTTTTATTTTCTCAACGCAGCATTGTTCATAAACTGCTGCTATTGTTCATTAGGATCACAACGAAGAGCTGCACATTCTCAAAATCTCCAGCATCCAGGGCCCGCATCAGCAGCGCGATCTGAGCTGGCGAGGCGCTCCACCAAAGTACGCAGCTCGGGAGAACAGCGGCAGCGCTGGGCACCCGTGCGGCCAACGACGTGACGGCTTCGACCTTGAGGCTTTTTCCAGGGAGGGCCTCGAGCGGGATGGTGAAAACGGCTACACGGTGGGCCAGGGCGGCTCGTGTGAGCTCCAGAACGAGGTGCGCCAGCTGCGAGAGCAGATGCGCGAGAAAGACAGCGAGCTGCGCTCTGTCCAGCGCGGGATGCGGCAGTGGAAAGAAAGCACGGCCGGCAAGCTGGCGCGCAAGTTCCAGGAGGAGCTGCACGCGGAGCTACTGCGGTACAAGCGCGAGCACAGCAGCGGCGCGCGCGCGACATTTCGAGTTGAACGACGCTCAGTGTGTTCCGTACCGCCTGTTGTGTGGCATTCGTGTCCGACGTTTCCGCTCCACATGCTGGTAGGTTTTTGTGTTTCTGAGCTTATTCGGTTTTCAGCACGTGAAGAGAAACGTCGTACCAGACGACACGTGGTGCGGACCGTGGAAATGCATCAGAGGGCAATATAGTGCAAAACGCGAAAATCTGCGCTGTGTCAGATTTAATAGTAGCATTGACACTACTTTCTGTATTTGTGAGTGGAGGCTTTTGTTTTCGCATGGCCTTCATTTCTCCATTGTCATGTTGTTATTGACGCTATGTTTTGTGTACGCAGGCGAAGCAATCACCAGGAACATTACACAATGGACAGCTCCCGGACAGCACACATTGTACAGTATTGCGCAACTCATTCAGCGGATAAACAACTTTACCCACACATTGCCATTCGTGGTTTGTCTGCTTGGCCATCTCGGGCCCGTGCCTAGCGATTTTTTGATCAGTAAAATACACGACGTTTATTTTTTTAAATATTGAATCCAAAGTATTGGCAGTCTCTCGTCGCTAAGGCGCTGCATTGTGGCAGGAATGCAGCGCATTGCCACGACGGCACCGCTCCTCCTCCGTGCCGGCTCGAGCTGCCCTTGCGGACACGGGCGATGGCATGGGGTTGGCGGGGCCCGACACGGGCAACGGCGACATAGGGGGCAGCGACGCGGGCATGGGGCACAGCGCTGGAACCCTGCGCCTCCTCCACCACCTCCACGGCAAAATCCGGCAACTCAAGGTGACCGCACCGACTGGCGGCGGGGGGCCCTACGGCAGAGCCCTCAATGATAGAGCTTCCGCGCACTTCGGGGAACCAGGATCCAGAAGGTTTTCCGCGCGAACCTCGAGCCTTGAGGAGCTCACAAAGGTAAGAGGGCTTTCTCGTGACGGCGTGGCATCTGCTCTCAGGCAGGTGCCACTCAAGCCCAAACACATGGGCAGTCCTGAGCCCCTAAAGCAATCAACACCGTGCAGTTTCCCATATTCCCTCAACACTAGTCATTGCCATTATTATACAGTGTTTAGAACATATTCAAAGCCGGTAACTGGTGTTACAATCAATGTAGAATTCTGGCCTGTGAGTGAACCAGTCAACCTCCGGGCTGTAAGCTTTGGTTGCTGCAAATATGAAAAAATATATTCTTAGTTTTACTGGTCGTAAGTATAAACGCCACTAATGTCCAAAATGTCAGCCTTGTAATCCCTTATGGTGCATAATGTTAATTAACATCAGTCACACACTTGGTCACAATCCGCGTGGATGATACCTAATTTATCGCAAGAAAATCACATACGAAAATATAGCAGTGATGCATTATTGGTGTGGCTTTTGACGAGGTAATAAACAATGACTGGTTTAATGCCATTTTTATATTTGCGAATATGTGAGATATAACGGCATTAGTTATGTAAAGAGCACCGGCCATATTTAGATTGTTTGACAAAGGGAGGAATGAATGGGCATCTTACTGAATAATGAAACTCGCTGTTAGGGTTACCTTGATGTAGTCTTATCACAGCCACAGCGTACATGGAAGCTCATGCCTTGTGCTACTATGACTTCCTGAATTAAAAGTTAATTGACGGACAAACATAATTAAATACATTAATAGTAATCCGAGGACTATTATGAAAACAAACATGCTTCAATAAATCAATAGCTTGATCATGACGATTTGAGAAATATTGGAATTCTTCCAGCCATCAATAGGTGTCTCTAATGAGCAACCACAGCCATCCAATCACTTCCACGCATTAAAACAGGCTTTGCCCGTACTCCAGGTCGGGTCACCAACTGAAAGAAACCTCACATTTTTAAAAGGAGAACTTTACTGATTTTTGCGTGTGAGTGCATTGCTCATTCCTGTGCTAACTTTTGATTTCCAAGCTATTAACTCCCGGGAGCTGCCCTCTAGTGGGACTCCCTTCCGCCGGCAGTCGCGGAGGCAAAGCAATTGCAGGGCTGCACCATCACCTTCTATAATTGTAACTGGTGGTTGCGTGTGCGTGTGTGCATGCGCGCGTGGGTGTTATTTCCATGGCACGGCCTGCAGCCACTCCACGGCAGCCCTCCGGCACGGCGCACAGCAGAGACTGCGGAGACTTCTGCGGGCGCACAGAGGGTGCCCGTGCGTGCTCGACACGGGCCCTACACGCTCTCCTGACACGGGCTCCCCTGTGAAACGTGCTGGCAGCAATAGCAGCAGCAGCAGCAGCTAAAATCAGAAGTGTTGCTGTAATCGGGAGCACGGCTGTCAATGTTTGCTCCCCCGGCTCGCAAGCCGCAGTGAAAAGGGAGGTCTTTATGCATTTCAGGTGAAGAAAAAAAACACATACATAGCAACGTCTCATTGCTCACAACCAGACTTTAATTGCTTGTTTCTTAAACAAAAAAACCTATTTTACCGCACACCACCCCCCCCCCCCGTCTTTGATTAAGGCAGCAAGATTATGTTTTTTTTTATTTTCCCAAGTGGAGGTAGGGTCTGCGGGCTGTAGGGCAGTTCATGGATATGAACACCTTGTCAAAAAAAATGAATCGGCTGTCTATCGAGAATAGAAGGTTTTTTTTTGGATTGAGGGAACCGGGTTAAAAATAGATTTTGTTCCATGAATCAAAAAAACCGGGTCCTCTGTCCAGCAGAGGGTGCTTTGCTGCTGATTTGCGGGTTTGCGTGCCTTTTGTGTTGTTAGCGTTCGTGTGTGCATCAGCAAAGTGACTGACCGTCCTTTCCCTCTGAAATTTGGCAAAAAAAAACCCCAATATATACCACCGACTGTTAGCATTAAACATTCCACGCTTATATAATAAACAATTGCGGCGTTAAGCTGTAAAGGAAACTGATAACGCTGGAATGAGCTCAGCACCCAAGGCGCGGTTTGCCAAAGTTGGAGGGAAATTAAATCCGGAAACAGGAACCCTGTTTGTCTGGAAACGGGCCGATGAGTCACAGTAAGGCCTAGTCACCAGTGGTCTCTGCTAAGCATTCACTTGCATTGCCTTTGGTCTTGCAGTGTGCTCTCCATTTTAATGTTTTGTTTTTTTAATACATAGTTTCTGTTGGCATTTCACAATGTGTGGAAGTTGCTTGTGTGCAACGTACAGTGTACCTCTTTTGAATCTCGTTGGTATTATCTGATGTGCCATTAAGTGTGGTGTGTTAATTATTGAAAGCGAATGGAGTTTTTTTTTAAATTCAAATTTACTATAATTTGTTGATGCAGTTTAACCATTTTATATATTCATAATTAGATTGCTGTGGTTATTTAAAAAAATATAAAGGTATGTGTTTCTTAATGCATTGCTTTACATAAAAAGACATGGTCACATATTGCTATCATATATATTTTAACTACAATATAAACTAAAACATTTGCAATCCCTGCAAATCTTTGAAATAACAGCAACAACCGCCGTTTATCACCGAGTGTGAGCCAGGCTAGGTTCACAGTGAGACCACGTGGAGCGTGGAAGGTTCTCTGCTGGGACAGACACCAGGTGTTGTTATGGGTTAACTGAATGGTAAATGCCAACTCCTGCACACTCTACAGAAGTGTGACAACTAGCTGTTTTATCAGCCTGTTCATGTAATGATTCCTTGCATAACTGACGCTATGTGCGCTATAAACGTTGTACTGTCGATTGTAAGGTTGCAAAGATTAGAAGACCACTGGCACGCTTATCTCGAGTGAACTGGACGCCCAGGGTAATTATTGGTTACTCTTCAGGGGAGGGTTTTCACACAACTATTAGATCTTTTCAATCATTGGAAGGACGTTGTCAACCAGTTTAAGTCGTAACTAGTTGTGATGTTCCCATCCTACCACCTTCCGATGTTAGTTATTATATTCGGCTCTCTGATTTTACATTCACAGGTTAAATATCTCACCCTAACACAGCCACCTCGCGCGCCGAGCTCGGGGTTTTTGCTTTGCGATCTTCCCATTAACATGCTAATCTCTCACATTAACATGCTAATCTCTCATATTAACATGCTAATCTCTCACATTAACATGCTAATCTCTCACATTAACATGCTAATCTCTCATATTAACATGCTAATCTCTCACATTAACATGCTAATCTCTCACATCAACACACTAATCACTCACATTAACATGCAAATATTTTACATTAACATGCTAATCTCTCACATTAACATGCTAATCTCTCACATTAACATGCTAATCTCTCACATTAACACACTAATTTATCACATTAACATGCAAATATTTTACATTAACATGCAAATATTTTACATTAACATGCTAATCTCTCACATTAACATGCTAATCTCTCACATTAACACACTAATTTATCATATTAACATGCAAATATTTTACATTAACATGCTAATCTCTCACATTAACATGTTAATCTCTTACATTAACATAGCCACCTCAGGTCGCCCGCCGTGGAGGCCTCTCAACGATCTCACATTATCATGCTAATGTTTACTTGGCAGCCTTTTGATTGGTGGGAAAACCCACCACCGTCGCGGTCGCCGCCCACCACTTACATTACCATTGGCTGCTGACATTTGGGCTACGCCCATTTCAAACCTTTATAAACAGTTTACCTTTAGAAGCTAACCACCTCTTCCTGATGATGAACGCTTGTGTTGCGATCGAAACGTCGTAGTTTTTGGTTATTTTTTGTTATTTTCTTTGAACCTATCTACGTGACTTTACCGAAAGACCCAAAGAATATACTCTTAAGTCACTAATGAGTCGATCTTCAGTTACTATTCGGCATTCCCCGGTCACTGAAGAATGCATGTCGTCGCTGGAGGGCAGCTGCCTCCAATTGCCCCGGTAGGATCCTTCATTAGCTTTCATCCACACGGAAAGGTTCATCTTAACGCCCTCCACTGGTCAGCGGTCTTCGACAAAGTTCCACTCAGCTCCAGAGCCCCTCCTGCACCGCATCAGGATTGAGACACAGACACAACACCAGAGGATGGCTTGAGTCCAGTTTTAGGATTGAAAGCGCCGCCTGTTTTAGCCTGCGTTACCTTTTCCATGTGCAGTAAATAAAAAAAAACCCAGCCAAAACAGCAGTGTCAGTGTGTGCATGAAGTTTCTGGCCCCCGTGAGTATCAATTCCGGGGAGCAAGGGGAAGAACCGAAGACCAGATGGTGGGAAAATAAATAATGTTAGGGCAGATCTTGGAGATTTTCTGCGTACGTGGCTGCTGTACAGCAGCTGCAGGATCTGGCAAAAAAATGGAAAGCGTTGGCGAAGTGTGGTGCCAGCATGACTTTGGTCGTGATGACATCTTGAGTGTCCATTTAAAAAGTAGTCATGAAAATAGACTGCACCAACACATTGCTGTGCAAACTACATTAAGTATAGTAATGACAATGCACATGAGCAGCATTCCTTTTTTTTGTCACCTGTACATCACTGATACACCGGTAAGCCTTATATGATCATTTCTGCCCTTTTTTCAGTCCACTCCTGGATGAAGGACTCTAAACTGCACCATGTTAGTGAGTGTGGGTTTGAAGGGGACCATACCCGCATGCGTTATCTATCACGCACCACTGAAGTTAACAGCGGAGGGCAATTGCATTTAGATGGCAGAGTTCATAGTTCAGAGTCCAATCGTAAAAACACAGTATCATATCCAGTAAATGACTTATTTCCCGTAATAATTGGCTCTGCATCAATGCGGCACCCTCTGTGATGCCGTTTTGCAATAAAATTTGAGAAGTTTACATTTAATGTAGATGAGTTTATTTTTGACTTTTAATGAGTTTGTTTTGATACCCAGTTATCTACGAATGAAGAACATTCGTATGTCGATTCAAAACTACGTATTCAACTCCCCCAATATTCCCTAGGCAGGCCGTGTGTAAAACGTGATACCCAGCCACAACTTCTCTCTGCCCTCAAGAATTAGCATGAGGCCAAATTGCGAGCGTTATAAAACAATTTTGACTGCGAGTATTGCCATTTAAACTTGATTCGGCACGAGGCTGGCAATTTGGCTGGTAAGTTTGCTATTAGGCTCGTGCCAGGTTGCTTCTCTTAAGACATGTGGCAACGGACGAATGTACTGTATGTAGTGTGTTTGTTTTGTTTTTGCCAAACAGAAAAGTCCACAAAACCCTCCAGAGCGTTGGCAAGGAAAGCAACCGCATGACTACTTGTTCCGGTAGATGACAGACAAGAATAGACGCATCTAAGAATAGAGAATAGGTGAACTTCATTCCCCCTCAATCTGCCAAGGCACTAGTCGTGCCCCTCGCAGCACTTCTCGTGAAGAGTTTCTCTTTAAAAGTTGTTCCTGACGGGGGGGAAAAAAAAACCATTTCTACTGTTCTGTGTCCGTGTGTCTCAGTCTGGAACGTCAGATCTGTACCGTAGTCTTCGTCTGTTCTGCACGATTTCGTCTGTACTCGCCTGTTTGCCTTCATCCTTTCGTCTCGTCTAGCCTATACTGTCTTGTTTGTATCGTCTTGTCTGTAATATCTTTCGTTCTTCCCCCTTCTCATTTTGCATGGTTTCATCGACACCGCCTCGTTCGTCATGTCTGTGCGACAGTTCATTTTTATTCGGAACGTACGCGGCATTCGCTTGCTCATAGATGCGTGAGGAACCACGAAGGCACCAACCGCGCTGGTGAGACGTTAACGACATCGCCTGCCTGTGTAGGAGTGCCTGGGTTCCATCCCGATCCTGACTTTGCCTGCTGCTGTATATTTGGAGTTTTGCGTGTCTCTCTACCCGTGGCCGCGTGGATTTTTCTCCGGGTTCTCCGGGTTTCCCCCCCCCTCCACATTTAGAATGAACGTCACGCGTGCATAGTATTCGGCTGCTATAAATGCCCACGCGATAAGCCACTTCGTTGGGCTATCATTTGTGATGGCTAGGTCACTTCTGAAAAAGAGCCTTATTTGGTAAGATAAAACAATTCGTGTTACAAGTGAGAAGATAGCCAAACAATAAGCCAGTGCCAAATTCTCTCCCCCCCCCACGAGCTCTGTGATCCTCGATACATGATGGTGTTATCAAGCATTCTATCGCATACCATCCAACATTGTGTGATATCCACCATCGCCTCCGCATTGCGGCTGTCTTTCTTACTCGTGCCACAAACTTCACATCGCTATATACAGGCTACTTAAAAAAAAACACACACTTATATGCGACTATCGTTTTTAATGGAAAGAGAACGGATAATACTACACTGTGACATCAGAAATGTATACTGTTTGGTTCTTTCGGTAAAGTCACGTAGGTATAAAATAAAATAAATCACGATTCACGTGATTAAAATAAAATAAGTTAAATCACGTTTCACGTGATTTAATTTATTTTATACCTACGTCACTTTCCTGAAAGAACCAAACATTATGGATCCCTGCAGTCACGAAAACTTCAAATCTAGATAAGAAAAGTATATTAATAGCTTCAAAAAGTCAGGAGTCTCCACTTATTCGCCATCATTGTCAACGCATGCCTAGAATCTTCTCCAGGTGATCTCGAGCCCGGAGAGACACATTTCTTGCGATATTGTTGCAAAGTTTCGGAAGCGTTAACATTTTTTGAAGCACCCTGCATATACGTGTACAGTATATTCTTTTGTGTAACGTGACGAAGACGGATGGTGGAATGGTTTTCATCCAGCGGTGGATTGCCCGTGGCCGGGGGCGATTGTAATCTTCGAATCGATCAATGCCAATCATTGGCAAGGGGAGCCAATCAAAAACTAGAGACGACTTTTGCACGACGTGGTAGGGGGTTGGGTGTGGGTGTGGTGGTGGGCGGGGCTCACCGTCAAGTCGGCCACGTGGCTTGCTGCACGTGCAGCGCGTCGGAGCGCGGCGGTGGGGAGGAGGAGGAGCGGCGCTGTAGCGTCACGAGCGCGGGGTGCGACGTCACCGCGCCGCTACGTCGTGACGTCGCGCGCTTTACGTGATGACGCGCGGGAGGAGCTTATTAGGGGGCGTCACGCGGTGTGTGTGGGGTGGGGCGGCGGCGGCGGTGGCGTTGGTGGGGTGACGTCACGACCAAGCCTCTCGGATGCGCTGTGACGCCATTGTGTTGGCGGCAGGGTTGGCGGGTTGACACCCCCACAGCCTGGGCGCTCGCCTTCGCAGTCGACCCCCACTTTACACATCCGCAACGCACTCAAAATTCACCCCGATTGTTTTCGTCTTCTTCTCCTGCTTCAACAACAACAAGAAAGCAAATGCGCCCGTCGCTGCTCGACTGAGCTTGCCGTTGCTCGCCAGCTGCGTCAACCGCCGGCGTCGCCTGTATATATATATTTCTTTATTTTAATCTCGTGGGGGAAACAACTCGTCCCTACCCCCCCACCCACCCCACCAACCTACACAACGCCCTGTCCACGCCGCTTCCACCTCGTCATCTCCTCACGTTCGCCTTCAGGTGAAACCGCGCGCGTCGCTTGTTGTTGCGTTGTTGACGGTGGCGGTCGCGACGCGTTTCGCGGGGCGATGAGGGCGTTTGCAAAAGGCGCGAGGGGCGTTCGGCCGCGTTATTTGTGGAGATCGTCAGTCGCGGGGTTTTTTTTTCTTTCGGCATCGCGTATCTGCGTGTTTATTTAAACTCGTTCGCGTCCCGCCCCTCAACTCCACCCCAACCCCACCCCTCAAGTCCCCCCCCCTCAACTCCCCCCCCCACCCCTCAACTCCCCCCCCCACCCCTCAACTCCCCCCCCCACCCCTCAACTCCCCCCCCCACCCCTCAACTCCCCCCCCACCCCTCAACTCCACCTCAACCCCACCCCTCAACTCCCCCCCCCTCAACTCCCCCCCCCTCAACTCCCCCCCACCCCTCAACTCCCCCCCCACCCCTCAACTCCCCCCCCACCCCTCAACTCCCCCCCCACCCCTCAACTCCCCCCCCACCCCTCAACTCCCCCCCCCACCCCTCAACTCCCACCCCTCAACTCCCCCCACCCCTCAACTCCCCCCCCCCACCCCTCAACTCCCCCCCCACCCCTCAACTCCCCCCACCCCTCAACTCCCCCCCCCCACCCCTCAACTCCCCCCCCCACCCCTCAACTCGCCCCTCACCCCTCAACTCCCCCCACGCCTCAATTCTCCCCCCCACCCCTCAACTCCCCCCCCCCACCCCTCAACTCCCCCCCCCACCCCTCAACTCCCCCCCCACCCCTCAACTCGCCCCCACCCCTCAACTCGCCCCCACCCCTCAACTCGCCCCCACCCCTCAATTCGCCCCACCCCTCAAGTACCCCCCACCTCCCCCCTCAACTCCCCCCCCCAGCCCACCCCTCAACTTCCCCCCCCCTTAGCACACCCCTCAACCCCCCCCAACCCGCCCCTCAACTCCCCCCCCAACCCGCCCCTCAACCCCCCCCAGCCCGCCCTTCAACTCCCCCCCCCCTAACCCGCCCCCAGCCCGCCACCCCAGCCAACCCCACAACTCCCCCCCCCAGCCCGCCCCCCAACCCCCCCCCCCAGCCCACCCCCCAGCCCACCCCTCAACTCCACCCCCTCAACTCCCCCCCCCGCCCGCCCCTAAACTCCCCCCCCCCGCCCACCCCTCAACTCCCCCCCCCAGCCCGCCCCTCAACTCCCCCCCCCCCCAGCCCGCCCCTCAACTCCCCCCCCCCCAGCCCGCCCCTCAACTCCTCCCCCCCAGCCCGCCCCTCAACTCCCCCCCCCCCAGCCCGCCCCCCAACTCCCCCCCCCCCAGCCCGCCCCCCAACTCCCCCCCCCCCAGCCCGCCCCTCAACTCCCCCCCCCCAGCCCGCCCCTCAACTTCCCCCCCCCCAGCCCACCCCTCAACTCCCCCCCCCAGCCCGCCCCTCAACTCCCCCCCCCAGCCCGCCCCTCAACTCCCCCCCCCAGCCCGCCCCCCAACTCCCCCCCCAGCCCGCCCCCCAACTCCCCCTCCAGCCCGCCCCTCAACTCCCCCTCCAGCCCGCCCCCCAAACCCCCCTGCAGCCCGCCCCCCAACCCCCCCTCCAGCCCGCCCCCCAACTCCCCCTCCAGCCCGCCCCCCAACTCCCCCCCCCCAGCCCGCCCCCCAACTCCCCCCCCCAGCCCGCCCCCCAACTCCCCCCCCAGCCCGCCCCCCAACTCCCCCCCCCCAGCCCGCCCCCCAACTCCCCCCCCCCAGCCCGCCCCTCAACTCTCCCCCCCCAGCCCGCCCCTCCCTCCCCTCAACCCGCCCCTCCCCCCACCTCAATCCACCCCTCTTTCCCCCCCTCAACCCACCCCTCTTTCCCCCCCCCTCAACCCACCCCTCTTCCCCCCCCCCTCATCCCACCCCTCTTCCCCCCCCCCTCAACCCACCCCTCTTCCCCCCCCCCTCAACCCACCCCTCTTTCCCCCCCCCCTCAACCCACCCCTCTTTCCCCCCCCCCTCAACCCACCCCTCTTTCCCCCCCCCCTCTTTCCACCCCTCTTTCCCCCTCCCTCAACCCACCCCTCTTTCCCCCCTCCCTCAACCCACCCCTCTTTCCACCCCTCTTTCCCCCCCCCTCAACCCACCCCTCTTTCCCCCCCCTCAACCCACCCCTCTTTCCCCCCCTCAACCCACCCCTCTTTCCCCCCCCCCTCAACCCACCCCTCTTCCCCCCCCTCAACCCACCCCTCTTTCCCCCCCCCCCTCAACCCACCCCTCTTCCCCCCCCTCAACCCACCCCTCTCCCCCCCCCCTCTTTCCACCCCTCTTTCCCCCCCCCTCAACCTACCCCTCTTTCCCCCCCCTCAACCCACCCTCTCCCCCCCCCCCCTCAACCCACCCCTCTTTCCCCCCCTCAACCCACCCCTCTTTCCCCCCCTCAACCCACCCCTCTTTCCCCCCCTCAACCCACCCCTCTTTCCCCCCCCTCAACCCACCCCTCTTTCCCCCCCTCAACCCACCCCTCTTTCCCCCCCTCAACCCACCCCTCTTTCCCCCCCTCTCAACCCACCCCTCTTTCCCCCCCCTCAACCCACCCCTCTTTCCCCCCTCCCTCAACCCACCCCTCTTTCCCCCCTCCCTCAACCCACCCCTCTTTCCACCCCTCTTTCCCCCCCCCTCAACCCACCCCTCTTTCCCCCTCCCTCAACCCACCCCTCTTTCCCCCCTCCCTCAACCCACCCCTCTTTCCACCCCTCTTTCCCCCCCCTCAACCCACCCCTCTTTCCCCCCCCTCAACCCACCCCTCTTTCCCCCCCCTCAACCCACCCCTCTTCCCCCCCCCCCCTCAACCCACCCCTCTTCCCCCCCCCCTCAACCCACCCCTCTTCCCCCCCCTCAACCCACCCCTCTTCCCCCCCCTCAACCCACCCCTCTTTTCCCCCCCCCCCTCAACCCACCCCTCTTCCCCCCCCCCCTCAACCCACCCCTCTTCCCCCCCCTCTTTCCACCCCTCTTTCCCCCCCCCCCTCAACCTACCCCTCTTTCCCCCCCCCTCAACCCACCCCTCTTCCCCCCCCCCTCAACCCACCCCTCTTCCCCCCCCCCTCAACCCACCCCTCTTTCCCCCCCTCAACCCACCCCTCTTTCCCCCCCCCTCAACCCACCCCTCTTTCCCCCCCTCAACCCACCCCTCTTCCCCCCCCCTCAACCCACCCCTCTTTCCCCCCCCCTCAACCCACCCCTCTTTCCCCCCCTCAACCCACCCCTCTTTCCCCCCCCCTCAACCCACCCCTCTTTCCCCCCCTCAACCCACCCCTCCCCCTCAACCCACCCCTCTTTCCCCCCCCTCTTTCCACCCCTCTTCCCCCCCCTCTTTCCACCCCTCTTTCCCCCCCCCTCAACCCACCCCTCTTTCCCCCCCCTCAACCCACCCCTCTTTCCCCCCCCTCAACCCACCCCTCTTTCCCCCCCCTCAACCCACCCCTCTTCCCCCCCCCTCAACCCACCCCTCTTCCCCCCCCCCTCAACCCACCCCTCTTCCCCCCCCTCAACCCACCCCTCTTTCCCCCCCCCCCTCAACCCACCCCTCTTCCCCCCCCCTCAACCCACCCCTCTTCCCCCCCCTCAACCCATCCCACTCCGCCCCACCCCTCCCCTCCGCACCCTCCCCACCGCTCTCCGCCCATCCCCGCCCCTCCCCACCCCGCCCCGCCCCTCCCCTCCCCGCCCCTCCCCTCCCCGCCCCTCCCCTCCCCGCCCCTCCCCTCCCCGCCCCGCCCCTCCCCTCCCCGCCCCTCCCCTCCCCGCCCCTCCCCGCCCCGCCCCGCCCCTCCCCGCCCCTCCTCACCCTGCCTCTCCCCGCCCCTCCCCTCCCCCCTCCCCCCCTTCCCACCCTCCCCCCCTCCCCGCCCCTCCCCGCCCCACCTCACCCCTCCCCGCCCCACCTCACCCCTCCCCGCCCCACCTCACCCCTCCCCGCCCCACCTCACCCCTCCCCGCCCCACCTCACCCCTCCCCGCCCCACCTCACCCCTCCCCGCCCCACCTCACCCCGCCCCACCTCACCCCTCCCCGCCCCACCCCACCCCTCCCCGCCCCACCCCACCCCGCCCCACCTCACCCCTCCCCGCCCCACCTCACCCCTCCCCGCCCCACCTCACCCCTCCCCGCCCCACCTCACCCCTCCCCGCCCGCCCCTCCCCTCCCCGCCCGCCCCTCCCCTCCCCGCCCGCCCCTCCCCTCCCCTCCCCGCCCGCCCCTCCCCGCCCGCCCCTCCCCGCCCCGCCCAGCCCCTCCCCGCCCCGCCCAGCCCCTCCCCGCCCCGCCCCTCCCCGCCCCGCCCCGCCCCTCCCCGCCCCGCCCCGCCTCTCCCCGCCCCGCCCCGCCTCTCCCCTCAACCCATAGCACCTCTCCTCCCCCCATAGCACCTCTCCTCCCCCCTCCCCTCAACCGCCCCACCCCTCAATTCCCCCACACCCTCACGCTCCCTTGTTCCTCCCCCCCCCCCGTTGCGTATTGCAAACACCGCTCTTAGTGTAATTAATGCGAGCCAACCGCGGTGCGCGTCACGTATCCCTCGGCGCAGCCAATCGGAGCACGCCTTTTAGCCGGTTGCAACAGCGGTCGGCCAATAGAAAGTGACAGCGCGTTATGGGCGCGTGGGGAGGGGGGGGGGTTTAAAGGCGTGGTCTTGTCCACCACGCCCCCCACAGCGAGGTTAATTCATTCATAAAAGCACGTGGTCCCACCCTGGGTGGACGCCCTTGTTATAAACTGCATGTGTTATGAAGATTCCCGCTGGCCTTTTAATGCGGTGACATCATGTTGAGATTACAGTACGGTTTCTGTTGGGTGGGTTGTTAGCTGTGGTAATCAATGAGACGGCCGAGTGATAATGAGCCGCACTGGACTGTCGACGAGGTCTATTCCTTTCGCTTTCTGACAAATGGGTTTTTGTTTGTAATTAATTGTGGGTGTCGGGGGAGCCTTAGCATTGGAGACGAGACGGGGCCTTCACGCGTTGTCTTATACATCGGTTCGTGTACGTAGAGGAGTCATCCCTTCGCAGAATTTTACACCGTCGGAGTCGAGCGACGACCCCGTGCCGTGCAGGTTAGCTGGATCTCCTTTTAAAATTTCAATGACGCAATTAACAACTTTGTCAACTCACCGCGGGGTTTGTGGGTTGTTTTTTTCGTACTACGCGCCGTTTCGTACGGGTTTGTGAAGGGGGAGCGCCAGAACGGTTCCGATATCACTCTTAAACGGATCCTAGCCGTGGCCGGGACTCTTAAACTCGGGTAATCCGGTCCTTTTGGAGTAAAATTGTCTTGCTGCGAGAGAAAAATGATGGAAGCCCGGTAGTGAATATAACGCACATTCCAGGAGTTTCCACACTCGAGGCGTAAACATTTAACGTGCATTCGGACCTACTGGAGTTAGGTTTTCTACAAGCAATTAAGCAGCGAAAACACTTGACCGGTTCAGGCTGCTTTTAGTTCCCTCGGCAGGGCGGGGCACGTGAAATGTTGATGGCTTGAGGTGGAGAAGGCAAAGAGCCCCCAAGCCCCCAGTAGTTGCAAGGGCGTTGTACAAAAAAAATGTCGTCTGCACTGTCTTGATGAAATGTTGGTCGTACAGTGTTATTCATTTATAATTGCGATCGGGTAACGTGGAATGACAGGGCTACATAGTGCAGTGTGGAGAGACGTTTTAACAAAGGAGGAGAAGCTTTAGATGATCGTGGCAAGGGCGTGGTTTTCATTATTCAGCGTCCGTGCAGTTTATGACTTGACTGGAACCTGTTTGCCCATGTTGGGTGCGTTGTGAATATTTAATTACCGTGCACACAGCCGCGTCTCCAAAAGACAATCTTGGGAAGTATAGTGCCTTGCATAGTATAGTGACTTTTGACTGCGGAATCTTACAAATGACCTTTTTAGAGAGTTTGTTTTATTTAAATGGTGACTAGCAAATGTGTTTACGGTGGAATGTGTTACAACATTGAATGAACATTCTCGATTGGCCACGTCCTAGAAATGCACTAAAATTTCACTAGAATTATTGAGCACGTTTATAATTAAATTGCTATTGACGAATTCTCGGTTTATCTTCAGGGTGTTTAATGTATTTGGTAAGCATCTTTGTGAATTAACATTTTTCTGATCACAAGCCCTGTAGTCCGAATAAGTGGGCAAGTGGAAAGAGCAGGAGTTTGAAAGTTGACTACAGCATTGCTTGCTCGGCTTGTTTCTGTTTCCCTTTAAAAAACGGAACAGACGACTGGTTCACGAGTTCAAAGTGACGTGTGGATGATGCATGAGGCCCATCGGCTTTATTCACCAAAACCAGGACCGACTGGAATTCCCAAGTGTGATACGAATTGGATAACATTTCTAGCAAAACTTTTTTTTTAAATGTAGCAATGGAATGATTGTGAAATGCCGTTTCTAGAAGAATCTGATGAGAGTATCTTGTTGCCTTTGAGGGCACCTTTACAGACTTAAAGCCGCAATGAATATGGAGATTTGCAAATGCAGTGCGGCACGCATCATTTTTTTTAAATAAGCGTTTAACATTTTGCATTTGCAAGTAGAGATACATCTGGCATATGATAATTTATCTGTTCATTTGGTTCAAGTAGGAAGTTACTGCATTGTCTTTTTAATTGGTTATTGAGGAGTTGACCATGATGCCATAGAACACTGACCTGCTTTTCTGAAGTGCCACACGATCATTAATGCCTGCAAACTTAATAAATGCACTTTGAATGGGATATGCATGTGCTGCTGTTCTGTCCTACCATGTCACCATAAATTGGACCAATACATTTTGGCTAGTTATAGAAAAGTCGAGTCGGCATTTGACCCAGAGTGTCTCCTGTGGGGGAGGGTTGGGGAGGTGTGTGTCTGGGTGGGCATGTGTGGTGGGGGGTGTCTGGGGTGGGTGGGTGTGTGTGGTGGAAGTTGTCTCACTCAGTTGGAGGCATAATGTAATGTGACCTGACGAAGCGCACAAAGCGCACGGTGGTGGTGGCAGCCAGCGTCTGTGGCGGCCCTGGATCGGGACACTCGACTTCACAAATACAAAACAACCTTAGGAATGCATCGCGTTATGCTTAACTGCGAGAAATTATCATCGTGAAAACAATTTAAAATTGTTGCTTTTAAAATCCGCTACTCATCTGTGTTATTTGTGCGTGTTATCGTTTTTTTTTCGCTTTGCATTTACTGGACCAACAGTTGGGCTCTCTTGAGCAAAGCTGTTGTGTGCAAAGTGCATAAATGCCTGTTTAAATGGCTTCTTTGAAAATACAGTGCTGTGTATACATGGTTAGCAGATATTTTGTGTGCACAGGTTAGTGAATCCAAGGCACATTTTGTTGTTGAGGGGTTATGATGGGTAACCGTGCCCCGTCCTATAAGAAAATGTCTGCATATATTTAATGTCAGGCTGTGACCCCTTTCAACACCAACTCGCCGTATAACATTACAGTACTGTATATTGCTCCCTCTTGGCGCTTGTTTTTTAAAGAATATACAGTGATAGTAAAAGTCATTGTCGATTACTGCTTCTGTCTGCACGTATTTTGTCAAGGTAGATTTGGTAATCGTGTGCCAAAGTATTTTTTGACCTGGGCTTTTTGTTCAAGTCGGTGACCTTTATACGTTTCTATGGAGCAAGTTCTGTAAAATGTAATTACATTATTTTAGACATTTTACACGATGCCGTACTTTTTTTTTGTTTTCGTGTAGTCTGACACATCTTGTGGATTGCCAATTAAATATCTTCGTGAGACTTTAACGCAAACTTACACATTGCTAACTGAAGTGAAATGTTGCAGACATATCAATGTAAGTTGCCTGGGCATATTTACTTTTTCTTTATTGTAAGTGAAAATCTCACCTGCTTTAACCCCCCCCCCCCCCCCCCAAGTTTTGTTCTTGGCACTGGTACCGTGGAGTCAATGCAAATTTACCTCCTGGGGGTTTAAAACATCAAATCCGAGGTGGTTCTTGGATTCATGCATAAATAATTGATTCCTAACACAACGGAGATTTTGTTGCTGTTGACGTTTTGATGAATGTTACTATTTAGCATGACCAATTAATGCGAAATAAAGTCATTCTTCGTTAAGTTGATTTCAAGTGTTTTCATTTAACAATTTGTGAATAGTTATGTGTCATTGTAAAATTGCCTACAGTGCTCCCTGCCTTCCGCTGTCTTTTCTGAATTGATTTAAGTACAGTTGGGTTCTATTGGGTAAAGTCACGTAGGTGACTTTACCCAATAGAACCAAAGAGTGGATCCTAGCAGTCACGAAAGCTTTAAATCTAGAATTAAGTACAGTTGTCATCCGTGCTGACGGGTTGTGTTCATCTTATACGATATACGGTCTCATCTGTGCTGTCTTCTGTCCCGTGTGCACCGTTTCATCCCTTTATTGTTTTTTGTGTGCATCTGTTTTGTACTGTCTGTTGCCGTCAACTCTGTACAGTGCTATCTTTTTTTGCGATCTCATCTGCGTTGTGTGTTTAGTTCTGTTTGCCTGATTCTGTCTGCATAGCATTACCCATCCTCGTGTGCCGCGTGAGGCTGGGAAATAGTATAACATCAAAACGGCATAAAATGTGTGTCATTTGAACGATTGAACACAATTAATTTTCCATGAATCCATTTTAATAGATGCGTCGTTTGTCCCATTTTGTAAATCTAAAGTCAGCTGATGGCTCATGTCTGTGCGGACATGTTCGGAATCATGTGGCACATTGCTGACGATACTGAATATTGGTACATCGTGTGTTTGCCAGTGTCCGAGTGGAGATTTGTTGTTTTTGTACAATAAGCAATGACGAAGGGATGTTCTCACCCACCGTTGGTGATTGTGCGTTTCAGCATTTCTAGCAAGGTAATTTATGGTGACAGCTTGTGATGTTAAATACAGAACAGCTTCCCTTTAAATGTCGGCTCTATCGGTGTCGAATAAACGTATTCCAAAATATAATGTACAACTGAGATGTGTACACACAAGGCTTGAGCCTAGATATTGAGAGCGTTATAGGCCAGCACTGTTGTAGTGTTATTTAAGCACCATCTGTGCTAGAGTTGAATTTACACCTTTTTTTGAAACAATTGGCCATGTGGCACATTTGGATCCATTCCAGTAAAACTCGTTGCTCTCAAGTTGTTACCGTTTGTTTGCAACGAGGAATGCGATGGTTTAATGCTTTACCTCTTTAAGAGTTATACTAAACATAATTCTGGTGTATGAATGAAAGTTTCAGCATAATTTTTTTTTACAATTTCTCCAAGGTAAAAATTCCCCAGCTTAACGTTACGATATATGATACATTTAAACTTCCAAACAGACTTATGTAATTATAAAAATGTTACATTCTTTTTTTTTATGTTTATATTGTAATGTGCCTACATCCGTAAAGAAAAATTATATGGCCTATTCTTTGGGAAATTTGTGTTTATGGACTGAACAAGAAAAGTATGAAAAATGAACTTGAAAATGTGCAGTAAGTGTGCAGAACCATTTTGGCGTTTTTAAAGATAACGGGCTGTAGAGTTTCCTCCACACAGTGTTGTGCATTTCAAGTGTAGGTATAAATACGGCCTATATGTGTGTGTACACTATACATTGTGATGATGATGACCTCCTTTTTCTCAATAACATGCAATAGCTCCGGTTGGGAGGCTAGCCAGCCAGCCCCTTTCACCGACCGACCTTTCTCTACCAATCACAAACCTCAATGGGCAATAATAAAAAAAAAGCCGCTTCGCCAATCGGTGGTCGCCACTGTGACTGGCGAAGGCTTCCCCCCCCACCCACCACCACCACCGTCAACCACCACGAATAGCGCGTTGTGGTTCTTCTGCTGTGTAGTGTGCGTTGTTGATGTTAGCGTAGTTGATTATCGCGCTGCACTCCGAACCCGGGGGACCCGAGTTCAATTCCCGCTCGCGGCCAATACCAGTGACGATTATTTGAACCGATCCTGGGCCTTCCCTGGGTCGACTCAGCCACAATTGAGGACCTGGTGCGGTGTGTGTAAGCATCGCCATTGGGGATACAAAGGCGGCCGGGCGTGGTGCTGGCCATCCACCCCCTCGTGTGCCGTTTCGGCCTTCATAGGTGCTCGATAACAGCACTTGCCCCAACAGTCTGTTAAGGCTACACGGGCGGGGGCGGGGAATCTTTGTAATTTGTTGTTGATGTTGGGTGGTGACGTGCCAGCACTGCTGAGCCCCTGCCACCCCGTGCATGCCACAGGGGGTTGGTCAGCTTTTAGTCGCTTGCAATGAGTGGCACTGCAACGTAACCCCCATCAAGGCCCTGTCCTCTGGTGGTTTGTTTTGGGGTCATTGTACACTCATTTATTTCTCACAAGGTTTCGGGTGTGAAAAAGACAATTATACTGTGCCTGAAACGACGGTATGTCTCGTTTGATATCAAAAACTTCAAACCGCGTGAGTAGATTGCTATAAACATCACCGCGTATGTCAGCTATGGTAAGTTACAAAGTTTATATCTATTATTTGAATACTCAATTATAGCACGTTATCATTTTCTTTTGAAAAATAATGTTCTGCATGAAAGTACAGGGTATACTTTACCACCGATGCATAAGATTAAAAACAAACTTTGGAATATAAAATTGGCTTGGGTATCGTTACCAGTAAAAGTCATTTCTTAAATGTGTTTTCAATCTATAGTCCTGTGTACATGAATTCCCTTTCGAGCCAACAGCTGTTGCTTAAAAATGACATACATTTGTATTCGTTACAAATGTACAGCGTTACAAATCCGAACGTGCCCATTTCCGTTTTTGCTTTGTCATTACGATTTACAAGTACATGTACTGTACCGTATATAGTAGCCATGACCATTTTGATAAGAAGGAAATAGAATTAGTGCAAACCATTCCAGAAACCATATTCAGTACACAATGCATATACAGGGTGTCCGAAAATGAATGTACCAAAAATAACGTTCAATAGTTTTATTGATATTCGATATACTGATTCTTATTGGAGATACTGACCTAGACATTTAACATGAATATACATGTAATGGACTTATACGTTAAATTTTCATGGCATTCTCGTATTATGAATAATCTTCCAAATGTCATCCATCATTCACTATCGTCAATCTAATTCGGCATTCAAATATTTTTCGTTCCAACACTGCTGCAGGGATGGATGATGACACAACAGCAACAACAGTAAGAGGTTTAAGTTCTGCAAGATCCCCATGGTTTGCTAAGTGTACATTTTTATTTAAAAAAATACCCCAGAGATAAAACAAAAATCTTATTGTGTTCAGTCGGGTGAACGGGTGGACTTGTCACTCCATCAGAAAATGGGGTTTCTGCTGAAACACATAAATAAAGTACCAATCTATATTCACAACAAACTAAAATGTATCCGTTTAATGAAAACCATTCGCATCAAATGTATGTAGTATCGCGAATAACAAAACGATTCATCTTTTTGGTGTATTTATTTTTGGATACCCTGTATTATTTGAAGGCATGAAAAGGGAGGTAGGTAATTTTCTGCCTTAACCTTTTAAGATGTATTTATTAAATGCTACAACGAGTTGTAGAGTAAACAATAAAATAATAAAATATATAAGCAATACATATATTTTATTGTTTCCCTTCAACGTGACTTTACCGAAAGAACCAAGAATATGAATCACTGCAGTCACGAAAGCTTTAAATCAAAATTTGAGTTGTAGAGTATTATGCTTTGTGGTTATGACGGGAAATATACATTTTAAATAGCATGTTGATTCAGAACGTATGCATTTAAAACATATTTTAGGAGCATTCCAGATAAAACTGAAGTTGATTTTGTCATTTGTCACATGCGCTTTAATTTGTGTTCTGCGCAACAGAGACTGCTTGTGTGGCTTCTCGTTACATTCGCTCTAGTATCATGGTACATATTGGTATTTTATACAGCAGTGTTCACATCAAGATGAGGTAATGGGTTTACATAATAGCATTCCCATTTGAATAACCTCAACACAATTGTCATTCGTGCACTTGGAAATGAAGCCAATTCAGCATCATTTTCAGCCAGTAGTGTTGATTGTGATGGGGACACATCATTGTCCTGTCTGGAATGTTTACTTTAGTCGTGAGAGCGCTTACGCCGAGAGCTATCTTTCACGTTATTATCTTGTATTAGGGGGTGTTTATGTTGAGGCATGGGGTGGTCTTGTGGGATGGGCGTGCCTCTGTCAGTTTTGCGGTTTGAGAGTCCATATTGAATTGATATTGGGACAAGTCCTGACTGATAGCAGCTTTAATTGTTGCTTATCAATAGTATTGCCACCCTCTAAAAGAATGTGAATCACGTACAAAGGTTCACAATATATCAGAACACGCGCATGCAGTCGTCGGTGAAGGTTAATGGCTTGATTCTTGCCAACCCACACCTCACCATAGTTTTCTGTATTTTGCTATATCTCAAAGTCATTGCGAAGTCTGTGCTCGACTTCGCGAGGTTTAGTGTCCCCCATGTCTGCATTTTGGTTTTCCCATTGGTCATCAACCTCATGGCACATCCTACATGCCCCATCTATTACAACTTGTTCTGTCCAAATTAATTTATGCCTTTACTCTCATATGTTCAATTCTAATTTATTAGCTTTTAAGCCTGTCCTGTGAAATGTATGTGGTCAAACCAATATGCACCTGCAGTCGGAGGTCAAAAGTATCTTTAGACGCTTCTACATTGAAGGCCCAGATATTGCACCTATATAGTGTCCCTGGATAAATCACTCGCCTTACAATATTCATGTTGACCTCTGTACTCGGTGGGTTTTCTCCACCATAAGAAAACCCTACCCTTGCTAATGCATCGTTTTTACTTGACAACAGCACCCTGTACTATACGCATTACTACCTAGCTTAATAAAGTCCTCCACTCCATCCACATTCTGACGTCTTGCTAACAACTTCCGTTTTAACCGTGTGTAAAGCCCATCGCATATCACTGCTATCATCAACGTCATGTTTGAAAAGTTATTGTAAGGGTCCCTCCCCAGTGTCCAAAGCCTCCGTATGTGAACCCCACTCGCACTCCAAACACAACCACTGTTATCTCGCCTACAAGAAGAGACTTGACATCGATTGTACATCGTACGTGCCAGGGTAGGTGTGATATTCATATGCTTGTTGACCAGCTCATCTGTCAGAATGATGTCTGTAGTACTAAAACTGAGCGGTTTCTACACGGGTCTCGTTATTTTCACTGTACGTGCGATAGGGTCTATCGTTGGAATCATTGTTCGAAGTTTGTAACGTGCTACATTGTAGGGAATTTTCGATTTTCAGTTGAGCTGTGTGTTTTTTTTTTCCCCCGTTGCCAGACGCCAGTTTAAATACTGTATTGTAAACACGTCAAAAGGCTGCGTGCTGCGAACCTAATATAACCCACTTTAACGAGTAAAGTTGGCGCTGAACCAACTATAAATACTGTACAGTACACGATGTATCCCAACCATTGCCTTTTGAGCCCCTGCCTCTCCCCCCCCAAGTGCCGTAATCGAGCCCATGCCCCAACCCTCTTATTGCCCTGACGTTTCTCCATCGCATCTGTTGGAATATAACAAAAAAACACCCAGCCGTTGTTGTTGTTGTGTGTTTTAACGTAGGCTAGAGGAAAAAACATGCATATAGTTAATGTCCACTTGATGCTTACATTAGTAAATGCCATCGCTTTCTTCGGTGGTTGTGTGACTGTTACTATCATTGTTGTGTTGTTGTTGTTGCTAGTTGGGAGCGGTGGTGTAGCGGTTAGCGCGCTGCGTTACGAACCCGGCCACCCGAGTTCGATTCCCGCTCACGGCCAACACCAGTGACTATTATCAGAACCGGTCCTGGGTCTCCCCTAGGTATACTCAGCCTAAAATGAGTTCTTTGTCGTGGTGTGTAAACAGCCCCACTAGGGATACAAAGGTGGTCGGGCGTCGTGTTGACCACCAACCCGCTGGTGTGCCGTGCCGGCTTTCAGGAAATAAAACGAGGGTGTTTTTATGTCTTTGTGTTGCTGCATTTCCCGAGTCGCCGGGATGTGGAGAGCTGTGTAGTTGCAAAGGTTGTAGAGGACAAATCTGTAATTGTGTCCACATGCATTGTGCTTTAACATGTTAACAAATATTGTACTATATTATTCTTGGTTCTTTCGGTAAAGTCACGTAGAAGGGAAACAATAAAATAATGAAAATATTTTATATATAATAAAAAGATATTTAATATATTTTGTTTCCCTTCTACGTGGTGACTTTACCGAAAGAACCAAGAATATGAATCCCTGCAGTCACGAAAGATTGAAATCAAAATATTGTACTTAGAAAATTATATATTTAACATATATATTTTTATTTGAGTTTGGTACAGAGGTTAGCATTACCCTTACTGCTGAGTCAAGGGAACCAGTTATTTTTCAACTACAACCTGTGAAGGTCACTGGAACTGAACACGTTACAGGGGTGTTTTTGTCCCGCTTTCTTACACTGTAAATTCCATTTGCAGACATAACGAGTACCACTGTTTGCAAAATAACTCATCATTGTATGGATAAAGACCAAACTAAATTGATATTGTCACACTGACGTTATAGAACCTTGCCATATGACAAAGGATACCTTATAAAAGAGAGGTCTCATGGGCCAATGTGGTGACTCGTTTAAAAAAAGTCTTGAGTTTTAAACTAAAGAAGTTGTCAAATTAACACTAAAGAGTTTTTGTTCGGACAGCATAGCTTAACGCTTGAGAATTATGTCACAAGTCTTAATGTTCACAAGTTGGCGGGCATTATGTCCCTCAGGAAGAATGATGTCCTTTTATTTGATAAAGTTCCCGTAACAAATTGTCAATGGACCCAGGATAGGGCGGAGGGGGGGGGGTTCGACTAGGCCAGTTGAACTTGGTTAACGTCCCTTTCTACCCTGTTGTTAAAAAGTGATATCTACTTACTCTTTGGTTCTTTCGGTAAAGTCACGTAGGTATAGAATAATATAAATCGCGACGTTTCGGGCGCAACACAAGCATCCGTCCCTGCTTTCCCCCGAAACGTCGTGATTTATTTTATTTTCTACCTACGTGACTTTACCGCAGGAACCAAAGAGTATAGATTCCTGCAGTCACGAAAGCTTCAAATCAAGATTGATATCTACTTATGTCTTCCATATTACAGTACCGCTCCCGTCGCCAAACCAACAGTAAAACGATCTGTTTAGACACACTCGGCCAGATCTTGAAAAATATATTGGAAAAAAAACGTTCTGTGAAACTTATCCCCCCCGTATTTGGATATTTGTGTTGTTTGTTACCCGCCCAGGTCAGGGCAGACTTCCGCGAGGTGTACCCACCTTGTCTCACCGTGGGACCGCCTGTTTGTATTTTGTTTTTATACCGACCCGTGAGAGAGAAGCCTTTTTGCTAGCAAAACTGAGTTGCTAACTTTGATATTTGGCTAGTCCCAAATAAAACAAAGGTAAGCATTCACTCATTATCATGGTTCTATGAACTTGTCAATCAATGCCTTCATCTTAAAAGCAATACAGCATTTGTAGATTGTGTGCTGCCTCACATTTCTATAATTGTATTGCGGGCAAGGTATTGTAGCTGTAATCGGTTTCTGTATGTTTCCTTCCATCTGCTATCTTTAAGATAAACATGTATAACATTGCATGTCTCTTTATAGATACGTCGAGCCAGCGGGAGTTTTTTTCACGTAGCATTAATCTCGTACAGTGTAGTGAAATATTGTGAAGGTTAACTCCTCTTGTCCGTGGTGATGAGGGACTAATATGACAGATCCTATTCATGGGGTTCTGTGATTTTACTTGTATCAGCGTGGTAAAACTAAAAATTATGAATTACCTGCAGATAATAGACTGAATTTGCCACGTGACTCTTACTCGTGAATACATTGCAGTCATGACGATGGCCATAACCTGCGGGTAATAGGGTGACTTTGCCATTTGGCGACTCTTTATCTGTGAATAAATTGTGAGTAATAGTCGTTGCGTGGCATTGATATATGAAGCACAACGTCTTAGCATGAAAGTGCAAACGGGCATATGTCTGTCCCTGTAGCAGAATCATACTCTTTATTAATTTAGACTGGAGGAATCGGATGAGCTATGAAGCGCTCTTTCACCGATGCCCAGTAGTAGGTATCTCCATAATAAAGGTTTTTGGGTTAGATCGCGTTTATTTATAAATGTGTCGTAACCCTCCACCACCCGACACGGCCAATCAGCAAAAAAAGTGTCACGTTGACAAAAGACAAATAATTCACTACTTCAGCCCACCGGTGTGTTGAAGAGTTAATCCACATTTACAGTTTGAGTACGACGTTTGTCAACGTGACACTTTTTTTGCTGATTGGCCGTGTCGGGTGGTGGAGGGTTACGACACATTTATAAATAAACGCGATCTAACCCAAAAACCTTTATTATGAATAATATTGGTCGCGAAAGCCTACGTGTTAAACTGAGTAGGTATCTCCGTGTGAGAAACAGACGGAGACACACAAAGACACGGAGAAGCACAGTGCACACGTCTCCAACTCGTGTGCTGTACATATTTGTGGTTAACAACATGTCCTGCCAAATCCCACTTATAGAAAAGGGTGTTTCCCCATCTCTGTGTCAATCTTCGTTTCTGTGTCTCCATGTTTTTTAGGCCTAGGTATAGCTGTATGGCCAGGAGTCTTGAGGCATTCCCTCTTTACCTTGGTGCGACAGCGATGTCCTATGGCCTCTATCCTAATTAACATATTTTTGACTGGCATTACAGCTTTCCATGGCTCTACCAGAGGAATTGCCATTTGGTACACATACAATGGCAGGCTAATCGATGCCCTTGTACAGTTGAGGAATGGCTGCCAATTCCTTAACCATGTCATGTGTGTTGATTTGATTATTACTCCTTACTCTGAGGAGTTGGAGACTCCACTGTTGAACCTGGAGCGTGCCACTAAAAGGCAGCCTAACCATCAGCCCCATCAAAACAAAGCACCTGCCTGGGTATGTTGTGTCATCAAAGGCTCTCCACCCTCAACTCCTCAAAGTTAAGGGGCAGTTGTGGATAGGGTGGAGGAATTTCCCATACCTGGGCAGTGTGCTTGTGACAAATTCCGATTTAGCAGCAGAGGTCTCAATCGGAATTAGTCAAGCGGCGTTATCTTTTCATTGGTTGCATAACGCTGTGTGGAAACTACCTGGCATATTGTTCCATACAAAGCTTTGTGTCATATCGGCCACAGTTATGCCATCTATGCTAGTGAAACGTGGACCCCTTTAAACAAACATCTGCTGGTTTGTTGGCCTAACTATGACCAATCCTGGGTTTTCCAGGCTGGATTGTGAGGAACTCACAGATCTTTGAAAGGACTGAATGGTCCCATCAGTGAGCGCCTCACTGATGGGACTGGTTGAGTCCTGTAGCCTGCATGCCCATTTCCCGCATGCTCAAGCAGCTTCTGTTAGGCTGGATAGAGGGGGCTAAAAACAGGCGTGGGCGAGTTAGATAAGAGATGTGCTGATATGGTACACGAGGATGTTGAAGCTGGTTGGACCTGTGGATGCCTGGTACCGACGGTGTCAAGATCGACCTCGGTGGAGGAGGCTTGTTAAGGATGCGAAGGAGCAGTCCTCAGAACGAGCGCAGCACAAGGTGGCCAAACACAACAATTTCGCATAGTGGGGAGCACAGGTGGTTCATCTGTAAGTCATCTCACTGAACTCATAAGACCTGGGTCTGTCCTTTGACCTGCCAGCAAGCCTTCAACACTCCAAGTGGCACTCGAAGTGCAGCTCGCTTGCCACAAGCGCTGTGGTGACATCACCTACACTTAATGGCAGATGGTGGCTGTTTGTCTCCGTGTCTTCTATCCATGTATATGCGCGTCTCATTTTGTGTATCCGTATCTGGGTGTCTGTGTATTTGTCTTGCGTGTCTGTCTCATGATAAAAGCAAGTGCCGCCCTTGCATTTGCTTTGATCATGGTGCATTTTTTAAATGTGAAAAACACGGATAATCAGCGGGATGTTTGACGTAACTTGCCACGCACTATTATCAGCAAATAAAAATCACAAGTAAGAGGAAGCAGGTTTGCTATGCGTTATGGGTACAATCACGAATAATAGGAGGACATAGGGCCTTGAATGATAGGAGTTTTTGTGGACCCTACTGTGTAATATGCACGTTTTTAAATAACACCATATAGTAATGCCACTAATAAAAGCACTTGTTTGTTATCTGTAAAGTTCCTGATGACCTCATTTTAGTATCGGCGGCAAATTATTAACTACAATCCACAAACGTGTAGCATTCTTAATAAAATACACTGGAATGTTGGCAGATGAGTTTGTAGTATAATTGCTGTCAAGAGAAATGTTTTGTCAGAATTTCTAAAACGATCTTAGAAAAATCCAATCGTTTCCTGCCTGTTTAAGTGAACAGGGACCTGAAACTGATGACGCAAGCCATTTTAAAATAACTTTTTAAAAACAAGTTCGAATTTAGCGGAACTACTCAAGTTTCAAGAATACAGTACTCAAATAATTTCAAATGACCTACAACACCACAATTCCAAGAGTTGACTATATAACCCATGTCCTTTGTCCAATGGAAATGTTGCGTTTATACTTATTACTGTATTCCACTAAACATGTTTATTTTGAAAAGCCAATTATAGCAATTTGGCATTTGAAACAAACCATCGTTATAACTGTGCTTGTATCCTATAGTAATCCCAAATGTACTTTGTTGTGGGTGGGTTAAATCCGTAGTTGTACACATACTTTTTGATGGAAAAAATAAGAATAGGTTTTACAATGCATATATTGTTAGAGCAATATTCTTGGTTCTTTCGGTAAAGTCACGTAGAAGGGAAACAATAAAATAATAAAAATATAAAACAATAAAATTCTCACGACGTTTCGACTGCAACACAAGCAATCAGTCGTTTGCCTGCTCAAAGTTGAGCTGTTCGGTCAGGCCTGCCAGCCATGTTTCATTGCTTAAACATTTTTTTATATTTGTATTATTTTATTGTTTCCCTTCTAGGTGACTTTACCGAAAGAAGCAAGAATATGAATCCCTGCAGTCATGAAAGCTTTAAATCAAAATTGTTAGAACAAGTTTGTTTTCATATTTTTGCCACAAGTACGCGTGGTTAATGCAGACTTGATGCCTTGCAAAAGGTATCTATTTTATGTTTGAACATCTTAACACCTTTTTTATTTTCAGAAAGGGTGACACCTACTCTTATTTAAAAAATAATTTTTAATGTTGGTTCCATAGTGTTATACACATACTTTTTTACCAACCGCGAAGATGTTTTGCACCCATGGCTGTGGTTACAGGTATACGATCCAGATACATTGCTTGGGGACTGGACCATTCTGGGTGAAGAATGCAGATTTCTTGCCCCCAGGATGGGGGAACACTTGCTTTTACACAAGTGTGGCCAGCCTGTGTATAGGCTTGTTTTGTGGGCATATCATGCTTGTAGAAGCCCCTCACATATTAGTATCAAAGGGTTATATTCATATTTTTTTTGCTTCATTCATTTTGTAAAAACTTTTATATCTTCCTGTGTTGTGTGATTGCATACATGCTAAAAAGTATGGATTTAAAATATCGTATGTTTGGTGTCCTGTATGCAAGTTTATGTAATGTCTTGTTTGCCTCTTAAACCTAGAAATTAGCCATCGGAGCACAGTAGTTTGCTTGCTCAAAGTTGAGATATTCGGCCAGGCCTGCCAGCCATGTTCCATTGCTTTAACATTTTTTTTTATAACCAAGAAACCAAATATTTGGATATTAAGTTTTATTTTTAATCGTTTAGTGGACAAATGGTTTGTTTGTTTGTATGTTTTAAGCCTACTGCCAAGTTTCATTTTTTGCAGCTAGGCAGGCCAATGAGATCAGTTGATTGGGTCCCCCTGGGACAAGTTTGCGATATCACCAACCTCCAATGTGAACCTGCGCTAATTGATCAGGACAGAAAAATGCTCACATCGGAGGCGGCTCCTGTGTTTGATCTATCTTGTAGTGGAAATTGATGCCGCAAATGCAGCATATTGGACCAGCAGTGCAGGGCATTTGGTCTGCAATGTCAATATTTGTTTAAACTGGAGGAATCAGGTGACCGATGCACTTTTTCACATGATTCTTATGGCGGTGTACCAAATGATATAAAATAGCCGAGGCAATTAAATATTTTATTTCTGGGACACTATTTTTTCCAGGGGTGTACTTATCTCTGCGACTGGGGTACCAATCAATCCGAGATCAGTGCCACACTCTGCGATGTCGAAACGCCAAACATAGCATAAAAAAATACGTTGTCAAAAAATTCAACTTTGAATAGTGCATCGTGTACAGCTCGTCGAGGCGAGTCGATTGCCGCATGGCCGACCATCAAAAGACTAAAAATGACTGCATCACGGACATTATGCGAGATCCGGGGTACTATGGTACCTCGGTACCGCCATAAGGTTCAGATGTCCAGTAGTAAAGTTATAGATCCAAAGGGTTCTCCAGGTGCTTACAAGAGGGCCTTTAGAGTGTCAGATTCGCTGTAACAATGGGATGGCAGTGGCCATGGTGAATAAACATGGTTCACCAACACAGGAACCTTGATACAGAAGGTTTTTATTGCCTGCAGTCAGTCCGAGGCAGAGCAGATGATTATCCTAGAATGTCCATTGCTTGGCAGGGCAGGACATTGAGGCAGAGGATTGGCTGATTTGGCACTTGCTTGACCAGGAGGAATGGGCAGATATTTTTGGAGTAGATTCTCAGTTTAGTGATTTTGCCTCAACAAGAATGGTTGAGGCTGTGCTACGAGGCCATGGATCAAGTTTGAAAGGGCGGAGCTTTTAGAAAGAAATTAAGCTCTGTTTCTTGAGCAGCCGTTGACATACTCCCCTGACCTTACCTCCATCCCCACCACTGCATTAGAGGTCAGGAAGTGTTCGCTGCAAAGTACATAGGTTGGTGTGTTGAAGTGTTTAGGCTTTGCAGTTGCCCAGGATGTGGCGTTTCAATGCAACATGCTTGGGCAACAGTTGTGTTAATTTTGCCGTAACCTGGAAAGTATTACATTGTTTCCAAATTTTCATTGCAGAATGTGCCTTGGCCGTAACTATTTTTCAGTTGCTGTTTTTTTTTGGCGGAATGCATCTGCAAGATACGAGTTTATAGATTAAGATTGTAAAAAGAGAGCACATCAACAGCTGCTCAAGAAAGCTATGTATAGTGATTGACCTCTAGTTTTTCTGCAGCTATGTTGCATAATACATTTTTTGAGTCGTTCAAAAGAGGAACCTTCCTGGCAGATAGTGGGTAACATTACCATCATTTAGTGGTCAATAGAGTATTGAATTTTGTGTGTTAAGTGCATTTTGTAATACTTAAGTTGATTTTACAAAATGGTTTTTCCATTGTCATCAATTCAATTTCAAGGAAAACTGACACATTTCCCAGGATTTCTACATTTGTTATTGAAAGGTATTTATACCTGTGTATAAATGTGCATGTGCGAAACGTATACAGAGCAGTAGAGCGAGATGCATATTTGGCATTCCATTGAGACAGAAATGGGAACACTTGGAATCGAGGAAATACGCAAGTAAAAAAATCCAGCATTTAAGTGTGAAGAAAATAAGTCTCCTTAGGCAAGTCAAGTAGCTAGAGGGGATGATGGCCAGTGTCGAGACTAACAGGAGTGGCAGCCAAAGAACAGAACATGATTTAAGAGGGTGTCTACTAAGATGGAGTGATTTAAATCGAACCCGGTGGCTAGATCAGGGCTCGGCATTCTGCGGTTCCGGAGCCATTTGCGGCTGTCATTTAAAAAAAAAAGTTTAAGTAAAGATAATTTATTGAATATGGCAAGCAGTGGGTCACTATGTAATGTCTTGGTGACTACAAAATTAACATCGCGTAAATATAAATGTAACTAAACCCGCCACCACCGGACAGCCCACTAGGAAGGAAGGTTTGTCACGTAAACAAAACATGCCACCCCGTTACTATTACAGCACACCGGTGTGTTGCAGAGTACGACGTTTCGCCAGTAATTACAACTAGCATCATCAGGCAACAGCCAGATTTGTGGAGAAATCCTCCTGTTTCGTTTTTAAATAGAGGGATAGATGTGATGTCAGTCACTTGTGAAACCTTCACATCGAAGGCCAGCGGGGTGGAGGGGTTAATGAATGCATAGAAAATTACGATGGGTATCCATTACCGGTTTGGTTTTTTTTACTTTACAAAATGTACAGCAAAACTGTGTTGTGAAAGAATAACTAAGATGTAAATAAACCAAATACTGTAGACAGTTTATTCCTCCATCTTATTTTGTTTAAGTCAGAATTTGTTTGTAATCTGCCGTGTGCCTGCTGCTGTGTTTGTGTACAAGTAGCTCTGCGTGTGGTGCGCTCTGGAACCATTTTGGTCAAAGACAAAAATTAAAAATGTCTCCTTTGAAAGGTTTGCCGAGCCCTGTGCTAGGTGGACTGTTAAATTACATAAATGTAAGGGAAGTAGTTCGCTTGATGAGGCCTCCATCTCCAGAATTGGATTGATCATAGCTTGTGATGGATTGTGTAACTGGTATTGGCGCAGTGCCAATAAGCAATGGGGCAATGTTGACTGGTCAATATAAACAACATTTATTATCGGGTTAAGATGATTTTTTTGTGAGCAAGTTTGGTTTTACTTGTTGACATCATTCTGGTTGTATATGCTTATTGAGCTTCTTTCGCACCGTACGCATCGGAGGTGCGCGGAGTGAAGGACAACAAATTAAACAAAAATAACTCATTTCCAGCTTTGACAGAATACTGTACAATAACATGCTGAATGTTGAACATGTTTCTAGATGTAGCTTTCTGGTAGCCGCTGCAATACGATAATAAAAAAAAAATCCCTCGATTATTTGTAGGATCCTCAAGGTTACCTTGAACATTTTAAAGACTTAACATAAGATACATCTTCTGTGACAGCACATGGTCTCAGTCTGTGCACCTGAATTTATTGAATACGGATGCAGGACATCTGTGTCTACCTCCGCATGCTCGTATGTCGTGTGGTATATTAAAACGGTGTCTCTTGAACGTATCCCTGTAGAAGGAGACATTACAAAAATTACGACCAATTGAAAATAAAAGTTCTGAAGTTGATTTGCACAGCATACCAAAACAGCCAATTGCACCTGTTGCCTTTTTTTTAGATGGGACAGGGACTGCTCAAATGCAGATTAAATACGTAAATGAATAATAGTTGCGAGGTTAAGTATTGGTTTTAATGGGTGAGTATCAATTCTCTCTTTCATAAACATTATTTTTTTTATTTGTCACAGGGCTATAACCAGTAACAACATTTAACTCCAGTTGTGTAATGTCTGTATGATCTCAAAGGTGAATTTAGTATCCCACCTCCAACAGTGTTGGTTGTTAGGGGCCGTCCATAAATGACGTCATGCGATTTTGGACGATTTTTGACCCCCTCCTCGTCCACGCGGCGTCACAAAAGTCAGGCCCCCTCAAACATGACGTCACAAAGCTCTGCCCCCCCTCCCCCAAGAAAAAATAAAACATGCTTCAAATCGCTTTAAACTATTGTCATTGTAGTGCGTATTTAATGTGGCGCTGCACTCTGATGTTGTAGGAGAAAACATCAAAACGTCTATTTAATTAAGTAGAACGTGTTGTCTATATTTATTTAAGTTGCGCATTTTGGTGTGACGTCACACTTCTAACCCCCCCCCCCAGTCACACATCGTCACAAATGTCTGACCCCCCCCCCCCCTAGGTGCATGACGTCATTTATGGACGGCCCCTGTGCTGTATACCGCATTTAAACCTTATGGCGGTATCATAGTGCCCCGGCTCTCGCATAATGTCCGTGATGCAGTCATGTTTAGTCTGTTGATGGTCGGCCATGCGGCAATCGACTCATCTCGACGAGCTGTACTCACGATACACTATTCAAAGTTGAAATTTTCGATAACGGATTTTTTTTATGCTATAATGTTTGGCGTTTCGACATCGCGGAGTGTGACACTGATTTCGGATTGATTGGTGCCCCAGTCGTGGAGTTCAGTTACACCCCTGGAAAAAATAGTGTCCCAGAAAAAATATATTTAATTGCCTCGTCCATTTTGTACTACTTGGTACCTCGGGGTACAGCCATAAGGGATGATTTGTCTTGCGTCTTATGTTAGTTACGTGTAGTGGCATTGGTCCATTCAAATTATTCAAGAATGGCATCTGTGCAGAGTTTAGCATTCCTTTCGTTATTTGCCACATGTTCTTAAGCTGACTCAATCGAGGTCCATTACAATGTATTTAACACTGGATTCTTTAACTCGTTTTTGAATATTATTTTTACGAGATTTTGAATAATAGTGGACGTATGTATATGGTTTTAATAAAAAAAATATATAGAAAAAACACTGCACTGTTGTAGAAAACATTTCAGCATACTGTGTAGTAAATGTGTTTTATGTTTGAGAAATACCTTCAGTTTTGGATCAAACAAAATCCATGTTGATTGACATATTCTGATGTGCTGTTAAAATAAATTACGAGTTTACAGGTTAAAGATGGGGTGTTCTTATCTTAAAGTATATCTTCAACTAGATTTTTTTTGTGTGCTGCTAATTTTTACATTACTTCAGCCTTGCAAACTCCAGACTCAATAGTATTCTGTCGTTGTATACCTCTGAGACAACTCATGGAGAGCTTTGATTTACCCGCCGTGATGTTAGCGGTAACAAAAACATATTTCTAGTGGTCTTCCAATTTACGCTACATGCCATTTCTTAGTTGTCTGAATAACAACTTTATTAAATCAGTTTTCTTTCCCCTCTCCGTGCCTTCATAATGAGTAATAGATTCAATAGCCTCATCTCCTTTCGCAAATGCAGTGTTGGCTGCGTTTGTTTTGTTTTTAGAAGTCACGTATTGACGCAGACAAAGCTTAGGCTGGAGGCACTGTACTGTACGCTACTACGTACGGCACATTACGCGGTACTGACATTCTTTTTTCGGTTACGTTCTGCGCACTTCAAGATGCTTTTACAGGGTTTTCAACAATTCCAAACCCCACAGAGATGTTGCACTTGAGATGCGTACACGTCGTTGTTGCGAACCAAACAGAGTTTGTTGTTTTTACGTAGGTTAAGTTGAAAGAGTGCAGAAATGTTCAAGAACCAAACAATTGATGGCATTCGAGCCCTGTGTTTAAGATAGGGTGGGGGGGGGTGATGGCATCCTTCCTCATTTATATTGCAGTGGTGTTCCCGTGATTAATACAGTTTTGTCTGAAAGCCCCGCAAGAGTCTTCCGCATTCTAGGCACTTTGCCACTTCCGTTGTTGTTGTGCAGATTGCTTTGGGAGGCCGCTTGCAGCCAGCCTCCCCTCCCCATTAGGTTGCTTCGGCGAGTTATTATAAATGTGGAAATGTGTTTGCGTCAGGGACGGACAGGGGAAGCTCCCTAGCATGAATTGGCAACTCTGCTCTTCTTGTACGACGTAAGGAAACTACAGTTCGTACATTTCCCCCCCCCCCGACCCGTTTGCATTGACGTTTGTTATCAAAGATGCCCTCGCTTGGGGTACTCTGCTAGGCCCTTGCCCGCTTAGTTGGTGAATTGCTCAACGCACTGTACCGTTTCGCAATGAATCATGTTTCGTTATTTATAGCCTCTTTATTGTTAGCCGCGCAAACTCGCGTCTACTTTTGTTTTGGAGTACTGCATTTCATTTTTTTTAAACATTCTGTGCTCTTTTTGATATGGATTGTTATAATATGTGCATCTGGTGCTTTTGTTGGAGTAGCCTTTTGGAACAATAATGTATACGTTGTTTACAAATAAATATGTGGCTGGCTCGTGAATATCAAATGTAAGCAGGGCAGGCAAATATTGTGAATTTTGGGAGACTGTGCTATTTTAAAGAATCTCACGTTGCTGGAATGTAATGGTGTTTATGTTTTTAAGTGGAATTCACAATAACCAAGTTATGCTTTGATTGTCTCGGTTAACTTTAATGTATGTGCTCTGCATTGATGATTTTTGTTTATGTATTTCTCTAAGATGAAATTTGCAAAAGCATGAACTCTAAAAAATATGATGAAACTCTTGTTTTTCAAAGGTAATGTAGACTTTATTTAAATGAATATTCGCTGTAAGTGGAGGTTTCTTGACTAATTGTCACTGTTGTGTCTGCAGGTGTACTTAAAATTTGGAAATCTGGAGATACACCCAAGATCTCAAGACGAGCCCAGTGACGACCCCTCTTGAACAGACAACATTTATGCAGACAATGGTATGAAACACCTTAAGACTTTCTTTCGCTCCACACTTCATGAGGACCACCGACAGCTCAAATTTTGTAGTAATGAAAAACCCCACATTGGATCTGTTGAATCTTCTGCATCTGCAAAGCGTGGGTCAATAAAAAAAATGGCCTTGCTTAAAATGGTAGTTATCACTGAAGAACTGGTCTGCCTCTGAAAATTGAGACTGTACATATATACTCTTTGGTTCTTTCGGTAAAGTCACGTAGGTATAAAATAAAATAAATCACCTACGTGACTTTACCGCAAGAACTAAAGAGTATGGATTCCTGGAGTCACGAAAGCTTCAAATGTACATCTACTCTGTGATGAACGGCATTTATCATGATTTGTGATAAACCATGGTGAATGCAGTGGTTACGGATGTTTTCGTTAATGAGCCTCGTGCACACTGAGGAATTTCCTTCCATAAATGCCCGAATGCCAACAGTGTGCCGTGTTTACATATTGGAACATTGCTCCTAAAACTGGGTAGATGCACTTAAGGTGAAATCTTCAACAGTTATTCTCAGAATAACATAATCCATTGTTATTTATATCACTGCATTAACCCCCCTCTGGTCTTCGCACCTGATAGGATCACAGTGATGACATCACCTTTACTCTAATTTAAGATCGAAGCAGGAAGACTTCTCAATTCTGGCAAATGGCCTGTTGAAGCAGGTTGTAATCACCAGCGAAACGTCGTATTCAAATTATAAATGTGTGGGTTTACTCTCCAACGCACTGGTGTGCTGAAGTAGTAACTAATTGCCACAATTTGTTGACTTGACAAACCTTACTAATTGTCTGTCGGGTGGCGGTGGGTTAACGACACATTTATATTTCTGCGGTCTAACCCAAAAAACCTTTATGCATAATATTGGTCGCGAAAGCATACGTGTTAAACTTCAACAATTGTGTGTTTGCGCTGACCAATCAATATAGTGTTTGGTAATATCATTTGGTAATAGGTTATTTATCTTGCTCTAAAATATATAATAAAACACTATTGAGTAGTTATGCATTGTGTGAATGTGTGGGATGCTTTTTCTACTCAGAATCAGTAATAACCACTACACTCACAAGGAATACGCACCTTATTATATTTCCTATAAAAATGAACACAATATGACCTTGCTGGGGTTTTAATTAACTTAATGAAGTAGACGGCTAACTTGATGTAAGTATATAAATGAAGTAGCATGTTTTGCTTACAGTGTAAATTCTGTAACTGTATATCTCTCTGGATTATTAACAATATTTTCTTACGTAATTATGGATGGAGTGGTGGCGCAAGGCTAACATGGTAATATGAACCTGGCAACCTTAGTTCGATTCCTGTCCAATGCTAACATGCGATATCTGAACCAGTTGCGGTGAAGTATGCTGGAAAAAAAACCTCTTCGAAACAACAGGCCTCTTTTCAGCAGTAATTTTGTCAAAAACTCCGAACGTGATTTATTTATTCACGATAACCGGCATATGATGTTGGTAAATTAAATGGTGTCCTTCCAGTTTATTTAATTCATGAGCAGTGCAGTGAATGTTGCCTGCCCACAATTTTCCAGGCTGAAGTTTCCATCTTTGAATTGGGCCTCTGTATGCACCGAGGGCCTCCCATGGGTCGACTCGACCTGAAACGAGTGCATGCAGTGTTTTGTGGCATTTTGGAAAGAAAAATGCAGCCTTTTCACTGTTCCCATGCCCATGTGGTGTGTGTGTGATAAGAAACACAGCTACAGTAGATTTGAAGTGCTTTTATGGTCACTGAAGTCAGAATGTGTTCTGTTCACAGCAGAGCGGGGAGCTTGAGAAAAACTGGATCATAGGTTTGTGTTTTCGTGAACCATGGCAAACAGCACCGCTATGTTCAAGGAAGTTTTATCGCATCCCACTCTAGATCTAGTTTAGGTAGATTTCCCATTTCGAATTTCGTGTTCGATTTCAATAAATTAATTTCATTACTTGTTAATGCATATTATACAGCCATCTCCTCAATTCGCATTAGCTACCTCAAGGACTCCGGGTGAATTGCGATGAGCTTTAATCAGCAGTTGGGTTTATTTAAGAAAATGTACTGTAATACCATTCCATTAGAAAACACTGTTAAGTCACTCCAACTCATTTTAACACCCTAACAAACCGCAGACCAGTCTTTAAGATGCAATTGTAAATAAACTAGAAACTGCTTCTGCTTTCACATGCAAGCCTCAACATTGAAGCTTTTCTCTTGGATCTAAAAAGTAAATGCGAATTGGTTGTGTTAAACGAATGTACCTCATCAAGAGATATATGGAGTGTCTGAAATGGCACATTTAATGATTAGTGATGGATGTTAACAAAATTAACATTGAGTTGACTAGGGTTATACATGTGCATGTACACGTACAGTTTTGCCAGTCTTCTGCTGTATGAGAGCCCTCCCCACCCTTTGGGGGTTATTCGACCGTACTTCACCATGCTGGTCAGTGCAAATTTGGTGAAGGTGGGGAGAATGTGGGTGAATAGAAGTACAGAATAGTGTAATGGATTTCCATGCACAGCCCCATAGCCTTGTCCATGCTCAGCTCTGCTTAGATTCGGAGATATGCCTAGTTTCGTAGATGTAATGAGTTGAGATGCATTCGAGGTGATTGGGTTATAAGAAAATATATTGAAAAACTGAAGTATACAGACGTGGTTTTCTGAGAAACTTATCTGTCTTGGCTTTCTTGTCATTTATCTTCTCAGGATTAATAGCTCTGGTTCGTTTTCTGAAAACAAAGGCATATTGTATGCATATTTGCGTTATGCAATTAATTGGTAGGCTTGCTATTCATTGTTTGGCCCATTTTAAATACTCTAATTATACATTTAAAGCAAGGGTTTATAGAGCTTTGCCAAACTCTATAGACACCTAGTGATATTTGCAGTAGTTCAGGTTTCTCGACAAAACGATGTCTGATTATTATTGCTCCCAACTCAAGGTTACTGCCCAGACTCAGGGTTTTTAGGATGGCATAAAAGAGACGGCAAACAGTGAGGTAATCGGTCTGTGGGAAGATTCTTCAACTGAGTACACATCTCCTGTGTAACTTGTTCAGTCCAGTATCTTAATTGTGAACGTTGACATGCTCTTTTGCTGATTCGACAATTTGACGCTTGTAGACTGGGCTTAATGGAGACCGATATGGTTGTTATGTATCCTGGAAGACTAGCTGATTGTCATGTTTGGAGGCGGAATTTTTTTTTCCATTTTTTTCGTTATGATGAGGCATAGTTATCTGTGCATACAAAATATAAACTTGGAGAATTGAAAGAAAAAAAATATTCTTAACCGCAACAAATCTAAAATGAACCAATTTGTATACATTGCCTGGAGGTAAAAGTAATTTTACTTCATTTAGTTTAAGGTATGGTAAGAGGTCATCTTGAAGTTGCCAATATAAATTTAACAGTTTAATTGATACTTAACATGAAATTACACACATTCTGGCTAGAGTATAGGAATCTAATAATGCGTCTGTGTTTAATACCCATGGTCTTGAGACCTCTGTGTGGTGAGATAATCAGCAATAAAAAAATAATAATTTACAAACCTTTTGGAAATCTACTGCTGGATTAAGGCCTCTCCATGCTGCGGTGCTCATTGATAGTTTGGATTGGTAAAGAAGGCCTCGGCCGGTTCGGATATCACGAACCAATGATGCGAGCCACAGCTGGGAATTTAACTGAGATCACCGGGTTCAGAGCGTAGTTCACGAACTCGCTGCGTCATCGCTATTCGCGAGTTTATTACAATGCGCTCAGTACTTACCTATGTATTCTTTCGTTCAACTGAAAGTAAAGTAATTACAACTCCCAATATTGTCGGGAAGAGTATTAGCCTAGTACTGTCCTTAGTCGCCTGACCCGCCAGCTGGTATTGATAATGAGCATGACCCAGATGAGCAGTATTGAAGAACGTTACTTTCGGGTTGGTGGTTTGCTCTCGTCTACAATACGTTGTTCCCAATTTGGACTGGAGCCACTACACTGCACCAGTTTTGACTCGTGCCTTCATTGGCTCTGACTTCTGCCGGTGACATAAGCACTGGTGGTGTTATGGCCTTATAACTGCTGATTTTAAGGCTTTCATATGCTGCATTGTCTCAGCAGGTAAGGATTTTTCCAGGCCTTTTACTAATCGGTTATGTATACATTTGCATTAATCGATTTTGGGTTCATTATTTATTGCAGCATTGTTCAACATTACATCCTGCTTCATGCGTGGAATTTTGCAAACAACATTTGTTGAATTCCTTAAACGTTTTTTTTACAACATTCCTAACATTCAAAGGTGAATCTCAACTTGCAACGCGTACACACTGTCGAAGAGAGAGGCTGACACAGAGGTGCAGGGCACCAAATTTCCCCCTCTCCCCCCAGCTCTGCAGTTCCCTATATGAAGGATGATGTGTCCACTTCAGAATGTGGAAGTGAGTGCAAGCCTGAAACGAATTAATATATTAAATTGTTTTAATTTTCTTTTATCTTAAACGATATTTATGACTTTTCATTAAAGATCTTTAGCAGCATGACAAGAGGGATAAATACGCTGTAATACTTATGCCACGTCAAAGTATGCTCACGCTATAGCCATTTCATAAAATGCCTTGAATGTCTTCGGCACATTTAGAACATCTGGAACATGAAGTATTGCTGTTTGTATAATATAATAAAGTAAGACACCTCTGTCAATCTAGTGCGAATAAAGGAACTCCCCCATGGCCATGTAGGTTATGGGAGTTGTTTGACCATGCTTCATGTTGGGCCTGTGAGTCGATGCAGGGGGGGCTTTGGACTGTTTCTGACATCACACGCAGATGATGCCTTTCAACGTTTAAACTAAAGTTGCAGGGTTCACAGAGCGATTTTCAGTCTCCACCCATTTTCATATAAATAACCATCAACCAGCACTAAACTCTAAAAGTAGATGAGATGCGATTCAAATGTTGCCTTTCCTCTTTACAGTTTCATTGCCCCTTGCAAATGACTAACTTGTACATAAACAGAAGTTTGATTAATGTACTGATAACTAAGAGCCTTTAGAATGTAATTGGTATTGCCAACAGCGACGTAGCTGACCGTCAAACTATATTGCATTTCCCACGGTCGCTTGCTGTATTCCTACAGTCGCAAGAAGAGAACAAAATGGATGGCGTGGACAGCACAGCTCCCAAGGAAAGTCCGGTTGAGCAAGTTGCTGGTGGGGAGGAGGAGTGCTTGAAGGTAACCAGCTGATAAGACCGTTAAAACAAAAGTAATTTCTCCCTCAATAGTATTGAGGCGCTACCCCTAATCTCTTAATATCCCGGAGGCAGTAGTGTAAATTTCACATTTCTATGGTGGTTGTTGGGCTATCCATAGGACCAAACACTGTTCTTGTGTTTTCCAACAAATGCATTTGTGGGAAAAATATTTAGATATTATTGGTGAGGAGAAAATATAATTTTTGCCGATTTTTCTAAAAGGCAACTCAGCTGGAATAGTTGAGGGTTTTTTGTTGTTTTTAAAGCAAAATGTCAATCGATAGTGGGGGGTTGCCTCCAATATGGGGCCATCCATTTAGTACATACACAAAAAAAATCTGTCAACTTGACGCTTCCCCCCCTCCCTGTACGTACGCTTGACGCACCCCCTCGAATCCTATAGAACGGCCGATATTTAATCCACGCAGAAACGATAAAAGATGAATAATATTAACGTGTTTAAGCAAACAGTCCACCGCCGGCTGCATTAAAGAATTAAGTTGCGTACCTTGGCTACTTATTTTGCTGAGCTGCGTGATAGCTGCAGGTGGCACACAAGTGACACCTCTCCCACAGTCCCACTTCTCCCGGTAGTACTTGTTGTCTGACAGCTGAAGAAACTGAACTGTGGCTCATTTGAAGGCAAAAAGTTGACAAATTATTATCGAGATCCCCCCCCCCCCCGTTTCCTATGCATACGTACATTGTCAGTGTACCCCCCCATACGCAAGCGTACGCATTTGGGTTAACCCCCCCTCCTCCCTCCATGCGTACGTACTAAATGGATGGCCCCTATGGAATTACACCAAACTGCCACCCCACCACCTAAAACCCACGGTGTGTGTGCAACAGGTATTTGTGCGATGCCGCTGATGTGTGTATGTGTCTGCCCACAGGTCCGCTTTGCGGTGCTGAGTGGAGAACATGTGCAGCATGTGCAGCGGACGGCCGATTCAGTGCTGACGCTCACAAATTACCGTCTCCACATCGTGCGTGGCCGTCACGCCACCAGCGTGAGTGCATGCCCGTCACGTGCGCACTTGTCCATCTAATAGAGAACCGTCACAGTGGAGACATCCTTTTGGGTCTTATTTTTGGGACAAAACACTTGGGGCGGGGGGTGCAGAGATACGTGTGGACAAAGTACAGTAAAACCTTGGATTGCGAGTAACTTGGTCTGCGAGTGTTGTGCAAGACGAGAAAAAATTGTAAGTAAATATTCATTTGATAAACGAGCGAGGGTCTTGCAATTACGAGTAGTACGTATACGCTTTGTCTGCCGAGCGTCACGTGATCACAACTGATTTACGAGTGCTTTGATATACGGAGTGCTTTGGATTACAAACACGTTTCCGGAATGAATTATGCTCGCAATCCAAGGTTTTACTTTATCTGCTTTTACATGCAAACCTCACCATTGAAGCTTTTCACTAAATGTGGATTGGTTGTTGTGTGTTAAACGAATGTTCCTCATCAAGAGCGTATGTGGAGTATCTGAAATGGCACATTTTCTGATTAATGATGGATGTTAACAAAGATAACATTGAGTTTTACTCTCGGGTTATGCATATACCATCGCAAGCAATTGTACAGTGGGTATATATGTAATTTGTTTCCAGTTGTAGTTAAAGGGCAGCGCGGCACAATCTGTTGTTCTGTGCTCTCCTCACCCTTCGCCATCTTGCACTGAGCGGCTTTGTAGAGTATGGTAAAAGAGTGCTCACTCCCAGCACGATGCGGAGAGGCCCTTGTCCAGCAGTGGATTGACAAAACGGGACTGTATGGACACACGTTCCAGTTATCATTTGAAATGTGCAATATACACAAGGCAGAGCAGTTGTAAGTAAAAAAAAGAATGCTTGTCTGAAATGGTGTAGAAATATGCATCCGTTGGGAATATAGGTGAGCCATCGGCATTACACGGTGCCGAATATTTTGAAGTCATGCGTGCTGCATTGCTGCGGAATGTTGCGTGAACCAAGGTTTATGAATACAGGACAAAATGTGGGTGAGGCATAAAAAACCCCCCATCTTAATTCGTACACCACATCACTTGTGCTTTTTCTGTTCTATTTGAAGGCTGTTTTTACTTAAAAATACTGCAAATACAATTCTAAACAAGTAAGAGGGGAAAAGGCACTGCTAAGGTTATTGTTCTTGACCAACTGGTGGAATGTACACAGTTCAAAGATAAACACAGTGTGGGGGAGGCTGGGTAGCTTAGGAGGCTAATACATGTCAGAGCACTGAACCAGCACTGCTGTAATCCCAAGCTTGAATTCACGCCTGTCATCAAACAGGCTTCTTGTGCCGCAGTGAGATGATGGTCTCACCAATAGCTGCACACAAAAAAAAACCATTACAGTTTGCATGCAATTTGGCATATTCCAGTTAATAGTTAAATCGGTTTTATTGAAATTCTTTACGCATGAAAGAAATGGGTGCCCTCCTTGACATCAGAAGTGGTTCTTTTACGTAATCTTTCAGAGGAATTCCCTCGCACAGACTGTTACATGACTGATTATGAGAGATTTAATGTGATTGTCTTTGTCTCATGACATGATAGTGAAATATAATTGGGGGGAGAAGCAAACATACGAGTATATATATAACATAGTTGATGTGCTTCTAACCAAAAATGGCCCGTTGTTCCTTGCAGATTCCATTGCGATTAATTGACAGTGTGGAGAGCCGAGACATGTTTCAGTTGCAGATCACCTGCAAGGATGGCCGTGTTTACATGTACGTATTCCTACCAAAGTAACTACATTTAAAATTAAGCTTTTTCTAAGCTGAGTAAAATTTTGTTAAGCCCTTCCAATGTTTTGACGTAGTTTTAGAGGCGTAAATGTTTTCTTCCATACAATGTGACATTCTTTTTATCTTTGACTGATAAATAATCTTTCAAAGGTTTCTCTTTTGTTATATAATTGCATAACCTTGTAAAAACACATGATTGATTGCCTGCTAATGTAAAATTGCATTGCAAATAATGTATCTTAAATTATGCTTCAATGTATTCTTGAAATCATTGGAGCAATTGAACAGCTTTTAGAAAACAAGATTGCAAAGTAAAAAAAAGAGCTTTCAGGTCTGCTGCATTCAATAAGGTAAAGTATCTAAAAAAACAATTAATTGACTGATCTTTTAACAAATTGCATATCTGTGGTTGGGTTGGACTGCTGTGTTGCAGGTGCAGCCTGCAGACATTTGAGGAGTGTCAGAGTTTGTGCAAGCGGCTATCCAATATGGCACTGCTGCCACCTGGCTTAGATGGCCTCTTTGCATTTGCTCACCACGCCACGTGTCAGGACGGGGGTTCAGGTGATGGGCAGGCCACGCTGTGTCAGCCCGGTAAGAGGGCCACTGTTGCCTCCCATTACAGAAGTGTGTGCGTTTAACAAAAAAAAAGTTGTTATTACAACGGAACGTGAGCCCGGTACAAAACGCCGATCACAAAACGGAGAATGGGGGGAGGGGGGTGAACATAAACTCGGCGGAAAGTGACCCGATTTAGGCGAGACAGGGCCTGAATGAAGGGGGAAAATTGGGCTCATTGCCCCACCCAGGTGGGGATCACGTGCGGGTGCATTACAGTTTACAAACACCAAATAGATACGAAAAATATGACTAGATTGAACCCTTTCTGGCAATAAAACAGATGTTAAGATATTGAACCACCAAATAGACACCTTTTTTGCAAGGCATCAAGTCCACACATACATTTGGCAAAACATGCAAACATGCTCTGATAGTGTAACATTCTTATTTTTCATGTTTGATACTGGCAAAAAAAAAGTCCCATGGATATGAAGCTTTATATGCGGAAGGGTAAGGGGGAAGTTAACTAATACTGGGGAAAGGAAAGGGACGGGTGGGCTGGGGAACCGGGGGGAGGGGAAGGGGGGGGGGCATATAAAAAAAACACCTGCAAATAACATACTCACGACATATAAACTTCAGTACTAACGTCCCACAGCAATTCTCCGCTTCCACCCGTTCTCCGCCGAGGGGCGCACCCCCCCCCCCCATACACCCATCCCCCCACCTCCCGACCTTCTCACCCACGCACCTCATTTTAAGTTCCATAGGAAGAGGAACAGCAGTGCATGTTTGACTTTACACAGTAAATCTAACTTCAGCCTACAATCGTGCATGCGCCATTTATATTCGGGCATAGGAACAGGAAGTGAGTCATTCATTTACCAAATGTTTGATCAAAGGCTAATCTTTCTGTTTGCTGATGGAGAACAATTGCAATATTTCTACACCACTGCTGCCCTTGTGTTGTATACCTGTTGTATCTTGAATGAGCAGATCTTGAACACTTTCCCAACTGAACCTCTCTGACGTTAGTTCTGTCAGCTATAAACCGTTTTCATGTGAAATGATGGATCGCGTTTGTGTTACACTTGGGCGTTTTACAGGCGAACACATTGTGGAAAGGTTTCAGAATGAGGTGGAGCGAATGGGCTACGACCTTGAAAATGCTTGGAGGACAAGTGAGGTGAATGCCAGCTACCGTCTGTGCGCTAGCTACCCCCAGCAGCTGCTCGTGCCTGCTTGGATCACTGACAAGGAGCTGGAGAGAGTGGCCTCCTTCCGCTCGGGCAAGCGAATCCCTGTCGTCGTGTACCGGTAAGAGCCTTGGGATGTTGCAAGAGGACTTGTTGTCCTATTGAGACCTAGAAGTGTCTGAATATATTTATTATCATGTTGGTAATGAAATGCCTAATACAGTGTGAAATTTTATTTTTTTGTAAATTGTATACTGATACGAATAGTTGCATTGGTAGAGTAAGGTCACTATTTTTTGGGTCGGTCATTTTTCAGAAAAGAAATTTGATTGCTGCAATTTAAATGTCCGGAGTTGTAATTTCAATGATTGATACTTTTACTCTGCTGGTGAATTTATCTGTAGCGGTTGCACGACTGTGTATGATAAAATGAAGTGTTTGGTTCCATTAAATTTACTGACTTGACACTGTATAATGTGCTCATTTTATTTGCTTTGCACGTGCTCACGTGTGTGCAGGCATCAGCACAATGGGGCTGTGATAGCACGCAGTAGCCAGCCAGAGGTGAGCTGGTGGGGCTGGCGGAGCCCAGAGGATGAACACCTCATCCAGTCAATGGCACGCGCATGCGCCCTTAATAAATGGGAGCCAGGGGGCGGTGGCACTGGCAGCAATGGCTATGGCGCTGAATTCAGCTCTCTTCAGAGTGAATATGGTGAGTGCTAAAGTCCGAACAGGAGCCGTTTGGCCTTATAGTGTGATGTTTCAGAAAGTGTCCTGTCATTTTAACAAATTAAATCCATTGTAAAACTTCTAATTCGTCTAGATTATATTCTTAGCTCTTTCGGTAAAGTCACGTTGAAGGGAAACAATAAAATAATAAATTATATTTAAAACAATAAAAATTCTCACGACGTTTCGACCATAACACAAACGGTCATCATCAGGTGTGAAAACCAACGGCCAGAAACATTTGAAAGAAGTGGCGGTCCGCATATATTCATTCATTTATTTCGTCTGGGCTGCTTTTATTTTTGTGCGAGCTATTTTGACATCACTCGTTTCAATAAGTCGTCTATTGAGAAACCTCGTTCTTTAATGCAATGATAATTACGTTCCTGTTTGTGGCTGTGAAAAGCTTTGCAAGAGTACTGTGAATGTTATGTTGCAGAATTGTGTTATTTGAATCAATGTTAATGTGCATGGTATTTATATCTTACATTACCAATTGGGAGCTTTTTTCAGGATATCCACTACCGTGTGCTATGGGAACCAGAGGATCTAATGTCAATTATTATCCTGGGGACAATGTTCAGGGCATATGAGGATAACTCATTCAGAGTTCCATTGCAGCTGCATATTTTACTGAATGATGATCGATGCCCTCAAATGGTATTTGTGGTAGAGAGCATCCAGTTGACGAGATGTCATTCAGTTTCGAGGACAACTTTGGATACTTATGGATTTATGTTTTGAAATTTTCTGGGCCTAGTTCACGTGCATATTTGTACATTCCTTCAGCACGGGGTCCTTTGTGCTATTGTGAAATGGGAAAGGCATAGGTTAATCCTTGGAGAATGGCATAAGCCGAGGGCTTTTAAATAGTTAGACGTGTACTTTTCATTCCTTGGCTCCTGCTCCTAGATGGCATGCTTTTCCCATTGCCCAAAACAGAAACATCCCAGGTGCCTGCCGCCCAGTCGCTGCTCATCATGGATGCCCGCTCCTATCCAGCCGCCGTGGCCAACAGAGCCAAGGGGGGTGGCTGCGAGTGCCCAGGTGCGGACACATTTGTAGGATGCACAACGTTTGTGGAGTGGAAAAAATATCTGTGCTGTCTATAACTTTATGCTTATTATGGTGCTGGCTACTTTGTGTGTTTTGAGCATGTTCAATTGTGGATGAGTGTCATGCGGTTGGTTTTTTTACGTTCTTGTGTTCAAATTTGAGAAAATAAGCTGCAGCTATGAATGTGACATAATTTGGCACTCTTGCATATCCTGCAGAGTACTACCCAAACTGCGAAATTACTTTTATGTCCATGGCGAACATCCACTACATTCGCAAGAGCTTTCAGAGCCTACGCACCCTCTGTTCCCAACCGCCAGATCCCAACAGGTGAGAAAGACCTATCTCCTGCACCACGAACTTGTGTATGACATTGAATAATAGCTTTTTTTTATGTACACACTCATTGTGTATGTTTCTGTAAATATTACTATGCCACTCGGGCTATGTATTCACACACGGGCACATTTGAAATATATTTTCTTGCATAGGTGCGTTGTTGTCCTGTGTGTGTCCAGTTTAAACAAAATAAATAAATATATATATACACACATGTATGATGTATTCAGCTGGCTGTCGGCTCTGGAGAGCACACGCTGGCTTCAGCACCTGTCCCTGCTGCTCAAGGCTGGCTGTGCTGTAGCGGGTGCGGTGGCCGGGGAGGGACGTCCCGTGCTTGTTCACTGCTCCGACGGCTGGGACCGTACCCCGCAGATTGTGGCACTGGCCAAGTTACTTCTTGATCCCTACTACCGTACTATCCAGGCACGTGCATTGCGAAACACTCCAGCCCCATTGCATTCAGACTTCTCTTCTCGTGCTCGCGTACGCGGTGGATAAATCCTGGGCATGAAAATCCAGCTGCACGAGTCGGGAGACCATGTGGTCTTCTTTAACATTGATCAAGTCGGTCCCTTTTAGCCTCGCATGCTTGAGATTCTTTAACTACGTTGACGTGAAACGGACCGAAGAGCAACTAGTTAAGTATAAGTCATTTTCGTATTGCTGATTTTAAGATGACTGAGCAATTCTTAGCTAATCTTACACATATATGTATCCAGTGCTTTAGTCCAAGGTGCTTTAAAATAATGATACAGTTGTACATAAGATTATAGTAGGTTATTAAAAGTGGAGGTGTAGTTATGGAGACAGGTGGTGGGAGTGGTTAAGGAGGGGTTGGGGTAGGCCTGTTAGTGGCTGGGGGGTGCGGACCGGGAGTAGGGATGGGTTGTTTTAAGGGAGGAATGGAAGTGGCTCTGCGAAAATGATTGTTTTAAATGCTGTGGGAGTTTGTTCAAGTGAAGGGGAGCAAGAAAGGAAAACGAAAGAGTGTGACTGGGTGCAGGGCGGGGGAAGCACAGGGAGGGACGGTAGAGATTGGGAGCGTAGAGGTTGGGATGGGAAATAGTAAGATATGACAGAAACAAGATAAGGTGGTGCAAGACCATAGAGAATTTTATAGACTGGAGAGAGAAATTTAAACCGACAGCAATAGTAGACGGGGAGCCAGTGGAGTCAGGAAAGTAGAGCAAAAGTGTGCGAATTGTGGAGTAGGTTAATAATGATCTGGGGTGAGGCATTTCGCATCTGTTTGAGAGGAGGGAAGACGTAGTAGGCAGGAAGGCCGAGAAGAAGCTGGTGGCAATTAACCTGACATCGGGATCTCTGGTGGTTAACATTGTGCCACTTGTACGCTGTGCAGGGGTTTCAAGTTCTGGTGGAGATGGAGTGGTTGGACTTCGGGCACAAGTTTGCGGACCGATGCGGGCACGGAGATGGCTCCGAGGATGCCAGTGAGCGCTGCCCCGTCTTCTTGCAGTGGCTCGACTGCGTTCACCAGCTGCAGCGCCAGTTCCCATGCTCCTTTGAGTTTAACGAAGCTTTCCTTGTGAGTTTTTTTTCCCCAAGCCACACAACATCATTCCACCTTGGCTTCCCTTTTAACCCCCACACATCCTTAAGAATTCTTGTCGGTGGAAATTAACACACGGCGATTTTACATGAGAAGGGTCATTTATAGAATGTTTCTTGCTGCGATGTTGTCAAGTAACTCTATCCAAGTGGGTAAATTTAACTATACAGATAGTCCCCGAGTTACGATGGTCCGACTTACGATATTTCGACCTTACGATGGCGATAGCGATACGACAAAAATTGTATGTATGATACGTAGCTTTAGCGATTTCATTTTAGGGTCGCCACGATACGATACATACGTTCAATGCATGTTAAAAGTTTTTATAGCAGATAGGATTATTTCCTGGTAAAACTTTATATTAAATTGCATTTCATATAGGTAGGCTAAGAATTTCACCTTGTTTTTTTTACTTTACATTTTACTGTGCAATACAATTTTGTAATTAATAAAAAGCATACAGTATATAGTTTATACAGTAGGGTACTGTAAATTGCTCTGTTTTGCTAAATTATCACCATTCTTTAAGACTCCTGGGTAGGCTAGGCCATCTTCGACTTTCGATATTTTGACTCGCGATGGGGTCGTCGTAAGGCATCTCCATCGTAAGTAGAGGACTACCTGTAATGTTCTCTGCTTATATGTAGCACCAGCAAGAGACTTGTATAAACTCGCTTAATAAGCTACCAACCACAAGCACTGCTATGGAACACCCCTGCACGCAACTGACTTGCCATCAAACATTTTGGCTTAGCCATCGAACAAAGACGGTCACTGCATTGTGCACTGCTTCTGTGGCCATCCGGAATGCTCTTCCGATATTAGGAAGCCACTGGAGCTATGCACTTTTAAATCTAAATTGAAAACTGATTCCTTTAGAACTGCTTTTTTAAAGTTTTGTTATCTTTACCCCGCACCTCCGATTAGCATTGTTGGCTACGTATGGTGCGAAAGAAGTTCAATTTATACATACATACAACTGTCATTACCGAGCTAAAGATCATTACATTTTTACCAAATGTTCTGTTGCATTTATATATAAAGTAACAGTATATTTTGCTGTTTGTTTTAATGTATCGAAATGTATACATTTTTAACGTGTTATTGCCTGGTAAAATTCTCTTATTTATACTGTACGGCCAAATAAAACTAAATATAGTCGACACTCAAGGAAAATATGAAAGTGCCTTCGTTATGCGTCTACCAAAATATATTGCTTTGCATCGGCCAGAATTCTCGCGCGAACACTGATGCGTATGTACACACGTCTGACACGCATCCGTGTACCTGTGCCGGCCTGCAGGTGAAGCTGGTGCAGCACACGTATTCGTGCCTCTATGGCACGTTTATGTGTAACAGCACACGCGAGCGAGCAGAGCGCGGCACAGCCAACCGCTGCTGCTCCGTGTGGTTGCTCCTGCGGCCTGCTAACAAGGCATTCACGAACTTGCTGTACACCCCGGGCTCTGACACGGTATTTATCATTGTCACTTAATATTTATACTAAGCCTCCCATGCAGTAATTCTCGAGGCACCCTGTAGCAAGGGGGACCCATCGTGACTGTATTCGCTCTTGAAGCGCAAGGTGAATGCAGCACTGGCCAGCAATGGGGGAAGAATTGCACTTTTCGAGCAATGGCAGGTCAAGGAGTGTGGACATCAGATCCAGATAATGTCCTCTGGACAGTCCGGTCCCTTCACCTGATGAAGGCCACTTGTGTTGTGGCCGAAACGTCGTGATTTTTGTAATTTTATTTTTACCTACGTGACTTTACCGAATAGAACCAAAGCGTTATGACAAGTACTAAATAAAAGTCCATTGTGTGTATACAGTGCCACCTGCTTCCTCTGCCACTTCAACATTTACGATTGCTCCACCGCCGCCATGCCCTCTGTGATGTGCAGGTGCTGCGGCCTGTCTACCATGTGCGGAGTCTGCTGCTGTGGTCAGGAGTGTACCTCCCAGAGCCTTTTTCTGCCGGGCCTCCTCCCCGAGACCTTCCACCGGCGCCCCCTCCCACCTTCCCATTACCGAACCCCAAAGCTGAAGAGGGGCCGCACCTGAGGTGTGTAGATTTCTATCTCACACCGTTATCTCAGATTTCTGTTTTTATTGTGAAGCCTGTACTATATTTCCGAATCTTTCCGCTCTGTAAAGGAGTATCAGATTGTACTACTCTAATTACAACAAGGTTTGTGTATGTTCTGACATTTTTGTTTGCCTATGGCCCTTTTCCCTCCAAATATAATCGGCACTCGTATCACGACAAACCCAAATAATTAGTTAGCTGTTTTTCACGTCGGACCATGCTTCACGCTGGTCAGCGTCATTATATGCTGGTAGTTTTTATGCAGCTGAGCCCGGCCTCGCATTTATCGGCCGGTTGCAGGTTGTCCAAGACGCGCTCGTTTGAGGACCTGCCGTCAGCGACCGAGGGGGTGGCCCAGGGGGGTGGCCCAGGTGGGGGGCGACGCCTCAGCGACCCGAGCCTGCAGGGCCTGGGCCTGCGCATCGACCGGCGCGGCTCCATGGAAATCATCAGCTGCGTGTCGGACACCCCAACCGAAGATGGCCTCCTGGCGCAAAGTGAAACGTTCGCATGCGCCCCCTCGCGTGACTCGGGCCTCGAGGCCTCGGACCCTGACTGCGCGCCAATATGCAGCGGTCACGAGGCGGACCACCATAGGAGAGAGCGCACGGCCGCCTCGGATATGCACGAGCACAAGCCCTTGGTGAACAAGGTTGGATTTGAACTGGATGCAGTGGCAAAGGCTGATGGCTCTTTGGGGAACACGTGTTGGTGTGATTCTGGTGTTTCTTTGCAACCGGCAGTGGGACACAATATGCACGGTAAAGTGAGAAAGCAAGCTTCACATTGTGTTCAGTCTCTTAACAGGATCAATGTCCCACACGAGTTGCTTGGAGAGTTTTCCGCAGAGCAAGCTTCTGAAAAGCTCGACTTCGCACAGACTGTTATCCACAGTGCTTCATCTCCTGCCGTGATCACGTGGAGTTCTGAGACCTGTGGTGCAGGAACAAGCCACCCACCAGACAAAAATGGTGATGATGACCTCGCTTGGGTCGACGCTGATCTGGTAAATAGCACTGTCAACTCCCGCAAAGAGAAGAATGATTCTGGAATGAGTAATGGGCACTGTGAGAATGTCAATGGTAATTCAGATTCTGTGTCCGCTGAAAAGTCTCCAGTTCAGCCCTCTGCCTCTCAGGCTGTGGAACAAGGCATGGTGCAAGATAGGAAGTCCGTCATGGAGAGCTCAACTGAGACCATCACAGATGAAGTACAGACAGAACAAGAACTGAGCAGTGACAACATCTGCGGTCAGAACCGCCAGGGAGTGGTCATAACCCGAGATATTCGCAGTGCACAGGTCTGCTGTCTGATGCACAAGTTGAAGTCTGTTGATCTGGATGCAAAGGATAATTTAAGGTCCTGCAAAGGTGTTAAATCCAATGGGTTGAGAAGTGTAGAAAGACGAAAAGCCTGCCTAGCCTTAGGTACAGCTGGCAGCATGAGCAAGTCTTGTATTAATGGGGAGCATAAGCAAAAGCGAGGGCGGAGGCGAAATAACTGTGGAGCTTGCAAAGGAAAGTTTGCTCTTGACCGGGCACACAGAGCAACGGAGCAGCCCAGGCGATGCAGGGCTGGAAAGCTGTGTACTATTTGCAGTTTGACAGAAATTCAAGCTTTAGAGCAAAGTAAACAAGGCATTGAGAAAGACATTGGTACGACAGTTGCTGTTGACATGGTGCCGTTATCCTGTGGAAGGCATTTGGCAGATATTAAAAGGAATCGTGTACGTTCCAAGCCCAACGATTGTTCAGGAATGTGTCCTCAGGCCAACAGCTCTGTAGGACCGGGGCCGACTCAATTTAGCAATAGACAGAACCAAGGATGTGCGGACTCGGGTTGGCCTCTAACAAATGGTGATGCAGAGCAGGAAAAGTGTACTGCATCCGTTCACATGAAAAATACAAATTGCGAATCGACCATTCCCATTAACAGTGGACATCATCAGTGCACGCATCATAAAATGGGTAGTAGGTGTGTTTCTGTCAACAGTAGCATTGGGAATGACTGGATTCAACTTGCGGATTATGTGCCTCACATGGGCACAGACAGAAGACACTCCAATGGTGTGTGCCACCCTTCAGCTTGCAGCTCCATTAACTCTGCCTCGGAAAATTTCTTGTACTGCGGCTGCTCTGCACGGCAAGGTGGAGCGTTAGAAAAAAATGCGGCGCACCCAGTCCAGCATTGTGACAATGTCACGCGCTGGTCCAGAGCATCTTCAACAATGGCAGCAATGACAACGGTGGTTGCATCGACCACGGCCACTGAATCTTGGCCTGGAGAAGAGAAGCAGGAAGCTGAAGACGAGGAAGGCGAAGGGGATCCAGATGGCTTGCCCTGCGCACCAGACCCTGTGCAGCGCCGATTGCTCCAGATGGACGCTCAGCACCGCAGAGAAACGCTGCTACTTCGCCGCGCTCTGCAAGAGCTTCGGGCTCAGCTCAGCGGGAGGCAGCGGCAGCAGCTTCTGCAGGCGGAGCGGCCAAAGCTGGACATGTCTGGTGGGCCCGACAGGAGGCAACCCGAGTGCCCTGAGGAGTTGGTGAGTACATTGCCACGAATGCTCAGTGGAGTTATTGTGTGGGTTTTCCACGCTTGTGGCTGCGTAGCTCAACATTGTGTTTTCGGGTTGTGTCTTGTGCTGTTTGGCATATCTAATGCTTTGCTTCATGCGCTGGGAGTCTCTTCAGGAATTTAAACCGAACTATTAAGTTCCTGAAGAAACTCTTGTCACGTGGAGTGACACGTCAGACATCATTCCGAAACAACACACGGTACAATCCGAAGAGCTATAGAGTGCTCAGTGGTACTTTTGTATTGTTAGAAATTTAAGGTGCTAGCCTTTTTATTTACAAATCGCAATAACTCTCCCTCCACCACCCAGAAAAAAAGTTCACTTGCAATGTACAAGAATGTAGCTCATCCACATTGCTCCTCGCCCCCCCCCCCCCCCTGCCCGGCCACCCATAGATATAATGGAAGCAATATTTTAAATGTCATGAAATGTCCTGTAAAATATTTGTGCATCTGGTGTGCATGCTGTGTGTATCAGTCTACGATTTCGGACCTGGACAGCGAGGTGGAGTCGGGTCCGCTGTCTCAGTGCAGTACTGGGATGGTGTCGGAGACCAGTTGGGAGCACATCGACACGCATGATGGACATCAGGTGCCACCTTTGTAAAATTCGCATTTTTTGTGACCTTAAAAAAAATATATCTGCTCTTGATCGAAATTAAGATGCACTGCTCATTATATCGTGTATCTGATGTGGCAGTTTTGTTTAATTATATTTCCAGCGAGAATGTCGCGACGTTTTATGTAATTTAAATACAGCCAACTGCAATCTTGCATATAGCGGCAATAATATTTGCCCGTTGCTCTGTTTGTGTGCAATGGCAACGTAGGTGGCAAAGCTGGTGCCATCCCAATGTTACAGCTGCGAGGGGCCCGTCTGGCTTCAAAGCACGGAACACTACTGCAGGTGTGCATTGCCATTGCATTGCATTGGTCATTGCTATGTCACGTGCTGTAAGTCATGTGGCTGACATGAGTTGACCCCGCAGACATTTGCGTGCCAGATTTGAACAGTCTGTGGAAAATAATTGAACCCAGTGTCCTGGACTCGTTGAATTGCCCGGGCAAATAGGGTACAAAGGCAACGGCTGATCAACAAGCGGTGTCCAATATGTTGCTTGTAAATCTGATCATTTTACATATTAACAGTTATGCGGTATTCTGCTTAATCGAACAGTTAAATCTTCTAATTATAGGCCATATTTAAGTGAAAATGAGATGCAATAGTATCTATGATTTATGAACTCATGCAAAGCTTACATATTTGTGCTTTTGCATCCCAAGGGTAAAATTAATAAGGCATTTTCTCGGTCCGTTGATCCAGCTTCTGGCTGTTTGCGACAGTCTTGTATGGCTTGCTTGGGTTGGGAAGCAAAACTAACCTCTCATTTCCAAATTATTTAACTTTGAATATGTACATTTGTTAAGCTTACCGCTTAAGTTAATACTTTGGTTAGTTTTGGATAATTTAAATTGCAATTGACAAATAATCTAACCTTCCCTTACTGTTTATTACTTGCATGAAGATACGTAATTATGCCCAACAGTAAACGGAAATTTAGTCAACAGTTGTGTCCAATGGCTGTCTGGATTAGGAGTTTCTGCAACACCATTAGTGTTTATCGAGGTTTTTTTTTGATAACTGAAATTGCTTGCTCACCAAGGTTTCAGTAGGGCTGTTTGTGTGTGTATATATCCATGTCTTTGTCTCCTAATTCTGTCCTGTCTGCCTTGTCAATGTGCCCTGATTGCAACCGATAAGGCAGTGACATCAACGTTTGCACAAAACGCAACATTCGCTTATTTGGTTTCATGGTTCGTCAAGTCCAAAATGCAATCCAAGAAATTACATCACATAGCTACGAACTGTTTTTTTTTTGTCTGCTCTTATGTTTCCATGTTGCAAATCTTAGCACTCCGCATAATGACAATTGGTCGGTGGGCCTAGGCTTCAAACAGTATGCAGTGATTCATATCGCAATGATACCAAAACTTCCTCGACAATCCTCCTGAGCTCTCGATTCCCCCCACTTGCAGGGATGAGGACCTGTCTGCCCAGTCCTGGTGAGCTGTTATTCCTTCCATTTCTTCCTCTCATGCATGTGCTCCTTTGTGTTGCCTGGTTTTTTCTTTCTCTCCAAAGCTCAGCCTTGTATGTTCATGCTTTAGAATGTGTGTACAGTTGATGTGGTGTTGCAATTTTTTTTAATCCAGCACAACCAGACCAAGCCAGTTTATGCTGGTGAGTTGTATGAAAGGGCACATTGGTCTGTTTACTGTATTCTTAGGCCGTGTTTTATTGACCCAAGGAGATATTTCATGCTATGTTAAATATTTTTTTAAACCAATTATTTGACAGTTTTAATACATTTGTATGTTTTAATGTAGTTGTGTTTGTATTGTCTACTCAATATTTGTTTTATTTTAAAGCACCTATACATCCATCGAAGTAGTGTAATTACAAATGTATTTCGGTAAGCCAGTGTGTGCATGAGCTTCAGCATATATTGAAAACAAAAAAGGGACAAGGTTCATGTTTCATTATTTGCAATTGATTATTTTTTTAAGAAGGGCAAAATCTGCCTCTCTCTCGCACCATTTTTGGTTCAAGCTGGATCAAAATTCACAAAGCCGGTAAATGTTTTTTTGGCAGCCTTAAATTGTGAATGAAAATATGTTGGTGTATTTAATCCTCGACTCATTTCCCCAAATATGTTTCTATATTTTTTTTTGGTTTGCTACATGTCTAGGAGCTGTGGTAAGGTCTTTTGTGCGAGCTGTTGCGACGGTCGGATGTCCCCGCCGAGCAAGAAGCCCCTGGACGTGTGCGGGACGTGCCGTGATGGCGTGCGGAAAGACGGAGCTCGCGTCAGCGAGTTTGAGACGCCTCAGACCGCCGCCTCCTCCAGCTGAACGCGTGTGGAACTCTTTCGAGTGCACACCTTGCACATTTTAATATTGCCAATAAAGTAATTGCATTTAAACTTGTAATATCTGTAGGACTAATGATAAACGTTGTTTATAATAAATGCATATTTGCTCCAGCTAAACACGTTTGCTGTTCTGCTTATTTAACTTTAAAACGGCGCCTAATGGCACTTGCAAAGAAATAGCCGACTGTGCTTTTTTTGTAACAGAAGCAGGGTGTTATTCCTCAGGCTCTGGTGAGCTTAGCAGTTTTGGAAAGAACTATCTCTATTATGATTGTCCTAATAAGTGTCCACATTGCAGCTGCCTTGCGAATGCGCACATAAAACTTTACACGTAAACTTAGAGTTTGGCCTCTCCAGAGCGATAACAATTCCCATATTCTATCTAAAAATAAATGTAACTTTTAGGGATGACGAAATTGGTGGGGTTAACAAGCTACTGTAACAAGGGTACGTCTATTGTCATGGGGATATATTTTAAAATGCCATAGGTAAATGATGGGAGAATGGCAAGAGTGTCCTGAGCAAGTGGTCCGTGAACCTGAAAAGAGCAAGGTGTTTTGTTTGTGCAGAGTATGTGAAATTTGTTTCTGGCCTGAGGATTAGGAATAAGAGTTTGCTCACTCTTGCTTCGTACCTCCAGCACTCACGCTGAGAGAGAAGGCCTCTGTACAGCCTCACACTCTCTGTTTGTAAGGTGTCATTAAAACAAAACAAAAACTTGTGCATCCAGCCTTAGAAACACAAGCGCAGAATGTTTTTTTGTAAATGGTGAAAATGTTTGAGTAAACGCTAAAAACCTCAGTTGTACAGTGTGGATATGATGGCAGCATATTTTGTCACATTTGCTTATTCCTAGTCCTGGGTAATACTGTGCACCAAATAGACTTTGACTTGAAGTAAAGAAATGTAAATGCTGTATATGTGGCACCTGTGAGGAGGAAGAAGGGGTGGGCGGGGGGGGGGTGGTCAGTGCCGATTGTGATAAATTGTACAGAACTGCATGTTGTGGAATTGGCAAGCGCACCAAGAATTGGAACAAATTCAAATTTGTAGTTGACAATGCATTGAGCATAGTAGTTTGCACATACGTAAGGCCTAATTTTCATTGGCTTAAAATGCTTATAATTTATTTGACCTTTTGTTTACAATTTAGTGATATTGCAATGCTTCATTATAAAAACTGTAGTGAAATTAATAGTTGTATGTGGTTTCTGAACAATGCAAACATTTGCTGTAATCATTTTTATTGACTGTTTATTATTGCTGCACGTTAGAACAATCCTAAAACCACCCAATAGGCTATCCAGCGGATCTAATTAGAGTTAACCTAAAAATACATCATTTCGTAAGAAACTTTTTTTCCATTACATATAAGTTATGTATTTGCATTCTGCAATTGAGGTACATTGTGCGTTAATGGAATTTATTATAAACAATTGGTTAAAGGATTCTACTCGAAAATATATTTAATGTTACAATTCATGTTGGCCTATGTTGGGTATAAAGTTAATAAATATATTTGGCTTTACAATTTTTTGTAAATGCTTGCTTTAAGCTTTTTATCTTTTACAATAAAAGCGTACCTATGGTTGCATTTGTTAAGGTGTACTATTTAGTCTCATATTTCATCGTTTTTATTGACAGTCTTCCCATTTGTGGCAGAATGCAGTGTTGCTGCACCAAAATATATTTACCCAGGCAACATTCCAGTTTAAAATTGGGTTCTGTATCAAATGAAACACTCCCAAAGGTTGGCCCAACCTGAAGTGAGCACCTGTGTTGATGAATTTTAAGCAATGTGGTGTGAACGACCCTTGCTGACCACTGGAATAAGTGCAAGCTACTGCACATGTTCCGTTTCTTTATCAGTAATTCAGATTATGGTAATAGCATTATTATTAACTAACGTACATTGATTTGCTCTTTGTTTTCTCTCCTTTAATCTGAACCAATTTCTGTGCCACTAATGGCAGTATTCAACCCATTTTAATAAAACGGTATCTTTGGTTGTAATATGCAACTTATTGCCAGTCTGGTTGAATGAAGTATGTGCACCTGTTTAAGTTCTATGTAAATTACTATCCTCGTATTACTCCGAGCGCTCTTAGATTCCAGTCGAGTCCAATTTCAGTTATGATTTGTGTAGCAAATTCCTATTTATTCATTTTTAATATTCGCTTAACCAGTAAATGTTATTCAATAACAAAAAAATTTGCTCTACTCTATTACTTGGTTATAACCTAGTATAGCTAGTATAACATACCCCTGTATTGCATTTACAGTGCATGCAATGTCAAGACTACAAGGCTGGCTTTGCACCCACATTCTATTATTTTAAATTCAATTTACTGTCGCTCACAATTGAAAAAAGTTTATTCCTTGCTAAATTAAAATAAGTAACTGAATGATGAAAGTCAATATTTACACTGGAAATTCTAGAACTTTAGTATTAAAATCATGTTAAGGATTACTTTTGCAATTGAATGTGCTGTACAAGTTTAAATACTTTAACTCTAGCTAATGGTAAATTAGGTCTGCTGACAAACAACAATTTATTTTGTCCTATTTGCATTTTCGTTTGTAATCAGTTGGATTCGGCTGTATACAACATTTCTCCACAATTCATAAAGTACACGGGTTGATTTGCTGCCGGAAATGTAGGTACATGATACATTCTGTATCCATAAACATTAAAAAAAACAAATGTAAGCATACAAATAAGTAATAAAATGCAGCAGCGAATCTTAAATGCCTTGGTAAAATATACTTTACATGCATTTACACTTTCTGAATGTTCTATTGTGTTTTTTTTTGTCCCAGTGCTTTGGACACCATACTCTGTTAATGGTAAATTGTTTCCTGTCTTCAGTATGGAGAAATGTGTCTTCTTTGTTTAAAAAGACGAAAAAAATTACACGATATGAAATAAAGCCTGTATATTTTGATCCTTAGCCATGCCCCAGGCTGGTGTGTAAGAGAATGTGAAATATGAATTTTGTTTTGTAATTTGTGATTTCAGTTTGAAACAGAGTTGGTGCTCTTGTTTTGATGCTTTGGAAGTGGCTGCTATGTAAGAATAAACACAAACAGGAAAAAAGGCTAACAATTGGAATTGAAGGTTTTGTACTACTAAATAAAAAAGGAATAAAACATCACTTTGCATATGGGTTGTGCTGTAGTGTAGTTTTTACTATTTACATGTGCTGATGAAAAACTATTAAACTCTATACCAATTTTAGAAAGGTATACTGTAATTACAATTGTGCATTCTCTCATTTCAGTGTCATGGTTAGTCGTGGTTTGAAGAAATGGCTCTTCACACCCCTTTGTTACAACTGCCACACCACACTTTTATTTTACTGGACATGCTTTAATCGTTTTGTGAACTGGCAAAAAGACATCGTTAACTAACAGAGACAATGTTCAGCCCGCAATGTCCCAAACAAATATTTTTTGAACATCCAAGGAAGGAATTACCTGGCTTATCAAACATTGAACGATACGTAACCCTGTTCGAGCAGGGAGGGGCTGCCACCACCGGAATCGAGGTACAGTATTTAAGAGTTGCCTCGTAACTGGTGAAATGCAATCCAGCACTCATAACAGACCCCGTCAATATGCTATTTGAAACTCGACACAAACTCATCCGTTGCATTTCACATGGCATCCAAAAGAAAGTGAAGACTGCACTATCAATCCCCTCCTGAATCAAAGCCTCTCCATGCGGTGTCAGTTTTGAGTGATGTTTGGTCAGTGCTGATTGAAGTGGTGGCCCAAGATCACAAGGTGTTTGGTACTAAAATTAATTAGTGTAGGCTGACACAGCACCCACAGCACCAACTATTGTTAGGTATCAGATAACTCCAGGTCATGCAGAAACTATTTACTGGACCACTCTGCCCCCTAATAGTGCGGGGCTCGATTATACACCACTTGGATCAGATAAACCATTCGACTCATTCCAGGGAGACCTCTGCCTGTACGCCAAAACTTTTCATGCCAATCGAGTTAAAGGGTCCTTTCCCTACCGAATGCCCCTTACTACCGCTGTGCAGATATTCCCCGCGCTGTCATGAAAGGGAGGGTGGAATCTCTTGGTGCTACCTAGGTAGAAAAATAATTTTAAAAAATCTGAATCTATAATTTGTATAAGGTCCGGCAGCACAGAAATAACTCGGTCAATACCCTGACGCCTGAAAATTTGAATTTGCTTGTTCTTCCCGTGGTCGCGTGGATTTTTCTCCCGGTCCTCCGGTTTATCCCCTCCGCATTTAGAATCAACATGCGTTTAAAGTATTTGGTTGTTTTACATGTCCATATGATGAGCCACTTCGTTGCGCTATTATTGGTGACCATAGCTGCATCAATCAGGTGGGGGTAGGGGGAGCTGATAGGGCTTCCTTGGCTGACCTGCGTATAATCGTTTCGACGCATATAACCCAACCCGCTTTCATACGATTCTCCCACACTCTGCAACTGTGGCCTGGTTTAGTATCATGTATCGGGGAGCTAAAATTAGAGTGATGGAGTGGCGTGTCATGTCACTGCTATTCACTTGCAGAAGCAGAGGAGGGGGCTGTTGTGCAGGTTCGCAACATTAAAGGTCAAATTCCTTCAATGAGCTCATTTCTGAGTAAAGTTGCAACCTTTTCCACAGACCAAATGCGGACATTTTTTTAGCCGAGGTTTTCCAAGACTTTGCAGAAAACTGATAAAAGTTCAACATATGGTAGTACATAATTTCCTGTCACCTGAGCTGATTCCATTTCCAGATTTGGGTCAAACTTGGAACAGGTGGCAACTCCATTGAGGAGAGGGAAAGTGCAAAGCTGCGTTACAATCAGGTTTTCATCAACATTCATTATTCTATAATTGGATTAACTTATGAATGCCTCTTCACTTCCACATTTGAGAAGATTCAATTATTTCTAAACTCTAACACTTTAGTGGTGATAGACCCAAGCTTGAGGAGCCAACATTTTCCAAAGTGGGAGAAATTCCTTTGCACTGGTCGGTCATGCTGCCTTCCTCAGTGATGATTTTCTTTCAGACTGGTTTATATGCAGTCCCGTGCTATGAATTTACCCCCCCCCCCCCACACAATTTGACCTTACAAGGCCGTTTTCCTGGCATTGATCCGTGACTGGTTACATAATTTCACAATGCCGTGGTGTTGGCATTATGCTGTTTGCGAGGAGCGTGCAACTAATGATGATCTGCTGTCATTTCAAAAACACGCGGCGTGCTTCGAATGCAATTGCATTGGGTGGCTTTTATCTTATGCTCGGACCTGCCAAAGCCAGGCGACAACGCCGTTTCATCGGTCGTTTGGAGGTGGCGCTCCGAGTACGCCGTTATTTACGCGAAATTCATGAGAATAGGTTTTCCCATTTTTTTTCTGACCAGAGGATGCCAAAAGGTACCCCTATTTGGCGTCCTCTGGTCGAACACCGTTTTGAGACGAGGCTCAAGAGAAAGCTGTCTCTGGTGTGGACCAATCAGTTTCAAAGACAATGCATATATTATCAGAGTATGTTTTTTAATGACGTGATTCCTTGTAAAAGGTTTCAGTTTGGTGTTTTAACATCTTAACACCTGTTTTATTGCCAGGAAAAGGGGGAAACCCATTCTCATATTACACTTATTTATTCCTCAACAGGTATAAATAAATATTCTGATTCTCGTTGAGTCGGGTCAGGTGGGTGGGTCGGGGGGGGGGGGGTTAAACCCGTCGATATCGTGCGACGGACGTTCACTGGTCACTCGCTGACCACAACCACTGAGTTGAGTGACCTTCACGGTGACCCCGGCTGCGGTGGGAGGTTGGGCTACACGTGGATGGATCCTGGCTCAGGACGTTAACCCGTTGAGCCAGTGGCTCATGGTTGCCAGGAAGACCCCACAATCGGTGGGAGTCACAACCGCCCCATTAGTGCCACCGAGGTGTCCCCAATGTGACGTTGTCGGTCCAGTTCAAGCGATCGCGAAATGAGCGCCCCACATGAGGCCACGGTTTGGAAAGCCCCCCCCCCCTGTCTATTGAGTTCACATTTCCTGCACTGTTAATGTGGTTAAAATATTCATAATAACGGTTTTTGGGTTAGATCGCGTTTATTTATAAATGTGTCGTAACCCTCCACCACCCGACACGGCCAATCAGCAAAAAAAAGTGTCACGTTGACAAAAGACAAATAATTCACTACTTTAGCCCACCGGTGTGTTGAAGAGTGAATCCACATTTACAGTGAATTGCCCGATGATGCTGGATGTATTTACCAGCGAAACGTCGTACTCAAACTGTAAATGTGGATTCACTCTTCAACACACCGGTGGGCTAAAGTAGTGAATTATTTGTCTTTTGTCAACGTGACACTTTTTTTGCTGATTGGCCGTGTCGGGTGGTGGAGGGTTACGACACATTTATAAATAAACGCGATCTAACCCAAAAACCGTTATTATGAATAATATTGGTCGCGAAAGCCTACGTGTTAAAGTGGTTAAAATAATTACTGTATACTGCATGGATTAATGTATTTGTCATACATACAGTTCTGTGTCGAACTATGACCCATATCAGAGTGTCCTTGCCTACAAACATCTGGCAGTTCACCACCAGCAACTGGGCCAAGCGAGCCTCGACTACTGATGATGAGATACTGAATATCGAAAACGATCTATTTTTGTTATTTTCGCTTGTGTTGAACAAATGCTGCTGAAATAATGCACTCCCAGAAGTGTGTGGCGGCTGATGATCTGATGTGTAAACAACACTTCTTTAAAAAAATAGACATATGTGACAAGACAGATATGTGGAGGAGGAGGAGGCGTAGATATAGCCTGCTCATTTCGTGAAGCTTGAAATGCTGTACATTAGTAGCCACGGCCATTCCACTGCTGGATCAACGACCTCCGGCAAGCCGCTGCGTCTCACGATCCCGCGACCGAAACATTCATCGCAAGCCGCCTCGCACAACAGCTGATTTCACCGCTCCGTCTCCGCGATGGGCGTCCTCTCGGGAGCGGTATCGTTCCTAACAAAAAAAAAATCGGTTTGCCATTCTCTCATTAGGGTCGACTGCCGGCCACAGTAAATCCGTGTTCCGAGTACAGTACCGTTTCAAAATTAAATAAAAGGTTTCTAAAACGACACGATGGGTTTTCCTGCACTGCCATCTGCTGCTCACGGTCATCTTTTAACATCATCTCCACCCTCATCGTGGTCATCATTCGAGGCACTAACCCACAAGGGCTCAAGAAGAAAAAAAAAACACGCCGCCTTCGTTTGCGGGTGATTTGGTCACAAATGTCTCATGCCGGAGTCTAAGACACTCCGGTGTGAATAAGGTTATACGAATTTAATCGAAACTATATATATTTTTTACATTTGACCAGTTAATGCCCCACTGAGCTATAAATAGCTCTTTTTTTCACCAGCGACCTGGCTATCACAAATTATAGCTCAACGAATTTGAGCTTCTCGTGACCTGGAAAATTTATAGCAGCCGAAAAAAGCACTCTAAAACGCGTGATGTTGATTCGAAATGTGGAGGACCCCGAGAAAAATCCACGCCACCACGTGGAGAGACACCACAAACTCCAAATATACTGGCAGGTGGCAGGGTCACGATCGAACCCACGACCTCCTGTATACCAAGCGAGGTAGTTAACATCTCCTAGCCACCGTGATGATGATGAGAGAGAGACAAGGCCCAAATATACAGCAGGCGTCAGGATCGGGATTGAATCCGCGACCTCCTGTATACCTAGCGAGGTAGTTAACATCTCCTAGCCACCGTGATGATGATGAGAGAGAGAGACACGCAAACTCCAAATATACAGCAGGCGTCAGGATCGGGATTTAACCCGCGACCTCCTGTATACCAGGCGAGGTAGTTAACATCTCCTAGCCACCGTGATGATGATGATAATGAGACACACAAACTCCAAATATACAGCAGCAGGCGTCAGGATTGGGATTGAACCCACGACCTCCTGTACACCAGGCGAAGTAGTTAACATCTCCTAGCCACCCCTTATCTGATCACAACACACACACACAACCAAATGTACCGGATTTTAAGACGCACCGACAACGCCGCAACGGAAACGCACGTGGCCGGGAGGGGTGGCGGGCGAGGGTGGAGACGAGTCACGGAGGGGCGGCCACAAGGCACGGTGCATGGAGCTCCTGTCGAGAGGGCGTCGTTCTCCCTCTCTCCTCTCTCTCTCTTGAGTCCAACACCGGCGGTGAGACGATTCAGGCGAGGGCCGTCGAGAAGGCTGCCCGACCGGTGTGGGGCCAATCCGTTTCAAAAGGCAATGCGTATCTCATTATTATTGTTACTACATATCGTCAGATAGATGTTTTGGCAAGAAGGGATATGTTTAACGCCCAGTAGACTTTCGAGACCAAATGTCATCTATAACATAGAGGGGTTTTTTTTGTGGTTAGGTGGAGTAAATATAAATGTGTGAATTTAACACGTAGGCTTTCGCGACCAATATCATCCGTAATATTTTTTTGTGTTAGATCGCATAAAAAATATAAATGTGTCGTTAAAACCAGCCACCACCCGACACAGCCAATTAGTAAGGGTTGTCACGTAAACAGAACGTGGCCAATTCGTCACTAGTACAGCACACCGGTGTGTTGGAGAGCCAAGCCACAACATTTACAAGTACGACGTTTCGCCACTAATAATGAACCGCACGCGGGACTTGTGGTGAACATGCAAACAAAACGCGCTCTGACAATAATAGATGCATGTTTTGTTTGCATGTTCACCTACAAGTACGTGTGGTTAATGCAGTACTTAACTCCTTGCAAAATGTTTCTATTTGGTGTGTGACCATCTTAACACCTGTTTTATTTTCTTTGGTTCTTTCGGTAAAGTCACGTAGAATGAGAATAAAATAATAAATTGATAAAATAAAATAACACAATAATATTCTCACGACGTTTCGGCCACAACACAAGCGGCCTTCATCAGGTGAAGGGACGAGACTGTCTGGAGGACAGCGCTGGAGTGAGAAAGCCACGCTGAGATCACGACCTTTAAGCTGTGTGAGAAGAAACAAAGCGCCTTGACAAAGGAATTAGCATAGAATTTAGCATTGAAATAGCTGAGTGATTAGCTTGTGACTGGTCACAGAAAAGGCTATGTTAAAGTTAAATCATACACATCCGCAGAGGCACCCCTTGACAAAGGAATTATCATAGAATTTAGCATTGAAATAGCTGAGTGATTAGCTTGTAACTCGTCACAGAAATAGTTATGTTAAACAAATCAAACAGGAGAATTTAGCATTGAAATAACTAGGCGAATTTAGCATAGAAATAGCTGAGTGATTAGCTTGTGACTGGTCACAGAAATGGCTATGTTGAAGTCAAGGCCTACACATCTGAGCTATTCACAGTAACTGGGTATACACTACAATATATAATGAATACTATATAGTGAACTTTACCGAAAGAACCAAAGAAGATGAATCCTTGCAGTCACGAAAGCTTTAAATCGAAACCTGTGTTATTGCCAGAAAGGTTAAAACCTCATCTTATTTTTGCATAGTTTAGTTGTATTTGCATATATTTTTTTAAGCGAGTTGTTTGCCTTTCATATACTTTGCACTCTTAAAGTGTTTTTGTAACGTTTATTGTTGTTGTAACGTTACGACCCAGCTCCTACTGCACGTCTGTGACAGAGAGCTTTGCAGCTCATCGGATTCTTCCTGGTTGTCAACGTGTATGGAAATCGCACAGCGCATAGGCGTATGCGCGCTGCCATTGGCCGTCGCTCCCACGCGCGGGCCTCGGCGCGCTCGTGCGATTGGCTCCCTCGGTCGCGCGCTCGACCAATCGGAGACGGGCGCGTCGATGCGCAGTGGGGAATTTGAAACACGAGGGTTCGGGGGTGGGGGCTGGCGGGAGGGGTGGGCGGGGGTTGGCGGAGGGGCGGGGCTGGCGGAGGGGCGGGGGCTAGCGAAGGGGCGGGGCTGACGGGGGAAGGGGCGGGGCTGGCGGAGGGGCGGGGCTAGCGGAGAAGCGGGGCTGACGGGGGGAGGCGCGGGGCTGGCGGGGGGAGGGGCGGGGCTGGCGGGGGGAGGGGCGGGGCTGGCGGGGGGAGGGGCGGGGCTGATACTAAACCAGGGACGATGGCGACCGCGTCCGAGGCGGAGCGAGCAGTGCTGGTAACGACAGCGACGATGACGATCATGACGATCATGATCATGACGACGATGATGATCATGACGATGATGATTGGTGGTGGTGATGGTGGTGATGGCGATTATTATTAACGATGACGACGACGATGTTCTTGACTGGATGATGATGCCGGATTGTATTACGTCCGAAGAGCGTCCAATGCGGCGTCGTGCGTGAAGGCCGGACAAGTCGTCTCGTACAGGGCTGGTCCAGATGTCTCGTGACCCCCCTTCCACACCACCATTTAATTCTCTAAACCTTTGCATGTTTTTTTTGTTGTTGTATTACCAGTGGGTGCGAAAACAGAAATTAATAAGCATAAAGGAACGTAAGAGTTAGCGGTGGGTGGGTCACAAGACATCTGGACCAGGGAGTAAGCGGCGTTGTATCTCGATGATGGCAGGCACTGGTGGTGGTGTTGGTGGGAGTCGAGTCCCATGTTCCGTGGTTCTGCTCGGAGTGGCCTGTGGTTCTCGGCACACCGCAGCAGAGTCTTTACATTCCCGCTCGCGCTGCGACCATGTGTCCGCGGGGGTTTTTTTTTTGCCGGCGTGTTTGCGAGTTGCAAACGTTGGGCGACTGCAGGACACGCGTTGATTCGATCCGTGAAACGTTCCCCGATTGGTCGTGAATGAACGCGAAAGCGTGAACGTCGATTATGCACGTTGCGTGTCGAACTTCTTTCGCGCCCTACATTGGCCAACGGTGCTCATCGGAGGCGCGGGAGGAGAGAAGGACGCGCTTTGATTGCGTTGATGATCACTTGTTACATTGCATTTTTTGGCTTTTATTTTGGTGATTTCGAAAACGGTTTTGCTTTGGTTTTGGCCATGTTTTTGTTTATTGTAGTACGGAGTTTGACTGATGGTCTTAATCTTAGTTATCTTGTGGTTGTTGTTGTTGTTATTTGACTTGCATCCCACTGGGATTTTTCGCACACAGCGTTGTTGGTGTACGGTGCTATTTCAGAAATATTTTGATTGTTTTTTTTCCCCGTGGATTTTCTGTTTGCACAGTCACACATAATCACTTTAAGATGTTTTTTTCTTGTTCGTGTTTTTTTGTTTGTTGAGGTTGCACCCGATTCAAGAGCCGAATGGCTCACAGGGCTATACCAAAATAAATAAACTATGCAACTATGAAACTATTGACCACAGTTGCACAGTTGTTGTGGGTGCCTTGTGATGGCTATCACGCTGGACTTGTCTTCAGAGGTCGCCGGGGTCGATTCTATCTCCCGGCCTGGCAGTTGAAACAATGGGAAAGTTTATATTCTTAGTTCTTTCGGTAAAGTCACGTTGAAGGGAAACAATAAAATAATAATATATATATAAAACAATAAAAATTCTCACGACGTTTCGACCATAACACAAACGGTCGTGAGAATTTTTATTGTTTTACATATATTTTATTATTTTATTGTTTCCCTTCAACGTGACTTTACCGAAAGAACTAAGATTATGAATTACTGCAGTCACGAAAGCTTTAAATCAAAATTTAATGGGAAAGTTTGTTTCAATTGTCCCACCGTCCATAAATGACGTCACTCGATTTTGGACGATTTTTGACCCCCCCCCCTTCAAATATGACGTCACAAAGCTCTGTCCCCCCCTCCCCCTCGTATTTAATGTGGCGCTGCACTCTGATGTAGGAGTGTTATGACAATTCTATATTTATTTAAAGTTGCGCATTTTTATGTGACGTCACATTTCTCACCACCCCCCCTCCTCGTCACACATCGTCACAAATATCTGACCCCCCCACCCCTTTAGGTGCGTGACGTCATTTATGGACGGCCCCTAAACCCCTCTGCCCACCCAGCAGTAGACATGAGTACAGCACAGCTGATAGGTAGGTGGTGCATGTGGTGAGGTAAAGTGTGAGGTCTCCCACCTCATTCAAGACGTCTGGCCAATGTGGAAGAGTAGGCCAAATACCCTCATTAGAGTCTAGAGGGTCCGTTAGTTACTCGTTCGTGTGACTTGCTGGCGGACGGGTCTCCACTACGGAGTACCTGTAGAGGGAATTTGGCCTACTCTTTCATGCTGGCCAGATGTGTTGACCGTGCGAGTACCCACATTTTACCTTGCCACAAGTTAACTGCCGATTGCCTAGCTGTGGTATACCCATATTCATACTGTCGTGTGGACAAAGGCAGATGGATTTCAACAACTCGACCAGTGTTTCAGCTGGCATTCCAAGAGATTTAATTGAATTGACAACCCCAGTTACTGCAAGTCCAGTTTCAAAAATATATGAAGCAAGCATTCTCTTAATTTCGTAACATTTTAAAACAACGGCAACTTTTTTGGTGGGCACAAAGCTCGCAACCAACTGAGGATTGAATCGTTAATTTAAAACGAAAAACAACGTTACATTTACAGTGCTATACCGTAAGACATTCACGGACACAACACCCACTGCAAAGCTGTAAGTGGAAATGATTGTGTTGGTGTTTTGTTGTTGTTGTTGTTACAGCACGAAGAGTTCCAGTGGTTGTTGAGAGAGGAGGTTCATTCCGTGCTCAGTCACCTGCAGGACATTTTGAAGGTGATCACACTGTGTTGATGAAATCAAGCCTGTTTGCCGGTAAAGCGCTTTTTGTCATGTCAAACAGGACACAAGTTGTTGAGTGTTGCCCGCTTTGTTGTTTATACAACACTGGCGGTGTAACTGCAGCGTATACCAGAGGTCTGTCAGTGGACACAAATTAACTGAAGTAAAATATTAAGTATTTCGTCACCTATGACCAAATCACCCACAATGCACCCCCAATCCTGTTCGATGTCAAGCGAAGCAGAGGTTGAGCCTGGACAGTGCTTGGATTGGTGGCCAGCATGCAAAACAGTTTGTTATAGCCTGCCGCAATACTACATTGTGTGCAGCAGAGGACATCGCAGCAAAAATCTAACGTACTCTACATATATGTTCTCATATCCACTTTCACCGGCCTGCGCTGACCAGCATGGTGAAGTATGGTGAAATAACCTCCACAACCTGCATGGCGATAAGAGGTCCTCATCCAGTGGATTGACAAAGGGCTATACGTGCACAATATCGTTAGGTAAAATAAGTCTTTATTTAAAAATGTGTCAATGAGAATCAAGGTCACTGACATGTGGTTATGTAACATGGGAAGTTGGCATTTGCAATATAGAATCCCACATTGATGTAGTATTCTGAAGCTATGAGCACTTTCCCACAGTAGTCTGGGCTACTGTTTTTACTTTCCAACTGCCGTGAGGACAGCATTGATGCATGAATTAAAAAAAGTTTTCACCGTGGAATGTCCCATGTGTTTTTGTGTGTATTGCAGGAGGGATGTAAGCGGTTTGTGTTGCCAGGTAGGGAGGAAGACTGCCAGGTGAAACAAGAAAACTTTATCCTCGGCAGCTCAACGTAAATATACTTGTTTATACGTTAATCACTACATTTCTATTGCAATAGCAAGAACGAAAATCAAACGGCAAGTGATATTCAATCTAGATTTGAAGTTTTCGTGACTGCAGGGATCCATACTCTTTGGTTCTTTCGGTAAAGTCACGTGGGTAGAAAATATTTTAGTATTTTTATTTTATACCTACGTGACTTTACCGTAAAGAACCAAAGAGTATGCAGCAAGTGATGTTGTTTTCATATAGTTTACCTTTTACTTTTTTTCCCACACAGGTCTGATGCAGTAAAGGGTGTGCTAACTCTTAATGGAGATACTCTTTGTCAGGCGGTAAGTCTGTTGATGAACATGGAGGGACTGACACGCAGATGAAGCTTCTATGTACAATAAATACATAAGAATGTTCTTCAACGATATTTACTGGCGGGCCATATAATAAAAGAAGCTTGTGCCGGTGGGCCACATGATGTTATCTCCCACGTGCAACGCTGTTACGTCACATGGTGTCCTGACGTCACGTTTGTACATGTGACCACTAATATGTACCCTTTGTTTACAAGTCTCTTATTGGTTGTTTATCTCCCTCAACTACAGCTGCTGTTATAACCATTATTTTTACTGACACATGACATTTCCTGACCTCTGTGTTATACCCCTTCTGTGCCACCAGAATAATTTATTTGTGGTGATTGCTGCTGCTTTTCCTGTCGTCCATACCCGCTCTGTCCTTGGCATTGTCTGCTTGTCTCCATCACTGTACTCCCTTGTTCCTGTTGTTCACCTCTACCTCCTTCACTTTGTCCACCTTCCCCACGCTTTCTGAGCTCATCAGCCTACTCTCTGGGCCCCATCAGCACACCCTGTGCAGTGTAGGAGGGAGGGGAAGGCAAGGATGAATGGCTGTGTTGTGTTTTATGCTTACTGTACACGTCAGAGAAATTCATGTCGATTGATAAAACTACCGAGGGTGTGAATCCCTCGCCAAATGTTGAGATTTAGGAGAGGTCTGTCAGTAATGCATGGCAAATCTCCCTATGAACATACACCTCAAAGTACACGTAGCTCCTTTAAACAGTGTTTACGGAAGCGTCTAGCAGGTGACGTCATGCCTCTTGACCAATAGGATTTTGCGTTTCTTATCGCCAATCCCATGTCTGATCAGCCCACCATCTCTCCAATGTACTATAGTTAGAAGCAAAATATTGACAGGTTTGTCTTATTCACTGAGGGACCCCCAGCAGTAATCTGAATAGTTAATGTTTGCTGGTAAAATTGATTAAATGAGCAAGCCAATCATGAGGGAATGTAGTCAGCATGCACTTGTTTAATGAGTGTTTGGTTTACACTGCTGACGGTATCCCTTGGATTGCTGGCAGATATTTGATATATACTTGGTGATACATTTCTAGATGCCCCACTCATTTCTAATTACTCTCTTCATAGGTGCTTGAATAATTGTGATAACAAGAGTGTTACTATATTTTAATAATACACGTTTTGGGATTGGTGAGAGACATGCAGAGACTTTGAAATTAAATGGTATTTTATCTCTAGTTTCTCCCTATTAGTGGGGTGCGTCTGTGTAAATGGATCACCGTGTACACAAAGAGAATGTCAAGCCAGAATTAATGGAAAATTAATGTTTGCACTTCCCTGTGAATGGTGGTGCAGGATCTACATATAAAGCTTTTGAAGGCAAACCAGATGCTACACACAGTATTCAGAGAAGATAAGCAGTGGAAAATGCAACAGGTTTGTGAGACATTTGCTTTTTCAACAGTTTACATGCGTAGTGACCGACTTGGAGACGTAACTTCTTGGAGGCATACTCTTTGGTTCTTTCGGTAAAGTCACGTAGTTACAAATAAAATAAAGTAAAACAAATCACGACATTTCGATGGCAACACAAGCGGTCGTCATGACGACCGAAAGAACCAGAGAGTATGGATTCCTGCAGGAACGAAAGCTTCAAATCATTATTGGAGGCAATTCTTTCATTAAACACCGAGCACACTTTTGTACACTTTATACAATACACACCCTACACTGTTACACACACTCTCCGTCCCTCGCTTATACGCAACTCTACGCTGGTTGCTCGCCTACACACAACGCTAGCCGTCTGACACTGACGGCGCTGAACCGAGACAGCTAACTACCGTCTAGCAGCGCAGTTATCAAGTGGAGAGGACAGCGACGAATGCAACGATCTTCAACAGCAACGACGACAACAGGGATCCCACACCAAACAACAGCGCCGAGCTCCTGCTCGGGGTGTCCCCTTTTAGCCTGTTAGCGTGGCCTCGCTCCGCCCAGGCCAAGCCCCCCTTCTGGAACCTACTAGCGGGCTCTCGACTTCTGCCTGCCGTAACCTTTACCCGAGATCCCTCTCGGGTCTATCACGTGGCCTTGCTGTCAGTCAGGGCTGCTTCAAGCTGCAGATCCCCTTTCCTGCCCGCAGGCAGCGCTATGCTGCTTAGTGACCATTTCTATGTCAAACCACATGGACTTATAAAGCACGAATATTGAAACATGCACATTCATATACACGCACAACACACGCATTTACATGAATGCATATTGTACACAATACGTTTTTTTTCGATATGTATAAAACATTCCTTCCATGCTATCATGTTTTACATATTTCAGTACTTTAAATACAGCACAGCTAAGCTATTTATAACTCAAACTACAATGTTATGCGCATGATTTACATGTATGCCGAGTAAAAAAAAAACACTTGTTTTGCTGAGGACTCTAACATCATCGATGACCAACACCTCTCTAGCCCTTGCGTTCTCTGCTATAAAGTATGAACCATTAATGAGAAGTGCTAGGAGATGATTCTCCTTTTTTACACAGGTGCAGGATGCTGGAAATCACCTTCATCAGGCATACCGGCTCGTCAACAGCAAGGACCAAAGCTACCAGTTCAAGACGGGCACGGAAGTGAACAAGGTAAAATAACCGCATTGACGTAGCTAACACTGCGGACTGCATCGATATGCTTGCTTGATTTACGTATTGTGTAACGTTTCATGTCACCTTATGCAACGACTACAGCTGATGGATGCGGTGATGCTGCAGCTGAACCGTGCCCGCAACCGCCTCGCAACACCCGCCGCTATGACCCTGCCAGACCTTGCAAATGGCAGTGCTGCCGTAAGTCCTCACGTCAACTTGTTCTATATAAGATGAGCAGTAGTGCAGAGGTCAGTGCTAATTATTCACAATCCATGCCGAGCATGATTTTGTTGACACTAGTGTTATATGTTTGTATATGATACGTAATTTCAACATGTAACCGTGCACAGTATTCGCTCACTTGAATATAGAGAATGACTCATAGGAGCGGGGGACCGCAGGTAAATGGGAAAGGCAGCGAGGCAGTGAGCTTGGCACCAAATTGTCCTATTAAGGTAATATTGGCCATTGAGGAAAGTGTTCACATGTGTGTGGGAGCAACTCTAACCCATACAGATGGAACAGATGGCCACATTTTAGCTGTACTGCCTTCTAGCAAGCCAGGGTATGGCACCTCGACGCCCACGGGAAAGGAGTTTCACAACATTTGTGTGATCCACCAACCTTCGTCTCGACAGTGCTGGATTATAGGTTACGTGCAAAGCCACCAAGTGCCCGGCATGTGTGTTGCGTGTTTGCGTTTGTTACTTTTCTAGTGTATGTTCAACCCTGCGCTGCCGCAGGATCTGCTGGTTAATTTCTACATTCATCACAACAAGCTCTGCCTGGTGCTCTACCAAGTGCACTCTCTGCAGCCAAATGCTAACAAGGTTTGGGACACACTCTCCACAAATATTGTACCATTTAATGTTTTGAAAAATGTGAACCTCACAGTTGAATATGTTTTGTTGACATCAGATAAATATAATGCTGCTTTTGGTGAACTACCAACCTGTATGATGTAGCTCTTGAGAATATGTATCTTTTACTCATTACTATTTCCTTAGTAACTAATATTGACTTATATTCTTGGTTCTTTCGGTAAAGTCACGTAGAAGAACCAAGAAGAAGAATCCCTGCAGTCACGAAAGCTTTAACTCTAAATTTAATATTGACTTGTTTTTAGCAGGCAGCTTTTTTATTTAGCGTTGTTAACTGTTCTGTCAAATATAAAAAAAATGTGACAAATATATTTGAAAAACTCGACTGGATAGTTATTACCTTGTGTTGTTTTACAGAATTTCAAGCCATCAGGAGGCTCGGTCTGTCATGCTCCTGGCTCCATGTTGTGAGTGACCTAGATAATATGACAAGTTAATGGTTCATCAGATTTTCACATATGGCGTCTAATCATTTTACATGCTCTTAACTGGAGAGTTAAAAGATAGGTTATATTGAAGCAGACATGTATTTTTGAAAATTCATAACTTGCAAATAATATCTGAAGTTTGTAATCAAAGTTATTTTTCATGACAAAACTTTGATGTCTACTGCTATTTGATTGCACCTTCTGAAACCCCATTGCAATTATTTGCTTGTGTGATGCTCAGCGAATTCATGGGGCAGAAGTATGAGGTCATCCAGACCCACAAGGTAGAGAGTGTTGTGCCATGGCTGGGAGATGGACTCCTGTTTCTCACTCTTGCCCTGCAGCTGTGTCAGCAACTTAAAGATAAGGTAAGGGTGGAAATGTTTTCCTCTGCACTCAAAACTTTGGATTAGGTGTTTTTTTAAAACTAATAATCCTGCAAACATTGTTATTAAAGAACGTTTATTCCTCCAGGTTTCTGTCTTTTCAAACTACTGGACGCAGATGCCACACTGAGCCCTGTCTGCATGCCCTTGTCCATGGAAATAAGTGAAATGAAAGCAATGATTCGTGATTTTTTTGGGCAGAATTGGGTTTGTATTATTGGACCACTATAAAATATTACTTGGACACAATCAAGACAGTTTTATTTATACTACTTAAGATTTTTCCAGTTGTGTTGTATCGGTCTGTGATATGCTTTGCTTTGTATGACGTGTTTTCAGCAACATGTCCAACGTTTCAGTCCACATGCTGGGAGAGAATTAAGTTCAGTGTAGGACCTAACACATGGAACGAAACATATAACTGAAAAAAACACTTGAGCTACACAGCTAATCCTTTAAGTGATGTATATTCTTTGGATAAACCCACTGGTGTGTTGAGTGAATGTTTGTGAGAACATCACATGTTCCAAATAGTGTACATTTTAATTTGGTTAATTCGTGAGAATGTGCTTTAAAATAACTAAATCCTAAAATAATAGTGCTCGACTTGTGTAATTGTTGTAAACATGTATGTCATGTCATTTTGATTTACGGTATTAAAAATAAATTGCACTTTAATGGGTTGTCTTGTGATGTAATTGTATACAAAGTAACAAAAGGTAACACGTCTCATTGTATCCACATTCATATTTCCCAACTCCAAATTTAAACTGGCATTTACTAATTGGCGTAACCGGCATCTTGTATACGTGTATGCAAATATTGACTTAAAGCTTTCGTGACTGCAGGAATTCATATTCTTTGGGTCTTTCGGTAAAGTCACGTAGATAGGTTCAAAGAAAATAACAATAATCACAAAAAACTACGACGTTTTGATCGCAACGCAAGCGGTCGTCATCAGCCTGATGAAATGCACGAATTTGACCAGCGGGTGGCGTGAGATTGCCGAGTGGTGTAGTGAGACCTGGGTAGGAACGTGGCGAAATCGCCGTATTATATTTGTGGATTTTCAGCCCATGGAAATGTTGATTTCGTTGATTTCACTAGGTGTGAAGTGAAAAGAGACTAGGATAGTGTAATTTGTTTAACTAAAATTACAATAATGACCACATCAAGGGAAATAAAAACTAAAACTCAGCAGAAATAACCGCATTACAGGAGAAATGAAGAAAATATACTTCACATCTTGATCTGTACTGCCGCCTATACAACGCGAATATCGACGAATGCGTGAGTTGGAATAAATCTGGCGTTTGAATTATCGGCCATGGTCATGATCACCATGTCGTGTCATCCAATCAATTAGCTATGGTCGCTCCACTGTTGGATGAAGGTCTCCCCCAATCCCCACCCCCACCTCGTACGATCCTGCGATGGGAAAACTCTACCCTGCACATGAAGTGGTTTCATCCCTCAATCTCCGCGGTTTGGGTCCTCTCGTACATGTTCCATTGCTTGGTTAAAATGCAGTCGAAACCAAGGTTAACATACGTTCTAGATTAAAGGTAATCTGATGTTATGCCAGCCCAAGCAATGGATTCAAATTACTTATTCTTAGCTCTTTCGGTAAAGTCACGTTGAAGGGAAACAATAAAATAATAAAATATATACAAAATAAAAATTCTCACGACGTTTCGACCATAACACAAACGGTCGTCATCAGGTGTGTCGTTTGTGTTATGGTCGAAACGTCGTGAGAATTTGTATTGTTTTATATATATTATTATTTTATTGTTTCCCTTCAACGTGACTTTACCGAAAGAGCTAAGAATATTAATTACTGCAGTCACGAAAGCTTTAAATCAAAATTCAAATTACTTGTCCAACTAGAGAGGATATAACTTAACATATTGGGGTTCTCATCCAATATTCTTCATAATAGATTATTTTCGGTTAGGCCACGGAATGAACTGGCCAAATTTTATGTCTTGAAGTTCCCTCCACCAAGCAAGCAAAATAAAATCGTCAATTCATTTAACGCGACAAATAATGATTGTTTCATCTCGCTACGGGTAAGTTTGAAACACAATTCTGAAAACTGTCAGTGAATCAGAATATGTATTTATACTGGAGGAATCCGATGACCTATAAAGCTCTTTTCCACATGTCCAGTCGGGGCGGGTCAAGACGTTACAACGAGAAACAATGTAAAAACACAACAGAAAGGAAAACAAATAAAGATATCTTGATTTGAATCTTGATTTGAAATAAAGATATATATTTTTACAAATAAAACGAAACTATTTTTTATTTATCAGGTATAGCCTACTGAGCTATAAGGGGCCGTCCATAAATGACGTCACACAATTTTTGACCCCCCCCCCCGTCGTCACACGGCGTCACAAAAAGTCAGACCCCCCCCCCTCAAATATGACGTCACAAAGCTCTCCCCCCCCCCCCCCAAAAAATAAAACAAGCTTCAAATCGCTTTAAACTATTGTCATTGTAGTGCGTATTTAATGTGGCGCTGCACTCTGATGTTATAGGAGAAAACATTTATTAAAACGTCTAATTAAGTAGAACGTTTTGATTTAAAGCTTTCGTGACTGCAGGGATTCATATTCTTGGTTCTTTCGGTAAAGTCACCACGTAGAAAGGAAACAATAAAATAAAATATAAAACAATAAAATTCTCACGACGTTTCGACTGCAACACAAGCAGTCATCATCAGGTGTAGTTTTCACACCTGATAATGATTGTTTCCCTTCTACGTGACTTTACCGAAAGAACCAAGAATATAAGTAGAACGTGTTGTCTATATTTATTTAAAGTTGGGCATTTTGATGTGACGTCACATTTCTCAAACCCCCCCCCCACCCTCGTCACGTCACAAATGTCTGACCCTGCCCCACCAGGTGCGTGACGTCATTTATGGACGGCCCCGAAGTTTATTTATCAGAAGCGAAACCTAGCCACAAGTGATAGCTCAACGAAGTGGTTTATCATTTCGCAGCCACATAATGAAAAATAATTATTAGAATTGTGAATTAAACGTGAAGAGATATTGCACGCCAGGTTTCCTTGCAGGGTTATGCACAGCTCCTTCAGGCAATGTTTAAGGAAGTGGCTTGCGCCTGACGTCACCCATAGCAACCAATAGCAACCCTCCCCCTCTTCTATAGCAACCAATAGCAACCCCCTCTATTCCATCGCAACCAATAGCAAATCTCCCCTGCTTCCATCACAACCAATTGCAACCCTCCCCCTCTTCCATAGCAACCAATAGCAATCGTCCCCCTCTTCCATAGGAACCCGCCCTCTCTTCTATAACAACCAATAGCAACCCTGCCCTGCCCCTTCCATAAAAATACATCTCGTCACGTGCCCCGCGTTGCTAGGGAACGGCCTGACGGGGGGAGGGGCGCGCGACGACGTTTTCCCAGCTCGCAACGGGCCAAGGTGACTGGTTTGTTCGGCGGGGATCGATTTTTAGATTTCGCAAACTCTGATCGCAAAATCGATTACATTGCGAGGTGAAACGCGAACCGACAAGGTTGCCGCCTTGGGCGATGCAAAACGAGCTAGTGCAGACGAGAGCGCAAAGGAGACGCGGCGGGGTCGTAGCGCAACCCTAGACAAGCCGTTGACAAACAAACAAATAAAAACGAGGAATCGAATAGCGACGATCACAAGGAATCGGAATAGTTTGGAATCGCTGGACCCACGTGACGCGCTGCGATGCCGCGGGCTCCTCCAATCGGGCGCGGCGACCGCGAGGCCGCGCCCCCCCCCCACGTGCGGCGCGCAGCAGCGGAACCGGCGAACAGACGCGGGGGAGACTCTGAGAGGTGAGGTGAGGGGTAGGGGGGAGGTGAGGGGTAGGTGAGGTGAGTGGTAGGTGGAGGTGGTGAGGGGTAGGGGGGAGGTGAGGGGTAGGTGAGGTGAGTGGTAGGTGGAGGTGGTGAGGGGTAGGGGGGAGGTGAGGGGTAGGTGAGGGGTAGGGGGGAGGTGAGGGGTAGGGGGGAGGTGAGGGGTAGGGGGGAGGTGAGGGGTAGGGGGGAGGTGAGGGGTAGGGGGGAGGTGAGGTGAGGGGTAGGGGGGAGGTGAGGTGAGGGGTAGGGGGGAGGTGAGGGGTAGGTGAGGTGAGGGGTAGGTGAGGTGAGGGGTAGGGGGGAGGTGAGGTGAGGGGGAGGTGAGGTGAGGGGTAGGGGGGAGGTGAGGGGTAGGGGGGAGGTGAGGGGTAGGTGAGGTGAGGGGTAGGGGGGAGGTGAGGGGTAGGGGGGAGGTGAGGTGAGGGGTAGGGGGGAGGTGAGGTGAGGGGTAGGTGAGGTGAGGGGTAGGGGGGAGGTGAGGGGTAGGGGGGAGGTGAGGTGAGGGGTAGGGGGGAGGTGAGGTGAGGGGTAGGTGAGGTGAGGGGTAGGGGGGAGGTGAGGGGTAGGTGAGGTGAGGGGTAGGGGGGAGGTGAGGGGTAGGTGAGGTGAGGGGTAGGGGGGAGGTGAGGGGTAGGGGGGAGGTGAGGGGTAGGGGGGAGGTGAGGGGTAGGGGGGAGGTGAGGGGTAGGGGGGAGGTGAGGGGTAGGGGGGAGGTGAGGGGTAGGGGGGAGGTGAGGGGTAGGGGGGAGGTGAGGGGTAGGTGGAGGTGGTGAGGAGTAGGTGGGAGGGGGGTAGGTGGGGTGTGAGGGGTAGGTGGGGAGTAGGTGGGGTGGGGGGTGGTGAGGGGTAGGTGGGGGGTGAGGGGTCGGTGGGGGGGAGTAGTGAGAGGTGATGAGGGGTAGTTGGGGTGGTGAGGGTAGGTGTGGGGGGTGAGGGCTAGGTGGGGGGGTGAGGGGTAGGTGGGTTGTGAGGGGTAGGTGGGGAGGGTGGTGAGGGGTAGGTGGGGAGGATGGTGAGGGGTAGGTGGTGAGGGGTAGGTGGGGTGGGGGTGGTGAGGGGTAGGTGGGGTGGGGGTGGTGAGGGGTAGGTGGGGGAGGAGAGAGGGGAGATGGGGGGGGAGAATGGAGGGGGGAGATGTGGGGATGAAACGGAGATGGAGAAGGTCGAGGGAGACTGTAGAGAAGGAGGGGAGATGACAGGTGAGGGGAGAGGGATAAGGGAGAGGGGAGAGGGATAAGGGAGATAGGGGCAGGGTAGAGGTTGAATTAGGGGGGTGGAGAGGGAGTAGAGCACAGGCGAGGGAAGATGGGGAGTGTAGAGGGAGTGTAGAGGGAGGGGAGAGGGAGAGATTACAGGTGCCTGGAGTGTGGAGAGGCTGGGAAGGACGGTGAGTAGTGAGTAGGCGAGAGAGGGAGGGGAGAGACGCGGCGATGACAGCTGAGCAGAGGGAGGGGAGAGCGAGGGAAGATACCAGGCAAGATACGAGGGAAGATACGAGGCAATACATAGAGGAGGAGGAGGTGGGTGAGAGGTGAGCTAACAATATTTGAGCTAACAATGAGAGAAGAGGAGAGAGAGAGAGAGGGGGTGGGGGATGCGACAGGAGGGAGGAGAGAAGAGAGGGATAGGTAAGGTGAGATAGCGGAGGACAGGAGAGGGGAGTGACTCGGCGGAGACGAGAGGAAGAGTGAATGGGAGATGATGATGATGATGAGATAGTGACACGGGGGGTGGGGGGGTGGTGAGAGAAGGGGAGATGCAATTGAAGGAGATCGGTGAGAGGACACGTGGGGAGGTAAGAGAAGGAGAGGAAGAGATAGCAGAGGTCAGGCGAGGGGACAGGGAGGGGAAGAGGGAGGAAGATGATGGGAGAGGGAGTTGACACGCTTCGCGTTTCTGACCTTAGTTGTTGTTGTTGCTTTCAGGAAGACAATCCCGTCTCATGAACATCAAAGCGTCTCTCTCATTTGTGGATAAACAACAGTACGTGCCTTGATTGTGTGCTCCGCGCTGAATGAGTGGTAGATGGCGAGGTTGAAAACAATTCTGCGCTTTTAAAGCGACTGGACAGTTTGCGTCGACAATACCGAGTCACAACGGGACGCCCGTCAATGTATTCGCACATCTTTACGACACTTTGTGTGTGTGTGTGTACACACATATATATTCGATTGCATCTTTAAAGGCCCACCGGGTTGGGGGAAGATGCCGTCTGGGAGGTCCCCGTTGCCACCTCGCGCTTTGCCAACCACGGGGTCGGTCGGTGGCAAGTTGGTCACGCAAAGTGGCCGATGGACATTTGTAGAGGCGACGTGAAGGCCCATGGCCATGTGGAATTGTACATTTGGGTCATGGTGGTGGCACTGCAGTGTGGTCGAGTCATTTGTTTGTTTATACAGGAAATAATTAAGGAGTTAGCACGACTCAATTTTTTTTCCCCCCACAGTGGCCCTTGCGATGTGATATGACGGTATTGGCCAGTTCTGCCTAAAAGAACGGAGCGGTTTTTCATTTTTAGATGAAACCGGCGCACCTTAAATAAACCCGCCGCGCAAACGAGGGGAGACAACACTCAAAATGCGTGTACAGGCAGGTTGACGCGAACCCACTTGGTGTAACCTGCCGTCTGATGACCACAATTGCTTCACAATTGCGGTATTCACGTGACACATCAACCCATGCCTCCACACCTCAGGATTAGAGGCATTAGCCAACACGCCTGGCAGAGGGTTCTGCACAATCAGATATAGTTATTCAGAGGCTGTCACCCGCGTTAAATGGGGCTCAGTAGCCGCGGCGTGCAGCACAGTGGGATGGAATTAATGCGCAGACACATCTGGCGATGCGCTTTGGAGACACGGGACAAGGCACAGCAGTGGCAATTCCGCGATGCGGTAAAACGTGCGCTGCCTGTCACAGCAGTCAGCCGCATGTGGCCTTATCCACGTCCTCCAAGGCGCGTCCTGTCATTTGCGCAGAAAACAGCTGTGCCGTAATTGCACCACAGCCCGCAATACTGTCAGCCCAACAGACGCTGACACATTTAAACGGTTGAACTAATTAGTCAAACCGTTAACGAAGCCGGGTTCAGCATTGGTGACATTGAACTAAATTAACAATCCACTTTGTGTCTGCAACGCAGGTTTGCTCAGTGTACATGCTCACATGGCCCGGTTGGAGTGGGTTCTGGCCAGCTGTCTGGTCCTGATGGCCACAGATGGCTTGGTCAGCACGGCCGCATATACCCGCGGATTCTCCGTCAACCAGTTCGGGAGAGATGTGGCGGACCCCAGCCCTGCGCGGGCGCTGCTTGACCTGTGGATGTCGTGCGTGTTGCGGGTATTCACCTCGCTGGTGGTGTGCCTGGGGCTAGCGTGTGGGCCCAACCGGACCACACACGTCCTGCGCAGACTTGTGACACTCTACACCGTGCTGTGTTGTGCCATGCCGATCTACGCCACTGTGAAGTTGCTCATTTTCTCTGAAGGGACGCGGTGAGTTTGAGCTGCCCCATGGTAAAAGTGGTCCCTAGAAATGTAGAGGCGCTGCCCCCCAAGTGCTTACTTGCTTTGTTACTGGCGAAAGGGTGTCCACTAGAGGGAGGCCAAGAGAGCCCCAACGATAGGCCAAATAAAGTAAATGCTTGTAAGTACTGTGAACATTTTCAGTGGCACGTCTTAATGTTTCCCCGTTGTTAATCATCCTTTCGAGCAGTCATTCAATTAGAACAAATATTGAGAGAGACGGGTGATTAATAACTTAGCAATAAATAGCATTGTTAGAGTGTTGTGATATTGCTTTTGAAATGTTTATTTTCTTGGTACGCTTAAAGAGTATGGCAACATCGATATCTAAATAGAAGAATATGCAAATTGGTAAAATGTGCGGTGTGAAATTTCGTCGAGACAAGACATTCATAATTTGTTTCGATGTATAATTGCATGATATATTCGTGAAAAGTTTCCTAATTCAAAACTTTATTGATATCACAAAGTATACTGTATCTCTGGATCCTTTTTTTCTTCATTTCATGCTCATTCCATTAGTGTCTATCTTGCTTAAAAGTTTTATTGGATACTAAAATCCTTGAAGCTCTTTTAAATTAGTTCTTAGGAGGTGCAGTAAAACTGATCTCACTTCAAATAAATTTGATATAAATTTGCAGATTATTTATGTGAGCGTAAATCGCTTGGAATTAGAGCAGAGTACTCGACTTCTACTGAATTCACCAAATAAGTGTCTGGCGGGCTTATTGTTTGGCTAAGTAATTCTATTGTGCATTCTTTTCATTTTACTCATCTAACAGCTGCTCACATATGGCCCAATAAAAACACCGCAATATATATTTAAAAGTCTCGCACGGAGTAAAGCGACATTTCATCACTCTCCTGCGTTTCGTAAACTCTCAGTAATATCGGTTCTGCCACTGTATTTCCACAGGGACTTCGACCCGTGGTTCTGGGCACTGTATGTGTGGACGCTGGTTTCTTCGCTTCTGCTCTATGGCACGCTGCAACTGGCCGCGGTCCATGGCGTCGGCTTGCGGTCGTCGTCGAGCGGAATCCAACGGCGAGGCGACAGGGAGGAGGGAAGTGAGAGAGAGCGGCAGAGGCTGCTGGACGAGCATGGGAAGGGGGTGGATGGCAGTGGACTGGAAGGGCAGGATGTGGGTCGTGGAAGCAAGAAGGCCTCTCGAACCAACGTTCAGCGATTGTTTTCCCAGTGCAAACCGGATGCTCTCTATCTGGCTGGTGCATTTATGTTTCTGGTCATTTGCTCTATAGGTGAGTTCACAGTAGATTGCCAACACATGATATATAAATGAATTGAACATGAACTGCTTTAACAAACAAAAAAAAACCCCTATGAAACCAAGGCTGGTACTGTATGTAACATGCTCTCAATAACGATTTGACCATTAATAATGGACAAGCGTATGATAGAGCATACAGAATGGTACTTTTAGGTTTAGTTCATATTATATTAGAGATGGCTGGCTAACTCAGAGCTCAATATGTTGAGCTGGCGCTGCCGTGATCCTGATTTGCATCCTGTCAGGTGCCCGCGATTAAACTTTTCTCAAAAGAGGCCGGAATTCTATTCCCAAAAGATGTTGCATTATCTGTCATTGTGTTTTTGTGATGTACGCTTATCTGGAAGGCACTCACAAAGCATTTATTTATTTATTTGCAGGATCCTTTAGGTGATTGCTGTTTCAAAATCCGCTCACAGTCGGCAGTCTAAAGTGCACTTGTAAAACTGATAAATACAATTTGCAACGTTTAAAAGTCATCTTGGGTGTGGCTTTTGTCAAATATTTAAATGAATGGAAAAACAATAGGTGGCAAGGTGGCTCAGAGGTCAGAATGCTGAACCAGCACAAGTTAGATGTTCGGTTTGAATCCAGGCAGCCATCTGTGAGTAAACTGGATTCTCAAGTGTATTTAGTAGATGATCTTAGTAGCCTGGTCATCCATGACTGCACAAAAAAGTTGTCATGTTACATTTGGTTTCACATTTAAGTTGGCTAAATTCCAGATCTGAGATTTACATTTTTATAAACTTGACTCCCAGGGGCGGAGCCAGGTGGGGTGACAGGGGTGACATTCTGCGTATAAGTGTACGACACTCGGTCTGGCGGACTCCGTGCAACTGCATTGTCAGAGTGTGTCGCCAACCGATGGCGTCTAGTTCAACAGCCTGACTCTCTAATCATTCTTGAAATTAAAATTTGTTGAATGTCACCCCGGCCTGAAATCCTGGCTCCACCCCTGTTGACTCCCATGTGACCAACGTTACCCTGTAGCAAGGCAGATGTCTGTATCTTGAACTTCTTTCGCACCATATGTGGCCAACCGTGCGAATCAGAGGTGGGAAACTACTGCTCCCTAGTGTGAAGAAGAGGTCAGTTGAAGAGATGCCAGCAGACTGTTCTTTAATACAGGGCGATTTACTGTTCTGTTAGAGCTCAGAATGTATCATTGGTCTCGTGACATAATGCTGATGGCACGTCAGATAAAATTGGAGAAAAAGACAAGCCTTTTTGTAAAGAAGTTTGTGTTTTGTATTTCGTATTTCACATCTTATTGTAACCTAATAACATTTTTTTTATTACCATCGTTTAAAGAACATTGGTACGTTTTTAGAATAAAGAAATCTTACTTGCCATGTTATTGTTCACACTGTGCATGTTGTATTTAATTAGGAGAAATATTTATTCCTTACTACACGGGCCAGGTGATCGATGGAATTGTCATAAAGAAAAGCCAGGCTGCATTCAGCAAAGCTATCCTTTATATGTCTCTCATTGCCATAGCCAGGTAAGCTTGGAGTCCACTCATTATATACAGTCAACATTTACACTGATGGGAACAATTATTTAAGAAATTCCTCAGTATTTGGTTGAAACATACCTGACAACATTTATGTGCACTTACAAATATAGTTTGGAATTGTGTTTACTGTGTAGAGTGCAAAAAACAATATCGTACATTTTAACTTGGATATCTTTTTTTCTATAAAGTAATATGCCATACCACAACACAAAATTATCATTGTGAAGATTGTAAAAAACACAATAACTAATCCTTACATCCCATTTTTGTCTTTCCTCTTAAAAAGAAAAATCTTGAGAGACTGCTTGTTTAAACTGCTCCAGAGTTGTATTTTATTGAACAAGACATTGAATGTTGAAACTGGTTCAGAGTTCGCCTGTATTGAACCAATGCTGCTGATAAGATGCACTCCCAGAAGGCTGTTTGGTTGATAAGGTGTGTAAATTTTTTTTCATTTTTTATGTGGAGAGACAAAACATTGGAAGGAGGTGTAATTTATTTATTTAGGAGCAGCACAATGTGCCTTAACTGGCATCGTTTCCATGTAGTATTGCATGATAAAAGTTGTGTTGACTTTAATGAATTAATGTTTTGTTATGTTTACAAAGCATATACTCTGTTTTCAGTGCAATACAATGCAAGTGGTTTTCGCAGTGCTTCTTTGACCTTCCATGGATGTAATCTTAACCCTTAACTCCAGCTCCATAGCTGCTGGACTGCGAGGTGGCCTATTCACGCTGACGATGTCTCGTCTCAACATCCGCATTCGCAATTTGCTCTTCCGTTCGCTCATCCATCAGGAGGTGGCCTTTTTTGACACCACCCGCACAGGTGTGTCAGCGTTGCTCACCGCTCGATGAGTTTCGTACAATGTGTTTGTCTTTGTGCGCTTTATTTGCTTCTTTTGATAGAGTCCGGCGCATCTGTGCCTTTTGACGTGTGACGCATTTTCTGCTGTTTTTTTTCCGCAAGGGGACATAACGTCACGACTGAACTCGGATACAACGGTGGTGAGCGACGTCGTGTCTCAAAACGCCAACGTTTTCCTGCGGAGCCTGGTCAAGGCTGGCGGAGTGTGCATCTTCATGTTCGGACTCTCCTGGCGGCTCAGTCTGCTCACTCTGCTGGGTCTGCCCATCGTCACACTTGTCTCCAAGTTCTACGGAGACTTCTATGAGGTACCATCTTTCACAGTACACGCACAAGAATGTTCGTGTAAAGTAATTTTCTTTCAAAAATATGAGGCCACCATTCACGGACAGTCAGCAGTCGGATAATAGGGATGTGTTCCTGGTTTTCCGATTTAAATTCATGAAGATGAAAAAATCGGACCTGGGTACAAAATTTAGGATCCCCAATAAAAAGTTGTTTCAGATTGATCCAAGTCTATGATGTCATAGGAAATGGCATCACTTCAGAGATGTTTCGCATCCGACCGTGGTGTCATGTGGAATTTTTCCAAAATCTCAAAATGTTAAATTTTAATGTCACCTCTAGAAGGGTCGGTAAAACGGCCTTTTGTATAAACATCTGAGCACGTTATTTTAAACCCCTTCGGATACTTTGTGTGAAGGTGTATTTTAACGTAACAAAAAATGCCTACATTGTTATTTTGTGGCTGATTGTGTACGAATGAAAAATGAATAATGTAAAATATTTCTTCTTTGACGAACAGGGCTCCATCATTCAGTATGGAGTGTCCTTGTTAATAACATCTGGCAGCCCAGCTACATTTATTTGTTTAACAAGCCTGACTGCTGATGAGACACAGAAGATCAAAACCGGAAGACAGTTTGCTTGCTGAAATAAATCATCCTTATGGCGGTACCCCGGGGTACTAAATAATACAAAATGGCCAAGGCAATTAAATATTTTATTTCTGGGACACTTTTTTCCAGGGGTGTTACTAAGCGCGGTGACTGGGGTACCAATCAATCCGAAATCAGCGCTACTCCGCGATGTCGAAACGCAGCGAGGACGATTGTGCCGAAACTCTGAACGCTCGTACGCACCGTGGTGGTGCATCGTGAACAGCTCGTCGAGATGAGTCGATTGCCACATCGCCGACCATCAACAGACTAAAAATGACTGCATCACGGACAGTATGCGAGAGCCGGGGTACTGCCATAAGGTTCAAATGCTGCTGGATTATATAGATAGATTGTATTTATTTCAGCAGGAAGGACCTAATGATCTTCTAGGCCATGATTCATTGGGACCCTGCGATGGTGCAAATGTTATACAGTACAGATTTCAGTTATACAAGCATGGCCAGGTGACACGCTGATGAACTACATTTCTTTTGAAATGTATATGCAGAGATACAGAACTCCGTCCAGGTTAAAATATACTACTGTATAAAGCTAAAAGCATACACCTTTGGTGATTTTTGGTTGTGACACTCACTCGAGTTGCCTTGCGGCTTCGCAGAAACTGTCCAAGGCGGTGCAGGACTCCTTGGCGGTGGCAAGCGGCGCTGCCGAGGAGACGCTGGCGGCCATCCGGACGGTGCGGAGCCTGGCCGGCGAGGAGGCCGAGTGCCGTCGCTACCGTGATGCGCTGCAGCATACGTACCGCCACAACCGCCGGCAGGCCCTCGCCTACGCCGGGTTCTCGTGCAGCAACAGCGTAAGTGCCCTCAGGCGATGGATGCTCGTTATGCACCGATTGATGTGTGTTGTGATCCTCTCGGGGAATTGGGCTTGCGCTCAGTAGGCATGTAATGATGCATCGGATTGTTGATCAAAAAATAACTCCCCCCCCCCCAACCAACACCTTGATTGCCCATTGTGCTCTATTCGGATAGAATACATTTAAAAAGTCATAGATTACAACACTTTGTCAGTCAACTGCTGGATGAAGGACTCCACATGCCATGTTGACATTGGGGGTTGTTTCTCCATACTTTACTGTGCTGTGCTATGCAGATTAATTAAGTTTTGGTGTTAAGGGGGTGTATCCAGTACTGGTCCAGATATCACCACTGATATTCACCATTGTTAGGAATTGAACATGTGTTGTCGGTTTCAGAGGGCAGCGTGCAAATCACTGCACCATAGCTCCATCCCTTGAGCGTGCATGCTATCAAAGCTTGTGTCCAGCGTTCTTATAAAATGTTGTTTTGTGTTTCCGTGCATGACAGTTGACACAGCTGGCCCTGCAGGTGGGCATCCTGTACTATGGAGGACACTTGGTGGTGACTGACCGCATATCAGGCGCACACCTTATCTCCTTCATCCTTTACCAGATGGAGCTAGGCGCCTGTCTGGAGGTACAAACAGAGGAAGCCTTCTGCATGAGACCCATGGGACACAGGGCTCTTTGACACTGCATTCCCACGCCCAGTTAATAGTCGCGGATTCCCACGGCAGCCTACGAGCCAAACCCGAGCCACGTGGCTCAGTTTGTTTTACGTCAAGTGGTTCGCTTGGCTGGTGGGGCTATCCGCGTTCAGCCGGGCAGAGCTTGAAAAAAGTTGTCTCGTCAGAACATCAGATGGAAAAGCACGAAAGCGATTCGCAATGTCTATCACCTATGTCAACTTGAGGGCCGTGTTTGTATTTGTAAAAAAACACAAAGCATTATATTTTATAACCAATTATTTCTTGGGATAGTGTATGCTAATAAAAAATATAAAACTATTAAAAACTATTTTTATTTTACCAGCTAAGGCTCACTGAACTATGTAGCTATTTATCAGAACCGACCTGGCCACAAATGATAGCCCAATGAAGTGGCTTATCACGTGGACATTTATAGTAGGCAAATAATCTTAAACGTATGTTTATAAATGTGGAGGGAAAAACCGGAGGACCTGGAGAAAAATCCACGGGACCACGGGGACAACATGCAAATTCCAAATATACAGGCGTCAGGGTTGGGATCGAACCCACACCCTCCATTATACCAGGCGAGGTAGTTAACCTGTTGCCACCGTGGCGCCCCATTTGACAAGAGGGAAGAGATGGGGGGACGTTGGTAGGTTGGATTGGAGGGACTGAACCCATGGGGCCGTGTGTTGGGACAACACCTGAGTCGTACTGATTGTATGTATGTTGGACTTGTTTCGAACCGTACGTAGCCAACCGTGCTACTGGATTGTTCCTGAAATGCATGACACGGAGTGTAAATGCTCGTGGGAATGCAGCATTAATCAGTGGAAGAAAGCATGAAAGGTATATATAGAAAAAAAGTGTATCTGTATTTAGGGAGCATAACGGTTATTCCCCGAAATTAATATTCCTTGTATATCTTTGGCCATTGGCATTACTCGGAGCGTTTGTTAATACGTCTATGGGAACTACAAACTCATTATTGACTGCGATTGCAGAAGGCAGAAGTTAAACTCGCTCATGCAACTTGTGCCACTGAAAAGTAAAAATTGGCTAATTAGTTAATTTCACTTGAGAGTTATTATTTCTAATAGATAAAAAATTAGGGAAAAGTGTAAAACACATTCCTGCGGAGGGGGCTGGTAGGAAATTTTGAAGTAATTATGAAGTAATTATGTACGGATATTTAAGCCAAACTTGTTAGGGTCGTGCGCAGAAGAAAGCAAAATGAAAAGTGAGCAGAATTATAATACGACGCCAGAAAGTGCAGTGTATTATCCCCTGCCTCCTATGAATTAATCCCGGTTGGGCTTCCAGTCCATATAAGGGCACCACGGGGTGACCAGCCCCTCCCCACCCAGCCCCACCCCACCCTGCCCCACCCGTCCCACCCCCCACCCAGCCCCACCCAGCCCCTCCCCACCCAGCCCCTCCCCACCCAGCCCCTCCCTACCCTCCCCTCTCCACCCAGCCCCACCCCTCCGACGTGGACAGACATACACAATTAATCCCCTGCCTCCTGTGAATTCATCCCGGTTGGGCTTCCAGTCCACTACATTCACTACCAGTATTAATGGGTCATAAATGCTGATTGTTACGTGTCGGGAGTTTCTAGGGATTTACTTGGGCCTCACGCCCTTATTGGTACCCAGAACATGGGTTCGGTGTACACAGGGCTGATGCAGGCGGTTGGTGCTGCCGGCAAGGTGTTCGAGTACATGGAACGGGAGCCGCGCATGCGCACCGATGGGACCTTGGCACCTGTGCAGTTGGAGGGGCAAGTTTCTTTCAAGGATGTCACCTTCGCGTACCCATCAAGGCCTGACGCACCTGTGCTGAAGGTACGGGAGCGAGGCCTCGGTGAATGGTAAATTGTGTTTCTTTGTTGAGGTGCAGAATCAATCTTACTCATTCAGAATGTACCAGGTATATCGACCGGATAGTTACGTGACGTTCACAAAGGACTCCTAGTTGTAAAAGAGGAACGCATTTCTGTTATGAATTTCAATGGAATTTAATTGACACTTCGCAGTATTTCAACCAGGACATTGGGACTAATGCCTTTTGCCGTTATTGAAATTTTGCTGCAGTGTAGACGGAGCTTCAGTTTTATAGAAATCCGATGAGACAATCAGTGCAAATTATCCGTGTAAAATAGTGCTCATCTAAAAATAATTTAATTTTACTTTTGGATGCCGAGTATCGCTCACAGAGCAGTTAAAATATGGGCATGCACGGTTCATTAGTTTTGGCTTGCACGTGACTCTTGCAAGGTTAGGTCATTGTGGACCAATCCATTGTCCATTTCCTCCAGATCAGGGTGAAACAAAGTCTTCCACGAAGCGTAAGTGATTCACAGTGTGTGTATATAAATAAATCCATTTACGATTTATCTTGAATCTTATGTATCGTACGGCTTTTAAAATAAAAAATTTACACAAGGGAAAAAAAAAACTGAATTTAACATTTCAGTCATGGGAGTGGAAAACATTGTTTTCCATTCTCACAGTCAGCACTAAAAACTCTTCCCCTCATCCAGCTGCCCAACCTCTCCTCCACGGCTACATGGTGCCCACTTGCTCACATTCCCATTTCACAGTACCTTGGCTAGGTCACTTAGAGGTGAGAGCGCTGAGCTGGGCACCGTTGAGATTCTGGGTTCGAATCCAGGGAGCCACCTGTGATTCAAGTGAGTTTCTCGAGTATTGTGAGTTGATGGTCTCAGCCCGGTCACCAATTAAAAAAAAAACCAGTGCCTTCAAATTTTTCTGCGCTTAATCTAGCAAAATTCCATCTCAAAGTTTGACTGCCATGCAACAAACATTACTCTCATATGGCAGACAGGGTGGGAAAGTGCTGCCGTCTACTGTGTTCTGCAGGCGATTTGAAGGGATCTCAGATGTGCCTCTGTGATATCCGCTTTCTTGGGCCATTTTCTAACATTCAGAGTTGCACTGCTGTGTGAGAGCCGTGACACCGACAGCACTTGTAACATTGGAACAAAATATCAGATACAAAAAACAATTTTCTCAATGGGGGACTAACTGACGATCCAAATTGTTGCGTGGTTATCTGAGCCACAGGGCGTGTCATTTGAGCTGCAGCCTGGCCTGGTAACGGCACTGGTGGGGCCGTCTGGGAGCGGCAAATCATCCTGCGTGCATCTGCTTCAACGTCTCTATGAACCTCTGGGCGGCCGCGTGCTGCTCGATGGCCAGTCAGTGCACAAGTACCAGCACCACTACCTGCACACTAAGGTAAGGGCGCATCACAATCACCTGACTGGAATTTAACGACCTCCACGGGCGTTGTCACTCGGAGAAGGCTGGAGAGAATTGGGTACTCGTTTGTGTTAACATTTGGCGGTGCGGTGGGCTGCATTGCTTGTGGCTGTTGGCAGGTGGCGCTGGTAGGACAGGAACCCGTGCTCTTCGCACGTTCTCTTCGGGACAACATTGCTTATGGCATGGAAGACTGCCCAGAGAATGCAGTAATATCTGCTTCACAGCAAGCGAATGCTCACGAATTTATCTCTGACCTGCCTCTTGCTTACCAAACAGGCAAGTACTATGGTTACTCATGCCTGGCACCTTTATTTTTATGAGCCCTCCCACTTTATGCATCGATGTGCATCATACTTTGCACATGTGGTCTGGGTGAGCAGTGAAAGGTTTCCAAGCATCCTCTTGCCTGGTAATGGGAAAGCAGAAGATAGATGGACGACATCAGAGAAGGACTGCATAGAGATGGGGCTCGAACTCGCAGAGGGAGAGAGTCTCGCCAGGGACAGACAGACGTGACTTTACCGAAAGAACCAAGAATATGAATAAGTGAGAGGCAGCTAGATTTTACAGAAGCAGAATCGTCATTGGATAAGATAGACTTGCCAAAGATAGACAGATAGACACACCAGAGACAATCAAACAGACTCGACAGGGACACACGGGGGTGGTGGGTGGCCATGGACTGACTGCCGACACGCAGAGAACCTTCAGCGTCACCTCAGCTATTAAGTAACTTTGTGCAATGAAGTTTAAAATCATGGAGGATCAGCCACAGTTTTTTAATAGCTCTTGTGAGCAACTTTACACGGTGCAGCACTTGGAAGAAAGGTGGTAGGGTTACTGAGAGAGCTAATACTGTCAGGACTTAGGAAGCGCACTAATACGATCCTGGGCTTGAGTCCAGACAGTCACCTTTGATTAAACCAGGTTCACAATTTTCGTGAGTTAATGGTCTCTGCCCAGTCACCAACGACTGCACAGAACATATTAACCATAATAGAGATTTTTTGGGTTAGATCGCGTAAATATATAAATGTGTCGGTAAAACCCGCCACCACCCAACACAGCCAACAAGTAAGGGTTGTCATGTAAACAGAACAAGCCAATTCGTCACTAGTACAGCACACGGTGTATTGGAGAGCCAAGCCACAGCATTTACAATCTGAGTACGACGTTTCACCAGTAATTACAACTAGCTTCATCAGGCGACAGCCAGATTTGTGGAGAAGCCTTACTGTTTCGTTCCTTATATAGAGGCGTCGATGTGTTTACCACGCTTCTGCGCTCTTGCACAATTTGGGGAGATTACTGATGTAACATACATTATGCTTGTGCATTATGCGAGCCCTTTGAACTTGTCCTTCCTGTCTATTGTGTTTATTAAAATAGCTCTACCAACGGTAATCCCTATACCAGATGTTGATTTCTGTACGCTGCCCTTTGTAGGCATGCATTTAAATAATGTGTTATATGATGATTCGCTTCCACGCAACACTAAGACGGTAGCTATCCGAACGGTTAAAGTTATTTTGATTTCTTTCAATTTCGATAGATTCTCTAATTAGTCTTGGCCAGTAGTAGCTAGTTTTGCACAAAACTTCAACATTATCAAAATCAATTGAGTGTCCTTGTTGGCACGCGTGTTCTGCTACTGCTGACAGTTGTATTTGGGGGAATTTAATATTTCTCTGATGTTATTTTAGTCTCGTGCTGATCATTCGTCCTGTTTGCCCAACGTAACATTTACCACACGTGCAGTTAATCCTGTACACACCTTCTGTTGATAGCTTCAGTAATACATCTTTTGTACCAGATATTAATTTCTGTATTTTATGTACCGTGCCAAATCTGACTCGAATTAGTTTTTTTTCCAAACATCTGGCTAGCTTATCAGTTACTCCTACAATGTACGGTATTTTGACCGCACAGAAATCTGTTCTTATCACGACGGTCATTCATCGAGCTAAGAAAGTCAGATGGTGACAGACTGAGAAGTGAAATTCAACATGTTAAAGAAGCGCTGCAAAATGAACGGTTACAATGATGCACAAATCAACGGGGCATTGAATACCAAAACCAATTAAAATAGCAAGAGCATTGAAACTGCCCAAGTAATTAAAACGATCAAAATAGCCAAATCTGGCTGTCGCCTGATGAAGCTAGTTGTAATTACTGGTGAAGCGTCGTACTCAGATTGTAAATGTTGCGGCTTGGCTCTCCAATACACCGGTGTGCTGTACTAGTAACGAATTGGCACGTTCTGTTTACGTGACAACCCTTACTAGTTGGCTGTGTCGGGTGGTGGCGGGTTTTACCGACACATTTATATATTTACGCGATCTAACCCAAAAACCTCTATTATGGATGATATTGGTCGAGAAAGCTTACGTGTTAAACAGAACATATGAAGTTGTAATTTTCAATTAATTAAAAAAAAATGTTTACCCTCTAAGGACTAAACACGATAAAAAAATTATACAAATGTTGATTGATTGCCATGTGGTGAACACCTCTATAGTAGGGCCAGTGAGAAAGTGCACCAGCTAATATTCGATGAGAGGTCAGTCCTTATCCTTGGGTGATGCACTCTGCAAGAGTTACAGATCACAATTGAATTCGTAATTGGGGGGAAATAGCAAAAACAAATGAGAAAATGTGGAAAGTCTGCATTCATGCATTGGCTACCTTGCATTGACCTTCCAGACTTAATTTAAACTGTGCCCGGGCGAAGCCGAATTGTTCATTGTGTGTTTTATAGACCTTGTTCAACTTGCCAGGGGGTACTAATTTTTTTTTCCGGCATTGGCGCTCTGTGTAACAGAGGCTGGGGAAAAAGGAGCCCAGCTGTCGGGCGGGCAGAAGCAGCGCGTGGCGATAGCGCGTGCACTGGTGCGGGACCCACGCGTCCTCATCCTGGATGAGGCCACCAGTGCTCTGGACGCAGAGAGCGAGCACATGGCGAGTCTTCACACCACATTCCGCATCGTCACATAAACTCACCGCAGATCAAAGTCAAATGGCTTTATGAACTTCAGGACCATTTACTTCCAAACCAAAGTGTTTACAATCACGTTTATATTATTTGTCACTTGGCAGGCAGCGAATAGCAGTGCACTAAGATCCACTGTCGTGATGATGTGCTTGTATGGTGCATATTTTACCAGCCGCACTCGCTGCATGCATGCCATGTTCATGAACTGCACATGCCACGATCGTGTGCATATCTACATCAGCCCTTTTGTCAATGCACTGCTAGATGAGGGCCTCCCAATACTGTGTGGGTCATGGGGGTTGTTTTCTGTTCGGTAAAGTTCACGAAGGGGGGGACCAGAAACAGTTCAGATATCACGTCCCGTTGATGTTAGCCGTAGTCAGAAATTGAACAGTGCAATTCACCGTACAATTATTCCGTCACTAACTGCGTAAGAATAATGCAGGCAGGGAGCAAAGACACGGGGGCCGTCAAAGGAAAATCCAACAACGGAATTTGCTGCACTGGTATACTTCTCTGCCGCCCACCGCGTCAACCACTACGGTATAACCGGGCCTTAAAAGACGATCTCTGTCTTCATATACATAGGTGCAGCAAGCTCTGTACAATGGCGAGTTGCGGGGCCGCACCGTGTTGGTGATCGCCCACCGGTTGAGCTCTGTGGAGCGTGCCGATCACATTGTGGTGCTGGAGCACGGCCGGCTGGTGGAGCAGGGACCTCACGCTCAGCTGATGCAGCAGGGCGGTTTGTACGCACGCCTCGTGCATCGCCAGATGCTGGGGCTGCCCTCCGCCATTGACCCCAGTGAGAAGGAAGTTGTTGGCCCAGATGAGGTAGGCTTTGCACAATTTCTGTACGTCAATTTTTTTTTCATTATCTTAATCGTCAAACAGGCATGATCGGCGCCCTGCTGAATGAAGGTTTCCCAAAACCGTCACCATATCTCATGATCCTGCGATGTAGTTATCCGTCTTGCCGATTCTTCGCTCCACCTTCCTTGGTTGGAGTCCTCTTGGATGCGTTCCGTTCCCTGGCGGCCACTCCACCACTGCTGTTGACAAGCGTGCACCTCTCCATAGGCAACTTTAAAATGTGCAATGCGAGAGAAATAATTGTACGTCGCTTTGCGGATTGTAAAAACTAATCCACTGTTGTCATTGATGTGTACTTGACTTAACCAGGTAAAGAGCGCACACTCGGATGTGGGTGCTGGATCACAAATGGCCAGCAAGTGGAGCACAAGACCAAACCTTTGCCCAGGCACCCCAATCTTCACTCACGTTCAGACCAAGAGTTTGAATGGAGCGTCTCGTGCACGGCATGGCACTTCCGTGGAGGTTGTCACAATTCCTATGGGAAATGGGGAAAGAACACCCGTCTCGCATTCTCTGTAAGGCTTGGTTTGTTCCTGTGTGCGCATGCAGGAGATGCGTTCTTGAAGGCAGTGCCCTGTTTTTTTTAAGTCTACAGTGAGAGGGTTACAATATGTTCTTTTTTGTTGAAAGTTAAACGTTTGATTCGTGCACTGCCTTTCTTTTCATCAAAGAGAGTATCCTTTGATGCTGTACTCAACTCTATATTCTTTTACAGTGCTGCTGCAGGTGGTCAGGAATGGCAGATGCAATATATATGTGTGCAAATGTAGCCGTATTGTTTATTGCCCCCCTTGCCAGAGGAAAGAAGGGATTATACTTTTATGCCTGTCCATTGGCAAGACAATCCTAATTAATGTTTACTCACTGTCCTAAAGCACTGGTGAGCATATGCCTGATTGGAAATGATAGTGAATATAAGTGGACAAGTGGTAAGTTGGAAGTCTGTTCAGATTATTTCACGTAAGTTTTTTTTACCCTTCATTTTTGTGTTATGTTTGAAACTTATTTTTTTGTTTTACATCCATTGCTGGTTTGTTCTGTAGTCATGGTGTGAAGTCATACATACTGTATTGCCCTTATTACTATCGCTTGTTTACTTTAGTACAGAGAACATTACATGCAGTTTGCATTATTTATTGAGGTATAACTTAAGTGCAATATATAGTTCTTGTTTGCGTTCAGTAATTGTATTCGCATAATACGGTTAAACCATCATATATAATTCGATGCTTGTGTTGTATTTCACTGCATATTAATGTGATGATTAGTGTCTGTGGCTGATGAGACTGCCGTAGCACAGTCATCAGGGACGCAGTCATATTCACGAACCCCCCTGTGCCAGCCAATCACCAGGCTGGCAGGTACAAGCAAGCTGCGTTTTTGTCAACATGGATTCAATACCAAAAAGCACTACAATACTTCAAACACCAGATGAAGCAGAAAAACGGACTGGACTTGCCAGTCAAGTGTAAGGATCTTTCAAAGCCATGACCCCTTAATCAAAGGTCAAAGTAAAAGTACCTTATTGGATTTGCCGAGTCAGAATCCTCGCGTGTTCCTCGCATGAATGGCTGTGATACCGCAGCGGAGACCTTATGTCAGGTGTGTTTCACTGGACAGATACACGAGGCAGAGTTACACTGTTGTACATGGAAGTGCGGATTCTTTTCATGTGTCGGATTACTGTATGCTGTGAATTTAAGATCGTTTCCGCCAGTGTGTATTTGAGGGTAATTTATATAATGTACTTTTGCATTTGTGGGAGCGGTGGTTTTTGCACCATTCCTGGCCATGGCTAACATCTGGGGTCATTGATAACGAAAACCTTCACTATCAAAGTGGTAGAGTATGGTCAGAGAGCTTCCATGATCAAAGTAAGTCCCAACACTTGTTCTCTCGCACGCTCTTATGAGTCCAGCTCATCACGAATGCACACAAAGGTGTGGACGGGCCTTCTTCAAGCAGTGGGTTGACGGAGGGCTGTAAATACATATTTATTGATGGCAAGTTTTTCTACGAAATGAGCAATAAACCAATGAATATGTCTAATATAACGGCGCTCAAACATCGTATATGAATTTCGCTTACATCCACCATCTCATATACTGTACTGCATTTCATCTTTGTTAACATGGTTTGGCACAGCTGATGTAACAAGGTGGGCAACTTTAGCGTGTCTACTTTGTAGTATGGAGGTCAAGTTACTACTCTCATAATCATCAACATCTTCATAAAAAAAACACATGCTGCACTATACCTACAAATTGAAATAAAAATGTAATGGAGAATTACATTGTTGAATCGTGAGTTATTGAGGGATGACACGTGAAGTTTAGGATGCTTACAATGTCCTGATGTCGGGCCTGCTTTCGAACACGAGGTTATGCAAAACTCGGTTGCATATTAATTCACAGTGCTGGGAAATGTACTAACGTCATCGGAGTAACCACTCAAGCCCTGTTGTAATAGCTTCATACACATCGCGAACGTACACGATATAATAGCATGTGTATTCGCTGTTCATTTCGGGACATTTTGTGGTTTAAGTGCAACAACGTGAAATAAACGCGTGCAATGCTAAATTCACACGGTGCTGTGTGTGTGTAGTTATGTGACGAAAGGGACACAGGTGATGGAATGGTTTGCAATGATGTATGTATGTTGATATCCACACACCAGTCGCAAGCCTCGTTTAAAGTGTTAATACCTCTTCTAAATATCAATAATGAACACGTTATGTCCAGAACATTACACGTAATACCCTTGATATTTCTTTAACAGCGGGGGTGTTGATGTGGACCAGCGCGTGTCGTGAGCCCGATGTTTGCTCAACCACTGCCCGAGAACTCTCCCGTGAGTGCTGTCAGAAAACATTTTTTTTTAAAACACGGACTATATCCACTCATCAAGTGAAGTAACTCTGCTACAAAATGTACTGGAAGGTTTACTGTCAAAGCATTTGAAATCACCTCCCCCCCCACCACCACCTTGTGGAGATTAGAGCGTAAACTGCACTTTTTACTGCAGCAATGCCAAGACTTATCTGGGTTTTTTTTGGCTGTCGCGTTTGCCGGAGTGGAGGTTGGGCATGAGAGGCCGACGTGTGAGGCTCGCTGTACGAAGCCGTAATGAGAATCACCGATCCCCAAACGTGGCTAAGCGAAGTCGTCCAGAAGCACGCAACGGGTGTGGTCACCGAAGGCTTGGGTGGCTTTGACGCACCCAATAAATCGATGTCGACCTATCCTACAACCCTCGGTTGTCTAATGTAGACATTTAAATAGCGCAAGGTAAATGGAACTGCGACATTATTGGGGGGGGGGGGGAATATTTTATCTTTCGTGAAAAATTGTTTTTTTTTTTACAACGTAAGAAGGTTCGATGTGTTCGTGCTTAGCATGTTATATAGAGTAGGGAAGTGGGAATTTTCAGGGGTTTCACGTTAAATAATTGAAATGCTAAAGTTTTGCTTTTGTCCAAAGGTTAATGTTTCCACTGTGTTCAAACTTAGTTGAGCTCTATATGAAACGTAAACGTGGACATTTTTCACAATCATTTTTTTTCACCCAGAAAATTCGATGTGATTTTTCTTCAAAATATTAGTTTTACTTTAGTTATTAAAAAAAAAAGCCGATCCTCCATCGCGTTCGTTCAGGGTGTCTATGTCGTATATTAAAACAAAACTGGAACTTTTCCGAATCAAAATTTTCACCAGGAAGAAATCAACACGCTCAACCATATCGGTCTTTTTGTCCAATAAATAGCCAACATTTTCTTGCTTGATTCTTTCAATCTTTATTTGAAGCTTTCGTGACTGCAGGAATCCGTGCTCTTTGACACCTACGTGACTTTACCGAAAGAACCAAAGAGTATGATTCTTTCAAGTCAAGTCAATTTTATTTCTACTCAAACTCCTGGCGCCTTTCCGGTCATTCTGCTACAAATCTGCCACTCAAAGCGCCATCATCACATGAATACTTACATAAAAATAGAACATTCTCTACAATGACAGAAAACATATACTATCTCTGAAATAAAAGCCAATTTCTCCCTTGTTGCTTTGGCTCGGTTTTACTGAAACTTAAATTTTTATATATATATAAAAAAACGAAAATTGGAGTGAATTTCAGTTCTTCAAGTTTCTTTGGTAACAAATCCATACCCCCCAAGTCGCTGCCTGTGCTGTGCCCAAGAGCTCGCATTAAAATGTTGTCCAATCAAAAAACCCAATCACCTCCTTACACTAATTGCAAAACAAACAAACACACACACGCCTCCACATAACACCCCCACCCCCCCTTTAACAGCAAAATCAGCAGCATCATAATCATCACCACCACCACCACCACACATGTTCCCAGTTTGACCTTTGGAACAAGATACAACCCTTCTGTGTGCATGGCATCTCTCCACCCCCCCCCCCTTTAACCCCTCGTTCTCAACATCTCCCGTTCCCAAACACCCAACCCCCGCAACCTCTTGCATCAACCTAGCCAGCCCCTTGCTCACACCACCACCACCACCACAGCGAAACCCCAACCCAGACTCGTCTTCTCCCCGCGTCGATACAGCGAAAACGCAAGCTTGCTCGCCTGCCCTGTTGCCTGCCCTGCCCTGCATGCTGCTGCTGCTGCACATTGCTCATTCGAATGGCGATGACATCAGCTGCTGTTCGGTTCACGCTCGCTTTGATAGTCGTGCAATTTGCGGCCATGGGTCCTGTCAAAGCAGGTACAGTTAAACACCGACGTTTGTGTGTGTGTTGGTGCTGGTGTGTGTTGGTGCTGGTGTGTGTACTGGTGTGCGTGCTGGTGTGTGTGTGCTGGTGTGTGTGTTTTGGGGTGTGTGTGCTGGTGTTGGTGTGTATGTGCGCTGGTGTGTGTGTCCTGGTGTGTGTGTGTTTGTGTGTGTGTGCTGGTGTTGGTGTGTATGTGCGCTGGTGTGTGTGCTGGTGTGTGTGTGCTGGTGTGGGTGTGTGTGTTTGTGTGTGTGTTTGTGTGTGTGTGATGGTGTGTGTGTGATGGTGTGTGTGTGATGGTGTGTGTGTGATGGTGTGTGTGTGATGGTGTGTGTGTGATGGTGTGTGTGTGATGGTGTGTGTGTGATGGTGTGTGTGTGATGGTGTGTGTGTGATGGTGTGTGTGTGATGGTGTGTGTGTGATGGTGTGTGTGTGATGGTGTGTGTGTGATGGTGTGTGTGTGATGGTGTGTGTGTGTGTGATGGTGTGTGTGTGATGGTGTGTGTGTGTGTGATGGTGTGTGTGTGTGATGGTGTGTGTGTGTGTGATGGTGTGTGTGTGTGTGATGGTGTGTGTGTGTGATGGTGTGTGTGTGTGATGGTGTGTGTGTGTGATGGTGTGTGTGTGTGATGGTGTGTGTGTGATGGTGTGTGTGTGTTGGTCTGTGTGTGTGATGGTCTGTGTGTGTGATGGTCTGTGTGTGTGCTGGTGTGTGTGTTGGTGTGTGTGTTGGTGTGTTGGTGTGTGTGTGCTGGTGTGTGTGTTGGTGTGTTGGTCTGTGTGTGTGTGCGTGCTGGTGTGTGTGTTGGTGTGTGTGCTGGTGTTGGTGTGTGCTGGTGTTGGTGTGTGCTGGTGTGTGTGTGCTGGTGTTGGTGTGTGCTGGTGTGTGTGTGCTGGTGTGTGTGTGTGTGCTGGTGTGTGTGTGATGGTCTGTGTGTGTGTTGGTGTGTGCTGGTGTGTGTGTGCTGGTGTGTGTGTGCTGGTGTGTGTGTGCTGGTGTGTGTGTGTGCTGGTGTGTGTGTGTGTTGGTGTGTGTGCTGGTGTGTGTGTTGGTGTGTTGGTCTGTGTGTGTGTTGGTGTGTGTGCTGGTGTGTGTGTTGGTGTGTTGGTCTGTGTGTGTGTTGGTGTGTGTGTGCTTGTGTGTGCTGGTGTGGGGAGCGATAGCGCTACGCTGCGCTATGAACGCGGCGACCCGGGTTCGATTCCCGCTCACGGCCAACACCGGTGACGATTATCTGAACCGGTCCCGGGCCTCCCCTAGGTCGACTCAGCCTCAAATGAGTACCTGGTGCGGTGTGTGAACATCGCCACTAGGGAGACAAAGACGGCCGGGCGTGGTGCTGGCCACCCACCCCCTCGTGTACCGTTCCCGGCCTTCATAGGTGCTCGCTAACAGCACTTGCCCCAACAGTCTGTTAAGGCTACATGGGGGATCTTTGTCTTTTTGTGTATGTGTGTTGGTGTGTGTGTGTTGGTGTGTGTAATGGTGTGTGTGTGATGGTGTGTGTGTGTTGGTGTGTGTGTGTTGGTGTGTGTGTAATGGTGTGTGTGTTGGTGTGTGTGTAATGGTGTGTGTGTTGGGGTGTGTGTCTAATGGTGGGTGTGTGTAATGGTGTGTGTAATGGTGTGTGTAATGGTGTGTGTAATGGTGTGTGTAATGGTGTGTGTGTTGGTGTGTGTGTGTTGGTGTGTGTGTGTGTTGGTGTGTGTTGGTGTGTGTGTGTTGGTGTGTGTTTAATGGTGTGTGTGTAATGGTGTGTGTGTGTGTTGGTGTGTGTGTGTTGGTGTGTGTGTGTTGGTGTGTGTGTAATGGTGTGTGTGTTGGTGTGTGTGTGTAATGGTGTGTGTGTGTTGGTGTGTGTGTGTTGGTGTGTGTGTGTTGGTGTGTGTGCAATGGTGTGTGTGTTGGTGTGTGTGTGTAATGGTGTGTGTGTAATGGTGTGTGTGTAATGGTGTGTGTGTGTAATGGTGTGTGTGTGTAATGGTGTGTGTAATGGTGTGTGTGTAATGTGTGTGTGTATGTGTGTGTGTAATGGTGTGTGTGATGTGTGTGTGTTGGTGTGTGTGTTGGTGTGTGTGTAATGGTGTGTGTGTAGTGTGTGTGTTGGTGTGTGTGTATGTGTGTGTGTAATGGTGTGTGTGTAATGTGTGTGTGTTGGTGTGTGTGTGTGTGTTGGTGTGTGTGTTGGTGTGTGTGTGTTGGTGTGTGTGTTGGTGTGTGTGTAATGGTGTGTGTGTTATTATTCCCGGGACTTTATGTACGGACCACGTGTTCTCATTGAAAATAGGTACATAAAAATATCACTGTCCTGGTCACAAAAGCAAAGTTTGTGGGGAATAATAGCCCATTATCTGTACTTTTGAGGCGTAAGCAATTAGAAAATAACACTTACTACCCAGGAACAAAAATATATATTTGTTACACAGTGAATTTTATGATAGCAGTAGGTGTTGGGGGAAGGGTTGGCATTAGTGTCTGACCATAACCGATGTGTCCTATGTGTGCGTGTCTTTACGTGTTTGTAAATATTCTGTAGGTGGTGTGAGTGTATAAAGTGTGGCCTGCGAAGGCACTAAAAACCTCATCCCTCCTCTTCTTGTGCACAGACAGATTATGAAAGTGGGTGTTGGGAGAGTTGGGTCTGTCTGAACATGGCTGATGTGCACCGGGGCTGTGTGGACTTGTGTGCGAATAAAGTAACTATTACTGTTCTGTATGCGGTTGTGAGTGTATCAAAGTCTCCCCCGTGAACACGCAAATCAAGACACTGCATATCACTTGTGCTGCGGAGAGAATGTGTTGTTGGGAGAGTCGGTTACCATCACCGATGTGGGTGAGTGATTAAGTAACATTCTCTTTTGTGTGTGAGCGTGCGTTGTGCCTGGTTGCGATCACACGATGTTTATTTGCATATTCACCACAAGTGATGTGTGGTTAATGCAGTACTTGATTCCTCGCGAAAGGTATCTGTTTGGTGCTTAAACATCGTAACACCCGTTTCATTGCCAGAAAGGGTTACACCTATTCTTATTTTTCACACTTTGATACTCGCAAAAAATGTCACGCAAAACCAACTCGCACTTCTGTGGGCATTCGAGGGCTATACTTATTCGTGTATTTTGGAGGAAACCTGGCGAGATGGCTGGCTCTGTTGGCTCAATTTGGCACGGCTTTCTGTCCAACACTGCCCGTCAAAGCGACAAATGCAAGCCCAGGAGAACGCCGCTCATCCACGTTGAATATCGGGGATTCCATTATTCGCGGACTCCTCTTATCCACACACACACAACACAAATCGCGGACTATAGGAGTGATGGCGTAACATTCGTTCACCTGTAGATAACCGGCGGGTATTAAAAGTAGTGAGTATTAGGAAGCCACTTTGCTGCGCGTTAAGGGTAAAATCGCGGATAACCGCAAATAGTACGACAAAAATTGCCACAGAAAATAGGAGTTTTCGTCGACCCTACAGCCACCGCAGATAATAGGAATCACGGGTAATAGGTTTCCGGATAAAGAGGAGTTGTCCTGTACAGTTTAACAACGACCAGTGCACATTTTAGACATTGCCTTTGCACAATTGGCACTTGCAAAGCTTTATCACAAATGCAAACATCATCGTGGCCGCCAAACAACTTTAATAACCTACAATGAAGTAATTAATGCACGTCGAGTGAGAGTTGCGACGTTGTAATGGGCGACATCAATTATATCAATGTAACAATACATGACTTGTGTTTTGTACCATATTGATTCAGCCATTATTGCAGGTCTGACCAGCTTCCAATGGCAGAATTAAGACGTCTTTTGTTCTCCCGTTGATTTCCAGGCTCCACGAAAGCACATTAGTAAACAGCCCTTGTTGTACGCAAACACTGCACCCACACACGCACGCACGCTGCTGTTTTCGATTCTTACTGACAAGGGTGGCTGACAAGTCGGGGTGACTGGTTAGTCAACATAATACACATAATATATCAGGGAGAGAGCTAAAACCCATTACATCAGAGGGTGCAAGGGTTTGACAAAAATCGATAAGCGTTTACCCGAGAATGATGCTGAAAGGGTGAAATTAATGTGTTTTAATATGCAAGCGTGATCCCATTCATTGTTGGTATCTGTTGAATTTTGTTTAACTCGAAAGAATCTACGATTTTTTGTTCAAGTAGATTCGGTTACGCCTGTTTAAGTGTGATAATTTTGGAAATGGTTACTTTTAATTAAATCTGTCCGGCATCTTTCGCATTCGCTCTAACACTAATCTCCCTTATGAAGCCTTAACATGTGCAATGTAAACAAAAAAAACGAAGTTTGAAATCTTCCAAATTCTGATCACTTTTAAACTAAGGCTACCCGCATCCCAACAAAGTTCATTTAATGTACATCGGGACGACCTCAAGGTGTTCATTTGTAGTGGCAGGATAATAACAATGTGAAAATATCCACACGATCACCACTGAAATTGATCCAGTCGTTGAATTATAGTAGCTATCCGGTCGTTTCCTCGGGCAATTATCAACCGACATTACTTGTTGTAAACTGGGCAGTAAGGGTGAAGACTGTGTGACATTGCTTGCAAAATTACGAAATTGTGTAACATTGCACCGATCCAATGTCAGGGTTCCTGACGAGTCTGGAAACCGTGGTTAGATGTGAGCGTCTATGCCCTAAGAAGCCCGGGTCATATTTTGGGGCTCGCTGTTTTCCCCATAACTCGCAACTGCCTCCTCTGACCGCCGCATCTGTCTATTCAGTATTCATTCTGCTGGGTTAAGCCACACGGGGCTCTCTTTGGTCTCGCATAGGGCCCATCACAGTGGGTTCATCACAGAAGACCAGAAGCTGTGCTTCTGTGAGTCCCCTGTTGAGATAGACCAATGCTCTGCAGTGAGTCTCGTGGAACAGAAATTATGTGATGCTCGAACGATGGACGCGGTGTTTGTTGCTGAACGAGTGTGGAAATCTATTACCAGAATGTTGCATTATCTGTGAGCCCGTTCGTGCAATCTCACGAGATGCTTGTTGGCGTGATTGTTAATTTATTTTGTTATTTATTTGCAGGGTCCTTTACATGATTGCAGGTTCAAAATCCAATCACACTCAGTCGTCTGAATTACTCGTGTAAAGCTAATAAATACAAATCGCATTGTTTAAAAGTCGACTCAAGCACGCCTTTTGTCAAATATTAAAAATAAATGAAGTGATCTGGTAACTCAAGAGGTCAAAGTGCTGAATTGGCACCCCTGAGATTCTGGGCTTAAATCTGGACAGCTGCCTCTGATTTTTTAAAACCAAATTTCAGGCGTGGCGAGTTGATGGCGTCGACCTGGTCACTAACGTCTGCACAAAGCGTCTCAGATACATTTGCTTCTGCACTCAATTAGTTTGAAGTTCAGTGATGAGAATGAAACACAATCGGTTTAGCTGTCATGCGATGAACGTTGCTCTTTGCGGCACGGGGTGTGTGGGAAAGCACTGCCCCCTTACCGTATGGGGCAAAGGTGACTGAAAGGGATATCAGATGTGTCTCTGTGGCATCCTCTTCCGCTGCGCTGCAATAAATCCTCACTGATGCTTCATCTCATGGCATGACACAATTGGGATAAAATTGGGGTGGTAAAACTGAATAGACCTCGAAGTCCGCTAAAAAGTACAATTTAATTTCAGTTTCAATTTGAGATCATTAACTTACAAATAACGTCTTTTCTCCCGACACTTTATACCACAGGCAGCTGTCCAGCTCAGCTCAGAAGTCCTTGTTCCATGCCAGAAAAGACAAAGAGATTATATAGCAATTATAATAAAATGCAATTATATTTTAAAGTAGTAATTGTAGATTCAAGGCTTTGCATAAAGCTTTGAATATGCCAACAACTGGCCTTGTATGAGAATTATGGCCGATCGCCTGTTGCCAATTTGGCATATATTTTTCATTTAATTTCATAAAAATGTGGCCATACTAGCGTGATGACCGCTCCAGTGAATAACTGAATAGAAATAAAGGTGCTTATTTTCATAATGAAATTCATTCATTTTCGTTTGTCATTGTTCAAACAGTGAGTGTTTGCGTCTGTCATGCGTAAACTGCTGGCCACTATTGTGCTAATATATCACGGCACGGACTTTTCATTACCCACACAAACCATTGATTGTGATCGGGTCAGTACGTTGTGCTATATTCAATTTAGAAATTTAATTTTCTGGACACATGCTATGGGATTTTTTGCTCTGGTGGACTCAAGTGGAGTTATTTTCCTGCTTGCTACTAGGCAATAGCAGTGAAATAGGTATAGAATTTGTCATCGTATATATGTAAACATAATAGTGCAATAAAACTAAATTACGCAGAAAGTTGATGGTGTTACAACGGATATGTCAGCACAGTCAGATGAAGCAGGGCACTCGGTTTATGAGTTCACTGCCCGGTGAAGCTCAGAGCAATTTGAATGAGATGTCATGTGTTGATGTTGAATTCAGTCATGAGAAGGCTTATGCCACCAGTGAGCTGGAGCTTTATTCTTTAAAATTGTATAAATTCTGGCCACATATAAATGACATCTTTGTAAATGTGATCATATTGCCGGGTGGTGGAGGGTTAGTGAAAATAATTTCGCCACAAAACAACCACGTGGCCGAACCCAAACACAAATACGGATCATTTTGACCACAACAGTTTTTTTTTTATTAATTAATAGCATCATTTTATAACACACGTCATTCTGTTGAAATTTACATTTGCAATGACATATTGAATTAGGCATAATTCAGTTTCAAGTTTGATTTTGCTTGCCCCCTTGTGTGTTCTGGTGTGCGTGCGTTGTCTTTCAGAGGGGAACTGCGCAAGTCGTTGTGGGCAAGTTACCCTCGGAGACTGCTCCTGCACCCCATCCTGCCAGGCCCTGGACAGCTGCTGCCCTGATTTTGCTCATCGTTGTTTGGAAATTTCCCCAAAATCAGGATGTCATGTGGGCGGAGACGACTTAAAAATCATCAACATTCGCTTCAATAGGACCCAAGGCGTCATCTGCCGGTGTGTAAATTATCAACAATAACAACAATAATAACAACAGTCCAGCACGTGCAGTGTTAGTCACAAGCGTTGCATATTAAAGAGTAAACTGTGGTATTTCAAGCACTTGCAGTCAGAACATTTTTAATTCGTTTGCAAAGACAAAAATGAAGTGATACATGGCCCTCTGATTCGTTTGCGTGTTTGGCACGATGCCTGATGTTTTACTATCGTGTGGTGGGTGCTTCTCCAAGTCAGTTTCTGAAGTATCTTGAGTTCAGTTCGCGAAGAAGTTCTATGCACGTGGAGCAAAACGTCGAACATCGTGCCCAACAACTCGAAAACACATAGCAGAGCTGTAGGGCACAGGCATGATCACCTATCTACGTGACTTTACCGAAAGACCCAAAGAATAGGAAAGTGATACATGTTAAATTGAAAGTATTACCACTCGATCAACACGTATCTTTTGTCAACGCAGCTTCGTTAATGAACATTCCTTTAATTAAATTTTGACTTTGGTCATCGGACAAACTGTAGAATGAGCGTAGCAACTGCATTCTTTTTGCCATTTCATTGTTGGTCGAAGATTTTTTTATCCATCACGGTTTTTAATTGAAAACTGTTACGCACGCAACGTTACATTTTGCTCGTACCTGCGTCGGCTTAAGCGCTCAAGTGAATCAAGGGCAATCTCACATTGCCCATTTTTTTGTGACAGCGCTCCCCAACCGACGACGGTAATTTCACCTGCAATTCTGGCTTGACGTCCACGTCACACTCACTCGAAGGTTTGGCGAGGACAAAGTGGACGTGGGCGGCCACTTGGACGGAGAGGGACACGCGCACTGCGTCTCCCCGCTTGTCTACGAGACGAGACGCATCCCCTTCCAGCTGTCCGTGGACGGGGGGCTCAGCTTCCCTCACGAGGGCACTTGGGTGGCAGGTGAGCAACTGACAGGCCACCTGGGTGGCAGGTGAGCAACTGACAGGCCATCTGGGTGGCAGGTGAGCACCTGCCAGGCCACCTGGGTGGCAGGTGAGCAACTGACAGGCCATCTGGGTGGCAGGTGAGCACCTGCCAGGCCACCTGGGTGGCAGGTGAGCAACTGACAGGCCATCTGGGTGGCAGGTGAGCACCTGCCAGGCCACCTGGGTGGCAGAGGGCGCCGCGGTGGAAAGATGTTGACTGCCTCGCGCCTGCTACGCAGGACGTCTGCATATTCGGAGTTTGCGTGTCTCTCTCTCTCTCGCTCTGGTCGCGTAGATTTTTCTCCGGGTTTTCCGGTTTCTCCCTCCACATTTAGAATCAACGTGCATTCAGAGTATTCAGCTGCTGTACATTTCCACGCTACTTTGTTGCGCTATCATTCGTGGCCAGGTCGCTTCGGAAAAAGAGCTATGTAGCTCAGTGGGCCTTGCCTGGTAAAATAAAAATAGCTTTAGTTTATTACGTGGTTGAGAGGTAGGTCACTTGAAGGAATTTCAAAAGCAGTCCTGTGTCCTGTTTCCACGGGCTATTCTCGAACACGGCTCTGCGAGAGTTTTGATCAGTGTGACGCTCAGAACAAACTTTTGATCACATCGTCAAATTCGGCCAAACCTCTTCGCTCGCACTCTGCCCGTCGCTCTCGTTTTCCCACGCGCCGCAGTGCACCCCGGCAAGGTGAAAGGGGGTGCTGCCGCCCAGATGCACAACGCCACGCACTGGCAGTACTACGGCACGCCGGGCGTCGCGGGCAAGCTGACTCTGAACTGGAACGCCAGCAAGTTGCGTTCGCCAGCAGTCAACGTGGAGGTGTGGGGCTACAGGGAGACGGGTACGCACGCATCGCCACCCGACTAGACCGAGTCTGTGGCCCCGCGCGCATGCAGTTTATACAAATTGCGCCTCATTTAACCCGTGCGTGTGTGTGTGTGTCTGTGTGTGATGGATTACCACGGTGCTGCCTGACTACCGGATGTGTGCTTCACGCGGAAAAGAAAGCTGAGCACGTCATTATCCGTCCCTTCTGTTGGCTGATGAGCAACGATGGGGCCCGGACTAATTTCAGTCACGGTTTTCTTTCTTGAGCGAGTTTCACAGCTTCGCTCAGCCTCAATCCATTCTCTTACTGATCCCTCACTGCTCTGTCAGTACCCCTGGTTCACCGTCTTTTGCCTACTCCTGCTTTCTTACACTCGTGTGTGTGTGTGTGTCACAAAGTCAGGGTTCTTTGTCTGGACTCATTCACATAAGTGCCCTAACCATTGCAGTCTAAATCCATTTATGAGGTAAAACTATATATTTCTGCTATTTTCCCGAATTTATACAGCCAAATTTATCGTTTTGTATTCGTATCTGGTTGTGCATACTCAGTTGACCTTTGAATCCTTATAGTCATAAAAATTCAACTCATGAAAACTATCCCAAATAGTTGTTATTGCAATTGCAGATTGAGTAAATGTGTTTATATGTTACACACACACACACGTGTATGCGTGCATGTATGAATATGTGTCTGTGTTTGAGTAAATGTGTGTATGTACAAGTATATGCGGTCATAGAAGTATGTGAATGTGAGTACGTCGATGGGGAGTGATAGTCTAGCGGTTAATGCGCTGCACTCCAAACCCGGTGACCCGAGTTCGATTCCTGCTCACAGCCAAACCCACTGATGATGATCTAAATCGATTCTGGGCCTCCTCTAGGTCGACTCAGCCTCAAATGAGTACCTGGTGCGGTGTGTAAACATCGTCGCTCGGCAGATAAAAGCGGCCGGGCGTGGTGGTGGCCACCCACCCCCTCGTGTGCCGTGCCGGCCTTCATAGATGCTGCTCGCTAACAGCACTTGCCCCAACAGTCTGTTCAGGATATACAGGAGTCTTTTTCTTGTCTTGTCGATGTAAGTACACGTGGGTGGATTATTTAAGACTCGGCCTTAGGGGTAGTGATAGGGGTTGGTGTAGGGGTCGTGATATCACTACCCCTACCCCAACCCCTATCATGACCGCTACCCAAATCACTACCCCTACACCAACCCCTATCACGACCGCTACCCATATCACTACCCCTACACCAACCCCGATCACTACCCCTACACCAACCCCTATCACGACCCCTACCCATATCACTACCCCTACCCCAACCCCTATCACTACCCCTACCCATATCACTACCCCTACACCAACCCCTATCACTACCCCTACACCTCACCCCGATCACTACCCCTACACCAACCCCTATCACGACCCCTACCCATATCACTACCCCTACCCCAACCCCTATCACTACCCCTACCCATATCACTACCCCTACACCAACCCCTATCACGACCCCTACACCAACCCCGATCACTACCCCTACCCATATCACTACCCCTACACCAACCCCTATCACGACCCAAACCCCTCCGTAATCACTCCCAACTGTTTTCCTGTCACCATAACTGCACCACTTTTAATAACCGCACCCTTTGTATGTATGTGAAAGTCATTTCGCATCGTACGTAGCCAACCTTTACAATCTTTATCTCAACCACTATCACCTTATGTACAATTGAATAATTGCTGTAAAGTGCCTTGGAATAGGGCGCTACGTAAATCTAGATAAGATAAGCTGAGCACTGAGGAGGCAAAGGTGGTCAGGGTGGGAGCGGCCACGCCACCCCCCTCCTGTACCATAACGGTCTCAACAATCGCTCGCCAAGAGCAGTCGCTCCAACATGCCGTTAAGGCTATACTTAGGGTCTTTGCCGTTTTCCTTTCATGTCTGTGTGTGTGTGTGAAGGTATAAGTCTGTGGCCACCAAATTGAATCTCGTCAGACTAAAAAAATCAAAAGTGACGCATCGCGTGCGCAATTTCTGTCGCCGCAATAATCTCCGTGATAATTCAATCACGTTGCGTGACGCTCTCCGCGCGAATGCAAGTGACTCTTTCGCGGGCTTCACGCGAACGTCTCTTCCTCAGGCGAGGCGTACGGAGCGGCGTGGGTTGCCCAGTGGCTCTACCTGTACACGTTGGCTCGGGACGTCGCTAACAGCGGCTCGTTCACCTTCCTACCGAAGCCGGCGCTGCCCGAGTTCTCCGTCTACGAGTTCGGCATGCTCCGAATCGCGTCCAGCAATTACAGCGACGGGCAACCGTAAGCGGCGTCTCGGGCAAACACCGTCCGTTGCGAACGCTGCCCGTGGCCGAATCACCCTGAATGCACCCCGCTGATGTCGGATCTCAGAAGCGAAGCAGGGTGTTAGCCTGGTTCTATCCTGTCCTCGCGTCTGGCAATATGTTCGTGAGCCAAATGCCAATGTCACCTCGCCATGGTGGCGAGATGCAAACTTCTCCTTTGCTGGTATGCAGGAGACGCGTGGGTTCCATCCCAACCCTGCCGCCTGCATATTAGGAGTTTGCGTGTTCTCCCCGTGGTCGCGTGGATTTTTCTCCGGGTCCTCTGGTTGTTCTATCCACATTTAGAAACGTGCCTTTGGAGTATTTGTCTGCGGTACTTTTTGCACATGATGAGCCACTTCGTTGGGGATATAATTTGTGGCCATGTCACTTCTAAAAGAGAGCTATGCAGCTCAGTGGGCCTTACCTGTGGAGTTTTACTCTTCCTCCTCTGGCAAAGGAGCGCAGATGACTGTGGTTTACTCTACTGCCCATCGTTTGATATTTCATGGCTGCAGTCACACTACTGTTGCCTGTCTTTAATGTTCCGTCTATGAAGGAGACGTTTGCGCATCGGCCTGGTGATGTTCTGATGCGGTTAATAGTTGCATGCGAGACTGAGGATAACCAGATGTAGCTGGCTGCAGCTGTCAGGTGGCCAGGAGATGTCGGTACATTTATGCACAATACAGTACATGTCCATCACGTCAACAAAAGTGCCAATTCGTTACGAGTACAGCACACCGGTGTCTTGGAGAGTAAACTCACAACATTTACAATTCGAGTACGACGTTTCGCCAGTAATTACAACCAGCTAGTACAAATTCTTGGCTCTTTCGGTAAAGTCACGTAGAAGGGAAACAATAAAATAATAAAAATATAAAACAATAAAATTCTCACGACGTTTCGACAGCAACACAAGCAATCATCGAAAGAACCAAGAATATGAATCCCTGCAGTCACGAAAGCTTTAAATCGAAATATAGCTAGTACAATTTAGGTGTTTATGACATGACGATTATCGTGATGTCAGTTACCCACGAGTTGTGTACGTGATCGTATTTCTCAGCGTTCTTGTGTTGTCGATTCCTCAGCACAACGCCTGCCCTAAGTATTTAAATCGTTGAAACTTTACAGTCGAAACGTTCCTGACGCTCACGCTGGCAGTTAAACAATAATTTATCACGTAATTAAGGTGACCCATGAAACTGACGAGACCATAAAATCACCATGCCCGGAAAATATTTTGCCAAGCGCTAATGAAGCTGAACTTTTGTGCTTTTGTTATGGCATACTTTCTTGGTGGATTAAAAAAAACGAAAAACAAATCAGAACAGCCACGATAATCACTAAAACAATACTTCCTGCAAAATAGTCCACAGGTGTATCCTGCACCTGGTATTGTATGACGCATCGTAGTTATCACCAGATTGTGGCAACCCTGCAATCTATCTGTGCGGAGCTTGAAGACTTGCAACCCTCTTCTTTCATGGCTCCCCACCTCCAGGGTACTGCCGTTTTTTTAAAATATCTACTCGTGAAAAAACACTCAGCGATGGAAACGGCAAAACTCTTCCAACGAAATGCCCTGCTCCCGAGAACGAGTCTTGAGACTTAACGAGGCTTAGCTGGGTGAACTAGGGTTCACTATTATTTACTTAATGTCGAAATGGCACTGATGGTGCTGTGCACTCGCATCAGAGAGTTCAACGGCGAGCACATCTCATGAAAGTGGTTGTTAAGTGGCTGGCTTGCCCTGACATGCTGCTGCATGTGCAAATGATCGGTGTGTTTGCCGAAAAGTTCATACAATTCGGCTGATTGCTTATCTGTGCTGCTCCGTTTAAGAGGCTCAGTCGAGGTGGGCCTGGGCTTAGCAATTAATTGCACGCTCTCCTTTGACAGCCAAATGTATGCTCTTAATTCAACCTTGCTCTTGAGGTACTTGACTGTTATGGAATAAAAAAGAAAATTAGCTCGCCGCGAAGATGCGATGTAATATCAGTCACACTTGTCAACGCGCATTTATTTGACGGGTAACATTAATTATAGTGAGAGAGGAGAAAGTTTAATTACTTTTGTCAATAGGTAGACATGAGGTAAAGACCTGGATATCATGTCAAGTAGTTGTACAATGGCTAATGTCTTTCAAATGTCCCGATGCCAGAGGATTCTAAGGGCCATGTGACGGGAACACGCATGAAAAGACAGGACCTATAATAGACCTTGACAGGCACTACTTAGTGTAAATAATTCAGACAGGTGACTTTATAGGGTTATTCACTTCCTTCGGATTTCTCTACAAGGTCACAGCGCAAGTAGTAAACTTGGAGGTGCCACTGGTGCACACAAAGGTGCAGCCTTCTCATGCCGGTGCTGGCAAAGGGGCCTCCACTAGAGGGAGTTCTACAGAGCCCCTCTAGAGGCGCATTCGATTATTTAGAGTATTTAGCTGCTCTCACCTTCCACATCATAATCCACCTCGGTGAGCTGTCCTTTGCGGCGAGGTCGCTTTACCTGGTATACCAAAAAATAGTTTTTTTTGGAGCGATTTGCTCACCTCTCCTATCCTAAGCACTTCTAACTTGTTTTTGTATTGTTTGTTGTTGCAACGTTCTGACATTCTGGCCTGCCCTTCCACGCTAGCTAGATGTCTTGAAAGAGGTGGGAGGGCCCAAACTTTCCCCCAACACACATACCGCTGAGGCGGTGGGGGGGGGGGGGCAATTTAAGAAAGTTTCACCTTTGAACTGCCGCGTTGGTAAAATCAAATCAAACCGGCGACCTTTGGATTTCAATTCCAGCGTGATAACCATTAGACCACGGGCAGCATCCCCACCGTGCATATAACAAGACACATTTACTAAATCTTGACTTAAAGCTTTCGTGACTGCAGGAAGTCATATTCTTGGGTGTTTCGGTAAAGTCACGTAGATAGGTTAGAAGAAAATAACAAAACAATTACAAAAAACTACGACGTTTCGATCGCAACACAAGCAATCGTCATCAGGAGGGGAAAAAAAGGAGCGGGAAAGCTGCTGAAGTAAGCTGTAACAGCCTCAGGCAGGCTGTAACAGCCTGCCTCAGGCTGTAATAGCTGTAACAGCCTGCCTCCTGATGACGATTGCTTGTGCTGCGATCAAAACGTCGTAGTTTTTGGTTATTTTTTTTGTCTACGTGACTTTACCGAAAGACACAAGAATACATATTTACTCAATGTGAACTTTTAGTTTCGCTAGCTTTTGGCCAAATACCGCCGTGGCATACGCACGCAAGATAAAACTTCCCACCGCAATGTCCCTGTGCGTAACAGGAATGTGCTGGCGGCGTGGAGTGACGATCACGCGATGGCGTGGCACCTGGAGGAGAAGTTCCGTGCAGATCCGGCCGCCTGGGCGCTCCAGAAGTGCCTGGCTTGGAATGAGAATGAGACGTCCATACTTCCCCCTTTCCTCCCCGAGATCGCCGACTGTCCTTGCACTTTGGGCCAGGCGCGGGCGGACACTGGCCGATTCCAGGCAGGTTTTTGTCCCCATAGTCCCGGCAATCAGGTCCGTGATGAAACTAGTCGCCGCAATGATGTGATTTTCTATGATGCGATATGATGTGGAATTTCACGAAATGAGGACTGTCGCGATATCAGTTTTCCATAACTCTGTTATTGTATCTCACATTTTCGTTGCATGTGCTTTGCTGCACGTCTAGTACATATGTGGGAAGCGGTGGCACCGCAGTTAGTGCACTGCACTACGAACCCCGTGACCTGAGTTCAATTCCCGCTCACGGTCAACACCAGTGACGATTATCTGAAGCGGTCCTGGGCTTCCCGTCGGTCGACTCAGCTCAAATAAGTACCTGGTGCGGTGTGTAAACATCGCCACTCGAGAGACAAATGTGGCCGAGCGTGGTTCTAGCCTTCATAGGTGCTCGCTAACAGCACGTGCCCCAACAGTCTGCTAAGTATATACGTGGGGGATCTGTGTCGTTGTCTAGTACATGTAAAGATGAACTAATTATTCTTCAACTGCAAGATCACTTAACATAATCCTGCCACAAGTATTTCTAAGCATGACAATCTAAACGGCACGTGCTGCGAGTTACAAAATTAATGTGTACATTCTTTGAGCTACACAAATGACCACGTGATGTAATTGCGGTGCCACCAATTACTCCGAATTTTTTTTTTGTTGCCAATCGCTCATTTCACAGCTCATGGATGACTGTTTAAAAGTTTGTTCGTAAATAAAATATTTAAGGGTAATAAAAAAATTGCCACGATAAAGATGACGTAACGATGCTTCGCAAAACGGACGATGAAGATTATTGTTGCTCGTACATGGTGCAATGTCACAAGCACCCGGTATTAAACCCTGTCTCTCATGTTGATTCGCGACGTATGTTTCTGCGTGTGTAGCGATAAATGCATTTCACTCCTGTTATGTTTAATAAAAAGTAATATCCATAGCAAAGGAATCTCCGTCATCTCAATTGACTTTTTATTATGTCATACACAAATGGCAATCATCATCATGACAACATTCATGGTAAAGTTCGTACCGAGTTAATAGGCGTATATCGATTAATCTCCCCTCATTGACTTGATGAGGTCACAATTTTTGGTCGCATTTTAATTTAAGAATCCGCTCCTTTTGGCTAATTTTTACCATCTTTTCATTGTCTCTCTTTAAAATATATATTCTTAATTGTACGACGTTGTTTGCTGTGTTAAATCTAAATAATACTTTAAAACACGATACGAATTTAATTTGCATGAACGGTAAATAATCGATTCGCACGCACGCGATTCAATGCGTGTATCATGAGCATGAAAAAGGACTTTGATTGCTGAATCAATGCATGGTCACACGTGCACCTTTTAACGACCTGTCCACCTGACCGTGTAAACGCTCACGACGGATACCCACCCACCAAACAACATTTTCTGAAAGTCGTATTTTCTTGCTATCTGGTTCATGACCTATTTACGTAACTCCCAGCTTGTTTGACGTTTTTGCTTATCTTCTACCACGAATGCGTGCCATCCTACCCGTGTCCGCGTCACGTCAACACATTTTTTGCCGCGTTCCTATGCAGCAAAGGCAGATACTCGATCACGCTGCCCTCGTGGTGGGCAAATTCAATTAACGGCTTGTTTCAGCGCACTGATTTAAATGTACGGCAATACTACTTGCCAATCTCAGATAAATCTCGTAATTAAGCTGTGTGCTGTGCACTGCTCTTTAATTACCCACCTTTGCCCCCGTGTTGAATAATTACTCTGATGTTTTTTTTTGTTTTTCACACCGTGTCACGGGTCTGGCCTTTGGCCGCCAATGCGGTGAACTCCGCTAATTGAAAGTGTGGCCCTGTGTGTCGCAGGCGGACTACGGATGTGACATTGACAAGGGCAGCAAGTGCACGTACCATCAAGGGGCTGTCCACTGTGTGAGGGCCATCCAAGCAAGGTGGGAATGTGACACATGCGTGTCACGTACACGACAGTATTCACTACGTGGGCCCTCTCAGTACTGCGCGCTTATCGGCACAGCGTTTTTTTCGTTTTAAATCACATTAATCCCTTATTTTGGCATCCGGGTGGCATAGTGGTAACACTCGTGCCTGATGGCAAAAATGACCCCGGGTTCGATTACAAACTAGATTGCCTTTCTGTGTGGAGTTTGTATATTCTCCCCCTGTTGTGCAGAGGTTATACTCCAGGATCTCCGGTTTACAACCATAGATAAAGAAAAAATTGATAGTACAACGTAACTTGTATTGGGCAAATAACCCGACGTTTTAAATATTAACTGCGTATTATTTTTTATTGTGATCACGCATAGCAACATTGCTCCCTGCTGCGAAAAACTTGGCGGGATCCTTCCGATAAAGAGCCTTCCATGGGCAAATGACAACCGTGTTCATAACAACAATGCACTTCTAGAGAGTTTCGAAGTTTGTTTTTAGAGCAGGGATTGAGGGGTAGGCTTCCATAGGCGAGAGAGAGAGAGAGAATTGTTTATGCACGATGATGGAAGTGCATACATACGAAAAGCCTTCATAGAGTAAGAGGCAGTTGAAAAGAGCAAGCCAAATAAGTCGCAATGGCATGGTTGAGCAAAATAGTAACAGTTGGCACTGCCAACTTAAATAAGCGAACACACCTTGCTACTGAGCCAAGACAAATATCGTCTTTGTGCAAGGCAGAGCTGCAGCTCAGCACTTCTCTGCTCACGCCATTCTCTCACACTGGCCACACGTCTTGGAAGAAGTGGGAGTACCCAACACTTTACACCACCACCAACACCACCACACGCAACGTGCCTAGCGACTAACTGTGGTGCACCCATTTAGACTGCCAGGTGGACAGAGGCGGCGGGGAGGGGGATTTAAACAAAAAACGCCACCATCGTTTCAATTGCCACGGCGTGAAAATCGACCCGGCGACCTCCGGAACGCAAGTCCGGTGTGCTCACTGTTGCAGCAGCAGCGCCATTCACCGTTAGCTTGCCCGATAACAAAACAAAAACAAAACGATAAACGATTGGGCCTGGCCACCTTTTTCGAACCGGCGACACTTCTCGCAGCGCGACGCACGCCCTTGGCGCGACGGCGTTAAAGTCGCGCGCCGCGGGAAAAGCGAAGCCGGCCGACGCTGCAGGAGGGCTTCCCCGGCGGAGAAGCGCGCCGGGGTAGACCGGAGCGTGTTTGTGCGTGCGCTCGCTCGGCCCTCGGGCTGCAGCCCCCGCTACGCGGCGGGGCAGCAGTGCTGCTACGACGCTCGCGGCGTCCAGCTGCTCACCGTGGACTCCGTGGGGGGCGGCACGCCGGACCGCGGCCACGACTGGGGCTCGCCGCCCTACCGGCGCCCGCCGCGTGTGCCCGCCGCCTCGCACTGGCTCTACGACGTCGTCACCTTCTACTACTGCTGCCTGTGGTCGGACAACTGCGATTACTACATGCACCATCGGCCCTCCAGCGACTGCAGAGCCTACGTGCCTCCGAAAATCGGTATGCGCCCTGGGCGTCTTCGGAAGCGGCGCCCTGATTGGCTGTACGATGCCAGGGGAAAAAAAAAGTTTTGCCGGCTGGATTCATGGCTGTCTCGCCCGCCTGCCCGGCTGGCTCGCTGGCGCGTGAGCGGGAAAGTGCGCGCGTGCGCAGAGCCGGGCTCGTCCAGCGTGCTGACATCACGCTCCTCCACCCTTTACTCCGGCTGTGGATCTCGCGGGACGAGGGCGAGATGTTAATTACCTCTTCTGGTATGCAGGAGGTCGTGGGTTCGATGCTGACCCTGACGCCTGCTGTATATTTGGTGTTTGCATGTTCTCCTCGTAGTTGCGTGGATTTCTCTCGGAGTCCTCCGGTTTTTCCCTCCACATTTAGAAACATGCCTTGAGAATATTTGGCTGCTATAAATGTCCACGTGATGGTAAGCCACTTCGTTGAGCTATCATTTTTGGCCAGGTTGCTTCTGAAAAAGAGCTATATAGCTCAGCGGGTCTTACCTGGTAAAATATAATTTTAATTTAAGTGCGCAGCCGGTGGCATATTCTTTGGGTCTTTCGGTAAAGTCACGTAGATGGGGTCAGAGAAAATATTAAGATAACCAAAAATACTACGACGTTTCAATCGCAACTGATGACGACCGTTTGTGTTGCGATCGAAACGTCGTAGTTTTTTGGTATTTTGTTATGTTCTTTGACCCTATCTACGTGACTTTACCACAAGACCCAAAGAATATGAATTCCTGCAGTCACGAAAGCTTTAAGTCAAGATTCAGCCAGTGGCAGTTATTATTTATATATATGTGTTGTAATATCACAGTTGCTGAGCATGTGCCCAAATGGCTCAAAATGCCAAGCGGCCAGCAACAAACAGCACGATCAGAGTTGCAACAGAGTCTGTTTGTTCAATTGAGCAGGGTTATGAAAAGGGCTGGCGATAATTCCAGCGTGCTGAATGTCAGGTGGGGGGACCACCCCGCCTGGGAAGATTGTGCTCCGCACGCATCACAATGAGGACATCCGTCCACTGTGTTTTTCCTGCCCTCCCCGTCACGAGCGAAGGCTCGGCTCTGGGGGACCCTCACTTCCTGACGTTCGGTAACCTCAGCATCACGTTTAACGGGCGTGGGGAGTACACTCTGCTGGAAGCCGCCTCGCATTCCCTCGTGGTCCAGATCCGCACCGACGTGGCCCACGACCCGGACGGTACGTCGCTCATCTCTCAGCAATCAGACGACAGGCAGACTGACAGGTGCACATTTGTGGGCACCCCCCCCCCCCCCCCACTCTTTCCCCCCCCCTCCCCCCCCCACTCTTTCACGGGTCGGAGTCCACGGAGGCCTTGGGGCAATATGCCTAGGGCAAATCACGCTCGCTTATGTTCGTGGAACTCTCTGTGCCCGCAGGCAACGCTGTCAATGCCACCGTCATCACGTCGGCGGCCATGCGGGAGAACGGCTCCGATCTGGTGGAGGTGCGGGTGCAGCGCGAGTCCGGCACGCTGCAGGTGCTGCTGAACGGGGGCGCTGTCGCCTTCGACGAGCAGGACTGGATGGACCTGCACGGTACGGCGCCCCCCCCGGTGCGATGGCTGTTGGTTTTGAGCGATGCTGCAGGCGGCAGCGGGCGGTGGCCTGGCCTATTGGGAGGCCCCCTAAGTAAGAAATTGTGTCGAGGCTCTCATCTATCGATGAACGGAGCTCCTGGTGGGATGACGGAAGTGGTGTAGACGAAGAGACGGGGATGCAGCGAGATGAGAGAAATGTTGACTAAAGATAAAACGTGTGATGAGACGAGAGATACGGACGAGACGGGAAAGCTGGGTAATTAAGGAGATGATGAAAAGAGACAGAGAGACATAGTTCGATGACAGGAGATAGCTGCAGACAAGACAGAGATTAAAGATTAATTTAAATGTATATGTTAATTGCCATTTACATTTATTAGGATCTGAATCTGAGCTGATGTTGTGTGAATCCATATTTTTTCTTGAGAATCTGGGGCCCCTTGAGCTGCATGCGGTCTCGAAGCTTCAGCTTTGGTTTGCTTGGGGCCTAGCGCCACCGCACAGATTGTGACCCTGTGCAAGTTGGACTGATAACAACACTGATCTCTGGCACAGTTAGACTGCAGTTAACCTTCAGTGACCTTTCACACGACTGTGGCTGGGGCAAACTTGTGTACGTGAAAAAGCCGAGGCTGAGTTTATCATAATTGTGTCTTGTTTAAATTTGGCAACGGTTATATTACATCTTTGCAGGGATTTCGCTTTCGTGATAAAATGCGGATTGTTTTGGAGATATTATATTCACAATGAGCTGACCCTTTTCTAACTCGTCTGTTTTTGCACATTCTTGACGTGTTTTTCGTACGCAATAGAGCAACAGTGCTGTGCAGGCGTTCGTGCTCTATCACGGCTCTCCCATTATCCAGATAAGCAAAAGGCTGCTTCTCTCTTGTGCTCAGACGCTTTTTCGGGTCGTGCTACTGCTCATTGTTCGGCACCATGTCCAACGTTTCGCTCCACGTGCTGAATATGTAAACTCCCACGGAGTACAACCCGAAAATGCGTCTGAGCACAAGCGAGAAACAGCCTTTTGTTTATCTGGAATTTTTTTTTTTTTCTACCGAGAAATCACTTTTGAATGCACGACTCCCCCCCCCCGCCTCGTTTGTTTCGAGTTTGAGGAGGATACCCGCGAGTTGCGCGCATTTCCTCCGACTGCCCAGGTGTGTTCGTCAACTCGGCCGTCATGAGCAACGTGACGGTGATGTTCCCCTCGGGGGCGGCCGTGGAGGTGCGCCTGATGCCCGGCTCGCTCGCCGTCAGTCTGCTGCTGCCCAGAAACTTCTCGGGACAAACGCGAGGCCTGCTGGGGGTACTGGATGGCGGCCTCTCCTTCCCCGACGGCACGACCCTGCCAGGGGATGCCTCCCCCGAACAAATGTACAGCTTCGGCGCCTCCTGTGAGTCGAACGATCAACATTTGGTCTCTTTTTGTTTCGCTTTCAATTAATGGAGATGGTGGGTTGGGGGGGGGGGGAATTAAAAAAAGATTAGGACAGAGAATACAAGAGAGCCTCTTTACTCTGCAGGGACTCTGCACAGCCCCACAGCAGGATGCTCTGGGCACATTTGAGTTAAATAGTAAGGGGAAGTGCTCATGCCGATGCCATTTACACCGTGCCAGTGAATGTATTAAACTCGCAGTCATTTGCATTGCAATCAGGAGCAAACAAGTTTGACACAAGGTGCACAGCCTGTGAGCGTTCTACATTGTTACTTTTTTAATTGCTGTTTACAGTCCTGTACTAATCCACTGCTGGATGAAGGCCTCCCCAGGCGGCCTTGTCGTCATGGGGGTTGTTTGACCTTATTTCTCCACGCTGGGCAAGTATGTACATATGCTGCACTTCTTTCGCACTTTAGATAGCCGACCGTGCGAATCGGAGGTGCGGGGCATGGACAACAAACGAAACAATAAGCAGTTCCAAATAAAAAATAAAGAACTCTTCAATTAAAATTGCATAGCTTCAGTCGCTTCTGAATATAGGAAGGAAGAGCGTTCCAGACGGCCACAGCAGCGCACCTGAAAGTGCGCGAAGCAGTGACCGTCTTTGTTCGATGGCTGGCCAAATGCCGCTGTAGCGAGGATAACCAGAGTTCGCGTGATGGTGTATGGTCCCTTGATGAGATCAGCAAGTGTGGGTTGATGAAGGAACGGGGTTGCCACGACCAGTTCATGGAAAGCTCGCCACTCACTCCTGATGTTAGCCGTGGTCGAGACCTGGAACACAGCCTGCGTAATTCATAGTGCAGGATTGTTGCTCCACTGCTTGATCCCAATTGCAAGTGAGAAGCCAAAGGCTGGTCAGAACATGCCAACATTCGCCATTGCATTTCAACAACAAATTTAAATGAACTGGGAAGTGTATTAGCTGTACATTAGTTAAATTAGAAAATTAAAAAGCACTAGGAAACACTTAAAAAAATGCGAGACAAAGGGAATCATGGGAATTCCTAATAAAGCGAGATAATTTTCCTGAGGAAAAAGGGGAACTGATGAGAGTAAGCAAACTGAACTTTTTTTGTTATTTTCCCATTGATAGCACAGACAGGAGCAAATGTCTCAAGGAAGACAACCGCTTTGTTTCCACAGCCACAGCCGGGAAGTGAGCCAGCTACATTTTTACAAATCGGGCAACTGGCCAACTTGGCTCGCAAATCCCGCAGCAGCCTTGATGGGCCAATCAGACTTGGGTTTCAGGGCCTCCTTTCACCACACTCTCAGGCAACCCTTGGAAACTGTCGTGATGTTTTCACAGGGTCAGCATCGGGATAATACGCGCGCTCAAATGGTGACCTTCACTTATATTTACTAATTCAAGGCCCGAGACTGGAGGGCATTTTCAGATTTCTCTTGCAACTGCCTGGTGATGCTGGTTGTAACGTCATACCTAGGGGCAGAGCCAGGATTTTGACTTTGGGGGGGGCTGACTTCAATATTCTGAGATATCCAGTGTTCATGTTTTCCAATGGGCGCCACAAATGTATAAAACAAATTTTATTGGATTTGAACGCGGAGTTTATTAATAGGTCGGAGCTGCTGATGTGGCTTATAAGTTCGATAAGTTCGAAAGGCTGCCGCTCAAGCAGCCTGCAGGGCAGCACAAGGTGGCAGCGCGAGGTGGCAGCCTGCAGGGCAGCACAAGGTAGCAGCACAAGGTGGCAGCCTGCAGGGCAGCACAAGGTGGCAGCCTGCAGGGCAGCACACAAGGTGGCAGCCTGCAGGGCAGCACAAGGTGGCAGCCTGCAGGGCAGCACAAGGTGGCAGCCTGCAGGGCAGCACACAAGGTGGCAGCCTGCAGGGCAGCACAAGGTGGCAGCCAGCATTTTGCAGCAGCCGGATATCCAGTTATCCCAATTACCGACTTTCCCAAAATTTCAGGGGGGGCTGAGTCACCCCCAGCCCCCCGTGGCTCCGCCCCTGGTCGTACCCAATTGTTAAATGTTGTGAAATTGCTCTCCAACACACCAGTGTGTCGGGTGGAGGAGGGTTTACAACACATTTTTACTTTTGCGATCTAACCCAAGTATCAATTATGAATCGTCTTATCACTCACGACTTTCGAATAAAAACACAGCCCCGGCATTTTTTGCACAAAAATGATATATATATGATCGTTGAACAATTTCCAGTTATTGTTCCATTTTCTTCATGAATGTCAAAGCACCTGATCGAGGGAGTATGCATTGCTTATGAACATTCTTGTTCAGGCACAAAGGTCTCATGCGTTTCATTGTCAAGTTCAGCTTTCCGAGAGTGCTTCAACTCACTCTCATCCATCTGCTACCAGTACACTGAGAGACAGAAAAAGAAACGCGTGGATTAGAGAACTTACACGGGTTAAAGACGGAATTCCAACCGTTTAAAATATAAGGAATATCCAAGGAATGGAACGTGTCTGAGAGCACGCCCACCGAGGAGATGGAGTGATGGAGTCAGCTTCTTGCGTTCAAGTGCCATTTGGATTATTTCATCGCAAGACGGTGAAGGACGGCGATGGCTTGGGGAGACCTTCATCCAGCAGTGGATTGATCATGGCTGATGGATGATTGGAGCCACGCATCCTGGGCTAGCCCAATTTTTCTTTTCTGTTTTCATTGCGCATTATAATAAGGAGCTGTGGACACGGGTGCCACTGGGTTCACTGTGATTATGGATTCCACTTGTGACCATTTGTCACAAGGGCTATAGACAACTGTGCAGCATGATCGCTTCCCTCAGGCTATGGAGAGGAGAAAGGTGGGGGGGGGAGGTGAAGGTGAACATACAGGAGGGGCTGAGCTCATGGAGCCAAGCGAATCATGAACAATTGGGACAAGATCCATGCCGTGGTGGAATGGGCCAGGACCATCCCTGGGCCAACCGTCCTGTTGCCAAGTGGTCTTTGGAGTGTAGTATGGACAGGTCAAATTTGTTTTAATTGTCTACGGTCACAGGAATGCTGTGACCGTATGGTGTAATGGTTAGCACACTGAACTTAAAGTCCAGAGGTTTGCCGGTTCAATTCGATCTTCCAGCACGGCAATTGCATCAACGGTGCGCGTTTTTTTCTTAAATTCACTTGCCTGTGTACAGTACAGTCAGTTAATAAGCAGGTTGCTTATGGTTGGATAAAGTCTGGGTACTCTTACACGTTCCGAGACCAGTGTGCTAACAGCAGGCTCAAGGTATCCTCTGGAAGCCTCTCTCTAGAGCTCCCTTGAGTGGAGGCAATTCCACCAGCAGTGGTGTGAGCAAGCAATTGCATGGCTGCACATTTACCCTATTTTATCGTCGCAAGGTAACGGTGAGCTGAGGTTGCGCGTGCATTCGCTCGGATGTTTCCCGTGACCTCCGGATGTCCACGCGCGTGCGTCTGTCGCAGGGGCAATAGACAACTCCAGCACGCTCTTCGCCTACGACTCGCGAGACCTTTTGGATCGTTACTACCACCAGCCGCGGCACGACCCGGCGTTCCGTCCCGAGTTTCGGCCCGTGGCGGGGGGAGGCGGCGGAGGCGGCGGAGGCGGCGGCGGCGGCGGCCCGTCGCCTCCAGTGGTGGCCCAGCTGTGTGGCCCCGATGAGCTGTGCCAATTCGACGCGGCCGCCACCTCGAGCCTGAGTGCCGCCAACGCCACGCTGCTCGCACATCGGTGGCACCAGGGCGTGGCGCGAGACCTCGCTCCGGGTCAGTGCTGCCTCCCAAAAGGGCCCCACCCCCCACCCCCCGCCGCTTGGGCCCACGAGCCCGGTCTGCCGAGCCGCTGCCGTCGCTCAAAGAACGCGCTCCGAACCAGCGGGCCCTCGTCAATGGCCACGAGCGACGCTGCGTCTGTTTGTCGTCGCGACCGGGGCGAATGAGGGGCGTGTCATGTTGGTGCCGCGCGTGGAGCGGCCCTGCCGCGGCTTGCCATGTTTTGCAGTACGCACGTGGTAGTCAGTTGGCAGGTTGCGTGTGGTGGAGTAACGCGTGGGTACTCCAGTCCCCTTCTGAGACGTCTGGCCGGGGTGGAAGAGGGGTTCTCGAGTGCTCCTTTCCTACTGGAGGCCCTCCCACCGGCAGTGGCGCAAGCAAGTAATTGCAGGGCTGAACTTTTTACTTGACAGAGTCGACGTTTGCTTGGCCCGTCGGCTATAATGGCATTTCAGCTTATTTAGTAGGCAGTGCCGAGCATTACCATTTTGCTGAGCCTTGCCATTGCTCACACTGTATTGGCTTTGCTCTTTCCAGCTATTTCTCAACCTATTACTGATTAGCCAGAAGCCTTTGCCTCTCATTAAGCATTGTTCTGTCATCATTAATTGTGGTGTAATCATCAATTCACATTCCAGTCTTCTCAGTTAGGTCCAGCCTCACTAAAATACAAACGCAGTTAGCATCTCGCCTGGTAAATTCACGTACTCCTGTGACATTTTCGAATTTCCACTCAAAGGGTGCACCTTGAGCGTAGGAAGCACATTCTATGTAAATGAATAAAGCACGGTAGCTCTTTTTTTAATCTGATTTGTATTTTCAACAACAGCAAAGGGAGGAAAGCACAGAAACGGGTTGCACAAATTTCCGAACGACCGGCATAAACGCGTGTGAAGGTGGGCGTCTCTAGTTGGCGATCTGGAAGAAAAAAAATTCCAAGAGCCAGGGGAAGAATTGGAAGCTGAAGAAGAGAGAAGGAAATTGAAAGAGCGGCAGGTGGAAAGTAAAGTATTGGCGTAAGAGGGCCAAGCCATTCGTGCGAGTCGGCAAAAGAGGAGCGGGTGTCTCCGACACGCCGTCACGTCCCCAGTGACATGGACGAGCAGGTCGTGCGTTCGCCTGCTTGTTTGCAGACGTTCGGGATGGGAATGCAGCAGCCACCCTAATTAATATTGCGGGTCTATTAACCAAACGAACACGCACCGTCTGCTTCACAGTGGCACGTTAAAGATCCCGTGTCGTCATTTGCAAGAGGATGCCATTGAGTGCCCGTGTCGTCCAATTTTTGCCAAATTCGAAAATTGCCCCCGCAGATTGCTCGCTTAGGATCACGCACAGCAAGTGTGCTCCTAACTGCAATCGTTGGCGCCGGTTTCTGGCAGCCTTCTAGCTCGTCTGTGGTTTCCTGCCAGACCAAGCCAGATGGGCAACACTGTCCCCCTCTCGTCCTCTCACCGTTCTGTTGTTCTGATCAGCGATCACTGCGACGGAGCCCCAAGGTGTTCTCCAGAGTGGATTAGAAACCTTGTGGTGATTAGTTCACGGGTCTTCCCCTGTACGAGCCTTGAGGGCACCGAAGGCAATTCTCAATTGGGGCGCGTGCTGGCGCGCGAGGCCGAGCGTGATTGTCCGGTTAACCGTGGCGAACGAACGCGTGTGCGGTGCGTCCGCGCGTTGTGCAGTGGTGAGCTGCGGCGTCCTGCTGGCCCCGAAGCACGGCAGCAAGGAGGGCACGGTGTACATGGCGGGGGGGCGCCTCACGTTTGCGTGCGATTCCGGCTACACGCTCAGCGGGTCCAGCACCCGGGAGTGCCGGCCCAACGGGCGGTGGTCTGGTCAGGACGTCTCCTGCGTGACCGGTACGGACAATTGGGGGGGGGGGGGGGGGATATGCTTCGTGAATCGGCTTTGCTTTGTTCAGCGCGAAACGACGTGCTGATTCCACATCGGCAGCGGTGCACAAATAGCAACATCTCAATATCCGTTTGGAAATAACACTGCCTCTAAAAGGAAAATGGTACGTGCAGACGAAACGTTTCTGGCAAGGGCCCTTCTTCAGGGCGGAGAGATCAACACGAAGGGAGTGAGTCGTTTTATCGTCGCCATTTTTTTTCTCCAGGATGTGCTAATGTTGCATCACTAGATGGGAGTTGTTAATAATTTGCTGTTATTTCAGTGCTCATTGAACTGCACGTAGATTGATTCATTACTTACATGTCGCCGCAGCTGATTACCACGACGTACACTGTAACAATTTTATTTATTTTATTTATTTTTGTTCCACAGACAATACGCTGGCGATCGTGTTGGGATCTGTCTTCGCTGTTCTGGTGCTGGCCATTGCAGGATTTTTCATATACAAGCAGCTTCGGATGCGGCACAAGTGAATCGACGACAAAGTGTCGCGGGCTTCATGGGTGGATCCATGCTTTCTTGCCAAGAGGTTACCATCGTGAGCGAGATATATCAGGGGGGCTGTGATGGCAGCATTGTAGTGGTGACTCGGCACGCACATCAATACATGAAACAACGGAATATGTAAATGAAAGCATTAATTGTAAGTGTTAGTTCAGTACGTGGGATTCTGTTGGGGGGGTTGGAGTTGGGAGGGTATAAATGATGGATCAAGTTGCGCGCGGGAGAATGGATGTTTTTTTTTATTCGTGTGCATTGTACGTCAAGGGTGATTGTGACCTCTGGAAGCTCCTGGAGGACATTACAATTTTCAATTGACCGCATGGAAAAAAAACAACATTGAATTTCTTTGGGAATTGTGGGGTGAATTTTTATACTCGTAGAGCGTGAGTGCATGGCTGGTGGGTAGATCGCACACAGCCGCTCCTGGGAAAGCGGCCTCTTGCTGTTATTTTAAAGGCAGTGGGGGGAAGCCAGGCACTGGATATCCAATAATGGAGGGGGAACTGTGGGTAACCCAGAGGGAAAATAAAACGAGTGCAGAAAACGTGCCCTATCTTTTGCCAAACCTGTCTCCTTGTCTGTGCATAAGTGCCAGACAGATTACAATTTCAGGAGCACCACTGTGCCACTAGTCCATTTTTGGGATGTGTTTCAGATTATAGGATGAACATTCCAAAAGTCAGGCCTAGATTACTAAACTTTGGACGACCCGATATTGTTTTCAGAATCAATCAGAAAGCCTTAAATAACATCACTCCTAACGCTTAGCCAAACACATGCGGTGCCATGTGGCACTGGGTGACATCACGATTGTAATCTTTGAGGTATTTAAATTAGTAAAAAAATGTGAATGATTAAAACGTCAGAAAAAGATATTCGAAACTGTTATTGACGATCTGACAACATTCAAAATCAAAAATGTTTAATCCAAAACCAATCCCCACCACTTACTAATGAACAAGTGTTGAAATAATGTAAGGCTGTAACTAGAGGAAATTATCCTCACCATAACTACACCTACAGGTTTCCTTATTTAGCATTACATTGTAATAGCAAATCAGTGTTTTAGTGACAGAAATATGAAACAAATACTAAATCAAAGGAACCACATATTTTACGATGAAGAATAACCTGTAATAAAGCCAATGGATTGCATTTTGCAGATGGATGTGTGCTGTTCACTGCGTCCTTCATGCTGCCTGCAAGGTGCCATTTAAGGTTAAGTTATTTTATTTTATTCATAGATATTTGCTCTCAAATGTAAAAGTGCAGCCTTGACATTACTCGCTCGGACCACTGCGGGTAGAAGGGCACTGCCACCAGAACGAGTTGTCGAGCGCCCCTTTAAGGGGGTAACTTGGCCTACTCTTCATCACTGACCCAGGCATCTAGCAAGAGGTGGGATTATCCACACTTCACCCCAACCAGATGCGACCTGCCGATCGACTCGCTCGCTCTACCTGACCAAGAAAAAAAAAACATCGCTGAAAATGTTCGGAGTGAAGTTATTTTACATTTGTTATGGACGTTTTATGTTTTCGGTCATCCTTCCTGTACACCAGTGGGCTCGCTGAAAACAACGCACTCCATTGGCGGGCAGTGATTCAGTGAATTACACCGAATTACACGGCACTTTGATGGACAATCGGTCCAGAGCACCCCGGAGCTGCACCAACGCACACACGACTCACCCAGAACCTTTTAAGCAGCCCGAGGGAGCGGCGAGAACAGCGCGTTTTGCCGCGACCTTCATTGATGGGGCTGGGTGGGTGGAGGGGTTGCGGTTCTAATGCAGCAGTCGCCCCAGTGCCGGATGAAGATCAGTGCGGGGGCCTGTTGCGTATGTTATTAAGGGGCCCTAAATATGAAAAAAAACACAATTTTTTACTTGCGTAGTAAACTTATTTTTTTCATTTGCTATACAGCCAGATAATACGAGAAATCGCTAACCTTAAACACCCAGTCGTTCGTAAAAGTTGAAGGCGGTATAGTACTATAGTAATAGAGCAAAGTGCAGAATTACTGAACCGGAATTGACAGCTTGAAAGCATTTAGCGCGGGGCCCTTGAAAGTGCGGGGCCCGTAGCTACTACATTTGTAGCTACTTTTGCTACTTGGAGAATCCAGCACTGAGTCGCCCTGATTATTACTGCGGATGTGTGAACCGTAATTAACACGAACGCGCAAGTTTGCTTCGCGCTGAACGTCAACGATCCCCTGACGTGGGCCAATTTTGTGCCGGTGTTGGTGGGGTCCAAAAAAAAAAATTCGCCCGCAAATCACTCAATTGGGATTATACGCAGCAGCAGCAGCAATCATTGCCGCCTACTGGCAGTATAATGCCTCAAGGTCACTCTCGCAAATGAGGCTATCCCGGTCTCCTGCGTGCTCACCCTCTTAAACGAAACACAGCTTGAAACTGGACTCCCAAGCCCGAGTCTCACATTGGCCAAGAGAGGTCTTGTCATCCTCGCAGCTTCACGACGAGGCTGCATAATCTCGGCGTCGGGAGCCACGAGCGATGACAGTGCGGAGTGGTGAGCGGCTCGGGTTTGAGATACGAAGCGTGTTCGTTGCGAGCATCCCCAGCTGTCAGCGCTACGTTCATTTCCATGGCCTTTGCACATCTCCAAGTAATGGGACACGATGAACTGTCTACTTAAAAAAAAACAAACAAACATGTTTCATTATCGAACGCTCGTCTTGTCGAGCCAGGCGACAGCTGCTGCTGCTTCTGCTGCTTCATCAGCAGCACTGTGGAGGTAGCGGGCCCTCAGTCCACCGCAGTCGAGGCCCTTGAGTGGCCAACCCGTCAAAAAATGTGCAACGCCTCGGTCCGTCGCCGCCAGTATCCACGTAGTGGGTTTGGTGGTCACGTTGGCCTCGGTTGTGTGGACGTCGTCTGCTGGCGGGGCAACTCATTTTTTTAAAATCCGTAACCCTATTAAACGCTGCGCCTGTTGTCTGTGTAAACTCCTATTATTATCATCAGAAGTCGTGTTCTTTTGTTTATCTGACATTGTCCACGATATTGGTCCCCCACATCATTGCGGATAAGAGAAGTTCGCTTTGCATGTCATGAAACGTCAAGATTGCTGATATATGTATATCTAATCAATGCCCCAGTTCAACCGGACACTAACTCATCCTGATGATGTTTATCCACTTCTGGGACCCCGCTCGAATGAGTCTCCACATTTTCCTTACCGCCGCAGTTACATAATGCATCATCACAATGACATCCATACACCCACGATGTCAAATCAATACATGACGGAGGCGTAGGTTCTGAACTGGCTCAGCCTCCGAAATCTCGAGTGTCAGTTGAAAAGAAAACTGTGTTCAGGCAATTTGAGTTGACCCTGAGTGCAGAGGCCATTCCTCCATGGTAACCTCCACGCAGGTGCTGCCAATGAGTTCCCAAACCTCTGAAAACCAAGCTCACCTCGGCCAGTGTGGTGCTAAGAAGAGAACCTTGGCTTTGTCAAGAGGACACCTTGGACAACACCTGAAAAGAGAACGCTGACTTGGGTTGACCGCACTCCACGCGAGTGTGAGTGTGCTCCTGTTGCCAAACGGACCCATCTTTAATGAGCCAAGCTCGTCTGCCGGTATGTTGAAGACATTGTGCATTGCCATTGAACAATCCGCTGTGACGTCCAAGTCCTGCCGATACGTGAGCCTTCAAACACTTCGTTCAAACCGGCGTGACACACCTCGCAAAGTGGCTGGTCAATCGGTCGTAGTATAGGTACACGCGACCCTGTCCTCCCTCAACGCTCTCACCAACGCCAGCCGAATTTGCGTAAAGATTGTGGCAGCCGGTGCCACGTGCTGAAATTGCATTTTTAGACTCGATTTTCTCTACCAGGTTGGCCATCTCGTGGCCAAGGGAGACGGGCTAAATTTGCGTCGACAGGGAAAAACTTAGACAAACACTCGCTCTGCAAAGGAACATCCACGCGTATGTTAAACCACAGCGTGCAATAGGACACTTGGCAACCTATGTAGGAATCTCAACCGGTGTTGCTATTGAAGCCATAATAAGTAGTACTGTGCAGTGCAGCACACACACATACACACAGTTGAACACAATTTAAGTGGTTATTATTGTTATAGTAATCAATATGATGAAACCATCACTGGGAATAACGCATATAGCATACCTAGTAAACATGTATGGCATATGATTAAGTCAATGCCTTCAATGTTTTACCAGCGAACCGCACATCTGTAATTTAAAACAGAGTGGACTTGGAACTCAATTACAGTTTGAGTATTTATTAAATCCAGAAATCATGTGAGGATATAGGCTTGTCGGTAATCCACACTGGACAGAAAATAAACGTGACTTTATATCAGTAATGCAAAGATTTACACTTTTAGCCAGGTGGTAAAGACCTCACCGTAAATCAAAGTGCATTAAAAGCTCATTTTGTATGACTTTAACGAGCACCTGCAATAAAATTGTTGAAAAATTTCCTTCGGAGCTGAATTACATCCAAGGAGATCACCCCACAGCTTTAACACGCCCATGTGGAAATACAAAAGCCGAATGTTTCAAGCGCACTACATAAAAAAGAGGCAAGCTTCATCGAATGCAAATACATGTCACGTGGCACAGGGCTGGATTAAGGTCCGTGTAGACCCTAGGAATCTCTCTTTCGGAGGCCTTCAGTGATCACTTTCTGCAGTCGGTACTGCTGCTGCTGCCCCGTGTCACTACCGCCGCTGTCACTCCGCTTATTTCACGTCGTTACTTCGTCCAGCCGCTGGGGCAGATGTCGTTACCTTGCTGATGCCGTTCATTGTTTAGCCTGTGCCCTAATTCGATGGCAGTGCACTGTGCGCGCCGCAGATAAGCAGATTGAATTTTAAATTATTGAGAGAAAAAAACCAAGGTAAGCCTAAAAATATTAAAAGCGAAAATTACTTCAACAATATTTTTTACTTTGATAATCGTATTGGATTACGCAGCTTTAAAAGGATGCCGTTCATTTTAATTTATAACATTCAACAACAAAAAAACATGGTAACATTTTGTTTTCGGAGGCCCTTCAGTTTTTGTAGATCCTAACAAGTGCCTCCTGTGCCTATCGGATAATACGGCCCTGACGTGGCATGTCCAGCTCACTGTAAGTGTAAGTTTATTTAAAAATATATATTACTTAAAGCCCGACTATTGCTGAATAGTTTATAGACAGGCCAAGGAATCCCTGTTGCTTCATGTCCGTTTCCTAAAACAACAACCAATTCCGATTTAAAGCTTTCGTGACTGCAGTAATTCATATTCTTAGTTCTTTCGGTAAAGTCACGTTGAAGGGAAACAATAAAATAATAAAATATATATATAAAACAATAAAAATTCTCACGACGTTTCGAGCATAACACAAACGGTCGTCACCGACACACCTGACCGAAAGAACTAAGAATATGAACAACCAATTCATGCCATTTTTCCTTCGGTACTCCAGTTTCCTCCTACACAAATAAACACTCATAAATGTCGGTTGGCCAAACATCCACAGAGCAATGGGCAATTGCTGGGAGCATCAGTCGTGGCTGGCTTCCCACTCATCTGTGTTTTCCCGTGCTTTTGAATAATTATCTCGCTGTTTTCTGAGATTGAATGAAAAAGTATGGATGTTTACAAACTCTGGATACTTAAAGCATGACAATTGCTGAATAGTTTCTGGACAGGCCAAGGGATCGCTATTGCTTCATTCCTACTCTTTAAGTTCTTTCGGTAAAGTCACGTAGGTAGAAAAATAAAATAAAATAAAAAATAAGAAAAAATAATGGTACTGCTGGCTGCTGCTGCCCCGTGTCATTACCGACGCTGTCACTCCGCTTGTTTCAAGTCGTTACTTTGTCTAGCCGCTGGACAGATCACAGATTCCTCTGTTTGCTGAAACCACTGCCAATTCATGCCTTTTTCTTCTGATACTCCACTGTCCTCCTACACGAATAGACAACTCAAAAATGTAGGTTGACCAAATGTCCACGGAGCAATGGACAATTGTTGGTAGCACCAGTCGTTGCGAGATTTCCCATTCGTCTGTTTCCCCGAGCCTATGAATCAGTCTCTTTCCATTTTTTCCCCTCCTGAGATTGAATGAAAACTGTGCATGTTACAAACTCTGGATACCATTAAAAACAAACATTTATGACCGGTCACATGGCTGATGGATTAATAAATGAGGGCGAGTCGACTGAATCCTGTGATGGCGATGGAGGCAGAGTGGCTGTGATTGCTGCACTATGATCATGTGAATTAAACGTCAGCATGAGACGAAAGGAGTAATTTAAAGGGTCTACGAAGCAGCTCCGGTACTGCTGTATATTTGTGTATTTTTGTTGAATTGCTGTTATAGTTTCGATTTAAATCGTTCGTGACTGCAAGGAAAGAACCAAGAAGATCCTGTTATAGTATTTTACACTGGATTACGAGACCTATTTAATGATTCGATCCCAACCCTGATGCCTGTATATTTGGAGTTTGCATGTTTCCCCCCGTGGTTGCGTGGATTTTTCTCCGGGTCCTCCGGTTTTTCCCTCCACATTTAGAATCAACATGCATTTAGAGTATATGGCTGCTAAACATTTCCACATGATGATTGGCCACTTCGTTGAGCTATCATTAATGGCTAGGTCGCTTCTGAAAAATAGCTACACAGCTCAGTGGGCCATACCTTGTAAAATAAAAGTTTAGTTTCGTAGCACATGGAATAATTGTGGGATATTTCGTGACAAACAAAAATTAAAAAAAATTCTTGGTTCTTTCGGTAAAGTCACGTAGAAGGGAAACAATAAAATAATAAAAATATAAAACAATAAAATTATCACGACGTTTTGACTGCAACACAAGCAATCATCATCAGGTGTGAAAACCACAACAAGAAAATTTGTTGTGGTTTTCACACCTGATGATGATTTTTGATTTAAAGCTTTCGTGACTGCAGGGATTCATATTCTTGGTTCTTTCGGTAAAGTCACCACGTAGAAGGGAAACAATAAACAAGAAAATGTGTTGTGGTTTTCACACCTTATGATGATTGCTTGTGTTGCAGTCGAAACGTCGTGATAATTTTATTGTTTGATATTTTTTATTATTTTATTGTTTCCCTTCTACATGACATTACCGAAAGAACCAAGAATATGAATCCCTGCAGTCACGAAAGCTTTAAATCAAAATTTGTTCAAGTTTTCTTTTGTTACTGCTGGCGGAAAGGCCAGGAGATCAAATCGAAGTGGTGACCTCTGAATTGCAACTGCAGCGCACCAGCCATTAAATCACGGCATTTCCATTCTATTCTTGTGTATGGCGATATGTTCAGGAGCTAAATGTCGAGGTCTGTTAGCCACAAGAGGGCTTCAGAAGAGAGTTGGTGTAAATTTGAAATTCCAGCCCTGTTGAAGGAGCGCAGATTGCAGTTGTTTACTCGATAGTCCATGGCAATGTCCTGTAAACACATGCATTTGGTGCCTTTGTAGTGGGTTCCACAGAGGCACACACTTGAACTTGGTGGCAACACGTTCATTCTCACACCCCAACAGGGTAACTACACCAACGTACACTGGTTAACTAGACCACAACGGGGTAACTACATGACTGGGTCAGTCAGTAACACACTGCCTGACCCACGATGCCGAGCGTAAAGACCGAGGACCGAGGATCTAAGAGACGTAGCACCGACGGGTTCCATTCCAACAGACAGCCTCGATCGGCTCTCAGGACTTCCCTTTTATGCCCCTGAGCGTGGCCTGGCTCCGCCCTCGGCCACGCCCCCTTATAGATCCGACTAGAAGGTTTTAGGCTATACAGCACGTACCCCTCTCACCACCTTTTGGCTCCCCTCATTATCCTGTCCTGGTCACGTGCCCTTTCGGGTTCACCTAGAGTGTCACGACCTCAACTGCCCCCTCTCTGACAGTCACCAGAACCATGCCCCCTACGGCCCCGTTTCATGCCATCCATATTCTGGTGCCAGAGTGAGGCTCTAACACGCACAGTTCCACTCTTGTATGAGTAGTTGGCGCTAAACACTACACCTTCACTACCTTGTGTTTTCTGGTCTTATTTTTTTAAACGATGGTATCACAGCTGCCTCGGCCTGTGAAGTATTCACATTTTGGAAATGTGATCACTGTTACGTTGTGATCACTGTTACGTTGCAATTATGGCTTAATTTTTTGGTGATTTGGAAAACGTTTTTTGGTTTGGACATGTTTGTTTTGTTGTAGTACGGAGTTAGACTGATGGCCTTAATCTAAGTTTTTGTGGTTGTTGTTGTTTGACTTGCATCCCAATGGGATTTTTTACACACAGCGTTGGTGTACGGTGCTTTTTTCAGTAATATTTTTGCTGTTTTTTTTCCCATGGATTTTCTGTTTGCACAGTAACATAGTCACTTTAAGATGTTTTTCTTGTTCGTGTTTTTGTTTTTTTTGTTTGTTGTGGTTGCACCCGATTCAAGAGCCGGATGGCTCACAGGGCTATACCAAAATAAACTGAACTGACAGTGGTTGCCCTCGGTATGTAAATCTTACCGTTTAATATATTGTTCCATGTGCACAGTTTGCACGTCTGTTTTATATTACAGTAACGACAACATTAAGTGGCTGTTTAAAGCCAACTCAGCTTGTAAAGCATTCGTTTCTCAACTGGTCCCCACATTGCACTGAAATACACTAGTGGGCCAACAATCCGTAAATCAAATGTTTCATTTGGCACCTCCCTTGTGGAGACTTGGACTCCGCGTGTGTGTGACCATGTTATGTTGTATTAGACAAGCCGCACACAAGTGCTGTTACACGAAATATGTCCTGTGAAGTGAAACTTTACGAGCTCGTATATAAAAATGTATCTACAGTAATGATAATGATAAAAGGATTTTACAATCTTTTGTCAATAAACTTCTAGGTGAAGCCCTTCCCATGCCGTGTCAGTCATTGGAAATGTTTAACCATATTTCACCACGCTGCTCAGTGAAGGGGGAGAGTGGCCAGGAATAGTTTATTCAGTATATCACTCGTTACTGATGTTGGCTGTGGCTAGGAATCGAACTCAGGTTTGTCTGGTTCATCATAGATGCTGTGCACGAACCACCGTTTCAACACTCCACCCTCGTACAACAAAAATTAAGAGAAACACAAAAAATGTGTATGTCTAAAAATAAAAAATGCACAGTAATAAAATAATATTTAAGGAATGACCTCACTATGTACAAAAAAAATAGCAGCAGCATTTATTCTGACCTGAACATAGGCATATGTGCAGAAATGACAGGATAATTGGTTCACAACTGGAGTTGGTGACTACTCAATCTGTCCGAGGATAGATTAGAACGGGAATTCCATTTGCTTATCAGGTCCAGCCAAACACGCGGAGCAATTTAACAGTCAATTCTGGTATTTAAAGGACATTTACAGGATCTTTCACGGTGGGATCAACAGGAAAATAACCGCAGTTTCATTTCAACCTTTCGGTCTCAGAGAAAATAGTCTCAGTGACTTTCCACTAAAACAGCGTGCTGCTACGAGGCCACTTGTCTTCGTGGGATGTCACCTTTGTCACTGCAATCCGTCCACTCCCAAAGGTTAACAGTCCATCCAATTTATTTTACCTCTATTTTAAACCCGCAGCCTCGGTGTCTGGAAATTGTCCACCACAATCATGTGCAGCCTGTCTTATTCGCTCTTGTCATTGGCCTTCCCGCACACAGTGAGCGGCCCGCTCCGGTGGTCACCATCTTGCTTCACAGCGAGCGGCCTGCGGAAACTTGAAGGCAAGGGCTCAGAGAGCAAAGACAGAGTAGTGCCACGTCGAACAAAAGCAAGTCAAGCCAACGTGATTTTCTGCTCAAATGAGCATTTAGGAGGCGCTCGCCTCCCGTTTACAGTCCTGAGTCAGTGGTAAAAATTCCACAGGTGGTGAGTCTATCCACAGGACCAACCACTGATGACTTTCCCGCAAAGTGGCACTGAATTGATTGAACCCAGAAAGGATATTGGTCTGCGTCAACCCCCAACCGGGATTTTAATTCGCCACCTTTCAATTTGCGAGTAGCTCGCTTTAAACGCTGAGCCACGTGGCCTATAGTGTCTATCATCTCGTCAGTCGCCACAAAACCCTATAATTATTTAATATTTGTGCTACGAGATGACACAAATATTTTTTAAAGGCTGTAATCTTTCCAACTAGATTGCCTCTATTTAATTTTTTTTATTTTACTAGGTAAGGCCTACTGAGGTACGTAACTCTTTTTCGGTCGCGATCTGGATTCAAATGATAGCTCAACGAAGTGGCTTATCGTGTGTAAATTTATAGGAGCCACATATTCTAAATGAGGAGGGAAAAACCGGAGGACCCGGTGAAAAATCCACACGACCACGGGGAGGTCACGCAAACTCCAAATATACAGCCGTCAGGATTCGGGATCGAACTCACGCACTCCTGTATACCAGGCGAGGTAGTTAACATCCTGTCATAGTGGCACCTCTTTGATAACATCTCACGCGAAGTGTGAACTCACAGCGATCTGTGAAAACCCAAGAACCTGCTCCCAATAAAAAAAAATAAAAACCCCCAATGATGGAGAATCTCTGAGCTCCAGGCCCTTCACAATGCTGTCGACAACCCCCGCAAGCAGTCCAATCGGGCGCGCAGAGACCATCAGCACGTTCTATAGGGCACACTTTAGGCACCGCACTCCGCCAACATTCTGCAGGGCCACCTTGAGGGCTTCACCATCCATGAAGGCATTCGTGTTTATCATGCTCAGGTGTAGTGTAATTCCTACGGTGGTGCCCCCACATTATGTAGAGCACAGGTCAGGTGCCGGGCTGTCAGGAGTAGGGACGAAGGCATAAGGTGCCAGGTCACAGAGGTATTTCCCTCCAGGATTGAGAACCTGCTCTGAGACAGTCAGCGCCCAATTAATCACACCCCCTCCCCCCGTCCCACACAGAGAACTCGTCAATCAGAGTCTCCCAGCATATTGTCGATCAGTCACGCCGCTTTGATCTGATCGGGCGCGAAACAGCATCTTGCACGCGTATTTTAATTGATAGTACTGTACCTTCATTCTTGATTTGAAGCTTTCGTGACTGCAGGGATTCCATACTCTTTTGGGATCTCACGGTAAAGTCACGTGGGTAGAAAAATAAAAAGAAATTAAAATGATAATTATTATTTTTTATTTAACATTTTTTTAATTTTGTTTTTTATTTTATTTTTCTACCTACGTGGCTTTACCGAAAGAAGCAAAGAGTAAGCCTCAGTCCACACGGCGGAATGAGTGGGACGACACAATCGCAACATTGTCGTAACCATTCTGCAATTCAGTTTTTGTACCTTCATTGGTTGAGTGGCCAATGTGCAGGTTATTAAGGCCGGTCCCAGGTGGCTGTGGCTGGAGGGAATTGCTCCCTTTAACAAGAGATCCCAAGAGAAGAACTATGGGCGGGTTCAGAACCGGCCGGGGGGTGGGGAGGGAGAGGATTCACAAGCCGAGAGTATTTTTTTTTAGTCTGAAGTACTCAATTTTATTTTCTGTCGCCTCTTGCTCCCACATGTCTGCACTGTCTTTTACATTTTGCACGTGTTCGTCACCGCTAAGACTAAAATGTAGAGTCTACTTGCACATGTAACCTAACGGTTTGTTGGCACCTCTTTGCCGTCAGATATACATGCAGTTTTAATTCGCGTGCCTTTCGTTCATGACCCACAAATACCTCGCGTGTTACAAATGCCTCGTTAGTAGTGTTGTTTTCAGCTTAACACGTAGGCTTTCGCGACCAATATCATCCATAATACAGGTTGTGTTATGTCGGAGAGGCAAGCCACAACGGGTGTTGTGGCTTGGCTCTCCAACACACCGGTGTGCTGTACGAGTAACGAATTGGCCACGTTCTGTTTACGTGACGAACCTTACTAATTGGCTGTGTCGGGTGGTGGCGGGTTTACCGACACATTTATATTTAAGCGATCTAACCCTCCCAAAAAAACCTGTGACGGAGTGTAATATTCCTTAACGGCCCTGTACTCGCTCTTTGCAATATTAATGGGAGTTTTTATTTGCTGTCTTTCGTTTTTGTGTTGCTTGTAAATTAGTTGGGCGCCTGCTGCTGATACGGGGTCACCGTGCGCCCGTTTCGGCCACGCTTGCCCGGGTGTTGAATGCGTTCATAATTGCAAAAGCCATCCAGCCGCAACTCGAACTTGCCCTTAGCAGAGGCTTCGGCAAGAGGCATCGCCGATATTAAAATACTTCCTACCGCCGCGGCCGCCTTCGAAGCAAACGAGTGTGAACACTTAGAAGTGCAGTCGGAGCCCCCTTGATGCCAAGCGTTTCTCTTCGTGACGCTGAAAACAGACGTGGCCTTGGTCGCTGCTTAACGCAAGCCGAGTAGTCTACCTTGAAGCGTTATTCACACGTACTCTCAGCCCAACGCTAGCTTCCACCTGTGCTTGGGTACCAGATAGCAGCAACCCCCTAGCGTCTAGGAGGATGGGGGGGGGGGGCAGGAGGGGGGAGACTGGAGGAGGCTGAGGTCATCCCCCCCACCCCTCCCCACCTTGCTGATGGCTCGGCCACCCACCTTCTTAAACTCTTAAAAGTCAATTTAAAGATATTACACACCGGGCCACATTTTGCTTCTTCAGCCTTTCATCGTGCAGAAGGGTGGTGAGCAATGTGCACGTGTGGCGTTACTTATTCTGCCCACTGTTTTAATATTTGCATTAAAGTTTACTAGTTGGTTTTAAAAAAAAAGATCTTCAGATATGTATTTAACAAAAAAAAAGCTTAATGTGGATATGGGTTGTGTGCTAAATTAAGCTTTAAGTATACATTCAAATTAATGCGAACGTTGTTTTGCCATGTTTCTTTACAACGCAAACGTGGCCGGGGAAGTTGAATTGGGTGAATGGCATTGTGGTGTGGCATGTTTTGATTTTCAGTTTGCCTTTCGACTACATCATCGTCAAAGTGCAAATTTTATGAGCAATTCGAGGCAGTGCTCAGCTCTTTTACAAGTCAGACCCAAGCCAACGGTGGATAATCCATGTTCCTACGGGGAGAGCGAGTTTATCCACAGGACAACCAACCACGATTGACTCTCCCAAAAAGTTGTGCTCCTTGAATCGACCCTGGAGGGATGATGAGCTGAGTCAACCGTCCCTGCCCCCCCCTTCCCCCCCCTGCTTCCGACTGCAAGCTACTCATTCCACCACCAAGCCAAGTGACTCTTGGGTTACCCCGGGTAAACGCGTGTAGTTATGGGGTTCATAGAAATGTCCGGGGCACAGGGTGCCGGGTTCGTGGTGAACTTTGCTTTGGTCTGTGAGGCTTGCCGTGAGAGCGCTGGGCGCGAGACTGTTTCCTGTGGTCATGGGAACGTGGTCACTGTGATCTTGGGCTATGAGAACAACAATTAAAAAAATAAATTATCCCCCCACACCCACCCCCACGTCCAAGCTCTTACCACCTATAAAGCCCTATTTGTCTTTGCTCTTGGCAACCACCGCAGCGGAAAATGCCGAGGTATCACATTTACAAATGAACCTTAATGAGAAAAGGCACTCCGACCGAAAATAAATTATTCCGAGACGTTTCGGAGTTTGGCCTTATCGGACTGTCAGCATGTATGTGATCTAGGTTTCTAAGATACATTTATTTCAACCTTTTTATTGGCATAAATTGTACCCCTCGCACAGCTTTCAGATGGTCATCAGCATCTGTGCTATCCATTTAAAAATGAAGGCAAACAGGCTGATGGGGGATTATCTAAAGATAATTTTGTATTTTCAGCAGAGGACCCCACTTAAATGCATTTGTGAAAAGTCCACGGGTGTCATCGCAAATTCTGGGCGAGGAGGTGGTAAAAAACAAAAAACACATTCACCATCCACACTGCTCTGTGAACTACATCCCATTAATCAACAAAGTGATGGGTAAAGGAGCGCATAAACCTTTATATTCTGTCCAGTGAATTGAATGAAAAGAACTACTCTACCTCAAATCATATGCCTGCTCTCCCATGATCTCCTCCTCCATGCAAAAATCTAAATGTAAATGCGTGAATTCCCTTCGTTAGCAAATATCACTTCAACCCCTGCCACTCCATCCTGAACCTCCCCAGCTTCTGGTTGATTATTCGGCTATTGCAGCAACCCAATGCATGATACAGAGGGGCTTTGGACAAATCCATCTCCTAATCTGTATAGAAGAGGGGTGAAAAAAAAATCCTGTCACCCCTGAGACCCTGACGACATCTTAGGTAAGTCTCAACTAAATCCCCTTCTCCGTGAAGCAACACCTTGCCATAAAACACACTTGATATCCGGCGCGGAATTGTGGACATGCTGAAAGTGCAACCCGTGAACAGTTACGCCTATGTTTGTGAGAATAGCATTGCTATTAATATGCTTGCTTACCCAGACAGAACCTCCATTGAGTTAACAAAAAAAAGCAGCATATTTTTTTTCAACATTGGGATGTTTGCCCAGTTGCATCGTGTGTTTAGCTACAGTACATCAGGAATCGAACCCAGGCGCTTGTTTCTGTGAGACCCAAGTGTGAGGACTGTGACACCTTGAGCTGCCGTGTGAATTGGAAACGGGGGTGCTGCTACACGGTGTGACTACGCGACTTTACCGAAAGAACCAAAGAGTATAGAAATGCTTACTCTTTGGTTTTATTCGGTAAAGTCATGTAGGTAAAAAATAAAATAACAAAAAATCACGACGTTTCGGCCACAACACAAGTGGCCTTCATCAGGTGAAGGGACCGGACTGTCCAGAGGACAGCGCTGGAGTGAACACAGCCAAGCCCAGACCGTGTCCTTCAAGCTGTGTGGGAGAAAACAAAGCGCCTTGACAAAGGAGTTAGCATAAAAAATAGCATTTAATTGGGGGATTAGCATGATGCACGTAGAGGGCACATGTTCAGACCGGTGAGGGAAGGGGGGGAGTTTACATAATGTTGGTGTGAAGGGAAAATAAGCAGCTGTGAAAGTTTGGGATACCACTACTAGAAAAACATATATACTGTACCATTGAAAATTAGTTTAATGTTTGGTTTGGTTTAGAACATCTTTCCAGTGATTGCTTAATTTGAAACCATCCTCTCGGTTGAATTGTGTCTGTGTTTGTAAATCTGAATTGCCTCGTGGACAAATCTCTGATAAAACCGGTAGGTTTGCAGAGAACCTTGGTATCGGAGAAAACTATATTGTGATTACCCACAGCGTTGCAACAATGATCAGCTACGGCAGAAGAATTCGTTCTGCCGTGTTTCAAATCTGATTTGTGCTCGCGAATTCGGTCAGAGATATGTCGTTTCCTCTCCCCGATATAGCAGTCACCACAGGTGCAGCTCAATTTGTAAATCCCGGGGTACTGTAAGTCAGGAATGACATCCTTTACGGATGGGATCAGGTCACGGATTTTGTGTACAGTATTGAACCGGACCAGGATCTTGTGGTTGTTTAGAATTTTGGAGAGCTTTTTAGTAACGCCTGCTATATATGGTAGTGTGATGGTTTTGATCGGAGTATCAAGTGGTTGTTTCTGTATGGAGGGAGAAACAGCTTGGCGGATGGTACGGTCAGAGTATCCGTTCCTCTTGAGGGCCAGATGTACATGTTTTAATTCACTGGCCAGGTGGTGTTGGTCCGAAATGCAATGAGCCCTGTGGTATAACGTTTTGATGAAATAAATATTTTGAGTCGGGTGGTGGTGGGAATCAGGTTTCAAGTAGGAATCTGTGTTGGTGGGTTTCCTGTAGACAGAATGTCCCAATGAGCCATCAGGTCTCCTCTCAAACAGAACATCCAAGAATGGCAGCTTGCCATCTTTCTCCACTTCCATGGTGAATTTGATGGTGGGGTGTCTGGAATTAATGTGGTCTAGGAAAAGGTTCAAAGCTGGGAGGCCATGTGGCCAAATGACGAAAGTGTCGTCTACATATCTCTTCCACAGGGAAGGTCTGAGGGTGGAAGTCTGGATGGCGTCTGATTCAAATTTCTAGAAATGCTGTCTATAATATAAAAACAATGTACAGTTTCGTTCGGTTCACAGTGCACACACTTTTCTCTTCATCTTTTTAAGTGTTCTGTTCCAGTAATTGTTTTTCCAATCATGTTTCATTTCAAAGTCAATAATGTTCCACAATGGTCCTTTAAACATTTTCTCGAATAGAAATGAACAGAAGGGCACGTTCCTTAATGTTCCATCGCGAATTAAAAAAAAATGTTGTCAGTTGAAAATATTTGTCAAATTATAACAAGTGTGACATTCGCCGTGTGTTTATGACGAAAAAGTAAGTAAAAATGTTATTTGACACTCATTGACACGCTTACTTAATGCAGTGCTTTCTTTCAGGAAAAAAAATCTGTGTAAATTGTGCTACTTTTGCAGAGAGCAAAGAGAGCATTATGTTGTTTGAAATTTAATCAATCACATTCAGAGAATGTGCTTTAGTGAGTAATTGGTGAGGATGCAATTATAACGGCTAATTGCAGCAATACATTCGATAGATTTATATCGCTGGAGGTTAACATCATTTGAGATTTTATAGATTGACATCACTATAAATGGTATAGATTAGTGTTGCTGATTTCGGAAGTCGTATAACTATATTTCCATCTTCTGATTCTATAGATTCACACCACTAGATATGTTATAGATTTACCACAAATATATTAAAGGTGCAAATGGAATGGCTTAAATGTATCAATTCATCACAGAGTAAACTAAACTATTTTATTTTACCAGGAAAGGGCCCACTGAGCTGTACAGCTCTTTATCAGAAGCGACCTGGCCACAAATAATAGCTCAACAAAGTGGCTTATCACGTGGAAATGTATAAGCTGACAAATACTCTAAACGCACGTTTATAAATGCGGAAGGTGAAAAACCGGAGGACCCGGAGAATTTTTTTTTTTATCCACGGCGAGAACATGCAGACTCCAAATATACACACGTCAGGGTTGGGATCAAACCCACGACCTCCTGTATACCTAGTGAAGGAGTTAACATCTCGTCGCCTTGGCACCCTTATAAAACAGCCTCACACCACTAGATTCTATCGATTCACAACACTAGAAATTAAACGAATATATACCACGACAAATTTGAGAGATTCTGTAAATTCTGTGCAAGTTATTCTCAACTGGGGGTACGTGAACCCCTTGTGGGTACGCTGCCATGTCCCAGGGGGGTACGTGCTGTGATTTATACTTGGTTTGAAATTATATCATACATGAGTCATTACAATGCCATTATAAAATAACTAGGATACATTTTTAATCCATATTGTAGTCTAGAACGATGTAAAATATACCTTTCGAAACTCGCTGATCGTAAACCATGTGGTTTGCAAAAGTAACCAGCATGCCGAGCGTCTGATTTATTTTTATTTTATTCGCTTGTAATTAGTCGCTAGTTGGTATACTACACATGTACAATGGGTTAAAATATAGATTTTCATTTGTACATTTATTGCTCAGAACCATGTTGGGTCGGCAAAGGGGGGGGGGGGGGTACCTGGTTGAAACAAAATACATTCAACAAGGGGGGGGTACATTAATCAAAGGTTGAGAACCACGATTCTATAGATTACTGTGTCTATAGGTCCACAGGACTAGAAGTTACACACATGAACAACTTTGTAGATTCTAGTCACCACTTTGTATAGAGTCACACTGTTCTAGATGTATGTACACCTATAGATTGAGATAGAATAGCACCACATTGAATCGCTGCATATATTCTATAGGGCCACGCACATCGGTCGCATTAGACCAGAGGAGCCCTGAATAAACCAATACAATATCTCCAACCAACGTTTCCGACATCGCCACATGTGTACCACACCATCCTCCCAAACTCAGAACCCACTTGGATCCTCTCCTCTCCTCGCTCTCGATGAGCTCACCAAATGGACGGGGTTTTCTCTCTCGCATTGAACGACATCTCCCTCCCCCCCCCCCCCACCTCGTTTACTGCCTCCTGGTGAAGGAAACGACGGTGTGAGGGACACATGGGAACCACTACTGGCATTTACAAAGCCAAATTCTGTCCGTGGCCGAAGCAGGAATGGAAACACGATTTTTTTCAGCTTGCGTCTCGGCGAGCATTCAAAGCACCGGCTTCCACTCCGCAAGCGCCTCATTCGAAATTCCTCCAATGGCATTTACCTTGTTCCACGGCCTTAACATTCCCACTCCACCAATAAATCCTCCAGTAACTGTGCCAGATGGCCTTCCAGGTAAAAGGTGAGACTTTGCTCACCACCCTCTGGGGAATTCCCAGACGTACAAAAATATGTATTGAAAAAGTTCCCATTTTTCCTCAGCTGTCTCTTACAAATATGAACTCGAGAACTCGATAATTCTACCACAAATTAAACCTCTCCGGTTTCTTTTTCTCCACCCCACCCCCCCATCCCTCCCCCCATGGTACAAATCTCTTCACATCCCTGTGATGACATCCGTTGCAATGCCTCAATCACCTCCATAGTTGTGCAGGACACAATGCCCTTTCCACTGCGAGTATAAGAGATCACCAGAAGTGTTCAACGTCACCGGAATGGAACGCTTTGGGCATGACATCCAAGGGAAATGACGTTGATAGTTATCGGTGAACGAGGTGCAACGCTGCAATTTCTTTGCTCGTTGCCGGTGTTGGGCGAATGGACCAGGCGAGAGGGAAACTCGACAGAGCCCCCCCCTGCGAGAGGGTTTCTTGGCTTCCTTCATCACGCTGGCGAGACTTATGGTAGAAGATGTGGGCATACCCACACTCCACCCCACCGCGCGCGACTTGCCGATAAATTCACTGGTATTCCTGTCCACCGGTAAAGCCCTGAAGTCGACCGCACGAACCAATGCTCCCGGACGTCATCCAATCATTGATAGAGCTCAAATAAACATTTTTTTTTTAATGACCACTGATTATTTTTACCCATCTTTTTACCCAGGTCTTCCTTGCCGGTCGCCCTTTTGCGAAACCCAAGTTGTTATTACAAAAGAGGCAATGTTTTACCGCCTGGTGAAATAAGGGATACTTACAGCACATGCCCAATTTCCGAAGCACATGCTTGGCCCCAACGCCAACGTATAACACCCTCTTGGCGTCTTAAAGCTAACGCCATCTCCAAGTGTAAAAAACACCCTGCCTAACTGGGTCCCCGTCGCCGTGCGTCACTCCCACAAATCTCGTGTTGTATACCTCCCCCACTCTTCTACGATGCACTCAAGCTTCCTCCTCTCATCCCAAATACAATTTATGTTTTAAAACATGATCATAATTACCGTACCCCCCACCCCTACCCACACTGCAAACATGTTTGGCGATAATAATTTACAGCCCTTTATGTGTGTTGAACTTCAATTGTTCACCATGCTGGTCAGCGCAGATGTAAGGGGGAGATGCCATAACAGATGCGGAGATCACTCGCCACTGATGTTAGCCGTGGTCAAGAATTCAAACTTAAGTCACCAGGTTCATCGAAGCACAGTTCATGCACCATTATACCCCCCCCCTGCCGACCCCTATTACAAAGCTGTTATGGGAGTTATGTCATGAATGTCCTTTGATAAATGCAACTCTAGTATTATAGGATGTACTGTTTTCTACAACACAAATAATGGTAGGGTGTTATCATATTTTGCAAATTTGAAATATACTGGTATGTCCTTCCACATACATGCCATGAGGTGGCAATCACTCCTTATCAGTCCTGCGCAGTCGTGCAGTGAATAAACGATGCAAGTGAAGACTAGGATTCGTGACAGATAATCCGTACAGCGAGTTCCTGGCAGAACACAAATTGCCTGAAGTTTAACAATAGCAAGCTGCTCGGAATGCGATTGAGTGTCAAAAATTGGCATTTTGATATTTTAATATTCACGGTATGAACCACTGCCTTGTTTCGATTTAAAGCTTTCGTGACCGCAAGGATTCGTCTTCTTTGGTTCTTTCGGTAAAGTCACGTAGAATGAGAATAAAATAATAAAATAACACGATAAAATTCTCACGACAGAGCTTCAATGAAGCTTCAATGAAGCTCTGTCGTCCCGACAGGTCTGTTCCTTTCACCTGAAGACGGCCGCTTGCGTTGTGGCCGAAACGTCGTGAGAATTTTATCGTGTTATTTTATTATTTTATTCTCATTCTACGTGACCTTACCGAAAGAACCAAAGAAGACGCTGCCTTGTTGTTCGTGTTATTTTGCTGTGAGATTGTACTTCTTTTGTAATGGCAAATACTGAGCGAGGTTACATGACTCAACATTACAGTTGCAAAGATAATTAATGCGGATGAAATTGTCCAAGAGCAGTGCTGTTACCGTCATGAAATGATGATGTATTCAACATTTTTTATTCGTAATTGGTCATTTGGTTAGATCACAGAATGATCTGACCAAAATTTGCAGACAATGTCGCCTTCCTGTATCTGTCCCTTCATATAAAAAGAAGAAAAGTATTTTCTATACTACATGTCAACTCCAAGGCCTTCTGGGAGTGCATCATTTCAAGAGCATTTGTTCAACCCAGGCCAGCGTCGCCTTATACAGTCATGTGATCAGCAGAGTCGGGCTTGGCTTGAACCAATGCTGATTAATTTCCAGGGACCCATATCTGGCCGAAAACACCTGGAAGTTCAAGCAGCGTTAGAACACGTTCCAGTTCCCTTGTACGCTGCTGAAATTATGCACTCCCAGAAGGCCTTGTGCTTGATGGGAAGTGTAATTTTTTTTTTAAGTAGAAAATATATAGGAAAATTTATACTTGATTTTTTTTAGATCATGGGACCTCATTTGCCAGTACCAAAATATGAGAATAGGTTTTCCCCTTTTTTCTGGCAACAAAACAGGTGTTGAGACGTTAAAACACCAAACTGAAACTTTTACAAGGAATCATGTCTGCATTAACCACAATGCTTGTGGTCAGAATGCAAACAAAAAACACTCTGATAATATGATGCATTGTCTTTGAAGCTGATTGGTCCACACCAGAGACAGCTTTCTTACGAGCCTAGTCTGAGGTTCCGACACCATTTGAGACGAGGCTCGAAAGAAAGCTGTCTCTGGTGTGGACCAATCAGCTTAAAAGACCATGCCATATATTATCAGAGTATGTTGTTTGTGTGCATTCTGACCACAAGTATTGTGGTTAATGCAGACATGATTCCTTGTAAAAGGTTTCAGTTTGGTGTTTTAGCAGCTCAACACCTGTTTTGTTGCCAGAAAAAAGGGGAAAACCTATGCTTTATTTTGTCACTTGTAAACTGGACAACGATGGACCACGATTTATGCATGACCACGTTCGTGTCACGAAGACCACCCACCATCCGATAGAGCCACGTTTTTTGACCAACTTGATTTTTTATTTTGAGAACTTGAATATTTTCCAGATGACCTTTTTAAAGTGGTTTCAAATTAAACGTGTCTAATGGCTATGTTTGGTTGCATACATGTCAACCCCTTATCAGTGCCTACCTTATTACAGACCCCGTGCCCCTTATGAATCTCAACGTTCATTCTACAAAGTCTCATCACAAGGGAGAAACACAAACAAATAGACACAATTTTTTTGCCCGTATTGAAACGGCTCTACTACCTGAACTTAATTTCCCTGTACAAAAATACGGGTAAACCGTATGGGTTGACAGCGATGTGGTTGTGAGAATTGTACTTCCACTTACCGGTGAGGTGAAAAAATAATTGGTGCTTTAAACGCTTGTATATGTGACCCAATTTTATTTGTTTGGCTGTGTTGGGTGGTGGAGGGTTCTTATGACACATTGTCCGGTAATTATGCTGCCAAACTCAAAAATCAAATATGACTCGTAATACTGGATGCCAAAACTTACATGGTGATGTATTTTTAAAGATACATGTCAAAAAAACAGCAAAGAAAAAAAATGCACGCACATTCAAAAGCGACTTGAGAATGTTCAAGCGTGTGCCACCTCTAAAATTAAATTGTTTTTTTTACACAAGACTCCGTGTGTCATTGTGGGCAGAGATATGCAACTTAATCAAAATCATCATGACTCTCGAAAAAAAACTGTCGCCCTTTTTCATTGCTATAATTCAAATTGTTGAAATTCAGCGTTCAACTATAAATACGTGGAGGTAGGAATTTGTAGCTTTCCAGAGAAATCGGAACAAAACATTTTGTTGAGAAAGAACATCGTGTTATGGGTTGGCTGCAATTTCCATTGCCTTTTGTGCAGTCAAATGGCCGTTGCATTGAGGAATACACGGCGATAACTCGATGTGCGGCACATGCTCCAACCATTTCACATATCAATCGGACACTATTTTTTACAAACTTCACAGTACTATATTATCGCTTGATGTTATTGGGGGGAAATATCAACCATTCCTTGTCGTGCATATATACTGCCAGCAACCAGAACCGCTTTAATACGGACTTGTAAACAAGCACATGACCCGAACAATTTTAATGGAATGAATTTTCTTTGACAAATGATCAGATTGCAATTTAAAAACACACTCTATCGCAGATTTGGGAAACTTCCTGTAAACCCCGCTCGCACAACACGATTTTACAACGGTATTTGAATTCCTATAGCAGCGTTTAAATGCAACTGCATTCTCTTCGTGCAGTACAGAAACAATCGGCATTTTTAAAATATATAAAGAGGCTATATAGGCAGAGGAGTGGGGGGTAAGTACCAGTCTTGATTCCGAACATGATCAGAGGAAGGAAGTCGACCGTGTAGATGGCTGGGGTGGTGGTGGTGGTGGGGGGGAGGAAACCATTTTCAGACTATCGATAGCAGAGAAGTGAATGAGCGAACTTCAACTTTAGCGAAGGTTAACTGGACGCTTTAGAATGAAAGTGTGTGGGCTGTTGGAGCAGAGAGCCCGCGGAGAGGAGCGGAGTGCGATGAAGAGGGGGGTGGGAGAGTGCCGTGGAAGGGAAGTTAACGCGAGAGGGTGAATGTGCAAAGACCATCGACGGTGTCTGGGTGTCGATGGTGCATTCCGCTTTGGGCAAGAACTTTCGCCATGGTCGGTGGACCACACGAGTGTTGTGGGACAATCACATGATCGCCAGCTAGATGGCAACCCAGTAAGTAGGCCAAATATCCTCCATGTATGGACTCCTACAATGAGGAATCGGCAAGCATTGCAAGGAATGTTATAGAACACTGTTTTTGGGCGGAATGACAGGCTTAGTGGTCCCTGTGTTGTGGAACGCGGCCAAGTTTTGATTCTGTCCTCATTGGACTTATGTGAGGATGATACCACAGCAGGACTGTTGAGTAATTGTTGAAAGTTATAGGGCATATATATTTGAAGTTATCACTTTTTTTTATGAGACCGTTTCAAGCACACCTAACAACACCATAAAAGCCTCCCTTTTGATGGATTGTAGAAACCCGGCGATGTTGGGAATCATTCACTTCACTATCGCAACTAATCTTCACGCACTTCTCCACAAAAACCTTCGTCCCAGATCTCCGGCCCCTCGCTCTCCGCACTCACTCCCCACTGCTGCGCTCAGAAAATGCTAAAAAGATATATATTTTTGCAAAGTTTAGAGTGGTTGTAGGTAGGGTTGGCCTTCTCACCAACAACTACAACAATTACTGATTTATCCAGGGAAGCCACACTGAAACGGAAGACTATTTTCAAGAGGGTCATGCTTTTGGGATATTTGTCTAACACCAATTACATTTTAACACGGAGTAAGCTTTCGCAACCAATATCATCTTTAATGCAGGGTTTTTTGGGGTTAGATCGCGTAAATATATAAATGTGTCGTTAAGCCCGCCACCACCCAACAGCCAATGAGTAAGGTTTGTCACGTAAACAGAACGTGGCCAATTCGTTACTAGTACAGCACACAGGTGTGTTGGAGAGCCAAGCCACAATATTTACAATCTGAGTACGACGTTTCGCCAGTACTAGAAACGAATTGGCATGTTCCGTTTACATGACAAACCTCACTAATTGACTGTTTTGGTGGTGCCGGGTTTAACGACACATTTTTTTTTTATATATTTACGTCATCGAACCCAAAAAAACCCCTGTATTATGGACCAATTACATTGTTTTAATCATGGGAGAAAACCTGGAGAACCCAGCGGAACACATGCAGCACAGGTGGAGAACATACAAACTCCACACTGAATGGTCGCCCGTGGCTGGAGACAAATCCAGGTGCTTTCTTTCTGCGCTGCACAAGTGTTACAACCATGGCCACCCCTCATCGGCCATTTATGAATCCACTTCTGGATGAAGGCCTTACATAGCCGTCGTCACCTCCTTGTCATCCTTTGCCATTCAACGATCCACCTGCACACGAGCTGATCGATGGTTTGTTCACACGTACGCACGCGTTGTGAACGGTGCTTGAAAGCGACGAGTTTGCAGGCCACTGCCGAACGGGAACAACGTGGGAAGAAAGAGAAGGAAAAAAAAACCCGACACCTTTGGCCAGCATTCGAGGGCCACAGGCCGACGACGATGTCTAATAGAAACGAATCCAGCGTGCAGTTTTCAACGCAGCCGGGCAGCCAAGTGAGGTGAGCGACGTCCACACGATGCGCATCTCAATTCCTGCGTGATGTCCACACCGCCGATTAGCACGGTTGGCTACGTACGGTGCGAAAGAAGTTCGACAGAGTGCACGCACTGGTTCTGGGGGTCAGCGAGGCTTTGAAGAGAGTAGCTCTCTTCCCAAAGAGCGTAGCTCTCTTCCCAGAGAGAGGAGTGCTCTCTGGCTCACTCTGGTGAACTGCTGTACAACGTCGCATATCCGACGATCAAATATCCACCCTGACGAATTAACTCTCCGCACCCGGTGCAGTGCTTTTTAAGTGGTGTCACCGTCGTAATGGACCATGCACAGCAATCTATTCTAAATCTCGTGTACATTCGATCACAGTCAAGCTCTTTGTCCACGTTGAAAGCAGTTCGTGTTTATTATGTGTCCAGTAACCTATTTGCACTTAACTGTCACCTTACAGATATTCGCACGTATCCCATATTTTCACGTACCCACCTAACGTGCACAGTCCCGCGGCAGGTCGGAGGTGCGACGCTGCACTATAATTGTAAAGGATCCTGTCAAAGAGTGGGAAAAGTCGGGGATGGACAGATCTGGAGCAGAGCTCCGGGCTAGCTATTTCAGAAACGGGCATGTGTGGACGGCCCCAGGTTTAACCTCCCAGCACAGCCGCAATGCTTTGCACTCCGAATATTCATTTACACCTACATTTTGACTTAAAGCGTTCGTGACCGCAGGAATTCATATTCTTGGTTCTTTCGGTAAAGTCACGTAGGTATAAAAAATATATATAAAAGTGAATAAAATAAAAAACAATTACGATAGCTTTTGTTGTGATCGAAACGTCGTATTTCTCATTTATTATTTATTTACTTTTATTTGTAATATTTTTTTCTATCTACGTGGCTTTACCGAAAGAACCAAGAAGATTAATTTAGACCCATTCAACTTGCCTCAAAACTGATAGCATCCACCGCCCAATCTGGCCCTTACGTGCCATGAACAACATAACACCATTGCAATGTATATGCATTCATTAACCTGATGACGCTCGTTATAATTAACGGCAAAACGTCGCACTCGAATTGTAAATGTTGTGGGTTTACACTCCAACACACCGGTGTGCTGTACTAGTAACGAATTGGTACGATTTGTTTACGTAGCAAACCTCACTAATTTTCTGTGTCGGGTGGTGGTGGGTTTAACGACATATTTATACTCGATATAACTCAAAAACCTGTATCATGGATAATATTGGTCGCGAAAGCCTACGTATTAAACTAACATAAGACCTAATCCTCCCCCCCCCCCCTTACACCATAATCAGTGCTGTACTAAGAACATTATTTTCACGTAAACCACTATTTGCTGAAGATCAATCGGCCATCGCAGAAATATCTAAGTTTTTGTGGTTGTTGTTGTTTGACTTGCATCCCACTGGGATTTTTTGCACACAGCGTTGGTGTACGGAGCTTTTTTCAGGGATATTTTTGCTGTTTTTTTCATGGATTTTCTGTTTGCACAGTCACACAAAGTCACTTTAAGATGTTTTTCTTGTTCGTGTTTTTGTTTTTTTTGTTTGTTGTGGTTGCACCCGATTCAAGAGCCGGATGGCTCACAGGGCTATACCAAAATAAACTGAAACTGAACTGAAGTGATGTTTTCATATCGGTGAAACTTAGCCTGTTATTTATGAGCACAAAAAGATTGTATAAGTTAGTTTTATATTTTTAAGGGGGAAATGAATATCAAAAATAGCAACCATAGGGTTAGTGTCATGATCAAACGTTCAAAGCATAAAAATGCTAAAATGGTGTACTTACAAGTGAAGCGTTTTCTAACTTAGCTGTGAACTCAAACACATTCGTCAATTACACTGCCCTCTAAGGATATATGTATACATATACACATCATAGTCAACATTGCCATAGCGATGAAGAAGGCCAATTTAGCCACAATATCGCCTATTGTATAGTTTTCCTGTGTGCTATTTGTACTTGTGCACCAACTGCCAATGCAACAACAACAACAACACAACAACCGCCATTCGCCACTAAGTGGTGGTGACGTCACCACGACGCTTGTGCCAGGCTATGTGCACCTTGAGGCCACGCGAAGTGTCGAACGCCCGCTGGCAGGAGGTCACGGGGCAGACCCAGCAGGTGCCACGGGTCGACTGACTGAGACGACTGGCTGATGCACCACCTGTGCCGCCTACTGTGCCAACCTGCTGTGCTTTAACCACCCGGCGCTCAGCTCGTTGTTGTCCACCAACTGTCAATGCGGTAACTCTATCACAAACGTAGCGCTTCACACACATATATTTTTGCGAGGTCAATTAACAATGGCTAATTCATTCATGGCTTTTGGCATGAAGAGAGAGGCACCAATGACGACGGCAGCTGTCAAGTGTACTTCACAAACAAACCGTACAAAGTGAAAAACAAAAGAGGCACGTGATCTTTTGGCATTACTGTAGCGGCAATGCCCCCATTATTTGGCATGTGCCATTTTCCACGAGCTGCGAAGAGGGCATTTTACCGCGCAGCGTTCAGGATAGCTACGCCGAAAGAGAACCAATTTGTACAGGGGTCAAGTTCCTCCTGAGAGGGTGACGCGTTCAGCAAAGAAAGGTCGGCGTGGTGCTGTTCATCTCCATAGGTGCACACCTCGGCAACCTCGACTCTGGTTGAATACAGATAACATCTTGATTGTATGTCATAACAACACTCACCTGCGGATGTATAACACACGTGCAAAACACCGCATTTGCATTCACGAATACGCTTAGCGTGATTAATGGCTTTCACCCAGATAGCTTGGAAATGTAACTGGACGCTGATATATGCATGTGGGCACGTGGACACTCGCGAATGATAGCCTAATGCTCTGCACGGCACGCGTGCATTGTGAATTGTCTTGAAGCAATAAATTAAAGACTGTTTGGTCGATGAGCCAACAATACTGGGAAATGATTAAAGTTCTCTACCATTAGGCCTTTCAACCTGTTAATTCATTCAAACAAAACACTTCATAATTCTTTGCAGATGCGTTTGTGGGGGTACAGCCAGACGTAACGTTTCCAAGCAATCGATTTATAGGAAAAACTAATTTAAAATGATACGCTATGAAACAAAGTTTGCTGTGGCCATATTATTACGTATTATACTTGAAATCCTGAGATTTAAAAGACTTGTCAACTTCCATCGGCTCCGACCAGGCTGTGGAAGCTGCTTTCCAGTGCTCGACGGCTGGAACAATGAGTGTGCAGACTGCCGCTGCACTTACTGTAGGAGGCAAGGAATTACGTATTCCGCTTGAGAGCAGAACACGAGCACCTGGGGCTCATCCGATCGCAGTAAATTGTGAATTTTCACCGAGGATTTAAATATTATCTGCGATAAAACACTACAGTTTCCATGCATCAGAACGTGAATGGTAAAGCTGCCATATGCTTAAAAATAGATGAGTACAAAACTGAAAGAGTATTGTTTTACATACATTTACTTGAAAATGAAAAAATGCTATAGTGGGAGACTTTTGACGCTTTGTTTTGAATAAAATCCGGTGCCAAACGATGTTTTATGTTATCCAATTCAATGCTATTTAATGGCTATTTGTGTGTATGTATGTGGAACTTTATTGTCAGCGTATGTAGCCAACTGTGCTAATTCAGAGGTGTGGGGGAAGGACAACAAATTTAACACAAAAAGCAGTTCGAACGAAATTAGTTTTCAATTTAGACTTAATAGTGAATAGCTCCAGTGGCTTCCCAATATCAGAAGGAAGAGCGTTCCAGACGGCCGCAGAATGGCGTCTGTAAGAGCGCGATGCTGTGACCGTCTTTGTGCGATGGTTCACCAAAAGCCACTGCGAGGATGACCAGAGTTGTCGTGATGGATTATGCTCCTTAACAAATAAGCCGTTTTTGTTTTCGGAGAAGGTGGAGCTCACGCATGGATTGTGAGTTTTGATTTAAATCGCCCGTCTGATAAAACATTCTATAATGAATGAAACCTAACCCGAGCATACTTGCCTCAAATTATATATCCTGTTAATCAATTCACCCGTAGAATATGCCTAGAGTCGAGAAGAAAGAACACACAGAGTGACACTCAACTTTTACTTGATAAAAAAGGAAAATGCCTAAAGTTTCCAGAGGTACATATGCATTAAAAAACCCCAGTTAAAGCTTAAAGTGCACCTGTAATAGTGAAATTATTCAGTTTAACACGTAGGCTTTCGCGACCAATATTATTTATAATAAAGGGGTTTGGGTTGGATAGCATATAAATAAATGTGTCGATAACCTTGCACCATCCGACGAAGCCAATTAGTAAGGTTCGTCACGTAAACAAAACGTGTCAATTGGTTACTACTTCAACACGTGCTCGTAAATGTTGCGAGTGTACTCTCCAACACACCGGTGTGCCCAAGTGGTAAATAATTGGCACGTTTTGTTTACGTGACAATCCTGATTAATTTGGCTGTAGGGTGGTGGGTTAACGACACATTTATATTTACGCGATCTAACCCAAAAACACCTTTAGTGAGTGCAATTATTGCTTTGCACAGTATGCCTGCTGATGTGAATCTTATTGTCAGTTTAACACGTAGGCTTTCGCGACCAATATTATTAAGAAGAAGAATCTTATTGTCACTATCTGGGGGTACTTGGAATCGCGGAACGGCTAATCCTGCAAGCGTGCTTGTCCCTCCATATTAGGAAAATTAAGTCGAAGTAATTTGAGCAAGTTAGAATTACACCCATCGTATCGTGGAGACATGACTAATACTCGCAAGCCTATTTTTACAATCGTAAAAAAAATAACCAGCGATTGTTTCACATTGTACGCAGATAACACGCAAAGCAGTGCTCATGGTTTATATTTTACATTTTAAAGATTGTGTGAGTATGACAGTAAGGTAACGGATTGCACACGGAAGCAATCCGTATGTGTATTTTATTAACGAATTTCTCCCCTGTTTGGTTAGATTGCACAAACAAACAAAAAACTTCCCCAATATATTTGCCACATCCGTACGCACCAACTCATTCTGTCGTTGTGGTAGTGGGAAATGACTCTGAGAATGAAAATAAATAAACACATAGAAGGCTATATTCTTGGTTCTTTCGGTAAAGTCACCGCGTAGAAGAGAAACAATAAAATAATAAAAATATAAAACAGTAAAAATTCTCACGACGTTTCGACTGCAACACAAGCAATCCTCATCAAATGTGAAAACCACAACGAGAAAATTTGAAAAAAGTGGCGGGTTTTTTTTAACGTTAGCACTAAAAAAAACGCCACTTTTTTCAAAATTTCTTGCTGTGGTTTTCACACCTGACGATGATTGCTTGTGTTGCAGTCGAAACGTCGTGAGAATTTTTTTATTGTTTTATATATTTGTATTATTTTATTGTTTCCCTTCTACGCTTTGATTTTACCGAAAGAACCAAGAATATGAATCCCTGCAGTCACGAAAGCTGTAAATCAAAACATCAGGCGTGAAAACCACAACACAATTTTCTTGTTGTGGTTTTCACACCTGACGATGATTGCTTGTGTTGCAGTCGAAACGTCGTGAGAATTTTATCGTTTTATATATATTTTATTATTTTATCGTTTCTCTTCTACGTGACTTTACCGAGAGAACCAAGAATATAGAAGGCTCTCTTAGAAGGTACAGCTTGTCCTTGCAGTGCATGCTGGCCCCTGGCGTAAAGCACGCTGCCATTTACGGTATCGCGGTGTGAAAGCAAAAAAAAGCAAAACATTGTTTCGTCCACTTTCTATAATTAATTGAACAAAACGATGTCTATCTCTGGCTCCGCCGCCTTGAGCACCCACGGCAGCTCATTACAGCTCCGGATAACGGCGTTGTAAAAGGGTCCTTACAAGCACACCTAACGCGCTTGTTAATGGGAAGGAGGAAATATAATCCTCCAAACATTTTTTTTTCATCCAACAGTCCGAGGAGCAAGTGCGCGGGGCGGCAGCTACAAAAGCAAGCCAAGAGAGCCGTTGTCATGGAAATACATTCATAGAGCCGCACGCTCGACCTGCTTGCTGTATTCAGCCCTCTCTAATTCCTTTAGACGTGCAAAACGCAGGCCGATGATGTGTTGTAAATGCACCAACTGTTGTAGCATGAACAAATTGACGGTTTAATGGTTTCTCACGGAATATTTTAAGGAGGGCCCCCCTGCCCCCCCCCCCCAGGACCTCACATCCAGCCCTCCACCACAACCGATAGGTGACGGGGTGGGTGGGGGGGGATATTTTGTGGAGCTCAGCCCTGGACAGCTCCGGCTAAAATAAAGCCCTAGGTTTGTGGTTCTCTAATTACCCAGATCACCCATGCAAAGCAGGCAAATGTGGTTTCATGTGCTGTATCTCAACGTGTCTACATCTCATGTCCTGTTTAAATAACGGATGATTGCTTTTATATGGGCATGGAAAGAGGAAAACCCATGGGTCAATTGGAATGGACATTGCTGTTGAGTTAAAACCATTTCTGTGCATGCGCAAAAACACACGGGACTGCAGACAGTTAAATATTACACGCGTTGCACAAAGTATACGCATTCCCCCCTCCACGTAGAGTTCACGGTCAACTTGCACGGTTTGAAATTGCTAATCTGAGCCCCGTAATATCCAACAATCTGAGATGTGAATGCAAGGTCATGTCTGCACAGCGGTGTGTCCGGACCTTTATTCATTCAGATAGCAAGCGAGGAACCATCCTGTCCACCCAATAACAGTGAATCGTGTATAATGGAACAAAAAAAGGGTCAATGTAGCCCATTTGTCAATCCACAGTTGGATGAGGACCTCCCCATGTGATCCCTTCGATTAGCATGGTTTGGCTCCATCCGGTGTGAAAGAAGTTCAACGTTATGCAGTCATGGGGGTTGTTTGATCATATTTTACCATGAAGCTCTGGTCACTATGAAGTTATACAGAGTAGACAAAGGAGATTGATACCGTTCAAATTTAGAAGGTGAATCTATACACAATGTGGCCAAAGGCGGTCAAAAGGTTGCACAATAAGACATACATCAACCGATTCAAGGATGTGTGTGAGGCATCAGCCGTTTAGTCACCCCCTGTTGAATACACAATGCATGGTGACAACCCATGGCACTTGTCTTTTTCGTAATTTTAGGTATCAATTATCTGCTTCGGTGAACTTACACAATGACGACTGTGCTTAATTGCAAATAATCACAGGGTGTTTTTAAACTGTCACAAACAATTTTCGGTCTCCATCCATGACGGCCAAAGAAAAAATAAATCCCTGTGACTATTTAAAGCATTTATTGTTTCAATTAACCTGTTAATGTTGTATCCTTTTTCCTACCCCTCATGCTTATGTAACCACACACGAGTCTTGCTTTTCAACAGAGACCGAGATGTCTCAACGGGATTTTTTGCACGTAGGTAAATCGTGGATTTTAAGTGACATTTTACCATTGCTTACCGCTCCGCACTAAGCCCTGACAGACGCCTTTCGTGTTTTACGGCCATAACAGCGTGCTGCTATGGCAACTTCACCACAGGCCACTGTGCACCCAGATGGTCGGCGTGGTTCTCGAGTACCAACCTCATATAGTTCCATACATCATCGTGACGTGCCACGGGACAGACCTCTGGCTTCTGTGAAGGGCAGTGATGCTACGTGTCGATAGCGGAGCCGTATTCGGCCAACGGGTTTAAATTGATGCCACGTCAGAACGAATGCACATCAGTCAGCCACTTATTCAATGTAACAACTATTTGTTCGCCCATTAATGATAAACCTATATCATTTCGCTGCCAGTTGTAACTTTCATTTCCACCTGTTATTTGATCATTTCTATCAATCAGTTGGAGTGGCGAATAACGGACGAGGACATCTGATAAATGACACCGACCAAAAACTTATTTTTCGTGCCGTCGATGAACATTGCACAACATTTGGCGAAAATTACAAATCTAATAAAGGGCCTGTCAATTGCAATTTATAAAGGAGTGGCTTTATTGCTTTTTTTTCTGCAACAATTTCAAATGGTGCCATATTTATTTATTTATTTTCCCAACCATCAGCACTGGGGGATACAAACGCGACCAGACCGTGGTGACTGCCACACCCACCAGCCCTTGCGTGCCGTGCCGACTTTAATAGATACTCTATAACAGTATTTTTCTTAGCAGTTTGAAATGGCTAAACAGAGGTTGCAGGGGAGAGTCTTTGTGTAAAAAAAAACATGTTATTTTACCAGAATAATATCTGTGTGAAACACATCCCACAATATCATATGTAAACAACTATTTCAATATGTCCGAATATTTATTGATAATTAGCAAAGTGTGGTGTGTGCGTTTGTGCATCTATACCCTGTGGTGGGAAGTTGTAGTGTGGCGGTTAGCGCACTGCGCTACAAACCCCGGGGACCTGCGTTCGATTCCCGCTCATGGCCAACACCAGTGACAATTATATTAACCGGTAGTGGGCCTCACCTAGGTCGACTACGCCTAAAATTAGCACCTAGTGCGGTGCGTAAACATTGCCATCAGGGAGACAAAGGCGGCCGGGCGTGGTGTTGGCCACCCTCCCCCTCGTGTACCTTTCCGACCTTCATAGATGCTCGCTAACAGCGCTTTCCTCAGCAGCCTGTTCAAGGCTATAGGGGGGGATCTTTTATTTTTATATACCATGAATTCTGCATGGCATTTTTGAGCTCAAAGCTGCAGCGGTTTTTGTAACGATTGGCCTCCGGATACGGAGGCGTTCGCTTTGCGTTTGGTAGGTGGAAGGTTTGAGAGTATGCCGCAATGTGTTTACTGCAGATGTACGTTGAACTTCTTTCGCACCGTGTGTAGCCAATCGTGCTAATCGAAGGTGCGGTAAATAGATCGGGGGAGGTAGGTGGTGTGGAAGTTGGGGCTCTTGAAAATGAGGGGTGGGAGTTTTTTTTTTTTAAAGTGGCAGGAACATTTTAAATGTTTCAAATGCTGGAGTGCAGCGGCCGCAGTAACTCAGCGTGGTCTCTCCCCCCCCTCCACTCCCCTTCTCTCAGCGACGATCCAGGGCTGACTGCCGATCAATTACTCAAACCCTATGCCCAGCAGGAGTCTGGTCCTATAAGCGAAGATACATGGGCCATGCACAAGCAGCTGATCAATTCCATGCATTAACCTCCTACCCACGGCCACCGCCAGCAGATTGCCCTCTGCCTTGTCCAAGGTAACCTAAACAGCACCCGACTCCGCATCAAATGTTCCCGTGAAATATTTGATGTGGTCCCCGCCGTGCATTTCAATCTCGTTCGCAAAAACAATGGTAGATTTTTCTTGACAAATTCTACAGGCGGTTATGAGGAAAGTTCATTGTTAGCATCGTAAACATATCTTTGTTACCGCTGTAGGGCGGGAGGGGTTTTTGTTTAGTTTGTTCCACGGTTGCGAAACGCGGCTCAGCCGGGAGGGTCGGTGGGGGGGGTCGGCGGGGGGGGGGGGGTCGGCGGGGGGGGGGCGGTTGGGGGGGTTTGGGGGGGGAGTGTCTCGTTCCGGCTTCTCATCACGACACGACGGTGAAGGACGGATTGGAATGTTTCCCTTTTTTGTAATTCAATTAAATATCGGTTCGTACGCAGGTGCTAGGTGGATTATTCATAACCCCGGCAACAATTGTGAGAGATTGCAGCGACTTGAGGACGGAGGCCTTCATCCACAATTTGATTTGACCATGGCTGACAATGGTGATGAATCCAATTCAATACGAACATTAAGATACATTTTTTGATGACCACCATTTGAATTTAATTGTAGGGAACATATATTTTATTCCAAGACACTATTATCTTCACGTGGTAATTGCATATAAGGTGCACTTCAACAGATGTCTGCCTCGAGTGGAACTTCCAGTTGTAAGGGAAAAAGAAAACCACCAATTGGAGACAACAAAACAGAATGGATTCATTGTTTCAGAACGTATTTATAAATCCCTCATGCAATTTGTTTATATAATTACTTTCCCGAATGCATTATTCATTTCATCCATTGGCAGTCAAATGCCAAAAAAAAAACCTTTAATATTTCTGGTGGTTTAAAATATTTAAGAGACACAAATCAAGTAAAGCAAATCGAAACAAAAGTATTTACGTAAATGATTTATATAATTAATTACATTAAATATGAATTCATGAGTATCAATACAAATTCCTGGATAATGTTTCGTCATAACAGGCCATCGTAAATACGTTCAGCGTTTACAAAAAGTGTGAACCCTTCCCTGCGTTTGCAGATTAAAGAATGCAGTGGGGCTGTGGGTCGCGTTTTATTTTTGTTCCTAGTGCGCACAACTTTCCTCTCCTCGTGCAACGTGTCCCTTTGAAGGCCTTTACCTCCTGCTGACCCGTGTCGAAGCCCCCCCCCCCTCAACCCCCCCCTTTTACATATTTTGTTATCAAAGTGCCACAAAAACTCCAATCTATTTTGTATCTGCGCAACACAAATGCCTCATTCGAGCTCTTAAGCCGCTGACTCGTTCTCAGTTCTCAGCCAGGTGCGACGCACAAAGCGACGTTGATGCCGGATTGCCAGCCAGCGTTACCTTTTGAATAATGAATCGGGGAAAATTGCGTCCAGCGCAGAGCCTCCCCCGCCTCCCTCACTTTGCATTTACCGGCACACAATTTCTAATTTCAGCTGTGAATTCAATACATTCGGAAGCAATTATCACCATTAAGGGGCGGTTGGCTGTTTTTTGGGCATTTTTTGCATTGAGATCTTAGACCTCATGATGGGATGCGAGGGAGGGGGCACCATGAAGTCAAAAGAAACTTTAGATTATACGTTGTTGTCCTTCAAACGCACCAACCAAATGTTCAATTGTGTTGTTCAAACATTACGTGCGTATGTCTGTTCAACTGACTTATTTCACACTGTACGTAGCTAGCTATGGTAATCGTATAAGTAATTCCTTAGGCATTACTTATGCCTAAGACACAATGCCATTGGACACCCATGCTCTGGCTAATATGCACTTATATCCTAATTTAATTGAACACTTCTGTAAAAAAAACACTTTCCACCCATTATAATGACTAAATGACCTAATCGGTATGATAAAAAAGAAAGTTACATCCCAACAGAACCAAAAGAACAAACAGGGCATCGAATGGAACAGTCGGTCACACTTAAAAAAATAATAATACAAAAGTAAGCCAATGTTACTTTTTGTCTGGAAAGAGTTATAAATCGTCCGTTTGGTTATTATTCGATTCCACCGTTGTGGTGGAGTATACATACTATTCACATCTCTGTGGATATGTCACAGGTAAGGGAAATTATTCATTGATTTTTATTTACGCACTTGACATTGCCCTGTTCCTCTAGCGGTCAGGTCCTGCTTGGTTTTCTGAAAGGCTAATTGTTATTAATGTGAGTTTAAGCAATACAGCAAGCTAATCAAAGAATGATATGGGGCACTGCATGTGCTAAAAATCCCTGATTGGTTGTCCATCGCTTGGATTATGTGCAGAACAGAAACTGAGCCCGCAAGAGATTTATGCCCGAGAAATCAATAGTTGGCAAAATAAATCAGCCCGAGAAGTGCTATTGAGTGGTATTTAATCAGCAATGCAATCAATGCTTTAGGAGATTAAATCATTCTTTCAAACAACACAACTGTGGAGAATACGGTTTTGTTTTCAAATGAACGCTTGCGTGATATGGCTGGGTATTTTCCGCAACATCGATGCTGATGCATCGTAAAGTTTAAATTGGCCGAATGTAATTTTGTTATGCATGGCCCTCTTGAGTTTGCTTCTGCAGGGGAATTGATAATTTTTGGAGTTGCGGGCGATGAGTTTAACGCTTGCAATGGAAACAAGAGTAATTATGGTTGCAGTCAAAGCACGGCTGCCCTGGTGGGTATAATGGTTATGGCACCAGAGTTGCACTCCTGAGGTTGCCAGTTCAATCTCTTGGCGTGGCAGTTCAAGTTCATTTGTTGAACGAGGAGGTGAGAACGCATGAGACACAACGATAGCCTCATTTTCAAGAGCAACCAGGGTCGCAGAAACGACTAAAAACATAAAGCAGGAAACGGAAAGCAGAGAGCAAACTGAACCGTGAGAGATGAGAAATCGAAAATGTTCAACGTATGTAAATCAATGTTACATTATAAATTGCCCGTAGCGCAAGTTGGCCAGAAGCAGATTATTGGGCAAGTTTTTATCTTTTTCTTTTTTTTCCAATGGGCAAAATGTCTTAAATCCCCCGCTGTCCGCCCGGCAGTATGGGTGCGCTACAGTTTGGTCGATGGGCAGCAAGAGCTTGGTGAAGGTGAAGTGTAGGTACTCTCTGTCTATTCCAAGATGCCGATCCAAGCATGGTTCGAGCGGGTAATGAAAAGCAACACACGGATGTTTAATCTGTGGACATTACTGCTATGGCACATGAATTGTAAATATGCACTTTGTGTCAAAGAAGATAGAACAAAATCTGCCGGGCGTTTCTGAGGAGCGTGGAGAGATTGATGGTGGGAATTACACTGATGGACAGAAAGGGATTGGGGAATCAACTCCAAATTAGAGAAGAACAACACATGCACGGCGAAGACAAAGTGGGGCTTGGGCGGAAAAAAAAAACGTGAATAGAAGGGACGATTACTAAAGGATGAGATTGGTGACAGAATGGCAGCCAAAGAAGAGATCAGGCCCGATGGTGGCCATCGGAGAGATGGCGAGAAGGAGATACATCTCACGAGCGGGGAGCGAGATTGAATGCGGCGTCGCAATACGTGAAGCATGGCGATGACGCGAGAAGGCCTTCGTCCAGCAGTGGATAGATCTAAGGCACCGATGGTGGGGAATTTTTTTTTTAGGTCAAGGCCACTGGTTGCTGCATAATTCTCAACTGTAGGTATTAGATTTCGACGGTCTCCATCGGGATTTTTTAGGTTCCCCTGTCAGCCACTTGTCATTTAAGTGATTTAATCTCTTCCGTACCCTTGATCGCAAAGCAGTCGTCCCTGCCATAATACATTATTTCAGGATGAATCCGCGAAATTTCGGACATGCTTAGAATAGAAACGGCACACGTCAGTCGTTTTTGTCTGAATTGATGTGTCGTTTATGCACACGGTCGTGGTCACTTTTGCACAAAGCTGCATGGTAATTCACTGCAACATTTGTTATCTGAATGTCAGTGCACAGAAAAAAAATGATTTGCGCTCACGCACTGAAGCAGCGAGTCCACAGGACAGGTGAATGTACGTGGACATGTACATGGACTACATCAAGCGCACAGCTGACGCTGGAGCAATGCCAAAACACCGAAGAATTACTCTGTATTTTCAACACGCAAGAAATAACCGGATTCTTATTCGTTTCTAGATATGCTTGTCCTGGTGAGTGTCACGGTGGCAGCATGTTGAGTAGGGCGGTCTAGACCTCCTTTCCCTGGTGACGGACTCTAGCTCATCCTGGGGAATTCCCAGGCGTTCCCAGGTCAGCCGAGCAGCATTGTACCACCCAGCGTGTCCTAGGCCGGCCCCGGGGTCTTCGCCCAGTGGGACGTGCTGCCCGGTAGAGTTCCAGGGGGAGTCTTCCAGAGGGCATCCTTAGCAGGTGCCCAAACCACCTCAACTGGCTCCTCTCAATACAGAGCAGCAGCGGCTCGACTATGAGGCTCTCCCGGTTTACCGAGCTCCTCGCTTGATCACGGAGAGTGAGCCCGGCAACCCTGTGGAGAAACCTCATTTCAGCCCCTTGTACTCACGATCTCATCCTTTTGGTCATTACCCAAAGCTCATGACCATAGGTGAGGGTGGGAAAGTAGATCGACTTGTAAACCGAGAGCTTTATTGGAGATCTCAGCTCCCACTTCACTACCACGGAACGGTACAGCGCCCACAGCACTGCGGACGCCGCACTGATCCGCCGGCCGTTCTCCCGCTCCCACTTACCATCACTCGTGAAAGAGACCCCGAGGTACTGAAACTCCTCCACTAAGGGCAGCTTTCACCCCCTCACCCGGAGAGCACAATCTCCCGGGAGTGAGCCATGACCTCAGATTTGGAAGTGCTAATCCTCATCCCAACTGCTTCACACTCGGCATCACACCATTCAAGTGCACGCTGAAGTTCACAGAATGACGATGCAAAGAGGACAACGTCATCTGCAAAGAACAGCGACGCTACCTCCGTGCCCCATCACTGGATACTCTCTATACCTCGGCTGCTCCTTGATATCCTGTCGATGAAAAGCACAAACAGGAGTGGAGACAAGATGCATCCTTGGCAGAATCCAACACCCACAGTGAAAGACTTTGATTTAACACCAAGAATGCGGACAAAGCTCTCACACTGGGAATAGAGGAACCAGATAGCAATCAAAAGGGGCACCGGTACATCATACTCCCACAGCACTTCCCACAACACATTTTGGGGAACATGGTCATATGCCTTCTCCAAGTCTACAAAGCAGAGGTAGACTGGAGAAGCATACTCATATGACCCCTCAAATATCTGTGAGAGGCAAAATAGCTGGGCCATTCTTCGGGTTTCCGCATTGTTCCTCCTGAATCTGAGGCTTGGCCACCCGGTGGAGCCTCCTCTCCAGCACTCTGGCATAGGCTTTAGCTGGGACGCTTAGGAGTGTGATCCCTCTGTAGGTGGAGCACACCCTCTGGTCCCCTTTCTTAAAAATGGGGACCACGATCCCAGTTTGCCAATACAGAGGCACTGTACCCGCCTTCCATGCAACATTAAAGAGGCGTGTTAACCATGACACTCCTGCATTGTCCAGCCCAGCAGCTTTGCCACTACGAAGGCCCTTGACCGCCGCAGCGACTTCAGCAGCTGTGATGGATCAGACCCCCCAGCTGTGCCAGGGCTGCCTCCTGAGAGGAGGGCATGTACACGGGGTTGAGAAGCTTCTCAAAGTGTTCCTTCCGTCTCTCGACTCTCTCCCTAGTTGAGGTCAATTTTACACCACCCTTACTGAGAACAGCCTGTGAAAATCCTATCAAGCCCTCCTAAGGCATCGGATGGTTTGCCAGAACATCTTTGAGGCTGCCTGGTAGTCCCTCTCCATGGCCTCTCCAAACTCCTCCCACGCCCTGGCTTTAACATGAGTGACGGCTGCAGCTGCCGCCCTCTTGGCATGCCAGTACCTCTCAATCGAGTCGGGAGACCTATTCCAAGCACAGCTCAGAAAGCCTCCTTCAACTGAACAGCTTCCCTCACCAATGGTGTCCACCAGCGGGTCCTAGGGTTGCCGCCATGACAGGCACCAACTGCCTTCAGGACACAGATTTTTGCAGCTGCATCCACAATCGAGGATACGAACATTGTCCACTCAGACTCAATGTCCACGACCTCCCCTGGAGTGTAGGAGACGCTTTCCCGAAGGTGGCAGTTGAAGTCTGTCTGCACCGAGTCTTCCGCCAAACGTTCCCAGAAAATCCGCACTATTCGTTGGGGCCTTCCACGTCAATCTGGTCGGTGCCCCAAGTGTGGGATCCAACTTACCACCAGGTGGTGATCAGTTCACAGCTCTGCACTAATGCTTCAACAGTGAAATGGTTGGCAAACTTGACCTGGGAATCCAGAAGCTGCCAGTTCCATTTGATCTCGTGGCAAGGCAGTGGAAGCAATGTAGAAGTTGTATCAAATCAAGCCCGCTTCTGTCCACCCAGCGGCATAAATTCAAACAACCATAGTCAATCGGCAGGTCACGTGTGGTGGGGTAAAATGGGGGTACTCCGACCTCTTCCAAGACTCCTGGCCAGCGTGGAAGAGGAGGCCAAAATACTCATTCAGAGAGGGTCTCTCGCACTGCCTCAAGTGGGAGGTCCTTATTCCAGCAGTGGTGTAAGCAACACTGTACCTTTACTTTCCTTTTATCTGGCATTGGTATGGCTGGGAATGTGCTGGTTTACGGCCTTACACGTGGTCAAATGATAAATTGTTCCAATGATCTGCTTGGGCAGTCCAGGGTAGCCAGCAGAGTCGGCTCTTCTGCATTCGAGGCTGCAAGACAAATGTCTGCAAACTATCGATGCTCAGCATCAATGGAAGGGATGGCAAGCTGACCAGCCTCTCCACACCCCACTAATGCACCCCCCAGGACAAGTATCTTTGGCCAGTGTGTCGGCAAGGCTGCATTAGTTTGATGAGAGGCCTGGAGCCGTTATTGTTTTGGGTAACACCACTTTGTAGAAACATGCATCTAGATTATGACGATGATTTTGCTGCTGTAAATTTCTATGTGATAAGTTCTCTTGGTTGAGCTATCATTTGTGACCAGATCGCTTCTGAAAAAAAAATGTCTAATAGCTCAGTGGGCTTTATCTAGTAAGATAAAAAGTTTTGTTTTATTTGTATATACTTTAAGTTATTTGTTTACCTTTTCTATGCTTTGCCCTCCTATCGTTTTTTTATTGTTTGTTGTTGTAACATTCTGACCCACCTCTACTTCACATATGTGGAAAAGAGTTTTATAGCTCATCGGATTCCTCTACTATAAATATATATTCTGATTTTATATTCAACTCCACCCCTTGACTGTTTTGTTACCACCCATACCTGATTCCAAGCATGCCATTGTCATTTAACTTGGGTTATTATTTTGGCCTAGTTTTTTTTTTAAACGTGACATGTACGAATTGTAAAGCTCAAGTCAAGTAATAACCCAAACAAAACCATTTTCATTTTGGCACTTGACTGTCAGTAATACGCAGATCCATGCTATAGCTTTATTTCACATTATCTCTGGGATTTATTATAGTACCATCGTATAAAAACATAGATATATGTATTTAGGGGACCTCTCAAAATTTTGAGGCCCCAGGCTGCAGTCCCTTAAGCCCCCTCACTGTGGTCAAGGTCATCGGACACTTCTGAAATTCCGCTCAAGCTACTCTAGGCAACCCACAATGTGGAGTGCTCCCGTTTGAGGTCGTGAAAGACTCTTTACCGGAGAATATTTACAACTCTGATGGAAGACGCAGAGCATTGAAATAAACTCAGATATATTTTACAAGGTAAAATGCCTCGGTGACAAAACAGTGCGAATGAAAGTAAAAGTTGAATCTTGTTGTACACGTAAACTTATTTGCCCACCTGCGGTCTTCTGTCGGAGATGTAAATCTGTCGCAGTGGAGGCTCTCGCAACCTGAAAAAGGAACGCTCCACATTTTAAGCCATGTTTGATCGCCTTGACCGCAGCTAAAGGCGTCCCTGTGTTTTGTTCGTGCCTTGCTTGAATTTTTCCACTAATTAAATTCCACCCTGTGCTTCATTTAAATTGGCCCTGGGCTAGGGAGAAACCTCCCGATGAAGTAAGATGTGAAAGGTATAAATAATTGTCTTGATTGTGTACCAACAACAGACACCATTTCCTGCCGTCAGTTTGCATGGAATAGGCATTTATTAGGCCAACACTCAATTAATGTGATGACACAGCATCCCACTTCCCTTCTCTTCACTCCCATCAGCTGTCGTAGCTGATTTTTTTTCAAGTACTAAATACGTTTTGTAGAAAAAAAACAGGAATTGAAAGCCCAGTAAACACGCCAACATTGTTACATGGTTGGAACCGTTAGACCAACCTTGGCCTAACCGTTCCATGTCTATATGTTACATAATTTTTAAACTGGGCTGAAAGGCTCGTGTTGTAAATGGTACAGTGCACACGTAGCACTGGGGGCTGATAAGGAAAACGAATGGAGAAAAGTTAATTTAATTCTGAAATTTTTACCCTGGTACCATCACCTGTATATCATGAGCTTTCAAAGTGTGCCACTGTCGTCGAAATTGGTGAAGAAGTTTATGAGTTCCCCAGACGAAGAAACATAATTACAAACATGTAGAGATTATTCTTAGCTCTTTCGGTTAAGTCACGTAGAAAGAAAATAAATTAAATAATAATAGAATACGACGTTTCGATTGCAACACAAGCAACCATCATCAGGTACAAATGAATGAGAAAACAAACATAGTAAACTTGGAAATATAATGCAATACAACACAGAGACTCGGCCAACAAAACAGTCAACACCCCAGCTGGTTGATTACGTTCTTCCAAAGATTGCTAAATTTGAGCGAGAGACAAAACATAGACACGGAGACACACAGAACACACAAGCAGAGAGAGAGAGACTCACACAGAGACATACAGAGAGAGAGACACACATAGGCACACAGAAAGACGTCTCTGTTGCGAGGCCTTAGAGAGAGAGGGGGCAGAGGGGAGGGTTGTGTGGATTTCCTGCCCATAACGTTCGGAGGCGAGAATGGACTTATAAACAAGCACGGTAGAAAGTAAATTTAGTCAAATTAAGAAGTGTAATGCAATGCAACACAGAGATTCGGTTAGCACACAGTTAACGCAAAGCCTGGTTGATTACGTTCTTCCAAAGATTGCTACATTAGAAGTTAAGTTGCAATCGAAACGTCGCATTCTATTGTTATTAAATTATTTCTACGTGACTTTACCGAAATAACCAAAGAGTAATTCCTGCAGTCCCGAAAGCTTCGAATCTAGTTTGATGTAGAGATTATCCACACAGATTATAATGCATAATGTACATTGAAAACTCATATTTTTCTAAATTGACAACTCAATTTCTTTAGAAATGCTTTTTTGTATTGCGTTTGCTGCCCTTTCTCCGCACCACCGATGAGCACCATTGCCTACGCACGAAAGAAGTTCAGCATACATACGAATCAAATAAAATAAAACGCACGGCAAAGTGCTTTTGTCAAGAAGTGAATTCTATTTTGTTTTTTTACTTATGGCTCTGTGGCACTTCCCTGGATTTTGAGTCAGTTGTGCCATGGCGATGATGTGTCACATTTCAAGATGTACAACAATGCGTTGTCGGCATGACATAATCAGGAGGGGAGTGTGAAATCGCGCGGTTATCGTTAATAGCAACACAACTTCATGCGAAAGCTTCATTCGTATTGATTAATTATCATCATGAGAGTTATCGGACAGGAGCTAATGCATTAACACTTCAAACCTCGGTCAGAAAGCATGCAAAAAAAATCAAATCCCCAACGGAGCGTTTTAACAAAAGTCAACATTCTATTCTCTTTGCGTGCTATTGGCAAGATAACTTATGTTTAAAAATATATATGCTTGCCTGCAGTTTAAAAGTATACATTTTGACTGCCAGCTTAAATCAATGCATGCGACTGCAAAATTGTAGCCTGCATTTCTCAAAACAAGCTCGCTGGATTGGGCTGGCAGGCACTGCACCAATTGCAATGGGGGGTGGGTGGGTGGGTGAGTGTGGGATATACACTAAATATACAATGACCAGATGGCAGCTTCCCCCGCTTGTTAAAATTAACTAAACACAATCACGTAAGCACCATTATTAAGCAAAATGCACCTACCGATTCCCACTCCTTCAAAATGAACTTGTGACGGCGCAAGCGCGCAGTGGTTTGACTTCTTCGTGACAGGCAGTGTTTAAACGTGCGCGTGTCGTGTGTTTTTACAAAGTGATGAGCCACAGTTCCTGGGATTTGCGGCATTCTGTTGGGGACTTTGGGAGACGGGAAGCCGGTAAAAATGACGACGAACAACTATATTTCGGAGCAACGATTAATTGATACATTTTTATTTTTCGATTTGAAGCTTTCGTGACTGCACGGATTCGTCTTCTTTGGTTCTTTCGGTAAAGTCACGTAGAATGAGAATGAAAATAATAAATTGATAAAATAAAATAACACAATAAAATTCTCAACGACGTTTCGGCCACAACACAAGCGGCCTTCATCAGGTGAAGGGACGAGACGAGTTTTACGTAAGACGAGACGTCCCTTCACCTGATGAAGGCCGCTTGTGTTGTGGCCGAAACGTCGTGAGAATTTTATTGTGTTATTTTATTTTATCAATTTATTATTTTATTCTCATTCTACGTGACTTTACCGAAAGAACCAAAGAAGATGATATATTTTTTATTTAAAGCTTTCGTGACTGCAGTAATTCATATTCTTAGCTCTTTCGGTAAAGGCACGTTGAAGGGAAACAATAAAATAATAAAATATATATAAAACAATAAAAAATTATCATGACGTTTCGACCATAACACCTGATGATGACCGTTTGTGTTATGGTCGAAACGTCGTGAGAATTTTTATTGTTTTATATATATATTATTATTTTATTGTTTCCCTTCAACGTGACTTTACCGAAAGAGCTAAGAATATGATTAATTGATATTTAATGATAATTATATTTGATATGTTATTGATTGTCACCTCAATGCGTTATTCCTGATTCCTTTTTCAGTCACATTGCAGGTAATATTCTAGCAAAACAAAGTAAAAAAAAATGCATTTCATGACGAGAGGGAAAAATTAAGTTTATACATTTCTTGATCATTCCGAAAATAGTTTTACGTAACGTTGAAAAATGTGCACAATGTCTAGCACACGCTGTACTCGGCGATTGTACCAGACTATTTTTTTTTATTGTTTTGCTTAAACATTTTCAAATAGTTTGGAAGATAATGCATTGTGGGCGATTAGCCATTGAACAAAATATTTTTTGTTATAATTTAGACGCGCGTTTTTTAGTTTGAAAATTTGATGATAATAAAAAAGCACCGCTTATTGCAGAACGCTTTCTCTAAATTATTTACATATTGGGTGAGCATAACGACGGCATTAATTTGTGCGCTCAAACGCACGTTCACATACGCTTTAATTGCGCGATAAATATATATATTTCACTCTTAAAATAAGTTGTATCGAGTGTGCTCGCATGACCCCTTGTAGCCTCCAGTGAGCACCACATTCGCCGCAGCGAAACACAAATCACGACCCTAAATTGTAACAATTCATCTGATCAGTGGAGGCAGAGGTCATTGCTCTCTCCCCCCCCCCACCTCTCCACCCCAGTTAGTAAATATAAAGGTGCGGCACTGCAATTTGTTGCTGCTGGCGGAAGGGCCTCCACGAACGGGCGCTGCAGATAACCCGTCTGGACACCGCACCTCCGATCAGCACGGTTGGCTCTGCGTACGGTGCGAAAGAAGCTCAATGTACATACGTACGCACATCGTCATGAAGAGGTGAGTGGCTCATGATTTATCCCACCGCACGAGACGCTGCTGATTGACTTCTCGCACTTTACCCATTTGTATTGTTGGGTGGGCAGAGGAGGGGGGGGGGCGGTGGGTGAGGAACTTTGTCCCATGGTTTCAACGGGCACGCCACGAGAGACAATCGAATCGGCGACCTCTGGATTTTAAGTCAGGTGTGCCGTGATTCACAATTGAGTTTTTTTTTTGTAAAGCAAAAAAAATGTGTGTTGTAAACCCTTCCACCACCAACCGGCACAGCCGATGAATACAGTTGTCACGTGAATGAACAGTACAGTGCCGAATTTGTCACTGCTTCAGCATCGCCAATGTGTGGGAGAGAAACAATATTGAACAAACGGTCGCCCGAATGTGAAATGTTGTCAGATTGTTCACTTGGCACGTTTGTTCCACGTGACAACTTAATTAGTTGGATGCGTCGGGTGGAGGAGGCTTTAAGACACACAGCGATTTTCTCACGAGATTTGACCCATAAAAAAAACCTATCGCGAGTCATAATATTGGTCACAAAAGCCGACTACGAGTTAAGTGAAGTGCGCGAACCATTACACAATGGCAGTGTGTGTAAATATAAACGGACACATTGCAGATTAAATGTATTTTTTAATCAATGTTTATGCACCATAATATACTCTTTGTTTTTTTTCCGGTAAAGTCACGTAGGTAAAATAAAATAAATGAAAACAACTAGATTAAATCACGACGTTTCGGAGGCAACACAAGCTTCCGCCTTCAGGTGGAAACCGTCACAGCAAAATTGCTGTATCAAGTGGAATCACGAAACGTCGTGATTTAAAAGTTAAAGCACGAAACGTCGTGATTTAATTGAGTGGTTTTCATTTATTTTATTTTACCTACGTGACTTTACCGAAAAAAACAAAGAGTATGAATCCTTGCAGTCACGAAAGCTACAAATCTAGAACATCATAATATAGCCTATAATAGGAAGGTCATTTTTTAGTGTGATAAGATATGTTCCGATGGCAGAGTATCCTGCCGAGGCGTATGCTGTGAAGTGCATTCGGTCTTTATGGACACATATATTGTATCCATTGAGGATCCAGGTACCCCAGGGCTCACAATCATTTCTGTAACAGTTGCGATCGGCGAACCGTGCAGTGAAATTATCATTGCCGATGCTCACGTCGTCACAACTGGTAAACAGAGCACAGTCTGTGCAGAGGTGGCTATGCACGTGGCCTGTAATGCAAACATTGTTGAAGCAGTGAGGGCTGGTGTATCACGCAGATGTTGTGAAACTCCCTTCCTGTGGGGCGTCCAGTTGTCATACCCTTGCCGGGGAGAAGTCTGTACAGCAAAATGTGGACTCCACCTATTCCATCTGTATGGGATAGTAAATCCCCCTTGGACGTGTGGATTTTCTCCGGTGCTCCAGCCCCCCCCCCCCCCCCCCAACATATAAACGCTCATTAATTAGCCGATAACATCTTAACAGAAAGGACTGCAGAGCTTGCGGGGGGGGGGGGGGCGGAGGGGGGGGGCTGAAATGTGGCACTGGTTTACTCCCTGACTGCTGGTGTCCTGCTGGTCCTGTGGTTCCATTCGCTTCCTAACCCTTATCTCTATTCGATAGCAATCGAATACTGTGCAGTGCGTTTCAAGTAGAAATGATTACGAATGAAAGCGAACCGGAATCTCAAGTAATGAAACAAATAGGTGGACGAGCGAAGGTTGGAGCACTCTTGAAAATGCCGGGCTTGGTCATGAACAGTAACGTGCCACTGTTTGATTGCTCGCTACGTGCTGTTCAAATATGGTTCAGAAATATGGTCACGAACAAAACAATGGAACAACCGCGGCCAACTTTACGTGCACTTTCTTGAAGTGTATGTAAAGTGCGCAATGAATCGTGGAGAGATTTAGGATGGATTGACATTCAGAGGAACACATGAATTTGAGAACCTATGGCGACTATTGCATGTTTTTTCAAATGTTCAGAAAAGTGTTCTTGGACGGAACATGTCGCTCGAAGGACGATAGCAGATGGTCAAGGATCAATGACTAGAGATGCAGCTAAGGAACAGAACCTATAAGGGGAGGACGTCCGTGTATACACGCGAACGATGGATTTGTATGCCAGGATCGGGGAGGCCTTAATTCAACAGCGGATTGATCATGGCCGATGACGATGACGCCTTGCATTCTCTCCAAAAAACTCAAGTTTTTACATAGTTTTTTTACTCAAAGTTTCTCTCTCCCCGATGTGCTTGCCACTCTCATTTTCAACACCAAGCAGGATAAATCGAGGGATTTATTCATAAAATGTAATCTCTTCTTCACTCTGTCCTACTTGGTCATATTTATTTTAGATAAATTCGCAATGATTTTTGGATAATAACGTACTCGTGCAGAGTGTAAAGCTTAACCATACAAAGAAATGGGATGATTTTTTTCGAAATATAAAAAACTGTAATAACAACGGAAAACTGCAGAGGACTGAGAATGCATTTGAAATAAGGCCAAATAAGGCCAAACGTGCCAGAGCGGAGAGATGTGATTGTCAAAACGTGAAAACTCGAGTTAGTTGAAATATTTCTCAGCAGTTACATCATTTACACAGCGGACTGTGTCTCAAGTCAGCACACTGGACTTGAAATGCAGGTCGCCCATGCGATTAAATCTCTCAGCAGAGCAGTTGCAAAAATGGAGAGGGGGGAAAGACCTTCTAAAAGTCTCCCCCCTGCCTCTAGCCACATACCCAAACTGGATAGCTGTGAAAAAAAATAAAAGCCTTATAGCTCATTAGATTCCTCCAGTTATAAAGATTCTGATTCTGGGTACAAACCACAGTCGAAAAGGTCGTGTTTCGTGGGAGAAAGTGGAGAGTTACTCCCGCGTTTGTTCAGGACGTACTGGACAGCGTGGAAGAGTAGGCCAAGTGTGACCCTTTTAGAGGGGCTCTCCAGAGCTCCCGCGAGTGAGTAGGCCCTTCCACCAGCAGTGGAAAGGACGTCTGAGTCGTTATACTTTGGCTTTTTATGTTGGTCAGAAAATATATATGCTGAGCCACATCGCAATAAAATTAAGACGATAAATGTATTTTAGGCGGTACAGTCTATCCAGCTGTGTTTTTTTAATGGGATGGCTCTGGGAAACAATTTGGGAATCTATTTATTGGGATCAATGCACACCAATAATAGTTTTTCAAATTCAAACAAAAGTAATAAAACGTTTGATATTATTTTATTAACACAATTATAAAGTAAACATGCACGTAACACGTTACTTGCTGAGCAGTACATTTCTGCAGCATCATGTATAATTTACGACTTGGATCATTAACGTACACAAGCGCTTTGAAACAGGAATTTTGTTTCCAATTTAAAACATGATTTTACACAATCAAGATGCCATATGTAAACTTTTACAACGCAGGTAAGTTTACATGAGCATTATTTTGACTACTACATTACTTTGTAGCTAAGATGGGTAAATGGTAAACACACACACACATGTGCTTAATAATTTAAACATTAAATGCACCAAAGTGACACTTAAAAAAACACACGACTGCATCCCACCCATGTGCCCGGGGCTTGAGAAAATTAACGCAAAAATAATGTTGGCAAAACATCCCCAAGGCATCTCGAGTAACCGTCACTTGGGGTTTACACAAATGAAAGGCGAATTAGGGATGCAAGATCAGGTGCGTGAAATCACGTCCCAAGAATGCTATGTCACCGTGAAAATATATATTTGGCACGAGTACTGCCCCCTCTTTGGCTGTTGGCTGGCAATCGCGATGCGAACGCACACAGGCTGTGCGACGCTATGTATTCAGGTGTAATATAGCTGGGCTCCCTCTTGGGAGAGAGAGAGAGGCTGCATCAACCAGGTGTGTACAAAGTTGTCCACGGTAATGTATTCAGGGGATATGAGACGGAACTGTGATTTTATGTCTCGGTTTACACGGCTCCTATTGGATAACGGTGAACATCGGCAAAAAAACAACAACCCGCAAACAAGACACAAATGTATATTGTGCAATATCCGCAAGTGAACCGTAAATGTATGCCATCTTTTTCAAGTCCGAGTGATTTTATTGAAACTCGATCAACCTAAAAATAAATTATAGTCTGGAGCTGTCAGGATGTGTAATAGGATGACAGATCAAACTAAAAACAACAGTGGAAATAAGAGCCCTGCCTTTTATTTACGACAGCCAACACAGAAGCTCAACGATGATTCGATTTAACGCACTAATAGTGCTAGTTATAGGAATGAATAAATAACTATATTTAATGTAAGTTGTAATCTGTTTTATTTGATGATTCTAGGTCACACTATGCATGCAAATTACCTGCTTTGTTCAGGTAAAGTAGTAAGCTGTTGCTGATAAAATACTGGACAATGCATTACATAAAAAAAAATTGGGTATTCGATTATTACATTACACGTAGACACGTTGACATTGACATATACATAACATCAATTATACGAAGAGTCTGGGGGTGCATTTTGTCCATTCCAGTAAACATTGCAATGGAGGGACATGTAAACCAGCGAGAGACAAATATAGTTGCATCTGGCTGGGTGGTGCAACAATCGAGCGCGCGGCTTGCAAGCCTTTCGTCTCTCTCATGGGCGATAACATTTCGTACCACTTTGTGAGGATTAATGCTTGTGATATCGATCCACCTTGTCCCTGCCACAGTAATGCGTAATTTTCACCACTGGCCGAGAGCTGTAAACGGAAGATGAGCGTCAACCCATGCACAACGGAGCAGGAATCCAAACGTGGACGTTGCATTACTTAGATGTAGGTGTTTTTCAAGTGCAGAATCAGCTATGTCACACCGGCACGTGACGCCTCACCCCTACTAATTATATAAGTTTGCTCTGCAGCTTCATTGTAATTTCTATGCATTCATTACCCCCCCCTTCCCCTTTGCCTTCGCACAAGAAGGGCTCACAAGTGACGCCACCAACCACATCTATCCCTCGATTTAAGGAACAAGACGGGAGGATTTCTCCACAAATATGGCTGTTGCCCGATGAAGCGAGTTGTTATTAGTGGCGAAACGTCGTGCTTTAGATTGTAAACGTTGTGGCTTGGCTCTCCAACACACCGGCGTGCTGTACTAGTGACGAATTGGCCACGTTCTGCTCACGTGATAAACCTTACTTATTGTGTCGGGTGGTGGCGGGTTTAATGACTCTCATATTTACGCGATCGAGCCCAAAAAAACAACCTGTTATGGGTGCGCTTCTGTCATTTCCCACAAAAAAATGATCACGTAGCCAGTGGGAAGTAAAACCATCAAAGGCCAGCAACCGGATTCCCGAGCCCAGTGCGTGGGCTATCAAGCTATTCACTACTTTGCCTAAATATATATATATTTTTTATTTCATAAAAGTCTTAAATCAATGTTGTACCTAAAAAGGAAATAATTTATGCTATTACTGCTACATTCCGAATATAGATAAATTATTAATTATTGCGGTGTGATTCATCACAGAAAAAATGAATTATGTTTTACTCAATAATAATCACGCGCATCGTGAAGGCAGCCTAAATTCCGCTGCAGTATTTATGTCACGCAGCAAGAGAGAGAGAGAGAGCGGTGCATTACGTAGCACGTTAGCAAACTGTACATTTTTTAATAACTGCCTTTCATTGTAGTCTAATAGTGACACTAAAATGAAACGTAATTTTAATCACTCTTTTTCAATCCATCGCAAGTGAAGGTCTCCTCGCACCACGTCAATTGTTTGACCAAACTTCCCCATTCCGGAGAGTGTGCGTCTTGGTGAAGGATGGGCCCACATGGCTGGATGAGATATCACTTGCCGCTGATATTAATCATGGCAAGAAATTTACCACTGTGCCACGACGCTGCCTCTAGTTTTGTTATTTAATATCATTCTGTACACTGTATTAAAAAAAATGTTATCCTTAAAAAATGCGATTTATGTGAAAATACTGCACCAAATCTTTTGAGGAATGCCTAATAAAATCAGTGAAACATAATTTTCAATCGCAGTATAATTTGGAGGTAAACTTATTAAACTGAGGTATTTACTCCCTCCCCCCAGTATCAAGTCAAGTCCAAGGGGCTTACATAGCCTATGCAGCTAATGCTACAACACCTCACCATATTCTTGGCTCTTTCGGTAAAGCCACGGAGATAGATCAAATAATAAAAAAATAATAACAATATCACCTCACCATGGTTTCCTTCCATCCTGCTAGAACATGCAGCCGTACCAAAGTTGGCACCCATCCTCCCAGAGTACGCTTCCCACGATGGCCAGCCGCATGGATTCTGAACCTCCCCTCGGCGGCCGCTTCAATGCCCATCTCGGTGGCTCCGTCACTCATCGACGACTCCTCTGCCCACCACATCGACGGCTCGGTCTAGCAGACCGACTGTGCCGTCTCGCCCACGCTGCGTTCAAACCACCGTGACTGCAGGTTACAACGCCACTCTCTCAATGCCCCCTCGGATCTCCCTCGCACGGTGTCTTTCCCCAAGTTCCCCTTATCAATTACACCTCCAATAGTTGTTGTTGGCTGCAGGCTGTTTGGCGTTTGGGGGGGGGGGTGGGGGGCCCTTTGAGTTTGTGCTCAGAAAACCGTGACGAAGTTAAAAATAATAAAAAAAAAACTGATCCTGCGCTCGTGTCCCATCATCTTTCACTAAACCGTTTTCCCGATCACACCTACAACACATCCTTGCCCTGTTACATTACAAACGTCCACGTTCCCTTACGCTATGCCGATTATAATGTGCCCAGCGTCTACCACAAGAACCTGCATTCAAAGGGCATACATTTATTTTCGAGTTACTTTGCTTAAAATATAGCTCTCTCTGGCTCACACAGCAAACACGGACATTGCTTCCGTCTCATAAACAACGTCCATTAAGCAACGCAGGTGACCTCTGCTCTTCAAATGCATTTTATGCTAAAAAACGACCCAATAAATGCCACCTCTCTTGACACTGTTCTCAAAACCTCCTGTTGTTATGAACATTGCTACATTAATACGCAGTCATTTACATTCCTTTGATACTGGTAACAAGGATAGACAGGAATTGATCACGGACAGGTGCAATGCAAACACAGCCAAATGTGATGCCTTGGCCGACAACTCTCTCCATATTTGTCTGTCCTTCGGCAGCCTTTGTCGGGTGTTGTGCCGACGCATCAGTCCACGTTATCACATTTGTCATCTAGCTCATCCAGGGTCAGCCTTTCCTTCTTTAATCCTTCTACCGTGCCCTGTAAGATGATGCCAGATGGCTCCCCCCTTTCTGCGTCGCATGCTGAAACGGTCGCAAAGCTTCCGTTCCTTCACTCTTGTCAAGAGCGGTTCGTCCGTGCTCTCTCCTCCCACCCTTTATGTCGCCTTATCCGGTGCGCTGTGTGCGGTGTTCCTCGCCAACGGTGAACTTGTACATTGGCAAAAATAAGGGAGGTTAGAGCTCCCAAAGGAGTGTCTAGGTCAGTGGAAGGAGAATCAGGAGGTGCTCTGACAATGGGTGCAACATCTAAGCCTTGCTAGTCGAAGCTGATAATATATGCGAAGCGTTATTGTCCCAGCTGACAATCCGGCACCATCCACGGACTCCCAGTGTCTCGGGTACAAATGACCCTCTGGTATTCCGAGGTGTTATGCGGCCTCTACTCTGTCCATGGGTTTGGTGAACATGTAGTCGAGCACGTTGGGCATAGCGGGAGACAGAAATCCACCCCTCCCAAACACATGTTTTAATCTCTTTCAAATTACCTCACAACTCTCTCCTTTTCTTTAGTAGCCATCCTGCGCATTTATTTGCACTTCCTTTTTAGAGACTTGGGTGCTCAAGTGTGCACCAAGTATGTGTGTATATTGAACTTCTTTCGCACCGTACGTAGCCAACAAACAAAACACAAAAAAGCAGTTCTAAAATAAATTCGTTTTCAATCTGGACAATTAAAAAGTGGATAGCTCCAGTGGCCTCCTAATATCGGAAGGAAAAGCATTTACAAACAGTATGAACAGTGATGCCATCTGCGAGTCAGTATGGAAATGACAAGATACGAATGACAATGGAATACGGTTGCTTGAGGTTTTCAGTGGTAATCGGACAGTTATCGGTGACAACCAGCCCCAGCAGAAAAATAACCGCGCAAAGTTATACCGTCCGATGGCAAGACTGAAATTACGAAAGATTGCAGCACACACGGTAAATATGCAAGGGTATACATGAGCGGGATGTACCCAGGTGGACACTTCCAAGTACGTCGGCCACTTGAAATGTGTCTGCCGCCCACATCCAAATACATTAGCTCAGGCCACAAATATTCCCGTCGACTTTATGCACGGGGCAATGCTGGCAATGCGAAGTCTGTGCGTGAATGGGTTCCATGATGAAAATATCCATGTCACTTCAAAGTCCGGCAAATCTCATTCACAGATGTAAAGCTCCCTCACGTCTCAAAACTCCAATCAGCTTAAACATGGATTCATGTGGCATTGTTTTTACAAATCAATTTGTAATCTCATATATGTCAAAGTTGAGCACAGCAGTTATCTCAATTGGCAAAAAAATAGTACTATTTCTCGAGTACAATCACGTTTAAAAAAATATACGATTAACAATAGAACACTAAATTACTACACGCACTTCACTTTTTCGGTTCATGAACATGTAAAACAACCATAGCGAAGCTCCATGTCTCATCCATTATATTAGAGTTTAGCTTTGAGGTTGACACTTTTTGTTGTCACAGCTGAACCATAGCTGCGATTTTTTTAATTCCTTTAAATACAACCTGAAAAATACTGACCAGGACACCTCTGTCCAAATCATTATTTGAACGTTAAATATGCTCACAACCACTTGATAAGATGTACCATTACGTGCATTTGTCTGATGGGTAAGGTGCGAAAACCTCAATGGGCAATAGATGCTCCAGTTGGCCTTAACATTTGACTGACAATGTCTGAGCCGTTATAACAGCATTTTAGATCGTGCAACCTTCTCCAGGTTCTTGCAAATATAGAGAACAGCAGAGGTCATTCACAAGCTCATTTCAGTATGATAACACGGTCATGTCAGCGTCAGAACACTGAACACATGACTATGGAAAGAGATGTTCACGCCTAGGGTAAGCCGTCCACCGTTTTCTGATGCCAAGTCTCCTAAGAGCCTAATTGCACACACGCTGTCGTGCCATCTCCGGCTTCCTTTGCCAAGGTCGCCGATATTTATATGCGAGTTGTCATGAAAACTTAGAATTGTAGCGTTTGAAGTTTGCTGCACAAGGGTGCACAGAGTTACTCAAAAAAACCTTACGATTAAATCACCAAATACTGTATTGATTTTGCTCGACTCTTTTGAATTATTAGCAAATTGATTTTGCTTGAGTTTTTTTTTCTTCAAAGTACTCAATTAAGTTCTCCTTCATCATGTTAAACACAAAGATAAATGCCGTCAGCTAACCATACGATATTTATTTCACAATCTAATTTAAAAGGATATTAGTTTGTATTGACTCAATCACAAAACAACCCTACAAGCTGCCATATAAATTTGTAATGTATCGCCAGTCATCCAATGTGATCCATACATAACGATAATTAATGCAGGCAACTTTTATTTTTTTTATTGAAATGCACAGCTATATCGCAGTATTGTAATGGCACGATGTGTGAACTTATAAAAATCTTGATCCGACTCAATCTTACTGTAAACACTGCCTGTCCATAAATATATATTTGGACTGTCCTTTAAAAGATGGAATTTGGCAGAATCTCAAGGTTATTAAATTACTTTTTACAAGGTTTCCCAACTGATACATGGAATTTAAACTTGTGACAACACATTGGAACCACTAGTCTGACACACTGCATACATTTGCAGGCAAAGAAGCAGCTGAGTCGTGCGATGACTCATGATCTCGGATGCTTGACCAAGGCCATGCTTTTCCAAGCCTTACCTCAATCTAAAGTACAAATTGTTTGAGAAAACGGATTACAGTCGTAAAATTATGCTAAATTATACCACGGACTATACGCGTTTTCAAGTTCACAGACAGCTACTGTACATGCAATAAAGACATCCTAGATATCCATGGCTCATCCAGTCTCCTCGCTTATCCTACGCTTAAAACGTGCATTGATTTGCAGGCAAGACGCAGCGCCGAGACTTGCCAATGACGCGCAATCTGGCATGCTAACCAAGAGCCACATTTTCCATATGTCGAAAGGGCTGTTACTCTTCTCTGCCGAGAAATGCCAGCCAATCATAACTCAATATGCTTTACTAAAGGGGGGGGGGGGGGTGGGATTACTTGCGCAATGTGACTCGCGTTTTTGTTTTGTGCGCTCCCCCAAGACAAACACCCAACATTGTCAGGCTGAGCGGCAGCCACCATTATAACCCCCCCCCCCCCATCTGTATTCTGCTTGGAGAAGAACAAAGATCACAGCAGGATAACAGTTTGGGTGGGCAGATATGTAAGCTGTGAAGAGCCACACACGTTGACATGCATGGTAGGGGGCGCACACACCAATTTCAGCAACTTTCACACACACACACCAATTTCAGCAACTTTCACGTACACGCCAGGATTAAGTGTGACTGCGTAGAACGAGCTTCATGAAGTCTGCTAATTTAAGGAGTAAATAGTAGGCATGCCATGATTCCTCACTCAAATTAAAGTGTCTATTTTTTTTGTTCGTTTCGCTTTTACCATTTTTTAAATCACGTTTCCCATTTTTCCGTCTCCAATATTTTGTCCCTCCTGTTACCCCCACCCCCCTCCCTCCCCCCCCCGAACGCGACAAGAGCGTATCATTTGCATACATTGCACAACTCAAATGCACGTATTGTGAGCTATAGAATCAATTTTAATCGCCGAATCAATACTACATTACTCGCCTCGCAAATAGAGGCGGCACGGTAATAGTTGATCTGCTGCATCGCTAATGCTTTGCATGCCACTGCCAATGGCGTGGGCCACACCTTGCAAGTTGTGGAGCTTCCTATTGGCGAATGGTTGCCAGTGATTATCTGTTAAGATCACAAATTGGATCCACATCGTTGTCCTCATCACTTCATCACAGATACAAGTTCTGCTCTGCTTGAACTGCATCACATCTTCACACTGGCTACATGTTCAGCGCCGCAACCCACCGTTCATTGCGCTACTGTGTACCGAAATTAAAGAAAACCCAACATATTAATCAATAACACCATGTGACCTAAATTGTTATTTTAAGCTTTCGTGACTGCAGGGATTCATGTTCCTGGTTATTTCGGTAAAGTCACGTAGAAGGGAAACAATAAAAGAATACAAATATAAAACAATAAAATTCGCACGACGTTTCCACAGCAAGAGAATTTGCTGTGGTTTTCACACCTGATGATGATTGCCTGTGTTGCAGTCGAAACGTCGTGAGAATTTTATTGCTATATATTTTTATTCTTTTATTGTTTCCCTTCTACGCGGTGACTTTACCGAAAGAACCAAGAATACCATGTGACCTTGTAAGAAAAATATAAATAACCGGGGACTTTTCGAGCAATGGCCCTTTTCCATAGCACAAGAAGGGGGACCAGTGCTCGAAACGCTGGCGATTTTACATTTTTATTTTCAGGCAGTGTTTAAGACGAATGTGTTGTTTTTCCTGTCGTCAAATTGTGCTTGTGCATCGCTACTTCCAACGCAGAAATATCAAGCAATTTTTTTAACAATCATCATTATGTCACCTTAGTTGTAACGAAGGATATGGGGGGGGGGTGGGAACAAACAAACCCCGGACTCAACAATACCACAACTTATTATTATTTCTTGTTCAAAAAAATTGTCGCGATGGCCTCTCTTAGCCACATCTCTGTCGGAGGTGTCGGGGTGCAGGGGGGGGCACGCGCTCGCACTTACGCAGGGGTTGCGCCCCGAGGCGCTCGCTACCCCACGGATTGTTCAAGGCGCTCGCTACCCCACGGATTGTTCAAGGCGCTCGCTACCCCACGGGTTCTTCAACCGGAGGCGGTGGGTGCGCCAGCGACCGGCTCCGGTCCCGACAGTTCGAGTAGCAGATGCGTGTACGTGCGGCGCTCTGCCTCCTGCGAGTGGTTCCCTTCCACGAGACGCCGGGCGCACGGCACCAGCCTCTCCCTCAGAGCCATGTCCGTCATTAGTCTCCGTGCCTGCACTTTGAACTCCTGCGGGATGGGATACATGGGCTGTGTGTTAATTCAATCAGCAGTTTCAGTGTTCCGAGGCCCTGATCTAGTTGACAGCACAATCCATAATACAGGTTTTTTTTTAGGTTTGATCGCGTAAAGATGTGTCGTTAAACCCGCCACCACCCGGCACATCCAATTAGTAAGGTTTGTAACGTAAACAGAACATGCCAATTCGTTACAGGAGCAAATCCACAACATTTACAATCTGAGTACGACGTTTTGTCAGTAATTAAAACTATCTTCATCAGGCGACAGTCAGATTTGTGGAGAAATCCTCCTGTTGTCATCACATCTACTTCTCTGTTTAAGGAACATTGTAAATGTTGTGGCTTTGCTCTCCAACACACCGGTGTGCTGTACTAGTGACGAATTGGCATGTTCTGTTTACGTGACAAACATTACTAATTGGCTGTGTCAGGTGGTCGCAGGTTTAACGAAACATTTATATATTTACGCGATCTAACCCAAAAAAAAACCTGTATTATGGATGATATTGGTCAGAAAACGTTCGTGTCAAACTGACAGCACAATTGATGCGTCTTAAACTCTATGGGTATCATTTGCTGATTAAATGCTGACAACTGACACAAGATGAGTGTTTGTTTGGGCATAATTTTTTCGGTCGCTCTCAATCCACTGCTGGAATGATGGCCTACCCAAGTCGTAGCCACCTCTCACAATCCCACGATGTAATGATCTTAATATTTTAATTAAACGTGTGGAACATTACTGAAGTCTTAGCATGTGGATTTCACCTATCCATTAAATGTCAACTAAATTCGCACTCCAAAAGCTGCCATCAATAAGATTCGTAAGAAGCTGAATAAACTAACCCGAGTTTAACACGTAGGCTTTCACGACTAATATTAGCCATAATAGAGGTTTTTTGAATTAGATAGTTTAAATATGAAGGTGTCGTTAAACCCACCACCACCTGACACAGCCAATTAGTAAGGTTTGTCAACTCTGGCTGTCGCCTGATGAGGCTGATTGTAATTACCGGCGAAGCGTCATGGCACTCGAATCGTAAACGTTATGGGTTTACTCTCCAACACAAAACGCTGTGCTGTACTAGTAACGAATTGGCATGTTTTTTTATTTACGTGACAAACCCTACTAATTGGCTGTGTCAGATGGTGGCGGGTTTAACGGCACATTTATATTTACGCGATCTATCTCCCCCCCCCCAAACAAAACCTCTTCTTGAAAACCAATCCTAGTCTACAGGTACCCTGAATGGCTGGTGGGGAGCTGCCCTGGGTAGAACGGAGAACGATATGTGTGGAATGTGGAGGGGGCATTGAAGGTGGAAGGGTGGATAAATAAATGAATGAATGTACGCGGAAAGGGTTTCGGACAGAGATAGCAACGACAGGTAAAATAGCATATTATTTGTCTAAAGAAGAAATTCACACTTGGTAAAACAAAACAAAAACACATTTTAAAGTACCACTTATTTAGATGTAATATATGAAAAACTGGACCCTGCTTAGCGTTACTAGGAGGAAAAAAACAACCACTTTAAATCGAAATAACAACACTTAATAAGAGTTAATAATGTGTCACATTCCTTAATTACCTCCTATTAATTATAAAGTGTCAGTCGGTTAATGCAAATAACTAATGATTTATTGGGTGCAATTTACACTGTAATTTTCCAAGTGAATTCTTCACGAATTTGCAACGGCGCAGTTTTTATGTGCGTCCCGATTTATTCACTTTGGCTCCTCTGCTTGGCAAAGCGCGCCGGTGTGTAAATGTATGCATCTACAATTGTATATGCAGAAGCAGTCCTTTCATCTGCCAAACAAATTTGAGCGATGCTGTTGTGGATAAGCAGCACATTTGTGGATAAAATAAGTTTTCTTGCTACTATCCACAAAAGCACACCTCTTATCTGCAACTCACAATAATTGCAAATAGGATTAATTGGTCGCTCAATTCATTTGATATGCAATTAAGAAAGATAACAGCTTTGTCTATTATTAATTCTTGTTCCAATCTGTTGGCTGTGCCAGGATTAACGAACGTAACACTTGGGACAGGCGTGTTTACAAGCTTCCTTGACTACTCGACATTGTTACTTTACAGCTGCAGTAGCATGCAGAATAATGGAGGCGATTGCAAAAACATGACATCCTAAATCATCGTCATCATCATTGTTAAGCATCTTCATCATCGTCAACCATGTCCTTAGTCTTGCACGCTGCCCAATTTTCTTAGAATAGGTGGTAGTACCGACACTTTATCCCGTCACATGCGGCCTGCCGATCAACTGTCCCGTGGTGAACCGATTTATACTGCTGGGCGAACAGAGGCCTTTAAGAAACTTGCACCATCGTTTCAACCGCTGTGGTGGCGAGATGATGTTAACTACCTCACCTGGTATACAGGAGGGCGTGGGTTCGATCCCGACCTTGACGCCTGTATATTTGAGTTTGTATGTTCTCCCCGTGGTCGTGTGGATTTTTCTCCGAGTCCTCTGGTTTCCCACCCCCCCCCCCCCCCCACATTTAGAATCAACTTGCGTTTATAGTATTTGGCTGCTATAAATTCCCATGTGATAAGCCTCTTCGTTGAGCTATCATTTGAGGCTAGGTCGCTTCTGAAAAAGAGCTCTACAGCTCAATGGGCTTTACCTGGTATAATAGTTAAGTTCAGTTTGAACTGCCGCGCTGGGAAATAAAAAATTGGATCGGCCGCCTCTCTGGATTGGAAGTTTAGTGTGCTAACTGTTGCACCACGGTGGCAGAATCCCCTGCAGAAATGTTTATGGATGTGACAAATATTTGGAATGTCCGATCTGCAGCTCCGTGTTACTCTTTCCGCCCTCTTCCTCTTCTTATGCGTGCATAATCGTGGACAATAGGAAATGCGGCAATCCGCACACGATGTGCTGCCATCAAGGAGAAGAGGGCCGCAGATAATAATATATTTTTGATGCACATGGGGTGTGAAAGCAGAGGCAGAAATTTGACAAATTCCAAGTGAAATTGGACAAAACAGTTTTTTAGGACAATGGGAGATAGGCAAGGGCAATAATGAGATCATTTCAAAGTGCGTTTTCAAAAAGAATAAAATTAAGGACAGCTCTATGAGTAATTCAACCGTATGCCAAGACTGTTCGAAAACTATGGGGAAAAGCACGGCTATTTAATTAACCATTTGATGAAAGCAACGCCAATTTATCCATGGTGCCAATTTTCCCGAACATAGCACGGTCGAAATTGAGACATAACAAAACCGAGCGTTACTATATTTACTTGAATTTTAAGTTTCACTTAAAGACACCACGTGGTTTTATAGCACGAAGCTGCACGTATCGCACATTACACAGGAACAAACGTAGCTGCGGCATGCCTCCATTCAGTCTGCCTACAGACAACTCTCGGCGAAGGGGTTAACCTTGGTTGATTCAATCACTCCTCAAGAAATTATGCAGCGGGAACCACATTAGAAGCTGGTCAGAGCTTCCAGCCGAATGAATTTCTCCTGTCACAATATTATTCCCACACTCTCTGTATGTCAGTTCCATTTTTTATTTGTCAGTCTTGTTCTGTTTTGTTATGTTCAATCACTGGTCCACACATGATTATACGTCTGATAGCCAAGGCTATTAAGTCTACCTTTCAAACATTCCATACCTTATTTTTCCATCCTCGAAGGTGAAAAGGCATGCAATTTAATTTACTCCTGCAGAGCATGTCGCACAAACAAAGAGCCTCGCATACTATGCGTATCAACCTAACACGAACATCTATTTGTTGTATGCATGTATGTTGAACTACCATACTTAGCCAACGGTGCTTATTGGAGGTGCGGAAGGAACAACAAACCAAACGCAAAAACGGAGTTCAAAAGAAATGCGTTTTCAATCCAGATTTAAAAGTGCATAGCTCCAGTGGCTTCCTCATGTCGGAAGGAAGAGCGCTCCAGACGGCCGCAGAAGCGCATCTGAAGGTGCGCGATGCGGCAACCGTCTTTGTTCGATGGCGGACGTGTAATAACTGAAGCCCCCCACCCCAAAAACAATGTAAAGATGAATATGTATCTCATTTAGGGGGTTATTCCAAAATGTATACGCAACACAACCCATACACACCAAGATGGTACCGGTCGGTGGCAACCATTTGGTATGATCATTTTATGGAGGGGGTGGGTTTGTTAAATAACTGTTGAACCTTTAAACCAGGTGTTTTTTTTAATGCTGTGAGACTGCTTCATACTTGTTTTGTGATCTGCAGTGCCTTGAGCACCCAGTACAAAAGTGCTTTCTAAATGTGATTCATTATTTTTTGACAAAATGTTCCACAGAATGTCAAATGCTTTGAAACATTCTAATAACAAAAACAATTAAACCACCGTTCAAGGTACACGGCAACCACAACATATTTATCACAAAGCGTTGTGTGTGTGTGTGTTTTATTTTTATTTTTGCGTGTGTTAATTAGTTACCCCATCAACAATAATTTACCATTGCTCAAAAAAAAAGAAGGGGACCGACACAGCTGCAATCGGTAAGACACAACACGTTCGGTATGTGTGCACCATGCTTTTTTGTTCAGAATGGCGCCGATGCATTCGAGCATGCCCCCCCCCCCCCCCGAAAGCCGTCAAAGGTGATCAATCATGTTGGCAGAAGCCGCCGAGCATGGCGCCAGGGTCGAAGGTCAGCGGGAAACTTTTTAAGCGTTTTACAGCTGAGAAGCCGCACGACAGAATGAGCGCTGAACAATCGCCTTCTATTGATCCGTCACCGAGCAAATGCCACAACTCTATCTGGCCCTCTTACTTTCTGAACGCGCTTGCAGGCGTGCACCATCTAAGGGACCGAGTCAGTCACCCACATTACAAACATGTCCACCCTGACCCGGGCAAAGTGCTATGATCATTTACCACGCCATTACACGGTCACTCAAATGCCTCCCAGAATGCCGCCTAATGAAGGGAGAGGGAGACCAGCTGTATGGCCTCGGAAAACAATCTCGAGTTTGGTGCCAACCTCGCATCCTGTTGACATTGCCGACCAGCCAGCCAGTTGCCTTGCCTGCTTTATAGATGAATAAACAGTGACACAATTCATCAAGTGATTCCCCTAGCATGTTATTGAGCATTAGAGATAGAATGTACGTGGGGGGGGGGGGGGGACTGGGAGCAAGAATGACAGCAAGCAAAGTGCGCCCCGAACAATTTCTCACAACGTCCCCTTGCGAAAATCCATCCAAGGGGGGTAGAGGAAGGGTCATGCCACTTTATTCAGCACCTTCATTCCCCCAGCTGACGTCTTCATCATCATCATCCATCACTGAATTCAATGCACTAAAGCTCATGAATGACTGAGCAGGCTTCTTTACAATTTTCCTTATCTCAACTCGGCCTCAGAAATACGGTTTCGAATATAATGGAGTACACAAGCCCACGTGAAGACGTTTTAACGATAACGACGACGATGACGACATCACCGTGATGAAATCATTATCGTCATATCAAGCATGTTTATTTACCTGTCGTGCTTGTATATTCAGCTTTGTAATGGGTTTGCCTGATTAATTTTACCACTGTTTTCCATAGCCATTCTTTACACCATCCTGTTCCGTCTCTGTTGCTCTGCCCTCTATTACAACCTCCCATCAATCCCTTCGCGACAGGAATAGAGCCTTCTCCTCTGCCGTAAATATATCTGCCCTCTCATTCAATTAATCGCTTTCCTTAATTGAACAATAATTTAGTACATTTTGTTTTCGTGCCATTTTTATAGCGCAGGTCCATCTCACAAAATGCGCTGTTTCACAGACGAGTAGAGCCATTTAAACATGTCAAAATACACTTCAGCATCTCGATTACAGAGAAGGCACCACAATTTGCCATAAAAAAGTGTTTTTTCAAATTCAGTTGCGTCTAATTTTGGCACGCAATTTACAATTTTGCAAATGGAGACGTGACAGATTATTAAATGCCCACTTGCTAAATTACTCTCACCAATTAACAGATAACTGCCGACTTCTTGCTAAAGTGTCCGAGTGGCCAAAACGTTTGTCGTTGTGTTGCAGTGCCCATGGGCTAATGCTCGGCACAAATTATAATCACGTGGACACGCGACAGCTTTGAGCGCAGGTGCGAAGCGGATTATTACGTCGCAGCGTTGTGAGAGACGGCAATGGCTTGCGGAGTCCTTCATCCAGCGGCGTGGACTGATGAAACCGCGACTCCTACCATGGCGTTGGAATTATTTAGGCCCCGGTTATCCGCACGCGTGCGTTGGATAACCGAATAACTCTCCACACAAGGTTGTTTGGCATGCCTGTAATTCAGCACTGTGGAGGGAGCGGGGATTGGTGGTTCACCGCACAAATGTTGCGAGACTCCCTTCAATTGGGTGTCGAGGTCGCCATACCCTAGCTTTCCAGGGAGATGATGGCAGCACAGCAAGTGCTTCGTCTCCATCTGCTTCCATCTTTCCCGGAGAATAATTTACATTTATAAAGATTATTTCACCCAGAGGGCAAAAGTAGCTGCACAGAGCTTAAAGCAAGTAAGTAAATAACAACGCAATTCTAAAACCTAACATAAGCACGCAGGCTCATGATTTAACCACGGATACAAATAGCGCCCCCCCCCCCCGCCCTATCCAAAACACATACCAAAATTAACAAGGATAAAAAGCCTTTAAGGGAAAAGAAAAATGTCTTAAGGCGGGATTTAAATAAACCGAGGGACTCAGCAGATCTAATAACGGATGGAGAGTGAATTCCACAGCTTGGGGGCCACACGGGAAAAGCCCCCCCCCCCGTGATCACCGATTGGATGGTGCCGCCACCGCCCCCTTCTCGCGTGCGGCTTCTCTCCGGCTACTCCGGCATTCCTCTGACATCTAGAAAAGCCGCTCATGAATTGGGGCCGATAACATCCGAGTATGAGGAGGACCACAAAGCATGAGCGGTTGTTGGTGTCGGCTCACAGCGTGGCCTGCTTTCCTGCCCCTCTGTGGTTCCTCACGCCTCCTGAGTCGTACTCTCTCTCTCTCTCTCGCTCGCTCGCTCGCCTGAGTGCAAGCGAATATTGGCGCATTACAAAGTCAAAATTGTGAAATTAGTATTACGACGGTGAATATTTTCGTAAAAAATTATGGTAAATTCTACTCTATTATATAACGGCCTTTTGCAAAGCCACTTCTGGGAAAAGCCCTCCTCCCTGCACTGTGTTGATTATGGGGTTTGTTTGAATGTACTTCACCAAAGTGGTCCATGTGGTTTGGTGACGGAGGATCCCACGGCCGGTTCAGATATCACTCATCACTGACGTAAATAATAATGATAACCAAGCTTAGCTTCAGGTTTCTGGGTTCAGGTCATAGGGTTCATCCTCAAGTGCGCTTACCCCTACATCACCGCTCCCCAGGCAAAGAGGATTATTGCAATAAAAACAGTGATGATATCGAGAGGGGGGTGAGAAGTGTCCGTGCCGACACTCGTTTTCTTGCGACTACAAGCGAGAAAGCAAGGCAGCGTAATAAAAAATCCCTCCTGGAAAAGTCTATAGAGTTGTCTACGTGGCTCTAAAACGTTTTACTGCAGTGTGCGGGAAGAACTAAACACCGTTAGGAATGGATTCGACGACATGCAGGTGCATTTAGATGCTTTAAAGATCGAAAACTGCGTTGTATTTTAAAACCTCGCACAGATACTATACATCACCGAATAATAACAGCAACACTTTCCACGTAGAAATTCCAAATTTAGAGTTGATTGGGAATTAACACGCATATATCTCACAAATACTGCTATTGCTCTTTCAGACTAGCAAAGCTGAGCTTATAATTACTCGGAATTGCAATGCGTGAGCGACGGTCGAGAAGACGTGTTGCGGAGGGAAAAAAAGATTGCAGATTAAAAAGAAATCTTCTGAAACTGTCGTCCCCGCAAGGTCACGACAATGGTACTCCAACACGACAATCAATAACGTAATGCCTGCAAGAGGCATCTCTCTCTCTCTACACGGTCCATCTCTGATTCTAGACCATGGGTAATCCTGTAAGTCAGTGCAATGGACAACATTAAATATGCCTTTTGAAAGGAAATCGTTCGAATTTTAACAAACAATGAAAGAGGACTGACTATGGCACTTACAAAAATGAGGCAATCTAAATGTATTGTTTTTTTTTCCTCGTGAACATTTTACACATTTAACTACTGCATTAAGGATTCATCACGGTGTTTTTTTTCCCTTCGTCAAATGTGGAAATTATATAAACGGTAATGAAATAATAAAACATAAATCAGATGCATAATAATTCGAATTTAATTGAAACATCTAAAATTACTACTGTACGTCTCTAAAATCTGTATCTCACGATGCTAAGTATGATAATTAATGATGCGGGTGCTATTGTAAAGGCAAACAATTATTTTGAGAGGCAGTGCCTTATATTTGTTTCATTAAAATACAGACGGCACAATTCACATGCATTAGACAGCATAATCACACACATAGCGGGCACCTGCATGCTTCATGGCTTTGTTAAGTGACAGGGACGAGTACGATGCAATGTCCATTTGAAATTGGCGTCTGTCAGCCACCGCCTGTCAAATATTTTGTTATGTAGATACACACACACACACACAAACTGCTGGTCAGGCACCTTAACAAATGAACACTGACCCAGGTGCGGATTTAAAGTAATATTTTTTTCCTCTCGCACTGTGCAGATGAATTTACTGCACTGTTCGAAACGGAGTGAACTGGCGGAGCGCATGACTGGAACGCCACCTGGCCTCGTATCCGTGACTAAAGCTCTCGATTGCACTAGATTAAGACCAAGCGCTGCTGAAAACTAACGCTAACCCACAGCTAAATCTTCTTTTCAAAGGACGAATCCTTTGACTTTGCCTCCCATGGCGGGGAGGGGGGCAAGTGACAGGGAGCCATTTTGCAGCATCTGTTGCTCTCTCGGACCACGGAAAGAGTTTTACTTGCCAATATTCAGCTTTCTCCACTCAATCTAATCTCAAACATGCCTCGCAGTGGTCTGTCTCGTCCCATATATGAGAACCCGCGGACAAAATTGACTAGCGCTGAATTGTTTTATCTATTCGCGAAATAAAAAAAAAAAATGCAATGTAAGCATTTTGCTCGAAAGACTGAACGATTCCGCACAAATGAAAAGAACACAATAGAGCCAACGGAGTGAAGCGACCCAGATAAAGTTTTTTTTACGTCACGTTCATCAGCAGCCAGGCTCTATCCGCTGCTGTGTCAAGGCCTTTCCAAGTCATCGGCATTCCTCAGTGTCCCGTGACACCTCTAATACATTTCACTCACACGCATCAGCTTGTCCCATCATCCCTCCATCCTCTCGGTAGCCTTCCTCTTGGGTGCGATCCCTCCTTTGGCTGCCATTCATTCACCAGCCTCGACTGTTGGCCAGCCCCCCTTCTAGCGATGCATCCCTGCATAGGCCTGCTTACTTTCTTAACGGCCAATATTATGTCTTTAAATTATTATTTGTTCTCTGATCCATCTGTTCCTCTTTTTTGTTTCGGTGTTATTTCAATGATGTACCAGTCCATGTTTCTTTCGAGTACGTTTCATCTGTTGAACATTTTTGTCGGTTTAAAAAAAAAGTAGTGAACCCATGTCATAGCTGGTGAGAGGCACTGAAACAAAAACCTCCTTCTTGAGGCATGTGGTATGTTAAGGCAAATTGGTACGTTGTATTGGCATGTTTCTTTTACAAAAGCACAGGAACCTGCTCTCGCTTGCCGCATTAATTAGTCATTTTGATCCCATTCCCCCCTCAATAACTGTCCAAGGTACACATACTCTGATGTCTTTTCCAGGATTGCTCTTTGAATATCAATTTCAAGGACCTCATTAGAACGCACTAAACTCAAAGCCACGTAAAGATTTGCACGACACAAGTCCATTTCTTGAGAAAGGCAGGGTTAGAAATAAAAAAAACAAGACTGAGACAATACGAGGATTAAAGACTGCAAAACAAAGAACCAGCAGGGCATGACGTATGCAGGCTTCTTTGTTTTTTAAATAATGCGATACAGATCGATATGACGCATGAGAAACAGCGGTGTGGCCATAGGGGAGAAGTTGCGATGAGTTGGTGGGCGAGTGGCTGGGTGAGTTGGTGAGTGAGTTGGTGGGCGAGTTGGTGGGCGAGTTGGTGAGTGAGTGGCTGGGTGAGTTGGTGGGCGAGTGGCTGGGTGAGTTGGTGGGTGAGTTGGTGGGTGAGTTGTTGGGCGAGTGACTTGGTGAGTTGGTGGGTGAGTTGGTGGGTGAGTTGGTGGGCGAGTGGCTGGGTGAGTTGGTGGGTGAATTGGTGGGCTAGTGGCTGGGTGAGTTGGTGGGTGAGTTGGTGGGCGAGTTGGTGGGCGAGTTGGTGGGTGAGTTGGTGGGCGAGTGGCACAGCAATACGAGGCCCATATTTCTGGCGAATACTATAGTGACAATACAGCCAGGAACTAAGGCACCTCATTATTTTAATAAAAAGCAATGGAAAACACACTTAAGAATTGTAAGTGCTCAATTGAGCCTTGGTGTAACACCCACAGACTGCCTCCCAGAGACAATATAAAAAAAACATCAGGTGCAGTCGGAGTGTGCCTACATCATCTGTATTGTATGCACCATCGTCATAATCATCGCCGGCCATTATCAATCCACTGCTGGACGAAAGCATTCCCAAGCCGTCGCCGCCGTCTCTCTCATGTTTTTTAACGCTTTAACAATCCGTCTAGCCCAGTGGTTCTTAACCTGGGGTGACACGCATCCCCTGGGGGAACTCGATGCCCTTTTTGGGGGTGCGAGATGTGGCCAGATTTTTTTTTTAGAAGGTAAATCATCGAAATATAAATTAAGCACGGGCACGTAAGTACAACTACTCCGTTTCATCAAACCTATGTGTTTATTAACATTATACATTTTTAACCATTGAGAACCAAAGGGATGCAAGGGTGCAGTCAAGGTTAAGAACCACTGGCCTAGTGCCTGCGCGGCAGCGGATTTCATTGCTCCATCTCTGCGGCGGAAACGCCCCCTCGTTTGGTTTGCCATTTCCATCGTTACCCTCTGCCACCGGCGGCCATCTTGTCTTACAGTGACATGGGCTCCTGCCCGTCAATGCAAAATCTTTTGCTTACACTGAACTCTTGCTAGTCCGGCGAGGATGTAAAACAGTGTAACGCGGTCACTACGCCCTCGCCTACCCCAAACCTTCATCGGGGGGGTCTAATAAATGCATAATATGTGAATTGAACTAACCAAGAGTGACACCTATGTTGAACTTCTTTCACGCCGTATGGAGCCAAATGCGCTAATCAGAGATGCTGGGGAAGGACAACAAACTAAACACAAAAAGCAGTTCGAAATAAATTAATTTTTTTAAATCTAGTTTTAAAAGTGCATAGCTTCACTGGCTTCCTAACGTCACGAAGAGCGTTTCAGATGGTCGCAGAAGCGCATCTGAAAGCGCACGATGCTGTGACCTTATTTGTACGACGGCTAGCCAAAAGCCGCTGCTGCGAGGATGGTTTTGTGGTTCATTTGTGGCAAGCACTTTGTATGCAATGAGTGCTGTAAAAATGTTTTACGCTCAGTGGCACCGTCTCTGCTTTTTACCTGCGCTGTGGTGTAAAGCAGTCCGGTCTCCTCGTGCGTGATGAGGGCGGCATTTCCGGGAATGTCTCTTGCGATGACCGGCAAGCCTAGCTGCATAGCCTGTGCGCAAGTGTGCAAACGTGTGAGATGAGAACGTCGTAAAGTTTACAATGCATGAGATCACATTCATGTTCCTATCACCATACACAAATGCCGCTCAAAGTAAAAATTTTGACATAAAAATATAAACGTGTATTTTATGATGAATTCTACGTTTTTCCATTTTCGAAGTCTAGTTGAACGTGTGTGGCTTTTGTGTATGCATGCACGGACTTCATAGGGACAAATTCTCCTATCTGTACTCACATTAAGTATCACCCCTATCATGCACAGATTCCAATTCCTAGTACAGTCGGTTCTCCTATAATGCGTGTTGTTTCATCACGCAAATTAAATATAATGTAATTGAGTGAACAGAACTACATTGCGCCAGTAGGAATAAGCGGTTGCAACGGCTGCCTCGGCGTAGCATCACACAAAGCAGGATGCTGCTGGATGCTTCTCGATGCTACCCATGTGCCTCAGTCTTTGTTCAGCCTGCAGATGCATCGCACGTCTTGTTGTGGACTGTGCTTTACCCTGTATTATATATTATTTATTATAACGCGATTTTTTTTCATAACGCGGTGTTCTTCAGGAATGCAACTACCGCGTTATAGGAGAACAGACTATCTACAATTTTTTTCAAGGATAGAAGCAATGGCGTGGCAAATTGATCATTTTATCCGCATTTAACTGTGGATAAGAGGTGCACCTAGGGGTGAGAGTCACGGACGTTGATTATTTATACTATGCACGATTTTTTCACGGATGAGAGGAGTCGTTTGGCAAATTCATACTTTTAATCTGCGTATTCCGTGACGGGAAATGGTCACTGGAAGTGCAAAATACCCCGTCTTTTTTTGCACGTATTTGCGGATACCCAGAAAGCAAGGGCAAATTGACCCTTATTATCCACATTTAGCTGTGCACTAACGGACGTTACTTGCGTGGATAAATGTGCATATTATAGGATCCAGCCATAACACTGCCTCACATGAACGCAGATAATAGTTTCATTGCATGTCAGAATATTGTTGAGCCGTTACTTCAGAAATAAAAACATAAATAGTCATGACTGAGGTTTTTTTAAATCCATAAAACCATCAGTGCCTTAAATTGCATTTATTATAATTAAAAAAACATCCCGCTAGACATTATCATAATATGGCACGTCTCTCCCACACAATGATATTTTACATAATAGTCTAAGGCTTGACCCTGTGATTGAGAGTAACGCTTTTTCAACATTACCCAGTCTATGCCTTATCTCTGCTTGTATATAATGTTGAATCGGATATAGCTGGGTCACTTGTTTCAGATGATCCGGAATGCGGTTTCCTGGGGCTAATCCCCATGGCGTGAGCCCCAGGAAACAATTCAGCAAAAGCCCAGAGGCCGAAGCCAAAAAATTCCACAGGGGTACTGATGGCATGACTCGTCGGCTCGCTGAGGCTGGTGGCTTTCAATGAAATATAACTCTCGGTTTTGGCACAGGAGGATATAAAAAAAACGAGAGAACTGCTGAGAGGCGAAGAAATGCCCCAAATTCACTTACAGAGCAAACAAGACGGTGACTGTTCTGACACCTGTACATTTCAATGCAATCGTGTTTGTATACGCAACAGCTCTCGTTAGGTGGACAAATTCAAATTTTGGAAAATAAAAAACAAAATCAGCAGCTATCGAAGCATTTTATTTTTTTGGAGTGGCGGGAGGGGGGGGGGGGAGAAAGATGCATTTTCAGTCATTTCAAATCAGTAGGTTGTTGTGAAAATTTGGAACCCCGGTGTTGTCTGCAAATGCAGAATGTATTTCAATGTTGGTGTAAATAATGCAATACAAATATAGCGGGACAGCACAATAAACCATAAAAAAGCACACAAACACTCAAGATTGAAGGTTGCCGCACATGTTTTTGTCTCTGCACCAGTCAACAAAAATTGTATATTCATTGAAAGCGCTGGGAATCACTTTTTCCCCTTCCAATAATGCTACTTTATATATTGCGTATGATAAACAAACACAACATATTTGCATGATTTTCTATATGTAGAAAAATAGTGACAAAGTATATATATATATTTTTTTAATCAAATATAAAAGCTGAATTATTGTATCATAAATAACTGAATTGCTTTCAGTTTGCTGTTCTGTATAATGTACATGGACAACGCAATGCGATTTTAATTTACAGAGCATCTAAAATGCAACGTCTCAAGATACTGTACAGGATAAGGATACGCGGGCTGTGGAACAAGGTGAATGAAAATATAGATCAGGGGGATGTGTGACAAAGATGAAGAGAGGGCTACAGTGCTGTAAGAACGCAATTGGGTGGCAATCAATCATACGCGAAGGAGAAAATATAAGTCCTGAGTTTGGCCTTAAACAGTGGAACTGTCGAGAGTGAAAAATACATAAACGGGTTTCAGAAATCTTGGAGGAGAAACGGCAACTTCCCACTGAGCGGAGGTTAATTTGCTAGTGTCAACAAGAGGCCTTAGTTATTGGAAGGGACGGCAGCGGGAGAAGAGTAAGGAGACACTGGAGGAGAGAGGTGGGCAGGAGCTTGACCACGCCGGATTTTAAACACCGAGGATGATCCTCCGAATGGCTATTGTAGTGAACTGGATGGATCTCATACAGTCTCGCAGCCGCGCTCTGGATCATCTAAGGTGGGAATTGGGAAATCATCGATGAGAGGGAGAGTTAAAAGAGTAAAGGTGACATGTAACAAAGGCATGGATAAGAGTATCAGCAGCAGATGAAGTCTGGAAGTGTTAGGTGTAGGAGATATCGCAGAGATGTGTAAAAGGGGCCCAGAAAATGAGCAACTTAACAAAAGCGATGTCTTACTTAACAAAGTGGATTATGATAGAGAATACTTTTTTTATCCATTGGAATGGAAATTCAGTTGATGGAACAGTCAAAGGAACTGCAGTCAAAAACAAAATCAAGATGGGCACATGGCCTGGACAGTGAATCGGGGTCCGGGGAAATGATAGGGTATGTGCAGTTTGGTGTCATCTACATATGGCAACTTCAAATTTGTATAATAACACTATCTAACACAATTTTTGTTCCATGGGTAGTGTTATTTCGTAATTGCTTATACCTAAAAAGTATATAAAATGGCTATTATTCCCCACAAACTTTGATTTTGTTACTAGGACAGTGATATTTTGAAATGTACCAATTTTAAATGAGAAAACGGGCGAATTTGTATATTTTCGTTTACATAAAGACAGAATAAACCAACATATGAATCAAAATTAACATATATTTATACTAAAGTAATACAAAAATTACTACAAAAGATTTAGTCGTTTTTCGAAAATTACGATTATACTGTAAATCACTTTCACGAATCAGCCCCCAAATGTAGTCTCCCATCATGTTCTCGTTAAACTGTCCTTGGTAGCGGCGTTCAAAGTCCAGTAAATCCTGGTGGAAGCACTCGCCTTGTTCCCCTGAGTACGCTCCCATGTTCTCCTTGAATTTATCAATATGAGCATCAAGGATATGGACTTTGAGGGACATCCTACAGCCCATTGTGCCATAGTTCTTCACCAGAGTCTCAACCAGCTCCACATATTTTTCGACCTTGTGATTGCCCAGGAAGCCACGAACCACTGCAACAAAGCATTTCCAAGCCGCTTTCTTCTTACTAGTGAGCTTCTTGGGGAATTCATTGTACTCCAGGATCTTCTTTATCTGTGGTCCGACGAAGACACCGGCTTTGACCTTTGCCTCAGACCGCTTAGGAAAGAAGTCTTGAAGGTACTTGAAGGCTGCCGACTGCTTATCTACAGCTCTGACAAACTGTTTCATTAGGCCCAATTTGATGTGCAGTGGTGGCATTGGCACCTTCTGGGGGTCCACCAATGGCTCCCACTTGACGTTGTTCCTCCCCACAGAGAACTCGGTCCGCTGTGGCCAGTCCCACCTGTGGTAGTGCGCCTTGGTGTCTAAATATTTTGTAGTCATTTTTGTGTTACCATAGTATAAATACATGTAAATTTTGATGAATGTTTTTTCTGACTTTATGTGAACGCAAAGACACAAATTCGCCAGTTTTCTCATTAAAAATAGTTTTCGTGACTGCAACAAGGATTCATACTCTGTTTTTTTCGGTAAAGTCACGTAGGTAAAAAAAATAAATGAAATAAATGAAAACTAAATAAAATCACGACGTTTTGGGCGCAACACAAGCATCCTTCTTCAGGTGGGGACAACGTAGCGAAAGCACAAACGCTTAAGGGCGAGGGATTATATAGTCGCGGGACATGGGGAGAGGGGGGGGGGCATGGTGAGTGCGGGGGCGGGGTGTGGGCTGGGAGGTGAAGTTGGGAAGCCGAGGGAGTGCTGAGAGGCAACGACTTGGGCCGAAATCGGGGCTTTGTGATGTAGATGGCAGAAGTAGATAAACAAGCTAGGATTAAGCCGCATTTTGTTATGCTGCCGGGTGGGTAAGTTAAAAATGCGCAGGCTAACAACGTAAGGAGTTCAAACTGAAATGTGCAAGCTAAAAAACAACTTGTGGTACACAATACCATGACAATGGTAGTGTGTAAAACTGGGGGTAACAGACTGGGAATGTGGATATGTTTATGAAAATACATCTAAACCGGCTGTCTAGCAGTAAACTGCCCGGTAGCTAAAGTTTGACTTGGTTAATTACATTTTTCCAATGATTGCTCAATTTTAATCCATCATCTCGGTTGAAGTTACGTCTATGTTTGTATATCTCGATGGCTTCATGGACAAATCTTTGGTAGTATCCAGGAGGTTTGCAGAGCACCTTGGTATCGGAGAACACAATGTCATGAGAGCCAGCAGCATTCTAACGGTGGTCGGCCACGGCCGAAGAATCCGTCCTGCCATGTTTCAGATCCAACTTGTGCTCGCGAATGCGATCAGAAATGTCGTTTCGTTTCCCCGATGTAACAATCCCCACAGGTCCAACTCAGTTTGTAGACACCAGGGTACTGTAAGTCAGGAATGACATCCTTTACAGATGGGATCAGATCACGGATATTGTGTACTGTACTGAATCGGACCTGGATCTTATGTTTGTTTAGAATTTTGGAAATCTTTTTGGTAATGCCTGCTATGTATGGCAACATAATGATTTTGATCGGAGTCTCAGTGGGTTGTATCTCCACGTTGGGAGAAACAGCTTGGCGGATAGCACAGTCTGAGTATCCGTTAATCTTGAGGGCCAGATGTACATGTTCCAATAGGTAAATTGCAAAATATCATTGTCCTTGTCACAAAAGCAAAGTTTGTGGGGAATAACAGTCAGTTTCTGTACTTTTGAGGCATAAGCAATTAGGAAATAACACGTACTACCCAGGAACATCATTTTTTTTGTTATAGTGTAATAATAGCATAATAATGCGATTATAGTGTAATTTCTAAGGCTAATAATGTGCATTTATCGGGCACTTAAATGTCTGAGAAACTAAAAGCAGTTTACATCACGTCATCGGTTTTTCGCAATTAAGTAAATTGCGAGTATTTTTTTCTCGTCCAAATTTGGACCATGACGCTGGCACGCGCGTGGCTTACTCTTGTTCGAGTAACGTCACGGGATCCTGAACATTCACTGTGAAGCAGGGGGCACGCATCGTGAATACACCTGCAGAGTATTAACCAGGGAGGCAGCTTGCCCTCGAACCGCGAACCTCCGTCTCGGGTGGCGACCCGCCGAGGTTACCGCTCGGCAACGTCTCCTCCTCGATCCGGGAAGGCCTCGCCGATAATCAAGAATCTCTCTTGGAAGGGGTTCCTGCCACTTGGCACGGTTCTCAGTGGGTGTTCTGTGGGTGAGAGGATACCGGAGTGGCTCGAGGGAGATAAAACTCTAACCTAGGCATGGACGGCTTCACGAACAAATTTGTCCCCCTGCTATCTGCAGAACCATCTCCACAGCTCAGCGGGTTTGAGAGTCTCACAAATCGGCGTGCTCTACCACCATTGCCTCCGAAGCGACAGATTACGAGAAGATCACGAGCGAGTGCTACCGTGCCCGGGTGTGATTTTTGCCAAGTGCAAGGAGATGGACGGAGTAAGGGGTTCCGGCGTACGCACCCTTAAAGGGCAAAAGCCGCAAGGCAGCGGCGTCACGGAGGAGGATAATCTCCGAATGGAGTCATAGGAGGGGCGTGCGATGACAGGTAAGGATGGAAGGAGGAGAGGCGTGCGCCAGATATATACACAAACACAGGCATGCAAGCGTTCAAGGAGGGACGGTGTTATCGATGGCGTCAAAAGCAGGCGAGAGATCAATAAAAACCAGGATGGAGAGAGTGTCACGATCAGAAGAAGTAGGTCATTAACTGCACATAAGACAGCAGAACCCCCCCCTGGAGTGGTCTTTGGTGAAATCTACGGATGGAATGGGTCAAGGAAAAAAAAAACACCCGAGGAGACCTATGAGGTCTTGTAACGAAGTCACATTCATTATTAGGAGAATATTTGTTTTGTTTATCTTCTCAGGGAGGGGAAAAAAAAAACAAAATAATAAACCCCGCCTCGTATGGGTTGGTTGAGTGAGTCCGTGCTGTGACGGCGAAGCGGGGGAAGCGTCGCAATTACAGCACGGCGCATTAACATTAAACATTAATTACGTGAAACATTAAACACGTTTAGAGCTTCCTTGTGAACGATGAAAGCGGGGGGGGGGGGCGGGCGGGAGCGGGGGGGAGATGCTTCCGTGATGAGATGTGGCTTAGCCGCACGAGAACCGACGGGACAAGCCGCTCACCTCCAGAATGGCTCCTGACATGCCCTCGCTGAGGGAGCTGTTGACGAGGCAGAAGGAGTCGCTCATTGCAGCGTGCAGCTGGTTCTGGGGTAACTCCGGCAGGAGCCACACGCCCCGCGCCCTGCGGAACCAGCACCCGCGCTCATTTAAGAGGACACGGTGTTCACAACACCCTTTTAATTCTTTTTTATTTTACATGCTTTCTATTAACTCACTCTGTTGTTGTTGTTATTGTTGTTGTATCCTCAAATCTTGCAACTCAATTTTTATCCACTTCCCAATGTGGTATCGACTGCAAACTTGGTATACTTACAGTGAGGGAAAAACGATTTGATCCCCTGCTGATTTTGTACGTTTGCCCACTGACAATGAAATGATCAGTCTATAATTTTAATGGTAGGTTTATTTGAACAGTGAGAGACAGAATAACAACAAGAAAATCTAGAAAAACACAAGTCAAAAATGTTATAAATTGATTTGCATTTTAATGAGGGAAATAAGTATTTGACCCACTCTCAATCAGAGAGATTTCTGGCTCCCAGGTGTCTTTTATAAAGGTAACGAACTGAGATTAGGAGCACACTCTTAAAGGGAGTGCTCCTAATCTCAGCTTGTTATCTGTATAAAAGACACCTGTCCACAAAAGCAATCAATCAATCAGATTCCAAACTCTTCACCATGGCCAAGACCAAAGCGCTCTCCAAGAATGTCAGGGAAAAGATTGTAGACCTACACAAGGTTGGAATGGGCTACAAGACCATTGCCAAGCAGCTTGGTGAGAAGGTGACAACAGTTAGTGCGATTATTCGCAAATGGAAGAAACACAAAAGAACTGTCAATCCCCCTCGGCCTGGGGCTCCATGCAAGATCTCACCTCGTGGAGTTGCAATGATCATGAGAACGGTGAGGAATCAGCCCAGAACTACACGGGAGGATCTTGTCAATGATCTCAAGGCAGCTGGGACCATAGTCACCAAGAAAACAATTGGTAACACACTACGCCGTGAAGGACTGAAATCCTGCAGCGCCCGCAAGGTCCCCCTGCTCAAGAAAGCACATATACATGCCCGTCTGAAGTTTGCCAATGAACATCTGAATGATTCAGAGGACAACTGGGTGTAAGTGTTGTGGTCAGCTGAGACCAAAATGGAGCTCTTTGGCATCAACTCAACTCGCCGTGTTTGGAGGAGGAGGAATGCTGCCTATGACCCCAAGAACACCATCCCCACCGTCAAACATGGAGGTGGAAACATTATGCTTTGGGGGTGTTTTTCTGCTAAGGGGACAGGACAACTTCATCGCATCAAAGGGACGATGGACGGGGCCATGTACCGTCAAATCTTGGGTGAGAACCTCCTTCCCTCAGCCAGGGCATTGAAAATGTGTCGTGGATGGGTATTCCAGCATGACAATGACCCAAAACACACGGCCAAGGCAACAAAGGAGTGGCTCAAGAAGAAGCACATTAAGGTCCTGGAGTGGCCTAGCCTGTCTCCAGACCTTAATCCAATAGAAAATCTGTGGAGGGAGCTGAAGGTTCGAGTTGCCAAACGTCAGCCTCAAAACCTTAATGACTTGGAGAAGATCAGCAAAGAGGAGTGGGACAAAATCCCTCCTGAGATGTGTGCAAACCTGGTGGCCAACTACAAGAAACGTCTGACCTCTGTGATTGCCAACAAGGGTTTTGCCACCAAGTACTAAGTCATGTTTTGCAGAGGGGTCAAATACTTATTTCCCTCATTAAAATGCAAATCAATTTATAACATTTTTGACATGCGTTTTTCTGGATTTTGTTGTTGTTATTCTGTCTCTCGCTGTTCAAATAAACCTACCATTAAAATTATAGACTGATCATTTCTTTGTCAGTGGGCAAACGTACAAAATCAGCAGGGGATCAAATACTTTTTTCCCTCACTGTATGTCATACTGAAGACATTACAATATTCTATCATAAAAAATAAACATTTTAAAACAAACTCTTTTTTACATGTTATGTTTCGGCTTGGCTCTAATTGTCCACGGAAAACTGACGTTGGCTGTAAATGTCCACGGTCCCCTTACGGTGTGGCAAACTTCGGAGCCACTTCCTGGAGTCGTGGAGTTCTTCCATTACTAGTACATTTCTTACTTATTATTTCCAGTTGACGTTGCAAGCGCTTGATGAGTTTGCTCGCTCTGACTGTCATGTCTGTGCATTGGCGGGGAGCGGCAGTGCAGCGGTGCCACCAAACCACCGACCCCGGGGGGGTTCGGTTCACGCTCGCCGTCAACACCGGTGACGATAATTATCTGAACCGGTCCTGGGCCTTCCCTAGGTTCCACTCGGCCTCAAACGAGAACCCGATTGGGTGTGTAAAAATCATCGCCGCTGGGGAGGCAAAGGCGGTCGGGCGTGGTGCAGGCCACCCACCCACCCCCTCGTGCATCATCCCATCAAAGGCGCTCGCTATAACAGCGTTTGCCCCAATAGTCTGTTAGGGCTATACGGGGGCTCTTTGTCTTTGTGTTGAACTTCTTTCGCACTGTAGGTAGCCAGCTGTCTGAATTGGAGGTGCGGGGGAAGGACAACAAACTAAACGCAAAAAGCAGTTCTAAAGAAATTATTTTTCAATCAATAAGCAAGGGTGGTGGGGGGGGGGGGGGACATGTTACAAAAATCAAGGTGTGCTCAAGCATTTCGTCTTCCCCCTCACCAGTATAACGTAGGAACATATAACACGCGGGAAAAAACAAACCTCAAAGAGGAACAAATTGTATTTTAGCCCAGCGGCACAAGAGCTGCTGCTCTGAAGAATGCGTTTAAGATGTCCTTCATAGCTCATCTATGTCCTGTAATAGTTAACCTATTGCATATTATATATGTAATAACATATATTACTTTCGTGGCGGTGTTGTTGAATCACGTGTTCGGTTTCTGTTAAGTGCGCATTATGCACCACTGCCGATGCCTTCACGCATAACATGCTAATTTGCCAAAACATCACCTGATATATAATTACTCCGATTGAAGGCAGTGTTACTGATGAAGCTTTTGTTGCCAATAGAATATCGCATTTTCTTTAGGAAATGTAAAAATGTGTTGCTGAATAACCATTGTCTACTGTATGTCAACATTGCCAACGGATATATTTTCAATATATATAAAAAAGTGTTATATCCAGTAATAACTATGAAAAAATAATACGCTGTCTGTATGCTAACCCTGAAAGCTTCCATGTAACGACCAAAAAGGATTGTTCGTACACAATATACACACGCCTGCAGTGTGCGTGTGCAAGTAAACACAATATAAGCTACTTTAAGATGTAAGCTACTCCTCGCAGGAGAGAGTGAAAAGCCAATCAAGATTTTGTCCCGGTAAGATTTTCATAAGGATTTCTTGACAAAAATCCTGGGGCTGCGATATTGAAGTCCCCCCCCCTCCACCACCCCCCCCTTGTTATTGATTCAACAATTCATCTGATTCAACAAATCAATTTAGCTATGTAGCCACTAAAATACCAAGATGAACACGACTATAAAACAAAGACCCCCACCCGGCCACCTCCATAGCCACACAGACTAATGAGGCAAATGCTGTATTATTGGTTCTTTCGGTAAAGTCACGTAGAATGGAAATAATAAAAGAATAACATTAAAACAATACAATTAAATTTCTCTTTTATTGTAAAAATTGTATAATTGTATTATTTCCCTTCCACGTGGTGACTTTACCGAAAGAACAAACATATGAATCCCTGCAGTCACAAAAGCTTTAAATCAAAATTTGAGGCAAGTGCTGTTTCGCAAGCACTTGCGAAGGCCGGCGTTGCAACACGAGGAGTTTTGTGTCTTTTCAGCACCATGCCCTGGTGACCTAAACGTCCTCGTTCTCATGGCCAAGCCGACCTAGTTCTGGAGCAGGAACCCGTTCAGCTATCGTTCGCTCGCCACTGACGTTACAGCCGTGGCCGGGGAACGGAAAATAATCGGTAAAGTCGCGTGGATAGAAAAAAATAAGAAAAAATAATAAAAATAAAGTGATTTTAAAAAAGTAAAGTGACTACATTTTATTCTAATTTTATTGTTATTTTTTCTATCTCCATGACTTTACCGAAATATTCCAGATTTGAAGCTTTCGTGACTGCAAGGATCCATACTCTTTGGTTCTATTCACCACCACCCAGCTCAAAAGAATTCTCTCATCAAAACGTTATACCACAGGGCTCATTGCATTTCGGACCAACACCACCTGACCAGTGAATTAAAACATGTACATCTGGCCCTCAAGAGAAACGGATACTCTGACCGTACCATCCGCCAAGCTGTTTCTCCCTCCATACAGAAACAATCACTTGATACTCCGGTCAAAACCATCACACTACCATATATAGCAGGCGTTACTAAAAAGATCTCCAAAATTCTAAACAAACACAAGATCCTGGTCCGGTTCAATACAGTACACAAAATCCGTGACCTGATCCCATCCGTGAAGGATGTCATCCCTGACTTACAGTACCCCGGAGTTTACAAATTGAGTTGTACCTGCGGTGATTGCTATATCGGGGAGACGAAACGACATATCTCTGACCGAATTCGCGAGCAAAAGTCAGATCTGAAACACGGCAGAATGAATTCATCTGCTGTGGCTGATCATTGTTACAACGCTATGGGTGATCATGAGATTGTCTTCTCCGATACCAAGGTTCTCTGTAAACCTACAGGTTATCACCAGAGATTTATCCACGAAGCCATTCAGATATACAAACACAGGCATAACTTCAACCGAGAGGATGGTTTCAAATTAAGCAACCATTGGAAAGGCGTTTTAAATCATACCAAACGTCAGCTAATTTCTAACAGCAATTTCAAGTAGTGGTATACCAATCATATTCCTTCCGAACTTTCCATTAAACCTTTTTTTCTACTTTCCCCTGACAGCACATTCATGCCGATCTTTATTTTTTCCGTTTCTATTGCACACACAGTGACCCATCCTCCGCACCCTCTACACAAAAACATGCTAATCCCCCAGCTAATTTTCTGACTTCAACACCCTGCTGCTTCAACACTTTAACACAACTATTTTTGATATGTAAACTCCTTTGTCAAGGCGCCCTGCTCCTCCCACCGAGCTTAAAAGACGCAGCGAATCTTAGCAGCGGTCATTGAAGCTCTGTCGACCCGACAGTTCTGTTCCTTCACCTGAAGAAGGCCACTTGTGTTGTGGCCGAAACGTCGTGATTTTTGTTGTTTTATTTTTTACCGGGCGTGATTTTACCGAATAGAACCAAAGAGTATTTACCGAAAGAACCATAGAATATTAATTCCTGCAGTCACGAAAGTTTTAAGTCAATATTTAAGGTTGTGTTGTGTTTGCGAATGGCGTTTCTCCCCAACAGTCTGTTAAGGCTCTACATGTCGATGTGCATATTCACGTACGTTATGGTGGGGAACGGTAATGTAGCGGGTTGGTCAGCGCCATGCGCTGTGCTCCCGGCAACCTGATTCCAATTGCTGCTTTTGGCCAACACTCATGAATATCTGAACCTGTTCTGGGCCTCCCCTAGATGTACACAGTCATAAATGAGCACGTGCTACGGTATGTTAACATTGAACATCAGTACTTGGGAGGCAAAGGTGGCCGGCACGGTCCTGGCCACCACCACCACCATCCCCTCATGTGCAGTGCAGGCATTCATAGCCGATCTTTACCTTTGTTATATGTACAAATTGTACGTGTAAACACAATTATCTCCGTAATGACAAAAGGGTTTCATAAATACATCAGCAAAAAAAATGTAGGTGATGAGATAAGGGCATGATTTCAGCGCTTTGCTCAGCGCGCAAAAGTTATGCTTCCTGTGGTCATTAATTAGTATTCCTACAGTGCCACCAGCTGAGTTGTGGCTGCGTGTTTGCATTTAATTATTGAGCAGCAAATGCTGCTACACTCGCATCATGGAGAAGCGGTTGCTGTGGTTATTAGGTATGATGCATCCATTACTTTTATCGGTATATCAGTGTGACGCAAATAGGGAACACGATTATCATAATTTTGCACGCGCCGTTTTAAATTCGCTTTCTAGAAATGTTCAAAATGAGCACTTGCAATGCTGATTAAATGGGCATCGGGAAGTCGCTTCGAACAGATCTCGTGTCATTTTACGTCGCGATTTATGACCCACAATATGCGAAGCTATTACGCACAATGTGCTTGCTGGGTAATCCACACGCTATAATTCAGGCGGCAAAATTATACATGGGGCAGATCTTTGGCCTGAATCTTCCAGCATGTTGTACTGTATTATAGTACAGCCTAGCAGTGGCGAACTGGCCATAGTGCTCGGCTCACAATTGGAAAGGTCGTTTGGGATCGACTCAGTCCTTCATCTCTTCCAGGGCCGACACAATGTGGGTATAGTCAACAGCGGCGGTCCTATATGAAGCATTGGTTCCACTAGAGAAATGTAAAATTTCCACAGCTGTTTGAGAGCTGCAAAACGGAAGACGATGAGCACTGTCCGATGCACATTTGGGAATGAAACCACTGCGACAATTTTGTGAAAGTAAAAGTTAATGTCCAGCCCCTCCGATGATTTGCTTGTGTCACTGCTGCCGGGTGAGAAGTCTCCACTAGAAGGAGCTGCAGAGAGAGAGAGAGAGGGGAAGCCTGATTTGAAGCTTTCGTGACTGCAGGAATCCATACTCTTTGGTTCTTTCGGTAAAGTCCACGTAGTCACACAGGTGACTTTACCGTGACTTTACCGAAAGAACCAAAGAGTCTAGAGAGGAAACCTTTCCAGGAGTCTCCCACGCTGGCCGGGTTTCCCGGGAGAGATGTGAGAAGCCACACTTGACCTCGCCACGCACAAAACTGCCGATCGGCGAACTGTGCTGTCACCTACGTATTCCTCTGGCGCAATAGAGGTGGTGGGCGGTATTTAAGAAACTTGCCCATGGCTTCAACTGCCACGCTGGGAGATAGAGCCGGCGACCTCTCTGGACTGCAAGTCCAGTGTGCTAACCGTTTGGCACTGCGGCAGCATCGCTGACTTTTTATAATGTGAAAGTCACAAGCACACATCTTTTGCAAAGTAACAATTATTAAATAGATAGAAACAATGCATTGAAAATGAAGGCAAGACACGATTGCTGCTTTGGTATACATACCGTGACAATTCAAACCATTTAGGTTCACAAATACGAGCTGCAATGTTGGGCTCGCAATCCCGAATATATTTCCCTAGAGATTAAAACGTCACAATTTTCCAAAAATGAACTTCATGGTGATAAAAAATATAATGCTCACATCTTGGTCCTCTCTTTCACAGCTGCTGAGAGCACAGAGTCAATCTGTAAAAATGAGAAACAGTCGTGTGTGAACGTATACGAGCGACACTTTTTAATTTTAACCTGGCTGGGCTGTGAGCCTTCAACAACCCTCCCACCCCCACCCCCCCCCCCCTGGTCTGCCATCAATGCCAAAGAAAACTAGACAAGAACATATCACTCTAGTTGGATGTAAATCAAAGAGGCAATTCGTCTTATGAATATGTAATCTGATTTATATGAGGCAAAATATATTCCCATGAATAAATTAAAAACTGAAAATGGCCAACCTCTCTGGCTCTGGTTTGCTAATTTACCATCGATTTTCTTTAGTCATCACCTTACAGAAAATGCCACTCCCGCTGCGCTTGTTAATCTTATATAACGCCAGGTGCAATAATTACGTTCCATGCGTATAGTGGAACTCCTCTTATCTGTGAATGGCCAGGGTGGGACAATAGTGAATAATTGAAATCGTGGATAAGAGGGAGTTTTCTTGTAATCTGTCAATATGCTCGATCTTACATATGATATTTGTGGATAACAAGATTAATTTAACACGTGACAATCCTTGAGAGTATCTGGCTGCTGTAAATATCCACGTGATCAACAGCCACTTTGTTGAGCTCCAATTTGTGGCCAAGTCAGCAATTAAAAAGAGCAGTACAGCTCAGTGGGCTTTATCTGTAAAATAAAATAGTTTACGTTAGTTTTAATCCTCATTGTCTTCGAGCATTGCTGTATTACCTTAATCGTCATAATCCATCATCATCGTGATCATCTATCATATTTGCGGAAGACCATCTTTGTCGCTGCCTAACTAATCATCGATTATATTCACCCATCATTGGACTGCGTCATGAGCATCATCGACACGTCTATTATCCGTGGAACAAAGGTGGTCAAGGCGCAGGCTGGTAATTAATTTCTCACGCCACTGCCAGCAGAAGGACTTTGCGACGACTAGCCATGCTGACAATATAGCTCAGCGGAAAAAGGAATTTTGTATTTTAAAATGTACGTCAAGTAAAAAAAAATGTTGTTCCTAAAAACCTTCAAAATCAACCAATATGGCAGATAGAAATGTCTCCTATAATCTGCATTTTATTTGCGGAGTAGCTAGTCACGTGCCATGCTTGTCCTGTAATCCGTGTTTTTTTTTTTCATGGATGAACGGAACTGCGCAAGCTCCTTCCTCCCGTAACCCACGGCACACCATGGCACACCGTGTCGGCAGAATTGTTTGTTTTTTCTGCAGGGCAATCAATCGTCAATCAACCTTTATTTTACGCGCCAATTTCGCCCTCAATAAGGTGGGCATCGGTGCACGTGACAGCAGAATGGGAACGGTACAGAGGGCCAGAGAACAACAGGAAAGGTAAAAGACACGGGTCAGGATCCCAGCGGCTAACACTGACTGAGCAAAGTAAATTGCAATCGCGCGCAAAATAAAGTGCAACCGTGCGCGACGAATAGCACAAGAAGGGTAAGTAGTGAATTAAAATAAATAATAAATAAAGAAACATTGTATTAAAAAAAATCCATTTTATAGGAAGGCAAGTATGAAGACAATGGAATTGAGAGACACTTGGAGCATTTTGGATGTTCGGTGGCAGAGGATGTTGGAGTTTTTTGGGACTGAGCATGAGAAGGTACATCTCCCAGCGTTGGGGGAAAAATCCTGGGCTACAGCACCAACCTATAGTTAGTGGTCTAGAGTACTCATCTATAGTGAGTGGTCTATAGCACTCACCTATAGTAAGTGGTCTACAGTACTCACCTATAGTTAGTGGTCTACAACACTCACCTATAGTAAGTGGTCTACAGCACTCACCTATAGTTAGTGGTCTATAGCACTCACGTATAGTTAGTGGTCTACAACACTCACCTATAGTTAGTGGTCTATAGCACTCACCTATGGTTAGTGGTCTATAGCACTCACCTATAGTTAGTGGTCTACAACACTCACCTATAGTTAGTGGTCTACAGTACTCACCTATAGTTAGTGGTCTACAGCACTCACCTATAGTTAGTGGTCTACAGCACCAACCTATAGTGAGTGGTCTATAGCACTCACCTATAGTTAGTGGTCTATAGCACTCACCTATAGTGAGTGGTCTACAACACTCACCTATAGTTAGTGGTCTACAGCACTCACCTATAGTGAGTGGTCTACAGCACTCACCTATAGTTAGTGGTCTACAACACTCACCTATAGTTAGTGGTCTATAGCACTCACCTATAGTTAGTAGTCTACAGCACTCACCTATAGTTAGTGGTCTACAACACTCACCTATAGTTAGTGGTCTACAGCACTCACCTATAGTTAATGGTCTATAGCACTCACCTATAGTTAGTGGTCTATAGCACTCACATATAGTTAGTGGTCTACAACACTCACCTATACTTAGTGGTCTACAACACTCACCTATAGTTAGTGGTCTACAGCACTCACCTATAGTTAGTGGTCTATAGCATTCACCTATAGTTAGTAGTCTACAACACTCACCTATAGTTAGTGGTCTACAGTACTCACCTACAGTGAGTGGTCTATAACACTCACCTATAGTTAGTGGTCTACAGTACTCACTTATAGTGAGTGGTCTACAACACTCACCTATAGTTAGTGGTCTACAGCACCAACCTATAGTTAGTGGTCTACAGCACCAACCTATAGTTAGTGGTCTACAGCACTCACCTATAGTTAGTGGTCTATAGCACTCACCTATAGTTAGTGGTCTACAACACTCACCTATAGTTAGTGGTCTACAGCACCAACCTATAGTTAGTGGTCTACAACACTCACCTATAGTTAGTGGTCTACAGCACCAACCTATAGTTAGTGGTCTATAGCACTCACCTATAGTTAGTGGTCTACAACACTCACCTATAGTTAGTGGTCTACAGCACTCACCTATAGTTAGTGGTCTACAACACTCACCTATAGTTAGTGGTCTACAACACTCACCTATAGTTAGTGGTCTACAACACTCACCTATAGTTAGTGGTCTACAGCACTCACCTATACTTAGTGGTCTATAGCACTCACCTATAGTTAGTGGTCTACAACACTCACCTATAGTTAGTGGTCTACAGCACTCATCTATAGTTAGTGGTCTATAGCACTCACCTATAGTTAGTGGTCTATAGCACTCACCTATAGTGAGTGGTCTATAGCACTCACCTATAGTGAGTGGTCTATAGCACTCACCTATAGTTAGTGGTCTATAGCACTCACCTATAGTTAGTGGTCTATAGCACTCACCTATAGTGAGTGGTCTACAACACTCACCTATAGTGAGTGGTCTATAGCACTCACCTATAGTTAGTGGTCTATAGCACACACCTATAGTGAGTGGTCTATAGCACTCACCTATAGTGAGTGGTCTATAGCACTCACCTATAGTTAGTGGTCTATAGCACTCACCTATAGTGAGTGGTCTATAGCACTCACCTATAGTTAGTGGTCTACAGTACTCACCTATAGTTAGTGGTCTATAACACTCACCTATAGTTAGTAGTCTACAGTACTCACCTATAGTTAGTGGTCTATAGCACTCACCTATAGTTAGTGGTCTACAACACTCACCTATAGTTAGTGGTCTACAACACTCACCTATAGTTAGTGGTCTACAACACTCACCTATAGTTAGTGGTCTATAGCACTCACCTATAGTTAGTGGTCTACAGTACTTACCTATAGTTAATGGTCTATAGCACTCACTTATAGTTAGTGGTCTACAGCACTCATCTATAGTTAGTGGTCTATAGCACTCACCTATAGTTAGTAGTCTATAGCACTCACCTATAGTTAGTGGTCTACAACACTCACCTATAGTTAGTGGTCTACAGCACTCACCTATAGTTAGTAGTCTATAGCACTCACCTATAGTTAGTGGTCTACAACACTCACCTATAGTTAGTAGTCTACAGCACTCACCTATAGTTAGTGGTCTATAGCACTCACCTATAGTTAGTGGTCTACAACACTCACCTATAGTTAGTGGTCTATAGCACTCACCTATAGTTAGTGGTCTACAACACTCACCTATAGTTAGTAGTCTACAGCACTCACCTATAGTTAGTGGTCTATAGCACTCACCTATAGTTAGTGGTCTACAGCACTCACCTATAGTTAGTGGTCTATAACACTCACCTATAGTTAGTGGTCTATAACACTCACCTATAGTTAGTGGTCTATAGCACTAGCCTCCGCGGTTCGTGGCGGATTACAGGTTCCATGGTGCGGTTTTCCCCATATCAACGATGTGGATTTTTGTAGTTCTGCTGTACAGCGGCAGATCTTGAAGTCTTCCTCATTGGCGAAAGTCGCAGATAATACTGCCGATCTGCTGATGACGGAGGAAGTATCGTAGATCGGCCATGCGGACATTAGGCCGCAGGAAATAGGAGTTTCACTACATTCTATTCATTTTGTGCATATGTGGGGCAGTCAATGAAAGTCTTTGTAGTACATTATACATCTTGGTTTCAGGTAAACGCTGCATGCAAACAGCTGTGTAACAAATGTGAAAATTAGTGCACTTGAATCGTGTTTTATTTTAGATGCTGTGATTGAAAATGCAGCCTGCCAGCATAGGTGCATTGCATTCCATTGCATAATATTGGTACATTGCAAGAACACTCACAAACACGTGTCTTCATTTAAAAAAATATATATTACCGATTTGTCGCAATGAGTGGAGGATAGACATTGTTATAGATCATTATGATTATCATGCCAGCACTAACCTCTGGACCAATGATGATTAGATGCACCCTGGAGTCTTCATGTTGCCACTCTAACACAAAAACAAACCGTCAAGATGCAACAATGTGACACTTTGCTGCGGCATTGTTGCAAAACGTTCGTCTAATAAATAGGTCAAGAACGAAATCGGCTTGGAAAATGTTACACAAACACGCTGATGGGACGTGGGCGAGTTGCAAATGAAAAACACTTTTGCGTAATCTTGAGACTGCAAACACAGTGATGGCATGAAATAAAACCTGCCTAAAAGTTGAAAAGCCACACGATTCATCACAAGAATGTAAGGTAACGGCACAGCCCAGCAATTACTGGTGCACGGAACTTGCTGGCAACAAAACCAAAAAACCCACCTCTGTTTCGTTTTAAAGCTTCCGTGACTGCAGGGATTCATATTCTTGGTTCTTTCGGTAAAGTCACGCAAAATTTTTCAAATTTTCTCGCTGTGGTTTTCACACCTGATGACGATCGCTTGTGTTGCGGTCGAAACGTCGTGAGAATTTTATTTTTTATATTTTTATTATTTTATTGTTTCCCTTCTACGTGACTTTACCGAAACAACCAAGAATATAAACCCCACCTCGTTTTAAAGGCAGCTCTAGAAATGTTCCCTTTTGAGTATTTTGGCCTACTTCTCCACGCAAGTCAGTTATCTCGCAAGAGGCTGAAGTAACCGATACAGTTCCGCCACAACGCACACGCACGACCTGTCGATCGATTCAAATGTTGAACGCATTTTATACCGCTGGGTGGATAGAGGTGGCAGGGTGTGGGCATTTAGGAAACTTGCTCCATCCTTTCAACTGCCACACTGAAATATTGAAAGCAAGTCCAGTGTGCTGCCCATTACACCACCGTTGTAGCATTTCCTCCCCCCTTCCCCCACCCCCTTACCAGCATACATTCAACAAATATTAAAATAATCGCCTCAACAACTATACATTGGTAAAGGTTTTTTTTTTTAAGTATCGAATTAACAACAGTAATTCAATTTAGCTTAATAATGATTGTAAATTAAACACTGACTACTGAAACACTTTCCAGTTGAACCGTATATCTAATCCACACCGTGCTATTATTGAAAATCTATACATTAGGAATAAACCTTGTAATTTTACGATACATTTGGTCAGAATTGCCCCCAAAAGCAATTTGTCCTTTTTACAGACTTCAATCGCTCTCAGATTACGTCTTCAGCAGCAAGTAGGAGTGGAACATACTGATCTTGGCCTGCCCTGATTAATCCTCAGTCTCTCAAGGCAGTTAAAGACAGGGCAACTCCACAGCACTGCATCGATTAAAATGCAGCAGCACCTCATGAAGCCAGATGGCTCAGAGGTCAGAGTGCTCAGCTGGTATCACTGAGATCATGGGTTCGAATCTGGGCAGCTCTCTGTGATGAAACTAATTTCTTAAGTTGCTTGAGTCGATGTTTCAGACTGCACAAAAAAAGATACATTTGGTATTGTATCTAATTTGACTAAATTCCACCTCTGAGACTTCAAAAATATATGTATTAATTTGACTGTGATGCAATGGGCATGATGCTGTGGGAGGGCAAGTGGAAAAGTGCTGCCCACTCGTGTGGATAATAGGTCCCTTGAAGGGATCTCAAACGTAGTTCTGTCATACATGCTTCTGTGGCCCATTATCTAACGCAGGGTTGGCACTGCTCTTTGACCGTTCCGAATGGACCTTGTCTCATGACATGATGCTAAAAGCAAAATGAGGATCAAATTATAACCAGTGTGAGGACTACCATCCAGACCAAAGTGAATACCACCACACTTTCTCTTAACAAAATTGATATCACTTCAAGCATTACAATTATAGGTCTGCAACATGTAGGGGTGTTTATCCTGAAGGAGGACTGCACGTTCTCGGTACGAAGGACAGGACAGTACAATGGAATGGAATGCCAGTATCGGATATTCATACTGCTTTTTTAAAATGCAGTTTCTCTCCGTCAGCATGTATTTGGCATGTGCTTGCTGCTATTGTGCAGTATTACATTCAACGTTCACATATATAACTACCCACGTGGGCTGCACTCCAGGGGATATATTTCAATATTGCATTCCAAAATACATATTTGGACTCAATGTCCTAATTCGTATGATGCGTCTTAATACAATGTTTGGAAGCGTTCCAAGAAACATGTTTTTTTGTCATGAGCAGCAATTTCTGAGCAAATATCAATGACAAAATATATGCACACAACAATAATTCTCCTTTAAAAGCAAAAAAAAAATTAAAGTGGCCATACGACTCAGGGGACAGACTGAGCTCACACCATTGAAATTCTTGGTTTGAATTTGGGAATTTCTGAATCAGAATCATAGACTCGAATAATCTGATGAGCTATGAAGCTCTTTTTCACAGATGCCCAGTAGAGGCTCTTCAAAATGTTACATCAACAAAACATACAAGGATACAAGAGTAAGATAGAGAAAAGTCAAGTCAATCAAAAACAAATGAATATTGCTATAACATGGAAGTACAAATTTCACGACTCTATACATTTGTAAGCTTGGGAAAAGCAGAAAAACAACAATAATATTTATAATCCAAGACTGCACCAAGACAGTTTCATGTTTATCATTAGACCTCCTTTGCCAGCACCAAAATATAATTGGTGCTAGACCAGATGACTCCAAAAGGCTCAAAAGAAAGCTGTCTCTGGTGTGAACCAATCAGTTTCAAAGACAATGCATATATTATCAGAGTGTGTTTTTTGTTTGCATTTTGACTGCAAGTATTGTGGTTAATGCAAACACGAATCCTTGTAAAAAGGTTTCAGTTTTGTTGCCAGGAAAAAGGGGGGAAACCCTATTATTATTATTGTTTCATGTTGATTACGTTGCACTTCATAATTTAATTGCTGATACCATGATTAAGGTTTATAGTTTTATATTGCAGTGGCAAATGTGGCTGTTATTAATCTTCTGTTTAAGGATAATTTTTCAGGAATATTTACAAGGCCGAGTGAAGAAACGAGATTGTTCCAAGACACTGGTGCTGCAGCAGCAAAAACTTTGCCACCTATCGCCCACGATTAAACTTGCTTGTCAATCGCAGTGAGCTGAAGAGCTCAGCCTCGTCACCAACAAATGCACAATAAATCGTCACATTAATAACATTTGTTTCTGATGTTAATTTGGATTAATTTCACGGTCTGCGATTTAAACATTTTTTTGCTTGATTGTCATGCAATGAACAACTCTTTCCCGGTCAGGTACAGGTGTGAGACATGATCTTGGTGCGGATAAATAGGTTTATCGAAGTTACTTCTGAAGTAGTTATGTAATATCATCTTCTGGGGCGATTCACTACTCGCTTGCGAGAGTCCCGAATGAGAATTTCTTCATCTCATTATGGTGCCTCCAATTGCAAAAATAGAATATAATTATGAAAAAAGCAACGGTGAAATAAAATAAAAAATTACGTCAAATATCAATTATTATTGAAGCGATTTCAAGGGATGCATAATGGAATGATGGAACAATCGCATTATTAAATTGTTTTTAAAGAGATTGGCAGTCCCGAGGACAATATATTTGGAAATATTTTTTGTATAAATTCACTAAAAGGTTTTAATTTAATTACAACAGGATCGCCGACTGGGCATAATATTTCTTTGTCAAACCCGAATTGGCTTATTCCCCAGGCGTGGAACAACTCGTACAAGAAGGAGACTTTTTGAGGACACGGGTAAACGCACATCATAATCAACAAACACACTCGCAGAAGTTTATAAATGTACACAAAAAGTTATATAAATGTGTGCGTTGAAAAATAAACTCTTTCTCGAGTTAATTCAAAGCTCTTGAAGAAAACCCATTGAGTACAAATACAGGGTAGAATGGTAGAACAGCTGTGATTTGCAACTGCGATTTGAAACAATAAACCTTACTCATGGCTATCAGCAATTCAATTATCAAGTGAAACATAATCAAAAGATTATACTGTCTTGGTGCGGTCTTGGTTTATTATTGTTGTTTTGTTGCAATTTCTACTTCCTTGTTATATAAATATTCGTTTATTTTTCATTGACGTGACTTTTCTCTATCTTACTCTTGCATCCTTCCTCGTTTTGTCCATGTCACTTTTTGAGGAGCCTCCACTGGGCATCTGTGAAAATGAGCTTCATAGTTAATCAGATTCTTCTAGTCTATGATTCTGATATGCCCAAATTCAAACCAAGGGTTTCAATGGTGTGAGCTCAGGCTATCCCCTGAGCCACAAGGCCACTTTAATTTTTTATATTTTTACAATAGGCACACTGAACCCTGCCAATGTGAGTTTGCTTCTCGGGAGAAAGGTAACATCAAGCAGCCAGTGATATCTTAACTGGTCCTTGTCCCCTGCCCCCTCTAACCAACCACTGACCACCGTGGCGAAGTATGGTAAAATAACGACCCTGTGTCAGGTTTTTTTTTTCCCCCACAAGGATGAAACAATGACACCGGAAGTTTTCCTCCTTTGGCAAAGGTTCCTGTGGCTTAACAAAATGGAGCAGAATTGTAGTCGGATAACGATAGAGTATATAACACACACTACACCTTGGCGTAGTTTGTAAACTATACGCGGAAAAATTTTTGATTTGAAGCTTTCGTGACTGCAGTAATTCATATTCTTAGTTCTTTCGGTAAAGTCACGTAGACTTTACCGAAAGAACTAAGGATATATATACGTGGATAGTTTTCCGTTATGTTTACGCACGCTCAAAATTATACGGTTCACAACAAAAAAACTACTTGCAACTCTGCGTCGCTCAGATAACTATCAAGGTTTTGCTAGCAGCTCTGAAAATCCTGGATTTTTTTTCTTTTACAGAGACCTAAACGTGCAAAACGTGGTGCCTAATCAACCACAGGAGCGGTTCTCAAGTCCTGCAGTTGTGGTGTCTGTAGCCTTGTCACTGTCGCTACTGAAAACCTGCAAAGCAACCCAACCCCCCCCCCCCCCCCCTGTATTATGGAACACAATGCTGTACTCACAACGGTGTATTTTATTGTTTGGGATGGTTGTGTGTGATCGTGGCATCATGGAAAACTGTTTCCTAATTATTGTATCTTACGGCCAGATGGTGTGCTTTGGTTTTAATATCTAATTAAATGTTAACAATATTTTCAAGTTGTGTTTTAATTGTACAGCGCGCTTGGTCACGGTGGCCAGTATCTCTGTTATTTTGCGCTTCGTCCAAATTTACTCGATGCAGAGAGCGCACGTTCAGCATCTTGAGACGCTCCTAATATTAAGGTGTGATATAAATATACATTATTATTGATGTTATTATTCATAATAAAGGTTTTTGGGTTAGATCGTGTAAGTATAAATGTGTCGTAACCCTCCACCACCCGACACAGCCAATAAGGTTCGTCACGTAAACAGCGCGCCAATTCGTTACTACTTCGGCCCACTGCTGTGTTGGAGAGTAAATCCACAACGTTTACAATTTGAGGAGTACGACGTTTTGCTAGTAATTACATCCAGAACCATTGGGCGATTTGCCAGAATAGTGAATCAATCCATCTGTTTCCGGTCTTAAATAGAGCAAGATGACGTCATCCCTGTGAATCCATCAGGTGCAGAGATCAGAGGGGAAGGAGGGTTTATTGTAATTATATAATAGATTTTTAATCAGCCTACGTGTTAAACTGTTGTTATTATTATCTGCTCATAACAAGCCGTTAGAGCACAAGGCAATAAATATGTATTGTAATTAGCCAATCAATGTTGGTGTATTCTGGTAAGGCACTAAGCAGATACACTGGATATTGTGATTAGTTTTGTGATGTATAAATCCTATTCGCAGCTGAGAGATGTCAGTAACACCACCGCAACTGAAAGATGGATTGAGGCAAACCGGCTCAATTCATCAAGTGTTACAGTAGCCATTAGCACATCACCTTTGCTTTAAAACAAGATCTGCGAAAAATATAATCTAACACGTAATCTATAATATGAATGATGAGTAATGTATAAAGATGGCAGCATCAGTAGATAACCAAGCTGAAACATTTAGCATAGACATTTTTAAATGTAGCGACCTAAATGTGATTCATCTTCTTTGGTTCTTTCGGTAAAGTCACGTAGAATGAGAATACAATAATAAAATAACACAATAAAATTCTCACGACGTTTCGGCCACAACGCAAGCGTGATTTTACCGAAAGAACCAAAGAAGATGAATCCTTGCAGTCACGAAAGCTTCAAATCGAAATCTAAATGTGATTCATATATTCGCAAGAATGCCCATCCATTCTGTGTTAAAACAACATATTTAGCATGTCATAATAATAATAACAAACAATACATTGATGGACTAAGGGCTCCCCAAGCCATGTCAATGTGTGGGTTTGTTGACCATAATTCACCGTACAGATCAGTGTGTAGTGAAGTATGGTGAAGGGGTGAGGGGGGGTCTCAGGACCAGTTCAAACATTACTCGACACTGATTTTAGCCTTGTCCAGGAATCAAACTCAGGTGGTTGGGTGTATAGAACAAAGTGCTAATCGTTGCACCATTGCTCCACCCTCTTGCATATATATGGCACAAAAAACGTTCATTGGGATCACATCGATTTATAGACCAATGAACATTTTTGGCCTCAAATCTCCAGGCTTGAATAATAGCTTATTTCACTGTGGTTCCCTGCATGAGAAGTTACAATGCATAATAAACAAATGTGATGTTACGTGCAACCGCAGAATAATTTTGTGGTATAAGTTGAGTTTTTTTCCTCTCTACAGTGTATGGCTCCCAAATGTTCAATAATATTGAGTCCAAATCATATATCTGCTATTGGATTTGTCTTCAGCAGAAGGCAGGCTTGGATAATGTCCAATTTATCCAAGTTCATCATGATGAACGGTGACCCATGCATATAGCACAACCAAATGATTGTACATCAGCGACTGGAAATTAATAAGGTGGTCCATTGATCGGATTCATTACTTCTTTCTTGAAGGCAAGCAAGAAATCCAAGGAAAAGTTCCGTATAATATGCTTCCGTACGTGATTATACATTAAGGCCTGTAAATGGCATGTTACATGGGATTTTTAAAAAAATACAACGTCACTTTCAAGCAATGCACCCGATGATATTATCGTTATGAATAATTCTCATTGACAACAAATATACTTCCACACACTTAATGCAAAAAAGTACCGTATCTCTTTCACCATGCAGGGCTATGTTTTCATGTAAATTATGTAAATTAAATGACATATATTAAAATTCCCCTTTATGAAAAGGTCAAAAAGAATATCTAATGAAGGGTCACTTACAAAGGCCAAATTCAAACACATAAGTTTCACACTTTACATTTATGGACTTTGCTTGGATTCATGAGTTCACCAAAATGACCAAAAAACATAATTTCTATAAAATAATCTCAAAGATCACACTCTTGACTCAGGCACGGTTGCATAAGACCGATCTAAATAGCCTGTATTACGCTTTGCTTCTTTCGGTAAAGTCACGTATTGTTTTATTTAACATTCTATCAATGTAAATACATTATAAATGTACGTAATTACATGTAAATAAAAATTTACAGACCTTTGTTAATCCACTTCTGAAGGCCTTTCCAAGCACGCTGTATTATAATAAATGTGTTGAGCGTACTTCAGCGCGCTAGCTTGTGTGGTTGAGTGGTTAAGCTGGCCAGTGGGGGTTTGGTATCTGAACCAGCCCGATACGACTCACCAATGATGTCAGACCTGGCCTGGACTCAAACTCAGGCCGACAGGTTCATAACATTGCGTACAAACGACTGTGACAACGCTCCGTCCCCCCCCTCACCCCCCCCCCCCCACCATAAAACGGTAGCTGTAAAACATTCTAAACAAATTTAATAATTAAATCTGATATCAACGCTAAAGGTACAGAGAAACGCCTACAATGTGCACCTATTGCCGTTGCAAGCATTTTTCAGATGAGATAACAATTTTGTTAGTTTTGTGCTTACCAGAGAAAGTGTCCGTCAGGTACAGAGGGTCCTTAACTTGACGAATCCCGCACACGAGGAGGAAGAGGAGGCTGTTCGCATCAGCGGGGACGCCTAATCAATTTGGTGGGGGGTGGAGGGAAGAAAGAGGGAGCCAAGGTTACATTCAGGGTGGTGGGTGGGGGTGCAAACTTGCGAAATGTATGCATAAAGTGTCGCCGGTGTCCTTTATGCGCCGCTATTACTGTATTTTACTGCGCAAAATATCGGGTTGCATTTTGACAGTATGGGGCATAAATCTGTGACCCGCTGACCTGTAACCTTTTACATGCAACGAGAAGGGGGGTTGCACAGATTAACTGGTATTATTGTAGGAGTTCGTTAGCATGCGACTAAATCTTCGCTGCGGTAAATTCTGGCACGATAGGGGCATTAATGCAATTTACGGTCATTTTTGTAGTTGTTGTTGCATCTTTCACATATGCTTGGAAACAAATGTTTGTCCATTATCTAGGCTGATGATATTTTTTATTTAACAACATACATCTCTCGCTTGTGATCAAGTCATTTTTTAGCGACGTATCTACTTTGTGGGCAAAAACAAGACGTAAAACCAGTTTTTTTTAGCTGCCCATCATACTAATCCCAATTGGCCAGGTGGCTGTCGGAATAGGTCAAGTGCTGCGTGGTCATGTTCTTCAATAAAACAGTAAATGACTTTGAATGGCAGAGCAGCCTATCCTATATGGGGTTGTGGCTAGGGAGCGAGTAGTGGGGGATATTATTGCTTTCCTCTCTTAACGCTCAGTCTGGGTTTTCCCAGAGCAGCGTTTGGAACGATAACCCCTCCCAAACGCCGCCTCCTTCCCCTCCTGCCCATACTTTCTCAAAAAAGATCAACAAAAGCCATAAAAAAAGAAGACCGTGGCAGACGTAAAGCACATATGGGGAAAACATCGTTCAATATTTGCCGTGCGTGCTTGATTGTACTGACATATATTTAACTTGGGACTCTGGCTTCCAAAATGAAAACACTTCCAATAATGTACTCGCCACATCAACGAGCGAAAGTGGCATTACACTGGGGATCAGAATAGAGGAGGGTTGGGAACGCTGAACTTGAGGGAGAGCGTGTTAAATTGTCATGCAGATGAAGCACCTTGAGAAAATATTGAAATGAAATGAAGGCACAAACTGCTATTAATAAAATTTATTGTACAGACTCAAATTGCCATGTCAGCTTTTTTCTTCAAATCAGACTTTTTCTTATGCAAAGAATGCATTATTAGTACCCCCGCACCCCTCCCCTACTCTTTTCCTGCGTACTCTATGTCAAGACGATGTCAGACTTTAAGAAAGGAATTTTTTTGCACGTGATTATGATCACATTTTAAGCACACAGTTGCTCATTACGATACCCTTTCAACCAGCCCGTACGTATAAGTATACATATCTGTGAACAATAATAACATCATTTATTTCCCCTGGAAAGGCTCACCGAGTCTCAAACACTATTTGAGGCCGGTCCTGCATAGTAATGTTTGGTTAATTCCATCAATGAGTGTTTTGTGTGAAGAAGAAAGGAACACACACACAGGAATAAACAAAACAAATGTATGCATGGATGGGTTTCCAACCCATTTGCTGTATTTCCATCTCCTGGTCACTATCTTACAGCCCAGCAGCTTTGAGAGTTTAACAAGTACAATCTGATCTACAAACTTGTGTCACAAGTGCTGGATTAAGTGCTGTCTGAAGAAAGTTATTTCGAAAATGAAATTGAATTTAAAGCTATAAATATTATATATAAACAGGGATATGGCTCCGCCACCTCTGTGTCTGCAGATTATTTCAGAGAGAGGTCACTGGGAGGGTCCCTGGTTTCAGTTTCAGTTTTTTTTTCAGTTTATTTTTGTATAGCCCTGTGAGCCATTCGGCTCTTGAACCGGGTGCAACCACAACAAACAAAAAAAACAAAAACACGAACAAGAAAAACATCTTAAAGTGACTATGTGACTGTGCAAACAGAAAATCCATGGAAAAAAAAACTGCAAAAATATTACTGAAAAAGCTCCGTACACCAACGCTGTGTGCAAAAAATCCCAGTGGGATGCAAGTCAAACAACAACAACCACAAAAACTTAGATTAAGGCCATCAGTCTAACTCCGTACTACAACAAAACAAACATGTCCAAACCAAAAAACGTTTTCCAAATCACCAAAAAATAAAGCCATAATTGCAACGTAACAGTGATCACAAGGACTGTGACCGAATTTTTACAATAAACTACATAAATAACATGTAACACCAAATCCTAGAGCCATAGCTGGCTGCATGAGTTACTCCACAACAACAGAAGCATCGGTCGGAGTATCAAATTTTTCAATGCACCTTTAAGATCAGCACGTTAAATCAAAATACAAATAATACTTTGTAGCGTCATCCGGAGCGAAACATTTTATTTTATTTTACGCCAATGAATAGCAGTGGCAGCTAGGGGTGTACAACTCCTCTAGAGCAGTTTTGAGAGAAGATCTCATTGGTAGCGATTCAAGTTGCAGTTTATTGGCAAAAGCATTCCAGACTCTGGGGGCATCAATAGCAAAGGCCCTTCCTCCAGTTTTTGTACGGCAATAGGGAATGTGAAGCTGGTAAATGAGCGAAGACCTGAGTTAAAATTTGTTCTTTGAAACAGAGAGGAGATCCAGCAGGTAGTCTGCGGATTTTTTTGTAAGTACATCGTGAATAAATAAGATCTGGTGCACAAGCTGTCGAACATGAAGAGATGTTAAGTTTGACCCAAGGTAGAGATCACAGTGGTGAGTCCTATATGGGCAGTTTAATGTAAATCTTAAGGTCGAGTGATAGATGGAATCAAGCTTCTTCAGTACAGTACTTGGGGCTGATTTATACACGATGTCACAGTAGTCAAGTAGAGGCAGTATGGTAGCTTTTATCAATTTCAAACGGAACATTGGGGGGAAGCAGTGCTTGTGTCGATACAGAAAACCAATTTTTATTTTTGTCTTTTTACCAATATAATCAATGTGATCTTCAAAATTCAGTTTTGAATCCAGGATGACCCCAAGATACTTATAGATCTTGACATGCTCTATTTGACAATTATTTAAGGAATGTAATTGGGGAAAAATAACTTCCTGCTTTAGTCCTGGTGAGAAGCATAGCACCTTGGTTTTGGAGGTATTCAGGACTAGTTTAAGAGCAACTAGCTGATGTTGTAGCTTGTTGAAATCACCCTGTAGCTTAGCAATCACGTCATCCGGAGAGCGGCCAGTAGTAATCAGTATCGTGTCATCTGCAAAAAGATTTACCCTGGAATGATCCAGGTCAGTGCCCAAGTCATGGACGTAAAGAGAGAACAAAAGGGGGCCAAGGATGGAACCCTGTGGAACCCCTTTTGTTATCTTAACACTGTTTGACCTCCAACCATCTGTGAATACAGTTTGGGTGCGAGAAAAAAAGAGGTAATTTTGTAACCATTTTACTGCGTTTTCGGAAAAACCGAGGCAACTTAGTTTACTAAGCAGGGTGTTGTGGTCTACTGTATCAAAAGCTTTGGACAGGTCTAGAAAAAGACAGGCACAGAACTGCTTATTATCAAGGCTACTGTAAATGTGATTCAGATAGTCTAATGCAGCAGATGTAGTGCTGTATTTTTTTCGGAACCCAGATTGTTTTAGATGTAGTAGATTGTTTGTGGACAGGAAACTGCTAATTTGGTAGGTCAATAATTTTTCAAAAATTTTCATCAACGGGGACAAAATTGAGATGGGTCGGTAGTTATTTGGATCATCTTTAGGGCCCCCTTAGTGAAGTGGACGGACATAGGAATGTTTCCATTCTAGAGGAACTGATGCTTTTTTGATGGACAGGTTGAAAATATGGGCTATAGGTTTGTATTAATAAAGTATTAAAGCTTTCGTGACTGCATAAAATTACTCATTGTTTTTTTCGGTAAAGTCACGTATGTAGAAATACAATAAAATTATATTAAAACAAAAAACAATCACGACGTTTCGATCACAACGCAAGCGATCTTCATCAGGTGTCAAGAACAAATCACGGAGGTAAATACAACAAAAAGATGAGAGACGAGAATTCAACAAACCTGAAAAAACATTATGTGAAGCACATCCAGTCAGGCCAACAACAGGAAGTGTCTAACTGTGTTGTTGGCCTGACTGGATGTGCTTCACATAATGTTTTTTCAGGTTTGTTGAATTCTCGTCTCTCATCTTTTTGTTGTATTTACCTCCGTGATGAAGATCGCTTGCATTGTGATCGAAACGTCGTGATTGTTTTTTGTTTTAATATAATTTTATTGTATTTCTACATACGTGACTTTACCGAAAAAACCAATGAGTATAGGTTTGTATATTAGGTGACCAACAGTTAGTAGAGCAAAGACGGGAATACTATCTGCTCCAGTAGAGGAGGACCCTTTGAGGTAGGACAGTTGTTTCAGAACATTACTTTCGTGGATTGGCTGGAAACTAAATTCGTTTAATGTTTGGACAGGGGTGTAGGAATTTGCATGAGCAGGGGTGACTCCCAATACATTATCAAAAAGATTACCAGCTTCAGAAAAATGAAGGTTAAAATTGTCAACTATTTTTTTGAGATCTGAACAATATTCCCCATTTCGGTTAAGCTCAACAGGCAGATTGTCTGTTTTGGATGCCTTTTCGATACATTTGATTGTTTTTCAGAAAATCCTGGCATTTCCATGTGATTCCAGGAGAGTGGAGGAAAAGTAGGCATTTTTTGCATGCCGTATTTTTTTGACGCATCTATTCCTTAAAATCCTGTATTCTAGCTAGTCATTGACCAAATTACTTTTCTGAGCACATGCCCAAGCCTTGTCCCTAGTTTTCATGAGCTTTGTAATCAAAGGATCAAACCATGGTGGGCGGTTGCCTTTAGTTTTAAAACTAACCAACGGAGCATGTTTGTTAAGAATTTGGAGAAACGTGTACCTGAAGGTCTCCCAAGCCGTAGTCAGGTTGGGGATATCACAGACCTTGCCAATATCCGAGTGAAGCACATCATTTGTAAATGCCTGAGTGCTGAAGTATCTCATAGAGTGCTTCTCAACCAATTTAGGGGGGGCTTTGGGTCTAGCTGTTGATCTCACACCAAAAATGAAGGAGTGATCACTAAGGTTATTACCCAGAACACCAGTCAGTGTGAAATTGTGAGGGGCATTTGCCAATAGGACGTCAAGCAGAGATGACTGTCCCGGATTTTTTAGATTGGGTCTTGTGGGAACATTTATTAATTGAAACAGATTAAATTCATCTGTAAAATTTGTGGCCACGGCCGGCGGGTTTAGCCAATTCCAATTTAGATCACCCACTAAAACTATTTCACCTTTAGGGAGGCCCCCAAAAAGCTCTCTCAGTGCAGATGCAGCTTCAACATCCTTCCCACTAGGCAGTCTATAGCAGCACACTACCAATGTCTGTTAATTTTTTGGAAGCGTTATTCTGAGAGCCAAACCTTCAAAGCAACATTTTTTAAACAAGGAGTGAGCTGGTGAACATGCAATAGTATTACGAACATAGATGGCAATTCCACCTCCTTTAGATCCTCAGTCAAGCCGAAAAACGTTGTAGTTGTCAATCGTAAGCTGCAAGTCATTGACGGCAGGAGTGAGAAATGTTTCTGTTAGGCAAAAAATGTCCGAGTCAAGATTTTCCACTTCTAGTTTTAGTTGACTTAATTTAATCACAAGCCTTCTGATGTTGACATGTAGAACATCAACACCTTTCCTGCCAGAAAAAATCTACAGAATTATACGAGATCTTTATATTTGGGCCAGGATGAAGCTCAATACCACCCAGAAATAAGAAAAGTAGAATTAATAGTTTGCACAAGTATTTTCTGTGAAAGGATGAAGAGCGGTGAACCTTGGACGAATAGCAGTAGCTCACAGATGGTGTTATTTTTAAGAGCAGAATGAAGTTTGGAAGGAGTGCTGGTGAAGTAATGGGACAAAGATAGGGTTTAAAAGGATACAATGATGGAGTGTAGAAGTGTCTATGAGCTGTTTCATTTGCAGGTGTAGTGGCAAATCGAGCAACAAGTTTGGACGCAAAGTAACGAGGGTAGCCGTTTGTAGAGTTGAGTGTGGCACTAGATATGGCCGGGAACGACAGTAGTACGATACACAGCAGTGAGAGTACTGATCCTGCACTGTTGACATCTTGAGTTCAAATCTGAGCAGCCACTCATGATTAAAACCGAGTTTTCAAAAGTAGTGAGTGGATGGTCTCAGACTGATCACCAATTACACTGTACATATTAAAATCCGTAATATTAAACGAGTTTTACCTAATTTGGGAGCAAATTCAAGCTCTCCCATGTGACAAACAAACGTCTTCTATAGAAGGGTGCAATATAAAGTACATTTCCCCGAGCATGTATAAGATTTGACTTTACAGGGAGTCTGGGAGAAAGATCTGTGGTATCTCATTCTGTGGGCTGTTTCATAACAAAAAATATCTGAACGGACTTTTCATCTCATGGTATGATACCAATTGCACAATTGGAATAATTTTCTTGGGAAAAATAAAAAAAATACAGGTGCTTCAAATTTTTTTAACACTTATCTGGGACTATCGTTTTTAATGGAGAAAGAACGGATAATGTACTAACATGGTAACAAATGTAATGTTAATACAGTGAGAGAAACGAGCATTTGATCCACTGCTGATTTTGTACGTTTGCCCACTGACAGAATAACAAGAAAATCCAGAAAAACGCATGTCAAAAATGATATCAATTGATTTGCATTTTAATGAGGGAAATAAGTATTTGACCCCCTCTCAATCAGAAAGATCTCTGGCTCCCAGGTGTCTTTTATACAGGTAACGAGCTGAGATTAGGAGCACACTCTTAAAGGGAGTGCTCCTAATCTCAGCTTGTTACCTGTATAAAAGACACCTATCCACAGAAGCAATCAATCAATCAGATTCCAAACTCTCCACCATGACCAAGACCAAAGAGCTCTCCAAGGATGTCAGGGACAAGATTGTACACCTACACAAGGCTGGAATGGGCTACAAGACCATTGCCAAGCAGCTTGGTGAGAAGGTGATAACAGTTGGTGCGATTATTCGCAAATGGAAGAAACACAAAGAACTGTCAATCTCCCTCGGCCTGGGGCTCCATGCAAGATCTCACCTCATGGAGCTGCAATGATCATGAGAATGGTGAGAAATCAGCCCAGAACTACACGGGAGGATCTTGTCAATGATTTCAAGGCAGCTGGGACCATAGTCACCAAGAAACAATTGGTAACACACTACGCCGTGAAGGACTGAAATCCTGCAGAGCCCGCAAGGTCCCCCTGCTCACGAAAGTACATATACATGCCCGTCTGAAGTTTGTCAATGAACATCTGAATGATTCAGAGGACAACTGGGTGAAAGTGTTGTGGTCAGATGAGGCCAAAATGGAGCTCTTTGGCATCAACTCAACTCGCCGTGTTTGGAGGAGGAGGAATGCTGCCTATGACCCCAAGAACACCATCCCCACCGTCAAACATGGAGGTGGAAACATTATGCTTTGGGGGTGTTTTTCTGCTAAGGGGACAGGACAACTTCACCGCATCAAAGGGACGATAGACGGGGCCATGTACCGTCAAATCTTGGGTGAGAACCTCCTTCCCTCAGCCAGGGTATTGAAAATGGGTCGTGGATGGTTATTCCAGCATGACAATGACCCAAAACACACGGCCAAAGCAACAAAGGAGTGGCTCAAGAAGAAGCACATTAAGGTCCTGGAGTGGCCTAGCAAGTCTCCAGACCTTAAACCCATAGAAAATCTGTGAAGGGAGCTGAAGGTTCGAGTTGCCAAACGTCAGCCTCGAAACCTTAATGACTTGGAGAAGATCTGCAAAGAGGAGTCGGACAAAATCCCTCGTGAGATGTGTGCAAACCTGGTGGCCAACTACAAGAAACGTCTGACCTCTGTGATTGCCAACAAGGGTTTTGCCACCAAGTACTAAGTCATGTTTTGCAGAAGGGTCAAATACTTATTTCCCTCATTAAAATGTAAATCAATTTATAACATTTTTGACATGCGCTTTTCTGGGTTTTGTTGTTGTTATTCTGTCTCTCACTGTTCAAATAAATCCTACCATTAAAATTATAGACTGATAATTTCTTTGCAAGTGGGCAAAGGTACAAAATCAGCAGGGGATCAAATACTTTTTTTCCCTCACTGTAGCTTCGTTGTCAACACGTGGCCTGGAATCTTCTCCAGGTGGTCTCCAGAGCCCGAAGGCAGCAGCACATGCCACGTGGTATTGTTGCAAAATCTCAAAAGTGTTAAAACACTTTTTTTGAAGCACCCTATAATAATAAAAAATATATAACTGCAGTTTACAAATTTCATTCCACAGTACATTTAAACTTTCCAAATGTCAAGCTTCTGACAGATCACTGCAGGGCTGTCTAAATATTTCACCCGAAACTGCGACTCCAATCTACGAAGTGCACCCAAATTCTGTTACAGCTTGCGCTGTTTAACAAAAGCAAGCTACAACGCATTGTCCAAATTCTATAATTGGAAGTTGTGGTCACACACATTTCCATTAGATATGTATGTATTTCATAAAAACAACAGTATTTCACATTTCGCTGCATTCCTGTAAATGAACGCAAGGGTTAAACATCAAGCTATAGAGACAGCAAAATCAAAGAACACCCTACATTCAGTAGAAGTACACGTACAACCACGATGAATTATTCATCATCGTGTTGAAGTGCTCCTGAGAATGATAGTGGCCATAGCGGGAGTTCGGCCGTTCTTGCGTTGGCTGCGTGCGTTGTGTGCATACAGAGCTGTGGCTCACCCCAACTACGTAAATGGATCCTCCAGGCAAATCCAGTGTCGGGATTGGTCCACACACCTGTTGACAAACAAGGGCAAATAGTTGAAACGTTCATTATATGAATGTACTCGATTTTTTTGTTGTTGCAAAAAAAAAAAACGGCGGTTTAACACGTAGCGTGCTTTCGCTGACCAATATTATTCATAACGAAGGTGTTTTGGGATTGGATCGCGTGAGTATAAATGTTGTCGTAACCCTCCACCACCCGACGCAGCCGGTAAGATGTTTATCACGTAAACAGAACGCGTCAATTAGTGACTACTTCACTCCACCGGTGTGTTGGACAGTAAATCCACAACATTGACAATTTGACTACCGTGACGTTCCGCTGGTAATTACATCCAGCAGCAGGCAATTTTGGGGGGGGGGGGGGGGTGTGCGGGAGCACTGCAAGATTGGTGTGCCCCCCCCCCCCACTCCCCGCTCCGTTTGTACAGAAGAATGGCTCCAGAAGATAATTTTCACAGATTCTCTGCCGTGTAAAATCCGTCGAGTGTCCCCTTTATTATTTTACACTCTGGCGGGTGGGGGGTCGCACTTTTCCACACACACTGCAGTGAGATTGTAGCATGAGAGTCGAGGCGGTGTGAAGCAATCTCAGGCCTGAAATTTAGCCGAATTAAAGCGAAGAACCGCTTTGTTTTGTTTTTACATGATCGTTTCTGTGTGCAGTCATTGATGGCTATGCTCCAACCATTGAACTCATCACATGTGAGAATCCAGTTTACTCACCAGCAGCTACACGGATTCAAACACAGGATTTCAGCAGTGTCGGCTCAGCGCTCTGACCACCCTTTTGGAGCTGCTCAGTCTTAATAACGCCCCCTATCTCATTATACCACCTGCCATAAAAGACATTAACATTTGAAAGGGCATGCTCTTTGGTTGCCAGTGTGACGATACATGCCTGCTAAATTTAAAAGTTACATACAATTACTAAATTATGATAACATAATAAGCTTGCCTAATGTTTGCGTGCTGGGCACAAAGGCCCCTGCAGTCAGCTGGGCAAAGTTCCTGCTTGAGAACCCCCCCCCCCCCTCTAATATAACAATTAGCTTAGAGATGCTGACATGAGGTTATTAAACGTAACCACGTTTGCATACACTTCAATTGTGGAATTGTGCATGTGGCTGTGCAAAAATGTGCACATATATACGTTGAAATTCAATTTCTGGATGATGTACAATATCAGCTGAGAAAATGAAGACGCAAGGTACATGCGTGATGATACCATTTGGTATTCCGTCCTATTCGTGTGCCCTATGGAGGGGAGGTAAGTTTTTTTTCCATAACATTCTGAGGGTTCCACTGTGCGATGCCGAGACGCACAGAGTAGTGGCTTGCAATGCAAAGGAGTGTGTGCACTCTCGTGCTTGCTCACAGGCTGACGTGAAGGTAAATATGCACACAATAGTAGCCGGTAGCAGTTTTTGCCCACTTTCTATCATCTCTAGAAATCAACGCAGCACGAGAGGAAATTTTATACTTGATTTGCCGAAAGGAATTATATATTTTAAAGTGTTTATAGCGTGACACTTTAAGCAAATTAGGACTTGAAACTGACCCTGCCCTATGAGTAAACGCAATCAAATATCTTGGGTTGTCATTTTCTAGGGCCAAAAATAGAAAATATTTGGTGTTTGGATTTCTCTAGTTATAGCCATAGACTTGAATATACCTGTGGCAAATTTCAGATTTACAGGCGAACATTAGTCTTGAGTTACTGAGCCAAGACCGTTTGTACTTAATGGATGGTACATACTGCACCTGAATAAAAACTTAAAACACTGGACATTCAGTATGTATAGAATGCACATGCGTTTGTGTGTTTAAGCACACACAGTACACCTCAAGTTCACCGATTTTACTCACAGGCTCAACCGATGACTAAGTGCTCAGACGCTCAATTAATATGTCACCGTTCGAGTTTAGAAAATCGATTAAAACCATTATCGGTTTAACGTTACAGAGAATGTAGCGGCCCCTAGTGTCTGCGACACATGGGTAAGCTGAACTCGTTAATTTAACGTCGAATGTTAACGCACACGATTCAACCCATGTATCGCGAGCTAAAGCGTCGATATTATTTGATGGGCCAATTCGTTGTGTCGAGTATTCCCTTGTTATTTACACACATGCTATCTGCGATTTTTGGCTATAATGTAATGCGATAAAGTGATGAGATAGAGGGATTTTAATTTGAGGATGCGCATCATCATAATTTATAACCTACTATTTAATCCTTTTCAATATTTTTTTCATTAAGCTTATGTTCATTATAACCGATTTTGTATGTTTTCGTGTTATGCTAATTTTCATGTTTTTAAAAGCTTATTAATGTATGTATTTAAGGTAATTCATAAACAGGTAAAAAAACATTTTTTTTTTAATGAAGGACAATATCATTACCCGCGAAATATGCCTCTCTGGAACGTATCCCTTGCGAACATCGAGGGAATGCCGTACACCACTGCTAGATGTACACGCGTGACAGCACTGCAAGTGCAACACCTCCAGTGTTTAATGGTGCATTTCCTGCACAGTCACGCGGCGGAATTCGTGCGATTACAAACCGGACCATTGTTGTGTAGGAAAAGCGTCCTCGACACGTTTAACCCTTGTACTAGAGTAATAATAATACGAATTATATATATAAAATATATAAATAACATTTATAGTGTAGATTAGAATTTAGTCACCTGGATTGATGACCACAAATGTGTTATCAAGGTGTAACATGTTCATTTCACTGCACAATGTTTGCTGACATTCGTTAATACAGATAAGAGATATATCTGTATGGATAAAATGGTCCCTTCTTCCCGTAATCCATCAACCTCTCAGCAACTACCAGAGATCAGCAGATTCACTTCATTTAAGCTTCAATTCCCTTTCCTGCTGTCGGACGAGCAGTTGTTATCGTTTTTGTAGCAGAAAAATGAGATCAATTTTTTTTCTTCTAATTTCTTTAAAGCTGCAATGTAAAACAATTATAACATCACTTAATGTAACCATTAAGTGGTGTTATAATGGGATGGCATACATCATTTTTAAACCTCCATTGTCATCTTGCGCAATCTCAGCAATTGTAATTAATCATTCAAACTACCATTTGGCTAAGTAAAGCACTTTGCACACGTGTATTGTACGCATGCAAACTGGCACATGCCTCATTAGTAGAGAGCTCCTCACAATTGGCAGGGCTCCCAGTTCAAACCCTGGTCAGGGGCTGACTCATCATCATTCTGGGTTCATAAAGAAAAATGTAGTCTAACTTTTGTGGGGAAGTTTACAATGGTTGCCCTATCAAAATTGTTGCCCCAGTCACAGGAATGTGTAATTACAACCACCGCTTAGGCCTCTAAAACTAATTTGCACTTGTCTAAAAATGCTCATTGGAGCAGGAAAATAAGGTCGATTGTTATTGTGCACATTTATGAGCATTGTAATGTGATCTGGTGCCGTCGACAGAGCGGCATCCTCCACTGCCATTCAAACTGTGACTTTACTACTATAACTACTTTGCACACATTTATGCATGCAAATCACCCTTTGCACTGCATTGTAATGAATGCAGCTGGCGAAGTTGTCATCACAAAGCACAGTCTGCACACCGGGAATATTTTCCATTTTCGGATTCAAACTGCAAAGGACGTTAATGACTGTGCCATCGCTCCACGACATATCGGCAATTTCCACCTGTAACGCGCATAGCATTCATTCGCTCTCGAAGGCAGTATACAGACTCGGAGGCGCGTGGAACCACAGACGAGGAGGAAAGGCAGCAACGTGAGGCGAGCCGGTGCCAAAATCCCCCCCCCCACCCCCCAAATTCTGCAGTCCTCTATATATGAAGGTGTTATCGGCGATTATTGAGCAAGGGGGCAGTACACTCTCCCGTACAGGTGGAACAAGGTGGGATCCACATTTTGCATCCTCCTGGCAATCCAGGGGCATGTGGCACCTCGACACCCACAGGAAGGAGGTCTCACGACATTTCTGTGATCCATCAACCCTCGCTGCCTCCACAGTGCTGGATTACAGGTGTGCTCCACCAGCACCCAGCTAGTCATTAGCTGCTGTGAGATACATTTTCTTGTTATGGTGTCTCTAGCACGCACGCACGCACGGTGGGAAATTAAAGGTGTTTTTCTCGTTCCAATCAGGAACTTAAGTGCGAGTGTATCTTGCACAAGCGTAACTTAATTGCAGGGTGTACGTTATTTTTCAAACAAGTCCACAAGTTCCACGCTGAGCCATGAGCGAAACAATAAAGGTCGTGCACAACACATTTCCCAAACGGAATATGAACCTTATGGCGGGACCCCGGGGTCCCATAAGCCCCCGGCTCTCGCATAAACTGCGTTGCGACGTCATTATACATCTGTTGAAAGGCAAACGATACGGCTATTCCTCTCGACGAGCTCTCCACGATGTGCTAATCAAATATTTGTTCTGCTGTCGCGTCGTCCTCGCTGCGCTTGGACGACGCGACAGCAGAATGATCCACGCCAGGTGGGCGGTGCGTCGGAGTTGCCAAAAATAAATAAATAAAAGTACGATTTTGACTTCCGTTTATTCGGGACCCCAGGGCCGCCGCCATAAGGTTCATATATCGAACTGCCAATTGGTGGCTCGGGCAGGTCACGTCACCAGACAGAATGGGCAGCCAAGAGGGCGTGACTGCGACCCGAGCGGACGACCATCGTGGAGGCGGTGTGGACCATGAACAGTTCATTGTGCAAGGCGCAGCATCGCAGAACTGTGTCAAGACATGCCAACAGCACTGGCAGGTATTTATCCAGTCGTGGAAGACTCATGGCAGATGATAATCGTGCTGAGTAAGGCAGTTTCAGTTTCAGCTTCATTTATTAGGTATAGCCCCTGTGAGCCATGCGGCTCTTGACTCGGGTGCAACCGCAACAAAACAAAAAGATGAACAAGAAAACATCTTAAAGTGACTACACGCTAACAGAAAAATCCTGGAAAAACCAGCAAAGGCTCTTGACTCGGGTGCAACCGCAACAAAACAAAAAGATGAACAAGGAACATCTTAAAGTGACTACACGCTAACAGAAAAATCCTGGAAAAACCAGCAAAGTCTTCCAGAAAAAGCACCGTATTTCAACGCTGTGTGCAAAAATCCCAGTGGGATGCAAGTCAAACAATAACAACCATAAGACAGTGTAGAGTAAAGTTATCAGGCCAACTCTGTACTACAACAAACAAACATGGCTAAACCAAAACGTTTTCAAAATCACCAAAATAAAGCTATAAAAACAATGTAACAGTGATCATAGGAACTGTTATTCAAATTTAACAATAAACGATATACATAACATGTACGACCAAACTTTGCAGCCATAGTTGGCTGCATGAGTCATTCCATAACAGCAGGAGTATCAGTAGCAGAATCAACACTTTTCAATACACCTTTAAAGATCAGCACACTATAATCAAAACTCATGATCATACTTTGCAGCGGTCATCCGGAATGATACATTTGATTTCAGGCCATTCTGAATAGCAATGGCAGCTAGGGGTGTGCAACTCCTCTATAGAGCAGTTTTGAGAGAAGATCTCATAGGTAGTGATCCAAGTTGCAGTTTATTGGCGATAGCATTCCAGACCCTGGGGGCATCAATAGAAAAGGCCCTTCCTCCAGTTTTTGTACGGCAATAAGGAATGTGAAGCTGGTAAATGAGCAAAGACCTGAGGTCACATTTGTTCTTCGAAACAGTGAGGAGATCCAGCAGGTAGTCTGCTGATTTTTTTGTAAGTACATCGTGAATAAATAAGATCTGATGCACAAGCCGTCGATCATTAAGAGAAGTTAAGTTTGACCCAATGTAGAGATCACAGTGGTGGGTCCTATATGGGCAGTTCAATGCAAATCTTAAGGCCGAGTGATATATTGAGTCAAGATTCTTCAGTACAGTACTTGGGGCTGATTTATACACGATGTCACAGTCGTCAAGTAGAGGCAGTATGGTAGCTTTGATCAATTCCAAGCAGAACATTGGGGGGAAGCAGTGCTTGTGTCGATACAGAAAACCAATTTTTTATTTTGTCTTTTTACCAATAAAATCAATGTGATCTTGAAAATTCAGTTTTGAATCAAAGATGACCCCAAGATACTTATAGATCTTGACTTGCCCTATTTGATGATTATTTAAGGAATATAATTGGGGAAAATAACTTCCTGCTTTAGTCCTGGTGAGAAGCATAGCACCTTGGTTTTGGAGGAATTCAGGACTAGTTTAAGAGCAACTGGCTGATGTTGTAGTTTGTTGAAATCACCCTGGAGTTAAAATGTTATGCAAGTCCAAAGTTAAAGAACCCATATACAGATGCAATAGTAAGGTGAATACAAATGTGCCCTTTAATATAATTTCTAAAAGTCCTTTATAAGGAGAAGGCAATGCTTACTCTTTTGTGGCCTAATACATTCGTGGCTATTGGAAATGTTTTGCTATTACAATGCCACACTGTTCCATCCTTGCAGAGTGCAGAGTATAGTAAAAACAATATTTTTCGTCGTCAGACAGCGGTTCTGTTATTCCCTCAGAGGGAGCAACCATCTGCCCTCAGCTGCGTATTTATAGAAAAGCAATGATTTTTGTGTCATTAACTCGTCTGTGATGGGAAGTGGTACATCAACGACTTTATACTCAACCGTGACAAATAACATGGATGGGACCTTTATTTGTTTTTAATTCAGGGCCCTGTAAAATTTGTTTTTTCCGTCAAAACTTATTCATTAAAACTTAAAGCTTTCGTGACTGCAGGAATTCATATTCTTTGTGTCTTTCGGTAAAGTCATGTAGATAGGTTGAAAGAAAATAAGAAAAAACTACGACGTTTCGATCACAACACAAGCGGTGTGTTGCGATCGAAACTTCGTAGTTTTTTGTTATCTTCTTTCAACTTATCTACGTGACTTTACCGAATGACCCAAAGAATATTATTTATTAAAACTTGCAGAAAAAGATTCGGGTGGAGCGGTGGCAGAAGTGGTTAGCTCGCGATACCATCAATCCGGCGACCCGAGTTCGATTCCTGGGTAAGTCGAACATCGTTGGCGAGTCATATTTATTTAAGATTTTAACTCGAGCAGTAAAGTCAAGTATGGGCAAACAATCCTTATGACTGACAAGAGCATGGGGAGACCTCTCTATAGCAGAGGATTGACAAAAGGCTGTGAAACATAACTATAGGATGGTAGACCTTCATAGAATCGGAATGCTAAGTGACACTATTGTGACATGCGAGAGAGACTTGCATTAAAACTGCATTCCTTGCGTGCATTAAAGTAGCACAAGACGGTACAAATGTTGATGGCAACAAGCGTGTCAAAATGTGTCTACGATAACATACAAATAAAATACACATTCTTAAAAATGACATGAACAATATTGCGAGGTTCCGTTTTTCAATGGGAGGGATCACCGGTGAAGTCAAATGACAATGGGTTAAGATGGAGAAAGTGCCAGAGGACCTTGATGCGTGAAACCACCTTTAATAGCAATGTACAGAAATAGTAAATATAATACTAATTGCATTTAGGAATTACATCGTTACTTACATTCTGTGTCATTGTAAAGTATTGCATTGAACTATGACCTTAACATCTAGCGGACAGTGTCCTTGTCCATAACCATCTGACAGTTCACCGGCATTGGTTCAAGCAAAGCTGACTCTTCCGATGAGCAAATGGATGTCAAAGCCAGTCGAGAGTTTGTGGCTGATGTAAAAAAATAATTTAGTGGAGAGCTAGAATAACTTTACCCAACTGTATTGTTGCAAATCGGAATGGCCACAGTGCAACACTCTAAGAAAGTCACAAAGTTAAACATAACTCTTACATCCTGCACTGTGAAAGTTTGACTTAAGAGCAAAAAGAGTTACGGATTTATGTTTACTATTATTCATTTTAAATGCATCCAAAAGTAGCGTAATAAATTATGCATCAGCTGGAGCTAGAAATTGCAATTGAAGAACATTTCCATCAACTTGCTTTAAACGTAGCCTATCGTCCCCCACCTTATATGATTTCGTTCCAAAAACACCCTGCAGTCAAAACCACGTGAGCCGGCATACTTAATCAACCATCCAGTACCAACAAGATGCACACGGCTCCTACGTGATCCCACTACAAAGGGGGGCCCTCCATTATCTACGCTAATAGGGATGACCCTCGTGTGGATAAGCAACATTTGCAGCCAATTTATCATTTTAAAAAACAATTCATATTGGCTGCGGGGTAGACTAGAGAGGGAGAGAGCGAAGGAGAGTATGGGGTTGTAGGGTGCCAGAGGAAGTGAGGCAAGAAGCACAGGATGTGCCAGTGCTTTAATCACAGAAATATCAGTGCGCTCTCCCGGTTAAGAAGGAATTAACCAGCGTGTGTATCTGTCCGATCGCGTGTGTATGGTTGGCTGAAGGGAAGTGAATCCAGAGTGGAGTGTAATTACGGAAAAATGTACTCTGCGTTGGCTTCAGTGAAACGCGACTTTTGCAAACTATGGACTTGAAATTTGGCTGGAGGGGTGGGGGCCTTCAGTATTTACGCGGCATTCTTCGTGCAATCCGCTCATTACGTACGTGTCATCACGCTACCTCTTTTCGCTCCGCAAGATATTGCGGTGATTTCCACCGGCGATGCACACGATACGCACACCGCGTAGTGCGATCTATTTCGCTGGCTAAAAAAATAAAATGAAAGAACGCTTTGCGTGCCAATGATGACGCTTCATAAAGTGATAAAGTGTCCACCGCAGTGTAACGGTGCTCTCAAAAAAGTTTGACTTTCATGCACAATTGATGGCAGGCCACTAGGTTTTTGGCCGCAATCAGTTTGGGCAACAAATTTGAAAGGAAAGGCATGACTGGTCTGCTACATTTCCATGTGTATTACTGCGCAGAACGGTCCACTTGAACCCAGCATTAACCAACACAGGAGGAGAGGCAATTAAGCATTAAAGGTCATGCTGCTGCCCAAATTGGAAATAGATTTTGGCGTAATTGTGCTATTAGTTCCAGTAAAAGGCCTACCAATGACTGTGGAAGGTTCCTGTAATGACTTTCTCTGGATCGCCTTACACAGAATAAGGAAAGCAGTGATTCAACGTCAACCACTGTTTGGGACAACTATTTTTTTTTAAATGAGCAAATGTGCAAGCAAACAACAGAGGTCAGGCTGAGTTAAATGTTCATTGTTGACACTAGTTATGTTTTAGGAGCCATCCATGCGAAAGGAAAAAAAAATATATACCAAGATTTTGCTGTGATAAAATTCGCAAAGCATCGTTTCATATTCTTAGCTCTTTCGGTAAAGTCATGTTGAAGGCTATCCACATATACAAGCATAGAGACAATTCCAACCGAGAAGATGGATTCTGGCTTAGCAATCATTGGAAGGATTTGATAAACCATTTCAGGTCTTAATTGATTGTTCACGCTTACGGTGGCTTTCAGACAGCATATATTAATGTTTTGTCTCCCCCCTCCTCTTTTCAGAACATAGATGGACTCGTCCTTCTAAATAAACTGCCAAATCGCTGCGCGTGGTGCTAACGTTTTTTAAAATAAATAAATACACCATTTAAAAATAAATATACCGTTTAAAATAAATAAATAAATGCAAACCGACACTTCTTTCAAATGTTTCTTGCCGTTGTTTTTTTCACACCTGATGATGACCGTTTGTGTTATGGTCGAAACGTCGTGAGACATTTTATTGTTTCATATATTTTATTATTTCCCTTCAACGTGACTTTACCGAACGAGCAAAGAATATGAATTACTGCAGTCACGAAAGCTTTAAATCAAAATTCATCGTTTCATAGTTTATCCAAAATTAAGTGTTGTGAGCCAATAAATGTCCGATATACATTGTGAACGTCGCTCAAATGTTGAGGTCTAACTGGGTTCACAACCTTTAGCTCGTTCAATGTTGGAAGTGAGAGGATGTAAAGTAGAAATGCTGAAATATTATCAATGCCATTTTTTCTTCTAAGCAAATGTTTTATTCAGGACGGTCCTTCATCGAAATGTTTGGCCCATTCCATTTGAAGGAATATCATGAAAATGCTCGCACGAGTCACAACAACAAGACAAAACACAGTGATGACAATTAAATTACCATCAATAATAATGTGTTAGATACTCTCAACAGTTACCTGTCAATAGAAAATACTGGTGATGGTTTTGTTGTTGTTAATTAATGGCATACATTTTTTTTTATTAAGCTAAGGCAATGCATAATGAAAACATCATTAACACTGCCTTAAAACAGAAAATGTGTCTATATGTTCACGTTTGTGGAAATGGCCCTTTTACAGAGTACAGAGAAGAAGGAGAAATTCACTGACACTGTTGTTGATTACACTCTACAATTTGGTGGCGCCCTAAAGTAATACGTGGAAGAACGTCGCTAGATGAGCAACTTTGATTGAACAATTCCAACATTTTTGTTTTCCCATAAGTATACACCAAGACTCAAACAACTTGTTCAAAAGTAAAACATGCATAAACGCATTTTGATTTAAAATACACGTCAAATGCTACTGAAGAATTACATTGCACTTTTGGTGATCTGGCATCCTAAGTTTTTTTCACCTGGTGTAAGGCCCACTGAGCTATATAGTTATTTTTCAGAATCGACCTGGCCCCATATGATAGCTCATCGAAGTAGCGTATATAGATATTCATAGCAGTCAAATATTCTAAACACATGTTTCTAAATGTGGAGAAAAACCAGAGGACCCGGAGAAAAATCCACCCGGCCATGGGGAGAACACGCAAACTCCAAATATATACGGGCGTCAGGGTAGGGCTCGAACCCACGACCTCCTACATAGCAGGCGAGGTAGTTAACATCTCGATGCCCAAAGCTTAATATATGTGATACTTCACAAGCTCACACGTATATCAATTCATCAGATGTACTGCTTCACCCAGAGGCTCAGTGCTGGGTTTACTCATGCCCTGGGCTTAAAGTGAGGTGGGGGAAAGTATCTCTGAAAATAACATGATGGTGGGGGGGGATGGAATTGTGAAAGCATTTTTTTGAGTGGCCCCAGTTTTTGGCCTTTAGCAACTGCCTACCTTATACCACCACTGATCTGTACAAAGGGGTTGCCACCTCTGAGTTACAAAGGAACCCAGACACATCATGGTAAGAAGAAAAAGAGGAATAATACAATAAAACCTTGGATTGCGAGCAGAATTCGTTCTGGAAACGTGCTTGTAATCCAAAGCACTTGTATATCATATTCTTGGTTCTTTCGGTAAAGTCACGTAGAAGGGAAGCAATAAAATAATAAAAATATAAAACAATAAAATTCTCACGACGTTTCGACTGCAACACAAGCAATCATCGTCAGGTGTGAAAACCACAGCAAGAAAATTTGAAAAAAGTGGCGGTTTTTTAACGTTAGCACCACGGAGAGCGATTTGGCAGTTATTCAGATGGACGAGTCCATCTATGTTCGGAAAAGAGGAGGGGGGAGACGAAAATAATGGATGCGGTCTGAAAGCCACCGTAAGCGTGAACAATCAATTAAGACCCGAAATGGTTTATCAAATCCTTCCAATGATTGCTAAGCCAGAATCCATCTTCTCGGTTGAAATTGTCTCTGTGTTTGTATATGTGGATAGCCTCATGAACGAATCTCTCTTGGTAGCCAGATGGCTTGCAAAAAACCTGTGTCTTGGAGAAGTCAATGTCATGTGAGCCTACTGAATTATAACAGTGATCTGCCACAGCCGAGGTGTTGGTCCTACCGTGTATTAGGTCTGCTTGTTGTTCACGAATCCGGTCCGAGACGTCGTTTGGTTTCTCCAATGTAACTACTCCCACAGAGGCAACTTAGTTAGTAGACGCCAGGGTACTGTATGTCCAGAATCACATCTTTTACAGACGGAACCAGATCACGGATTTTATGTAATGTGTTGAATCGGACCTGGATCTTGTGTTTATTCAACATTTTGGAGATATTTTTGTGATCCCCGTAATGTAGGGTAGAGAATCAGAATATTTAGTGATGGTTTTGAAAGGCTCCTCAAGAGGGTCCTTCTTCATAGTTGGAGTGATAGCTTTGCGGATTGTGTAGTCGGAGTAACCATTAGCCTTAAGAGCTTGGTGTACGTGCTTGAGTTCACTGGCTATGTGTTCCTGGTCGGATATGCATTGGGTTCTATGGTGCAGAGTCTTGATGAGGGAATTCTTCTGGGATGGATGGTGGTGGGAATCCGGTTTCAGGTAAGCATCCGTATGGGTAGCTTTCCTGTAGACAGATTGGCTCATTGAACCATCAGGTCTCTTCTTTATTAGGACATCCAAAAAAGGTAGCTTGCCATCTTTTTCGACTCCCATGGTAATCTGATGGCTGGGTGTATGGAATTGATGTGGTCGAGGAATTGGTCTAGAGCAGGCCGGCCATGGTGGCCAGATGACAAAAGTGTCATCCACGTACCTCTTCCATAAGGTTGGGCGCAGAGTGGCAGTCTGGATGGCGTCAGTCTCAAATGTTGGCTACAACCGGAGATAGGGGGTGCCCTCAGAGTGTTTGTTTAAAAAAACCCGCCACTTTTTTCAAATTTTCCTGCTGTGGTTTTCACACCTGATGATGATTGCTTGTGTTGCAGTCGAAACGTCGTGATAATTTTATTGTTTTATATTTTTATTATTATATTGTTTCCCTTCTACGTTACTTTACCGAAAGAACTAAGAATATGAATCCCTGCAGTCACGAAAGCTTTAAATCAAAATTCACTCGTATATCCTTCTAGATTTGAAGCTTTTGTGACTGCAAGGATTCATACTCTTTGTTTTTTTTCGGTAAAGTCACGAAGGTAAAAAATTCAATGAAATATTGATTATTTTACCTACGTGACTTTACCGAAAAAACCAAAGAGCACTCGTAAATCAGTTGTGATCACGTGACGCTCGGCAGACAAAGCGTATACGTACTACTCGTATTGCAAGACCCTTGCTCGTTGATCAAATTAAAATGTATTATTTTTTTGCTCATCTTGCAAAACACTCGCAGACCAAGTTACTCGCAATCCAAGGTTTTCCTGTACTGGTATACATTTGCACGTGATCAGCAGCTTCGTCGAGCTAACGTCTGTGGCCAGGTGGTTTCTGAAAAAAGCTCAAATATCTCAGTGAGTTTTTTTCCTGGTAAGATAAAAAAAATATATATAGAGCTTAGTTGTATTTGTATATTTGATTAAGAGATTTGTTTACCTTTTCCTATTCTTTGCACTCTAAACGTGTTTTGTATTGTTCGTTGTAACGTTCTGACCTGCCCCGACTGGACATCTGTGAAAAAGAGCTTTATAGCTCATCGGATTACTCCAGTGTTAACAAATATTCTGATTTTGAAATGCATTGTCTTGAGTAGTGCATTTGTATTATGCAAATGACAAAAAAAACCGGAATTTTAATATCCTGGGAAGACTTGCAGATTTCCCAAGATGGCTATCTTCAAAAAAAAAAGCTGACATCCTTGGAGAACCAGGACAGATGGCAGCCGAAGCTGTAAATGCTATTACATTTTGTGGAGACTGGTAGATTCCTTGGAGACAACTTTGTTGAATACCTCCAGTCACATCGTCTTGGGGGCACGTCTAAAACCAGCGGGCTCGTCACTTTGCCCAAGTCTCAGCGATGTGGCCGATAACCACCGATAAGTGGTGCTATGCTGGTCCTGAGTGGGAATGAAGCATTTGACGAAGGCAAAATGCAACCTCGTTATTAAACAGAATATTTTTTTGCCCAACAAGATTTTTTTTTTTAAATTGCTTTCACTTACAAATATGAACAGATGGACCATTGAATATTAGGCAAAACCCTTTCTTGTTTTTGTTGCATTGTCAATGCTACCTCAGAATACCTCCGCTTGAGAAATGCATTTGCCTTCTCAGTTAGAATGTGCAAAAGAAAAGCAAAAGCACGTTTAACAAATGTTTTTGCTGCGAAGCCTGCACAGGTGTTTGTGCATTTGTCACGAACCTTTATGGTTTTTATACATTGAAGAACAATTAATTCACAACCTAGTCGAATGCAAATGATCTGCAGCATGTTTGGTCAAATGCCTATTACAGTTTAGGGGTCGTCCATAAATGACATCACGCGATTTTGGACGATTTTTGACCCCCCCCCTCCCCCCCTTCGTCACACGGCGTCACAAAAAAGTCAGACCCCCCCCTCAAATATGACGTCACAAAGCCCTGCCCCCCCCCCGAAAAAAAACATGCTTCAAATCGCTTTAAACTATTGTCATTGTAGTGCGTATTTAATGTGCCGCTGCACTCTGATGTTGTAGGAGAAAAATGTATCAAAAAGTCGATTTAATTAAGTAGAAGGTGTTGTCTATATTTATTTAAAGTTGCGCATTTTGATGTGACGTCACATTTCTCAAACCCCCCCCCCCTCGCCACACATCGTCACAAACGTCTGACCCCCCCCCCCCCCCCCAGGTGCGTGACGTCATTTATGGACGGCCCCTTAAAGCGACGCAGTGCTGTTGATGAATGTGATTTTTGTTGTTGAAAATTGTGCTTGTGCACCGCTGCCAACGCAGCATCACCAAACACATTCCTGCGGAGGGAGCTGGTAGGAACGTTGGCTTGCTCGGTCAATGGCCAGGGTCAACGGCACCACCACGTGGTGTATTCCGCAAATATGCCGGACTGTGAGGGCGGGCACAAGCCGGCGTGAGTAGGTGAAACGTTGAGTTTTATAAGGGCACCACGGGGTGACCAGCCCCTCCCCACCCAGCACCACCCCTCCCACCCCCCACCCAGCCCCACCCTCCCCACCCAGCCCCTCCCCACCCTCCCCTCCCCACCCTCCCCTCCCCACCCAGCCCCACCCCTCCCATTTTTGGATGCACGACGGACGGACACAATAATCCCCTGTGGGCTGGTGGTGTAACCAGGAGGTTCCTACCAGTAATGATGTTTAAACGTAGAGGTATGCGATCAAAGATTGCCTAATATTTTGCATGAAATGCATTAAAGAAAATTGTTAAAATAAATAGAAAATATATGCAAAAATGCTTTACGAATATTACTTAAAAAGTAGTTGCAACAGAAAACATAAAATTGCATGGTACTTGCCAACAATAACAACCACTATTCCGTATGTTTGACGCATCCAACGTATGAAAATACGAAGCGTTATTTCTTTCCTGAAAGTAAACGGATGAAAAACTGTACATCGTTACAAATGAAACCGAGTTTGTTATTTGGACGTGCCAAATAAGTTCTGAAATGGGGGAATACTTCTTCGTGTAAACAACACATTCTGCAATTCACTGTTTTACCTCCGAAGCATGGGCGCGTGGTGCTTATGTCAAACACATAAATGTGATTCCTATACAAAAGGCTCCCCACCCCCCCCACCCTGCTAAATATGTTCATTTGTGTCACATCCACAAGATAACAACAACAACAACAAAAGCCCCTTCAATAACTTTTACTGCAGGGCAGGGTTAAGAGAACAGCCTTGAACGATGACATCAGATAAGTACTTCTGCAACTTCCCTTCAAAAGGCCTCTATTTATACCAAGGACACAATCTTTAATTTTTCCTGCAAATGGTTTTCCTTGGCAGAGAAATCCAACAAGAAGCGTTTAGTCCTCTGAGCTAGACTATGCTGAATGACGGGAAAAAAAACGAATAAAAAATGATGGCGTGTTTGTGCACAGTCATTAGTATGGACTATATATGAAATGTGGGAAATAATAGACAATTTTGTGGGGAATAATAGCCATTTTCTGTACTTTTGAGGCATAACAAATTAGGAAATAACACTTACTACCCAGAAACAAAATTTTTTAAAAATATAATTTGTTATGTATGAGAATGAATCCACTACAGGGCGAGATTTAATCACAAATCACTGTCAAGACTCGAACCCTGTATCTCAATGATGGGGTCTCAGAACACTACCGTGGCAATATACAGTAATGCACCGAGCCACCGGTTCATCTCAACGAGACATTAATTGTACATTGTGTGGGAATGTCTTTTGCCAAAAGGATGAGTTTTAATTTTGTATGAGCCCCATATCCTGTGAACAATAAAAATATAAATAAATAAATTGCGAGTCGGCGCTGGAGCCGTGAGCTTTGTTGTTGTTGCAAATCTTAAATTGTCAAAATTGAATACAAGGCTTAAGTAAAGTTCACTTAAAGCTCAATTAAAGTGACAAGTTAAACATTTAATGACTGCCCTAATATAATGAAAATCTCATTAGCTAATCCTAGACAATATTTGATGACATTTGGGTTTCTTAAAACCCAGGTTAGCACACTAACTGGCAATTGTTTCAACCCACTAACCTTGCGGTTGGATGTAGACTCTTCCCCTGGTACACGGCTGCAACACAATAACAGACATAACAGCAAAAAGTATGTATTACTCACATACATTTAAAACTTGTTTTGATGAAAATGTCACCCATAAATACTTAATTTAGGCAGTGCCTATACAGTTTTTTTTAGCAATCATGTTTATTGCTAAAGTATATCTGTAAACGCGTTGATCAAGCAAAGAATAATATATATTTTATGCCACACACAGTAATAATAAGTGAGATTTGAAGAAATGTCTCTCCATGAAGAATTAAGGAACTTGGTTAAACATTGCCAGATACATCGCAGTAAAAATTGTCCTTAGTTTATACATTTCTTTAAAACAAATATCCTTAATTATACAAATGCAAATGGTGTGTCAATTGGTGATTCCAGTGTGATTCCGTTAGTCATTAATTACACTTTTTGGGCACCCATATAAGCTTACTGCAAATCGAAAGGTCCAATGTCTTCACTAATGCATGACTGCATTCTCACAAATGCTCAAGTTTTGTGATCGTTGCAAGGACAACCTCGCAGTTGAGCAACATTTACAGTAGGATCCAAGATAAACATCTCCCCTGTAGCCTTTAACAGACTGCTGTCAGCGAGTAGCAGCACCTGTGAAAGCCGGCACGGCACACAAGGAGGGTGAGTGGCCAGCATCACGCCTGGCCACCTTGTCTCCCTATTAGAGATGTTTACGCACCGCACCAGGTACTCATTTGAGGCTGAGTGGACCCAGCGGAGGCTCAGGTCCCATTTAGATAATCGTCACTGGTGTTGGCCGTGCGCGGGACTCAAACTCGGGTCGCCGGATTCGTAATGTAGTGCGCTAACCGCTGTACTGCCGCATATAGGTGGGATCCACCAAAACGCACACACACACTTGCTTTAAGCAGCCGCATTTAATTATTCCTTAAGTGGGATGACCGATGGATTGAATGCATGAGTTAGGGCACCCAGGCCACCGGGTTATCTGTGCCGCCACTTTGGAAATAATCACGTGTAATTTAAGCTTATGCGAATGCAATAAAATATACCCGTTTGCAAGACAAGACTAATTAAAAACAAAATAAATAATTCATAAAATATGAATAAACATGTACAGATGGAGAACAGCTTTCCACCATTTCAATAACATTGCCATGTAACAGCCCATTTGCAGGAGTTATGATGGATTCTTGCTTGATTGGAATGGCAAAGCTCCATTATACCAAATTGTATAACTGTGGACATCATCAAAACAACCGTCTCGCTAAACGAATTAAGATATGTCGGAGATACACAACTGGAATACAGATTAGCATGTGTGTATCTAGGGCAGTTACTGAGCATGGATTAAGATGAACATTTTAAAATTAAAAGGCAGATTAGAACCTGTTGGAATAATTTTGGAAAAAATGAACTTAAAGTCAATGCAACGTACCAATGTGCCGAAGTAAGCATCAATGTGTATTACCGCTATTATGATGTACGATTACAAATATAGTGGCAAAGAATATGGCACAAAAGCTGAAAACGTCCGAAAGAAACGAGGTTGCATGTTTGGAATTGCACTGATGGATAGAATGAGACCAAATGAGATGGAACAATAAGCGAGATGTTTCAAATGAGAAGGCAGAAGAGAATGGGCCAGAGTGGACGGACAGTGGATAGGCAGTGCAGACTGGACTGGCAGTAAAAACAAGAGTGTACAAAAGAGAGATACAGAGAAGGTGAGAAACAGAGCAAGACAATACAAGCCAGGCAGAAAATACACCAGAGAAGAGATGAACCAGCCATCCAGCATAAGAAAAAAAGAGAGAGCTTCTTGAGTTGAATTGCGACTTATAAACAAAGAATCAAATTCAGGGCAGAGGGAGGTGAATATTCACATGACTAAATCAAGCATTTGTATGTATGTATGTTGAACTTATTTCGCACCGTACGTAGCCAACCGTACTAATCAGAGGTGCAGGGGGAAGGACAACAAACTAAACACAAAAAACAGTTCGAAAGAAATGGGTTTTCAATCTAGATTTTCCGAAAAGCATGGTTTGGTTTACGTACGGTGGAAAAGAAGTTCAACATACATACATACATGTGTAGTGACATGGGACGTCACTACTGTGTCGAGGGCTGGGGGCCCCAAGGGAGTGCCTGGGGGGTCACGTGGTGGAGGACCCGGACCTTCCCAGAGGTGGGGGAAGGGCGGCGTGGCCTGGGCAGAGCCGGCCACGCCGGAGCGGTTATAAGCGGGGTGTGAAGGCAGAGCGGGGCTGTTCAACCCCGAAGTGAGGACGACATCATCGCTCCTCAAGTCCCCGGGTCATCGTCTGGGACCAGGCAGCCCGTTGCCTGCCTGGGTCACGCTGTGTAGTGTTGCAGAGTGTTAGTGAGTTGAGGAAGGTGGTCACCACCTTATGTACAGTGTTATATTACTTACCGTTCTAATCAATAGTGTTGCCTCCAAGCTGTGTGTGTGTGTGTGCACCTAATTCGAACCCACTACACATGTAAAAGTGTGCAGCTCCATTGGTTTCCTCATATCGTGATGGTGCATGCTCGTTGTATGGCGCAAGGTGCATTCAAATGTTAAATATATAATAACATGGGTGACACGGGTCTTTGGCTATCACAATCCGCACTTTAGCAAGTTCACTGACATTTTGAACAGCGTTACTGCTGCAATCTACGTCTGGAGAAACACCTCATTGTACTTTGTGTTCCCCATACAAAACCTACCTGCAATTCAATACTGCTGTATGTAACAAAAATGCCAAGTGATATTAAAGCTGGGGCTGCAGAGACTTACCCATAAATGTTCTGCGATGCATTTTAGTTCCTCTGTAAAAGCCACCAGGAACCTGCAGTACCATAAATCACATCAAACAAGAAATGTACAAAATTGTAATCATTTATTGCGAAACAATAATTTTGGTTCAATTATACAAAATAGAAGACATCATTAGAAATGCTGATACAAAATAATTACCATGGAAGATTAGGCCAAATCACCCTCTAGTGCTCCCTCACATGTTGCTCTCTTCTCGTGTACGACAATATGTTCAGGAGCTCAATGCCATGCCGAGAGGGCTTCAGGGGAGAGTTCCCTCCTACGACAGTCCTTCCACCAACAGAAGTGTGAGCGAGCAAGCGAGGATAGGGCTGCACATGTATCATAATAACTTTAACCCTTCCCCATTACGAGATGACCGCAAGTTGCAGGGTGGGTGTCCCGTTCGCTACTGCATCTCGGAATGTGCAAGCGGTTTCATTGGCAATTTTATTTAGAGAGGCGTAGCGCCGTTGTTTTTAAAGACATCGTGCTCACCGCAGAGAACCGTAGCGACACGACCGCACTCTGTGATAGCTGGCGCCAAACTCTGCAACACGCCCTGCCGCATGGCTTTTTGGGAGCCTGATTACCGATAAAGTTATTTTATTTTACAATTTCTTCCGATTCCGTTCTGATGTGCATCATCGAAACGGAACCGGAAGGAAAACTGAAGGACTTGCTTGAATAGAAAAAAGCACGTACATCATCTTAACACGTACGTCATCTTAACACGTACGTCATCTTAACGGGAAAGGGTTAAATAGTACCTGGTGCAGATTAAAGTTAAGGGGACTTAATAGCATCTTTCGTGATGCAAACGTCACTGCCAATATATTTTCCATTGAACACACACTACAGGCACATACAGTACATGGGAAAACATTACATTAACAAAAGGTTTTTTTTCTTTCTCAGATTGAAGTGACTGTATAATCTGAACATTAAATATGCCTCCAGATAGCCACATTAATATGTAAATGACAGAATGGTTGCAACTGTCAATGTTTATCCTACCTTTTGACCTGCCGTGCACGGCCGGTCTGTGCATCTGTTCGAACCGACTCTTGTGTGGTCGTTATAGTGTGCAACGAAAAATAGGACACGGAATATTTCGAACCGGATGGTATTTATCGGAGCCGAATCTATTTGAATCTGAACTTTGACTGACTTTACAAATTCTCAACCGAATCCAAAGCACTCGCTCGAATTAAAAAAAGCACACGAAAAATAAATCAACGTATTGATGAGAATACTGCCAACAGCTGGTAACAACGACCTGGCACTCGAAAGCATCTGTGTCAAAGTAACCCTTGTATAGCTCAGATGAGATGCAATGCGCCACTTATGGAGCAACGGTGAGAATGCAATAAGCAAGGACATCTCCATGTCCTGTGTGCTTCTCAGCTTGCGTTCCATTTTCTTCGTCAAAGTACATGCTTCTGATACATATTTCACAGCGGGTAACGTGCACTGATTAAATGCATTACAGGTTAAGCACACTGGTATTAATCTTTTCATGATTAACTTCATTTTTTTTTTCCTTTAAAAAAAGCACTCCAACCTAGGAGGTGTGGGCTGAAGGAGATCTACCCCACAAGGGGTGTACAAAAATGTGTTCCCGTCTATGACACTTCGTCATTGTTGGTTACCGAGTCACAGCTGACATTTCATGCCTCCTCCTCCCCACCCCACAAATTTCTACGGCGCTGGCACCCCCACCCCCTCTGTGGCTGCCCCCCATCCACCACCACCACCACCAAAGATTTGGGCCACAAGCCGCCAGTAATCACGGTTGCCTACGTATGGCGCGAAAGATGTTCAACATAATACATTGCTTGCTGAATTTCCAACTATTGAGCTACATATCCGCCCTTGCTATATGGCACTGCTTATGAGGAATGGTATGACGTAAAACATGTTTTAAAAGTCAATATTTTGAACCATCACGTATCGAGGATCCCTGCTTACATATAAAGGGTACAAATAGTGAGAAATAGTTTTTCATTGAATGACACTATAATTTTGGAAGAAAAAAAAAATCTTCAAGGCTATTTTCATTGCATCTGAAAGGTAGTCTCATGTAGGGGACTTTCAACCTCGCAATAAATAAACCCTCACTGTTAATTTGCCAAACCCACTTTCGAACTCAAATACAAAATAAATTATAATGGTACCTATAAAGGGGAACATTTCAAAATCAATTGACTTCACGTGTGGAAATGGCATGACGTAAAACATGTTTTAAGTCGGCATTTTGTGAATCATCATGCATCGGGGATTCCAAGCCACCCAATCATCTCCGTTATCACAAGCATTTGGTGAACATTGGTAGACTCTTGAATTCAATCACACTGCATGTATGATAATAATTTCAACTTGTTGACGTGCACAGCGTTCGCTCGCTCTACAAGACTTTGAATGACTCGGAGGCGCGGGGAACCACAGACAAGCAGGAAGTCAGCGACGCGATGAGCCGGCGCCAAATAATATAGACAGGAGGGACTGATGCAAACTCTAACGGTGTTCTAAGAAGGCCTCTACATTTGGCATTTTACAAACCAATGCTTGTAAAAATGTTTTTTTTTATTTGGGCAACCAAATGTTACACCCTGGAAAATGAATGCTTTCGCTAATAGGGCAGCGTCAGCATGTGGTTTTTAATTACTTCAAGTCAAGTAATTTGCCTCTCGTGCTGTGTGACACTAAAGCCAATAGTAAGGAGGTTAAAGGGCAGTGAGATGGCCTGATATTAGCACATTCGCTGCTTGTTGCAGCGGTTCACGGTTCGAATCCAATGACCGTCCTGGTTTATTCCTGCGGGGGTATTAACCATAAAAATACTGCATGTCATCTGCTTCGACGTGGACGTTAAAGATCCCGTGACGTCATTCGCAAGGGTTGGCCATTGTGTGCCAGCGTCATGGGCCGGAATATGACACATTTTAAAGATTCCTTGGAAATTTCTCAATTTCAATGCATGTAGTGATTATCACCCCCACCACAGCAAAAAAAAAAAGTGGCAGGAACCCTCCTCAAAAATAATCTTGAGACTCGGCGAGGCTTTCCCTGGGCAAACAGCGGAATCATAACAAAAACCCACAACCCGGGTTTGCGCTGCACTCCACGTAGGGTGACGGGAAATGCTGGGACATTTTTTTTTTTTGTCCACGAGGTCTAAATTTAAAAACCACCACAACAAAGAGCCGTCACCACCTTTGGCCCCAAGGGTTTGGGAGAACGTTACCATACCTGGCGTTCTGGGCCACTGCTGTCATCACGGAAAGCTTGTGCTCATTTTTCACGTCCTCATTCACGTCCGTTCCACCAAAGACCACGCCGTAAGGCACACCGCATCCTGTCACAGAATACACATGACCGTATAATAAATAGGTTTGCCTTTCTTCACCAACAGCGTTGAGTTTGGGAATCAGTGTGTGCTCATTCCAATAAATTCGTATCTGCATTTCTAACAAACCATATGTCTTTTAAATGCTATTTTAAGGCATAAAATTAACATTGCAAAATGTGTAATTACAAAAATGATATTGATACTCTCAACTCACACCAACAGTTTACCCATTGAGTACAAATAGGTATCAAAGGCATCTGTTACAGCGATGATGCGTAATATCTCGCGTTGCTCAAGTGAATAAGTAATTCAAATGAGGATCGGAGCATTTTTTATGTTTGTATTAATGTACATGATTTTGAATGTTTGTATTAATGTACATGCTTTTGTATGTTTGTATTAATGTACATGATACGGGGAGTTTGGTCAGGAAATCTAGATCCACTGCATGAGCAGAGCAGGTTTTCCGAAAATCTACATAATCCACATTTGAAGAGGGAGGAAATCTGTAATGGTGTTGGGTATTAGAGGCAGGATGTAAGGATTGTGTTATGGTATAAGTCCGAGATGTGTATTTGAAGAAGCAGGGTTCTGGCCTTTGCGTACAGGTGCATGATGAGGAGGAGCTTATGGTAAGCAACGTGGCATTTCTGAATAGAACATTGAAGATGTACTTTGGAAGATAAAATTGCAACAGGTGAGATACATGCATGCGGGTGACAGACATTGACATGGACACACGTAGGCTGGCAACAAAATGAAAAGCAAAAGGTCCAGATACACGATGCAATTTCAGTACAAATTATGTGGGGTGTAATTGGATTGTGATAGATGGCGCCCCATCAAATCACAAGTAATCATTAGAAGTGAATACCATGTTACGGCAGAATGCAACCGAGTGCAACACTTCTGCAAAGAATGATGCAAGTCGGGAAAACAAAACCCACACATAGCTGTACTATGTATATGCACAGAAAGACAAAGGTCCCCCGAATAGCCTTTAATAAGACTGTTCAGGTGAGCGCTGTTACCAAAGCCCCTTTAAAGTAGGCCGGGATAGCACACCAAAGGGTGGGTGGCTAACACTATGCCCGGCCGCCTTTGTCTATCCCAGTCCTGATGTTTACACACTGCATAAGGTGTTCATTTAAAGCTGAGTCGACCTAAGGGAGTCCTAAAACTGTTTCATGTAATGCTGTTGATGTTGCAACGTGGCCATTAATCGCTGTCACCACTCCACAAATCTCTCAGACACACACACACACAAACCTATACACACAATCACACGTAAATACTATGTGGTCACGTGACTAGCTCAATAATTGGATAAGCTAGTCTTGGGATCGTGCTTAATTGCAAAATCAGGAACCAACTTAGTCACGTGCAATTGCGTTGCAAACAATTGCCTCGTGCAATAATTGACTCCTCATTGCAGTGGCGTAAGAACAAGTCGAGTGGCTCGCTAAATGTTTTCGCAGGGATTATGCAATATTATTGCACAAAAAAACATTTAGTTTACAGCGTGCGGTAAAATTTTCCTGGCATCTGTGAATACAGTGGACACAGGTCGCAGATAAGTCACGGAGAAGTGGCGTTTATTTGTACGGCAAAAAAAAACCTCCTCTCTCATCCACATATTTGCTAACCTGTGATTAGGACCCTCGGATTGTTTCAGACGAGGGGGCGGGATTCCACTGTGTTTATTATCAAGGGGCATTTCACGTATGGCAATGTGTGCCAATCTGCACACATTGGCCCGTGTCATGGAGCATCAATCGTTTCAGCACGGTGAAATCCCTTTCATATTGTACGCTCCAGTGCTGAGCGTGCGAATGCGTTTCATTTTTGGCAAATTCATACATTTATCCCGCACAAATTATAATAATGGCACTTAACCTGTACTTATACTCTACCGTAATGTTAGGGATGGGGGGGGGGGAAATTTGATCAATTTATTTTAATATAAATAACGGGCCCACAAATAATTAATGCAAAGGACTGTAAAATTGTAGTTTCAGTATTATCATGCGTTCTATAATCAACTAACGTTTGGTTAAGGTCCCCAAGTGCTTGTAACGCTTCACGATATCAGTAGTTATTTTTCAGAGTTTGCTTTAATGTCAGCTTGGACAGGGTTATATTGTTTCGGGGGTGCATTCGCCGATGGTTAACACAGGATGTAGGATGGCCAGCCAAAGATGTGAACGTGGGAAAGAGGACGATGTCCCCGAACACGGAGAGATAGGGATTGGCTCATGTGCAGCAGGAAGAGAGTCACGGCACAGGATCATGAGAGGTGACGACGGGCGGGAAGGCCTTCATCCAAGCGGTTGATAGGCAATGGGCGGCGATGAAGATGACGATGCATTTGCCCAATTTGTTCGGCGTGAACGTAGCCTAATTTTGAGAGATTAAAACGAGGACCTTACCCACAAGGAGCCGGCCAGCCTTGTACAGGTGGAGCGCAATTACCGCTGAAATGCCATTTACGCTGATGAATTTACGAACGTCCTTCGGCTCGGAGAAAGATCTGCTGTTTTCCAAGAGGCACTTGTGTCCACTTGTCAGCAGGTAATGTCTGGTTGTTATAGGAAGGAGAAAAACATAACTTACAAATATTTGTCCGGCGAAAAACTATTTTAAGCGTCGCATTAAGTTTTAACACATTGTATAATTTTCTACAGATTAAAATAACATGCTCTGGAACATATGATGCACTGCAAGTGTGCGCCAGGTGTCACACACTCCAACTAAATTATAGAGCGCATCTCAACTTTTGCTTTAAAATACGCCGATATAGGAGGAGATGCTCCGATGAGCAAATGGGGGTCACAAAGCACCATGTGACCTGGGATCCAGTCACTGTTCTGTTACTGTATTGTATGCACTGTATACCTAGAACATTTACCAAAGGTGAACCAGGATCAAAATAAAGGAGGTAAGCGAGAGCAGGGTGTAGTACCTTTCGGAAAAAAAGAAACGCGATCATGAAAAGCAACATACCAGTGTTCCTAAAGCAGAACGCGTTTAATGAGTGCTTATTACCTGCCATGATGGATAGGATACTGAAAATGGAACACAATCTGAAAAGTGCATACAGCGTGCAACGGTGCATGCTTGGAATTACGTTGAGAGACTGAAGGAAGAAACAAATAGATCAGAAGGACAAACACAAATTAGAGACATTTACTGTTCGTAAAAGTGAGCTTTAGCAGGGCACATGGCGAGACTGACGACAGAGTGGCAGCCAAAGGAGAGAACACGTGAGGCTGCAATCCGTGGAGATGGAGCAATGGGTGTCAGCTTATGTCCTGGGACTAAATGGGTTGTTTGCACGATGAGGCTGTGAGGAGTGGTGATGACTTGTTGGGAGGCTTTCATTCGTCAAACGCATAGAGCAATGGCTTCTGCTGCTGCAGCGATGTGAAAAAGAAATAACATACGATACGTAAGATTTTTCCCAAACATTTCTATAATTCGTAAAAAAGAACATTTAATGCCTCGAGTTTCTAGAGCATCAAACTGCCCAAAAATATTTTCCGTGTCCAGTCAGGTGGCCAATTTCCGCCAAAGCAAGCCTTCTTTTTTTGTTAATGTAGCCATTTGGGGATGGTGGCACGTGTTTGTAACATTGCTTTACATTCATGTGTAGCTTGAAGCTACAATTGTTGACTTGCACTCCCAATAGGTTCTGACTAAAAGCAAGGATGGTGTAATATCAGAATATCCAAAAGTGAAGGTCATTTGCACATTCAGAGGCATGCATGTTACGTGGATAACCTATGTTTGATAGCCATGACCTTGGACGGAACACTGCAGTGTAAGCAGAGGTAGGTAATTTGGGTGGACAATGGATGATTAGGCGTTCCCGATACCAAGTCAGTATCAGTGGTGTCGAAAGTGATTGTTGCATCTCAACACAGGGATCAATAGAACATCTGAATATGGAGGCAGTAAAGGTTCATGTGTGTTTAGGTAGTAAGTAAAGGTGGAGGCAATGGGTTATAGTGATTTAAGACTCCTCACCTGTGGAGACACAGATAGCAGCTTGCAAGTTCAGAAGACTTAAACTGATAAAGCATTGTTAGATGTAATCGCAAAAAGCAGTTTGCGATGGTTGGGACACGTGTGCAGTACAGAGGATGGCAGGTTACCGTGACATGCAGTGCAGTGGCACCCAGATGTCATTGACCAAAGATAAGACCTAAAACAAGATAGTGGGACTTAAGCGCGGATTTTAGAGGTTGGGTGCGGATTATGAAACAGTTGCGCAAGTGATACGGGGATGATTTTGGTGGCATTAACAGCAGTGGCCATTGAGATGGCCTCTTACTCTCAGAATCTTAATATTTATTTATTTATACTGGAGGAATCCGATGAGCTCTAACGCTCTGTTTCACAGATGTCCAGTAGTTTGATACATAATTGATAGATGTTTAATGACATTACTGCACCAATAAGCAAAACAGATAACACACGTGACCAATTTGTACGATTTAATGCATTGAATCTCTGAAATGGCTGTTTCCAACCTCAAGATATATCGGTTTTTTTTAAAGGTTAATACTCTCGATGTTTCTGAAAAGGGTTGGCTTGGTTGCCCTTTTACAATCACACCAAGACGAAGGGATACTCTATCACCGGATTCTTTGCAAAAGGCTTTCATTTGGTGTTTGAACATCTTGCCAGAAAGGGTAAAGCCTCTTATTTTTTCAGATGATGTTTAATTGCTATGATTTGATCAGTTTGTATGTTTATAAACGTGAGTGACTGTACGTACCATCAACGAATATTTCAAACGTGGTGTTACTCATATTTGTTTAATGGCCCTCTGCCGATAGTGGAAAATCCACATTCCTCTGGGCGGGGGAACATCGGGCCCATAAGACTGACCACTTGGCAACCAGTTACAAAAACTTTCGGTGGAAGTACCTCAACAAGAGCGCACTCTTTGGCTCGCTTAGGGGCTGTGCATAAAAGACGTCACGCGATTTTGGCCGATTTTTGACCACCCCCCTCGTCACACGGCGTCACAAAAAGTCAGACCCTCCTCAAACATGACGTCACAAAGCTCTGCCCCCCGCCCCCCAAATAAATAAATATGCTTCAAATCGCTTTAAACTATCGTCATTGTAGTGCGTATTTAACGTGGCGCTGCACAATCATTGGAAAGATTTGATAAACCAATTCAGGTCTTAATTGATTGTTCACGCTTACAGTGGCTTTCAGACAGCATACATTAATTTTTCGTCTCCCCCCTCCTCTTTTCAGAACATAGATGGACTCGTCCTTCTAAATAAACTGCCAAATCGCTGCGCGTGACGCTGACGTTTTTTTTGAATAAATACACCGTTTAAAAAAAAAATTAATGCAAACCGACACACCTGATGACGACCGTTTGTGTTATGGTCGAAACGTCGTGATAATTTTTATTGTTTAATATATATATTTTATTGTTATTGTTTCCCTTCAACGTGACTTTACCGAAAGAGCTAAGAATATGAATAGAACGTGTTGTCTATATTTATTTAAAGATGCACATTTTGACGTGACGTCATATTTCTCAACCCCGCCCCCCTCGTCACACATCGTCACAAATGTCTGACCCCCCCCTCCCCCTTGGTGCGTGACGTCATTTATGGACGGCCCCTAAGACTGACCACTTGACAACCAGTTATAAACAACTTCTGGTGCAAGTACCTCCACAAGAGCGACCTTTATGGCTCGCTTATCGGATATTTTGGTCTACTCTTCCAAGCTGACCACTGGTATGTTGCTATTCATGATCGAGTTACATTGTTTTATATTTTTATTATTTTATTGTTTCCCTTCTACGTGGTGACTTTACCGAAAGAACCAAGAATATGAATCCCTGCAGTCACGAAAGCTTTAAATCAAAATTTAAGACACACACACTTGAGATGCCACCACGCGCGTGCCTTCCAATCGATTAACCGTACTGCTGGGTGGACAGACGCGGGGTGATCTAAGCAACGTGCCTATTGGTTCAACTGCCACTACAGGAGATCGAATTTCAATTCCATTTGGGTTAATAATTTCTGTCACGGGGTGTCAATGAAACTCGACAAAAAAATGTTTTAAACGTACTCAAAACTGCGGGGAATTTGGGATATGGGAGTGTGGAGTGAGAGGGAAAGGGGGGGTTACATAAAGCAAAGCATTAAAAAAACCCGAAATGATGAACGAAGCAAAGTGCCCACTACACCAAGCATCTTCTTGTTTCCTCTGATCGTCAAAAAAAAGAAAAAAAGAAGATAAAAAGAGAGGGAAGGTGGTTTGGACATTACACATGGTGGAACTAAAAGTCAGGACATACAGGGTGATTTTATCTACTTTTTTTAGAGTGAATTATAAACATTTTATTTTTTGTAAGTTAATATTTTACCAATTATCGTTATCTACATTCATCCTCATTGTGGGGTCAACCTCAAATCCGTCGTTTTACAAAACTCGGCCAAGAACCCCCCGAATGAATTGAGCACAAAAACATAATTGATGAATGCTCAACCATTTCACCGATAATCTTTTAACAAAAATGAGTCAATAATTCTAAAGAGAATGCGTCCATCAATGTTAACCGAAGTATTGTTTGAACACGTTAAAGGAAATACAATGAAATAAAATATAACCCCGTGTCCTAACTTTTGGGCCACCCTGGATAATACCATCCCGTGCAAACCCACCCCCCTCCCCTCCACCACCAACTTGCTCCTCTGGCCAGTCCCGAACCGTGAGTCCATTCTTTCCCCCACAGCTCAGGGGCTTTTCAACCCTTTGCAAAGAAAACATCCCACCACAAATCTCTCCCCCCCCGCCCGCCCGGACCCACGCCTCGATGCGCAGAGTCTCTGTGCATCACTCTCTGTGCATCGGGGCGAACAAGGCTTGCACACAAACCGTATTCGCTCCGCAGTCGTCGCGTTCCCCGACGCCGCGGCGGTGGGTGCCAGCAAAAGCACTTTCATTGTCGATGCCAGCGAGAGGGGGCAAGGAGAGGCACGGCGCACACGACCCCTGTCTACGCACGAATCATGCGTTCATCTGCCGCCAACGCCTTGCGCTCGAACGAGACGGCGCCGAGAGGAGACGCGGATTGCAACGCGTGTCACAAAACACCCTCGGGCACAAACGACGAGAACCGGTAGCCCCTTCGTGTGTCTCTCTCGCTCTCTCTCTCCTCTCTTCCTCATCATGCGCTTCTTGTACAGTGGCGCACATGCGCTTGTGGCTTTCCCGTGACGTGTTTCCATGGGCCAGGGGGCAAAGGTAAGAAGAGGGAGGGGAGAGAGTTGGGGTTTGTTTTTTGCTTCTTGTTGCTGTGAGCCATCATCATTTGCTCAATGCAAAGGGGAGTGTGTGTGTGAGTGTGTGTGGGCTCTTATCGTCAGCAAGGGGCCGTCCATAATTGACGTCACGCGATTTTGGAGGATTTTTGACCCCCCCTCCCCCTTCGTCACGGCGTCACAAAAAGTCAGACCCCCCCCCCTCAAATATGACGTCACAAAGCTCTGCCACCCCTCCCCCCGAAAAAAACATGCTTAAAATCGCTTGAAACTATTGTCATTGTAGTGCGTATTTAATGTGGCGCTGCACTCTGATGTTGTAGGAGAAAACATTTATTTAAAAAGTCGATTTAATTAAGTAGAACGTGTCGTATATATTTATTTAAAGTTGCGCATTTTGATGTGACGTCACATTTCTCAACCCTCCCCCCCCCATCGTCACACATCGTCACAAATGTCTGACCCCCTCCCCCCCCCTAGGTGCGTGACGTCATTTATGGACGGCCCCCAAGTGGCTGCTGCAGCTGTTTGCTGGGTTTTTGTCATCCGAAATAGATTCAATCATGAGAAACTTAACGCTTGATTATAAATAAAAAAAACGCGGATTATAAGGCGCGCCGGAAAGTAAGACACACCCGCGAAATGTGTATCCATAAGTTAGTAAATGTTTATGAGGATGTAAGTTATATGATCTCGCACACACACACACCAGATCATGAGACGCATGTCCAACTTTTGCTTTACAATTCCGTACAGGAATGAGTCGTGATCATGAGTCATGATCAATCCACTGATGGGTGAACGCCCTCCCAAATCCGTTCGAAACTACAAGATTTAGAAGAACAGAAATACATGTTATCAGCTACTGTAATATATTAATATCACCAGCCATGAACAATCCATGCCACTGCTGGTGGGAACCCCTCCAGGTAAAAGAGCTCTGGACTCTAAGAAAACCCCTCTCGAATGTATTTGGCCTCCTCTTCCACGTCGGCCAGGCGATTTGTTGGAAGAGGTGGGAGTAGCCACTCTATTTGCGTCACCACCAAATTATAATTGCTGGGTGTTGCTGGACAGGGGCAGAGTGATTTAAGAACGTTTCCAGGGTTTTCCACTTTTTTCTGGTAACAAAACAGTTGTGTTAAGATGTTCAAACACCAAACTGAAAAGCTTTTGCAAGGAATAATGTCTGCATTAACCACAATACTTGTGGCCAGAATGCAAACAAAAAACATACTCTGATAATGGCATTGTCCTTGAAACTGATTGGTCCACACCAGAGACAGCTTTCTTTTGAGCCTCGTCTCAAATGGTGTTAGACCAGAGGACGCCAAAAGGCGTTTTTTGCAATCATAATAGTGAACGAGAGCGTCTGGAGTGCTTTACCACTCCACATTATCTGAACAGTCAAAGGAAAAGTCTTCGGCTCTCGACCCGGTCATCACCTGCCCTAAAGAAGAACAGGGCGGCCGATAAATCATGATAGTGCATTTGTAACATTTGTCATAAAAAGAGACAGAGCAGTATAGGGACTTCCCGCCCACTCCAATATATTCGACTCTCCTGTATCCTGTATCAGAGGCATTGTACAAAAAAAGGAGTCAGTGTAAACATGCTGCAACAATGTGTATATGGCCTCAAACAAGTTAGTCGTGATATACAATCGTTTAAACGGGCTATTTCACGGTAACAGAATCCCAACAACAATGCGCGCATATGCACATCAATGAAATGGTGTTCATTTATGACCCAACTGTTTATACACATTGCTTACCTTAACATATTTTGTTTCCAGGCGCGGGATCTGGTTGTGTGTGTCTCGTGCTGTAAATATCGTCACCGTGAAACCACACGTCACGTGCCTACTGCCGCACAATTCATTTCCCGTGAAAGTGACCCATCAAAGCGTCACTGACTCTTTTTTTTTCAAGTAGGGTCTTGCCAAGTTTATTGGAGCAGAGTGGGGAGCGGGGGGGGTTTGCGATGATTACTCTCTAGAGTACTATGCCAATTCAGTAATTTTCGGGTAAATCTTCAAACGTCCGCAAATTCGAACCATAATTCCGGCACACAGTGGCCTACCCCACCCCACCCCCCTCATGCAAACGATCTTTGACATCCAGCGGTGTGATTAAATATGCCACGTGGGCAGTCGTAAAAACCGGAGTGGAAACCGCGAGACGCGGGCACGCGCACGGCGGCTAAAGGCCAATGTTAATGCACCTTCAAAGGTTTACCGAGCGAAAAGTTATTCCCATCTAGCACATGGAGGCGATGAAAGATTGAATATGCACGGATGAGTATTTTTGAGGTTGCTTGCCACGTCAAGGGTTATTCCGTTGTCACGGAATTGACCATGGATAGTGGTGGTCCAGATGTCTCGTGACCCTCCCACCATTAAATTCTGCAAAACGTAACTTTTTTTTGTATCTTTCAAGTTAGCTTTCTTTAAAACGGAAATGAATATGCGATGTGAAAACCACGTGATGGCGTCAATTTATTGGGGATCACAAGACATCTGGACCACCCTGTAGACGACGATAATAAAGAAACCCCTCAACAAACATGTCAAGAACACCGTAACACGTACATAGAAGCCATAGATGTGGACGTGAATACGACGTTCTGAGTTGTTGTTCATCACGGGGAAGAGTCATGCCTTGACCATACAGTAGTAGAATAGGACTACGCTTGGCCAAAGGATGACTCATTCGCATGGAGATTAACTGATTGAACGCGTTGGTGGTTTTTTAATGTCTTTTGCTACACAATGCGACTAGCAAATCGCAAAGGCTGCGATTTTTTGCGATTTGAAAAGTCCTATTACTTTCTTATTGGGCATGTTTCATTTATTATTATAACTTTATTTATTTAACTTAACAATTGTTCTATGTTAGATTGTTCTATTTCAATTAAAACATTTTAACAAATACACGTTGGAAGCGATTAATATATTTAAGTAGAATAGGACTACGCTTGGCCAAAGGATGACTCATTCGCATGGAGATCAACTGATTGAACGCGTGGGGTTTTTTTTGTCTTTTGCTACACGTTGCGGCGGCGAGGAGAGACGCCTCGCGACTTTCTCAAAAGGAAGAAAACAAAGCCAAAAAGGAAGAAGACGCAACTGAATAATTGCGAAAGCCAGATGTCAAGAGGCGACTACAACTCTGCGCAAAAGGGGGTGGGTGGGTGGGTTGGGTGGGCAGGGTTTGGTTATTACAGTCTGACGAGTTTAAAGACTCCAAAGTGCATCAGCGGAGGAAGTTGTGGCTAGACAAAAAAAAACATCCAAGCTGTTACCGGAGCGAGTGTTCGTGTTGTGTGCGCTGTTGTTTGGGAGGAGTTAACACCGCGCAAATGGCCCACCGACACTCCAATTCACGCCGAACCTGAGACACGCACAACGCAGTGGCATACGACAAGACAGACAGACACCCGTCCCATCGACCGCACGTTTATTCTTGTCGATCCGGTATTTTTATTTATACAGCAACCGGCTGCTGTTTCCATAGCCGGGGGATTTTATCGCCGCCTACCAAACCAACCCACGACAGCTTCAGAAAAGCAGAACCAAAAGTGGGGCACAATGCGTGCTCGAGGGAAGTTTTAAATATATATTTCTTTTTTTTAAATCGTCGCGTTTGTCACGAAAGTTCGCACACACTCACTCGCTCGTGTATCCGCGTCGCCACAACATGCAAGAGGATCACACCACCTGTGAACTGACTTAAGGTCATCGTACATCCACCTCACTTGCACACGCACGGCAGGTTCATTAACCCATCGCTGCCGGTTCCACCGTCAGTCCGAGCGCGTCTCGCCGGCCACAAAAACTCGAGCCAACGACGTTCGTTCAAAGCACGACGGGGGTCCCACAAGTTCAGCGTCGTAGGGCGCCGTCATGGCCATGCGCTCGAACGAGCAGACCCCGCTGCTGACCCGTAGGCAGCAGCCGCCAGAGAGCGGCTTCGAGGGCAGGAGAATCGCGTGCGCCGCTCTCCTCTGCGCCGAGACCCTGGAACGCATCGCTTTCTTCGCGATCACGGGCAACCTGGTGCTCTTCCTCAACGACTCCATGGACTGGGACGGCGTGCAAGCCGCTCAGAACCTCTTCATCCTCATGGGCATCACCTACCTGGCCTCCCCGCTGGGCGGCTGGCTGGCGGACGCCTACCTGGGCCGCATGAAGACCGTGGTGGTCAGCCTCGTGGTCTACATCATCGGTGCCGTCTCGTTCCCCCTGCTGAGCGCGCCCGGTTCGAGGAGGGCCATCTGCGGGGCGCGCGAGGGAGTCCCCATCGTGAACTCGTCGTGTGCCGACGGCGGTTGGCGGCCGGGGTGCCCCGAGCTGCCGGCGCCCTACTGCAGCGCCGTGACCCACGCGGGCGTGGTGATCATGGCCCTGGGGGTGGCGTCCGTGAAAGCCAACATCACGTCGTTCGGGGCCGATCAGGTGTGCTTGTTGGTTGGTGGGTGGGTGGTGGTGGTGTTATATCGATGGGGATTTTTTTGCTGTACGTCTGTTGTTTGTTTGGTCGGTTGGTTTGCTGTTGTTTTTTTTTCGTGGAGAAGGGGAAAGGATTTTTATCGGCGGATGACGGAACGTGTCCGCGTATTTGTGTTTGAAAAAAGGACAAAAAACAAATCTCCGTCTCGGCGTGGCGCGCATCTCGACAATGTTGAGTTGAGTCTCGGGGTGGGCTCGATGCTTCGTGTGCGTTGGCGGATAAGAAGAGTGATGGAATCAGAAAACCTTGAGTCGTACCGTATTTTCCGGAGTTGTTAAGACATTTGTTGTTGTTGTTGTGTTTGTGTGTTTGCGTGCAGATCAGAGACAGAGGCGCGGAGACCTTGCAGCGTTACTTCAACCTGTTTTATTGGTGCATCAACGTGGGGGCAATCGTGTCTCTCGGTCTTATTGGTTACATCCAACAGAACGTTAGTTTCTTGATTGGCTACAACATGGCAATTGGAGCGCTCTGCCTCTCGTTGCTCATCTTCGTTGCCTGCAGCCCAAAGTACATCACCAAACAACCCCACCCCAGCGCCTTGCCTTACATATGCAAGCTGATGTGCCTCTCCTGCTTTGGCAGAAGGCGACGAAGCTCTTCTTCTGATGTTCACAGGTAAAAGTCATTTATTTAGAATTGCTTTTTGTGTTTAGTTCTTAAGTCCTCTCCACCCCTCTTGCCCGCCTGCACCTCCGATTGGCACGGTTGGCTGCGTACGGTGCGCACGAAGTTCAACACGCGTACAGCCGTTTTACAATTTGATGATCCAGCAATCACCGATTCACTTCAGCCACCTCTTAACTGGCGGTTACTCACCTCCTTATCACTCTTCTAACGCTTACCGCCTTAGCTACTGATCCAGTGTAGGGCTGAACGATGAATCGATTTCAAATCTAAATAGCAATTTGAAACAATGTAATTAGAAACAATGCGATTAGCCAATCGCAAAGGCTGCGATTTTTTGCGATTTGAAAAGTCCTATTACTTTCATATTGGGCATATTTTATTTATTATTATAACTTTATTTAACTTAATTGTTCTATGTTAGATTGTTCTTTTTCAATTAAAACATTTTAATAAATACACGTTGGAAGCAATTCATATATTTTAAGTTCTCATCCTTGCATTAGAAGATATAGAGCAGTTCATATTTTGATGATATCACGTGGTAATGCTCCATCACATGTTTTAAATCTCTTACACAGTGAATATTGATTGAACTGAAGCTTGACTTAAATTTGTTTTTATCGCAAATCAAATCGCAATCGCAATATCTGTCAGAAAAATCGCAATGAGATATTTTCCTCAAATCGTTCAGCCCTAGTCCAGTGAACTTCACTCTTTAATTCCTCCACCCATGCATGTTGAGGATTCGGTCTTACCAGACTGACTTTAAACCACAGGGCAGGTCACAACACTTCTATGTCTGCTTCGTCCCATGCCAATGCTCAGTATTGGAATCCAGCTCCCATCGTCTGTTTCACCAAGTTCGCACGACCTAGCCTCAATAAAAAAATATCGTTAAAGGTTATTTATTGCAATTTAAACAGTGCTCTTTTGTTGGCCTGGGAAGACCTTGATCCAGCAGTGGATTGATAATGGCTGGTGATGATGAAAATGATCATCATTGCCAGGAAAATTGAGTAGTGGCGAATTTGGAAAACATTTATTCCAGAGCAGTTAATCCAGTTTTGAAGGAAGGATAACAGAGCCTGATTAATACATTTTGTATACAGCTACATTACTATCACAAGGTTAAATGTCGACTTTTACATACATCACTGTGAATTAACATTAAAATCGGCCTGATTTGAATCCATGAGTGCCTCGGCATTGACATCCAGACAGGTGATCCAACGGTGGCTCAGCGGGAGAGCGAGTGGCTCATTATAGGAAGGTTGCTGGTTAAAAATAAGTGGTATTAAAACATAACTTTTTTAAAACACGCTTTAATGAAATGTACTAGGAATGGAAGAACTCCACGACTCCAGGAAGTGGCCCCGAAGCTTCCCATAAAGTAAGGGACTGTGGTGATTTACAGCCAACGTTAGTTGAGCGTGGATAATTAGACCCAAGCCGAAACATAACATATAAAAAATAATGTATTTTTTTAATGATAGAATATAGTATTGTCATCAGTATGACATAAGTATACCAAGTTTGCAGTAGATACCACATTGGGAAGTGGGTTAAAATTGAGTTACAAGATTTGAGGATACAACAACAGACAAAGTGAGTTAATAGAAAGCGTGTAATAAAAAAAGCCTGGTTTGGCAGTTGACTCCGCTCATCATCCCTCCGGGGTGACTGAAATAACTTCAACTTTTGTGGGGAAGTCCTTTGGATGTACTCGCCCTTGCCATAGACACATTGAGTTCACACCACTGGCTCAGTGCTGTCAACAGAAGAGCCAGCACCGCCTCGATGCTGATTTGAGAATAAATCATTGACTTGGTTTTTGTCTCAGACCATACTATACGAAAAGAAATGTGTTAAATAATGTGCTGGTAACAAAGTTATAACTTTGGTTAAGAAACTAAAAATAGAAATTTTATCAAGCAAGTGCCAGAAAGAGTATCTTAACGAGAGTGGTCTTTACAATGTAAGACGTGTATGATAAAAGTGGTGAATGGTGTTGGCAGAGCTAAATAGGCTATGGTTGAAGTTTTGTTGAAATTGGATAGATTTTGCCATGGACAAAGATTCTTCCAGAACGCCCGGTACAATCTGCCCAATAGCCATAGTGCAACGTGGGTTGGAGTTTTAGATAATGCTCATTATATCAGTTCGGTTAGCCAAGTAAGGGTTTGTTATTAAATCTCACGAGTCATTACCTCGTGTATGAATCAGGAAACATACCGAGAGTCATTGTCTATATACGGCAATACAGTGCTGCAGTTCAGGTTTGAGAATTGTATGCTTTTCAATTGTAAGTCAAGACTAAATGGCATATGTAAGTATATATTATGTATGTGTGCGTGTATTTTTTTTTACATTCCATGTCTTATCATGCAAGGGATCAGAGGAATAATTCAATTCAAGATGTACCCGATGTGTCTGAGAACGATGTCAAGAGCCTGGGTCGTATAATTCTGGTGTTTACAGCCATGATACCCTACTGGATGGTATACTTCCAGGTATGTCTCACAATGTCGCACACTGCATGGCCCACGCACACCAGAGTTGTCATTGCGAATGTCTAGATTTGAAGCTTTCGTGACTGCAGGGATCCATACTCTTTGGTTCTTTCGGTAAGGTCACGTAGGGTATAAAATAAATTAAATCACGACGTTTCGGGCGCAACAAAAGCGTCCGTCATCAGGTGGGACAACCACAGCAAGAAATAGTTTGCTGAAGTGGGCAAAAGGGCTCACAAGAGGGAGGCTCCTCCCCCCTCTCTTACCGACTAGAGGCTCCCCCCCCCTCTCTTACCGACAAGAGGCTCCTCCCCCTTCTCTTACCGACAAGAGGCTCCTCCCCCCTCTCTTACCGACTAGAGGCTCCTCCCCCTTCTCTTACCGACAAGAGGCTCCTCCCCCCTCTCTTACCGACAAGAGGCTCCTCCCCCCTCTTACCGACTAGAGGCTCCTCCCCCTTCTCTTACCTACTAGAGGCTCCTCCCCCTTCTCTTACCTACAAGAGGCTCCTCCCCCCTCTCTTACCGACAAGAGGCTCCTCCCCCCTCTCTTACCGACAAGAGACTCCTCCCCCCTCTCTTACCGACAAGAGGCTCCTCCCCCCTCTCTTACCGACAAAAGGCTCCTCCCCCCTCTCTTACCGACAAGAGGCTCCTCCCCCCTCTCTTATCGACTAGAGGCTCCTCCCCCCTCTCTTACCTATGTAGTCTCTTTTCACAGCAGCCCTTTTGCCCACTTCAGCAATTGTTTCTTGCTGTGGTTGTCCCACCTGATGACGGACGCTTGTGTTGCGCCCGATACGTCGTGATTTATTTTATTTAATACCTACGTGACTTTACCGAAAGAACCGAAGAGTATTGCGAATGTCATTCAACATTTCATTTTGTTATTTAATTTTACAGAGGCAAAACATTTCCTCGAAGATAACCGAAAAAATACGGTCCAACATGTTTACCAATGCGAAAGTGTTTTTTTTTAATATTCATATTTAGGTAATACACAGCAGAATGTGTCTTCTGGGTGCTTTTGGTAAAGTCACGTAGAATGGAGATAAAATAATAAAAATAATAATGACAATAAAATTCTCACGACGTTTCGGCCACAACACAAGTAGCCTTCCTCAGGTGAAGAAACAGGTCTGTCCGGAAGACACCGCTGTCTTCCGGACAGTCCTGTTTCTTCACCTGAGAAAGGCTACTTGTGTTGTGGCCGAAACGTCGTGAAAATTTTATTCTGTTATTATTATTTTTATTATTTTATTTTATCCCCATTTTACGTGACTTTACCGAAAGAACCCAGAAGATGAATCCCTGCAGTCACGAAAGCTTTAAATCGAAATAGGAGAATGTGTCTTTACGTTATCTGAACAAATTGTGGAAATTCCATGTAGAATTAACGTTTTGTAATTACATGAACATGAAATTGGACATGAGTAAACTGTTAATCTCTGCCTTTATTTCTGATTGTTAGTGTCATTGTTAAATCACTGATCAATGCAAATATTATTGATTTACCATACGATATTGATCAGGATGCTGCATTGGTGTAACGGTGAGCGCACTGGACTTACAAACCAATGGTCACCGGTTCGATCTCCTGGTGCAAAAGTTGAAGGCAATGAGCAAGCGTCTCAAATGACCTCACCTCTGACCGCCCAGTAGTTTCAATGGGTACGTCACAGTGAGTCCATCAGCAAGGTTGTACGTGGTGGGATATAAAGTGTTGACTATTCCCACGCCTTCCGAGATGTCTGACCATTGTGGAAGAGTAGGCCAAATACCTTCTCGAGGGGGCTCTCCGGATGTCTCTTTTGTGGATGCCCTTCCACCAGCACGTGGCATCAGTGCAGGTTCACTGAACCGCCAACGTTGTAACTGTTTAGTAATAACGATTTATTGAAGAAGGTTGCTGGCTTTATATTTTAATATTTCCAAAGCAGTTTGTTTACGTATAATTTCTCCCGTAACCTCCCATTTTCTTTCTACTCAGATGCAGACAACCTACCAGTTGCAGAGCCTCCATTTGCAGATCCCAAAAATCTTCAATACCAGCTCTTCTGGCAACTGCTCGAGTTCACCATCGCACGTGGTAGGTACGGGTGCGTACAATGCTCTGGCTAAAATATTTAAAGTTTAGATGGGGGGGGGATCTTCAATTTCTGAAGGCGAACAGAAAATGTTTGTAGTAATTTCTCTCGCTTTGCTCAGAGCAACGGCAGTGCATCAAGAAGTGCACTGGATACGTTTTAACACCATCTTGCAACAGTGCAATTTGAGAGGAAATTGCCTTGCCAGATAGGGGGAAGCTTAATCAAGCACATATAGCCGACAATCAACTGAAACGGCTCACACTCACGTCTAACTCAGAAACATCAGCGGGGTGTCGGGCAAATCACTTTCTGAAAAGCCCTCTAAGTGTGACTGTAGTAATAAAACTGTTTTCAGTTGATTAGAGTATAGATTTTTTTTGTACTTTTTTGAATGGCAAAGGCTAACAAAAAAAAGTAATCAATGCCACAGACAATTGTGAAGAAGCCATGAGAAGCTCTATCAAGTGTTCTCGTGTTCTCTTTTCACTTGAATTTGAACGGCTGTTTGCTGTGTGCATTAGATGGGGTGTTTGAAACACTCTTGCCAAAATATCAACTTGTACTCAAGTGGATAAAATCTCCAAAATGCACAGGATAAATGACAAATTGCAATATGTATTAAAGCTTGGTGTATGCTGTACATATAATATCAGTGATTTAAAAGTATAGTATGGGGAAAATAAACTTATAACATGAGAACAGTATATTATTTTACAATATTGCCGGAGGTAAAAAAATACAATGTACACACCAGTACAGACCAATGTGGCATAGAATGGCAGGCACAGACAAATTATGACGTATGGTAAGACATTTTATTTATTCTTAACAGCGCATACATTTAGAATTATGCGCTGTATTTCATTCATAACGGCGGTACGTGATTATTTGACTCCATGACTGAGGAATACGGTATGTGGCTTGGGTCACATTTCGCCAATCGTGGTGTCGACAGCTGTTTCAGGTGAACATGATCGGCGAACGAGTTTTGCCAAAAGTTCCCAACCAAAAAATACAAGCCGTCTAATTTCTCACGTGCGGCTGGCTATTTACAAGCCGATGTTGTTCATGGCACTGCCACTAAATTCGGTGTGGCTTTGGTGATGCGGAGAGGGGTAATCTGCAGGACGTGCCAACACGAAGAGTTGTACCGCTGGGCAGATTTACATTCCCTCTACCACTCCTCAAGAGATGCTGCTCTCGTCTAATAGGTAACACACTGGGTTTTCAATCTCCCAGGTGGTTGGTTCGATCGAGTGGTTGTGGCTCGATCGGCACCTCCGATTAGCACGGTTGGCTACGTGCGCACGGCGCGAAAGAAGTTAAACGTACTAACATGCGTGCGTGAGGCAGTTGAACCAATGGGAAAGTCAATTTACTCTCAGTTTCTTTCCGCCCAATTGGCTGAAGATATACCACGATGGATCGGCAGGCTGCATGTGGTGGGGCATCGTGTGGGTACTCCCACTTCGTCCAATTAGTCTGACCAGCGTGGGATTATAGCCCAAAAATACCATCTCGAGCTGCCTCGAGTGGAGTTCCTTCTGCCAGAAGTGGTGTGAGAAAGCAATTGCAGTCCTGCACCTTTGCTTTTTCATCAAGCACACCAAGGCTGCTGCTTTTGGCACGGATCTGTGTTTGGCGTTTCTCAGAAGTCGGTAAGCACTGCTGAGACATACAGTGTTTGTCTCGTCAGCTATGTGAATGGCTCCATTCATTAAAATTTTGTTCAAATCATATAATCCGACTGAAAATTCTAAATAATAATCGATTGTTGGGGAAGGAGGAGGGCAGGCAGGGGCATGGGCGGTTTAATCGTATGATGTGTTTTTATCTTACGCGTTTTCTCAGTAACAGGAAACGCATCGTGATTTATATAATACTTTATGCGTTAAGGCCTCACTGTAGTATATGGTGAAGTTACATTCCGGTAACTATACTGCCGGCAAATAATCCTGAATTGTGTGTAATGCAACAGTGTTTGGCTTGTTTTCGAATATTCAAAGGGCATCTGCAGACAAGTAACCGGATTTATATGACCTTTTTTTTACGACTTATAAAGATTTGGTACTCAATTCTTGAGGCATCATGACAGCACTTTTTAAAATCACATAAAGGAACTGGGACATGTATATTTCACGATTGTCTTGTCCCACACGAATATTTGTATAAACTGGCACAGATGTGACAACATTTCCCATCTAGTTAAATATATAAGGAAGTGGTCACATGTGTGTAATATTTTAAACTGTCTGTATATTTTAACCAACAAAAATGTTTCCTTTTTTCAGGGGAACAATACACATTGATTATAACATACAGTAGATTTGAGTTGTTTGCATGGCTTGCAGTTCACTTACTCTGATCTATTTATAAATAATATAATCTAATTTGCAGGTCACAATTAAACTACTGTGTTGTCATGAAGGAATGTTGCCTCCACTAAAATTGAATAACCACACGTGAATTAATCAGCGCCCGTGATTAAACCGGGTTCTCAAATGAGGCAAGTTAATGGTCTCAGCTCTTTGATCAGTGATTGCTAAAAAAAAAACATTCATTTTAAATCTGGCTTTACACTTAAATTGGCAAAATGTCACCTCCTGAGAAAAAAATACTGTTTGACCGTAATATGCCAATCTCATAGTCGGGTGTTGTAAGTGAAACGTTGACTGTGCATTGCATTGCAGGGCTGGGGCAAATTTCCCTTACTGAGGGACCGAATATGATTTTTAATTATTGTACCTTTGGCGGTCAACCACACATGAACAAACACAAATTAATTTTATCAAATAAAAATGAGAACATTATTTGGGTTCCACCTTTACCGCACTCATGCGATTCCTGTGCCTGCTTCTCATGAACATGCCGATGAACGGGCCTGCAGTTCCCAAGTAGACACACAGCCCAGTTGGGTTGTTTGCAGTAACGGACAAAAGATAATTTTGCGAGCCGTTTTTAACTATTTAACTTTTCATATTTTTTATTTTTTCCAAGTAAAGCCCACTGAGCTATACTGTATAGCTCTTTTTCAGAAGTGACATAGCCAAAAATTATATCTTAACGAAGTGGCTTATTGCGTGAAAATTTATAGCAGCAAAATACTCTAAATGCATGTTGATTCTAAATGTGGAGATGTGGAGGGAAAAACCGGAGGACCTGGAGAAAAATTCCACGCCACCGCGGGGAGAACACGCAAACCCCAAATATACAGCAGGCTTCAGGGTCGGGATCGAACGAACGACTTCCTGTATACCAGGGGAGGAAGTTAACATCTGGCCACCGTGGTCGACCTTATGTGGGCCTCAAACCATATGAAAGAAAGTCGTGGGCCACGCTAGGCCCACAGGAATCGTAGGTTCTCCACCTGGTGTAAAGGGGGAAGAAAAAAACACAAACCATTTTATTCAGAAGTCCTGTGAAACATCTCTTCCGCAGCCATTCTCAAACGCGTGGGGGGGGGGGGGGTCCCACTATTATGGCAGATTTGGATCCTTCATTTCATGACACAAAACCGTTAGCACAATAGGAATAGATTGGGAAAAGAAAAACACAAAAAGGATAGCATGAAAAAATACTCAACCGAATTAGAATTGAGATCAAGCTGAAATGTATATTGATGGTTAAAGAAAATGTTGGGGGGGGGGTCATTACAGAGCTTCAGATGAAGGTAAAAAAAACACTCCCCAGGCATTTGAATAACAGATAAAGCTGAATATGTAATGCCTTATATCAAGTCTGTCAATGTATTATCATGAATTAAATTCATGTACACTACAGACGCCTGCAAAAATCCCAGAAAATATGTTTTGAGTACGTGTATGAGCTAAATATAAACGAATTATTTAAAATTAACCCAACACGATAAAGTTCTGAAAACACGTTTACCTTCAATTTCTTCCTTTGTGTCATAAAGTTCCAAAGTGCACAGATTAACAGAAAAAAATATGAAAGTGAATTATATTATGATTTATGTTAATGGTGGAATGTTTACCCTTCTCATAATACCAGGAATTTGCGTGCATCACCCTCAGCAGATATTCAAATGTATATTTAGTGTAAAATTCAAAGATACATTTTTTGAATATGTAAATATGTGCCGTACAAAGTTGGAATCTTTGCAATGTTGTGTAAAAACCTTCGTGTGGAGCCAATGTCCTCTGGTTTCCTAATGATAGATCTCGTCTTGACTGTGTCAGTACGGCACTACGCAGCTGCCAAATTGGCTGTCTGCTTCACATTCTCTCTTCGGAGGAAACACTGACATGCCAAGACGTTGACAAGTGCCTCGGTCAGGGATTGAGTTAACGTGACTTATTGGACAGCACAGACTAATGGAACAGGTGTGCGTGCATAACTCAAGCCACGTGTGCATCTATGGGCCCTGCGAGACGAGGAGTGTGTATTGGTGATGAGTTAATTGGTCACAAGTCACGTATAAACCCAAGGACACGTAACACCAATGTGATTAAACGGGATGAAGCCGGAGCTTGTGTTTTTTAATTTGAACCTGTGGATGGGCGACTTTGTTCCCGTCTGTTGAGATCTCCTGTCACTCCCTTAAAGGGCCTCAATTCATTATTCCTGATAAATGAGAGGATTCTTTAACGTTACATTTAAGCAACGTGACATTCAATTAAACACAGTCAGGTGATGGACGTCTGAGATTGCATAGTAGCCTTTTGTATTGATAGTGTAGAAAGTTAATTTTATGCAGACTCGGCAAGATGGAATTTAAATTTTAGTCGAGATTGTCACAAATAAATTACTTGGCTCTAATAATATTAGCAAATCTGAGATACGGTTTGGACTTTTCTAAGCATTAACGTATGTATTCCCCTGCAGTATTCTCAGTACTTTAATACCTTCACAAATAATATTGTGTTACACAACAATTAGGGCGTGATCCATATATAGATACCCCATTTAAATAATACAAATAAATTATAGAGAAAACCGATCTGTGAATATCCATCCACGCTACCGTCTTTCTTTTGCCGTAAGTAATTGAAGTAATTGCTTTTTCAGTATTAAAAAAGAGGGTCATTCGACAGCAGTGGGATATCTATAAATGGATCGCCCTGTGTGTTGTTATACAGGTACGCGGTTGGTCCAGTTGAGCACATTGGCCTCATTAGCAGTATCCACGCAAGGCATTTGGAGTGCCCGCCTTGAAGATTTTGTGCACGTATAACTCCTCGCCGCAAGCCTACGTGTACGGAAACCCCTCTGTTTGCGAATCACGTTGGGCCACAATTTTTTAAGTGATCAATCACCCTTACCAATTACCGGTTCAATTGCACAACTATAATCAGAATGACGCGAAAAAACCTCACCTCCGTTTCTGCAATGTGCCGCTGGACGGGAGGTGATGGGCAGGGCTTGGTGACATCATGGGCAGGATGTTGGGGGCGGCCACCAGTTTTAAAGGGGTGCCAATAATCTACAACAAAATGTTAATAATATTTTTAGTGAATTAATAGAGTTAATTAATGGAATGCATGAATCGAATTAATTAATATAATTAATCAACTAAGAATTCCAGCTCTAATATGGAATTATTTTAGTAAGTGTGGTCGAGGATTAAAAGTATGCACTGGCACGTTGCTCGCTGCTAAGTTGGCAGTAGTGGTAAAACAAAACAGCACTAACAATTATTTAAGATTTAGGATTTCCACACAACTCACACTTCAAATTTAGCAATCTTTGGAAGAACGTAATCAACCAGGCAAAGTGTTAACTGTTGTGTTAGCCGACTCTCTGTGTTGTATTGCATTACATTTCTAAGTTTACTTGGTTTGTTTTCTCAAATTTCCAATTTCTCTCCCCCTGCCGTTCTCTAAATAATTTTACAAGCTTTGTCAAAACTTAAAATTTCTCTCCCCCTACCGCTCGCATTGACATGCTACTTTCTCTGCTCCATCCCCCCCTCTCTCTATATAAATGCCTCGTCACAGAGGCGTTGTTTCTCTGTGTGTCTCTGTGTGTGTCTATCTCTGCGTGTGTGTCTCTCTATGTGTCTTTCGCCCATGTGTGTCTCTCTCTCTGTGTCTCTCTCTCTCTCTGTGTATGCGTCTTTCTCCGTGTCTATGTTGTCTCTCTCTGTATATGTGTCTCTCTCCAAGCTTGCATTCACCTGATGACTGTTGCTTGTGTTGCAATCGAAACGTCGTATTCTATTATTTATTTTCTTTTCTTTCTACGTGACTTTACCGAAAGAACCAAAGAGTAATTATTTAAGAAGATATCATTTTTACGTGAAATGTCAGCTCAGTGCAAGGCAGCTATGTACCACGACAAAATAAGTGTTGGGTCTACGTAGCCATATGAATGTCACGATAATTACATTTGCCTTTTGACAGGCGATGCACATCTGTGCATTTTATGTGTGGCATTCAAAGTGGCTTTGATATTCCAAAAATCCAAGTGTTTAATTTGGCTCAATAAATGTGAGAGTCAGTCTTTACTGTGTTTGAATCCAAATGCAATTTTTGGCATGCAGACTGAACAGAAACTAGTTATTTTTTAATTCCGGAATATAACTGACGGCTGCATACTATTCACAGACATGTGATGTTAACAGCACAAAGCGGACGGTACATCATAAGTCTGTAACTGTTGGCATACACCATGATCATGGTTGGCTGCGTACGGTGCGAAAGAAGTTCAATGTACATATCAAGGGTTTGTGTAAAATTAAAGATATGCATATAAACTTTGCTTGAGCGGACCTTGACATTATCATTAGTCAATACACTGCCGAATGAAGGCCTCTCCAAACTGCTATCATCTCTTGCGACCGTGTGATGTAATAATCCACCTAGCACATGCACACGAGCTGATTCAATTGCTACATCTCATCAGCGGGCGGACTCTCAGATGCTTTCTGTTCCTTGTTTGCTGCTCCATCATTATCTCATCTAGCATAGATTTACACATCGCCTTAGTCCAAGGCGCTTTTCGATAATTATAAAAAAATGTACATCAGACGATGGTGGTTAACATAAAGAGTGGGGTTATTAAAAGTGGTGGCGTAGCTACGGTGACAGGACAGGTGGGAGTGGTTAAGGAAGGGTTTGGGTAGTGATAGGGGTAGTGATCCTGATAGGGGTAGTGATAGTCGGTGGGGTAGTGATAGGGGTAGTGACAGGGGTTGGGGTAGTGATAGGGGTAGTAACAGGGGTTGAGGGTAGTGATAGATTGTTGGGGTAGGCCTGACCGTAGCTGGGGGGCCGGGGCAGGGAGTAGCAGTAGGACAGGCAAGGGAGATGAACAGATGGGTTGTCTTAAGGGAGGAACGGATGCAGGTCCATGAAGATGATTGTTTTGTATTCGTGACCATCGGCCATCATCCATTCTAGTGACGTGTCCTGCCAAAACCCACTTACTCTTTCTAAACAGTTTTAATACCTTCGACCTGTGTGTGTGTTCTCTAATCCACGTGTTCTTCTTTGTAAATGTAAATCCAAAGCGTGCGTCTCTCTCCATGCTTCTTCGCACACTCTTTAGTTTGTGTTCCACTCTATTTGTTATTCACTGTGTTTTTGACATCTTCGTCAAGCGCGTATTCTGTACTCATTAATATGACCTTCTTGGCCAAAAGATGTCCATTGCAGTATGTAAGATAATTATGCTATAAATTAGTTCCTCTGCTATTTTCACATTGTACCGTCACGGCTGTGCATTTCTGCAACACATTATTTCGTCTTTTCACTGCGTTCGAGTTTTGTTTTTGCATTCACAAAAGTGATCGAGGGTGTCCGGACAGACACTGGCTTCTAGAATGAGGGGTTATACACACAACTCCACATTGCCCGACGGCCGTCACAAAACTTCCTGGTCACGATCCAGTCCTCACCTGGCCTGGATAGAGTACGACAAGAGTGGCTGGGAAGTCCCTATAGCCTCGTGTTAAAAAGCTCTACTTGCACCCAGAGGTGCCACGGTGGTGAGATGTTAACTACCTCGCCTGGTATACAGGAGGTCATGGGTTGGATCCTGACCCTGACACCTGTATATTTGGAGTTTGCATGTTCTCCCCGTGGTCGCGTGGATTTTTCTCCAAGTCCTCAGGTCTTTCCCCCCACATTTAGAAACGTGTTTAGAGTATTCGGCTGCTATTAATTTCCACGTGATGATAAGCCATTTCGTTGAGCTTTCATTTGTGGCCAGGTCGCGTCTGAAAAAGAGCTATATCGCTCAGTGGGCCTTACCTAGTAAAATAAAATAGTTATAGTAGAGGGACTTGTCACCCACCCTCGAGGAATGCTTACCACTCCACATTGTACAAAGTAAGGTATAGTAGGCCTACTTAATGCACATAGGTATCAACTTTACCATATTAACATACGCACGATGTATTGAGCGCGAGGGTGAGTCACTGCATCGCGCGCTTTCAGGTGCCCTTCTGTGGCCGTCTGGAACGTTCTTCCGATATTAGAAAGCCACTTTGAGATACGCACTTTGAAATCGAGTTCGAAAACCCATTTCTCTCGAACTTATTTTTGTATTCAGCTTGTTGTCCTTCCACTCGCACCCCCCCCGATTCGCATGGGTTGGCTACGTACGGTTGCGAAGGAAGTTCAACATCCGTGCAAAATACTTACAATAAGTCGGTGCGTTTTCTCCTTCCACAGTTCCCCACCGCGTGGTTCACGCTGTTTGACGCGCTGCTGCTGCTGGCGTTCATCCCAGTGGCGGACCGCGTGGTGTTTGTGTGGCTCGCACGCCGGGGATTTCGCCCCTCTCCTGTCCTCCGTATGGCTGTTGGCATGATCTTTAGCCTCAGTTCTGCTGTGGCTGCAGGTCTGTGCTGAACCCCTTGCACCCTCCCTACTCGTGCGGCGCTGCAGCAGCAACAACAACAACAACAACAAAAGTGGGGAGAAAGATTCATTAGTGTAGCGCAGGGACCGCTGGTAAAATTGATTTATATTTGTTTACTTATTGACTTACCAGTTTACTTGCGATTGTGCCGGAATGCTCAAGAGCACCGTATAGTGCTAATTTAAAGAACATCTTTTGCAGGTAATTGAGGGTCCTTGTTACTTGCTGAGCGTGGCTAATTTTGGATATTAACAGCACCTCTCAATTGCGTTCCTTTGCAGAGTGGTGTCAAATCCGCATTGCTAGTCAGAAGATGCATGCTGCATATCGACAATGTGTTGAAGAGATTGTGATTATTGTTGAACTTAAAACCTTCGAATTGATTGCAAATGCTATATTCGCACCAATCCAATCTCTTTTTTTTGAAACCCTCACCTGCCATAATGCATGTTTCAAGGACAGTCTTTTCCAAAACACATGCAAAAGACATAACCAAGCTATAACGACAACATATGATTTTGTTCCGCATAATTGTGAGATATGGGATGATACATCACCGTGGAATTGAAAGACGAACGTTTTAAACACCTTTGCAGATTCTTAAATCACTACACTGGCATTTAAGTGCAGAAGTTTGAACAATTCACGTCGACTGATATGTAACGTTGACTGGTATTGGATTCAAATGCGATGTGAGAGCAGTGTGACTTTACACCGCATGCTGCTCGCTGTGTGCATTGCCTAGCACACTCGAGATGCAATGTGGAAGTTGCCGGTTCAATCTCGCGGCGTGCCGGCCGAAACAAGCGGCAAGTCCATTGAACGTCCTTGCCTCTCTCTGCCAGGCAGTATTAATGGATGCACCGAAGTTCGTTGATTGGCAGGTCGCGTGCAGTAGAGTAACACGGGTACTCCCAGCTCCTCCAATGTGTCTTGGCCAGCGTGGAAGAGCAGGCAAAAAATACCCTCCTAGAGAGGGGGCGTTCTTATTGCTTACTCTAGAGAAGTGGTTCTTAACCGTTACTCTAGTCTTGCACCCCTTTGTTTCTCAATCGTAAAAAACAAAACAAAATGTATAATTTTGATTTAAAGCTTTCGTGACTGCAGTAATTCATATGCTTAGTTCTTTTGGTAAAGTCACGTTGAAGGGAAACTATAAAGAACTAAGAAAATGTATAATGTTGATAAATACATAGTGTTTGATGAAACCAATTAAGATGTGCTTACGAGCCCCGTGCTTAATTTGAGTTTCGATGATTTACCTTCTAAAAAAGATCTGGCCATGTCTCCCACCCCCAGAGAGGGCATCTCGCACCCTCAGGCGATTCGTAAACACCAGGTTAGAGAACCACTGCTCCAGAGAATGCCCTTCTGCCAGCAGTAGCATGAGCAAAGTCATTGCAGGGCTGCACCTTCGCCTCCTTATAACCGTCCAACGACGTTGCTTTTCTGTGCACGCACACAGGTCTGTTGGAGTCGGAGAGGCTAAACCGTGTGTATCGCAAAGAGGTGGTGAAACAGTGTATCGGTCATTCTGAGTACGAGGCGGCCAGACTGACCGTCTGGTGGCAGCTGCCCCAGTTCCTGTTGGTGGGACTCAGCGAGCTGCTCACCAGCATTGGGGGTACGTGCGGCATCTGGTGGAAGGTCCATCGGCGGCGTTAAGTGAAGTCAACACCGTGATGTTCTGCTCAAGTGAGCGTTTAGGTCAGTGGTCCTTAACCTGGGGTGCACGCGCAACTCCCCTAGGGGCAGCGTGTCATCAAACCCATGCATTAGCATTATACGTCTTTGTAGGAAGCAAATGGGGGCACGGCTGTGGTAAAGGAAAGAAGAATTCCCGGTCTCTGCGGTGCTCATACCCAGCTTACAGTCCCCGAGCTGGTGGTGGATATTCCACATTCCTGCGGCGGGTCCACAGGACGACCACTGTTGACTTCCCCACAGAGTGGCACTGATGATGGGCGGAGTCAACACTCCAATCAGGATAATAATAATTTGCCATCTTTCAATTGCAGGCCGCTTGCTCGACCTCTAAACGACCCAGGTCGGACGTCGTTCATTTTTTTTTACAGTCTGCTCTTTCGACAGTATATGGTCAACGTGTCTTGTGTTTTTTTGTGTGATATGCCCTTGGAACGATTTACCAAAGCAATTTGGATTTATATCGCGTCCAAGGGTGGAGCACAGTGGTGAGTGCACTCTGCTACGAGTTTGTTTACTGGCAATGGGCTAAGGTCAGTGGCAAATGATATCCCCCCCCGTCCCCCCTCCCATTCAACAAACTAGCATGGTGAAGTATGGTCAAGCAACCCCATTGATCCAGCAGTGAATTGGCAAAGGGCGCTGTAAATATGATTACAAGGAATGTCATTGTTTCGAGGATCGTGGTCAGCCAGGTGGGGTGTTGGCAGTTGTGTTGTCCGGCTCTCTGTGTTGTGTTGCATTGTGTTTCTAAGTTTACTATGTTTGTTTTTTCTCATTCAGTCTTACCTGATGATGGTTGCTTGTGTTGCAATCGAAACGTCGTATTCTATTGTTATTTGATTAGATTTTCTACGTGACTTTACCGAAAGAACCAAAGAGTAATTGCTGCAGTCACGAAAGCTTAGAATCTAGTTTTTACAGTTTAATGATTAATGCTAATGGTTACTCCGACTATACAATCTGCAAAGCTATCACTCAAACCATGAAGAAGGACCCTCTTGAGGAGCCTTTCAAAACCATCACTTTACCCTACATTGCGGGGATCACAAAAAAAGATCCAGGTCCGATTCAACACGTTACATAAAATCCGTGATCTGGTTCCATCTGTAAAAGATGTGATTCCGGACATACAGTACCCTGGTGTCTACAAACTAAGTTGCCTCTGTGGTAGTAGTTACATTGGAGAACCCAAACGCCATGTCTCGGACCACATTCGTGAACATAAAGCAGACTTGAAACACGGTAGGACGAACTCCTCTGCCGTGGCAGATCATTGTTATAATTCAGTAGGCTCACATGACATTGACTTTTCCAAGACAGAGGTTCTTTGTAAGCCATCTGGCTACCATGAGAGATTCGTTCATGAGGCTATCCACATATACAAGCACAGAGACAATTTCAACCGAGAAGATGGATTCTGGCTTAGCAATCATTGGAAGGATTTGATAAACCATTTCAGGTCTTAATTGATTGTTCACGCTTACGGTGGCTTTCAGACAGCATACATTAATTTTTCGTCTCCCCCCTCCTCTTTTCAGAACATAGATGGACTAGTCCTTCTAAATAAACTGCTAAATCGCTGCGCGTGGCGCTGACGTTTTTTTATAAATAAATACGCCATTTAAAAATAAATAAATTAATGCAAACCGACACACCTGATGACGACCGTTTGTGTTATGGTCGAAACGTCGTGAGAATTTTTATTGTTTTATATATTTTATTATTTTATTGTTTCCCTTCAACGTGACTTTACCGAAAGAGCTAAGAATATGATTAACATACCGTGGAAACATTGCAATTCATTGAAACGTCACCAATGAACGTCGCATCAATTGGTAACGTGAACTCTTTTTACCATGACTAAATATGTCACCATCAAGAGGGGCACGGCTTTAGTCGCTTTAATTACCATCACATTACCACTCGTCATCTTTAACGCACGTCACCGTAACATTCACAACCTTTCTCAAGCTTCGTACTTGTCACGTGGTCTCTGCATGAATTTGACTGAAGAATCACTTTCGTACTTGGGCTCAAAAAATAAAAGTGATGACAGTAAGAACTTAAATTTTGACCTAAAGCTTTCGTGACTGCAGGGATTCATATTCTTGGTTCTTTCGGTACGCGACTTTACCGCAAGAACCAAGAATAGTAAGAACTTACTTACATGCAGTGGGCTGGTGATGTGTTTTTTTTTTACGTGGCAATTTAGGGAATTGTTTTCGTTTCTATTCTAATCTATAATTACTATCTTAGTCCTCCTACCAAATCACCCGGAATGCACCCGATAGTGTCAGATATCAGAATCTAAACACGTTTGAGCCTTGATATTGCTTTCATGGGTGACTGCCATGCATCGAACAGGTGCTATAGGCTACTGCAGAGCTACGTTGTGCACAGCAGCAGGCAGTGAAGCAAAAACATGCATTGTTGTAATAATAATTTAAACTTGTAACGGTATTTGCTCACTCTCGAAGAGAGAGAACAACACAGAGGTGTGAGCAATCAAAGGCAAGAAGGCAGCCAGGCTGGCGAGCCTGCGCCAACAATTTCCCAAGCTTTGGGGTCCTCTATATATATTAAGATGTTTTCAGTCAATAAATGAAGTGTAAACATGTGGGAGGAAACTGGAGCACCCGGAGAAAGCCCACGCATGCGAGGGGGTTACACGCTATCCCATACAGATGCGAGGGGGTTACACGCTATCCCATACAGATGAAACAGGTGGAGTCCACATTTGATATACCGTACTCTCCTGGCCACTCAGGGGATGGCACCTCGACGTTCACGGCAAGGGAGTTTCACAACAACTGTGTGATCCCACCCAATCCTCACATCCACAGTGCTTGGATTACAGAGCATGTGCCACCATCGCCTGGCACTCTTACTACGCTTGCCACATTCACCAACCTGCATTGACCGGCGTGGTGAAGCGTGCGGTCAAATAACCGCCAAGGCGCGCACGGCGTGTGGAAGCCCTCGTCCGGCGGTGGAGTGACGAAAAGGGCTCTGTGCCTGCACGTCAACGCACCCCTGATTGCACTCTCTTTGTTTCACGTTGGCATCGGTGGATGGCTCCAGGTTTGGAATTTGCGTATTCCGCGGCTCCGAAGCACATGCAGAGTGCCGTGATGGGGCTGTTCTTCTTCTTCTCTGGGATCGGCTCGTTCATGGGCTCCGGCCTTCTCAGCTTGGTGTCGCTGCCGTCCATTGGCTGGATGGACAGCCACAAGGATTCTGGTAAGTTGCGATGACTTTTGTGAATTGACAAGCACGGGCACAGTTTCGTTTTTGTTTTTTTTTAACGCAGACTTCGAGCTGTGTGGGTTTAAGCAGGTAAAGTTTGATGGGTGGTAGGTCATTAAGGTGTGTAAAATGAAATTGCTTTTCTGAGAAACTTGCTTGAAAGTAATTCTGGGACTGATATGAAAATACAGACCAATGGAGGGTGGCTGTATTGTCCTAAGGTAACCACATGCTGTTTGGACACACTCGCCTTTTCCCTATGACACTCGTTCAGAATATTTTAGGAAGGGTTTGGTAGGAACTAAGTTATTTAGTGCTAGCAATCACTCAGAATGAAAACGCTGGATTAAATGGAAGTATGATTATACTTTTTTGTGAAAGCAGCAATTAGATATTTAGTACGTGCAGACCTTTGGCCAGAAGAATATTGAATGGGTATACAATATGTTAAGAAAATATTTTTTTTTTTTTACCATCATGATATATTATTTTAAAAAGTTTTGCTGTCTGGCTGGCACATGGGCAGGCAAGTGCGTGGTGGGGACATCACCATGCACATCTACATGATAACGTCACCCGCAAACCACAGTGTTGAGCCGGGTTCATGTATCGCTCCTCCACCCAAACTGTGCATCCCGTACTAATGCGAGGGCAGTACTAGTTTAGTTTAAAAGTAATTGCCACAGTGTGACATGATGGAGTATGATAGCACAAGGATGTCCTCCTTGTATTACTCCACCTGTTTTTTTTTACAAGTCAGGGTGAACCTCGGCTTGGCATGTTCAAATATTAAGATGTTGAATTTATCTTTGTATAACATGCTGTCCAATGGCAATGTACTTTTTTATCTTTTAAATGCATCCAGATTAAATTCAGCGTACTGAAAACGGTGAGGTTATTAATGTTGTATGCTGGTGCTTAGATTGGTAGCCTGATGGCTTATTGCTCAGAGTACCGAGTCAGCACCAATGAGTTCATAACAAATGCAGCTACAGAAAACCCTGCAGCCACCCGTGATTAAAACTGCATCCCAGCTCGGTCACCGAAGACTCCCGAAAAAAGTCGTATTAGATTTGGTCTTTCACTTAATTTGCCAAAATTCCAGCTTGCAATCAGTCATTTTGGAAGTACTTTCTTTTCAGAATATGTCTGACAATAGCATCATACAAACTAGTAAAGCCGGGCCCCAATACTCGTTTCACTTACCCAGTCAGGAATATTAAACAACAATTGGCATTGCCCTGCTCTTACCTTGCAATTTAGCATTAACCGTTATTTTTAAATAATCAGCTAAAGTGCAATGCATTTTCAGTTTGTTCCGCATTGTATGAAGGTAGAGTTAAAACACGTGACGTATTTATTAGTATTAAGACAGTGCTAATGCACGTGCTGATTATCTAGTGTGAGGCATTCTTTTAAAACATCAGTTAACATGCTTAATTTATATCACCTAACTCTCTCTCTGGGAATAAGCACAATGTATATTTATCAACAGCTCTCTAGATGTATAAATTAATTACCGTTCCTCCCTATAACATTTTCTAAACTGGTGTTTGCAATGTTACTTTAATCAGGCTTGGCTGACAAATGAATTGAATTAATGCAGCAGCACACATGACCTGCATTACCACAAGTGAGCTAATGGAAATGACATTAACAACTGTTGTTCAATTATACCTGTAAGACATGATTATACGTCCTGTTTGTGTTCTCGAAAGCTCAGTGTGGCAATTCTGATGCTCAGAAATGCCTATTATTTTTCCACCTTGGCCTCGCTACTTAAGCATCATGCACTTTTAAGTTGTCATGCAAGACAGCAAAAGTTGTTACGGAGCTCAACGCGTCTGATGTTTGGTTCTACAAAGACGATGGCACTTACGGTCGCCGGGTTCTGACATTTATTCATTCGTGATGTTACACTAATGGTACTGAAAGCATTATTTTTCATGTGAGACAGCAGCTTAGTGGTCGTGTAATTCCCTACACTGGTATAACACTGCAATTTCCATTTGACTACAGGGCAGCGTGACCTACTTTTGGGGGATATGGGATATTAAGTCCTAACTTGTTTCACATTCATGCGGGGAACAGTTGAATTTCCCAATGATAACAGTAATAATGACGTCATATAATCATACCCATAGGTTGTCTGAAAAGTCTGCAAATGGGTCCGCCATAAACATGCATCCACTTGTTTTAATCTTCATATACGGCACTCGTGGTCAAATCTGGGCACCAGCTGTGATACTGTACTAGGGAGGGTAGTTTTATTCAGATAGATTAGCTTAGGGGCCGTCCATAAATGACGTCACGCACCTAGGGGGGGGCGGGGTCAGACATTTGTGACGATGTGTGACGAGGGGGGGGGGAGAAATGTGACGTCACATCAAAATGCGCAACTTTAAATAAATATAGACAACACGTTCTACTTAGTTAAATAGACTTTTTAATAAATATTTTCTCCTACAACATCAGAGTGCAGCGCCACATTAAATACGCACTACAATGACAATAGTTTAAAGCGATTTGAAGCATGTTTTATTGTCAAAATGGAAATATGTTTTTTTGGGGGGGGGCAGAGCTTTGTGACGTCATATTTGAGGGGGGGGGGTCTGACTTATTTGTGACGTCGTGTGACGAGGGGGCGGGGGGGGGGTTCAAAAATCGTCCAAAATCGCGTGACGTCATTTATGTACGTCCCCTTGGATGTCTGCGAGGACAAGCGGAGCTGTTGCGACATTCTGCACCGCCATTATAACCCCGGGCCCAACTCCACCCGGACACATTATGAATTAATCATCATTACGACGAACTGTATGCGATGCTGTTGCGCTGTCAATGGCCTTGCAACGCTGCGCTTGCGATCGGTGGTGGCCGGTTCGTTCTCCCGGCGTGTCAGTGGGAAAAAAAAAAATTGGCAACACTTCTCACCGAGCAGTGTAAACGGGTGCCGGGCAGTCGGTCGACAGGTCACTTGTGCTGGGGCAAAATTCGTGTGTTAACTCCACCGTCTTTTCCAGCATGGAAGAGGAGGTCATTCCATCGGCACTGGCGTGAGCAAGCAGTCGCAGGTTGCCGAACGTCGACTTGCTGCCAGGCGCTAGATTCCGTGCAGCGATGCTTTTTTTTTGTTTGCGACTGGCTGCTTGCCGATGGAGCACATTGCCAATAACGTGCAGCCCTTCGTCAGCCCACTGCTAGGTGACAGCATCAGAATGCCGCGTCGTCAATCGCGGGTGTTGATAATCCGTACTTGACCTCGCTCGCTAGTCAGTGCGAGTTAGTGAAACAGGTTGGCGGGGCGTGGGGTGGGGGGTGACGACATGACTGTCAAGCTGAGTACATTTGCGCGTTGAATTTCTTTCGCACCGTACATAGCCAACCGTGCCAATAGTCGGTGCAAATCGGAGGTGAGTGATTTGAACTCTGGTCGCCCGGTTCATGGCGCAGTGCGCTAACCAACTTTAATAGAGCTCAATGCTTTCACGTACTGTATATGGAAATAATGTAGCCAGCGAGGGTCTGTTTATGGGTGGAATTGTGATAGCCTGTCATTGTAATTTGTGTGAATTCTCCCTGAACTGCAGTAGAGAATGGCCTACATTTTTATCAGGGTGGATATAACATCCTAAGCTACGCCACTTTCACCTCAGGCTAAGATTTGGTCTAATTGGGGAAATGAATACACACAAGGCTCTAGTGCCAAATGTAATTCGTTTTCATTGAAATATTCGTGAAAATATGCCACCACCTTTTCATACCAACAATAAGGAGAAATCACCAGGGCGATGAAATATCGATTGGTCATAGCATAAATGTATCTTTCGAAAAATAAATCTCACAAGTTGAAGCGTGTAACGTGTTTCACGTTTTCCAAGATAAACAAAAGAATAAAAAGAATGGGCATTGTTATTGACCTGCGTGGTCAGAATGAAAAAGCGTATGGATGTATGCAAACCTCTGTAGCGGGCCAATTTAAGTTTTGAAACAACTGTACTGAACCAAACAATTAAGCGATCAGACAGAAATAAAACAAACCTCATTTACACTTGGACGTTTTTTTGTTTGTTCCGATTAGTATTCTGCAGCTGTCAGTGTTTATCATCTTGCTTCGTGATAATTGGGCATCGGTTGCACGGTTGTTAGCACTCTGCTCTATCAGCAGGCTGGCCTCAGTTTTCGATTCCCGACCACGTATGTGACGAAATATAATCTGAGCCGGTACTGAGCCCCCTCCGCTGAAACCAAGTCGGCATGGTGAAGTCTGACCAAACAACACCCATAACTGACACGGTGTGGGAGAGATCCTTAACCTCGCAGTAGATTTATATATGCCTGTAACTTATTGCATTGTTATTCATTCATTTGTGACACTGTTCAATTTATCACGACACACAGGTAGCATCAATCACTGCCACTTGGACTTCTACTTTTTCTTGCTGGCTGGCATCCAAAGTGTGACGCTGGTCATCTTCGTCTGCATGAAGTCCTGGCACACAAGCCCTGGAAATCCCTGCGTTGCGGATGTCAGCCAATGAGGAATCATGAACACAAACATCAATCACACCACTTGATCCTGCTGGTCTCAGCTAATCATGTTCGGATCTATTTGCAATTTAAATTCCTTATAAATGCTGTTTTTGTGTTATTGAAAGTATACGAGATAAAACATGTGTGAAAGGTTAATGAAATAACGCAGTATTGCGCATTTTCATTGTTAGGGATAACTTGTGTTGCATCATTATGGGTACGTGTTTTTTGCGGGAATTTTTTTTTGGCATAGATGAACAACAATAATCCGCATAATTGTATTGAGACCCGGTTTCACTAACTTTTCTTTTTCATACAGAGTAGCTTGGCAATGAACCCTTGATCAATAATTTAAGAGCAGAACTGGACTATCAGTAATTGTATTAACTAGTTTGAAGTAAATTGTGTCATTTCATTGAGGCGTATTCCTATCGTTAATCATTGTATGACGGGGCATTTTTTTATTTATAGTACTACACAAATATGAACAGATTCCTGAAAATGCTATAATTTCAATCACACATATGCAACGGCATCGTTTATATTACCAACGTTTAAGACTATTGTGTGTGTTATAGGGCAATTCTATAATGGTGCCTGTGTACAAGGGCCATTGTTAATGTGAAACGCGTTTTTATAGCTGGGCGTAGCGGCTTTACACTCCCGTGATGAATGCAGCACCATGGCCTGGCTTGACAGGAGAAGGCAATTCAGCAAGTGGAATAATCGCCATATCTTTCCATGTGTACGGGGATATAGCGTTGCCCCCTTGCATGTGTGTTTTTCCGGGTGTGCTATGGCTTCCTTCCACATCCTTAACTCATTAATTTGCTGAAAACATCTTAAAATTAAACAATCCAATGCGGGACCCTCCTGAAAAAGAAAAGCCTCATGACTCAGCGTGGCTCTCCTGGTTAAGTACGTGAAGTAAAATAAACAAGAATAAGGAGTTGGAATTATACGTACGAAAGTGAAGCTGTGGTGGTGGGGGAAGCAGTGGCATGTTGCTTAACGCACTGCTCTGCTAACCCGTTGACCTGACTTCAAAACTGATCAGCAGGTTTTATTTCAACTAAAATATGAGGTTTTGAACCACGTGGCAAGGTCAACACGCTTACAACGGTGTGTTGTTTTGCAAACCTAAAGGTGGGACTTTTGTTGAAAAACTCATGTGGTTGTTATGCCCTTGTCACAAGGTGACCAAGGGAAGTGGAACACATCTCTTAAGTGTAACCTTGAGTAATCTGTAACGACTTAGAGAACAGTTTTGTCGCTGTTGAATGCCAAACTAATATGCAAACATTGTAACATTTTGATCATGTATTATCACTGCTGTTTAAATTTTTTATATATTTTTTAAGGCTTGTGATGTATTTCATGTTTTTTATTTCATGAATAAAATATTTTTTATCCTGAAATATGCATTTAAATAAAAACACAAAATGGTTTAGCCATACGGTGAGGGAAAAAGCATTTGATCCCCTGCTGATTTTGTACGTTTGCCCACTGACAAAGAAATGATCAGTCTATAATTTTAATGGTAGGTTTATTTGAACAGTGAGAGACAATAACAACAAAAAATCCAGAAATACGCATGTCAAAAATGTTATAAATTGATTTGCATTTTAATGAGGGAAATAAGTATTTGACCCCCTCTCAATCAGAAAGATGTCTGGCTCCCAGGTGTCTTTTATACAGGTAACGAGCTGAGATTAGGATCACACTCTTAAAGGGAGTGCTCCTAATCTCAGCTTGTTACCTGTATAAAAGACACCTGTCCACAGAAGCAATCAATCAGATTCCAAACTCTCCACCATGGCCAAGACCAAAGAGCTCTCCAAGGATGTCAGGGACAAGATTGTAGACCTACACAAGGCTGGAATGGGCTACACGACCATTGCCAAGCAGCTTGGTGAGAAGGTGACAGTTGGTGTGATTATTCGAAAATGGAAGAAACACAAAAGAACCGTCAATCTCCCTCGGCCTGGGGCTCCATGCAAGATCTCACCTCGTGGAGTTGCAATGATCATGAGAACGGTGAGGAATCAGCCCAGAACTACACGGGAGGATCTTGTCAATGATCTCAAGGCAGCTGGGACCATAGTCACCAAGAAAACAATTGGTAACACACTACGCCGTGAAGGACTGAAATCCTGCAGCGCCCGCAAGGTCCCCCTGCTCAAGAAAGCACATATACATGCCCGTCTGAAGTTTGCCAATGAACATCTGAATGATTCAGAGGACAACTGGGTGAAAGTGTTGTGGTCAGATGAGACCAAAATGGAGCTCTTTGGCATCAACTCAACTCGCCGTGTTTGGAGGAGGAGGAGGAATGCTGCCTATGACCCCAAGAACACCATCCCCACCGTCAAACATGGAGGTGGAAACATTATGCTTTGGGGGTGTTTTTCTGCTAAGGGGACAGGACAACTTCACCGCATCAAAGGGACGATGGACGGGGCCATGTACCGTCAAATCTTGGGTGAGAACCTCCTTCCCTCAGCCAGGACATTGAAAATGGGTCGTGGATGGGTATTCCAGCATGACAATGACCAAAAACACACGGCCAAGGTAACAAAGGAGTGGCTCAAGAAGAAGCACATTAAGGTCCTGGAGTGGCCTAGCCAGTCTTCAGACCTTAATCCCATAGAAAATCTGTGGAGGGAGCTGAAGGTTCGAGTTGCCAAACGTCAGCCTCGAAACCTTAATGACTTGGAGAAGATCTGCAAAGAGGAGTGGGACAAAATCCCTCCTGAGATGTGTGCAAACCTGGTGGCCAACTACAAGAAACGTCTGACCTCTGTGATTGCCAACAAGGGTTTTGCCACCAAGTACTAAGTCATGTTTTGCAGAGGGGTCAAATATTTATTTCCCTCATTAAAATGCAAATCAATTTATAATATTTTCGACATGCGTTTTTCTGGATTTTGTTGTTGTTATTCTGTCTCTCGCTGTTCAAATAAACCTATCATTAAATTATAGACTGATCATTTCTTCGTCAGTGGGAAAACGTACAAAATTAGCAGAGGATCAAATACTTTTTTCCCTCACTGTATGAAACACAATAATGATGGTGGGGGTGGGCTCACATCAGAAAGCGAGTAATATCTGAATCGGTCTTTGGCATCAACTCTCACACCAAGACTCACACTGATCGGCGAGGTTGATGAGCGTTCAAACAAACCAGCATTGAGGACGAAAAGCGAGCGAGAGGCTGTCATCCAGCAGTAGATTGGGGCTGTAAGCTACATTTAAATTATTTTATGGGCATGAGTCAATTCTCCACTGGTAACAGGGGGTAGGTGCGTTCACAGACAAAGTCATCTCCCCCCCCCCCCCCCCCCCCCAAAGAAAAAAAAAGTTCCCAATCAAAAATGTAACTAATTCACATCTGGATAGTTAATTACCAGCCGATGCTGCTGGCGAATTTCGCCACCAAAGTTGTCGTGGCTTGGGGAGACGAGCGCGTGACCTGCTGACTCCTGACTCAAACTACGATCCTTCAAGTTCCTCCAGCTGGCCGTCAAAGTTGCACCCGGGGGGGTGGGGGGGTAGTTGACAGGCAGGAACACAGAGAGAGCGACCACCACGTGTCCCGGAGTGACGCGGGGGCGGAGGGGGGAGGGTGCCGGATTAAGCTCAGTGCGTGGCCTGTAGCATATGTTATAAAGGGGCCCTGAATAAAACACTTAAATATTAAAACAATAAATGTTTAACTTGCATAGTAAAGTAATTGTATTTTTTTTTCATTTGGCTATACAGCCAGATAATACGACAACTCGCTAACCTTAAACACCCGGTCGTTCATAGAAGTTGAAGGCGGTATAGTACTATAGTAATAGAGCAAGTGCAGAATTACTGAACCGGAATTGACAGCTTGAAAGCATTTAGCGCGGGGCGCTTGAAAGTGCGGGGCCCGTAGCTACTACTACATATGTACATATGTAGTACTACTACATATGTAGTAGTACTACATATGTAGTAGTAGCTACTATGTAGTAGTAGCTACTACTACATGTGTAGTAGCTACTTGTGCTACGAGGATAATCCGGCACTGGGGGTGGGGTGGGGGGTGGATGGAGGGGGGGGCTCTGAGCCTCTGCAGCCACGGGGGTGTTTTGTGCCACTCCCTCGACATCGCGGGGGGGAGGGGTTGGGCACAACAATTGTCCACAACACGGGATTGTGTTGGGGGGGGGTCAGATCGCATTGATGTGTCGTGAAACCCGCCACCGCCCGACACAACGAATTTGAGAGGTTTACACTCAGATTGTAAATGTCGTGGCTTGGCTCTCCAACACAACCGGTGTTGCTGTACTAGCGACGAATTGGCCACGTTCTGTTTACGTGACCAACCTTACTCATTGGCTGTGTCGGGTGGTGGTCGCACGTTTAACGATACATTTATATATTTACGCGATATAATCTCCCCCCCCCCCAAAAAAAAAACCTGTATTATGGATGAGATTGGTCGCGAAAGGCTACGTGTTAAACTAACCAAAATGGCAATGGATATCCATTGTTATTTAATGGTTATCCTTTGTCATTTATATACCGCCCCCAACCGCCTCTGGCCTTCACACACGATTAGCTCACAAGTGACGACATCACATTTACCCCCCCCGTTTATTAAAGAACAAAACAGGAGGATATCTACTACACAACTCTGACTGTCACCTGATGATGCTGGTTGTAATTACCGGCGAAACGTCGTACTCGGATCGTAAATGTTGTGGGTTTACTCTCCCAACACAGCCAGTGTGCTCAACTAGTCACGAATTGGCCACGTTTTGTTAACGCGACAAACCTTACTAATTGGATGTGTCGGGTGGTGGCGGGTTTAACGACACATTTATATTTACGCAATGCTAACACTTGCGCCTCGCAGCAATAAGCGCCTGGGTTCGAATCCTGACTCGGGCACCTTTCTGTGTGGAGTTTTGTTCTCTCCCCTGTTCCGCAGGGCTTCCCGCAGATTATATGGTTAAAAAAAGCAGTGTAACTGGTTTTGACCAAACATTCCAACGCTGAACAAAAATTACCTTGCATATTGATCATTTGGGATTACACATCGTGACAAACCTCAGGAAACAAATCATCTCAGGCGAATAGAAGGGGGTTCCAAATGTTATTCTTTCGCGCCGTACCTGGCCAACGGTGCTAACTGGAGGTCCAGAAATGAAACATTTCCATAATTTGGCAAATTTAGATGAGAGACATCATGTTGACTCTTGAGGAAAAGTGGGCGTGGGGTAGACATAGAAGCGGGGTGGAATGTGTCTTCATAAGACCGCGATAAGGAATGGCGATGACATGGGAATTTATGCATCACTGGCCGATGATAATTTGGTCAAATGTTTGGGTGTGAAGACGTTTCCACAGAAGAGGACAAACTTTAAAAAAGACACCCGAATAAGCTGAACAGATGAACCAATTTTGGCCATTGTTTATTTTTGTGTAATTAAAATCAAGTGCCCGGAATTGCTGTAAAGACATGTGATGTGGGTATTAGTTGCACTTATGCACACGACTGCTGTGATTAAAATCGAGTTGTCTCCAATTGAAAATGTTCGCCACAGGTCAGAATATATTTGTTCTTATAATGATGCTAAGAAGGAAAGACGTCTGCATTAGGGAGGATTATTTGCTTGTGATTGAGTTTTCTAAAGGGATTTAAACATCGCTCATATGAGAAATTGGCTCTTGGGTGAAATACAACCAAGATGGGGGGAAATCTGGTGAATTTTACAGTTCGAAAGAAAAAATATTAGAAATTAACGGTATGCATGTAATATTCTCCGTTACATTTGCTGTTAATACACGGCATTAGTATTATTAGTAAATTCAAATGGAAAGGGCTGAGCGACTTTTAAAATGTGCTTTCTTATTGGATGCCAGATTTACTTTGGATCCATCCGTCGATGCACCTGCTTTCCAGACACCATACAAACGACGCTGCTTTTATTAAGATTAACGATGATGTTTGCCATGCACGACACAGATGGAAATGCATAACACAATCCGGATATAAAACTTTTGTTCTGAAAGCTAATATGAATAATTACATGGTGATAAAATCCACACTCAAGTTGTGAGGATTTTATTCTTTAAATTAATAAGTTCTTTGATAATTCCATTTCTCAAATGTTAATTCTGAACATTACCTTAATCCGCGTTGCTCAAAGGATGTTATGTACAATTTAAGTTTTGAGCATCCAGTCGATGTTAACACGGACACAACAGTGCTTCCCCCCCCCCCCACCAAACATTTTGTAAAATTGAGTCTGAACATTGCTTTTGTTTTGCGGTACATGCACATGGGCAACAGCCATTTTGTTAAATCTACTGCTGGATGAGGAGGCTATCTCAACGCAGTTCCCCACGCCGGTCAGTGTGGGTTAGTGAATACTGGGGAGATTGGACGTGAAAGCATAGAAATACAGTCCAGCAATGCATTTTGCTGCACGCCCTCCACTGGTGCCTGCCGTGCGTGCCCACGTAGTTGCACAACCTATAACATCCTCGGTTTAACACGTAGGCTTTCGCGACCAATTGTATCCATAATAAACGTTTTTGGGTTAGATCGCGTTATTTATAAATGTGTCGTAACCCACCACCACCCGACATGGCCAATCAGTGAAAAATGTGTCACGTTTACAAAAGACAAATCGTTCACTACTTTAGCCCACCGGTGTGTTGAAGAGTGAATCCAAAACATTTACAATTTTTGAGTACGACGTTTCGCTGGTAATTACATCCAGAAAAATGCTGGATGTAATTACCACGACGTTTCGCTGGTAGTTACATCCAGCAAATTGCAAATTGCCCGATGTAATTAGCAGCGAAACGTCGTACTCAAAAACTGTAAATGTTGTGGATTCACTCTTCAACACACCGGTGGGCTAAAGTAGTGAACTATTTGTCTTTTGTCAACGTGACACATTTTTTTACTGATTGGCCGTGTCGGGTGGAGGGTTACGACACATTTATAAATAACGTGATCTAACCCAAAAACCTTTATTATCTATAACATCCTGGTTGTGCATTGCAGTCACCCATCCAAGCACTATCAAGGCTCGAATCTGCTTAGCTTCTGAGATCTGTCCCCACACCTCCGATTAGCATCGCACATCTCTGACAAAGAGCTGTATAACTTATCGGATTCCTCCAGTCTGAAACATTACAATTCTGAGCTACGTACAGTGCCAAATAAGTTCAACATGCATACATCTGACGAGATCGGGCGCATTCTGAGTGACGTGGTTAAAGGCACTTTTATAGTAAGCTTGGTAAAAAAAAAAAGTCCGTTCTGTTAGGACAATGCGTGTTATAGTTTACTACCTTCAGCCTAATAGTGTATTCTGACACGAATGTCATTCTACCCTCTGAGTTGCGAGTATCAGGCCAATAACTTCACTGATATTTCTGTCCAGGCTCTCTTGCCATATATAGCACCAGAGTGCAAAATCCTTCACGGGATACGTCAGAAGACGTATCTTCTATGGAGCTTTTCAATATCCTCATGAAACCAGACAACTGCTCGGTTAGTCAGGTCGGTTTTTATCTGCATTAAAGTATACAATACAGTATTGCATATGCTTTAAAAGGAAGCCACGCAGTTCATTATTTCATCTGCAAGAAGCGCATTATTCAGTGCCTTGGGAAAATATAATCTTACATCAGTGTTTAACTCACCCCATTATTAACGTAAAAAAAGAAGTAGGTTCATAGCTTTTAAAAAAAAATCATGATCCACTTAATATTCTTGTCACCCCTTGATGATACCAGCAAAATTTGATGTGATTAGAAAATAAAAAAAATACCTCTACATATTTTTCTTTTGAACACCGACATATCTTTTTTGAACGGATGAAAATGTCAACATGAAAACGTCTCTCGAGTTGAAACTCATGCAGAGAACTCCCCATGAACACGCTGCCCTGGTCCTGTGATTAAAAAAAAATACAGAAAACAGAAAAAAGTAATGTATATTAAAAATGGTGAATTACTTTGATTTAGGCACACTGTCCACATCAACATGATTTTTTTTAAAAAAATCACGAAATACAAAGAGTTCGCATTTGGAAAAGGTTTGCCTCTTGTCCAAAAGGGCCGTCCACAAATGACGTCACGCACCTGGGGGGGGGGGGTGTCAAACATTTGTGACGATGTGTGACGAAGGGGGGGGGGGGGTTTGAGAAATGTGACGTCACATCAAAATGTGCAACTTTAAATAAATAAAAACAACACGTTCTAGTAATAGGTTTTACCTATTTTAACTGGCACAAAAACTGACACCTTTATTCAAGGGATCATGTTTGCAATAACCACAACACAAGCAGTCAAAATGCAAACAAAAGAGACAACTCTGATAATAATATTATGCACTGTTCTTGAATTTGATTGGTCCACACCCGAGACGGCTTTTCTTAGAGCCCAGTCTCCACTGGTGTTGGACCAGAAGACGCCAAAAGGCGTACAACTCAAAAACAGCGCACGATCAGAGTATTGAGGGCTCGGGGTGAGCATTTACATTGTGAGACCTCCTTTGCCAGTAACAAGATATAGTAATAGGTTTTACCCCTTTTAACTGGCACAAAAACTGACACCTTTATTCAAGGGATCTACTTAATTAAATAGACTTTTTTTTAAATACAATTTTTCTCCTATAACATCAGAGTGCAGCGCCACGTTAAATACGCACTAAAATGACAATAGCTTAAAGCGATTTGAAGCATGTTTTATTTTCAAAATGGAAATATGGTTTTGGGGGGGGGCAGAGCTTTGTGACGTCATATTTGAGGGGGGGGTCTGACTTTTTGTGACGCCGTGTGACGAGGTGGGGGGGGTCAAAAATCGTCCAAAATCGCGTGACATCATTTATGGACGGCCACCATTAAGACAAACGACTGCTTTAACCCCCACTCGGCATGATCATCACGTGCAGCCATTTGAAGTGCTGCTGGGAAGCGCAGTACCGTGCGCACACTTTTCCTCTTCATGTCGCAGCTCCATCCCACTGCTACGATTTGGTCCAATCGCATCAAGTCCATCTCAACCGCATCAGAACATCAAGAGGCTAATGTTCATGCATGGAGGATCAATGACAAGCCACAGTGCGAGTCTCGCAATGCGAACCGAAGCTCTGTGATCCGTCGAGCAAACCACCCAATAGAAACAAAAACTTCGATTTAAAGCTATCGTGACTGCAAGGATTCATCTGCAAGGATTCATCTTCTTTGGTAAAGTCACGTAGAATGAGAATAAAATAATAAATTGATAAAATAAAATAACACAATAATATTCGAATAATATTCGTGAGAATAATATTCGTGAGAATATTCGTGAGAATATTATTGTGTTATTTTATTTTATCAATTTATTATTTTATTCTCATTCTACGTGACTTTACCGAAATAACCAAAGAAGAGAAACACAAACCTCGACGAACTCTCTTCTGAAGGCCACTCGTGATGTGAGCACCTGGAACAACATCACGATGCCATGCGTGATATAATCTCCAAAAGTGGTCCTATTGGAAGTGGTCTCTCCATCATTGGCTGTCGTTGTCAGCAGTCTTATTCATCATCAACCATCATCATCATCATCATCCTTTCTGGATGTTGTGTCCTGCCCAAGTTTCACTTGTGTGCATTCCCTATTCTGTGTTCTCAATATCATTTGAGGCATGTACCTGTTCACGCTTCTTTACATTTCTCATGTTTTGTTAAAAAAAAATTGCCAGTGACCATGTTTCTGATTTATATGGCATAGCTGGTAGAGTGCACCGGATGAAAACGGCGTTTATCAGGCGCGTCGTTCAATGGCCTTTTTTATGGTTGAATTCAAATTGACAAAACAGTCCCTTCTCGCCTTTGATCAACCCAACATTTATTTTTGCTCCTGCGAAGGGTTTTTTGTTGTTGTTGTTGTTGCAGTTGTAGCCTGTAGTTTGGCGAAACTGAATTGAGGGGTTGTTTGAGTTTTATAAAAACCTGTACTTTGAAGTTTGTTTTTTTGCCTTCTTCTAAGAATGGTCCTGAAGTGTGACATTGTCTGGTCATTCCACACAATCCCAAGCAAGACGTCGTATCCCAAGACATTTTTTTTCTCGTCAAAACACGACGCATACCAAATTCGACGTATTCCAAAGCGGTCGTACACCGAGGTATGACTGTAACTCGATTGGACAAGGGGAAGTGGACGACATCTTGATTGCAAGAGACACGTGGCGCCTGCTTCTTGGGCGAGCCGATTCCACAGTTACGGGACCGCGTCGTTTTTCACCTACACAAAAATATATAATTAATATGCCGTCCATATATATTTTTGTTATTGCTTGAAAGTAGCGAATTAATTGATTAATTGATGCCGATTTTGATAGAGGCATGCATTGTCACCGGATCTGAGTACGTGTGCAAAATTTGTAATTTGATTGGACAACGGGAAGTGGACTAAATTTTGATTACAAGATTTGACCACGACGCAGGAGTCAATCTTGATTTGAAGCTTTCGTGACTGCAGGAATCCATACTCTCTGGTTCTTTCGGTAAAGTCATGTAGGTATAAAATAAAATCAATCACGACGTTTCTGGCGCAACGCAAGCGTCCATCATCAGGTGGGAAAGCGATGGTCTGCTGCTGAGTCAGAGTGTTTTAAAAGGTTTGAAATGGGTGTAGCCCAAGGGTCATAAAGAAGTGGGCGGGGCTAGTGATGTTAATGTGAGAAATTAGCATGTAAATGTAAGATCGGAGAGCGGCCTCCTCAACGAGGGCACGGAAGTGGCTATGTCAATGTTAACAGGAGTCAAGTTAAGTAAAACCGTTGAAAAAAAAACCGTGCCGACGTCTCCATAACCAATGGGTGACCAAATCGCCGAGCCACTCTGTTCAAGTTGCGAATGTGACAACCTGAGCCTTACGTCGCTCTTTCAAGACAACGAAGAAAAGACTGAGCGGGAGACGGCTTTGTAACTGGACAATGTTTATTCATTAAACAAAAGCCTGTACAGAGAATATCAACTACCATCCGTGGCGTTCACAGATTTACATCACATTGATAACAAACTGTATTTGGCTTCAAAATGACAATCGTGGCAGAATAAAATAGAATAAAAAGAGCAGTAGCTAAAAGCAAGATTAATGGTTTATAATTGCTCTAGAGTTCTGTATTTACATATTTACAACAAAAGTTATTTTTCTTTATCAAATGCATGCAGTTGACATCAGTGGTTTTTGTTTAAAGTGCTTTTAGTCTCTGTTCAACGTTTACTTTTGTACGCGTGTCATTTCCTGTAACGTGCGATAATATTAATGACATTGCCATCCATTTTTCAGGAAGTTTCGCGCACAATTTGTCGCTGGATGTTATTCTGCGTGCTACAATGACACAGGCACAGAACTATCGCACTGAGACACTTTATAATGCATACCTTTTCTACGACCAATCTTGTTACGCACTTTAAAATGTTGCTGCATACCGCATTTGTTACTTTTTTTCCAGCAGCAATACATTGCGTTAAAAAATCCGTAAAAATTAACAAATGTTATCTTTGTGACAAAATCTTTGATAGAAGAGGTAAGGACTTCCATTTTTTCCTTCCATGACCGCATAAAAGTCTGGAATTTTTTTTAAATTTACACGATTCTTGTTTAGAAAAAAACTAAAACACAGATATTTTGAACATACATAATGTTGTGAAATTGTGTTATTCAATCAATTGTCTGTAGACTTTTATACGTACCATTATTCTTTACAATATCAAGCCAGCAAGTTGTAAAAATAAAATTACATGTTGCAACAAGATGAACACATAGCCTTTGAATTACAAATGTATTACAAGGGCGCACAACGCAATAAGCAATTCATTCTCTACAGTGTGTCGGTTAAGCTTTGAATGTAATTTCTTAGATTTTCTGGTTCCCGATAGCCTGTGTCCAAACAGATCCATTCTATTTCACGCTCCTTCGTGGGCGGCAGGGAGCTGTACGCCTCGGCTCCGTGGACTGGACTGTGCACCGTCATGAAGGTGGTGAAAGTCACGCGCTTGCGCTGCGTCGTGGGAGAGCTCACCGCCGGCTCGCCCTTAACGAGCATCCTGTCCGACTGCCTCTCCTGCCTCCGGATCCGCCCCTGCAGCCTGCCTCTGCCCGTGCCGCCACCGCCGCCACCGCTGCTCGTGCTGGCCGTGCTGACCTTGTCCTTGAGAACGCCGCGGCCTCGTCTGCCCTCCCTCACTAAGCAGCTACCCTGCTTGGGGACGGCGGCACTGCTGTCCTGTGGTTGGACGGTGGTGTCAGCGTTTGGGTTGGTCAGCTCTATCCATTCGTGCGAATGTGTCAGGATCTCGTCCTGGCTTTGGGGAGATTGCTTCCTTTTGTACCTTACGGTGAAAACAATGCAGTTTATCAGAAACACCAGAATGGCAAGGCAGAAGACGCTTAGAAGGACATACATGCCAATCTGGAGATCTGACAGGCCAGGTGTATTTTGGGCCTGTAGCTCCTCATCCACCCGTTCAGAATCGGTGGCTGTGGGGATGTCCGTGTAAGCAGATGGTCGGCTTATATCCATGCCTATTGGCACAATCATTATTTGATTCTTATTTGTTCCAGCGGTAGACTTCACGCCGACCCCTGCTTCAGTGGTCGTGCCGAGCCCATTGGGAATAATGTCTTTCAAGGTCAGGGAGCCCTCGTCAATGATGTCGCCGCCTTCCTTGGTGCTCTCGGTGCTCTGCTCGTTGCCGCTGTAGCCACTCTCCTCCGGCCTGGAGAAGCGAACGTGCACATCGGCCACAGCCGCCACCACCGTCGTCCTCCGCCGAGTCTTCTGGCAGGCTTCGCAGATCATGAGCTCCAGGCGGATGAGGCCACCCTCTCCCTGACCCTCGGCCACGATTTGGGGCCAAGCGTCACCCTCTGGCACGGTGACGGACACCACTTTTTGGTCGAGCGAGGAGACAGTGAGGAGATACTCACGTGGGCTGAACACGTCGAGGGGCACCACGGTGTCATCGCTGTACTGCAGCCAAATCATCAGGATGGCCTCCTGAAGACACAGTGAGGGGTGAGGAATATGTGGATACAGAGAAATAATGAAAGTGATCAATAATATCAAGGATAAAAAGGAATGCGTGTGGGCAAATGAGAGAAAGAGAAGTTGGGAACAGAAACATTTTCTTGAGTAAGAGTAAACATTTGCAGACTTTTGTCAATCCACTACTGGATGAAGGCCTTCCCATGCCATGCCATTCATGAGAGTTTATCTTTTTTTTTAACCATATTTCACCCCACTGGATAATGCAGCCCAGGACTGGTTCAGATATAACTCAACACAAATGTTAGTCATGACCGGGAATTAAACTCGGGTCGCTGGGTGCTGTGCTATACCACTGTATCACCACTCACAATCACAATTTCTTCCTGGTTTAAAAAACAACCGAATATATTTTTTTCACATTAAAGTGCATCCTAGTCATGCCTGCAGATTTCTGGATTATAAGTCTGCACCACCAGAACATTAGTTACAATAAAAACGGGTTTCCCTTCACAGGGATTGCTGGTACCTTTAGTTTCCATAGCAGTGTGGGAGCCTCTGCACTGTTACATCTGGTTAAATCAGAAGGCGACATGGGTGCTCCTGCTGATAGGAGAGGACATTTTCTTACTTCATTGGAAAGTATTTTTGTTAGGGCTAATGTGCAGATATAACTAGAGTACACCACTCATTTGCACACGCATGTAGAATATCACAGCGCTATGGTACAGCTCCTGGGCTATTTGCCAATAGCCTGTTGCGCCACTAATGTAGCCGATCCCTTGGAGTAAAACAGTGACTCTGGATCCAGGTGATGTACACATTTGCACACCCACGTAGAGGATCAAAGGCAGCGGGTGATCAAACCTCCCGACCCTAACGAGGCGACTACCAAAATATTCTTATGGCCGAGAGCCACATGATGCTGAGCTGATTTCGTGGGGTGGTCACTTGAGGTTGGTCACGTGTGGGATGGTCACAAGGGGGTGGTCACGCGGGGGTTGTCACAATGGGCGTGGACATGTGTGGTGGTCACGTGGGGATGGTCACGTGTGGGTGGTCACAAGGGGGTGGGTCACGTGCGGGATGGTGACGTGGGGGGTGGTCACAAGGGGGTGATCACGTGTGGTGGTCACAAATGGGTGGTCACGTGTGGTGGTCATGCAGGGAATGGTCACAAGGGGATGGTCATGTGTGGTGGTCACGTGGGGGTGGTCACAAGGGGGTGGTGATGTGTGGTTGTCACAAGGGAGTGGTTACGCGTGGTGGTCACGCGGTCGGTTCGCTCACGCTGTTGGCTGTGGAGGGTTGAAATTAGATAACTATGGGAGCGCCTCAAGATTACTCATGCCTGCCTCTCATTCTTGGAGTGTCTTGGACTACTTATTTTTCCACAGATTTTTTTTTGTATTTCAAAAAAACTTTTATGTTTGAAAGTTCAAGATTATTCGCCTCTCCATTGAGAACTTGGCCGGGAGCCACACGCAGCTCACGAGCCGCGGTTTGGCCATCCCTGACCTATGATATTGCATCTCGGTTGTTCTTAGTTGTTATTGTAGCGAAATCCTAAACAAGTAAATTATTCAATCTGAACTTAATGTAATATTCTTGTAGTACAACTGGGCAAGGATTGGTGAAATTAACAACACACGCTATTCCTTTTTTTTCAAAGATTGTGTTCAATAAATCCAATTAAAAATTGTTCACAGGTCACGTACCCTATACCTCAGCAAATGGTTTAGTACTAAAAAGGTTTAATCTGGTTTTTCAAAAATACAATAGAGCTTGGCGCTGCTGTGGTGTTTCCAATGTGCTGCAATATACTATTCAAAATAAGTTATTTCCTTTAGAAGCAATCTCAAAGTCTGACCTACCATTTCCCATCACTGTTGACAGCTTTGGTTTATTGCATGCATTATGTGTGAAATTCAAATGAACGAAATAAACTCGGTACCTTTTTCGGATTACGTAAATCCACAGCTAAGGAAACGTGTCACAAGAAAAGTGTTTTTTTTTGCACTGGGGATTGTATTTATTTTGGTGCTGCTTTTTTATGCAGATAATAGCAAAAACATGTTCTTATTCAAATCCTTTACGAATTCACAATGGTGCATAAAATGTCATCCAAGTTAAAAATGTGTACATTTTACCGTAGGATTTAAAAAAAATATATAAAAAGATTAAATAATGTTGTTGGTGGAAGTGAGGCTCTATGAAATCACCTCTCGTGCAAGTATATTATTATTTAAAATACTGTTGTGTGCATTGCACTGAATGCAGCTATGCATCGATACATCATTGTCTTACTTAGTGCCACTGTGGAAAAGGCAATAACACTGGCTGTTAAAATCATTGTTGTCACATAAAGGTTAACATTTTCTGGAAAAAAAAAGTTTAACACACCTCAATTACTTTTTAATACCACGTATAAAAGTTTAAAGCCAAGCATTCCAGATATATGGTGAACGTCAGCATGAGGGTATAATGAAATTACTTTGATGCATACTTAATAGTTGATCTTTATTGTAAAAATAACTTCACGGATGGTTCCTGAGTGAGTGGGTGGTGGGTGAGTGGATGAGTGGGTGGTGGGTGGGTGAGTGGGTTTGGGTGGTGGGTGAGAGGGTGAGTGGGTGGTAGGTGGGCGAGTTGGTTGGGTAGTGGGTGGGATAGGTGGGTGGTGAGTTGATTGGGTGGTGGGTGGGTTGGGTGGGTGGTGGGCGGGTGGTGGGTGGGTTGTAAAGACAACTGTAGTCGAGTTATTCGAATGGCTGACTGCACAATACAATTTTCTCGTGATAGTGCAGGATTTTATGAGCGCAGCATTAGTGTTTTTTTTTTACTTGTCATTATAAAACTTGTAAATGTAATCAAACAAAAATAATATTTTCTCTGGCGTATATAAGCGCAACTTAAATGAAATCAGACTACAGTAAAAACTCATTTAATATGGCACGTCCCTCTCGTCCGCAAATCTAACAAATTTTGCCGTGCCATCCCACGGTCCACCAGAGCTCCTGGAAATTCATACGGCTGAAAAAAAACTCCCCTTTCCTTCAAAACGATTTGCTGAAAATCACGGAGAGGCGCTCTACCTCTGATATGAGATGATCTACGAATGGTCATTTCGACACATTGACGCGGATTTAGGGGAGTTCACCGCCCTTACATCTTAGTTTGGAGGGGCTTTTGCCACGTGCAAAGTCAGTAGGAGAAACGGTACATGCCAACCTACTTGGCGGCCTTGTTAGTTTTACCCACAGGAGCGACAACTGCATGCAGCTGCAATTTCATGTAAAAATGCGTGCACTGCCCTCTCCAGCGATAAGCTCTGCAACCAAAGAGGCCTCCTGCCGCAGTCTTCATCCTGAATGAACGATTGGTGCTCAATGGGCCTTTTGCCGCAATGGAGGGGGAGAGTTGTGGTTCAGTATTTAAATAATTAATCCGCTGCTGTTATAGAAGCTGGAGAAGTGGAGTGCGGGGGAATGGCAGCGCGGTGGTTAGCGCGCTACGCCATGAATCCGGCAGCCCGAGCTCGATTCCCGATCACAGACACCAACAACGGTGACGATTATCTGAACCTGTCCTGAACCTCCTCTAGGTCGACTCGGCCCCAAATGAGTATCTTGTGTGGTGTGTAAACATCGCCACTGCGGCGTTGTGCTGGCCACCCACCCCCTCGTGTGCCACAGTGCTGGCCTTCCTAGGTGCTCGCTGACAGCACTTGTCCCAACAGTCTGTGAAGGCTACACGGGGGATATTTTGTCTTTGGTGCAAAGGAGTGCCGTGTGCCAAACAGCAAGTGTCGAACTCAATCCCGCTGGCTGATTAATATGTGCGTGCGTCTTGCTCGTGCCACGAGGCAGCCACGTCACGTTCAAGCCACCACCACCCACATGCCGAGTACGATTCAAGACGAATTTGTGCTTCAACGTAACTATTAATGAAACGCCAAATAAGGGATGTTCCATTAATTTATTGAGCATTCTTAGCTTTTGGTGGCATCGCCTAAGACGTGAGAAGCCACTAGCAGAGCATGTCGATGATCAAGGCATCTGAGGAATTCACCGATTTCATTACAGCAGACAGAAATATGGCTTTAAGGATTTCTAGCGGCACAATGCACACCAATTGTATTTATTTCAATGGTTGAGGATATCGTCTAACACTTATCTGTGTTGAAACCAGATCTTGTCTTTCCTATACAAGATTAGCATAGAGCTTTACCACCTTTCTAGGCCAATGCATGCGGATTGACTGCAAGATGCCATATCCTGCCGTTCTCGGTGTGTGACCAATGTAAACGGTTCGAGTTGTCGATTTATTTTTTTAAACCTATTCATGTATTTTTGGGTAACATCTACGGTTTGCCCAATTTCAGGCTTATTCGAATCTGGCTTAGAGAAGTTGTACTATATTGCTCAGTCGTAGGCAAACAACACGTGTCTCTGGAAAACTGAAGGTAAACGTGGCTTTGGATAAAAAAAAATGGGGACTTTAAACTCGGTGATGTCGTTTGTTTAAGCAATGCAATTTAAACACGACTATTTATGTCTAGGGGACATCACTGCATCGCAAATAGTAAAACATGTGCGCGCTTAATGAGCAATATCCAACCATCACATATCTGCCCTGACCAATTATTCACCCAGACCCAGTGCAGTATTTGTACATTTTTAAAAGATGTTTACAAATTCGACCCTTTTCACAACCAATAATTTATTCTGAATCTCGTGTACATTTGCTTGCTTCTTAAAACACAGAAGTGTGTGTCTCCACGCATAAAGCACTGTGTGCTTTATTTGTGTCCAGTAGCCTATATGTGTATGGTGTGATCATCATCTTCCATAGATGCTCACTTATCCGACTTTTTCACATATCCGCCTATACCTCCGTGCCCGATGTTGTACCGTACCGTACTTCGAAGTGTAGGAGTTCTGGGGATTGGGGTAGATATATTACCCGCGACATCATTACGATTACACGTGAAATCACCCACTCCATCGTGAACACTGACGATTTTACTGTATAGAGAGTGTGACTCGCTTTGGAATGGTTCTAACAGTGACAGAATAGAGGCCATCCACTGTGCCAGACCCCTTTCTCTGGGAGGGTCAATAAGGTAGTGTTTTGTGGTGAATCCTTACGGCACCCTTTCCATGATGAATATATGTGCCAGAAATGCCTCGTTTTGTGGCGTGAAATGGATCGCCATGCCCAACCGAGAGCGGCCACGCCCCTGATTTCCGAATGCCGCGATTCCGCAAATTGAAACTCCCGTCACGGATCGTGAAATGTATTCTTCGATTTAGCATCTCCCGCCCTTGTTCCCGCACGAACGACTCCCACTTAGACCCATTTCACCGTGGGAACCGGGACAAAATGGGAAACGCAAAAAGCACTTGGAATGACAAATAATGATTAACCATTTATATAAAATGATTAATATGAACGCGAATTAAGTTACGCAATTATGAACATCAAAATATACAACTGCTACTCGTGGAAATAAAGGCTGACATTGTGTGAATATTGCACGGGTGAAAAAAATCTGTTCATGAAGTGAGGCTTAGGTCGATGTCTCCTCACTATCAATCAACATTTTACTTGTAGATATGTACAGTATATCAGGTTTTTCTCGTTTTGTTTGATTATATTCATGATTTCATGATGTTCAGTATTTCCATTTTCAAAGCTTGTAAACATTTCGGCAGACTGACTATTATGACTCAAAGCCAGGAGCTCTCAGCGAGTTATTTTGTAAATGTAAAATAAAACAAATTGAACAAAAAAGTTGACACATAGGTGATTTTGCATTCACATCACACTTTCAGTGGTCAAATCTTGCACTTCAAATGTCATACACTTGTTCCAGATAGAGATGTTTAACTATACTGTGAATCTGAATGAAGTACCTACAAGATGGCAGGTGATTATCTAAAATAAAATGGTAAGGTATGTAATGAAAATGAAAACAAGCTGGATTTTTTTTAAATTTAACATGCATGCTTTCGCGACCAATATTATCCATAAGAGATGTTTTTCGGTTACATTGCGTACGTATAAATGTGTCGTATCGGCGGGTTTAACCACACGTTTATATTTACGCGATCTAACCCACAAAAAAAAAACCTCATGGATTTTTTTTCGCCAGGCAATATTAGCGCATGCTTGTAATCCAGCACTGTGGAGGCAGCAGCAAGGGTTGGTGGATCACGCCAACGTTTTGAAATTCCCTTCCCATGGGTGTCGAGAAGGAGCTGTAGCCTGGCTCACCAAGCGAACAGCGGTGCAGCAAATGTGGATTTTGTTTTCCAGACCTCAATTTGCGATGGCATTGAAATTAGGTCAATGAAGCGTCAAAGCAAGCAGCTTCCAGTGGGAATAGATTGCTCCTGAATTGACAGTTCTTGATTTTTTACAAAGACATTTGTCCCGTTCAAAGGGTCCTTCCATTATGTATTAAAAAAAAAACCAAAGCATGTTCACATGACTGGAATAAAGATAATAGGTTGTAAAAAAATATTTTCGGATCACACTAAGGTCATGAAAGGCAAGGGTTGACTGATGAGATATTTAAATGGAAAGAATAATGAAATCTTGTCATGCTTTTATATTACTGTGGCTGGAATAAAATAAGAGCACATGTAAACATGAGCTGTAAGAAAAGCCGGTATTCAAGCATTGGAAGTACAAGAAAATCACACAGTTTGCACATTCATTTATAAATACACTTTAAATAAAGCAACACATCGTAAGCGCTTATCAAAAGCTTTATAATTGTACAATTAAAGTTAAAGCCCTAAATGTCTATAATTAAAAAAAACTCCAAGCACTTAAAATAAAATCAGAGGAAACGTTAGTACAGCTCAGAACATCTTAAAAGCGAGAAATACGGACGTAGGATAATAATAATACTAAATGGATTAAACAGCAAGCTCAGATAAAACAATAGAAATGAAAGTGTGGTGTTGAGACTTCTATTAAAACATTTGAAGAGTAGTTTTTTTTTTGTTTAACGTTGTGTGGGGAGCCGGAAATGCAATCTGTAGAGGTTGATGGTGTGGCCTCTGCGCTGTATTTCTTCCCATTGTAACCGATGAACCAGTGCAACACGCCGCAAAATCACCTCCAATGGAACGCGGGCTCGAGTGGCGGAAAATATTAGATTACATATTATAATATCATGGCATTCTAATTGTGGAGCTTCGTGTGCAAGTAAAGGGGTGGATTTACAAAACGCATAAAAATGTTGTTGCATTCAACCAGGTGTATTTAATACGTAGTAGGATTGCTGATGAAAATAATTATTATTATCATCATTTGTTCAAGTAAATAAAATAACCCCGTGCCCTGACATTTGGACCACCCTGTAATATATATATATTTTTTATTTTAAGGCCATGGTATTATTGATGAATGTGTTGAGTTTCTCTTTTGTTCATTGTGCTTGTGCAACGCTGGCAACGCAGCATCACAAAATAATGTAAAGCCTTATTTGATAGGCATCATGTAAACCACTTTTAATAGTAATTATCAACCACGATGATTTTTTGGAAAGCCGAATCGAGTTCACAAGAAGTCACAAGCACCTCATGCAAGTCCCGATGCAGAAGATCCACGGCCTCTATATGCAAAGCTTATGGGCCACAACCCTAAACCTCATCCACATACAACAACCGCCATTCGCCACTAAGTGGCGGTGACGTCACCACGACGCTTGTGCCAGGCTCCAGTTTAACAGCAGAGGTCTCACTCCGAATCAGTCGAGCAGCAATATCTTTTCATCGGTTGCGTAACGCTGTGTGGAAGCTACATGGTCTGTCGCTCCGCACTAAGCTTCAGGTCTTCTCGGCCACGGTCATTCCCTCCCTTCTCTATGCTTGCGAAACGTGGACCCCCCTAATGGAACATCTTCGCCGGTTATAAACATTTAGGCTATCCTGCCTACGATCCATCCTGGGTTTAACCAGGCTGGATTGTGTGAGGAGCTCACAAATCTTTGAAAGATCTAGGCAAGGTCCCATCGGTGAGCTCCTCCGGCAGGCAAGGCTGCGTTGGCTGGGTCATGGGTCATGTAGCCCGCATGCCCAGCCACCGCATGCCAAAGCAGCTTTTGTTCGGCCGGATCGAGGGGGCTAAACGGGCACGGCACGGGCTAGAGAAGAGATGGAGTGATGTGGTACAGGAGGACGTGGAGCTGAGTGGACTTGCCGATGACTGGTACCAGCGGTGTCAAGATCGACCTCTGTGGAGGAGGCTCATGAAGGACGCTACTGGGCAGTTGGAGGCAGTCGCCCTTCAACAACAACGGAGGGCGGAGGAGCGACATTCACAACAACGAGCAGAGCGCCGGGTGGCTAAAGCACAGCAGGTTGGCACAGTAGGGGGCACAGGTGGTGCATAAGCCAGTCATCTTAGTCAGTCGACCCGTGGCACCTGGGTCTGCCCCGTGACCTCCTGTCAGCGGGCGTTCGACACTTCACGTGGCCTCAAGGTGCACATGGCCTGGCACAAGCGTCGTGGTGACGTCACCGCCACTTAGTGGCGATTGGCGGTTGTGTTGTACTTTAAGGCCACGTGAAGTGTCGAACGCTCGCTGGCAGGAGGTCTCGGAACAGACCCAGGCAGATGCACAATGCTTCCAAAAAATGCGGATATTTGATGCAAAAAGTGGAAAATTTAAAACTCCCCGGCAGTGTGCGACTCTGGTCACCCAGAAGAGACCATGGGGCATATCACGAATCGACGAGCGATTCACCAATACAGAGGAGGCGTCGTCACAGCGATGCACCACTCCACCACCCCTGATGCAAATGTTCTGGCACGAGCACCTGAATGTAAAATTAAAGTTGTTGCTGTATAACAACGTTAGCCATTCAAAGAAGAAGAGTGGCAATACAGCACCGGATACAGAAGTTGGCATCAATGAATCAAAAATTGATTTGTCACTAAAACATTTTTGTTAGCTAACCAGTCCCTGTGGGAATATTGACTTTTAAGTGGCTGCATATTTCAACTGAGGCGTTGAGAGCACACAATGCAAACAGCGAAGAAGAGCGAGGTAGTGGGTTGTGCTCGTTTTAAATAAGAGACCAAAAGTTTCCAAGAGTGGAGAATTCAATGAATATAAGCAAATGCATATCACTAACAATGCACTCGTAATTATGTACGGCCAATATAAACATTTGAAGCTTACATAAAAAAAATACGATTTTCATATTAGGTTGGTGTGTAACTTTTATGAAAATACAATCTTAATGTTTTTAGATGCCTCTCTTGTGCACATATTAGCAACGGTATTTGCAACAGTTCTTATTTATCCAACTGCAAATACATTTTCAAGATATGTTGAGCATATATGTATATATTAAGACCGAATAGGAATGGTGATAAAGAGTCACGACTAAATACGCTAAGGCGGAACGCTGCACGGCATTACAGTAACACAACGCTTGGGACTGGCCATTCAGGAGGTCGTCGGTTCGATTCGATCTCCCGGCACGGTAGCTGAAACAATGGTGCGAGTCTCTTAACTCCATCCCCTCCCGCACGCCCGCCCGCCCCTGTCCACCAGTTACTTTTTTGTGTGGTGGGGTCAAGTGTGGCTACTTCTACCTCCTCTAGGCCATCTGCTCAGCATGGAAGAGTCAGGCCAAATAACCCCCAAAGTGGCTCTCCAGAGCTCCCTCCAGTTGGAGGACCTTCCACCCGGAGTGGCATTAGGAAGCAATTGACTGGCTGCACAATTTTTCATAATTCGCGCTGGAGTGAAATAACGTTAATCGCGATGCGCGCCGCTGTGGGTCGTGCCTGCTTGCTGGCCGTGAAGATGCTGAGCCCCGTGGTGCTGGCGACGACGACGCTCGGCTCGCTGCTGCTGGCTCGCAGCGACAGGGAGAGGCCCGAGAGCAGCGTCACGTGCAGCCCGCTCACGGAGACCTTCTCCTCGCTCACCGTCACCGCGCGCTCCCCCAGGATCGAGTCTGACAGCGGGGACAGCACCTGGGGGCAAAATTGACATTAGCCTCTTTAATTCTGTTACACGTCATTGGGCTGTCACACTGCGCTCGATGTGCGGTGGGCTCACCGCAAGAGGCGTTCGGTCTAATTCCTTGACACCGGAACGTCTTGCACACCAGTTCTCGGGAACACTGTGCATCACATTAGATTTTACACTTTACCTTACAGGATATAGATGAAGCAACACATATCTCGGCCCTCCGACGTGTTTTTTTTTTTCCCGGTGTCACCGCTTGGTTTGTTTTTCATGATGTCCCGCGTTTACGCTCCACATGCTGGGAGCTTCCTTTAGGAAATGGATCCAGTTGTCTAACGGAGCTTTCAGTAATTGGGAGTGAAACGTTTGACATCGCGCAGAACGATGCATGGCACAAACACGTCGGAGCGCTATTTAACACAACCACAGTGGTATTGCCACGTGTCTCCTGTGTCACATCTCTGGGATGTAGAGAGAGCAAATGTGTTGGGTTCGTACATTGCCGTATGGAGAATTCTTATGAAGGCTATTTATTTGGTTTAATGGTAGAAAGGCAAATATGTGGGGTCACAATAAATTGGACAGGATAATGTTCCAAACTCAATTTTGCAACGTTGGCAATTCGCTGCAATTGTTTTGCCAACAGAGCTTTATTTAAGTAGCATTTTGCAATTGTTCTGGTAATCACAATGGATTTTAGCTCATAGCCAATAATAAACTATAATTGCATTTTAAATTGTATAAATTATAATACTACAGGTTTGTGCTAAAGTTCACAAAACATTGCAGATTCCCCATACACTATCCACTTAAATATATACATGTATAAATAATACAAAAACAATTAAAATGTTGAAATTTCCAGTTCTATCTTTGGTCAAGAATGCGTACATTTTCCTTCATGTCTCACATTTCTCCATCTATTCAACAACAAACGAATATCCGATTAAGCTCATTTATTGATGGCTTGCTTGTGGCAGTGTCTAACCAGTGTAAGGCCAATCGGTGATGCAGCATAATTATCAAAGCTGACCTTTAGGAGTTTCATTGCATAAAAAAAGAAATAAAAAATAACTCTGATGCTTTTTTTTGTTTTACCTTTTAAAATCGTCAATGGATGATATTTAGTACGGCAGTAAAGGTACGGCTACCATGGACAAGGACACCATCTGCAAATGCAGTTTGAGATTGAACTATTATAGACCTCGCTGAATATATTGGTTCGCAATTCGTCTTTTTGTTAGCTAAGAGGTACAAATGTCTTTGAAATGTAAATATTTTTTTCAAAATCTGAAGCCAGAGATGTTGTTCTCCGTCTGCATGCAAGGAAAACAAAAGAACCCCAAGCCCACCACCGCTGTCTCCATTCAAAAGGCAACGTTGCCCTTCTCACCGCTGTTTGCACAAAGCGAGCACGTGCCAACATAATTTGCTCCAGAAGCGATGAATCAGTCGAATGAATCTTTGCATAAATTTACAGCTCAAAAAAAAATACAACGACTTGATTACAAGAAACAACGGCGTGTATATATATATTTGTTATATTGCTCGGGCCTTTTTACGTCTCTGGGTTTGCAGGAGAGATAAGAGCCGGTGATGCATCTCCCAGCTATCAGGCTGACCCCCCCACACCCTACCACCCCCCCCCCCCGTGCTATCAGGAAATCTTCAAAAGTCATATAGCACTGCTGCATGAGAGAGCGACGTGACTAGCGTCCTGATGACCGCCGTGGCTGCTGCTGCTGCTGCTGTCGTAGTCGCATCATGAGGGGTGAATACAAAGGTACTCAAGGAGGGGGGGGGGGCGCTTGCGAATGCAGTGCAGTGCGATTAGTGGTGTTGCTTAGCCTCAAGGTTTGGCATTTGTGGTATGCATAAATAACAGTGCTATACATTATATATGTGTAGCATTTCGCGTTGTAAATTTTTTTTTTAAAATTTTTTATATATTTTTTGCATTGGCTCTTAAGTCTCTTAAATATTCAAATGTTAACTCTAGAAAAAAATAATGCACGTATTGCTCCGAGAAGTAACCCGTCGTTACAACAATGTTTTGCAAAAAAAAAACCCAACAAAAGCTCTTGGTTATATAACACGGAAAACTTATGAGGTGTGCCAAAGCTGCTCTTGCGTGTCACCTTAGTAGACTTGGCAATTTTGCCAAAATCAATGAACCTTTGAAAATAAAAGTCTAATTCATACAGCGACGGTGAAATTGATTCCGCGTGCTGACCTTTTTGTTGTCAAAAAGTAGCATGGTTGGCGACGTTCGGTGCGAAACAAGCTCAACGTAAATACATGCAACATTCTGCAGTGACAAGCAACGTTTGTAGGCAGAATGGAGAATGCTGAAGTGGATTTGTTTCTTACTCTGGAAGCTTATTTCAAGATACATATTTCACGTTGATTCAACCCGAATTCCCACAGCCCGGCATTGAACCGAGATGACTGAGAAGTCAACTCAGTGATTGCGAGCCACTTCAATAATTCCTAAGTGACATAGGTGCTGTCTTAGGCAACATGCCATGTGACCTTGTGTCAACCCGTCGCTGAGCTGCAGGTCGCTTGCTACAATTCCCGAGAGTTTCAGTTTCTTTATTTTGGTATAGCCCTGTGAGCCATTCGGCTCTTGAATCGGGTGCAACCACAACAAACAAAAAAACTAAAAACACGAGTTGCTCCTAACATGTGCGATTGGGATCAGCCTTTGACTAAAAAACACATTTCAAGAAGGTAATATATATTATGAAACACATTATTTGGTGATGATGTGTTGGCAGTGGTACACACGCACACTATAACAAAAGATTCAACACATTGAACACTCGTTAAGAACACCGTCCTAAGAGAAGGCGTTTTTATATATATATTATTATTTTGTTGTTTCCCTTCAACGTGACTTTACCGAAAGAACTAAGAATATGAATTACTGCAGTCACGAAAGCTTTAAATCAAAACAGAAGGCGTGTTGTTGACAGGCATTGAGGGTGTTGACTTTTTAAATGAGATCACAAATATTTCACATCATACATTTGGGTAACTTTTCATTTTAGTTTCTCGTTCAATTTCACAATGCATGTGGCGTAACCCGATGCTACAATTTTGTGGGGAAAAAAGGGTAAAGACTCCGAAACATTGGGCACGATGTTTAACACGTGAAGACCTTCTTCGGCTGTCCATCGCATACGATGATAACCGCGCAGAACAGCGGAAGCATCGGCCGCCACTGGTGGGCACGGGGTTCTCGTCTGCTGCAGGGGATTTGTGTTGTGGCTTTGCTGGTGTTGATGCTGATGGGTTTCCCCCCCCCACCCCCGATTTTTTTTCTTCAGGTGAAGACCACAGACTCAGTGTGCACAGGGGGGAGCAATCGTTCTCACGGAAGGGAGAGATTGTTCTCGAACAACTTACGTTGATGCTCTATGAACCGAGACACGTTGTGGGCAATGCAGGCAAACCACTGCACTACGCTCCCACCATCTACGCTCCCCGCCTACACTTCCCTGAGCTGACTAGTGTGCTGAAGTATTGGCAAATAACTCCCCAATTTCTACACGGCGTGGGGAGGCCCTCATCCAGCAGCGGATTGACAAATGGGTTGCACATGCATTGTAACTGCTGTACATTACAAGACATCTTCACTTATGGAGGTTAAATGTACATTTTAACAAGCCCCCCCCCCTCTCCCCCCCCACGTTTAAGCTTAAACGCCCACTGTGAAATCTTGAATATACATTTCGTTCTTAGCATGATGAAGCTTTTGTATGGGCCACGACGACCCGCCCAGCACGTGGTCACGTGATTCCTGGGTCATTCCAGTTAACGACTCATGCCCTACATCAACAATACGTCATAGGCGAGCGGGTGACAAGAAGTCATTGGAAATGGATGGCTGCACTGGGGAGACAATTGGTTGCTCGTGGCAGAATGAGTATTGTCATGAGAAGAATAAGAAGTTTCTTTGTGGGAGCATCAAGACGCAACGTAGATGCACCCACGCAATTAACGGGCACAAAACGATTTGACACCTCTCCAATCAAATGTGCTATTGGATTGATAACTCGTGGAATGTAAGGGCAACCGGGAGGGACACAATTTGTGATTTCTAACAATGCGCACTTTGATGCTGCGGACTTTTTTTTCTTTCCCTTTCGTAATTTTGCTTTTGCAAATAGTCACAGACGTGTCTTCCTAAAACGGAGCATAAAGGCAGTGATTATTTCCTGTTTAAAGCCCTGAGCCAGGAGTGGACATTCCACATTCTAATGGAGGGGGCAAGTCTGTTTACATAGGACAACCACTGTTCAATCCCCGCAGAGTGGTACCAATTTTTATCGACCCCGAAGGTGTGATGGGCTGTCGACCCCCAAAGCAGGATTTGAACTCGCAACCTTCCGACTGCAAGCTGATCACTCGACTGTTGAGCCACATGGCCTTTTTAAAAAGTTTCATTAATTAAGTACCGTTTCTTTTTTTTACATAACGATTTACTTCTTTATTGTGCGCTTTTTGCACAAATATAAATACACGAGCATAACAAAATACTGATTTCTTTTAAATTCAGTTGCTTTGTAAACGGGTACTCCAACTCGCATGGCATTGTATACATGGCTACACATGAAGACGGTTCCTATGGAAATTACTCACCTGAACATTTCAGAGAAATGAGAGTCCTTATGCAATAATTTAAGCAATTGTGTTGCAAAATATATTGGATTTTTTTTGTAAATAACTAGCAAAACGTGTGCTTGCAGTAAATGACTGTCGCCACCTCTTTAGTATACTGGTTATAATGTTCTGAAACAAACAATTACTTGGTAGCAGCTAAGATATATATGTATAAGAAACCCATAGCAATACATTGCAAATTGTCAAAATTGCAAACTGAAATCAAAATGCAGCCCAAGTGCTTTCCACATAAACATTGCATCAATGCATTTCATACCCACTGTTTATATGTTCCCAATAATAACCCGACGAAATTAACTACGCCAAATCTTACTGCCTCTGTCCACACCCAGCAGGCAACATGGCTTGATCGGCACGTCACAACAGGTTACATCAGGTTGGGTTAAGACATCTGGCTAAGCATGGAAGAGCAGATCAAATACATCTCAAGAGGAGCTCTCTAGAACTGCCTCTGGGTCGATGCTCTTTTGCCAGCAGAGGCCTTAGCAAGCGGTTGCAGGGCTGAACCTTTTACCATTTTTTCTGGTTGTCTACTGATTTAAGATGAAAGTATAAATTATTCTGCCAAGCTTTCTATCGTGAGGTGGTTGAGTGCCTGGGTACTTCATTATCACTGCCCGTGAAAACGCCTGCGCTGTTTGGGAAAATGTGCTTTTCAGGAAGTTCGTGCCAATTATAAAAACTCGGAAAGATTATTCTCTGCTACAGTTCTAAAACTTTGGAACGGTACTCCTTTATATAATGAAATGTGCTGAGGATATCGCTATGTTCAACAGCAAATTAAAACCGATTCTTTTTTTTCAGCTGCACTTTGTAATGTTCCACTTGACAAGATGTGCCACTTGACAAACCATATGAGACAAGGTGACCGTGTAATTGGTGAAGGTGATTTTAAGTTGTAATATCTTCCACATGGTTGCGCTGTCATGGTTTCAATACTTATCTGTGGGTCGCCATGCCCCACGTTTACAATTAATGCAAATGTATTGAATATTTCAATACCTATTAGCTCACAGTTGGCTCAGTGAAAACGTCAATTAAAGTTCTATTTACAAGCATGCTTCAAGATGACTGGAGGGAAGTTAGTGCGTTGACAGTCGATTGCGATGCTTCATATATTTCTTTAGACATACTAAGATGTAAGTTGCACGATTCATATATTCCGGGCTTTAAAAATGGTACTTGAAAAACAACTTTAATTTCACAGCATGTAAGACACACTCTGATATTTTTTTAAATTTAAAAGTAGTTAATGGCACGATGGGTTATAGCGGGTCGCAATTATGACTCTGCGTACTGCGCTGTGAACCCAGCGACCCCAAATTCCATTGCGGGCCACTGCTAACATCAGTGGTGAGTGATGCCCAAGTTGGTCCCGGTTCCCCTTCATCAACCCACACTGAATCAGCATGGTGAAGTATGTTCAAACATCCCCAATCACTGACAAGCATGGATTGACAAAGGGCTTGACTGTACATTACTGTGAATTATAAAAGGAATATAACATGAACAAACGCTTGCCCGGTGGAGGATGAACACTCAAGAAATTTGATAAAACATCTCACTGGTTCTAATCAGAATATACTGCATTTATAATCATTATGATCAGCCATGATCAATCCACTGCTGGATGAAGGTCTCTCCAAGGCTTCACCATCCCGCACTGCTCCGAGATATAATATAAAATATATCTTGATTTAAAGCTTTCTTGACTGCAGTATTTCATATTCTTAGCTCTTTCGGTAAAGTCACGTTGAAGGCAAACAATAAAAAACTAAAAATATAAACAATAAAATTATCACGACGTTTCGACCATAACACCTGATGACGACCGTTTGTGCTATGGTCGAAATGTCGTGAGAATTTTTATTGTTTTATATATATTTTATTGTTTTATTGTTTCCCTTCAACGTGACTTTACCGAAAGAGCTAAGAATATAAAATATATCACAGTGCTTTATTTTAATCACTTTAAACTAATGACCTAACGCCAACAGAAGTTGTCCCACTCGGAGACTGCCCAGTGCCATAGCAGTAAGGAGCTACCACCACTGGCTCAAAGATGCTAATAGACATGTAATTTCAAATGTTTGAGCAGGGAGAATAAGGTTATCTGGCACTAGCTGCTGCTTTATTAAACTATGTAGAATTTATTTTTGTATTTTTTTTGCCAAAAAGGGTATACTGTGTGCGGATGATGCATTGCGTACTATGTAGCGCATTTAATATTGGTGTAATATCGGCATGGAGAGATGCACACTTGGAATTGCATTGAGAGACAGATTGAGGGACACATAGCCTACGTAGGCCAAAGACATTTAAACTGATAAGAAAAGTAAATGGACTTGGTCAGGGCACGTCAGAAGGAGGGGTGATGGGGTGATGGCCAAGAATAATGATGGAGCGGTAGCCTAGGAAGGGAACACATTAGAGAAAATGTCCTACAGGGAGAAGATGAGGCGAAATAATGTTGTGTGCAGGCACGAGGTTGATTACTTAAATCGCAGGTTCATCAGAGGTTTACGGCGGTGGCTTGGGAAGGCCTTCATTCAGAAATGAATTGGCCATGGCTGACGACGAAGATATATTAAGTGAATTCTGATCCATGAAGTTCAATGCTCGAGAAACACAATCGTAGACATTTCTAACGTAAAAGTGTCGAGCCTCCTTCCACTACCCAACAAAAATACAGTGTTTATATATTTTTCCTAGATAATAATAATAAGAATGCAATTAAGTCTCAGGGATATATAGTAGAGAAAAAAATTAGAATGTGACATTTAAAAATTCAATTAAGGAAATATAATGAACGAATCACTGAAGTTTCTGATGCCCGGTCACCTTTGGCGATGGCTGGGTGGTTCCGAGAGTTAAAACTGTGTCAGAGACACTGAGCTGGCACTGATGGAATCTCGAGTTCGAATCTGGCTTTCGGCCAAACGTGATTAAAGTGGGTTGTCAAGTGTAGGCAGTTGATGGCTTCGGTCCAGTCACCAATGACTGCGCAAAGCAACCATCAGTACGTTTGGCTTGGCACTAAATTTGTCTTATTCGGCTCTGGTAATAAAAAAAAAATATGTCCGTTCGATTGAGGCGGCGTGGTGAGTGTTCTTCGCATGGCATGTAAAAGACATGGAGAAAAAAAGACACCTACGGACTTAACTTCAGAAGTAGTTTTGTAAAATCGGATTTCAGGTTTTGTTCTCTGAACCAAGGTGGTGTCCAACTTCGCTGCAACAAGAGGTCGGACTGGAAATGCCTTTATCGCTTGATATTGGTGAAAGCAAAACAAAACACCCACTGTATTATGTATCCGCTAAATTTTTGGAAGAAAAAATACTGAAACATTGCTGGTATAACATAACAATTCTAAATATACTCTCTGCCAATGCAAACAAATAGATAGAGCTACAAGTTTGCCAAAGATCAATGCGAAGAAGTATTTTATAAGTGACGGAGAATAAATAAGGAAAAGAACAGGGGTGACTGATGCAAATGTCAAGGCAAAATAAAGAGAGCGCAACGGATGGAAAACGTCATGAGAATGATCGACAAGAGACAAATGTGACTACGGAATGGAGGCCGACGGAAGCGAAGTAGGACGAAAAGAGCCGGAAGAGACGGCAAGACGGAATCAAAGAGTTTGGAGGCCACTACTCGACAAGAACAACGAAGGAGGGAAAAGAATGGAAGAAAATTGGGGGGGGGGGGGGGGAGGAGGCTTTCACCCAGCAATGGGAAGTTACAGGCAGACAACAACGACAACAGCTCTGCGAATGCGCTAATGACAGTCGGTGTGACATGCGTCGCGTGCGAGAGGAATCACCTGAATGGCAGTAGTGCCAGGTTCCCTGCCGATCAGCACTTTCCCCTCGTGAAGCTGGGCGATGCTCGTGTCCTCGACGGCCATGTGATCAAGCACCAGCGGTGTGACGTCTGCTGTCCAATCGGGACCCAACATCGTGGTCAGCTGACCCAACTTATCGGGGTTGGCAGCGCAGAATTGAGCCCACACTCGCAACTGGGCATGCTGGGATTGCAGGAAGCAGCCACGTCCTTTTGGCTCGTTGTCATCTTCGACAGTCTCCAGAATTGGCCTGCAAAATGAAAATGTCACGTACATACATTTTATAGCACCGTTGAAAAATGTATTGTTTATATTACATACATCTCAGCAAGTCTACTATAGGAGTGATAAATAATATAACATGTATTTGTTGTTTTTCGTTAAGATCAGGTTATAAGATGGACAACGTGTAGTGATGTGTTCTGCAGTGACTCAAAATAACTGTTTAGAAATGAACAAAACATAATACATGCTTAGAATTCACATTGAGAGACGGAATGAGGAACATATGTATTTTAGAACATAAGCAGGCGAATGACATTCAAACTGTAAAAAAAAAAGGATATTGGCTTGGGCAGTGCAAAAAGGACCGATGGCTGAGTGTCCTGAATAAAGATTGAGTGGTAGCCAAGGAAAGGAACGCGTCCGAGAGGACGTTCACCGAGGAGATGGAACGATGAAACCTGCTCTTGTGTAGGTGCGAGCGTAAATTGTTACATCGCGGGCTCGTCAGAGATGGTGATGGCTTGGGGTGGCTTTCATCCAGCAGTGGGTTGATCATGGCCGATGATGATTATGAAACGAAGAAATTACATCACAATCAAAATTACATCTCCAAACAAGAGCAGCCATTTTTTTCCCAGAGGGTCTTTAAAATAATAATAATCACAACTTTATCTGTGCCCTTATCTGTCACCTGAAGACGGACGCTTGTGTTGCGACCGAAACGTCGTGTTTTCTTTTGTCATATTTTTTTCCTATCTACGTGACTTTACCGAAAGAACTAGAGAGTATAATTTTATCCGTGCTTTATAATGGAACAGCTTACAAAAGTCCTGGTTGTGTTTTTTTTTAACTTCCCGGGGGGATTTAAAAAGTAAGATGATGGTTTTTGTGTGCAGTGTGAACATGCTGATGGCAGACAACAAAAGACAAAGAGAAAGATAACCAACAAAATAATATTTCAGTAGCGGAAACAATAAAGCGGCGAGATAGTATTTTCAAAGTACATTTTCAATGAAAATATGAAATAAAATGTGTTTGATGGAAGCAAGAAGTGATAGAAATTACGTATCCTACTTCACCATTGCCAGTGGCTTATCATAACGCTCATAAATTGTTACAAGATATAGATTTGTCTTATATGTTTGCATGCAATATTAAGCCTTGGCTCAGTTTAGCAGAAGCAGTGAAAATGTGAGTATATAAAGGATGATTCCACAATCTGAAGAAAAAAATTAACGTCTGCATGTCTTGGCTATCACATTACAGATACGTAGCCGTGCTGTGTGCTAGACGTCAAAATGCATTCAGCAAGAAGCAAAGATGCATTTTAAAGACTCCAAGATACATATTACAACGGTCTGCCCAATACAATCACGATAATATTCTCTTTCGCTATCATGCAACTTCGGGTTAATGGAAAAACCAATTTTGTTTGCAGCTTATATTTAATGAAGTTGGACATCCTACTTTCCTTAACGGACTCCTCTATTATACTCTCAGTACAATAGTGATTTAGTTAAATCGTGCAGTGGACACATATCCTATTGATTCTTGGTGCTATAATCACGTTAAGAACATTTTTTTTGGTATTATCCTTTCCACTTTGTTGTTGTTGTATGTATGTAACTTAATGTGCACGTGGTTTCAATTATGAAGAAGGGTACCAACGCTGTACCGTTATATTGCAGTTTGAGGGACTCTTGTGAACACAATTAAATCGAGAAACGCCTGTCTATATTTGTTCATTGTAAGTCATTCAAGGTTTTTTTTTTTACTTGACCCTGCCTGGCTTCAAAGACTGGAATGAAACGAATGAATGTAATCACATAATGCATCATACGTACATACATACAGATGACGTTGTCATTCAGACAAAATACCATTGGGGGGGGGGGGTTGACTCGGTCCATCATGCCTCTTGGTTGATACAATGTAGTACCACTTTGTGAGCAAGTAGCAGTGCTTGCCCCGTAGATAAACACGCCCCACCATAGAAATGAGGAATTTCCACCACTGACTTGGGGCTATAAGCAGGAGACGAACGCAGGCTAATTTGAGCAGGATTACAACTTTGACTATCGTACCAAAATGAAGCTATGCAAAAAAAGTTCCTTACCAGTAGGTACCTATATTTTGCAGAGCTAAAATCATGACAAAACAAAGAGCAGCCGATATGAAAGTTATTTGTGTGTAAAAAAAAACCCATCAAAATGTTATAGAGCCTTGGAGATTTTGGGGAGGCCTTCTCAGAATGAAATAATGAAATGGGTTCAAAGTTGATTTGAAGCTTTCGTGACTGCAGGAATTACTCTTTGGTTCTTTCGGTAAAGTCACGTAGAAAGAAAAATAAATAAATAATAGAATACGACGTTTTGATTGCAACACGACTATTCGTCATCAGGTAGAACTAAATTTGAGAGAGAGAGAGAGACAAAACACAGACACGGAGACACGCAGGCAGACACACGAGCAGAGAGAGACAACGCAAAGACACACAGAGAGAGAGAGACAGTGTGTCTATGTTGCGTGTTCTATTATTTAATTTATATTCCTTCTACGTGACTTCACCGAAAGAACCAAAGAGTAATGAAATGGGTGTTTCCATATTGCTTCACTCAACTAACATTCCAGGGTTAAATGAATACCACTCGGAAATTAACCTTTTTCATATAATCTTAGTGTTAACTGTCATACAATGTTGATAACAGCCGTGCGTTGCGTGTGTACACAGTAGGGCAGTTGGATGCTCAGGTGGACTTGTTACAGCGTTAAACCACAGGCAAAACACCTCTGGAGGGCAGGTATGTCATCACTGCTCGAGCGAGTGACTTGCGATCGGAAGGTTGCGAAGTTAAAATGCTGATTGGAGGTTGACTCAGCTCATCATTCCTTCGGGGTTGATAAAAATGGATACCAAGTCAACAGTGCTTTTCCTCGAGATATAGCCGCCCCTGCCATAGGAATGTGGAATTCCCACCACTGGTTCAAGATTGTAAACAGGCGATGAGCATAGCCTGAATGTCCAATTTGAGCAGGGATTAACTTTGCCTGGACTATGATACCTAAATAGTTCGTTCCATCACTTGTTTTTTTGTAATGGCTTAGAATGCACTTCACCATTTGACAAAGGTGATACAGGTTTATGTAATTAATCGGAAGCAACGTTATCAGATATTCTTGGTTCTTTCGGTAAAGTCACGTAGAAGAGAAACAATAAAATAACAAGCTTGTGTTGCAGTCGAGAGGTGTCGTTCCAACAGGTTTGTTCCTTTCACCGGAAGAAGGCCACTTGTGTTGTGGCCGTAACGTCGTGAGAATTTTATTGTTTTATTTTATTTGTATTCTCATTCTACGTGACTTTACCGAAAGAACCAAAGAAAACGTTACCAGACTTCAGCAGTTTCCAAATCGTCCGCAAGGATATACATTGAATTGGTAAACGGAAAATAGATTGGTTTAGTTTCATACTCTTCTATTGGTTTAGTTTAATACGTAGGCTTCTCCACGAATCTGGCTGTCACCTAATGATGCTGCTAATTGTAATAACCGGCGAAACGTCGTACTCGAATTGTAAATGTTGTGGGTTTACTCTCCAACACACCGGTGTGTTGTACTAGCAACAAATGTAGCTGTTTTGTTTACGTGACAAAGCTTCCTAATTGGCTGTGTCTGGTGGTGGCGGGTTTAACGACACATTAATATGTACGCGCTCTAACCCAAGTAACCTCTATTATGGAACATAGTTGCTTTTATGAAAAATGGGATAAAACGCCAGAAACGCATAATAATAATAATAAAAAGATTTTAGACGAGTCCAATGTGAAAATTGTGATTGATAAACAATATAATTAATCGCTAATTAAGATTGTGCGTATAATGAGATTATACAGAGGTTAAGTAGAAATTATGAAAATAAGAAGATCTTGTTTTTTTCTGTATCAAAGGAAAGAATATTGCATTTTACCCAGATGGCCTTTTAAGTCTCCAAAAAAAAAATCACCATTGATGCACTTTCTTTCCAGTAAATGGAAAACAAATACCACATTTGTTGTTTAAACTGTGATTGCCTGAGGATTTGCTTTAACAGCTCTTTTTACTGACAATCATTTAAAACACATTTATTTGCCAAGGACAATATTGAATGAAGAGACTCCTCATATGTTACATTTCCTCACTGGCTGTAGCTTAATAAGAAAATCAATGTATTGTCAATATGATTGTTACACATGCGAAATCATGACCATCATTAACATTGCCACGAATACTACATTTTTCCTTTGTGGATTTTCGCGAGATATTCTTGCCTCGTCTGCATTCTCATTATCCAGTATCCAGTGCAGATATTGGAAAGACCGATCTTTCAGCTACAATTCATATAATTATTCTTGTTGGCAGTAAGAACGCCTTAAGATAAAACAGTCTTGTCACAGGAAAAAAAATACTTTTAGGTCATCTCGAGTGGCTGTACTGCAAATGATCGATTAAGCTTCATTGGCCGAGTCCCACTTAGCTTTCTGACCCTCACATTAAACGATAGAGTTTTCGCTGCATTATCACTTACATTTCTGTACTGTGCAATGACATCGATCCTTAACATCTAGCAATATATTGGTAAGCTACATTTCATTCTTTTGTTTTAATAAGTGCCGTCCATTCGAATAAGGATTATTTCGAACATTTATATGATGGATACAAATTTGCAAGTCCTTCCCACGAGAGACTGCTAATATAAAAAAAAAAAACCCTTCTAAGACTATTTGGCCTACTTTTCCACTCTGGCTACACACGTCTTCGAGTACTCACACTTTAACCCACCACATGTGACCTAAAAATTGACGAAGTGTGGCATAACCTTCATGTCCTGGTGCAGTGACCAAACAAATATTAGCACATTCAACAGCACGCACGTCTATGCTAGCCGTATGCCATTACAAAAAAAGCAACAATGAATTTGTTTTCGTGCAATATGTTACTTAACATCTACGGATGAAATTGGGATTCACAAACATTATTTCTACAACGTTCTAATGGGAACATAGCAATCGTATTTATGCTTCCTTCAGAGGTAACACCACGTAATTGGACGACCTGCAAGTGTAATGTTTCCTTGGATAGGTTTCTTGCCAAATGAAGAAAACAATCACGTAACACATTCTCAAAAAACAATCCCACCTCTCCCTCCCTATTCCGTATCTTATTTACTTTTAAAACTCGAGTGAAAACACACATTATCTACCTTTTTAAAAAGCCGTATCATTCCCCCCATACAAACAGCAGACCTCCTTTAGTAATTTTCACATCTTGGAAAGTGTTTCAAGTAGAAATTACGGCTGGCACAGGAGAGCCAATTGGTGGTTCATTCTTGCCAAGCCAAAAGGCACCCATGTCTCCCCATCATTGGCGTTGACCGATCATATCTGGATTCGAATAAACGGCGTCCATTTCACATCGATGACGAATGCAGGATAGCGATTAAGTGCACCTGGCACCTTACCTTTTTCACATTCCATTTGCACTGTCCTTGACCACTGGCGGAGCCAACGGGGGGGGAGGGGGGGTGGCACGTGCCCCACCAATGATCCAATACAAATCCCTAATTTCGATCGGATCTTTGGGGTTTATTAGTAATAAATTGGCATTTTGTGACCCCCACTGCGAGGAATTGGTCTAGAGCAGGCCGGCCATGTGGCCAGATGACAAAAGTGTCATCCATGTACCTCTTCCATAAGGTTGGAATTCCTCGACCACATTAATTCCATACACCCAGCCATCAAATATTCCATGGAAGTCGAAAAAGATGGCAAGCTACCTTTTTTGGATGTCCTAATAAAAAAGAGACCTGATGGTTCAATGAGCCACTGTCTATAGGAAAGCTACCCATATGGATGCTTACCTGAAACCGGATTCCCACCACCATCCATGCCAGAAGAATTCCCTCATCAAGACTCTGCACCATAGAGCCCAATGCATATCCGACTAGGAACACATAGCCAGTGAACTCAAGCACGTACACCAAGCTCTTAGGGCTAATGGTTACTCCGACTACACAATCTGCAAAGCGATCACTCAAACCATGAAGAAGGACCCTCTTGAGGAGCCTTTCAAAACCATCACTCTACCCTACATTGCGGGGATCACAAAAAAGATCTCCAAAATCTTGAATAAACACAAGATCCAGGTCCGATTCAACACATTACATAAAGTCCGTGATCTGGTTCCGTCTGTAAAAGATGTGATTCCGGACATACAGTACCCTGGCGTCTAAAAACTAAGTTGCCTCTGTGGTAGTAGTTACATTAGGGAAACCAAACGACATGTCTCGGACGGCATTCGTGAAAAAAAAGCAGACCTGAAACACGGTAGGACCAACACCTCGGCCGTGGCAGATCACTGTTATAATTCAGTAGGCTCACATGACATTGACTTCTCCAAGGCAGAGGTTTTCTGCAAGCCATCTGGCTACCATGAGAGATTCGTTCATGAGGCTATCTACATATACAAACACAGAGACAATTTCAACTGAGAAGATGGATTCTGGCTTAGCAATCATTGGAAAAATTTGATAAACCATTTCGGGTCTTAATTGATTGTTCACGCTTACGGTGGCTTTCAGACCGCATCCATTATTTTCGTCTCCCCCCTCCTCTTTTCCGAACATAGATGGACTCGTCCATCTGAATAACTGCCAAATTGCTCTCCGTGGTGCTAACGTTAAAAAAACCGCCACTTTTTTCAAAATTTCTTGCTGTGGTTTTCACACCTGATGATGATTGCTTGTGTTGCAGTCGAAACATCGTGAAAATTTTATTGTTTTATATTTTTATTATTTTATTGTTTCCCTTCTACGTGACTTTACCGAAAGAACCAAGAATATGAATCTCTGCAGTCACAAAAGCTTTGAGTCATTAAATACCTTGTTTGGTCGCCGTGCAATATTCACCAAGGATCTGGTGCTCGTCCTCTGGAATGAGAACCCCTCTTTACGACGGTAATTGGTTCCACGAAACCGATCGTTAAGTGATGTGGTCGTGAAGCGAGGGCAGGCCATATTCACTGCTCAACGCACCTATTTTTACACATTTCTCATGTTTATCAATTATTTACAGTAAGGGAAAAAAGTATTTTATCCCCTGCTGATTTTGTACGTTTGCCTATTCACAAAGAAATGATCAGTCTATAATTTTAATGGTAGGTTTATTTGAACAGTGAGAGAGAATAACAACAAAATCCAGAAAAACGCATGTCAAAAATGGTATCAATTGATTTGCATTTTAATGAGGGAAATAAGTATTTGACCCCCTCTCAATCAGAAAGATCTCTGGCTCCCAGGTGTCTTTTATACAGGTAACGAGCTGAGATTAGGAGCACACTCTTAAAGGGAGTGCTCCTAATCTCAGCTTGTTACCTGTATAAAAGACACCTGTCCACAGAAGCAATCAATCAAATTCCAAACTCTCCACCATGGGCAAGACCAAAGAGCTCTCCAAGGATGTCAGGGACAAGATTGTAGACCTACACAAGGCTTGAATGGGCTATAAGACATTGCCAAGCAACATGGTGAGAAGGTGACAACAGTTGGTGCGATTATTCACAAATGGAAGAAACACAAAAGAACTGTCAATCTCCCTCATCCTGGGGCTCCATGCAAGATCTCACCTCGTGGAATTGCAATGATCATGAGAACGGTGAGGAATCAGCCCAGAATTTCACGGGAGTATCTTGTCAATGATCTCAAAGCAGCTGGGACCATAGTCACCAATAAAGCAATTGGTAACACACTACCCCGTTAAGGACTGAAATCCTGCAGCGCCCGCAAGGTTCCCCTGCTCAAGAAAGCACATATACATGCCCGTCTGAAGTTTGCCAATGAACATCTGAATGATTCAGAGGACAACTGGGTGAAAGTGTTGTGGTCAGATGAGACCAAAATGGAGCTCTTGGCATCAACTCAACTCGCCGTGTTTGGAGGAGGACACCATCCCCACCGTCAAACATGGAGGTGGAAACATTATGCTTTGGGGGTGTTTTTCTGCTAAGGGGACAGGACAAATTCACCGCATCAAAGGGACGATGGACGGGGCCATGTACCGTCAAATCTTGGGTGAGAACCTCCTTCCCTCAGCCAGGGCATTGAAAATGGGTCGTGGATGGGTATTCCAGCATGATAATGACCCAAAACACACGGCCAAGGCAATAAAGGAGTGGCTCAAGAAGAAGCACATTAAGGTCCTGGAGTGGCATAGCCAGTCTTCAGACCTTAATCTCATAGAAAATCTGTGGAGGGAGCTGAAGGTTCGAGTTGCCAAACGTCAGTCTCGAAACCTTAATGACTTGGAGAAGATCTGCAAAAAGGAGTGGGACAAAATCCCTCCTGAGATGTGTGCAAACCTGGTGGCCAACTACAAGAAACGTCTGACCTCTGTGATTGCCAACAAGGGTTTTGCCACCATGTACTCAGTCATGTTTTGCAGAGTGGTCAAATACTTATTTCCCTAATTAAAATGCAAATAAATTTTCACATTTTTGACATGCTTTTTTCTGGATTTTGTTGTTGTTATTCTGTCTCTCACTGTTCAAATAAACCTACCATTAAAATTATAGGCTGATCATTTCTTTGTCAGTGGGCAAACGTACAAAATCAGCAGGGGATCAAATACGTTTTTCCCTCACTGTATTTCTTAGTTAATAAACAAATAGTCTTCCACACTTTGTTGTCTTTATTCGCAAGCACTTTGGGAGCCTTAATTATTGATTAAATTAACGTTTCAAGCCAAAATACACCAAGAATACAAAAAGAGATGTTTACACTTCAAAGCGCAACAGAGACTGAATGTAATCAATGCCCCAACGCTCATGAATCTACGTTGCTAATTGGCCGAGGCCCGGTCAGACTAGGTTGGAGCTCGCCGATTGGCCCAAATTGGCGGTCGCGTGCTCGTCGTAAGCCCGTCGTTAACGGGGGAATGGTCGTTAAGCTAACACATTGGGCTCCATGGAGGCACTACACTACTATACACTGCACTACTATACATTACATTACTATACACGACACTATACACTACACGTTGGGCTCTATGGTGGCCCGCCGTTAAGCGATTAGTCGTTAACAGGCGTGGTTGTTAAGAGGGGTTCTACTCTACACTACTGTACACTACACTATTATACACTACACTACTATACACTACACTACTATACACTACACTACTATGCACTACTATACATTACACATTGGACTCTATGGAGGCCCGTCGTTAAGTGATTAGTCGTTAATAGGGGTGGTTGTTAAGAGGGGTTCTACTGTATGGACATCTTTGTCCTGGTTTTGTTTCTTGCTGTGCTCACGCATATCGTTGGGATTTCCCCTCGTAAAATAGCCGGGAGACTGGCTAAAATGGGATCATCCATGTCACAAATTACATAAAACCTAAACCTAGTTATGTTTAAGGTAACGTTAAAATACATCAGAGGTGGGCTGGGAGAAGGCAGCTATGAATGATCTAGTAAACCACTGCAGTCTGCGCTTCTTCAGTGTAGCAGGAATAACAAAAACTACACAAACTCCCTCATGAAGCCCTATCATGACCAGCAGATCTAGTCATTGGCATTTAGCTCCTCGATATATTTCCACAGGGAAGAACTGATGTTGGCACGCGAAACAACTTCTTATTTCAAATGGTTTCATTGACCTAAAAGCAAAACCACTGCGTGAGTTATTTTCACATCGAATAAACTCGTGTATGTTGAACATATTTAGCACCATACGCAGCCAACTGTACTAATCGAAGGTGCAGTGGAAGGACAGAAAAATAACACAAAGAACTGAGCTTTCAATATAGATTTAAAAGTACACAGCTCCAATGACTTCCAAATATCGCAAGGAAGAGCGTTCCAGATGGCCGCAGAAACGCATCTGAAAGCGCGCGATGCTATGATCGTTTTTGTCGGATGGCTAAGCCAAACTCCGTTGGCTGCTGCGAGGATGACCGGAGCGTGCTGGCACAGTGGTTTTGCACGCTGCACTTTGAATCCACTTGCCTCAGCTTAATTCCAGGCCACGGCTAACAGCAGTGGTGGGGGCGACATCTGAACTTGTCCGGGCCCCCCCGCCCCCTTCCTCCAATTCACGCTGATCAGCGACAGCTTTCTTGATGGACAAAGCCAAAAGTCGAACAGTTCTCTGGTCTGACACTGGTGAGACGAGGCCCTAACGAAGGCTGTCTCTGGTGTAGAACAATCAGTTTCAAAGACAATGCATATATAATTATCAGAGCATGTTTGTTTGCATGTTCACCACAAGCACGTGTGATTAATGCACACTGGATTCCTTGAAAAAGGTATATATTTGGTGTTTTAACATCGTAACAACTGCTTAATTGCCAGAAAGGGTAAAACATATTCTTATTTTTCATACTTTGATACTGACAAAGAAAAGTCTCATGAATTCACGCTGATCAGCCTGGTAAAAGTAAAAAAATAGCTGAAAGGTGTGGAGAGGGCTTCATCCAGCAGTGGATTGCAAAATGGTTTGCGAGTAATTATTAATGTTTATAATTATCATGAAAAATAACAAAATGATTAAATGCGGTGTTGGAACCCACGGTCACAAGGGTCCATCACGATGCCACTATGACAGACGTACAAACAAAAAGAAAGCAATAATGAAATGCGTTACCCTCTCTTGCCAATGTTGGGCACCCGCCAGTTCTTGATGGGGTTGAGTACGGTGTCAGAGATCTGTATTTGCAGGGGCAGCTTGGGCATCCAGACGGTCAGATCCAGGGAGGCGCGCATGTGCTCGTAGCTGACGTGAACGCGAGCCCGCGTGGAGCCCTGTCTCTCCTTGCCATTGACGTACGCGTACTCGCAGCCTGCTGACACCTGCAACAAAAAACACCGGCCATTCTGGGCTGCGACTCTGATGAAGCAGTCTTTTTTTCTGGACGTTACCGCTAAGGTTATGTCGCAATGCTGACATTAACCCCACGATGGGCGTTCATTTTTTTTTATCCAATCATAACATGAATAAATAGACGTGTTTTCAAACAAGAATTGGAGCACAGTAATAGTGTTGTGTAGGTTTTCGCAGTCGGGCTGTGCAGCTGTCCAAAGCGTTTATCCTGGTTGTACCACGTACTCTTTGGTTCTTTCGGTAACGTCACGTGGTTAGAAATAAATTACAATAAAACAAATGACGACGTTTCGATTGCAACACAAGCAAGCATAATCAGGTGGGGAAACCACAGCAAGAACATTTTTTTTTGCTGAAGTGGGAGCAAAAAAATATAAAAAAAATAATTGCTGTGGTTTTTCCCACCTGATGATCATTGCTTGTGTTGCAATCGAAACGTCGTGATTTGTTTCATTTTAATTTATTTCTAACCACGTGACTTTACCGAAAGAACCAAATGGTAGAGATTCCTGCAGTCACGAAAGCTTCAAATCGAGGTTGTACCACGTGTTATTTGGCACAATGTCCGACGCTTAAATTCCTGAAGAAAGTTGCCAGCATGTTGAGCGAAACATCGGACATCATGCCGCTGAACAATACGTGGCGCAGCCTGCAAACGCATCGCGATGGATTGGAGCAGATGGCCAAGACATGCCAAATGAGCTTGATGGTCAAACGTGCTTTAAATATGCACATCGAGTTGACATCTGTTGCAGAATAAAACAATGGCACCATTTTCCACATCTTATTCATCGGTGGGTGTTTTTTTTTTCAAGACAAGGCAAAGAAGCACACCATGATAATTCGAACGATGCACTGCTTTTCGGTCATCTCGAGCGGCTCAAAGTTGTGCTGCACGTGCAGAACAACTCACAGTGTGCTCTTCTCTGGGAGTACTATTCTCCGTGGAGCACATTGTTTTGCTTACATTACATTATTCATGTATTCATATATTTATTAAACGTACTTTTTTTAAGTTGTGATTTTTTTTTCATATTGCTTCCATGTGAAAATGGGGGGGGGGGGGGGAAATGTCCTTCCTGGGCATGAAATTTGTTCAGGGATTAAATTATGGTCTCTGCTGCACCTTATTCTTCAGAGTCATGAATGAGCCACAAGAGGAAATGTCACCAATTCAATAGACGGTGGCCGTTAAATAATATTGCTCTCTATGGCATTTTCTCCTCAGTGTTAAGGCACCGCTAACCTTTGTTTCCAGCACTATTTACATTTTCACGGCGATACTGCTAACTTCAGCGCACGGTCGAGATTTAAAGGGATATAAAAGAATTAGCGGATGGTAAAAGATGAGATTTACTGAGATTATAATACAATGGCATGATAGCCAAATACAGTTTGGTAGGCATGAACAAATTCTGGTGCGTGTGGCTTCGATTAAAAAAAAAACGTGCGTTGTTGTACGTAGCAACCGGCATGAGAGTGTTTTTTTTTTTTTTAAAAAAGGAAAGAACGCCAATGATTGTATTCCGTGGACCCGTTACTCTTGGAAATGGCTCGGCGCGAAAAGAATGATAACTTTCGCGTTATTATTTTATGACTGTGGCCAGGGGCTGGTTAATAAGGACCTGAGCACGTGCGACTGCTTTCCGGTCAGCTCGCTAACCCACCGCAACGCAGCGGGGACGGTGATGGTGCGTGGGGGTAGCAAGCCGCCTCCACGCCCACCGCCACGAGAAATGGAATGGAGCTGTTTTCCAATTTTTCATTGACACCTTGATCGACGACCCCGGCCGGGGTTATGTCAGGCTAAGATTATAGCTGTGTGGTGAAGGAAACAACTTGATTCGGCCATTAATTACCAACGCTTCAGAAAACACACATCCATGCGTTCACGCGCACTCATTTGCTCATACACGCACGCGCGCGCGCAGTGTCACTTCGACACTGCTTATGAGGTTCATTATTGCTATTTTCATCACGACATGCTATTTATAGTAGGGCTCTGCACGTGTGCAATGCCTTAATTACTGACATTTCCGAAAATCTGGCTTGTGGCTGAAGGGGACGCGTAGTAGCAGCTGCATCGCTGAAACAATTGGCACTCGTTAAACCAACCGGGTTCCGTTCATTTAAGAGGGAGGATCCCACCATTGGAGAAGCGCCGGTGTGGAGTGGGGCTGATAATACGTTGCCTCGTAGAATGGTTGCAATATAGTAGATGAAAGGATGGCAAACGTTCTAAGGAAAAGGGGCTCAGGGTCTTTTTGAACTCGGTATTAAAAGTCCTGCTTACGTTCCAGTTTATTGTAACAGGGGTACATATGTCAAGTAAATAATTGGCTAAAAAGTGACAAGACATTCTTTTTAGATCCGTTCCCGTCCAGGGCGGCTCAATATTAAAGTAGCACCAGATGCAACTCATACAAATAGAATTGGTGGGGAGAGAAGTGAGTGTGTGGCTCTTTCATAATGGGTTAGCTCACTCGGTGCTTATTGTCGGCATGCTGTGTTTCACTGTCCCGTGTTTAGATCAGACTTTGTTTGCATTTACCGGATGATAGAAATATTTTTGTTTAAACCTGGGTAAAATACAATTCTAAGAGGGTGATAAATAAATAAATATTGCGCCTTTAACCCACAGCTGAAATCGAACACTTTCCACACGCATGAAATATAATCGCATTATTAAAAAAAACCCTCAGAAGAATGTGTTTTTCACATCGTAAAATGTTTGAGAACTAAAAAAAAACCCAGCAACAAAGCCCACCTCCTTTCGTGACCCGCAGAAGTTGTTCTTTTCTTTCACGTTCATTATTACAAACACACCGCACGGATCTTTTAAATTAATGGGTCGCGGCAAACACGTTGGGTGTTCACGAGTGGTCCATCACGCGTATGGGACCCCTACCCGCCCGCCCGCCCGCCTCTCACATCGTTGTGTGTGACACGCTGACACAGGCAACAAGGATTCCAGCCACTGATTAAGCAGAAATGTCACCCAGCGCTTGTAGCGTTCAGATTTTATCAGCTCAAAGCAGATTGGAATTACTCGAGTAGGCCTCCGAGATCACACTCGCCCAGTAAGTGCGATATTGATATACGAGCGGACATTTTGCTGCAGATAAAATGGAATGTAACTTGTTGCCACCCAGTGTGCCACTGCATTCCCACAGTGTGCCACTGCATTCTCACAGTGTATATTGTTTATATGCAGCGTGAAACATTGCATGTTGCCAGCAGACGTCTAAACTGCCGACATAAAGCCGACTTTACCCAACAGCGTAGATAGATCAAACACCGATATATGAAATATAGATCGCCCGTGTACTTCTGCAAGCAATACGTACGGGGTAATGTATACATGGTATGACAAGCATTACATTCCAATAAATTAATTCCTCCACGCGACACGTTTAGGTTATGAAAAGAATCAAATTTGCAACAAACCGAAGCGACTTCAGAAAAATAATAATCATTAAAGAAAGCATTCCATATCTGCAGTATATGTACATAGCAGCGATATACATTTGAATATAAATAAGAGTGGAAGATAAAATGACACATTTCTTTGCTTTTCGTGTTAATTATACAAATGAGTCATTTGTCAATTTTAATGTTCACGTTTTTTAAAACCAGAAATTACACTTGCTATGAAAGTCACAGGCATGCTGTCCGCGTAAAAGCCACTCGAACACACACACATACACACAGATACATAAAGATATAACGTTTGAGTGATCAGTTGTGTTTAGCGCTCATATGTTTGGCGTGTTAGTTAGGGCCGAGGTAAAGGTTAGGTTGACTATAATAGATCACACAATTTAAAGCGTTTGTTTATTTATAACACTTTTATTTATTTAGCACCCTGTGACATTCTATTTACGTGTTTAAACAAACATATACATTAAACAAATACGTGTTTGGAAGCGTTAGCTCGCCTCATAGACTGCTAAATAAATCATGCATATTTCTTATAAACATTGAATAAAGAATGATGGCCGTAGGAAGAAATACAAATTGCTTTATTATGCTTTCAGGCATCAACATTTCGTAAATGGATGTCAGGTATAAGTGCTAAGTTATGCATTAGCGAACATCAGGATTACTCACAATCAATGCTGTTGCTTGGCCTTAATCCTCAATTCTCTTCTTGGTGAAAATAATGAGATGGGTGGAATTGTCTCTTACACAGCTGTCGGCATCCAATCTTTTTTGTCCGGTGCTTATTTTCTCAGCTTTCAATTCTAACCTATCCAGGGTCTTAAGCACACACGTGACTTTAATAATCTTTCGAATATTTCGCTTTATCTTAACAATATTTGTGGAAACTGTCTCAGTTTTCAGGAGTGAAAACGGCTTAGGCAGGCCTTACAGACCTGGGTCGCCTAGCATCTTTATAAGCCCTCTCAGGTCAGATATGTCTTGTCATGCACAAGACTAACCTACCTTTTGTCAGATGTGTGTTGGGCCAAAGGGTTTGATCTTCATAAGGACCATCAGATTAGAACAGGTGAGACCCCACTCTGAAACTGCTTGAGATGGCTGCACATATGTATGTGTATAAGTCCGATGATTAGTGTTGCAGCATTGCACGAACCCACAGAATAATGTGAATTTTAAAACCTGTTGGCAGGAGTCAATGTAGCTAATGATGTGAATACACTATTATGCTTGCATTGATCAGTTTTATTTCAAGTTGCAGGACCAAAGAAAAACGCAGTGAGTACATGAAATTGGCCAAGCGGCTGACCAGTTACTACATTTTTTGCAAAAAACCTGACCCTGTGGCCTCAAAGAAATCATTGGTATATTTGGTACTCGTGCCTTTATTATAGCGCGGAGCTATAATGAAGGTGCTATGTTTACATGCTATGGAGATGGATCACGTCTTCAGTAGTTTCACAATATCTGGCTCTACCCAATTAAATAGTTCACGAGTAGTTTTCAAATATTGCTAATTCAGACCGTAGAGTTGGACACACACATGGCCTACTAATTTTTTATTTACGTCACGGAATCTTTAACATCTGCGGTGAGCAGAGAGCGGCGTGTATTTTGTGGTTAATACACAGCGTGCCCGCTGTATTGGGGCACCGCGGTGTGGAGATGTTGACTACCTCGCCTGGTATACAGGAGATCGTCAGTTCAATCCTGACCCTGAAAGCCATTTTAAATGGGTAAGACTACGAAGGTTGATGGCAGCCCCTCTGTCTGGGTTTGACCCAGATGTAGGGGGCTACCCTCGCATTCCTCCCACACAACTTATGAGTACGGTCAGTACCACCCCAACAGCCCTCCTGTTCCTTATATTCCTCCCCCTTAAGGTGGCGAGATGTTAACTACCTCGCCTGGTGTACAGGAGGTCGTGGGTTCGATCCTGATCCTGACACCTGCTGCTGTATATTTGGAGTTTGCACGTTATCCCCCGTGGTCACGTGGATTTCTCTATGGGCCCTCCGGTTTTCCCCTCCACATTTAGAAACAACATGGGTTTAGAGCATTTGCCTGCTAGAAATGTTCACACACGATAAGCCACTTTGTTGAGCTATCATTTGTGGCCAAGTCGTCTCTGAAAAAGAGCAATACAGTTCCCTGGGCCTTACGTGGCACAACAAGTCATAGTTTAGTTCACCGAACAGCGGACCATCGCAACGAGCGGCTACCCCGCCACGAACACCGCCCGCACCTTGAGCACGTCCTCGTCGAGCGAGTAGCACTGCGCCTCCTCGGAGACGTCGGTCACGAGGCCGCTCTCCTCCACGACGAGCACTCGCAGCGGCAGCGCCACGGTGCGGCCCGTGAGCACCGCCGTGTTGAGCAGCTCCTCCGCCTGCGGGGAGCCGGGGTCGTTCACGCGGCACACCGCACACCGCACCGCACCGCCGCCGTCACCACCGACGCTCTACAACGAAGGCTGTCCATGCACGGGCTCCGTCTGGTCTGACCCTCCGCGCGCGTGTCTGTATGTACGTCTAGCTGCCTGTCTGCCCATCTGTCTCTTTATCCTGTCTGTCTGCCTGTCTGTCCATTTGTCTGTCCATGTGTCTGACTGTCCAGTTATCCATCTGTCTGCCCATCCGTCTGATTATTTTATCCATCTATCTACCTGTCCGTCTATCTGTCTGATTATCCATCTATCTGCCTGTCTGTCCATCTGTCTCTTTATCCGTCTGTCTGCCTGTCTGTCCATCTGTCTATCCATTTGTCTGATTGTCCAGCTATCCATCTGTTTGTCCATCTGTCTGATTATCCATCTGTCTTTTTATCCATCTGTCTGTTTATCCATCTGTATGCCTATCTGCCTGTCTATCTGTTTATCCGTATGGCTGCCTGGGAAATGGGGTCACAATAACTCTCATTTGAGTTTATTTGATTTGTTACACAGCCAGTTGCCCGGCTAATTTTCAAGGGGGGAATGTCAACATTGCAGAGAACGAGTACAGCGTTCTTAAGGAATATTGCACATGTGCATGAACAAACAAGGGAAAACTGAATGAGAGCAAGAGACGACAAAAAAGTTAGGTGCAGATGCATGTAAGAGCTATGCAGGGTACTTCAAATAAATGTTAAACACTTCTGAGAAATTGCAACAATACCACGTGACATGTGCTGCCTCCGGGCTCTGGAGACTACCTGGAGAAGATTCCAGGCCACGTGTTGACAATGATGGCGAACAAGTGGGAGACTCTTTGACTTTTGTAAGCCATTAACATCACATTTGTTATCATGTTACAGTGTATTATCTGCTTTTTTCCATTCAAAACGATAGTCCCATTTAAGGTGTTAAAACATTTTGAAGCACTCTGTATTTTAGTCTTACCTGGATATTAGCAGTTTAACACGTAGGCTTTCGCGACCAATATCATCCATAATAGAGGTTTTTGGGTTAGATCTCGTACTAGTGACGAATTGGCCACGTTTTGTTTACGTGACAACCCTTACTAGTTGACTGTGTCGGGTGGTGGCGGGATTTAACGACACAACATTTATATATGTACACGATCTAACCCAAAAACCTCTATTATGGGTATAAGCACATGCGAATACAAAAAAAACAAATGCACAATGTGAGAGCAAGAGGTGCCAGAAGAAGTTAGGTGCACGTGCAAATAAGCTCTGTATTTTGGTTTAATAGGGATGTAAAACGTGGGAGTGATGATGATGATGATGATCAAATATGAACCAAACTTTACGACAGAACACCAGCATCGCAGTCATGACGAACGATTTTCAACGAGGGTTTAAAGTGTTCATGCATGGGCTCTGCCCTGTAAAGTCTTGTCGTCTGTAGAATGGGGTCACGATAACTCTCGAGACGATGTAATATCAACAAAGCATAACGACGGGACACCAGCAGTTCGTTAATGATGCATTCCAACTAAGGTTTAACGCATTGGCCGTGCCTGCCTGTCAGTCTGTAATGTGGGGTCACGATAACACTCGTAACTGTTATGCAATTTGAACGTACATTTGGTGTAAAGTTGTGTTGCTATTTAGAGACATAAGCGTGCAAAAAAAAACCCACTATGAAATTTGCAAATGCGTTTTCAACTGGGGCTTCCTGACTGCCCATTAAATATTTCTGAAGACGAATATATGTTGGAAAGCATCACGTAAGTTTCCGGTACGCATCACTTTTCCTCCTCTTTGTATTTTTTTTTGTTTTATCTTGCAGCAAGCAAAGGCGTTCTCGCAGGTGACTGCATATTCTGCGACGCGACCACTGTGAAGGGACCACTCGACGTGTAATAGCCGTGGGATGGAAATCGATGAAATCACCCACTGCAGATACCAATAACGGACACCTGAGAACAATAGGAATGCAGTGATTTCATTACGTGCTTAAGGTTTGAAGTCTGCAGTGGCAATCTGCAAAGCTATCATGTTACCACTACCCCCCCCCCCCCCCCCCCGTCTAAAAATGTTCTCTTCCCTGATTACGTTTTCGACAAAACCAATATGCATTTGTTATTGTCTGGTAGCTTATGGACAATTTCTGAGTGCTATTATGCATTTGCCGAAAAGACTATGCGATGCATTTAAAATGTTTTCAATGTTTTTTTTTGTCACAAAAAGAGTTCACATCTTATGATAAACAAAACAGAATAATCCTCCAATGGCTAATCTTTACTGGTATTGTTTGCAACGGTCAAGAATGATAAAAAAAACTAAATCCCGAGAGGCAAACTGTTACAACACATTACTGTAATTTAATATGCAGCAAATAAAATTAGGCCAAGTTAAATTGTGGCAATTCCTTTGTGGGATGGAGGACATTTACGGGAAGAGAAAGGGTGCAGATGCATTTAATTTGTGAGGGCGTTTTACTTGTTCGCTTGACCGTCAGGCAAAAGCGAACACAACAACGCACTTCAGATAATTTAGTCGCGGCGAGAAATGCAATGTGCAATCATTAAAATGTCTATTAACAGAAGTGTTTCCATTTTATTTTTCATGATAATAAAATTATGTGCTTACCATTATTTCTCATAGATCTACAGTACACAACTACCTGTTTCTGAGAATGTGTTCGCAATCGATGGTATTGCTCTACTTATGTACAAAGTTATAGCATTTACCATAGATGCCTTTCTTTGTACCAGTATCAAACAAAATGTAGTATTCTAATCCTGAGAGACGATGAGTAGTAATAGCTATAAAATGTTTGAAAACATTTTTGAAATGAAATGATATATTTGGCTGACATGATACATATCCCATATAGTCTTAATCATAATAAAAAAAACATTACAAATTATACATCGGCACGAGTGATGGATCAATTTCAAGTAAATACATCATGCTGCTATTGATCGTAACGGTAGAATGCCATTGCATTGGCAAAGTGGGTTTCCAAATGACCCTGGGTTGTATGTGTTGATTAACGGTAATTAAGCGGTTCTTACAAAGTTAGATAACAATTGACCATTACGACGAGAACATTAAAAGTAATATAAGGAAATGTCAGGTCTAATGCCGCTAATGATGTCTTTCAGGTCAGTGTTCAGGTAGAATTAAAATTGTCCATTTTTAATGAGTATTACAGCCTCTACAAGTTATTGCCACTGAATGCTAATTGTATTCTTTGTTTCAACGATACATGTAAATTCGTGTTAAATTGCTGGCCCAAAAACAATGTATTCAATAATTTGCATAATTTGAAGGAAGAAACATTGTAAAAATAAAACGCGATTCAACTCAAACTTTACAAATGGTCAGGGACATAATTAAGAAAGCCTTACATCAGTTAATTAACTCCAATAAGATTCAAATTTACAATGGATAAAACATGCGCGTGGAAGAATTATTTGTATAAACCTATAATATAAATAAATTATCCCATTCCAGAAACACATTAACACTAATCAGCTTAAAGCAAATGTGCAAAGGATGGTATAACAGGGTCTGCTATTTAGTGGAGTGTGTGAACTATACAGCTACCTGATAGCTTAACATTAATGCTGATACAAACCATCACCACGTGCCACTGATTTGTGTGCAAATAATCTTTAAAAAAATATTAATTTTATGGTTTGACAGATTACAATGGATAACGTTTACCAAACCACCAGTGTGATTATTGATGCGACTGTAATTGCATTGATAGAAAAGCATTCCAATTTTAAATCATGTCCGGTTAAATATTCTAAATAAATCAGTCTGGCAGATCAAATTGATGTTGCATAGTGATTACATTTATTGGTGACCTTAAATAAGTGGTGAAAATGTAAAAAAATCAAATTTTTCGTCGTGTTGTAAAGGAGTCAGTATTTGCATCCTCAGAAAATCTAAAGTTGACTTTTCACATCCTGCTGCTCAGCGGGATGATATTATTATAAGGATAATTATATTGGAATAAGTAACATTTCGGACCAGGATCTGAACTCATGAATATTTCGACTTTATTGAGTCATTGCGAATATCGCTGCTGCAATACTGCAGATGTTGCTAGATTGAAATAACTAATAGTTTCACCAATATGCTGTCGCTAATCCCAGGTCACACGTTTATAAATGTTACACAAAAGCCAGCTAACGCGGTTTCTGCCAAACAGCAGCTGTATCCGAGCCACATGAGAGAAAACAACATTGTTGGAGCAATGTTACAAAAATCTGCACAAAAAATTATCTTGTGGCTCAAAGGACCATGTAAATGCACGGACTGTTATCAACTCAGCTACATAAGCTACCTAATTGGATTACTCAATAAACAAGAACCATCAACATCTTTTGGCGATGTCACAGATGATCATATTTTAAGATGGATTCCATGTTGGAGCTACACATGCCTCTATGGCCTCAATGGCAATGTGAGCGAATGTTTTTTTGCGCACATTGAGAAATGCAAAGTAATGGCTTTCCTCTCTCCCTGCACGAGAAAGAACAGGCTGCAGGCCCATGGAGCATAATTTAGCATGGGAAGTCACCGAGCTGAAAGGCAGCCGCCACTCAGGCTGAGGTTTGCTTTGGGGGTCGATGCAACAAACGCTCATATTTGCGACGAAGCCAGATTAATATGTGCGTGCACGCACCTCCTCTTGCACGCCTCAACACATCCTACCAAATAAACCGGGGAAATGGGGGTAAGCAGGTTGCTACACCAGGGATACAGCGGCACAACCAAGTGAATGGACGATTGACAGATTACAGGGTTAGCCAATTTACCATCCGAGCCGACACGCAAACTACAGTACGTGAATACACTGTACTGTTTTTACAATCTCACACCTCTAGAGGGATTAACTTAATCACCTATTTAGTCAGGAGATTAAAATCGAAATGTAGTGTTTGTTCGTCGTCTTTATAAGGGCAGAGCTGTTCGCATCATCAACGGATGGGTCCCGATCGTGTTTCCCGGCTCGCACCCTACGTCATTTCGGCACAATGCTCCGACGTTCCGTTCCACGTGTTGGGAAGCTTATTCAGGAGCAACACGCGGTAGAGCAACACAAAGCGCGCATCGGGAAAGCTCAAGCAGCACCTCCGATTAGCACGGTTTTGGCTTCGTATGTTGCCAAAGAAGTTCAACGATACATAAGACTTTGAATATTTATTACTGGAGGAATCCGATGAGCTCTGAAGCTCTTTGCAACATATGTTCAGTATCCATTAAAAACCTATGCAGGTAGTAACACAAGTCTCTATTTTGTTTCTTCTCAAGGAATATTTGTGGAGTCAAAGCTCCCCTCTCTCTTGCGGGAAATTGTCAACTCCCCCGCTCCATCAATGCGTGTTTGCAATGATTTGCACGTTGGTCATCAATAAATAATAACACCCTTCACCGGAGTTGGTTAATAGGATAAATAAAATAAAGTCAAGTATTTATTGGTCCTAAAGTAAATCTAAAAAAAAAATAGTTGTCTTAAAATAATGTAAATGAGTAAATAGAAATTACACGCCTTGGTCAATGAAAAATATTTGTCGATATTTGTTGTAACTAATGTTTTGTACGATGTCATTAATAAAATGATTAGGCTATTGAAAAACACCCATGTCCACCCATTTCATTGTGGTTGATGAGATCAGTTCTATCTTACTGTCACTGAAAGGGTTTTTTAATTGAAATTCATTAGGAGGTATTGATGTCATTAAGATAGTTCAAGTCAGTCCGCTATCAGGCCGCTATGTAAACACAGTGTCTCATTTAGAAAGCATTTTACTTGCCACCTGACCCATGAAGACCTAATTTTATTGTCTGGTTATGGATGAATTTATAAAAAAAAAGCCACCATTTAAATTGGACGGTGTGTGGAACAATTTACAATTCCCCAAAATGAGGGGATGAAAGAGATGCGATAAAAAATACATCCTTGCAAGTATTTGCAAATTAATTATTACAATAGATGGGTTTCAAGGCATGCATCCAATGTGGGCAATATATCGCAAACAACAAAAGGATTTGGACAACGTAACGATACACATAAATTATGTAACTTTCGGAACACGGGTCAACCCTTGCAAAAGAAGCGATGTTTCACGTGTCTCAATCGGTTTATTTAATCTCATAGTTGATCTGATTAAGTACAAATCTTTGTGTGTGCAGCCATTGGTTACCAACCTGAGAAAATCAAATCGCGAGACTTAAGAACGTGACATAATCGCGGGCAGCTGCTAGGACTCAAATCCAGAACATGAGCTGTGCCTGACCCAGTGCTCTGACCACCTAGCCTGGCACAAGCGTCGTGGTGACGTCACCACCACTTAGTGGCGAATGGCGGTTGTTGTTGTTGTTGTTGACCAGAGAGCAATCCGGAACCACCTCTCGTCGTGTGTAGGTCCAGAGACAGTTTTGAAAATTCCCCATTGATGTTGCTAACATTAATATCCCCATAAGACAACCTACAACTGATTTCCCAACAATTGTCTTCAAAGTGGGGTACTTATTTGATTGACCCCCCCCCTTCCCCCCTGGATGGTAGGCAACTTTCGCTTGGATACAACTCGCGACTCACAAATTGGAGTCCTGCACTCTTTGGTTTGGAATAATAAAGTAGCGACGCAATTGAGATGTGTACGCTATTAATCTTCAGCTTACACCCCTTTGTGAATTAAGGCCTCAATGCTGGATTAAAGCCATTTCATACCGTGGGGATTGCTTTACCGTCATAATTTGCAAGTTGTATCAACATGTTTACTCATTCAGGAATAAATGGAGGCACTAACCAATGACAACATTCACTTTTCCCATTCAAAAATTGGTCAGTGATGTGCAGTCGACCAGAATAAAAAGAAACGCAAAAAACCAACCGTTCTATATTGACTAATAAAGCGGTCTGCAATACTGAAAACATTCACCTACCATGGGCAGTGGCACTAGGGCTCGGATATCCCGCTGGCTGACGGCAATCTCGGTAGACAGGCGTTCGCTCTCCGGATGGGAGTCTTGTCCATTGTAACTGACGTGCCACAGCAAATGCCGGAGTGGAGCTGTGCCATTCTCCAGTTCTACCTCCAGCAGGGCCACCTCCCGGCGATCCACGGTGCTGCGGGAGGTAATGAGGAGTACATTGAGAAAAGAGCGTGCGAGAAATGGGGGGGGGGGGGGGGTCCGGAAATAAAAAAGTAAATAAATGGTGACAAGAAGGACGGAAAACGATGGTAAATATCATACAGCAAAGTCAAGGAAGGAAAGGGTAAACATGGTTGCGAAGATGAAAATGGAAAGGTGGCGAAGAGGGTAAAAGAGTGAATGGATGAGACAGACGGAACACAAGGAGGAGGAGGAGAGAGATACGGAGCAGAAGTGATGCAGCGGACAGGCAGATATTTGAAGAAGGAAATGGGAGAAAAAAGAGGGGCAGGAATAGGTCAGTGGGTGAATTCACGTGGCAAAGAGGGCATAGACACAAAGTATAAAAGGAACATTGATCAATCATGTGATGTACGTTGAACTTCTTTCGCGCCGTACGTAGCCAACCGTGGCAATCGGAGGCGCGGTGCAAGGACAACAAACTTAGCACGGAAAGCAGTTCCTAAAGAAAAATGTTGTACGTTCATATAAAAAAAAATCTTGTAAACGTCCCACTATTGAGTGCTATATTATTATTATCATCATCATCATCGTGAATACATACACTTTTTATCTAATATCATAAAATTAAATATCCTTAAGGTTGTAATTTTTGAATAACGCTGAAATGAGAGGTTCTATGTCAAATTCAGTGACCTCTGAGAATGAAATCATTATGCTCTATAAATCTAGCTTCTGTCTCTCCACAGCTGGTCTGCTCGTCATGTCTAAATTAGCATTCACCCCTGCAGACATAACACACTTAATTAATGCTAATGAAATTACAGCATGCCATTAGTAGAATGAGCGCTGGCACATTTATGGCGGAGGAGGCCAGTGTTACTTGCCGTATAATTATTGTAACCGAACATAAAAACTTCCGCTGTGTCCCTTGGTTTTTACTGCTCCCACTTGTTCTCCCAAACAGTACAATGCAACAAACATGGCGAGAAAAAGCATCCCTAAATCACACGTAACCTTTGTTCATTCCTCATAATAGAGGGGTTTTTTTTTGGGTTAGATCGTGTAAATATGAATGTGCCGTTAAACCCGCCACTACCCGACACAGCCAATTAGTAAGGTTTGTCACGTAAACAAAACGTGGCCAATTCGTTACTAGTACAGCACTAACCGGTGTGTTGGAGAGTAAACCCACAACATTTACAATTCGAGTACGACGTTTTGCCGGTAATTACAACCGGCCTCATCAGGCGATAGCCAGAGTTGTGGAGAAATACTCTTGTTTCGGTCGTGAAAGCCTACGTGTTCAATTTTGTTCATTCTCCTCGTATATTTATTTTTTATTGTAATGGAGTCGAGTTGAAAAGAGAAAATGTTTTTCCAATTGCGTTAGCTGCTTTCACTGCAGTCGAGTTCAAGTCTGGTATAATGCCTTCTGCAGTGCAGTTCTACCATGATGAGCAATGCACCGGGGGAATGTTATTTTCCCCCCTGACCTCATTCGTTTATACTCTACCCACATCCCTTGGCCTAAATCCCATGCCTGCCCTCTCCTCGCTCCTCATCACTGCCACCTCCTCCTGCCTTAATCCCGGACCTCATCTACTGCAGGGAGGGCCCTCAAACTCGTTGGTGCTGCTCCAGGTGCCCCCTGCGACTCTTAAAAGTGAAGGGTCACGGCACCATCCCACCCACCCACCCACCCCCCTCATCACTTAGATACCCTGGAATGAGCCGTTGTCGTCTGAGGATGCCTTGGCTCTCAATCAAGGGCCCCCCATCTCCCCCTGTGGGTGTCCTTTGATTCAATGATGACGGGTAGGGTTTTGCCACCTGCCTTTGGTTTGAACCACTCGGTCCCGGACATTGGCACCCGGGTTCCGGTGGCGGCAATAGCTTTGTACAGAGATGTTGGCGGAGGTGTTGTTTTGTTGGAAGTTTATCACGGTATACTGCACAGCTTTGAAAGCCTCAACGCTGACTTGAGATATGTACAGTATAACCCCTCTTAAAGACCACTCCTGTTAATAACTAATCACTTAACGACGGGCCCCATATGTTCGCTTACCGACCATTCCCCTGTTAACGACGGGCTTACGACGAGCACGTGACCGCCAATTTTGGCCAATCGGCGAGCTCCAAAGTGGTCTGACCGGGCCTCGGCCAATCAGCGACGTCCATTCATGAGCGTCGGGGAATTGATTACATTCAGTGTTTTGTTGCGCTTTGAAGTGGAAACATCTCTTTTTGTATTTTCGGTGTACGTGCATTTCTTATGCTCGCTTAATGACCGAAACACTTAACGACCGGGTCCGTGGAACCAATTACCGCCGTAAAGAGGGGTTCTACCTGGACGTTTGGGTTTTATCCGCGGTGGAATAAGTGGCAACCCGCTCGCGAAGGGTTGACCTTTGGGACTCGTCGGTGCTGTTCTGGCTGCCCCTGATGTCTGTGTAGGCCTCGATTCTCGCCGGTGCTGCTTGAGGTGCGGCGTTGCTCTCATCCTGCTCCCGTCTGTGTTTGTCTTTCCCGCTCCCCACCTCGGCCTCACCTTCACCAACCCTTTGATCCCCTTCCCACGCCCCCACCTCCCCCTTTTCTGCCCTAATGTAGTCTGTTCTTGTCATATGTGTCAAGTATCTTGAGATGGGATTGCACTTGGACGATACAGTACGTCCGTTGACATTGTCGTTGCTTTTATTTTTTGGGCCATTGAATGACTTTAGACACATTTTGTGTAAAGTATGTTGGGACAGGATTGCACTCGGACGAAACGTCGACATTGTCGTTGCTGACTCACTCGTTAGAAAAGCGCCGTTTTAACAGCCTTCGTTATATTGCGCAATCACTCATACGGCTAAATGTCACGTTTCATTCTTCAATTAAAATCAATACACATTCAATCGTACATTTATAATAACTTATATTGCCACAACTCATTTAAATGGATATGCAACCTGTCACCTTTTTGTTTTAATTGTGCAGGAGCATAAATGTTACGTTCCTTTTAGTAACAAACCACATCTATGTATATAGGTATATTAAACCTCACGAATGGCTGTGACTATTTAATAGCCCTCCACTAATCCCCAGACGCTCCCCCCCTCCGACTCGCCAGACCACTCATCTGCATCCCCGTCTCAATTTGTGGTCTTCACTGTGCACGCTCCACTTGCACCCAGGCATCCTGATCGCCTCACGCCTCACTCACCCCACTCCTCACTCACACAGAGCCTCACTCACACAGAGCCTCACTCACCCCGCTCCTCACTCACCCAGAGCCTCACTCACCAGGAGCCTCACTCACCCCGCTCCTCACTCACACAGAACCTCACTCACCCCGCGCCTCACTCACCCCGCGCCTCACTCACACAGAGCCTCACTCACCCCACTCCTCACTCACCCAGAGCCTCACTCACCCAGAGCCTCACTTACCCCACGCCTCACTCACACAGAGCCTCACTCACCCAGAGCCTCACTCACCCCGCGCCTCACTCACCCAGAGCCTCACTCACCCCGCTCCTCACTCACCTCGCTCCTCACTCACCCCGCTCCTCACTCACCCAGAGCCTCACTCACCCCGCGCCTCACTCACCCAGAGCCTCACTCACCCAGAGTCAGACTCACCCCACTCCTCACTCACCCCGCTCCTCACTCACCCCGCTCCTCACTCACTCTGCTCCTCACTCACCCCGCTCCTCACTCACCCAGAGCCTCACTCACCCACCCAGAGCCTCACTCACCTCGCTCCTCACTCACCCCGCTCCTCACTCACCCAGAGCCTCACTCACTCTGCTCCTCACTCACCCCGCTCCTCACTCACCCAGAGCCTCACTCACCCATCCAGAGCCTCACTCACCCCGCTCCTCACTCACCCCGCGCCTCACTCACCCAGAGCCTCACTCACCCACCCAGAGCCTCACTCACCCCGCTCCTCACTCCCCTCGCTCCTCACTCACCCAGAGCCTCACTCACCCCGCTCCTCACTCACCCAAAGCCTCACTCACCCCACTCTTCACTCACCCCGCGCCTCACTCACCTCGCTCCTCACTCACGCAAAGCCTCACTCACCCCACTCCTCACTCACCCCGCGCCTCACTCACCCAGAGCCTCACTCACCCCACTCCTCACTCACCCAGAGCCTCACTCACCCCGCGCCTCACTCACCCCACTCCTCACTCACCCCACTCCTCACTCACCCCGCGCCTCACTCACCCAGAGCCTCACTCACCCACCCAGAGCCTCACTCGCCCCGCTCCTCACTCACCCCGCTCCTCACTCACCCCGCGTCTCACTCACCCAGAGTCTCACTCACCCAGAGCCTCCCTCATCCTACTCCTCACTCACCTCCCTCCTCACTCAACCCGCGCCTCACTCATCCAGAGCCTCACTCACCCAAAGCCTCACTCACCCAGAGCCTCACTCACCCAAAGCCTTACTCACCCAGAGCCTCACTCACCCCGCTCCTCACTCACCCCGCGCCTCACTCACCCAGAGCCTCACTCACCCCGCTCCTCACTCACCCCGCGTCTCACTCACTCACTCACCCCACACTGCACTCCTAATTCACCGCAATCCTTACTCACCCCACGAATTACTGCACTCCTCACACACCCCGTGTCTCCACTCACCCCACTCCTCACTCACCCCACTGATCCCACTCTTCACTCACCCCCACATTTCACTCACCCCAAAACCTCACTCACCACACTGCTCACTCACCCCGAGCCTCACCACACTCCTCACTCACCTAAAACCTCACTCCACACTCACCGCACTCCTCACTCACCCCGCACCCCACTCACCCTGCACCTCACTCAGTCCCACGTCTCACTTGCCTCGTCTGCCTTGTGCTGCCAATCTCCGTCTCACACCGTGTGCCGTCGATCCACCTGCCGCTATGTGATGAATCGCAACTATTCGCAAAGGCGCCCCCAGCATTATAACAATTTCTACTTGTAACACGGTGCCGCAGAGTAATTTGCTCACTGCCACGGAGACAGAGAATGACTCAGAGCCGCGAGGAGCCACAGACAAGCAGGAAGGCAAGCCACACGGTGATCCGGCACCAGCGATTGCCCCTGCTCTGCAGTCCTTTCTATATTAAGAAGCCATCGGCCAATGAATGAGTGCTTATGTGTGGGAGGAACTCGGTGCGCCTGAGGAAAAAAAAACCCACCCGCGAGATGGGGGAACACTCCGTCCCAGATAGACGGATTAGGTGGAGTCCAAAGGTTTTGTCTGTACCACATTACCCTGGCAAGCCAATGTATGGCACCTCGATGCCCATGGGAAGGGAGTTTCACAACATTTGTGCGATCCACCAACCCTTGCTGTCTCTACAGTGCTGGTCACCTAGCCTCTGTTTTTGCTTGTTCATGGGTCCCGGGAGAAAACATTTCCTGTAAGAGGAGCATCTTGTTGGTGTTGGGAAAAACATAAGCAAATTTGTTTGCTCGTGAATAGCAAAGTGATTGTGGCACTTCCGATTCGCACGGTTGGCTACATAGGGCGCGAAAGAAGTTCAACATGCATACATACTTAAGGAAATGAGAAGCGAATTGTCAGCCACTTCAGTCAATCATAAGTACCATATTTCATATACATCCCCACACATCACAGTGAGTGGTGTTGCAAACAGCTCTCATAATTTTAAAAATGTCCTTTTAAAGTGTGACACTTTTACACATGTTGGTTTCATAATAGGGAAATAAAAATCCTATATTCACTCGGCCAGACCGAATAGAGATATGATTAACTATTGAAATTACTTTGGCTGAAGCTCTGGGATACTGACCTCCCAAAAGAAGACGATAATTTAATCCATAAAAGCGGTCCAGAATACATTTTCTTCAAAAATGTAAGCCCACTTAATACTGCAATGAAGCTCCATATTTCCATGGCCTTGCACATTTTCAGGGACACTGTTCCCAAAATGTGCCCAATATGCACGATTACCACGACCGTATCCGCGTTAATGACGAGCAGTCAATTAATTATCCCGTCTTGATTGCTATGGGGGGGGGAGGGGGGGCAAAACATTTCTCGCCCTGCGAAGGGCTGTAGGTATGTGTCACTTCCAAGTTTAAAATTGCTAAAATGGTCGTTTTTAAAGCACGGACATGTGCAGCTCTTTTGTCAATCCACTGATAGTGGGTCATAGATGCAGGTCATCGATGTTATTTGATCGTACTACACGCTGGTCACTGCGCATTGGTGAATGCGGGGAGCATAGGCATCGGTGTTCAACAATTTTACAATGCTGCCCTCGACTAACAATGTATTTACCCATATAGATGTTATTATCTTCATCACAACGTTAGTATTTGCAGAACACGGTTTCAGACCTATTTGTCCATGTTTTGTTTCATCTTATCTCCTGATATGTAAGCACGTTTCCCTCGTACATCCATGCACAAGAAAACAGAAAACACTTGTTAAAATGTTCCAGAGAGCCTACCTATAAGAAATCCCAGAGAGCCTACCGATAAGAAATCATCGGACTCATTGAGGCTTTCTTTGTTAACGTAGGAATATCTGAGTCATGTTTATCAACTTGGCACACACGCAGCAGCAGCAGTGCCATTTTTCATGAAGACGCCTCTGAGACACAAGAACCATAATTTGTGGCATTGTCAGTTATCCATATTACAGACTTGTGCGTATGTATGTTGAACTTATTTCACATCATACGTAGCCGCCCGTGCAAATCGGAGGTGCGGGGGAAGGACAACAAACTAAACACAAAAAGCAGTTCTAAAGAAATCCGTTTTTAATCTAGATTTAAAAGTACACAGCTCCAGTGACTTCGTAATACATGGCGGAGGATTTGGGAGGCTGATGTGGCTGCTGACAGTGACAATCCATATTGTGAAGATTTACTTTTGCAGGTACAAACTGGATTTTGAAAGTATCTAAGGAAAATATTCATAGATGCTCGAAGGACTTATAATGAGAATAGGTTTTTATAGTGTGTAAAAAAATCTCGACAGGTATGCTGCACTTAGGAATGATTATAAAAATGAGTAACAAAGCACTGTGAAACAGTTTACACACTGCTAAATTGTTATTGAATTAATCAATCATTATCCTTTGACAAAAATTACTTTTCATAAAAAAAATAGTTTATGGCAGTGAGGCATTAATTGGAATAGTAACTATCAATCTTACGTTTGCTCAAATGTCTCTAGATTAATGGTTTATCATCATGTGCGGGGCTGATTACCGAACAGTGATCAATTTCCTTGAGAATTGAACTGAGCCCATCATTGAAAGTAATTGCCACATCTAATTGTATCAAAATTATAGTATGACACGGTATATATTAGTGCAAGTTGAAATCATTAAGACCAGCAATTTTTCTTGTTATTGCTGGCTGAGCAATAGCACTTCACAACAGAGAACTCACAGTGGCCACAACAATTTCAGGAAATTAACAATTCAAACTGAACAACGCCTAAAGCTAGGCCCCAAACGTCCACAATAGGAAAGGAAACTAAATTAATAATGCCTCTATCGTTTCTCCTAGCAGGCATACGTTATAAAATGGCTACATGAGAAAAAAAAAACTCAACCATCAGTAACTGGAGATGCATGTTCAACTTCTTTCACACCGTACTTCGCTAGCAGTTCTAACTGGAGGTGTGGCGGAGGGCCAACAAACTACGCACAAGAAGTTATAGGTGTGATTCGATCTCCCGGCATGGCAGTTGAAACAACGTTGCGATTTTTAAACTTCCCCTCCCCCAGGCAGCCTCTCTGTCCATCCAGCGGTACAAATAGGTACACGACCACAGATAGTCGATCGGTAAGTCGCGAGTGTGGTGGAATCAAGTGATGGTATTCTCAAATCTTCCAAGATGTCTGGTCAGCGAGGCAGAGTAGCGCAAATACCTCTAGGGAGGCTATCTTAAGTTCCCTCTGTCAGAGGTTCTTCTGCCAGCAGTGGTGTGAGCAAAACAATTGTAGTGCTGCAACCTTTTTGCCTTTTTTTAATCAATTATTAAATTAATGGATGAATTTTTATAATAAGCATTAAAATACTGAAATAATATATAAATTTCCCCATCCCAGGGTTCTGTGGTCACTGAGCCTGTGATTCCCATCAGAGTGCAAACACACACGCACAAAGGATTATAATCTTTTATGAATAATTATTCATAATAACGTTTTTTTTGTTTATTTATTGGTCACCTGAAAGCCTACGTGTTAAACACACCAACGAGTATGTTTGCAAGCAAATGTTTAGAACTGAGCATTAATCGACCTGTCTTGCACCACATTGTTCATCCACGCAAATCATCACGAGTAATCGGAAGTGAATTCTATTTTAAAAAATCAACTCCTTTCCCTCGAGAACCGTTTTAATGTCCAGAGTACACAGTGTGTTTTGATGCCATCTGTCCATCTGGATCCATGCCATTGAACGTGAACATACGACCCTAATAAGATGAGACGCATAAATCTGGTAATTATATCTATCACAAATGGTAAATGTTTTAGAGTGCGCTCTATATTGTGTGTTTGCTTTCCACTTACAAGACTGCAATGATTAAATAAGCCATATAATCTCAAACATCATAAACTCATGTTGTTATCCAAATAACATTTATTCTAGTAATACATTTTTACCCTTTTCGCTGGCACAAAAACTGACACCTTTATACAAGGGACCATGTTTGCTTTAACCACAACACAAGCAATCAAAAATGCAAACAAAAAGAGACAACTCTGATAATGATATGCACTGTTCTTGAATTTGATTGGTCCACACCCGAGACGGCTTTTCTTAGAGCCTAGTCTCCACTGGTGTTGGACCAGATGACGCCTTTTGGCGTCTTTTGGCGTCATCTGGTCCAACACCAGTGGAGACTAGGCTCTAAGAAAAACCGTCTCGGGTGTGGACCAATCAAATTCAAGAACAGTGCATATCATTATCAGAGTTGTCTCTTTTTGTTTGCATTTTTGACTGCTTGTGTTGTGGTTATAGCAAACATGATCCCTTGTATAAAGGTGTCAGTTTTTGTGCCCGCTAAAAGGGTAAAAACCTATTACTATATCTTGTTACTGGCAAAAGAGGTCTCATAACATTTATTCTGACAGAATATCGGTACTGCTAAGCTGATCTCCACGTGCGCGGCGATGTTTGCCGTCCCAATGTACAAAATTGGAAGCCGAGAAAAGCACGTGGATGCCTGAATCCCAGTAAGGTTGTTTACATCCCCAAGGTCAGACAATAACACTCAACATTTTCTCTCTCATTCTTGTTGCATACCAACAATTTATAATAACTTCCAAGTCCATCCACGAAAGGTTCAAGACACTCGGAAACTTGGATAACCTCCAGTCGGGACTAAACTTAAAACACCTCTGTGATAAATTTCCAGAGGTCATGACATTGGTGGCTATAAAATCATCACTTTGTTATCTTTGAGAAGCATGTTTTTGTTTGCTTCTAATAATAAGGGCTTGAAATGTTTTAATAAGGTGCATTTCTCACTTTTCAGGTTGGCGACCCCTTTTTAGAAGTAAAAATTGCTCATGACCTCTCATCCCCACTTAAATAAATAAAGAACCCAAATCAATCAATAAATGCACACATACGCGGCCATATACCAAGGGACACTAATACACACGTACACGCACACACACGCACAAGCAGACATGCAAACGCATACATATGAGCACTTATGTGCACGCTCAAACACGTGTACGTACATAGTCAAACACGCATACACATGCACAAGCATAAATTATACATACAAAGAAAGAGACAAAAGTAGAGAGGTAAGCAGACACGAGGGCAGAGTCAGAGAAGGATGTGAAGGGACAACAGGACACAGAGAGAGACAGACAGGGGGAGAGAGAGGAGACACGGGGAGAGAAAGACATGGGTAAAGAGAATGGCACGAGGAAAGCTGGACACGAGTATACAAGAATATTTGATTGAAACCAAGGAGAAAGATACTTAAGGGGACAGACAAAGAAAGACGTTGGGGGGGGGGGGGGGGCGAGAGAGACGAACAAATGTGTAGAGAGAGGGATAGACGTGAGGAGAGAGATACACACTGGGAGATAAACACACGTGGGGAGATAGACACACATGGGTAGAGAGACACACATGGGTAGAGAGACACACGTGGGGAGATAGACACACATGGGTAGAGAGACACGTGGGGAGATAGGCACACATGGATAGAGAGAGACACGTGGGCAGAGAGAGACACGTGGGCAGAGAGAGACACATGGGTAGAGAGACACACGTGGGGAGATAGACACACATGGGTAGAGAGACACACGTGGGGAGATAGACACACATGGGTAGAGAGACACACATGGGTAGAGAGACACACGTGGGGAGATAGACACACATGGATAGAGAGAGACACGTGGGCAGAGAGAGAGACGCGGCAAGAGAGAGACCTCCTATAACCCCACAGATTGCCTCTGGGGTCGCGACCCACCATTTGAGAAACACCGCTTTAATCTACGTGCAGTTGTTTCTCGAGCATTTTACACTGCTAAAAATAATCTTAAATGTGGAGGTTTCACACAAACCAAATACTGCGTATAATCTTTGTGAATGGGCATAACATCTTCAACAAGATGATTTGTTTTACCAAGTTCACTGGCACCGGAATATATATAAGATAAAGAATATCAATCATCTACGGTTATACCTGAATATTTTGAATTTGCGTCCAGGAGATGTTGTCTATTTAAAGTCGCTTCGATGCCATGTGAAAATAGCAGTTACATAGATCATAGCGAGACTATAGTTGCAACGCAAAAAGTATACACCTCTGAAATATCTAAGGGTAAATTTAATGCGTGTGATTCGCATGGTGGCAGATGAGTCTTCTCCACAGAACAAAGTACTCTGTCTTGGTGGAGTTAAAGGAAAATGAATGTGTAGTGACATCGGGAACGTCACTGTATGGTGCCGGCCCGGGAGGGCCGTGGCGTGCGATGTTCTTACGTCGCGGAGAGCACCGGGTGGGTTGCTGTGTGATGCCGGCTCTAGCACAGCACGGCGTGCGATGCACCGTCATCGCGTACACCCCGTAGGCGGGTGTAGTACCAGCCCTAGCGGGGCTTGGCGAGCGCTGGGATAACGCGGGCATCACGCACGGCGTGTGGTGCGGCCTCCCACAAGGGGGAGTGGGAGAGTGTCAGCCCAGGGGCAGGGTTGCCCCGGGTCATGGCACTCTGGTTGACCCCGTAGACACGTGATCCGGAGTGTCCACAGAGAAGGCCCCAGTTGGGGGGGCTAGGGGGTGATCACGTGTCCGGGGAGAGCTCTCGAGAGGGCGCTAGAAGGCTCGAGAAGGCGGGCGGGGCCGAGGGCAGAGCCGGCCCCCGACTCGGGAGGATATAAGGTGGGTCCCTGAGAGGGACCAGGGTCTCTCTTCGTTCTACAAGCTGGAAGCTCTACGTCTACAAGCTGGAAGCTCTACGTCTTACGAGGCATCAACACGTGCCCGGGGACCCGAGTGAGGGCCCGACCCTTCGTAGCTGTAACTCCTAAGTATAGTGTAGTTAGCTGGGTGGTTACCACCCCAGGCTGTATCTGGTAAAGGGGCAGTTACCCCTTGTATATACGTGTTACAATAAATGTGTTGCCTCTGAAGAATAAGGTCTGCGACTCAGTTGGACTCACTACACATAGATTAAAAAAATGTCCACCAGGCAAAATTAGCCTGTCCAACAACAATACAATGTGAAAGGCAGCCAGTATTGTTTAGTATGATAACAATGAGGTTAAACTTGGGTAGGAAAGTAATACAGTAACTCTATGGTTTTATATGGCATTTAATTGTGGGTCTTGGACTCATTTTGTTTTCAGATTTGTGGTCCAGAAAGGCATGACATGCCAGCTATAGTGTGCCGTCAACCAGGAGAGGTAGATGGGGATATAAACATTCGTAATGGCACCCGAGTTCCTACCCGGGTCTCTGCCCGACGTTTATACAGCATCAGTGACCATAGCTGAAAGCATGAACTCAGGCTCTGGGTCAGAATGTTTATATATACTGGAGGTATCCGATGAGGTATACAGCTCTTTTTCACATATGTCCAGTAGCTGGGTGACTGTGAAAAGGCCGTAGTGCTGTTGAAAATTCGGAAATTTGTGGCAGCCTTGCCGAAAGGAAAAGAGAGTGGTGCAAGTTAAAGACCAATGATCTGCATGCAAATTTTTGCCTGGCAATTTCGCGCCGTTTTCTCAGTACACCAAACTCGAATGAACTATCCTGTGTAACTGTCAAAACTTTAATTATTTCAAGTTTTACAAATATTATTCTCGTGTTTCAGATCTATAGTAATCTTAACACATCCCGAAAGCAATGGATGTACCATAGACCAAATGTTGGTCTGTTGCATAAACTAAAAATCAGCTTTCGGTCAACACACTCACAAAATTACATTGAATGGAAATGGATTAATAGTGAACGCATAATAATTGATTACAATACACACAAACTTTTAATTCCAAGATCATGTCATTTTAGTAATGCTATCATACTGAATCTTGAGCATGTTAATTAAATTAGACCAAAAAAATAAAAAAAAGCTTGTGACTAGACAATTTATAAGCAGAACTACATTGTAACTCCACATATCAGCCTATTGGCTTTCCAAACAATATTATAAAGCAACAATTGTTTATGTAAGCAACCCCTGGACCAGTTTCAATCTTCTCGGTCTCATCAGCAGTCAGGCTTGTTAAACAAATGCCGCTGGATTACCAGATGTTGTTTGCAAGAGCATTCCAGAGTTTTGCTTGTTTAGACAAATGTTGCACGATCTTATTTGTCTTGAAAGCCAATATGCTGGTAGACTAAACGTCAACATTTTTAGCCCATCGTGGAAACAAAATAAGAGTTTTGCTTATATTTGCTTTTACCCATAATGCTCTCTGGCTACGCATACTGAGTTTGCGTTGTGAATCCACGCTCGTGCTAAAGAGGAGCAGTATAAGTCACATGTATTTATGCATGTAATTGCATGCACAAGTAATTTGAATCATGCTGAAGTACAAAGACACACGCACGCGTGAAACACCTCAACACAAACCTGCAGAGAGCGGACAGTACAGAGGAATGTGCATTAACAATGACTGTACACCGTCCTTATCACAAACAACTCGAAGCTATTATAATGATTCACATATCACAGACGTAACATTTATCTGACACTGTTTTCCTTTTATCGTATTCTTCACTGCAATCTTGTTCTCCACGTATGGCTTCGTGAATAGCAACTGAAAGATCTCTATCCAGATTTGGGTCAGGTGGGGCTAATGAATTGCTGCTGCTGCTACGCTTCCGTCGAATTTGCAAAGTTGGCAGTGGTTTCGCACAATGATCTCTACGGTTTGGTAAGCGGGGCTCCGCAGTCACATCTTCCACTTAGGGGCCGTCCATAAATGACGTACCGCGATTTTGGACGATTTTTGACCTCCCCCCCCCTCGTCACACGGCGTCACAAAAAGTCAGACCCCCTCTCAAATATGACGTCACAAAGCTCTGCCCCCCTCCCCCCCCCAAAAAACATATTTACATTTTGTTACATTTTGAAAATAAAACATGCTTCAAATCGCTTTAAACTATTGTCATTGTAGTGCGTATTTAACGTGGCGCTGCACTCTGATGTCGTAGGAGAAAACATTTATCAAAAAGTCTATTTAATTATGTAGAACGTGTTGTCTATATTTATTTAAAGTTGCGCATTTTGATGTGACGTCACGTTTCTCAAACCCCCCCCGCCCTCGTCACACATCGTCACAAATGTCTGACCCCGCCCCCCCTAGGTGCGTGACGTCACTTATGGACGGCCCCTTATGAACATGGTGACCAGATCTGGCGTGGGTCGTTCGGATTCGATTGAGTCGTGTGCTACATCGTTTTTTTCCCGGTAAGGCTGGACACCAGGGAGTCCATTGATGGGATCCGATTTTATATGTTTGTTAGGGATGTCAATTATGTTGCAATTTTTCTTTGAGCATCGTCATCATCATGAACATCAACATGTGCGGCATCGTGTCAGGAAACAAATTAACAAATATCCATTCAGATCTCCCAGAGCAAGAAGTGTATCATTTCTAGATTTGAAGCTTTCGTGACTGCAAGGATCCATACTCATTGGTTCTATTCGGTAAAGTCACGTAGGTAAAAAATAAAACAACAAAAATCACGACGTTTCGGCCACAACACAAGCGGCCTTCATCAGGTGAAGGGACCAGACTGTCTCGAAGACTGCGCTGGAGTGAAGTCTTCGAGACAGTCTGGCCCCTTCACCTGATGAAGGCCGCTTGTGTTGTGGCCGAAACGTCGTGATTTTTGTTGTTTTATTTTTCACCTACGTGGCTTTACCGAATAGAACCAAAGAATAAGTGTACCATTCTTTTCAGAAAACGGCCCAGACGATCATGTCGCAGAACTACTTCTGGGGTGGCTAAAACAAAAGCCTCTTTACTCATATCAAGGGCACACATTTTATATTCCCCTCCAAACAGTGTTTTGTTTGCATGCCAATCAATGAGAATTGAAATCTCAGCGGTGTAATGAACCAATTTGAAGTGGGAGGGAAAAAAGACGTGATTTTATTTTTAGTGCAGTCATTAGTGATCGCATCAGTGGCTGCACGGATTCAATCAAAGGTGGCTGTCCAGATTTGAACCCGGCATCTCAACAGTGCTGGTTCAGTGCCCCGATCCCTGAGTTACCCTACCAAGTAATTCATCTGACCTTTATCGTTACTCTTAAGATTAAATAAAACCTAGGCAACAATCCGGTAGTCTAGACAGTGGTGGCATGAGGCATAACAAAAACAAGTACAGGGCTTTGTGCCCCAAAGAGGCTCAAGGGTGCCCCAGATTCATGAATGAAATAAGGATGCATCAAATATCAGCTAAAATTCAAATGCAAAAAAACATGACAAGCTCATTAAATAAGTAATATACAAATCAGCTATCATATTTCTATCCTGCCTGCATATCTCTTTTCTCATTTGACTACATCTCTATTTGACTATATATTATGCATCTCTTTTTTAGCCTACATTTCTCTCATCTCACTGCATCTATTATCTCTTGTCTATACCTCTGCTGTTATCTCACTAGGATTGTATGAGTTGAAAGGGGGGCCCCCAAATATATTTTTTGCTGAATGCCCCCCAATGTGCTTGCACCACCACTTACTCCACATCCAGCAAACAGCAACACATGTTCTCAAGAACAATGATTTATGATAATAATTGTCCCCTTCTTTGGTTCTTTCGGTAAAGTCAAGTAGAATGAGAATAAAATAAAAAAAATGAAAAATAACACAATAAAATTCTCACGACGTTTCGGCCACAACACAAGTGCCCTTCTTCAGGTGAAAGGAACAGACCTGTCGGGACGACAGAGCTTCAAGTCTCATCCTTTCACCTGAAGAAGGCCACTTGTGTTGTGGCCGAAACGTCGTGAGAATTTTATTGTGTTATTTTATTTTATTAATTTATTATTCTCATTCTACGTGACTTTACCGAAAGAACCAAAGAAGATGAATCCTTGCAGTCACGAAAGCTTTAAATCGAAAAATATAAATAATTGTCCCGTTCAATTTGTCTCAATACACAGCCCTGTGTTCAATCCTTACTTGTCAGGAATGCTGCTCTCCTTTCTTAGAATATTCATGGTGGCCACAGAGAGCTTGCCACTATTGATGATCTCAGAGTTGATCTCCCACTGGCTTGGGTTGATGGGCAATACAGACAGCAGACCAAGGCCATTCTTCCCTTTTGCCCTGCACACGTTACAGAAAGGAGGTGGAATAGGAGTTAGCAAATGCAGTGCACATTGCACATCGTACGCAGTACTGGAGTATAAATGCTACAAGCATAACCACTGATCATCGAACAGAGATGGTCAGTGTATCACGCGCTTTCAGATACGCTTCTGTGGCCGTCTGGAACGCTCTTCCTTCTGATATTAGGAAGCCACTGGGGCCATGCACTTTTAAATGTAGATAAAAAAAATTGTATTTCTTTGGAACTGCTTTGTTGTTGTTGTTATCCTTCCCCCACACCTCCGATTAGCACGATTGGCTACGTACGGCGCGAAATAAGTTCAACGTAGGGCATACACAGTATATCGCCTGTTGCAGAGGGTCGTGGTGTTCACGCTGGTAGCCGCCCTGCCTAATACTGTAGGCGTAGTCACCATGAATACGCGCCGTCTGATTCGCGATGGATGTTAAAGATCCTGTCGCGTTGTTACAAAAGAGTAAGCCACATGTGCCGGTGTCGCAATCCAGATTTACAAAATGATTCGCAGGTGACTTGAACATTGAAAAATCGTCTCCTACTGGCAGACTCAAATACTTTCATGCGCAACATCGCGAATACCAAAAACGTGTTAAATAATTATTCCCATTATTTTTTCCACCCCATATATACCCCCCAAAAAATATATAATTCTTTCACAATTTCAGAGGTGTCTACATTTTCCAAGCAGTTAGACAAAATGCAAGAAAAATCGTTAGAGAACATTGAAAAAAAAGTGTAAAGATATCGCAAAATGTTGTCTAGTTTTATATAGAAAACACATTTTCTTAAGTAGCAATGTGCAATATGGCAACAAAACAGTGATAAAAATAATAAAACTGGATAAACTGAATAAAAAATTATGCACTTAAAATAAATCAAGAGAAAATTGCTTTTTCTTGTGGTTTAAAACATTCCAAATTGTGTTCTGTTCATTGCCAACTACAAAAAAACCGCATCACAATAACTTTTGAAAATATTTGTTTTTATCTGCAGACATTGCCAAATACTTTTCTGATTGGCCTTTCCATTTAAAGACGTTACCTAGGCACGGACACGTACAATGTACACATACAAAACATCTTTGAAAAAAAGTGCACGCGTAACGATATTCTAAAACGTGATGCAACGCAAGTTGTTTACATTATTTTAACATGGTCCATCAACAGGAATCAATAGCCAAAACAAGTATGAAATCGAATTTGATCATATAACATCCTGAGCAATTTGTGTCAGTAAAAAATACAAATGTATCCGAAGTGTAAATAGTGCAGTTGACAGCTGAGAAAAATATACCTTTTTTCATATTTGTCAGTTCCAAAACATGTGAATGTATTTGTTATTCCACTCATTGCCGTGTCGTCAAGAGCTTGGGCTGGACACGGCAAAAGTTAGAAGGGATGATGGCAGATGTTCACGGATAATCAGAGTGGGAGCCAAGGAATGGAACGCGTCTAAGAGGACATCCACCTAGCAGTTAGAGTGATGAAATCAGCTCTTGTTAACTATTAACGATGTTTATTTTACTAGGTAAGTTCAGAAGCGACATGGCCACAAATGATAGGTCGATGAAGTGGCCTATCACGTGGAAATGTGCAGCAACCAAATACAGTGCTCTAAACGCGTGTTTCGAATCCTCGGAACTTAGACTTTATCTCAGATAGTATTGCACCATTGAGCTAAACATCTTTCTTTTTTTACCAATACGACCAGCTCAAGACCATCAGCAATGGAGGCAATTACAGGACATGAATCCACTCCTCCCGGTGACATTTACAAAACGACGCGACCTGCCTCTTTCTTCAACTGCTCCTTTTAGCATCGACATTGTAGAGCAAGAACAGCTACTCCAGGTTTTCCCATCGTCACACAAATAGCTAAGTGTCCAATATGGTTGAGCACAGTGGTCGCCATTTGGATTTCGGACTCGCAGGGAGGCAAGTTGCGAGAATGGTGTGAGTTTGTGAAATGCCTCCCGCCCTCCCCACCTCACCCACTGCCTCTGCCCATTCAGCAGTAGAAATGGGCCGCAGTTGGTCACGTGCGGTGGGGTAAAGTGTAGGGACTCCCATCTCTTCCAACATTATCTGGTCAACATGGAGGAATAGGCGTGTGAGCAAGCAATTGTACGAGCGGACTTTTTTTGCCAGTACGTTTGCGGTCGTAGATGCGTTCCAAAACAATAAAAGGGGTGCATAATGCGAGAAAAACACGAGGAGACAGCTGCCTGCCGAGTAGCACACACAGTACACACATAACGTATGTATGTTGAACTTCTTTCGCACCGGACAATGTTGTCCCACGTCCGACCAAATAGCCGCATATCCAGAGTCGGGACCACGGAAAAACAGGGTTATTCGGAAAATTATTTCAATTATCTAGGGTTATCTGTGGTTACACCCCCCGAATAAATGAGCGAATCCCCGGTTGGGACCCTGGATATTTAAATGGAGTTTGACCGTACGTTTAATATGGCTGGAAGTGTGTTTTTTTACGCCCTGCCATGAAGTAATAAGTTACAGCACAAACATGTAACTTGCCCTCTAATTGGTCTCGATTTGACAAAAAAAAACCGAAACTTTTCAGGCACTCGATATCTGCCTACTTTAAAAAATGTATTTTAACAGCTTATTTGAAGTGTGAAAACCACGTGATATATTTTCTCTTTAAAAGAATGCAATGCGCATTTACACGTATCATTTGCTGTTTCCCATTTCAGTGCAGTGCAGTCAATAGCTTAACCCTTTAAAGACACCAAAGGATAAAAGGAAAGGCACACATTCAATGTTCAATTGCTCTTGCAAATCACGATTAACTTGCATTAATAAGCACATTAATGCACTCTCTATGCTCATAGAAATACGATGCCTTCCTGATTTACTGACAATTCTCTCCAGCCATTTCAATTCATGTTCAGTTTTTGTCATCCTCCTTTACATTCTGCCTTCCATCATCAATCTCTCGATTGCTGTCGTATTTGCACACCTGACCCAAAAGTGCTTCAGTTTTCAACATCTGGTAACATTTTCTTTCTTTCGCCCACTTGTTCAGGGTAATCATTCATTTTTATTTCCAGCTACGAAATGCATAAAATGCTTCTCCAAAAACCACATTTGAAAAGCCCCAGTCTTCGTATGGTTTCATTGATTTGGATACGTAACACAGGCATTTATTTTACGTGTGGTATTTGGGGATGAGACATTTCACCGTTATGATCTTGGGCGTTCTTAAGTCATCTTTACAAAGCAGGACTATTGTTGATATCGATTTGACTTCGTCTTGTATGCATCCACATTTGTGTTGTGATAAAGGATCCAAAGAATATTGAACTTTTGTCCACAATTTTTTAGATTTCCGATGCCAATTTCTACTTTAGGATCTGCGTGCAGAAGTCTGCTTTGCTCACGATTAGTTGTTTTCTTTACGATAAGATTGATTTCTTTTCTCTAAACAAAGTAATTTCCTCCAAACGTTATCCCAATTGTGCTATGGGTGTCATAGCATGAGATGAAGAAGTATCCATTCAGAGCTCACATGGCAGTCCAACTGATGTTTAGTGCTCATAGCTGGAATTTATCCAAATGCAGAACCAACTAAAAAAAACACCAAAAAAATGTTCAGTTTGTTGTCCTTCCCCCGCACCTCCGAATAGCACGGTCGGCTACGTACGGTGCGAAAGCAGTTCAACATACATACACATACAATGCAAATACTGTACTTTAAAACCAAATCCAAGTACATTTTGAAAGAAGAGGCAGAGTTCTCTGGTTTAAAGTAGATTTGTATTGTGCCGTGTTGTATGTTTACACATTGCACATACAGTAATCGGCTCACTGCACTTGGGAATCCGATTTAATGACTGCGACTGTTTGGATTCAAACCCAGGCTTTCAAAAGCACTGCCAGCTCAGTGCTCGGACCTCTGAGTCACCAGGCCACCTCTTCAATATATTTACAGAGGGGTCAATTTCCATTTCCATTTTTCTTTCCTCAATCAACTCTTCCAGTCCCACGACATTCTTAGCAATTAGTGTGGTGAAGTCGTAACATTTCAGAAGGGGCTAAAATACAATAATACAGCCATGGCATCGCTACCATCGAAGTCCTACTGTATTTTATAAATAGGAATAAATTATACCAAACCCAGCCATGCAGCTGTGGTCCATATGCTTGACTGCTATCAAGGCAATTTTTTTCATTGGATCTGAGATTCAATGTGGATATGGAAGATTTGCTGTGGATTATACACAGAGAGATGGAGCATCGACCGGCATGTGACGCAGATGCATGAATGCCTATCTTATCCCTGTTGCACACGCACACGAGCCAATGCCCTTTTTGACCTTTGCATCGAGTGCCATATATATATGTCGCAGGACCAAAGAAATATGTTCCGTTTATTAGAGGACATTATGGAAACAGAGATACCGCTGGCAAAACCCAATTACTGTAGCCATGTCTGTGTTTGTAAATGTTCATTAACTTGAGACGCAATCAACAGCAGAGTAATTTTGTGGATTTACATCTCCCCATCACGTTCAACGATTTGAGTCAATAGCTAGGTGTTGAAACAATAAAATTCACATTTTCTTAATTAAGGCCACTTAAAAGGTAACATTTGAAAAAGGAAACATGAAAAAATCCAAAATGTTTTCGTATAAAGAGTTAAGTCAAGTTAACCTGATCCAGTAGTGGTACTAGACTAACCAAATGGGGGGCCTAAGCAGAAATTATTATTGACTTTTACATTAATAAAGTGCGAGTGAGATGACGGAAAGGATATAGACAAGAGATATAGCTCTACTGAGAGAAGAGAAATTTACACAAAATATACAGATGTAGTGAAATGAGAGAACAGTTTTACAGACAATGCTTGTGGCCCTAAACTTTTGCTTTGTTTGTTTACATTTAAGCGCCGCCACTGCCCTGCTAATATCAAAAAAGGGAAGGCCTCCATCTCTGTACGAGGTTGTTTCGCACTCCCCCAAGGTATTGGCCAAGTCTCTCAGAGAGGGGCGAAAGTCACCTGGGATGGAACACCTTATGTGCAAGCGTGTTCAACGGTACAACGTTTAAACGAAACCGATACTTAAAATGCAATTTATCGGTGGCTCAGAAAAGCAAAATGTAAAATAACATGAATTAAAGTTTTGTATCAGTTATGGAATAGATTGTGTAAGTATGCAAATACACATGTTTTTTTTTTGTTCATGATAAGAATGCGAGCCACAATGCTCATGCAGGTGGTGTTAATACAAGCTGTACGTTTTAAACATCAATAAAATAAGTACCTGCTTCATTGGAAGTCAACAGCGGTTGCCTTGCATAGAGAACGATCCCTGCTATGGGAATTTAGAATGTCTACCGATAACTTTGGGCCGCCAACAGAGATAATTCGTTTAGCACCGTTACACTATACTTTGATTATAAATCATGCATATTATTATTTTTTAAACCCACTCACGGTAAATTGAAAATACTAAGCTGACAATTAAGACATATGCATGAAAAGCAATTCGAGCGAAAAAATCCACAGCGAAAAACAAAGTATTGCAACATCGATGTTTCTCAAATTTTTTAAAAAAGTCCAGTCAGAGAGTTCCCCTGTTCACATGAGCCACGGGAAGGCGTTCATCTCAGTTGGTGGCCCAGAGCTATTCCACTTTGCAAAGGCAATAGGCAACAGTTCATCCACAGAAAAAGCACTGTTGCTTCTTACAGATAATAACCCCTGCTATTAGGATCTGGAAAGTCTAGCACTAACTCGGGGCCACCAACAGAGACACAGTGAGGGAAAAAAGTATTTGATCCCCTGCTGATTTTGTACGTTAGCCCACTGACAAAGAAATGTTCAGTCTATAATTTTAATGGTAGGTTCATTTGAACAGTGAGAGACAGAATAACAACAAAATCCAGAAAAACGCATGTCAAAAATGTTATATATTGATTTGCATTTTAATGAGGGAAATAAGTATTTGACCCCTCTGCAAAACATGACTTAGTACTTGGTGGCAAAACCCTTGTTGGCAATCAAAGAGGTCAGACGTTTCTTGTAGTTGGCCATCAGGTTTGCACACATCTCAGGAGGGATTTTGTCCCACTCCTCTTTGCAGATCTTCTCCAAGACATTAAGGTTTCGAGGCTGAAGTTTGGCAACTCGAACCTTCAGCTCCCTCCACAGATTTTCTATGGGGTTAAGGTCTGGAGACTGGCTAGGCGACTCCAGGACTTTAATGTGCTTCTTCTTGAGCCACTCCTTTGTTGCCTTGGCCGTGTGTTTTGGGCCATTGTCATGCTGGAATACCTACCCACGACCCATTTTCAATGCCCTGGCTGAGGGAAGGAGGTTCTCACCCAACATTTTAGGGTACATGGCCCCGTCCATCGTCCCTTTGATGCGGTGAAATTGTCCTGTCTCCTTAGCAGAAAAACACCCCCAAAGCATGTTTCCACCTCCATGTTTGACGGTGGGGATGGTGTTCTTGCGGTCATAGGCAGCATTCCTCCTCCTCCAAACACGGCGAGTTGAGATGATGCCAAAGAGCCCCATTTTGATCTCATCTGACCACAACACTTTCACCCAGTTGTCCTCTGAATCATTCAGATGTTCATTGGCAAACTTCAGACGGGCATGTATATGTACTTTCTTGAGCAGGGGGACCTTGCGGGCGATGCAGGATTTCAGTCCTTCACGGCGTAGTGTGTTACCAATTGTTTTCTTGGTGACTATGGTCCCAGCTGCCTTGAGATCATTGACAAGATCCTCCCGTGTAGTTCTGGGCTGATTCCTCACCGTTCTCATGATCATTGCAACTCCACGAGGTGAGATCTTGCATGGAGCCCCAGGCCGAGGGAGATTGACAGTTATTTTGTGTTTCTTCCATTTGCGAATAATCGCACCAACTGTTGTCACCTTCTCACCAAACTGCTTGGCAATGGTCTTGTAGCCCATTCCAGCCTTGTGTAGGTCTTCAATCTTGTCCCTGACATCCTTGGAGAGCTCTTTGGGCTTGGCCATGGTGGAGAGTTTGGAATCTGATTGATTGCTTCTGTGGACAGGTGTCTTTTATATAGGTAACAAGCTGAGATTAGGAGCACTCCCTTTAAGAGTGTGCTCCTAATCTCAACTCGTTACCTCTATAAAAGACACCTGGGAGCCAGAAATCTTTCTGATTGAGAGGGGGTCAAATACTTATTTCCCTCATTAAAATGCAAATCAATTTATAACATTTTTGACATGCATTTTTCTGGATTTTGTTGTTGTTATTCCGTCTCTCACTGTTCAAATAAACCTACCATTAAAATTAAAAGACTGATCATTTCTTTGTCAGTGGGCAAACGTACACAATCAGCAGGGGATCAAATACTTTTTTCCCTCACTGTAGCTGCTCAACACTTCTTTGAGCAGGAAGACAATTTGAGTATATTTCAAGAAAGTCGAAAGGCAATTACGTCAATTTTAAATCACGTATTTTTAATTCAGGTAATTTTAAATGGTTTGTCATCACATGCAAATGTATATTTTGATCTTGGATGAAATATCACATTTAAAATATACTATTTTCAGAAACCATGCTTTTTTCTATGTGTGAGGAGCAGTGCCACACTGAATCTAGCAACGTGAGTTGCATTCTCAGCCACGGCCGACATCAGTGATTGAGTGATACATATCTGAACCTATCCGAGGCACCCTCTTCACAAACCCTCACTGAGCAGTGTGGTGAAATTTGGCCCAAAAGGCCCCATGATTAACATGGCACGGGGGAGGCATTCATACAGGAGTGGATCGACAAAGGGATATTTCCCCCCCTTCGTATGAATTATATTTCTCTTTGAAAGACACTATTGTATCTCGAACAGACGTTTGCCTAGTTGAAGGAAAAAAAAAAGCATCAGTGTAAATATCAGTAAGTCAGCTGTTTCACATTTTCAGTTGTACTTAAATGATAGAACAAGATTATAAACAAATCCCAATGGATGAAGGCCTCCTTCATCCATTGGGATTTGCCTTGTCGGTCATGGGATGTTTTTTGACAATATTTCACCACATTGATCAGTGTGGGTTGGCAAAGGTAGTGCTGATGGGGAAGGGAGGGGGGAGGGTGGATTGGGGCAGGGTAGGGTCCGTTCTGATATCATTGACTGCTGATGTTAACCATGGCCGGGAATCGAACTCGGGTCGCCCAGTTCATAGTGCGGAAAACGACTGTGCCACTGGTCCACTGCTAATCCCTACTATAATCACCCAGGAATGTCTGTCCTTAACGCTCGTGACGTCACTCCACATCGACCAGCCCCCCTCATTAATAATCATGAGCAGGTGACGTCCTCCAAATGGACCCCCACCCCTCCTCATTAATGATCATGAGCGGGTGACGTCATTCAATATGGAGTACCCCCCTCACTAATAATCATGCGCAAGTGACGTCACTCCACATCGAACAGCCCTCCTCATTAATAATCATGCGCAAGTGACGTCATCCAAATGGACACCCCCCCCCCCCCCCCCATTATTATTACCTACTATAATGAGCCAAGAATGTCTGTGTAGAACGCTCGTGACGTCACTTCACGTTGACCAGCCCCCCTCATTATTAATCATGAACAGGTGGAGTCCTCCACATGGATCCCCCTCATTAATAATCATGAGCTGGTGACGTCACTCCACATCGAACAACATCCCTAATTAATAATCATGATAAGGTGACGTCCTCCAAGTGGACACCCCCCCCCCCCATTAATAATAATTAGCGGCTGACGTCACTCCACATGGGGGGGGGGGGGGGGGCGAGGCGCCTCCTCCCCCCTCCTCAGCAACCCTCACTACAAAGGCAGAACCCTCACGTCACGTGATCTCCGTAACGCTGTTGAGACATCAAAGTAAAAAGGACGTCATGATGAACAAGGGATTATAACCTTTAAATGAAATAGGTCCGTGTCACCGTGCCCTTACAAATTGCACACGAATTGATGCAATGAATATCTCATCGCGGTCTGCTTTGCGCTTGCAAGTTTCAGATTTACTGCAATACTCCTGTCCTTGGACGGGCAAAAGGCGAGTGTAACACAATTTTTGTTCCCGGGTAGTAAGTGTTAATTCCTAATTGCTTATGCCTAAAAAGTATATGAAATAGCTATTTTTCCCCACAAACTTTGCTTTTGTGACCAGAACAGTTATATGTAGAAATTTACCTATTTTCAATGAGAAAATGGGCGAATTTGTGTCTTTGCGTTTACGTAAAGTCAGAAAAACCAACATATGAATAAAAATGAACATGTATTTATACTAAAGTAATACAACAAATTACTAAAAAAGATTAAGTTGTTTTTCGAGAATTACGATTATATTGTAAATCACTTTCACGAATCAGCCCCCCAATGTAGTCTCCCATCATGTTCTCGTTATACTGTCCTTGGTAGCGGTGTTCAAAGTCCAGTATATCCTGGTGGAAGCGCTCGCCTTGCTCCTCCGAGTACGCTCCCATGTTCTCCTTGAACTTATCAAGATGAGCATCAAGGATATGGACTTTGAGGGACATCATACAGCCCATTGTGCCATAGTTCTTCACCAGAGTCTCAACCAGCTCCACATAGTTTTCGACCTTGTTTTCGTATAAAGAGTTAAGTCCTTACTATTGAGCTTCTTGGGGAATGCATTGCACACCAGGATCTTCTTTATCTGTGGTCCAACGAAGACACCGGCTTTGACCTTTGCCTCAGACAGCTTAGGGAATAAGTCTTGAAGGTATTTGAAGGCTGCCGACTCCTTATCTACAGCTCTGACAAATTGTTTCATAAGGCGCAATTTGATGTTCAGTGGTGGCATCAGCACCTTCCAGGGGTCCATCAGTGGCTCCCACAGTTGACGTTGTTCCTCCCCACAGAGAACTCGGTCCGCTGTGGCCAGTCCCGCCTGAGTTAGTGCGCCTTGGTGTCCCTGCTGCCCCAAAGGCAAAGACGGCAGGGAAACTTGGTAAATCTGTCTTGGAGACCCATCAGGAATGCCACCAGCCGTACTCATCATACTTCAAGGCGTCCAGCAAGGTCTTGCTGCTGTTGTAATCCTCTTTGAGGTGCACTGAGTGAGCCAGGTGAAGAGATAGGTACTTGTTACCATTATGGGGCAGCGCGGCTTTGAGGCTCCTGGATTAGCTGTCAATGAAGAGGCGCCTTGAACAGACTGGTCACATGGTGGCAGAAGCAGAGCCCATCTTGGCGGGTGAAGAAGCTGCAAAAAGGTTGGTGATGCTTCCTATGATCTGCGACTTGCACACTTTCATCCAACAAGTTACACTGCTTGAGCCTAGACGTCAAAAACTTGTTAAAAATTCCGTCACAGTTGCTGTGATCACTGTTACATTGCATTTATGGCTATATTTTGGTGATTTCTAAACGTTTTTTGGTTTGGCCATGTTTTTGTTTATTGTAGTACAGTTAGACTGATGGCCTTAATCTAAATTTTCTTGTTGTTGTTGTTTGACTTGCATCCCACTGGGATTTTTGCACACAGTGTTGGTGTACGGTGCTTTTTCAGGAATTTTTTGCTGTTTTTTCCATGGATTTTCTGTTTGCACAGTCACATAGTCACTTTAAAATGCTTTCTTGTTCGTGTTTTTGTTTTTTTGTTTGTTGTGGTTGCACCCGATTCAAAAGCCGAATGGCTCACAGGGCTATACCAAAATAAATAAACTGAAATATGTTATCCCGCACAAAAGCACCGCTTTCTGTGAAGCCTGCGCATATGGCTGTCATGAGCAGGGAGTTAAAATGACACAAGCTTAATCAGATAGACAGGAATACAATGGTAAGAGGAAGAGATTAAAAAATACACCAAATTAACATTGTCGTGTTATATTCCACGGGTGATCACCTACACAGACAATTGTCAAGCAAGTGTTGGTTTCTGGTTAAAAGCGGTGAGTTTGAACAAACTTGTCAAATAGAGGACACGTGGCTCATTATCAGCGATTCACAGTGGTAATTGGGACCCATGTTAACTTTTTCAAGTGTGAAGTTTTTTGGTGTACATCATTGATATGACCACTCTTCACTATATGTCAGTTCTCTTCGTTTACAATTAATTCACAAGTCCACTGCCACTTTGAATTCGTTAGGTTTTTTAAAGTTAATGCATGTACTGTATGTTGAACTTATTTCGCACCGTACATAGCCAATCGTGCTAATTGGAGGTGCGGGAGTCTAATCTGCTCATTGGAGGTGCAATTTTATCGAACCCACAAAACGTGTAGCTCAACTGCATTTGATGTATGAGTTGGTAAATATAAAAAAAGTAATTCATTTGTTCAGGAATGCAGGGTAGAAACTCCTATTTTGTCTAGCGGAGGGTACCATGGGTACTACTGGGTGGCCCTTTAAGATTAATTCGATATCTACATTTTCCATTAAATTTCTAGTGCAGGGTACTAATAATATTTATATATTTATTTGATGCTTTGGCCACGTGAGTCAGGCATATGTCTACATATAGACAGTTAAGACTGATCCTGAGACTGATCCTGTGTTGGCATCATTGAGTATGGGGTGCCAGATATAATGATGTCCAGCAAGAGTCACCTGCTGTCCATGTGGACATTTTCAGGCATGACTAGGACTTAACTGCCATAAATATTATCATCGTGCGGTAAAAATAAGCTCATCGCTAACCTGGACACCGTACCGAAGCTGGTGGAACCCGGAATGTTTCTGATGTGTCATGGCCATTTCCATATAATTATGAGTGACTCATGATTGTTTTGCTTGATCGCTTGTGCTGGTGAGAGGGAGAGGCCTGCTGTTTAGCACACCCGTGCTGGTGAGAAGGGCCTACTGTTCAGCACACCCGTGCTGGTGAGAGAGGCCTGCTGTTCAGCACACCGTGCTGGTGAGAGAGGCCTGCTGTTCAGCACACCCGTGCTGGTGAGAGAGGCCTGCTGTTCAGCACACCCGTGCTGGTGAGAGAGGCCTGCTGTTCAGCACACCCGTGCTGGTGAGAGAGGCCTGCTGTTCAGCACACCCGTGCTGGTGAGAGAGGCCTGCTGTTCAGCACACCGTGCTGGTGAGAGGGCCCTGCTGTTCAGCACACCCGTGCTGGTGAGAGGGGCCTGCTGTTCAGCACACCCGTGCTGGTGAGAGGGGCCTACTGTTCATCACACTCGTTCTGGTGAGAGAGGCCTGCTGTTCATCACACCCGTGCTGGTGAGAGGGGACTGCTGTTCAGCACACCTGTGCTGGTGAGAGGGGCCTGCTGTTCAGCACACCTGTGCTGGTGAGAGGGGCCTGCTGTTCAGCACACCTGTGCTGGTGAGAGGGGCATACTGTTCATCACACCCATGCTGGTGAGAGAGGCTTGCTGTTCATCACACCCGTGCTGCTGTGAGGGGCCTGTTGTTCAGCACACCCGTGCTGGTGAGAGGGGCCTGCTGTTCAGCACACCCGTGCTGGTGAGAGGGGGCTGCTGTTCAGCACACCTGTGCTGGTGAGAGGGGCCTGCTGTTCAGCACACCTGTGCTGGTAAGATAGGCTTGCTGTTCAGCACACCTGTGCTGGTGAGAGGGGCCTGCTGTTCAGCACACCTGTGCTGGTGAGAGGGGTCTGCTGTTCAGCACACCTGTGCTGGTGAGAGGGGCCTGCTGTTCATCACACCCGTGCTGGTGAGAAGATGGCGCCGATGATGGTAGCCTCAGCCGGTCGGTGCGCCCTGTTTTGTCTTGTTTTGTCTGTTAATTCAGTGTTTTGCCAAGATTTTCGGAGTTCCCTAACAAGAGACGAACTTTTAAATATCAGGGAAACAATTCCTGTGGATTTAATTCCTACTTTTTTGCTTCCAGCGGCAGAATTAGTGGGAATTCTAGTCAATGCTGCGCTAGGCTTTGTTCAAGCAGCGAAACGCCGCCCAAGGGGTAAACGGTCGGGGGCTCTCGTACGGTTACGCAGACGCAGGATCAGAACAGTGCTTCCGAGCTTTTTCCTCTCCAATGTACGTTCACTGTAGAACAAAATGGACGAACTTCAGCTACTGATGGTGAAAAACAGAGACTTTCTTTCATCTTCTGTTTTGTGCTTCACGGAGACATGGCTGTGTGATTTGATTCCGGACGCTGCGCTACAACTAGCAGGATTCCATCTTGTAAGATCGGATCGTGACATAGCACTCTCTGGCAAGACGAAAGGCGGTGGTATTTGTTTTTACATTAACAGTGGCTGGTGTGTAGATGTCACAGTGATTCTGCAACATTGTTCTCCGCTCCTTGAATCAATTTTTTATAACCTGTAAACCTTTCTACTCGCCTCGCAAGTTCGCGTTGCTCATTTTGGTCGGAGTTTATTTGCCGCCGTGTCCTCAGGTTAAAGAGGCCCAACGCATGCTAGCCGACCAGATTCTGAGTGTGGAGCGAGCAAATCCAGATTCGTTGGTTATCGTACTTGGCGACTTTAACACAGGTAATCTCAGCCACGAACTCCCCAAATACATACAATTCATTAAATGCCCAACCAGAGAAGGGAACACTCTGGATCACTGCTACACTAAAGTCAGTAGAGCCTACCACGCCATCCCCCGAGCAGCACTGGGACACTCTGACCATGCCATGGTCCACCTGATTCCTGCATACAGGCAGAAACTAAAACTCTGTAAACCTGCTGTGAGGACATCTAAACAGTGGACCAGTGAGGCTGTGGAAGATTTGCGGGCGTGCTTGGACTGTACTAACTGGGATATGTTCACGACTGCTACCAATAGTCTGGATGAACTCACAGAGGCTGTGACGTCCTACATCAGCTTCTGTGAGGACTGCTGTATCCCAACACGTACCAGGGTGAACTTCAACAACAACAAGCTCTGGTTCTCAGCAAAGCTCAGAAGGTTGAGGTTGGAGAAGGAGGAAGCGTTTAGGAGTGGGGATAGAGACAGATTCAAGGAGTCGAAGAACAGGTTTAGCAAGGCGGTGAGAGAGGCTAAACGACTGTACTCAGAGAGACTAAAACACCAGTTCTCTGCTAACGACTCTGCTTCTGTCTGGAGAGGGCTCAGGCAGATCACCAACTACAAACCCAGAGCCCCCCACACCACTAACGATTCCCGCCTAGCCAACGACCTGAACGAGTTTTACTGCAGATTTGAAAGACAATTGGACTGTCCTGAACTACCCCTTCCCACCCAAGAGGCCTCATCCCCCACTCATACTACAGAGACGACTCTCTCCTTTCAGGAGGGAGAAGTTAATAGACTTTTCAAGAGGCAGAATCCACGCAAAGCAGCCGGGCCGGACTCTGTCTCTCCAGCCACCTTCAGGCACTGCGCTGACCAGCTGTCTCCGGTGTTCACCAACATCTTTAACACCTCCCTGGAGACATGCCATGTACCAGCCTGTCTCAAGTCCTCCACCATCATCCCTGTGCCCAAAAAGCTAAGGCCAACAGGACTAAATGATTATAGACCGGTCGCCCTTACATCTGGGGTAATTTAGTCTTTTGAGGGCCTGGTCCTGGCACACCTCAAAGCCATCACAGACCCTCTCCTGGACCCCCTTCAGTTTGCCTACAGAGGCAACAGGTCTGTGGATGACACAGTTAACATGGCCCTCCTCTTCACCCTACAGCATCTGGACTACCCAGCATCCTACGCCAGGATCCTGTTTGTGGACTTCAGCTCTGCCTTCAACACCATCATCTCTGCCCTGCTGCAAGACAAGCTCTTCCAGCTGAACGTGCCCGATTCCACCTGCAGGTGGATCACAGACTTCGTGTCTGACAGGAAGCAGTGCGTTAAGCTGGGAACACAAGTCTCTGACTCCAGGTCCATCAGCACCGGAACTCCTCAGGGCTGCGTCCTTTCCCCACTGCTCTTCTCCCTGTATACCAACAGCTGCACCTCCAATCATCTGTCCGTCAAACTCTTGAAGTTTGCAGAAGACACCACCCTCATTGGGCTGATCTCTGGTGGGGATGAGTCTGACTATAGGTGGGAAGCTGACAACTTGGTGACCTGGTGTAGTCAGAACAACTTAGAGCTAAATTCTCTAAGACAGTTGAGATGGTTGTGGACTTCAGGAAGAATACAGCCCCACTCACCCCGATCACCCTGTGCGACTCCCCAGTCAAAATTGTAGAGTCCCTCCACTTCCTGGGCACTATTCTCTCTCGGGACCTCAAGTGGGAACTGAACATCAGCTCCCTCACCAAGAGAGCACAACAGAGGATATGCTTCCTACGGCAGCTGAAGAAATTCAACCTGCCAAAGACAATGATGGTGCAATTCTATACAGCAATCATTGAATCCATCCTCACCTCCTCCATAACCGTCTGGTACGCTGCTGCCACTGCCAAGGACAAGAGCAGACTGCAGCGTATCATCCACACTGCTGAGAAGGTGATTGCCTGCAATCTACCAACCCTCGAGGACCTGCACACCACGAGGACCATGAGGCGAGCGAGGAAGATTGTGGCCGATTCCTCCCACCCTGGACACTCTCTGTTCCAGCTACTCCCCTCCGACAGAAGGCTGCGGTCCATCAGGACCAAAACCTCACGCCACAAAAACAGTTTCTTCCCATCCGCTGCTGGCCTCTTAAACAAGGCCAAGGACTTACACTAACTTTAACATTTTATCTACAAAATGACACCTTACCAATATTAACTATGTTACCCTATTTGTATTTTTTATTTATTTTAAGATTGTATCTTGTAGCTATTTTATATTCTATATTTATTCAATTTTATATACTTTAGCCCCTTGGTGTTAGTTAGGCTTTGAACCCTTATTATAGTAATACTTGTTTACCACTTATTTAAGATTTTAGATTTCTATATGTTGAATGTATGCACCATCCTGCCAAAGTAAATTCCGTGTCTGTGTGAACTTTCATGGCGAATAAAACCCTTTCTGATTCTGATTCTGATGATGACATTACTGTGAAAGTTACTCCCCGAAAGGTTGAGGTAGAATTATCACCCGTGCCTGTGTCTCATTCATTCAACATGTGGAATTTTTCAATTCGCTCTCGTCTGCCAAAAGAGTTATCTGACATTTTTTTTTAATCTGTGATGAGAAATTCTAATCGAAGGGTTATGCTCTTGAATTATTTTGCAAAAACAGTGCCTAATATTAACATCTATATGAACATTTGGCGATTTAAATATTTAATGGCTTCATCAGATATCCCTCTCTGCATATAATTTCGTAATTATATGCACAGCACCTAAGTTTATACTCTTAACATGTCATGAACACAAAGTGGCTTGTGGTATTTTTCGATGGGCATCTTCCATTGCATGAGTCTGATGGAGAGTGGGCTCACGTGGCTAATGCCCGTGCTATAATACTCGGGAAAATTCGGTGTGCATGTGTGTACGTTGAACTTCTGTCGCGCCGTACACAGTCAACCGTGCAAATCGGAGGTGCGGGGAAGGACAACAAACTAAACAAAAAAAGGCAGTTCTAAAATAAATTCGTTTTCTGTCTCGATTTAAGAATGGATAGCTCCAATGGCTTCCTAATATCAGAAGGAAAGATCATTCCAGACAGCCGCAGAAGCGCATCTGAAAGCACGCTATGCAGCTACTGTATTTGTTCAATGGTTCGCCAAAAGCTGCTGTAAGGATGACCGGAGTTTTAGGTGATGGATTATCCTCCCTGACGAGATCGGCAAGGTGTTGTAGTTCATGTGTAATGAGTTTGTGGTCTTAGCTTACTCTTTGGTTCTTTCGGTAAAGTCACGTGGGTAAAAAATAATCAAATCACGACGTTTCGGAGGCAACACAAGCTTCCGTCATCAACTAGCACAGCAAGTTACACCTGATGACGGAAGCTTGTGTTGCCTCCGAAACCTCGTGATTTGATTATTTTTTATTTTTACCTCCGTGACTTTACCGAAAGAACCAAGGAGTTTGGATCATTGCAGTCACAAAAAACTTCAAATCTAGAATTGGTCTTAGCTCGTTGATAATTGCATAAAAGAACCCAATACATGATGAATAATAATGTAATTCAACAATAATGTTGCTAATATTCCCGATATACGTACACACACACGTTTTTCCTTTATGTGGCATACATCGCAAGGATCCTGAGAGAAAACCACACACGTGAGGAGATAGCGGTCAACACACTAGGCCTGTGAAGGTGACAGATAATTAAGCATTTTATAATTCAGCCACTCGAGATTCCATAATCGTTAGAAATTGAAGTCGCTATTCAATTAAAAAAAATAGTTTTGTTTTACATTGTGGTGAATAGTATGCCTACAATGGCGTACAGAAGTCCTCTTAGCCAATTACTGTACACACTACATACATGAATCTAAAATAATCTCACACGCACCATTGGATACTTGCGTTGTGAGTGTAACAATCAACTTTAATCGAATAATTGATACACTGTTATACATGCCTACAGGAAAAAAACACTCCCTGGATAACATAAAGGGAAAACAGTCTCAGGGTGAGCATAAGGAATATAATGAAAAGGTACTGGAAAGGAGTCTATCGCACCATTTCCATATATTTGTTCCCTTTTGATAATAAGTGTGCTGTTAGGACATTTATATGATCGTAATTGCATAAATGTGATAATTGTAAAAAAACGAATATAATTTAAAAAATGTCTAATGGTGATAAAGAGGCTTATGAGTTCAAATGAATTCCGGAGAGACACAATTTACGGAAAAAAAAAAAACCCAAATCAAATGGCATATTCAACATAACGCAATAAAATATGGAAAAAAATATTAAATGCCGAAATTTTTTTATGCACAAAAGCACCATTTGTGGACGGAACCTGGGGGAATGAGAGTCTTTACGAACCATAGCAGGGGGATTGTTAAAATATTCATGGATTTCCCCCCCCCCCCCACTCAGGCTGCTGTACAGATCATAATTCACTGCCCTGTTACACTGCAATGATCTGCCGGCTGTAATGAGCCTTCGTACAGACATTGCCTGGCGATTCAATTACCATGCAGCTGTAGTTAACATTTAAATTGTGTTCTCCAGCATCCCGGTGGCATGTGCCGTATTGTTTAGGGATTGAGCGCCGCAGGAATGGCGGCACAGATCAATGTGGCAGTTGCATTTGCCCGAGACGCTGTCTGCATTCAACGAGGATAGCGGTCGACATTTGGCGATGCAGATTTGGAAGAAAAACAGAAAGAAGGGAACTTAAAGCCATTTCCTACTATTTATGACTTACTGAAGGCTGCGACTGTATTATTTGAATTAACAGTGCCTTCTGGCATTTCACGATATAATATGCTTAGCCGCGATGCTGGCCAGTTTTTTTTTAATAGCAAGTTTCTGATTGGGTGCTATTTTAAACATTCGGTGGGAAAAAGATACTCATGCTCATCATGGCTATTGATATACAATAACTCCATTAGGTTTTCGGCCCCGATGTTAATAACAATAACGATGACGCCAATTATTTACCCAGGCAAGGCTCACTGAATTGTAAGACTCCTTTTCAGGAGGGCTCTCCATTGCGATTTCTGGCCAATACCATTAATAAGTGGCATATGGGGGGGGGGGGGGGGGGGGTGACCAGAGTACCTTGAGAAAGCCCACCATGCATATAAAGTAACACCCAATGACTGCCGTCTTCTGACCATCACCTTGCGGCCCACACCTGGCTAGCCCCGGGGCGGTGGTCGTCCAAAGAAGCATTGCCAGGATCGCTCCAGGTCCGCTTTCTGAGATCCGATGAGATCGGGTGCATTCAGGGGTATGTCGTCAAAAAGGAAAAACATTTTTTCTTGAAATTCCTCAGCATTGCACTAAATTAGATTGCGTTTCAGTTTTAGATTTTTTTACGTACACTGTACATTGCTTGTGACTGTATGTTTAATTATAGTTCAAGTGTGTGTGTGTGAAATGTGTATTGTTCTTCTTTGGTTCTTTCGGTAAAGTCACATAGAATGAGAATAAAAGAATAAATTGATAAAATAAAATAACACAATAATATTCTCACGACGTTTCGGCCACAGCACAAGTGGCCTTCATCAGGTGAAGGGACGAGACTGTCTGGAGGACAGCGCTGGAGTGAAAAAGCCACCCTCAGATCACGACCTTTAAGCTGTGTGAGAAGAAACGAAGCGCCTTGACAAAGGAATTAGCATAAAATTTAGCATTGAAATAGCTAAGTTAAAGTATACACATCCGCAGAGGCACCCCTTGACAAAGGAATTAGCATAGAAATTAGCATTGAAATAGCTGAGTGATTAGCTTGTAACTGGTCACAGAAATAGCTATGTTAAAGTCAGAGCATATACATTCACAGAGGCACCTAGTACAAATCAAACAGGATAATTTAGCATTGAAATAACTGAGTGATTAGCTTGTGACTGGTCACAGAAATGGCTATGTTGAAGTCAAGGCCTACACATCTGAGCTATTCACAGTAACTGGGTATACACTACAATATATAATGAATACTATATAGTGAACCAATAAAAAACTAAAATGTAAATTACCTCAATGTTATCAATAAACTCTATATATTCTCCAATCAGCTAAGCTACAAACAATAAGTCGTTATATATCACAATGCTATATGGTGAAAAAAATGGGTGGATTCTTACCCTCAGCTTTAGCAACACGGATAGCTACGGGCCCCGTTCAGATGGACGAGTTCATCCATGGTCGGAACAGAGGAGGGGGAGAGAGACAGCTGCGAGGCGCTGTTATACTCCATGTTGTAAACCATACCATTAACCGTGGTGTGAGAGGTATTAAGAGGCAATGCCAGCGAAAGAGCTGCGGTCTGAAGGTCATCGTAAAATACAATTAATTAAGAACGGAAATGGTTTAAAACATCTTTCCAATGGTTACTAAGCCAGAATCCATCTGCTCGGTTGAAATTGTATCTGTGCTTGTATATGTGAATGGCCTCATGAACAAATCTCTCATGGTAGCCGGTTGGTTTGCAAAGAACTTTACCAAAAGAACCAAAGAAGATGAATCCTTGCAGCCACGAAAGCTTTAAATCGAAATGTGTATTGTTGTTGTGGGACGCATATGTTACTTGTCTCAGTGTAACTCCAAGGGTCCACCCCTCCACACTTCTTTGCCTACTTGAGAGGCATATCAGCTGTTAAGTGAGTGGGCATGGGCAAGACACAACTCCAGAAGGTGACAGCCAATGGTCGAGATTGAAGACAGGGTGGCCACCAACGGAGAGAACCTGTCTAAAAGGATGATCAGATTTTAACTGATGAGATTAGCTCATGTGCAGGAGCTAGATGGAATGTTGCAGCACACGGCTTGAGGGATGGCTAAGACTCAGGGAGGTCGTCATCCAGTAGTGCATAGAGCATGTCTGGTGAGAGTGTGCAAGATGTTACATAACTTAAATAGGTAACTGTAATAATATGCATCAAATTCTGCTGCACTATTTCAGCAGCTCTCTGGTTTCCCTTAGGTTTTCATTCTTAAACAACTGCAGTTTCAAAAGGTTCCAAAAGTTAGTCTAACGATTTCCAAATAGAACATTCAGGAAACTTAAAGGTTAATTCACAACATTGCATTATCCCAATTGATCAGCCTGTCTGTTTTGTAGATTAAAAAAACCAGCCAGATATTCTGTCATTCACCAAGCTGCATTTTAACTTGTTTACCTTTCGTCAGCTTTCTGGCTTTTAAAATGGAAACATCATTAACGATTTGACTTAAGTAGGTTTGAATATAATAACACCCAATCACATTCAGATAATCACAGGTTTAATATACGGAGCATTAATACCACTGTTCGGACACAGACAGGAAAGCCAGTTACTACCGTATAATGTGGGTGATTGCTTCTATATTCTAAGATAATTGATCTTAAAAGTATCTCCCTGTATAAAACACGCGCCCAAGCACATACACTGTTATCAGCTGTGTGCTTTAGAGTAAGCACTGAGTGTATTTAAGCATCACCAGATTTAATTATATTTACTTGAATGGACAACTAAACAGTCTTAAAATGCAATAAAGTAAACAAATGCAACGCATTGATAATCATCAAATGGACATAGACTGAATGACTATCTGTCATTGTTATGCAATGCTGGCTAATTACGTGCGTGATAAGAATATACTCTCGTAGCAAGAATTAACGTGGCAATGCCATATTCATTTGTAGTCTTTATTGTTTTTTTAAATATTAGATCTAGCGTTATGAATTGGGGTGTAGCAGTTCACATACTGCACAATGAACCTGGTAACCTGACTTCTATTCCAGGCCACAGCTAACCCCAGTGGTGAGTGACATCCGACTGGACTGGTCGAGTTGTCCCACCTGTTCTCCTGCAGTAACTAGCACGAACCAATTACCCAGAGGCCAAAAGTTATTTTCTTAGAAACTAAACTTTTTATTTCATCAGGTAAGGTCCACTGAGCTATATAGCTCTTTTTTTCAGAAGCGACTAGGTCAACATGTGATATAGTTCAACGAAGCGACTTATTAGTGGATATTTAAAGCAGCCAAATACGTCGTAGTTTTTTGTTATTTTCTTTGAACCTATCTACGTGACTTTACCGAAAGACCCAAAGAATAGGCAAATACTCTTAATGCATGTTTCTAAATGTGGAGGGAATAACTGTAGAACCCATAGAAAAATTCACGCGACCACGGGGAGAACACGCAAACTCCAAATATATTAGGGTCGGGAATGAACCCACGACCTCCTGCATACCAGGCGAGGGAGATAACATTATCTTTTGGGAAATCAACTGTTGTCTTAATGTAATATGGATAGGCTCACTCCCATCATAGGAACATGGACTTTGCATCGCTTGGCTTAAGGGCTATAAACAGAAGTCAAGAATCAAGAATCATTACGCTCGTTTAAGCATGAAACCATTTTGACTTTTTGACTGGTGAAATCCGGTTAATTTCTGCAGAGAAAATTATGTGATGTGATTATTATAATTATCTTTTTTCTCTCTATTTCATTATACCACTGCGGGCCAAACATCTACATATACAATGTGAAGCGAAAGGAAATATATATCTTTAAGGCAATCGCCAATTGTATTTTTTTCCCTACGAAATAACACAATATTCAGACTATTTGCTTTCTTCCCATCACAAAGCACCTGCAGTACACATGTAGGTTCTGCCATATACTGCTACAGATGTGGGAAACTTTCACACTCTTTGTGGAAAACTTCCTCGACGATACCCGTGCCAATGTTAAACTCATAATTTATAAGAGCCTGAGATTATTTCATAACAGTGGACAATAATTCATATAAAGTATCCATACGCTTTGGTTCTATTCGGTAAAGTCATGTAGGTAAAAAATAAAACAACAAAAATCACGACGTTTCGGCCACAACACAAGTAGCCTTCTTCAGGTGAAGGAACAGTTGGGTAGCGCAGCCCCTTTGGCGTCCATGTACTAGGTGCCTCTGTGGATGTGTAAACTTTGACTTTAACATAGCCATTTCTGTGACCAGTCACAAGCTAATCGCTCAGCTATTTCAATGCTAAATTCTCCCGTTTGATATGTAAACTCCTTTGTCAAGGTGCCTCACTTCTCTCACCCAGCTTAAAAAGACGCCACGAATCTTAGCAGCGTTCATTGAAGCTCTGTCTTCCCGACAGTTCTGTTCCTTCACCTGAAGAAGGCTACTTGTGTTGTGGCCGGAACGTCGTGATTTTTGTTGTTTTATTTTTTTACCTACGTGACTTTACCGAATAGAACCAAAGAGTATGGATCCTTGCAGTCACGAAAGCTTCAAATCTAGAAATAATGTATCTAATTGGGGTAAGATTTAATTTCAAATTGTTAGATTTCATATTTAAAGGACAATTTTGTAAAAAAATTTAGTCAGATTCTTTAGATAAATTGACACCTATTATAATTATCAGCACAAATGACAATTCATTTAGCATTAATTATAAATTAGCATGCCTAACGAATGCAGCGTCAGTCAATGGCAACATACACCACTATCGGTGGGAAAAGAACGGATGTGATGCAATGTAAGTGACATCACTTCCCGTGATGTCATAGCTTCGGATCATAGTTTCATAGTTTCATTTATTTGGTATAGCCCTGTGAGCCATTCGGCTCTTGAATCGGGTGCAACCGCAACAAACAAAAAAACAAAAACATGAACAAGAACACATCTTAAAGTGACTTTGTGCATGTGCAAACAGAAAATCCAGGAAAAAAACATCAAAATATTCCTGAAATAGCACCGTACACCAACGCTGTGTGCAAAAAATCCCAATGGGATGCAAGTCAAACAACAATAACAAGAAAACTTAGATTAAGGCCATCAGTCTAACTCCATACTACAATAAACAAAACATGGCCAAGCCAAAAAACTTTTAGAAATCACCAAAATAAAGCCATAAATGCAATGTAACAGTGATCATAGGAACTGTGACCGAATTTTTAACAATAAACTACATAAATAACATGTAACACCAAACCCTAGAGCCACAGCTGGCTGCATGAGTCACTCCACAAACAACAGGAGCATCAGTCGGAGTATCACATTGACTGAAAGAAAAAAATCGAGGCACCAATTTAGGAATTTACGGATGAATCCAAAAAGTCTGGAACACAACCGCAGTACGGAAGAGATTTTGCGCTCAGAATAGCAAAACCTCCCGAGTCTGAACCGAGTCACTGCGTTGGCTGCGAGTGGGAATTGAACTTGGTTCGCCGCTCGATTCGCATCGCTAGTGGCGTTTAACCAAGCACAACAACACCGGCGGTTCACCTACTGAAGTGGTGGGGTGACTTCACCCGCGGCACTTACGCCGCGCGAGATGCACCCTGAGGCCACGTAAAGTTTGCCGAAGCAGCAGGTCACAAGACAGACCCTGAGGTGTTTTGGGTTGACTGGCAGGTGCTAACCAACGCTTGTACACACCGCTGATTTGTGCAAGTTAAATGCCACCCTGAAGAGCTCCACCAAAGACTGCTCAGTGTTTATGAAAAGAAATGACGACGGTGATGATGATATTGAAGAAGACAGTGATGATTATAATGATGATGGATTCCGAAAACGATAGTGATCACAACAATGTAGATTGGGGATTCATATTCTTGGTTCTTTCGGTAAAGTCACGTAGAAGGGAAACAATAAAATAATAAAAATATAAAACAATAAAATTCTCACGACGTTTCGACTGCAACACAAGCAATCATCATCAGGTGTGAAAAGAATATGAATCCCTGCAGTCACGAAAGCTTTAAATCAAAATTTAGATTGGCGATGTTTATTTTTATGATAACGATGAAGATTACAGGGACGATGCATTCTATTTTAATATTAAACAAATTACAACGATGTGATGGAGTGGTGATGGGTATTATTTACATGGTAGCGATTATACATGATGGATGATGATGACAATGATAACACTGCTGCTGCAGCTAATAATCCACAAACACCCAATCCACTAACCCATACCAACCTCTATCCCATGGTGATCCACAAATTCTTGCCTCCAAAGCTCTGAATTCTAGATGTGCACCAATCATGTGCACAGGGCACACCAGGCAGCCAATCTAAGGCTGTCACCCTTGGGAAGGCTCTGAACAGGTATCACGGATGTTCCCCGTGGCCGAGAATTGAACTCAGGTCACCGGAATTGTAGTGCAGAGCTGAGATTTATTCGAAAACCGACTCCACATGAATTTCAAAGTGTGAAAAAACGGTAATTCCACCAAAAAAGTGGGCAGAATGACAGTTAAAATATCCCCATGTATCTACATTCAAAATTAAATATTTAAAACTACTTTGGTGCATGAGAGCCCTGTTCACGGGAATCACACACTTAGAGCTCATCATCGTAATCACTGATAGCCATGATTTATCCACTGCTGGATGAAGGCCTTCCCACATCGTCACCATCCCTTGCACCCTTGCAATGCCATAATCGACGTCACTGCTGAGGTACATATCTTCAGTTTAGTCCATCATTCCTTCTAGCAATGTCCTGTACAAGCCCGCTTATTTTTTCATGAATAGTCGATATGATGTCTCTAACTGTCATTTGTTCTCCAGTCCACATGTTCTTCCCTCTCTGTCTCTTGGTGGAATTCCTTTCTTCTTTGCATACTTTTCATATTTCTGGTTTTTTTTATGCCTCATGTTTCTTACTCATTTGTCATAGGGAATATAAGTTGTTTCTTTTGGGAAAAAGGATATGTTGTGTTTCATTATTAACAATTATAACTGAATATGAAATACAGGAAACAATGGAAGAACTTAATAAAGAAGGCTGCAAAGTTGGGCTCAAGATAAACATGAGCTCGACGAACGTCGTGTACCACAAGTGCAATACAACCGTATGTAGAGCATAGACAGCGCATTTATTGAAAATGTACTGGAATGAAATGTATGAAATAAATATGTGGACGAGATTAGGATGCGATGCTTTTGGAAGAATAAGCAGCAGGGGCATGCATTAGAGGCATTTATAAAAATGCAATCCTCGTCCAACATGTGAAGAGGAGTTAAAAGCATTTTTACTTTGAGCCTTAGCAACATTTGGTGAAAATATAACGCTTGCGAACACACATTTACAATGTGCATATATCTGTGCAGAAGAATGCATAGACGGGGACTTGAATATTAGATAGGAAACTATCAAAGTCATTCAAGAAAGAGGCTTTGCGTAATTTTAAATTCTGCAAAGGTGATAGCATTTGCAATATACATATGACGTACACGCTTGCTTTCCAAGCATAATTTCAAAATGCCACCAACATAAATTTAAGGGCGGAAATAACTCACAAAAGCAGGGTTACTAAAACAATGAAATTCATTTCTATAATAAACACTTACTTCCTGAGCTGATTCAATCCTGACTCGTTATCTGTGGGAGGCATGCTGCAGTATATTGCTTAGCTCACTGGACTTTGCGTTTTAGAGGTTGCAGGTTTGAACTCTCGGCACAGCAGATGAACTGAATGGGGAAAGTTTCTTAAATCCCCACTGCCTCTGTCCATCCAGCGGTACATATGGGTAGACCACAATTCGTCGATCAGCAAGTTGCACGTGTCGGGGTAAAGTGTGGATCCTCCCACCCCTTGAAAGACATCTAGAGGGCCTCCGCATGGTAGAGTCGTGAACAAGATGTTTCAGACCTGCACCTTTAAAACAAACAAAAAATCTGATCTGCAGAAAATGACAGATTAAAAAAAAAAGCCCCAACTGCAAGGCCTCCCTTTTGTTGGGATGGGGTGGAGCAGATCGGGTTGAGTGTTAGGATCGTGGCCTGGGCCAGCCTCTGAGCCCCATCGTGTCGCCAGAATAACCCTGGCCCGTTGTACATGTGCGGGTCCTTGTTTTGCTGCCATGCAAGTGGCGTAGCTATCGTGTGCGCGAGCATTGCAACTGCATTGTGTTTCACGAGCCACAGGGGCCACGGCATGAAGATACAAAGAGTGGGGAAAATTGTACAGGGAAGTGCGGAGGGGGTGAGGCATATGTTATTCATTGCAACAGGCCCCATGCCAACCATGCTATACCACTGCCCTTGTGTATATGTTGTCCTTGATGATATTTTTTTTACGTCTCTTTATGCCTTTTTTCTTGTACCTTATTTTTTTGTCCCGGTCATGTTATGTATTTTTCACAGTTTTGCGCTTAGGTTAGGCACTTAAGAGGTTCCGTGGAATTGGCACCTCTCCTGCACGTAAAACCGTATCCGTCCACATTATTCCTGCTCTGTTAATTTTGCAGATGTGTGGATCAGCCCGACCTCACTGTTAACTGACTTCACAAAAATGCGGAATCTATAAGCAAGAAGAGTTTCCCTGCAAATGCTGTTTTACGTGCTTTTTAAACCAATCCCAGATATCTGTGAATCAATACTTTAACTCGTATATTTTATGGGAATATGTGGAGAGTCCTATTTGATCCAGGGTGCTTATTTATTACATTGTATCTCAGTGGTTCTTTCAGCAGTGGCAGCTTACACCACAAATCACGTGCGGAATGGGCAGAATGAGTCAATTGAGTGCGATATTGCCAATTTACTCAATTTTGTACATTCAACATCCAATTTCACTGGCCACCACACATTTATCAACATCTGCCACTACCCCACATTAAGAATCACACTATCTTTGTTACCTTATCCATCATGGACACCTATGTGGACCGAGGAAGTAAACTGTAGATTTAAAAATAGGTAAATCCATATTGCAAACGGGATGTATTGGTGGTGCAGTGCTTAGAGTAGTGAGCTATAAATTTGGAGACCCGAGTTTGATGCCTGGCCATGGCTAACTTACATCAGTTTGAGTGATACCTGAAACGTGGTGAGGTATGGTCAAACAATCTCCATTAACAACAGGGCGTGGGGAGGCCTGAATCCAGCAGTGGATTGACAACCGTGCATACATTATTATTACTATCACAGCTAGAATAGTCTCCGTAGTGATCTATAATAATATTGTCTTTTAAAGTGCAATATTGCTAATGAATGGTAACGTTGAATTCAACAATATGATATCGCATTGGTTTTCTAATACCATATGCAAGCATTTAATTTTTTCTCAGTTTGTCTTAAAAAAATCCTGAAAAAATAATGTTGTCACCCTTTATTTGCTGAGTAATGGGAATTTTAAAGCCCAATTGCCACTTTCAAACTATTAAACTGAAAAAATATCGTGTGTCTTTAGAGATAGGTAAACATTAAGTGTTGCTCCTTCCATATCATGCTCGACTAAGCCACATAATGCCAACCATTACCATGTCTATTTTGGTATTTCAGCTTGCGATGCAAATAAGGGAATTCATTATTTATTTCCTGTCTTCAATAATGTAACATTGTTTCCACAATTACATGAATTATTAAAAAATGGAATATTTTAAAAACCAAATTCAAAATTCAACCTCGAAATTCACGTGAACAAGGTCTGAAGGTTACGAGACATTTTCTTTCCCGACGTAAGGCGCATCTCAAATTTGTATTTGATCGTGAACGTATTATTTTAAACAATTTTAAATGAGTGATGCGTGTATGTGCAGCCTACTAGACCAACTAAGGTTTCTATCGCTATTTACCATACACTACAGAACAATAATAACGCGTAGTTAAATGTAGTTAAGAAGATGAAGGTGCATCGCTGCAATTGCCTCACTCATCCCACTTCTGGTGGGGAGCACCTATGCTAGAGGGAGACCTCTAGAAAGCCCACCTTAGAAATTATTCGGCTGCCTCTTCCACGCTTGGCCGGATGTCTTCGAAAAAGCACCCACGCTTTATCCCACCGCACACGATCTGCTAATTAACTAACTGTGCCGTAACCATTTATAATTGCCTGGATAGACATAGGCAGAGGTGGGGAATTTAGAAACGTTCCCAACTTTTCAACTGCCGTGTACAGGAGATGGAACTGAACTGGAGACATATTCTTGGTTCTTTCGGAAAAGTCACCACGTAGAAGGGAGACAATAAAATAATAAAAATATAAAACAATACAATTCTCACGACGTTTCGACTGCAACACAAGCAATCATCATCAGGTGTGAAAACCACAAGAAGGAAACAAATTGAACCGGAGACATCCGGATTGCAATTAAGAGTGTGCTGCTGAGCATTGCGCCGTGGAAGTTGTTCTGCAAACTGTTGTTGTAATTTGAAAATGTCGCACGGCAAATGTTGAGTAAGCAACCAATGAAGCCCTGATCAATGTCGTTGCAAAAAAGATAAATGTTCCCTACATATTTATACAAACTTACTTCGGGCATTCTAAATAGGAACATTATTATGAAATAAACATTTCTTCATATTTCTTTACATCTACAATGTGAACACAAAATGCAACAACACAGCCTACCCCATCAACTGAACGATAATAATTCGCATCCCTTTGTGAATCCACTGCTGGATGAAGGCCTTCCCACGTCGTGTCAGTCATGGGAGTTGCTTGACCATACTTCACCACATTTGTCAGTGCGATTTAACGGAGGAGGAAACCAAGGATTGGCTCAGCTGTCACTCGCCACGGATGCAAGCCATGGTCTAGAATCAAACTCGGGTTGCCAGGTCCATAGTGCAGTGTGCAGATCCCTTTGTGCAAGCTCTCCAACCAAAGTGAAATCAACAGGTTCATAAATAAAGAGTTATCTATTTTTAACTGCCATGCATTACAGAGCATTCTCCAGTAAGTTCATGAATACCTTTTTTTTTCAAAGTAAGAATACATTTTAATAAATGTACACGAGACAAAGATCCCCCCCGTTATAGCCTTAACAGACTTTTGGGGCAACTGCTGTTAGTGAGCACATATGAAGGCTGGCATGGCACGCAAGGGGGTGGGTGGCACCATACCCGGGCGCCTTTGTCTCCCCACTGCTGATGTTTACACACAGCACCAGGTACTCCCATTTAAGGCTGAGTAGATCTCGGGAGGCCCAGGAGCGGTTCAGATAATCGCCACTGGCAATTTACGCACACACACAAGCTTAATATCTATTTCTGAAAATAAAAATCCCACCAATATTATGAATCAATTTCACAGCTTGCTCACATAAACCAAAAGCAATCGGCTTATCCTGGAGATTATGAACACTATATTAAAGTTGCGTTAAATTAAGCAGAAACAGTGAGGCATGGGTATATCCTATACAATTCCCTTTTAACTACACCAGCCACACGTGGTGACGAATGCATTTCCAATGCCTGAGCTTGATTATGTTTTCACCTAACTCGGAGTCCGCTTAATGATATAAATGTCTTACCAAATTGTGAATCGATCCACCGTGGAATTCGGCAGGAGGCAGATGGGAATGCTGATGACGTTTTCAGGTCTCAAGGGCCTCATGGGAAGCAGGATCGCCACGTCATTATCCAGCTTTACCTCGCGAGTGGGGGGCAGGTCAGGTGCCCGATACAGCACCAGTTTTCCCACCCAGCGAAGGTTCTGTAGCAGCACTGACAGCTCTTGTGCCTTCCAGGCATGCACCTCCTTATTGTCCTCCTTTTCGCACTCGCCACCCCACTGCATGGCACAGTAAAGCTCCACCTCTGCGTATGTCAGGAGAGGGCTGGGAGGCCAAAACCACCTAGATGGAAGCACAACTTCCGCTAGGCACATTGCTAAGGTTCCGGACAACTGGCACGAACTCCTAACCTCTTGCGCATCTTGGAAAACGTGCAGCCTTATGCAAGGCAGGTCCCGCATCGAGTCAGGGTCCAGCCAGTCTCTTCCAGTAATGTAAAACATCACTTGAGCTTTGGGCCTATCAGAAAACATAATTTCCTCCGTTAAAAATGGTTGGAGTTGCCAGCTGGACCTCGGGCCAATTGAATCAGGCTGAAAAGAGTTTCTGGTTCGTAGGAGGTCAATCGTGACTGGCTTTGAGGCTGAAAAAGGTCCAAAACTGACATTCATGATTGGTGGCCTGTTGGCTTTAAGAATAACAAAAGGTTGGGAGTGGGATGTGAGGTTTGCATTTGTGGCAATTTCCTGGTTCACCCTCTTGAGGAGGTAGGATGTCTCCGTGTGAAGAAGCTCGTATCTTGCAGGTAGGTATAGCAGTGGTGAGTACAGGTGTTCATTGTCCAAACTCATGGCCACTGTTGACATAAAAAAAACACAAGTCATGTATTAAAACAGCAGTTGTATCGATGCAAAATCCACCAAACAAAACGATATTACATAAATACAGGGCATATTATTGCTAAGATTGCACAATTTAGTATCATCGTCATTGCAAGTCAGGTTAATACTAATAATTATAGCTGCTATTATTCTATCATGTACAATTCATATCGCATTTATTGTAATATGTGATGGGGTATTTGAAAATTTAATGGCAGATAGCAATCTTGAAATACATTTTGAAAAGAGACATGTTTTAAACAGTAATGATTGTATATTCTTAGCTCTTTCGGTAAAGTCACGTTGAAGGGAAACAATAAAATAATAAAATATAAATAAAACAATAAAAATTCTCACGACGTTTCGACCATAACACAAACGGTCGTCATCACCTGATGAAGACCGTTTGTGTGACTTTACCGAAAGAGCTAAGAATATGAATTACTGCAGTCACGAAAGCTTTAAATCAGTAATGATTGTGTTCAATTTCTCATTAAATAATGACACATTACATTAAATGCTACACATTTTTGCACATTATTGGTATTGACATGTGTAAGAATGTAAAGCAGAGGCTGAAATCTCAGCAAGTCATGGCTATCGCCACAGCAACCCATTCATAAGCTAATTGACGTCAAAAGAAATGGCATTCTGTATCAAGATAATACAAAAAGTAAATTACGAGTGCATATAGGGAATTTCATTGAATCATAATCATATAATCATATTAATTAATATGCATTTTTTTATATTTCGTATTTATATTAAATGACAGTCATTTTATTACGTGCATGAGTTCCTCCTATTAATCTGCACACACATGCCTATCACGCAGTCTAATACAGAATTCCCTTGGCAAGCCGTATGTTACATTAACCCCAGGGGACTTCGTAAATATGAATAGATGTAAAGATAGCTTTTCTTACATTTATTGTGCTGCATGTAACATTTTACACGGTTGTTTATGATGAACACAATTACAAAAAGATTGTAATTATACATTTATTCATACACCAAAAATAGCAGTAATGTATTATATTCATCAGCGATTCAATACATATACCAAAAACTATTAATATAAAACTTTCATTAAAGAAAATGAACTAACTGTTTGAAAAGACAGCATGTCTATATAAACTTAAGTCAATTTTATTAACTTTTAATGCATAAATAGTGAAATGAAACTACATGCTGGCACCACGTATATATATACTCTTGTGAGCGAGGCAACATGTTTTTTTAAATTGTCATCTGAAACGAACCAACTTACGTAAATAATGACTAAATTTTCAGATGATTGATAACAAAAACAGCGCATTGCTCTTTCTTATTCAACAACATTATTTTTTTAGGACAATCCTCAGGAACAACACATCACAATGTGTGATAATAACAATAATTGACAGCCCTTTCTCAATCCACTGCTGGATGAAGCCCTTCCATGCCAGTCTGAGTCATGGGCATGGTTGATCATATGGCACTTCATCACGCTGGTCAGTTCTGGTTGGTGAGGTGGGGCCTCAAGATTAATCCGGATATAACTCCCCACTGATGTTAGCCGCGAGCAGATATGAAACTCGTCGCCGAGTTCATAACGCAGCAGTGCGCCAAATGCTTTGCAGCCACTCACCCCAACGATGGATAAAAGGCGATCTAAAATAAGGCAAGAAAGACAAAAGGGATGATCCTTATTTGACGCAGAGCCATTATAATGCAATAACAAAGGAATAACAGTGATTGTGCTCACAGAATCCTACGGATGATGGCTTGGCTGCATGCTGGTGCTGTATTTTCAATCTTAAACCTGATTATTTGCCAATAGGTCCAACTAAGGGGTTAGGATTGGGAGCAGTGAGTCACTGATCGGCATGCATTTTCATTACTCCGTGACAACAGTCCCGAACTGAACCACCTGAAATTCCCCGTTAAAAATAATTCGGTTGCGTGCAACGCTGCATCATAATTGCAATATCACAGCAGAGAAATGCGAATTCCGTTGTTGCTATATTGTACATGATATATTTCCCCAATAGCCGATCCTGTTAAAACATTTTGATGGGGTAATTACAAAGCTGAAATGTATTATTTTAAAATCTATTGATAAAAAATATCCAGCAAGCTTGCTACGATGAAAGTATTCTGGAATTGAGTATAATAATTTGAGCTTATTTTACTAAAACCTCTCTCTTTGTCCCTCTGTTGGAGACCGCTCTACGAGCACACAACTTGCAGGGGCTGCAACTATACCTTCATCTATTGTAATACAAAATATCCACACTTTTCAGTCGATGAGTCTTCATTTGTGCTTAATACATTTTTTTTTTTACAAAATGTTTAACGTGCACATTATATAAAAATTGTGTTGCATTGCCCAACAAAGGTAGACTTTACCCCCATGATCTCTTGCAGCTGGTTATGTCAAAAAGGTAAGCTTGCCAAACGGATAGGATCTATCTGTCAGCTCATAACCAAAATCGAGAATCTCCCTGACAGAAACTTGCAGGAATCACCTGGGGCACCTCGGCTAAGCAGAGCTGAGCCTGGATAGTGGCCCGTTGGGCGACGACCGGCAACAGAAACGCGCCGTTATAATATCGCTGCTACATTGTGTGCAGCACGGAACCAGTGCAGCGACATCCATTGCACTGCACCGTGCTCCCAACAGCTCAGCTCTTCCACCTTCACCTACCCACACTGACCGGCACGGGCGAGGTATGACGGAACAACCCAAACAGCATCAGGATAGCCCTCGTTCTGGCAGTGCACCATACTTTTATGGGCAAACAGCGCTTATGTGCTGACTTGTTTAGAGTGGCAGCTCTCTAAACGCTTTGCTCGGAATCGCATGTCACGGAAATTATGGCTCGCTGCCTCCTGGCGGCTTCAATTAACACTGCGAACGTTGTACAGTACTTGTAGCCCGTTCCATAGCGGTAGATGTGGAGTAGTTTCCAGCAGCTACTCAGAAAATGAAAAAAATCACGAGAAATGCCAAAATACTGTCAAGATCGTATACGGTGTGAAGAAAATGTTTCTGTGATGTCAGAAACATTTCGTGGTGCAAGTATTTCGAAACTGTACCTCGACTATAAAGTTATTACGGGGAAAAAACATATACTCACCGTTTGCTAATACATCATTGCCAGATAATAAAGTAGGATTCACCATCATCATCGTCGTCGTCAACTGCTCCTCCCCACGTTATGGCATCCTTCATGCTCCTATAATGCCACAATCCATCGTGTTTCTTTTCATGACTTAATTGTCTTTTTATCTCTGTGTTGGTCATGTTTTTGTGAATGCCCCTTCCTTATTTGTACTTAAATGCGTTAATTATATTTATTTTTCGTGACTTGCTTACCTTTTCTCTATTTTACACTCCTATCATGTTTTTCCATTGTTTGTTGTTGTAACTTGCTAACCCGTCCCGGCTAGAAATCTGTGATAAAGAGCTTCATAGCACATCGGGTTCCTCCAGTATATATATAAAACACATTCTAATTTTGATTATACTGACATTCCATCGACAGTCCTGTTCATTCCATCGCCAGTCTGAGGATCGGTGGATCACACAAATGTTGTATAACTCCCTTCTCGTGAATGTGATATCGCAAAATGTGCGCTCCATTTCTTCCATCAAGTATGTCGTGTATTGCACTTCTTTTGCACCGTACGTAGCCAACCGTGCGAATTGGAGTTGCGGTATAGAGTGTTTCCCCCTTGCATCAATGTTTTTTTTACGGGCGCTCCAGTTTCCCTCCCACTAGTCAACACTCATTAACTGGCTAATAACACCTTTTACTATATTCGAGTACTGTACTGAAGAAACTTGATTCCATCTATCACTTGGCCTTAAGATTTACATTGAACTGCCCATATAGGACTCACCACTGTGATCTCTACATTGGGTCAAACTTAACATCTCTTAATGTTCGACGGCTTGTGCACCAGATCTTATTTATTCACGATGTACTTACAAAAAAATCCGTAGACTACCTGCTGGATCTCCTCTCTGTTTCAAAGAACAAATTTGAACTCAGGTCTTCCCTCATTTACCAGCTTCACATTCCCTATTGCCGTACAAAAACTGGAGGAAGGGCCTTTGCTATTGATACCCCCAGGGTCTGGAATGCTATTGCCAATAAACTGCAACTTGAATCGCTACCAATGAGATCTTCTCTCAAAACTGCTCTAGAGGAGTTGTACACCCCTAGCTGCCACTGCTATTCATTGGTGTAAAATAAAATAAAATGTTACATGTTATTTATGTAGTTTATTGTAAAAATTCGGTCACAGTCCTTGTGATCACTGTTACGTTGCAATTATGGCTTTATTTTTTGGTGATTTGGAAACGTTTTTTGGTTTGGACATGTTTGTTTTGTTGTAGTACAGAGTTAGACTGATGGCCCTAATGTAAGTTTTTGTGGTTGTTGTTGTTTGACTTGCATCCCACTGGGATTTTTTGCACACAGCGTTGGTGTACGGTGCTTTTTTTTCAGGAATATTTTTGCTGTTTTTTTCCCATGGATTTTCTGTTTGCACAGTCACATAGTCACTTTAAGATGTTTTTCTTGTTCGTTTTTTTGTTGTTGTGGTTGCACCCGATTCAAGAGCCGAATGGCTCACAGGGCTATACCAATATAAACTGAACTGAAACTGAACTGAACTGACTGCAGATCCTCGTAGGAAGTTTTGTGCCAGCTCACAAAATCACGTGGCTGCCTTTCTCACTCTGTGGTCCCTCGCGACTCTCATTCGTTCTGTGTGGCACGTGAGAAGTTGAAATTATTATTCATGGGCCACCATCCCTACTAACAATGCTTCCTTCCCAAATTCACGTATTCACCTTAACAGTCAATACACCTTTCTCTAATTTGCGTTTGTTCTCAGATCAAAATGCTTCCTCTACCTGTTCCTCAGTGTAGTTGCCAGAATGCACATTTCCACGCATGTTTGGCAACGTTTCAGCTTTTGTTCTATGTTCCCTTGTCAGTGTCCATGTTTATCATCCACATGTCATCGCATGTCGTATGAAATGTGTGAACACATTTCTCTTCATGGACATGTGATATGTTTAGTTTCATTATCAAATGTATCTTTTTCAAAAACACTCCATCCTGATGATATGCCTCTTTATGTTATTATTTAAATCCTGATTTGCATTAAGTAATTGCCCTGGTTATACACAAGTTTTCCAGCCGTGTCCCCACAAAATTAATTACCATTTGTTCCACAAACTTTGTGCATGTATGTGATTTTGTTTTGGCTCATTTTCTTCCTTCAGTCCCACTTTGAATGCTTCTTTTGCTGAGGTCTTACATCTTCCTCAAGTTCATTCCCATTGAATTTTGATTTAAAGCTTTCGTGACTGCAGGAGTGAATATTCTTGGTTCTTTCGGTAAAGTCACGTAGAAGGGAAACAATAAAATAATAAAAATAAAATATGAAACAATTTTATTGTTTTATATTTTTATTATTATATTGCCCTGGTTACACACAAGTTTTCCAGCCGTGTCCCCACACAATTAAATAATTGTATTGTTTTATATTTGTATAAAACAATGTTATTGTTTTATATTTTTATTATTTTATTGTTTCCCTTCTACGTGACTTTACCGAAAGAACCAAGAATATGGTGGGCAACATCAACCTCAATCCACTGCTGGATGAAGGCCGTGTCTGTCAGTCATGGGTGTTGTTTGATCACACTAGTTGGTGAAGAAGGAAGGGGCGGGGGGTGGTCAACTAACTGTTTACATCCTATTCTATGGTTCTTTCGGTAAAGTCACGTAGATAGAAAAAATAATAACAATAAAATAATAATAATTAAAATAGTGACTAAAAATCCAGACGTTTCGATCGCAATACAAGCGGTCGTCATCGGGAACATCCTACTCACGACTGTGAAGCCGTAGATTGATTCATTCCCATTGGTTCTTATAATGACTTTTATCAGCAAATTTGACGTGGTAAAGCCTATCACCACTGATTGTTATGCGTTCATTTCTCCACATTGCTTTTTGGAAAAAACAATCTTCCGGCCTCGCATACCTTCTCGCATAGCTCCTGGTAGCATTTGCTTCTTTTACGCCGTGCCGTGAAATCTCAGTGTAGATGTTTAATCTTTAGAAACGGTCGCAATAATTTTGTATATAGTTTCTGAAGGCCTTGACTTGTGAGAGCTTAGATGAATGCTTTCTTTTCCACTTATAATCTAGAAAGGCTGGGCATAATGTCTTCAATATTCATTTTTCGCTTATAGAATCTGATTAATAGCATGCAGTTAATGGAAGAAAAAGTTTTCTAAAACCAGCTTATTCTCTTGGTTCGTTAGACACTAAATTGACCATTATTCGATTCTCCGTGGTTTTTTGTGAAAATGCGTGTGATAAGAGGATAATAGGTGAATAATTTTTCAAATCAGTTTTGTCTCTCCTTGAAACAGACCCGCGAGTGAGGCATCATTCCAAGATCCAGATATTTCACTTCGAGTTAAACGTTCAACAAATTAATTAATTAGGCTCGTGTACATGGTGTATGGTGGTATTGGTGGTGCACATATGTAATTCCGTGCTATTCCTTACTTGAACTTAAATATACTTCAAGACATTGACATCTATATTTTGTTGCATAATGCTATTGTTTATTTTTACTTTGTTCCAGTGATATACCACTGCTCGTCTCAAAGAGACATAAACCAGACCAAATACAATAATGCGGTAAAAATGTAAAAACGTTTCTGGCCTGTGAGCTTTCTTTGCTGCCTGGATCTTGCTAAAGAAAAATAAAATATTGGCCTGGAGAAGTTTACTGACCAGATTTGCAGAGGCAAATGAAAGCTCACTGAATTATTCCAACCTGGTACATAGACATTCAGAATGCAAATATATTATGCTGGATTTTTTTTTTACAAATGTAGCGCTGTAAGGAATCATATTTTGAGGGCACAATTTTTGAAATGTAGGAGCAAAACATCTAACCACATTTTTCATTAACCATGCCCTGTAGCAGAAGAACCTCATAAAATGTTTTATCTTTTAACACCCTCCCGATAAACTTTGTCCAACATAGCTGTGGCTTTCGCCATATTTTGCCACGTATTGAGAAAAAATGCAAGAGGTTCATTAGAAATCAGTGGGGGATATCTATAAATGGATCACCGTACAAATATAGGGGTCATGTTTAGGGCAATGGCCCTTATTTGAAATGACTTTTCTTTTTCTTCGACTACTTTCAGCCATTTGCAACGTTCAGCATAATCTCTCTTGTATTTGTGTGTTCGTGTGTGTGTGTGTTACATATTTACACTATGGTAATAAACCCTTCCATTGCATTTTTTGAAACTGAGATCTATGGCACAATGGTTCGAGCACTGCCCAGTGACCCCAGTGACCTGGGCGAGTGATGTCTGAACCAGTCCTAATCCCCCTACTTCAACCCACACTGCCCAGCTTGGTGAAAACAACCTCCATGCCTGACAAGGCTTTGGGGAGGGTCTTTATCCAGCAGTGGATTTACATGCGCTGTAAATCATGACCATTTTTATTCATGTAAATCAACAGGTAAGAACTTATTTTGATACGTAGGATATATTTGGCAAGCCAGACTGCAGGTAATAAGTGGCATATTTGTTAGCACCATTTAACATTTACACAAAAAACAAGGTACAAAAGTGCAATTCAAATCAACACATGGGGCAGTGGAGACATTACAGGAAAATTATTCGGAATTTTTTTATTTTATTTAATGTAACTATTGAATAAACATGGTATTAAGAAGGGCAACTGGATTTTAGACACGTAACTTTAAGTACAAAGTTAACTTAAAGGTGCAGCCCTGCGACTGTTGCTCATGCCACTGCTGGTAGAAGTGTCCACTGGGGGAAGATATAGAGGGCTTCTTGAGAGGGTATTAGGCCTACTCTTCCCCACTGGCAAGACGACTCGGAAGATGTAGGAGTACTCACACTTTACCGCTCCATGCACGACCTATTGATGAATTAACTGTGGTTCACCCGTTTCTACCGCTGGATGGAGAGAGACTCGAGAATTTATCAAACAAAACGTTCTTCCTCGTGGAAGAGATATGTAGATGACACGTTCGTCATCTGGCCACATGGCCTGCCAGCTCTGAACCAATTCTGCAACCACATCAATTCCATACACCCAGCCATCAATTTCACCATGGAGGTGGAAAGGGATGGCAAGTTACCATTCTTGGATGTTTTAATCGAAAAGAGACCAGATGGCTCATTGGGACACTCTGTCTACATGAAAGCCACCCATACGGATGCCTATCTAAAACCTGACTCTCACCACCATCCAGCCCATAAAAATTCCCTCATCGAAACACTACACCATAGGGCTTATTGCATTTCCGACCATCACCACCTAGCCAGTGAACTGGAGCACGTACACCAAGCCCTCAAGAAGAATGGATATTCAGACTACACAATCCGTAAAGCTATCACCCCAACCATTGGGAAAGAACCATCTGAGGACCCAAACAAAACCATCACCTTACCATACATAGCAGGGGTCACCAAAAATATTTCCCAAAATCATGAGCAAACACAAGATCCAGGTCCGATTTAACACAGTACATAACATTCGTGATCTGATCCCATCTGTGAAGGATGTGATCTCTGACATGCAATACCCCGGTGTCTACAAACTAAGCTGTGCCTGCGGCGGTAGTTACATTGGGGAAACTAAGCGACATGTCTCGGACCGTGTTCGCGAACACAAGGCAGATCTGAAACACGGTAGGACCAAGACCTCTGCCATGGCTGATCATTGTTTTAACGCTATGGGCACATATGCCATTGATTTCTCCAAGACGAAGGTACTATGCAAACCCACTGGCTATCAACAAAGATTTGTTCATGAAGCCATGCAGATCTATAAACACAGACACAATTTCAACCGAAAAGATGGGTACAAACTGAGCAATCATTGGAAGGACGTCATTAACCAGGTAAAGTCATAACTGGCTGTGATGCTTCCATCCTACCTGCCTATGTTAGCAGTTATTTCCGACAATCTGAGTTACATTACATTGTTAAATGTCTTTACATTAACAGGCTAAATGTCTCACTAACAAAGCTGTTTCTGTTCCCTTTTCCTCGATGCGGCGGTGGCGCTCGTTGTTTAATCGGCTGTCTCTCATTAACACAGCCGCTGCTGTGGGAACTGTCTCACATTGACATTCTAATCTCTAATCTCGAGCAATACAATGGCTTATTCAGTACTGTAACCGTGGGGTTACCATTAACAGATTGACATGCTAATCTCGAGCAATACAATGGCCGAGGTATACCTAGCTCTGCGATCTTACATGTACTTGCAAATTCCATCTCTAGCCCCGCCCATTTACCCTGGGGTTGTATCCATCTCAAACCTTTATAACCTATGGCTGCAGTAGCTCTCTCACTATATTTCTTCCTGCCTCAGCAGTCCGCCTGCTGTATTTTTTCACCTGAAGACGATTGCTTGTGTTGCGATCGAAACGTCGCGGTTTTTTTTAAATATTTTATTATTTTTCTATCTACGTGACTTTACCGAAAGACCCAAAGAGTATAAAAGATTGTTATTTTACCAGGTAAGGCCCACTGAGCTTTATAGGTCTTTTTCAGAAGTGTCCTGGCCACAAAGCTCAATTAAGTGGTTTATCATGTGGAAATTTATAGCAGCCAAATACTCAATGCATGTGTAGTGACATAGCGCCGACTGCTGTCCAGCAACGGCAACTGCGGTGGACAGTTAGCGCACACACTGTTGAGCATATACACGGTGTGTGTTCCGGCAGGGCAGGGGAACTGGGGCAAGGGTTATGGGAGACCTCATCTGGAAGCCCCTGGAACCCGCTAGTGGCTTCGAGAAGGGAGGCGTGGAGCCGGGCTGCGCCGAGTAGAATAAAAGTAGCAGGGAGTGGGAGCTCTGGGCTGCCGGTTCTGGGAAGTGGACTCGTCTCATCGTCGCTGTCGTCTTCGCCGCCCTCGTCGCTGCCATCTTCACTAGATCACTGCGCGGCCGAATAGTTGTTGGCTGTCTCGGTCGACGCCGTCAGTGCATCGCGGTCAGGGTTGTGTCGAGGCTGGGCTATACGACTTGGAAGGAACGGGGGGGGCGAACCTGTGAACCTAAGTGTCAATAAAGAAGGTGCCTCCTCAAGAATCCTGTCTCCCGCCCCGTCGACACTACATGTTTCTAAATTTTGCATGGATAAACCGGAGGACCCGGAGTCAGAATAGGGATCGAATCCACGACCTCTGTGTACGACCTCTGTGTACCTGGCAAGGTAGTTAACATATCACCAAAGTGGTGCCCCCACAGTGAAACTTGCACCCCTGTCTTCAACTGCTGCTATAGGAGATAGAATCGGTGACTTGTAGAATGCAAGTCCAGGCTAACTATTGCACTGTGGCAGTATATTTATTTAACAGTAAAGTAAAATTGCTTACGAAATGTCACAATGAACAACCCTTGTGTAGCAATAACCTGGATCACTAATTCAATCTATTTTTCCCTTGAATTCTGCTCCTATTTGTTTTAATTGAAAGCAGACATTTTTTCAAAAGAAGCGAAAATATCAAAATAATACATGAAATATAGCAAATAAGGCAAGCTAATTATGTTGATAAAGATCAAAGTGTTCGTCGCACATTGGTCAATAAATTTGAGTCGCATTTTTTAACAGCAGGGGGAATTGCACATTAATCAACGTAGTAAAATTCATGCCATCTCACTCCAGAAATACAATTTAAAGTGCATAATTAAAAAGGATATACCGCACATATTTGTATATTAGTATAATGATAATTTACAGCCCTTTGGTAAATGCATTGCTCGATAAAGGCTTTCCCATTGCCTCGCAGTCGTAGGGGGGATATTTGACGACGCTTCAACCACGCTGGTCAGCGCAGACACGAAGGAGGCATCAGACAATGATGCACTTTAAATTTGGGACTTAAAACTTTTCGTGACTACAGGAATACATATTCTTTGGTTCTTTCGGTAAAGTCACGTAGACAGAAAGATGATGATAATAATAAAATAAAGTGAATAAAAAAATAATAAAACCACGAATGTAGACACGATACACTTCCCCTTACTCCAGACGCACTTATCTGGCTCAATCACTTCAACTCCAAACGACCGGTGTTGTTTTTTTTTCTACACCGTCAAAACCTGACGGACGGAGGGAGTGGGTGGGAAGGGATAGGGAGATCGTTTAAGAGATTCCTCGCTGCTCATCGTTATCCATGGCTGGAAATTGAACTGGGCTTACCTGGATTCATAGCACAGTGCACAAAGACCAATTCGCTGCCCCACATAGGGCTGCAGTCCGTGTAAATTATACAAAAATGAGCTGAATTGTCATGAATCGTGAATGTCTGATTGTGTGGGTGGCCGTAACAGTCATGTGGACCTAATTATTAGGGGGTGCTGGCAAACCTAAGCCACACTTGGTTACATTAATGGGACGGAATTGTCACAATCATGAATGTCTGATTGTGCAGGTGGTAATCATTAGCGAAAGGTGAGGGAGCAAAAAGCGATATGTTAAAGTAATTTGGATGTTTTCGTGGGGGTGGTTATTTACCAAAGGGTGCAATAGGGGCCTCGTTGTCTGGCTTGGTGGAGAGGAGCAACCAGGTTGAGTTAGGCCTTGGCTTGAAGGCGAATGTTACGCGGTATTAATTCACGTAGATTTGTTAATGTAAACGGTGCACCCCTGCAAAAACATTGCTCATTACATTGCTGGCGGAAGAGCCTCTACTTTAGAGAGCTCCAGTGAACTTATTGAGAGTATCGTTTTTGTGGGCCTACTCTTCCACGCTGACCAGACATCTTTGAAGAAGTGGGATTACACATCCCCACCTTCCGATTAGCACGGTTGTCTACGTATGGTGTGGAAGAAGTTCCACGTACATATATGTACGTGACCTGCCGATCAACAAACTTACATACCTGTCAACCCCTTATCAGTGCCTACCCTATTACAGACTAATTCAGACTTTATTGGTCACCCCGTGTCCTTATAAATCTCAACGTTCACCCTATAAAGTCCCATCACCAGGGAGAAACACATATTTTTTGTTCGTATAGAAACGGCTGTACGCTGTATGGACCTGAAAACTCAATCCCTGTACAAGAATACGGGGTAAACCGTATGCGTTGAACTTGTGCTGTACCTAATTCATGCTGCTGTGTGCAGAGAGACTTTGGGATTTGAGAAACTTCCCTCCCCACCCCCCCCCCCCCCATTGTTCCAACTATCGCCAAGCTATATCCGACGGGCAATCTCTGAACATAAGTCCAGCGTGCTATGGGGCCGTCCATAAATGACGTCACGCGATTTTGGACGATTTTGACCCCCCCCTTCGTTACACGGCATCACAAAAAGTCAGACCACCCTCAAATATGACGTCATAAAACTCTGCCCCCCCCCCAAAATAAAAAATGCTTCAAATCGCTTTAAACTATTGTCATTGTAGTGCGTATTTAATGTGGCGCTGCACTCTGATGCTGTAGGAGAAAACATTTATTAAAAAGTATTTAATTAAGTAGAACGTGTTGTCTATATTTACTTAAAGTTGCGCATTTTGATGTGACGTCACGTTTCTCAACCCCCCCCCCCCTTCGTCACACATCGTCACAAATATCTGACCCCCCCCCCCCCCCAGGTGCGTGACGTCATTTATGGACGGCCCCTAACCAACACAACGTGGCAGCATCCCGTAGCCGTTGTGTCATAACAGAATGTTCAAGTAAATTGAGTGGACTAAAATGAGCACGACCTTATCTAGTCACCGTCCCTCCCAATGAAAATGTTACAAAAAAAAACTTTTTCATTCACCAAAATGTGTTTTGAACAATGTGTGGACGTACGGCGTCCAGCTCGTGGGTTTTCAGCGATGACAATGTATTCATATTGTGCCTTGGGAAAGCTTGCCCAAGCTGATAATGATGACGATGAAACGACGGGCCTGTGAAGGAGAGAGCTGCTCCCCCCTTGTGCTCGAAAAGATACTGGTGGGGGTGAGGTTATTCAATAAAGAGGAACCGCTGGTCTCAAATAATTCGAATGTTTGAATTCATTTCAAGGCATCGCAAAGCGCAGCTGTGTTTGTTGGGAGTCAATGTTGCAACTATTACAAAACAATCATTTTCTGTTTTTTTTTATTTGTATACAACAGCAGGGTTTGTTATTAGTGTAATACATTAAAATAACAATAGAGTCGTTGAGGAAATTGCCAGTATTGTATAATAATGTGAATACGCATGGCTAAGCATATTAAAACATGTATATGTATTAAAATGCATTAATGCCTTTTGGACTTGACTCAAGTTGGGAATTTAATATCCTATGGGAAATCTGCACCAAATAAAGGATCTAAGAAATATTATAAGTGCTCTTTAATTATTTGACCATGTGCAACAATACTTGACTGGATAATGGAAACCATTCAAGTATACCAATGTAGACGCATAATACATGTCTTGTGGATTGATATATCAAATCGAGGATTTGTTTCCGAATATTACTTGAATGCACCGTCTAAACATTTTTTTTTTACCATTTTACTTTGACATGACATTCATATTTTTGGTATTATCTTCAGGCATCCACAAGTAATGTGCTCTGCAGAATGTTGGAAGTTAGGCTGTTTGTCAGTTGCTACTTTTGAAAAAGCAATCTTTAAAAATGCAAAAAAGGACGCCGAATTCTCCAGTACATTATTACCTTCTGAATGTCAGTCTTCCAGTTTGACAATTATAAAAAAAAACAAGCCCTGCACTGTGCACATGTAAATAATCAAGGAGCACGAGCAAATTAAAGCAAATTTTCACGTGGGAAGAGTGTATGACTATAATACAACTATCCTTTTGCCCGTCCAAGGTCGGGTGTATTTCAGTAAACCTGTAACTTGCAAGCGCAAAGCATACCGCCACTTGATATATTCATTGCATCAATTTGGGTGCAATTTGTAAGGCCGCGGTGACACGGACATATTTCTTATCTTATTTTATTATGTTTTATTTTTATTACTTTATTTCCATTCTACGTGACTTTACCGAAAGAACCAAGAAGATGAGACATATTTCATTTAACGGTTATAATCCCTTGTTCATCACGACGTCCTTTTTACTTTGATGTCTCAACAACATCGTTACGGAGATCACGTGATGTGAGGGTTCTGCCTTTGTAGTGAGGGTTGTCAGTTGACGCCGAGGAGGGGGGAGGAGGCGCCTCGCCTCGCCCCCCCCATGTGGAGTGACGTCAGCCGCTAATTATTATGAATGGCGGGGTTGTCCATTTGGAAGACGACACCTCTTCATGATTATTAATGTGGGGGGCTGTTCGATGTGGAGTGACGTCACCTGCTCACCTGTTCATGATTATTAATGAGGGGGGCTGGCCGACGTGGAGTTACGTCACGCGTGGGACACACAGACATTCTTGGCTCATTACAGTAGTAAATTAACACAACATAAAAACAAGCAATTTTTCTCTAGCTGCACAGTGGGTTTTAAAATATCCTTGAGTGTCATTTGGTAGATCTGATAAAAGGGTTATTTAAAAAAAAAACTGCAAATGTCCAGAAATGTGAAATTTAAGTTCTTAAGACCACTAAGAAAACATGTGGTACACAGCTGCGATTCAGCTAAGGAGTGTGGGACAGCTGCTGAAAAAGTGGTTGATCAAGAGTGATAATCAACTAAGTAGTTTGCTTAACATGATAATTATTTCTCCAAGTTTGTCGTTTGACAATTCTTTTAATTATTATTTCTGTATTTATAGCCATGGCTTTTCTCCTGTTACACCAGTTGCCTTCCACATACTAACAATATGATAAAAGCAACTGGCCAAACATAACACGCAAGACCCTGCTTAAATAAATCGCAACACTTGCCAAGATTTATTCAATCAAAATGAACTATTAATATCAAATTGGCTTAAATGCTACATCACATCGCCTCGTGTGTTCTTGTGCGCCCACGTTATGGCCCAAAAACCTTGTCCTCTAAAATGAGGTTTCAAATTGGAAAATGGATTTGTGCTTCGTTTGTGTTAAACAGTCACGATACGGATCTGTCCAGCAGTGCTATGCTTCCAAGCTAACACAAGGACTGCTAAATGCCAACACATTTAATTTCAAATTCGCATGCAAATTTTGTATATTGCATATGACCAGTTAAATAAATATATGGGATGTGAAATTAATTGTGAGGTTCAATTCTTGTAAGGTGTTTGTTTTTTTGTTGTAAAATTGTCAAAAGCATATTCTTTAAAGGAATCAACATGATGAATATAATTCTACACGGATGTATTTTCATCAATGTCCAAAATGTTGACACTTATAGACATTTAGCAGCTTTACTAATAATAGTGTAACAGTACATATGATGGTTCAAGCCAATTTAAATTAACAAGTTGCTTGATGTTAGTAAATGATACTTGTTTTAAATAAATTAGTGATGCATGCCATTTTCAATATATACATGACTAGCTGTACTACCCGGCTTCGCCCGGGACATGGATTCACCACACCCGGCCGCCTTTGTCTCCCCAGTGGCGATGTTCACACCACAACAGTTACTCGTTTGAGGCTGAGTCACCGGTGGTGGCCGTGAGCAGGAATTAAACTCGGGTCGCCGGCTTCCACGTGCGCGGGTCACGTGACCGATTTGACGTCACAGCTCACTTGCCGTGCAAAAAATAGATGTATTATTGAGCTCCCCCCCCCTCCCCCCAAAAAAAACAAGAGTGTATTTTCATAATTTTTCCATGGTGTACAGTCTGGAAAGTACCCACGTGGCAAATTTCAAGTTTGTTGCATGTCGGGAAGTACACTAAACATTGTGAACAGACACACATAATCACGACTTTGCCTTTTGTACATTTGGAGATAAGCCTATCGTTATTACCAGTTGACAATTTAGGCCACGAGTGTATCAAGTCCGCAGAAACTAGCAATACTTCCTGTCCCTCACTGCATTATGTTTTATGATTGGATCCAATCCGAACAACATTCGGAACTCATGAAAGTCAATCTTCTCGTGTCCTACCACCAAGAGGCATACAGGTATTGGGCAAGTGGTGGATGATATCCCGCAGTTTGTAGCCATGGTGGACGGATCTTCCGGCGAGCTGACGGACCAAAAGATGCTCCTGTGTTTCGCCGCACAGTCGCCCGTTCGAGTAGGTCCACTGCTGCAAGTTCACATTTTTTGAGCTCGCCGACTCCTCTGTTCGAATGAGTTGGTGGGTGAGTGGGTGAGTAAAGTGGTTGAGTAGGTGGTTGTGGCGAGTGGTAGTGTAGCGGTTTTAATAAACGCTGCACTATGAAACACGGCGACCCGAGTTTGCGACGATTATCTGAACCGGTCATGGGCCTCCCCTAGGTCGACGTGGCCTCAAATGAGTACCCTGATGTGGTGTGCAAAATATCACCCACAGGGAAGACAAAGGCGGCCGGGCGTGGTGTTGGCCACCCACCTCCGAGTGTGCCGTTGCCGGCCTTCATAGGTGCTCGCTAACAGCACTTGCCCCAACAGTCTATTCAGGCTATACGGGGAGGGGGGGGGGGTGGCAGGGGATCTTTGTTCTTTGAGTGGGTAGGGTAAGTCAGTGGGTTGCTGAAGTCGCTTCACTTCTGCACGTTGACCGTTGTGCGCTCCAGCGTCCTTTGCTAGCGCAATGGAGCCGTGTTCACCACATTCCCAGGTGTGTTTGTGTTTTTTTGTTAATGGTTCTTTTGTGGCTAGGAAGCTTCCGTGATTTCAGGTGGCTTGGAGCCGCAGTGTGGCCATGCAGCAAGATGTCCAGTGTCGTCAACCGATCGCGATCGTTCCATTCTGCACGCGACCATTCTCCTGATGTCCAGTTGGGGCGATTTTGGGCAAACGTGCACAGGCTGAGTTAACACTTGCTGCTATTCTATGGCAAGTAAAGTCAAACATGCTGATCTTAAAATACATTACTCTAAGAAAGGCTCTGTTTTAGTAGATTACCACAGTATCTTTGAATTTTAACAAATCAGACCTACTGAAGCTCAACTATGAAACAAAGATATTCATTTGTAGCTTGCAGTGCACTTTAATAGCTCTCCAAAGGAAGATGCTACCCAAGTCGCTAATAGCTATTACTGCACTGGGTCTTGTTTATGCTTCCATAGGCCCTGCCCTAGGAAGTCTAATGTGAGCACAACGCTTTGGAAACAAAGGACAAAAATACTAACACTCTAGTGACATCAGACGTGTCTTGCACACGTTGGAACACATCGAAACGGTGACGTCAACAGAGCACTCGTGATACATTTGAAGCGTCTATGCCCTCAATATTGTAATGATGCTCCACATGCTTTTCAGACAGCATGGGACGCACAGACTAAACTATGCATCCACACGATAAGGTAAAAAATGTACGTGACGTATGTATTACTACGTTATATATCATGACGTAACAAACACTAACATATCACTACATTACATCTCGCTCCAGGTTTCCCTCGCTTTATGCGGTAGCTAAGTTCCAAGGAAAGGGCACAGGCAGCTGCCTGCCAAGTAGGGCATACAAGCAATGCGGTCCCACGTCCAACCGCATAGCCACGTCTGAGTGAATTCCAACCGCAGTGAATTTTGGGTAGAAATAGGTTAGCCGCATATGTGCGAAATCGCACAGATCGAACCAGCATAGAGTGATGGAATCCTGTTCACTACATATCCCGCATGAGGTCTTTTAAATAATTCTACAATGTGACAAAAACGAGACACGGTAATCTACTCCCTTTTAAGCCGCACACGCACACAGAAAATGATCCCCTGTATAGCCCACAGACTGTTGTGGCAAGTGACATTTGTAGTGAGCATTAATTAATTCCGGCATGGCGCATGAGGATTGCTCTGTCCAGAACCACGCACAACTTAGCTGCCTTTGTCTTCACAGCGCTGATGTTTGCCATGGCCAGAAATTGAACTAGGGGCTCCGCGATGAGCAGGTAGACCGCAGTGCTGTTTTCTCAAAGAAACTCGCATTCATTTAGACTTCCAAGCATATCGCACAATAGCGTACCGAGAAGCACGTCGTTCCTGCTGGACATCTACAGATTCAATTTCAAATGCCTGCATTCCGTGGGTGCATATATTGCAGTTTAAATGCAGATGGTAATCAGGAACCGTTAATTTTTTTAAGTGGCACAAAGCGTGCTCTTTGGGTACACATGCAAGCTTAAAATCCTGCGCAAAACCATCTGTTCATCATTTGTCAACTTATCATGATGTGCTCTGCACAAGCCCGATCTGCCAAACGTTCACAGCATTGCTGGTTCCATATACTATATGTACAAAAGTGCCGTCAAGGGAAGCCATTTAGGAAAGTCTTTTATTTTATCTTATTCTCCAATACCGTTGCTTTTTGTATCTAGAATCGGTAAGGTGGATAACAAATTACTAATTCAATGTAAAACAGTGGTTGTGAAAATAAATGGAAAGTAATTCATCACAACCGCGATACAGATTACATAGAGAAAACAATTTGAGGCACTGGTGCCCCACATCCGCCAAACAAAATGTGTAAATACGACCATTAAATTTAGAAACAAACAGCTTAACAATGAGTCGGTAGGGGCCTTATTCAACAATCGTATCACGGGTCTTAATTGATTGTTCATGCTTACGGTGGCTTTCAGACCGCATCCATTATTTTCGTCTCCCCCCTCCTCTTTTCCGAACATAGATGGACTCGTCCATCTGAATAACTGCCAAATCGCTCTCCGTGGTGCTAACGTTGAAAAAAAAAACCCGCCACTTTTTCAAATTTTCTTGCTGTGGTTTTCACACCTGACGATGATTGCTTGTGTTGCAGTCGAGACGTCGTGAAAATTGTATTGTTTTATATTTTTATTATTTTGTTGTTTCCCTTCTACGTGACTTTACCGAAAGAACCAAGAATATGAATCGTATCACGTTTAACGACCGTGAACGTAGAACAGATCGACGCTCTTTCATCTGCAGAGGAGGTGGAACGAAGGCGATGCAGAGAAGGGAAGCGGTTGTGAGAGTTTGCCTGTCAGCGTGCCACCGCCGATGAAATCGTTGACAATTATTATTTGCATCATTAGACCTCCTTTGCCAGTACCAAATATAATAATAGGGTTTTTCCCCTTTTTTTTCTGGCAACATAACTGAAACCTTTTTACAAGGAATCATGTGTGCATTAACCACCATACTTGTGGTCAAAATGCAAACAAATAACACTGATAATATATGCATTATCCTAGAAACACAAGTATTGTCGTTAATGCACACATGATTCCTTGTTAAAAGGTTTCAGTTTTGTTGTCAGAAAAAGGGGGAAAACCCTGATTTAAAGCTTTCGTGACTGCAGTAATTCATATTCTTAGCTCTTTCGGTAAAGTCACGTTGAAGGGAAACAATAAAATAATAAAATATATATAAAAGTTGTGTGCATAATAATAAAATATATAAAAAACATTTTTTTTGTTTTATATATATTTTATTGTTTCCCTTCAACGTGACTTTACCGAAAGAGCTAAGAATATGGGAAAAATCCTCTTTATAATTATTATTTGACAGCCCGTAAAATGGATTCATGATGCCGAACTTACTGCATAGGACGACGAGAGTCAGGATTGGCAACGAGAGAGAGGAAAAAAACACACACACACACACCAGCCTCTCCTATTACGCTTAAATAAATGTTTAAATGTACACGTTCCCTATGAACTTGCACTGAAAACGCATTGAAAAGCTACAAGCGTAACTTCTCAATTTACCCTACCGTCTTTAACTGGTTCTCTCGTGATGTGACTTCTCTTCTTTGAATATTATGTGCTCCCCTCTATATATATTTTAACCTCCTCGTAAAGTTTACCACTTCTGTTGTCGGTGTTGTTATCTTCAATGCATTCGTCACCGTTCCAGTTTAATGCACACACCTTGTACGAACCATATGTGTACGTTATATATTTTACGGAAGATATCTGTGTCCAATAACGTCATTGAAGTACCATTGGAACCTCCTTTTCCAGTAGCAAAACATGATAATTGTTTTTTTACCCTTTTATCTGGCAACAAAACTGACGCCTTTTGGCGTCATCTGGTCCAACACCACTGTGAGACTAGGCTCTAAGGAAAGCTGTCTCGGGTGTGGACCAATCAATTTCATGGACAGCGCATACACTATAAGAGTTATGTTTTTTGTTTGCATTCCGACCGCAGGTATTGTGGTCAATGCAAACATGACTCCTTGTAAAAAAAGGTATCAGTTTTGTTGCCAGATAAAAGGGTAAAAAAAAAGCGATTGTCATTAAAGTAATCTGTAGAGCTGCGTGGGCTATTTTTGAGCACGGTGCAGGGATACAACACACGATGCACAACAATCTTCTGCCCACGCGCCTGCCCATGCAGTGTTGCCGTAAGGTTTGTCTTTTTAAGATTTTGCAAACGTGCTTTAAATTTCTATCGCAATGGGCTATAGTTGGATAACTTTGAAGGAGTATAGTTTGCCAATGTGATGTGTAACTTTTCATCCTTATACCATGCATCGATTGTGACATTTTAATGTGTAATTTTATTTTAGGGACTGTGCGTTGCCTTGGTGTGGTCCCAGGACCGCTGTTGTTTTGCAGCCTTGCGTTAGCTTGGAATACTTATGTAATTTGAACTTGTATACTTTTTATCTAAGTTACGTATTTAATTGTAGTGATTGGGTTTCCTTTCCTATACTTTGCACCCCAATCGTTTTTTTTGTATTGTTTGTCGTAACTTTCGGACCCACCCCTGCTGGACATCTGTGAAAAAGAGCTTCAGAGCTCATCGGATTTCTCCAGGATAAATAAAGATTCTGAGTTTACAGAGCACTGCCCACTCCACAGTCGTAACAAAAAAAACAGCTCTTTGCCTCGTCATTTATAAATGCAATGGTCTATTTCGAGAAGAGGTGCAGCCACAAAATAAGTCGACAATGCATCTCCACTCATCGATCCCTTCATATAAAACGCCGAGTAATTTTTTTACGCCTTCTAACAGCCCACACGACCTCGTGGGAGTGCATAATTCCGGCAGAATTGGTAGAACATAAGGAAACACGACCAGTTTTGACATTCAGAGTCTCATCAACAGTTAGGCTTGCTTGAACCAATACATAGTTTTTTGCAACGAACTAGTACCCGCATATTAACAGAGAGAATCCTTTTTTTTCCCTATAAACATCTGGCAGTTCAGCAGCATTGGCAAGAATCAAGTGAAAAACAAAACTAAAATCTCAGCCTTGCCCAAGTGTATATAAAGATAACCCCCATCTACAGTATCAGGAATGCCACTGATGCTTTTGAAAGCGAAATTTGCGTCACCCCTTCCATAATCATAATAAACGAGGTCCAGACTGCACTACACATAAGCTAATTGCCTCTTGACCATTACTAACTACTAAATACACATTGACCTTTTTGCCATTGCTTTGCTGTCAGTTCATGGCAGGCTATATCCATTCCCTTATGTTAACTTCTGCTATTATGCGTCAGTCCCTTTATAAACTGCTCCTGAAATGGCAGATTATGCCATCGTCGTTGCTAATATAGGCAGTTTTATGAGCCATTCTGCATTATTTCAAAGCTGAACATTGTGTACATTTTAGTCACAAAACGTTGTTTTTAGCATGCGTTTCTTTTTTGCAATTACCTCTTCGCAGCTCAATGGTTTCGGCACGGTTCTCTCAAACAGAAGTATGCAGATGCCCACAGGTAATGATCAAAGGGATAACCATGCTTATGAATTATTTCAGATGTGATCTTTTTTTGTTTATTTCTCACCACGACTGCAGAATTGCAAATCACAGCTTTTACCCATAGGGTATGCTCAATGAACTATTACCAATGGCCCTGCAGCATAAACAGAAGATTAGTCATTTTTTCCCCATTTATGGTTTCGGTATTCACTCCCATGGCACGAGATGGATGTACTGTATACCATTATATTGCAGTATATTAAAATTTGGCATGTGTAGTTTCGAAATCATGGCATGATATACATTTGTAATTGCATTAAATTTCAACTGGTTATAACATTTACCCTTCTCACCAAAATGAGCATCACAATCTGTACACAATGTTACTCTCGAATCACCATTGGTCCATTGGCTAAAGGGAAATGTTAAATTTGTACCTACGTTGCAATACACACAGAGGTGACCTTTGACATCATTGTAATGAAAAAAGCAATAAGTAAATGTGGCTTCAATGATGTGTATGAACGTTTTTTTTCGTGGACCATCAATAAATATACTTAAAGACAACCTTAATGGAAGTCATTTATTGATACTGGGCACTCTTAATGAAGCATTTCAGAAAATGTTAATTGAGAAAATGTAGTTTTAATGGCTTTATTGTGTTTTGTGTTATTCGCAAACAGGGTATGAATGAGGTCATGCGTATGGTTGGTGACCAATCATCCATTTTCTACTCCATTGGGGTCATCGGCATCCACAAATGACTGCAGTGAAGTCTACGACAAGAACGATGGAGTAAAAGGGCGACGTCAGATAAATGATGTTTTTCTTTTTTAAACGCGTAATGGTTAAAGTCACAACAGAATACCATATCTGTAGTACTTGACACGATAGTACACCACATACCTTGGTGATCATTGAGAAAATAAATACATGCTGTCTTTACGCATCTCAGAAGTGCCATCGTGAAGCCTTCAAAATTCATCAAAATGTCCGCCCAAAAAAACGCTTGCTAGCTTAGAATAAAGGGGCATTCCTTATGCATTGTTGCAAAGTCAAGCAACTGAAGCGTACTAAAAATTTCAGTAAATTATATACTGAAATCCTTCCAACACCTCCGGGCTAATCCTATACCCTGCGAGGATTCTATGAAGGTGGATGTGACTGCAAGGCTCTTGACGGATCACAACGACTATGCAACTCGCTGAGCATAGCTTTTCTTTGTCGAGTTAGTTGGGCATGATCCTCATATTTTGAGAGAGATGGATACCAGGTGGCGGATGCTGCCACGGTGAAATAGGTAGCGCTACGGGGACTTGCATTCCAGAAGTCGTCAGTGTGGATGGGTTTTACTACGAACCAAATTCCTGGACTGTCCGGGATTTGGTTCAAGCCATTTTAAATGGGTGAGACTACGAAGGTTGATGGCAGCCCCTCTGTCTGGGTTTGCCCCAGATGTAGGGGGCTACCCTCGCATTCCTCCCACAGAACTTATGAGTACGGTCATTACCACCCCAACAGCCCTCCTGTTCTTTCTATTCCTCCCCCGTAAGGTAGCGAGATGTTAACTACCTTGCCTGGTGTACAGGAGCTCGTGGGTTCGATCCTGACCCTGACGCTCGCTGTATATTTGGAGTTTGCATGATCTCCCCCGTGGTCACGTGGATTTTTCTCCGGGTCTTCCGGTTTTTCTCTCCACATTTAGAAACGTGAATTTCGAGCATATGGCTGCTATCAAATTCCACACGATAAGCCACTTCCTTGAGCCATTCATTGTTACCAGGTGGTTTCTAAAAAAAGAGCTATATAGCTCAGCGAGCCTTACCTGGTAAAATAACAATAGTTTTTTTTCGTCTTAGATTGATCGTCTGTTTCTCTCACCACACAGACCTCCCTCTCATCGGGCCACCGTGGAAGCATGTGGTCTGGTTCCTACTCTGTAGTCCATGCAAATAGTCGTATACTCTGAGAATGGAGCCATTTCTTGACCATCGTCACACGGATTATTTTGAAGCTGCCTCGCTAACGCAGTGAGCAATAGTTGTTCGTATCGCAAAGGTGCATCCGTGTAATTAAGGCGCGTAAAGTGTTACCACAGGTGCACAGCTGATAACAACTACTGTCTCATCATACCATAGCTTTGATAGTTTCACGCTCGTCAAACGGCACAATCCCCCCCAAAAAAACTCCTTCGTTAGCATCTGTATCCAGCACGGACATTTAGGAAATGGTAGCATGGGTGCGTTTTTTTTTATAATTTCAGTTCGTCAAAACTTCCCTCGTCTGCTCTGCCTCGCGTGAAGACCACGACTCAATTCTATGCGAGCCAACGCAAAGGAACGCACGCAAATTGCCAATGCGAGGCATTCTCTGTGGACTGCTTTGCTTTGGTTATCGCTCATTAAATGCGCCATTCGTGGAAGGCCAGGCATTGCACCACTTGCCGTAATGCGTGGGGCACTTGGGTGACTTCTGGCTTATATTTTCAGCTAATAACTGCAAGTGCATTTCTCTCAGTCTATCCGAATGACTATTGAGCACGGGATTAAACATACTTGCATCATCGTGTATCCAGCCAAACTGCTACTTAAAGCCGCCAAGGTTATGCCCATTAACGTTGGGATTGGTACCCAGTACTCTTCAAGCGAGATGGCACCCGATTAAATCGCCTCAATCCAGCTGGCATTAAAAAAAAAAAACATCCTCACGTTTCCTCCACGGTTGTCTGCCAATATCCATGATCGATGTCTAATGTAGAACAGTTTTGCATACCCACCAGACTATCAATGCGTTTCTTTATGTTCAATAATGGATACATATGCCCAATCACGACGCTATTCAGATGACAATAATCTACGCAAGCGTACGCTCCCGTCCTTGTTACTTGCATTGCAGGAGCTCCTCTTCATGGACTGTTGAATTGTATTAATATCTTTTCACGTGACATCTCGTTTATGCATTTGTGATGCTTTAAATTGACTCATCTGGCAAGCATTTTAAACAGCATCTCTATATTCATGGGCTACCGCTTTAAGGTTGTATGTTCAAAAATTATGCGACCCATTACTGAACAAATCTGAAATGTCTTTCAAGGTCATGTAACACAGATCGCTCCTTCTCCAACAGTTGTTCCTCGTGGCGCCAGATCTTTCTAACAAATCTGGCAATGAGCCCCAATAATTCCCCATCAACAACCTTTGTGTTTTTCTCAACCATAACTACACGGCAACGTTTATTTATTTATTAAAAATTTATCCACAATTACATTATCTTCTTAGCCCATATTCGCCGCTCTCGAACACACAGTGTGCAAAAATACCCCAAACTATCCCGCAACCAACTTTCCTGTCCTATCCTGCAATCGTCATTCACGAAAATGAACGCCATCCATCTCCCTTCGTCTCTCTGGCTTGTGTGTGCGTGTGTGTCTCAGTCGACCTCTGTTTCACCGTGTTTGCCTCTGTCTCTGTGTGCGTCTTTCTCTCTCTCTATTTCTGTCCGTCTTCATTCTCCCTCGGTCCATCTCAGCTCCACACCCTTTCTTTGTGCCCTTGTTTCTCCCTCCACTTGTGCTCGTGGCGAGAGTTGTTATTGCCCTGCTCCCACCGCAGGCCGTTGTGATCACGTGGCAACTGGCTGCCCGTGGTGATAAAAGTGAATATTACTGCTTCACATTTTGTTAATGCTCCAAATTGGCTGAATGCGGAAAATGACCCTGCAATGTTTGACATAATTCATATATGGAGTGTAGATTGAGTACGCCCGTTGTAGACAGTGATCAGGGCGTTTTCATAGGTTATTGTTGCTTGCGGATCGTTATTTATTGTACATTGTTTAAAAACAACCTCTGATCACGTGACTCGTCGATCACCTGATATTTGTTATTTTCCTCGATGACTTGGTGGATCCTATTATCTGTGCCTGGTCACAAAAAAGGATTCCACTTAACCGCGGTGTCACAGATAAATGAAGATACTTGGATGACATTGCCGTTTGACACCTTATTCACCGAATTTCTATGTCCTGCGAGACAACTTATGGGCGACTTATTCATATAAAAATGCCGGCAAGAGGATGATGAATTTTCTGAAACGTACGTCTAGAATAACAGGAATGGCCAGGGGCGGAGCCACAGGGGGGCTGGAGGGGGCTCAGCCCCCCCTGAAATTTTGGGAAAGTCGGTAATCGGGATAACCGGATATCCGGCTGCTGCAAAATGCTGCAGGCTGCCACCTTGAACTGCCCTGCAGGCTGCCACCTTGTGCTGCCCTGCAGGCTGCCACCTTGTGCTGCCACCTTCTGCTGCCCTGCAGGCTGCCACCTTAAACTGCCCTGCAGGCTGCCACCTTGTGCTGCCCTGCAGGCTGCCACCTTGTGCTGCCACCTTGTGCTGCCCTGCAGGCTGCCACCTTGTGCTGCCCTGCAGGCTGCTTAAGCGGCAGCCTTTTGAACTTCTCGAACTTATCAGCCACATCAGCGGCTCCGGCCTATTAATAAACTCCGCGTTCAAATCCAATAAAACTAGTTTTATACATTTGCGGCACGCTTTGGAAAACATAAACACTGGATATCTCAGAATATTGAAGTCAGCCCCCCCAAAGTCAAAATCCTGGCTCCGCCCCTGCCGAATGGCAGGTAATAGCGATGTGGGAATCCCTGTAGGGATTGAAATTACGGAGACTTTTGAAAATTGTATTTAAATATATTTTTCCCAGAGCTTATTTCCTATTGTCCTGCTGCCGATTCCAAACATTCTTTATAATATACGTTTATATATTATTGACGTGACTTCTCGCAATTTACATGAACAAACTTCACTTGTTTGTTAAAGAGTGTTACATTAATTTTACTAGAAAAAAAGGCTAGAATAACATATTTTGTAGGCATCAATTGACTCTGCCATACGAACTTTTGTGGCATAAAACATTTTCAAAATCCTAATTTACATGAAAATTTAAGCATTGCAACATTTCAATGACCATCTGTTGCCTTTCATAATTATTGCCACTCCAGAGACCATATCTCTCTATGGATACCGTTTATAGCCCCAGTGAAAAAAATAAACCCTTAGATGAAAAATAAGCATCACATAACTAATTATTTAAGCCTCTTAAATTATTAAAATCTTAATTTTCAAAGACTTAAAAAAAAGTATTCCTTTTATATGTTTCTATAAAAAAGTGATTAAAAAGATTAACTGAATGCAATTTAAGCATAACCCACCCTAGCTATTGAATACGTTGGAAGCGACATCGTAATCTGCTGAAGCAAACTACCAAAATCGTTCAATAAAAAAAGTTTTTTCAGCTTGTGATATTTAAATTGTACTTGTATTTAGCACCAGTGTTATGGGCGCCAGATAAATAGTAAATTCGGCAAAAATATAGCAGATGCACGTAATTATATCACATTGTAAAATATTCTCTCCGGAAAGTGCTTAGAGCAGAAAGGGTGACTTTCTGTATATCATATTCATCGGTTATATGAATATAAAACATTAATTATTATGTTATGAAGCCAAATTACTACTTACCAATCAATTGCTCTTTATATATATACAGCACACTTGCACATCCATCGGTGTCTCAGAGCGCTTGACAAAAAATTACATTTATATGAAAGCCGAACACTGAGAATATACAAAACACAAGACATTTAGGTTATAATAACACAATGTACTCTCGGCAATATAATAAAAAATACAACTAACAAAAGCTTGTTACACAGTATATGTAAGACCGGCTATTAAAAATCAAGGGATAACTCTGTAAAAGCAAAAACCGTGCTGGTCTCGCGTGTTTGGCCTGCATTACCGATGCACTGGCGGTGGTATTCTGACAGTCATGCTAAACGTACGCAAAGAGATTCCAATACGTTTTATAACCCCACAACGTAGCTGGCGTCAGTGTGCAATTAGAACAACAAATACAAAGTGCATACGTGGGCTTTCACAACCAATATTATGAATTTCTGTTGAGTTTATGTCTGGGTTGGGTCGACTTTGTATTATAATGGACATTTCACAAAATTGTTTTTTTTCAAAGTTGTTTTTGCTCTTCAGTGTTCTGGTTGTGCTTATAAACCACATCAATTGGCCTGCTTGCACATGACATGACAACTTGATTTGATTTGGCTCTGTCGAGTTGTGGTGGGGTTATAGTTAAACGTTGACATTATACTTATACTCAAGAGAAACGAATTATGAATATCACAGAAGGGAGGTTCATATTGACTGTAAGCTGCAGACAAATGGAACAGGTATGATTGAATTAATCAGACCCTGAAAATCCACATTCAAATCCACAGTCCTTTTCGTCACGTGATGCGTGAATTACGAAAAGCGATGCACAGCTGCATTGTGTACCCGTGTAATGATTTGTCCCCGACTTGCTGAATCGTCACGATTACATTGACGGATAATGTTTCCCACCATCTCACCACCTTGGTCGTAGAATCTCCCGGGGTGTAAACATATATGATTTATAATTACATTAAATGCTTACATGCGTCGATTCATTGTAACGTCCAGCGAGCAGATGGAGTGATCAAATTAGCTCGCGTGTGTGCACGCGCTGGGTGGAATAGAACAATGTGTGACCGTAAGAGATGGTGGCATCTTTGGGAGACCTTCATCCGGCGGTAGATCAATCATGGATGATGATTATTGATTTAATTTAACTTTTAACAACCACCCACTGTGTTTATGAGGAAAAGTGAGTACCAACATATTTTTCCTTGACTATTAGAATTTAGAAGGGGGGGGGGGGTGGGGGGCTCTGAGTCGTCCACAGTAGGGGTTGGGGGGGGGGGTGTACGCAGCCCTCCCTCCACCCCATCAACCCCCCGAAGGTACGGGACTGTCCCCCAGCGAGGCACACTCCATCGGCGCACCTGAGCGCCCATGCACTTGATTATACCAAAGGCCTAGGCTGCCTCCCTGCCAAGGAGCAACTCGAGGCCAAGTATCCTGGGACGATGCATACACGTCACGCGCCACCAGGCATTGAGGAGGGGGTGCAGAAAGCACTCGCCGATTACACGCTCCGCAGAGTCGGTGCGAAGAGACACATTTACAAAAATGTCATCATTTTTTGACATGCTTACGACATTGAAAATACATTACCCTATTCTACACCTTGAACTATGATCACTCGGGACACAGCAGCCAGGCTGTGTGTTACATCCGCTCGAATCGAATGTATCCTTATGCCGAGGCAACTTTTGAAGAAACCAAAAACAAACAACCTGGGAAATGTTACTTGTTAAGACAGGTCAGAAAAAGTCAAATGATTTCCTGCTCAAATGAGGACTGATGCGATGCTTATCTCCTGTTTATAGCCGAGTCATTGGTGCAAATTCCAAATTCCTATAGTGGGGACGAGTATATCCATAGGACAATCACTGTTGACACCCCCCCACAAAGTAGTATACATATTTTATCGACCCATGAGGATGATGTTTTGAGTTCAATCCCCGGCCAGGATTTGAACTGGCAACCTTCCGAATGTGAGCCACTCCCTCTGCTTCTGGGCCATCAGGCTGAGCTTCAACGATTCAACAGCCGAATGGCTCAAGTTCCCAAAACCAAATAAATTAAACTGAAACATATAGGATAACAACATTAATAATTGACAGATTTTTTTTTTCATCTACTGCTGGGTGAAGGCCTTCCCATTCCACGTCAGTCATCGGTGATTTCTCCCCGGTAACTTTCTACTTATGTTGCTATTGGCATGTGTGTACATTTTTGTGCAAATAATTCCACCTTTAACCTTGTGTGGTTTTTTTAATTACAATAGTTTGGCTTGTAAAAACAAATCCTGTACCACATATCAAAATACGTTCTTTCCTATTTTTTCACATTCTGAAAGAAGATGCTTGACCATACTTCATCACGCTGGTCTGTGCGGGTTGGTAAAGGGGGCGGTACCCTGGATCAGCGGAGATTTCACCGGGCACTGGTTTTTAGCCATGGCCCAGGAATATAACTCGAGGTTTCTGGGTTCGTAGCACAGTTGCGCCAGCCAAAGTGCACCCCTCCACCCACACACAGCATATACAATCACGAAGGGTACATCGTTTGTGTTTTGAAATATGCCGCTGTTTCTCCAGTGATTTTACGCATGTTGAATGAGAACATTTCTGCTGTTTTATAAAGTAAACATTTCCAAATGTGTACAAATACGTATCTAAGCAATTACTTTTGAGTAGTGTACCGTTTTGCAACGCGAGGACAGTTATTGGGTTAGAGCGAAAGCGTACGTTTAAATCTGTTGGTGATCAAAGCAGCTGCCTTCTTTGCCGAGTGTCGGGAAGACGCCTTCAAGAATAACCCCGGCGATCATTTTTTTTCGTCGTTGTGCTCGCTATTGATGTTGTGTCAACACGTTTGGCGCCAAGTTCCCAAAGCCAATCCCCCATCTGGGTCCCTGTAGTGATATGACTGATAGGGATCCTTACCGAAGCCCATTCTAGCAGAGGTCCCGTGACTGCACACATCCCCCGTGTCCTTGGCGATGCTTTTATATAGTCCACATGTTCCGTATGAAAAAATTAAAAGGCCCTCCCGCCATTCCGCCCTCGTCTGCTCATTCCATTCTGCCACCACAATAGCAAGAACAATATGACTTTAAAATGCATCTGCCTTCCCACGATGCAACGATGTCAATACAATTTTTACTTAACAGTTTTGCATGCTTAAATATCGACTAAGACCAGAGTTGTTACCATACTGATACACTGTTTTTACCATTAATATGTTTATCGGCAGGAATGTTAAATCATTTATTGCAGAGACAGATTAAAAAAGAATGTACTTTTTATATAAATTAAAACACGTGGTGGTAAAAATACCATAAGGAAGGATTGTATATTGAAGGGTTACAAAAGTGGGTTGCTATGTTTATCACTCAAAAGAAATTGCCAAATATTTTTTTTGTGTTGTAGGTGTAACATCCACACCTTGAATTCTAATAAGTACTGAATATCCCACTCAGTGAGATGCGTGGGACTCTCCTTCACTGCACAGGCCAATCATAAAATAGGTTATAGACATGGCAAGGGAGACCTCTTCCACAGCAACATAGTGCCATGGTAATCTTTGCCCAAGGACACAGTTAGCCAATCAGGCTGTGATCCATCAAATACAAAGATCCCTCGTATAGCTTTAACAGACTGTTGGGGGCAAGTGCTGTTAGCGAACACCTGTAAAGGCCGGCACACACACGAGGGGGTGGGTGGCCAGCACCACGCCCGGCCGCCTTTGTCTCCCCAGCAGTGATGTTTACATTCCAGACAAGGTACTCATTTGAGGCTGAGTCAACCTAAGGAAGGCCCAAGAACGGTTCCAATAATCGTCACTAGTGTTGTCCGTGAGCAGGAATTGAACTCGGATCACCGGGTTCGTAGTGTAGCGCGCTACCGCCCCCCCCCCCCCCCCCATCTGACACACACACATACACCCATACACACACAGACCCCCAAAGTCTGCTCCTCCATTGGAACCATGTCTGTCTATAGCCTCTGCCCCTTGTTACACAGCTAAACTGCCTCCTGCCAAGGTCTGCCCTTAGTCATCGCCACCATCTGGAGTTAGATGTTCTCATTGGTCGCTCACCTCTGGCTGCCCATTCCAACGCCTGACCTTGGTGACCTATTACCCCCCCCTCCCGTTTCACACATTTCCATTCCATCACCACCTCTGCTTCCACAGGACAAATATATATTTTTTCCAAGTGGCGCTGCTGAATTTCTCACCTCCACGAGGGATGACGCTGATGTTTTTTGCTTTTTGTTTGTTGTGGTTGCACCCGATTCAAGAGCCGAATGGCTCACAGGGCTATACCTAAATAAATGAATTGAACTGAACTGGCTCTGTCGACCCCTGAGGTGCGGGATCTGAATGCCCACAGCCTCGCGACTGTGATACAAGCACTCGAGTATCGGTAACTGCGCACCCGCTCGGGCAAGCAAACAGTTCAGCCAGGTGTCGAAAATGGTTATCTTGGTAAATAGCTTCCGGTGTACTTTTGGTAGCACCGCAATACGCGGCTCAACTAAAAAGAAAATCCTAAGCAGCAGGCTCCGTGAACGGCGGAATCGAGTTCACGTGCCACCGTCTTGCCCGACTCCTCCCCGCCCCCCCCCCCCCCCCCCGTAGTTGCCATGATAGTGGTCAAGATGTGAACACGGGAAACTACCGGTATTCATTTTCATTGACACGTCTTACATTGGAGGCAGACCAATTGGGATGGACACAGGCGGCATTTCGAGGTGCGGTTTTTTTCACTTTCTGTGGTGGAATTGACCCGATTGTAACACTTTGTGAAAAGCACTAAATGCTATCTACACCCGTGCCCGCTTTGTGTTCCATCGTGGGTACGCCTCCCAAATGCGAGATACCACCGTTTAGCTGCTGGAATAGAGGCCCACGAATTGCAGAGATGCTCTCTCATTCTCTGCCCCCCCCCCCCACCACTCTGCCCAATTTGGTTCCATTCTGCCGTGCAGAATAAGGCACAGTGAATATGCATTCTACAAATGGCTGAAAGGGCCCTCTTATGAATACCAAAGTGAGTAATCTGATAGAATGTAGCATAAAAGTGGCCATCATTTCACCAACATGGATGACATAAACTTTACAGAAATTGTATGAAGTGTTGGGTAGGAATTAGAATGTTGGACGGTATGCTACAGCGTATGTGGTAACAATGATATCACATCTATTTAATTATTTTTCCAAAAAATCGCGAGTCTAAACGGATTTAAATGCACCAAAGTACAGCATGTACTACATGCACCCTCTGTAGCTATATCTCTGTATTTGCTGAAACTTGCATTGACTTGACATGCTGATACATGTGTGCATAATTTAGTACCATTGGTGGTGTTCCTGTCACTCCAGGCAACAAGTCGTTGCATACTAATTCTAATTCCGCGCCTTCTATTTGCTTTCAACGGCTACACAATATGACGTTGCCTGCCCAGCCAAGTCAAATGATAAGGTCAGAACTGTGAAGCTAATCCACCGGGCAGTGCTGGCTGTGCACGTGGCCTGTAATCCAGCACTGCTGTGGAGGGAGCGAGGAGGGAGGGGGTTGGTGGATCACTGCACATTTGTTGTGAAACTCCATGCATGGTAGGCGTCGAGGAGGAAGCCATACCCTGGCTCGGCCGGGAGAATGCACTGCAAGCAAAAACTGTGGGCTCCACCTGCTTTTCATCTGAATAGGATAGAGTGTTGTCCCTTCTCGTAGGCGTGGGTTTTTTTTTCCCAGGCGCTCCGTTTTCCTCCCACACGTAAAAACTCATTAGCTCTCTGATAACACCTTTAATATTAAGAGGACCACAGAGCCTCTGGGGAAGTTTGGTGTCGGCCCACAATCACGTGGCCGTCTTCCCTTGCTTGTCTGTGGTTCCTCAAGTGTTGTTTACTCTTTACGAGAGTGCGGTGCGTTACAAGTTGAAATTATTATTATTATTCGTTCATATGCACGCATCGGACGTTTGTATCCTGGCATAACATTCACGATGGGTCACGAATAATAACGGAGTGGCGGCCAAGAAAGGAACACGCCTGAGAGATCACGTCTTCTGCGGAGACGGAGCGACGAAATGATGGTCGGATTAAGATGCTGTTTCGGATTGTTACTTAAGGAGACCTTTAAACCAGCAGTGGATTGAAAATTGGCCGATTGATGACGGCAGTGATAACATGCGCCTGCATTTGTTGTGCGTGATATGCTGTACACTGTTCAGGGCCATGCTGGTTTGGTAGTTTATGTCCGCATGCTTGACCCTGTGTGTGTCTGTGCGAACACACGTCGTGTATTTTTGGACACGAGTGGGAGATTTGTGCTTGTATGCGTGCAAAGTCCATATGGCCCTCCAGGATAAAAAGTGCTTTTGGGCACAGCAAGCCAATTCGAGGGGTTGAATATTTTTAGCTGATGACGGTTTCCACTCTGAGCTCACTTGTGTTTTTCACAACTGAGGCCGGCTGGCGCTGTGCTTAAAATACCTGAATTCAGATCTCAGTTTGAGGTCAACTCAGACGATCATCTCTTGGGCTGAACAAAATTAGCATCACCTACGGAAAGTTACCAGCCCGTGATTCTATTGAGCAGAATGGGCCTCGTTCACAAAATGTGTATTTTATTTGAAACAGATGTCCAGTATTTAAACTTAACTCGATAGCAAAATCAAAATGCCCCATGCCTGGATTACAGAGTTTATCTCCGTGTGGGTCTAGAGATTGCACATTTCGACGAGGATGGACAATCGAATGGGATGACCACAGTTACTCTTTGGTTCTATTCGGTAAAGTCACGTAAAAGTCCAAAGCAACAAATAAATATACAAATAGTTCACGGCGTTTCGGCCACAACACAAGTGGCCTTCATAAGGTGAAGGGACCGGACTGTCTCGAGGACAGCGCTGGATTACAGTCTGGTCCCTTCACCTGATGAAGGCCACTTGTGTTGTGGCCGAAACGTCGTGATTTATTTATTTTTTATTTTTATTTTTGTTGTTTTATACTTTTACGTGACTTTACCGAATAGAACCAAAGAGTATGGATCCTTGCAGTCACGAAAGCTTCAAATCTAGAATTGACCACAGTTAATTGAAACAAAAAAGAGCCCGCAATTTCTTGCTCACACCATTGCTTGCGGAAAGGGCCTCTCCTCGAGAAAGTTCTGGAGAGCCCCTGTAGAGGGTACATTGGACTACTCTTCCATGCTGGCCAAACATTTCGAAAGAGGTGAACACCTATGGTTTCACCCCACCCACACGTGACCTTGCCAATCATTGGTTAACCGTGGTGTGACCATTAATACTGCTGGGTCGACACAAGCGGTGGGATTTAATAAAACTTGCCCGTTGTTTCAACTACCGCACTGAGATAATGAACCGGCGACAACTGGAATACAATTTTCATTGTGCTCAGAATCATTGCACCGTGGCAGCAACCCTAACTGAAACTAAATTAGCAATCCCAAGTTGGTCTCATCATATAATTCACCATAGCATGGCTCTGAATAGTGATGTGTGGACTTCCAGTAATGATTGTTTTTAATGCTTAATAATTGGTCGCTCATCATTGCTCCTGAAACAATCGTGCAACCAGGCATTTCAACAACTGCCTCCGAATAAACAAGCTGTGTTTGGGAAATAGACTCACACACGTGTGACTTTTAGCAACCACACCTTGTTGCTTTGGCTACAATTTGGCCAAATGTCGATGTTGCAGGAGACTTCATGGCGTCAACAAAGTGAAGCTTCTTAACTGAGTATTGTTCTGTGGAAAGACCAGCTGTTGCCACGGGAGCATAGACTTATACTGTCCAATGGAGAGAAGTAAATGTCTCGTACTTGTTTGAGCAGGGACGCAATTCATGTTTTGTTACATGGCATTTATTACTTGGACGCATGCACGTTTGCAACCTTTGTTGTTGCAGATTAAATACCAGGGTTTAATTTCACATGGAATATTCCCCCTTCCCCCCCAATGGAGGGGGGAGGGTGGGGGATATTTTCCAGAGCTCAGCCCCAGAGAGCTGTGGCTACGATTTAAGTCCCATTGAATCCCATAAAATGTAATCACGTAAATAGCAAAGATATACCTAGAGTGTTTTAAATGCTTGAAACATCTGCCAAATGGACTTACAAAAAATATCATGACTACCAAGTGCTGTATATTGTATTTGCATGCATTTGTGAACGTACTAAAGTTTAGAAACATGGCAATGTTCCGTTACAAGACTGTGTTTTGCTTTTTTGGTTTGGCATTACATTAGCGAGTTTATTCACGTTCCATTTGCTGCTTTCGGTGTCTTTTGTTGCCCGTGTCATAGTTAGAATTTGTCCTAAAAATAATTATTATGAATATGACTTTCCTCATTGTTGCACACCAATTTTTTTTTCAATCGGCGTATACATTATTGAAACGGTTGTGAAGATTAGGCAACGTTCAATTCCTTCTTGAACTTGGAATAATAAACCCACCGATGAAATGCCTCCATCTTGCATGTCCATTCATCATACATTTCGTGTTCCCGTTTGATTTCGTATCAGCCCTCAACGTTTTGTCGCTATATCCAAATGGCCACTCGCGCAGACGGATAAATACTGCACCACAGCCCACCATTGTACGTGTCACAGCGATCGTTTTCCGCACAGCATTTAATTCATCCTCGAATGCATTTACCGTTCTTGCACTGTTTGCCTTCCTATTGAATTAATTCCGGCATGTAAGTAGCCATTCATGCGTTCAAAATGCGAGGATTTTCAGTCACACTCTGGTCAAAAGGTCTAGTACACATTCCTGCTACCAACGACATACAGAGTTCACCAATTCCTTCGCTGATGCCAGCAGTCAATCTCTTTTGATGAATAATTGTTTAAAAAGCATTCCATCTGTCACATTTTTCTTTGCAGACTGAGGCCATTATGAGCCAGCACTGTATCCACATTATCCAATGAATAAAATCACTACTGTATGCTAAAACAGAACACAATCTTGTAACGCTTAGCTCCATAGCACTGGCCTAAAACAAATGCTAAGTAAATATTGTACAGCATACAGTACACTTAAGCGAACAATTGTACTACATTACATACATACAGATTAAGTGTTTATAAGAGTGTGTGTGTGTATGACTCAGGAACGTGAATGCGTCATTGCAACAGATACCTACGATTTATGCTGTGATCTCGAATTCTGCCTCAATGTGTGAGGTTATGTTCTAAAATCAGATTCAAATTTAGATTCTAGTCCAGGCTATAGGGAGGCTACAGTCCAGTACAGAAAGAGGGGTTGACCCCAAAGAATTGGCCAGATTACCTCTAGCCCTCCATGTTATCACCTGCCCATATTAAGCAACTGGACATTTTAGGCAAGTGGACATACTGTATGTACAATCTGGAACCAACAGCATCAGTTATCTGGAGATGGCAGACTGCTTGCATGTGATGAATAATGCTTTGTTTAATTAGTTAATGGTGTGCTTTCTCACATGCCATCATTTTAAGTTATGATTAAATACGGGGTAATGTGCAGCCAATATTCACGTAGTGTTCATGCATATGTGCAATAACAAAGCATTGCAAAAAACTGTTGCAAAAATAACATTTAGTAAAGTCTCGTTTGTCAATGCTTAATTATTTACCAACATTTCCCCAATGATAAAATGTTCAATTTTACATTTCACAGACTCGAACATCCCAATGCAAGGTCCTCCTGAACGTCTAGAGAATCGGTGAGGCATTTTAAGGGTATATTATAAGCATTATTATAATTTGGCATACAGAATTATTCCAAATCTAAAATTTGTCAGAATTTCCCCCTGAGAACACTAAACTCGAACTATGCAACTCTATTTGCTGTTCTGCAGATGATCCTCAATGTTGTGTATTATTAAATAAATCACATCTGCCATCAATCTACTGCTAGATAAAGGCAACCCCAGTTCCCATACCTCTCATTACGAGGGTCACTTGACCATGCCTCGCCGTTTTGGTCAGTGAAAGGTCTGGGGGCCCAGAAGCAGCTCCGATATTACTCGCCAATGACGTTCGTCCCGTTAGGTTGCTTGCGTCACAGTGCAGTGCACTAAACACTCTTACTGCTGCTCCCCATATTGGATGGGCATCACGGCGGCGAGATGTTAACTACCTCGCCTGGTATGCAGTAGGTCGTGGGATAGATCCCGACCCTACTGCCTATATATTTGGAGTTTGCATGTTCACCCCGTGGTCGTGTGGATTTTTCTCCGGGTCTTCTGGATTTTCCCTCGGCATTTAGAATCAACATGCTTTTAAAGTATTTGACTGCCATAAATTCCCACGTGATAAGCCAATTCGTTGACCTATCATTTGTGACCTGGTCACATCTGAATAAGAGCTATATAGTCTTTCCTGGTGAAATAAAAATAGTTTCGTTTTAGTTAATATTGATTTCATGCAATATTGTATTTAGAGATTTAAAATGAAAACTGGAGGCTCCAACAAGCTACAGCCAGACCAGAATAGGTTCCTGTACTTTGTTAATTTCTGACCTTTAACTGATTCTCCAGTGGGAATACAACACCTGTTTTTGCTGTTAATACTTTTCAGACTTAACTTTCAGTTTCTGCTCAGCCAGTGGTAAAAAAACCAGACCTTCAATCTCTTTTCAATCGCTTCCTCTTTATATAATCACACCATCCTTGGCCTCTAATTCATTTGCGTGACTATGGATAGACAAAGGTGCCACTGCTTGGAAGGATGAACCTCCACTCGATGCACACAGTGCTTTGGGCCTGCTCTTTCACACCGGCCTGACCTATTGTGTGTGGCACATTAGGAATGGACCACTCTTTTAATAAGTCCTTATGTGCTGTGCAGGACACCAATGCACGTGTGTACACCAGCATGTGATGACTGAGTTGAGCCTGTGGGTGGCTGGCAGGGTTAGTGATTAACCAGACTTGTACACCAGTCACGTGGTTAATGGCGACTCGGTTGAGGATTGCTGCGTGTGTGTGGTGCCACGACCACGAAGCAACTCCGCAAGCGCCGCAATTGTCCACTACCACCCACCCTGAGCACACGCACACACGCAGCACTTGCACCCACGTAGCATCCTGGCGGGGGATTGCCTGGGACATCGGGTTTTAATCCGAAGGGCCCCTAGAGGGAAAGTCCCACGGTTTTCCCGGTGCCAGGAGATTGGCCGGCCCTCGCAGGACAGGTTACATTGCGATGCCCCGAAAATTTATTTAAGATTGTATGGGCGCAGAAAGAAAAGGTTCCCTGGGCCAACCGCAATGAGTTACTCACAACATTGGGGGGAGGACGGAGGGCCGAATATTGAGCAAGAAAAAGCGCAAGAGCCCTTCCAGATAATGGGCAACGAGGGACAATGGGTGGCGACCGTTGCCGCGGACTACAGCAAGGACACGGCAACGGGGGGGGGGGGGGGGGCGGTAACCACAGGTAAGCGCACGATTGGCCACGCGGGACAATGGCACCCCAGGCCTTTAAAGTTAACGGAATAAAAAGAGTAGCCCGGGACGATTTTGTGCTCTTGTCTTCAACCTCCGGGCCGTCAAGACCCACTCCCTGCCGTCCTGCCTCCTCGAGCCGCTCGCAGCATCCGTGTGATGCCAACGGGTGCTGCTACGAGGCAGTGATAGGTGAAGTTTTCTCTCGTCCTTCTCCCTCCGACTCCCACAGCGTCCGTGCGACGCCGTGAGTACAGCTACGAGGCACGTGGTAGGACGTTTGAGTGACTGGGTTCGTAGGCAGAGTTAGGCTAAGCTCTTCTCGCGAAGTATTCCACCTCCAGGTAGTGTGTATGTGCGCCGTTAATAAACTTTAGTTCAGAGTATCGGTGCAGTGTGATTTCTGTGTGCGTGGGTAGAACCTCGGCGTGGTGTCTGCGATTTGTGCGTGGTGCGACCGCGCGGGGGGGACGGTGCGCGAGAGAGAGCGAGCATAGAGCTGCAGCGTGCTGAGAGGAGATCGCTGCAGGCGTGACTGCGGTTGTGCGGTGGTGTGCCGCATTAGGGTGCGTGACGGTGTGCGCGGGAGAGCGGGCGCAGGGCTGCGGCGTCGGTGTGGTGTTGGTAATTTGAGCGTGTGTGTGTGTGTGTGTGAGGCGCGCGTGCGTACTGAAACATAAGCGGCCACCGACACGCGCGCCTCCGACCGGCCATTGCCGCGCGAGCATGAGGGCGGGTGCGGGGTATCGAACGACTATCTGCTGGCGCGCATATTCATAGAGCCGCTGCAGCGCGAGCCTTATGTGTGAAACGAGCGCCTGCAGGGGCGCGCGTGTGCACGCAGCCGTCTCCGTATGTACGTGGGCGTGTGCGGAGTAACCCCGTGCGGCGGTGAGCCAGCGCTGCAGCCGCGTCCCTCAGAGAGAGCGCCAGCACGGGGAGGGGGGGGGGGGTGATCACTAGCCCGGCGGGAGCCCGGCGGGAGCCGATCGAAGGGAGCCGATTGACGCGGTGGAGGAGGGAGTGGAGGAGGTAAACGTCGCGCCCCACCTGCCCGGCGAGGGCGGTGGGGCGGACGTCGGCCTCCACATGTGACACCACGTGCCATTGCATTTTACAGGCAATGGACCCAAAGGTTGCGTTTGATCGTCATAGAAATGTTCTAGGCTTGTTCTAGACTTCAAGCGTTTGAATTGTTAGTTTGCGATATATTCAATAGGAGGGGTTTTAGCACTGTACTTGTAATTCTCTAACCCTAATACTGTTTATGCTATAACCATGCCCATACACCTAGAGTATGACTACTTGCAATGCTATTGAGACTAGAACACATGTATAGGAGTAAATTGTACAATGGTGAGAAGCACAGTACGTATACTGTACACATACAGTACAGATAATGGGTGTAAGATACCGATATAAGTGGATGGTATAGATAGACATACAGCTTAGGATTAAAGTAATATTGGAATAGTGACGTACAAGGGTTATTGTCAAAGACAAAGATGGTTTATCAGTAGTAGAATTTGGTTGAAGAGAAACTGTTATTGATTACCCGGACTTGTACACCAGTCACGTGGTTAATGGCGACTCGGTTGAGGACTACTGCGTGTGACACCACGTGCTGTTGCATCTTACAGATTAACCACAATAAATGTATATTCTTGGTTCTTTCGGTAAAGTCACGTAGAAGGGAAACAATAAAATAATTGTTTTAGATTTTTATTATTTTATTGTTTCCCTTCTACGTGACTTTACCGAAAGAACCAAGAATATGAATCCCTGCAGTCACGAAAGCTTTAAATCACAATAAATGTGTTTGCACTCGATTTGGAGCACCTGCCCACGTCCTTCATTTCGAGTGTGCAACATGTAGAACAGGTGGCAGTACCCACACTTTACTCCCACTACACGTGAGCGGCCAATCAACTATCTGTGGTTTACCCATTGTACTGCCAGGTGGACTGAGGCTGGGGATGTTAGTTCTAAGTGCAGCGACGGGAAATCCTACCACCAAGCTAAGGATTGTAAATCCAGTCTGCTATAACCATTGCATCGCAGCAGTAACTAGAATAGATATATACTACTCTATATTCTGTATACTGTGTATATATTACTATATATACTCTTTAAATATTAACATGATGCGCACGTAATACTGTTTTTTTTGTGCAGGGTCCAAATGCTTTTATCCTATTGACTTAATTTGGAACGCACATACCTGTTTTGAACAAAATCTCTGTTTACGATAATCAGGCCTTTTTACTTACCCAGTATAACCTTACCGAGTCTCAAAACTCCTTTTTAGGAGGCACCTGCATTGGGATGTTTCGTCAATTCCAATCGTGTTCGGCACGTGAGCGGAAACTGGAGTACAGTGCCTGGACAAAACCCATGCATACGAGAGGATGACACTCAAATATCCATACAGACAGATTCAATAATCCATTTAACTCTACTCCCAGCTCATGGCCACCTCACAACTTGACTTTTACAAATCTGCACGGTCTGCCAACTCATTCTATGGAAAGCATTGAATTGCGGGCGTACGCCACTGCACCGCAACTCTCAACGCCAAAACGCGTTTTTTTCTTCCTCCAAATCCCGTATTTTGAATGCAAGGTCCTCATCACATTTTTAAGGCCCCCGAATGATCTCGTGCCTCCCATTTGGTTACATTTGGGTGCTGCTGCCGATGCCCTCCAACGTTCCAACAAGAGCTCTGAGGTCGGCACACTTGGATCTCCTCTGCAGGCGCAGAATGAAGCTCAAGTCCCATGGTGGTGGGTGGTGGTGGTGGTGGTGGGGGGGGCATTCCCTGGGCTTCTGCTCTCCTTAGCACCTGCACCGCCGAAAATGATTCGTCTACTTCGGGGGAAAGCGTTTTCACTTTGAACCTGGCCACTTCTTCCCCAACCCTCCGCGTCCCCCTTGTCGTTAATATAGAGCGCCTTCACGTTGTATGATGTAAGGCACACCGCAAGCTGTAATTTGTTCTTTTTTGCATCTTCTCCTGGCTTTCGGTCGGTGCTCTTTTGAAACCTCACATTTATTCCACCTCTCGACCTCCTCTTGTGTTCGTCACCTCTCCTCATCTCGCCACGCGAATTGTGTTTATTTGCCAAGCCGCCACACAGAGCGTTTGGCCTCATCCATCACACTCCAAACTCCGCGAGACTCGGGGATTCATTATCCACCTGCGTCTTTCTACCCATTTCATTTTTATATTTGCATTGCCGCCTTCGGCTGAGATAACGGGTTGCACATAAGTACTTGTGCACAGAATAATACTTATTTGCTATCTAGCTGATTACCAAATACGTAATTATAAACGGTATGTAGTACTGCACTGATATAAAGATCCGCGTGATACATGTATTGCATTGTAGATGTGAGAATTGACTAAATATGGATGGATGCAAATTCTACGCTAAAATGTTACATATTGTATACTTCAGCAAATGAAGCTGTACAAAAAAATACAGGACAAATAGAAATTTAATACAAACGCAATGGATAATCTATTCCGAATTGTGATCATTCATCAAATGGTTGTGCCGTAACCGTTGGATCTCGCCCAAATTTGGTATCCAACCAGAATTAAATTTAGAAAAAAATTCTACAGCACAATTGCGGGTGGAGTAGTTGCACAGCGATTCACACAGTCGGCTATAAACCCAGAAACCCTCGTTTGATTCCCGGCCATGGCTAAAATCAGTGGCGGGGTCAAATAAAAAGTTATCCTGTGTGCCCCAATTGACCAAGCCAGCATTTAAATAAACTCCCACTGACCAACACCCCTTGGGGAAGCCTTCACCCAGCAGTGAATTGACCAGAGGATTTAAAATGATCACCGTTGTTGAAATTGTGCAATTAAAAAGCCTTTAACCAAACCGCGCAGAATGCACACGACCTTGTCAAATCTCCGGCAGCTAAGCAGGTTTTGAGCCTGGGTATAGTGCTTAGATCGGTGACCATCGTGCACGGCCGATTGTCATAGGCTGTTGGGATATAGGGTTGGGCAGCAGAGGGCGGTGCAGAGAATCCATTGTTACAGAGTACTGCACTTTCTATGCTCCCGCCATAACAATACGCACAATGACCAGTGTGGTGAGGTATGATCACGTAACCCCAAATGACCTGTTGAGTGTGGAAAGGCCCTCATCCGGGCAATGGATTGTGTGTGTACACTGAGTAGAGGAGGGCGAGATTCATAAGAACAAGGGAAGACGTGTATTCGGCGAGACGAGGAATACGAGAGATAAATTGAGTCACGGGCGTTAAATGACAGACTACGAAGATGCAGTGGCAAGACACTAAGTGTGAAACGCATTAAGAGCTCGAAGGGAAATGTCGGCCAGAGTTGCATGTGGTGGGAGGGGAGGAGAGAAATGTATACGGGAGTTAAAAGATGTTGTAAGAGGGGAAGATAAAGGATGGAGGCAAGGCAAAGAGGTGTAGCACGACCTATGATGTAGGGGATGCAGTGAGATGAGATGGACAAGTGAGATCGTGGTGTGCGGGTGGTATAGTTACGAGAAGCGGAAGGACCGGGGGTGCAAGGTGAATATAGATGCAGTCATAAAACGAAGAAGAATGTGTTCAGACGAGATGGAAGAATGACATGATGGGAGAGACTCGTGACAATTTGGTGAACGGGTTGGCCTTTTGCTTAACAAGTGATACGTTTTCAATTTGAGCAAAGAGGATCGTGCCGGTTGTGCTGAAAATTTCCGCCATCACAATGAGCTAAAGCAGACGCAGAACCTAGCGGGGGGCGGGGGGGGGAGGGGAGAGTGTGAAGTTGCTGGGAATGTGGTGGACAGAAATTTACACAGTTCAATTTCAAATCCGATCCGAGAACCACCACAGCATTCCTCACGCCTGCTAGAATACAGGCTTGTGAATTCGCATTTTGTATTTGCAAGCTCATGTCTGTGTATGTGCGTGGGATTTTTTTGGGTTTGTATACAGTCATTACACACATGTCACCCACCCGCCATTTGGGGAAAACAACAAAAACATGCTGAATTGCATGCGTATGTGCGGAGGTGTCTGGATGTGGTCCTTTCAAGATGGGATTAGACATTGAGCTCTGTATACATCGTCCACTCCAGTTCCCCTTTACCCGCTAGCGTCCTAGATAGGTTGGGTGTTGTGAGTCCATCGCGATGGTGGGAAGCTTCAGACTGATGACTGCAATCTCCTTGCTTGCAGTCATATTCCCAGGTGCCCAGCTGTCTACTCGTATGACAGGAAATGTATCCAGACAAGATAGAGAGCACGAGACAAAGGGATCCAAAGGAGCTATGATAGGTGATGGGAAGTGTAATCGGATGACATGTAAGAGTAAAGCTACCGAATGTCCTGGGTTTGGCAGGTACAGCCCTGGTTTCAGAGGCTGTGAAAGGGCGGGACCTACCTGGATAGCGGATGGGGTTTGCCGAATGAATAGGTCTGGCCTATTGAGTAATAAGTGGAGCCAGTATCCATAAGAGGGGGGTGGAGGGGGGGTAACTTAAGTGGGCATATCAATGTGAACATTGGCAGGGCTAACATCTTGCCATATGTCTGTGCTAGATTTGATATGAGAGAGAATATTTTTAGAAAAAACACTGGAGCAAAAAAAAAGCAGCTTATGAATACTCACCAGAGATATACATATTGTCTGTTTGCAGTGCAGTATCCTCAAGTCTATTAGCCCTTATCCCGTGCCCTCCACTCCAGGGAGCGCCTTATGTAACCACCAACACCGCGCCACGTCTCCCACTTTAGCTTTCATTTGACGACGCTTTGTGCAACAACTAAGGCCACACGCAGCACAGGTTAGTATTAATTTAATATTTTACAGGCACGCAACTGTGCGCGTGTGAAATAAATAATTGCAAGGACATTTTTTTTAAATAGATTATGCGGCACTTAATATGTTGTCACGTTTACTCTTTGGCTGATTAAACGGCGTAAACAACGGCATTCTTTTCACCAGACTTGCGTAAGAAACAATTATTCAGTCATAGCCTATGTTATTTCATCAGCAACTTTTAGAGAGTTAACTAAATTATATAAGCAAACGAAGGATATATTTTGATTTAAAGCTTTCGTGACTGCAGTAACTCATATTCTTAGTTCTTTCGGTAAAACCACGTTGAAGGAAAACAATAAAACAATAATATATATAAAACAATAAAAATTCTCACGACGTTTCGACCACAACACAAACGGTCGTCTTCAGGTGTTTCAGGTCGAAACGTCGTGAGAATTTTTATTGTTTTATATATATTTTATTGCTTTATTGTTTTCCTTCAACGTGGCTTTACCGAAAGAACTAAGAAGAAGGATATATTGCTAGTCTTTCTTGTCACCAAGGTGAAGTTCCGACTTGTTTTGTTGTTGCAACTGTGAATACTCTTATCATGACTCCAGCCCGACTAGATTCAAAACTTGTGCGAAAACTTGCTGATGGATGTGACCTTTCATCCAGCATGCTGACAATGGACACTATCAGCGTGTGAATCAAGCCCAAGATAGCCTGGCACAGTCGGATTTGGACAGCTCCTGCCCTTGCTTTACACAACATATATTTTTCAAGACGGCTAAGAATATCTTCGAAAATAACTCCACGCCCTGCTATTAATATTAAGTAAACGTTGTATTGCTTTGGCACATACGATGTGAATCATTGATACACTACTGGAAACTAACGTGTTGTATTAAATGTAATCCATATGTATTTTTCACACACTCTTCTCGAACAAGCTGTGACAGTTGCACTCTTTTTTTAAGTGTCAAAAATAAGATGTAGCACAGCTGATTATTAGGCTGAGCTTATTCAAGCAGATGGCTACAGAGCATAGGTTAGGAGACGGTGTCATCTCTGTTTTAATTGTGGTTAAAAAGACTGCATTATTACAGTTAATGTATTCTTAGATAACTGTTTCTTTTAATTTAGAACAATCTGAGAAAACAAATATAATGCTTGTTATCCAAGTGTGGCTTTATGTGTTGGGCTGTGCTGCAAACAAACCCGGAAATATTGCCATGTTTCACCAACTTCTTGTGGAGCATTTTACGTGTAAGAGACGACAGGAGTTTCCTTTATAAAGTCCATGTATACAAGGGGGGGGGGGGGGGATCCTATTTTATGCACTGATATTAACGGTTAGTGGTGATACTATACAGAAAACTGAGAAAAAGCTGAGGAACCCCCCAAAGTAGCAAGGCCCCACCCCCCCCAGGTTCACTACAAAATGAGTAGACCACAGTTTGTCCATCGGCAATTAGAATCAGAATCAGGATGTTTATTTATACTGGAGGGATCCGATTAACTATAAAGCTCTTTCTCACAGATGTCCAGTAGGGGCGGGTAAGAACGTTTCAACAACAAACAGTACAAACACACGTGATAGTAGTGCAGAGTACACGAGAGGTAAACAAATCACACAAACGGGTACAAATACAACTACTAAACCATTTCCATCCTACCAGGCAAAGCCCACTGAGCTATTAACTTATTTGTCAGAAGTGTCCTGGCTGCAAATGATAGCTCAACAAAGTGGGCCATCATTTGGACATTTATAGCCGCCAAAATGATCTAAATAATCTCAATGCACGTTTCTAAATGTGGAGGGAAAAACCGGAGGACCCGGAGGAAAAAAAAATCCACACGATCACGGGGAGAACATGCAAACTCCAAATATGCAGGTGTCAGGATTGAAACCCCAACCTACTGCATAACGTGTGCGGTGTTCCTCCCACTTCTTCAAAGACGTTTGGTCAGCCTAAAAGAGTTGGCATAAAAAAGTATGCCCTCCAGAGGGACTCTTAGAGTACTTGAGCGGAGGCCATATTTTACCTGCAGTGGCATGAAACATAAATTGTATGGCTCCACCTTTCAGTTTTTAAAGGGGTAACTGCCCACTGTGTAGCAATGTTGATTATCTTGTGGGCAGTTAAGGGGGCTGTACAGAAAAAAAAAAATCATTGAACCATACTTCAATGTTCCCACACCTATGCCCCCCACCATCACTAACCTTTATTGACCATGCTGGTGAAGTATGGTGAAATAACCCCATCAGGCCTTCATCGAGCAGTGCCTTGACATGCAAAAGGGAGTAAATATAGCAAACGTATTCTTAGTTCTTTCGGTAAAGTCACGTTGTTGTTTCCCTTCAACATGACTTTACCGAAAGAACTAAGAATATGAATTACTGCAGTCACGAAAGCTTTAAATCAAAATATAGCAAACGTGTTTCCCTTTGTTGTGTTTTGTATAATTTCAGATATTTTAACAAAATGTTGCTCACTTCAGAGGTCTCAAATGTGTTTTATTCCCCGGAATTCTAAGTTACAGCACTGAATTATTAATACTGCGTACATGCTATCAATCAGATTCTGGGAAAAGACAAATGAATATCAAACGCCATTATGCCAAGCATTTGTGGACTACGAAATTCAGACACTGATGCAGTCACCCAAGTTCTTTTGCAGAGCGAGGCCTAAAAAAAATAAATGTAGAAATAACAGAAAATACATTTTCAGAAGTGGAACGCCTTCAGACTAAGGTTGCATGAAGAATGAACCACAAAGGAATAAAGTATTAGACATGGAGACAGATGACCTTGCTTTCAACCAAGTTATTCACGGAGACATTGGAAAGAGTAAAAAAAATGGATTTGGGGAAAAATAAAGTCCCGAATGTAAATGGAGAATAAGAAAAATAACCATTCTAGATTTGTTGATGCCTCATAATTATACCAACCAAGACGGCAAAAGCTGCAGGAAATTATAGGATGACTTATTTCAAGAGGAATACAAAGTGTGGCTCAAGATAAATGTGCAAAACAAAACAAAGTCTGCACTATGTTACATGTTTGCCAAACAATTGAAGATATTTGTTTGAGGGACATGATTTGACAAGGTGCATAGTTTGAAGGTTGCTCAGGATCAAAGTTAAGAACTAAAGAGATAGACAACAGCTGGTCGTTGGAGTACTTTTGGAGTAAGCCAAATTTAATCGTGAAAAGCAGCATCCCAATGTGCCTAAAGAAAAAAATAGTTTTTATTGCCTGTTATGGCGACTGGATCAAAAATATGTAAATTGGCAAAGAAATTGAAAGCAAAGCTAAATAGTGTTTAAAAAGCATGGAGAGGCGCTTGCTTGGAGTAGCACCTAGAGACAGAATTAGTAACGTATGGATTAGAGGGCAGGTGCAGGTTAGAGACATCCGTATTGACTGAGGAAATTTCAAGTGGGCTTGGACAGGGCGCATTGCCAAGACACGTTGAGAGAGGGAACGGATCCTTGGGGTTAGCCGGAGATGGAGCAATGAAATTGGCTCCTTCGCACGTGCAAGATAGATGCGAGTTCATGACTGCCTTGGAAAGGCCTTCATCCAGCGGCGATCGTTCATGGCTGATAATTTGTTCACGGCAAATGTAAACACAGCTATCCTCGATGGCTTCTTTTCGCTTGAAATAAAAAAAAACCATTCTAACATGTAAGGTGACTGCCGTGGAGCTCAATATTCCCCACTGAATACAGAAGAGTACTCAAAATTGACGTAATAAAGTAAAGGTTAACACTAATTTCTCGATCTCGTATGACATATGCTAATTGCAGACGTTGATGTTTTATGAAAACTACGGTGCCAGGCAGGGTGTCGCACGTACAAATGCAGTGCTTTGGGGTGAGATTTGTGGGCCGCACATAGAACAATTCTCATGAAATTACCACGTAGCCACAGACATACACAAGGCAACCAGTAGACAGTGGTGGCAGCACCAGCCGAGTGGAAGCCCGAAGCAGAAATGATTTTGGGTGCGTCACATGCACATGCTGGATAAGCCACATAACTCAATTGTGTCACAGTTGTGTTGAAATCATTACGCGAACAGACCAAGTGCTTACAGTTTATATTTAAGAGTGTTATTACGCCGGTGAAATTTATTGTTAATAGGGACCTGAGTTGGAGCTGATATTTTGGCGTAGCTCTTGATTTTTACTGCCGTGAGGACAGGGGTGGGCAGTGGGGATTTATTAAACGTATCGTTTCAAATGCCGTGCTGGAAGAATAAACCGGCCCACTCTGCATTACAAGTCCAGTGCACAACCACTAACACCACTACACCACTGCAGCATCCCAATTTACCCATTCACGGGATATTGCATTCGTGAAATGTATTGACGTTCAGCCCTCGTATGTATCCTGCCGGAGAGCGGGTTGCTCTTGTAGGTCTTATAATCGTTATACAAGTTAAAAAAAATATTGCAGTAACTTTTTTGTTGTTGTTACAAATGACTTAACTCCAAGCCATGCTGTTTATTCCCCGTCCCGTATTCGCTGAGCATGCAAAGCCCTGCGCACATTCTGCACGTGCGCACAGCACAGATGAAATGACAAGCTCACGGCAGCAGAGCAGAACAGCAGCATGGATCGATTTGTGCACTGCCTTAATGAATTGAATAGCATGCGCCTTTGTCACTGTCCGCTTACAATGCGCGTCACATCATCTCAGCGTAATCCACTGCCATTATGCATACAAGCAGCAGGGTTGCTACAGTTACCCTTGTCGAGCACCACCATCTCAAGAGTTTCGCTGCTGATTGCTTCGAGATGCATCGCAGAAGAGCCACTTGCAGTAACAGCTCCGTCTTCCTCGATATCGATAATGCGAAATTGCCTGGTTTTTTTTTTACCCAATCGCCGAAGGATTCTGATGTGTTCACGTCACCGATTTAAAAACCAAAAAACTCGAGCGGTCACATTTTCCCCCCTTCCCCCCCCCAAAAAATGTTTTTTTCCCCACCGTTGATGTCGCTTCCCCACGATTGCTGCCAGGGTCTAACTCTTGACTCCACACGAGCAATCTGTCTGGACCGGTTCTGTGCACTCTTAATTATTTTCCCACTTATGCGTTTGACTGCGGTCTGATGTTCGTTTCATGAATGTACATGTGCTGTATAAGTTGCAGATTAAAATGGTTGTTCTGCATTTGCGCCATTACGCGCTTGCTCTGTATGTTATCCCCTTGGCACCCTGGACACACTTGCAAATGAGATGTTCCATGTCAAGAGTATTGTCCGGGGAAAAGGTTTTAATAAAAAAAAAACAAGGATGTCTAGTTTACTAAACGCTGTGTGGTGAGGCACGTTCAAAATTTGGGGAGGTTGACATGACCCAGCAAAAGTGCATTTTTTTTACACTCGTTGCAGAGGTTCGTGGTTCAATCCAGGCAGCCTTCCCTGGTTATTACTGCAGTAAAATGACGGTAAAAAAATAAGCCGCGTCCATTTAACAGTAGATGTTTTGAAGATCCCAAATAGGCCATTGTCTGCCCGTGTCATGATCCAAAAATTGAAAAATTACCTTCAAATTTCACGTTTGGGATTAAAAAAGCAGCATCACCCCCGACCGTGAAACTGCTGCAGAATACGTCTATGAAACAGCGCCTTCCTGAAAGCGTTGCACGATAAGAACGGTGCGAATACCACATTTGATCAATTATTATTCAATCAGGATATGCAACCCTCACAAAAAACCCCACAAATACCTTTTCTGAAGTTATAACAATATGCAATCAATTGTTGTATTTAACTGTTCACGTCAGTGTGGACATATTTGAAGGGATTTTACTCTGTTGACCTGAGATAGCGGTGTATTTTTGTTGAGGTAACAGAAACAATTCGTACAAAGTGATAAACCTGCTGAAATGGCACCTACCTTATTACCGTTCTGTAGGCCACCCCCCATCACCATTCACAGGCTAATATGTATGCTCTCCCCAGGGCCCAGCATTCCCCCCTTCAATTCGCCCCCCAAATAATAGTGGATATTGTTCATCTCAGCTGGTCTCCAATGTGAAATACTGAATTTCCTGCAATTCCAGAAAACTGGGCTCATCACTTTCCCATGCCCCCCCCCGCCACCCCCCACAATAGTAAACTCTCATAAGCAAATACCACATTATAAAGCGATAGGTGACCTTGCTGGCCTCATCGCACTTTAATACGAATCTCTGTGCAGCATTTTCTGCCTCCTTAATCCGAGGAGTGCATTTGTTGATTACGCGAGCCGTGGAAACAATTTTGGAGGCATTTAACGCGCAAAAGAATTGGCTGAACATTGTGCTGCGTGCTGAATTATTTAGTTAAATTGGTTTATGAGATCCTAGCAGGCTGCGGAGTGAAATTGGGGGGGGGGGGGGGGGAAGTTAGCGCTGGGAGAAGGGTGTAAAGGATAAATATATCTTGTTCAAACAAGCAATTGAGGTGGAACGTTCTATTTACGATGAAGCAGGAGTCAAACTGAGCGCTGTGTGTGCTGGGTGTTGAGTACACGACGTTGTTATGCTGTCGACTATTTATTACGCACCCCCCCCCCAGCTTCCAATAAATGATCACAACACAATAGAATTAAGTGATGTTGTGGTGCTGCTGCTGGTGCGTTGGCATCCAGGCACAAGCACACGTTAGCAAAACAAATTCAACACATTCGTCGATAACAAAGTTGACTTTGAAAGGGGGGGGGGGGGGGGGGGAAGTTGTTTTGGGAAATGGCCCTTATTAATTTCCAATATATATTTGTTCGAAATGTTAATTCACAGCCCTTTATGAAATCCGCATCTGGATGAAGGCCCTCCACCACGCAATGTCAGTCCATGGGCGTTGTTGGGCCATACTTGAGCACGCTGGTGGCAGGGTGGGTGGGTGAGAGAAACCCACCAGACCGCTTTAAAGATACGACTCCTAGCTGGCTTTGGCTGCGAACCCGACATCAAATTCGGGCTCGCCGCGGTTAATAATAGCCGCGCTGGTGCGCCGCATAAACACACTGCGGCGAGCAAGGTAAGTCGGTAACGATGTCGACTGCCTGCTGGGCGGAGTCGCAACTCGCTTCCAGTACAGTTGTGAATGAATAAATAAAGCGCTCGGACGTTGCCATTGACAACATGACAACCTTCGCATCCACGTGACCTTATTTCAGGAAGGCGCAAACAAACGAAACAACAGCGGAATACGGACTGACCAAGGCACGGCAGACAACTTTTATTTCATGCATTACTAGCTTCGCCCGGGGACTTGGATCCACCACGCCCGGCCGCCTTTGTCTCCCCAATGGCGATGTTCACGCAGCACACCAGTTGCTCGTTTGAGGCTGAGTCGACCTAGGGGAGGCCCAGGAGCGGTTGAAATAATCGTCACCGGTGGTGGCCGTGAGCGGGAATCGAACTCGGGTCGCCGGCTTCGTAGCGCAGCGCGCTAACCGCTACACTACAATGCGTTACGCTTCCACACACACAGACAGACAACAACAACCGCCATTCGCCACTAAGTGGCGTTGACGTCACCACGACGCTTGTGCCAGGCTATGTGCACCTTGAGGCCACGTGGAGTGTCGAACGCCCGCTGGCAGGAGGTCACGGGGCAGACCCAGGTGCCATGGGTCGACTGACTGAGATGGCTGGCTGATGCACCACCTGTGCCCCCTACTGTGCCAACCTGCTGTGCTTTAGCCACCCGGCGCTCCGCTCGTTGTTGTGAGCGTCGCTCCTCCGCCCTCCGTTGTTGTTGGAGGGCGACTGCCTCCAACTGCCCAGTAGCGTCCTTCACAAGCCTCCTCCACAGAGGCCGATCTTGACACCGCTGGTACCAGTCATCGGCAAGTCCACTCAGCTCCACGTCCTCCTGTACCACATCACTCCATCTCTTCTCTAGCCCGTGCCGCGCCCGTTTAGCCCCCTCCATCCGGCCGAACAAAAGTTGTTTAGGCATGCGGTGGCTGGGCATGCGGGCTACATGACCCAGCCAACGCAGCCTTGCCTGCCGGAGGAGCTCACCGATGGGACCTTGCCCAGATCTTTCAAGGATTTGCGAGCTCCTCACACAATCCAGTCTGGTTAAACCCAGGATGGATCGTAGGCAGGCCAGCCTAAATGTTTCTAACCAGCGAAGATGTTCCATTAGGGGGGTCCACGTTTCACACACAAACAGACACAAAGACACACACACATACACAGCGCGCTAAGCACTACACTACAATGCGTTACGCTTCCACACAGACACACACACAGACACACACACACAGACACACACACAGACACATACACAGCGTGCTAAGCACTACACTACAATGCGTTACGCTTCCACGTGCGCGGGTCACGTGACAGATTTGACGTCACAGCTCACTTGCCGTGCAAAAAAAATAAATGCATTATTGAGCTCCCCCCCACCCCCCCCCCAAAAAAAACTAAAGTGTATTTGTATAATTTTTGCATGGTGTACAGTCTGGAAAGTACCCACATGACAAATTTCAAGTTTGTTGCATGTCGGGGAAGTACGCTAAACATTTTGAACAGACACACATTCACAACTTTGCCTTTTATATATATGAAGATACCGCGTACCGATTCGCTGGTGGACACTTAAAGTAGCAAAAGATGGGACGTGAGAAGAGTCTAAACGCACGCTTTAACCCATTCTCCCGGTTGCACAGGTGGGTAATGAAGCGGCGCAGATGATTTTCTGTCCCGCGGTATAAAACGCTATAACAGGGGGACGCTCTCTGCGCGAGCCACCCTTCGCTTTGCCATCTCTTGCGTAAAATTCAGCTCAGCGTGTCGTGTACTTATTCCCTCCTAAATAATGGTTATCGTCCCTTTCGCCCGTTGGATAGAGCTCTGTGGTTCAGTGCGATTGGTGATCGGGGAAGAATGTTAACAAACAAAAAAACCCCAACGAACCAAAGCGTATCCCAGTGAAGACCTATTTCTATTGACCTCCAATCGCAAAACGACCACAACAACAACGTATACACTATCTGTTCAACCTGCGGCTGTATAAGCACTTTACGCTTTCTAGTGCGGTGCTTACGCACCCGCAACGTTATTATCTGCATCCCCTAAATGCTCTGATTATAATTATCGAATCAAAATCACGGGGCTCATTTGGTTACTCACGCCAATGTCTTATTGCGCATGGCTATCGCTAAGGCGCTGTGTTGTCACAGATGAGTATCATCTGCAAGCAGTCTCCACAGTCGGGGGTTGATGTTGCTTTGTGGCTTTGCCCATTAGCTAATTCGAGTCTTTTTGTTGTTGTCAACATTTCGATTACGATGTAAGCACACACGACCCGCTCTTGTTTTTGAATGATGTCACGGGATCTTGTACATCCACTGTGAAGCAGATATATACGTATTTTGGGTTAATATACCCGTAGGGTAAAAACTGGCAAATGTGCAATGGCACAGCAATGGCAATGCCCTCCAGGTGCATTTTTTTGTTATGGAAAAGGGAAGTTGTGAAGCAAATTCATGCTGATATCCGTGTTTTGTCTGCGGATAAGTCACCCGAATGTGGTCTGACCAGAAGCACTAAATTAATCATTATCCACAATGCTCATCGACCAGAGAAATCCTGTGGAAAAAGCATCTTTATTATCCGTATTTATCCACAGCCGCAAGGAAGTGGCCTCCAAAAAGGGATACATTAATGCTATTATCTGTAAATCTTTAACATGTACCAGAAGTCGTGCACCAAATGTATCTTATTATCTACGTCGATACAAAATTCAATACTTTTTTTTGCGAAGAGTCCCGGCTGATGGGATCCGCAAGGATGCGTTCCACTTTACCCAAATTGCGCAACAATTGTGCGGTCAGCGTCACGTCACGAGATGTAGCAATCCTCCCATTCAGGACCCTGCAGCTGGCAGTGCATCGTCTTGTGTCAGGGGGTGGTCTAAGAAGATGCCACAGAACGACTTCTGAAGTTCCTGCAATAGGCCTCTTTTATCCACACTCGGGTCACACTTTTTGCATCTGATGATGATAATAATAATAATGTACGTTATAACACGCGCAATATTTCATGAAGGCAAATGGCCGGTGACTGAGATGCAGAGCCGAGTCCCGAGTCGCTCGAAAGCCAGGCAAAATATGTGGGGGCTTTTAAATGTCTCTCAAATCTCAGTGCAGGTTGAATGCCGCGAAATATGAAGTTTTTGTTTAAATTACCTCCAAAGAGAGGTAATCACACACGTCAATCAAACGAAGACGCGTCCGTCTCGGAGCTGGAATTAAGTGTAGAATAAAACAATGCGGAAATAATTTTGATGCAGCCATCGGTGGCCGGACTGAGGACCATCTGCTCACGACAATTAAGAGGCTTATTGCAATGATGGCTGTATCGCCAAGATTCGAACCCAGGATCTCGGTGGAACTGGCTCTCTTGACCCCAGAGCCCAGCCACCTCTTGACCGTTCATTTAAGGATCTGCAGGCTTCCTCACCACAAATGTAAATAAAACAAGGCCTCTGTGTTGTGAGCAAATGGGATAAGGCTGTTTGTAAAAAAAAATGCAGTACGCAAGATCTATAAATCTATCAAAGCATAAATTGTGGTAGTGTTCATTATTTCCCCCTTCTACCTTCAAGACTCAAAACCTTTAAGGTGGAGCAACCCACTTCATACAATAATGGATTTTAGTTTTGCCGAGCCACTTATCATACCAGAATCCATTAATTTAAGAACGGTGATTGTATTTTATATCGGAGACACAACTCATTAATGTGCTCATAAGAACGTGAGTAAGTATTACAATTCTTGCTCGACTATAATCACAGGAATTAACAATGAAATTATAAATGCAATTAATTTAAATCACTCATTGTATTTACGAAAAACTCTGAAAGAGGGCACAGTTATATTTTATGTCAGGGACGTGCGTCATGAATGCAATGGTAGAACAATGAACGTGTACAACTATGTATGCCGTGGCAGATCACTGTTATAATTCAGTAGGCTCACATGACATTGACTTCTCCAAGACAGAGGTTCTCTGCAAGCCATCTGGCTACCATGAGATATTCCTTCATGAGGCTATCCACATATACAAACACAGAGATAATTTCAACCGAGAAGATAGATTCTGGCTTAGCAATCATTGGAAGGATTTGATCAACCATTTCGGGTCTTAATTGATTGTTCACGCTTACGGTAGCTTTCAGACCGCATCCATTATTTTCGTCTCCCCCCTCCTCTTTTCCGAACATAGATGGACTCGTCCATCTGAATAACTGCCAAATCGCTCTCCGTGGTGCTGACGTTAAAAAAACGCCACTTTTTTCAAATTTTCTTGCTGTGGTTTTCACACCTGATGATGATTGCTTGTGTTGCAGTCGAAACGTTGTGAGAATTTTATTGTTTGATATTTTTATTATTTAATTATTTCCCTTCTACGTGACTTTACCTAAAGAACCAAGAATATAACTATGTATGCATTTAGTTTAACACCTAGCGGGCTTTCACGACCAATAATATTCATAATAAAGGGTTTTTGGGTCAGATCGCGTAAGTATAAATGCGTCGTAACCCTCCACCACCCGACACAGCCAACTCCTAAGGGATTCGTCAAGTAAACAAAACGCCAAATAGTTCACTACTTCAGCCCACAGGTGTGTTGGAGAGTAAATCAATAACATTTACAATTTGAGTAGTACGACGTTTCGCTGATAATTACATCCAGCATCATCGGGCGATTTTTCCAGAATAGTGAAGCAATCCATACTTGACTATAATCACAGTGTGGAAAAAAAGAAACAATCGAGTTGCAAATGCAAGCAATTTAAATCCACTCGTGTTGTAATTACGACTTTCAGACAAAACAAATTATAGAGTAGCTGTATTCAAACAATGCTGTGCATAATGGGAGCGTCTCTGGGTGTATTCTTGCAATGAAATTCCTTTTGTGTATTAGGCAGAGAAGTAGGAGGGAGGGCGGATAATGTATGGGCATGTCTCTTCAGGCACACTCATTCATCTACTATATGGTGAACTTGTCTTGAATAACAAATTGACCTGAACTAATGCAACATTTACAAAGGCTCAGTATGCGTTTTAAAGCGTTGAATATTCCCTTCAGTTATGCCAGACTTTACCGGAGGACTTTCTGCACGCGTTTATCCGGCCCGGTCTCCTGAAAACATTAATTTGAAGCAGATTTCACCTAGACGCGAGCACCGTGCAACAACTCAATTCTCCAGTCTTGAATGAAACATCCAATGGGGAGGATACACACATGCTTTGCTAAAAAAATTAACTGTGTTCCAGGCAAATCAACACAACATATATGTGAATTACGCATTACGTTTGGGTGCAATGTGTTTATCGTATGTGTATATTTTTTTATGCACAGCTTGAGTTCTGGTAACACAAGAGCTGACACGTCTGCAGTGAAGGAGTCACGTGGCCCTCAAAGTGGGCTTTCGGCAATGTGTGCTGCCTAATTTACACGAGTTTTTTATTTCTTTCAGAATAAAACGTCTTTGAAATATTCCCATTGAAGAACTTGCTCTGGTTTTTACAAATTATCTTCCATTTTTTTTTATCTGCGGTCCTTTCCCCTCCCGTAAAAGTCCAATTTTGAGTGCAGTGCTTCGAAGTGATAAAAAAAAAATGTCTCTCCACATGAAAAAAAAAGTATTTATTACGCAACCCATCAGACCGCATGATCTTCTGGGAGTACTATTTTTCAAAGGAATATATGAGTTAAAATTAAAGGCACTAGTTAATGCAAACCCCATAGGTTAACATCAAAGAGAGTACCGTGTTTATATAAAATTCTCCGACGTTAGGTAACTTAGCATTTTGGATCGAGAAAATACATTTTACTCTGTCAAAATTGGAGGGTAAGTTACGTATAGGCCCCCAAACCTCATGGAGTTCTGCATGCATCGAATTACGTGCGTACGAATTCATCGTTTTCTATTCGTATGCCTTGCTCGCAATGGGTTCACGTGACCTCTGTTGCCACGAGAAGCCGCTGCATTCACTGCCACATGTATTAAAAACAAATATAAGGATTCCTGAATTGAATGACAATTGCTGAATCTTGACAATTCATTAAATTGCAATGGGGCAAATCGTTACAGACTTAAAGGAAGTAAGTGGTGGACGGCCCGCGGGGTGGTCCACAAGGCCATGGGAAGTGGTCCACGGAGCTGCTGCAGATGCTCCAATTTGTTTTAATCCACGACGGAGCGTATTCCCCACCCCTTGCCTCCTCCCGCCCCCCCCCCCCAAAAAAAACCCAACACATTCGTCAATAACACTGTCTTAAACAAATATATACTGTGTATAAATAAATAAATTACCGAAAGAACCAAAGAAGATGTGTATAATAGGTGACGTTGTGTGTGCTATGAAGAAGGGCCATTATCCAATACGTCGCCGATTACTTTTAATTAATTATTTTTAAGTTACGGTGTTCTTGATGAATGTGAGTTTTTTTTATTAATTGTGCTTGTGCACCGCTGCCAATGCAGCATCACCATATATAATTTGTAAACAACATTTTTTTTTACTCCTTGTTGTGCTAACCATTTCGATTGTTCACAAAGAAGTGCGTACATTTGGTATTCAAATTTACATTTTACCGCTATTTTAGATTAATTTGAAAAAACGATGCTCCAGAAAAACATTCTGGTCTGCAGCAGGTGCAGAAAGTTTGGAAACCACAATCAAACTAAGCTTTCATGTAGTCTGGTATGCATAAATACGTATGTACAGCATGCATTGTGTGTAGCCAATTATTTATTGAAGCATGCTAAATAATTGCTCAAAACGAGTATTTTAAGAGAATAAAAAGTTAGTTTCTTTAACTCAATTTGTATTGAGTTTCATTACACAAAGACTACATTGTCTGAGAAAAATCGTCTTATTTTATGACTCCCCATTTTTTTAACCATTATATCCACAGTAATTCGAGATGCTAACTCGTTAAGACGAAATATAAGACACGTCTGCAATGTTTTAACGCAAATGTAGAATTTTGAAAGCCGTTATTAATTAATCCTAATGTCTATTTATAATGTGAACATTACATGACTAAGTAATATTGCTGTTCTGTCCAAAAAAATTACTGTACTGTGTGAAGAAACAATATTGGTTAACATTACATTCCACTTGATTAATGGAAATGGTGATCCATGATAGTTTTGCAACACACATTATAATGTATCGACTTAATATGTATTTTTAAATTAAATTAAGGAGTTTACAGTCTTCCTCTGATAAACTTACATGGTAATGTGAATGTTACTTGGACTTGTCAGTTTCAACTGTGCACAACAATGATTACAGGGTGGCTCTATTAATCTTTTCGTGTTTCTATGCTATCCAACTTATTAACATCATTACAGCCTCTCCGTGAATATAAACACGTACAATAATGTGAAATCTAATTTGTATGTTTCACATTTAAACTAGTCGCAATGAAGATTGCGAGTTATGCTTTTTTTGTCTTTGAATAACATCTGACTTATTAAACCCGTAATCAATAAGCTAAGCTTTTGAGGTTTCCCACAGCTCGCCATATTGATTGTAGCATCGCTCTTAAGGAATTCACTGCTGTAATGCCTAATTCAAGTGCCTCTAATGTAATTTTTTTAATGATCCACCCTAATTAAACCTGGTGTTAAAGTTCATCTTCCTATCATTATAAAAGGTGCAACCCTGAATTTGTGTTGCTTATACCACTGCAGGAGAAGGGCCTCCGCAAGGGGAATGTATAGAGGGAGGTTTTTTTGCCTACTCTTCCACTCTAGCAAAACGTCTTTGAAAGAGGTGGGAAGAACCCACACTGCTGACGGTGCTCGGTGGATCGAGGTGGAGGGATTTAAGAAAATAACACTTTAAGAGAGCCCTTTAGCAATCCACTCCTGAATGAAGGCTTTTCTGTGCTGTGTCGTTCATGGCAGATGTTTTACCATACTTAACCATGTTGGTCAGCAAGGGTCGGTAAAAGGATGTTACCACTACACATTGACATGGTTGGGAATCAAACTCAGATAGAGTAATTGGGTCCGTAGTGCAGTGCACTAACCACCGCACGTCTGCTCCACGCGAGTCAGGATTATGCATGATTTATATATATAAATAGTAAGTTTAAGATAACTGATACTGTTGTAGAATAGAGGACAACTTCTCGAGCCTTAGAGTGATGACAATAATTTCAACTTGACATTGTGAAAAAAGAGCTTCATAGTTAATCGGATTCCTCCAGTATAAATAAATATTCTGATTCTGAACTCGTAATGTGCACAGTATTCGCTCACTCTAGAAGACAGAAACCGACTCAGAGGTGTCAGAAACTACAGACGAGCGGGAAAGGCAGCCACGTGGTGAGCTGGCACCAAATCCCCTCCCTACTCCAAACCAAAGCTCTGTAGTCCTCTATATATTAAGGTGTTATCAGCCAATTAATGAGTGTTTTCACGTGGAACGAAACCCACGCGTGTGAGTAGGGAACACTCCAATCCCATACGGATGTTGAACTTCTTTCACACCGTACGTAGCCAACCGTGCTCATCAGAGTTGCACCTGAAAGCGTGCGAGGCAGTGACTGTCTTAGTTCGATGGTTAGCCGAAGTTTGCGTGATTGTTTATGCTGCACGAGGAGATCAGCACGGTGTTGTGATTCATTTGCGGCAAAGAATGGTTGAAGTCCACAATTTTCTGTACCACCTTCTCTTGATGCCCGCAAACACATTTGGAGAGTAAAACATCTTGAGAATGATGATAGCATCTCTAACTATACTTCGGAGCTTAGGACATGTCGATAATACCCATCCAGTCGGTATGGAGAAAATATAATATGTAACAATGTGTTTTTATTGAACAAAAAAAATCTTTGAATGAATTGCAGTGTTTTAGTAGATTGATCAATATTTATTTGCAAAAAGGTTTAGTGGACAAAAAAAGTGGTACTCAGCGCCGAGACATTGTAGCCTTCGCTACGTATTCTCAAAAACTAATGGACGTTTTTTAATTTCGTTTTTTTGGGGGTTAGATCGCGTAAGTATAAATATGTCGTTAAACCCGCCACCACCTGACACAGCAAATTAGTAAGGTTTGTCACGTAAACAGGCTACTTGTTAAACTGATGGACTTTTATTTAGTCAGATATTAAAAAATGTCCCTTGAAATGAAGACAAGATACTGTACAGGTCAGATGTGTCCTGATACATGACGTTTTTATAATGCAGACACATCACAAGTAGAACACATTAATACATGTCGTGGAATATATGGAGAGCTAGGAAGTACAGTAAATGCAATCTTGAGCTTGCATTATTCGCACGTGAACACCTCTATACAAACCCAGCGTGGTAGATACCTACATCTACCTACGCAGAGCAATTAAAACTCAATGACTACGCTTAATACAAAATCTAGACTATACTTAATAACTTCGTTTCAGTTTTATTTATTTGGAATAACCCTGTAGGCCATTCGGCTCTTGATTCGGGTGTTACCGCAACAAACAATAAGATTACAAGATACATTTATAATTTACTGTACACAAATTGAGGCATCCCCTACAAAAACAATAAAATCTTCCAGGAAAAGCACCATTTGTTTATGCTGCGTACTAAACTGTGCAAACAAAATCCCATTTTGATTCTAGACCATAATAACAATCATAATACATTTTAGATTAAAATTTTAAGTCTAACTCTATACTACGTAAAAAAAATCGGGCAAAACTTAATAAATGCATATGAGCAGAGCGGTGGTATGGTAGTTCATGCACTGCACTACGAACCTCGGTGACCTAATTTCGATTTCAATCTACGGCTTCACAGTCGTGAGTAGGATGTTCCCGATGACGACCGCTTGTATTGCGATCGAAACGTCTGGATTTTTAGTCACTATTTTAATTATTATTCTTTTATTGTTATTATTTTTTCTATCTACGTGACTTTACCGAAAGAACCATAGAATAGGATGTAAACAGTTAGTTGACCACCCCCCGCCCCTTCCTTCTTCACCAACTAGTGTGATCAAACAACACCCATGACTGACAGACACGGCCTTCATCCAGCAGTGGATTGAGGTTGATGTTGCCCACCATATTCTCGGTTCTTTCGGTAAAGTCGCGTAGAAGGGAAACAATAAAATAAAAATATAAAACAATAAAATTCTCACGACGCTTCGACTGCAACACAAGCAATCATCATCAGGTGTGGTTTCCACACCTGATGATGATTGCTTGTGTTGCAGTCGTGAGAATTTTATTGTTTTTATATTTTTATTATTTTATTGTTTCCCTTCTACGTGACTACCGAACGAACCAAGAATATGAATCCCTGCAGTCACGAAAGCTTTAAATCAAAAAGTTGCCCACCATATCAAATCTTTCGGTCTCTCATGGAAAGTTGCCATGCAGCTGCTTGCAATTTACCACCAAGTGAAACCCATCTCCTCTCTCTCTTCCTTTTCTCCTCCATCTCCCCCCCTGAAATGAATCTTCAAAATGATTCCTCCTTATGTATGTGTACGGACACGAATATTATTAGTTTATAATATAGATTGACAAAGCGGATGACAATGATTTTATATATATTGTGATGTGTGTGCATTCTATATTTTATATATATATGAATAATGTACATCCCACTTTCTCAATCCACTGCTGGATGACAGAATCCCCACATGCCATGTTGTTGGGTGGGGGGGGGGAGTGGTTCCGATGTTACTTGCCACTGATATCAGACGTGGCCGGGCTGCATCGCGATGTTGGTGAACCACTCCGCTGCCGCCGTTCTTCCCCAACGTTAATTACAGGGGTTTACAAAATAGCATTATCCTCAACTGTAGATTATTTACCAGTGGTATATACAGTGCATTATAGATTGTAATTAGTTGCTTAAAATAGGGCATCCACTGAATTATCCTGCGCTGTTGAATTTGAGAAAACGCTGAGCCTAAAGGTTGGGTTTAATCGTGATATATTTACTTGTGGTACACACACTTCATCTCCATACATCCAGAGAATCTTAAGGTTATTGGGGCCTGATTGATTGAATTACTGTCTCCTAACACCTGATTGTCAATGTTCACTGACATTTGGGAGAAAAAAATGATTCCACTTATTTGCAGCCCATGTAGCGAGTGTTTTCCCCGCACAATAATTTTGTGTCTATTAAGTAAATGATGTATGATATATGGCATTTGTGCATCACTTTCTTCTTTGACAGAACCATTGTAATTCTACTATGGAGGATGGATGTGGGATTTTGAATGTCATGATGTATCCACAGCTGGATGAAGACCTCCCCAAGCAATCACCATTCATTCCCTCATGGTCACGCAATGCATCAATCCATCTAAACAAAAACTATTAAAATAAAGTATTTTATTTTACCAAGTAAGGCCCATTGAGCTATAAAGCTTTTTTCAGAATCGACCTGGCCACAAATTATAGCTCAACGAAGTGGCTTATCATGTGGAAATATATAGCAGCCAAATAATCTAAACGCACATTTCTAAATGTGAAGGGAAAAACCGAAGGACCTGGAAAAAAAATTCACGCGATCACGGGGAAGAACATGCAAAGTCTAAACATACAGTTGTCAGGGTCGGCATCGAACCCACGACCTCCTGTAAACCAAGTGAGGTAGTTAACATCTCCTAGCCACAGGTCCCACACACAAGCTTATTTCATGGCTCCATCTCACGGCCACCCTCGCGAGGATGTTAGTCTCAACCAACAGCCATCATCCCATTTGACGATATGAGGAAGCCACTGGAGCAATGCACTTTTAAATATAGATTGAAAACTTATTTTTTTAGAACTGCTATTTTTGTTTAGTTTGCCGTCTTTCCACCCGCACCTCTCATTAGTACGATTGCCTACATAGAGTGCCAACTATGTTCAACATAAATACATATATGCTCAAACCTACTTACTTTTTAGATGCAAAACAAAGACGCTCTGAATCGTGCAAGGAGTCGATGAACGTCAACATTCAAGGTGAATAACAATACAAAATTGTGACCACTCTTCTGCCATAAAGTAAATCATTGTAATTATAGCAAATACCCGCAGTCATAATTTAACGCAGCATATGCTCAATATTGTTAATGCATATTAATTGCGGAAAAAATTAAGCACGATTCCACCGCAACATCCAGACATCGTTCAATATAATCAGTTAAAGTCTAATCACTTTCTGTGCATGGGGAGCTCAATACAGTGCAATGTATTGGCCTGCCAATGGACTCTGACTTTTGGCCTTGTCATGAAACAATGCTGTCAATTAATATGATTAAATATTGCTCTTATGTCAGTTGCCCTCAACGTCCTGCTAAAATTATGAATCTTGTACAAGTAAAATGATTTTTTTTAAATATTTAACTTTCATGGGAGCACGTGGCGAGAGAGAAAAGTGGACGTTTTGCAAGAGACGTGGCCACAGCAATGAATTAACTATAAGCTATTGATTGCTTTAATTAAATATAAATCTTGACTTAAAGCTTTCGTGACTTCAGGAATTCATATTATTTGGGTCTTTCGGTGAAGCCACGTAGAGAGAAAAAAAATAATCTTAATAATAACAATATCACGACATTTCGATCGCAACACAAGCAATCGTCTCTTTTTTCACCTGAAGACGATTGCTTGTGTTGCGATCGAAACGTCGTGATATTGTGATTATTTTTTATTATAATTTTTTATAACTACTTGGCTTTACCGAAAGACCCAAAGAACATTTAAATACAAATGACTGGGAAATGGTAGTTAAAGTGTGAAAACAGTTCTCCAGAGGCACTCTAACATCGTGATATATAGAGTACTACCAACTGAGACCTAGCAGCATGATGCTCAGACATTTTTTTTCCGCTGCTGAACCAAAGATGTATGATGGGGCTGAACTCGATTCGGTAACATTTCTTGTATTCACACACAATCGGCAAAGAACACACACGCAAACAAATGAATAATATGACATCTCAGTTATGCAATTGTTCTCATAAAATAACGTATTTATAAAAGCAATGCACGGAGAATTTAAACCAGTAGAATTAAACAACTTCCAAATTCAAAAATGCTAATATTAAACCAATGTAATTCAGATATACGACAAAAATAACCTTGCTGTACATAGGTAATCCACAAAGGAGTGTTTGATTATGTTTGCTGAATAGTCTGTAATACGTGATAATAGAATTCCATCGGTTTATTTACAGTTAGAGGAACAGCATTGTACAGCAATGTCCCCACACGAAATCTGTTAGTCGTTTAAAAACAAGGCTCCACTCTGCGATAATAATAATAAAAAAACACTCTGACTATTTCAGCACAATAATCATCATCCATAATATATCTACTGCTGGACTGAAGCCATTTCCGCGTCGTCGTCGTCGTGGTCATCCTACCCAGTCTTGCAGTGCCCATGGTCTTTCTCGCTTCCTGGTATGCAGAACTCGGGGGTTAGATCCCCTACCCTGGCGTCTGCATATTTGGCCGTTGCCTGTATCTCGCCGTGGCCGCGTGGAATTATTTTTCGACGGGTCCTCCGGGTTTTCCCTCCACATTTAGAAACATGCGTTTAGATTATCTGGTTGCTAGAAATGTGCACATGATAAGCCACTTCGTTGAGCTATCATTTGTGGCCAGGTCGCTTCTGAAAAAAGAATCTCATAGCTCAGTAGGCTTTACCTGAGAAATAAAAAGGGTTTAGTCTTATTTTTACTTATAATTTTTAGCTATTTGCTTACCTATCCTATACGTTGCACTATTATCGTGTTTTGTATTGTTTGTTGTAACTTTTTGACCCGCCCCTACTGGATATTTGTGAAAAAGACCCTTTCTAGCTCATCGGATTCCTCCAGGTATAAATACATATTCTGATTCCGATATGCGCTGACCTCATCTTCAATGGTGGTCATCTTTTCAGGCACACTCTCCTTTGGCTGACATTCTGTCCATACTGGCCATCATTTCAGCGGCGCCCTGCCAAACTTCACCGACTTATCTTCGCAGCCAATATGATGCGTCTAGTTTGTGTTTCATCCATCCGTTCCTATTTCAATGTCTTAGTTCAATTCCCATCCTGTATGGAAATTACGTCCTCTGTTACAGTAGGTGTTAAACCTGCGTGTGCTGCGCAGGTACAACTATGGGTTATATATTCTTGGTTCTTTCGGTAAAGTCACGTTGAAGGGAAACAATAAAATAATAAAATATATATAAAACAATACAATTCTCACGACGTTTCGACTGTAACACAAACAGTCATCATCAGGTGTCACAGTCGAAACGTCGTGAGAATTGTTTTGTTTTATATATTTTATTATTTTATTGTTTCCCTTCAACGTGACTTTACCGAAAGAACCAAGAATATGAATCACTGCAGTCACGAAAGCTTTAAGTAAAAACTATGGGTTAATCGTATGTTTGTGACACGCTGAATCTTGTTTTATTTTTAGCATTGTTATTCATATTACTGCTGTTCTCCCTTTATTTTAATGCACTCTCTGCGAATGCAAAAAAAAGACGTGCTAGTGGCAGCCTCGTTTCTACAAGGATATTTAGCGATGGTGCCACGTGCACAACCAGACACCCATTCTGCAGAGTTAACACCGTCGTCGGTGCAAGATGTGTTGTGCAATGGTAGACGAGAGGAAGGAATACTGTGCATGGAATCGAACACACACGTGGCCAGTGGCATCATTCAAACCGTTGAGAAAAGTGAGTGGGGCTTGGGCGTGACAAGTACGTGCTGAAAGGGAGCGATGGACGATTGTTAAGAATGACGATGGAGTGGCAGCCAAGGAATGGAATGCCTCTGACAGGAGGACATTCATCCGGTGAGATGGAACGATGAGTTATTCGGTGCTCCCATTTCACACTCGTTTCATTGCATATCGAGACAATTATAGACTGCATATACATTTATAAACCCCTATTTAAGGCACACATGGAAGTGCCTGCGTAGTACATGATGATGAAGTATCCTTTGTAAACAAAATCCCCAGCATCACCATTCCTTAAAAATAACATTGCACGGCAACGCAATTCACCGCAGTGCGATGCTCTAATGCCTCGCGGGGTGATTTTTTTTTTAGTAAAGAGCTTCGAACTGGGGCACACGGTTCACTGAAATGTCGTTTCAAGAGAAGTCCATGTGGCGATTTGTCTGCTGGTCAATTTGCTTGACATTAGCAGCGGTAGAGGCCCATTGAACGTCGTGGCGTTTCAAAGCCGTGCAGCGCAGCCTTCATATGAAATGAGAGAGAAACAATAAATGAAACCTCACCAAATTCAGGGCGGACACTACAGGTGTTTGTTATCCATGGAACAGGTTGTTTACAATGTGTGGAGTCGGCGTTGACGTCCCTCAAGAAGTGTAAGACACCAGCTGTTCGAGCTTTGTACACTTCAGAAAGCATATGGCACATATCAGTTGCAATAAACTGTGCAAACAATTGGAATATACATCTAAGCCGGTGTTTGTTTAAAGGTTACCCTAAAGACTGCACGAGTCTGAATTGTATTTGTTTTCCATACGGAATTAACATGGACACGGTTTAATCTGAAAAATAAAAGCTAAACGTTAAGCTTAAAATTTACATTTTGCATACGACCCAGACATGGTTTGCCATTCCAGTGAAGTGAAATTTATTGCAAGGGTTATTGTCTGTGTAATAGAATGACACGCTGTAGATAAAATCACGTATTTCATTAACTGCACTAACAGTTACAACTGTACCCTACTAGAATGCAATTGCCCAGAGTATTTGTAAATGCCTTTCAGAGAGCACAACTACAGCTTACAGAAGGTCATGGGATTATGTTAGCCTTTAGCAATAACTTTATCTGCATTATCCCGTTGGTATATAAAAATGATATTAAAACCCCATACAAGGAACAACAATGCAGGCCAAGACATGCAGCATAATTTAATGAGTGTGTGGTGGTCGCTCTAGCTAACCGCCACATCCGTGCTAACGTTGTCCAATAGGTCACTTAATTAGATTCACACTCGAATAATACTTCGTGGAATTTGAATTTGTCGTTGCTCCGCAACACCATTTCATCCCGGGCCACGGTTGTTCTCGCGAATTTCCTCTTCGCACCAAAGTTACGACCACGAAGCAAGGTCGGACCATTAAACATCTATAAACCACATTCTAAAGAATCCCATTACACGCAAGCGAGTGTACCAACTCAGCAACGGCCTAAGACTCATAACAGTAAATATCTGTCGCGTTGCTTCTGATTTCTGTTGTATCCCTTGCCCACCCACCCACCCCTCGAACCCCACCTATTGCCAGCAATGGCAACGTGCGGCGCTCGTACGCCGCACAACGTTAGCGCATCAAAATAGTGAAGCCCGCTTTGTATTCAAAGGCTGTCGCAACAATTTTTTTTGTTCCCCCGTCAAAGCGCTCCGGGTCAAGCGCTCAGATTGGTGCGGGGATAATTTATAAAGTGCGGTGCGAAATGAAGCGGGGAGGGGAGGGGAGGGGGCTTCTTTAACGGATGCCCTCTGTGAATGCCGATACAAATTGGTGGTTCTTGCAAGCGCCAGTCTCTTCTCCCTCCTCATTCACAAAAGCCCACACCCACCACACCACACCACCCAGCCACCCCCAACAACAACTTTTTGTTCCAAACGCATCCCACACGGTCGCATAAAGCGGGATGTAAACATGCCGCGTGCACGTAATTAAAGACGCGCGTTCGTCGTTCTCAACGCCACCGGCGGTTGACACTTTATTTTTTTTTTGGGGGGTGACGATCACGATCACGACGTGAGATTGTCGCGGAGGAGACACTTTGACGGCAGTCGCAAAAACAAATTCAGACAAACGAAAAGAAGAAGTCTCGTCAAAATTATCCGGACGAAATCTGGACCACCTCCAGCCGAAAAACAAGCACAGTTCTGGCGTAATAGCAACACGCACGCCGACATCACGCTGGTGGGCGGATGGCAACTTCTGATACAAGCACAGTTCGGAAATAAGCACGCGCATCCTGCCTCCCACCGAGAGGTGTGCGCTCATTTATATGCAAGCCTTCCCACAGCTTACGGGGAAAGAATGCGGTAGGAAAGTTGCCCCTTTTTATTGTAATGCAAATTCCTCAAAGATTGCGTAAACGCGTCTCGACCGCTACTGCACCTTCACGCGGGGGCACTCAAAAGTGCCACCGCGTTTTGACAAGAAAACAGGCGCGCCCGTCTCAATCGCAACAGCCGACAGATGAACACCAACACACACACCAACCCACACACACACCAACCCACCCACACACACACCAACCCACACACACACCAACCCACACACACACCAACCCACCCACACACACACCAACCCACACACACACCAACCCACCCACACACACACCAACCCACACACACACCAACCCACCCACACACACACCAACACCCACCCACACACCGGGCACAGCAGTTGAATGCCTGGCCTGGCTGGCCGCGCAAGTTTCATTCTTACCTCGAGCCAAGAGAAGCAGCAGCACGTGCAGCGCGGCAGTCGCTCGGACACAAGAACGACTGCAGCAGCAGCAGCGGCGGCAGCGGCGGGAGCGGCGGCGGCATAGCTCCCTGCCTGGGGGCATCGTTCCACCGCCTCCTCCTCCGACAGCCGTACCGAGAGTCATCATCATCATCACCACCGCCACCACCACTAACCACCGCCCCAGCTACCGCCGCTAATCCAGCGCGCGAGAGCTCCGCGCGGGCACGCCGGACGGGACGTGTTGGGCGAGCGCAGCGGACGTCTTGGGAGAACGGGCGGGGTGGTGGTGGTGGGGGGGTGGTGGTGGGGTGGTGGTGGTGGTGGGGGGGTGGTGAAGGGGTGGTGGTGATCGGACTCTGGCCGAGGCACGGGGTTCCTCCACTCGTAGCCGCGCTACTCCGGCTACCCGCCACTTCTCCTTGTCCGCTTAGCGGCGAGATGAGCGCAGCTGCGGCGAGAGAGGCGAGAGTTCGTCCCTGCAGACGCCCACATTTGTGGGGGGGGGGGGGTGGTGGTGGGGGGCCACGCTCGTGTGTGGTGGGCACCGGGGCGCGCTATTGCCACCTCCCTCCCTCCCTTCAATCCCTTCCCCTGCAGCAATGCGAGGCAATGGAAGAATCCGACAATCTCGATATTAGGCTGATACAAGTCGCGACGAGCTACTCGATACTCGGGAGGAATTTGTTTGTGTGTGTGCGCGTGTGTTGTGTGTGTGTTGTGTTGTTGTGTTGTGTGTGTCACTGCGCGCTACTCGGCTTAGCTGTTCCAGAGCTAGTGAGTGTGTTGTGTGTGTCACTACACCGTCTCTACTCTTCACTAGTGAGTGTGTTGAGTGTGTCACTACACCGTCTGTGCTCTTCACTAGTGAGTGTGTTGTGTGTGTCACTACACCGTCTCTACTCTTCACTAGTGAGTGTGTTGAGTGTGTCACTAGACCGTCTGTGCTCTTCACTAGCGAGTGTGTTGTGTGTGTCACTACACCGTCTGTGCTCTTCACTAGTGAGTGTGTTGTGTGTGTCACTAGACCGTCTCTACTCTTCACTAGTGAGTGTGTTGAGTGTGTCACTACACCGTCTCTACTCTTCACTAGTGAGTGTGTTGAGTGTGTCACTAGACCGTCTCTACTCTTCACTAGTGAGTGTGTTGTGTGTGTCACTACACCGTCTCTACTCTTCACTAGTGAGTGTGTTGAGTGTGTCACTAGACCGTCTGTGCTCTTCACTAGTGAGTGTGTTGTGTGTGTCACTACACCGTCTGTGCTCTTCACTAGTGAGTGTGTTGTGTGTGTCACTACACCGTCTGTGCTCTTCACTAGTGAGTGTGTTGTGTGTGTCACTACACCGTCTGTGCTCTTCACTAGTGAGTGTGTTGTGTGTGTCACTACACCGTCTGTGCTCTTCACTAGTGAGTGTGTTGTGTGTGTCACTACACCGTCTGTGCTCTTCACTAGTGAGTGTGTTGTGTGTGTCACTACACCGTCTCTACTCTTCACTAGTGAGTGTGTTGTGTGTGTCACTACACCGTCAGTGCTCTTCACTAGTGAGTGTGTTGTGTGTGTCACTACACCGTCTGTGCTCTTCACTAGTGAGTGTGTTGTGTGTGTCACTACACCGTCTCTGCGTCTCCCTTGCTTGCCTGAGAGCGCAATGAGATAGCCGTCTCAGCGGTGCCGGCATTGACCTAGGGCGAGCCGCTAGTCCCGCCCCAGATACACGGAGCCCGCAGTCAGACTTAGGATTTTGAACCTGACCGTGAATTCCAACTCTCAATCAATGCATCTCCGCTAAAGTCGGCGAGATGTTATAAAAGCGGCCCTGCGGTTGCTGTTTGGGGTTTCCCCCCCACCCACCCCCGTTACTATCACAATGCTTTCATTTCACGCCGGGATATTCCGAAACGCTGTTTTTCCAAGAATAATGTTGTGGCACTCCATATTAATCTCGCCATGAATGATCTTACTCTTGGGGTCTTTCGGTAAAGTCACGTGGATAGAAAAAAAATCACGACGTTTCGATCGCAACCAATCGTCCTCAAGTGAAAAAATATAGCGATATTTACTCCCACTGAAAAAAATATAGCGATATTTACTCCCACTGAAAAAAATATAGCTATATGTTTTCACCTGAGGACGATTGCTTGTGTTGCGATGGAAACGTCGTGATTTTTTAAAGTATTTTTCTATCTACGTGACTTAACCAATAGACCCAAAGAGTATGCATTCCTGCAGTCACGAAAGCTTTAAATCAAGATGTATTATCTCTTCATAAAACAGTGGGTTGCAGTAGTATTGTAATACAGGGCACAATCACCCAGGATTGCGGGCTTACCTTGCTACTCGAAGTGCCTTATGCCGATATAATCCTTACTCCCACTGGAAGCCAACCTTGGCTGCCAGAATTCTGGAAAATTTCGAGTGAAGAAATTAAGCCAAAAGGCACCGGGGTGCACAACCTGCCCGTGTTCCAAAATCACCATCACTGTCTCCATCATGAACAATTGACGTATTTCATATTCTTAGCTCTTTCGGTAAAGTCACGTTGAAGGTAAACAATAAAATAATAAAATATACATAAAACAAAAAAATTCTCACGACGTTTCGACCATAACACAAACGGTCATCATCAGGAATTTGTATTATTTTATATATATTTTATTATATAATTGTTTCCCTTCAACGTGACATTACCGAAAGAGCTAAGAATATGAATTACTGCTAGTCACGAAAGCTTTAAATCAAAATTGACGTATTATTGAATCCAAAAATAAAAAGACAGAACGAGAGCGTGCGTGCTCATCGACTCCGGGCATTTATTCACGCCGTGCTTCGCGAATGCACATGCATACGCACCCTGACCGGCGTGTGTTCCACGGATCGGCTCGGACATTCTCGGGAGGGATGGACGAAGAAGAGGGGAGGGAGAATTTGGATCTGAGGCAACATTCCCCCCCCCACGCCGTCCACTTGAATCGAGTGCTCACAGCTGCACGTGCACCGCTGTCATTTGATCGCACGTGCAGCTGCTTCGCGCGACACACATCAAAGGCCAATATTGGTCGGTACCCACATGGGCTGGCAAGTGGGCAGTTAGCCACCCATGGGTGCCCTCGTTGGCAGTATCCACCACCATGGTGAGTGTCCCCGGCACTTCCGATTCGCACGCTTGGCTTTTGTACGGTGCGAAAGAAGTTCAACATGCAGAATTGCATATACAACAGCAACAGTAGTAATCTTAGCGTGTTCACCGCCTGCATTATAGACATGCTACCGTTTTAGATTCGTATTCTGTGGATGTTTAATTACATATTCGGGGTTCTTTTTCTCCTTCCAAAGCAATTTATTATCGATCAGACGTGGAATTCACTTCCGCGGAACGTTTGCTCTGCTGACTCCCTCGTTTTATATGAATCGTGCCAAAAGACGCACTGATTTCTAATGGCCTTTTGTATTTCTTGAATCCTTTGTTTCGGGGTTTGATTTTATTTGGTGTGTGCCTGCAGGGTGCGGCTGTGTTTTGTACGGCGCCTTATTATCTCTGGGTAAAAGGTGGTTTAGATGTGTAAATCATTATCGCAACATATTTTGTCCGAAAACAAAAAAAGATCACATATTCGTGATCTATCTAATTGTTGCTACAAACATTTGTAACCATGGGTGGAGTAGACAAGCCCCTTTTGGACCAATAGCTCAAGAACCATAATCAGTGCAAGGACCAATGATTTGTGTAGCTAATGCAGGTTCGCAGCTGCTGCGAATGCAGGCTACAAAGACATACCCTCCAGTATAGCCTCAAGAGACTGTTGGGGCAAGTGCTGTTAGCGAGCAGCACCTATGAAGGCCGATGCAGCACACGAGGGGGTGGGTGTCCAGCAACACGCTCAGCGGCTTTTGGTGATATTTACACATCGCACACTAACGTATTGATTTGAGGCTGACTCGACCTAGGGGTGGCCCAAGACTTGTTCAGATAATCATCACCGGTGTTAGTCGTGTCGGGGGAATCGAACTTGGGTCGCTGGTTTCATAGCGCACCGCGCTAACCGCTGAACTGCTGCTCCCAACCTAATGCAGGCTACACCACACATACCTATCCATTGTTCATAATGGTTCACAAATATGGGGTTTGTAGTGACACAATATTATCAAAATGAAAAGGCATTATTTCATTCGCACACCGCTTTGAAACAACATGCACTTAATGCAAACTCCTCTTCCCTATGCTCAAACGATTTTGAGCCGTGCTCATCCCTACCATGGGAATTCCACATTACTATGGTGGAGTAAATATTTATTTCAGGTAACGGCTTTTAATTCCGCCCCCCCCCACCTCAATATGTTTTTGAGATTAGTCTTACGTGAGCACTCCTAACACAATACTCAACACATTTGTCAATAATACTGTCGCCTTAAACGAGAGAAACAATATATACAATAGGTGACGTCTCAAGCAATGGCCCTTGTTCATAGCACATACAGTGAGGGAAAAAAAGTATTTGATCCCCTGCTGATTTTGTACGTTTGCCCACTGACAAAGAAATGGTCAGTCTATAATTTTAATGGTAGGTTTATTTGAACAGTGAGAGACAGAATAACAACAACAAAATCCAGAAAAACGCATGTCAAAAATGTTATCAATTGATTTGCATTTTAATGAGGGAAATAAGTATTTGACCCCCTCTCAATCAGAAAGATTTCTGGCTCCCAGGTGTCTTTTATACAGGTAACGAGCTGAGATTAGGAGCACACTCTTAAAGGGACTGCTCCTAATCTCAGCTTGTTACCTGTATAAAAGACACCTGTCCACAGAAGCAATCAATCAATCAGATTCCAAACTCTCCACCATAGCCAAGACCAAAGAGCTCTCCAAGGATGTCAGGGACAAGATTGTAGACCTACACAAGGCTAGAATGGGCTACAAGACCATTGCCAAGCAGCTTTGTGAGAAGGTGACAAAAGTTGGTGCGATTATTCGCAAATGGAAGAAACACAATAGAACTGTCAATCTCCCTCGGCCTGGGGCTCCATGCAAGATCTCACCTCGTGGAGTTGCAATGACCATGAGAATGGTGAGGAATCAGCCCAGAACTACACGGGAGGATCTTGTCAATGATCTCAAGGCAGCTGGGACCATAGTCACCAAGAAAACAATTGGTAACACACCACGCCGTGAAGGACTGAAATCCTGCAGCGCCTGCAAGGTCCCCCTGCTCAAGAAAGCACATATACATGCCCGTCTGAAGTTTGCCAATGAACATCTGAATGATTCAGAGGACAACTGGGTGAAAGTGTTGTGGTTAGATGAGACCAAAATGGAGCTCTTTGGCATCAACTCAACTCTCCGTGTTTGGAGGAGGAATGCTGCCTATGACCCCAAGAACACCATCCCCATCGTCAAACATGGAGGTGGAAACATGTTTTGGGGGAATTTTCTCCTAAGGGGACAGGACAACTTCACCGCATCAAAGGGCCATGTACCGTCAAATCTTGGGTGAGAACCTCCTTCCCTCAGCCAGGGCATTTAAAATGGGTCGTGGATGGGTATTCCAGCATGACAATGACCCAAAACACACGGCCAAGGCAACAAAGGAGTGGCTCAAGAAGAAGCACATTAAGGTCCTGGAGTGGCCTAGCCAGTCTCCAGACCTTAATCCAATAGAAAATCTGTGCAGGGCGCTGAAGGTTCGAGTTGCCAAACGTCAGCCTCGAAACCTTAATGACTTGGAGAAGATCTGCAAGGAGGAGTGGGACAAAATCCCTCCTGAGATGTGTGCAAACCTGGTGGCCAACTACAAGAAACGTCTGACCTCTGTGATTGCCAACAAGGGTTTTGCCACCAAGTACTAAATCATGTTTTGCAGAGGGGTCACATACTTATTTCCCTCATTAAAATGCAAATCAATTTATAACATTTTTGACATGCGTTTTTTCTGGATTTTGTTGTTGTTATTCTGTCTCTCACTGTTCAAATAAACCTACCATTAAAATTATAGACTGACCATTTCTTTGTCAGTGGGCAAACGTACAAAATCAGCAGGGGATAATATACTTTTTTTCCCTCACTGTACATAGATATAGTTGGAGACTGTACTTTATAACACCATGGGGGCCGTGATTACTTGAGCGCTGCTTTGTTGTGACACGAGAAATGGTTAAAACAAACAACTTGGTTCCGGTAATTTTACGCATTAGCACTTTGTAACCGCTTCGCGAAGACGTTTGTTGATAAAAATTTGGAGGATGGTCAGGCAGAGGGGTTGTGATACGTTTCCAAAGCCGAGTGGTCAGCGTGCATGTGCTGAAAACCTATATTTGGACAAGGCGAGAGCTGGAGCATTCTATTCTGTCGTTTTATATACGTCTTGAAATGTATTTAATGGAAGGAAAATGCACGAGGGAATGTACACGTCTCACGAGGGATTAAGGCTTACCTGTTGCGTTTTTTTCCTTCTTTTAATCTGCTGGAAACGAGTCCTTGGGCTGAAATTCCTAAGAAGAATAAAACACAATACTGCATTAAAATTATCTCGAACAAAAAAAAACAATTGACATCTGTGCATATTTAAGCACCAATTCCAGACATTTCACAGTGATAAAATAATAAAAAAAAACTACGTTTAAATCCATAATATACAGCACAATAGCACTCAAGGTTTTACGGTGGTGTGAACTTATAATGAATAAAAAAAAATCGCGCAACAAACATCGGGGTGCCTCGTTATAGCGACATCTAGTGGTTACATCTGGCGATTACACGCATCGCCGTTGAAAAAAAACCACCAAGAAAACCAACGAAGGCACCCTGCTTACGTGGATGATATTGTGGCTCGTGTCTGTGTTCCATTACGGTGCCAGCAGGTGATCAGTTGATGTTTCTGGTGAACAATAACATTGTTATTCCTTGAAGCCAGGAGACTTTCAGGACCAATGTTATCCATATCAACTTTTTTCGGGCTGGGGGGGGGGGGATCGCGTAAATATAAATGTGTCGTTAAACCCGCCACCACCCGACAAGGTTTGCCACGTAAACAAAACGTGCCAATTCGTTACTACTTCAGCACACCGGTGTGTTGGAGACTAAACCCACAACATTTACAATTCGATTGCGACAGCGTTGGTGTACGGTGCTTTTTTTCAGGAATATTTTGCTGTTTTTTTTTTCCTGGATTTTCTGTTTGCACAGTCACACATAATCACTTTAAGATGTTTTCTTGTTCGTGTTTTTTTGTTTGTTGCGGTTGCACCCGATTCAAGAGCCGAATGGCTCACAGGGCTATACCAAATAAATGAAACTGAAATGAAACTGAAAGCGACGTTTCGCTGCTCATTACAACCAGCTTCATCAGCCGATTAACCATAACTGTGAAGAAGTCTTCCTGTTTCGAAACAACATCGGTGTGCTGACGTAGTAACTAATTGGCACGTTTAGTTTTCGTGACAAACCTTACTCATTGGCTGTGTCTGGCGGTGGCGAGCTTAACGACACATTTATATTTACGCGATCTAACCCCGGAAAAAATACCTTTACCATGAATATATTTGTTTTGCTTGGCTATGCCACCGCTGATACTAAACCACATGATTCTTAACTGTTACAGACATTGACGCACAACGCAGGCGTATTCTCTTCCGCTTGAGACTCACTCCTTTGCAGTCTCACATCGTGTCCAGTTGCACTTGAATACAGTACAAAAGAACACATCATTAATATGTTTAATCACCCTGTGTTCCATACACACTTGCACGACTTAATAAATATATGGAGGGAGTAATTAGAAACATGTTATGTAATCAAACTGTGTATTTGTGTTCTTATCAGTTTGAGAGTAATATTGATTTTCTTTCAAAGCCACATGCTGTGCTTAATATTACCGAATCTCAGTAGTTTTATTTTGCAGCAACTCAATTAAAATGCTTCTATAATGAATATAATCACATAAGTATAGGCTTATTTGATTACAGATACTAAATTAATTTCAAAGGTGAAAAATAACCTTTTTTACCTTATGATGTAATTTGTTATAATTTTAAATAACATAACTTTCTCCTGCTTATTAAATTACACGTCACAATGATAACCAACTAAGAATCTGAATTTAGACGGCTTATAATTTTGTGGGAATAATACGTGCTGTTAACACTTCCACATTCTGCATCATGGTTTATACAGTATCCATAATTTTAACTGAATGGTTTCCAAAAAACAACGGATACCTCCCTATATATGTTATGTTCGATAATTGCAAACTAATGTTACAGATATTCTTTATCCTCGCATATAATGATAAACGCAATTATTATACACAGGGACGGCAATATTTTACTATGTGATGCATGTTATAGTTGGTGTTTTTTTTCTTCCTCATGAAATGCAAAGATAAAAATGGACTGAATGAAAAGGCAGCGCACAAACCAAGCATGCTTTATCCACTGCTGGACGGAAGGTCTGCCCAAAGTCATCGCCATCCCTCATGGGCCTGTGATGCAACAATCCAGCTCGTGTCATCACTCCATCTTAGCTTACACATTTATATATATCAACACACAACCTGGTTTAAATATTCACGTTATTTATTTTTGGAGAAAAAAAATAAACTGAAATGTAATATTTATGACTTTAAAACAATGCATTTAATTTTGTTTATGCACACATTTATTGCCTTGGTGGAGCTGTATATGTGTATATGTGTGTGTGAATAACAAATAAGCGGTATCTATTAAAACAGAGCCAGTGTGCAATAAACACAATTCCAGGTCAATAAACACAAATTCAACGCGTATTTCCAGTGCCTAAGCCTGCCGACAAAGCCACCACCAGAAGGTTATTTCCCATTATCAATTTCTTGTCTATTGCAGTTTTCAATATATTTTCCAAAGATATATACATGTTTGGGATAGCCCCGTTTATTAAACTAGGACCCGCATTTTTAAAATACTATTTTGTGAACTCGTACACGTTAAATAATAGTCCAAGACACTCCGCTGGACATCATCGTCGTCATTAATCTTCAGCCATTATCTATTCACTGCTGGATGAACGCCTCCCAAAGCCGTCAACATTCCTTGGTCCCACGATGCCACTATCTGTCTAGCTCCTGGCACACGTCAGTGAGTAAATCTGATATGCTCCTGCAAACAATACAACTCGTGCAAAATGGCTGGCTAGGAAGTACAGTCTATTAAAAGGACGTCTATATGTTAATATCAAACCAAGTTTTGTAGAAGAAAATTGATTTATCGGATTATAGCAACCACATGTGAAACTACAGCCATGGCCACTGGCTATAAAGATGTCTCAACAATAATGCTAATATTCTTGGTTCTTTCGGTAAAGTCACGCAGAAGGGAAACAATAAAATAATACAAATATAAAACAATAAAATTCTCACGACGTTTCGACTGCAACACAAGCAATCATCATCAGGTGTGAAAACCACAGCAAGAGAAGATGATGATTGCTTGTGTTGCAGTCGAAACGTCGTGATAATTTTATTGTTTCATATATATATTTTACCGAAAGAACCAAGAATATGAATTCCTGCAGTCACGAAAGCTTTAAATCAAAATAATGCTAATGATAAAAGATACCCGGCAGTGTGACTGCATGGTTTTAAAATAAATTAATCTTGCAATGTTTTCAATGTGGTGATTTATTTTTGTTGCTGTTAATATATGCCCTGAAAATGAATGCATTTTGGCTTCGTAACACTTGCCAATTTTGCTACTTTAAAGTATTGCTGCCTCCATCTATCATGGATCCTGTTAACAATCCCTGGCTTCCTCCATTGGCCTTGCCGAACACATGCATGCATCCATTAACTACATTGTCTACCATTCGAAACATCTCGTATTCACATGTCCGTAACATTTTGACAATGATCAGCCATGATCAATCCCCTGCTTGATGAAAGCCTTCCCAAGTTGCCGCAAACGTCTTCTTAAACAAACGCCTCCGTGGTTGCTCAAACAGGCGTTGAGGCAGTGGTCATGTCATTTTCATAGCCCTGAGCTAGTGGTCAGTGGTGTCAATTCCTCATTATTGTGGCAAGGGGGGTAAGTGTCTCCATTGGACAACCGTTGTTAACTTTCCCACAAAGTGATTTTGTTATCAATCACAGAGGGATGATGGGATGGGTCAACTCACCTCCCACCAACAAGGATTTTAACTCAAACCTCCCAATTGCATGCTGATTGCTCTCACACTGAGGCAACTGGCAAGGGATACATCTCCTTATAGACTGGGATATCGTAAAATAGTTTACGATATCCCATTATGATTATGATTGCTGTTTGCTTTGTTGAGTTCACTGATTTTAACATATGTCTCTGGAGATATTTTGAACCTTATACCGTACTCTCAGTGCTATTCTTCTCCATGTGTACTCGATATCAAATTGCAAATCGTTTTTTTGTTATATATTTCTCACTCAATGCATCGCTTTTATGAATCGATTTACTTTGTTTATATAGTGCACCTTATATGGATTCATATGGTTTCATATACGGTGCCTATCTTAAACTAGCAACGGAAGCTCGATTTCAGACCACAGTTAATTTTGGTTGAGTAATATTTGAGTATTTACTACCCTCCCCAGTTCAACGTCACCAACTAAACACTTATCTGAATGATAGTAAAACAACCCCCATGACTAACATTGGTCTCGGAAAGCCTTTGATCGGCGGTGGATTGAGAAAGGGCAGTGACACTTTATCTTTATACTTTTATATTGCTTCATATTTCATATTTCTCACCACTATTAACTACAGAAAGAATATATTTTTTAGTTGTTATAATTGATTGCCTGTAATTAATGGCACAAATGGAAATTTGTTTCGCAATTACAGTTGTTTGTCTTTTCATTCCATTTGTAAACTTTACCAAGTTATATATAAGTACAATTTCACAAATTTAATCGAGTCAAAGGCAGATTTAATCTAATTTACATAATTGTTTTACTGATGGTTCTAACGTGCTGCTTTTTTTTGTTGCTGAACATTTTGGTAAGTGGCAAAAAAAAAATTGGAACTTAAATAAAAGCAGATTAGAAAGTTTTTTTGGTACCTTGGCATTTTTCCAACATGAAACATTGATGACAACGACGAAGAGATTGATATCAATGAATACATTTATTCTAGTAATGTAGTGATAATTTTTTTATATATATACCTTTCATTTATTTCACTTCCCCCATGAAATTGCCTCCAAATTAAAACGCTGCATGTTTTAAAAATCAAGGTCGTTTCTTTTTTTTATCTATCATTGCTTCACATATAAACATATCTCACCAACTGTACACAAAAAATACAAGCATACGTACAATTAATCATGGGTGACAACTGATGTATGTTCCAAGACTACAGTTAAATTTCACCATGGGACCTCCCTTGCCAGTATCAAAATATAAGAAAAGGTTTTACCCTTTTTTGGCAATAAAACACCAAACTGAAACCCTTTGCAAAGAATCATGCCACTGCATTAACGACAAAACACTTGTGGTGAGCATGCAAACAAAAACATGCTCTGGTAGTATTTGATGCATTGTTCAATTTCAACTGAAACCTCGACGATTTCATTAATTTCCAGATGTGCAAATTGTACCAGTGAGCACCATCTGTTTGCCAAGCATGAGATACCTCGTGTTGCCTACCCTTGAGTCTTTCGAAGACGAGATAAACAAACAGAAAAATACCTGTCCTACACGCACATTGAGCAGACACGCCAGCCCCATCTCAACCAGTTCAGTGGCCGCGTCACCGTGAGCTGGTACACTTTCAAGCGCCTGTCCCTTAAGCATGTAAAATACAGATACCAATAAAGAAACAGGAAGGATTGTGCATATTTTCTCTCATATATACGTGCATGCATTACTCCTCACTGTTATTACAGTGAAGCCGACAACACAAACGCTGTCCAGTAATGCGATCTTGAACATGTGAGGGAACCCGTTTGGAAGCGTGCAAATAGTTCCTCGTGATATACAATTTAATCATATTTCATCCCCCTTGTCAATCCACTCCTCGGATAAATGCCTGCTCCATAGCTTTCAGTCATGGAGATTGTTCCATAATGCTTAATGACGTTAGCCAACTGCGAGTCAGAGATGGGGTGGAGGGGCGAGGTGGGTGGTGGTGGTGGTTGGTGGTTGGTGGGTTATTGTTGAGAGTGGTGTGAGCTGCCTCAGGTAGTAACCCGCCACTGCTGTACTGTGCCATGTGAATCTGAATCAATCCCAAGTCACCGGGTTCTCAGCGCTAGGCACTAACTGCCACGACCCATCCATCGGCCCCCACCTCCCTCGACCGAAAAAGCTATTGCACAAAAAAGATAATAGAAGCTCCCAAGGTTGGCTCGAATTTCAGCCCCTTTCTCCTTTAAGTCCAAAAGCAAGTGACTATGGAATAACTGATGGCCATGAAGCATAATTTTTTGTATCCATGATTCATTGCGTTTTATTTTTTGTAAAGCGAACGGGTCAAATATATACTATGCCTGTGTCGCGAACATGGCTAGACTATAAGACCTATTTAGCAAGTGTTGTTTTAGAATCTGCAGTATATTACAGAAGAAAATGCAAGAATTTTATGTTCTATTAAATGGAGTTTCACCAGTAAAAGCATAATATACTTGATCATGCCAACACGAGCAGTAAAAATGTAAATATATTCTTGTTATATGGCCATTCACCTGTACGGTACCTTAATCCCATATATACTTTGATCCCATCATACCCATTCATGTATACGATGGGACTTCATACTTCACGTATATTGTGGTCATTATGTTTTGTATTCTTTTTTGACAGGAGTATTGTCGCACTTTGGAGGCCCAGGTTTATGGATGGGACATATATATTTATAACGAATTGCCACACTCCAAAAACCTGCTGGGCCACAAAGTGCCTCTTTTTTCCAATGTGCAACTGAGCCAGGCTAGGGCCATGCCAAAGCCAGCCTGGCACAACTCATGGAGGCGCCAGGTTTTTTTTTTGTCCACCGCAGAAGCCGAGCCATCCTGCTGACGTCACATGCAATGCACGACTCGAGACGCATGTAGATGATGATGTTTCAGGTGTCGCGTGAGGCCAGCGTATCATGGGTTGGTTTTTGCTCGCTTCGGAAAAAAATATCTAGTGAAAGAACTACCTGTCCTGTTGAAGACCCCATTCTCACCCGCCTCGGATATACCAGTGGAAAAAAGGGTAAAAGTATATTCAAAAGTTTGGACTTTTTTAACATTACCATAATGTATCTTTTTGTTCAGGTGCAACAGTTTTCTCCCACACGCAAAACCCAGTTTTACAGGAATTGGCCAAACACTTCAAGGTAGAACCATCCTGAGAAAAAGGCTATTTGAGGCCCATCGAGGCTTTTTGAATAAATAAATTATATCTACAGTCATCTCTTCAATCCACTACTGGACCAGGTTCTGCCGTCAGCAGGGGTCATTGGCAATTAGTTGACTATATTTTGATTTAAAGCTTTCGTGACTGCAGGGATTCATATTCTTGGTTCTTTCGGTAAAGTCACGTAGAAGGGAAACAATAAAATAATAAAAATATAAAACAATAAAATTATCACGACGTTTCGACTGCAACACAAGCAATCATCATCAGGTGTAAAAACCACAGCAAGAAAATTTGAAAAAAGTGGCGGGTTTTTTTAACGTTAGCACCACGGAGAGCGATTTGGCAGTTATTCAGATGGACGAGTCCATCTATGTTTGGAAAAGAGGGGGGAGACGAAAATAATGGATGCGGTCTGAAAGCCACCGTAAGCGTGAACAGTCAATTAAGACCCAAAATGGTTTATCAAGTCCTTCCAATGATTGCTAAGCCAGAATCCATCTTCTCGGTTGAAATTGTCTCTGTGTTTGTATATGTGGATAGCCTCATGAACGAATCTCTCATGGTAGCCAGATGGCTTGGAGAAGTCAATGTCATGTGAGCCTACTGAATTATAACAGTGATCTGCCAAGGCCGAGGTGTTGGTCCTACCGTGTTTTAGGTCTGCTTTGTGTTGACGGATGCGGTCCGAGACATGTCGTTTGGTTTCTCCAGTGTAACTACTACCACAGAGGCAACTTAGTTTGTAGACGCCAGGGTGCTGTATGTCCGCAATCACATATTTTACAGACGGAACCAGATCGCGGATTTTATGTAATGTGTTGAATCGGACCTGGATCTTGTGTTTATTCAATATTTTGGAGATCTTTTTTTTGTGATCCCCGTAATGTAGGGTAAAGTGATGGTTTTGAATGGCTCCTCAAGAGGGTCCTTCTTCATGGTTGGAGTGATAGCAAGATTGTGTAGTCGGAATAACCATTAGCCTTAAGAGCTTGGTGTACGTGCTTGAGTTCACTGGCTATGTGTTCCTGGTCAGATATGCATTGGGCTCTATGGAACACATAGCCAGTGAACTCAAGCACGTACACCAAGCTCTGTAATCCAATCTTGCTAATTCTTGGTCACTGAGAATGAAAATTATGCTTAGAATTGTTGATTGGCTCTAGTTTTCAAAATATGCTACTGGGTCAGTATATACGACCGTTGACTTGGGAATGGCAGTAACTCAATTTAAACCAGAAATGACTAAAATAAAGCTTTGACTGGATCTATGAATAAATCTATGACTGTGTTTGGACAGTACTTGCTTTTTGTGCAAAACAATGAATGATGCAATCTGAACCTGGTATTGCATCATACATGATATTAATTGCATCATGTTATTCCGAGAAAACATGGATGATGCAATAATAACTAGGCTAACATCCCTCTGCTGAACAAATTGCCCTATATCAGCTCTATAAATAATACAGTGTCGTGTTCTCTTATTTTTCAGTGTTTGATTTTGCAAAGGGACACATTTATTTTCAGCCAAAGTGAGCAGAGATGCAAAGCAGATAACTTCTGCTATGTTTTTGGGGAAGTGACTTTCGCACCACAAAAGCGCAGTATAACCACTATGGTTAAGAAAGCCTATCACCTTTATTTTGGCTGCAAAATTGTAGATCAGGACAAGATGTGAGCCCCACACATATGCTGCAACACTTGTGCAACAAATCTTCTCCAGTGGTTGAACCAAGGCCGTAATTATAATATATATTGGTGGGGACACATCCCCCCCAATATTCAAATATGCTCAAAATGTCCCCCCAATATATTGCTATAAAATATTTTTTTGCAATGCTATGTAAATAAAAACAACAATTTGCTATACCTTGGCCACAATATCTGGACTTGTCTTCATGTAAATAAATGCATAGATTTCTGTTTGTATGATTGTGGTCATGGTTGTACTTTAATCCCTTATCTCTGCCATTACATACAATTAAACAATAAATGATAAAAAAGTAAAAACAGAGCAATGTAATACAATACACTATTCGACATTATTGTAAAAAGTCCATTCCATGTGTTAGTGAATTTTTTAATATTTTAGGCAGGAAATTAGTTTTCAAATTTAGATATTTTTCTAGGTTGGGACCCCCAGACACCCTGGAAGATTTGGTCCCCCCCAATGTTGACTCCATGGCTACGGCCTTGGGTTGAACAGGAAAAGGAAATCTATGCCTTTTGCAGTGCTAATTATTTGGAGAGAGCCAACATATATCAACAATTGTTACTTCTGCATGGTGCCTCCAGTTGGGAAAGGTGTGTCAAAAGAAGAAAAAGTGGACTGTTCATTATCCAAACATTCCATCAGCTATACGCCCAGCACCCCACGGAGAAGGACTGCCGGTTCCTGATGCACCAGAATCATTCTCACTTGAGTCAGACGAGGAAGAGGAACACACTTCTGGTCCTGAACCATCACGGTCACATGACCCAGATTTTCTCCCATCCTCCTCCTCTGAACCACACCTCATAACACAAGGTGAACTGAAAGACCTTGTCAGGGATTTGGAACTACCCAAGAGTAAGGCAGAGCTGTTGGGCTCCAGACTGCAGCAGTGGAAACTCCTGGCAGGTGATGTTAGGGTTTCCATGTTCCGTGACCGTCAAAAGGACATTGTCCCATTCTTCTTCATGGAAGGTGATCTTGTAGCCTGCAACATCAATGGTGTGATGGCAGCCCTAAAAATCGTTCATGATCCAGATGAGTGGAGCCTGTTCATTGATTGATCGAAGATGAGTCTTAAAGCTGTTTTGCTGCATAATGGCAATGTTTTGCCATCAATTCCAGTTGGTCATGCAGTTCATATAAAGGAAAGCTATGACAACATGAAATAACTTTGAGGTGCATCAACTATGACCAACATCAGGGGCAGCTTTGTGGAGATTTGAAGGTTGTTGCTCTCTTGCTTGGTCTGCAGACTGGATAGTCGTGCGAGAGAATCCCACTACATGAAGATAGATTGGCCACTCCGACAGTCATTGGAGCCTGGGAGGAAAAGTGTTCAGCATCCACCACTTGTTGAATCAAGGACGATTTTGTTACCACCCTTACACATCAAGCTGAGTCTGATGAAGAACTTTGTCAAAGTCATGGACAAACACAAGCAGCTTTCATGTATCTCCGTTGAAAAATCCCAAGGTTAAGTGAAGCTAAGATAAAGGAAGGTGTCTTTATTGGTCCTAAGATTCGTGAACTTCTTCGAGATTATGCATTTGACGGTGCACTGCGCGGCAAGGCAGACAACTACAGGGAGTTGGAAAACCTCAAGGCATAAAAAATCCTTGGTTGCAACATGTCACTAAAGATACGGTTTATGCACTCATCTAGATTTTTTTCCCAACGAACTGCGGAGCAGCGAGCGACAAGCACGGTGAGCGATTTCACCAGGACATTGCGACAATGGAGAAACGCTATCTGGGCAAATGGAGCCCATCAATGCTTGCAGACTATTGCTGGGCAGTGACAAGAGATGCTCCATTGAATGAATACAAGAGACAAGTCAAGAAGTGCCGAGCAGACTGAATAAGGATTAAACTATGTACTTATATACACGTAATAGTTTTTTTTTGCCTTTTGTTTCATAATACATTTTATTTATATATCCCTTTTACTGATTTTTCAAGTGTTACATGAACAGGGCAGGTTACATGTCATCATGTATCAGTTCAGTTCAGTTTATTTTGGTATAGCCCTGTGAGCCATTCGGCTTTTGAATCGGGTGCAACCACAACAAACAAAAAAACAAAAACACGAACAAGAAAAACATCTTAAAGCGACTATGTGACTGTGCAAACAGAAAATCCATGGAAAAAACAGCAAAAATATTCCTGAAAAAAGCACCGTACACCAACGCTGTGTGCAAAAAATCCCAGTGGGATGCAAGTCAAACAACAACAACCACAAAAACTTAGATTAAGGCCATCAGTCTAACTCCGTACTACAACAAAACAAACATGTCCAAACCAAAAAACCTTTTCCAAATCACCAAAAAATAAAGCCATAATTGCAACGTAACAGTGATCACAAGGACTGTGACCGAATTTTTACAATAAACTACATAAATAACATGTAACACCAAATCCTAGAGCCATAGCTGGCTGCATGAGTTACTCCACAATAACAGAAGCATCGGTTGGAGTATCAAATTTTTCAATGCACCTTTAAGATCAGCACGCTAAATCAAAATACAGATAATACTTTGCAGCGTCATCCGGAGCGAAACATTTTATTTTATTTTACGCCAATGAATAGCAGTGGCAGCTAGGGGTGTACAACTCCTCTAGAGCAGTTTTGAGAGAAGATCTCATTGGTAGCGATTCAAGTTGCAGTTTATTGGCAATAGCATTCCAGACTCTGGGGGCATCAATAGCAAAGGCCCTTCCTCCAGTTTTTGTACGGCAATAGGGAATATGAAGCTGGTAAATGAGCGAAGACCTGAGGTCAAATTTGTTCTTTGAAACAGAGAGGAGATCCAGCAGGTAGTCTGCGGATTTTTTTGTAAGTACATCGTGAATAAATAAGATCTGGTGCACAAGCCGTCGAACATTAAGAGATGTTAAGTTTGACCCAATGTAGAGATCACAGTGGTGAGTCCTATATGGGCAGCTCAATGTAAATCTTAAGGCCGAGTGATAGATGGAATCAAGCAACCGTAAACACATGAAAAAACCTAGGTTTACAATTTATGAGTAAAACTCAGACATAACATGTTAAAACTTAAATGTCTTGGGAACAGTAGCCAATCGGTTGTTTTCATTGTCATAGTTGAATTCAGCAGATCAAAATCCATAATAAACAGCACATTTAATCGATAAACCAGACGTCTAAAGAATTGTAGAGCAGTGTAATCAAAGTACATATGTATGTTGAACTTATTTTGCACCGTACGTAGCCAACCGTGCTAATCTGAGGCGTGGGGATAGGATGACAAACTAAACACAAAAAAGCAGTTCTATAGAAATTAGTTTTCAATCAAGATTACAGTACAACGATGAATTTTACTGCAACTGCCCCTTGTTGGCACGTGTCGTCCAAAATGGCGGAAGTAGTGACAAATTACACGTGTACAGAGAAATAAATAAACAAACGTGTTAATAAATTACGAATATTTCTTTTGTTTTACCACAGAGACAAAATGAGAGAGCGAGAGAGAGAGAGAGAGAAAAAAACGATACTTGAAAATAAATATCGATCCGTTCTAATCCGCCAAAATGAAGATTATGCTCTGCAGCGTTAAACGGCGCTCATTTTAAGACGAAGCATTTCTGGTGGCTGTGGTGTACGACGCCGCGTGGCCGCTCGGAATGCGCTCGTGACACCGGTGCACAATGGCCCGCGTCCCCCTTGTCTTGTAAAGAGCATCACGGAATCTGTGGAATATGCAAAGTGGGATACGGCTACAAGATTTATGCACCCCCTCCCCTCCCTTTAGCGCACTGTGAGCTCATCGCCGTCTCCATCACGACAGGAGATGGAGTTAAGGTGTTTTGTGGTTCGCTTCTTCAAATGCGAGAGACGTCGATTTTTGTATTCAAAATGTGTGTACTGTGCAAAACTCTTTAACGCGTTCGCAGGTGGAACATGCAGTGCCCCTGTTCCAGCAGAAGTCCGCGTATTACCTAAGGCATTTAATCTGCTGGCACTGATTTATTCACGAGATTATCGCCGTGTTGATGCTGGTTTCGCAGTTGCTATAAAGTAGCTACACACTGACATTACCTTTTATGTGATTAAGAACTCTTTCTTACCTTCAGGTAATTAAAATGTACTCTCAGAGTTACACACACGCATATTGCACCTAATAACTTGTCATCCTTTTAGATAGAGGTAAATTATTTTATCATTAACTGCTTGAGTGATTATTTTAAAACTACCTTATTTGAATTCGCGCCACGTTGTAAACCACCGAGCACTCTCGTGTCAAAGCTATATGTTTTATTAGGAATGATCAATATGCAGTAATGTATTATGACAGCTTACTTTCTCAGAAATGACACATTTTCCCATGATAAACAATACCCAGTGACCCAGCCTGAAGGCAGTCCCCGATATGACCCAACGGGTGCATTTTTTGACAAGGGGAATTATAACGTTACATCCAATTGTACGTATGCACGTTTTGGCCCTAATACGCGGATAGGTGCACGTGTGGGTGTGAATAGAAATTTCACTGCCGAGACAAATTGGAACTTTGTAGGAGATAAATTATGCGTATAATATGCACAAATGTAATGTGATACATTATCATGTGATCTCTTGACCCACTGCAACGTACGAAAAATTAAATCATCATAAATCTGTAGGGAATTCACGTGTCGTGGACTGTGGTGTAATGACATTTAATGCCATTAACGTGGGCCCAAATATTGACTAGATTTTACAAAAAGCAATACAAGGTCAGAACCGTTGTGGTTTATTTCTGCTAAATAACCACAGTAGTTGCACCGCAGACATCAAACATAATGGGATATTATCAGATTGCATGTGAAATTAAAGTAAATACATTTTTTCGTAATCTAATTATAACACAGCATTTCACATGCACTCATAAACTGGATGGTCAATATTGATTGGTAATAATATAATCTCTCCCCTAAAACAGTTTTATATAAATCATTGCTGATTGCCTGTCAATGGGGATTTCTGAGTGGTGAATTTCCTCGCCCCATAGACGAGACAAGAAGATGCAGTGAATGCCCCCTTCCTCTTAAATATACAAATGATAAAATATAGAACTTACATGCACCTGTACCTAACTTTTGAATATCACTGTTTTTTTTTATTAGCACGTATTTCGCTTACGACCTTCAAATGTCTCTTTTGTTACTAGTGCGGTATTCCTCACGGAACCTGGACTCGTTCTCTGCAATATTGACATTGTCGTTTTTGTTTTGTGTTGTTGCGCTGCTCATGCGCCGCAGATCTCCGTCGTGAAATGGCCGTGCAACTGGCTAAACGGGACCATCCATGCAATCCATTAACATAAACTAAAACAAAGCTAAACTGAAACTAGTTATCGACTTTTAGAAATAAAAATTTGGTCATAATTCATCAGAAATCACCCGCTATTTATTTGCCTTCGTTGCTATCAATCCTCGAGATTATGTTTATACAGGCACAAATCCCTTATTTTCAAATCGAGTGTGATTAAGATAACATTGAATGTATGTATGTTGAACTTCTTTCGCACCGTATGTAGCCAACCGTGCTAATCGAAGGTGCGGGGGAAGGACAACAAAGTTCCAAATAAATTAGTTTTCAAACGAGATTTTTGAAATGCATGGCTCCAGTGGATTTCTAATATCGTAAGGAAGAGCGTTCCAGACGGCTACAGAAGCGCATCTGAACGCACGCAATGCAGTGCCCGTCTTTGTTTGACGGCTAGCCAAACGCCGCTGCGAGGATGATCGGATTTCGTGTGATTGTTTATGCTCCGTGAGGGGATCAGCAAGGTATTGTGGTACATTTGTGTCAAGCACGTTGTGTGTAATGAGTGTGACCTTATAAGTTGGGTTTGAGTCAAAGCTCTTTCAGGCAAGTATGATTAAAGTATATTCAAACAGACTTCACTTTTAATATGTCGAAGGAAATCAAAAGTATTGAAGGCCAAGTTAATAAGAATACCAAATCATTATGGCCTTTGAAATAAGTTTTTTCATTTGTGGAACAACCATTTGTGTTGCTCCATTTACATGTGTATGCCTTAAAATATGTGAAATAAAATATAAAGTTGTACATATATTTTCATCCAAATATATATTTTTTACAAAAATGAAGTCTAACTCACTGAGAAATATTTTTGCATTCAATACCTCATCGTAAAATCTACAGAGGAATTATAGATAATATATAGCAGCCTAAATTTAACAATGTCAGTTTTTTATATTCTTAGTTTTTTCGGTAAAGTCACGTTGAAGAGAAACAACAAAATAACAAAATATATATAAAACAATAAAAATTCTCACGACGTTTCGACCATAACTCAAACGGTCATCATCAGGTGTGTCGGTTTGCATAAATTTATTTTGAAAACGGCATAAATAAATATACCGAAAAAACTAAGAATATGAATTACTGCAGTCACGAAAGCTTTAAATCAAAATGTCAGTTTTAACAAGATATGATGACGAACACGGGCCAATGGACTGCAAGGATGATACAACCACAGTGCATTAAAACTATCACATTTCACGTGTGAAAAAAAAACTCAAGTTAACGAATATGAAATATCAACATTCTAATTCACTGGCAAACTGCAAATGGGATCATGTCGACACTTTTCACGTAAATGGGACTTTGACAAGGCAGCTTATTTCATTCAGAGAGCACACTGCAAATGAGTATGATACAATACAATGCTAAGATTCGGGCAGCAAAAAAAAAGGTGACGAAAATTATGGATCGCATTTAAAAGGTCTGACACAAACATTGGTGGACAACATTTATTTGATGAGCATCAGCATTTATTAATGTAGGTCATAATGATCAAAGTATGTTTCCAAATGCGTTTCTAAATACATTGCTTTATTTGATTGCTTTTTAGGAAACGAACATGATAAAGTATTTTTGATTTAAAGCTTTCGTGACTGCAGGGATTCATATTCTTGGTTCTTTCGGTAAAGTCACGTAGAAGGGAAACAATGAATTAATAAAAATATAAAACGATAAAATTCTCACGACGTTTCGACTGCAACACAAGCAATCATCATCAGGTGTGAAAACCACAGCAAGAAAATAACTGCCAGATCGCTCTCCGTGGTGCTAACGTTAAAAAAACCCGCCACTTTTTTCAAAATTTCTTGCTGTGGTTTTCACACCTGATGATGATTGCTTGTGTTGCAGTCGAAACGTCGTGAGAATTTACATTTTTTATTATTTTATTGTTTCCCTTCTACGTGACTACCGAAATAAGCAAGAATATGATAGAGTATCTGAACAGATAAACATATGGATCATTCTCATGCCGCACTCCATCGTATAATTGTGGGTCTTGAATTTGATTGTTTTTTTCATCTAAATCAGAATATGTTTCGTTAGCCGACTACTGTGTTCATTGATGGACGTATTTATTCATCAATCTATCTTTCTTTTGCTACCCAATATCTGATCATGTAAAACTGCAAGTGCCACCGATTGTTCCAGCGATTTAAATGCACCTACGATGCAAAGTATGTCAGTCGAAAGCGTATTTTAGACGCCTTATCCACACCTAAGAAGGGCCATTGTCCAAAATTCGAACCCACGAGAAATATTTCTGTTATGTAGCAGTATTATTGATGACAGTCAAGAAAAAGGTGGTAATGTAAAATATATTTTGTCGCTTTTTAGTGGGGCTCTATGTGTGACAGAGAGAAAATCTTTCAAGATATAATTCGCAACACCATCCTGTAGTCTTTGCAGATATCCACACAATGTAAAAAAATATATATCAAATTGTGATTTATGTTGTGTGGTGCCTTTGAGACCAAGTGGAGGCATGGATGGGGGATACAGCAGCTCTGTTAAAATTCAATGAGCGGGTTCATCAGAATTTTCTTTATGTATTCTGTATTTTTGGCAGTGGGAAGGAGGGATATTCAAAGATTGTGGTCAGGGAGAGTTTCGTGGATAATTTTCGTGAAAAGAGGTTACAACGGCCGTTTTGTTGAAATATTTCGTAATAATGCCAATGATGAGGCAGTTAATAATATTGTCTCACCATTCTTTTTTTTTAATCAGTTATCCGAACAGGAAATAGCGTGCTATATCATTAAACTCTGCTAGGAAATGTATCTGTAATGCAAATAACATGAACGCACCCGGTGAACAGAAATGGAAGTATGAGTATGACATGGTTTTTAGCTTGGTATACTTTTCAGTGAATCTATAGTCAATGTCAAGAGGTCACCGTTGCTACTACCACTGCTGACACCAAACCTTGCTATTTTTTTAAAATCCTTTCTTCTACTTGATCGCATGTAAGCTCAATGCCCAACCGTCAAGATCAGCACTTACACTATCCCACCGACATCTCCCCATTGGTGGGAGTCGGGTCGCACTTATCACACCCCCCTCCCACCCCACCTCTTCTTGATTGCATCTACAACACTTTCTTGCCAAGTTATAGTTAATCAACGTCCACGTTTTCATTAGCCCATCCTTCCGTAAAATGTAAAGCAAGCACAGTCTATATTTCGATTTAAAGCTTTCGTGACTGCAGGGATTCATATTCTTGGTTCTTTCGGTAAAGTCACGTCGAAGGGAAATAATACAATGACAAAAATAAAACACAATATAATTAAGACGCTGTCTTTCCCACAGCTCTGTTTCTTCACCTGAGGACGGCTGCTTGCGTTGTGGCCGAAACGTCGTGAGAATTTTATATTGTTTTATTTTTATTATTTTATTATTTCCCTTCTACGTGACTTTACCGAAAGAACCAAGAATAAGCACAGTCTAATTGCTTTTTTGAAATTCCAACCCTCCATCTCATGCAGTAGCGTGGAAGTTACCTGCGAAATGAAGTTGTCAGCAGTGGTTTGGGTCCCCTGCACCTTGATCAAAGGTATCGGCAGGATATGAGAGTGACGAGGTAGTAAGAGACGTTGTGTAAGTAGGCAGAAACATGCACGATGCAGGGAGTTCTGAAAAGGAAATGAAAATGCATCGCATTAGCAGATGTTAACTTTAATCTTTAAATATGTTTTGTTTTGTGAGATAGGAACATTTGAAAGTGTGAAGGTGTTTATCTTCATACAAACTGAATAAAAATGAGATGTAATTTGAGTCGTGTGAATGAAACCAACATCCAAGGCACAGTTTGAGTGCATGTTTTATTGAGTGATTTTTGGAGGCGTTAACATTCACATTTGTGCAAGTGAACATATTTATTGGGACACTCCAATTCTCCAGCATTTCAAAGAAGCTTACCACCACATCTCATCTCAATTATTCCAACGTCCAGCTGTTGTTTTCTTTATTTTCGTGTTTTTTTAGCCCAGGGAGATGTTCCTGAAGACAGCAGTATCTTTTCTGCACACGTGTTGACAGAGAACCGAGCTGCAGGTGGTGGGCATTCACCTGCATTTGTGGGCATTCACCTGCATTTGTGGCCATTGTTGGTCATATGAAATGTGTTACTATAACTTGAGGCGTACAATCTATTTATTCGGTATTTTTGCACCCAGTTGGGCAAGGCAGCCAAAAAAAGGCAGTTCACGATGGGCCTCGTAAATGTTACACTTTGCTATATTTGGTGCAGACTTCAGAAATGATCCTGCCTTGAGAACTATTGGGAAGGTTGGCTACCGTTTGGTGCAAAAGAAGTTCAACGTAATACACATACCACGATGACTTCTTCATCATCATTTTATGCAGTGAGCTAATGAACAATAATTTCATAACGGCCCCTCCCCCCCCCCCCCCCATGAATATACATTTCAGGATATTTAAAATATTTGCAGTATGTATAGGATTAAGCATTAATACATGACATGGACTAGCAAAGAAACCGTCTTCTACCACCCACAACTTATTCAGCATATTGAGGGATTGCTGTGTTCTGAAGCTTTTTAAATGTAATAAAAAAAGTATAATTTTTATTCGCATTAAAAGTTCCCATGAAACACAGAATATTCTTGAAAAAATATACAATTGGTTTTATGATGGAAGGACACACTCGGCACACTGGGCAAGCTAGCTCTGTGAGATAAAGAATAAACCCTCATGCCACCCTGCTAAACTGATCACTCTTTCATTCGAATTTAGCACCCTCTTAAAATTGTGGTTAAAAAAGAATATATTTTATGCTCAAATGCATTGATCCATGCTTTAAATGCTATATGGAATTACTGATTGTGACTACATAAGTCATGTGGATGACAGTCCTTCCTAGTTCTATACCCTTGATTTATAGTTTAGTGAAATCTTGAAATTTAACTGTGATTCTCTGAATTTTTCAATGCATTGTGATGAACGGTCATTCAATGTGAGCCTTTTGCTGTGCACAATCAACTGAGTTTGTCTGAAAATGTGATGCTATTAACTTGTTTTTTTACAATGAGTTTAGTTGTGCCTTCACAGTGTTGATGTATTTGTGAATATCTTAAGTACTTTCTTTCCACACGCTCATTGCTATAACAAATTATATGGACAAAAACATAACACAGACAATAGCCATTTTGTGATAGAAAAATAATTCCCACAGCAGGAAGGGCCCAATTGCCCTGTTAGGCTCTATTTCGTGAGTGTCCGGCGATGGTACCGGTGTTGTACGGTACACATCTTGATGACACTGAAAGACCCAAAGATTAAGGTTACATAGATTGCGTTACTTGCTATCGGTCCGTGGCACAGCTATAGAAAAGCATGAGGTGAGATGGGCTTCATGGGCATCACTTGATGACTTACAGTGGTAAAAATAAGAGATAGCTTTAGATGGAGCGTATATTGAAAACCATAAATACCATATTTAGTCTATATAGTAGTTCACATTTAGGAATAGAAGCATGCTGTACATTTCGTGTTACTTCAAAGCATTGGCGATGAACAATGACATCACTAAATGGTTATCTGGAAGGTCAAACCGGTGCAGTTAGTACGTGTCACCAAAAATGTGTCTATTGAAATTAATTTTAACATCCATCACTGTCCGTGCATAAATGTACAGCACGTATGTTCAACGTGCACACCACCCTAAATGAACGCGCTATTTTCTTTTTAGCGCTATCCCATTTGCTGTTCATCGACAGCAGTGGTCTTCATTTGCAGGTCTCCGAGTTTCTCCCAGTCCAGCTTCTCATGCCCACCTATAAATAGCTGTAACGAATTGCATGACGATCAGCGACACACATCGCCTGCTTCTTGACCATCACAGGTTAGAATTTAGCGGGGGGGAGTAGGGAATGCTGCTCTTCAGGCAGAGTTAAAAAGGTCTGCTATGCAAAGAGCGTTACTGTCTTGATTTAAAGCTTTCGTGACTGCATGCATGGATTCATCTTCTTGGTTCTTTTGGTAAAGTCACGTAGAAGGGAAATAAAAAAATAATAAAAAAATAATAAAACATAATAAAATACAAATTTTAATTTATTATGTTTTATTTATTATTTCCCTTTCTACGTGACTTTACCGAAAGAACCAAGAAGAAAAAAAGTGTTACTGTCCTTTGCACCAAAAAAGGACCTCCCTCCCTGCTCCCCCACCCCCCCCCCCTTTTTTGAGGGATGTTTGACCCACTCTTCTTGATAGCGTAAGAGTCATGCAAAAATATTCACGCTTGACTCCGTTCTCTAAGAGATTTTTGTTTTTCCAATGCAGTACTCTGAGGATTATGAGACGCTTCGCAAATTAAGACGCACCCGAAATTTTGTGGCAGGTTTCAATGAATTAATACAAAAATAATGATCGCATACACAACCTAGCATGTAATAAAAACACCCCCCCCCCCCCCATGATTGCCTGAGAATACAAAGTAAAACAAGTTTAAGAATACAGTCATTCTGTGACCGATTTCAACGTGAATAATAAATGGTCCTTGACCCCTTTCACTGACATTATTTCCCCAGATTTTGTTGCTGGATATATATTTTTGTACCACTTAACCATAGATAGTGATGCCCCTGCACAGCTGCATATTAGAAGATCGGGCAGCTGTCATTTGCATTTTAGTCCACTGAGTTGTGTAAAGGCAAGTGAACAATTAAGCGGCAATGGTGACAACGTGTAAACACGTGTCAACACACACACACACAGACACTTGACGTGGCTGCACTGACGCAATGATGTATTATTTACACGTGTGTCTATTGCCAATCAGGCAAGAAACATTTGTTTACTGTTTGCTTCATGGTCGTGGGTTAACATGTTTGGCACCCACAGGCACGCACTTTTGAGAAATTATATGAAATGTCCTCGCACTTATCCCTACAACCACTGACATGTGATTCATTCCGACTTAACTATCATTTCAAAGGTGGTGCAGTGGCGAATGCAGTGTTATGAACCCAGCGACATGAGATCAATTGTTGCGGCCACGGGTTATCATCTGTGGCTCGTGACACCTAAGATCGCTCTTTCAACCTCCACTCCACTGTCCCTCTTTACTCCACCAACTCTCATTGACCAGCATGGTGAAGTATGGTCAAACAACCCCCGTGACGCGTCTTGGGGAGAACTTCATCCAGCAGTAGCATTCATCATTGAAAACTAGTCTCCCAAAATCAAACGCTCGACTCGAGCGACATTGGCAGGGGTTGAGGCTTACCCCCCCCGCCCCCCCCCCCTTTTGTCATCATCTAAAACATGCTCACGGTGCTGTTGTTGCTGTGGTTGCCATCAATCCATCCAGTCGTCGCCGTTACAACCTCATAGCCATGGCGCACCACAGGAAGTTGGAGTCAAGAGGGACAAATAGGGCACAGCCCAAGATGAGCAGCGGGAAGAACGGAGCATTGAGCAGGAAGGGGGGAGGAGGAGGAGGAGAATGAATGACCGGGCCAAGATGTTGGGGATGGAAGTGTGATGAGCGGGGAGCAACGAGAGAGGGAGAGAGAAGGATCGAACCAGGCAGAGGTGATATGCGCGGAGCAGCATCTGTTTTCACAGGGGGCGGGAAAAGGGGATAGATTTTCGAGGTTTGAGCTAATTTAGATAAATATATTCTTAGCTCTTTCGGTAAAGTCACGTTGAAGGGAAACAATAAAAAAATATAAAACATATTAATCTAGGCTGGTAGATAAATATGTTGCAACTGTACGATGGTTCAACAAAATAACTGTACGTGGCAGTTGCGTAGGAATTTAGACCACGTTGGTGGTTGTAGGGATACGTTTGAGGACATTTCAGAGGACCAAAAAAAAATGTGTACCTTGCTTGTACTTATCATGTGCAGTTGTCCGAAGATACCACTTGCCACATCTGTCGGCCAACAAAATATTGCATGCAAGTATTGCGCATTGGGAACCTAGGATGGAATGCACATTACACATTTGAATTATGATCACTGAAACGTCGTGAGATATTTTTTTTTATTGTTTCCCTTCTACGTGACTTTACCGAAAGAACCAAGAATATGATTACTGTATTACCATAATGAAGCTCAACGCACGAAGTATTTTTACCGAAATCTCGCTGACATATCAAAAGTCTCATTACATATTAAAACACCCCCATATATACTCATAAAGTGGCAGTCCATTATTTGTATTTAATTATAATTTTAGAGGAATAATATACTTGCTCATAATTTGAGCATTAGAAAAGTTGAAAACAGTGAAATTAACAAAACATGCCTAATCATATTTCCTTAAACAATTACATTAGTAGAAGATGTAACACATTTTCACACAAATACATTACCACCAATATAATTAACACTGCCTTATGCAATTTAAAAAATATATACAGTGAGATAATATTTTCGGTAATAGCTCGTCTTTTAGAGCGGATAATATATGTGCATACATATTTAAAAGAAATATAACATTATTAAGCATGAGACAATTAAATCATAATTCTATTATATAAAAAACAGTACTGTTTTATTGTATTCTAACAGGGGTCTAAATAATAATAACATGGATTTTCATACAAATAAACACAAACACTCTATTCCTAATCCCCATAGCATACGGTACTGATTTACATCAGGACATGCAATATACCATATATTAAAGATATTCATTATTAAAATAAGCTCATTGCCACTAATTATTCAGACACTTGACACTGATGAATATGATCACACATGGGAATCTTATATGAGTGTAAAAATATTTCTCAAATGGCATATTTGATTGGACGGAGCTTCACTTTAATAAACCGTCAGTAACATCACCCGTGAGTATTTGCTTAAGAGCACTTTCAATGCATTAATCCGAAGGTGAGAATAATTTGTTACATCCCAGAACGGAAACCGGAGCAGATTCCTATTTGGATCACCTAACCCATGGAGAGACAAGAGGTGGTGGGTAAGCAGCAGTGGATGTGTGAATGTGAGAGGAGGGAGATTTGTAGGTTGTAGGCAGGTTGATGCGGTGGTGAGGGAGAAGGGTGGCCACGTCTTCTGCAAGCGGAAGGCCGTGTCTCTCGTCTAGCAGAAACATGCTTGGGGGATAATCCATCCGATACGTGATACTAGCGCCAAGTTCACATGTCGAAAGGCAGCTTTGTATACCGACACGTACTGCACAAAAGGGTAGTTTTAGATGTAAAACGCAACAAGTTTGTACATATTTTGATTTAAAGCTTTCGTGACTGCAGGGATTGATATTCTTGGTTCTTTCGGTAAAGTCACGTAGAAGGGGAACAATAAAATAATAAAAATCTAAAACAATATTTTTATTTTTAATAATAATAAAATAAAAATATTGTTTTAGATTTTTATTATTTTATTGTTTCCCTTATACGTCACTTTACCGCAAGAACCAAGAATATCAATAAAATCAATAAAATAATAAAAATCTAAAACAATAATAAAATAATAAAAATCTAAAACAATATTTTTATTTTATTTTTATTTTTAATAATAAAATAAAAATATTGTTTTAGATAAAATAAAAATATTGTTTTAGATTTTTATTATTTTTTTGTTTCCCTTATACATGACTTTACCGCAAGAACCAAGAATATGAATTCCTGCAGTCACGAAAGCTTTAAATCAATAAAATAAGAAAAATCTAAAACAATAATAAAATAATAAAAATCTAAAACAATATTTTTAATAATAAAATAAAAAAATATTGCTTTAGATTTTTATTATTTTATTGCTTCCCTTATACGTGACTTTACCGAAAGAACCAAGAATAAGTTTGTACAACACAAATCGTAGACTATTGTCGTTGCATTAAGCGTGTAGCTTCCCACGGCTGGGTTGAATGCCCGTCACAGTTTCGTCCGATCATTTTTTCGTCTCAGATGTTCCTGTCCAGTTGTGACTTCCGCACGTTCAGAGATGTCATCTCGCCATCGTCCTCTGCTTCTTCCCCCACCCCCCCCCCCCCTCGATATCCACTCTACAGCTAATTTTCTCCGTCTCTCTCGTGTTTTCTGCTCATCCTTTTGTTTCAACAAATTTGTTTCCCCCCATCACCTCTATATCATTACAAATTAGTTCATCATAATAATACGGTATTCATTGTGGAAATCTACAGCCTTTTTGTCAATTTTCACCGCCGGATGAAGGCCACCCATACCTGGCAGTAATGGTTGTTTGTGCGATTATAATTATAATGAAACAAAACAAATTATAATCAAACAAACGAATTATTGAACCATGCTTGGTGAATGTGGGTTGATGAAGGAGAGCAGTCAGCACCAATTCAGATTCCACTCACCACTGATGACAGCTGTAGCTGGTAATATAATCAAACTCTGGTTACCAAGTGCACAGTGCAGTGCCCTTAACTGCTGTAACTGACTTGCTCCTGCCCTAATTTGTGAAGGGAGTGATTACATTGAAAAAAATCTGAAATAAAAATTAAGCATATTTTATATGTGGTATGTATATGTAAAAATAACAGTTTCTCGTTCAGAAATATTATATTCACTTAAGCATCGCCTGAGTTCTTCAACCAGAAAACAGCTTTAGTGTCTCAATATCCGGTCACAAAGTTTATGGATACCGTTGAGAGTATCTTCACCTCTCTCTGAATATATATTCCTATCTCTCCACATTTTTTTGTGCTCGTTTAGTGTTATAGGGTTACACGACCTGGAATATGCTTTAAACATTTATCAAAATACCAAATATATTTGTTTTTGTTGTAGCAATTTTGTACGCCTTTTCATTTTAATCACGTGTATATATGCATATATTTATGTTGAACTTCTTTTGCCCTGCACGTAGCCAACCATACTAATCGGAGGTGCGGAGTAAGGACAAGATATATATTCTAAATTCTTATTGTATATACATACTGTATACGCATGTATATATCGAGAGAGTACGTGTTGAGCATTGGCATGCTCTGAGATCATGAATTGTTTGCGGCTCACAAAAAAAATGCAATTTCTAAATTTAGTTGCAGTCAATTGAGTTACACAAATTGATTTACAACACTGTATGGCAAATGTGCACTCAATTCCCTTCAGCGGTGCATGGCAGCGGTAACAAGGAACGCATATGGCAGGTAACAGTGTCGTCCCTGAAACAATGCCATTGCATTACGACGACGACGACGACGATGATGGTGATGACAATTATAATCATCATCATTATACGATTCATAATTTGCAGAACATTGCTAAGCCACCGTGTGACGAAGGTGGGCTTTTGCACAGCACGTTGGTAATTGGGGGCTGCCTCACAATACTTTATGGTTGCTTTTCAGTGTGGGCTCAGGAAGAAGGAGTGCTTGGAACCAGGTTATAAATAACTTGCCACTGATGCAAGCCTTGGCCAATCGTTGAACTCAGGTCACTGGTTTCTTCGTGCAGTGCCATAATTGTGGCACCCATCGCTCCACGCCAATTGGCCACCAGGACTGTGAACTCTGCACAACTTTGAAATTCACTCATTGTGAGGTATTCTTCACATTGGTGAGTTGCGTGTATTTAAACAGCGAGTTTGGTATATATATACAGATACAATAACCGTGATTTTGCGAATATACACACTTCAGTAAGGTGCTATATAATGATGACAAAGTATACAACTAATAAAAGAATGTAAATTGCAGTAATTGGATGGCTAATACTCAAATCTGCGGAAAGTGGAGCCTGGAGGTAAATCTCAAATAGTGTTGTCATAAAATCACAGCAATTGCTTTTAATATGCCTGCCTGGTGCTCGTGAAATGAAGAGAAATCTAATTCTCACAAAGCAATTTAAACAGAGCCATTGTGTGATACAGATTTAGGTGTGTTTTAAATGCAGTCCATCAAAAACATACTCGGCAGCGCAATAGTAGATCTGCGATCGATCTCATGTTGCATTCATGACATATTTGCTGCACGGGAATTATTTTTTTGTTGATTAAATATATTTTACAACTAACGTGCATATTTTGGTCATGTAAAACAACAACAACAACGGCCACCTTTTTATTCTATCAAGTTAAGTTTTAGCTCATGAACACTAAGCGCAGCGAGGGATTTAATTTAACGAAGAACCCGTACTGTGCAGGATTACGCATCTACGCTCCCAAATTACATATCATGATTCTTACCAATTCAATGTGTACCCTGAAAGAGCTCCTGATGCCCTTCGAATGAATGCCATATATGTTTGGAATGTTTATATACGAATGTATATTAACTTGTGTACTGGATTCATGGATAGTGTATGGTATATTCAATTTGCTAAGTACTGCCATACAAAGCACATCTCTTACACAATCCCTCCCTTGCTATTTTGCCTATAACCCCCCACAGTAATAAAATGTCAATGCAATACATTACATCTGCACTCCCTGCAGAAATTGTTGATCATATAGATTTTACACGACCAAAGGGATAGCCAATACCGCATTTCTAAATATACGTATTAGCATATGTTCTTACTTGCAATTATACGTAGAGAGTAACGATGAGCAACTCTCCTGAATGCAAATGAGTTTGCGTTGAGATGCGGACTATCTCCGCTTGAAAATAGATAAGAGGATCGTAGGAGTGGTGTCACATGGAAATGTGCACAAGACCTGTGCCTTACAAGTACCAGCTGTCAGCTTTTCTGGCCTTTGCAGCTCACGAGCATCTGAAAGCCCTGTGGGCAGCCTTTAGGCTACATTGTACGTGCCTTGCATAGCAATGCCCCCAGTGTCTATTCTGTTACAGAACCAGCAAGGACATGGGCAACCAGAGGGTGTTTATATACCTTGGTATTGTTACCGTTATCATCGTCATCGTGTTTATCCCGCTACGGTAAAATAATAATAATTATGGAGTGCTGGCACGGTAGTAAGTGCATAGTACTTTTGAACCTGGCATGTCTGAGTTGCATCCCCAGCCAAGTCAAGGCTGGGAATCGAACAGTTGTCCGTGGTAACTGGGAGAGGTGCAGGATCTCGCCCTCTTCTCCAAACCTGCACTGACCAGCATGGTCAAGTATGGTCAAAAAACCCCCAATTAGGCCGATGTGGACTTCATCCACCAGTATATATTAATTAACAAGGTTACGTATGATTTTTCTTCTTATTATTAATGACGCTCATCATATTACATTATATACGCATTGACGCATGCACGTTATATATTTTAACGTGAATATTTAACGAATGATTTTAAGGTATTGTGTATATTGTGGGAAAATCGAAACAGATGACCTTTCCACAAGGGAAGGCTCTCGGTCTGCATGTAATAACTTATCGATAACAGAAAAAAAATGCGCGAGTGAAGCTAAATTAGCCGACTTATATACGAGATGTTTAGGCAGAGAGACACGCCAGCAGCACAACTGTATAATGAGTATTCAATAAAGTATTCTGGTCAATAATAATAAAAACACATTCCAGACACAAAAATCATAGGAAATTGAAACACAGGCATCGAAGAGGCCAATCGATCATGTACGTAAACTTGATATAGGAAAGGGTTTTCCCACCCCTGACCACGCACATCGTATCAACCAGACCACAAGGAAGCACTATCAGTTTACAATTCCATTCTGGCTGACTTCACCAATTATCACACGAAGGCTTTAATAATAAAGAAACCCCCACATATCTTCTTCAGTTCCGATTTCATCCACTCAATAACCTTCTGCTGTTTCAAGTCTTGGTAGTATTATCGCTGGATAATTATTGTCTTTTTTTTACTTTTCGATACTTACTCTTTGGTTTTTTCGGTAAAGTCACGTAGGTAAAAAAAAAAATCAATAAAATAAAATAAATGAAAACAACTAAATTAAATCACGACGTTTCGGAGCCAACACAAAACGGAAGCTTGTGTTGTCTTCAGCCGGAAGCTTGTGTTGCCTCCGAAACGTCGTGATTTAATTTATTTTATTGATTTTTTGTTTTACCTACGTGACTTTACCGAAAAAAAACAAAGAGTATGAATCCTTGCAGTCACGAAAGCTTAAAATATTTTCGATACTTCTCTACTACGTTAGATGCTGCCATGGTGTGAACTGTTAGCGTGCTAAACTCTGCAGTCCAGAGGTCACTGGCGTTTGTACTCCTGGCGCGGCAGTTGAGACAATGGTGCAAGCGTTGTCCATCTCTCTGCCTCTGTCCATCTCTCTGCCTCTGTCCACCAAGCCGTATTATTAACGGCTACACACACAGGCTTAATTTTACTTTCATAGTTTCGATCATGTATAAAATAATCGAAATTATCCACGAAAAAAAATTACCTAGACTGCAGTAAAATAAAAATAAAACATCTGAAGATAAGTTGTACAAGGTGATACACCGCCACCAATATTATTCATAGCAACATTGATAAAACAATTCCGGAATTTATATTTCGGAATAAAAGACATGAGCATTTATGAAGAAAGTTTTTTTCCATCTCAGATATGGTGGAAATATGATGATCACATCAATAGACAACAAACTTAAAGTAACCGAAGCATATTTTTGAATATGGTGTGCAAAGAAGCCTGCAAAGTAAAGGACTTGATATATAAACTAAGTAAAATTCAAGTTACATAGAAAATAAATATACAATTAATTAAAACTTGGAGAGACCCAACTTCAAAACATAGTCGAGTAAGTATTCCGAAGGCAATTTCACATCAACAGACAAATTAAAAGTAACTAACGCATCTATTTGAATGTGTGCAACAAAGAAGCTTGCAAAGTAAAATACTTGATATATAAACTCAGTAAAATTCAAGTTACATAGAAAATAAGTATACAATTAGTTAAAAATTAGAGAGACCCAACTTTGAAAACAGAGTCGAGTACGTATTCCGAAGGAAATTTCATTAAAAGCGAATAAGCACCAAAGTGATTAAATTAACAGATCAAAGCAGAACGGCAGGATGGAAGCGCTTCTCAGAAGTTGAACTTTGTAATGAAAAGCAGCGGCATACCAATGTGCCTTCGGAAAAGGCTGTGTTCAATCTGTGCACAATGCCAGGGGTGGTCACAAACACGAACGCTGACAAAACAAAAACAGAGAGAACAAAAGCTCGAAAGAGCACAACAGAAGCTCGGAGAGACGCATCCCCCGGAATTACGCCGCGGGACATTAAAAAAAAAACTAAAAAAGGTTGGGGGGGGGGGAGGCAAAAACAGATTAAGAAATAAACACAAATGAGATGCACAGTATTGTTTCGTTAGTGGGCAGGTTACATAACACGAGAGGATGACCACTATGGAGATGAAGTGATAAGAGCAGTTCATGTGCAGGAGTGAGATGGATTGTAGAGTCTACTCAGGACTTGGACTGTTCTTGAGCGTGTTGGGGAAACCTAAATGCAACTGTGGAAATATAATTAATGATGATGATGATCTTACAAATCATTTATATATTCAACAAATGGGAACTGCCAGTATATAGAAACTGCACGTCCTAGTTGCGTGATGAACTAATAGTAAAAAAACTAAATTCATTCTTCAAATAAAAGTGATCGTCACATAGGGAAGTGGGCCACAGTGGCAGAGAACAACATATGCTGCATGAGGTGGATTTTAAATCTTGAAAACTTTGGAAACATTGGGCACGTTTATTAAACCCACATCGCCTCCATTCCTTCCAGGCAGTATAAATGGGTTTCCACACATTTACGTCGATCGGTGGGGTAAAGTGTAGGTACTTCCACTTCCTCCAAGTTGACTGGCTCGTGTGGAAGAGTAGGCCAAAAGTGCACTTGAGAGGGGCTCTCCTGTAGTGGAGGACCTTCCTCCAGCGCTGGCATGAACAAGCAATTGCAGGGCTGCACCTTTTCCCACCACCACCACCACCATCATCAATTGCATATGATTTAGTTTTTAGCTGCAGACTGCAGCGGTGAGAGATGAACAGGCTGTCACTGAGCCAACTCTGTTCCCCAGCTCATTTTGGTGAGAACTAAGTAAGGCATGTTGCATATACGTTGAGCTTCTTTCACACCCTACATAGCCAACCGTGCTAATGTGAGGTGCAGGGGGAAAAGGTTATTCGATAAAGAAATATCCGGCATATTTCTTTTAAAGGAACAGTTTGAGTTATAATCACAGGGAGACATTTTCACAACAAAATGACAGGAATCTTGTTGGGCAATTGTGCTGTAAACGGAAGAAATATACAATCATGCTGAACCTGAAGTAATCACATGGACAGAATAAAATTCTCAATAAAGTTGAAATTTAAAATAATCGAAACTTAAAGCTAACAATGCAACAACATGGTTGACATTTAGATCTGTTTAAGGATAATAACTAATTACACGATTCTTGAACTTTTTTTGCTGATATATGAAACTGTACGTTAATAACATACCCCCTCAAGCTGCTCACTGGCACAAATGTCGCTTGGGAAGTAATCGATGGAATTAAACTGCTGACATTGATTTTAAGGGTACTCTCTTTAACCAAGGAAAGAAAAATGCTGCCTGTGCAAATTGGTGTTATATATTTCTTTAATATGAGATACAATTTCAAATGAACCAAATATACAATTTCAGAAAAATTAGTCATACGTCATTAAATGTTATGCAAGATCATCATCATTATCATCAGCCATGGTCAGTCCTCTGATGGATGAAAGCCTCCACAAGCTAAGCCACCTCCTCTGATTGCGGTCACGTGATAATGTTCCACCTGGCGTCTGCACACAAAACCGATGTTAAGTTGTGCAATTTCAAAGTCACACACGAGACAACCTCTTCAAATTAACAAGAGGCGAGAGTTACAACAAACAAACACAAATTTCGCGCGCATATTTAATTTGTATTTAAACTTTCTCGAAAAAAAAGAATGCTGTAATGGGCCAGCTGTGCCATGAGTAATAAGAACGCTGTCCATACACACACGTAATCATTTGGCCTTTTTATTACACTAGAGCAATCAAACAAACAAACCAAATATAAAGCACAACAGTGTAGTCACCAAGGCAAGCGGTGCTCTCGCAAAAAAACCGCCAGCTACCCAGGACGGCGACCTTCACCAGGGTCTGCCACGCAAACCTCGCTTCGGCTGTCTTGCTGAACGGAGCTTTGGCTCGGCTGCGGTTGAGCCCACCTCTGACATTAACAAGGCCGCTCCCAAATTCTCGGAGATAAAGTGGCACGGTTATAGGTCCGGATGGGGCCGCCTCTGTCCTGATAATGAAAATCGGTTTTCTGGAGGTGTAACTAGATTGAGAAAAAAAATGAGCGCTCTTCAGAGATTCATTGTTGATGCTAACAAGTACAATACCGTGCTATCAATAGGGTATCCTTTCGGAAGTGTACACGTTGGTGAACTATAACTTACATTCATAATAATCAGCAGCAGCCATGGCCAAACCACTGCTAAATGAAGGCCTCCCTAAGAGATGTAATACTCCCCCGAGCACCTGATTTCATAGCTCCATCTCCTCAGTGCAAGTGCTTTCGTACATTTTGTGGCTGCCACTTCATCATTATTCATGGCCATTGGCCATCATCCCTTCTAGCCAAGACGTGGCCTGTCTAAGCCCACTTATTTTTTTGTTTACAGTTTGAATGACGTTAGTAACCTGGATATGTTCTCTATTCCACGTGTTCCTCTTCTTTTTTCCCCAACGTATTTGCAAGCATGAAATCTCCCCATGCTTCGTTGCGTATGTTTCAGTCAACATGTGACATTAGCGTGCATTCTACTCACGCAGATCCACTTTGCTGCACGTTGAAAACAATAATGGGGAAATATATATTTTTTTACCACACGTCATCTCCCACTTTCCCTCTTCGTTCCTAGCCAACCACAATGCTAGTGGCGATATTCTTGAGACGAAATAATATATTGAATAATAACATTTCCTCGGGAATTGCATTTCCCTGCATTATTCTGATTCGGACAAACAAGACGACATGTCTAAAAAAAAAAAGTTTTCAGGGTTCTTGAGCATGCCAGCACTGTCCATTAAGTACATTGGCACGGGTGCATTGCCCCAAACACATTGTTAGACAAACTCTTGAGTTGAAGTGCGTACAGTCAGTGTGACCCACAACTTAGCACGACAACAAAAAAATATATTTTCCGAGGTTTCACGATGACATACAACAACTTTGACATATACAGACGTGATTGTAAACAAACGCTTTCCGGTTGCAAAACAGTCACGGGGGGGGGTGAAAAAATATGCCAGATGGGAATGCTGTTTTATTATCCTTTTATAGCCACATGCCATTTTCTGGCATGTCTATAAACATTTACTGGTGTTAGAATAGCCAGCTAGGTGCCTCATGCATAACATAACAGCTCCTGATGTCACAAAACCTCAAATAGTAATGGTAACAGGGGATGTACACTTAAACATTAATTTATCAATGGACTCTAAGTATGTGTACTCACCATGGCTAATATAATTATCAAAAAGTCCCTCGGGGGGTAAGATAAATTATTTAACATAATATAAATCCAACATTTACTGTCGAAGTTTAAACGTTCCAAAATTAGCCTGGTAACGTTCAACTTTATTCAAATAAAATAGTTAACAAACTAATTGGATAGCTCACAATGCGACTGCGGGCACCAGTTAGGTTTAACAACATACAAAGAACGTGTGAATTGCATATATATACATGTTCTCAGCCTTATGCGGACGACCAGCTCAAAATAACTGAATGTGTGGCCATTTTGCTATTCAGACCACCACAAGCAAGGGAGTTGGGAAAATGTGACCATCCAAAAACAGGCATCAAAGTGAAATGAAGACGCAACTCGAGACTGGATTCGTCTTCATTAAGACTCATCGGTACGGCACAGTAATCAATGTTCGCTGCTGACATATGCCTCTGGGAGTCTCACACATGGAGAGGACTTACACAATTGGGAGTCGGTCAGCGCTCGGGACACAGGGGGAAAGAGGATGTCAGGAGATGCTGATACTTTGTATTTCTGTTCAATTTCACCACCGTTTCTCCGATAGCTAGACGTAGAATGTCTCTGTTGATGTTTTCATTACTTTTATTTAACTATGTGTTCGCATTTTACTGACTGACACTTTTTTCAGTTCATATACAATACACTGGTGTGTCCCATTTTCTTCGTAATTTCTGTGCTGTATTTTTACGGGTTGTATTGTTTGTTTTGGTCACATCAGACTAATGGCTTGCTCATTATACATAATGGGTTAACAATACCATTAGTGAAATGCATGCCCAAGGTGTGCAATTAAAGTACGTGGCCCCTGTCAACAGATGATTGTACAAGCAAGTGAGGATGACATCTGGCTACAGGGTAATGGAAATAGGGACAGAAAGGAAAGCTGACCCAGGCCAACCGTTTATTATTATGTTGCTTGTTTACCCAGGAAAGCCTCAACGAGTCTCATGACTCCTTCTCAAGAGGCTGCTGCCAAAATTTTTGTTTTCTTTTCCCACTAGGGGACGATAGTCGCTACGTATAAATCCAATTGAGTAATTTATGGACAATTTTTTTAAAATTAGGCAAATTTGGACCACAACGCCAGCGCCAAAAAAAAAAAACAATATTTCACGAAAGAACATCGCATAATCTTTAAAATGCACTTTTGGAGTCGACACGTGCATGTTTATTGTTGGAACGCCCGCAGTAATAACCAAGCTGGCGCTTGATTCCAACCGTGAACGTTTGCAATTAACGGTGGACGTGCTTGCCACTGGGCCACGCCACCACCCAACACAATTAGGGGGCAAGCACACATCATCACGTGCCTTCTAAAGCCCTCTGGGCCCCCTTGGCTATTCGTCACCTCAACTTCAAACATGAATTCCCAAGACCCCCTATTACAACAATATTCACAAAACCACCACAACCACATCAACTTACACCACTACCATCGACCCCATGTCCACAATCACCGTCGCAATCATACCACCACCAAAACTGCTACAATCACCGTAACCATGACGACAGCCACACTCACAATTTCACCACGACAGAAAACACCCCCAAATCCACCACTAACAGGCGAGAAGTGTGGGGTGTGGGGGGGGGGGCAGGCAGGAGCCACGGGGTCCGTTTCTATGAAATGCCATCAATAGCTTTAATGGGTAGGGGGGGGGGGCACCCCTTTGCCTACGCGACACAGTCCCCCCCGTGTGTGTCGTCCCAGCTTCAAAACCACTGCCACAAACCGCTGCGTGGCTGAGCCACTCGGCTTAAGCCCTTGAATATAATATTCTCCCCCGCCCTCCCCTCCACTCCACCCCCCTCCCTCCCCCCGAAAAAGAAACTTGATTAAATATTAGCGAGCGAACGAGCACAGCGGTAAGCATGACGTGCCTGAGTCATGATTATCATCTGTAAACAGACAAGTTGATGGATAAGCCCCAAAAAGGTGGCCAGCTCATCGCAGGCGCTTCCTTCCTCTTGATGTTTTGCCAAATAGCGGGGAGGCAGCTGGTACTTTAAAACAAAAAAAACACCATTCGTGTCCTTTATTTAAGGAGGTAAACTGTTGCGGAAATAAATCAGTGGCACATGGGTTGCACAGGAACACCTTTCACTCGGGGGGTTGTCAATTCTCACGTTACATACAAAGGCATGGCATATACTTAAATATGCTCAATCAAATGGTTACTGTTGTATCGTACTTTGTTTAGGAGAGCATCGCTTTGTTTTGAGACCAAATATCGGTTTTTTTTTTTCAAATCAAGTTCCCGCACCTGAGATGTTTGGCTCAATGAGTAATTTGCGTGTGACGAGATAGCGGAGTAACCGGAGAAAGCCAGTTCGCATGAGGTGAAAAATAAATCAACACAATCTTGTAAAGATAGAGACGCAAGCTGCTCAATGTACGGCCATGTACTGGCCACCTCGTATCCCTACAGGTATGGAATCTGAAGCACCTAATGTATTCAACGTGGTCCACCAAGTCCACCTTTAATGTGACAGATTGCATACACGAACGCATCTATCTTTTGTTGTTAATGGATGTCGTCTGTGAAATATATGCTAAAGGAGAACTTGTTTTTTTTCCCCCTTCGTGTAAGTGTACCATGTACTACCTGCTACGACACATTGATCAGAAATGTGGACAATTTACAATGAAAAAAGAAAAACGCGCTGACAAGGGTGCACTTCATCGTGGAGAGGCACATGCTTGGAATTGCAAGCGAGGAACAAAACGAGGAACACGTGGATTAGAAGCGATACAACAAGGTTAAGAGAAATCCAACTCCTGCCCTTTCCCCTGCTGCCCCGTGAGCACCTGATCTATGGCTCTTCATTCGCGGAAATATTTGTACCCCCCCCCCCACCTTCCCTTGTCGTTCGTGCTCTGTACGGGGCTCTTGTTAAATCGCACGGTACGCAGGAGGTCGTGGGTTCGAGCCAGACCCTGACGCCGCGCTATATATTTGGGGTTTGCATGTCTCTCTCTTTCTCTCTCTCCCCGTGGTCGCGTGGATTTTTCTCCGGGTCCTCCGGGTTTTTCCCTACAAATTTAGAATCAGCATCACGCGTTTAGAGTATTTGGCTGCTATAAATTTCCACGTGATAAGCCACCTCGTTGAGCTATCAATTGTGGCCAGGTTGATTCTGAAAAAGAGCTATTTAGGGCAGTAGGCCTTACCTGGAAACCCCCCCCCCCGCCCCTACATATTGATTATATAAAAAAACACATACCTCGGTTAAAAGACATCATATTGACTGTTGAAAACAGCAACATGGACTTGGGCAGGGCATCTTGCCGTCACGATTGGTCTGTGGAGACTCGCAATGGTACTGACGACAGCAGAGAGGGTAAACGTGGGAGGACGTGAAGCAATACGTGTTGCAGGAGCCAGGTGGATTATTGTGTCGCAAGATTGTGAGAGGTGGGAGCTGCTTGGTGGAAGCTTTAATCCAGCAGTGGGTGACGACTATGCTTTCGATTATTAAAACGGTAAAGGCTATGGAATGGACATCTAATTGGTCAAACTTATATTGCGTGAGAATGTGTACATATTTGAAGAGGAACACAGTGGTACAATTCACCACGAAGCCCTAGCCTCCTCCTTCACCTATTGGTGTTAGTTATTTGTGTCTGTGGAGGTGTTGGTGATGATTGTTGTGATGTCCATGTTGGAGCTTGTTGTCGTGGTTACATGTGTCAGCTGCGTCGTGTATAGCCTGCATGCCCAGGCACTGCATGTCCAAGCAGCTTTTGTTGTGGTCGGGGCTAAAACGGGCACGACACGGACTGGAAAAGAGATGGACTACATATTCTTTGGTCTTTCGGTAAAGTCACGAAGATAGAGGTTCAAAGAAAATAACAAAAATAACAATAAACTACGACGTTTCGATCGCAACACACGCGTTCCTGATGACGAACACGTGTGTTGCGATCGAAACGTCGTAGTTTTGTTCGTTATTTTTTGTTATTTTCTTTTAACCTATCTACGTGACTTTACCGAAAGACCCAATAATATGAATTCCTGCAGACACGAAAGCTTTAGGTCAAGATTTAAGAGATTGACTGATACAGTACAGGAGGATGTGGAGCTGAGTGGACTTGCTGACGAATTGTACCAACGCTGTCAAGATCGGCCTACATGGAGGAGGCTCGTGAAGGACGCTACTGGGTAGTTGGAGGCAGTCGCCCCCCCCCCCCCCCAGCAACAACGGAGGGCGGAGGAGCGACGCTCACAACAACGAGCGGAGCGCCGGGTGGCTAAAGCACAGCAAGTTGGCACAGTAGGGGGCACAGGTGGTGCATCGGCCAGTCATCTCAAGTCAGTCAACCCATGGCACCTGCTGGGTCTGTCCTGTGCCCAACTGTCAGCGAGCCTTCGACACTTCCCGTGGCCTCAAAGTGCACCTGGCCTGGCACAGGTGGCGTTGTGACGTAACCGCCACTTCGTCGTCAATGGCGGTTATTGTTGTGTCGTTGTTGGCAGTGGTGGTTGTGGTGCTCCACTGACCGTGTCTTTTACTTTTAGAGTCTCTGTATTTCTTTAATGGTAAACCTACAAAAACATCGCCATTTATGATGCGTGGAATCAATTGTAAACGGTCCCTTTTACCAGAGTGCAGCTTTCAATGCACACACCACCATTTTGCAGATTTTGACAATGGAAGGAACAAATCAATACTTTTCTACAATTTGTTAAGGCTCCCAAAAGTGCATTTCAGCAAAATTATACATAACCGATCTGCGATTACTCGTACACATGTGGTATACGCGCGGTATATACATACACACATACACACGCGCGTGCACTTCCCGACGAAATGTTTTTTGTGTTATTCTCAGCGAGCCATCACGGTGGCTTTGCCTGCCCACCGACATTACCGCGCTGTTGTGACAGCATGGGTGTCAAGACGCGTATTGCATTACGAGTCGTAATTCAACTGAAACACCGTCGCTTCATCAGTGACAATCTAAAGTAAGCTATTGCATCCGTGCGAATGAGCTGCGATATTTGAAGACAGTCAATACACTCTGATTGGTTATGAGCAATGTCACTTCCTCGCCACTGCCGGCCGTGTATTGAAAAAAAAAGGACACAATTTACTTGAGACCCAATCAATTCATTGTTATCGCATTCCAACTAAGGTTGTTAAGCATTTACCCATGAGCGCTATCTATAAATTTTTATCTGGCTGTCTGGTGTGGTGATGGCGGTGGTCCAATAGGAGAAAAAAAAAAACACTCGTGCATAAAGTTGCGTTGCCGTTCGGGAATTACTCCAGAGAAAACACAGGTCACATTGATCAAAGGGCCGCCCATATTACCAGTCTCTGACAAAGGCCGCTATCCGGACTCCGTGGTCTCACCGCGGTCTTCGGATGCCACTGCTCTCTCTACGCGCACCTCACACGAGCAGTGCCCGGATGATCCTCGTAGCAAAAGTATCTTCATATGTAGCAGCCACGGGCACCGCAACTTTCAAGGGCCCCGCGCTAAATGTTTTCAAGCTATCAATTCCGGTTCAGTGAGTCTCCACTTACTCTATTACTATGCAAGTTAAAAATATGTTTTCATATTCATTTGTTTTTTTTTTTTAATTTAGCGCCCCTTCACCGCAAGTACGTGTGGTCAATGCAGAACTTGATTCCTTGAAAAAATATTTCTATTTGGTGTTTGAACATCTTAACACCTGTTTTATTGCCAGAGAGGGTAAAACCTATGCTTATTTTTCATACTTCCTGTTAACTTGTTGACACTTATTATAATACTGTACATCTGAAGAGAAGTTGGAAAGCATTTTCAGAATCCATGCATAATCAGTATTATACTGGTAGGAACCCCCTGGTTACACCAGCCCACAGGGGATTATTGTGTCCGTCCGTCGTGCATTCAAAAATTGGAGGGGTGGGGCTGGGTGGAAAGGGGAGGGGCTGGGTGGGGAGGGGCTGGGTGGGGAGGGTGGGGAGGGCCTGGGTGGGGAGGGGCTGGTCACCCCGTGGTGCCCTTACAAAACTCAACGTTTCACCTACTCACGCCGGCTTGTGCCCGCCCTCACAGTCGGGCATATTTGCGGAATACACCACGTGGTGCCGCCGTTGACCCTGGCCATTGACCGAGCAACCCAACGTTCCTACCAGCTCCCTCCGTAGGAATGTGTTTATTTGAACATAATCATGAACTGTGCTGTTGGATTTTTTTTAATTGGTGAATAATTTGGTTCAAAAGATTAAACATTAATTGTATATCCATTTGTCGTATGAGGCGGATATGAAAAGCACTACAATTAATTGATCAATACTGTGCCATTTCTTTTTCCCTTTTTAAAATAATATGTAATAACACTTTGTAACAAAATAATATTTGTCCCTGGGTAGTAAGATTTATTTTTTAATTGCTCATGCCTCAAAAGTACGGAAAATGGCTATTATTCCACACACACTTTGCTTTTGTGACCAGGACAGTGATATTTGGAAATTTACCTATTTTCAATGAAAATTCCAGATAGATTCAGTGCTGAGTAAACTTGGAGTAACTTCTAGAACATTCTAGAACGTTCCAGTAACATAAATAGTAATATAAACAAGGGGGGCCTTAAGCCCACCAGTTCAGTTTAGTTCCAGCTGCCGAAGTGGATACATATCTGCATTTTTCTGAGATGGCATCAAGAGGCTGCAAGCATCCGACAGACACATTTTGCGATGTCTGCGGCCAATTCATCAAGACAAGAGTGAAAAATTACTCTGTGGAAGCATCTGCTAAGATGTGTGAGGCCTACAACAAGGCATATGTCGGCATGCCTGTCGGGGATCAAGACAAACCCTGGGCACCTCACTTCACCTGCGAGCAATGCAAAAAAAAACTCTGGAAGGTGACATGGACAATTGTTGCTCGGAATTTAATGTTATGAAATTTGTAAAAAAAAATTGGTAAAAGGTTTAAATTTTAAAATTTTGATAATTATCAATGTTATTTAAAAAAATAAAAATCATATATGAAAAATGTTGCGATAATCTCTTACACAATAGTCATGGGTGACATAAATGTATTTTTGTAGGATGGTACGGAGGGTAAAAGAGAGCCATGAAGTTCGCCATCCCAAGCATTTGGCGGAAACCCACTGACCACTCAAGCAATTACTACTTTGCATGGTAGACCATTCCAAACGTTGGACTGGCAAGAATGCACCTGTTATCACGTAACCAGACCTTCCTTCATCTATCACCCCGGTGCCACACTGCCATGAGCTCCCCCCGTATCCTCCGGAGAGAGAGTAGCCGTCTTTAGAAGAGAGCAGCAAGTCAGAGAGCGAGGAAGACGTTGTAGATCCAGATGACAATTTCAGAGGTGGAGCTGAGGAGAGAAACCCATACTACCCCAACCAAAAAGACCTCAACGACTTGATCAGAGATCTTGGTCTCACCAAGTCCAATGCCGAGCTTTTGACGTCTAGGCTCAAGCAGTGAAACTTGTTGGAAGCAAATGTGCAAGTCGCAGATCAGAGGAAGAGTCACCAACCTTTTTGCAGCTTCTTCACCTGTCAAGATGGGCTCTGCTTCTGCCACAATGTGACCAGTCTGTTCGAGGCAATCGGAATCGTCTGTAACCAGAATGAGTGGTGCCTCTTCATTGACAGCTCATCCAGGAGCCTCAAAGCCGTGCTGCTCCATAATGGTAACAAGTACCCGTCTCTTCACCTGGCTCACTTCAAGCATCAAGACCTTGCTGGACGCCTTGAAGTATGATGAGTATGGCTGGGAGGTCATTGGAGACTTCAGAATGGTGACATTCCTGATGGATCTTCAAGGCAGTTTTACCAAGTTTCCCTGCTATCTTTGCCTTTGGGACAGCAGAGACACCAAGGCGCACAAACCACAGGCGGGACTGGCCACAGCGGAGCGAGTTCTCTGTGAACGAAAAGGCACACATTCGCCCGTTTTCTCATTGAAAATAGGTACATTTCAAAATATCACTGTCCTCGTCACAAAAGCAAAGTTTGTGTGGAATAATAGCCATTTTCTATACTTTTTAGGCATAAGCAATTACGAAATAACACTTAGTTCCCAGGAAAAAAAATTGTGCTATGTAGTGTAATCAACCCGAATGGCAACAGCTATTTTGTTCCAGCATTCAATGTTCACTCGTTTCACTTATTTCGAGGGCGCAATTTCACACGGTTTCTCAATGCACTATAAAAATACAAGCACAAGGCACTGATGAAACACATAACAGGTGTCAGTCTTGAGCAACGATACATGAACACGTCACATGGTAAAAGTAACAGGGCATTGTGTGCCAGATCCCAAGACCAACATTGTGTTAAATTGGAAAGTTACGTTTTTATTTTATTCGAGAGAACTTAGTCCATCAACTTCTTGACGAATGCCTCCTCACACCCCATTGGTTAGTGGGGTTGTGTGACCATACTTCACCACACATAATACAGGTTTTCTTTGGGTTAGATCGCATAAATATATAGATGTGTTGTTAAACCCGCCACCACTCGACACAGCCAATGATTAAAGTTTGTCACGTAAACAGAACGTGCCAATTAGTTACAAGTACAGCACGCCGGTGTGTTGGAGAGCAAAACCACAATATTTACAATCTGAGGACAGCGTTTTTTCACCAATAATTACAACTCGCTTCATAAGGCGATAGACGTATTTGTGGGGAAATCCTCCTGTTTCTTAGCTTTCTTCAAAATAATACAGTTGATAAATCATACTCTTTGGTTCTTTCAGTAAAGTCACGTAGATAGAAAACTAGCTAATAGATCACGACGTTTCGATAGCAGCACAAGCCATCGTCTTCAGGTGAAACAATACAGCAGGCGGAATGCTGAGGCAGGAGGAAATGTAGCGAGAGAGCTACTTGTTTCACTGATCGAAAATGTATGCTTTTTTTTCTTCTAATTATTCGTTATCACTTCAAATTATTTATAATAATTTAGGCATCAATTGCACCCATCTCTATTCAAGCAGGTGCAGGTATAAACAAACAAACTGAGAATGTTATGAAGGATTCATGCAATCCTCCTGTTTCCGTTCCTTTAAAAGAAGACTGGATGTGATGACAACAGGAGGATTCTCCCACAAATCTGGCTGTCGCCTGATGAAGCTAGTTGGAATTACTGGCGAAACGTCGTACACAGATGGTAAATGTTGTGTCTTTGCTCTCCAACACACCGGTGTGCTGTACTGGTAACGAATTGGCACGTTCTGTGTTACGTGACAAACTTTACTAATTGGCTGTGTCAGGTGGTGGTGGGTTTAACGACACTTTTATATATTTACGCGATCCAACCCCCCCCAAAAAAACACCTGTATTATGGATATTGGTCACGAAAGCCTCCGTGTGAAACATACTTCACCACGTTGGTCAGGATTTTTTGGGTGAAACGTAACAGAAGGGGAGAGTTGGGGGGGGGGGGCAGGCAGGGACTGCATTAGATGTGCAGCCACTGGTGATGTTAGCTGTGGCCAGGAATCGAACTAAGGTCGCTGGGTTCATAGTGCAGTGCGTGCTGACCACTGTGCAACCGCTCCACGATGGAGACATTAATTACCAAGTATCCCCCCATGGGATGTGGACATTTTTGAATGTCGGGAAGTAGAAAATTTATTTCGGTCAAAATATCTGCATCGCAATGCTACGTGCCTGGCGACCTGGCTATTGCCGTCGGTGTTTATAACGTGTGTACCCTGTCTTGGATTTGTAGCAAATAACCCGAGATCATAGTCGTTTTTTTGCAATGTTGGAGACACTAATCACGTGCAAACCAGCCGATTGCTTCGTGTTGAATATTGAGTCACACAGCAACATGACGAACTGCATTACGGTATCTCTGAATAGGCACGCTGGGGCTTGCTGGAAATGTGTCCTTTACGGTGATTGGCCTTCATCATGGCCCAATTACTGTGTTATTACCTGTGTGAATGGGGACGCGATGACTCACGTGTGTATATATATTTTTTTAACAATTAGCAAAAACGATGTTGAAGGGAATTTTGACGTTCATTCCGTCCCCATTCGCGACCTACGGAAAGGCAATTGGGAATGTATAATTTCGTACGATAAATCAAATCGTGCACTGTTATTGTCCGCCGTGCTCGACGCGCAGCTGGATGAAATTGTTGCCATCCACTCACGGTCTCGAGGTGTAACAATTCATCCAGCTCCTGCACAGGAGCTGTGATTGTCACCGCTCACCATCACCGCAATACATTTCGATTTGAAGCTTTCGTGACTGCAGGGATTCATCTTCTTTGGTTCTTTCGGTAAAGTCACGTAGAATGAGAATAAAATAATAAAATAACGCAAAAAAATTCTCACGACGTTTATTTTATTATTTTATTCTCATTCTACGTGACTTTACCGAAAGAACCAAAGAAGATCACCGCAATAGATTTGTTGTACCCCATACCAGATGGTGTAACGCGTGACTCCGGACACAGTCAATTCTTCCCAGCGTGTTTTTTTTGTTGTTCGTGGGCTCTTACATGCCGAGGCAGACCTTTATATTTACAAACACATCTTGTTTGTAACTTTATATTGTTTTATAGATATATATATAAAAAAAATGTCGTTATTACTTCTGGGCACCGCGTATTTTGTTTATTTGTTTGTGAATACTGTACACATGCGTAGAAAAAAACAATGTTGGTATGAGCAAATTAAACAACTTACGGCTGTCTTGGCTTTATTGTAATCAAGATAACGTTTATTTTTATTTCATACAAGGAACCCTTTCCTAATTGCTGCACATTCACGCTCTTGCTGGCACACCTGTTTTGACCAAAGGAAAAAAAAGCTTTCCAACAAGAAAAACAAAATAATCAACGTGCATTGTGTGAAGCAATATAAGGATACTAAAAAAACACACACACCACGCTTTTTTTTTCATTTATACCTTTCTCCCTTAGAATTGGACTCCAAGTTTCGGATTGTTCACAAACGGAATCAACCTTCAGTCTACCAGCTCCGTTCCCTCCACACACATCACCGCCGTTGTCGGCAGTTATTGACCTCCCTGTCTACGTGACGTCCACTTTAGATGCCCCGAAAAGTACATCCCTTTGTGTGTGTTTTTTATAGCCCCCCCCCCCCCCCCCATGAACGAATGTGCGAGTTACTTCAGCGCTTCTCTTCTCCTCGGTGCATTGTGCTGTTCTTTAATTGTTCGTAATCCTCGCTTCTAAATTGCCTCTTGGAACACTGCAAGACAGCAGACTCGGTAAATTTCCGTTGTCAGATAAAATAACGCGTGCACTTCGTTTGCAGTTTCCACATATTAAGAGTGACGGAACATTGCCATATAAACGCTAACTCTGAAATACGTGTGTGCAAACACTTTCTTGCATGCTGCGGATAAAGACATGTTACACACGTTGCCATGCTATGGTGTTTTAGGATTAGTTTCACCTGATTTGACTGTGTAGGGCGAGATCACAAGTTTTCACTTCTTAATTGATCTGGCAAAATTTGCGTATCGATTTAAAGCTTTCGTGACTGCAAGGATTCATCTTCTTTGGTTCTTTCGGTGAGAATTTTATTGTGTTATTTTATTTTATTATTGTATTATTATTCTCATTCTACGTGACTTTACCGAAAGAACCAAAGAAGAAACATTTGCGTAGTTAAGCATCTCCACTATCCGACACACTCAGACAAATGCAATTGTCACGTAAACAATAATTTAACGTGGAAATTCATGTCTTTTTCAGCTCACTGCTATCTTGAAATACAATTCTCAAAATCAAATGTAACAATTAGATAGCACGACGTTTCCCTTGAAATAACGGCCAGCATCATCAGGCCAAGATACAGAAAGTCAGAATCAAAATCTAGCAACTCATTCTGACTTATTTACTTACCAGTGACCTGAAACAAGGCTAATGTCTCATTAGTGACAATTTAATTAGTTGTGGCTGTGTTGGGTGGTGGAGGATCTCAATGACACAAATTTATCCAGATCAATAGGTAGCCTCATCCAAAAAAAATATTCTGAATTTTGACTTAAAGCTTTCGTAACTGCAGAAATTAATATTCTTTGGGTCTTTCGGTAAAGTCACGTAGATAGGTTCAAAGAAAATAACAAAAAGCCACGACGTTTCGATCACAACACAAGCGATCGTCATCAGACTTTACCGAAAGACCCAAAGTATATTCTGAATCATCATATTGGCTGCGACAGCCTATGTGGCAAGTTAAAGTTTGCATGCACTTATTTTGAAGTCACGTTTAATTAAATATTTAGAAATCAGAAAATGTCCGGTAAAACTTCATATGGTTTACCCAACCACACATGGCAAATATTGAGCCTAACCTCACGGTTCAATATACTCCAGCGTATTCCAGTGCCCTTGGTTGTTCCCATAAAATTGATAAACCCTGGACTCAAAAAAACATTTGGCATTTATTTTTCATTCCCCATAAAAAAAAGAGATGCATCGGGTTTTCACAAACAGTATGTGGGTTTTTAAATGTTAATGTTAACATTCATTAAACATGTGCAGGTGGACTCTGAATTACCAATGAGTTTGAATGCAGCATACTTCAATTAGTCCATACGCTTCTATGTAATGAATGACCACATCGCACAAATGGCAATTTGTGATTAGGCACACGCGGAATTGAAAATGCGAAATTTTTTTTTCACACAAACCATTTCCTAATTCCAGAACACGTTTGGTGACATGTCTTATTTTGAAATGCAATCACTTCATCTACGAATTTCCGCACATATTTAAATGGTCTAAATGCATTTGAAAGACTCGCAATGCAACTTTATTGTCGATGCATTTCAAAGTTGACTTTCAACTTAAGGGCTATCAAAATTATATATTTTTACCATTTCCGCTCACTACATCCAACCAGCAAATTTGGTCATGATCTGTAAATCATTATCATCATCAGCGAGAAAAGCAGCAGGCAGCCTTATGCATTCACTGCTCGATTAAAACTTCCCCTGAGTCATCTACCATCTCTCAAGGTCTTGTGATTTAACAATCAATCTAGATCCTATACACACGCTGATCCGAAATGTCCTCCTCTCGGGCGTATTCTCTACTTCGACTGCCACTCCATCATCAGTCTTGTTCATCAGCCTTCTTCCCTTTCAATGCTGTCCTCTACCCAAGCCCACTTACTGTTATTAACACTTAACATGATGTCTCTAATTTGCATTTGTTCTCTGATCCATGCGCTTCAGTGTAATTCCAAGAATGTACCTCTCCACGATACTTTGCACACATTTCAGCGTTTGCTCCATTTTCATTGACGCTATCATAGCAGGTGATGTGCAGGACTACGATTGAAATATGTATTATTTATGCACATCGGTTTATTGCGTGTCTATATCAAGTATTCGAACACCACGTCAAAGCTTTTCTCGCTTACGTATTTTTTCCCTCGCTTACTTCTTTATTTCTTCGTATTGATCTCAGTCCGCCTTCAATAATTGTGCTAGGTATAAACAAAAAAACAACAACTCGTGATGCGTTTTCCAGTTGTGTCCCTCGGACTGTTTATTTTGTTCAGCTCGAACTCTTTGTACTTAACTTGCGCTTCACTCGTTGTGATCTTTCTCCTAAATGTGCAGCCTTCTTTGTCTTAATATGCACGACGAAGAAGCGGAGAGATGTGATACAAAACGGAACACATACGGTAAGTGGACTCGGGTAAAGAGATACGTTGTCGCCAAAGTTATATATATTTTTTTAAAAAACCTAGATTGGAGAAGTAAAGATGTAAGCACAAATGTTGAAAATATTAAACATTTCAGATTCTCTTATGAAAAGCAATGGCATTTAATTACATAAATGATTGAAGAACCCTTCATAGAAATTCAACACATTTGTCGATGACACTGTGGCCTTAAAAGGAAAAATAAGAATATAATACGTAACATTTTGTTCAATGGCCCTTCTCCATAGCACATAAAAATAGAAGCCAAAGAGACGCAGTGGCTCTACTTTTACACCATGGGTAGTAAGGGATTACATTTAAAACACGTTTTCAGATGAATGGTTTCTAAAATGCTATGTAGTTACGAATTAGTAGCTATGGAGTATCATACAAATTAGTTAATATTTTTGTGATGCCCCTTGCTGCCTCTATTTATGTTCTGTGAATGAGGGCCATTGCCCAAACAGCACCTATTATATATTTTTAAGGCTACGGCGTTATTGATGGATGTGAAGTTTTTTGTTGTTAGTTATGCTTGGCAACGCAGCACGTACCACCAAATAATGTCTTTAATTTGGAGAAACTTTTTAAAAATATAAATTGCTTTAGTGTATTGAAAGCGATAGAACATCGTACAAGCAGCATTGAAAACGTACCTGTGAAATAACTTTTTGGGCAATTTTAAATTGCATTAACACGTTTCCATGGAAATTTTCAGAGCAGCGCAGCATTATTCCCAATTAAGTAACGTGTGTGCGTTTGTCGTTGAACACCATATTGGACCACAGGGCAAACATTCTGTATTTCATTCATTTTTTGTCTTCATAGCAATATTCAAAACACCGTTGAAACAGCACAGCTCTTATGAACAAAAAACAAGCATTGCATAATGGCTGGCTCAAATCAGTACTAAAGCTGTCCGCTAAATGAGGTGACTGATGCACTTGGCCTGAAACATCAAGCTAGAATTTCACAACAAAAAATAAGACGAACAATTCTGCTGAATTTTGAATTAAAACTTTCGTGACTGCAGGAATTCATGTTCTATGGTTCTTTCGGTAAAGTCACGTAGATAGAAGAAAAAAACTTATAAGAATTATTGTATTGTTATTTTTATCTATGTGGCTTTACCGAAAGAACCATATAATATGAATTCTGCTGAACATAACAAATAATTCCGATGTTTTTTCTCACTTGGACTTCGAGGCATTTGCGTGTTTTTAATCACCTTGTTTAGAAATAAATGGCATTTTTGGCATTTCCATTTTCAAGTACAGTCAGAAGAGAACAATCTTGACTTAAAGCTATTGTGACTGCATGAATTCACATTCTTTGGGTCTTTCGGTAAAGTCACGGAGATAGGTTCAAAGAAAATAACAAAAATAACAACAAAAAACTACGACGTTTCGATCACAACACAAGCGCTCGTCATCAGGAGGAAAAAGAGGGCGAAAGCTGCTGAATCGGATGTCGTCCTCGGGTCATAAACGAAGTGGGCGGGGCTAGTGATGCTAATGTGAGAAATTAGCATATGTTAATGTAAGATCGGAGACTTTACCGAAAGGCCCAACGAATAAACAGCACAATCGTGAAGTTCTTATTTAACATAAAAAAAATCATACGGTAGACGTGCAAAATTAAAGTAAATGCCACCGTTTAAAAATATATTCTGAATTATATATAATGAATCTGCATGATATAAATTGAAACATAATATAAAAATGGTAGTTGTTTACTTTTTTCAACGTATTGTGTATATCTATCGTCAAATAAATCACTCCAATTGTTTTTTTTTGGATTCTGTGAAATTTAAGAATACGAAATCACATTGACGCTCATAAATATTGAAATATTCTGCAGAATTAGTCGAAAATCAAGTTATGCCGCTGATAGTTATACCATTAGGCATGAACCATTATACCAAGACTTGCTCTAATGGAGATGTATTTGCTCTTGTTCTTTTCTGACACTGAAGGTGAACTGTGGAGCATTTTACTGTCCGCTCTATAACTTAAACGGCGTGTACATTTTATTGTTATATTTCGCGAGAGCAATCTTTTGTTACACTTTTGTTCAACAAACGGTTAGAGTCGTTTGTGCTGAAGAGTGTCAATATTTTATATGATTGAAGTCGTGAGGTTAACCATTCTGCATCAACAGCTACATACACACTTACATTTTAAGACAGTTACGATTGCAGCAATACGCTGGATTATTACAATGAAACCCATCCTATTTGTTTATAAAATAGTGTTCGTAAAATAGATAGTTTTTTTTAACCATGAAAATGTATCATTATTTGTAGTATATATTTGTATGTTTTGTCATTTTTCTCCAAATTTTATTCAGATTGTGTCACCGGCGTCATGTCACAGGACGAAGTATCCTTTCAAATGTCGCATAGAGCTATGCAGCCCTTTCATGCGAGAGAACAGCATATGGAAGTGGAAATTACAGAGCTACAGATATTACTCAGATCCCTTCAAGTGACCTCGTCCACGCAGAATGTTTTGGGCAACACTTCACACCCGCTGTGCATTCAAATGTGAGCTTCATCTCCACAGCGATCAAGACAATATTTTCTGCCTGGAATTTAGCCAAATTAACCTGCAGAAACAAATTAATCACGGTGGATTTTGTTGTGCGCTCGTTGGAGACTGGAGTGAGGCCATCAAACCCGTCTCTGCACTCGAAAACCCGGATTCATCACGGACAGCTGCCTGGATTCGAAACCCACGTCTTCAGCAGTGCCAGCTCTATGGGAAATACCACTTTTGAAAATTGTGCAGCCATTCCCAGTATCGCAAATGCTGTGTTGTGGCAGTCAGGCTTACATGAGAATGGAGTAGTCCGCCCTTCGCTGATAAACATTTTTTTATGGACCACGTTGGGCTCATCCCGGTCCTTTGTTAGGGATGTAACGATTCTTTGCTTCTTTGCGTGACATTTTCACAAGCAATAAAGCGCCACATTCGTTACCGTTGGGATGCGGCAATTCATTGAGTCGTTGATTAAAATAGATTATCAGGCGCATGGTAACATGGTCTGCATCCTTGAGTGTTAAGAATGCATTATATCCAATTCATATACTTTGTGGCTATGAAAGTATATGCAGCCAAGCAGCATGGAGCCTTAATAATACTTTGATGGGTGACCACCATGCATAAAACAGGTGTTAGAGGCTGTGGCAGAACTACTGTTGAAGGCAGCAGAGGGCAGTGCAGCATATGTAATGTTGTACAATACTTCTGTGCTACCATATATATACACATTTGGACGATTTTTGACCCCCCCCCTCCCTCCATCGTCACACGGCGTCACAAATGTCTGACCCCCCCCCCCCCCCCAGGTGCGTGACGTCATTTATGGACGGCCCCTTAGGTCCTAATCCAGTAGTGGATTCGCAAAAGAGACACAGGCCTATGTTTAGACATACGTTGCGTCTTTATTCACGCTGTTCGACTTTGGAATTCTCTCTCATCGTCCCCTTTCGCAGGTTCTTGTACGCCTGCTCAATTCAAGAACTGCGTTCGCTCCTGTCTGTTAAACCTTCATTTCGAAAAAATATGACAATTCAAAATCATAATGTATATTATAACCGTTTTTAGGGTACATCTGTTCTGTGAAAAAAGAGTACACAAATGATAATTGTGAAGGTAATTGGGTAATTTAATTCTAATAACCCTTTATCAATTTCTGAATTCGTGAAAAACCAATATCAGTACGCACACAAATACATCGTGAAAATTAACTCTTATCCCCGATAATACAGAGCTGCGATACATTCTAAAATGTAATATTACTCTGCCCCCCCGTGGTTGCAGCTTGTATTAATATAGCAATGCTCATGGCTGATTATATGATCCTTATGGCAGTACCCCGAGGTACCAAGTAATACAAAATGGACGAGGCAATTAAATATTTTATTTCTGGGACACTATTTTTTTCCCAGGGGTGTAACTGAACTCCACGACTGGGGCACCAATCAATCCGAAATCAGTGCCACACTCTGCGATGTCGAAACGCCAAACATTATAGCATAAAAAAATCCGTTATCGAAAAATGTAACTTTGAATAGTGTATCGTGAGTACAGCTCGTTGAGATGAGTCGATTGCCGCATCGCCGACCATCAACAGACTAGAAATTATTGCATCACGGACATTATGCGAGAGCCGGGGCACTATGGTACCCCGGGCTACCGCCATAAGGTTATAATATATTGTGCTATATGTTGTGGGGAATGCAATCCCAATAAAAAATAAATCTTGGATGAAACCTATACCCGTTACCGAAATTTGTACACACGTTTGAATAAACTTTGGTGGAACAAATAGTGTTTACAGAACACCATACTAGAGGTTCTTGGGTTAGATCACGTAATTATGAATGTGCCGTCAAACCCGCCACCACCCGACGCAGTAAATTAGTAAGGGTTGTCACATAAACAAAACATGCCAATTAATTACGAGTACAGCACACCGATGTGTTGGAGAGTAAACACACTCCAGCATTTATAATTCGAGTACGACGTACATGTACGCGATCTAACCCAAACACCACGATTATGGATAATATTGGTCGCGAAAGCCTACGTGTCAAACGTACAGAACACGAAGATAGTTATAATGTGAAGGAAAAAGCCCCCGTATTTGTCTACCCAGGGCATAATGAAAGAGCCCATGACCCCCTTTCGTCCATAGAAAGAAAATATAAAGTAAATTAGGGAACAGCGAGACGCAGTAACATATACATTTTCTTCCCCGAGCACCATGCATGTCAATCCCAAAGGGTTCAAATCCAGTCCCAAAGGGTTCAAATCCAGTGAAACTTTTCCCCCCCCACCGCCCCCAAATAAACTGAGGCAAAAATCCAAGTAACCGAGAGGGAAACCAAAATAAGCAACATTTAATTGTCACACAAGCAATGGCGAGTCTCCGAATGTAAGACAAAATCAGTGGAGGGGGTGTTAACTGTGAGTAAAGATACAACTTTGAGATTTGACCCTGACATGATACCTGAACCATGGGCAGCAGCAGCTGACCAGTGCACTGCAAACAATAGGGGCTGAGTGAATAATTTTGAGATCAACAACAACAAAACTACGTGAGAATCCATTGCGCTGCCGTGAGATACACCACATTGTGAACACCTTTAAATGTAGGTGAAACATAACTTCCCCCCTTCCCCCACCTCCTTCCCGCACCCCCTTCCTCTTGATACTTTGTATTTTTAAGAAAAGTAATTCTCACGGTGATCTGATACTCAGTGTCAGAGCCAGCCAAGTCTGATCTCTCGGACGGACTATGGGAAAGTGTATTGGTTCAGTCACGTCATGTGCACGAATGAAACTCAAAGATTTGAAGACGAAAAGAAAGAACACCGGAGAGACAAAGGCGGCCAAGCCTGGTGCCGACCACGCTAACCCCATTGTTCGTCATGTTTCAACATGACGAACAATGGGGTTAATGTTGCAACAACACAAGGCCGTAGCCATGGAGTCAACATTGGGGGGGACCAAATATTCCAGGGGGTCTGGGGGTCCCCCCGAGAAAAAAAAATATATCTAAATTTGAAAACTAATTTCCTGCCCAAAATATAAAAAAGATTCACTAACACATGGGATGGACTTTTTCTTTATTTTTAACAATGTCTAATCGTGTATATTGTATTACATTGCTATGTTTTTCTTTTGTACCTTTTCTTGTTTCATAGTATGTAATGGCAGAGATTAGGGATTCATAAAGTACAACCATAACCACAATCATATAAACAGAAATCTATGCATTGTTAGACGAAGTCCAGATTTTGTGGCCAAGGTTTTCGCAAATTGTTGTTTTTATTAACATAGCATCGCAATTATTATTTTAAAAATATTTTCTATAGCAATATATTGGGGGGGGGGGGCATTATAATTATGGCCTTGTTGCAACATGACAAACTGACTTTAGAAAAGCGTTTGACTTTACAAAAAGCTTTTGACGTAGTCGACCATGAACATTTTACAAACCTAGATTATTAAGTATGTGGCAACAGGGCTGTGGGTTCCCAGACATTATTATGTGGACTGGAAGCAATTCACTCATTCTGGTACTGTCCTTGTAATATTAAGTCTGTGTACGTTGCAGTTTAAAATAATTGGTCCATTACTCCTTCAATCGTAATAAAATTACATTGGCATGAACTTCATTCTAAACTAATTGCACTCCATTGTAAAATCCAGTTTAGGAACCTGTACCCATAAAGTTGTCACGACGTTGAAGCAAAAAAACAAATTCCGTGACCGGAACATTTGATCAAAACGTAAAAATCATACACTCCAACGAGATACACTGTGAGGCTTTTATTATTGAACATTAATCGGGAAGTTATGTCACTTCTTATAAATAGCTTGGTATTTTCATAATTCTATTGGCATGTTGCTTGATTTGCATTTTACATTTTGATCCGCATTTTTGCGTGCATATACAGGATAGTATATTCAAAACCTCAAATAATCTGAATATGAAAAGTCGCCGATATAGAAATTGTTAACTTATTGTTCATTAGCAGCAGCATCACCATAATCAGCAGCAGGAATTTTCTATCCACTGCTGGATGAAGGCCTCCGCACGGTGTCACACTTCCCTAAGTCTTGCGATATCAGAATCCATTTCACCCTTGCTAGTAAATGAGTCTCACTGCATAATCTCTGCGGTTGTTAACAAAAAAAGATATCACAATTGCCAGCCACAGGCCCAAAGGCACAACATTCCACGCATCCAGCAACAGTACCATTGAAGTTGAATGTACGGTATGTTGAATTTCTTTCGCACCCTACGTAGCCAACCGCTTGATTTGCATGTTGCTTGATTTGCATTTTACATTTTGATCCGCATTTTTGCGTGCATATACAGGATAGTATATTCAAAACCTCAAATAATCTGAATATGAAAAGTCGCCGATATAGAAATTGTTAACTTATTGTTCATTAGCAGCAGCATCACCATAATCAGCAGCAGGAATTTTCTATCCACTGCTGGATGAAGGCCTCCGCACGGTGTCACACTTCCCTAAGTCTTGCGATATCAGAATCCATTTCACCCTTGCTAGTAAATGAGTCTCACTGCATAATCTCTGCGGTTGTTAACAAAAAAAGATATCACAATTGCCAGCCACAGGCCCAAAGGCACAACATTCCACGCATCCAGCAACAAACAGTACCATTGAAGTTGAATGTACGGTATGTTGAATTTCTTTCGCACCCTACGTAGCCAACCGCGCTAATCGGAGGTGCGAGGGGGAAGAAACACTACACTATACACAAAAAGCAGTTCTAAAGAAATGAGTTTTCAATCTAGCTTTAAAATTTGAATGACCTCGTTGGGTCATATTCTCTCATTTGGTTACGATTGCCATCGCCTGTCTCATTCATTTGCCATCATCTCGTCTGGTGATCTGTTCTGTCCACGGAAGCCCTCTTACTTTGCTTAATGTGCCTCACATTTGAATTTGTGCTCTTATCCCTGTGTATTGTTATAATTTGCAGACACACTAGTCGGAGGCAATCACTTTTATTCACACAACGCTACACCGTTAGACACGGGACTAAATCACCTTACTCACTAGGATGGTTGTGCACACCTATCCTCTCTGCACGGGATAGCTATACATCTGGTCAGAGCAGCCCTGGTGCTGTTGACCCACGATGTCGGAGAGCGCGGACCCAGGCGACGAGCAGGATTCTTCCATCCACCAAACAGCCTCGGAGCTCGCTTGAGGCTTGCCTTATATCCTCTATCCCCCGCTGCGCCCGCTCCTCCCTCCGTCGCCCCTCCCCTCGGTGCATCCGGCCAATTCCAGTTCCCTAGCACCTGTTTGCCCATCCTGTCACGTGCTTAACCCGAGCCGGGGTGGCTTGTCCTCACGTGCCCCTAGACCTCACCCCGGCCCGTCACGTGCATGGTACTGTACCCTGCCAGTTATCTCCACAACACACACACACAGCGCAAAGCGCCGTAGTGATCCGAATAACGTCACTACATCACCCCCCCCCCCCCCTTTTTGAAACTTAGCTATCTAGGCTGACCCCTCACCCGCGCACAGTCGGGCGGCGTTCCAATCACCCAACCAGGCCCCACCTGCCAAATACAAAACAGCAACCGCACACGCTTCAACCAACACCTCGGCCTACGTAACGATGAGAGCAATAACGCAACAACAATAAAAATCAACACAACGCGAGAACCCCCTTTAGCAACGTTCAACATCACCCTCCCGGAATATGTACACACGTGACACCAACCGGCCCACCACAGCCCATGAGCCCAGGAAGGACTCAGTTCCCCCGGCAATGCAGCCTGGCTGGCGGGTGCAGCCTCAATCCGGTGGTGTTAGAATAAATAAGCGTCCGGGGCAATCACCAAATTTGCACAATTTTGGATCGGGTTCTCGACGCCGGGCCCTCAGGCGGGACCAGAATGAGGAGAAGCGGACGCCGGCCGCTCCTTCTCTGCTTGCGGGCTCTCTGATGGCATAACGGGCTGCTCCGTGGTCATTACGGGGCGGATCCTTGTGGGCGGAGGAATGGACATCCGCTGAGGCAGCAATTGAGAGTCCGCACGCCCGGACTCATCGGGCACATCCATCACCCGGCCTCAAGGAAGTGGAGATGATACATTATGACAAGGTGGATAAAACGTTTCAATCGCAACGGGTGGACGTACCAGCGCCGGCGACCGACTTGAATCTGAACACACTGGGGTTTCCTCACCTCTATCACCTCGACCGGGCCCTGCCATGGCCTATGGAACTTGGGGGATATGCCCTTAGGCACCTGAGGGCAATGCAACCAAGCCCTCTCCCCAACCTTCCATGGCTTCTCCGATTCCCGAAGCCCCACCAATTTTTCATTAGCCGCTTGCCGCCTAGACGTGTTCTGGTAGGACGCTTCCCGTGCCTCCGCCAAACGAGTGAGCGTGCGGCGCATGAGCTCTGGCACAGCGGTCTTTTTAGCACCCACCCTCACATTCCACTGGGCTTCCATAGGGGGGTCACATTCTCGCCCGTACATTAAAAAGAACGGGGAGCATCCGGTAGAGGCGTGAGGAGCCATGCGATATGCCGCGAGTATGCCCGGGACGTGTAATTCCCAATCTGATTGAGTCTCATTAACCTTCTGGCACAACATGGCTGTTAGCGTTTTATGCAGCCGTTCCACTATCTCATCGGTTTGGGGGTGGTAAGGCAAAGTTCGGATTTTCTTGATGCCCAACAGGTCACACACCTCCTTCAACAATTTGGAGGAAAAATTTCGGCCTTAGTCTATAAGGGGACGTTCCGGGGCCCCTTTGTCTACAGCGATAGATGCAGCCGACTGATCTTGCAAGGGCCACGCAACCGGCCCTCGCGACAAGTATTCCACCCCTGCGAGCAGGAATTTGTTTCCCCGCGGCGTTACAAGAAACGGCCCGAGGACATCCAGAGCAACCAGTTAATTCATGCGCGACACCTCAATAGAATGCAGGGGTGGATGAGCCGGCCTTAATGGGGGCTTCCATCGCTCGCACTCCACACATCCTTGCAGGATGTTGTGGACGTCTGCGGATATTCCGGGCCAAAAGAAGTCACGCTTCAAAGAAGACAACGTCTTCTGCACTCCTAGGTGCATTTGCCACAGGTGGGCAGCCCTCACGACTTTGCCCCGAAGGGCAGTTGGCACGAATGATGCAATGGCGTCGCACCTCAGCATCCCACCGCATGAGCAGACCATCCCGTAGGGACATCGGGGACATATTCCCCAGCCCTTGCCTGTGACTCACGGTGTCAATGTGGTGCCGCATCTTTAAAAGGGAAGCGTCCTCCACTAGGAGGCACCCCCACTCCTCGAGCGCAAGACCGAGTGTGCTGTCGCGTGCGACCGCCACCGTCGGAGGCGTCTCCTCCACCCCAGCAACTATAGCATCACCGACCGGTTTGCAACGGCCGGCCCAGGTTGAACACGTGCACTGTTTTTTGGCGGCAGCCGCAACAAAGCGTCCACATTACCATGGTGTAAACCCCTTTTACAGGTGACCGTGAAAGAGTAATCCTGCAGCATCTCTAACCAGCTCTTGAGTTGTCCCAATGGTTGATCAACTCGAAGCGTGTTCTGCAACGCCACGTGGTCCGTGCGCACCACAAAATGCCCACCGTATAGGTATGGATGGTATTGCTTCACGAAGTTGACAATAGCCAGCAGCTCGTGGCGGGTGACACAATAACGCTGCTCCGCGGGAGATAGCACCCAGCTCCCGTATGCGACAATGTTCTCTACCCCGTTTTCAACCTGCGACAACACGGCACCTATGCTGGTGTCGCTGGCATATGTGTCAAGCACAAATGGCACAGAGAAATCGGGATATCGAAGGGGATGCGCATCAACAAGAGCATCGCGCAACGCGACAAAAGCCGCCTCCTCCTCCTCCACATCCCATCAAAATCTCTGGCCTTTGGCAGTGAGAGCATGGAGCGGCTTCACGACTGTCGCAAACTTGGGCACGAATCGGAGGTAATAGGAAGCGAAACCCACAAAACTGCGGACTTATCCCACTAACTTGGGGGTAGGCCACGAGTGCACACAAGCAGCTTTGTCGGGGTCTGTCGCATTCCCCGCCTCACTCACAATGTGCCCCAAGTAGTGGACTGACTTTTGCAACAAATGGCACTTTTGTGGTTTAAATTTCAAATTTGCTGCTTGCATCATCACAAACACCAAGCGCAGTCGCTGCAGGTGTTCACGGAATGTGCGTCCAAAGATGATGACGTCATCCAAGTAAATCAAGAAAGAGTCCCACTGGAGTCCTGACAAAACCAATTCCCATTAGTCGCTGAAATGCAGCTGGAGCCAAATGAAGACCCATCGGTAAACAGTTGAATTGAAAAAGCCCTTGAGGGGTGTGAAATGCAGTTTTTGGTTTTGAGTCATCATTGAGAGGCAATTGCCAAAACCCCGAGAGCAAGTCCAATGTGGAAAAGAACTATGCACCCGACAAGGCATCTAGCGAATCGTCCATCCGTGGAAGCGGATAAGCATTCACCACGGAGACTTTATTGAATTTTCTGAAATTGACGCAAAATCGCAAAGTACCGTCCTTTTTCACCAGAACGATTGGTGCCTGCCACGGACTGGTGGACAGAGAGATTATATCGGCGGCCAACATTTCGTCGACCGCCTGGTGCACATGTTCGTTTTCTTTTGGACTTAAATAAAAATAATTTTGGCGGAGTGGTGCGGCAGCACCCATGTGAATGGGATGGTACATCAATGATGTGCGACCCATGTAAAATTTCCCTTTACTGAACATGTCAGAGAACTCCCAGAGGAGAGCTCACAGCTCGCCCTTCTGCTCGCTAGTCAAGTCTGTGTTCTCTGCACACAATCCATCTATCCATGTATCATCCTATGTCGCTCCCCGCTCCCCTTGCAACCCAACGTGAGCGACCACCTGATTGTTCTCCTAACAGCATGCTGCCGTTGCGTGGGCTTAGACCCGACCCTTATTCATGGCGCATTAACTCGAACCCGTCTGTGATGAGGATGCCTGAGGTGACAGTGAAGACCGGGTGTTTGGTGTGCCGTGACTCGTCTTCGGGCTGAAAGGAGCGGAGGTTGGCGGGGTGGATGACGATGAGGGCGCGACGAGCTGCCCCGGCTTGGCGCGGCATCCTGCCAAGATGTGGCCGGGCAGGCCACAGTTGAAGCAGAAGATGGGCTTCCTCCATGAGCAAGCAGGAGGCGTCCCTCGCCCCGGTCTGTTCCTGCCGCCATCCTGTGCTGGTCCGTGTCCGATGACTCCCCGCCAGCGCTACACAGACTGCCGGGAGCTCCTCCCCCTGCTTAGCCTCGATCTCTCCCAGCTGCTCGGTGCACGCGACCACCCCAACTCGACACCGCAAGTTGCCGTGTGCTTGTACACAGCGCGCTACTTTTAACTTTTAAAGAAGTCAATTCATCATCTTCAGAGGCGGGCAAGAAAACGTCCATGTCCCTTGCCAACACCAATAGCCGTTCCAGGACCAGGGAGTCCAATCCCGCGTGATCCATGTTGGGAAATGCAGCTTGACCCAGCGACATAAGTGCGCTGTGGAAGGCGAGAGGCATCTCGGCCTCCTCCCGCCTCCGCGTGGCGAACTTATGTCGCATGCTGGACGGTGGGTCGTATATAGCTGCCATCTGTGCATAAGCAGATGCCAGCATGGTCCTCGACGACAGGGGAATCGCATAAAAAGCACCCAGGGCGTCATCATCCAGTGCCGTCGGCAGTGCGCATAGCGCTTCAGCGTCAGTCCAGCCCGCCAGCTTACACGTAGCATTAAATCTTCAGCGAAAGGCTGTCCAATGACCCCCAGCGGCTGAGAATTCCCGAACGAAGGGTAGACGCTTCCCTAGGAAGGGCACCTCGGAGCGCGGAGGTGGCGGCCCGTCAGATTTGGCGGGAGCGGTTTCCCGCTCCGCCGACAAAATGGCGGCCGTTTCCCACGCTTGTGAAATGGCAGCAGCCCGCGTGGCCAGCGGCCCCACGGTTTCCCGAACTCGGAATTTGGCGGTCGCTGGCGGGTTGGCCTTCCACTCTCCCCGTGGCGCCATCTCCTCCTCCGGCTCGTCCATCGGCATCTCCGCCACCAGTGACACCGCGGCGGACAATAGATCGGCGAGGCGCGTACTCCAAGCCGGGGGTGACTTGTCCTCACGTGCCCCTATACCTCACCCCGGCCTGTCACGTGCATGATACTGTGCCCTGCTAGTTATCTCCAAAACACACACACAGCGCAAAGCGCCGTAGTGATCCGAATAACGTCACTACACATGTGCACCCCTGTTCCTGTCTCTCAGTATAATTCCCAGCATTGCACCTCTCTATGCATCTTTATGTATTTTTAGATTTTGTTCCATTTTCTTTGTCAATATCCATGTTTTGGATACATATGTCATGAAATAACTACATTGTAATCCCTCCAATGATTCAATGAACTGTCATATAGGAATATATTCTATTTTTTTTACTTTTTTACTGTCTTATTTGTATTGTTTCTTCATTGCAAGCATTGTGCATTAACTTGCATATTTTTTACGTAAACCCTAAATCGATTCATATACATGCAATTCTAAGCATGTATTATGGGCATGAGTATGCATATAATCAACTAATTGACGCACCATAAGATACCATAATACATGTTATAGATAGATAGGAGCTCTCCTTGCTTTATTTTAAGTTGAAAAATACATTTAGATGAGCTCCTATTTACAAGTGTATGTGGTCAATACATCATTTATACTGAACCTTCTGAAATGTCTAAGCCTTTGACAGGCCAACATTGCCATTAATGATGGAAGAAAATTAGATTATTATGTATGCACATGCGAGTGTGTGTGTAAGCTGGGGTGCTTTTCAAAATCGCAGTGCAATTATTATTTCATGATCGCGTGCAATGCTGAATACCAATTTGCTGTGAAAGAGTAGCCCAGGCCCTTCTTAAACATTTTGTTTGGCAGGGAAGTATGGGGGTCATCTCCCATGCTGCTTTCCTCAGCACCGTGTGTGGTCCAACATTTGAGCAAGTGTCTCCTTGAGCCTCCCTGGGAATGTGGAGGAAATTAATCCACTTGGGCTTCATTGACTGCAGGCACACTCCTTCGAGAATGGTCATGAGACCTTTTAAATTGATATGCAATAAAATGTGTTTTGGTAAACCTCTTGGCTTTCCGGGTCAACACTATCAAGCAGCATTCGTTTAAGCAAGAAAACTCTGGACCGGTTTTGACCTTCTGGGTTTCATTAGCAGAGTCAGGCTTGTTTAAGAATTGCTACTGATACCAGATGTTATTGATACAAGCTTCCATATACAACATGGGATCCCATTCAATGCAATTTTACCCATTTTGTTGTTCAAAATTAATTCACTGTAATTTTAATCGCATGCTGCAGTTTATTAATGGAAGACCACTGCAGGAAAATCAAGTTGGTGTCATGATTTAGGAATTACTTTGAAGACCTAATGGCCCATAGGATCTGCTGAACAATTTCAGAATTGGTTACCAATTATATAGGAAATTGTCGAATTACCTTGGTGTCATGCCGGCTTAAGAAATTAATGAATTATATTCTTGGTTCTTTCGGTAAAGTCACGTAGAAGGGAAACAATAAATAATAAAAATATAAAACAATAAAATTCTCACGACGTTTCGACTGCAACACAAGCAATCATCATTAGGTGTGGTTTTCACACCTGATGATGATTGCTTGTGTTGAAATAGAGAGGTCCTGTGGTTTTCACACCTGATGATGATTGCTTGTGTTGAAGTCGAAACGTCGTGAGAATTTTATTGTTTGATATTTTTATTATTTTATTGTTTCCCTTCTACGTGACTTTACCGAAAGAGCCAAGAATATGAATCCCTGCAGTCACAAAAGCTTTAACTCAAAATTAATGAATTGTTGAAATAGCTCAATTCTTTTTCTGGTTTACTCTTAAAGTGCAAATAAAGTCAACGAGTTTCCTTTTAAATAGAACTGTAATTCCGGAATGTCATTGTATGTGCTCGTGCGGTGAGCCCTATTGACACGTTAAAGAATATTAGTCGTTAAACAATTTTGAATTATTCAAGTTAAAACAAGACAGCCTTGGTGAATGAGAAATAGAGAGGGCCTGCACGTGAGTCGTCAGGCACGCTGGGGCTGTTCGAGTGACAGCGTCCGTCACGTGCTTGACGGCCGCGAGAGTGAGAACAATCACCGACGTTTGTGGGTGTTGGTTGTCAGTTAGATTTCCGATTGTGTCCAGCCGAACAACATAATGGTACGCATGATCCCAACCCTGACGCCTGCTGTATATTTGGAGTTTGCATGTATTTCTCGCCCGTGGTCACATGGATTTTTCTCCGGGTCCTCCAGATTCTCCCTCTACATTTTAGAATCAACACGCATTCAGAGTATTTGGCTGCTATAAATTTCCACGTGATAAGCCCCTTCGTTGAGCTATCATTTGTGGCCAGGTCGCTTCTGAAAAAGAGAGCGGTACAGCTCAGTAGGCCCGACCCGGTAAAATACGAATTGTTTAGTTTAATCGTTTAGTGTATATCCGTCTCTTCAAATAAATACAATATTTATTTTACACAACCCATTAGTCGCACGACTTTCTGTGAGTATCATTTCAGCAGCTTTGATTCAAGACAAGCAAACTCCAGACCGGTTTTGAGATATTCTTTATGGTGTCTCATGAGCAGATTCGTGCTTAGCTGTTTTTGAGCTCAGCTCCTAATGTATACATCAGTACTGTATATTGAATTCATACGAAAATTTCGGATATGAATTTTTACTCGCCTGGAATAAAACAGTAATATACTTCATTATTTAATCAATTTCACTTATTAATTGTATCCAAAGGGGTTTCGTAATCGAAAGCCTTACCTGAAGATCCCTTGTTCAAGTCATGATATTAACACACACATTATATAGACTGTTATAGTTGTATTTCCTTAGGTAGTGTGCCACTACACTTGCAGCAACCATTGTTGGACACTTTATGTAATGTTTAGATCCTTGGATTCACGCATTTCATGATTGTGTGTATATTCTCGCAGCTGGTAGTGTAATGCATTAAATAATGCAGTAACAACACAAATTAATTATCAGCAGTATGATTCATTATGCACTATTTAGTGATTGACCTTCTAATTGCTTGAACAAAATACATTGGTAATCGTCTTCGTGCAAGTCCCAATTAAAATGTTATACTCGGCTAATTTATTAATGGCATGCATTACAAAGTAATGCTGAAGCTGGTCCAGGGAAGTGAGAGATGGTACTTTCATTCCAAAACTGTCTCAGCAGCTTCCCACCAAGAAAATAGCAGTCAGCCTTACCCATACGCTACAGAGAGCTCAGCCAGTGTCGGAAATTACACATTGCAATGACAGGGGAATGAAAATCCTAATAGCAATCGCTCAACAAACGTATGAAAGACGAAGGGGTGAGTCGACCCACGACTGGGATTTGAACTTTCGTACTCCAAACCATTATGACACCCGGCAGGATTTTTAGTTTGCCGGTTAATGCCGGTAACTGCAGTGACACCGAGGAGGTTCCATTCATAGACACATCCCAGTAACATCATGGGGAGGAATTAGATAATATATATTTTTAAAGCCTGAAAAACACCAAACCTCAAATATACGTGAATTATTTTAGCATTATCTTCTGTAACAATGCAGATACATCACTTTGACAGTAGGAGTCAGTCACCTGTTGAGAAGAACGTCAGAGGGTCATCAGATAAAATTGGGGTATCTATTAATGGATTTCCCGATGTTACATCATACATTATTTCGTATGATTACGTGCGGCGACATTTTCCCATAAGTTTTGTGTTACACAATGGCACATCTTGTCGTCTAATTTTGTCATACAGCACGGAATTTTTCCATGCAATATGGGTTATTTGTTGCAACAAATTTAAGCCTTGACTGACGTTCACATGCATTGTAAAACAATCAAAAGATGTATTTAAAAACAAGCTGAGACATATATAATACGAAGCTGCTTATTCAAGTAATTAGCCATCTGTGGAAAGTTTAAATTGAATATGTGATGGAAGCATGTTACTGCAGAGCAGCCACAGAAGCGAGCTTTGAAAAACTCAATTTGGCAGTCATAGATTATTAAATGATAATGAGCAGACGTTCTCTTCGCTTTCCATATTGCTCGTTTTGTTTTGTGAACGTCATTGACATTTGTGCAAGAAATACTGCGCTTGTCAAATTGTTGCTGCTGGACCTCATTGGAAACTCTGAAAATAATCCTAAAATGTTGAATTAACACTAGCCGGGAAAATAATGGACACGGTTAATGAGTATATATTTTTAATTGGTGCAGTGTGGGCTAAAAAAAGTGATTTTTCTCTATGATCATGTCATTCCTGTACACCTGCATTCAGGGCTTAATTTCCGATGGAATATTTCCCATAGTTCAGCCCCAGACAAGCTCTGGCAGAAAAACGAAGCCCTGCCGTATGCTATAAATGAATTTGATATGAGTCGCGCATTTATGGCAAGATACATTAAGTATTAAAGCTTTCGTGACTGCATAAAATTACTCATTGGTTTTTTTCGGTAGAGTCACGTATTTGGAAATACAATAAAATTATATTAAAACAAAAACCAATCACGACGTTTCGATCACAACGCAAGCGATCTTCATCAGGTGTCAGGTATCAGGTGTCAGACACCTGATGAAGATCGCTTGCGTTGTGATCGAAACGTCGTGATTGTGTTTTGTTTTAATATAATTTTATTGTATTTCTACATACGTGACTTTACCGAAAAAACCAATGAGTAAGATACATTAACTTCAATGCTCTTTATCTCACCAGGTCAGCTTGAACCGATAGGCATAAGCCTCCAATGGAGCAATAACAATTGCACACATCATTGACGGCCCATTGTCAATCTACCGCTGGATGAAGGTGTTAACAACCATGCCTTGTCGGTCGCGATGTTTTTTTACTATTTTTTACCGTGCTCGTCAGTACGGGTTGATGAAGCGGGGGGAGTAGGGGCAGGATTAGTTGAAATATAACTCGCAACTGATATCGTTAACCGTGGCAACTGCCTTCACCACTCCACCAAAATGAAGTCGAAGACACCCCCCCTTTCCCCCCTCCCCCGTATAGCCTTTACCAGACTGTTGGGGTCATGTGCTGTTAGCGAGCACCTATTAAGGCAGGCACTGTGGCACACAAGGGGGTGGTTGGCCAGCACCACGCCAGGCCGTCTTTGTCTCCTCCGTGCCATACACTGCACCAGGTTACTCATGTCTAAGGTTGAGTCGACCTAGGAGCAGGCACAGGACCGGTGCAGATATTCGCCACTGACATTGGTGGTGAGCAGGAATCGAATTCGGGCTGCCGGGTTACTGGATAACTGCTTTCCCCCTCGCCACCCAGTGTACCACCACTCGATTCACACACTATTAGGTTAAATTGCAATTTTATTTAAGTGCAAATTTCATTGAACAGCATCATAAATAATGTGAATACCAACGCTTCCAATCTGAATTCTCAAAGTATAAAAGAGACATTGAGACTGAAGGAGCACTTCCGTATATATTTTTTCATGCAACAAACAACAGATGGAGCCCTTACCCTGCGAACACTGCGGTGGCATTTGGTCTGGACGTAAGAGTAACTTTGCAGGCGTGAATGCATGATGCGGAATTGTATCCCCCCTCAGAATGTGAGTGAAGAACGGTGAACAAAGGATAATGAAACCTTAAAAGCCAACCACCGTATATTTGAATGGCGCGTTAATTATTACCTCGCACCATACATCTGTGTACAGTGTTCTCCTTTGTTCATTTACAGAAGACAATGCTAGGATTAGCACGATGGATTTAATGGCCACCGAATCGCGTGCACTGCGAGCATATGCATAATACAAAATGAAAGTGATTTTCTACTCAAATGAGCATTACGGCTGTGCCCATCTGTTGACAGCCCTGAAGCCAGGGGTGGACATTCCTGATTCCTATGGCAGGCGACAGTCTCTGAAAAGACAACCATTGACATCCTCACAAAGTCTTATTCGTTTTATCGACCCCGGAGGAAGTAACGGACTGGGACAAAAAAATGGCCCAGGCATTGTAAACACGCCGGCACAAATTCGGGCTACGGGCAATTATGTGCGTGTTTTTTTAATGGGTTGTGCGGCAAAACTGTGTACTTGTAGCTCGATTTGCGATGTGACGTATGAGCATGATTTTTTGCCGTGCGATCTCATTGGCCCAATTTGGGGCTGGGTCCAAAAAAGTAAAATGGGCCGGTGAGGAGGAATCCTTGGGGATTCCCCAAATATACGGGGACTCAGTGCCAACCGAGAGCGTAAATAAACAATAGAGCGTACACATTCGACAGTATTTGCAATTTTTTCCCACGCAGAACGGCCCCTACCTGCCCGAGGAATGAACTGGCCCATCGGGCATTTACCCCATGGAGTGCTGCCCTATGGCCAGACCGGGCCTGTCTGGAGCAATGATGGGCTGAGTCAACCCTCAACCGGGATTTGAACTCGCAACCTTGTGTTGCGTACCGCTAGCTCTACCGCTGAGTCACCATGCCGAATACACATGTTCATAGTACTATCCATGAAGGCAGGTTTAATTGTGACTGTACTTAAAATGTGGTCCAAATACTGCAATGCATCACCACATAATCTCATCTGTCATGAAAATCAGAATTTTTTTTTATTCTAAGGACATGTTTTGTCAAAAAGAAAACCGTTTTCTATATATTCGTGTCATATATATATACAGTCTTTATATTCATTATAAACGGACATGTATGCAGTAGGGATACTGCCATGGTGTAATGGTTGGCAAGATTGGACTTACAAATCCAAGAAGTCACCAGTTTGATCTCCCGGCGTGAAATTTGAAATAATGCTCTGAAAAAAATCCGTCCACCGACTCTCTATACCCAAGATAATTCTTTCAATAGGAACAGGCCTTGCAGGTCGTGTGTGGTGAGTGACCAGCATGGAAAAGTAGGCAAAATACCCTGCGAAAGGGGCTCTCTTGAGCTCCCTCGAGTAGATGGCCTTCTGCCAGCAGTGATGTGAGAAGGTAATCTCACAGCCGCACCTTCACCTTTATTTACAAAGTACACCAGTCACATATTAAACATGTTTTCTTACATGCGCACATTTCCATAATTGAGTATGCCTGTAAAATGCATCATAAAGTGCCACGTGTTTAATGAACACACTTACATCATCATTAATAAACCAACTCACGAGCTGAGTTCATGTCACAGTATATGATCACTGATACCTGCAGAATGGTGTCCTTCATGATTAGCATTACTTGCGGTGTATATTCTAGCAATTTATAGAATAATTATGAAATTTAACTATTTGTGCAGCTAAATGTCACTAAACATGATGCCAATGGTTTAATTTAATTTTCAGTTTCATCAATAGCTTATTTCCATCATTTTTATGGACAGTATACACTATTGATTCATTATTAATACCCTTTATTCAGCTAGACCCACACTTTGACATCTATATTTCAAGAGATTTGGATGACTATATTTACCCTGGACACTAATCTATTTTAGACCATTAGTTGTGATTACCTCTCGGAGCTGGGATGTGGACCGTGATGCAATGTCTCACTCTTACAATCTATCGTGTTATAGGAACATTAACATCCATATGATATGCTTTGGTAACTCCCAAAAGGAATTGCCAGGCAGCTTTGTGAATTATATGGGCCATTCCATGCCAATTGACCCGTCGAAGGCATCCTATCCACTAAGCTATTTAGCCACCATTTTATATTTAATTTATTTTATTCTAGTCGTAAAATGCTATAAACAGAGTTTTCACTAATGCCAAAGCAATAGGCCAAACCAAGGAAAATTACATGGCTATTTTTACGCTTACGCTGTGTTTTAGGTCAAAGGAAAAAGTTGTGAGAATTGGAATTCTGAGTAGAAGATTCCCTTGTGACATCAGCTACACGATATTGAAAATAACAAAAAAGGAATATTCATGCACACAACACTTTGACTCAAAGACACTTCAATTTTGTTACCAGTGGGAGCTTATGAAATCACATGCGGAGATTGAGTCATGGTATCAACTTCCACACATTTTCGGTGGAACATTATCCACCATTAAATCCAAGGCCCAATGATTTAGAGTCTTATGTTTTATCGGCTAACTCTCCAAGACAAAGTAGAGGCCTCAATACCAATGTCAAATTGAACCAGACAATGTGATGTGAATACAAAGCATAATAATTGTCCTTTAAAATTACAAAACACGGGGTGATATGCGAAATACTCTTTGGGTCTTTCGGTAAAGTCACGTAGATATAAAACATATATTAATATAAAAAATGCTAAATATTGTGCAGAGATAAATAAACATTGATTACATAGCTGCAGAGATATGTTCATACTATCATCGCATCATTCGAATGAAAACTAACATATTTATGCAGAGTAAAAAAAAGTATAATACAGTACGTAAAGTAGAGCAGTATTAGTCTTACTCTGTGTCTTTCGATCAAGTCACATAGGTAGAAAAATAATAACATTTATGAAAAAATATATATCACGACGTTTCGATCGCAACACAAGCAATCGTCCTCAGGTGAAAAAACAGCAGGTGGACTGCTGAGGCAGGAAGAAATGCAGCAAGAGAGCCACCGCAGCCAAAGGTTATATAGGTTTGAGATGGGTACAACCCAAGGGTAAGTGGGCGGGGCTAGAGATGGAATTTGCAAGTCAATGTAAGATCGCAGAGCTAGACCTACCTCAGCCAATCATATCTGCATTAACCACAATACTTGTGGTCAGAATGCAAACAAAAATAAAGGTGATCGGTTCCTGCCGCAGCAGTCTGCCTGCTGTGTTTATCACCTGAGGACGATTGCTTGTGTTGCGATCGAAACGTCGTGATTTTTTTCATTTTATTATTTTTCTACCTACGTGACTTTACCGAAATACCCAAAGAGTATGAATTCCTGCAGCTACGAAAGCTTTACGTCAAGATAGTATTTAGTCTTATCCGTGGCAATGCGGGAGATTGACTTTGCAGCTTCTATTTTCCACGGATTATCTATGGGTTGTACTTAGAGGATGAATTTGTCACTTGACTCCTAATTACATATTATCTGGCAGCGAATGCCAGAAAACAAAGTGGCCAGTCAAGATCCTTGGATAGGATGAATTTGCCTCACAATTTTTTTTATCCGCTAATACATTGCGGATAATAGGGGTGAGATGGAACTCTTGCGTCGCTATAGTGACGTGTGATAGGGCGGTGGATAAGTGGAGCTTTACGCTCTGTTTTTTCGCCGTACATATCTACAGCCTTCTATTTATCCATCTTGCCGTATGAAAAAAAATAGATTTAATTTCACACAAAACACAAGTAATTTTACACTGTAGGCAATGAACATTTTATTTTACTGTTCATGGGAGAATCTGTTTCTTATCCATGCCACTTTCTACTGATGCAAAATATGGAGATGCTCTATTCTTAAATTAAAGTGAAAAAGTCGGACGTGCTAATCCTGCCAGCCTTAGAAGGGGTTCGGTGACATCAGACATTTTTATGGGTCCGATTTACGAGTTGGCAAATGACAGTTTTCACCGATAATTGTTGAGAAATGGCTAAATAGCTACGATTTTCTGCCAAGTTGACCTTTTCTGTTGAACATTTTCACTTCCAAGTATTTTTCGCCAGCACATGCAGTAGCCCGTTAACATATTTTAGCGATCTGTTTTGATGGAGAAAAATACAATTAATTAATCCCCATGCTTTTGAAAGTAAAAAATAATGAATTCGATTTAATGCTTCTTTAAAATGCATGACTTTACTGTGTACATATGAAGAAAATAGTCGTGGAAGTAAAAAACACTGCTAACCAATCACGAATGTATGTTGCATTTAAGTGACTTAAATGCGTACGTTGGTACAAATCAGGGATGTGTCCTCGATTTTGAGATTAATAAAAAAAAAATCTGGACATCGTCCCTCTACAACATTTCGGAAGATCCACATTTTGTTGTTTTGGATTCTTCCAAAAAACACGACACTGCCGGAAGTGATGTCATTTTCATGCAGTTGTAGTGTTTATAATGACTAATAAACTTATGTGGCACACTCTGTTTATTGTCTTTCTTCTCTTACACAGTCCTTAACACACAGAGGGGCATACGGTCCCCTCACCCGATACCCTAAGAAGGTACAGCCTCTGAACTTAGCGGGACCTACACACAGCTCTCTTGCTAACCTAAGGAGGTACAGCCTCCTGTCTTGGCAGGACTTACTCTCGAGTCTACCGCTATCCTAGAGTCCTCAGGCTGGGACCTAGGGGAGGCTATCTGACCCACCGCTGGCCCGGCGGGTCTTGACCACTGGATACGCCGAGTCTTAGCCCTGAGAAGGGCTGGAAGGCTGGGTCCAGGGTCTATCTTCAGCCCGGGCTTCGGTCTTCGTGTAGGGAGAGAACTCCCCGGGCTCTGCGCGCTCACCCTTCTTATACCCGTTTGTGGCCAGGTGTAACCAATCCCACATTCTCACGTGGAACTGTCTGATTTGTTCTTACCAAACTGTGGCTACGATCCACTTCACCTCGTCTGACACCAACCGTTATTCACACACAGAGGTGACGCTGCACTGCCCCTTTGATACCTAGTGGCAATGCAGGTTACCGAACAGTGAGTAGTTAACGCCTCTACATCACCCCCTCCTTCGGAAGCTCCAGCCGTGACTTCCAGGGTTTTTTCTCCACGTGGCATTGCGTGGCGTCACTCTTGTTAGGACGAATATATTTTAAAAGAGCACGGAGTGAAAATTAACTGAGAAAAACCCATCTGTAATTGTCCTTAAAAACAAATAAAAATCTGACAAATCTGACACCTACAAATCCGAAAATTCACTCCTTGCATGCTGGCATGTGCTATGCCAGTAAGGGATATAGCAAGATTATTGTAATGCAATTAGGCTGCATGAGTTTTGAAGACATTTCATTACATTTTAACGGAAAAGAGCACAACACATTTGTTCTAAAGAGTAGGCTGAGATCATAATCTAGTGTATTTTTTCTTCGTAAGAATGAATTTGGGAGATAAACAAGTGAGGGGTCCAGGTAGACACTTTAACAGATCAAAGTTAAAGATTCCAAAAGAGTGACAGCAGTTAAAGATAAGCACGGCCAGCAAATGCGCAGCTCACCTTACAGGTGAAAGCACATTGGAACCAGAAACCATTGTGATAGATACACAAGGATCTATCAGTAAGTAAATATACATTTGATAACACTGTGTAAGAATTTTGTTTTGGTTCCTGGATAATAAGTATTATTTCCTCATTGACTATGCCTCAAAAGTGAAGAAAATGGCTAGTATTCCCCACAAACTTTGTTTTTGTGACCAGGACATTGATATTTTGAAATTGATCTATTTTACAGAACATTCCAGATAGATTCAGTGCTGAGTAAACTTGGAATAACTTCTAGAACATTACTCATTGTTTTTTTCGGTAAAGTCACGTATGTAGAAATACAATAAAATTATATTAAAACAAAACAATCACGACGTTTCGATCACAACGCAAGCGATCTTCATCAGGTGTCAAGAATAAATCATGGAGGTAAATACAACAAAAAGGATGAGAGACGAGAATTCAACAAACCTGAAAAAACATTATGTGAAGCACATCCAGTCAGGCCAACAACACAGTTAGACACTTCCTGGCGGACCACGAATTTCAGAAGTGTTAAATTTCGCGTTCAACTTCTGGATTGCACAAACCAGCATAGACAGAGTGAGAATACGAGGTACACGGTCAGAAGGAAAGACGGACAGAGAGGCAAAGAGAGAGAGAGAGGGATGAACAGAAGCTTAAAGAGGAAATAAGGTTGGGGGGGGAGGGGCCAGAGAGAGAGAGCGGCAGCTAAAAAAAAACATCTTGCGGCAGCTCTTGCACATAGACAGAAGCGGGGGGGGGGGGGGGGGGACAGGCTTGGGGTGTACATTTAGGACAGAAATGCAACGGTAACTTCCCCGTAGAAGTGTGTTAATAAATTATTAAAGCTTTCGTGACTGCATAGAATGTCCTAGAAAGTTCTAGAACATTCTCGAACTTTCTAGTAATATAAATAGGAGTATAAATAGAAGGGCCTTAAGCCCACCAGTTCAGTTTAGTTCCAGCTGCCTAAGTGGATACATATCTGCATTTTTCTGAGACGGCATCAAGAGGCTGCAAGCATCCGGCAGACGCATTTTGCTTTGTCTGCGGCCAATTTATCAAGACAAGAGTGAAACAGTACTCTGTGGAAGCATCTGCTAAGATGTGTGAGGCCTACAAGGCATATGTCGGCATGCCTGTCGGGGATCAAGACAAACACTGGGCACCTCATTTCACCTGCGAGCAATGCAAAAAACCTCTGGAAGGTAAGATGGACAATTGTTGCTCGGAATTTTATGTTGCAAAATTTGTGAAAATTTTTGAAATTGTAAAAGTTTTACATTTTAAAATGTTTTACAATTTTCAATGTTATTGAAAAAATATATATCATACATGAAAAATGTTGCGAGAATCTCTGACACATTAGTCATGGGTGAAATAAATGTATTTGTGTAGGCTGGTACAGAGGGAAAAAGAGAGCCATGAAGTTCGCGATCCCAAGAATTTGGCGGGAACCACTGATCACTCAAGAAACTGCTACTTCTGCATGGTGGACCCTTCCAAACGTCGGACTGGCAAGAATGCACCTGCTATCACGTATCCTGACCTTCCTTCATCCATTGCCCCAGTGCCACACTGCCATGAGCTCCCCGTACCCACTCCTCCGGAGAGAGAGCAGCCGTCTTTAGAAGAAAGCAGCAAGTCAGAGAGCGAGGAAGACGTTGTAGATCCAGATGACAATTTACAGAGGTGGAGCTGAGGAGAGAAACCGATACTACCCCAACCAAAAAGATCTCAACGACTTGATCGGAGATCTTGGTCTCACCAAGTCCAATGCCGAGCTTTTGACGTCTAGGCTCAAGCAGTGGAACTTGTTGGATGAAAGTGTGCAAGTCGCAGATCAGAGGAAGAGTCACCAACCTTTTTGCAGCTTCTTCACCCGGAGTGCGATGAATTCCTAAAGAAGCTTTCGAGTCGGCAGCATTCAATTACCTTCAAGACTTCTTCCCTAAGCTGTCTGAGGCAAAGATCAAAGCCAGTGTCTTCGTCGGACCACTGATAAAAAAGATCCTCGAGTGCAATTAATTCCAAAATAAGCTCACGAGTAAGGAGAAAGAGGCTTGGAACAGCTTTGTCGCAGTGGCTCGTGGCTTCCTTAGCAATCACAAGGACAAAAACTATGTGGCGCTGGTTGAGACTCTGGTGAAGAACTACGGCACAATGGGCTGTAGGATTTCCCTCAAAGTCCATATCCTTGATGCTCATCTTAATAAATTCAAGGAGAACATGGGAGCGTACTCGGAGGAGTAAGACGAGCGCTTCTACCAGGATATACTGGACGTTGAACACCGCTACCAAGGACAGTATAACGAGAACATGATGGGAGACTACATTTGGGGTCTGATTTGTGATATTGATTTACAGTATAGTCGTAAATCTCGAAAAACTACTCACTTCTAAATCTTTTGAAGTCATTTTGTATTACTTTAATATAAATATATGTTAATTTTGATTCATGTGTTGTTTCTTTCTGACTTTATGTGAACGAAAAGACACAATTTCCCCCCATTTCTCATTGAAAATAGGTACATTTAAAAATATCACTGTCAAGCAAAGTTTGTGGGGAATAATAGCCATTTTCCTTGCGTTTTAGGCATAATAAATTAGGAAATAACACTTTCTACCCAGTAACAAAAATTGTGTTACATAGTGTAATCATGTAATCTGTACGTAAGTTTTCAGTAAACATTTCTTCTGAATTGCTTAGTTAAGATTCTCATTTTCAATATTTGCGTCCAGATTTTTTGCCAGTACAGTAGATGGTGCATGCATTATAATAATGTATTTTTTTTTACGGGCACAATATTTCACGGACATAAATGGCCATGAGTCTGAGGTGTGGAGCCAAGCTCAGCATCGCTCGGAAGCTGGGCGATAGAGGTGGGGGGTCCTTTAAGTGTCTCTTAAAAGTCAGTGTAGATTGAAGGGCTGCTGCCGCTACTGCTGCGATTGTGCAGCCGGATGGCATTTTCAGCCGGCAGAGGCTACTATGGAGAAACGACACCGAGGAGTGGCGGTCCTGGTCCGTAGTTGTGAGTCGCGTTGTAAATTAAAGACAAGTGTGGGCTTCCTCACAAACTACGCTCGAGAATTACGTAATTGCTGTTGACCTCTGAGGGTGCAAAGAGCATTTGGATGTAGTGAAAAATGAATGCTGTCAGTCAGTGCCGGATTAAGCTAGTGCGGGGCCTGTAGCATATATTATAAAGGGGCACTAAATAAAAAAAAACACGTAAATATTTAAACACTAATTATCATAGTAAAATAATAGTATTTTTTTATTTGCTATACAGCCAGATAATACGACAAATCGCTAACCTTAAACACCCAGTCGTTCATAAAATTTGAAGGCAGTATAGTACTATAGTGATAGAGCAAGTGCAGAATCACTGAACCGGAATTGAAAACATTTCGCGCGGGGCCCTTGAAAGTGCGGGGCCCCGTAGCATGTGTAGCTTTTTTTGCCACGAGGATAATCCGACACTGCTGTCAGTGCGTTTGCTGACTGTATGAAAATTGTGGTGGCATTTACGGACGGCGGAGAGGCTGCAATTAGAACGTGACCATACTTTGATGACAACGGCATGCATTGGTCGGCCAATGTCGCGTTATGCATCAACTCCAGCCAATGTTGCTCAGGTTGAGAGGTTGATTTGGGAATTAAGCACATTTCAGTAGTCATAGGGATAAAGGATGGGAACGGTTCATTCCAGAATCCATGAACAGTTGCATTGTCTGACAAGTATATTTGCTGTCGGTGTCAACATGTTATCAGAAGACTATGCAGCAAGAATGATTCACATTTGCCCTGCCTGACTGGCTAGATTTCTAAGTAAAGACAATGCAATTTACATCTCAATGCAGCTGTTCGACCTAGTTTAAAATGTTTCTACAATTAAAAATAGTTATCATCATTTCATTGGGGCAATCTCTGACCATTATATGAACACACAGCCTTCTAATTGTGAGCAACACGCCCGTTAACTGTAAATTCAGAAGCATTGCATTTTTGTGGACATAACGTATGGCGCCACACGAGCTATACTATCACAATGGCCAAATTTAATGTCACAATACTGTCCTGTAGTATTCTTTCTGCGCGTGTAATTCTGATAACCTTTCTCCATTGATATTGAGCAGCGATATGGACTTAATAAACAAAGTGATGCCACAACAGTGATAAATGTATATTTGCTGTTATCACTATTGCCGCAGAGAGTAACACACCGATTCCGGTGAATGGCATTGGGTGTGCCAATGGCAAGGATGAAGAATATCTAGCAACATACTTCGACACGTAGTAATGTTAGCACAGCGAATGCACTGCTGGATGAAGGCCAACCCACGCGTTGTGGGGCAAGAGGGGTTAATTTGAATATAGTTCAACACACTGGTCAATGCTGGTTGGTGAAGGTGGGAAGAATGGACTTTAGAGAACAGAAGTGTGTTACGACGATTGAGTCCATGCTCTGTCCGCTGCTGCCCAAAACTTAGCCTCACAGTCTATAAAGCCTGTTATGCACTGCGGTCTCTCATCCAAGCAATATTCAGGGTTACCCTGCTTAGCTTTTATAATCTGACGAGATCAGGCACCTTCCAGATGATGAAGTCACCGGCGCTAGTCTACAGCACCGCGCATGGATACGTAAAGCCTATTTGATTACGTAAAATGACTGCGTAGAAGAATACGTTAATCAATTGCTTTGACGTGTACTGGATGACTTACAAATGCATTCTACATATTCAGATTCCAAAAGTAATTTCAAACCCTGGGGTCTCCTTGTGAAGAAATTATAACGAAGAGTGCCAATGGGTTGTCATCCTAATGTGTGTGTATGAGGAAAGACCATCACGTAATTGCCACCGATGTGAAATATTCTACCAACATTGCCAGAAAGGATAAAACCAATTATTATAATTTGATACTGGCAAGGGAGGTCCCATGATATAGCTGCTCACCCCGAGCTCTCAATGTCCTGATAGTGGCATTGTCTTTGTGCTGTTCGCCTTTTGGTGTCCTCTGGTCTAACACTGTTTGAGACTTGGATCTAAAAAGAGGTGGCGGCTCTGGTGTGCACCAATCAGTTTCAAAGACAATGCATATACTATTAGAGCATCTTTTTTTTGTTTGCATGTTAGCCACAGGTATATGTGGTTCATGCAGACATAATTCTTTGCAAAAGGATTTTGCTTGGTGTTTTAACATCTTAACACAACTGTTTTATTGCCAGAATGGGTAAAAACTAAATATTATAACTTTTTTTACTTGACTATAACAAAGCTTGAGCCTTCAGGTCTAATGTCAGTGTGTAGCGGGAGGAGATATGCAGCAGCATCATAATGCGTGGTTCATCTCTTTTACATGAGTTTAGCAAAGGTGTTTATCAGCAGCAGTTTATTAACCTTGAAACAGTGAACAATATATACATGTTTCCAAAAAGGTGTACAACTGTAACATGCCAATCAATATTCTTGGTTCTTTCGGTAAAGTGACGTAGAAGGGAAACAATAAAATAATAAAAATATAAAACAATTATATACATATTTTTATTTATTGTTTCCCTTCTACGTGACTTTACCGAAAGAAACAAGAATATTAATCCCTGCAGTCACGAAAGCTTTAAATCAAAATGCCAATCAAGATTGATGTGTCTGCATTTGGAGAATTTGATGGCACCAACCATTATGCATAAAATATGTTTTTTCTTCTTCTAGAACAAAAGCAATAAAACGTTAATACAACAATAGGTTTTACCCTTTCTTGCAATAAAACAGTTGTGTTAAGATGTTAAAACATCAAACAGAAACCGAACGGGAAAACCTATTCTTATATTTTGATACTGGCAAGTGAGGTCCAAAAATGTAAAATAATATGTTGATCCCGACTAATATTACAAGTTAGATTGAGTCCACAGATTGAGTCCACAGGTCGGATGTGAACATGTTTCTCTTCAGCTCTCAATGCTGCCACTCACACAATGGATGTATTCAAATCAGTTAAACTTGCCCATTCAATCATATGAAGCACCTGATTGAGCAACCGCCGTGGGAATCAATTTAATTGCTTGGTTCTCATTAATTAATAGGCATTAACAGTTTGTTTCTTAATTACTCGCTGAAGTATTGTGTTTGTGTGTGTGTGAGAGAGAGAGGGAGGGAGCGTGATTGTTAGTTATTAGAAAATAATAACTGAGAAGTAGTGGTTGCATGGCATCATTGTTAGCGCTGTGGTAAGTAGGACTGTAATTTTCCTTAAAATGTGCATGTCATAATTAAACAATTCAAAGTTGGAGTAATATTTGATATGTATGTGTCGTGTACATTTAGCAATGCCTATACAGTTGATTGAAATGTTATGACCTGTGAGAATTGCATGTACGTTGAACTTCTTTCGCGCTGTACGTAGCCAACAGTGCTAATCGGAGGTTCGAGGGGAGGACGACAAACGAAATACAAAAAGCAGTTTGAAAGAAATGAGCGTTCAATTTTAAAAGTGCATAGCTCCAGTGGCTTCCTAATATCAGAAGGAAATGCGTTCCAGACGGCCGCAGAAGGCCATCTCAAAGTGCGCGGTGCAGTGACCGTCCTTGTTTGATGGCAAGGCAAAAAATACACACTATACATCCATAATGGAGTTTTTTTAGGTAAGTATACATAGCTTGTAAATAATGGTGGGGAAAAACTACGTTTCAGATTTATTTATAAAACTTGGTTGTTTATTCTCACGAAAGATTCGGAAATGAGTTGTAACATACACGCAGAGGAACATATCATAAAACGATTGTTTGAGGCATTTTAGGAATGGCCTGGGTAAAGATATAAAACTATCATTATAAACAATGATCTTTCACCTTTCGTTTAGTCTGTAAAATATTATCATTTTTGAAATATAATTTACAGCATGGAGAAAGGTTACCCGTGGTACTGGTTTTAATGCCGTCTGAATTGTAATTCCGTGCACACCACTGCCTCAAGCACATCAAGAATGCACCTGCATACATTAACAGCAGTGCAATATTACACTGTGCATGTGCAATGTGTAAAAACTACGAATGCAAAAAGCACGAAAAACTATCGCCAGAGACCAGGCTTTCCTCGGTAAATCAAGAGTCAATGTTGGAAATAAAATTATTCACAGTAGCAAATGATACTAAGAGCATAGCTAGAACCGAAGTGTATGCTTAACCAAAGTCAGATGGTGTAAAAGGAGGTTTTTTTGGCCCTCATTCATCAATTTGATTGGCTTTACGCATTTTGACAGGTTATGACCACCTATGTTATTTTTAAGCACATTATGATGATTTACTCTACACGTGACATCTGGTGAAATTAGAGGGTGGTGATAGATGCTATGTAAAGGTTGCATAAAACATTAAACCTTTCACCTATTGCTATATTGTATTTCCTTGCCTTCTGACTTAAAAAAAATGATGGAAACAAATTTGAAACGAAATTAACTTTTTGGAAATAGATTTTTGGTGTTGGCAAATGAATACATATTTTTTTAAAAATACATTTATTGCTTTAAAGCTTTCGTGACTGCAGGGATTCATATTCTTGGTTCTTTCGGTAAAGTCACGTAGAAGGGAAACAATAAAATAATAAAAATATAAAACAATTATTTTATTGTTTCTCTTCTACGTGACTTTACCGAAAGAACCAAGAATATACATTTATGGCTGTTTTTTTAATACACCACGTTTCTTCAATTGCTTAAAAGTTGTTGGTATTTTTCTTATTTTGTTGTATGTTACGCTTACGTCGTTTCAGAAGAAAATAACACTCACAAATATGTACAGCAGTTGTGTGATTTTGTCTTCGGAACTGTGAATTAGTGTGAAATATCAAGTTTATTTTATTTTACCGCATGAGAACTAAAGAGACCAGGACACCTAATTGGAATCTTTAGACTAGACGAATCCGATGAGCTATGAAGCTCTTTTTCACAGATGTCCAGTATGGGCGGGTCAAGAGTGACCTGCGGTAATAGTCTGCCAATGCAGGGTTATGATTCCTATACATTATCCCGAATTGAATGATTTGCGAGTAATATTCGAATATAGCATATTTCTAAAATGTGCCCTGTATTTGTGTAAAAAGGATAGAAATAAATGCAAAGCTTCACCACCAAGTGTTTTATCTGATAATGAGTAAATACAATAGGTGTTTACATCATATGTTACAATAAAGCATTCAAGTGTGTTGTATGTGAAAAGAAGTGTGGATTTTGGTTACATTTTACAACACAGCACATTCAACGTATCTTTTGCTTATAACCTGCACATGATTAACCGTATGTGTTGTACGAACCCAAAGCTGAAAATGATCCGTGACAAAAAGTTAAATACGATTGCTTCGACATACACAGTGAGCCTTAGTCAAAATCCATCACGCCCAACAAACACACCTAGGGTACAGCTGCGTTCGTGTAGCATGCGACTCAGTCAGTCGTCATCCGGCAGTACCACGCAGTGTCCCACGTGGCTGCACGAGAAGTGATGCGGAAAAAAAAAACGCACAACATGACTGTCGCGGATAAGCTGTTTTGGCAGAAAGCTGTGATGACATTTCTCGCGAAAGCAAGGTAGCAACGGGACCGCAATTTACGACAAATTGCGTGTTGTGTATGGGAGCCACCTTTCATTAAATGATGCAGAATGTGCTCGATCCCGCCAGATCTCAGAAGTTAAGCCCGGGTTGAGCTGCGATAGTGATTGGATGGGAGACTGCCACGCATAACATGTGTTATAGGCTGCTGCAGGGCTATGCTGTGGTTGGCAGTGTTATAGGCTGCTGCAGGGCTATGCTGTGGTTGGTAGTGTTATAGGCTGCTGCAGGGCTATGCTGTGGTTGGTAGTGTTATAGGCTGCTGCAGGGCTATGCTGTGGTTGGTAGTGTTATAGGCTGCTGCAGGGCTATGCTGCACTGGCCTTCCGTCCTCTTACATGCAGTTCCACACCTTCACCAACCTGCCCCGGCCAACGTGGAGAAGCATCGGGGAAATACGCCATGGGGAGAAGGAGCTCATCCCTTGGTGGAATTGACAAACGGCCGTACGTGTACATGCGTGGGAACACCTTTGCTTTGTGTTGTTTGGTTTGTGGTCCTTCTCCCCCGCGCCGCTGATTATCACGGTTTGGCACACGTACGGTGCGAAAGAAGTTCAACATGCAGTACAATGCATACAAGTTGGCGATATGATTCGAGGGTGGTGAAACAGACGTTGCTGAAGAGCCTAGGAACGGCTGGCTAGGATGACAGTGACCCCAACAAATGCACACGAAACGATTGCAGGAAATGAGTTGGAATAAAGAACGTGTAACGGATGTCTGAATTGGGATATCAACGTGAAGCGGATGCTCAATGCCGGAGACCTGAGCAGCTGCACAGGAGCTAGAATTATAACACGAGTGGATTTTCATGTTCATCACAATGGCAGAAATCCATCGATTGTGCTGGTGATTACTCGGAGGAGTGATAATGTCAGTGCCTTAATGATGCTTTGTCAGGCATGCGTCTCCTATATTGTCAATATGTTGTGAATACGGATTATTTAAAATATACTTTCAGTACATCATGAATAATACCAAACCGTTCAACGAATTCCACTGCAATAGTTTGCGGAGCAATAAAGAAGCACATACTTCACTTGGAGTCACTTTCAGCTGTCGGTGATTAAAACATATACATATTCTTGGTTCTTTCGGTAAAGCCACGTAGAAGGGAAACAATAACATAATAAAATATAAAACAATCAAATTCTCACGACGCTTCGACTGCAACACAAGCAATCATCATCAGGTGTGAAAATCAATCATCATCAGGTGTGCTGTGGTTTTAACACCTGATGATGATTGCTTGTGTTGCAGTCGAAACGTCGTGAGAATTGTATTGTTTTATATTTTTTATTATTTTATTGTTTCCCTTCTACGTGGCTTTACCGAAAGAACCAAGAATATGAATCCCTGCAGTCACGAAAGCTTTAAATTAAAATTTAAAACATATACATGTTTATGAAAACCGTGGTGATATACAAGACGACCATGGTAGCATAAAATGATAGCCTTTTTTTAAGTGGACAATTTCGCAAAACTCGAGCAAAACATGAGTGCGAACACATTGTTTATTTACACTGTTATGCGTCTAGCTAAGTTTGTTGACGATGGTACAATTTCAGAGTGGTCACCTCACTGTACTGCTTGCAAATTATCTTCTATGAACCTTCTGTCGTTTGTCTAAAGTGACAGGGGATTATTTTCACTTTGCTGCTGGAATCACCTCCGATTGTCCATATATACATCACTCCTGTTCCTATATTTTAAATATGGAAAACAAAATGGCTTACTCTTCTCGTATAACTGTTTTTGTTTCATATCAAACATTGCATTGATTAGAGATGTACAGTACAGTAGATGACCTTTAAAACCAGGTCGAACCAGGTCGAGTTCAGAGTTTCCTTATCAATGCTTTAATAATAAAGGCAGCAAGTAGCAAAACTGGTATAAACAATGCAGAAAAAGCCTCACACTTGCAAAGAACACACAATTAAGATTGCAATTGACATAAAATGTAAGGCCAAATAGTGTATTAATGTTTGAATAAGAATAGTAGCATGGCACAGATCAATGTTAAAACAAAACAGAAACCACTTTCACATCATACAAGGTGATTAAAACATACACGTGCCTGCAATTTTTACAACAGCACTTCTTAAAACATTTCCAAACTTTTTGAAATACGGCATTTACTCTAACAGTAATTAGAAACCTAACATGAAACGGATGTTGATCATAGCACCATGTTATTTCCACGTGTCGGAGGCATCATATGATAGATTGGCAAACATAAATATATATTCTTGGTTCTTTCGGTAAAGTCAGGTAGAAGGGAAACAATAAAATAATAAAAATATAAAACAATAACATTCTCACGACGTTTCGACTGCAACACAAGCAATCATCATCAGGTGTGAAAACCACAGCAAGAAATTTTGAAAAAAGTGGCGTTTTTTAACGTTAGCACCACGGAGAGCGATTTGACAGTTATTCAGATGAGTCCATCTATGTTCGGAAAAGAGGAGGGGGGAGACGAAAATAATGGATGCGGTCTGAAAACCACCATAAGCGTGAACAATCAATTAAGACCAGAAATTGGTTTATTAAATCCTTCCAATGATTGCTAAGCCAGAATCCATCTTCTCGGTTGAAATTGTCTCTGTGTTTGTACAGTATATGTGGATAGCCTCATGAGCGAATCTCTCATGGTACCCAGATGGCTTGCAAAGAACCTCTGTCTTGGAGAAGTCAATGTCATGTGAGCCTACTGAATTATAACAGTGATCTGCCACGGCCGAGGTGTTGGTCCTACCGTATTTTAAGTCTGCCACTTTTTTCAAATTTTCTTGCTGTGGTTTTCACACCTGATGATGATTGCTTGTGTTGCAGTGGAAACGTCGTGAGAATTGTATTGTTTTATATTTTTATTATTCTATTGTTTCCCTTCTACGTGACATTACCGAAAGAACCAAGAATATGAATCCCTGCAGTCACGAAAGCTTTAGATCAAAATGAATATATATCTTATCCCCTTCACGTAAGGGATTAATGCAATCTAATTTCCGGTGAATTAGTTATGCGTTTGAAGCCATTGAAACATTGGATTCATTCCTTAATGGTTGAACAATCAATTCTGAATATATATTTGAATGAGGAGACATCATCAGGGCACCAGCTGAATTTGTGAGATCTTAAGGAAGCAAATAAAATTTCCTTCGTCTTTACGGATAATTAATTTCAAATAAAGACCTTGTGAGGAATTCAAAGCTGCTTGACTTTAAAGAGGAGCAATGGGATATAAATTGCACTCTTTGAAAAAGCTTTTTTCTGCTGCTGAGAAATGACAATTTAAGAAATGCAGGATATTATTTTCTCCCACAAGATTTGTACCACTTGCAAGTAAACCCAGAGTGAACTTTGAGTGATTTTATTTTGAATGATTTTATAGCGAACATTAACTCTTCTGGATCACCTTTGGTATCATCCATTGTTACCTTTAAATAATTTGACTGAGCGGCACGAATCTGTTATATTAGTACATTTATCAATGTCCTGAAATTTTGAACTAGTGGTGTCGGTTTTTTTTCTGGCTAAATTGTATGCTGCACTTTGCTCGTAAATAGCTTCGCTCGACTTCGGAATACACCTAGGTCTCTGCCTATCCTGTATGTTTTTTAGAACTTATAAATCCCGAAAAGTGTGTGTGCGTGCATAATAAACAACTTAATTGGTTTCCATATCAAAAAATGTAAACTACTTCGGAGGTATTCACGGTTGTGCTCTTTGACTCTCTGGTGTGTTTTTTTTCTTCTGAATTGTAGTGCGTGTTATCCGATATGTTTGTCCAATGTTTCACACCAAGTATTGGGAGCTTCTTCGGGAAATTAATTTGCTGAATTCCACTTCTGAAGAAGCACAACCACGAAAACCTACGCAGTCGTACATTAAATAATTAAATTATCACTTAAAACTTTCGTGACTGCAGGAATTCATATTATATGGTTCTTTCGGTAAAGTCACGTAGATAGAAAAAAATAATAACAATAAAATAATAAAAATGAAAATAAAGTGAATGCAAATAATAGTAAAAAAAATGACGACGTTTCGATCGCAACACAAGCGTTCGTCACGAAACGTCGTGATATTTATTATTATTTTTTTTATTCACTTTATTTAGATTTTTATTATTTTGTTGTATATTTTTTTCTATCTACGTGACTTTACCGAAAGAACCGTAGAATATTAAATAATTAACTTTCTCTCACATTTCTCATCTGGTTTTTGCGTGGTCTGAGCCATTGTAAATAAATATTGCCAACAACAATATATAACTTTAGTTATACGCACTCTCACTGGCAGTGAAGCCCATATCAATGTGAAGTTATCTAATTAACGTCTGTCTCACCCCCGTTATTTCTAAGCAAAAGTACACTAAATGCCCACTCCACAGTTTATACAAGTCCATAACTCGACAGTAGTGATACATTACCTGACACACGACTAAATTGACCTAGTATCGAGGATAACGACAGTATTCATCTCATTAAATGTTTGTTTTACAGTTCCCTCGTTGCCGATGCACGAACCACTTCTTCTAACTGATGCGCTCTTGGCTCGACTGCCTACAGCAATGACATTTCCCGGCGTAACGAAACCGGTTTTTTTTTTAGCAACTAGCTTCCCCGAGAAACCGTGCCTGTTTACTCAGTGCAGTCTGGCGCTGTGCATATTTATTACTGCTCACTTTAAACATCGCGTACAAACGGGGGGGGGGGAGGGGGTGGTAGTTACAAATATTGAACGTGCAGCTTCCGAAGATTCGGAGACACGTGTAGTGACCAAGATCTGCCACGAGGCGTCCCTATGGAGCGAGTGGAAATCACGCAAGAATCGCTAACAAAGCTGCTGCTGATGCTCCCCCCTTTTCCTCGATGCGGCGGTGGTGCTCGTTGTTTAATCGGCTGAATGAATGTCTCTCTCGTTAACTCAGCCGCCGCTGCGGGAGCCGTGTCACATTGCCATCTCGAATCTCTGATCTCGAGCAATGCAGTGGCTCCTTCAGCACCGTAACCGTGGGGGTTACATTAACAGACTGGCATGCGATCTCACGTTTACTTGCAAATTCCATCTCTAGTCCCGCCCACTTACACTTGGGGTTGTATCCATCTCTAACCTTTGTAACCTTTGGCTGCAGCAGCTCTCTCGCTGTGTTTCTTCCCGCCTCAGCAGTCCGCCTGCTGTATTTTTTTCACCTGAAGACGATTGCTTGTGTTGCGATCGAAACGTCGTGATTTTTATTATTATTATTTTTCTTCTACCGACGTGTCTTTACGGAAAGACCCAAAGAGTAAGAATCAGAATGTTTATACTGGAAGAATCCGATGAGCTATAAAGCTCTTTGTCGCAGATATCCAGTAGGGGTGCGTAAGAACGGTACAACAACAAACAACTCGATGTATTTATTACAATGGACGGTCATGCCGTGTTACTGTAGTTGACAACTCTATTTTCTTAAAATAATATATGCTTTAAATATTCCTGATTGCTTGAAATCGTCACCGGGAGATCGATGCTAATTGTGGTAGAGACCGCCAACCAACCGAGAAGATTCTTACTTATCCGAGTATTAAGTTTCCTACACATGATTTGCATAGAGCGAGATTAAATAGTTTAAAATCACTCATTGTTGCCAGAATCCAGGAGATGGCTCTGAACTCTGGCTTTAAAGTAGCAGTGTCTAGTTGAAAAGCATCAACATTTTGATCTATTGTTCCTAAAGATTGGATCAGTCAGTGTTATCTCAATGGCGACTGACAAAACCACGCAACACCAGATGAAAATATATGATCAGAAAACGATATAACAGACAACTGGGCAAGGGTCCCTCCACATCAAAGGGCCGTTGCTTCAAATGCCCCCTTGCAAAGACGTTTTGCTTTGAAGGCATTGCCATTGATTACTACTTGTGCACCAAGTATACATATGAGGTAGTGTTGCCTACTATTATGGCATCTGGTGTGGAATCTGCCATCAAAGAGTCTGATTTTCTGACTATGACTAACACCAGTGGCAAGTGATGTCTGAACCGGTTATGGGCACACCCTTCACCAACCCGCATTGACCACAGTGGTGAAGTATGGTTAAAAATCCCCCATGACCGACATGTCATTGGGGAGGTCTCGTCTAGCAGTGGACTGTAACTTATGGTTCATTTTATGATGACATCTGAATGCCTTTAAATAATTCGTTTTATTTAATTCATTGGAAGAGAGAATATTAAATGGGTTTGACATTAAATCTTACTGCAACAGAGCTTAGGGACCATATGGTTTCATCTTTGTAACGGAATGCATTGTTTACATATTTGCATTTAAATTGGAAGCACGAAGAAGGGATAAAATAATAATTCATGATTGCAAAGGAAAATAATAATACTAAACACAAACAAACAATATTTGGAGTAATTATTCATAACCAAATTAACTGATATATAACAACAATGATTAAAACACAAAGATTATATAAATGAGATATAATTAAGCAATGGAATATGTAACAGAAATAACCTCAATAGAAAAAGCAGTCAGTTATGAGAGTTTCATCATCATACTTCGCCACACTAGTCAATGCGCATTTGTGATGACATTGGTTAATGTACAGCGAGACAGGTAGCAGAATTGGACAGTGGGGGGATGGTGATGGCGTGAGGAAGTCTGTATCCAGCAGTGGATAGACAATGGCTGATGTCGAATATATGAAAAAAATGCAATCGCTACACACATACACATATCTTGAAGGCCACAACCTTAAATCCAGATGTCATATCCATCTGAAAGCATGCACATTCCAGATTGCACCTGAAGCAACAAGGGGCATGCAGGATGTCACACAGGAGCAGCAGTGGAAGTGATTCAGAATGCCAAAGGAGTTGGCGGTGGCCATGCAGAAATCATCTGATGTGATCCACCCAGGGCCATGGGCTTCAAGGGCTACAGCCCGGCACCTCGGATTTTAAGGAGCCCCCAAAAATAAAGAGGGCTTTAGAATGGTGGAAATTCAGTACTGTAGCACTGTCAGAATTTCGAAAGGTCATTTGGTAATTAAAACCATCGTACTAATCGTATGTACGACTGCTAGTTATGCTCCAGATTTAAAATAGTTGTGTTCGTTTCAACTTTGATTTAGCGTTACAATTCACGTTTCACTTGTCATCGTGAAAACAGCTTCTGCAACTGGTATTGTAAAAATACAGAGTTTTTTGCATACTGTATTTAGGCATTTTGTTTGTATTTTTTTGACCCACTCATGTTTTGCTTTGCACCATTTTCTGTTACGCATAGTTCATGCAAATATTTTAATCAGTGCTGCTGAATTATTCACTGCCAGAAGGCCATGTGGCTGATGAGATGTTTAAACAATACTTCGATTTTAGGGGTGATTTATGGAAGCGGGCAAATTATTACGTTGCATTATGTATTATAGTCAATAGTTTTGCATCAAACTATCTCACAGAGATGGTCCTTGAAAATAAACGTCATGTTGGGTCATCATTGGTTCAAGCAAGCGTAGTGAGCCACTGCTATGTCGGAACTGGTCCACCGTTTGCTTGTGTTGAACCAAAGCTGCTGAAATTACGCACTCCCAGAAGTCTGTGCGTGTGATGGGATGTGTAAAACGTTTATTTTATATATGTGGGCATGGTAAGCATAGCAGTCCAAAAGTTAATTTTCAATCGCAATGCATAGACTTCCACCAGACACCAATGTTGAACCAATCCCTAAGGAATTATTTCATTTGTCCTTCCGAAATCGTTGGGAATATAATAGTTTAATATTTTATATTGTTATTCTTTATAGAACCAAACATTGTGTTTTAATTTTAATAGCGCTAACTCACATATACTGCAATACATTTAAAATATGCCTTAAAGGGACGTATGCGGATGGCCTACATTCATACTGTAATGTAAACATTGAAATAGTTAACCCTCACACAAGTCTACAATATGCCTAGGGCAGAATTTAAAGGTTGGGTCTCTCTGATCACCTCTACACCACGGGAATTTCAGAGGTAAGATAATAAGTTCATTTTAATTAAAGTATTGCGGGGGGATGGGGGCGTGAATGAGCTTCATGGAATCAGCATTTGTGCAGGTGATAGGTTGATTGTTGCAGGGAGTGGTGGCGCAGTGGTTAGCTCACTACGCTGCGAAGTGAGCACCTGGTGCAGTGTGTAAATATCGTCACTCGGGAGACAAATGCGGACGGGCATGGTGCTGGCCATCCACCCCACTCGTGTGCCGTGCAGGCTCCAACATTTTGTTAGGACTACACCTCCGATTAGCAACGTACATATTTGTCTTTGTTACAGCAACAGCTTGGGGGAGGCATCATCCAGCAGTGGATTGGTTACGACTGTCGATGGTGAAGATGACGACCAGCGGGCGGGAAATAATATTTGGGGAATTTCACTAATCCTGTAAAAACATAATATATTATGAATTATTTGTGATCAAGATGTTTTTTCTTCAGCTAAGTGTATTTTGGATATAAACTCTTTTGAATAGGTAAGTTGCCTTCAAGAATTATCCTTTCCACAAACAGTGAACATACAAATTTAAATGCAGAATGTATTACGACACTAAATATACAGTAAATTAGTCTTTCGTAATATCTGCAACACCATTTTTATTTTCCAACCTCAAACCAAAAATGCTAAACTGATTATCATGAAAATAACACCCCATGCATGTTTTTTTTGTTAAAGGTCATATTTCATAACACCAATGTAGAATAAATTAGTTATTAAAACTTTTTTTTATTGGAAAGGTTAAAGATATGCGTTTATCTCATGCATGTGGAATTCGGTAGTGCCAAAAAAGAATGCTGCAATTCTGTGTATTTGCTGCCAACATTTGAGAAGAAGAGAGTGCACACCACACAAAGTGCAATGTTTTACAGTACATACGAATCTCATGGAAACGTTGACAGTGGTTATCTTGTGGAGAGTCTCGCTACCGCTATAGGAATGTTGAATTTTGACCACTGACTCAGGGCTGTAAATAAGAGATGAGCATCACCTCACTTATCATTTGAGGGATAAAAAATCACTGAGGTATTTCATGGAAGCAATTGCTCACTCGGTAACTATCTGGATTTTCAGAAAGAGGCGTGGTATGTGTATAGAACCATGGTCTAACTTAAAGTCCTCAAAATCATAATCAAGACAGCAAAATTGCATTACGTCTGTTTGTTATTTCTTTCATTTTATAATGTTTCAATATTATTTACAGATTAAGACGTAGGCTTTCGCGACCAAAACGACGTTTAAATTTTCATTTAAAGCTTTCGTGACTGCAGGGATTCATATTCTTGGTTCTTTCGGTAAAGTCACGTAGAAGGGAAACAATAAAATAATAAAAATATAAAACAATAACATTCTCACGACGTTTCGACTGCAACACAAGCAATCATCATCAGGTGTGAAAAGCACAGCAAGAAAATTTGAAAAAAGTGGCGGTTTTTTTACATTAGCACCACGGAGAGCAATTTGGTAGTTATTCAGATGGACGAGTCCATCTATGTTCGGAAAAGAGGAGGGGGGAGACGAAAATAATGGATGCGGTCTGAAAGCCACCGTAAGCGTGAACAATCAATTAAGACCCGAAATGGTTTATCAAATCCTTCCAATGATTGCTAAGCCAGAGTCCATCTTCTCGGTTGAAATTGTCTCTGTGTTTGTATATGTGGATAGCCTCATGAACGAATCTTCATGGTAGCCAGATGGCTTGCTAAGCACCTCTGTCTTGGAGAAGTTAATGTCATGTAAACCTACTGAATTATAACAGTGATCTGCCACGGCCGAGGTGTTGGCCCTACCATGTTTTAGGTCTGCTTTGTGTTCACGAATGCGGTCCGAGACATGTCGTTTGGTTTCTCCAATGTAACTACTACCACAGAGGCAACTTAGTTTGTAGACGCCAGGGTACTGTATGTCCGGAATCACATCTTTTACAAACAGAACAAGATCACGGATTTTATGTAATGTTTTGAATCGGACCTGGATCTTGTGTTCATTCAAGATTTTGGAGATATTTTTTTGTGATCCCCGCAATGTAGCGTAAAGTGATGGTATTGAAAGGCTCCTCAAGAGGGTTCTTCTTCATGGTTGGAGTGATAGCTTTGCGGATTGTGTAGTCGGAGTAACCATTAGCCTTAAGAGCTTGGTGTACGTGCTTGAGTTCACTGGCTATGTGTTCCTGGTCGGATGTGCATTGGGCTCTATGGTGCAGAGTCTTGATGAGGGAATTCTTCTGGGATCGATGGTGGTGCGAATCCGGTTTCAGGTAGCAGATCACTGTTATAATTCAGTAGGTGCACATGACATTGACTTCTCCAAGACAGAGGTTCTTTGCAAGCCATCTGGCTTCCATGAATGATTCGTTCATGAGGCTAACCACATATACAAACACAGACAATTTCAACCGAGAAGATGGATTCTGGCTTAGCAATCATTGGAAGGATTTGATAATCCATTTCGGGTCTTAATTGATTGTTCACGCTTACGGTGGCTTTCAGACCGCATCCATTATTTTCGTCTCCCTCCTCCTCTTTTCCGAACATAGATGGACTCGTCCATCTGAATAACAGCCAAATCGCTCTCCGTGGTGCTAATGTTAAAAAAACGCCACTTTTTTCAAAATTTCTTGCCGTGGTTTTCACACCTGATGATGATTGCTTGTGTTGCAGTCGAAACGTCTTGAGAATTGTATTGTTTCATATTATTATTTTATTGTTTCCCTTCTACGTGACTTTACCGAAAGAACCAAGAATATGATCCCTACAGTCATGAAAGCTTTAAATCAAAATTGAATAACGCATGTGACCATGTGACGACTGTATTGGGCATCATCACCATCAACTTTGTCATGTGCAATTCATAACTGAAGTCTCAATTCAAGAATAACACTGTGTAACATTTTTATTGTTCCTGGGTAGTAAGTGTAATTTCTTAATTGCTTATGCCTCAAAAGTACAGAAAATGGCTATTATTCCCCAGAAACTTTGTTTTTGTGACCAGGACATTGATATTTGAAATTGACCTATTTTATAGAACATTCCAGATAGATTAAGTGCTGAGTAAACTTGGAGTAGCTTCTAGAACATTCTAGAACTTTCCAGTAATATAAATAGGAGTACTATATAAATACAGGCGCCGGCATCCCACCAGTTCAGTTTTGTTCGAGCTGCCTAAGTGGATACATATCTGCATTTTTCTGATATGGCACCAAGAGGCTGCAGGCAGACGCATATTGCTATATCTGCGGCCAATTTATCAAGACAAGAGTGACAAAGTACTCTGTGGAAGCATCTGCTAAGATGTGTGAAGCCTACAAGGCATATTTCGGAATGCATGTCAGTCATCAAGACAAACCCTGGGCACCTCATTTCACCTGCGAGCAATGCAAGAAAAACTTTGGAAGGTAAGATAGACAATTGTTGCTCGGAATTTTATGTTAGGAAATTTGTTAACATTTTTAAAATTGTAAAAGTTTTTAATTTTAAAATGTTTTACAATTTTCAATGTTATTGAAGAAATATATCACGGATGACAAATGTTGCGAGAATCTCTTACACATTAGTCATGGGTGAAATAAATGTATTTTTGTAGGATGGTACAGAGGGGAAAAGAGAGACATGAAGTTCGCTATCCCAATAATTTGTCAGGAACCCTCCGACCACTCAAGCAACTGCTATTTCTGCATGGTGGATCCTTCCTAACGTCGGATTGGCAAGAATGTACCTACAATCACGGACCTTCCTTCATCCATCATCCCGGTGCCACACTGCCATGAGCTCACCGTACCCACTCCTCCGGAGAGAGAGTAGCCGTCTTTAGAAGAGAGCAGCAAGTCAGAGAGCGAGGAAGACGTTGTAGATCCAGATGACAATTTACAGCGGTGGAGCTGAGGACAGAAACCCATGCTACCCCAACCAAAAAGACCTCAATAACTTGATCAGAGATCTTGGTCTCACCAAGTCCAATGCCGAGCTTTTGACATCTAGGCTCAAGCAGTAGAAATTGTTGGATAAAAGTGTGCAAGTCGCAGATCAGAGAAAGCGTCCCCAACCTTTTGCAGCTTATTCACCCGTCAAGATGGGCTCTGCTTCTGCCACAATGTGAGCAGTCAGTTCGAGGTAATTGGAATCGCATGTAACTAGAATGAGTGGCGCCTCTTCATTGACAGCTCATCTCGAAGCCTCAAAGCCGTGCTGCTCCATAATGGTAACAAGTACCCGTCACTTCCCCTGGCTCACTCGGTGCACCTCAAAAACGATGGCAACAGCATCAAGACCTTGCTGGATGCCTTGAAGTATGAGTACGGCTGAGAGGTCATTTTAGACTAAAAAATGGTGGCATTCCTGATGGGTCTCCAAGGCGGTTTTTCCAAGTTTCTCTAATATCTTTGCCTTTGGGACAGCAGGGACACCAAGGCGCACTACCACAGGCGGGACTGGCCACAGCAGACCGAGTTCTCTGTGGGGAGGAACAACGTCAAGTGGGAGTCATTGGTGGACCCCCGGAAGGTGCCGATGCCACCACTGCACATCAAATTGGGCCTCATGACACAATTTGTCATTGCTGTAGATAAGGAGTCGGCAGCATTCAATTACCTTCAAGACTTCTTCCCTAAGCAGTCTGAGGCAAAGGTCAAAGCCGGTGTCTTCGTCGGACCACAGATAAAGAAGATCCTGGAGTGCAATGATTTCCACAAGAAGCTCACTAGCAAGGAGAAAGAGGCTTGGAACAGCTTTTTCGCAGTGGTTCGTGGCTTCCTGGGCAATCACAAGGCCGAAAACTATGTGGAGCTGGTTGAGACTCTGGTGAAGAACTACGGCACAATGGGCTGTATGATGTCCCTCAAAGTCCATATCCTTGATGCTCATCTTGATAAATTCAAGGAGAACATGGGAGCGTACTCGGAGGAGCAAGACGAGCGCTTCTACCAGGATATACTGGACGTTGAACACCGCTACCAAGGACAGTATAACGAGAACATGATGGGAGACTACATTTGGGGGCTGATTTGTGAAAGTGGTTTACAGTATAATCGTAAATCTCGAAAAACTACTCACTTCAAAATCTTTTGTAGTAATTTTTGTATTACTTTAGTATAAATACATGTTACTTTTGATTAATATGTTTTTTTCTGACTTTGTGAACAAAAAGAGACATTCGCCCGTTTTCTCATTGAAAATAGGTAAATTTCAAAATATCATTGTCCTGGTCATAAAAGCAAAGTTTGTGTAGAATAATAGCCATTTTATATACTTTTTAGGCGTAAGCAATTCCGAAATAACACTTACTCCCCATGAACAAAAATTGTGTTACATAGTGTAATCTACACTGACACTGGAGGAATAAAAAAATATACTCTTCCCACTGTAAGCACTTTCTGCTGTATGAATCAGGCAGAATACCAGGTTGATACAAAGTTTGTCACGACTATTTTTTTTTAAATGACACTAATATATAGCGGTTTTGTAATCACCATAGGCTCACTCCCTCCTGTCACCTCTGCTCATCCACTGTCTTGAAATACCTTATTTCCCTGAAAAATTATTTGCTATGCCCTCCTTCCTCCCTAAGTCCTTGGGAGTATAAAAGTTTAATATTCGATATTCACACTCTATTGAAATGCTGACGAGAGTTTGAACCCAATGCATGTGGTAAGATGAATAATGAATCTGTCTCAAAAGTGCATGCAAGCTGGGCATTGTTCAGGCTTCCCATTTTCAGTTGACAGTTTTTAATTATTTGAGGCTTAAATGTAAGATGTTAACTAGCAATGCGTGTCATTCTTTATAATTCTCTGGAAAATATGCGCAGAAGCAGAACTGCAGGGGAGAGAGATTTAAAAAGCACACGCACAGCACACTCGCCAGAGAGAGTAAGCGGTTCAAATAATTTGGCGTACTGTTATAATGATGTGCTTTAATGTCAAATTAATGTTTTCATTTACATGCAACAATGTAGCAACAATTATATTATTTTCTATCAAACCCTCTGGTGTATAGGACACGTACAGATTCAAATTTGTCTTGCATTTGTTTTTCTTATTGCTTTTAAATACTTGTTTTAGTTGTTTGGCTCACTGTAGTTGAATGCCGCGCTGAAATGTTGTTTATAAAATGACGAAATGGTTTGTGCCCGACGCTCTGAAACCCACTGATCTGAGTTTGATTTCCGGCTACAGCTAACATCAATGGCGAGCGATATCTCAACTGGTTCTGGGAATCCCCTTCACCAACGCGCCCTGACTAGCGTGGTGAAATATGGTCAAATAATCCCCATTACTGATATAGTGTCGGGAGTCCTTCATCCATCAGTGTATTGTGCAAGTGGTAAGCGGTTGAAAATGTAAAGTTTTAATTAACATCTGCTTTCTGCTTTGCACTACATGCAGGCCTTTGATGCATTGTGCTAAAAGTCTTGACAACATGGTGGCATCTGCCGAGAGATGGTCATGAAAGTCCTTATAAAATGTCCTTATGAAATTAAATAGTGTCAGTTTATATTCTCAAAGCTTAATAGACTGTTGTGACAAGTTTAAACTATCAGTATGTGTTTGCTGTGAGGTAAACCTGATATGGTACTCTTCGTGAAAAGATCAATATTATTTGATATTTTAAAATATTTTTTCCAGATTTAAGTGCAAAAAAATCTATTTGTCTTTGCATACATTCAACTTATTTGTTGCAATGAACAATCAGCTCAGGACTTTTATATATTTTAAGACAATATATTCAAGTTATAAAAAACATTGCAATTACCTTTGCCAGTAATGTGTGAGTGTTGACTATAAATGCACATTCTACGAAGATGCATAATCACTGAATAATTCCATGTGAAATTGAAAACTGTATACTCATTTAAAGACACCCATTTTTATACCTTTAAATATACAGGTAGCTGCTGATAGACACGTCCATATTTATAGATCATTTATCTTTTATTTCTTTTTTTCTCTCTTATATATAAAAGTCTCTGCGCACGCTCGCTTGCGAGAGATTTGGCTCTCGAACGGTGGGGTTAATGGCCAAATTTTTTTTTGCCAGCCAGCACGCCCTAAGCCCCGCGGTGGGAATAGGCTATTCCTTTTTCACGTCCGTCACCTTCAAATTAGTTAAATTAGCGGGGTTTTTTTTGTTGCGATTTTGTATAATTTATTTCTTTCGTTTTTCTATAATTTACTTGTTTCCCTTCGTCGCGCGCTGGGTGACATCGCAGCCAGCTGCGGTTGCGCACAATGCCCACTACGTTACCCCCTAGCAATCCACATGCGCCATCGCCCAAGGTAAGTCGCACACTTTTGTATGATATTATATAAGACGTAAGTCGCACAAATTAGTCTTAGAAGCATTTATCTAATTACACTTTGCACTGCTCACATGGGTTGCCCCTAGCAACGCACGATCGGCACAAAGTTTCATTTGCCTTACACACGCAGCAAAAAAAACACGAAAGACGTAAATTCTTCACAGTGCGATGTCCTCTTCTCCCCACCCCACCCCAATGCGTCCTGAAACTAGTATAGAGCCCCTACATATCATTCTTATAGCACTTACATCACATTATTGTCGCGTGGCCGGGGGGAGCGGCCCAGCCCCCAGCCTGCCAAGGTGACACCTCGGCGGGCTAGGAAATCTAGGCGAGACCGGGGGCTCTGCACGGGACTAGGCCTCACCACGTCACTCTGCTTACTACTTTGTGCTATAGATTCGATATATACTGCAATACAGTCAGCATGTACTACTGTAGTGCTAGCAGGTACCACCACTGTCGCTTGGCCTGCTGTAATCATGGCAGGTTACACCACACTATGCACTGCTGTAGGGAAAGCAGCTACTACCACAGTATGCTCTGCTGTAGTCATAGCAGGTACCACCAAAGTCAGAATGCACTGCTGTAGTGATAGCAGGCACCCCCATATGCACTCACTTCACTTCACATACCAAGTACCACCACAGTCACTATGCTCTGCTGTAGTGAAAGCAGGTACCACCACAGTATGCACTGCTGTAATAATAGCAGGGACCACCACAGTCACTATGCACTGCTGTAGTGAAAGCAGGTACCAAAGTCCGTATGCACTGCAGTAGTTAAAGCAGGTACCATCACAGTATGCACTGCTGTAATCATACCAGCTACCACCACAGTCAATATGCACTGCTGTAATCATGGCAGGTACCAGCACATTCAGAATGCACTGCTGTGGTTAAACCATGTACCCTCACAGTATGCACTGCTGTTATCACAGCAGGTACCACCACAGTCAGTATGCACTGCCTTTGTGATAGCAGGTTACACCACAGTCACTAGGCACTGCTGTAGTGATACCAGAAACCACCACAGTCGGTTTACACTGCTCTAGTTAAAGTACGTACCACCACAGTCGGTATGAACTGCTGTAGTGATAGTGCATACCGTCGATGTGTGTGTGCGTAAGTCGATGTGTGTGTGTTAGACAATGTGTGTACGTGGTGTGCGTGTGTAGACAACTACTATTTTTAAATTAAGTTACTTCTTTTCACTAATAATGCCTGCGTCTAAGTCCATGTGTTCGTGTGGGTCGATGTGCGTGTCTGCCGCGATGTGTGTGTGTAAGTCCATGTGTCTGTGCGTGAGTCAATGTGTGTCTGTAAGTCGATGTGTGTGCGTGCGTCCATGTGTGTGTGTAAGTCCCTGTGTGTGTGTCTTAGTCCATGTGTGTGTCTTTGAAAGTCCATATGTGTGTGTAGAGGTCAATGTGTGTGTGAGTCTATGTACCATCGGACACTCCACCCTCACAACTCCCAATTGGTGATGGGGCAGTTGTGGAGAGAGTGGCAGTGTGCTAATGACCAGCTCCGGTTTAACAGCAGAGGTCTCACTCCGAATCAGTCGAGCGGCATTATCTTTTTATCGGTTGCGTAACGCTGTGTGCAAGCTACCTGGTCTATCACTCCGCACGAAGCTTCAGGTCTTTTCGGCCACGGTCATTCCCTCCCTTCTCTTCGCTTGCGAAACTTGGACCCACCTAGTGAAACATCTTCGCTGGTTAGAAACATTTAGGATGGCCTGCCTACGATCCATCCTGGGTTTAATCAGGCTGGATTGTGTGAGGAGCTCACAAATCCTTGAAAGATGTGGACAAAGTCCAATCGGTGAGCTCCACCGGCAGACAAATCTGCGTTTGCTGGGTCATGTAGCCTGCATGCCCAGCCACCGCATGCCTAAACAGCTTTTGTTTGGCCGGATCGAGGGGGCTAAACGGGCGCAGCACGGGCTAGAGAAGAGATGGAGTGATGTGGTACAGGAGGACGTGGAGCTGAGTGGACTTGCCGATGACTGGTACCAGCAGTGTCAAGATCGGTCTCTGTGGAGGAGGCTCGTGAAGGACGCTACTGAGCAGTTGGAGGCAGTCGCCCTCCAACAACGGAGGGCGAAGGAGCGATGCTCACAACAACGAGTGGGGCGCCGGGTGGCTAAAGCACAGGAAGTTGGCACAGTAGGGGGCACAGGTGGCGCATCAGCCAGTTGTCTCAGTCAGTCGACCTGTGCCATCTGGGTCTGCCCCATGACCTCCTGCCAGCAGGCGTTCGACACTTCATGTGGCCTTAAGGTGCACATAGCCTGGCATAAGCATTGTGGTGACGTCACCACCACTTAGTGGCGAATGGCAGTTGTTGTTGAGTCTATGTGTGTCTGTTTGAGTCGATATGTGTGTGTAAGTCTACGTGTGTGTGTCAGTTGATTTGTGTGTAACTACATGTGTGTGTCTAAAGTCGATGTCTGTGTGTGTGAGTCCATATGTGTGTGTGTGCATGTAATTCGATGCGTTTCTATGTGTGTGGGTCGATGTCTGTGTGTAAGTCCATGTGTGTGTCTGCCTTTTTCGCCCGGGCAACACTGGGTACTTACCGCTAGTGTGCTATAAATAAGGACCATTGCCAGAAATGTCACCTTTTAAATCTTTCCTTATACGGCCACGGTGTTGACAAATGTATTTAGTTTTTTGTTCACATTTGTCATTGAAATATGTAGCTTCCCTTGTGCAGCAGCTGTCTAAATGTTTCTAATGTTAACTTCTGACCTCCAGTACTGTGCCATACCACTGCAGAAATGCACAAACAACAAAGCTTCCTGATGCCATGGCCACCAGTGCCCCCCGTGTGATTTCTGGCCAGCCTCAGTGGCTCCGATTTCTGAGGCCAGTCAGCCAAAATGTATCGTGCGCCCTGGACTGGGAGAGTTTTCTTCGGGAACAGGGAACCCATAGTTTCTGATTTCGGTTGGGCCAGGTGCCTTACGTGGCTTACGTGGTTGAGGCCTGTCTCGTGCAAGGTCGCAAGCCGATAAAAATGCAATATCCTCACTCACATAATAACAAAATAGAATTCATGACAGCGTTTGCACTCACATGCTTAAATAGACAGCGCGCATCTCAGCACTTAACCCGCGTTTTATCATTCATATTGTTAAAGCACTCCTTGTCTACAGCGCAACAGGATATCTACTAATTTTTTTTAGCATGTAAATACTCTCCTCAGTTTAACACGTCGGCTTTCACGACCAATATTATTCATAATAAAGGCTTTTGGATTAGATCGCGTTATTTATAAATGTGTCGTAACCCTCCACCACCCGACACGGCCAATCAGCAAAAAAGTGTCACGTTGACAAAAGACAATTAGTTCACTACTTTGCCCCGCCGGTGTGTTGAAGAGTGAATCCACAACATTTACAGTTTGAATACGACTTTTTGCTAGTAATTACATCCAGCATCATCGGGCAATTCGCCAGAATGGTAAAGCCCTCACTTGCTCTCGGTCTTAAATAGAGCAGCAGGGTGACGTCATAATTTAACTCATTTCAGGTGCAGTGATTTGAGGCGGACGGGGGGTATTGTAATTATATAATCGATTGGTAATCAGTCAATGGTTATGATTAGTAATGAGTTGTAGATTAGTAATTAGTTGTAATGTGTGTTATTGTGATTATATGCTACATTAGTAATCCGTTAATTAATATGTGTTTCCCCTATAAGGAATTGTAATATGTATTATTTAATAATACGCTTCCAAGCCACACTAAGCCTATAGCTATCAGAACGATTAAAGTTATTTCTGTTTCTCTCAATTTCAATGGATTCTCTAATTTGTCTTTGCCAGTAATAATTAGTTTTACACAACACTTCAACGTTATCAAAATCAATTGAGTGTCCTTGTTGACAAGCATGTTCTGCCACTGCCGACAGTTGTGTTTGAGATAATTTAATATTTCTTTGGTGTTCTTTTGGTCTTATGCTGATGTTACGTCCCATCTGTCCAATATAGCATCTGCCACATAAACAATTAATTCGATATACACCTTCTGTTGATAATTTAGGTAATTCGTCTTTAGTGCAGGATACTAGTTTTTTAAATTTGTGTACTGTACCAAATCTTACTGTAATGTTTTGTTTTTTCAAAACACGGGCTAATTTGTCAGTTACTCCTGAGATATATGGAATTTTAATTGTTTTAAGAATCTTATCGCTTTCAGCAGTGTTGCTTTGCGATCGTAATTTGGCATTCAGTGCTCTGTTAATTTGAGTATTATTGTAGCCATTCTGTCGTAATGCTTCTTTAACTTGTTTGATCTCTCTCACTAGACTTTCACCATCTGACACTGTTTTAGCTCTCTTATCAATACGCTCATACATCGGGCTAAACAGTGTCAGATGGTGAAGGTCTAGTGAGAGAGATCAAACAAGTTAAAGAAGCATTACGACAGAATGGCTACAATAATACTCAAATTAACAGAGCACTGAATGCCAAATCACGATCGCAAAGCAACACTGCTGAAAACGATCAGATTCTTGAAACAATTAAAATTCCATATATCTCAGGAGTAACTGACAAATTAGCCCGTGTTTTGAAAAAGCAAAACATTACAGTAAGATTTGGTACAGTACACAAAATTCAAAACTAGTATCTTGCACTAAAGACGAATTACCTAAATTATCAACAGAAGGTGTATATCGGATTAATTGTTTATGTGGCAGATGCTATATTGGACAGACGGGATGTAACATCAGCATAAGACTAAAAGAACACCAAAGAAATATTAAATTATCTCAAACACAACTGTCGGCAGTGGCAGAACATGCTTGTCAACAAGGACACTCAATTGATTTTGATAACGTTGAAGTGTTGTGTAAAACTAATTATTACTGGCAAAGACAAATTAGAGAATCCATTGAAATTGAGAAAAACTGAATTAACTTTAATCGTTCTGATAGCTATAGGCTTAGTGCGGCTTGGCAGCGTATTATTAAATAATACCTATTACAATTCCTTATAGGGGAAACACATATTAATTAACAAATTACTAATGTAGCATATAATCATAATAACACACATACAACTTATTACTAATCTACAACTCATTACTAATCATAACCATTGACTGATTACCAATCGATTATATAATTACAATAACTCCCTCTGCCTCAAATCACTGCACCTGAAATGAGTTAAATGATGACGTCACCCTGCTGCTCTCTTTAGGACCGAGAGCAAGTGAGGGCTTTACCATTCTGGCGAATTGCCCGATGAGGCTGGAGGTAATCACCAGTGGAACCCGTTCCCGTTCTTCCTGAAGTGCCACAGCGGCACACGTCGACGTCCCGTGGATTTCCCAGCCACCCCGGGGTTTGCGAAGGCCCCAGGCCTGGCGGCCTGGGGTGGCCTTGCTGTCGGAGGGTAGGGGTGCCACACGCGCTGCGGGGGAGGTGATTTGACCGCAACGAGCGAATGGAGACGGCAGGGAAGGAGACGGGGACGCGGCGTACGCCACGGACCATGGAGGGTGCCCGCGGGGCCGAGAGTGACCGGAGGGACAGCACGGGCCCGTCTGGAACGGGGGAGGTGATGGGGGAGGTGCAGCGAGGGAAGGGTGTGGGGATGGTGGATGGACCGGAGGGGATGGGGGGGGGGGGGAGGAGCGAAGAGGACGAGGGGAAACACCTAGGCAGGAGGGAAATGAGGGTGGAAGGGACCCAGGAGATGATCCCGGGCCGACTCCTTTGTGTGGACGTATCCTACCAAGGCGTGGAGTTGCGGCTGGTGAACGTGTACGCCCCGGTACGATGCATGGAAAGGGTAGAGGTGTGGGAGAGCTTGGCGACACTACTGGCTACCAGGCGACAAGTCATCGTAGGGGGTGATTTCAACTGCCCGCTATACTTGACGGATCTGGTGTCGGCAAAGGGGAGGAGGAAACTGGACTCTTCCTCCAGAAAGCTGAGAGAGCTGATGGAGGACCTTGGCATGGTAGACGCTTTCAGGAGGGTGCATGGTGCAAGGCCCGGGTATACGTGGTCGGACAAAAGCAGGGGAACGCAGTCGCGGATAGATTTTATCTTCGCCTCTGCCAAAGTAGAAGTGGAAAGTGCGGGGGTGGAGCCATTCCCCCTTTCGGACCACAAAATGGTCGTGGCAGGGCTCGCGATCCCAGGTGGGGCGAGGAGAGGGAAAGGGGTATGGAAAATGAACGTGGGTCTGTTGAAGGACCAGAAAGTGGTGGGGGACTTCGTACAAATATACAAAAGCTGGAGGACCTTGCAGGACTGGTTCACCACGAGGGTGGAATGGTGGGGCCAGATAAAAGGCAGGGTGAAAACGCTCTTCCAGCACCATAGTAGGAGGAGGGGAGTGGGTAGGGAGTTGAGGCAGTGGAACGCCAGGCTGAAGAAAATGTACAGGCTGCTAGAGCTAGGTTTCCCGATGGGGGAAAGGATAGAGGAGTTGAAAGGGAGGATAGCCTCAGTATTGGAAAGAAGGGCTAGGCAGTTAGTGTACAGGGCGAGGATCAGGGCAACGGAGGAAGGGGAGAGGTGCACGAGGTTTTTCTTCAAAGCAGGTAGGGAGGGAGATAACACAATGAGGGAATTGGTAAGCCCTACCAGAGGCAGGCAGACGACGACGGTAGGGATGATGAGCGTAGCGGAGGATTTCTATAGGGAGCTGTATGGGAGGAAGGGGACAGATGGGGGGAAGCGGGAGGAGCTGCTGGGGGCATTGGGGAAGAGGATTGGGAATCCGGAGGCGCTGGGGGAAAAGATTCGGCAGGGAGAAGTGGAAGAGGCGGTAAAGGGGTTGAACAGGAATAGAACCCCAGGGCCGGATGGTATCCCAGCGGAGTTCTATGTCAAGTTCTGTGAGCTCCTGAAGGAGGACATGCTGCAAATTTGTAGGGAAACTTTAGAGGAGGGCTGGGTCCCGGATGATATGCGGGAGGGTCTAGTTACGCTAATCTATAAAGGGAAGGGGGATCGCAAGGACTTGGGAAGCTGGCGGCCAATAACTCTCCTAAACACGGATTACAAGATTTTGGCAAGGATAGTCGCGGCGCGATTAGGGAAGGTGGTGGGGGAGGTGGTAGGGCCGGATCAGACATGCGCGGTCCCGGGGAGGAGGATCGCGGACTCCCTGGTGGTGCTGAGGGAGGCTATAGAAGGGGAAGGAGAGAGGGGGTGTCCGCTGGGGATTCTGAGCTTGGATTTGGACAAGGCTTTTGACCGTCTTTCACATTAATATATGCTGGCGGTGACGGCGAGGATGGGAATAAGTGGGCCCCTGGTGGAGTGGGTGGTACGGCTCTACGGTGGACTCAGGGCTAGACTTTTGATAAACGGGGAACGCTCGGGGGTGATTCAAGTAGGATCTGGGGTGCAGCAGGGGTGCCCGATGTCCCCGGTCTTGTTCGTTATGAGTATGGAGCCTCTAGCGCAGGTAGTAAGAGATGACCAAAGGATTAGGGGGGTGACAATACCGGGAAACAAGGAACAAGGGAAAGTGACCTTGTATATGGACGATGTGGCCATGCTGTGCAGGGATGTTGCGTCAGTGTGGAGAGCAATGGAGGAGACAGGGCGGTTCTGCGCGGCCTCCGGCTTGAAGGTCAGCGCGAGAAAGAGCGAACTAATGGCCTTTGAGGTCTCGAGGTTGTTCGAGGGTCGGCCGCCGGAGCTGAGGCTGCAGACGGAAGAGATAACGGTGCTAGGGGTGACCTTCTGTAGGGATAGGTCGGGGGAACATAACTGGGAGAAGAGGATAAGGAAGGCGAAAGGTCGTCTGGGTAAGTGGGCAGGGAGGCGGCTCACGATGGCTGGCAGGATCATGGTGGTGAAGGTGGAGATACTGCCAACTTTAAGCTACCTGGCGCAGGTATTCCCGCCTGGTAAGAGGGAGGTCAAGGCCTTGACATCGGCACTTTTCGGGTTTTTTTGGGGGGGAGGGATGGAGAGGGTGAGGAGGGCCATACTGTATATGCAGGTTGGGAACGGGGGGAGGGGCGCCCCAAATGTAGAGTACACCCTGAACTCGACCTTTGTATGTAACGCGCTGAGACTGTTCTTCTCCACAGAGCCGTGGGGCAAGGCGGCGTGTTACATGAGGTATCGCCTGACGTGGCACCTGCGGGGCCTCGGGATGACCCAGGCAGAGAGGAGCATACCCTTGGACTGGCCGGGGGGCTGGATCAGTGACGTGGTGGGGGACTACATTGGGCAGCACGGCCTGAACTGGTAGGGGGGCCGGTGGACCCCCAGAGAGGTGCGGGCCGAGGCGGAGAAAGGGGAGGCCTGTGATGAGGTGCCAGGTGCGAGGAGGGAAGTGCACCGGCAAATTTGGAGAAACATGTCGTCGGCGGCACTCACAAAGGAACAGAGGGATTTGTCATGGCTGGCGGTCCGGGACAAACTGGAGACGAGGGGTTTTATGTACGCCCGCCAAATGGCACGCACCCCCAAGTGCCCGAGGGGCTGCAACGGGGACGAAAGCGCAGTACACGTGATGGTGGCATGCCCCTTTGCCCAGGAGGTGTGGAGGCGGAGCAAACCGTTGTTGGCCCGGTTCGCACTGTCGAAGGTGACAACATGGGACGTTATGTGGGGGGAACTGCGGGGAGTGGGAAGGGAGGACAGGGACCGGGCGTGGGCCATAATAAGAGCAACAAAGGAGGCCTTGTGGAAGGCACGCAAGAGGGAACTGGAGGGGTCCCAGATGTCCCCTTTGGAAGCATGCTACGTGGCAAGGAGGTTGTTGGAGAGGGTGGTGGAGGTGGACCGGGTGGGGCTGGGACACGAAGCCGCAAGGGAAAAGTGGAAGTGGCCGCTGCCCAGGGTGGGTTAGGGCGGCCAGGGATGGGGGGGGCCTTTATTGGCGCCCTGGGGGCGAGGGCGTGCGTGGCTGGAGGGGAGGTAGCCCCTCCATGCAACAGATGTGGCAAGTGCTGTGTCGAGGGCGACTCCGGTCCTGCGGATGGGTCGGTGGCCGAGTGGGGCCTTCGCGGCGCGAGGGAGGGGGGCGGCCCCTCGATCTTTGCTTGGTTGTGTTTCTCAGCTGTGACACTGAATAAAATCTTAAAAATCGTAATTACCAGCGAAACGGCGTATTCAGACTGTGAATGTTGTGGATTCACTCTTCAACACACCGGTGGGCTCAAGTAGTGAACTAATTGTCTTTTGTCAACGTAACACTTTTTTGCTGATTGGCCGTGTCGGGTGGTCGAGGGTTACGACACATTTATAAATAACGCCATCTAACCCCAAAAACCTTTATTATGAAATACTCTCCTGCATCCTATCCAAGGCCATGACTGCCTCTGAGTCGCCGTATAATCACACCACTAGCTCTCTCACTTGCCCTTACCAAACACCCCCCCCCCACTTAAATACTTGGGGATAATTGCATCCAGGTGGGCAGGCAATTACAGGTGTTGTATTTTCCAAAGGCTACTGAAAATTAGATCTCGGCAGGGTGTATCTCGGCACACCTGCTGGAATCTTCATTATGAAGGGACTCCTCACTGCATCATCATGCGAAATTACAGCCGCTTCATGCAGAACGATTCATTTGACTAATTATATGTATACGTCTGCTTAATATCATACAACTTCGAAAAACACGGCTACGGTATTTATATATTTCGTGTGCATGCAACTAATTGCCATTATATCTTTATTATTTGTGCGCGTGACAGAATTGCTTATGACCCCCCCCCCCCCCCCCCCGTTGTTTCTCAGCATTCGCTCCACCACAGCTGCCTAAGTAGAGCACCTTTCCGCTGGGTCCCTTTCTTTTTATTCGGTTGTTTCTGCTCAGCGGCGCGACGTTCTCACGCTCCGCATCCTGAGATCTCCCGGAGTGCATAAACGACGTCTTTGCAAACATCTGCGATCCCTCAGGCTTGTGGCTTGTGGGTGGTGGTGGTGGGGGGGGGGGGAGAAGGTAGGGGTGGGGAGGGAGTCCCCAGGGTGAGCCTCACACCATCCCATCGGGTCGTACCCAGCCAGGGTCGCCACCTGTGCCCGGCTTTTCTCGGGATTTTCCTCTCTTTGCCGAGGTGCCCTTTTTAAACGGGAAATCTTATCTAGGATTTTACGTGCGCATTTGTCAAAGCGCTTTACAATAATTACACATTGTACATTAATTATTGGCTGATAGGGGGGGGGGGGGGGTTTGAGTGTTGGGGAAGGGATGGCAAGGAAGGGTGATGATCGGAAAAGGGATGGGCGAGGTTCGGAAGGGGAAGGATGGTTAAGGTTTTATGGACGAGGACAGGAAGTAGTCGAGGGATACATTTACACGGACGGAGTTCTCTCCACTTCCACTATCTTCAGATAGTTTTAATCTCCCCATGTGATGGAGCATACCTCTTTCCTGTTGTACATCCTCTACCTCTTTCCTCTTGTACTTCCTCTTTCCTCTCCTTGGCCCCTCCACTCCTTCCCGTCCCTCTCCTACCCATTTCGTGACCCCTAAGTGCCCCTGTCATCGAACTCATTCTATTCTGTCAGCGTTTTCTTTTTACTATCTTGAGGCACCTTGAGTGAAGGCGCTCTATCAATGCAAAATTCTATTATTATTATTTGTTCCAAAGAAGTGGCCCACCCAATGTCCACCACGTGTGATTGTTACCTCGCATACAAGTGAACTTTTACACGGGAATTTGCACCAGGTGCAGCCATCGCTGCCACTCCTCGTACCACAACGACTGCCACTCGTGGCGCTTCTCGTGCTTTGTGGAGTCGGGAAAGCCTCCTCGTCGGGGCCGTCTTGCCTTGCGATGCCCTGCCAGCCTGGGAAGTCTGCGAAGTAAAGCTTCGCCGTCTCGTGCGACAACTGCGTGACTTCACCAGCATGGTGATGTACGATCAAACAAACATTCTGTGGCGCAGGGAGGCTTTCATCTAGCAGTGGATTGACAAGGGACTCTGATTATTACTTTAGTTTGAGGTATGCATTGTGAACGCATATCGCTGTTTAAGATTGGGTGTTTTTTTAAATATTGGATCTGTTCATGACTGGAACATGAATCTATTGATTAACTCTTGAGGCACTGCGTCTCTGCAGGAATCTGAGTACATTTTGTGATTTGCGTTGGTCAGAATGGAACGTGTATGTCACATTCGAAATATACGTTGACACTACTGCTAGCTGAGTTACTTTGTAAATATACATAAAGAGGACACGTTAAGGAAGTGCCAAATTTAAGCATAATTAATTTATCAAACGGTGTAATAACCATGAAATTATATACATCGGCATATGTTTTTAAATAAGAGTAAAAATAATAATTTAATGTTTCTACTGCAGAAATAATTAGCTCGTATCATTTTAAGGAGCTGTGTTAGTCCTCCAAATTCAAACTATCGGCGCTGGAAACAAAACGTTGATTGTATTCTGCTTACAAAACTTTACATACTCAGGGAAACCAGTTCAATTACGCGTTTTTATTAAGTTGTAATTCAAGGTTTTGATTAATTGCCTTACTTGAATCACAATGGATTTTGATTGTTCCATTAACTCCATGATGAAGAGGGGGGGGGGGTTAGGCTTTATTCTGAGCCCAAAAACCTATGAGCTTGATAGATTGCGTGCCCTTGAGAAGGAGGGCTGAGACAATGGGCTGCACATTTTCAGTAGCCCCAGTGAAGCATTTGGTCAATAGTGCCTGATACAAAAACCTGCCCATATCTATTCGCTCCAGTAAGTCTGTGATATTGACAATACAGCAGAAACGTAACTGTGTGCTGCAGCACAGAAAGAAAAAGGAATAAACTTTGATGAGTACAACTTATCTCAACGGAATTTCTGCAACGAATTAACAATGGTACATATGAATGTGATGGTGGATATGAGGTGAATGAAACGTATGAGAGGAAGCAATGGGCAAATATGTGATGCGTGAATTTGGTGAATGCGGAAGTGATAACAGGAAATGATGATGAATGGAATTAATGCATGGGGAATGAGTTATAGCCATATCATGAGAGTATGAAGAGAGGGTGGTGGTTATGAGGGGAGATATTAAGGGGTCGTTGGGTGAGCTAGGGAACACGTGAGTTTTGAGTGAGGTGCGGAAACGAGTGAGCAAAGGTGACTGTTTAATAACACTATGTAACACAATTTTTGTTCCTGGGTAGTAAGTGTTATTTCGTAATTGCTTATGGCTAAAAAGTATAGAAAATGGCTATTCCCACAAACTTTGCTTTTGTGACCAGGACAGTGATGTTTACCTATTTTCAATGAGAAAACGGGCGAATTTGTGTCTTTTCGTTTACATGGTCAGACAAAAACAACATATGAATCAAAAATAACATGTCTTTATACTAAAGTAATGCAAAAATGACTACAAAAGATTTAGAAGTGAGTAGTTTTTCAAGATTTACGATTATACTGTAAATAACTTTCACGAATCAGCCCCCAAATGTAGTCTCCCATCATGTTCTCGTTAAACTGTCCTTGGTGGCGGCGTTCAAAATCCAGTATATCCTGGTGGAAGCGCTCGCCTCGTTCCTCCGAGTACGCTCCCATGTTCTCCTTGAATTTATCAAGATGAGCATCAAGGATATGGACTTTGAGGGACATCATACAGCCCATTGTGCCATAGTTCATCATCAGAGTCTCAACCAGCTCCACGTAGTTTTCGGCCTTGTGATTGCCCAGGAAGCCACGAACTACTGCGACAAAGCTGTTCCAAACCACTTTTGCCTTACTAGTGAGCTTCTTGTGGAATTCATTGCACTCCAGGATTTTATTTATCTGTTATCCGACGAAGACACCGGCTTTGGCCTTTGCCCAGACAGCTTAGGGAAGAAGTCTTGAAGGTTCTTGAAGGCTGCCGACTCCTTATCTACAGCTCTGACAAACTGTTTCATAAGGCCCAATTTGATGTGCAGTGGTGGCATCAGCACCTTCCGGGGGTCCACCAGTGGCTCCCACTTGACGTTGTTCCTCCTTACAAAGAACTCGGTCCGCTGTGGCCAGTCCCGCCTGTGGTAGTGCGCCTTGGTGTCTACATCTTACGTAGTAAAATGTGTATTACTTTAGTATAAATACATGTTAATTTTGGTTAATATGTGTTTTTTTTTCTGACTTCACGTGAACGAAAAAACACATTCGCCCGTTTTCTCATTGAAAATAGGTAAATTTCAAAATATCAATGTTCTGGTCACAAAAGCAAAAGTTTGTGGGGAATAATAGCCATTTTCTGTACTTTTTAGGCATAAGCAATTGGGAAATAACACTCATTACCCAGGAATAAAAAAAACATTGTTAGTGTAATGTGCAGGGGAAGTTTGTTCCAGTGAAAGGGGGCAAGGAGAGAAAGAGAGAGCGCGAAAGCGTAGATTGAGCACGAGGAGAAGAAGGAACAGAGATAGAGCAAAATTGAGAATGGGGAGGGCGAGAAGGTGACACAGAAAGACACAAGAGTGGCAAGATGTGGCGGGGCAAGAGGTACAGCTTGGGGCTTATTGGGGAACAAAAAAAAGAATGACTTCATTCCATTTCCTGTCCTGTAATAAAAATTGTAAGCACCGGATCAGCAATATTCATTTCTTTAACGCATTAAAATTTAATCTACAGTATGTGTCTAGCTAGCCACCTATTTATATATTTATTAACTTTGCTCAGCGCTGTGTATACTGCCCAGGCATGCCAAGTAGCCTTGTAAAATATTAATTATGCAGACACCATCCCAAGTGGACCAACAAGGAAGGAAAAATGTAACGTTTACATTTAAAAATCTATCCATTTTTTAATATAAAACAAGATGGCTGTCTTCCTTCCCATGTGGATTATTTTAGATAATATAGACGGCAAACTGATTAAAATGTGTAGGATTAAACATTAACAACGTGTTTTATTTACTTCACTAGATTTAATATTTTGAGTTACAAGCATCCCCAGAGTTCACAACAAATGTCACATTTTTTGCTGAATTATTTTGCTACTGGTAGCAATTAGACATATAAGCTTTAACTTGGCATCTCAGTGGTGATGTATATTTACAATGTTCAACTTCCACAATGGAATTACTGAAGGCCATATTTGAGCATGCATACGGCATTCTATATCAACACACAGCATTTAGATTAAGGATGCAACAAGTCATAAAGTTGGAGGTCGTATATTTTTGGGTGAACTCAACGCTTAAATAATTCATTCGAGGCAGACCTCATCTAGTCATACATCCGCTATATTTGTTGAGGGTAAATTATGTACGAGATTGGCGGCGCAGTATTTAGCGCACTGCCGTTACGAACCCAGCCACCCAGGTTCACAATCACGGCTCACATCAGTGCCGAAGGATATTTGACCCAGGCTTTTTCCCACCCACACCACCTGAGCAAAGTGCTATGGCCAGCAGGGTGGAGAATGGCCATGTAACTCCAATGACATACACGGTGTGAGGAGGCCTGCATCCAACAGTTGACTGTCAAAGGGCTCAGAATGTATGATGAGGATCACTGCTGACTGCGAGGTGTTACATTTTGAATGTTGTGTTTATTGGCAGCAAAACAAGAATCAGAATGTTAATTTAGAATCAGAATCTTTATTTAGACTGGAGGAATTCGATGAGCTATAAAGATATTTTTTTCATGTTTGTATGCTGAGCTGCTTTCGCACCGTACGTAGCCAGCCATGCCAATTAAGTCGGTTCACATATGTCTAGTCGGTTCACAGATGTGCAGCAAGTTCACTTCACAGATGTGCAGTAGGTTCACAGATGTGCAGTAGGTTCACAGATGTGCAGTAGGTTCACAGATGTGCAGTAGGTTCACAGATGTGCAGTAGGTTCACAGATGTGCAGTAGGTTCACAGATGTGCAGTAGGTTCACACATGTCCTCGGTGACCCTCTGACAATTGCTGATTGCCCTCCACGTCCTTGTCTCATACTCCCCGTGGTTGTTGCCACTTCCTCCCTCGACACAGTCTCCCTCCTCGCGTCTCTCTCCTCATGCTGTGCCTGGTTGCGGTGTGCAAGCCCTACCAGCTACTGGGGAAGACAAAGGTGGCCGGGTGTGGCGCAGCCCCACCTCACCGCTCTCTTGTGCACCACGCAGAACTTAATAGGTGCTATCGAACAGCACTTGTCCTAAACGTCTGTTGAAGTGTACGTGTGTTGAATTTCTTTCGCGCCGTACGTAGCCAACCCTCCAATTTGGAGGAGCGGGGGAAGGACTGCAAGCTTAACAAAAAAAAGCAGTTCTAAAGAAATGATGTGTAGGCCGTATGGGTGAATGCTGCTGTATTTAAGACCGGGAGCAAGTGAGGGCTTCACCATTGTGGCGAATTGCCCGATTATGCTGGATGTAATTACCAGCGAAACGTCGTACTCAAAAACTGTAAATGTTGTGGATTCACTCTTCAACACACCGGTGGGCTAAAGTAGTGAACTATTTGTCTTTTGTCAACGTGACACTTTTTTGCTGATTGGCCGTGTCGGGTGGTGGAGGGTGACGACACATTTATAAATAACGCGATCTAACCCAAAAACCTTTATTATGAACATATGGGTGATCTGTCTTTGTGTATTATGCATGCATTTGAATGGTTTATGTTGTTCTTCCCCGCACCTCTGATTATCACGGTTGGCTGCATACAGTGCAAAAGAAGTTCAACATACACGTATATCACATTTTTTCATTCATATTTTAACATTCAAATGCTGCCGCTTTAGATTATCGTTAATGTTTAAAAACATAAGTCATGTTTTATTTATCAAGGAGAGTGATGGGGCAAAGAGGTGCGAGATACTTAAAAATCGATGCCAGTAATTATGATGCCACCTTACGGGATATGTTTACATCTATTAAACATTTCGCAAGCATGATATCAATATTGAGAGTGACAAAATAAGAATACATTTGTTAATAAACACACGTATATAATAACCTTCGTTATGTTTTCCATTTCAAATCATTAACAATTCATAATTGAGCTATCTCTCCTTGCAAAATTGGCTGTTTTTTTTAAATCATACCACCCTCGTGCATCGAGCACATTTTCACATCAACTTCTGCACGGTAGTTGTTTTTTTCCCCCGCTCGAAGTGTGGAGTCAGATGTTGAAATCACCACTGGAACGCGTGCATCCGAGAGCATTTCCAGCAAAATGCAAAATTGACACCAAGTCCAGAGACTGATTCAGTTTACTCTTAAAAAGCGAAGTGATTTATCAAAGGACGATGTTTCGCTTGGCACGTCTTTATGGTTTTTCTAAAGAAGGCCAGACAGCCAAAACATTTAGATATGTATTTCCTCTCACTGATGATGGCGTTAAACCTGGTATTATTATTATTATTTATGGAATATTTTAAATCTAAGTTTATTTAATGGGGCAGCAGAATTATTTTTTTTGCGTTTTCACAATGATTTATTTTTATACACAAAACAAACATCCAAGCAACATTTCACAGCATGAGGCTTAATAATATTATTCGCACAGTAAAGGGATATTACATTGGAATAAATTTGTGTTTCAAAATTTCCAACATCAAAATTGCAATAATACTTAACACGGTAGGGTTTATCTGCCAATAGTATGAATTATAATAGATGATTGTTTGGCTATGTCGCGATCTAACTAAATTTGTGTCGGTAAGACCCTCCACCATCCAACACACCAAAACGAATTAATTGATTATTAAGTTCGAATATTTTCACGTGCTTACTATTATCGTTTTCAGCTCACTGGTAAATGGTAGAACGTCGTCAGGACAAGATCCTAGAAGTCAGAATAAAAATCCAAGACGTAAGAATGACCAACAATATTAACACGTCATTTAGATGTATCTTTTTAGAATCGCTGGATTGTAAAAGTGTATTATGCTAGTGTCTCGCAAATTAAAGACCTGCCTCAATAAGATATTTAATAAAAAGTTCCAATTTAAATGTAAAAAAAAAAATTCTGTCAAATATTAGGCGACGTTTACACATTTATTAGAGATTAAAATGTGTGCAACCTCACATGCTTAGGACAGGTTCTTAACGCGAATAATATGACATTCATATCTGCACGAGCAAATTCAAGTTGATGCGTATTTTCACAATATGAATTTAGATTGTCTAAGTTCAACATTGGGCACTCGAAGGCTATTTAAAATTTTGCGCTCATAACAAATTCGTAAGATTGTGCAATGGAAATACCACACAGCACTTTACTTCATGACGCATGTCTCCGACTGCAGGCAGAATTGCATCTAGAAGGCGCACACGATCATTATTAAAATGTACACACCCTGTAAAGCTCGTAATTTGTTGTGTTGTAACAAATTGTTCAAGCCACCGTTCTACAATTTTCTTTTCACACTTTATTTTCTCCTGTATGGCGGCGTAAATGTACGTTAGCAAGATGATATTTCATGAAATAGCTATTTAAAGAGTTAAACGCCTATTTAAACGATTCCATGAGGAGACGACAATGATGATTGCTGGCCTTGAGGGAGAATTAGACAGGAGTGTAAGGAGTGCGGGTGGAGAAGTTTGGTAAAAATTGTTATTATTGTAAGAATAAAATGAAATCTACAATCCACATGCCAACAATAAAATTCCAATCATAAACGTTATACATATAATATATAATGAGACATTCGAATTTTTACAAAGGAAAAATTAAGTACTATCCAAATGGGTTTCATGCTATGTTCTTATATATGTTTTCATCTGGCAGCCAACTTCAGGAAGGGCAGATGTGTGCCATGAGTGGAATTAAAGCAACACACATTGGCTGTAATTGGCAATGTTTGGTAATCCGGCGATGTGTTTAATTTTGACTCGTGCGCATTGTATTGGAACGTTCTCACCGTGCGGTTATTGCTTGGGAATTTCTTGAAATCTTAACAAAAAATAGGACGCTACTCGTGATTGTTGTAGCCAAGAGGCGTTCATCAATCAAAAAAAAGTGATGACCAACTTGTTCTTCACTGTCGGCTTCATTTTAATGTCCGTATAGTACGCTAACTTCCACATAGCTATAAATGGAATAAATATGCATTAATTATTTAGAGCGTTATTACATTTTAAACATGGAAAAGGGCCCGTGAAATTATGCTCACTTCACCTTTTTTTCTGCCTTCAGGGATTTCATGGGTAATGAATGTTTAATGGGGGAGAATCAATGTCATATTTTTTTTTATATTCAGCACAAATATTTCTTAATGAAATTGCATGCAAAGTACATAATAAGCATTTTAACAATGCATAAATTGTAAAGTTATTTAGGATCCCGGCTACAAGTATGCTTTATGGGGAGCTTTTTTATTTAATTTTCAAGCGTAGGTTGTGCGTATCTGCATGCACATGAAGCACTGTTATAAAAGTGTAACTAATGCCAATAGAGCTGCCAGGGACCGTACAATCACGGGGTGTTTTCACATTCTCAGCTACTTGTAATGAACATTTTATTTCTATTCACAATTCTTTATTAAAAAAAATAAAATTTTCTCTAAACACGTGCTTTCTCTGAAACTTATATTCTTAGCTTTGAACAAAAAGTTCCGTGGATATCAACACTGTTTTCTTGATCTCTCTCTTTCTTGCAACCAATATATTATTGCTGTGGTCTCTGATACCATGTACTCACAGATCAGGCTCCCTCCAGCAACATAACCTATAAATAAATTATTATTTTGAAATACAATTTTATCTGGGAATGAAACATTAATTTTTAGTTTTTAGAAATAATATATAAAAAAACTAGACGCAATAAAAAGGTTACCTTTTGATTAAACTGTAAAAAACTATTATGTATTGATGGATGGGTTTGCAGCATAATGGAAAAATGGGGGACTTTTTTGTAGACTGTTTCTATCTACGTGAAAACTAATGGAAATATATGGCTGGTGAGCTGTTGAAAACAAATGGTAGGTCAGAGCAATGCATATCCCAGCCATTACAAAAGCCACTCTTAGCTTGAAAGGAATGTATGGGGGAAATCAGGATAAAGTGCCATTACAGTATTTTTGTGCAAAACACATTTTCAAAGAATGTATGGCAATGTAAATCAAAAATTTAATCACATTTCCCCGCTCCCCCCAATCTTCATAAAGTTAATCTGAACCAGCTATCAACCAGCAATATCTTAATTAGCCTTAACGCCAAGATACTCTGACCAGCGTGGTGAAGTTTTGTAAAATGACCTCCCATGCCTGACATGGTGTGTAAGGAGGCCTTATACCATGAGCGGAGAGACAAAGGGGTTGTTAAAGAAAATCGACTTCCTGCAGGTTTCACCTTCAGTACCACATGCTGCTTATTCATTTGCATTTATTTTTTGGTTGAATCTCCAACAGAGGCAATCATAAAAAAAGCTACGACCAGAGGCATGTCATAAATAGCCACTCGAGCTTCATGGCCGAGACATGCATTTATTCCAAATTTCACTTTACTCTAAGAAAGCGGTATTTTCTAAAATGAAATAAAATTGCCTCCAGGAAAAAAAAAATCGGAGGTTCTGCTGGCTGGAACACTCGAGCTCGGGCGAAAACATTCGTGAGAGGATCTGGCACGGCGATCACAGACTCCAAGGTTTCAGTTCTATACCCGGCACCGTACTCGACCACAATGTGTCGTTTGATCATCGCGTGCCAAAAAATATAGTCGGGTCCCTGCAATTTTCATATCCGGGCTCGACGACGCATTTGACCTTGCCAAGTCGTTTGATGATGTCGTCGAGGAGCATGAAGCGTCATGCAAACTGCGGTCATCCTCGCGGTGGCTTTTGGCTAACCGTCGAACAAAGGAGGTCGCTGCATTGCACGCTTTTCAGATGCGCTTCTGCAGCCATCTGGAATGTGCTTCGTTCCGATATTGGGAAGACTCTGGAGCTATGCACTTTTACATCGAGAATGAAAATGTATTTCTTTATGGCTACGTATGGTGCAAAAGAAGTTCAACATGCACACAAAGTGCTCATGGATATATTAAACAAAACGTACCTGTCAACAATAGCAACCACCACCACCACAAACTGAGAGCTTGATTCGCGTGGTGTTGGGGGGCCCCTTCAAGAACTGCTCGAGTCTGCAGGGATCCTCTATAAAATGTTATTCAATCAGCAACGTGTTCTATTCTCGGTCTGCACCCTTAAGATGGTGCAACAATATGCCCTTTGGTACTTTCGGTAAAGTCACGTGGGTAAAAATTAAATAAAATTAAATAAAATAAAACAAAAATGAAAACTATTTTTTTTGTTTCATTTTATTTCGTTTTATTTTATTTCTACCTACGTGGCTTTACCGAAAGAACCAAAGAGTATGGATCCTTGCAGTCACGAAAACTTCAAATCTAGAAAAAGTGCCCGTTAGGTGTCGGTGAGGCGGTAACATAGCGGCAAAGCTTTCCCTTCATTAGCGAAAATTTATGATCTTACGCACATTGTGTAAATAACGTAATTAATAAATATAAGTACTGCACGAGTATTAACTACGTATATCATGACACTCGCCATCTGTATGGACAGTTGCGGCTGCAGCAACAAATACTTGATTCCGTAATCAAACGTGCAAACTGCCCGAACACCAGTTCAATATATTTAGGCGACCAATTCTCGGATGAAGGATTTAATGCTGATATGCAAATGTTTATCCATCACGGACGAAACAGCCCATAATTGTGAAAGGGCAGTTGAGAAAACCAAAAGCAAATGCATAAATAACATTCGTCAAACATATGGGGAAAGGGATTTAAAGTCTGAATTTTTGCCGACTCCTACAAATTTAGCTTCAATATACCAATAGCAACATCAATCCATATATACACTGTATTCTGGTAATTCATTAAATAAGACTCGAGCAATTAGTTATTAATGACACTCAACACAATATCAGTTCCTTATTCCATTATTTACAATAACAAAAAAACAGTGCTCACTTTCCCGACGTGGGAAATAGAGAATTTGAACATAGCCGTTACAATATGCGACGACGTGGAATGCAACATAGCTGCTGTCGAGCCTGTGGTCAGGACTTGGTGTAATTTTTTTGTTATTTATTCCATTCAATACAAGAACTATGAAATGGCCGTATATATTTTTCCGCCTTTTATATAATTTGCCACCCGAGATTTCTATCCATTAAAGCTGTCCTTGGCCGTGTCTATGATTTTCCGGCCCTATCAATTTTTACCCACTTTTGCCATTTCACTAAAGCCAGCCTCGCTCGTGACGTTGTTGGAAGGAAACGTCTTCGAGCTGATGTTGTTCAGGGTTATGGTACGTTTGAAAATCAAGCGAGTCTGATAATTACCGATTCCTCTGAATGCTTGAGGTTTAATTTTTTTATAATCTGATGTGGTGTTCGAAGTGATGTGACGATCACTTGATTGTTGTTTGTTGCGGTTTTATTTCTCTTTAAAGTTAACATTATCTTACGTGAGGTTGATTTTAACAACCCTAATACTGTGTATGAAGAACACTCATATATTCTAAAATGGGCAAAATATAAATCGGTACTATAAATCGGTACATAGTTATACATATCATGCCTGTCACCAAATCACCAGGAATGCAACCGATCTCATCAGATATCTTAAGCTGAGCAGATTTGAGCCGAGATAGTGCTTGGAAGGGTGATCACTATACATAGATAAGGTGTTGGAAGCTGTTTCAAGGCTACATTATTAGCTAAGGGAGGTGCAGCAAATTCGTTTGTTGTACTATGCTATACTCTAAACATATATAATCTCCACTTTCACCAACCCACAATAACCAGGTGGTGAAATATGGTTCGCTCTGTTAATGGTGATTTAAATTTGGTTATCTTCTTTAAAACTACAATGTAACAATATGAACATTAAACTTCAGAATATTTTATTTTGATAGATGAATTCCATACCAGTCAATCTAAAATGTTTTAGGTTTTTTTTCAAATACTAGCAAATAAATTGGCTTAAAGATCAAAAGATCTCAAAATAGGAAGTAATGTTTACAAAAAAAATACACTAGAGAATACGAATTAGGGTGGATTTATCAAGTTATAAACGGAGGCCTTGAGGGGGTGCCACTTACAAGTCCCTGGTGCAACTGGATGTCCGAAAGAAAAATCGCATTTAATGATGGTTTTGATATTCAGTCATTAGTGGCTAGCCTGAGACCAGCAGCTCATTACTGTGGTTATGAGAAACTGGTTTAATCTTCAGCGACTGCCACAGTTCACGCAAGGAATTTTTCTATGGCTGCCGCTCAGTGTTCTGAAACCCTTAGCTTACTGGCGACCTCCACTGTTTGCCAAACTGAAGCACTTTTAGTTATCAATATAGACGTTTCACATTTCTGAAATCGGATTATATGAGATAAATTAAGGATTCGCTGCACAAGATCATTAAAAGCAATCAAAGCAGTTTGCAGCAGCCAACGATGTTGCTAATAGAGTTCGTCAGAACCGTCCTGTGATGTAATTTGCTCACTAATGTTTAAATTCTCGTGCGTAAGGAAATACATCAATAAAATAACTCGCTTATGCTACTACACCATGAAAAGAGATGGATGGTCAGTGGTGACGATGAACAATTGCTGATGTAAGATTGATGGTGATGGATGGTTTTCAGATGCTGGATGATCGATTATGAAAATGATCAAATTTACAAACTGGATCAGGGTCTTATGTCCAAACCGTATTTAAACCACGCACATTTTTACATTTGCTTCCAATAAAGGCTAAATGAGTAATTAGATTGAGCCCACACTAACAAGAATATCAGCAACGTAATTTAAATCCCATAGTAATACAGTTGCATACTCACAGTGCACGTGCTAACATGTTTCATTTTACCTGACTTGTTTCGTGAAATACTGTGCGAGTGGAGATTGTGGTCCACTTATAAACTTGAAAAAAAATTACCGGACGCTCCGGGTGATGTGAGAGAAGACAAACTCGACGATTGATTTCTCAAGGTCGGATTGTAAAGGAATTTCCATGTATTTGCTTACATTGTTTGATATGCTCGGCATACATTACTCATTTCAGCTATAGGTCACACCTGAACGTTCCCAGACCTATATATGCGTGTCATAACCTTTTCTGCGATCTTAATCTAAATCTCATTTGCTCATGTCTCACCCGAAGCAACAAAACCAGACAGACCTCAAGTACTTTTTACCTCAGAGCATTGCAGGTCAATGACTAATGTCCAAATGTCAGCTCTCTTAATACCGCCTGGCAAAAAATATGTAACATGACAGAAACAAAATCATGTCATCTTTAAATTGTTAGAGCGAAGGCTGGCAGCTATGCAAGTAGGTTAAGTGATTAATTGATGACTCGGCTTCTTTATACATTCCACATCGAGGTAGTCAAAAATAATAAAAGTGCAAATAATTGCACAGCTTAATAAACATGTGATATGACTAATAAGTTATCATGTGCCTTCCTTTTTCCATTTCACCTGCGAAATTGATGTCGCAGCCATTTCAATTCACGCATTATCGAAACCCCCCCTTGTACATTGATGTTAATTCGTCTCACTTTTCCGTACTGTATGCAAACAAAAAATAACAACAATGTCACACTGAAATGAAAACAATCAAAACGCATCTTTTGAGAGCATCTCTCAATGAGGATTTTAACCATCGACCACACCACACAAACAATCCTATCTTCTTAGCCGTGCAGTCATTGAAAGCAATTTGCCGAACAATTATTCTCGGATACATTTTAAATATTCGAATGACCCTCATGTTAATTGCCCCCCCACCCACCCTAAACATTAATTCATAGATGAACTGATCAACGCTGTATTGTCAGCGCAGGCAGAATAGGGAAAATTCTAACTAAACACAATTTAAAGATTGCATTTTTCACCATGACTGTTTGGACTCCCCACCACCACCCCCGGGGGTGGTGGTGGGGAGTGGGGAAGGGGGGGTTGACCTTTGCTGCAGCGTTGTGCGTAATCAGTGTCAGCACAAGGCACTAGTTCACTCGCATGACTAGCTTAACATTTCTCCACCTAAGACACACGGGGTCCGATGTGTCAGATGCGTACGTAAGAAACAGTGCCCATAAAATGACTGTACCGTGTAGCTGTCACGTCATCATTTTTTTTATCACGGAGTCTTGCATAGACTGCCCAAGATCACGATGTCACCATTGACCAAAGCCGTTGATGCCACGACCATATACCTCGTTGCCAATGCTTTCTACCCTCTGCCAGATCCTGCTGCTACTGCTGCACAGTAGACACGCAAACTCAAAACTGTTCTGACAGTCTCCCCAACCGTCTGGTCTCGGTTCTCTCCCCCAATGCACAACAGCAACGTATAATGGGTTTATGTTACGGTATTGCGTGTTGCGATTAACGGGGGTCCCATTATTTCAGTTGCAGCGCTCTTGCCAACACGATCTTGGTAATCGAGGTATTTGGGCTAGATCGCGTAAATATAAATGTGTCGTTAAGCCAGCCACCGCTCGACACAGCCAATTGTGAGGTTTATCACGTCAACGAACGCCTACGTGTTACACTGAAGATCTTGGTAACCAAGCCTGACTGCTGATGAGACCCAGAATTTGGAAACCAGTCCAGAGTTTGCTTTGTTTAAACAGATGCTGCTTGATAATCTTGGTCTGGGAAGCCAATAAGCCGAAAGACAGCGTTTGGTGTATTAACGTGCAGAAACGGAACAGTTCCGATAATATACACATAGTATTGCCTTCTGTTAGGTGGAGAGAGTGTAATAAGCAGCTTTAATTAATGAGCACATGCTCTCATTGAATGATTGCCGATTTTAAGGATAGCATTGTCACCTTGAAACTTTTTTAAAAAATACATTTAATTTTCTATCTACGTGACTTTACCGAAAGAACCAAAGAGTATGGATTCCTGCAGACACGAAAGCTTCAAATCAAGATTAAAATACATAGGCGTTGACAAGAGTTAAAATCTGGCAATCTAACGATGCCGGTCGTAATCATGAGTAAACGTCATCTGATTGTTAAATGGTTCTGGATTTCTCTTCAGCAAGAGCAATTGGTGTTTGTTCAGGTGCCAGCTTTAATGATTTTGGTTGTTGGGTGAAGGTTGTACGACACAGTGGCATTGTACTCACGCGATAGGATCCAAAAACAATTTACAAATCACTGTGTCTCCCGTATGTGCTCTGCACCAACATTAAACATTTTAGGGCAGTGAAAATATAGAAACTTCAACTCATCAATAGCGCTCCTCTAAAGAGGGAAAATTTGCATATATATGTATTTTTTCAGACTTTATTTCAGTTGGTAGGGCCCATAATAGGTAGACAATTCATCCAAAGGCTCTCCTTCATAGCAGAGCCGGCAGAAGAGACATTGCCCAAAACAACGCCTGTCACTTACATGCGTTTTCAAATTTTTAGGGCGAGTGTTATTGACGAATATGTTGTCCTCTTATCTTTCTTCGCGCACTAAGTGAAAAAATAATGCCAGTTAATTGAGGTGGACGAATACCATTTGGTTAAGGACGGTTGTATTTACATCTCACGATGAATAAAATACTACGCTTGCACGCGAGAGTGGGACGACGGGTCACGGGACTTCAGGCCCTGGGCTATGAACCTGACCAAACCAAGTTTTGATTCCTGGCCAAGGCTCACATCGGAAGTGAGCGTTGTCTGAATCGGTTCAGGGAATTACCCCTACCCCCCTGCACCAACCCGTACTGCCCAGCGTCATGGCAACCCCCATGACCAACACACCGGGCGGAGGCTTTGTTTTTATGTATATGCGATGTGACGCGACCTTTTATATAGTCGTTGTCAGGCTGGGCAAAGTGCCTCCCTCGGTAAGGAAAAAAGTGTCTTGTACACAAGATTTATGGATACACATTTACAACCTAATGCAATAGTACACAGTGCTTTATTAGCCATGTTACTTATAAGAAAACCCCTATGGATTTTGTTTTATAAATGAGCTTCGGTTGTGTCCGAATGTGGAAGAAAATATATTTCAGTCGCAAGGGGATTTTTCTTCTTTTTTCCAATTCTTTTTTTTCCCTGTCTCGCTCTTCTTAATGTATTCAAAACAAGCCGAGATATATATGTGTATAAAAAAAATCATCCTGCATCCATTACGAGCGAGCAATTTTGTACACCAGTACACATCTGCAATGCACCAAGGTGTTCGTTGTGACATTATATTTGAGGGGGCATAAAGAACAAATTTATTTTGATTGTATTTATTGGATCCAATGTAATATTGCTTGTGTAGTGACACCGCGTGATGTCAACGTGCAGTGCCGGCCCTCGAGAGGCACTGCGTGTGGTGTAGCGACATCGCGGACACCACAGCGGTGTGGGTGTAGTACCGGCCCTAGCGGGGCCCGGTGAGCGCTGAGTGACAGCGCCGGATGGCACCACGCTTGGCGTGCGGTGCCAGCCCCTACAGGGTAAGGTGTGGGAGTGCCGGCGGTAGGAAATAGGTTACTAAAGGCCATGGCACTCCAGTTAACCCGAGAGGACACGTGACCGGTCAAGTCTACAAAGGGGCCCCAAGTGGGGGCTTCGGGGCGGTCACGTGGTCGGGGTCCAGCTCCTGCTGGAGGGATCTGGAAGGCGGTCGTGGCCAAGGGCCGGGTCCCCCAGAGGGATCAGCTGCTGTTGTTCATCCTGAAGAAGCCTTCGTCGACGTTCTACGAGTCTCCAACACGTGGGCCTGGACACGAGCTGTGGTCCTGGTCCGTAGTAGCTCGTTACGTTGTGATTAGTGTAGATAGCCTGGTGGTCACCACCCGGCTAACTACACCAGTTACATTGTGATTAGTGTAGATAGCCTGGTGGTCACCACCCGGCTAACTACACCAGTTACGTTGTGATTAGTGTAGCTAGCCTGGTGGTCACCACCTGGCTAACTACACCAGTTATGTTGTAATTAGTGTAGCTAGCCTGGTGGTCACCACCCGGCTAACTACACCAGTTACGTTGTGATTAGTGTAGTTAGCCTGGTGGTCACCACCCGGCTAACTACACCAGTTACGTTGTGATTAGTGTAGCTAGCCTGGTGGTCACCACCATAGGTTGTTATTCTGTTAAGGGGAAGTTACTCCGTGTGTTGGAGTTAAATAAATGTGTTGCTTCCAAGATTACGTCTGCGGCTCGGTTGAATCCACTACACTTGTATTAAACAAATTCACTTGATTACGTGTTAAGCCCAATTTGCACACCATGTGTGGAAAGAGGGACACACGACACTTTTGGTCGAGGTGGATACATTTGCATTTCGTTTCAGATGTTTAAGAAACAGATTTTTTTAAACGTGTTGTGTTGGATGCTTGCATTGTTATACTGAGTTCCAAAACTGATTCTGGGAAATACAGCGACCGTAAAACTTTCTTTGTATCTATTAAAGCTGTGACCTTGTCTAAAGGTGATTGTAAAAAAAAGACAAGCACCTGGAAACATTTAGACCAAGTACACAGATTAATCTTGAGGCATTAGCACGTGAAAAATGTGTTTACAATTGTACAGTTATCACAGCAGTAGCATGTCTTAAGGACTGCTTCATAACGACGTTATTCACATTGCATGAAATTGGTGGCTCTTGAAATATTAATTATTATTTTTACCGGATTCGAAAAAAAGATCTTGTTATTTTGATTGCCGATCCCTGATGCACGTGTGTCTCTGCATGAGCACATGGCCACTTCAGCGAAATGCAGTTTGAATCCTTAACAGCCATGCCAAGGGAGATAAAAAAATAATACCACTTCTGCCATGTGTTTTTGCTAAAGTCAAGCTGTAGGAATTAGATAATGCTGCTAGACATACAATTACTCCCTCTGTGAACATGACAGAATGGATGGAATTTTGGAGTATTGATTGTCAACACTCGGACAAGTACACTGACATATGCATAGGGTTGTTTGGGAGAAATGCCTCAATAGCCAACAATTAAGCACAATGGTTCTGAGCTGCCAAAATAAAATCTGGTTTCTAGAATTGTAGGTGTTACTATTTTCATACAATTTATTTTGTGCTCTATATTTCAATACAGTAAAGGTGCATCCCCGCAAGTTCTTGCTCATGCCACTGCTGACAGAATGGACTTCGATAGAGAGCTCTGCAAAGTCCCTCTACGGGATATTTTGGCTTACTCTTCTATGCTAGCCAGAGATCTTGGAAGAGTTTCCATACTTGACCCTGCCAATTTACTGTGGTGTGGGGGGGGGTGCAGAAATGTAAGAAGGTTTTTCATTGCTTCAACTACCACACCAGGAATTTGAATCGAACCTGTGACCTTCGTATTGCAATTCCACTGCCCTCACCATTGCACTACATCTGCTTCCCTTGATGGTACATGCATACTAATGTTTACTTTAATTTAACGCTCGTTATATGTGTAGTGAGTCTAACTGAGTTGCAGATGTTGTCTTGGGAGCAACACTTTATTTCAAGATTTGAAGCTTTCGTGACTGCAAGGATTCATACTCTTTGGTTTTATTCAGTAAAGTCACGTAGGTAAAACAAATTAAAATAATATAAACAATTAAAACACGACGTTTCGGAGGCAACGCAAGCTTCCGTCTTCAGGTGGGACCAGTCACAGCCACTTGGTGCAGCGATTTTGGACCAGTCACAGCCACTTGGTGCAGCGATTTCGGCTGTGATTGTTCCCACGAGCTCTTTCCCGAAGGCTCCCGAGAGCTCTTTTATACCACGTGACCGCCCAGCGGCCCCCGTCCACCAGTGGCCCCCGTCCAATATCATCCGGTCACGTGTCGGCAGGTCAACCAGCGTATCATGCCCCAACGTAACCCTGGCTGGCTGATACACTATCTCGCTCCCTCACCGGGAGCCCGCACCGCACAATACGTGGTGCCTCCGCGCTGACCAGCGCTCACCCAAGCCACGCTAGGGCTGGTACTACGCCCAGTACGCGGGCTACACATAATGCCAACACAATATCCGCCGTGGCTTCGTAAGCACCACACGGTGACATTCACAGTCACTACATATGTGAGAAATGTTTTTTCTGAATTGGAACCGTGAAGTAAGTGGCCTTGGGTAGAACACGAAATTAGAAAGGGATGATGGCCAATGGCCAAGACTGGTGACAGAATGGCAGCCAAAGAACAGAACACAACCGAGAGGAAGACAAGCGTAGAGACAGAGCAAAGATACCGGCTGTTGTGCGAGAGCGAGATGGATTGTGGCATCTCTAGGCATGAGAGATGGTGGCAGCATGGGGAAGCTCTTCATCCAGCAGTGAATAGACTGGCTGATGGTGATGCTATGTTAATGGTACAAACTGCCGATGTAGACTAATTTAGCCATTCTCCCCAGAAATGTAAAACGGAGGATAGATTATTTTTTCACTGTACACACATGCGACTCTTCCAATAATAACATTGGTATCTGGTATCCATACACATGCCAGAAAAAATGTATGCAACATGTTCAATTTATCTTTTAAGGTTTAACAAAATTGCATATATTTATTTTCGAGATGCCTAATTTAATTACTTGTGTTTGCAGTGCCATCTCTATCTATCATCCTGGTAGCCAGGTCTAATATATCGTCCGGCATGGATTGAGATTAATAGGGCTGTCTTGATAAATTATTCTCAAGCGTACTTCCCCTCCTAATCTTTTCCTTATTTTACCATCTTTCTTTTTTCAAACATGTTTCATAGCTTTTTTTTGCCTCCCAGTTCAACACTACAGACCAGTTGGTTTAAACATGGGCATCTTGGGGGATTTAGTTAACGGTTGTCAGATTAATCTCCCCCCCCCCCCACCCCAAATAATTTCGGTCACAGTGTAAGTAAAGCGAGTTCAACACTCGCTTTAGTAAAGCGAGTTAATTGATATCTGGCTCCAAACCCATGGTACTGAATAACCGTTCACAACACTTTGGTTTAATGATCTAGAGCATATAATTGACTAATTCAAATTAGACACATCTGCTCATTTGTACTGGGCGAAGTGGCAGATGCCTACATTCCAGTGCTGATGAGGCAGTGTTTGGCAGATTGTGTAAGCAATGACATTTTAGGTAACACTACAGGGCAACAAGGTATGCCGTTGGCGCTAAGTCATGAAGTAAGCTGCTGACCTATCCGTGTTATTTGACTGTAACTGACTGTGTACGGATCCTTCGAGTACTCCCAAGCCGCACACTCTCCCTGGAAAACTCTCGAAAGGTAAAGGTACAGTCGGGCAATTGCTCACCCATGTCCCTGCTGGAGGAAAAGCCTCCATTAGAGAGAGAGCTCTTGTAGTCCCTTCAGAGGATATTTTGGTTTATTACTCCATGCTGACCAAAGCGTCTCAGAGGAGGTGGGAGTATTCACCATTGACCTCACCACATGCGACCGACTCTTCAACTTACCGTCGTGTGTACCCATAATGCATTGCTACATTATGGAACTTGTCCTTTTCATTGATGAACAAACGATTGTTTAACACATTGGTAAACATACGGTACTTTTTGAATTGCATCTTATGTACAAATTACTTTTTCATGCCCCGCGGTGCCCATAGTGAATGGACTAGCTTTATAGGATATTACTCCTGCAACGGAAATGCATTTACTTTTAGACGATTGTTTCTTAAGCTGTTTTTGTAGAAACGTTCATCTAAAACACATTGCCCAAAATGTAATGATAAAACAAAAAAAAACACGAGCGAAACCCTAATATATATGTTACAATGTATAAACCCTTACAAAATATTTGAATATGCACATAAATGAGGTTTATATCGATATATGTATATTCAAATGGTGCCCCCAACAGTGAAACATTATAGAAACCCCATCTTTAAGGCGATACGTCACATCGCTGTACTAAAGTTGCAGCTGTTGCAATATAAAACATAAGCCAGCTGTGAAAATGTTCAACATAATTACAACTACTGAAGTAACAATGGTGCATTTCAAATTCGTAATTGTTTCGCCTTAAAAAAAACAGCACGTTCAATTACGTGTCATTTGTTGAGGGAAGATTTGGTGATGTGTAATATGGAATGAATGCAATGCTCTAAGCAACCATTTGATATAAATATGAAATAAAGCTGGAAATGCCATAGGATTTAAGTTGTCGTGCTACACTGTATGGCTTAAAATATCTGGCTTAATCAAGGTGTGTGATTTGGAAAATAAAAATAAAACGTCAAACAAATTTGAATCGAATATAAAAGAAAGCTGTTAAGTATTGCTAATCAATGGAATTCAGTCTAATTCACGGGATGGGGGTTCATAAAGATGGTCTTATTGCTGAGCTGTGTTAATCTTTTGTATTACCCTAGGGAGGCTTGAGACACTGGCACAGCACAATCACGAGTGTGGTTTGGTTCAAAATATGATGTCATGACCACAACGATGCATCATCAGCGAGGAGCAAGAGAGGAGAACATCTATATATGCATAGTCAGCCAGGAGGGATGTCAAGATCATGAACACCTTTAAAAAACACACAAGGAGTCTCGAAAATGGATATGAGAGGAGCCCAAAGAGACAAACTCCATATTGTCAGAAGATGTCTCTAGCAGTCGGGACGTTTAACACAGGAAGTGGTCACATCCCAGTCAATATGGAACGTTGGGCCAATGTTGATCCCAATTCAACGTTACCCAAGAGATGAAGCAGGGTATTACGGGCAAGAACAAGGCAGTTAATATCGAACGTCTCGTTCAGAAGATGAAGCTTGTTCTCGGCAACATATTCTAATCCCAAGAGAAGCATTGTGATGAAATTGATTTTAGACTGGCCACTGTAATTAACTGAATGTGGATGGTAAAATAAAATAGGGGACATGTTATCAACATGCATGTTGAAGAAAAGGAGATGTGAAAATATGTCATGATGGTAAATAGGTATGAATGGCGATTATATATATCAAAGGGGAATTTGTGAATGTGTCTCTTTTCCAAATGTTTAGCATACTTCCCAACATGCAACAAACTTGAAATTTGGCATGTAGGTAGCTTCCAGACTGTACACAATGCAAAAAGTATGAAAATTGACTTTTGTATTGGGGGGGGGGCGCAATAATGGATATATTTTGCACGGCAAGTGAGCGGTGACGTCACATCTGTGATGTCACTCGTATGCGGCAGCGTCACGCAGTGTGCCTGCTGACGTCACGCCCCCCCCCCCACCCTTCGCGTAGGCCGTGTATTAATCCAAGACAAGAATCCAAGTCTCGGGTGAAGCCGGGTAGTAAAGCTCGTATACGTATATAAAGGGGCAAATACATCGTGAATATATCAACGATGTTAGTATCAATGGAGACAGTCGTAACAAATGAAGTGATTACATAACTTAATTTTGCCATTCACAGAGAAAGCTGCAGAGTAGGGATAAATATATTAATTTTAATTAAACTCCTTCCTCAACTTATGAATTAGATTCTCAAAAATGTTGTGGAGCACATAACCTATCCAATTTTGTTTTATGAAAAAGTAATTCAGAAATCTAATTATAAACAAACTCGTGAAAAAATCTTATTCGTTCATAGTTGCATATCGTCATTGACCAATTTAGCATTTGCAGGCGCTGACATTGCCTTGCGATAGCAAATTTACCGCTTGTTGCCGATGTCCACAGTTAGATACCAGCGGCTGCCCTGAGTGCATTAAGCAATATATATATAAATGTACCGTCCGCTTCACATTGGACGTAAAATATCCCGTTACTTTATTTGCAAGAGTAAGGCCATTGCATTGTCCAGGTTTGCCAATATTTGTTAAATTTTGATTTAAAGCTTTCGTGACTGCAGTAATTCATATTCTTAGTTTTTTCGGTAAAGTCACGTTGAAGAGAAACAACAAATATATATTTTATTATTTTGTTGTTTCTCTTCAACGTGACTTTACCGAAACAACTAAGAATATGAATATTTGTTAACTTAACCCACAAATTGGAATATACACACGTAGCAATCATCACCCATCCTACTGCTCAAAAACTTTGCAGGACCCTCCTGAAAAATAATCATTGAAAAAAAATCAATCACCAGATTCGGTGAGCTTTTAAATCACAGTGAGGTAAATAAGTATAATAATGAATAATAATTATAATTTGTCGGTATCATTTGTTATACACTGTTTTCGCACGTTCTTTTTATTCATATAAATTTTTGTCACTATTGTGAACTGGTGCACTGCTGGGTCAATCTTCAATGCATTTCAATTTCATCTACACACTTACCATCTAACGAGATCTAATTAATATTTAATATCCTTCCATTTAAAGCTTTCGTGACTGTAGGGATTCATATTCTTGGTTCTTTCGGTAAAGTCACGTAGAAGGGAAATAATAAAATAACCAAAATCAAACGTAATATTACGTTTTTATTATGTTTTATTTTTTATTATTTTCCTTAATATTATGTTTTTGTTATGTTTTATCTTCATTATTTTATTATTATTTCCCTTCTACGTGACTTTACCGAAAGAACCAAGAATGTATAATATCCATTCAAAGACTTGCATCCTGTTTGTGCTTTTTTAAAAATATAGGCAATTATAGTCAAGCTAGAGGTGATAAAAATGAAGCGGCTTTTTCTGACTGGTGTGGATTACTGCTCTGCTCGGTGATATGCAATTAACCAGTGGCATGCGAGATAAACAAACCATTAATGCAAGCTGATATTCTCATACTTCACCAACAAGTCGCTTTATTACGTGGAATCCATCGTCAGTAAAGGCTTTCCTTTGTACACCCTCATTTGCTATAAAACGAATTGACTTTCAATCACCAGGTATATAGCTTGTTTTCAGAGAAATCCTCCAACAATCCCAATCCCTGGCAAATTTAGCTATTGCCTAATTAAGTAGCGAGCATATATTACTACAATTATATTATTGATGAGCATGTAAACTACACTCAATATTTTTTGAGTCATTGAAGGACATACATTCACAATTCACATTGTGTTTGGAGAAATGAAATGCCGATGTAATATTGTGCCAAGTGGGGGGATGAGCATTTATCATCCTTGAAGGATATCAATGAGTCATCTGAAAATATGATTGGATTGTTTTTTTTTTAAATAAAAAGTGAACGTACATTTGGCTTTGCAAATCCGATATTTATTAATTTCAAATTTTACGTACATATTATCAACCCCCCCCCCCCCCCCCCCCATAGAAATATCTTGACATCAAATGTCAACATTTAAATGTTTCATAGTACTAGCTACATTGTCAGTTCAATAACGTTCAATGCAAGAGAAAGTGTTTAACAATTTGACCAACAACTTCATGTGGAATTGCACCATGTGCTTTGCTAGCATAACTGTCTAGAACATTCCTCCAACTATTGCGCAAAATTGAAATGCGGACAACTTCCCAAAGTCGGGACTAAAGACATACAGCTTTTATTTCTTCAAAAAACAATGATAAAATCGTGATTATAAATGAAATGTATGATTACTATGTGAAGATATTCCTTGACTCCGCAGTCTACACACTTTTACTTCAGGGCCAGAAGCTTTACCAAATGCACTAGGTGCTGAATGATGTCTTGACATTTTAAAACGTGGTGTCCGTTTGGCCATACAATATGGGGACAGAGAGAGAGAGAGAGATTTATGTCTCAATACAGATGATGAGCAGTGTTATCACCATTTAATTTTGGTAGAACCCGTGAAGGGAGTACAAATTTGCCACTGTGATTTCTCTCCATGATGTGCATCACTTTGTTGTTTGTGGAATATAAAACAGCGTTGCACTACGTTGGAGGCCAATGATTCAAATAAATATAAATAGCCAAGTGTTAAGCCAGTAATACTGTGTGGCTATAGCAGCTGAAGCTTTACGCATTATTGGAATGGACACTGTCGGCGCAAGGAGCCCTCCATTCACGTATCTCCCAAATTGTATCCCTGCCACCACGAGAAGCACCTGGAGAGAAAGACGCAAGCTGCAAAGCCAAACACTGTCGGATAATGTAATCATTGGCGCAACACATAATCACCACTGCAATGTCATCAAACTACGTACAGTTGTGTCATAAATTCATGATAACGTGCAGACGAAAAAATGGTGGAAACTAACCACCATTTGTGCTCATGTTTTTTTTTGTTATATTATGTTAAACAGATGTTTTTTTTGTTGCACAGCAAATATTTCTGCACATTGATTATTGCAGTGTTAAATATGGCACTGTTATTTTTTGTCAAGGTATTGGGGTTAGATTCTAAAAGTTATTTTCTTTAGGTTTCATTACATTTGAGTGGATGAACAAATGAAGAGTAATTGACCCACACAAAGCAACGTAATTTGACAAACATTTTACGTCTTAAAACATTTGGGAATTTATATGGTTTGAATGTATGCCCACAATGAGTTTATCAATAAGAAAATGTTTATACAACGGAAACCCTTATGCACTCACTGTGTAATGCAGCATGATAGTTATGGCCATTTCTCTACCTTTTAGAGCAGATGGTTGCACTAATGTGAAACCAAATTAAATCCTTTGAGGCCATAACAGCTGGGACATTTCATAAAGCCATTTGAAGCAGCTTCCAGAAGTAAAGCTTTGCTGCTAAATACAATGGCTTTAAGCAACCAACAGTGGAGCATGTCTTTCAAAAAATAAAAATCATTCTCAAAAGCTAAACTTTTAAATGCAGCACCATTGAATTTAAGTTGACTGTAAAGACTCAATTATGTTTATGTTATAGGTATGCATAAGTTAATATACGGGTGATATTCATATATATGTATATATTTGATATTTTATTGATTTTATTTGTTGGTGTTGGTAAGACGCATTCATCCGTGCACTATTTTACAAGAATGACCCCATGTGGAAGCTTGGTTTAAAAAAAGTTTCAGACTTTAAATCATAACATTGCAGACACTAAGTAGCAAACACATTTGTGGAAAATATATCCAGAGTTTAAGGTGGCCAACTTGTATTTTATTACGAACCATGATTTGGTACTCAATGTTCCATGGGCCAAGTGTAATGGTAAATGGATGGCAGAACAACAGCGGTACTCGTGCCAGGCTTGGTGCACGTTGAGGTCACGTGAAGTATGGAAGGCTCCCTGGGCAGGAGGTCACAGGACAGACCCAGGGTGTGATAGAATGCCCGACTAAGACGACTGACAGATGCACCATACTGTATCTGCTCCCTAATCTGCCAACTTTGTGCATTTTAGCCACCCGGCGCTCCGCTCGTTGTTGTGAGCGTCACTTACTGGCCTCCGTTGTTGTTGTTGGAGAGCGACTGCCTCCAACTGCCCAGCAGAGTTCTTCATGAGCCTCCTCACTATGGAAGCAATATACTGTACATATATACACATACAATCCAGCACTTAACATGAAACTGTAAAATCACAAACTTTTTGGCATGCAATGCTTCATTGATTAAAACTATAAACGAAAAAAAAACTATAAGCTTTTTATTTTACCAGGTAAGGACCACTGAGCTATTCAGCTCTTTTTCAGAAGCAACCTGGCCACAGATGATAGCTCAAGGAAGTGGCTAATGTGGAAATGTATATTGGCCACATATTCTAAATGCACGTTGATTCTAAATGTGGAGAGAAAAATCGGTTGGACCTACCACGGTGAGAGAGAACACGCAAAATTCCAAAATCTTACATATTAGACGAGATAGTTAACATCTCGCAATCGTGGCGCCCCTTGATTGAAATAAAAAATTTCGTTTACATTTCACCTATGCTTAGGAAGGTCGGTGTGGTCGGGGAGGGGGGGCAGTTGTGGGCCCCCGAAAATATTCCGTAAAAAAAATAATCCCCTTTTTTAATGTAAACGTTGTCGGCATTAACGCGCTTTACCAGTCATCAATAGCAAAAATACCCACATTTTTTCTTCTATGGTTCTTTCGGTAAAGTCACGTAGAATGAGAATAAAATAATAAATTAATAAAATAAAATAGCACAATAAATGTATTATTTTATTCTCATTCTACGTGACTTTACCGAAAGAACTAAAGAAGATGAATCCTTGCAGTCACGAAAGCTTTAAATCGAAATTTAATACCCACATTTTTAAGTGGGAAACTTCTACACGCTCCACTCCAGTCTCTAGATGACGAACCAGGAACAGTCTCAACAGGGAATGTGGGACAAAATGAAGAGACTCGAGTCGATAATAAACAACCAGGCAATGAGTCTAACAGCAGCTGCGAGGACATCTCTGCCAAACCTGGCGTTGTGCAAAGCCAACACAAACGGCACAATAATACTTTACAAATGCCTTACAAATCTGCAGGATGACACAAGCGATACAGGCTCACGGAACTGCCATTGATCTAGGAGAGTGCACTTTACACCACCCTGCCAAGAGCAATCCTTAAAAATAGGTTTCTGACATACTGTCGTTTACCTACAAACCAATTCTCCGCTTCAATGACTTCCACCACCTTAAAATGTAGAAAATGCTCACTCTGTATCCACCCGTATTTTGTTTTCAAAAGATAAAAGGTTCACGCCCTGACCGCATGCAATCTATGTAATTGAGCCTGCATCGCCTATTTTAATGGTTTTCAGAAAATGAGAGGTTTTAAACAATGTCTTGATTATAGTGACAGTCTGACAAGAATATATGGGCAAATCTAAATGAGATGCATTGTCATCATCAGCCATGGCTCAGTCCACTCCTGTATGAAGGTTTCCCCAAGATGCACTTCACCACCTGTTTTCATGCAATAATATAACAGGAGGTTCTTCTCTTAAAGCCTGTATCTTACTAAGCGAGGGGGGTGTCACGGACCGTGGGAATGTTGCGAAGTTTAGTATTTGCAAAATTACTCGCGCTCATGTCAGCCACGGCTGGGAACTGAACTCGGCAAACGAAAGTGACTAGATTCACAGTGGAGTGCGTAAATCCAAACATTTGAAACGTTTTCAAACTATTGTTTTTTAGTTTTACCGGGTAAGGATCACTGAGCTGTATCGCTCTTTTCCAGAAGCGACCTGGCTACCACAAATGATAGTTCAACGAAGGGGCTTATCGTGTGGCAATTCATAGCAGCAAAATACTCTAAACGCATGTTTGTAAATGCGGGGGGGGGGCGGAACCAGAGGACCCAGAAAAAAATTCACGCGACCACGGGGAGAACATACAAACTCCAAATATACAACAGGCGTCGGGGCCGGAATCGCACCCACGACCTCCTGACTACCAAGCAAGGCAGTTTAGGATCTCGCCACCATGATACCCAATCCACCAATGGATGCAGGCCTTCCCACATCTTCTTGGTCATGGTGCATGCCCCGTTTTTTTGCCATCGCTTGCTGTTCGTGTGTCGCCATTGCCAGGAATCAACCGTGGGTCGCCGCGGTTGAATCACACAGCGCCCCAACCACTCTAACCACTGCTCGCCAGGTGTAACAAAAACAAATAACTTGATACACTTTTCAGAACAAGTTGCCACAGGGCTCAGATCGATAATTACAGAAGGTGTTTAAAGTTACCTGTAAATCTCAGAGTCATCAGAGCCGTAATTGAGGGGATATCTTATTGCTCAGCGCTCAATACCTTCACGATCATCCAGAGAGCCCTCGCTGAGCTGCCCCAAACCTCTTGAACACTTCATCTACCGTGGCCTTAAGCACGTTCTAGGATGGATAATGGCTGTAGACTGGCGATGTGTTAAGACTGACTGCAAAACCAACAAATGCCTGCAAATCACATGAGAAACCTTCCTCTGCGTTATTCAAAAAGCAAGCCTCACCACCGTTGTAAGACCTAGATCCTTGAAACAAATCCTTTCAATCTCATTCCCGTTAAGGTATAATTTTGCCAGCAATCTGGCCGAGAGAGCACGGTTAGATGGGCGAAATGCCGCAGTTTGCCCATAGGCAGAGCTTAGAGATGCAAGCATCATGATCTCATTGCGCAATGTGGCACACAAGAAGAATCAATGATGCCACCTCGTGATTTTGATCTCCTTGCCTGAAGTATCCTCAGAGTCGAGGCGAGAGGCGGAGAATATGCATGATGCCCCATTTCTTTCCCCGACAAATGTACCTCTTCAGGGCTTGATTTCTCACCCGAAATATTCCGTGTATAAATGAAGCCCTGAAGATACGAAATTGGTTTCATAAGCCACTGGCTCATAAGACAATTTTGTCATCTTCATATGAATTTATTTATTTTTATTTCAACCAATGGTCACGTCATCATCAATCAGCCATGGTCAATCCATCACTGGATAAAGGCCGCGCCAAGCAGTCGACACATCTCACGATTTTTGCGATGTAAAATATTATAGCATGTTCAACTTAAATCGTTTTCGTGGCATCTAAACTCCGGTGCCTAATTTTTTTTTAAACATTTAGCCTTGAATTGTGGGGGTAGGATGATTGGATGAATGTCATGATGCAGAATTATGATTCAATTCCAGATTGCGACTATCATTTGTTCACCAGTAATGCCTGCCTCACATGGTATCCTACGGATAATTGCTTCGAGTCACCTGCAGGGATCGCTTATTGTCTCCTTTTGTTGACTGACTTCGGACTTGACACTCTCCCCGAATTATTTTTTTATTTTCCCTTACCCTTCTCTTTCCTATCTTTCTTTTTGGGTGGTGACATGGCCCAGCCATAGTGCGTTTGCCATTTTGTAGAAGAGGATCGCAGTTCTCATCCGGGAAGCCGCCCTGGTTACCACTCCAGGTGCATTGTCCCAATAAATACGCAACATTTACTTCACAGTGGGCAATAAAGATTCCGTGACGTCATTCGAAAAGAGTTTGGCCATTTCGTGCCTGCGCCATGCGTTCACACATCTTCCAGTTTGAAAGAATTACTTGCAAGCAACTCAATTGGGATAACGCAGCAGCAAAATATTGCCCCTTACTGCGTCTGTGAAACAAAACAGCGCCTTTGCGATATTACTACGCTCTCTGGATGGCACGAATACCAATTATACTCAATTCTAATTGTTAAACATTGCATCCTTCTTTTAATTACCTTTCTCTCGCCATCCTGCCGTTTTCTTGATCATAACAGCTCCTAGTTATATTTAGATTTAAAGCTTTCGTGGCTGCAGGGATTCATATTCTTGGTTCTTTCGGTAAAGTCACGTAGAAGGGAAACAATAAAATAATAAAAATATAAACTACCTCGCTCGGTATACAGAAGGTCGTGGGTTCGATCCCGACCATGATGCCTGTATATTTGGAGTTTGCGTGTTCTTCCTGTGCTTGTGTGTATTTTTCCCTGGGTCGACTGGTTTTCCCCTCCACATTTCGAATCAACACGCGTTCACAGTATTTGGCTGCTGTACATTTCCACGCGAAAAGTCACTTCGTTGGGCTATTATTTGTGGCCAGGTCGCTTCTGAAAAAGCTATATAGCTCAGTGAGCCTTACCTGGTATAATAAAATAAAAAAAATAGTATTAATAGTTTATGTAGGTCGCCAGGATGCTGAATATCGCAGGTCTGGCTTATCCTCTACTCGTCTTTGTTGAATTTTTTTAAAACGAAATTGTGAATGAAGCAATCACGGGTGCCTGTTTGGTTCATGAGCCTGCAGGGTCCATTGCCTATAACAAATAGGAACGAAACAATATTGATTATTTCACATGCATGGTTTGTCAGATTGAGAATCGATATTAATTGCTCAATCAAAGCGTCGTTCCACTCCAGATTAAAATACACTTTCATAACATTTCTTGAGGACAATGTCAACTCTTTATCATTAAGACATTTTCGGTGATCAAATGTAAAAATCCATGACCTTTCACAGAGCCTCTTAACGTGGATGTAATCATGGCCATCAAGAGGATTGGTCTGAGGTGCTCTTGATTAAAGTCCATAATTAAAATGTTAGGATTGTGTTTTCTCTCTATCTCCGTATCGTGCGAGATTTATACATAATTTACATGATGCATGTGTTACTGTATAGTGTATGCAAATAATCCAAACGTATCGAAAACCCATGTATCCAGTCGGCACGTCTGAATCTTGGGGAATCCTGCACATGGCGAGGAACTGCTGTGTGTTGTCTTGCCTTGGACTGGGACTGTTTTGGTTGATTGTTTTGCTGCCTTGCCCAAGCTTGCATTAAGGTGTTGACAAATCAGCAGCAATGTATGCGCTTATGCAATTTGTGTGTATACACTTTATTTATAGATTTTTCGTGACGTTAATTTTTTTTACCTTTTCTCTATTTTGCATTCCTATGGGGGTTTTTTGTTTGTATTGTTTGTTGTTGTAACTCGCTGACCCGCCCCTACTGGACATATCTCTCTGTGTGTATTCTTTGCTTCGTAATACCACAGCTTAGGAGATATTTGTCACAACACATAATAAAAAAAAATATTCGGTGTGTTTTCTCAATTTTTTTCACAGTTGCTTGTCATGCTTTATTTCAATGTGATATTCAGAGTAGTTGGTGAAACATTGCCCCATTTGTATTCGTGTGCTGGACTTCAAAAGATACCTCTTTTATGAAAGACACCTCTTGTAACCTTCACCTCATTCTGTTTAAACTATTCTACAATGCACATTTGCCTTGCTATAACCGCAACGTTGTTTATAGCATAGAACTCAAGCCTTGTCAGAAAACTTCGTAAAAAAAAAGTTTGCCGATTCCCGCACCAGAAGAGATGTTTCTAAGAAAGCAATGCCAATTAAACTTTTGGAATGTTGAAGGTAGTCTGTGATTAAAGCACAAAAGTAAGGTGCTATGCAAGTGCAATAGTATGCATGCATCACATGTCGGTGTGAGGATCCTGCAATGGTGTGATGACCAGTGCATTGGACTTGCAATCTCATAGGGTAGCACTTCCATAATGGAAGTTTTTTTTGCATGTTAGATCACGTAAATATAAATGTCCTTAAACCCGCCACCAAACGACACAGTCAATTAGTAAGGTTTGTCACGCAAACAAAACCTGCCAATTAGTTCCTAGTTCAGTACACCGGTGTGTTGGAGAGCAAACCCACAACAGTTACGATTCTAGTATGATGTTTCGCCGGCAATTACAACCAACCTCATCAGGCGACAGCCAGAGTTGTGAAGAAATCCTCCTCCTGTTGCGGTCTTAAATACAGGGGGTAAATGTGATGTCGTCACTTGTGAGCCAAGCCGGTGCAAAGACCAGAGGGGCGAGGTTGATGTAGTCAAGTATCTTACAATGGATATCTACCATTTGTTTGGTTATTCACAGTTAATCAACATAGATCATGTATTTGCAGCGGTTGAGAAAACTGTTGAGTCTTGATTTGAAGCTTTCGTGACTGCAGGAATCCATACTCTTTGGTTCATTCGGTAAAGTCACGTAGTTAGAAATAAAATAAAATGGAACAAATCGGTCGTCATCAGGCAAAGGAGTCAGCCTCTAAAGGCAAACTGTTTATAAGGGTTTGGGGATGGGAGTAGCCCAAGTGTATCAACAACACCAGAAGGCACGGGCGGTGCACGAGTGCCAATGCAGCAAAAATGCCAATGCAGCAACAATGCCACTGAAGCAACAGTGCCAATGCAGCAACAATGCCAATGCAGCAACAATGCCAATGTAGCAGCAATGCCACTGAAGCAACAATGCCAATGCAGCAATAATGCCAAACCATGGGAATGCGGGGGGAAATTAACTCGGAAAAATAGACTAGATATGATAGATTTTGATTTAAAACTTTCGTGACTGCAATAATTCATATTCTTAGCTCTTTCGGCAAAGTCACGTTGAAGGGAAACAATAAAATATATATTATTTTTTATTGTTATATATATTATTATTTTATTGTTTCCCTTCAACGTGACTTTGCCGAAAGAGCTAAGAATATAGATATGATAGAACAACCATGAACAGTTAAGGTTTTACCTGGTTAATAACATCCTTACAATGATTGCTCAATTTGTATCCATCTTCTCGGTTGAAGTTATGTCTATGTTTATATATCTGGATGGCTTCATGAACAAACCTTTGATAGTCGCCCGAAGGTTTGCAGAGTACCTTGGTCTCGGAAAAAAAAAATATCATGCGAGCCCACAGCGTTATAGCAATGGTCAGCCACGGCAGAGGTTTTGTTTTGCCGTGTTTCCGATCTGCCTTGTGTTCGCGAACACGGTCCGAGACATGTCGCTTCGTTTCCCCAATGTAACTGCCACCGCAGGTACAACTCAGCTTGAAACGTCGTGATTTGTTTTATTTTATTTTTATTTCTAACTACGTTACTTTACCGAAAGAACCAACAACTGTTGAGGTTCTTAAACACCCCGTTGCCTCGATCCCACTCAGAAGTATACAAGGGGCAGGTTGTGTATGGTGGGTTACAGTTCGGGTGATCCGAGCGTAGTCACAGTAAATTGAAAGCGTGCGCAGTACCCGCCTCTATCCAAGATGTACTGGCCAACATGGAAGAATAGGTCAAAAGGGGCTCTCTCGAACTATTTCTAGTGGAGACCATTCCGCCAGCGGTAGCGTGAAAAACTCACGGTAATGCTGTCCTTTAACCGGTTACCTTCAATACATCAGGTATTGTGGTAAATGCAGACATGAATCCTAGTAAAAAGGTTTCAGTTTTGGTGCCAGAAAAAAGGGGAAAAACCCTGTTATTATAACAAACGTTGTTTTGAATGACGGTCATCTGGGATCCCTCGACAGTCTTAAATGCATGTACTGTTTAAATACAGACAGGTAGGCTGTTTTTGTATGAACGCTAATAATTGCACCAGCACTCCACCCCTATAAGCAGTCTTATTATTAGCTAATGCAGTCAGGCATGCTACTAAATTACTTAATGTTTGAAATTAACATTCGAGATATTAGCCCAAATAGATCACTTTTTTTTCTCTCTCTCTCAATCCAAGAAGCAAAACATGTCCAAGACATTTGCGCGCATGTTTTCTATAAATCACTGCCTTTTGATCAGCGCTCGCTGACCACGGAATTACGCAGGCGGGTGGCCTCAACAGAGCACACGGCACAGTGGCTCAGCGTGAGGTTAGAGATCCCAATCTGCTCTCAGTGGAAGTCCTTTTGTGTATTTTTTTTTTACTCAGCGGTTACACCACGGCTGTGAAAATTCCACGACAATGCACGAGGCCCTTTCCCCCACTTTATCAGCATGCCGTTTAAATTGCTGCGAGTGCTCAGTATTGCAAAGAAAACTTTTTCACCTCTCCGTTGTGCATTTTTTTGGGGGGGACCTGGGTAACGAATACAGTGAAATGTCCCTCGACTCTGACACCTGCTATCTCTCGATTGGCCCTCCCGTTACTCGTGGTTTCCGTTGACACGAGGAAGAGTGAGGAAAGAATTGCAGACCATGCAGCAGTAGATTCCAGCAAGGCTGCAAAGGGGCGGCGACATCTGTTATTTCATTCCATTTTTTTCCTCACACGTAGTGGAGATGGATAATGATTATGATGATTAATGACTGATTATGATAATGATAGATAACAGATGGTTGTCATTGCTGACATCTTTGTCAGTTACTGCTAATGTTGGCACAACGTCTGCCAAGAATGAATAATGAGTACGATGAAGATTCTTTCAACAATACTTTCAGAAACTTTTTTTTTTAAGTACGTAAATACAACCACGTCTTAAAACACTGTGTCAAGGGAAGCCGAAGCCATTGAGGTTCAACACCCACGAGGTCAAGAGACACCAAGTAAACATGGACTGCCGAACCAACGTTGAGCCAACGTTTGTCCAACGGTTCCATCGAGTGCCAACGTTGACCCCACGCTGCAGGTCCACTGGGTTGAGGCTTGCCTCCGACGAGGTTGAGTCATGCCCAGGGCCCAGCAATTGACGATGTGCCGGACAGACGAAGCGATGTGGTGGAAGCGGCGGAAAACTGAAAAGCGTGCCGAGAGTTGCAAAGAATAACATTGAGAGGCAGAAAAAAGATGGGTTAGAGACGATGCAGGTGAGAGACATCGTCTTGACTGGAAGTGGACTTCAGCAGGACACATGCCTCGATGGGATGATAGCTCGTGGTCACTAATCATATCGATGGGGCAGCCAAGGGAAGGAACTTCCCCAAGAGGACGTGAAGGTGGAATGATAGCATCAGCTTGGGATTGTAAAAGATGGCGATGTTTTTTTAGAGCCCTTCATCTAGCAGTGGATTGATCATGGCTGATGATGATATTACGTAGCAGAAGGCCAGGGGAGCAGGTAAGTCGGGGTGGTGCAAGAGAGCAATCATCAATGTTTAAATTCTGCCCACAAGTTCCATATTATTTATGGATGTGCCCTTGCTCATTGGTAAGGGGCAGAGTGGGACACGTGCTGTCACGTAGTGACATCACACGTCAGGAATGGAGCACGCGGCACAGTGAAACGTTGCTCTCTATTTTATGTTGTTTCCTGCTTAAGATGAAAATAAATTGCAGGTAGAAACGTCTGTGCGCTTATTTGGCTGTTATGAGCATGAATAGTTAATTAGCTTGAGCAATCATTCCGTTCCGGATTTATAAAGCGCCTTCCGCGAAGGCGCATGACAACGCTTACCGACTACGGTGCGAAATGGCAAAAATAAGAGATGGGGATGGCATAGTGACGAGAGTGGAGGGAGCGAGGGGCTGTAGTTGGGGAGGGATTAGGGGTGTTAGGTGGTGCTCGGTTGGGGTGCAGATAAGGACCTGAGGGCAGTGCGAATAGAAGAAAGTGAGGGGGAGAGTCTGATGCGACGAGAGAGTGTGTTCCAATTGTTCGTGATGGTTATTTATAAAAGGCCATGATTGTACGAAAGGATTATGAGAGCGTCACTGTGACATGACATTTGAAAATTTAAACTTTGACATGTAACTGTATAGAATGTCATTTTGTCTCTGGTGTGGACCAATTAATTTCAAGGACAATGCATACATTATCGGAGTTATCTTCTTTGGTTCTTTCGGTAAGGTCACGTAGAATGAGAATAAAATAATAAAATAACACAATAAAATTCTCACGACGTTTCGGTCACAACGCAAGCGGCCGTCTTCAGGTGAAAGGTACAAACCTGTCGGGACGACAGAGCTTCAATGTTTGCATTCTGACCGCAGGTTTTGTGGTTAATGCAAACACGATTCCTTGTAAAAAGGTGTCAGTTTTGTTGCCAGAAAAAGGGGTAAAAAAAACTTTTTTTTAGAAGGGAAACAATCAAATAATAAAAATATAAAACAATAAAATTATCACGACGTTTCGACTGCAACAGAAGCAATCATCATCAGGTGTGAAAACCACGGCAAGAAAATTTGAAAAAAGTGGCGGGTTTTTTTAACGTTAGCACCACGGAGAGCGATTTTGCAGTTCTTCAGATGGACGAGTCCATCTATTTTGATTTAAAGCTTTCGTGACTGCAGTAACGTCGTGAGAATTTTTTATTGTTTTATATATATTTTGTTATTTTGTTGTTTCTCTTCAACGTGACTTTACCGAAAAAACTAAGAATATGAGTCCATCTATGTTCGGAAAAGAGGAGGGGGGAGACGAAAATAATGGATGTGGTCTGAAAGCCACCGTAAGCGTGAATAATCAATTGAGACCCGAAATGGTTTATTAAATCCTTCCAATGATTGCTAAGCCAGAATCCATCTTCTCGGTTGAAATTGTCTCTGTGTTTGTATATGTGGATGGCCTCATGAACGAATCTCTCATGGTAGCCAGATGGCTTGCAAATAACCTCTGTCTTGGAGAAGTCAATGTCATGTGAGCCTACTGAATTATAACAGTGATCTGCCACGGCCGAGGTGTTGGTCCTACCATGTATTAGGTCTGCTTTGTGTTCACGAATGCGGTCCGAGACATGTCGTTTGGTTTCTCCTATGTAACTACTACCACAGAGGCAACTTAGTTTGTAGACGCCAGGGTACTGTATGTCCGGAATCACATCTTTTACAGACGGAACCAGATCACGAATTTTATGTAATGTAAGGACTATACACTGAGGTACCCCCCCCCCCCCTGGTGAGACATTGCTTAACCAATACATACTTCACTTGGAATGGAACTTTCTACAAACAAACTGAGGGCACCCCAATGGGCTCTCCCCTATCTCTGGTTGTAGACATCATTTTCATGGAGAAATTTGAGACTGACGCCATCCAGACTGCCACTCTGCGCCAAACCTTATGGAAGAGGTAGGTGGATGACACTTTTGTCATCTGGCCACATGGCCGGCCTGCTCTAGACCAATTCCTCGACCACATCAATTCCATACACCCAGCCATCAGATTTACCATGGAAGTCGAAAAGATGGCAAGCTACCTTTTTTGGATGTCCTAATAAAAAAGAGACCTGATGGTTCAATGAGCCACTCTGTCTACAGGAAAGCTACCCATACATATGCTTACCTGAAACCGAATTCCCACCACCATCGATCCCAGAAGAATTCCCTCATCAAGACTCTGCACCATAGAGCCCAATGCATATCCGACCAGGAACACATAGGCAGTGAACTCAAGCATGTACACCAAGCTCTTAAGGCTAATGGTTAGTCCGACTACACAATCCACAAAGCTATCACTCCAACCATGAAGAAGGACCCTCTTGAGGAGCCTTTCAAAACCATCACTTTACCCTACATTGCGGGGATCACAAAAAAAGATCCAGGTCCGATTCAACACGTTACATAAAATCCGTGATCTGGAGTCTACAAACTGATTTGCTTCTGTGGTAGTAGTTACATTGGAGAAACCAAACGACATGTCTCGGACCGCATTCGTGAACACAAAGCAGACCTAATACACGGTAGGACCAACACCTCGGCCATGGCAGATCACTGTTATAATTCAGTAGGCTCACATGACATTGACTTCTCCAAGACAGATGTTCTTTGCAAGCCATCTGGCTACCATGAGAGATTCGTTCATGAGGCTATCCACATATACAAACACAGAGACAATTTCAACCGAGAAGATGGATTCTGGCTTAGCAATCATTGGAAGGATTTGATAAACCACTTCGGGTCTTAATGATTGTTCATGCTTACGGTGGCTTTCAGACCGCATCCATTATTTTCATCTCCCCCCTCCTCTTTTCCGAACATAGATGGACTCGTCCATCTGAATAACTGCCAAATCGCTCTCCGTGGTGCTAACGTTAAAAAAACCGCCACTTTTTTCAAAATTTCTTGCTGTGGTTTTCACACCTGATGATGATTGCTTGTGTTGCAGTCGAAACGTCGTGAGAATTGTATAGTTTTATATTTTTATTATTTTATTGTTTCCTTTCTACGTGACTTTACCGAAAGAACCAAGAATATTATCAGAGTTGTTTTTTTGTTTGCATTCTGACCGCAGGTATTGTGGTTAATGCAAACATGATTCCTTGTAAAAAGGTGTCAGTTTTTTTGCCAGAAAAAATGGTAAAAAAAACTATAATTATATTAAATGTAATTTTAACTATAACTTTTTTTCTGATTGTAATATGACTCTTTTTTCCACCGCTGCAAAGTAGAAAGCCATGTGGTGGTGAGCAATCAATAACTGTAAATTCACGACAAATAATAGGCAGCTGAAAGGAGAGAGGGCTGTGGCTGCACATCAAGTTCTAAGGAAAAACAATTAATAGCAGCTCCCTGCTGAAGCTCTATAGGTGCCTGTAATTGAAATCAATATTTTCGTTGCACGAAAGTCTGGCTCATCAAAGTCCATTTTTCCCCACATAAGGTCATAAACAGCTATTCGACACTAGAATAGAACAAGGTTATTCTTAAACTATTATTTTTACATTGCCAATTTACGTTCATTAATGACCTGCCATGTTTGCAATTTGACTACGAAGCACGGTTTTAGGATGCGTTACAACTAAAACTGATAAGATTCCAATATGTGTTTACTATACTCCAATAGTTTACAGCCCTTTGTAAATCCACTTTTGGTTGAAGCATTGGGGGGGGGGTCCAATACAGGCATCACTCGCCACCGATGTTTAGCAGTGTTCAGGAATTCAACTCGGGATACTGGTGGTTCACCGTGCAGCGCAAAGTGCTTAAGGGAGGGCCGTCCATAAGTGACGTCACGCACCGGGGGGGGGGGGTCAGACATTTGTGACGATGTGTGACGAGGGGGGGGGGTGGTTTGAGAAATGTGACGTCACATACATATAGATAACACGTTCTACTTAATTTAATCGACTTTTAAAGAAATGTTTTCTCCTACAACATCAGAGTGCAGCGCCACATTAAATAGGCACTACAATGACAGTAGTTTAAAGCGAAATGAAGCATGTTTTATTTTTTTTGGCGGGGGGGGGGCAGAGCTTTGTGACGTCATATTTAAGGGGGGATTTGACTTTTTGTGACGCCGTGTGACGAAAGGGGAGGGGGGTCAAAAATCGTCCAAAATCGCGTGACGTCATTTATGGACGGCCCCTTACCAACGTAGCGTCACTCCACCTGCTTTCTCATATTGGATCAATATGTATGCATAGTGGGAATATAGCTGCCTTCCAGATGTATCCGTCTCCCACTCTCTGACCTTTCCTTGGGGTTGAGATGGCTGTGCGCTGGCTGACAATGTTGCCACTGCCCAACTCAAACTTTCTCTGGTACCCCACCTCTCTGCCTCCCTCACGCTCGATTTCCTTCGTGGGTTTGTTATTTATCCGACTCCCCCCACCTCTTCCCCTGCCTTGTTTATTTTGTTTTCCTGCATCGCCTTGGGGCTCACCTCCCCGTCGTCCCTCGATCTCTACATGTCCTCCTTTCCGCTTCCTCAATCCCGCAGCCTCGCCCTCTCATCTGCCCCACGGGGTTCGTGTGTGTTACTCGGGGTTCCTCTGCCGGCTCCCTTGATGCAGCTTGAGCGAAATCGCTGGGTGGAGTGCACGAGGATTAAAAATAGAGGGGTTTTTTTTTGTTGTTGTTCGGTTTAGATGGCGTAAATGTGAACGTGTCGTTAAACCCGCCGCCGACCGACACAGTCGATTCGTGAGGTTTGTCACGTGAATGAAACGGGCCGATGTGTTACCAGTTGAGCACACCGGTTTGTTCGTTGAAGAGTAAACCCACGACATTTAGGGTAACTCTCCAACACCCCGGTGTGCTGGACTAATAACGAATTGGCTTGTTTTATTCCTATTGGCAAACGTTGCTAATCGGCTGTGTCGGGTGGTGGTGGGTTTAACGACACACTTATATTCGCGCGATCTAACCCCAACAAACCTCTACTATGGATAATATTGGTCGCGAAAGCCTTCCACGTGTTCATCTGAAATATTAATTGTTCCTGAAATGCCAGAACCCTGTTGAAAATGTATGTTCGTGCACGGTGAGGCTTCCTTGTATAAATGGACATTACGCATCACGATTGCACACTCTTGTCAGAAAGTTTCGGCCTAGGATTGCCACCTGTGTCCTGATTTTGCCTCGGACTGGCATTATTTTGGGGTAGCTGTACTGACAAATCTACAAATCTTCCTCGAAACATTAAACGTCCCACTTGTTGTCGGTTACGTTATAATACACCATTTATTGAAATGCAATTATCCACTCTTTTGGTAATGTGAGATATAATGCTCTGTGATGTGTCAATGCAGTTCTGTATGTATGCTGAGTTTATTTCGCGCTATACGTAGCCAACCATGCTAATCGGAGGTATGGGGGAAGGACAAAAACTAAACACAAGGCGGTTCTAAAGAAACGAGTTTGAATTTAGATTTAAAAGTGTAAAGCTTCAGTAGCCTCCAAATATCAGAAGGAAGAGAGCGTTCCAGACGGCCGCAGAAGCGCGTCTGAAAGTGCGCGATGCAGTCACCGTTTTTGTTCGATGGTTCACCAAAAGCCGCCGCTGCTGCGAGGATGACCGGAGTTCTGGTCCCCAAAGACTTGCCCTGGGACTTATTGGTGCTGCTCTTGCTGCCCTGGCTTCCCCCGGCTGTTCCTGGTGTCCATCGGTGTTGCGCTCCCATCGTTACCCCTGGGAATTGTTGAGTCGGGGTCCCCAGTAACTTTTATCCCCTTGGACTTGGCCTCATTGGCCGCTGGGCTGCGTTCGGGCGATGCACTCTGCCCTCTCTCTCTCTCCCATGGGCCTCTCCCTTCATCCAGCCGCATGCCCTCGCTTCACTTTCGTCCCCGCAGTTGCATTTAGAGGCTATGTAAATTGAAAGTATATAAACGTATATTTTTTTAGACATATCATCAGCGACACGGCCTTTTGGGAGTGCATAATTTCAGCAACATTAATTACTGAACGAATGAGGATAATGATTATTATTTTGTGTGAAATGCATTTGTATTATTGTTGTTGTTATTGTAGCTATGGAAGTTGCAGAGGCCGTGGGGACGCTTTTGTACTAAACATCGGAATTGTGTTTTAATTCCAAATAATATACCTTTGAGGTTTAAGTTAGGTGTATGAAAAGAATATTGAAAGGTATGTTTTTAAAACAAAATAATGGCATAGCATCATACAGTTAATCACCTAATGAGGTCAACCTTCCCTTTGAGAGGCGATTAGTGGCAACGCAGCCGATCAATACGTCACGTGTGGCGGTGTAAAGTGTGTCCTCCGACCAAGACATCTGTGCCAGCATGGGGCTCTCACGACCTCCCGTCATTAGAGACCTCTCGAACCAGGAGTGTTTTGCACAAGCAACGGCAAGGGCTGCATCTTTACCTAATAACAACACGACTTACTTTACTTACACATTCACAAAGGGACAGCATCTCTTGTTGAAAAATACATTGCGTAAAAATAGGAAAAACTAAATGATAAATATGGTAACTGGTGAGTTTCCTTCATCTCTGAAAGCTTAATTAGCAATAAGGTTTCCACAACAGTGCTCTTGGGGGTTAACACAGCAATACAAATGATGATAATAAGATAGCACGTTCTTTTTTTTCATAGCAAGCATGAAATGATACTCGTGCTCTTCTTCAATTGTTATTGCGGCAGTAAAACAATCGTAAATGTCCCATCTCTGTTGGGCGACGGAAAGGTTCGTGAGAAATGTAGGGACGCTTTAATAGAGGCCACGGTGTATGATATACACGATGTCTGAGCCATTTTCGGTGGTGCCATGTGGAGCCAGTGTACCATGGAGGGTAGCACACTGCATCTACAAAATGTCTGAACGCACGTTATGTTAGTCTCAGGCGACTCTATATAAAACCAGTAGCGAAATGGCTACACCGTGGTAAGTTGATTGACAGATTTCTTCAAGCGTAATGCAATACATGACATCACGTCATTTAAACAGCAGCATTGAATTTCAAAAAGCCACTGAACAATGAGACGCTTTCTGATAGCGGTTTCTTTAACGCTGCGTGCACCTCGTCGGGTACAGCTTGCGTTAGACCTATTCATGTTTTGTACGCTGGGATCATCATTCCTTCTTGGGTCAATGAAGTCCAATGGACAGACTTGCTTCTGTCAGAAGAATGTGGAATTTCCACCACTTGCTTAGGGCCACTAAAAGTAATAATTGATCCGTTGTCGTTCGTGCATGCAGAAATAAAGAAGAGATGTCAACACCGTATTCTATTCTCAAAACGCTATCTTATGCATTTTCACACATTTTAATGACTCAAAGATTATGTTGCGCAAGCCATCATTTGGATTATTTGAATATTCGAATGCATACCCTTCCAATTAAAAAGCAAAAAGATTAATCTGTAGTAATTTATTTTGGTCACGTCCATGATGTGATCTCAAAAGCAAGTCGAGGCAAATTATATTCAGTTACCAAAAATGTCATAATTTTTATAGCAGATATTATTTAATTTCATGAGAGCTTTAACAATGCACTTTAATTTGATTGCTGTTGCCGAGCTGATTATTTTAATATGGATTCAAAACTGTACACATGCAATAACACAAATTAATTTCACAACAATTATATATTGAGTACAATTAACTGTGCATGTTAAATATAATCACTAAATCGTACAAAGTACGTAAGAATTACTCTCATTGTTATGCTGTCACCTGGATAGATAAAAGATGATGAAGGCGCTATCGAGTCTAGCACCTATCTGATGTATACATTGGATTTTAATGAGGGATGTGGATGAGGTCAGTGTGATTGTGGCCATACAACCTAAACTATTAACCATGTGGTAAAACCATCTCGAGTCTGCACTCCTTGAATGCAGAAGGAATAACAAAACTACGCCAACTCTCTCCTGAAGCCCTCGCGTGGCGAGCAGACCTCGACATTGGCATTTCGCTCCTGAACGCATTACACAACACTAGAATGATGAGGAAGGGGAAACGATGCAATAATAATGGAGTGGTTGTGCCGGGGCTGAGAAATTCTGAGTTGAGGGGGAGGTCGAGAGGATGATGGAGGATGCTGTTCAATGTAAATTCATATACAAGACCTAGATACTATATATATGTACTCTTTGGGTCTTTCGGTAAAGTCACGTAGATAGAAAAATAATAAGCATATATTTACGACATTTCAGACATAATTGCTGCGATAATAGCACCGTTCGACGCATCGAGCAATTTCTAAAGTGTAAACATTTCCAGCCAAAGAAAAAAAAACCTCATTAGCATTTAATTCCAGTTGTACCGTATTTAATTGTGCAAATACAATAACTCCTGTACCAGTAAGTTTTGCGGGTTGGGCCTGAAAAAAAACAACAACATATTGGTTCAACACGTGACCTATCGCGACCAACATTATCCATGATAGAGGTTTTTTGGGTGAGATCGCTTAAATATTAATGTGTCGTTAAATCCGCCACCACCCCGACACAGCCAATTGGTAAGGTTTGTCACGTAAAGAAGACGTCAATTTGCTACTAGTTCAGCACACCGGTGTGTTGGAGAGTGAACCCACAACATTGTCAGCCTGTGTAAACAATCTTTAATTAAATTTTGATTTAAAGCTTTCGTGACTGCAGGGATTAATTTTCTTGGTTCTTTCGGTAAAAGTCACGTAGAATGGAAACAATATATTTTTTTATTATGTTATTGTTTCCCTTCTACGTGACTTTACCGAAAGAACCAAGAATAAGCTTTAATTATCTGTTTCCGTAGACCATTGGTGTCAAGCATCTTGAATGAAATAGGGTGCAATAGAGCATGAGAGAGCTACTACGTTGGATAATTGTATGCAGTTGTGATTTGTAGTTTGACACTGGGTCCCCTTGATGTGAAGATATTGCACACCTATGGAAACTATTTCACCAAGAAAGACAGCCTGTACTTAGTGAGAAGACAGCGACATTTCCGTGGCGGGGGACTGCTAAATCTGCAAATGAAGCAATTGGCGGGACCCCGGGGTCCCATCACTGCCCCGGGGTGGGAAAAACCGCGTAGCGACACGAGTCTTGCTGCCTTACCGACAACAAAACTAGTGGTCAATCGATTGGCCTCGTCGAGAGCTACTCGGGGCACTGAGTTTCGTAAAAAGTTGAAAAATTACATGAACACGTTAAATTCACTGCCTGGGGGGGCGGCGGGGCTCGCCTTGGCAAAGAAGCCGAGGATCGACGGCTGACCAGGAGGGCGTCGTCGCCGCGGGCGACTGCGGCGGACGCCCCCCGGGGCTCGCGTTTGGCCGGTGGGGTGGCGCCCATCGTGTCGGTGTCGATCGCCGCCTGCTGCTGCTGCTGGCGCTTGTTGGTGCGAGTCTGGGCGGGCGGCGCGTTGCTGTCGGGATCACGAGTGGGTGGACTGAAAAATAATAATAATTATTGATCTGATTTTTGCGGGACCCCGGGGTCTCGCCAAATGATTCAAATAGTGGTGATGTGACCATTTTCCCACCAAATGTCAGCAGAAACTGCCTTTCCACCAACACATGAATTAATCCCTGATCATTACTCATTAGGGTGGAAGAATAGAACAAAATACCCTCAGTTTGAGGGGATTTCTCGAGCTCACTAATCATGGAGCCCCTTCCACCAGTAGTGGTGTGAGCAAACAGTAACAGCTCTGCACCTTTGCTAATCGACAAAATGGTGATCTGCCATGAATTGATTTTGATCGTGAACATTTTGTTTATTTAAAAAACAAACTTTATTTTGACAAAATTTTACAGCATTGTTTGCAGTAAATGGTCTTCATATTAACAGCAAGTTTGCATCTATATGTCCACTTTAATGGTACCTTTGATGATTACTTACAATACTTATGGAAACAGAAACAAAAATATTAAAAATTGAACATGCATTTTTAAAGCAGCGTATTTGCCAGTTCAACAACTTTCTATGACATGTGAAGTTTTATAATACAATACATGTAACAATGGTATACCTGTACAGCAACGTACACCTCTGTAACTATAATCGATAACAGCACAGACCTGTGTTGTTGAACTGGATACTATGAGAATCTAGCATACACATGACCAAAAAAATTACACGCATTTGTGTGTAAGATCGAGTATGCCAAAAGTGGCTTTCATTTGTACAATAGGCATGTCAACAAGAATCCCATTTTTATCATTGTTTTAAACAATGCCATTATTATACAAGACTGCACAAAAGGCAACCCATAGTATTTATAATGTTGTGTGTGTACACCGTATCATGTTTCTGACTGATATTTTTTGAGGCCTTTGGTCTCGTTTTGTGAAGTCGATGTGTTAAATTCCCACTGCCACCATCACAGCTACAATGATACTTTCCAAGACGTAAAGAGAAAACGTATTTAAAAGTTGGAAAAGTGCTGGCTGGCAATCTGTAAGTGCCTCTAAATTGTTGGCCTCGTGAGAGAGAGCGAGATCGAGAGAGAGAAAACTAAATAAAGCAGACGTGAACTTAATTTAACGACAGAAAAAAGTAAAAGTGCACTTCTCAACTTTCACGAATGCAGTATAATTCAGCCGTCACCTATGTTCAAGGAAGATTGTTTATTTCAGCTATGATGCTTGCCTGACTTTTCGCTCAAAACTGAAGTGAACAGCCAATTCAAAGGTTTACAATTTAAGTGTTGAACTGAAATAGCCAGGGTGGCATTTTCAGTCACGATTCACGAATCTATTAAAAACTCTCCATGCCCATTTATTAAGTAGTGTTATAACCATATAAAAATAAACCAACATTCTCTCTCAAAGATTGTCATGTTATTTTAAATGAAAAGTTATATTCATATATAAATGCTAACACAATTTACACTACTCTATGAAAAATATAGCAGGCTGTGTTTTTTGGTTTAGATAAGCCTTTACTGGTTAATAACAAAAGGAAAAAAAAGATATTTTCCCTAGATTTCCAAAATGTTTTTAACTTGGGTCTCTGATTAAACTTGTGATGGTTCAAAACATAACACTCTGGTCAGTTTTACATCATACAAACAAATATTGATTTATTTGTGTGGATATCACGTACACGAGTTTGCATAAAATTAAGTTTACTTATTCATTTACCGAAAAGGTATTTTCGACTGAAAATTCGTCAGAAAATATCCAAAAATGTCGGTGGTCATATCTCTGCAATTTTTCACACAGTTGGCGAATTTACCACCGAATTTTGGTGGAAAATTACTTATCGCCACACCATGAATAAGATCCTATATCTTCAGTATAATGCAAACTAAAACAAAGCCCCACTCATAATGGTTAAGTAGAGCTTTTTCTTGTGTCAGTACCAATTTAACATTTCAAAATACTATCTCACATACTGCAAAAGCTTCATATGTTAACATATCACAGTTAATTTCTAATCCGGTGTAAGTTTAGTTATTTACGGTCTACATGTTTTCATGCCTATGAGAAGGCACCATTATTGATCATTGTGGGACAGTGTTTGTAAGGCATTCACATACTTACATAGATAAAAAAATCGTATAACATCATAGCACAACACTCTAAAATAACAAGAACAAAAATACTGTTAACGTCACAGAAAATAAAAATTGTGCCAAAAATGTCGGTGTTTCTTTCATTTTAACATATAGCGGTCTCAAAGGATATCTGGTAATGTATTTGAATGCAGATGTAGCGGTTCAAATTATTTTACTGAAGAAAATGATATAATGAAACAGCCATATTATATAATTACCAATATTGCTAAAATCTCATAATTGTAATTTTGTAGTGGAACTAACATATTCTCCGGATTATAACACACGCTCACTTGAAAGTGAAATGCACCCAGACTTTGTGCTCGGTGTTAATAAAGTTTTTAAAACAAATCTGTCCCTGTACACACATACACACACGCACGCATACACCTACTGGATTATATGATTCACTTGCAACTTTTGGTTAAAAAATACAGGGGAAAACTATGCGTCTTATAATCGGGAGAGTATCATACATGCATTGTATGACGACTGAAAATGTTGCAACACACCATTTTTAAATAGCCACTTAAACATATCTCGAAACTTATTCCATTACAAAAAATGGTCTTGTGTGTTTGCTCTTTACCAGCATATATACAGTAATGTCTAAGATGTAAAAAAGAATGCTGTATGTGCTACATAGTTCAGATTTACATATATAGAGTTTTTTTATCTTTACTGAGGAAATCCTGGCTAATCTTCAAGTCTGTTTTAAAGAAAGAACTGCTTAGGCCATTGGACCTTTGAGTCGTTTTGCAAGTGAAAGGAAATTGAAGTGGGCAGAAAAAATAAATTCGTGCATCTAACGAGAGCAGTTAAACTTCACAGAAACAGCTCCAAAATCTACTCTCTGCACTGTCTCCTATGATCCCGTCTCATTTCACAAGAGGTGGGTCATTCATGAATGCAATGGCTGTTGCTGCTATCTCTGAACCGTACCATACACTTTTGTAATCCAGAAACACAACCGACATATTTCCGTATTAAAGCTACGTGTAGCGCCCCACCGAACCCAACACCAAATTGTGTGTTTGTTTTTGTAAATTTGTTTTATCCACATTTTTTCCCATAGATTTGCACATTTCAGCTAATTCAGTTATATATATGAACTTATAATTAATTATCTTACAATGATGTGCCTATCCATTGTGTTATTTGAAATGGTTGTAAAAAAAAACATTGTTTTTAAGCAAATTGTAAAGCACACTATTTGAGTGACTGTGTTATCAGTGTTTAAATAGGAGAAATATACCATTAATCAAAAACAGAGTGCTTTAAAAAAGGCAGCTGTCAAAATGTGTACGTCCCGTTTGACGTTGCTTGACAAATGTTTAGAAACCAATAAATATCGAGTTTTTATTTGACGATTAAAACATTTTTTTTAGCTAATAATAGTAGTAACAAATGACCATTAAACCATGGATATGCACACAAGCATGGCCTTGTAAATTGCATACACTAGCTCTAATTATTTACCAAAGCCTTGCACTTTTAATTAGACAATATGCCTCCTTTATATATCTCTTTCTCCACGTAAAAAAAAAGGTTTTTTTTGTGTAAAAAAAAGGTTTTTTTTTACACAACCAACAGCCTCACGGCCTTCTGGGAGTACATAATTTTTGCAGCATTGATTCAGTATCATTGATTCAGTGCTGATAAAATTATGCACTCCCAGGAAGTTCGTGGGGCCGACGGACTGTGCAAAAAAAAAAACGTGAAATCTTTCTATAGAGAGATAGACATGTAGGGAAACATATTGTCCACTTATCTATTTCATTACTTACATTCTCCACAACAATTCTAATGATAATTGTGTATTTGCATTTATAAAAGACTGTTTTCTCCAAAGTGTACAAACATTTACAGACACCATTAGATTGCCAGCTAACAGGTACAGTAGTAGAACAGTGTCCTACGGAAATCATATATATAGGTTGTTTCTTCGATCAGTAGCACTGCCGTATTGTTCATTCTCTTCTCTGTGCAAAATCTGTCACTGTTTTTACTTCGCCCATTATTTCTGCGTTGGATATAAATGACGTGATCGCCTCATTTTCGCTGACCAGTCCACTGCAGCTGTGATGCCGGGGGATTTCGCAAGGGCTCGACGCCGTGAAGGTGGCAAATGTCACTTTTTTCCTCTGCGACGTGGGCGACGTGGACAGGTCGAACTTGCGGTGCGACTCTTCCGACTGCGGAGGCGCTTCGAGTGCATGCCTGTGTCGATGCGTTTGGATGTAAATCTTTGGGCTGCTGCCACTTCCGAAGCCTCCGTCATCGACGATGTGATTGACGGTGGCAGGGTACGGCTCCTTGGCGTCTAAGGCCCTTGCACTAATTGTGCTGCTTGAATTTTTGAGGGAGACCCATTCGTGAGAATGGGCCATCTCTTCCTGTTGACCCCTCCGCGTGTGCCTTTTCCTGTACTGTACTGCGTAGAACAAGCAGTTCACCAGGAACATCAGTATGGCCAGGCAGAATACACTCAACAAAGTGTACATTCCTATTTGCAGGTCAGATAGGCGACGGGGCTTTTGTGACAGCTGTTCCTCGAGGTCTTTGTTTCCCGAAGGACTCGTGTCAGGGATGTTACGGTTGTCCGCAGGTTTCTCATTGTCTACAGAGCCTCTTCTGTCCTGAGATCCATCGTTACCATTATTCCACTGGCCAGGGTGTGTCCTTCCAATGTCAGTGTTGGATGAGGTGCTAGGTTGTGCGTCATTTTCCAACGGCTGGCCTCCCAGATCGATAAAGTTAACTGGTACGAATATTGCAGATGTTATCAATGTACTTGGCTCCACGGAATTCTGGCACACGTGCGCATTTTTTAGTTCCACTTTTATCCTCCCATTACCCTCGCCTTCCGCTATTATCATTGGCATGGGTGAGTGGGGATTCACGTCAATGGACAGGATATGTTTCTGCAATGTGCTAACGACGATGTTGTAATCCTTGGGCTGGTAAAGGTGGAGAGGCGGAGTGGTGCCATCACTGAATTGTATCCAAGCACGCAGCGTTCCTTTCTGCAAAGGGTTTGAAAGAAGCGGCAGTCAAAGGATAGCGTGAAATAAATTAACACAGTTAAATTGTGACGGTAGTTTAAAAACATATATTTTTGATAGCTCTTATTAAATTAAAAATTACATTTTGCAGTAACATTTAGGAGGTGTTAATGTTGGCTTTTAATCACTCAAAGCCCCTTTAGGATGCATACGAAACCATAATTGTTGTTTTAATAGCACAATTATATTTTAGATTCTTCTCGGTATGGTTAAATGTAAAATGCTCAAAATGTTAATTTAATATTTAGGTCCAGTCCATTGAGCCAAAAGCTGGTGTTTTCGATTTACACATCTTAATATTGTATCATGTCACCAGGTACTTTGACAACACTTAAAAAGTAAGACTCTTTAGTCATTAGGTATGAACTAAAATAACAATTTACAACACAGCAAAACTCTTCAAAACAGATTATGTTAAGAGTTAGGATGTTTTCTTACCGAGTGTTAGATCATTTAAATTGCCAATTGTGTCTTTGCAGATCTCATGCACATCAATTGCTTGATAATATAATTATCGCTCGATAACACACCTTCTGAATCAACACTCACTTCTATAAAGAAAAAACGTATTCTATATACAGTGATATAAGGATCTTTGTCAATGCTATGCTAGATGAAGGCCTCTCCATGCCACGTCGATCATGGGGGATGTGTAACACACTTCACCACGCTGGTCAGTGCGGGTTAGTGAAGGGAGGGGTGGGAATGCCCGAAACAGGCACAGGCATCGCTCGCCCCCGATCTTGACCGTGGATGGGAATCTAACGCAGGAAACCGCGTTCCTAAAGCGGTGCAATAACCGTCATGGCCGCCGCTCGACTCCAATTCTCTAATGGATACATTTACATCGTAGGATCAGTAGTGGCAGGCCTTCATGCAGCAGTGGATTGACTGTGGCTGCTGCTGACGATGATGATGATAGCAGCAGCAAACACTCGGTGCAAATTTCCTCTCAAACAACTTAATTTTCGCTGCATGAAGGGGTAAAGGTGCGGCAGAGCTGTTGCCCTCTCGTTGTTCTTTCCCCCGCACCGACAACGAGCACGGTTGGCTTCGTACGGCGCGGAAGAAGTTCAACATACATACTGTACGTACAGATCTGCAAAAAATAATGTTTTTCTCCTGCCACTGCTGGAGGAAGAGCCTCCACCGGAGGGAAACCCTGACATCACCCCCCACCCCCCCCCCCCCCCCATTAGGTGGGTCAAGCTGCAGCACCACAGCCCCACTGTGGGTCGTGCCTGCTTGCTGGCCGTGAAGATGCCGAGCCCCGTGGTGCTGGCGACGACGACGCTCGGCTCGCTGCTGCTGGCTCGCAGCGACAGGGAGAGGCCCGAGAGCAGAGTCACGTGCAGCCCGCTCACGGAGACCTTCTCCTCGCTCACCGTCACCGCGCGCTCCCCCAGGATCGAGTCTGACAGCGGGGACAGCACCTGCCGGGATGGGGTTTTGGAATCAATGGGGATCGATAATTAAGAAAGGGATGTTGCACAATTCCCCTCGCATCGGATGGTTTGTAATTGGTCCGTGTGGCCATTAGGAGCCCGTGAGGGCTAAACTGAAATGAGCACAACGCTCATTTGTGTGCTTGGCAAGACAAAGGTTGTTTCGAATGACTGGAATAAATGTGTTAAACTGAGTTAAATTAAGTGGAAGCTTAAATCACTGCTAATCGGTGGAATGGCATACAGAAATGACATCGTTTTAGATAACCGATTTGCTTTGCTATCATACAGTATACCCTATAGTTTTGCATATGTGAGTTTTGGATTGCGTTCACAAAGCATAGGAATGCGTGTATACCTTACATTATCGCGAACTGTAACTTTTAATAATAATAAAAAAACATAGTTCCAACTGGTTAGCAGTGGGGAAGCTGGAGGTTATGGAGAATCAGCGATGTTGACACCAACTGTGAGAATTGTCTTAACAATTCGGTATATGAAAACAATCGCCTAATCATACACTTCCAGTACGATATAGTAAGTACCAGTGTTGATTTACATAAGAAAATGCTTATAGCATCCATGCATATTTATATGCGGGCCTTCATTAAGTTTTCATAAAGCATGTTTACAAGACTGCCCCAGTTTGCCTCTGGGAATACTGTTTTGATTGGGGGTAATTTTGCCATTACAAACGCCTATGAAGGTCTCCCTTTCGGGAAATCTCATGCAATCTTTATTATCTCAATACAGATAAGCCACGAGCTTAGGATTCCTGTCACACAAGGGCACACTCCGTAGAGCTACGCTGGCCGAGCAATATCACGAGTGAAATACACACAGTGCAGTACTTTGAAATTCATGAGCAAGTGCGCTCCCTTACCCCATATTTGTCCATTGAAAACCCTTCACAATATCAACTGCAGTACAGAATCAGATGAGCTACTCATAAAGTGATGCTAGGTTATCGCAGTTGTGCCGCGCAGCTCTCCGATGTGCTCTTGGGTTGTACCGCGTGTTGCTCGGCACCGATGCCCGACGTTTCGAGCCACGCGCTGGGATCTACTTCGGGAACTGGATGGGGAAGTTGTCGGCACGCGGCGTGATACACCGCGGATCATGGCACACAACGCGCTCGGCGCGACGGGAAAGCACGTTGGAGAGCTGTGCACGCCACAACCGCATAGTGACCCCCAACGAGCTGCAGCACAACCATCTACGTGCGTGAGGCGTTTGGGCAAAGTAACGGGGAGGGGGAGGGGGGGAGGGGGGGGGAAATGTGCCGCCCATTCTACGGCACAAACATTAACGCGGCTTTAAAGCGTGCAGGAGCGCCGTGTGACATTCGATCACCGGTTTTAACCTGGGCTTCTCGCTCGCACGCGCACTGGTCGGTGCCGCTGACACTCTGCGGACGCGGTGTCGAGTGGATCGCTCACTTTTCCCTACCGAGAGTCAACGCGGGAACCTGGCCGTGCTGTCGTTGCTGCTGCCGCTGCAAACGGGTTCCTATGGTGTGACCGGGCCCCCATCGAAACTGAGCGTTTATTGCCCAATGGCTTTTGCCCGTGCCAACACGAAACCCAACCTAGACCGTGGGGTCCGCCACCGCCATAGAACCACCGGAAGGGAATGCTGTCGGGAGCGTGAGGAACGTTGGCGTCTCACCTGCAGCATGGTAGAACCGGGCGCCGTTCCGATGAGAACGTCGCCGTCGCCGATGCTGGCCACTTTCTGGTCCTTCACGATGACGTTCTCCCGGACCAGCGCGGTCACGTCGAGCGTCCAGCCGGGACCCGCGAGGTAGGCGACTCGATCGCCCTCTTCGAGGGCGTCGGAGAAGAACCGCGTGTACACGCGCAGCGCCGCGTGTTGGTACTGCGGGAGGCAATTCTTGTCCGGAGGTTTCCTGCGTGGATGTTAATCAATTTGCGATCACGGGAAGTATGCATTGAGGCAATCGCGTTGATTTAATTACTATTTTATGTTATTAAATACGTTTAAAAAAAAAAAATAAGATTTTCAATGTGTTTGGTAAGAGTTATTTTTATTTTTAAAGGTGACTAGAAGAGTAAGGTTAGGAGCTCGTTAATGTATTGCATTTGGTTATTTATTGAATTAAAATGTCAACTTTGCACGAGAGAATGTAGAGCAACAGCTACATTTGTAGCACTCTATTAGAGTGTAGCATTTCATAAATGAGTTGGAACAAAAAATTCAACCTCACCTCTGTGTTATAAATCTTTAAAATGTACACGTTTTACGTTTGTACTTGTAATGGCATCACAGTTACATGTAGCAATCATTTACTCATTAATATTAACTGTTTTGGTGGAGTCAGAATGTACCCTTAATTGGTCTAAGGATAAGCGGTTAACACGTAGGCTTTCACGACCAATATTATCCATAATACAGGTTTTTTTGGGATTAGATCGTGTAAATATATAAATGTGTCGTTAAACCCGCCACCACCCGACACAGCCAACTAGTAAGGGTTGTCACGTAAACAGAACATGCCAATTCGTCACTAGTACAGCAACACCGGTGTGTTGAAGAGCCAAGCCACAACATTTACAATCTGAGTACGCCGTTTCGCCAATAATCACAACCGGCATCATCAGGCGGCAGCCAGATGTGTGGAGAAATCCTCCTGTTTTCGTTACTTAAATACAGTGAGGGAAAAAATATTTTATCCCCTGCTGATTTTGTATGTTTGCCCACTGACAAAGAAATGATCAGTCTATAATTTCAATGGTAGGTTTATTTGAACAGTGAGAGACAGAATAACAACAAAAAAATCCAGAAAAACGCATGTCAAAAATGTTATAAATTGATTTGCATTTTAATGAGGGAAATAAGTATTTGACCCCATCTCAATCAGAAAGATTTCTGGCTCCCAGGTGTCTTTTATACAGGTTACTAGCTGAGATTAGGAGCACACTCTTAAAGGGAGTGCTCCTAATCTCAGCTTGCTACCTGCATAAAAGACACCTGTCCACAGAAGCAATCAATCAATCAGATTCCAAACTCTCCACCATGGCCAAGACCAAAGAGCTCTCCAAGGATGTCAGGGACAAGATTGTAGACCTACACAAGGCTGGAATGGGCTACAAGACCATTGCCAAGCAGCTTGGTGAGAAGGTGACAACAGTTGGTGCGATTATTCGCAAATGGAAGAAACACAAAATAACTGTCAGTCTCCCTCAGCCTGGGGCTCCATGCAAGATCTCACCTCGTGGAGTTGCAATGATCATGAGAACGGTGAGGAATCAGCCCAGAACTACACGGGAACATCTTGTCAATGTTCTCAAGGCAGCTGGGACCATAGTCACCAAGAAAACAATTGGTAACACACCACGCCGTGAAGGACTGAAATCCTGCAGCGCCCGAAAGGTCCCCCTGCTCAAGAAAGCACATATACATGCCCGTCTGAAGTTTGCCAATGAACATCTGAATGATTCAGAGGAAAACTGGGTGAAAGTGTTGTGGTCAGATGAGACCAAAATGGAGCTCTTTGGCATCAACTCAACTCGCCGTGTTTGGAGGAGGAGGAATGCTGCCTATGACCCCAAGAACACCATACCCACCGTCAAACATGGAGGTGGAAACATTATGCTTTGGGGGTGTTTTTCTGCTAAGGGGACAGGACAACTTCACCGCATCAAATGGACGATGGACGGGGCCATGTACCGTCAAATCTTGGGTGAGAACCTCCTTCCCTCAGCCAGGGCATTGAAAATGGGTCGTGGATGGGTATTCCAGCATGACAATGACCCAAAACACGGGCAAGGCAACAAAGGAGTGGCTCAAGAAGAAGCACATTAAGGTCCTGGAGTAGCCTAGCCAGTCTCAAGACCTTAATCCCATAGAAAATCTGTGGAGGGAGCTGAAGATTTGAGTTGCCAAACGTCAGCCTCGAAACCTTAATGACTTGGAGAAGATCTGCAAAGAGGAGTGGGACAAAATACTTCCTGAGATGTGTGCAAACCTGGTGGCCAACTACAAGAAACGTCTGACCTCTGTGATTGCCAACAAGGGTTTTGCCACCAAGTACTAAGTCATGTTTTGCAGAGGGGTCAAATACTTATTTCCCTCATTAAAATGCAAATCAATTTATAACATTTTTGACATGCGTTTTTCTGGATTTTGTTTTTGTTATTATGTCCCTCACTGTTCAAATAAACCTACCATTAAAATTATAGACTGATCATTTCTTTGTGAGTGGGCAAACGTACAAAATCAACAGGGAATCAAATACTTTTTTCCCTCACTGTAGAGGCGTAGATGTGATGTCGTCAATTGTAATAGGAGTAGCAGATAATAGGGAAATGTATATATAGGCCAACCCTATTTCCTGTATTACAGGCAACCGCATTGCCTGTAATACAGGCAACCCTATTTCCTGTATTACAGGCAACCGCATTGCCTGTAAACTGTTACCCTAAATGTGTGCAATGTACAGTGTACGTTTTAGAAAAGTCATAGATATAGAGTAAGCAACTGGTTCAATTAGGCCATTGAAGTTGGCAGTGGTGTTTACAATGTGGTTAACTGCTTCTGAGCGCACACTTTTTAGGAAACCTAACAGTATAAAGTATAGCCAATAGAAATTTATTTTATTCGTAAATCATTCCTCAGGTAGTGAATAATGGACACGATAACTCAGTATACTATTCGGATGAATGAGTATATTATTTCCAGGAAATTTATATATATTGTTTAGCCTTTTATGTACATTAATGTCGAATATGCACATTGTAATTGTACGGCTTTGGAAACTTTGATGGGCAGGGTTAATTTGTATATGCCAAGATGTACAGTATGATTGTTTTTTGGGAATGTTTCAGCCCTTGGATACCGATGTGCTGTGCATGGAAAGCAGGGAGACAACCAGAACCTGCAGGGTACAAACAGCCAGAACTAGTCGGGGCTAAGCCAGTTTAAAAAGGTGAGTTTTCAAGACAGACGTAAATAGCTCAAATAACTCTGATTGTCTCATGACCAAAGGCAAAGCAGTCCATTGCTAATTATGGAACGTGTGCTAACATCCAATGCCCATATACGAAATAATCCACTCCGGGGTGTTGCGACGACAGATGGGCAGTGGACATCCCCAAAGTTATATTAAACACGGTGCATTCCATTTGTTAATCAGACGACCAATAATAATGGGAAACACTTGCACGCGTTACACGGTGCAGGGCTTTTTAGTCGTGACAGTGGAGGTACCCATAAAGAGCAAGGACCCATTTGGCAGTTCAGTGGAGCATTTCACATCACGCTTTACCCCCCGTGTGCGAGTACATAACTCACACGGAACACGCACGGAGAGTGCCGATAGGATTGCATCAACGATGAACAATACTCTCGTGCAATTGTGTTCATGGTCAAATTAAAATAACTAAGTGGGAGGAAAACATACCACACACACACACAAACTGTAATTCAATCATGGAATTTTGTATATCAAGAGCTGTACACGTTGTACAATATGCGCGTTGTACATGGACAGCCCGTTTTGTCAAACCACTGCTGGAGGAGTGCCTAGAGGAAATGAGGACTAATTTGACCATCCTCCCCCCACGTTGTGTCATCTGCAGGTTAATGAAAGTGGGGAGAGGGCAGAACAACGGATAGAGAACAATGGGAAAGTGGATCTTTCTCACGGACTTTGTTCACGAGAGTGCTGTGCAATTCTGTAGACATAGAAACAATACATAAATAAGGAGGAAATATGCCTCCTTCGCGTATCTGTCCCTCCACGTGAAAAAAATATATAAAACTAGGTTTTACACACCCTCTCAGCCACAGAGACATCTGGGAGCACATATCTGTAGCAGTTCCGCTCCCAGTTAACCCAAACAGTGCACCCCTAATAGTTTATGATACAAATATAGCAAGTAGCTTGACAAGGTACACTTCACTTTTTCCATTACCTACATTATCTAGAAGATCGGCAGAGGCTCTGGCAGCCATTTTTTATTTAGTTAAAATCACATCACAAACACGGCTGCAACCAATTAATTATTTTGCTTAACAATCTGGATCAACGGTGAAATACTCGGAGTACAAATTCGGCTGAAGACTGATAAATATATATCATTACCTTTACTCTGGATGACAGCAATTTCCCAAAACGTGAACAAATATAATGTGATGGACAATCTTGTGCTGCCAAACATTGAAGTACAGTGCTATACTTATAGTTGAATAAAGAAAACATTTTGGAGAGTGAGACATGATATAGTTCTCCAGAAAAAATGCCATTGCCACCCATCGCTTAAAAGTGAGAATGCTGAATATACCTATAGTCGTTGATTTCCACCCCCCCCACCCCCCCTTTTCACTGGATATCTACCTATAATGCAGTTATAATCAGTCGGGGTAGATATGAGCCGGTAATGATTAACAGGAATAGAAAATAGACATTAGTAGCATTGTGGGAAAATAACAGAACAGACCGGACATCTCTTGAACATGTCTTTCCTCATTCATGTGGCCACCAAAGCCCAGAGCCTCCTCCAGTTCTCCACATGAACCTTATAGTGGGACCCCGGGGTCCCATAAGCCTCCGGCTCTCGCGTAAACTGCGTTGCGATGTCATTTTATGTCTGTTGAAGGCGAACGATACGGCAATCTGTTCCTCTCGACGAGCTCTACACAATGCACTAAGCAAAGTTTAAAAGTTTTGTTTCTTCCGCGGCTTCGTCCTCGCTGCGCTTGGACGACATGACAACAGAATGATCCGCACCAGGTGGGTCACGGCGTTTATGTGCGCGTTGGGACGGAGTCGCCAAGAATAAATAAATGAATAAGATTTTGACTCCCGTTTATTCGGGACCCCAGGGTCCCACCATCAGGATCATATAATGGAGAGAGGGAGAGGAAAAGTTGAAGTGTACCTCTTTAAAAGATTTGCTTTGTTTACGTCACTAAATATAAGGATCCATTGGAAGCGGAACTGGTTCAGATGTCACTCACCACTGATGTTATCTGTCGCTGGGAATTCAACTCGGGTCACCAGAGTTAAGCATCCACCCTGCTACCACTCTCTCAATTTCTGAACAAAACATATTTAGGACCCTTTTCTTCCCACTGCTGAATAAAGGCTTCCCCATTCCGTGACAGTCACAGGAGGTACCGTCCATAGCCAACCGTGCTAATCGGAGGTGCCGGGGGAATCGGAGGCGCTTTACCTTCCTGTGGAGGGTCCAAGTGTCTGCCATCCATTGATGGGGTTGAGTACGGTGTCAGAGATCTGTATTTGCAGGGGCAGCTTTGGCATCCAGACGGTCAGATCCAGGGAGGCGCGCATGTGCTCGTAGCTGACGTGAACGCGAGCCCGCGTGGAGCCCTGTCTCTCCTTGCCATTGACGTACGCGTACTCGCAGCCTGCTGACACCTTCCCGCCATCGTGGGGAAATTACAAAACAATCAATATTTGTGATCCTCCGCACAGAGGGGGAAAAAAAAGACTGAATCAACGTATTTGACAGCAATATTAGTGCTCTAATCTTCTTAGCACTGCGAGGCAGTTGTTATATTTTCTGGAATACCAATAAATCTGCCGAAATTGATTGTATTGAATGAATTATGGAAGGTCGTAACCATTCTGTGGTGTGAGTTACTAATATTTTGTGGGGAAAAAAATTATATTATAAAACCAAATAATATTTTTCAGTATCATGAATGGTAACATTGCATTATGATTCACTGAACTGCACAATGTAAAAATGTAGTCATATGAGGTGTGAATTGCAAATTGAGCATGCATCACTCAAGTTAGTAAAAAAAAAATGCTTTTTTGTAAGATTCATACACTTTGTATTTGTATCTGACATTTAATTGGTTTGTGCTATTTTAGTGTAAGGCCTTCCCCAACAAATCTAGTTTTTTCACTATCTAAAATGCTTCTGGGTTGGCAAAGCAATTAATAAGCCTCGGGTCATTGACAGAGCTGATAGTATCTTTCCAAAAAACACTTTACTGAGCCTGTAATGTGGCCTAATGTAGAAAAATTTGCATACACTTTCATAAATTCGTGTCACAGAGTGCGTTGGCAATTTAGCCATTCATCGAAAGACCCAATAAGAAGCTTAACACAGCAGATCCCATTATTTACCGCAGTCTCAACAGTCTCGTTCAAAATTAAAGTACCTAGTGCACGTCGCCACGCAAGTCATATACCAATTTCAAAATAAATTCAAACCATACTCTGGGAATCGTGCAATGCACCTCTAGACATTGATCTGTCTACAGAGCATTTGCCTTGAGGGAAGAGGCCTGTTGCCCAGGTAGATTTTAATGTCATCTGTCACAGAAATTAAGTTGTTCATTCCAAGAGGCATGTTTCCTTTTTTTTGCAATTTTTCAACAAAAATACAATGAATATTTTTTGTTATTTGCAGATTTGACTTAAACGTAGAACACGTTTTGGTAGCTGATGAGATACACATTGTTTTGCTCTTTTCAATTATATATACAGTCACCTGCTTGGATAGCATCAATTTTCTTTTTAAATATAGTATTCGTATATCGTGAAAATACTAAGAGCAAAATGTCAGGCTGTTACAAAAAGGCATCACATACTGTGATGTACTGAATTGTATTACAGTACATATGCTGTACTGTATACTGTAAATAATAATAATGGTAATTCAAGTTCAAATCCTGGTCAGGAGTTGACTCAGTCCATCATCCCTCCGGAGTCAACAAAATGAATGCCAATTTTTTGGGGATGTCAACAGTGGGCTGTCCTATTGATAGACACACTCCTACCATACGAATTTAAAATTCTACCACTGGCTCGGGGATATAAAGAATCGATAAAGCACCGCCTCAATACTTATTTGAGCAGGATATCGCCTCGGATTTTTTTACTTCAATGATAATACATGTGAACAACTCTTTGTAAACCAACTGCTGGACGAAGACTTTCCCCATGCCATGTTAATCGTGCGGGTTGCTTGACCGAACTTCGCCACGCTAATGAGTGCGTGGGCAGCTGAGCAGTGGTTCGTGTGCTGTGCTGTGAACCCAGCGACCTGAGTTATATTTACAGTCACGACTAACATCAGTGGTGAGTGAAATCTGAACTTATCCTGCACACCCCCGTTGACCTCCCTACCTCTTCACTCTTTGTGTGTGGATGTATGTATGTATATTAAAAATAAGAATCCGCCATTATCCTTTAGGCTGGGTAATATGTGGTTGTATTCAGAGCTCTCCAAGGGTCAACACAGCACAGCCTCGAGACTTCTCCCCATTGATGAGGCTTTCCCGCTGATAAGCAGAACTTCAAGGCTTCCCCACTGATGAGCCAATGATGAGTCAATGGCCAGACCAAGACCCAAGCAAACCCTGCCCATTAGATCCAAATTAGCTAGCAGACAGAGGACACTTTTCCTCATCGACCTGCAGAGGTTCATAATGAGATACCGATGGCAGAGCTAAAATGACGCGTGATGCACGTAATGATTTCTGTAATTTAATTATTTCTTTGGATACAAACAAAACTAAAGACCTTGGCTAACAGGATGTCATTGTGTTGATGCGCATATTAATGTGACCTGGGTATTATGAAACTTGACCCAAAGGATGCCATTAATTTTTGCTTCGAATAAAAATTACTGGAGAAGTATAATGAGCAAAGCATAAATGTTTTGTTTTACTCTCTGACACCCCCCCCCCCCGATTAATACAAATTGCATAGCCACAGGATCAAAGAGAATATAAATAGTGATTGTCCCCATGTTTGTAAGCCACGGCTGTCATTACAGCGTTTCAGAATTATAACCAAAACTCTTAACAGTGGCTAATGATGACTGTTACCTCTCAATAATTTTTGGTGATGAGCTCAAGTTGTATAACGTAGTTCTTACAACTGTAGCAATTTAAGAAACATTCTCAAGAGGGAGTAACTATTTTTCGGCATTTTCTTTAAAGGCGTACAATTATTTCTTCCATATTTACTTACAAATGCAAATCGAGAATTGTTGTTTTAGATTAAAATGATACATACAAACAGTCATGCTGTGATATTTTATTAACTTCTAAAAACTTACTCTGCAGCAGCAGCCTAATGAAGCTAATGCACATCCAGTGAAGTGTTAATTTAATGCGATGCAGATATATATTTTTTAAACACATTTTATGCAGCGTATGCATACATATACATGGAGAAAGAGAGAGAAAGGGTGCAACCATGATTACAAAAAAAATCTATACCGCAGTAACGGCTATTTCCTACATCAAGGGACAAATAGCAACTGCCCACGGTTCAGCTAAGGTCACCCAATCTGAAACCATGGACAACATAGTGACGCCACTGTCCACTTCGTTCATTTGCTGGCAGCGTTTAAGATATCCACCAGCCTACTCCTGAAGCCGTCCAATGGCTCACTCACTCACTCGCCAACCTTCACAGGACGATGTAAGTGTTGCTGATCAACTCCCCACCATATGACAGCAGAAGGGAGAGGCACCCCTTTGTATGCATTACATTTCTCCGGCTCCTTTGGTTTATTCCCAAAGCCAAACACTCGTTGATGGAAGAAATTAATAAACAGACAAGATGCCTCTGACCCATATTTGTGTCTCCAGATAAAACATTTATCTTTTTTTACACGACCCATAGGCCACACGGGCCTTCTTGGAGTATTTGTTTTAGCATTAATGGTATTAACCCAACAATCCAATGACAGAACCCTACTGAACACAAATATATCCTGAGACCCAGTGAGGCTTTCCCGTGTAAATAGTTGGCAACATTATTTTAAGTCGGCTTATTTTCTTATGATTAATACATCATCCAATTGTCAACAAAGATCTCCCTTGGTTAGTTTTAAGGGATATAATGGCAAGTGGCAGACAAAGGAACGATGTCTTCAAATGCTCCACCAGGAATTCATTTTAGTCTTAGACATTCTCGTTTAGGATTTCCCCAGATGCTAATCGTCACTGCCATTGTGCATAGCCAAAGATGTATATTCAGGTCACCAGCAGCAGAGCAGCGGAGAGCACTCACCGTTACACTCACCACCATTTCCCTTACAACGACAAATACGCGCGAATATTTGCCATTTATCCTTGCAGACTAATGGAATAAGTACTATTGAGTGCCTAATAAGGGCAGCAAGGCACATGATGGATTGTTGTGATCAACACCTAATCTGGCCATCCATGTCTGTCCAGGAGCGACGCTAACATGGTGTAATTAAAAAGGTGGCACGTCAAAATGTCTTGCTACTTAAATGTGAGCAAGTGGTGGCAATTCCACGTTCTTATGGTAGGGTCTAGTCCATCTGCGGGATAACCACTGCTTGAAGTTCCCCAAAGTGGCATTTAATTTCCAAATTCCAGAGAGATTGAAGGCTGAGTTAATTCAAAACAGCTGCAGTCAAGGGCTATAAATGTTTAGTGCCACTGCAGTATTATTTAAATGCAATGGCATTGGCAGCAATCAACATCTGCCAGGCGAGGGGGACTATTCATGGACTTAAACCCCCTGACATGAAAATATAACCCATACGGGTGATGCAAGGTGAGTGGAATTGGGAAAACAAAGGGGATATAAAGGGCCAGTTTGGAGTACTAGAGATCAGGAGGTGGCAGATATGGACGTGTGGCGTGGCTGGTGCGAACATGAATTGGATTATGCTAAATTTAGATTTAAAGCTTTCGTGACTGCAGGGATTCATATTCTTGGTTCTTTCGTGACTTTACCGAAAGAACCAAGAATATGGATTATGCTAGTTTAACGCGTAGGCTTTCGCGACCAATATTATTCACAATAATGTTTTTTGGGTTAGATCGCTTTATTTATAAATGTGTCATAACCCTCCACCACCCGACGTTGGCTAAATCGTAAAAAATGTGTCACGTTTACAAAAGACAAAGAGTTCACTACTTTAGCCCACCGGTGTGTTGAAGAGTGAATCAGCATCATTTACAATTTTGAGTACGACGTTTCGCTGGAAATTACATCCAGCATCACCATTATAGCAAATTGCCCGATGATGCTGGATGTAATTACGAGCGAAACGTCGTACTCAAAATTGTAAATGATGTTGATTCACTCTTCAACACTCCGGTGGGCTAAAGTAGTAAACTATTTGTCTTTTGTAAACGTGACACATTTTTTTACTGTTTGACCGTGTCGGGTGGTGGAGGGTTACGACACATTTATAAATAAAGCGATCTAACCCAACAACCTTTATTATGGATTATGCTACTCCGTAGCCGTTCGCACCCCATTCTGCACAGCTCTCCAACGTGTTTTTTGGGGTTTCCACCTCCAGAAAAACATTGGAGAGCAATGGAATTACATTCACGGCAATGAATTAAAATAGCGCCACCGTTCACAAGCAATTAAATTGGCTGGTCTCTTTGTTCTCCCAATACTCGACTTGTAAAATTGACAGCATCACCGTGTGTGTACACAGAGCGGCACCGATTTTACACACGTTAGCCAAGACATGTAAGATGCACGCATCGTGCAACAACAGTCGTGCCGCTGTTGATTTATTGAAAAATGTTTTGTCATTATTGCTGCAAAAAAAAAACCATGGGCTCCTGTAAACAGGAGTACACAGATAGGCAATGCACACCAATATTTTTTTTACTAAATCTGACATGGAGAGCAGGAAAAATTGTTCAGTGGTGGGTTTGTTTGCTTATGATGCTATCAGCAGCTAGCTGAAATGCATTGTTTGTCTAATTCATCATTATACTGTTGTTGACTTTTGAAAGATGTGTGCTATCATGAATCACACGCAGTTTGTTTTTATGCATTCATATTTTGCTAGCTCGTTTTTCAGTAATTACACTTTTATCTTAAAAACCAAACGCACCAGCATGGACAATGAGTGCCTATGTGCACAGAAGGAGTCTCTGGGTACATTGGAGGAGTGTCTGTGCACATGGGATGGGTGCCTGTGTATACGGGTTGCCTTTCTGTCCACAAGTTGGAGGCAGAGGAGATATGGCAAACAAAGGCGCCGCTGGGGCTGTCAGTGACCTAACATTAACATTCCAATGAAGGACACATCCCATAAAAATTTGGTTCCGCACTTAATTGGGCTCAATTCGAACTGTGAGAATGAAATATCAGTTTCACTGTCATGGGACCAAAGTCACTCTCATACCCAGAGTGGGTGGGCAAGTCCTGCCCTCAACTGTGCGCACCAGAGGTCACTTGAAGAAGGGATCTCAGAGGTAGCTCTGTGCTATCCGCTTCCGTGGGCCATGCGCTGTGAGAGATCCGCATGGGTACATCGTCTCGCGTTGCGAACATTGACAGCACATTTGGGATCAAACCAGGGAAAACATTGCAACAACACGTTTTTAGACACACACGCGCACACACACACACACATGGCCTACTCATTTTTGATCCACGTCACGGGATCTTTTAGCACCTGCCGCGAGGCAGGCAGCAGCGTGCACGTTGTGGTTCACAACCGGGGGCGCCCGCTGGCTTCGAACAGCGGACCATCGCAACGAGCGGCTACCCCGCCACGAACACCGCCCGCACCTTGAGCACGTCCTCGTCGAGCGAGTAGCACTGCGCCTCCTCGGAGACGTCGGTCACGAGGCCGCTCTCCTCCACGACGAGCACTCGCAGCGGCAGCGCCACGGTGCGGCCCGTGAGCACCGCCGTGTTGAGCAGCTCCTCCGCCTGCGGGGAGCCGGGGTCGTTCACGCGGCACACCGCACACCGCACCGCACCGCCGCCGTCACCACCGACGCTCTACAACGAAGGCTGTCCATGCACGGGCTCCGACTGGTCTGTATGTCTGTCTATCTGCCTGTCCGCCGGTAATTTGGCCAGTGGCGCTAACCCTCGTAACGGCAGTCCAATACGAGCCAAGCTTGTGCGCAGGACACTGGCACCGCTGTTGCGACGAGCCGTTTTTAGCTGAGCTTTAATGCATTTAGCTCTGCCGACCGGTGTGTTCGTCCGTCCGCAAGTTGGGGGTCACGATAAGCCTCGCGACGATGATTCAATATGGACAAAACGCTAGAAATGTGAGCAGCTCCTGCACCTGTGAAGCTTCCACCAGAATATCGAACCGAAATGTTTAAATGACCGCACCGGGCTCGCAATACAGAAGCCGCCAGTTCCATTCGTTCTCCCGGTGCGGCGGTTGAAACAATGACATCTCAACGCCCCTGTCCACCCGGCACTATAAATGGATCCAACCATGATTAGCCGATCGGCAGGTAAAGTGTGGGTAGTCCGACCTCTTCCAAAGGTGTCGAGCCAGCATGAGCGAGTGGGGACAAGATAGGCTCCAAAGGAGCCCTGTGGAGCTCCCTCTAGTGGAGGTCCTTCTTAGATGACAACGATTTCACTCTGACCAACCCTAATGACTAACCGTCCCTGTCCAAACATTTATTTTAACGATCTCTAAATGTATGGTATCATAACTAAATAAATGCGTGCATACTTTGTCACAATCTGTAGGCATATGCATCACAATTGTTTGGTTGAATTTCACATGCTTTATGTAAATATTTACCCTTTGAATGTCAATTGTCAGCGTGTGCAATAAATAACAGGGTAATTAAAATACAAAATCAACAACGAAACCACGGTTATTTAAGATGGGCTGTTACCCAACAAATTAGACAATGAAATAAAAAAACGTTATAACTGTCAATAAAAGGGGCACTAAGTAATCAGATACGCACACATTAAAGCCAGCACAAGCATCTCCTCAGGGCCATATAACAGGGTACCTGTCATTAACAAACAAGATTTGGATTCCGAGTGTGAGCTTAATGAAGCACAAATAGAATTAATCCCAACATGCATCTCTCTAATGGAATTTCCTCAGAGCAGTCTATATGGGGCCACCCGAATACTGTACATTCTCCGTGCAGAACGTTATCGTCTTCGAACTTTTGGCAAGGACAATTAAATATGTGCGGTTGCTACACGGGCCTCGTATGTGGTCAAAATGTTTTACTCTGGCTGGGGTACTTGATTAATTTTAGTTCATATTTAGCATTCATTCAGGAAGATTACATTCCAAGTGTAATATATTCCTATTAATTTGAGATGATTAATAACATGTGGAGTATGGGGAAAAAATTATTTGGTAGACAAGACACTTTCATCATTCTAATGACCAGCCACTTTTAACATCATCATCATGAGCTATTGTCTATACACTGATGGATTAAGATTTCTCCACATTATAGCAATCAGTCATGTTCTCGCGATGCCACAATCCATCTCGTTTCAATCAAAATCCATCTCAACAGTGGTCATCCTCTTGGCCGTGTTCACGCCTTTGGCTGCCGTTCCATTACTGATCTCATCCGTCAGCCCTTACAGTAATTTGTCTTGCCAAAGTCCACTTACTTTTCATGCCTCTACTTGCATTTGCTCACGCATCCATGTGCCCCTCTTTATTGTCTCTCAGTGTAAATCCCACCATTAATTTCTCAATGGTTCTCCGCATACTCTTCGCTTTTGTAAACGTTTCTTTGTCGGCGTCCATGTTTCCGATGTCGATCTTGTGCACTGATTGAAAACATTACTTATTTTCGTTTGAACTTGGTGTTTTTCTTTAGTTACGCTGGTATGCTACATTCCATGATCAAATCAAATTTAATTACAAAATTCGATTAGCGTACATTAGGAAAAAGGTTGGGAATACTGGGATAAGGCTATGGTTAAACCACGGTGGGCTCGTTTGAGCAGGAATAGGTGAAGCCACACGGGCAGCCATCCATGACATCATCAACAGATAAATGCACTGCACGAGTATTCCTTCAGGAATCCATCTCAACGTATTCCCATTGTGAGTGCACCATTTCAGAAACCATCTACAACATATGCAGCTCAGTGGGAGGCTGCCCACTCAGCTGCAGCTTCTGTCCACAACACCTTTCTTCTGCCAGCCGATACCGCTCGCATTCTCCGTGTATTCAGTCTTTTTTTTAGTAAGAGGTAAAAAAAAGTAGAGTTTATAACCCTCTAATTGCTTGTTCAGTCCACTCCTGGAAGAAGGGCCTGCACGAGACGGAACACAACAGAGCCGAATCTTTCACGTTGCCCAGATGTCTTGGAGGAGGTCTGAATTACCTCACTTCATGCCATTCTTACTGCTGGCTGGACAGAGGCCCGGGGGACGCCGGGAGATTTAATAAACTTACCCATGTTTCAACTGCCGCACCCGGAGATCTAATCAAATCAACGACCTTCGAATCGCAAGTCTTAATGTACTCACTATTGAACCATAAGCAGCATTCCTTTTTTTTGTAAGTTGCTCGTAAAACATTTTCACTGATGGCTCCAAATCACAGCATATGCGCACAACATCTTGTTTTTCTCTCCCAATTGTCTCGTACATTCAACTGTAAATAATAAGCCAATTCAACTGCCGTTCTTGAATTTGCTGTCAATTGTTGTGACTCGCCAGTTTGTCTGTCTCCAAAAGTCGTTGCCCTTGACTCCCTAGAAACATGTTTTTTTTTATTTAATTTAATTTATCCTTGGTTCTTGTGCAGAATCTTGATGTTCTGATATAATGCATGGCATCCGAATGTAAGATTAGTCTATATTAAGTATTTTAAAATTCGTAATCATTGGTATTTTGGGAGTATTTATTGCTTCTCAGAGCAGTGGTGTTACAATGCATTACCCATGGGCAACATGTGGACCACTTGGATGTTTTGTCTGCATTGAGGCCAGAGGGCAATTTTTACTAAACCCCTGGGGAACAAAGGAATATGTGTACAGCTATAGATTGCATACACACATACATATGCTGTGAAGCTCTTTGCCAAACCCTAGCTTTGACACCCTTAATTAACAATTATAATGAAAAACAATGTAAAGCTCGCATCTTCGTCAATCCACTGCTAGATGAAGGCCTCCCCACGCTGCATCAGTCGTGGGGGTTATTTTGACCATACTTCACCACGCGGATTGATGAAGAGGAGGGGGGGGGGGCTTGGGGGGGGGTCGACCCAGAACAAGTTCAGATATCAGTCACCACTGACGTTATCCGTGGCCAAGGATCAAATTCAGGTCGCCGGGTTCATAGTGCATCGCGCTAACTCTGTGCCATCGCTCCACGCCCCCGGCACACCCCTTATATCAGCATAAATCGGTGAGAACGAATTCGGTGGATGATTATTTTATGATTAACGCGAAAGCCTTGACTGTGGCATTGTTTTCTGTTGAGAAGAAGAAGAAGAATAAAAACTCGGAATTTAATAATCCTCCAGGTGATTGTAAAAAACCACACCAATAAAGCAGCATGCGTGAATCAGTCGTTGAGCTTGTAAACTCAATGAGGCGATGAGCAGGCTAATAACGTATTGTGCGATTTGAGAGCATAACAAATACGAGGTGTAATTTAAGTGCAGCCGATTTTAATAATCAGGTGATGCTCAGGTGCATGGCAGCAGGCGGGAGTTATGGATGCATCATTAAATATTTACGCAAGCGTAAATTTCGAATTTACAATTAAACCCACGTTAATGCAATATTAGGAGTTGGGCTGTCCATCAAGCGAAACTTTACGAATGTCTAAATAAAGGTATTATCAATGTCATGAAAAAAATATAAGTAGGTGACAATAGAATTGTTTATTTTAATCCTGAATGCGATCTATATTAAAAAAACTGTATATTATAATTCACAGCTGTTGTTGGTCAATGGGATTGTTTGATCGCACGTCCGTACATGCTAATCAGTGCAAGCTGCTCCGCTGATCAGATCTGCATTCGAATTAACGACATCCAATTCGCTGAGATGACGGTATGAGTTGTGTTTAAGGTAACATGAAAACAGGTAACAGGAAGCCCTCTCGTGGCTAGCAGACCTCGACATTGCCATTTATCGCGTGAACATTTTGGCTCAGCCATCGAACAAAGACGGTCACCACATTGCGCGCTTTCAGATGCGCTTCTGTGGCCGTCTGGAACGCTCTTCCTTCCGATATTAGGAAGCCACTGGAGCTTTGCACTTTTAAATCTAGATTGAAAACTAATTTCTGTAGAACTTATTTTTGTTTGTGTTTAGTTTGTTGCCCTTCCCCGCGCACCTCGGATTAGCACGGTTGGCTACGTACGGTGCGATAGAAGTTCAAAGTGCATTCAGCGGGTTGCGGCAGGAGTAGAGTTGGGTGGAAGGGGGGAGGGTGGTGGGTGTGGGGGTGGCAGGACCGGTTCAGATATCACTCACGACTAATTTTACCCATGCCTGGGAATTGAACTCAAGTTCGAGCAGGTTCATGGTGGAGTGGACTTGATCACTGTGCCGACAAACAGCGAAGCGGCAATCACCAACGCATTTAATTCCCAATTTTAGCGTAAACTCTTCAGGCATGTGTGATTAATTATGCGATATCCAATATCTAAACGTTTAATGAATGGATCAACAAAAAAAACTTCAATCTTGATTTGAAGCTTTCGTGACTGCAGGAATCCATACTCTTTGGTTCTTTCGGTAAAGTCACGTAGGTAGAAAAAAATAGATCACGACGTTTAGATTGCTACACAAGCAATCGTCCTCAGGTGGACTTTAGCGAAAGAACAAAAGAGTAACAAAAAACTTATTTCGCACCGTACGTAGCCAACCGTGCTAATCGTAAACAGGAAACAACGGGAGTCGGGTGGAATATGAAGTAATTGCTCATTTAAAAATAACTCTGCATGATTTGATCAGTCCTATTGAAATGTGAGAAAGCACCGTCTCTGTTTTTTACCAACATAAATGACCCCGAACCTTTTGGTTGCTTTCACTTTTGGGCTGTTGTGTATAAAGCACTCTATTTTTTTTACATCAGTGCATTCATTCTCTGGGGGTGTTTTAATGTAACTGCCTTAGCTCTGGGCAAACCTTGTCAAGGCAAGAGTAATGATAGCTGCACGCTTCCCATGCTAGGGGTATCAACGGACAGCAAATGGATTGCATGGTCGATATTCATTTGAGCTAAAGCAATGTTCATCCTCATTTCAGTATAAGCTCCATTTAAAGCCTGCCCTGGGAGAAGCACTCGTTTGTTTCCAGATCGTGGCAGATTCGCAGAGTCCTTGATAGGGTCACATTTAAAAGGTGAAACCCATTGATTGCAATCACGATTGTCTGATAGACTGCTTAATGTTTAATGGGAAGAATGCATGCCCATTAATTGTTTCAACTTTTGTTGATGGGCATAACAGAGACAGTAAAATTAATCTCACAAATTAACATCTTACGATTTGTCATAGGGCCAATATATCCATGTCCCATATATGCCACTCCGATGTTGAGATAAAACATGGTTTTTTGTGAAAGTGCAATATGCAGGTGCACTGAAGAGCAAAGTGAGATTGAAAATCTCGTCTATTGCGTCACCCTATGTCATGGTCAGACAATACCATATGCTCCCCTAATCAAGAAATATGAAAAGGCCTTTCACTACCCAGTAAATACATGATTTCCTAATAATAAATTGAATTCCATGCTTGGATATTTCACGAGCCTAAAACACCTTTTTAGTGATACAAGTAACATCGGTAATGTCATACGGATCCGTAATTAACAAATACATTTACGTGCAATAAAACTAAAGTTCGCAGATTTTAACACGACAAAAACCTTAATAATACATGTTTAGTCTTACAACAATGTGATTCTTTTTTTTGCTTTTGCACAAAAGTAACTGCGAAAAATGCGTGGTTTAAATCACAGTATGTGACACAACTCAAATTGACAATTATTCCCCGAGATAATTTAATTAAAATTATACGAGAACACGTCTTCATTTATTTCAGTAAACATTCAGAAAAGTAAAAAAAAAATTACGCGTGCATTCCCCCCCCCCTATTAAAAATTCCTCTACCGAGGCTACCGTGAGCCCCCCATCGTGAACGCCCGTTCGTGAGTGCTTTAAAGGGTAATTGCAGAGCTGTAACTTTACTTTTAAAAAAATCAGCATAAGAGAGCGCATCCAAAGCATGGCAATTGAGCACCAAAAATAAAGGATTTAGAGGCAGCTTGCATTTGTCAGGCACAACTGTGGGTGTTTTTTTCATTTTCTCCTGTTTTTAAGTTGAAGGTTTAAGGCATCGATGGAAAACAATTACGTCTCTTGACAGACTTGCCTTAGAGTTCCAGTGATAAAGCTCCATCAGCAAATTTTCTGGTAAATAAATGTAGTCATTGTTGAAGAACAGCACGCTATCCACCTGCAGCGAAGTGGATTATAAGCGCAGGGATTCGGCACAGCTTGTTCGGTGAAGCGGCAAGGACGGATCAATACAAACTATTTCTGGAGAGTACGGGAGACTTCTTCACATGAGAACAAAATAGAAAAAAAAATGTGCCAAATGTCTCACCGAATCACACATCAGAGACAAACAACAACAACAAATAATCCCCGGGGCAGATATTTAAGATGTAATTGTGTAAGTTTAGGCCCTTTGCGAGTTGAAGGAACGATGAAAAGCATGTTTTTTGTAATCCGTGTAGAAATATTTTTTTCTCATCATTGTTTCACACGTCCAAGAGCTCTTCATTAACCTGGACAATTCGTGAATATGTGCAGCCCTTTCTGTCAATATAGTCACTGCACGATGGCTTTCTCCGGCCGTGCGGTTACTTAACCATACTTCAGTAGGCTGGTACGTAACAAAATCCTTGTTGCGGTGAATGTGGATGGTCACATGCTAAACCGAATAGATTATTGGTTTCCAATGTGTAATTGTCCATTGCAAGAGTAATTTCTGATATTGTGATATTATGCCAATCCTATCTCAATTTCCTTGGAATGACTGATGGACTCCGCTGTGATTGTTCAACTGAGAAAATTGTTTGCAAGAAAATGGATCGCCACACAGTGGGAATAAGCTGCATGTAGCATTCAATCACCTCAGAGCGATTCTAAGCGATGCAACACGGTTGGTACAGAACAAAATAGCAAATGCATGCATTTTCACACGTACGAAAATGTCAATGAACTTCAAAGGCCGTTGTAAAAAAACAATGCGATGCAGCATTGGCACCTTGAAATGAAAACCGGTCTGCAATTTGAGCAATTATGAAAATACACAAGGATCCACGGATGGATTCATTTTAATTCATGCAAATTATAGCTTTGTGCGCTTGAAAATGTTACCGCACTAAATGAAAACAAATTAATGTTTTGACCTACAATTATAATTTCGCCCTTTGCCATTAACGATCTAGGCAAACACAATATGTACAATTGCACACCAGTGTGTAATTATGATACGAAAATAAAACTATATATTTTTACGATTAAAAGTAGTGATCACCCTTCACGTTCTCCTCCCTGTTGCTCAGGTTCCAAACACCGCGGTGAAAAGATGTTAACTACCTCGCTTGGTATGCAGAGGGTCGTGGGTTGGATCCCGACCGTGACACCTGTATATTTGGAGTTTGCATTTTATCCCCGTGGTAGCGTGGATTTTTCTGTTCGACCTCCGGTAAAAATAGTTTAAAAACAGTGTAAAAAATGCTTCGAAAATAATATAAGCAGCTAAAAAGTTAAAATGACTGTATCACGATGATCGCTGAATGTCGTGGTAGCTGTCAACCATTTGACAAAAAAATCATCGAGCATTATCGCATGTACAACATATGCTGTGCTATGTGTGCATCAGTAGAAAAGGAGTCATAGATACTTGAAAAAAAGATTCTGCTCTGGTATAATGGTTTGTGCACTGGACCGTAATCCGGAGGTCACCACATCAATGTAATCTCCTAGCGCCTCAGTGGAAACAACGGGGCAAGTTTCATTAAAAAATAAGTCCTGCCTATGTCCACCCAACGGTATCAATGGATATACCACAGCTGGTTGAACGGCAGGTACCGCGTGCACTGTGTATTCCCACCTCTTCCAAGAAATCTGACGAGTGTGGATAGAATATGGGGCGCTGCGGTGGTGAGATGTTAACCCCCTCGCCCGGTATGCAAGAGATCGTGGGTTCGAACACGACCCTGACGCCTGTATATTTGGAGTTTGCATATTCTCCCCGTGGTCATGTGGATTTTTCTCCGGGTTATCCGGGTTTTTTTCCTCCGCATATGGAAACCTGTTTTTAGAGTACTTGGCTGCGATACATTTCCACGTGATGAGCCGCAATCGTTTGTGGCCAGGTCGCTTCTGAAAAATCTCTGTAGCTCATTGAGCCTTACCTGGTAAAATAAAAATTACCTCAAATATACCCATTCGCGGGCTCTCTACCGCTCCCACTTGTAGAAGCCCTTCCGCCAGCAGTGATTGGATGAAGCAAATTCAGGGCTGCACCTTCACTTTTTCAAAGGTCAATGTGAAAAGCATGAGCATTGTAGTAATGAAATCGGATCCTACGTGGAACTGTTTAACATTTTTAATCCCTGAGGCTATTTTCATGAATACCATAATACATTCTGTACTGATGAGAAGGTGGTTTCTTAGCTACCACACTATTTTTTTTGTCACATGGGGTTCAATGACTTTCCGATAACTGGAATTGCTTAAAAGTCTAGTGGTTATTTTTGCATATTCCTTATTTCATTAATGACTCTGTGGTGCCACTGCCTAGGAGCAACTCTGCAAGCGCCGCGACGCCCCCCTGGCCCCCACACTGAGCACACACCGGCAACGCACACACTTAGTGTCCTGGCGGGGGATTGCCTGGCACAACGGGTTTTCATCCGAAGGGTCCCTAGAAGGAAAATCCCGCGGTTTCCCGGTGCCAGGAGATTGGCCGACCCTCGCAGGACAAGCGACATTGCGATTGACTTAAAATTGTATGGCCGCACAAATGCGCCCGTACAATCAGGGAGGGGGGCTGGGGTGAAATGTGAAGTGAACAGAGCAGACCATGAGGTCAGGGGATTGCAGCGCCATGACCTCCCCCGGCCCCAGACCGAACACACACTAGCAGGGTGTGTATTCGCTAGCCGGACGTCCTCCCAGATTAAACAGGATGAGTCAGAAATTAATGAGTACGGGTGGATAGACAATAGGTCGCAGAAGTAATCGTCGCAATGCGCCATGTAAGGGAAGGAAAACGAGCGAGAATCATAGGTATGTGCACAATTGGCAGCGCGGGATAACGTAACCCTAGATTTTTGAAGTCAGGGGGCATAAAAAGGTGAGCCTGGAACCGTTCAAAGGAGATGTTGTCTTCAACCTCTTGGCCGTCGAGACCGACTCCCTGCCGTCCTGCCTTCTGGAGCCGCTCGCAGCATCCGCGCGACACCAGCGAGTGCCGCTGCGAGGCAGCGATAGGTAAAGTTCTCCTTCACCTTCGTCCCTCCGACTCTCGCAGCATCCGTGCGACGCCGTGAGCACAGCCGCGAGGTACGTGATGGGCGTGTGAGTATTTGGGGACTTGGGTAGCAGTAGGCTAGGCTCTGTTTGCAGAATATTCCCTCCGGGCAGCGCGGCGTTTGCACCGCGAATAAAAGTTAGCAGAGAGCATCGGTGTGGTGTCTATGATTTATGTGTGGAGCGGCTGCGGGGTGGGTGGGGGCGGGGAACGCGCTGCGAGGGTGAACGCGGAGCCGCGGCACGAGCGCACGTTGAGGAAATCGCTCGCCGGCTTGGGCGCAAATGTGCCGCTGTGTGCTGTGTCAGCGTTAGCTGCGGTGTTCGCGCACATTAGGAGATAATTGCCCGCAGGTGCGAGCGTGGTCGCGGCGCCCCTGCGCTAACGATAGCTGCGGTGTGCACGGGCGCTCGTCGAGGTAATTCGCTCGAAGGTGTGGGCGCTAGCGTGCTGCCTTAGCGTTGGCTGCGGCGTGCGCGGATGCGGGAGGTTAACTCCGTGCGGCGGTGAGCCAGCAGTACGGCTATGTCCCTCGGAGAGGGCGCTAGCACGGGGGGTGGGGCCCCCCAGTCACCCGGTCGGCGGGAGCCCGGCGGGAGCCCATCGACACAATGGAGGAGGGAGCGTAAGGGGCGGACGTCGAGCTCCACCTGCCTATCGAGGGCGGTGGGGTGGACGTCGGCCCCCACAACTCCTTGTCCTGTGCTATTGTTTCATACGCCACACCTCGGTGATGAGAATGTTAATGTTGAGGCCTAGTCCAGGGTGGATTTGTCTACACAGATGCTACCGTGAGATTTTTCTATGAAAACAAGAATAATGGAATAGTGGATCATGTTTAAATCCACAAAAATACTGTACTCATATAAGGATGATACAAAATAATGATTGCTAGTCGAGCATACAAACAATTGTTTTGTCACTCTTGACACCTCCGATAAGCACTGTTGGCTAGGTACGGTGTGAAAGAAGTTCAACATACGTACTTACACTCTTTTAAATGAACATTTCTCAGCTAGAGCAGTAAACAAACGTAAACTGCAATTATGAATAGTGAATTGCAGGTGCACCAAATTATATTGATGGCAATTGTAGGCGAAATGGCATCCAGGTGTGCAATGCTTGCATATTATAATTAAATAAATATCAACTTGATAAGAGGAATGCCATTTATTATGCTGGCTTGCGACAAATGCAAATGTTGTCTGCTGTTAAGCGCATGCACAAAATAATCATAACCCAAGTCGAGAGTCTATCGGGCCCATTGAGATTTTTCAAGTGATAAACGAAACATGAAAATTAGATACAGCAAGTGAAAAACATTACAATACAACAACTGTTGGAATAAAATATCAAAGTAATATTATACGTAGAATAATGTGTCAAAACAGAAAGCGTTATGCATAAACATGAGCAATGATGTAAATAAGCAAAAGCAAAATGTAACCAAGACTCAGGAGTTTAACCATTAATACATGTATGAGAAAACTCTTAAACAACCATGAGGTACGAGGTAATGATTGGAAGCACTCAGAATTTGCAATGACCCAAGAAACGAGTGCAGTTGCACATTCAACACCAATGGAGGCGGTGACCAGGTGGCTCAGAGGTCAGAGCACTTAGCCGGGAGCTTTAAGGACTTAAGTTCGAATGCAGGTTTAAGTGTATCAGTCTAACAAACGCATCTTTATCATCATTAGGCCTCTTTTGCCAGTACCAAAATATAATAATAGGGTTTTTCCCCTTTTTTCTGGCAACAAAACTGCATTAACCACAATACCTGCAGTCAAATGCAAACAAAAAACATACTATGTTGCCAAAAAAGGGGGAAAAACCCTATTATTAAACGCATCTTTATTCCGCAAGTAGGAGCACCCGTTTAACACGTGGGCTCTCGCGACCAATGCTATCGATAATAGAGGTGTTTAAGGTAGATCACGAAATTATAAATGTGTCGTTAAACCCACCACCACTTGACGCAGCCAATGAGCATATTTTGTTTAGGTGACGAACCTTACTAAGTGGCTGTGTCGGGTGGTGGCGGATTTAACAACACATTTATATTTACGCGATCTAACCCAAAACTAGCTCTACTAAGGAATACTAGTTCTCACTGAACGGTTTAGATCAGTGGCACTGGGGGAGTGGTAGAACGCTAATTTGATGGGGAACCACAGTGGCAATCCACTCTGAACATGCTCCTGTGAATCATCATTAGCTGTGATCAATCCACTGCTGGATGAAGGCCTTCCCACATTATTGCCATCATTCTCGTGGTACAGTTCTGCATAGTAAGACAATCCACCCAATACCTGCACGAGGGCCGATTTGATCGCTCCATCTCCTCAGTGGACACGTTCTTGGATGAGTCATATTACTTGGCTGCCAGTCCATTACAATTCTAGCCGTGACTCAGCACATCAATAGAAAGGGCACAGCTTTGATAAATGTATGCTATGCGGATAGAAAACGGAGGTTCACAAATTCGTGTCGTTAGGCTGCTTGATTGAGATGGCTGGTGTGCATCACGAATATCACCATTGCTCAATCTGCCCAGTTGATGTTTTTATTTTACTTTTTATTACTTTTGTATCTATCTGACGTTCATGTCTATATAATTTCCCATCAGTATCTTGACATATTTTTTATCTTGGTATTGAGATGCAATGTTAAAAAAAATGTATTTACATAAATAAGGGATATATATTTTTTCTGTATGTGGTGTTATCACGTGATAACGACATTCATATTAAAATACAGTATTGTACTGCAAATGCACAAAAAAATGCAGTTATCTGCCAATGTTAGCCTCTGCCAGCTTTGCACGTTTGTGCGGCAAACGAGCTCCACATTCGTTGCTGGAAAATCTACACGCGCATGTGATGCAAAAACAAGTTAAGTAAAGCAAGATGATACTGTAATTATATTAATACCACCCCTTGAGAGGAAAACAATATATTTGTTTTTTTTTTACCCAGCAAACTGATTTCATCACTCTATCTCCCTCGGTGGACATTTTCCTCGGACGCATTCTGTTCCTTGGTTGGCCCTCGATTATTATTCTTGAACATCGGCCAGCAATCCTTCTAGCTGTGACGTGCCCTGCCCAGGCCCACGTGGTTGTATTCACGGTTTTAACGATTTCATTAACCTGCGCGTGTCTCTTCGGCATGCATTCTCGTTCCGTTTCTCGGTCTAATCCCAAGAATGCATTTTTCACTCTCCATTCTTTGTGCACTTTTCAGTTCTGGTTCAATACTTTGTTCATGAATGACCATGTTTCTGAACCTTCTGTCTTGAAACTAAAAACTGTAAACTATTTATCATTATACCAGGCAAGGCCCACTGAGCTACACGGCGCTTTTTCAGAAGTCACCTGGCCGCAAATAATAGCTCAACGTAGTGGCTTATCAGGTGGCAATGCATAGCAGCCAAAAAACTCTAAACGCATGTCTCTAAATGTGGAGGGAAAAATCGAAGGACCCAGAGAAAAATCCATGCGACCGCGGGGAGAAAATGTAAACTCCAAATATACAGGCGTCAGGTTTGGGCTCGTGATCGAACCCACGACTTCCTGTATACCAGGCAAGGTAGTTACCATATCGCCACCGCAGCACATCAATAGCAGGCAATATAGCACATAGTACACACCAATTAGTTCACTGAAGCAGAAATTTGCTAATATTCATATTTTAGAGGACGTGGCATAATATACGTTAATAATAGGGGTTTCCCCTTTTTTCTGGCAACAAAACTGAAACCTTTTACGAGGATTCATGTCTGCATTAACCACAATACCTGCAGTCAAAATGCAAACAAAAAACATACTATGATACTACATGCATTGTCCTTGAAACTTGGTGTGGACCAATCAGTTTCAAGAACAACGCATATATTATCATAGGATGTTTTTGTTTGCATTTTGACTGCAGGTATTGTGGTTAATGCAGACATGAATCCTTGTAAAAAGGTTTCAGATTTGTTGCCAGAAAAAAGGGGAAAAACCCTATTATTACATTTTGGTACTGGCAAAGGAGGTCTAATGATGATATAATATACGTTGCTTTGCGTGAACAGTCACTGTGCATTGTAATGCCTGGCTAATGCTTTCAAATTCAATCCAAGTTCGTGAATTTTATCTTGAAGCAGTAAGCCCACGCACTTTTGCATGAATGAGCGACATGACACGGCTGTATATTAAATGAAAGAGGCACTTGATCATTCATTATTGGACTTATTGGGACACAACTTAGTCACTTCACAGCCAACGTGTGAGCAACGATAAAGTGTGTTTTTTTCTGTGAGACTTCATGATTTTTCTGTGGGCTCAATGAAGTGAAAAATTACCTCTCGTATCCATTGACTGCTCATATGAAAATCTAACATGAAATAAACCGTATACTTTTCTTCTTACATGTTTGCCCTAGTCAACGTATAATTGTATATAAGAAAATTACGTAACATGTTAAGTTGTGAAAAGGCCTTGGGCAAGGTCGACCCTTAAAATATATATAACTCGCCAAGTGGCTTGTGGAATTTCACATGTAATTAACTTGCTTAATATCCCATGACTGGTCTTGTAGGCCTTGATATTAATAATATACACACAACTGTCAATCCACTGCTAGATGAAGACCTCTCCATGCCGTGTCAGTTGATTGGGGTTGTTTGACGATACTTTACCATCTCAGTCAGTGGCAGGTTGGTGAACGGGGGGTGTCCCGGCTCTATTTCCGACGTCTCTCGTCACCGATGTTAACCGGGACCTGGAGTCAAACTTAGGTCGCTGGGTTCATAGTGGAGTGCGCTGCTGCCTCACTGTGCCACTGCTTTGATATTATGTAATAATAATCATTCAAATTTATAAAGCGCAATCCATCCTAGGATCTCAACGCGCGATGCATGGAAAGCAGGAAACAAAAACAGAACCAGGGGCAAGCGACCAAACTAAGGGGGGAAGGCCACCTTAAAGAGATGGGTTTTCAAAGCAGATTTAAATATATCTACCGACTCTGATGCATACCAATATCCCTGAATATTTATAGACACATGTTACTTTAAGCACTGGGCAGTACATGGTTTGACAAAGCATGTCCTTAATTCTAAAGCACCCTTAAGTGTGTTGTGCTGGCAGTCTGGAAGTGAATCAAAGTCTGTTTGTGTCAGGAGAAGAAGCCATGCGAGATAAGCGACATGTCGGCCACTAATCAATCTCCTTTGGCATTTCGAAAATAACAAGGCTGTTAACTGCATGTGTACATGTGCAAAGACAAATATCCCCCGTATATCCTCAACAGACTGTTGGGGCAAGTGCTGTTAACGAGCACCTATGAAGGTCGGCACGGCACACGAGAGGGTGGATGGCCAGCACTATGCCTCTGCCGCCTTTGTCTCCCAAGTGGCGATATTCACACACTGCACCTGATACTCGTTTGAGGCTGAGTCGACCTAGGGGAGGTCCAGGATTAGCTGAGATAATTGTCACTGGCGTTGACCATGAGTGGGAATCAAACTCGGATCGCTGGGTTCGTAGCACAGAGTACCAGTCGCTGCACCTCCGCTCCGCACATGCAAACGTGCTCACACACAAACACGTGACAGGTATTGTGTAAAAGGAAACAGAAGGGCTCATTGTTTTCCTGTTTACTAACATTACTTGAGTAGTTTTGAACTACAATATACAATGCGATGCATCCTGTATATTATGGTTCTCATGTTTCATTGCCACAATTTGAATGCGAACCTTGCCTGTATAACATTGCGGTGAAATGGTCGCACCTTGAGTGAAACGACCACTGCAACTCTCCTCTCTACGCCGACGGCCTCCCCAAATCCCTCATCTCCACGCTCTCGATGATCCAACGTTCCATTGCCAGACTCCTCACGCGCACCCGTAAACAAGACCCACATCCCCGCATCAGCTCCCAATGCAATGGTGCATCGATTTCAAGATCAGACTCAATGTGTCTTCAACATTAATCCATATCCCTTCTAATCTCACTCTACCCTCCTCCATGCGCTCTCTGCCCCAGTAAGCAATACTTTTTTGTCGAAGCTCCCAGCCGAACTTCTATTCGTGGGGGTGGGGGGAGGGTGCTCATTCCCGTTTGCTGTGCCCATAGTCTGGAATCTGCCAGAGGTCTATGCTGTCGACTCCCTGCCCAGGATCAAGGCTTTCTTTGTTCCTCTGCCTATGGCTGACTCTCCCTACAAAATAAATATTCCCACTGTGTATACGCATTTTAGAAATTGTCTTGTTTTGTATTACATACCAGGTACACATATTATTCAGTCAGACTTATGTCTCAGTCTGAGTGAAATGAAAACAGTATTTGAGGCAGGAGCACTGTTTTTACTGCCGTATGGATCAGATGATTAGACCTGAACTAATGAGCTCGAAAGCACGTTGTTGATGTTTGAACACAAGTGTCTCTACAGACGATGGCAAGGCGGAAAAGGTATTGCAGAAGTCCAGAAGAGAACACGGCAGGTAAGTGGTGGAGACAGGATGAGCAGTGCCGAATTCTCCTAGTAGCACAAGTAGCTACACGTGTAGTAGTAGCTACTACATATGTAGTAGTAGCTACATATGTAGTAGTAGCTACTACTACATATGTAGTAGCTACATGTGTAGTAGTAGCTACATGTGTAGTAGTAGCTACTACATATGTAGTAGTAGCTACACGTGTAGTAGTAGCTACTACTACATATGTAGTAGTAGCTACATATGTAGTAGTAGCTACTACTACATATGTAGTAGCTACGTGTGTAGTAGTAGCTACACGTGTAGTAGTAGCTACATATGTAGTAGTAGCTACATGTGTAGTAGTAGCTACTACATATGTAGTAGTAGCTACTACTACATATGTAGTAGTAGCTACATACATATGTAGTAGTAGCTACTACATACGTAGTAGTAGCTACTACATATGTAGTAGTAGCTACACGTGTAGTAGTAGCTACTACATATGGAGTAGCTACATGTGTAGTAGTAGCTACATGTGTAGTAGTAGCTACTACATATGTAGTAGTAGCTACATATGTAGTAGTAGCTACTACATATGTAGTAGTAGCTACTACTACATATGTAGTAGCTACATGTGTAGTAGTAGCTACATGTGTAGTAGTAGCTACTACATATGTAGTAGTAGCTACACGTGTAGTAGTAGCTACTACTACATATGTAGTAGTAGCTACATATGTAGTAGTAGCTACTACTACATATGTAGTAGCTACATGTGTAGTAGTAGCTACACGTGTAGTAGTAGCTACATATGTAGTAGTAGCTACATGTGTAGTAGTAGCTACTACATATGTAGTAGTAGCTACTACTACATATGTAGTAGTAGCTACATACATATGTAGTAGTAGCTACTACATACGTAGTAGTAGCTACTACATATGTAGTAGTAGCTACACGTGTAGTAGTAGCTACTACATATGGAGTAGCTACATGTGTAGTAGTAGCTACATGTGTAGTAGTAGCTACTACATATGTAGTAGTAGCTACATATGTAGTAGTAGCTACTACATATGTAGTAGTAGCTACTACTACACGTGTAGTAGTAGCTACACGTGTACTACTACACGTGTAGTAGTAGCTACATATGTAGTAGTAGCTACATATGTAGTAGTAGCTACATGTGTAGTAGTAGCTACTACATATGTAGTAGTAGCTACATATGTAGTAGTAGCTACGTATGTAGTAGCTACATGTGTAGTAGTAGCTACATGTGTAGTAGTAGCTACATGTGTAGTAGTAGCTACTACAGTAGTAGCTACAGTAGTAGCTACTACATATGTAGTAGCTACTACATATGTAGTAGCTACGGGCCCCGCATTTCCAAGGGTCCCGCGCTAAATGCTTTCAAGCTATCAATTCCGGTTCAGTGCTTCTGCACTTGCTCTATTACTATAGTACTATACTGCCTTCAACTTTTATGAACGACTGGGTGTTTAAGGTTAGCGATTTGTCGTATTATCTGGCTGTATAGCAAATGAAAAACATACAATTACTTTACTATGCAAGTTAAACATTTGTGTTTTAATATTTACGTGTTTTTGTTTATATGTATGGCCCCTTTATAACACATGCTACAGGCCCTGCACTAGCTTCATCCGGCACTGACGATGAGGCAAAAACATGGCTGCACTGGGCGGGTGGGTGGGACATGCGCAGAATGAGAGACAGCCGATTTCCGAGTCAGATACTGGAATAGTCTCCATGAGCCCAGCATCCAAGGGGACAGTAGATCTTGGAGGCCCCATGTTTACTGTGCAGCAGCTGTGGACTCTGATAGAGGGTAGGGGCGCCACGGTGGCGAGGTGTTAACTCCCTCGCCTGTTATGCAGGAGGTCATGGATTCGATCCCGACCCTGACGCCTGCTGTATACTTGGAGTTTGCGTGTTTCTCTCCCCGTGATCGCGTGGATTTTTTTTCCCAGGTCCTCCGGGTTTACCCTCCGCAAACACATTCCTGCGGCGGGAGCTGGTAGGAACGTTGGGTTGTTCGGTCAATGGCCAGGGTCAACGGCGGCACCACGTGGTGTATTCCGCAAATATGCCCGACTGTGAGGGCGGGCACAAGCCGGCGATAGTAGGTTAAACGTTGAGTTTTATAAGGGCACCACGGGGTGACCAGCCCCTCCCCACCCAGCCCCACCCCTCCCACCCAGCCCCTCCCCACCCTCCCCACCCAGCCCCTCCCCACCCTCCCCACCCAGCCCCTCCCCACCCTCCCCTCTCCACCCAGGCCCACCCCTCCCATTTTTGGTTGCACGACGGACAGACACAATAATCCCCTGTGGGCTGGTGTAACCAGAAGGTTCCTACCAGTATAAGAAACGTATGTCTAGAGTATTTGGCTATTATGAACTTCCACTTGATAAGTCACTTCGTTAAGCTTTCATTTGTGGCCAGGTTGCTTCTGAATAAGAGCTATATAGCTCACTGGCCTTAATTGGTAAGATAAAAAAAATAGCTTAGAATAGCATAGCTAAGTTAGTGAGTTGTGGTTGGGTCAGCAGCAGCTTTGGCCATGATCGTACCTTGAACTTGACATGTATTATTTACACATCCATTCGGACACACGTGTTGGTATGCATTTACCATGAGTTTAATAATGGATATTAACAGATGGATTGATGTATCGTTCCACCGCTACTTCAAATGAAATAAAAAAAGTGCTGTTATGCTTTCTGCTTCATCTCCTGTCCCTCCGGTTTGAGGATGACGTCGACACCTATCAGTTGCTCTGCTGGGTCTTCATTTGGCCACGCAGATCAATACTGGAGAGACGGTGCCGGTCGTGTTAGATACACACAGCCATTCGCCTGGTCGGACTGATATCGGACAAATGCCATTTTCGTTCATTGGTAATGCATCTCTTGAACGCACAACGCGATTTCTTCCTGAATCTCGCACACCCACTTTGACGGCACCGTGCCATTTGCTGTGGTCAGTTGCCTGCTGGAAACAATCGCTGTTCACCGTGCCATTGCCGGGCTCGCCAAACACGCCGTGCCACGTAACATCTTAACAGCTGACGCGGGCACTGAAATCCCTTCAGAAGAATCCGTTTCTCTTCACGAGATGTCGATTGGATCAGGTTATTCAGCCCCCTCCTCACACTGAGTTCGGATGTGCTGTCGCTAAATAGGGCAGCCGAGTGCAGGTGCCACCGAACTGCGGTGCCATCCCAGGTCAACGCAGGGCTGACCAAAGTCTCGATCTTCCCAATGCGCAGGTCCACGGCCATGGCTCCCAGCGGTATCCATCACCTGTCACTCTCGCCGGTTCTCTGTCGCCGCGGGGATTGCGAGATTGTCGAAGGCCGCGCAATAATTTGCTTAAAGTGAACGAGCGGTCGCACACCCTCTTGGTCAAACAAACAGCTTCCAGTGGCAGGGCAGGGACGAGATGACCGGAAGGGCTTGCACTGGCCGCAGGGTTTCTTTTCGCAATAACCTTCTCCACAACAAGTTGTTGAAACAAGCTAACGAGTCTGGTTATCCCAGGGGCCGCTGATATTTGTCTAGCATCTGCCCATGGACCTGTCCGGCTTCAGTGACCCCACCTGGAGTTCTCAGGGTCAAGAAAGCACGCAGAGGCTCCTCTCGGCCACGGAAAAGGGAGCAGTCAGGGATGGCACGGCGGCGTGGTCTATAACCGAACAATGGCGCGGTTAAAACGCACACCAATTCACGTGAAGGTGGCGCGCAATAGCGTTCTCATTTTGGTTGACCTGCTTTAGATCCTCCGCTGAATTGGAATCCGTGTTGTCCCTTGTGGGCAAATTGTTACAATGTGGACAAAAGTCAAGTGAGAAAACAAACATACATACACACGCACATAAATGCTTTTTTTTAAAGGAAGAATGCATACAAATGATTGACGTATCAATATAGGTATAATCACAATGACTACTATTGTGAATATAATTAGTGAGACTCTTGAAATCGTGTGCATGGTAATCGTAGCGGTGTGGACATTTTAACCATGTATTTACACTAGCAGGTGTACCCGTTCTTCGCACGGAAATTAATAGTTTAGTCGGAGTCTATTATATCCATTATTCCTCCCCCGCCGCGCATTTGTGCGAGATACACGGCCTACGCGGAGGGTGGGGGGGATGTGTGACGTCAGCAGTCACACTGCGTAACGCTGCTGCATGCGGGTGACATCACATATGTGACGTCACCGCTCAAATGCCGTGCAAAATATATCCATTATTGCGCCCCCCCCCCCCCCAAAAAAAAAATACAAAAGTCTATTTTTAGATGTTTCGCATTGTGTACAGTCTGGAAACTACCCACATGCCAAATTTCAAGTTGGTTGCATGTCGGGAAGTATGCTAAACATTTCTAACAGACACACATATTCACAAATGTCCCTTTTATATACATAGACATTCCAAAAATTCGATAATCTACAACTCCCTTGCCACCACCTGTTTCTGTTGAAACGGATAAACGCATATCTGTGCAGCAGCCTGAAATGTTATGTCGCAGTCAGAGTAATTGCCGCAATTGGGCACCTCTGACATCCACACACAACCTTACACATCAGCAAATGTTCAGAGACACACAACTCAATCCCTCTGGCTGTCTGTCCCTTACTTCATGGGTCATTTCCATCTTCAGTTCATCCAGGCTGTGGCGGGGTATGGGGATTATTTGTGTTGACTTAACATTCACTGCACACACACTTTTTAGTTTTTACCCCCTCCCCACGACGTACTGTTTTATATATATACAAAATTACTCACCACGTAATTAGTAGTGGAGTATAGTGTGGGTACTTCAACCGCCTTCGAAGATATCTGACCAGCGTGGAAGAGTAGGCGAAATACCCATCTAGAGGGGCTCTCTAGATCTCCTTCAAGTGGAGGCTCTTGTGTGAGCAAGCAATTGCAGGGCTGCACCTTTACCTATGCTTAGGGTGTAACCATGTATTCAACCATTAAGATAGATTATTTAAGCTCATGTACACATTGTGTATGTGTGTAAGAATCTATAATTAGTCAGTGCATATAAGTTGTATGTAATGGGTTCAAATGTCCCCCGCGTCCTCTGGAGGCCAGTCCATTCAGAATCATAATTATTAAAAAATATATTTAACTGAATTGTGTTCATGAATCGCGGCACTTCATCGAACGGTTGCGGGAGGAACAGTGAATCATTAAAACTGTAGTGTATGCTAATTTATTAAATTCATTTATCATAATCAATTTGTCTCATACAATCTTCAATCAGATAAAAGATTAGTCCATATGCTAATCCCTTCGGAATGGAGTTGCAACATTCACCCAATTTTTTTTTGCCTGCTTTGGGGTTGCTTTTTTGGGAGGGGATTGCAAATATTATTGGATTGATATCGGAGAACATTTTTTCTATTAGTTCAACACGTAGGCTTTCGCGACCAATATCATCCATAAAATAGAGGGTTTTTTTGGGTTAGATCAGTGTAAATATATAAATGTGTTTATATATTGATTACCCATTGATATCCCACATTAACTGTTTACCTGCTATTGTGCTTTAATGTGACATGTGAGCGCTCACAGCTCTTGCCATCCTATTTTCATCAACACCAAATTTACCTGCATTATTAGCATTTTAATAGTGAAATACAGTACGCCAATAGGATATAGTTTGGTAATATGCACCATGCAATTTAATTTTCACACCGAATTCTTTCCTGCACACATTACATTGACACATTACATTCCAATCAAATGCAAGGCAATTTTTTTCTTTAATGAATTTAAACTGAACCTGATTAGTTCCTCGCTCTTGCACCGCATTTATTTTTTCTGAAATATTATTTTCAATTGGCAATTCATTTTGGCGAGGAGTGGTTAGTGCACCCCACTCTCGACCCGGTGACCCGGGTTCGATTCTCAGCCACGGCTGTAGTGTGTGAATCAATTCTGCCCCCCCCATCACCCCCCTCCTCTCCACACCCCCTTCACCAACTCGCAAACAACTCCCATGACTGACATGGCATCGGGAGGCCTTCATACAATGGTGGATTTGTTAAGGAGCTGTACACTCTCCATTATTTTATGAAATGTCATTTAGTGGAAATTATTTTTTCTTGCAGACGTAGTGACATCGTTGGATGCCACTGTGTGAAGCCGGCCTGGGAGAGGCACGGCGCGCGATGTATCGGCATCGCTGACACCACTTGAATGTGGATGCAGTACCGGAAAAAAGCACTGACTTACAGTGACCGATGGCACCACGCTCTGCGTGCAGTGTCAGTCCCTACAGGACAGAGGGCGAGAGTCCCAGGCACGGAATGGGGTTGGCACTCTGGTTGACCCCGGAGGACACGTGACCGGTTGTGGCTCCACGGGAACCCCCAAAAGAGGGGCTAGGGGTGATCACGTGACCAGGTCGAGATCCTCCTCGAGGATTCAAGAAGGTGGGCGTGGCTAGGGGCGGAGCGAGCCCCGCCACGGAGGATATATGCCGGGTCCCCCAGTGGGACCGGCAGTTGTTGTTATCCTGAAGAAACCTACGTTCTACGTCCAGAAGAGCCTCCAACACGTGGACCTGGACCCAAGCTGTGGTCCGGTCCGTTGTAGCTAGCTACGGTGTGACTAGTGTAGTTAGCCTGGTGGTCACCACCATAGGTTATATAGTGTTAAAACATTGTTGCCTTCAAAGAGTACGTCTGCGATTTAGTTTGAGCCCACTACACAAGTATTAATGGTTCATTGAAATGGTAATCGTCAATTAGATTATGAGCAATTAGATTCCGCTGTCCTGGGCAATTTGTACTTTATTGTCTTTGGATAAAGTCACAGTCAGCAGACTAAAAACATACCAGCTTTGATATCATTCAGAGACGATTATACGTATTAAAAACCTACGTCTGAAATCATTGCATCCCATTTATTATGAAACAATTTCACACGAAGGTCGCAGATATGTGAATATACATGCACACGCGACGTCGTATACTTTCAAATTTACAAGTCCTTTATTTACTCTTGTGGAAACACTAATATTGCATAAGTGGGAAGCTCTGGTAGGAAAATTACACGTGCGTTTTTAAACTGCATCACATCTCCAGCAAATGTACCATTCGCTTGCCAGTGAATTGGGATACGTGACATGTTTATTGTGTGTTTTTGCTGTAAATTAAATTGCGGATGCTCACACGGCATTCAATCAAACTGGCCAGCGTTAAGCCAATCAATACTGGCCATTCTGTCCCGCGAGCATTTTCTCCGGACGGCACAAGGGAGACTTATCAACATATTTTAAATAAAAAGTGCTCAGTTGATTTTTTTCCCTTCAACGTATTTGCTTTATATTGACGAGGCCAGGAGCTCCTGTAATGGTAGTACGTACAGTGCTTCGTGCACTGCACTACGAACCTGGCGACCTGAGCTCTTGGTGGTGAGATGTTATCTGCCTTGCCTGGTATACAGGAGGCCGTGGGTTCGATCCCAACCCTGATGTCTGCTGTATATTTGGAGTTTGCATGTTCTCCCCGTGTCACGTGGTTTGTTCACCGGGTCCTCCGGTTTTCCCCTTAACATTTGGCTGCTATAAATTTCCACGTGATGATAAGCCACTTCGTTGAGTTATCGTTTGTGGCCAGGTCGCTTCTGAAAAAGAGCTATAAGCTTAGTGGGCCTTACCTTGTAAAATAACAATAAATAGCATTTTAGTTTAATTCCTGGCCACGGCTAAGAAGAGTGCCCCCCCCCCCTCCAACGTACAGAATCTTTATCTTTATTTATTTTATCCCATTGAATTACTATGAAATTACATAACAGCATGGCGGAGGTAAAATAAATACATGTTCAGAAGAGGGATGCGGATAACCGTGCTACTCCTTCAGTTCATTTTTTATTTTTTAATTGCTTAATCTGGCAATACTTAATCAGCCGAGTGGCAATTAAAATGACATTCAACGTATTAGTCCTTATATAAGAACTGCAACTGTCTGTCATTCTGTCAGCTGGTTAGTGACAGGACCGGAGTGTATTTTGTCACGCAGAGTTCAGTTCAGGCTCATATTGACCTGAAGGAACAGGAGACCTATGGTATTTAAGATGAGCGATGTAAGACCTATTACATTTGACCTAGGTTTGGAGAGAAAACAAATCATTGTGTGCAACTGGCAAAGACTTTTCGGAGACGCTAGGCCAACTCACGTCAAGTATCGTGCCGAAAATGTAAGAGGTGAACGGGTGGAGAGCGGCAGAGCATAACGAGGCTTCAGGTCTCCCATGCTCTATTTTTACAGAAGATAAATATAAAAACTCCTGATATAAGCACAGTTCTGGTATAAACAACAGATCCTTGACAGCACACTCGTGGGGGGGTAATTTCAAAGGGCTACTTCGCATACAAGCATACTCCTTCTGATGCAAGCACAATTGGCCTCGCGCCCGAAGAGGGTTGTGCTTATAGCCAGCGTCAGCGGCGCTAACTAATTCCAGTTTAGAAAGGCGAACAAATAATTGACTGCGACATTTTATTCCTGATATGGTTTATACAACAACAAAAAATGAAGATGCCTCTTACCGGAGCTATCGCCACCAAGCCCACAATGTCGTGCTGGCTGACAGTCAGCTCACTGGTGATGCGATCATGCTCGGAAGGCGCGCTCTGCCCATCGTAGGCCACGTGCCACAGGATGCGCCGCGTCACCGTCTGGCTGGTGATGTTCTCCAGCTCGAACTCCAGCTGTAGGATCTCCGCGCTGCCCGTCTCTCCACTGGCACTGGGCATCGGCAGGACAGAATGGCGTGCAGTGACACTGGCATGTCTGATGACGGGAGGTTGACAGCAGCGCTGTGCCGTTCAAATATTAACGTTGCATTGAACAATAGTCAGGAACAATATGAATAATGCTAGACTTTATTCAGGTTAGCACACTGGACTTGAAATCCTGAGGTCCGTCGGTTCGATCTCCTGGTGCCGAAGTTAAAACAATGGGCAGGTTTCTCAGTCCACCTTCTGCCCCCCCCCCCCCCCCCCCCCACAGAACGGTACACTACAAGAAATCGGACGTTCGCATGTGGTGGGGTATGGTGTGGGTATTCCCCCATTTTCCAAGGTGTCACGCCAACATGGAAGAGTAGGCCAAAATACAAGTTAGAGGGGCTCACTGGGGCTCCTTCTAGTGGGGGCCCTTCCACCGGCAGTTGTGCAAGCAATACATTGCAGGGCTGCACATTTGCCTCATTTCCAACTTTGTTTATCCAGGAAACCCTCACTGAATCATTGAACTGTCTTTAAGGAGGCTCCTGCATTGATATGTGTGGCTAAAATTCCATGCACAGGTGTTTGACTCGTGGGAGGAAAATCCAAAGCCAGGAGAACCCGAGAAATGTGTGTGGACGTAACAGTTTTCTACACAGATCAATTCAACACAGCGGTTGCACTGCCACCTCCGGGCACTTACATTGGATGGTCGCAATATGTATCACTCACTAGCGGGTACTTGCAGCTATCTTTTTTTGCGAACGTAGAGTGGCTCAATCGCTGTTGTTCAGAAGGAGGGGGTCAGTGGCGTTACAGCAACTGTTGAGATCTCGCTGTACCGTGGGGCCTGCAATAAATGTAACGTCACGTGTCCACCATGGGGAACGAAAGGATGCTTGGGCTTGCTGGGGTAGGGCTGGTGACGTCACTGGGCGCGTGTGGGATGCCATTTGGGGGGCTCCGCCCCCCCCCATGTAAAATGTCTGCTCGCCATGCAGCTAAGATATTCTGCGGGGTTTTAAAAAAGAACCCTGCCAAGTTTGGTGGCGATAGCTTTAGCGGTGTGGATTTGTATTCAGAACAGAGAGACAGACAGACTTTCATTTATATATGTAAAAAAATGTCTGTAACACACTACTGGAACTGTCAACGATCATGTAGCGTTTGGCAAATGTGTTGACCATTCACATGCTAAAATACACACAGGTATATAAGATTAGCCTGCTGCTTAGTCAATGTGCCTTCTTATCTGTTGAAAGCTATACCATTGACAAACGGGATATCTTTCAGCTCTGTATACCAATAACAGTATTATTTTAAACATGCACATTAAGCAAGTGATAAAAAAACACCATACTTAAAAAGGTACAATCCAATATTATATTGTATAACACCTCACTGTGCAACATTTTAACATAAAGAAATGTATCAATCCCATCCATTTCCCTTAGCTTTAAACTCTTAGAGATATTTTTAAAAGCAATACTTAATTATATTAGTATAAGAAATAATTGACATTCTCAACAGGCTTAACAAACTTAATATTTCTAAAAGCAGTTCAATGTCAGAGCACAGCAGTTTATAGCCCTGTGTTGTCAAACTAATTAGCAAACTATAATGGTATTTTAAAAGAAACCATAGGGGAATGCGCGGTAATTATTAAACACACCATGTACCTTCCTTTAGACACTACTTTGTTGAGGACACCGACACTCTCAGGAATTAGCTAATGGTAAATTTCCCACTGTGGATTACGATAAGTCTTGAATTAGAGCAGTATAATTCGAATGTTTTTTTGCTCATGCATATGTTATTACTGACCACTTTTTTACATAATTAATTATTGAGTTTTTTTGTTAAACCTACTGAACGTTATTGAACGATATCTTACACACACAAAAACTGTTATACACTCTTATTTTTTTATTTAACGCAATTAATTACACTTTAGCGATACAGAGTTTTTATATAAAAGAACCATAGACAAAATTAATCATCATTGACCGGGTGTTTAGTGTTTTGACACCAAAGTTGAGCAGCAGCTTAACCGTAAACATTACAAATGTGGCAACAACAATTCAATAAAAAACTAAATTCAAGGCATTATTTCCACTTCCTCAAATTAAGTGAACCGTAAAAGAGAATAGCTTCAGTGCTCGTTTCATTACGTGTATTATTTTTGTACTCTCGTTTGTCCGTGTACCTTGTCTGGATGCTATATTGTTTTTTTTTGTCCAGGATGCAATTTGGTCTGCACTCACTTCTTTACTAGGTAATTATCTTGTTATTATATCTCGAATGTCCCCTTGTCCTGGCACCTTCAGATGCGCTGTAATGTAGGTGTGGTATACATAATAAAGATGATGATGTTAAATTAAAGAGGGATTACCGCAAAAAATGGAAGAGTAATGCTGCATTCCCACATGATGGAACAATAAAGCAATTCAATTTGAGTGAATAATAATGAGAATGTTATTCTTACGTTGTGGTCTACATATGAATCAAACATCAGGATGCACCACTGAATGGCAGCAACATTTTAATGACGTGAACATAAACACATACAACAAAGACGCAAAGCAAAATCCCCCCCTACAATGACATTTCAATAATCCTGAAAAAGCCAGATCCCTGCTGAAAAACGAGTCTTCGTGCTTCGTGAGACTTCCCTGCACAAATAATGGACATAACGTATGGTCATTAGTACTATGTCAGAAAGCATTTACCTCGGGTTGCCATTTGTGCTGATTTTCCCAGGAATATGCAAAGCCATCCAAGGACACTAAATGCTTAAGTTTGTGTCAGTTGCCTAATAAAGGCACCACTAAAGACGATGCATTCACATGCAGCTCTCCAATTCTTTAGATATTGTGAAATATGTTTCTTCCCTTGATATGTCCTCGGTTATGTATATCTAACGCCTGCCTATCAGTAATCACATTAATATTGAAATATGCCAATGCTCGTGATCTTGTTGACGTCCATTCCCAAGTCACGTTGCAGTGCAGATAAACGCACAAAGACTCCACTGTGATGAGGTCTTTGGAGCTGTCAACTCAGATCATCATCCGAGCACATAGTTGGTGGTGCATTTATGTTCTTTAAAATAAATGTGCAGCCCTGCAACTGCTTGCTCACACCACTGCTGGCATAAGGGTCTGAGCCCCTCTATATGGTATTTGGCCTACTCCTCCACACTGTGGTGCGTGGTGTACACATGTGTGGTGTACACATGTGCGACTGCTGGGGCTAGCTGAATGGGTGGGGGCATATTTAGGAAACGTGTCCATTGCATCAACTGCTGCACAGGGAGAATGAATCAAACCAGATACCTGGATTTCAAGGTCATTGTTCTATCCATTACACCATAGCCACCACTCCTTCTGCTTCAGCAGGTCAACAATATATAAATGCACTAAACTGTTCACCATTTCTTTGTAACCAAGAGAATGATTTAAATGATTCTTACCTATATTAGCAATAATTGCTAAATCTTTGGTAATAGGTGTGACAATATGTTGTTGTCTGCATCTGTGATCAATCATAGTGTCCACATTTTGGATGATTTGATAATAATATGTATAGGCGCAGCAACAACTTAAATTGACAGTGATAAATGGGGGTAACCAGTCCTGCAACGTTGGACTCTCTCTGAACACATTGCCCGTGAACATTCTCAACATGGCCTCCCCTTCATGGACCTGGAGGATTGTGGAAAAAACGAGGTGTGTTATTTCTCGTCTCTTCCCTTCCTCTGAACCTTGTGTGGTGCCTTTTTATTTATTTATTTTGCAAACCGTAGAGGTTATGTCGACTTTTAAAAAAAATGTATCAGTGTCTGCAGGGCACAAGTGTCACGTGTGACCACCGGCTATAAGCCTGTGAACCTCTGCCCTCTGTGTCTGTTCTGAAGAAGAAGCATTTCCCAAGAGTCCGCTTTAAAAACTAAATATATACATAGATTTCCCCCTTTAATTATGCGGTGATTTTGGTAAATTTCTTTGTGGAAAAAAGAAAATGAAAGGCAACGTTAATGGACAATCATGGAAATTAGAAAACAGCTTGAATCTAATGGAAACACACTTCAAATGGTTTGTAATTTTTTACATATATTTAATCTGTATATTTTTGGTTATAATTTGCACGTGCTTTATATTATTTGCATATGCTTTTGGCTGTCACCTGATGAAGCTAGTTGTAATTACTGGCGAAACGTCATATTCACACCGGTGTGCTGTACAAGTAACGAATTCGCATGTTCTGTTTATGTGACAAACCTTACTAATTGGCTGTGTCGGGTGGTGGCGCGTTTAACAACACATTTATATGTACGCGATCTTACCTAAAAAACCTATATTGTGGGTGCTTTACTTTATTTGGCTATAATGTGTTGTATAATGGCAAAGGATTTGATTATAATTATTGCACATAACCACAAAAGTTTTGACGGTACATGAAAAAAAAACATGTTCAGATTGTTTGAGGAAATGAAGATGAAACACATTTTAATTCTCAGCTGTCTCGAAACTACAGAGGCATAGGTTAAACCATCTGTGCCTGAATATCATCTATTAGATTCTGAAAAATCCCCACAACCATTTAATGGGTACCATTAAACTTGTTTATAGGACACTATAATAATCTAAGATATACTCTGCCCCAAATTAACGATTGAATCAAAGCGTTTATATGAATTAAAATTTTACTGCGACCAATACTCATCTCGTATTTTTTGTTAAATGTAATTTTTTTAAGTGAAAAGGATATGCCAACACAAAGTCCTTTGTTTTTCTATTAACACGAAACAGTTATGGACAGACTTAAAGCTTTCGTGACTGCAGGAATTCATATTCTTTGGGTATTTTGGTAAAGTCACGTAGATAGGTTCAAAGAAAATAACAAAATAACAAAAAACTACGACGTTTCGATCGCAACACAAGTGGTCGTCATCAGGAAAAAGGGAGGCTAGCTTCTAAAGGCGAACTGTTTATAAAGGTTTGAAATGGGCGTTGCCCAAATGTCAGCAGCCAATGTTAATGTAAGTGGTGGGCAGCGGCTGCGGCTGTGGTGGGTTTTCCACCAATCACAGGGCTGCCAGGTAAAAATTTGCTTGTCAATCTAAGATCGCTGAGCATCCTCCACGGCGGGCGTGCCAAGGTGGCTATGTTAATGTGAGAGATCATTGAACTGTTTTCAACCAATATTTCCTTTTAAAGGAGGACTTGTATTCTCAATGAGCTCTTACCTGGTCACACATGTCCGTATTCCAAGTACATGAACTTTTATCCCTCAGTATATCGCTGTCATTTTTGTTACTGTTCGGAATTCTCATAAAAATTGGCACATGCATGGCTCAAGATTGATTTATATGTAAATCCTTGTATCAATGTTTTAGCATTTACAACTGATGTTGTATAATTCCAATGCAAAACAGCTTAAATATATTATGTGGCTCAGGTCTTACGTGTCTCGTGCAAAAGGTTAAATAAAAAAATGTTAGAAATTGTTTAAGTACATTGCCTCTGTTTGATGGAATGAAATTGCATCTGCATCACATTTATCTTCCTTAGCCAGTAGATTAAATTGTATCTCCGACTGGAAACACGAAGGTACTGTAATTGTCTTTAGCAACATATAAAGGACACAGAAGCAATTTATTTCTAGACTGACAGGATGGATTAAAAACCTGTCGGTTTCAGTAATGTGCATGTCTCTGTTTGGTAAAAGTAAAATGGATATATGGTAATTGGAAAAATAGCAACCAAAAGTGAAAATAAAATATCTCTTTAGGCTAGATGCTTTAATTATTTGTCCATCAGTTACTTTTACCATCTCACTTTTAAGATCTTCCTCGAGAAGTTTAAAGTAATCGTCCACTGAGAGTACGGGTTCAGTATGAGACAATCCCGACTAAATCGAGCAATATTTTGATGACTGAATCCAGAAGTGCACTGATATGTGAATCGGATTGTTCACGAATAATTTCGTGACGTGCAAATAAAGACGATGAAAATTTTATTTTTTCCCCCCCAAAATTGGTGCACGATTGGTTCCGACATGTTGCGGACATTTTGAGACATTGGAGCTGTTCCCACGAAGTAATGCAGCAGTTAAATTTCGATTTAAAGCTTTCGTGAGTGCAGGGATTCATCTTCTTGGTTCCTTCGGTAAAGTCACGTAGAAGGGAAATAATAAAATAATAAAAATAAAACATAATAAAATAAAATTCTCACGACGTTTCGGCCACAACACAAGCAGCCGTCCTCAGGTGAAGAAACAGAACTGTCGGAAAGACGGCGCTCCGTTTGAAGTTTGCCAATGAACATCTGAATGATTCAGAGGATAACTGGGTCAAAGTGTTGTGGTCAGATGAGACCAAAATGGAGCTCTTTGGCATCAACTCGCCGTGTTTGGAGGAGGAGGAATGCTGCCTATGACCCCAAGAACACCATCCCCACCGTCAAACATGGAGGTGGAAACATTATGCTTTGGGGGTGTTTTTCTGCTAAGGGGACATGACAACTTCACCGCATCAAAGGGACGATGGACGGGGCCATGTACCATCAAATCTTGGGTGAGAACCTCCTTCCCTCAGCCAGGGCATTGAAAATGGGTCATGGATGGGTATTCCAGCATGACAATGACCAAAAACACACGGCCAAGGCAACAAAGGAGTGGCTCAAGAAGAAGCACATTAAGGTCCTGGAGTAGCCTAGCCAGTCTCAAGACCTTAATCCCATAGAAAATCTGTGGAGGGAGCTGAAGGTTCGAGTTGCCAAACGTCAGCCTCGAAACCTTAATGACTTGGAGAAGATCTGCAAAGAGGAGTGGGACAAAATCCCTCCTGAGATGTGTGCAAACCTGGTGGCCAACTACAAGAAACGTCTGACCTCTGTGATTGCCAACAAGGGTTTTGCCACCGAGTACTAAGTCATGTTTTGCAGAGGGGTCAAATACTTATTTCCCTCATTAAAATGCAAATCAATTCATAACATTTTTGACATGCGCTTTTCTGGATTTTTGTTGTTGTTATTCTGTCTCTCACTGTTCAAATAAACCTACCATTAAAATTATGGACTGATCATTTCTTCGTCAGTGGGCAAACGTACAAAATCAGCAGGGGATCAAATACTTTTTTTTCCCTCGCCGTATCTTGGCACATACTTTTTTCCTGGAAATAGAGAATTTACGGGTTTTCGTGAGGCTTTTGTGCATTGTTAAATACTCATAATACGACAGCAGTTTGACTGGCATGGCTGAAACGATAAAGCATTTCTTATACATACTCAACACATTGTTTGCTACATTGGCGGTGGCGCGCAAGCACACCTTACTCAGCCGTGATCGTTTCAGACGTTTCTGCTACGTGCTGTTGAAGATTACTCAAGATTACCAGTAACACTTGAACACGAAGCAAAACAAAAACTCAACAAGTTCGTCCACAACATAGCACACTTATAAATCACTGTGTTACTAAACATTTTTTTTTTGTTCCCTGGGTAGTAAGTGTTATTTTCCTAATTGATTATGCCTCAAAAGTACAGAAAATGGGCTATTATTCCCCACAAACTTTGCTTTTGTGACCAGGACAGTGATATTTAGAAATTTACCTTTTTTTTTAATGAGAAAACGTGGCGTGCATTTGTGGTCATTCGTTTACCTAAAGTCCTGGTCACAAAATCAAAGTTTGTGGGTAATAATAGCCATTTTCTATACTTTTGAGGCATAAGCAATTAGGAAATAACACTTACTACCCAGGAACAAAAATCGTGTTAATGTGATAAGGAGAAGGGACCATTGCCATATATTTAACCTTTTGAAGGCAGTGCTATCAGGGGCGGAGCCGGAGGGGGGTGACAGGGGTGACATTCTGCGTATAAGTGTACGACACTCGGTCTGGCGGACTCCGTGCAACTGCATTGTCAGAGTGTGTCGCCAACCGATGGCGTCTAGTTCAACAGCCTGACTCTCTAATCATTCTTGAAATTAAAATTTGTTGAATGTCACCCCGGCCTGAAATCCTGGCTCCGCCCCTGAGTGCTATTGACGAATGTGTAGAGTTGTTTTGTTACTTACTCAAGTTTTACTGAAAAAGCTTTAGTGCTCTTCAACAGTGCCGTAGCAGCAGCGTATGTGAAACAATCACAGCCAAGAGATGCTAACAAACACCTGGGACTCTCAAATCTAGATATGATGTGTGTCGCCAGATTAATGACAAAAAAGATATTCACACGAAGAGACGACCAAATGTGTGTGTGTGTAGTTTGTTTGAGCGAGCTCAAACTGATGTTTAATTATATATATTTAATAATGGATGCCACAAATAAGGACACCTCGTACAACTTACACAAATTTGCACATTATAGATTATTTAAGTACATTATTTGACCCCATTACGGCTGCATTGCTGAGGGGGGAAGGGTATAGGATGGCTTGCTATATACGCAAGAGATACGGGTCCGATTCCTGGATTGAACATTCGTCGACGGCATGATTAGCCATGGTCAATCCACTGTTAAAGAAATGCCTCCTGAAGCCACTGCCATCTCTACATAAAAACAAAAAAATGGTTGTTTTTTGTCCTCCCCACAATTTTATTCCAAATAAAAATAATGATATCTGAACTTTCAACGAGCAATGCATTACATCTTGCTAGTGATGACACATAACTACTTCGGAGAAACCTTTAATCGACCTATTTTATCTGCACTAAGATGGGCTGTACTTTTATCACTCGCATGTTGCGAAATTCACAACAGCTCACGAACCTGGCAACTTTCTTGAAATTTTTCTCGAGCGGTGAAATAAACCAGGGGGCCCACCTCAGGTGTATCACTTCTTTGTCAACGAAACAATTAGTCTTTGTTTTTTTCGGTAAAGTCACGTATAAATAAGAACTTTACCGAAAAAAACCAAAGAGTAATTCCTGCAGTCACGAAAGCTTCAAATCAAGTCTGAAACAATTAGTGGTAATCAGGCTGGGGGGAGGGGGGGGGTACATGAACCGGTTTTGATATTTAGTTGCCACCAATTATAGCTGTGGCCGGGAAAGACATTTTGAGTGGCGTAGCACCAATCACAGCTTTCCAACTCCTGCGCCATCCACTTTAATTGGCCATACAAAGCAAAGAAAACCTCCCTACGGTTTATCACCTCGCGCGGTACCAATTTGTACACCGGCTCGAGGACTGTGACAGTTGAGACCAAAAAGGCAAAAAAAAAGAATAGTTAATTCTGAAAGGGAAGAATACATTCAAGACAGCGTCGTAAAGGCACTGCGAAGCTGTTCTCAAATGTCAATTACGTTACCGTCATACATTTCCGACGACGACTGCGTCCAACGATATTAATAAGTGCACAGTGTTGTATGAACCTCATGACAGTGCAATGATGCTTGATGAGACCAACCTAGCCGCAGGTGGAGAGGGCATCTTGCTGACTTCCACCAGGATCGTTGTGTGCTTTGCTCCACTGTTGATCTCCTTGTTGACTGCCCACACTTCTGGATTGCTGGGGTGAATTTCCAGGAGGTTCACGCCTTTCTTGCCTTTGACCCTGCAACACACAGACATGGGCTTAGATGAGGACCGGGTCATGTTTCACCCGTGCAACAAAGGGGCGATGGTGTGCGAGGTGCTCGTCCGTGACTTTGAGGCAATGTCAAATTCTGATTGGCCATTGACTCAGCCCATCATCCCTCATGGGGGCAATCAAATATGGTACCGTATTGTGGGGTAGTCAACAGTGGCTGTCCAATAGGAATGTGTATTTTCCACCGGTGACTTAGAGATGTGAACGGTAGATGAGCACTGATCAATGCTCATCAAGCGGCGTTATGGTGGAGAGATATTAACTACCTCGCCTGTTATACAGGCGGTCATGGGTTCCATTCCGACCCAGACACCTGCTGCTGTATATTTGGAGTTTGCATGTTTCCCCCCCCCCCCCCCCCCACAATTAGAAACATGCATTTCGAGGATTTGCCTGCAATACATTTCCACATGATATGCAATTAAGTCGAGCTATCATTCGTGGCCAAATTGCTTCTTAAAAATAACTATATAGCTCAGTGGTAAAATAAAATAGCTTAGTTTACTTTGACTTGTTTTATTTCATCCCTTACCTGTGAGCAATTACAATTGTTCTCTCTTTGGGATAGTGATTATGAATTCAGGAATAAATTTTTAAATATATATTTACCATTTAGTTTGTATAATTTATAATGTGTTATTTTATCTCTGTGCATCACTGTTTGCTCCGTGAGCCTATATGTAACATTCTCATACGTTTTGCATATCATTCACATATATAGTTAATAACCTTTTTTTCCCTCATGATTCCATGTATGTATCAACAGCATTAGAATATATTTTAACATATGAATAAATGAGTTATAATCACAACTAACGGGTTTATTGTTGTTGTTATTTATGTATTTTGTACATTTTTGTGCACCGGGAACTGATAAAAGTGCCAGTTTGCATAGCACTGTGCAAAATGACTTCTGCCCAAAATACTGGTAACATTTTGTATTTGTCATAATCCTGAAAATGTGTACACATACGAACTTTCAGATGAGCCTGTTTTATTATTAGTAGTATGATTGTAACAATGGAAATGATGGTATAAACGCTCGTTAATTGACTAAAATGTCTTAATATATAGAGGACTGCAGAGCTTGGGCAATCATTGATGCCGGCTCACCACTGGCTGCCTTCCATCTTGTCTATGGTTAATTGCCAATTGTGCGATGCAATTTGTGTGACCGACGACACATTTATTAAACTAAACATTATCATTATGCTGCAAAGTGGCTCCAGATAACATGATCGAAACAATAGATTTGTGAAACAAATTCTATTTGTTGATGGGACACAACTGAAGCAGACATCGCAATATGTATACCAAGAACAGTCGTCGAAAGTACACCAGGATCAATTGAAAAAATAAAGAGACGAACAAAAGCAATTTGATTTATTTGGGGGAGGACCGTTTCAAAATCCCTTTGCCACGATTGTTAGGCACTTGCAGTTAGGAATAAAACTCAGGTATTCGGCTTTATAGCTTAGTGCGATAACTACTCACTTCGTGTATAAAATTCGGCAACAATTTGTCTTTACCAACGTCAACAGAGGAAATAAAATGCCGGTGCTTCTTTCTGATTTCACCGATTTGCTATCGAGATGACGGAATACAAATTCAAGGCAAGGACAACGGAGTCAAGTCCAAAGTAGCCAAACAGCTTTCATTATCGCAAAGCAGCAGCAGCATATAAAACCAACACGCATTCCAAGTGTGCTATTCCCAGTCAGGCTGCGTGTGTTGAGCATTTCCTGTCAAGGTTTCACCACACGGCGGTTGAATGCAACTCCTGAAGGTATCTGCAGTCGTCCATAGCGAGCGCTTAAGAGGAGGAAGCCTCAACAAGCAGGCCCAACCTATAAACTATAAAACTATTCATATATATTTGTATTTCATCAATCAGGTAAGGCCCGCTGAGCCATATATACAAATGATAGCCCAACAAAATGGCTTATCATGTGGACATTTACAGCAGCCATATAATCCAAACGCATGTTGATTCTAAATGTGGAGGGATAAACCGGAGGACCCGGAGACAAATCAGCGCGACTACGGGGTGAGTGAAAATGCAAACTCCAAATATGCAGGCGTCAAGATCGGTATCGAACCCACGACTTCCTGTACACCTGGCGAGGTAATTGACATCTCGGCACTGTGTCGCCCAAACCGGTAAAGCAGCACTGCACAAACAGCAGCGGAACCTACGTGGTAAATGAACGTACATTCTTGTCTCAAAGGTTTGCGTGTTAGGCAGATGTTTTGCATTGTTTGTGCAATAAAACATGGAGGCAGCATCATGTTTACTATGAAGGCATACATAGAGTGAATTCTTGAAACGTATACTTTGTGTTGAACATTTTGGCTGTTGGCAGTCTCGGGATTTTTTTGCAGACAACTGAAATTTTTCAAAAACATTGTGATTCATAAACACTGGAAATCTATAAATACTACAGAATGTGCAAATATAAAAAGTGGAATTAAAACAAAGATAATGAACAACATATTTCAAAGCATGCTGAGAATTCTTGCTGGCATTGCAATCTTAAAACACTTTTTTTACACAACATTATAATTTCTTTGCAGCTTGCCACCAACTTTTCTAGCTTTAGTGGCTGTTCTCATAGGCTACAGAAAACACTTAAATGTGTTTAACACACCGAGAGACCGTTTCTTGGCGAAGGATATTGCAGGTCATTATGCGCTGCGTATGAAATATATAAAATGTACCAAACAGATGAGTATGGGTGCAAAGGGGAGCATGGTATTAACACGTGGCTCAGCACACGTGTATGTAGACACCTTATTTCCCTGCAGGCAGGCTGAGTGACGGACATAATGAGGCGGCCGCGGGCTATTTAGCTTTGAAGTAGATACACACCGCCTTCGGCTGCCATGGAAGCTGCTTCTTTTGCATCCTCCCCGTGGTATGGTCACTCTGACTTTAGCCCAACCTTAATTTTTTTGCTTGCCAAAATACGTATACGTTTGCAATTCGCACTGATATGTGTATAAAATTGTAAGCTTTGGTGTTTGCATTGTTATTTGTTCATTTATTCAATGCCCTAACAAACTACTTCAACGTGACTTTACCGAAAGAGCTAAGTATATACATGCATGCCTATCTAAAAGATGCCAGTTAAAATGTTTGTTCATCTATAACATGACTGTGTACCGACTATACTTAGTGGGTTGTGAACGTGAGCTAGAATACACTAAAATATAAACAGAACGTGAGCAAATGGTGTTTCGGTACATTTTTCCCTATTATTTTGCAAACCACGTGCTTTGGATAACATTAAATCAGTTCCTTCAATTTCGTTGAAAATAAAAGTCCGTCACCTGTGCTTCCCCATTCACAATGCAATTAAGAGCGCAATAATTTACATGAACGATAATCAAAATTATATGCACACACTTTATAAGGGAACATTGTTTCTCTGAATATAAACTGGGGTTTCTTTTATATTACCGAAGGTCATTTTTCATTTTAAAAATATTTAAGTTTATCATTGTTTCGTCTATAATATGTACAGTATATATGACAAATGCCATTCATACTGAATAGACTATTACATGTCCAGCGTGCTCAAACAATGAGCAATGGGCATTTTGGAAACAATGCGATGCATAATTAATATGTATTTTTTAAAAAATATCTGGCAGGTTACATTATCATAAAATTGACATTCATGCATTCAAACATTTAATTTTCAGGCACGCATACATCACAATTTGTCGTAAAAGGGAAGCTTGAAATGTGCCCAAACATATTAGTTAACAAAGAAAACTCGTGTCAGTCACATGCTGTTGAATGAGTTGAGGCTTTCACTTGATCAACTTTAAGCTGTCAAACCTGACTGCACTGACACATTGATAGATACCCAAGCATTGGAATATTTCCTGCGAACACAAAGCCACACGTCATGGTCAGCATATGTAACAACATGATAAATATGGTGTACTGACTGCATATTGGCTGACTTGTCCAAATTGTACCGTTGCAGACAACAAAAACCCATGCTGTTCATATCAATACGACAGCGTGTATATTTGCATTCATATAATTGAGCTTAACAATGCCATATGCACTTAAGAATGGGTCAAATCGAACAATTGTGCTTCCAGTATTATGTAAATGACTGCCCCTGCCATTCTCTGCTGTCGTGAGAGAAAACAAGAACAATAAAGAAAACTTTAGTTTTAGGTAATACGTGGCACCACATTCGTTGCCTTTGTGATTAAAGGCCAGGACTAAACATGCTTTAATTTCTCATCGAATGTAATTTGGGCTGCCAGTAGACTGGAGTAGGCACGTGACTAGCAGCCACAGCCACAGCAAGAAATATCCTGGCGGTTCATCTTATTGGTTCTTTCGGTAAAGTCACGTAGAATGGAAATCAAATAATGAAATAAAATAATAAAATTCTCTGGCGGTTGTATGCAGTGGGCAGACATAATTTCTAGGTCGCCTATCTGGACAAAGCTGGATAAAAGTGAGTCCTGGAAAAGACGGGGATGAGTAGAAACAAACATGAAAGCAAAGTAATTGCGAAGTGAATGTTTATTAGTTGCATTTTTAAGGACATCTCACAATAAAATGTATGAAGCACGGTAGTGAGATTCACACCCTGTCAAATAGTCTGAATTCAGCAGCTCTCCTCCACGTTCCTCCTGATGACAATCGCTTGTGTTGCGATCGAAACGTCGTAGTTTTTTGTTATTTTCTTTGAACCTATCTATGTGACTTTTACCGAAAGACCCAAAGAATTTGAATTCCTGCAGTCATGAAAGCTTGAAGATTTAAGTGTACTATAGTCATGGATTAACTCAAAGTGGAAGTTAATTGATGTCACGTCTTTTGGGGTTAATATATTAGTTATGGAAAACATGCTTGTTAACAACTTCAAACACTTCGCGCAGAATTAAATCCTTTCTGTAGACTCCAGGCAGAAAGATTTTAATTGAATATTTAAGTCTCCATATGCTGCTATACTCCATTCCTAGCTTGACGTTGTAAATAATCACGTTTGGTATAATTTAACTGTCCAATTGTTAAATCAATTAAATGATTCCGTGAACATTCAACTGGAATCACACACGTGCTCTCAAATATACCATTAAAAAAACTCTGTGTGCACGCAGACAAATTTTTTTTGCATCCCTGGACTCAACTTGCTCGAGAATAAAAAGTATCAAAGTGATGTCCTTTATTAAATATGCGTTGAGGCGGCGTTCATCTGTTAACATCTTGCCACGTAAAAAAATAAAAATTAAGGTGGGTGGGGGGAGGGGGGAATGCAGCTTATATCAATTGCATTTCTGAAATTGTTCAATGGCTTTTAACCATTGCACCGTATAAGGTTAGTTAGCTAAAATCGTCGTGAAACGGCAGCTGTTAAAGTGGTATGGTACAGTTATCCTATTATAACCATATGCTCGAGACTAGCGTGGCAATTAAGCATGCAATCCTCTATTTTTTTGCAAAGGGAGGCTGTTGCCGCTGCATATTTTTATTTCGGCAACATAACACAGTGAGTCTCTCATGCTGACATTTTCAAGGTCCAGCATTTCCTTGCCTGTTGGAATTCTAGCATAAATGTCAATTTGTATTCTTATTAGCTGTGCAGCCCAATCTTACACAGAAAGAACAGTTATGCCCAGTGTGTACAGTTAGGCGATTTATTTCTTGAATTTGTTACTGCATTTAGAAAATTCAATATTTCCATAAGCAATGGCAATTACATTGCTGATGTATATGCCATGTGCACTTAGATTCAACATGTTCTTACAAAGGTCCTTTGATGTATAGAAATGACGAAGCAATGAAAGAAAATCCTTTTAAAGAAATCTCTTTGGATTCTGCGAAAGCCCCTATATTCCAGAACAATCGCATCGTTTGAGCTTCAGTGTCATTTGCGTTATGTTGGAAACGGGGAAATCAATCAGAGCGAGCCCATGTTGTATTGTACTCAATATAGGAACCTGGCTAAAACTAGATGGAATATTCTGAGGCCAAGGAAATTTATATTCTGGTTTCAACCCATGTTGCCCTCAGCATCAAGCTGAACATGGGCTTATCAAAGTTGAAATACATTAAGTCGCAGCCTTACATTGGAAATCCAATAGCCTGTAGCTGTCTATCAAAACAATATAATACAATGTAATTAAATAAATGCGTAAATAAATAAATAAGCACATATATAAATAAACCAATAACCGAGGGAGCTTCGCCAATTCAATTGTGTAACTATGACCTTTTAGATGAAACTGCGTAAACACTTTTCTAGATACTCTAAATGAACACAACTGCATTGCTGACCACAGTACTGGATTGGTATATTTTGGTGAAACACATTGCAGATTCAACGTCTTAAAATTCCTCCACCACCTCTGTCCACCCAGCAGTAGAAATCGATATGCCACGGTTCATCGATGAGCAGGCTGCGTGTGGTGGGGTAAAGTGTGGGTCATTCTCAGTTATTCCAAGATGCCCGGGCCTGCGCGATAGAGTAGGCCCCAAAAATAGCCTCCAGACATCCTCTCTCGAGCTCCCTCGAGTGGAGGCCCTTCCCCAAGAAATGGCATGAGCAAAACATCGCAGGGCTGCACCTTTGGCTTTGCAAAGCAGATTCATATCTTTGCTTTGCTAAACATTCTCAGATTTTGTATATTTTTCTCATCACAGTATAATCTAGCAGCAAATATGGTGTGGCACATAAATAATCCAATTAACCATATAATATGTAACATTTACCATATGAAACCTGGCCAATAAAATGTTAGACATTTTGTCGGCTGCTTGCTAAAATAAATCCACGAATGTGACGACGGTGTTTACATAAACCGTCAATGGTCGTTATTTACATGTTTATTATGGAGAAAACATTATATACGCTGCAACGTCCATTACTTAGCAGCGCTTATATATGGATATTTTTCAACTGGAGAAAGACACTATTATTAACATGTTCAGTGTCTTCAGCAAAAACAAGTCCAGTAGCAATAATAATGATAATGACTTATTTATTCAGGAAAGCCATAGTGAGTCCAAGGACTATTTTTCAGGAGGGTCCTGCACCAGGGGGTAACAATTATCCCTGTACAGATGAAAACAGATGGACTTTAATTTACTCGCTGTACTACCTTCTGCTGGAAAGCCACAAGGTGTAGTGCCTCGACGCACACGGGAAGGGATTTTCACAATGTGTGTGTGCGATGGATCCACCAACTTCTCTCTGCCTCCGCGGTGCTCGATTACAGGTCACGTGCTCGATTACAGGTCACGTGCTCGATTACAGGTCACGTGCTCGATTACAGGCCACGTGCTCGATTACATGCCACGTGTTCGATTACATGCCACGTGTTCGATTACATGCCACGTGCTCGATTACAAGCCACGTGCTCGATTACATGCCACGTGTTCGATTACAGGCCACGTGCTCGATTACATGCCACGTGCTCGATTACAAGCCACGTGCTCGATTACAGGCCACGTGCTCGATTACATGCCACGTGCTCGATTACATGCCACGTGCTCGATTACAGGCCACGTGCTCCATTACATGCCACGTGCTCCATTACATGCCACGTGCTCGATTACAGGCCACGTGCGCGAACACCGCCTGGCTGCATAATGATCATTACAACTTGTCAAGCCATCGTGCCACAATATGAACTCGGGGTGAGTTTCAGATTAACACATGGATTTAAGATTTTTGGATTTAAGATTTTTGGATTTTAAGGAACATGTTCAAGCGGCGGTACAACGCTTAAAACACTGCCTATGAACCCGGTGACCTCGGTTTGGTTGCCAGCCACGACTAACATCAGTGGCGAGTGCTATCTGAATCAGTCTAGTGACTACCCCCCCCTCTCCTTCTCTACTTTCACCAATCCATACGAATCAAGGCAATGAAGTATGCTCAAACAATCCCAATGGCTAAAAATACACGTGGAGGCCTTCATTCAGAAGTGGATTCTCAAAAGGGCTGTGAATTCTTATTAAATGTGTCACTATGCCCTTTGGTTCTTCCGGTAAAGTCACGTAGGTAGAAAAATAAAATAAAACAAAAAAATTACATATCACGACGCTTAACATACCAAATAACCTCTTGTTGTAACAGCTCTCTCGCTGGTTCAGCAGTTCCACTGCTGGATTATTTTGTCCCACCTGAGGACGACCGCTTGTGTTGCGATCGAAACGTCGTGATATATTATTTTTTTGTTTTTCTACCTACGTGACTTTACCGAAAGAACCAAAGAGTATGGATTCCTGCAGTCACGAAAGCTTCAAATCAAGATTGAGTAACTATGCTTTTATCTCTCTGCACCGTTGATCTTATTTAATGATGCCCCCCCCCCCCCAAACAACGCACGATATGCCTCATCTATATATGTACATGTTGTGCAGATAAGATGAGGTTTTGGCACTGCGATGTTATGCGGTCGGTGAACCTAATCACGAAATATCTTTGTGAAATTATTATTTACTGTATTTACTAATAATAATCAACAGTGTGTTCTGGACACAATATCCAAGTGCAATGCTCTCCTGCTTTTATGAGAGTTCAGTGTGAACATGTGCTGAGAAGGTTTGGGGAATATGACATGAGAACACTAATTGCAGCAGGGTGCCTGAGCTATTGTAGTGGCTGGATGTGGATACTCGCTGACGGTATGATTGAAGCAATGATAGAGGACAACTTGACAAGAGCACAGTAAGTCCCGTTCTAAATAACTTTTGTACAGGTCAGTTGAATGCAGGACAGGAATCACAACCTGGGCAATACATTAGTACGAATGAGCAAGAACTGCGGGTGGACACTTTGTGATGCATCGAAGTTAAAGAAGTCTAAATTCCAACAACAATTTAAGATACGCATTGGAGGCGGGTGTGTAGCTCTTGTAGGCGTACAGAGGAATGTGAATCAGAACCAGAGAAACCGTACGGGAAGGATGAAAAATGGCTGTGGTTGAGGCGGTGGCGTAAGTGATAGACCCTGGAAGTGATAAAGAAATAAACATAGCCGCGTGTTCAAACCAAACAGTCAATAGATACAGTGAGGGAAAAAAAGTATTTGATCCCCTGCTGATTTTGTACGTTTGCCCACTGACAAAGAAATGATCTGTCTATAATTTTAATGGTAGGTTTATTTGAACAGTGAAATTCAGAAAAACGCATGTCAAAAATGTTATTAATTGATTTGCATTTATATGAGGGAAATAAGTATTTGACCCCTCTCAATCAGAAAGATTTCTGGCTCCCAGGTGTCCTTTATACAGGTAACGAGCTGAGATTACGAGCACACTCTTAAAGGGAGTGCTCCTAATCTCAGCTTGTTATTTGTATAAAAGGCACCTGTCCACAGAAGCAATCAATCAATCAGATTCCAAACTCTCCACCATGGCCAAGACCAAAGAGCTCTCCAAGGATGTCAGGGACAAGATTGTAGACCTACACAAAAGCTGGAATGGGCTACAAGACCATTGCCAAGCAGCTTGGTGAGAAGGTGACAACAGTTGGTGCGATTATTCGCAAATGGAAGAAACACAAAAGAACTGTCAATCTCCCTCGGCCTGGGGCTCCATGCAAGATCTCACCTCGTGGAGTTGCAATGATCATGAGAACGGTGAGGAATCAGCCCAGAACTACACGGGAGGATCTTGTCAATGATCTCAAGGCAGCTGGGACCATAGTTACCAAGAAAACAATTGGTAACACACTATGCTGTGAAGGACTGAAATCCTGCAGCACCCGCAAGGTCCCTCTGCTCAAGAAAGCACATATACATTCCCGTCTGAAGTTTGCTAATGAACATCTGAATGATTCAGAGGACAACTGGGTGAAAGTGTTGTGGTCAGATGAGACCAAATTGGAGCTCTTTGGCATCAACTCAACTCGCCGTGTTTGGAGGAGGAGGAATGCTGCCTATGACCCCAAGAACACCATGCCCACCGTCAAACATGGAGGTGGAAACATTATGCTTTGGGGGTGTTTTCCTGCTAAGGGAACAGGACAACTTCACCGCATCAAATGGACGATGGACGGGGCCCTGTACCGTCAAATCTTGGGTGAGAACCTCCTTCCCTCAGCCAGGGCATTGAAAATGGGTCGTGGATGGGTATTCCAGCATGACAATGACCCAAAACACACGGCCAAGGCAACAAAGGAGTGGCTCAAGTAGAAGCACATTAAGGTCCTGGAGTGGCCTAGCCAGTCTCCAGACCTTAATCCCATAGAAAATCTGGAGGGAGCTGAAGGTTCGAGTTGCCAAACGTCAGCCTCGAAACTTTAATGACTTGGAGAAGATCTGCAAAGAGGAGTGGGACAAAATCCCTCCTGAGATGTTTGCAAACCTGGTGGCCAACTACAAGAAACGTCTGACCTCTGTGATTGCCAACAAGGGTTTTGCCACCAAGTACTAAGTCATGTTTTGCAGGGGGGTCAAATACTTATTTGCCTCATCAAAATGCAAATCAATTTATAACATTTTTGACATGCGTTTTTCTGGATTTTTGTTGTTGTTATTCTGTCTCTCACTGTTCAAATTAACCTACCATTAAAATGATAGACTGATAATTTCTTTGTCAGTGGGCAAACGTACAAAATCAGCAGGGGATCAAATACTATTTTTCCTCACTGTAAGGGCAGAAAATAAAATACATACAGATGCTTGAGATGGATATTTAAAGAAACTCAGCAAAGGGGTGCAGGCAAAGTTGTGGATAGGCAATCAATTAGAGAAATAATGGCTCCAGATAGGACTGATAATTTTTTTTAAACCATTTATTTTTTATTTTGCCAAATATAGCAATTTTCTTAGAAGCGATCTGACCACGAATGATTGCTCAACGATGTGGCTTATCACTTGGGAATTTAAAAGCAGCCAAATACTCTAAATGCATGTTTCTAAATCTCGAGGGAAAACCCGGAGGACCCGGTGAAAAATCCAGGCGACCACGGAGAGAACATCCAAACTCCACATACACAGGCATCAGCGTCGGGAACGAACTCATGGACCTCCTGCAGAACATTCTTCAGAGACTAAGTGCTGCTGTGCTTGGCTGAGTTGTTCAGCAACCAGGTCGAAGAGAAAGCAAACACAGTGGGATTAAAGGTAATTTGGAAGTGGTGGGATAGTGCTGCGGAGTTAAAGACTGCAAGAAGTAAGAATATAATAATAGGGTTTTTCTGGCAACAGAACTGAAACCTTTTTACGAGGATTCATGTCTGCATTAACCACAATACCTGCAGTCAAAATGCAAACAAAAAACATACTATGATAATATATGCATTGTCCTTGAAACTGATTGGTCCACACCAAAAAAAAGGGGGAAAAACCCTATTATTACATTTTGGTACTGGCAAAGGAGGTCTAATGAAGTAAGAATGTGTTGAAAACGATGAAACCTTGTAAAGCACTCTGCAGCGTGTTTGGTAACTATTTGCCAATAAGGAAGGCAGTCCGATAGGTGCTGGAGGAGCTGTGCGCGATAGTAAAAGCTCCAAGGAGTAAGGGAACTATTTACACAGCACTGGAAACAGGCTATTATCATAACATTACGTATGGAGGAGCAGAAAGTAGTTCAGTAGCTCGGGAGAGTTAAGTTTACTGAGCAATATAGGGAAAGTTGTTTACCAGAGTTTTGTTTGAAGAGGGTAAAGAACAAGGTGGAAGTGCACTTAAGGGAATGCCAATGTGTGTTTAGAGTGGGAGCGGCTTGTAGCAATCAAAATTTGACAGTCGGCTGAGATGACACGGAAGAGATGTGAATACGCAGCCGGACGTTTAAATTTGATGTGTGGACTGGGGGGCGTAGCTTCACGTCAAGGCTGGCACGGCCCGGTTTTATTCATTCGGGTTTTAATCGGTGTTTATATAAAACCGGAGCACCTGGATCCTGCCCAAATCCGGTTTTATTCGCTTTTATTAAAGTTAAGTCGGGATTTCAGTCGCTCGTCTTCATTAAGTGGAACCTCAACGCGTTCTACGACTACCCGACACCCGACGAAGGCGACAACACCGCCGAGTCCAGCGGCGAGAGCGACGGCGAGGAGCAGCAGGATTGAAGTGTGCACGAGACGCCGATAATAAAACCAGGTTTTAATCGGCAAAATCGGGTTTAATTCCATTAAAACCAATAACCCGATTTGTCGGGCAAAAACAAAAATCGGGTTTTTCCCACCCTTGCAGTTCACGTGGACTATTCAATGAGGCCCGCTAATCCCAACCATCCCAGCCCACTCAAACTCCACCTCGCCGTCGCCAACAGCTGGTGCAGGGGGTGGACTATTTGATGGAACTCGGCAACCTCGGGGGCAGGTCCAGCTGAACTTGACCTTTAAACCTGCCTTAAAATATTTCCCATGTCTGCGGTAGGGAGCCATCCATTGAGTAGGTACGCAAAAATCTGTCAAAGCTTGACACCCCCCCCCCACCCTCCCTGTACGCACCCTCCCCCCCCCCCTCCGAATCCTATAGAACGGCCGATATTTAATCCATGCAGAAACGATCAAGGATGAATAATATTAACGTGTTTAAGAAAAACAGATAGTCCACCGCCGGCTGCATTAAATAATTAAGTTTGCTGAGCTGCGTGATAATAGCTCGCAGTCAGTGGCACACAAGTGACACCTCTCCCACAGCCCCACTTCTCCCGGTCGGTAGTCCTTGTTGTCTCACAGCTGAAGACACTGAACTGTGGCTCATTTGAAGGCCAATGCAGACAAATTATTATCGAGGCTTCACCCCCCCCCCCCGTTTCCTATACGTACGTAATATTGTCAGTAGACCCCCCCATACGCAAGCGTACGCATTTGGGATAACCCCCCCCCGCCCCCCTTCCATGCGTTCGTACTAAATGGATGTCCCCCAGCGAGGCCTGCTCCAACCCCACCTTTCTCTCCCTGCCCGCCTCCCTGTTTTCCATAACCGGTTCGAGCTCATGTCGACGGTTCGAGCACGCATCACAACGTGATGTGACGGGCCTGCGTATTGCTTTAAATTAAACAAAAGCTGTGGCCTTTTCTAGGGTACAGCAAATTAATTACTTGAAAAGATGCCAAGTATTTTTCACTGTAATAACGCGTCTTGTGAATGGCACCAATTCACAAATGCATTATTGAATACATATTGATTATTTTGACTGACTTCAGTGATTTATGTAAATATCTAACGATGTTTGAAAAGGGATATAAAGTGGAATTTAATGCATGAATATAGCTGGGTCCATGCTTATAACTAGAACCCCAAAATCCATTAACCTCATGGCCTCGAGTTAGTCTACAGTTCTAAATTGCTTAAAATTTTGTCCTTAAACACTTAACATATATAATCCCCCATCATCACCATCAAAGTAATTGCTCCTGTGGAGTATGATGCAAAAGTCATTATTCAGTAGGCAATGTCTGCTTCTGGTTACTTTCAATGTGTGCATGTGCACATTGCTAAATATATTTAGGTACTTTTTATATTCATATATATTTCATGTTAATTAACGATGCATTGTATAGCCCCCTGTTTTAGTTAGGTGTGTAACCATATTCACAAATCATAGTTAAAGTGCTACGTTGCAAACTGAACACCATTTGACTCCAATTGCTGGAAACGTGGCCGGAATTGTTTTTAACTTGGCAAAATAGTTGTGAAACTGTAGTTCGCAATTACAGTAACTACTGCGAGCCTCTAATACATGATGGCATGAACATGCGTAATGTAATATCACATTTTTAGTATCCACTCAATGTATTGACATTTGCACAACAATGCAATCCATTACAGTAATTGCCATACTAAAAGACTCATGGAGACTGAATTATTTCATATTGAGCGAAGAGTTTGCCAATAGAGCGCAGGGCTTTGTTTTGATAGAATATGTAAATGCTTTTTTCAATACTTTCCAATGTGCATCTAGATCAGGGGTGTCCTAATGTTTTGCAGGAGGACCAGATGAACGGTCGTGTTGAGAGCCATGGGACACAGACATATCATGTATGAAGGAGGAAAATGTATTCAGTAGAGATTGAGAGATTTTTATTTTTATTTTACAAGGTAATGCCCAATTAACTATATAGCTCTTTTTTTAGAAGTGACCTGTCCATAAATGATTGCTCATTTGTGGAAATTTTAAGCAGCCAAATACTCTAAAACGGGTGATGTTGATTTTAAATGCGAAGGTGACATCCATGCGACCACGGCGAGAACATGCAAACTCGAAATATACAGGGGTCAGGGTCGTCATCGAACCTACGGGATCGAACTCACGATCGGCTGCATACCGGGCGAGGTAGTTCACATATCGCCACCGTGGTGAGAGATGTTTCCTGCACTCATACTGCAGTACTACAGTCCTCATTCCATAGGCCCACATCCCCATCAAGGTCCACCTCACGTCATTGGCAGAGCCGACGTAATGACGAACATAGATTAATCTTGATTTGAAGCTTTCGTGACTGAGGGAATCCATACTCTTTGGTTCTTTGGGTAAAGTCACATAGGTGGAAAAATTAATAGATCGCGACGTTTCGATCGCAACACAAACGACCGTCTTCAGGTGAGAGCGGGAAAGCTACTGAAACAAGGTCTTATATAGTCCTGAGATGGGTGCAGCCTCAGGGTAAGAGGGCGGGGCTAGAGATGGTCTGCCTGAGGCTGTGGAAGTGGCTATTGTATTGTGAGATTACTTCACACGGTTGTGGGAATAAAATTATTAATCCTTTAAAAGCCATGATACCTCCACTTTCTTATGCTGGCGATGATACAGTGAGGGAAAAAAAAGTATTTGATCCCCTGCTGATTTTGTACGTTTGCCCACTGACAAAGAAATGATCAGTCTATAATTTCAATGGTAGGTTTATTTGAACAGTAAGAGACAGAATAACAACAACAAAAAATCCAGAAAAACGCATGTCAAAAATTGTATAAATTGATTTGCATTTTTATGAGGGAAATAAGTATTTGACCCCTCTGTAAAACATGACTTAGTACTTGGTGGCAAAACCCTTGTTGGCAATCACAGAGATCAGACGTTTCTTGTAGTTGGCCACCAGGTTTGCACACATCTCAGGAGGTATTTTGTCCCACTCCTCTTTGCAGATATTCTCCAAGTCATTAAGGTTTCGAGGCTGACGTTTGGCAACTCGAACTTTCAGCTCCCTCCACAGATTTTCTATGGGATTAAGGTCTGGAGACTGGCTAGGCCACTCCAGGACCTTAATGTGCTTCTTCTTGAGCCACTTGCCTTGGCCGTGTGTTTTGGGTCATTGTCATGCTGGAATACCCATCCACGACCCATTTTCAATGCTCTGGATGAGGGAAGGAGGTTCTCACCCAAGATTTGACGGTACATGGCCCCGTCCATCGTCCCTTTGATGCAGTGAAGGTGTCCTGTCCCCTTAGCAGAAAAACACCCCCAAAGCATAATGTTTCCACCTCCATGTTTGACGGTGGGGATGGTGTTCTTGGGGTCATAGGCAGCAATCCGCCTCCTCCAAACACGGCGAGTTGAGTTGATGCCAAAGAGCTCCATTTTGGTCTCATCTGACCACAACACTTTCACCCTTGTTGTCCTCTGAATTATTCAGATGTTCATTGGCAAACTTCAGACGGGCATGTATATGTGCTTTCTTGAGCAGGGGGACCTTGCAGGCGCTGCAGGATTTCAGTCCTTCACGGCGTAGTGTGTTACCAATTGTTTTCTGGGTGACTATGGTCCCAGCTGCCTTGAGATCATTGACAAGATCCTCCCGTGTAGTTCTGGGCTGATTCCTCACCGTTCTCATGATCATTGCAACTCCACGAGGTGAGATCTTACATGGAGCCCCAGGCCGAGGGAGATTGACAGTCATTTTGCGTTTCTTCCATTTGCGAATAATCGCACCAACTGTTGTCACCTTCTCTCCAAGCTGCTTGGCAATGGTCTTGTAGCCCATTCCAGCCTTGTGTAGGTCTACACTCTTGTCCCTGACATCCTTGGAGAGCTCTTTGGTCTTGGCCATGGTGGAGAGTTTGGAATCTGATTGATTGATTGCTTCTGTGGACAGGTGTCTTTTATACAAGTAACAAGCTGAGATTAGGAGCACTCCCTTTAAGAGTATGCTCCTAATCTCAGCTCATTACCTGTATAAAAGACACCTGGGAGCCAGAAATCTGTTCGATTGAGAGGGGGTCAAATACTTATTTCCCTCATTAAAATGCAAATCAATTTATAACATTTTGACATGCGTTTTTCTGGATTTTTTGTTGTTATTCTGTCTCTGACTGTTCAAATAAACCTACCATTAAATTATAGACTGATCATTTCTTTGTCAGTGGGCAAACGTACAAAATCAGCAGGGGATCAAATACTTTTTTCCCCTCACTGTACATCTCCCTCCTGCACGTACGCAAATCGCATTGCTCCATCTGTGCGATGGTCACCCTCTGGTATGTGGGGTGGTTCCTTCCTTTGGCTGACATTCGTCGTCAAGGAGCATACACCATCAAGCGAACTCCGGTCATCCTCTCAACGGCTTCTGGCTGCTCGCCATCGAATAAAGACGCTCACCGCATGGCTGTCTGGAATGCGCTTCCAATATTAGGAAGCCACTGGAGCGATGCGCTTTTAAATCTAGATTGAAAACTAATTTCTTTAGAATTGCTTTTTGTGTTTAGTTTGTTGTCCTTCCCCCGTGTCTCCAATTAGCGCGGTTAGCTATGTACAGTTGGCTATTCCGTCAACAAACTCGATCATTATTCCGTCCAGCGATGTATCCCACCCAAGTCCTCTTACTTTTCGTGACAGTTAATACAATGTCTCTCATTGTCTGGAATATATGCTCCTTTTTCTGTCTCTAGGCAACCGTGCGAATCAGAGGTGCGGGACAATTAAATGTGAACAAATTTGGAAAATGTTTAAGAGCTTCCTCGTCTGTTTTTTTTCCCCCATTTGAAAAACATGCCTTTTCAACTTTTTTCCCTCAAGGAAATGAAAGTGCAGAAACATATTCTAGCACCTATGTGTATATGCGCTCCTATAAATATACGTGGAATGTTACCTGATATTACTACAGTAAAATCAATGTAACCAAAAAGCGATCTGCAATTTCAGATTAATATATTTGCTTGGCAAACTTAACACGCCACATCAATAACTGTTGTGAAGGTGTGGAGTGAAAGTTCAGATATTTTATCTTATTTTGGTAATGAAGTAAGGTTAACATTATACACTTTACTTTTGAGTAATTAAATGAAGTTGTTATTAAAAAGGAAATTGTTGGAATTTGAATAATCAATGTGATTTTTTTAAATAAAATTCAACATTCTCAGCAGGCAACAAAAATATAACATAAAACTAAACGACAAAGCAGACGTAAGCTGCTTTGTGTCGTTTCATGTACACATTCAGTTTGTGTCTTTTCTCAATTCTTGATACCATCACACACAAAAAAACACAATCAAACACCGCTACATGGGTTCTTCATGATTATTCATGGTAAAATCTGGGCTTCACGCATGAGTGGCCACACGTGCTCATGAATATTAATGAGCTTGTTTGTGCCCTCCCAACTCGCTCTATAACTCCCACCTCTTCCCTTTGCCCACAATGATGGGGGAATGGGAGCAAGCGGTATTATATGTTGTAACCTGACACTCCACTTTTACCGTGCTTATATATACGAATAGGTAATAGGTAAATTGATAGATGCTTTTGACAGATGCTTTTAAAGTGGTACATTTGTACATTTCACAGCTCTGAGTAAAAGCACCCGGCTTTTTTTTACTTTTTAAAACTTTCGATTTTTTTTTAACCAGGTAGGTCCTACTGAGCTACGTAGTTTTTTTTTTCAGCAGCGACCTGGCCACAAATCAAAGCTCAACGAAGTGGCATATCACGTGGAAATTTATCGCAGCTAAATAATCTGAACGCAAATCTCTACATGTGGAGGGAAAAACCGGAGGACCCGAAGAAAATTCCACACGACCACAGGGAGAATATAGAAACTCAAAATATACAGCAGGCATCAGAGATGGGATCGAACCCACGACTTCCTGCATACCAGGCAAGGTAGTTATCCTGTTGCTACCATTGCGCCTGTACATATCAAGGAAGAAATTAATAAATATATTTATACCTGCATCTAAATATAGCAATCATATTCTTGTGGGAAGAACACACAGAAATAATTGTCCTATAATTGTTCAATTTATTCAATCTAATCAAATATTAGGACTGTGATAATGACAATAAAAAAGCAGGATTTGTCTGACAACTATGATCTTTGGCAGACCGAACAAGATCTGAAGAGATCCCAAGATCTTTCTATGGAATATGACCAAGATCATGGTGTTTGAGTGGATGATCATTCCACGACTGAGTGCTGGTCGACAAGGAAACTCTATGAAAAAAATATATTGGCGAGGGCGAGATGAGCTGGCTGAGGATTCTAAGAATGTCAAGACTGCTGAGACTGATAAATGACAAAGTCCCAGACAAGGAGACTGCAGTGGTTTTGGGCACGTTGCGAGAATGAACACAGACGGGATAACCATACCTGGTGTCACAAACGTACGTGGAAAGGAAACAGAAGCAGGGGAAGAGAGAAGAACCAGGTGGACAGATGCAGCGGTCATACATCTAGAAGAGGAATAATCGAGGTTGAATGAAGCAGTAACACTGGCTAAAGAAAGAAAGCCAAGGCGGAAATTAATTCGGCTCATCATCGCTAATCATCTGACAGAAGGGGTCAAATGATAATGATCAGGACTGATATGGTCAAACAGGAAAGTGGAGTATGTTCTGTAACTTTATCCTCATTTTCATCTATTATAATTATGTCTACCAGTGTACATTTGACTTTTACCAGAGGTTCATTTCAGCCGGAGCAGTTCGGGGCAGATCTTCCAGAAAATATTCCAAGACGTAAGTCAAACCCAATACTGTTTTTACATTTAACAATGTTATTACCACATGTGAGAACCCGCTGATACAAGAGTCTCTTTTAAAAGGTTTGCCACGGGTAGACAATTAGCAACGCAGTGGTATTGCCATATAAACCCTAACCCAGAGCCACAGTGAGGGAAAAAAGTATTTGATCCCCTGCTGATTTTCTACGTTTGCCCACTGACAAAGAAATGATCAGTCTATAATTTTAATGGTAGGTTTATTTGAACAGTGAGAGACGGAATAACAACAAAAAAATCCAGAAACACGCATGTCAACATTTTTATGAATTGATTTGCATTTTAATGAGGGAAATAAGTATTTGACCCCTCTGCAAAACATGACTTAGTACTTGGTGGCAAAACCCTTGTTGGCAATCACAGAGGTCAGACGTTTCTTGTAGTTGGCCACCAAGTACTAAGTCATGTTTTGCAGAGGGGTCAAATACTTATTTCCCTCATTAAAATGCAAATCAATTCATAAAAATTTTGACATGCGTGTTTCTGGATTTTTTTGTTGTTATTCCGTCTCTCACTGTTCAAATGAACCTACCATTAAAATTATAGACTGATAATTTCTTTGTCAGTGGGCAAACGTACAAAATCAGCAGGGGATCAAATACTTTTTTTCCCTCACTGTAAGAGGTCTACAAAAGGAGAGCATCTATCCCTCAGTATTAAACCGCAGGCTGTCCAAGCATTCACAAACAACACTCCGCCATGTTTGTTACTGCTCTATTATATATAAAAAAGTCTGTCATAACCACAGAAGGTTTGCTTTGCATCCTCACCCATCTTAAAATACTTGCAATTTTTTTTTGGGGGGGGGCATTAACGACGCCATTTTTACACAACTGCGCACACATTTGGAGTGAAACCCGGTAAGCTGTCATACAAAGTTTGCTCGGATTATGCAATCGTGCTTGGAAATTTCCCATGAGACAAGGCATGCTGTATGTGACGGGGTATAAATCCTCTGGGGCCTCTGCACAGAGTAGCCAAGCACAATGCTAGGTTTCTGTATGACAATGCAACAATTGTGGCTCTCATCAAGCAGATGGCCATGAAGATGCTGAGAAAGGATTTCCATTGTTTATATCATACAATGCTACATTTTCAATGCAAATACTGTTTATAGTAAGATCAGAAAATTGCTTGGTTAGCGCTCCGTGCTTCGAATCTGGTGAACTTCGTTATTTCTTTGGCCACAGCAAACATCAGCAGTGAGTAATATAAGAACTGGTTCTAAATTCCTACTTTACCAACCCCGCACTGACCGGCCAAGTGAAGTATGCTCAAACAATCCCGATGACAAACACGGCACAGGGAGGCATTCATCCAACAATGGATTGGCAGAGGGCTTGAAAATGTCAATTAAATACATACATGGAATTAACTTTATATACAATTAACTTTCTAAATTTGTGGAGCATAGTGTGGTTCTCAATTCCAAAAGTGACCCCTAAGCCAATGGCGAAACCTCCACATTCTATGTGGTGGGGGCCGGCCAGTCTCATCCCAGGACAACAAGCATTGGCATCCTACAGTGATGCACATGTTGTTATCAACCCCTATATGGATGATAGACCGATTTAGCGCCCAACTAGAATTGCAGCTCACAACCTTCTGCTTGTGCATCAAATGTTCCACCACGCTGCGACCCAGCCAAATAGCACACGAGTGCCCATTAGTGATTGGGTGGGAGACTACCAGGGAATACTTCTGTTGGCCAGGATTGCAAGGTGGCCTGGAGACGGCAGCTCAGAGATGGATTCTGGAATCTTATCTGAGCAGAGCGTTGAGTATTACCCCATATGCCAACCACTCACTAATGGTGTTGGCACAAAATGCCAGTGTTGGATTCTCCTCAAGAAGTCTTGAGACTTGGTGAGGCTTTCCCAGGTAAATAAAGGCCGTGATTATGATTATTATTAAATTAGCAAAGACCAATCTTCTACATATTGCGTCTGAAGTTTCACAGTGGTCGATATAGGAGAGTATTTACGGGAAACATAATGCCATTTTTTCATTGATTATTGCCAATGTCGAAAGTCCCACCTTCGTATGGCAGGGGCCAGTTTAATTCCAGGACAGCAACTATTGATATATCATAGTAGTGCAGTAGATAGAGCATTGCACTGTGAACCAGGTCACCTGAGTTCAATTCCCAACCACGGCCTGCCATCCCTGGCGAGTGATATCTGACCTGGCCCTGCCCACCCCCTCCCTACACCATCTTGTATTGACCGGCATGGGGGAAGAATGGTGAAATAAATCTTGGGACTGACACGGCGTGGGGAGGACTGTGGGCTATATTTTTTTCCCCCCTCACAAATGCTCATGGAATAAGTAATTAATAAGAATAAAACCATTTGGGGAACCATTTGTTAAGAGTTACTCAAGACTTAACGCCAATAAACTGGGAAGATATATTCTGAGTAGTCAGAGGAGGTGATGAGGAATGTCTGTGCCTGTCTGCTCTTAGCGTGGCAAGAGAGCCGCGTGTCACGTGACACCAACCGTGATTTGAAAATGAACATCACAAGCCAGGCGTAACCAACGTCGAGGGAGAGTTCACCACAAGTGACACCCAGCGCCATGAGTGGCCAGACACATGAAAGCGAAAAATGTCACAATGTGATTTTTAATTGGTGTATAAAGTGCATTTCACAACTGCTTGTCATGCCATTACTCAAAACAAAGAGATAAAAAACATGATTTTTTTATACAGAATTCTCGCTCTGCGTATAAACAGTGTCACGATAACTCATTTCAAATGCTGAAACAATGTACTCTATGATGAATGTGGACAATGTGCTACGCTCACTAAGAAATATGGACCTGGCAATGCATGGTCAATGGTGTAACACCGTAGTGGGCCACTGAGTTTAAATGTGAAGTCAAATTACATATTTTGTAAATTTACCGGTCATTGATCTTGCTGAAATTACGCATTAAATATCATAATTAGCAACAGGCACCCTCTTCTAATAAATGCATTATGTCACAATGCAGTATTAATTTCCGGAAAATGCACACGTGCAGCAATTCCAACAAAGGTTGAAAACTCTACGTGCGTTAGTTCTGTCAGTCTGTCTCTCTGTAACGGGCGACGGCCCAACAATTCTGGTGAACAGTTGTCGCTAATAGGAACTTTCCCCACAGAAAAGTGACCATATCGATCAAGTGGCTCCCCGACGCCTGATGGCAAATGCCAGCGCTAAAGGGATAACACAAAAGCCAGCGTTAAAAAGGAGAGGACACCTATCCCCCGCACCGATGACCCTTCCCCTTGTGATGCTGTCTGACGACGTCGCACGTCACGCGCTGCGTGACGTCATCTCATTGCCTGGCTTGAAATACAACGTCACGCTTGTAATTTCTAAGCAATGATTTCTGAAGACAAACGCACGTTCGAAAAGTTCGAAACGTGTTTTACAGAAAGCATTACTATGTACGATCTTTATGCCTTGTTTATGTCGATAATTTCTAAAAACCCCCAATATGGTCATGATAAAAATGCATTTTATTTATTGTTCTGACTAACAAGACACTGTGAATTATTAACTGAAGCCTGTTGATGAAACGTCAATAACTATTTTGTGAGTGTAATCGGCATGCGTTAAGGAGCAAAGATAAAGGTGCAGCCCTGTAATTGTTTGCTTGTGCCACTGCTGGCAGAAAGGCCTCCACTCTGGGAAGCTCGAGAGAGCCCCTCTAAAGGACATTTGTTCTCCTCTTTCACGCTAGCCACACATTTTGGAAGAGGTGACAGGACCCACACTTAACCGGCTAACACGCGACCTGCCGATCAACTGCGGTGTGCCCATTCATTCTGCTGGGTGGACAGAGGTGCGGTGGATCTTAGAAACGAGCAGCATTGTTTCAGCTTGCCACGCCAGGATATCGAATCATTAAACCATGGCAGCATCCTGTATTGGTTTCGCAGTAACGTGTCAAAACATTGTGGTCACCTAAAGAGATTATTTTTGGCCTGCTACTCTGTTAAAAGCCTGCGAGTAATGACATTGATACTTGCTGTTATTTACATGATCAGTTTTTCCCCCCCCCCCCAGAAAATAAATCGCTTAAAAAAAACACATTTCTCAATAACACTGCCTTAAATGGAGAGATATATATTGGTTAATTGTGCTCGTGTTTGTTGTGTTTTTGTGTTCATTTTGTTCGTGCACCACTGCCAACGCAGCAGCATCGCCAAATAATTTGCCTCTAATTAAGGGCTGCACCAAATATCGACTAAACGTTTTGACGGTGGCTTTTGCAACATTTGGAATATATGAAGCAAAAAAAGTAAAACCGTATTCTTAGTTTTTTCGGTAAAGTCACGTTGAAGAGAAACAACAAAATAACAAAATATATATAAAACAATAAAAAAATTCTCACGACGTTTCGACCATAACTCAAACGGTCATCATCAGGTGTGTCGGTTTGCATAAATTTATTTTTAAAACGGCACATTTATTTATAAAAAACGTTGGCGTCACGCGCAGCCATTGGCAGTTTGCCCAGGACTAGTCCATCTATTTTTTTTTGAAAAGAGGAGGGGGGAGACGAAATTTTTATAATGTATGCTGTCTGAAAGCCACTGTAAGCGTGAACAATCAATCAAGAACTGAAATGATTTATCAAATCTTTCCAATGATTGCTAAGATAGAATCCATCTTCTCGGTTGAAATTGTCTCTGTGCTTGTATATGTGGATAGCCTCATGAACGAATCTCTCATGGAAGCCAGATGGCTTACAAAGAACCTCCGTCTTGGAAAAGTCAATGGCATGTGAGCCTACTGAATTAGAACAATGATCTGCTACGGCCGAGGTGTTGGTCCTACCGTGTTTAAGGTCTGCTTTATGTTCACGAATGCGGTCCGAGACATGGCGTTTGGTTTCTCCAATGTAACTACTACCACAGAGGCAACTTAGTTTGTAGACACCAGGGTATTGTATGTCCGGAATCACATCTTTTACAGACGGAACCAGATCACGGATTTTATGTAATGTGTTGAAACGGACCTGGATCTTGTGTTTATTCAAGATTTTGGAGATCTTTTTTGTGATCCCAGCAATGTAGGGTAAAGTGATGGTTTTGAAAGGCTCCTCAAGAGGGTTCTTCTTCATGGTTTGAGTGATAGCTTTGCGAATTGTATAGTCGGAGTAACCATTAGCCCTAAGAGCTTGGTGTACGTGCTTGAGTTCACTACTTATGTGTTCCTGGTCGGATATGCATTGGGCTCTATGATACAGAGTCTTGATGAGAGAATTCTTCTGTGATGGATGGTGGTGGGAATCCGGTTTCAGATAAGCATCCGTATGGGTAGCTTTCCTGTAGACAGAGTGGCTCATTGAACCATCAGGTCTCTTTTTAATTAGGACATCCAAAAAAGGTATCTTGCCATCTATTTCGACTTCCATGGTAAATCTGATGGCTGGGTGTATGGAATTGATGTGGTCGAAGAATTGGTCTAGAGCAGGCCGGCCATGTGGCCAGATGACAAAAGTGTCATCCACGTACCTCTTCCATAAGGTTGGGCGCAGAGTGGCAGTCTGGATGGCGTCAGTCTCAAATTTCTCCATGAAAATGTTAGCTATAACTGGAGAAAGGGGGGAGCCCATTGGGGTGCCCTCAGTTTGTTTGTAGAAAGTTCCATTCCAAGTGAAGTATGTATTGGTTAAACAGTGTCTCACCAGGGGGGGTACCTCAGTGTTTAGTCCTTGATGAACCAAGTCTTCAATGATTGCAATGGTGTCAGGTACAGGAACCTTGGTGAATAAGGAAACTACATCAAAACTGACAAGCAGGTCGTCTGGGGACAGGGAAATACCCTTGATTGTTGATACCAGGTGAGTAGAATTTTGTACCGCAGAGGTGGTCTTTCCAGTGAAAGGACGCAGGATTTCAGACAAAAAACGAGCTAGTTTGTAGGTGGGGGAGCTGATAGTAGAGACTATGGGACGAAGAGGTGTATCAGCTTTATGTATTTTTGGTAAGCCGTATAATCTTGGTGGCCTGGCAGCTATCACTCAAACCATGAAGAAGAACCCTCTTGAGGAGCCTTTCAAAACCATCACTTTACCCTACATTGCTGGGATCACAAAAAAGATCTCCAAAATCTTGAATAAACACAAGATCCAGGTCCGTTTCAACACATTACATAAAATCCGTGATCTGGTTCCGTCTGTAAAAGATGTGATTCCGGACATACAATACCCTGGTGTCTACAAACTAAGTTGCCTCTGTGGTAGTAGTTACATTGGAGAAACCAAACGCCATGTCTCGGACCGCATTCGTGAACATAAAGCAGACCTTAAACACGGTAGGACCAACACCTCGGCCGTAGCAGATCATTGTTCTAATTCAGTAGGCTCACATGCCATTGACTTTTCCAAGACGGAGGTTCTTTGTAAGCCATCTGGCTTCCATGAGAGATTCGTTCATGAGGCTATCCACATATACAAGCACAGAGACAATTTCAACCGAGAAGATGGATTCTATCTTAGCAATCATTGGAAAGATTTGATAAATCATTTCAGTTCTTGATTGATTGTTCACGCTTACAGTGGCTTTCAGACAGCATACATTATAAAAATTTCGTCTCCCCCCTCCTCTTTTCAAAAAAAAATAGATGGACTAGTCCTGGGCAAACTGCCAATGGCTGCGCGTGACGCCAACGTTTTTAATAAATAAATGTGCCGTTTTAAAAATAAATTTATGCAAACCGACACACCTGATGATGACCGTTTGAGTTATGGTCGAAACGTCGTGAGAATTTTTATTGTTTTATATATATTTTGTTATTTTGTTGTTTCTCTTCAACGTGACTTTACCGAAAAAACTAAGAATATGAATTACTGCAGTCACGAAAGCTTTAAATCAAAATTTAAGTAAAACCGTGTTTATGATAATATAGATATTATATGAATTGTTTGTTCCGACGCAGTATCTTTATAATTTCAGTATATAAGTTATAATATGCAAAATATATTTATATATATTTAGGTATCCCTCGATTTATGAAAGGGATACGTAAAAAAACCCCACTACATTTCGTAAATTGTAAAGGCTTTTTTATTAATGTAATACAAAAAAATGGATGTGTTTAGGACAGTCATTCCAACTCTACTCCTAACCTATTTATTTCATTTTAATTTATTTTCATTTATTTGGTATAGCCCTGTGAGCCATTCGGCTCTTGAATCGGGTGCAACCGCAACATACAAAAGCCTAAAAATATATACCCATATCACACAATAATAATAATGAACAAAAAGTATTAAAACGATTAAATAACAATGAATTTAAAACAAAAATAATTAACCTTTTCAGGGAGCTCACCAAAAAAGAGATCCGTATTGGAATGCCTGGCAAGGTGATGTGGAGGCATTACTGTTACACTGTAGGGTTATCGTGACACCGTTGCGGATGGATGACTCAGTCTCCAGGTGGTTGTTGTTTGATCTGACGGTGCGTGTCGTATTGAAATTTCGTTCACGCTGAAATTCGATTTCGTTAATCGAATAGTATCCATAATTTGTCGATTGTCGTTAGCGCGAAATTTCGTGAAACCGAACGTTCGTAAATCGAGGGATACCTGTAGTAAGTGCAGCACAACAATCTATCTAGCGCCTGAACTGTTCTGAACGCTCAATATCTGCATTAGTCGACTGATGGAGGCCTTCACGCAGCAGGAGATAGATCATTGTCCGAGGATAGATGAGTATTATGAACTGATAAGTGGCCAAAAATGTTCCTGTTTATAACTCTTCGCGAAAATAAATCTGCTGTCATGCAGCAGTGGAAACAGTGCAGTATAATTTGAAGGGAAAGTCATAAAAAATCACGTTTTTATTTATTTCCATCAACAATATACGTTAAATATTGTTTTGGCTTACTTATATGACTGGTCATAATATGCATGAAATACTGATGACATTCATTCTTTATGTATTGGTTTCACAACTTTCTCACTCTGTTAATTTTTCAGATTTATTGCAGTGAAATTTTTAAAAAGTTTTCCTTCCAAATATATTTTAAATACAATGCATGCATACAATCAGATACGTTATTTGAAGTAGGATATTGCCACCTATGTATAATATGCAGAACAATGTAATTTCGTTGTTGTTTTATTGTTTTATATTTTTAATATTTGATTGTTTCCCTTATACGCGACTTTACCGAAAGAACCAAGAATATGAATCCCTGCAGTCACGAAAGCTTTAAATAAAAAAAATGTAATTTCGGTTGAAGTTATAATGCGGTATTTACAAGCACTGCCCGCATAGTATTAGCGGGATACACGGCTCGGGTGGAGGTTGGGTGGGAGGGGGGGGGGCGTGACGTCAGTACGCAACAACCCTGCTCAACAATGTGGAATGTGGGTGACATCATCACGCAGATGTGCGTAGTGACATCACCCGCGCACCAGCTGACAGGCCAGACAGCAAAACTTTTTTTTCTCTAATATAGCATTCAATTTAACAGAATTAGCTTTAAGAAATTAGGGCAGCACCCCAATGTGGTGGGCTAATACCACCTGTTTTGCACGGATTGCTCTACTGTATTTGATCTGTTTTGTATTTACATCACGTCAACAATAAAACCCGATGTCCTTTGTTAAATAATTACGTCCGTAACATTTCAGCTCGTATAGCTGCGAGTGCTATGAATCATACCTTGTGTGCAACATACATATTGTGCTTCACCCTTGTATTATAGATTACAGGGATACGAGCTTTCATGAATACAAATCAACATAATAGAGAGGCCATAATTTTTGGCATCTATACCGGTTTAATTAGATTCTCCCATATTTCTGCTAAAAATGTAATTTGCCGATGGCAGGGGGTATCTCAGCACATGTCATTTCTGCAGACATTGTGAATATGTCCATGATAATTAAAATGTAGGTGGTGGGTAATTTGTTTGAATGGCAGGGGTAAACATCTGTGAGTGTGCAATGTAAGCTTATTTACAGCCACGGCTGGAAAAAAAAACTACCAGCGGCATTTTTGCGCATTTCCTTTGCCTTTCAAGTGTGTACTGATCAAAGGGCCACATTCACATTTCCTGATAAAAGCCGCCGGGCAAATTCATATTCGTAAGTCAAGGTAATTTTGCATGCCTTAAATGTTTGGTTTTACATGCGCCTAACAGTGAAGATTAATCAAAAACGGACACGACAATGTTTCAAAGACGTGGTTTGAGATGAACATTAAAATAGTGAAATGCACCTGATGTCTTTCTTACAGAATCAGTCGTTTTTTTGCCACCACGTCGAGTCGTATGCATAATTAGAGATAATAACGTCGTGGTTTTGATTGTCATACCAGATAAAGTTTGCTGCTTAAGTGATAAGAGTGAAAAAAGTTGAGCATTTTCTGAAGATCTTGCATTTCCATTTGTTTAAGGCAATGCCTTAACAATTAGAATTGTATCGATTTGCTGAAGCACAATGCAATTTCATTACACCTATACACTGTCTGTCAATATCCAGTTTGTATGAGCTCATTCCATTTCATTTATTTTTAATCATAAGTTATATTTGTTTCAACGGCTAAATTGATTCATGTTTTTTTTTCCTGTAAATAAGTATTGTGTTTTCAACTTCTATAGATTTTTATCCATGAAGCAATTAATACTGCATTTTATTCTGAAAGTGAGCATTTTTTAAATTAATTAAACATTGTAAATGTTATTATAAATGTTGTTGGACCATTTAATTGTGCGAGTGTATTTTCACATTCACTCGACGAAGCAATGTATTTTTTAAACAGTAGCGTACAAAACCGTTTAACTCTAATAATGCAATGGTAACAAACATTTTATTTTATGAAACAAAAATATTCAAAACTACACAATTTCCACATACTCGTGAAACGTTACATGACATTAAAGTAATTTGACCAATATCTACTGCAGAGGAAGGTATTAATGAAATCAAATTTTCCCAAGCTCTGAACTCCACTTTAAAAACATTTGCAAAAAAAGTGTCACGTCTATATTTACTTTATTATCATTATTACTCTGTGAGAAGCTTTGAACGAGTGATGTAGATTTGCACACGAATTGAATAGTAGCAAGGGGAAGACGTTCATTTCCATATTTGCTTGCAAGCCGAACATCAACACACTGAACGCTTTACAGCCTGCATTGACGCACTCGTGGGACAGAACAAGCTGTCAAATGCTTTCACGGTCCGAAGCCATCAGGTGAGTAGAAAACAGACAGGTGGCTCACCTTAGGGCAAAGTGTTCCACGCTGGAATTTTTCAGGAGCCCCACAGGAATGCGTATAATCTCCCCATGTCTGATAGATCTGGCTGGCAGGTAGATCACCACATTGTCATCCAACCTGACCTCATGGCAAGGTGGTGACTTTGGAGTTTGCAGCAGCTGTACACTTCCAACCCATTGTAGATCTGTCCGGGTTTCTTCCTTGCCGAGAACGTGGACATATGTGAGCCCTTGGCTACCCGCGGGTGCACAATTTCCAGACTCATCGGGGCTCCTCAGGGCGTAGTACAAATCCACTGGCAGCGACTCGGGAGAATCTCCATTGGATGTCAGATCACCTGGCAAAAACCAGCCGGATGGTAAATTGATCTCTCCTAAACACATTCCCAACTTTCCTTTCAACTGGCAGGATGTCCTCAGCTCCTGGGCTCCAAAGAAAACGTGCAGGTCAACACACGGCATTTTTTCAGAAGCGCTGTTTTTATCCCAGTCTCGCCCCAGAAGACAAAATAAAACCTGAATTATTGGCCTGTTTGAGAAAATAATGTTCTCCGTAAGAAAGGACTTGAGCTTCCAGTTGGTATTCAGATCAGATAAACTCTGCTGCTGTGATGGGTTTCTGAGTCCATGAATAGACATAGGTACTGGCTTCCACGTAGAGAAAGGTCCATAGGTGACGTTGAAGATAGGTTGCATGCTGGTACTGAAGACAAAGAAGGGCTGGGCATGCACTTGCAATGTCGTGGGGTCGATCTCAATGTCTTCGTTCATTTGCTTAAGAAAGAAGGAGGTCTCCGCATTTAAGAGTTCATAGTTAAACACGGAATTGGTGGACATTCGACTGGAATCCGAAGAGACTTTGGCAGCTTCTAATAAGCCTGTGAATAAGATTAAAAGTGCACAAAGAACAAAAGCATGTCAGTAAAAAAAATAGAAATACTTTTTCAGGTAACGTGTAACAATGCATAGCACGTATCATCATTATTTAATATGTACACATGTGCAGTTTTACATATACAGACATCAATTAATAACATTTGTTACTATTCCAAGTAAAATCAGTTTTGCTGCTGTTCAAAAATATAAATCAGTGGCTTATCTCTGCAACTCACCATTAGAAAACATTTACTCGTACTAAACTAACTTATTTTTTTATATTACCAGGTAAGGCCCAATGAGCCATATAGCTCTTTTTCAGAAGTGACCTGGTCACAAATGATAGCTCATTGAAGTGGCTTATCACGTGGAAATTTATAGCACCCAAATACTGTAAATATACATTGTTTCTAAATGTGGAGGGAAAAACCGAAGGACCCGGAGAAAAATCCACGCGACCACGGAGAGAACATGCAAACTTCAAATATACAGGCACGAGGGTCGGGATCAAACCTACAATCTCCTGCATACCAAGTGAGGTAGTTAACATCTCATAACAGTTCTGAAGAAGTAAGCGTCTATTTAGAAAACTGTTTTCTGCTTCCAACCGCACAAAATAAGCGCGCGTGTATTTTTGCGCCAACCCCACAAATACTCCCGAGGCAATCATCCAAGCAATAGCCAGTAAACATGTTGATGCCATTCACACGTACCTGCCTCATTTGCGAGCATCACGACATTGGAATTTGAAGTCGCATTCAATCGCCGTACTTATTATGATACAGCCGTAGATGGTCGACCTTCCGGTTGGGGCAGTGGTAATGGTCTCGCCAAATCTTTCTCTGTGAACCCTCCAACAACATTTTCGATGAGACCGTGTGCAGGGCCTCATCCACATATCAATAATGGCGTGTGCTGTCAAATTGGCTGCTTGTGTAGTGACGATCTTGCCTGTAAGGCTTGCTCATGATGAAGCAAACGTCACGTTTTTTGCTTCGTATTTTTTTCTTTGAAAAAAAAACATGTTATTACTTTCCACTACGATATTTCCGCATGGTACAGTTTGTTGGCAATGTGAAGGTGGTCTGTAACCACTTTCTTGTTGGACCTGGAGGGAGAATATATATTTGATGCCACTGCTGTGTGGGGATTAAGATGTGTGGTTCAATAGATAATGATGCCAGCATGGATGCACATGAAACGCGCTTGGGATTTAATTACATGTCGGTGACACCAGACTTCCCACTCACTTGTATGGGGGGGGAGGGGGGGTAAAACCAACAGGAAGCTGCCACAGAAGCACTTCAAAAGTTTAGAAACTATTTTTTTTAAACCATGTGGAAAGTGTGTTTTCCGCACGAGCTGATGTTTACTTCGGACGTTAGCCATGTCAGGGTGGGGTTTAGCCAAACATTGGAGAAACCAAACGACATGTCTCAGACCGCATTTGTGAACACAAAGCAGACCTTAAACATGGTAGGACCAACACCTCGGCCATGGCAGATCACTGTTATAATTCAGTAGACTCACATAACATTGACTTCTCCAAGACAGAGGTTCTTTGCAAGCCATCTGGATACCATGAGAGATTCGTTCATGAGGCCATCCACATATACAAACACAGAGACAATTTCAACCGAGAAGATGGATTCTGGCTTAGCAATCATTGGAAGGATTTGATAAACCATTTCGGGTCTTAATTGATTGTTCACGCTTACGGTGGCTTTCAGACAGCATAGATGGACTCGTCCATCTAAACAAACTGTCAGATCGCTATCCGTGGTGCTAACGTTTAAAGTAAGTAAATAAATAAATAAACTGCGGACCGCCACTTCTTTCAAATGTTCTTGCCGTTGGTTTTCACACCTGATGATGACTGCTTGTGTTGCAGTCGGAACGTCGTGAGAATTGTATTGTTTTATATTTTTATTATGTTATTGTTTCCCTTCGACGTGACTTTACCGAAAGAACCAAGAATATATATAGTCTCAATATGTGACAAACCACTGACGTTAGCTATTACCTTGAACCAAACTCATGTCATCGGATTCAAAGCGTAGTGGGATAACACCGCACCACCACTCCACCGCTAGGTGTTTCAATCATAAATAAATCCTATATGTCAGGAGAAATATTTCATTCAAACCTCTTTGTAAATGCACACGCTTATTAATAGCAGGCGCTGTTTTAAAATCTCTCACTGCACTTGGACAATCGTCAATATTTTACAAGCGTTGGGGAATGCTGAATAGAGAGGGTCAAATACAGTACTCGATATACAAGATGCAAGTCTTGTCATCTCTTAATATGCCAAACGAAGCCAATTTGTTTCACACTGATTATTGCTAATATGGTCTTAACATACCATATTAGCAACCACGATGTGGTTATAATTTGCAATATACGAGCATGACAGATATCTAACATTCGTGAATTTTGTTTCCCTATATCGTCAATTGTAAATTAGCAACTGCAATTATATATATTTTTTTCAAAAGTATGGATGTCTCTGTCATTTGAGAATGCTCCTTATTAAGAAATCTTAAAATATCTCAATGCAGGAACCTCCTGAATTTTCTTTTTTATGTATCTTTTGAGACTTGTTCAGGCTTCACTTGAAAATTAAATGACATTGTTATCATAGCTATATTACTGTAGTGAGAATTGTTTGCCAAAATATCCCAAAACATTAATACATTATGCGAGCATTTACATTATGAGACCTCCTTAATGAGACCTCCATAGTGTAAATGCTCACCCCGAGCCCTCAATACTCTGATAGTGTGCTGTTTTTGAGTTGTACGCCTTTTGGCGTCTTCTGGTCCAACACCAATGGAGACTAGGCTCTAAGAAAAGCCGTCTCGGGTGTGGACCAATCAAATTCAAGAACAGTGCATATTATTATCAGAGTTGTCTTTTTTGTTTGCATTTTGACTGCTTGTGTTGTGGTCATTGCAAACATGATGTCTTGAATAAAGGTGTCAGTTTTTTTGCCAGTTAAAAGAGTAAAACCTATTTATATATTATGCGAGCATTTATGGAATATTAATAACCACAGTATATTAGGCTTCTCCAGTGTGAGCTCTCATGCCCTTTCCAAACATCTGGCTAGTTTATAGCCAGATGTTTGGAAAAACAAAACATCCGAGTCAGATTTGCCATGGTACATAAAATACATAAATTAATATCGGGTACAAAAGATGTATTACTAAAGCTATCAACAGAAGGTGTGTACAAGATTAACCGCACGTGTGGTGAATGTTATGTTGGGCAAACAGGACGAATGATCAGCACGAGACTAAAAGAACATCAGAGAAATATTAAATTCTCCCAAATACAACTGTCAGCAGTAGCAGAACACCCGTGTGAACAAGGACACTCAATTGATGTTGATAATGTTGAAGTTCTGTACAAAACTAACTACTACTGGCCAAGACTAATTAGATAATCTTTTGAAAGTGAAGTAAATCAAAATCACTTTAATCGTTCAGATAGCTACCGCCTTAGTGCTGCGTGGAAGCGAATAATCAAATAATACATGATTTAAATGCATTCCTACAAAGGGCAGTGTACTTTAATAGGGATTACCATTGGTAGGGCTATTTTAATACACACAATAGGCAGGAAGGACAAATTCAAAAGGCTAGCATAATGCATAATGTACGTTGCCTCAGTAATCCCCCCCCCCCTCACATTGTTCAAGATCGCAGAAGCGTGGCCACCACATCTACGCCTCTATATAAGGAACGAAACGGTAAGACTTCCTCACTAATCTGGCTGTCGTCTGATGAAGCTAGTTGTAATTACTGGCGAAATGTCGTACTCAGATTGGAAATGTTGTGGCTTGGCTCTCCAACACACCGACGAATTGGCCACGTTCTGTTTACGTGACAACCCTTACTAGTTGGCTGTGTCGGGTGGTGGCGGGTTTTAACGGCACAACATTGATATATTTACGCGATCTAATCCAAAACACCTCTATTTTTAATGTTTTTATCAATAATATTTCGCATTGATAAGCATCAATTCGTCTCATTGACGGATATAAGCGATATCAATTTTGAAATTACTTTAACACGGCATGGTTTCAGTTTACAGTATGTATTTTTTTTGTTTAAAGCAACGGTTAAACCATAAAACCTGCACTGAGGATGTAGGCCATTCATCCTCCCCTCAATCGCTTTGTTTTCCGAGTTATTTTAAACGAAGTCGTGCAACTGAATTTTATCCAAAGATATAATTCTAAACCACAGCAGTTTTCCACGTATGCCATGTTATTTGGTAATATCTTTGGGTCCCAGCTTTAATTTCTACAATACATTCTAGACATTACTTACATAAAATAAATATTTGTGTACGCAGAAAGATATAGTTTTCCAATAGTGTAAAACAATTTAACCTTTGTAAATGTAATGGCTTCCATTCAAAACATGTGAAGTGTTGCCTAATGTATGGTATAATTATTAATCGGCCATATCTTTAAAATGTGTTTATGTGAGGCCATGGTAATCATTGACATTCAAAAAGTGCATTATGCTTAAATGTGCAAATATAATCTTAACTTCCAGAATGAGATTGTCTATACAGTACAGTATTGCAGTTCGTATGTTTCTAAAAGGAAGAAAATGTAATGCGTTCATCTCTAAGCCATCCAGATGAATATTTTTCAGAAATTACTGCTTAAGCAAGGCAACATTGCATGGCTTTTATTACTGTGGTATCTCAAGAGTGAATGAAAAACCACTAAGCATGGGGCTGAAATACAGAGCTGTGCCGATTCGTAAAGAATTCCCACAATATATTGTGGCTATTGCAGTGAATTATTTGGTAAATAACCAACAGGAGACACAACACTTTTCTATTGCCTTGAAATGTATCTAAATTTGTGGATATTACAATTTTATCCTACGTATGATATGAAATAAATGAGAAAAAAAAACAGTTTTGGAAAGGTAAAAGGACTCGTGCGGGAAAATAAAGGTTAGAAGAGACGATGATCGCTGGTCAGGAATAAATAATTGTGAAGTTGGCAGCCAAGGCAAGGAACGTGCCCGAGACAAGGTCCACAACGTATATGGAGCGATGAAATCGGCTTATGGATCATAACGTTGCAGGTTCACGAGAGGTGGGGAGTAGCCTTGAGGAGGTTTGCATCCAGCAGTGGATTGACCATGGCTGCAGCTGATGATTTTGATGTGTTTTTTTAATACATTTGTATTCAGATGCTAACTGATAATGAGGTGGCCCAGTAAAGTATGAAAAAAGTAAAAACAGTGGTTAAGGGTAAGCAGAGGGTGTTACAGCACCCGAACAGCTGGATGCTCAATCCTGTCCAAACTCTCATGATAATTAGACATCTGCTTCGGCATCTGTAAACACAAAGGCCGTGAATCATATGTTGGTTAAAAAAGAAGGGAGGTCCCACCAAATGTTTAGGAATGGATGCATAGAATTAAAGCAAGAATTGTTAGGCATCTTTTACATCAATATGTTTTTCTTTTATATTATTGGTGCTTTCGGTAAAGTCACGTAGAAGGGAAACAATAAAATAATAAAAATATAAAACAATAAAATTATCACGACGTTTCGACTGCAACACAAGCAATCATCATCAGGTGTGAAAACCACAGCAAGAAATTTTGAAAAAAGTGGCAGTTTTTTTTTAACGTTAGCACCACGGAGAGCGATTTGGCAGTTATTCAGCTGGACGAGTCCATCTATGTTCGGAAAAGAGGAGGAGGGAGACGAAAATAATGGATGCGGTCTGAAAGCCACCGTAAGCGTGAACAATCAATAAAAAAACGCCACTTCTTTCAAATTTCCTTGCTGTGGTTTTCACACCTGATGATGATTGCTTGTGTTTCAGTCGAAACGTCGTGAGAATTTTATTGTTTTATATTTGTATTATTTTATTGTTTCCCTTCTACGTGACTTTAACGAAAGAACCAAGAATATGAATCCCTGCAGTCACGAAAGCTTTAAATCATGTTTTTTTTTTCTTTATTTCCGTGACACAACCACCAAAATCCATGTAAATGCCAATGTTCCTTTGAAGCCTGCATATGGTTATTGCCTCTTTGGGATAGCCCCATTGGCCCTTTGCTATGGCAGAGGATGGCACTGGATTTCACTGCCGTGACAGTTTGGATGTCGGCTTAGGGGATTGCGGCCATTGCCAGTCTTTAGGCACTGGTGCTGGTACATTAAAAAATGAGCTGTCCAAAAATCGATTTGGGATTTTGCACATTTAACACAGGCGTCAGAAGGGCGATGTGCAATTTGCAGGGAATAATATACATGTTGTGTATTCGCGTGAAACAATGTTCTCAGAATAATTATTTTTGCAGTTAGTTTTTGATGGACTATATAAACCACGACGGAGGAGTAGAGTTCAACTGCAGTGTTAGAAGGCGGGTGTTAAATGTGAAATAATGCCTGTGTTACTGTATGGGTTGGAGAGCTGCACTTGAACAAAAGAACGGGACACAAGAGAGCTTCTGGCCTTTAAATGCAGGTGCGCGTCAAGGAAATGTACGGAGGAACGGGGCAAGTTACTTGGAAGTTCAAACATGAAGTTGAAAGTGTTGTAGATGTAATCAGGGAGAGGAGATTGAGATGTCAGGGCAAATGTCTGGCACACAGTGGTTAGGTTAGCGAGACGGGAATCAGATGGTGGGTTACTGTGAGAGCAACCCTCGTGAGGGTGGACGTCAACTTTTAAACATCTCCCGAACCTGGGGGGGGTGGGGAGCCGTCAGTTGTGGCATAGCGATGTGGCGGCGTCTCACAAATTTGGCCGCGATCAATTTTCGGACACTGCGCTTTGAGATGTCAGCAACTGGATCCCAGGCAGGGCTACTGCCGTGGCGTCACGCCGAGGTCGCCGGTTCGATCTTGTGGTGCGGAAGTTGAAATGATGGTGCACATTTCTTCATAACTCTGCCAGCTGCTCACCCAGCAGCATGAATGCACACACCGGAGTCGGCCGATACGCGGTGAGACAAAGCGTGCCTACTCCCACCTCTTCCCAGGAATGTCTCTTCGACGTGGGAGAGTAGGCCAAAGCACCCCTCTGGACTACAGCTTCCTCTAGTAAAGGCCCGTTCGCCAGCAGACGTGTGAGAAATCCATTACAGGGTTGCACCTGTACCTCTTTTAAATTATCGGCAGAAATCGATGCAGTGACAGGGGCCCCTTACCCAGGAAACGACTCTGAATGTGAAGACTCAGGAGAGGCTTTATTGAGCATTTGTTGAGGAGTGGAGGGGGGGGCTAAATACGACATTACATATCTGCACGAAGAACATCACCTGCCCACTTAGTGCACCGCCGATGAATGGCTACTTTCCTCTGTCCTGACTGCCAGGAAGGTTTTCCGACTCACGCGACACTGCTTGCATCATCTACCAACCCCACCTCCCAGTTCACTGGATTATATTGCATGATCTGCATAATTGCAGTTCTTTTTTATAGTTAACGGAGGCTATTTATACTTGAAAAGTACTTTGGTCTTGAATGATTATAAGCCATATTTATTATTGAAGTAAAAAATTTTTTTTACAACTCGGGATGAAACGATGCACCCCCACTCCCTGGTGAGTTGATGAATCGTCGTGATTCCGAGGCGACAGTTCGATTCAAGAATCTATGATTCCATTGCTCTGAGATGTATTTAAATAATGTCGTGAAGCTGCCCCCCACGCTTACCCCCCACTGTCCCCCATCTACTCCCACCCCCGCCCCCCACCTCACCCTCTCCCGCAACCCCCGGCCACTAGCTAAACAAGTCCTGTGGAAAGGGTGAGGTGGGGGGAGGGGGGGGCGAAACATAGAGGCGGGGCCTATATAAGAAGGGGGCGGGGCCTAAAAAGGAAAGGTGCGGAGCCAAAAGGGGAAAGAGACAATGGGGAGGACGTCGGGGTGCTAATCCAGAAGGAATAAGGTCTAAGGAGTCAGTGTGAGTGCAGCCTTAAGAGGAAGGGGCAGGGGGCCTAGAAACATGCGAACCTCCCTGTTTGAAATCCGGGTAGTAAGCGTAGAGTGAAACACGCGTGGCAGGCAGCATTATTTTAGTGCTGCAGATGAAGCCACAGGCCAACTCGTGTATTTTATTGACATTGCAGTGAATGATGGCACCTCCAGTAGCTGGAAGGGTAATGTGGAACCCATGAAGTGCATGCAAATTAATTCCACTCGTATTTTATAATGTATTGTATAGTAGTATAATTCCCATGAGTGTAATATCCGTAGACGGACTATACCCATTATATATAGTACTTGTCCATACACTCTGGATTCTTTGGCCAGTTGCATGTGTGAGCATGTTAACGGCGATATTGATCATTCTATATTAAAGCAGTAGCAGTAAAACAGTTAAAGGCAGCGGTCTCAATCCGTGACGGCACAGGCAGCATTGATACCGTGCAGGAAAAAAAAGCATCTTGAATGCATAGGGGACGTTAAGCACCACGTTGTAGCGACGTAACACACGAATGCACAAAGTGAAACACACCTTAACAACACTGCATTGGTAAGACGATTGAGAAGCACTGGCATACGAGCAAGGGCATTTTTTTTTCAATTGTTATTGCTATCTATTTTGTGTTTTATTGCAGAACATTGGAGGGCAATGTTGCATACAAAATTGTTTACGAGTACGTACGATTTGTTGCAATTGAAAAAAAACATGCTTCCGAATAATGCAAATGAAAGCTATGCGCTGAGCCGAATCTGTCAGAAATCGGATTCTTCATTCGGGCAAGGGTAAGAACTGTATCCCTCACACATAATCAGAGTTCCATTGAGACTACTAATGTGTAATCAATGTCTATCCAATGGCCAGATCGCCTCGTATTAAGAACACGCAATCGGTCTTTAATCCAGAGGTCACGTTGGGCCATTGTTACACCGTGCTTTCTTGACATAAACGCTACCATCGGGCCAATTGATTGAGCCATTCAATAAGCGAATAAATGTGTGGCCGATAGTTCCCGAAGCTGGCATATTCACAGAGAATGACTGCACAGTTGAGAGTACTGTATTTTTTTTTAATAAATTATCAAATGAAACAGGAAATGGGAAAAATGCAGGTTGGCTGATGCAAATAATTACAGTAATGCTGTCGAATATGGTACTCTATTTTTACAATTGCAGTTTGTGCTCATTTACATACAAAGTGCAATGTCGTACACCAAACACAGCACGATGAAAAATCGTCTGGACTAGTCTTCACTTTTACCAGATCATTTACCTCTAAACTACAACGAGGGATTTCACTGCAACAAAAAAACACATCTCAAATGCAGTATCTGGGCGTTTAAATACTGCTCTCCAAAATAAATGTCTGCATTTACGTCAATTGTTGCAACACATTAAACATTCAACCCATTATTTTGTCTGTGAATGCCATGGCAATAACTCGGTAAACAATGGAACGTTGGGCAAACATTTGCCTCATGGTTCCAGCCACATGCCAACGGAACGTTGGGCCCAAAGTTAGCACGTCTACCCGGGTTGCTGTGCATTCATCACAAAAAAACATGCAATCTGAAATGACGTATACTATGTGAATACATGGACTTGGCATGAGCGCAACAGTATATGACGTAGTCTGTGCAAATGTGTGTTTGAAGCCTCGTTATTCAGGAAATAAAAGACTTTGAAGTGATGGTTAATTCCCGTCAGTGGCATTCTATGGATGTCACTGACGTCACGCCCACATGTTTAACGCGTCAGTGCAGCAGTGGCGTCACTAGAGTGTGCTAGCGACAGAGGCTGTGAGTTTAAAGTAAAAAAAAATGTAATAAATAAATGAAACGCGTGTCGTTGGCCAACTACCTAAACCTAGGTAGTAGGTGTGTATTGATCACAAATATTGGACTGAAAAGCTAATAGCCTACAAACGTGTATGTGTTGACAGCGCAGAAGCAGAGTTCTGCCTATACAGTATTTGCCTTTATCAAAAATATAAAATCTACGGTATTTTTTGTGGGTTTCATTTTACTTTAACCATACACTAAAATAACAAAATGGAATATACTGCATTGGCCATGGCTAGTCTTTCACTTGTTATTGTATTGCCTGGACTTAAGAGACAATTTTAATCTAGAGAAAACATTCTGACAGTGAATAGCAGTGGTGGCTCACTCGGTATAAACGTGTTTTTATTTCAAAGATGCACGCATTACAATGAACGCTCTCGTTAATTATTCTGTTTCCAGTTTTAATGAAATATGTCCTCAATATCACTCCGCAATGTGGACTGCATTCAAAATAATCGCCGGTATTAAAACGCATCCAGATAGGCAATTATTAAAACATAAAACAAGGAATACCTTTGATGTGGCTGACCAGTAATTTTAAAAGGTGGATGAACCAGAACTAATGTTTATCAAATTATTGGTTATTTCGGTAAAGTCACGTAGAAGGGAAACAATAACATAATAAAAATATAAAACAATAACATTCTCACGACGTTTCGACTGCAACACAAGCAATCATCATCAGGTGTGAAAACCACTTCAACACAAGCAATCATCTTCAGCTATGAAAACCACACCTGATGATGATTGCTTGTGTTGCAGTCGAAACGTCGTGATAATTTTATTGTTTTATTTTTTTATTATTTTATTGTTTCTCTTCTAAGTGACTTTACCGAAAGAACCAAGAATATGAATCCCTGCAGTCACGAAAGCTTTAAATCTAAATTTAATGTTTATCAAGTTGGACAGAAGATACTGTAATCTACATGTTAAAACACGACAGTGTTATGTTCGCAATTATAGTGTGCTTCCATTGAAGATATACACAATCTGAAACATGTAAAAAAACATTTGTAATAACTCTTTTTTTTGGGTCCTGCTTCGGCTGCAGGCAGTAACCTATTTATTCATATATTATTTAGAAAACCTAAACGATTATATTTTTGTTGTTGTGCTAAAACAAATTAAATGCGGCATTACCCCTACCAACGGGAACAAATAGCCATTGCATGTGTACGGTTTTCTGCGAAGAGACACCAGCAACGCATACAACCACACTTGCCGAGATGACCATTGCCGGGACGTGTGCAATGACTCCCGACATAACAGCTAAGCGGGGGGTGAGAGAGAGAGAGCGCGAGAGAGCAACCAGATTAAATCATCTTGCATAAGGGAGTCTAACGCAACCGCGTGCGTCCCAATGCGTGAAAGAACCCGACCAATAGTTGCAGAACACCAGCGTCAATCGCTGACGCCCCAATGTAAATCCTAAAAAAAAAACCTGCCTGCAGTTACCGCTGGGAACAGGACCTGTTATCCGTTTAACCGCACGCCTCTTCGTGGAGCTATTATCATTATTGTTCTCCTAGGCACGCTGTCGCACAGCCTCTATGGGTTGTATTCAAGCAAAAAAAACACACAATTTAAAGATTTGTTTCGAGTGGATTGCTCAGCTGAGCGTTGATTTAAAAAATGCATATGGAATACAGTGCCGGCACCCGCAGCTCAGTGGATGAATTGTTTATTCGTTGCATGATAACGCAGTTTGCGTTCTGCGGGTGTCAATATAAACGCATAAATTGTGACTTTCGTGCGTCGCTGGATGTGGAGACTCATTAAAAAAAAGATACTCAAATAAGCATCCATGAATACGATTATGTAATGCGACTGCTACACAAGTCCCCTGTAAACATATCTAATTTTACTTGCCAAGTCCGCTACATCGTCGGTATAATTGACAAATCTACAGAGCATTCATATCATGCTGGCTTGCGAGCACAGCAGTGGCGGCTGCACGTGATTTATAAAAAAAAACCCGGATTCATTGTTCGTCGGTTGATTTTTTTTTAAATACTTTTATTTCAGTGGGGATTATGGAGCGGTGATCAAAGTTTGATTCTTGGCCACGGCGTGCATGATATGAAGTGGGTGGTGATATCTGAAAGGGATTGATCTCCCCACCCATCCCCAAGAGATAACAGTTTCAGATACTTTCATGAATTTACTCTTTGTAACTGCGGAATTACAATGCCCACGTAAATATATAAAAGCCGTACAAATAGTCGCTATATTTCACTGGAGTGCCGTGGTGACACAATGGGTTCGTCCACGTTGTATTTAATTCGATTCGTAGGACCACCCTCCCCAAATCAACCTGCGCTGGCCACTGATCAGCGGGCTAAAGTATAGCAAGTCGTAAAATAATCAACACGACCGACAGACACAATGTGGTGAAGCCTTCATCCAGCAGTGGATCGACGTTGGTGAAATTTTAATTTTCTTTTAAAAAAATTTCCAGCGGAGCGAAAGGCGACAAATGCGGTGCAGCATCGAACTGCACAACAGCGCAACGCGGCGAGGGGAGGTGATGTTATCGAAAACAATATCGGTTCAAATGTCGAAAGTTTGGCATCCAATGACAAATACCCCCCCCCCCCCCCGTGTAGCCTTGTCAGACTGTTGGGGCAAGTGCTGTTAGCGAGCACCTATGAATGCCGGCGTGGCACGCGAGGTTTGGTGGTGTGACCAGAACCCAGGTCCGGCCACTTTTTTTGCCTCCCCGGTTTTACGCACCGCGCCCCAGGTACTCGTTTAAGGCCGAGTCGACCTAAGTAGCAGTGGATGCTCTGGTGACACGATTCCCTGAGTCTCGCTCAGAGCTATCACGTCGCTGACGTTACAGCCGCGAGCGAGGCTCCTGGAGCTAGGGTCAATCCGGGTTCGTAGCGCAGTGCGATACAACCATGACATCCACCGCTTGTCCGCCCCCGGCTCATCACCACTCCTCTCACCAGCCGCGAGTCCGAGGTGAATCTGGACCGATGCTTACCGTTTAAGAGCAGCAGCAGCAGTACGGGCAGATGGATTCGCAGCAACGCGGCACCACACTGCGCGGCGCCCGGAACGACTCCGGGAACGCTCATCACGGCGCTCCTAAGTGTGCCTGCCTCTCAGGCGAAGAAGAAGTGGCCCGCAGGAAAATCTCTTCTCGCCAGCAACCGCCACCAGCCCTCGACTCTCTCCTCGCCTCCACCACCAACCACCAGCACCACCAGCACCACCACTCCTTGCCGCTGCTTCTTGGAGTCCACGCGCAGCGTACATCCGAAGCGGCTCGAACTTGAAAAAAAAAACTGGGAAACGCGCGCTCTTCTCGCACGCGCAGTAGCGACAGAGTTGTGGCACGCCGATGAGAAATCAGTGTGGTCAAGAGCTGTAATGCCGAAGAACCCGACGCCCCGTATCTCTATCTCTCTGCGTCTTTTTTATCCATTGTAAAAGCCCGCCCCTGCGAGTCTGTGTGAGCCATGGGCTGCATCAATTGTTATTGGTATTTAAGGAGCGCGCGACCTCGATCCGTCATTACAGTACATTTAATCTGAACAGCACTTATCTTATTCACTTCTCTTCTCACCGAGCTGTTCGCCGTCGCCTTCTGTCGTTGCGGCTGACGGCTGCGTCGTTCGCGCTTCTGGACTTTCAATTCGCTAAAATCCACTTCCTCCCCCTCGCCCGAACCCCGAGACCCCTCGACGGAGATCCCAGCAGCGATCTCGTGAACGGCAGAGAGCCTTATCTTCCTCTGTTACAGCGACGCTGTTGTGGCCGAGGGCTTGCTTTGGCTTGGCCGGGTTTGGGACCTCGGAGCGCGAGAGAAGACTGTGGTGGGGTGGGTGGGATGTAGGGGGGAGGTGGGGGCGAGGTTGGGTTTTGCTCGGTGTGTGGATGGAGGAGCGGTGGCGGCGGCGGCGGCGGCTTGGGGCGTGCGGGGTGGTTGTGGTGGCGGGGATGATGGGGGTGCAGTGTGGCGTTGGAATGAAAAGCGGAGAGGGAAGGCTGACGGGAGGAAAGGAGGAGTCAAGTGGGATGGGTAGGGGACGAGCGAGCAACAGCAACAGCAGCAGGAGGAGGAGGTATCTTGCATTCAAATACCAGGGATTCGACTTGTACACGCAGCTTATAACGCCACGTCGCGCAGTATTCAGTGCGCAGTTCGTCTGGTTATTAGCTTTCGGCAGAGGGGGCTGCTACAATCCCTGTGACACTGCTTCACGTGGTTTTTTTTCCCTCCGTATTTTAATCATCACATTCCACGACCCCCGCCACCACCACCACCAAGCACCAACCACCGCCAATTCACCCCCCTCCTTTTGAATGTTTTTTTTTCTCTCCTCTCTTCTCGAGCATTGCCCTGCGGTGGTTGTTGTGGCTCATGCATTCTACCACCGCCCCGCACACAATGTCCAGCCACAGTAACCAAGCGGCCAGCCGTTGCGAATGTTTATTAAAACTATTTATTTCTCTGCCGTTAATTGGCAGCCTTGGCTACAAGGATGAATGCGTCGGCGGTCGGTGAACCCCGGGTTCGATTCCCCGCTCACGGCCAGCACCAGCTCCTAGGTCAACTCGGCCTCAAATGAGTACCTGGTGCGGTGTGTCAACATCGCCCCTGTCGTGGTTGCTGGCCATCCAACCCCCTCGTGTGCCGTGCCGGCCTTAATAGGTGCTCGCGAACAGCACTTGCCTCAACAGTCTGTGAAGGCTATACGGAGGATCTTTGTTCTTTTATCTTCAGTGGTTGGTGTCCGTGAGCGGTTTTGTGCATGAACAACTCATTGACTATGAGTATGATTACTGGCCACGGCTAACATCAGTGGGGAGTGATATCTGAACCAATCCTGGGAGCGCCCCCCCACCCTTCACAAACCCTCACTCACCAGAATGGTGAAGTATGGTCAAACAACCCCCGTGACTGGCTTGACAAACAGCTGAAAGGAATGTCGACTATTGTGTGTTTTTCGGACACAATAAATAATAATCAGTAAAACGACAAAGAATAAAGACTGTTGGCGGTGTTAGCGCTGAGCCAGTTGTGGCAATTCCATATTCCTATGGTAGGGAACGACGTCATTTCCCACAATGTCCTATTGTGCACATTTCATTTACTACAGAAGGTTGATGGGCTGTCACCCCCCCCCCCCTCCCCTTATCGGAATGTAAATAAAAGGCTTTTGCCAGATACGTCTTTCTTTAAGGAGTCGAATGCTGTATGGTATTCTGAAAGCATTGCACTTAAAATAGAAACACACTGGTCAAGTAATGTGGGGGGGGGGGGGGGGTGTTGTTAAGACAACAGAGGGTTGACAACGCTAAAAAGAGACAATCTGACTTTGCCATCCGAGCCAAAAGGTTCATCAGGCGCGGTGTGGCATCACGGGGCCGGAAAGCGTGGACTCCTATTTGCCCGCACCCGGCCACGGCTGAATGATATTTTAGATTTTTAATTTCACCTCGCCACTCTCGTGGACACGTGTGAAATCAATAAGGCGACGGGGGCCCTCTCGTGCCCAAAACCATTTCCCTGGCTATGGGAGGAGTCGTCTGTGATAAGAATAACACAGGATTGCAGCAAATCGCTCTTCCTCATGTTGTAGTGAGGGCGAGCAATTACCGCTTCACCTTGGGTATACACAGATAATGGAAATAATCTCGGATCCTCAGGCCCCTATAGATTGTTTTTTGTAGATAAGGAGTTATCATATAATGTATAGGACATAGAAAAAAAAAAGGGAACGTGTCGGAGAGAGAGCGTTGATCGCGGAGACGGAGCGATGAAAGCAACTTTTGTCGTGCAGGAGCTACGTGGCGTGTCCCAAGACCGCACCAACTGGGGGGGGGGGACATTCATCCAGCAGTGGATATGTCATGGCTGAAGTTGAGAACGATGATGTTAACTCATCATGATACCTCATCAGCGTGCAAGCGCATGTCACGTTGAGTGTGCCGCAAAATTGTCGCGCTAACGCGGGCAGCTGCAAGGTGCAGGGCAATCGAGCATGCTGGAGACACCTGTTCAAGTACAACATTACATCTGAAAAGGGTTATTTTCTACATTAACACCGCGCACAGCTGGTAATCCTTAGCCTTCATTTTGTCGCATTACAATGACAAATCCCGTACCTCATGGCTCAATAACACCCGTAACAAAAGTCGTTTGGCTATAATGCAGTAATGGCCTGCAGTAAATTAAAACGGACCGGTGCTTCCGTATTAGGCTACTTAATTTATGCACGCATTTTACTCGATGCGTAAGTGTACAAACTTTTGTTGCCCCTCATAACTTGGCGAAAACGTTGAAGGGTTTACAATGCGAGAGAAAAAAATAAATGTTGATTACACTCATCGCCACGTGAAGTGAGAGTGAAAATTGAAAACACCAGCTTGCGCTAATGGTCAATAAAGCACTGCAGCAGTTAACGTAGCTATTGGGTGCGACTTGCAAAGTTGATGACCCATTTGATTTGACAAGGTATTGCGGAATCGATCACTCTCATAAGCAGTGCATCTGATGCCTTGAGGACATTTGATTGTGTTGACAGGGATCTTAAAACATGATGCCAAAAAATGTCAGAAAGTCAATAGATTTGATTTTTTTGAAATTCGCCCAGAGTTGGACTAATGCACTGGCTCGTCTAAACAAAGCTGAGGGCTTTTCTTTTAAGTCGAGTTGGAGTGGATCTAGCACGACTGAATCCATATAAAAGCGAAAAATATTCAAATGGCATGATGAAAAATGGAATTTAATTCACCGACATCGTCCTACAGTTTAAGTCATGCAGTAGAATGCCAGTTCAGTGCAAGTATTTGTTTAACAGGACCCGGGGGATCTTGAGCTCATATACCAATCATCACATGACAGGTTTCCTTTGCAAAAGAGCCATCATAATGCCGGCATAGATCCCCCTTTATTTTTTAAACATATATAGCTGCGCGCAGCATCTGCAATCGCAGACAGGAGCGGAGAGCGGTATTTATTATCTGTCATCTAATTTATCTGCAAATCCTTGGGGTTGCACAGATAAGCGGAAGAATAGTGGCTCCCCAGACTTCCACGGATTAAAGTAATCATGATTAAAAGGATGATGGATAACAGGTGTTTCCCTGTCCGGTACTGTGTACATCTTGGAGGTGAACGTTTCAATTTTTTTAAAAGGTAAATAGGAACGCATTGGTTTCCCACGTTAAACGTCTTTGTGAATGTTAATGGAGCACCACAAATGTTAACGGGGTAGATTACCAGAATAATTAAGATATCTGTTGGGGGAAACATAACCGGGGGGTGGGGGACCCCATCAGAGTCTGAATACCTCAGACAGCGAGACAATCTGGCGTGGAATCAAAATGGCAATTCAAGGACAAGAAGCATGTTGGAGTGTATTTGAAAAGCTAAACATAATAATAATTTAAAGCTTTCGTGACTGCAGGCATTCATATTCTTGGTTCTTTCGGTAAAGTCACGTAGAAGGGAAACAATCAAATAATAAAAATATAAAACAATCAAATAATCACGACGTTTCGACTGCAACACAAGCAATCATCATCAGGTGTGAAAACCACAGCAAGAAAATAAAAAAAATATTGCTGTGGTTTTCACACCTGATGATGATTGCGTGTGTTGCAGTCGAAACGTCGTGAGAATTTGATTGTTTCATATTTTTATTATTTTATTGTTTCCCTTCTACGTGACTTTACCGAAAGAACCAATAATAGAATAATAATGATCAACCTCGTCATGTAATGAGTGCATATTACCAGCTTATGATATTGTTTGAAAACGAAAAAAAAAGGTTTCAACAAAAGTTTAAAAGTGCATAGAGAATGGAGGGATGGATGGATGCGTGCTTATAATTACACGGAGATGATGGACTGGTGGTTGAGGCTAATGAGGAAGTGGTAGGCCAAAGGAGGGAACGGTGCCGGGGAGATATCCACAGTGGAGAACGAACAGCAATGAGATCAGCTCGTGTGTTAGGAGCTAGGTGGATTGATGGATCTGCGCATACGACGAGGAATGGCAGTCTCTCGTCCAGCAGTGGAGATACGAAGTGATGAAATTATGAATAGGTGCAGAATACAATGGATAAAGCTGGGCTCAGCATTTGTTAAAAGAAACATGTTGAAAACAATTAACCAAAAACAAGCTATATAAAGCGGCAATATTACAGTTAAATTATGAATTTGGTGCCATCTTAAATGGCAGCAACATTTGCAAAAAGGATTGATAGTAACCGATTTCTTTAAGTAAGAGAGCCGACTTCTTCCTCGGAATATAGACAAAAGATACGACCGACAGGGCACACATTACAAGTACATTTAGAGGTGATGCTTCAGTGGGCTTAAAGATCTGAAGGAAAGTGACGTGAGCTTCTCACAGCCTATCAGAGCCAGTACGCATCAGCAGCACTAAACAAATACAGTCACTGTGAAGAAGTTGAAAAATATGCATGCGGGTTGCGTATATTGTGCATAGGACAACACGAGATGTAATATTATGTGCCCCAGGCCAGTGCACTCCTAAGTTAAACTTGCTTGCGACAAAATTGCAAACTGTGCATTGCGCGTAATGTTCTCCGCACGAGAATTACTGAAACAATTATTGTGTAGAATTAATAATACATGTGTGCGTATAATAATTTGAAAGTGTATTTTATGAACGTCAGACATTTCAATATAATGTGTGGAGTTCCATTTGTGTGCGCGTATTAGATCACATTAAACTTAAATGTTCTTGCCAGTTGGTCTTGGCCTAGAATAGGACGAATATACTAAACGTAAGAACATCATAATTTGTGACGTTCATATTATTAACCCCTCACCAGCACATCATTGCCGCCTGTAAAGCAATGCATTTTTTTCTCCTCTCTGATAGTGTCACTGCTATATTGCGTCATTAATTATTACCTTCATAGAATCACATCCTAAAATTAGTTAAAGAAGTGTGAGTATGTTGAGCTTTGTACACATTTCAGAGCGCTCTTGTCTGTGTGGTTTTCCATTCGCTCCAACAAGACGGAGTAATCTGCGGGGATTAAATGGCCCTCCGCTAACGCGTGAATCACACCCTTTGAGTCAGAAGACCCTATATTTACCCAGCCTTCTGTAGTTGAATTGCATGCACAATAGACATACGTGAGTGTTTTAAAGTCGAGTTTACCATTACGTAGAAGACAAAGAACAATTTGCTTCTTTAGAGCCTAAAATTTTACACCATTAAATGTGCGCGTGGTTTTTTTTTTCCGTTAACCGCGAACAGCTTATTTAATGGACATACACCTTTTGAATTGAATGTAGAAATTGATATGTATTCGTGACCAAGTTATTCACAATGCGTGGCTTATTCGCAGAATAAAACAAAGCGTGAAATACGATTCCGCACTAAACCCTCCGGGTACGAATACAAACAAATATTACCAACAATTATCACGGGGTTAATAGGAATGCATTATAGCGCATTTCTCATCGACGAGAAACGGGCGCAAAACTTCGCTAGGTGCCGCTCCAGATCGTCGTCATCGTCGTCATCAATTACGTAATGACAGCACTCAACCACGCTGACGAAGTCGGCGACAGTGTTTCGTTGAGTTGACCTTGCACAGTGTGTCTAGCTTATACCCGGGGCTGAGCTGTTTACGCGGGATCAAATGTCATTGGCTACCAAAAGCCATTATAGGAGTTATATTGATATTCTGTATGATTCCAAAAGAAACGGCCCGTGATGATGGAACTGCATTGCTGCTTAGCGCCGCAGAATGCAGCTGAAACACATCAGGCTGAAACACCTTAAGGACTGAGATTGGTAATTTCGACTTCTGTTGCAACTTTTTGTATGGCGTGTAACATAGTTAAGCGACTGATGATTTTTTTGGGGGGAACAGCAAGACACCCTGTAGACTGATGTGTTATAAACACACGTTGCACATATTTTGTGTTTGTGGAACCAGAGTTCTGTTACACATGTATATTTTCCGCTTAGAAATGCAACGTTACTTTTTCGTCATCCATTATCAACAGCAGCTGCTTTGTCATTCGCAAATAATCGTGCATAATATGACGCATTGCGAGCTTCATTGTCCGCTTCATTCGCTGCAGCGTTGATACAACCCGGAGGTGCCTCTCGCACGCCTCTGTCCTCTTATCTGTAAAAGTGCTGCTCATATGAAGCCGCCGGTGGAGAAATTGTAGAACGGCAGGATCTGCCAGAATGCGCGAATTGGCCAGAAGCCACATTAGGCGTCGCAGATGACGGAGGATATCCACGGTTGTGCGCTTGCCAATAATTCATGGAAACACATGGACGCAATATTATTCTTGACAAAGACGTAATTTGCAGAAACACTATTTTAGGTACGATATCACAAAAAAAAACTTTCGCAGTTTAGAAACATAATTAAGAGATGCAATTATTTAGAGTGATGTTCCACTTAATAGCCAGTCTCGCAATTTTTAAACTTAATTGAAAGCTACTGTATGGGCGTGCTATTTTACAGTGAATGTAAATACCGAGGCTGCATGCTTATAATAACTGTTTTATGTTGTCTGCCATGTAAAACATCGCAGCTACCTTTATTGCCTTCCCCAAGCATTGATTTTTGTTACCTTATTAACCGCATGCCTTAGACAAGCTATTATCAGCTTCATCTAAATCTGCAACTGAGAGTAAAACAGACATGCAATATACGTGATGAAAAGACATGTAAAACCATCAGGATGATAATTTGCGGATTGTTTTAAAACCAAGCAATTTATAAATGCACAGATTATCCCTGATATACCTCAAGCGAATCCATACCTATAGACGACCATGACCATGTCACTATTATCGTTAAGTATTTACCGTAAAAAAACCCTAATAATACATTGATTTATCACAACGCCCCAATTTGAATTTGTAATGTGAGATTAGTAAAACGCTTGCTGAGCCTTGCAAAATAAGCATGTTGTTTTCTCCTAATTCGCTTCCAGCTAGAAGCAAACAGACGGATCATTTTCAGAACCACGGACAGCCACATCAGCCAGTGTCTGACCGCTCGATAGTACTCTGGGATGCGAGTTCATTACACAGGCTCACAATCAATACTGAAGCAGATACGTACTGTGTGCCTTTGCAATACGCTCGTATATTTAAAAAAAAAGGATTTCCCCACTACCTGTATTCTCTTCTCCTACATTGTATAGGTGTATAGTATTATATAAGCAAGGGTGGGGTGATACGGATGTGTAATGGAACAGATAGCGGATGACATTTTGATATGGAAAACATATATATTAGTCATAAATGTGCCACCTATTTTTTTCATGATGCTCACTTCTGGGCTCAAAGAAAAAAAAATGTTGCTTTTCAGACCGGTTCACTATTTTTAATGACGACTTAGGATGATGTCAAGGTCAAGATGGCATTACTGTCTTTGACATTGATGCCACCACACCTTGTCACCATTTCCTGCTGCTAGATCATGTGGTTTTGTTGCATAGTTTACCACCTGACCTCCAAGTTTTGCCCTTACACCATTTGTTTTGAGATCTTTTCCCTTGTCACTGACCTCTGTGCGATGACAAAAAAAAATGTCCTAGTCCCAGTAACCTGCCCTGCTTCCTTTTGCACATGTCACAAATATTGCAGCCTCCGTTTTCTAATTACGTTTCGGGTAAAATACTTTCAGGCCATGTTCGATTCCAAATGTCCAAGTTGTTTACCCTATATATGCGTGAATTTCCGATCATCCACTTCATACACATATATAAAAAAGGCCAAAATGGTTTGTTTCTGATGCTCTATTAAAGGCAAGTGCTTTGAATCGCTTGTTAACACAAACATCATGCCATAAGCACCATCTTTTATGGACCTTACGTCTCTTGACTTTAAGGTCCAAATAAAAAAAAGTCCTCTGCGGTCTCCACATTCCCACTTCCCGCTGATAGTTATCCTAATCGAATAAGCAGCACACTGTGTAACACAGATGTAGCCACTTATATTCATAGTTTATATTCGAAAACATATTTATTGCGATATATGGTTGCGTTTAGACACGATATACATCCAATATGAAATTGTGATTGCCCTCCATTGTTTTTTTAGAGGGGTTGTACTGAAATTATTAAAATTGAAATTCAGTTCCCGAAGAAGCTCCAGATAATGTCCACTCAGATATATAGCTATTTTCAGAAGCAACCTGGTCACAAATGATAGCTCAAATAAGTGCCTTATCACGTGGAAATGTATAGCAGCAAATATTCTAAATGCATGTTTCTAAATCTGAAAGGAAGAACTGGAGGTCCCGGATAAAAATCCACCCGACCACGGGAGAACATGCAAACTACAGATATACAACAGGTATAAGGGTCAGGATGAAACCCATGAACCTCCTGCATACCAGGCGAGGTAGTTAACATCTCGCCACTGCAGCACGTGGAACGAAACTTCGCACACCATGGTAAAAAACACCCAGTACAAACCGCAAAGACATCAAAGAGCTGTGGCAGCTCAACCGCAAAAAATAACTATGCGGTTAGAATTGAAATGTATATAAGTTAACATTTTATATAGTCGAGATAATTTCCAACTGACACACATCAAAAGTGTCTTTTGTGGTCGCGAAAATGTTGAGTTTCGTTGCATGATAGTAGCATATCTATGTCATGAATGTTTGATTGTAGGAGCCAGCATGTTTCCTGTACTAACGTGTAATGGCCAGGTGGGAATTTATGACAAACTCATCTGCCATGCAGAACACCCCAAGGCCACAGGCCCATCCAGTGAAAGGAGTGCAAATAATCTGTCTCTTGATCTAAAGCCACTGCTCCCTGAACTTGACCACCAAAATGTACACAGGAATGAAATATCATAAGCTAAAACTTGTCTTCGGGAAAAGACGGCCTTTGGGAAAAGACAAGCAAAGGTATTGTTAGATTCAATTCTGTAAAGATATACGTGTATTTTTGTACATATTATAAATGAGTGTACAGTTATGTTGCGCTGGATACATACAAACTGAAAATGTCACCTAGTTTTACATTATTGAAATCACTATAATATAATAATATACATCTGCTTTTGTGTTTATATAGCAATAAACTATTAGTTATTTATTATCCAATGGAATCCATGTTAGTGTATCACCGGCCATCATCCCTTCGAGCAATGTGTCCTGCACAAAGCCACTTACTTTTATTAACAGCCAATATAATGCCTCTAACTTGCATTGGCTCTCTGATCCATGTGTTCCTCTTTCACGGTGTAATTTCAAGCATGCATCTCTTCACACGTGTTTCCCCACATTTTCCAACGTTTGTTAATTTTGTCTTGCCATTGACCACGTTTCTGATGTATGTGTCACAGCAGATAATATTAACCGATTGAAAACTTTCTCTATTTGGCACATTATATTATCTGGCCGTTCATCTCAAGTTCATTTTTCCAAGAACACCCCAACTTCACTTTGATCTCAAGACTGATATTGAATTGGGAAGGATTTTTTTTTTAATCCAACAATGGATAGATCGTGGCTGATGATGTTGAATAAACACTTATTTGGATGTCCTTTCTATATATGTGTATGCCTATTTGGTCATCTCTATATTTAAAACACCTATTTTTTATATGCAAATTAACATCTGAGAACGACACAAATTGAATATAGTAATGCAAGAATAATATGCCCATGCTATGGAATAGACAGTGAATAATGTGCACAAAATACAATTACTTGTGAACCATCATTCACCATCAATTATTAAGCATTAACCATTAATGGCCACTACATTAGAACGTGTAGAATCATTCGCTTATCTTGTAAGGATTGGTATTCTAACACGTATTGGGGATAATCGCTGTTTAACTTATAATCAAAGATGCGTTTCTTTCCATCTGTGCCCTGGCCAGATACAGCACTTAATAAAATTATACGTTCGCTCTGAGAAGAAAGAATCTCATATCCCATACCTCTTTTATTTGACATTCCATACCCGTAATATAATTACAAAGGGCACACCTTCTCATTTGTCTTAAGTTGAGAAAACAATGCATAATGATGAATAGAATAATATGCATATGAATTGGAGATGATTGGTGATTAATCATAACAAAGGTACCGGCAATTGATGTGTTCAAATATCTTAATCATGATTTAGATGCGATAACCTCACACCAAAGTATTTTTCTTTTTAATTTCATGCTCAGGGCCATGAGGTGACATGAATATTAATTTCCATTAGAGCTCTGGCAAAAATTACGTTGCATTAGTACTGCATTGCTGGCGTGCAAGTACAGTATACAGACACAGTGTCTGAAAGTGTTCCTTCGGTTTGTATTCAACCTGGTAATACGGGAGGTAAATACATCACTGCAATTGGCTCCACCACCACATCCAAAATGGTCTAACTCCAGAAAGTAAATATTCTGAGCAAGCAAAATAAAGTTTTGCCGTTATATTTTAATTGCGCACAATTGCTGTGGAGATAACGCGCAGAGGTCCCATGAAGTTATGTTGACCTGCACTAACTCATGCTACTTAATGCACATTCTTTAAGTCCACCAGAAACGATTGGTTTGGTCAAGCTGGCCACATTTTCAGTGCCCTAACATTACAACATCGGCTTCATTTTCATATTTGCGGACAGTTACCGCAAAATCACAGTGTGTGAATGCACCGATAACGTGAAAGCATATTTTTCAAACTGTAATATAGCATTACCATATCTTCATTATATTCATTACAACAATTGAATGATTGCATTCATTTCTCGTTTAGCGTTATTAAGAAGACAATTGAAATGTTTATATTGATTCGCATATCAAAATAAATTGTCTATAATGAGTACTATAACGTGCAAATTATACTGGTAGGAACCTCCTGGTTACACCAGCCCACAGGGGGTTATTGTGTCCGTCCGTCTGTCATGCATCCAAAAATGGGAGGGGTGGGCCGGGTGGAGAGGGGAGGGTGGGGAGGGGCTGGGTGGGGAGGGTGGGGAGGGGCTGGGTGGGGAGGGGCTGGGTGGGGAGGGGCTGGGTGGGGAGGGTGGGGAGGGGCTGGGTGGGAAGGGTGGGGAGGGGCTGGGTGGGGAGGGTGGGGAGGGGCTGGGTGGGGAGGGTGGGGCTGGGTGGGGAGGGGCTGGTCACCCCGTGGTGCCCTTATAAAACTCAACGTTTAACCTACTCACGCCGGCTTGTGCCCGCCCTCACAGTCGGGCATATTGTGCGGAACACACCACGTGGTGGTGCCGCCGTTGACCCTGGCCATTGACCGAGCAACCCAACGTTCCTACCAGCTCCCTCCGCAGGAATGTGTTTTATCATTCACATTATAAATAGTAGAGGTGTAACAATGGATACCATATTCATCTATGTGCATTGACATTGGCTCACATAACCCAACAGCCGCTAGAGGCGCTACATTCACCACGATGTCAATAATTGTTGATACTAATCCTGAACCAGAATTAAATAAGTCATATTTGTAAAAAAAGTTTTTTTATAAACACGCTTTAATTAAATGTACCCTATTAGTAATGGCAGAAGTCCACGACTCCAGGAAGTGGCCCCGAAGCTTGCCATAACGTAAGGGACCGTGGTGATTTACAGCCAACGTCAGTTTAGCGTTTACAATGAGACCGAAGCCGAAACATAACATAAAAAAAATAATGTTGAAAAATATTTTTTTTTTTTATGATAGAATATGGTATTGTCATCAGTATGGCATAAGTATACCAAGTTTGCAGTCGATACCACATTTGGAAAGTGGGTAAAATTTGAGTTACAAGATTTGAGGACACAACAGTGAATGCAGATGCTGTTTCCAATAGCTCAGGAAGCTAATGAAGTGTTTAACAGCCTGGTCAAAAGCTGACACATTGAGTTTATTTTGAATCTTGCACATTATTTTGAATTAATGAGTTCCAAGTGATAGTTAAACATTTAAATGATGCTTACTTTTAATGTTGATGAAAAGCAGTAAGTGACACACTTAAGTACCACCCATATCCGCAATGGATGGGGGTTCGAGTGGGGGACATCACTGTGTCAAGGACATACCATTGAAAAAATCTGACTCACTGTGCTAATCCACTGCTAGACGAATGCCTCTCAAAGCCGTCTCTGTCATGGTGTTTTTTTAACGATACATGACCATGCTGGTCAGTGCAGGTTTAGCGAAGCAGGGTGGGATGAGGGTTGTTCCCAGAAAATCAAACTCAGGTCACTGAGTTCAAAGCAATGCAGGCACAAGAGCCACTATGCCACACTAAATGAAACTGAAAAAAAACCCCTAAAAACTCAGTGCAAAATATCGACGACGAATTTATGTATCTGTAAGTATTTGATATATCTGAACATTGCAATCATGCATTTTAAAGAGTGGATTAATGGAAATAGCTGAAACTGTTCTCTCATAGCATATGCTTTAAATATATTTGTGTTACTAATCGAGGTATTGAAATTGCAATTAAGTCTTAATTAACACGATACATAGGTGAGATTCCAGACAGCCATTACATTTTATAACATTGCCACTGGTTGTAAGGGTCAAGCATTATAAAAAAACAAACTAGCATTGAAATAACCCACCAATATTGTCCAAGTGCCAGGAGGCCTGCATCCAGCAGTGAGTTGACAAACGGCATGTGAGCTATTATTACACTAACACGATTTTTGTTCCTGGGTAGTATTTTCAAATTGCTTATGCCTCAGAAGTACAGAAAATGGTGCTATTATTACCCACAAACTTTGCTTTTGTGACCAGGACTTTACGTGAAGGAATGACCACAAATGCACACCACGTTTTCTCATTGAAAACAGGTACATTTCAAAATATCACTGTCCTGGTCACACAATCAAAGTTTGTGGGGAATAATAGCTATTTTCTGTACTTTTGAGGCATAAGCAATTGGAAAATGACACTTACTGAACATGAACGAATTTTTTTGTTTGTTTACGCAGTGTTATTCACCATTTAATTACTTTGCTCAATGTCCATTTGTTCAAGGAAGCCCCCCACCACCTCGGCCCCCCACCCCCATCCCCATGCTTCATTAATGTTCAAATGCTGAAAGTGATCAAGTGTTTTCTAAATCCCTTCAGGTTATTTTTTGGTCCAGCGGTCATCCAATTCCATTCCATAAACAGTGATTTATTGCTAAAATGGAGTTGCTTAAGCGAATCGAACACAAACACCTCCTCAGTCTTGAAACGGTGTTGGCTAAGTCTCGAGCTAGAGAAGAAATGATATCTCTGTCAGACTTTGAAGAATTTCATCAGTCACATTATCTTGGTGTTCAGCTGTTAAATCATCTGCAGATTAATTCGCTATCATGGCTAAATTGCTAAATTCTCTCGGGGAAAATTGACACTAAAAGAATAACACCGTGGGATCAATATATTTTAACAATGTGTCGCTTGGCATGCTGCGCTAACGCAGCAAAAGGATGCTGAAACACCAGTGGCGAGTGTGAGCCCACACTATTGAAGATGTTTTAAAAGAGCGTAATGTTTCGATATGTACTCCGCTCATGAGGCAATTATTTCGGCCCATAATTTGCTTGCTGTTTGTCTCTCTTCAAAAGGCACGATGGTTGGTGGCTCCAGATGCTTACACAGTTCATCCTTGCTAGTCCACCCCAAGCCAGAATCGACCAGTGTGACACCTCTCACTCATCTCCTGCATGTCTCTGGAAACACAAGGCTTTTGTTTCCAGAGTGATTCACCAAAAGACCTTCCGTATTTTTAGGAGCCCTCAAAGCACAACGCTCCTCAAACGGATTTTATACTGCAACACAAAACTCACTGGAGACTCCTTCATCTTTTAGGGCCTATCAAGAGTTAATCTGAAAGGAATCTATTTTTGGACTGCAGCTGAATCTTCATGGTTGCCGCAAGGACCGCTTAACGTCGGAGGTCAGAATTTGGCCATTTGGAAAACTGTGGTTTCCAAGCAGTGCCTACAAGGATGTGATTGATATCCACACGTGCTTTTCAGAATTTTTGGTTTTCAAGTGCAGCAATGTAGAGTAAGGCCTGGTGTTACCAGGAGCCAGCACTTCTCTCATAACACCACTTCCGAGCTGATGCACCTCAGAGAAAGAGAGAGAGAAAGAAGCGATCTCATATTGTCATCCTACTTAGCTAAGCCAACGACAATGGCACATGAATCGCACACGATGATACCCAATGTGATTGTCCACGTATGTGTGTATATACAGTGAGGGAAAAAAGTATTTGATCCCCTGCTGATTTTGTACGTTTTCCCACTGACAAAGAAATGATCAGTCTATAATTTGAATGGTAGGTTTATTTGAACAGTGAGAGACAGAATAACAAGAACAAAAAATCCAGAAAAACGCATGACAAAAATGTTATAAATTGATTTGCATTTTAATGAGGGAAATAAGTATTTGACCCCTCTGCAAAACATGACTTAGTACTTGGTGGCAAAACCCTTGATGGCAATCACAGAGGTCAGACGTTTCTTGTAGTTGGCCACGAGGTTTGCACACATCTCAGGAGGGATTTTGTCCCACTCCTCTTTGCAGATCTTCTCCAAGTCATTACGGTTTCGAGGCTGACGTTTGGTAACTCGAACCTTCAGCTCCCTCCACAGATTTTCTATGGGATTAAGGTCTGGAGACTGGCTAGGCCACTCCAGGACCTTAATGTGCTTCTTCTTGAGCCACTCCTTTGTTGCCTTAGCCGTGTGTTTTGGGTCATTGTCATACTGGAATACCCATCCACGACCCATTTTCAATGCCCTGGCTGAAGGAAGGAGGTTCTCACCCAAGATTTGACGGTACATGGCCCCGTCCATCGTCCCTTTGATGCGGTGAAGTTGTCCTGTCCCCTTAGCAGGAAAACACCCCCAAAGAATAATGTTTCCACCTCCATGTTTGACGGTGGGGATGGTGTTCTTGGGGTCATAGGCAGCATTTCTCCTCCTCCAAACACGGCGAGTTGAGTTGATGCCAAAGAGCTCCATTTTGGTCTCATCTGACCACAACACTTTCACCCAGTTGTCCTCTCAATCATTCAGATGTTCATTGTCAAACTTCAGACGGGCATGTATATGTGCTTTCTTGAGCAGGGGGACCTTGCGGGCGCTGCAGGATTTCAGTCCTTCACGGCGTAGTGTTACCAATTGTTTTCTTGGTGACTATGGTCCCAGCTGCCTTGAGATCATTGACAAGATCCTCCCGTGTAGTTCTGGGCTGATTCCTCACCGTTCTCATGATCATTGCAACTCCACGAGGTGAGATCTTGCATGGAGCCCCAGGCCGAGGGAGATTGACAGTTCTTTTGTGTTTCTTCCATTTGCGAATAATAGCACCAACTATTGTCACCTTCTCACCAAGCTGCTTTGCAATGGTCTTGTAGCCCATTCCAGCCTTGTGTAGGTCTACAATCTTGTCCCTGACATCCTTGGAGAGCTCTTTGGTCTTGGCCATGGTGGAGAGTTTGGAATCTGATTGATTGATTTCTTCTGTGGACAGGTGTCTTTTATACAGGTAACAAGCTGAGATTAGGAGCACTCCCTTTAAGAGTGTGCTCCTAATCTCAGCTCATTACCTGTATAAAAGACACCTGGGAGCCAGAAAGATTGATTGAGAGGGGGTCAAATACTTATTTCCCTCATTAAAATGCAAATCAATTTATAACATTTTTGTCATGCGTTTTTCTGGATTTTTGTTGTTGTTATTCTGTCTCTCACTGTTCAAATAAACCTACCATTAAAATTATAGACTGATAATTTCTTTGTCAGTGGGCAAACGTACAAAATCAGCAGGGGATCAAATACTTTTTTCCCTCACTGTATATATAGCCCATTTTGATTGTCTGCCCAAGGTGTGCCGATTTCCTTGATGAATCATGGACATCTGACCATTCCAATTCACCGTTGGTGACAGTGATGCTTCGGCACTGGCTGTGGACCTACTAGACTTCGTATGCCCCACTATCAATCGAGGGGGGAATCTGCTGGTGGCAAGAGACTTAAAAGAGTGGAAACGTTGCTGGTATGTGTGACATCACTGGCGAAAACCTGGTGGGCAGGCTTAACCATTTGAGAATCGAGCCGCATTCACAAAATAACTGCACTTGCTGTTCCTCGTGTACCGTGCTGGTAGCAAGCCTCGTCTACTTGTTCCCCAAGTAGTCTTTGACCAGAGCCAGTCATCAACAACGGGACCCCAAAAATCTCATGAGCAAACGAAAAGCCCCTATGAGCGACAGGGTGGTGTGTAGTGGTAACAATTGCGCATCGCAAGCCAGAGGACCCTGAATTCGATTCCCGACTCGTGCGAATGTGCAGAGGCTGTTATGTTCTCCCTGTTCTGCGGCGTGGGCGAAGCAAGCGTAGTAATAACAACACCAGTAATATACAACACAGGAACAGAAGTTGTCCTCGTTAAAGGGGATGCTGCTCTGGAATCCAGACTATAAAAAAACCGGTTAGTTGATTGGCCGGTTGTATCGACGGATCAGCCGAGGGGCTTTTTAGAGCCTTTCTCTCGTCTATGGAGACCCTGGCCTCTTGCAGTGGTCTCTCTCTCTCTGTTCCTCCTTCTCCTCGTGCTCAATCCACGCTTCCGTCCTTGTTCTCTTCTTTCTCCCCTTCACTGGAACAAACTTCCCCTCCACATTATTAAACAGCCACCTTCGCTCACTAGTTTACGCTCCTCACTCAGAACTCACCTGTTCCCTAGCTCAACCTACAACCCCATAATCTCCTCCCTCACAATCACCACCGCTACTGATCCCTCTTCATATTCTTTATTATCACCACTCATTCCCCATTAATTCAATCCATTCGTCATCATCAATTTCGTTTTCATCGAATTCACGCATCACGGATTTGCTCATTGCTTCCTCTCATCTATTTCATTCACCTCATCCATACACCCATTGTGCCATTGTTAATTCTTTGCAGAGCGCCTTGAGTTCAGGAGCAATATAAATTCCGTTAAGATAAAATAAGATGAGCGTGACATCATTTCTGGACTGCACCTTTCCCCTCAGAAAGACTCGTGTCGAAGTCTTTGGTGCATAGAGTCCAACAGAAATCACACGAGAACCTTTCAAAACACACTTTATTTTTTTTTGCCCCCCCCCCCTACTTAGATGAACATGGACGATTCTAGGGCGATTGTCTCCGATTACCAGCATGGCAATGGCATGAAGCGACACAGTTCTGTCCAGTAAATCCCAAGAAAGTCTGTTCAAAATTACCTTCGATTAACAATGATTGGTCTATAGAGCATACACAAAACCTTGGGTAGTCATGTGACCTCTGGTTGTGATCTGATTGAACGTTACCAACCCAGTTTCCCACGAGGAGGAGCAGCGGTCAGATTTTTTTTTGCCAGATTTAGAAAAACTCGGGATTTTTTCCCCAATACTCTAGACAGTGAAGCCGGCAACTATTGCCTGTGACAATCTCCAGCAATGATTGCCCTAAAATAGCTCTTGTATATCATATCCTCAAGGATGATGCCTGGTGGGTGGAAGAGGTCAAGGGGATGTTGGTCATGGGGTCTCCTGGCAAGAGAGAAATTTGACAGCTAAGAACGTAAGAACTCGCTTGGGGGATTTCCAAAAGAAACCCCTTTGATTGGCGTCAGAGGGTAGCTGTTGCTACGTGCTCATCAAGAAGCACACTCCCAGGCTCGTCTTGTGAAACGTTAAAGAAGGCTGCAATTAATGTTAACCTGCATAGCGCAAACAAAATTGCGACCTAATTTATGGCCATTTGATTCAGTGTCAGACAATTAAAACTATCACGTACATTAGTCAATGCGTGTTTAAATGCACTATACGAAACATGAATTCTCCATCCGAATTGATAGAGTGTATGTAAGTTAATTTGGTGTTGTCCAAAATGTCCAATGTTAATCTAAAAAATACATATATATCCTTTTTGGAAACAACACGAATGTACATTTCACTATGCAAAATACATTCAGTGAATTTTTTCCGTTCATTTTTCAACTGCCAGGAAATTCAGATGTGACTGATCTCCAGCTTTTAGTGATAGTAGAGTAATTTACATTGTTGTTTGATCTTTGCCATTGTTGGAAGAAGAAAACATCTGTTTCACAAAAATGCCTGTGCCATTTGTCAACTCCTGTGTGCTAAACAGAGTTATAATTTTACGACTACTTAAATCTGGAAGCTGGAAGGTCGTATATCTAGGTTTTCTGGAACACATATACTGTATTTCAAAAAGATAAGTAAGCTTATTTTATTTTACACATGTACCACATTAATCATACTATTCTGTTCAGATTTCCCTATAGGATACTGGGAGTCCTCTGGGCTGAAAGTATTTCTACTGATTTCATGGTACCGCACACTGCTGTATGTAAGTAGTAATGTCTAGGGAAAATGTAGTACGCAAAATGATTAATTACGTCAGTTAGTATTATTTTGAGTATGTCCGTTTTTAAAATGACCTATTTAAATGACAGTGCATCATATCAAAAACATTAGTTGCGAGGGAAGATCAGGAAAAATTATCAAAATGATGAACATAGAATATGTGATGTCATTCTAGGAGCTCTGCCTGTTATCCCTTTGATGCGTGGGTTTTCTGCAGATACTCTGGGTTCCCCTTGAATTTCAAATGCTGATTAATGGCCATGACCAAACATCTCAATGAATAAACCTCTGGAAAAGGAGGTCTTAAAACTTCGTGAGTTTTTCTTTGGGGAAATAAATTGCATTATGATTACACTAATATTGTTACTTTTTTTTGCGATACAAATACAGATTCACACGTTGGAATAATGGCGTATACAGCTTAAATATGTCGTAAATATAGCATTGCAGATGCAGATCCATTTTTATGGGAAGAGTAAAATTGGCAGCTGATACTGTAAACATCTATCTATATCTATCTTCTTCGTCTTCTATATATACAAGTCTAAAATTGTCTGTTTGTGGGTTTGTGTGTGGCTTTGTGTGTGTTCGCCTGCTTGCGAAGGATTTGGCTCTCCAACGGTGAGGTTTAGGTAAAAAAAAAACCAGCTAGGTACCACGCCGTAAGCCCCGCCGTGAGCAAGCGCTATTCCTTTTTCACATCCGTCAACTTTAAATTAAATTAATTAGCTATTTAGTGCGATTTTTGAGCTATTTATTTACTTATGACTCGTGCCCGACCATACCAACTCACGTGCCTTTGGTGGGGGGGGGGGGGCATGCCAAGTCGCATGCCTTCGGTGGGAGTGATGGGGACATTTTCTATCGCGTTAAAAATGCTATAAAAATACACTAAATGCTGTGCTTCAATCTTCACTGTGTGATGTCCCCCCCACCTCGATGCGTGCAGTTAATACTATATACAGTCACTAGATGCTACCACTATAGGCCGTAGATATTACTGCACAGCGGCCGGGGAGATCGTGGCTGGGCGGGGGGTCAGGGGTAGCAGCCCAGCCCCAGCCTGCCAAGGTGCCACCTCGGCCGGCTGGACAATCTAGGCGAGGCCGGAGGCTTTGCACGGGACTAGGCCTCACCACGCCACTCTGTAAGGTGAGTACTTTGTGCTATAGAGTCGATAAATACTGCTATAGAGTCAGCATGTACTACTGTAGTGATAACAGAAACCACCACAGTCAGTATGCACTGCTGTAATCATAGCAGGTACCACCACAGTATGCACTGCTGCAGTGAAAGTAGGTACCACCACAGTATGCACTGCTGTAATCATAGCAGGTACCACCACAGTCAGTATGCACTGCTGTTAGATTTTTAAGAGTAGTTTTGAAATATTTTTAAGACCCAGGCAACGCCGGGTACTTCCTGCTAGTATGATTATATTAGTGCAGTCACATGGCAGGTGATGAGCCATACGACCCATCTAAAATGTGCAGTCCACAGACCATAGCCACAAGTTTAGTCTTGTTATCACTGACACAGGCTGACAGTTTGCTGCTTTGGCATCTCGATACTGGTGTATGGAGATACCAAAGCATGGCTCACTGTCAAGTTACCCCAACATACACAATTTACTTGCAGGAAATTGTGACTTGCTCTGTGGTGTTCGCTTAATTCGTAACATGTGGTTTGTTCAATATGAAATTTTCTATGATTTAAAATACAACGTGCAAGCAACCCATGTTACATTTGCTTCGCACATTGATGCAAAGTGTACATTTTGAATAATGTGGTCACGTTCCAAAGTAAATATCAATTGAAACAATCCTCCACTTTTATAATATTAAATCGAACACAATCATAATAATTTAGTTATTTATGAATATTATATTCTAGCTTAAAGTGGTCAATGTTGTACAATGACATTATTGTAATTGTATTTTGTTTATGGCCTATATTTTGCGAACAATATATTTCCCACTAGCATGTTTGAATTACAGTACATGTATATTTGTATATTTGGCAGTATATAGAGTGTGATCCATTTATAGATGTCCTTATTTAAAGGACCCTCTTACTTTCTTCTCAATTGGTTTGTCCTTTGCGAACGAGACTGGTTATCTACATCATTAGACCTCCTTTGCCAGTACCAAAATGTAATAATAGGGTTTTTCCCCTTTTTTCTGGCAACAAAACTGAAACCTTTTTACAAGGATTCATGTCTGCATTAACCACAATACCTGCAGTCAAAATGCAAACAAAAAACATACTACAATAATATATGCATTGTCCTTGAAACTGATTGGTCCACACCAAGGGACGGCTTTCTTTTGAGCCTCGACCCAATTGGTGCTCGACCAGATGACGCCAAAAGGCCAGATGACTGCAGGTATTGTGGTTAATGCAGACATGAATCCTTGTAAAAAAAAGGTTTCAGTTTTGTTGCCAGAAAAAAGGGGGAAAACCCTATTATTATAAAATGAGACTGGTTATGTTGGGCAAACTGTATCAGGAGAGTGTTAAAATATTTAACGCGTGTTTTTAGATTGGTGGGAAACATATAATTAAAATAGGCACAGCACTGCGGTGGTGAGATGTTAACTCCCTTGCCTTGTATGCAGGAGGTCGAGGATTCGATCCCATCCCTGACAGCTGTTTTATATCTGGAGTATGCATGTTCTCCCTGTGGTCGCGTGGATTCTTCTCTGGGATCTCCGGTTTTTCACTCCACATTTAGAAACATGTTTGGAGTATTGCTGAGCATCTGTGAAAAGGAGATTAATATATCATTGGATTGCTCCAGGATAAATGAAGATTCTGATTAAGTATTTGTCTGCGATACATTTCCACCAAAAGATTGTAACCTTATCGTGGTGGTGGGGTTTGTGTGTTCCAAGTCCCTCAGAGCTATGTCGCCTGGAGTCTTTTACTCCTGATAGGGTCTCCCTTGGCAAACAGGTCTGGGGGAAGGTTCCAGACAAATAACGGTCCAAAATAAAGCCCCTCAAGAATAGTTACAAAACACCAAAAGCAGAGAACCTCGCCAAGACAAGGGATACCGGGCCACACCCCTGGAGCTAGGCACAGGGGTGGTGTTCGCTGGCGAGCGCCTGGTGGCCGGGTGACCCCCCAGTAACCCGGTTGGGCCCAGGCCCAAAATGGCTATGCAGTGCCGTCCTGTGGGCCCATCATATTCAGGACGAAGGGTGAGGGGCGGATGCGCGATGCCAGTACGACAGGGAGAGGGATGGTCTCAGACGAACTGGACCTTGGCGATGGACACTAGCTATTGGGATGATGGAGGTGGAAAGGCACCGACTAGATATCGTCGGTCTCACCTACACACACAGCATTGCCACTGGAACCAAACTTCTCGATTGGGGGCGGTCTCTCTCCTATTCCAGACTAACCCCTGGTGAGAGGCCCCAGGCGGGTGTGGGGATACTCACAAGCCCCTGGCTGGGTACTGTCCCAGTGGATGAGAGGGTCGCCTTAATGAGACTTCGGGTCTCAGAAAGGAAAACTCTGACTGTTGTCTGTGCTTATGCACCAAACAGCAGTTCAGAGTATTCGCCCTTCTTGGAGACGGTCGGTGCAGTGCTAAACAGAGTGCCACCTACCGACTTCATAGTCTTACTGGGTGACTTCATTGCTCACGTGGAAAATGATGGGGATACGTGGAGTGGCGTGATTGTGAGGAATGCCCCCCCTGATCTGAACCCAAATGGTGAGATGTTATTGGAATTCTGCGCTAGTCACAGAATGCCAATAACAAACACCACGTTCGATCACAAAGATGCTCATAAGTTTACTTGGTACCAGAGCACCTTGGACCGAAGGTAAATTTTTCACTTTATAGTTGTATCATGGGACCTAAGGCCGTATGTTCTGGATACTTGGGTGAAGAGAAGGACAGAGCCGTCAACTGATCACCACCTGGTGGTAAGTTGGATCCAATGCGTGGCGCACTGACCAGATAGACGTAGAAGGCCCAAACAAATATTGCGCGTTTTCTGGGAACATCTGGCGGAAGACCCAGTGCAGAAAGATTTAAACTTCCACCTCTGGGAAAACTTATCCTGCACTCCAGGGGGGGTCGTGGACATTGAGTCTGAGTGGTCAATGTTCAGGACCTCGATTGTGGATGCAGCGGCGAAAATCTGTGGTCTGAAGGCAGTTGGTGCCTGTCATGGCGGCAACCCTAGGACCGGCTGGTGGACACCATTGGTGAGGGAAGCTGTTCAGTTGAATGAGGCTTTCTGAGCTATGCTTGGAATAGGTCTTGATTGAGAGGTACTGGCATGCCAAGAGGGCGGCAGCTGCAGCTGTCACTCAAGTTAAAGCCAGGGCGTGGGAGGAGTTTGGAGAGGCCATGGAGAGAGACTTCCAGGCAGCCTCAAAGATGTTCTGGCAAATTATCTGACGCCTTAGTAGGGCTTGACTGGACGTGGCCCAGGCTGTTCTCAGTAAGGATTGCGTAAAATTGACCTCAACTAGGGAGAGGGTCGAGAGACGGAAGGAACAATTTGAGGAGCTTCTCAACCCCGTGTACATGCCCTCCTCTCCGGAGGCAGCCCTGGAAACAGCTGGGGGGTCTGATCCATCACGGTTGCTGAAGTCGCTGCGGCGGTCAAGGACCATCGTAGCAGCAAAGCTGCTGGGGTGGACGAGATTCACCCAAAGTTGTTGAAAGTGCTGGACAGTGTAGGTGTGTAATGTAAAAAAACACGCCTCTTCAATGTTGCATGGAAGACGGGTATAGTGCCTGACATCCTGAAATACTTGGCTGTTTGTCACAAAAAAGTCCTGAGCATGAGATGCCGTTATTGTTGCGTGTTACCCAATGATGCACACACTGGCTGATGTCAAGAGATGTACCTCGCAGTGAGTGTGATACATGAGGAACTCGGGTTGATCCGGGCATCGTTCCACGCTTTTGAGATTCGAATTTTGTTTGTCTGTTTACATGGTTAACATGCAGAGGATCTCAATAAAAATCTGGCTTTGTACACAAAGAAAGCGTTCTGTGTTTACGTCTTAACGCTCACAATACAAATAGGCAAACGTAATCCATTGTAAAATGCCATTATTTGATTTTGTGTTCTTTTATCAATCCACACCTCGGCATTTCTTTAGTCCTTCAAACTGAACATGGTGTGGCAACATTCCCCAGAGAATAAATTCCCTTTTGAACATGTGGGATTGGTGTCAACTGCTTTCTCTGCAGTGCTGTCCATTGCACAAAGAGATGGGTCATTATAAGCCGGCCGGCTTCTAAGCCGCCAATATATGTCCGCGTTTTTTTGCAGCAGCGGTTTCTGGGGAAAAGTGCCTTTGGATGATGTTGCTTAGCGTGCAAGTTATTAACTATTCAATAGTGTAAGCTATTTTCTATTGTATTTGCATAAGGGCCCATGATCTCCTGTAAAGGAATGGATCAGGGGAGTGACAAGAAAAGCACTATCCATTGTGGAGAAATATATGGGTGTGTGTGTTTTTTTTTGCAAAGAGAATATTGTGAAAAGGTTTAGGAAAATTATTCCATTGAGACGTCCGCTACCCGAAATGGTGCTTCACTTCATTATGCCGAAGTCAATAGAGCTTTGTGGGTTGGGTTGAGGAATTCCTGAGTTTAACTTACTGTAATACCTTATAGCTTGTTCAGGAATCGCAGGCATTTCATTGAGTACTGTAGACGTCAAGCATCTGTGTTCCAGAATGTAACACGGTTTGTGAAGGCACAACAAAAAAACCTTGCGGTTTGTGAAGCACTGTCAGAATGTGCTGACGACATGTTGCACAAAGAAGGCACGGATCAAGTAATGTAGAGAGTGACGCGTCGGTTAAACATTGTAATTTAAAAGTGAAGTTATTCGATGCATGCAATTTAACGCGATGGAACGTATCAATAATTATGTTCTTGGGTCTTTCGGTAACGTCACGTAGATAGGTTCAAAGAAAATAATCAAAAATAACAGAAAACTACGTTTCAATCACAACGCAAGTGGTCGTATTCAGGAGAAGGGAGGTTAGCTTCCAAGGCCAAAGAAAGGGCTGCCAGGTGAAAATTAACATTAAAGAGAGATCAGCATGTTAAAGAGAGATTAGCATGGAAGATCGTAGAGCCACAACCAAAGGGCCGTTGCGCGAAGTGACTGAAAGCACAAGGTTTGAAATGGGCGTCAAGAACAACTAACATCGGAAGGTGGTAGGATGGGAACATCATAGCCAATGATGACTTAAACTGGTTGATAACGTCCTTCCAATGATTGCTCAGTCTGTGTCCATCTTCTCAGTTTAAATTGTGTCTGTCTATATATATGGATGGCTTCATGAACGAATATTTGTTGATAGCCAGTGGGCTTGCAAAGTACCTTCGTCTGAGAGAAATACATTTCGTGTGAGCCCACTGCATTAAAACAATGATCAGCCACGGCCGAGGTATTGGTCCTACCGTGTTTCAGATCTGCCTTATGTTCACGAACACGGTCCGAGACATGTCGCTTAGTTTCCCCAATGTAACTACTGCCGCAGACACAGCTTAGTTTGTAGACGCTGGGGTATTGCATGTCAGGGATCACATCCTTCACAAATGGGATCACATCACGAATTGTATGTACTGCTCTGCATTTAAAATGTTCATTATTAAACATTGAACCGACAAATGTCAAATACAAATGGGCAATTTGACTATTTAACACCATCATGTGCTATTTTTAAGGAAAATATGTCAACTGCAATTTTCTACAATCCGGGTCGGGCTGGAAGATAATTACATTTAATTTTATTTAATTTTATATACTTCAGCCCCTTGGTGTTAGACTTTTAACCCTTATTATAGTAAGACTTGTTTAAAACTTATTTAAGAGTTTAGATTCCTATATGTTGAATGTATGCACCATCCTGCCAAAGTAAATTCCGTGTCGGTGTGAACTTACATGGCGAATAAAACCCTTTCTGATTCTGATTCTTTCTGACATGCAATGCATCAACACGTGGTGTTGAACGCCATAACTTTCCGGTACGGCTTATGACCAAATTGCCCGGTATGCGCCCAATCTTGTCAGATCTCCGAAGCTAAGCAGTACTTGGAATGCAATGTAGGGATGGATCATGGATCCCAGTGAAAACGATTCCTGAATCTATTTTTGGGACGATCATCTGGAATCGATCCAACCCCACGATCGATTCCAAATGTTGGATTAAAAATTCCACAATTGTTGTTTTTTTTTCAAATAAAAAAACAATCTAATTTATTGAATCAACAGTCATTAGGATGACGTGACTCTCTTCCTGTGTAGCTGATGGAGAAATAGTTGCTATGTGGGTGATTATTTATTGCTTAGCTTTGAAAGCAAAAACATGTTTAGGCGTGGATTGTCTTTATTCATTGGCTAGCTTTTAATAAAGTGGTTATTTTCGTGTGAATTGTGATAATTTATTGGTTATGTTAATACTTTTTTATTGCCTTTCTCCAATGTTTATATGTAGGCATCCTAAAGTGTTGGACTAACATTAATTCACCATAACATGTTCAGGACATTCGGTTAATGTTGAATCTGTTTCTGTACATAGTTTTATCACTTCATTACTGAATAGTTATTGCTGTATTCATGCAGCTAAAGTACATTCTAACAACAAAAAAATGTGTGTATATTTCGAGTCAAAATCAGAATACATTCCATAATTTCCTCGATCAGAAACCGTCTTTTGACTCGACTACAAACAAAATCTTGGATTGGCCATCCCTAGGTCCAGGAGTGGCCCCAACACCCCTAAAAGTATTCGCACCAGCATGCGCCACGGTATGGAGATGGCGGTGGCAAGATGTTAACTCCCTCACCTGATATACAGGAGGTCGTGGGTTCTATCCAGACCCTGACACATGTATATTTGAAGTTTGCATGTCTCTCTTCCCGTGGTCGCGTGGACGTTTTCTTCATGGCCTCCGGTTTTTCCCTTCACATTTCGAATCAACGTGCGTTTAGAGTATTTGGCTGCTAGAAACTTCCACGTGATAAGCCACCTCGTTGAGCTATCATTTGTGACAGCCAGGTCGTTTCTGAAAGAGAGCTATATAGCTCAGTGGGCATTGCCTGGTAAAATAAAAATTGTTTAATAGATTGAAGTCTAATTAAGGCCGTAGGATCCAGGGATTGGACATGGCTGCCACACTCCCAATACTGACATGGCATGGAGAGGTCTTTATTGGTGGACTGAGTGTCTGGAATTATTTTTTTATTGTTTTTATAATGAGCATGTATTTGAAACTATACTCCACCCTGAATTATTACACGTAACTTTCCTATTTCAGGACATCAGTACAACATAATTAATAATAAATAAATGCAATAGTTTATATAAAATGTCACGTTGAACAGTGTGCGCTTGTAGTCACTAATTTTGCTCAAAGTGAATATATGTGTACATGTTCGCACACTCGGGTAATGCCTTTCAGATGCTAGATGGTAGCACGGTGTTCTTGTGGCAGTTTAAGCTAATCTGACGTACCCTACTGCTAGGCTTATTATCCCAGCAAATCATATGTTGCCTGCGATTGTGCATTGTGTTAACTCATTTCAACATCCGATGGGATTTCACACCGTTGTACCAGGCTGTTTGCCACATTGTCTCAGAAATTATTTATGCCGCTTCAAAATTCCTCATTGGGGGAACAAGGCGCACTTTCCACCGAAATAATTTGTTTATGCGGCACCAGTCATGGCTCTGTAAATCTGCCTGAGGTTAATTGACTCGAAAGCGGCATGATTGTGGCTGTACAAAGTACCCAGATAACAGTTATTTTTCGCATTTACATGAGAAGCAAAATTGTAATCATTAGTCACCATACGTCGGATTCAATCTCGGAACCTTTAGGAAAATGTGTTTGCTAATTCTAATAATGATGAGCCACAATTGACTATTGTGTAATGAAGATTTTCACTGAATATCACTCCAGATAAGCACATAACAAGAAAATACTTATCGCGGTGTCAGAAGGCTTAAGCATGCAATGATGGATACAGTCATAGATTAAAATTAAATCTTATGCATCGAGCATCGGGTCCTGCGTGTAAGAATAGATTATTTACAATGGATATAGATTAAACGTAAATATGCTGATGTTTCATTTAACCTAATGCACCAGAACAAACATTACATATGAGAAAGACAGCAAGCAGTATCAGATGACAACAAGGCAGAACAACAATGCCCATGCATGGATTCTTTGATGCTTTCTAACATGCTTTAGTCCTTAAAAGTATTTGAATGTTTTAATGCATGTGCACTACTTGCTATGACAAATAGTGTGCAAAGTAGTATGGTGAATGTAATGCTTGGAATTACACTGAGAGGCAGAAAAAGTACGTGGATGAGAAGGGAATCTAATTTTAAAGTCATCTTGACATCACATAGACTATTAAGAAAAGTAGTCTTGGGCAGAACACTGCCTGATATGCGAGATTAATGAAGGAGTGGCAGCTTAAGGAAGAAAAACTCAAGCTAGAAATGTCCATCGTGGAGATAAAGCGATTAAATCAGCTCGAATTCAGGTGATAAGGGGATTGGTGCATTGTAGCAATGTGATGAGAGTCAGCAGCGATTGAAGGGGTGGCCTTCATCCAATAATGAATAATCGTGGCCTGATGATACCTTCTGAAGCAAACACAATAAGATGTCACATGGCACATGAAGTGATGCCTGGTGCGTTAATGTCACAAGCGTAATGACATCATCCCGAAGGGCACCCTTAAAGTGTGACGTCATCGCCTTGGCCTAAAAGGGCTTATCTATTTCGCGCTGTTTTGTTTTTTATCAGCAAGTTTTGGGCCAACTATTTGATCAAGATTGGCCTGCTTTCTATCGGCTAAGTCCCTCATAACAATGCGACTTTATGTGAAATTTTCCAGATTGTGGATCATTTACTCGGGTCCATCAGGATCTTCTTCTACACAGACAGACAGCCTGAAAAAGGGTTACACTGTGTATTAACCCTTTCAGCCTTAGCTAGAAAGCATTAGACCTGAGTTGAAAAGCGTTCTAAATAAGATTTTTTTAAAATAATGCGTACAAAAAATGAAGACGCAACTGTGAATTATGACGATTCGTGGAATCACAGGGCACTGTCGGGGAGCTTGTAGAGATTAATTTCCTTCCTAATAAGAGTTTTCCATAATTCAGTTCAAAACTTTTTCCATTATTGTACCTTCTCGTATATATCACCATTTTACACGGCACCTTTCCCTTACTCTGCATTAACTGTACAATGAGAACAGTGGTGGAAATCTGGTATGGGTCATGAAGATAACAGCAGTGAAATGAATATCATTACCCCCTTGACAGCTTGAATGTTTTATACAGTATTGAGAATAATGATCTTGGGACCCATGGAGGAACTGTGCCCGTTGTGGGGTCCTGACAGATTGCTCAGCATATGCAATTCCTGTAAACGCCATTAATACCAAGACCACCACCAACTTCCTGAAATTACCACCAATGCCTGGTCACAGTCGTCCGTGTCACAAACGCATTGCACACACAAAGTTCTTGCAACAAATGAACACCTTCCTCTTCTCGTGAAGGAGAATGAACCATCACGCGAACTCCGCTCATTCTCGCAGCGACTTCTGGCGAGCCATCGGGCCAAAGACAGTTTCCGCGTTACGCGCTTTAAAGATGCGCTTCCGCGGCCATCTCGAATGCCCCTGCGGTATTAATAAGCCACTGGAGTCAATCGAATTTAGGCAGCCCACGGCCGCTTTATTCTCGTCGGCTTCGTGCCTTGCCCGTCGCCCCCACTGATGTCCTCACCCCCCCCCCCCCCCCGCTAATGTGTGCAGATACTGCTGACTATTGTATGTAGGATGTGTAGGCATATATACCTACAAAATAAATACAAATTTGGGGGGGAGGGGAGTGAAAAAATGTTTTGGGGGGGGTGGGTTGGCAATTTTTGGAAGCCTGTTGGATGAACTTTTTACCCCTACATCTGGGGGCGCGGGTTCCACTTTCGATAACATTTAGATTCAAGCCTTCTGAAAGGCTCTCTTATAATTTAGGTGACAGACAATTATTTATTATTTTATAATAATATATCGATTGGAAAACACATTTCATTTCATTAGGACTGCTCTTTGTGTTTAGTTTTTTGTCCTTCCCCCACACCTCCAATTAGCACAGTTGGCTATGTACGCTGCGAAAGAAGTTCAACGTACAAGCACGGGCCATCTAGGGCCGGCATGGACAATCGTGTCGGTGAATGTAAAATAATTTTCAAAGACACAGCGAGGCCTGGTTGCTGACCTGTGCACTAAATTCGACTGTCAAGTTCTATGCCTGCAAGAAACAAATCGAGGACCTGACAGCAACCGGCCACACACGGAGTGAGCAATTGGAAGGCTCACGAACAATATAGAAGCACCATAATTTGTCAAAGCCTGGCACTATCATCAACACAACGTCACTTACCGACGACGACAACAACATCAATGTCGAGCTCCTGTCAGTCGACTGGGGTGAATTCACAGTCGCGTCGTTGTGTAAACTATCGGTGGAAAGTTTCACGTTTACTGACCTCCCCATAAATGATTCAAGAAAACGAGCCGTGGAGTGATCATCGGCGACTTGAGCTGGCAGAAGCCTGGGTAGTCAGGAAACTCCTTGGTCCGGTGCACCACCAAAAGCAACCCAATTCCATCAACAGTTACCGATGGGAGCAAAGATACATCTCGGATCTCATGTGCGTCACCAATAACTTAGCAGGATCGTGCAGCAAAGTCGTCCTGAACCTGACACCGCACTAATTATTATAATCGAGCCATCGGCACTCCAGCTGAATGCAGCGGTAATCTCGAGAAATGTCCCTTTCCTCCACCCTTTCAATCTCAGGATGGTAGACGGGCGAGGCTGTGCAGAAGACCTCGGATACCGCCATTGAACAGATTGGAACCCTCTGGCTGAAAACTATGACGAACATCTGCGAGAAAATACTACCCCCACCTACCAGGCCCGATGCAAGAAGCAGCAGATCTGGAGCTATCTTGAGCAGGCCCAGAACACGAACCGCGTCTGCAGGGTTGAAGTTGCGGACGATGCCTCGGTCATCGGGCTCCAGCGTCATCTGTGAAGAGCCTTTGCACTCGCTGGTGATATAAGAACCGTTGCTAGCCGCACGCTCGGGCCTTTGCACGCATACGGTTGTCAACAATCTGAGCCGGTCTAAAGGACGCAAGATGAGTAACGATCCTACATTTCAGCTGATTAAAATTCCCCTCTGTATTCTCAACATACGCCGTGTTTACGGTTGCTTAAAGAACACATGCACTGTCGTGATGAAATTAATATTATAAAAACGATGCTCTTCTCTCATGTATTCTGTCTACATTATATTATATTTGAAATGCAATTTTCATTGTACGTAGGTTCTTATGTTCTGGATTGTCATTATGTTGGGAGAAAGCAAGCTAATGCGTTCTATTTCTTTACTACAAAATGATGTGTGCAACAAAAACAGCGCTGACATCTATTTTCAATCTTGTGAAGTCCTCTTTATATTTTTTCAGAACATTTCTTGCAATCTAGATTTAAAAAAAGGCAATTTGTGGATAAAGCTCAATTTTATTTTGTGTTCGAACTTGCCATGTTTGTTAATATACTTGTCTATATGAATTGTAAATGTCTTCTACTCGGGAGGAGTATTACTCGTTATCATTAGCAATGATTAATCTACTGCTGGATGAAGACCTCCCGAATATTCTGTCACCTCTTATAGACAAATCTAAACAAGACTAGCCTTTTGCTCGTCCAAGGACGGGTGTATTGTAGTAAATCTGAAACTTGCAAGCGCAAAGCATTAATTCGTGTGCAATTTGTAAGGGCGCGGTGACACAGACCTATTTCATTTAAAGGTTATAATCCCTTGTTCATCATGACGTCCTTTTTACTTTGATGTCTCAACAGCATTACGGAGATCACGTGACGTGAGGGTTCTGCCTTTGTAGTGAGGGTTCTCAGTTGACGCCGAGGAGGGGGGAGGAGGCGCCTCGCCCCTCCCCCCCATGTGGGGTGACGTCAGCCGCTAATTATTATGAATGGGGGGGGGGGGTTGTCCATTTGGAGGACGTCACCTTATCATGATTATTAATGAGGGGGGCTGTTCGATGTGGAGTTACGTCACCTGCTCATGATTATAAATGAGGGGGGGGGGTCCATGTGGAGGACGTAACCTGTTCATGATTATTAATGAGGGGGGCTGGTCGACGTGGAGTGACGTCACGAGCGTTCAACACAGACATTCTTGGCTCATTATAGTAGTTAATAATTACGGGGGGGGTTGTCCATTTGGAGGACGTCAGCTGCTCATGAATATTAATGAGGGGGGCTGGTCGATGTGGAGTGACGTCACGAGCGTTGAGGACAGACATTCCTGGGTGATTATAATAGGCATAAGGTGGTCTTGCAATGCATCAATCAGCTCCCAGCCACATCAAGGGTGCCACCTTCATGGGTTTGACCTGGCATCTTTGTTCATGTTGCAGGAATTGATTTGTACTATAATTCGGTGGCAGTATTGTGTTAAACTTTAGCAGAGTAGACTGCATAGTTTTAATAGACCCTGAGCGGACTTAGAAATATGTCTGGGTTTTTTGGTCTGTGGAAAATGCGGCAACCCTAGACCGCATCCTTCACTGAAAATGATGGGGAGGTCCTCGTCTAGCTGTTGATTGACAAACGGCAGTGAGAATATTTTGTGTGTCCACACCACACGATAAACAATAGATGTTTCACCTAGGCCCTGTAACACTGGCTTGACAAATTAAGTTCCGTAGTTTACAGCGCTGTATTTGAATAACAAACCTCTCAAAACTAGAAGAGAAGGCAAAACAATGTAGTTGGTACATATGAGGTTCCTACGGCTTTTTAATGAACTGAAGAAGCTCCCGGCACATGTAACAATGCATCAGACATCATGCGAAACATCATGCTGTACAACCCAAATATGCACCAGAGAGCTCTACGGCACAACCTCAGAAACCTAAGCAGGAGCGTTTGTGATTTGTCTGTACGCATGTTTGTTGAACTTCTTTCACACCGTACATAGCCTACTGTGCTAATCGGAGGTGCGGGATTTACTCAGGCAGGAAAGAGAGAAACAAGTTTGATGCAACAAACTCGATGTGGCACATTTTAATGGTTGGTTTGATGATGGAACAAACCGGTTTTTTTTGGAGGATCAAGACTTTGATATCAGTATCATGGCAACACCTGCACAGCTCCAGAGATGTAATTATTGTCAAGAAACTTGGTAATAATGTGCTCCTTCATGACAGGCGTACCATGGGTGACAGTGATCATGATCAACATTATAAAGCCCGCTCAAAAGGTTCAAGGAATTAATTGATTGCTTCCGTAAGAGTTCAACTATGAGTTTATAATGTAGGTTCCACTGCAGAGTAGTGCATTGTCGCACCAACATACTGTTGCTGGGGCAGTCAAAATAATCTTGAGCTGAACTTAATATCAGTGGCCTACTTATCACATTTTATTTGACGTCTCAAGTGTCTTTCAATACAAATTTCTTTCAGGGAGTTTTTTTTTCTTCCTCTAGTTTTACGCATCGCGTAGTCTTCGGCCCTTTGCAACGAGAGAAGAGTTTCGTCAGAATGATTTCACCAAATTCAATGCAAAATGTCTTGTTGCATCGTTGCTCTTTCTCGGTGCGCCAAACTCGCACTGACAAGGCCCGCTTGCGAGACTGCCCATTTCAATCACGTGCCTGAGTGCAATTTCATGGTAAGATTTTTTTTGTTATTTGTTAACAAAACGAGAATTTGATTTCTATCGCCTCTTCAAATTGCGGTAACATGATTCAGTAACTTTTTTTGGCAAACGAGACCTTAGTCCGTGTCGACCATCCGTTTTTGGAAGAGGTGTGCATACGCCCACACTGCAATCCATGTACGTATCCATGTATGTTCAACTTCTTTCGCATCGTACGGAGCCAACCGTGCGAATTGTGTCAGAGGCGGGGGACATTTGAGAAACATTTCTCCATTGTTACAATTGCCATGCTATAAGATAGAATATAATTGGTGACCTCTGGATTATAAGTCCAATGTATTAATGACAGCTCGTGTACATATATATAATTAAACAGGTCTCAGCATATCTTGAATATCATTTTTGAACTCAATTAATTTCACGTGTTAATGTATAATAATTGATGTGATAATTATACGGGCATTTTCCGAATATAATACTTTAATAATAATAATAATACTTTCATTTTATATAGTGTCATTCATGCTAATGCTGCACATGAATTATCCACGAGGACCAAATCCCATTCACAGCCACTACCAAGCAAATGAGAACCCTCCTTCCGAGCAAAATAAAAAAAAACGAATAAGCAAACTCTTTGGTTCTTTCGGTAAAGTCACGTGGGTAGAAAATTAATAGATTACGATGTTTCGATCGCAACACAAGCGACCGTCATCAGGTGAGACAAACACAGCAGGAGAATTGCTGAAACGTCGTGATGTATTTTATTTTATACCTACCACGTGACTTTACCGAAAGAACCAAAGAGTATGGATTCCTGCAGTCACGAAAGCTTAAAATCAAGACGAATAAACACATTGAGAAATGGCCCCGAAACAGAAAAGCACAAACAGCCCCCAAAAAAAGTTATCACGTACAAAGAAACATTCTAAAGCACAATCTCAACTTCCCAACCAAGCCAGGGAACGTGCACAGGCGGGAACTCTTGTTTTGGTAACAGATGGTTTTGTTTCACCGTGCACCCGTGCAACTTGGGATACATTTGGCACGAATGAACGTGTGGAGCTCGGTACATGCATCCACTCTTGTGTGCAATGAGACATCCCCGAGTCTTAGGGTAAGGCCAGATGGCGGGATTCAGTGAGGCTAACAAATTACAAGGCAACCACAATGACAAACCCCCTCCAAGGAAAATAATAATGTGCATCACTTAGATATCATTTCGTGCATAACCCATTTAGCTACAGCGTTGAATGCATTTATATCGGTTGTGTATTAAAAACCAGTTGTGATCCTCTCTCTCCTGCCTGCATGACAATACTGCAGATAGACTCGAGGGCTACTGACTCACGTCGCAGTCGCTGGCCGCGAAGCAGCACAGACTTCAGACGCCACCAACCAACCACGTACACACCCCACTGCATCCATTTCCAACCACTCCCATATCTCATTCTCCTTTCTAAAACAACACAGTCATCTCTTCCTCTCCCCCCCCCCTTAAAGCGACTGTGGTTGTGATACACTGCATTTTTTTTACACAGTTACCCTCATGTTATTTTCTGCTTGGAGGAAAAAAAAAGTTATTGACGGGAGTACTCAAATAGTCAACAGTGGTTGTCCTGATTTAAAGCTTTCGTGACTGCAGTAATTCATATTCTTAGTTCTTTCGGTAAAGTCACGTTGAAGGGAAACAGCAAAATAATAAAATATATATAAAACAATAAACATTCTCACGACGTTTCGACCATAACACAAACGGTCATCTTCAGGTGTGTTGGTTTGTGCTATGGTCGAAACGTCGTGAGAATTTTTATTGTTTTATATATATTTTATTATTTTGTTGTTTCCCTTCAACGTGACTTTACCGAAAGAACTAAGAATATAGTGGTTGTCCTGTGGATACGACTCGCACACCACCCAATAATGAAGGTCAATTTTCCAACACTGGCTCAGAGCTGTAAATGGGAGCATTGTTTTACTTTAACCAGGTGAGAATGCTAGACAGCAGGATGAGTCTCCTTTGCAAGAGTAACCTGGGTCACCAAATATGACAAAACCAAAAAACGAAGTACAGAAATTAGCACAAAAATAAGAAAAAAACTAAAATGGATCACATGAGGAATCATAGATCAATAATGAAGGTATTTTTGAGTTATATCGCGTAAATATAAATGTGTCATTAAACCCGAACTACTACCCGACAACCCAAAAAAACCTTTTATGGATGATATTGGTCTCGAAAGCCTACGTGTTAAAAGGAATAAAAGGTATTTGCAAACAGAAAAGCCATTGTAAATCAAAGCTAAATGTTAAATTTCCCGCAGCGCAAATTGGCTCGGGTAGATTCTGTGAGCTGGAAACGAACCGAGGCCACCACAAACTGCATTAATGTTCGCCATTTTCATGGCACTAATCCGTTTATTTATTATAAAGAATTGTATCATATTGCACCTAAATATAAGCAGCCTGATCCCAGAAGAAATGCTGTGATCTAGGAGATTGACCATGGGCATTATTTATATGGTGTAATTTCAGGTGTTTGGAACATAAATAGTGAAAAAGTGAGAACCGTGTGAGTTCTTGTTTTCTCTCCTTTGGTGCAATGCACTTCATTGCTGTGGTATGTGTAAGATTCGGAGGATTTGGGGCCTGAATAAACATTTTGGAAATGGACGGGAATGAATTATATGTGTATGCATTCAAGATAAACTTTGCCCGATGGATCTTCCTCCGAGTTGAAAGTGGGTGACAATCGGTCTTGAAGTGAAGATCACAGTGATGAGTGGAGTAGTTCATTTTGTGAAGATAAAGCATAAGGCAGAATGAAAGATAAGATTTAGAAAATTCAAAGGGGTTTCAGGAGAGGCGTCGAGGGCGACCGCTACGAAATGTTTCCGAGTGGAAGATGAGAAACAGATTTTTCCTTCCGTACAAAGATTCTATCTTCATACTTCGCATTGTATTCACAATTATCGATACGAGTTTTGAAGTTGAGATGAGAATCGAGCCACATGACAAGACCCTTGTATGAGGAAATGTTTTCAATTGTTGTGCTGCAGAAAAAGTGGTTCTGGACAAATTGCAACGGCTCTGAGCTGTGATTGAGTTGGAGCTCAAAACAGTAAAAAATAAAACGTTTTGTTTGTTTCAAAGATATTAAGTCTTTTTTTTTAATAGTTGTAAATTCATGTTTGTAATTTAGTTGTACATCATCTAAGGAAGATCCTAGGATATAAAAAAAAAATCGTTCCATCATCATATATTTGCTGAGTTCATTCAAGTAAGAGTAAAGATTTCCCAGGGTCTACTGTCTAAATAACAAAACAAACATTCTGTTGCCTTTTCACTGGGGCTGGAATTTGTGTAATCTGGTTTGGTATCCAATGCCTTAGGAGAGGCAATGTAAGTGTGCACGTTGAATTAATTTCGCACTGTACGCAGCCAACCGTGCTAATCGTAGGTAAAGACTGCTGAGCAGATGTTCATATTTCCAAGGTGTCATCTAAAACTGTGCATTCTCATCAGCTTTTCCCCTTCCTTTTTTCTTCCTGATGACGATTGCTTGTGTTGCGATCGAAACGTCGTAGTTTTTTGTTATTTTTATTTTCTTAAACCGAAAGACAAAGAATATGTGCATTCTAGTTTAAAACGTAGGCTTTTGTGACCAATATTATCCAATATTATCCATAGCTTTATTTTTTGAGATTTTTAAAACGTTTTGGTTTAGCCATGTTTGTTTGTTGTAGTACAAAGTTAACCTGATGACTTTAATCTACATTGTCTTATGGTTGTTGTTGTTTGACTTGCATCCCCACTGGGATTTTTGCACACACCGTTGAAATACGGTGTTTTTTTCTGGAAGACTTTGCTGGTTTTTCCAGGATTTTTCTGTTAGCGTGTAGTCACTTTAAGATGTTTTCTCGTTCGTGTTTTTGTTTTGTTGCGGTTGCACCCGAGTCAAGAGCCGCATGGCTCACAGGGTTATACCGAATGAATGAAACTGAAATAACAGAGATTTTTATATTAGATCGCGTAAATATGTGTCGTTAAACCCTGCCACCACCTGCCACAGCCAATTCGTAAGGTTTGTCACGCAAACAAAACGTGCCAATTCGGTTATTACGAGCATCATCAGGTGACAGCCAGATTTACGGATAAATCAACTTATTTCGGTCTTAAATAGAGGGATAAATGTGACGGCATTAACGGTTGTGCATTCTAGTTAACGGATATGGAATTGAAATACATTGACAAATGATACGGATGATGTTTTGGGGATGTTCGTGCATTGGTATCTGTTTAAAAAAAATATCGGAGCAACGTCATCCAGTATCGTAGGCTTTGTCAGAATTTTTTTAAATCTAATTCTTAATTTTCTGAAGTAAAATAGATGGGCAGCATAATTAGAGTTCGATGTGGGAGGGTGAGAGCCATGGCTTGCTGAAAGATGATATATTTCAAAGGTATGCAATGCTTGTACATGTTAACGGTGCCAAGAATGTTCTGTTTATCATAAATGTCCCTGCTACTACTTATGAGGCAACCCTCGAAGCATCATAGCAATTCTGCTCGATGTAAATACTCTCACAATAGCCGGACCTTGATTAATTATCATGAATTCGAATTACTTTGGATGAGATATTCGCAAGTGAGCAGTTATAGTGAGATTTAGTGTGCATGAGGATACTTTCTGATGAAGTGCGCTTATCAGTTCTGAAAATGTTAATTTCTTCAATTGAAACTTCGGTCAGGGATTTTTCAGGAGGACCAGGTTTCAGAGATCCCTACGAAGTCGGGATTAAGAGTAGAAATATCAAATTTGAGTGAGTAAATAATTGTAGTTATCAGGCTGCTTATATTTCGGTGCAATATGATAAAAACGCTTTATAATAAATAAACGGATGTGTCATGAAAGTGGCGAACATTAATGCAGTTTGTGGTGGCCTCGGTTCGTTTCTACTCCACCCGTGAGAAGGAGCCAGGTGACATTTAGGGTATGATGAGCCCCTGAATGGTTGAAGAAAATAACAATGTTTAAACCTCTGTAAAACTTCCAGAATTAAGCATTGCTCTACAAACGGAGGTGTGCAGAGCGATGCTCCACAGTGGTTTGTTGAGCAATCAAGTTGTATCGCCACTGTTGAAACAAAGCAATTCTTATTTATGTTGGCGAGGTAATGAGCCCTGCCTCATGGCTCGTTTGTACAGTAAAATCACTTTGACATGTTATTCTCCAAAAACATCACATTTTTTTTCAGACACTGGAAATGCAAACATTGGATCACCTAACGCTAATTTAATTTCAGCAAAGAATGTGTAAAACCACAGTAGATACTGTTAAACAAGAGTGTCGGCGAGACCTCGGCGATGATCTAATTGAAGGTATTGGATTGAATCACGGACAGATTATACAATTAGAGCCATGGTATACAAATGAGCTGTACACAATCATAGTTTGTGTGTATATATATGTTTTATTTTGAATACAGTCCATGACTATAATTGACAATTTATGAAGAACAATAGCCACTGAAGAAAAAAAAGTACTGTTTGTCATTTTTCTACAGCAAATCATCCCGTTCAAAAATACATAATTTAGTATACAGAGTTCATGCGTACGCATATGCTTGTGTGAATTACATGCCACGGTGTTCAAGCATTTGTGTGAAATTTTCTGTAGGTGTGTAAAACTGGCGAGTGGCAAAACACAATTCTCTTGCTTCATGATCATTTAAACATGTTTTCCTATGGGTATTACAAGATACCAACTTTTTTGTGGAAATTGCTATATTTACACCTCCCAGAATAAAGTGCATGAAAAGTGTAATCCAGTGTGTTAATATGTGTATTCAGCCAGCATCTTCATCATCATGCGGGATTGTAGGCCCCTCACGGGAACATTGTGGGGATTTTTGTTCAAAGTGAGTAAATGTATTCATCTTGGCATTTATTATCTCACAGAAACGCTCGGCGTTCTTAAGTGCATTTCGAGTTAAGGCAAAGTGTTTTCCGACTCAAATAAACATTTGGGGAGGCACTACATTTCACCGAGGTGATATTTAATTCATTAAACGTTACAGAATCGTAGATCCTTCGGGAATAATTAGGAAATAATTTGCCATTGCTCTTGAAACAGATCCGATGTATTTAGCGATAGACAAATGAGTGATCATGACCTCTTGGATATTTCCAAACTTCTCTACTATGTGGCGTTCTTGTTGATTCCACTTTGTTTCAATTATAACAACACAATTATGTGTTGAGTTTAATTCCGATCTGGGAAGACAGAGTGAAGAGATGGAGAATCACGGTAACTTTAGCGATTCAGAAAAAAATAACAAACTTCACAAAGAAGAGTAATGGTCCCCACGTTGAGTTTTTAAAGTTGAGTTTGAACATTATTAGGATTCTTAGATCACAGCATGTTATAACAGAACGTATTTTTTGGTCGAAATTCCAGATCATGGGCTAATCGTGAGTTAACCTTTTTACAAAGGTGGTGATTTGTAAATCATAACAGGGCATATTAGCGTGTGGTTAAGCGACATCATCATCATGATAATCACTTGCTGAAAGCTTCCAGTGGCTCACTCTCGAAGCTTGATGTGAGCAAATAAATGTTGCCGATTCACGCCCCACCATGCCAATGAAGAATATCAGGATAATCAGTAAGCCGGCACCTGAATTGGTAGAAGGGAGTTAAAGCAGAGCCGGGAATAGGGGACAAATTGCGGGGGGGGGGGGGGGGGGATTGGTGGGGGTGGTGGCAGTCCCAAAACCCCATCCATCAGCCGATTGGCTTTCCAGACCAAATATTATCAAGCACTACTTGCTTAAGCAGCCAACTCTGGCCCACTTTCGACCTTCTGGGTCTCATCAGCAGTCAGCTGTGTGAAACCAAATGCTGCTGGATTACTAGAAAAAAAAAACATTATTTTTTTATTGTGAAATGCTGCGCAATGCAAGAATATGGGCGCCGGATTTGTCCATTATTTTGTATCTGAAATTACGTGGAATATAAATGTATTAATTAGGTACGAATTGCGTGCAAGTGATGTGTAGCAGTGGAACGATCCATTCCCTAATCAATGAATATCAATTATTAAGCTTATACAATGTAACAAAAATATACAATTTACTCTTCATAGGAATCATCGCTCTGATTACAGTAGGATCGTACAGCACACAATGCAATAGCTGTTTATGCACCATGCATTGATATATCTTGCCCTCTTGGATAAGACCCGAGAAAAGAGAGTGCTGCACTCGCATTGAATGAAGATAAATCCAAGTCGTTTTCCTGACTAGCGACTTCACATCGCAAATGGTCAAGAAGCTGTAAAAAGGCTCTTTTAGTTAATGGAGCCCAATTGTACGATGGTATCTATGGGCTATGGTGTGGGTACACACTATGGGTATTACAATGCTCTGAATGGTCTGTATAGCCCTCCGATCCATTGTTTCTTTATTGTACCCGTGCTTTGTCCATGACGTTGTTCGACATGTCTCTCCCCGTGCTGGGCGCTTCTTAAGGAACTGATTATTCAGTTCAATGTTCCATTTGTGAAGAAGCTCTCAGCACGTGGAGCAACACATAGCGGTCGACCTCGAAACCACATCGGATGACTGCAATGCTGAGATTGATGAATGAAAAGAAATTCTTACATTCACAATGCCTTCATCGAATTGCGTACGCGTGAGAATCAATTGCTTTAGATTCATTGAATTTTTAGGTGTGATGCCTTTTGGAAAGTCGAACATGATCATGAAACGAAGCGAACCAAGGTGTCTGAAAGAAGTGATTTTTCAATCGTCAGCCATGCCATGTATCAGAAACATGGGCAACTGGCAGAAAATCTAACAAAATATGTTAAAACTAGATTTAAAGCTTTCGTGACCGCAGGGATTACTCTTTCGTTATTTTGGTAAAGTCAAATACTAAAATATAACGTTTCGGTTGCAACACAAGCAACCATCATCAGGTAAGAATGAATGATAAAACACAGACACGGAAACAACATAGACAGGCACACATGCAGAGAGAGAGAGACACAAAGACACACTGAGCGAGACACACACCAAGACAAACACAGACACGACAACAACATAGACAGGCACACATGCAGAGAGAGACACAAAGACACACCGAGCGAGACACACACCAAGATAAAACACAGACACTACAACAACACAGTCAGACACACATGTAGAGAGAGACACACACAAAGACACACCGAGCGAGACACACACCAAGACAAACACAGACACGACAACAACACAGACAGGCACACATGCAGAGAGAGACACAAAGACACACCGAGCGAGACACACACCAAGATAAAACACAGACACTACAACAACACAGTCAGACACACATGTAGAGAGAGACACACACCAAGACAAACACAGACACGACAACAACACAGACAGACACACATGTAGAGAGAGACACACACAAAGACAAACACAGACACTACAACAACACAGTCAGACACACATGTAGAGAGAGACACACACCAAGACAAACACAGACACGACAACAACACAGACAGACACACATGTAGACTGGTGATAGAATAGCAGCCAAGGGAGCGAACGCATCCAAGAGGATTGCTACAGTAACAGCGGAGGTGCGTGCATCAATGAGGTCAGAGTTCACTTTGCAGAAGTGAGATGGACGGTAGCGGAGGACCGTGAGGGATGGTGAGACGGCGTGACGGAGGCCGTCACCCAGCAGCGGATGATGATGATGCTTGTTTACGTGATTGCAGGAATCCATACTCTCTGGTTCTTTCGGTAAAGTCACGTAGGTAGAAAAAATAATAATTTAAAAAACACACGACGTTTCGGTCGCAACACAAGCGTCCGTCTATCTACGTGACTTTACCGAAAGAGCCAAAGAGTATAAAATAGCTTATTATTATGTAGTATCATCATCATCATGATGTCCAACCCTTTCCCTCCCCATGCCATGTCTTGTTGGTCATGGGTAATCATGCTTCATAGTTCATCAAACTGATCAGTCCGGGATGGTGACGGGAGCAACCTTGTTGTCAGCTGTGACCCAGAATTTTAATCAGGTCGCTGGGTTCACAGTGCATCGAATTATAACCAATGGGTCACTTGCACCCATTAGGTATTGTGTAATTGTCGGTTGTTCTATTCGAATTAACGATGTCCATTCCACCGAGGTGATGGTTTTAGTTGTGTTCGAGGCAACATGAACATTTGTAACAGCTGGCAGCCAGAAGGCCACGATCACGAGAAGGCCATTGGTTGTTATATCAACAAATATTCACGAAGATCAGATGACACCCCAGAATCCCCCCAAAAAATGTAGTGGTGACTGTTGGGCCTTGGTTATATTTTGTTGTCTTCAATTATTAAATAGTTTGTACTTGAATTTATGTACATTGGTAAACTCGGAAAGGTGTGTTGTGGCAAGTTATGAAGAATGGAGTGCTATTCGCACAGTTCATGGGACAATATGATGGGGGTTGTTTTTGTTTTTGGCTTATTTGTTGTATGGACATGTTTCCATCGTGTGATGGCCAGTACAGTGGAATTGCAGTCTAGAGGTCGCTGGTTCAATTTGATCTCCGGCGCCCCAGTTGTAACATTGGTGCAAGTTCCCTAAATCCTTCTGTTTTCTGTCCGCACAGCAGTATGCTGTAAATGGTACGGCCACAGCTAGTCGATCAGCAGGTAGTTTGTGGTGGGGTACATTATCGGGTAGTTTGTTGTGGGGTACATTATCGATACTCCCACCTCTTCCGAGATTTGTGGCCAGCACGGAGGGGGTCAGCCAAAATACCCTCTTGCAGGGCTGCACCTTTACCTGGCAGTGCAGTCACAGAATACCATGCGTATCGCAATCTGCTCTCGTAACAGGGCACACTTCGTACATGCTGCTAACGTAAATCGGCATGCGTTCTTTCTGGGCCCATGTTGGTCTGTAACAAATGCTTCTGGCATGTTCATGATCTTTTAGGATTTTGAATTTTATGGCATATGCAGAGATATCCATGGGTTTTATGGCCTTTGAAAATTGTGTTTTTTTCCCAGTATGTTTTCTCCAATTGGACAATGCTATATATATACTGACATGTCCATGGACACAAAAACACGTATAACAATGGATTTTAGATATTCCTAGTCATCCATCAAGTACTGTTGTGGAGGATACAAAGCGATATTGGATGGAGGCAGCAGGAGAAGGGTTTCAATGTTTTGTTTTTGAAATGCAAGGGCATTGTTCAAACACTGTAGTTGTATTTGCTTTGTGTTTAAATAACAAACAAAAAAACATTCACATCTCCAATGAAATATCCATTCATAGAGTATTCATATGTAGATTATGCATTAAAATGAATAATTAATATCTTTGCAAGTGGAACTGAATAAATTATAATTGCGACACATGACATACACCATATCATAAAATTCAGTTTAACCAATAGGAAATATACTTGATTTTGCACTCTGCTTCAACCCCTAGCTATTCTCAGTTAGGGTCGGTTCATTTTTGTTTGGTTGAGAATTTTTAGGGATAATAATAACATGCCAAACAAAAATTGTAAGGACCTCTAAACCACGAGGAAAAGTTAGTGAATTGCTTTTTATTTATTCTGAGGATTCAACTACATTAACCTCTAGTTATATGTCACACTGTAACAATAAATTATTCAAAATTCCATTGCCTTTGGGTTGATCTCAGGCTGAAATGCACTGGCTGAGGTATTCCACAATGGGGAATTCATATTTGACATTTTGTTTCAAAGGCTGTTTCTGCGATCGTGCAAATATACAAAAATATAACGCCTGCAATGTTTTATGGATGGTTTACTAAACTTTCATCCGGTATGTCACGAGCTATTTTTGATCACTACTAGACTGCGATTTTAATTGGTGTACGTTGTAAGTAAAACAATGCAAATAATTCCAAACAAACATATTTCTAAACAGAATATATACATGCTATGTTATTTACAATATGAGACATGAAGTTCAAATATCCATAACCTGAAGAAAAAAATACCATTTCTGTTGCTTTTTACGTTCTCCCGGAAGGTGATACAGTACTTGTAATATCGGTTGGGGATCATACAGTATATATATACGTATATATCTCCTGATCCTTGGGGAATGCTGCCGTGGTGTAATGGTTAGCACACCGGACTTACAATCCAGATGGTTGCCGGTTCGATTCGTGTCTCCTGGCGATGCAGATAAAACAATGGTGCAAAGTTTCTTAAATCTCCTCGTCTCTGTCAACTCAGCGGTGACACGTGGAGACACCGCAATTAGTCGAGCGGCAGAATCGCGTGCGGTGGGGTACATTATGACTACTCTCACCTTTCCCAAGATGTCTGGTCGCAATGAAAAAGTCGGCCAAAATGCCCTTGAGAGTGGTTCCTGTAGTAGAGGCCCGTCTGCCCAACAGTGGTGTGCGCAAGCAATTGAAAGGCTCCACCTTTTAGAATATCAAGGCTTTTACAAGGAACCAGCATTACAGGATAAAGTTATACTATCTAGAAAAATAGTGAGGTTTGTGTTTATGCTTTCCTGCAAAACCGTGTTTTATGACCAGAATTTGTTGCCACTTGGGTTGCTTTTCAATATTTTATTTTTTATTCCTTCGGTATAAAATACTAAAGTGGGATAAGTTAACACACCATTGGCTTGGCAATGCATCTGGCAAACCACAAATTCGTGGTGCAACGCACTTCTGTGTTATGAAGCTGACGAAATGTGTCTAGACAAAAAAATGCTAAAAAACATGGACACGTTTAAAAAAAATCAAACCGGGTGAATTTTTCACCTGTAGTTAGGTGCTCACAAAATTATTAAACTACCATATTTTTTTATACACATTTCACGTCTCAATATTATTTTAAAACAAAAAAAATGAAAATGGCTTTCTAGCAGGTAATATGAATTCGTTATTGCAGTATATGGTTGTGGTTTTATCTACCGCTTCAACTTGGTGGAATATGATGATGATACCTATAGACAACACGGAAAATAATTATCTGATTATTGTGCATAATCACATGAAACATTCTGCTTATCATTAATTTGTGGTGCCATTTCTTCATCACAGATGAGAGTAATGTATCTATATCTTGTCTCTATTTTCTATGTACTCTATGGGTAATGTTGTTGAATGGTTAAAATTAAGTATATTGTTTTTATTTGAAAGTAACGAAAAACACAACCCGTAAATTTGGTGTAAAGTTAAAATTCAGAAAGCAAGCAAGGCATAGATTTGAAATTTGAATAAGCATGATAGGAACACAATTTACTTACGTTTATTGGAAGCTCCATGAATATCCATTTTGGTGATATGTGTCTAGACTATTACTGAATAGATTTGTTTTATTTTATTGCATACTCATTCTGGGGTTCAAAGTCCGAGCAATCACTCATTATTTCTGAAGAGGTTATTCATTTCACAATGCAATGTGTTTGAGCCCTGAAAAATTATGCATTCTCCAAGTAAACCATATGCTGTTTTGAATGCAGGTGTTCAGATATCTTCAGGGTACACGATGACATTTGTGCACACACGCACAAAACTCGCATTTCATTTGATATGGGATGATTTTTTTCTTCGTGAACATTTTTCTTTTTACACCAAAATGAAAGTGGATTTCTTTTTTGTGACGTTTGCCATCAAATCCTTCAGGTTTTAACCTTCACATTTGGATGCATGTAGGTGACCATTCCCTCTCAAAATACTGTGTGTAATCTAAAGACACGTGCTAAAAAAACCCAACGTGATTGTTAATGAAAAATAAAGAGCAAAATAATTGAAGAGTGCCCCAAAACTACCATGGAGAGATGCATGCTGGGTAATTACACAGAGAGACAGAAAGAGGAACACGTGGAACACGGTCAACATTAACGACGGGAGTGCCAGCAGAGGGACGGAATGTGTCTGAGAGGTTGTCCACTGGATGGAGCAAGCAAAATCATCTCGTGGCACAGCTATTGGGTCCAGTATTACATCGCAGGATCATGAAATGTGGCAGCGGGTTGGTGGAGCCCTTCATCCGGCAGCCGATTCACCATGAATAATGGTATTGAGAGACTAATACCAGTCACAACATGTATTATTAACAATCTCAAGCTGGTACAGATGACACGACAGTTACATATCACAAAGTGTGCCAGTTTTTATCAATTGCACTTGGTCTGCGCAACGTACAAAGACACCATATTAATCTTTAACATTACCGTATAACAAAGCAATAGAGTAACAATGCAGGTAGTTATTGGAAGCAAAAAACAACAGAGTATGGTATACCGAGAACAACAGTTGAAAGTAGGCCATTGTCTACATGATGGGATCAAGAGGCAGACGAGAGCAAGTTGGAGTGCTTCTGCAAAGCTGAACTTATGTTTTAATAAATGTATATTGCCTGTAATGAAACGTAGATCACTTTTCAAAAACTGAAAAGTATGCAAAGAAGCAGTGAGAAAATGCACGTTTGGAATGACATTGAAAGGTTGAATGAGAGAGAAAGAGAGGATTCGAGAACATGAATTAGAGAACATACACAAGTCATCGCATCATCCCGGCGACGAAGACAATTAGGTGGGCTTGGGCAAGCCACGTTTCTCCAAGGGATGATGGCCTATGGTCCAGTATAACGATGGAGTAGAAATCAAGGAAACACAACGTATCTGAGAGGGTGGTCATCGTGTAGATGGAAAAATGAAATTATCTCGTATGGTCCAAGATGGATTGTTACATTTTAGGAACCTTGAGAGATGGTCTGTTTCAGGGAGGCCTTCATCCAGCAGTGGGATTGATCGTGGTTGACGATAATGACGATGAACTAAAACATCGAATCACGAGTAAAAAAATCCATTCTTATGCTCACAATAGATACATCGAATTGTGCATGTCAGAATGAACGTTTTTGGCATATTGTATGTAATTGAGTTCATGTGACCCCTGCAGCCACTAGGGGCCACCACATTCATCACAATGTTAAAAATAGAATGGATTTTTGAATCGGATGGCGGGGCTGAATTGCGACTATTCATTGAATTTCCACGGTGGGGAATTGTATCCGCATGTAATGTAAACATGCAATATCTTATACCGTTGAACGAAATTGCCCTTCTTCAGAGTAGAGCAAGGGTAGAGAATGAGCTCGGGATCATACTTTACAATGTGTGTGGTGGCATGACTGGTACTACAGCTTAACACTTAATGCTAAATTATATGTATACATACTTGAATGAAAATGAAAGTCTCGCACTCAAATTGAATCCCATTTTTCTTCTCGGCACAACGATTGTTTACTCTGAACCCTTAAAATTACAACTGGCTATTGGCATTGCAGGCCATTAAATCCCCCCTTCCACCCAAGTGATAAACCCAAAGGACTGACAAGGAGACAAGAAGTCAGAAAAGATGCACCTTGGCAAGGCAATCTATCTTACATCTATCTGCTCTGGGCTACGAAAAACAGACCGGCTCATCTTCGCAGAAATCCATGCTTGTTTGTTTCGACAGGATTTTGAAGGATCTCCCGCTGTTCCCCATGCACAGCACCACCATAGTCGTGGTGCTGCTTCCGAATTTCAAATGCTTTGTGAATCAAACATTTTGGCTGCCACAAGTGATTACTCGTGGCATTTTAATAAAGGTTTCGATTTTTTTTATGTAATGATTTATCAGCTGAGATCCAAAACGGACACTTTAGTAACCCAATGTGCCACAGTGAAAAACTTTATATGGATAACAACCAAAATACGTATACCACTTTTTTCCATTCATTGTATTTTACGTGAGGACCTTGTTTCGACTTGATAGAAACAATTCACGCTGAGGTCTGGGCTGTAACACTGGAACAAAATAGTCTTTAATGTCGATTTGTAGCATGCTGTGTCACGTAATATAACAGTAATACAATAAACTAGATGAAACAAAATCCTTCTGTTTGTCAATCCCCATGACCTAAGAATAGCAAATTGACCTTACGGGGATTGTACTAAGACAGGTTGAAACGTTACTCGCTGCTAATGTTAGCCATGCCCAGGAATCAAACTTAGGTAATCATGACCGTTGCACCGCGAAGTCCACCAGAGCTTGATTACACCTCATTACGTGACTAGGTAGAAGTATAATCGGTCAACCCAAGCTTAGTGGCAAAAGACGTAACTATTATGCAGACTGGTTACACAGACCAATACATTCAAAGTCTGTATGATAATTCCAGGCTTAAAGTTTGGTAAGGTCCTTGTGCAGGAAAATTCCGTCCTTTCAAAAGGATAATGAAACAAAATCAAATAAGAGCTACTGTGGGTGATTTTATGTCATTTTATATTTTGCATGCTTCTCTTGAAGTTAATGTGAAATTTGATGAAATAATAATAAACAAACATTTATGAAGCGCTGTTAATAAACGTCGTGGAGTACACTCATCAAATAATACAGGAACACTAATCCCATTATAATTGAAAGAGAAAAATGTTCTTTGAATAGAAGTATCTTGGAAGCCGGGTTGACACAGTGTAAACAGCAGTATATCCATGACTTATTAAACCCAGAAACATATGGGCAAACCACGTGAATTTGGATTCAATAGATTCTAACACTGCCGATATCTCGGTCCATGCATGAAAATGCTCAGGACAGAAATCCAAACTCGAATTGCATAAAGTACATCGTGTGACTGCATAATTTGAAACTCACAAAATGATTCATACACGTGACACTTACATTTGTTTACATTGTCGTATTCTTATTCTGGGGATGACGCCGCGACAGAACGCTTGGCACACTGCAACTTGCAATCTGGAACCCGTCGTTTCGATTCGACCTCCTTGGTCTCTTGTCCACCCAGCAACCACGAATTGGGCTCGCCACAATCATTCGATGGGCAGGTCACGTGCGGTTGGGTAATGTGTAGGGCGACTCCCGCCTCTTTCAAGATGGTCTGACCGGTGTGAATGAGTAAAGGCAAAATTCAGGGCTACACTTTTTAACCTTTCTCTGTTATTCTACATTACTGTACGTACTGTTCTCAAACGGTAAGCAGTATCTTAACACTGAATAATTGTTTACACACTTCTATTATGAACTAGAAAGTACCATTGCCCATTGATTTATGCTGCACACGTATATTTGTTGTAGGGTAGTGGGTTGAGTGTGGAAATGTCTTGGTGTATATAAATTAGCTTAATAGCCTGGTTGGTGGCACTGGGATCAGCACTGCTAATTGTTGTCGATGTAGAACAGTGAGATAACTAGGAGATGACATCGTTTGCTATCGCCCCCCCCCTCATGCATGGGGGAGGGTCTCCAGGTACTCCGGTTTAATACCCCACCAAAGCAGAGCCTTGTTCATGGAAATTGGTCAACCATCTCAATGCAGGACCCTCCAAAAAATGTGAGACTCGGAGAAGCCTTCCTCTATAAACAGTTCGCCATTGCTATACAAATGTGGGTCCCTGTTTTGCCTCTATGTCATGCTTTGACTTTGTTTTAGAATTTAGTTTTGAAACCTTGGGTGTGTTTCTTACAGTGGATAAGTCCAGGGATTATTAAATCAAATGATAGGGGATTTCATCTTGAGTGGCACAGCTGTGCGATTTGGGAATAGCTATGGAAGGACGTCCTTACCACCTAAGCAACCCCAGAAACTTAACAAAATCCCTGAACCCCTTAAGGCCCTCCATGGTAGTGGCAGTGGCATTTCTGGTGTTTTACGTGGTGCCTGTTCCATCGCACCTGCTGTGAAATGCATATGGTACTGCAGCGCATACAGAAGCTATAAATGAAACAAGTGTGGAGAGAAATAAATCAATAGTGGGTCAGACCTTTGAGCTTTTTTTGCTCAAAGCTCTCTAAATGAATGCAGAGTTGCAAGTTTTATGCGAGGATATATTTTTTCTACCTGAATTAGTATTGATAGGTTTGATTTTAAAAGTTGCCAATGCCAGCATGATAGCTAATGGTCTCTGCCAAGTACCGAACTTTGTCTCTGCAGGACATTTATTTGGTTTAAATTAATACTAACACAGCCTGTCAAAAATATTGCAATACGCTGTATAGAAGATATAAAATGTAAGTTATTAGAGAAGATCTTATTCAAGTGATTAATAATACAGTAATTTATATAACTCTGTATTTTCACTGCTGATTGAAGTCTTTCCGACATCATGTTGGTCTTGGGAGCTGGTTTGGTTATTACTCACTAATGACATCAGCTGTGGCTTGGGATCGAACTCAGGTTGCCAGGTTTACAGCATACTGCAATAACCATACTGTGCTTCCGCTTCACTCCGCAATGTTAAAGTACGGCACGTAAAATTCACGTTGAAATCCTTGTAAAAAAGAATGAATAGTTTAGCATACAGAATTATGAATTATGCTGTTATTTTGTTCATTTAGATATCTTAAACAATTAATATTCATATATTTGCAAGTGGATACACAAATGCGTTATGCACAGAAACTCCGAGTAATTTATAAGAAGCACCATTATCACTGATCGCGGGGATGGATTTATTGATGGAGATGGTTAAATTGGTCATGATTTCAGTCTTCCATGACTTTTAAAAATGTGTTTTTTGTATTTTATGCTCGCAGGGAGACAATACATTTAATGTAAAGTTCCTAAAGAGTTAATCACCTGACGTGAACGTGCCTGATCTTGTCGGATCTCGGAAGCTGAGCAGGTTTAAGCCTGATCAGGACCTGTGCTTCTACATGTATGGGCAACCATCAGCGCTTGCCAAGGTGTTGTTGGCGTGGCACTGCGAGGTGGCCGGGCGATGGCAATGCTGATTTTCACCATCGTGTACGTTTGGTGGGCTTCATCCACGCATTTTGGTTTCTTTCCGCATGCAGCCAAAAAAAACTCACAAAACGTAAGTGGCCAAAACATCCCTAATGCAGGAGTCTTCTGAAAAAAGGAGTCTCACGTCTCATTGAGGTTTTGCTGGATAAACAAGTAGAATTTACTTCATGAGGACCATACAGTGTTGCGATGTTACGCAGCACAAAGCAACGTTTCGCCCGTTTTTAGCTGTCAATCTGTTGTGTTTTTTTTTGTTGACGTATGTTATTCATAAATTTACGGCATCTATACGATTGTTAGTGACGTTATGAATGTCACTTTGGCGCTTAGCACCAGCTACTGTCGTAGGAATGGAGACGCACGCTGGGAGCCCTCTCGGCCACCTGACCACAGATTGACATGCAAGCGGGCCATAGGTGGCTCGAGGGACACGTGACGGGGAGCCGAGAGCTTCTGGCAAGGTCATAGAAGGGGGCGTGGCCGATGGCGGGGCGGGGCGGGGTCGCGCTCGGGGGGGGATAAACGGGAAGCCCCGAGAGTGATGGGGGCTCGTCTGTGGAATCAACAACCCTGGGTGCCCCGTCTCTTCGGTCTTCGCTCGGCATCGTGGGTCAGGCAGCGTGTAAGCTGACTGACCCCTTCGTGCAGCAGTTAACCCGCTACTCACATAGTTAACCGTGTAGTCATCACCTAGATGTTGAACCAGTGTACGTTCAGAGTTATCCTGTTGGGGAATTGTTAAATAAACGTGTTGCCTCCAACTCGAGTGTGTGCCTCCGTACAACACACTCCACATTTGTAAGCGTTGTATTTCTACATTATTTATACTTAAAGTAACACGTTTGTATTTTTGAAGGGATGTCGATACATTCACGCGACATGAAAACATACGGGAATATGGACCACTTCATCCCTTAACTTCTGTGAAGCCAAACCCAGTTTTAAAATCAATTGAACTGCCTGTGTAGCAGGTCCCATGAGCTGAATATGCCTTGTTGACAGAGCCTCGGAGCCATCTTTTGGCAGATTATCAAGGCACATTTCTTGGCCATGGTTTTAATGCAATAGAATATTTCCACGACGTTTTTTTTTTAACCTACCTTCAGTGGTACACAGATGGGACTTGAAGCTTGACAACGTAATTGTTCCTGCATCGCGACATAAGGTATGCCAGGATTAGGTTTGAACTACAGGAGCAAACCATTGTCTCCGAGGCATAGAACCACTATACCAGCCAGCCACCAGGTATGAATGCCAGCATACTATTAGTACGTACGCCAATTGGCTAACGTGTATGCCAGCTGCCAACACGTTAGGGCACATTTAAAAATTCAGTTTGTAACTCATGTTGGCATTTAGGTGGTGTAAGGTGGCGTGCCAAATGCCTACCGGCAGCACTTTACTGACTGACCACAATTTTTTGTCCCATACTATTGCGTGATATATAAATTGTACCGTAAATTGTATTGGTTAATCACAACCAAAATGTATTTCCAGTGTTAATGTCTGAAATGTAATTTGACTAATGCCAGAGGAGTACAAAATAAAATACATGGGACTGTCAGGCGATGAACAGCCACGGCTCACGTCAGTGTAAAGTGATATTTGATGACTGATATGGTGTGGTAGACCTTCATCCAGCAGTGGATTTACAAAGGGCTGAAAACGACGTCTATGTGTCGTTTACCACGAAACCACTACGAGCTGCCTGCTCCATCACAACGTGGTCCAACCCTTCCGAACCCACTGTGGAAATGTAGTCACAACTGTATTAAGCCCTACTTTAATATAATGATCCCTCGATGCCAATCGCATCTTGACTTCGTGTAAAAATCGCAGTCGCACATTTTACAGCCCCTGAGTGACTGCAACAAAGACTTGAGAGTGGTACCACACCAGCACTGACGTCAAGAAATTAGAGGTCGCTCGGTCAAAAAAGGGCACAGGATTAAATTAATTTACTGCATTGCAAACATATTACATGCATCGGTATAAATCCATCACGCTGGCAAGTTGCCATATATGAGTACCAAGACAGCACATCGAGTGCAAAGATGCAAGAACATTGGAAGACACAAGAGAGGAATGAGTTGCGACGATGGATGTGTGGAATTTTTTTTTTTACTGCCGAAATTTATTTCATGGTTAAAGAGTGTAAAAACGTGTGCCTTTGTACACCTTTGCAGCGGCATCGCCACGCACGAATGTTCGAGTCCAAGCGTGCATCAGCTCCTCCTCGCCAATTACATGTATTCTACACACTCCTCTTTGGACTTTATTATTTAACCTGAACATTGTTGACACTCAGAGACCCGCCCAGCTAAAATGCTAGAATTCTCAAGTTGTGGTCCCATTAAGTGGATAAATTGAATCAGTGGAAACAAGGTGTAGCATTTTGTGTGGAGCCAACCCCTCTACCTTGCTATGGCAACCACTGCATATGTAAATGGTTTGTATATATTACATGTATATGTAAGTAAATATGCAGTGTAATTGTGATAACACTTATATTCCACCTACACCCGAATAAGTTGCGTATACTTACAATACAACGTTGCAATATGCTACTGGCTGGAGACTGAGGTATAGACGGATCTGTGAAAAGGTCAGATGTGTGAACATCTATTTTTTTTTTATATGGTAAACCATTGTTGCACGAATAGGTCACCGGACAAAAATAAAGTGCAAACGCCTTCAAACGTGGGGAAATGGTCACTGCACTTGGAAGTAAGTAAGCACATTTAAGTTCAAATCGGAACACACGACTGTATGTGAAATGGTTGGCTTCGTGAACATATTTAGCGCATGACAGCTACACAATGCACACATACTCCACTGGGAGAGAGAGAGAGAGAGGGGACAGTAATTGGTCTGGGAGGATATGTGACGGTTTAATATTCGATGTTGTACTGCACGACGATTTCGGCCTTCCTAGACGCTTTTTGAAACCTCAGAAATCGTATTATAGTAGCCATATACACTATTAGCCCAACAGCCAGACTTTCATTGTCGGCCAAGGCTAACATCAGTGATATCTGAGTAGGTCTTACTCCCCGTTTAACCAGCCCCCCCCCACCCTGCCATCACCACTCCCTTCCTCTCTCCCCACCTTTACCAATTCCACACTGATGCATTGTGTTCAAACAGCAGCCACAGTGTGGGGAGGGTCTTCAGCAAAGCAGTTGATTGACAAAGAGTTATAAATCATCATCATTTTTGCTAGAATTTCAATGAAGAACTCCGCAAGTGGATGACAGAATCTACAACTTAATGTTACAATCTCGACAAAATTACGTTAGTGGATCATTCAGTGTATCCACAGAATTGCCTGCCAGGAATGCCTGTAAGGTCACGTTGGGAAAAGGTCAAGGGATGTGAAAGCAGGTTACTGTACATTTCTTTTGGGATGGAAAACCCTGCTTAGAAAATCAACAAATTGGGTTGTTCTTGTGCAGGTGTTCAGGAATGTTAATAACCGGTATCTTTCAGGAATGTTAATAACCGGTATCCTTCGGTTATATCAAGAAGCCACTAGTTGTATGATGCTATGATGTTTATGTACAATTGATACCTATTCTTAGTTTTTTCGGTAAAGTCACGTTGAAGATAATATATATTTTATTATTTTGTTGTTTATCTTCAACGTGACTTTACCGAAAAAACTAAGAATATGAATTACTGCAGTCACGAAAGCTTTAAATCAAAATACAATTGATACCTATTTACAATAATTGAAGAGTTACAGATTGGTGACGGTGATAAGTAGGATTGCAGAAATAAAATAAATAAGCAGGCAATACTCCTCCTGCACATATTTGTCCTTCCATATAAAATAATACAAGTATTTATTTTCACACTTCCCGTCATTCATACGGCCTTCTGGGAGTTACATCATTTCAGCAGCACTCGTTCAACACAAGCAAAAATCGAAACCAACTTTAAATTTGTACTGGAACAAACTATGGGAATAATTTTTAGGCGCAACACGAAAATAAGTTTAACTGTAAAAAAAAATGTCCTTAATTTGTAGAACAAGGCCAATTATGGTCAGTCTCACACACTCGGCTACAGTGTCACTCAGCTAATATGCAACGTTGATACCATCGTGCACTTAAAGTTGCCAAGTAAATAGCTTCCCCCCCCCCCACCCTCTTTTAATAGTCAATTAAATCTTGAAAATGTAGTTAGGAATCTATGAGATCACGCACTCTGTATAGTTCACATCAATTATAAATGCCAATGACTTGGAAAACTGACTTAGTCACTTGGTTAAGATTTTTGTTTCCTGATGACGACCGTTTGTGTTATGGTCGAAACGTCGTGAGAATTTTTATTGTTTTATATTTTTTTTATTATTTTATTGTTTCCCTTCAACGTGACTTTACCGAAAGAGCTAAGAATATAGCTATTTTTACTTTTTTCTATATTGGGAAGAAAATATGCTAACAATTCAAAGAACATTTGAGGCACGGCATTGCAGCATCTTATACCGTGACCTTTTCTGTGAACAGCTGTTTTTTATCCAACCTGCACACGTCTCAGGCCATGACTTTTACAAAAAATCATCGTGTGAGGAAGAATTAAACTCTCATCGCAATCATCAGATCGAGATCAGAATTTCTCCATCGAGCCATCGGATCTGAGAGAAAAAAAAACACGCTTGTATTTTAATGAGCTGGAAACGAGACCGATTGGTCTGATTGGGCCTGACGTGATCATGTTTCATCGTACTCAAATCAGGCACTCGCAGTGATGATGGGATGATGTTTATTATGGCTGTACATGAAGAGGATTCCAGTTGCAATGCTGAATGTGAATGCCACTGTCACTACAATTGAGTCACATTTTTTTTTATTCAAACGATGTCTATTTTTATTTACCCAGAACCCCGGCGCAGGGGCTTTAAATCAAAAACAAAAGCTATGTCGTTTTAAATCTTAATGCTTACTCTTCTGTATTCATTTTTATTGATGTTGACCACAAATCCCAGGAAACAACACATTAACTTTCCGCATATATTAATCTTGTTGAATGTATTTCGTAATCTCTTTGAACATGATTCGTTCGTTTTCAAATTTGAGTACTGTATGGGTAAAGATGATGCATGGCGCAGTGGTTAGCATGCTGCACTGTGAACCTGGCGACCTCGTTTTTTTTTATTAAGAGCCACAGCTAATATCACGGTGAGTGATGTGTGGACTGGTCATGGGCCACCCTCCACCCCCCCCTCCTCCACACCCCTTCACCGCCCACACCAAGGCTGGCACGGCCCGGTTTTATTCATTCGGGTTTTAATCGTTTTTTATATAAACCCGGAGCACCTGGATCCTGCCCAAATCCGGTTTTATTCGGTTTTATTAAAGTTAAGTCGGGATTTCAGTCGCACGCACCCCATTAGCGACGTTCGGGCCGGGGCCCCGGGCTCAGCCGCCGTGCACGCGAGCCACGCGGTGCGTTCGGCCCTCGCCCAGGGCCTTTGTCGTCAGTTCGTCACTCGTCGGAGGCGACTATCCCGCAGCTCCAGAAGATCAGCCATCAAACTGTTCAGCGTGGCCACGTCGACCGCTGCCGCTGCGTCTGAGCGAAACTTCTCGACGATGGGATTTATCCCATTCCAAGTTGCAGGAACAGCCTGGCGCCCGACACAGTCGAGAAGCTCGTCTTCGTCAAGTGGAACCTCAACGCGTTCCACGACTACCCGACGCCCGACGAAGGCGACAACACCGCCGAGTCCAGCGGCGAGAGCGACGACGAAGACGACGACGAGGAGCAGCAGGATTGAAGTGTGCACGAGACGCCGATAATAAAACCAGCTTTTAATCGGCAAAATCGGGTTTAATTCCATTAAAACCAATAACCCGATTTGTCGGCCAAAAAAAAATCGGGTTTTTCCCACCCTTGGCCCACACTGGCCGGTGTGGTGGACTGTGATCAGATCACCACAACGACTAAAATCATGGGTAGGCCTTCATCGAGCAGTGAATTGACAAATAGCTAAGAATATGAATTACTGCAGTCACGAAAGCTTTAAATGACAAATAGCTGTAGATGTCGTATATATAACGGACAACCACACTTTCTTTTACAGATATGTTAAATATCCAGTTATTTAAAATGATACAATTGTGACTTGTAATTATTTAATAGGCATAACTGTTCCCAATTATGTTTTCTTTATCGAATGCATAAAATGGAATTTAATTGTGTCCATTTAATTCCTCATCGAGATAGTAAAGTATTCCCCCCCCCCATTATTCATCCTTACCAACCTGGATTTATCAAATGCTAACAGGTTTATAATAATCTTCAAATGTTCTTTAAAATCCTATCATCTGCTAAGAACCCCCTGCTATATCCTCTCACTTTATCCCTTGATGCAGAAAAAAGCATTCAAAGGGAATTGACACTCAGTGTGCTTGAGCGATTTCACATTGGTCAATACCTGCAGGGAATACTCTTTCCGGATGGCCCAAACGCAAACTAACAGTGGCAATATTTCACTGTCTTCTTCCCATAAGCAGGGGCACAAACCAAGTTGCTCTCCCCTTTTTATCAACTTTCATTTGCATTCTCTATTGAATGCCCAGGGGAAATCACCCAACGTAACACTTCACATTCAGGGCTCTGACATTAACGGACAACAAATGTAAACATGGCATTAATGCAAGGACAATGTCTAATCCAACCTCCTCACTCCCGGACAACCTCAAGGTTTTTTTTCCTCAGCAGTCTTGTTGCGATCCATGCTGCGACGACTTCCTCCTTGGATTGGTTGAAGGAAGGTGGCATTCAACAACAAAAAAACACGTTTTTAAAGCTGTTGCATTTCCCCTCCTACTGTAACGAAAGAATGCAAATAGCGATGAACAATTGCTTCAAAATTATGTTTGACTCAGGGACATGGCAAACAAAATTAAATACGTGAAGGATAACATTAAGGCTATAACTGAATGGTCATAATTACCGAGGAATAAAAAATATATACTTCGTTTGGGAAAACCGTGATGGAGTCTAATGTTCTAAAATGTCAAAATTGCATCGAAAATACGATCTGATATCCATGAAGGCTCCAGTTAGTAATTTTCATTGTGTCAGCTAATAATGTCAAATCTAATGCAAAAAATGTCTGGAATTGACTTCTTTCTAGTATTATCCCTTATATCCCCACCCAAATCCTTTCTTCAATACAAATCGAATCCTTAATGACCATGTTCTAAATGATAATTTACAGAGCGTGGAATCCATTCCTCCGTGATTGAATCCCTGTTGAATAAAGGTGACTAAACCGAACTGGACAATAAAAAATTAGGATAAAATATGAGCCCGCATCTCTGATTTGTATGGTTAGCTACGTGTGGTGCAAAAGAAGGTACACATACATGCACACATACATGCAGAGATGCATGATCTGAATTACCCTGAGAGACAGAAATAATAACACATCATCAGAACACACGTGTGACGTTGAGACATTGCATGGATTGTGTTTTTTTAAAGTGGACTTGGGTAAGGACACATTGCGAGAGAAATAAATGGATGATGGCCAGTGGTCAAGACTAATGCCGGAGTTGGCAGCCGAAGAGGCGGGCCTCTGCCCAGGAGGGGCCCCTATCCACTGCGGAGATGGAGCAATGAAATCATATTGTGTGCAGGAGCTGGACACATTGCTACACGGCGAGGCTCTGGTGACAGCTTGGCGAGGTTTTCATCTGGCAGCGGATAGACCACGGCTGATGATTGAAGCTTCACGTCTACAATTACAAGTGATGTTTCTATGGGGCATTTTTGCCAGTATATAAAAAAAGAAAAAAATAAGAATACGGATATTATGGGACCTCCATTGCCAGTACAACAATATGAAAATATGTTTTCCCCTTTTATCTGGCAACAAAACAGGTGGTGAGACAAGGCCATGAAGAGGGTTGTCTCTGGTGTAGGCCAATCAGTTTCAATGACAATGCAAGTATTTTATCACAGCATGTTTTTTTTCCACACGTACCGTGCGTGGTTAATACAGACTTGATGCCTTTCAAAAGGTATCGATGTGGTGTTTGAACATCTTAACACCTGTTTAAATGCCAGAAAGGGTCAAACCTATTCTTATTTTTCACGTGTACAGTGATGCTCATCACAGACTTAGCTTCATTAATCACAGACTTAGCTTCATTAATCACAGACTTAGCTTCATTAATCACAGACTTAGCTTCATTAATAAATGGACCAACAATAATCCTGGGTGATGTGATTTTTTTGGGTAAATTCTTTAATATATCCTCGAATGCCAAAGGGCACACTATATCCACACCGAGGACACTATTCACTTCGACATTTATACATCGAATGTTGGGGGACTCCTTACATCTCCACTTCTTAATCTTGAATAAACTAGGGTGTAATAGAAGTTGGGAGCCACAGGGAATGTACTTTATTAAAAGATATAATTCAAAAAAATATAAAACCCTCTCCGCGAAATCTTTTAACGTATCACAATAACAAAAAAATAACAATTACTTCCCTTCAAGATGTTCCTTCTGTGAATCATGACCTTCATGCAAAATTACAACCCTAAAAGAAATGTCAAAATGAATAGATGTTTCAACAAGAAAAACAACTAATCTTTGACATAACAAAAATATTTTTTTCTCCTAAAAATTGTTCCTACAACAAGAACAACAGAGAAAAAAAAACAATAATATACAACTGGAAGGGCATACTCCCTCCCCTCGAACCCTGATCGGAAAAAGGCAATTATTCAAATGGGAAAACACAGATTTATAGGGATACTTTGACTCAACATGGCAAATCCCACTAATATAACAGCGGTTCCCATCTCACTCTGTACACCGTCCTTCCAACATTATGCCAGAACAAAATTTAAGGGATGGAGCAGCGGTACAAGTGGTTAGCGCCTTGGTTGTATGGCAATAAGAGAGTCAATTACATGTGTGTAATGTTTATGTTAGCACTGTTGGCCTTCGAAAAAAATGAAAAATAACATTATGTAGGGCTGCACCAAGTAATTGCACACACATATCTTATAGCTCGGTTAGGCAGTTTAAAATGAATAATACATTTAAACACTCGCTATGAAAAAGCTAAAGTTTGTGTAGCTTATATGCTTGAAATACTTTTGCATTTTTAAAATGTGGAACGAAAAAACGATGTTAAATAAAAAATAACATATTATTAATAATATGTAATAATTTCATATCTTACAGATATAGTTGCTTAGTCACTGGCATATGGTGTGCATTGGTACTATAGGGTATTCACTTTGGTCCCACCTTTCCAAATTAAGGCTGAGCATCTGTTCGTGTGCCACAGAAACCAACCCTCTATAAACATCTGTCTGTAAAAAAAACCATAGAAGATTTTCCATTAGGTTTAATGTTTTTCTTTCATAAACAACCATAAAGAATATACATTTCGCAAAATGGTTCAAAATAGCTTCCTTATAACTAGTCATATCTAACGATGACTAAAGTTAAATCAACACTTTAAAAAGAACACAAAGACACATTTCATAACTACAATACAATTGCAAGAATGGTGATCTTGCGCTGGCAAGTCTGCACAAAGTGAAAATAACATCAAGAAAAACACACAGCTTTCATTAGTTTTTGCCTTAATGCAAACATATATATTAGGCAACGTTTCTGGCAATTACCCTTCTTCATAGAACCTTCATGATAAAGGACCATTGCCCCCCCCCCCCCCAAAAAAAAAGTGATAATATAATGTTTTCCTTTTCAGGCCACTGTTATTGACAATTCTTTTTAGGGTTTCAATTTTTTGTTAATTCACGTGCAATGGTTTCCTTTAAGGCAACGTAATTCACGAATGTGTTCAGTTTTTATATATAGCTTTAATAATTGTTTTAACTGACAGAGTTTTGTCAAGCTTCTCAAAGATGTGCATATTTTTACTTCTGTAAACTGTCCATTATAAACCCTGAATTTACCACCGTATTTAAAACTCGCCCTTTTTTTACAGATGCCTACGATTAAACCAATTTCTAAAGTGTACAAAGTTTATTGTTTTTGCGGTCATTACCAACTACTGCACAAACAAAACAAAATATTCGTTTTTTGCCCCAAAATTTGTCAAAATGAAATCTCAGAGAATAATCATTATTATTGTTTAACTGCCATGCGGTGAACATTTTCTCTCTGTAGCAGGGCACGGGTAAAAAAAAAAGGGCTTCTCCCGTAGCATGAATTAGAATTCACTTGAAGAGATTTTGGAATAATTTCCGTGACATTTCCTTCCATGGAACGTTCCTGAACGCGAGGTGATGCACTGCCCTGCGAGACTACCAACTGGATTCTTTGTCTCACAACTATGACGGCAATGGCACGCTGGGGATGCAATTAGGGGGGGGGGGGAGGCAAACGATTAACGAAAGATACCAAGGCTTGTGTTTTACAATTGTATTGGAATTGTGGTAATAAATATTGACAGATGATCCTTCCCAAAAAAAAATCTAATTTGTTTAATTATATGCACTTTGATTTAAAGGCATGAAATTCATGCACTCTTCTTCACATGTAATGGCCTTGCTCAATAAGTTCCCACAAATAAATACAAGATGCCCTAATCTCAAGTAATGTGTCTGACCAGAAAGTTTTACCCTGTCGTACAATATTCATATTGTAGGTACTACATATGCATATGTGGGGTAAAAGTGATGGTGCAGTGGTTAGCACATTGAACTTTGGTGTAATGTGTTAACCAGATATAACTCACCATTAGTGAGTGATATTTAATCCGGTCCTGTGGGCAGCCTCTTTACCAACCCATATTGACCAGCGTGGTGAAGTATGGCTAACAAACCCAAATACTGACACAGCGTGGGAAGGCCTTCATCGAGCAGTAATTTACAAAGGACCATACCTTCAATTGAATGACTAAATATGTTTACCGATTGCGACTATTTATTATTTAGCGATTATGCAACGTAAAAATGTTTTGCTTTGTTACCTTGCATGAAACACATGTCCTCGTTCACGTATTATGTCTATGAAAGGCACAGGCCAAAAATATTTCCCATCTCCGTGGTTCATTATTAACAATTAGCGACATCAAGAATGACATTACTTTCAAGTGCGGTCTCCGTGACAGTGGTGGTTGTCATTTTTCTTTGCTTGTGTTTTGTAGGAGACCCATTATCCCAAAATTGATGGATACATGTGTTGTTCGTCTATGAGTTAGTATTAGTAGTCGAGGCAGAGATTAGAATAATGCTTTGAAGCTCTTTATTACACCACTACTTGGATGGAGGCTTCTTCCACATCGTATTAAGTCGTGTGGGGGGGACTGTTTGACCATACTTCACCAAAGGGGGGGGGGGGCAGGACCTGTTTGGATATCGCTCGCTGGTTAATGCCAGCCAGGACCAGTGATCGACCTCCGGTCACCGGGTTTAATGTGCAATGTGCTAACCATTGCACCACTGCTCATTTAATATAACCACGTACTGATTCATTTGATTCTAATTTTTGCTTTTTGAGTATCATGAAGTGAATCTTGTGGTTTATCAAGGATTATAGGTTACGTTAAAACGTTATAATTCAGAAAGTGAAAAAATATTCAACAAGCTATAATGAATGATGTTTCAGGGTAGATCGAAATATTTAAACATATAGCAACACCAGACAGGAAGATATATAAAGTCCTCTGATATAGATGATTACATGTGCTGTATATGAAGGCATATAAAATGTACATATCGATAATTGTATTTATTAACCATGTTAATATTACAAGACCGTATATACAATGAGTACAAAACAGCCTCATGCATTCAAATTAAAGCACTGCCATGACAAACCAACCCAGCTGCCCAACATGTTGTTTAACAAAAAAAAAAAGCTTCTCTGTGATAGACATGGTTGTACCTGTGGCTCTGAGTCAAAGGACAGCAGATGTTCACAAAGCCCAGAGCTCTGTGCTTGCTAAGAACCAAATAATTCAAGATTCAGCCTGCCAGCCATAATAATGGTGCAGAGGCATAATGAGCTCTCTGGGGTATCCAGCCAGCCTCGACGGCATTTTCTGCTACCTTTTTTCATCTCCGCTACTTTTTTTTGTTGTGTGATCTTTGATCAGTGTTTCACATCACACCTTGGTGATATGGGGGGGGGGGGTGGGGGGGAAGGTCGTAAGATAGTCATGTGCTAGAATGATGTGCGGAACATTACCATGCATTAACTTATGGTTAGTCGTCGGTTCATTGCTGAAACAGTTTTAATGGGTATGTTTTGTCTACTTTGGTGATTACCTAAATATTGATGTTTGTGAATATACAAAGAATTGTTTTTTTTTACTTATGAAAAGAGCATTTTTGGACGTTTGTGGTTGTTCTGTGTAAACGCGTAAGTGCAGACATTGATCAAATTTGTAATGAACTGTAATCACAAGTGGCCAGATAGATAAGTGGTTCCTGCAACAGATGGCAACATGAAAACCCCCTCCCTTCTTCAGAGTTCACACCGGACTGGAAATCAATCAGTGCAGCTATTTATCACCATTACTCAAATGACTAGTGGTGTTTGAATAATGAGGGTACTTTTGTTCACAATTGAGCAAAAGCTAAATTTAACGTGCCTGCTTAAGGGAACATTTTGGCTTGAGGAAACCGCACAACGGAAACGAAATAGAATTAATTATATTATGGACGATATATTCACTTCCTATGACAACATTCAACTTAATACTCCGTGTCGTCATGTTTTTGTAATTAAAACAAAATCATTAGCTGTGCATTTCTTGGTCCCAAAGGTCGACCTTAACAAAAAATAAAGTGTAAATTATCCAGAAATGACATCATCAGTGATTTGTCAGTCTTGAGAATTCAGTACGGGAATTATTTTGTTATATATATTTGCATTTTTTTTGTTGTACCTTAAATAGAATTGCCATAAACTGTTGTGATTTTTTTTATGGATGCGCATATTGTGATTTATCTGGTGGATGTGTTATAACCCTCAATATTAAGCTTCACAGAATTAAATGGGGGGGGGGGGGGGGGGTCACAAGACATCTGAACCACATACGTGGCTTTTTTAACAAATCGTTGTTATCATCAGTCTAAAAATTCCCCACCACTACGGTAGGCTTAGCAAAGCGCATCATGATAGTGTTAAACACCTCGTGTGATGTCAAGAAATCTCAAGCTAAATGACTATTATCACCGTGCTGCTATGTAAACAACTCCTTTTGTACAAAGCAAAAGGTCGCCGTTTCTCCAATTGTTGTCGCGAGCATCTTCTCGGATACTGTATTTAAATCGAGTGAAAGTATGTATTTACAAAAACGTATGATTAAGATTATTGAAACATTCACATATTGTGGTCAAATTAATTAACAGCTCTGTTGCACCACAATCGATGGGTAAGTGGCATGTGGTGGGGTAAAGTGTGGGACCTCCCACCTCTTCCAAGACACCCAGTCAGCATGCCTGTCAAAGCCAAAATCCATTTCTTGGTTAAGTTCCATATTCTTAAGCTATTATTAGTCACAGGTCAACAACATTTTCCACTTTACATTTGTAAAACGCAGTAAACACAATTCTTCAATTTCACCTGGTTAATGTGAAACCGTTTCACATATTTTTTTGTCTTGGTGATTAACCATAGCTCCAAACAGTAATTCCACAGCTGAGGAAAATAAAGGGGAAAAAAACCAGAACATTTTGGCAGATTGCAATTGCATTTGAATTAATTTAGAGACCACGTGATAAGGTCGTCGTGGTCTGATTTGGTTACCAAAAAATAAGGTGTAAGAGCATTTGCAGTATCTAGATTGCACCCCATCTTACATGGTCTATCTCAAATATATGCGTATATATTTCATCATTATCACTGTAATAATCAGCCAGGGTAAATCTATCGTAGTACGTATTTAATATGTAAAGTAGTAATATACCGTGTCTATACAGATACATTTCCAAATGGCTAAAATCTAACAAAAAATTGTATTTTAAAAGCTGAATGTACATAATGTACTCCGATATGTATTTGGCGTCTATTTTTTTATATCCATAGGATAGCACACACGATTTGCTGGCAGCTGCATGTCGTTGAATAACGTTTACCCATAAATCAAACAAAACTTTTTTTAACCAAGTTAGATTCCACTGAGACAACAAATCTCCAGGGAAACCTTGAGCTAAAATACAGTGGAAGGATACATAAGCAATATAAAATAGGGTAACACGATATGTCAGCCACAGTTGCTTACAAGACAGACTGCCACCTAGGTAAAACTAATAGGCAAGACATGGTTGTGGAATTACTCTTAACTATAGTTTTATGATAACTTCAGTGGTTGTACACATGGTAGTAATTGTAAAATGACCGAGAGATACAGAACTCCGATTTTCAGTGGTGAATTGGAGTGACCAATATTTCGGATTCCTATTATGCATGGGGTTATCCGTGAATTTACTTATGTGGGGGAAATGTGTGGATGATTGAATGAGGGCTGCGAATAACTGGAGTGTTTGCAGACCATGTGGCTCCAGCAGATACTGATCTTAAACGTCTAACCTTTTCCATTTAAAGAAGAGGAGTAGCGGGTAATAGCATCACTGATAACGTGACTTATGTATTTAATGAATACTTTATATTTGGGAATGGATATGGAGAGATGTGAAATGTAATATTGCTTTAGCTAAGCTTCCACCAGAATGCATGGTTCACATTCGTAACAAAATACGACACGTGGCACCAATGTGTGTTTACTATTGTAAATACGACCTTTCCGTGGAAAATAATTTGGAGGTTAAAAAGCAAAACTTTATTTGCTGAAATCAGAAACTTTAATCTCTCTGGAACGAATTATTCCCCCCCCCCCCCCTTGTTCCTCACTCGAATGTACGACTTTGCATAATTCATGGCAAAAGTAAAACCATTGTGTGTTTATTGCCATGAATATATTTTGTAAAATGACTCATGTCTCGAGCCCATTTGGTTGACCATCCATTTTGTTTACCATCCTTTCTGCAGTTATTAAAATTCACTTTGGCTCGTATATCATCCATTATTACATTAAGAATTATGATATATATTTTAAATCACTTGCCATGCATTTTAGCCCAGCTGCAATGCAGCGCATGGTGTAATAGTACACTATTACAGTATGGAAAAACATTGGTAGCAAGATTTCACAATGGTATTCAAAAACGTGTTACTGCAATATAGCACTCATTCTAGATTTGAAGCTTTCGTGACTGCAAGGATCCATACTCTTTGGTTCTATTCGGTAAAGTCAAGTAGGTGATTTTACCGAATAGAACCAAAGAGTATAGCACTCATTGTAAAGCATAGCGCACTGACAAGAACAAAGAAAGAAGTGTGGAGGGGTACACTTGCAGTAAGAGAAAGAAAATGGAAACATGACAACGAGCCAGACATCGCATTGAATGTTGGAAAGGTTAAGAAGGTAGGCAAGCTGAGGACATCGCGAGAAGGGACGATCCCAGTGATGGCTAAAGGACACAATGAGTAATGAAAAGGCAGGCAAAGAAGAGAGCACGCCCGAGATGGTGACCAATGTTGAGATTAAGCTACATGCTGGCATGAGATTAACTGCAGCGCATCAGAACCCTGATAGTGGAAGGCAATGGTTTGGGGAGGCAATTATTCAGCGGTGGATTAAAAGTGGCTTTTATTTGTAAAAAAAAAGTTGAGACTTATTTTACAAGTGCGGTGCTGTGTATGCACAATACAGTGTATTAGTGGTGGTAGACTTCACTCGGACAACTGTGTTCTTTTCTCCGACACCACTTTATTTACAACTCTGCATTCCGTCGATAACTCCACAGTTCCTCTGATTGCCACGGCTCGCTCGCCGCATTCTGCCCGTCTCGCTCGCTCCGCTTCCTCCCCTGTCTTTCTCCGTCACTCGCTGTCTCTGGCTCTCTCTCCGTCACTCGCCGTCTCTCTCTCCGTCACTCGCTATCTGTCTCTCTCTGTCTGTCTCTCTCCGTCTCTCTCCATCTCTCGCTGCCTCCGTCTCTCTCCGTCTCTCGCTGTCTTTGTCTCTCTCCTCACCATTACTCACCAATTAATTAGCCACGTGCCCCCGACGCCCCGCGTCCTCCTGCACCTGTTGCCTGCCTCCTCTATTCCCAGACATTCCGGCGCCACCTTGCCCTTGACAACAACCCCAGGCAATCACAGCCGTCCATCGCTCCCCATCTTAATTGGCCCATCATTACCTCACCATTCCCCGCCGCCGCACCTGGCCGGCCCGACATGACCCCACTGTCCATCACTCGCGTGTCTTTACCATTTTCCCCTGTATGCACGTGTTACTCCACTACATCACCCCCCCCCCCCCCCCCCGTGATGAAAGAATTAACCATCCCGGCTACAACAACAATCCGACATTCGAACAGTGGTGAGCAACAATAACATCACACAACAATAAATAACAATGGCGTCGCTTAATGACATGTGTACAGCAGTCGTACGAGGCGTATTTTCAACGGAAAGTCCTTCCTTGGGAGCGGGTTCCAGCGGCCGGCCCATTACCCCTGAATGGGTCAACATGGGACAAGGGCGGGGAACGCTCCCTCGTTAACCCGGGGCTGCGTCCTGTCTTCGACGCGTGCCCTTCCTCGTTCCAGCGATCATCCGCCGGCGTGATCGCACCCCGCTCCTGTGTGACCCGGGCCGTCTCCTGAGGTCGCAGCTGGCCAGCCGGCTTCCGGCCAGAAAATCTGCCAGAACCCTTCCTCCGAGTTAATAGGGGCGGTCCTGCAGGCACACGGGAGGCAGACTGCTGAGGCGCTTTCACATGCGACCGTACCACAGGTTCGTCGGACACTTCCAACACAGGCCGCTCTGGGATGGGAGATGACGCGTCGTAGGGCGGTATAAATTTCTTAAGGCGCAACGGGTGAACATGCCATGTGCGGTGACCAAAGCGAATCCGTACACTCTGGTCCCGACGAGTTTCCACAATCTCGACGGGACCCTGCCAGAGCCGATGGAACTTTGGAGACGTTCCCACTGGCACCATGGGGCAGTGCAACCAGCCCTGTCCCCCACACGCCAGGGCTCCCGAGGAGGCTGTGTACCATGCAACTGTTCGCTGGCGGCTTGCCGCCTTGCGGTATTATCCAACGAGGCCTCCCTAGCCTCCTTCAGACGGTCCAATGCCACCCGCATGGGAGCAGGCACCGTCGATGACTTCCATTGCATCTGTACACCCAATCTGACCAGGGCCGGGGCCTCTGGTTCCCGACCGTATATTAAATAGAAGGGCGAGTACCCCGTCGAGGCATGCGGGCCGAGCCTGTAAGCGGCCAGGGTTGCCGGAACGTAAAAGTTCCAATCATTCTGCGCGGAGTTGACCTGTTGGCATAGCATAGACGATAGCGTCCTATGCAGGCATTCGACCATCCTGTCGGTTTGCGGGTGGTACGGGGACATCCGAATCTTTTTAGTCCCCAGCGAAGCACACACTTCTTTAATTAACCGAGATGAGAAATTTTTGCCTTGATCGGTGAGCAGGTGCTCCGGGGCACCTTTATCAAGGACGTATCCTTGCAGGAAAGCTTCCGCGATCGACCCCGCAGATTGGTCCACCAGTGGCCACGCCATAGGCCAGCGAGTAAGGTACTCGACGCCCATGAGCAAATACTTGTGCCCCCTGGGGGTGACGGGAAACGGACCCAATATATCGAGGGCAACAATTTTGTTGACACAGGAAACCCGTATCGATTGCAACGGTACGCGATAGGGTTGCGCCGGTGCTGTCCGCCGTGCACATTCGTGGCAGGACTTAATAAATTGTTGTACATCGTTATGCATGCCCGGCCAGTAAAACGCCTTCCCCAAGGTCAGCACTTTTTTTTTTCACCCAAATGCATCAGTTTCTTGTGCGTATCGTAAATGAGCTTCCCTCGCAACTGCAACGGAACAACAATACAACATTTTTGCAGTTTGACATCCCAGCGCACGAGGAGACCATCGACAAGCCGCAGGAAGGGGCAATCCTCCGATCCCCTTGAACCAGAGGCCTGAAGCCTCATCCTGGCCAGGGAGGAATCCTCCACCTGTAGGCGTTTCCAATGGGCCAGCGTCAATCCCAATATGCCGGACCCCTCAGCAGGATCCTCTTCTGCTTGAACCGAATTGGCCGCGGCGACCATAGCCGAAACGTTCTGCAGCGGTGGACCGCAACGCAGCGAGCCCTCCGCACACCGACACGAACCTGTCGGTTGCGGCAACCGCAACAAAGCGTCGGCGTTGACATGACGCGTCCCCTTTCTATGTTGAATCGTAAAGGAATACCCCTGCAGGATTTCGAGCCAACGGGCATCTGGCCCGAAGGCTGGTCAACCCGCAAGGAGTATTGCAGCGCCGCGGTCAGTGCGGATCAAAAATTCCCTGCCATACAAGTACGGTCGGTACAGCCGAACAAAGTGCACGATGACCAGCAGTTCTCTGCACGTCACACAATATTTTTGCTCAGCCGGAGACAACACGCGGCTGCCGTATGCCACAACTCTCTCAACACCGTCAACATTTTGCGACAAGACGGCGCCTATGCCCGTGTCACTGGCAGCCGTGTCAAGGATAAACATTTTCGTGAAATCCAGATATCCAGCGGCGGCGCGTCCGCCAAAGCGCCCCGAAGTGTCCCAAATGAACGCTGTTCCTCGTCACCCCAGAGGAACTTCTTACCCTTACCGGTCAACGTGTGCAGCGGCCTCGCAATTGTGGCAAAATCTTTAACGAATCGTCGGTAATACGACGCGAAGCCCACGAAGCTACGCACTTCCGATACCGTTTTTGGCACTGGCCACGTGCGTACACAGCTTGTTTTGTCCAGATTGGTGGTGACCCCTGCCGCGCTAACAACGTGACCCAAATATTTAACAGACGTCCTCAGCAAATGGCACTTTTGGGGCTTAAATTTTAAGTTAGCGTGCCGTACTCGGCCAAAGACGGCACGCAACTGCTGCAAATGCTCGTCAAAATCTTTACTGAAAACAATGACGTCATCAAGATATATCAAGCACGACTGCCACTGCAATCCGGACAACACGAGTTCCATCAGGCATTGGAAGGTGGCCGGCGCGGAGTGGAGCCCCATTGGGAGCACGTTAAATTGGAACAATCCCTGCGGTGTTCAGAAAGCGGTCTTCGGCTTAGACTCCTCGTCCAAGGGCAATTGCCAAAAGCCCGACAACAGGTCGAGCGTCGAGAAAAATTTTGCGCCGGACAGGGCGTCTAACGAATCATCGATGCGTGGGAGCGGGTATGCATCCGCAACGGAAATCTTATTGAGTTTACGATAGTCGACACAAAACCGCATGGACCCGTCGCGTTTCTTAACCAGTACAATGGGAGCCCCCCACGGGCTGGAGGAAGGAGAAACGATCTCTTGTTTCAACATCTCATCCACGGTTTGCCGAATACAATCCTTTTCCAGCGGACTCATGCAATGGGTATCTAGGCGAATCGGGGGTGCATCCCTAGTGTTTATGTGATGCCGCAACAGGGACGTATGACCAACGTCATATTTGCCCGAACTGAAAACATCCCTGAAATCCAAAAGCAGCCCATGGAGACGCGTCCGCTGCACAGGCGTCAGTTCGGGGTTCTGCATGTACAGATCCCGCAACCAGTCTGGGTCATCGTCACTCGACGGCAAATGCATCCCCCTCTCCCGCTGCCAAACGCCTCCCCCTCCGAACCCGTTGCCGCCGTCGCATGCGCTAGCGTGGTGCCCTCCTGAATGACAATGGGCTCGTGCCCCGCATTGACAATTTGTATAAAGGGGTCACAATTCGCCAGTACCATCGTTAAAGCCCCGACCAAGGTGGGTGTGCGTGACACTGCGTTGGAGGGTGTCAGCAATATGCCCCCCCCCTGGATCGTCTTAGGGCAAGATTTTTTTGAAACGCAGCGGCACGAGCATCTGCGTAGCAGGCGGAACACGCACGGTGCGACTAACCACGGCCTGCACCACAGCGTTCGCCACCGCGAATTTAGATGGTGTACCCAAAAATTTAAGACATTTCCCAGATGGCAATTCCAAACAACCCCTCTCTATGGAGATCTTGAGCGGCATCCTCTGCAAAAAATCCGTACCCAGCAAACACGGCACCGCCAAGGCCGTGGAAACCAAAATATATCCCGTTGAACGTCACCAGCGAGTCGGCGTCGAGGGCAGTCGGCAGGGCCCACAGCGCGTCACTCTCAGTCCATTCGAGTGATTGATACGCCGCTCGGAACAATCGCCAACCTTGACCTCAAAGCGATGGACGTGAAGCCGCCGTTTCGAACCCAAGGGTGGTGCCCCATCAGCGTCCGATTCCGCTAGCAGCGCCGCGGAGTGTGCGGCTCTGACGTCGGTGCATTCCGGCGGCACGGGAACGGCTGCAGGACGGCTTGACACCGTCGGCAGCGCCCGATCCGTCGCCATAAAGCGGTCGAACGCCTCCGTCAGCGTTGCCAGCCTGGCCTCCCACTTGGTCATGAGGACTCTCCATTCACCAGCCGGCCCCGGGGTCTCGGCCCCGCTCGGTCTGTCCTCCCACCCCGCAGACACCTGGTCGACCAGGTCCCCGGGGGAGTAACACCTTCTTGGCCGGACGCGGGAAACACGTCCATGTCGTTGCTGTCGTCGGACGAGTCCGTCGGCACGTTCTTTCTCTTGGCCGATTTCTTTGACATGTCGGCGTGGCTCCCTAGTCACCTCTGACACCAAATGTAGTGGTAGACTTCACTTGGACAACTTTACGCTTTTCTCCGACACCACTTTATTTACAACTCTCCGCATTCCGTCGATAACTCCGCAGTTCCTCTGATTGCCACGGATCGCTCGCCGCACTCTGCCCGTCTCGCTCACTCCGCTTCCTCCCCTGTCTTTCTGTCTCCCTCCGTCACTCGCTGTCTCTGTCCCTCTCTCCGTCTCTCTACATCTCACTCTGGTTATCTCTCCCTGTCTCTCTCCATCACTCGCTGTCTCTGGCTCTCTCTCCGTCACTCGCTGTCTCTGTCTCTCTCTCCGTCACTCGCTATCTCTGTCTCTCTCCGTCTCTCGCTGTCTCCGTCTCTCTCTGTCTCTCGCTGTCTCCGTCTCTCTACGTCTCACTCTGGTTATCTCTCCCTGTCTCTCTCCGTCACTCGCTGTCTCTGGCTCTCTCTCCATCACTCGCTGTCTCTGTCTCTTCCTCCGTCTCTCGCTGTCTCCGTCTCTCTCTGTCTCACCCCACTTATCTCCCTCTGTCTCTCTCTGTCTCACTCGCCATACTTGTCTCTCTGTTTCTTGCTCCATCTCTCCCTGTCTCTCTCTGTGTCTCCGCTGCCCTCTGTGCTCGTCTCCGCTCGTCTCCGCTTGTCTCCGCTTGTCTCTCTCCACTGTTCGCTGCTCCGTCTCCTATGTCTTCTCCCCGTTCTCTCCCACCTGCGTCGTCCCAGCCCTAATCACAACCCCCCTCTGTCTTCCCGTCTCCCCCTTATATCCCCAGTCTCATTACTCACCAATTCATTAGCCACGTGCCCCCGACGCCCCGCGTCCTCCTGCACCTGTTGCGTGCCTCTTCTATTCCCAGATATTCCGGCGCCACCTTGCCCTTGACAACAACCCCAGCCAATCACAGCCGTCCATCGCTCCCCAGCTTAATTGGCCCGTCATTACCTCACCATTCCCCGCCGCCGCACCTGGCCGGACCGACATGACCCCACTGCCCATCACTCGCGCGTCTTTACCATTTTCCCCTGTATGCGCGTGTTACTCCACTACGTATATATAGATGAAAAGAGAACAATACTCAATCATTTCATCATAATGGTTTCTTTCAAATTCCATAAATCAGCTCGGTATTGCAGTCATAAAGTGTGGCCATTAACCAGTCCTGATTAGCATAAGCACATTAGCTAAGTTGCAACGTTGTCCATAGCATGCTTAGGTTTATAATATCTACTCCTCCATACACATTTTATAGAAAAAACACAATTTAATTGCGAGGAAATAATTAGCACATGCAAATGAGTCAACTAAATTTCGAATAATGTGACAACTGATTTACAAACATGGTTTTGAATCAAAATCGTGACTTTGCCACACGTTAAAGTTTGGCAACTCATAATTTCTCGTAAAAAGACACAGGAGTAAGAGATTTGCAGTAAAAAATGTATGTTCGTCGTAAATTAATCTGTACATGATCAATATTAATGCATACTCCACATGCATTTAAAGGATAAAAAATATACCAAACGTACTCTTGAAATTATGTTATTTATAGTTGATGCAATGCTACATGACTAACCTTCATAGTAATCAGCCGATTATACATCTTCCGGATGCCATTTCATGAATGTCATTTAAAAAAAAAGTAGATGAAATCATTGCACAAAGTATTACGTGAAAATGTTAATTGTCCTTTATTTTAAAGTCTGTTATTTAACCCTATTAGATCACATTGAGATTCATGATCTTCTTTTCCCGGGGAGAATAGTGAGTCAATTTTAATAGCTAATAAGTCAATTTCATTAGCTGAAGTAGAACCAATGATTTCTATTTCATGCAGTCAGTATTAATGAGAATTCTACATGTTATCTTGATTAAAACAAACAATGAAGTTATAATCCGAATGGTAATGCATGTTATTATACTGCATATTTTAAAGCACATATTTTTGCTGTTTTTATCACCAAGGCCTAGAAAATATTATTTATATTTATATCTAACTACATATTGTTGAATGTATTGCTTTGCCTCGTATGCCCATTGTCGTGTACTTTTCTTAGGGTGTGATGTGTCACATTATAAGTGCCCAAATCACACATTTGGTTTAAACATTTGCATCATAATGATAATTTAATTTAAAGGCGGTTACAAAATTGTATATTGAAATATAGAAATGTTTAATTCTCTTTTAAGATAGATTTTTTTAAGTTTTTAAGGATACATATACATTTAGAAATACAATTTCATATCATTGTAAACGTAATATATAGCGTGTATTTCATTTTCCTAGGTAGTGGTCTCTATTCCAAACTGCATATTAATAATACATTTCGACACTTCTGAGATAAGTGTTTGTTCATTCCGTGAAAATGCTAGTACTGAAGAATTGTAACCGGTGGCACCCAATTCCCCCTTTTTTTTTACGACATTCGTAATGCATACGACGATATCAACGCTGAAATGAAATCACGGCCATTGATCAGTAACCCTTAATAACAATGGGGGAGAAAACACATTACACAATAGCAGCAGAAACATTAAAAAAATGTCCAAACTCAATAACTTCTCCAAGCTGCTGATGGTTGCTTCTCTCCGGCTTTCTCGTTAACGTCGCTGACGATGGATCCAGAGGCGGCTGCATCTCGACAAGTCCACACTTGTCAACGACGCCGACCGTCCACAACAATCGTTTCACAATCGCCACAGAAGCCATATTGGGTTCACACCCTGGAGGGCTACCCGATACCATATGTTGTGCCCGCAATCACCTATCGGGTTTTTTTTTTTGAGCACGACATCCGTCCCGAACAACCCCTTTCCTGCATCGGAAAAAAAAACCCAGGTGCAATGGGCAGTAGCCAAACCCCGTGTGCCGTAGCCAGGGGTCGAGGTAAGAGATGGTCGACAAATGAATGTGCAATCTCATTTATCAGTGAGTCATTGGGGGCCGTCCATAAATGACGTCACGCGATTTTTTTATCCCAACCCCCTCCCCCCACCCGCGTCACACGGCGTCACAAAAAGTCAGACCCCCCCCCCTCAAATGACGTCACAAAGCTCTGCCCCCCCCCCCCCCAAAATATATAAAATATGCTTCAAATCGCTTTAAACTATTGTGTCATTGTAATGCGTATTTAATGTGGCGCTGCACTCTGATGTTGTAGGAGAACCCATTTATTAAAAAGTCTATTTAATGAAGTAGAACGTGTTGTCTATATTTATTTAAAAAGTTGCGCATTTTGATGCGACGTCACATTTCTCACAACCCCCCCGCCCCGTCCCTCGTCACACATTGTCACAAATGTCTGACCCCCCTCCCCCACCCCCCTAGGTGCGTGACGTCATTTATGGACGGCTCCCTTATCAGCGAGTCATTACTGAAAACACTTGATGGGCAATGCTTCTTCATAACGCTTTGACTTTTGGTTTGGCTGGAACGGTTGTTCGAATCCAGCAGCCCAAAAGTGATCAGAGCAACAACAACAACAAAAAAGGGAGCCGTTTGGCAGCCGTGACACCAAATCAGAAGTAGAAAATAAAAACTTGCCACCTCTGTCACTGACCCTGCCGAAAGATGGGCGGTGAGTAAAAACAAAACCAGCAACGGGCTCGTGCGTTTGGAAATGACCTTGCATAGAGCAGCAAGAGAAACCACGCGTTGACTCAATAGCATTTGCAGTTACTGTGAGAGCTGAATTGGTTACATTTTGATTTAAAGCTTTCGTGACTGCAGTAATTCATATTCTTAGTTTTTTTCGGTAAAGTCACGTTGAAGAGAAACAACGTGACTTTACCGAAAAAACTAAGAAGCTGAATTGGTTGTTGGGAAATTTTGAGAGAGAGCAACAACAAAAAAGTTTCAACGGAGCTACGTTAAGTGCCGTATTAAAAAATAATAATAATTACACCCTGCACAAAAATTGCAAATGTGTACAAGTGTGTTGATTCATTTCAAGGTGGGTGCCGATTGCAGAATTAAGAGGTGCATCGCGCGCACGCACGCACACACACAGCTGGAATGTGCTTACAGGCATGTGTTACGCATAATGAGAAAGCGATGTGCATTCAGCGAGCCGATGTATTGTTTTAAAGGCGTTTACTCCGCTTTATGGGGTCGGAGCAGTGATGCAGGGTTGCGCGCACTGTGCTGTGAACCCTGGCAAAACGGAGGTCGATCGTCGGTCATGGCCAGCGATGAGTGGTGTGAGTGATACATGAACATTTCCTCGGGGCTCCTATTCACGGATCTCTACTGACCATGCAGCATGGCGAAGTATGGTCGAACAACATTCGGGCAAAAGAGCTCAACAACAATGTGGGAAGGCCTTCATCCTGCAGTGAATTGACAAAGAGCTGAAAATTAAAATTCCCATCAAAATTGATGATCGAAGTTGGCTTAATGCCCAGTAGTTTAGTTGGCTGTTTTAAGAGCTTCATTCGAAACACCCAATAAATGTACAGTACCGCAATCCGTCACCAATAACGATGATTCTATTGGTCAAGACAAAAGTACTAAAGCCATACTTTATTTTCCACAATACTGTAGCGTGAACTTAAATATACCGATCAAATACATGTAATATACGTAAACATGATGAAATGTACGTTCAAGTGTTTTTTTTTTAAATCTTGCGATAAACATCATACGAATATGCACATACTGCTTGCATGTAAATGGTGCGTATTAATACGCTGTAATTCCCATTAATGACTTATTAAAATGTTACAAAAAATGTGTAACCCTTGACATGGCTTTTCTGAATTACAGGGTCCAGTAGACCATGAGCAGGAGCTGAAGAACAAGTTTCTCCATGAAACATGCACCTGAATTGAATACTAATTGAGTACAGTGAGCATTGTTAATGATTACTTTGCATACAGAGGCCAAGTTGCCATTAAAAAAAAAATCACAAAACTGACATTTGGAAAAAACACATATTTTCCAATTTATTAAATTCAACCTGGTATAACATAATCTGAATGTAATCATTACTTACATGTAAAGCATTTAAATGCATTTATTCAGCACAACAGCGATTTTTTTTTCTGTGCAGTTATAATTTTAGATTTTCCTACTGCAGTATAAAAAGGTGAGTGATTGTGAATATTTGAAAAAAGGTGCCACTTTTCTTTGAAGATAATTTCTAATACATTTTAGGAACTACATAGTTTATACTTTACATCTCTAACAGCAACATTTAATTGTTTGCGTTTAGCTTGGCTTCATGATACAAATATAGGCTGCAAATTTAAGTGTAAATCCGAATGTGCGCATTTGCAGCTCTTTTGGCAAGCCACTGCCTAATGAGATGCTCTTCACGCTGTATAGGTTGTGCAGGCTGTTATCACAGTTCACCATATAGAGGGGAGCATAGATGCAGGTGTAGTGTACAGTACAACAATGTTTTATTTTCTGCACTGCTACCCCGCGTATAGCTCAGCAGCCTATAAGTCCCCGCTGTGCTTGATGTTCAGCTATTCGGGGACTATTTCAGGTTCAACCATGCTTAGGTTTCTAAGATGTGATGAAATCGAGCTCATTCCACCCCGTGCCGTGTTGGTCGTGAGGTTTGTTGTTTGTCCAGAGTCAATCCGTGACCAGGAATCCAACTCAGGTCGCCCAGTTGGCAGTGCGGCATGCTAACCACTCTGCCAGCACTAATACACGAATATGCAACGTATATAATTACATTGACTGTTGCACAAGCAACAGATAAAACAACGTTTGTCTAAGTTTCAAATATGGAGCATTTCTGCAACGTTTATTGTTTGTCATGTAGCATCTTTGATTGTTTTTGTTTTACAGTTGAGACGCAAACGTTCAAGCCTTACGTATTTAATCTTAAATGGCAAATAACGCCAATTAAGACAATTGCGTTACTGTTGAATGTCAATGTGTTTCTACCACACAAACAACATCGTAGCTAAATTACAAACAAGAACATCTGTTTTTTGGGCAAACAAAAATGTTACAAAGTGCCCACCGTAAAGTAATACATGGGTCCATTGCTATTATACATTCGCGTAAAATGCATTGCGCTCTGAACAGTAAGTGACTACGCTTCTATTCAGAAAAATAACCTGAAAGACTGCCGTGAGCGTATCATTGCAATAGACTATCCTTTGAGCCGTGAAGCTCAAAATGCCTCCAGGTGGCTGAATTAAAAATGCCTCTCCGGAGCCGAGGCTGTTGAATTCTGCAGCACCATCACCGTTTGGGAATACTGTTAGTGATGTGGACAACAATACTGGCTTCACTAAAGATTTATTAGCAGGCATTAGAGCAGAAGAGCAATCTATCAATGGTAATTTATACACCGTCTTCGTTGGAGCTCGTGACTCAGTAAGATTCAAACAAGACAACGTAAATGTTGATTAAATTGAATTACCCAAAATAAGTTTATGAATACTCTTTGGTTCTATTGGGTAAAGTCACGTAGGTGAAAATAAAATAACAAAAAATCACGACGTTTCGGCCACAACACAAGCGGCCTTCATCAGGTGAAGGGACGAGACTTTACCCAATAGAACCAAAGAGTATGGATCCTAGCAGTCACGAAAGCTTTAAATCTAGAAGTTTATGAATCTTTTTTTTATTATTGTACGCTTACATACACAAATCATACAACCGCTATGGTAATACAATTGTAGCCTTTTAGTCTCTTCTTTCAACGCCAGCATTATGTCATTGTTCCATCACTGTTGTTTTAATTTCAATAATTTGCTATGTTCAGTGCAGAATATTCATTATGGAGGTGGCCGGGTTGGCGCAGGGGGTCAAAGTAATCAGGCGACATTGCTACGATTCTGGGTTAAAATATGGGTTTCAGCCATTAAACCAAATTATCAAGCGGAGTGCATTGATGATCTAAGTCCTGTCATCGGTGACCACACACACAAATGCATCATTGATTGTAAGCCCAGCCGTAAAAAAAAAATTGTCAGGCTTACGCTCATACAACAAGCATTTCTCTGTAACAGGATATACGGATTTCACAAGTAGTTCTGTGACATCTACTTCCAAGGGTCGTTCTTGAATTTGAGACAATGCACTGCCCTGCCAGTGTGGACATTACACTGGGTCTTATGTCCCTAACAGTGAAATTGGAGTAAAAAAAAATATACTCAAGTAATAAAAAGGAACTATTGTGTATAAAATACATATATCTCCCAACAACACATTTGCAGTACCATAATACTTCTAAAACTTGCTGCTTTGAACATTTAGCCTCATTGTGCTTACACTTTGAAAATATCATACACTTTCACATATGGCGAATATGTACCGACGCACAGAGACTATTTGAGTTCTGTCTTGATCGCACAGCTTTTACAATTTCCCCTCTTACAATTTTTTTACCCCACGGCATGTCAGATCTGAACGTATTGTCTGTGTGTGATGTTGTCAAAGATTTCCTGGTATCCGTGTAACGAGCATTGCTAATCTCAGTACAGTAGAACCCCTCATAGCGACCACCCCTATCAACGACTAATCTCTTCCATAGAGCCCAATGTGTAGTGTACAGTAGTGTAGTGTACAGTAGTGTAGTGTATAGTGTATAGTAGTGTAGAGTAGAACCCCTCTTAGCGACCACCCCTATTAACGACTAATCGCTTAACGACGGGCCTCCATAGAGCCCAATGTGTAGTGTACAGTAGTGAAGTGTATAGTAGTGTAGTGTATAGTGTAGTGTATAGTAGTGTAGAGTAGAACCCCTCTTAGCGACCACCCCTATTAACGACTAATCGCTTAACGACGGGCCTCCATAGAGCCCAATGTGTAGTGTACAGTAATGTAGTGTATAGTAGTGTAGTGTATAGTATAGTGTATAGTAGTATAGTGTATAGTAGTGTAGTGTATAGCAGTGTAGTGTATAGCACTGTATAGTAGTGTAGAATAGAACCCCTCTGAACGACCACCCCTGTTCATGACAAATTGCTTAAGGACGGGCCTCCAGTAGTGTAGTGTATAATAGTGTATAGTGTAGTGTATAGTGTAGTGTAATAATGCCTCCATAGAGCCCAGTGTGTTCGCTTATCGACCATTCCCCTGTTAACGACGGACTGCTTTTTGTATGTACAGTAAAGATTAATTAATGCATTGATTAACCATATTTATTTTAATATTGTGTTTATAATGTTGTTAATATCATTATGTATTAATATCCATTTTGTAATGCTATAAATAACTTTTTTCGGGTGAAACAGGGTAACTTTCGATGCTTTAGGAATGAATTAAGCCTTGAACATGTATTTCCTATACTTGCTTAACGACCAAATCATTTAACGGCCGGTTTCATGATACTAATTACCGTCTTTAAGAGGGGTTCTGCCATACATCTACATTGTGTGTATGACATCGGTGGCAAGATGTTAACTACCTCGCCTGGTATACAGGCGGTTGTGGGTTTGATGCCGACCCTGACGCCTGCTGTATATTTGGAGTTTACATGTCTCTCATCATCATCACGGTGGCTATGAGATGTTAACTACCTCGCCTGGTATACAGGAGGTCGTGGGTTCGATGCCGACGCTGACGTCTGCTGCTGTATATTTGGAGTTTGCGGGTCCTCTGGTTTTTTCCCTTCCACATTTAGAAACATGTTTTTAAGAGTACTTGGCTGCTATACATTTCAACATAAGTCACTTCATTGGGCTATCATTTGTGACCAGGTCACGTCTGAAAAAAAGCTATACAGCTCTGTGGGCCTTACCTGGTAAAATAAAAAAAAATAAGTTTCGTTTTACATCCACAGTACAGTAGCTTTGTTTGAGCCAGGTGCATCAGCAGTTTCAATTCCCGATTTGGGGGTAAGTTTCATCTATCATCACTCCGTGGCCTAAAAAATATATACCACTTCGTGGAGGAGTCAATAATGGTTGTTGAGACTTGGTCCTGTCATATGAATGTTGAGTTTCCAGTTGAATGCCTTTAGGGATGTAAATACAAGATGAGCACTGCTTCAATGCTCATTTGAGCAGGAAGTCACTTTGAATGTTGACTATGTTTAAAAAAAAACCCTTTACTTTATAGTTCCACAGCAACACATTCTTTATTTTAGGATTCAAAGACACTACCGAGCATCCGTCATATTTTCTTTTGAAGCAGCCATTGTACAATTTCCATATCACACATTGCCAGCATAACATTGTATTGTGAATGAGTAGACATCGTGAAGTAATGATTTACATACAAAATTTGAAGAAAAAAAATTCCTAACGTTAAAATTATTCTTACAATACAATTATGCAGCACAATCTGTTTTACATATGTATTGGGTTCAATTGAGGTGCACACTTGATCTTGGAGGCAACACGTTTATTAACTACTCTCCAGGGTGACTATTAACATGACAGACTGGACGGGATAACCACTAAATCGGACCAGGACAGCTAACACGCTGCCTGGCCCACGTGTGTGAAGACCGAGGACCCAGGATCGAAGACGGAGGATTTCTTTCCAGAGATGAACAGCCACGATCACCCTCAGGACTCGGCCTTTATGGGCTGCGGTGTGGCCAGGCTCCACCCTTGACCACGCCACTTTCCAGATCCTTCTCGGAGACTCAGGGCCCACATCACGTGTCCCTCTCACCTCCTCTTTGGCCCTCGTTACCACCTCGTCCGGTCACGTACTATTGCATGTTCACTAGCTCACTCCTTATATTCTTGGTTCTTTCGGTAAAGTCACGTAGAAGGGAAACAATAAAATAATAAAAATATAAAACAATAAAATTCTCACGACGTTTTGACTGGAACACAAGCAATCATCATCAGGTGTGAAAACCACAACAAAATTTGAAAAAAAGTGGCGTTTTTTTTTACGTTATCACCACGGATAGCGATTTGACAGTTTGTTCAGATGGACGAGTCCATCTATGTTCGGAAAAGAGGAGGGTGGAGACGAAAAATAATGGATGCGGTCTGAAAGCCACCTTAAGCGTAATCAATCAATTAAGACCCGAAATGGTTTATCAAATCCTTCGAATGATTGCTAAGCCAGAATCCATCTTCTCGGTTGAAATTGTCCTGTGTTTGTATATGTGGATAGCCTCATGAACGAATCTCTCATTGTAGCCAGATGGCTTGCAAAGAACCTCTGTCTTGGAGAAGTCAATGTCATGTGAACCTACTGAATTATAACAGTGATCTGCCACGGCCGAGGTGTTGGTCCTACCATGTTTCACAAAGCAGACCTGTTGTGTTAAGGACTGTATAAGAAAGGAATTACAATAAACAGAGTGTGCCTCCTAAGAAGTTTATTCGTCTTGATAAACACTACGAATGTATTGGGAGTCACCCCTGCTCATGCAAATTTCTACACCCCTGTCCAAACATTAAACGAATTTCGTTTCCAGACAATCCACGAAAGTAATGTTCTGAAACAACTGTCCTACCTCAAAGGTCCTCCTCTACCAGAGCAGATAGTATTCCCGTCTTTGCTCTACTAACTGTTGGTCACCTAATATACAAACCTATAGCCAATATTTTCAACCTGTCCATCAAAGAAGCATCAGTTCCTCTAGAATGGAAACATTCCTATGTCCGTCCACTTCACAAAGGGGGCCCTAAAGATGATCCAAATAACTATCGACCTATCTCAATTTTGTCCCCGTTGATGAAATTTTTTGAAAAATCATTGACCTACCAAATTAGCAGTTTCCTGTCCACCAACAATCTACTACATCTAAAACAATCTGGGTTCCGAAAAAAATACAGCACCACATCTGCTGCATTAAACTCTCTGAATCACATTTACAGTAGCCTTGATAATAAGCAGTACTGTGCCTGTTTTTTTTCTAGATCTGTCCAAAGCTTTTGCTAGAGTAGACCACAACACCCTGCTTAGTAAGCTAAGTTGCCTCGGTTTTTCCGAAAACGCAGTAAAATGTATTCACAGATGATTGGAGGTCAAACAGTGTTAAGATAACAAAAGGGGTTCCACAGGGTTCCATCCTCAGCCCCCTTTTGTTCTCTCTTTATGTCAATGACTTGGGCACTGACCTGGATCATTCCAGGGTAAATTTTTTTGCAGATGACACGATACTGATAACTGCTGGCCGCTCTCCGGATGACGTGATTGCTAAGCTACAGGGTGATTTCAACAAACTACAACATCAGCTAGTTGCTCTTAAACTAGTCCTGAATACCTCCAAAACCAAGGCGCTATGCTTCTCACCAGGACTAAAGCAGGAAGTTATTTTTCCCCAATTACATTCCTTAAATAATTATCAAATAAGGCAAGTCAAGATCTATAAGTATCTTGGGGTAATCCTGGATTCAAAACTGAATTTTGAAGATCACATTGATTATATTGGTAAAAAGACAAAAATAAAAATTGGTTTTCTGTATCGGCACAAGCACTGCTTCCCCCCAATGTTCCGTTTGGAATTGATAAAAGCTACCATACTGCCTCTACTTGACTACTGTGACATCGTGTATAAATCAGCCTCAATAACTGTACTGAAGAAGCTTGATTCCATCTATCACTCGGCCTTAAATTTACATTTAACTGCCCATATACAGTGAAGAAAAAAAGTATTTGATCCCCTGCTGATTTAATACGTTTGCCCACTGACAAAGAAATGATCAGTCTATAATTTTAATGGTAGGTTTATTTGAACAGTGAGAGACAGAATAACAACAAGAAAATCCAGAAAAACGCATTACAAACATTTTATAAATTGATTTGCATTTTAATGAGGGAAATAAGTATTTTACCCCCTCTCAATCAGAAAGATTTCTGGCTCCCAGGTGTCTTTAATACAGGTAACGAGCTGAGATTAGGAGCACACTCTTAATGGGAGTGCTCCTAATCTCAGCTTGTTACCTGTATAAAAGATACCTGTCCACAGAAGCAATCAATCAATCAGATTCCAAACTCTCTACCATGGCCTAGACCAAAGAGCTCTCCAAGGATGGCAGGGACAAGAGTGTAGACCTACACAAGGCTGGAATGGGCTACAAGACCATTTCCAAGCAGCTTGGTGAGATGGTGACAACAGTTGGTGCGATTATTCGCAAATGGAAGAAACACAAAATAACTGTCAATCTCCCTCGGCCTGGGGCTCCATGCAAGATCTCACCTCGTGGAGTTGCAATGATCATGAGAACGGTGAGGAATCAGCCCTGAACTACACGGGAGGATCTTGTCAATGATCTCAAGGCAGCTGGGACCATAGTGACCAAGAAAACAATTGGTAACACACTACGCTGTGAAGGACTGAAATGCTGCAGCGCCCGCAAGGTCCCCCTGCTCAAGAAAGCACATATACATGCCCGTCTGAAGTTTGTCAATGAACATCTGAATGATTCAGAGGACAACTGGGTGAAAATGTTGTGGTCAGATGAGACCAAAATGGAGCTCTTTGGCATCAACTCAACTCGCCGTGTTTGGAGGAGGAGGAATGCTGCCTATGACCCCAAGAACACCATCCCCACCGTCAAACATGGAGGTGGAAACATGCTTTGGGGGTGTTTTTATGCTAAGGGGACAGGACAACTTCACTGCATCAAAGGGACGATGGACGGGGCCATGTACCGTCAAATCTTGGGTGAGAACCTCCTTCCCTCAGACGGCATTGAAAATGGGTCGTGGATGGGTATTCCAGCATAACTTTGACCCAAAACACACGGCCAAGGCAACAAAGGAGTGGTTCAAGAAGAAGCACATTAAGATCCTGGAGTGGCCTAGCCAGTCTCCAGACCTTTATCCCATAGAAAATCTGTGGAGGTAGCTGAAGGTTCGAGTTGCCAAACGTCAGCCTCGAAACCTTAATGACTTGGAGAAGATCTGCAAAAAGGAGTGGGACAAAATCCCACCTGAGATGTGTGCAAACCTGGTGGCCAACTTCAGGAAACGTCTGACCTCTGTGTTTTGCCACCAAGCACTAAGTCATGTTTTGCAGAGGGGTCAAATACTTATTTGCCTCATTAAAATGCAAATAAATTTATACCATTTTTGACATGCGTTTTTCTGGATTTTGTTGTTGTTATGCTGTCTCTCACTGTTCAAATAAACCTACCATTAAAATTATAGACTGATAATTTCTTTATCAGTGGGCAAACATACAAAATCAGCAGGGGATCAAATATTTTTTTCCCTCACTATAGGAATCACCACTGTGATCTCTACATTGGGTCAAACTTGACATCTCTTAATGTTCGACGGCTTGTGCACCAGATCTTATTTATTCACGATGTACTTCAAAAAAAATCCGTAGACTACCTGCTGGATCTCCTCTCTGTTTCAAAGAACAAATTTGACCTCAGGTCTTCGCTCATTTACCAGCTTCACATTCCCTATTGCCGTGCAACAACTGGAGGAAGGGCCTTTGCTATTGATGCCCCCAGGGTCTGGAATGCTATTGCCAATAAACTGCAACTTCAATCGCTACCAATGAGATCTTCTCTCAAAACTGCTCTAGAGGAGTTGTACACCCCTAGCTGCCACTGCTATTCATTGGCGTAAAATAAAATGTTTCGCTCCAGATGATGCTAAAAAGTATTTTCTGTATTTTGATTTAGCGTGCTGATCTTAAAGGTGCATTGAAAAATTTGATACTCTGACTGATGCTTCTGTTGTTGTGGAGTAACTCATGCAGCCAGCTATGGCTCTAGGATTTGGTGTTACATGTTATTTTTGTAGTTTATTGTAAAAATTCGGTCACAGTTCCTGTGATCACTGTTACGTTGCAATTATGGCTTTATTTTTTGGTGATTTCGAAAAGTTTTTTGGTTTGGACATGTTTGTTTTGTTGTAGTACGGAGTTAGACTGATGGCCTTAATCTAAGTTTTCTTATGGTTGTTGTTGTTGTTGTTTGACTTGCATCCCAATGGGATTTTTTGCACACAGCGTTGGTGTACGGTGCTTTTTTCAGGAATATTTTGCCGTTTTTTTCATGGATTTTCTGTTTTCCCAGTCACATAGTCACTTTAAGATATTTTTCCTGTTCGTGTTTTTGTGTTTTTGTTTGTTGTGGTTGCACACGATTCAAGAGCCGAATGGCTCACAGGGTTATTTCAAAATAAATAAACTGAAACTCTCGGGTTCACCCAGACTGTTATGTCCTTACCCGACCTCTCTCACTGCCACCTGGACTATGCCCTATATTGATCCCTTCCATGGCATACTCACTCTGGTGCTAGAGAGAGGCTCCACACATACAGTACCACTCTTCACTCGGTACTGTCGCTACACTATAGTGACACCATTTGTGTCACTACACACGTATCCTAAATGAAACCACAGTTCAAGGCGTTGTAGAGAACAGTGGTAAAATGTATCGTTTAGAAAGAGGTTGGCAATAGGAGAGAAAAAAAAGTAAGGTCTTGAGTCTTGGCTGAAACCAGAACAGGCAGTTGAGACCCCAGTTGGTAAGGGAGAGGGAGTTCCATGACCATGGGAACAGCAAAAGAGAATCAGAAACTTCCTCTGAGTGATGGTTGACTGGGGTGCTTTGGAAGACGGTGTTTGGTTGTTGGAGCAGAGAGTGTGTCGCGGGGGGTAGAGTGAGATGAGAGTGGACAGGTATCAGAATCTTTATACTGTGGAAGAATCCCATGAGCCATGAAGCTCTTTGTCACAGTTATTTGGGGCGAGTCCTCGGAGAAGACGGGGGCGAGTTTGATCTTGAAATTGATATGGGACTTGATGGGGGGTGGGGGTGAAGGGGTGATGCGGTCATGTCTGCGGGTGCAGGTGATATGTCTGGCAGTGGTCGTTGATAACCTGGAGTTTTTTTTTATGCCAGGAGGCCACAGTCGAGTCAGAGATGTGATGAAGACAAGGCTGGGAGTCTCAGCAGCAGCCAGGCTCAGGAATGGTGGATGCGGGGGATGTGGCACAGACGGTGGCACGAGGTTCTGCGAAGTTGAAGCATATGTGGGAAAGGAAATGAGAGCCCGGAATCAATGATGACCTCAAGGTTTGGCACACGTTTTGCCAGTGTTAATAACAATTGCCTGTATTTGCTATCGTGCCCTTTGCGCAGGGTGTGGGTGTCTTCGAGGGCTTGGCACACAATCAGCGACTTGCATCGTATCTCCCGCTGCCTCTGTGGGCACGAGGTGACTCTGCAACTGGCCTGCAAACGGGAATTAGTCTGCCAGTAGGGGACGATGATTGCTACTTGTATTCCCAATCCCAGCGCTGTAGGACAGCGCTGGGATTGGGAATAGGGACAGCGCTGGAGTGCTGAGTGCTGTCCTACCAGACAGTCTCGTCCCTTCACCTGATGAAGGCCGCTTGTGTTGTGGCCGAAACGTCGTGAGAATATTATTGTGTTATTTTATTTTATCAATTTATTATTTTATTCTCATTCTACGTGACTTTACCGAAAGAACCAAAGAAGATGAATCATTGCAGTCACGAAAGCATTAAATCGAAATTTATTATTTACAGTTATTATGTACAGTTATTACACCCAAAGTAACAACTTGCGCAGCCGCCGGGATCACACTGCGAACCTCTGAGATGTGCATCGAGCTCGGTTGTGTGTGTGTGTGTGTCCTGGGGAAAGCAAAATGTCTGTTGTGATGTGTATCCCTCTTGCTGGGCGTGTAGAAACGGTAGTTAAATAGCGATATATTTGACTTTGACCGAGGCGATTTTTGGACAGCTCCTGATTCATGACAAAAAAAAATCATACGGTTGTTATTCTTACAATAATTGTCACATTGTATGCATCGACTACTTTCTGCTGTAAATAAAAATATAGGGCTTCAGACCTTTGTGTGGGTTAAAACTAGCTTTGGAGGACAGAGGTTAATGTCTGGAATTAAATAATTATCTGCTGTGTAATTTTAACACTTAATAATAGCTTGTCAGACATCCGAACTGGAAATTCTCAAGCTAGCTATGCATTACTTAAACGTGGAATTATGCGTGCATATCCTTAGACTGGTGAATATTTAGATGTTGACAAGTCATACACCGGCAAAGTACATCCGCTTCTTATTCTTAGTTCTTTCGGTAAAGTCACGTTGTTGTTTCCCTTCAACGTGACTTTACCGAAAGAACTAAGAACATGAATTACTGCAGTCACGAAAGCTTTAAATCAAAATTTTACATCCGCTTCTGTTCGTTGAGCTGTAGAAACTAGAGGGTCCTTTGCCTGCAATATGTGGAAGCTTGCCACCATTGATTCAAGCAATCCTCAATCTGCTAACGAGGCACTGACTGTGGAAACAGACACTGCCCAGAGTTTGCTTGCGCTGAATCGGTGCTGCTGAAATTGACGTGTGGCCCTCTGGATTTGCGTAAGAAATACTTTAATATATATTTTTTTAAAGTGAAGAGATCATCATCATCATGTGGCATGCCACTCGAGCCGTGGCGGTCCCCACGAGCCACCACAAGGCAATCCTATCCTGCCTGAGCTCGCCGCCACGGTGAAGGCAAGCCAAGGCCGCACTGTCCGAAAATCAGAGACAGGTATAGATATATATGACGGAGACATTGTCTCCTTTTAGAAACCAGCTGTGAGACACGTAACTCAGCTTGCTTCAAATCCTGCTCCTGTCGTGTGCCGCATTTATCAATGTAGTAGGGCCGTCCATAAATGACGTCACGCACCTGGGGGGGGGGGGGGGGGTCAGACATTTGTGACGATGTGTGACGATGGGAGGGGAGGGGTGAGAAATGTGACGTCACATTAAAATGCGCAACTTTAAATAAATATCGACAACACGTTCTACTTAATTCAATCGACTTTTTAATAAATGTTTTCTCCTACAACATCAGAGTGCAGCGCCACATTAAATACGCACTACAATGACAATAGTTTAAAGCGATTTCAAGTATGTTTTATATTTGAGGGGGGTCTGACTTTTTGTGACGTCGTGTGAGGAAGGGGGGGGGGTCGGGGTCAAAAATCGTCCAAAATCGCGTGACGTCATTTATGGACGGCCCCTTAATTTATTGTGTCCCCCCCCCCCATCATGCCTCCGATTAGCACGGTTGGCTACGCACGGTGCGAAAGAAGTTCAACATGCGCACATTTATGACGATTTTCATTCACAAATGGTGTTGCTTTATTGGTGGCTGAATTTTCCCTTTACATTGCTTTGCATCATTTTCAGACACCGCCTCACGAATTGACCCAAGTAATGGCCAAGTGTCACAGATGGCCTTCTGCCAGAGCAAACGTAGATTTGTTTTTGCTTGCAAGCACACTCTTGACTGATTTAAGATCAATAAGGCTAGTCTTAAGGTGTTCACATTCGCTGGTGGGGTTCCGGTTGGTTTATTTAAATTCCATTTGTTGTTGTTGTTGTTGTAATAAGCGTGGCACTGCATATTGATCTATGATGATTGATATTCCATTAATATCTATCTTTTTTATTATGGTTGTTTACGCATGAGTCTTGCGCCACCCTGCCGCCCAATATTCTGATTCAATGTATTTATGAAAATATTTAAACGTAAGGTTCCCTTTGGTTTCTATTGTGTGTATTGGTTTAGTCCATGCCTTATGTAACTTGACTGTGGTGAAATCAATGGTTTTTGAAGGTGAAGTCTCTTAAATAATAATTATAAACTCTAGAGAACAGTAATAATTCATTAGCAAGAACCTGTTTACCCTCCAGTGACCATGAAAGTGATTTCAGACAGGATTAGTTGGTGAGAGATTTGTGGTTTCCAAGAGTGACTGCAAGGTAGTTGAGATGGAATTTGATGGTTGTTCAAGATGGATGTTGAAGTCACCAGCGATAATGAATTGAGAGGAAGAGAGACCTGAGGTCATGGTTAGTGCGGTTGGTTACGTACGGCGCGAAAGAAATTCAACACACATACACAGTGGTCGGTGTGGGCAGTGGGCAGGACGCTCAAAGTAGTGGACATTTTTTGTGAGGAGCAGTACCTAGAGGTGTGTCATTACACAAGTGTGTGATAGAGAGGGAAGTCATAGTTACGTTTTTCATCACGGTTGCTAAGCACAGGCCAAAGATGACTAGTGGCCAGCATTATATCGCCCTGTTTAAGATGTAATAGATAGGAGTTAATACATTTCTTGCATCGAGCAAGGTTATAAGATCTTGGGAAAAGTGATGATGGGAGGGAATTCCAAGTCAGGCGTTGCGAGGGCGAGAAGCAGAAAGAAAAGTCTTTCCACTTGCAATGTCATATTTCAGCACAATGGGGAAGTGTGGTCGAGTAGGTGGACATTGTAGTGTAGTTAGGTGTCAACTACTGGGTGTTGCTGCCATGGTAGTGTGCAGTGGGGACAAAGTACTGGGGTATGTTGCCATGGTTGAACTCGGGATGGAGTCTCTATCTCCTTGGGTCCCGGTGGAGACAAGGGAGCTTTTGATATCCAGAGGGACCGTAATTATTTAATCATGACATGCTTATAAACGTGAACTGGAGCACAATGGGAACTGGAACTTTTATTTCTAAAATTACAGGCCTCAATTAGCATTGACATTGCTTTTGCACATTGTATAAATTGCGATAAATTACCGCTTCAACCAATTATCGACAAAGATCAGCGGTATTTCTCGAAGAAAACACGACGCATCATTACGGCTCCGTTTGTGAAGCACGCATACCATGTAGGGTTGGCTAGCAAGCGCGCTGTGCCCCAAAACAAACGGTTTGGTGTAAAAGACATCTTTTTGTTTATTAATTTCCGCATCAAGAGTGGCGAGACAACGAGTGCTTTGAGGAGGCAAATCAACGGGCCTGCCTCGGGGGCTCCGTGCTTACGCCAACCTGGTTTAACCTCTACACGGACCACCTCCCACCAGCTGTCATGCATGTATCTACACAGCTGATGTTTGCTGCGGAACCCAGGCCTGGACGTTTCACAAACTGAATGCCCTAAGCCACCAGTGAGCATTCTATATTAGTATTATTATCATCATCATTATTATTATTCATAAAAAGAAAACAACTGTTGAATAAGCACTAAATATATGTTTTTGTTTTATTGAGCACGAATATGCGTACCGTTCGTCAGTTGGCTGACTGCATGTGGCGGACACTCAAACCCAAGGTTGTAAATATAATATTCGAATATTCTCAAAATGTCACCCCCAATATATTGCTATAAAAAATAATTGCTATGCTATGTAAATAAAAACAACAATTTGTTAAACCTTGGCCACAATATCTGGACTTGTCTTCATATAAATCAATGCATATATTTCTGTTTATATGATTGTGGTTATGGTTCCTAATCCCTAATCTCTGCCATTACATACAATGAAACAAGAAATGGTAAAAAAGCAAAAACAGAGCAATGTAGACATTATTTTAGAAAATAAATAAAAAGTCCATCCCATGTGTTAGTGAATTTTTTAATATTTTAGCCAGGAAATGAGTTTTCAAATTTAGATATTTTTCTGAGTTTGGACCCCCAGACACCCTGGAAGATTTGGTCTCCCCCCCTCCCCCCCCCCCAATGTTGACTCCATGGCTACGGCCTTGCTCAAACCTATTGCAAGACGCCTGGCCAATGTGGAAGAGTGGGTTAAATACCCTTAGAAGGGACTTTACAGAGCCAACTGTGTCCCAGTTGTGACAACTCTTGAGAACATCTACCATGCGTAGAGTTGCACCAGAATGCAATATCCCCGTGGTGGAGATGGCAATTCGTGGCTCTCCGTGAGATACAAATTCTGAAATTAAGACAATTTTGTAAAATTTTGGCTGTTGTTCTGCCAAAATATGCGGCAATGATCGGCGAGGAATTTTTCACGAATTGTCTCCTGAATTGAAAATGCTGTGTTACGCAGGTGACCGAGTTTAATTCCCATCGGGATCAGTTCACTCCCATGTTAAGCAATCCGTAATGTCCAGCATGGTGAAGTATCGTCAAACAACCCCCATTACCATTATGGTATGAGGAAGGGCCATCATTCGTAGATTTGGCAAAGAGCTGTAAATTACAACCTATCATCATTTGCGAAAAAATTGAATGAAACAATTATTGATAGGGTACATATTGTGAACTATTAGGGCAAAACAAACATTGGTAGTTGCATATATTTCATTCGATAAAACAATTTTTGACACTTTCACTAACATGCATTATTAATTTTGCTTGTTTCTTTGTTGCATTGTTTTTAGGCACTTAGGGTCAGTGTCGATGCAGCGCCGATATTTCGAGTGCTTGTGACTTCTAAACCAACGAGGTGGAGAGGAGATGGCAGTGCAACAAATGGGTTTGGAACCTTTGTGCAAAATACTTGCGTGGCCTCATCCCGCAACCCCTGCGGCCGTCTGGAACGCTCTTCCCTCCGATATTAGGAAGCCACTGGAGCCATGCACTTTGAAATCTAGATTGAAAAACTCACTTGTTTCGAACTGCTTTTTGTGTTTAGTTTGTTGTCCTTCCCCCGCACCTCCGATGAGCACGGTCTACGACGTATGGTGCGAAAGAAGCTCAACATACATATATCCCCTCGTATGGGTACATTTTCTCCAGGCTCTCAAGTTTCTTTCTACATGAGAAACATTATCGACCTGTCGATCGAATAACTGTGGTGCACCCATTATACACTGCTGCGTGAACAGAAACGTGCATATTGTTTTAGGAACCGCACCGGTATTCTGAACATACGACCAATGGATTGAGAAGAAAGTGTGCTAACCATTAGACCATGACAGCATTCCCGCCAGTGCCCTTAAAAATGAATTAATCAAATATCCCAATGCATGAGTCTCGCGCCTTGAGACTCTGTGAAGCACTTGGAATACAATTCGTATTTCGTCGCAATACAGCTTGTCTACACAACAGGTTATGATGGTTTCATGCAGGCAACGCAGGCGAATGCTGCCTCTACAGTTCTTGGAATCCAGATCCGAGTGATGCCTTTTCCTTGTTGGCACAGCCCAGCTCTACTCATTTCTTATCCGAATGCTTTGACTCCATGGGCTAGGGCTCCTCTCCTCCATCCCATCTCCTTCACCCCTCTCCTTCTCTTCCCTCTGCAGTCAGAGGGAAACGATCATATATGTTTAATACGTGCTTGGGTTAGCTTCCGCTATCCCAAGTTTTTTTTTTCGTCATGAAGTTTGACCTTTGCGAGATTTGCCCTTGATGCTGCGTGTCTCTTGCTCTATGAATCTGCAATGGTTTGGGTTAAAAGGAAAGTCCAACGTTTCAGCCCAATAAAAGGAGGCTACTCGGCCCACCGAAAGTGAACCGTGACAGCCTCATGACAGCTTGCTTGCCCAGCTAAGGCTGCCATGGAAATTTGCTTGTGCACATTTGCAAAGTGGGCTGGCTTGGTTATAAGTGATCAGTGAAATGCAGTATACAGGGTAACATTGCAAGGTGCCTGGGTGCCTGGGTGGCTCAAAGGGCAGATCACTGAGCTAGCACTGCAGAGATTCTGGACTCGAATCTGGCAGCCACCAATTACTAAACCGGGTTCTCCAGCATTGAGTTGATGGTCTGTGCACTAATGATTGCGCACACAACAAAAAACACCAATATATAAAGCTCGATTCCACACTGAACTTGGTCAAATCCCAGCTCTGAGATACGCAATATATATGTTGTATATTTACGTCACAAACATTGCTCTCTCTGGAGCAAGGTGGGGGGGATGAGGGTGCTGCCTCCTAGTGTGGATAAGTGGCCACTTTAAGAGATTTTGTCACAGGGTGATTCTGTGATACCTCCATTGTGGACCATTCACGAACACGTTGCGATGCGCTTCACCGTGAGAGTTCTGAAGGTTTTTTTTTATTTTTAATCTCGTGACATAACCCCAAGAGCACAATCTGGATAATACTTGGATGAAAAGTAAAAATAACTTATGAAAAATACAAATTGCTCTCCTTTTCACGGTTTCATAGCAATAAAAAAAAACGAAGTGATACAGAATAATGTATGCCTACTTGGTGTTTAAGTGTGTTAACATCCTCGTATTTTTTTTTTACATTCCACTTATCTTTTTTTGGCATGCCGCGCATTCAATTATAGTGGCTTTGCGATCTGCGACGCCAATGAAAATCGTCATTATGGTGTAGGAACAGATTGAACATGCACAACAGCTCACGGGTGATTGCATTTTTATTTATTTGTTCGACGACAGCTCTAATTGCTGAGCACAACTGATTGCCAAGATGGAACTCTTCCACACTTTAATGTAACGAATCCATCGGTGATTAATAAACAAGTTTTCTCTCACACGCACACACACGTATGTGAAAAAATATTAGAGACCCTTGCATTTATTAACAAAAACCCAAATGCAGCTGCTGTTATGGGACCTTAGATTTTAAAGCGCACGTAAGCACTTGTGCAAAACATGTTTTCTTACCACACCCCCACCCACCCACCCTGTTTAATTGCAAACCTGGATTAAATCCCAGGACAGCTCAGCACTCTGGGGAGTCTGAGCCACCTAGCCACTTCCTAATAGAGAGAGAGAGATCTTCAACCCGTGTAGATGCAGGAAAATAAAGAGGGGAGAAAAGCACGAAAGAGTTGCACCAAAGCAACTCGCTTGACATTGATCTACCTCGTAATGAACCACTAATCGTCTCTCCAACACGGTGTAAGTGGCTCTCTCTCTGCGTGTGTCTGTCTTTTGATTTGGACTTCTAAATGTTGACTCTCGCAGTTGCCCCAATTGTTTAGTCGAATAAAACGTAATACGAACGACGGTGAGGTTTTCACACCAATGTGGGGTAAACAAAGGGAGAGAGTCTGCCTTTATCGCTATTGGCAAGCGGATTGAAACTGTGAACGTCATCTTGGTAATTCCGTTGGCATTGTTTTTAACGCGAAGTACAAAGCATCAATTCATCTCAACGATGCTACCGAGGAAAATGCACACCCATGCAAGACGGATACTGATTAATGCAGTTTGGTATCCACCTGGACAGGCTGATGGTGATTGATGACAGTGTGGGTGTGGTCGCTAAGATAGTCTTCACGTTTACAATATTCATTCGGCAAATTTTCATTTATAATTAGCGTTCACACGCGACTGTCCGGACAATGGATTGATGTTGGATATTATTCCCACAGTTGGACATTGTTTTCCCTTTATTGCAAAGCGTTCGTATTAAAATGAAATGCTCGTACAATCTGATGTTATGACATATAGTGAAATAACTGAAGGCTAAATTGCATAGGACTCACATTCGTTGCACATGTTTTTTTGTGAAAACAAAATGCGAGCTGAAAAATAATGTGAATCAAAATTCGAATCAACGTCATCAGAATCAGCCATGATCAATCGACTGCTGGATGAAGGGCAGACTTCCCAAGCCATCGCCATCTCTCGCGATCGGGCGATGTCACAAACTGCACAAGAGCCGATTTCATTGCTCCATCCCAACTGTGGACGTCCTCTCTAACATGTCCCATGAATAGATCAAAGATACTGCAGATAATGGAGTCATCCGATAATTATCACTTTTAGGCGTCTGACAATGTTCTGTCTAGCGATTGGCTGAATTATTTCAGTTCAGGGTCACCATTCGATTCAAGAATCCAATGTGGTGCAGGTTGTGGCCTCTAATGGCGGCAAGGATGAACAAAAACTAAGCGAAATATCCCAGTATAGCCTTAAACAGATTGTTGGGGCAAGTGCTGTTCGCGAGCACCTATTAAGGCCGGCATGACAGGGGGTGGGTGACCAGCAATCACGCCTGACCGCCTTTGTCTCCCCAGTGCTGATGTTTACACACTGCACCAGGTACTCATTTAAGACCGAGCCAAGTTAAAATATTCGCCACTGTTACTGGTCGTGAGTGGCAATCGAACTTGGGTTTGTAGCGCAGTGCGCTAACCATTACCCCACCACTCCCCATAACGGGTTAAATAAACTGCATACGACATGCACAAATAAAAAAAATCGCCGATTCTGATACGGATGTTCCACGAGTAATAACGTATATCAATCGACGAATAAAGGCATTATTAGATGCCTAACCATGATACATGCCTATCCTTTTTCGGGTGGAGTAGCGTTGGTGTAATGTTTAGCACAGCGGAACTCGCATTCCAGACGTTTCAATTCCTGGCGCGGCAGTGGAAAGAATGGGCACGTTCCTCAACTCCTGCCCTGTCCACCCAGCAGTATAAATGGTTACAACCGCGGTCAATTAGCAGGTCGCTCATGTGGTGGGGAACACAGGGTGGTGGGTACGCCTACATCTTCCCGTTCAATCCGGAAGAGTAGGCCAAATACCGCCAAGCGCTCCCTCTATTGGAGGCAACCACTGCCAGAAGCGGTGTGAGCAAGCAATTGCAGGGCCGCACCTGTCACCGTGCAGGGGGGAGCGGCGACAGTGATTAGTCAGTTTAACACGTAGGCTTTTGCGACCAATATCCATAATAAATAAATACAAATCTGGCTGTCCGCCTGAGGAAGCTAGTTGGAATTCCTGGCGAAACGTCGTACTAAGATTGTAAATTCTAGATTTAAAGCTTTCGTGACTGCTAGGATCCATACTCTTTGGTTCTATTGGGTAAAGTCACGTAGGTGAAAATAAAATAACAAAAAATCACGACGTTTCGGCCACAACACAAGCGGCCTTCATCAGGTGAAGGGACGAGACTGTATTACAACGCTGTCCTCCAGACAGTCTCGTCCCTTCACCTGATGAAGACCGCTTGTGTTGTGGCCGAAACGTCGTGATTTTTTGTTATTTTATTTTCACCTACGTGACTTTACCCAATAGAACCAAAGAGTAAAGATTGTAAATGTTGCTGGTTAGCTCTCCAACGCACCGGTGTTGCTGTACTGGTGTAGTGTGTGCTAATTCACACACACTCATAGGAGGTACTCTCTCTCTCTCTTGTATTCCGGCCTTCACAGCCTTAGGGGGTAACCACACACCGGGTCGGGACAGCCAACACGCTGCCAGAGCCACAGCTCGAAGAGGGCAAAGGTCACAACTACGACGGCACGACGAGTTCCACTCCAGATCGCAGTCGCCTCCACTGCGAGTCGGAGCTCGACTGATATCCTCTGGTAACGAATTGGCCACGTTCTGTGTTACGTGACAAACATTAATTAACTAATTGGCTGTGTCGGGTGGTGGCGGGTTTAACGACACGTTTATATATTTACAAGATCTAACCTCTCCCCCCCCGCCCCCACTGTATTACAGATGGTTAGTCCACTGCACAACTTCCATCCCCGACCATAGCTAACATCAGTGGCATGTTGCATCTGAGCTAAACCCCAAGCCTTGGGCAGTTGGCACACGAGAGCGTGGTGAAGTATTGCCAAAACAATCGCCACGACTTGAACGCGGAGTGGAGAGTCCTTTATCGGGTAGTGAATTGACTGAAGAAAGCACTGTTGATGATAATTATTATTTGTATTTATCTGTATTTGTGAGACAGCAGCATATGGTGCAGAATAGTGATTCTTGGGAGCAGAAATCTTTCCACAAGGAAGTTCTCTACTGGAGAAGATGATTTCTATTGAATGTCAATGTAGGTTGTTTAATATTGGTATAGAGCTAACAGAGTCTCTTTGTCAGAGATTCAATACAATATTGGATTTTTTTTTTATATGGGAACGGGATGATCCATCTATGACCATTCATCATATTGGAGCTTTAGGAAGGCTCAAAGTTAGAGCACAATAATATTGAAGCAAACAAAAGTAGATGATAATAATGTAGATTTTATTTCATTGTGTATTATCTCTTTGTTAACAGCAATGCTTACGTTACTCCGTAAGAACATGCAATATATGTAAGTGCTTGTAACGTCGAGGAAATTGAATGCATTCAACAAATATTCTGAAAATGTAATCATCCGTAAATCCAACGGGAGCAAACCTTTTTTTCTCTCGAAACGAATGTTATTTTCTTCGTCAAAGCACTCGCTAGAACAAAATTCTTGGCCGGACCAACCGACTGCTAATATTGCCTGACTAAAATACACAACCAATTTGGAATGTCTCATTCCCACTGAAATATTATCAGATACAGTGCATATGCATAGCATGCAAATGTGCTGCTAATGAGACCACAAGGATTCACGGGCCTTGTATCTCACGACAATGCTAATAATCTATAGATAGAAAAGCTAATTATTTGCTAACCTTTGTAATTCCACTGCTAGATGATGACCGCCCCACTGTATCGGTTTGACCATACTTCACAGAGTTTGGGTTCGGGCTCAGGACCGGTTTATATATCACTTTTCCATGATATTGGCCATGGCAGGGAATTGAACTCAGTTCACCGGATTGTATGTTGAACTTCCTTCGCACCGTACGTAGCCGAACGTGCTAATCGGAGGTGCTGGGGGAAAAGACAACAAAACTAAACACAAAAAATGAGTTCTAAAGGAATGACTTTTTACTCTAGATGATTGAAAAGTGCATGGCTCCAGTGGCTTCCTATCATCGAAAGGAAGAGCGTTCCAGACGGCCGCAGAAGCGCATCTGAAAGCAGGCGATGCAGTCACTGTCTTTGTTCCACGGTGAGCCACAAGCCGCCGCAGCCGCTGCTGCTGCGAGGATGACCGGAAAATTTACAGAGCAGTGCACTTAACCCCCTCCACCCCCCCACCCCCCACCAATATAATAATAGCTCGTTGTTTAATTTCATCAAATGAATTGTTGACATCAAAGCGAAATCACATTTGTTTGATGTGAGATTGCAAAACAGCAATGAAAGGCCTGCAGAGCTGCAGATTGTCACGATTGTGCCACACGCCGTCGATCGGCGTGACGTCCCACGCTTAGCTGCACGTGCTGGGAGCTTCTTCGGGAACCGAGAAACATTTTGGAGCAGCAGAAACAACAACAACAACAAAAGGAAAATATTCATGCAAGCTGACACGAAATAAGATTTCCATGGTACTGCATCTCTCCTTCTCAAGGCGCCAATGTGGCGCGCGTGTGTGTGTCTGTGTGCGACAGATGTGATTAATATGAAATCAATAAGCAACGAATGCGTGTGGTTATTCTTAAGTGACGTCCTCATCTAAGGAGCCCTATCATTTTTCATCTCATATTTATATTTAGAATGTATCGTGCTAATATTGAAGAAGGTTAAACGTTTATTTGAAGGCATAATGCCATTCCTGTATGTGCTCGTGTCTTGGTGTTGCCTTCTCGGGAGCGAATGCCAACGTGGCATGTTGAATGTTAAAATAATCCCCGGCGCTGATAATAAAAGACACTGCTACGACACGGAGGGATGCGCCTTTGTGTCATATTGCTTGCACTTCGATGAGATCACAAAGCGAGATCTATAAATTAAATTACTTTTCTGTGTGATGACCCAAAGGCTGGTGACCTTCTTTCTACAACCTGGCTTACCTTATACTCGATATATATACCCTTGCTTATAACTACTTCCCGCAGAGAAAACACTGTGTCTTCATCTGTTCACCAATCTATTATTTTAGGACGCTGTTGGCTTGATGCCCACATCTTTTTGCCACAATAACATTTCCACGAGCTAGCTTGTGCTATCATATATATTTATTTTTGCTAGCAGGTAAAGCGACCGGGTGCCAGCATATGATAGCCCAACAAAGTGGCTTATTACATGTAAATTTATAGCGGCTAAAATATTATTGAACATCAACCAAAGGGTGCCAGCAGAACTTCAATGGAGACTCTGTCTTAAGATTACTGGGGCTCTTCTGAGAAAAGAGCGCGTCAAGGTCTGCTGATTATTAACTTTTTAAAATTAGTTATCGCTGCCATAAAATGAGAAGTTATCGATTATGGGTTTTAAATAAGCGGAGGAAAATGCCTATGCAACGCGTTTCACACATCGTGCAGTTTTACTGCAAATAATTAAGCGCTTACCCGACGTTAAAAGTAGTCGCGGTGCTGTGTACAGGATACTTGTGAGACATAAACCAATAAAAATCTGGTAGCGGTCCAGCCCTTCAATTGCTCATTGCAGGTGAAAGGCCGTCCACGAAAAGGAGCTGTAAGAAGCACCTCGAACGGACCATGAGGGTGCTGCTGCTGCAGTGTCCTGTACAGCACTTTGAGAGCCTTGATGGAAAGCACTATATGAATGGAATTTTTGGTTTGAAGCTTTCGTGACTGCAGGAATCCATACTCTTTGGTTCTTTCGGTAAAGTCACGTAGGTATCAAATAAAATAAATCACGACGTTTCGGGCGCAACACACCTGATGACGGACGCTTGTGTTGCGCCCGAAACGTCGTGATTTATTTTATCTTATACCTACGTGACTTTACCGAAAAAACCAAAGAGTATGAATGGAATTATTATTATTATTATTTTTACCATCTGACCTATTCTTCCAAGCTGGCCAAGCACCATGGTAAATGTGGGAGGACCCACACTTTGCCCTACCATACACGACCTGCTGATGGATGAACTGTGGTATTCCCATTTATACACGTGGGTGGACAGTGGTGGTGGGGGAGGCATTTAGGAAACTTGCACGAAATCATCAACTGCCGTGCTGAGAAATCGAATCAAGCCAGTGACTTCTGGATTGCAAGTCCAGTTTGCTTCACACAAAAAAAAAACACCTAAGGCAGTGTTCCTAAACCTATAGGATGCCGAAGATGTTGTAGACGATGAAGCGGGTGAAGGGTCCAGTGCCGTTTGTGTGTGCAGTCCATGTGTGGTATCCACGTGAAAAGTCTAATTTCATTATTTTGTTTAAAGCTGTCATATTGCTCATTTAAGACAAATATGGCCTTTGTTTCCACTCGTCCTTGAATAAAAAAAAAGTAAAAGTAACGAAGATAATTTTCATAATTATATTGTTTTACATAACCGCATTCATGTTTTGTTAACTTTGTTGAAGAGTAACACAGTAAAGCGTTAAAATCTGGCCGCTGCAATATTTCACATTCCTCCAACAGAGAAAGTGTTGGGCACAAAATATCTGGTAATTTCCCTGGATCTTACAGTAGATCGTGGCCACAAACGTTCAAGGGCTATACTCTTTGGTTCTTTCGGTAAAGTCACGTAGGTAGAACCATAATAGACCACGACGTTTCGATCACAACACAAGCAATCGTCATCAGGTGGAACAACCACAGCAAGAAAAAACTGCTGAAGTACTACTTTAGCAGTTTTTAGTACTACTTCAGCAGTTTTTTCTACCTACGTGACTTTACCGAAAGAACCAAAGAGTATGGATTACTGCAGTCACGAAAGCTTCAAATCCTAAAAGGGTTACTTGAGCCACTGAGGTTGAATGACACTTTGCTCAGCAAACCATTCATTTTCATCTCATTTGAGAAATGTACAAATTAGCTCTGTAGAGTTTAGTCAATTAACTTGTATTGATTTGTGAAATGGGATGCAAGTGCATTCTTTTGGCATCACAACCATCGCTTCTCCCCTCCTTGCACGAGAGCGTCCCAATACAATACAGGGACTCCTCTATTTACGAACACTCGACTTACGAACTTTCAGAGATACGAACAAACCTGTCCGTATGTACATTTCCCTGGTCGGACCGGGAGTCGTAAGTTCAATCGTTGCACAAAGGATATCGGTAGTGGCATCTACATCTGCAAAACGTGAAGAACCAGTGGCATTTACATCTACAGGAGATAATACAACTTTAAAGCCATTCCCCCGTGTTTAGTGTACATGCCTTACAACATGTTTGGACAGGAGTAAGGTTGGAGTAAAGTTGAACAAATCGACTTACGAACAAACTTCTGGAACCTAACTAGTTCGTAAGGAGATGAATGCCTGTATTTAACAACCAACCACAGTTCTATCACTGTTATTGAGGCAGCTTTGGTTCATATTTCACGTAGATCATCGCACAAATTGACATTATTATTCTTTCCATCAACATTTTACAAAAAATGGAGCAAAAAAACTGCTAGGTTTAATAAATAGCTCATCAAATCAGTCAAATATTGAAAATGGGAATATGCCTTTAATCTCCTAAGCCAGGCGGCATACAAGTTCTACTGCCACCATGATAAAGATTACTTGGAAATTAAATGCATCTAAATTGCCACTCCTATGCTTAAACATTGGACACAAAATATAATTAAGTTAATTTTCCGTGTCATTTTGTAACGCACGTTCGACCAACATTCGCGAGAGAGATAAATAAAAGTATAACAATTAGACATCTCATTGGATTTTAAGTGTCTGAGTATATATATACATTAAACAAATATAGAACAGCAGCAGAAATTTTGAGAAAATCCACTGAAAATGAACATCATTGATAAAGAATACATTTGTATAAAGAGGCCCGTTCTCTCTCTCTCTCACTTGCTAATATGAGTGGCGAGTGTTGCCTGAGCCATTCCTGGGTCCACCCCGATCACCGACCGTTACTTAACCAGCGTGGTGAAATTTACTCAAACAGCCTCCATGACCAACATGGAATGGGGTGGCCTTCATGCAGTGGTCGCTTGACAAAAGGTTGTACATCATTAGGCTGCACTTATTAGTCCTGTAATATTATTCCTCATAAAATGAATACATCGCTACCGATGAATCCCTCGGAGACTGAATATTTAACCAGATCTTGCACTGGCTTGTTGTGCAGCACACAGCGCATGCATCGAACCAGCTGTTGAGAAGAAAACGATTTCCTTTTTAGATTCTTGATGTTTAATACGAAAAAAATTACACTCACTTTGAGTGACGCGACCGGACATCTGTGAGAAAGAGCTTCATAGCTCATCGGATTCCTCCTTGCTTAATAAAGATTCGAGCTACATTCCAATTAACGCTGCCCTGGTGTTGACGGTCAGCGCACTGGACTTGGATTTCAGAGGTCACTGCTTCGGTCTCCTGGCATGGCAGTAAAAAAGAAATGGGCACGTATCTTCAATCTCCCCTCTGTTCACCGAGTGGTAGCCAGGGGCACACCACAGTTCATTGAGGGGAAGGGTCGCGTGTGGTGGGGTACAGTGTGCTCAGTCACCTCTCCAGGCTGTCTGGCTTGTGTCAAAGAGTAGGCCAAGTACCCATCTAGAAGGACTCTCCAGAGGTCCCCCTAGTGGAGATGCTTCTGCCAGTAGTGGTGTGAGCAAGCACCTTTACGTTCTACCTACAAGCACCCTAAGAGCAGAATAACCTCTCTCTGTCTAATGCGTTCTTTATGCATTGTGCAATTTCTGATGACGATCGAAACGTCGTGATTTATTTTATTTTCTACCAACGTGACTTTACCGAAAGAACCAAAGAGTATGGATTCCTGCAGTCACGAAAGCTTCAAATCAAGATTGTACAATTTCAACTGAACAATTTTAATTTGCTTTTAATGTATTCTTAAGGGGGGCTTAAATTATCGTGACGCCGCAGTTACAAGATTGGAAGACCGTGCGTCGCCTCTTTCACAGCCCTCAAACGAGGGAAGTTAAACCTTGTTTTGTCAGCTAATCCTCTGATTGACAGCCAAGACCTGCGACCAATGGAACCAGTCAATCAAAGCTGGATACTTTCCAACCCCACGCAGAATATGAATCAGTGCCTTTTGCCGTGTGTGCTGCAGTGGCGGAAAAAGGAGTAGTTATTTAGAAAGAAAACAGTATGTTTCGTTTAACACGTAGGCTTTCGCGACCAGTATTATTAATAATAAAGGTTTTTGGGTTAGATCGCGTAAGTTTAAATGTGTCGAAGCCCTCCATCACCCGACACGGCCAATCAGTAAGGGATTTGTCTCGTAAACAAAACGCCAATTAGTTCACGACTTCAGCCCACCGGTGTGTTGGAGAGTGAATCCACAACATTTACAATATGAGTCGGACGTTTCGCTGATCTAACCCTAAAACCTTTATTATGAGTGTGTTTCGTGTGCAATAGTACTGTTACACAATTATAAGAACCCAGCAAGATGGCAATCATGGATCAGGTAAAAATGGTCTGTGAAAATGTGATAGGTATATTATCCTGTGGTAGCATCACACTTGATGATGATCATGTATGATTGATGGTAATTTTAGAATGGCAATAATTGCCTTGGTATTTAAGTACATTAGAAATAAAGAAAGCTATGTTACACGATCGGTAATGTAGTGATCACATAATTTATTCCATTGCTTCTAAAAAAATATATATGGATGCACACAAACTAATTTAATATCAAATTAAAAAAAAAATCCCTTTTACTGCATTGCACGTGAAATGTGAGCTTCAATGTGTTTCATCTTCGAATGATTTTATTTTCTTCGCCCGGCAAAAGTTTCAATAAAAATAATAATTAACCTGATATGATTTTTTGTTTACTATTTTTATCTACGATCAGACACTAGCAACTGCTTCACGTGTATGTTTTGTTTGCAGGTTCACCACAATTATATGTGGTCAATGCAGACATGATTCCTTGCAAAAGGTAGCAGTTTGGTGTTTTAACATCTTAACACCTGTTTTATTGCCAGAAATGGTAAAACCTATCTTATATTTTGATCCTGACAAAAGATTTGCAGGCGACTTGATTCAACTTCTTATTTTTAAAGACGTACCCATCGGAAACCGCTTAATTTAAAGATTCCGTGCTTTATTAAGAACGAACAAAACACGATGAAAGTAATACTCTGAGGGAAGCTCCTTTCTATTACCGTTTTCAATTTGTTCAGATTTGAACATCATTAAATGCGTTTTTTTCATTCAAAACCGCTTTAATCTGATATATCTCAAAAACAATAAAAGATGGAACAATGGCTCTAGCTTTAATTTAATTTTATGCGTTACGCTCTATCAAACGAAATGAATCGCAATATTATGTTTTGAACGGTTTCTAAACGACACGAACAAACAATCCAGATTTGAAGTTTTCGTGACTGCAGGGATCCATACTCTTTGGTTCTTTCGGTAAAGCCACGTGGTAGGTATAAAATAAAATAATATTTTTTAAATACATTTATAAATAAATACATTTATAAATAAATTTATAAATAAGTGTATTAATAAATGTCTTTTATTTTATACCGACGTGACTTCACCGAAAGAACCAAAGACTACGCACAAACATGTTAATGGGGCACTTTAAATCAAGGTTTGTGGGCCTTAAAATGAAAAATCTCGGATTTTCCGATTTTGCCTGTTGTTCGTGTCCTAAAAGCTACATGGGTACCACATTTCAGAGGTTTTTGAGACGTACATACGAAGGTCTTTATTTATATAAGACATAGTTGATTATTTACCATTACGGAATATAACATATTATGCTATATTAGAAACCAAATGTTTCGCTGTCTGACTTCATGGTTGCCTGGGGAGGGAAGGGGAGGGATAATGGAAAACACAAAACAGAACCTTCCTGATTTTTATCGTACATTTCACTCCTAAATTAATTTTGCAGAGGAGTAAATGATGAATATTTTTTTGCAATATTTTTTTTAAAATGTAGTACTTTTAGCTTGCAACTTAAATTACAGCTTGCTGGTGACTTAATTTACATTGAGTCTGCAATAAATAATTCAAAATGCATCTTCATTAACATTTTTATTAAAGTTCCATATTAACATTCAATTACAAATGACAAAGGAATTTCGTATATCTTTTTTTGCATGGAAACCCTGCGTCTTTTATCCAAGTAGTGGATCTAATTCTTAGGACTTGAACATTTTTACGTCATTGGTTTATTCTGCTTATTTGGAGCTCTCCGGTGCATTTTCTCGAGTGTCACTGGCTAAGAACTATTGTGTAATCATGCGTGGAAAGTTGTTGGTGAAATAAATAAGTTCACTTTAACTCTTTGAAATTTCGTATTACTTATGTATACATGTACCTTGAACTTCTTTCGCACCGTGCATAGCCAACCGTGCTAATTGGGGGTGCGGGGGAAGGAGAACAGAACTAAACACAAAAAGCAGTTCTAAAGAAATTACTTTTCAGTCCCAGATGATTGATTTCAATCCCAGATGATTGAAAAGTGCATAGCTCCAGTGGCTTCCTCATTTCGGAAGGAAGAGCATTCCAGACGGCCGCAGAAGCACACCTGAAAGCAAGGAAGAGCATTCCAGACGGCCGCAGAAGCACACCTGAAAGCAAGGAAGAGCATTCCAGACGGCCGCAGAAGCACACCTGAAAGCGCGCGAGGCGGTGACCGTCTTCGTTTGCTGAGCGCAGGTCAAAAGGCCCCAAAATACCAGGAAGCCAAAAGCAAACAACCCAATTGAAGGTGCGATGGAGAAGAGTCGATGTGTTTCTTTAAGCAGGCTTTCCCGCATCTCTACTTAAACAATACGTGTTAGTCTTGCGGGCAATTTGCATTTGAGACTTTCGTTAATTGGCAGAATTTGTTAAAGCGAGCACACTCTGGACCATTTCAATCTTTTGGGCGTGCGTCAGTGGAGTCAGGCATGTTAAACAATTATTGCTGGTGTCCCAGATGTTATTAGCTAGTGCACTTCACCTTCTACGTGACTTTACCGAAAGAACCAATAATATGATTACCAAGTAGTTTGTTAATTGCGGTGGCCACTGGGCATAGTCTTAATGGTGCTCAGCATTGTACTTGTAAAACATGTCAGGCATGCAGAATTTCAATCTGGATTTCATGCTCATTTATTTTCAGTGGAAAATCCAATGGGACACTTTGTTAAATGCAACGTTCGTGCCTGATTGCCAGCAAATAACTCAATGTGATGTCCGCATAAGAGCGTGGGTTGGAGTATGGTTCAAATAGGGAGTACCGGCTAAATGTGCTATTGTCAGAAGCCAGCAATGCCCCAGAAAAGAAAAAAAATCTTGCTTGCGATTGGGTTATGCTCTCATCAATCTTTCCCGACCAGGTGACAGATTTACTGCAGTGTTTACAGGAATGTAGCAAAAAAATATATAGCGATAATAACCGCTCATCCCTTTTTTTAGTGGCCACTGCTTACATAGGGTAGCTTTGCGACATCCATTTCCCATGGCACTGCAACAAATATATCACCAACAGCAGAGAGCTAAGGCAATGAACAGATGCGTTGAGCTGAAAAGAATTCACTTGCGCTGCTCCAAATTAAACACCTGCGCATGCAAAGTGTCTGGGCAAAAAAAGATAATACATGCAGTGTTCTCCGGATTTTATGACACGCTCCCAGAATGTAGAACTCACCCAAAACTTGTGCCCGCTGTCAATGCAGTTGCAACTAATCTGGCGACAAAGATGCCTCATATTGCCTTAAACAGACTGTTGGGACGAGTGCTGTTAACGAGCCTCTATGAAGGCACACGAGGGGGGGGGGGGGGGTGGCCAACACCCTGCCCAACCGCCTTAGCCTCCCAGTGGTGATGTTTTTACACAATGCACCCGGTACTCAATTGAGGATGAGTCGACCTAGGGGAGGCCCACGACCGGTTCAGATAATCGTTACTGTTGTTGTCCATGAGCGCGAATCGAACTCGGGTCGCCGGGTTCGTAGCGCAGCGCGCTAACCGCTACACTGCCGCTCATCAAAATCTGTTGACATAGACACACACACAAGTACTGTACTTATTGGATTATAAATGCGCTCCCAACTTTTGCTTGAATTGCAGGTGGGGAGCGGTAGTGTAGCGGTTAGCGTGCTGCACTACGAACACGGCTACCTGAGTTCGATTCCCGTTCGTGGCCACCAACACCAGTGATGATTATTTATCTGAACCGGTCCTGGGTCTCAGCCTCAAATGAGCACCTCCGATTAGCACGGTGGGAAAAATGTTCAAGTTCAATGCAAGGTGGATGGTGGGTAGCAGAATCGGGTGCATGCCGCCATGGGCCAAAGCAGTTATTTCGGGCTTCATAAACAAGACGTGGAAATGAAAGCTTGCATCACTGCACGATTCTGAAACATCACGTATTCCAACAGTTTGTCCCTGACATTATGGTATTTTGCAATAACCTCCATTGAGCATATTGCCGTTGCCTTCACAGTGATTTATTTTAACTCCACGGTGACCCCAGATAGCCTCAACAATGTGCATTTTATCATCAATGATTAATGTTGTCGTTGATAAGCCATGTAGTGTGAAGCACGCACAATTACCTGTAGCGTATTGTGTGCAACTTCAAGCCAGACTATTCTGGCCCTGTGGATATTGCATGCCATTAATCTTGTACCCGGCATGTGTGGTAACCTCTGCTTTTACCCTCATATACACATGTGAAAGAAGAAAAAAAACACATCACGTTATGATCCGTATGGTATGCAGAGGCCCGCCGAGAGAAATTCGGGTCCTCGGTACATAATGTTGGCTGGTGACCCCCATCCAAATCTTATGGAAACATTTATCTTAAAATGTTTCCCCCCCCCCCCTACCCTGAGTATCCTGGGGACCTGTCACAATTATACTCACTTGGGGCCCTCCTTTCTCTCCCTCTCACATCAGGCCTGGGTATACACAATCACAGTGTGGTACAATCACGTGATAAAAAAACACCCCCCCCACTCTCGGCTGTATGCAGCTTCTATAAAGCCTTCGACTTTTATTTTCCAAAATTTACGTTCATTGCATAGTGGTGGTGGCGGTGCAGTGGTGAATCATACTGTGCTTTGAACCCAGCGACCTCAAGTTGGAAACCTGGTCGCAGCTAACGTCAGTGACGAGCAATACTCTTAATTGGTTCTGCTTCCTTCGCCCTCCCTTCATCAACCCGCACTGACCAGCATGGTAAACTATGGTCAAAACGTTCTCCATTACTGACATGGCAATGGTGCGTACTGAACTGCAATTGACAAAGGGCTGTAGATTACTTAACTGCATTGCCTTGATCTGGTTGCATTATCTCGAGTCTCAATCACTCAGCTCTCAAGCTGTCTCATTTATTACTGACATTTCCCCCGCTTTGTCTTAAATTTACAATGTGCACGTGGCAGTAGGGCTGCACATTCAAATTGCATTACAATGGGAAGCACTCGCCATCATTCTCTGTTGAAATTGCATTGGCGTATGTTAAAATCGTATTTGTTGTCATAGACATGTGCGATTTTTTTTTGCTCTGGAGAGCAAAACTACGGAGAGATGTTTAGTTCAGGGCTACGGCCCTGACAGGCTTACATAGGGTAAACGGGAAAAAGCCGCGACAGAATATTTGAATGCCAAGGGGTGGTGACATCACAATGCAATCTGTGTCAGCAATGAATTGTCACGATTCAGGGGTCCAAGATTTGATTAAAAAAAAAAACATTCTGTTTTGTCAGATTGTTTTTGCCATGTCGTTCGTGTTTATTCTGAGAATCTTCAGTCTCGTTCGTAAAGATCTTATATGTAACATTTAGAATAGCATTGTGCACATATGCAAACACATATACAAACACAGGGACAATTTCAACCGAGAAGATGGATTCTGGCTTAGCAATCATTGGAAGGATTTGATAAACCATTTCGGGTCTTAATTGATTGTTCACGCTTAAGGTGGCTTTCAGACCGCAACCATTATTTTTCGTCTCCCCCCTCCTCTTTTCCGAACATAGATGGACTCGTCCATCTGAACAAACTGTCAAATAAAAATAACCGCTACTTTTTTCAAAACAAATTATTGTTGTGGTTTTCACAACTGATGATGATTGCTTGTGTTGCAGTCGAAATGTCGTGAGAATTTTATTGTTTTATATATTTTATTTTATTGTTTCCCTTCTACGTGACTTTACCTAAAGAACCAAGAATATTATTATTTTTCGTCAAATGTTTTACCATATATTTTGGATACTTGCTTCGTTTTTGTTCTGGCTCATTGTACAGTTTTGTTCGGTACGTTTGTCTAAATGAAAACGCTGGCAGAGCATGAATGCATAGCATTTGCATACATTTAAAATAATTGATTCTCACACGCATAATTCGTTGCACGTGTCATGAGCTTAAGAATACACTTCAGTTGATGAATCGATTAATCGTTTTGTGACTAGTTTTTCAGCACTCATAAAGGAGAGGTTGATTTCACTTGAGGTGGGAAGAAGAAGGCTTAAGGAGACAAGCTTACTGCTGATGTTGAATGTGATAAAAGCCCGAAATCGCATGGCTTTTTAAGGTGTGGTTTGCCATTGCAGCAGGTAGCAATTTCACCATTGATTTCCTGGACAGGCTTGTCAAGAAAATTATAAAAGAATGTCAAATTACATGGGAGGTAAACTATATTTGCTTTAAGCGGCCCGTGTTTGGATGTGCCCACTCACTCTACGTGAATATACCAGAAATGTAATATACGGTGTGGATTTAATATCGTTTTTTGAGTAAATGTGATGGACTAGAATAATAGCGTGGAAGAGTAGGCCAAATATTCTCCAAGGGAAGGGCCCTTCCACCAGCAGTGTTGTGAACAAGTAATTGCTGGGCTGCACCTGTTCATTTATCTGAAAATAACAAACTAATCGTTGTTTCAGCTACTGGATGTAAGCCTGATCTGTGCTGTGTTGGTGAGACGGAACATTGGATCACACTTCACCATGCTGGTCTCAGCGCAGTTTGGTCTAGGGTATAGGAGCCCAGGGCCAGTACAGATATCACTCTCTACCAATAATAATAATAATTATTTACATTTGGAAGGTGCATTTTATCCGTAGATCTCAATGCTGACTGATGTTCGCAGTGGTTGAGAAATAAACTCGGGTCTCTGGGTCTAAACGCATTGGGGTCACACCCTCTGCCACTGCTTCCCAGTTGCATAATGTGACTTTTTTAGATATTGCATACAAATTTAATCTGTCCGTTATTGAGGTTTTTTTTTTTACAACGAAATATTTGAAATGTTATGGGTTTCGTCGTATTGATTGAATGCATTAAAACATACTCAACTACTCTATTCGAAATTCATATATTTTTTATCTTCAGAAAAATTAATCAAATCATATTTTCTTTTACACTCCACCCCCCCCCCCCCCCCCAAAACAAAAAAATGCACTTGAGTTATACACCCTCGTCAATACCACCGCTGTCACCTCACCATTACTTTCATCCTTCTGCTAGACCCCTCAGTCCTTGTGCACTCCACACCCTGGGGTCTGCTCGTACAATATCCCACCATCTGGCTTTCGGAAACATACTTAAAATAAACGAGCAGATCACTGTCTACCAGCGAGCCAGAAATTGCCTTTACATAAGGGCATATTTACCTCAAAGTTGCTGCAATAATAGAGACGTGAGATTGCTGTCACGTGACATCATGGTTAGCACACTTGACTTGCAGACCAGAGGTTCGGTGGTTTGACTCTCCTGTTGGTTCGGTATAAACAATGGTGCAAATGTACTAAACCTCCCTTCCCAACCCCGCCTTCTGTCTACCCAGCAGCATAAATGCGTACAGCGGATTATGTCAATCGACCGGCCATGTGTACTGAGGCAAAGTGTGGGCACTCCGGTCTCTTCCAAGATATCTGACCAGCAGTTTCAGTTTCATTGATTAGGTATAGCCCCTGTGAGCCATGAGGCTCTTGACTCGGGTGCAACCGCAACAAACAAAAACATGAACAAAGAACATCTTAAAGTGACGACGCACAACAGAAACGTCCAGGAAAAAAAAACAGTCAAATCTTCCAGAGAAAAAGCACCGTGCAGTATATCAACGTTGTGTGCAAAAATCCCAATGGGATGCAAGTCTAACAATAACAACCATAAGACATATTCTTGGTTCTTTCGGTAAAGTCACGTTGAAGGGAAATAATAAAATATATATAAAACAATAAAATTCTCACGACGTTTCGACTGCAGTCTGCAGTATTATTTTATTGTTTCCCTTCAACGTGACTTTACCGAAAGAACCAAGAATATGAATCACTGCAGTCGCGAAAGCTTTAAATCAAAACCATCATACAATTTAGATAAAGTTATCAGGCTAAATCCATGCTTCAACAAACATTGCTTAACCATACGTTTTCGAAATCACCAAAATAAAGCTATAAAAAACAATGTAACAGTGATCATCGGAACTGTGATTAAAATTTAACAATAAACGATATACATAACATCCACGACCAAACTGTGCAGCCATAGCTGGCAGCATGAGTCATTCCATAACAGCAGGAGTATCAGCAGGAGCACCAACATTTTTCAATGCACCTTTCAAGTTCAGCACACAATCGAAACTCAAGATCATACTTTGCAGCAGACATCCGGAGCAGTGCATTTGATATCAGGCCACTCTGCATAGCAGTGGCAGCGGGGGGTGTACAGCTTATCAAGAGCAGTTTTGAGTGCAGATCTCACAGGTTGTGATCCAAGTTGCAGTTTATTGGTGAAAGCATTCCAGACCCTGGGGGCATCAACAGCAAAGGACCTTCCTCCAATATTTGTACGGCAAAATAAGGAATGTAAAGCTACTAAATGAGCAAAGACCTGAGGTCACATTTCTTCTTCGAAACAGTGAGGAGATCCAGCAGGAAGGGTGGGCCAAATGCCCCTCTACGGACGCTCTCAAGAGCTCCCAAATGGAGGCACTTCTGTCAGCAGTGGCTTGAGTCAGCAATTGCAGATCTGTACCAACCGTCTATCATATTGGCCTCGATCATTTATGCAGTGCATTGTTTCTTTGCGTGTGTCAAATTAATGTGCCTTGAATATATTTTAGATGGCTTAGTGTCTCAGAAGGATCATGGTTGTGTCAAATTACTGAGGTGAGCTTTGACGTTCCTTTCATGGATTTGAATCTGGGCAATTGACGGTTTCAGCTTTTCCACCAACGACTGCAAAAAATGTATATCTTCAGCGTCATCAATGGCAATGTTTTTTTTTCACCACCACTGGATGAAGGCCTCTCTGCCCCATGACCCATCCCTCATGGTTTCGTGATGCCAAGATCCATCTTACTCTTGCACATGAGCTGCTCTTATTGCTGCATATTTGTGGTGATCATCCTCTCGAGAGCATTCTCTCCAATGGCTCCCATTTCATCACCAGTTTCGTCATTCAGCCATCACTCCTTCGAGCGATGTGTTCTACGCAATCCCACTTACTTTCCTCAACAGTGAATACACTTCCGCGGCTTTGCATTTGTTATCTGATCCACGTGTTCCTGTTTTTGTCTCTCAGTGTAATTCCAAAGCGTGCATCTCTCCGCAACTTTTTTGTTTTACATGTTCTGTTATGATGGGTTTTCTTGCTACTAACAGATTTGAGCATTTGAAGCTTTTGTTTCCATTTTCTCCGCTCGTGTCTTTTGTTTCTGAACCTTATGTCACAGCAGATGTTCTGCACTCATCAAATTCAATTTTCAACAAACACTCCACCCGGCTTTTATTTGCCTCTTTATTGGAATTGTGATTCCAGGTCCACCTTTAATAATTGCTCGAGATATTTTAAAACATCTGTATCTAGAACAAATTACTTTTTTAATCTACGAATCTTGTTTTACGTGACTTTTGGTTTTGCTTGTATTTATCTTGAGCCCAGCTCAGCCATCTTTGTTAAATTTGTGATTATTTTTGCACGTAGTTTATTCTCATTAATTGCTTCAACGGCCTCTGTGATAAACAAATATGAGATTCATATTCTTGGTTCTTTCTTGCTGTGGTTTTCACACCTGATGATAATTGTTTGTGTTGCAGTCGAAACGTTGTGAGAATTTTATTGTTTTATATTTTTATTATTTCATTGTTTCCCTTCTACGTGACTTTACCGAAAGAACCAAGAATATGAATCCCTGCAGTCATGAAAGCTTTAAATCAAAATAGGAGATTGTGAATAGTTTCTCCATTTATGTTTTATATTCCATTATTTCCCAATTATTTATATGCTAACGTTGCTGTTAATAGCCTTGGTGAAATACCTCATTCATAGAATGATGTTGCAGTCATTTCTTCTTTTCAGAGAATGACATGAAACTGATTTGAAGAGTTACGAGATCCATTAGCCTCCTGTCACGTATATACATTGTTCATGAAGGTCATGAAGAACCGAATAACGGTCAATTTAGAGGTCAACCAACCACGTGAGCAAGCTGGGTATAATGCTATCAATCAGATCCTGTAAAAAAAAATAATATCAAATACCATGGCTTTGTTAGTCAATGAATAGTTTTTTGATCCAGTGGAATCTGATGGAGTTATCCAAACACTAGCCAAACGAAATGTCTTAATGAAAAAAATCCACATTTTCAAAACGTTTACAATGCAGGAGGCACCGCATTGAGATTTCATATAAAGGATGACAACATACAAATCAGAAGGGGAGTCATGAAGTCTGTGCACAGTGAAAAAAGGTCATGCGGGTGAATATGGGGTTTTCACTAATTGCTGCTAAACAACGTCTGTGAGACAGCGTCTGTGTTTTTTTTATTTAATATTTGAGAGGGGGAAAAAAAACATGTTACAGAGCATGAACGCATGCATCTAGTGCTGGTTAAACATGACCCATACGGTAATTTTGTGGTTGCACCTTCCAGGTTTTTTTGCTCGATAAGGGACTTGTTTTGCTGTGCAATCTTTAGGATTAGGTATGTAATAATTCACCCTGCACACTGCCAGTGATTGTGTGCATTTTTGAGATTCAAGATCATGGTTCCATTCAATATTTAGTCTTTCTTAGTCTCATTTTCACCATTGGTACTATTATTATTATTATTTTGTTTGTATAATTTTACAACAACAAAAACATGAACCCAAATGCAACGATATCTCAAGAGGTTATCTAAAGGAGTGTGCATATTTATGTTATAGAGATAAATAGACAGTCATATGGCCAGAGGAGAAAACAAATGGAAGGTCTTGATCCAGGACTTGAATAGGTACAGCACATATGTCTGGCGGGAGGGGAATTCGACGATAAGGTCAGCAGATGATGATGAGACACTCCCCACTTTTTCCATTGGGCCCAGATAAAATATTAATACACATTGGTACCACCTGAGATGGCAAAATATTAGTTTATAATATAGGGGGTTTTTTTTGGGGAGGGGAAGGGGGGAGTTAGATCGCGTAAATATATAAATGTGTCATCAAACCCGCCACCACCCGACACAGCCAATTAGTAAAGTTTGTCACGTAAACAGAACACACCAGTGTGTTGGAGAGAAAATCCACAACATTTACCATATTTTTCTCTCCAACACACCGATGTGCTGTACTCGTGACGAATTGGCATGTTCTGTTTACATGACAAACCTTACTAATTGGCTTTGGCGTCTGCTGGCGGATTTAACGCCACATTTATATTTACACGATCTAACTCAACAAAGACCAATGTTATGGATAATGGTCGCGAAAGCCTATGTGTTAAGCAAAATATTAGTTGTACTGACATCTTTAGAAAGTATAGAAATTATCCCTGAAAGTATAGCCTTAGTTGTACCGACATCTTTAAATCACCAATAAAAGTGAATTATGCAATAACTTTCATAAATAGGTGTGTTGTCACATTACCCACTTGTATAATCCATTTACATAAAATGGAATCACTAAACATGTTCCACCTCGAGCGACACCAAATTCTGCTCTGGCCCAATGGATTAAGTTAGCAAAGGTTGAAAGAGGGTTTTTTTTAGCATAAAAGCCGCCTTTTGTGGTTGCCATCACGATCAAGTGTGTAGAGGGGAGTGAGATGAGAGGTTAGAGGTAGGCAGGGGCGAGTTCACGGAGGATCTCGACGATGGTGTGTGGAGTGAATTTGAAATTGATTTGAGTGTTGGTTGAGAGCCAGTGGAGGGATTTGAGTATTGCGTTGCTGTGGTCATGTTTACAGGTGGGTATGAGGAGCCTGCCACTGGCGTTCTGGATCATCTGGATTTTGGAGGGATTTGTGGAGGCTGAGGAGGAGGAGAGAGAGTTGCACCGGTTGAGTTGGGATACGATTGACGGCGTGGATGAAGGTTCTCAACAGCAGCTGGGGTAAGGACATGGTAGATACGGCTGATATTGAACAGATAAAAATGTGAGGTCTTTGCAGAAATCACAAGTGCAATTTGATCAATGTATTGCAAGAATGTGATTTAATGTTAATCGATGAATCAATTCATTGTTATTCACCAATTAAGTGTTTCTTTAGATTTTGGCAAAACGCCTCAAAAATGTGATCTAATCAGGAATAAACGCACTTCCAAAGTATACTTCCATAATTGTTGTTTCATTTGTTTTTATGTCTCATGAAGAAAAAAGCAATGTATGAACACAACACTCCAGAAATATGTTTTTTTTTTAAGAGTTGGTGTTAATATAAGACAACGTGATTGGAGTTAAAATTAAGCATGATTTTATAATTATTGTCTGAAGAGCAGGACAAAGGAAAGTCTGAACACGTAAGAAAAACATTGGTTTTTCGCTTTGTGTAATGGAGCATATTACAAATATTATAATCCTCGTGGAACAAAAAACTTCCACGAACGTGCAATGCTTCAAGATTTTCTATAAATGCACACTGGATATATACCACATCAAGCAAATTTCTGCTGCAATATGCATAAGCAGGGGCAGATTAGAGTAATTTTATTAACCTGACATCCATTTTTCATTGCCATTGCGCCTTAACCATTATTCACTTGCCATTACCTTGATTAAATAAGACGCGAGCCCAACCCTGGCGACGCTCACTGCCCCTCTGATCACGGGGGCGACCACATCTGCATCAAACATGGACCATGTGACCTAGTGACCTGCACAAAGGACTTCACTTGACAGCCCATCACCTCCACCCAATGGCAAATGCTTTTGACTGCCATTTCACAAGGACACAGCAGAGCTTACATAAAACCGATGATGACATTGGTTTGTATTTTAAAAAAAATCATACTCCCTCCCATTATGCTAACAAGGATTCATTCTAAACTCCTGTATCAATTATGGCTTGCTCTGGTCAACAAATGCTGAATTGAATACGCACTGCCTGAAAGCACTGTTCAAGGAATGATAGTGTCCAGGTGGAGCTCTGATTGCTTATCATTCAAGTGCTAAAAATGTGGGCGTGCTAGCAGAAAAATGCACCTGTTGGCGAATGCATAAATCGAATACAGTGTTTCTCTCTTTGATTAGAGTAGTAATGTACCATCTGCATTTGCACTCACGTGTGGGAATGTATTCATAACATCCTGTGAAATACATGCTCAAATTTTGAAGGGGAAAAAACAATACACTTCAATGTGAATCGAACTTTGAAGCGACGCATTTATTGTAAGGAGGAACTATAATCTTATCTTACATCGGATTTCATACAGCGCTTTACAAGCATTATAAGGGAAGGGATGGCAAGGGAGGTTGATTATAGGGAAAGGGAGGGGCGAGGTGAGGAAGGGCGAGGATTGTTAAGGTTTGAAGGATGCGGACAGGAAGTACTTATGCATCCTGCAGCAGAAATTTGCCTGATATGGTAGATAGCCAGTGTGCATTTATAGGACATCTTGAGGCATTGCACCATCGTGCAGGTGTTTTTTTTTTCTCACGAGGATTATAATATTTGTAATATGCTCTGTTGCACAAGGAGAAAACAAACAAACGTCTTACATGTTCAGACTTTCATTTGTCTTGCTCTTGGGACAACAATTATAACAGCACTTTCATTAAAGTGACACATTTTAGTTGATTATATTTAACGTGGCATTGTCAGAACCAATGCATGGAACCATATACGAAGTGGAAAATCTTAGGATTTGTGCATGGAGTCATCCTGGTATAAATTCAATCAGTATTTTCATTACTTCTTTTTTAAATAGCCAAGGAATCACAAAGTACAACCATACTCAAACATGTACCAATACATTATTACAAACACCTACACTCACCATGATTTTGTATCAATAATCACGTATAAACAGACCTCCGTTCTGTGTATTGCCGTGCAAATAAAATATGTAATTAGCTTGTTGGCTTTCCAGACCAATATTATACAGCAACATTTGTTTCAACTAAATCTAAACGAAACTATTTATATGTTAACAGGCAAGGCCCACTGAGCTATGTAGCTCTTTCTCAGAAGCGACCTGGCCACACATGATAGCTCAACGAAGTAGCTTATCGTCTGGAACTGTATAGCAAAAAAATACTCTAAACGCGTGTTTCTAAACGTGGAGGTGAAAACTGGAAAAAGCCGAGAAAATGCCAACTCCAAACATACATGCGTCAGAGTCTGGATCGAACCTACGACTCCCTGCATACCAGGTGAGGTAGTTCACATCTCGCCACCGTGGCGAACACAAGCAAGCAAACGCTGTACCAGTTTCAACCTTCTGGGCCTCATTGATCAGCTATTAGTCAAGACTTTTCAGCAAACGCTGTTTGGTTGCCAAATACTGTTGCCAATTATATGTACCCATCTATAGTACGAGGCTAATATTCAGTGTTAAATAAGAATCTTGTATACAAACTCAAACTCAATAAGCAGCCTTGTTATACCTAAGTACTCGTGTGTTCAGCTCCAACTTACATTTATTCAATGCTGGATATTCTCAATGACATGCATTACGGTGGTTGGAATTTAGACTTAACATCGAAACAATCATAATTAAATTACTTCAAGACAGAAGCTTGTGTTGCCTCTGAAACGTCGTGAGAATTTATATTTTTTTATTTTTATTATTATTTTATCCCCATTCTACGTGACTTTACCGAAAGAACCAAGAAGATTAATCCCTGTAGTCACGAAAGCTTTAAATCGAAATTTGCCAACTACAGTTTAAAAACAAAAATAATTACACAAGTGGAAACTTTAATTGAACCTTGTAAACATATGATGCACTTGTAAGATGTATGATATAAAAATGCGTTTGCACGTGCCATGTCAAGGTCCAGCTGGTGGTGCAATGTTTCAAAAATGTTGTATATCAACAATCATATTCAACCAGTGGTCACTAAAGTTAACTGAACATTTTTACATTTCACATTGCATTTCATACAAAATGTATGAATTTGGAGAAAATTATTTACAGCTAACGGAATACATTCATTTATGAACCAATTATTACAGTAAAGAATGTTACCGATTAATCTATGATTTACTGAATATCAATAGTTCACTTTCCAACCTGATTAAAACCTTTAGATAAGACAGGCCGAAGACTTAAATCATTGCGTGAATTATATATGGCTTTGCTACATTCATAAAAAAATGTGAAAGGAAACCAAATCCTCTCCGTGTATGCCCATTCTCGTCATCAGCCATTGTCTCTGTGCTGTTGGATGACGGCTCTCCCACACAATCTGTTGTCATGTCGTTCAAGCGCAGCAGCGAGGACGAAATGCGCAGAAGAAACAAAAGAGCTCGTCTAGAGGTACAGATCGCCGTGTTGTTCCCCTTCAACAGACGTAAAATGACGTCGCAACGCAGTTTATGCGAGAGCCGGGGGCTTGTGGGACCCCGGGATCTCGCCATAAGGTTCATTTGTCCCCCACTATCGATGTATCCTGCCCATCGTCACTTCTCTCAGCGGTCAATATGACGTCTCTGATTTGTGGTTCTTCCCTGAACCCTGTGTTCCTCTCTCGCTGTAAATCCCAGCATGCCTCTCTTCATGTTTCTTTCTTAACATCGTTCAGCTTTTGTTTCGTTTAATTTGTCGGTGTTCACGTCCCTTGCCGGTACCACATATATTACCGAAAACCATAACCTTACCGACTAAAAATGTTTAACATTGCATTCAGGACACAATACGGTGAAATTTCTCTTATCTGCAACCCTATTATCTGTGACCTCTATTATACTGTACGTGGACTGGGCCTGATCCACAAATCTTCTGATGGCCCTATTCATCCTGTTGTGAATGTGGCTCTAATCCATCCCCGATTCGAGAGATGTGGACAGTCCTATCAGTTGGCTCCTTTAGTGAAGGCAAAGATGCATTGCCTTGGCCGTGTAGCTCACATTCTCAGCTGCTGAATCCCCAAGCATTTGCATATGCATTTTGTGGTATACATAAATTACGCGTGTTTGCTATGTATGCTTCAATTGACACCCTGAACACCCTTGCACACGAGCTATGACATTTCAATGGATTATCCAGATGAAATGTTTTAATTTAAACAAAAAAAAAGAAGGGCTGCAATTTCATCAGACATAGGGGTGGCACGGGCTTAGAGGAAAGATGAGCTGCTGCTCCACAGGAGGACCTGGAGGCGAGTGAGCCCCGCCGACAGACTGGTGCGAGTTGTAATCAAAATTGGCCACTGTCAAAGTGCCTATGGGTGGCTGGCAGCAGCCGTCCTGCAGCTGCAATGGGAAGCGGAGGAGCAAACGCTCACAAAAATGAGCGGCTAAACAACAGCAAGTTGGCTCAGTGGGGAGTGCGGCCTGTGCGTCTGTCAGTCACACGGGGCAGTTAACCCATGACATCTGGGTCTCTCCTGTGAACCGTTATCAGCAAGCCTTCACTTCTGTATGCGGGCTTCCATGCGCACCTAGCATGCTACATGTGCAGTTGAGATGTCACCACCGTTTGCCATTGCACTCTTGTATTCCCGTATTGCTTATTTCAGCTTTATTGCTTTTTTTTTTTAGCCTGCCGTGTGTGTTAACCCTAAATGATGTATTGTTTTGCTCCACAAAGCTCAATGGATATATATATTACTTAGAAAGTAGTGATGCATTTTCATAATGCTGGTGAATAAGTTGGTGCAGAGGTTTATATCTCACTCACCCACTGTTGTTATCTACAGCCAGAAATTGAAATGGGGGGGTCACCGGGCTAAAAGTGCAGTGCACCAACCACTGTGCCACCACTCCCAGGCTCATGAATGTGAAAGCGTAAAGCACAGCATGCCAGTTGTTCCCTTATATCTCATGCACAGGTCTCAAATAGTCAACTCGTGCCGCTATGTGGAAACAAATTGGACGTCAATGTCCATTCGTTCTCGTTGCATATTTACAACGGCGACCACCGTAGATCAACCAACCTCGTTCACAAACGCGACTAGGAAGGAATTGCGAATGTTGATCTCGCTTTGAAGCAAGAAGCACGCAGGTCAAAGCCATGACTAATAAGGGACAGGTGATCGAACGGCGGCATTTCCCTTCCTCCTCTCCCTCCCCTCTTACCTCACCCCTGTCCTTCCCAGCGAAATAGAATTGCCCAATTGAAGAGGGAAATGGAACGGGGGTTCAATGGTAGTGATCCGTATCTCCGCGAGCAGGATGTGGGGGCAAGCGAGTGCCTATTTTCCTTCTCTGGCCCCACGCGCATGGTTATACACTATAGCTCTCTCGCTTGCAACCTATTGGCTCTATAGCTGCTTAAATTAGGTGCAGTGGTCACTGCATGTTACGGTGTTTGAAATAATTATCAAATGGGGTCACCCTGAGAGCTGTACCAACACCAAGGGATGCCTTCTGCAGATGAGGAGAACAGTCCGAGCTAGGGCCAAAGATACAACAACAACAACCGCCATTCGCCACTCAGTGACGGTGACGTCACCCCATCGCTTGTGCCAGGCTATGTGCACTTGAAGGCCACGTGAAGTGTCGAATGCCCGCTGGCAGGAGGCCGGGGGACAGAGCCAGGTGCCATGAGTTTACTGAGATGATTGGCAGATGCCCTAGATACAAAGACAAATGACAAAGATCCCCCCGTGTAGCCTTAACAGACTGTTGGGGCAAGTGCTGTTAGTGAGCAACTATGAAGGCCGGCATGGCACACTAGGGGGTACGTAGCAAACACCACGCCCGGCCGCCTTTGTATCCCCAGTGACGATGTTTACACACCGCACCAGGCACTCATTTGAGGCTGAGTCGACCTAGGGGAGGTCCAGGGCCGCTTCAGATAATCGCCACCAGTGTTGTCCGTGAGCGGGAATCGCACTCGGATCGCCGGGTTCGTAGCGCAGCGTGCTAGCCACTACACTTCCGCTCCCCACACACACACATCCAGACAGACAGAGAGATGCAGAGATGGACGGAAAGAGAGAAGCAAATGCATAGAGATACATAGAGGTGTTTCCAGAGAGACACTGACAGAGTGAGATGGATAGACCCTGACAGAGAGACAGACATAGAGAGTGAGACGTACAAAGATACAGACATATATAGAAAGGTCGACATGGAAAGACAAAGAGATAAATAAACAGACATGGGGGAACAAAACACTCACAGAGACCCTGTAAAATAAATATCCTATTGGCGACCCCTATGTAAGTGTCCTTAGTAAATACATTTGTTCTAAATAGGAAATAATATTGTAGTTTGTAGACTTTTGTCAACCCATTATGGTTATTTGACCATACTTCACCACAATGGTTAAAGTAGGTTCATGAAGGCATTAATGCCCAGAACCAGTTGTTCGTGGCTGGGCTTCAAGCTTAGGTCACCAGGGTCATAGCACAGTGCGCCAACCACTTGACCACCACTCCACCACCCATGCTTAATCAATACACATGCGTTAAGACAAAACCTGATTACAAGTAAGCATTTTCATATCCATTTGGTTGATTTTCTGCTGCAATCATGTCATATTTGCGAATTCATATTTTTTCACGTATTCCCTTTTGCCCGTTTCACTCCAAAAATCGATTTCCATTGCAACAACTAAAAATGCCGCGCTAACAATTCACGAATTACAGAGAACAGAAAATGAAAAGAGCACAGAGGGAAGCATCAATTCCTGATTGGTGAGCACACGTGATGCTTTTCTTCAAGCCGTATTAATCTGCCGTAAGAGATATTGAGAGTATTCATCGTGAGTGCACACTCCAGAGAGCACACTGCGGCGGTCGGCATAGGGCGAGTGCGTGCACAGCCAAGCTGAGAGGCGCTTGCTTAAACCTGCACAGCAGATTCATTTCATCCGTGTATAGCTTTAATGTTCAAATCAAGAAGTTGCCAAACCTGTGAATGCGGCGAGGTGGATACAGTACCTTCAGGCGTGTATCACCGATGACTGCCACTGGCGGAACAAGTGGACTTCACTCAGCTACCCAGAATGCCGTGGAATGGCCTCCAAAATGACAAATACAATTGTAACCTGTTGCTCTTTTCAAATGCCGTAGGAAAGAAGGACAGGAATTTTAAACTCAGGTGGAAATACAAAGTGAATTATAGCGTGCATTAAAAAAGAGTACAAAGCTTCAGACAGTGTGTTATTCAAAGTATTATGTTTGCTAAAAAAATAAGTGTTGTGAAAAAGTTATAGTTTTTTTGTATCGATTGAAAACTAATTTCTTTAGAACTGCTTTTTGCGTTTCGTTAGTTGTCCTTTCGCCTCACCTCCAATCAGCATGGCTAACTCTGTACGGTGCGAAAAGAAGTCAACATACATGCACAGGATATATTCAAATATATGTATATCGTCTTTAACAATGTATGTCACTCAAAACCAGAATTTATGTTTTGAATTTGTAAGTGATATTTGTAATAGTTCATGTGACCCCTGCAGCCACCGGAGGCACTTGCATTCGCCACAATGACAAAGCAAAAAATTCGTCAATGGCGATCTCAGAATGCACAATTTTAACTTCACCGTGGCCAAATTATTACGTGACAAATGTTTATGCAACATGACCTTTAAAAAAATCCATTTAAAACGCATTAAAAAAGAACGACATCGAAATGTTTCTTTATTTTTTTACAAGTTCGGTATTTTCTCCACTTTCAAATGGAATCCCCAGCGGTGTACAGACCTTAAGGTTTCGGAAGCACACTCCACCTGTCCCTCGATGGCCTGAGCTTAATCAGCAGTGACGGAGATATTCATCACGCAGCTTTTTGCACTCACAAATCGGACGGGTGGCCTCCGATGACGGATGGCATTACTTCTGCTTATTCCACTGATCAGACGTGATGTGTGGACCATACCTGACATCTTACAATCTGGAAAAAAAAGCATCCTTTCCAATAAGCATGCAAACTAAATCCTTCCAGTGCATAGTATAAATTGGTTGAATATTTTGTTTTAGTATTGAAACGTGAAATGCATAGAACTTTATTGTGTTGTTGATTCCATTGCAAATTATTCGTTCCATGCCTGCTGTGCTTTGAATTTACAATGCGTCATTTGTGCCAGCATGCTGCTGCGAGGCAATGCAATCCAGAGGTCGCCGGTTCGATCTCTGAATGTGGAAAGTTCAAACAATAGTTCAAGTTTCTTAAATCCGGTGAACATTCCTTAAAACTACACCCAGCAGTGTAAATGTATAAACAACAGTCAGTCGATTGGCAGGTTGCTGATCCGATCTCCTGCCGCGGTAGCTCAAATTATGGATTTTTTTTCAAATACCCCCCCCCCTTAGTAGAAATGAGTACAAGAACAGTGATTCAATCCCACCAAAGAAGATGAATCATTGCAGTCACGAAAGCTTTAAATCGAAATTCAATCCCACCTCTTTCAAGATGTCTGACCGGCATGAAAGAATAGGCCAAATGCCAGCTAGACTCTGTCTCTCTAAAGCTCACTCTAGTGGAGGCCCTTTCACTAGCAGTGACTTGAGAAAGCAATTGCAGGGCTGCACCTTTACCTTTTGCAAATATGTGTTGGCGTCTGCGAGGGGGGTATACCCGGGACCAGCCCAGAGGACAACCGCACGCCGGTTGTCTCACCGACGCTGCCCTGCCGGGGCTGCCCTCACACCAACGGCCGCTCTCCACCCATACGTACAAGCAGCAGGCAAGTCGCGGCACCCCAGACACCTCGGCAGCTTCCATCGCAGACCTCACACACACACGCACGTCGACGATCACAGCCACCCTCGTACAAACAAACGCACGGGCTCACGCCGTACGGGTGAGCCCGCGGGAAATAGCGAAAAGTGTCGACCCTCAATCTAATCTTCGTCTGGTGGACTCTACGTATGTATGTTGCACTTCATCGGAGGTGCACATTTTTATTCATTTTAATCATTTAAGTTAGAGCAGTCAGCGTGAGTTCGTGATTCGCTAATCGGTGGAAAGAAAACAGAGTTGGTTGTGTTATTTTTCTCAACATTTTATGTTCACCGTCCATACGTATGTGCGCCATTCAGCTCAAGTGAGGCTAGCGGTCTTACATTGAACGGTCTATTGCAGCACTTGAGTAAAAGCATAGAAAAAACGAATTCAGCAATCAGCTAAAAAGGCCAAGAACTTGTACTTGGCAAAGTAATGGCAGCAGCGGCAGCGGCAAGAAGCTCTTGAAAGTGTCGTAAAATAGCTGCCACTTCGTACACAATTGCACGCGATGCAATTTCGGTATTTTCATGCATTCCGCTCCATTGCATTTTGTGAAGCAACAGTTTGCCGACACGTCTCCCCGTTCCCAAAATCGTTCAGCAAAGATATCGCATTTCTAAAGCCGGTTACACGTATCTGTTATGTACATATGAAACATGAGCAAGGGTTTTATGAATGTGCACATAATAGCCCTGTTTACGTTCGTGTATAATTAAAGTTTAGCTTATAGTTAATTCCATCATTCATACTTTTGTTGTTATTAAAATTGTAATTTGCCAATACGTCACCTACTAATTAGCACGGTTTGCTACGTACGGTGGGAAAGTAGTTCAACATACGTACAAAATAGTGACATGATTAAAAACAAATATTTTTGTTAATATATTTTTTTCTATGTACAGCATTGTTTTAATCCACTGCTGGATGAAGGCCTCCCCATTCCTTGATGGTCATGGGGGCGGGAGAAATGTTCAACCATACTTCTCCACGCTGATCAGTGCAAATTAGTGAAGTTGGTGTGGCCTAGGGCTGGTTTGGATATTACCCTTCACTGATGGTAGTCATGGCCAGGAATCAAAATCAGGTCGCCAGGTTCATAGTGCAATATCCAATGTGCCAACGCCCCACTCATTTTAATATCTGCTTTTTAATGCTAGATTGTTGTCTGTGAAGTATATTGCTTTTGTGTAGCAAGACTGTCTGTGACAGCATAAAAAGTATGAGCCATACCAGTGAATGTCATTGCAGAAATAATGAGTTTAAATTATTTTTCACTCTATATTTAGGAAGAAAGTATCACATTTGGTTTTATTGGATGCATTACCATGAATCTGGATCATGATTCTGGTCAATAATGGATTCTTCAGCTGACTGGGTGGTTGAGGTCAGAGCTGTCAGCCAGCACCGCTGAGCCTCTGGAGTCTGGATATTAATCTAAGTTGCTGCCCATTATTAAATCCGGTTCTCACAAGTGCCATGAGTCGATGCTCTCTCCTCTCAGTCGTCAATTACTGTAGAAAAAAATAATATATCGTTTTTTTTCATAAAATCTAACTGAATTCCAGCTCTAACAATCAATTCCGATCGGTTTGACCGAATTTGTGATGAACAGTTCTCTGTGGCAGGCCATGTGGAAAAGTGCAGCAGCCCTTGGTGTGTGGATGAAAAAAGGTCACCTTTAAGAGATCTTGAAAGTAGTTACGTGATATCTGCTTCCACGGACCATTTAATAACTATGAAAAATAAGATTAGGTTTTATCCTTTCTGGCAATAAATAGGTGTTCAAACACCAAACTCTGTTTGCATGTTCACCACAAGAACGTGTGGTTAATGTGGACTTGATTCCTTGCAAAATGTATCTATTTGGTGTTTGAACATCTTAACGCCTGTATTATTGCCAGAAAGAGCAAAATAGATTCTTATTTTGCATACTTTGATACTGGCATAAAGGTCCCATCATTTAATAACTCGAGGTGATGTATTGCTCTGTGAGGGTTCAGAAAATACACGTTGTCGCATGAACAATTCCTCTAGCACAATTGGCATATTACTTTAAAAAGACAGTTATTTTAAAAATATATTGTCACGTTTTTCTCTATTTTTTCCCGTCTCATTTTCTCTGCTCATTGCATTGAGCCTAACTGTATTATTTTCGTATATAGTAAATAATAACAACTTCGATGCAAAATTTTAAATGCCGTATCAATGATTTCTAGAATTCTTAAAAGCCTAATATTTCATTGAATTCCACAACCATCTATGGATCGATGCTCAAGCTGCTGGCTCGTTCTACTCAGCACACAGATGCTTTTGATTCAGGGCAACGCGTGGATCATTAATTAAGCGGAGGCGCAGCCTTATGTAATGGCACCCCTTTGATACATAGTCACACACGGTAATGTAATGCAACTTGCAATTGAGCAGTTTACAGGGCTCTAAATAATATTAAAATACCCTCGCGTGGAAATATTGATGACTTTCAAGCAACCATTTTACACGTGTCTTTAGAAGTGATTTGAACCAGATGGCGGCAGAGTGAAGCACATAGCATTACGTTTCGGCATTCTCACACCTGACTGATTTTAATTTTATTTTATAACTGCGCACTGTAATGAAAAACTTGGGAGAAAAAACCCAATATTTGCAAGTACTTTTTTCTGTAATGGAGATATGTTTATTGTACGGAATATTTAGCAATCGTGGTGCGTGAAAAGATACAATTCCATTACTGTGTCGCTCCCCAAATCTTTAACACAGCAAACGTGTTCTTGCCATTTCCCATTGCGAATCGCCGATGCACAACCACAATTAGCTGTTGATGTATCTCTTAGTTAAGAACTAATTGCCCGCCAACAATTGACTGACAAAAAGTAACCAATTTAATGCAGGAAAAAATAGTTATTAGGGCTCTCAGTAAGCTACTGCTTAGACCTGTGGTTCTTAACCCGGGGTAACTGCACCTCCTGGGGGTACGTGATGCCCTTTCTGGGGTTACGAGACATAGCCAGATTTTTTTTTTATAAGGTGACTCATCGAAACACAAATTTAACAACACAGGCACGTAAGTGCAACTACTTTGTTTCATGAAACCTATGTATTTATTAACATTATACATTTGTTTACGATTGAGAACCAAAGGGGTGTAAGGCTGCAGTTAAAGTTAACGACCACTTGCCTGGAGCATTTTGATTCATATCATTCCGATCTTCTTTTTCGCATGGCTTATGTTGGTGTACAGTAACAACAATATTCTTTGGGTCTTTCGGTAAAGCCACGTAGATAGAACAATAATAAAAATAATAAAAATAATAACAATATCACGACGTTTCGATCGCAACACAAACAATCGTCATCAGGTGAAAAGTACAATGGCCACCCCCACAGCTTCGTTTGTCAAGATTTACCCGATCTGACATTTACATCCAAATTTCATCTCTAGCCCTGCCCACTGACCCTTGGGCTACACCCATCTCAAATCTTTATAACTCCCTGCCTTAGCAGCGCTCCCAACATATATTATTTCCTGCCTAGGCAGCTCTCCCGCTATATTTTTCACCTGGTGGCGATTGCTTGTGTTGCGATCAAAACGCCGTGATATTGTTATTACTTTTATTGGTTTGATTATTTTTCTATCTATGTGGCTTTACCAAAAGACCCAAAGAATATGAATTCCTGCGGTCACAAAAGCTTTAAGTCAAGAAGTAACAACTATATTTTAGCATTGTGGTTGCTTGAGCCAGATAATTGCGCCGTGAGCAACAGTGCACTGCCGTGATGCCTCCTCATTCATCATTTGTAAATCGGCAATTGAATCATTCTGTGGTCTGGAGGAGAGTTTTTTTTATTGTTTTCCATTTAATAATAGGTTTTTTAAACCCTTTTTTTGGCAACAAAACTGACACCTTTCTTACAAGGAATCATATTTGCATTAACTACCATACCTGCTGGTCAGATTGCAAACAAAAAAACAACTCTGATAATGTATGCATTGTCCTTGAAATTGATTGGTCCACACCAGAGACAGCTTTTCTTAGAGCCCAGTCTCACATGGTGTTGGACCAGATGACGCCAAAAGGCGCGCAACTCAAAGACAATGCACTCATACTCTGATAGAACGTTGTCTTTGAGTTGTGCGCCTTTTGGCGTCATCTGGTCCAACACCATGTGAGACTGGGATTTTAAAAAAAGCTGTCTCTGGTGTGGACCAATCAATTTCAAGGACAATGCATACATTATCAGAGTTGTTTTTTGTTTGCATTCTGACCGCAGGTATTGTGGTTAATGCAAACATGATTCCTTGTAAAAAAAAGTGTCAGTTTTGTTGCCAGAAAAAAGGGTAAAAAAAACCTATTATTATATTTTGCTACTGGCAAAGGAGGCCTCATGATGATGTTTTCCATTTGTGCATCAAAAGTATCCACATCTGCCGCGGATTGTGCGGATGTGGTTTTAGGGTTTGTGTGCCCGTGATATTCTGCATTTGTGTCTTTCACGAGGTCGTTTTTTTTTTGTTGACATCTCATCAATTTCCATTTTCGGCTTTTTCCTAGCATCGTCAGGGTAGGAGTTGCATTTTGTTGAATTTTGAAGTTCATGGTGTCTGCCAAGGGGTCTTCGACATGCTTCAAGCTGTTGGCGATGGGAGGTAATTGAGATCTGGGTAGATGAGAAGGCAAAACGTACTTTTCCAACGATTGTATGGACTAGGCAAAAGTTTACAGCAGAAGTTTACAATCCGTGTCACCAGTGCTGTCTCATTTAGACTGTCTCATTTGTGCTACCCTTCTTAAGCCGGTTTGTACTGTCCCTCTCATTTGTACTCACCATCATGTGCTCATTAATTAGAGCTTTTAGCCTCAAGATAACGCGAACGTAATACTGTATACAATGTTGCGCACACACACAAAATCACTGGCGAGTTGATGCGCGTGGTGAGAATCGACTTTTTTAATAAATGAATCGTGAACACGCCTGCAGTGGTGGTGGCGGCAACACATGAGGGCACCCTGACAAGAAATTCACGTTCGGTGTGTCACGTGACCATCAACATTACACTATGGGGCATATCTTATTAGAAATTAATGCCTGTTATCATAAATTATTGTTTAATTAAGTATTATATTATAATGCTATCAGAATTGGGTGATATCATTAAGATAAGAGGCTAATTACCAATATGTTAAATAATACAATTAGAAAGATGAGCTTTTGTTTTCATTTCACAAGGGATCTGAGTTAGAGCTAATGTTTTGAGCATCCCTACTTTTTTCATCAATCCGGGGGTCCCCTTCAGTTGCTTGAGGCCATACGCTGAGTCTAACCTAAAGTCACCAGCAGGCTCTGTTAAAATGTTGTTTTAGTTCTTTCGGTAACATTTTCTTGCTGTGGTTTTCACACCTGATGATGATTTGCTTGTGTTGCAGTAAAAACGAGAATTGTATTATTTTATATTTTTATTATTTTATTGTTTCCCTTCTGCGTGACTTTACCGAAAGAACCAAGAATATGAATCCCTGCAGTCACGAAAGCTTTACATCAAAATGTTGTTTTAGGTTCACTCATTGCCTGAGATGTTTTTCTGATTATTTCTGGCATTCGATTTCACAATCTTTTACTTAGTTGTGTTATTCCTTGCAGCATCACAACCGCAACACCTACCATTTGTCTAACGCGGCACGGTAATTGCTTTCGAACGCCACCAAAACGCCTTACGAAGACAATTTGCAAATAGCCCACTCGGAAGAGTGGGCGACTTTTTTTTATTTTATATCGTGTGGCATTTTTCAAGCGCGCGTAACAGGTCCACGATGCTCAATGAGTCTTTGGCCACTTTGTTATTAACAAAAATTGTGGTACACCGAGATTCACAGTGAACAAGACATTCGAGATAATGGGGAAACATGTTAAATGCATAAAGTAGCACAGGCGGACCCTGTAAGCGGCGTGGTGTCTAATTAGTTTCGTGGGTGGCGTTATTTGTCTTGATTAATGTGCGAACATCCTTCAGCAGGAAATTTAAATTACGTGAATCAATAAAAACACTGGGTCAGCTATGCAAAGTTTAATAGTCAATTTTTACGCGCCCCAAGAATGTCATTAACCGCACCAAATCGGGCCTCCGTAGTACAGACAGGCATACTTGTTTCTTATCCTAGCCAAAATATGGGACTCGAGAGAATGCATTTGGCAGTGGGAACGGTGTGGGAGGATCTTAATTATAGCTTGCCTTGTTGGTTAATGTAAAAAGTAAATTTTAATTAGGTTACGGATTTATCTTGAGCACGTTTGCATAATATGTGCAGGTCCACTGGATATTATTATTATTATTAACGTAACGTCTTCATGTAGGGTATGATGTAGCGCAAATGGAAATGATTGCACAGAAAATGCAGCATTACACCAGCAGTATGTGTGCCTTAACCAACCTGACGGCGAACTGCTTTTGAGTCTCGGTACGGTAGCGAATAATGTTGTTTAATTATTTTCCATTATTCATAATGATTCTGCTAATATATATTCTTATTGCTGTGGCAGTTCGTTGCTGATAACTTTCAACCATAAATATTGACTCGGAGCACAACCGTCCAGTGTTAATTCCCAAAAATATCGGCACAAATGCGACCCTTGTGTAAATTATAGTCGATACGTAACCATTTTTTTTGCCTTGCTAATTTGTTGTCAGATAATTATTATTTTTTACATTGACCGTAATAGTAACTAACAGTCGTGATGTGCATCAAATTAAACCCCTGATTATGTGTAAAAAAGTGGTCAATATATTCTGAGACCAGGCTAATTACAAATACTAATGAGCGACGTCATTTGAAATATTAAGTAAAGTAGGTGGGCATGGGCAGGATACATCACGAGAAGGAATGAGGGGCATTGGACACGTGATTGAATGCGAGGCAGAGGTTAAAACAGTGTACCACTACCATGGAAACGGAGTGGTGAGATGACGATGTGCAGGAGTGAGATTGTGATATCGCAGGACCATGAAGGATGTCAACGATGTGGAGAGGCCTTCATCCAGCAGGGGATAGATCATTGCTGTTGATGATAATGAATCCTATATCATAACCACCATGACCATAATTATCATTGATATCATCACCTGGTGGCTAAGCAAATATTTTTCGCAAATTGTGATGTTTTTCAACTAAAAACCATCTCGGGTGAGAAAGAGTCCTATAAAGATATATAGAGATCGTCAATGGCAGTATAATAAGCAATATTCACGTTTGATTTTATTTTACTGGTAGGAAACGTAGTGGACTGGAAGCCCAACCGGGATTAATTCACAGGAAGCAGGGGATTAATTGTGCATGTCTGTGGATGTCTGTCCACGTGGGAGGGGTGGGGCTGGGTGGAGAGGGGAGGGTAGGGAGGGGCTGGGTGGGGAGGGGCTGGGAGGGGAGGGTGGGGAGGGGCTGGGTGGGGAGGGTGGGGCTGGGTGGGGGGTGGGAGGGGTGGGGCTGGGTGGGGAGGGGCTGGTCACCCCGTGGTGCCCTTATATGGACTGGAAGCCTAACCGGGATTATCAAAGGAGGCAGGGGATTAATTGTGTATGTCTGTGGATGTCTGTCCACGTGTATCCGGACACCCGGATAAAATGGGAGGGGTGGGGCTGGGTGGAGAGGAGAGGATGGGGAGGGACTGGGTGGGGAGGGGAGGGTGGGGAGGGGCTGGGTGGGGAGGGTGGGGAGGGAGGGGCTGGGTGGGGAGGGTGGGGCTGGGTGGGGGGTGGGGAGGATGGGGCTGGGTGGGGGGTGGGAGGGGTGGGAGGGGTGGGGCTGGGTGGGGAGGGGCTGGTCACCCCGTGGTGCCCTTATAAAACTCAACGTTTAACCTACTCACGCCGGCTTGTGCCCACCCTCACAGTCCGGCATATTTTCAAAATACACCACGTGGTGCTGCTGTTGACCCTGGCCATTGACCGAGCAACCCAACGTTCCTTCCAGCTCCCTCCGCAGGAATGTGTTAGGGGCAGAAGTGCCCTCGCTAAAAAAAATATAGACCACCTGCCTAGGTTTAAGTACAGTATAGGTTCTGCCATCTATTGTTTAAAGCATATGCAGCCTCATACATTAATATCAAACAATATGGTATGAGAGCCATTAAAATGTCAGCTCTTTAAAAGCCCAACATTAATTGAGCCTTTGTTTTATAATAATGCATAATTATAACGTACAAAAAAGAGTAATGGTTTTAAAGTCCATTAGCGCTGAGAAATAAAATAAAAAATCTGCATGGCATATAAGCGTGTGTTTTGGTATAGCTCAAATTGATCAGCGATTCTAAAATGCCAAGTTTTTTCAAAGAGCCAATCATGCTTTAAGTAGCACAAGCATTTTGCATTAAGTAAAAGTAAAAAAAAGCGCAGCCCTGCAGTTGCTTTGCTCACGTCACTGCTGGCAGAAGGGCCTCCACCGTACGGTATTCTTTGCCTACTCTTTTCCACGTTGTCCAGACACCTTGACCTCCCGGTTGACTTTTCTTGTACTCATTTCTACTGCTCGGTGGACAGATGGAAGCGGGGGTGGTGTTTGAAGCTCCCGTGGCCGGAGATCGAACCAGCAGCATCTGGGTCGAAGCTATCGTGCGCTGATCGCGAGCACCACGACAGCGTTCCTTTCACACTCGACGTCGCATCCCTGGCGGCGTGCATAGGAAAACTCGACACTCTGAACGCCGTAGGATGCGGTGTGTTGCGGCCTCGCTGTGTTTCAGGATCGCAGGTGTTATGCCTCGTACGGGTTTATTCACAGAAAGAGAAGTTGAGTCCTGATGTTGCTGACAGGTGGCGAGGGACTTGACATCCGTGCTCCGTGACAGCCCTCCCCCCCCCCCCCCCCCCGGTTCTTGAACCCGTCGACGAGTGCAATAATGGAGCCCTCGCTCATTTTGGCAGCTCGATTATTCAGGGCCAGCCTCTATTAAGAGACGCGAATGTTGACCCTCCTTAGCGCTGAGAGGAGTGAGGAGCTCCGAGGTCATACGGCACCCCAGCACGCCGCGTACGTGAAGCGGAAGGCACTCGCGCGCTGGGCTGCTACACGTTAACCATGAGCTATTGCGGTGTTTACTTCCGCGTGCCTACCTGCGAAAGTGGTAATGTTTGTCAAATATGCATGTGATCAATCGCATGTATTGCACGTTCGCACTTGTGACCTGCTGCACGGGAGTACCGCGTAACAAATAATCACAATAGTGTGGCCACTGAAGCAGATGTGAATATTGAGCATGTATTTACGCGGTGGTGTTTATCATGCGGTGGTGGCTATGCACACCTGTAGTCCAGCACTGTGGAGGCGAGGGTTGGCAGATCGCACAAATCTTGTAAAGCTCCCTTCCTGCGACTATCAAGGTGTCATACTCTGGCTTGCCAGTATAATGCAGCATAGCGAAATGTCGATTCTGTTTGTTCCTTCTGTACAGAATTTGAGCGTTGCTCCCTTGCACGCTTGGGTTTTCTCCATGTGCTCCGGTTTCCATACACGTGCAAACGCATGATAACGTTATCTATTTGGTATCAACATCGTTAGCCATGAATCATTACTCCACTGGATGATTTATAAATGCCTCCCCAAGCCAACGCCATGGCTCACAATTCTGCGATGGGGAATAATCCACCGAGCATCTGACGGGAGGAGCTGATGTCACTGCTGCATCTTCACAGCAGATGCCCCCTTTGGATGCATTTTCTCCTTGTCGCCGCCGCTCGTTTATTCTCACCCGCTTGCATTACAGAGCTCTTCTCGCAATGTCCTGCCCAAGCCGCCTTGCTTAATTTTTTTTTTACTTACGAACACACTCAACATGATGTCACCGATATACATTTTGTTCTCTGATCCATGTACTTTGGCAATTCCAAGCGTTCACATTTCCCATTCCTCGTTGTGCACCCTTAAATTTGTATTCCATCATCTTCATCACCACCCCATGTTTCCTGATCCGTACATCGTAGCTGGTAATGGTGCATTGATTAAACGTGTTCCTCTTACGACGTATTGGCGCATTGCGTTACGTATTATGGTGCCCAGTTTTCCCCAAAAATCTCTCCAAACTGCTCTGATCCGGAATCTTTTATTTCTATTTGCTTCTCTCTGTGTGTCTCTGTGTTATCACTCTCTGCTTGTGTGTCTGTCTGTGTGTCTCCGTGTCTATGTTTTGTCTCTCTCTCAAATTTAGCAATCTTTGTAAGAACGTGGTCAACCAGGTGGGGTACTGACTGTTATGTTAGCCGACTCTCTGTGTTGTATTGCATTATATTTATAAGTTTACTAGGTTTTTTTCTCTCTTTCATTTGTACTTCATGATGATTGCTTGTGTTGAAATCGAAACGTCGTATGCTAATATTTAATTAACTTTTTTCTTTCTACGTGACTTTACCGAAAGAACCAAAGAGTAATTCTTGCAGTCACGAAAGCTCCAAATCAAGTAACTTTTATTTCATCGTTTTGATCTCTTTTTGGTATAAATGTAAAGACATCACAGTGTTACAAACGCAACCCGACTGACCTTAAAAAAATCTTCCTTCACGTATTGTGATCCGGAGCATGCATTCACTTATTATTATGGGGGGGGGGGGGGGCGTTACGAATCCCACACCATGTGACCGACATATTGTGCATTTTCTCAGTCTGTGGCACGAGTGAAATACTGTTCCTCTTTCAATATTCCCAAAGTGCACCCACCATTAGAGTAGCAAGACTACTTTAGTTTCCACCCCACCCCCCCCCCAGTAATGTTTATAGAGGTGAAACGCAATGCAATTTATGCAATTCCTTTGCATCTTGGCAGGTTTTTGAACTTGAGGCCATCGAGATTGCCTGGAGGAATAGTGGCGATGTTTGAATGTTATCCCACTTGGGCACACAGTCATTCCGTAACACACAATAGATTCTTAATAGCAAGAGCAGTAATATCTTTTCATACCCCCCCCCCACACACACTTATGCATGTGGCTGATAGAAGCATGATTCTCCCCTGGCTTATTTCCAGTGTGACCGCACACACATTCCTTGCACCGATGCGATTGACGTTGGCGCGTTCCCTCCTGACACCCTCCCGGCTGCTTGGGACGTCTGTGTCCCCCCTCCCCCGGCTTACCCAAACAACGCTTCTTCACTTGACCCATGCCCTGCCTTTCTCCTCATTGAACTCAACTGCTTAACCTGAATTGTTTTCCTTTAATGATGCTCAATTACACACTCAAATTGCTCGCTCGCTGGCAATCACCTCCTCGGTCTGGTTGACATCAGAGTGATTTCCCGTTCAAATGACCGTCGAAACGGAGCTCATCTCCCGCTCTCAATCGGATTTGGAAATTCCACATTCATATGGTGGGGTTAAGTCTATCCACAGAACAACCACTGTTGACTTCACCACAAAGTGGTACCTATTTTATTGACCCCCCTAAAGAGCTCATGGATTGAGTCAACTCACAATTGGGATTTGAACTCGCGACCTGGCCAGATTTGAGTAGCTGCTTTAACTTGTAAAGTAGCATTATGTTAAAATTGTGGTATTGCTAATACGATATGGTGATCCATGAGAATTTTGTTAGAATGCCTAAGTCTACCCATGAGACCCCGAAGGTCCAAAGTTTGCTTGCTTAAACAAATGCTGATTGATAACGTTGGAATTGGAAGGCAACAGGCTGATGGGTCAGATTTTGTATCTATTTATTTACGTGTGGACAGAGAACACAACTCTACTTATGAACGCTTTTACCCACAATGCATTTTAAAACATCCCTTGCATGAGGCCCAAAACAAGCTGATGCAGTGCTACTGTACTGCATAGGTTGTCGCAGTTGTGCTGCATATCTCCCTCTGATTTGTTATTTGGGTATACCCTCTGTTTTGTTTGCATGACGTCCGATGTTTTGCTCCATGTGCTTCAGTAACTATGCCTATTTGTCCCAATGCAAGTGAATATTCTTTTTGCACGCATCGCAGAGCTCGAAAAAGCAGATGCTTTTTTTTTTTGGGGGGGGGGGGGGGGAATGCAAGACAGAAAACTACTGTAGAATAAAAATAAAAATCCCTTGAACAGATGAACGGGTATTTTTTTATGGCACTGCATGCCATTATGCATCGAATTTAAAGTTGTCGGTTTTTGTGATAATGATTTTAACGGCATAAATCTAACTCCGGATAAATGCTTTCTAGGGATAAATACAAATCTATCTATTTTGAATCTATAGCAGCCATGCCACTGTGAATGTGACATTGCACACAACAAACATGGCTACGAACGAAAATCAGAAAGTTCCCCTGCACGTAAAAACATGAATCCGGACGCTATTAAATTGGCCATTGTTTTACACTGCATACAACGTGTATTTATACACAACGTATATGTACGTAGCATAACCATCATGATCAAACCATTGTCTATCCACTACTGGATGAAAGTCTCCTCGTGCCATTGCCAATTTTTTTTTTCCCACAATGCCACAATCCATCTCACTCCTGCACGTGAACAGATCTCGTCTCTCCGTCTCCACGACGGGCACCATCTCTTGACACGTTCTCTCCTTTGGCTGTCAATCTGTCGCCAGTCTCATTCATCAGCCGTCATCCCTTCTCATGAGGTGTCCTGCCCAAGCCCATTTACTTTTCTTTATAGTCCATTTGATGTGTCTGATTTATGATTACACCCCGATACAATTCCTCATCGCTTCTTTGTCCGTGTCCATGTTTCTGATCCATTTGTCATAGCTTGCAGTAGACACCGACTGGGCATTTTCTTTCAGGCACGATTTTCTCACTGTCAAGTTCAGCTTCCCAACAGCACACAGCCGCTCTTGTCCACCTCTGTAAATGAACAACAATAATTAGAAACAGAATGGAATCCCATTGAGAGACACAAAGAGGAACACATGGGTCAGCAAAGAAACGCAAACTATAGATACATCATATTGACTGCTAAATAAAGATGTAAGTTGTACTTGGGCAGGGCATATCGTGTGAAGGGGATGATGGCCCACGATCAAAAATAATAATGGAGTGGCAGAACAGAAATGGAATGTGTCCAAGAGGACGTCCGCTGAGGAGATGGCGCGATTCAATCAGTTTGTGTGCAAGTCCTGGGTGAATCGTTGCACAAGATCGCGAGGGTGCGAACGAGCGATGGGGGAGACCTTGATCCAGCAGCGGTGGGTTGACTGTGGCTGGTGGTGATATGGTCTGTCCATAAATAGTGAGAGAATATGATGAAAGGTTTTTTTTTTAAGCATTGCAACCAAGTTTATAAATAGCGCTACGTCGGGTGGCCTTTGGGCTTAGGCTTGTGTAGTTGCGTAGTCGTATCTGTTGTAGTAATATCGCTGCATGGGAATGGGTAACACGGCATATTGGCTTTCCGGTTAAATGTTTCCTTTTCGGAATGAACAACAACAGCAAATCACGTTCTAGATTTGAAGCTTTCGTGACTGCAAGGATCCATACTCTTTGGTTCTATTCGGTAAAGTCACGTAGGTAAAAAATAAAACAACAAAAATCACGACGTTTCGGCCACAACGCAAGCGGCCTTCATCAGGTGAAGGGACCAGACTGTCTCGAGAACAGCGCTGGAGTGAACACAGCCAAGCTCAGACCGCGACCTTTAAGCTGTGTGAGAGGAATTAAGGTGCCTTGACAAAGGAATTAGCATAAAAATGTGCATTTAATAGGCGGACTTAGCATGATCCCGACCTTTCATCATGCTAATTTTTATGCTAATTCATTTGTCAAGGCACCTTAATTACTCTCACACAGCTTAAAGATCGCGGTCTGAGCTTGGCTGTGTTCACTCCAGCGCTGTCCTCGAGACAGTCTGGTCCCTTCACCTGATGAAGACTGCTTGTGTTGTGGCCGAAACGTCGTGATTTTTGTTGTTTTATTTTTCACCTACGTGACTTTACCGAATAGAACCAAAGAGTAAGCAAATCACGTGTAGCCACCGATTGCACGCGTGTCCTCTGCGATCGTCCGTTTCCATCCAAAGGACAGAAGGCGGTGAAGGGTGGATGCGGTGTTTGTCACGAGTCACAGGTGTGGCCCACGCGGTGCGCATGTTGCTCGTGTGGACAGTGACGAGAGCCAGCTCACCTGTGAACCGTGCTCGGTAGACTAAGCCTGGAATGCCCTTGAGCTTTCGGCGTACTTTATTTAATTTAATTTGTGTCACTTTCTTCTTCTTCCTGAAGTTATAACCGCATTAAAACTAGATTGGAAGCTTCTGTGTGCCTATGTGTTGTGTCTCCGTTTGTCTCTCTCTGCTTGTGTGTCTGTCTGTGTGTCTCCGTGTCTATGTTTTGTCTCTCTCTCTCTCAAATGTAGCAATCTTTGCAAGAACGTTATCAACCAGCTGGGGTGTTGACTGTTTTGTTGGCCGAGTCTCTGTGTTGTATTGCATTATATTTCCAATTTTACTAGGTTTGTTTTCTCATTCATTTTTACCTGATGATGGTTGCTTGTGTTGCAATCGAAACGTCGTATGCTATTATTATTCAATTTAATTTCTTTCTATGTGACTTTACGGAAAGAACCAAAGAGTATAACTGCATTGTTTTAAAGGTTGTGCGATGTTGTTCCTAATGTGCAAATATGAATGTGCATAACATTTCACCTCAGTGGCGTTTCCCATTTCGCCAAAATAGTGTGGTGTAAATTGGACATTGCAAGGGGTTTTGCAATATTCTTTTGGCAGTACAACACCCTCGAGAGTTGTACATCGTATGAGCAATTTCAAAGCGATTGATGTTCTAGGCTGATCTACAGAAATGTCCAAATCTTTAAGTATCCTGTTTTACCCAACATTCCCCAGTAGTGATGAATTTCCTTCTGCGTTCACTCACTGATACTCTATATTCAAATTCTGTACTCCAACAGTGCATCACTCTGTAGAAAGATAGCATGTTATACACGCCTCACATCAAGGGCACACATAGCTTACTGGCTTACAAAACATCGTGAATGTTTTCTATAGACAATATCACAGCAGTGTATACCAAATTAACATCCTGAATCATCAACCATTAAATTTTGACTTAAAACTTTCATGGCTGCAGGAATTCATATTTTTTTTGGTTCTTTCGGTAAAGTCACGTAGATAGAAAAATAATAATACAAATATTTTTATTTTTCTATTTAATTATTTTTCTATATAATAATGACAATTTTTATTATTATTGTTCTATCTACGTGACTTTACCAAAAGAACCAAAGAATAATCAACCATTGTCTACCTACTGCTGGATGAAGGCCCAATGCCATCGCCATCCCTTGCAATCCTTATCATTATAACCAAGTTAGTTTATATTACGTGCTGTACTGTTTCCACATTTAAAAAAAAATTGCAAGTGGGTTCAGTGTTTAGTATATAACCCCAAACAGAAGCAACTTACATCAACATTTAATCTTGCCAAGCATGAATAATGCATATTTATATCAGTGCAATGTATAAAGTCAATTGGCGGTTATTTAGCAAGCTAAATGGGATATTGCAAGTACCGGTCAAGGTTGTGAGGGCAGAATGGCAGCCACAAGTCTAATTATAGACAAGGCGCCATCCAAGCACCTAATCACTTGTTCACCTCCCTTCCCACCTAGGCCTTTGATTAATGTTAGGGCATCTTAGGGGGAGTGGCAGCACCAACCAAAGACCTTTTGTCAAAGCCTGTTATGTCTGACAACTCAGCAGGAGCCCTTGGGTTGCATAATTATCATGCGCAACTATGGGCCATCTGCGATTCAAGCGTGGTGGTGTCACACAACTACGCAATTAATCGGACGCGTCACAAAAAATGTGCGCAACGATTTTGTGTCATTGCATCACTGTGATAAATAAACGCACTACCTTTAAAACAACTTGCTTCTGTAGACCTCACGCTGCAACGTTTTTTTCTGAATGCGGAAGAAAAATAAGAACAATAATGGTCATTGACAGCCTTTGCCAATGCACTTCTGGGTTAAAGCCTCCCCATGCCGTGCCAATCATTGGGGATTGTTTGACCGTACTTCACATTGTTGGTCAGTGGATATTGCTGAATATTCATTCTGAACAGGGGAGCGAAGTGAAATCACACAGGCGGTTTCCCACAGGCCAAGGCCCACCCAATGCAGTACATCTTGTCAGCAGAGATTTTAAAATGTAAAGGTGCATCACGGCAAGGGCCTCTATTAGGGGGTGCTCAAGAAAGGGCATTTAACCTATTCTACCAAAATTGGCCAGATGTCTTGGTAGAATTGGGAGTTAACTATACTTTACACGACCACACGAGACCTGATACTCAATTAGTATGGTTGGCTATGTTCCGGTGTGGAAGAAAGAGGGAGGGAGGGGACGGAGGGAGAGGACAAGTTCAACTATCTCTTCTATACCCATCTATACTGCTGGACAGAGGTGTGGGGGATTTAGAAATGTATCCCAATGTTTCAATCGCTGTGCGAACCAATGTACTACGGGACCATCCGGCTGAATTAATGAGCAATACGCATTCTAATTTTCAATGTATTTGTGTGTGTGTGTTTTTAAGAGCAACGTTCACAACAACCAGCAGAGCGCCAGTAGGCTAAAACACAGGAAGTTGGCACACTAGGGGGCACAGGTGGTGCATCTGCCAGTAATTTCAGTCAGTCAACCCATGGCACCTGGGTCTCTCCCGTGACCTTCTGTCAGTGGGCATTCGACGCTTCACGTGGTCTTAAAGTTCACTTAGCCTGGCACAGGCGCCGTGATGACGTTAACGCCACTTAGTGGCGAATGGCGGTTGTTGTTTTTGTTGTTTTAAAGAGGGGATAAAAACATCAGCTTATCTAAAAGAAGGACTTTATGTCAAAAGTTAATTTAAGAAACCCATATATATGCATCTTTTTGCATAATTGTTGTATTGTTGCTGCCTCAGCAGCTCCACTGATAATTAGAAGCCATGTAACTGTCACTCAGTATGGATAGAATTGATTACAGATTTTGTGCTGAATCAGGGCTTCAGGGTCCAACTGCAGGATTGAGAAAAACTTTAAAAAATCAATTCTGTCCACCAATGTCACACATTGAAATCTCTGTTATAAAAAAAGCAAAAATATTCCACAAGCCCTGGTTTCACTTGTAGCTCGCGTCAGTGTTGTGGCATTTAATAAGTACATGTCTTGAATTAATTAAAATTTGTACTTGTGCTGATCGTGGTTTGTTTTACATCTGTTTAAAAAAAAAATATTTTTTAATAGAAATACCGCAATATATGTTTATATTCGTTGGGTCTTTCGGTGAAGTTTAAACATGCATATTCACACCTGACCGATCACCTTTAAGCTAAGCAGGTTTTAAACTGGGACAGTGCTTGGATGGGAGGTCACCATGACCATTAGAGGTGAATTCAGCATTGTGGGCATAGAAGGCTCCTCCGATTTGCACAGTTCGCTGTGTACGGTGCAAAAGAAGTTCATACATACAAGGCAGTGAAGCAAAACTCATTGTCATGTGGTCCTCCCATTATCACCACTGGCGAAGGATGGTCAAATAACTCTCACTGAGGGCCTTTATTTGGCTATGGATTGACATATGGGATGCACATGTAGATGCCCATGTCACTTCAGCCATCCACTATTGGATGAAGATCTCACCAAATCAGATTAAGGCATTCATATGCAGATATACTATTGGTGGATCCTCTTATCCATGCATAAATATCTGTGGATATACGCAGATCATAAGACCTATTTGCTGCCACTTACAAAAAGATGCAGATAATAGTATGAATGTAACACTCCCAGATATCTGTGGATATACGCAGATAATAAAACATATTTGCTGCCACTTACAAAAGATGCAGATATTCACTTCCCAGAGACTTATCCGCAGATTAAAGCAAACAACGGAAGTCATTTGATGCCAGGTTTGGGGCTACGTAAAATGCAAATAGCAGGAAGAAGAATTAATCCACAGGTAATAAGATCTCTCATGAATCTACAGAGGCCATCACACCATGAAAGCAAAGAAGAGTGGTGGGTGATATGGCCACGGATAAGAGGCATTTCACTGCACGGTCGTATTTTTTCAGTTCATTTAAGGACTTCAACTTACTCAGCCAGCAGTATGTTTCAAACAAGTAACCCAACAAGACACAGGCCAATACACAATAAAGGAGCTGCATGGAGTGGTCGCTCAGAGCTGCATAGAGAACAAATTGGTGGCAGATCAGTGCTGGCAATTTAGGAAAAACGCAGTGCAGGTGACTCTCCTTATGTCTCATTAACCTCAAAAGCTTACCTTTTTCATGGTTGTGCTGTAAAAAGGTAACAGTGAAGCCTTATAGTTGATTGGTCACACCACTGCTGATGCATCGAAAAAGCGAAGATCATTATCAAGGACTCTTCTCACCCTGGACACTCTCTGTTTTAGCTGTTGCCATCAGGCAGATGATTCAGATCAGTCAAAACAAGGACAAACAGATTCAAACACAGCTTTCATCCTACAGCAATTACCACGCTCAATACTGCTAATTAATTATTAAGTAATACTGTTTACAATTTACTGTAAAATAGGGATGTGCAATGATAAAATGTACTTTTATGTGGGTATACTTGGGTAATTTTTACATATAAAATGTATTGATTATCTTTGATTTTATTTGTATTTCTTGTTTTACTTATTTCAATTTATGAATGATGTACTGACTGGTGAGCACTTTAAGTGTCGTTGTACTGGTGACAATAAAGGATCGATCTATGGCAGGACACCCGCTAGAGGGCGCTCTAGAAAAACTCCCTTTCAAGGGTATTTGGCCTACCCTTCCACGCTGGTCAGACAGCTTAGAAGAGGTGGGTAAAGGGGTACCCAGACTTTACCCTGTTTACTGCACGTGACTTGTCAGTGGACTAACTGTGGTGTATCCATTTATACTGCTGGCTGGGCAGAGGCGAAAATATGTAATACACCTATACATTTAACAGGCAAGATGTCCAGCAGCAGCGTGTGGCTAAAAGCTTGAAATAATGTCCCAACACGAAGCCTATCCCAGAAAGAAAAAAAACGCACTTGGATAAACCCTGCCCATTGTTTCAACCTCCGCACCGGGAGATCGAACTGGCATCATTTGGCAAACTGCGGCACGCTAAGCGTAAGATCGTGGCTGCCCCCCTCCCCCTGCCCCTTTTGTGCTGTCCCAGGGAAGTGAAATTTGGCTGTTTGGGGATAGTGAAAAGGCATGTAAACTGGCATGAGTAAATGAGCCCTTTCAGTGTAAAGTAATGCAATTATGCTTTTATACCATCAGCACTGCAGAAACAAAGGTGGACACAATCAAAAGTGGTAGCCGTGCCACTCTTTTTTTTAGAACGTACCACACCAACCGAAATGGATTATCGTGATTTTAGAGAACAACACGAGCACCCTTACAGCCTGAACAGCTGAATGTAAATTGCTGCCTCCGTCAATTAACTTAAATTTTAAAGCTCCAAATAATTGTGTTTCAAACCACCACTGCACCAGGGGCTTGGCAACCGAAATAACAAGAGGAGACATTTTTTTGGGGGGAAATCGGTCAAAATAAAAACCCCTCAATATTTCAATAGCCGCAACACAAGGTGAATACGAGACCGTCCGAAACAAATAACGTCTTACGAAGTGGTCCTTGAAGAGCCATGTTCAGCTCCAGAGACGCAGATTTCCGACCCCTTGCACGGATACACGTGGAGGCCAGTGCCGGATTATCCTACATATTTAGTAGCTACTACTGTAGTAGCTACTACATATGTAGTAGCACTTGCTCTATTACTATAGTACTATACTGTTGAAGGCAGCATAGTAGTAGCTACGGGCCCCGCACTTTCAAGGGCCCCGCGCTAAATGCTTTCAAGCTATCAATTCCGGTTCAGTGATTCTGCACTTGCTCTATTACTATAGTACTATACTGCCTTCAACTTTTATGAACGACTGGGTGTTTAAGGTTAGCGATTTGTCGTGTTATCTGGCTGTATAGCAAATGAAAAAATGTAATTACTTTATTATGCAAGTAAGAAATGTACGTGTTTTCATATTGTTTTTTTTATTTAGGGCTACAGGCCTCGCACTAGCTTAATTCGGCACTGGTGGAGGCGTGTGTCAATTGTTCTCGCACTCACGTGGAGTCATTGTTTCTAAGTTAAAAAAATTGTCATTAAGTTGAAACTAAGCTACTCACTAAATGAATGTGCAGCTTACGCTACCGTCCGAGGGCATTGACATTGTCGGCAAAAGGTGCGTCCTTGCAGATAAGCAAGATGTGTCTCATGTGGTGCAACCGAGAATACACGTAATTACTGCGGTACGAGCGGAGCAATTAATACGAGTGCCAGTTCAAGGCCAGACTGAGTCCTTCTGTTTGGGTGTCAAAAGGAGACTTCTATTTTTGCATTCTTCTTCTTTGAACTTCTTTCCAATTGTATTTCCATCGTGCCATTGACATTGTGTCACGGGACAAAGTATGGCTTTTTAACAGTTCTCAGAGCGGTGCATCAGCCTTCGTGCTAGAGAATGGCCTACGGAATCATATTTCACAAAAAGTAATGAAGACCACCAGCTCACGGTTGAATCACAGATAGCTTCCTGCATTCAAACCCAGACTTTCGTTGGTGCTGGCTCAGTGCTCTGACCTCTGTGCCACCCTGCCTTCAACGAAAGGCAATATTAAAAAGGTCAAATGTAAGAAACAGCAGTTAGCATTACATATTCTTTGGGTCTTTCGGTAAAGTCACGTAGATAGGTTCAAAGAAAAATAACAAAATAATAATAAAAACTACGACGTTTCGATCGCAACACAAGCGATCGAAACGTCGTAGTTTTTTGTTATGAATTCCTGCAGTCACGAAAGCTTTAAGTCAAGCAGTTAGCATTGCCCACACAATTACTAAATAAACTTTGTATCAATACTGAAATGTAATCGGAGGAAAATTAGAAAAGAGTGTCAGCATTGTAAATGTACCCAGTGAATAACAGCGCTGGTTCTCGATTGCGCATTTAAACCTCTGGGGTTTTAACCCACATACGCAACTCAGCAGAGAGCCGGTGCATGTTTAAATTTGTTTAGAAAACATTGGCATTTCATCTAAATATAACTATGTAAATTGACACACCGTGTAAAAAAAATGTAATTTACCGATTCAATTGACATGCATACGTCTGTAGTGGTTGATTTCACTCGGACAACTTTTGTCTTTCTTCCAACACCACTTTATTGACAGTTCTCCACATGTCCTCTGTGCTCCACAACTCCCTTGTTGCCACAGCTCGCTCGCCGTGCATCACTCGACTCGCTCGCCGCCTTTGTCTCTCCACTCTCCACTTCTCAGTCAGCTCCGATGTCTCTGTGCTTCCCCCACTGCTGGCTGCTTCGTCCCTGCTCCCTACTCTCCGCTATCACTGTGCTCTCTCTACTGCTAACTGCTTCGTCCCTGCTCTCCGCTATCACTGTGCTCTCTCCACTGCTAACTGCTTCGTCCCTGCTCCCCACTCTCCGCTATCACTGTGCTCTCTCCACTGCTAACTGCTTCGTCCCTGCTCTCCGCTATCACTGTGCTCTCTCCACTGCTAACTGCTTCGTCCCTGCTCCCTACTCTCCGCTATCACTGTGCTCTCTCCACTGCTAACTGCTTCGTCCCTGCTCTCTGCTCTCCGCTATCACCATGCTCTCTCCACTGCTAACTGCTTCGTCTCTGCTCTCCGCTATCACTATGCTCTCTCCACTGCTAACTGCTTCGTCTCTGCTCCACACTCTCCGCTATCACTGTGCTCTCTCCACTGCTAACTGCTTCGTCCCTGCTCTCTGCTCTCCGCTATCACCATGCTCTCTCCACTGCTAACTGCTTCGTCTCTGCTCTCCGCTATCACTATGCTCTCTCCACTGCTAACTGCTTCGTCTCTGCTCCACACTCTCCGCTATCACCATTCTCTCTCTACTGCTGGCTGCTTCGTCTCTGCTCTCCGCTATCACCATGCTCTCTCTACTGCTAACTGCTTCGTCTCTGCTCTCCGCTATCACCGTGCTCTCTCTACTGCTAACTGCTTCGTCTCTGCTCCCCACTCTCCGCTATCACTGTGCTCTCTCCACTGCTAACTGCTTCGTCTTTGCTCTCCGCTATCACTGTGCTCTCTCTACTGCTAACTGCTTCGTCCCTGCTCCCTACTCTCCGCTATCACCGTGCTCTCTCTACTGCTAACTGCTTCGTCTCTGCTCCCCACTCTCCGCTATCACTGTGCTCTCTCCACTGCTAACTGCTTCGTCTTTGCTCTCCGCTATCACTGTGCTCTCTCCACTGCTAACTGCTTCATCCCTGCTCCCCACTCTCCGCTATCACTGTGCTCTCTCCACTGCTAACTGCTTCGTCTTTGCTCTCCGCTATCACTGTGCTCTCTCTACTGCTAACTGCTTCGTCTCTGCTCCCCACTCTCCGCTATCACTGTGCTCTCTCCACTGCTAACTGCTTCGTCTTTGCTCTCCGCTATCACTGTGCTCTCTCTACTGCTAACTGCTTCGTCTCTGCTCCCCACTCTCCGCTATCACTGTGCTCTCTCCACTGCTAACTGCTTCGTCTTTGCTCTCCGCTATCACTGTGCTCTCTCCACTGCTAACTGCTTCGTCCCTGCTCCCTACTCTCCGCTATCACTGTGCTCTCTCCACTGCTAACTGCTTCGTCCCTGCTCTCTGCTCTCCGCTATCACCATGCTCTCTCCACTGCTAACTGCTTCGTCTCTGCTCTCCGCTATCACTATGCTCTCTCCACTGCTAACTGCTTCGTCTCTGCTCCACACTCTCCGCTATCACTGTGCTCTCTCCACTGCTAACTGCTTCGTCTCTGCTCTCCGCTATCACCGTGCTCTCTCTACTGCTGGCTGCTTCGTCTCTGCTCTCCGCTATCACCATGCTCTCTCTACTGCTAACTGCTTCGTCTCTGCTCTCCGCTATCACCGTGCTCTCTCTACTGCTAACTGCTTCGTCTCTGCTCCCCACTCTCCGCTATCACTGTGCTCTCTCCACTGCTAACTGCTTCGTCTTTGCTCTCCGCTATCACTGTGCTCTCTCTACTGCTAACTGCTTCGTCCCTGCTCCCTACTCTCCGCTATCACCGTGCTCTCTCTACTGCTAACTGCTTCGTCTCTGCTCCCCACTCTCCGCTATCACTGTGCTCTCTCCACTGCTAACTGCTTCGTCTTTGCTCTCCGCTATCACTGTGCTCTCTCCACTGCTAACTGCTTCATCCCTGCTCCCCACTCTCCGCTATCACTGTGCTCTCTCCACTGCTAACTGCTTCGTCTTTGCTCTCCGCTATCACTGTGCTCTCTCTACTGCTAACTGCTTCGTCTCTGCTCCCCACTCTCCGCTATCACTGTGCTCTCTCCACTGCTAACTGCTTCGTCTTTGCTCTCCGCTATCACTGTGCTCTCTCTACTGCTAACTGCTTCATCCCTGCTCCCCACTCTCCGCTATCACTGTGCTCTCTCCACTGCTAACTGCTTCGTCTCTGCTCTCCGCTATCACCGTGCTCTCTCCACTGCTAACTGCTTCGTCCCTGCTCCCCACTCTCCGCTATCACTGTGCTCTCTCCACTGCTAACTGCTTCGTCTCTGCTCTCCGCTATCACCGTGCTCTCTCTACTGCTAACTGCTTCGTCTCTGCTCCCCACTCTCCGCTATCACTGTGCTCTCTCCACTGCTAACTGCTTCGTCTCTGCTCTCCGCTATCACCGTGCTCTCTCTACTGCTAACTGCTTCGTCTCTGCTCTCCGCTATCACTGTGCTCTCTCCACTGCTAACTGCTTCGTCTCTGCTCTCCGCTATCACCGTGCTCTCTCTACTGCTAACTGCTTCGTCTCTGCTCTCACCATGCTCTTTCTACTGCTGGCTGCTTCGTCTCTGCTCTCCGCTATCACCATTCTCTCTCCACTGCTGGCTGCTTCGTCTCTGCTCTCCGCTATCACCATGCTCTCTCCACTGCTAACTGCTTCGTCTCTGCTCTCCGCTCTCCGCTATCACTGTGCTCTCTCCACTGCTAACTGCTTCGTCTCTGCTCTCCGCTATCACTGTGCTCTCTCCACTGCTAACTGGTTCGTCTGTCTTCCGCTCTTCGCTATCACTGTGCTCTCTCCACTGCTGACTACTTCGTCTCTGTCTTCCGCTCTTCGCTATCACTGTGCTCTCTCCACTGCTAGCTGCTTCTCTCTCCAGCTGCTCCACGTCTTGCCTCGTCCAGCCCCCGACTCCAACCCCCCGTTTCTCCTCGCGTCTCCCCCAATTTATCCCCGCTTTCATTACACCCCAATTAATTAACCCGCAGTCCCCACGGCGCTCCGCGTGCCCGTGCGCCTGTTACCTCGCCAGACTTCAAGACGCCACTCCAACCCTGACAACCACACCAGCCAATCGCACTCCAGCCCTGACAACCACACCAGCCAATCACAGCCGTCCCTGGCTCCCCCAGCTTAATTGGCCCAATCGTTACCTCCTCGTCCCAATATGACCCCCTACTATCCTGCTCCCGTTCAAACTCACCAATTACCCCCATGCGCCTATTCATTCCACTACACGTCCACAGAAAAATGACAGCGCCTTTTTTTTCCCTTAACACCGCACTTATGGAAATCCAAATTCACATTCCGACCGCTTTTACGAAATGCAAAACACAGACTAATTGTCATACTTTACCGCATGGCGATTTGCAGGAGCAGTAACAAAATCTTTACTATGAGCCATACCACTCTATATGATATTAACAGTACCACATTATCTCCCTCCCTTGTGCACTGTCACAAGCAGCAGTGCTTATTTTTTTGTTCAACATGTTGTGAAGGGCCAGAGAGAGAGCCATAATGAGAATGTGGAGCCTTCTCTTAACTGTGAACCATCTGTTGAAAAGAGCTGTTTAAATAAATTAAATGATTTAGCAATCCTGTAATAGGTACCCTCTATAGCAGCTTATTTCAGTATGCAATTACGCGTACAGTATTTTGTTTCCACGTTTTGGGATGCCCTGCAATTGAAACAAAAAAGTCACATGTGCTAGTGGTGACATTCCACGTTCCTGTGGCAGGATTAGTCTGTTTATTAATTTGGAGGGCTGATAGGCTGAGTCGATAGCTGACCAGGAATTTCCAACGCTTTGGTTGAGCTAAGAACTGTCTCAGCTTTGCCTGGCTCGATTTTTACTTTAAAACGTCATGCTTTTTTTTAATAGTATTTGTAACTGCCAATCTTTTGCAACTTTATTACATTAGCATCACTAGCCCCGCCCACTTCGTTTATGACCAATGGGCTACACCCGTTTTAAACCTTGAAAACAGTCTGCCTCAGCAGCTTTCCCACTATTTTTTCCTCCTGATGACGATCGCTTGTGTTGTGATTTGAAACGTCGTAGTTATTTTTGTTATTTTCTTTGGACCTATCTACGTGACTTTACCGAAAGACCCAAAGAATATTTATTCCTGCAGTCACGAAAGCTTGAAGTTAAGAATAATAATCATAATAATTATACACATATCTGTTTGTCTGTCTGTCTATAGCAGCGGATCACGGTAACGCTAAAAAAATAGTTTAACATAAAAAAAACTGAAGCGACAAGTCGTGTTTCTATTAGGGACTTATCCTTTAGAAAACCAGTCACAATTGATCAGACGGTTGCCCTTAACTTGTTTTATTTTTATTATTTTATTATTGCCCTTCTACGTGACTTTACCGAAAGAACCAAGAATATGAAACGCTATGACAGTGCCTGCACTTTCCAAGTAAAAAAAAGTGAAACTGCAGAAATGTTCTGCCAAAAAAAGGACCCCAGGTGTTGAGCTCTCTCTCAGCGTGTGTATAAGTGGCCGACTGTGACATACCGGCAAAGACTTTGACAAATATATTTTCAACTAAAAAGTTATCCGGAGACCTTTAACAGTCTGTCCCCTATATCCTTGGCATAACTATTCACAGTTGTGACCACACACAGTCTTCCCGTGCGAGGTCCCATTTCTGTATTAACAGTAAGCGATTCGCCATGTGTGTTTTTTATTATGGTCCAAGGGGGGAAAGAGTTTCACACTAAAATGCCACAGCAGTGGAACTTAAGGTGCGTTAGGGCCACGTGGCAGACCATTTGTTGCGTGACAATTACCTCGAAGTAGGCACATGTTCCCAATTTTCAGAATAACGTGAAAAAGAATTTTAAAAAAGCCTATACGTACAATATTTTGGACGATTCGGATATATTCCTTCATGGGACCTCCTTTACCAGTACCAAAATAGTACTACTGTAATAGAAATGTGTGTAACGTGCGTGACGTCACTCAACATGCCGCACCCCCCATCCCCCGTCATTAATAAACAAATAATCATGAGCGGGCGGATTTTTACACTCACGCGGAAGAAGGTCGAGCGGAAAAATATCTTTTTTTCCGCAACATCGCTTCTAATATGACGTTTCTTTACAGAAAGTGACGGTAAAAAAAATATACATACACAGCACAGTGTTACATTCATACGTGACGTCACTGCAAAAGAGCCCCCCCCCCACCCCGTCATTACTATTATAAGCAATGATGTTTTTTTACGCAAATTCGCTTTAAATTTGACGTTTCTTTATTGAAAGTTAGTGCAGATTGTTGAAAGTGAAACCAAGAGCCAGTTGAGATATCGCTCACCATCGACGTTAGCCATGGCCAGTAATCGAATTCAGGTGGCCGGGTTCATCCCAATCAGGCAACTCCACCCAATCAGGCACGTCTAATGGGATCACTACTAATTAGGGGATGGGGGGAAGGGGTTACACCTTCGAGAGAAAAGGCCAAGTTCAACACGGGTCTTTGCTATATAATTATGGCATTGATGAACGACCGGTTCAATAAAGTGTAAATATAAAATGTCAAGTAATGTCCTTTAGATACCATGACAAAATGAATTACTGACAATACCTATTGGCCAGATCTATCAAAAATTCGTGAGAATTCATAGGTTGAATGTGAAATCATTAAACAATTGTACATTTGCTGAAGCATTATGGTGGCTGTGTACCAAGTCGTACCCTTGACCTTCGTTAGAAAACAACACAGAGTATTCTCGCTCCAACGATATGTTAAACAAGTATGGCATTTATTTAAAATAAATAATCCACAAGGATAAACTAAGGCCACCTGGAGCCAACTGGTGCTCGTGCTACATTGAGTTTGACCTCCCATTCAAGAGAGTAATCATTTTTTATTTTGGCATTGTTGACCCACTTGCAGGTTCTTGTTCGTCAGGTCACTTAAAAAAAAATCAAATACTGTCTACTAATCTGCATAACAGGGACCCATATCAATTGTGAAATAACGCGTGGCAAGACCCGAAAACACACCGGAGTGTACTCTGTGGCAGCGAGAAGTAACCCGGGCTTGCTGGCAACAGGCCAGCGAAAACAGTGACAAGCGAATGTGGCACCTCCAAAATCGCCACTCTGCTCTGCACTTTTTCTCTTTGTTGTAACAATCTCTCCTACTCTGTCTCCTCTTGTCGAAGGATCGTGGTTGTAGCCAGCTTCCCAGGGATCATTCACGAGCCTCCTCACACGAAACATGTTGACCCTGAGGCATTCTGGTGCCACAAACTATGTGCAAACATTCACCGCCGTCAACGTGTACAGATGTTCTGTCAGTTCACTTCTAGATGAGCGCCACCTCAAGCTGTGCGGGTCACGGGGATTTGTGAAGGTGGGTGCCATAGATGTTCGCGCGTAGTATAGTGCAATGGATTTTAGTTTCGCTGCGATGTGCAGCCTGCACCATCGGTTTTGTGCATAGCGGTCGCTCATTAAAGCATTTGTCTAGGTTCAAACACCGCTTAGCTTCCGAGATCTGACGGCGTCCTGCACATCAAAGGCACAAATATACAGCACATTTACCAAATGTTTTGGTATTGACACATTTTTGAACATTGTTCCTGTGGCATAGTCTGTGGCTAATTTTTGCCATCACCAAAAGCAGTCTTTTGAATATTTTATTTCAATAGAAAAATGGAAGAAGAAGTTTACATGCCGTTAATAGTACTCGTTTAAATCGCTCTACCCAGCAGGAAACACTCATGTTCCAAAAGTATATCTGTTTGATGTAATAATGCACACATATAATATGCTAATACTTGGATTCATACAAGAGATTACTGCTTGAATTCATCTTGCATGCAATGCATGCAGATGAGTTTAAGTAAAACTACAGCACTTAAATTCAAAAAGATGTCATTAAATTTCGATTTAAAGCTTTCGTGACTGCAGTGATTCATATTCTTGGTTATTTCGGTAAACTCACGTTGAAGGGAAACAATAAAATAATAAAATATATAAAAATACAATTCTCACGACGTTTCGACTGTAACACAAACAGTCATCATCAGGTGTGAAAACCAACGTCAAGAAACATTTGCAAGCCATCGGGCTACCATGAGAGATTCGTTCATGAGGCTATCCACATATACAAACACAGAGACAATTTCAACCGGAAAGATGGATTCTGGCCTAGCAATCATTGGAAGGATTTGATGAACCATTTCGGGTCTTAATTGATTGTTCACGCTTACGGTGGCTTTCAGACAGCATACATTAATTTTTCGTCTCCCCCCGCCTCTTTTCCGAACATAGATTGACTCGTCCATCTGAACAAACTGCCAAATCGCTATCCGTGGTGCTAACGTTTAAAAATAAATAAATACACACCGCCACTTCTTTCAAATGTTTCTTGCCGTTGGTTTTCACACCTGATGATGATTGCTTGTGTTACAGTCGAAACGTCGTGAGAATTTCATTGTTTTATATATATTTTATTATTTTATTGTTTCCCTTCAACGTGACTTTACCGAAAGAACCAAGAATATAAGATGTCATTACCTTTAGAGGTACACATCGTTACAACATATTACGTGGCCTAACCAAACCAGTGTCATTCAGATGAAATAATTTTGTCATTGCATTCATAGTATGGACGCATTTCATATGGAGCAATAATAATTTACAACCCTTTGTCTATGCACTTCTAGACCAAGAGCCGCTTCACAATTACGTCATCACGTTGACCAGTGGGTTGGTATGGACTTTAGATATCACACTCACCTCCGATGTTATCAAATTCAGGAATCAAATTCAAGTTGTCCTGTTTATAGTGCGGTGCACGAACCACTTGCACCACCGCTCCAGTCCCACGCCCGTGAGGAGTGTCGGGATACAGCTGGGCAAATTTGACTCATTGCGGAATCACTGAAATACACAATCGGATACACGTGGACCCCCTTAAATGAGAAAAAAATAAATCCATCGTCGCTCTCCTGAAGATTGGTGCCCATGTTTACAATAAAGTACGTGCTTTTTTTGTTTACCAAATGTACACATGGCGCATCGCAACTTTCCGTGAAAATAAATTTCATGCAAAGTGCTTCCTTATGAATGCAAATTACATGCTTTTTTTAAGCCTCAGTAATTGCCACGCTGATGAGTTCACCTTGATGGTGAATCGCCAAGGTCCCATAAGCGCTCCATCATAATCTGAAAATGCCCACCTGGCCATATGGTTTTGTGACCTGCTGCCATTACTATCCTCTCTTAATCAACACCCTGAACACTAAATGCTGTTCCATTTAATATGATGTGTCCCACAAGTACAAATTGCTTGTTTACTGGTCTCCTCTGTGTTGCCAAGTTCAAAAGAGCATCCCAGTGATCTTTTTTGCCGCAGTCTGTAACAAATGAGACACTCTGAAACACTGTGCATTAAATTTCGATGTAAAGCTTTCGTGACTGCAGGGATTCATATTCTTGGTTCTTTCGGTAAAGTCACCACGTAGAAGATCATTTGTTTTTGTATTATTTTATTATTTTCCTTCTACGTGACTTTACCGAAAGAACCAAGAATATATACTGTGCATTTAGTTTCATTATATATTAAAAAAAAATAGAAAACACGCAAATGTATGCAACATGGTGTGCGAGGTGTTTATGGGTTGTTCATCGTGTCGTTCGACACGATGAACAACCCGAAAACACACGACAGGTCGATGAAACTCAGCTGCGAAAACATGGGAGTGTGCCTCACCAAATTGCATGTTAAGTATTGTCAGGCAATTCCTATTGCAAACATAAACGGAGACGCTTTCAAAGGAGACAAAGAGCAGTACATTATTATGATCATCTGTGCTATTAAATTTTCTCGAGCCACTCGCATCCACATGGACACAGGACAGCTGGCTTCTTGTCTCTGGTCACAAAGAACACTTTAACCAAAGCTGTGCTCTCTACACAGGGGGTTGATATTTGCTATGGCATGCAAAAAAAAGCACACAAAGAGCCCTATCTGTCAGCGCACCCTTGTATCCTCTCTTACAAAATGCCATTACTGGCTATGAGACACGGTTTAAGTGCTAATACACTGATGGGACAACACCCTGAAAAAATGCTGCCATGTGTTGGTGAGAGCTTTTAAGGTGGACGTTGATGGACTTTGATGGCAGATGCTCTCTGCTGGCATGGATTGACACAGTGGTTTCCTCTGTTTACTATCCTCACTTGGACAAGTTTTTGATCCGTAATTAAAAATGAAATGGGCATACGTGGCAACGGCAGATTATATCATCTTCTCTGCCTTTGAAAATGGGCCAATACTAAATCCTATGATGTTCGTATAGATAATAAACATTCCATGATACAGTAGGAGTGTAATTTATATACGGATGCTGTGCACTGCGTACAAATATTAAAAACGTATTACGGAACAAGAAAGCTAAATTATATTTTTTTATTTGTACAGATGAAAGGAGTATTGGCGTATGTTATTCCTCGGCATTCTACGTGACTTTACCGAAATAACCAAGAATATGAATTCCTGCAGTCACAAAAACTTTAAATCAAAATTTAACTATGAAATATTTTTTAAAAAATAACTTATTTTTTTCTTTTACAAAATAATCCCAGGCAAATGGTCAAGGTGGACATTTATTTACGGGCAATGTCATTTGTTTCTACCACAAGTTTATTTTCACTTTCTTTCTTGCGCTAATTTCTATAATATTGTCGAAACATTCTAACCACCTAATTATCAAAATGTCATCGCAAATTATTATACAAAAAGCATTTTAAGTGAAATTCATTCCAACTGTTAGTTAAGAATACATAATACCAGCAACCCAAAGCTGTTACACAACTTCAAAATTTCACTGCATACATTTACACAGATACAGAGACAAAACCGCATATTAACCCCGCAATATATTTGAACCTATAATAAATCCAAAAAGTTTAAGTGAATCGAACTCCATTTGTATGTGTACAGACCAACATTTTGGACATTAACGCAAGAACATTTCCCTTCTGCATTGTTTTCCATTGAACACACACCATGTGTGCTGTGAATTGTCAAATGGGCGTACGAAAAAAAAATCCAAATAATTTTTCTTTACCATGCATAATTCCGCGCTGGGGTTTTACATTATTCATCATGCTGCGATAGATGAGAATGGATTTTTTTTTTTTACATTTAAAATTGAGTCAATTGTCACATTTGTATATGGCCCATGTGTTCATCGTAATATGAAATGCCTGGTGGAGTGGTGGCGCAGTGTTGAGAGAATTGTGCTTACGGACCCAGGCGACACTGAGTTAATTTCTAGGCCATGGCTAACATCAGCGGCAAGTGATATCTGAACCGAACCTGGCCTCCCCTCACTTCCTTCATCAAGTGGAGTATTATCACACAAGTCCCCCCCCCCCCCCCACCACATGACCGACGTAGCATGGCAAGGCCTGCATCCTCCAGCGAATTATATTAGTTTAATATTCATCGCATTTTAACATATTATTATAACATATCAAAACAACTCCAACTCTCTCCGGAAGCCTTCTTGTCGTGGCTCCCATACCTCGACATTGGTATTAAGCTCCTAAACATCAAGAATAGAATAAGATTATGACGTGATACCTGTCACAATATTGTGGAAGCTGTTAACACTGTTAACATCAAGGTATAAAAGTTCGTTGAAAATGACAATTACTGTACATTTAAAGAGGAAATCGTTTCAGAATTCAAACAAAAAAACTAAAACACTGTGATTAATTGTATTCAGAACCTTGTCAAATTGGTATTTCCCTATTTTGGATTATCTCTTTAGCATATGTGGATTATACATTCACTGTGCACTGTCAAAATTTGAATTAACCCACTGAAACACAAAAATATATGTTTGATGTATTTCAGAATGGAAAGTGCACGAAATCCGTCTCTTGTATACAGTCCACAGCACATGCCTGAGTATACGCTTGTGAGCGCATGTTAAAAATAAAATATATAGCCCATAATACAGGGGGGGTGGTTTGGGGGGGGGGGGTTGCGAATGCCTACGTGTTAAACCAAAACATATAGCCGTTAAAATGTTTTTTTTAAGACATTACAATACATTGTAGCTTACAATATTCAAAGTAAATAGTGCATGGCGAGGATATGCACGGACAACAACAAAAAATGCCTCTATACTTTTATTTGACAAAAAACTGTCGGTAGAATAATGAACCTATCAACTTCGCCATCGTAAGTAAAAACAAAAAAATGACACCTGACGAAAACGTTCATCTTCTTTGTTCTTTCTATAAAGTCACGTGGAATGGAAACAAAGTAATAAAAATAAAACGTAATAAAATAAAATTCTCACGACGTTTCGGCCACAACACAAGTAGCCTTCTTCGGGTGAAGTAACAGAGCTGTCGGGACGACAGCGCTTCAATGAACGCTGCTAAGATTCGCAGCGTCTTTTAAGCTAGGTGAGAGAAGTGAAGCGCCTTGACAAAGGAGTTTACATATCAAACGGGATAATTTAGCATTGAAATAGCTGAGGGATTAGCTTGTGACTGGTCACAGAAATAGCTATGTTAAAGTCAAAGTTTACATATCAACAGAGGCATTTAGTATATGGACGCTAAAGGGCTGCAACTACCCAACTATCATACAGTAAACCGATGTGAAAAAACTAAGTATACATTACATCAATATAATAAATGTACTCAATATATTCTTCAATAAGCTGAGCTATTAACACAAAGCAACTGGGTATACACTACACTATATAATGAATACCATATAGTAAACCAATAAAAAACTAAAATATAAACTACCTCAATGTTATCAATAAATTCTATATACTCTCCAATCAGCTGAGCCACCAACAATAAGTCGTTATATATCACAATGCCATATGGCGAAAAAATGGGTGGCGGTTTCTTCCCCTCAACGCCAGCACCACGGACAGCGACGAGCCCCGTTCAGACGGACGAGTCCATCCATGCTCGGAACGGAGGAGGGGGAGAGAGACAGCTGCGAGGCGCTGTTATACTCCATGTTATAAACCATACCATTAACCGTGGTGTGAGAGGTATTAAGAGGAAATGCCAGCGAAAGAGCTGCGGTCTGAAGGTCACCGTGAAATACAATTAATTAAGAACCGAAATGGTTTAAAACATATTTTCAATGGTTACTAAGCCAGAATCCATCTTCTCGGTTGAAATTGTCTCTGTGCTTGTATATGTGGATGGCCTCATGAACGAATCTCTCATGGTAGCCGGTTGGCTTGCAAAGAACCTCCGTCTTGGAGAAGTCAATGTCATGTGAGCCCACTGAATTATAACAGTGATCTGCCACGGCAGAGGAGTTCGTCTTACTGTGTTTCAAGTCTCCTTTATGTTCGCGGATGCGGTCCGAGATATGCTGTTTGGTTTCTCCAATGTAGCTGCTACCACAGAGGCACTTTAGTTTGTAAATGCCCGGTTACTGTATGTCTGGAACAGCATCTTTTACAGATGGAACCAGATCACGGATTTTATGTACTGTGTTGTATCGGACCTGGATCTTGTGTTTATTCAGGATTTTGGAGATCTTTTTAGTGACCCCTGCAATGTAGGGTAAGGTGATGGTTTTGAGTGGCTCCTCAAGAGGATCCTTCTTCATGACTGGAGTGATGGCTTTGCGGATTGTGTAGTCGGAGTAACCATTAGCCCTGAGAGCCTGGTGTACGTGCTTGAGTTCACTGGCAATCTGTTCCTGGTCGGAAATGCATTGGGCTCTATGGTACAGAGTCTTGATGAGGGAGTTCTTCTGGAATGGATGGTGGTGGGAATCCGGTTTCAAGTAAGCATCTGTATGGGTAGCTTTCCTGTAGACAGAGTGGCTCATTGAACCATCAGGTCTCCTTTTAATTAAGACATCCAAAAAGGGTAGCTTGCCATCTTTTTCGACCTCCATGGCAAATCTGACGGCTGGGTGTATGGAATTGATGTGGTCGAGGAATTGGTCTAGAGCAGGCTGGCCATGTGGCCAGATGACAAAAGTGTCATCCACGTACCTCTTCCATAAGGTCGGGCGTAGAGTGGCAGTCTGGATGGCGTCAGTTTCAAATTTTTCCATGAATACGTTGGCTACAACCGGAGACAGGGGAGAGCCCATTGGGGTGCCCTCAGTCTGTTTGTAGAAAGTTACATTCCAGGTGAAGTATGTGTTGGTTAAGCAATATCTCACCAGGGGGGGTACATCAGTATGCAGTCCTTGATGAACCAAGTCTTCAATGATTGCGATGGTGTCAGGTACCGGAACTTTGGTGAATAAGGAAACCACATCAAAACTGACGAGAAGGTCGTCTGGGGACAGACGACGTTCATGCTTAATATCGAGTGAAATGTCAAAGGCCAATTCAAATCTGACAATTTGTGTTTGTTGTTTAGCCTCATTGGACAGGCACGTTTTATTTCACAACACTGTCACGTGCGTTGTTGTTTGAAATTAGTTTTTTATTTTCCTCAAACACGGACTCTTCATCCAGCACAATTTGCAGTGAGTCAACGTGTGCATCTGTCTGACATTTAAATAAGTCAATTTAAATAACACAATGGCAAATATCTCACCTTTATTCTCATTATGACGCACGATGCAATTCGTCGACTGTGCCTGTTCGACAGTTGCCTCGTATAATATTTATGATTTCACAATTACAATGTGTGTCGCAAAGATATCTATGATGATAATGATGGGAATTATGTTCAGAGATGATTGACACTGCTTGCAGACATTCAAGCTGCTCGTGTAAGAATATGTCACAGCGGGTAATATGCACTAATTGAAAACTTTCCTCTTCCGGCAAACCAGTATGTCGCTTCTCATTATCAAATAACGTTTCCAAAAACACTCAATCTTATTGGCTTATTTTTAGCAAATAAAAGGGGAGCAAATGCCAAAGAGTTTGCAAATAAACATGAGGAGATACATCCCTGAAAATAATAATATCTATTATATTTGTTTTTAACCAGGTAAGACTCGTTGAGCTATGTGGCTCTTTTTCAGAAGGGGCCTAGCCACAAATGATAGCTCAACGTCGTGGCTTATCATGTGGAAATTTTAATGAGGATAATGCTCTTAACGCATATTGATTCTAAATGTGGGTCGGGGGGGGGGGGAGAACTGGAGGACCAAGGAGAAAAATCCATTCTACCACGGGGAAAACATGCAAACTCCAAATATAAAGTCGTCGGGTCAGGATCGAACCCACGACGTTCTGTATACCGGGCGAGGTAGTTAACATCTCGCCACCGTGGCGGCCTCCCACTTTATACTTTGTCACATGGCACCTCCGATTAGCACGTTTGGCTACGTACGGTGCGAACGAAGTTCAACATACATACGGTAGAGCAAAAACTATCATTTTACATTGAGGTGGTCGAGCAAGATAATTGTGTCAGGAGCAGCGCAGTGCATCGCTGTGATGTCTCCGTATTTGCGATCGGACGTTTTGAGTCGTGCGGAAAATTGACTGAGGGACAGATAAAGGGCCACTTGGACCAAGCAACAAAACAAAATAAAGACGGCATATTGACTGGACAGGGAACGAAGTAGGCTCGGGTGTGATAAATAACGAGTGAAGTTTGTGGTGAAACTGGCGAGGGAATTCAGAGGCAAACGAGAGAACACACTCAATAGAGCGACGGCCACGGAGTAATAAGAGTCGTGGCAGTGCAGGACTATGAGGAATGGCAACAGTGTGCGGAGGTCCGCATCAAACCAGTGAATGGACAATGGCTAAAATGTAATCAGTGGCATTTATCGCGGACGGGTGAAGCCTAAACGTGAAAGATAAAAGCAAAATAATCCGCACGCACGGCGAGCAAAGCCTTGGGAAAAAATGTCAACGACTATCAAATATGTAAAAGAATAACAGTGCAGGCTGGCAAACCATAAGTTTCAAACAACATGCAGATATATCTGCAAAGAGCACACAGCTAATGAGCCCAAGCGTGTGGATGTGTGTGGACCCCACACGGTATGCTTGCCAATGGCAGACTTTCAGCGGTGATCTTTGGTGATTACTAAACTGTGCTGATGAGTTCTATAGTGAGGCTGACAGCGGTCTGCAGTTGCCTGTCACTGCGGCGCTGATGTGGGCCGGTCACATAAGCTCAACTTTATGTTGATGGTGATCCAAAACAAAATGCACTTCTTTATGAAATGTTGATGGATTTTTTTGCACAAAGGCCGTTTACGCATTTTTGTGTTTTGGTTGATGCATTTGCGATTTGGCTACCAAAATAGAAACCCCAGGCTTGCTAATCTTTCCAATGTCGTTTCACGTGCATAACTCCCTGGGGTTTAGAGCAAACGGAGATAAGCAACGAAACAAGTATTTACGGACACAACGATCATCAGTTAAAGCACCGTCGTGCTTTCCTTATGTTGACCATATGCCATTAGGCTGTGAGAAAACAATGTCCAGATGAGCGATACCACATCATACTAATGGTAGCCATATATCAACACGCCTGAGGACACTAGCTCAATGCCACCATGCGAAGGAAATACTCTCAAAGTTGTGGCCAGACTGTTCATAACAGTGAGAAAAAAATTCATCATTGACATCCCATGTGGGGCAATGTGCTTTAGGCTGTTTGGAGTGCGCGCTGGGAATATTTTTGCCAGTTGGCCCTAGACTGGCCGTTCATTGTTTTTTTACGTAGTGGAGCAGTGTTCATGGCTGAATAATATATAAAGTGGACGCATTGCACATGTTAATGTGATGATGGTTTACTGTGCTCCAAAAGGCGCTGACGCAGATCAAACACAACGAGGCTAAATTCCCATTCTTGTGAAATTGGTCACATTGCAGCAACATATTGCATGGCATTTTAAATCATTTTTCCTCAAGTACACATTCTGCTTTCACAGTCTGTTGCACAGCCAAAGGCGACTTCAATTTAAGGCAATCTGCATCATACGAGCCACCGCATCTGCTGTTTGGATGCTGCGTGTTTTACTACATGTGTTTGCCATCATCAAGCCCCTTTCTTAATGAGGCAGGCCGTCAATTATCCTTTAGAAATCGGCACTAGGCGTGCTTATACGCATGTCAAAAATCCACGCCTAATTTAAAGTAATATCTTCCGTTAAAACGATTCTTCGGATTATGGTCTATTTAATAAAGTGAGAAGCATGCCAATAATCCGAAAGCACACAGTTTATCAGGGCGGGGGTGGGTGGGTGGGTGGATGGGGGGCTTAAAATCTGGTCAAAATTGTAATATAAGTTACACGGTTTCACAGAATCGCGGTAATTATCAACGGTTACAAACCGAATTACAGCTATTGTGGTACACGCGCGGCACGTCCTCTGTGCCTGCCTTCACTGAACGAGTGCGTTACGGACACTTTCACTGCGTTTGCAAGTGTGGATGTGGAGGGGGTGTGCGGGAAACCGAACATCGTGTCCTTTGCAAGGACGGCCTACTGCACACAAGAGATAATGCCAATTAACCACTCACATCAAGCAATACACCCACTACAAATATTCTCCTTCCCCCACCCCCCCCCACTGCCCCTCAGGGGTATCACCATATCTAACACGATGTGTACACGGTGGCCAAAGGAACATACCAAGCGAAACACATAGGTTATTCTCCTTTTGCTTACAGTTCACACACACGCTCAATTTTTTTTGTTTTACCAAGGGAGGAATTGTCCAATAATATCTCAACCAACAGTTCCCCTGGGAGTCTTAACGCTGATTTCGTGTTTTGCTATGTGTACAACTTCTGTTATCAGTGTTCACGTTGTCCGTTATTTCTGAACGTCGGTTTTGTAATTGCGAGACCACTTCTGCGTGCCTGATACCACCCTACTCAAGAATTCACCATATGCCCCGGTTATCCTGCACTATTTGTTCGCCTTCCATGTGTGACGAAGTAAAAAAAGTCATTGCCTTCCACCGAATGTGATAAATAAATCTGCTGCATCACCTGCAGGGAGAGAAAAAAATCAACCGAGACCATTTCCAAATGAGGTCTCGAGTTTAACAGCCACCGCGAATAATCTTGCCTTAATGGAGTAAGAGCATTACCGACAGGGTACGTAATGTTGTGTTCACGCGGCTAACCACAATTAAATATTGTACACCGCAAACATGATTAGTAAATATGGCACGCTTAAAGTAAATCGAGGGGAAAAAAATAGATATATCTCAACAGAATTGCCCCTCGCCGTATTTTTAAAACCCCCTTAGAGGACTCTCACACTCTGCTGGACTCTTTTTCCCCTGTCAATTCACTCTACTCTCCTCCCCCCATTGCCCTCCTGTCGACACCAACAGTTAACCTCCGCTCGGTGGGTGGTCGATCCTTCTCCTGCTGTCTCGAATAGCCCTCCTCCTTCTCGTCGGCACTGCTGCCTGCAACCCTCAAGGCCTTGCTCAAGACCCTCCTGGATCTCTCTTCCACTTATGTTTGACGTCAACGCCACTCAGTGTCTTCTGTCATTCTCACCACAGCGTGGTCCCCTCTCATCCCCCCCGTCTATGTCAGTTCCACGGTCTGTCCAACCTTTCCTGCACCCTATCCCACAGCTTGTGTCCCGCGCCCTTATGCAGTGCTTGGGAGATAATTTTGCACTTCATCATCATCACCTGCTATGATCTATCCACTGCTATACGAATGCCTCTGAAACCTGCCACCATTTTTCGCAGCCTTGTTATACGAACGTTTATGAAGCACCTGCCAATGAATTTTGATTTAAAGCTTTCGTGACTGCAGTAATTCATATTCTTAGTTCTTTCGGTAAAGTCACGTTGAAGGGAAACAATAAAATAATAAAATATATAAAACAATAAAAAATCTCACGACGTTTCGACCATAACACAAACGGTCGTCACCTGATGACGAAACGTCGTGAGAATTTTTATTGTTTTTTATATATTTTATTGTTTCCCTTCAACGTGACTTTACCGAAAGAACTAAGAATATGAAACACCTGCCAATGAGTTGATGTTACAGCTCCATCTGCATGCTGGACATGCTCTCGGGCGTATTGTCTCCTTTGCCTGAGGTCCCTTTGTTATTCCAGAACACCCGCTCATCATCCCTTCGAGTGCCTTGTCCTGCCCAAGCTCACCGACAGTCCTTAAAAGTCAATATGATGTCTCTAAGTTGCGGGTGCTCTCGCAAGCCAAGGTTTCACTGTACATGCTTGACAAATTAAACGTGCATTTAAATAATTGTATTTTGATCATTTTTATTTGCAGGCATTTGCCATAATGTAAAATGCAAGAATACAATTGTCCGATGAATTACATACCTCTTTGAGTCTCATCTGCATTTTTATAATTATAAAGAATGACCGGTTTGCAATGATACTGTAATTGTTCAGCGTTGTGCCACAGTTAAAATGATCACATGCACAGTAATGTAATGCAACGTATCAGTTTCCCTGCATTGTTAAAGAAATGTCAGAATTTTAAACTTGAGCACGAATGTAAATTCTCATGAAATACTTATCTTAACACTGTCCATGACCAATTGTTGTAATCCCCCAAAGTCACAGTTGAGACATTGAAAAAGTTGAATGCAGTGACCTTCCACAATTATTGTCTTACTCTGAAATTTGAACTGCACTGTATAGGCACCATCTTCAAAGTCTATAACTCAGTATGCGCTCAACATCGGAATTAGAAACAGTGCAATGTCAATACGGCACGAGTCTTGAGTAACCCAGGCAATTCGATAGAATTCAAATTTTTTAAATTAAATTTTGACTTTATAGTTTGTATTTTGCTACTTTTGTCTGTCTTGCTTGTGCAGTCCTGTCCACTACAATAACCTTACATTCAACATGGGCGATAAATTGTATGCTCATTAGCATAAATTGAAAGACAAAAATTCCAACAGCACGTGATTCATTCCATGTATAACGGGCCTTAAGAATTGATATTAATCGGCTCCTAATTCATACGTAGCAATACAATTGCGTTTTTCTGGAGGTACAGATGCTTACTGCCTGGCTCATAGCCAACAAGTTCTGAAGAATGTGGCAAGTCTTAAATGGTGCAGTGTTCACACCATTTCAACACTTACACATGCAGTGGGATATACCAGGTCAGAACCCCATAGCAGCTACATTGCTCACAGTCAATACGTTTCACAAATGGTGCCATGTGGCAATGTTTTGTGGGAACATCGATGTCTACTTTATTTCACCAGAGTGTGTGCTGTGTATCAGTACGTGAATTAAACGTATATCGACTATTATTGGCCTTAAGTGTATGGACACGAGCCACTGACACATGCCTGTCATCATCCAGCGCTGTGGAGGCAACAAGGGGGGTTGGTGGATCGCACAAATATTGTGAAAATCCCTTCCCGCGTGCGTCGTGGAGGTTGGCAAAAAGAAAAAATGTCGGCTGCCACCTGTCGTGCTTGCACAGCGACGACGACGACGACCGGCACACGTCCTTCGATTTACCGAGAGCCTTTATCGGTGGGACACCAACACCTTTCCTCGAGCCCGAAGTTCGTTCTTCTCTCCAACCGTTCCCTTCCCCTAATGTTTACACATCGCACCGGGTACTCCTTTGAGGCTAAGTTGACCTAGGGAAAGGCCAGGGACCGGTTAATATATTTGTCGCTGGGGTCGCCAGGTTCTGTAGCGCAGCGTGCTAACTGCCAGTAGTAATTCACGTACTCATACACAGCACACACACTCTGGTGAAATCAAGTAGACATCGATGTTCCCACAAAACATTACCACATGGCACCATTTGTGAAACGTATTGACTGTGAGCAATGTAGCTGCTATGGGGTTCTGACCTGGTATATCCCACTGCATGTGTAAATGTTGAAATGGTGTGAACACTGCACCATTTAAGACTTGCCACATTCTTCAGAACTTGTTGGCTATGAGCCAGGCAGTAAGCATCTGTACCTCCAGAAAAACGCAATTGTATTGCTACGTATGAATTAGGAGCCGATTAATATCAATTCTTAAGGCCCGTTATACATGCAATGAATCACGTGCTGTTGGAATTTTTGTCTTTCAATTTATGCTAATGAGCATACAATTTATCGCCCATGTTGAATGTAAGGTTATTGTGGTGGTCAAGACTGCACAAGCAAGACAGACAAAAGTAGCAAAATACAAACTATAAAGTCAAAATTTTTATTTAAAAAATTAGAATTCTATCGAATTGCCTGGGTTACTCAAGACTCGTGCCGTATTGACACTGCACTGTGTTTCTAATTCCGATGTTGAGCGCATACTGAGTTATAGACTTTGAAGATGGTGCCTATACAGTGCAGTTCAAATTTCAGAGTAAGACAATAATTGTGGAAGGTCACTGCATTCAACTTTTTCAATGTCTCAAATGTGACTTTGGGGGGTTACAACAATTGGTCATGGACAGTGTTAAGATAAGTATTTCATGAGAATTTACATTCGTGCTCAGGTTTAAAATTCTGACATTTCTTTAACAATGTGTAAACATCGCCACAAGAAAGGCAAAGGCTGTCGGGCGTGGTGCTGGCCACCCACCCCCTTGTGTGCCGTGCCATCCTTCATAGGTGCTCGCTAAAAGTATTTTGCCCCAACAGTCTGTTAAGGCGATACAGCGGATCTTTGTTTTATGTAAGTTTAAACATATTCCCACTACTGGCCTTTATTATAACCAGGAAGCTAAGTTTGAGTCCTGATCAAGAGTAATACCAGTGGAGAGTTATATCTGAACTGGTGACTTGGCATCCTCCTCCACGAATCTACAATGAAATCCAACACGGGATACTAAGGCCTTCATCCAGCAGTATATGGACAAAGATTTTAAGTCATTATTATACGATAGCCAAAAAATATGGATACTCTATGCGAGCTGTAATGAATGTAAATTTATTGCCGGAGTTTCACATTGTTATAATTTATTATATATGTAGATGATGTGTACATAAAGGAATGGGGGGGGGAGTGTACATTTTGAAAACTATGCGCCAAATTAATGTGATATACTACTTTTTAAATATCCAAAATGTAAACGTCTGCAATTTACCACACAAAGGACACCGTTGAATGAATACCATTGAATAGCTTAATTTACTGTGAGATGGAGCAATTAGCTTGCTTGGATATCTGTGTGAAATTAATCATGTCTGAAGGTTAGGACCTTGTCATGATTTATGCTAACAGCCTGTAAAATCATCTCAGAGCTGTGGGTTCTAGCATTCTCATTGATCTGTCAGTGATGTATTGATTACGGGCGTAATAATATGTGGCCTTCTTGTTTTGAAGGTCTCCTGTCTTGTATTAAAGATTTGTTTGCACCTTGAATGGCATTCTCAACCTTTAAATGAGCAATGTCATGTTAACCTATAGCCTATCAGTTACTTTATGATCCCTGATATATAAGGAAATACGTTAAGTACAGCACATTTATATTTACCCATATTAGTCTGGAGCACAGGGCAGGGGGGAAGGGGGATATCAATACACATTAAAAAAAAAGACGTTTTAAAACTCCGTCAAAAAATGCGATGCGGTTGTACCCGGAGACCCGTATATTATTCCCCGCTACAGCTAGCATCAGTAGCGAGCGATACTTGATGCAGTCATGGGTGCCGCCATTACCAACCCGCAGGGTAAAGTATGGTAAAACTAAAAAATAATCCCATACCGACATGGTGTGGGGAGGCTTTCATGCCATCAGTGGATGACAAAAGACTCAGAAGAATGATTACACTTATTTTCGAAAACAAATGTGTCACACCTATTAGCACTAAAAAAAAACAACAGCGTGCATAAACTACCCACAGTCATCCGCCTTCTCTCTGCCATCTTTATCCGAATCCACTGCTGGATTCACACTGGTAGAAGGCAACCATACAATAAGTCTCCAACATTCACACCATTGTAACGATTTATATTTTCCTCAAAACGTTTTATGAAAAAGCTTTTTATGTGTACAATATAGGAATTTAATACGATGGAGTGGAACAATAATTTGAACGCGTTGTAGGGGTCAAAGTTAAAGGTTGTCATAGTATAAACATGCCACAGGTTATGCAGTGGGTACAGGTGGATGGTAGAATAGCATAAACATAGAATATGTGAAGAAGCATTATGCTACAGGCTCCCTGCTATCCATTCCGGTAGCGTCCCCAGCAACTAGTAAACAAATCAGATAAATCTTGATTTGAGGCTTTCGTGACTGCAGGAATTACTCATTGTTTCTTTCGGTAAAGTCATGTGACTTTACCGAAAGAACCAAAGAGTCAGTCAAATAAACCCTAACCCTCGATAGCTGTTGTCCTTAAGGAAAAGGTAAAGGTGTAGCCCCTGCAATTGCTTGCTCACACCACTCCTGGTGGAAGGGTCTCCACGAGAGGGAGAGTTTATCTGGCAGGTATTTGTTGGCCAGATGTCTTGGAAGAGGTGGGAGTTACCGGCACGATGAACATGACCCTTTTCTAACGACGGGGGGACCCAAATGAATTGTGCTCTTCTAAAAGCCATGAGCGTGGAATCAGGAAATTGGTTTCTACACTCCCCCTTCCCCCCCCCCTCCTGGACTTCCAGTGCATCTGTGAGCAGCGTGAGAAATTTTAAAACGCAATATTTTACCTCTGGCATGAGAAGCTGGTGAGGGGAAAACCCAAAAAACAAATCAGTCTCCGTTTATGTCAATGGCACTGGCAAGTTAAATACAGAATCTCGGCTATGTTAGATATGTGGAACAATGAGCGGACGAACGAAGGGCGTGAATGGGATATATGCGGTGAACAGGGGGGTCACGAAGCTGAGGAAGGTGCAAGTTCAGGTGAAGGAATGGAAGGGTGGTGCAGGTTGTCATGGGAGAAAAAATACAACAGAAATCCACAAACGCATCGCAACACTGCAAACGGGGGCGAAGGAGAGGGGGGCGGGGAAACAACTCTAGCAATGAGTGAACTAAAACAGCAATTACATTTTAACAAGACCTGCTGGTGTCTGTAGGTTAGAGCATCTGGCAAGGAGAAGGGTCGTGGCTAAGGGGTTGCTTATTAAAGACGTGCTGGATCTCAGCGGAGGCAATGGCAACAGATGGGGTGGGGGCGTGGTGAGGTCCACGTGTCGTCCCGTTAAAGTGCACACACACGGAAGATTTGGCCGAGTAGGGAAGCTGAAAGGAGATCTCTTCTTGTGTTCGACTAGTTTCTGTGAAAGAGGTGAAGGTCTGCAGTATGGTGAGTAGAGTTCAGCGGGTGTGATGCTCAGAATCAGAATCTGTATTTATACCGGAGGAATCGGACGAGGTACAACGCTCTCTTTGACAGATGTCCAGCAGGGGCGGATCAGAGAGTTACAACAACAAACAGTGCAAAAAAACATGATAGGAGCGCAACATACAGGAAAGTTAAGCCAATCACAAAAAAATAAACAAAGATATCAAATACTTTTTTTTTATTTTTCCAGGTAAACCCCACTGAGCTATTAGTTTACTTTTCAGAAGCAACCTGGCCATTATACTGTATGCCAGGAAAAGCTACTTGGTGGACCTTCTGGCTATAATAAAGGAATGTCCTTTTTGCGTCGGTTGATTGGTTGACTTGGAGACGATGTGTAGCAGGACAGAGTCGTCGTTGTGGTCTGGTATCCAAGTTAGACAGGGTCCGGGTAAGTGAGGGTGGTAAAACCCTGTACAGTACACCCGTTCTATTGAGGCAGCAGAATCAGCATGGGGTGTGTCCACTGCCTGCGGTGTGGCAGGGACAGACATTGGAATCGATTGTGGATGACGAAGACGGTGGCTTGCGAGGCTGATCCCTCAGTCTGATCCCTCAGTTGGTTTTGGAAGTCCGTGCGGTTTAAGCTGAGATTTGCATGCTTTCGTATTAAGTGTGTTGTTGCCAGAAGATGTTGACCAGGGAGGTCAGTCATCCTTCTTCAAGGAATCAGCAGTGTCGCATAGCACAACTATGTCTGCAACCTTCTTGTTTTATAGTTCTACATATGGTATCTATGTTCTTAGTTTGCTCAGCCACTGTTTGTTTCTGAGCTGCTGTTTCTTTTTCTTCTGTGTTCTTGGTGGAAGTTCTCCAGCTTAGACGAGATCTTGGGATTGCCTTCACCCAATGATGAGCTGCATCGGAGAGGCTGTCATCTTTGGTGAGTCCGGCGAGGCACTCTTGCATTTCACCTCAAGCTTGCGAGCCATGCAAAGTTGAAAATCAAGATGTCACCATGGCCAAAGCCATCGATGCCACCGATCCTCGCTCGTGCCCTCTGTCCTCTCTCTGCCAGATCCCACAGCTGCTGTGCGGTAGGCATGCGACCTCCAAGCTCTGCCCTGACAGGCTCCCCACCATCTGCTCTTAGGTCTTCCCTTCGGTCGCTAGACCATGGGGCAAAGACCCGAAGGCAAAATGGCGGGACAACTTTTAGGGGGCAAATCATGATCTGCAAGTCATTGTCAGTAGAGTGGACAGGGCGACAAAAACTGCGCGGTCCCGTTGGTGGGATGGTGAGAAGGCAATCTTGATGGAGTAAGGGGAAAAGGGGGATGGTGGATATGGAAAAAAGGACGGGCGTGTGAAGGTGTTGCAATAGACGTAGGGAAATGGTGACGAGAGAAAAGTGTGAGATCTTTGGATTTGGATTATAGTGGTTGGAAACCACAGAGAGAAAATGCTGACAGAGATGTGACCTCACCAGAAGTCCTGCTAATTAATATTTTAAGGTATCCTCTAAGCATGCTTCATTGTCGTTCATATCCATTTCCTCTCTGCGTCACCACCACCGTTACCGTTTTATAAGGGGGTACCTGTAAACTCCAGGAAAGATCTTACAACAAATATTTTGTTTGCAACCTAGATATTATGAGCATACCCGCTACAGCAAGTATAAGTGTCTTATAGCATGTGGAAAATTCCCAGTAGTGGCCCTAACCCCTGCCACCCCCACACCATTTCAATGTTATTTCGACTTGTAGTGGCCCAAGTCCAAGACTGTTGGAGGCACAACCCTTTCCCAGAAAAATGTTGAGAAGAAGTTAGAAACAATCCAAATGTCAAGGACATGTGTGTATGTTGAATTTCGTTTGCACCATACGTGGACAACCGTGCGAATCGGAGGTGCGGGGAAAGGGAAACAAACTGAGGACAACAAGCAGTTCAAAAGTAGTGAGTGTTCAACTTAGAAGGGATGACAAGTCTGGCTATGGTGCAGAATGTATGTAAGAGGATGCCTTGATTGGACACTCTGTTTATCTGACTCATCAGACTTATATTCCTGGGAGAGGCCTTCCGGTAATCATCGTTACAGCGGTTATTTCTTCAATCGGACCAAAACCCAGATCTCTGTGACTCTAAATAAGGATTTGCATTTAAAGAATAAAATTCCTTGAAGCTAAAAATAAGGAAGCCGGAATTCAAGGTAAACTGCTAAGGCTACACAGAATTTAATTTAAAAAAAATATGCACTTTTATTTGTTCGAGGTTGGATATGGCAGTCAGTCTATTTGCATCAGTTTATCTTGAGGAAAACGTATATGCTAATCATGTGCAGGAAATCTGAAATGCACTTGTCAACACTAGGATGTATAAAATTCCGCTTACGTTTGTGCACTACCAATTATGCGGTATGGAATTTGGTGAACCTGCGCCCTTGGATGTCTCGACCATCAATGGGATGTGTTTGTGCATTCTCTCATATTTATTTCATATGTATTTTTTTTCCCTCACAAATAAACACATTCTTGGAGCATATCAAAATATATATTTTCAACTTTTCTCCTCTAATTCAACAGCCTTGGACCCGGGACCTAATTTATGCGTTCCCTCCATCTCCCCTGATTCTGCAAGTAATTGCAAAAGTTGGGAGACCAAGCCACGTTGCCACTGCCATAGCTGTTTTGAAATACTGTTTTAAGAATCATATATTTATACATTGTGTTCAAGTATTCCCTCCTTGCGGATTAGTAAGCTGTTTATATGCTAAGGAAACAAATTTAATGCATGAGAAATATATTTTGTGAGTGATGGAGGGAGGGCCGAGGCCTAATTATAGAATCACTACATTCATGACATGCATTACAAATTGAAATGCAAAATCTTAATTAAAAAAAAACTGCACATAGACTTCACTGCCCATTCTCAACATATTCTGACCATTCTAATGAATATGTGCTGCACACGTGAACAATGGCTACTTTGTGCTTGGAAAAGAATGGGGGGGGGGAGGGAGGGAGGGAAAATACCAAATTATCTTCGGTGATGTGGAGGTCTAATTATTTATCCACATAATTATCCCTGAAATCACTCTCCTTATTTGTGGAGAACATAATTGTCAATAATAACGGACGCCATTCATAATAAGGCCGCTGATAATATATAATAGGAGTTGTGTGGACCCTACGACAGCTCTCACTAATAATAACAATAATAATAGGAGTCACGTCTAATAGAGTAAATGGATAAGAGGAGCTCCACTGCAACATTTGATTGCATCAGCCAAAAGGACTTCAACACCAATGTTTTCCAGGAGCACTTGAACCTTTTTGGCGGGACACCGGGGTCCCATAAGCCCCTGGCTCTCGCATAAACTGCGTTGCGATGTCATTGTATGTCTGTTGAAGGACGAACGACACGGCGATCTATTCCTCTCGACGAGCTCTACACGATGCGCTCATCAAAGTTTCAAAGTTTTGTTTCTTCCGCACATTCGTCCTCGCTGCTGCGCTTGGACACGACACGACAACAGATTCATCCGCACCAAGTGGGTCGTGGCGTTTATGTGCGCGGTTGGGACGGAGTCCCAAAAATAAACTAAGCAAGTAAATCGACCGGCATTGTTGTGGCCTGGTAAACAGATGCTTATCGGTTGCCTGGCATTGAGAGCAAAAGCCCTTCGTGAGTACTGTACAGTGTGGCCCGTTCGGCAAAAAATTATGATGTACTCTTCCAGCAGATTGTGGATAGTGGTAATACAAATAAAATTGAGCGAGTGGGGTTTGTTTAATTTCCACAAACATCAACCAAAAAGGCTAATTTTCTTCCACACATATGCTTATTAACTCTGAAAATTTATAAATGTGGAACTCGTTTGACCCATCCCTAACTTCATATTATGTGTCTTCTTGGTTCTTTCGGTAAAGTCACGTTTTTGCAAGACCACGCCACACGGGTACTAATGCTCCAAGTGTCAATGGTTCGGCACACGTTCGGTTACCTTGACATCTCGTCTTGTCCTCCACTAATAATTTTGAGTGCGCACGGTAATGATCTTACCTCTTCTGTGTGATGCACGCGCACATTTGTTGTAAACTTTTAAAACACATTTTATATATATACATGTAAAAAAGAGCTTTCAAATAATATTGGTTGAAATGTCATATTTATAGCATTCACAGTAAATGTGGCAGAGTAGGCAAATTATTTGTTCATAATAAAGGTTTTTGGGTTAGATCGCGTTTATTTATTAATGTGTCGTAACCCTCCACCTTTATTATGAATAATATTGGTCGCGAAAGCCTACGTGTTAAACTGAAATGATTTGTTATACATATGTTCGCAGATCAATGTTGCTTGTGGTGCAGGCACCATAGGCAACATTTAACAAGAGTGCCTCTAAAATGTTATATCTTAAATATGGGCGCATTGGTAGCAATTTGTTTTTAATTATAATAACATAAGTACATGCGTTTTATGTACGGGTCACCAACTGTTTTGTTGAAACCAGCGAAAACGTAATTAGTGATATTAAACATTCATGGGTATTGGCAAGCTGCTGTTATTGCTCTTGACCGACCATATGAGATCCATTCAATCATTACGGTGAAATCTGTCCACCTCTGGGGTAGACAATCGGTCAGCAAATTTGACCCCCTGTGGCTTAACCTTTCTCTATACATCCAATTTCATATGATGCACATTTCATACGAAGGCAGTGGTCATTTATCCATTGCCAGCAGGCCCACTGCTTACACTCTCTCTCTCTCTCACCTATCCTGCGCTCATTTTCTGCCCCAGTGCACACTTCACGTGGGCTGTATGTGTAAAAATTCATGACTGAGGTTGGAACAGTTTCCTTCAATTATTCAATAGTAGTTATAACAATGCACGAATGGATGTATGTCGAACTTAGTTCGCACCGTACGTAGCCAAACGTGCAAATCGGGAGTGCTCATGTACTGGCCTTTCTCAATCCACTGCTAAATGAAGGCCCCTCCCATGCCGTGTCATTCGTGGGGGTCGTTGGGTCACACTTCACTTTGCTGGCCATAGCGGATTGGTGAAGGCAAAGGGAGTTGGGCGAGGGGGGGAGGGGGTCAGCGCTGTTTGACACCTCACTTACTACTGATGCGCGCCCTGACTAGGAATCAAACTTGGGAAAGTTGTTTTCAAAGTCAAGCACGCACCACTATTTTAGGGATAATTAATCATGACAAATTAACCAGAATGCTCTCGACAAGATATAAAATGTTGCCGTGTATAATGTGTTCCTTGTTAAACAGTACAACACTATTTTGTATATGTGTGCCACACTATTGTAATCCAGGTTTACCTGATAAAATAAATAATAAGAACCGGTAGTTTTTTTTTGCATATTTGTATATTTTTTTCAAAAGACTGAAACAATCAGTGTTTTGCATTCACTGTTATCCTGGTAAATAATACGAAATAAATGTTTGCCCACTCACACATATACACAGGTTGCCACGAATGAAGATCCTGCATACATCTGCTCAAACCAGGATGCGAGATTTAGGTAACCTATGCGGTCAATATATAATCCTACAGTAGAACACTAGATAGCAAGGCATTCACCCTCAATGATGCCTACGTCAAGGACCTGTGCTGGCACCTTCACTCTTTGATATCGACATTCGTGACTTATCATTATCACGTGACCGGACGCAATGTTGCGTAGGCTAACATATGCCGACGATATGGCTGTTGACGGCAGAAGGTAAAAATTGCACCACTACGGATGACACCCTCTCCACTGATGTAAAAAAATGGCATATTCTCAATACATTCAACTATAGTAATAATAACTATTTCGAATTTCTAACGTGCATATTTTCGTCCTATCTCAGAGAGAGAGAATGCTTTAGAAGCACGGAAACCCACAGACAAGCTGTAAGACAGCCAGAATCGGTGCCAAAAAATTGCCCAAGCTCTGTGTGATGCTATTTTGGAATGTTTAGCGATCCAACATGTCCAGCATAAAGGCCATCATCATGAAGTATCAACTCAGATGGGCAGGTCACCTTGTGAGAATAAATAACTCGAGGCTTCCTAAACAAATCTTCTGTTCCCAGCTCAGGGATGAATCACGTGCCCCGGAGGTCAACGGAAGCGTTTCCGTGACAACCTTAAAACGCACCTCAAGCGAAGCCACGCAGATCCAAACAACTGGGAAATCTCTGCTCTTGATAGAACATCATGGAGGGCCAAAAACAAAAAATGGAACTCAGCACTTTGAGGCCGAACGAAAAGAGTTGATAGCCAGGAAAAGAGCACAACGCAAAGCAACATACATCAGAGACAGAGACAACAACGAGTTGGAGCTCCAGGATGGACCATCCCTGCCCCCACTGTGTCAAGATCTGCAGGTCACGGATTGTCCTATTCAACCATCTCCGTACCCATGGCCAGCCAGGTCCACCTGACAACACGGATAAGTTACACCTGGATGGTCATCATACTCGACTACGAGGGATCCGAGAAGAAGCCGAAGAAGTTTAGCCAACTCCAGAAATTGTACCCTAATGCCTCCAGAACCTTGGTAGCAGCCTTTGACCTTTAAAAAATACAAGCGGCCAAGTAACTGTTTGCAGCCAAAGAGTCCCCCATCTTAAGTCCTTTTGACATCTCATTTGGAAAACACATGATGCAAAAAGGTAAAAGCATGAATCAGCTTAATTCAAGAAATTGCCGCACAACACGAACCATCAACTCGGTCGTTGGTAACACGCGACTGCTGAATATTGCACCATGAGTCTGGGCAGGCAAGCTCACTTGTCCAATCATTGGATGCGCAGCATCATTTTTACAATGAGATTCACACGTTCATTAGTTGCACACGTTTGCACTCGTGGAGAGAGAAAAAAAAACATAGATTCAACTTAGAATAGCTGAGCCTTACCTGCCGACATTTTAACTACTTAATGTCATTCTCATAACAGATGGTTAATGTCCATGAGATCGTTTCCACTGTTTGCGATCATCACGGTCTTTCGTGGTGATAACCACCCGGCTGTTTTAAATTGTCCTACCAACTGATCCATCTCCTTCCTCTATTTTGCCCTGAAGAATCATGTTCACAATTACTCCTGCTGAACTGCATATGATACTCCCTTGTATGTTGCATTCCTTCTCGTTAGACTTCCCAACAAAACAAGCCGCACGTGAAATAATTAACCTGGACACTGCCCTCATTGCTTCATGGTTTTTTGTTCGATGAATGCTTACAAATGATAAACGTTGTACCAAACGTGGGAATATATTCAGTCAATAAATGTCCGAATTGGTATCCAAATTTTGTCTAAAAAAGCACAATTGTTTTAAGATGATGGGCCTATGTAGTTAAAACATATATACATACATATTATTGTGGCAATCATAAATTGTTTGAATGAGCCAGACACTTGCCATAAAGAGTCAGCATCTGCTCGCAAGCAAAGCCGTGCATTGTATTAGCCTTTATTTGCTAAATGTTGTACTTGTTAGCTTTCCATCACGTTGCATTCAACATTAAACAGGTGATTAATTGGTCAAATGGTGGTATGTGTGCCATGAATAGCAAGTAGTACATTCATAATATCCACATGGTGGCATTCTGTACACAAATGGACAATGAATATTCATGAACGAGACAATCAGGTATGGTGACGATTATTCACGCGTCTGGAGGCATTGCCATGTTGAACATGTGTATCGGCATGCGTCTGCTAATAGAGGGCTCAGCTCATGATTGTAACTTCAATGCCACGGTAACAAGATAAAGACGAAATCAATGTTTGTTCTTTTATATCAGCTTTATGCTCTTGTTTCCTGAGGTTATTTACAATTTCCTTAATTAGTCCCATACAATTTTTACACTGGACTTCCATAACTTGGGGTCAAGCTAAAGGTAGATGATTGATGGTATATTTTCAGGCAGTAAAGATGGCAATTATGTTTAATAGCCGGGCATAGTGGTTAAATTAGAGTTGAAAAAGCAGAGCACCGGATATATTTAACATATGCTTATTAACTCTGAAAATATATAAATTTGGAACTCGTTTGACCCATTCCTAACTCCATATTATGTTTAAAAGTGTTTATATTCACATGACACATTTTTAATCCCATCCTGAAAATGGTTTTAATTTTTTTTAAAAAATCTTGATTTGAAGCTTTCGTGACTACAGGAATCCATACCCTTGTCCAGTGCTACAAATAGGTCACGGTCAACTTTATGGGCTGTTAGCTGCTGCTATAGAGTAGACTTATTTCTACTATTTTAGTTGACCATCTTGAATTGTTTACAGCCCCCTTGCTGACGAGATGCCATCTTTCGCATTAATTTATATTTTACAGAGGCTACTTGGTTGGTTGTTTCCCGTCCCTTCCCCCACCCCCTAAAATCAATAATAAATTGGCTTTATCATAATGAAGTGAATGCACGTTAGGAAACTGTTCATAATGTAGTTGAAGTTATGGTTTGGTGAATGATAAAGTATATGCTTCATCCAGCAGTGAATTGATTGTGGCTGATAATAACGATACGTTTCATTACATTTTCATTTTACACAATAGGTGGACTTACATCGCATGTTGTTGGCCGGATGCCAGTTTATAACGTTTCACAATCAGGCTTGGACAATTCTAAACATGTCTGTACCTGCAGTACTATTGTATCCATTCCTTCCAGTCGACAATCATTAAAATTCCACGTGTAATTCTTACAGGCATTACACGTAAAAAAATTACGCGATTCGTGAATAGAGAGATAAAATACAAACCTATATAATCCGAATCAGAATCTTTATTTATACTGGAGGAATCCGATAAGCTATAAAGATCGCGTTAATAGATGTCCAGTAGCCGTAGTGGACGTAACACCTTACTGTTATTACAATCGTTTTTCAAGATGCTGCAACTAAATAACATTTATACGGTATTCTTGGTTCTTTCGGTAAAGTCACGTAGAAGGGAAACAATAAAATAATAAAAATATAAAACAATACAATTCTCACGACGTTTCGACTGCAACACAAGCAATCATCATCAGGTGTGAAAACCACAGCAAGAAATTTTTTAATATTTTTATTATTTTATTATTTCCCTTCTACGTGACTTTACCGAAAGAACCAGGAATATGAATCCCTGCAGTCACGAAAGCTTTAAATCAAAAGTTATACGGTAGTAAAAGGCAAAGGTTGCAGCCCTGCACATGCTTGCTCAGAGTACTGCTCTCAGGCGAAAAGGCCTCCACTAGAATAAGCTTTTGGAGAGTCTCCATAGAGGGTATTTGGCCTACTCTTCCATGCTGGCCAGAAATCTTGTTACCTACTGATCGACTAATTGTGGTGTACCGATTCATACCACTGGATAGAGAAACGCAGGGAGGATTTCTGAAACTTGCACCATTCTTACAACTGGCATGAAGGGAGATTCAACCAGTGACCCCTTGGATTGCAAGTCCATTGTGCTAACCCTCACACCATGGAGTTAGACTGATGGCCTTAATATAAATTGTCTTGTGGTTGTTGTTGTTGTTGTTGTTTGACTTGCATCCCACTGGGATTTTTGCACACAGCGTTGGTGTACAGTGCTTTTTCAGGAATATTTTGCTGTTTTTTTTTCCTGGATTTTCTGTTTGCACAGTCAACACATAGTCACTTTAAGATGTTTTTCTTGTTCGTGTTTTTGTTTTTTTGTTTGTTGCGGCTGCACCCGATTCAAGAGCCGAATGGCTCACATGGCTATACCAAATAAATGAAACGAAACTGAAAACTGAAAGTTATAGTCCTGATTAAGTAACTGAGCTTGTATATATTCTGTATACACCGAATGCTATTTTCAGAAGTTCTCAATTGGACAAAATGCATCAGTGCCGCACAGTTATTATCCAGTAATGTCACACTGTTTCCCAAGATAGGAAAGTAATTTCACAGCAGGTGACATTTGCATTTATCACTTGTTTGAGCACACTTATGTTTCTCACAAGACCTCGCAGCGTAATAATTTTCTTGACAGAAGCCCTATAATACAATTGAGCATCTTGTACATTATCTAGCTACTCAAGTTAGATCTTAAAACCCTTTGACTTGTGAGCAAATACTGCACCGACATCATGCAAAATATATTGCAAAGTAAACAAAATTATCCTAAATTGGATTTAAAGCTTTCGTGACTGCAATGATTCATCTTCTTTGGTTCTTTCGGTAAAGTCACGTAGAATGAGAATAAAATAATAAATTGATAAAATAAAATAACACAATAATATTCTCACGACATTTCGGCCACAACACAAGCGGCCTTCATCAGGTGAAGGGACGAGACTGTCTGGTAGGACAGCGCTGGAGTGAAAAAGCCACGTTCAGATCACGACCTTTAAGCTGTGTGAGAGGAAACAAAGCGCCTTGACAAAGGAATTAGCATATAATTTAGCATTGAAATGGCTGAGTGATCAGCTTGTGACTGGTCACAGAAATGGCTATGTTAAAAGTTAAAGCATACACATATGCAGAGGCACCCCTTGACAAAGGAATTAGCATAGAATTTAGCATTGAAATAGCTAAGTTAAAGCATACACATCCGCAGAGGCACCCCTTGACAAAGGAATTAGCATAGAATTTAGCATTGAAATAGCTGAGTGATTAGCTTGTAACTGGTCACAGAAATAGCTATGTTAAAGTCAGAGCATACACATTCACCGAGGCACTTAGTACAAATCAAACAGGAGAATTTAGCATTGAAATAACTAGGCGAATTTAGCATTGAAATAACTGAGTGATTAGCTAGTGACTGGTCACAGAAATGGTTATGTTGAAGTCAAGGCCTACACATCTAAGCTATTCACAGTACTATATAGTGAACCAATAAAAAACTAAAATATAAATTACCTTAATGTTATCAATAAACTCTATATTCTCCAATCAGCTAAGCTACCAACAATAAGTCGTTATATATCACAATGCCATAATCACTCAGCTATTTCAATGCTAAATTCTATGCTAATTCCTTTGTCAAGGGGTGCCTCTGCGGATGTGTATGCTTTAACTTAGCTATTTCAATGCTAAATTCTATGCTAATTCCTTTGTCAAGGGGTGCCTCTGCAAATGTGTATGCTTTAACTTTTAACATAGCCATTTCTGTGACCAGTCACAAGCTAATCACTCAGCCATTTCAATGCTAAATTATATGCTAATTCCTTTGTCAAGGCGCTTTGTTTCCTCTCACACAGCTTAAAGGTCGTGATCTGAACGTGGCTTTTTCACTCCAGCGCTGTCCTACCAGACAGTCTCGTCCCTTCACCGGATGAAGGCCGCTTGTGTTGTGGCCGAAACGTCGTGAGAATATTATTGTGTTATTTTATTTTATCAATTTATTATTTTATTCTCATTCTACGTGACTTTACCGAAAGAACCAAAGAAGATGTATCCTAAATTGATGAGAGCCTTTGGCAGATTACGGATGATGTTAGTTATCTTCCTTACATATATACACAATACATTTTTCAATGCAGCTGTAGTTTACACACATGGTGGCTGGGTTCGTATATGTATACATGTATATAAATATCCACCTGAAACTGTACAAAATAGTACAAAAGCTCTATTTTGTTGGAGCGAATCTCATTTGAGAGTGAATACAGCTTTGTGAAAAGTTGCACTTAAATTACATTTCACAAGAGCTCTTTCAAAAATACCCAATTGTGCACGACATTGCCCGATCTGACAACCCTGCGGTGCGCCGGAGTTACCGTGTGTATTTGAACATATCGGCACAAAGTCTTCCATTTGACGCCACACAAATCACGTAGACCATAATTGAGTTGCATGACTGCGTGGTCCGGTTTCCTTACCTGCTTCAGATAAATGCTTCTCTCGGGGTTCTAGATTCCATCTCTTCCTCTCGTCTCCCCCTTGGTTTACTTAATCCTTTAGTGTGTGATCTGTGGAATCTTTATGCTTGACATGGCCCAGAAACTGTCCTTTCTGTTTATCTGTAAGAAACAAAAGTAAATTCCAAGCGAGTACTCTTCCATGCTCCTTTGCACACCTTTCATTATTTGATCCAGTTTTACTTTCCAAGTGTCCATGTTATGGATACATACGTTGTAGCAGATAATGTACACTAATTGAAATTCAGCTTTTAGGCACACTGGTGTGTTGCTTTTAACTATTCAGTTCAGATCTCCAAAAGCACTTCAAACTGCTCTCGTTCACCTCTTTATTAAATACACATTTTCCCAGTCCACCTTTAATAACTACCCAAGCTTTTTATATTCATATTCTTGGTTCTTTCGGTAAAGTCACGTAGAAGGGAAATAATAAAATAATAAAAATAAAACTATAAATTTATCATGACGTTTCGATTGCAACAAAAGCAATCATCATCAGGTGTGAAAACTACAGCTTTATACAACATATCATCGGTTGTTTAGTGAACTGATTTTATGTGGCTTTTACTTTGCTCAAACTCACCTCAAGCTCTACACTTGTTTTCATGTTGTTGTTTTTCTTGTTGTTAGGTTCTGCGAGCATTTCCCGCATAGTTCACGTTCATTCGTTGTCATAATTACATGTGTAGTGACATAGAATTGTTCACTTAGTAGCATAGCGCTGGCTGCTGGCAGGGAAGGGGATCTACAGCTTGAAGCAGCCCTGACTGACAGCAGGTCACGTGATAGACCAGAGAGGGATCTAGAGGAAAGATTACGGAAGGGACATGTCGACAGCCGGCTAGTCGGTTCCAGAAGGGGGACGGGCCGGGGCGGAGCGAGGCCACGCTGACGATATACAAAGGGCCCCGGGAGGGGACCTCAGGGCTGTCGTTTGTAGTGGGATCCCCATCGTCGTTGCTGCTGAAGATCGTCACCATCATCGCTGTCGTCTCACCGCCTTCGTCGCTGTCGTCACTCGATATATTGCGCTGCTAGATGGTAGTTGGCTGTCCCGGTCCAACGCCGACAGTGTCAGACGGCTAGCATTGTGTGTAGGCTAGGAACCAGTGTAGCGTTGCATACAAGCGAGAGACAGAGAGTGTGTGACAGTGTAGGGTGTGTATTATACAAAGTGTGCTAGGTGTTTAATTAAATAATTGCCTTCAAGAACTTACGTCTCCAAGTCAGTCACCACACATGTGAGAGGGCTAATATGTTCCCCAATTATGTGGTAGTAATTATGCCTTTATATCTCTAATAATTAATCCAATATTTTAATACCATTCAAATAAACGTTAGATAAATCAGAGCAATTTGGTTCAAGTTGCAATTGGATCTAATGAGGGCTGTGGTTTCTCTTCCAATTAGAGCTGCAGCAAGTGATAGTATGTGTTCAATTGGTGTGGCTCTGTATAGTACCAGTACTTTTGCTTCATATTTTTTTTCCCCAGAGGGTGTTCACTATGCCCACAGCTCCCGCTATTTACGCTTTGTTTCCCTGCTGATTTGGTGTATCTTGAGATACTTTTTTTGGTTGAAACTTTATTTTTAACACACATACATACAAGTCATTACGTAGTACATATCCCAGGGGCGCAAACATAATAACGTTCACAGTAATAACGTCTACCAGATGGTATCAAAACTGGCCCACGTCTCTTATGATTTTTTTTTGTATGCCGTGTGTTGGGAAAGGGCGAAGATGAAGATAGGAATAAGAGGATGGGGCGGGGGGATACAGATTGGAAGGTACACCATGCAGGATTGGAAGGTACACCATGTAGGACCTTGGTTTTTAGATATCGTCCATTTATACAACTACATCACACAACGCCGCGTAATTCCACAAACGTCGAGGTGCACATTATTAAGACGTCCTTAGCCAATGCATTCGTGTTCGTGCATGTCGCAGGAAACCAGAGCACCCAAAGAAATAGCCACGCATGCGAGGGGGCAACAATGTATCCCATACAGACGGGACAAATTAAGATTAGTCCACATTGTTTGCACTGCCTTCTCCTGGCGAGTCAGGGTATGGCACAACATTTGTCTGATCCACTATCCCTCATATCCACGGTGCTGGATTACAGGTGTGCATAGCCACCACTGCCCCTGGTACCACAAGGGAATTGGGATGTTAGCTGGCATGAACAGGAGATGCTGTAGTATAAATGGGACCACATATTCTAGTATTTCTACACATTGGTCTAGCATGGTGTAGCTGAGTGCTGAGATTGTATACAGGTTGCTAGACCAATAGAGCAATGAGTAGACTTCATCTTGGCCTCCTAATAAAGGTTTTTGGGGATTGATCGTGAAAGTATAAATGTGACGTAACCCTCCACCACCCGACACAGCCAGTAATGTTTGTCATGTAAACAACGCGCCAATTAGTTACTACTTCAGGCCACCGGTTACTACTTCTGCCCACAACAATTTGTAAATGTTGTGAAACTGCCCATGTCATCATTATTTCATGCCTGTATGGCAATATTTCATGTGACAATTGCCCTATGTCTGGCCAACCTTGTCGCATTTCATGAGGTTAAGTTTTTTTTTTCTGATAACATTTTGTCTTATTGTTGAGTTTTTTCACATTTGCTCTTGGGACTCGGCAAGAAGATGAGAGTGATTCTTAAACGCAACCCACGGTGCATCTCAACTTCCATTTCAAAGAAAAGTTAGTAAGGTGCCTGGGGATCTTCTTGGGTAGCCCTTGCCAGAATAAACCACGATCAGCTTCCTTTCCAGTAAGTTGCGCTCACTCATACTAATTTCATAGGAGAGGTTTTTGGGTTAGATCACGTAAATATGAATGTGTCGTTAAACCCACCACCACCCGACACAGCCAATTAGTAAGGTTTGCCACGTAAAAAAACATGCAAATTCGTTATTAGTTCAGCACACCGGTGTGTTGGAGAGTAAACCCACAACATTTACAATTCGAGTACGATGTTTCGCTAGTAATTACAACTAACGTCATCAGGCGGACATCCAGAGTTATGAATTTGTCATTAATCTTAATTCGAATCACTGCATCGTTGCTGTTAACTCTTCCGAAGCTTTTTTGTTCTCACGACCAGTGGCTTGTGAGCTATTTGTAATTTGATTTCATGCCCATTAGATATGGCAGTATTTGTTCACAAGCTCATGTGAATGAAAACGTTTCCTTTTAAATCTGATCATTTATTATCCTTGAGATGAATGTGATTGATTTGCACTCTCCATTGACTTGCCTTTGTGGCAATGCTGTTCCCTCTCCATAGCAGGAGGCATATGTCGTGACCCATGTCTGCACTCGTGCTGAATACTGCAAATAACATCCGTGCAGCACTCACATTCCTTTTTTCTTGTAAAAGCTTCCTGTTGTGGTTGGCCACAACTCCAGGATTTTTTTTCCACGAGGAACCTCTCAAAGTGGTCTCATTGTGTCAACCAAATTTAGTAGAATATTGTAAAATAAAATACCCATACAAACAGTCTTCTGATATTATGCTATCTTCTCAAGGTCTTTCATCGCACAGATAGCCTTTACTTTGCTTGGATATGGATGTGTGCTTTCATTGCTCATGCAATGTGCAACAGGCAATGTTTTTTTGTATTTCTCTTGCAATGGTCATTGGGTCAGGCCATTCCGTTAAAAAGTATCGCAGGACCTGGCCATGAATGGGGATCATGTCCGTCTTCATCCTGTTCAAAGACGAGTCCATCAAGAAATTACAACTGAAAATGATTACAACATATACGGTAGAGTGAAGAAAGTTACTAGCGAAGTCATTTTACTGAAGGAATTTTCCAAGATATTGATTTTTCATGAAACAATTGTAAAACTCATATTTCCTGACCAATGTTCCTCATGTCTTGCTGACTGCCAATTAGTTACGATTCTCCTTTTCGACTGTTAATGAATATTGTTGAGGTCCACCAACATTCACAAGGCTTTGGATATACGGTACTACCATTCCCATACACCCATCTTGTAGCTGCGTGGAATATTGCTCCAGAGAATTCTTGCGATTGTTGCTCGGCTGCCTATTTTTGAAGCACATGCAACATCGTTTCAATTGAACATCACTTTTTCAGACAAACTGTCCTGTCCTGCATTATTATTTCACCTTGGGAGAAAAAAAATCACCTTTTTATCTTGGTTTATTGACTGGATTCTGGATATGTCTGCTCCTCCCTTAAAGCAACCCACTTCTGTTTCGTTTTCGTCCATGTGACGTGTGTTTTCTTGGCAGCGTTTCCTCTTGTGCAGATATTATTTGCCACATCGGCCACGCTGTCACATTTGTGCCCTGTTTCTCTCGTGTTTTCCTGCCTTCAGGGCACAGTGATCGTGTGTGTGTGTGTGTATGAGCGTCACCACGTTATGACCCTGCAATGTATTAATGTTCGTTTTAAAGGCTCGTTTCAGGCTTCTCACTTGATCGTAGGATCGCTTATTGATGCTTTGCAGTTTCTCGCTGTCTAACCTGGTGGACTGCTTCGGCTAATGTCACCTCTGGGTCCGTTCAGAGCCTTCGCAGAAACCTTGACATCCCAGAACAGCTACTACATTTTTACCCAGCATCACATCTTCTCGCTTTCCACTCAAGAATGGTGTCACAATAAAAAAAATGACCTTGATAGCCGCAGACATTTCTTCAGAGCGTAGTCCTTGGCAAAACGGTCAGAACAAACTCATTCGACTGGGAGAAAACAACCTACGTCCCTGCGATTGACAATTTCTCAGGGTCCGCAAAAGTGACAAAGCTGGTGAATGCTACAATGAATCACGTTCTATGTTTTTTTTTTAAATAAAATCTTTGCTCATCACTGTTCCAATGTACGCACCACCATTATGGTGCCCTCGGCACTTTCGCTTCTCGGGTTAAAATGTGCCCGTGAAAATATTGCATCGCACTTCACAGCAAAATGATTTGTCTGAAGCCGCCAAGAGTACTTTGTAGTTTTCTTTCGCTCAGAAGTCATGCTGCAATAATAGCTTCAGCATCGTCTCCCATGTCGTAGGCGAGGGCGATGATTTGATTCTCTGTAGATTGTTCCACTAAGCCCGATGCCATATAGATTATTTTATACCTGCAGCTCCGTCGCATCCAATCCGCCATTACTAAATTAAAACTTTTTCGGGGCTTTCTTTCTTTACTTTTAATGAGGCCGCCACTCCTCCTTGAGAAGGTATTTGTTTCCTGCACGCATACCTGTCAAGCGTTACGCTTTCCTGTCATCATCGTCGTTGTCGTCATTGTCATCACACCCTGTTGTTACCTGATGCTGCTATGCTATTATTTTCGAGTCCAAGAGGATTTCAGAAAATAGTCATCAATGAAATGTTTGACTGAATGATATGTACTGTAATATCTACTGTTTTTTTTTTTCAATTTTATTTGCTTGTCTGGGAATCAATACCGTTGAAATTAGGCACTTTCAGAAGGTTGTGCAGCTGATGGGTTGCGTAGGAAATCCTTGTATTTTATTATATGGAGAGACGGATAAAGGAAGGAGACATTGTATGTTTTTTTTATATTTTGGGTAAATGCACAACAATTTTTTTTATCTTCCATTGGGATGTTGAGTCAATTCCATGTATGAGTGTTTGGCATATGACAGAAAACCATTGTACTTGGGGAAATACCCATACATACGAAGCAGTAACACTCAAAGCTATAAATTACTTACAAAAAAATAAACTCAACAGATTTGTCAATAACACTGTGTGGCCTTATGAGGATAAATATAAAATAGGTAAAGTTTTTAGCAGTGGCCCTTCTTCAAAGCACATATATGATGCTGTGTGCTATGACAAAGGATCATTGCCCCAAACGTTTCCTGTTATGCATTTTCTATTTTAAGGCCACGGTGTTATTAACAAATACATTTTTGTTGTTGTTAATGTTGTGCTTGCGCACCGCTGCCACAACCCAGCATTACGAAATAATTAGTTCCACTTTGAATTGATGCAAGAATCCATTGCTGTGCACTGCCACCTCACAGCCCCCCTCCCCCAAGGTGCTGAATCACCAGTGTACTCTGCTGCATATTCACTAACGTTGGAGATACTTGAGAAAACTAATCATGGATCTTCTGATCTGCGTCAATTCACCCCCTCCCACCGCCCCATTCTCAGTCATTCAACGAATTGTCATAATTCAAGGGGGTCAAGAAATTGCAGCACCTCTCGTGCCGACTGGGGTCAGACGAACTAATTACGTAAAACATATATGAAACAAGGATAAACGGTTCGTACAAATTGTGAAGCACATAAATCAATATTAATTGACAAATCGATGCATGATGGTTACAATCATATACTGCATAAGGTTACATTTAATGAAAATTCTTACTCGAGAGAATTGCTTCCATTAATGGCCATCAACAACACGTATCAATGCGTATTCAAATTACAGTGCGATTGTAAGATGAGATTTTTGTTTTTAAGGTTTGCTGTACGTGCACTTACCTCTTTCCTAAAAACAATGTTTTATATAATGTGGTAATAATCAAATTATGTGTTAGGCAAGCCTCTGTGCCATATTTCTTATTTCATGAAAAGGCAATGATTCATCACACTGCTTCACTTGAAGGTCATTCTTCACGCAGAAAAAGTCAATGCACTAGAAATGTTTCTGCTTTCCTTGAAATGGGATAACCGTAGCAACCCCGCTGGTCGAAAATGGCCATGGCATTGTGAAATTTTGCGTGCATGTGAAGAGGTAATGCATTGTTTTTCTGTACCCCGATGTTCTCGGTCTCATATTTGTTTGAAGCGAGCACTTAGTGAGCAATGGTAGTCGCACGAACTAACAGCACAGGTGCAATCGCAAGCAACCCATGTATACCTGGGATTGGCATCAATACTCATGCACGAAGTACTTTCGAAGGGAAATTAATTTCAGTGGCGCCTATGCAAGGAACAACTGACAAAAATAGAGCCCAATCCCTCTTACAACTGAGCCCTCAGGAATGCATTAGGCAGTCCACAATAAACGGAGGTATGGGCAATTTTGTGAAACGCGACAAATAGTAAGTCATTATCCTTGACAATGTTGTGCAAGGAGAAAAAAATTGGAGCAGCGTTCAAAGTCCTGATTAAGGAGGACCACGGGGTGCCTACGTTAATAAATTACACGGTGCTGCCCTCTGATAATTCACTGAATGGCAAAAAATGACACAACAGCAACAATAACGTCACAAATATACAGCGCCTTTCAGGATCAGGACCTCACGGTGTACTTCGTAATCCGTGCGTAATCCACAGGCACTATAAAACACGACAAATTGGAGATTAAAATCTGATAAATAAAACACAGCTTCATTGCTGGCGCGTTAAAACGTTATTAAAAGCCTTTTTCGAACAAATGCGTCTTTCGCCTTGATTTAAAATGGACACTGAAATCTGCGAATTGCACCGAGGGACCGAAAGGAGTTACCAAATGCTGGGAGCATGATTAGGGAATGTTCTGTCCCCCTTGGTGAGGATTTTGAATAATCGTTCCTGCCCTTTGGTTCTTTCGGTGAAGTCACGTGGGTAGAAAAATTATATATCACGACGTTTCGATCGCAACACAAGCAAATCGTCATCACGTGGGACAACCACAGCAAGAATAAAAAAAAACCTGCTCAAGTCCTAGTACCGAGGCAGGTGGCACTTATAGCACTGTGGCTCCTCGTAAGTTGGAGGGTTGCAATGGGAACATCCTGGTTGAATGTCGACTTAAGCCCAGTAATCTCTCTAATGGTAAAAGGCACAGCCCTGCAATTTCTTGCTTACGCCACTGCTGGCAGAAGGGGCGGGGTGGGGGGGGGGGGGGCTTCCGTGAGAGGGAGCTTTAGACGAGGCCCTGTATAGAGTGTTTGGCCGACTCTTCCACAGTGGCCAGACATCTTGGGAGGGGTGGCAGTAACCCACACATCACAACCACAACACGTGACTTGCTGATCAACTTATTGTGGTGCACGCGTTTATACTGCTGGGTGGAGAGAGGTGGGGGACATTCATAAATTTGTACCATTGTAATTAAACGATGCCGCACAACCGGAGTAAAACGTATACGGTGCCATTAGAATAAAATAGGGCCTGATTCAAAACTCGACTTCAATGACCACCCAACTAATGAACAAACTGCTACCAATCACTTAGCCAAAACATCAAGGTGCGTTTTCCTCTTCTTGACAGGAAAAACTTTTTACGTGCCGTCGAGAAATGTTGCCTATTACACATTTTATTTTAAAGCAGTGTCATATAGGAATGGATTAAGTTGTATATATAGTTATATGCGGTTAACGCTACTGGAGGAACTTTACACTTGCTATATATTACCATTCCTATTGTGTACTGCATAAGCAAACGTAGTACCTTAGAGGGGTGGAGCAGATAAGCTACACCTTTAAGCTACTATTGTTTACCAAGAAAAAACATAAAATCTTCTTACATTTTCAGGAGCCCCCCCAGTTTGGGACGTATTGTCATTTGCTGGCATATTCCTGAAATAAATGTCACGCTCCTTTTAAAATGCCTCGTGGCTCCGGATTGTTACGTATGTTGAGTACAGTAAGCACTGTGACTTATGGTGTGGAAGATGGACAAGTTGAGCCAGGCGATGAGTTCATGTAAATTGCGGAGCCGAATAACCCATTCCGAGAGGACTATTGTGAGAAACGCTGTTTGCGCGTAATAATCTCGAGTATGCAGCAACTGAGCGCTCCGAAGTCAATAGCCAATGACAGGGTACAATTCGTGGCTCGTTTCCACGGTCAATGGGGAGCTGGGCTGGCACTATTCTCCCACTGGATTGGGTCAAAGAGCAACGTCAACCCAGCCTGGCCAAACCAATCCCAAGGGAGTTCCAGACACCAGCTTGCCAAGCTCCTCTCTAAAACCGATCCGCTGGGGGTCAACGGAGACGCGTTCCCAATTTTAAAATTAATCTGAAAAATATGAACATCAGGCTTCGACACAAAATGTTGCGTCCGAAAGTGTGACATCACGGGAAATCACATTATGTATATCACTGTGCTTTCTCCACCAAAAGTGATGTCACATGGTATTGTGCAATGTCACTTGTTTGACCACAAAGACACGTTAAAATTATTGCGCAATGTACATTATCCTGAAATCACAAAAAAACACATCTGGAATTATCCTTAAAAATCCAAATCCCAAACATTTGAAATCTCAAACTTGTCCCTATGGTGTACTGTCAGTTCAATTCGAATCGGATTTGAAATCGACATTGAAACTTTATTATCAGATTGTCACATGGATACAATCATGACCTGATCAGCATTGGGTTACATGTTGATTGGATCGGATGTTCACTGAAAAAAAGTATAACTCACTAAAATAAACACTCAGTTTAACACGTATTATTCATAATAAAGGTTTTGGGTCAGATCGCGTGAGCATAAATGTGTCGTAACCCTCCACCACCCGACACAGCCAGTTTGTTTGTCACGTAAACAAAACGTGCCATTTACAATTTGAGTGCTCAAACATTTAGAATTTGAGTAGTCAAATCGTAATTGTTGTGGATTTACTCTCCAACACACCGGTGGGCTGAAGTAGTAACTAATAGGCGCGTTGTTTACGTGATCAACACCTTACTCGCTGTGTCGGGTGGTGGAGGGCCACGACACATTTATACTCACGCGATCTAACCCAAAAACCTTTATTATGAAAAATGAACAATATTTTTTATTCGTTAATTAGCATCGATGCTCTCGCTCATGGCACATCAAATATTTATAGCTAATTATGAATTATGATATTTTCCGAACGATATTGAAACTATATAAATGTGGATTTAAAGCTTTCGTGACTGCAGGGATTCATATTCTTGGTTCTTTCGGTAAAGTCGCTGCTTGCGTTGTGGCCGAAACGTCGTGAGAATTTTATTTTATTATGTTTTATTTTTATTATGTTATTATTTCCCTTCTACGCGACTTTACCGAAAGAACCAAGAATATATAAATGTGTTACAAATCGGTACAAACGAGGCAGAAAAAACCGCCAAAAGAAACCAAAAACAATAGTCTTCCATAGATGTGTGGTCCTGAATTGTGACCATGAATTCAATTGTAGGGTGTAAGGGCGGTAAAACCAATATTTATTTTCCTTCCATTAAATATTTTATACACATATATATGGATTAATATGTTTCAAATAAAATGTTTAATCTATTTTGATGGATGAAAGAAATACGTGTCAATATTTGCCCCAGGCGAGACCTTTGTAACTTCAGCAAGAGACATCTAACCCTCTGGTTAGATATCTCTTGCTGCACTCCACTGGGCAGCAGTAGCAGCAGCAGCAGCAGCTATTTTTAACGAATATGTTAAGCTTTTAATTACACAGCTCCACATGTCAATAACTTATCACTATTCGATTCATGAATCAATGATGCCGTCTTTCCATTTCATTGTCCAGTATGTGAAGTGCATAATGACTGTAAGGTTTATTTGAACTGATCACATACAACATATGTCAATAAAACATTGTTATGCATATCATTCGGTACCTCTATCATGCACGTTAAGATCAAGTTTAATTGATAATTAATAGATTAATTTGTACAGGCCTGATATATATTCTGAAAAACAAGCATTTTTTTCTCAGTACACTTCTATGATGTGTCTTCAGCTTGTACCAGGTTATACTGTGTTGCCCGGCATGATGTACAATGCTTCTTCAATTGCTAAAGAAGCTCCCAGCACATGGAGCAGTACGACCCGCAATCCAATCGTAGAGCTATACTTCACAACCGCAAACAAATACGCAGTCGTAATGTGTCTCACCAAACTCAAGTTTGCATTGACTTTCTAAGTCTTACACTATTGGGTAATGCATTATTACTTAATAATTAAAATATGATCCTGATCAGTTGATCCTGATCTGATTTTGCTGCCGTGTGATCGGATCCACCGATTTAGTGGATTGCCATCATGATCGACCCAATGTCCGATTGGACCTAAACCGTGGACCCCTCTATGAACCACCTTTGCCACGAGCTGGACAAATCCCAGATCCGGTGCCGAAGTTATGGGGACAACGCAGAAGCGGGACAGACCTGCAAACCGCAGGATTACTCGCTTGGTTTAATTTCATGGCGGTGTTAATAGAAAAAATCATAGCCAAACATTAACAAAAATGTATGTTTTTTAAGACATTCTAAAGTAGCCCATGCCTAGTTAAAGATCACTTTTATAACTTCCCAATCCCCACGACTAGCCGTGGAGGGTCAGAAAGAAGGAGTAAGGAGTGAGTACAGTAAGGGATTTGCGAGAAAATTATACCTCATGAGGTACAAAAAAACCCAGGACATATCATGGAAAGAATAATATCTAATAACATTGGAAGAGGGGAGAGCCATAAATGCATGTTGTTTAGTGACTTATTGTTACACAACTGACAACAACCGAGACTTTTAATATCCAGATTCTCCAGGACAGCTACCTCGAAAAGAGCACGAGCGAGGGAAAACCAGAACAGGTGCCAGACCATAGTGTGGGGACATCTGCCTCAAATGTGAGACCATTCCTAGGCCAGTGTGAGGCACGGTTGCTGGCACAGCATCGTCCCTTAGCGGCCCTGAAAATGACCCATGAGCTCGCCCATGCGCATGGCCACAGAGAGCACCAAAGAACCATTAGGACAAACAGCGACACGGCACTTACTTTCATCCACAACCGTTAGCGCTGATTTGGTTTACATTTGGCGGTGTAAACAGGAGCGGTTTTCATCAAGGTGTGCGATCCCGATCGGTCGCGTCGCTCGTTTTCGAGCATTAGTTGTGCACGCCAGGCAGAGTAAACTGTCGTTGATCATTCCCTTTAGACTCGTCAATGAGCGCCCTCTGGGAACACAGTGGCTCCCCCCCCCCCCCCCCCAAAAAAAAGTGGCTTTTCCAAAAGAAGGCACTTGAAAGGTATTTTTTTGCCACTTGATGGAATTCATTTATTTGCTGTTGGCAGTTGCAGTCATTATTCGCATTAAACTAAAATAAGCACTCTTAAAGCAATTCATTTGGATAATATATACACTCAAGGCTCTGCAATATAGACAAAATGACAGCACCAATTATTTTCTCTCTGCCTCTGACTTGCACAACAACCACACATAGGACGAAGCTGAGCACAAATCCATCCGAATAAATTTTTGTATACGCATTTTTTTTGCACCCGCCCTACCCACCCACGTCTATACAGTTATCGCGACAGCCCTGCCAAAGTGTTTATCCACATCATTGGCATAAATGCGCCTCTTAATCACAGACGTGTGTGCTTTTATTAAACGCTGTGCGGGTGGTGATATCATGTATGCATTTTGTACTTCTGCATTTGCAGCAAAAACGACGACAAAAATGCGCCAAATAAAAAAAAAATCTGCGTGTTTTGCGGTAGGGTGAGGTGGAGTGGCGACACATTGCTTAGGGCACCTTGCTGATAATCCAGGCACCTGAGTTTAATTCTCGGCGCAGCGGCTAAATTCAATGGCCAAGTGGTATCTCGACCGGTGTCGGCGCATCCCCCAGGTTTGACTCGGCCTTAAATGAGGAGCGTCTGGTGTGGTGAGCTGACATCGACGACCGGGAGACAAACGCTGGCCACACGGGTCTGCCCACGACCCCACCCCCATCCCTCGTGCAGCATCAGCCTGAAAGAGGCGCTCACGAACTCGAAGGTGAATTGGGCATTTGTCCGCTCTGTGCGCGAACACGTGTGTCTGAGCTGGTCTCGGGGCATCCCCTAGGTCGACTCGGCCTTCGAACTGGTATCTCATTGATGTGCGCGAAGCCGCAAGCGCAGAGGCGCCAAAGACGACGACGGTGTGCGGCCCTTCACCGCTCAATGCCAGCCTTTAACGGGCTCCTCGCTTAACGCCATTCGCCTGGGCAGCCTGCGAAGGTTACACACGACGGGGGGGGTGGTGGTGGTATGGGGGAGGGGGGGGGATGTTTGTGGAATGCATCAAACTTCGTCCGAATTGTGAAGGCGTCGGCTGGCTCTGTGTGGCCTCCGTTGCGTTGCACATTATTTTTTTTTTGTATTCCGGGCACACAGCGTTGGAGGGAAGAAGCAGGACATATGTAATTGTGACAACACTAACCCTTGATTGACACGCTCATAATTACCCAGAGGTCGTCCGGGAACACTGCAGGCAATCGGGGCACCAAGAGCAGCAGCAGCAGGTGCACAAAACCAGGCCGCGCGTTTCCCGTCTTGAGCGTCGCGCACACCACGTTGTGCCGCCTATCTGCGCGTGCATGTTAAATGGCAGGCTGTTCGCATTTGCCGAAACGTTGGTTAATCATTGGTGGGTGGCGCGGTGGTACGAATGAAGTGCCCGCTCCCACTCGGCACCGATTTAATGAATGCCGGGTAACGATTGGAATTCAAGCGTCTCGTCATTTTCTCTTTCGCATTTGCTCCAATTAAAGCGGCCACTAGTGGCTACCGGGGGTGACGTGAACCTATTCTATGCAACGTGTTCAAGTTGAAAACGGTCTGTTCTTACGCATGCACTTTGACGAATGCATCATGAACCTTCACATTCGATGCATCGATGCATTATTGCAATCCTGATAATTACAGTTTAAAAAAATATATATACTAATTTAGTCAGCATCCTTTCGGCCGTATGCAATGTGAAGGAAGCTGATTCTAGAGAGGTATACACAAGTATACATGAGAACAGGTGATTGGATACATGCTGGCTAAAAGGGCATGTCTCCAGCTGGTTTTGGGACAAGGAAACAAGCTTGACAGAGAATACTTGGAGCGTTGTAAATGCCATCGCTGATCGGAACGTGCGTTTTTTTTTTCATTCTCTGTGGCCGGGTTATCAGTATTGCCCATGCGAAAGGTCAGAAAACAATGTTGGCCGGTATTAACCATTAATATGGCACTCGTCAATAATATATGGGATTGGACTGCCAACAAGATGACAAAAGCCCTAGAGTGTACAGTAACCAGCTTTCCGTTGCAAATGCATGACTATAATTCAGCTGCGCATATGCACGTGCTGCACCAACCGGCATATCAGTTGTAACCAAAGGAGATTAGAATTTTTTTTTTACAAAAAAAGCGTAGTAAAAGTGCATGAAATGAAAAAAAATGCAGAGAACATAGGTTGCTTGTGGACCTTAAAGATCACTAGGCAATCCTTGCTGGATTGTGGTACGGGGCTAATATACATTTTACCGTTTGCCACCTCATCTCTTGCGTATAAAATATCTGAACTTGCTAGAAAATGTTTCAAAGCAAATAGGAATCGTAGGTTATTTTTAGGTTAACAAGAATGGTGCAATGGTTAGCACACTGGAGGTCACCAGTGCGGGTTGTCTGGCACGGCAGTATACTAGATCCCCATCCTCACCCTTTTCGCCTCGCTTCTGTCCACTCAGCACGATAAATGGGTCGGTCGTAGTGGGGTAAACTGTGGGTACTCCCATCTGTAGGCTAATTCCTCACCTTACTAACGAGCGTAGTCAAAGATGATCGTACTCAAGATGGTCTGGTAACAATAAAACTCTTTAATAATAATGAAAAACGGGAAACAACCACAAGGCACTCCAACTCAAAACCAAAATGGCTCCCGGCCCTTTTAACATATCGACCAAATGTAAGTTGTCCACACATCTTGACGAGGTCTGGCCATTATGGGAAACTCTAGGCCAAACACCCTTGCTAGGTGGCTCTCCAGAGCTTCCTCTCGTGGGGAGGGCCCTTCTACCAGTGGTGTCGTGAGGAAGCAATTACAGGGGCTCCATCTTTTACAAAACATTAAATTAATATTGTTCTCACATTACTTGTTATTCCCACGCTGTATTATATTCGTCCTTGTTTCATCACACTGTGTATTGTATTGTTTTGCCTTTGTGACCCACGTCTTCCTTGAATAATAGACGCGGAGTCTCCATGGGTCCCGTGCCCGGTTATAAATAACGTACCAATGCTGATGATGATTTGTTTGGGCATTCAATTGCCAATAATGCACGTGCGTGTGAAAATACCTCATGGGGTACATTTAATGTCATGCACTATGTGAGAAAGCAGAGTCTCTACCCTCCAGCGAGCAAATCGACTGCACATATAATCATAGCAGTGGCCGTTGAAAAGTCTTAAGAATGAAATTTAAAAAAAGTGCACCCTCCCAACAATAACCTTCGTTTAATCCTAATTTTTTTAATGTACTGATCATGCTATAAAGACAAAGACGTTGGGATCAATGTGGCGGTGGGGTTATTTGAACGCAGTAGTCACAAACACAGCAGTTTGCATCGTTAAAAAAACACACACACACTTTTGTCTCTATTGCCGTTGCATTATAACGCGTCACTTTTTCGACGGTAGATGTGTAATGCAAGGAACGCAAACGACCCTTATACGGCGCTGGGGACTTGGTGGCGTGCGCATATTGCAGGGGCTACCAGGCGCCGTAGGTGGCCACACGACGGCGAACATCGCCATATGGCACCCGCGATTTTAATTTCGTCCGTTTATTTCACTGCACGGAGCGGTCAGGAGAGGCAATTAGCATCGGAAGGGCACTTTGGAGTGCAAGAAAGGTGAGAGCTAACTCGCGAGAAAAAAAAAAACTCGTCCAACAAAAAAACCTCAACGCATTCATCAAGAACACTACCGTGCTGAAAGAGAAAATATATTTTTTTATAAAAAAAAATATCTGTCACGTTCCAGACACTGCTTTCAAGTTGGCCCCTTGCCTGAAACGTTGCATTACCCCCCCCCCGCAACCCCCTCTTTTTGGGTCGTGTTCTTGATGAGTTTGTTGAGTTGTCTTTGTGAAATGCGCCAATGGTAGTATCACACATTGAGACCGCAATACATGAAGGTAATGTCGAGGCGTGTGAAGGTTTGGAGGGGGGGGGGGGGGTACGGTAAATTAACTAGGTGAGTAAAAGGGTATTTTTTTTTATGTGGTGACTGTGTCTCGAGCGTACACAGATCACCAAATTCATATCGCGTCCACTGAACAATATGTGAACCGACTCTGAAGACTGCTGGAAACCCCCTTCTCATCAAAGTCACCGTAGACATCTCACAAAATCAGAATGTAAATTTGTGATTTTCCGCTTAGTTTGGCTAAATCCAGCACTCTAAGAATAAATAAAAACGCATTTGGTCACATCACAACCTTTTCGTTCTTCAACTGAGTGGATGGAAGAGTGCTTTCTTCCAGGGTGGATAAGAGGCCAGTTGAAGGAGATTTCAGAAACAGTTCTACAATACCTCCTTCTGCGGACCATTCTATTAAATTAATGCTGTTCTCTGAAAGTTCCCAACGGATTCGACGCGGCATGGCACGATCCTGATGGCACAGATTGAGTAATTTGGGGGACAATTTATTTTTTGTTACTATTTGCACTGAGTAAATTTGCCTCTAACCAAATCACGCAGGATGTGCCTGATCCTCTAAGACATCTGAAGTGAAGCAGGACCGGGGCTGGAAAGCACTTGGATGCGCGACTACCATCCGTAAAACAGCTTTGTGTAATAGGCGTTGTGGGCAGTAGTTGGCAGCTCAGAAAAAAAATTAAACCCGGTTGATTGTGCATTTGCCCCCCCCCCCCCCCATCTTCAACCAACCCATACACTTCAGCGTGGTGAAGTATGGTCAAACAACCCTCACAGCACCCCCACTATGTGGGGGGATGCCCTCATTCAAAACGGCAGGCTGTACGTGTACGTTCAATACGTAGGCTTTCGTGAGCAATATTATCCACAATATAGGTTTTTGTTAGGACCTCCCTTGCCACTATCAAATTATAAAAAAAGGTTTTACCCTTTATGACAATAAAACAGGTGTTAAGATTTTGATTTAAAGCTTTCGTGACTGCAGTAATTCATATTCTTAGCTCTTTCGGTAAAGTCATGTTGAAGGGAAACAATAAAATAATAAAATATATATAAAAAACAATAAAAATTCTCACGACGTTTCGACCATAACGCAAACGGTCATCATCAGGTGTGGAAAAAAAACAACGGCAAGAAACATTTTAAAGAAGTGGCGGTCCGCATATATTTATTTATTTTTAACGGTGGTTGTGTTTATTTCTTTATTTAAAAACCCGTTAGCGCCACGGGCAGCGATTTGGCAGTTTATTTAGAAGGACGAGTCCATCTATGTTTCGTGTTTGTTGCCGGTGTTTTTTTTTCCACACCTGATGATGACCGTTTGCGTTATGGTCGAAACGTCGTGAGAATTTGTATTGTTTTATATATATTTTATTATTTTATTGCTTTCCTTCAACGTGACTTTACCGAAAGAGCTAAGAATACAGGTGTTAAGATGTTAAAACACCAAACATGAACCTTTTGCGTCCACTGGTCTAGGTTCCAAAGAAAGCTGTCTCTGGTGTGGACCAATCGGTTTCAAAGACAATGCATCATATACGACTAGAGCATTTTATTTTGCATGTTCACAACGTGTATATGGGGTTAATACAGGCATCATTCCTTGCAAAAGGTTACTGTTTGGTGTTTTAACATCTTAACACAACTGGTTTTTTTTGCCAGAAAGGGTTAAACGTATTCTTATAGAAGTGTTTGGGTTAGATCACGCAAATATAAATGTGCCGTTAAACCCGCCAAACACCCGACGCAGCCAATTAGTAATTTTTGTCATGCAAGCAAAACGCGTTAATCCGTTACTAGGTCAGCACACCGGTGTGTTGGAGAGTAAACCCACATTTATAATTTGAGCACGACGTTTCGCCAGTAATTACAACTTCCATCATCAGGCGGACAGCCAGATTTGTGGAGAAATCCTCCTGCTTCGGCCTGAAATACGTATACACGTGCGATAGGTAACTCGTATGCGGGTTGCCCATAACAAATCACTGAGAGGGAACATCTCGCATGTCAGGCACAATGAAACGCATCAACCCAGCAACTAGCTGACATCCAAAGTGGCAGCTTAATTTATTCTGGGGTCGGCTGTTCGCCCCCGCCGCCAACTCCTACAGGAGGGTAATAAATGAACCACATACTCAGAACACATCTGGAGCACTCCACTTGCACAGGGGCACCAAAAAATAAATGAACAAAGCAAAGCCGTTCCGTGTGTCAAAATGTTTTTCTTTACTTTGAGGGATTATTCAACGCGTTAGATATTAGCAGGACCTCCGCATTTCCTCCGTGCACGAATATGCGTGCCATCAATATGGCGTACGGACCAGAAACAAGGACACGAATGAGGAATATGAAAGGTGCACGGAGGAATATTGAGTGATGTGTGCTTGAAATTATGCTCGGAGACAATAGGGAAAAGACTTTGATTAGGGAACAAATGCACATTTGAGCCATAATTTTGGCTGTTAAGGAAAGTAAGTGGGTTTGGGGCAGGACGCGTCGCTAAATGGGATGATGATGGCCAATGGGCATGACTGATAATGGAAAGGCAGCCAAGCAGAGAACTCGCCCAACGTGGAGATGGGAGTGATGAGATCAGCTCACGTGTAGGAGTGGGATGGATTGTGGTATCGCAAGGCCATGAGGGATGGCGAAAGCACGGGTGGGCCTTCGTCCAGCAGTGGATAGGCAATAGTTGATGATGATGATGAATAATTTAAAAGTGGGAATGATGAAGATGAAACCTTCACGCTCACTGAAAACATCTTGTGAACGTAGCATAGCGTTATATTTGGGGAATTCATTTGAGTGCCGCAACCACCGAACAAAGATAATTATTATGTAATTTATAAGTGTGAACCATCGTGCCACAGCCAATTATCTGTAATGTTATTGTGGCTTAGCACATTGTGTTTGCATAGCAAAGTGTATTCACACATGCACACAATTTGGCAAACATTTGGTTGTTTTGTGTCCCGTCTGGCAAATATACGCTCGGGTGACTTAATATAAAATCAGTAAGTATTCAGGGAAGGTGGAGAGATTAAATGTTTGAGCAACTCTGGAAGTGAACAACAACCACACAGCTGTCGTGTTCTCTCTTTTTGTAAACTAAACGATGCTTTGCGTCTTAAAATCAGCACACAATCACGTGGCTACAGGAGGCCCACAAGTAAATAACAAGAGTACGCAAACATCCTCGCTCGATGCTAAATGCCACGGCTTCTTTGAGAACATCCACTCGAACTGGCTCGACGAATCAAGTTCCTCGCAACCTACCCCCAGTAGCACCCAAGACAGCGGTGTGCATGAGATGCGCCGACATTGACATATGCCAGCATTAATGTTTGTTATCTGCCATGGTTTAAAAAAAAAAGAAAGCCATGTACTGTGTCATCGTGACATGCTCCTGCCCGCGTGTAAGGGACCTTACACGTTAGCAAGCGGGGGTTGGGTGGGGCGAACCAAAAATACTAAATGTGCACCGGCATCGAGAACGAACATTGTACGTAGGTGTAAATTAATCCGTCCAATTTTTCTGTAATCCATTTTTTCACTGATGGTGGGAGTACGAGTAATCTTTAAATTACCCAAATTGACTATTTTATTCCAATAATTGCACCCGGGCTACTCCATGTAATGTTCACGAACGTATACCATGCACCGCATTTATCAGTGCAGCGTAATAAATCGCTCGCCCTCTGACGTCATTTTTACATATTTAAGGAATGTAATTAGCGTAGGCGCTCTGCACAAATTAAATTTAATCTATAAAGTTTATGTGAAGAAAAAAAAACCGAGGCAGACGTAGCAGCTCGGCATTCGCGAGATGTCATTTAGCTTCACGTTTGCTCGGGTCATGACCTTGGCAAGCCGAGTTGGGGGTCCAATCTGTTTGCTTGAACACAACAAGAAAATCGTTTAAAATATCACTCACCACAAAGGGGGACTCCTTTGCTCGTGAAATTGCAGAGCTCCTTCTGTTCCCCTGATGCTCTGAAGTGCACCCCCACCGGCTAACGGAATCCCCGGTGTGACTGCAACGCACCTGCAGAGATGCATCGCTTCGCTCGTAACTTGCAAAACGTATGTTCATTATCAAAACTTTGTTGCATTTCTACCGCCGCCACGCTGCACAACGATGCGTGCACTTTCATTTCGCTTGGACCCGTCAGCATAAAAGATATTTGGTGGCTTATAAAAAAAACAATAATGAAGAAGCATTTTTCGCAATCAATCAATTCCACCAACATTCAAAGAAAACGACAGAGTCTGTGGAAACCGGTTCACATTTTTTTTGTTTGTTTAAAAAAAGAAAAGCTGCGGTGAGAAAAAAAAAAATCTCTTGGTTGATGGACTTTTTTTTTGCGGTGAAACAGATGCCTCCGCCGTTTTTTTTATTATGTTATTACCCACAATCCGTCGAGAGAGCGCGTAATGATTTTGTAGTGTTCCGTTGTAAGCTGGAGTTGACAGAATGTTTATGCAGAAAAAAAAAACCCCGAGCAAAATGTTGTCATCACATCGTGATATACCTGCACCACCTGGAGCTTTACGGCTAAAGCATTACCGGGCATAAATCAACGTGCAAAAAAGTAATGCGCGATTCGCATAATCGAAGGAAAGTCCAACTGGTTAAAAATTAAGACTTGTAAAATGTTACGTGTATAACATTTCCCCTATCATAATTTCAATTGTCCTCTGCCAGCATTTGGGAAAAATAAAGTTTTGTTCAAACACATTTAAAACAAACTCACTTTCGTTGCCAGCATATCAATGCTGGCATGCCGCCGCTTATTTGCAGTGCTGTCCTTATCATAGCATAATTTGATCCTGCAGGCAGGAAGATTTTGTCTTTTAATGACACAGCATTTCCACTTCTAAAAATACGGTGTGTTTTTGGCAAGAGTGTGAGATAATACACGCACGCTTACTGGACATTTTGCGAATGTGACTTTTAAATGTAAATATATATTTTTTGATCTTGAGAGTTTTTTTTTTTTAAGAAACTGCGTGCAGGACATTTGAATTCATAAAGCATAAAGTAAAAATTGACGTGGACAAAGCACAAATTAAGCTCCGTGTTCATTAAAGTTTAGAAAACTAATTTCCAAACAAAAGTAAGGCCATTTTCGTCTTTGTAGACTGCTGAGGCAAGCGCTATTGGTAGGAACTTATTAGGCAAGCACAGCACTTGGGAGCCGTCCATAAATGACGTCACGCACCTAAGGGGGGGGGGGGTCAGACATTTGTGACGATGTGTGACGAGGGGGGGGGGGTTGAGAAATGTGACGTCACATCAAAATGCGCAACTTTAAATAAATATAGACAACACGTTCTACTTCATTAAATAGACGTTTTAATAAATGTTTTCTCCTACAACATCAGAGTGCAGCGCCACATTAAAAACGCACTACAATGGCAATAGTTTAAAGCGATTTGAAGCATGTTTTATTTTAAAATGGAAAATTTGGCTTCGGGGGGGGGGGGGGCAGAGCTTTGTGACGTCATATTTGAGGGGGGGGGGTCTGACTTTTTGTGACGCCGTGTGACGAGGGGGGGGGGATCAAAAATCGTTCAAAATCGCGTGACGTCATTTATGGACGGCCCCTTGAGGTTGGTATTAGAACACGAGCAAGCAACCTTTACCATAACAAGATGCCCATGAGCATGAAGGTCATGCTTCCAAGGTTTTGTCAGTCAATATGAAAAAATGAGTCCGATTATATCATTAAGCATCGCAACGATGCATCGATTTTTATCGACCAATATCAATGCTCGCATCGAAGCGTGCTCGTGTGAAGCAGACATTAGTGATGTACAGTATGCTGATTAAAATGGCATTCATAGGCTGAAAGTTAATTTTTGTTGGCAAATAGGGTGAACAAAACGGCGCAAGTGAGTTAGAAACTGTGAAACTAACTGAGATTGTGAAGGGTGACAGAGAGAAATTGGTTCGAAGGATCGTTTGGGGGGAGGGATGGTAGGGCGGTGGAAAGATGGGAGTCGTTTTCTCAGCACGTGCAGGTCGGTTTGGATGTGAAATGAGCGGTGAGTTTCGTTGTGTTTTACATCCACCGCATTTCCTTAAAACCCACTGCTCGTGATAACGCGCAAGCAATACCTTACGTGTTATACGCGTGTCATTTACAGTTTCAACAGGTTTTTTTATGTATTGTTTCTTTTTTTTACACGTAGGCTTTCAGGATCAGTGTTACGATTCATAATTAGTTTCTTTCGGGTTGGATCGTGAAGGTAAATGTAAACCTCGTATAAAATTGTAAACATTTTGGTTGCCTTTCAACGTTCCTACAGATTGCTGAACGCCCAAATCAATTGGCCGCATTTGCCCACGTGACGACTTGATTTGATTGTGCTGAAAATTGGCATCATACCGAACACGACCTAACCCAAAAGTACCAACTTCTGAAGAATTTACATCGACAACATTATTATTATTAAGCATTAGCAGTGGACATGTTTATTTATTTATTCGGATGATAATTGCAGCATTTGACCTGATTTTTTTAAACAATTTTTTTTTTACCAGATCGGATGGCCAATCACATCAATGGAATGTGACTCGATAAATGTCTATAACATTCCAATTGGTTGTTGGTTGGATCGTTTGCAAATCGGCTATCTCAATAAAAGAAGGCCTTATTGCACGTGACATTTGTGGGTTGCACTGCTATTGCGTAGCGCCGTGACGCACTTTCATGCTTGTGCCGCGTGTTGTCCGGCACGGTGTCCGACGTTTCGCCCCACAAGCTGGGAGCTTCCTCAGGAACTGAACTGAGCAGCTAAACATTCTGGACAAGCTCCCAGCACTTGACATGGGAGGATGGTAATTCATTGGACTGTCCTGTCGAATAGCATGCAGTACAACCTGAAACCAAAGACCATTTTTTTTTATTTGGTATGAGTCAAAAGTAAGTCTGATTCCAAGCTAATGAAATATAATCCGTGGTTTTTGGAATCCTATCTCTTGGCTGCAAAATTTGACCCGAACCCTGAAACCTGCACCTGTACTTCCCGTAAAGTAGCGAGTGATTGACATGGTATAGTAAAGATTAGAGCTTACAATATTACTAGCTCTACTTTGCAGTATCACTCATGGAAAGCCCAATGAGATTCAGTGGCTCCCGCTGCTCTTCACATATCAGTCTATTGTGTGATTTTGAAGCAGGACTCGCATAACAAGGCCAGAATTTAGTGAATGGTAGATTTAATAAGCAGCACCGGGACCAATAATCCAAATTAACTGAATAATTTTGAGCTCGTTAGCATTAACTGCATATCATGAGCTTTGAAGTGATGATACGTACATTTAAATCAGCGGGACGGCGTAGGGGCAGTTCTCCAGACCTACCTACATACAAACATATGTAACGATCAGCTACTTAGAGTCACTATATAGCAAGCTGCATATACATAGTAATGATCCACACCTCCTGCATGTGTAGTTATTCCTTTACCCAGCCAATGTTTCATACCTTACGAATGCAAATACTGTAGTTAAGTGTTGCCACGACTGCAGTGTCTCACCATTCGCAGGTTTTCCACGACATGACCGAGTTAAAAACTACTCGGACGTCCATAAACACCCCCATTCGAAACCCAAACATCGCAACATCCTTGCTTTGATATTCCTCCTCCTTGAGGGACACCGGTGTAACCATGAACTGCATCAGGACGATGCACACATCTCCTTCCCGAATGAAATATTAAAGATGCAAGCCGCAGTGCGACTGCGGCCATGCAACACAAACTATGGGGCCATCGAGTAAGCCACTCCTTCAATGGTGGAATAGCAACACTTATACAACTCAATCCTGAAGCCCTCTCGTGGCTAGCAGACCTCAACATTGGGCATATAGCTCCTAAATACATTGCCATATGCAAGAATAGAACCACGCCTCTGCTATGTACGTTTCTCTTATCTCACTAAATCCAATATCTCTCTTTTCTCTATACCTTATCATTTCCAACAGGATTTTAAAAAGATGTTTAATTGAGGGCCACCAAAAACAACTGTTGCTTTGGGCTTCCATTTGAATAGATGAGCACCACTCACTGACTGTAATTTCACAAGTTCCACAGTGGGGAGGGAGGTTGGCGGGTCATCGCTGAGGCACTTTTGTACAGGCGAGCTTGGATTGGCTGACGATGCAACTGGGGGGGGGGGGATTTGGCCCCCAGTAAACCAGTCCCGGTGATAGACCGCTTACACACTTTGGCCAAAGCCTCAAGATCATTTGCCATCTGATTGAAAGTTGAGATTTAAGTTGGGTCGAGTGCATGATGGCCCAATTTTTAGGAGCGAATTTTTGTGAAAATGCCAGGTTGCATCGTGACCCAGTCCAAACCAATCTGCGGGGAAAATTATACGTTCGAAAAAGCACAAACACCAGTAACAACAAAACAACTCACCACGTTCTTTATTAACACGGCCTTCATTTCAGTTTTTCTTAAATTTTCTGTCTTACATATCGGCTGACATTCAGGTGAACAAGTCATACTCCAAACCTGATGAGATATCCCCAGCTGATTAAATGGAGTGCCCACGCTCTGCCTTTAGGGCCGATTTTAGTCAAACATAATTTACCATGTCATGGTAACCTTGTATTTTGAAGCACCTTGTTTTTATGTCATTTATTAACATTGACATTAGCATTACGTTTGCTTTACTTTAATTTTCATTGAAATAAAAGTCAATTATAGAAATGTTATTAAATTCGTTGTTCAATCTTGAGATGTTGAATAATTTACAAATGCAGATTTGCGTTTTTTTTGTTGCTCATTTAGAGAGACATGTTTTAAAAAGACCACGTGCAATTTGTACATTTGTCACACTCGAAAAAATATTTGGCTTTTAATTTGTTTATCCATCAAGGCATATGCTGTTAAGATGCGTTCCATTAATATGAGGTAACTCGGGCATTGTGTGCTGTAATAGCCCAGGTCACTCTGACAAGTTACTCCTTGTCTTTTGAATTCTCACCTGACTAACTACAATATAAAAAAATGGGCTATAAATATCGTCCTTAATAGATGTAAAAAAATATGGCAAAAGCAACAGCTGTAAAGTTTTAAACACATTAGCAATAATGCATTCGCTGACCTTGCAATAATGCAATTAGGCATCTTTTTTTCGATTTAAGTACAGAGAGTCCTCGACTTACCACCATAGTTAGTTCCTGAGATCCGTTCGTAAGTCGAACCGTTCTGTGTGTCAGTTGATGTGTGTGTGTGTGAGTCGCTATGTGTGTGTGTGTGTTAGTCCATATGTGTGTGTAAGTCGATGTGTGTGTGGGTCCATGTGTGTGTAAGTCCATGTGTGTGTGTTAGTCAATATGTGTGTGCATGTAAGTGCATATATGTGTGTGTAGGTCGATGTGTGTGTGAGTCTATGTTTGTGTGAGTCCATGTGTGTGTTTGTGTGACTCGATGTGTTTGTTTGTGTGGGTCGATGTCTCTGTGTGTGTGTAAGCCGATGTGTGTGTGAGTCTATGTTTGTGTGAGTACATGTGTGTGTGACTCGATGTGTTTGTTTGTGTGGGTCGATGTCTCTGTGTGTGTGTAAGCCGATGTGTGTGTGAGTCTATGTTTGTGTGAGTACATGTGTGTGTGACTCGATGAGTTTGTTTGTGTGGGTCGATGTCTGTGTGTGTGTGTAAGCCGATGTGTGTGTGAGTCTATGTTTGTGTGAGTACATGTGTGTGTGACTCGATGAGTTTGTTTGTGTGGGTCGATGTCTCTGTGTGTGTGTGTGTAAGCCGATGTGTGTGTGTCTTTTTCGCCCGGGCAACGCCGGGTACTTCTCGCTAGTAGTAATTAAAATAAAGTAACATAAATATAAAAAAAATCACTGACCTTGACTCCTGATGCTGGCTTGCTTGTCGAAAAGGATGCAATGAGTAACCACAATTGCATACACACACGGGGCACGCGCATGTACACACACACACACACCAACGACAACAATCCCCCGTACAGCCTTCATAGATTATGAAGGTCGGCACGGAACATGAGGGGGTCAGTGGACAGCACCACGCCCGACCACTTTTGATTCCGCAGTGCCAATCTTTATACACCGCACCAGATACTCATTTGAGGCTGCGTTGCTCTAGGGGAGGTCCACGACCCATTCAGATAATCATCACTGTTGTTGGTCGTGAGCAGGAATCGAATTCAGTTCGGCGGGTCCTTGGTGCAGCGCAATAACTGCCACACTACCGCTCCAAACACATTCACTTTCACACACACACAGGCGAGCACACACACACTACACATGCACAAACACTCGCCGCTCCCTGTACGAGGCTGACTGATTACACCCCCATGGAGGATTGCTCCGACAAGCAAAATAGTTCCACGGTTCAGTTTGCAGGTGCCAGTTCGCGCTTTAAATCAATGTAAAAAAAAAACTATTTCATGGAAGCTGGTTTGTAAGTGTGGGTGTTCGTAAGTCGGGCATTGGTAAGTTGAGGACTTCTGTACATAATGACATTCCAGTGTGGTTTTGGGACAACGCAGTTGCAGCAAACATCAAATACAAAGAGCGTGGAATAGGTGACCACACAGACTCCGCATTTGCTTTGGTTGCCACTCGGAGTGCCTGAACTGTGCGTAAATGCCACAGTTCTGTGGCTCTGCATTGGCCCCGCCCAGTGTGACCTATTTCTGCCATGCCAACCGACCGAGGCATGGAGGCAGTGTGCTCCATTGCTTTGCAATAATGGTCATAAATTAACGGCAATATGTGGAATCTGCCAACAATTCAGAGAAAACGACCGAAAATGATGCGGAATGACATTGAAAGCCACTGCTCGAATCCGCAGCTAATACTCATAATCATGTTACTCTGGAGCTCTGAGGAGTAAGACCAGTGGATAATAATAAAAAAGGCCTTTGAAAGCATGCAGATGTCAATGACTTTCCCTGCCTGCCTCAGTAACTGCACACTGATTCAATTACAGAACCACTCCAATGTCCTGTGCTTTGCAGGACATGCGTACGTTGCAGCAGGAATTAATATATTTCCATTGCATTCAAAAAAGGACAAAATGCAATGTCACTGAAGGAAACTGTGGATCCAATTTCCACCAATCCCCACTTCTGTTTTTGCTCAACATCTTCCAAACGGAGGCACAATTTCAGTTCAAGGTTCTCTCTGCTAAAAATATAATGGAGCAATCACTCATTTTCATTGGGGCCCTGCGGTGGTGTTGACCCATTGTGGGCCCTATGCAGAAATTATATTTTTTTTGTGGAGGCACCCTTTAAAGATATACAATCCTAGGGAGATCATAAAAGAGAGATGACTTGGCGTTTTAATGGTAACTAGCTTGTTTTGTTTAATAGGAGCACGATGGCCTGTAAACAAAATGGCGCCACACAAGCTGGCAGCAGCAGCCATCTGCTCGATCCTTACTTTCCCTCCTCCATCCCTTACCTCCCCTACCTCGCTCTCCTTCTCTCTTCCCTTTCGTTTTCCTGTCCTCCACCAACATTATTTGTTTTAGTTATGATTTTGGCGACGCCTTTGTTTTGTTGGAGGCGCCGCTCCCCGACCATGTCTCCTGCCTGCCCCCGTGCCCACTCGGCATCCTCGAGGCAAGCGGGGCTTCGAGGAACCCCTGTGACTTTCATTGACCTCAGTCTCCGATTGAACTTGTAACCTTCCAATGCTGAGTCAAATGCTCTAAGCGCACAGCCAGATAAGTAGCACGTCCCGGTTACATGCTTCACATATGGAAACCTCTTCCTTTGGCAATCCTCTGCTAAATGATGCTGTGAACCCATGGACCTGAATTTGATTTCTGACCAAGGCCAATTCCAGTGGGGAGTGATATCTGAACCCGTCCAGGGGCGCCCACCCTTTTCCACCAACTTGCTCAGCGTGGTGATCTTCATTTAGACCGGATTCCTCCAATCTAAAACATTCTGATTCTGAAGCCCCATAACCGACACAGTGTGGGTAGACCTTCATCCAGCAGTAGATTGACAAAGGGTTGTATATTCAATTACATCATCTCCATCAATTGGCCCTGGTACCCTCCCTGCCACCTTTCACCAACGCCTGCTGTGCAGCAGAAATTATTATATAATCTCTCTCATATTATTTTGAGATACACTAGGGTAGAGTCTAAAATCCGTTTAGGGAAATTAATCAAAAAGAGCAATGTCAGCCTCGCTAAGCACTCCAATTTTGAATTGCACATATTCTTCTTTATTCATTTTATTGTGGCTTTGCATGAATCAATTTTGATGCATGAGATGCCTCGCATAGATACAAATATTAAATTGAAAGTGTCCGATATACGGTACATTTTGTTTATTACGACAAATTATAAAAGTAGCTTTCGGACATTTATAAGAACAGCAACAGACACACCCAGTTGGAGAATATTGACTCCAATGTGAATTACAGTTTTTATTTTCGTTTAGTGTTCACATCTGGAAGCAGAAAAGTACTCAAATTTATTATTGTTCTGCCTCGGTAATACTATTTAATCTTCAGCAAAATTATAAACTCATTTTCATCACTGTACATCGCAAGTACATCCGCTGACTTGTGAATTTTTTGCCTGAAAAAAAAAGAGTATCAACCTGTTCTCTTTCATGCAAATGTGTTTCCTTAAAGATGTGAGTATACATATGTGTGTGTATCCAAATGTATATGTTGTGCACTACAAAATTTCTATCCGTAACTTGCATAAACCTGGTAGTATAATACTTCGAAAACAACGCAAGTTAGATTTCGCCGACTTTTCGATCGCAACACAAGCGGTCTTCATCATCTTTTCTCTCCGCCTGATGGAGACTGCTTGTGTTGCGATCGAAACGTCGTGGGTTTTTTGCTTTTATTTTAGATTTTTTTCTATTTACGTGACTTTACCGAAAGAACCAAGAATATTAATTCCTGCAGTCACGAAAGTTTTAAGTCTAAATGTAATTAAATGCTTCTGTCCAGTGCAATACCAGTCAATTGACAATTCAAGTTACATATGCACGCAAGACAGAAAACATCCACTCAAACCTTTCAGCACTAAACCCAATTTGTCGGAGTCGACAATATTATATGTATCCAGTCGTGCAGTTAAAATGTAATAAAAATGTTTGTGCTATACTTCTGTTGGTTCTGCAGGTATCACCACAACTTTAACAATGCTTGCTCCCGATCTTCACATTACTGTAAATTGACACTGCACACGAACTGATTTTTTTGTGTTCTCCCGCACCTCTGATTAGCACGGTTGGCTACGTACGGTGCCAAAGAAGTTCAACATACATACTTACATATTATCTATAACATAAAATAATAATGACTTAAAGCTTTCGTGACTGCAGGAATTCATATTCTTTGGCTCTTTCGGTAAAGTCACGTAGATAGAATATAATAAAAAGGTTAAAAAAAACACGTGGATTTTTTTTCATTATTTAACTTTGCCGAAAGAACCAAAGAATATAAAATAATTTACACCCCTTTGTCAATCGATCCACTGCTGGATGAGGGCCTCCTATGCTGTGCCAGTCATGGGGGTTGTTTGGCCATACTTCACCAAACTGATCAGTGCGGATTGAAGGCTGTTGGTGGTGGGGCGTTGTAGGGTGCAGGACTGGTTCAGATACCACCCACCACGGATGTTAGCCATTTATAACATAATTTTATTGTGTTATGCATTCTGCACAATTCATCGTCAGCTTCCCGACAGATCCGAGATGCACGTTCTCAGTCTCTATCCATTGCCTGGTAGAGGCCAGGCTTTGGAAGATAAGAAGAAGAAAAAAGGCCAACTGGCAGTGAATACTCGAACGACGAATGTCACTCGCCCGATTCGCACCCAGTGGGCCTCTTCATTCCGGTCAGCCGGCTGCCGGTCGGCGAGCAGCACGGTCCTGCCCACGGAGGCGAAATTAAATATATAACTTGCGTTGCATTTGTGACATGCAGTGGTGGCGGAATAATATTGCTTTCCTGCAAATTTTCCTTGCGAATTCGCGCGTTTCCAATGTGTCGCTCTCTCGCGCAGCAGCTGTCTTGGCGCTGCTCCGCGAGCACTCTTTGTTCTGGTCACTATGGTGCTGCGTGATATTCGTGCGCGGGGAGTAATGCAGTATTTACAGCGCAACCAATGTCGCGACTTGAAAAACAAATTTCAGACATCGACAATATATTAACGCATCTCAAGCACTTTAAATCACCCTATTGCAGTTGTGCATTCGTCATGCAGGCACCTTTCAGAGAACGTGACCGTGTGACCTCAAGTAGGTCATTATATACTGCTCTTCTTTGCACAATGCATTTTCTGGAAATGGTGTGTAAAGTTTTTACTTATTTTTATTTTTATATTCAGTATACGTACGCTTGGAATGGAGTGGTGGTGGTGGTGCAGTAGTTACCACACTGCGCCTATGAACCGTGCCACATGGGTTCAAATCCTGGCCGTGGCTAACATCTAAGTGACGAGTGATGTCTAAACTGTGTCCATAAACCCGAGACATATCATGGGAAGAGCAATATCTCATAACAAGGGAAGAGCGGAGAACTACATGTAACTGTTTAAAAAAAAAAAAGCTGGGACTGGTAGATTTCCCCGGGACAGCTATCAGCAAAAGACGAAAATCCATGGGAAAATCAGGGCAGGTGGCAACCCCCTACCCAAGACTGTTTTACTGCGCGTCCAGGCCAAACCACCTGGCAGCAGCGACCTTACAGCTGACTGCGACATCATTAAGTGTAGCGTGTGAAAATAAATCTGAACTGCTCCATGCAAATAACATTGACTTGATAGAGTAGTACATTTCTTAGGTGATATATTACGACTGTTATAAATTCATTACCAGGTGAGGCAGGCAATTTACAAGCCAAAACAATTTCATTGCGCCCGCGCTGAGAAATAAAGTGAAGGAAGGTTGACGTAATTTTTAGGCTCCATCGCGAATATTAACCCTACAAACACGTGACAGAGTTTACTGCATTGTGCAAATTGCCCGTGCCTATAGTTTTCAATGTGTTTGCTATATACTGTGTTTATATAAAAAACGTTTTTATTTCATTGAAAGCTATCCCCTGTTATTGCCATACCATCGGTTTACTTTTCAGTGAATACATGTTATCAGCATTGTACTGATGAAGCTACATTAATAGTCTCAGATAAGGCAAAGCTAATGCAGAAGAACCATTTAAATGAGATATACACCACAGCACACGTGCAGAAAGCCTGCCCGCCAAACTCATAAATTTAAAACAGTGCACAGCCTCGAACTGCTTTCAACAGCGGATTTAATGTTTCAAACTACTGTAACAGTATCAATTTCATGGAATTACTATCTTTGGGAGTGGTGATGAAGCCATGAAGAATATGACTAGCAGATAAATACATTTCATGGAACAACCTTGAACGGTTTGGAGATACCTTCATCCAGCAGCGGATTGAGCATGGATGACGGATTTATGATCCTGAGTGCACCAAATCTCATTTGATTTTGGAAACTAAGGAGGATTCGAGCCTGGTTAGTGCTTGGATGGGTAACCACCAGCGCATATCAGGTGTTATAGGCATATGACTGAGGGATGCGAGGTGCCAGTAGGGAGCAGTACAGAACGGGGTGCCGTCTATGTATGAAGGTAGATTCAGCCCACTCACTGGACTGAGTCCATCTGTGAATTTAATATATCTGTGCAGAGCTTGGAGAATTATTTCCTCCGATGCACCGGTTTTCTCTCTGGGTTATCCAGGTGTCCTCCCGTTTAAAGCCAAACTAATCACTCGCGTAATTATCCAAACATCCTAATACAGCTATTTTCGTGAATCAAAGACTGAGTGCTCACCGAGGCTTTCCTGGATAAATAATCAGCATAACCGGCAAACTCCGTAGAACATTTATATCCCAAGAGTTTGCGGCTAAAAATAAAAAAAATAAACATTTCCCAACCGCTTATTTATTTATTTCAAAATGTGCATTTCGTGGCGGTCATGCTTTCAGTGCTAAAAGTTGTTAAGTGCTCTTTCAACAGTCGGTAAACTCTTATGGGTTATGTTTCTTAAGCCCAAACAGAAGTCGGGAGCTTGATTGGAAATACTTGGGCATGTCGAATTCACGGTTAATATGACGCATCAATGAACCCCTTACGCGAGCTGAATAATAAAACACGTCTCTTGCCTGGGCGTGGGGTCACGCTTCTCCAGCTCTGCGGTGAGAATAAACTCACAGTTAATAAGTAAAAGCCACCTAAAGCAGGCGTCTCGAACTTTAAATATTTTTTTCTTCCCCTTTCTTTAAATGGGATATGGGAAGAAGCCACATCACAATAATGGAAGGTTACACATTCATTAACAGATACCCATGGGGCTTGCCATTGATTTTTTTTAGTTATTGAAGATGTCACTGCGTTGGACACACACTAACGCAGGAATATAAGCAACAACAGCGGCCAATGCGACGACAGAAATCTGATGATGAAAATGAGCAATCGTGTCAGATGCGCAGATTTGTTTTTATCTTAAAGCCAAAACTGCTTCTTCGCCAAATAATGACTGAGTGCTAACCTCCTAGTACTCCGCTCTTCTCATGTTATGCTTGTGCCACTTCATGCATATCATCTCATTTCCCATAGCGCTGGCTTTAAATGAGGATGGAAGGCCTACAGAGTGGTACAGATCTCTGGAAAAGGCAGGATCTGTACTAAAGTGTAAACGGTCCATTTCTTCACACTCCAGCCTTCGGTCTCCAAGGCAGCCTCGCGTCTTCAATCAAAATTATACTGCTGCAACGTGCTCAGTATTCTAAGAGCTCTCGTCGTGTCCATGCCCCCTTTGTGTGCGTTTATCTGTGTGTGCGTTTTACCAATATATACATACGTGTTGGTTATGAACATTGCATAAAGAGCAAGAGGTATGCAGTGAAATAAATCGCAATTTTAAATTAGTATAAATCGTCTCATAGCTTGTACAGTATAATGGCACATTTGCAAAATCGGCTAGGATTATGAATCTTATTTGAAACTAAGCCATTTGGATTTGGTGGATTTACTGGTGCCAATCACATAAAGCATTGTTCAATTTCACCTCATTCAATATGATGATTATGATTAAGAGTTTGTGATTTTTATTCAGTAGGTAACAGCAATCTGGTTGGCTGGCTATAAAATTGAGCACAGCTTATTGTGGTGCGGAAAAGAGGAAGAGGCATTCTCGTATGCACAATCATGTTTTAAAGTTATGCAATCCAGGGACTGGTGTGGAAGGATATGCCTGGATCTTATGACTTTTGATTTGATAGCAAGCCCACTCACTCCACCATTCATTACCCAAACATTAGTCACCTTCAGAACAAATGTTATGAATTTAAAACCTGGTAAAGTGAAAATAAATTAAGAATTTTCCCTTGCGTGTTAACTGATTGATAGCCCTTTGAAATGTCACAGACAGGCTATCCAATACAGTCCATAAACCATGCTTACAATGCTGAAGTTCCATCTGCTTCCACCCATTAAAGATTCAGTGAATTTATTTTAACATCAAAAAGTATTTTTGAAATATATCAAAAAAACTATTTAAGTGTTCAAATCAATTCCTTATTTTATAGCCAAGCCATTGCATAGTCAAATGCACATTCCAGAATTTTTGTCATTTTTATGGTTATTTGATGTCTTTATGGTCATTTGCATTTCGCTATGAATATAAATGTCATTCCTTGATGTTATGAAAATAATTAAAAAGCATAAAATATAGTTTTTGTACCTGCTCATTAGACGAAATTTCACTATTTTGATGGTCCACTGTAGCCTTTTTGATAATCTTCAAACATGTATTTCCTTGCATTTGTCTTATATTCTGTTTAAGGGTGGCACCACCGTTTGAAATATGTGAGGCTAAAGATGTCACAGAGGCATGGGTGGGGAGGGGTTTTGGGTAGGTGGCATGAGGGGTAGGGGAGGAGAAGCGATGGTGCAGGGCTGAGGCAACACTGCAGATGTGAAGAAGGAAAATAAATCAGCGTTTTGCGCATTGGAGTGCCGTGGCTCAAGCACGAGTTCCTTATTTCCATTGTACAACCAAGCCGTGCTGGGGTCGTGCCAAGCCAGCGCAACAACTCAAGAGGTGCCACATTGTTTTTTTTTTCCCACGGCAGAAGCTGAGTGGTGTGTCGCCTACGTAAAAAAAAGTATCACAAAAAATTATTAACCAAGCCCCCTGGCCATTCTTTGCTCTGAGCCTGAATCAAATTACTTCTGGAGCCAGCATATCGTCATTGGTTCTGGCTCGGATTGGCAAATGACAAGTGGAAAAAAATAGCCAGTGGGAAAAAAAAAACACTCCGAGGGCCCCATGCTAGCGCAGCTCAGATGTGCCAGCGAGAAAAAGTGGTGAAAATGGCTTTCTTTAATGTGCAAATTGTAGGGGTTTTAACACAGGCTTGTTGGATGGTAACAGCATATTCTACAATTCATTTGTGATGCACTATCGGTGTTGGTTTTTTTACTGTAAAATGTACGTGTTAGTTGTGTGCACTTTCTCCGGTTGAAATTAAATTCACAGGCATGTTTGACGATGAGACTAAAGTCACTCTTTAAAATGTAATGACTCTGTTTAATTCATAATAAAAGGTTTTTGTGTTAGATCGCGTTATTTATAAATTTGTCGTAACCCTCCACCACCCGACTGTTTAACACGTAGGCTTTCGCGACCAATATCATCCATAATAGAGTTTTTTTGGGTTAAATCGCGTAAATATATATATGGAACGAAACAGTTAGGCTTCTCCACAAATCTGTCTGTCGTCTGATGAAGCAAGTTGTAATTACTGGCGAAGCGTCGTACTCAGATTGTAAATGCTGTGGCTTGGCTCCAACACACAACCGGTGTGCTGTACTAGTGACGAATTGGCCACGTTCTGTTTACGTGACAACCCTTACTAGTTGGCTGTGTCGGGTGGTGGCGGGTTTTGACGACACATTTATATTTTTACGTGATCTAACCCAAAACAACTCAATTTGGATGTAATCATTATGTGATACACCCCATGGAGTAAAACGGCATTTCTGGGTGTATGGCATCACGGTCAAACTCCAACAAAGCACATTTCCGTATCGTCTCCGCGGCTCACTTTGGTAGTTGAAATGTGCACGTTTTAAATAAGAAGCAGTCTGCAAATATAAATGCACGGCGATCAACACGACGTGTTATGTGGTGTCTTGGTGGGTTGTGGGTGAGATGTAATCTTAAAATGGGCATTCGTCCGTTCAAACGAAGACAAAATAAAATAACACATTGTCCATCAACCTTGTAGGCATTCTGGACCAGAAAACCAAAACGTGAGTTCGTTTTTTGGTGCGGTTGCTATAAGTATAAACGGAACAGCCAACTTTTTGCCTCAATGTACAACGTGTCGAAATGTTGAAATCGTATGTGATGTTAAGCCAATGCCTTTCACTGTTTCAAACGGAGATAATGTATTTTATTGAAGCAATATATGAAACGTCGTGGGTTTTTTGCTTTCATTCTTTTCAATTGATATTATTTTATTATTTTATTTTACTATTTTTATTGTGGGTTTTTTGCTTTTATTATTTTCTATTTATTATTTTTATTATTATGTTTTTTTACGTGACTTTACCGAAAGAACCAAGAATATGTACATAATGAAGTTGGTTGCGAGAAGGAGGTTGCATTGCTATCATGTGGACTTGCTGGATGCACAGAGGAGGAGATGGTTCAAATGGAGGTGTTCAGAAGTGTGCGTGTGATGTTGGCGAATAGCCCGTTATTTTGGGGGTCAAGAGACCTGGGGGATTATTCAAGTACAAGGTGGCAGCAATGAGCACGAGCGGCACAAACGGTCTTGCCAGGGGCACTTGGAACCCCTAGCGCTCAACTTCATAGGTAGCCCTGAGTTAGTGATGGAAACAACACATTCCCATGGCAGTCTTCCAACAGCGCCACCCAATACTGCTGCTGGTGCCGAATTTATTATGAGCGGGATAATGATGATGCAGTTTCCAGAATGTAACAGCCAGCGTCATCAGGCAGTTGCCACAATTGTTAACGTGTTAAGTTGTTGCAAATACCCAATTATTAAATGTTGTAGCGACTGCTCTTGGACATGCCGCTCTGCTGAAGCAGCCACAAAATTGGCACGTTTACTCACGTGACAACTCCATTTATTGGTTGCGCCATGTGGAGGAGGGTTTACGACACACGTTTGACTTCACGTGATTTGACCCCCAAAAAAAACAATTATGAAGCCTAACACTGGTCGCAAAAGTCTACGAGTTAAATGCATACGGGGGGGGATCTCTGTGTTTTGGTTGTATGCGTGCATGAAATTGGGCATACGTGTGGCTCTGTGTGACGGACACACGAGGGATGGGCAGACTCCCCGTATTTGTTTTTGCACACCGCAGCCACATTTGTCCCCATCAGGACGAGGCTGGCGAGACTCTGTGGCGTTTGCCCGCCACTGTGGCAGGAAGGACGCGGTGATAACGAGCAAAGGCTCGCGTGAATCTCGCAGGATTCGCTGCTATGGTTGGGGTTATGCCCCCAGTTGTGCACTGGCTATGCAAACTCCACTCAATGTGTTAGGCGAGTAGGGGGGTGGGTATGCCCCCCCCCCCCCCATTAGGGATGAGTTTTAGATTACATATTTTTCAGATGTATTATTCTTGAGACATCAATTTTATTTTGGATCCCCGATTCCTTTTTAGACTTGATTTCAGATTTTATTCCATATTTTTGGGGTTTTTTAACATTAATTACGTTTCGATAGCACTCATTGTTTGTCAGCTTATTTTGTATAATTGAAATAAAGGAAAACCTTTTGCCCGACGTGAATTCATTGAACGCGTGTTTCAACTCCACAGAGTTTATCAAATGGGGTCTGTTTTTCAGAACACGGTGGTAGTAATGTTTCGACTGTACGCCGTGAAAAGTCATGCCATGAGAGCGCTGCATCCGTTGGAAGATGCGCATGAATCGACTGCTGAGAACGACTTTTTTTTCTATTGTGTGTGTGTGGTTTTTGTTTTGTGCGTGTATCTTTTTCGCGTGATAATGTAACACGCTCAACGGCGCACGGACGGCACGTGTGTATGTGCGCATGTTAAAATTTTCTTTCGCACCGTACGACGCAAATGTGCACACATCGCCGCTTGCATCCTTGCCGTCCGGTCGTTGAGAACGTTAGTCATAAGGACGCCGAGATGGCGAATCATTAACGTTCGAGTGACAGTGTTCAGGGGCGAGAAAATGGCTGGGAGTTCAATGTCGGGGGTGGGGGGGGGCAAGCCTTGGGCCCAAGTGCCGCGGTGCGGAAAGAGTGATGGAGACCTGGGTTTTGTGTCGAGTTGAAATTGAAAAATAAAGAGCGTAGGCACACACACACACAATAAATGGAGAGCAACTTAGCATCCTGTAGTACAGCAAACCAATCGGCAAATCCGCGATCTGCAAAACTCAAAGGATAAATGGAAGAAAAAAAAACTAGCTTTTTGGTTCAGGGTTCGTAATAAGACACCCCCTCCGTTTTTTTTTAATGCTACCCCTACATCAACCTCAAACATTAAACGGGAAGCATTTTTGCATGTAAAATATGATTAGCATTTTTCCAGCGTTAAATATGACTTGCACCGTAAATGCACACACAACGGAACAAACGTTGCATCGCCCCACCTCACTGCCTCAACTGAAGTCTGGGGACATGGGAACAGGACCCCTTTCGGAGACAAAATGGCACGTGTTGTCCTTCGACGGCAGCGTCAGTTACGAGGCATGCGGGAATGTCGCCGTCAACCGCGAATGGTCGAGTCGCAGGGGCGCGATCGGCAAAACAAAAAAAATGTTTTTGCACAAAACCGTGATAGCCAAGCCCGCGAGAGGGAAGTTTTTTTTTGCTTCACAAAGAGCGAGGGGTTGGGTGATCATTTCGGACCCAGAAGCGCAACGCCTGTTTTTTCGCACAACGTTAATTATTTGTCGAACGCGGTTTTGGCCACACAGCATTTTCCAGGAATATATCCTCCACGTTCAGCGAGGTCTGCCTATAATTGTACCTCTTTTTTTAAATAAAGTCCTAAAATGTTACGTTAAATGTTACGTAAGCATATTTCTTTTTGATAATTGTCAAAATCACGTCACATGATGTCACTGTTCGCAGTGACGTCGTGTCCACACCGTGGACACGACGTCACTCTCTTCGACATCACATCTTCGTGTCAAATCTGAAATAAACAAAAAAATCCGAAATTTAATATCTTTGCCAGATTTTCTGATTTTTTTGGGATTATTCTTACAGTCTGAAAAAAACCCCTCCAATTAATTCTGGAAAGCGTATTGGATCTGCTAGAGGAAGGCAGTGGGAAGCGTGAATGTGGTTCACAGTGTACACGCATCACGGCCCTGGATTTTAACAAAGTGACTTTAAAAGGTTCTGGCCTTTGATTACAGGTGCATTTGTGGGATGTTTGGCATTCCAGGGTAAGATAGGGTAAGCAATCTGTAAGTTCAGAATGGGCTACTATAAGCGGTGTTCCTTGCAGGCCAGGTGTCGGCTTTGCAACAACTGCAGGACGTGAAGTGGCGAAATGAAAGGGAGTGCAGTGCGATTTTGTAATATCAACGGCATTGACTTTGATGACCTCTTGACCTTGACCGTGACAAGTCAATTAATTTCTCATTACTTTCTGCAGCTTTTCTAGTGGCCTCAGGCTGTGTTAACATTTGTTTCTATTACGGACTTTATCTAGAATAACATTTGTGCATAAAAAAATATATTGCACCAAATGTGGCAATGACCGAACAGAACTGAAAAAAAATGGAAAACAGCGCGACCTGCTGTCCGCATGGGGCACAACATAAAACTGACGAAAAATTGTGCAGAAATGCAAAAAAAATGTAATAAAATTCAATCAAATATCAGTACTAGACGAGATAATTATGCGTTTCATTTACACCAAGCACTTGTTTGTAGGAAAAAAAATATGTTTTTGTTTGAAAGCACTAATTAAATCACAGAGTCGTTAAGATACGTGGCATGTGCAGTCGCGATAGGTTAACGTAAAATATGATTTCATAACATGCTTCCATGACGCACGGCTGTTTGCGGGTGTTGGAGTGGTATGTCTCGTTCATTGCCATGAATCCACGAGAGTCTGACGTGTTGTGATTCACCCTCAACACCTTCAGAATCTTCCGAAGACTCGCCCCCACCTACCTCGCCCCCTTTCTCACTTTGCTCTACTCCCATTCGCGAGGCTCTCAGATCCAACCGCGTTCACTTGATGAGAGACTGCTCCTTTTCTGCTGTCTCCATTGTCTGGAATTCTCTGCGTCTTGCCGTGCATACTGCTGACACCCTTGCCACATTAAAGTTCAGGCTGAAAATGTGGCACTTTTGGCTGGCCATCAAACAATGAAGGCCACCGCATCGCGCGGCGCTTTCAGACGCGCTTCTGGGGCCGTCTGGAACGCTCTTCCTTCCGATATTAGGAAGCCACTAGTGCCGTGCACTTTAAAAATCTAGATTGAAAACTCGTTTCTTTTAGAACTGCCTTTTGTGTTTCGTTGGTTGTCCTTCCCCAGCACCTCCGATTAGCGCAGTTGGTTAACGTAAGAAGTTAAAACTACATACTGTACATATGACTGTCTCTTTTACTATGGAGTATCTTCATTTATACCTTTACTATAATGTCATCTCAATTCTCTCTGTGGCCTGTAGCATTTATGTTTTTTTTATTATTATCATCATCTCAAAACCTTTCTCTAAATATATATTTTACTCCCTAGCCTTCAAAATGCGTATTAACCCCCCCCCCCCTCCCACATTGTTATAGCTTATTGAAATGCAGTCACGGTTATAATCCTTACAAATTCGAATTCTATATGAAAAACAAAACATTTAATCAGCTCAAAGTAATAAGTAGCACTCAAGCGTTCTTCGTCTACACCTGTTCCCACAAAGTGCCACACGGCCTGAATTTTTAAGACTTTATTTACATATATTTGCCTTCACGATCGAAATTTTAACTTTGTGGTTTTATTTTTCGTCGACCGTATCAAATGTAACGCAGCAAAAAATACAATCAATGCATCCTCGTATTGTCATTCGGCTTAGAACTCTACAGTACCTTTGATGGGAATGTGATAACAAAACAAAAATATATACACTTTGTTCCGCTCCTAGTTACAATGAAATATACATTTTGAACATAGACATCAAATAATTTACAGGGGCGAAAAAAAACAAATACCAAGCGAATGATGAAACAGGTGCGATTATTTTTAGTTGTAACTTCATAACAAAATCATAATGATAATGAATACATATGTTCTACGATATAGGCAACTGTTGTCAGCGAATCGGAGATGGTTAATACCCTAATTGTGCCTCTTCACTCCTTCATTTCTGCAATACAATCTTCATACGGACATTTTAACACGTAGTCGGGCTTTAGCAATCAATATTATCCATAATAGAAGTGTTTGGGGGTTAGATCGTGTAATTATCAATGTGTCGTTAAACCCGCCACCACCGCCCGACAGCCAATTCATAAGGTTTGTCACATAAACAAGCCGTACCAATTCGTTACCAGTTCAGCAACACCGGTGTGTTGGGAGAGTAAACCCACAACATTTACAATTCGAGTACGACGTTTCGCCGGTTATTACAACCGGCCTCATCAGGCGACAGCCAGAGTTGTGACTAATCGGCTGCGTCGGGTGGTGGACGGTGTAACGTCACATTTATATTGACGCGATCTTCCCCAAAAACCTCTATTATGGTTCATATTGACCGTTAAAAAAAAGTAATTGGGCTTAGGCAGGACACACCCAGAAGCGGTGATGGCGTGTGATCAAAATACTGACAATGGAGTGGCAGCCGAAGGAGGAGAACGACCGCCGCTGCGATGGAGTGAAGAGTCCAGCCACAGCGTTGGAGGAGCACAGGCGGACTGTGGAATCACAGAGCCACAATAGATGGCGACAAACGTGGAGAGGGCTTCATCAAGCAGTCGATAGAACATGGCCGATGATTGTACCTGAGTTTGAGTCGAGTGATGAAGGGGTCGCAAATTTAAGTCATTGAGCCGTGAAAATGTTGCGGGAAAGGGAACTATGCTTTGAACATTTGACCTCAAATTGAAGTTCAAACAGCATGGACATGCAGTGACTCCAGGTCAGGCGGGCGGTGAGCCACGCTTCAGATTTTGCTGCCATGAAATCCATGTAGCCTCCTGGGAGAAAAAGGTCTGAAGAAGGGCAGCAGAAGCACCCACCGGTGCATTCAACATTGCTTCTGCATTGCTATTATTCCCTAATTACTGAATCGCCTGCTCATGTCACTTGCAATTAGAAAACCTTAAGGTGGACCTCCCGTATACATTGGACTGTAGCCCGCACGTGTCTCCGTCAAACAGGGGTAGCTCAAAAGGCCATCGTCACCGGCCAATTCATTGTTCAGTTTCAGTTCAGTTTATTTATTTTGGTATAGCCCTGTGAGCCATTCGGCTCTTGAATCGGGTGCAACCACAACAAACAAACAAAAACACGAGCAAGAAAATCATCTTAAAGTGACTAAGTGTGACTGTGCAAACAGAAAATCCAAGAAAAAAAACCAGCTAAATATTCCTGAAAAAAGCACCGTACACCAACGCTGTGTGCAAAAAAATCCCAGTGGGATGCAAGCCAGATGAAGGCCATCCCCATTCGCCGCCATTTCTCGAATGTCAATAAAAATATCTCCTCCCTGTCTTGCAGTTTTCGATTGTTGTTGTGCGCACCAACCGTGTCTCAACAGTACTAACTGGATCTTCACTTTCCCCCCTACCCCACACCCCCCGCGCCCTGCACTTCTCCCCCCCCCCTTCCCTCTGACCTTATATAATGGCTTCACAAACAGCTCTCTTTACCCACTACAGAATTTTTTTTTGCTGTGGTTGTCCCGCCTGATTACGGAAGCTTTGTGTTGCTTCCGAAACGCCGTGATTTGATTGATTTTATTTTTTATTTAATTTTTACCTCCGTGACTTTACCGAAAGAACCAAAGAGTATGGATCATTGCAGTCACGAAAACTTCAAATCTAGAATATTTCCTAGATTTCATCATCGACGACCAAGTAACTGTTAACAACATGTTTTTATTCCAACAGCACATTCGTTAGAGTGTCCAAAAGATTATTATTCTAAAACAATAGCCATTATGTAACCTATAGTTATTTAATGTGAGCACAGTGTAATTCGAGTGCAATCATGGTTAATGTGTTTACACAATACTCACACAGGACGGCAGGGCCTGTAATCCAGCACTTCTGAGAGGGTTGTTTGATTGCACAAATGTTGTAAACTCTCTCCCCATGGGTGTCGATGTACCATATCCTGGCTCGACAGGAGAAGACCTGTTCGGCAATGAGACTAATCTCCATCTGTTTCCATCTGTACGGGGATAGAGTGTTGCCCCCCTCGCACGCGTGGGGTTTCTCCGGGCGCTCCGGTTAACTCCCACACGTATAAAAACCCGTTTATTGGCTGAAAACATATTTTAAAGAATGCAAAAAACCACAATGCAGGACCCTCCCGGAAAAAAACAACCCTCGGACTCAATATGGACTGACTAAGCTATCAGGACTGACTACGATATCACTCGTTGATTGTGACGTGGATTACCACTCGGGTTGTTGGCTGAACACGATAACCGCTGTGGAACCTCTCCATACTCCTTACTGGTGGTAGGTATCATTAAAAAAATGGGAATCTTACGTAATCATCATAGGACTGTGAATTTTATAGAGCTAAGCAGAATGATGAGTTTTTATATGCGTATTTTATCTATATGTAATAAGAAAGGTTAATTGAGCTACAGTGTAAAAGTTTTTCTCAGTGATTTTGCACAATAACAACCGAAGGCTTTTTGTCTTTTCCTGCCATTCCCTCCGTCATAGAGAACCCGATTTACAAATGTTCCCCTGCTCATATATGTTGACATCAGCTTTCAAAGTAATTCAAGCACAAAATAGGTTAGCGCACGCTCCACGCATGCCGCATATTGATTTAGGACAGCCTCAAGCCTTCATTGGAGGTATAGCCAATAATGGCGTAAGCGAGTTTGTGCATGATATGAACAGTGATAGAGACTGGTGAACAATCACAGCCGGCATGCCCCATATGCCTGTTCCTTGACGGTGATATGATGGGGCTGACATATGCCGGGTCTGTTAAATTTAATTATTCTGAATTGTACAGTAATAAAATAAATATAATCCCAAGATCAAGGTATATCAATATATTTCATAGACGCAATACATAACTAACAAAAGCACAATCATGCAGGAGTGGTCCGTTGTTTTCAGTAGCATGTTTCAATTAAAACTCTCTCCGTTAACCAATGCTGACATCGATGCAAGTGGGAATAGATTGCGCATGAGATTAGTTCTAATGACTTTTAATTTCCGCATCAGCAAAATGCTTTTGCTGACCTTATGCAAGGCCCACGCTGCAAACGTACACGTTCGAGTTTCACAAACATGTGCAAAGTGCATTTTTTAAGACTTCCTATTCCCTATTGACATCCATCACCTGTCATCTGTTGGATGAAGTCCCCTCGACACCACAGGCATTCCTCATGATTATGACATTCTAAATATCAACTGATGTCATCCCTCCATCTCCGACTTGTGTCCTCCCTCCTTTGACTGACATTCTTTCCCAGGCCAATCGCACCTCCGAACAGCGTGATTGTGTTTGTACGGTGCGAAAGAAGTTCAATATCTATATGCACGCAATAAAACATGATCTCTTCTCGGATGTACCTTGCCCTAGCCAACCTAATTTTGTTAAAAGTCAATATGATGCCTGTCTATTGCGTTTACTTTCTGTGATCCACGTGCTTCTCTTCTTGGTGAAAATGGAAGTTCAAGCATGCATCTCTTCATGCTGTTTGCCATATTTTTCAGATGTATTTTCTTCCATTTTCCCTGTGTCGTTATCTATATTTGTGACCAACACAGCATAGAAAAAAACATTCTTATTCAGGCACAATGGTATTCTTCCTATTATAAAGTTATTTTTTTCTAAGACCATCAATCCTTCCATTGTTTGCCTCTTATCTGATCAGTTTAATCCCAAAATGTCTTAAATTGTCCGAGGTATGTATATTCTGCTTCGGTTTCAAGTTGTATCTCTCCTTCGATATCTTTTGTTACCAACACTTTAACTCATGATCGTTATCGCGATGAAATGTTTGCACGTGCCATTTATATCCTCACTACAAAAAAAACATCACCCCTATCACCAGCCAAGAACACTGCCACTATCATCCAAACTACCATCATCACCATTGCCATCACACATTACGAGTTCCCACCCGCAGCACTTAATTCTCCACAGTCACCATCACCACCACCGCCAGGAACGTCCTCACGACCACCACCACTAACCACAAGCAGCACAACTCACATGGCCTGAAGCGGGCCTTTTCCTGGATTCAAACCTATGATACCTTCATAGCCCCCCGCCCCTGGCTATGAAGTGTTAGTCAGCATTTAGTTTTATGTTCGTCATATGTCTTTGGATTTTTTTTATCAAGTCTGATAGTCTGTCGTTTTAATTTAGTCATTCTGCTGGTTCAGTTGACTAAAGTAGTCATAAATGTAGTCCTCTCTGTGAAGGGCACACAATGTCCCTCTCCTCCACCATCGTGATCAAGTCAGCCAGTCAAGTCTCATTGTCAATGCTTCCCGCAGTACACTGCCGTCTCTGGAATTGTTACTAAATTATCTTAGTCTGCCTCTTCATTCCGACTAATTTCATCATCTCATCATAGTCACTCGTGCTTTTGGTCTTCGGTGGGCAGTCTTCGAGTCATAGTCACGTTCGATGATTTTCAATCAATCATTTGTCATATTTGCCGAAAATAAAACTCACGGGGAAAAAAAACCACTTCATTCCCCAATATTTTAAACAATTTCGTTTCAACGAAATGAACGCTGGTGGCTGCTCTGCCTGGGTGCCCCCCGTGACCACTTGCCCACCCTCCTTACGTACTGCACTTCAAAATCATTCCCAACACCCCTTGAGCCCAGGTGGTTAAACAACGGTGACATTAATGTATTGCCTTTGTCTGATGTGTGAGCAAAACTGTTGTCTGTGCGCGAATAACTTTCTCACTTAAAAAGGGGGAAACGCAATGCACTCGCTTAATTGAAGAGAGTGAGTGTTAAGCGAGCATTTTTTTAATTGGTGATTAATTGCACACGTAATTACCGGGTTTCAGTTCTCCCTGCGGCTGAACGCACACCGTATGCCACCGTCAGTGTGTGCGTGTGAACGTAGCCTTTTCATCCACATTGCGTCAAAGGCGTGGCTTTTCAAACCATCGCCAAATATAATAGACAGCTTGAGTTGTATTGAAGTTCCCACAGGGATCATGCAGAGAGCAGTGATTTCCACACAGGAGTGGTTATACATGGGTACGGTTATTGTGTGCCTTTACAAAGACACAAAGGAGACGAATGAGACGGTAAAAGCACAACGTGATAAAGTATGCCATGGTGCTGTTACAAGGTTATAAAGCAGTGTTTGCCAGTTTAACACGGAGGCTTTCGCGACTGATATCTTCCATAATACAGGTTTGTATTGGGTTACATCGCGTAAATAAAATAAATGTGTCGTTAAACCATCCACCACCCGACACAGCCAATGAGTAAGGTTGGTCACGTAAGCGGAACGTGGCCAATTCGTCGCTAGTACAGCAACACTGGTTGTTTGTTGGAGAGCCAAGACCACAACATTTACAATCTGAGTACGACGTTTCGCCAGTAATTACAACCGGCACCATCAGGCGACAGCCAGATTCGTGGAGAAGCCCACCAGCGTTTTGCCTTACGGCAGCACAGAGACGATCGTGGAGCATGAGGGAGGGAGGGCTACGCCATTCTGGGAGGAAGACAAAAATTGTGGTGGAAACCACTGTAGACTGTTCCCACAATGTTACCGAGTCTATTGACTTTGTAGAGACGGCGATGTTGTGATTGAACGCCCAGCTGGAATTAATATTCGTGACACTCTACTGCAATGGTGTGAGACGCGTGCTGCTAATAGGTGGCTGTCACTGGGCCGCTCGGCTGCCGAGTCCAGCCTTGTCGGGCAGGAATACAAGGGAGGCTTGCCAAGTTATACGCGTGGTCCAGATGTCTTGTGACCCCCCCCCCCTCCCCCGACCGCCCCATATAATTATCTAAAACATAGTTTTGTTCAGTGAGGTTTATTTAAAATATAAATTAGTATGCGAAGGAGAAACATGTTCGGGGTAAATTAATTTGGGAGTCACAAGACATCTGGGCTACCCTGTTCGGTGGATATCACGTGACACTGCGATTGGGCAATCGCTCAAGTGGATTGCACGCAATCCCGTGAAACTGGGAAGGCAGCGTTGGTGGGTGGTGATAACTGAGATGTGGAAATGTGGTTATTGTGGTAATGGTGGTCAGAGTGTGGGGAGCGGTAGCGCACTGAGCTTCAAACCCAGCCGCCCGAGTTCCATTCCCGATCGCGGTCAACACCAGTAACGATTATCTGAACCGGTCCTGGGCCTCCCCTAAGTGGGCTCAGCCTCATTGCCACTGGGGAGACAAAGGCGGCCGGGCGTGGTGCTGGCCACCCATCCCCTTGTGTGCCGTGCCGGCCTTCATAGGTGCTCGCTAACAGCACTTGCTCCGACAGTCTCAGGATATACAGGATATCTTTTGTCTTTGATCGTAGTTATGATTGTTGTTGTTGGTGGTGGTTTTGAATGTCAAGGCTGTGAAATTACTCGATTGCTTTTGTGTGCGACCCCTGGGCCTGTTTCCACCTCGGTACTGAGTGGGCGCCCTGAGCAAAACACACGGAGAGAGAGAGAGACGGAGAGAGGTTACACAGTCACCCGTCCCTGCACGCCACAAACCCTCTGGCCCCGTGAACTCCTGCAGCCACGACTCTACAAACCCTCCCCTTCTCCCTCCCGTGCCTATATAAAGCCACAACAGCAGATCATTTTCTCACCTGATGACGGACGCTTGTGTTGCGACCGAAACGTCGTGTTTCTTTTATTATGTTTTCTATCTACGTGACTTTACCGAAAGAACCAGAGAGTATAAACGCAGAGAACACTGCGTCACACACACACACAGAGGTTGCAAACTCATTCCTTCATTCGCTGCTTTTTTGTGCTCAATTTGTTGCACCCAACTCCAGCACCTCCGATTAGCACGGGTGGCTACGTACGGTGCGAAAGAAGTTCAACGTGCACACGGCGACAGACAGTGAGCTAGCCACAGAGAGAAATCACGGAGAGGAGACGCTCAGACAGGGAACTGCTTAAAAAGGGCAAACATTTACATAAAATAGTTCAAACACGGTAAATAATACAATAAAAAAAATTATATCTACGTGACTCTACCGAAAGACCTAAAGAGTATGAATTCCTGCAGTCACGAAAGCTTTCAGTCAAGATTTAAATAATACAAGCTAAGTAAATAAGTTCAACATACGTACATAATAGTGTATCATCCAAATTAGCACATGTAATGTTTACTCGTACTGTAGTTGTTTTAACCATTGTGTATCCATGATAGAGGTTTTTTTGTGGGGGGGGTGGGTTAGATCGCATGACTATAAATGTGTCGTTACACCCGTGCCAATTCTTTACTAGTTCCGCACACCGGTGTGATGGAGAGTAAACCCACAACATTTACAATTTGATCTTGATTTGAAGCTTTCGCGACTGCAGGAATTCATACTCTTTAGTTCTTTCGGTAAAGTCACGTAGCTAGAAAAAATCATAGCCTATCTCTCTCACCTGAAGACGGTTGCTTGTGTGGCGATCGAAACGTCGTGCTCTATTATTTTTCTACCTACGTGACTTTAACCGAAAGAACAAAAAGAGTATTTACAATTCGACTAAGACGTTTCGCCAGCAATTACAACTAGCATCATCTGGCGGGCAGTCAGAGTTTGTGGAGAAATCCTCCTGCTTCGGTTCACATGGAACCGTGCAGCGAAAAGAAAGTGCGTAGGTTTTTTACGCAGCCCTCGATAAGCGAATGTATTCTGCCGCATTCGAAATGCGCTCTCTTTTTGGGAAACGTATCTCCGAAAAAAAACCTCGAAAAAAAAGCGTCCTTTATTTCTCCACGCAGGAGGATGCTTGGGCAATTTCTTCTTGAGCATTGTGTGTGGGTGTAAATTGCAGTGGCGAATAGGAAATACACCGCCAAATACGAGAGGATGAGCCCCAACAGCCAACAATCTATTACCTCCACAGCCTCGAAAATTGGGTGTCTCGTGGCCACAACCTCTTACTCTCTCGCTAACCATCATCCATCAACTCAGATTAAATTACTCTATTTTGTAAATGCATTTATTGGATTTTTAAGGCCTCTTTGTGGATTTTTGGAATGAAAGGTCACCTCGAATTAATGTTGGAGTTATTTTATGCATCACGGTTATTACACATCAATATTCTAATGCTAACGTCTGGGAATAGTCATACGGTTTTTTTTGTTGCTTTTGCAAGTAACGTGCATTTAAAGGTCCCAAGTGTTATTTAACCTATCATTACCTTGGCTCCGTGGCCATGTCTACCCACGCTTGATTGAGTGCAACAGGTGCAACTACAATAAAAAGCACTGTACAGCTGCAGCATTGAACGCTTGTGCGTGCGTCCATGGCAAGAGCTTACTCGACCACAATAAAAAAATAAAAAAAATGGTATTTCACTGTTGTATACTTGAACCACGTACGAAACTCTCATGTAGAGATTGTGTTTGGACTCTTGAAAAACTGAATTTTCTGCCTTGCCGGAAGGGACAATGATATATTGTGATACTTGAATAAGGTTAATACACTGTGACACAGTTCGCTATCTGTGTGTGCGTGTTATATGCACGTGTGCCATTGCCTTTTGTGGATGAACTCGCAGACGTGGTTCAAATGATTATGTGAAGAAGGAAAAAAAACAACGCCGTTCAAGGAGCGTGGGTAAGAACGGCAGTTCCGTGTAATCCTATCTTTAGGCGCATATCCCTTAAACGGATTGCGAATCCCTGTGGGAATATATCTTTTTTTTTACTTACAGGCGAGACCTGGGCGTAAGAAAACCTTTTTTTTCATGAAAGGACACAGGCGACTCGTGTAACGTGTGCATTGAGGAGTGATTATTCATTACGGATATGGCTGGCGTAATTACGTTGGCAATTTAAATCAGTCTACTGCATTTGGAACCCTCTTACGAGATTCACTTGCCTTATTAAAACATATATGCATGCGTTTAATTTCCCTCGTCGATGATGCCGCAACAACAACAACAACAACCGCCAACCAGATACCATGAACTCTCTGCCAAATATTGTCGAGCGCTTTCAAAGATCGAAACAACGTTCTATGTACACACAACTTGACTGTTGGACTCACAGTTGGGGGGGGGAGGAGGTGGGGGGGGGGGTAGGTGGGGTAGCTGCAATATAGTACAGTGTGAAAAATAAATAAAAACCTCTCCGGCAAACCAGCGAGCGGATTCGTGAAAAAGAGAGCGAGCGAGGAGCTGCCAAAGAGAGCTCCACCAGCCGGCGATATCGGATGGACTCTACGACTGTGGCCCTCGTTCGACACAGGGAGAGGAGCAAGTCGCGGCCGTGCGGCGCAAAGTTGAACTCGTTGGTAAACTTCCTCGCCTCGCTGCTCGCTGCGATGAAGGATAGGATGCAGGAGTTACGTGCGGTGAGTGGCACAAAAGGGGCGCAGTCCTCCTCCGTTGTTTTTCGCCGTGTGCCGAGAGGCCGAAGCAGCGGCTGCGCCACGGAGCGCCATCGGAGGTACCATGGACAGCGCTCACGGATACAATGTTGAACCCCGTGGCTCCACCGCTACAAACCCATTTAACTAAGGATGATGCCACGAGTATTATTAGCATTATGGTTATCGTGGTCGACGTGATCTTGCACGGGTGTACTCGTCACGTACGTGTTAAACTACAGCCTTTATTCGATGTGTAAGTTTACGTTGCGTATTGTAACTTTTTTTTTTTACGTTGAGCCATCGGATGACTACGCTCGTGCAATGTGTTACCCGACGTGTGATTTGCGTGTTGGCGGAAGCATCCGACGATGTCCAGCGACAGCGAGAGTGCAACCGAATCCGTTTAATATAGTGCACAGTCGCTCTCTCCGTTTCCCAGGTAAACCAAGCGATGTTGTAAACAACGTCGCAATATCAAGCGTTAATGGAAAACTCACTCTGCCAGCGCCCTCCCATGAATCAGGCCCGAGGGGCCTTTGTTGTCTGGCCCTTGTCGTGATTCACAGGACGCTTGGAGAAGCGTTGACACGTTATATAAACGCGTTCCTATATGTAAACCAAAAAACATTGTACTTCAAGTTTTGAATCGGCGCAGGTAGCGTTTTATTGGTGTACAATACACCCCAGCGTCCACCACCACGTATATTAGCCTGAACCATTCACCAGTGTAATGTGTAACGGTGGCACAAGTGGCATTTGCGAGCGCTCCATTCAACGGGCGGCAGAAACAGCAACAACAACAACAGCAGCAGCGCGTGTGGTTTGCCCCGAAATGGAGATTGAAACGCATTCAATAAAATATGTCACGGTGGGAGACGCCAGTCGATCGCTTCACACTCATCGGGATAAATGGCCCCGTGCAATAGAATTGATACCAGAAATCTTTTTTTTTCTGTACTTATTGCACACGGAAGCAGTTCCGTCGGTTGTTATTGCACCCAGGGGAGATTTGCAGCGAGCCAAACACAGCCATTCTGCAAACAACTTTGATTGAAGCTGGAGGGAGGGAGGGGGATTACGCACGAAAATATTATAATCATACAATAAGGCATTGCATGTGGGCATCATAATATCCATGTTGAAGGACGCAGAGATGTATCACACAAAGGCACGGACGTGAAACGGATCTTGTTTTCGAAGACCGTCCGTGAGTGGATGCATGCATGCACACACTGCGTGGTTGTGTCTAATATAATAAGCTGTTAACGAGAGTGTCCTGTTCACCTAATGCCATTAGGGAAAGGACAGCGATGACGAAGACGACGACGATGTCACAGTCAATTTGATCCGAGATCAGTTCATGGATGAGTTCTTCAGTCAGGTAATTTTGTTGACACACATTTAATCTCCGCGCAATGCTAACATTCTGGGACAATATTACCAGGCGTTTCGATTGTTGTTTTTGGTGCTCGTGTGAGTGCAACACCTACCAACATGCATCGCTCCAGCAACAACTTGAGTGAAAAGCAGCAAATATTGTGACTTTTTTGCAATCGGGGTGCCAATGCCCGTTATCAATCAGCTACGGTTAACCCACTGCTGAATGAAGGTCTCTCCAAAAAAATGCCTTGCACCTGCCCACGAGCTCATTTCATCGCTGCCTTATCATAGGTGGACATCTCCTCTGGAGGCGCGTTCCGTTACAATGGTTTCCACTCACGGGCATTGTGCTTGACCGCCTCTTCCATCAACCCTTAGCGGCGTGCGCTTCCCAAGCCAACGTGGTGTTTTTGTTGTTGTTGTTGTTGTTGCTGCTGCTGTTGTTGTAACAGGTGGGAATGGTGGCATTACCCTGCGTACGTTGTCCACTTGTGCAACGTGCGAGTCCATGCCACGGCTTACAGCGTCTCGAAAACAACGGAGCACCTTGCTCGCGTGCGTTGTGTGTGGCGCGTAATGTGCTGTATATTGAACTTCGTTCGCGCCGTACGTAGCCAACCGAGCTAATCGGAGGTGCGGGCGAAGGACGACACCGTCTGATGGTGTTTTTTCGTCGCTGTTTTTTTTTTAGGTGGAAGAGATTCGAGACTACGTTGGGAAAATTGCACAAAATGTGGAAGAAGTCAAAAAAAGACACAGCTCCATCCTGGCGGCACCAAACTCCGACGACAGTGGGTGGATCCGAGTACTTTCGCACGAGCGCGCACAATGTGAACGGCGATTAAAATTGCTCTCGTGCGAATTACGCGAGCCAATTTGAAGGATACCCTTTATTTATTTTGTATAGCGTGGTGGAATCACGCTGCGAAGAACGAGGCCAACTTGGCACAACGCGTACGATCGTGGCGGACCTTTGCAGCCGTTGTTCTTCAGCATTATTTTCTTGCACATCTCCTCGATATGTTGACGAAGCAAAAGCATTTGGAAGATTTTGCGACTTTGCAAAGCTCCAGAGTCGGGCACCGATTAATGACTCGTGCCATTGCTCATGGATGGGGGGGGGGGGTGAGCCTATGGACTAAAATACTGAGTGAATGTTTTCACTGGCCCCTACAGCCTTTTACTAACTACTGAACACACAGTGGAGGGCAAATGACTTGACATTGCTAAAAGAAAACGAGGTAGTGCACCAAAATGATAACCGAATATGCATTTAATAAATGACTTATTCGGCGAGAATCACAGAACCGGCATTATTGCCTCCGAGTGCGCGCGGTGACCCAACGTAAACTCCTGTTGCAAATTGTTCAGTGCGGGGTTCGCTGCAAACGTTCATTGCATTGACGCATTGTAGTTTCTCCTCTGCAGAGACCAAAGAAGAACTGGAAAAGCTCTTGGCTAACATTAAAGTAACGGCCAATAAAGTTCGCTCAAAGCTGAAAGGTATGGTGATTGCATCAAAGGTTTTGTACATTTTTGTATCGTGCATATTTTTATATATATTCATAACGCGCCTCTAAATAAGTAAAAGTAACGGTGCAGCCTTGCAATTGCTTGCTCACAGCACTGCTGGTGGAAGGGCCTCCACACTGATGCCTCGTACATTACAGAGAGAAACGTGAGTGACGATAACAGTCAGACGGATATTTGTAGGTCTCGGAGCATGAATTTTAGCAGAAGTCAAGTGCAGAACAGAACCTTCGCTACATTTTCTCTTTTGAGAATTTTTATTTTTCAATTTTACCCTGGATAGCAATATCCCAGTATTTGGAGTATGTTCAAGTGTTCAAGTGTTTTCTGAGATATGCTCTAGTTTACAAGAGTAATTGTACATTGAAAGTGCCGTTACGATGTTCTTACGTGATATTAAAGTACCTAACATATGACACATAAATGTTGCAGCAGGTCGCACTACATTTCAATTTGGCAAACATCTTTTGATATGTTTCAAGCTACATAGTGTATAACTTTCATGGAAATCAAGTCAACAACTTGATTTCTACGAGACACATTTATATATTTTTTTAAATGCTTTGTATAACGTAGCAGCGTTTATTAATTGTGCGATAATAACTTCCGTTGTGTACGCATTGATAAAACACACATTTTTGAAAAGTACATTTCGTATTAGATTTGGAATATGCAATATGGCCATGCATTATACAACGATTCGTTTAAATTGACTAACACGCCGCCCTGATATGCACTCAAACTCATTCGATCTTCTCGAATAAATCTAACCAGTAAGTAATATTTCCATCTCGCTCACGACTACCTCTCTCCTCTCCGTCCCTTAAAAACCCCTTGCCTTCCACTACCCTCACTCTTTGATCCTAGCAATCGAGACGAGCATCGAACAGGAGGAATTAGCCAACAGGTCATCAGCTGACATGAGGATACGCAAAACACAGGTGCTCTGCTTGACAAGGGCATTGTCGACGTTCTACCATGGGCTGTTTGTTCTCCGCTGCAACCGAGTTAATTTTGGACCGGGCCTGGGTGATGACACACCTGTCGCTATGGTGATAAGTCGCAGTCATCATTATTATTTTTTTGTCTGCCCGAGTATAATGTGAGATCGCCGCAGTGGTCGCCTCCATCAGCTAAAGGCAACGCTTTTCGGTTGACAACAAAAAAAAAACACACGCACGAATTGGCGTCTAAAAATTAATTAAGCATGAGGCGGCTGCCCATTTATCAGTGTTTAATTCACTGAGATGTTGCAAGAGATACGCTTGTGCCGTATGTATAATGCACAATAAATGTGAATGCAATGTTGTTGTTGTTATTCAAAGAAACAAGCAAACTATATGTCGGCTGCCAGACCTTGAATGTGAATGTATGTTTGCATGCGTTGATTATCACGATTAAAATGAACAATTTTCATTAATGTCAACCTTTCGTCGGTCAACTGCCGGATGAGTCCTCGCAATCCCGTGTCACTCACGGGGGCGGAGGGGTCGTTTGCTGACCATACTTCACCAACCTGGCCAGCATGGATTCGTGAAGCATGGGAGAAGGGGGGGGGGGGGTGCGTCGGGGGTTCAGGACTAGTTCAGATTTGAATTCACCACTGATGTAGACCGTGGCCAGGAATGAAACTCAGTTGTTTTTTTTTTCCCCCGAGTTCATAGCACAGTGCGCTCATGACTATGCCATCACGTGACGTTGATGTTAACGCAACAACAAATGAAAACTGGCCAATTTCACATAACGGAAAATATGAAATGTTACAGCCACGATGTCAAAACTTTAATCTGGCCCAACATTTTATATTAATAGGGGACAGTTGGATCACATTACGATGTTAAACACTTTTGCAATAACTCGGCTTTCGCAATACGCTACTGTAATCTGTTTTTTTTTTAAGTTTCTTTTTTTGCTGAAATATTTCTGTTTTTATCCCCCCCCCCCCCCCATACTTCCGCCAGCATTCGACATTGTCTCGCAAGTTTGTAGAAGTGATGTCCGAATATAATGCCACGCAGTCCGACTACCGTGAGCGCTGCAAGCAGCGCATACAGAGACAGCTGGAGATCAGTATGTGAACATGCATGCCGTGCACACACACGCACACGCGCGCCCAGCTACACACATGCTTCATACACCAATGGACGATGAGACCCATGTAAATGTGTGAATGGGATTATGATCGAGGGTAATTAATGTGGAATTACAATGATTAACATGTTATAATTCTTCTGTCTCTGGCTCTCTTTCTCTGCACAGCTGGGAAATTAACGACGAACGAGGAGCTGGAGGATATGCTTGAGAGCGGAAACCCAACGATATTTTCTTCTGGGGTGAGGACACAGAGGGGCCAAACATTTGCATTTTGCGGTAACCTCCTTAATTGTTTAAAGCCAGCGCCTTGAGATTCCATGATGTAAAATAAAACTCATAAAATACACTAAGTTGCAGCCCTGCAATTGCTTGCTCATGCCGCTACTGACGCCTGTATATTTGGATTAATACGCAGTAGGCTTTCGTGATCAATATCATCCATAATACAGGGTTTTTTGGGGTTTGATCGCGTAAATATATAAATCTGGCTGCCGCCTGATGAAGCTAGTTGTAATTATTGGTGAAACGTCCTACTCAGATTGTAAATGTTGTGGCTTTGCTCTTCAACACACCGGTGTGCTGTACTAGTAATGAATTGGCACGTTCTCTTTACCTGACAAAACCTTTACTAATTGGCTGTATCAGGTGGTGGCGGGTTTAATGACACATTTATATATTTACACGATCTAACCCAAAAAAACTGTTTTATGGATGTATATTTGGAATTTGGGTGTTCTCCCCAAAGTCGCATGGATCTTTTTCTCCGGGTCCTCCGGTTTTTCCCTCCACATGTAGAAGCATGCGTTTAAATTATTTAGATTATTTGGCTGCGATAAATTTCCACATGATAAGCCACTTCGTTGAGCTATCATGTGTGGCCAGGTCGCTTCTGAAAGAGAAGCCAATGGATCAGTGGGCTTTACCAAGTAGAATAAGGATAGCTTAGTTAATTTTTTTGTGATTTGCATATCTTTCACATACTTTGCACTCCTATCGTGTCTCTGCATTGTTCGTTGTTGGGAATTTCTGACCCCGTGCCCCTATTGGACATCTGTGAAAAAGAGCTTCACAGCTCATCGGATTCCTCCAGATTAAATACATATTTTGATGATTCTGCTGGACGTGCCTCCCACTAGAGGCTGCGATATAGAGAGCCCTTCTAAAAATTATTTTGGCCGACGAGTGTATAATCCTTCACTTTCGTTAAAATGTGTGGCCTTGTTTTATTGTTTCAATAGACAGTTTTGCAAGGGTAACTCATACTTAATTGGACAAACCAACGTAATTGATTGACATTGAGGTCATCTAAACGTAATATTTATATATGCTACTCGGTATGTGCTAATAGGAAGAAAAAAACTGTCACACGTCAATTCAAAACTGATCATTTGTTATCTTTGTTAAAAGTTTGAAGGGCAGCTCAGTATAGAGGATCATCTCAAACTATTGTCGGTTATTCTCTCTGCCCTCTCTGTACTCATGAGATCTTGAATTGGTGACAATGTTAGTTAATAAGGCAGTATTACTAATAATTGCACTGAGTTTTTTTAATTTGAAATCATTCTGCATCACATTTGTCCATCTGAGACCACTTAGGTTGAAGTGGTGTTGCATAATTAATGTATGGTGAGCTGTGTGACACAATATATGCTTACAAAGTGCACGATATAATCACATCAAGTGCGCTAATTAAATGACAGAATCCATTTAAATTTAATACGTTGCCATTCACTGGTAGAATTCACATTGGCGGCAATTGAGAGCTATATGTCATCATTTCAGCGGGGATACGGAGACGTGGGACAATTGTATTAATAACGCGAAAACAACGCTGGGCATGGTAGGAAGAGTTTGTGTTGACGTTATCCAACAAAAAGATCGATAAAAACCTTTTGAAGCAAAATGTTGTACCGCATGCTTTCTGTTGCACGAAAATTATTGAACCGATTTTGTAACAAGGCTGTTACACCTCGATTTAAACAAATAAATAATCGTTTACATAATTCTCCAATATATAAGATGCTTCGGAAAGTAAGACACACCCCAAACTTGTGCTTATTTTTAATAATATTATACAAATCTGATCGCACACACGCACATCCGCGGTTAATAAGGCTCACCCCCAACTTTTGCTTTTAAATAGACGGTGAAAAAGTCCGTCTTATAACGCTAAGAAAATATTACATGTGCTTCTTTTCCCAGAATAATACTTTTAATGAGTATTCTTACTGAAAGTAATTGTTATTTCATGTTACAATATTTTTGTTCAATCATGTTTGCCTTTGGCTTTGTGCTTGATTTCCAATTTCGAGAGTGTCATCGCAGCGTGTGGGAAAGACTTTCTTAGATGAATGTGGAAAGTTATTGCAAAAATCCACTTGCTATATTTTTTTTATCCGTACAAGTGTACCTGGAAAATGTACCTCCATATCTCTGCTCTCACCTGGTTAACATAATGTCTTCCCTGCTCTCCAGTCAGATATATCGCTTTAGAGGCAGAATGCACATGTGCAAGGCTCCCTTTTTCAGATCTGTCTGGGATCATAGAGATTTCTCTCACTGAGCACTACCTGATTGGAACCAGTTAGATCCGAGTATGAGCCCACTTGTATCAGATCACGTCTTTTAAACGATGGTAAATAATTACTACTAGCTTTTTGGCTCGTAGTGTATATTTTTGCTAGTAGTGCATACTAATGAGTGTATATTGCAGTAAATCTGAAATATTGAATGGAAAAAATGTTCATCTCATGATTATTAATGAGGGGGGGGGGTTGCCCCATGTGGAGTGACATCACCCGCTAATGGTTATTGGGGAAGGGTGCGGCATGTGGAGTGACGTCACCCGCTCATGATTATTGTGGAGGGGTGCGGCATGTGGAGTGACGTCACCCGCTCATGATTATTAATGAGGGGAGGGGTGCGGAATTGTGGAGTGCGTTAGTGAACATTTCCACGCGGGCATGAATATTAATGAAGGGGGAGGCCTGTTTTGCAGTGACGTCACGCACGGATGTAGCACTGTGCTGCGTAGATAACATTTTTACCGTCACTTTCTGGAAAGAAACGTCATTTTTGAAGCGACTTTGCGTCATAAATGATTTAATTCAGCTCGACCTTCCTCTGCGTTAGTGTAAAAATCCACCCCACTCATGAGTATTAATGAGGTGGGTGGGCCTCACGTGCAGTGACGTCACGCGAGGGACGGACAGACATTGCTGGGTGACTTTAGTAGTACTTTAGTAGGTGATAATTACGAGATTCATAATGTACCCACGTGTGCCACAAATTGTGTACTTACATCGTGGCACGTGATTGGACACACAGTTTTACAACGTGTTATCACTTTCATTCAATATTACCTTCCATGCCATTTATATTACGTTCTAGTCAACAATTGTAGTCTTTCGATCCGTTGTGTATCATCAATTGGCTGTTTGCTGTGAACCGACGTGCTGCTGCTATCTTGCCAAGACCTCCTCGGAACTCCCCCCCCCCGCCCCCGCCCCCCCCCCCCAAAAAAAAAACACGTGAATATTTTTTTTTTAAATGAAGACGACGATAACGACTCGTGCCGGTGACAATCGCGATGAATGACGACGCTCACGGCCCTTGACGAACCCTGTTGCGCAGATCATCGTCGACTCGCAGATCAGCAAGCAGGCCCTGAGCGAGATCGAGTCACGCCACTCTGACATCATGAAGCTGGAAAGCAGCGTCCGCGAGCTGCACGACATGTTTTTGGACATGGCCATGCTGGTGGAGAGTCAGGTGGGATGCCAACACGGCGGCAATGAAAAGAAAAACCTCCCTGATGAATGTCTCGTGCCCTGCATTCTTTATCCAGGATATCTATAATAAAGCGGTTTCCAGGTTAGGATGACATTCAGACCATCCTTCCCCATACACACACAAAAAAAATGTCTGCACGTATGAACTTTGAACTTCCTTCGCACCGTGCGTGGGCAACAGCGCGAATCGGAGGTGCGGGGGAAAGACCACAAACTAAACACAAAAAGCGGTTCTAAAGAAATGAATTTTCAATCTAGATTTTCAAAAAAAATCTATATACCAGACTTGGGTGGCGGGGGCGGGGGGGTGTTTGCATCTTCAATAGCCGCCCATATCAGCCCTGGGCAGAAGCGTTCTCTTCTAGCTCGGAGCTCAGCCTGAATGTCGCGTGCCAAGCCTGAGCAGACGTGCTCTGCAACTGCTGATTTTCGAGTCTGTATGTATGTTGAGCTTCTCTCACGCCACACCGTGCTAATCGCATAAGATATAATGCCACGCAAAAACTGTGCATTGCACGTACAACAATAGCTCTCGAGGCTTACACGGACCCATCAGTTTAATTGAACGGAAATTTGGGGCAATTGTGCCCCCACGTAACTCATTCGGTGTCAGTCCACGCACACCTTCCGTCCGTAGCGAGTGCAGCTGGCCATTCGTAGATACAAAATCTGCTGGCCGTGGGTGGGGGGTGGGGGGCTCTATCGAAGCGGACAGCGATTCTTCTTCTTTGACAGCAACTTCGCTTTCGCAGCCCGTCCATTCTTGGCTTCGCGTGGAAGGTGTGTGCACGCCTGAGCGGGCTCTCCGGCCAGGTTCACGCGTCTCTCCTCCGAGCGCGGCGCGCTGCTTGCGTTTGGCAGTTGCAGCCCTTGCTTCGGAGCCCTCGAAGCGTCCCCGTGGTGTCTCCCTATTCAACGGATAGCGTCCTGATTACCGGCATTACCACCTGAAGGAACACCACCAGCCTAGCATGCGAAATGGACAGGCTCTATCGTATGATCAGCCATTGCAAAACGCCGCCGGGTGAGCCAGGCACACAACATCCGGTTTGAAAATGCCGAGGTCGTAGCTAAGGGGCCGTCCATAAATGACATCACGCACGTAGGGGGGGGAGGGGGGAGGGGTCAGACATTTGTGACGATGTGTGACGAGGGGGGGGGTGTTTGAGAAATGTGACGTCACATCAAAATGCGCAACTGTAAATAAATATAGAATTGTTAGAACAACACTAATCGTTACAACAACACTCCTACAACATCAGAGTGCAGCGCCACATTAAATACGCACTACAATGACACAATAGTTTAAAGCGATTTGAAGCATGTTGTATTTTCAATATGGTCAGAGCTTTGTGACGTCATATTTGAGGGGGGGTCTGACATTTTGTGACACCGTGTGACGAGGGGGGGGGGTCAAAAATTGTCCAAAATCGCGTGACGTCATTTATGGACGGCCCCCAAAACAGGATAGTACAGTACTTCGCACTAACGCACGGAACAACAAGTGTTTACATGCTGCATGGGCAATTTGATCTTTTGATGAGTCAGCAGACTTGACTGCAAGGCAAACAGTAAATAAATAACGCTGTGAGATTCACTCATTCAACTCCATGGAGATGCCCCGCGAGAAATGTGTGCTGAAAGATTGAAAAGCACGCTTGGAATGCAAGAAGGCCGTAAAAAAAACCCAACTTATTAACTATAGATGATACGTACACATTCATTTGTTATTGTTTAGAATGTTCTCATTTAGCGTTGAGTATTCACGCGATGGCACTTTTGAGTGGCAGATTTGTGCCAGCAAGGCTCCATTTGTGAAAACAAAAATTCAATTGACTTGAACTTGACAGTGCTAACTGTTATCTCGTCAAACTTTAATGTTGCTGTTTGTTGCTGGCTGCTTGCAATTTCCACCTTCAGACACTTTGCTCACCTACTGCGATTAATAAAATAACCTACAACTACTATTTGTTCACAGCCAGCGCACACTGTTCTGTGTGGTGAGTTTCTCATCGTTCGTCGAGAGCGTTGGAATTGGTTTACGATTAAATACCACCACGTGCCGCCCTCCCCCCCCCTGGTCATACACCGGCACCCATGGATACACGCGCAGGGAGAAATGATTGACCGCATTGAGTACAACGTGGAGCACTCCGTGGATTATGTCGAGCGAGCTGTCTCCGAAACGAAGAAAGCTGTCAAATACCAGAGTAAGGCCCGCAGGGTACGTATACGCAGCCGCCGTAAGGTGCACATTAGGTGAATAATCCTCACACACCCCCCGCCCCCCATGCGCATTACAGCAATTGGCTTTAAACGCCACCGTACTGTGGTTCGCTTCAGCAAACTACCACACAAATCACATCTGTTATTTTGTTTAATTCGTATTCTTTTTTTTTCGAAGCGGGCTCCCTTGAAAATGTATTTAATGGACTGTGCATGCGGGGCCTTCAGCTTACAAGACATGCGCCATTATCTCGAGGTCAACACCTCTTTCTTACAATGGGAAACCTCCATCTCTTGTTTTCCCCCAAAAAGTATGATTTTTTTTGGCCTTGACTGTTATTTTCATGAAACCATATTTTGTGGTATTATAACATTGTAACAAATAGTTTTCAACCCTCTGTCAATCCACTGCTGGTCGAAGGCCTCCTCAAACAGTGGCGACCGTGGGAATTGGTTTGCCGCACTTCCCCAATGTTTACCGTGGTCAGGGATTGAACTCAGGCCACCGGGTTTATAGCGAAAATTCATTGTGCCACCACTATTATAAAATGATACGAACCAGTATAGTAATAGGTTTTACCCTTTTAACTGGCACAAAAACTGACACCTTTATTCAAGGCATCATGTTTGCAGTAACCACAACACAAGCAGTCAGAATGCAAACAAAAGAGACAACTCTGATAATAATATGCACTGTCCTTGAATTTGATTGGTCCACACCCGAGACGGCTTTGGCGTCATCTGGTCCAACACCAGTGGAGACTAAGCAACATCTTTCAGCCGTCTGAGATTGCTAAACATGCTTGCGTGGTCTTGTTCGGATAAGACATTTATAGAATGATAAATATATATACAGTCACCCTTTAATCTTATTCTCCCTTTGACAAGCTGCACGCTCACAATACTTACGAGACGGCGATCCGACAGTTGCGTTTTTTATTAAGTGAAGAAAATGCAAGACGGAATAAATTATCTTTCAAATTCAAGGGGAACCATAATCCTATCCCAGGTTACATAGCTGTTATCGTCATTTGAATGATACGTTGAGAACTTGGGAAAAGAGAGTCATTACAGCAAATCTTGTTGTGGCAGCGTGCCTCTCTGGTGCTGCGTCATCACCGCAGAGCACCATGCTGTGTAGTTGCCTCTCTAAACATTCTGATTTATGTACATTTTAGTTACGGTTGTTTTCTGCTCGAGATGATGCCGTTGTGCGATGGTTAGCACAACAGGACTTCCAATCCCGGAGTCACCGGTTCGATCTATGCCATTGCAACGGTGGTGCAAGTTTTTTTTTAAGTCCACCTCTGTCTACCCAGCAGTGTAAATGGGGACTCCCCTCCACACTGGGCGATCGGCAGGTCTCGTGTTGTCGGGGTAACGTGTGGGTACTCCCACCGACCTCAACACATTTTTTTAGGCAGCGTAAAAGAGTAGGCCAAAGATACCCTCCAGGAGGGGATAGCTCCAACTAGCGGAGGCGCTCTTCCAGCAGTGGCATGAACAATAAATCACAGGCCCGCACCTTTAACTTTTAGTTGAGTGTCTTGGATTAAATATCTGCCATTGTACTCTTGTGGACATTTTGTTATTTGTTGATGTTGTTCCCCCCCCCACCCCCTTGGTGGTTTGAACGATGCAGAAGAAGATTATCATCATAATCTGTTGCATAATTTTAATAACTGTGGTCGCATCTACGTTTGGGGGAATTTACGGATAAACATTCCACCGACAGCACGTGCTGGCTTTTACACCTGGTAAGTGTCACAATATTATAATCATCTTCTCTGTTGCTTTCCGAAACGACGCGCGGTTATGTTCACATTTGCGTTTGTATGTTTATGTGCCACTGTCGCAGTTCAGGGCCCTACATTAACAAGTTCATGTTAGCAACTTCTTGTCCTATCTATTGCTCGTTTAATCATGTATATTTATTTTCTGCAGTGGCCTGAGACTGATCATAAGTTGCGGAGAGCAATGTTTCCGTTTGATATTTCTTGTTTTTTTTTAGTGCATGTACGGTTACATTGTTAGCATTACAAAAAAAACGTCTGTTCGAAAAACCATCAGCTGATTTTTAAATGCCAGCATTGGAAAGCGCTACATTCAGCATCCATATTATTATGACGCTTGATTAACGGCAAAAGTCTCACTGACTCATTTGACTCTTTCTCAGGAGGATCCTGCCAAGCTTTTATTTGCGGTCGAGGGCAATGGTCGCCATGCGTAATCCCATTTGAGTATCTTTTTTATTGTAATTCGTTTATTTGTTTTTGGCAAATTTGGACCATGAGGCCAGGTACACACATTGGCCTACTCTTGCAAATGACGTCACGAGATATTTCACTTCCACTGTGTAAAGCAGACGGAGTGTAGTATTTGACGGTTAATACACCCGCAGTATTTACCAGGGCGGCCACTGGACTCGAACCGCGAACCTTTACAACAAGCGGCGAACGTGCTACCGTTGGGGCCATTATCTGTATTTCCTTAGCAACAACACACATTGATGGCACCCTTCCTCGCCTGTGATCGACGACTTTGGCTGCATGAAAAAATACGTAACAGTAATTATGATTTGTTTACAGCCCCTTCGTCAATACACTGCTGGATGGAAGCCCGCGTCAGTCGTGGGAATTGTTTGTCTATGCTTCACCACGCTGTTTAGTGTGGGTTGGTGAAGAGGTTGCGGGGGTGCCCAGGACAGGTTGACAGGTCACTCACCACTGATGTTAGCTGTGGCTAACATCGGGCGGTGCCTAGATGTTACCTACTTCGCCTGGTGTAAAGGAGGACGTGGGTTCGATCCAGACCCAGACTACGCCCGTATGTTTGGAGTGTCCTGTTCTCCCCATGGTCGTGTGGATTTTTTTCACAGGTCCTCCGATATTACCCTCCACATTAAGAAACGTGCGTTTAGAGTATTTGATTGCTAGAAAATTCCACGTGATAAGTCACTTTGTTGAGATATAATTTGTGATCAGGTCGCTTATGAAAAATAGCTACATGGCTCAGTGTGCCTTACCTTGTAAAAAATAATGTGGAAATCAAACTCAGGTCACTGGATTCACAGTCCAGGGTGATGACCACTCTACCCCAATCGGGAATGTTAATAAGAACTGGTGATATTATTTCTTCCCTACATACATTATTCTTTGGCCATGTCAAATTATTATATTTTTGTATAGAATGTGAAACGGGGAGCTTATATTGCTTTTGTATTTGCTCGTTTTGCGGTTTAACAGCAGATCAATGTATGCAGTTCGGTACTTATGTTGAACTTCTTTCGCACCGTACATTGCCAACCGTGCTAATCGGAGGTGCGAAATCAGAGGTATACATATCCAACATTAATAATTTGCAACCCTTTATAACTCCACTGCTAGATAAAAGTCTCCCGAGTCCTTGTCAGTCACAGGGGTTGTTCAGCCATACTTCACCACAGTGGTCAAAACAGATCAAATTATCGCTCTCCACTGATGTTAGCCATCGCCGGGAATCGAACTCGGAGGGGCAGGTTAACATGGCAGTGCACTATCCGCTGTACCGATGCGCCACCCATCAAACGTTTTCAACTCGTGTAATATGAAACCTTTATTTCTACACTGTCATGCACAAATGGTTTTATGGCATTATAAACATAGGAGCAGACATTCCTTACATATCACCAGGTGGTGCACTTCAGATCTGAGACCCACGTGTGCTGATGGAAGAGGGCTCCAGGGGCTGGATGGCACACTCGTTGCTGGTCTCAACATCTTGACTTTGAAAATGAAAGTGCAATCAACTGTCCATTATCGGGCGTAATCAATCAGTCAGTCTGCACGTATAACTTCTCATTTTATATAATGCACTTCACGTCAACAAAGACATTCAGAATGCTTTCTATCAATGATTACCAAATTGCTTAGAATATGTAAAACGCTATTTTTTCTTTCAAAATATAAATAAGAAGTGTGCCCTAGGCAATACAATTTTAAACTTATACAAGCTTGTATTATAATTAAGAGCAATTAAGACAAAAGTAACGAGAGAGAATGGGTGGCCCGGCTAAAATACTAATGCTGATTATACAAGACACATTTTAATTAGGATTTGAAATATACATTTGTATTAACGTACACAAAATAGGAATGACGATGTCGGAATGTGTCATCTGTTTATGTACAGTGTATTTTAAGGATCGGTTTACTTATAGATATGTCTGTGGTCACGTGGGCACCAGGATATAAACCCTTGACAAGTGAAGAGCAGATTATAAACAAGTCTGCACGTAACAAAATATTTGCCTTATTTTTTATTTTGCCGGGAAACTTTTACTATCCACCCACGGATAACCAAGAGTAAAGCAATCGTATTTAAATTCATGTTGTGGCCCGGTTACGAAGTGCAGTACAAGCGTTGTCAATTAATCATGGGGGGTGGAGGGGAATGGAAATTCATGCAGACTATGGCATAATAAAATATACATTCTAACAAGGGTCAGACTAGCATGGGATTTCTGTTCATTCATAACCCCAACCCTAACCCTAAAAATACACCGTGTTGGTCATATTTCTTGTGTTCTTAATACTATGTGCATTGAGCAAAGCATGCTCTTTACAAATGTACGTTGTTATGTGGCATTTTCTACGGCATATACCTGTACGATTAATAAAAAATATATATCATTTTAATGGTTCACGTCAGTCTATTCTTTAATTTCCAATGTTATAAAAAGGTTAAGCAATATTTTTTAGACTATTAACAAACTAAATGCCATATGAGCGTTGCCTCCAATATGGGCAAAATACACAATACGTATATATAATAGATATACGCGATTGAAACTGCCTTCCACATAACATCTGATCGTCAAGTGCATCCAGTTTGGGCCTTATGGGAACCCAAGGCTAGCTTTGTATTGGTCCACACCGGGGTTTTAGTAGCCGTGTTTTTATTTATTTCATATGTATACGTTGTAGTGTGTTATTCTTGGTTCTTTCGGTAAAGTCACGTAGAAGGGAAACAATAAATAATACAAATATAAAACAATAAAATTCCCTTCTACGTGACTTACCGAAAGAACCAAGAATATGAATCCCTGCAGTCACGAAAGCTTTAACTCAACATTGTAGTGTGTTGTGTATGTATGTATGTTGAACTTCTTTCGCATAGTATGGCGCCAACCGCGCTAATTGGAGGTGCGTAGGTGAGAGTCTGGCTCTGGACAGCATTGTACAGTACTGGTTATTGTAACGTAATACACACAAACTTTTTTTTACTTTTTTATGCCTTCTTTCACGGAAATGTAACTAAATACGCATTTGCTAAATTTCAATGAAAGGCTGACCGTTCCAGTTTAGTTTCAATGAGAAGTATTGAAGAACTCAACCTTTCAAGATAAACGCTTGAGCCCGGAGTATGTTTTTAGGACAATAAAATTACTTTCCAGGTGCCTGTGACTTGTATTAACATTTCAATCAACACCTAGACACGTGTACAAAAATGTACGATAAATGTCGCCTTCATGTGAAGTTATCTTCTCCGCGCTGCAATGTGATATATCGTGACAAAAGACGTGCTGAGTATTTACAAATATAGATATATATTTTTTATATAAGCCATCATTTCAGCCGTTGTTGCAGGCTTTCTCCTACTCTTCACGAAAACGACCGTCTTATCTTGTTGGCAGTCTGTTTTATTTTTCTTCTCAAAAAGAATGCGTTAAACTGAGAACACCATTGTTTGCACAATTGCTGGTAAGTAAAACATTGTAAAAGTCACAATTAACTGGACTTTACTATTACCAGTGTCTGCGCATAAATCTGTATTCAGTTGTACAATATTTGTAATTTATGGACGGGAGGTGGAAGTATTTTAATAGTTAAGTCAGGTAGGTTAGGGAAAGGCGAAATAAGGAAAATAACGAGTCACCGATTCTGTTGCTAAAGACATCATTTGGAAATGAGCAAGTCAGCATCGTTAGCACGACATACTGTATTCAAAATCAAGTGTATACGAGGGAATGCAAGAGAAGCGGTGGTAGACGGTGGAAGAGCGCAGGCAGTAGCAGAGAAAATCTAAGATTTCAGAGGCCACTATTGGATAAGAACAACAGGAAATTGAAGAAAGTGGGGGAGACCCTTTAACACGTAGGCTTTCGCGACCAATATCCATAATACAAGGTTTTTTTAGGGGGTTAGATCGGGCAAATATAAATGTGTCATTAAACCCGCCACCACCCGACACAGCCAATTAGTAAGGCTTGTCGTGTAAACAGCATGGATGTGCTCTCCAACACACCGGTGGACTACTAGTAACGAATTGGAATGTTCCGTTTACATAACAAACCTTACTCATTGGCTGTGTCGGGTGGTGGCGGGTTTAACGACACATTTATATATTGACGCGATCTAAGCCCCCCAAAAAAGCCTATATTATGGAGAGACCTTTGCTCAGCAGTGGGAATTTACAGGATAACAGCAGCAGCAGCAACAACAACAAAGTAATATTCTTAGTTTTTTCGGTAAAGTCACGTTGAAGAGAAACAACAAAATAACAAAATATATATAAAACAATAAAAAATTCTCACGACGTTTCGACCATAACTCAAACGGTCATCAGATGATGACCGTTTGACCATAACTCAAACGGTCATCAGATGATGACCGTTTGAGTTATGGTCGAAACGTCGTGAGAATTTTTTTATTGTTTTATATATATTTTGTTATTTTGTTCTCTTCAACGTGACTTTACCGAAAAAACTAAGAATATGAATTACTGCAGTCACGAAAGCTTTAAATCAAAACAACAAAGTCGTTGTGTCTTCCATCAGCATGGGTCCATTGTGAAACAAAGACGTCGCACGGGGTCTCCCACAGCATGAAGGCAACGCACTCTTAAGAGGATCACATGCAACTTGTTTAGCTTTGTAAAATGACACCTTCGGCCAGAGTCTTCAGTGCCACCTTTTCCAACCGCGCGGCTGTGTGCACTGGGAAGGCAAACACAAATACCAACAGCGGAGGTGGGGGAGGGTTGTCCTCCTTGCACTCCTTGTGCGTTTGGTTCTGGAGATAAGATTGGAATGATGAAAACAAAGTTTGATAATGCCCAAAAAAGTGTAATGATTGCGATCTGCCAAAAATATTGCAATACATCCATTTATCAATAAGTGACTCGCAATCAATCAGAACGAACTCATCTCCTAAAACGTTTTTGCTCGCTTTTCAACCTCTTTAAAAACACACACACACACAAAGCTGCATTTTAGAAAGGTACAATTTTCTGATGATTTGTTTTGCATGGTGCCCATTCTTGCTTTCCTCGTGATTCTCAAGCAATTATTAGCAGAATGATAAACATCTTCAAATTCAATTAATTAAAGCAATCGGTTTGCAAAAAGCGGTTGTTTTTGGTGACTTTGCTTCTGCTTTACATACCACCCACCCCCATATTCAGCGCACTGTCCACGTAAATACTTTGTTAATCCATTATTTATATTCGTGACATCCATTTAATCACTTGTCTTGGTTCTTGAATCTGTTGCCAAGATTCGGGCAAAATGTTCCCAACCTTCTGCAACTAGATTTGATCTTTTTTTAAACATTTAACCTTTGCATTTTTCCTCTGCATCGCAGTGCTGAAATAATAACTTGCATCATATAGTCACGTGATCACATCCGGTTTGTTGAATGCGGTTTAAGATAGAGACGTCGCTCACAACCCGAGGTTTACATTATTTGGCTGCGATACATTTCCACATTATAAGCCACTTCGTTGCAATATCATTTGTGACGAGGAAAAATAAGTAATAGCGAAGTGGCCTTCACCTGGTAAAATAAAAATTGTTTATATTCTTGGTTCTTTCGGTAAAGTCACATAGAAGGGAAATAATACAATAATAAAAATATAACATAAAATAAAATTATCACGACGTTTCGGCCACAACAAGGACAGCTGCTTGTGTTGTGGCCGAAACGTCGTGATAATTTTATTTTATTATGTTGTATTTTTATTATTTTATTATTTCCTTTCTACGTGACTTTACCGAAAGAACCAATAAGATGAATCCCTGCAGTCACGAAAGCTTCAAATCGAAAAATTGTTTAGTTGCACATTTATCTACATATATTTTTTTCCGGTGATTTGCTTACCTTTCCAATACTTTGCACTCCTATCGTTTTTTTTGTATTGTTTTAGTGTAACGTTCTGACCCGCTCCTACTGGACATCTGTGAAATAGAGCTTCAAAAATCATCGGATTCTCCAGGATACATAAAGATTCGGATTATGATTTTTATCCAAAACAAGTCGATTTCATTTACAAATTCTCCATTTGGGCTCACCGATGTCCTTTTTTTAATTCGCCTCTTTAAAAAATAATTGCTCATTACCTTAACATTCCAACAGGCAGTCTCTTTTACTCCTCACTTGAGTACCAAATTTACCAATCTTCCTCTCATCTGCTCCTTTTAATTACCTCTTAATTAAAAGTCACCCGTTACAACACTGCAGTGTGTTTAACCCAAATTGAGAATTTAATATTTTTGTATCATACATTTCGTATACTTCTATGCCCCAACGGCTTGTTATTGGAGCACATTTTAATTACCTTTAACTCATTACGGATTTAGGGCCTCAATGCTAGCTGAGCAATTATATTTGAAGTACTCTTGAATTTAAAAACTCTGTGTTTGATTACGAGAATTACTGTCACTTGTCCCTGTACTATATTTAAAAATAAAAGATTGCCAATGGACAATATTGGTGACAGACGTGCAGCTGAACGTGAGGTCACGACCAAGCACCAATGACTGACGCAGAGATGGAATTTTGAGATCAGCTCATGCAGTAGCCGCGTCGAGTTGTCTCATTGCAGGATCAATGGATAGTGTAGGAAAACCGTCATCTAGCAGTGGCTGATGATGATGAGGAGTATGATAAGAGAGAACACTGCAAACATTGCTTTCATTGTGAACACACTGGATGAAAGCCAGGTTCAGTTGAGGAATTTGGTAACCTCGTGTGCTCCGGAAAGACCTGCGGATTGATATTGATGTTGGTCGTCTCAATTTCATCAACGTTGAAAACGCCAGCTGGCAGCAAATATCTCCTTGCAGCTGAAATGTTAACAGGCCACCTCGGCTATCCTTCTTGTCCTGAACTATGCCAATCAGAAACCAAGCTTGGAACATTTAGTGCTCTAAGAATATACTCTCGAGCGCTCAAAATGTGAATGGATGAAGGCTCCATGCTTCTCGCATTGTTTCTTTGTGAGCCGTGGGAGGAGTTGCATGTTTTGTCACGCTGGTCAATGCGGGTCGATTAAGGGATTCGGGGGAAGGGGGGGGGCAGAACTGGTTCCGCTATCGCTCATCACTGCTTTTAAGGAACGCAACTCGGGCGACCCGGCTCATATCACGTGGTTTGTGTTCGTGTGTTGCTGTAATGTTCTCACCCGCCCCGATCTGTAAAAAAAAAGAGCTTTATAGCTCATCGGATTCCTCCGGTATGAATAAATCTGAGTCTGATCACACGAACTGCTGCGCCAGCTGCTCCTGCCAGTTTGCTGTATATACCGCATTCTAAAAGTGGACGGTGGTGAAGGTTAGGCCTTATTATGCGTTTTCAATAGCGGCAATGTTCTTTGAAGACATGCCTATTTTTTTTTTGTTTAAAGTATCACCGTGCGCAGTTCACAACGTTTGCTCGTCGCTCTGCAGTTGCGGCGATCGACGGCATCGGGATAGGAATCCGGTGATGTGAAATTCAATTCCGCGCCACGGCAGAAAAAAAATAATCACGAAATCCGAATTCGTTTTAGTTCCTCCGAACACCTCCCACCGCCTTCACCAACCCCCACACTGACCAGCAGCATTTGAAGTAAGGCCTTCATCCAGCAGTGGATTGAACAAGTGGCTGTACATTTCAATGTTCTGTTAGTTTATGCTAATCAGCCTTAGCACATTGCTTTCTTGCTGTGTTTAGATTTCGCAAGGGTTTTTTTTTTTGGGGGGGGGGGCTTTTACAGATGACAAGGTGTGCTTGTTTAAAAAATATATAATCCGCGCGCATCATTAACTTTTAACAATTAGGCATTTTTAATGGTTTCCTAAAATTTAATTGAGTGCCACAATTATCAAGCTGTTGCTCAATCGGCATATATCTTTATATTCTTAGCTCTGTCGGTAAAGTCACGTTGAAGGGAAACAATAAAATAATAATATATATATAAAACAATAAAAATTCTCACGACGTTTCGACCATATATTGTTTTATATATATTTTATTATTTTATTGTTTCCCTTCAACGTGACTTTACCGAAAGAGCTAAGAATGTGAATTACTGCAGTCACGAAAGCTTTAAATCAAAATTTCATATATCTTTGTCAAACTTCCTTCGCGCTGTACGAAGCCGACCGCGCTAATCACTTGGAAGAATCATCTCATCTAGAATTGAAGCTTTCGTGACTGCAGAAATTACTATACTCATTGGTTTTTTCGGTAAAGTAACGTATGTGGAAATAAAATATTTTTTTATATAAATTAAATGAAATTAGATGAAAATAAATCTCGACGTTTCGAACGCAACACCAGCGCTCATCGTCAGGTGGAAATTGGGTGAAACACACAGCGAGGGAACACACAGAGGGACGTACCACGCACATAGCACATTAGAGAACGCCAAACTGCACGGAGGCAAATACAGCGAGACGATGGGAGACGCGAACTCAGCAAACCTTAGAAACATAACGTGATGCAAACCAGTCGGCCAACGACACAGTTAGACACTAACCTGGTTTACCACGTATTTCAAAAGACTGCTAAATATTTTGTTCTTATCCTCTGGGCTGAACATACCAACGTAAACAGAGGGACTTATATCGGCTGTAGAGGTGGGGGAGGTGGAAGGGTGGCAGAGAAGGCAACAAAAACGTGGGGAACGACGGCGGAGGGAGCACATAGGAAAACGAAACGGAGACACAGACCACGGTAAACACAAAACTAAGCAAAATTGCAACAAGTAGAGATACATACGCAGAGAAGACGACACAGGGAAAGATGTTTTGGACAGAATTGTAGAGACAACCTCCCCGTAGAGGTGGATTAATCTAGAATTTAAGCTTTCGTGACTGCAGAAATTACAGCACGATACTCATCGGTTTTTTTTCGGTAAAGTCGTTGGTATGTTCAGCCCAGAGGATGAGAACAAAAGATTTAGCAGTCTTTTGAAATACGTGGTCAACCAGGTTAGTGTCTAACTGTGTCGTTGGCCGACTGGTTTGCATCACATTAAGTTTCTAAGGTTTGTTGAGGTCGCGTCTCCCATCTTCTCGCTGTGTTTGCCTCCGTGCAGTTTGCCGTTCTCTACGTGCTATGTGCGTGGTGTCCCTCTGTGTGTTCTCTTGCTATGTGTTTTACCCCATTTCCACCTGATGATGAGCGCTTGTGTTGCGTTCGAAACGTCGTGATTTATTTTAATCTAGTTTTATTTTATTTATTTTAATTTCATTTTATTTCCACATACGTGACTTTACCGAAAAAAACAATGAGTATAGAATCATCTCATGTCCAGATAATTCCTCTCAAAGTATACTTATAGGGGGAGCAGTCAGAGCAGACGTAATATTAAATGAGATATGATCAATACCTCCAGTGATAAGTAATCATCATCATCGTCGTGAGCCATTGTTTGTCCACTGCTGGATGAAGACCTTTCCACACCGCCAGGATATCTAATGGGTCTGCGATGCGGTAATCCATCTCATTCTTGCACGTGAATTGATCTCATCACTCCCATCTCCAGGATGGTCATCCTTTCGGGCACATGTCATTTGGAATGGCGATACATCACTATTCATCTCCTTCACCTATAACCCTTTCTAGTAATTTGTACTTACTTGCTTTCCTTAACAGTAAATGTGATATTCTTAGTTTTTTCGGTAAAGTCACGTTGAAGATAAACAACAAAATAATAAAATATATATAAAACAATAAAAAATTCTCACGACGTTTCGACCATAACTCAAACGGTCATCTTCAGGTGTGTCGGTTTGCATAAATTTATTTTTAAACGGCGCATTTATTTACTTATATATAAAAAAAACGTTAGCGTCACGCGCAGCGATTTGGCAGTTTACCCAGGACTAGTCCATCTATATTTTGAAAAGAGGAGGGGGGAGACGAAATTTTAAAATGTATGCTGTCTGAAAGCCAATGTAAGCGTGAACAATCAATTAAGAACTGAAATGGTTTATCAAATCTTTCCAATGATTGCTAAGATAGAATCCACCTTCTCGGTTGAAATTGTCTCTGTGCTTGTATATGTGGATAGCCTCATGAACGAATCTCTCATGGAAGCCAGATGGCTTACAAAGAACCTCTGTCTTGGAAAAGTCAATGGCATGTGAGCCTACTGAATTAGAACAATGATCTGCTACGGCCGAGGTGTTGGTCCTACCGTGTTTAAGGTCTGCTTTGTGTTCACGAATGCGGTCCGAGACATGGCGTTTGGTTTCTCCAATGTAACTACTACCACAGAGGCAACTTAGTTTGTAGACACCAGGGTATTGTATGTCCGGAATCACATCTTTTACAGACGGAACCAGATCACGGATTTTATGTAATGTGTTGAAACGGACCTGGATCTTGTGTTTATTCAAGATTTTGAAGATCTTTTTTGTGATCCCAGCAATGTAAGGTGAAGTGATGGTTTTGAAAGGCTCCTCAAGAGGGTTCTTCTTCATGGTTTGAGTGATAGCTTTGCGGATTGTATAGTCGGAGTAACCATTAGCCCTAAGAGCTTGGTGTACGTGCTTGAGTTCACTGCTTATGTGTTCCTGGTCGGATATGCATTGGGCTCTATGATACAGAGTCTTGATGAGAGAATTCTTCTGTGATGGATGGTGGTGGGAATCCGGTTTCAGATAAGCATCCGTATGGGTAGCTTTCCTGTAGACAGAGTGGCTCATTGAACCATCAGGTCTCTTTTTAATTAGGACATCCAAAAAAGGTATCTTGCCATCTATTTCGACTTCCATGGTAAATCTGATGGCTGGGTGTATGGAATTGATGTGGTCGAAGAATTGGTCTAGAGCAGGCCGGCCATGTGGCCAGATGACAAAAGTGTCATCCACGTACCTCTTCCATAAGGTTGGGCGCAGAGTGGCAGTCTGGATGGCGTCAGTCTCAAATTTCTCCATGAAAATGTTAGCTATAACTGGAGAAAGGGGGGAGCCCATTGGGGTGCCCTCAGTTTGTTTGTAGAAAGTTCCATTCCATTTTTTTATATATATAAGTAAATAAATGCGCCGTTTAAAAATAAATTTATGCAAACCGACACACCTGAAGATGACCGTTTGAGTTATGGTTGAAACGTCGTGAGAATTTTGTTATTGTTTTATATATATTTTATTATTTTGTTGTTTCTCTTCAACGTGACTTTACCGAAAAAACTAAGAATATGAATTACTGCAGTCGCGAAAGCTTTAAATCAAAATTTAGTAAATGTGATGTGTTTGATTTCCGATTTTACCCTGACCGAGGTAAGGTCTCTCTCCTTTGCCCACTTTTGATCTTTTGTTCAGTTCCCTTTGTCAGCGGTCTGTCACTGATTCAGTGAGGAATGATTGAGCACTTCTCAAGGCACATAATTACGCTGCTTTCGTGATCAAGTTCAGCTTTCAAAAAGTACTACAGCGTGCGCCTGCGCGCTTCTTCAAATCGTGCCATGGGTTTCACCCTGATCAACAGTGTTTGACAATTGTGCCGCTGCAGCAAATTTGTTTGGCACACGTTTTGTACATCGCTTTTGTTATGCCTGTATTTACAAAAAAAATGACAACCTTTTCTTGCAAATTAATTCAATAATTGCCTGTAATTCATTGGGTGTTTATATTGACAAGGTTCTCCGCCGATCTGCGAGAGATAATACTTTGACCATTTGCAATTATTCCTCCAATGTAATTGCACGAATTAAATGTGCGTAATTCTCTCCTCTGTTCACTCTCCTCTCTACCGAGCCGAGACCAATTATATTGCAATTTATTTTTGATAATTACGTGACCATTCACAACAAGTTATTTTTTTTTCCCTGTCAGGTTCCGCGTGTTCTGCGTGAGCAATGGTTAAATTATGGAGGCGTCCTCTCTCCCCCCGTGTTTCCGTCACAACTCATGCTCCTTTTCCATTCCAGTTTCACCCACCACGAATGGTCGATCCACAGCTGCTGAGGTACTCAGGGCCATGATTTAGGTGCGTCGGTCACGGCGGGGGGCGGGGGGAGGGTGGGTATGAACATACTTCACCGCACTGGTTATTGTGGGTTTTGTTTAAGACAGTGCACGGATCTCTCACCTCTTGCCGAGTACCTGACTGGCATAATTGTCCCTATCAAGTACATATTTTTTCTAGATTTGAAGTTTTCGTGACTGCAACAAGGATTCATACTCTTTGTTTTTTTCCGGTAAAGTCACGTAGGTAAAAAAATAAATAAAATAAATGAAAACTAAATTAAATCACGACGTTTCGGGCACAACGCAAGCGTCCTTCTTCAGGTGGGGACAACGTAGCGAAAGCACAAACGCTTAATTGAAGAGGTGGGTCAATTGAAGAGGTGGGTCATCATGAGACACGCTGAAGTGTTTGTGCTTTCGTAAATGTGATATGATCACTCTGTACGAATCGTGTAATAAGCAACTTGGACGCTTGTGTTGCGCCCGAAACGTCGTGATTTAATTTAGTTGTTTTTTCATTTATTTTTTTCTTTTATTTCCTATTTTTTTTGCCTACGTGACTTTACCGAAAAAAAACAAAGAGTATATATTTTTTGTTACGACGCATTTAAGGCACTCAAGATTATTTTTCCACATCAAGGCAGTTCCTTGATGTTCATTGAGTAATATATCTGAACTAGCTTGTTTGCCCGCCCAAGGACGGGTGTATATTGTAGTAAATCTGGAATGTTAAATAAAAAATTGTTCAGCTCATGTTTATTAATGAGGGGGAGGGGGGGTGTTGCCCCATTTGGAGTGACGTCACGCGCGGGACACACACACACGGCCTTTTTTGGCTCGTTATGTTCGTTGCTGCGTTGATTTCTTTATTAGCTTTACTTTCCATGAATAAAGTTCAAAATGAAAGCTAATTTGCGTAAACATTTTTCGTTTCCGCTCCGTTCATGATTATTAGTGACGGGGGAGGGGGGGGTCCATGCAGAGGGCCCCACCTCTTCATGATTATTAATGAGGGGGGCTGGTTAGACGTGGAGTGACTTCACGCGCGTTACACGCAGACAATCTTGGCTCATTATATTAGGTAATATTCTAGACCTCTGTCAATTTACCACTCAGGACAGGCCCGCAAGCGCGATGTCACTACGCGGGAGGCTTTTTGACTCAACTTCACAATTCATAAAGTGTGGATTGTTCAATGTGATGAAGGGTCCTTGGCTCGGTTGAGATATCGCTCACCGCCGATGTTAACTGCGACTTGGAATTAAAATTGAGGTCGCCAGGTTCATAGCGGAGTGCACTAACCGCCCTGACATCTGCTCCCCGGAGGTAATAAATGCTACGCTTACCATGACCAGTATCGAGGGCCACTGGAAATGAAGGCATTTTTTTCAAAGTTACGCACAGCTGCACTCAAGACTTCCGCCATGCGCCACGGATTTTATGGTCGTCACATGTTGAAACATGCATGGGGTGCCACCTACAGTCCTTCAAACACCATTGACGATGAGCACACGTGGTACGATTGATACTGGTAGGAACCCCCTGGTTACACCAGCCCACAGGGGATTATTGTGTCCGTCCGTCCGTCGTGGATCCAAAAATGGGAGGGGTGGGGCTGGGTGGGGAGGGTGGGGCTGGGTGGGGAGGAGAGGGTGGGGAGGGGCTGGGTGGGGAGGGTGGGGAGGGGCTGGGTGGGGAGGGTGGGGAGGGGCTGGGTGGGGAGGGTGGGGAGGGGCTGGGTGGGGGGGAGTGGGAGGGATGGGGCTGGGTGGGGAGGGGCTGGTCACCCCGTGGTGCCCTTATAAAACTCAACGTTTAACCTACTCACGCCGGCTTGTGCCTGCCCTCACAGTCGGGCATATTTGCGGAATACACCACGTGGTGCTGCCGTTGTTGACCCTGGCCATTGACCGAGCAACGCAACGTTCCTACCAGCTCCCTCCGCAGGAATGTGTTCTGTTTTTTTGTTATAATATACATTTGTAGTGACTTCATACACACGTACAGGGAAGTAGTGCATACATGTTATTTAAATAATCGTATGGAATGATCTCCAACTTGTAATTTTCCTCCGAGCTCCGAGTCTCCCTTCAGCTAAGCGTTGCTCTTTTAACTTTCTTCATACGATACGTACTCTACGTGCAAGAAATTATGATACTCCAGCACATTGCATGCGTCTCGATTGATGTAAATCTCGATGAGAGTCAAAGAGTGATTACCATAACGTGATTACGGTATTGTAATCGCATTGAATTCTGGTTTTACTTGTGGGGGAAGCAATCAGATTAAGACTCCATGGGAGAGCATCAATGCTGCCATGATGGGGTAATGGTTAGCACAACTGGACTTACAATACAGAGGTCATTGGTTGGTGTTCGATCTCCTGTCACGGAAATTGAAATAATGGCCAGGTTTGTATGTTTTTAATACCCGGTACAAATGAGCACATCACAGTTAATCAATCGCGAGGTCGCATGTGGTGAGGTAAGGTGTGGGTATAGGGGCCGTCCATAAATGACGTCACGCGATTTTGGACGATTTTTGACCCCCACCCTCAAATATGACGTCACAAAGCTCTGCCCCCCCCCAAAAAAAACATATTTCCATTTTGAAAATAAAACAGGCTTCAAATCGCTTTAAACTATTGTCATTGTAGTGCGTATTTAATGTGGCGCTGCACTCTGATGCTGTAGGAGAAAACATGTATTTAAAAAGTCTATTTAATTAAGTAGAACGTGTTATCTATATTTTATAAAGTTGCGCATTTTGATGTGACGTCACATTTCTCAACCCCCCCCCCCTCATCACACATCGTCACAAATGTCTGACCCCCCCCCCCAGGTGCGTGACGTCATTTATGGACGGTCCCATACCCATAGCTTCCGATGAGCCTGGCTGGTGTTGAAGAGAATGCCAAAATACCATATACACGGTGGTCCATATGTCTTGTGACCCCCCCCCCCATTAATTATTTAATGCTTCGTATTTTTGTTTAAGGGTTCTATTTAAAACAGAAATGAATATGCAAATTATATTTTTAAAAATCGGGGTCAATACATGGGGAGGGGAGGGGGGGGGCACAAGACATCTGGACCACCCAGTATAATCTAGAGGGGCCTTCAATTGCAGGCACCTTCCGCCGGCAATGGCACGAGCAAAAGACATTGCTGCAAGTGAACTTCACCTCTCTGGTTTTGTAAATGTGATATGATCACTCTGTACGAATGGTGTAATAAGCAACTTGGGGTTTTCTTTAAAAAGTTTGTGAAAGCAGTAGTATTACATCATTAGACCTCCTTTGACAGTACCAAAATATAATAATAATAGGGTTTTTCCCCTTTTTTTCTGGCAACAAACCTGAAAACTTTCTTACAAGGATTCATGTCTGCATTAACCACAATACCTGCAGTCAAAATGCAAACAAAAAAAAACATACTATGATAAAATATGATGCATTGTCCTTGAAACTGATTGGTCCACACCAAGGGACGGCTTTCTTTTGAGCCTCGACCCAATTGGTGCTCGACCAGATGACGCCAAAAGGGGAAGAAAAACCCCTATTATTAGCAGTAGTATTCCCTGGTGTCCTTGGAACGTTTGTTTTTATTTTTACCTATAAATGTCATTGTCTGTCTGTCCGTCCGTCCGTCCGTGTGTGGCCCAAACTTGCGAAGGATTTGGCTCGCAAACCCGTCAGGTTTACGTTTAACAAAAAGAAGTAGCCAGGTACCACGCCATCAGCCTCGTGCGGAGCCAGCGCTATTTCATTTCCCCATCCGTAAACTTCAAACAACTTATTGTTTTACTATTTAGTGGCATTTATTTTTTGCTGCCCGGGGGTTGCCCCCAGCAACGCACAAGCGCGGTCCGTCGATGGTTGGTGGTGGGGGGGAGAGAAATTCTTATTCGCGTTGATACCCTGTACAAGGTAAGTCACACGGATTGACAGCTACCTTCAAACATACATATCTTAGTTTCTCTCACTTGTATCGCTGGTTTTTCTCTTTCCATAATACGTCATAGACATTAACCGATGATTTATGACAGTAAATATACACTACGTAACACGATTTTTTTTGCCCCCTGGGTACTGTTCTATTTAATTTCTTTAAGACAACAAAGCACAGCCAATGTGTCCTGTTCCCCACACACTTTCCCGTCGTGAGCAGTACTTCATATCAAGAACTATTATTACTTTGTTTACATTTAATTTACACTTGTCAGTGTAAGTCCAAGTATGCGTGTGTGTGTGTAAAAGTCCATGTATGTGTGTGTGTGTGAGTCGCTGTATGTGTGTCAGCCCATGAGTGTGTGCGTCAGTATTATTTAAATGACTAACATGCCTTTTATTTCATTCATTTTAGCCTTTTGCTCGCGGCCAATTTACAAAACCATCATGGCAGCAACATCGTCAACGTGCTTGATTAATTTACTTTTTAAACGCATTCATTTACCTTCTACTTTGCAACTTTCGCTAACGTCACGTACATTGCTACTTGCATTACCGTCACGTGCACAGACAAATTGCAGTGAAATATTTAACGTGAGTACTAAATACGTTTGTACAAATATAATTATACTTTTAAACGACAATACTTCCACTTATGTACACTGCAGCCTGCTTCTTGATTGCACTTAGTGTACTGGCAGTCTATACTATCGACTGTTGCCTGGTTATTAAGTAAGGTGAGTGTATAAGTAAGGTGAGTGTACTGGCAGTCTCTTGTGTAGACTGTAGACATTTTTATTAAGCTGGGCCAGTGTACTGGCAGTCTGTAATGTGGCCCATTTTCCTGCTTATCAATTAAAGTCAGTGCACTGGCAGTCTATGATGTACACTGTACATATTGCCATTAGGCTGTGTGAGTGTATGCCGGTCTATATTGTAGACTGTTGGCTGCTTCTTTACCTCGGTGGGTGTACTGGCAGTCTATTATCTAGAGCCAGGGGTGGGGAACCTTTTTCTGCCAAGGGCCATTTGGATATTTATAACATCATTCGCGGGCCATACTAAATTATCAACTTAAAAATTAGCCCGTTTATATTTGGTCAAACATTTAATTAGCTCACCCCCTAATGCGGTGGCTGGAACTGCTTCTCTTTGGTGTTGCGTGTGATGTTAGCTGGTATTGATGATGTTGCTACTCGCAACTGCTTTCCAGATTTGCTCTCCTACATTTATTGAATTTCGAGTCCCGCCTGCAGTTGCCTTGACAGGGCCAGAGACCAAATGATTTCGCGGACCTCATACGGCCCGCGGGCCGGACGTTCCCCACCCCTGATTGTAGACTGTCGCCTGTTTTTTTAAGCCGTATTGCCAGCTTATTATGTCGCCTGTAGCAATGCTTATTAAATTGAGCCAGCGTACTGCCAGTCTATAATGTAGACTGTAGCCTGCTTCTCAACTTCAGTGAGCGTACTGGTGTCTCTATAATGTAGACTCATTCTTGCCTCTTTCTCCAATGCATTTCACTTGTTTCGTTTGCCCACGTCACGCGATTTACTTATATGCAGAACTGCGATGCTGATTTCAATGTTATAGTGCTGAATAAGTTGGACTTTCTTTGCTATAGCCGATTACATTTGGTGTATCATTTTATTACATTGTTGGGAAAAATCAACCATTTAAAATACCCATTTATCAATTACAAACTAGGGGTTGTTCAGGGGCGCATGGGCCACCCTCACAACTATTTACGGCCTTCGGCTGGGAAAGTTACAAAATAATTGCACACGAACGACGCATTCACGCAAGCACCCGATGCTCCGTTGTGAAGTTTTAAAATGAAACATCTTTGAATTGTGTTACGTTTTGAATTATATAATTGCATTTCTTCATTAAAAGCTTATATCATTTTACATCTGGAAGACCTCATTGAAAAAGACATTTCGTGTGAATTCTCTCTCGTCGTTAAGTAAGATGGCCTTGCTTGGGGTTCGGTTCGATGTGGACTTTCACCTGTTTGGGATTTGCGGGATCGAGATAAGGCGACATAGAGTTGCTGGCCGTGCGAGAAGACCGCCGTCTGCAGATCGATTTCAACGTGATCCAACGTCTGTCCCTGTGCCTCCGTCGTTCATGCAGGGGGTGCGTAGGTTTGCAGCATGCCCTGCATGAAAACAACAGAAAGTGCAACGCTCATCACAGACAGATAAAGTTGTGCGCTTATATGAGAGTATTTTAGACCGTCTGTGTTTCCTCAAGAGCCTTACTACAGCACAATTAAAATCTGCAGTAATAAAGACTACAGTACAAATACATACGTGTTTTTATACCATTAACCATACACTTATGACTCATCGCATTCAATACAAGACAAAGGCATATCATACAACTAAAGTAAGACCTTCAGCTTTGAATGCAGTGTGCTGATCTTCAAAGGTGCATTAACAATTGCTTGCATTTCCCCTCTTCCTTGGTTCTTTCCCTAACATGACGTAAACAGAAAACTAATCTTTAAAAACTGAGATAGTAAATAGAAAAGTTCAAATGTGTGTGTGTGTAAATCGATGTCTGTGTGTGTGAGTCCATGTGTGTGCATGTGTGTAGAAGTCGATGTGTTTGTGTGTGTGTGGCTCGATTCTTGTGTGTATGTCAGTTGATGTGTGTGTGTGTCTTTTTCGCCCGGGCAACGCCGGGTACTTCCTGCTAGTACTGTATATATAAAGACCATCAGTTGACGATATCACCCTCTGCATTGACTCTTGTTGCCTGGCAGCTCAACGGACATTTAATTAAGGAAGTCCATTACAAATGACTGTATTCACAAATCAGACCCACTTCAGTTAGCAGAAGACACCCTCAGCACTCAAAATGCACTGAATTAGTTTTTGGGTACTAAAGCCTACGTCTATAGGTAAATTTACAACACAGCTTTCATTTACAGACTCTTTAATTTAGAGCTGCCCAAAACTATGACCCTCAGGCCAATTCTGGCCCAAAGGCTGATTTAATCCAGCCTGTGGCATCACTCAAACGTCCGATTAAAAATGGCCCTCCGTGGCTTTAAAATTAAACGAATTAGCGTAATTATTTCACATGACTGTATGATGTAATTAGGTTAAACCATCTTGTTCAGGAGGTAAGTTTATAGTCTTGTAACAAGAGGTTGGGGGAAGGTGACTTGGGTGAACTTCAGCAACAGTTCATCTTGTGGGCACAGCACTGCATGCATTTTATTTCTACAAAATGTCTAACTTACAATCTCACCGGAAAAAAAATATCTAAATTTTATATTGTCATACCTTTAAAAAAAAGTATATATTATATGTCTGCTGACTACATCTCTGTCAATTCTCTGTCATCCACGTCCATTCTGAACACATCTTTTCACATGTCATCACATTTCTCTCATATTCCTCCAATTAATATTTCTCTCACGTGGCTCTTACGGCTATCTTTCCGCAAATACACCGTTTCTACTGCTTGTAATTATCATCTGCGTCGTACATCTCTCCTATCGCTGTCGGTGACGTTTCCCAGTTGTTGCTCATTGCAGGGATTCACGGTTAGAATACAGCAGCCGCCCCGATTAATGCTGCGATTGCGATAACCGTAAAAAATATACTACGCGCCATCTGCTTTACAGCGGACGTTAAACATCGTATCTTATCGAGATTTGTATAGCAGCGCCTAATTCCAAGTCGCTTTACAACCGGTGTGCGATTGCACGTAAGATGCTAGTGGTTGAGAGAAAGAGTAGGGTTATTTAAAGCGGTGGTGTACAGCAGTTACGGTAACAGGAGAAAGGTGGGAGTGATCTTCTAGGTTATTTCGGTAAAGTCACGTAGAAGGGGAATAATAATTAAATAATTAGAACCCACCTTTTTTATTTTCTACGTGACTTTACCGAAAGAACCGAGAAGATGAATCCCTGCAGTCACGAAAGCTTTAAATCGAAATTTAAGGTGGGGGGCAGGGGCATGGAGTAGTAGGACGGGCTTGACCCAGGGTAAACTGAACTTCCACAGTAAACTGGACTCCCATGGGCCATTGTAAACTGGACTGCCGTGGGCTATGATAAACTATACTTCCATCGTAAACTGCACTCCCATAGGCCATGGTAAACTAGACTTCCATGGTAAACTGGACTCTCGTGCGCCATGGTAAACAGAAGTTCCATGGTAAACTGAACATCCATGGTAAACTGGACTTCTATGGTAAACTGGACTTCCATGGTAAACTGGACTCCCATAGGCCATGGTAAACTAGACTTCCATGGTAAACTGGACTCTCGTGGGCCATGGTAAACATATCTTCCACGATAAACTGGACTTCCATAGTAAACTGGACTCCCATAGGCCATGGTAAACTAGACTTCCATGGTAAACTGGACTCTCGTGGGCCATAGTAAACATATTTTCCACGGTAAACTGGACTTCCATGGTAAACTGGACTTCTATGATAAACTGGACTTCCATGGGCCATGGTAAACTGGACTTCCATAGGCCATGGTAAACTGGACTCCCATGGTAAACTGGACTCCCATGGTAAACTGGACGTCCATGGTAAACTGGACTGTCGTGGGCCATGGTAAACATCTCTTCCACGGTAAACTGGACTTCCACGGTAAAGTGGACTCCCATGGGCCATGGTAAACATAACTTCCACGGTAAACTGGACTTCCACGGTAAACTGGACGTCCATGGTAAAGTGAACTCCCATGGGCAATGGTAAACTGGACTTCCACGGTAAACTGGACGTCCATGGTAAAGTGGACTCCCATGGGCAATGGTAAACTGGACTTCCACGGTAAACTGGACGTCCATGGTAAAGTGGACTCCCATGGGCCATGGTAAACTGGACTCTCATGGACGCTATGGAGAAGAACTGGGTTAAAAAGAGTGAAAGAAGGTAAGTTAGGATAATGTTGTTCACAAGAGTAAGTCATTGTCTGCTGCAGTCATTTTCCAACTTTGGCTGACTATGCCTCTCTTTTATCTCTGAAAACTTTATTTTGAATACATCTGTCCTATATCTCTCATATTCATATTCTGAATACATGAATAGGTAATATTTGGACCAGCACCTGAATACATCTAAGACACAATTTCCACGTGCAATGGCACTCATTTGTAAATATACAAAGCATAGTGTGCGAAACACACCACACGATCTAACCATGATAATATCATGTAAACCATAAATTCATGAAAAAAAAGTTAGTTAGTTTTTTTAATAAACTTCGCTTCTACGGCCGTGTACACAGGAAGGCTATCGCTTACACATGGGTCGGCATTGTACAGTGTACTACTTTTGCAACAAAAGTTAGTCGAGAAATTACGGGCACAAATATTTTAGTAAACACACATCAGTTCTACAGTCAGTTTATTAAGGGCAAGATTCTTTGATCTAAGAAGTGATGTTTCAATTGCGACATCAGTAGTATTATGACGATGATGAAAGCAAACATCTTCCAATAAACCAATCGTATTATTATGATTAGAAAAATACTGCATTAGGGCATTTCAGCCATCTGTCAAGAGGTCTCTATAGGGTGTAATCACAACCAATAAATCACTCCATTAAACATTTTTGACCGCTTTCCAGCTCAAGTCAGTTTGACTTCAGTTACAGTGCTTGAAACGTAAAGTTATTATGCCAGGAAATTCATGAAATTGCGCAAATGCCAACTTTTTACACATAATTGCTACACGGAAAATACAGTGAGCGTATGTATATGCTTGCCGCGTCTGTCCGCGAACATTGGAGGGCGTCGCGTCGTTACCATCAGCAGCCATGATCAATCCACTGCTGGACAAGAGCCTCCCTTCCCAAGCCGTCAGCCCCACCTCTTAACAAATCCACCCCAAGCACCTTCACGCGAACTGATTTAATCGCCGCAGCTCCTGAGTGGACGTCCTCTCGGACGCGTTCCATTCCTCGGCTGCCGCTCAGTTATTGGTCTCGACCATCCTCATTCATCGCTCCTCCTTCGAATTTTTCACGTGCCCTGCCTGCCCCAACAAGCCTCTTTGCTTTCATTCACATTGAGCTTCACGTGATACCGCGTCTGCAGTGGTGTCAAGGCACAGCAACCGTCAATTACATTTTTGACGTTTCGGGCAATGGCCCTTCGTCAACAATTTATTAAACGCAATTAACCTTCGCGCGGTGTCTCTTCATCCAGCGTGTTTGCTCTCTCGTTCAAAATTCCACGCATCGCATCTTCGCTGTTTTCATCTTTTGTTGAAGAACACGGCTCACGGGTGAACAGAGTTATCTCTTCTTCCTGCTGTAGTTGTGTTGTAGCGGGTGGGAGGAGGTGGTGGTAGGGGGTGGAGATCGCGATGGGTGGAGGGATGAGAGGAGGGAGGGATGCGAGGGGGGGGGGATGAGAGGGCGGAGAGGTCCGAAGATGGAATTCTGCGCCGACAAACAAAGCGACAGCCCCCCTTGTTGCTGAGCCGGACAGGCGATGTTGGTGATGGAATGGGTGACGCAGTCAACTAGAAACCTCCTCGCGATCCCACCACCCTCCCTCCTTCCCTCCCTCCCCACCACGCAGCGAACCGCCCTGGGTTTATCCCCCCCCCCACTCCCTCCCCACACTTAAGTCCAACTCCCCCACACCCCGGTACAGCCACCGGGCTCCACTCCTCCTCGCTCTCGCACAGCCACATTCTCTCCTCTTCGGCCGGCCTCACACAGCTCCGTACAAACCACACAGCTCCATCATCTCCAAGCTCCCTCCCCCCTCTTCCCCCTTTGCAAGGCGCAAGCGGCTGCGGGGCTGCCCGACCTCAAGTCGCGTTCGTTGTACAGGTTGTTAATTTTTTTGTGTCGCTTTGTTTCCGTTGCACTTTGGTTGTCATTTGTTAACTTTCCCTCTCTCTATCTCTCTTTGTGTGTGTGTGCGTGCGGTCAACTTTTCGCCTCTTTGTTTTGAGCGCTGCGCTCGATGTTTCAGAGCGTTTTGGAGCGTTTGCTTCGCCGTTGTTTGTGCCTATCGGGTGGCTCCGTAACAATGAATGGGTTGGCCAGGTGGCTCAGCGGCGTGGAGAGGCGGGGGGGTAAAACGGGCTCACAATCGGGAAAGTTGCGAGTTCAAATCCTGGCTGGGAGCCGACTCGGCACATCACCATCATCATCATCATCCCTACCGGGGATCGAGCAATAACATGCTTTTCAAAAAATATATATATAGTTACGTACAAATCAACGTGGGGAACTCAACAGCGTTTGCTTGCCCTACGTCGAGTCTCGCCTTCCCCTCCTCACGGCCATAGGAACGTGGAATTCCCACCAACCGGCCCAGCGCTGTAAATCACTCGGCGCCAATGGTGATCGTTCCCTTTGCTCGCTGTGTGTGTGTGTCTCTCGCCAGGGTATGTCCCTCACCGCGAAGATGCTCCTCTCAAGGTTGCTTCTTGCAGTGCGGGGAGCAGCGAGCAACTTGGTCCACCTGTGCTGGCCAGCGCCGTCCTCTCTGAATAAGAAGTATTGCACGCGACGACACGCGGGCGCGCACAGCATTTGCAGAGCGAGGGCTGAACGATTTGGTGGGAAATATCTAAATTGCGATCTTTCTGACAGATATTGCGAACGCGATTTGATTTGCGATTCAATTTTTTTTAAAGTCAAGCTTCAGTTCAGTATTCAATGTGTAATAGATTTAAAACACGTGATGGAGCGTTACCACGTGATACCATCAAAATATGAACTGCTCTATATATTCCAATGCAGGGATGAGAACTTGAAAGATATGAATTGCTTCCAACGTGTATTTGTTAAAATGTTTTAATTGAAATAGAACAATCAAACATAGAACGATTGTTCAGTTAAATAAATGAAGCTATAATAATAATAATAAAATAAACCAATTCCAATAAGAAAGTAATAGGACTTTTCAAATCGTGAAAAATCGCAGCCTTTGCGATTTGCTAATCGCACTGAATCAAATCGCGATTTCGATTTTAAATCGATTAATCGTTCAGCCCTAACACAACCTATGCAGTGTGCCGCGTTCTCGGGATGATGAGGCGAGGTCCCTTCAAAGCGAACACGCACCGCACGCGCCTGTTCGGTCGACAATCAAGTTAGCCACCCCGATGATTTTTCCAACAGGTGAATGAACGATGGGCGGCGCGAAAGCCGATGGCAAAAAACAAATGTTTACACACTTACACGGGACTATCGTTTTTTTTTAATGGGAAAAGAACGGATAATGCACTGTAACGTGATAACAAAATGCACGTTGATCGCTGCGAGAAGTCAAAGGGTCTCCACTTTGTTCGCCGTCTTTGTCCAACGCACGCCCGGCATCTTCTCCAGGTTGTCTCCAGAGCCCGGAGGCAGCAGCACAATTCTCGTGGTGTTGTTGCAAATTCTCAGAAGCGTTAACGTTTTTTTGAAGCACCCTGTTTTTAATGCGTCTTTTGGGGATTGGTGGGAGACGGGCAGAGGCTTTGAAGCTCTATGTCCTTGTATAACTTCCCCCTATTATTTTCGTGGTGCGTCTATACACGAATCGCTACGTATAACTGGCCTCAAGAGCAGAGTTGTTACTGTTGCGCCTTACGTCATGTCTCATACATGTAGATCCTGCGGGTCGGCGACCTGCGGCTCCAGAGCCGCATGTGGCTCTTTAATTGACTACTTCTTGACGTTATCTATTCAGGGCCATCTCTAATTCACATGCAATGCGGCTCTTGAAATATTGAGGTGTATTTTTTTTTACCGAATTCGAAGCAAAAAATGCCTTTAATTGCTAACCACAACAGAGGTTTTGGGATTGGATCACGTAAATATAAATGTGTCGTTAAACCCGCCACTGCCAATTAGTAAAGTTTGTCACGTAAACAAAACGTGCCAATTCGTTACTAGTACAGCACACCGGTTGTGTCGGAGAGTAAACCCACAACATTTGACATTCGAGCTCGCCGTTTCGCCGGTAATTACAACCGGCATCATCAGGCACCAGCCAGAGTTGTGGAGAAGATATCCTCCTCCTGTTTTGGTCTTACCCCCAAAAACCTCTATTATGGATAGTATTGGTCGCGAAAGACCACTACGTGCTCAACTCTCTTCTTGTTTTGGGTGCTGCGACCCCTGATGTAGACGACTGATGACGATGGCGTTCTGCAAGGGCTCGAGAGAGATTACGTTTGGCCCACGTATAGGCCAGTTTATACTGAGAAATATAACAATCGAAAAACCATGTATTTTATCCCATTTTTTGGGGCCCCAACAATTACAGCCCATAGGTTGGATAAATTTTACTCGGCTTAAAGTTTGTGCATTACTTTCGTGCAAAAGCATTCAAAAGTTAACAATGCTTTGTCATCGGCGAACCCTTTGTCGTGTCGGTCATGTTTTTTTTTTAATATTACAGTGTACAGTACTTCACCACGCTGGTCAGTGTAGGCTGGTGAAGGCTCGTTCAAGATATTGTCCATTCACAGCTGATGTAATCTGTGGCTCGCGAATTAAGTCGGTAGAGTGTGATGCTGCTACTGCTGCTGCTGCTAATCACTATGCCTGCAGCTCCATCCTTAACTTGCCTAACTATAAACAACTTAATTTGAATGTGTGACATTTCTTAGAAATACTTCATCGTATAAATTCCCCTCCGCTTGGATATCTTGCAAACGAGTATGCCAGTGCGTTTGCCGGATGAATGCCATGTGCTTCATGGTGGGTGTGCTGTCACACTGCTCGTGACACACAGTGTGGGTTCGTGAAGAGAGAGACCCAGGATCGTTTGTGACATATGACGTTCGCCCTGGCCTGGAGTCACACTCCGGTCATTGAGTTCACGACGCAAGGCACAAGCCAATGTGCCACATCCAGCAGCGGACCGACAGACGGCTGGAACGTTGTTGTTGTTTCGCTGTAGAATTCGTCTCTTTTTTATCGTTTTTTTTGTTTATATGTCGTGTGATTTACCTACCCCCCCCCCCCCCAAAAAAAAAAAGTGGCTTAACAGTGCGAGCGTTACTTCCTGAACAAATCGGTCAGACATGTGAAACGGAAACAGAAGTAGGACGTTTCCTCGTGAATCCACAGAGCCTGTTTCCCCACCTGAGCGATCAGTCGCCAACATCGGGTTGCATGCAACCGAATCGTTGACGGACGTGCACCTCTCTGCAAACCGGTTTACGAGCATTGCCACTTGCGCAGCCGCTCACGCCGGTGACGGGCTTTGCTGTCGAGAAATGCGCTCCGCGGTTTGGTTGCACAACCCCGATCGTTTTCAGGTGTGGGGCCCACCTCTTAACACTCGCAGAGAGGCACGAGGCAAAAGTGCAGCCCGCCGATTGCTCACTGACGACAACTGCAGGCGAATGGGCCTCCTAAACTATAAACTGTAACATTTTTTTTTGACCAGGTTAAGGCCCACTGAGGTATGTGGCTCTTTTTCAGAAGCGACCTGGCCACATATAATAGCTCATCGAAGTGGCTTATCATGTGTGGAATATCCATAGCAGTCAAATACCCGTCAGTAGTGGTCCTTAACCTTACTGTAGCCATGCACCCTTTTGGTTCTTAATCGTAAAAAAATATGTATAATGTTCGTAAATACATAGGTCTGATAAAACCAAGTAAGTTGTACTTACGTGCCTGTGCTTAATTTGTGTTTTGATTATTTACCTTTTAAAAACATCTGGCCATGTCTCGCAACCCTGAGAAAGGGCATCTCGTACCCCCAGGGGGTGAGTGCACCCCAGGTTAAGAACCACTGTTCTATAGCAGCCTCCCACGAATGGGAGCTCTAGGGAGGCCGTTTAGATTGCTATTTTGGCCAAGTTTTCCTCGGTGAAACCTCTTGCAACAAGTGGGAGTACTCGCATGTCATCCCAGCACCCGTGCGCGACCTTGCCTATCAACGCACACCCTACTGTGGACCCATTCATACTTCTGGATGGACAAAGATGGGTGGGGTAGCAGTGGAGGGATTTAAGAAGCATATTCATAGTTTTGAACTGCCTCACTGGGAGATCTGTGAATCATGACCAACATTGTGACGCTTTTAAGACGTGTAACATTTTGGTCACATACAAAGTACATTGTATTTTTTCTTGAATGTTGCTTTTATCTGGGGTGGGATTGGTGGCACAGTGGTTCACACATTTTGCTATGAACCCAACCAACCTGAATTAAATTATCTGCCAAGATGGGGTGGCAAGTGATATACGGATTGGTCCACACTGATAGTGTGGTCAAGTATGGCCAAGCAACGCCTATGACCAACAGAGCATGTAGTCGAGACCATCAGTGAGCAGTGGATTGACAAAGATCTATACGCTAGTATTCAATCTTGGATTGAAATGGGTTTGAAGGAAAATTCTATTTTTCTCAATCAAGAAAAATTCATGTTGAATCAAAGATACTGTATACTCTGCATATGTATTCATGAGCGTTAGAATACAGTAATGCTCTTAAATGTATTCATGCGTATAGATTGTAAAAAAAAACCCTTCAAAAGCACATCAAGACCATCTCTGAGTGTTACTATTTAAACATTACAAAAATGCTGACACAAGCACTTCTGACATCGTCACCGTTTGAAGGCTGGGGTGGAGTTATGCCAGATTTTAGTGTTGGCAAATCACAAAGATCTATGCTGATGATAACCACCTGAACAATAAACGCGCACATATATATGGGTCATTTGAAACAAATCTTATTGTTACAATCATTCACAATATACATTTTTTTTTAATCTCGAATAAGGCTATGCTCCTCAAAGCGTGCAACTTCTGCTTTAAAATGTTGCCCTCTCTGAGTCTTGCTTTATAAAATGGACATTTTTTATTACTTCATGCTCCTGTAGGGGTGGTGTATTAAGAATGCTAGAAACTAACACCCAGAAAACGTGCCGACATTAGGCCAACGTTTGCACGTGGTTTTAATCATTGGACCAACGTTGGCAGTTCACTTGAAAGTTAACGTTGGCGAATATTTAAGGGTATCCTTTTCCATGATCGTGGCGCGCAGTGTTTAACGCATTACACTCCGAATCCAAACCCCCAGCTTCAGCTGACATCGGTCGGCGAGTGATATCTGAAACGGTCCTGGACCACGCATCTCCACAACTACATTCTGACCAGCGTGACGAAGTATGGTCAAGCAATCCCTCTGACCAAAAACAACATGGGGAGGCCTTCATCCAACTGGGAATTGACAAAAGGGCTGCGAGATGTATACTTTAGCACGAACATATCAGTGGGAAGGGATCGGCGCTTCCATGTCATCACATTTAAAGCTAATAATTGCGGTTATAGATACGATGTACTCTTAAAAATTATCTAGAATAGCAAACAGAATTATCATTTTTGTACGTTAGGGGAAAAAAAAGTTGAAGTGATATCAGACCAGGCCCATAGCGTTAGTTGGGAGGGGGCGGGGGACTTAAGGGGACTGAACATTCCCTGCTGAAAACTTAACCACCCCCCTCCCTCCCCCTTTTGAATTATCGGTCGAGTCAAAAAATGTTGGTCCAACATTTACATATGTAGTGAGCGCTGCGTCAGAATACATGGTGGATAAAAGCAGATCACGTTGTTACTCATTTTGTTTCGCATTTAACATTTGTTAAAGTTTTCAAAACGTTGACTTTGTCGACCCCCCCAACACCCTCCAGCTGAGTTGTATATGCCCTCCTTTAAACACAGTCACGCGCCAGGGATGAACCAGACACACCATAGACTGCACACATAATGTACAACATGTGACGTGAATGCGAGTTTTAGCCGCTTTGAAATAATCTTTATATCTGTAATAGAAATAAAGTATTTGCTTTTGCAGACGTAACCTGTTCACGTAGGTCGAATACTCAGAAAATATATTTTTTGACTTGTCCTTCCCCCCGCACCTCCGTGTTAGCAAGGTTGGCTACGTATGGTGCGAAATAAGTTCAGCATACATACATATGTACATCCCTACGAGCTATGAAAAACAGATTTCACCAATCTTTGTGTTGTATGCATTGTGAAATGGGACAGAGAGTGAGCGGGGGGGGAATGGTAACCCGGTGTGGTTACCCTGTGGACGAAATCTCAATCTCTATCCGAAATTATTTTGCTGCCAAAATGTGGACCTCTCAAACACCATTTGAATCTTGACTTAAAGTTTTCGTGACTGCAGGAATTCATATTCTTTGGGTCTTTCGGTAAAGTCACGTAGATAGGTTCAAAGAAAATAACAAAAATAACAAAAAACTACGACGTTTCGATCGCAACGTAAGTGGTCGTCATCAGCCAATCTACGTGACTTTACCGAAAGACCCAAAGATTATGAACACCATTTATTTCTTAACTAAACGCCCTCCCTATATTAAATTGTTTTATGCCCGAGCATATACTACACTGCACTAACGGCATGAACAACAAAAAAACTCTCCATTTGACATTCGTTCTGCCCCAAAACGTAAAAGGAAAATAATACCATATATTCTTGGTTCTTTCGGTAAAGTCACGTAGAAGGGAAACAAAATAATAAAAATATAAAAAAATTGTTTCCCTTCTACGTGACTTTACCGAAAGAACCAAGAATATGAATCCCTGCAGTCACGAAAGCTTTAAATCAGAAAACAATACTGGTCACTGGACCGTTTTCCAGGACTTGAAATAGGGTGGAGAGATTGACCGAATTTCTTTGGGAGATCACACTATATTCACCGTGATGCCCTGAGCAAACTGGCAACGTTTACCAAATGACAATTTAAAAATTGACAATAATGCGGGCCCCTCAACACACGTCAATGTCCGCACTTCTCTTCTCTGGAGTGGGGCCTATTGCCTGACACATCAGCCTGTTGTATATTTTTCTGTTGCGAGGCAGTGCTATTTCCCCCCCCCCCCTGCCCCCCGAACTCCTACCAACGTCATACCAATGGAGTAAGAGACATTGTCTATTGTGGAGCTTACATGTTAATGTAGAAAATATGTATGCGGAGGTGACTTAATTCCTCAAGAGATCTTATCATTAAACTGGATGGTCAAGTGCGTTTTTGTTTTACACTGTTGCTGAGCACAGGCATAAAGATCCAAAACATCAAGCAGACCACCAAAAAAATACCACGATCAAAGTTGTAATAGAAAGCACAGTTCACACATATCTTGCATTGGGAAAAGAGAGCTGATGATTATGATGAGAGGGAATTCTAAAGTGGAATATGAGCATTTATCTGTAGCAAGGAGTCTTGGGAAAGTACCCCCCAACAGAAACTTGAAGGAATTTACACCACGGATCTCCTTTTGTAAAATAGCCGGGCAAACAAACTCTAACTCTGTTAAATCTATCTGTCAGCCAACCTCAAACACGCATGGCTGCACTGCCCTGTGTGAGTTTCCAAATTTATTATTTTGTATTTGTGATGTAACGCTGACATCACGATTAGAATTAGAATAACCTATAAACCATAGAACATTTTTTGTTTAATTTTACCAGGTAAGGTCCACAGCTATATAGCTCGTTTTTCAGAAGCGAGCTGGCCACAAATGATAGCTCAACGAAGTGGCTTATCATCATCATGTATACATTTATATCAGCCAAATACTCTAAACGCACATTTCCAAATGTGGAGGAAAAAACCTGAGAAGCCGGAGAAAAATCCATGCGGCCACGGGGAGAACACGCTAACTCCAAATATACAGGTGTCAGAGTCAGGATCGAACCCACGACCTCTATACCAGATATTGCAGTGCCAAACAATGTTGTACACGCTGCAGCTCGGTAACAAGCGATGCATCCTGCCCAATCCCACTTAAGCATCTCGACAGGATGTGTTCCTTCTGTCTCTCAGTGTAATTCTAAGGGTACACCTCTCCATGCTTCTTTGAGCACTTTTCCAGCTATTACCACATTTGCGTTATTAGTGTTGATACTTCTAACCGGTATATCTTATGAGCGTAAATTAAACAACTGAAAGCTCTCATCTTTAGCCACAAATGTATGCTTTTTCATTTACAATTTTACATATTTTGATATATCTGTGTAGTGTTATTTTAAGGTCTGTAGCAGCAGAATCTTGAGATGCATCCCTATGTTAGTCAAATTAATCATTGAGATTCAGGATAAACATTAAGCAAGAATGATTTTAATATTAATATTGTGGTGAATGTAATGGCCTTGTAGTTGCTGCAATGGGTGATGTGAACCAATTGCATGCAACATTTGATTCGAAAGGCATCAATTCTTGCACAATTGGATGGATTGACTGAGCTGTAAAATTTATATTAATAAATTATTCAACGCATCGGTCCACCCCTGACATATCTGATCATTCCACTTCACCAGCCTATGACCAACCTACCCAAAATGCACTTTGATCTCAACCGATCTTGTCAGTTAATCAACGTTGAGCCCCTGGGTAGTGATTGGATGAGTGACCACTATGTGCAAAAGACAGCTGTAGTAGGCCTTGCGGGCAATGGAGAGCAATGCACTAAATCCCTTCTGCACCAACTTTACCTTCAGAAACCTCCCGCCCGACTGGCGTGGTGAAGTGTGGTTAAACTGTCCCTGACAGCTTGCAAGGTGTAGGGGGAGGCCCTCATCCAGCAGTGGATGACAAGAAAAAACACGGGGATGTGCATTGCACACCTCACCAAGGAATAAAGGGTGCCAACGAGACGATCAAAAATGCTGATGAGCAGAAAGCCAACCTTGCTTCCATATCCCTTCAAGCTGAAGCTCTTCTGCAGGCCAAGAATTGGCCTGTTGCACATTAAGGAGAGGGATTTAGATTGTGAGATGCGGCGGACGGGGCTTACTCATGGTCGCAGCCTCCGCCCGATGCTCTTCGCGTACGTACTCGCGGGAGCGTGGCGGCCACACCTGCTGGTGCACGGGTGTCACCTTTGTCTTTGTGTTGCGGGATGGACTCCCAAAAATATTTAGCGGTTGTGAACAATGCCACGTGTAAAGGTCAGACACGCTACGCAATAGGGTTTGGCTAACCCAAAATAATGTTGTGGACTACTACATTGGGGCATATTGTGGGGTGGGGTGAGCGGCTGAGCAGTGATTCGTGCACCACGCTTGAAATTCGGCAGCATTACTTGAATTCCTGGCCGCAGCTAACGTCAGAGTCGAGCGATATCTGAAACAGTCCACCACCTTGGTTATAAGCACACCTCTGATTAGTGCGGTTGGCTACGTACGGTGCGAAAGAAGTTCAACATGCATGCACCACTGGAATTACAGCAGGAACGTATATCATAGGCAAGAACCCCCTAAGTGAAAAAGATCGGCACATTGAGTGACATTCGCAGACATTGAGTGACAAACAAACCGAAGTATGATGCCTCGCCTTGTGTTTAATTTCAAAATGCACTCACATTCGTGACTGAAAAATTAAACCGTGGAAGACCAAATGGGGGTAAGGTAACCGCGCACGTTGCTGGCTCACAGTTGGAATATTCATTAAGTATCCGTCCCCCGAGGTGCAACCATTCCCTTGCTTAGCACGTGCGGTACCGCGGATGCTCATCTAAAAGAAGCCATGTGGTCTGCATTTGCTCTGCGGCGGATCTTAAACTTAATGGTTCCGCGGAAGTTTTCTGTACAGTTTTTGTTCTAAGTTAAAAGTATTTATAGGGGGGGGGGTGGGCGGGTGAAATATAACTTGCAGAGCTGCAGTTGTTGATGGGGTAGTGTGGGGCAGGCCGAGCCGGTGGTTTGGTAAAGATAGGGGGAATCGACAGAGCAACGTCAACTTGTGTGGCGGCCGTAGCAACAACGTGCGTAGGCTTTTCGTTCTCGGCCGCTGAAAAAATGTAAACGGTTCACGCGATGTCACGAATAAAATGTACAAGTTCGGTGCTTTGGATGGCGCATGCGTAGAGTTGGAGGATTGATGCCGGCAGTTTGGTTTGTGTGTGACGCCACGATAGCCCCTGCCGCCAAGGAAACCGATCTGAAATGTCTTTTTAATGTGTAAAACACGAAAATGTATTTTTCGTGTAAAAAAAAAACCTTTTTGTGTAAAACACGAAAATGTATTTTTCGTGTAAAAAAGAAACTTTTTTGTGTAAAACACGAAAAGACATGCGTGAACGATGCTCTGAAAGTCTGTGCGGATTACTTGTAGGGTTAAATAGATTCTTATTTTGGCTCTACAGCTCGTGTACGATAATGTTGGCTATACTCGCTTGTTCACGATGGTTATACGAGTTTTTTTTAATTTAAGTTTTCTTGTGCTTTTTGCATTGCCGCTTTTTTGCATTTTCACAAATTTGTAACTTGCGCCAACTGGCTTTTTTTTTTGCTTAAGTGGCCAACACTGTACTGGAAATATCCGGCTCTCCGGTTTCCTCCCGGCTAAAACAACATATAAAGTTCGACGTAACTGATGTTGGTCAACACATCTCAATGGTAGAAAAAAAATTTCTTCCTCCAAATGACTCCATTGGGATTACACATGGCAACAGGACCCTCTAAATGCACATTGATTCTAAATGTGGAGGGGAAAAAACGGAGGACCCGGAGGAAAAATCCATGCGACCACGGGGAGAACATGCAAACTCCAAATATACAGCAGCAGGCGTCAGGGTCCTTATCGAACCCACGACCTCCTGTATACCTAGCGAGGTAGTTAACATCTCGCCGCTGATTTTGTTATGTCCAAGACATTAATTGTATCAGTTATAAATAAAATATAGGTCCGCTTGTCAGAGACCAGTCGGACTTTCTTGAAACACTCTACCAAATTACATGTTAAAGTAAGGAAGGTTCATGTTTCGCTACCCCAATAAGTGAAATAATAATGAAGGCAAATTGAAAGCCCTTATGTGTCACCCGTCAATCTCAATACACTCATTCAATATTATAACACTGGCCTCTGTATATTATGGAGCAATCACTTTCACAGTATTCAATGGTCAGTTAAGTAAAAATGAGTAATTTGTAGTGGACTGATCTATAAATGGATCGCCCTGTATTTTGCGCATCCAGTATTATGGTGCTGAAAAAGCCAGTTTGGGAATGTGTAATGGGCATTTTTTGGCTTCAATTTTGTTCGGAAAAGTATAAATGAGGGAAGTTTTTTTCATTATCACGTCAAATTAGATTTAGAAACAATGCATAGCACGTCTGCCTTGTTCGAGGTTCAGTGGAGTCGTCCTTATAAATAACCTCTCTTAGTCCATATAATTGATTATACATTTTCAGGACCATTAAAAAGTGGGATCCCAGCCATTGCTATCGGCCATTTGTGGCCTGTCTATTTTCCCAGTCCTTCAAAGCTGCGAGCGGTTGATCCTGATATCCCCCACTCTCCAATTCCTCCGCCCCCAACCCCATCCCATCCCCAACACCTACCCTCCATGGTCAGTGAGAATCTATCGCAATGTTCCGTTAACAAGGTTTAACATAGGCATGGTTTATGTTATGCTGTCGCAAGCAAATATCTATTTAGTGATTATTATTTTTTTCCACCGTGTGTTTTCAATTTGAATCCACCCCCCACCCCCACGGCGTTGCAAATGTTTCCGAGGGGCGGTATAGATGCCGTGACCCGCTAGTACGCCTCTGAGAGTGAGCGGAGCGGTCCCAGAACCTTGGTCAGGTGTGTGGCCACTGTGAAGCCGCAGTGGAAATCCGTTCATAGGCCACTTGCCCCATTGGTATCTGGGGGCAGCTCGCCTCCCCAGGTGACAGAAACATAGCGTGAAGGAACGAATACTGTAAGTTGTGGGACAGCGACAGAAATGTGCTACCAATTAGGGCAACTGCGTTCGTCATCTCCCGTGCGTTTGGGGGGGGGGGGCATGCTGGAGTTGTTCTCGTGTAAAAAATCTTACGTGACGAGGTAAATCATACATCTCAGTTCTTGAAGAAGATCCCCACAGCACATGAAGCGACGGATATTATGCCGAACGACGCACAGTACAACCCAACACACGCGTCAGGAGAGCTATCGAGCATGACTGCGAAATCTTACGCAGCAGAAATTAAAACTGCATTCCACTTTGCTGTGGGCATTGCTCATTACAAATACAGAACTGTACGATGGTGTATCATCAACATTTAAATGGCTCACCAGCTGATCAGAATGATTTATTTCATGTTCCGCCTTGTCAGTTTTTCTTGGATCAAAAGGTTACGTCTGTTGAAGCGAGCTGGTGATTACAGACTTTGATCTGTCAGGCATTTCACAACTCCCTCCCTCATCCTGACACCCCTTGCCAATTTCTATCACCAGATCACTCACTTCAGACCTTTTGACCCATGAATTTTACGTAAAAAGTAAACCGGTGATTTGGCCATAATGCATCTAAAATACAGCATCGGGCATTTCAGTATTTAAAAAAAATTGTGTTGCTCTCCTATATCCTCTGATCATATTATTAATAAGTAATAATAACAATGTGTGGCATGGGAACGAACCCGAGAGGACGACCACTGCAGAGATGGAATGCTCGGCTCAAGCGCAGGAGTGAGATGGATTTTGCCATAGGAGCACCATGGGGGACGGTGACAATTGTGGTGAGGCCTTCATCCTAAAACTGAACTTTTTTTTCTTTATTTCACCGGGTAAGGCTGACTGAGCCATGTCGTTTTTCCTCCCCCGAAGCGACCTGGCCACGTACGATAGCTCAACGAAGTGGCTTATCACGGGGACATTTCTAGCAGCCGAATACTCTTAAGCGTACGTTGATTCTAAATGCGGAGGGGAAAACCGGAGAAAAATCCACACGTCCACGGAGCGAACATGCAAACTCCAAATATACAGGCGTCAATGTCAGGATCGAACCCATGACCTCTAGTGGAGCAGGCGAGGTAGTTACCATCTTTCGACCGTGGAGAGAATATCGCTGAAGGTGCATCATTTACAGCCATTTGCCAATCTGCTGCTGGATGAAGGCCTTCCCATGTTGCGTCGGTCGTGGATCTTGTTTTACTGTACTTCACGGTGGTCAGAATCGGTTAGTTAAGGGAAAATTGCTCTAACCACTATGCCCCATCATTACTAATGGTGCAAAATAATCTCCATTTTAACTACATGGCCTTTGCAGCAAATAACCCCGTCATACATCAGGACTAGCCAATTATTTACGTTCATTCCTTGATTGTTTTAATATCCTGAATTATTTTACTCGATTCCCAAGAGCACACTTTTGGTGTGTTCAGTCATAATCCTTGTTTTGCACTCTTTCTTTTTACCCGAGAGAAATAACTTAAAAACGGTCCACAACACATGTTTGCGATTTTAGCTTCGCCTAAAAAGCAGCCCATTAGCAAATTAAAACCAGAAGTGCTGAGCTGAAACCAGCGGAGCTTGGCACAAGGTTTGAATCTACGGGAATGTCTTTGTCACATAACCATTTCCCAGAAAAAAAATTGGCATACGTGTTGTAAATGTTGATGCAATGAGCCTGCATTACTTTATGGCGTATTCTTATGGGGTCTTCCTACTCAATAAAATGTGTTATCTGGCAGAAAGGCAGTATAATATAATCGGCATTGTAGAGATAACCAGCCTGCCCAATTTTTACTTCGGTTCCCGTCTTTATGTTAAGAAGCTGCATACAATTGTCCCAGTGCAATGTTTGTAAACAAATTATTTGCCTTTTGCAGCACCTAACAGTTGAGTAATAAACCCCCACTGCCTAACATTTGAGGAATACACCCTCGGGGTTGAATGCGGTGTGCCAGTGTGGAATGTAACTTTTCTTTTCAATACACTGAGGATGCTGAAGCTGAGAATGATCAAGACTACAGTTCTTGAGGCACGGTCGCAATTTAGATGGCTATGTAAATCCAAATTGTACTGCATTACGGTATCATTTCCCTCAGGGCTAGCCACGAGTTTGCAAGGGCACTTTTTCACATTCGTGAATGCAGGTTATGGTGTATCATATGTCACTATTAATGCCGTACTGTTAGCGCAGTGCACTTTAACATCGCACTGTCGATGCGTGTTGCCATTTGACGTTTCCACATTGTGGAAACGGCCACATTCCAGTGGTCAAAAGTTTAGGCTGAAGCCTGCTGACCTTTCACATTTGGTCGCCTATCACTCACCTAACTACTTGGATCTAAGCACGTGTGAAGGTCATGCAAAAATCGTGTGCGTCCCAGAAAAAAAAAAATCACAGTTTATCTAAACTCACAAGCAGTTAGATTTTTTTTTAAGATGTACGTTGCCGTGCTGCAATGGTTGGCACACTCGCTGTACTTGCAATCCCAGAGGTCATCGCTTCGATGTCACAGAGTGGCAGTTGATGAAATAGGAGGGTGCCTTGAATGCCCTCTTCTTCTCTGTGCAACCAGCAGTGTAAAAAAGGGGCTCACCAAACTCTTTGGTTCTTTCGGTAAAGTCACGTTATATTTCTGCCTGCGTGACTTTACCGAAAGAACCAAAGAGTATGGATTCCTGCAGTCACGAAAGCTTCAAATCAAGGGGTTCACCAAAGTTCGTTGCGTGCGGTGGGGTAAAGTGTGGGTGGCATTCTCCCACCTCTTACAAGATGTCTGCTCCGTGTGGGAGAGTGGGCCAGGTTGCCTTGGAGGAAGAGGCCCTTCTGTCAGCAAGTGAAATAAAATAGCCTGAACCATTACATTTAAACCTTTACCTCAGTTTATGGATTTTATTTTGTTTACATAGTCTACTTCGTTGCCAATTTAATATTAATATACTTTTCTGTACTTTGTTAATCCACTCTTGGATAAGGCCCTCGGGAATCACCTTTTCTGCTGTCAAAGTAAAGTTGTGCTGTTTGAAATACAACTGAGAAAACTGTACGCATATCAACTAGTCTTATTTGAACTCATGGGTTTAAGAACATTTAATTTATTTATAAGACAAGTTATGCATAAGAAATGGGAATTTGCCCAAACATTGCACATGTGTTTTTGATTCTAGTTGACGTTGAATGTGCATGATTTAATTATCTGTCTGTAAACAGGAATGGGAACAACTATGCTTGTTCATCCGTACCAGGTTTTGGCGGTGCCAAATATGTCGCCGGAATATTGACAGGTGACATTTGAGGGAATTTGTCAGAAGAGTAGGTGCTAAAAAGACCAAATAATTTAGCCATTTAAGGATTTGCAAAGTAAATTTTAAAATGTAAAGCTGGAGCGTCATTATATCCACACCCAGTCAGAGATACAATATTGATATAGTTTCCATTTCTGTCATAGACTGCTGCTCTATTAGTGGAATATGTGTGAATCACTTTCGCCCTAGGGATGCATTAAGTTGGCATGCTTACAGCGCAGTAGCACATATAATCTGCTTGCGCTGCTCTGTACAATGATTAACTTTGATATATTATTCAATGAAATGTCCAAACTAATAGTAATTCAATAAGTCATTTCCAATTATTAATAGTTCAGAGTTTCCGTTAAATATTCTAGTCGCGTGTGTACCATCCAAATCGGAATTCACATATATATATCGCCTTAGATAAAAGAGTGTGAGCGATTGCTGTGATTCTCAGTGGGTTTTAATCTTTTTTTTTTAAAGCATACGCTTTAAGTGGAACGTGAGTCTCAAAGTGAGGAGATTTTTTAAAAAATGCTGGGCTAAAAGATAATTACGTGCGTTGCAGAATAGCAAAAGTGCTTAACCCGTATGACAGCTGTTTAGCAAAGCAGTTTGCATCTTTGCTAACAAAACAAACCTGCCACAACTCCCGGTCAATGTTTGATCAGCTGGGCAGAACGAGAGTGTGCATTACACTGGGTTGTTATGGGGGTTTTTTTGTGAGCAACGCTGTGATAAAGGAATTCAGATGAAGAATATATATATTTTTTTTTTAAACAAAAACTATTGTTCCGCACAGCACACAATCGGAAAAAGTGTGGAGCATTTAAATTTCGCATGAGGTCGCTAATATGGACCATAGGGGGGTTGTGTCAGTAACTTTGAGCACGTGAAGGCACACGGAAATATTACAAAAAGGGAAGTACTTATTTCGTGCACACGTTCGACAAATGTTCAACACTCGACGGTCCTTTTTAAACGATGTTTATTCCTAACTAGCTTGTTTGTCCTTCCTAAGACGGAAGCTGGAATGTAACAAAAAAATGAGCAGAGTATAATTTTATCTTGCGTAAATTTAATGGCAGTGAATCTTGCACAAAACGAGGTCATCAAACACCTCACTTCATGTCACTGGAGCACTGTATATAACTGACCTTCAATTTTTTCAAATTCACTGCTCTGATACTTTATTCTCTTCTGATCTCGGTCGCCGGGGTTGACATAAATTGGAATTCGATACAATATCTGGAAAATCACCGAGAAATGTCTATTTTACCAAAATGTAGAAACATAAATTAGACTTACCTTTTGTCTCAAGTGCTGAAGAAATAAATAAAGACACCAAATCCACCTTGTTGCTGCGTAGAATTATTTATTAGATTCACCTTCAATAAAGAAACGTCAAACTTTAAAGTGAATTTTCGAAACGAAAATTCCGCTCGACCTTCTGCGTGAGTGTACAAATCCACCCGCTCATGAATATTCATGATGGGGGTGTGGCATGTGGAGTGACGTCACGCGCGTTACACACAAACAGACATTCTTGGCTCATCATAGTGGTAATCATTGACACGTGATGAGACTATTCGGCCGTTGAAATTGTGTAAAATCACAGGTTTTCTAAACCTGAGACGTGTTCAAAAAAGCGAAGTCTTACGGTTTTTTTCCTCTCCCGCTTTCATGTTCTTGTTCGTCTTTTTCAATCGCATATATGATCTAAAAAGCATTCCTGTTTCATAAATCTTCCTCGAGCAGAGATAATTGGGTTTGTTCACAACACTGCACAGTGCTACATTTCAGATACAAATGCAACGAATTCCACGTTAGGCTTATCTCGTCCCAACATTTAGTTTCCATATGTTCGCACGTGACGTACGAACATACAGACATTACAACAACAACATCACTTAAGCTGTGGAAAAGAATCAAGCAATTATAATGCCATGGCCACAGCATGATTGTCTGCATGAGGTCAGATTCATTCATTAAGAAGCCTCGACTTGTGTTCTGGCCCAATGGAATGCATTCATTAAAGGGGGCTCTTCTGGGGCGTCATAGCAACCATTAGATGTTTTGCGCAAGTTGAGTGGGGCCTCTGGTTTGCCCTTTAACCCCCAAATGTACATCTGCATAAATGCCTGAGGTCAGATAAATCAGCCCTCCTGTGAGTGTGTGGGTTGTTGCGTTGTGTAGCGGTAGCGCAGCAGTTAGCGCTACGCTGCGCTACGAACCCGGGCACCCGAGTTCGATTCCCGCCCACGGCCAACGCCGGTGACGATTATCTGAACCGGTCCTGGGCTTCCCCTAGGTCGACTCAGCCTCAAATGAGTACCTGGTGCGGTGTGTAAACATCGCCACGAGGGAGACAACGGCGGTCCGGCGTGGTGCTGGCCACCCACCCCCTCGTGTGCCGCGCCGGCCTTCAATAGGTGATGCTCGCTAACAGCACTTGCCCCAACAGTTTGTTGAAGACTATACGGGGCATATTTTGTATTTGTACGTGCGTGCATTTAATCAAAAAAAAGTTCGCGGTTTCTAAAGCACTGAGGCCCACAACGCCAAGTGGCCAGCGACAAGCGGGGCTATAATAGTCGTAATAGATAACAGTTGACGCGTTCACAGGTTCTAAGAACTCGGAGTGGAAGGAGGGAGACAGTGGGAGGGAATTGCAATGTCGTGCAGTGCGAGGCAAGATGCGGAGAAGCGGTTATGACATGCAGGTGTGGCGATTGAGCCAGAGTGTGGATGAGATGCAACAAGACAGAGTCATCAGCATGGGTGGGAGGAATCGATGAGGGAATTAATAAGCACACACACACGGTGTGGGAGAGTCGTGGTTCACCCACGTGCCGAAACTATCTTGGTGAATCTGTATTAAATTCCCGGTCAGCGGAATGCGGTACCTGAACCTGTTCTGGGCTTTTCCAGCCCGCACTGTGTGAACAGCAACACTCTGGGAGACAAATTTGGTTTGGCTGTGGCCGCTGGCTCCCTCTCTCACCACCACCACCACCGCCGTGTACCCGTGCCTGCATTAATAGATGCTCGCTAACAGAATTTGTGTCTAGGGTCTGTCAGACTAGGTGGAGACTCTGTCGTGTGCGTGACAAGCCGACCACCATTACTGCTTCCACGCTAAGCACGAAGTCTCGATTTCCCTTAAGAGAGATCCTTGCAAAAACTCCCAAAATGACGCAGTTGTTTAGCTATTTTCCGCCCTGGACCCTCACGTGTTATGCATTCACGCAGTATAAACACGGCAAAAGATGTTGGAGAAAAGCTATGCATCCTATATTTAAACATCGAATTCACGTTGGGTGCCTGGCTCTTTGTGCAAGGGCATTTTGAGCGTTTTGAGTACTGTATGGGTAACATTGGCTATATTTAACGTTTCAGTACCGGTGCATTTTATATGGTTACAAGTATTTTACGGCACAATAGTATGGCTGGAAATGTTGCCACGGCTGCAAATGTTAATGTTTGTATAAAACTTAACAGTAGAGCAAGAGACTTGACCAGTTTCATAAGCATGTTATGAAAGGATACCTTTTCATCAACTGGAAGTTTTCCATATCAAAGTTTAAAAGTGAAGAGACCTCCTTCAAGTGAAGAGTGAAGGAGACCTCCTCCAAGTGAACCAATTCGTTTCAAATGCTTCATCGTCAGACAGCAACATAAGCTGTACACATCTCATACAATCCAATACAATTTCTATTTACACAATATAAAGGGGCAGCCCTGTAATTTCTCATGCCACTGCTGCGGGGCAGATATAAAGCCCCGCAGGGGGTTATTTTTGCCGACTCTTCCACACTGGCCAGACGCCATGGAAGAAGTCGGAGTGTACTCGCACTTTATCTGACCACATGTCGCCTGCCGGCCGACTGTGGTATGTAGCCATTTAACTTGCTGGTTTAGACAGAGGAGGATGATTTAAGGTGCTTTCCCCGAATTTGCCAGGTCGATCGCTGCAGCAGCATACCTGTATTTAGATTTATTTTTAAAGCACGAATTACGTTGGATCGGAATGCTTCCACGCCTCAAGAACGCTGTGCAGAAACAGCGGGATGTGGGCATGCTGGGAAAAGGAGGCCCTCGTTTTTATGTTACGGACCAAAGTAGAGCGCCACGCACAACACAGAAAACGTCACGTGGCGGTGGTTGGTGGTCGTCGTGCACGGCACGCCGACGACGGAGCACGTTAGAATCGTGGAGTCACCAGCACAGATGGCTGACGTGGTGGTGGTGGTGGGGGGGACATTCAGATAATGGAGGCAGTAGAGAGGGAGCAAAAGAGAGTGGCATCTCGCCGTGCCTGTCTCTGCTCCCCCATCTCTGAATAACTTGCGAATGGAGACGCGCGGGACACCTCCCCCCGCCCCCGCGCCGCACTTTGCCCACGTTTGGCTGGGAATAGAGACGCGCGATCAGCCCCATCGGGCCCCCGGCTCCATAACGTCTGTTTAAACTCGGGATTATTCACCCGCCAGTGCCGCGAGAGAGTCCAGGCTGTGGAACAGCTGTCGATCAAGCACAGTCTTGTTGACGGTCCTAGACGATGCTCATACTCGTAGCTCGTGGCACGTTGTTTATGCTAAAACAAAAAAGTTGCATATAAAGCGTAGCTTGCCTCTCAAGACCAACTGTTCTGTTTACTCGTATTTTGTTTTGTTTACAAAGTAGAGATGACAGTCTTAGGTTCGAGTGTTTCAATACTTGTTTTTTTCTTACGTCCATTCCGCTGTGTTGCGTTTTGCAAGCCTTGACCATTGTGTTCAGCTTTGGTGTGATTTTTTTTCTCTCTTGATCTTTCCCAGCTCTGTACGTCAGGTCTGTGTAACGCACTGTTCTGCCGTCGCTTCGTTGACCCAAGTCGCCCTTTGCCAAAAAAAAAACTTGTCTCGATGGGTTTTCAGCTGGTGAAAATGACGTCTGTCTGGATCGTGTAAACTTGTTGTCAGAGATGCGAACACACGCTCCGATCGACCGAGGCTTTTTCACCTAAGTAAGGATTTACGTGATTACTGTGTGTGTGTATATATATGGGGAGCGGCAGCGTAGCAGTTAGAGCGCTGCGCTACGAACCCGGCGAACTGAGTTCAATTCCAGCTCACGGCCACCAACACCAGTGACGATTATCTGAACGGGTTATGGGCCTCCCCTACGTTGACTCGGCCTCAAATGAATACCTGGTGCAGTGTGTAAAGATTGCTACTGGGGAGACAAAGGTGGCCAGGCGTGGTGCTGGCCACCCACCCCTTCATGCACCATGTTGGCCTTCAGGTGCTTGGTAACGGCACTGACCCCAACAGTCTATTAAGGCTACACGGGGGATATTTGTTTTTTTTTCTATACGCAACAATGAAGCAGGCAGTCTAGGTTTTCTGACAATCCCTTTGTAAGCGTTAGAAAAATGTCCTTTAGCGCAACATTAAAACACATGAGCTGACCTCGTTAATAATACATCAGCTTGAATGTGCAATCTTCAAAAGTTACTTTAAATGCCGTAACTTTGAAAACCAGTTTCTTCTCATCACACGATTCTCTTTTTTTCATCCATCATTGCTGTAAGCCCCCCCTCCTCTCTGCCATGGTATAAAAAGCATGCTCTTTTTAAGCATGTTTTATGAGCCCTTTGTTTTCGTCGAAATTCAGAGAGTATTTTTTCCTCTTTCATCTCGTCTATGCGCAATGGTGGTTTCTAGCTAATGCAGCTTAACGGCCGGTGCAAAGGGACACCGATTTGCCAGGCTGTCAGAGCCACGCACAGGAGAGGCTTGCCTTGCTTGAGGTTTTATTTCTCAGTTAGGAGCGAGACCCCCCCCCCCATCACCACCAACCCCCCTGGGTCCTGTAACTCCAGCTGTACCCTGATCGCATTGCGTCCACCCTCGCTTTTCCTGCCATTTGCTTCATTAGCCTGTGTAGTGGTAAAGAAACAATTATTTGCAGATGTGCACGTTGCCTAGCTGATGAACAGCTTTAGCTGTCCAAGCGCCCTCTGATATAATTTAACTCTGGTGAAATGTAATTCTTCGTGCCTCTCACCAGCAGCCATTTGAGGTCATTTCGTAAAAAACTACCTAAATACATATTTGAAAATACTAGTAGACTTAGGACTGCTTTTGAACATAATGTCCATGCGTTCACCTTTGATGGCCATGACATTAAGTCAGAACCCCTTCCAAACTTCCAAATGCATGCTTTGGTTTAAAAAAAAAACACATACAAATTCAGTCAAACTTATTCATTTCGTGGGGTTTTCTCTCCCGAGATTCCGTCATGTTGGCAATATCGGCGCAAGCTTCGCGCCAGTTTTCGCGATTGGGCACCGCTCCAACGAGGGGGGGGGAGGCGCGGGAGGGGGAGGCTACTCGTGCAGTGGTGCACTGTGGCCTCCCGTGTGCCCTCGCACCCAAGCCACCGTGCACCAACACTCCCGTGTGCGCTCGCGCGCGGCGTGCGCGCGCGTTGCCGTGTGCCTCTCGGCCGTCCGCTCGTCGAGGAGGCGCCGTGCGGACGCCGAGGTTGGTCGTGCATCGCCGTCACGGTCAGGTGACCGTCAGCGGCGTCTCGCGTTGTGGGGTCAAACAAACCTCCAAATGCATAGTGTGCGGCGAACTTAGCGGTGCAATTTTTTTTTATTTAATTCCGTTTTGTTGTATTATTCTGCGTTGTCATCTGTTTATATTGTTGTTCTGTTTAAATAGCTACACGGATGTTATCTGTGTATATTCGTGGATTAATGTTATGAAACACTTTCATTTTCTCCCGTATGTTCAGTCAGACATAGGAACCTAACCCATTTTTTTCCCATATAAACATAGTACAGTGTCTACATTCGCGAACTGATTTTCAAGAACCCAGCCCTCGCATCATGATCATATTTGTAAGTGCTGCGCAATGCAAAGAGGTCACTGGCTTCAAAGCAACATGATATGTACTCGTTTATTTTGAGCGATTTGCATTGCAAAGTGGCCACTGGCTTCATAGCAATACAAACTCTGTCAATTGTTGCTTGAATGGCATAGCTGCAGATACAAGTCAGCAGCTGCGGATAGAAAGGTAGGTGAAATGCATTTTTTGTGCACGTGTGGTTTTTTTTTACATCAGCACAGGCGAGCTGTGCTCATGTGATATGTTGAGTAGTAAAGGATTTGAGCATTAACTTTTTTTTATTGAACATCAATTTCTAACATTAATTGTGTTTTTTTTTTTTAAAGGCAGAAGACATTTCGCAGATTTGCACCATTCGGGTGTTGAAAACGTTCCAACCTCAATCTGGGAATTTATCGCGGATTAGTGGAGCTGCTAGCCACATGACGCTGTTCCCCCGTCATTTTTCACGAAGGCAACGAAGCCGCGTGGCTAATTTCTCCTGAAATTCGCGACACACGAGAGTAACCGCCGCGGTGCGCCGTGGATTTACAGCATCTGCAATATGGTCCCCACCCCTCTATACCAATGCGCATTATTGGAGTTGCGCTGTACATTACATTATTGTCTCCAGAAATAACCCTGGAAAATATTTCGAGGAATCAGTTTTAAGCAGTTTTCATTTTTTACCAGAATTTTGACGATAGTTGCGATTACCCTATTTTTCCAGGGCTTAATTTCACCTGGTTAAAAAAAAAGCACGTGCAAAATTCGTAAGACGAATGTAGCTTTGCTGCTGTGCGGACGTGATTTTCGATCAAGGTTAAACTCTACATCCATCACTGGGCCCTCGATGTTTAAAGGTTCATGGCCACGATTAAATTCAAGCACCAACTCTTTGAAAAACACTGGTTCATAGAACATCCCTTGTTGCTGAAGGGTTCGCTCGAACCTAATCACATACAACATATCATCGTCATCAGCCACTCCCCATTCACTGCTGGGTTAAAACCTCCCCAAGCTGTTTCCATCTCTCATGGTCTCGTGATGCAAAAAACCGTCCTTATTATGCAAATGGGACGATGTCAACACTCCAACTCCATCTTCACGGGCGTATTTACTCCTTTGGCTGTTGCAGTCATCAGTCTGGACCAATGGGCCATCACCCCTTCAATTCACTCACGTGACCAACAGGGATCATTGTCCCCCTTCTGCCAGAATAATTCCCTCTTTGCAGACCAGTGCTGAAGCACCTTGTGCTGCACAGGGATACCTGTCACTTTGAATGATAGTGATGTGACATAAGGCGCTTTGAGTTGCTGTTATTATTTTATATTGTCGTCATGTTCCCTGCCCAAGCCCACTTATTTCGCATAGTCAGTATGATGTGTATGATATTGGTCCATGTGGTCATCTTTCCATCTCGGTGTAATTCCAAGCAGTCCTTACTTATCCATGCTGCTTTGCGAATGTATCAGCTTCATCTGTATGTTCTTTCATGTTCATGATCCATACGTCAGATAATTTTAGACACATTGATGAAAAACATTATTCTTTAGGCAAATTGGTACGTTCATTGCCATTATTATGCTAGTATAGAGATGAGGAAAAATCAAGTTTTACACATGTGATTTGGATATGCATCATGAGCATAAGAGTCGATATTCATCGACATGCCGATACATTGCTTCACCGCGACTGGCCACACTTTTCTCTTTAAATAAATGTACATATTCTAAAAATATATTTATTGTAACAAGACAAAACATGTTTACAAAAAGATAATGTCATTGTTTTTGTTTCTGTGTGAATTGTCTCCATTTGTAAAGTTACAGGGAAAGCCTAATTAAGATATTCTTGGTTCTTTCGGTAAAGTCACGTAGAAGGGAAACAATAAAATAATAAATATATAAAACAATAAAATTATCGCGAAGTTTCGACTGCAACACAAGCAATCATCATCAGGTGTGAAAACCACACAAATGTTCTAGCTGTGGTTTTCACACCTGATGATGATTGCTTGTGTTGCAGTCGACACGTCGTGATAATTTTATTGTTATATATATTTTATTATTTTATTGTTTCCCTTCTACGTGACTTTACCGAAAGAACCAAGAATATGAATCCCTGCAATCACGAAAGCTTTAAATCAAAACCTATTTAAGATCTCAAAAGTTTGTCAAAAATCCAAAACATAGTAAAATAAAAAAAAACATTTAACTCCGAAGTACTTTTGTTAAATTCCATTCATACAATAACAATAAATTAAAAGCATATGGTAATTAAACAAAGAACACATGAGACTCATTAGTGGTGTGAAAATACGAAGGTAAAATCATTAATGTTTTGTCATATAGCTTAACAGCTCAGCGTTGTTATAATTAAAAAAAAATGTTGATGAGTCAAAGTCATATGTGTTTCAAGAAGCCAGCTGCAAGTCCGTGTTAGGTTGCACTTCAGGGTTCGGTGAAAACGGAGAGCTGCACGTTTGGGGGGGGGGGGGGAACGAAAAAAAACATCAACATCTGGGCAATGTCATTGCAAGAAGTCATCCATCCGAAGGATTGTGTAATGACTGCTCCGGAGCCAAGCCTTGAAAATTGACAAAGCTCGTTATTGTTTCGCAATATGTTGTGCGCTTATTTATTTCACAAGTCGTACAGCTTCGACTCTTGCAAATCTCTTGGACGCATGCCAGGCCGACCTCCTGATGCTGGCCTGCAGGTCCACAGATTTACGATATTAAATGTAAAGGTCTGAATGCACACAGTGTTGCGCAATCTATAGCTCTGTTTCGTATTCTGTACGTAGAGTCATCTTTGTCATTAATACGAGCATATGTTATTTTATCGGTATGACTGCTATTTTCGTTCTTTACAAACCGATTATTAGGTTTATGCAACTTTATAAAATCAAGTTTTCATTGATTGTGGCCAACTTCCCGAATTTGTGTTGTGTTAAGCACACATTTTGTTAAACAATTAAATTGCGATGCACATTGTGCATGTATGCCTAAGATGTAAAAATGGCACATGTCAGAACCCTTAAGTGACCCAAATGTTCAACCATTTGTAACACGAGTGTGGTGTTGAGATTTAGCGTGCACTCTTAAGAGCTGGAATGGGCCATAAATTAAAGGAATAACCTTTACTCTTGTAAGGCTGTCCCTGTGATGACACTCCATAAGCGTCTGCCAAATTCCACACCGCATGCAAAAACGGTGTCTTGAGTTTCCCCTGGTTTGGCGACCTTTGGGGCAAAGCTTAAGAGCAGGAAATTAAAATGTAAAAAAACTCTTTTGAATTCCATAAAATATGTATCGGGCGATGATTCTTATCAGAGCTGTTGGGAGATCCAGAATGAACTGATTATATTATTTGTGCATGTGGAACAGTTTTAAGAATGGCAACAGAAAATAATGACCGAAGTTTCTTTGTGCAATATATTTTTTTATTGAAATTGCATGGCTCCTCTAGCCCGGCTCTTTTTTAAGTACAGTTCCCCGGTTTGCGTAACATTCCATTAGATCGCAGTGTGTCACAGTCGTGTATGTTTACCCCACAGGTTAGAGGCATAATTAAAACTTTCAAGAAACTTGGGCGGGTTTTTGGCGGGAATAACGCGTCGCCGTGACTAGGGCTGATGATCGATGAGCCAAGAATAGTGGCGGAGTGACAACGAAGGAAATGGGATGTAAGACATGCCTTGGCCTTCATCCAGCAGCAGATTGATAATGGCTGACGGTGACGTGTACGTAAACTTAATAGAAAAACTGCTGATCAGGGAAAATACTCGACGCAAACTCTGATCATGCTGAATGCGTTTGCGCATAATGGTCCGCCGTAACGTATGAGTAGGCATATGCCGTTTGTGCGGAATGGGGTCCCCTAGATTTTATGGAGTGCTATTGCCAATCACATCTGTTACTCCAGCAGCATTAATTTAACAAGCCTGACTCTGCTGATGAGACCCAGATGTTTGAAACCAGTCCAGAGTTTGTTTTATTAAAACAAACGCAGCTTGGTGATATTGATCGGGAAAAGCCAATAGGCTGATGGACTGAGTCATTTTGTTATATACTGTATGCGTGGATGGACAGAACAGATTTTATGCTTATATGTGCTTTGATGGGAGGAAAGATATTTCCTGTACAGATAAGCTGTGGCAGAATCAAGTGTCCGGTGGGCTGATCGTTCTCTCGCCGAGTCGGTGATCTGATCATTTTGCTCTTCTTAGCAACGTACACGTCTTCCCAGTCGCAATACCGAAAGTTGTAAAACAAAGGGGCATAATAAAAAATGCATGAATGCCTTTCAAGGCACTCGGTAGATAATTTTTTGGGTTTTATTAAAGATGTATATTTCTTATATACGTAAGGAGGCCCCGTGGCAATGGAACAGGTATTTTTTTCTCATTCAAATCCTTTGTGGCGTCTGGTTTTGGAGAAGGTTTATAAATCTGCACCGTAATAGCCCAAAAGCCAAAGCAATGGTGAGTCATTTAAAATAACAATCTTGCAAGCAGCGCTGGTCTTGTGAAGGATGAATGTAACCCTATAAGGGCAGTTAACCCTCGTTCAGACTGCGGTCCCTTACAGTTATCTTTCTCAGGATATACTGTTTCAATGCGTTGAGGCTCCCTCATATGGTTAAGGCTTTCTCCTGCTTGAGCCTGCTTGCCAAGAAATGTAAACAAAGCTTGCATACACAGGCACTGTGCTATATGCAGCAAGAGTGCCTGCTGCATCGGCCCGTGCTGCTGCGGTTTCTTCCCTCCACGCCTCTCTGCCAGTCTCGCTGCTCCGGTGTCCATCTGCATTGCCCTTGGTGTTTTAGTTTGATCGCGTCGTCTTCCCATCACCCGTATTCTCGGCCTAGCTTGGGACCTCTGACTGAGTCGTACAACCTCATGTTGTGGCCTCTTCTCGACAACCCTCAGGCTTGCATGTGGTGCAGACAACTCTTCATGGCTATTTTAAGAAGTGTCCGTAGAAAAATCATCCTTCGATTATTCGATATTAACGTCAATGTTCAGGGGTTGTGCCCGTTGCACGGTGGTTAGCGCCAGTACTAAGATGCCGCTGATCTGAGTTTGATTCCATGTCATGTCTTACGTCAGTGGCGAGAGATATCCATACCCGATTTTGACCTCCATCCATCTTCACAAGCGTGCACTGACCAGTGTGGTGAAGTATGGCCAAACAGCCCCCATGACTGACGTCACGTGGAAAGGCCTTCATCAGGCGCCAAGTCAAATTTGTGCTGCACCGGGAAATCTGTCACTTAGGCTTATCGAGTTTAAAGCAATCCCAAACACCCGCGCGTAAGGGAGGGGGCTCTATCAGAACAAATAATTCGAAATATGTCCATGCTAATGGGCAACGTACTGACTTTGAGACTCCAAATACAACCGAGTACAAATGTAATGTATGCCTTGAAATACATCTTTATTGCATCTTGCACACTGTGCTGTTTATGGCGACAACTTCTATACGTGTAATTAAACATTCACCCCTATGCCTGCAACACGATCTTTGTTGTTTAACACTGTATTGTGAAATCAAGATTATGGAGTTGCTACTTGGTTCATGCTGAACAAATTTGGTTTGATGGCACTGCCGTTTCTCTTCCTCGTGATGAAAACATGCCACCGCGTCCTCGGGGCCAGTTATTAAAATTGTCGCATCCAAGACATCAATACAGTATTTATAGGAATATAAACCATTTATATTTTTTACAAATGACGTGGAACATGTTTGTTGTTTCCGTTGTTGTATGGGAATATTACTAACCTACATTGTAAAATAACAATCAGAAGTTAGCAAAGTAAAATAGACACTAGTTTATGTATTTGCGTTGGAATGGTTAACAACCGTAAAAGGCAAAACGCTGAGTTCTGAGATTTTATTCTTTGGGTCTTTCGGTAAAGTAACGTCGATAGGTTCAAAGAAAATTACAAAATTAAAAGTTTTCTTGTCATTTTGTTATTTTCTTTGAACCTATCTACGTGACTTTACCGAAAGACCCAAAGAATATGAATTCCTGCAGTCACGAAAGCTTTAAGTCAAGATTCTTGCGATCTTCAAAATAAAGTAAGAAGAAAAGTGTTTATTCACCATTGTACCAACATGTATATAGCATATATTAAAAAGGTTCATGTACAGCCTTGCAATTACGTGCTCACACGACTGCCGGCAGAAGTGCCTCTACAAAAGAGAGCTTTAGAGAGCCACTCTCTTGCACGCCAGCCAAATGCCTTGAAAGTTCGTGGGAATATCCAAACATTACTCCACCACACGGGGCCTGCTGATCGACTGGTGAGCCCGTTTACACTGCTGAGTGGACATTTCCCGTCGTCCTCTCGAGGAGAGCCCGTTGCTGCCTGCGTCGAACACGCCGTTGCCTGCCCCCGTCTTTTGGCTCCGTGCTCTGTTCAGCAGGAAGTGCTTCCGACTCCTGGCCTGCCACTCGTGCGTCGTCTTCTCGCTGGTGTCCGCTCTGCTGCTGCTCCAGGCTTCCCACCATGTGACCCTCCAAAGCCGCCAGTCGCCGTCTCGGCAGTCGCTCCTGCAGCGGCTGCGTCAGACCGTCGCCGGCCAAGCGCGACCGAGCCAGGCGGAGGCGGCCGGCCAGCGCGCTCGGAGCCTTCTGCCCGTCGACCGCGCGGGCACCGAACGCCCGGGCGGCATGGAGGAGGGGGAGGCACTCCGGTGGCCGACCGCCATCGGCCACGCAGCCCCCGGACAAAGAGATGCTCAGAAATTCGCCGCCAAAAACGCGGCCGCTGGAAAACCACGGGCCCCGCTCCCAGGTGGTGTGCGTCTGGATGAGACGCGTCTGAACGGAACCCACAGAGTCAACAAACATTCGGCTCCGACGAGGGACAGTGACAGTGAGTCCCCCCCCCCCTCCAGCCACCCCCACCCCTCCAGCCCCCCCCCCCCTCCAACCACCCCCCCCTCCAACCACCCCCCCCCCTTCCAACCACTCCCCAGCCTCCAGCCACCCCCCCAGCCCCCGCCCCAGCCACCCCCCCAGCCACCCCCAGACACCCCCCCTAGTCTCTGCCCCCCCTCCACCCCCCCCCTGCCACCCCCTCCAGCCCCCCTCCAGCCACCCCCCCAGACACCCCCTCGAGCCCCCCCCCCCTCGAGCCCCCCCCTCGAGCCCCCCCCTCCAACCAGCCCCCCCGTTCCAGCCATCCCCCCCCCAGAAACCCCCAGCCCCCCGCCTGCCATCCCCCCAGCCTGGTTTACAGTGAGGCGGGGCATTATTTGGAGATGCGTTTAAAATAGTTGACGTGTCTTGAACAGCAGCAGTATTATTTAAAGCCGACAAGGTGGAAACTCGAATTAATAAAAAGGATTTTTTTTTGTCCCGACTATATATCATTCTTGTTTATGCCACAATTAAGCTGTCACGTCTGTGCCCTTCAATTGCACGATACTGTCTTTAAAGTCACTTAAACGTCTATAACCAATTACAACGACTATGCTACTCCGATGCATTTCCGGGTTGTGCCGTGCGTTGTCTGGCGCTATGTCCGATGTTCCGCTCCACGTGCTGGTGAGCTTTTTCAAGAACCGAGGCGCAACGGAGCTCCCAGCACATTGCAGCAATACGTTGTACATAATGCCGAACAATATGCGGTCAATCCCCGAAACACATCGGAGAGCAATTACAACAATAATCGTAGCAGAACGAGCAAATCGTTTCTGGAATGTGCCAGATGGGTAGATGTATTGTTGCCACGCTCTGCCCCCCCCCCCTTAAGCTCAGAGAGGTCAAGGTCACAAGATCGATATAAATGACACCGGGGAGGCGCGAGAAGGATTGAACAGCAAACCACATGCCGAGGACCTGGGGGGCTGGTGGCACCTTGTCCCCGGCACCAACATCTACCTGCTCTCCGCTCATCTCGATGATCGCTTCAAGGTGGGTGGCTCAAAATTGCAGAGTTTTCACAGCGGGGGGGGGGGGGTGGGGGGGGGGGGCTTGGGCTTTGTGAGGCATCGCCGCTCCGTACGTAACCGCAGCCGTAAGTGTGCAACAAAGGGAGCATTTTGATTTTTCGTCGCGAATAACCCGAGGCATGCAAATCCATCACGCGTGGGGCGGCATTCGGCGCGGCCAAATCGCGTCGCCTCTCGCGCCGCCGCCGCGTTTGACGGAGCAGTGCAATGCGCCATTTCGCACGCCGCAGGCGTAGGGAGGGGGATATAATTGGGCCATTCATTTGAGTTCAACAACGTCTCACGAGTTGCCATACACATGGGGTCTCGTGATTTTGGTGACCCTGTTGGTGGCCGGGTGAGCGATGTTCCCGACAGCATGCGAGGCGCGTTTAATGACGCAGAATTCCCTAAATTTGCACCCATTTGTGTTTTTTTTTACTTGGACTCGTGACGCGACCTCTCCTGAAGCGGCTTTGTTTGGTTCCTTATGACTGACCTTCGTCCGTCCACTCTGGCCATTGGTTTAGGGAACAAAATTGGCCATTGGTTTTTGTATTGAACAATTCTGGCACAGTGGGCTTGGCAGGATTGTATATTCGTTACGTTTGTCCATTGATAATATTGGACCATTGCACAAATTCTCGTGGTCCATTGTCTGTTTTTTTTCCTATTGAGCTCATCTTTGGTCAGGTTAGACCACTTCAGGCATAGTTCTCTGCCATTGTGTGAAAATGTTTCCGCATGTGTAATTTTATCTGTGGCTTAAAGTAATCTCCGTGCAACTCTCCATGGGTTGCAAAATCTCCATTGTCCAGAAAGTATGGTTCTGTTCAGAGCAGGTGACTAAAATGTATGAAGTGAATTTATCAAATTAATTACGTGGTCAGGTTTGGGGAGCTAAAAAAATGGATTGTAAAAGTAAATGAAAAAAACACGTAGGTTTGTAAGAAAACAAAAACAGACTTTAGTTGTCAAATTTTCCCAGAATAAAACCTTCAACATGTAAATACATTATACTTTGGCAGTTTAAAGCCCTGAATGGTTTTGGGGATGCGTTGCAGATGGGTGCGTTCGTGCGGATCCTGACGGTTTCACCGCGCAAAGAGGACCCTAACCTGTGCTGCACTCACTGGCGTCAAGGCAAGAGAAATACGACCATCCGCATATATGAGCGGGAACTGCATCCAGCTCATTATGGCTACAGGTACGGGAGGCTTCAATGACATCGGAGCTATCTTTAATGAAATTCATTCATGTTGTTTCATACATAAATGACATCGCTTATGACCATTCAATTCACAATACATTGAGTTGTGTGCCAACACCTGGTATCCTGCTGCCTAGCAAAACATTTATTTTGTAAAACACCCGTAACATTTTTCTCGCCCATTTCGAATTCTCAGAGCCAGGCAATTTTTGCCCACTTTTCTTACAACGAGGTTCAAGCCATGTTTGAGGTTTGATAGCAGTGTGCACACTTCTCCGTTGACCCTAAGACCCCTATCCAACATGCAAGCTACGCCAGCGCAGGGCTTTCGCGATGTGGGCGATTTCCCAGTGGCTCATTTGCCGAGCTGAGCCAGAACCACACTCTAAAACTGGAATCTGGCATGGGGCCAAGCACGGCTCGGGTTCTGCAGTGGAAAAACAACCTGACACCTCGTGAGACTGGCTCGGCACGGCCACCACTTGACTCAGTTGTGCAGTTGAATAGAGGTAGAAAACGACCGTATGAAGTACCAGGCATCTATGCAGCAGTGCACAACTACTGTAAATTTGCAATATCCTAACCCAAATGCTGATGGCATCCCCTGCTCAGTGGGGAACTGTAATGGCTGGGGGTGGCCCATAACACATTGTGTAGGTAGCCTAATAACAAGGCCCCGAGCGGTTGAAGGTGAGGCCCAGTGCATTTCCTGGACAAAACATGGAGGTTCTGCAACTTATGTGTAAGTCCCAGGTGAGCTAGCACATGGTACTGGCAGAACATTGACGGTCCAGGATAGCCCATAAAAATACCTGGGCAGCTCAGCACAAGGGCTGGCAAAGCCACAGTAAGACGAGCCAGACAAGCTCTCGCAGGGAATGCCATGAACAGCCAAAGTGAGATGCGTGTGGGACAGGGCAAGGTGTGGGCTGATCACACAATAACAAAGTATCTAGATCTGTGTAAGTTATACCCTGCAAAATCATGCAAGCAAACCAACCCACAACCAGTCAGGTTCCAGACCGTTTTGTTTACGTTTTTAAATTACTTTTGATGCAAATAACTCTGAAAGTACAGCAAATCTGTGTGTTGATTATTATATTTTATAATATATGACCAGACATATACCCCAAAACAAAATCGACAGCTACGTGGCTACAATCTATACAATTGTTCACGTTCACTGAAGCATCAAAAAAAAATCCAAGCGTAAAAATAGTACCGTTGGTGTTGCTCGTGTAAGTCTAACTGAAATGTGCTGGGACAAACGTCATTATCTTGTCGGAACATCGTTCATGCTTTTGATACTCTGTCAAACAACTTGTGGAGTGGCGATGTCCCGTGTCATCTAGCGGGTGCAGAACAATGACCAAACTCACAACAACATTTCTCTCGTGCAAGTCTGCCACGCAATGAATGTGTTTAATTGGAAAATTTTGCCGTGTTTTTTTTTGTTGCAAAACATTTTCTTGGGCGACACGTTCTTCGTAAAATCGATCGTCTTGACTTGCCCGTAACTTTGGTAAAAAAAAAAAACATTCCACTACTGCATTGGAGGTGTAGCGGAAGAATAATGTACGATAATGCAACAAATTTGTCTTTTTAGGAATCACAAAAAAATACTTGCGAAATTACTTACCCACATTAGTTGGAGAACAATCGGTTACATTTGCGATCAACTCTAACTTATCCCAACTTTTACATTATGAGACCTCCTTTGCCAGTAACAAGATATAGTAATAGGTTTTACCCTTTTAACTGCCAGTTAAAAGGGTAAAACCTATTACTTTATCCCAACTTGTGGAGGCTAGCAAAGCTACAAACACGCGTTTCACTGAAGATTTACTGATAGAAAAGGTAAAAGTCCAGCCCTGAAATTGATTTTTTCATACCTTACATGCTGGCCAGACAACTTGTAAGAAGTGAGAATTTTACCCACGCGTTGATTCACCGCATGCAAACCCGCTAGCCAAAAGTGTAATCACATAATAACTGCACATTAAATCGCACAATGGACACTTGAAGCCATCTATGGTGGTATTGTTGATTAAATAAACTTATGAGAACCAGATATTTGCATACATGCTCCTTTGGTGAATAGTCCTGGCACCGAAACAATACGTTTTGTAGTGGTGAATTCATTCGCATTTGCGTAAAACATCGGAACGCCTAAGTAGCCAAGTACACCTCAAGAATGTTTGGACATCTGATGCATATCTATGGACACGATGAAATGCAATGCCAGCGCTAAACATAGAATTGTGCAGAGCTACGTGCACTACAATGGGGTACACATGAGCCTCTGTTTATTTAATTAATAGGCCACGTCAATTAAATCTGGTTCGGTGACTCCCGAAACGCGACCTGCTCTGCCTGTTGCCCAACATTGGTCCCTGACAAACGAATACAATGGGGTCGTCGTTATCGTGATGTCATAACTAATCTTATCCCATAATCCCATTGCTTCACTGCCTCTTAAGCAAACTTCCAAGTCTGCTTTATCATCAGCCCAAATCAAAACTGTTGAGGTTAAAGCAAAAATAAAGGTGCATGTTTTTTTTACCGTGATAAAGACAGGCCAGCCTTCATTATTTGTTTTCAGCATTTGGGCGTTTTGGATATCGCTGTTGACAGTGGTTACACTGATGTGACATCACTTCATCCTGCCAGAGGGCTGGTTGATGTTCTACAACCATGCGATGTAAAAAAAATCGCATCCAATCACAGAGCTGATGGATATTCAGATGGAGAATTTTCCCTCTTTCAGTTTTCAGTTTAAGTTTTCAGTTGCATTTATTAGGTACAAGCTTTACTACCCGGCTTCGCCCGGGACTTGGATTCACGACGCCCGGCCGCCTTTGTCTCCCCAGTGGCGATGTTCACACAGCACCCCAGTTACTCGTTTGAGGCTGAGTCAACCTAGGGGAGGCCCAGGATCGGTTCAAATAATCGTCACCGGTGGTACCTGTGGTTAGCGCAGCGCACTAACCACAGGTACACATACACGCGCTTGCTGCAGACACACACAACTTTCATGGTGCATACGTCAGTAAACGACTGAAATAATAAAGCAACGCTGCGCGAAGAACGCCTTAGACCTGCAACACATTTGTATTTCACTTTACCCGCCATCAGCAGGCACACTCCGTTTCGCTTCCGCACACGGGTCACATGACACATGTGACGTCACAGCTCACTTGCCGTGCAAAAAATATACCCATTATTGAGCCCCCCCCCCCCCAAAAAAAATACAAAAGATAATTTTATAATTTTTGCATGGTGTATAGCCTGGAAAGTACTCACATGGCAAATTTCAAGTTTGTTGCATGTCGGGAAGTACGCTAAACATTTTGAACAGACACACATAATCACGACTCTGCCTTTTATATATATAGAGATAACCCCATGCGGCTCTTGACTCGAGTGCAACCGTAACAAAACAAAAACCTGAACAAGAAACATCTTCAAGTGACTACACGCAGCAGAAAAATCCTGGGAAAAAACAGCAAAGTCTTCCAGAAAAAACACCGCTGTACATGTATGCATCTTAAACAACATACTGCCATATCCAGTGCATTATTTCACATTTTACCAGAGGAATGTACGGTACAATTGATTTATATTTAATTGGCCGAAGTTGGTGCTTGCAACCCCATCTTTCAGAACAGTCTTTGAGAGCCAAAGTCCAACATTACAACACAGAAGATGTGAGTCACACTAGCATTCACCAGCCAGTATGCTCGAATCTCCTGGGAATAATCTTACGAGTCTTTCTCTAAAAGTATTAATCCGCCATCTTCTGTATCCTCCAATAGACAGAGCGGCCGGAATATCAGCACATAGGGTTATTATATTTATTTTAACAAATGTTAAAACTTTCTTCCATTAACATGAATGCATGCATTAATAACTTTTTTTATTAGGACTTGTTTTCGTATTTTTAGGAGTAATCTTTGAACATTCATCAATTATGTTTCGTCTCAACTCGTTCAGGGTTCTTGGTCGAGTTTTTGGAAGCGACAGATTGAGGTGACCCCCCACAGGAAGAATTATGAACAATGATAACAGATAAAATATCAGAATAAACAATTAAATAGTATTCATGCTAGTGTTAAAATAAATCAAATAACCCTATGTGTCCTGACTTTTGGGCCACCCTGCGTAGTGTCGCACGTGGAAAGAAGAACACTCAGACGTTTACGCGCTGCGTGCAAACATTCCCTCCTCCATCCTCCTTCGTCCGTAGTACCCCACCTGCGTTTGAACGCACGAGCTGTTCATGCTGCGCTAAGAAAATAAACGGACGTGCAGCCAACGTTTCAAGGAAAGTGACCAAAAACGTTTCAAAAAGTAGTGGTGTGTGGTAAGCAGTTGGCCGACGCTGTGTCTGCGTGTGTTGTGTTTGGCCGGCTTCCTCGCTTGGCATGTTAACGCCAGTCACCCAGACGTGTGTCACGTGTAGTAACGGCCGATTCAGATGGTGAAAACCAGAAGTGGAAAATGCTAATTCAGTTGGCCCCCGTATAATGAAGTTACATTGTTGAAAAAGTTGAAAGCACATCGTCATCTGGGCAACGAGAAGGATAAAATGATCACCTATAGCCCCTTGTCAGTCCACTGCTTTATAAAGGCCTCCCCATGCTCTGTCAGTTTTGTCGAGGTTGTTTGACCATACTTCCCCATGCTGGTCAGTGTTTGCCATGGCCAGGATTCGAACTGGTTCTGTAGCGCAGTGTACCAACCACTGCGCAGCGACGTTCACGACCCGGTCTACACGATGTGACTTTGAAATATAAAAAAAACATCCTCCTCATTGTGAGCATCAACAGACTTCCTGCAAAAGTAGCTTAGGGAGAAATATATAGACCCGGCGATGCGACGTGATCTTCACCTCATCGGTGCTTGAGGCGCGCTCTGTGACAACTGCGCAATGTTATTGTGCGATATCATTGTCGTTTCAGGTACGCGGTTCACAGCCTGGTGTGTCTCATTCCCCCGTGGCAGTCGCCGCCCGACCGCGTGTCGGTTGCCCTGTGCAAGCTGGATCCACCGGCAGAGAGCGAAGGCCGCACCTCGCTACTCGTGCACCGCCCGACGGGCCCCAAGGTAGATTTTGCCGTGTGCCTGCCCATGCTCTTTGGCCGCTACGATCGGCTCCTTCACCTGCTTCAGAGCGTGGAGTTCTACCGCCTTCTGGGCGCGAGCCTGGTCACCGTGTACAACTACAGCCTGGGCCCGAACGTGGACGCGGCACTGCACCTGTACGCCAAGGCGGGACTGGCGAATGTGCTGCCCTGGCCGGTAAGCGAGCATCTCAACGTGTCCACGGGATGGCGCCTGAACCGGAACCCCGGCGACGTCCACTACTACGGGCAGATCGGCTGCATGACCGACTGCCTGTACCGCTCGGCGCACCGCGCCCGCTGGGTCTTCATGAACGACATCGACGAAGTCGTGGTGCCGCACGCCTACGCCAACTGGAGTGAGATGGTGAGCGCCCTGTCTCCGGTGGGTGGCGAGAGTAACGGCGTGCAGCGCTTCTCCGTTTTCACGTTCAAGAACGGCATCTTCCCACTGGAGCCACACGCCATCTACCGCAAGCTGCCCGCGCGCGCCTGCGTGCACGAGACCGAGGCTGACGTGGACTACTTGCGCACGCTCAGGCTCGTTACGGATGGCAGGGCGACCAAGGTGCTGGTGGACTCGCGCTCGGTGGTGCACCAGGGCGTCCACCGCGCCGACACGCTGCTGCAGGGCGCGCTCGTGCTCAACGTGCCTGAGCAGGCGGCCCTGCTCCACCACTACAAGTCCGTTGGGTCGGCGCTGTTCCAGCCGGGGACAGAGAACGTGACGGAGGACCGGGCGACGCTGCTCTACAGGGAGCGGCTGCTTCCCCGCGTGCACGCCATGCTGGCCCTGCTGTGCGCGCAGGGCGGGCCCCACGTGGTGCCCAAGCAGGCGTCCAAATCTGCTAAACGCCCCACGAAAAAGCGGCCCAAGACGTAGAGAGCGCTCCGCGCGTAACGACGCTTTGTTTTTCTTCTCGTCAGTTTTCCCATTGTGGGAGCTTTGATGGAAGACTTGATGAAAACAAAACAGTATATATTCTTTAAGAAAAAAAACCTTTTATACTTGACTCACTTTTTATTGAGATATTTAGTTGGTTTTGTCACTGTGAATGTGCAACGCCTGGGTGCCAACACTAATTAAGGAAGGGTACGATCTCCAACATAAATTACACGTTTGTGATTACAATGTGGTAGATTTGTAAAATAACTGGCCTTTAGTCTGATTTTAATTATTTTTTTCCAGGTAGTATATACATCCTAGAAAGCTGCTTTATGGGATAGGTATTTTAAATTTGAGCGGTGGTGCACTACTACTGCGCTGTGAATCGAACTAATCAAATTTGGTTCCCGGCCACGGCTCACATCAGTGGCGAGTGATATTTGAACTGGTCTTGAATCAGCGCTCTCCCACCTCCCCTCGCCCCTCTTCACTAACCCAGCACTGACCAGAGTGGTGAAATATAGTCAAACAACCCCCACGACTAACGCAGCTTCAGGAAGAGGCCCTTATCGAGTGGTGGATTGACAAAGAGCTGACATTTTACTCATGTTATTTTATACTACGGGATTCAATATCTTAATGCAACCTCATCTCAAGACGCCACACAAAATGGTGGGACATGCACACAGGTTTGTTCGTTGAGATGGGTTACCGCTAGTATAAATAAAAGACTGCACATTTAAATTTACGCAAGCTATAATAGGCTAATGGCCAACTCTGCACCCGATTGGCAATGCGCTCTTGCAATCGGAAAGACAGATTTGCGGTTTGTGATGTCCTCTTAACCATGCAAGAAATCAAGACTGGCTGTTATTCTCATAGGATGTATCGCTGAACTTACCAGGCCACGTTTTTGCATATTTACAACGCACATATAAGTAAAAGCTAAGGTGCAGCTCTGCAATTGCTTGCTCACGCTCCTGCTGGTGGAAGGGCCTCCCACTAGACAGTGCTACAGAGCCCTTCTCGGGGGTGTTTTTTCGTGGCCGACTCTTCCATGCTGGCCACATGTCTCGGAAGAAGTGGGAGTAACCCCACACGTTAACCCCATTACAACCGATCTTCAGATCGACTAACTGGTGTGCGGTAGAACCCCTTTTAACGACGGCAATTGGTTCCATGAAACCGGTCGTTAAATGATTTGGTCGTAAAGCGAGGATAGGAAATATATGTGAAAGGCTTAATTAGTTCCGACAGCTATCGAAAGTTACCTTTTTTCACCCAAAAAGTACTTTATAATACTTAAACAATGTATATTCACACATAAATATACTAACAACATAAACACATAATATTAAAAGGAAACATGGTTAATCAATCAATTAGTTAATATTTACTTTACCTGCAATAGCTCATCGTTAACAGGGAAATGGTCGGTAAGCGAACATATTGGGCTCTATGGGGGCACTACACAACTATACACTACGCTATACACTACACTACTATACACTACACATTGGGCTCTGTGGAGGCCCGTCGTTAAGTGATTAGTCGTTGACAGGGGTGGTCGCTAAGAGGGTTCTATTGTACTCGTTTATACTGCAGGGTGGACAGAGGAGGGTTTGATTGAATAAACGTGGGCCCTTTGTTTCAACTGCTGTACCGGGAGATTGAACTGGCAACCCCTCCCGATACACACACACATATGCATATGTATATTGAACTTCTTTCGCGCGGTACATAGCCAACCGTACTATTGGAGGTGCGGGGTAAGCAAGTGGTGAGCACACTGGACTCGCAGTCTACAAGACATAAGCTAAACCATCATTTGTACTCCGTTGGACTTGGATTTTTCTGATTAATAAATTTAGCGTTAAATTTCGATTTAAAGCTTTCGTGACTGCAAGGATTCATCTTCTTTGGTTCTTTCGGTAAAGTCACGTAGAATGAGAATAAAATAATAAATTGATAAAATAAAATAACACAATAAAATTCTCACGACGTTTCGGCCGCTTGTGTTGTGGCCGAAACGTCATGAGAATTTTATTGTGTTATTTTATTTTATCAATTTATTATTTTATTCTCATTCTACGTGACTTTACCGAAAGAACCAAAGAAGATAATTTAGCGTTGTCCGATAGCTAACAGCCAATGCGATCCGAGCACTAAATATCATGCAATGTCCATCTCCGGCAAATCTAATGGGATGAATCTTGATGTCGTTCAACAACAGTAAGAAATGCCTTGCGTTTTGTTTTCTTTTTTCAATATCGGCCAATGAGTTATCGTAGCGGATGATCTTACACGGGTGTTTTTTTTTTATTTTTGGCACGATTTTTCCGTGGAGAACTGACGGCAACGCAACACATACGCTGCGTGGCTCATCCCCATTTGGCACTATAAACCATGGTGACCACGAAAAATGTGTGGCAACGTTCGTGGATGCAAAGTTCTTTGAAATTCCTGAGGTGTTTTTTTTCCCTTGAGTTACACTGTAGAGGCAGATGTTACTGTGCGCGCGTGTGCGCGTTTATATCGCCTGTGCTCGCTCAGCCGTACGCACACGTCCCATTTCTACTGGATATGGGTTTTTGGTTTTTAATTTTATTGTTCGCTTCGGTTTGAACTGCTCCAGGTCGGTGCACACAATCGTGTGTTCTGCGGTGTATTGAATGTATTTTTTTGTCTACACCTGCCATTGCTTCTGGGAGGGAAGTTTTTCGGTGACGTTAGCAGTGATTTTTTTTAGGAGATTTCATATCGCGGTGGCAGCTTCTCTCGCTGATGTGGTTCGATGACTATTTTTAGACCGTTAGGTTGGTTCACACAGGATTTTTGTTGACCTTCTTTCGCCGAACGTCACGCATCTTTTGTTAAGTAATAACCTGTTCACACCGTGGTGGGGTAAGCTTCTTATCATTAGGTTAACGCGGTGTACGAGTGTGTTCATAGTTTGCAAGCGGTAGCATCGTGTGGGGCTGGCGCTCTGCACTACAAATCCGGTCAGCTAAATATGAGCTCGCTAACTTCACTCACACCAAAATGATATAAGGCTACATGGCACATATTCGTCTTTGTGTAATAGTTTGGGACCATTTAATGTCTAAATTAGGTCCAAACTATGAACCTTTATGAGTGCCAATCTAAATTTGAATTTTGTTTTATCTCTGATCGATGATGTGATATCATTACAAAGTATTGCATTAACATCTCTTATGTTTGAGCAATTTCACTTCGTCAACAAACTGACAATGAACTCAGAGATTGACACTATTTACATCGTCGCAATTGTCTTTTTTCCTTACGTCCCTGAATTAAGATGTTGTATCTTCATTACTGCCACCCAATAAGCCTCGTTTTTTTCATTCAAAGCAGTTGGCTCCACCCACTGTGTGCTACCCCAACGCTGATTGGCAGCTGCCACTGCGCAAACCGATCCGCGAGTTAAAGCGCCACACTCGACGACACCGGAGGCGCCCTTGTGATTCGCCAGGGTAGCTTCAGCAAATCCTCTGTGAACCGATCCTTGCACAACATGGAAAGAAGGCGTGGCGCTGTTGTTCACGATGTCCTATCACCTGCACGCGGCTGTGCAAGATTGCTCAACCACGGGGGTGAAATGACCTATAAATATTATACTTTTTTTTAGTCACCGTTGGGCCAAATTTCTACTAATGTTGCCCTTCGTATTGTTGCGATTTTATGCCGCCCCCCCCCCCCCCCCCGTGGCATAGAATGTCAACACGTTGACAAAACCCTATGGCAAATCTGATAGTGTTATGGGAGTTGTTTATGTCCTCGTGGTTTGTGTCCCGAGTAAAACAAATATATAGCTTTTCGGTAACATTACAGAAGAACAAAACGGAACACGGCAGTATGAGCCAGAGGGGTACATGCAGGACGTTGATCTCTGTAATCCCTGGTCCACGATATATAATCCGGAGAGGAGCCGTAGAGCGAAGCAAGGGGGGAGAAGGTTAGGAGGTGAGATAAATGAACAGTGGGGGAAGAGAAGGCAAGGGTGAAGAGAAGAGTTAACATATTTTCTTTGAGCGTACATCGCCTGCATGTTTCAATTTTAATACGGAAAAACAAATACGTACTTTTTGATTTAAAGCTTTCGTGACTGCAGGGATTCATATTCTTGGTTCTTTCGGTAAAGTCACGTCGAAGGGAAACAATAATCTTTTTCTCACTGTGGTTTTCACACCTGATGATGATTGCTTGTGTTGCAGTCGAAACGTCGTGAGCATTTTATTGTTTTATATTTTTATGATTTTATTGTTTCCCTTCTACGTGACTTTACCGAAAGAACTAAGAATATAAATACGTACTTTTTTGCAACGTTGAATTATTTACGTTCCAGCAGTCTTGTGGGCTCAAGCATGACATTTTCATGAGAACAATGTTTTGTATATTTTACTGTTTGTCTCTATTCCCCGCAGCTATGTTTCTGTGCATTGGTGGATTTTCCTTGGGTCGGCTGTGTAGCTGTGCGAGCGCTGATTTCAATAATGATTCCCATCTCGTATGCAGAACTTGTACAAGAAGTCACATTTGATATCACAGGCTGCGGTCGACTGAGCCTTGTGCCTCCCAGCTATTCGGTTTAAAGCACCAGTGGAGAGCGTTCGCATCCCACAGTTGTACTTTAAAGTCGGCATCCCAAGTATTCAGTTTTTGCCTGTGAAATTGGTTTGAATTAGCTGCGCGCGGTGCGCATTTGCAGCTGTTTCGTGGGAAATGTGCACAAAACCACGATACGCTGCGTGGTTTTACGTAGCAAACGGAGTTTTTAAACGCACGTTGGCCAAATCCTCGCAATATAGGACCATAGAGCTCGCATAAAGGTTAGCGCTGGCTCTTGCTGCCTTACCGCTTGCCTATGGTTCCCTACGCCTCTGAATCATGCCCTCTCTCTCTCGCTGAGAGTCAACGAAATCTGTGTACATTACAAATTCAAAACATTATTGCAAACTATATATTTAAAAACAAAAAAATGTTATCCAAGCATCTACTCCGTATCGAGTGAAGTGCATGTGTGCGACTGGCTTCGTATATAGGAACACTCCATTACCTCAGTGCCTTGCATTCCCTCTCACGTGGTTGTTTTGAACGTAAACTGTTTATGGTATCACTGCACAAAGCACCCTTGTGTATACAGCTCAGGGCTGGATCCAAGTAGTGCAGCATCATACCATGTGCTCAATGTGCACTGCCTTAATTGCTTCGGGCACTCATAGCTTGCACATAAATGTTTGCCGTGTTGATTTAGCATGTTTAATATGGCCCCGAACTGTGAGCACATGTTAATACCACAAGCAGAATGGTAATTCAAGGAATTAATGTTTGATCCAGGCAAATGAAACGCGTGTGTGTAATTCATTGGGAGGAGCCATGGCCACAGTGGCTAGCGCACACCGTGCTGTGAAACTGGCGACAATGCAACGAGCTGGAAATTATCTTATTATCACCGTATGTAATTCATAATATACACTCGTGTGATTTATTAAAATTCTAAAAATGATAGTCCGTTTCATTGAGCTGATCCCATTCGGATAGAGTCATAACGGTATTCTTCATAGAAGGATGACTGTAAATTTATTATGAAAGTTTTAATTCAAATTCGACTTCACACTTTGGTCTTGCTCAACTCTGTCTACCTGTCCTTTGGCCATCTCGGGCAGCCCATGAATTTCTATTTATCGCATGCCTATCAGATTTGCTGAACAGCTTAAATATTTTAATTCTTCCTTTTTGCCATCCGCCCAATGTGCCTGACAGCCCATGATTAATTCTGCTGTAGAATACTCTACTGGGCTTTTGTTGCCTTCAAAGAGAGGTATCGCAGGTGAGATATGGGTACACGCAAACCACGGATGCAAAGTAGAATGTTTATATCTTCTTACCAAAAATAGGTACAAGATTTCTTAACATCGGGTGAAAGAATCATGCTGCAATGGAACTCGTATTATCTACGATCTTGTTATCCGTGACTCCTATTGCCGGTGAAAACTAAACGGTCCACGAACCTGCCTATTTGCGATTATCCGCGATTCTTGTTGCAGATGTGTTTGCAGATAACATCGTGCAGATAACATCGTGCATAACAGGAATCTGTCGATGTTCATCCCCCACCTCACCGTTAATGTGGAGTTCTAGTCTATTAATATGCCATTCCAATGCCTGAGGAGTTATCAGCACTTTACTGTTGAATAAATGTATAATATATTTCTGTTTAATTTACTCAATCGTGGGTATAAATTATGCTTGTTAAAACCCGTAGGGGTTTTTTTTTTTGCATCGTGAAAAGGCAGTGACTGGATTCCTGCACGTCAACAAAACGTCGAGCAATAAACGTAACAGGATTTACCTTGATGCCGCCGCCGCGGAATAATGGTTGGCATGCCGGACTTACAATCCAGGGGTCACGCCGGTTCGATCTTCCGACGCGCCACTGGTAACAATGGGTAACGCCACGGTCACGTCAATCGGCAGGTCACGTGTAGCGTGGTCGTGTGGGTTGTGCCCCCCCCCCGCTACCTCTTCCAAAATGTTTTTTTGCACATTCCAATCATTGCATACGTGACCAAAATTCCACTTGAAACGATTGCGGGTTCCTGACTTTTGGGACCAGTAATTGATTCTGAAAACGATTCCCGGGAATCGCTTAACAGGCCTGGAATAAGAAAAAGTGTCACTCTTGTACACGTTTTGTGTTTTGCCAAATCTATAGGATAACTTAAACTGTATTATATGAATAAATTTCGAGAGTGAAATGAAGCAATGCAATACAGCCTGAAACATCTTCCAACAAAATCCTCACTGGGTCTGGATATTTTTTTTACACGAATGCATTTTATTTTTAGCAATTGTCGTGAACATGTATATTTGTGGCGGAGTGGGGAGCGGTGGTTATGGTGGTTTGTGTGCCCCGAGTTCGATTCCCGCTCACGGCCACCAACACCTGTGACGATTATCTGAACCGGACTTGGGCCTCCCCTAGGTCGACTCAGCCTCAAATGAGTATACCTCGTGTGGTGTTTAAACATCGCCTCTTGGGAGACAAAGGCGGCCGGGCATGGTGCTGGCCAATCACCCCTCGTATGCCGTGCCGACCTTCATAGGTGGCCACCAACGGTACTTGCTCCAATAGCTTAAGGCCATACGAGCGATAATTATTTGTCTTTGTGCATGACGGAGGTAATCCACGGCTCCTCGGGTGAACCCAGACACCTGGGGATGACCGTTCCAATTCCCGCACGAGTTCGCGAGCACCCTGGCTGGCAGTGCTGCCTCATTGCCATGCGAGTAGCCGTCTCTCGCCAATGGCTTTACTCCCCGTACGATGCAGTGACCCCCCTCGAGTAGTTCCTGGATCACAGGCGCGCACCGCCGCAGAACCAATCGCGGTAATGCTTCACATGCCCGTCGAGCCCTTCATGGCAGGATGCTCGATAATCTGGTGGATTACACCCGACGCAGACTTGTGCTCCTCTCTGTGGACGACAGACGTTGAACGAGGTTGATATTTGGTGCAGTTTTACTGGTTGCTAATTGAACTCGGTGTAAACTGCGTCCGGTCAATTTGATGATCGTGAATACATTGTAGGCGAAGTGTACTGAGCGACGACTGACCAATACAGCACACGTATTGTTGTGACACAAGCGGGCCCCACTCGGCTACACGGGATGCGGTAGGCTATTGCTTTTTTTATTAAATGCCATACGAGAGAAGACGACTCGGTAAGTGGAGTTAGGCGCACAGTGGTTGGCCCACTTAGCGATGAACCTTGTGACCCGAGGCCAAATCTCGGAGCTTTCACGGTTACGTCAACGGCGAGCGATAGCCAAACCGGTTTTCGGATCCCTCTTCACCAATATTTACACCTCCCGGCGTGGTGAAGGATGGTCAAACAAATCACAACGTGACTGACACGGCATGGGGGCGAGACCATTGGCGTTCTTGAAAGGGCTGTAAATGAATTGTAACTTTGTGAGTGACAATATATATATTTCGTACAATACACAGGAGTTACAATTCGAGCTGAACGAAGATGCTTGTTGTTTTTTTAGGATTACAAATAAGGGTCTCTCGCTCGCTCTCTCTCTCCGAATGATTTGCTTTGTTTTGTTCGAGACCTCTAATGCGCAAGTAATCTATACGCGCTGTATGCTGTTGAGTGTTGGACTGAGCAAGACGGGTGGGGAGCTGCGGGGAAACGCTTGCAAGACCGTCTGGGAGCGTAGCCGATGTCAAAAAGCGGTCGGGTCACGGTCCATCATTTAGCCGCGAATGTAACTTGGCGAGTGAGCCAAGGACGCTGCACACTGAGAGAGTTGTGCAGCGCGTGACCGTGCGCTGCACTCTAGGCTCCCGCTCTTGTGATCGGAGGTTTTTTTTTTATTTAGCCAATGCTATTTCACGCAACTTCCCACGGTTAAAACACCAGCTACATTTACAACATATGCATAGGTATGAATAAATGTCAATTTGAGTGGACGTCAGCACACATAGCCACAGAGCCACCTTACAGCCTCCTCCAGCACGTGCGGGGGAAACCAATCTGCCTGGCATGCCCTGACGCACTTTACCACCGTAGACGGTGGCTGCCATGGTCTCCTGCTCCCCCCCTCCTCCTCCCTCCCGCATTCACACAGTGGGCTGAATTTGACGTAAAATGTGATGGGATGTTATAAAGCCGTCTAACCACTGCATTCCATGGTTTGGGGTGGCCTGTAATAAATTTTATTTCCACCAGGTGTGCTCCTCGAGTTGAACCGCATGTTCCACGCACCCATGTTCGACGTTTCACTCACAACACGATGCTGGGGAGCTTAATAATAGGGGGTTTTCCCCTTTTTTCTGGCAACAAAACTGAAACATTTTTTACAAGGAATCATGTGTGCATTAACCGCAATACTTGTGGTCAAAATGCAAACAAAAAACACTGATAATATATGCATTGTCCTTGAAACTGATTGGTCCACACCAGAGACGGCTTCTTTTGAGCCTCGTCTCAATTGGTGCTAGACCAGATGACGCCAAAAGGCGTACAGCTCAAAGACAATGCACTATCAAAGTAATGAGGGCTCGGAGTGAGCATCTACATCATATAATAATAGGGGTTTCCCATTTTTTTCTGCCAGGAAAAAATGGGAAAAACCCTATTATTATATTTTGGTACTGGCAAAAGAGGTCTAATGATGCTGGGGCGCTTTTTCGATCCAACAAAAAAAATCATTTTGAGAGTTTGTTTTTTTCTCGGCCTGATCTTCCCTGAAATGTTCTACGACTGTACAACAATAACAACAGTGCCGCTGTAATTGTACGCAAGGACAGTGTAAACTAGCTGTAAAGAAAATGGTTGGGAAGATGTTTGCTTCGGTGTGATACAAATGATGGATTTTGGCCAAGTGGGATGAAACGATGTTTATCCCTATTCAGTTTGGTCTGGTGGTGGTGTGAGCAACATTCGTAAAAGGCTCTGTATTTCGTTTTATTGGCAGCGGGGTGAGAGAGACTGTTTCATGGTGCAATTTATGTTGAAAGTGTATTCTGTTCCACTTTTACGGGGTGCACGCTTATGCTGGGGTCCACAGTGAAATGTAAGGACAATGGTGGTGGTGGTAAAATAAAATGGACGAATGAGGATGAAAAAGTGAAAAGTCAAGAGGAAAAAGCCAACCTTGAAATTGTGCACTTTTCGGAGTACATTTTCGTACGTGTTTTTAAACTCGTAGCACTGATTTAGTAAATGTATGCATTCGAGCTATCAAGAGGGTAGTTTCAACATTTTGTGGAATCTTTTTGTATATTTTGTCAGATGGAAGTCGGCATAATAGCTGTTCTTTTCGAAATAGATTGTAAATAATCCTAGAGTGTGCCTTAATAATGCATATTCAAATAATCCGTTATGAAAGATTTATGCCAATTTGTTTTATAATGGCAATGGAATTTTTGTACTGTATGGTACGGCTCAGTTTATTGATGTGTTTAGCGAAACGCTTTTAAGTTTAATTAGGTGTATAATTGTCAATATTCGTTTAACAAAAAAATGTTGTACCTAAGTGGGGGTGGCTGATTTTTAAGCGTGATTTTTACGGTTCAGCGAATCGCATCTGTTCAGTCAAGCCACGTGGTCGTGCATTTGCTCGGATGTCCTATTCCCGGGGAGGTGTGAGATGTAACGCCTCTTCAGGAAACAACTGGAATTATTTGTATACCCTGGTATGTGTGAGTAGACCTTACAATGGTGCTCACTTGTGTTGTGGCGCGGACGGTCAAAAAACTTTGAAGACCGAGGTCTTAAATCTTTTTTTTACAAACAAAAGGATGCCCCGCATTTTTCTTTATATGGTCGCCTTCAGTGCCGTATCATTGTACTTCTTAAGTGATATGCAAATAAAAATTGGGATTCAAATAAGCATGTCAGTGCATTGCGAATTATATTTGTTCTCCTGTGTTTTACTTTTAAAGCCAATTGTGCTTCCTCTGCCTGGCTCCAACGACTGCCTACGATGGTATTGTACTGCCAGCAATTCATCTGTGGTTGATCCTCGTTCCACTACTAACTAAAGTATAAATTTATGCTCTGGCGACAAAACAGGTATTTTGGAAGTAAAGGTTTTATGGTGTTTTGATGTCAGCCCAGCGCAAAGCAAATTGCACTTTTATATTAAACGGCAATCTACAGTTTACCTGGCAGAGTTGTTATCCACCTGTAACTTCCCTCTGGTGGACAAAGGCTTTCCCGATTTGTTGTTGTAAATTACAACATTGCACAGTATGCGGACGGATGACTCCCTCGACGCCGCATTGTATCCGGCACAAGTGACATGATCGAATTATTTTTGTATTCCACATTAAAATCTTCCACTTGCCTGCCTTTGCGTCGTATGCTGCGGAGTGACGGCTCAGTGATTTGCGCACTGTTACCGTGAAACCCGACGGGTGCCACCGTTAACATTAGCACCAAGTGATTGGCCAATCGATTTAAATCATACCTCACAGCTGCCTCTTGTCCACCAAGCAGCATAAATAAATACACCACAGGTGGCTTGTGGTGGCCTAAAGTGTGGGCGCTCCCACCACTTACAAGAGACCGGTGTGGAAGAGTAGGCCAAGCACCTTCTGGAGGGGCTCTCTAGAGCTGTCTCTCGTGGAGGCCCTTGCACTAGTAGTGGCATAAGCAGACAATTTCACGGCTTCACCTTTACCAACAATGAAGGCAAATCATCATAATAAGGAAGTATTTTTTAATCAATATTATTTGTGTTCCATGAATGTAGATGAAATGGCTAACATCATTAAGCGAGCGATAGCACTGCGCAAATAGAGCATTCGCGATCGTTCTCTATGGCTCTCTGATGTGTTTTTTGGGTTGTAATTGCGTGTGGTTTCGGTCCGAGGGAAGCCTAGACCGCGTGGGGAAGCGAAATGTGCGGACCGTCATGCGGAACGCCGTGCAATGCAACCCGAGCACACATCTTGAGAGTGGCAGGCGATATCAGAAGTGGTCCTTTTTTGGGGTAAAGAACTGGTCTTCGTCTAGCCACAGTAACCGGCGTGACGAGGTACGGTCAAAAAAACCATAATTACTTATAGACACACATTAAAAAAATGTGTTATAGTAGTCTGATGACTGTTGATGATACAAGTCAAACTAAGGTATTGGTAATACATTAAATATATAGGGTTGTGTATTTTTTTTCGTTGAATGCCTGCCGAAGTTAAAACTTTAGAAGGATGTAAAACAAAAGTCAGCGCAGTTATTGAAGTTCGAATTGATATATCACGCTCCAATAACGCTCGCCGTGGACAGCAGCAATTGAAGCCCTGTGGTCGAGTTTGTTATATCGAAGTGCCTCTTAAACCACGGTGATACAAGCTCCATCCACGTGACAATTGACAACTCGTGTAACATCCATACGTGACCGAAGCTCAAGGTTGCCGGCGTACAGGAACGGTGGGGAGAAGGGGGAAAAAATAACGCGCATCTCTCTCTCTCTCTCCACATGGGTGTCAATCAAAAAAATAAAACAGGAAGGCGAAACTCGTAAAAACAACGCCGGCGGCTTTAAGACGTTCGAAAGAAAGAGTTAATGCCTTAGCCATTGCCGATAAATCGCCATAAATAAATATAAATCAAGCAAGAGCGGGTCTGCAAGCGTGAAGCTGCAGAGAGAAGATTTTGATTTAAAAAAATGTTTTCAAGTTGACGTGCTCACGTGCCGTTTTTGAGATGCCGATGGGTTGAGCACATTCCCGAAAGCAAAGGGCCCATCGTCGGACAAGTTCAATGGACAAACGGGTGAATAGCGGAGGACAGATGACTCGGGGCAATACTATTCAAGATCTTCAAAGATAAATGACGATTGCTTAAATGCAATGTGCGCTGAGACGTGGCGTCAAGGCTGTTTCTCCCACAGAGGAGTGACGTGATAAAAAAAAACACACACACACACAAATGTACGCGGCCTTAAATCGCATTCGGAATTTCCTAACTTTGTTTTATTAGCCCGGACAATGTTATTTCATTGACTTTCGTCACGTGCCTGCAAACGTATGTCCAGCCAGCCCCATACAATAGCAGCAATCTTACACCAGTGCTGCATAACTTGGTAGCAGCAGCAGCAGCCACCGCCTCCTCCCCACATTCTCACACCCAAGGCCTCTTTTCCTGCAACTAAATGTTGCCAAGCTCTCTGAACAAAGCTTTCCCAGAAGTCTCCCAAGATGCCTGTCTCTCACTGATATCAAACCATCGCACCTTTATTTTCATATAATCCCCTTTCAATCCATCCCAACCCTGCACCTCCACCAGAATGCATTCACCTACCCGCGCACAGGTTTTGCCGCCCGCATTAATTTAAAAGGGTCAACACCGTCATACATTCAGAAATTGCTTCCATTACCGAAGGAACCTCACTATTCGTTCTCTCGTCCGTAACTAATAACCCGTGTGTTTTTAATCGCTTTTACACGGCACACGAGGGGATGGGTGGCCAGCGCCACGGTCGGCCGCCTTTGTCTCCCCTGCGTCGATGTTTATACTCCGTATAGGGTCTCTCCTAAGCTCCCTTCTGCCAACAGTGGCGTGAGCAAGCAATTGCAGGGCTCCACCTTTACGTTGGTAACTGCAATAGATGCTGATATAGTTTCACGATAACCAAGAGACCTATGCATCTAGGTGAATAAATCCGAGTTTTTTTCCAGAAGTGAAATCTACTTTCATACCGGTTTTACGTTCACTTACATTTTAACGCATACGCGATCTCACGTAAGAAAAAATAAACTTTATTACGAGTAATATTTGTCGCGAAAAGCGGTAGTCAAATTGTGAATGTTGTGGGTTTGTTTACTCGCCAACACACCGGTGTGCTGAAATAGTAACTAATTGGCACGTTGTGTTAACGACACATTTATGTTGACATGTTCTTTAACCCAAACAAATACCTTTGTTATGAATTCACTGACATATTTACATAATCTTCTTTAGTGTTTGTCCCACCACGCAGGGTCTGCTTTCAGTCTCTCTCCCTCCTCCCTCTCTCCAAAATGTGGATTCCTTAACCATGTGTACGGTGCCGTATAACGGATCTATAACACTGCATTTTATTTATAATTCTATTCGTATTGGTAATTCTTTCAAAAAAAAAGTCAGAATGGTATCCCCGTTCAGTTGTGCACATCGTGAGGCTCACGGTCCTGAGCCAGCGGTAAAGATTCCGCATTGCTCTGGTGGTGGCGAGTGTCTCCGTACAACAACCATCCCTGACTTCCGCCACATTATACCAAACTCAGAGCGGTTAAACCCCAATCCTGGTTTCAACTTGCAACCATATAATTGCAGGCCACACAATGAAACGTCAATGCAGTGGTTCTTAACGTTTGCTGCAGCTTTGTACCCCTTTGATTCTCAATCGTAATAAAAAAAAGTATAATGTTAATAAATACAACATAAAACATAGGGTTTGATGAATCAAAGTAGTTGCACTTACGTGCCTGTGCTTAATATGTATTTTCGATTATTTACCTTCTATAGCAATCTGGGCATGTCTCGCACACCCAGGGAGTGCGTGCGCCCCAGGTTATGAACCACTGCGCTAATGTAATTTACATCTTACGTTAGTTAATATTAGAATTATAATCACGTGCACACGATGACAATTTTAGGCATTATTTGGACCAGTCGCTGGGAGTCACTTACGGGACCGCAAGTCTGCTTTCATGTGTGTGTGCGTGTAGAGATTATACATGTCGGGAGCGGTAGTGTAGTGGTTAGCGTGCTGCGCTACGACCCGAGTTCGATTTCCGCTCACGGCCAACACCAGTGACGATTATCTCAACCGGTCCTGGGCCTCCCCTAGGTGGACTCAGCCTCAAATGAGTACCTGGTGCGGTGTGTAAACATCGCCACTGGGGAGACAAAGGCGGCCGGGCGTGGTGCCGTTCTGGCCGTCATAGGTGCTCGCTAACAGCACTTGCCCCAACGGTCTGTTGCAGGCTATACAGGGGTGCTTTTTCTTGCTTTTGCCACCCACGTAAGCCGTGTGTAGAAACACGTGCGTATGTTGAACTTCTATCGCACCGTACGCAATCATCTGTACTCATTGGAGGTGCGGAGGAAGAACAACAAACTAAGTACAAAAGCACAGCAATTAGTTCTCAACCTCGATTCAGAAGTGCATAAGCTCCAGCGGGCTCCTAAAAAAAAATCGGCCGCAGAGGCGCATCTGAAAACGCGCGATGCAGTGCCCGTCTTTGTTTTGATGGTTAGCCAAAAGCCGCTGCGAGGATGACCATACCGTCCAGAGCTTGCCATCAATACGGCGTATACGGTTGCAATTGATGTTACCAGGGCGATACACTTGTTGACAGACGCCTCTTCGAGTGTCTAGACGTGGCCACCAAAAAAAACCCCATCAGGTTAAGGTTTCCTACTCGTGGCGATACACTTCGGAATCAGCAGCAACAACAACAAATAATGCAGCTTCTTCTTTTCACGGGAAACCGCCGTCGCGGAAAGGATGCAATATGTTTTAGGAATGCGTTTGAATGGCATGCACCTGCACTTGGAGGGGTGCATTAAAAATACACTTGGTCCATTTATGTTTCAGGTGAGGCAGACGAAGAGAATGTAGTGCAACAGGATGTTTGAGAATTGTCTCGTCTTGTGCATTACAAATACGTGCAAATGTCGAGCAGCCAACCGGGAGAGTTAACGTAGAAGAAAACTAAAAAAAACCCACATCTGTTTAAGGTCTATTTTATCTGTTGTACGCTCAAGTTTGAAAGGTGGGAGGAGCGACAGTGCAGGGTATATTTCGTGAGCTAGGAACCATTTCTCGCCGCCATTTCAGCCTGATTCGCGGCCATGGTTACCATCATGAATGCAGAGTGATATCTGAACGAATATTAGACCCTCAAGCCTTCAACAAGCCTTCAGAGACCAGCGCAGTGAAGTGTGGTCGAACAGGCTCCGAGGCTCAAAGATGTTGGTGTAAGCCTTCATTCATGAGTGGATGGATCAAATGGCTGTAGAAGCTTGCGTTGCTGTTATCGTTATTAGTTTAAGTGTTTCCTTACGAAATTTCCATTCATTTTCCCGAATGTGTTTGCATGGGTTCGACAAGCACACGATTTCTGTGACCGCGAGAGATGGAATCGACTTGACGTCGAGACCTTCATCCAGCAGTGGATCGACCGTGGCACCACGTTGAGTCTAAATGACGGTGGCAGATTGTCTGTGGAACTGTGCTTGTTCAGCCGCCTCTGTCAAAACTGCCAAGCACGTGATCGAAGCAGAAATGATTCATTGGTCTGCACTCTCGAAAGCAGACAATGGATGCGTGCTATCGGTTTTTTTTCGTTTTCGTTCCATGTCGCAGCAGCAACAGCAGCTGCGCGTACGAAATAATGCCTCTCGTTTTATTGTGTTGCTCGTGTATAGTGCAAAGAATGAAAGAGAGGGTGAGAGAGACGGCCAGAGCTTGCCACACTCGCGAAGCTGCTTTGATCACCAATGGAGTGCTGAATTTGAAACCAGGATTTTGTGCCAGCCACGGCTCAGTGACCCCAACATGATCAATAGCCAGAGGAGCCAAACTTGCCACCCACCTTACAATGTACCTCCAACATTGATTTGGCTGGGTGCAACTGCCAATAGTTGTTAGCATTTCTCACTTTTCACGAGGTCAAAAAACACAATGTACACGATAGCATTTCCCTAGATGCAGCAGGTGTTGTTGGTCATGGGCAATCGGCGTACGTATGAACACAAATCGCAGCCATATGGTGGCAGGGCTCTGTTAAAAAAAAAAACGACATTTTACACAGCATCTGAATGCAACTCACATCCGAAGATGCTTCAAGGAAGAATACTCAACCTCCATATAAATCTCTGACATGAAATGTCACGGCCTTATGATCGCGTATCACGAGTCTGTTCTATTTAAGTTAGTATGAAATTTGAGCGCCCGCTCCATTGATAATATAATTGTTCCTTGAAGCTCATTCCACACACTGTGTTTTCCAATCCGCCGACAGGGATCGGCTTTGTAAAACCACTCTACGCCTTTGCATTGTCTTGTTGTCCACCAAATCTTAAAGCAATTCTACCCTCTATACAGTACGTGGTAGGGCACTAATACAAAGAGAGCGTTGCTACCCTTGGTGTATTGCTCGGCACGCGCTGGACCTCCAGTCCAATACAGAGGTCGCCGGTTTAATGCGCTTTCCTCGCATCGCAGTTAAAGCAACGTTGTACGTTTTTTTACACCTCTGTCCACCATGCAGTATGCGGGGTATGGGGCCGTCCATAAATGACGTCACGCGATGTTTGACGATTTTTGACCCCCCCCCTCCCCTTCGTCACACGGCGTCACAAAAAGCCAGACCACCCCTCCCACGAAATTGACGTCACAAAGCTCTGCCCCCCCCCCCCCCAAAAAAAAAACATGCTTCAAATCGCTTTAAACTATTGCCATTATGGTGCCTATTTAATGTGGCGCTGATGTTGTAGGAGAAAACATTTATTAAAAAGTCTATTTAATTAAGTACAACGTGTTGTCTATATTTATTTAATGTTGCGCATTTTCATGTGACGTCACATTTCTCACCCCCCCCCCCTCGTCACACATCGTCACAAATGTCTGACCCCCCCCCCCCCCCCAAGGTGCGTGACGTCATTTATGGACGGGAGTCCTGAATTTGAACCCAGGATTTTTGGCAGCTACGGCTCGGTGGCCCCAACACGATCGTGAACCAGAGGAGCCCGCAAACTGGCCACCCACCTTTCCATATACCTCCAATATCGATTTGTCTGGGTGCAGCTGCCCATAATTGTTCGCATTTCTCACTTTTCACGACTACAAAACAAATAAATAGGACAGCACGGCTCAGTGTAGATCGCGTGTGGTGGGGTAAAGTGTGGGCGTGTGCCCACCTTTTCTCGGTGATTTAGCAAGTGTGGAAGACTTACGCCAGTACCCTCGATGGCGCTTCTCCAGAGTTCACTCCAATGAAGCCCCCTTTCATCCGCAGTGGCGCAAGCAAACATTTGCAAGGCTGCACGTTTAATCGTGCAAAATAAGAATTGAATGCTCTGTAATTACCGTTTACAAAGGAGGCTTTCTGCGTTCTTTTATTTTGTTCTACTAATGCAGTTGAAATGGCGAATATTTAAACAGCGATTAAAGAGGCTCGGGGATTGTTTGCGCACTGCCTTTTCAAAAAGAATTCCTCCAGCAGACAGTCAAATTATTTTGCGTGTGTGTGTGTGTGCACCTTGCCATAAAAGCATCAACACACTGCTCTTGCAAAACAAAATTACATCCTGGCTTGAGGGCACGCATGTCATCGTACATGCAGCCATGTAACGACTCGACTGCACATTGGTGCTGCAAGTTGGAACCTGTGTTGTGTGCTGCAACTGCCAGAATTTATAAATATGTTTGAAAATTCTCAGAAATGTTGTGTAATTCTTTAGCCTGACAGGTCCCTCGCACTCACTACCAAGAAATGCTTAATGATTTCCTCCGGTAATACCAGGAGACCATTATTATTATTAGTATCCCCATACCCTAAAGGTGGTTAACCAGGTTCATATTGATGCTTGATGTATTTTTTTTCTCTCACTCTCTCGAATGGAAGAGCGCAAGTGGCACCATTGTTTTTAATGAACCCGATATATTTCGTCCCAAGTGTCGCTGTATTTTGGAGGAAAAAAATATTATATCATGCAGTTAAAAATGTCCGGTGGATTCCACGTGACATAAAATGACCAATGCAAAGCACATTAAACATGTGTTTACCATTTGTTTCTAATTATTTATATTGCTTTCTATATAAACATGAAATCGATATATTAAAAACATGAAAATAACTAATAGTCTGATGAAGGGAATTAATCTTGTACTGTTCAATCAGCAAAATCAGCATTGTGTCCGATTAAACTGAGATGGTGGCTAAACGATTAATATCTTGAAAATTACATTTTCTAAATTACAGGTGTACTCCAATTACAATTATTGGAATACAGGCATCCCCAATTTAAGTTCATAAAAAAACTACAATCGATTATATCGTCTTACAAAACTTAAAACTAAGATACTACGTGCTAGGCAAAATTCCAGTAAACTAAAATCGATTAATGCTTTGGTTCAATGTGTTCGAAAAGTGGTTCATGCACTGCGGCGTGAATCCGGCCATCCAAGTTCGAATAGTTTTATTTGAACCGGTCCAGGATACTCCGCCGCTTCACTCCACCTGAACCCGCCACGAACCAGAGCAGTGAAGTGTGGCTCAACAATGCCTCATGTCACCGACATGGCGTGGGGAGAGGCCTTCATCAAGCAGTGGATTGACAAAGGGCTGAAAGGTATTATTGGTCGTCGTTGAAGTAGTGTCGTATTAATTACACGCAAGTGGTGACATTTGTTAGCATTTCGATTTAAAGCGTTCGTGACTGCAAGGATTCATCTTCTTTGGTTCTTTCGGTAAAGTCACGTAGAATGATATAACACAATCATATTATAATTTGTTAGCATTTTAACATGGCTGCAATGCAGTCGGGACCCTGATTGTGTAGTCTTGGCCGGCCCAGCCATTCTGAGGTATGCATTCTCATTGCCTTGACGTTGACCTGAACTGATTTAACATTCGCAAGGGAGGCTGAAGACGACAGCCGAGAGAGCGTTTTGAGAAAATTGTTTGGGAAGCCATGTCTCTCACTGCCCTCAATGTCATTACCAAGGGCTTCGCTCGAGTGCAGCAAAATTTAAATAGATGACTTCATTAAGTGCAACAAAACAGATCATTAGCTATCACTTTTGAAACATTATTTATTTACGAATACTTCCACGGGATACGAACGTTTAACCTTGATGTATTAAAATGCTCTCGAAGCCGCGCTGTGTGATACTTATCTTAACAGGAGGACCACAAGAAGTCGCTCAGGAACTCTGACTACCCAGAGACCAAGCATTACAGAGTATATTATCCGCAATTTTATTCATAAATTCACAACACTCATCTTAAAAAATAATTAAAATAGGAATAGGGCAAGATATACATTATTTTACTGGTAGGAACGAAGTTGTAAACTGAGTGTACCAGCCTGCAATAGATTAATGTGTCCGTCCGTCCGTCCCCTTTCAATACTTTAACGAAGTGAAATCTCGTGCTGTTGGGTGTAAAATCAGCAATAGACAGCGGAGAGACTTTATATGTCTTATTGCACCCAACATTTGGAAGTCACATTATCTCATTTGCGAACTTCGCTTTTGGGGACGTGGCAAATTCACACACAGCCCACAGCCGAATACCATTTGCGAGGCGAAGTTCGAAGGCACCGTGACGTTACTTTGCCAATGTTCCTACCAGCCCACCCTGCAGGGACCTGTTTAAGGAACTCTTCAGCTTCAGCGGATAATGGGGCGTTGCTGGTAATATGGTTGTGGATAGATGTGCTCCGCTGTACATTGAGGGCGTTGGTTGCACCGATGCCAAGAAGATTCGAGGAAAATTCCTACTCGGTTTGATGTTCGTGAAGCACCACTGATGGTTCGTGCTGTGGCTGGTTAAAGTGGCACTTTGCATAGGCAGCATTTGCAAAATTGCATTGGATGTCACTCATGTGTGCCAACGTTTAGATTTTAATCTGTGCATGGAATAACATTTGTGAAGGAGATATTTTTTTTTTTACGATGCAAAGAAGACTTCCCATGGGACGCCATTTCAAATTACTGCGTGTTAAAACTAGCTGTGTGCAGACGAGGAGAGGTTAAAATTGCGTCTGTGTCAGGAGCACACATACATGTTGTGTACAAGCGACGTAAACAGTACGGCGGTGGACTTGATTGAATGGGTGCCTGGTAGTAATCAAAATAAATGTTACTCGATTGAACGTTGTTGTCCTTACAGTAGATTTCACTTTGGCGGGCGCCGTCTCTCATGGGTGTTCACGCAACAAGAGAACAACTGAAACAAGCAGAGGGACGGTGGCATTTTGCGTGGTTGTGTAGCGCCACCTGGTGCTGGCGAGCAACGTTCTCGCAAAGCGAAGCCACCGCCGCGGCCCCCAGGGGTCTCTCCCTCACTTTGCCCTGGAAAGGAGAGGGGAGAAGGAGGTGGGGGACCCCCTTTTTACCCTTTGAGTTCGACAGTTCAGCATCCTTATTGATTCATGTAATAGTCGGGGGGGGGGGGGTTTGTATGTGTAATATTTAATACGTTTTTTTTCTTTTTACTGTGCAGTGCTTTGAGCGAGGGAAAAACGCTTGTATAAATAAAATGCATTATTATTATTCAAGCAAAGCCTGGCTGCTGGGCGAGACGTGTTTATTTTGTCAACGATCCAGAGTTTTGCTCGTCTTGAAACAATGCTGTTGAAGGGATGCACTCCCAGGGGGGTGGGTGGGGGTGTGTCCGTCCGGCTGATAGGTTGTGAAAGAAACAATTAGATGTTTGTTTACGTGGGTGGCGGGGGTGTGTGTGAAGGATACATGAAGGAGACATCGTCTGCGTATTTATATGGCCACTAGCCTTTTTGCCCGTCCAAGGACGGGTTGCATTGCAGTAAATCTGAAACTTGCAAGCGAAAAGCACAGGCCACGACGTGATATTCACAGCATTAATTCGTGTGCAATTTGTAAGGGCGCGGTAACACGGACCTATGCCCTTTAAAGGTTATAATCCCTTGTTCATCACGACGTCGTTTTTACTTTGATGTTTCAACAATAGCGTCACGGAGATCACGTGACGTGAGGGTTCTGCCTTTGTAGTGAGGGTTGTCAGTTGACGCCGAGGAGGGGGGAGGAGGCGCCCCCCCCCATGTGGAGTGACGTCACCCGCTAATTATTATGAATAGAGGGGGTGTCCATTTGGAGGACGTCATCTTATGCTTATTAATGTGGGGGGCTGTTCGATGTGGAGTGACGTCACGAGCGTTAAGGACAGACATTCCTGAATGATTATAGTAGGGATTACAGCAACGCATGATTTGGTAATGTTGATGCGTTGGCAGTGACCCATAACAATTCAACACGTTCACTAATAACACCGTGACCTTAAAAAAATATATACGTATGATAGGCAGAGTTTTGGGCAATGGCCCTTTTTCACAGCACATGTAAATAGGTCAGAGAGATTGATTTTATTGTAAGAGCTGGAGATTAACTTTACACCATGGGGCCTGGTGGCGAGATGTTAATTCCATATCCTGGCATACAAGAGAAGGGTGGAGTGGTTTGGCCATGGGCGCGATGAACACCCGCAGGCCTGAGTTTGCTTGCCGTCCACGGCAGTCATTTCAGGATGGTGAACTATAGCCAAACGACCAATTCCCCATGACCAACGACAACGTGGAGAGACCTTCATCCAGCAGTAGATTTACAAAGCGTCTAATTACTACATGTATATACACGCGCACAATAATACACTGTAATCTCAAATTAAACATGATCGCGCTACTGTGACAATGAAATGACCTGTTTGTTTTTGAAAGGTTTTGGATTTAATGATTTATTGTTACAAAAAAAATACATTAACAAAACAGTGTAAAATGAGCAATGGCAATACATGTACAAAGTGTAAATTTGTGCATTTTTTTGTATAAGCAGTTCATGCAGCTCCTGGCTGGACTGAAAGCACCATGATACATCTCAGTGCGTTCTTTCTTATACGTGTAAAAGCACACTCAACGTGCCACCGATTTTGGACAACAGTTTGTTGTGAGCAACACATTTGCCCGATATTCCATTGCTCTGTTACAGGCCAACGGTCCTTCTCGACTAAGAGGCCCGCGGGGCCAGATGCGGCCCGGCAAAGGATGCTCTTCTTGGGAGTGGCCCACTGAGAGATAAGATCAAATCAGCGACAAGCGACGCAAACGTGGCCTGTCAATACACGGCAGGCGTTGTTAATGTGGCCTGCCGGTAAATATAGTTGAAGAATCACGTTCTAGGTAATGCAAGTCGACATTACCACGATGAGTTAGCACCATTTGTTAAACGCCAAGACTGTTTCCGTTTATAACTCGAGATATTCGAGCACCTACTGATGTTCTCCATTATCGGGCGCACAAGTTAGACTGTTGTATTGGTCTCAATCATACGGACGGTTCGGCTGGCAAATTAAAACACATTGTCCAGAAGTATGGCAATGAAACAACATTTCGCAATTGTCCTGTTGTATTTTGACCGCAGGTTAAGACTGTCGGTTGTCAGACGGCCGTTTGAAATTGTTCTCATTTAATCTGAACATCATCAACGCACAAGATTTGAAGCAAGGTGTGTTGGCCAGCAATGCAAATGACACTTGGTGAATTTATTTATATATAGTACAGTACAATAATGTTCTGAAAGCATTGCCAACTAATTTATTTCTCGTATTATATGACCACAGTAATTGTGAGTTAATAAAATAAAGTGGGAAAAAAGTATAAAGAAAATGATGGACAAAGCTTTAAATAATTTCATAGGACCTTTCAGGCTTATTTGGATGAAATAACAGTAATGTGGAGTTTTAATGTTTTACTCTAAATGGCTCACTTTGATGACTTAATAATCTCGGCCTCGGAGTGTAACTAATGGTCTTTTTTTTGGTAGAAACATGAAGTTGATCTGTTACATCGTAGAAAATATCATCAGTACCCATTATTGGCACTTGTGTATGATACGTTTTAATAATATGGTGCAATACAAAGCAATTTAACAAGACGAATAAACATATTCACTGGGTAGTGGGTGGGTGGGGGGGGGCCCAGAAAAAAGGGTTTATATCTCACAGTTATAATTCCAACTTTAGTGTATTACTACATCGTAATCTACATCAAGTATAACTGGAAAGTCTACACTCGCACCAACGATGACAAGCCATGAGAGCAGAGGTGGGAAGGGAGTGGGGGAGCCTACGGAGGAAGGGCTTCATCGCCGCAACGTTTCACAGTCCCGTGCTCTTTTTTGCGTCCCATGCGCTTCCAAACGGGCCCAGGTGGAACAAAGGAGCGGTCCAAAACGACAACGGTTGTATTGCCACCGCCGGGAAACTGCCCGCCGAGACTGAAACCGCCCGAGCGGGAATCAATGCAAACCGGACGCATCGATGCAAACGCCCCAGCATTAGGCGCGTACACACCGCCCGTGTGCGTCGAGCGAAATTGCACAATTTAAAGGACTAGATAAACTTTGAAATGCGAAAGCGAAATTGAGTACCGACGTTTGCACAAGGGGCAATAAAGAGATTCACGTCTCCCTCCACTTTTACTCCACCTACCCAAACCCCATCTCCCCCTGCCCTTCCCTCCACCTCTTGGCAAGTTGCAGTATTGTAACTCCTGGAACGTACACATTCCAGTAGATACTTTTTTTGGGAGCCGCCGAATAAAACGTAAGAGAAAGAAGAAGAAGAAGGAAGTCCCTCGTCGAGACTCGGTGCGAGTCAAGCGCGGCCAACGCTGCGCCTGTACCCGAGATGCAACACCGGCGCCACCGCCAATGACGCCAAGTGGGGACGCGCGCATCGGCATATTCGCACCAAACCACCATTTTTTTTCCACTGGCACATCTGAGCCACGCCAGCATGGGGTGGGGGGGGGGGGGGGGGGTTGGGGCTGTCACGGCACGGGTGGTTTTCCACCACTGGCTATTTGCCAAGTCGAGCCAGAATTAGACCACGAATAGCCTGGCCTCGCAAGACGTCTGACGTTTCATATGGCACGCAAAGGGCCGCGCGTAGGAAGCACTCGTCCGTTATGCAAAAAACACATCAATAGTTCCCGAAGAGCTGCATTGTAGTCCTCTTGTCTTAGGTTACCATCAAGTATAATTTGAGAAAATGTGATTGACAGGCAGCAGTGAGACAGAGAGAGACAACTTTAGGCCGGTTTTATCTTCATTAGGTCTCGTCAGTGCGGTATACTCTCTAGATGCTCACTGCTGCCAAGTCTGCGTCCGGGAACCATTGATGCAGAGTCCCCACTTCTACACTATGGGGCCTGATGGCTTGGCCAATGCCAACTATACGCCGAACGCCAAGACATCTGAATCTAGACTCGGCTCCCAGCAGGGCCGTGGATTAACCGGGCAGTTTTCCACGGGGCCACATGCCGAGCCGAGCCGGGAACAGAGCGTTACAACTCTGTCCTCGCAGGACATCTGTATTTGGCTCGGGGTCAAAACGGCGCCAAGGGCAGAGTGAATCAACGTATACGTCACGTCACTCGGTGTGCGCTTGAACGTGCGATGCCGACACCGCCGCACGTTCAATGCGTGCGCCGTCAGCGTCAGCGGCACGGCTCAGGTTGTGGAGTGGGGGGGAAGAAAAAAAACAGAGAAACGACCCCGGCGGCTGCTGAGCTGCGCCGGGCTGGCCGAGGCTCGGTTTGTGCGGTGGAAACGAGGTAAGAGACTTTGCGCGAGAAGCGGACGTGCCATAGTCACACGAGAAAGAAAAACCCTGATGTTCCACGGGGACACCTTGGCACTCTCGACGCCGTGGTCGGCCCCGCGTGGCTCATATTTTGGCACGCCGTTCACAATGAACTTGCTGTGCCTCAGCTACGTATTTTACACATCGATGCACCTTGTGATATATGTGTGTTTGCACAGACGGGCGGAACGCACAATAAGGGAACGACTCACTTTCGTATGAGCATTCAGGAGCGTTTTCAAAAATACGGATCTGAGGATGAACATCTTCGTTTGAAAGTCCGATAGGCATGCTACATTTACAATAAGTAGATCTAAACACTGCATCAATAGTGGCTCCAAAACTTTGTGCTGCAACCTGCAAAACATGGTTATGGATTGCACTTTCAATAGATATAGAAACCACTGTACTAGACCACAAAAAAGTGAAATATCAATACCAAAAACATCGAAAGCAATTAACATCATCTCCCTTTTGTTTGCTTTTTTTTTCATTTGACTTCTCCCAGAAATAGAAATGTACACGTGAACAATGTCCCTGTTTGTGTGGTGCCACGCAACTTACGCAACAATGATTAAAACCTGACGAAGAATGTTACGTCTTTTTAAAAAAAAAAAAACAAGTTATAATTGGTGTTTGTGAGAAAATAAAAAAAAACAACACTGAAGTAGTGGACTCATTTCGTGGTCTTGAATTGTTAACTTATTTGACGATGATTTTTGTTTTTCTTTACTCGTTCCCTCCAGCTCTGCGTTGTTGTGTCGGCAGGGTTTGGAGAAGGCGCAGTCGAGCGGGCGTGATTCCACGCCGGATTTTACTCAGCGCCGCCGACGGAGGAGGTGGAGTCGGGAAATCCTCCCCGGACCCAGACTCCGAAGACGTGAGTGAGTCTGACGACGAGAGGATTAAAACAAATTTTGTGCAGATACGAACAAAAACGCGATTCACATCATAACTTGCATTTGTAACAGTGCGCCGCGCAGCTAATTTGTGCCTCCCACAGAGAGAGAGAGAGAGAATGACTCGGAAGCACAAGGAACCACAGACAAGCAGGAAGTCAGCCACGCGGTGAGCCGATGCCAACAATTGCCCTGTTGAGCACATGTATTAGTGACGCAGGCAAGAAGGAAATGCCTATTCACGTTACAATTTGAGTGCATGTTATAGGCCAAAAACAAAACAAAAAGTTCAAAGGAATTATGTAAACGCTTGTCAACTGATGTTGAAATTGTCAATGCATTATCCCGCTCCGTGCGGCTAACGAGTGGGCATGATAACTCTTGTAAAGACTGTTAAGGACATAAAGACATGAAGTTTATTTTGTTTAACCAAGAGAAAATTCAAGAGACCTGGATTAGTCTCGTTTGCAAAATATGACATTGGTCACCAATGGAGCAAATACAAATCAACGCAAAAACAATTGTGTACATGCGTGGTTGTGGGCACAGCCATGTATGTATGATCTTGTGTGTGTATGTGTAGCCACCTGTGTAGTTGTGTGCGTGTGTGCGATCGTGTGTGTGTGTGTGACATAACACACACGGTAGACTCAGCCTCCAATAATTCCAAGTGGAAGGTGTCTTATACATTATTATTATTATCACCTGACATGGTGTGCTGGCCTTCAAAAGTGCTTGCTATCAGTCTGTTAAATGCTATCAGGGTGGATCCATGTGGTTGTGTATGTTTCGATGTACATTCACGTGCGACCGTGTGCCTGGAGTCAATGTGAACATCATTTTGTATTTATCGTGATGTTCTATAAGGGCCCAATGTACTTTATGCAAATGTAACCTGTTTTCAATGCAAAGTCTTTCAATAGAATAATTATTATATTACCACTCTGAGAAGGAGTTCATGGTTATAACATGTGTAATTTGAGTTTAACCACTACCTACAGCTGAGGCATTGCTTGCATTTCACGTAACAGATTTTTTTTTGTATAAACGAAACTCTATTAAGTGTTAACGTGTACACATGCAGCCTATTGTTCGCCTTTAATACATCCATCTATAATTACACGGTTCTCTAAGGGCAGTGGCTAGCAATGTGTATGCAAAAGCCAGATGGCTTTTAAGAGAGACTTCAGATTGATATTTGTAATTGTAACATCTGGAAGAAATTGTATAATGTTAAAACAAACACACGTGCGCTTGAAATACACCAAGAATAAGGCACCTAAGGGTCTGTCCATAAATGACGTCATGCGATTTTGGACGATTTGTGACCCCCCTCCCCCCCCTAGTCACACGGCGTCACAAGAAGTTAGACCCCCCCTCAAATATGACGTCACAAAGCTCTGCCCCCCCCCCCCCCAAAAAAAGAAAACATGCTTCAAATCGCTTTAAACTATTGTCATTGTATTTGCGTATTTAACGTGTCGCTGCACTCTGATGTAAAGCTGTGTGCACTATATGCAGTCTTTGTGTGTTTTTGTCGGTATGGAAAATATTTTACGATGTACTCGGCGATGTGACGATGCAGTGCTTGATTGCAACTGTTTGCGTTTCGGATGCGAGTGAACGTCGGTCAGGGCAACGTTACACACCGTGCAGTCCCAGCATGTGCTCCAGGATTAGCACCCTCTCGGCCAGAATCTTGAGGGCCTCTCGTAGTTGTTGGATTCCATCTCCCTGCACGCCACACATCACGGTAACCCTTATTGACAATCGCAAAAAAAACACGTTTCTTTTTTGTTTGTCCATTTGCATTTTCAATTTGCTGCTCCGCTGATTAACTGAATGCGTTCGCTGTTGGAATTGCAATGTTGCAGCGGCGTGTAAGCCTTCCCCCCGCGGATTTCTTTTTGTTCCTTTTCTTGTCAAACGGATCCCTTATAAAATTGATAGGATAAATCATTCTCAAGTGAATCTCATCACCAGAGTGGATGGATTTCATCAACCTAGCATGTACTAAGCCTCCAGCAGGCTGCAAAGCTATTCTGGATCCCAACACAGTGCCAGTGGAAAGGTAATTTGTCAATTGTTTTCATATTTGTTGTGTGAACATCTGGTTAATTCGGCTCACGAAAGCCTACCAGATGGAGGTTCTCCATTAAACTCTTTGAGTGTGCCACGTGGCTCCATCATTGGCGTATAATAACCCGTTACGTCTGTGTGATAATTTCCAATGATTTAATCACCCACACTGTATTAGGCCAGCACAGTCATTGGCACACTGCACAATGAACCCAAAGCGGTCTTGGACACTCTCCCTCTTACTTCGCCGAATTAAAGCAACTCATCAAAGATCTCTAGAGCAGTGGGAGAAACCTTGCAAGGCACACTGCCCAGCTGCCTTGTTCTAAGACGCATTAAGCAATGTTAAAATTAGCACGGTTGGCTACGTACGGTGCGAACGAAGTTCAACATGCATACGAATGTGTGCGTGTCTTACCGGAGGACCCTTCTCTCCAATATCACCCTTGTTTCCTTTTTCTCCCTGAAACAGGCAAATGACGGCAATGATCTTTAACAAACAAACAAAGAAAACAATCCACCGCAGTATTCTCATTGATCGCGAGCATCGTCATCGCATTTACGAAGGCCATTTTCAGCATTACAGCTTTGCAGTCCCTGGCAATGTCATGAACAAATGAGTGAAAATCGTGGTGGGGGGGGGGGGGGGGGGGGGTGGGCTGGGGGACCGAACCTTCAAGTCGATATATCGGTAATGTGAGCGGCACATTGGTATGGCTGAGCTGCCTTGACCGCGGGATGTTGCTAATTGACTGGTCGCGCGGAAAGATACGCGTGGCGACTCACGTGCGTGCCTCTCATGCCAGACTCCCCGGGCCAACCGCGCTCGCCCTGCGGGATAAACACGCGGCAGATAGCGTAACCTTTCACCTGCAAAATCCCCTGACTAGTGCGATGAAATTAAAGGTGTTGTATGTTTTTAATATATACGGGGTTTTTTTTTTGCAGAACATTTTAAAATGCCACGATCGTCTACGGACCCTTTTGCACTTCTCTGAAGAAAAAAACAGAATGCGATTATCCAAAGAACAATCTTTTTTTTTACCGTCCTGCATGTCACACGTTATATCTGGCAGCGGTTATCCAGCCTGCAAACAAAACCACTGCATTTGTTGGGTGACGAACAAGTTGAAGACAACGGCAAACGTCATCCACACCTGAGCGATCAGTTGCCGCAACTTGGTTGCATGCAACTGGATCGCCCGTACATTTGGACGTCCCTGCAACTGCTTGCGAGCAGTTGCAAGGCAGGTTTCTTACCGCAGAAGACAGGCTGTTTTCCAGCGATCGACTCGCTCATTCGCAAGCGAAGTGGTTCACCACGTCGCGCACTCCTGAACTGCGATTGGTCGTTACAATCCCGGTTACACTCTGCACTTTCTTGTCGCGCAATTCGAAGCGCTCAGATGTGGACAAAGTAGCCGCCAGCGATGACCGCGTAGCGCAATCTTGAGTAGCGGTTTTTATGGTCGCTGCAACTTTCGGCTCAGGTGTGGAGCCGGTTTCACGGAGCGTAACTTTGCGTGTTATCGTACCCTGTCGCCTTTTTCTCCTTTCAATCCCTCTTGCCCTGGTGGTCCCACGGCTCCATCGGAACCCTGGACGAGGCGAAACACAAAGTGTACGTTCTTATCGCTTTTCATTGTGAGCGTCACTTCATTGGCCGTTCGGCTACATGCGTGCACACGTACGGCACTTTTATTTCTATCCGCAACTGGATGAGGGCCTCTGTTGGTGGTGGTGGTGGTCGTGGGAGGTTTTGCTTAGCTTCTGAGATCTGACAAGATCGGGCTGATCCCAGCTGATAACTAAACTTACTATTTTTTATATTTATTGTTATTTTACCAGGTAAGGCCCACTGAGCTATATAGCTCTTTTTCAGAAATAATCTCGCCACAAATGATAGCTCGAGGAAGTGGCTTATCATGTGGAGATTTTTTATAGCAGCCAAATACTCTAAAAGCATGTTTGTAAATGTGGAGAAAACCGGAGGACCCGGAGAAAAATCCATGCGACCGTGGAAAGAGACACATAAACTCCAAATATACAGGGGCGTCAGGGTCGGGATGAAACCCACGACCTGCTGCATATCAGGCGAGGGAGTTAACATCTCGCCACCGTGGCACCCTTCAGTATAGCTGCATATGATAAGGTCATAGGGTAGCTATACAGATCATCAATATTTTTTTCGCGAGAGCTCCAGATATATAGTGTACCGGCCGACGGTACTTGTAAAAGATACTCACGTCTTTCCCTGCAGGGCCATGTGGCCCCATTGGCCCGGCAAGGCCCTGCTGGCCTGTCAGAAAGTGGGGAGTGTCGGGGGAGACATTTAAAAAGTAAATAGCGGTCCGTGAATTTATAAAACCAAAGGATTAAGAACTCCACGCTTAACCATGTAAATCCAGACGGCCATACACCTTCATGCATAAAATAATTTAATGTAACGGTTGAATAAATTATGGGTTTTTAATCTTAATTTGCCTCGAAAAAGAACACATTTCTTTGATTAAAATGTTAATCTTTATAGGTTCGTGCAGCCTTATTTATTAACGTATACATTTTCTGTGACTCAATGTTGATTTCTCATCGCACGCTTTTGAAGGCTTCATATGCAGTATATATAACGTATGATTGAACACGAAGGCTTTCACGATCAATATTATTCATCAAAAAGGGGGTTTAATCTTGACTTAAAGCTTTCGTGACTGCAGGAATTATTATTCTTTGGGTCTTTCGGTAAAGTCACATAGATAGTAATCGTCATCAGGGTGACGACCGCTTGTGTTGTGATCAAAACGTCGTAGTAAAGAATATAAAGAGGGTTTCTTGGGGGTTATATCGGGTGGAGGTGGATTTACGACACATTTGCATTACCGCTATCTAACCCCAAAAAATCATTACGATGTTCATACATTTATATTCATACATATATGTCCATATTAGTGTTCATAATGATGTGATTATGAACACATAGATACATAATATATATACCATTTAATTTTCAGTCATCAGTCACCTGGGGACCCAGGTGGCCCGGGTGGGCCTGGCGGTCCTCGGGGCCCTGCGATCACTGCGTTGATGACGTCGCTGGAAGGGGCCTTTACTCCTGAAGGCACAGAACAAGAGGTAGCGCAGTGGCGTATTTGAACAGAGTTATACGGGGGACTTAACCGTTCTCGTGACCCTCGTGGACTCGTTGAGTTCTCCACCAATATTGAGGACTTGGCCACCAGGGAAAACAGTTTGGTCTCCTCCGCCACACCGCGTTCTACCGCGTTACACTACAAACCGCTTCCCTTTGTGGCCCTGTCCTCGCACTGCGTAAACTTTGGAATTCCTCACCGTTGTCTCTTTTGTTTTCCCCTCAAGCTCTTCCAGCCTTGTTAAATCTAGGAAACATACACAACTCCTATCGATTACAACTTCGGCGGTGCTGTTTGTTACTGGCCGCTTCGTGTTTTTGCTCTTCGGGTCTGTACTCATGCGTGATTTTAACAACAACAAAAATTAGAAGTGGAAAACGCACGCGAGTGCCGATAACTTTCTCTCACATCTCACTGAGCTAATGGCTTCATCTTGCGAACCACCAGCGCATGAAGCCAAGGGCCATAAGGTCAGAGCAATATTTAAACTGCGCATAGTTTACAATCGTTTTTGGCAGCTTGTCATGTCTTGAAAACCCGCTGCGTTGACTGTTTCTGGCACGTGGTTCACACGCACTGCAATTGCCGAACGCAGGCACAAGGAGGCACCTGCTTCCAAGCTCACTGCTTCTCAGCCGCTGCCATTCCAAGGCACCACACAACCTCCGGCTGAACGATTTGGGGAAAGTGTCTAGTTGTGATTTTTTCTGACAGATATTGCGAATGCGATTTGATTTGCGATAAAAAAAAATTAAAGTCAAGCTTCAGTTCAATCAATATTCACTGTGTAATAGATTTTAAACATGTGATGGAGCATGACCACATGATACCATTAACATATAAACTGCTCTAATTAAAATGTTTTAATTGAAATAGAACAATCCAACATAGAACAATTAAGTTAAATAGATAAAGCTGTAATAATAAATAATACAACAATTCCAATAAGTAATAGGACTTTTCAAATCGCTAAAAAATCGCAGCCTTTGCGATTTGCTAATCTCATTGTTTCAAATTGCGATTTCGATTTGAAATCGATTAATCGTTCAGCCCTGCGAAGATCGAGTTGTCTCGAGTTGTCTCGATCTTCGCAGCACGCCGAAACTCCCCCCCCCCCCTCCTAACAAAATCACTATGGCTCCTTCATCCAACAGTGTATTGATCGTGGCTGATGAAGATCTGTGCGCGCGCGCGCGTCTCTCTTGCAAGTGATTACGTAGCAATGGACGAAGTTGGAAATGTGGAATTTCCACGAAGGGCGTGTGTTGCGCTGCCCTCATTCATCACCCCGCACCTCCCCCCGGCATCTTTTCGCCGACTCAATACCGCAGACGCGTGAGGCTCGGGTTTAATCACTCACCCTGGGGGGTGGGGGGTAATGGGGTGGTTAGGGAGGAGTTGTATGTTTTATGTGCCAGTGCGTGCGTATCTGTGTGTTTCACTTGGTAATTGTTCGGTTTTATTTGGAGTTCCATGTCTTCTGTGTTAATTTCGACTTCTGCGTTTGTCTGTTTAATTGCTTTGCGTTGACGTCTGTGTGTCTACGTGTTTGGTCATTATTTTTTTCATCGTGCGCGTGTGTGTTAATCGATTCCAAAATACCACGGCACACCTGGGACTTTTCCATACCAAAGACAAAGATCCCCCGTATAGCCTTAACAGACTGTAGGGGCAATTGCTGTTAGCGAGCACACACACACACCCAGAAACGTTACGCACAATATTATATAAATCACCCTAAAACGTCGCCTTTTTATGTTTTTTCCTTTTAAAACTTGACTTGTGTTGATTTTTTATACATATTATTTTTGCTTGTGCACCACAGCCAACGCAGTATCACCAAATGATAAATTTCCTCCGTGGATTTCTAAATTCCCGATGCAATTAAGGCTCATAATCCCAGTTGCATTGAAAGCTCCGAGTATGTTATTTGTCATGCTATATACAATATCACAGTCTTATATTTTCCTTTTTATAAATAAATCAACATACGTTGACTGTAGCATCTACTTGAATGTAAGTGAACTTTCGAACCCATAAGTTTTTTTCATCTATCTAATTCAACTATCAGGAGTTGTGTTTTATTTTAATGGTAATTATTTACATTTTCTTTACCTATAAGTTTATTGTCAATAATTGCAATACATTATTTTTTTAACGTATGCAATTATTGCCTAGACGAAAAAAGATTCGTTTCAGTTCAAGGGTAATTAATGAACTTATCAATGAGTAAATTTTAAAATTAAACTCATCGATGACACGCGTGCGTGTTATTTTAAGAATCTTAAATCCTCCACGCAATATTTACAAGCTGCACCGTGAACATTTATATTCACTAACTCGAAGCTGTAAATGTGTCGTACAAATGCCTCTTCTTTACAGCCCTTTGCCAATCCACTCCTGGATGAAGGCCTCCCGATACCCACGTCGGCCATGGAGATTGCCTGAACATACTTCGTCAATATGGGCAAACGCTCACTGGTGTGTAGTTGCCATTTCATATTTTCCTAGGCATTTAGAATGAAAGAAAACATCTTGGAAAAGAGCGTGCATTTAAGCGCACACACACATTTGCCAAAATTAACTAAAGTAAATGGTCAGACTAATGTCTGCCGAAGTCTAAGAGCTATTCCACCAGGGATAATTGGTGATCCGGCCACCCATGCAGAGATCTGCTAAATTTGCCGTAAATTAAAAGGCTACGGTTTTTTTTTTCCTTTCAATTGATTCTGCAGCCCAATTCTTTCAACCCCTTTGATTACCATGCAAACAACAGGGGAATGCACAAGGTCTGCATGAATCACCAAAGAAAACCAATAGAAACCCAGCGCTGTGGTACAGCGGTTTGATAGATTCATCGGGCTTCTAGGCAAAGTCCTACAAATCACGATTAAGGCAAATGAAACAAAGACTCTCATTATACGCACGGCTTGTATGCACATTTTTTGGCATCCATACAATTCCTCCCCGGTGCAAATATAAAATGTTACGATGTGGGTCTCCGCCTTTGTGCTCTGTATCCTGATGTGTGCTTTATTTCGGGTTGCACCGCATGCTGTTGGACGCCAAACGTCCAACAATTGGCTTCACGTGCTGGGAGCCTCTTCAAGGACCCAAAACGTGATCTTGAACAAGCTGCTGGTGCATCGCTCTGCAGGGCAAACGTCCTCACTGAAGAAGTTCCGGACGGCACGCAGAACACGAAAAAAAGAAGGTGGTACAACCAGAAAACACATCGGAGGAGCTATCAAAAATGTTGGTGGGGTAAACTGAGTTTTGGATTCCTTGCCCACTTGAAGGCCAAAGATAGGCTGCTACAAAATGTGGATCACACACATGCAAGAGGTAATGTGACTGGATCATTTTGCTCATTCTTTGGCGTGATCTCACCAAAATAAGTATGGGTGCCCAGAAAAATATGCGGTGCCCAAGTTGGAATAGAGACCCGGAATAGATGAGACCAAAACCGTGGCAGTCAATGCGCAATAAAAAAAATGCCTAGCTAGAATTCTCTTCCTTGACAATCGAATTACGCAATGATGCTTGTTTTCACTGTCGCAGTGGCATGCTAATCATGCACATGAAAAGCAAAGTTGAAATGTCCGATTATATCATCTTGTAGGGTGGCTCAGACGTCTGTAGCCATGGTTTCTCTTTTATACCCTGAACATTCGCATGAAAACGAAACGGTTAGTTAAAGACGACTTATAGAATCAACCTATAGATCGTGCATCTATTTCTAAAGATACGTTTAAAATTATATCTTTAAAGAAAGATTCAACAAAGTAAACCAAGGAAGCAGCAGTACATTTACGGAGTGGTGGCATAGCGGTTGGCGTACCGCACTTTGAAACCGGAAACCTGAGTTTGATTCCCGATCACAGCGGCGAAGTATGGTCAAACATCCCCCATGATTGACCCTTTGTCAGTCCACTATTCAGGAGTGGATTGACAAAGGGTCGTATACAGTTATTACTTTATTCAATGAGCGTGTGATCATCTACGCTCAGCTATGCACGATCCTGCTGACGAGCTACCACTCTCCACTGAGAATGGGAAAATCGAGTAATGTTAACACCTGTTACACCTGGCGTGATCCTGAGGTCGTATAACCCTCGCGCAACGCTAGCTCATTTCACCCGTGAAATCGAATTACAACCGACGGTCTCATCTTTCATTAATTGTGATAGCCTACGTGATAAACAAATGATATATTTTTTTTTTTTTTGCACGACGTCCTCGCCAGTTTCATCAATCCGCTCTCCTGAACGACAACGTCGGTGCACGTTCAGTGCTTTGTGTTTGGTGCGGTGATGATCCGTCTGGGATGACGAGAAAGATTCGCTCAAAAAGGGACATCTTCGCCAAGACGAGCACGAGGAAGCAAACACTGATGATAATGATGATGATGGTGGTGGTGGTGGTGTTGTTGTCTGATTCCTCGTCGATTTAATTGGCACCCTTGGTTCTGAAGTGAATGGGAGCGGGGTGGAAGCCACCCAGACTTGAGCTGCACACGAAATGAGCAATGAAAGGCAGTTTGCTGTTTACCCAGGGGTCACTCCGCTAATTGGCTCGTGTGGCTCGTGCAGTCCTCGAGTTGTGCCAAAAACAAAGTGGGCCCTCTTTTATTTGTTCAGTGCCGCTGAGGCGGTTTTTTTTTCACAAAGGACACGACCCATTTAAAAAAAAAATCTATCTAACACCTAGGGAAAACGCTGTTCGCTTCCAAAAATAGATACTTTCTCCACAATGCAACGCAAAACACTGTTTTTTAATGCCCCCTCTATGCGATGCGCTCCTAAACAGATGTTGCCAATAAATATGCTCCACAGAATGGAATTTGCTGCACCAAGGATTATAATGTCTCATACGCTTGAAGGTACTCGTGTTCCAGAGCGTGTTTAAAAAAATACCTACAAAATCAGGACTATGCCAAACATTATACCAGGGCCACATGCACATGAAGTGGTAAGCTATGTTATGCCGGTCTACTATGTAGCTGGAGCAAATGTACAAGGAGTAAAGCATATATGTTAAAAAATGTCCTGCTTAATGCTGCAAATAGTTTCACGTACCTCCGACTTACAGCCCTGGACCAGTCAGTGATGGAAACTCCACAATCCCATGGCAGGGATGAGTGTGTTCAATAGGACAACAACAACAATAATATATTTATCCACAAAGTGCTGCTCATGTGGTCGACCCTGGAGGGATGTAGGGCTGGCAAGGTTTTATACTCACAACCTTCTAACAACCTGCAACTCCACCTACCTCTGTGCCCACCGGCTGTAAATACAAGTTCACATTAACCCACTGCACCACCGCTCCACACCACATTGTGTATGATTTGAATGGTCCACCCTAATCCGCACCCTCACAAACCACAGCAGATCCAGATACCTGGTGCAAAAGTGGAAAATTAGAAACTCTCCAGTCGTGTGCGACTGTGGTCATTCAGAACAGACCGTGCAATGTATAACGACGCGATGCCCCATCTACAAATACGAAGGAGACATCGCAGCGATGCACTCCCACTGCTCCTGACATCAGCCATACGAAAGAAAATACAACCTATTAGGCATCATTATTATAAGCCGTTCTCAATCCACCAATGGATGAAGGCCTCGCCACACCACGTAGATTATGGGGGGGGGGGGGGTTTGACCATACTTCACCACCCTGCTCCTTGCGGGTTGGTGAAGGTGGAGCCCAGAACCACTTTAGATGTCACGTGCCACTGACGTACTTTAGTCATGGCTGGGATTGGAGCTAACAACCAATGCACGACCGTTATGTCCTGTTGTATATCGAAGCGAGGCTTGCAAACTAGGGCTGCGCAATTTGAATTGCAGTTTTTCACCGTTACAAATGGCTTTCGTATTTTTGGCCTGAGCAAGCGGACACGCGGCCAAAAACCAACCGCGCAACTGATGCAGAGAGAGTGAGAGAAACAGAGAGAGGAGCCTAACAGCTGTTTTCTCATGTAAAAAAGCATGCGGCCAGATACACGTGCCATGACACGCATTCCAGACTAAAAACCTCAACACATGCCACAAGTTCAAAAACACCGTCTTCGGAAACTATGTCATTTCATTGCGCCTGCTCAAAATGTCTCTCCACCCCCGATTTTGAGTCGGCGGTAGTGGAGGACTCTTCGACGAACGGTGGCACGCACGCACATGCCCCCCCCCCCCCCCCACGATCGCTGCCGTGTTTACACATACTCAGCGTAAACATCGCATGCTCTGGTGGTCGCTGTGGGAGGGATTTCTGAATTCCTGGCTGTTTATGCTCCAACTTAGAAACAATTTGACAACTAATGAAACCCTGACAAAAGGCACTGGCGTATGAAGTTTTCTAGCCAATGCAAAATAGCAGGGTGCTGGCGCTCTGTCCTTTTTTTTTCTTTCCAACAATGCGTGTCACAATTCTTTGTGCTCGTGTTTGCCTTCCTGACAGCCACGACAGTGAGCCGTTAAACTTGCAGCCATCGCCCGCAGAGCCACGCTGTTGTCCCGTCGGCAACGTGGACAGCTGTCCCGCGCTGCCGTGCGAGCCGTCAACCATCCAGAACAATCCCCGGTGTGTTACTGCAGCCACGCCACCGCTCGTGCCCTTTATCCCGTCATTCCGTGTCGGTTAAGCGCGGGGTGTGGGATGAGTGAGTGCGCTGCGAATGACGAACAACCAGAAGCTTGGTCTCGACTATCAAAGTGAAATTTCCGATGGCTATATCGCACATCTTACCCTCGTGAATTTCCCTGGACAATTCCAGCATCCTGCCTGCAAAATTTTCAGGACGGGCAGGGGCTGCCTCGGCTAGCTGCACCACAAAGGGAGCCTGGCGCGAAAGGTTTTGCGGCAACGAAACGTTGGCACACGTGTATTTAAATGTTCAGTGAGTATCCACAGTGCAATCCGTTGCTGGTGTGGTGCAGAGCACCGCAATTTTAGAACGGTTACGAATGTGGCGGGTGTGCTGCTAACAGGACTTCACATTCAAAATTCCTGATTGGAGGCTCGTGAATGCCCAGGGTGCACTTCTTCCCAAAGTCACAACGAACCCGAGGATGTGGTGTTATTTATGGGAGTACGCGGGGCTTCATTTCAGCCAGAGCTGTCTGGGAGCTGAGCTCCAAATATTTCCCTGTCCCACACTGCAGGAATTAAGTGAACTCATTACACACAAAATTTTCTGCAACAATAGATACTGATTAAATCGATGTTGTCCATTGTTATGCCTCAATCATCAGTACCTCGCCAATTATACATACATGAGTCTATCTGGGATATTTTTTTTTGCTGATGAAGTTTAGACAGCAAGCTGTTTGGCGAATTGCCCGATGATGCTGGATGTAATTACCAGCGAAACGTCGTACTCAAATTTTAATAGATGTTGATTCACTCTTCAACACACCGGTGGGCTAAAGTAGTGAACTATTTGTCCTTTGTAAACGTGACACATTTTTTACTGTTTGGCCGTGTCGGGTGGTGGAGGGTTACGACACATTTAAAAATAAAGCGATCTAACCCAAAAACCTTTATTATGAATAATATTGGTCGCGAAAGCCTACGTGTTCAACTGTTTGATCTACATTGGCTAACGTCGGGTAAGACTGTACTTCTGTAAATGGGCAAAACATTTGTAAACATGGAAAGCGGTCATAACATGTGCGAAAGATGTTATTCGTGCGTTGCCATTATTTATGTGTACGCATGCGAGTGTGTGTGTGTGTTGTGGGGAGAGGTAGTGTAGCGGTTAGTGTTATGCTGCGCTACGAAACCGGCGACCTGAGTCAATTCCCGCTCACGGCCAACACCAGTGGCGATTATCTGAACCGGTCATGGGCCTCCCGGAGGTCGACTCAGCCTCAAATGAGTACCTGATATGATGGGTAAACATCGCCAAGCTAGACGGTGGATATTTATCTTTGTGTGTATTGAAGCCGTGCATCTGTACACCCAGGCATCTTTGACATGTCAGAATATAAACTTGATATGTGTGTTGTGCCGTGGTGGCACTGGTTGCCACATATATCCCAGCACCACACACAATGTACACTTCTTGCCTACACTTCCGATGAAGCCTCCTCACTGTTGCATGGGCGGTGTGCCTCAGGGGCACAGCTACAATGTGGACTTTGTGGGGAGTGCTCCTACTCACGAATGGTTGCTGGTGGGTATTGGTCAGATTACAGATAGGATCCTTGACGTTCACCCATCACACACTCACTTTGTGAATATACCGGCCCTATATTTATATTAAATCTACATAACTGCCTGGCTATTGACAAAGCACAAAGCCCACTGTTTGTGCAGGCTACTGTGTTGCTCAAAGGGAGGGAGGGGGGTAACACAGACTCAGATGTCATGATTTTGTCTAAGATGTTGTGGGGAGGGGGGGGTATCTTAAACCACATCTAAAAAATGCTGGTGGATGGGTGTCCTGACACCCATGAGACCCACATCGTGGACTTTGTGGCTTTAGGTCACCGACAAATTCGTGCGGTGTTTTGGTTTTGTCACAACAACGCCTTATGTTTGGTAAACTGTTTCGGCGGACCTGACAAACGGTTGTGAAAAGGAGCAATTCATGGCTGTTTGCATTGAATTAAAGGAGCGATACATCATACGCAGAGATCTCAAATGTCACACACTATTATTGCCGAACATTTATCACGGCGATTTACCGACTCCTGTTTATAAGCCCCGCGGATTAATGTGGCTGGATAATGCTACGTGCCGAAAGCCTCGAGGTTATATTTTATCATGTTTGCAAACTTTGTGCACAGTTTATTAATCACTGTCAATTATGTAAATAGTGTGACGAAGGGCTGCTATTGCACACACACACACACACACGTGTTAAATTAGATTTTTTAAACATCAGTAGATAAGAAAACTCAGCATTGAAATCGGGGAGGGGAGGGGTGGTTGAACCGAATCGAAAACCGAAGTGAAGAACCGGTTTTGGCAGGTAATTTTTTTTTTCAGATCGAAAACCGAAAACTTAAATAAAGTTTTTTTTTGTGTTCCGGAAACCACTCCTACCCCTCCTAAAAATATATAAGGATGCGGTTACCGGTTTGAAACTGCTTCAAATAAATATATATTTTGGTACTTTTCAGCTAGGATGGCCAAAAGTTGAAAAGGCTGTAATCCCCTCGTCCAGTAGTTCGTATCCTTTACTACAGTCTGGCACCCCTTTAGTTCTCAACCGTTAAATGTTTTTTTAAATGTTAATAAATACATAGGCTTGATGAAACAATGTAGTTGCACTCACGTGCTTCGATGATTTAGCTCCTAAAAAGAATCCGGCATATCTCGCACCCTCAGAAAGGGCATCTCGCCACTCGAGGTTAAGAACCACTTGCCTTCGTCAATGACGCTTCAAGACACATTGACCGTGGTCCCTCGATCGCTCGCGAAACGTCTAACACCATGGGTTGGCGCATTGCTCTCGTAGTGCAGCCACTTGAGTTGTGTTTCCCAGTCAACGGGTGACATCGGTGTAAAGAGCGATGAGAATCCATCGCGAGACTCCCCCCCCCCCACAACCCTCTTCACCAATCCGCACTGAGCTGCGTGTGGTGAAGTATGGTCAAGTAACCCCTACGCCAAGGGGGATGCCTTAGTCCAGCAGAGGTTTAACAAAGGGCTGTAAACATACTCTCTGGTTATTTCGGTAAAGTCACTAAGATAGAAAAAATAATAATAAAAGAAAACACGACGTTTCGGTCGCAGCACAAGCGTCCGTCTTCAGGTGAGAAAAAATGAACTCCCCTCCCGTGCCTAACTCCTACAGCCAAACTCCTCCCCCCTTCCCTCCCCCCTCCCGTGCCTATATAAAGCCACAACAGCAGGTCATTTTTTCTCGCCTGAAGACGGACACTTGTACTGCGACTGAAACGTCGTGTTTTATTTTATTATTATTATTATTCTATCTACGTGACTTTACCGAAATAACCAGAGAGTATGGATTCCTGCAGTCACGAAAGCTTCAAATCAAGGCTGTAAGCATATTTAAAATAATAATATGTTTTAAAAACACACACACACATTTGTCAACTGCTCATTATAAAGGACCGTTGTCAGTCCACGAGGAATTGTCAGTCCATACTTCACCGTGCTGGGTTAGTGCAATTTGGTGAAGGGGGGACGCCCGGTACAAATATCACTCACCGCTAATGTCATCCACAGCTGGGAATCTAACTCGGGTGGCCAGCTTCATAAGCACAGTGCGTTAACCATTATGCCACTGCTCACACCACACTGCACACATACCATGGACATCACGACGGAGCTGTGCCTCCAGATGCATTTCAGTTTCCACGTGACATCACTGCCACGAGCAAATACATTCCAACCATGTGCAAGGGCTTCTGAGTTGAGACTCCAGAATATACGAGGTGTGGGTTTATATTTGTGGAATTTGAAATAAAGCTGGGGCTCTCATAACCATTAACATTGTCATGTTATAGGTGGAATGGCTTCCACATTTTGCATGTAAAGAGACACGTTTTATTGGGCCAAAAGTATTTCACTAAATTTATACCGTAAGGTGTTTGAACCAGAAAACATGTCACAGACATGGCAGTGGTTGCATCTGGGGTTATTTGTTTAACTTTTAATAGATTTTAAATTGGTAAATTGTAATTGGGTATGTAAAATAACAGTGGGAGCAGAAATAGCTCAAGGGAACAGTGTCATATTTCTGCTCTCAGGAATTCAGCTAAAGTACCAACATAGTTGAACCAAGACACCCTGCCAGAACATCGGGGCTAAATCAATGTAGGAAACAATGTTATTGTTCGTAAAAAAAAAAATCTGCTGTGGCTTGGTTATTTTTAGCAATATACGACCCTATTTTTGTAAAAAAAAAAAACAATAGCTGAATGAACTATTCAAGCACAAAGATATCCGCAAAACATGTTTTCATTGGCACGTTAAAGACATGCTGCACGAGACATTGTTCTTGTTGTTGTTGAGAATCATAAAAACAAAACACCCAAAATCTGAATTTAGTTTTTGTAAAGTGTCTGATGAGGGATCCGAGTCCAGAGTTTATTTCCAGTCTTAGGTGTTAATGTGTTGCTGGTGCACTACTAATTGATCATTATTGGAACGCACAGAGAGCGGTGTGGCGATAAAGATAATGACACTGCTGCTGCTGCTTGCTTGTGCTGGGCTCCACCAGGCCGGTTCTCATGGGAAGCCGCGCGGTGGAGAAGGCGTTGATGATACAACTGTCGCAAGCCAGTGTCCCACTGGTTCTCTGTGTGAGAGTCAATGAGGATCCACGCAAATCTACGGACCTCTGCGTGAGTGTCTATGGGCTTCTCAACGAGTCTGTGCATACATATGTCATTACGTGGGCCTCTTTGTGAGTTCATTGATCTCTGGAAAAAGTGCTGACGACGAAGCCAGAGTATTCCAGTTTGGCAATTAATCCACGTGGGACTCGTCACCCGAGACTGGAAAAGACGAGATGGACTTTAATTAACGGTAAATAACAAGACTCTTAAGCTACGTGAAGTATTTGATATTTTGAAGGCTATGGATAATGCATTTGCCCGAACAGCAGGCATTTTCCCTGAAGAAGAAAACATGTCTTCCAATAGATTGGGTTAAGTTTAGCTTTTTTTATTTTTATGAAAAAAATTGCACTTTTGTTTTATTAATAAGGAATTTTAGTGAAATAACGTGTACGGTTAACTATTTAGTTTTATTGCAATGGGTCAGCAAATTAGTTTAGATTACCTCTGCGAATGGTTGATCCATCCCGCGCACACCGTGCTGGCGACCCGTGGCGTGATGCTGAATGATTTGGCCCGTCTCACCTGCTGATGGAATGATCCTATGCTTTAAATGTGGGATTGCGCCATTTGGCTGTGTGGGCATTCCCTGCAGAAGGTAGTTGAGAAAACTGGGTGGCGTTTGGTGTGTAAATGTTTGAGCTGCCGCTTCACTTGCAGTCTGTGCCCTGCAGTTTTTTAAACATAGAGACGCAGGTAAGGCTGGTTATCCTTACGACAGAGCTGTTTGGCTCGGTGATCCTCTACAGCTGAAATAAGGTCGAAGTCTGAACCTGGAGCCATGACTTACTTTATTGTCAAGCATGGTGCGCGCCTCCTGGAACAAACGCTAAAATCCAGTGCCACTGTGGGTGGCACCATCGTTTTTGACAATTTTGGGGGCAAATTGTCACGAGAGGGGAAAGAGGCGCGAGGGTTGTGGCAGGGCAATTCGGGGGGTCAGAGCTGAAGCAACGCTGCAAGATGTTGGGCAGGTGAAACAAATCGGTGTGTTGTATGTGGGGGGTGGTGGGGGGGGGGAAGTGGCTCATGTGATAGAGCACGAGGCGGCTTCATTGAATGAGCAATGCACACAGATCATCAGCTCTGCTTCGTGCTCTTCGTGACGTTAATCACCTACAATGCTGAAACCCAACATCCATTGCCTTTCACATCCCAGTCTACAAGGATTGTTTTCGTCGGGGGTGAGTGAGACTGAAATAGAATGGTAGCCTCCCAATGAGCACCGCTCATTATCAAAGTTAAAATCAAACCTTGAAACGCAGAACCGGCGGAGGAGGCGTCGATGTAGGGGACGGACTCTTCGGAAAGACGGGGTGATCCGATGGGACCTGGGGGCCCGGGCGGCCCAGGGAGACCCGTTACCCCCCTCTCCCCTGGCAAGCCCACTGCCCCAATGCCCCCCGTTGCACCAGGCTGCCCAGGGGGGCCAGGAGGACCTGAAAATAAGAGGGGCATCAGTTTATATTTGGGGCAGTACTTTGTGTTGCAAGTGGAGTTTGAGAACTCTGTAAATGGGCGAATCAATGTTACAAAAAAAATAACAGGTAAAAACATATTCGGCAGTGAAGCCTCCTCGTCAGGGAAGACGTAGGTGAAACTTAATGAGGTGTGCCGAATCCAGTGCTTAAGCAAAATAACGTGAATACAAACAACTTTGGCAACTGGGCACATTAGAGCCCCACACCACACAAACATACGTACAACTTGCATGTAATGACCATTTGCAGTGTCCATATAGTGATCTTTAAACATGGATAGGTTATAAATACAGGACATTTGCAAGAACTTTAATGACTTTTTTTAAATGTCAACATTATTGATTATTGTCGTTTTGCATGAGGAATTGTTGGCTTTATTGATAGCCCGTTCACTGCGTTAAGATCAAGCCGAGGGAAGGAGAATACAGTTACTGGTAAGGTGTGGACATTGTATAGGGCATGCAACAAAGATACCATTACACATTTGCATAACAACATCAATTGTCAGATTTCATTATGCCCCATGTGTCAGAGAATGGCCAGTGGAAGACATTTCACACCCCCCCCCACCTCCTTAAAAAAAAACCCTTTAAGTGGCCTTTGTACACTTAACAATGCACTCTGTAATTAAATTGTCAAATGACAAGTCAAGCCGATACTTTCAAAGTCTCAGAAGTGGAATTCAGCCAACTCAAAGTGAAAAACCAAATTTAATATTGAATTATTTTTTTTTAAATTTTACATGCAGGCATTGTGACAGGGTCTGAGCCTCTTGAGACACACGGCTTGATCACAGGCGGCCGAAGCCAAGATTCGAACCAAGAGAGACCTTCGGCAGCGCCGACTCTCAGTACCTCGACCTCTCAGACACACGACCACCGTGAAAATAAATAAGCAAATAAGTAATATTTTTTTAAAACTTTTTTTAAAACACGCTTCAATGAAATGCACCGTACTGGCAATGGAAGTGGCCCCGAAGCTTGCCATAATGTAAGGGGACCGTGGCCAATTACAGCCAACGTCAAGTTGACTGTGGACATTTAGACCCAAGCCGAAACATAACATAAAAAATAATGTTTTTAAATATATGTTTTTTTATTTTTTATTATAGAATATGGTATTGTCATCAGTATCACATAAGTATACCAAGTTTGCTGTCGATACCACATTGGGAAGTTGAGGATACAACAACAACAGACAGAGTGAGTTAATAAAAAGCGTGTAAAATAATAAAAAAATAAAAGCTCTTTGCAAACACCCAAATATATATTTATGCTCCTTATATAGGGGGGGAGGGGGGGGTGCGTGAAGTGAAATCTGAGATACAATAACATAAACATTGTATGTCTGCTGTTTGATCGTGTCTGCTCGGAATTAATTTCGGATTTGGAAATATTCACGAACCACGGGACGAGTCCCTCTGAGAAGCCTCCCTTGTGCTGCCTCAGCAACACAAAAGGGCCAAAAAAATAATAATAATCTCCACACGCCAGTCTTGTCAGCGAGCTTTGATGTGTATGGTTAAGTGTCGTTTGAAAGTAAGACACAGACACACTGCATGTCAGTACTTCTGAACTACAGTATGAATGTGGAATGTTTACATTTCTGAGATTACACTTTATTCGGGCATTGTTTTATGCTGACCAAAGTACACGCGCTTTCATTCACTATCAAATTTCTTGAGTGCTGCTGAATTAAAATATGTCACTTTTGCATAAGGTGGATGGTACGTTTGAACTTTTTCTCATTTTTTTTAGATAAAACATGAGGCAAACACGAAAGTCATCAATCAAGCTGGCCCGTGTGTATTTACTGTCGTGCCAAGTTTTTTTGTTATAAAGGCTTGAATTGTTTGGCCGATTTTTTGTTGTTACTAACAGCCTCCAGTTGACAAAACGCACAGGGGGAAGAGCTTTCAGATTATATAATTGGGTTCATGTGGAGACACATCTTATATAAATATATAACGCGTGCGACGTTACCTACTGTTAAAGGTTTAAGCTCTGCGGAAAGAGTGGATGTACTTTCAGAATGCCTTTTCAACAAGCCAGTGTGTGTGGTGTGTGTGGGGAGCGGTAGTGTAGCGGTTAGCGGGCTGCGTTACAAACCCCCCGACTCACGGCCAACACCAGTGACGATTATCTGGGCCTCCCCTAGGTTGACTCAGCCTCTAATGAGTACCTAGTGTGGTGTGTAAACATCGCTACTAAGGAGGCAAAGGCGCCCGGGCGTGGTGTTGGCCACCCACCCCCTCGTGTGCCGTGCTGACCTCTTACCTGCTCGCTAACAGCACTTGCTCCAACAATCTTTTAAGGCTATATGGGGATTTTAATCTTTTTTTTGTGGCTTTGTGGATGTGTCACAATTTTTGTTGTCGTGAACATTCCACATGCTACAGTGTCGCTGACCTTTTTGTTAAACAATACAAAATTTGAGATAATGCTATGGTGCGTATCTTACATCATTTTACAAAAATATATAATATTGATGTAATTTTCTCCAAAGTATTCGCATGCAGTTTCAATTGCATTTTCTACGAATAATTCTGAAATCTGGAGGTCAAATACCACGGATTGTGTTATAAAAACATTTCAAACATCTTCTCAGCTTGCACCACGTTTGAAACTCTTGAGAGTTCATGATAATTCTGCTCTTTAAACCTTAGCATTAAATAAACATCGTGCTGCTCTTTGCACAAATCTAAGCTGCATTTTTTGTATCTTAGTTTAAAGTATGAGACCAAAATGTAACAAATGTACTACCGTCTGTGTCCAGGGAGGGCTAGTGTTTCACCATAGACTTTTCCCAACATCTGTCTCTCAGCATTTAAAATCTAAACCATATGGCGCACCAGTGACCTACAGCACAAATGCGATTTTGTATTCTATTTGATGGCCCAGCCTGATTTTGTGCAACTATACTTTGAAGCACAGTCTGCTGAAGCTTAATTGTTTTAGGGTAAACGTTGTCTTCATTTTAATAACAAGCTTTCCTCAACTTCAATTATAGGAGAAAAAAAATGACTTTAATTCAATGGCAACTTACATGAAACCCGTATGTTTTGGCTTAAATGGGTTGGCTGCTCATCGATTCCAGTGCCATGTGGGTATTACAATATGGAAGGTTTCTATGACAACACGAGGTCAATTCTAGGCCCAGGCCTGAGCCTTTAGCAGGACCAAAAACAAACAGAACCGCCGAAAACAAAATGTCTATCTTTGGTTATTCCACAACTTGGAATAGGGTTTGTGAATTATATTATACTTGGCTTTATATGTGGGTGGTCCCACGGCCTAGCACAGGGGTGCCTTCTGCCTCCGCGGGGTAATTATTGTTACCACGTTGTTCGCGCGCTCACAGTGCCAATGTGGGGACTTAGAAAATATTGCATTGAAGCACACTGTACTCTTTTCATACGGCCATTTGTCATACTGTGCCAGTCATGGGGGTTATTATGGCCACACTTTACCACGCTGGTCAGTGTAGGTTATTGAAGGAGGGGAAAGTGAATGTGGGAGAACCGAAAGTAAGACGATGGTACCTTCTGTGCCACACTCTGTTGGCTCTGACATCTTGCTTTCTATGTGCACCAGGCCACATCTCTCCCCCAGCCCTACACTGTGCCCCTCCATCGTCTCAACTGTCCGGCCACCAGACCTCTACCCATACCACCCTCCACCTATTCTCATCCATGCCAATTTCACAACTTCATGCATGTCCCCCATGCCCCGCTGCCTCTCATTCACATTGCACCCATCAGACACCCTCACTCACCATCACCTTCCACCTTATTCTGCATTACCTACCCCAGCAACATCAGCTCCATTCCGAGCCACTGTCCCTCCATCCATTCCATAGCCTTCCGCACTGAACGCCGTCGGATTGCATTTCAAAGCACCCTGGAACGGACGCTATATAAATGCGAAATAGAATAGAATGCTCCCCAACTCGTCCAAATAGCAGGGCCTTAGCTGAACATAGTGCTCAAATGTGTCATGTCCCCCAATGGAGATTGACGCGAAACTCTCGACCAATGCCCACGCGTGAATTTCTCGTGATGCTCTACACTGCTTTCTATAGCTTTGAAGAAAATGGCCATCACACTCATACGTATATTGGAAATGAGGTTACATATTTAATTGTGAAAGCAAGTAGGCACTGGTCGCTGCTGCACCACTCATCAGCTGTGAAACCAACGGCAAGAAACATTTGAAAGAAGTGGCAGTTTGTATTTCTTTATAAACGTTAGCACCACGGATAGCGATTTGACAAACCGCCATTTCTTGCCGTTGGTTTTCACACCTGATGATGACTGTTTGTGTTACACTCATCAGCTGTTTGATCCCTCAGGAGGGATTGAGCAGAACCTCTCTAATCTCTTAAAATCCAAAGATATTTCATAACTCTACCAGCCTTCTCCTTCATACCATTCGTTCCTTACTCCTAAAATTCGAATGCGTTCTTCCGTCAGCAGGCAGACGATGGAATGTAGTACAGCATTACGTTTTCCGCGTAATTTGAAAATACTTAAATCAGTTTGATTTACTTTTCCTATGGTGGCTGTAAAGGTCGATCCTGGAAAGACAGAGTCTGCCACAATTGCCCTGAAAATGCGTGTGCAATAATACTTACAGTGAGGGAAAAAAAGTATTTGATCCCCTGCTGATTTTGTACGTTTGCCTACTGACGAAAAAATGATCAGTCTATAATTTTAACGGTAGGTTTATTTGAACAGTGAGAGACAGAATAACAACAACAAAAATCCAGAAAAACGCATGTCAAAAATGTTATCAATTGATTTGCATTTTAATGAGGGAAATAAGTATTTGACCCCCTCGCAATCAGAAAGATTTCTGGCTCCCAGGTGTCTTTTATACAGGTAATGAGCTGAGATTAGGAGCACACTTTTAAAGGGAGTGCTCCTAATCTCAGGTTGTTACCTGGATAAAAGACACCTGTCCACAGAAGCAATCAATCAGATTCCAAACTCTCCACCATGGCCAAGACCAAACAGCTCTCCAAGGATGTCAGGGACAAGATTGTAGACCTACACAAGGCTGGAATGGGCTACAAGACCATTGCCAAGCAGCTTGGTGAGAAGGTGACAACAGTTGGTGCGATTATTCGCAAATGGAAGAAACACAAAAGAACTGTCAATCTCCCTCGGCCTGGGGCTCCATGCAAGATCTCACCTCATGGAGTTGCAATGATCATGAGAACGGTGAGGAATCAGCCTGGAACTACACGGGAGGATCTTGTCAATGATCTCACGCAGCTGGGACCATGGTCACCAAGAAACAATTGGTAACACACTACGCCATGAAGGAATGAAATCCTGCAGCGCCCGCAAGGTCCCCCTGCTCAAGAAAGTACATATACATGCCCGTCTGAAGATTGCCAATGAACATCTGAATGATTCAGAGGACAACTGGGTGAAAGTGTTGTGGTCAGATGAGACCAAAATGGAGCTCTTTGGCATCAACTCAACTCGCCGTGTTTGGAGGAGGAGGAATACTGCCTATGACCCCAAGAACACCATCCCCACCGTCACACATGGAGGTGGAAACATTATGCTTTGGGGTTGTTTTTCTGCTAAGGGGACAGGACAACTTCACCGCATCAAAGGGACGATGGACGGGGCCATGTACCGTCAAATCTTGGGTGAGAACCTTCTTCCCTCAGCCAAGGCATTGAAAATGGGTCGTGGATGTGTATTCCAGCATGACAATGACCCAAAACACACGGCCAAGGCAACAAAGGAGTGGCTCAAGAAAAAGCACATTAAGGTCCTGCAGTGGCCTAGCCAGTCTCCAGACTTTAATCCCATAGAAAATCTGTGGAGGGAGCTGAAGGTTCGAGTTGCCAAACGTCAGCCTCGAAACCTTAATGACTTGGAGAAGATCTGCAAAGAGGAGTGGGACAAAATCCCTCCTGAGATGTATGCAAACCTGGTGGCCAACTACAAGAAACGTCTGACCTCTCTGATTGCAAACAAGGGTTTTGCCACCAAGTACTAAGTCATTTTTTGCAGAGGGGTCAAATACTTATTTACCTCATAAAAATGCAAATCAATTTATAACATTTTTGACATGCGTTTTTCTGGACTTTGTTGTTGTTATTGTCTCTCACTGTTCAAATAAACCTATCATTAAAATTATAGACTGATCATTTCTTTGTCAGTGGGCAAACGTACAAAATCACCAGGGGATCAAATACTTTTTTTCCCCTCACTGTATTGCACTGACAATAATAATAATGCCCAGTAAAGCAGCACTGAGTTTGAGACTAATTGTTAATGAGCCTCATGCAATTGTGCTGATTGGCCAATTCCATTCGTGATTGTTGTGAATGTGTTATCCCTGTAACATATAATGGGAATATAACACTCAACACGGCCGTCTAATAGTCACCGCTTAATGCCTGCAAAATCAGGTAGATCCTGATGGTTGCCAATCTGTCACGGTTGCCCTGAGCTTACCGAGCTCAACCCTGTTTAGCCGTTTAGCTTCTGAGAACTAATGACATTCAGGGCACATTTAGGATGATTTGGTCATGCGTGTCAGTGGTGTGCTATTTTGTCAATCTCCGAAATCAGTACGACACGACTCATAGTGTTGTACTGATTCAGTAAGGTGTAAAGTACCCCTCAGTTTCAACGAAGAACCTTAAGGAATGTACAGATGCCCAAGGGTTCGAAGATAACTGGTTTAATGCAGAAGGAGCATGTATTATTTGTTAAACGAATGCACACTGTTTGCGTAATCGCAACGACAGTTATGGAAAGTATTTCGTAATTAAATAGCGTAAAAAATGTTTTGCCTAACCTGTTTGGTAATAATGAATTTTCTGTTCTGACATTAATCTTATCTCATCTCTGTAATGAGTGAATGAATGTACAGCACTGTAAATGTGTACTGTCGCCTGTATATGATACAGCAATTAATATAATCACACATTCTAAACGCACTTTCTGTGTAAACATCTCCTCTTGTTGATGCCACCATCTCCAGCACAGAAATCCCGTTTTACAAAATGCCGTATCTTTCGTAAGAACTCATTTATGACTAAGTTTCATACGTATTTACACATTTCAAATTCATATATTTTTTAGTTACCAGGTCAATTGTGCTTGAAACGTAATGGAAAAACATCCAAGAGACCTATCCTAGTGGCATAGGTGCACGAAATATAAGGTGCATAAACTTACAGCGCGGGGTGGTGGAGCGGCCCTGCACTGGCTAGCGCATTACGAATTTGGCGAGCCGACTTCGATTCACGGTCAAGGCTAACATCAGCGGCGACTGAAATCTGAACCACCGGTCCTGGGCCTCCACCGTCAGGCGACCCATACTGCCCACCATGGTGATGTACGGTCACACATCCTCCGTGCCTTTGGGAAGCCTATCCACACCAAGCAGTAGATTGACAAAGGGCTTCGATTATTCATTCTTACAGTGTGCGGGGTAACGGAATTATTCTTGTCGGTGCTCAACGACCACCTGTGAAAGCGTGTAAAACACAGCAAATGGCACATCCTTGAAATGCTGCTGGGAGCACCAACCTGGAAGCCCAACGGGACCCGGGGGGCCATCAATCCCTCCGATTCCTGGGAGGCCGGGGCGACCAGGTGGTCCAGGAAAGCCGGGTATGCCTGGGTTTCCTTCAGAAGCGCGCACGCGACAAAGCCACGGAGCGCACGCAGCCATCCGCAACCACAAAACGCACCGGCGTGAGACATCGAACCGCGCGCAAACACAAGGATTCACCGTTTGGCCTCATGCGTTCGTACGTTGAAGACGACATTATCCACTTCATCTTATAGTTCACCACACATGCCGGGATGCTGCTCTGAAGTAATGGTCGGCAGACTGGAATTGCAACGCAGAGGTCGCCGGTTCCATCTCATGGCACGGCAGTTGTATCAATGAGGGTATTTTAACCTTGGCTGCTCTTCTAGATAGACTGAGGAGACAGGCCATAGAGTTCAATAATAAAATGCATTCTCCTCACAGCTCCCTTTTGCAAACCGCTCAACAAGAATGAATGCCCAAATTTACATCCGACCACTCTTAATTATTGCCAAAGCGGTGCATGGCCACTTCCCAAGATGTAAATGGGGCATGGCGGTGGTGAGATGTTAACTATCTCGCCTGGTATACAGGAGGTCGTGGGTTCAAATCCGACCCTGACGCCTGCTGTATATTTGGAGTTTGAGGTGTCTCCCTCCCTGTGGTGGCGTGGATTCCCCCCCCCCCCCCCCCCGGGGTCCTCCGGTTTCTCCGTCCATATTTAGAATCAACGTGCGTTTTGAAAGTATTTGGCTGCTATAAATTTCCACACGATAAGCCACTTCGTTGAGCTATCATTTGTGGCCAGATCGCTTCTGCAAAATAGCTAGAAAGCTCAGTGGGCCTTGCCTGGTAAAATAAAAATAAAAGTTTCGTTTTAGTAACGTCTGTTTGCATTTCATTTACTGACATGTGCGTCCACTAGGGGTGCAAGGTGCACACGGAATGCACAGCATGGCCCAGTGCTGCCAATGCCACCAGCCCAGCCAAGACAGTCAGGCCGCTAAGGCGTCGGCGATTCAGTGCTTGCGGTTCGATTCCGTGATTCATTTTACTTTTGTTTACATCGTGGTGAACGTAGTGCCGACAAACATGAATGGAAAATCATACACACCATCATCATCATCATCATCGTCAGTTCGTGCGTGTGATCGTGAGCCAGGGAATCAATTTCAATATGAATAAATGCGTCTTCACTTCCCCACAATGCAAACTAGACGACGCGAGCCCAGTTGTGAGCTGCGCTAAGACTGCTGTGTCTATCCATGACCTACCGTGGCCAGGTGGAGTTCATTCCTGTTTATCGTTAATTCAGGGCCAGCCGTCATCATCATGATGCCATCATCAGATAGTCTATCCACTTCCAGATGACGGCTCGCCCGCAACATGACAGTCACAGGGGTTGCTTTGACCATCATTGACCACCATGGCCACTGTGGTTTGATCAAGGAGGTGGACACAGGCTGTCTCGCCACTCGCGCTATCTGGCCGGAATTGGGTGCCCCGATCCAGCATAACGAGCTGCTCACTCGAAGCCCCTCTCAGGCTTCTCCTTCGCCACGTCAGGGCAGTGACACATTCAGCAAGTGTAATACTGTAAATAGAACCATGAAGTGGGCTGTGCTGTCTTCCTAATCTAGACACATACCGTATCTCTGCTTTCAGTTACACGTTAATAGTCCTGGCGTGTAACTGCGTGGTTAGAATTGCCCACACTTGCACTTTTCTTTCGAGAGCGCAAGCATCAAAATGTAAAGTAAAACATGATTCATACGGTGTTGTTCGTATCTGATCGTCAACATGCATCCGTTAATTTGCACAACGAAAGATGCTGAACCTAAGCTATGAAATAGAATCCTTTCTTTATGACAATGACTCTTTTTCTTACTTTGATGCTATTGCTGTTTTGTGTGAATGTCCATGCTGCCTACAATCGTGCGTGGCCATTTCCCAAAAATGTGATACCTGTGATATGCGCTGTTTTTTTTTCAGGTAAATAATAAATTGTGTTTATAACAATGATGTCTGGGGAAATAACTAATTTAAAGCGATAATGAAGCATATTCTTAGCTCTTTCGGTAAAGTCACGTTGAAGGGAAACAATAAAATAATCAAATATATATAAAACAATTAATTTTAAATGTTTAATTTTAATTGTTTTATATATTTATTATTTTATTGTTTCCCTTCAACGTGACTTTACCGAAAGAGATAAGAATATGAATTACTGCAGTCACGAAAGCTTCAAATCAAAAGATAATGAAGCAGTTCATGGAAATGTCACTAAACTAAATGAATCAAGAACGGGGGGGGGTATATTCATTACTTAAACGACCATGCAATGCAAGTGAATTGTAATTTCTACAGTGAATACAGCTCGTGTGTGTACGTTACATGAAATGCTTGCTTATTTCCTGAACCATCGTGCATTTTTTGTTATTTAAATGTTTTTATTTTTAATTCTATCAAAGATAAAGGTGCAGTCCTGCAATTCCCCCCCTCACACCGCTTCCAGAGAAAGAACTTCCTCCCAGAGGTGGAGGCTCTTACAGGGAGCTGCTTTCCAACAGAGAGGCGATTTTGGGCCTCCTCTTTCATGCTGTCCAGACGTCTCGGAGGAGCTGTGACTACTCCCATCTTAAAACAAATCGTCTCAAGTCCGTTTATTCTATTCAGCTTCTCCTCCCGTGGCCTTATTCTTACAAGGCGCCTTGAGACATTAGTAGAAGGCGCCTTACAAATAAATGTAAATTATTATTATTATAACCCGCACGTTACCCCACCTCGCACGCCTTGCCGATGAGAACAGTGGCATAAGAAACGTGGCCCATTGTTTCCGCTGGCGCGAGACGGGACAACGAACTGGCGGCCTTGTTTGCAAGCGCGGTGAGTTTGTGCTGGACTAATTTCCGGCTCATATCGAGCCAATCGCCTCCTCTCGAATGAATTCGAGAGGAGGCGATGGGTTACACGTCGATTAAGAATTGACCACCCAAGCGCTGGTAATTCTATTCAGTATGAACTCTTTGTTTTACTGGTTCACGTTACCCATCCAATTTGTAAACTGTTTTCGTTAAAATCTATTGTCCAGATAACAGTGAAGATTGATTTCTAAATCGAGTAAATATAAGAACGATTACGATGCCGCGAGAGAGATTGGCCGTGACATCGCAAGACTGCGAGGGGTGGCATTGCCACGGTGGAGGGGAGCGTCATCCAGCAGTAGATAGATTACGGATTTCGTCAGTTAAGAAAAATTAGATATTGAAAATACACTGCAATTAGCCAGGGAAAAAAAAAGTGTGCGTGGATTTTATACTACGGGACATGATGTCTATGATGTTAGCAGTCATTGCAAATTTGCATCTCATTGTATGAAATACACGGGCGCTTCTTCATATTGCGTAATCGCTGCCGCGTCCCTCCGTTGCCACGGGGAAAGCGATGCACTCGCGTTTGGACCGGATTCAGACAACTGCTTGCGGCTCCGTTCACGCCTCGAGGCGAACTGGACGATCAGGAATGACATGGGGAGGTGGCTAATATGAGCAGCTATTATGTACAGGGACAACACTCGCGATAATGATGCGCAGGGCTTTAAAATGAAACGATATTAGTTGGCGATGCTGCTGCTGCTGATGCATTTGCAGTGGTGCACAATTAACACCGTGGCTTTAAAAATAAAATTAAAATATAGGCAACAGGAAAATAAATATGCGACGTCTTGGGCAACGGCCCTTCGTGCTATTCTATGTTTTTGTTTTTAAGGCATTGATATCGACGAAGGTGTGATTGTTCGATACCGTACACTGCATTTAATGCCCAGGTTTTGACGGTCGGCAAAGTGTTATGATTTTAATGTTTCTCCCATGGGGCAACTGATCAACAAGCAGCAGGTTTTAAAGTTACCTTCCTATTAAAGTGGATCAGGGGAGACCTCTTAATGGTTGGTGTAAAAAAAAAATGTGCGGCCTGGAATATGAAAGTGCCAAGGTGTTCCAACACACACGGTGAGTGATTTGTAAAACATGTGTACATTTAATTTGTATTTTTAAAGTTGCGTTAAAAATTAGGAATGCGCACTGCGTAATGCACGTCCATGTGCAGCCATGAAAACTTAAATTATGCGTTGGTGATCATTAAACTTGTGGATATAAAACAATTCTACCATCTGCGTAGAAATATTCACCATGACAGTCGCATTTTAGTCCATATGCAGTCGAACGTAATAAAGCGGAACCGCGTTGAAATTCGAGGGCAACCTTAAATAAATAAATAACAATGACCTTTTTTTCCCACCTGTAAGAACTTTGTTAATGAGTAGCTCATACACACAGAAAATGGAATGTAAAAAATATTATATTTCGTAATGCTTGCAATGCAGTAACTGATGATGAATAAATTAAATTACATTTTCAACTACTCAATGATTTCTTGCTCAAATGAACATTGAGGCAGTACTCAATCGACTATTTACATCCCCTCATGCCTATGGCAGTGACGATTTTAGACATAGACCAACTACTGTTGACTTGCCTACAAAGTGGTACTCATTTTATGGACCCCTGGAGGAATAATTGGCTGAATCAACACCCAACCATGATTTCAACTCAAAACCTTAAGATAATGAGCCACTCTATCGCTGAGCCACCGTAACATGATATGTTCATAATATGTGCAACAGACATACGAGGGCGTTTCAATAAATGAATGTGCTCTTTAAAAAAAATAACTCGTCACTCCGTGACACAATTAGGACATAGCCAAGTTTTTGTGAAGACATCCAAAGTGCTAAGCCAAGCTGATGCTTCAACTCCAGCCAATGTGTCTCGTGTTGAGAGGCTGACTTTCGATGACAGGCGAGTGGGAATTAAGCACATATCAGTGGTCACAGGGATAAGTGTGGGAACGGCTCATTCAATAATCCACGTCAAGTTGAATTTTCCAAAAATATGTTGCCCGCCGCCTGCCAAATGTGTTAAGAGAAGACTGCGAAGCTCGACTCTCCCCTTCTGATGGGTATTTTGTTATGTTCTAGTAATCTCAGTGGAGCTGTTCCACTGGCTGTGAACGGTTCCCGTCGTTTATAAATATTTAGGCCTCAGTTTGCGAGAGTTCGGATGACTGCATCAAGCTCCACTTAGTCAAGTGCCTTTTCGTAGTATTTTTTTTAAATAATCTTAATGGTAGCATGCATGTGATCAGTGGTAGAGAAACCTTTCTTAAACCCAGCTTGCTCACGTGGTTGGTTGCAACCTAAATATTCCATTATTTTTCCAATGATCACCGTGAACAAATTATGTGAGTGCAATAAGAGGCCAAATGGGTCTGTCATTCTTCAAGCCTGTTTCGTCTGCCCTTTTCAACAGCAGAATGATTGAGTCAGCGTTCTATTGACGGGAGATGATTTGTTTCTGTGTATATGTTGAATAAATGGTTCCACTCATTATGATCCCACAATTGGTGCTCCTTCTTTGATGATGTGCACAGTTATGCCACAGGTCCAGAACGTTTTCCCCTTTTTATGTACTGTGAGATCAAAATGTTGACAATAGCTAAGCTAATAAGACGTGGATGAAAGCCTTGCGACTCATCTGTGAAAATGTTGCGGTTAGTGGGAAGCCGTTGCGCAGACGATAGAAGTTTTCTGCAAACCCTACAGCTTGGGCAGATACGAATTATAGGTGTCACGGGGGAATAGGGCCATGGATAGGAAGAGTTATCCCATACTATTTAGGACTACAGACCTTTCAGAGCATTACCACACCCCTGCCTTGAGTCATTCTTGTCAATAATTGTAAATGCCAAAAAATTGCAATCTTACCCTGATTCCCAGGTGTTCCATCTTTGCCTCTGTCTCCTGGTGGGCCTGTCAAAAGAGAACGGCGAGACGCATTACTTTGGAATCCCTACCACGTGCACAATGGTGCAGAAGGCGCGCAACTGAACACGTCGTCCATCGCATGGTCGCTGAGCGTCACAGATGCATGGGTAGGAAGCATGCCAATACTTTAGTTTTAAGCAGAACATGACATCAAATACGGGTGGCGATTGAAACCACGCATTTAGCTTCGAGACACTTGAACGTTCTCAAGGCAAATACGCGGCACGTGAACGGCGTGAATGAAACTGTCAAGCGAGCAGAATGTAAAAGTGGGCACGCCACGGAAGAAAGCCTTCCCCGTTTGCCAAGAAACAAGCTTAAAGCGCCCCCCCCCCCAACCATTCTCGACGACGCTTTCGTTCCTTTGATGTGGCCGCTCGTCGGTTTTTGGTTGCCCTAACCGGCGAGGGACATCCCTCTCCCCAAGTCTACCCTGTCCTTTAGTCAGCGTTGCTCTGTTGGCGACGGTCACTCAGCCACGAAACACCTCCACCCCCACCCCCTCCTCGACCTAAATTGTCCTTTGGCAGCCCCAACAATCTCGCGGGAACCCTCGACAGACCCAAAGGGCTGCAGCTGAGAAACCAGCTGTTGCACAGCGCTGCACATATATTTAAAAAAAAAACACAGGTGACATGTTGTTTCGTCGTTTAATATATTAATGGGATTAAAGAAACGTTGTGGTTGTTGTTGCGCTCTATTCAATTACCACGGTATGCTGCGTACCTGTCTGGGGGGCAGCTGTACGCTGATTAATGGGCCCACCTGGTGATCATCACTCAACAATGCGCGTTTCTTTTAACCGTTAATTCAACTTATACCGCCCATTGTTGTCGTGCAGAACGATGCGTCTTCTTCGTCGTGCTCGGCCAGCTGCGGGTATACCCGAGATGCTGGCTTCCTTCCAGTCAATATTACACGAAATTAGTTTTCACTAACCGAAACCTTGACGACGGTGAACGTGTGGGTCGGGGTAGCGAGGCACGCACCCCGACCGCGTTCGAATTCGTTCCGGCCTTGTGCGAGGCAGGCAATTTAACTCTGCCCAAACGAAGGTGGGCCAGCCATTATAATGCATTTGTCCGACGCAAATTCCACTCCTGTTGAACGCCGTGCAAGACAAGGGGGGAATTTGGCACGGCTTGTTTATTTTTTGGCACCTGCTTTTGATTGTGCTCTCGCGATTGAAAGCTCCCGGCCGCAAATATTCAAAAGGTTGGGTGGGGGCAAGGCCACGAAAGGCAGCGGCTAATTAATTTGCAGCCATATGTTTGTACAATATCAGTAATCATATTCTTTGGTTCTTTCGTTAAAGTCACGTAGAAAGAAAATAAAATAAACTGACGACGTTTCGATCGCAACACAAAGCGGTCGTCATCAGGTGCCTGATGACGACCGCTTGGGTTGCGATGGAAACGTTGTGAGTTGTTGGTTTTTATTTATTTTTCTTCTTATTTTAATTGTATTATTTTCTTTCTACGTGACTTTCCCGAAAGAACCAAATAATATGAATTCCTGCAGTCACGAAAGTTTTAAGTAAAAAAAAATATCAGTAATTGTTTTGAGAGTATTGTGGACGTGGGAGGCGGGGGTTACGTACATAACGTATGCGTTCTGCTTGTAAATGACAGGCCCAATGTTCGAGCTTAGTTCTGCGTAATGCTATACTTACCAAAAAAAAATGTAAAATGTACATGGTTTTGTTTAATCAGTGGCCTAATCACGTTCATCAGCGGGAAAAATGCAGCTGTTCTAGTTTTCTGGACAACATTTCAAACAAACAGCCCTAATGTATTTCTGAAACTGTTACATGTCACGTGCATTGCACGTTTTCCCAAATTACGGCTGAAGTATTTAGGGGTAATGTGATACCGGGTGACTTTTTTTAAAACTATGCTCCCGTTGTAAATCACAGTGCCCTGTGCGGTGCATTGCCTACTAAGCATGCTAGCAGCACTGTACCCCTGCCCTTTCGTACTGCTGTGTAGGCATTTTTCATGAGACTGTACATGACAATACTGAACATTTAAAAGATTTTCCTCCTTTCTTTATATTTTTTCTATACCTGTGGTATTTATGCCTTTCCGCAATAAAACTATCTCCCCCCCACCCCCCCCCCCCCCGATTACATTTTGTTATAATATTAGAGTTCATATGGGTGGGGGTGGAGCGGTGGCGCAGTGGTTAGCGCACTGCACAGTGAAGAGCTTGACAACCCTGTGTTTCTGATCAGTGGTGAGCGATACGTGAATCAGGTCCTGGCGACCCCAGCGGCCCACTACCCCCACCCGTCACGAATCCCAACAGAGACGTTGGGTCAGCCATCCCCCGTAACCGACACGGCAATGGGGGAGGTGCCAACCCCACAGTGGATTGACAAAGTGCTGTAAATTATTATTCATATCGTGTAGCAACAGCACGCAAAGAGAGGTATGACCTCGTCACAAGAACACCAACAAATGTGACCGTTGTGAACACAAGAAAATAATTATCAGAAATCTCTACTATCTGCTATGAAGAAGGGCCACATTTGCCTAAAACTGTAACTATTATACGATTTATTTTTCCTTATAGGACAATGTTATTGGTTGTGTTGGCTTTTTTATGCACCACAGCCAACACAGTATTACAACAAAGCCTTTTATTCATAAAAAAAAATAATGAATGGATACGTGTTAAGGATAGTGTGCAGGACCATTTAGTGATTGACGGAGTGTTATCTTGCTCACTTCTCAGACGGGGCCTTAACCTTGAGGCCTGATCGGGTCAGTTTGCATTAGAGATTGAATCACTCACAATTTAACAGATTTTGGGTGAACAATTCCACAATGTAACATCTGAAAAAAAGAAAATAAGAGCTAGCGTACACAGTGTTTCTGGCGTTTCCTGTTGCTTGCAACTACCATTTAAATAAAGCATTGCCACCCGCTCGCAGTTTGCTACAATTATTTAAATTACGTATCTGATTCATATCAGCTGCACATTCATTGACTTTGTAGTTGTGTAACTAGCTTCGATTTCTGCTAACAACTGTCCATCTGTTCGGTGCTTTTTACCGAGTAAACAAACCACATTTTCACCTGTAGAAATATTTTCCCAGTGCCGGATGTAATTAAGGAAACATAATTCAGCGCTGGTATTTTCATTAAAATTTCCATTAGCGATCACTGGACATACTTTAATGAAGTTGCAATTCGAGACTGTCTTGGAGTGTAATCATTTAATTACATCTCTTTTTTTTTAAAGGGAACTTTGGACACGGACCTCCGGAATGTATTTTGCTGTAGTTAATTTTAAATTACAGTTTTTATGTTTTTTTTCTTAAATCCCCGTGTTTGAGAAATGTAAATGTTATATATACATTATTTATGTATATACCGTACTTAAAAATGTTATTGAAGGATGTTAATAAATAATATTTAAAACATATTACACCCGTTTACAATGTCAAACGTAATGCTTTGCATTATACACCGTGTAACTGTTATAGTGAGAAACAATTTATTTAACGATTTTGTCGCTACGTATCTTCATTTATTGTGCCCTAAAATGTTTTGATAGGGTGTATATGTAACGAATAAATACTTACGTAATTTTTAAATGATCAATCTGATCATTTTATTCTAACGTTTATTGTCACTTATTTCAGAAGTACAGAATTCTACGTCAAAAACCGAGGCTGCATGCATATGTTTTTGTTCTATTAAATAACAGCTTTCATCATTACATTTAACACATTCTTATTTAATTTGGGCTTGTTGTTCGTGACTATCAAAAGTTACGCGAGATGAAACTCACAGCAGTCACGACAGCTCCCCACGATGATCAGCGCAACGCTGACAGACAAGAGCAGATGCGATGTTGTGCGCCTTGCACGCTTAATGCTCAGAATCGCATTTCATCGAGTGCCCCTTGTGCTCAACGTCGCAATGTTTAAATGTTTCAGCATGTGGTTTCAATCGTCCTAATAACCAATTAATTGTTCACCACTAAATCTGAAAACAAACTCCAAAATAAAAAATACGTGGCGCGCACACGAAATGCAACATGCGCATTTCGGGTCTTTAATCCAACGTGATTGGACACGGCCAGCCCAAAACAAACGTGCCCCGTTCGCCTCCATCTCCCCTCCGCCTCCCTCCCAGTGGCTGCATCCCAGTATTTCCCAAAACCATCGCCTCGACAGCCGGGATCAAAAAATGTTAAAACTTCCAGGAAGGAATCCAAGCTGGAGAGGATGTTGGCTGCGCCGTGTGTGTGTGTGTTGGCTGCGCGTGAGACACCCCTTCGGCTCGGCCCTGGGATCGCCAACATTGCAGCAGAAGTCGGCAACATGAGCCCCAGCCGCCAACTTATTCCTGAAGAAATGTGCTGACTAAATCTCCGTGGCTGCCAAGCAAGGCTACTTTCTCCCCCCCCCCACCCACCCACCGTCTCCTTTTAGCAAATCGAGAAAACATTCAAAGTCGCATATGGCTACGTCTTTCGGTGTTGAGATGCCGGCCAAAGATTTTCACTTTGTGATGACTGCTAAATGGCTGCAGTTATGGCCCATGAAATGTCACCCATGTAGCAAATTGCTTTGGATTTGAAAATTAAAGCGATTACTCATTTTTTTATTATTTGCAGATGAAATGTTTTAGAAAGCCATTTTATACGATTTATCCATAGTGTTATTTTAGGCCAAAGCCATTCGTTTATTCTTTACCTTGCAATATAACGAGCAAAAGCATTTTTATTTAGCGTTATCAGTCTGTCCCAGCAAGTCATACTAATCTAAATTAAAACAATGTTTTATTTTACAAGGTAAGGCCAACGAATCTATATAGCTCTTTTTTCAGAAGTGACCTGGCCACAAATGATAGCTCAACGAAGTGGCTTATCACGTGGAAATGTATAGCAGCCAAATACTCTAAAACGTATATTGATTTGAAATGTGGTGTGAAAACCCGGAGGAACTGGAAAAAAAAATCCACGCGACCACGGGAAGAGAGAGACATGCAAACTCCAAATATACAGATGGAACCCACGACCTGCTGTACACCAGGCGAGGTAGTTAACATCTCGCCACATTCAGAACAATTCCCACCTGTGTCTAATTTCAACAATGACTGCTGAACAGATGGGGGCTCCTGTCCTGTCATTGTCGCGTATGTCCGAGGTGCTGTTCAAGTTAACTTTGCTCTAAATCAGTGGATCTTAACCCTGTGGGTGCGAGACATGGCCAGATTTTTTTAGAAGGCAAACCACCGAAACGCAAATAAAGCATGGGCACGTACGTACGATTACTTTATTTTATCAAACCTATGTATTTATTAACATTATACAATGTTTAACCATTGAGAACCAAAAGGGGGGGGGGGGGGTGCGAGGTTTTTTAGTAGAGGTTATGAACCAGTGCTCTGAATGGTCTTCGGCCAAATTGCACTCCCAACGACAGGAAGACAGCGCTGGAGCCATCTTTCACTGCTTCCTAAAGAAAGAACTCGCATTCTTCGGGGGAATTACAGGTTGAAATGTCAAGGGATGCATGGAGCAGGCGAGGGGTCTCCACAGTTCGTGGCGTCTGAAATTATGGAGCTTGGTCTCCACTGGCGGCCTGTTAAAATGACCGAGGTGAATGGATCATGGCAACGGGATGTTTTAAGTGTCCCGTATTCTCCGGAACAGCACAAAGCGTGGAAACGGCTCGGCCATCTGAAGGCAATATTTATTCTCTCTTGCTCTTTCACCCAACCTATTTGTACAGCGTCTTGAGACATGGTCTCGTTCGGACGCTTTATAAATCCAAGCTGTGTTGCATTTAACACGATGCGCCCCGGTGGCCAGAAGGGCTAAATAATTATTTTTCTTCTTCTTCTTCTGCTGCTTCCACGCGTTTGTCCCAAGCACGTGGGGTTGCCAAAGCGTGCATTTTGAGATATTATGGAAATTTTAGTTCTGTCAGCTTTCACGATATACATAAATTTCCTACAAATATTTCCAGATACACATCTGCTTGGGTAAAGTGCAGAATTTACTCAATGCTATCAGCAGGTCATGGCCAATCACAATCTGCTTCTAGATTAAATGTCTCTTTGATAAAGCCTCATTATTGATTTAGCATACTTTCATTTGCAATATAATTTACTCTGCCGGCATTCGTGTTTTGTATCAGACTGTGGAATGGTTACATCTCTAATTAATGAGGTGAAGCGTTGGCACAGTGGTTCACACCGCCGCTGCACTATGAACCCGGTGACCCGAGTTCGGTTCTCAGCCACGACTAACGTTGGTGCTCAGCATATATCTGAATAATTCTCTACGCTCGCCACAGACCAGCAAGTTGAAGTGCGGTCAAGGAACCCTCACGACCGACATGACATGGGGAGAATGATAGAACATTATTTATTTTTTGACTGTGCCGTATTTATTAGTTTACGTGAACTTTTCATTGCCCAAAGTGTGTAAAAAAAAGTATGATTCTTGAACCGCGTGGTGCTCCTGAATTTGGGCATCTCTAATTTCGTGCAATTCGATTGATGGGCTGTGTGTTGTTGTCTTGCTGTGGTCTGGGACTCTTGTTGTTGTTTTACTGCCTTGCACAAGCTTGCATATATAACTCATTGGTTTTTTCGGTAAAGTCACGTATGTAGAAATACCATAAAATTATATTAAAATAAATCAATCACGACGTTTCGACCACAACACAAGCGATCTTCATCAGGTGTAAAAAACAAATAGCACATAGGGTGACATCAACGCAACACATAGAGACCGTTAAACTGCACGGAGGTAAATACAACAGGAAGATGAGACGAGAATTCAACAAACTTAAGAAAAATTTACGTGTTATGTTCAACCCAGAGGATGAACACGAAATTCAGCACTCTTCTGAAATTCGTGGTCTGCCAGGCAAGTGTCTAACTGTGTCGTTGGCCGACTGGTTTTGCATCACGTAAATTTTTCTTAAGTTTGTTGAATTCTCGTCTCTCATCTTCCTGTTGTATTTACCTCCGTGCAGTTTAACGCTCTCTATGTGTTGCGTTGATGTCACCCTATGTGCTATTTGTTTTTTTTTACACCTGATGAAGATCGCTTGTGTTGCGGTCGAAACGTCGTGATTGATTTATTTTAATATAATTTTATGGCATTTCTACATACGTGACTTTACCGAAAAAAACAATGAGTAATTTATGCAGTCACGAAAGCTTTAATTATTTACTTGCATATATAAATAAATAAAAATCGGCGGGAATTCATATACCTGTGTAATTTATACTCGCATACCTTATTTTTGTAGTGACTTGCTCACCTAACCTATACTTTGCACTCCTTTCGCTTTTTGTAATGTTGTAGCATTCTGACCTGCCCCTACTGGACATCTGGGTAAAAAAAAAAAGCTTCATAGCTCGTCGAATTCCTCCAGTCTAAAAAAAAAGATTCTAATAATCACCAATGTCCGTTGAAGAAATTATTTCCCCATTTTAATTGAGGCCCTAACATTGAACCGATGTCTCGCCAGCTCAATAGGGCCATTAGAGTGCAGCAAGTTTAAATAGGGGAGGTCTGGTCATATTTAGATTGAAAAAAAAAACATGTTATAGCTTGTTATGCTTTGGTTTACAACATGCTCCTAAGGAATACTGTACCTACACAAAAAAACTGGACAATTTTACAAGACGTTGAAACAATAATAAAAAGAGGCTACAGAAAATCGTTTTGTAGGGATTTTGTAACACTCCAGAGGATTCTAATAACTGGCTTTTTCAAGGTGCCACAATTATACCACGTTCACAGAAGGGTCAGTTTTACCAAATTACAAACCGTGTTCCCTTTTCAAACAGCAGGTCTCTATTCACCAAAGGCTCAACAGTTATTTTGTATTTACAAGACACACGGGTATTTTTCGATGTAATTTCATGACGAATAGATCATCGCAGCTAATGCCGCTGGCACTACCGCAACAACGCCATCACTTCCTTCCTTCTGTTAGATCCCAAAGCTCTTTCAAAGTGAGCAACAGCCCTCGAAGATGCGACACAACAGTATCCTCCAATGTGGATTGATGTCTTCCGTTGGTCGCTTGCTTCTGAGAGCCCACTCTCGTCGAAAGTAATAGTGAGCACTGTCAGTTATTTCGCTAACATTTAAGCATAAACGGTGAGGCTAAAGGTACAACCCTGCTGTTACTTGCTATTGCCACTGCTGGCGGAAAGGGCCTCCACTTGATGGAGCGCAACAGCCTCGTTACGGGGAGTATTTTCCTTACTCTGGCACTGGCTAGAAAGGGTTCGGAGTAGCCACACTTTACGGCACCACACATGACCTTCCCGTTGACTAAATGTGGTGTACCGCTACATCAACTAAAAATAAACTCGTTCATTTTACCAGGTAAGGCCCACTGAGCGATATAGCTTCTTTTTCAGAAGTGACCTGGCCACGAATGATAGCTCAACGAAGTGGTTTACCATGTGGACATCTGTAGCAGACACATACTCTTCAACGCACGTCTCTAAATCTGGAGGGAGAAACCGGAGGACCCGGAGAAAAATCCACACGACCACGGGGAGAGCATGTAAACTCCAAATATACAGGCGCCAGGGTCGGACCCACGACTTCCTGTATACCAGGCGAGGTAGTTAACATCTCCTAGCCACCGTGATGATGATGATGAGAGACACGTAAACTCCAAATATACAGGCGCCAGGGTCGAACCCACGACTTCCTGTATACCAGGCGAGGTAGTTAACATCTCCTAGCCACCGTGATGATGATGAGAGACATGTAAACTCCAAATATACAGGCGCCAGGGTCGAACCCACAACTTCCTGTATACCAGGCGAGGTAGTTAACATCTCCTAGCCACCGTGATGATGATGATGAGAGACACGTAAACTCCAAATATACAGGCGCCAGGGTCGAACCCACGACTTCCTGTATACCAGGCGAGGTAGTTAACATCTCCTAGCCACCGTGATGATGATGAGAGACATGTAAACTCCAAATATACAGGCGCCAGGGTCGAACCCACAACTTCCTGTATACCAGGCGAGGTAGTTAACATCTCCTAGCCACCGTGATGATGATGATGAGAGACACGTAAACTCCAAATATACAGGCGCCAGGGTCGAACCCACGACTTCCTGTATACCAGGCGAGGTAGTTAACATCTCCTAGCCACCGTGATGATGATGAGAGACATGTAAACTCCAAATATACAGGCGCCAGGGTCGAACCCACAACTTCCTGTATACCAGGCGAGGTAGTTAACATCTCCTAGCCACCGTGATGATGATGATGAGAGACACGTAAACTCCAAATATACAGGCGCCAGGGTCGAACCCACGACTTCCTGTATACCAGGCGAGGTAGTTAACATCTCCTAGCCACCGTGATGATGATGAGAGACATGTAAACTCCAAATATACAGGCGCCAGGGTCGAACCCACAACTTCCTGTATACCAGGCGAGGTAGTTAACATCTCCTAGCCACCGTGATGATGATGATGAGAGACACGTAAACTCCAAATATACAGGCGCCAGGGTCGAACCCACGACTTCCTGTATAGCAGGCGAGGTAGTTAACATCTCCTAGCCACCGTGATGATGATGAGAGACATGTAAACTCCAAATATACAGGCGCCAGGGTCGAACCCACAACTTCCTGTATACCAGGCGAGGTAGTTAACATCTCCTAGCCACCGTGATGATGATGATGAGAGACACGTAAACTCCAAATATACAGGCGCCAGGGTCGAACCCACGACTTCCTGTATACCAGGCGAGGTAGTTAACATCTCCTAGCCACCGTGATGATGATGAGAGACATGTAAACTCCAAATATACAGGCGCCAGGGTCGAACCCACAACTTCCTGTATACCAGGCGAGGTAGTTAACATCTCCTAGCCACCGTGATGATGATGATGAGAGACACGTAAACTCCAAATATACAGGCGCCAGGGTCGAACCCACGACTTCCTGTATACCAGGCGAGGTAGTTAACATCTCCTAGCCACCGTGATGATGATGAGAGACATGTAAACTCCAAATATACAGGCGCCAGGGTCGAACCCACAACTTCCTGTATACCAGGCGAGGTAGTTAACATCTCCTAGCCACCGTGATGATGATGATGAGAGACACGTAAACTCCAAATATACAGGCGCCAGGGTCGAACCCACGACTTCCTGTATAGCAGGCGAGGTAGTTAACATCTCCTAGCCACCGTGATGATGATGAGAGACATGTAAACTCCAAATATACAGGCGCCAGGGTCGAACCCACAACTTCCTGTATACCAGGCGAGGTAGTTAACATCTCCTAGCCACCGTGATGATGATGATGAGAGACACGTAAACTCCAAATATACAGGCGCCAGGGTCGAACCCACGACTTCCTGTATACCAGGCGAGGTAGTTAACATCTCCTAGCCACCGTGATGATGATGATGAGAGACATGTAAACTCCAAATATACAGGCGCCAGGGTCGAACCCACGACTTCCTGTATAGCAGGCGAGGTAGTTAACATCTCCTAGCCACCGTGATGATGATGAGAGACATGTAAACTCCAAATATACAGGCGCCAGGGTCGAACCCACAACTTCCTGTATACCAGGCGAGGTAGTTAACATCTCCTAGCCACCGTGATGATGATGATGAGAGACACGTAAACTCCAAATATACAGGCGCCAGGGTCGAACCCACGACTTCCTGTATACCAGGCGAGGTAGTTAACATCTCCTAGCCACCGTGATGATGATGATGAGAGACACGTAAACTCCAAATATACAGGCGCCAGGGTCGAACCCACGACTTCCTGTATAGCAGGCGAGGTAGTTAACATCTCCTAGCCACCGTGATGATGATGAGAGACATGTAAACTCCAAATATACAGGCGCCAGGGTCGAACCCACAACTTCCTGTATACCAGGCGAGGTAGTTAACATCTCCTAGCCACCGTGATGATGATGATGAGAGACACGTAAACTCCAAATATACAGGCGCCAGGGTCGAACCCACGACTTCCTGTATACCAGGCGAGGTAGTTAACATCTCCTAGCCACCGTGATGATGATGAGAGACATGTAAACTCCAAATATACAGGCGCCAGGGTCGGACCCACGACTTCCTGTATACCAGGCGAGGTAGTTAACATCTCCTAGCCACCGTGATGATGATGAGAGACATGTAAACTCCAAATATACAGGCGCCAGGGTCGAACCCACGACTTCCTGTATAGCAGGCGAGGTAGTTAACATCTCCTAGCCACCGTGATGATGATGAGAGACATGTAAACTCCAAATATACAGGCGCCAGGGTCGAACCCACAACTTCCTGTATACCAGGCGAGGTAGTTAACATCTCCTAGCCACCGTGATGATGATGATGAGAGACACATAAACTCCAAATATACAGGCGCCAGGGTCGAACCCACGACTTCCTGTATACCAGGCGAGGTAGTTAACATCTCCTAGCCACCGTGATGATGATCAGAGACATGTAAACTCCAAATATACAGGCGCCAGGGTCGGACCCACGACTTCCTGTGTACCAGGCGAGGTAGTTAACATCTCCTAGCCACCACGGCGAGATGTTAATTGGGTGGACAGAGGCGGGGCGATTTAAGAAACTTTCAAACGTTGTTTCAACTTGCTGTGCCAAGAGATCGAACCGGCGACGTCAAGGTCGCAAGTCGAGAGTGCGAACCGTTGCGCGCCGTGGCAGCATCTGATATGAAACATACAATGCGAATATTATAAAGTGAATACCATGTGTGTGTGTGTGTACGCACACACACACGAAGTATGTACATTCAGGCAAAGGCACATACCGCACCCATCCGCCAAGTCCACTGTTACAATACCGCCTCGGGTTCCGCAACAACAACAACGACAACAGCAAAATGTAAGTGACCCCAAAAAAAAAAACGTTTCGAGAACAGCGGAGAGAAAACAAACAGTCTTTGGGCCGCGAGTGGTCGCCGGCATATGGAGGCAATTTGGAGAGTTAAAAATGCTTTGACTGCAGCGCGTTGCCCCTGCGCGTGAGTCAACACGCGGGTCCAGCCATCACCGAGGGCCCCGTGGCTCGTGCCGTTCGGACGCAGACACCTCCACGCGGGCATCCGGCCCTCGTTCCCGGCTCTGTTTCCTTTTCCCGGCGATGTTGCCGTCTGTGCGGCGGTGGACACGTCGACGGCGGTTTGGGAAGTGAGGATTTGATTGAAGGGGTGGGGGGGGGGGGTGGGTGGCGGGTTTGGCATGAGCACCGTGGCCGTACCCTGCCCGTTTGCGAGGTTATCCGAAAACAAATCGGAAGCAATCGGGCCGACCACATTGCGTGGCTTGCACGACGACAACGAGGAGCGGGACGTTCCAAGTTGTCGCGAGTGTGTTTAAGTGCAAATGGTTGTCAAGATCTTGATTTGAAGCATTTCGTGACTGCAGGAATGAAACAAACGCAGCGGGAGAACTCCGACGTCAGCAGTTCTCCTGCTGTGTTTTGTCTCACCTGATGACGGTGGCTTGTGTTGCGATCGAAACGTCGTGATCTATTAATTTTCTGTCTACGTGACTTAAACCGAAAGGACCAAAGAGTGTGGTTGTCAAGATGTTCGATATAAATGAGGGACATCAATGGGGGTGAGCGGGGATGGGGGGGGGGAGGGATGTGAAACAGCGCTGCCAGTTTTGTGGCAATTGCGAATGCGGTAACATTTACCAATTTGCCGCCAAAAGGAGGCTGCAGTTGGTAAATGTTTGCCTGCAAATTTCAGAATCTATAGGGGTAAGGGGGTGGGATGGGTGGGTGCTGTAGTGCTGTGAGCGTGATTGCATGAGTGGGAAGCAGTCGCGTAGCAGTCAGAGCGCTGCGCTGCAAACCCAGCGACCCAAGTTCGATTCCCGCTCATGGGCCAACACCCCGTGACGATTTATCTGAACCGGTCCTGGGCCTCCCCCTAGGTCGACTCAGCCTCGAATGAGTACCCGGCGCGGTGTGTAAAAAACATCGCCACCGGGAAGACAAAGGCGGCCGGGCCTGTTGCTGCCCGCCCACCCCCTCGCATAGGTGCTACTGGCGAGCAGCGCTGGCCCCAACCGTCTGTTCAGGCGAGGGGGGGGGGTGTCATTGTCTTTGCATCTAAGGGGAGAAATTGTGTCATGGTCAGCAACGCCGCGCCACGAAACCGCCAATCCGTTGTTCAACTCCTGCTCACTGCTAACGACATCCGTGGCGAATATGTGAACAGCCTTTTGTGTTTTTTTTGTCGGCCTCCCCTCTGGTCCTAGGTTGACTAGGCCTTAAGCGAGTGGCCTGGTCGCGGGGCCATGAACAATCAGCATCGGGAGGGAAGCAACGCGGCCGGGCGTCGTGCCGGCCACACGGCGACCCCCTCGTGTGCCGGCCCCCCCCGCCCCCCATAGGTGCTCAGCTGTAACGGCGCTTGCCCCAACAGCTTATTGTAGGCTACACGTGGCTCTTTTGTGATTGCATCTGCTTTCACTTGTGTGTGTGTGTGTGTCTGTGTGTCTGCACAACGGGGTGGGGTGAGGGTTGGGCGGATGGCCATGGACGGTTAAGGTCATAAGCGCCCTTCGCGAGACGTCCGCACATCGGACGTGTGAGAATGAGACGGTGGGGGAGAGCGTTCCCGACTTTTGCTCGGTGTCGATCGCGTACGTTCTGACAGCCCGGGCGGGTACCGGCACCGTTGACTTGCGGTTTGGTGGGAGGAATGTTTGGTTTGGTTCCACGATTCGTGAGCGCCGGTGGAAGGATGACTGACGAATTCGTTCACTGCTGCACTCGTCGGATATTTTGTGTTTATTTCCCAGTTGCTGAGATAACATGCGGGGGAGGTGAGGTGGGGGGGGTAGTGCAGTAAGGGGGAAGTTAAATGGGGGAAAAAATGGGCCCTTTTCTGTTTTGCTGTGGCAGTTCGTGAAGACGCGTTTGTCCCCCGACCCTTTTGCGGTTATTATGCCGGGTGCAATCAGGCACAGTCTTGTATCAACAAACGGCAGGAAGAGAATTTCCTTTCATTAGAAGTCACCAAGCTGCTATTGGTGGGAAATAAATGGAATCTTATTTGAAATGACCCAAGTCGGCCACAAAAGCTGATTTATTTATTTCTCCTAGCCTTTCACAAAACCTCTCAAGAACCAGGGTTCCATATTTACTGATACTTCCCCCAACTAACCCCCAAATGCTCGTATCTCCGAGACCAATCAATGCTGCCCCTGGAAAACCATGCGGTCATACGCACATAGTGACCCTTTCTTTCGCCACAGTTATTTACTCTTTGAAATAAAGTCGGCGGTATGCAGAAAATGCACCAAAGTGTTTACGATTGTTATTTAGTTTTCGACAGTATTTATGGTTTGTGAGCTATCACTGTCAGGTTTTCTTTTCTTTTTATATCCAGGCATGGTAGTGTGCACACGTGAAGATTGGAGTTGAAGGTTGGTAGATCGTGCACACATTTACGAAACACCCAAAACCTGCTGGACTGCAAGGTCGCCAGGAGGTGGCAGCACAGCAAGTAGATTGAATCGACGTCTGTGGAGATTTGAAATGTTAATCCCCCCATACGGGTGGTTTTCTCTGGGTACTCGGATTTCCTCCTATATGTCAAACGTTCACTACGTGACACTGTTCTTACGTTCCAATGCAGGGCCATTCTGGAAATTGTCGTAAGCCTAAGTGAGGCTTTCCTGGATAAAAAAAAAGAGCGTAGCTGTATTGTTATCAAAAGGCCCACTGAGCCATATAGCTCTTATGCAGAAGCGACCTGGCCACAAATGATAACTCAACGTAGAGGCTTATCGTGTGGAAATGTATCGCAGCTAAATACTCTCAACGCATTTTGATACTAATTGTGGAGGGAAAAACCGAAGGAACTGCAAGGAAATCCACGCGACCACAGGAAGAAGAACATGTAAACTCCAAATATACAGCAGCAGCAGGCGTCAGGGTCGGGATCGAACCCACGACCTCCTGTATACCAGGCGAGGTAGTTAACATCTCCTAGCCACCGTGATGATGATGAGAGACATGTAAACTCCAAATATACAGCAGCAGGCGTCAGGGTCGGGATCGAATCCACGACTTCCTGTATACCAGGCGAGGTAGTTAACATCTCCTAGCCACCGTGATGATGATGAGAGAGATGTAAACTCCAAATATACAGCAGGCATTAGGGTCGGGATCGAATCCACGACTTCCTGTATGCCAGGCGAGGTAGTTAACATCTCCTAGCCACCGTGATGATGGTGAGAGACATGTAAACTCCAAATATACAGCAGGCGTCAGGGTCGGGATCGAATCCACGACCTCCTGTATACCAGGCGAGGTAGTTAACATATAGCCACCGTGATGATGATGAGAGACATGTAAACACCAAATATACAGCAGGCGTCAGGGTCGAGATCGAATCCACGACTTCCTGTATACCAGGCGAGGTAGTTAACATCTCCTAGCCACCGTGATGATGATGATGATGATGAGAGACATGTAAACTCCAAACATACAGGCGTCAGGGTCAGGATCGAATCCACGACTTCCTGTATACCAAGCGAGGTAGTTAACATCTCCTAGCCACCGTGATGATGATGAGAGACATGTAAACTCCAAATATACAGCAGGCATCAGGGTCGGGATCGAATCCACGACCTCCTGTATGCCAGGCGAGGTAGTTAACATCTCCTAGCCACCGTGATGATGGTGAGAGACATGTAAACTCCAAATATACAGCAGGCGTCAGGGTCGGGATCGAATCCACGACCTCCTGTATACCAGGCGAGGTAGTTAACATCTAGCCACCGTGATGATGATGAGAGACATGTAAACACCAAATATACAGCAGGCGTCAGGGTCGAGATCGAATCCACGACTTCCTGTATACCAGGCGAGGTAGTTAACATCTCCTAGCCACCGTGATGATGATGATGAGAGACATGTAAACTCCAAACATACAGGCGTCAGGGTCAGGATCGAATCCACGACTTCCTGTATACCAAGCGAGGTAGTTAACATCTCCTAGCCACCGTGATGATGATGAGAGACATGTAAACTCCAAACATACAGCAGGCGTCAGGGTCGGGATCGAACCCACGACCTCCTGTATACCAGGCGAGGTAGTTAACATCTCCTAGCGACCGTGATGATGATGAGAGACATGTAAACTCCAAATATACAGCAAGCATCAGGGTCGGGATCAAATCCACGACTTCCTGTATACCAGGCGAGGTAGTTAACATCTCCTAGCCACCGTGATGATGATGAGAGACATGTAAACACCACATATACAGCAGGCGTCAGGGTCGGGATCGAATCCACGACTTCCTGTATACCAGGCGAGGTAGTTAACATCTCCTAGCCACCGTGATGATGATGAGAGACATGTAAACTCCAAACATACAGGCGTCAGGGTCGGGATCGAATCCACGACTTCCTGTATGCCAGGCGAGGTAGTTAACATCTCCTAGCCACCGTGATGATGATGAGAGACATGTAAACTCCAAATATACAGCAGGCGTCAGGGTCGGGATCGAATCCACAACCTGTATACCAGGCGAGGTAGTTAACATCTCCTAGCCACCGTGACGATGATGATGAGAGACATATAAACTCCAAATATACAGCAGGCGTCAGGGTCGGGATCGAATCCACGACCTCCTGTATACCAAGCGAGGTAGTTAACATCTCCTAGCCACCGTGATGATGATGAGAGACATGTAAACTCCAAACATACAGGCGTCAGGGTCGGGATCGAATCCACGTCTTCCTGTATACCAGGCGAGGTAGTTAACATCTCCTAGCCACCACGGCGAGATGTTAATTGGGTGGACAGAGGCGGGGCGATTTAAGAAACTTTCAAACGTTGTTTCAACTTGCTGTGCTACCACCGTGGTGCCCTACAGTGCAAATAATTGCTTCAGGAATAAGAGGTTAATTACATATCAGATTTTTCAAAATATTATTTTATTTTACATCCACAAGGTCTTGCATATACCCAGCGAGACCACAGCTCAGGACTCACGGATCCCGCAGGCTCCAAATCCATCATTAAAGAGCCTGAAATGTAGGCGGGGGCATCTCAAACCACGCGTAAATTTTTGTTTTAACTTGCCTAAATGCTTTCCTGCCAAGTAGATTGTTTGCAACTTCCAATTGTTTATATGTTTCTCGACTTTAATAAAGTTGTTCAAACAAACAGTACATTGTAGCCCTATTATAACCCCATTAATGAGCTAATTGCATAAAACTTTAAACGTATACAATGAAGGTCATTCATACTTGCTTGGTACACTTGTGGGACACAATAACTTTTCCCAGCTTCCTCTGAATCGTTTTAAGTTGTCACTTCTGATGTCCCAGATAACTTCTCATTTTCAACATGAAATGGCCATCAACTGTTGGAAAATATTTTTTTGTTTCATAATACTATTCTTGTTGCATGTGTGGCGAGCGGGGGGTTGTGAGCAGTGGTGCAGTGGTTAGCACACTGGTGACCTAAGTTCAAAACTAACATCAGTGGCACGTGAAATCTGAACTGGTGTTTGGGCGACCCTTCACCAACCACCGCTGACCTGCGTGGTGAAGTATGGTAAAACAAAACCCCCCATGACCGACATGGTATGAGGAAGCCCTCTCACGCAAGTGGAATGATACAGGGCGGAACATATTTAGTATTATTATTTTCGATACAAAACACTTCGGGTAGCCAAGTGGTTTTGATAATCTAGTAACGTTAGTTTGCAAGGCTACATTTTTGCCTGCCTTCAACATAGCCAGAGCATTCCCAAGCATTCCATTCGCCGATATTGAATACCCCGTGCAATAACTTATAAGAATTGCCCATTCCATTGTATGACTGTCATAGACCACAATGACAAATTTGAAAAATAACCATATTAAATATTTTTTTTATAAAATAATGGTCTGTGACTTGTATGATTACTCTGCACATGGCCACGTAAATGGAGAATTGCATACTACGTTAGCGCATGTGCACGTACAGCCCGTTTTGCCATTCCACTGCTGGATGAGAGACTCCCTATGCTGCGCGGAGCGTGGTGGTGGTGATGGTTGTTGTTGAAACGCACTTCACTCTCCGGTCGGTGTGGGGTTGGTGAACGCGGGGAGATGCGTAGATGTGGGAATGCATCATCTTCAGCATGCCCGCCACGTAGCATCGCAGCAGCCTATAACAACCTGTTATGCACGGTGGTCACCCAATCCGTCTGAGCCCTATCCAGGCCCCACGCTGCTTAGCTTCCGAGATCTAAAACGATGCCGGGCGCATTCCGGGTGATTTGGTCGGAGGATAAGACTCAAAGTAAAGCAATGAAATTTGACTTTCAAATAATAAACAGCCAACTGAACACTCTGAGTAAAAAAAAAGGCACGCCTGTATTTTTGAACTATCATGTGTGACTAAAAATGAACAGCTCTACTTGAGCGCACGCTGCCAAGTGAGTGTTAAATTACACGCGCTGATATCCATCTAAAATTGGCTTTAATGGCAATATTTTAAAATGAGACTGCAACAAAGGCAATGTTGAACGTGGCAGGCAGCCATCGCTTTGAAAACTGGTAGCAGCCGTCCGGACAGCTGCTTCCAGTGTGTAACTCCCTCTGCCAGCATGCACAGGCCGGACACTGCCTTAACCTACGTAAACACACAGCTACACGCACGCCCACACACACACACACACACCCCCCCACACTCCCAACAAGGACAAAGATGCCCCCTGTAGCCCACATTAGACCGTTGGGGGCTAAGTTGCTGTTCGCGAGCTGCCGGGCGTGGCACGGGCCAAGCCTTTGTCTAGCCGGTGCTGATGTTTTACTCTACCGCGCCAGGTATTCGTTTAATGCTGACTCGACCCGAGGAGTAGAGAGGGGGGGGGGAAGCCCATGACCGGTTATGGGTCATCCATTTAGTACGAACGCATGGAGGTGGGAGGGGGGGTTAACCCAAACGCGTACGCTTGCGTATTGGGGGTCTACTGACAATGTACGCATAGGAAACGGGGGTGGGAGGGGGTTGAAGCCTCGATAATAATTTGTCTACATTGGCCTTCAAATGAGTAAGATAGTCCGGCGGTGGACTGTTTGCTTAAACTCGATAATATTATTAACCCTTGATCGTTTCTGCGTGGATTAAATATCGGGCGTTCTATATGATTCGGGGGTAGGGGGGGGTGTAAAAAAACTCCGCGTGCGTACAGGGAGGGGGGGTGTCAAGTTTCGACAGATTTTTTTTGCGTACCTACTCAATGGATGGTCCCTTAAGATATTCGCCACTGATGTTGGCCGTGGCCGGGGATTGAACTCGGGTGGCCGGGTTTGTAGCGCAGTGCGCGAACCACTTGCCCCCCCCCCCTGCTCTACCCCCTAAAGCGCACGGAGGCGTGATCTTGGTGCCCGCTGTTATTCCAGCATTAGCCATGCCAAGGAAACTCCGCTTCGAAATGTTCGGCGCAACATTGAGTCAACCCCGCTCAGCGCTCGAATTGTCACAGTGACTAGAATTGTCACAGTGACACAATTGAGAACACACATTTCGGAAAGCTCAGGAGGCGCCGCGAGAAGGCTGCGCTGAAGAATGTTTCGGGCATGTGGCACCAGTCATCAGGACGTCGCACCAAGTTTGTTTCTTTAAAAAAAAAAATCCAAAACGCTTGTGACCACCCTCCTATTCAATGCACAAATATGCAATTCGAGTACGACGTTTTGCCGGTAATTACAACCAGCCTCATCAGCTGACGGCCAGAGTTGTGGAGGAATCCTCCTGTTTCGGTCTTGAGTGCGATGTCGTCGCTAGTGAGACAATTAGACCCGATGACCAGGGGGCAGAGCGGGGGGTTAATGCATTCATGTAAATGACACTCTATCTACGATTGGTTGGGTTAGTCACACTTTTAAACGGCGAAACGTCGTACTCGAATTGCTAATGTCGTGGGTTTTACTCTCCAACACACCGGTGTGCTGAACTAGTAACGATTTTGCATTATTGTTTACGTGGCAAACATTACTAATTGGCTGTGTGGTTGCGGGTTTAACAACACGTTTATATTTACGCGATCTATCCCCCAAAAAATCAGTCTCTATTATGGAAAATAAAACTTTTCAGAAACTGCTTCTCCCAACAATACCCTCTACAGAAGTACAAAAAAAAAAATCTGTGCAACTGCAGTCGGCTCTCGTCAACCAGCTCGCGACGCAATGAAAGAGTTTGGTTTCCGGCGCGTGTCCTCCAGCTCGCATCGTCGGTGTGGAAGATAAGGCCTCGTCCTTTGAAAGCGGGATAATGAAACGTATTTTTAATAGGAAAAAGTGTGGCTTGAGACGTATTTTCAGAGTAAACTGCAAGCTATTGACCACATGAACCCGTGCTGAATCTCATTGCCTGCCCATCTGTTTTCACTGAAGTACTTAATCAAATCTCCACCTACATTTCCAACTGTTTCAAAAATGCTGCCCGAAATGTCTGTACTGGAGGAATTTGGATTTTGCCGGTTTTTTTTTTTGTAAGGGCCATTTATCACACTTCCAACACGAGATTGTGGCGCGGCATGTGAAGTGTGCATCCATACAATCCATACAATACAATACAGTGTTTGGATACACCGAGCAGGCATGCATGTGCTCAGTTGGTATAAGAACAAAGCTGGGAAGTGCTTCTATGAGCTACCGAGCTCCAGGAATGCACTCAACATCGTGCACCACTTTGCTTGCATGAATATAAAACACATTGCTGCGTGTAAGTCACAGTAGGGTGTTATTAACGATGTTTCTTTAGTCTTCGTAATAAGGACTGTTATCCGGACACCCAGCAATATGCTAAAGTACAATCGTGCACACAATGGTATAATAATAATTATTATTCTTATAATAATGCAGGCATTCTACATCAACCCAGACTGTCCCACCAGCAATAACGTTTCAATTCTACCTCTTGCATGTGTTTTTTTTCTTCTGCATACCACTCTTCGAAGACATGTTCATTAAACAAATGCAGCGCTGCTCTTTCAATGCACTGATCAATCATGTATGATGAGCCAAAGAAGAGTCATTACAGCGCACGTTTTTTTTGTACTATTAAACACCTTTTCGGCGACTAATTGGGTGACCTGTTTCATGTATTTATATATTGTTTGATATATACAAATTTTGTTTGTTGCGGTTGCACCCGACTTAAGAGCCGCATGGCTCACAGGGCTGTACCTAATAAATAAAACTTGAATGTAAAAAAAATCAAATGTGAAAGCTCTTGTTAAAGAGCTGGGAGGGGTGAAACACCTGTTCATGCAGGTTTGTGTTATACCCTATTCGCGGAAAACTGTTTGTATGCCAATAAAACCTGATCATTCATAAGATGTCTTTAAAATATGAACAAGTCCTACATTTCTCAGTGGCCCACAGTGGAAAGTGCAATCCTTCAACTATAATATAGGCAGTCAATAATCTGTGGCCACTCTCTCTCTGCTGAAGAAAGGCCATTGCTCTACGCGTCAGAATGCTGGGTATGTTTCTGTTGCAAGGCTTACTGACGAATGTGACCAGTGATTACATATTTTTTCGTGTGCTTGTCCACTGTATTGCCTAACCATTGCCACAAAGTTCTGCGATGCGTTTTCGGGTCGTACGACCGCGTCGTTTGGCATGATGTCCGACGTTTCGCTCCACGTGTTCAGTTACTTCATTATATAAAGCTGCTGCCTGCTGCTGCAGCTGCTGCTGTTTTAATGTAGGCCAGGCAATAATGTCCATTAGCTTGGTCACTTGTGCACACGAGCTCAATATTTCTCATTACCTCCGCCCTCCCGTCAACTTATTCGTGCAAGCTCAGCACTTGTGCATGTGGTGACCAACCAGTTAAATACCCCCCCCCCCCCACCCCCCGCGCGCGTATGTGTGTGTTTGTGTTAACACGAGCTGACACCACGTGCACAATCACGTGACGCGTATACAAAGAGGGCACGTGCACACGAGCACAGGTGAGAACATGCGTGTGTTATGGGCTCCACTCCACTGCACTTTGAACAGAGAGGAGTAGCCGCGCACATGTGGTGTGGGAATGGCCCAGCGTCGTGTCGGTGACAATGGACATCAAAAAACAAGGGGGCGTCTGACCTGCAAATTGCGGGTCAACCGGAGTCTGTTTAACTCCATCCTCACTCACGCTTCCTTTCAGTTTTCATTAAGACACGAAAACAGACAACAATAATAATAATAATGTGTGTCGCACACGACGTGCACATATTCCGTCGTTATCCGACGGCAAGCACTTCTCACCTTCGGCCTTGTAGCTGCACAATTTACGAGTCACCGGTAATGAGCTTTTCTTGCTTTTATATCGGCATTAGCGTCACACTGCACAGAAGGTGAATTCGCTGATGGCGGGGATTGTATGTGTTCTTAGCACGAGACTTAAAGCAATGTGGCACTTTAGGCTGAGCCTGCCCCTATGGGTAAAACCAATCAACCTCTGCGGTATAATATTTGTGGGTCTAATTTTAAAGGGTATTTTTGTTCGAGTTATAAGCATAGACTTGTATGAATGTCGAACTTCTTTTGCACCGTACGTAGCCAACCGTGCTAATCGGAGGAGGTGCGGGGGAAGGACAACAAACCGTAACTGCCAAATTTCACCTTTTCAGCACTGATCAAAACTCGATCAACATTCACATCAGTCACTCGCTCGATCGCGTTTTTTTTTTTTACGAGCAGTTCCACAAATCACTTCACGGTCAAAATTCCCAAATCATCTTAATACTACCCACGGCATGTTATCTTGAAGGTACTTGCATCTAGTCTCGGGAAGAGTGGCTTATTTCTTGAACAGGTTAACGGTGTTTGACACTCACACAAAAACAGAAATTCAATTCGCCTCAGCATGTCCGATACGTTGGCATCTTACGAGCGTTTCTCCCGCTTATCAAGAAGAGTGGACAAGAATAGGAGCTAATACAGTCTTCACCCTCACCTCTCGGACCAACGGGGCCTGGTGGGCCGGCTGGACCTTGTGCCCCACCCGGGGGGATCTTGTTGGCCTCCCGTCCGGCCAGCGGGATATCGTTCCGTGTGACCGCGTCCCGGGGCCCTACGGCCTCCAGGAGAACCACCTGCATGGAGTAAGAACAACAAATTTAATCCACAATGACGTTGATGCTACATACTTGTGCTTTGCTTATCGCTGCACCGTGGTTTTAATGGAACGAGTGGGAAGGAATGACGCGGATTTGGTGTTGGGAGACAATGCTGTTGTGCGTCATGGATTCATCGCCACCAACCGCGATCTACACAATGCTGGATGGAGGCATCCATGAAACGCCGCCATCTTTGCTTGCCACAAATGAACCATAATGCCTTGCAGACCTCGTCAAGGACCATAAACCATCGTGCAACCTCCGGTCATCCTTGCCAGCAGCTTTTGGCTAGCCATTGAACAAAGATGGCCACTGCATCGTTCACTTCCTTCCGATATTGGGAAACCACTGGAGTTATGAACTTTTACATTTAAATTGAAAACTAATTTCTTTAGAACTTTTTTTATGTTTAGTTTGTTGTCCTTCCCCTGCACCTCCAATGAGCACGGTTGGCTACATACGGTGTGAAAGAAGTTCAACATACGGGCATACATACTTACATTTCCCCCAGTCATGTTATAAAACAATCCAACCAGAACCTAAACAAACACGAGCTGAATTTAGCACTCCTTCTCCACAGAGAATGCATGATACTCCCTCCATTGGCTACCACTGTGTCATTAGTGTCGGCTATCATCCCTCATAATGACATGTTCTGCCCAAAGCCACTTCGGGTGAGATTTTATCTGGGCACAGATAAAAACCTATTGAACAATAAATGCTCAATTTCGATAGGGACCTCGTTACACTAATGTAGAAACCTGGTTATAAAAGTAAAAAAACCCTTAAAACTGGCTTTTCTTAATAGTTTATATGATTCCTTAAACGTGTAAAGTATAAGTAAAAAAAAAATCCGTGTTCCATTATCTGTCTTTCAGTGTAATTCCAAACATGCACCTCCCCATTCCGTGTCTTATCACAGACATGAATTACCGTACTCCTGTCTATCACAGAAATGAGTAATGTAAGAGGCACGAGTAATTCATGTCTATTGCAGAAATTAATTACTTCTGTGTGTATGTGGTATGGCTAACGGAAGTCGCTACGATCTGAATAAAAAAAAACGATTTCACATGCGTTGGTCAAGCCGCAACTGCCTTTTGTGAAATGTTACCACATTGCAAACGGCAGAGGGAACTAATACCTCCCTAAATTACAGCGGCTTGAACGAAAAGGGACGGCGATAAATAATGAGCCTTCAGGGCCGTGTTGAGATGCGTGGGATACAAGACGTGAAATGTTCTTACCTCCCACCCCCTACTGAGATGCTGCCAAAACCAAATCGTGTGCAAGGATGATAGGTTTTCAATGTGTGTCTTGGAAAATATTCAAAGGTGTTTGTGACGCAGGGTTTAATTCTCAATTTCAGGGAAGATATCTGTCGTACACCCGGGTTCACTTCTCGCAGCACGTGATGATCCACCAAATTCACAATTCGGTGGAGCTGTGGTGTAGTGGTCCGCACGCTGTACTATGAAGCCAAGAAGCTCCGTTAGATTCCCGGCCACGGCTAACATCAGTGGTGAGTGATATCTGAACTAGTCATGGACACCCCCCCCGCCCCACTTCAACTTGCACGACCAGCAGGGTGAAGTATGGTCCCACAAACCCCCCAGACTGACACTGCATGGGAAGACTTGTCATCCTGCGGTGGATTGACAAAGGGCTGTCATTTTCCATAACAAATATTATCAATATAAACGCTTGGGATAAAAATTATTGGTGTACCGATTAGCATTCTGGGCTTACACTCTAGAGGTTGCCAGTTCGATTTAATCTCCTGGCACGGGCGGTTAAAACAACGGGGCGAGTTATTTAAATCCACCCGTCTGCCGTGCCCCCGCCTCTTGTCCACCCAGGGGCATGAATGGGTTTGCCACAGTTAGTTGATCGGCGAGGGCACCCACGGTGGGGTGAAAGTGTGGGTTCCTGCCACCTCTACCAAAGATCAGCATTAACATTAAAAGAGTAGGACAAACACACCCTACCGGAGTCTCGAGAGGGCCCTCCAGTGGCTCCCTCTAGCGGAGGCCCCTCGCCCCTGCCAGCAGCTTGTGTGAGCCAGACGTTGCAGGGCTGCGCCCTGTGGTGGAAGGCCCTGAGAAACTGGCCTGTCTCCCTCACAGAATGAGGCCACTCTGCTCTGTTTTCTAGCAGCCAGTGTGCAAAAGGGTACCTCTCGGCCTCACGCTTTGTTGCCCATTGACTAATCAAGATGTGACCGGTGGCATGTAAGGGTGGAAGGGTGGTTGTTTTTTCTTCTCCACCCCTCTGAGGGATAAATTCGTGAATGAATAATAAGGCCGCTTTGTAGCTCTTCTGTGAGGAATAGAAGGTTAATTGGATGGATGTGCCCTGCTGAGAGGATTAATGAACCGATTACCATTAGCATATGAGAGCGGCCAAGTAGACAACTCTGTTTCACACAAAAGGCATTCGGACCTGCTCTGGACGTGAATGGCACAGGCTCTCAGTTCACGGCAATGATATACATTTATTGAATATAAAGAAACGAATGGACACCCGGTTATAGGGGTCCAGTGTTTTCTGAGAAAGTCCATTCATTGTAAATGTCAATACATCCAGTCGTTTTCAACAAACAAGTATGTTAATGCTGGGGCATCTACTTTACATCTCATAGGGTCCGCATTGCTTTAATCCATGCCGCAATTGTGTGTAATAAGATTGGAGCAACAAGACGTTGTGAACACCCTGTACTATTACATGAAGGCCTCCCCATTCCCAACTCTGCAGTCTTTCACCATCAGCCACGATGATGGCCTCCACTCAGGGTCTTCATCGTTTACAGTTCTGTGACGCAACAATTGTAACTTGCTGTCACCCTTAACATCATCATTGGATCCCTCCAGTCTAAATACAGATTTCGATTCTGGATCTACCTTGCACCGGCAAGCAAGCCGACGTCATCGCTCCGTCGCAATGGAGGACGTCCTCTGGGACGCGTTCCATTCCTTGGCTGCCACTCCAATTCTTGAGAACACGTCCACAATCCCTTCCAGCGATGTGCCCTGCCGAAGCCCACTTACTTTAACCCTATCCGTTTTGAATTGTGTCTTTAACCTGCATATGCTCTCCAATCTACGAGTTCCTCTTTCTATGCAAATGAAACATTTCCTTGCCACTGCACGCTCGTCAGCTCCTTTTTAAACTTGCGAACACTTTATCTCGGCTGCTCCCACCATCACAAGCATCGTTGATCGGATTTCATCAATCTCTACCAAGTGATGGGCTGGTCATCCTTGTGAAATAGCTGTCTGTTTCAATGGGCCTCACCTGTCTGAGTTGAATATTTCCTGCCCAATTCTATTCCTTTTACTAATTACCACAGCCTGCTGCATCAAGCCTTACTTTGTTGTACGTCGCGTCACTCTGTCGAAATTAGTGTGGGGGTGTGATTTTTTTAAAGGTTTTTTTTATATTTATTCCAATGGAGTGTGAGTAGCATAGCCATTTAAACATAGGTCACCCGCACAAATGGACAACTCTCACATAGTAACCAGAATTATTCACACACACAGTGACACAGGAGCTGCTTAGCTGCACACTAGCTCATAAATGTATCTGTAACGAGGCACTGTAGCCAAGTTACTAAACGCCACACTCAGCCATCACATTGAGCAGTAAATGAAAACGTACTTTGGCTTCCAGTGATTCCAGTCTCGATGCCATGTCGGTTATTCTTGTGCAGTTTAAGCACCCTGCAAAAGAGGACAACTGGATTACTGCAAAGTAGCAATGCACCGAGACGAGCAATAACAAAACCAAGTGCACGTTCATGTTTTCCCATCGTAAGTGGCAAATATCCCTTGAGTGGAAGTTCAAAATAGTTTATTAAACGCGAGCTATGTGCTAAATGAGCAGATTTACGGTCTGTGGCATTGGAATATTTTTTTTAAAAATACGCAAGAATCCAGACCACCTCTTTCTGCAGATTCTAAAGCTGTCAGATGTGTTTAATGATAACAATCTACACCGTCTCATAATTTAAAGGCTGAGCTTTGACTTGGCTCAACTCCAGCTGGATGGGAGTTTGATTAACTCCTGCCCGAACACAAATGTATATGACTGCGGCATGACAAGAAAACCGAGTTAATTTGCACAACACGGCATTCTGGGATGACCGTTGGCATAACGTTGTATTTAATACAAAATTAAATAAATAACCACGATGTAAGCTATTGTGTTATTTTATTCCCCTAAAATAAAATAAGCTCCTGAATTATTTTTTTTACATTCCTCCCTGCCATAAATATTGCAAAGGGTGTATTTGGGATAAGGTCACACAGCGAGAGGATTTAAATTTTGATTTAAAGCTTTCGTGACTGCAGTGATTCATATTCTTGGTTTTTTCGGTAAAGTCACGTTGAAGGGAAACAATAAAATATATAGAAAAAATATATATAAAATATATATATACAGCAAGAGGATTGCTCGCTGTACAGCTGACACATCCACGAACAGGAACGGACGTGCTTGAATCGCCCATCAACAAGTTTGCATGTTCCTCGTGACAGATTCATTCGGACACAAGATAATTAGGGCGCGAGATTAATAGTCTCACGGAGTGTTTGAATAGTAATCGTTTTCTAGATGTAGAAATCCTCCTACCGAAACTCACCAAAGAGTTGAAGGAAAATAATGCGTGGTTTATTTTTTGCAGTGGTCTGACATTATTATGTTTCGCTGATTACCAAATGAGTGTTCACATAGAGGACGCTGGTTTTCTCCATGGTGAAGACGTCTACATTTTCCTAAAAAGTTACGTTTAAATATAAAAAAAATGTTTTACCCAGTTTGAACATTTACTTGTTACCGGTGGCTGAGCCAATCATTGATTTTTTGCTTAGTGCCCAAATAATCGTTTGAGTGCTATTGAAGGCACCGATGTTGCGAATTGTAATTATCGTTCCATGTGGTACTCCTTTAATCGGTGAAACAAGTTTAGTAGCAGATAATACTTCTTACTTTTCACGTAACATTTTACATATATGGTAATTCTAATGGGAATTATCGTCATTATCATTATGAGTCATTGTCTTTTCACCCCTGGACGAATGTCTCCACCATGCCCGTCACTGATCTTCGCAGTTATTCAATTCCACGAGACATCTCACTCCTACGCCAGGTTCTATCAAATAACTTTAGTTAAAAAAACAAATCCCTTCGTTTTAAAAATCTAAATCAATGTACATTAAGGGAAATGTTCATGAAGTTGATTTATACAACCTGGTCCTGCACTTTATTTGACGTTTACTGTGGTTAAAATCTACTTCGGATTTTTATTTTATTTGAAATGTCATCCTTAATGTTGCAAGTATTTGTTCGCGTAAATTTCGCCTTGCCGTTTATATTCAAGTCTAAATTGTGCGAGTGTGCACTTGTGCATTTCGTTCACGTGTTGCAGTGAAACGATTCCATATCGGTTCATTTACATGCGTGCAGTTTTCCAGATTTAAAAAAAACGAGTCCACGTGAGCTACACATTCCAACGAAAAACTAGATGACGAGACTTGGTCAAATCTTGCCGTTTCAGCAATCTTAAGTACACCGAGCCCGTTGGCTTAAGGTTGCCATTAAGTCACGGGAAAAGACAACACTGATCAGTGAGGCTATTGTGTAAGGGTATTTAGGGCAAAAGCAATTCAGGTCTCTGGTGCTCTATTTGCAAAGGTGTTGAGCTGGCTGGGGAAGGAGGTGATGCCCAGGAGGCTGAGTTAATGGTGAACAATGGTTCGTTAAAGTAATTTAAAACATCAAGGTTTATGGAAGAGTCTGGAGGAAGGAGGGTTGTTTGATAGGAAGAGAGCGTAGGATGTGCTCGTTTAATTATTAACCGAATGATTTGGTGTGCGTGGAGATTGTTGCCTTTTTGATTTAAACGTGGGTAAAACTCGCATCGTTTGTTGGAAGGGCTTGTACAGAAGCGATCTTTCGGTGTTGAAACAGGAGTGCTGTCAAGTGTTTTGGGGTTGTACCCCCTGTTGCTCGACTATTATATGTCATTGCATTTAATATGTGTCATGTAAACTAAAAAAACTACAAATTATTACCAGGTAAGACCCACTGAGCTATGTAGATCTTTTTTCAGAAGCCACGTGGCCACAAATGATAGCTGAACGGAAGTGGCTTACCATATGGAAATTCATAGCAGCCAAATACCCTAAATGCGTGTTTCTAAACGTGGAGGTAAAAATCGGAGGACCTGGAGAAATATCCACAATGACCAGGGGGAGGACATGCAAACTCCAAATATACAATGGGCGTCAGGAACTGGATCGAGCCCACAACCTCCTACATACCAGGCGAGGGAGTTAACATCTCAACACCCGCGGCACCCTGTACATGATTACGTATATTCGTGGCAGAGCGTGAGCTGCTGATAGACAGGCGGTACAACCCAACATGAATTCGGAGAGCCGTATGACACAACCGCAACAACAACAACAATAACGACGCAGTAGTGGCAATGATAGGATGGTTTGGCATCTGATGGATACCTCCCGAGGTTCAACAAGACCTGCTGAAAGTGCTGGGCCATCTCTGTGCGAGGGAGAAAAAGGCGTTGGGAGTGAGAATACGGGGAGAGGCGGCGGCTCTGGGGACGTGCGGCAGAGTGTTGTGGGGAACACGGTGAAGACGGAGTTGAACACAACTCTCTGGAGGCTGTCTGCGATGGGAATCATGGCAATAATTTTGTAATTTCAGAAAGCCGTAAAACATTGTCATTCCTAATGAAATATAGACATGTTTTTCCCCCCATTGTGTCCATTACACCAGCTGAGATGAATAAGGCCCATTTGTGCGCACAGGCCCGAACGCACGATTAGTAACGGTGCTTAAATCACCGGCTGGCTGTGCACGGCTCCTCCAAACAGACGACGCTGGAGCCGATGAGCGAGACTTCGTCTGCTTTTCACGGCAGACGCAGTCGGATCGTCTGAGGCTCGACGCGTACATTTTGTGACATGTGAATCTCGCGGTGTCAGCAGATACCGTAAATATCATTTCGACGCACAACCAATACAAGTTTAACTCGAGTGCTCTTGAGTTAGTCTCGTTCAAGGCCGTAGCCATGGAGTCAACATTGGGGGGGAACAAATCTTCCAGGGGATCTGGGGGTCCCCCCCCCCCCCAGAAAGAAAAATCTAAATTTGAAAACGAATTTCCTGCCATTTCCTGCCTAAAAATATATTTTAAAAATCACTAACACATAGGATGGACTTTTTATTTATTTTTTACAATAATATCTAATAGTGTATTGTATTTTACCTTTTCTTGTTTCATTGTATGTATTGGCAGAGATTAGGGATTAATAAAGTACAACCATAACCACAATCATATTAACATAAATCTATTTGATAGCAATTTATTGGGGGGGACATTTTGAGCATATTTGAATATTGAGGGGGATGTGTCCCCCCCAATTTATATTATAATTACGGCCTTGCTCTCATTGCTCGCCATCACTCGAATTGATGAATAACTTTAGTTTGTAAAAATAAATACATGTTTTCATGATTTCCATGCAAGTCTTGCCCAGAAATTATGTATATGTCCGATCAGCATAAATATATCTCGAGTAGAAGTCAGGCCAGGCCCGATAATGAAATAATTATTTTATTATTTTATTATAATCAAATGGAATTCACAACTCAGATCTGAGTGTTTTTTTCCACTTCACTTGTTTACCCAGTAAAGCCTCACTGAGTCTCAAGACCTTTATTGAGGAGGGTCCTGCCAAGCCTTTGCATGCCTCATGAGTAATATTGCAGATGTTTCACCATTGGAATGTTTGGTCAATACCAGTTGCATTCTATGAGGGGTTTTTTTTAGCTATTGGAGTAAACCGGAGAACCTGGAGCAAACCCATGCAGAACAGGAGGAGAGAACGTACAAACTCCACGCAGAGTAAGGCACCAGAGTCAAGAATCGAACCCAGGTCAAAAAAACTGTGCAGTGAGGCGCGAATGTTGCCACCGCGCCTCCTTGCCGTGCGAATTGGAAGTCGACTCGAGTTGTCTGAAAATATGGAAACGTGGAGGGGGGAGGGGAAGATACAATCTCTGCAAACCATGAGCCAGGGAGAGAGGTCACTTTGTGGCGATCACACACTGCTTTGGTGTGGCAGTAGTTGTCCGCAAGGCACACACAAGATGATACAAACCTCAAATTAAAAAAAAAACCCTTTGTAAAGTTTGCCCCGATGTTTTCTTTTTTAAACGTACTATTTTCACTCGCTCAATTACAGAATTTTAATGGTAGACAAAAAGAAGGCAAACATTGTCTGTGTAGACAACCGATTACAAAAAGGAAGGGAAAAAAAATGCTTTGAAAGGGTTTGTTTGCCTGATTACTTACAGGGTCCCCATGACATTAGCCACAGCAGTTTGTGACTTTCCTTGAGCTCACTTTTTTTTTGTCCACAGACAGCCTTCAAAGAGGCCCCAATGAGGCATTTCATTTTCTGTCTCTCTCTCTTTTTTTCATTTTCTCATTTGAGAATCTCTAGGGAGGAAATTGGGCCAAAAACAGCCCTAGGTCTTCTTGACATAACATTGGCAAGGTCACTTTCAAGCATCCATACCAATCACTGATCTCTCTTCTTCTTCTCTGGGACAGTGATGGGAGGAGTAATAGTTTCAGCGTGTTGCTCTGTACGTTTGTCATGTGAAGGGCAGCTGGGTGGCGAGCAATGGAGGGTCATCACTTTTTTTAACCAAACGCATTCAGGAAAAACCTTGGCCTCTATCTAAACCTCTTACGCCCATGCCCTCACACACCGTTTCCACACCCACTATTATCCCTCCCTCCCCCTCTCCGCTAGCCACTTCCCAAGACAACCAGCGTATCCCCAAAGTGGTGATTTTATTTCAAGGATTACTTAAAACAAACATAACAGCACATGTCACAGATCTGACAACGCTGTTGGAATAAAGGGGCATGGCTCGATCTCGGTTCACAGTGGCTCCACTGTTTCACTGCGGCTTCCACATTTCCAAGAATGAGCCTGCGGAATAGGAATTGCATTCATCATTTTTACTCGCTGGGCATGCTCCGGTGGATTAAGCTCATAATAATAATGTTCATTATTTGTCCAGGAAAGCCTCGCAGAGTGTCCTGGTGGGACCATATGGCAAAACGGTTCCACGTTTGGATGTTTGGCCATTTCCTTTTTCGAGGAGTTATTTTTTTTCCATGGGGGGGGGGGGGTGGGGGTGAATAACTAGATTAGGAGGACAACATCAACATTTTAATGGTAGAAGGTCTGCACAGATCAGATGGGTCCGCAAACCCATTGACCCCCGACTATCCTCTGCAAGCGGGTTTTGGAGTTTCACAATTCTGCGTGGTCCACCAACTATTCCGTGGGTCAGAAATGGGCACCACGTACGGTAGCGAAACATGAATAGTATTGATTCATTTATATGGTGAATAAGAGGGAAGACAATGATCACCCAACCACTTCAAATATTCAAAACATTATTCACTGTTAATTGGCCACAACGTGAAATTGCAACCACTCAAGTTATGCCAACCTCATGTGGTACCACCAAGTGAATTATCTGATCTGGGCTCCTGGACTAAACCCATGCCCCCGAAACGCTTTGTGTGCGCCACTACACCATACATGAAAAGTTTATTTTAACAGTTTATTTTGTTTTTGATTGAAGTCCACAATGGCAGTGTTAACAATCATGTGGTAATAATACCCAGTTTCCTTTTTAACCATATGAAGGAGTATTCAATAAGTAACTTGAAAATTAAACCCTGGGTATGCAAATATAATCAAAATTTTATTTGTTAAACTAGACTACTAAAATATTTTAATTTTACCACGTAAAACCAATTGAGCTATATGTCACTTTTTCAGAAGCGACCTTGCCACAAATGATAGCTCAATGAAGTGACTTATCATGTGGAAGTTAAAGCAGCCAAATACTCTAAATGTGTGTTTTGGGGAGCACAATGCAAACTCCAAATTAGTTGCCGTGAAGATCTGCGGCGTGGTTTTCGGGTTGTACCGCGTGTTTATCTGGCTTGTGGTCTGACCGTCTCGCTCCATGAATTGAAGAAGCTCCCGGCACGTGCAGCAAAACGTCGGACATCGCGCCGAACAACACGCGGTGCGATCGGAAAAACGCCCGCAGAGCTGAACGATGGCAGCGGCACTTGCCGTAAAATTATTAATTTTAGTTACTTGCGCTATGGCAATGACTCAAATGCACTAACCCCCAGGTCATCCTGTTAGCGTCAAATGGTTTGTCCATTATTGGTTTAATAACAATGGACTATGAGATGTCATAAAATGGCAGTACAGCAGTGAAACCTTGAATTCATTTTTGCACAGCTTTGAGTCTGTTGCCCCTTGCGATGCGTGGGTGTTCTTCATCTACTCTGGCTTCCCTCGGCATCAGCCAAATGCTCGTTCACAGTTCACTTTAAACGTACATATAGTCAGCCTGTTTAGATAATGAGTCGATATTTCATTTGAAAGAACGAGTGTTTTTAAGTCAATTAAAAAAACGGTCGTAGATTATTTAAATGCCAGATAGTATAAGTAGTGTAGCGTGTAAGATGGCTGCGATATTCTCCCATTAGGGACTTTCAATGCAATTACATTCTTTGTTAATTAATGTTAACTCACAAATGTTCCCTTAGCACAAAGAGTGGGCAGGGAAATTTTCCTTTCATTTTACAAGTACAGGGCACATGCTCCTGGTTGCATATATCGCAGACTTCGTTAACATAACCCGGTGTTTTTGATTGCCATCTTTTCAAGAAAATAATCAACCCCCAAACAGTTTAAAATTCAGCTCCATGTGCCCTTTCCTTGCGTGGTGAAAAAACAAGTATCCTTAAACAATTCCATGCTCTTGGCGTAAGGTATTCCCAGAGCTTTTCTCTTCCGTTCATTTTTCATGCATTAAGTTCCTGGCAAGTGTGGTACCCATTAGCATGATGGATGGGCTCCATAAATGCTGTGACATCATCGCAGTTGGTAACTGCTATGAAAAAAAAATGCTAACTGGAACAAAATTTCGGCTGGGTGGGTGTGGGGAGGGGTGTGGGGAGGGGCATGGTGAGTGTGGCCAATGTGGGTGAATGTGCCAAATGCAACACCTTTCTAAAGCCCATTCACATTTTTGTGCTTTGATCGTTTGAACACGTAGCACGGGAGTGCGGTTTCAACGTTTCACACGGACAATCAACGGTTTACAATTAAAAGTGAATTGGGCAGTGCGTTGTACGTGGGGTGGCGGTGCAGCGCCTCGAGCACTGGACTCTAAAACCTGGCTGTGCCGAGTTCGATTCCCATCTGCAGCTAACATCTGTGGGTTTGGCGAATGATATCCGAACCAGTCCTGGAAGCGCCCCTTCACCAACCTACACCGAAGAACGGTGAAGTACAGTCAAACATCCCTCACGACCAACACGGCATGGGGAGGCCTTCATCCAGGGTTTAAAATTATCATTCTTTTCTTGATTCTTAGCGGAATACTGTGCCCATACCAACCAATGACTGAACGAATTTTGGTCTTGTGCACAGTGGGTTAATGATGCTAACCTGATAGAGTCAAGTAACTGAAATAAATAAAAATGTTCACGAGGCTCATTTATATAAGATTTGGGGCTGAATTCCAAACATTAATCCATTTCCAAGTGAACTTCATCATCTGAACTTATGCATTAACACCTGGGCACAAGTCTGTCTGCGTTAATGTGCAGCAAAACGAAATTTTCTGCAAATTACTGGAAGACCTGTTTATTTTGGGCGATAGCCCGCGAAAAGCAGCTGTAAATAGCGCGGAGCCAAACGGAGCTGCCGTGACACGTTCTGTGCAGGAAACCACTTGCCTATGACGTGAACTTTTTTGCAATGAGCAAGTCAAGCTTGGCCTAGTTTATCTAGTCCACGCACTGTGCATGAGGCTCAGCAATTTTTTTAATCCATCAGATGGATAATTACCAAAACTCGACGTGCGGTTACAACGTTGTTGGTTGCTTTTCCAATGCCATATGGAAGAAAGATTAAAGTCACACGATGTTACTTACATACGCCCTAAGGCCCGAGTCGCAAATTGTGTGACTGTCGACTTAAACAAACCCAGGCTAATCGAGATCAGTTCTCCAGCACGCGCGATGCCGCGTTGTTTTGGCACGACGTGCGATGTTCAGCTTTTGGCGTGCTAGGAACTTCGTCGGGAACGAAACGTCTGATGCCACGCCGGAACAACGCGCGGTACAACCCGAAACAAAAAAAGACATCGGGGAGCTCCACAGCACAATGGGGGAACACCGACGCAGTTGTATCAGAATTACGATGGCGGCTATCTTCAAAACGGTCGCATATTTTGTTGTTGTTTCGATGGCTGATGAAACAAAAAAAACGCAACTTTCATTCTGCATTTGTCGACGCACTGCCTCGAAGTCTTCGGTCCGCAATTGAAACGTATATATTTTTAATCGTTGACACGCCAAACGAAGAATTGCACGTTGGCGCACAACACTTATTACGTCTCCTGTGAACAGAACGGCGACATTGGTACGCACAGCAGACACGTTTTGAAAGGGGAACAGCGAGAGGGCCATTACAGCGCTACGTGACAACAAAACGTCTTGCTGAAATTCAGTGTTACAATTTCACGACAATATTCGTAGGCGAATGTATCTTGCCTTGCTGTTAAACACTTTCAATCGCACCATATGGAGGAGGGCTTTCCCCCCCACCCCCTCCATTGTCCATTTGAGGTGCACACAAACAAGCGTTGGAAAAATATTATTACTTGTTAATTTTACCCGAAGAAAATCTAGAACTAACAGCAAACAGCTGCACGGTCCCCAAACGCGCACATTTTTGTACAATTATACGTTAAAAGCCGAACGTGGACATTTCACTGACCCGCTCAAATTAAGCACAGTAAACATTGGCTTTAAGAACTAATGCTGCGTATAAAACACACGTTGAAATTAATTGTGGGCAGTTTTTTTTTTGGGGGGGGGGGGCAAAAAAATCCTGTACGTTTTGCGTAGGCGTGTTTTAAAAGCACACACGGGGAGCGGGCGGGCAGGCGGGCAGCCGAAGTTTCCCGCAGAAAGCTGCCAAGGAGGGCACCAAGCCACGGTTGTTGTTAATGGGCTGTTTGGAGCTGAGGCATAGAGCAAGCATGAGCAGAAGCCCTCGTGAGTTAAGAAAAACGATGGAAGCCCAGAGTTTAGAAAGCTATAACTACGAAACTAACTGTGTTTTATCTTACCGGGTAAGGCCCACTGAGCTATGTAGCTATTGTTTCAGAAGCGACCTGGCCACACACGATGGCTCAAACGAAGTGGCCCATCAGCACGTGGAAATGTATAGCAGCCAAATGCTGTACTCTATACTCTTTGGTTCTATTGGGTAAAGTCACGTAGGTAAAAAATAAAATAACAAAAAAATGTTACCTACGTGACTTTACCCAATAGAACCAAAGAGTATGGATCCTTGCAGTCACGAAAGCTTTAAATCTAGAATTGCTGTACTCTAAATGCATGTTTCTAAAATGTGGAGGGAAAAACCGGTGGACCTGGAGAAAAATCCTGGTGGAGGCCTTTCTTTCCGGCAGTGGCTAGAGCAAGAGATTTGCAGATCTGAAGCTTTGTTGTTATATATATATACCTCATGTATCTCTGTGCTTGAGTAGCTACTGAGTGGGTTGCTTATTTCACACTCTATGAAGAAGAAGACTAGATTTTTGTCCTCAATGAGACAACTCACTGTTGACCACCCAAATAAGCGCCACTCGGCAGGTGGTACTCATGCATGATGCAGGTTTATTTGGGGTTAGATCGCGATCTAACCACACTCAAAAAAACACCTGTATTATGGATGATATTTGTCCCCGAAAGCCTGATACGTGTTAAAGGTGGTTGCTCGGCCTGTCAACAATGATCAGTGGAGCAGGGGGACAGCTCTCCCATACGCCGTCAGGCTGCGGTTCAGACTTCCCGAGGAAGCTCTCCCACAGCGTGCGGTGCGAAACGTCTGAGAAGCGGGGAAGGACACGGTGCAAACCCCGAAAAAACCCACCGGACGAGCTTCCTGTACAGCACAACCGCAAAATCCATCCATGCAGTAACGGGCGGGCACTGACCCTGAACGCAATTTGAACTTGTGACCTTTTAAAATGGGAGCCTGCCACTCGAAAAAACAAAACCAATGTGAGATACATAAATAAACAAACAAATAACCGCATTTGCATACATATAACATAGTTGTTAATACAGACAAGAAGGGAGTATATTTTTTAAAGGCAAAGGATTAATTTTTAAAACAACTGAAATCTGCGTTTTGCCCATCTCTCGTCGTGCAAACGCCAACGCACGCGAGAGCGTGCAGTGGCGTTTGCGATTCTTACTCTGGTGACACATGCATTAAATGGCATCTGCAATATTTAACGTGCATCAATTCGTACACGTTGCATGTAACGGATTTACGTGACACCTGCGATAACTAAAGGTCACTAAATTTGCCACAATATAAAAAAATAGTTTTGAACCGAATCACGATCCTTAATGGTGACAATCAAATCTTGGAGAAAAGCAGTGTGGTGAAATGCCTTTTTTCACTTTGGTTTTGAAAGCACTTTGCTAAATTCTGTAAGATAATGACATGGAAGTGTACATAATTCTATTTTCGTTTGGATATATGAAGTTATTATTACAGCGCTGGCAAGCAGTTCAACTAGATATTTTAAAGGCCCGGTGTGAGTTTAAAAGCAGACCTGGTGGTCTGTGGCCTGCATGCACACCTGCGCTCAGAAATGCAATTAATCAGGCACGTCACGTCAAGAATTAATCAGTCAAACCTCGGCTACGCGGCATCCGTCCAGGTTTACTCAACGCCGTGCGTGCCTCGTGTGCAACGGCGGCCAGGTGCCATTTGCGTGCCCTCTGAGCACTCTGGAAATTAAGATGAAAGTGGGAACTTTTTGGACCCCCCTCCCACCCGCCCGCCCGCCCGCCCGCCCCTGAATCGCGTGTTCCCACAGGCAGCCGTTCATTCAAGCCTTGCCAAGCTGAGCCGACCATAGTCATGACTACGCCAGTTGTTTTCTTAATTATTTTTATTTTCCCCCAAATCCCTGCTTCATATTCCCACCCCAGCAGCTGCTAGAATTTCTGCGAGAGAGAAAAAAAATATATATATATGGGCTCAGATTTAATGAGCATTAGCGTTTTGTTTGTCTACCCCCCCCGTGCGGGGAGAACATTAGGAGACATTTGACGATGATGCCAAGAGTGTTAATTCCCAATTTAAGTCAATTAAGGGCTACACTGCAGTCAAGCAGCAGTGGGAGAATTTGGAAAGTTGTTTGCATTTGTTTTCTTGAAACGCCACGTAACACGACCCGACTTTCAAACCAGCCATGGAGGGTCCGAAGCGACGCGCTAGAACGGTGGCTGCCAACTCGACTGCGCCTTGCCTAAGAGAGGGCTTTCAATGCCGACACCGCGGCTCTTTCTGGATCGTCACCAACAACTCCACTACAAGGTTATTATGACTGGAAAGCCGTAATTAAAAACCGGTTTCCAGCTCGCTAGCCCGCAGGTGTCGTTTATGAATATTTAATATAATGTGGGGGTTTTTTTAAGCCTCTTTGTTCACACTGATGGCCTCCTTAAGCCTATTTGACGTTTAAATTGACACCGCCTGTAATGCAGAGAGGGCTACAATACCTGGATATTGCTGAACTGTATGACGGTTTTCGTGAACTGTAATAATCGATCCCCTCTTTTCAGTTATACATGGTCGGCTTAGGGGCGCCACGGTGGCTAGGAGATGTTAACTACCTTGCCTGGTGTACAGGAGGTAGTGGGTTCGATCCCGACCCTGACACCTGCTGTATATTTGGAGTTGACTTGTCTCTCATCATCATCACGGTGGCTAGGAGATGTTAACTACCTCGCCTGGTATACAGGAGGTCGTGGGTTCGATCCCGACCCTGACACCTGCTGCTGTATATTTTGAGTTTACTTGTTCTCCCCGTGGTTTTGTAGATTCTTCTCCGGGTTCTTTGGTCTTTTGCCTCCACATTTAGAAACGTGCGTTTTGAGTACATGGCTGCTATAAATTTCGAGATGATAAGCCACTTTGTTTGAGCTATCATTTGTGGCCAGGTCGCTTTTGAAAAGAAGAGCTTATATCGCTCAGTGGGCCTTACCTGGTAAAATAAGAAAGGTTTTAGCAACTTTAGTTTGTTAAAACGCGTTTTCTGTGGACAACCTGGAGTCAAAACTCAATAGACATGGACGTGGTGTGTTGGGTGTTTTTTTTTCTGTTGAAATCAGTGACTTCCCACTCGTATGCGAGATATACAAAGAGAGAAAGCCAAAGTTCACGCTGACAGCAGCTTACCGGGGGGAAACACAAGTGACATTACTCTAGGTGATTCGTAAAGCTCTCCTGTTTTTGTATCATTATCCACTGCTCGATGGAAGATTCTCTCAGCATTCGCCATCTTTTATGGTCCATCTGTCAGTGTAATTTCAAGCACGCACATTCATGCATTTTTGTGCATACTTTGCTCGTATGAAATTGTATAACTTGTAAAAAAAAGAAGAACTCAAGGACCCAGTGCAATTTTAAATCGCCTCGTATAACCCCTGAGCTTTCTAAGGGCCGTGAGATGGCAGCCTCAGCTGTGGAAAGTGGACAGCAGATGTGTACGTGTCTGAGGGCTGACATGAGCATCACTCCCGCAACTTTTTTGCTCAGATAAAGATATGAGCTTTGCCGAGTGCTTTTGCTTCCAGTGCCTTGCAGCGATGATTATTCTATTGTTTCCCTCCCACGTGACTTTACCGAAAGAACCAAGAATATGAATCCCTGCAGTCACGAAAGCTTTAAATCAAAAGATGATTAGTTAATTACGGGCGTCAGCAACTCGGTCATCTTTGCACCAGATGGTGGTGTGTGGGGCGCCATAGCCACTTTGCAGTCGACCATGAGCGACACGATACACAGCGCGATAAAAGTCCTTTAAACAGCCCTAATGGTGATTTATTATTATTTTTTATTTCGGTGTTATTCCAAGTGCGCAAATCTGACTTTTCCATCTCGTGGACTCGAACGGCGAATTTCTCATGTTCCATGACTAACTGAGCGTGCAATCGGAGAGCAGAGTTCTTGGAGGCATGGCCTTCTTACGACAGTGTTTCAGTCACAGAAAAAGCATTTGCCGCAGGCATAAAAACCAACGTATTAAAACTCGCATTGACATTGTTTTTGTGTTTTACGTGTACACGTATGCGTACACTTGCTGGCGTACTGAATGTTTCCTCGGACAAAGAGTTCAAATGTAATTGTATCTTCTGGAGTGCATACGGTTCCCTGCGATAACACGAGGGTGCATGCCCTGCCCCCCCCTGCCACCCCCCTGCAGCATCATACCACAGTTCAAATGTTCACCACCTTTGGTTGTTCCACGACGAAGATTGACCTGACGAGTGTGACCTTTGGCAGCCTGAACAAGCTCTGGAGAGATACCAAGATCTTGTTGTTGATGGGATTCGAACCAAGGTCAAGGTGTGCGAGTGAACGGTCGTTCCTACTGCTGAGTGCTGGACCACAAACTCGATTAAATAAATATGTTGGTGAGGGCAAGATGGGTCGGCTGAGAAGGATTCTGAGAATGTCAAGACTGCTGAGGCTCATAAATGCCACAGTCCCAGACAAGGAGACTGCAGTTGGTTTTTGGCACGTTGCGAGAATGAGCCCGGACGGGATGCCGTACCCGGTGTCGCAAGCGTACGTGGAAAGGAAACGGGAGCAGGGGAAGAGAGAAGAACAAGCTTGATAGGAATCAATGCTTGCACGGGACTTACAATGCAAGCATAATCAGATTATGTAAATAATAAGAGCAATTTAACAGAACAAGCCGCAGTAAAAAAAAGTTGTGGAAAAGCAATTCCTTTGTTAGAAAATAGAATGTTTCATGACACGTATGAATAAAATCATACACGTATTTATCCAGGAGAGCCACACTGAGTGCATATATTTGTTTTCAATACGTTTTCAGCCAATTGATGGGTGTTTATACACACGGGAGGAAACCGGAGCGCCCGTGAAAAAACCCATGCCTTGCACGAGGGAGCAACACTCGACCCCCCCCCCCCCCCTCCCCCACAGATGGAAACAGATGGCGATGAGCCCACTTCCGAAGCTGCCTTCTCCTGGCGAGCCAGGGTTTATGTGGTACCTCAACGCCCACGTGAAGAGAGTTTCACGACACGTGTGTGCAAACCACCAACCCTCACTGCCTTCACAGTGCTGGATTACGGGCCACAAGCATCGGCATCGCCGCTGTATGACAGGCGTGCGACTTCCATCACCGTATTCTTAGTTTTTTTCGGTAAAGTCACGTTGAAGAGAAACAACAAAATAATAAAATATATATAAAACAATAAAAAAAATTCTCACGACGTTTCGACCATAACTCAAACGGTCATCTTCAGGTGTGTTGGTTTGCATAAATTTATTTTTAAACGGCGCATTTATTTATTTATAAAAAAAACGTTAGCGTCACGCGCAGCGATTTGGCAGTTTACCCAGGACTAGTCCATCTATATTTTGAAAAGAGGAGGGGGAAGACGAAATTTGTTCAAAATATAGATGGACTAGTCCTGGGTAAACTGCCAAATCGCTGCGCGTGACGCTAACGTTTTTTATAAATAAATAAATGCGCCGTTTAAAAATAAATTTATGCAAACCAACACACCTGAAGATGACCGTTTGAGTTATGGTCGAAACGTCGTGAGAATTTTTTATTGTTTTATATATATTATTATTATTATTTTGTTGTTTCTCTTCAACGTGACTTTACCGAAAAAACTAAGAAAATGAATTACTGCAGTCACGAAAGCTTTAAATCAAAATTCCATCACCGTGTTTCACAGTCCAGCGTGTGTACTCTACCCCTCCCCCCCCCAAGTAGAATTTAAGTTGCTCGAAATGGCAGGGACATCATTTGTATTCCTTCGAGAACTTTCTCAGATTTGTTTATCCAAAAAAATGTCACGCAAATTCATTGTTCAATAATGATCTTCTCGTGCCTGGCAGGCAGTGAAATCAGAGAAGGGGAGAGGGTGTGTAATTGTTGCAAAGCACATTTAAACATTCAGAAACTGCTCTAGTTTTAGCTTGCAGCACAACATTTAAAAATAAAATAAACGTAACACGTGATGTGATATGACCTTTGCACACTGCACATATAATATTTCAATTTAAGCAAACATTATTATTTTATTCTGACGGTGTATTCATATCGAGTTTGCGCATTACAAATTGACTCGTAACTTATTACACGAGTTGATGCCAGGATAAATTACGCTTTCTGAAATTCAAATTTTTTTTTTAAGTTGGCCAAAAATGTCAACCGCAAAATATAAGACGGGGAAATGACTTAACCCGTAGGCTTTCGCGACCAGTATTATTCGTAATAAAGGTTTTTGAGTTAATCGTGTAGGTATAAATGTGTTGCAACCCTCCACCACCCAACACGGCCAATCAGTAAAAAATGTGTCACATTAACACAACGCCATTTAGTTACTTCTTCAGCCCACCGGTGTGTTTGAAGAGTGAATCCACAAAATTTACAATTTGCGTACGACGTTTCACTGGTGATAACATCCAGCATCTTCGGGCGATTTGCCAGAATCGTGAAGCCATCCACCTGCTTCCGGTCTTAAATAGTGCAGGATGACGTCATCATTGTTGAACCCCATCAGAATTCGAGATCAGAGGCGGAGGTGGGGGGGTTTGTAATTATATAACAGATCAGTAATTAGTTAGTATGTGATTCCTCTATAAGGAAATGCAATATGTATTGTGTTAATAATACGCTTCCAGGCTGCGCTAAGTCTGTAGCTATCAGAGCGGTTAAAATTATTGGTATTTCTCTCAATTTCGATGGATTCTATAATTAGTCTTGGCCAGTAATAATGAGTTTTGCATAACACTTCAACCGTATCAAAATCAATTGAGTGTCCTTGTTGGCAAGCATGTTCTGCCACTGCCGACAGTTGTGTTTGAGAGAAAGTAATGTTCCTTTGGTGTTCTTTTAGTCTTACGCTAATGTTACGTCCCGTCTGTCCAATATAACACTTACCACATAAGCAATTGATCCGACATTCACCTTCTGTTGACTTAGCGCAGCCTGGAGCGTATTATTAAGTAATACACAATACATATTGCATTTCCTTTTTGAGGAATCACATACTAACTAATTACTAATCTATTATACAATTACAATACCCTCCACCTCCGCCTCTGATCTCGAAACCTGATGGGGTTCAACAATGATGACGTCATCCTGCACTATTTAAGACCGGAAGCAGGCGGATGCCTTCACGATTCTGGCAAATCGCCCGAAGATGCTGGATGTAATTACCGGTGAAACGTCGTACAACTCAAATTCTAAATGTTGTGGATTCACTCTTCAAACACACGGGTGGGCTGAAGAAGAAGTAACTAATTGGCGTTTTGTTAACGTGACACATCTTTTTACTGATTGGCCGTGTCGGGTGGTGGAGGGTTGCGACACATGTATACTTGCGTGATCTAACCCAAAAGCCGTTATTATGGGGAAACGACTTTGTGTATAAAGAGAGCACACACACCGTGGCCATTCCTTTCATTTCATACAAACATTTACAAGGCCGTCCACACATTTCCTCAAACCCCCCCACCCACCCCCCCCCCCCCCAAGAGGGGGGGGGGGGGTGGAAGGGGTGGGAGGCCTCTAAGGGGGTGGACAATTAAAAGAGGGATTTTCGATAATTCGCCTGTCAGGAGCCGGGCCTGGAGTACCGACATTCAACACCGTGCCATTATCCACGTACTGGACGGGCGCAGGTGCGCGTTTGGAGAAAGGTGCCGAGAGGTTTTGAATTTCAAACGGGAGAGCGAGGCAAGATATATCCATGGCTGGTGCCCAATTGTAATCTGCGTTGTTTAACCCGTGTGATTACGCTCGGCCGCTCGGGTGGGGGGAACGGTGACTTAATGTTGAAAACCCATTTCGCTGCCGGATCTCCGTCAAGTGCAAACGCTACGGAAATATCGGCCGGACTGGTGCTGGACAATATGGAATGACGGGTAATTGGTGCAGAGGGCTTTGAACGGTCAACGAGCTGAACGCTGCAACGGAGAAGGGGACGTATGATTTTTTTTCTGGTGCCAGCTGTGAATGCTCACTGTTTATATGGCGGCCTTTATCGAGGAAATTCCTGTACTATGCAGGTATCGAATTACGAGAAGAGATCAAAGAGGGGGGGGGGGGGAAATCATCAAATCAACACTCCCACCCCAGGAAGTCCGTCCCAGAGCTAAAATAAAAAAAAAGTATAGCTGGAAACTGAACTCTTATTAAGTCGAACACACTGCGCTTTGTCAACACACATGTAAGACTGACACAGCCATGCCTGTCTACAATGATAATCCAGTGCAGTCACTTTCTCCATCTACCGACAGCTTTCATAGAGGGAAGACGTACTTTCTAAAATCTTTGCTGCGCTTTTTCTCTCTATCCTTGTAACATGTTCAAGATTTCCTCTGCGTATAAATCTGACGGCCTCTCTCTCTCTCTGTGTGCCTGGCTGTGCTCAGTGATCCATCTCCATGCACGCAACGCTGACTTGGCTCTCAGCCAGCTTTCCTGCACATCCGCAAGTCTCTCTGGCGTCCTTTCATGTGTCCGAGCAGCCAAGCATTGCCGACATCATGCTGGAGAGTGGGAGATGGTCGTGGGGGGTGGGGGGTAAGTGAGCGTGGATTTGTTATCACCTCTGGCCCGGGTGTTACCCTCGTCACCTTATTTACGTGTGTCGGGGCACTGCGGTAGCGAGATGTTAACTACCTCGACTCAGTCCTCCGGTTTTTGACCTCCACATTTAGAAACATGCGTTTATAGAGTATCCGGCTGCTGTAAGTGTCCACGCGTAAAGCCACTTCATCTTTGGCTATCACTTGTGGCCAGGTCGGTTCTGAAAAAAAAGAGTTAAATAGCTCAGTTGGGCCTTACCTGGTAAAATATTTTTTTAAAATAACAGTAAAAGTCAACGGCTGTCAGAATGGCCTCCAACAGACAGAGCTTCTATATAGAGCAGCCCCCTCTAGAGAGCTATTCGTTCTACTCTTCCTGGCCAGAAGTCTCGGAAGAGTTGGGTGTTTACCCACACTTTAGCTCAACCCTGAGACCCGCCCAAACCAAAAACAATTTGGCCTGTTGTGTTATCCATTCATACTGCTGGTGGACAGAGGCGGTTAAGAATTTAAGAACATTTCCATTGTTATGGCTGCCGTGATGGTAGATCGAAATGGGCGGCGAGTTCTCGATTGCAAGTCCAGTGTGCTAATAATTACAACCGTGGCAACATCCTTATATAAACGTGTGTGTGTGTGTGTGTGCGCGTTCCACTTCCTTTTCTCGTTGGCTTATGATGCTGCTGCTGCTTCCGTAGTTGTAATGCTTAGCACATTGGACTTGCGTTCAAAAGTTCACCGGTTCGGACTCCTGGTACGACAGTTGCAACAAAAGATGGGGTTTAGCTTAATAACCCCCATCTCTATCCACCCAGCTGTTATAGATGAATGGCAGCGCACAATTTAGTCGACGAGCAGCAAGTCTTGCGTGGTGGGGTAAAGTAAGAGCACTCCAACCACTTTCAAGACGACTGGCTGGCATGGAAAGGGAGAACTCGAGTTCACTCCCGTGGAGGCCTCTTCGCCAGCAGTAGTGTGAGCAAAGCCACACTGCCGGGCTGCGCCTTTACCTTTGCATTGACTCTGGCTTTAATTGGCCAACCGGAGCATGTCAAATTCGAAGAAATTATAGCTGGATATGTCAGCGTTAGCATCTAAAAGTCTGGCGCTTATTTTTGTTATCTCGTGTCTTTTTTTACGTATATATAGTAACTGTTGAGGATGATGAATTCGAATGTCAACATTCGCAGATAATCCCTCTAAAGTCAATGCCAAAATGCCAATATCGCTGCATAGATCAGACAAGGAATGCACAGAATCAGTGTCAATTTTCAGCAGTGAAGCCAATGTAATTCATGCCAGCTCCTTCGCATGCCATGAGGTTCAGTTTTTTGGTTTTTTTTGTTCTTTTCCTTCGGCTACTTATCAACACGTGTGAGAAGTCTGTACAAGTAGCTTTGGATAGGCCATCCTCGGTCTGGAAATGCACGTCTGACAAATGAAAAACTTACCAAAACCAGCCCTGAACGTTTACCCGAGTCCTCTTAAGAGTCTCCCGTCTCCCCCCGCCCCCATCGGCCTTCCTCCTCAACATCATTCCACAACTATCTCACCAAAGATCTCTGTACGTGGAATATTTTCCCAGCTTGTGTTATTTTAGCTTTGACTTTGATAATGAATGGATCTGAAAGGAATCTCCTTATCTCGGAATTCTGGAGATGTATCCCACCGACACCTCCCCCCTCCCAAATAAAAAAAAATAGCAATGGCTTTCTTTCGAGATGAGCGCACTTAGTGGTCACCGCCAGTGCAGGGTGAGCATGGCTCTGCTGGGATTGGCCCTGCATCAAATGCCTCCATGGCCAATCCAAGTTCCCTCTGCTTTAGTGGTGTGTCATGATGACGGTGCCCCCCTCCCCACAGAGCAGTTCAACTGCCCCCCTCCCCGCCCTGCCCCCCACTACCACATCCAAGTGGAGCTGGAGCCAGGCCTGGTCACCTCTTCAGTTTTTTTAATATATATATAAAAAATTAATCATACATGGTATATAAAATGTAGCAACAATGTGCTGTTATTTAATCACTACTGGACGTCTATGAAAAAGGGCTTTATAGCTCATCGGATTCCTCCAGTATTAATACATATTCTGATTCTAATCTTATTCTGATAAATGTATCATATTCTTTATATTAAACCTGCAATCAAATCACCCCCGGATCCAAACTAAAAACGTAAACATGTTTTTTTGTTTTTATTTTACTAAGTAAGGCCTCACTGAGCTATATATCTCTTTTTGCAGAAGTGACCTGGCCGCAAATGATAGCGCAACAAAGTGGCACATCACGTGGAAATATATAGCAGCCAAATACTCAACAACACCAAAAAGCAGGCAGAAATGCACCCGATCCCATCAGATCTCGGAAGTTTAAGCAGGATTTATGCCAGGCTAGCACTTGGATGGAGCTTGCCTGATGTTCTAGCTGCAAGGTGTGACCACGAGATGGCAATGCAGAGTGCAACCCCCCCCCCCCCCCCTATGCCTGGTGGGTTTTCTCCAGCCTCTCCAGTTTCCTCCAAACACACAAAAACCCAATCACTCGTTCGTGAAATTGGCCAAGAACAAAAGAGCGTTGAGACTCGGTGAGGGATTTTTTTCCTCGCATTATTACTGTGATGCACGAAACACCACCGATATTTGTTTTTAATGTGAATCATTGTGGCTGTGTTTTTGCTCACATCTTCTCGCGACTGTGCTTTCACCTGTCCACATTCTCTGTTGCACAACGCTCAGCCTTTGCCCTTCTTTTCGACCTCTACTCAACAGGGCCCTGACATGTCAAGGATATCGCGTGACATCACCTGCAAAATTCAACTGGAGAAGCCTTCCAACTACAAACAAGCCGCATATTCCTACCGAACTTATGTACAGAAAACAACTCGGAGTGTTAACACCAGAACTGATTTCAAGTCTCATCTGGGTAAATCTTAGCCTATTATAAAAAAACGACTACGTGCGAGTGTGTTAAGGGCAGCGGTTGGTTGTACATGCGCAATTATTTTTCACATCGTGGATAGTAACGTCCTCTGTTTATATGTGTATATTTTGAGACATATTAACTGTATACACGTTTAGAGGTTGGTTGGATGACTGAAAGGTCAGAGCGTTTGACCTGGCACCGCTGAGTCCAAGCCAGCTGCCTGTGATTAAGCCTGGTTCTGAGCTGCAGTCAGGTGACGATCTCAAGCCCGTTCACTTTTAATGACTGCACACAAAAACGTAAGAAAACAAAACACCATCCCATTAAACTTGATTGTGCACGTAATTTGGCAGCAAAAAAAAAAGAATCCTAACTCTGCGAATTAAAACGTCGACTGCCAATGCTCATCGCATTGGCATTCGACGCTCACGGTGCGGGAGAGCAGGTGATAAAAGTGCTGCTCCCCGAAGTTTGTGGACCAGAGGTCATGGGGCCATTCTCTAGCTCTGTCCCGTGACGTGATGTCGATAGAGCATGAGTTTAGTTTAGTTATATATTTTTTTTTTTACATTGTGGAAAATTGTCGTGCCTTCAGGGGCTGCACGGGTCGTGTGAAACCTTTGCATGCAACTTCTGTACCGCCCAAAACCGTAGACATTCATTCTGAGACACGCGATAATACATTGTTATATCCCTGCCTATCCAGTATTATATCATATCATTTCGCATGCAGTGTATCAGAGTGTATTATGATACTCCCATTTAAGCATTCCGCTGCTATTTGCAATACTTAATGAGAGTCTTCTGGCTATCAGACCTGGACATGGAGTTATGAGTGGCTATGTAAAGCCATATGGAAGCAGAAGAATGTGGTACACTCAGGTATTCCAGTGTCCTTTTTTGAAAGTAATGCAATGTGCAGAAGTGGACATTGCATACAACACTTTGAACTGCGATTTTACTTACAAATACAATGAATCCATTAAAAGGCGAATGTCGATCCTCTAACAAATCGCAGCTCGGCCTTTTGTTGGTGAATTCAAAAACAACAACAACAAAAAACCTTCAAACCAGATGTGAGCAAGGAAAGGAGGAGGAGGCGGCTGTGTGTGTTTTTTTGGTTGAATCCACGGGGACCGCTACTAGCACCCCCCCCCCCCTTGACCGTCTCGAGCCCCCCCCCCCCCCAGACAAGTCGTTCAACAAACCGCCTTCAAACATTGTGACAACCGATGAGACGTTTGGGTTGTTTCTCCACCCCCCCCCCACCCACCACCACTTAACGATCGCAACCCCTTGCATGCACTTGAGCGTTTCCGTCATCGTGGCGCGCGTTTTAACAATCGACGGACCTTGCCTTGCTGTTACGAGTAAAGGTACCAGCCCTGAAAGTTCTGCTGGCGGAAGGGCCTCCAATACAGAGGAGATCTAGAATGCCTCTCGACAAACACCCCTCCCCCCCCACCCCCTCATCCACGGGTGTTATTGGCCTACTCTTCCACGCGTGGCCTGCAAGAGGTGCGAGGACTCACACTTTAGCACACCGCCCGTGACTTTCCCATCCGCCGGTCCTGCCGGGTGGACAGAGGCGGAGGGATTGACAACCACTTGCGTCGTTGTTTTTCAAACCGCCGCGACGGGAGAACGAACCAAACCGGGCGGAAATTTGCACTGCGGGTCCGTTGTGCTCACCGCACCTCCGATCACAATAGCGTTGGCGACGCATTATACGCACGGCCTCATTCACGCCAAGAGCATCCCACGACGCCTCTCGAAATCGCCGCTCGGGAATCAAATGACGGTGAAGTTGTGCGCTCGCCGGTAGAGAGTCGGCCCCCACCGTCACAGAGTGCCCTATTTTGTAATGCCGACTGTTAGCCACAAGCCATCGTTTGGCTACGCGGGGCCAACGGGAGGGCCCTTTTTTGGGGCTCACTTGTTCATGTGGACACTCGAGGCCGAGAGCGCCAATTAAAGCGTTGCTTTTGCTTCGGGAACGTGTGCGAAATCGTCGAATGATGTTTTCCGCGAAGGGGCCATTTTGAAAGGAAAAAAAATAAAAGACGTGTTACACTATTTTTTTTTTAGTTTTCTCAAATAGCAGCGGGTTTTTTTGTTTGGTCAGCAAAGGACATAAGTGGCTTTGGAGCTATTTAAAAAGAGTGCGACAATTTCCGTGATCGACTTTATTCACGATTGAAGCCCTGTGTTTCGCTCTTAAACGATCGTTCTTCCTTACCCCGGTTTCAATGGCATCCATTCAATAAATAGTTTTCTGCTGTGCAAAAAAAACACTTTCACAATCAATGGACAAGCCAATGTCCATTATGAACACAACTTTCGTACTAACTCTTCATTTCTGTAAACCTGACAAACCCCATTGTGCTCTACAGTTTTGCAGACTGCTGAATAGATTTTTTTGAGAAGATGACGTCGTTCGTTTTCACTCACAAACTTACCACCGTGCCACATTGACCAGGACAGCAGAAATTGATGGAAGCATTCACATTTTTTTTCTTCATATAATGTTACATTATTAATATCAACAATGCACAACTCCTCGAAAAGATTCAAATTAAACGAACAAAAACGTATGGTTTCGGCAGTGGTGCATTGGCACAAATAATGACACACTCGACGCATTTGTCAATAACACTGCCCTCGGGAGAGGAAACAAAGATAATAGGCAACGTTTTTGGAGCAATGCTGCGCCCCTTCTTCATAGCAAAGAGAAGGTAATAAACGGTGGATTTGTTCGCTGTGACTGTAGCTCTGCTGAAATAAGACTACACATTGTTTTTGCCTCTCTACCCAATGTCCCCACATTGCACCTGGCCTCTGACGGTGAGGTGGTAATGCAACTGTTGAGCAAGATATAGCTCGCTCTACAGTAATTCCGTATTGCTCTCTCTACAGCAATTTTGGCTGTGCCCGTTGCACCTGATGACGGAAGCTTGTCTTCCCTCCGAAACGTCGTGATTTGATTGAGTTGCATTCAATTGTTGTTTCATTTTAACTTAATTTTTATTTTTACCTACATGGACTTTAACCGAATGAACCAAAGAGTATGGATCATTGCAGTCACGAAAACTTCACAACTAGAACGTTGAGCAAGACTTTGGCAGCAATGACAGCGCCAATTATTTACCCCGGGGGGAAATGCTCACCCGAGTCTCAAAGACACTTCACGTGAGGGGATTGCCCTCCATTGCAATGTTTGACCAATTCCACGGAGTGAGTGTTTTGGCTTGTGGGAGGAAACTGGAGAACCCGGTGAAAACCAAACACACGGGAGGTGACACCCAGCGCTGTCATCTCCGAGCCACCGTGCAGCCATGCACTGTGCCGACACCACCTGGGAAGCCCTGGTTGTCGCCCATCGGGGGAGCGAACAGGCTCAGGTCTGCTGAGGATTCCGACATTCAGAATCAGAATCAATACCCGTACTCATACTGGAGGAATCCGATGAGCTAAAAAAAAGCGCTTCGTCACAGAGATCGGGCGCGCTCGGGGTGGATTGAGTCGCAGGTTACCCTTCCACAGTCTGTAGGTTACATGTTTGCACAACGGCCAGACGGCTACTATATATATACGTTTACATGTGCTGCGTACAGGCATGGAGGCAGACAGACGGAGAGACAGACAGCCTTGTCTGTGTGAGGTCTGTGGAAGGTTGTTTGGGGTTAAGGGTGTGTGTTTCTAAGAGATCAGATAACCGTGGAAGGGGTAGAAAAAGAGGGAGAGAGGAGGGGGTATATGTGGGGTTTGTAGTCTGTGATCGGACTCTCTCCAAGGGGGCTTTTTTGACTCGGCAACTCCGCACCCAAGCACATCTGCAATGCATTTGTGGCTCCTGCTAACCAATGGAGCTTCTCATTAGACGTTTTTTCCTCCCTAAATCAACCCTTGCTAAATTACGTTCCAGGGATTTTTTTTGTTAAACAACATTTCCATCAATCTCAGAGCTGGCTAAAATTCACGTTGTCTCAAAAGCCTCCACTTGCTTTAAGTTTCATGATCTAAATCCATACCGAGGCGTTATTCGTGCACTTAGCTGTTAATGTGTCAATCAATACGAGGGCTACAGATGTGTTTCATGAGCTACACATATCTTTAACTTGTATTTAAACAATGCTTTGGTTTCGTGGAGAGAGGGGGGTGGGGTGTAGTATAATTGATGCTGGACTGTAGCCCAATACGAGCCGTGAGCTAAACGTCACATTGCTTATAAATTACCCCCATACGCAGTCAGGTTATGTACCCGTTTGACTTGAGCGAGTACTCGGAGCAGCAGCGTAATAATGATGCGCACTCATTAGCTTCTAGGCCCTTGAGCCAAGGTCATTTTAAAGTTGCCTTATGCAAGAGGTTGAGCAGTGGTTAGCGACATTATGCTATGAAACCTAAGCAATTAGAGTTTGATTGATAGCCATGGCTACCATCAGAGGCGAGTGATACCGCATTCGGACAGGCCCTGCTACCCGCCACCGCCTTTCCAATAATTTCACAAACACCGACTGATTAAAGTGGTCAAGTGTGACCGAAAATCCTGCACGACCAAACTAGGCACGGAGGGGGCCTTCTTCCAGCGTTCCATCAGGATTTTTTTTTGGGTGGGGGGCTAATAAATATATGATTTGCTTCCCCCCCCCAAACCACCCCCATCCCCAACGTTTTAAGCTGGGGAGTAACAGACCCCTCTGATCCCCACTGTGGCACCATGAATATTGACCGCCGCCTTGTTGGAATGCCTCCCTGCCAATGAGTTACTCCCTCCGCTCACGCCGTGGCTCGAGCCCTCCCAGACTTTGTATCATTTTTAGTCGTCTCTCTCCGCTGTTTTGGTTTTATTTTCACGGTGCGTGCTGCTGGGAGCTTCTTCTTCTTCTGCTTTAAGGACGGGATCGTTCGAGATGGCGAACATCGCGCGGTGCAAGCAGAGAGCATGCCTACGCTGTAGCATTACAACCAAAAAAAGTTATTGCTTCCTCCCCCATATTACACAGCGTACACATCTAAGGATTTTGTGTGGAGCGGAGGGGGAATGACAAATTGGTGGAAACATGTTATGCCAGTGTCAGCACATCATTTACTGAAATCATCAATTCTGGATTTCAGGGTAACTCGGGTCCAAGGCATTCTCAATGTGTGCCTGTAAGGATGCAAATGGTTCCAATTTTAACATCATTCCAAACAAAACCCCTCAAATACCGTGTGTCTCCCTGGTTTCTCCTCCCTCCCCCTCCCCTCAAGAACATTCAGTTCTAAAATAGGACTTTAAAAAAACAGACTTCACAAGAAATGTTACCTTGTGGATGAAGTGAAAACGCTCTAGCACGTGCGTGGAATTAAGAAAATATTTATAGAGCGATGCAAAGCCTGAATGTGAAATAGAAATATCTTGTAAGAAACAGGGAAAAGTAAACGTAATTAATGAAAGGCTTTGAAAAATGTACTTTCTAAATAAATAAATAAAACGCCCACACTTTTGGCAGTGCCGTGACGATGTAAAAAGTTTGGAAACCCCTTGCGTAGAGGACGGCTACAGATCCATATCAATTCCGAGACGGTCACGTGTTGCTAAATATTTAGCAAATTTTTATTGTACTTCATGCCTTTTTTCCTCTGCTCGTCTCACACACTCAATATTTATCTTTATCTTGCCGTCATATATATATTTTTTTAATCAAACTCTTTATTTCCATAGCTTGCCCTCTCTCTTTTTAAACCTACAATGTTATTTTTCTTTTTCTATGTCTACATTTCTGCGATTGTGTGTGGAGTATTCCTTCTTTTCACTCAAGTACAAATTATATCCCCCCCCCTCCACCTTTGTTTTTGCCTTTTCTAACAAACTCTCTCTGTCAGAAGTGAGAATATGCGTAAGTCAGAGGAGGGAATTAAGAGACGAGTTCCGCTCGCAGAAAATACGCACGTACGCATTGCAGCGCAGGAGTCACGTATGCCTTACAAAGCATATTTCAAATCTGGAGCTGATGAATCCAAGATATGGAAAAACTGCACATTCATTATGCGGTGCACATTCCCTTTAAAAACGCAATCATCAATGTGGTTTCTTTCTTGTCCAGTTGGAGTTCAGCTTGGCTGTCCCTCGGGAGTCAGCTAGGACTGTGGGTTACTGCGACGAGCCAAAGCTCAAAGTCGGTATTCTGCATACCAGACATTCAGCCGTCGTACCATAATGTGTAGGATTTCGCGGTTGCGCTGTATAGCTCTCCGATGAGTTGTTGGGGTTGTTATCGAGAGTTGTTGGGGTTGTTATCGAGAGTTGTTGGGCAAGATGCTTGGCATTTCACTCCAAATGCTGGCAGCTTACAGTGAGGAAAAAAAGTATTTGATCCCCTGCTGATTTTGTACGTTTGCCCATTGACAAAGAAATTATCAGTCTATAATTTTAATGGTAGGTTTATTTGAATAGTGAGAGACAGAATAACAACAACAAAAATCCAGAAAAACGCATGTCAAAAATGTTATAAATTGATTTGCATTTTAATGAGGGAAATAAGTATTTGACCACTCTGCAAAACATGACTTAGTACTTGGTGGCAAAACCCTTGTTGGCAATCACAGAGGTCAGACGTTTCTTGTAGTTGGCCACCAGGTTTGCACACATCTCAGGAGGGATTTTGTCCCACTCCTCTTTGCAGATCTTCTCCAAGTCATTAAGGTTTCGAGGCTGACATTTGGCAACTCGAACCTTCAGCTCCCTCCACAGATTTTCTATGGGATTAAGGTCTGGAGACTGGCTAGGCCACTCCAGGACCTTAATGTGCTTCTTCTTTAGCCACTCCTTTGTTGCCTTGGCCGTGTGTTTTGGGTCATTGTCATGCTAGAATACCCATCCACGACCCATTTTCAATGCCCTGGCTGAGGGAAGGAGGTTCTCACCCAAGATTTGACCGTACATGGCCCCGTCCATCGTCCCTTTGATGCGGTGAAGTTGTCCTCTCCCCTTATCAGGAAAACACCCCCAAAGCATAATGTTTCCACCTCCATGTTTGAGGGTGGGGATGGTGTTCCTGGGGTCATAGGCAGCATTCCTCCTCCTCCTCCAAACACGGCGAGTTGAGTTGATGCCAAAGAGCTCCATTTTGGTCTCATCTGACCACAACACTTTCACCCAGTTGTCCTCTGAATCATTCAGATGTTCATTGGCAAACTTCAGACGGGCATGTATATGTGCTTTCTTGAGCAGGGGGACCTTGCGGGCGCTGCAGGATTTCAGTCCTTCACGGCGTAGTGTGTTACCAATTGTTTTCTTGGTGACTATGGTCTCAGCTGCCTTGAGATCATTGACAAGATCCTCCCGTGTAGTTCTGGGCTGATTCCTCACCATTCTCATGATCATTGCAACTCCACGAGGTGAGATCTTGCATGGAGCCCCAGGCCGAGGGAGATTGACAGTTCTTTTGTGTTTCTTCCATTTGCGAATAATCGCACCAACTGTTGTCACCTTCTCACCAAGCTGCTTAGCAATGGTCTTGTAGCCCATTCCAGCCTTGTGTAGGTCTACAATCTTGTCCCTGACATCCTTGGAGAGCTCTTTGGTCTTGGCCATGGTGGAGAGTTTGGAATCTGATTGATTGATTGCTTCTGTGGACAGGTGTCTTTTATACAGATAACAAGCTGAGATTAGGACCACTCCCTTTTAGAGTGTGCTCCTAATCTCAGCTCGTTACCTGTATAAAAGACACCTGGGAGCCAGAAATCTTTCTGATTGAGAGGAGGTCAAATACGTATTTCCCTCATTAAAATGCAAATCAATTTATAACATTTTTGACATGCGTTTTTCTGGATTTTTTTGTTGTTATTCTGTCTCTCACTGTTCAAATAAACCTACCATTAAAATTATAGACTGATCATTTCTTCGTCAGTGGGCAAACGTACAAAATCAGCAGGGGATCAAATACTTCTTCTTTGGTTCTTTCGGTAAAGTCACGTAGAATGAGAATAAAATAATAAATTGATAAAATAAAATAACACAATAATATTCTCACGACGTTTCGGCCACAACACAAGCGGCCTTCATCAGGTGAAGGGACGAGACTGTCTGGTAGGACAGCGCTGGTGAAGGCCGCTTGTGTTGTGGCCGAAACGTCGTGAGAATATTGTGTTATTTTATTTTATCAATTTATTATTTTATTCTCATTCTACGTGACTTTACCGAAAGAACCAAAGAAAATGAATCATTGCAGTCACGAAAGCTTTAAATCGAGATCAAATACTTTTTTCCCTCACCGTATGTAGGAAGTGAATTTTGAATCTCCCAGCACGAACTGATTTGAGTTTCAATTCCGCACCTGAAGAAGCTCCGCAGGACGTGGCGTGAAACGTCGTACATCATGCCAAGCAACACGCGGCACGGCCTGAAAGCGCCAAGTGTAAGCTGCTCAACCGCATCCTTTTGACGATCCTTTAATTTCTGTCCCTTTCCTATTTTGTTGGGATATCAGAAAGGCGTAACGGATTGAAACAACTCACTGAAATGTTGGTACGATACCAACATTCGGCTTTGAACGCCTCCATCATCGGCAATATGCATGTAATGATTCATCAATGAAAATGAAGGCTCACGACACACACATTACTAACCTTGCAATTGTAATAAAATTGTGTACGATGGTTTAAAGGTATATAAAAGAGAATGCAATATCAGTGAGTGTGTATCCTTAATCGCGTCTCTCAACCGCAGCGGTTTAAGACATTTTAAATATGGTACGTGCGCACACAAAGGTTCGTGTATAACATTCGATTTTCGGTGCCATTCTCTCTAGCCGTCGCAACGTCAGAGCCAACGTCACCCCCATGCCGGGGGACGTCAAAGGGCAGCCAAGGGGATCTCACCGGGGTGGCTTTACCGACGGCGGGGTTAATGAAAGCCGGTTTACACGCACAACAACACGCACACACACACAAAGCGCGGCATTGTTGGCGAGTCGATAGCCGTTGAGAGGAAATTTCCATACCAAATTAAGATAAAGAGAGAAAAAAGAAATATATATCACGGAGAGCAATGCGGTACACATTTTTCAAACGCACGATCAATTTTAAGCCGTCATCAAGATGCCATGCTCTGTATCTGGATCCGCGGGTGTTCTAATGGAAGTTGTTCACAATCATCAATTGAGTTTTACATAATCGTGTCTGCAGTTGGCAGATATCGGGTAGGTTAAGGATTACAGACAGGATTTCGGAATTTGCCATCCCCTCCACCAACACTTCAGAGTTCCACTGCACGGTACTACACTAGTTATACTAAATCTACACAACTACCGGACTACCAACTCAGCTCTAAGCCCACTGGTCGCGCGCTCGACTCTGTATTTAACCATTCTATCGTCGGCGTAACCAAGAGAAACATCAAAGAGTTAAAGTAAAGAGAGAGAAAAACGTTGCCTAAAAAGTTCCGTGATGTTTGCGAGTGCCTCTTAGTGCAGCGTCGATCCGAGTTTGATTCCCGCTCACGGCCAACACCCGTGACAGTTGTCTCCCCGAGCTCGACTCGGCCTCAAATTAGTACCTGGTGCAGTGCGTTAGCATCGCCACCAGGGAGACAAAGGTGGCCGGGCGTGATCGTGGCCACCCACCTCCTCGTCGTGTGCCGTTCCCGCCTTCATAGGTGCTACTCGCTCACAGTTCTCGCGCCAACGGTCTGTTAAGGGGGGGCATTTTTGCCTTGGCCTATCTAAAAGCGGCAGTGACCCTGCTCTGTACACCACACTGAGCTCCCTGGGCCTGTCTAGACTCTAGGATCACGGCCTTGGCGACGTAGCTTTGCCCCAGAGAAGTCACCCCCGCCACTCCGTGGCTGCTTGTTCACTGCCGGCCAAAAACAGGAAAGCAGACGCCAAATCGTTGCTTCCGGAAAGTTGAGGCCCACTCTAAATAGCTTTTGAAAGTTATTCTTTGCCCCGACGAAATCCCCTACCTGGGCTGGCTGTGCGCAGAGAGTGTAGGGTGATGAATATATTCCTTTGAAGAAAAAAAAACAGACATGAGAAATGCAAGCTTGTTGGATGATGATGCTGCAGGCTCTGTGCAGTGTTTGTGATTTACTCTGCAGATAAATATAAATGTTGGATCTCCGCCACTTTGTTACTGCGATATTGCAAACATGATTTGCTTTCATTTTATATGAGGCTGCCCTTTACAGTCCCGTTTATAACTTTGATACTTGCGATTAACAATCCAGATAAATGTTAGGTTTCCACAATGTGAATACCGCCATATCATAAACATAAATTCCTGCGTGTTTATTTAGGGGCTGTGCTTTCCAGCAACATTCATAATACTTTTCCATGGACACTATGTCCACGCTGGAATTCTCGTGTATCAGTTGCCCGTATTCGTTTAACATTTTCGCCCATGTCACGAAGATATACTGTAATCTGAACGCGGTCTTCTGCACAGAGTGTAATAACATCAGAAAGCAAATTAGTGTTGTATATCATCGCATCTCACCACATTGTTGATGCACGCTTCGGAACACATTCGTTGCTGGTGTCGTTTTGCACACATACGTAATGCGCCTTTACTAAAATGCACATGGAGGCTTAGAGACATGTGAGATTGGTATCCGTTGAAAGACGGAGCTTAAGTAGCCATTGCTCATATTCAACTCGTTTCCCCCCCCCCCCCAAAAAAAAATTGGGTTTTTGAAGGCACGGACGGAGGGAGAAGCCTTGGCAGAAATTTAAGACGCTTTAGTCGAGACGCATCCGTAATAAAAAAAAAGGAATCGCGCTTGATATTTATGGTTTAAGCTGTCTGCCTTTGAGAGTAGCACGAAGCATTATCCAAGACCACCACACTTTCACGCGAAATGTCAGAGTAGCGTCGGTTTTCCTCGACTAAATTTGCTGTTTGATACAGCAGCCATCTCAACAAACTCATATATTGTGGCAGTACTCGCTGCGCGCGACGGCTTTCCACGATTTCTTTGGGGTTGTTTTTTTTTTTCGGACGTGACCTGGGGGAATTTGAAAAATGTTCAAAACCACCGCAACCTCCGCCCCGCCGTCCGTCTCCCATCGTCACCCTATCTTGGGCCCTCAAACCAGACCGCGACGTTGTCACCCACAGAAGTGTGGGCCTAAAGAGCCGAGCCGCTTAGAGGAAGGCTACTTCGCGCACACCCTGTACCCCTATGGCATCCCTCGGCGGAAGCCTTGCGCCAGCGAACTCTCCACGGGCACTGCTCCGAGAATTCCTAACTAAACTTCGCTCACACTGCGGCCTTTCCAACGGGGTTTACGACAACGGTGCAGAACCAAAGCCAGGCATCGTACAAAAGACGACGATACCCCGCTAAGAGAGGAAGGGCAAAGGTCTGTTAGCAAACGCATAAGGCTGGTAAAGGTGCACGAGAAAATATATTCCCAATGCTAACGGTGATACCACCACGCCAGATGCAAAGCAACTGGATACCTAAATCGCTTACAACTGAATCTCTCTTGGTACATTGGCTGTACGAAAGAAGAACCACACTAGATATTCATTTTAGGCGAAGTCAACCTAATGGAGGCCCAGGTGTGTGGTTCAGGGGGTTACCGCTCATCACTGGTATTGTGCCCGGTAAAGAATTGAACCCGGGATACCGCGGATTTTATCTCGATGCATTAGTATCTCTACGCCATTGCTTCCGACCATGCAGCGTGGCTACATGACATTTCTATCAAGCGTGCAGTAAACCCCCCCCAAAAAATATGTTCAAATATATACCTTCCTGGGCTTTGGCAGCAGAAAAAAGCAAAGATAAAAAATTGAAGACTTGGACTTGCCCAGCCACTGTTTCGCTTCGTTATCTGTGAGAGAAAAAAAAACGCAACTCTCTCTCTTTCTCTCTCCCCCAACAAACGCGGCGGAGAGAGCGTCAATCACCCAGACGTCGCACAGACGTCGTCCGTCCGCACCGCGCCGGGCGCGGAATGCGCGAGTGAAGAGGGGCCCCTCCGAACGGCGCGGATCGTGACGCTGCGCCGTCGCGCGCGCGCGCGTGTGTGCGTGCGTGCGTGCGCCCGTGTGATTTAGACGGCAGTTTCGCACGGCCTCGTGTTTGCGGCCTCTGTCAACCTACCTAATTCCCCGGCCGTGAAGTGAAATGGGTCCGTGAGAAACGCGATTTCTTTGAGAGGCGGACAGAGTCCACCGACTGGTTTTGCATCTCGCTCGAGTGTGTGTGTGTGTGTAAGTGGTCGACTCAGCCTCAGTTGAGCACCAAGTGCGATGTGTAAAAGCATTGCCCCTCGGGAGACAAAGGCGGCCGAGCGTGGTGCTGGCTACCCAACCCCTCGTGTGCCGTTCCAGCCTTCACAGGTGCTACTCGTGAACAGCACTTTTCCCAACAGTCTGTTAAACGCTATACAAGGGATGTTTGTCTTTGTGTGTGTAAGTGGGGAGCAGTAGTGTCGCGGTCAGAACGTTATGCTACGAACCTGTCTCCCCGAGTTCGATTCCCGCTCACGGCCAACACGAGTGACGATTATCTGAACCCGTCCTGGGCATCCCTTAGATCGACTCAGCCTCAAATGAGCACCTGGTGCGGTGTGTAAACATCATCACTAGAAAGACAAAGGTGGCCCGGCGTGGTGCTGGCCCACCCATCCCTTCATGTGCCGCGCCGGCCTTCCTAGGTGCTCTCCAACAGCACTTTCCCCAAAAAGTCTGTTGAGGCTATACAGGGGATCTCTGCCTTGTTGAGCAAGTCTCTGTTTGAGCTTTTAACGGTCCAACTTGTTTAAGGTCTCCCTGCCCACAGCTCCTGGTTTTAAACTTCCCTTGTAAGTTTACCATTCAGTGTCACAATTTCAGTTTAAGTTTATGAGCGCGCGTTAATTTCCACTGCAGGGAAGAGAAGGGGCAGGGGGAAAAAATCCAAACGAAAACAAATCGACGGAGGATTTTGGTTTCGGCAAAGACTCACGTGTCGTCTCTCTTCCATGCGCGCTCACGCCCTGCCAATGTTGCACCTAAGTGCATGCATTCTCACAAGTGCATTTAGCGCTGTCAAAAGCGTGCAGGCGAGACACAATGCAGACGTGCCGCAGATACTGGGCAGGCGTCTAAACTTCGTCGATGGGCCGTGTATGTCACGGTGTGTGTGCGTGCGCGCGTGTGTCCGCGGGTTCGTGCGCTTTGCTTTCAGCTCCGCCGTCGCAGTCCGTACGCGCACTTGCTCCACGCGCTCGCACGCGAAGGTGCACACCGCTCGCTCACGCGCGCGCACGCACAAAACGGCCCGCAGGGCACCGCGTAGCATAATGTGTGGGCCCAGTGCTACAGTCTATGCTCAGGATTTCCTCTTCTTGGCTGCTACGAAATGAAAATCACCTTCAACTAGAGGGATTGGATTACATTGCAGCGTATAAATAATCTGGAATGGAGCGGTGGCACAGTGGTGAGTCCACTGTGCCGTGTACCCGGTGAAGTGAATTTTGATTCCGGGCCACGGCTAAGATCAGAGGAGAGTGATACCTGATCTGGTTCTGAGCTCCCAACGCCCACCCCTCCATCGTCACCACCCCCCTCCCCCCACATGGGTTCAGCAACCCCCATAACTGACATGGTGTGGGGAGGCCTTAATCCAGCAGTGGATTGACAAATGGCTGTAAATGATTGAACAAGAGACATTTCGACAAAACTATTGTTATTCTAGCACCGTTTTAAGTCGGTGATATTAATAACAAGTTGATTGATTGAGGGGATTCCTCGCTCGAGTCTCGGGATTATTTTTCAAGAAGAGATGTTTCCGTTGGGATGTTTGGTCCAATTTCTTTTTCAAGTTATTATTTACACGCGGGAGGAGACTGGTGTGCCCAGAGAAAACCCACACACACACACTTGTGGGAGTAACACGCGAAGATTCGTACAGATACAAATTGCGAGGATGTTTCTTTTTTAAAATATATAAGCAGATGGCGTCTATCTCAATGCGAAGCTGTGCGTGCAGTTGTACTTTGATGTCAGCATTTCGCATCTTTCTCAGATTTTCTCTCACTGCGGTCACTTAGATACCCAAGGGCATTCATTGTAACACATTCGCTATGATATGCAATGCATACTGCCCATCTAAGATACATCACCAGATTCATTTATAATACTTATCGTGTTAACACTAAATACGAGAAATATGTCACAAAGGTGTTTTCTTCTCAGTCAGGTATATATATATAGCCCCACCCCCGAAGATTAGAGGCATGATTAGGACCTATTGATTGATGGCTCCTAATAATAACTGACCAATTGAAAACAGGCCAAGATGAAATTACAGTCCTCCCAAATGCTTTCTCTGAAAGAAATGCCTCCTCCTCCTCCTCCTCCATCAAAGGAAAACACACCAAACTACCGCAAGGAGCGAGCGCTGCTACCTCTATCAGTGCACAAATGATGACTAGCAGGTGCAATAGATAACAACGGTGGAGTTAATATCAGTGTCAATAATTCCTCCTTCCCATGTTTATATTTCCACGTAATAGAATAAATTATATATTTTTACACTACCCATCGGTAGCACGGCCTTGTAGGAGTGCATATTATTGGCAAATTGGTATTCAATGCAAGGAAACTGGACCAGTTTTGGCATTCGTCATCCTGTCGGTAGACTCAGGTTTGCTAGTGAACTGCCCGATGTATATAGGCAAGCACATGATGGTTCAGGTGATGCTGAACCAAGGCAAAGAACGAATACTGTTGAAGTACAGAGGTGAAATAGCATCACAAGTTTGAGGGGATAAACTATAAAACCACACTCGTCTGTTCTGCCTCTCCTATGCCATGTTGGTTATGGGCGTAGTTGGAACAGGCTTCGCCACACAGCTCAGGGCAAGGTTAATGAAGGGGAACTCCAGGACCGGATCAGACGTCACTTGCCATCGACGTTAGCTGGGGCCAGGACTAAAACTCAGTTTTCTGGGTTCGTCGTTAGTTAGTTAGTTAGTCCTCTTCATCCCCGATTGGACATAAGGCCCAAATTAGTTGCCTCCACTTCTCCCTGTCCTTCTGGGTTCATCGTGCAGGATGCTAACCACTGCGGCAATTCATATTCTTTGGGGCTTTCGGTAAAGTCACGTAGATAGGTTCAAATTAATTTAAAAAAAAACATATACGATTATTTTTACAAATTCCTGCAGTCACGAAAGCTTTAAGTCAAGATTTCACTATGGCAATGTTTACCTAAGTAGTTGTATAGATATGGTCGATTCTTTGTGGGTGGGGCGGGGGAACAATCTATTTACATACGAACATATCAGCATCTTGTTTGAAATCATCCATGTATTTAACTATATGTATCCTTCAGCATTGGATGATACTAGTCTGGAAAATCAATGGGCCGATGGGCTGAAAGAATATTGTATTTGCACGTTGAGACGCGGAGCAGAGGTCTGTTTATATACATATATTTAAAGTGATCGGATCTCACGTGGTAACGTATAGTCCTTATGAATAATGCACGGGAGAACATTTCTATAGTAAATATTTTCACTGTGCTTTCAGGGTTAAAATCACTAGCAGATGTCATGGGGCGGATATGGTAACTCTTCATTGAAAGTGGAGAAAGAGAAAAAAATGCACTAACGGTCATAATTGTGTAGCATTACATGTAATCACGCATTATTCTATGCTAACTTAAAGACAATTGCTGCCCCATTACAAGTAATTACACAGCGGGGTACATTGCATCTGCGTCGTTAGTGCACGATCTGTTGTGCGTCGTCTGTCAGGGCAAGGCTCACGAGCAATGTGAATGCGACTGACACTCTGCTCACAGCGGTTGCACCGCTGAGAAAAAAAGGAGGAGGTTGAGCGCATTAATTTTCCCGCGATGTTTGCAATTATTATCCGAGTGGCAGCGACCGAAGTGGCACCGTGGTTCGCGCGCCGCGCTATTAACCCGGCGAACCTGCGCTCAATTCCGAGCCGCGACTACTAAACATCAACGGCGAGCAGATAGCCGAACTGGTACTGGGACCGAACCGGTACTGACCCCACCCGCACCGGTCGGTGCGGGTGAAGTGCGGTCGAACAACCTCCGGCACAAGCCAGAAGGGCACGGCGGAGAGGCCTTCATTTGTCAGTGGAGTGTCCATGGGGGCTGTTAAATCATTCATCTTTTTTTAATTGTGGAAATTATCCGCGTTCGGCGAGGCCAACAGAGGGGGTCCCTTCGTGCGTGGATGTTGTGTCAAGGCAGGAGAGGCCACTTGTGAATAATGCGAAAAAAAATCCACGGTGCATTGCTGGAGGTGTGGGGGTCGCCACCACCGATTTCCATGACTTTTCTCAAGGAAAAAAGATTATATATTCATTGCTTGGAGTTAAATAAGAGCCGTATCCTTCAAGTGAACTAAAGCATTCCTCAAAAGTCAAAATGCTTCCATTGGTGCTAATCCGCATGGAACAAACGGTGCTAATCCGACATTTCTATACTTAAACCCTTGCTCTCAGCACTCATCAAAACTCCCACCTTTGATGTAATGAATAATACCAAGTGAAGACTGCACATCGCATGGCGGTGCATGGTTGAGTCATCTGCCCCAATGGCTGTTCCACGTAACGGGTGCCTAAAAACGTGCGCGTTTTCACGGAGCATTCATTTGTCATCATCGGTCATGAGCAATCCACTGCTGGATGAATGCCTCCCCAGGTTGTTGCCATCACTCAGTTCTGCGATGTAACAATCCGCCAAACACCTGCACACACGAGCCAATTTCATGATTCCATATCTCACACTGGACAGATGCTCGGATGCGTTCCATTCCTTGGCTTCCTCCACTCCATCACTATTGTTGGCCATCAGCCATCGTCCCATCTTGTGGCGTGTCCTTCCCCAGCCCCACTTCCTTTGTCTCAACAGTTCGCATTCTATCATTCACTTGCGAATGATCTCCAATCCACGTGCTCTTTCTGCCTCTCAGTGTGATTCCAACCATGCTCCTCTCCATTCTTCTCTGTGCACTTTTCGCAGAGCATTCCAGATAGACAGATAGATACGTCATGAACGTACTAGACATTAGTTCGTCTTTGTGCACACACACGTTAAGTAAAAAAAAAAATGATATCCATCAGCCCATGGGGCACTTCAGACCAAAACAATTTCGACCTTGCGAGTCTCATCAGCAGAGTAAAGTGCAACGGTCTGTCGACGCGAGTTTCACCTCCGCTTGTTTCGCTCCAAGAATCTCGTGCTCTGCCTGCCTTGCGTGGCGGCTGAGACACGTACGTGCTATTTTAAAGTCGGCGAGTGTTTGTTGGCAGCAGCTGCCGCATTTGATCGGAATCCAGGATTTTACTCTGCAAGCCGGAAGGTGTGAGCAACGTTGTCCGTTAACCTGTGACATCTTTTCCAAAAGCACACACAGATGTCGGAAGACTTACAGTAAAGAAGCTTTTTGTTGTTGTTGTTGCTGCAAATATTAATAGCCCATCTTCATTAACAATGAGTATATTTCACAGCCCTTTTGTCAATTCGCTGCTGGATGAAGACCCTCTCCACGCATTTCGGTCACAGGAGTTGTTTGCCCATACTTCACCACGCTGCTCTGTTCATTTGGTGAAAGAGGTGCACAGAACTACTTCCGATTCAATCGAAACACTGATAGTCAACACTGATAGTAGAATGTTTAAAAACCCACCTCTGCCCTTTATGGAGACAGTCTCAATATGTTTACGAATATTATGAAAGGTCTACTTTGGACACGGTTGACGTTTTTTTGAGTTGGAAGGACCTTTATGCACGCATGAATTTCACTTATTCGGCATCATTCCTCGCAATTTTTCGAGGACACCTTGAATCCTCACATCTATTTTTTTTTGTTAAATGGTCCCACCTCCTCAGTTACTCAACGAGAATATACCAACCCTCCATTCCGGTAACATTTTCACGAGTCTACATTTTTCACTGGTCTCTTTCATTCGTCGTGGGCCGACAGATGAAGACGTACTCGTTAATTATGTGTGAACACACGGAGAGGGATGCCGATCGATTGATTTATGCTTGTTCCACTACTCATAATACCGTGTTGCTCGGTAATTACACTGCCAACCGCTCGCACTGAACACCAGCATTACAATAAACAGTAAGGATGCGTATTCTAGATTTGAAGCTTTCGTGACTGCAAGAATTCATACTCTTTGGTTTTGTTCGGTAAAGTCACATGGGTAAAACGAATTAAAATAAAATAAACAATTAAAACACGACGTTTCGGAGGCAACGCAAGCTTCCGTCTTCAGGTGGGACCAGTCACAGCCACTTGGTGCAGCGATTTTGGCTGTGACTGGTCCCACCTGAAGACGGAAGCTTGCGTTGCCTCCGAAACGTCGTGTTTTAATTGTTTACGTTATTTTAATTCGTTTTACCTACGTGACTTTACCGAATAAAACCAAAGAGTAGAAAGGATGCGCTTGGACAGGTCCGGTGGGGTGGGAGATAACATTATCAACCTGCGAGGCCAGTAACAACCCGGTTTGTTCGCGCAGCTCTTAGCACCCGCCGATCAATAAAACTCCGAGGCACTCGCTGCTTCTCCTGCTGCGTACTAGCAGCAGCAGCAGCAACAACAACAAAAACAACACAACCCCCCGGACCGCTGTTATTTCTCGCACGGTATCCGTGGCGATGCGACAGCGCTGAGCCATGCAGCGCCACGCATCCCCCTTAAGCGCCCCCCCCCCAAGCCCGCGCTGACAAGTTTGGCGTTTCGTGTCGACACAACGTGAGACGCGCCCCGCCTTGTGTGGGTTGGAGAAGACTCCTCCTGGGAGACCAGACGAGAGAGAGAGAGAGAGGCGCTCACAAAGCGAGCCTCGCCGCTCCACTTGCCCCGAAACGAACGCTGATAGATAGGATAACATTTACTTTGCTAGAGTGATCTTGGAAGCGGGCAGGCGGGCGGGCGGGGGGGGGAGGAGGAGGAGGTGCAAACTGAAATAGGCGGTGTTTTTTTATTACACGCTTTTTATTAACTCACTGTCTGTTGTTGTTGTTGTATCCTCAAATCTTGTAACTCAATTTTAACCCACTTGCCAATGTGGTATCGACTGTAAACTTGGTATACTTATGTCATACTGATGACAATACTATATTCTATCATTAAAAATCAAAATTATATATTTTTTAAACATTCCTTTTTTATATGTTATGTTTCGGCTTGGGTCTAATTGTCCACGCTCAAATGACGTTGGCTGTAAATGGCATCGGCCCCCTTACCTTATGGAAAGCTTCGGGGCCACTAACCTGGAGTCGTGGAGTTCTGCCATTACGAGTACGGTGCATTTAATGAAAGCGTGTTTTAAAAAAAAAATTTAAATTACTTTTTAAATAAACGGACGGCCGATGTGCCCCGCCAGCGGGACCACGTTCTGCCGAGCTGAGCTGGGCTGAGCTTCCATTGATCGGCGAGGCTCTTCAGAATTTCAGAGGCGGCCCTCAGACGCTCGGACGCTCGTGCTCGCCCGCATTAATTTGTCCCTCCTCATAGAGAAAAGGGGGGTACGTGAGTTTAAGATGTAAACTTTAGCGACCAATATTGTCCATAATAAGGGGGGGGGGGGGAGGGGGAGGGGGTTTGGGTTAGATCGCTTAAATATAAACGTGTCGTCAACCTGCCGCCACTCGATGTTGTGGGTTTACTCTCCAACACACCGGTGTACTGAAGGAGTAACTGATTGGCACGTTTTGTTTCACGTGACAAACCTTTGCTAATTGGCTGTGTCGGGTGGTGGCAGGCTCACGACACATTTGTATATTTGCGCGATCTAACCCCAACAAAAAGCTTTATTATAGAAGAGGAGGATGCTGCTGCTACCGCTTGCCGCGTAATGGTCAGAGCACTGGGCTTACATTCCAGTGCTCACCAGTTCCATATCACGTTGTGGCGGTTGAAACAACGGGCAAGTTTTATTAAAAATGCCCTCGCCTCTGCCGACGCAGCATTCTAAATATTAGTCGACTAATATTAGTGGCGTGCGGTGGGGGTCAAGCGTGGGTCCTTGCAGTTACGCCAAAATTATTATTTGGTTACATACTCTTTGGTTCTTTCGGTAAAGTCACGTAGGTGAAGAAATAAATAATAAATAAAGCTAGAAATATTAATAAATCACGACGTTTCGATTGCAACACAAGCAATCATCATCAGGTGTGATAACCACACTTCAGTAAAAAAAAAATCTCTGCTGTGGTTATCACATCTGATGATGATTGCTTGTGTTGCAATCGAAACGTCGTGATTTATTTATTTCTATTTTTTATTATGTGTTTATTATTTATTTTTTCGCCTACGTGACTTTACCGAAGGAACCCAAAGAGTATGGATCCTTGCAGTCACGAAAACTTCAAATCTAGAATTATTCTTTGGTTCTTTTTTATTCCAAAAAGTTTGGGCGTCGTAGAAGAGTCGGCCAAAATAACCCCTTACCGGAGGTGCTTCTTTCTTAGAACTCCCACGAGAGAAGAAGGGGTTACTCACCAACAGTGGTGTCATCGATGCATCGTTAGAGCTGCACTTTCGCCACTTACACAAAAATAATGTCACGCCTAATTTGTACTGCCTAATATCGTGATTGTGTTGTTGTAGATGAACACGTACGCTCCTAAGAAATGGTGATCAATTCACAGGTTTGGGCAACCGCACGCAGACACGTCGTGGTCAGGTGTACTCGGAATATGCGTCTCGAGTGTTGTCCACATCTCGCACCGGCGTCTCTATTCCCGCGAAATGAAGTTGCGACTCTTCAGATGTGACAAAACCGAGAAGGCCGTTATATGTGCCCCTGTGCATTCACGCCGTGGCAATGTCTGCGCATCATCGCCGATCACCGCCGGCACTTGCGCGTGTCTGGGAGTGCTCGCACAGAATGGCAATTTAACCCTGGTTTTCTTCATAATAGAGGGGTTTGGGGGTTTGAGCGCGTAAATATAAATGTTGTGTCGTTAAACCCACCACCACCCGACACAGCCAATTAGTAAGGTTTGTCACGTGAGCAAAACGTGCCCATTCGTTACTGGTTCAGCACACACCGGTGGTGTGTTGGAGAGTACACCCACTACAACATTTACAATTATAGTGTAGTGTATAGTGTAGTGTATAGTGTCGTGTATGTTGGAGAGTAAACCCACTACAACATTTACAATTATAGTGTAGTGTATAGTGTAGTGTATGGTGTCGTGTATGTTGGAGAGTAAACCCACTACAACATTTACAATTGTAGTGTAGTGTATAGTGTAGTGTATAGTGTCGTGTATGTTGGAGAGTAAACCCACTACAACATTTACAATTGTAGTGTAGTGTATAGTGTAGTGTATAGTGTCGTGTATGTTGGAGAGTAAACCCACTACAACATTTACAATTGTAGTGTAGTGTATAGTGTAGTGTATAGTGTCGTGTATGTTGGAGAGTAAACCCACTACAACATTTACAATTGTAGTGTAGTGTATAGTGTAGTGTATAGTGTAGTGTATGTTGGAGAGTAAACCCACTACAACATTTACAATTCGAGTACGACGTTTCGCCAGTAATCGCAACCAGCATCACCGGGCAGAACAGCCAGAGTTGTTGTGGATAAATCCTCCCGTTTGCTTATTTTTATTTTCCCAGTGCCTCTCAATCATAGACCACCACCCCCCCCCCCCAACACTCGTGCCCCAAAACCACACAGCCTCTACCTCTGCCCGCACCAGTAGCTCACCTCTATTCTCACCCCCCCCCCCCCCGCCTCATTACTGTGGTTTGATCTCCTGCCAACAGGGCATGTTTCATAGCTGGAGAAACGCAGCGGCGCCCGTAGCCGCCTCATTCTTGTCTCGCCAGATATATAAAGGGAGGTGACTACTTTGCGGCAAACAAAGAAAAAACCCGCGCGTAAATAAACGCTGCTGTGGTACTTGCCACCGGTACAGAATCTGTCACGAGCGCAACCAAACGTCGCCTGCGCAGTCCATGATTTCGGCATAACAATTCACCTCAAATCCCTCCCGAAAATAAGCTCAAGCGCGGGAAATCGCGAACGGGGCTGCCATCGCAAGCTATGCACTGATGCATATCGACGGGCGGCGTGACATTTGATAGCGCGCTATGCCAGCCTGTGCACCTTCACATTGCCCTCCCCTTGCACCTCCCGCCCTGTGTTAAAGTTACCGCTGCCCACATCGCCTCCCACACCCTTTAATCATCATCCTCGATTTCTTTCTCTAGACCACCGCAGCCCCCGCCACCCCGCCCCCCCGTGGCTTTCCTCTTCCCCATTACCCAACCCAACCTGACTCCATCACCCCCCCCCCGCCCCCGCGCCACGCCACTGCTCCGCTACCCACGGCACCGCCATCTCCGCGCTCGTCTGCCCGGCCCCCGTTCTGACTCACCCTCCTCGCAGCTGGGCCCCATGAAGCCGGGGCAGCACCGCCACTCGAAGGCGGACACGGTTCGATAGGTGACGCGATACATCGGCCGGATCAGTGTCCTGTAACACGCGCACCCACCCACGCACAAGGACAGGGATCCCTCGTGTGACCTTGGACAGCTGGCATGGCGAGGAGAACTCGATTGGTGATGTGGCTGGCACCACCCATGTGTGACACACACAGACACACACACACAGATAAATACAAAGATCCCCTGTATAGCCTGTACAGGCTGTTGGGCAAGTGCTGTTCGAGAGCGCATACGAATCCCAGGACAGTGCCTAAAGGGATGGTGTTGCCAGGAGCACTCTGGAGAGAGTTTGCCTTTATGCTGTGTGGCTCCTTCGTATCAACTCGGATGGCGTTATTTTGTATTCTCTCTCATTTGTATTGGCTTCTGACTACTCTTTGCTCTCTAATATATTCTGCCCATTTTATATCCATTGCCTCATATGATCTGATCGTCTCGTTCGTGCCAATAACCTAAATGTACATTTAATTTTGCTTAAATTCTGGATATATATCTTTTTATCCACGCACACCGTTCGATGCATGCATCGTGAGCATACAAATATGTTTCAACCAACGCATAACTGCATGCTCAGCTTTAACATTTTACTGGGGAAACACTGAATGTTCACTGATACTTTGCATATACTGCAGAGGCAATGCGCACAACCACAAAATCGTGCCGATTAAACACTGTGCAGTCCAAGCCAGTGGGTGTTGCTCTCTCTCTCTCTCTCGTTGAAATTCCAGGGACTTAAAGCTTGAGGTATCACTTGTTTTTGTCTTTACCGGCCAATGTAAATAAGGGCCCTCTCCCAGTGATTATGAAGGACTTTGCCCTCAAGTGTAAGAGACTAGAGTCTTTATCCCTCCGAGGAGTTTTTAGGTTCCACCACGTGTCGTTCGGAATAATGTCCGACGTTTCGGACCACGTATTGGGAGATTCTTCAGGAACTGAATCAGCTCCAAAACGTGGTAACAACCCGAAAATAGATCGAAGAGTGACGATAGAGAGAGCTGGTGAGAGCTGAAGGCAGTGCACGACGGGAGGCCTGTGTAATTAGAGTCTCTGTCTCCCACTAAAATCTCCAAGTGATGACACAGGCACAACCTTCTGAACACGAACACCGCACAAAGAGATCAACTGTTTGCGAGGATAATTTACCGGAATTTGGTGGCAGGAGTTGACGTGAATTTGCTTCTAATCACATCTCTACCTCGGCCCCCCTAACTTTTTTAAGCCCAGATTTTGGAACTCTCATGTCTGTCGAATGCGATATCTGTGCCTTGTGCTTATCGCGACGTGGTTTGGCGAGGCTTCTTTCTTTGCGCTCGCTTTGAAGATGAGATTCCATCCATTACCTGATGTGCAACTGAGCTTCTCCCGTCAAGCCCCAAGCTCTGTGTGTTCAGGTCTAAACTTTGCTCTGTGGTTGTTGCTTTGTTTACATAGGTGACCCTTGCAAAAGAGAAGTGTTGCCTCGGTGGATTTCTCACCTGTGTGCCATATCGTCAACAATAATAAAAATAAGCTCACGACGCGTGACTGGCCCTCTCTCTCCCTGTGATCAATAGTTTGGGAAGGTGACCACATTAAAATAACAATTATATTGGCTATAACGAGAATGACAATTCGTAAAGTGGGTATGTAATTTTTTTCACACTTTCGAACACATTCCCTTCACTCTTGTCATACATAAGCAAATGACGAATCAACTTCCTGCCTCTTCCAAGATGTCCAGCCGGCGTTGAAGAGTATGCCAAATATCCTGGCTTGCGCCACCGCTTTAGATTTCCCGTCAGAGGGAGATCTCCCGCTAGCGGGAAATTTCAAGGCTGCACCTTTACCGTTTGTTTTTCCAAGTGCGCTTATACCTCGTGCTTTGTTACAAGGGCAAGCGAGTGACCCCACGAGAGCGACGAGGAGTTTGGAGGGCACCTGACGATGTTGGAGCAGCGCAGGGGCCAGCGGCAGCTCTGGTAGAGGCGCTGAGTGTAGGTCTCTGAGCCGTTCTGCACCTGGCACGTCACCATCTTCGTTACCGTGTACTGGCACCAATTCCTGCAATCAGAACAAGTGCGGATTTTTTTAAACCCTTTCCGCTTAATACATCGGAGAAGAATGAGAAGAAGAAACACAAAACAACTCACAGCCTGAGAAGACGGGGGGGGGGGGGGGGAAACAGTCACTTATTTAAGAGCATTGAAAAAAAACATTTTCTTTCAGATACTTCCCTTCATTTTTGGGTGATCATTTTATACCGGTGTATTTATTCAAAGGGAGTTTCACTGGGATGAAAGCACGCTAATTATGCCCGATCTCGTCAGCTCTCCGAAGCTGAGCAGGTGTAGAGCCTGGTTATTACTCGGATGTTTGCCTGCCTTGGAATGCCCGGGTGTTGTCAGGCTTCAGACTGCGAGGTTGCCAAGAGGAGGGCAATATGGCAGTGGATTGAATCCATCGGTGCGGAGATTTAAAATGTCATCACATGCGTGGGTGGACTTTCTCTGGGTGCCTGGGTTTTTCTCCCGCGTGCAAAATAGTGTTGAATGGGAATGGCTAAACGATCAATGAAGGGGCTTTCCTGCCAACGTATTGGATCAAAAGGCATTATTATTGTTAAGCTTCATACGACCACTTTTTTCGAAGATGCTTTGTCTCGGCCTCTAGTGGGGCGTTTGGCAATTGCATTTACTGTAAACGTTTTCTTTCCAAATTTGGCCAGGCCACCAAACACCACGATAGACACCACATTGGCCTATTTGCGGAAATGTTTACATTTTGCAAGCGAGCAGATGGGGCTGCTGGGCTTTTACATATTCTCTGAGCACAACATGTGGATTTGCGATATAGCCATGGGAATGCAATTCACGGAACTCCGTGGGACCACCCAGTTCCCCTTCTTTCCACTTGCAAATGCAAAACATTGAAGATTGCCCAAAGTGAGTTTGGCTGTACAAATAAGTGAAGACAATGCAAGGTTCCTGACAGCTCTTTAAGTGACCGGAAGAAACGTTCGTACGAACTCGCCGCGTGCGGCCGCGGATGGTGGAACAAGGGGGGCGCCTGGGTACATTCGCGATGAGACGTTATCACACGTGAAAAGCTGTGAATACCCACACCGATTGGCACCGAATTACAGCGATGTAAAACACAAATTCCTTCCAAAACAACATCCTTTTAGCGGTGTCCGAACTCGCAGGATTGTGACGGGGCATTTTTTTCGCGATGAACAATCTTGGTCTCGCCCGTCAACGGTGAACTAGCATGTCAAGTTTCCAACTGTATGTCAGAAAATTGCGGCGTATCGGAGAGTTGGTGCCAATTATTTTAAGGGGTCTGGGCGAAGGCCAACCGTTGGATTCCGATGACCGGCTATAGCCTTTTCGGAAGGCAGCTCAGTCACACGAGTCACAGGATCAAGAGTCACTTTACCCTCGCCGACAGAGCCAAGTGCAAACGCCCCCGAGCGAAGTGAAACTCTGGCAAGTTTTCGTTTACAGCGATCGCACGCGCACAAACATTGCCTTGTTACAAGAATGTGACATGAGTCGCATGGTAGATGTGCCCTACTGTATCGGTAGCCCTTCGAACGCCTTCCCAATTATCCAGGAAAATTACCCTTTAAAAAAAAAAAAATTAACACAGCTCCTACAACCAGGGGGTGATATGTAATGGAAAACGTATGCCCGGGTAAAAAAAAAAAGTTTATGACTTCAGCTTCATGCTGCCCCAGCTGCTAATAAGAAACATTTTCCGCAAAGTTGAGCTGAGCTTGAAGACATGTCAACGTGACATTCGCATAGCCACAGCATTTCGTGTGCACCAATTGTAATCAGAATTGTCGTGAACGATTCCATGGATATATCACGAGGAGTTTGAGAATCAATTAAGCACAACATGAGCAAAATAATGAATTGCAATCTTCCGCTTCCATGTGGTGCGGAGTTGATTGGCAACATGCTTGCGTCCCCGTCGGAAGTTGGTGAGTGAGCGTGGACAGCTTCTTATCGGAACTGCCAACAGATGGATGATGTGGGCAGTGGTGTTTTTACGTGGAACACGGCTCCAGGTTGATGACCGGCAGACACAGCTATCCTCAATTGAATTCGAATCAATGAAGCCAATCAACATTGCATGCCTACTCCTTGGCAATGGACATATATATGGCAATTGTACAATGAGGCAGGAATGTTTTGTTCACGCAAAAGGCTCCGAAAAAAGCAATCCCACGCGCTCTCGCATTCTAACACAAACAGTCCCGTTGGGCATCAAGTGAACGGCGGAGAAAACATCACGGTCTTACAACAACATAAATGTTACCAGGCGGTCCATAGCTATATTGTTGTGTTCTTCAATCCAGTTTGATGTGACAATGACGTTCAATACCCCAGTTTGAAGGGACACCGGATTTGAGTGATTCATCGCAATTACGTGAAGATATATTTTTTATTTATTCCAACTATGATATGCTTAGGAGAGGTACAATTAAAGTAAGTACTCTACTATTACGCAACAACCTATTCTTTCATATGATGTAATTTAACGTCCCCTTTTTTACGGCAGCTCTTTTTTCTAACGGCACGAAATGACGAGGGCAAATTGCAGGAATAGAACCATAAACCGTGTGACCTGGGCAACATTCCCACGAGCCCAAAGGAGGGGGGGGGGGCCTTATGGAGCACGGGGACGTGAATCCGAGCTGCGTCACAGGATCATCCGTGTAACAAATTCACTTCCACTTAAAACAACAGCAACAAATGCTTGGGTCGGCCCTGGGCCATTCCCGTGCCGTGTTATGCAGCGGCAGCGCCGGATCGCGACCGTCATGGAAATGCTTCATACGTGTGCTGACCCCAACGTGCAATGGGCTGCTGCTGCTGAGCATTACGCGACCTATGAAACAGTGGAGCACCTCGGTGCATGATGTACACGCGACATCCCGCCCACATCTAAGCTCCATGATGGCCTTCGTAAATCCCTCATCACCTGCCAAACTCCCCCGTGTGATACAAAATTTTCCGCTGTCAAGTTCGCTCACCCATCCCCTTGCGCTGACTCCCAATCTAATGCCGGTCAACTTGAAGGTCACCCTCCTCACTTGTCTTCCAGAATCCCGTGGCCCACCCGCACGTCGACTTCTTCCCCTCTCTCGCCTCCCTCTAAACCCCTCCTCTCCTGCCTCTCCCATCGCACCTCGGGCTCGCATTCGCAAATTCGCGACACCCTTCCCCCCGCGATGGACGCATCCCGCCGGTTCGAAATTGTGGTCGCACTAAAGATGTGGATGATGCAACTGTCATTGTCGATCATCTGCTTGCCACGATCAATTCACTACTGGATGAAGTCCTCTCCAGCCCCCCCCCCACCCAGACACCCCCATCTTTCCCGATAGCAGGTGGGGGGAATGGGGGGGAGGGGGAAAATATTTTCTGGAGCGAAGCCTCGGACAGCTCCACCTGAGATGAAGCCCCGATCGCATCAATCCTCACCGGGATCGCTGCTGCTGCTGGTGGTGGTGCTGCTGCTGGTGCTGCTGGTGCTGGTGGTGCTGGTGGTGCTGGTGGTGGCCTCCTGCCTGCAGGTGCTCAGCCGTGGCCAGATGGTGCTGTCCCTTGCTGGTCCCGACTGACCCGGACGCGTAGGGGTAGCGGAACGGTGCCCCGCCACCACCGCCGCCGCTGCTACCACTGATGCCACCGCCGCCGCCGCTGCTGCTGCTGCTGCCGCTGCCGCTGCTCAGGGTACCGGGGTGCGAGGAGGATGCGTGGCGAGTCCCGACGCTCGGCCGCACCACCCCGCACAGCAGCAGCAACAGAAGCAGCAGCAGGCGGTCGTGCTGCTGGGGCCTTGGAGCCGTGGCGCCCGGCGCCCTAAGGGGGGAGTGGCCCTCCTCCATCCCGGGATGCCACCGCCGATCTTCTTCTGCTGCTGCTGCTGCTGTCTCCTCCCTGCTCCCTTTCCTCCTCCTTCGCCTCCTCTTGCAGGTTGTTGCCTGCAAGTAGCCGCGGGCACATTGAGATGATTGTGGCTGGGGACCCGTCGTCTGGAGGGAGTGCCCTGGCCAATAACGCGTGCGGCATCAGCGAGTGTACACACGTGTGTTTGTTATACTCTATATATGCCCGCACCTCAAATTAGCACGGTTGGCTACGCACGGTGCGAAATAAGTTCAGCATACGTACACACACATATACACACCAGGCATGTCTGCTGATAACCGGTTCAGAGTTTGCGTGCTTAAATATGTGGTGATACGCAATGTGCATCATATGCCTAGACGGCTAAGAAGTCGAGAAAAGCATGTTATCTTTATTTAGGTAAATATAACAGGTAATGTGTGTATTTGTTTTGTTCTAGATGAAGTCCATCCAGTGGAGTTTATATAATGTACGGCCCTTTGTCAATCCACTGCTTCGTTCCGTGTCCGGTCACGGCCACGCTTCACCGCAGTGGTGAAGTGTTTTGGGTCGTGAAGGAGTGCGCCCAAAAGCCGGTTCCGAGTATCGCTCGCCAAGAAATGTTAGCCGTGGTCGGGAATCGAACTCATGACGCTGGGTTCATAGCGCTGTATGAACGAACCACTGCGCCACCCCCCTCTCTCCCCGCCCCCCCCCCCCCCCCCCAGGATTGTCCGTTTCTTTTAAGTCAGTATTTCCTGAAGAAGGCCAGTCGGCCGAAACGTCGAACTCATTTATTCTTAAGAGCGTCGAGGCAACATTCCACCGTTTAAAACAACCAACGCGCGGCGCTTTCACTTACACGTGATGATGTGAATGGTGACAAGCCAGCGACCATCCAGCGTGTGCATGTAACACTCCCGTACGCGCAAACACCGCAGCGCTCGACAGGTGAGGAGGTGTGAATGCCCCCCGACCAGCTGAAAAGTGCCGAGAGCCAGCGAGAGGAGTTATTGAAACGTGCGGACTCACTCAGTGTTTGAGGTCAGCTTGCGACGACGACAGCACGATCATGTTAAACTAAGCAGCTCAACTTCGCGATGTTGCATTCCACACGGTAGGCAAGGAGAAGCAGCAACAGTAGCAATCTATCCTAGACTGTTCGAAGCATTGACACATACACAGTATGGCTTTTTTTTTTGCTCAAGTACCGTACGCCCAAGTACACTACAGAGTATAGTATACACTACACATACAGTATATATAATATATATACTTTGCGCTGAGACTTTGGTCTGCTTGCATTTGCTGCTGTTGCTGTACGAGAGTTGTGCGCAAAGAGGGGGGGGGGGGGAGCAGATAAACTTTTGTTTGCACAACGAACGCCGCAAGAGGTGACTGACTGTCTCTGCCACAGCCGCAGCAGCAGCCACTGCTACCCAGACCGGCTTCCAAACCGCGTGTGGGTGATGGTGTCTGGGCTGTGGAAGGGACCAAAGGGGTTGGTTTGGGGAGGGGTGGGTGGGTGATGGTGGGAGGGTGTAAGGAGTGGAGTGGGTGTGCGTGTGTGTCAAAGATTTAAAGTCTGGGCTGGATAAAGATGCCGTGTGGTTTGTTCTACAGAAAGTCAGCTTGTTTATATACATCTGCGTGTCTTTTTTTTTCTCCCTCTCTCTCTCTCCAAGTCCTAACATGCAGCGGCTTTGTACGCGCTTAGAGTGCAGCAGCCCGCGATTCTTTGCACGCGTGATGTTCTTCAGATATCAGTTTGCGATGTGTTATTTTGTTGTTGTTGTTGCAGTGAATTGATAATGTTACACGCAGTTAGATATTCATCTGCTTGGGAAATGGGAATAAACGGAGCGGTTTTTTTGTGTTGTGTGTTAGTGATTTATTGTTGCATTTTTAGTCTATCATTGGATCCTCCTCTCGTTTTAGAGGGAGTGCTCTTACCAATAACGTCTGCTATTTGTTTTTTAAGATGCTTAACTATGCTGAAAAGATACAGACGGTTTAAACCATCACAGAATTTTCTCCCTTGGACAAATCTTGGTGGTTAACATAACTACAGCATGCCAGTAGACCGATGGACTAAAATGTGTATTTTAAGTGGAGATACAGGTCAAATTATCAATTGTTGTTCTTTGGTGTATTAAACACAGAGCTGATATAAATTACCCATGTTTACCTTGCCTTTTGCTTTTGAGTTATAGTACAGGATAAGTTCAAATGTGCTGGTGCAACACAACGGCAGGGCCGTCAATTGTAAGATCGTGGGTTCAACTCCTGGGTAGGGTCAACGCCTCACAACTATTTCCCCTGGGGTCACGACTCAAATGCGTACCACCTGGCGAGCACCATTTGATGGGAAGTACACAGTGGTTATCATACGGGGTAAATGATCCCCCTCCACGGGAATGTGGAATTTCCACCCACCACTCAATAGAGCACGGTTCACATTTATAATTTCATTCAAATATGACAATAACGTGGACGTGTGGTTGGGAAAATAATAGCTGCGTCATGCTCGTGACACCCAACCACTCCAAAACGAGTCGAGTTTATATTCTGGACCAATGACTTTTAAATACTTGATTTCATCATATTTTTGGCAGCTAAGTGGGAATGAGCCTTGCTAGCGCACGAATGGGGGAATACTCTGGGAATACCAGGGTGTTGCAGGCTTGGCTTGTTAGGTGGCCAGGATATGATGGTAAAGCAATGGGTTTCTTGAATTCATCTGTAAGGGACTTTGAGTGTTATCCCATTGTATAAGCATGGGTGTCCTCCAGATATTGTGGTCTCTTCCCACATGCTCGGCAACCAAAATAACTCAGTATTTCAGGAGCCGCAATGCGTGTGAATAACGTCATGAAGCAGTCCTTAAAGATCCCCACGCGGCTCCGGAACCGCAGGCTGCCAACTCCTGTACACTCGAGACACTCACTGTTAGAATTGACCAATCATCTCAATGCAGGGCCCTCCTGGAAATTAAATTGGGACTCAGTGAGGCTTCCCGAGGTGAATACAATACACAAGGTGCATATTGTTCAAATATAGTAGCAGTAAGGCCAAAGGAAACCCCCCTTTTCCCACCAACAACATTTTGCTTCTGCAAGCGTTGAAGTGAATTATGAATTGTTGGTTCTCTCTTGCAAAGGATTGAGTGGCTTCCACACACCACACCATGGACCCGGTGGTCTGAGCTCGATTGCCACCCACAGCTAACATCAGTGGCGAGTGATCACTAAACCGCTTCCGACCCGCCCCCTTCCCCCAACCCTCAGTGACCACCGTGATGAAGTTATGGCCAAACAACCCCCATGACGAACACCGGCACGAGGAGCCTTTCACCCAACAACAGCGCATTGACAAATCGGCACTCGTCGTTTCATTACAGTACGAGGCGACTATTGTAAATGTTGCACATCGTTCATATAAGCAAATTTGGAAAACGGAATAATATTTATGTGGGGCTTCAACTTGGACTCATGTTGAGCTGGTAGCAACCCACCACCCTATGTCATCCCGGCCTTACTTTTTACGTAGTCACACCGCCACTCAACCATTATCCCCGACCCTACCCCGTGAGTGCCTCTTGGCACTTACCCTGCCTAGTCGACCCATAGGTCCCGCCCACACCTCTGCTAGCACCGCCCACTACTCAGGTCAGCCCCACCCTTTAGTTTTGCCTTAATCCTGAGTCAAGCTTGAAGCCAGAAATTATTTAACCACGGGATAGCATCCCGATCCTCACAATGCTTGCCTTTATGAAACTATGAGGACTGCCTCGGCCCAACCAGAATGTTTGGTGGCCTTGCATTTTGCAGATTATGTCATTGGCTGTGTAATTCCCACACTGAAAGTGGACGCCTTGCATTGTTACGAATTGAAGCGTCTACTCAACGTTCTGACTGTGTTCCATGCTAGAAAAAATAAGCCCCCATCTCTCGAGAGTGTATTATGAACTGAATTGTTTGGAGGTTAGCCCTGCCTGCCACCCAATCCACCCACCCGTGGCCTCTGAAAAACAGACAATTGCATAATTTGAACGTATAGGAAACATTACGAACCGCGACCAAAATTTTCTGAAATCCAGTCTCACATAAACCTGTGCCTAAACATGTGTAACAATGGGCCTGCATGTGACAGAACATTCTTCCTTCGTCCACTGCAAGTAGGAGAGTCCAACAAATTTCAATAAGTAATAGGCTGCATCTCTTGACCCTACGTTTTCTTGCAGGTGTGTTTGTACAACTTTAAACAGACAGTGAATCCTTACAGAATGTTTAAAAAAATACTTTCAGGCCACTTTCAACACGAGGTTTTTTTTTTGGGGGGGGGGGGCGGGGGAGGGGGTGGTTAGTACCCCTAGTCTTGAGCCAAGGTTAGTGTTCTGTTTCTCAAGAAAGGATACTTTTAATAAATTTTCTCGGTTTGTTGAACGCTCAAGAAAAGTGCTCACACAGTGCTTGAACTGTTTGGCTTGAAACCGTGGCTCCTCGCCTGCGTGTCTGTGTGTGTGTGGCCTTTCTCTCTCGCCGCCCCACCACCGACGTTCAAACACACGGCAACTACGCACAATGCAGCCGAAGGCTGTCTTTCCACAGCGCCACCAAGTGGAATATGCGCCGAATCGCACACTCGTCGTCGTCCTGGCAAAAGAATAATAATCGTCGTCATCACCGCTGAAATTACCTACCGTGTCACCGTCATTATCACGGGTGCCAATGTGACAGCGCCGTCCGTGTGGACTTTCAATCATCACATGTAAATGCCGTTGTTATTCAATTGCGTTTGTCTGCACTGGCGGGCTGGCTATGCGGAGAGAGCCGCGGTGAGTCTCGTGCACTGCGCTGTGGACCTTGTGACCTAAAGGTTGATTGAACAGTATGGTGAAGTATGGTGACCATCCGCACCTTCCCCACCACCACCACCGCCACTGCTGGGCTTGCGTTGTTGCTCTGGAGAATTGATCGATGTTGGGTCGCCGCGTTGATGGCATTCGCCGTGATTTTTTTTTACTTTCCAGAATGGGCCGCGTGACGGCTGCCATCCTCCACTGCCCCCCCCTCCTCCCCCCACTTCGACTATAGGGGGGGGGGGGGCGTTATCCAACAGTGGCTTTACAATGGGGTATACATTCTTATTTTGTTTTTCTTGCCATCACTTTTATGAATGCACTGTGTGTGCGCTCACAATGAGATGAAATGCATCACAAAGGGTCTCGATTATCTGTCGTAGATACATATGTAATGATTTGCTAAGTGGTATCTGTTTGTCATTTGCGATTGTACACCAACAAAAAAACACATAGAATTAATACTGTCCCAACGTGACGTGAAACAAAGACAAAGATCTGCATACTGTATAACCTCAACATACTTTGGGGGCAAGTGCTGTTAGCGGACAACTCTGAAGGCCGGCACGGCACACGAGGGGGTGGGTGGGTGGCCAGCACCACGTCCAGCCGCCTCTGTCTCCCTCGTGGCGATGTTTACTACACATCGCACCAAGTACTCGTTTGAGGCTGAGTCTACCTAGGGGAGGCCCAAGACCGGTTTAGATAATAGTCACTGGGTGTTGGCCATGAGCGGGAATCGAATTTGAGAAGCCAGGTCCGTAATGCAGTGCGCTAACCGCTACACTACCGCTTCCCACATACACACACATACACACACCATGTAAGCACTCCCATAACTCTTCGGTGGGAATGTCTAAACAGTCCATTTGGATTTGAGATGTTTTAAACAGATTGCGACAATGGGACGAAACTCAACTATTTTCATTTTACCAGGTAAGGCCCCAGTGAGCTAAATAGCTCTATTTTCAGAAGCGACCTGGCCACAAATGATAGCTCAACGAAGTGGCTTATCACCTGGGAAATTATGGCAGACGAATATTCTAAACGCACGTTTTCTAAATGTAGAGGACCCGGGGGGGGGGGGGGGGGAATTCACGCGACCACGGGGAGACCATGCAAACTCGAAATATAGAGGCGTAGGGGTCCGGATCGAATCCACGACCTCCTGTATACCGAGTGAGGTAGTTAACATCTCGCCACTCAGACCAGAACATGCCATTGTAGTAATCCATAGACCTCTTACTCTGACATATCATACTTCACGCAGTAATTCCAGTGACACCCACGGATGGTAACTGTGGGTCAATAGACACATTTGCAGTCCTCAAGGATTAGCACTGTTAGCAATAGGTGTCTGTCAATGTTAAGCTTCCACAACAATGAATTTGGGGCCATCCATTGAGTAGGTACGTAAAAAAATCTGTCAAAACTTGAGCCCCCCCCCTCCCTGTACGCACGCGGACTTTTTACACCCCCCCACCCACCTGAGTACGTTCGCCTGACTCACCCCCCCCCCCCGAGTCCTATAGAACGGCCGATATATAATCCACGTAGAAATTATCAAGGATTCACAATATTAACGTGTTTAAGCAAACAGATAGTCCACCGCCGGACGGTCTAACTAATTTGAAGGGCAATGTAGACAAATTATTATCGAGGCTTCACCCCCCCCCCCCCACCCCGTTTCCTATGCGTTCGTACATTGCCAGTAGACCCCCCCCCCATACGCAAGCGTACGCATTTGGGTTACCCCCCCCTCCTCCCTCCATGCGTACGTACTAAATGGATTTCCCCTACGTACTCAATGGATGGCCCCTTTGCACAGCTCTCCATTGTTGTCAGGTTGTGTACTGCGTCTTCAGCATGATGTCCGACATTTCGTTCCGTGCGTTCCTGAAGAAGCTCCCAGCGAAACGTCGGACATCATGCTAGACAACAGCACAAGACCGGCACGACCCACAAAAGCACATTGGAGAGCTATGCAGCGCAGCCGCAAATTTTCCCACGCAGTCGTCGTTCTATCACCTTGCACGTGTACACTTTCATCTATTGCGGCACAGGTGTCTCATTTACATTCAAACACACGTCGGATGTTTAAAATTCGCAGTTGCTCCTCCACTTTAAATTTCTCCTCCCCAGAGCGCAGATCCGTGGCTGGAGATCCCCGTAATCCATCAGATGCCCCCCCCCCCCACCTCTTATATTCCTATTGCTGTACAACTTGTTGACGCAGGAAAGCCTCACCGAGTCTCACGACTCCCTTTCAAGAGGGTCCTGCCTTGTTTTGTTGCGGCAGGGGGCATTGTGCTCTGCGACTTGCAGGTTATTCTTCAGCATGTGGATGCTTGGCTAATTCCTGATGCGACGTATTGTTGTTGTTTCTGTTGCTGTTGTTTGTTTATGTTGTTGTTTACTTCATCTTTCAACGTCAGGTTCTTGCACTGGGCTTCATAAGCCAAAGCTGGCGATGGAGGTCGTGTGTTGAGGTGGTTTTCACCCTTGCCTTCCTCAGCGGTGTTGTTTAGGTGACACCGTTACCGGATGCACTTTATCATCCCCCCCCCCCCCCCAGTATAGCCATTAACGTGGAGGTTCCTTTGTTTTGACATCGCACAAACGCCGCTGCATTTTTCTGTAAGCCCCGAAGTTATCGCCGTCCCGATAACGTGGCGATGGCAGTTACATAATCGTTGGCGAACGAGGTGCAGAATTAACAGTTCTTGACAAGTGGGCAACTCCACCCTGCGTAAAGAAATGCGCTTACAAGTGCCAAGCAGACGATGTCAAGTAAGAAACGTTGGTGGTCCTCCAAATGGGGGGGGGGTGGAGGGAGAAAATGCCTAAGCGTTTGCACACATCTCAGAAGAACAATGCCAAGCGATAATTGTTGTCCGACTGAATGGCTTTTCATAGCAACAACAAAAAAGTGAGATGATGGGACATTTAAAAAAAACACGCAAACCAATCAAAATCTTTGGGCACGGCATTTTCAGAATTGTGGAGCTGCGTGGCGTGGGGTAGCAGCTCGGTGCCGCGATTTGACGCAACACCTTGGCACGTGGAGGTGTGAAAATGGCGGGTGAGATTGATAAGTTGTTTTTGTCTTTGCGACAAGAATGAAGCCACCTCTTGTGATGGATGGGGCGGGTGGCAGCTCAATAATGCAGCGGTCTCAGCACGGGGGCTCTTCCTGCCTGCTGTGCTCTGGCTTAGTTGCCAGGATGTGTGTGTGTGAGCAAAGCCGCTTTTATTCACTTGATTATGTTCATATTTTACACTTATAAAAGGGGGGGGGGTGGATCTACCAACGGGTAAGAATTTATTTGCTAAAACCCCGAGAGCTCTGCTGTTGCGTCAACGTCTCATTTTGTAACAACGGTACGGTGGTTTTGGTAGTTTTATTTAGCAAATATCTCCATTTGAGGGGAGGGGGAGAATTAACTTCTACTGTAATTGCCTTTGGCCCAAAAACCTATGCAGGCTATATAGAGGATATTTGTGTTTTTTTATGTTGTATGCGAGTGACATTGCGTTGTGTTTGAGTCGATTATGTGAACCCGTCGTGGACTTCCCCTATGTCGACTCGGCCGCAAATGAGCATCTGATGCGATGTGTGAACATCGCCACTGGGAAGACAAAGACGGCAGGGGCGTGGTGCTGGCCACCCACCATCGTCGTGTGCCGGGCCCACCTTTCATAGGTGGTCGCGAGCAGTAATTGACCCAAAAGTTTGTTCAGGCTATCAAGGGCGATGTTGACCTTTGTTGTGTTTGCGTATTGTACGTGTACGCGTATTTGTGTTCCTGTAATGCGATCCATCCTGGGTTTAACCAGACTGAGACTTGTGGGAAATGCATTCATGTTCAGTGGCGACATCAGGATAGCATGCAACTGTCAAATCTTCACATAATATATTTGGCACAATGTTAGAGCACGCGGCGAGTCATGGGAAAGTTTGCCAAATCTAATCTTGGTCTGGGGTTGACTTATCCCCTTTAGCATCCTGGGTCTATAATATTAGTACCACTGAGTGGAGAAGTAAACATTGCTTGTCTTATGGATAGACGTACCTCCATCAAATGAATGTTGTTTCATTTCCTTCTCAGATGAGTGCTACCCCAGGCTCAATTGACTGGGAATCCACTTGGGATTTTTTTGGAGGGGCTTGACAATATACTGTACGTGTAGGATGGTGGTTGGCACTCGTCGATGTGAACCCAGCGACATGATTTTAAGTGATGTCTGCACCGGTCCTGGCACCCTCCCCCCAAGACCAGAATGGTGAAGTATGGTCAAACGTCATTGCGTGGGGAGACCTTTAACCATGCTCATTGCATTAAATGCACCACTACTGAATATTCGCTTTGAATGAATACCTGAATGCTGTATCTGTAACATTCATAGATAATCCAAATTTGTACGGGCAAGTTCCTAGTCACGTGCTCCGATGGTCATCTCAGGCAGCGTGGTATTTTGCGTGTATTGCTTGGAACGGCGTTTGGAAGAACGATATTGCGGCAACAGCGATTATGCGAAGAGTCCCGCTGAGCGCATCGCCCGTGGTGTGTGTAGGTGCGTCCCGACCCTCGTCCTCCGTTGCCAAGTTGTCAACCACGTCGCTCTGTCTTGGATCGCGGCCAGGATTTTGTGCCGAGACGTTGCGGGGAAGAAGAAGAAGAACAGAAAAAAACCCGTCCACGAGGTTTGCTGAGCTTGCTGCGAAGCGTGTCTCAAGCGGCGTCAAACACATCCGTCGTGGAAAAAAAACACTTTAAAGAACAACACTTTTTAAAAAAAAACACATAAAAGACAATGGCGTCCGCGTGGGTGTCAAGTTATTTTACAAGCTTTGCCCGGTGCGATGGTTATTATTTTTTCTACCCACATTTTTTGTTCCCGGATTAATGCTGCTCAAAAAACAGTTGCTTCGCAAAGAGTGCGTTAAAATACTGCGCGTTAACCGTGTAGCTTTTTCAGTTTTCGGTTTCATTTCTTAGGTATAGCCATGTGAGCCATGAGGCTCTTGACTCGGATGCAACCGCAACAAACAAAAACATGATCTAATGAAGGGAAACAATAAAATACCGAAAGAACCAAGAATAGGAATCCCTGCAGTCACGAAAGCTTTAAATCAAAATGATCTAATGATGTGAAGCTTTCGTGACTGCAGGAATCCATACTCTTTGGTTCTTTCGGTAAAGTCCATCATCAGGTGGGAAAGCTTTCCCACCTGACGATGGACGCTTGTGTTGCGCCCGTAACGTCGTGATTTATTTTATTTTATGCCTACGTGCCTTTATCGATAGAACAAAAGAGTATGATCTAATGAGTTTTTTAAAAGGTAGAGGTGCTGCCTTACAATCGTTTGCTCACGCTATTGATGACGGAAAGGGCCTTAACGAGAGGGAGCTCTCAAAAGCCCCCATCCAGAGAGTAGTTGGCTACGTCTTGCACACTGGCCATACGTTTGTAAAGTGATGCAAGTACCCACACTCTACCCCACCCACAGGCGACCTGCCCACGGGCGGAGCCAGGATTTCAGGCCGGGGTGACATTCAACAAATTTTAATTTCAAGAATGATTTAGAGAGAGTCAGGCTGTTGAACTAGACGCCATCGGTTGGCGACACACTCTGACAATGCAGTTGCACGGAGTCCGCCAGACCGAGTGTCGTACACTTCTACGCAGAATGTCACCCCTGTCACCCCGCCTGGCTCCGCCCCTGGACCTGCCGATGGACTAAACCAGGGGTGGGGAACCTTTTTTTCTGCCAAGGGCCATTTGGATATTTAAAACATCATTCGCGGCCCATACAAAATAATCAACTTAAAAATTATCCTGTTTATATTTGGTCAAACATTTAATTAACTCACCCCTAATGCGATGGCTGGAACTGCTTCTCTTTGGTGTTGCGTGTGATGATGTTACCTGGTATCGATGATGTTGCTACTCGCAACTGTTTTTCCAGCTTTGCTCTCCTAGATTTATGGAATTTCGAGTCCCGCCTGCGGTTGCCTTGGCAGGGCCAGAGACCAAATGATTTCGCGGGCCTCATACGGCCCGCGGGCCGGACGGTCCCCACCCCTTGGTCTAAACTGTGGTGTACCCATTTTTGTTGTTGTGTTTTTCTCTACCGTCGTTGGACATACTGTAGGTTGGGAGATTTTGATTTAAACGTGCCCATCACCGGCTACCTCTGGTTTGCAGGTCCACGTGCGCTTAACCGTTGTACGCCGTGGCGGCATGCCGAGATGGAAGGCACGTGATGTAACTAAAAAAAAAATACCTTGGCAGCAGTCCACGATGGTTCGACGGTGGGAAAAGTCGTGAAGGTTAAGCAACGTTGTTGGTTTAGCCGCTCGAGGTCTCGTGTTATCCAACGGGACATCGAAACCTGGGAATATGCAAGGAAATATAAAAATGGTTCTTGGAAATATCAAATGATTGTGTTCGTAACTATCTACAGGGACCCTGCAGAGACTAGTTGCACCCTCCGTGAAGTGGAATTTCCTGAAGTTTTTTTTATTGTACGCACTCTTACTTTAAAAACACGTGAACACGCCTTTTAAAGACTCTCAAGGTATATCATCGCAGCATATGAACGTAAAGTGCAATGTGCAAAAAAATATATAGCGGTGACACGGTGATTAAAGCCCTGTGCTACAAACCAGGAAATCTGAGTTCGATTTCTGGCCATGGCAAATGTCAGTGGTGAGTGTGATCTTAACCGGTCCTGGGAGACTCCCCCTGTCCCCACCTCTCCATGCTCGTGAAGTACGGTCGGGTAGGCCTTCATCCTGCAGTGGATTGACAAAGAGCTATAATTGATCATTTTTAGCTATCATACATAAAGGGCAATAAAAATGTGTGCGTGTTTTTTTTTTAAAGCGCAAGGAATGTACAAGTAGCATGTACTAATGCGGTAGCTATATTGGTACGTAATTAATGTAGAAAAAGTATATGAATGAAAAAGGCGAACACATTATGCAGTGTAATAAATTAAGATCATGCGTGATTGAGCAACCCATGATCACAAATGTATGACGTCTAGTCAAGAGACGATTTGACTGGATAGACATCTGGTCAGCGTGGAAGGGTAGGCCAAAATATCCTGCAGTGGCGCTCTCTTGTGGATGTCCTTCCACCAGCAGCGGCACAAGGAAGCAATTGCAGGGCCGCACCTTTTTCATTTCACTTGGGATTTGAGGGACCGGGTGTGACTTGGATGGACGGTGTAAAACATGAAATAACCCCCCCCCCAACCCACGAAAAAATGGACCGGTCCTGTGATAATTGATTACACCTGTAAGTTGCGTGGTATGTTCCATTCGTGCTTCTGCACGTCCTGAAACCACAGCAAACCGCAACGCAGGTGTTGCCGGTCTTAGCCGCCTGCTAGCAATCTACCGTGAGCAGCATTTGAAGCTCGCCAGTGCAGAGCTTCATAGTTGTTTGCACAATTAAAACCAACGGGTTTAACAAAACACAAAACAAAAAAAACCGTTCACCAGTCTCATCAAGGAAATCCCCGAGGGCTACACAGTTTTCCCAAACAGTCCGTTCTAAATCATGTACACAGGGCCGGATTCAGATTTTGTAGGCCCCTGGGCTACATGTACTGCGAGGCCCCCAGTAATATTTTCAAAAGGAAAACAAAGTTAAAGAAAAATAAAATGTATTTTTACAAGGTTAACAACAAATACAATTCGGCATTCACAAATGAAATAACTTCTCACTTCATCTCTGGAGGCCCTCCAGCTGGCTACAGCCCCTGGGCTACAGCCCCTAAAGCCCCGTGCCTGAATCTGGCCCTGGATGGAGATCATGAAGACGAATGTGCAAGAGGCAGTAATACAGGGCGTCAGTAAAAGAAAAGGATTATCTGCTGAGGGATTATTATTGTTATTTTTCTTATTGGACGGCAGTTCGAGTGAGGCCGGTACAATTACACACGGACACTTGTGAGGAGGAGACCTGCAAGTTGCCACCATTTCGCAACACGCATCGTGTCGACACGTGAGAAAAGCCCAGGGGTTGTTCACCAACACCTTGGCTGTGATTGTACGGCATTGCATTCTTGAGTTGTGCGCAAGTGAATAGCACTAGAAACATTTTGTTTAGATTTTTTTTATATGTATCAAAAAACTAAATCTTAAAAACGTGTAAGGAATACGTGGCCAACGTTTTAACCGTGCAATCCAAACGTCTGCCTTATCAAATTGTCTTATAGTGAGGGAAAAAAGTATTTGATCCCCTGATGATTTTGTACGTCTGCCCACTGACAAAGAAATTATCAGTCTATAATTTTAAAAGTAGGTTTATTTGAAGAGTGAAAGACAGAATAACAACAACAAAAATCCAGAAAAACGCATGTCAAAAATGTTATAAATTGATTTGCATATTAATGAGGGAAATAAGTATTTGACCCCTCTGCAAAACATGACTTAGTACTTGGTGGCAAAACCCTTGTTGGCAATCACAGAGGTCAGACGTTTCTTGTAGTTGGCCACCAGGTTTGCACACATCTGAGGAGAGATTTTGTCCCACTCCTCTTTGCAGATCTTCTCCAAGTCATTAAGGTTTCGAGGCTGAGGTTTGGCAACTCGAACCTTCAGCTCCCTCCACAGATTTTCTATGGGATTAAGGTCTGGAGACTGGCTAGGCCACTCCAGGACCTTGATGTGCTTCTTCTTGAGCCACTCCTTTGTTGCCTTGGCCGTGTGTTTTGGGTCATTGTCATGCTGGAATACCCATCCACGACCCATTTTCAATGCCCTGGCTGAGGGAAGGAGGTTCTCACCCAAGATTTGACGGTACATGGCCCCGTCCATCGTCCCTTTGATGCGGTGAAGTTGTCCTGTCCCCTTAGCAGGAAAACACCCCCAAAGCATAATGTTTACACCTCCATGTTTGACGGTGGGGATGGTGTTCTTGGGGTCATAGGCAGCATTCCTCCTCCTCCAAGCACGGCGAGTTGATTTGATGCCAAAGAGCTCCATTTTGGTCTCATCTGACCACAACACTTTCACCCAGTTGTCCTCTGAATCATTCAGATGTTCATTGGCACACTTCAGACGGGCATGTATATGTGCTTTCTTGAGCAGGGGGACCTTGCGGGTGCTGCAGGATTTCAGTCCTTCACGACGTAGTGTTACCAATTGTTTTCTTGGTGACTATGGTCCCAGCTGCCTTGAGATCATTGACAAGATCCTCCCGTGTAGTTCTGGGCTGATTCCTTACCGTTCTCATGATCATTGCAACTCCACGAGGTGAAATCTTGCATGGAGCCCCAGGCCGAGGGAGATTGACAGTTCTTTTGTTTTTCCTCCATTTGCGAATAATCGCACCAACTCTTGTCACCTTCTCACCGAGCTGCTTGGCAATGGTCTTCTAGCCCATTCCAGCCTTGTGTAGGTCTACAATCTTGTCCCTGACATCCTTGGAGAGCTCCTTGGTCTTGGCCATGGTGGAGAGTTTGGAATCTGATTGATTGATTGATTGCTTCTGTGGACAGGTGCCTTTTATACAGGTAACAAGCTGAGATTAGGAGCACTCCCTTTAAGAGTGTGCTCCTAATCTCAGCTCGTTACCTGTATAAAAGACACCTGGGAGCCAGAAATCTTTCTGATTGAGAGGGGGTCAAATACGCATTTCCCTCATTAAAATGCAAATCAATTTATAACATTTTTGACATGCGTTTTTCTGGATTTTTTTGTTGTTATTCTGTCTCTCACTGTTCAAATAAACCTACCATTAAAATTATAGACTGATCATTTCTTTGTCAGTGGGCAAACGTACAAAATCAGCAGGGGATCAAATACTTTTTTCCCTCACTGTACTCTTTGGTTATTTCGGTAAAGTCACGTCGAAAGAAAATTAAATAAAATAATAATAGAATACGACGCTTCTATTGCCACACAAGCAATCGTCATCAGGTACGAATGAATGAGAAAACAAACCGAGTAAACTTAGGAATATAATGCAATACAGCACAGAGAGTCGGCTAACATAACAGTCAACACCCTACCTGGTTGATTACGTGACGTCTTACATAGTGGGTGGTAGTGCACCTTTATTCGTCCATGAGTACCACCTTGGGCAGCAAAACTTCGAGATTGCTGACACCTTCACATGGTGTACACGAGTTCAATCAATCTTTATTTTACCTGCCAATATCGCACTCAGTAAAGTAGGCATCAGTGCACATTACAACGGAACGAGACCGGCACAGGAGCACACAGCAACAGGAATGGAAAAATAAACCCGTTACGCCCTTCGGCGTCGCTTATTTGATAACCCCGACTAATTTCAAAAGGTTATGACATAATTTCTCTGTTATTGGCAACTTAAAAAAAAATTGCAACCACTACAGTTATTACTACCTCTGGTGGTTGCTTACAAATGAAGCATCTGGGCTGGGCTCACGGAAGTATATGGACAGCCTGTATGTCTGTTTGATTGTGCTCATGTGGACCATATTTAGCGCTCTATTCATGCAGGCTAAGCCACATCGAACCTTCCAGGCGTTCCTCCAAATGGGCCCTTGATCGGCCTGTAGGGCCAGTTGCTCAATATGAACTAACTCTGCATGCGAGGGAAAGGAGAGAGTTGCACACAACCACCGATTTTGTGGCAACCAAAGCACGTGGATCGCAAGCTCCACGGCGAGACAAGCATGAAGCACTCACAACTGAAGGAACATGCACAACCCTTTAATGTATCCACTGCTGGATGAGGGCCTTCCCATGTCATAGGGATCATGGCGGAGTGGTGGTGGAGGTGGAGGGGGGGGGTGACCATACTCATGGAGCCTAGAAGCACAGTACAGCGATAACGATGTAACAACTGTGCTGTTCACAACCTAAGCCCCACAGCAGCTGATAACGTGTTTTGCGCGCGGTGATCGCCCCACCGTCTGCGCGCTATCCCAAGCGCCGTGCTTCGCTTCTGGGCAATGGTGAGATTGGGCGCACTCCAGGTTATGTGGTCCTACGCACAAGATGAGTATCGGTATACTGTAGTATGTATACATAGCGTGGAGGGAGGGGTGGCGGGTGGGTATGTGACCTTTGTTGCCTGTGCCATGCCCCGTGCCATGGGTTTAGTAAGCTGCCCTCTCTGCATGTGCTCTCTGCCCTCTGTCTACGTTGCTGGCACGGCTAACAATAGGATGCTGTGGGAGCTGTGAAGGCTCCTGTGGCCAAGTGAATGCACCCCGAGGAGACATATAAACACTGGGAGGCGAATGGTACATTTCGGAGGAATCGGCACAACACACAAATATTGCACGCACACGTATTTATTTGTGTGCATTCATGCTATTTATTTCTCTACTTGCGGTTGCCAGCAGCGCTAATAAATAGAAGATACGCGCATGAATAGAGTGCGGTAAAGTGCAGTAATTTCGAATGCTTTAATCACATCTGGATGTCTGTGCATTTTCAACGGTGACTCGTACGATTGCGTGTCATTTAACTCCATTACTTGAACCAATTGGTTGTGCACAGTTCCCTTTTCAAACAAAACACAAATCTTACTGGCCTTTACAAAACTTTCACGGGCCGAGGAGGGGGTCCATTGAAGTGACTTCAGAAGTATTTCCGTGACATCATCCTCCGGAGCTTTTCTCCGACACAGGGTGATGCACTGTCAACTGATGCGAGCGTTACAAATGGAAGTTTCTTTATCTCGTGATACGATGACACCAATAGCGCAATTGGAATAGAATGTATGCGACGGAGGTGGAAGGTCGGGCGGGGGGGGGAGGAAACACCGCATTAAAAACATTTAAAGGGACTTCCAGAGGTTTGTAAGTCTTCCCGACTGTGTTGAGTCTGCCCATGTGCAAACAGAGAACAGGGTGAACCGATTGAAACCCTTTCTGTAAATGACGAGGCACTCATCAGACTGAGAAGACGGCGACGAGGGGAACCTCAACTCTGCCAACATCTGCCGCAGCGAACCGCCGACAGCGTACACGGTAACGGTGCTGATGAATGGGGAACGAAACCTCCACCTCACCTTTAAGTTGTCCTCGTGGTACCGGTGACGTGTGCGGTGGCGAGAATGTCGGGTACAATCATACGGAGGATTCGTATTGGATAGGCGTACTTTGTACTACAGGAATGATAGCACCTTATGCCGGTAATACTTACCGCTAGCCAGTTCTCAGAGCGCTCTGGAAAAATATCGCGAGGCATTCAGAACGCGATACCAAACCCCGCTGTGCTGCATGATGAATTATAGTTTTAAGTTGTTGTGATATTTTGTGCTGTTAAGATTACATTTCTATGTTGCAATTAAACCAAAGTGAAACATTGAATAATGATGACACAGTTTAACACGTAGGCTTTCGCGACCAATATCATCCACAATACAGGTTGTTTTTTGGGGGGGGTTAGAACGCGTAAATATATAAATGTTGTGTCGTTAAGCCCGCCACCACCTGACACAGCCAACTAGTAAAGTGTTGTCACGTAAACAGAACGTGGCCAATTCGTCACTGGTACAGCACTAACCGGAGTGTGGGAGAGCAAAGCCACAACATTTACAATCTGAGTGCGACGCTCTGCCAGTAATTACAACTGGTGGCGGGTTTAAGGACACATTTATATATTTACGCGATATAACCCCCCAAAAAAACAACCTGCATCATGGATGATGACACAATATACTTTGGTTCTTTCGGTAAAGTCACGTAGAAAGAAAATAAATAAGTAAAAATTTATTAAATACAATTTAAAATAGAAGCAAAAAAACCCCACAACGTTTCCATCGCAACACAGGAGGCCTGATGAAGACCGCTTGTGTTGCGGTCGAAACGTCGTGGGGTTTTTTGCTGTTATTTTTAATTTGTTTAATTTCTTATTTTATTTTCATTTTCTATCTCCGTGACTTTAACCGAGAGAACCAAAGAGCATGAATTCCTGCAGTCACGCAAGTTTTAAGTCAAGATGACACAATACATTGTTTATTGTGGGCACAGCTCATGTACTAAATATATATGGAACAAAATAGATATGTCTGACCTTCACATGTCCTCGGTAAAACGTGCAAGTATTGTCCACACAAGCCATCGGCCCCATGGCATTCTGGGAGTGTTGTAATATCAGCAGCATTGATTCAGTACAAGCGAACTCCGGGGCAGTCTCGACGTACATTTATAAAACATTTGTGACCACGATCTCTTACTTGGGACGTAGGTCAAGACGGGTCATAAAGAACCCAGTGTAATTATGCTTTGGCTGGTATAATTAAGGCACAACCGTCCGTGTATTATACCCAGATCGTGATACCGCCCTCTTCCCGACAACCCACCCTCCCGAAACTCCCTCTTGAGCCCTCCCCTTGTGCGTGGATAGGAGACGTCGGGAAGGAGACTTCAACACACTTGAAAATTAGCCCTTTTCCTGCGGTGAATCGTACGGCTGAACTGTGGACGTAGGCCTCGGCAAGGTGAAGTAAAACGTAAAAGCAACGAGCCTACCTTAACCTTACCTTTTACCTTACCACAATGCAATCACTCTAAAAGCAACGAGCCTACCTTTACCCTACCTTTTACCCTTACCCCATACAAATTACCCGATTACAGGGTAATTACCGGGGTACTACTACACATGAAAAAGGTTTGTAAGGGGTAAATGCTAGGTAGAGCGCTTGTATCATATAGCATACTCTCGATGATTCCAATTTTAAATGGAGGCCACGGACTGCGCCACGGAGCTTTTAGCGAGTGGTAAACAAGGTGTTTACCGGGTAATTCGTCCGCGCTACCTTTACCCTACACTTTACCTTACCCCTTGGCATGTCGAGACTTTTACCTTTAACCTTTTACCCAGTAAAAAGGGTAAATTACCTTACCTTGCCGAGGCCTATGTGGACGGGATGGCGTATGGGTATGTACATGGAGCTTATTTCGCACCGTGCGTAGCCAACTGTGCTAAACGAAGGTGCTATTTAAACAGATCACAAGAAATATTTGCCGTGAGTTCCCTTCCAGAAGTCTGTTTTGTTACGAATTTTTTTTTTATCAACAACCCATACCGTGAGTTTAACACGTAGGCTTTCACGACCAATATTATTCATAATCAAGGGGGTTGGTGAAATCGTGTACACATATAAATGTGTCGTTAACCCGCGACCGCCCGACACAGCCAATTCGAAAGGTTTGTCACGTGAACAAAACGTGCCAAATTAGTTACTACTTCAGCACACCGCTGTGTTGGGGAGAAAAAAACCCACAACATTTACAATTTGAGTGTGACGTTTCGCTGGTGATCACAACCAGCTTCATCAGGCGATTTACCGGAATTGTGTAGAAGTCTTCCTCGTGTCCGGTCTTAAATACAGAAAGTGAAGAGCATAACCAGGATACGGGGTATCATGAAAGAAATTGGTGAGTCCTGCAGGGTGCCCCAGTCGTGTACGACCTGTCACGTGCGTCATTTATCAGTTCTGCAATGTGTGTTGGTGCTTTTTAAACTTCGCTTTTGTTGTTGCTGTCGTGCTCACGCACCACGGATCTCCCGTGTAAAATAGGCCTGCAACTGGCTGAACAGGTACCATCCGTGTAAAACAACTAAAATAGGCCTGCAACTGGCTAAACGGTACCATCCGTGTCAAACAACTAAAATAAAAACTGAAGTTATGATGTGGGGCAGGGGGGGGGGAATGCAAAAGCAGACGTAAAGAGTTAAACAGAAAGGAAATAATAAGAGAGAGAAAGTGCTTTTACAAAAACACGTCATTATTATTATTTTTATTACTATTTCCAAATGTTTTTTGTTAGAGGGAAATAACAATGAGATGTTGGGGGGGGGGGGGGGGGAGGCAGTGTGGGGCGTCGTTTTCAACCTTGAAAGTGACGCGTAATTCAAACGATATGAAACGAAATTGGCTCGAAGGGCTCCGAGGCCTTTATTTTTTCTTCGGGCGGCCCATGGCCAACTCGTTCGTGTGCCTGCAGCGAGCTGAAGCCGCGCATCTGCCGCGGTTAAAGCTGAGCGCCAAGGTTCCCTTCAGCGGAACACCCAGGGATGGTGATGTGAACACAATTATCGGCTGCTGGAGGCATGTTTCGAGGTGAAACGAATGTGCTCGTGAGTGCAAAAATTTCGACGCGCGTGCAAGGCATCACGGGAATCCTCTCACCCGAGCCATGCTCGTGGAGGGAATGCAGACACGTTCATGTTTTTTTTGTTTTCAGAATTTCTTTCGCGCTTGCCATGTGTGCACATGATTATTTTTTGCTATTTACATTACACAGCGACTTATTTTATCCACGACTCTATCACCTCAGGGTTCCATTATCTACAGGAGTTGTAGGGTCCACGAAAGCTCCTGTTACCCGCGGTCCTAATCTTTCAATTGTCCACCATTGTCCGCAACTTTTCCCATAAGTCAGTGTGGACCGATTTCCCATTGACCGCATTTCTTTCACGGATAAGTGGGAGTCACGCAGGAAACAAATCCAATTATCTGCAAAATACATTTCCTGTGAATAACCTAGTCGATGATACAATCTATGCGCCCCCCCCTCCCCACACATCACTTTGTATAAGGAGTTTTGTATCACTAATCTATGTAGTGTGTTATTAAAGTGAAGTGAAAATAATTTTGTTCGCTAGACTTTACCATATCCAAACAGATTCCACGAAGTAACGACTGTTATGATCTTGTCAGATTTTCTCAGCTTGAATAACGTGACTTTTGATAAATGTGCTTAATTGCATGTTACATCACCTTCGTTGAAAGCTGAGTACATGTAACATCTCACAAATGCTCTCACAGATAAACTGGCAAAAAATGAGTCAACTGGTTCATGGGTTGATGTCCCTTGAATTCATTTGGAGATTGTCGTTATGTACATACCGCACTGATATACACGATTCGTTTAATATTTTCAGTCAGAACATATATGCTCAGTTAACTACTTACTTGGTTCACTTATTGCCCATTCAATTTGTACAATAAATTATGCCTTCATCTTTAGAAAATAATAATAGTCATAGTCTATGCATTTCCATGGTATAGCCCATGACTGATTCAGATATTACTCACCACTGATGTTAGCCGTGGCTGGGACAAAATTAATCCAACCCGGGTCCGGTAGGGCAGCGTGCATGTCATCACATTGGTGTTGTGTTTATTTATTGCTTGTAATATCAGAAGGATGTTTAAAGTGTGTAATGATATATACAAGTTAGTAACCTCTCCCACCAAGTGTCAGCCTGTCTTTCATTTTCCAAACACCCAGTCACTTTTGTTTGTTTGAGTTTCGTGCGCCTTCTCAGCAGCAAATTTAATTCGAAAGTCATTTTGATGGGATTTTTTAAAGTTATTATTGTTCTGTCCCAAACAAAAGTGTCCCCGCAAGTGTTCACCTAAAACAAATAGGAAAGGAATGGTTGTGTCATTTAAAAAAGCGGTTTCCAAAGATAGGTAATGCCATTTAAACTTTACTGGAGAGAGTCTGTAATGAACCTCCGGAGAACAGCAGCTTCTCTGCAGATTAAAATTCAGAAAAGGTAACGGTGCAGCCCCTGCAATTGCTTACATAAGCTACTGTTGGTGGAAGGTCCTCCACTCGGGGGGGGGGGGGGGAGCTCTTCGGGAGCCCCTCTAGAGAATATTTGGCCCACCCTTCCACACTGGACAGACATCTCGGAAGACGTGGGAGTGCCCCACACTTCACCCCAGCACACGTGCCCTGCCGAGCAATCGACCGACTAATTGTGGTCGACATTTTTAGTCTATTAGCCTGTTTGACTTTACAAAACCAACATTATCAAGCAGCTCTTACGAGTCCAGAATCTGCTTGCTTAATCAATTCCGTTGGATAATATACGTCTGAAAAGCCAATAGGCCAACGGACTGAAAAACAATGTTTGTATGTACACATGGAGACACGCAAGGGAGTTCTATACTTTATATATATATGTTTTTTTATTACGCGATGTTAATTCTCCCGCAGTTTTATAATGGCACCTTTTACACGTGCCGCAGGTTACGGCTGTGCGTGTGCACGTGTGTTTCTCGAGCGTATCTGTGCACGCGCGTGTGTGCGTTACCCAATGCGTCAGGTCCGTTTAAGCTGATGGTTTCGGGGTGCTGTTGGCGGGCACGTGTTTTCACGGTCTGTAGAGCACGGCAGCGAGCAGGCCACGGAGAGCTGCCGTTGTGCGAAGGGCGGACGATACCCCCTCGGGCAAGCGGTGCTTTTACCAGGTCTGTGCCGACCTGAGGAAGGCTCTCTCCCTCTTTCTAGAAATTTCGAGGCAATCAATGTGAATCTGAGTGGTTGGGAAATACGAGCGCTCAAGAATGGAACTTGAACTCTGGTTCACTGGGAAAATGTGCGCCGGACAGAAATGACATCACCGCCAGTTTACATGTTGGAAAAACGACCCCCTTTTCGTGCTAATTCCATCACTCACTTCTAAAGTGTTGGTACAACTCATAATGTTGATCGGGTTGCTCAGAGTTTTATTTTTGTCTTTAGCCAAATAATAATATTTCCGTTCATAAAAGTGTCAACGTTTTTAGTGAGTCTCGAAAAATATTTTCAAAAGGATCGTGCGATGGGATACTTGACACATTTCATTTTTTTGTGTTTAGGTTGCGGGAGAAAACCAGAGTACCGATGAAACCCACTCACACGATGGAATAACACGTCACAGCTCAAGTCTACAACACGTGGCATCCGCATGCAGTCTCCCATGAACATGCCCAGCCAGGCTCAAACCTACTACGATATGGGACCTTTCTTGCCAGTACCAAAATAATTATTTCCAGCATATTTTGATACTGGCAAGAAAGGTCCCATGATGTAGCTGCTCACCCCGAGCTATAAATGCCCTGATAGTGGCATTGCCTTTGTGCTGTTCGCCTTTTGGCGTCCTCTGGTATAACACTGTGAGACGAGGCTCAAAAGAAAGCTGTCTCTAGTGTGGACCAATCAGTTTCAAAGACAAAAAACATCAGCATGTTTTTTTTTTGCATGTTCACCACAAAGTGCCGTGTGGTCAATGCAGACAGGATTCCTTGCAAAAGATTCTGTTTGGTGTTCTTCACTAATTTTCAGGGGCGCGGAGGTGGGGGGGAAATTTCGTCGATAAGAGATCCTCAGCGTGAGGGCCGCCACGCCACGTGCAAGTGGTGTTGTCACGTGTTGTGTACAGTCAGAGGGCCCCACGTCAGAGGCCGCACTAAAGGCCACCCAGGGACTGCCTGTGGCCCGCTGGCCATGCAATGAAGATCACTGCGATGTGTGAACGAGAGCGGGAGCATTCAGATGAATGTGGTTCAAACTTGATTTGAAGCTTTCGTGACTGCAGGAATTACTCTTTGGTTCTTTCGGTAAAGTCACGTAGAAAGAAAAAAATAATAGAATACGACGTTTCGATTGCAACACGAGCAATCGTCATCAGGAAGAACTAAATTTGAGAGAGAGAGACAAAACACAGACACGGAGACACACAGACAGACACACAAGCAGAGAGAGACAACACAGAGACACACAGAGATAGACACACAACATAGACACACAGAGACCCAATGCCTCTGTGTTGTGGCCTTAAATAGAGAGGGGGGGTGGGGCAGAGAGAGAGGTGGGTCTGCTGGAGCATAGATATTAGCATGCCAATGAAAGACCCAACAAGACTGGCACATTTTTGAGAGATATGTATGGAAAAGAAGTGTGGTTGTAAGGCGAATTTACAACTCGCAGTGGGCAGTGTGCATAACACTGCAGTCACAATAAAGTGATGATAATAATAATAACAACAGTGAAGCATACATTCTAATAAATGATTCGGACAACTGCGTTACTCGAGACGTCTGGGAACAAACGAGGCCTCTGTATTTCGGACGGTTTTGGTACCGTTGGTAATGGCGACGTTGTTCCCTTGTTATGACAGAGCTTCACACTGGCATGGTGTAGCCTAAAAACAGGACGTGCTGAGAAAATAGACGCCAATGCATCTCTCTCTGCGCGTCGACAAAATCAACCAGGAAACATCTACATGACCAGTGAAGGCTCAGCTCCAAAGAAGCCATCACGTTATATTTATGGACCAGTTGAATGCGAAGGGAGAGAGGGAGAGGCAGAGAGAGAGAGAGAGAGGCAAAGCCGGATGGTGGGTTTGTTGATTTTTTTTTGCTTTCATTGTTTCACATTTTTCTTCCATGTTTACGCCGCAAGCAATGCCATTGGGGGTTGGGTTTTTTTATTTTCACGTACTGAGCGAATAATGTAATTGGAACAATAACAGCCAGCTCTGCAATTGAGACCTCCGCCATAGAGTCGTCGCATGGCGCTTTGTGAAGTGAGATTTACTGGCACGAAAGAATGCGAATATATTTCACCCTTTCGGGCAACAAAACAGGCACTGATATGCGCAAACACCAAGTAGAAAACTTTTAGCGAGGAATAAAGTTCCGCATTCATCACACGTGCTTGCGGTGAACATGCAAACAAGCATGCTCTGATTATATTTGCATCGTTTTTTTACAATGATTGGCCTACACCAGAGACAGGGCCTAGCCTCACCAGTGTCAGACCAGAGAACGCCACGAAGCGAACAGTACAAAGACAATGTACGTATCGGGGTGATCAGCAATATCAATAAAACAGGCGTTAAGATGTTTGAACACTGGACTTGCAATGTTCGAACATCTTAATGACCTGTTTTATTGCCAAAAAGGTGTAAAAACCTATTCTCATGAGAAGAGGTTTTTTTTTTCCCCCTCTTTTTCTGGCAACAAAACAGCTGCGTTAAGTTGTTAAAACACCAAACTGAAACCTTTTACAAGGAATCATGTCTACATCAACCACAATACTAGTGGTCAAAATGCAAACCTATTCTTATTTTTCAAACTTTGATACGGGGCAAAAAAAGGTCCCACGATACGAGATTACTGGGTGTTGCGCAGGGTTTGCCAGGTGCCTCACGCAAACAACCGAAGGCCCGGTTGTTGAGGCTCGAATGTGCACTCATGCCCGGCTGTCATTGCATCTCAACGATCGCTTTGATTCGGAAACAAAAACATCTTCCGCCAAATGCAGCTGTTTTGTAACCAAGTCTAAAATAACCGGCGGTTTTCTCACATTATATTTTCCACTTTGTGCCGTTGACATTCCCATTATGTCACTGGACAGTTACATTTCCGTTTTGGAAATCCCTGCAGAAAGCAAACCACCACCCTGGTTTGTTTTTTTAGAACAGCCTCCGAAGACGATGTGACAGAACTACTTCAGAGGTCACTTCGATTGATCTCTTAGTCCGCACTAGGGTCATACATTTCATGAAAATAGAATACGATTTTATATATACCAAATATAATGGTTTTATTGTACACTCACTGGGCTGAAGCCATCAAACACTTCGCTGAATTTGAGAACACAGCTTAATCAAGAGTGGCTACTCGGATTCGAACCCAGGGCCTCATCATCAGTGCTGGCTCGGTGCTTAGATATGGCATTAGACCTTTGCGCCACTCAGTCACCTCAAAGTTAAAGTTAATTTAATTGTCCAACGAATGCTAGCCTTTCACCAAACGCTTTTATGACAATTCCCCTTACCCAGTACCTCCTTGATGTGTACATTGACACCTGTAATTAATTTATGTTGATGCATATTCGTAACTGCATCCAACCAAGTGACATACCTTTGCAAAATATTCATGGTGGGCCATCATATTAGTTATTCAATTTAGACTATTCGTAAAAGTAAACACATTTTATATTCTCTGCTCATGTATGTGCTGTGTGCTGCCATGGTACAATGGGCAGCACACTGGACCTGCAATCCAGAGGTAGTTTAAACAATGGGCACATTCTTAAATCCCCCCTTCTTCTGTCCACCAAACAGCACGATTGGCTACACCACAGTTAGTCCATCGGCACGTCTCACGTGTTGGAGTAAAAATATGGGTGCTCCCACCTCTTCCAAAGGCGTCTGACCTGTGTGGAAGAGTAGGCCAAATGCCCTCTAGAGGGGCTCTCACAAGCAGTGGGGTGAGTAAGCAATTGTAGAACTGAACCTTTATATATGTGTACTACACACACATACGTGCATATGCGTTTGCTTAAAAACGTTGTGCCTTGCTTTTAGATCGTTCGTGCGCGACTCGTGATTATGTGAACAAAGTCTGAAGCAACAACTCAAATTACCACCCAAGACTCTGACAGCCACTGTGTGAAACACAGCTTCATGCGAGGCTTGTGATGTGTATTTCACTCTCTCTCACTCTCCCAGCTTCTTTTCCACATGGGTGGCACGAAATATTCCCTTTTCCTGTGGTTGTGTAATATCCAGATCCAGCCAAGTCCTATGCACATACAAAGCAACAATGACAGATACAGACAACCCGCCTGAGTGATATTGTGTGTGTGTGTGCGCTCGTGCACATACCAGCCACACACACACACACACCCACCCACACGTTTTTTTTTTAGGAAATCTGGCATTTTGATGCATTCCGAACATCAAATGGCCTAATTTATGATTTGCACCACGCAGATGCTCTTACTGTGCTTGAGACAAGTAGCCTCTTTGATTCAAAATCTTCTGAAACTCCCAGGCACAGCCTTCAAAAAGACGGCGGAGAACTTTAGAAGTCACTTGGGGCTTAGGTGAACTTTTTTTTGCATTTTTTTCTTCTTCCTAAAGCTGAACAGTGCCAGTGAGAGGTATGGAAGTGGAATTTTGGCCAAGTGCCCTGCTGGAAATCGGTATAGCATGAAACAAACTTTGCCTCCCGAAGAACCTGTGATCCGTAGCATCTTCCCAGCCAACGCACAAGCAAGAAACAGCTTTCAGAGGCATCGAGGAGGACTCTGTCATTTTGTCACAAACTTCCCATGTCCATGCATCAGCCACAACAGGCACACTCGCCACTGGTGAACCTGGCGTCAATTCCGTGCACATTTCAACGTTCTTCATGGAGCCAAGCCGAGATCCCAATGATATGTATTATTTACTTTCGTGATCACCTTCGCGAGGAAATACATAAGCAGATATTGTGAAGCATTGACAGCTGTAGTTTCAACAGTTTCGTTTGCCCATGTTCAAATCAGCCTGCTGCATACATGAACGGTTAGGCCATCGCGTCCAGGTGTACTATGCACGGGGCTGCGAGTTATAGAGGTAGGTGGCAGTAAGGAGTTCCATTATCCCTCAATACACGTGGGGTTTTCCGAGGCACTCCGATTTCCTCCCACGTGCCAAATACTTACGAATGTTATTGGTCACATATCCCAATGCAGGATCCTCCTTTAAAAAAAAAACAAAGAGAGTGCTGAGACTCAGTTGAGTATTTTCTGGACAAATTATTTGGCATTATTATTTATTTACATTCAACTTCTTTTGCACCGTACGCAGCCAACCATGCTAATCTGTAATCATTTGCCTGCACATTTTATTTTGCCCGCTGGTCAGGAAAGGCCGTCTCCTGCAGCACAATGTTTACGTGACGAGGCCACGTCACCAAAGTAGTAAGCCACTGTGTGTCAGGGACCATTGCCTGGCCACGGCAGCGCCGTGAGTTTAGCCACTTTGTGAGCATAGCCACGCAAATCAATCAACGGAGAGCCACAAGTGGCGACGCAGTCCGTTGGGGAATGGTCCCGTGACACTTTGCATGACAACAAAAACTCGCATCGTGTCGGCCTTTCACACTGTAAGAAAACACAAAGCAAGTTTTAACGATTATAAGGCTAAAGGTTCGCTTATTTCTTTACGGGACCTTTTTTGCCAGTATCAAAAAGGATGAAAAAATAAGAGTAGGTTTTTTTTTACCCTTTCTGGCATTGTCTTTGGACTGTTCGCCTGTTGGTGTTCTCTGGTATAACGCTGGTGAGACTAGGCGATAAGAAGGGTGTCTCTGGTGTAGGCCAATCAGTATCAAAGACAATGCAAATATGAACAGAGCATGTTTACATGTTCATCACAAGTACGTGTGGTTAATGCAGACTTGATTCCTTGCTAAAGTCTTGATTTGAAGCTTTCGTGACTGCAGGAATCCACACTCTTTGGTTCTTTCGGTAAAGTCACGTAGGTAGAAAAATAAAATCAATCACGACGTTTCGATCGCAACACAAAGCGGTCGTCCTCAGGCGGGAAAAAAATATAATCCAGCAGCAGTAGAACTGCTAGAACTGCTGCTGGATTATATTTGGAACTGCTGGACCAGCGAGAGAGCTGTTACAACTCCTTTATTGCCAGAAAGGGTAAAACTTATTCTTATTGATAATTGCTTATTTTGAATATAGCTTCTATGGTACAGAATTAAACAGTGCAGGTTTTGTATTCAGGGTTTGTATTGTTTGTGTCATTCGCATAAAGTACGTGTCTGGATAATGTATTGTTACGACGATGTTATCCTCCATTGTTTTTTTGTCTTTTCCAAATTCTGCTCAGGTTGTGCGATCTGCGTGAAAGGCGCAAACCAAAGGCGTTTCCCTTTGCAACCCGCAGAGCAGTCGCTGGTTCCCTGGTTTGTAGCACAGCCTGTGGAAGGCGATACGACAGCACTACTTCCGAGATTTTTAATCCACAGACAAGGGGCACAGCACGTTCATACGCATGGCAATCGAATTGAAAATTCGAAATGATCAGAGCGGGAATTTGGCTAAATGTATTATTAAAAACACGATAGCCCAATGAAGTGGCTCGTCGTCATGCGGAAATGTATAGCGGCCAAATACTCTAAACGCACGTTTCTAAATGTGGAGGGGAAAACCCGGACGACCCGGAGAAAAATCCACGCGACCACGGGGAGAACACGAAAACTCCAAATATACAGCAGGCATCAGGGTCGGGATCAAACCCACGACCTCCTGTACACCAGGTGAGGGAGTTAACATCTCCTAGCCACCACGGCGCCCTGATTTCGATCTTAGAGTCCTTGGCAGATGTCCAATCATTGAGACAACATGACTCTACGGCATCCTCACTCTAATAAAAATCTAAAGGTGGCCTTTCTTAAGGAAATTACAATTTGGTTTGCTATTTAAACTATGCAGCAAAGTAAACAACGAACGGTACATGCATGCGCTCAGTTTTAATTAACTTTGCCAAGTGACATAATTAAAGACGTGTTATACATGTATATTCCATTGACAGACATTGGCAATACGAGTAATTACATTTTTGGTAAAACATTCCCACCGCAATATCCAGTCCATCGATGTGCACATTACCAATTTGTCAAAGTGGAGGTATGACATACAAAAGGTCATATTCAACGACCGAAGCTGAGCGCCCATTCAATAACAGTCCCGGATTGTCAGTCACACTGAGTGCACGATGTTCTCGGGTCAAACACTTCAGGGACCCACACAGCAGTCCATTTTCAAAGCCTTTCTCCTGTTGGCAACGATGATTTTGGCCCAGGGCAAGACCGAGACCTTAACAAACCCTGCCCACCACAGCTGCTTTATCCATGAACCCAGCGGCCTCTTAATTGCCTTTGTGCAAATTGGATTCAGACCGGGATATAAGATGCAAACTTACGATATTATGCCCATCGTAAAGTCCTGTGCTCCGAGATGACCTCGTTGCGTGTCTGCGCAATGCGCAGTGCACGATTCACGAGATGATTTTCCATTCAGACGTTGGGATCTGAAAAAGTTAGCAAACCCGCTCGGTTGCACAGTTTGCCGGCCTTTTTAAATTGCTGATGTATCCGTGGCATTCAGACAGCCTATGACCGGGCCCAATGTAAAGTCCCGTGGTTCAAGGTGACCTCAAACTCCGCGTCTGCTCATTGTACGGTGCAAATTGCCACGAGATGGTTTCCCCTTGCGTTGCTCTGTTTGTATTGGGAATTTTCAAAGTGTTGCAATGCGCACGGCTGCTCAGTGTCGGCCCGTATTCCCGACGTTTCCAGACAGGGGGCGTGGAGCGTGACCTCGGCGCGATGTCAGACGAGGCAAAATTAACGTCGCCCGCCGGGAATTGACCCGGAGAGGCGCCCTCGTTCACATGTCTAGGCAAATCCCCAAACGTGAATTAATGACGCCGCAGTTTACACGTGCTTTTGACTTCCTGAACTGCACGTTTATAATGCAGAAGCCTTCGTGAATTGCACATTTCCGGCCTGCCCGCACTGGTAATTCATGGCCATCTCTCCCACGGATAACCCGAAAGTGGAACCTCATTATATTACACAACGTGCCTGTCCCCCCCCCCCACCTCTTCTTATGCTGTAAATGTATATTGAAATATTGCTCGATCGCCTCGACTAAGAAGTGGTTTGGAATAAACTCAGCAATATTAGCTGTGCTGATCCTTTGCAAGTATCTTTGCCACGGCAACAGCCAAAGCAAAGGCGATCGCAATTGAACCACCTTCGACGGCAACCTTCCATTCCCAGAAGTTTTGCCACCCGCAGATTTGCCGAGGTTGGCTTTCGAGCGACAATACGCAGAGCCTGCAAAATAGCGGGGGCGAGGAATGGGTTTTGGGGGGTTAGATGAGGTGGGGGGGGTAAAGCGGACCTGAAAAGTTTTCCCCAAACAAAGGCTCCAGGTGGAAGCATTTATGTCAACGAAGGCAGCGCGCCAGGCTAGGTGTCACGTGTCATGGCCCTCGGGAGACCTGATTGAAACTTGCGTTATGAGCATTACGTCAGCCCGTCAGTTCGGATTATAAAGGCGGTGGTGAGGCTTGCAGCGTTTTCCCCTTACAAGCTCCGGCCGCTGCACCTCTCCATTTGCTGTTTGCCAGTAATTGCCCCGAGATCGTGTAATGGTGTGCCTCTGTTTACTTTCTTGTGTATGCGAAAACATTTTTAAATAGTTAAGTAACTTATATATTACATCTACTCGTGTGTGTGTTTTAATAGATACATTATTTGGAATAATATATCATGAACGGGAAATGTGTTTGTGATTTACAAGTACGTTATTTTTCTGGCTTGCATTGCTAATATTTATTACAAACATGTTTAGCATTGTGTTGTCAGGCTGGTTATTGTCAAGCCTGCTGAAAGCATGATAATTTTGTGTTTCCCAATGTATGTCCAGCCATATATCTTTATTTTAAACAATATGTTCCCCAATGTATTATAATTGTGCCCTTGGCATAATTGTCATGAAATGATTAATCCGTTTGGAAAACTACCAAAACACTATGCCCAATTTGTCAGAGAACAGCTGTGGAAGAGGTTATTTTTCATGTTTGTGCCTTTTCCATTGTGTCCTGTATTACCATTGGGGGGGGTATCATTGTCATTTCTTGAGATGAAGCACCCATTTGGAAATCTCACAAGTCAATACAACTCCATACGATCCTGCTGCTGACCTGCAAGGCACTCCGTGGGTTAGCCCCACAATATTTTACAGGAACTGATCCATCTTTATACTCTCCAACGAGGTGTCTGAGTTCTTCGGTTCACCTTCTTCTAAGTACTCCGAGGTCAGGGCTCATTTCCTGGGGTGATCGGGCTTTCGCCAGTGCAGCTCCCAAGCTTTGGAGAGCTTTGGCGCTACTAATAAGACAATCACAATCGTTAGCTATTATTGAGTCTGTCTTGAAAACGCACCTCTCTCAACTGGCCGTTTAGCCTGGTTCTGTTTATTTACTGCTTTCCATACACAGCGCATTGGGATCTACGGATGAACTGCGCCTTAAACATGTGCATTATTATTACGCATCAGGGAATGGCTAACAAAGAGACTCTAGATTTGAAGCTTTCGTGACTGCAAGGATTCATACTCTTTGGTTTTTTCGGTAAAGTCACGTAGGTAAAAAATAAATGAAAACTAAATTAAATCACGACGTTTCGGGCGCAACACAAGCGTTTTTCTTCAGGTGGTTTCAACGTAGTGAAAGCAAAAACGCTTAATTGAAGAGGTGGGTCAATTGAAGAGGTGGGTCATCATGAGATACACTGAAGCGTTTGTGCTCTCGCTACGTTGAAACCACCTGAAGAAGGACGCTTGTGTTGCGCCCGAAACGTCGTGATTTAATTTAGTTTTAATTTATTTTATTTATTTTTACCTACGTGACTTTACCGAAAAAAACAAAGAGTAACAAAGAGATATTTGACAGGACTTCACCAAAGAAGATTTAGCATGTGGCTTTTTTCCCCCTTATCATAGTAGGGGGTCACACTTTCCCAAACACTCTACTCTGAGATTAATTTTGTTTGACACCTGCTCGAGTCAGATTTATGATATCATCTGCAATTTTTTTGTTTATATATTCAACTTTCATAGATCCTCAGGGAACTTCAGACACCGCTTATCGAGCGTTTGTCCTCCGCGTTTGACTTTGTGACATCGAGACCGTTTCCGAGGATGACCCACCTCTTCAATTGAGCAAGCGACTCCAAGCGCCCGAGTCGGATTTGGTCCGCAAAGGCTGCCGTGGGAATTCTGGCTGAGATCCCTCGTCCCGTTTGTGAACCAGGCCGCCCTGGTTCTCCCTGTGGTCGTGGGATACGTGGCTTGTGTCCCTTTTCGCAACGGAGACTAGACTGCATGCACTTGACAGACACTATCAGGAGCTTGTTTGTAACACTGCAGCTGTTGAAAATAGTGCCTGTCACTTGCTGGTTGGAAATGTTTCCCCCAGGTGTTTTTTTAGCCAAGTATTTGTGTGTGTGTGTTTGCTTTCGCAACAGAAAATTGAAGAAAACGGTATATCCACGAACATGACGAAATGTCAAAGATTTGCATCACAAACAATACAAAAGAAAGAACCAAAGAAGATTAATAGAAAATGCCTTTCATTTACCCATGAAAAATCTCGATGAGTGTGAAGGGTTATTTCTCAGGAGGAACCTGTATTCGGATGTTTGGTCATTTTATGTCACGAGTATTTGGCATGCGGGAGGAAAACTGGATAATAAAGTTTATTTGCAGAAAAGTGACCTAAAAATTTTTGATTTCGTGAACTTATATTAGAGCGTTGCAAAATGATAATACAGTCAAACCTTGGATTGCGAGTAACTTGATCTGCGAGTGTTTTGCAAGACGAGCAAAAAATTTTAAATAAATTATTAATTTTATAAACGAGCGAGGGTCTTGCAATACGAGCAGTGTGCGTATACACGCTTTGTACTGCCGAGCGTCACGTGATCATAACTATTATACGACTAGTGCTTTGATATACGAGTGCTTTGGATTAAAAACACGTTTCCGGAACGAATTATGCTCGCAATCCAAGGTTTCACTGTAATGATAATACTTTTGCTGTTTCATCTGGCAAATATGATGGCATGTCCAGTTTATATTTGGATTGCTTCGTCCAATCTATTTCAGGGATGTATTCTTCAAAACTAACCTTTACAACGAGGGCATCACTCCTCCGCATTGCATTCGGGAAGGTGGCTGCAAAAAAACAAAACTAAATTATGCGTTAATTCCAAGTGGGGAAGGGACTACCACGAAATCTCAGTCTGAGAGAAGGCTGCTTTCTTTCAATTGTACAGGCGAACATTAAAATGTTCGTTTAAAACGATATTTTTTTGTAATCATCAGTCGCGACGCTTCCACTGCTGGATGAAGGCTTCTCCAAGGCGTCCTCATTCCTCACGCTCCTGCGAAGTGATAATAATCCACCCTTCGGCCCGCACACGATCCGATTTCGTCACTTGCGATCAGTCTCCTCGGACGCGTTCCATTCCTCCACCGTTGTTCTTGACCATCCATACGCCTTCATCCCTTCCAATGGCATCAGAGAATGTGTCATCTCGTTATTTTCCGAAATCATAATGGTCAAATGTGTAACTATCGTGGGGGGCAGGGGGTACCTTGCCCCCCCCCCCCCCTGGTGGCCAAAGCTACGAGTTGGGGCTCCCCTTGACAACCACCATGAGATGTTTGTAACAGTTTAGTATTGGAAGTAAAACCGTTGTTGTTGTTGTTTTACCGTAAAGAAACGCAATGTCGCTCTGGATGACACTAACTTGAGTAAAAGAACATTGGACGTCGAACTCCATTTCTGGGATATTGATTTCATGAGATACGCCTCAAATATAGGAGGATCTGGAGACCACCTCTGGAGAAGATTCCAGGCCACGTGTTGACAACGATGGCGAACAAAGTGGGAGACTCTTTGACTTTTTGAAGCTATTAACATTACATTTTTTTTAAATCATGTCACAGTGTATTATCCGTTTCTTTTTTTTTTCAATTGAAAACGACAGTCCCACGCAAGTGTTAACATATTCCTTGGGTCTTTCGGGTAAAGTCACGTAGATAGATTCAAAGGAAATAACAAACAAACAAAAACTACGACGTTTCGATCGCTACGCAAGCGATCGTCCGCTGGTGTTTTTGTTATTTTCTTTGAACCTATCCACGTGGCTTTACCTGAAAGACCCAAAGACTATGAATTCCTGCAGTCGCGAAAGCTTTAAGTCGAGATTTAAGTGTTAACATCTTTTTGACGCACCCTGTATAGCCTCGGTGCGACCGCGCGAGACGAACCAAATAACGGGGGCCCCACCCGACCGCTTCAAGCTGACAATGCACGGTAGTGGTTAACGCCAGTGCGAATACTCTAATCGCGTCCCTGCGAGGAGGAACGGCGAGTGAGCCACACTTCTCTATCCGATACTTGCCGAAACCCCACGGGACGACTCGGCGCTTGCGTGTTTGCGGTGGCAGGTTGCTAAAACTCCTTGCTCCGACAGGGCGCGTTTCGTGCCATCTCGGAGCAAGCGATTTAAACAAAAAACAAAAAAATTTACGCGACACAAAAAAAAAATCCGAGTTTTAATACACTCGACAGAGTGCAGGCATTCGAAAATTTGCTAAAAGGACCCACTTCGCCCGAGGCCGTGGTAAACATTGGCTAATGTTTCCAACACAAACATTTTCAAACAGCGCGCACAGAGTTGCTATTCCTGAGCCTATAGGGCCTGTTCATTTTAACGGGGGGGGAGGGCTCACAGTGGGCAAATGCTGACGCCCTGCGTGTATTTCGTGGCGCTGAACTGATGCTGGCCTCAGATGGAGGAGGAACACTATGGCCTCTGCAGAAGAATGAAATTGTCACAGCAGCTCTGCTTTGAAAGCAAAACAAACTCTACACTAATGAAGGAATCAATCACGCGTTCAAGAGTGCTACATATTTACACGTAGCTTCTTGAACGTGTACCTACTATTTATTACAATTAGGCCAATGGAGTAAATGATTAAACTATGCATACTTGAAAGAACAAATACAAACAATGCGAGGAAGACTGCTAAAAAAGGAAAAGGCAAAGTACAATCAATCTGATTGGGTTAGTCGCCGTGGTTCGGTGAACACAGTGACGTCCGGTGGTGAAAGAGACCCATTGCATACAGTGCATGCACATCGAAAATCATTGAGTCTCACCAACTTTATGTTACGTCTGTACATTGCGAGCCTCCGCATCGATTGTTCATCGATTGTTCATTGATAAATCTGAGCGCCGTTGCTCCCCTTCCCAACAAACGGTTCCCGGTTATTTGACCGCTTTCCTCCATCATAATTTCTCACACTTATCGCCCCCCCGTCTATTTAAGACTGAAAGAGGAGGATTTTATGCACATTTCTGGCTATCGCCTGATGAGGCTGGTTGTAATTATCGACTAAAGTCGTACTCGATTTGTAAATGCTCTGGGTGTGCTCTCCAACGCACCAGTGTGCCGAACCAGTAACTCATTGGAAAACATTACGATTTGGCTGTGTCGGGTGGTGGCGGGTCTAACAGCACATTTATATTTAGGCGATCTAACCCAACAAAAACCTCATTATAGATAATTTTGGTCGCGAAATGTACTACTAGTACGAGTTAAACTGTTTCTTTATGGCCAACATTTGTTTTATAAACCAGAACATTCACTCGTGGATACGGACACCGCCCCCATGTTCCGTTTGGAATTGATAAAAGCTACCATACTGCCTCTGCTTGATTACTGCGATATCGTGTATAAATCAGCCCCAAGTACTGTACTGAAGAAGCTTGATTCCATCTATCACTCGGCCTTAAGATTTGCGTTGAACTGCCCATATAGGACTCACCACTGTGATCTCTACATTGGGTCAAACGTAACATCTCTTAATGTTCGACGGCTTGTGCACCAGATCTTATTTATTCACGATGTACTTCCAAAAAAATCCGCAGACTACCTGCTGGATCTCCTCTCTGTTTCAAAGAACAAATTTGACCTCAGGTCTTCGCTCATTTACCAGCTTCACATTCCCTATTGCCGTACAAAAACCGGAGGAAGGGCCTTTGCTATTGATGCCCCCAGGGTCTGGAATGCTATTGCCAATAAACTGCAACTTGAATCACTACCTATGAGATCTTCACTCAAAACTGATCTAGAGGAGTTGTACACCCCTAGCTGCCACTGCTATTCAGTGGCCTAAAATAAAATAAAATGTTTCGCTCCGGATGACCGCTGCAAAGTATTAACTGTATTTTGATTTAGTGTGCTGATCTTAAAGGTACATTGAAAAATGTGATACTCCGACTGATGCTCCTGTTGTTGTGGAGTGACTCATGCAGCCAGCCATGGCTCTAGGGTTTGGTGCTAAATGTAATTTATGTAGTTTATTGTAAAAAAATCGGTCACAGTCCCTATGATCACTATTACATTGCATTTATGGCTTTATTTTGGTGATTTCGAAAAGTTTTTTTGTTTGGCCATGTTTTTGTTTATTGTAGTATGGAGTTAGACTGATGGCCTGAATCTTAGTTGTCTTGTGGTTGTTGTTGTTGTTGTTTAACTTTCATCCCACTGGGATTTTTGCACACAGCGTTGGTGTACGGTGCTATTTCAGGAATATTTTGATGTTTTTTTCCTGAATTTTCTGTTTGCACAGTCACATAGTCACTTTAAGATGTTTTCTTGTTCATGTTTTTGTTTTTTGTTTGTTGCGGTTGCACCCGATTCAAGAGCCGAATGGCTCACAGGGCTAGACCAAATAAATGGAACTATGAACTATGAGTGAGAGCTGACTTGCTTTTGGCAGAATTCACGAAAGGGTAATTTTTCGCACGGTGAAACGAGCGGTAAGTCGACCGAGTCTCGGTGTGCTCAAGACGTGTTGCTGCGAAAACATGAAAGTGCGGTAATAATGCGGCACGGTATATCCTCACAGTGGCACTAACCCCGTCATCTCTCTCTCTTCTCAGCCCTTTAGTGCTCCAGTGGGTAGAGACTGATTTTTATTCAAAGTCCGGAAGAACCCAAGCAAATTTTGATTTAAAGCTTTCGTGACTGCAGGGATTCATATTCTTGGTTCTTTCGGTAAAGTCACGTGACTTTACCGAAAGAACCAAGAATATGAACCCAAGCAAACTCTGAAACGTGTACTGTCGATACCACCAGCAGGAGCAGCAGCAACGGCAGTCTCTCTATTCGCTGCTGGATGAAGGCGTCCCGACGCTGTCTGTCACCCATTGTGGAGCAGTGATGCTATCAGATGGACTGATCTCATTGGTCAACTCTGTCACCAAGTCCTGGTCCATTGGCCATCGACCTCCCCATGCGTCCCGCTCCGAGCTCGTGTCGGGTACAATTCCATAAATTTTGACAGGAAACTTTCGTGACTGCAGGAATTCATACGCTTTGGTTCCTTCGGTGAAGTCACGTTGATAGAAAAAAAAAACTAAAGTCAATAAAAAGATAAATACAAAAATTGTAATTCCTATTTTTCTGTTTATTCACTTTATTATTATATTTCTATCTACGTGACTTTACCGAAAGAACCGAAGAATATGAGTACAATACTTGTCTGAAATACGTTGCTGTGAACCTAGACACCTAAGTTCGATTAAATAGAGAGGGTGGTGGTGGGGGGAGTGGTATAAGGTAGGCCCACATCGTTCAGGATACGCACTCGTTCACCGAAAGCCGGTGACAGTGCTGTTCGGTGAATCAAATGATTACCGAATAATTAACGGATAATTAACGTTTGCTGTTCGAGCGCTCCAAAAATGAGTGGATCCCGGAGTCAAGTCCGAAGCCAGTGGCCCACGTGTGGGGGAATTTCTTTGTTGTGAAACTATCGGTACCGTCGATAACTCGAGCGTAACGATGATGTGATCAGGCAAGGGGAGCCGCGACAGATAATCGTGCGAGGTGCGACCGTGCGAGACAAATCAAAATATCGGTGCCCCACGTGACCGTTTTGCCCGCACCTCCTGAGCTGACGATGGTAGTCACCACGCCACCGATCGAGGCATCGTTAAACACCCCCGGTGGGCACGGGTGTAGCGGCAACTGTTGTGACAGCAGAATGATGTCGGCAAGGACAGCTGAGGAAATGTAATCTCCCTGCGAGGGATTCCACGCGTCGGTCGAGTCACCGGGAAACTGACGGGGCGGTTTTACTAAACCCGCACTTCAGCGTCCCAATAGAGCGCCGTGTTTAAAGTGCTGTGCCCGCCTCGAAAGCGTCTCCACCCGAACCGCTCCCAGACGCGCCTCTGCGGCCGCCCCTGGCGACGCTCTTCCTTCCGATATCAGGGACGAACGCTAGGGGGGCTTTTAAAGCGCCTCCATTGGACGACTCGCTTCTTGAGAGCTGGATATTTTTTTTATTGGCGTTTGCCTTGTTTGTCCTTCCCCCCCCCGGGGGTACCTCCGATTAGCGCGGTTGGCTTCGTACGGTGCTGAGCGAGTTCAAAACGCGGTTCGCACGCAGCGCTGATGCATCGCGTGCGGTGGCTGCTTGCATTTTAAGTTGGGGCAAGAAAGAAATAAAGAAACCATAACTGAAGCAATAGCCTTGTTGTTGCTGAAAGATAATGAAATGTATAATTACGATTTGTAGCGCTTAGTCGGTCTACTTCTGGATGAAGGTTATGAAACTCAAACTAAACTATATTCTTAGCTCTTTCGGTAAAGTCACGTAAAAGGGGAACAATAAAATAATAAAATATATGTAAAACAATAAAAATTCTCACGACGTTTCGACCAACGGCAAGAAACATTTCAAATGTTTCTTGCCGTTGCTTTTCACACCTGATGATGACCGTTTGTGTTATGGTCGAAACGTCGTGAGAATTTTTTTTGTTTTATATATATTTTATTATTTTAGTATTTCCCTTTAACGTGACTTTACCGAAAGAGCTAAGAATATGAATTACTGCAGTCACGAAAGCTTTAAATCAAAATTTAAAACTAAACTACTTTTATTTTACCTGGTAAGGCCCACTGAGCTACGTATACAGCTCTTCATCAGAAGCGACCTGCCCACAAATGATAGCTCAACGAAATGGCTCATCGTGTGGAGGGAAAAACCGGAGGACCCGGAGAAAAATCCACACCACCACGGGGAGAGAGACACCGCAGATGTACAGCAGGAGTCAGGGTCCGGATCGAACCCAGGACCTCCTGTGCACCAGGCGTGGGGGGGTTGTTTGACCATACTTCGCCGCCACTGGTCAAGGTGGGTTTTCTTTCATGACACAAATGGCCTAACTTTTAGGTCGCCTGGTTCAGAAAAAAACGCGCTAACCACTGTGCCCCCCCCCCACTCCTCCTCCTCTCCTAACCACTGCGCCACCGTTTCCCTCCCCTCCCTCCCACCGCATGCCCTTTAATACGATATTAATATAATGTAACAGCCTCCACACAGCTTTGTTTTGTCCAACGAGGTCCAGTGCGGGTGTTGGATAGCCACGAGTGCAAGACTAATTTCAGGGGTGGCACAAGGTCACCCTTGCTCCCTCCTCCCGCTCACTCATGACAAACATTGCCCTGTAAATCCCCAGTGGGGGGAGTCGTATCCCAGAGGGATTAAACATAAAAAAAAAATTCTGGAGAGGCAGCTGTAGTTCGTACCCCTAGGCTGGGAGCAGCACTGACAGAAAAAAGCAATGGCAAAGCTCTCTCGCATGTAACCTTTAGCTGACCGTTGGGGCAAGTGCTGTTCGCGAGTAGCACCCATGAAGGGTGGCAAAGTGCATAAGGTGGGATGGGTGGCCAACACCTCACCCGGTTGCCTTTGTCTCCCCAGTGGCGATGTTCACACACTGCACGAGGTACTCGTTTTGAGGCTGAATCGACCTAAAGGATGCCCAGGATCTGTTCAGATAACCGTCAACTGGTGTTGGCCGTGAGCGGGAATCGAACTCGGGTCGCCGGGTTCTTCGCGCAATGCGTCGCGCTGACTGCTGTGTCATCGCTCGCCATTTGGCACAAGCATTGAGACGCACTCGCAAGCCGCTGTGAGCCCAAGTGGGGTTTTTACTGCCTTGGCCCATTTCTCTTGCCATATTAAACGAACTGCTGCCATTGAAAACGGCTGTAAAAAAAACACAAATCTGTCATTAAATTATTCACAATGCAATTTAGACCCAATCGTGCTGCCTCGACATCCACTGCTTTGCTCTCGTTTTATAGAACTGTAAAGTAAAGAGTTGTGGTGTTTTTATGAGACTGGAAGGCAGCGCTTGCAAAGATTTGTATTTCAAAATTTGTACTGTGCAAGCCCATTGGACCGATGGCTATATACATATATATTCTGGTGTTGTGCACTGGTAGACTATTCCTTTAAAAGTTTGTAAAGCAAAAATATTTTTTGTTTTATTCGCTTTCTCGTGGGTGATTGCAACAAAGTGTAAACAAGTGTGGGGTTTTCATATTGATGGTTCTTTCGGTAAAGTCATGTAGATAGAAAAAAGAATAACAATAAAATAATACAAATAAAGGGAGGGGTTTTTTTATATCCAGAGAACGCGTGTTTATTTTTCTTCATGAAAAGCGTGCTATCTTGGGGCTTCAACCGAATAAATGTGGAATTGTGGATAATTGCCAGACGATTGGCAAATGCTCATTTGAATTAAAAAAAAAATACAAAAAAAACCCCGTATATAACATTTCATTTTTACGACACAAAAGTTCCTAATATCCAAGTTTTGTTCTTTCATTGGCATGCTATGCGCACTAAATTGTAATTTTAAAAAGTATTCCAAAAAACACATTTATTCAATGAAAACCACGAATACTGTACAACATTGCAATACCTGAACACAGCAATACCATGAACAAAAAACGGAATTAGAAAGTGTTGTTATTGCCCGATCAATTCCGAACTCAAGTACTGCAACAAAGTGTTACGAGAATGAAAAGAAAATAAACACTTCCTTATTTTCTTTCAACAAGAAACCCCCTGAAACTACTATGATGGATTGTCTAGGGGTCAGAGGGCACAGGAAGTTGGGGAGGGAGCCACGGATTGTCCAACGGTGATGAACGATGGGATGTCCTGCGGTTGCCTGCAGGAGACTCTCTCAAACCATCTGCTGATGTCATTGCCCCTTCAGGAGACCAGGCCAGCAAAGGGGGTACCAGCTACGGGGGGGGGGATGAGAAGGGAAGATTTCACAGTGGTATTTACCGCAGGCAGATTGTTTGACGCGGTAAATCACAGCGGAGCGCTCGTTTTGGGGGGCAGATGAACACGGATTGAATGTGTCGTCGGGACGAGTCTCCCTTCGTGTTACCCACCAGCAGGACATGGGAGCAGTGGTGGTGCATTGAGGGCCCCGAGTAGGAAGCGTATCAGCTCATTGTGAGGCGACGGCAGAAGAGATGTGGACAAGAGATAGCGACGTTAGCTCGTGAGATGATGATGATGGAGAGGAGATAAAGATGCGACAGCTGTAGCGTAGACGACGAAAGATGCAGTAGGGTGAGACATGAAGACCAGAGTGACGTCAGAGACGTGAATTGGCTTTTTTATGGATGCAGAAGGTCAGAGTTTATGAGCAGTTATTTCGGGATAATTTTGTTTTTATTTATCTGAGGCCCCTTCGCCTGATCGAGGCCGAAAGCTTTTTCCCTTAGTCTGCTTATGCCTTGCGCCACCGCTGGTATGGCGTGGGGGACTTCTAATGATGACCATTGTCACAAGCCCCAGCCTCTGCCAGGAACTGAATAGGGAGCCTGAGAGGGGCGGACCTCCACATTCTGTCCCGCGGCTAATGTGGGGGCCTGGCAGCAGTGCTGCGGATTTGTATTGAGAGTTAGCGGAGTAATTACTTACTGCCTTCTCTTTCGAATGCATTGAGGATACCGAGTGGAAATTCTTGGAAATCGTCCGGTTAAATGGCACTTCAATGCCACGCGGTTATTCAGAGACAACACACAGCGTGATGGCAATGGGCGATGGAAAGCCTTTACAGCAATCTGCTCGGCTCGTCCTCGCAAAACATTTCCACCCTGTGTGAGGGTCAGGTAAAGTGGTCAGTATCTGGTGAGCGCAAGTGTCGAGTGAGTCGTCCCTTTGAGATGTTCGGTGTTCAAATTGTGTTTGTTGCGGTTGCACCCGACTTAAGAGCCGCATGGCTCACAGGGCTATACCTAATAAATGAAACTTGAAACTTGAGTTTTTATTTTCACCTTCTGGTTGAATGTCCGCTGAGCGGTGGGTATCAGGTGAGGGTCGGTTGAGTTTCTGGCGAGTGCAAATGTCTGGTCACGGGTACGCGGTGAGTGTGGTGAGCGGTGAGTGTGGTGAGCGGTGAGTGTGGTGAGCGGTGAGTGTGGTGACTGGTGAGTCTGGTGACTGGTGAGTGTGGTGAGCGGTGAGTCTGGTGACTGGTGAGTGTGGTGAGCGGTGAGTGTGGTGAGCGGTGAGTGTGGTGAGCGGTGAGTCTGGTAACTGGTGAGTGTGGTGAGCGGTGAGTCTGGTGACTGGTGAGTGTGGTGAGCGGTGAGTGTGGTGAGCGGTGAGTGTGGTGAGCGGTGAGTCTGGTGACTGGTGAGTGAGCGGTGAGTCTGGTAACTGGTGAGTGTGGTGAGCGGTGAGTGTGGTGAGCGGTGAGTGTGGTGAGCGGTGAGTCTGGTGACTGGTGAGTGAGCGGTGAGTGTGGTGACTGGTGAGTGTGGTGAGCGGTGAGTGTGGTGAGCGGTGAGTCTGGTGACTGGTGAGTGAGCGGTGAGTGTGGTGAGCGGTGAGTGTGGTGAGCGGTGAGTGTGGTGAGCGGTGAGTGTGGTGAGCGGTGAGTGTGGTGAGCGGTGAGTGTGGTGAGCGGTGAGTCTGGTGACTGGTGAGTGTGGTGAGCGGTGAGTGTGGTGAGCGGTGAGTCTGGTAACTGGTGAGTGTGGTGAGCGGTGAGTGTGGTGAGCGGTGAGTCTGGTGACTGGTGAGTGTGGTGAGCGGTGAGTGTGGTGAGCGGTGAGTCTGGTGACTGGTGAGTGAGCGGTGAGTCTGGTGACTGGTGGGTGAGCGGTGAGTCTGGTGACTGGTGGGTGTGGTGAGCGGTGAGTCTGGTGACTGGTGAGTGTCCGATGAGGCTTGCGCCAGGATGGGTTGCGCTCTAGTCAAAGTAATCTTAGGTGACAATGAGACAATTAAATGTGGTACAGCAACAATCGGTGTTAACAGGCAGCATACTGGCTCGCTCCGAGGCTAATTCTTTTGAGCTTTTGCGGTGCATAATGTTTTGCAGCGTCACATCTGCAAATGTTTTTGCATACCTTTCCTCTCGGCTTAGCTCATGCGGATTTTTAATCTGTCAAGTGCCCCTGTGGCAAAATGGAGCAGCGCAACATATTAGCTTACGGAGCAATGTGTTTTAAATCGGACGCAGCTATGGAAGGAATATCTAATACACGGCTTAGCGATAAATAGATGTGAAATAGAATATATGTGTGTGTTACATTTTACATGCGACCCTTACCAACAGGAACACAAATTCTATTGAACTGCTTCCAGAGGCCCGATTTCAAGTGGCTACAGCATCTCCTTGTGGCCACGCTCGGCATCAAATTAATGGTTCATAAATCAGGTGGCCGTGTCGTATGGTTAATTGGTTTCAGGTTCAAACTCGCAGCCTGGAGGTGGCGGGGTTTGCTTGGGGATAAGAGCTCAGGGGGGAGAGTTGGCACTGCCGAGACACTTAAGTTTGAATCGTAATCTGTGTTTCAGCCACCCATTATTAAATCCAGATCGCCAGGTACAGTGAGTTTATGGCCTCAGCTCAGTCGCCAATGACCGCGTCTAATTTGTCCAGATTCCATCTATTGAAAGTTATACGTATGTATATTAAGGGTTGACCGCCGTGTGATGAGCATCGCTATAGTTGCGGCATGTGAGAAAGTTTGCCCCTGAATGTGTGGATCAAAATAATGATTTCAAGGCATCTCAGAAGCGCTTCTGTGATATCTGTTTCTACGTGACATTGTGTGGTGAACGGAGGTGCGCACAGCTCTTCGAGATATACAAACGGATCTTTCATATTGCGAAAAGATGCCGATAGCGCGATTAGAACAACACTGGGAATAAGACGAGTAAATTCATTTCAGACTGAGATCACAAATGAGTAATGCAATGAAGTGAAATAAATTGGATTTCCCGTGGAGTTCATTGGCCTTGTTGACAGCTACGACCACGATAAATAGCCGGTTTGCATGTATGTGTGCATGCATTTTTACGGAAATATAATAAAATCATCTTAAACACAATTTTGATTAGATGAAACAAGATGTACGATGTATAATTTAAAAAAAAAATCCAACAACAATTCCCATTAAGATTATTATTCGACGGTGTAACCATTGTCAGGATTGATGCTCAAAAGCAGACAAGTAAAAAAAAATAGTGCCTCGATGCCATACTCTGTCATGTCACAACACTGTTGCAGGGTGGTCCCGAAGTCATTGTGTAACCATGCTGCCAGTCAGCTCATCTCTAACCAAGCTTCATCGCTCCCTGTCACGAAACACTGCGCTACCTCTTACCACGTCCCCACTCATTGAAGCCGAGGTCTCTGGCCTTCTAAAAGAAGATAACAGATTGATACTCCGGCACCCACTAATTCGCGTCAGTCATTCGCTCAACAGCGGTCAGTCGCCTCCTTAGGGGCCGTCCATAAATGACGTCACGCACCTGGGGGGGGGGGTCAGACATTTGTGACGATGTGTGACGAGGGTGGGGGGGGGGGGGTGAGAAATGTGACGTCACATCAAAATGCGCAACTTTAAATAAATATAGACAACACGTTCTACTTAATTAAATAGACTTTTTAATAAATGTTTTCCCTTACAACATCAGAGTCAAAAATCGTCCAAAATCGCGTGACGTCATTTATGGACGGCCCCTTATCACTCTTCTATTGCTACTGCCACCATGGTCACGCGGGACGACCAGACTCGCGACTGTTTCATCTCATCCACACTGCAGGTGCACAACATTTCTCGCTCTGCTTTTTCCCTTCACATTGTTCCACTGTGGACTTCCCTACCGTCATCTCTTTTCCTAACCTCTTATAATCTTTGCTCAATGCCAGGAATGTGTTACATCTCGTATCTATTGATCTAAAAATAAAATTTTAAAACAATTGTATTTTACCAGGTAAGGCCCACTGAGCTATAAACCTCTTTTTTGGAAGCGACCTGGCCACAAATGATAGCTCAAAAAAAGTGGCTTATCATGTGGAAATGTACAGCAACCAAATACTCTAAACCCACGTTTCTAAAACTGGAGGGGAAAAAACCGAAGGACCCGGAGAAAAATCCACGAGACCACGGCGAGAACAGGCAAACTCCAAATATACAGCAGGCGTGGGGTTCGGGATCGAACCCACGACCTCGGGTATACCAGGCGAGGAAGTTAACATCTCAGCACCGTGATGCGATATTGTAACTCTGATTAGCGCGGTTGGCTACTTTCCCCCATCTCCAATTAGCATGGTTGGTTATGTACGGTGCAAAAAGAAGTTCAGCATACATACGTACGTACAACTTTGATCGTGCTGAATGTTGGGCCGTTGAACCCGTGCCCAGTAACTGTAAAAAATATATAGTAATATATGGGCTGTTTGCAGACACACTGCAGATGAATCACGCAAATATAACGAGATTTGTAGCTTCATTAAAACGATGTTTCCTCTTGCAGACAAAACATCGACGCTCATTTATTTCAAAACATGACAGTGACATTCAGAAAATGTCCCGCAGCAGTGTTACATTTACTGTGTGGCTCAATATTTTTAAGGCAGCGTAAACAAAAATGTGATGAACCAAGTTATGATGTCAGCCGCATAATTTAAATGTCATTTAAACGCGACACCGCCACATCGCGTTTCACAGCATTTATATGAAATGCTGCCCACATTCTCATTAGCGGTAACCCCATTCCTGCGAGGTGTGTATTACGAGAGAATGCGCGGTCTATAATGTTGCCGTGGCGTAATGGTTAAGCACACTGGACTTGCATTCCGGTGGTCGCCAATTTTGATTCACTCTCCCGGCGGTGGCAGTCGATATATTTGCTCCAAGTTTCTTAAATCACCCCCCGCTCCCTCCGTTCACCCGGCAGTTGAAATGCATACACCACATTTGGTGGATCGGCGGGCCGCGTGTGACCGGTGTTAAGTGTGGCTATTCCCACCTCTTCCATGGTGTCTGGCCTACGTGGAAGAGTAGACCAAATGCCCTCCAGAGCTCCCTCTATATAGAGGCACCTTCCACCAGCAGTGGCAGGAGGTAATACAGCAATTGCCGGTCTGCTCCTTTAACCTTAACATGTTTTTTTTTCTAATAATACAATGAATTTGGCGAGAAACCACGCGGGTATGGAGAGACCATTTTTGACATTGTGGAGTGTCGTGTCGAAGGTGTGGTAGGTACCCGGCACTGGTTCAGATGTCACAGAACCAGTGGCGTCAGCGGTAGCCAGGAATCGAATTCAGGTTAGCCGGTTCATCATGCAATATTATAAACAACTGCTCCGTCCCCATTCCTGAAGCATTCTGCATCGTCATCATCATCGTCGTCGTCGTCTTCACCGGCCACGATCAAGCCACCACCACCACGACATCGGATCCTGCGATGTAATAATGCAGCCCAGCACCTGCAACACGAACTGCTTTGGAGGATCCACATAATTGCTGAACATCCTCTCGGACACATTTCAATCTACGTCCTAAAACAAACATCGTTCTGTTTTAAACTAATTGGAAGTAGTGTTTATTTTAATTTCCACAATAAACATTCATCATGGAGGTGCGGGAGGGTTTGCCATAACAAAAAAACTTGAACGGCTGATCCAAGTTACAGCAAAACAAGTCGCGAAACCTTCAGCTGTCTGCAGCGTCGAGACTAAAGACGGCTTCCGTTGAGCGGGTTGCGTTTTGAGTGACGTACAGGGGCAGTGCTAAAATGGAACGCTTTTTTGACGGAATCGAAATGCGTCGTTGCAACATCGGCGCACGGATTGTCGTTTCTGCGCTGGTGACTCGCGAAGCTGCTGTGCACTTTTGGCATTGTGGAAGACGTCTTGAGATGTCCACGTTGGTAACGCAGACCCAAGATTTATTTGATACCCCTGTAGTGTTTCTTTTTTCACCGTTTGGCTCAAGATTGCCACCGTCATGGTTACGTGGAGTTTTGATAGGTGTTACAGGCAGCGGTGTATTATCGTAGTAGCAAAGGTATATGCTACGGGCCCCGCACTTTCAAGGGCCCCGCGCTAAATGTTTTCAAGCTATCAATTCCGGTTCAGTAATTCTGCACTTGCTCTATTACTATAGTACTGTACTGTCTTCAACTTTTACGAACGACTGGGTGTTTAAGGTTAGCGAGTTGTCGTATTATCCGGCTGCATAGCGAATGAAAAAAATGCAATTACTTTACTATGCAAGTTAAAAAAATGTGTCTTTTAATAATTACTTGTTTTTATTGTATTTAGGGCCCCTTTATAACATCATGCTACAGGCCCTGCACTAGCTTAATCCGGCACTGGTTAAAGGGCTGTTTTTATTAGATATGTTTTGTTTGTTACATTAACAAATAAAAGCGGTTTCCCACTTAATCGAGCGTGGGGCGGTGCCTCATCTCCCGTTGAAAGCCCTCACACATCTTCTTTGGTTCTTTCGGTAAAGTCACGTAGAATGAGAATAATTCAGGTGAAATAACAACCTGTCGGGAAGACAGGTTGTTCCTTTCACCTGAAGAAGGCCACTTATGTTGTGGCCGAAACGTTCTGAGAATTTTATTGTTTTGTTTCATTATTTTATTCTCATTCTACGTGACTTTACCGAAAGAACCAAAGAAGATGAATCCTTGCAGTCACGAAAGCTTTAAATCGAAAAGCCCTCACACAATTAAGGAAATTCCACACGTCTATGGTGGAGGAGATTCTTCCTTTGGAAACACAACACAGTTCTGCGCTTATTTGATCAACGCCCAGGGGGATGAATGCCTGAGGTGACTTCCATCCAGTATTTTAACTCACGACCTTCCATTTGCAAGCTGAGCCGCTATACCTCTGCACCAATGTATCTTTATTTGAAGAATGGTACTATACGTTTTCTGTAGTTTTACCATATGTTGAGCCGTTATTAATTTGGCTTCCTTGATTATTTTGAACTTAAATGTGATATTAAAATCTCAAGAAGCCACCATTGAGGTGTTTCAAATGCCCCCATGAATTGCTATGTAAAGCAAATGAGTGCTGATAGCCACATTGTCAGTATACTGGAGCTTGCGTTCATAAACTCTTCCCCGCTCGATCTTGCACACTTTACCAAATCGCCAAGCCCAGGTAATAATAATGTTCAGGGAGTGGCAAGTGGTTCGCGCATCTGCTATGAATCTGGCATCATGAGTTCAATTCTTGGCCACAGGTAGCATCAGTGATGATTGCGATCTCAACCGACCCTAGGCCCCTACTGTCACCAATCTGCACTGACCAGCGTGTTGAAGTATGGTTTAAAAAAAAAACATGACGTACACGGTATAGAGATAACTTCAATCACTGGCACTATTATTGTTATAATGCTCGTTTTTGTAAGCAATGCGAGATAAATAGTTGCGTCCTGCATACCAAAAAGTATGTACACAACTACTCTTTGGTTCTTTCGGTAAAGTCACGTAGATATAAAATTAATAGATCACGACGTTTCGATCGCAACACAAGCAACCGTCATCAGGTGAGACAAACACAGCAGGAGAACTGCTGACGCGTCAGCAATTTTCTACCTACGTGACTTTACCGAAAGAACCAAAGAGTATGGATTCCTGCAGTCACGAAAGCTTCAAATCAAGAATGTGCACAATTACTTTAATTATGAACCACCAAAGATTACTCCCATGACCCTAAGGTTTTTTTGGGGTTTTATTCCAAAATACCCAGGGGTTTATGCACAATTTTTATTGAAATGTTCAAGTACATTTTTTCCTCCATGACTGCATTAAATGGACAGAATCAATTGTGTCAAAAGGAAATGGCACAAGACGATTAATAGCGGAACCGTGAAGGGTGGTTACTTCAATTTGAAGTGTCTTCTCCCTCATGATTTTGGTACGTTATTATTTTTGAGCAATGGGAGATGGCAGTCGAGCATTGTTCAAGGACAGGAGTGTGCCAAATGTCCTCCTGAGGTCAATGATGCATGGATCTTATTGAAAGCACTCCATTCGTGGTCCCACTTAACCTGAAACACTCACTGTGATGAGGAAGGGAACTCCTAGATTGGATGAAATTTTTTAATTCGGGAATTATTGCTCACAAGTGGATACTGTCTTTCTAGTGATTTACGTTAAGTCCTCGTTTAACACGTGTTCACACATCGTGTTTTTTTACGATACTGTGATGTACAGCACTTTTGAGTACGTAACTAAGTGGAAAGGCACTTTATATATAACGTATAATTACGAATATAATTGCATTTTTGTCTTATTTATTTTATGTGTTTATATTTATTTTGTGTACAGGTATATATGTATATATGTTGAACTTGTTTTGCACCATACTTAGCCAACCGTGCTTCTCAGAGGTGTGCGGAATATGAAAGCCCATGACAAAATCACCTGAAATGCATTTGATCCCATCAGCCTTCGAAAGCTAATGACTGTTGAGCCTGGATAGTGCTCGGATGAGCTACCACTATGCACAAAAACACGTGTTGTCAGTGTTTATGAACAACAGAGTTAACACTATATGCAGATCATTGTGGCCTAACCCAAATAAATATATTAGGAATCATATTGGTTCCAAAAGGCAAACGTGCTGAATCGTTTAGTCACGTGTAGTGCTGGAATAATTAATTTATGACATTTATTAACGATTAATATTTTTTTACAACAAAAAATATATAGTTGATCGGCGGCCATTTTAAAATGGCAGTTGTCAGTTATCCGGCCCCCAAAGTTACTGTAAACAGCAGTCCACCCCAAAGTGCATTGCGGTGACAATGAGTGAGGGTCGTGGCGTTAATGGATTGCATGGGAGTTTCCATTTGATCATTAAATTAATCGAAGCAAGAATTACAGGATACACATTAATTGATTATTTCAATTCTATTCACGTTCGTTTTGGCAATCGTTCTTCCATGCCCTCAAAATGAATATTTTGAGGACAATAATGACTGAGGGCGACCCACTAAAAGCACCTTGATATTATTTTATTGAAAAATTGTTGTTAGCAGCTAGTAACTTCCCATTGCTGTGCTAAAGCCTCTCTTCGTTGTTGCTCCTGTCCAGTCGTGACCTCCGAAGTCTGTGATTTCGTCTCGCTTTCTGCCATCACTTCCACCGACTTCCTCTGCCCTCCTCTCGCTGTCCACTCCAGAAAAGATTTTGTCTCTCGCCCCTTGCCAGTTACCAACTGCAAGGTACACTCCTTGAAATATATTGCATTACCACGGTGTTTTCTCCATTACTCGAGTGCCAGCACCGTGGCGTGCCTTTTCAAATTACCAAACCAAAATGTGGGCATCGCACATTACACGATTGAAACCAGCAGGGGGCAGTCGGTCACAGCAAACCGTGTCATGTGTCACGTGGCTTGCCTTGCAAACGATGCCGAAATGTATGTGGCACAAGCCACGTGTGGGAGACGCAGGTGTATGGGATGTATGGATGCTTGCCAGAGGCCCACGTGAGATAGTGAACCCACCTTTGTGACGCACGCGGATAGCTGTGCTTGTTGCAGATGTGTGCGGGTTATTACCGACGGTGCAAATAACCACACGAATACTCCCAGTGCCCGATTCTCCTAGTAGCAAAAGTAGCTACACGTGTAGTAGTTACTGGCACCGCACTTTGAAGGGCCCCGCGCTAAACGTTTTCAAGCTATCAATTCCGGTTCAGTGATTCTGCACTTGCTCTATTACTATAGTACTATACCGCCTTCAACTTTTATGAACGACTGGGTATTTCAGGTTAGCGATTTGTCGTATTATATGGCTGCATAGCAAATGAAAAAATACAATTACTTTGCAAGTAAAAAAATAGTGTTTTAATATTTTTTTATTAAGGGCCCTTTTTAAACATGTGCTACAGGCCCCGCACTAGCTTAATCCGGCACTGAATACTACCACTAACTTACTATACGCCGTCCTGGTTGACAGTGGACCTTAAAAGATCCCCTGGCCGTCGTTCGCAAGTGTAGGCCATTGAGTGCCAGCGTCAGGGGAGGCGAATTTGCAAAAAATCGAAATAGCTCACAGCAAATGGCTCGCTTGGGTTTTACGGCCAGCAGCAATCGTCGCTGATCCTCCTCGCAGACTAATGTCCCAGCAGGTCACTTGAGTGTCTCACCTGATTAAACAAAGTGTTGATGAATCTTGAACACAGGTACCCATACGTTTTTTGTAATTGGAGGTCGCATAGGGCTCCTTCCTCCCTGCCTTGTGACCAAAACAACTGGAGTTGTTTACCACCCATTTTGTCTTTTTTTGTAATTCGGATATGAGCCCGTCACAAGGGCCGTTGCGAACCACCGTAGCTGCTGTTGTCGCTGTATGTGACAGGCATAGCTGCATGAGCAGGGTGACGGGTGTATGCTGGAATCACATTTGGGTTCCTACAGTTTTTCACATTTTGCACACAAATAATAATTTTATCGCTCGGCGTAGCGGGTTGCTGTCCTCAGCCAGCTCAGCTTGAAATGCCTTCTTAAAGTATACGTGACGTCCAATATGAACAACCCGCAAGTTATATAATTTCATAATTCCGTACTCGAATGAAAGGGCAATGTGCTAGCAAAATAAAAATGAAAAAATGTACGTATTTAATCAGTCCAAATTGTCGGCTATGACGCGATCACGGTCAAAATGGACCATTTGGCGTGGATAAATGTAGGCCCTGCGTTACCCCGAGTGACAGAAAATTGAGCACGTGGATCAGGGAACAATATGCACATGGGAGACACCTTATTATCTGACTCCACAACAGAGGTCGTTGGGTTGGATCGCGTAAATACAAATGTGTCGTTAAACCCGTTACCACCCGACACGTCCAATAAGTAAGGTGTTGTCGCGTAAGTAAGGTTCGTCACGCAAAGAAACGTGACAACTTTACGAATTGGCTGTCGGGTGGTGGCGGGTTTAACGACACATTTATATTTACACGCCCTAACCCAACAACCTCTATTATGGATCATATTGGTCGCGAAAGTGTTATTCTGCTGACTGTTAAGAGAAAAGTGATGTGGCTTGATAGATCGTGAGTAGGGATGATGGCCAATGGTTGAGACTGGTGATGGAATGGAGCAACCAAAGGTAATATCCCAGACAGTACAGTCGAACTATTGTAGAGACGGAGCGATGGGGGTCTGTTTGTGTGCACAAGTGACGCAGACTGTGTGGGATAATGACAGCTGGGGAAGAGCTGTATCCAGCAATGGATAAACAGTGGCTGATGATGATAATGCTATTTAAATGTTGCTCAGAGTAGACCATCCTCAAAGTGCTATATGTTTTGTTGAACACCAAAATCTCAAAGACGAACGGTTGTTTTCAATAATATAAATCATTTCAGCTAAAATGAGTGCATTATATAATTATCTGGCAATGCCAGATGGCTCCCATTGTGTTGGCGGGAGGAAATTGCTGAGCATGCACAATAGGCTCGGAAACAATAGCGGTCATTATAGGTAATTGAAGATCTCGGTGCATTTGTCATATGAATGCACACCTGTGTGAAATGTGACCCACCGCTGACCAAATCGCCTGGAAATCACCCGATCTGAGCAGATTATGGAAGACAGGCAGATTAGAGCCTGGATAGGTGTCATCGGCTGCGGCGGAGCAGTGTTTGTACGTATGTTGAACTGCTTTCGCACCGTACGTAGCCAACCGCACGAATCATCGGAGGTGCGGGCAATGTGGACGGCACGGGGCAGTGCAGCAAAATTGTTGTACAGTACTTCTACCGTGCTCCCGCATCTATGCTGCCCGCCTCCTCTGAACAGCACTGGCCAGAAAGGTGAAGTATGGTCAACCCCCATGAGTGGGGGAGGAGGTCCGTATCCAGCAGTGGATTGAAAGAGACTTACATTAGCATCATTACTCTTTGGTTCTTTCTACCCACGTGACTTTACCGAAAGAACCAAAGAATATGAATTCTTGCAGTCACGAAATCTTCAAGTCAAAATCAAGTCATTATATTACAAATGTAATTCACTAAAAGACCCCGTGAGAATTATGAAGCACGTCCCCCAGTGTTTGAGAGGCCTACATCTGCCACGACGCGACTTGTGGATTATTTACGCGGCCAATTTTTCATCGTGAATTGTAACCAAACACGTTAGAACAACAAACAAAAAAACCACAACGAACCCCGATGAAACGTGACAAAATTCGGGTCAAAGCACGCACCCAGCATCCAGACCGCCATGCGCCCTTGGTTAAGTGCCCAGACGGTTTCAAGAAGGTTGCCTTCTCTACCACGCTGCTCAATCACCACCCCGTCTCGATTAACGCAACGACTCCTTCCGCACGTCGCCATCTACCAACCGCGGCCCCCTGCAGCAAAACCTCACGGGGTTTTTTTTATTAAGAAGTTAGGAGGAAGAACGAATATGATTCTAGTGCACATGGTGAGAGCAATTTGTCAGCATTCCAACACTCACTCTACCGGCACACTCCCCCACCCCCGCGAGCTAGGTTTTGGCACGAGCTCTCCATCGCGAGAGACAATGACATAATCCTCCGTCAGGCATTCATTCGTTTTTATATCCAAAAGCTGTATGACCCTGATGACATTCTTCTTTCTTTTGACCAACCGAAATACAGATTCCACCTTCACAATCACCACTTATTGGACATGCCGATCATGGATAACTATCGGTCAGGAGTGGCCTCGCCTTATTATAATAATCATGGGTTTCCTCTCGCGTTAAACCAATCACTCATGGATGGAGTTTGCCAAACATTCCGATGTGTCAGGACCCACCTGGAAGAGACTCGATGAGGCCTTGCTGAGTAACAAAAGAACACGTCAATAATAATTTATTTGAAGCTTTCGTAACTGCATGAATCCATACTCCCTGCTTCTTTCGGTAAGGACACGTAGGTAGAAAAAAATAATAAAAGAAAACACGACGTTTCGGTCGCAACACAAACGTCCGTTTTTTCTATCTACGTGACTTTACCGAAAGATCCAGAGAGTACGTCAATAATAATTATTATTAACCGATTCACTTAGAGTATGCGAGGTGAATGTTGTTGTAATATATCAGTTAATGAACGGCCAAAGTTGTTCAAGTACAATCGTAATTTAATAATTCAAAATACGAATAAAATGCATGACATCATAAGCTCAAACAGGTAGGATCCTCGTCTCAGCATCACGGCTTTTACTTTCGGAAGTTACGGGGGGGCGGGGGGGGGGGTTGAGAAATGTGACGTCACATCAAAATGCGCAACTTTAAATAAATATAAAATTGTTATAACAACACTAACTGTTATAACAACACTCCAACAACATCAGAGTGCAGCGCCACATTAAATACGCATTACAATGACAATAGTTTAAAGCGATTTGAAGAATGTTTTATTTTCAAAATGGAAACATGGTTTTGGGGGGGGGGGGCAGAGCTTTGTGACGTCACATTTGAGGGGGGTCTGACTTTTTGTGACGCCGTGTGACGAGGGGTCAAAAATCGTCAAAAATCGCGTGACGTCATTTATGGACGGCCCCTTGTGCCCTTTGTACAGTGTCACTTTTGAGGGTAAGCTCACGGTGACTGGGCAATCCCAGCGGCCTCTTCCCCTGTGGTATGGTGGAGGTGCAAAAGTTCTAAGCGCAATTTGGTTTTTAACGTGACGTCCCAGAATACCGCCGAGAAGGATGCGCCACGTCACCGTGAACAGAGCGGGCTGTGATGTCACAGCACGCGGAGCTGGTTGTGACGTCACAGTACACCGCGTCAGCTGTGATGTCACAGCACGCAGCGTGGGCCGTGATGTCACACCGTGCCGAGAACAAGCCCTTCGTGTCACGGAGCAAGCCGTGACGTCACTGCCGGCAACGTGTAGCAGCAGACTGAACATGCTGTGGTATGACGGTACACCGGTACGAGCAGGGACGTGCGGTCAGGGGACGCAAGGGAGGCAGAGCCTCAGCTGTCATACTCCAATGAAAACAGCTGTTACGAAAAAATCAAATAAATATTCAGATTTTTTTCCCACTGATGTGTGTTATAAATGTCGTTTCTGTACGATTCCAATCATTTTTATAGTCAAAATCGCCAAATTTACGGAAGAGACGAGAGGTGAGGCAGCGATGAGCTCAGCCTCCCCTCTGATTGCGCAACCCCTCAGTAACTGGATGGAGCGCGGGCAATAAGCGCGTGCCTGTTACTATCTCAGTCTGTCACCAATGTAATGTTTGTAGACCCCTTCATTTCATGTCCTCGCCTTCCATACTCCAGGTTACTTATTTCACGTATGTGTATAAAGATATTTAGGCTCGCTGGTCTCGTCATGAAACTGCAATCAAAAAGCACCCAGGGGAGGCAGCTATCACATCTGCCTCTCTGAGGGGGGACGTGTCTAACACGCCCCCCTCAGTGAGGACACGCCCCCCTCCGTGAGGTCACGCCCCCCTCAGTGTGTGAATCCGGCTCTGACACGAGCCAGTACCTCCCCAGCCATTGACCTCACCGCACGTCACGGTGCGAGTGCACGTAGCACAACTGTGATATCACGCTAGAGAGAGCAAGCTATGATGTCACAGTGCCCATTATAATCAGGGCCAGATATTCCCACTGTTATGCACCTTGGTTATTTCAGGTCTATTATGTAAATTTGATAAGTGGATTTTAGAGCTGAAACATAAAAAAGAATCAGAAATACCAAAAGTAATGCAATGGCTTTTGTTACCAAGTTAAATATATATACACACGTGTCATTTCACGTTGTGCACGAGTAGAGCATTGTATTTTAACCATTACAAAGCCGTTAATATTTTTGGTTGGCCCTCAAAATCCGAAGCCCTCTAGCTATATGGCCCCGAAATCCCCCAGTGTTAATCTGGCCCTGGCCACGTAATTAATTGGCAATAAATGTTGACGTATGTGGTTGCCTAATTTGTGGAACTGCCCATATGTCCTTTTGTGCGACAATACGCATGGGCTAGGCACTAAATGAGCGCGAAGACAATTCATTCACATTGCTTTACCATGGTATAATTAATTTGCATTGCATGGGGGGGGGGGGGTATTTACCGGGTTTGCAATTCGCATCTTTCCATGCACTACTTATTTCTATTTTTAAAAAATAGTATTCTTTTATTGACAGTCCTTTGCCAATTCACTGATGAATGAAAGCCTTCACAAACTATGTCCGCTGCGAGAGTTGTTTGACCATACTTTACCTTGCTAGTCAGTGTGGGTTTGGTTCAGATATCACGTGCCACTGCTGCTCGTCTTGGCTGGAATTCGGTCACTGGGTTCACATCGCAGTGCGCTAACCACTGTACCACCGCTCTCTCCCGTGTATACACACTGTGCTTCCGAAAATGCTTTATACTAACAACCAGAATAAAATATATACATAGTCCGTTCGTTTGAAATATGTTATGCAGTAAACCTATTTGAGACGTAATTACAAAGAGGGATAAATGAGCGACATGCGATATATTTCGTCCAATCACGCTGTGACACAATGCATACATCACAATACACTGACACGAGCAGGCTGGGAAAGAGAAACAATATCCTTGTAAGGAAATCAGGCAAGTTTCTCACTCTACATGAATAATAGTGCATTTTTTTGTTATTTCATTAAGTTGAGTTATTTCCCCGGCTTCTTATTGGAAACGGTGAGAGTGTGTGATATTGCGAACTTGTTTTCAATCTCCGACGGTGAACGATAAATAAAATGTTGCCGCTGCAACCGGAATGCTTTTCACAGACGAGGTTCGCCCCGCGCGCCTGGCGGCACGGTGCCCTTCTTTCTGATGCAGCACGTGGAGCGAAACGTCGGACATCGCGCCGCCGAATAACGTGCGGTATAATCCCGAAGACGCAACGGAGAGAGCTGTAATACTGGTTGTGTGTCATGTCACAGTTCAGTCAACTACGGATCATTCCACCCATTTACACCTGCTGGTATTGGTTTCATTTTATGCGGAGTTCGAGAGGGGGTGGAAAAAAAAAACACCCACCACATCATCTTCAATAAATGTATGCGTCGGTTAAATTAGTCATGCAAATTGACTAATGACCTACAAATTAAAATAAAACAAACAAGCAATAAAACAGCAGGCGGTGTGAATATAATTGGGGCTTCCCGTAGCGATAGGGATGCAGTGGAGGGTCATATTTTATCCGCGTTGACAGGAAGGCCCCCGAACGCTGCTTGACCGTCTCCGCAGCTGACCTCTCCAATGTCCGGTGCGAGTCTGACAGCCCCCACCGCCCCACGCCACCACTGAGAGCCATTAACTCTTTCACCCCGAATCCTGAAAAAAAAAGTATCGGCATTATCATCAGACGCGATCTCTCCACTGCTGGATCAAGGCCTCCCCTAAGCAGATGCCATTTCTCACGTGGTTTCGCGATGCAAAAAGTCCTTTAGGCTTCTCCACACGAGGTGATTCGATTGCTCCATCTCCACGTTTGAGACCGTTTCGTGCTTATTTTTTCCCCCTAATTTGGATGCCACTTTGTTGTTAGTCTTGACCACTGGGCATCGTCCCTCCTAGCAATTATGCTCTGCTCAAACCCACTTACATTTGTCAATAATGTGATATCTTTGAATTGAAATGCATTCTCTAATGCACGTGTTCCTCGTCCTATCTCTCAGCGTATTTTAAAAGCATGGACCTCTGTATTTGTGTAATTTTCTGATGTTTTTTTCCCATTTTCTCTGCCAGTTGCTTCCACGTTTCCTGATCGATGCCTGAAAAATTTGCATTCAGTAAATGTTCTCCAAGGGAGCAAACTAACATCAAACCCGTTCGCTGTTAGTTTTTGCATTCCCGTGATAATTGTGTTGTTCCATTTGCGTGAGCGTGTTCACTTCGCCTCCGCGCTCATCTCCTCTCCTGCCATTCAGTACCTCGCCCTTGTGGTTTTTTTTGGTGCGATATGCCTGTTGTTTATTTGGGTTAACATTGTGAGCGTTTGTTCTTCAAGCACTCGTTTTGCCTGCTCCGATGTTGCCTGTCCCTCCGCACGGTGCACTCTGACGTCATTGTTGTTGTTGTTGTTGTGATTGTCGTTGTTGTTCTGCGCTGATGTGCACCGCCGATCGCTCTTGTAACCTAACTTGGTGACTGGCTAACCGGGACTCGCCGTATGACAAATTTAAAAAAAAAGCATCGGTTGAATAAAACTTGAGCGAGTCTGGTACACTGAAAATCGTGATGTGTGCAGACGATTTGAATTGTGGGAAAATAACGACCTCCTCGCAGAGCTAAGGGTTACTCCGGGCTTCAGCAGAATGCCCCGGGGTTGCTGCTAAGCTGCTTCATTGTGATTTTAGTTTTCAGAATTCAAAGATGGCCATTTAACGTAGCAAAGCAATGCATCTTGAGGGCGTGTAATACATAATGCATTTTAAATTATTATATTAAAACGATTACTTACGCTCACTGGCGGAGCCAGTGGGGGGTGGGGGGGTGACACGTATCCCCCTCAATGATCCGATCGAAATCCCTAATTTAGATCGGATCATTGGGGTTTATTAGTAATAAATCGGCATTTTGCGACCCCCCACCACTGCCACTGTGTAGCATATTATCACGTGCCAGGGACTCTGAGATGATAGGACAATAGTCTGAGTCCATAATTGGCAATAAGTAACGGCAAAGCAGTTATAGGTGACTCACAGAATTGTGCGCAGTTGCGTATACAGTAGACGACTTCCCTGAAGGCATTCACCTTCAGCGAGCGCGGTGCCGATCACACAACGCGGTTCGAATTTTACCCTCGATCGATGGCTGCGCCAGCGTCACACACGCATCGAATAAAAATAACGGGACAAGTCCTGACTTACTAACAACTCCTCTATAATTTTTCATTGCTGGAGGGGTTGCCCCCCCTACCTGAAAATCCTGGCTCCGCCATTGCTTACGCTGACGATGACATGAATCTAATTGTGCGTGGGAGAAAGTTCATTGTTCTTATCTTACCCCCCCCCCCCCATTGTAATCCAGTTGTGCTATCAGCATTATATCATGAGGTGAAGAATCCGTTTGTAAATCGCAGAACGCAATGCATCGGTGTGACCCACCCAGACAGTGGCTGCGGAAGAGATTTCGCGTGACACGTCTCGGAAATTATTCCATCATGTTGGTATATTTTTATTTTACACAGTAGGGGGGACCGCACTTTCCCACACATTCTGTCTGCTATGCGGTATTTTTTTTTTATCTCAGGGCTGGACTTTAGCCAAACGAAGTGCAAACCAAGTTTGAATGCGATGGACTTTTGTACAGGCGTCTGGGACCAATCGTGTGCAGCTCATATAGATGACATGAAGATGATGCGGTAGTTTTAACGCGTAAGCTTTCACGACCAATATTATGATTCATAATTGATTTTTAGGTCAGATCGTGAACAAACGTGACAATCTATTACTGGTAATAAGTTGGCGCATTTGTTCACTTTATAACTTCATGAATTGACTGTGTCAGTTGAATAAGGTTTTATGACACATACGATTTGACCCACACATCAATTATGAATCACGACATGCTAATGTTGTTGAATTTTGGCTGACAGAAAAAGCTGCCCTCCATAAAGAAGGCGATTCAAGAAACGACAATCAAGAAAAAATAGATGGTAGAAAAAAGGGGGAAAACCCTATTATTACATTTTGGTACTGGCAAAGGAGGTTTAATGATGTAGTTACGTGTCTGTTTTTTTGAAGCGTAAATGTGCTTGGGCAGGACAACTTGCTCGCAGCGATGATGGCAAATGGTCAAGAATAATAATAATAATGCAGCGGCAAGTGAAGGAAGGGAACGCGTCCAACTCCACGATAAGCCGTGGCATGCATGATGCATGGCCCAACAGCAGATTAATGAGGGCTAAGATGTGAGAACCGGGGAAGCTGCCCATGGTGCAATGGCGAATGGTTATCACACCGGACTTGCATTCCAGAGGGTAGCCGATTCAATTCGATCTGCAAGCTGAAACAATGGGGAAAATGTCTTCGCTTCCCCAAAATACTCCCACCTGATCCGCACCACCTCTAAAAATCCACAGTCAGTCGATGGACAGGCCGCCTATGGTGGGGAAAAGTGCGCCTGCACTACGACTTCTTCCAAGATTTCTGTCCGGTGTGGAATAATTATATAATATTATTATTAAAGACACCATCTGTGTGTGTGTCTCTAGAGCTCCCTCTAGTGGATGCCGCTCTTCCAGCAGTGACGTAGCCAACGTTAGAGCTGCACTTGAACCTGCTTGTTGAAACTTGAACGTCGTATGTTCTGACTGTTGAACTTCTTTCGCACCGTTGCATAGCCAACCGTGCTAATCAGAGGTGCGGGAACGTTGAAATAGTGTGCAGGATAGGGATGCAACCTGCACACTTATTGTGGCCAATAAGCGAAAACATTTTCCAGAAATAAGTTTGGGACCTATAAACGTGGGGTTTTTCGCCGGATTCTCCGGTTGCCTTCCACGTGCAAAGCACCCCTTTCAAGAGGAACTCGCCAAACAAAAGCATTCCCGTGACCCATTCTGCAAATGAATCCCGCGACTCGGCGAGACTTTCCGAGATGAATGGCAAAAAAAAAAATCCCACATCCGCTCTCCAAAACGTCGTCATCCTAAGTGACGACGCCGCCTCTGTGGCTCAAGCTCCCCCAGCCGAGCGTGCGGCGTCTTCACGGCCGTTCAATCCCCCGAAGCGTGACATCGTCGCAATGACGTAGCGTGCAGTCCCTTTGTCCAATTGCAATGGGATGAACGCCTGCCCGGTCAATTCAGTTTGGGTGGCGGAGTAACCAAGACTGGTTCACATACAGCTCGCCCGCTCAGTAGGCCGGCCACCAGGCTAGTTTCGGTGTGCAGCGTCCCTGCAGCAGCCGCTAAACAATCGAGTTTATTGTTGTGGGGTGACGAGAAACCCAGCCAGTTAGCCAGCCAGGCAAACTCGAGGCATTGATTCTTTTGAATAGCAGTCATGACAAGAACAATTCGTTTTTTTTTTTGTGTGTTTGTTCCCGAAGCCAACCTTGCAATGTTATCCTTGCGCGCAATTGTCGCACGTTGCGATGGCACCCATCGCAAGGTTGCTGCAGCGAATGGATGTCAGCCCAATCACTCGCCCACCTCGTCGAGTCGCTGGGTTTCCACAGCGCCGTTCCTGAGTCACTGCGCCACCGCCGGAATACGTAACGAGAGAAAGTGGAGGGGGGGGGGGGGAAATGGGGCCCCGTTCTTTACACACAGCAGCCCCGACCACCACTCCAACAAAGGCTGAGTCGTATTCCTCCACTGGTTGGTGCCCTCCTTTGGGAGCGGCACAAACTTGACCTATGTCAAGAGCGTAGCTCATTATGCACCGCTGCAGCGAGGGAGTTATCACTGTCCCTAGGGACCGTTTGTACGATGTAAATGCATCGTAAGCCGTTCTTAATTCACTCGTGGATGACGGAGGCAAATCTTAATCCTGCGCAGCTGCATTCCGTCTCGCTCTCACACGCGTCCCGAGTTGTGCGCCAGTCTCTGGAACGTCGTCCCTTCTTCGTCCGCGATCGTTGCACACAAACGCTGCCACTCAGCCACTCTAGGGGTGGAACGATATAGGCATCGAATCGTTAGCGCACGAATCGATTGTGGAAGATTTTGTTGTTTTTGGATTGCTGTCCAATAATACTGGTAGGAACGAAGTTGTAAACTGAGTGTACCAGCCTGCAATAGATTAATGTGTCCGTCCGTCCGTCCCCTTTCAATACTTTAACGAAGTGAATTCTCGTGCTGTTGGGTGTAAAATCAGCAATAGACAGCGCAGAGACTTGATATGTCTTATTGCACCCAACATTTGGAAGTAACAATGTCATAAAATTGCGCAAAATTCCAATGTTCCTACCAGCCCACCCTGCAGGGACCTGTTCTCGCTCACGCCAATGCTGGCAGAAAGGCCTCCACTGGAAGCAGCTCTAAGGGGTTATTAGCCGACTCTGACACGGCGGCCAAATGCCTTGGAAGAGGTGGATGTACCCCCCCCCAAACACGACCTGCCCATCGACTTAAGTGTGGTGACCTCTGTGTTGCAAGTGCAGTGTGCTAGCCATTACACCACAAAAGCATCCCTTATTCGTGTGTGCTGTGCGTAGTAGGTTCCTGTCAACTACGTAGTCGCGAGTCCATTGAGACAAACATATCCTTTGCAACGGAAACTTAGGTTGGGAAACTAAAATGTACCAGAATATGTGACTACAGACAGGTTGACGGAACAACCATCGCGAGATACAGAAAATCAAACAGAATGACCGACACTGAAAACGAGAAAAATTTGTGTAAGAAGAACCAGGGGAGTTGCGTCGCAATGGCAAGCACACTCCGCAAGACGAGACCTGGAGGCAATCTCAATTCGATTCTCTTCCATGTCGATCACGTGAGTGATGAATGATACCTGAACCAGTCCTGCACTGACCACAATGGTGAAGTATGGTCGAATACCCCCATAACCGGCATGGTGTGGAGGACCTTCACGCAGCAATAGATTTACAAAGGACTCTAAATTATTGTTATTATCCGCAACGAAATATAAGTGACAGCTGTCATTTTCATAACTCTTCACACATTTCTGAACACTGGACAGTAACATTAATCTGCCGAGGGTTTTTTTTATAGATAGTCTCGAGCATATAAGCAATGTTAGGACGAAATAATTCCTGATTTGAAGCTTTCGTGACTGCAGGAATCTATACTTTCTGGTTCTTTCGGTAAAGTCACGGAGGTGATTTATTTTATTTTATACCTACGTGACTTTACCGAAAGCACTAAAGAGCACAACAGAATTCCATTAATAGGAGTGCAAATTGAAAGGTTTGAGCAATTGTAAATGAACAACCATGGTCAGTCTTCCGTACGTATTACTCCCGCCTCTTCGGTGTCGCTGTCTGTTATGTGCACGTCTTGCGAACTCCTTCCGCCGTTTCAATTCGATTCAATGTCGATTCGTTACACGGGCAAAATATCCCGTTTCGCCCAGGTCGCCCCAGCCTCAGTTTCGATGGCAACGCTCCACGGCAGCCGCTGAACAATCGTGGGTGGCGAGGAAACCCAGCCAGTAGCCAGCCAAGAAACTCGAGGCATTGATCCTTTTGAATAGAAGTATCACGAGAGCAATCGATCTTTTTGTTTCCACCCTCCTCCCCCCGCCCTAAACCTTTGCAATGTTACCCTTGCCCGCAAAATGACGCACGGCGAGGTGACGCGCGTTGCGAGGTTTCCACAGCGGATGGATGTTAGCAACAGGTTCCACCCCACGTCGCCGTGCGTGCGTGCGTGGTCTCGACGTGTTTGTTTGTTTGTAGCGTGGATGCATTATCATGTTTTTGTTTGTTCCCGAGCCACCTGCGTATTCATCGCTCGACTCCTCTTTAGCGGAATCATTAATCGCAGCGAGCAGACGCAATCACGAATAGCGCGAGAGGCGGGTGTGTAAAGTGGAGGTGCAGCCCTGCAATTGCCTGCTCACGCTACTGCTGACCGAAGGGGCTCCCAGAGGTTACCTTTCGCCCGCTCGTCCACGTGTAGTGCATAATGTACAGGGTGCTTCAAAAAAATGTGAACACTTCGGAGACTTTGCAACAACACCACAAGAATTGTGCTGCTGCCTCCGGGCTCTGGAGACAACCTCTGGAGAAGATTCCAGGCCACGCGTTGACAACGATGGCGAACAAAGTGGAGACCCTTTGACTTTTTGAAGCTATTAACATTACATTTGTTATCACGTTACAGTGTATTATCCGTTATTTTTCCATTTAAAAAAACGATAGTCTCATATAATCGGTAACACTTTTTGAAGCGTGCTTTTTGAATATGTCACAGTGCAGCCCTGCCATTGCTTGCTCACAACACTGTTTGTGGATGGGCCTCCACTCGAGGGCGCGGGGGGGGGGGCTATAGAGAGAGCCCATCAGAGAGGTTATTTGACATACTCCTCCACGTATTTTGTCGATTCTTCCACGCCGGCCAGATGCCTTGGAAGACGCGCGAGTAGCCACGCTTTACCCCCACCCACCACGTGCGAACCTGCCGATCGGCTGTCCGCGGTGCACCCGCTTATACTGCCGGGTGGACGGAGGCGCGCCACGTGCTTTCAAATGCCGTGCCGGCAATGGGGCCGTCCAGAAATGACGTCACGCGATTTTGCACGATTTTTGACCCCGCCCCCCTTCGTCACACGGCGTCACAAAAAGTCAGACCCCCCCCTCAAATATGACGTCACAAAGCTCTGCCCTCCCCCCCTCTTCAAAAAAAAACATGCTTCAAATCGCTATAAACTATTGTCATTGTAGTGCGTATTTAATGTGGCGCTGCATTCTGATGTTGTGGGAGAAAACATTTATTAAAACGTCTATTTCATTAAGTAGAACGTGTTGTCTATATTTATGTAAAGTTGCGCATTTTGATGCGACGTCACATTTCTCAACCCCCCCCCCCTCGTCACATATCGTCACAAATGTCTGACCCCCCCCCCACCCCAGGTGCGTGACGTCATTTACGGACGGCCCCCAAATCGATAATGGAGCCGTCACGTCCGACCTCCGGATCTGCCTCGACTAACGCGCGAACCATTTCTACGTTCCACGGCACTTGTCGCCGTGGCGTCTGGGCTGCTCGAATTTCCACGCAAGAGACCTTTGTGAGGCGTAACCTGCGGGAAAGGACGCAAATTGTGCGCCTGTTTGTTCACCAGACAACGCTGAAACAGCGGTCAGCGGGGACAGACTAAATCCGAGGGCATAAATTTGCAGGGACTCGGCCGTGCGCAAAGGGGTGGTGATTCAATGGGCTTTGTTCGCCCCCCTTAAAGAGAGGCTTTAACACAATCGTCAATTCTCCCCGAACTTAATCTCTCATCTCGGACGCCTCGGCGCTGGAGGGGTTTATTCATGATTTCTTCTCAATGCATTAGAGTGGACGGCTAATTCTTTAATGTAATGGGACGTTCATGATGCAGCGGCATAACGCATTGCAAAGCTTGACATTTCAATAGCAAAAAAAAAGCTTTAAGTCAATAACGATAATTCGATATATGTTTCTTGATGGGTTTGTTTTTTACTATGTGACCCTGAAATGTAAGACTAATTTAATTGTCCATGTGCACTTGTTGTTAACTGCATTAACGTAACTTTTAGCTTTTGTTTACATTCACAATGTATGCCTGGTTCTCACTAATAAAAAAGAGGCTAATTAGCCTAATGCGGGTTACAAGCAGAGCAACCGATGTATTATTGCAATGTTCCATTGGACTCTTTGTTGTGAAAACAAATTACCAAAAGCGTCTGAAACGTTGTATAAAATATCGCAAGACATGATACATTAGGCGTTAAATGCATGAGATAGATTACACGGATTGACTTGCATGAAATGCGTGATCCATATACATTGGGCGCCTTTGATTAAATCTTCGGGTCTCAGAAGCTAAGCTGGCTTCGAGTCTGCATATTGCTTGGATGAGTGACCGCTATGCACCACGTGTGGGGAGCGGTGGTGCAGCGGTTAGCGCACCTTGCTACGAACCCAGCGTTCCGAGTTAGATTCCCCCTCACGGCCAACACCGGTGGCGATTATCTGAACCGGTCCTGGGACTTTCCCTGGACCGCGAATGAGTACCTGGTGCGGTGTGTAAAAACATCGCCACTGGGGAGACAAAGGCGGTTGGGCGTGGTGCTGGCCACCCACGCCCTCTGGCCTTCATAGGTGCTCGCTAACAGCACTTGCCTGAATAGTCTGTTAAGGCTATACGGGGGGGATCTTTGTCTTTTCTCTGGCTATGCACCAAACCAGGTGTCTTAGGCGGCTGTGGACTACTTTGGAGGCAGCAGAGGGCAGTGCAACAAACTCCATTGTGATACCGGACTTTAAATTTCCTTTGTGACGCGGTTCGCTTTTGTTCTGAGTCTCTCCGTTTGCCTCGTTGCTGTACTTCCCCCCCCCCCCCGTTCATTTTTATTCTTTCTTATTTTTATTTGATTTTCTATCTATGTGACTTTACCGAAAGAACCAAAGAATATGAATTCGTGCAGTCACGAAAGCTTTAAGTCACAATGACAAGGATGATTAGGAAGTTAAAAAAACGGTTTAACAAAACCCCTTGTTTTTCAATGCACACACTTACTCGGGAAATTTAAAAAAAAAACACAAGCCCCTGTGATCGGTACCGAACGGGCCCTGCAAAAGGGATTGGTTAGAGGTTTGGGGAAATTAAAGGGATTGGAGGTAGAAATGCAACACGGACAGGGCGAGATACGGAGGATGAATGACTGGGAGGTTCGATTGGGGGATCAGTTCGAAAAAAAAGTGGAAAGTGATCGGCCGGAGGGAAAGTGGGCCGAGGAACATTCGAGAAAGGGGCTTTAGAGGGATATTGTAACGGGGGAGACGCGAGGGCTAGAGACGCTTTGGAGTGAAGGGACTCCTTGAAGACCGTCTCTCGTGCCCAAGGAAATAAAGACTTCCATATTTGTTGAAGGCTGCTTTGTCGGATGTCACTCCACTTCTATTGCTCCCCGGCTTCAGCAGCCCATACTGACCAGCGTGGTGAAGCATGGTCGATTAACCGCCACGAGGCCCTCATCCAGCGGTGGATTGACAAAAAAGGGTCGTACACAGTACACGTGTACAGGAGTGGGAGGTAAGGGGCCTAGGTGGGGTAATGACCTATATCTGTCCTGGTGTGCACATGCGGTCGTCTGTTGAGCTGCACAAAAACTCGGAGCAGGGGCCTCTAGGGCGCCAATCTGCACCTCAACCTGTTCATGAGCGGTGGCATCGTTTCCGTCAGCGCGAGGACATCGAGGCCTTATTACCCCATGTAGGCCTCTTAGCCCACCATACCCCCTTGCCTTTCGTAATATATTGGCTTGCGTTGGTGTTTTCACTGCCACCGCTACTTGTTTCAAGTCTCAAGTACGGTGTCTTTGACCCCGCGAGAACGAGCGGGGATGAGAATAACCTCGCACGCACGACGTGAGCTGGATCATCACAATGACAATAGCAACACTAAATAAATTACCGTAAAGCCAATGAAGACAATCGAGATCATAACAAAACAAGCGCATCACGTGAACAATGTTTAAGACATTGCACAAAACATAAATCGATGTTAAATCAAAATTAAATGTAAAATTCCCTGCAGCGCAAAATCTGCTCGGGCAGATTATTTTTAGACTGATCAGCGTAGTGGCATTTCAAAATTAAGTTACAGAAGCATTAAACGGATGTACGGTGACTCGTACTCAGCGTGTAAACAAAGATACATGGCGATACGTATGTTTGAGGCTTCATCAGCAGTGGGGCGAACAAAGGTGCCACACGTGAGCACACACAGTACTGTACAGGGTGCCCCGAGATGTCACGTGATCCCCATTTAATTCTCCAAGCGAGGTTGATTTTAAACAGAAATGAACATGCAAAGGAAAATTAATTGGGAGCCACAAGACATCTGGACAACCCTGTACACGCATTGGTCATCGCTAACTCTGCACATCCACCGACAACAACAAAAAGCATTTTTGGCTGGGCAAAGCCTCCTTCATTGAATTTGTATTGCGCGCAGTCATTCCTGCTGGTTGTGGTGGGTGAATAAATGTTTTTTTGTCTAAATCATCTCAACCAGGGCGTTTAGCTTCGTCGTTAAAGGCCATCATCGCTCAGTTGCCACGGCAACACCTCCACGGCACCGTACCACGTCCATCAAACCGCTTAAAGGAGAAAGTGGCCGTGCGAATCTGCGCCTGAGGAGGCGTATTGTCGGCTAATTAGATGATTAGTGGGCACGCGAGTTTGGTTTCGCGGTTAACAGCGAAGGTGAGCCGTGGCATTCCCCCGTGGCTAATCAGTCAGATTTGGGTTTTTTGTGTGTGTGTGTCGCCCTGCAGCGAGACAAAAAAAGTAAAAGTTCGAGACCGTGGCCAACGTTATTTGTTCAAAAAGATTGCTGCGGCTGCTCAGGGTTTTCGCGGCACGATGGAGTGTTCTTTAAAACAAACAAAAAAACTAAAAAAAATTGTTTTAGATGAAATTCAGCACAGCACCGTACCTGAATAATGATAATAATGATCGACATATGCGTCAGAAATAATGGACCCTGAGAAAGGAATTAAAACAACAACAAAAAAATGCTGCACCTAACAAAAAAGTGACAAAGCGTGGGGAGATGCCCGCTTGGGATTGAAGAAGCAACACGCTTTATCAGAGGCATCGTGGACTGTTGACGAGGTTCCTGTGATCACTGTTACATTGTTTTTTATAGCTTTATTCTGGTGACTTTGAAAACGTTTTGGTTTAGCCATGTTTGTTTGTTGTAATACAGAGTTCGCCTGATAACTTTAATCTACATTGTCTTATGGTTGTTGTTGTTGTTTGACTTGCATCCCCACTGGTGTTTTTGCACACAGCGTTGAAATGGCGGTGTTTTTTTTTTCTGGAAGACTTTTTGCTGTTTTTTTTTCCTGGATTTTCTGTTGCGTGTAGCCACTTTAAGATGTTTCTTGTTCGTGTTTTTTGTTTTGTTGCGGTTGCACCCGAGTCAAGGGCCGCATGGGGTTATCTCCATATATATAAAAGGCAAAGTTGTGAATATGTGTGTCTGTTCAAAATGTTTAGCGTACTTCCCGACATGCAACAAACTTGAAATATGCCATGTGGGTACTTTCCAGACTGTACACCACGCAAAAATTATAAAAATACACTTTTGATTTTTTTTTTTGGAGGGGGGGAGCTCAATAATGCATTCTTTTTGCACGGCAAGTGAGCTGTGATGTCAAATCTGTCACGTGACCCGAAAATGTGGAAGCGTAACGCATTGTAGTGTAGTGGTTAGCACGCTGTGTATGTGTCTGTGTGTGTGTGTCTGTGTGTGGAAGCGTAACGCATTGCAGTGTAGTGGTTAGCGCACTATGTATGTGTCTGTGTGTGTCTGTGTGTGTCTGTGTGTGTGGAAGCGTAACGCATTGTAGTGTAGTGGTTAACGCGCCGCGCTACGAACCCGGCGACCCGAGTTCGATTCCCGCTCACGGCCACCACCGGTGGCGATAATTTTAACCGGTCCTGGGCCTCCCCTAGGTCGACTCAGCCTCAAACGACTAACTGCTGTGGTGTGTGAACATCGCCACTGGGGAGACAAAGGCGGCCGGGCGTGGTAAATCCAAGTTCCGGGCGAAGCCGGGTAGTACAGCTAGTACCTAATAAATCAAAACTGAAATAACTAAACCTGAAAGTGCAGGGCTTGCACAAGAGATGCGTCATGAGACTGGTGACGGAATGCGCGTCTAAAGGAGAGAACGCATACAAGAGTGACCACCGCAGAGAGATGAAGCAATGAGATTAGCTCATGCGCAACAGCTAAGAGGGATTGTGCATCGCACGACTGTAAGGGGTTAGCGATGGTGTGGGGGGTGAGGAGAGACCATCCAGGATTAGATAGAAAATGGCTGGTGATTATTTTTCTCTTGATGGTCAAATTAAAAACGTCCGTGGTCTGTCTAGTATCCTATTTAGAACACAGATTTGATCTTTGATATCCAAGGTTAGAACGCAGAGATGTCCTCTTTGCCGTTTGAAAAAAAAATCAGAGACCCATGGGTATTTTTTTTATCAGGTCATGAACATCAAAGGTGCCCAGCTTTTAATATTTACCAGATCAATAACTCGGAACACTTCACCACTAAATGATCATGTTTTTTGGCCGTAACAGCTGATCGCTGAGTCGCGAAGTACCGGGGCTTGCAAATGCACTTAATTAATGTTGCAGTCTATGTCTATCATGATTATTCGTCGGTGCAGGTTGAAAAGGTGGTTGGAAGCGGTGGAAGAGGAGGAGGAGGGGGGGGGGGGGGTGTGTGTGAAGGACTGGTTCAGATATTACTCGCCACCAATATTGACTGTCGCCAGGAATCAAATTCGGGTCACTGCGGTTCAGCGCCATAACCGTTGACGCCACTGTTCCTCCCATAGATATGTTACACGCGAATATGGCGCGTGCAACGTGTGACATCTCCTTTTACTTAGGGTCAGCAGAAGGGTACTAGTGCTCTGGTGCTTGAATGGAGCAAGCATTAGTTAGAGGCGGTGAGTGACGGATGATTAACGCGATGAGTGTGTGCGTTCAAAATGAGACTGCTTCATGGTGCATTTGACCACGGAATTAGCCTTGCGCAGCCTTACATGCAGTTAGGATGAACGACGATAGGCGTTGAAATAAATCACTGCGTCTCCAGGACACTGCAAGTTGCCCTGTGAGGTGAGTGACAGTTTTCCAGTCGATGAGGATGGCCGCTGGCTTGAATTTTTTTGGTGGCCCACTTTACGCCTGGCTCATTCATCGACGAGCTTATTCACGTACGTGTACACAAAAGCGTTATTTAAAATTTCCAGAAAACCTATCAATTCATTCCCGGATGGATGCTCACACGTTCGTGGGAGTTGTTTGACCGTACTTGGTATGGCTTTTGTAAAGAGGGAGGGAGGTTCAAGGACCATGGCCGGTTGGCATATAATCTCTCCACTGATGTCAGATGTGGACGCGTCTCATAGAGCGATGTGTAAACGACTGCGCCACGACTCCTCCCCGTCCACAGGGGCCGTCCATAAATGACGTCACGCACCTGGGGGGGGGGTTGAGAAATGTGACGTCACATCAAAATGCGCAACTTTAAATAAATATAGAATTGTTATAACAACACTAATTGTTATAACAACACTCTTACAACATCAGAGTGCAGCGCCACATTAAATACGCACTAAAATGACAATAGTTTAAAGCGATTTGAAGCATATTTCATTTTCAAAATGGAAATATGGGTTTTTTGGGGGGGGGGGGGGCAGAGCTTGTTGACGTTATACTTGAGGGGGGGGTCTGACTTTTTGTGACGCCGTGGGACGAGGGGGGGGGGTCAAAAATCGTCCAAAATCGCGTGACGTCATTTATGGACGACCCCATAGCCATTCATACCGGCATCGAATTAAGGATGGCTGTGGAAGGTCACTCCTCTGCTGCTGCCCCCTGTCGTTTAGAATGTTCTCCTGCTGTTGTCCACGCTGCAGTCTCAAACTCATGACCTTCGGGAGCTTCTACAGCTATGGCTAATTGACGACATTGTTCGCACCACTTTGCATACCCGTCAACCCATTCATCAGTGGCCTTACCTTATAACAGACCAACTCAGACCTTATTGGTCACCCCGTGCCTTTATAAATCTCAACGTTCATCCTACAAAAATCCCACCACGAGGGAGAAACACAAGCAAATAGACAATGAAAATGTTGCCTGTGTTGAAACGGATATGCGCCGTATGGACTTAAAAACTGAATTTCAACGTACTGAAAAGAATACGGGGAAACCGTATGGGTTGACAGGTATGACGTTGCAACATTTTCGTCTCCGTTTTAATCATCTCTCCCCTCCCTCTCCTTGCACTGGTCGCATAAAACCAAAGTAGCCGTTGTTGCCAAAAATCACGACACATCACAGTGCAGATCACCATCTGCGCGGACTCACACACACACACGTGGTGTGTCTGTCACACGACTGCTTGATCTGCACAACATGTGTTTTTGTTTTGAATTTGTTCTGGGTTATTTTTTTTGTTTTGCTTGCCAGAATGCACTGTTAATGCACGCGTATGCTCCGCACGTAATCTTGAGATGTTTAGCCATTTAGACGCTATACGCATTCCAATGATCGCATCATGAAGTGTCTCTCGATGAGCAGCGCATTGGTCACGGAGTTTCGAGTGGATTCAATATACGCCAGTTAGCCGCACGTTTGTTTTACGTAACAAAAACACAACGCATTCGTCAATAACGCTGCCCTAAACGATGTACGCATATTTAGTTGGTGGCGTTTCAGGCAACGGCCCTTTCTCCACAGCAAAGAGATCTCTCATTTGCCCTTGTGCAGCACTGCCAATGCAGTATCCCCTTAAAACGTTGGTTATTCTTGCATACAGCAGTTCCAGCTGAGCGTTGGATGGATTTCAGGATGATACACGAATGAGATATACAGCCCTGCTGCGACCAACAAACAGCCCAGTGGACTGCGTTAATAGACCACGTGCCTGGCAAGGTGTGCTCTCGTTTCAATTTGGTCAGCACATAAGACGAATGGGGCCTTTATGAATTTCACTACGCGCAACTTCGTTGATTCAAATGAACCAATTGAAATCAAATACCAGTTCGCACATTGCATCCTAGTGTGTGCGTGTGTGTTTTGAACCGACTGGGGGCCTGTAGCATATGTTATGAAGGGGCCCTAAATAGAAAAAAAAACAGATAAATATTAAACCACAAATGTTTAACGTGCTTAGTAAAGTAATAGGTTTTTTTATTTGCTATACAGCCAGATAATACAAATCGTTAAACTTAAACACCCAGTCGTTCGTAAAAGTTGAAGGTGGTAGAGTACTATAGTAATAGAGCAAGGGGCCGTCCAGAAATGACGTCACGCGATTTTGGACGATTTTTGACCCCCCCCCCCCTCGTCACACGGCGTCACAAGAAGTCAGACACCCCCTCAAATATGACGTCACAAAGCTCTGCCTCCCCCCCCCAAAAAAAATAAAACATGCTTCAAATCGCTTTAAACTATTGTCATTATACAGTAGTGCGTATTTAATGCGCCGCTGCACTCTGATCTTGTAGGAGAAAACATTTATAAAAAGTCTATTTAAATAAGTAGAACATGTTGTCTGTATTTATCTAAAGTTGCGTATTTTGATGTGACGTCACATTTCTCAAAACCCCCCCTCCCTCGTCACACATCGTCACAACTGTCTGACACCCCCCCCCCCCCCCAGGTGCGTGACGTCATTTATGGACAGCTCCCAAGTGCAGAATCACTGATCCGGAATTGATAGCTTGAAAGCATTTAGCGCCGGGGCCCTTGAAAGTGCGGGGCCCGTAGCTACACACACGTGCAGTGACACCACGTGATGTCAACGTGCAGTGCCGGCCCTCGAGAGGCACTGCGTGTGGTGTAGCGACATCGCGGACACCACAGCGGTGTGGGTGTAGTACCGGCCCTAGCGGGGCCCGGTGAGCGCTGAGTGACAGCGCCGGATGGCACCACACTTGGCGTGCGGTGCTAGCCCCTACAGGGTAAGGTGTGGGAGTGCTGGCGGTAGGAAAGGGGTTACTAAAGGCCATGGCACTCCGGTTGACCCGAGAGGACACGTGACCGGTCAAGTCTACAAAGGGGCCCCAAGTGGGGGCTTCGGGGCGGTCACGTGGTCGGGGTCCAGCTCCTGCTGGAGGGATCTGGAAGGCGGTCGTGGCCAAGGGCGGAGCCAGCCACGCCGCAGAGGATGTAAGCCGGGTCCCCCAGAGGGATCGGCTGCTGTTGTTCATCCTGAAGAAGCCTTCGTCGACGTTCTACGAGTCTCCAACACGTGGGCCTGGACACGAGCTGTGGTCCTGGTCCGTAGTAGCTAGTTACGTTGTGATTAGTGTAGTTAGCCTGGTGGTCACCACCCGGCTAACTACACCAGTTACGTTGTGATTAGTGTAGCTAGCCTGGTGGTCACCACCCGGCTAACTACACCAGTTACGTTGTGATTAGTGTAGTTAGCCTGGTGGTCACCACCCGGCTAACTACACCAGTTACGTTGTGATTAGTGTAGTTAGCCTGGTGGTCACCACCCGGCTAACTACACCAGTTACATTGTAATTAGTGTAGCTAGCCTGGTGGTCACCACCCGGCTAACTACACCAGTTACGTTGTGATTAGTGTGGTTAGCCTGGTGGTCACCACCCGGCTAACTACACCAGTTACGTTGTGATTAGTGTAGTTAGCCTGGTGGTCACCACCCGGCTAACTACACCAGTTACGTTGTGATTAGTGTAGCTAGCCTGGTGGTCACCACCCGGCTAACTACACCAGTTACGTTGTGATTAGTGTAGCTAGCCTGGTGGTCACCACCCGGCTAACTACACCAGTTACGTTGTGATTAGTGTAGCTAGCCTGGTGGTCACCACCATAGGTTGTTATTCTGTTAAGGGGACGTTAGCCAGTGTGTTGGAGTTGAATAAATGTGTTGCTTCCATGTCGACGGCTGTGACTCAGTTGAACTCACTTCATATGCAGATTCTTTTGCCACTAGGATCATCCGGTACTGCATGAGTGGGTGACGAGGCTGCATGATTCCGTGGGCTATTTTATTATTTCTACGGGACCTTTTTGCCAGTATCCAAAATGATGAGAGGTAAGAATAAGTTATAACCCTCTCGGCTGGTCGGTTCGCACGCTTTGCCACAAGTACGTGTGGTCACTGCGGGCTTGATGCCTTGCAAAAGGAATCTAATTGGTGTTTGAATATCTTAACGCCTAAATTTTGATTTAAAGCTTTCGTGACTGCAGGGATTCATATTCTTGGTTCTTTCGGTAAAGTCACGTAGAAGGGAAACAATTAAAAAATATATATGAAACAAGAAAATTATCACGACGTTTCGACTGCAACACAAGCAATCATCATCAGGTGTGAAAACCACAAATTTTATTGGTGTGATTTTCACACCTAATGATGATGATTGCTCGTGTTGCAGTCGAAACGTCGTGAGAATTTTATTTTTTATATCTTTTTTTGTTTCCCTTCTACGTGACTTTACCGAAAGAACCAAGAATCTCTTAACGCCTGTTTAATTGCCAGAAAAGGTGAGACCTATTATTTTATTATGATGCATGTTTAACCAGGAAAAGCCTCACTGAGGCGTACAACTCTGCAAAAAAATGTTTGCAGAAGTGGGCGATGATTGCTGTGTATATTCGATTTGAGTTATTTGCAGGTATTTTCTTTTTGTTTGGCAAATATAGGAGATGATGGTGCATGCTTACGGTGAGAAATTATGGTGGGTTGGGGGAGATTATGGTGGGTGGGGGAGAGAGGGTGGTGGTGGTGGTGGTGGGTGGGTGAGCGCTGAGGGAGGGTGAAATAGTGAATGGTGAAGGAAAGAGGGAGGATGATTTGGTGGGTGATGATGGTGGTGGCGCTGGATGGATGGATTATCGGGTGAGTAACGAAGATGAGGGATGGTGGTGAGAAATGGTGAAGTGGGTGACTGCGTGACGAGGGTGGGTGACTGTGTGACGAGGGTGAATGGCTGTGTGATGAGGGTAGGTGGCTGTGTGACGAGAGTGGGTGACTGTGTGACGAGGGTGAGTGGCTGCGTGATGAGAGTGGGTGGCTGTGTGACGAGGGTGAGTGGCTGTGTGATGAGGGTGGGTGGCCGCGTGACTAGGGTGAGTGGCTGTGTGACGAGGGTGAGTGGCTGTGTGACGAGGGTGAGTGGCTGTGTGACGAGGGTGAGTGGCTGTGTGACGAGAGTGAGTGGCTGTGTGATGAGAGTGTGTGGCTGTGTGACGAGGGTGGGTGGCTGTGTGACGAGGGTGAGTGGCTGTGTGACGAGGGTGAGTGGCTGTGTGATGAGAGTGTGTGGCTGGGTGACGAGGGTGGGTGACTGCGTGACGAGGGTGGGTGGCTGTGTGACGAGGGTGAGTGGCTGTGTGATGAGAGTGGGTGACTGTGTGACGAGGGTGAGTGGCTGTGTGACGAGGGTGAGTGGCTGTGTGACGAGGGTGAGTGGCTGTGTGACGAGGGTGAGTGGCTGTGTGACGAGGGTGGGTGGCTGTGTGACGAGGGTGGGTGACTGCGTGACGACGGTGAGTGGCTGTGTGACGAGGGTGAGTGGTTGTGTGACGAGGGTGAGTGGCTGTGTGACGAGGGTGAGTGGCTGTGTGACGAGGGTGAGTGGCTGTGTGATGAGAGTGTGTGGCTGTGTGACGAGGGTGGGTGGCTGTGTGACGAGGGTGAGTGGCTGCGTGACGAGGGTGGGTGACCGCGTGACGAGGGTGGGTGTCCGCGTGACGAGGGCGGGTGGCTGGGAAGCAGGGGGTGGTGGGGGGGGGGGTCCTTGAATTAAACGCACTCCGGCAGGTGGGGGCGCGCTCACGCTCATCCTGCACCGCAGCCACCACCGCGCATCGCATCACAAGGCGAGCAGAACGTGACCCGAGCCCTCGGCAGAACGCGTGGGCGTCGGCGTCGTCAGAGGGGCGGACGACACAGAACCGAGAGCAGCAGCAGCAGGAGGAGGAGGAGGACTCATCCGCAAAGCGGTTGAAGAGGAAACCTGGGGTTCGAGGCAGGCTCGGGGAGTACGAGCGAGGGTGCAAGCTTGGTTGGATCGACCTGGTGGTGGTGGTGGGTGGGGACGGGGGCGAGGAGGAGGTGATCCGCTATGATGCCGCTGCTCGGGTCCGAGATGCAGCTCCTCGCTGCGGGCGCGCATCCTAGCGCGCTGGCCGGCGCCTCGCCGCTCGCCCTCGCCCCGCAGCCCGTGTGGCGAGTCGTGGTCTGGGAGTGGCTCGACGATCAGCAGCCATCCCCGCTCGGCGCGCCGACGACGCAGCCGACGCAGCAGCCGCCGCCGCAGCAGCCGCATAACGGACAGCAGCAGGCGACGACGACGACAACGCATCAACAATCGCAAGCGTCAACGCAGCAGCAGCAGCAACAACAACAGCAGCTGCAGCAGCAGCCGGCTACGGTGTGGCGAGCATACAGCGCAGCGGTGTGTCACCACATCGAGACGGTCCTGCGTTCGGGTGGTTTGCAGGGCGGCGGTGGTGGTGGCATGCGAGGTGGCAGCGTGGGTGGTGGTGGTGGTGCTGGCGGGGCTAGCCTCGGAGGCTCGGGCAGCGTGGTGCTTGGTCAGGCCGACCCGACACTGTCGCCCTACATCCTCGACCTGCAGAGCATGCAACAATTCCGCCAGGACACGGGTACGTGGTGGCGAATTCTCTTTTCGCGACTTTGTCACCCGCGTTTGTGTCTGTCTGTCTGTCCGTGTCTGTCTGTGTCTGTCTGTCCGTGTCTGTCCGTGCCCGTCATTCCACCGTGACCCCAGCCATGCGCCACCGCCGAAGCAGACAAATCCAGTGGAGGGCATTGCCCGCTCACACGGTCGTCGACATTGCATTTAAATCGTTTCAGCAGCAGATGATGATGACGACAATGAAGCATGGGTGGTGGGTAAATCCTCATCCTCCTCCAATACGGTCGCTTGCAGCGTCCCAAAGGCCGTGGAGGTGGCCTCTGGCTCAAATCGCGTGAAGTGCCGCTGCGTGCAACGCGGCGGTGTGCGAGCCCTTTTTGTTTTTGCCCCATGCGCAAAATGCACGAGTCGTTAAAGCTCTAGCGGTAATGCTCTCGCCCCCCCTCCCTCCCCCCTCCCTCTCCAAGCCTCGACGCGCGTCTGACAAGAGACTTCGTTCGCGACGCGCGCCAGCCGTGCGGTGCGCGTCGCAAAGTGACACAAAATAAAACGTCGGCAACGCGGACCGCGTGCCGGTTGCGAACTCGCGCGCAGGCATCGTTTACGCATTGACGGAGCGGCAAGCCTCCTCGGGTCGGCGTCACTACACCCCCCACCACCACCCGTGCGCGCGCGCTCCCGCAACACCACCAGCACCACCACCGTCATCATCATCACCACTCGAGTATTTTCCAAACACAAAAAACGATTGTAATCTTCTGTCGCTTGTTGCTTCCGTTACGGATTTTGTTGTTGTTGATTTCTGACCATCCGCTTCCACCACCGCCGCTCCTCTCTCCCTCCCATCATCCTCACCCTCTCCCCCCATGCTACTCCGCACGCTTCCACCCCAACCGCATCAAATGTGCGATTGCGCACAGAAATTAACGTGAATCGTAAGCAAACAAGCGTTGATTGTGTCCCGAGCCACGATAGAAGGGCGTTTGCTCGGAACGTCGTTCGTCTGTTGCCGTATTCGCATTTTAGGGCGGCGTTACGTTGACGAACGGCAGCTTTTGGGTAAATTGTGAAAGCCTATTTATTGCGGCGTGATCGGGGTGACGCTCGAGCAATCGTGACACCTGTGAATAGGTGGGCAGAGCGTGCCCGAGCTGTGTGTGGGAGACAGCCAGCGCGAGAGATCTGCCGATGCTGGCGATGGTGGGTGTTGCTGACTGTTATTCGCGTCACGTCTGAGACGCGTGCGTGCCTTGCGTAGCAACGAACCCCTGATCCTTCTGGCACTGCTCCGTTATTAATATTCATAATCAATGCGCGCCCATTATGCGTGGAGAGAGGACCCCCCCCCCATTTTCTGCAAAATCTTTCGGATGAGCATTGATCTGCGCTATGGCTGTTTAATTACGAGCAGACAGTTCGTCGCAGCGACGCATGAGCCACGCGGACGGCTGAACGACTCATTCGCCTCTCGCACGTTTCGCGTTCGACGGCACACGAATCGGGCGAGAGGCGGAGCGAAAGGTGGCGTTCGTTCTCAGGGCTCTCTGTCTGTGCCCTTTGAACTTGATTGGGTTGCGTCGTTTTGTGTTATCGAGACGTTGCGAGGTGACCAGGAGATGGCAACGTTAAAGGGATTGAGGTGTGCTCGGTGGTGGCGTTTGCTCTAGCTTGTTGCCCACGTGAAGCCAACCACTCGCCAATGGAATCGTGCCAAGTGTCCCAATGTAGCAGGACGCTCCTGAGAAAGAGTCTTGAGACTCGGTGAGGGTCCGCACTATTCTTATAAATATTATTTTCTTAGTCAGCGTTGTTACTGGGGCTGTTTGGAGAGTACCATTAGCCTCGTGTTACACCGTGATGCACACACATATGCCCCCACTATTCCCACCGCGTCTAGAGATGACGTTGCATGTAGACGTTATGCAAATCCAAACCCATGCCCTGTTTTATGTAAACTGCAAGTAATAATAATTCTATTTTATAATGTACATTCCATCCTAGGATTCCAATTCGCAACGCATGAAAAGCAGGAAACAAAAACAGAACCAGGGCAATCGACCAAACTAAAGAGGGGAGGCCACTTTAAAGAGACTCCGATTTTCTGATTTAGAGTGGCAAAGCGTTCCATAGCCTGGGTGCCACGATAACAAAAGCCCGATCGCCAAAAGAGTGCAACCTAGACCTGGGAGTGATAAGTAGTTGGAGATAAGAAGATCTTAAGGACTTTGATGGAATATTTAAATGTATTAGTTCCTGCAAGTAATGTGGGGTGAGCCCCTTTAAAGCCGTATAGGTCAATAACAGTATCTTAAAATCCACTCGGAATTTGACCGGTAGCCAATAAAAGGATAAGATGACTGGTGTAATGTGCTCACGGAATGGTAAACGTGTGAACACTCTAGCAGCTGCATTCTGAACAAGCTGGAGTCTACCCTGTACATTGCTCAATATCCCAACCAGGAAGGCGTCGCAGTAGGCGAGTCGGGATAACACAAACGCATGGATCAGTCTCCCCCAGTCAGCCGATGACAACGTAGCCAGCGCAATGCGATGGACGGGGCTCTCCGTGCGACAGAGATGCTGAAGATTGCGAAAGATTGACAAGGGTCTGTCATGGACACTCAACCGCCAGTTATGAGGACGACACCTATCGAGGCCTAGTGAGCTTGCTCCACCACCTGCAAGCCTCTGCAGCGGCAACAGAAGCGGTTGCAGAAGCCACGTGCAAGTTGGCGCCACAGTTTACGCACGCACCTGAACGACGTTGATGAAATGTGCAAAACTGTTTTACGATGACCCCACTCACCTCCCCTGTGAGCAGAGATGCGCCTTGGGGGGGGGTGGCGGTAATGGTTAGCACCCGGGACTTGCAGTCCAGAGGTCACCATTTGGATTCGATCCATCGGCATGGAAGTTCTAACAATGGGTGAAAGTTTATGTTCTTGGTTCTTTCGGTAAAGTCACGTAGAAGGGAAACAATAAAATAATAAAAAAAGATATATTTTAATAAAATTATAAAAATATATATTTTTATTATTTTATTGTTTCCCTTCTACATGACTTTACCGAAAGAACCAAGAATATGAATCCCTGCAGTCACGAAAGCTTTAAATCAAAGGGTAAAAGTTGTTGAATCGCACCGCCTCTGTCCGCCCGGCAGTATAAATGAGTGCACCACAATTAGTCGATCGGTAAGTTGTGGTTCGTGTGTGCTGCGGGATTAAAGTGCGGGCAATCTTATTGCTTTCCGAGACGTCTGACCAGCATAGAAGTGTAAGTAAGCAACATAACCCTCTAGAGAGGGGGGGGGGGGTCTATCAGGAGTTACCTCTAATGGAGGCCCTGCTGTCAGCAGTGAGAATGAGCCGGACATTGCAGCATCACACCTTTCATCTTCACATTGTGTGTGTGTGCATCCGCTAGAGTTGCCCGATAACTCATCTGACCCAAAGAAATGTACGCTTGTATGTATACTGTATGTTGAACTTCTTTCGCAACCGACGTAGCCAGCCGTGCTAATCGCAGCGTCGGGATAACGCGTGGTAATGCATTATGGCATGAACTCTTCGTGATTAATAAGGGATTAGATAGCAGCACTGTAGGTTGGGATCTCCGTACGTCAATGGCAAAACTCGTTCAGGTGCTGAAAGCCATGTGCGTTATCCATAGCACCACAGAAATTCGAATTAAAGAGTCCCTTAGATCTAGAAATGGGGTGTCCACTTTGTTTATGGGTTTATTTAAAACAATGACAATTGTGCACTATCTTTTTTTCACTATTTTGTTTTCATCAGTGCATATACAACCTGCTGTCACTAGAATTATAAATGTGGGAAATTAACAAATGAGACTGAACAAATACTGAAGAGTGCGCAAAGACCCCTGGAGAGATGCCTGTTTGGAATTACTCCGAAAGACAGAAAGAGAAACGCATGGATTAGAGTGCATAGGCAGGCCAATAAGAGCATTCGAACTTCTACATCATTAGACCTCCTTTGCCAGTACCAAAATGTAATAATAGGGTTTTTCCCCTTTTTTTCTGGCAACAAAACTGAAACCTTTTTACAAGAATTCATGTCTGCATTAACCACAATACCTGCAGTCAAAATGCAAACAAAAAACATTCTATGATAATATATGCATTGTCCTTGAAACTGATTGGTCCACACCAAGGGACGGCTTTCTTTTGAGCCTCGACCCAATTGGTGCTCGACCAGATGACACCAAAAGGCTGCTTACTTGCAAGGGGTCAAAATAATCGTATTTTCTACTTGTCAGTGCAAATAAAAGTGTGCATTGAAAAACTAGGTTTTTTTACCAAATGTTTAACCGAATGTGCTTACTGTACGTCTGCATATATTCTATTCAACTAAATTGCAACTGTGTCATCTCGGTGAGGTAGCATGTCAACATCTGAATATATTGTGGGGCAGTTAACGGGCAGCCACGAGGCTGTCGGTTGGGGCAGTTAACGGGCAGCCACGAGGTTGTCGGTTGGGGTAGTTAACGGGCAGCCACGAGGCTGTCGGTTGGGACAGTTAACGGGCAGCCACGAGGCTGTCGGTTGGGGCAGTTAACGGACAACCACGAGGCTGTCGGTTGGGGCAGTTAACGGGCAGCCACGATGCTGACGGTTGGGGCAGTTAACGGGCAGCCACGAGGTTGTCGGTTGGGGTAGTTAACGGGCAGCCACGAGGCTGTCGGTTGGGACAGTTAACGGGCAGCCACGAGGCTGTCGGTTGGGGTAGTTAACGGGCAGCCACGAGGCTGTCGGTTGGGGTAGTTAACGGGCAGCCACGAGGCTGTCGGTTGGGGTAGTTAACGGGCAGCCACGAGGCTGACGGTTGGGGTAGTTAACGGGCAGCCACGAGGCTGTCGGTTGGGGTAGTTAACGGGCAGCCACGAGGCTGTCGGTTGGGACAGTTAACGGGCAGCCACGAGGTTATCGGGTGGGGTAGTTAACGGGCAGCCACGAGGTTGTCGTTTGGGGCAGTTAACGGGCAGCCACGAGGCTGTCGGTTGGGGTAGTTAACGGGCAGCCACGAGGTTATCGGGTGGGGTAGTTAACGGGCAGCCACGAGGTTGTCGTTTGGGGCAGTTAACGGGCAGCCACGAGGCTGTCGGTTGGGACAGTTAACGGGCAGCCACGAGGCTGTCGGTTGGGGCAGTTAACGGGCAGCCACGAAGCTGTCGGTTGGGGCAGTTTAGGGAATAGGGGAGTCGATGTAAAAAGGGGTGAAATAGCAGTTGGATAGACAGTTAAGCCTGGATAGGAAAAGGAGTGGTTATGAGAGCTCCATAGAAAGTTATAGGACGAATAAGTATTGGAGTCTTACCAGAAAATTACCGATTGTTACAATTGTGAAGTAGCATTTCGTTAAATTGTGTTACCCATTCTGGGTATAAAATATACACTATTGTCAGCGTCTTCTCTTACTGTTTATAAATAGCAAAATGTAGGCGAAGTTACATACCGACGCATGGCCTGTATGCCCCCGCTCGATGCTGTGCACCGTTCACCCGTACGTAAGACCATGTGCATGCGTCCTTGCTCAGCCACACTGCCGGAGACGCAGAGGGTCAAATCGGCGTATGTCACTTGAGGCTGACCCCACTTACTTTGGCTGTTACATTATTCACCACACGTCAGGCCGAGCAACACATGGCACGGTGGGAAATAGTCTCAAGGTTTTTGTCCGTTATTTAAGCTTTCGGATGTGGGTAGGTGGCCAGATTTATGTCAAGCCAGTATATATAGAGCTGTGTCTTCATTGTAATCTTCGTCAGCAGCAGCAGGCATTGTCTATCCACTGCCGGATGAAGGCCTCTCCACACGGCCATCTATTGCGGTCCTGTGATGCCACATTCCATCCCAGTAAATATGCAATGCTGTGCCAACGTAGGCATGTGGTTGTAACCATTGGACAAAACGTTGGTCCCGTGTTTACTGGGAGGTCACTTCTGTGTGTGAACTGATTTACTTGCTCTATCTCCACTGTGGCTGATCGCTCAGGCTCGTTCTAGCCTTTTGGCTGCCATTCCACCACTAGGCTTGTCCATTGACCATCTTGCTTTTTTAATGGTGTGTCCTGCCTATAGTTAATACCTTCGTGGGGTTTTGCCTGGTAGGATGGGGAAGGTTTAGTTTTATTTGTATGCGTTTGGGTGATTTGTTTACATTTCTTATACTTTGCACTACTACTATGTTTTTTCACTGTTTGTTGTTGTAACGTTCTTACCCGCCCCTCCTGGAAATCTGTGAAAAAAAGCTTTATAGCTCATCCGATCCCTCCAGTATAAATACATATTCTGATTCTACAGTATACATACCATAGGCAGGTAACGGTACTGCGCATATACAGCATTGTATATGCTCATGTAACTGCTGGGCTAGTTTTCTCATGTTGTAGCCTGATTTCACAGTATAAGGCGTTAGAGCAACGTAGATATTGCCAAGCATTACAAATCCACAAGCTCATGATTAAATAAATGATTTGGTAAGGCAATACTTCACTGTCAGTGGTGCATAAGCACAAATAACGTAACACATCGACACATTCATCAATAACACCGCCGCCTTTAAAAGGAAAAAAAAACATTAGATGATGTTGATTTGTTGCCTTTTCTATAAATATATATTTCATTTTATGGATATGTTATCGTGATAAGCGAACGCGCAATTATTAGGTAATGTTTCTCACGCGCACTTACAGTCCTGCAAGTATCGTTGGTGTAGTTGGTGCTTCAGCGTTGATCGTGCGCCGTTACTTGTCCACGTTACTTCTTGAGTGGTGCTTCGCTTGAATGTTGCTTTTTCTCAAATGTGTTTGCTACTCAGTGTCTGCAATGTTATTTTTCTACCGTGATATTTTCTTCTCACCAACATCCTCCGCCGGTCATTCTTATGGTTAAATGTTTCCTACCCGATTAATGTAACAAAATTAAATGAATCAATATCCTCTTTGTATGTGTGATAAAGAAGCGCCGTTACCAGCAACATTACCTATTTTTGTTCCATTTAAGGCAGTGTTCATAGATCACAACCAATAGTTATATAAACAATATTGTGGGCAGTGGGTTTGGGCCAAAAAAAAATTTTCATTATATTTTTTATATATGCTCGTATCAGTCTCGCTGTAGTCAAAACATCTCGCTCATTAAAATTAAAGGCAGCTGTGGCCCAAATTGTTGTCCCGATGTTTGATATCCCCAGCCACCCTGCACTGCTTTCATTGGAAGGAGCTTGTTTTAGTTTATTTTACAATAAAACTCCGTTTTATCATCTTCCCTGGCGACCGAGGATCGTGTGATGTTGAGGCTGCACTGGCAATACTGTACATTACATTGTCTTTGAGCCTTTGTGCTTGGGAAGTTGAATGTAATACGGTACTCTACACCACCGTGCTATGTGGGATGTAACTCTGGTGTAGTGGTTGGCGCACTGGACTTGAAATCCAGAGGTCGCAGTGTTGATCTCCCGGTGCTGCAGCTGAAATAAATAGGTGCCAAGTTTCTTTTAAATCCTGTCTACCGAGCAGCTGTCTGCTTAAGGTCGTCACACACACACACAGAGTCGACACACAGCTAAACTCCACCATGCGCATCATCACTGGTACACTATGATCCAGACTCGCTATAACCCACAAAATTATTGAAAAAGTCTCCCAATAAAGCCGATTTGGAAAGATCAACCCACTCACAACTTCAACACCAAATCTCAGCTGGACACAAGAATGGGAGTCACTGGAGCTGGCAAATAACTACCTCATTACTACCCCCACACAACAGGTCCTTGATTTAAACCTCCACAGGAAGAAGTGGTCCACCCTCAACAGGTCCAGGACCGGTCACAGCCCATGCCTTGCCAACCTCCACCAATGGGGCATAAGAGCGAGCCCCCTATGTGCCTGTGCGGTGGAGCGAACCATGCACCACATCCTAGAAGTCTGCTCAATCCACGAACTCAGCAGAGGCCTACTCGCCCTCAACACAGCAGGACCAGAAGCAACCGCTTGGCTTAGGGACTTTGCATTTGGTAACTAAATAAATCAATACCGAGCAGTAGAAATGGATTATCCGCATTTCAAGTTGATCGGCAGGTTAAATGTGGCGGGCTAAAGTGTTGGGTAACTCCAAATAGAATGGCTCTCTCAAGCTCCATCCAGTGCAGGAAGGCATCTTCCACCAGCAGTGGCATGAGCCAGCAAATTACGGGCCTGGACCTTTGCCTTTTCGTGAGCATTGTCTCTTTTGTTAATCAATTTCAACGTAATCAATTTCAACGTAATTCATTAAATTGTATTCGCGTTGTCATCACGCATCACTTTAACAAGGTATCAGCGCAGGAGAGGGCTTAATAGCCGAATGTAACTCTGCTGTTGCTTTTAAGCTGCTAACAGCCAAGTTGTTGAACGTCAGACTTAGACCACATTCCTAGATTGGCTGTTGTGCTGCATTCATTACTCTTCACCATAATCAATCCACTTCTGGATGAACTGATGTCATCGCTCCATCTCACCGGTGAACACGGATGCACTCCATTTGTTCCTTGTTCTATATTATATGTTGAATTTTAAGGCATGGCGCATATGGTGTTCAAGCACAAATTAATAAAAAAAACTCAACACATTCTGCATTAGCATACTTATGTCGCGAGCGACTTCCGACACGCGTCTAGAAGAAGGCTTCTTATTTATTAAGAGGACACAGGGCGATACACTTCGTAATGCGGCGACACCCAGGCTGCTCTAAACACGCGGCCCCTCTCCGTGGACGAACGTAGCGGTGAAGACGGAGCGGGTCCCGCAGGAGAACAGCCACGTGGTCGACGACAAAGATGACGGCGAGCGGCGACGCAACCAGGACTCAGGCCCCGCACTAACAGCCCCGAAGCTCTGGTTCGGTGCTCCTTATATCCGCCTGGCGTGGCCAAGCTCCGCCTCTGGCCACGCCCCCTTTCAGGAACCTTCTAGACCCTTCGGGATGGTTCCCGGAGCTTCTCGACTGACACCGCCTTTAACCTTTGCCCCAGATACGCCCCTTCACAATAAGGCATTATGTAATGCAGCTATAACCGTGATTACCCTTACAGGCCGGCAGGTGTCACCCTGTCATTACACTTACATAGTGCAATACTTAATAGAAACCAGGTGGGAGCGAGTTAAGAGTAAAAAAGTTGAAACGTTTAAGGGAGATGTGGGTCACACATACATTAAATAGAGCACTGTATATGCATGAAGAAAGAGTCGAAGCAACATCTCAAATGAAAACATTTAACATCCAACAGTAAAGCAGTGTCCTGTTTTAAACAATGTGACAATGTTTTACTTCCGTTAGCATTGCCTAATAACAGGGGGGGGGGGAATGTATAATAGGCTCACATTTTGAGTAATTGCCTATAGTCCTGTGATCCGAATAAGGACATTTGCCCAAAATGTCACCTTAGTTTGTTCCGTTATAAAGCAGAGTTAATGACCAATGCGGTGAGGATTTTACTGATATTTTTGTTTTACTTTATTTGCCTCATCCATAACTTTCACAGGTTTTTAATGCCAGCGCAGTGTCACCGGTGTAACTTCCCTCAAAACAAAAGTTACCCTCGATCCCATTTTATGCGCCCATTTCTTTGCCTTCGTTACAGGCTTATCCACTCGCAGATACCCCAATACAATCACAGGTGTAACGCCGTCTTCATTAAAAAGTCTCCGTGCATCTCCCGGCCCATCTGAACGCGCCTATTTACATCTCTTAAACACTCTCCCTTGCGGAACCCTCGGTTCCAACGTAGCGCCGGAGTGCTTTGCCTACGCCATTTACAAACGGCGCGTGAGCCGAGGCCCAAGTTGACGTCTCTAAAGCTTTAAATCTAAATCTCGCGGTTGTTTTGTCGCGCCCACACGGCAAAACGTTGCCTCTGATGTGACCCCCACAGGCAGCAAGGTGTGGGGTGGGGGGGGAGGTGTAAAGAGACGCATTTAATTGTTCCAATGTCGGCCCTGATCCAAACGCAAGGCAGTCGGGTGCCGCACGAGACCCCCGGGAGCATTGTACATCGGTGGGGTGTCTGTAAATGGATCGCCCCGTGCGATGTGCGCCGACAGGCCCACCCATACACTCTTTGCATTTGATGCGCCTGAGGGGCGGTTCATTAGAAGAGGTTTTTACAAATCAAGGGTCATGAAATAAACGGAATGCAAATGCACGTAACTGTACGAGGCTTTTTTTGTTTGTTTTGTTTTTAATACTGCGCGCGTTTCGGTAGTCAGATTTTATGGAGCGCACGTATGGCGTAGGGATTGTGAGGCACAGGGGAAGGATTCCCGCCAAAATGAGATGGGACAGTGGGGCGGGGACAGTGGAAGGGGGAGGAGCAGAGAGGCGATATAAGGGGGAGGAGCAGAGAGGCGAGGAGAGATAAGGGGGAGGAGCAGAGAGGCGAGGAGAGATAAGAGGGAGGAGCAGAGAGGCGAGGAGAGATAAGGGGGAGGAGCAGAGAGGCGAGGAGAGATAAGGGGGAGGAGCAGAGAGGCGAGGAGAGATAAGGGGGAGGAGCAGAGAGGCGAGGAGAGATAAGGGGGAGGAGCAGAGAGGCGAGGAGAGATAAGGGGGAGGAGCAGAGAGGCGAGGAGCGATAAGGGGGAGGAGCAGAGAGGCGATATAAGGGGGAGGAGCAGAGAGGCGAGGAGAGATAAGGGGGAGGAGCAGAGAGGCGAGGAGAGATAAGGGGGAGGAGCAGAGAGGCGAGGAGAGATAAGGGGGAGGAGCAGAGAGGCGAGGAGAGATAAGGGGGAGGAGCAGAGAGGCGAGGAGAGATAAGGGGGAGGAGCAGAGAGGCGAGGAGAGATAAGGGGGAGGAGCAGAGAGGCGAGGAGCGATAAGGGGGAGGAGCAGAGAGGCGAGGAGAGATAAGGGGGAGGAGCAGAGAGGTGATATAAGGGGGAGGAGCAGAGAGGCGAGGAGAGATAAGGAGGAGGAGCAGAGAGGCGAGGAGAGATAAGAGGGAGGAGCAGAGAGGCGAGGAGAGATAAGGGGGAGGAGCAGAGAGGCGAGGAGAGATAAGGGGGAGGAGCAGAGAGGCGAGGAGAGATAAGGGGGAGGAGCAGAGAGGCGAGGAGAGATAAGGGGGAGGAGCAGAGAGGCGAGGAGAGATAAGGGGGAGGAGCAGAGAGGCGAGGAGAGATAAGGGGGAGGAGCAGAGAGGCGAGAAGAGATAAGGGGGAGGAGCAGAGGGACGAGGAGAGATAAGGGGGAGGAGCAGAGAGACGAGGAGAGATAAGGGGGAGGAGCAGAGAGGCGAGGAGAGATAAGGGGGAGGAGCAGAGAGGCGAGGAGAGATAAGGGGGAGAACTCTCTCTTGATTTGAAGCTTTCGTGACTGCAGGAATCCATACTCTTGGGTTCTTACGGTAAAGTCACGTGGTAGGTATAAAATAAAATACATCACGTTTCGGGAGCAACATGCTTTCCCACCTGATGACGGACGCTTGTGTTGCTCCCGAAACGTCGTGATTTATTTAATTTTATACCTACGTGACTTTAGGGGCCGCCCATAAATGACGTCACGCACCTGGGGGGGGGGGGGGGGGGGTTCAGACATTTGTGACGATGTGTGACGAGGAAGAGGGGTCAAAAATCGTCAAAAATCTCGTGACGTCATTTATAGACGGCCTCTAAAGAGAAGAGGACTTCGTCTGACAGTGTATTGAGAAAGGATTGTAAATTACTCTTATTGTTATTGCTAACACGTAGGCTTTCGTGACCAATGTCATCCATAATACGTTTTTTGGGGGGGGTGGAGGGGGGGGTTTGATCGCGTAAATATGTGTCGTTAAACTCGCCACCACCCGACACAGACATTTAGTAAGGGTTGTCACGTAGGAGTTTCTCCAATTTTGTGGTTTTAAGAAAAGTATCCTCCCTATAGCGAGGTTAGTCAGTTTAACACGTAGGCTTTCGTGACCAATATCCATAGATGTTATGTTATTTACACAATATAACCCCCCCCAAAAAAACCTCTGTATCATGAACATCGACAGCACGTTAAAACCAATTAGAAAATAAACATTTTAAATGCGGCAACGCAGTATAAATTTATTTGCCCGTATGATATTTTTGTTATTGCCTAGCAGCATACTTATTTTTGCGTGTGATGCACTTGAATACAGTAGTTATGCAAATGCTTCGTACAACATTCTGCCCCTTCCACACGATTCTTTTTCGAATTTCGTACATTATTCAAAACATAATTAGACTTATCAAGTGGGTATCGAGTTTCGGTTGGGGGGGTGACGGGAGAAGGGTCTTATGGCCGGTGCGTGGCTTGGAGAAGCTAATGGATCGTCACAATGCGAGGTTTAAATATCTATTTTTTTTCACTCTGATCTGGCAGGCAGACGTTGACTGATTTTTGCATGGCCCTCGGTTGTCTCAAAGCACGAGATGGAGACAGCCCCCGCGGTTCAACAACAAATTGGCTTCGCTTGAATTGCCTTCTGCGCTTTAACCGCGTCGCAGAGGCCAAAGGCCGCCCCCCGTGAGCATCGCGCAACTCATAAACATTGAAGCCTCGTCCACGTCTGGGCGCGCATTAATCGTCCCTTGCACTATTATCCCACAATGTAATTATTTGTAGTGTCAATTTAAGACATGAATCGTACCCAGGTGCTTGTACGTAGCATCAGGGGAGATGGGGGTGGCGTTGAAGGTGCTGGAAGTTGTGTTTTCATCGTGACCAAATTTTGGCATGATTTGCTTTGTTCTTCTTAGGCTCTATTCGTTTGCCAAAGTCTTGGAATTATAACGCGTATGGCGATGTACATGTACAGCTCTTTGCCAAAGCACTGCTGGGTTGAGGGCCTTCTTATACCTGGCAGGTAATTGCGGTTATGTGACCATACATTACCACGCTGATCAATGTGGCTTGGTGAAGGTAGGAACCATGGATCTGTGAGCATAGAAGTGTAGTACAACGATGGAATTTGCTACACTGCTCTCTGCTCCCCACCACGTAATCCCACAGCCGATGTGAATCTGCTGGGCATGGTGGTCACCCATCTCAAGCACTATCCAGGCTCAAACCTGCTTATCTTCTAAAATCTGATGAAAACTGGCATGCCGATAAGGCAACATTCTTGAGACCTGTAATGAGACGAGGGAGCTTGGCGAACTTGTGCTTTACTCAAGACGATCTAGGGCAAGGGGGACAATACCTCGAAGTGGATTGGTTAACAAGGACAGATGAAGTGAGGCATGTTAAAGGAAATGCCGGTTTTTTTTTTTTAAAGGAAGGGATGAAGATCCAAGACTGTCGGCCGCTGGGATTTTGGGAAGACACACGAGGGGTAAGGGATTGGATGAGGCAGGGTAGAGGCAACCGTACGGGGATCGAAAGCCGACGACTCTGCTTTTGGAACATCCCAACAACCTCCACCTGTGGATCTCGCCCAGCCCACTTGGCCGAGCACCCCCGCCTTGCCACGCCCCACATGCCGCTAATTGCCCGAAGTTCTTGTCGTCATCTCTGCTCCCCGCAGTCAGTGTTGCAGCGTTGCTTGTAATACTCGCATGCGGTTCCCCCACCCACCCCCCAAGCATGCTCTCTCGTTGACGGTTCTGCTGATGGCCTCAAGGATGTCTTCGGAACAACGGGGGGAGGGGGCACGGTGCCAAATTTAGAGACAGCGGGCTCTTTGAAAGCAGCCGTTTGCCGAAACACAGGACGTATTTGCTCCACAACTGAGCCACCAAGTGTGCCCACGTACCAGATGGCTGTTGGGGCCTAGGGCGCATTACTTTAATGTTTTGTTAAAATATTTCACGACGCTTACACGAGGCAGCGATGCAAGAGAGGGCTCCGATTTTAGGTTTTTTTTATTTGACACGGTTTTTATTAACTCACTCTGTTGTTGGTGTCGTATCCTGAAATATTGTAACTCAATTTTAACCCACTTCCCAATGTGGTATCGACTGCAAACTTGGTATACTGATGTTATACTGATGACAATACTATATTCTATCATAAAAAACATATATCTTCTTTGGTTCTTTCGATAAAGTCACGTAGAATGAGAATAAAATAATAAATTGATAAAATAAAATAACACAATAATATTCTCACGACGTTTCGGCCACAACACAAGCGGCCTTCATCAGGTGAAGGGGCGAGACTGTCTGGTAGGACAGCGCTGGAGTGTTGTCCTACCAGACAGTCTCGCCCCTTCACCTGATGAAGGCCGCTTGTGTTGTGGCCGAAACGTCGTGAGAATATTATTGTGTTATTTTATTTTATCAATTTATTATTTTATTCTCATTCTACGTGACTTTACCGAAAGAACCAAAGAAGATGAATCATTGCAGTCACGAAAGCTTTAAATCGAAATTTAAAAACATATATTTTAAAACATTGTGTTTTATGTTATGTTTTGGCTTGGCTCTAATTGTCCACGCTCAACTAACGTTGGCTGTAAATGTCCACGGTCCCCTACGTTATGGAAAGCTTCGTGGCCACTTCCTGGAGTCGTGGAGTTCTTCCATTACTAGCACGGTACATTTAATGAAAGCGTGTTTTCAAAAAAGTTTTTTTTTATTACTTTTTTGTGTAAGATAACAGCCAGGGCACCAGTGAGAGCCTCACACAGAGCCCAAACTCCTCCTTCTCAATCAGGGGCGGAGCCAGGATTTTTACTTTGGGGGAGCTGACTTCCATATTCTGAGATATCCAGTGTGTAATGTTTCCAATGGGCGCCACAAATGTATAAAACAAATTTTATTGGATTTGGACGCGGAGTTTATTAATAGGTCGGAGCCGCTGATGTGGCTAACAAGTTCGAAAGGCTGCCGTTCAAGCAGCCTGCAGGGCAGCACAAGGTGGCAGCCTGCAGCATTTTGTAGCAGCCGGATTTCCGGTTATCCCAATTACCGACTTTCCCAAAATTTCAGGGGGGGCTGGGCCCCCCCAGCCCCCCCCCCAGCCCCCCCTGTGGCTCTACCCCTGTTCCCAATACACAAACGTATCAGCAGTTCCAGAAATGTTCAGGTTGGTTAAAAAAAGGGATAAACTTAAAAATAAGAGATAAATTACACTTGCTGTTGTGTACTGTGTATAATGTTTCGTGTAAATATGCTTAAAAACTGACAAATCTTGGCACTTTGTTCATGCGTTACTGGAAACTTAACTTCTGCGAACATTTCGTAGGCAAACATTGGCAAAAAATATATGTGTAGATAAGCAATTTGTGGAAACAGCCTTTCTGTGAAGACACGAATCACCAATACATCAATCGGTTCACACAACATACTCAAAGTGAGGAATGTGTGCGCTCGTCAGATGTCATCACTTGCTGCGTCCTAGAAGTGCACTATATCATCCTCTTCTTTTATACGCTCACTGTACACCTTCGTTTAGCTGCCCGTTTCTATAGAGAGCATGTGCCTCAAGAGGATGGGCCACATCGTCGAAGACGAAGTGAAGGAGGTCGGCTCCTGTAAATGTGTGGATTTGTGGCATCGCATAGTGCATTGCCACGTCACGTGTCACGATGCGTTTTCCTTCCCTATAATTTAAAGCAAAAGCCTCCTGTTATTCTGGGAACTGGGCATGCATGACCAGATCTTTGTACATTTCTTGACACTCACTGGACACACGTTTCGGGTGCGTCTTGATTTTCAGAAGCGTCTTTATAATCTGGAGGATACGATCGTACAGTAGTGGTAAGAACCCGCATTTCTGTTGAAATGAAATTTCAATACGTTAATTTCCCTTCACAAATAGGCATGAATCAAAAGTGATGTCGTGCTATTAAACCTTTGAAAGTCACTGCAATGGAAAATTAGTCTTCGTCTTGCCCGGCGTGTGTATCTCGTGCATATGACTATACCAATTAAAATCGATGGTACACTTCGTGGTTTATTTGCAAAATAAATGTGCCACCTTCAAACAAAGGCATTGGCGAATCAACACTTTGTCATGATGTTTAAGGGAACACAAACACGTGCCACGAAGAAACGAGCTGCTATTACGTTATTTGCATTAGACATCATCAGTAAAATGGGTTACATTGTGCCTTGCTGTTATAATAGAGATGTCCCTTTTTAGGCCTTCTATATTTGTAATTACCGCAAAAAGATGTGTACACGAGTTGAAAATACTTTAAAGGCTTTCTCGTGGATTTCATCAAGTCGCAAAATAGACATTTCTCTGGCATTACATGTTGAGGAAAATGTGACTTCATTTCAGACAATTGTAAGCTCTGGTGTTTTGACATTATTTTTAGGCGTTATTAGAAAAATTGCTTTAGAGGGAGCCGGCAGTGAGCGAGATCGGTGATTGAAGGGGTGGTGTCTCACTAGACTCGAGGCGTATTAGGCCTGTTGGGTGGCAGAGGAGGCACAGTGGTAACACTCGTGCCCCGCAGTACGAAAGATCTGGGCTCGATCCCGAAGCTTGGGTGCCTTTTCTGTGTGCAGGTTGTATGTTTTCCCCCTGTTCTGCACAGGTTTTCTTGGGACGCTCCGGTTCCCTCGCATAGCAACAACAAGAACAAATAGCCACAGTGTGATTGATATTGGCCAAACATCCCAATGCTGAAAAGTTTCCTGCAAATTACTCATTTGGGATGACACAGCAGCAGCAACATCGCCCCCACTGCGGAAAAACGTGACAGGACCCCCCTGAAAAAGCGTCTCAAGACCCAGCGAGGCCTTCCTCGGCAACCAAGCGTAATAAAACAATAAGTCATGATGCGTGCTCCTCTATTCGATGAATCCTCAAGATTTCGGATCTCGATACGATTCAACAATTGGCTCTCTTGTGTTGTGGCGAATGTTAGTGGCAGCAGCAGTCACGTGAACTCACCACATACAGGGTATACAAATTACAATCGATTATTACACCCGCCATTTGAGTCCTGCGTCGTAAGGGCAATACTGCAGACTAGTCGATGCATCGTGACGTCCCTCACGATTTATCACCGCAGTCCACGTTCCTGGGCGCCACGGTGGTGAGTTGTTATCTACTGTGCCTGGTATACACGGAGCCTGCGGGTTCAATCCCGACCCTGCCGCCTGCTGTACATTTGGAGTTTGCGTGTCTCTCTCCTGGTGGTCACGTGGGTTTTTGTCCGGGTCCTCCGCGGATTTCCCTCCACGTTTAGAAACATGCGCTTCTGAAAAAAGAGCTATATACTGTAGCTCAAATAACAAAAAAAGTGTTTAAGTAGTCGACATAGTCATCTATAGTCTATAATATGCTGATGTCACTCAGGACCGTGTGTCTCTGTAGTCGGCTAGAATGAACCCTAATGTGAGCGGACTATAAATTTTTACTCAAGGAAGTGACGTGAGTAATTGAGGCAGAATGACTCCTCGCAGGCGGACAAATGGAATTTCCTATAATATTGATCACGCTTCAAGCTAACTCCCCCCCCAACCACCCCCTTGCTGAATCTCACCCTCTACCAAGCCCAAAAGTCTCACTGAGCCACCATCAGCCACCCCCGCACAGTGGTGGGGGGGGGGGTCAATGGCCTTAAAGCCTGTGAGATACCTTGTTAAATCCAGTCATTTCCCCACTGAGCACGGTTTATCACTGCACCAGGGACTACAAGGATCCGCAATACCGCACGGTGAATGTGACCCACTACACAATAGGATGCCCTTATAGCAGCAGTAATGTGCCATTGTGAGTTTACCCAATAAATAGCTCACCTTGCCTCTTACCCCCCCCCCCTTATCCCAATTTTGTTCCAATCGTGCTCTCGGCATTGTGTCACAAAGGCGAGGGAGCCATTCGGAATGTTTTTTTGCAGACCAGCGCAACCAACGTGTGTTACAGAACGGCCCATGGAAGGTTATATCCACAACGACATTACACTCATCAGCCGTTGTCCTATCCACTGCTGGATGAAGACCTAGCCACACCATTGATATCCCTCATGGCCCTGCGCGGTCACAATCCATTTCGCTCCCGTGCATGAGCCGACCTAATCTCCCATATGCACGGTGATCATCTGATTCCCTCCTTTGGCTGCCATTCCATCGCTTGGCCTCATCCACGACCAATCATTCCTCCGAACTATGTTCTGCCCAAACTCAGCTTTTCTGAATGGTCAAGTGTGCGTTTGTCCCCTGAGCGATGCCACGTGAAACGCCACTCGAGAAAGCAACAAGTTTAGCCTTGCTCAGGCTTCACACACGTACACTTGCGTTCCTTTGATTTTGTTCGTCTGTGTGCCAACTTGTACATTGTGTGGGAGCGGTGGTGCGTCGGTCAGCACACTGTGCCACAAACCTGATGAAGGGAGTTCAATACCTGGTGATGGCAAAACATCAGTGATGAGTGGTTTCTTAAACTGGTCGTGGGCATCCTCTGGAATCGACTCGGCCTTAAACGAACTTCCCCACAAGCCCTTCTTCTAGAGATGTCTGTGGCATGGCAGTGGGTCGAAAATGTTTTAACGTTATTCTTCAGATAATGGGTTTTTCCCCTTATTTTTTGGCAACAAAACCGGTGTTAAGATGTTAAAACACCAAACTGAAACCTTTTACAAGGAATCATGTCCGCATTAACCACAATGCTTGTGGTCAGAATGCAAACAAAAATCATACTCTGATAATATATGCATTGTCTTGATTTAAAGCTTTCGTGACTGCAGGGATTCATATTCTTGGTTCTTTCGGTAAAGTCACGTAGAAGGGAAACAATAAAATAATAAAAATCTAAAACAATATTTTATTGTTTCCCTTCTACGTAACTTTACCGAAAGAACGAAGAATATATGTGGCATTGTCCTTGAAACTGATTGGTCCACACCAGAGACAGCTTTCTTTTGAGCCTCGTCTCAAACGGTGTTAGACCAGAGGACGCCAAAAGGCATACACAGCCCAAAGACAATGCACTATCAGAGTAATGAGAGCTTGGGGTGAGCATCTAGATCATGGGACCTCCTTTGCCAGTACCAAAATATGATAATAGGTTTTTCCCCTTTTTTCTGGCAACAAAACAGGTGTTAAGATGTTCAAACACCAAACTGAAACCTTTTACAAGGAATCATGTCTGCATTCACCACAATGCTTGTGGTCAGAATGCAAACAAATGCAGTACTGGACGCTAATGTAAGTGAAAAGCAGACTTGAGAACCCAGTTTATATCGCTGGTGGCTAAAACCAAGATGCGCGGCTCGATCGAATCTGGCCGTCATGGCTTGTTACTCCAGTGCTACCTGATCACTTCTCAGCTGTGGGAATCTTACCGGGTATCGGGGGCAGTAGTAGGAGTTAGTGATCATCACCAAGATGAAATAGAGGCTGAATTGAAATGGCTATGGAAAAAACCCTCCAAAATATGTATTTTCGCTATGGTGTCCTTTGCGAAATGTGCATGTATTCCATCTAAAGTATACTTTGTAGAGTATTCATAATAATAATAATTCTCAAATGTAATTAATGAATGGATGCTTTGAATAGTGGGGATTACATGAAACTGAAAATTGCATCATGAGTAGCTTCCAGGATATACAGCGTGATGTAATTTCCTCATCGTTATTCCACTGCCGAAAACAAAACTAAAGTGGAGCGGTGGCCCAGTGGTTAGTGTACTGTGCTATGAACCGAGTCAAATTCACGGCTAACATCAGTGTCAAGTGATAAATAATATGTGAACCGGTACTGGCATATCCCTCCCCTTTCACCAACCTGAACTGACCAGCATGGTAAAGTATAGTCGAACAATCCCCATGACTGATACGGTGTGGGTAGAAATTAATCTAGCAACAGATTGACAAAGGGCTGTGAGTAATTAATGAAAAGTCACCAATGACTGCATAAAAATCTGCTTTTTTTCGCATCCTATTAAAACGCAAAGTTATTCACGCCATCACTCCACTTATCCGTGGAAATACTGTGGATTATCTTGGATAACAGGAAGAATAGGGCTGCAGATAATCGGCAGTTTTTTTTTCCAGACGCGCGGATAATGAGGCGCGGGCAAATCATGCCACACACAAGGGTTCTGTGATGTTGTAGGGGGAGAACGTTTTGGGCAGTGAGCTTGCTCTGAAACGTGAATGGCAACGTGGCGGAGGCTTTAGATTTGTGATTGTATGCCACCAGCAATGCAAGTGGCTGCAGTTGTGCAACTAAAATAGCTTCGTTGTGACAAAAAAGCAAATAGATTCGTTTTTGTTTTTTTACGGTGAAAAATGTAATACCAGGCGAATATTGTATTTGGTGCTTTCATATATATACACATAACTGCATGTAAAATCAATCAATCGGCGGACTGCAAATTGGTTATGACCAGATGATCCTCTTTTCACCCGATCTTGTGGGACCTCGGGAAGCTATGCTGAGTTGAGCCTGGTGAGTACTGGGATGGGTGAACACCAGGGATTCCCAGGTGTTATCTGCGTGGCCCTGCGAAGTATGTCCAGGATATGGCAGTGCCGCATGTCAACCCCTCCACGCATTGCATGACAAATGCTCTCCGGGTTCTTAGTTATTTTCTTACCACAAGAAGCCAAATCACTCATTCGGAAAAAATGGCCAACATCCAAAATTGCAGCAGAGCCCCTCCTGAAGGAGAGTCCTGAGACTCATTGTGAGGCTGTTCTGGAGAAAAAAAAGAGGACATTCTCATTTATAATCAGAGAATGAGAGCAAAAATTATGCCACGGAGCTACTTGTGAAGTCACTTCACACTAGACCTTATCAACACTCTAAGAGTCTGCTTTATTATCAAACATTGTTGCATGAGAAGGTGTTATTGAATTGTGTTTACTGCAGAACTCTTATATGCTTTGTAGGGAGACAGCGGTTTAATAAAGTATCAACTAGTTGACGACAACCCCATACTTACAGCCAATAGAGGTTGTCACCATTCATCTCGGTGTTCATAAAATAATACATTCTTGAATCGAATCGTGATAATTGATTAAATCACGCGGGCTGGCTGGGGATGAATTCTTCAACCCCCAAGTACTTTTGTCATTTGTACAGGACGATGTTGCATATCCGACTGGCTGTGACTGACGTATAGTGGGCTGATATGTGAACTTTTAGAGAATCTTGGGCAAATGCAGCCATTCCCCGATTTTACGTCTCCCCCTTTCACGTCGTTTCGCAAACACGTCGTCACTGTATCATTCACTCCATTGCCTGATTTGCGTCACCTCAACCCCCCCCCCCCCCAAAAAAAAAACTTACGTCCACTGACAGCATCGTGCGCCCTTTCTCGCTATCCGTTGCCTCTCAGCCTTCGCCTCCACCACCTAGAACTCCGTGTACATCGCTTTGATCGACGTCGTTTCGAGATTCGTCGTCGCACCTTTCCGGAACGCATCCCCCCCCCCCGCCGACGTAAAGCGGGGAATTAATGTACTGGGTGTGGCCGATAAATTGGTCATGGCGGGTATTCGACCTTGGACTTATATAATACAATTTTTGCACGAATGTTACAGTTTTTATTTCATTTATGCTTATTCGGTGCTGTACCTTTTTAAGGTCTGCCTTGTAAAAGAGTCTCGGTACCCAGTGGGTTTCGTATAGCTTAAAGGAATGATTGGATTTGATTGTATTGCCTGTACGTATTCTCTTGAGGATGATTAGCTTAAATTTTGTAGGTGAAACTGTAGTGTTGAAGCGAGTGTTATTAAATGTATAGGTCTCAGAGTGAACATATTAAAATGTATATTGTCTTATTTCCGTATTACTGTATGCCACCGTTTACAAAGTCGCAGCAAAAGGGTGCAATTATATAGATTTTTATTATATATAAATGGATTTTACTTAGTCGGTATATATGACCATTGTTATGGAATCAATGCCGTGCGAAGTACGCTGTATTAGTGACTCAGTCTTCAGCATTTATGACCATAATGAAACCCTCAAGACATGTCTTTGAGCTGTACGCCTTTTGGCGTCCTCTGGTCTAACACCGCTTGAAACGAGGCTCAAAAGAAAGCTGTCTCTGGTGTGGACCAATCAGTTTCAAGGACAATGCATCATATTATCAGAGTGTGTTTTGTGTTTGCATTCTGACCACAAGTATTGTGGTCAATGCGGATATGATTCCTATTCTTACGTATGGAAGATTCAAGATGTGCTTAATCGCTGCTGGCTGCAGGGCTTGTCTACCACAGATGGAGCTCTAGAAAGCCCCTCTAAACGGCACTTGGCCTACTCTTTCCACGACGGCCAGACAACTTGGTAAGGGGTGCGAGGACCCACACTTTACCCCCACCATACGCAGACTGCCAATCGACAAATAATGACATCGATAAAGTAGCCTCCTGGGATTGCAAGTTCCGATATGGGGACCATTACACGCTTTCGTCGTGATACAATCGCGGCAAATTGCACATTAAAATATTTTTTGCGTAAAAAAAAACACACGCAAAAAATCCCAACCGTAACTTACATTTTTGCAAACGCAATTGCGTTTAATGTCACGGGCGAAATATCCGCATTTTTATTTTGTTTGTAATTACTGTATTATTATTATTTGTGCCGACCTGGCCACGTGCTGTTCACTGCAAGCGCGTCGGGCCCCTTTAAAATGAACAATGCCGCAGGATCATGCGGGTCACGGTCGCCATGGAGACGGGACTGCTCACGGCCCTGGTTGGGCCGTCTCCCTCCGCCACCGTGACACTGCCCCGCCCCCCATCACTGTGACGCAGGCGTCCCACACCCCACCCGTGCATGGGATTACGACATGGGGGGCAGTGGGGGGGGGGGGGGGCAGTGGGGGGGGCAGTGGGGGGGGCAGTGGGGGGGGGCAGTGGGGGGCAGTGTGGGGGCAGTGAGGGGGGCAGTGGAGGGGGGCAGTGGGAGGGCAGTGGGGGGCAGTGTGGGGGGGGGCAGTGTGGGGGGGGCAGTGGGGGGGCAGTGTGGGGGGGGCAGTGAGGGGGGCAGTGGGAGGGGGCAGTGGGAGGGGGCAGTGAGAGGGGAAGTGGGGGGGGCAGTGGGAGGGGGCAGTGGGAGGGGCAGTGGGAGGGGGCAGTGGGGGGGCAGTGGGGGGGGGCAGTGGGGGGGGGGCAGTGCGAGGGGGCAGTGAGGGGAGGGGCAGTGCGGGCTGCCGAAGGCGAGGGGGCAGCATGAAGTGCGCGGTGCAACAATGGATTCAGCTGTCACTGCCCTCTGTGACGCCACCGCCGAAGCCCATTACAGCCTGCTGTGTGTTGCATGATAGCCACGCATCCATATAAGCACCGTCCATGCGTAAACCCCGCTTTAGCTTCCGAGATCTGACGAGATCATCTGAGTAACAATCGCGTTGCAAATGCAACGCCTGCATTTGTAACGCGCTTATTTTGACCGTCGTTCCTCGTTCCTTTGGGGGTTGCTACAAATGTTTACACATTGCCAGAGTACAAACTAGACAGCGAACCTAGACACGAAACGATCCCCGCTTGAATCGTGACATTGGAGGGGTTAAACGGGACCGTGCCTAAGTGTATACAAAAGAATGCCACGATCCCGATGAATCTACTCATTATCTTCACGCGTTTCGTTTCATCTGCATTAAAACTTCGCACCGAAATGCTACAATACGGCAACTCAAACAAAACGGGTCGAAATTTCGTGAACGCAACGCGTATATTGGGTTGGGCTCGTTTGCATGTGACAGCCATCCCTCGGCCAAGTGGTGAAAATTCTCGATTTCCATGGTGGTCACCGGTCTGTTTCTAGGGCACCCACTGTTGTCCCCGCAAGCAGACTAAATTGACTGATCCTGTAGACCGGATCTGTCGAGTCCATTGTTCAGCATTTAAACTAACTACACGAACTTAAACAAACAAAAAAATTGACGACGACAAAGTTAACGAGGCGATTTAAAATCATACTTTGGCATTCGTCTAAAAAAAGAAAAACCAGTGGTACAATGAATGCGTGACGTGCAACTAACTACAAGAACCAAACACAATGCGACAATTTCGGGAGCGCCTTTGGACGCACCCGCGGTTGATGGGGTTGGGGATGGTGCCGCCTTTTACATTGTATTTTAAGTCGCGGCCTGCTAAGTGGTGCCTCTTGGTGTCGCCACTGGCTATGACGATCACCCGCGAGGCCGCACGTGGGATTAAAAACACCGCCGCCGGAGAAGCGGCGGTTGCTACTTTGATTTAGTGTCGAAGCGCCCGCGCCACTGCCCAACCGTTGCCGGTGCCCGATGGAAAGTGTCACGGGCGTACGTGCCGCCACTTCATCACCGGAGCGATGGGGAGAAGAAACGGCGGGGAGAGCGGCGCTTTAATCGCCGCGAGGCAGCGGTGTGCGGGACGCTCGCTCGCGCCTGCGCACACAGCTGCGTCAGGCCCGCGTCCGTCCGGGTTGCTTGCCACCGCCGTGGGATAAACAAACAGATAAAAAAAAACCCCGACAAATTTCATTCCGGTTGTTGAGCTCGCCATGAGAAAATTGAGCCAAGGGTTTAGGATCCCAAGTTGTCGCGCGAAGCCCAAATTCATTGCAAAAAAATCTATAGGGATGCAACCAAATAAGAGCTCCATTTCAGATCCTGACAAACACAAAATGCCAATTAACATGACAATTATAATTAATTCCCATCATCCCTACAGCGCTTTTCTCTAATCTCATTGCATCTGCTCACTGTAACGTGCCCACTTTTACTCTCATCTCTGTACATCTCTGGTCCATATGTCCATCTCTTGTCCATATGAACTATAGGAGAGGGTGCTTCCAAAATAATCTATGCCCAATGGACCGGCACCACCACTGGCATCACGAGAAGAAGAACATTTTTATCTCGCATTAAAAAAAAAACCAACGACTGGTGAACTGCACGTTAATGGGTCGCCTTGAACGGTGTATTGTTAATGCAAGTGATAAAAAACTCCGCCACTTGTAATGTCCCGCGAGGCCTTGAAGATTTCTCGACACAGCTTACCTCTGATAAGGGACGATCCTGGTGCAAAAGCCACAGCAGGTGGCAACCCTAGAATGTGAATCATCAACGGTTAATATCTGTTTTTATACTTCTTTATTCCAAACTAACGTTCCGAAATCATCTTCCGACAATCCCTGTCAATAAGCTTCTGAGCGTAGCGGTTTCACTTTTTGTAAATGATATTCCTTATTTATAAATATATATTTTAAGTTAGGCGCTGGATTACTCAGAGCTTCGATGATTGCATCGGTTCCAACCGACTCGCTGCCAGTGGCCGTGATCCCACTGGCAAGTGGCTTTGACATTTTTTAATTTGCGGCGTTAACGCCCGCGTCGAATTCCGGTGACGTCAACAATTTCAATGAATGCTGCGGGAACCGTGGTAGACAAGCCCTACGACGCATGCTCTGCGTGCCGCTGGGAAATTATTGGGGGTTTTTTTTGCAAAAACAAACGAGATGCACTCTATTGATCTGATACCGAAACCCTTTTAAAATTAATTAAGAAGACAAACACGCACCTCAACTAGTAAGCAAAGTATCCGATATGATGGGAAGGCTGTAAATTGTATTTTTTTTACAAAAAATCCTTTGGAAATTCTGGCAAAGCAATTTTGGTTGCAATTTTGTTGACGTGGAATTAAAAATCGCTGTGCTTCCGGTATTCTGTTGTGATCTCGGAGAGAGCATATTATAATACAATTGTAAAAGCAGGTAAAACAAAATGGCATTTCAAGGGTTGGAAATGCATTGAACATGGAAAGAAAATCACGTTCGTTGATAAATCAACAGCGAACGGCCATGCTCTATCCACTGCACGATGGAGTTCCCCCCCCCAAGCCATGTCCATCTCTCGTGGTCGCCAACTGCGACGATCCATGTAGATCCTGCACACGAGCCGATTTAATCATTCCATCTCCGTAGGGGCCGTCCTCTCAGGCGTGGTCCCTCCATGGGCTACTCTCCATTGTTAGTCTCATCTACCGGCAATCGTCCTCATTGGAACACGTCCTGCCCAAGCCCACGGATTGTTTTCAAGTCAGCATAACGTCTCTAACCAGCATACGCTTTCTTATCCATGTGTTCCTCTTCCTGTCTCTCGGTGTAAATCCCATCAGTGTTTGTTTAATTTTCTTTATCAATGCCCACGTTTTTTGAGCCCATCGATCATGTATGCACTGATAAAAAAACGATATTTTTTCGGTATATTTTATGTTTACTTTTATAATTAACTTCAGTTTTCAAAATTTCACCCGAACTTGTTCTCCTCTGTCTCCTATTGGTCCACGTCAACCTTCAATTGACCCTCCTAGATGTACAAACCTGGAAGTTGGTTTTCCAGTTGTGTCCCTCGGAAAGATATATTCAGATGTTTAGTGAACTTGTTGTGAATAGCTTTATGTTTTTGCTCACGTTTATCGTACGACCAACTTTGTCGAGTTATCTTTATAAGTTCTTCATTTTCCAGCGTTTTTTTTATGGCGACCACGAACATAGTCATACGTCATCGGTAAATCCGAGAATATGATCGGGAACAGAATAACGGGCGACCACGTACGTAAGGGGCCGTCCATAAATGACGTCACACACCTAGGAGGGAGAGGGGGGTCAGACATTTGTGACGATGTGTGACGAGGGGGGGTTTGAGAAATGTGACGTCACATCAAAATGCGAAACTTTAAATAAATATAAACAAGATAATTGTTATAACAACACTAATTTTGATTAATTTTAATTATTAACTATTTTATTATTTACATTTACTAAGGTCACCTTTTATTTATTCCATGAAGGAGCATTTTGTAAATTTTTTGAATGATTGTTATTAAACATTTTCATTTTAATGATTCTACTAGGGCTTTTCATTCTGTGGAATGAATATGTGATTGTTATAATTGTACTCTCCTTTTTGCTTCGTTCTACTACCACGTTTCAATGAATTTTTTACAGTTATAATTCATTTTAATATTTTATAATGATAAGATAATTTCAATGCAATATTCTGAACATCTGCAGTTTTAGTTAGACGTTGAATATTTTCAAGTGAATTTTATGCTAAATTTCAGCTTTCCAACGCCTCCTTTTTAATACGTGTTTTCTCCTACAACATCAGAGTGCAGCGCTACATTAAATACGCACGACAATGACAATAGTTTAAAGTGATTTGAAGCATGTTTTATTTTCAAACTGGAAATATGGTTTGGGGGGGGCGGGGCAGAGCTTTGTGACGTCATATTTGAGGGGGGGTCTGACTTTTTGTGACGCCGTGTGACGAGGGGGGGAGGGGGGGTGAAAAATCGGCCAAAATCGCGTGACGTCATTTATGGACGACCCCTCAGCATTCTGGATGACGGAAAGCTTTGTTTAACCATCAACAATTTACGCACTCTTTAATCAGATTGTGAAGAAACATTTTTTTTTAACTAAGGTACATGCGTGCCCTTTCTCGCCCATGAATAAAAGCATCAGAGTCGGTTGGAACCGATGCAATCGTCGAAGCTGTCACTAATCCAGCACCTAACTTAAAATACATATTTATAAGTAAGGAATATCATTTACAAAAATGAAACCGCTACGCTCAAAAGCTTATTCTCAGGGATTGACGGAAGATGTTTTCGGAAAGCTAGTTTGGAATGAAGAGGCATAAAGACAAATATTAACCGTTGATGATTCACATTCTATAATCCATTAAGATGTAACCATTGCGAGGTGGAATGGGTGACAACGGTTCGATTGCACAGACAGACATGACCTGTTTTCACGTAAAATCGCGTCGCTGACATGTCATTCCACGGAGCTGCTTGGCAACCAGAGTGAGAAAAAAAAATCGAGAAGAAATCACGTTCTTAAACGATTAGCCCTTCCACTGTGGGCGACTATCGAAAGCAGTAGCTGTGAGACTGTAAGAGATACCAGGCAGGGTCCTGCATGGAGGTCTGTGCGCAGGCGAGCTTCCGTTAACCCAGAGACAAAGGCCATCCATCCGTCCATGCCTTCAATTCCAACATTTTTCATTTTAAGCAACAAAGGGGGCTCACAGCTCCGAGCGGCGTGAAGTTTTGAAATTAACGAGCATCCCGCGGCGAGCGAGCGTTATCCCCGAGGAGACGAGTCCGTTTATCTGATAGCCTCGGCGATTACAAAGCACAGCACTGCAAAAATAACGGGAGCCACGTTGCCCGACCGTAACGTTTCCCGCCGCGATGCGTGTGCGTCGCGTTAACCCCATTTTGTGTGAGAAACATTTTCTCTGACGTTGACCACCGCTATAATAACGTGAATTCAATCGGATGTTAAAGTGGCATGGCCTGGCATTTAATGCCGCTCGTTCAAGACCGCAGAAACTTGAGTCGGCCTGACAGCCAACCAGATACGGGAGAACATATTTCACCGTTACAGCAGTCAAACTAATAGATAAACGCATGGACGTTTTGGTGCTGGGAACGCTACATTCTTGAGGACGGTTAAGCAATCAGCGCCTATAAATTTTGACAGCTGGCCAATCGGTGTGCAAGAAGCTTGACAACCAGCCAATGAAAGTATAGTATTTCAGAGATGTAATCGGTGCTATTTTAGCTGAATGTTAAGAATAAGTTTGTTCACATATGGCTGGGTGGCTCAGAGATTAGAGCATCAAACCAAGTGGCCGCTGAGATTCTGGGTTTCAGGCAGCCGCTCTTGACCAAAACGAATTCTCCGGTGTCGTGAGTTGATGGTTTTAGCCCAGCCACCAATGGCTGCACAAAATAAGCATTAAATACAATTAGGTTCGGTACCTAATTCGGCTACATTTCCAGCTCAGAGAATAAAACAAAATCGGTTGGATTATCTCTAAATAGCAGGACAAGTGGGAAAGTGCTGCCTCCGACCGCGTGGACTAAGGGTCACTCACAGGGATCTCGGGAGGTAGCTTCGTGATATCCATTTATGCGGACTGACCTATAACAAGAAGATGCCGTGCTGCTGTGTGAGAGGTCCGAACTGAGTCTCCGTCTCGCGATGCCGACAGCACATTTGGGATAAAATCGCGGCAAAAGAAAGCCAATGAGGTGCCAGGCTTATGTGGATAGTATATTTTTTTATTGTACGTTTTAAGAATTCTAAAAGGATTAGAGACGGCATGTGGGGTAGTGGCTCAGAACGGATGCGGGCGAACCCGCATGCTACACGGCTTGCAGCAGCTCGGCTGTGGCTTTCCAGTCAATCAATTATCCTCGCGTTAACGCGCGCTATTTTGGCTGTTTGTTTATGCTTACATTTTTTTAATGTTTGCAAAAATAGAGTGGTCGAGTTTTTCATTTGAGCAAGACGGATATACACGGCGGTTCTGAGTCGTGTACGCAGCAGCTACTGTGCTGTATAGTGATAAATAAGGGTGTCCTTATTGGTGCGGCGTAGGTGAGAGCTAGGGGGTCCGAGGGTTATTTTTGTACACGTGTAAACGAGTTCCACGGGTAAGTCTTGTAACTCGTTCGTTATTTCTCTTCAACACGTACAGCTTCCAGGAATGACTCCGTTAAGACGCCACAAACTCACCTTACCAGCTCCTTTTATACCCTCGTCTCCACCCTTCTGGAAGTTTCTCCGTCTCTCCACCAATCCCCTTAATTTCCCCAAACGCTCATTGTCCATATCGCTCCTTTTCCAAATCAAATCAGATCTGAGCGTCCCACCGCCCTCCAATCAGGCTGCGTGTGCTCACAGGGTCTGCCCTCCATGTAACAGATCGTGAGACTCGGTGAGCATTAATTGTTCATTTGATTAATTCGGGTTCGGCTCTTAGCGTGCCTTAAACATGTGTAATGATAGACAAACGGTAGACACAAGAGTTAAAGGCCTTAGAAGGTTTTTATTATTATTAAATATTTACATCTAAGGTTGAATGAAGCCTTTAAGCATATGCTCCGTCAGTCGTATTGTCCAGCCGTCTGCCTTACAGATAAACCAGTAGGAACCAAGCCAAAACCGTCTACTGCGATGCAACGATCCATCTGGCTCCTCCACACGAGCATGATTTCACTCTTCCATCTCCAAGATTGGTGGTATTTATATGCAATTTCATTTTGTTTAGTTTTTAAAGTTGCGTATTCCACAAAGAATGAAGAAAATTTATTTCTTTTTACCCGTGAATTCAAATATCCGTGGATGCTTTTAGAGTCTGTTAAAAACTCCTATTACCCGTAGCCATATTCGTCCTATTATCCCCCCCCCCCCCCACCACAGATTCGCGGATAAAAAGATCCGCGATATTGCTCCCCCCGAAGCCGCTACGGATAATAGGAGTTCTCCTGTAGTGACCATTTGCCAAACGCATTCCCCCACTTTGTGAACAGTGGAGGTGGAAGTCAGATCTCTGAGCGCAAGGAAAAGGCAAAACGTGTCGAGATTTTAAGTCCCTGTGAGCACGGAGTTCAATATCCGACGGGGATGTTAAGCGAATTGGTTCGGGCCCTGTTCTTACCATCGGGCCCAATGGGTTCGGCACGAAAAAAATTGCAATTCTATAGCCAGGAAGAAAAAAAAAACCTCACGAGTCTTAAGGCTCGTTTGCATGAGGATCCCACCCATGCCCTGAGATGTTTTGGCCATTGGTGTGCATGCAAAGAGTGTCTGCTGTCGGAGAAGCTGCTGTTTATAAAGGTGAAGCAATCAATAATATTTTGCCGTGCAGTGGTGTAATGCGCGTTGTGAAGTCAATTCAGATTTAATTCATAACGTTACTAATCTGTCGTGTTTTATTCGTGATATTTAATTATGAGTTAATAAGGGGTCTATGTTAAATAATTATGTTTTATACCCTCTTTATGTTAATAATTCGTTTATCATTATTATGATGCAAAAACACTCAGTGATTTACACGCCCTTTGTCAATCGATAGTCGATCATCGGGTGTTGTTTGACCATAATTTACCAGTGCAGAAAACTCAACGCGTTCGTCAATAACAATGTAGCCTTAAAATAATATTTTTTTAACATCGATGACGTTTCGGGAAATGGCTCTTCTTCATAGCACATAAATGCTATGAAGGCTGGCCATAGTCCGAAACTTCCCCTGTTACATTCTACGGCAATGTTATCATAGCACATACATAATTTATGTGGATATGAAGAAGGGCCATTTCCCGAAACGTCACCTATTATATATTTTTTTCCATTTCAAAAGTGGTGTTGACGAGTTTGACTTTTATTTTGTTTTTTTTTTGTCAATTGTGTCTGTGCACTACTGCCAAATGTAGCAGCATCATTGCTTTAGCAATTAATGCAAATTCGTGAAGGGGTGGGCCCAAGACATGTTCACCTATAACTCGCTGCTTACATTAGCCGTGGCCAGGACTCAGTGTACGAACCATTGTGCCACCGGTCCATCCGTATGGTTGTTGCAGTTGCACTAAAAAATTGCAATGTTGAAATATTTAAAGTTTTGTTATTCATATACAGTATACAGGACTACATATAATTGGCTAAAATATTTTAAATAGATAAATAATGCATAATCATAATATGAATAATTTGAACTCAATAATGATCTATTATCTGTTATAGAATGCAGTGATGCAGTGGGTATATTGGTTGGTTGTCGATAGGAACCTGGAATGGATATTGAGGTGGAGGGGGGTAATCGTTGCTAAGGTTACAGTGTTTGAACCTCGCCAAACATCGACATGTTCTACATTTCAAAGCCGACATTTGACCTTTGCTGGGGTTGAGTTTTTATGTGAAACTTTAAAACTCGATTTTACGGCTGGATTTCCGGAAGGTCAATTGTCCTGGTCACATGGCCACAGGGGTATTACACACACACGCACACACTATTTCTGTCTTGCATGGACAATCCATGGTGTAGCGAGAGAGAGAGAGAACTCGCCAATAACATCTTGGTAAACCAGCGGTATTTGTTGAGCAGGTCCGACTCTACTGATGAGCACAAGAAAACCAAAACCGGTCAAGAGTTTTGCGGCTTTAAACAGCTGCTGCTGGCTGAAGTCATTCTGGAAGGTCGATAGGCTGGCGGGCTTGAGAGAGATTTTCTAATTTACGTGACAAAATGGAGCGGAACGTGATTTGTTTAATATTGTTACAAAGACAGACCTACTTTTAAAACCTGATTTTTTTTTCCTTCCCTCCTGGGGTAGGGGGTGAAAGCTGAGCTCGGTTGTGTTGGCTCAATGTTCATAATTCACCAATTCCCTTTCATACACCGAATTAAAGCTTCATTTTCAACAACCAAAAATACATTATTATTTAACTTTGGCAAATGGGTAAATGTTGCGTCGCTTATTGTAAAAGCAGCTTTGTGTGCAGGTGAGAGGTGGATTATGTCGTCGCAGGATCATAACAGATGGCGAAGACTTGGCCAGGCCTTCATCCAGCAGTGGATTGACCTTGTCTGATGACGACGATGATGATATAATTGCTGTGCGTCTGTAAGAAATGATAATGAACGAGACATTGCAATATCGCTCGCTGAGGATAAACCAACAACGAGACTGGAAGAAACGGCTCGCAAGCAAGGCGGCGAGTCGAGCCGAGCGGACACTCCGTGGCTCACGTATTCGTTACCGGCGATAGCAAATGGCGAGGGCAGATGAGACACTCGTATTGTTCGGGGGGGGGGGGTAGGGGGAGGGGGTGGTGAACTTAAGAAAAGGGTCACCGAGGTCAAACTTCATTCACCGCGGTGCAAAGTGAGTTTGCTCATTGTCAGCCGTGGAGACGGGGCCGTATGAGCGAGAACCGCCACGCGCATCCCCCGGGTGAGAACCACCGTGGCTGACGGAGCTGCTGTGAACAACTGTGTCGTTGTCGGGCACACAAAAGGTTCAGAAGTTCAGCGAGCAGTGAGCGGTATCTCTCAGACATCCTCACGCTCCGTTGGAATTGTCCCTCGCGTACAATGGCTTTAATTAATGGCTGCCCTAGGTTTGCCATCAACGTCGTCGTCATCATCGTCGGACATGGTCAATCCACTGCTGGATGAAAGTCTCCCCAGTTCGCCACCAGCCTCTCACGGTGACAGTGCCATAATTGACTCAGCACCTGCAGACAAGCTGATGTAATCGCTCCATCTCCTCGATGGAGGTATCCTCCAGGACGCGTTTCATTCCCTGTCTGCCAATCCTTTGTTGTTGTTGACCAGCGGACCATCATTCCGTCTCACGGCGTGTTCCGCTTGAGAGCCCCCCCCCACTGCTTTTGTTAACAGTCGGCGGTAGTTTTTCGTTTCGCGGTGCGAATAAAAAAAATGACAAACGTACCAAAGTAGATGTTGCACCCCTCGGCCACCGTTATGCTCATACGTATACCTAGGGAAGTCGGCGAAGGTGGATCGGGATCAAAGTGATGAAATGAAGAGGTTGATCAAAGTGATGAAATGAGGAGGTTGAACGAGAGGAGGCGAATTATAATTTGATGAACGGCAACGCACAAATGTCGATTTTTTTTTTAAACGAAATTATTTCAATCGGTGGGTGCTACCCGCAGTGACACCCATCGACAACGCAGACACGAACGAAGTTAGAATCGCACGTTGTTAGAAATCAGCGGGAGACGGGAAGAGGCGTAGCGCATTGATTCGAGGAAAATACCCAAGTTCATAACGTCATATGGCAATCGTATAGGAAACGATAGTCATCGGGTTTGGGCAGGAGACGTCAATATATGGGAGGGATGATGGCCGATGGATGAGGCTGGTCACAGATTGGCACTTAGGGAGTCGCCACCGCGGAGATGGAGTGATGAGATTAGCTGGTGTGGCATCGTGGGAAAACTTTGGATGGCTACGGCATCAAAAGTTTTCCTTCATCCAGCAGTGCATTGATCGGGCATGATAATGGTAATTTAAGTCATTAGCAATGGTTGTGTATGGATATCAATGCCTATATACAATTCAATAAAGTATACTGTAGTTAAATAATGACAATGGCGTACTTCACATACCGTCCCAAAATAATTTGTGATGCATTCCTAATTAACTCCACGAATTCCTTCTAACAGGAGCGATTTTCTGTGGTTTACTTTGATTTTCTCGGATGTTTTGAATTTGCTACGGTATTTGTCACTGGAATGTGATAACATGTTCGCCATATGCCTACGTGACTTTACCGAAAGAACCAAAGAGTATGGATTCCTGCAGTCACGAAAGCTTCAAATCAAGAATGTTCGCCATTCTCGCAGAAATATATATTTTTTAATTGGGCTTTTTAATTTTCCCATCATTTCTCTAAGTCGCTGGAATCTGGTCAGCCTGGCCATAGTCAGTGCCAGCAGGAGGATGGTCTAGACATTAGAGAGAAAGCAGTGTTTTAATCCCGTGTCTGACAAACAGCTCGACGAACATGACAACCGATTGACACATCTCCAATTTGTCTGCCAGCACTCGAATCATCATTCCAGCAATCTGCTGTGTACCGTGCTAACATGGGTCATCACCAAGGGAGCGTTCTGCATTTACGAACGTGCCGTCGACACGGGCTTTCCTCCACCTCTTCCAATGTCGTCTGTTCTTGCTATTGTTAGATCCCATCGTGCAAGGGGCCTGTCTAACTGCTGCCTTCTCATCTGATTCCACGTCCTCCCCTACTGGAGTCTTCCGTGTGTCCCGTTTCCGCGGGAGCCTGCGCCGTGCATGCCCTTAGTGGCTGTCAGCAGTCGTTGTCGTCTCGCGTTCTTAATAATTCACCCGGACTGCCACACGGGATGCAAAGTCGCGTAATGCGGTGGTCCAGGCCGGCTGGCCCTGCCGAGAGAATTGTAGCGCCTTGCTATTTTACGAACAAGAGATTCCCGCCCCCCCCCACTCCCCCCATTTTTTTACGTGGAAACGTTACGAGTGGCATCGCCGTGAAAGCAACCTTTGTATGGAGCCGCGTTAACGATTCACCTCCCCCGTTGGATCAATCCTCGGTCACCATTCAATTTAATAATCGATGTATGTATTGAACATTGCGGTGAATACAGGGGGCCTCCGGTGGATGTAGGAGGTCATGCGAAAGCCATGTTATAACGAGGTTACGTAAGTAACATTAATCGCCGAATCCACTCGCGTTATAATTACGCCCCTGGAAATCTCAACGTTTCGTGTTCGAATGTTAAAACACCCTCGGCAGATAATGTCGGCAGTGGAACAAGATTGTTTTGGGGTTTTTTTTTTTTAAGATCCAGCCGCCGTGCGAATTTGTAGTCTGCAGCCCCAAACGCCTCTGCATAGCGAACGAGCTGTGATCTCCTGGAATCGATGGTCGAGATGAGCACTTTGCTTCTCCCGCCCCCCGTAAGTCTGAGCGTACATTAGGGCTGACAGAATGGGGACAATCGGGCACAGCAAGAACCCCGTCTTATCCGCCGCAGTCTGCACCACTGCATTCCATCAGTGTGCGCTCCCTTCAAAAACCCGTGCTCGATGCCAGTGGTTTGCAATTGTAATGCAAATGACGTAAAGGGTAAAAACAATTGTTAATGTTGTGGATTTACTCACCAACACACCGGTGGGCAGAAGCAGTAACTAATTGGCGTTTGTTTGCGTGACAAATCCCTTACTAATTGGCTGTGTCGGGTGGTGGAAGGTTACGACACATTTCTACTTACGAGATTTAACCCAAAAAGCTTTATGAATAATATTGGTCGCGAAAGCCTACGTGTTAAACAGGGTAGATGTTAATAATAGGGTTTTTCCCCCTTTGTATCTGGCAACAAAACTGAAACCTTTTTACAAGGAATCTTGTGTGCATTAACCACAATACTTGTGGTCAAAATGCAAACAAAAACACACACTCTGATAATATATAGGCATTGTCCTTGAAACTGATTGGTCCACACCAGAAACGGCTTTCTTTTGAGCCTCGTCTCAATTGGTGCTAGACCAGAGGGCGCCAAAAGGCGTCACACAGCTCAAAGACAATGCCACTATCAAAGTAATGAGTGCTCGAGGTAACAATCTACATCATTAGATCTCCTTTGCCAGTACCAAAGTATAATAATAGGGTTTGTCGATCCACTGCTGGGTGATTGCCTCCTCCCGCACCCCGTGTCTGTCATGGGAGTTGTGCGATTTTGTTTTGTAAATGGGGACTGCTTCGTGTAACAATGGTGCGCTGCGTTGGGAAGGATTCCATTGCGTACAATCGCGGTACATTAAACGGAGACGTTGCGGATTTCATTACAATCATCTCTGCACCGCAATGCAGATGAAGATCGTTTTGTGTGCGGATTGAGAGGGAGCCCAAATCCGTGATGCTGGAATTGAACTCGGGTCGCTCGGTTCAGAGTTGTCGGTGCACTAAACCACTTATGCCAGCTGCTCTGCACCGTTAGTATACCGTTAGTACACAGATACAGTGAGGGAAAAAAAGTATTTGATCCCCTGGTGATTTTGTACGTTTGCCCACAGACAAAGAAATGATCAGTCTCTAAATTTTAATGGTAGGTTTATTTGAACAGTGAGAGACAGAATAACAACAAGAAAATCCAGAAAAACGCATGTCAAAACGTTTTATAAATTGATTTGCATTTTAATGAGGGAAGTAAGTATTTGACCCCCTCTCAATCAGAAAGATTTCTGGCTCCCAGGTGTCTTTTATACAGGTAGCGAGCTGAGATTAGGAGCACACTCTTAAAGGGAGTGCTCGTAATCTCAGCTTGTTACCTGTATAAAAGACACCTGTCCACAGAAGCAATCAATCAATCAGATTCCAAACTCTCCACCATGGCCAAGACCAAAAAGCTTTCCAAGGATGTCAGGGACAATATTGTAGACCTACACAAGGCTGGAATGGGCTACAAGACCATTGCCAAGCAGCTTGGTGAGAAGGTGACAACAGTTGGTGCGATTGTTCGTAAATGGAAGAAACACAAATGAACTGTCAATCTCCCTCGGCCTGGGGCTCCATGCAATATCTCACCTCGTGGAGTTGCAATGATCATGAGAACGGTGAGGAATCAGCCCAGAACTACACGGGAGGATCTTGTCAATGATCTCAAGGCAGCTGGGACCATAGTCACCAAGAAAGCAATTGGTAACACACTACGCCGTGAAGGACTGAAATCCTGCAGCGCCCGCAAGGTCCCCCTGCTCAATAAAGCACATATACATGCCCGTCTGAAGTTTGCCAATGAACATCTGAATGATTCAGAGGACAACTGGGTGAAAGTGTTGTGGTCAGATGAGACCAAAATGGAGCTCTTTGGCATCAACTCAACTCGCCGTGTTTGGAGGAGGAGGAATGCTGCCTATGACCCCAAGAACACCATCCCTACCGTCAAACATGGAGGTGGAAACATTATGCTTTGGGGGTGTTTTTCTGCTAAGGGAACAGGACAACTTCACCGCATCAAAGGGACGATGTACCGTCAAATCTTGGGTGAGAACCTCCTTCCCTCAGCCAGGGCATTGAAAATGGGTCGTGGATGGGTATTCCAGCATGACAATGACCCAAAACACACGGCCAAGGTAACAAAGGAGTGGCTCAAGAAGAAGCACATCAAGGTCCTGGAGTGGCCTAGCCAGTCTCCAGACCTTAATCCCATAGAAAATCTGTGGAGGGAGCTGAAGGTTCGAGTTGCCAAACGTCAGCCTCGAAACCTTAATGACTTGGAGAAGATCTGCAAAGAGGAGTGGGACAAAATCCCTCCTGAGATGTGTGCAAACCTGGTGGCCACCTACAGGAAACGTCTGACCTCTGTGATTGCCAACAAGGGTTTTGCCACCAAGTACTAAGTCATGTTTTGCAGAGGGGTCAAATACTTATTTCCCTCATTAATATGCAAATCAATCTATAACATTTTTGACATGCGTTTTTTCTGGATTTTTGTTGTTATTCTGTCTCTCACTGTTCAAATAAACCTACCATTAAAATTATAGACTGATCATTTCTTCGTCAGTGGGCAAACGTACAAAATCAGCAGGGGATCAAATACTTTTTTCCCTCACTGTACATACCTTTAACAAAAAATGCGTTTCAAAGGTATGTCTTGTGTAAGATGTGCAAGATAACAGTTGCGTTGTCGGTGAGTGGGGAACGATAACTCTGCTCATTTTTGGTGCGACATTTTCTAATCACCAAATTCACTCACCTTGTTAGGGGCCGTCCATAAATGACGTCACGCGTTTTTGGACGATATTTGACCCCCCCCACTCGTCACACGGCGTCACAAAAAGTCAGATCCCCCCTCAAATATGACGTCACAAAGCTCTGCCCCCCCCCCAAAAAAAAATATAAAACATGCTTCCAATCGCTTTAAACTATTGTCATTGTAGTGCGTATTTAATGTGGCGCTGCACTCTGATGTTGTAGGAGAAAACATTTTTTTCAAAAGCCAATGTAATTAAGTAGAACGTGTTGTCTATATTTAAAGTTGCGCATTTTGATGTGACGTCACATTTCTCAAATTCCCCCCCCCCCCTCGTCACACATCGTCACAAATGTCTGACCCCCCCTAGGTGCGTGACGTCATTTATGGACGGCCCCTTAGGACAAACATCGAATGATGTTACTCGATCTCCTCCGTGCGATTGGCATTCCCCCAAACCGTTGTTTGCTATTTCATGCCACGTGGAATGTGGATATCCCTCAGGAGTTCCGTGAGCGTGTTTGTTTTAGGGAACACATTACTAAATTGTGTTAAGTGATCCCGATAAAGGTCTATGCAGATAATATACAAACGTCTTAATTGTTTCACTCATTCATTGTCAATCACGCCCGATTCTCTTGGTTGCCAATCCTGCTCAGTATTTTGTTCAAATATAGTTAGTATTGACATGAAGTTTTCGTGACTGCAGGAATCCATACTCTTTGGTTCTTTCGGTAAAGTCACGTAGGTATTGATGTTTTCTACCTGCGTGACTTTACCCGAAAGAGCCAAAGTTAGTCTTATCTACATATACTTTGTTCTCTCGGAGTTACGTGATGTTATAACGCCAAGAGAATGGTGTTAAAGTGTCCATTCGGGACTATTGCAGATAAGTGCATCATCACCCCGTGTTAGAGAACGACCCCACTGAAGGTGACATCACAGAACTATTACTGAGATCCCTTTCAAGTGACCTCTTTATAAACACCTGGAAGGACGACAATTACCAACACAGGCATGTCCATCACACGGCAGTCAAGACACATCTTCATGAATGTATACTTCCCAGGCTGAGAATGTTGGGCCAAGTTAAGAAAACAGCGTACTATGGGAGGATTTTTGTTCTCTAACGGTGAACACGCATGACGTCATCCTGCACTATTTCATACCGGAAGCATCTTCGGGCAAATCGCCCGAAGATGCTGGATGTATCTTCTTTGGTTCTTTCGGTAAAGTCACGTAGAATGAGAATAAAATAATAAATTGATAAAATAAAATAACACAATAATATTCTCACGACGTTTCGGCCACAACACAAGCGGCCTTCATCAGGTGAAGGGGACGAGACTGTCTGGAGGACGCTGTCGAGACTGTCTGGAGGACGCTGTCCTCCAGGGGTGTCCTCCAGACAGTCTCGTCCCCTTCACCTGATGAAGGCCGCTTGTGTTGTGGCCGAAACGTCGTGAGAATATTATTGTGTTATTTTATTTTATCAATTTATTATTTTATTCTCATTCTACGTGACTTTACCGAAAGAACCAAAGAAGATGAATCCTTGCAGTCACGAAAGATTTAAATCGAAATGCTGGATGTAATTTACAGAGAAACGTCGTACTCAAATTGTTGTGGATTCACTCTTCAACACACCGGTGGGCTAATGTAGTGAACTATTTCTCTTTTATCAACGTGACACATTTTTTACTGATTAGCCCTGTCAGGTGGTGGAGGCTTGCGACACATTTATAAAAAAACGCGATCTAACCCAAACACCTTTATTATGAAAGCTGGGTGTCAACTCACATTACACCTCAGAACCCCGTTTATACATTGATGGCTGAAACCACGAATTAAAACCCAGGATCTCAACAGCGCTGTCTCGTCGCTCTGTCCCCAGACCCAACCTGGAACTTTGACAAATACTGTAATTAAACATTCAAAAAAAGAATTGACATTTTAAAATATGCACCATGTTATATTTTCACAAATGGACCAGAGGCATATTTGATTAATTGGACAAACGCAGCATTAGATCATTCTGACGCGTGATTTGCTATATTGCTCCTTCGTAGAACCATTAATCAGCACTATAATGCGCGTGGTATTACAGTGAGCACTTGCACCCACAAATACAGTGGAAATAGCTTTCATTCAAGGGATACATTCATAATGTATTTAATAGAGCAATATATAATCCATTGACCTATAGTTTTCATTAACTTGAGTCTGTCATGGCTGCACTTGCCTCTGTCGCAATCACACGCATAACCTATGTATACCTTAGAGGAAGGATGAAACGACAAAGTTATTGTCATTACTTTAAGATTGTACAAAAAACATCCAATTGCTTGATACTGTATTTGTTATATCTGTAAATGTTTAAGGTGGCCAAATGGGTCAAATATCAGAATGCCGAGCTGGCACTATGAAAATGCTGGGTTCGAATCCAGACAACCACTTACGATTGAACCGGATTCTCAAAGTGGTCTCATCATGCTCACCAATGTATCCGCAAACATTACATTCGGGTTTTATATTAATTTTGCGTAATTCTAGCTCTGAGAATTCCAACAGGCTGGTAGCAGAGTGTGGCCACGGCTCCCGTTCTGCTCAAATAAATAAAAATGCTACTTGCAGGGACTTAAATTTTTGATTTAAAGCTTTCGTGACTGCAGGGATTCATATTCTTGGTTCTTTCAGTAAAGTCACGTAGAAGGGAAACAATAAAATGATAAAAATATAAAACAATACAATTCTCACGACGTTTCGACTGCAACACAAGCAATCATCATCAGGTGTGAAAACCACAACAAGAAGATTTGAAAAAAGTGGCGTTTTTTTAACATTAGCACCACGGATAGGGATTTGACAGTTTGTTCAGATGGACGAGTCCATCTATGTTCGGAAAAGAGGAGGGGGGAGACGAAAAATAATGGATGCGGTCTGAAAGCCACCTTAAGCGTGATCAATCAATTAAGACCCGAAATAGTTTATCAAATCCTTCCAATGATTGCTAAGCCAGAATACATGTTCTCGGTTGAAATTGTCTCTGTTTGTATATGTGGATAGCCTCATGAACAAATCTCTCATGGTAGCCAGATGGCTTGCAAAGAACCTCTGTCTTGGAGAAGTCAATGTCATGTGAACCTACTGAATTTTAACAGTGATCTGCCACGGCCGAGGTGTTGGTCCTACCGTGTTTAAGGTCTGCTTTGTGTTCACGAATGCGGTCCGAAACATGTTGTTTGGTTTCTCCAATGTAACTACTACCACAGAGGCAACTTAGTTTGTAGACGCCAGGGTACTGTATGTGAATCACATCTTTTACAGACGGAACCAGATCACGGATTTTATGTAATGTGTTGAATCGGACCTGGATCTTGTGTTTTTTCAAGATTTTGGAGATGTTTTTGTGATCCCCGCAATGTAGGGTAAAGTGATGGTTTTGAAAGGCTCCTCAAGAGGGTCCTTCTTCATGGTTGGAGTGATAGCTTTGCGGATTGTGTAGTCGGAATAACCATTAGCCTTAAGAGCTTGGTGTATGTGTTTGAGTTCCTGGTCGGATATGCATTGGGCTCTATGGTGCAGAGTCTTGATGAGGGAATTCTACTGGGATGGATGGTGGTGGGAATCCGGTTTCAGGTAAGCATCCGTATGGGTAGCTTTCCTGTAGACAGAGTGGCTCATTGAACCATCAGGTCTCTTTTTTATTAGGACATCCAAAAAAGGTAGCTTGCCATCTTTTTCGACTTCCATGGTAAATCTGATGGCTGGGTGTATGGAATTGATGTGGTCGAGGAATTGCAGGGACTTGTAAGAGGTCCCCGTGAAACGTCACTTCCGCAGGCGTTCGGACACGTGGCCGTGCACTGCTGTGTGAGATTGCCAAACGAATTGTGAGTCACGCGACGTGATGCCGATGGCAGAATTCTAATTTGAGGTGCAAAGGATCTATTTTTTTTCAATTCCATTTTTTTAATACATTCTTTTCTTTTGCTCCGTGAACTGATGCACCCCCCCCCCCCGTCGCCCCCTGCCCCTGTTCCAAGTCTGCGCTCAATACTTTTGTCTTTTCCTGTGGCTGACTTTCCCATCTAGAATCTAATTTCAATCGCATCCATCTTTTTTTAATACAACGCCTCCCTCGCTTTTCATCCCCGCGATGCACGCATCGTGGGACTTGTTGAACAATGTCCCCGGCGTGCGTTCGCACTTCGCCGCTATGTTAATACAAATGGTATTCCGATGTAGTAATAGGTTTTTATCCTTTTATCTGGCACCAAAACTGACACCTTTATGCAAGGGATCATGTTTGCAGTAAGCACAACACAAGCAGTCAAAATGCAAGCAAAAAGAAAACAACTCTGATAATGATATGCACTGTCCTTGAAATTGATTGGTCCACACCCGAGATGGCTTTTCTTAGAGCCTAGTCTCCATACATACATATGGATGGGGCTGTTTTCCAGTTACTCCAGTTTCCTCCTGTCTGCCAAACACTCATTAATGGACACTTAAAAGGAGGGAGGCTTTCCTGGGTAAATATTTGGCATTCTTTATATTCATAAAAGCTCATCAAATTATAAAAATTTTGTGCAAATGGTTCAGGGCTCACGAATGTTTTTTTTGTAACAGAATATTGAATGTCAATTTCATTTCTTATCAGACGGCTACAAAACGTTAACGGGGCAACATGATTGGTAGCTGCGGGAGACGTGTCATTTGTGTGCAAAAAGATTGCTTCACTTTGCCCATGTAGCTGCTATGCTTTTTTCTTTTACGTCAAATTAACCTCTCCCTGAATGTTGCAATTTATAAAATGTCCAGAATAAATTGACAGCTCGGCCAAAGAAAAATGAAAATAATGCAGCCTCGCATCGCTTCCCCGTTTTAAACATCCAAGTATAAACATCCAAGTGGGTTCCTGAACAAATACGACGGCTCCCGTGGTCGTCTTCCCACATGTTGCACACTCGAAATGAAGGACGTGGGCAGGTGCTCCAAATCGAGGGCAAACACATTTATTGTGGTAAATCTGTAAAACGCAACAGCACGTGTGTCACACACAGCAATCCTCAACCGAGTCGCCATTAACCACGTGCCTGGAGTACAAGTCCGGCTGATCAATAACCATGCCAGCCACCCACAGGCCCAACTCAGTCATCGTATGCTGGTGTACACACGTCCATTTATGTACTGCACAGCAAATAAGGACTTTCACAAAACCAAACTTTACTCCCTTGCTGCACGAGGAAATAATTAAAAGAGTGGTCCATTCCTAATGTGCCACGCTTATGATATTGACGCGCAAAGTTGGATGCCGCTGCAGTATGTAATGGTCAGCACACTGGACTTGCAAATCCGGAGGACCGGTTCCATTTGTTCTCGTGGCACGGCGGTTTAAACCATTGTGGGAGTTTCTTGAAGCCCTCTCACCTCTGTGCCCCACCCAGCCGCGTGAAACCATGTCAGCACAGTTTAGCCGATCGGCAGAACGCCTCCGACGGCGTGTTGTCTGCGGTACACTCCCAACCTCATTCTTGGTTCTTTCGGTAAAGTCACGTAGAAGGGAAACAATAAAATAATAAAAAATATTAGACAATAAAATTATCACGACGTTTCGACTGCAACACAAGCAATCATCATCAGGTGTGGTTTTCACACCTGGTTTTCACACCTGATGATGATTGTTTGTGTTGCAGTCGAAACGTCGTGCGAATTTTATAGTTTTATATTTTTATTATGTTATTGCTTCCCTTCTACGTGGTGACTTTACCGAAACAACCAAGAATATGAATCCCTGCAGTCACGAAAGCTTTAAATCAAAATTTAACTCCCAACCTTCTTTGCGAGAATTCTGGCCGGCCTGCAAGAGTACACCGCACGCCATCTCCAAGAGGGGGGGCGGGGGGGGGGGCTGTCTAGAGACCCCTCTGGTGGAGGCCATTCCTCTAACAGTGGCACGAGCGGTGCCTTTTCGGGCTGCACCTTTACCTTTGTACTATGTCGAGGATGCGGCCTGTTGCCCCACGTTCGCAGGGCTGTCGCCCCCGAGCATTTTGCAGCGCGGCGTTGTGCATGTGCACGGTTTGCACTTAATTGCGTTCTTCTTGATCGAGTGCGGTTGGTTGAAATGGCCTTTTTATTGTCGGCGAGTTTCTCCCGTTGCCATGCATGGAGGGCGTTTTAATTTTAGATGGGAATGCCTGTGTGGGAATGAGCTGGCCGTCCCTCCCCCCCCCTCCCTCCCTCCCTCCCCCATGGGGTGCCAGGGAGGTTACCGTGTTGTCAAGGCAGTGGGGAATAATCTGACCTTTCCCTCGGCAAAAGCCAGTTTGATTTAACGTGCCCAGGTCCACACACTGAGCAAAGCGTTTAGGGGAAAATGCCGAGAGCGGGCTGCGTTTCATGAGCGTTCATAGAGAAAGAGCAACACGGCGCTAAATAGCACTTTTATGCGTGGGTGCGTGCCCATGTGGAAGGAGTGTTTGCGTAGTGGTTAGCGCACTACACTACTAAACCGATGGCCCGATATCGATTCCCACTCATCGCCAATATCAGCGGCTGTATATATCTGGGCCAGGCCAGGGCCCTACCATCGGATGACTCGGCGTTGAGTGAGTACCTGAAGTGACAAAAGTGGCCAGACAATGTGCGAGCCACACACCATCGCTACGTGAGTCATGCTGGCGATAATTTGTGTACACTAACATCACTTTTCCCAACAGTTTGTGCAGCTATAGGGGGATATTTGTCTTCATACCGTGTGTATGTGTCAGTGTGATGGAATTTAACTTTTTTTTAGGCTGCATTCTGTCGATTCATTTCTTAGTTAGTTTTTTTTTATTCCCAAATTGTATTTTCCAGTGCATTGTGGGCTTCGTGTAAATGAGAGAAAAGACCCGTTCACAACTGCTGTGCGTTCCAAAACGGTGGCCTTGGCCAAATTTAAATGAAATTACGTGAAAAAAAGTATATGGCATTGGTGACTAGCCCTGTGAGACGATCAGCTCCCTCCACTTGAGGACCCACTTCAATCGTGGAATCGCGGGCCAAATTCAAACCCACAGGGGCTCAGTGGCGCTGGCTCAGTTTCATGACCCCCTCCACCACCTGGCCATGTCTGATCATTGGGAATGTTGAAGTTAAAAAAACTTAGGGCCACCCAATGCAGGAAAGAAAAACAGGATTTTTTGTTCCTAGATATTTCAATAATGTCGAAATAATATAACATTGTCATCAGCACTTTTAAATTACCTCGCACCCAACAGAAACTGTACTGCAGCATAAATTATTATGCAAGGATCACTATTATATAACGCAGCTTCACAGTTAATATTTCCAGTAGTCTTGGTAATGAATGCGAGGTATTACTTCATGCAAGCATTTGGTATTGGCAAACAACTACAGATGCTTTTCATTGTTAAGACTGCAATGGCGAATTATTATTATCATTCTACAAACTCACTGTGCCCTGTGGTGGAGGATGGTGGGTCATCATCGTCAGCAGCCATGATCAATCCACTGCTGGATAAAGATCTCCCCAAGCCGTTGAACATCTCTTACGATCCTGCAGTGTATAATAAGTCATCAGCAACGTGCACAAAAGCTGATTTGGAGGATCGTGGGTAGCTAATGAATAATGAACAGACAAAAAGTTTGTCCTCCCATGTGAAACTAAATGCATATTTTTTGCCGTCGGCCTATCGGCCTTTAGAATGAATAGGCCTGTTGAATAAAACGTGTTCTTTCATGTTGAGAGATGGACTTCCAATATATTCATTAGATGCCATCCACTCAACAACAAAAAAACTCTCAGCAAATGCATTATTGAGGTGGCATTGCGTATATCACACATTGCTGCGCTTCTCGTTGCTTTCTCAACGGGTTCCTCCATCATCTGCGCTTTTAATATTTCAATCGAGAGGGGAAAAAGGGCCACCTGATGCCTGACGACACGAGAGTGCCCAGTGTTCGTTTAGGGAGTTCGCTCTTCAGGTCACCGGCCGACAAGAGCGCGATTTTCTCGCAGCCATCTCTTTAGAGTGGCTGCCCCTTGTTCCGTCGCGAGCCTGCTTCTCACCCGGTGCTCGAATCGTTCCTTTCAATGTCACCTTGAGCATTCTCATCTCTGCTGTGGCCGAGAAAGCGACGCATCTGGCCATTGCCACACGAAAACCTGTGCGTGCGCGCGTGCGTGCGTGCAGCGGCGGTGTAGCGGCCTCCTCACGGCGCTACGGAGCTGATCACCCGAGTTCCGATTCCCAGTCGCGGCAAAACGGCGGTGTCTAATATCTGAACCTACTGGCCGGAGTCAATGTCGACTGCTGGCCACCCACTCCCAGGTGACGATTATCTGAACCGGTCCGAGGCCTCCTCTAGTTCGACACGGCCTTAAATAAATACCTGGTGCGGTGTATATTAAACATCAGCTTCGAGGAGACGAAGGCTGCTGGACACCCACCTCTTCGTGTGCCTTAATCGGTGTTCGCTCACAGCACTTGCCCCAGCAAACTTTTAAAGGGATATATGGGGGATCTTTGTTTTAGTTTTATCTTGTGGTGTGTGTGTGTATATATACATGGCACTCACGGCTAGCACTTGCTAGCAGGAAACATCAGTGAGGGGCACTGACAGTTGATGACAGCTGACGCTTCCTTTCTAAGCTGCGCGCGTGACATTTTAACGATAAAAGTGCAACTTCACAAGAATGTGTGGAGAGTGCCGAGGCCTGCTGAGGACAAGCCCCCCCCAAAAAAGTATTTCCGTGGCTTTTTTTGCCGAACTTTTAGTTGTTTGTGGAGGGCGGGAAGGGGGGGGGGCTGGTGGGTGGTGGGCAATTTGGTCGCCTGGCGTTTCTCTGCAGGCAGAACGAGCGGCGCGACCGTCTACAAAGCAAATGTGTAACTCGTCACGGCATCTTCATCTGTGTATGTGCGTTGAACTTCCTCTTCACCGTACGTAGACAACTGTGGTAACCGGAGGTGCGGGGGCAAAGGACAGCAAACTAAGCGCACACAAAGCGGTTCTAGAGTGTTCAATTTCGATCGGCCGTGGCGGGACTCGGCCACACTTTGATGCGTGTAGTTTAAGGCACTGTTGTTTATTTATATATGTGTCTACAGGCTGCCGCTGAGTGCTTTCTTGTGTTTTTTTACACGCTTTTATTTAACTCACTGTGTCTGTTGTTGTTGTTGTCGTTGTTGTCGTTGTTGTATCCTCAAATCTTGTAACTCAATTGTGACGCCACTTTCCCAATGTGGTATCGACTGCAAACTTGGTATATTTATGTCATACTGATGACAATACTATGTTCTATCATTAAAACATATATTTTTAAACATTATTTTTACACGCTTTTATTTAACTCTGTCTGTCTGTTGTTGTTGTATCCTCAAATCTTGTAACTCAATTTTAACCCACTTCCCAATGTGGTATGGACTGCAAACTTAGTATACTTATGTCATACTGATGACAATGCTATATTCTATAATTAAAAAATAAAAAATCAACATTTTAAAACATTCTTTATTATATGTTATATTTCGGCTTGGGTCTAATTGTCCACGGTCAACTAACGTTGGCTGTAATTGCCCCACGCTTTTTTTTTTAGTCAGTTACAACAGTATATTAAACTTATATAATGCAAAGTACTTAAACAGAAAAAAAATATTTTTTACTTTTTAGTACATTTCATAAAAGCGTGTTTTTTAAAAAAAGTTTTTTTATACATATATAATTTACCGTAATATACCCCGGACGATGCTCTATGTAAGAGAGACTGGGTTGTCACTACCGGCCATGCACAGTTTGTATGATGTGCGTGCTGAAAGTCTCTTCAAGAGTCTGCCCTGCAGTATGATTTCGGTCGTTTGTGCAGAGCGCAGATGCATTCGTGACGAGATTTTATTTTACTTTACACGGTCGCACCGTGACCAAGTCACCCGAAAAATGTGGCCAATCTCGGAAGCGGAAAATTCCATGTGTGTGTCCCGGTGGTGTAGCGGTTAGCGCTACGCTGCGCTATGAACCTAGCGACCCGGGTTCGATTCCCGCTCACGGCAAACACCGGTGACGATTATCTAAACCGGTCCTGGGCCTCCCCCCTAGGTCGACTCAGCCTCAAATGAGTACCTGGTGCGATGTGTAAACGTCGCCGCTAGGGAGACAAAGGCGGCCGGGCGTGGTGTTGGCCACCCACCCCGCTCGTGTGCCGTGCCGGCCTTCATAGGTGCTCGCTGACAGCACTTGCCCCTACAGTCTGTTACAGGCTACACGGGGGGTATTTGTCTTGTGTCGCCGCATCGATTTGAAAATCAACGTGGAACGAGGCGACCGTTGTCTGTTATGATCCCATCGCTCGAGCTTCACGGTAGTCGTACTTTATTTTTGTCTTCCGTCACCGGTCCCCTCGATCAGCCGCAATTCCCTCGTGCCGAGACGTTTCCTGCCCAAGCCAAACTCCCTCGTCCTCGTTGGTCGATGTGTCACCTCTGTTTTGCGTTTGTTTGCACGATCCCGTGCGCTTCTGCCGCCAGTCTCCCGTTGATATTCCCAGAATGCAAACTCTTGGCGCTTAGTTGTGAAAGTCCTTAAGTTTGACGAGGGAAAGCAACGTACGAACGTGCGTGGAAGAGGGGAGCGTTCAGTCGGTGCTTACTGACTGCCTGGACATGCGGATCGGACACAAGTACACGGTGGCAAAGAAAACGGAACAAAAACACGAACTTCTGGAAGCTAGATAACACAATTCAATGCATCGTCGGGTTGGGCCATGGAACGATCCAGCCAAATTTGTGTTGTGAGAACCTCCGCCCACCCGACATAGCCCACAAAAATGTCATTGTCACGTGTACACATGTTTCAAAGCCCCAATTAATTGTTTCGGGAAAGTTGAAGAACAACCAAAGCATTGGCAACAGGCACATTTTTGTTTGCGAGAATCGTGCAACAACTTACCCGCAGTGATCTGAAACAGTAACAGTCATCGGCGCATTTGTTACAAGGCTCATACACCGTGTCGCGACTTCGTTAGTTTGACTGCGTCGGCTGGCGAAGGGTATCACGACACAAATTTAGCCAGTGTCGTTGACGTGACCCAGCCCAGGACTGCCGTTACGAACGGCACCGCACTACCGCGCGCCATTATTTCCCTCGGTTGTCTTTGCGTGTGAGCAGCCTCAAAGTTAATAATTAGTGCGGCGTGCAAGTAAACATCACCACTGGGGGAGACAAAGGCGGCCGGGTGCGTTGCTGGCCACCCACCCCCTCGTGTTGCCGTGCCGGCCGTCATAGGTGCTGCTCGCTTACAGCACTTGCCCCAACAGTCTGTTAAGGCTACACGACGGGGAGGGGTGGAGGACACCTTTATCTTGTGTACGCAAAGTGTGCTGGCGCGCACAAGCAGGGCGCAGAAGCGCGCGCGCGTGTCAGCGTCAACCCCCCGCCATACCCCGCCCCTCCCCCCCAACCAGCACCCCGCCTCCTCCATCCATTATTGCTTCTTTTCATCCTCGCCTCAATCTCCCCTCCCTGCCCATTTCACGACTCTTACTGCACCCACTTTTTTTGTTTTGTTTTGCTGCCAAACACAGAGGGTGGTGGTGGTGGTGGTGGGTGGGTGGGGGGGTCCCGTGCACAATAGAGAGCCTGTGCCTAATGATCGTGAGAACCGGCTTGGATGGAGCCTCCTTACAAAGTCCTCGTCGGGTCCTCCCCACGCTGCCTGCCGCGGTGGTGCGCGCGTTCTGTGTGCGTCCGTCGCCGAACTCCTCCGCTCCGCCGACGACACGCTCTGAATGCCCGAACGAATTTTGGCAAACGGCGGTGGCGTGCAGTCGCGCGCCACGATGCAAAAGCGCAAAGAGGGACGCGGCAACTCCCGCGATCGATAGATTTGTGCGCCCGTGCGTGAAACCCGCTGTCGGAGCGGTGCAAAGGAATTGACGACGAAATGATTGTCCGTGAAGGGGGGAGGGGGGAAGGAACCATCGCGTTCCTCGCGCAAGGCCGGAGTGGTCAGGCGGTGGAATTATTCGCTGCCCTCCAGCGATTCGACGAATGGTCACAATTTATGGTCGCCAATTGAATCAAACGTCCGTTCTGTTTTTAGCATCGCGCCCAATGGTGAATGATTGCACCTCTAATTGGCTGCAGGGGTCACGTCAGGGTTTACTTATTTATTTATTTTTAAAACGCCATTCCTCAGGAACCCACTGCGGTTTTTCGATTCGCCTCCGTTCAAATATAAATTAAGTCGTCACGCGCTGCACGAGCCTAATGGTTGCGAAACGCATCTCACGTGACAAAAATCGCCAATTCCAATTAATTATACGATCTTGTAATGCGAGTGGAAGTGTTCGTGAGAGGTGTAGGTTTAAGCTAATTGGCAGCGTCTGCGTAGTGTGGGGTGTGTTCGGCAATCGTCAGGCACGTAAAGCATGTGATTACTCCATTTTTTTTATTCGAACGGATGCGAGTTCGTAAACTTGAACAGATTCACTACGTTGGGGCAAGAGGATGGAGATTGGGTGGGGGGGGAGTTTACGTTACCTGCAATGCTTACGATTTGAGAAACAATTAAAAAAATATAAACTATTTTTATTTTACCAGGTAAGGCTCACCGAGCTATGTAGCTCTTTTTCAAAAGCAACCTGGCCACAAATGATAGCTCCACGAGATGCCTTTTCACGTGGGAATCTGTAGCCGCCAAATCGTCTAAACGCGTGTTTATAAAGGTGGAGGCAAAAACTGGAGGACCCGGAGAAAAATCCACAAGACCACGGGAACAACACACAAGCTCTAAATATACAGCAGCAGCAGCAGGCGTCAGGGTCGGGATCGAAGCCACGACCTCCTGTATACCAGGCGAGGTTGTTAAAATCCCACCACCATGACGATTCACACACACACGACTCTATGCATGTATTGTGGGCTTAGAGAATCGTTGTGAATCAAAAATCGCAGATAGGTGTTCACGTTGCACCGCGTCTCATTCGGCACGACATCCCGCCGGTCTTCTCCCAGGACGTGGAGCAAAACGTTGGACGCCGTGCTGCAGAGAACAAAAAAAGGAATGCGCAGCCACGGAAATAAACTCACACAGCGGCAGCGATTTGGCGTGCCCTTACAGAGCCAAGTGCCTTATGGTCGTTGTCAACGTGCTCACCGGTACATTGAACAATGGGACAATGCGTGAGAGCCAGCGGCCAGCTCCTCCTTGACGTCTCTTTCTGAAGATGGCGTGGCAGTCGCTGATTAAGTGTGTAGTGCCAACTTTCATGGTCAAACATCGATTAAATTAAGCCCGCAGCAACGCGCGCAGCACCTGTTAAAACACAACGCCATTTCGTCACACACTCTCAAGCAACCCACGACCCTTTGAAAGTTTCCTCCGTTCCCACGAATCCCAGCGACTGCCACCGTTCCACATTCCCCCGTGATAATCATCCGCACATTTCACCTCCCTTCTGGTCTCACAGCCACTCCCGCCCACCCCCTTCACAACTACTCAAATGCCTTTATATTTAAAAGCATTACATATGTAAATAACAACAAAAAAGGCAGACTCTGCATGTACGCAATAATAGCCTCTGCCGAATTCCCCTCGCTAATAAAGCGGAGCTTTCATCCGGCATGCGCGTCGCTTGCAAACGAGCGGTAGAAGCCCGGACTGTTTTCGCAGCTCTGGGAAATGTCTGCGTCGGTGCTTTTCGGCATGCTATCTGACAGCTTCGCTCCACGTGCTGAAACGCATCGGAGCTCTGGGATACGCTCATCAGAAAGCCAAGAAAAAGGAAAAAAATTGATTTGAAAATTGCTGTCTTGCTCTGCTCAGAAGTTAATGTGTTCCGACAAATGGAAATATGCCACATTAGCATAGCTTGGCCTCACGATGCACCTTACACGTGCCAAAAACCCATGGCAATCTAGACAGGCACATGTCTCGGCCCACGTAAGAAGTTGGACCGCTTGGCCCTGCTTGTGCCAGCATGACAGAAGAGTGATAGCGATTGGCCGTTTGGCTTCAAACACCAGGGGCCTCGGTTAATGTGCCGCTGTAGCCCACTTATGCTGTCGGGCAGCTGCAGCGTCGCATTACACGTACGCCGAGACTGCCTGCGAGATGAGATAAATGTATACGCACCCTCCGCTCTGTGCTCGTGCTGGGAGCTTCTTCAGGAAGCCAAAGAAGCTACCCAGCACGTGGGGGCGAAACGTCGGATAAGTAATGCCAAACGCCGCTCGGCTGCGACCTGAAAATGCCTCCTGAGAGCCGTGCAGCACAAAACGCGAAAGCGCGAACATCGCGCGAGTCGATGTACCCCACTGCTTCTTCACAGCGTCTAGGCATGAAGACACATTCAGACACCTGTGTGAATCCGAATTGTGACGTGTAACGCAGTTGACCAACGATTCACTGCGTCGACTCTTTTGACAATTGCTGTTGTCTTCTTGACCGCAAATCGGGGCCACAATCACTCGGCGGAAGGTGAACGGAGAAAAGCCCTTCGGTGTGTGCACCTTAGAAGTCTCAACTTGACGGCGGCTTTCAGTTCCCATCTGCCCATGCAGATGGGAACTGATGGGAGGTCGTGCGTCCTCTGCCCTTGCCCAGTGAATGCGTTGTGCGTGCAAACCCCACTTGCCCTCCACAACAACTGTCGATGTTAAATTCACCGTCATCAGCCTTTGTCCGCCCACTGCTGACGAAGGCCTCCCCATGCCGTTCCCATCCCTTGGGCGTACCTTCGATGCCACAGTCTGCACGTGAACGGATTTGATCGCTCCATCTCTGCTCTGGACGTCCGGGCGCATGCTTTCCGTTGGCCCTCATTCTCTCACCCGCTTTGTCTATCGGCCAACATCCACTTTGAACTATGCATGGTCTGTGCTGCTCAAGCCCACTTAAACCAAACTACGTATTTATTTTACCAGGTAAGGCTTCACTGATCTTTGTAGTTCCTTCTTCAGAAGTGACCTGGTTATCGTGTGAAAACGTATACCAGCCGAATACTCTGAAACGCATGTTGATTATAAATGTAGAGGGAAAATCCAGAGAACCCGGCGAAAAATCCACACCACCACGGGGAGAACATGCAAACTCCAAATATACAGCACGCTTCAGGGTCGGGATCGAAGCCATGGCCTCCTGTATACCGGGCAAGGTAGTTAACATATCGCCACCACATTCAATGTCTCTGATTTGCATTTTTTTCCCTGATCTACGTGAACCCCTTTGTGTCTCTCTGTTGCGTCTCTCCGAGTACTTCTTTGAACACTTTTCTGTTTTGTTCAAATGTTCTTTGTCCAGGTTCCTGAGCCATATGACGTGTGTGGCGATATGCGCTCATTGACCGGCACTAAATGTTTTAAATTGATGTGCACAAATCCCTTCTTCAGGCACGTTTGCATGTAGCTTTTCATTAACAAATGTAGTTTTCGAAAAAAAACCCTCCTGGTACTATTCACGTCTTTATTTAATTTTTTTTTATTGTATTCAAACAAGGAGGTAATTGGTTTGATGAACTACAGACCCATTAGTCTCCTGTCACATCTCTACACTGAGTTCTAAAAGGCCATAGGGAACCCTAATGTACATTTTGGAGGCCAACCAACCAAGTGAGCAAGATGGATTTGGGAAAGTTTTTTTTTGTTCCTCTCCAATTGGTCATATGCACACGATCAATCGCATTCTCGAAGAGACAAAACATATCAAAAATGATCACGTTTGGCCTTTGTTGACCATGAAAAGACATTTGATACGTGGAAACTGAAGCAGTCATTCGGGCCTCACACACCAGAGCCCTTAACACACACATAGGAATGATCAAACCCATTGACAAAGTAGGATCCACTTACACTAAAGCTGCATGAGTGACAAAACACGGACCAAAAGAGGAGTCAAGCCAGTAGATATGCTTCCACCAAAGCGATCATTCACAGCAACGCAAGATAGTTCCTGAAAATGTGATGCTCGAAATTAAGGCGTGTGTATATATATCAATTAAGGAACTATAAATACACATTTCTATTTGCTGGTGACAGTCGTTACAACAACCAAGTGGTATTGCAAACTAAGGACATTGACTGAAGAGCCAAACAAAGTGCTACGTGTGTATGTTGAACGTCTGTCGCGCCGTACGTAGCCAACCGTGCTACGTAAGTTGGACTCAAGATAACTTTGAGCAGAACTTAAGTCACGTATACCGCACGTTCGAAATGGAGAGTTGAGGTGCTCCAGATCGAAGGCAAAAACATTTATTGTGGATATCTGCGACACTGTCTATATCACAGTGAGCAAGGTCTGCATCAGCCTATTGGCCCATGTGGTGCTGGGGTGCATGCAAGGTTACGATTGAAGAGCCCAACAAGCCACCTACTGGCCAGAATCAATATCGACTGCTGGCCACCCACTGCCAGGTGACAGCACTTGCCTCAACAGTCTGTTGTAGGATACACGTGGGGTGTGGATCTTTGTCTTTGTTGTTTTGATACCCTTACTTGTGTTGTGCGTGTTGTAAAGTGACACAGATCATTCACTATGGAACACGATTTTTGTCCCTGGGTAGTAAGTGTAATTTTTTTATTGCTTATGCCTAAAAAGCGTAGAAAATGGCTATTATTCCCCACAAACTTTGCTTTTGTGACCAGGACTTTGTGTGAAGGAATGACACAAATGCACACCACGTTTTCTCATTGAAAATATGTTAATTTCAAAATATCACTGTCCTGGGGAATAATAGCCATTTTCTGTACTTTTTAGGCATGAGCAATTAGGAAATAACACTTACTACCCAGGAACAACAACAAAAAAAATGTTGTTACACAGTGTTATCTGAACCGGTCCCTGGGCCCTCAAATGAGTACCTGGTGAGCAGTGCCGGATTAAGTTAGTGCGGGGCCTGTAGCATATGTTATAAAGGGGCCCGAAATTAAAAAAAGACATGAAAACGACATTTTTTAACTGGCATTGTAAAGTTATTGTATTTTTTCATTTGCTATACAGCCAGATAATACGACAATTCGCTAACCATAAACACCCAGTCGTTCATAAAAGTTGAAGGCGGTATAGTACTATAGTGATAGAGCAAGTGCATAATCACTGAACCGGAATTAATAGCTTGAAAACATTTAGACCGGGGCCCTTGAAAGTGCGGGGCCCGTAGCTACTACATATGTAGCTACTTGTGCTGCTAGGATAATCCGGCACTGCTGGTGGGATGTTTAATATCAGCACTGTGGAGACAAAGGCGGCCGGGCGTGGTGTTGGCCACCCACCCTGTCACGTGTCGTGCCGGCCTTCATAAGTGCTACTCACGAACAGCACTTGGCCCCAAATGTCCGTGCGGGGAATCTTTGTTTTGGAAAGCTCTAGCAATTAAGAGACCTTGCAAACAAACTCAACTTACAGACATAAATAAATGGAGGGGATGGGGGGGGGGGTGTCCATTTCTATCACGCACCTAGGGGGGGGGGGGGTCAGACATTTGTGACGATGTGTGACGAGGGGGGGGGAGGGTTGAGAAATGTGACGTCACATCAAAATGCGCAACTTTAAATAAATATAGACAACACGTTCTACTTAATTAAATCGACTTTTTAATAAATGTTTTCTCCTACAACATCAGAGTGCAGCGCCACACTAAATACGCACTACAATGACAATAGTTTAAAGCGATTTGAAGCATGTTTTATTTAAAAAATTGGGGGGGGGTGTGGGGCAGAGGTTTGTGACGTCATATTTGGGGGGGGGGGTCTGACTTTTTGTGACGCTGTGTGACGAAGGGGGGGGGGTCAAAAATCGTCCAAAATCGCGTGACGTCATTTATGGACGGCCCCTAAGTCACTGTTCAGCGCGGCAGGAGACGCGCTCCTGAAAAGTGGCGCGTTAAGTGAAAAACTCGCCGAGCGTAAGCAATTTCCCCTTAAATAGCGTAAGGGTGAAGTTTGGCGAAATACGATGTGAGTGCGCGCGGCGAGACGGCGGGACGTTCCGCGAACTGTATCACTACGCTCGGCCGCGCAGCTCCAAGCGAAAAAAGTTCGTCGTCAACCGCTCGCTAAGAGACCACCCATTTAGTACTTAGGGGCCATCCATTTAGTACGTAGGGGCCATCCATTTAGTACGTAGGGGCCATCCATTTAGTACGTAGGGGCCATCCATTTAGTACTTAGGGGACATCCATTTAGTACGTAGGGGCCATCCATTTAGTATTTAGGGACCATCCATTTAGTACTTAGGGCCTATCCATTTAGTATTTAGGGACCATCCATTTAGTACGTAGAGACCATCCATTTAGTAAGTAGGGACCATCCATTTAGTACGTAGGGACCATCCATTTAGTACGTAGGGACCATCCATTTAGTACGTAGGGACCATCCATTAAGTACGTAGGGACCATCCATTTAGTACGTAGGGACCATCCATTTAGTACGTAGGGGCCATCCATTTAGTACGTAGGGACCATCCACTTAATACTTAGGGACCATCCATTTAGTACGTAGGGACCATCCATTTAGTACTTAGGGACCATCCATTTAGTACGTAGGGACCATCCATTAAGTACGTAGGGACCATCCATTTAGTACGTAGGGACCATCCATTAAGTACGTAGGGACCATCCATTTAGTACGTAGGGGCCATCCATTTAGTACTTAGGGACCATCCATTTAGTACTTAGGGGACATCCATTAAGTACTTAGGGACCATCCATTTAGTACGTAGGGACCATCCATTCAGTACGTAGGGACCATCCATTTAGTACTTAGGGACCATCCATTTAGTACTTAGGGACCATCCATTTAGTACGTAGGGACCATCCATTTAGTACTTAGGGACCATCCATTTAGTACGTAGGGACATCCATTTAGTACTTAGGGGACATCCATTTAGTACTTAGGGGACATCCATTTAGTACTTAGGGCCCATCCATATCGTACTTAGGGGACATCCATTTAGCACTTAGGGACCATCCATTTAGTACGTAGGGACCATCCATTTAGTACTTAGGGACCATCCATTTAGTACTTAGGGGACATCCATTTAGTACGTAGGGACATCCATTTAGTACTTAGGGACCATCCATTTAGTACGTAGGGACCATCCATTTAGTACTTAGGGACCATCCATTTAGTACTTAGGGACCATCCATTTAGTAGTTAGGGACCATCCATTTAGTACTTAGGGGCCATCTATTTAGTACGTAGGGACCATCCATTAAGTACTTAGGGGCCATCCATTTAGTACTTAGGGACCATCCATTTAGTACGTAGGGACCATCCATTTAGTACGTAGGGACCATCCATTTAGTACGTAGGGACCATCCATTTAGTACGTAGGGACCATCCATTTAGTACGTAGGGACCATCCATTTAGTACTTAGGGGACATCCATTTAGTACGTAGGGGCCATCCATTTAGTACGTAGGGACCATCCATTTGGTACTTAGGGACCATCCATTTAGTACGTAGGGACCATCCATTTAGTACTTAGGGACATCCATTTAGTACTTAGGCGCCATCCATTTAGTACTTAAGCGCCATCTATTTAGTACGTACGCATGGAGGGGGGACGGGGGGGGGGTTAACCCAAATGCGTACGCTTGCGTATGGGGGGTCTACTGATAATGTACGCATAGGAAACTGGGGGGGGGGGGGGGGTGGTGAAGCCTCGGTAATAATTTGTCTACATTGCCCTTCAAATGAGTTAGATAGTCCGACGGTGGACTGTTTGCTTAAACACGTTCATATTGTGAATCCTTGATCGTTTCTGCGTGGATTAAATATCGGCCGTTCTATAGGATTCGGTGGGGGGGTGGGTGCGTCAGGCGAACGTACTCAGGTGGTGGGGGGGGGCTGTGAAAAGTCCGCGTGCGTACAAGGAGGGGGAGGCAGGAGTCAAGTTTTGACAGATTTTTACGTACCTACTCAATGGATGGCCCCCTATATACTACGCGATAAGGGCGCGCGTTCTAACGCGGTTGCGCGTTCCGCCTTGTGCGCAAAAAATTCACGTTCCCAGACGCAGACTCGACCACACCGATATTGCACGGAGCGACTGGCTCCTTTTTGTTGTTGTTGTTGTACACCGCCACGTGCATCCCGATAAACAACAACAACACGAGCCGCTCAGGCGTGCAGGGCTCATAAATATACCTCGGAATATTTTTTTATATATAAATCTCTTTAACACCCGTTGGGGGGCATCTCCAGCCCCGTGTACTTATTTATAAGGCTGCACAGCTTTGCGTAGACAGCCTCTCATTGTCATGGCTGGCAGGCCACCACAGGCTACTCTGAAAGACAGCGACATGCCCCAGATCGGTACGCCAGTGCATCTGGAGCCGGTGATGGCGCCGTCTCCTTCCCTTATTAATGAATACATAATCATCATCATCACCAGCCATGATCATTCCTCTGATGGATGAAAGCCTCCTCACAGGCCGTCGCCATCCCACGCACGGTCCGCCCGGCAACCTGCACGTTAGCCAGTCTCTCGTGGCTCCATCTCCACGCTGGACGTCCAGTCAGGCACCTTCCCTCTTTTTTGCTGCCACTCGAATCTTCTCCCACTCATATCATCCGTCACGATTTTAAGAATCCATGTTAAAAGATGCGTTGTTACGCCTCTGTCGTACAGTACAATCAAAATAAACTCGGCACATTGGCCAATAACTTTGCATTATTTCCACACTATCAATGTTGCAAGCAATGGTCCTTTTCTTCGACTGAAGAAGAAGAAGAAGATCTGACAAAGGGCCCCACTATCTCGAGCAATGGTTCTCAATCAGGGGCACGCAAACCCCTGGGGGTACGTGGCAATGTCCCATGGGGTATTTGGGGTGATTTATAGATGTGTGAAATTTGTATCATACATGAGTTATTGGTGAATAATCACATATGGATCTGCCAATATAAAATAACTACTGTACGATAAAATGTTAATCCGTACGGTAACCTAAAAAGATATACAATGCCTTTCTAAACTCACTGATCGTAAACAATGGGGTTTCCTAGAGTCACCAGCGAGCTAGAACAAATTACGTCACGTTTGCAGTTGGTAAAAATATCGATGTTCATTATTCGTTCGTGCATTTCGCAGAACCACGTTTGATCAGGCAAGGGGGGGGGGGGGGGGCTGGGGGTATACTCAGTTGAAACAAAATTCAAAAGGGGCAACAGTAACCAAAAGCAAGGCTGACAACCGCCGGCCAAGAACATCAGCCACGAGCACGAATATATATTTTGTGTTTGCTCTCCTTTCCCACTTCCAATGCAGTCCTCTGCTATTTTGCGTTTGATTCATCAAACGCAAAAGTTTTGGTTATTTTTTCACATTCCTCCAGTGGAATTGCAGACATTGCGGTGAAGTCATATGTCTTGCTTTGGAGCTTATAATTGGAAACCAGAAAACAACCACCCCCCCCGCCCCCCCCCGGAACTAACCGGACATAATTTGCACGTTGAAGCGGTTGCGACAGTTGTCACCACTGCATTGGGGGGTGGGTTTTTTTCCCCTCGCAATTTACAAACACGAGTGCAGTTCCACAAATTAGGCGGCACTTTCACGGTAAAAAGTGTCTCAGTTATTTCTCATCGTGCACACGCGGGCTCGCTCACCTCGCAGATATCTGCAGCTTAAGAAACTACGGCTAATGTATTGAATGAGTCGGTGCTAACTAGATCCGAAGCTTTCGTGACTGCAGGAATTACTCTTTGGTTCTTTCGGTAAAGTCACGTAGAAAGAAAATAAATTTAATAATAGAATACGACGTTTCGATTGCAACACAAGCAACCGTCATCAGGTAAGAATGAATGAGAAAACAAACCTAGTAATCTTAGAAAATTAAATGCAATACAACACAGAGAGTCGGCTAACACAACAGTCAACACCCTACGTGGTTGATTACGTTCTTCCAAAGATTGCTAAATTTGAGAGAGAGAGAGAGTCGGTGCTCTGTTGCGTACACAACAATGAATGAACCATCTCATCCCAGCGTGGATAGAGAAGTCACTGTCATTGGAGTACACCTTACACCAGCGTGGTATTTTATCAGCGTTTTGTTCCCTTATCAAGCAAGGTCGACCTATGATCTCCATCAGAATTGCAGTCCTAATAGGTTGATATGCTGTTCCCATGTAAACAAACAAAAAAGGTCGCTTCATTATTATACGAATGATGACCCACATGGTTTTTAAGTGTCTGAAATGTAGGTCCGAAGTGAAAGCACCACTACCGTCAAGTCAGCCATGGGTGCAAAATAGTAATTTTGTATTGACTACATCTGACGCCATACTCTATGTGAATTACAATCCTAATTCGTTTAAATCGTTTGCCTAAAGTAAAAAAAGCCGCCTCATAATTATACGAACGACCATTGTCCTCGTGGTTATGCCCTGACGCACATCGCACGGCATCACCAACGTTGCCATCAGTGACACTTGATTATGCTTTGAATATTAATACCATGGGGGGAGGGGGGCCTCTATAAACTCTGCGGTTTTATCCCTTCAAAACCACGGCGAGGTGCGTGGAATGCCCAGGCAATACGTAATGATGGCTCGGTCCATTTCCTTAATTAATTATTCTCACAGAATAGTAATGACTCGCATGGTACGAATGCCTTCCTTTGTCAAACAGCATCCCTTAAATCTTGACTTAAAGCTTTCGTGACTGCAGGAATTCACATTCTTGGCTCTTTCGGTAAAGTCACGTAGATAGATTGATATTTTCTTTGAGCCTATTTCCGTGACTTTCCCGAAAGAACCAAGAATACGCATCCATTAACCCGGCAATTGTGAATGCGTTTCGAAATGGGGCAAAAATTTCACATTTTAAGCTATACATTTTTTGATAGTCCTGTTTAGTAAAAGAAAAAAACTCTGCACCTCTATTTTAGAATTTGCCACGACCTGCTTGCAGCTGTCAGCCAATTTAATAGAAGCACACCACATCGACATCTTTTCCCTCCACAAACGCCCTGTTTAATATCCCCCCACAACCCCCCACAACCCCCCTCCCAGTCTCGGGGGAGTTTGGTGTGAGGGCCTGGGGACGAGAGGAGACTGCAGGAGGTTGTAGAATAATTTTGCAGAGCTGCAGACGGATGTGCGCTCACGTACGTACGTACGTGTGTGTGCGTGCGTGCGTTCGTTCGTTTAAAGGGAGCTTCCTTGGCTGAGGTGTGGTTCAAAATGTCTTGAGAAGGCAGACCTGGCAGCCGTGCAAAACCAAGAGTGCTTTTTGTTGCTGGCCTCCCCCACCACCCCCCTGGCGTTTTGGGGGCCCTCTGGGCCTGTGTTTAGCAACCGAAATTATTTTTCCTCTGTTTAACGCTTAGCAGGCTTTCTCGACCAATATTATCCACAAGAGGTTTTTTTTTTTTTGGGGGGGGGGGGGGGGTTAGATCGCATTAATAAAAATGTGCCGTTAAACGCGCCACCACCCGACACAGCTGATTAGTAAGGTTTGTCACCTAAACAAAACGTGCCAATTAGTTTACTAGTTCAGCACACACCGGTTGGGTGTTGGAGAGTAAACCCACGACATTTACAATTTGAGTACGACGTTTCGCCGGTCATTACAACCAGCCTCATCAGGCAACAGCCATACTTCTGGCAGTTCAGATATCAACCTGCCTCATCAGACGACGCCCAGAATTTTCCACAACTCTGGCTGTCGTCTGATGAGGCTGGTTGTAATGACCCGCGAAACGTCGTACTCGAATTATAAATGTTGTGGGTTTACTCTCCAATACACAACCAGTGTGCTGAACTAGTAGCTAATTGGCACTTTTGTTTACGTGACAAATCCCTAACTAATTGGCTGTGTCGGGTCGCGGCGGGTTTAACAACACATTTATATTTACGAGATCTAACCCCATAAAAAAAAAAACCTCTGTTATTGATATACGTTATTTTTTTTGTCAAGCTGGATAGCATTTTCCACGAAGTCCCCAAACGACCACATGGCACCAAGAATGTGCCCAACCTCGTCCGATGATCTCGTCCAATTTCGAAAGTTAAGCAGGTGTGCAACTTGCAGGGTGCTTGCACGGGCGGCCACTATGTGCGACAGTCAGGCGTAGGAGGTGTTGTGGGTGGCAGGGGAACAGTGCAGCGACGCATCTTTGTTCTGCACACCCCCCCCCCAACCACCACCACCACCACCACGTTCAACAACCCGTGTTGACCAGCATGGTGAAGTATGGTAAAATTATGGTCATGGCTCACAAAGGCATCGGGGGGGGGGGGGGGGGAGACACTCATCCAACAAAGACCCGTAGATTAATTAATTAGCTTACACATTTTTGCCATTTGCATCTCTATATTGAAGTCGATGTGAAATATTTCCATGGTACGCGTCGACCTAACTGCCCGATAACGTACGAGCACATTAATCACGTGCTCGTCTCGAGTTGCGGGCAGCTCGGGGAAGTTCATGCTAAAGTGGGGCATTGTGACAGCTGGATAATTATAGTAAAGCCATCAATGCACTCACTACACGGCTGTGATTACGGAGTACATGACATAGCCTGAGTTATATTAAGCATCTTAATGGACAGCTTTGGGAAGAGCTGTGGTGAAGCAGTTGGTCCGCCCCCACTACGAATTCAGCGGAGCTCAATTTGAACCCCAGCCATGGCTAATATCAGTGGTGAGAGAGCCATCAAAGCCGGTCCCGGGCCCGCTCCATCAGCAACCAGCGCTGACCAGCGTGGTGAAGTACGGTCAAAGTCAGCTGATCATGGTCTGTCCCCCTTCATAACCAAACCGTAGTGTTCCAGAATGGTGGAGTATGATAAACCGAAAAAATTCTTATGACTGACATTGCATGTGGGGTTGGGGGGAGGGCTTCATCCATCAGTGGATTGACAAAGGGCTTTGAATAATTATTGTCATCCGTTATTAATGGCCAGCCTTTGTTCAACCTGACTTTCTTCTACACAGAATCCCCCCCCCCCCCCCCCCGCAGTAGATATGGCCAATTGTTTATGTTACCAGCAGTCTGCAAAAGGAAATGCATCAATTATTGTGTAATGTGATTTTAATGTCAATTTGGTCTGCACTTTGCAAGCAGAGAGGGCCAATTTGAGATGAGTCACCATGGCTACTTTGCACGCGACTCGACGGTACGCACGTGATAATGAAGACAGATCCTCACTCATAACTGAGGATTACTCATTAATGGCCTTTCCTGATGGGCATTGTGCCAGACTGCAAAACGTCTGCTGATGAACAGCAATAAGTATCGGCCACTCGGTCATCATAGCTGGTCGTGTAAACTGCCTTGCAGTCATGGATGCCGCGAGGGAATTCACGCGCTTTCTTGCCAACGACAGCAAGACCCATCAACCGACACCCCAACAAATGCACCATGCTGCCAACCTCAGGTCCCGATCATACTTCTGGGGATGGGTGCTGCCACCATCCTCGAATCTCGCGCAGATCCGGAAGCACGCTGGCGAACAGAGTGCAAAAACGGTTACGGACGTCCAGAATAAACGCCACCTCATTGGAGTCCCAAACATTGGGCACCTCCTGGCTTCGACATTCCTCGAAGACACCGGCGGTGGTAACCATGAACCGCATCGGAGAATATCAACGGGGGCGGTGTGCAACATCTCCTTCGTAAATGGAGAGCTAAAGGCAAGCCACGGTGGCGCGATTGTGTCCAGGCCATGCTGTTACCCCGTACTCTGTGGGCCGTGTAATATAAACCGCTTTGATCTGCGCTCCTTCACTGGTGAAGGAAAAGCGCAACTACACAAATTGAAGCCCACTCGCCGTCGCTAACCAACCTCGACGTGGGCATACAACTCCTTAACGTAATGCCATCGCACTCGAGAACATAATAAGCTTGGCCGTTCCCACAAAATAAGCAGTGAAAACCCTGTTTGCTTATGCAAATGTGCCCGGTTAACAATAAACGTGATTCCACAGCACCGCCTTATTGAAACGTACCCACTTCTTAGACGATTAACATAATTACTCAGCGCCAGGGTTTTACTAAAAACAAAGCAAAAACTTACGCAGTCAATGACTAACTTGCTACTTCGCTGGTCGGCTTGCAGCGAGCCTTAGGACTGACTGAGCAGACGCAGCCACACGCGGGCACGCGAGAGGCAGCGCACCGGGTGCAGAAAAACGTCGTGGGCCCTCTGGAACCCAGACAGACCCGCGACTGAAATGAAGCCTTGCGTTACATGCATGCGCGCATACATGCATTAGCAGCTTATTCAAATTTACCCGGCGTATTCAAAGGTATCCGGTCAATAATTGTAATTATCACGCAGTCCACTTGTTTTTAAGCGCGGGTTTTAGGCAATCGTAATGGTTGGTGCCTGTTGCAGGACGCGTTTTTTTTCACAATTAGGTGATTGCGTGCATTGGGCTTACACAACCATTAATCCGCCCCCCCCCTCTACCCCCCAAGCAATTTGATGAATTGTCAGAATGCGGATACGCAATTATTCACAGGAATCCAATGTTTTTGTTTCATTTTTAGTATTTCATATACTGTACGCCACGGGGACAGTCCGTCGTTTCGCGCGCAGAGTAAAGCGTCCTACGGTAAATAATTTTGGCGGCGTTTGCGTCTCGGGTTACACATAGAGATTCACACAACAGGATGGCTCCGGGTGACCGCAGTCTATTTTGCACTCTTGACAGCAGTTTGAGGCCCGGATGGAAGGATGTCCTTGGGCATGGCTCATCCTGCTCCCAAGTGAAGCGAGAGACAAACACCGGAAGGGCACGGACACTCGCGTACATGAAATACCCCACCCCAACACCCACCATCCTATCGGTGGCCTTGTAATCTCAACTTGCTAGAGACGGCTATCGGGTCGTCGAGCAAGAGAATGGTCGTCCATTGCTGAACACAGTCATCATTCACCCCGTAGATTTGATTTAACAGTTTTTGTTACTTTCTTCGCTTCGTTGCAAACAATGCACGCTCGGAGTCAAGTTGAGAGAGAGTGGAAGAAGAATGCGTGCATCAGAGCTCACATGCGCAGGTTAAAGAGATCCGTTTGGCTGTTTGATCGACGTAAGTTGACTTGGGCAGGACATTTCATCGCTAGAAGAGGGATGACGACCCGATGGGCAAGAAAAATGGTGGAGCAGCAGCCGAGGGATGGAACTCGTCCTGCAGGATGTCCACCATGGAGATGAAATCAGGTCGTGTGCATGAGCCAGGTGGATAGTTCCATTGCAAGACCAGGAGAGATGCTGATGGCTGGTGGGATTGATCGTCGCTGATGCAGCAAGTGGATTATGATCATCGCTGCTGCTGCTGCTGATGTTCCAGCCTCTTCGGAACACTGCTGCCAGCTCGCGCCGAAATCATGCTTGGCAGATGAATAAATGACACCTCGCATCCACACCCTGGCGGTAACCCGTGGTTTGTGATCCCACGCCCGACGTCTCGCTAAATGATCTTTTAATCGCAAAACCCCTCCTCGAGTAACCTTTGTTGTTGCCCTGTCGGCGCCATCCCCCGTTTTTTCGTCCCACAGCGTGGTGTGGGACCACGTCTGGCTTCTCCCACGCCGTGCCACACCGAGAGCCCATCCTCTCTCATCTGGCTGCCTTGTGGCTGCGCACCCTTCCCACGTCGCCACGCATCGTCTGTTCCCACGTCTCTCTCTCTCTCTCTGATATTCTTTCTTCAAATCAAGATTGATATTCTTTCGTTCGTCAATCATTTATACCCCAAACGTCTCGGGTATCTATTCTCCCCCTGGCTTGAGGGTCTAGCACGACGTCGAGAGTGTCCGTCTGTCGATTTCGGGCACTCAAACACGGCCGTACCGGCGGGTACGGTGTGAATAATTGCGATTTCTTTTCAGGCACGTCCATCGTGAAGATGGGGGTGCGCACGCTATCGCGTAGAGCAGGGGTGGTGGAACCTTTTTTTTTCTGTCAAGGGCCATTTGGATATTTATAACATCATTCGCGGGCCATACTAAATTATCAACTTAAAAATTAGCATTTTATATTTGGTCAAACATTTAATTAACTCACCCCTAATGCGATGGCTGGAACTGCTTATCTTTGGTGAGGCGTGTGATGATGTTAGCTGGCATTGACGATGTTGCTACTCGCAACTGCTTTTCCAGGTTTGCTCCTAGATTTATTGAATTTAAGAGTCCCGCCTGCGGTTGCCTTGGCAGGGACAGACCAAATGAGTTCGCGGGCCTTATACAGCCCGCGGGCCGGACGTTCCCCACCCCTGGCGTAGAGAGTGGCATCGGGAGCCCAGCAAACCAGCAATAATTCCCGTAAAAAAAACTATTGGAACGCACGTGACAGAGCTGGGGTTTTTTTGCAATACAGCAGAGCGGGTGACAGAGATTCTCGTTCATGTGATGATGTACATGTACAGCCTTTTATCCATCCACCAATGGATGAAGGCCTCTCCTTGCCATGTCAATCATGGAGGTGGGGAGGTGGGGGGGGTGTTACCATACTTCACCACACTGGTCAGTGTGGGGGTTGGTGAAGAGGGGCGAGAGCAAGACCGGTTCTGATGTCACTTGCCACTGATGTTAGCCGTCTCGTTTATAGCAGACTAGCTTTACTACCCGGCTTCGCCCGGGACTTGGATTCTTGTCTGGAATTAATTTCACATTTCCTTATATTTCACTGAAAAACCCTGAAAAAAATGGATGCTTGCAAGAAAGAAAAAAGCCGAAACAAATCAATTTAACTAAATGGGATGTTTCACTCAATGGAAATTCAACCTTAACCCACTTATACGTCAGGTCGATTTAAGCAACTCGGAAAGGGAATGACGTGGCGAGCTGAAAATTGTCGCGTTCCCTTAGAAATCCCAGACAGCGTGAGCTGTACTCTTTGGTTCTATTCGGTAAAGTCACGTGACTTTACCGAATAGAACCAAAGAGTATGGATCCTTGCAGTCACGAAAGCTTTAAATCTAGAAGCGTGAGCTGTGCAAATGTTATGACGTCAGAGCTCAGCGTTCGAGAGTTTTTGCTGCTTCACACAAACACAGATGTATTTTCTTCTTTATATTTAAGAGCGAGCTAAAAATAGCCGCGTTGACTTAGAAAATCGAGACAGCTCTGCCGCGCATTTGTGCGGGATACCCGGCCTACGCGGAGGGTTTTGGGGGGGGGGGGGATGCGTGACGTCAGCAGGCACACTGCGTAACGATGCCGCATGCGGGTGACATGACAGACGTGACGTCACCGCTCACTTGCCGTGCAAAATATATCCATTATTGCGCCCCCCCCCCCCCCCCCCAAATACAAAAGTATTTTTTTTTATAATTGTTGCATGGTGTACAGTCTGGAAGCTACCCACATGCCAAATTTAAAGTTTGTTGCATGTCGGAAATTATGCTAAACATTTCGAACAGACACACATTCACTAATTTCCCTTTTTGATATGTAGATAATTTTGGCCGGAACATAACCAAATTGTTATGATGCAAGCATAGCACTTTTCATGGATATTCGCATTAAGTTAATTTAATTTAACAATAACCTCCGTGATCTACACTGCTATTTTGTGGGGAAGTCAACAGTGGTTGTCCAACGGATATACTTGCCCCTGTCATAGGAATGGGGAATTTTCATCGCAGGATCAGTTCTCTAAATGGGAGATAAACACTGCCTCTAAATACTCACTAGAGCAAGGAGGGTTTCTCCACGAATCTGGCTGTCGCCTGATGAAGCTAGTTGTAATTACTGGCGAAACGTCGTACTCAGATTGTTAATGTTTTGCTTTCCAACAAACAACCGGTGTTGCTGTACTAGTGACGAATTGGCCACGTTCTGTTTACGTGACAAACTTTACTAATTGGCTGTGTCGGGTGGTGGCGGGTTTAACGACACAACATTGATATATTTACGCGATCTAACCCCCCAAAAAAAGAACCTGTATTAAGCAGGGAATCGCTTCGACTTTTGCTAAACCAATTCTTTAAAGTAACGATCAATTATTGATTTTTAACTGGAATTTGTGCAGGCTTGTCCAACTTTACTGGACTCCCGATTGTCACATTATGTGCCGTAGCATGCGCACCCATCTGCCTCGTGTCTATGACGGGACGTGCCCGAGAACAAATCTCTGTGATCTACGCCGTACCAACCTGTACTATGTGTGCGTGCGTTCATAAATAGACAAAAACACTCTCTTGAGGTATCGTAGATCGCAAGCCAGGGGAGAAAAGATGTCCTAGACGTTAGAGGAATCGCGATTCACCGCCTCTCACCCCCCCCCCCCTCGCTCCAACAACCCCTGGCAATGATGCATTTTCACAATTCGGGTTCACGATTAAATTAAACTCTTTTTTCTCTTTATAATTTTAACCGTAGTGTTTGTAGCATATCCTGGTTTTCTCTATTGACTACAATATTGTTTATCCCATTTTGAGCAAAATATAAAATGTGTCATGCGATTTGTGCACCACGTGCATTTCAAGATCCGATCGCACTTAGTAGACGATCTGCAAGTCGGAATTGTGACTTGGATTTTGTAATCGTATGGTCCGTCGATGCGTTGGCGTTGAGAAGTCAGTGAACGTGCTTACAACAGCAGCAATAACAACGAAAACAAGAGGATCAGTGGTGTGTATTTATGAGAATGGAGTGGGGCCCTCTGTCGAATTCCCACCTATTTGTACCCCAACACGCGGGCCCCCTCCAGCCCAGGGAACCCTAGTCCATTTGCGGAACCTGCACTCTCACTTGCTGTACCCCCACGAATTAATTTCATACTCAATATTTTTTTTCCGGATTACCGGGAGACTGGAATTTTTTGGGGGAGTTCGCACGTTCTCTCTCTCTCCCCGTGGTCACGTGGATTTTTCTCCGGGCCCTCCGAGTTTCTCCCCTCCGCGTTGAGGATTAGCATCACGCGTCGAAGAGCATTTGCCCGCTATAAATTCCCAACACGATCGGAAGCCACTTCGTCGACCTACCATTTGTGATATCCAGGTCGCGTCTGAAAAAAAGAGCTACATAGCTCGGTGGGCCTCACCTGATGAAAAAAAAAGTAGTTGAGCTTAGTCTCGGCACCCTGAAAGTCGGCGCCTTTGATTGCCCGCCGCGCACCTGGGAGAGACACGGCGTCTTGGGCAGCGCGGGGTTGGGGGGGGGCAGCCGAGCTCGGAGCTTGTCGTGGGTGGGGCTGGGGGGAGACACTCTTCTGACGGTGGCTCGCAGCAGCAGGCAATGAGGAAAAGTCTCCCCCCTCCCCCGCCCCCCGCGCGGCCACACGTTGGCGATCACCCTCCCCTAATTGTGCGATTGCAGGCGAAATGAAGGAGCGACGAATTAGCTCATTGAGCAGCACTCTCCTTTGAGAGTCTTGTCGGGAGCGGGCGAGCCTTTACGGTGCGAACGCTCCATGCAGTGAAGCGGATGTACGATTCATGTTGTTTGCTCATAAAAAAAAACACATTGCATACGATTTGCATAAATCATAAACAATCGATTTTTTTAGTGTTAGACTCGTTATTTGATCGATAGCATCGCGAAACGGTACTATCAATTTAAACGTATAAAGTGTTAACACGTCTACAGTCGAAACGTAAATAAAACCCCAAGGAACGGAGCGTGTGGATTATTACGTTCAGGATTGGGAAAGTTGGTGATGGCTTGTGGTAGGGGGGGATGGGGGTTCATTCAGCAGTGGATTGACCATGACTGATGATGTTGATGATGGTAAAAAGTCCACTCTGTGTGTGTGAACTAAATCTGCCACGGTAGCCATTTGACATACATTAGTCGAGGCTGAGGTATGGTGTTTGTATATTTGAAGCTACGGTTTCAATTGGCCTTGCAAAATCTTCAGTTACACGGGAAGGGCACATGGGAATGATAAAAATCCAGAGAAGGGAACACGGTATCCTAATTAACGGAGTAAGGAGCTTCTCTGAATGTGTGATTTCCTGGTGGATATAACTGGCAAAGATGAATGTGTTTGGGTTAGGGAAACCCACTTGGATTGTTCACGAAAATACAATCTGATGATTAATTGCGATAATTAATTGGGACAGTCCTGCATTTGAATGATTAGACAATTCATTTTTAATGAGCGTGTTGTGGGAGGAAACGGGAATGCCCAGAGAAATCCCCGGCACATTTGAGTGAAGATGACTCTGAGGTCCTCAAAGACAAATAACAAACCCACTTTGCTGTTACTCTGCTATCTGCAGGACACTCTGAAGAGCAATGAGTTATGTAGTTCTTAAAATTGCTGCATGCGATTCATGCAGATAACCTATTCTCCGAAGTGCTGGCTCATAGGCATGCATACCACCACACCCTAATTAACAGCATAATTAATGATCTGACGGTCAAACTGGGGCAGTGACTCAGTGGTTGGCACACTGCATTGTGAACCTGGCTACCCAGCCATTTGATTCCCGGCCATGGCTAACATTAGTGGGAAGTAATATTTCGACCTGATTTGGGCCTACGCCACTTCACCAATCCCCTCGTGTGTGTGCTTTCTGCGTGTACGAGCGCGGCCCGTCTGTCCGGGTTTGACCCGGACAATCCAGGAATTGCCATCTGTGTTTATGGTGCCCGGAAATCATATTTCGTACCGAAATCTGGAAATCATTCTTACCGAGATCTGTAAATCACTCGTACCCAGATAAACTTGAGCTGACTGAGAAATATGCCTGGGTTGGGCCTGTGGAAAATGTGCCAAACCTGCCCGGTTACTTGGGTTTTCTACCACGTGCCAAACACTCGCACACGGATTTCCTCAAACATCTCAATGCAGGACCCTCCTGAGGAAGAGTCTTGAGGCTCGGCGAGACTTCTGTGAATGATCAGACGGCATTTTTACCTCCTGAAGTGCTGGCGTGATCACGGTGCTTTACACGCAATTGACCGCTGTCACTGATACCCTGGCTCCTGTCCAGTCGCCGCCGCTTCTGCGTCACAGTCGTTTAATCCAGCGGTCCCCAACCTTTTTGGCACCAGGGACCGGTTTCGTGGAAGACAATTTTTTCACGGACGGGGGGGGGGGGGGTTCATCATTGGGTCTTTCCCCCTTTTCAAAGAAGCTCTCCAGCGACGTTTGTTTTTTTTTACTAATTTTGGCTACTAGGGGTTAGAGCTTGTGGGCTTTACCAAAACTGTGACTGAGACAAGTGCGCAGTGCGGGAAAGAGACGCGGACAGAAGTGGTAAATAATAAAATAATGGGAGGGCCACGCGCGGACTCACCGCTCTCACCTCCTGCTGTGCGGCCTGGTTGCTAATAGGCCACGGACCAGTACCGGTCCACGGACCAGTACCGGTCCACGGACCAGTACCGGTCCACGGCCCGGGGGTTGGGGACCCCTGGTTTAATCAACCCTTTGTTGCCGGGTTCTCGTTTAGAGCCTCCTTCGTGTCCCTCACCCCTCCCCAACGCCCCACCCCCCGCCAGCCCCAACCTCATCTTGCTGTCTGCAACGTCTCTTCGTCGTAGCTGTGTAGATCACACCGGCTCGTATTTCCACTTTTAATTGAATGCGCTGCCATGCGATGGTGAACCGGCACGCAGATGTTACAGTTATATAGGGAAAGAAATGCGGTAGCTTCATACGTTACGTGATTGACGTCACTTTATCAATACGCACCATTGTGATCTACCAACGTGTCAAAAAGTTGTACGGTTTAGACGCAAGTTCTCCACCGTCGGCGTTCGCGCGTGATTGTGGTTCATAAAGTTTTATTTTCACGACCAAAGAATGTGTTAATGCCCCTGTCTGAGGCCATTGAACCACGCGATTAAAAACCATAAATGTATGACGCTTGCGTTCGCAGTAGTGCACAAACACGAAATAACATAAAAAATACAAAAAAATAACAACTCGAAAAGAGGGAAAAAAACTTACATAACAGGCGACCATTTTGGGCAAATGTTCAAAGCCGAGATCTAGAAAGGACAGAGCGATTGAATGAATAACGGATTGAGCATGCACTCTAGACCATGATAAAACATCCTAAAGTTGGCATTTAAACAGTCGCCCGTTAGCAGATGCTTAGTTACAGACAAACTATTCAAAAGTCAACAGTCTTTGCGCCTTAGTCCATTTCCCTCGTCACGCGTTCTCTGAGCCCACATGCCATCTGCACGTTCTGTGCCCATCCTCTCTCCTCCTCCTCCACTGCTTCTCCCACCTCCTCCACTCCCCCTCATCCTCCTCCTCCTCCTAACGTGAGCGTTCCCTCTCCGCCGCAGGGACAATGAGACCGGTGCGACGGAGCTTCTACGATCCCTCGGCGGCGCCGGGCCGCGGCGTCGTGTGGGAGTGGGAGAGCGAGAGCGGCGTGTGGACCCCGTATCCGATGGACGTGTGCGTCACCATCCAGAACGCGCACGAGAAGCAGCACCCGTGGCTCGACCTGGCCACCCTGGGGCTGCCCATCCTGCTCGACTTCACGGCCATGTGCCAGATCGGGCGGCTCGGCCAGACGCGCCGCCGCCTCCGCCGGCGCCTCGACACGCCGTACCCGCTGCTCGTCATCAACAGCGGCGGCGGCAGCCTGGCCGCGGGGCCCCTCGCTCTGCCCAAGTCGCAGTCGTGGCCCGTCGGAGCCGGCCAGGCCTCCGGCGGCCAGGGACACCACGGCGGCCAGCATCAGCAGATGCATCAGCAGCAAATCCAGCAGCAGCAACAGCAGCAGATGTCGCTGCTGTGCGCGTGTCCTCAGTGTTTGCACCAGCAGCAGCAGAGCCACCACCACCACCACCAGAATGTGCAGGGACATGCCCAGCAGCAGCAGCAGAACATGCTGGGTGTCACCGCCTATGGGACGGTGACTCAGCGGCCCGCTCTGTCCACCAACAACCTGGCCTCCACGGCCACGGCTGGCAACGCCACGCATCATCATCATCAGCAGCAGCAGCAGCAGATGCAAATGCAGCAGGCAATGTCCCAGCAGCAACAGCAGAGGAGACGCGAGACATTCAGCTCGCCGACGAGGCAGACACAGGTGAGGAATGCCGCCACATCGCGTCATGCCAGCCGGTTTCCCCAGACGCGAGCGCAGCGGCTTTGTGATGAATCCAGAGTTTTGTCAGCAGGACCACCCCCCACCCCGGTCTGGTTTGTTCTCTGTCTTTTTGCCATCTGCCGTTATTCATCTGCTGTACGGCTTCCCGCCGATCCGACGATTTTTAGGCTCTTCGCCAAAAGCCGGAATCACATTTGTCCCAACAAGAAAATTTAATATCAAAGCGGACGCATAAAAATTTTCTGCAAAATAATGACTGTGTTGCACTTTAAAAAAAAAAATTACGTGACCAATGATGTCGATGTTTTCTAAAAGGTTATTCGTAGAGCAAATGTTTTTTTAAACATGCTCCATGCCATTTAGATTCACAAGATTTATGCCCGGACTTAAATGAAAATCTTAACGTGAATGACAATTTTGATTTAAAGCTTTCGTGACTGCAGGGATTTATATTCTTGGTTCTTTCGGTAAAGTCACGTAGAAGGGAAAAAATAAAATTATTATTGTTTTATATTTTTATTATTTTATTGTTTCCCTTCTACGTGACTTTACCGAAAGAACCAAGAATGTGAATAACAATTACAGGAATAATAATAGTTTTCAACCCTTTTTTGTAAATTCACTGCCGGATGAAGGCCTTCGGGTTGTGGGGCCCACGTGGCCATAGTTCACTACGTTGGTGAGTACAGCTTGGTGGAAAGCTGTACTTGGGACTGCTTAAATATATCGGTCGTCACTGAGGGTTTGGAGGTGCTCGCTGAATCGAACTAATATCACACCGGGGTCGTCACGCAGCCTGCTAACCACTACGCCACTGCCTCCACCTGCAACGCTTGCAAAGACTAAAAAAGTGACTTTGTGGCGTCCCGAAACCAAATCGTGGCACCCACTTGAGATCCTTGCCACAGTACCTGGTGGTTCGGTGTTTAAATATTGACACTGCAGAGACAAACGAGGGAACCTGGACGTGGCGTTGGCCGCCGACCCTCCTCGTGTGCCGTGCCGGCCTCCCTAGGTGCTCGCTTAACAGCACTTGCCCCAACAGTCTGTTAAGGCTACACGGGGGTGGGGGGTGGGGGTCTTTGTTTCGTGTGTTTCAGGGGCAGGCCAGGTCAGGCTTGACCGTGAGCAGACCACGGTCACAGCCCGCTCTGCAGGCCATCGCCGCGGGATACACGCCGGCCAATCGCGGCCCGGGGATGCCGGCTATCGCCATGGCCACCTCCGTGTCTGCCCCGAACAACCTGAACCGTCCCGGCGTGAAGCAGCAGAGGAGCGTGGTGGGCTTCACGGGCTCGGCGCGCCCACCAGGGTGGGTGGCAAGCCGCCACGCGTGTCCACCTGCTTGCCTGCGCATGTGGGTGTCCGCGCCGCTGGCTTCTTCCCGTCCGTCCGTCCGTTTGTCTGACAAGTCACCCTTGCGTCACGCGTCGTCGTTGTTGTCGTTGTTGTTGTTGTTGTCGCTGTTTCATTCGTCGGTTGTCAGCCACCCGTTCGTTTTTACTTAAAACTTTCGCGGCTGCAGGAATTCGTATTCTTGGTTCTTTCGGTAAAGTCACGTAGATAAAAAATAAAATAAAAAATAACAGATAATAAAATTAAATGCAAAAATAAAAGAAAAATAAGTTGAAAATAAATATTTTTAAAAAACCCACGACGTTTCGGTCGCAACACAAGCGGTCTTTATTTTATTATCTGTCATTTTTATTTGATTTTCTATCTTCGTGACTTTACCAAAAGACCTTAAGAATACGAGCACCTATTAATCTTTATCCGTGGATCGTCGTCAGGCCTCTCACCAAGCTGCCGCCACCTATCACAATCCCACACCATGTTCAACAATCCACCCAGCATCCGCAGGCGAACTAATTTTATCATCGTTCCATCTCTCGGAAGCGTTCCATTCCTCGGTTGGATAACTATTAAAACAAAAACGCACGGATATCGGAAGTTGTTTTTTTAAAGAGAGGGGTTGTTAATAGGATCCAGAATCAGAATATTTGTTTTTACCGGAGGGATCCGATACGCTATATAGCTCTCTTTCACAGATATCCAGTAGATCCGCCTTTATTAACTGCCCCCCCCCCCCATCCCTTTGCTGCTCCTATTATCGAGGTGGATAAGAGGAGTTTGTGGACATTTTTAATTCCTGCCATCATGGGAATAACCTTGAGATCTATCTCGCAACCTATTGCTTTTTTTCTGTATACCATACACCACGCACACGGCACAGGAATGTCACTCAATGACACATTACGCCCACTCATCCCGTGGTTTATCAAGAAAGATGAACAATTCAATGTTTGTATCGACACTCGAGCAATTGCGCGTACACGGCACATCACAGTCGCCCAATGTCACCGGCGCATTTCGTTGCAGTTACGATGCCCTGGGCTCAAGGTCTCCGTGTTACCGTCCACCGCAAGACTCTTTGGAGAGGGCTATCGATGTGCTGCTGGGGGCCAGGCTTGGGATTCCTTTCTCTGTAGTCGGTTACTTTACTGCCCCACCTCGAAAGTCGCAAAAGTCAGAGATATCTGGCCACATTTCCTGAAGGTCCATTACCTAAAGTGTCGGCGAGAGCGGCTCGTGAAATGTTCCCTCGGTGATTGAGTACTCGTACTGTGCGGTGCGCAAATGATCTTATGCACGCTTGGTCTTAAATATAACCTGTTGGTGGCAGGAACCTTTCATATGTAGCAAATGGCCTGCCTTGTTTAGCAGAATTAGTGAAGCTGTAATGGATGGAGTTTCGTTAGATTTTTTCCAATGGGCTATATTTTGAAAGATATAGCAAAAGTGACTGACATGTATCTTCACGTGAGTTTATCGGAGAACACCTCCCAGGCTGCCCCACCGGTTTCACTTAACGAGTGGTCGATATGAAGTAGGTGTGTGCGCGCGACCAGATTTGCATAATTTAACTATGCACCAACAACAGACAAAGGTCGCCGGTACAAAGCTTAACAGACTGTTGGGGCAAGTGCTGTTAGTGAGCGCCTATGAAGGCCGGCACAGCACACGAGGGGGTGGGTGGCCAGCACCACGCCCGGCCGCCTCTGTCTCCCCAGTGGCGATGTTTACACACTGCACCAGGTACTCATTTGAGGCCGAGTTAAACTAGGGGGGGCCCAAGGCCGGTTCAGAAGATCGTCGCTGGTGTTGGACATGAGCGGGAATCCAACTCTGGTTGCCAGGTTAATAGCGCAACGTGCTAACCACTGCCATTACCCCCCCCCCCCCCCCCCCATACACATGTGCACATGTATGTGTACGTAAGAACGTGTGCTGAGATGGCAGTTGACAGTACAGGAACAGATTCTTGATTCCATCCGTGTGGAGCTTTGAGCGTTACCCTCTCCCGTGCATAGTGAGTTTTTTTCTCTGGGTGCTGTCGCATATCACAAGCCAAAAAAAAACCTCACGAATCGAATTAGCCAAACAACCCAATACAGAACCCTCCTGACAATGTCTGGGCTCAGGTGAGGCTTTCATCGCTAAATAACTCAAATTATAATTCAACGTCAGCCTTTCCACTCGGTCCTTCACAGTGCTGTGATGCAAGATATATATAGGACATTACATTTTTATTATTATTATACTTGCACTGATGCTGTCATGGTGTAATGGTTAGCACACTGGCTTTGCAATGCAGAGGTCAAAGGTTAAATTCAATCTACTAGGGCAGCAGTTGAAGCAATGGCACAGCCCAGCAGTATAATTGGCGACACCAAAGTCGATCAGCAGGTTGAGTGTGGCGGCGAGGGGTATGAGCGTGAGTTCTTCCACCTCTTTAAAGACGTATCTTACGGTGCCACAGCGGCGAGATGTTAACTACCTCGTCTGATTTACAGGAGGTCGTGGATTCGATCCCGACCCTGACGCCTGTACATTTGGAGTTTGCATGTTCTCCCCGTGGTCACGTGGATTTTATCCGGGTCCTACGGTTCTCCCCCCCCCCCCCACTTAGAATCGTGCGTGTAGAGTATTTGGCTGCTATAAATTCTCACATGATAGGTCACTTCGTTGAGCTATCATTTGTACCCAGATCGCTTCTGAATAACAGCTATAGAGCTCAGTAGTTCTTACCTGGTAAAATGAAAAGAAAAGTTTAGTTTAGTACGTCTGGCCAGCAGGAAGAGTAGACCAAATGCCCTCTTCGAGGGACTGTTTAAGCATCCTCTAGTGGAAGCCCTTCTGTTGGCGGTGGCGTGGGCAAGCAATTGAAGGGGCTGCGCATTTACCTATTTTGGTTGTACATGACACAGCTCCGTTAGCAGCTGGTTCACGCCAGACTACTGGAGCAAATGCAGCAATGAAGAAGACAACAACTCCCCTGAGGCATTGTGAGGGTGGCTTAATGGGGAACTGGAGGAGCCGATAAAATAGTGCTGTGGCAGATAGCGAGACCACTCGAGAAATGTGGGTGCATTGGAAATTAGCCAACAATAAGCCTGCAAGATCTTTGCAATCGGACTTAGTGCACTACAACCTTGGATTGCAATCTTGGGTAAGACACATGGAGTTCACTGGCCTAAAATAGATGACATATTTTCGAGCCGATGACAATTCCACGCACTGGATTTTTTTTTACGTGTGCCAGCAAAGAGAGCATCTTAGATCTACAGATGATATTGTGGCAGTTCACATCCGGGGATGGAATTCCTTTACAGCTCAGACCCCGCTTGCTTGCCCATCGCCACGTAAATAAACTCTTTTTGTTGTAACTGCTCTCTAGCTACTTCAGCAGTTCCACTGCTGTATTATTTTTTACTTTGAGGACGACCGCTTTGTGTTGGGATCGAAACGTCGTGATATATTATTTTTTTGTTTTATTTTATTTTTCTAACCAACGTGACTTTACCGAAAGAACCAAAGAGTGTGGATTGCTGCAGTCACAAAAGCTTCAAATCAAGATTGGGGGAGGGGTGTTTTTTATTACTTTCCCAAATGAGGTTTCGTTATTTCTATCGCAATCGTTTCACGAGACGCGATCGCGATTGTGTCACGTTATTTCTTTGGAATTCTGCGGCTAGCAGTGCATCGCCCCTGTGTCAAACAACGAATGACCCTGGATGATGATTCCCGGGAGATACTTCTGAAATCACTTCGGTTGACCTCTTTATTCGCACGAGGGGGGCACACCTTTTAATGCCCCGCAAGAAGTGTTTTTCGTATGTCGTTGACACCAATATTTTGAAGCCACCTCCCCCCCACCCACCCCCCAGAGCTGGCATAAGAGACAATTGATAAACTAAATTTAAGATAGTTGTTTTTTGGCGCAGTAATTGTTAATGGGCTGGCAGAGACAGTCAAGTCGCTGCACTTGGTCACCTTGTAGTTATAATCATGGGTGGCTGAAACTCAAAATTTACCCCTGCGCCACCTGGCAACCCTCGAGAATATTTTCTCAAAGGGGTACAGGGACATTTCTGTGAATGCTGTCCTAAATTAGTTGTATTAACAAAGGATTCACCTCCCTATTAATTGAGCGAACTGATGAATCATCGCGATTGAGGGTCACAGTTGTTGTTCTTCTTAACGCTTTATAAGGTTGAAAGACATCGGTTGCTAGCCACGACATCTCCAGGAAAGATGAACCGACAGTGACGAAACTTTCGCGTGACGTTTCGTTGCTATTTGGAAGTCACCACCTTTGAGAATTGGCCGAAATTGACCGATGAGTCTGCCCGCACCTTGGAGGCACAAACGAGAGCAAATAAGGACTTCCATACTGGCAATCAACGCCTCCGAGGACAAATTAAATGCACAGTTGGGAAAGCATGGCACGAGCCATGCTTGTACATGCGTGGGTTTTCGATTGCGCATGTTACACGATGCGTCCTCGTGTTATGCAATAAAACGACGAGGCCGATTGTGATCGTGCAAGTCTAGAGCAGCAATTGAAACGAAGAACCTGTATATGTACTCTGCAGAAACCTCCTTAAAGTGTTTTTTCTCATTTTCATCCAAAAGCTGGAACACCTGCCGCAATTTCATTTGGAAGGTGGTCTGCCTTTTCCTGGCACCAGATCTTTAATGAATGCAGCACCTGGCAAAGTCAATATCCACCAAGCTTTTTTTGCATTTTCCCTTCGGGAGTCTAAAGGCCCCATCCTCATTAGGAGCTCTTCATCTGTGTCAGACCTCCTGTAGACATCAAGAGCAATGCATTATTGCGTTATATTATCGTGCGCTGCAATGCCCCGTGTGCAATTATGATTTTTTTATCTAGTTTGTTATTAATAAGCTAAATTGTACCGGTTAAAAGCAAAATTATCGCATTCTCTAGTTAACAACACCACGTGCAAACGATCTCACAAGTGTATAACAATAACGGTAAAGCTAAATGAAATATTACCAGAGAATTGTGAAGGCCCCGGGTGGAATGCTAAACCCGAGTTTGATCTGTGGTCACAGCTGACATCAGCTGTGAGTGATATCTGGACTGGTCCTCTGTGGCATCCCCTCTGTACATCCCCCATTCACCAACCCGAACTGACAGCAGCGGTGAAGTACTATCCAGCAACGACCACGGACACTGACACAGCATGGGGGCATGAATAATTGGCGTAACATTAACAAAGTCTATAATTAATGTTTCATATTATGGTCATTATGCCCGACTGTAATAAGCTTTCAACACTTCACGCTTATCCAGATCTTCCTCCATAAGGACACTTATCTCAATGGGCTCTCGCTTGCTCATATATATGTGACCTAAACGCACATCTGTCAACCCCTTCTCAATGCCTATCTTATTACAGACCAATTCAGACCTTATTGGTCACCCCGTGCCCCTTATAAATATCAACGTTCATCCTACAAAGTCCCATCACAAGGGAGAAACACAAACAAATAGACCAAAAATATATATATATTTTTTTTTGTTCTTATTGAAACGGTTGTATGCCACATGGACCTGAAAACTCAATTTCCCTGTATAAGAATGCCGGTAAAAAGTATGGGTTAACAGGAATGTAAACGGGACCACGCCAGTTCGAATACAGCAATAAGTAGCGGCTACTTTAGTGGGGGGGGGTTTCTTCCTTTTTTTGTCTCTTTAACAACAACTCAATTTATCGCGGTGTGTATTTTAGCGACGTGACGCGTCGCGAGGAAAGGACGCTGGCGCGTTTGACAGACCGAGGAAACAATGGGGGGATGTGGGGAGATGCGTGACCCTGCCGGCTGCCTTGGGGATTTATGAAGGTCATGGCAGAGGACATTGGAACGCGGTCGTTCCGTCCTTGGAATGCGGAGCCGCTCGCTCGCAAGGCTCCGCAGCTTCCGGGCAGCACATGTGCTCCTTGGATGAGGTGGGGAGGGGGGGGGGGGCGGCGAGGGACGACGAACTGAACCGTCGATTATTTGTCACGTACGTAAGCGCAGATTGTACGTTGCCTCGCGCGTGCGCGCGTGCTGTTCACCACCCAGTGCCGGATTCTCCTAGTAGCAAAAGTAGCTACTACATATGTAGTAGTAGCTACGGGCCCCGCACTTTCAAGGGCCCCGCGCTAAATGCTTTCAAGCTATCAATTCCGGTTCAGTGATTCTGCACTTGCTCTATTACTATAGTACTATACCGCTTTCAACTTTTATGAACGACCGGGTCTTTAAGGTTAGCGATTTGTCGTATTATCTGGCTGTATAGCAAATGAAAAAATACAATTACTTTACTATGCAAGTCAAAAATTTGTGATTTAATATTTACGTGTTTTTTTTTTTATTTAGGGCCCCTTTATAACATATGCTACAGGCCCCACATTGAGTTTAATCAGGCATTGTCACCACCACCGTGTGTGCGTGTTTGTTAGGGGGAGTACCGTATGTGCGTGCGCGTGTGTGTGTCGGTGTCTACGTCACTGTGTGTCTGCGTGAGTCGCTCTGTGTTGGTCTGTGTTAGCAAAGGAGTCTGCTCTGTCTGAGTACGTGACAGTGAGTCTACGTATTACTGTGTGCGGTTCTGTATGGGAGAGGTCCGAATCGGCCTCAAATGAGGACCCGGTGCGGTGTGTAAACATCGCCACTGGAGAGACAAAGGCGATCGGGCGTGGTGCTGGCCACCCACCCCCTCGTGTGCTGTTCCGACCTTCATAGGTGCTCGCTAACAGCACTTGCCCCAACAGCCTGTTCAGGCTATACGGGGGGGGGGGGGGGTGTCTTTGTGGTTTTCTTGTGTGCCAGTGTCTGCGTGTTTTGTATGTATGTTAAAATTATGTCGCACCGTACGTAGCCAACCTCACTAATCGGAGGTGCCGGCGGCAGGCCAACAAACTAAACACAGAAATCAGTTCTAAAGAAATGAGTTTTAAAATTTAGATTTCAAAGTGCATATTTGTGCGTTGAGCGGTGGTGCAGTGGTAAGTGCACTGCTTGACACACCCAGCACCTTGAGTTGTATTCCTGGCCCTAGACAATGTTTGTGGCAAGTTGTACTTTACATGAACCCGTCATCCGCCTCCCTTGAGGTCGACTCAGCCCGAACATGAAAACCTTGGAAACATTTCCCCCCGAAGAGTTCCCATACGTCATTCCAAAACGGTTATCTCGACAAAAAGGTTCGTGGGGTTAACCTTGAATGACCCTCAAAAGTCGTGACTGGAACACGATTTCACGACGTAAATTCATGGATTTATTATCGTATATAGAGAGAGCAATGGGTTCTAAGCCGGCTGGATGAGACCACTGAGAAAGAAGTAAAAAAATATATATATGAGCAGACAATACACCTCCTTACCAAATTGATTCTCTACACTGTAAAAGTGAAAAAAAAATGTTTTTAAACATCCCATCATCCACACGGGCTTCTCGTAGTGCAATTACTCTCAGCAGCAATTGGTTTTATTCGCAGCGAAACTCGGTCCCAGATTCGACGTTCAGTGTCTCGTCAGCAGCCTTGCTTAACCCGAGCTGGCAAACTGCCCAACGTTTGTCGGTTAGATTTGGTAATTCGTTAGGCACGAACATATGAGACGTGAAACAAAATTGTTTCGTGCAATTGCGGAGGATGTAAGACAACAAAGCGCAGGAAGAGACCATACTCAATATTCGTCCTTTCCCATTGGTCTCGCCGCTGAAATAACGCAATCACTACGCAATCACTTTTGCTGCGGAGAATGTAAGTGACAAAATAATATAATGAAAAAGTATTTCGTTCACGTGGATAGCCGACGTCTTCCGTTCCGTGTCTCTTTCGCTCAATAATTATTTCGGAGCAAAGAAGGAATGGGTTTCCTCTTCGAAGCGCAGGACGAGAGGAGCAGCGCGCAGCTGAACGCGTGACCACAGCGGCTGACATTTGAACGAGAGACGACTTGTTATTGGCTTTCCTGTTTTTCATGCACCCGCTAAATGTCAGGAGGACTATTTTTAAGGCGTCCCATTCGGCATATTCCTGCAGGTGTTGTGTTTCTTTGCGTCCGGGATGCCACGCACTTATCCTTGTTTGCTGCGTCACGGCCACTTCTGTTTGTGTCAGGAAGAAACCAGTGGGGTGGTGGTGGTGGTGGGGGAGGAGGAGGAAGAGGCGGAAGGGAGTGGGGAAGCTCTTCCAAAATCGCACTTGCTCTTGGTTGGGATGACGCCGAGAGTCAGAAAGGAAGGTTTATGGTTTATAGAGAACTTATACAAGGGCGGCTCGGGCAAGGCACGCGGATGGGGTGACGGCCAAATTGGGTGAGGATAACAACAGACGGTAGCAGCCAAAGCTCGGAGCGGGGGACGCGATGCCATTGAGGGCACGTCCGGCATGGAGATGGAATGACGAATTCGGTTCGTTTGCAGGCGCTCAATGCATTGTTGCATATCATGGCCAGGACGGATGGCAATGGCTTGTGCCGGAGGCCTTCATCAAGCAGTGGATTGATTATGTCCGACGACAGACGATGTTAAAGTTACCCACTGTGGATGTAACAATTCATACTATCGCCCCCACGGCGGTGGGATGAATTGTCACAAAAAACGATGTGGTGATTTTATTGAAGAATTTAATTTTCTTTCTTTTGTTTTGTACGGTTCTATAACGTAGGTACTTGTGAGTCTCATTTGTATCGCCCTGTCTCCCACTGTCTCGTCTGCACTTTGTTTACGTCTCGTACGATCCGCCTGTTTCATTGTGTATTGTGCGCTATTTCGTATCGTCCTCGTCTCAGTCTGTGCCATTATCCTAAATGGGCATTTGCATACAATCTGCATAAATTGTAACCTAATACATCCTCACACGTGACTCTGCCGCTTATGAGCGTAATAATCAACTTCAACTGACAAATCAATGCATTACACGTGCCTATTAACTACAGTCATTCAAACAATATTCACTTATTTTAAAATAGATTTTAAATAGATGTTGAATGCAAGGCTTGATGAATGAAATTACAAATTGGGTTCAAAGGTCTCATGTTAGCTTCAAATTGAAAATTACTATTGTATATGGGTAGCCATTATCTTCGTGCAATCTTGTCACTGCTCTATTCTCGTGTTATATAATTCATAGACAAACATCATTATGGGGAGGAGTGTCATGATCGGTGGTTAGCGCACAACGCAATGAACTGTGAACCCGGCAACCTGAATTCGATTCCCAGCCATGGCTTCCTTCAGTGGTGAATGCAGCTATGCTCACCTGTCCTGACCTGCCTCGCCCCCCTTCAACCCTGGCTGGCCAGCAGTGGTGAAGTATGGTCTGCCTCGCCCCCCTTCAACCCTGGCTGGCCAGCAATGGTGAAGTATGGTCAAGCCATCACGGCCAACATGGCATGAGGGGAGACCTTCGTCCTGCAGTGAATTGACAAAGGGGCTGTACCATTACTAGACCTTTTTGTAGTAGTAGTAGACAATTAGGCTTTGCCATGTGCAAAGATGGGTGCGCGCAAAAATAAATCATTGGCCGGTAACAATGTTCATCGCGCACTTTCAGATGCGCTCCTGCGGCCGTCTGGAACGCTCTTCCTTCCAATAGTAGGAAGCCACTGGAGATATGCACTTTTAAATCTAGGCTGAAAACTCATTTCTTTAGAACAGTGTTTTGTGTTCAGTTTATTGTCAATCCCCCGCAACTCTGATTCGCGCAGGGGGCTATGTATGGTGCGAAAGAAATTCTACATGCATCTATATACTTTTGACTTACGACGCTAAATAGTCATAGACTTCATTGCCCAAAGGATACCCTTGTACATTTCAGCAATTTCCAAGATTAGACGTTAATGTGTCAAAGCAATAGCTATACTTGTGATCGGTCTGGAGTGTCTAGAACCAGAGTGCTTCTTATGCCTGTGGAGTGTGAGTTGCACCGTCTCACACACACACACACGGCACTAATTGTCTTCAACAATGACTCCCGTTGATCATTTGCTGCTGATATAATAACAATAACCATTCGGCAATCAGGCGGCCACCACGTGGGTGCATCTGCCGAAGAAGCCTCTTGGAACTCCGATGCTGCTCCGGTGCTCATGGCTGTCTTTCCCACGGCAGAAATCTGCGGCGCGTGGACACACACAACAAGAAAGTTATCGAATATATCTATCGTATCTACATCATTAGATTTCCTTTGCCAGTACCAAAATATAATAATAGGGTTTTTCCCCTTTTTTGTGGCAACAAAACTGAAACCTTTTTACATTAACCACAATACTTGAGGTCACAATGCAAACAAAAAAAGAAAGCCGTCTCTGGTGTGGACCAATCAATTTCAAGGACAATGCATATTTTATCAGAGTGTGGTTTTTGTTTGCATTTTTACCACAAGTATTGTGGTTAATGCACACATGATACCTCGTAAAACGGTTTCAGTTTTGTTGCCAGAAAAAAGGGGAAAATCCCTATTAATATATTTATCGTAATTGCGTTTTATCTGTTCTCTTTGCACGTAGAGGTAAACTATGTGGGCTGTTGTGTTTTGTTTTGTTTTTGCTCGGAGTCAAGTATCATGATGATGTCTTCCAACTTCCAAAACGCCTGGCCAGTGCCTAAAGAGGAGGTGGCTGTCTCGCAGTGGTGCGCGTGAGAAGTCTCATACATGCAGGGCTGCCCCTTGACCAGTTTTAGCCTACTGGCAATGCATCGGTGGACGAAGGCTGTCCCATGCTGTGTCGGTCGTGGGGGTTGTTTGACCATACTTCACCATGCCGGTTATTGAAGGGAGAAGATCGGGGGGGGGGGGGGGAGATACCACTTACCATGGCCGGGAATATAATTCGTGTTTCCGAGTTGACGTTGCGCTAACTACTGCACCGCCACCCCTTCCCACCATAACGGTGTTGGTACACCTACACATTTAATTGAGAATCTGTCACAGTCTAAACTAATGCATAGTTCATTAGAACGATGCTCGTGGAGGGGTATATCTTCTAAACCGCATCGCCACGCAAAAAACAAAAGCAAGTCCCTGTTTGACCCTACATGTCTCTTGTCGATAAATTAGACTGATGCGCCATTGATAAACAAACCACAGCATTAGACAACAACAAAAACAACAACAAAAACTATGCTTGGAATTTTTTTTTTTAATTGACCGCATCATTGCGATTGATGAAATATAATAACTGAATTAAATCATTATTATTTGTGCCTCGTACTGCTGTTTGTTTGCACCATGCTTTGCGATGGCTACACCAGAGTCTGCCAAAACGTGCGGCGTGGAAACGCTCTTAAGAGGCCACGCGTCCCCCGCTGGGAAATTGTCGCGAAAGCTGCCCGGACTTTCCGGTGAAGTATGGTTCTAACCACGTGACAAAAACTTCAACGAGCGGTGCAGCCCCCCCCCCCCCCCCCACAGCGTAGTGGGGTGGGTGCAGTGCCGGATGGCCCTCGTAGCAAAAGTAGCTACACATTTGTAGTAGCTACGGGCCCCGCACTTTCAATGGCCCCGCGCTAAATGCTTTCAAGCTATCAATTCCGGTTCAGTGATTCTGCACTTGCTCTATTACTATAGTACTATACCGCCTTCAACTTTTATGAACGACTGGGTGTTTAAGGTTAGCGATTTGTCGTATTATCTGGCTGTGTAGCAAATAAAAAAAATACAATTTACTATGCAAGTTAAATATTTTGTGTTTTAATATTTACGTGTTTTTTTTTCGTATTTAGGGCCCCTTTATAACATATGCTACAGGCCCCGCACTAGCTTAATCCGGCACTGTTTGGGTGTGCTGGAGGGAGCTGACCCCCTCCCCACCTCACCTTGCTGAAGGGATCAGCCCCTCCCCCCCTTTGACTTAACTTTCAGAGTCAAGTCATTTGTATGCATGCATGTTGAGCTTCTTTCGCACCGTACGTAGCCAACCGTGATAATCGGAGGTTGTATATTTGACACGTGTATATATTTGATACACAAACTGCTCATGGGTTTCAGCAATGAAGTGCTCTGGGTAATGAGACATGAATAAATCAACCGTAGCTCTGTGTCGCACAAACGCTAAGTACAAGTTTCACTCAAACCAGCAGCATTTGTCTAAGCATGTAAACTCTTGCTTTCATGCGTCTGGGGCTCATCAGCGTAGTGTAACTGTCACACGTGCTCGACAAATGCTGCTGGTTTATCGGATACGCATAAAGAATTGGCAATTATTCATCCAATTTATTCCACAGCATCTCAAAGTTAACTACGATTACACGTGCAATATAAAACATCCGGGTTCGACGTGGAAGAAAGAGAGCGCAGACATTATCCACGGCTCGGGGAGACGAGCAGCACAGGGGGAGACGGTGACCTGGGCACCACAGACCATCAAGCACGATTCACAGGGGGGAGGTGTCTGTGGAATACACGGCTTGTCATTGGCGAGGAGTGGCCTCTCCCTCTCTCTCGCTCTCTCTCTCTCTCGACATCACGGTGATGTCGACGCCACCAGAAATAACAATCGCAACGGAAATCGCAAAGTGCTCTGCTGCGGCGGCACATTCGGTGTGGAGGGCACCGATTTGCCTCGTACGCATCTCGCACGCAAAATGCACAGCGCCCGTCGGGGGTCTGCCGTCTTGCCCGCAAGCCTCGCTCACGCAACATCTCTCCCCGTAAAGCGTCGAAGCGAAACAAATAAATGGGGCCCGAGACGTCGCGTCACGACGGTGTTTGCCTTCGGCAAAGTTTCTTCCGAAACGACGCGGGGGAATTTTTGTTTGTTTGTTGCGTGTTCAGCACAAATTCACTCTACCTCTCCGTCACACTTCTGACTCACGTGTGACCCTGCACGGTTGCATACTTATTTATTTTCATTTCAATATCTTATTGACAATGAGGGGGGGGGGGAGGGGGGTGCGAATAAATGACGAAAGAATGCGGCCGCACGTGGGTGGCGTACAGCGTCGGTTTGGTGGGGCTCTCTCTCGGTGGCCTGGCCTCATTAGCATCACGTAGCAAAGGTCTCCGAGTTTCTCATCAGGAACTCTCATTATTCTCACATCTCACCCATTCGAATGTGCACGATTAAAAGACTGCGCGCGTATTGCGGTTCGCGTGTCGTGCTCGTTAGGGGGCATCGTTGCGTCGATTTTTTTTTGACAAAGGCATTCAATTTGTACCGTTGCTTTTCATAATATACATTCAGTTTCATTTATTAGGTATAACCCTGTGAGCCATGCGGCTCTTGACTCGGGTGCAACCGCAACAAAAAAAACACGAACAAGAAAACATCTTAAAGTGACCGCACGCAACAGAAAAATCCAGGAAAAATCAGCAAAGTCTTCCAGAAAAAAACACCGTATTTCAACGCTGTGTGCAAAAATCCCAGTGGGATGCAAGTCAAACAACAACAACAACCATAAGACAATGTAGATTAAAGTTATCAGGCTAACTCTGTATTACAACAAACAAACATGGCTAAACCAAAACGTTTTCAAAATCACCAAAATAAAGCTATAAAAACAATGTAACAGTGATCATAGGAATTTGTTGCGGTTGCACCCATACATGCACGTATGTGCGTATGTACGCATATATGCAGGGCTTAATTTCAGCTGGACCTGCCGCTGAATGTGCCGTGTGGCGAGCAACTTGGAGACGCCCCGCTAAAATAATTGTCGATGGCATTACTGTGCATGAAAAACGGCATTTTAATTCAAAGCCCCTGCACGTGTCCCACCAAATCCTCCCTCCCCTGGTCCACCTTCTCCAACAAAGTCTGATTTGCTTCGACATTAATGCTGAAGCCGTACAGATATCTCAGTGGGGCAATCTACAAGGCTTAATTTCGGCTGGAACTGTCCGGGGCTGAGCTGCAGAAAATATATTTCCCTGCCACCTACCCCCTCCCCCACCCTCTGCTGTTGTGAACCGAGGGGTGGGGGTCTATGAGAAATATTCCATGATAATTTTAATCTCCTATAATGAAATATTTAAAATATATATGCACACAAAAAATGTTCGCGTTAATTTCATTCACAATTCCAACCCGTCTTGTAGACGCTGAAAGTCCAGACTGTTTTATTGATTTCTCCAAGTGATTTGTTGAAAATTGCGCAGAGTGGACAAAAGCCCTGCTGTGACCTCTCAATTTGCCCCCCAACACATTCGGTTTTGTTTTCCCCCTCTGTGGGGAGTGGCACGGTGTGAAAAATCGAGTTCTCACCACGTGCGCTCGCGTGTCCGTGTTTTCCTTTCGCTCGCAGGGTGCCTGCCCTGCCTGTTAAGAATCTGGGTGGCTCTGGCCCAATAAATCCAGCCTTGGCGGGTGAGTGTTCTCATAACAGAATGATCGTCATTTTTACAGATGTTTAATGGGACATTTGTCTTATCGTGTGCGTGCAGGTGTCGGTGTGTATGAGTGTGTATATTTGAGGGCTGCTGCCATGGTATAATGTGTTACCGCATTGAACTTGCAATGCAGAGGTCGCCACTTTAATTCGATCGGTTTAAGTAATGGTGCACTTTTCCTAACCCCCCCCCCTCTCCCCCGACTGCCTCTATTCACCCAGCGCTATAAATGGGTAAGCCACAGCCAGTCAATAGACATGTCGGGTGTGGTGTGGTAAACAGTCGGTGCCCCCCACCCCACCCCGCCTCTTCCCTAGTGGGTGGTCAACGTCAAAAAAATCATCTTTAGAAAGGCCGCGTGAATGTCCCCCTCCAGCGGAGACCCGTCTGCCGTCGGTGGATTGAAAAAAACGGGGCCATTTGCCTGTACACACATACCTGCAAACTTGAACCTCGCCGGCTCACCTCGTAAACGGCTTCGCCCTTTTAGGTGAAAAAAAAAAACCTACACGGCGCAAATAAACAATGACGTGGTCCGATGAGAGGCGTAAATACGAAAAAAATCGAAGCCTTCTCCATCTGGAAGAGATCATTAACATCCCCAATTAACGCGGCGATAACGGCCCGCGCGAAGGACGTTTACTGTAGGCGTCGTGGGAATGTGCGTGGGAGCGTACAAGTTCAGCTTTCTACAGCCCGCTTTCACATCTATGCACGAGCTACGAGCTCGTGGTCGCGTGAGCATTGCGCGAATGTCGCCGATGCCCAAGCTGCCAGGTGCTTGCACACCCCGTGGCGCTGGAGTGGTGTTCAGAAGCATCGCGGTAAAAAAATAATAATAACTTGGCTTTCGGTTCATCGATGTGTGCATGTTGAACTTCATGGTCGAGGTTTACCGGGGTCAGATCGCGTAAATACAAAATGTGTCGTTAAACCCTGCCACCGCCCGACACAGCCAATTGGTAAGGTTTGTGAAGTAGACAAACCATGCCAATTCGTTACCAGTTCAGCAACACCGGCGTGTTGGAAAGTAAAAGCCACAACATTTACAATTCGAGTACAGTGTTTCGCCAGTAATTACAACCAGCATCATCAGGCAACAGACCAGAGTTGTGCATAAATCCTCCTCCCGTTTTCTTCGCACTTTACGTTGCCAACCGTGCTAATCGGAGGTGCGCGGGAAGGACAACAAACCAAGCATCGACCTTTCGGGCATCATCGTCACCATTATCAGAATCCAACCGGGGTGGAGCCTGGGTAGTGCTTTGGATGGGTGACCACCCCACGCAAAAAAAAATCCAAATGAAGAAGGCATTGCGAGCAGCAGAGCATGGTGGTGGTGTTGTAAAATTGTCATCAGAAGTGGTTAATCCATTCATTTGTGGATGAACGTGTCGCAAAACTGCTACCATCATCTTTCTTGATATTCAGCTTTTTTTTACTCCAGTTATTGAATGGTTGTTGTCATCTTCGTCGTCGTCATTTTGAGCCATGGTTACTCCGCTGCTGGATAAAGGACTCTCCAAGCACGCTGCCATCTCTCGTTGTCCTGCCACGCAAAGGGTCTCATTCACAAGTCATTAATTTTCGATTTAAAGCTTTCGTGACTGCAATGATTCATCTTCTTTGGTTATTTCGGTAAAGTCACGTAGAATGAGAATAAAATAATAAATTGATAAAATAAAATAACACAATAATATTCTCACGACGTTTCGGCCACAACAGAAGGCCGCTTGTGTTGTGGCCGAAACGTCGTGAGAATATTATTGTGTTATTTTATTTTATCAATTTATTATTTTATTCTCATTCTACGTGACTTTACCGAAAGAACCAAAGAAGAAGTCATTAATTGTCTGGGGTCTCTGAAATATAAACCGCGAATGTGAGCAGCACGTGACGTACGCTGCTCCATGTAATGATTCGCTCCCTCTACGATTCTATTCATTGTCACGATTCGGATGTTTATTTCACAAGAGGTGAATCCTCGATTAATTATTTTCCTGCCCATGCTGTGCAAGTACACTCTGAAGCAGCATATATCTAAAGTCACATCGCCACTGCCATCATCAGTCATCATCTACCCACTGCTGGATAAAGGCCTTCCCAAGCCGTCGCCATCTCGCCAACAGCCAACAGTCTTGCCGATGCAACAGTTTGTCTAGCACCTGGCACACGAACTGATTTCATCGATCCATCTCCCCGGTAGGGGCCATCATCATAATCGCTTTAAGATTGTTTTCTTGTTCATGTTTTTTGTTTGTTGAGGTTGCACCCGATTCAAGAGCCGAATGGCTCACAGGGCAATACCAAATAAATAAACCATGAACTATGATCATCATCTTCCCTATTCTAGGGAAGATGATGATCAGTGATGGAGAATAATGATGGAGTGGCAGCCAATAGGAGGGAGAACGTGCCTGAGAGGTTTACCCACCACCGTGGAGATGGAGTGCTGAGATAAGCGGACATTGCAAGAGCCAGATGGATCGTTCCATCTGACGGACCTGTTCGTGATGGCAACGGCTTGCTAGGGCGGTGGGGTTGCGGGGGGTGGGTGGGTGATGCCTTCCAGCGCTGACGGCTTTGAGTATCAACGCTGTTTTCTCGCGCGGCCCGGGTGTGTGCGGGGTGGTGGTGGTGGCGGTGGGGTGTGTGGGTGGTGGTGGCGGTGGGGTGTGTACGCCTCTGGCGCAGGCATCACGGGCATCTTGATGTGCGCTGCCGGCCTGCCGGTGTTCCTGACGCGAGCGCCCAAGCCCGTGCTGCACCCGCCCTCGGTCAGCAAGGGGGAGCTGCGCGCCGTGCCCGGCGTCTCGGGCTCCTGCCGCAAAATCAAGAAGAAGCACGCGCGCAAGGGTGAGGCCACGCCCACTCACGCGCCACGCCCACTCACGCGCCACGCCCACTCACGCGCCACGCCCACTCACGCGCCACGCCCACTCACGCGCCCACGCCCACTCACGCGAACGAGCTGCGCGTAAAAGTGGCGGTGGTGTCACGGGTGCGCCGAACCCACAGATCTCGGCAGCCGCCTAAGGGGCCCGTCCATAAATGACGTCACGCACCTAGGGGGAGAGGGGGGGGGGTCAGACATTTGTGACGATGCGTGACGAGGGGGGGGGGTGAGAAATGTGACGTCACATCAAAATGCGCAACTTTTTAAATATAGACAACACGTTCTACTTAATTAAATAGACTTTTTTTATAAATGTTTTCTCCTACAAAATCAGAGTGCAGCGCCACGTTAAAAACGCACTACAATGACGATAGTTTAAAGCGATTTGAAGCATGTTTTATTTTATTTTTTTTGGGGGGGGTAGGGGCAGAGCTTTGTGACGTCATATTTGAGGGGTGGGTCTGACTTTTTGTGACGCCGTGTGACGAGGGGGGGGGTCAAAAATCGTCCAAAATCGCGTGACGTCATTTATGGACGGCCCCTAAGCGCGAGCGGCGGCAGACTGGACGTTTGGGGGGGGGGGGGGTGTGGGCGCTGAGCCCTTACGGGGAAGACAAAGACGGCCGGGCAGCCACGGCGTTGTCCACCCACCCTCTGGTATCCCGTGCCAGCCTTGCTAGGTGCTCGCAAACAGCACTCGCCCCAAAAGGCGGCTTAAGGGTACACGGGGTGTGCTTTATCTTTGCACGCGAGTGGCTCCTGAGTGTGTTTACATTCCCTAGGGCGTGCTCACGATTTGTCTGTCAGGGTGTGTACATTAGCGGGTGTATGCTACTGCACAGGAACGGTGAAAACAATAAACTTTCACTGAACTTTTGTCCTTATTCGCACGCGCAAGTGAGAGGTTGACCCGCGAGCCTAAGGCCACTCTGTTACAATACGATAAAATGTGGGTTTTATTTAACGTGCAAATGAAACCACGCCACAAGACGCCCGAATGGAAACGGTGGTCGCCGTTATTTTTAATAGAGGCAGCCGGTCGCAGGCAGAGAGGGGGGGGGGGGGGAAATAATAAAGGTCTTGTGCCTGTGCCTGAGCGGTGGCAGGGGAGTCCGCAGGTCGCACGGCTTGGGGAAGGGAATTCTGAACGTTCAAATGGCCGTCGTGAATGGCGTGCGTGATAATATATCTGCGTGCGTACGCGGCTGCATAAATGTCGGCAAAACTTGAAAAAAACAACACGCACATTTCCGACTCCGTTGTTGGGTGCGATAAGTGGGCGTGATAAGAATTCGCCGCCGCCTTCTCCAAAAATTCAGGGTTGCAATTCAGGGATCACTTTTCTTTTTGGTTTTCCCGGTTTCTTTTTTGACCACCTAGATTTTGTTGATCTATCATTTTTCGCCGGTCTCCTTGGCAAACCTTCGTTATCTCCACTGGCCTAACCGTGAACTCTCTGACTCTCTGTGTGTGTGCATGTGTGTGAGCACGCCGTGCTTTCTCAAAGACGTCGGCGACCGTGACCCAACATTTACCTCCTGTCCACGTATCGTTTGCGTGTCATTTGCGTCGATCGAAACGCATCAATTCCCACGCGCGCAATTCAACGCCGCGTGCCGTGAGCCTTCTTTTTTTAAATGTTTGAATCGGCGAATGGATGCGTCGTTTTTATTCCACCCGCGATCAGTTTTAAAAAGCGGCACGTCGCCTTTCGCCGATGGGCGACGCCGCGCCGAGACAAAGAGATTGGCCGAGTCAAGCCCACCGTGTGGTCGATGCCGATGTTGGATTGTGGGATGAATTCTTATTTTTTTGGTCTCACCCGCAGAGACGGAGGCTATTCGGCTAGCACTTGCGTGCGCCTACCACCTTTGGTCTCCGCAAAGATCCCACGTAGTCGCGTCCTGTGAAGGCGATCCTCGCTACACGTTGACGCGAGACCGGCGTTTGCCAACGCTAATTGACGGCGCTCAATTAGCGCCGGGCCAACGATTGCGACCAACGGTTCCATCCACGTGCCCTGACGTTGGCATCTTTACTGGGATGGTACAAAAGTAAATACTACGATTAGAATGATGAATACAGCTATACCTTCACATCCATACCATAGATATTTGTGACGTTGGGTGCGTGAAGCAGGCGTGGCCTCCCACCGTCACCCCTACCACTTGATGTGAGGACGATTGGGTTGTACGCATGACGCAATGCATCTGCTGTAAGTAAAATTATATTAACATTTTCAATAATTTCCGAAGGCAAAATTACATTCCGTCACGAGTGAAAATGTAGTGCATGGAATGGCTGTGCTGTGTGAATGTATTTGTATTGTGTTCTGTGTGTATGGGGAGCGATATTGTTGCTGTTTGCGGTTAAGACACTGCACTATGAACTCAGCAACCAGAATTCAATTCCAAGCCATGGATAATTTAAAAAAATCAAGTGGCAAGTAGTAACTCCACCCATTTTGGCTCTCCTGTGGGCCAAATCAGTCTTAAATGAATGCCTCAAGTTGTACGTAAAACATCGGCGCAGAGGAGACAAAGGCGGATGCACGTGGCGCCGGCGTTTACAGATCTTGCGCCTACAATTTGTCGAACAATCTACGAGGCTATGCGGGGAATCTGTCTTTGTGGGTGTGTACGAGCCGTCGGGAGTATCGCCACACTGTGGTTCGTGTTGTCGCGTAGGAGGTCGGAGCCCAGAAGAGGTCGTGAAGAAATACCTGCAAAAGTTGAAGAACCCTCCGGATGAGGTGACTGTGAGGCACACGAAACATATTTCTCTTTTCCACTGTGTCACCGGGCCGTTCCAGGACTGCGTTGAGCCAGCCTGGAACAGCTCCGGTAACGCCAGGTTGTTTTTCCACCGCATAAGCCGAGCTGTGCCGCTGACGTCACCATGCATTGGGCGAAATGGAGACGCGTTAAGATGTAGATGGCGTGGTGACGCTGTGCCCTGACGGTTTTTCTGACTGGTCATCACGTGCAGTGCATGTATAAATTAGCCCCGCCCCTGGCCCTGCTTGGCACCAAGCCGGACTCAGATGTCGACGGTATCGCAGCTTGGGTCGGACTCAGCAAGGCAAACGGTAGCAGAAGGCCGCCGGTACCGTGAGAGCCGCCCACCGGCACGGCTCAGATGTGCCAGTGGAAAAAAAGAGAAGTACCTCGCGCCAGTTCATGAAAGCCAAACTTGACGGTCGCCGCCAATCGTGGCACCGGCGCTCCCGCGTCGTGGTGTCGCCGAACACACGTGCGACGGTGACCCCTGACCCCTCCTCTTCCCCCCCCCCCCCCGCCCCACTCCCACTCCTGCTAACCCCGCGCGTCCCAGGACTGCACCATCTGCATGGAGCGGCTGAACGTGCCGTCGGGCTACGACGGGATGTGCAGCCACGGCAGCGTCAAGTCGGAGGCGGTGGGCCGCTTGGGGAAGTGCGGCCACGCGTTCCACGCGCTCTGCATGCTCGCCATGTACGCCAATGGCAACAAGGTGAGGAGTGCGGAGAGAGTGCTCTCCGTCGCCGCGGGCACTAACAAAGGAGCATAAATCATCACGCGAGCTCCAGTCATCCTCGCTAGCGGTGGCGCTTTTCGGATGCGCTTCTGCGGCTGTCTGGAACGCTCTTCCTTCCGATATTGGGAAGCCACTGGAGCCGTGCACTTTTAAATAATCTACATTTAAAACGCATTTCTTTAGAACTGCTTTTTGTGTTTAGGTTGTTCTTCGCCCACACCTCCGATGAGCACGTTTGGCTACATATAGTGCGAAAGAAGTTCAACATTCATACCTACAGTACCCACCGCCACCACTGGGCTCTCTGAAAATGGAAAAGTATAAAAACTAAACTATTTTAATTTAATTAGGTAAGGCCCACTGAGATTTAAAGCTCGTTTTCAGGCGCGGCCTGGCCACAAATGAGAGCCCAACAAAGTGGCTTATTGCGTGGAAATTCATCGCAGTCAAATACTCTGAACGCATGTTGATAAAAAAAAATGTGGAAAGAAAAACCGGAGGACCCGGAGAAAAATCATTGACAGGATCGAAACCACGACCTGCTGCATACCAGGCGAGCGATTTAACAACGCGCTGCATGTGAAGAATGTGAAGAATGTTTGCAGGTGAGACGGAAAGTGTGTTGCCGCTCACTGCCTTGATTAGCTCCGAGGATGTAGCCCTGGATTCAAGGCAAAATCTGCCATAATTCAAATACCTCACCTGGAGAATTCCACGATGGAACGGCTCGTTTGTGAGGCTGTTTACGGTGTTGATCGACCTACACGTAGCAAACACATATAACGAAACGATAACACGCATTTTTTTAAAAATCTACAACTTATACGGCACGCACTTACACTGTGAATTCGTTTGTCACGTGTGTAGCAAACGCCACCAGGCTCGATTACTGAAAAAATTGCCATTTCCGAATGTTAAGCTTTCTTGTTTTTCAGAGACATACTCGTTCATGACGGCGATGGGCAAAGTGTATTATGGCAAATCGCCTGATGAAGCTGGTTGTAATCACCAGCGAAACGCCGTACTCAATTGTAAATGCTGTGAGTTTACTCGCCATCAAACGGATGTGCTGAAGCAATAGCCAATTGGCAAGTTGTGCTCACGTGACAAACCTTCCTAATTGGCTGTGTCGGGTGGTGGTGGTGGTGGTGGTTTAACAACACGTATATTTTCCCGCGATCTGAAATAATTCATATTCTTGGTTCTTTCGGTAAAGTCACGTAGATAGAAAAGAAAAATAACAAAATTAAATAAAAATGACAAATTTAAAATAAAAATGAATTGAAAATAATAAAAGCAAAAAAAACCCCACGACGTTTCAATCGCAACACAAGCGGCCTTCTTTCGGCGTGACTTTACCGAAAGAACCAAGCACATGAACAATATTGTTCGCGAAAGCCCCACGCGTTTAAATTGCATCCCCCCCCCCTCCCCACCTCCCCTGCGGTTTATGCACCCGCAAACCGAACACGCGTGCTCTGATCCGCAACTCGCGAGTCACGGAGCAACGAGGGCCGAGGCCGCGTTTGTTCCCCCACTGCGACAGGACGGCAGCCTGCAGTGCCCGACGTGCAAGACGATCTACGGCGAGAAGACGGGCACGCAGCCGCCGGGCAAGATGGAGTATCACGTCATCCCGTACTCGCTGCCCGGATACTCCGACTGCAAGACGATCCGCATCATCTACGACATCCCACCCGGCATGCAGGTTCGTGAGCGGCGCAGCACGCATCAACGCCGCCTCCCACGCGTCCCCGGTTAGCATCTGACCGGAGCGCGCTCGTCGTCATCGTCGTTAACCGCTGGATGGTCTTCCCCCAAAGCCGTTGCCATCTCTCACGATCTCACAATACAAACGATCCATCACCTCGCCTCTGAAACGCGAGGTGATTTCGTCACTCCCACCTCCACGGTGGTGGATTTTCTTCTTTGGGAATATGTCCCCCCCCCCGCCCCGCCCCGGCTGCCATTCCGTTTGTGAGTCTCGACCACCCGCCGCAATCCTTTCTCGACGATGCGTCCTGCCCAATCCCAGGACTGAACCATTCTTGTTTCCTCCCGCAAGTCAAATCGCACTGAATGAGCACCCAATACAGAATATAAACATCGGCAGTGTGGTTACGGTGGTGGCCGGGCATGTGCCACTGGCCACGCCCACTCCCCCTGCGCTCTTGCAACTTTCATAGGCGCCAGCTAACAGCACTTTACCCCAACAGTATGATAAAGGCTGCACGGGGATATTTGTCTTTGTGCGTGTTTGCCTGTGTGTACGTGCGCGAGCCTTGGACGCTTCACGTGGCCTCACAGCGCATCTAACCTGGCACAATTGCTGTGGCGACATCACCGCCACTTAAGTGGCGAATGTCACCGTCGTCGCTGCGAATGCGCATTCGCAGTGAAAGCGTTTGTCGTTGTGCGAAGCAGGGCAGTGCGAGTGCTGATCGCGCGAGCGACCCTGTTCACCCGCAGGGCCCCGAGCACCCCAACCCCGGGAAGAAGTTCACGGCTCGCGGGTTCCCTCGCCACTGCTACCTGCCCGACAATGAGACGGGCCGCAAGGTGAGGAGTCGCCCCCGCTCTCTCTCTCTCTCTCTCCCTCCCTCTCTCCCTCGGCTCCTCGTGACTGCATTTTACGGGACCCTAAATATGAAGGTGAATTGCGAACGACGGCCGCTTTGGCGTTGTTAGTGTCGCCGCGCTACTTCGCATAACGTCGTTACCCTATGATTGTGTATTTACGCTCGATTAATATTAAAGGGGCGTGATTTTGGTGGGGTTGTTTTAGTCTTTTTTTTTAGGTGGTTATCTGGCTCGGCGAATCGGAACGCTGTCAGTTTAACACGTTGGCTTTCGCGACCGATATTATCCGTAATAAAGGAGGTTTTTCCGGGGTTAAATCACGTAAATATAAATGTTGTCCTTAAACCCGCCAGCACCCGGCACAGCCGATTAGTAAGGTTTGTCATGTAAAACAAACAGTGCCAAAACGTTACTACTACAGCACTCGAGTACGACGTTTCGCCAGTGATTACAACCAGCATCACCACAACTCTGGCTGTCGCCTAATTATGCCAGTTGGAATTATTACCAGCGAAACGTAACCGCACTCGACACTGTAAATGTTGTGGGTTTTACTCTCTAACACATAACCGGTGTGTGCTGAACTAATAAAAAATTGGCATGTTTTGTTTAAGTGACAAACCTCACTCGTCGGCTGTGTCGGGTGGTGGCAGGTTTCACGGCACAATTATATTAACGCGATCTAACCGAAAAAAAGCTCTATTATGGAACACTGTACCAGGACCGTAAACTTCGGTTTGAGCCTGGTTTCCGGCTGCCCTTGGTTAAACTGGGTTTTTATCCGAGTGTAGCGAGTTGACGGGTCTCAGCGACCATTAATTGACTGCATTAAATAAAACCCAGTGTGTTCAATCAATTTGCCAAAATCCCTAACTCTGAATAAATTAAAAGAAAATCCAGTTTGACTGCCAAGCGATGAAGCGCCATGCCAGGAAGTTCGTTGCCCCCCCCCCTCCTCTATGGTGTGTGCCGGATAAGGATTCAACTGAAGGGATCTCAGAAAGAGATTCTATGATATCTCATTCCATGGACCGTTTTCTCACGGGGCGATTTGCTCTGCAAGAGCCATGGGTGGAGCGGCACTTTGGTCCCTCACGAGGTGACAACATTCGAAATAAAATAAGAAAATAAACATTGGGTGGAAGAGACGAAACGATCAATACTTATCTTTTCAAAAGTAAATGTTTTTACTTGTTTGAGCGATGCAATGGAGCCTTGTAAATGACTCGTTTTACTTCAGCAGGATGCTGTGTGGCGCTTTATTACTAAAGTGGATTTTATTTTCCCCTGCAGAGAGATATCGCTGTGTCTCAGCGGGCTCCTAAATGTGTACAGCCTACAGCCAGATCTGCTGCACATAATAATAGCCAATAACATGTAGACGCTTAATGTAAATCTACAGCGTGTTTGACGAGGACCTCGCTGTGCCATGTGAGCCGTGACTGGTTCTTACCATACTTCATTTTTATCTTACCAGGTAAGGCCCACTGAGCTAGCTTCACAACGTGGCTTATCACGTGGGAATGTATAGCGGCCAAATGCTCGTAAAACGCGTGACGTTCACTATAAGTGCGGCGGAAAGGAGCCGGAGAAAAATCCACGCGACCACGGGGAGAGAGATCACCGCAAACTCCAAATATACAGCAGCAGCAGCAGGCGTCAGGGTCGGGATCGAACCCGTGACCTCCTGCACACCAGCCGAGGTAGTTAACATCTCCTGGCCACCGTGGCGCTCCACGTCGGTCATTGTGGCCTGGCAATCGCAGACGTGGACACCGTAGAAGTACATTGCAGCAACGTTTGTCTACCGACCACCCACCAAGTAGTTCCCTCCGCCATTTGAAACCCCACTCCCTGGGGTTCATGCGACGCAGCTGTCGTGTGGGTTGTATCGCCTTTTGTTGTCTGACCTCAAAGTTCGACGTTTCGCTGCATGTCCCGAGAGACTCCTTCGGGAACTCTAATAAGGGAACTTAATCGAAAAAAAATCTCTATGCACCTGGAGCGGAAACGTCGGACATCGGAGAGCCCCGAGGTCCGATGAGATCGGAGCGCGTCGTTCCCCCGAGGGGTGCCGCTAACAGCGCGTCACGGGGCGGTGCGTCTCCCCCCCCCCACCACCACTGCCCCCCCCCCCCCTCCTCCGCAGGCGCTGAGGCTGCTGATCGTGGCGTGGGAGCGACGGCTCATCTTCACGGTGGGCACGTCGAGCACCACGGGCGAGTCGGACACCGTCGTGTGGAACGAGATCCACCACAAGACGGAGTTCGGCTCCAACGTGACAGGCCACGGATTCCCCGACCCCAACTACCTGGAGAACGTGCAGGCCGAGCTGGCCGCGCAGGGCGTCACCGAGGCCAGCCTCGTGGACTGAACCCACTGGGCCCACCGAGCCAGCGAAAAGGGGGGGTGGGGGGGGGGGTGGTGGTCGGAGCGCGGTGGTCCGGTTGGCGACGAGGGGAGGAGGGGGTTGGGGGTGCAGGGGGGGGGGAGGGGCGCGTCGCAACTCATGCGCTCGGGATGCCGGATGGCTCCTGTGGAACCGAAGGGTGCGGGGCGGGGGGTAAACGATGCTCTTCCGTGCACGAGCCTCTGCTCGAGCGCCTGTCGCGCGCCTCTTTTGTGCGCGCAGAGGATTGTCGCCCGTCGAGAATCCGCCCGCCAAAGCATTGCCCGCGCGGTGGAGGACGAGGAGGAGGAGGAGGAGAGCGAGCGAGCGTGATGGTTTCTCGCAAAGGAGGCCCGCATGTGCAGGCGTGGCACTGCGGGACCTCCCGCGTTGCGATGCGACATCTGGGACGCTATGCTCGCAGAAGCTGAAGTTTTTAAGATTATGATGTGCCATACTAACACAGTAAGTATTCGCCCGGGTAGGCTAAGGCCTCAAAATTTGCGTGTCCAGATACCTGATTTGAGCGTGTCAATTTTTTTCCCCGTCTGAGTTTGGCTTTCGTTATCGCGAGGTGACTATTTCTTTTTATCCCAGCTATATCTACAACATTATTGTAGCACAACGACAACAACTTGCATCTGCACTGCGCCCATATCGTAACAAATGTCTCCGTGCGCATTACAACACTACACTGCAAGATTACACCAATTCCGATCACGCTGTGGTGGTGGTCAATAAAAATAAACAAGGTACTTTATCCAGCGGTAGAGTTCATTAAAGATACTTTTCCAGATGGAGGGACATGGCAGTGAGATCCCCCTCCATCGACAGCGTGAACACCGCGCTCCGTGGCTTCTTCACCTCCGATTGGCACGGCGCGAAAGGGAGACGTTCCACCACACATCTGGGTAAAACGTCGTGCAGGAAACACGCGGACGAGCAGCGGATGCACGGTGGCTCTTGCCTTTTTTTTCGGTTGCTTTGCCCCGTAGCACCTGTGCATCTTGCCCGCGCGATGTAGAAAGTCCACCGAGCGTCTGTGCATCGGCAACGCGGGGGTTGTTTTGCACTCGTTTTGAAGAAGAAGAAGAAAAAAAGCAAAAAAAAAACATTCCGCATTCAGTTTTCCTTTTCTTTCCTTTGCTGTCACGTGACAATGTGTCGCGTAATAAAAAAAAATGACAAAAAAAACTTTTGGTGGAGGATAGAAATTCTGAGTTGGCGGAAGCTCTTAAAAATTAGACTTTTCTAAACGAGGAAAACTTAACGAAAAGATGATACTCGTACAGTATGCCGAAGCCTAACCCCTGTATATATTTTTGTTCTATGCTCTGTAATATATCTTTAAGAAATGTGACAATTTACACTTGTCTATCGGTATTATTTGACGTAGGTGCCAACAACTGTACAAGAGAGAGGGTCTGTGCAGTTTCCCCAGGAGGTTGTGCGTGATGCATCGTAAGCAAGTGTCCGCTCGTAGCCGGAACGTACAAGTTAAGACGGATACATTCAGGAATTGGTAAATGGTGGGAACACTGCAGAACACTTGACTCTCACTGGGCGGTCCGATTTAACACGCGCTTGTCTACGTACGATGCAAAAGAAGTTCAACATACATCATACATACGTACCATGCCCAAAAATGTTGCCATATTTATTCATGGCCAATCCATTGGTGCACCCCCCCCTGTCCTTCCCATTCCACTGTTTCACTCCAGCATTTAGCATCCATATACTAGTGCCAAAGTTTAAATGAATAAACTATTTTTAAATTATCGAACGTTCTTTAAACAAAAAACTAAGAAACATATATATATGGCTCACGGGAAGCGGTAAGCATTTGAAATCGCTGCGACGTAAAATATAAGAGTTTGAGGGCGGTGGGGGGGACGGAAACATTTCTTTTGAAGCTAATTAAAAATGCAGCTGACGTTTATTGAAATGCCCCTTCACCTACGTCCACGTGGAGTTTCACTTCGATTCCCCCGAGAACGTCACGTCCAGCGTCCACGCCGCTCCCTGATAACTTAGCGGCTAGATTATATTTCTTTGCATTTGACCTTTCTTTTTTGTATTTCAGGGATTGTTAACGTGCCAAGCGTCATTTGCTCAGATTTCATTCGAAGCCATGGCTCGCCACGCAGCATGAGTTTTAAGTGAAGCATTGCGAGTCTGGATGCATTCGCGTTAGCCATTCGCTGCCACGCGTGTCACGATGCGACGCACCGTGACACGCGTGGTGCGAGCCGCGGCGATGATCAGCGCTGCCCGCGAACCCCTTGCACATTAATCCGTGGGCCCCCACAGTGCCGAGGCGAAGTCTCCGCCGAGACATCGGGTCCCCCTCCCCCGGGCTGTTCGATGTGCACTACAGCAGCGGTGCCAGAGCTGGGGGGGGGGGTTCGTAGTTGATAGACGTACGACATGTAACACGCCCAAATCACGTCGATAGTGGGATTCAGCGGGAGGTCCTGTGGCCGTTGCAAAAAAAAAATCACTTGTGACAGCCTGTCAAAATTTAACTCGCACTGAGTAATATCGCTTAATTATACAGTGCAGCAAGACTTACTTTGATGGACTAGTGCACTGCCCTCGCCTGACTGACAAGGACAGACATCCTATAGCGATGTGGTTTCTTCCATCGATGAAAGCAAATTCTCGGCAGTTTTGTATTATTTTATCAACCCACACCTCCTGGAGTCACACGTCCACACGTTGCTCGCTCGCTTCTGGTCATGATACAACGTGTGAAAGACAATTGAGAAAAGGATATCCTTAGGACGAAATAGAGGCTTCCAAGGTCCGGGACGCGTTCGCTCGTTCTCTTCCCCGGGCATTCATGCCGCTGGCGTGTTAGCTCTCCCGCGCGAGATGGACGCCCCGATGCTGGGCATGTTGGGTGTTGTGAGACATAGGAAAGCAATTTTAACGCCATAATTACATCAGTCGAATGCATTGAGAGAATTTCCAAGAGGCAGGATGATTTTTTTTTCTTTTAAAAATCCAATTTTTATGCAGCAGATTGCATTTTTTTTGCCCCTCCCGCAATGGCAGTGATGTCCGGGTTTATTTATGTTCAGTCGGCGTGTGTGCGATTTTTGCTTTGCGCGCGAATGTTAAATGTACGCCGAAATCGGTGGCGATGGGGCTAGTGAGAAATGGCAGGCAAAATTTATGGTGTTTTCTTTTTGAATGAGACCAAAGGGGGTATGAACTCCCATTTAATTTCGCTTCTGATCAAGCAAGTCCGGTGTCGTTATTTTTACTTGGATGAAGCCTCCTGTTTCGATCGCCATCCTGCGTGTTGCCAGAGAGAATCTGCACGGCAATTTTCTGGAAGTTGTGGATTCCGGCATGCGGCGTTGCTTCTGGTGGTGGCGGCGGCGGCGGTGGTGGCTGTGATGCTCGCGTGCGGTCGGGGAAGCTATGGCACAGCGGCCAACGCAGCGTGCTGTCTACCCGGCGAGCTGTGTTCGATTCCAACCCGCGGTGACATCATTGGTGAACGATATCAGGACCAGTCCTGCCCCCCCCCCCCCCCCCACTTCAGGTGCAGTGCAAAAAACGTGAGCATCGGGGTAAGCAAATCATGCGGTGGGTAATGCTGGCCACAGCCATCCCTCCTGTGGTACTGCTCTGGCCTTAACAGATGCTCGCCAACGGCACCTGCCCCCAACAACCGCACCTCCGATGGCACGGTTGGCTATGTACGGTGGGAAAGAAGTTCAACGTGCATGCGTACAACTCTTAGAGAAGGCTGCACGTTGGCTCCATCGATGGTAGTGAGCGCAGCACTGTATTTACGAAACATGTCCACGTGGTGGCAGTGCTCACTAAGGGTTGAGGCTGGTTGCCAATAGTCATGAGGTCACTGACCTTTATTCCAGTTGAACACATTCTTCAATAACACTGTGGCTCTAAAAGGAGAACGTATATAATATGCGACGTTTCGGCCAGTGGTCCCTTCTTGGTTGCACAAAAATCTACTCTGCGCGTTTTATGGGCCATTGCCCAAAAAAAGTCGACCGTTATATATCCTGTGAAGGCCACAGTGTTATTGACGAATATGTTCAATGTCAATAAAGGTTACTGACCAATGTGCCTGTGCTCCGGTGTGTGTCCATCACTGGTCACTCGGGCAAGGCCAGTGCTGAGACGAGCCTCGTCAGAGTAGACTCCCCAAATTCGATGTCGATGGCGCAGTTGGCTTTGGGAAGCAATAGCTACCTTACGTTATCTATGCCATGTTTTGGCCGCATTAGGCAGGGCTCTGGAATCAAGTCAATGTGATAACGCCGGGCAGCAGATGCAGCCGTTGCAAAAGAATAAAGGATGAAAGGTTCACCGTTTTTGTTGCGTGGAAACTCGTTAAATCTGTTGCACGCTCTGTCTACCAGTGTGCGGTGATTATTATATTTTTTATGGTCGCTCGCCACCCCACCTGTTCTCCACCACACTGCTACACTTGCAACCCATGCCACTCTTAGCCATGCCGCTCTCAGCCCTGCCACTCTCAGCCCTGCCACTCTCAGTCATGGCACTTCCTGCCCTGCCACTCTCAGCCATGCCACTCTCATTCATGCCACTCTCAGCCCTGCCACTCTCACTAATGGCCCTAACACTATTGCCCCTTTAACCCCTGGCACTCTTGTCACCTGTGCCTCACCTGTGCCTCTCACCCTTGCCACTCTCAGCCCTGCCACTCTCATCCCTGCCACTCTCATCCCTGCCACTCTCATCCCTGCCACTCTCAGCCCTGCCACTCTCAGCCATGCCAATCTCATCCCTGCCACTCTCAGCCCTGCCAATCTCATCCCTGCCACTCTCAGCCATGCCACTCTCAGCCATGCCACTCTCATCCCTGCCACTCTCAGCCATGCCACTCTCAGCCCTGCCACTCTCAGCCATGCCACTCTCAGCCCTGCCACTCTCAGCCATGCCAATCTCATCCCTGCCACTCTCATCCCTGCCACTCTCAGCCATGTCACTCTCAGCCATGGCAATCTCATCCCTGCCACTCTCAGTCATGCCACTCTCATCCCTGCCACTCTCAGCCCTGCCACTCTCATCCCTGCCACTCTCAGCCCTGCCACTCTCAGCCCTGCCACTCTCAGCCCTGCCACTCTCATCCCTGCCACTCTCATCCCTGCCACTCTCATCCCTGCCACTCTCAGCCATGCCACTCTCAGCCCTGCCACTCTCATCCCTGCCACTCTCATCCCTGCCACGCTTACCCATGCCATTCACCCATTTCTCTCTCACCCATGGCTTTCTCAGTCCGGCCGCTCACCCCTGCTTCTCTCACCTGTGCATCTCAGCGTTCCTTAAACAATTCCGGCGAGTAGTCTTTGGGGAAAATACCGTTCAATAAAAGTAACGTGAAATAAAGTATAATGGATCTTTTTTTTGTTTATCCGCCAAGTGTGTCTTTGGCCCAAATTATTTCAGTTATTTTAAAATACCCATTTGATATTGACGTTGTTTAACTTTGTTTAACTATTGTTTTATGTGAATAAAAAAAACAGGATGCAAATGTCAGCTGTTGAAAAAAAAAGGAGGTGAGTATGTTGCATGGGTGATGCTCTTGGCAAACGGTTGTTTTTCGGCCAACACTTCCCTTATCTGGCATATTTTTTTTTAAATAAGCAGCGCGAGTGGCTGTTTATTTTTCGGACGAACGCACCACAAGAGATTAACACACGCAACTGCTGGGCTTAATTTCTCACTCGATGCTTTCTTACGCAACACTGCTCGAGCACAAGGTACGCCTCTGCATAATTATCCCACGTGATTGTACCACGCGTTTCGATGCTCATCCGAAGAGATGTATACAATATTGAGGGACAAAATTGAGGCGAGACGGATACGATTCGCCAACAATACTTTCCCCAACAGCGTGCCGGACTGTTCGACGGGCTGATGTTGTGCACGATCGCGCAAGAGATGCGGTGCAAGACTGTTTTGGAGGAACGGCGGCAGCATTTTTTTTTGTCCGAGTGCGAGGGGGAGAACAATTCCGCGTTGAACTGTTGTCACAATGAAGCTTCGAAGACGAACCCTGAACAAAAAACTCACACAAAAAGGTGAGCACTGTGGGGGGCGCTGGGCTCATTGGAGGTGGAGGGAGGGGGTGGGGTTTGCAAAAGTTATCCCACCCCTCTTTAGATGCAATAACTCCAAGAATATGGACAAGAGATGGAGATGTAGAGGAAATGAGCAGAGCGGGATGTAAATGAGACGGACGCGTGTGAATGTGTTCATTCTGATTATTCACCCGTATCGATAATCCGGCGACCCTTCAGCTGCTTGGGGGGGGGGGGGGGGGGCTCCTAAGCTCTTGCTTGGTTTGCTCCATGCCTTTAGTGGCAGCACAACGTCAGCCACGTGGCAAACCCCAGCCAACAACGGCCCCATACGTGAACAGGCGACGTCTCCGCTTCACAAGTCACCACCAAAACAACCAGACAAATATGTAGGCCCATTGACCATTTACCCTACCCCCAAGCCAATTTGTTTTCAGCTAAATATTTTCCAGCAGCGCTTACTCGAGCAGCGTCCCTGCCGCTGTGCGTAAATGGTTTTCACGCCAGCCTCGCAGCGCGGAGGTTCATCCGTTCGATTACGATGCCCTGGTGCTGCGGGTGAAATAGTGGGTGCAAGGGATGCTTAAATGCCACCACCGCCGCCTCTGGATATCCAGCATTACAAACGGGTTACCCACAGACGTTCGTCAATCGGCAGGTCGCGTGCGATTGGATACGGTGTGGTCGATTTTCCCGTCTCTTACAAATCGTCCGGACAGCGTTGACGAGGAGGCCAAATAGGCAAAACTAAATTTGCCCTCTAGATTTTCTCTCTTTGGTTCTTTCGTTAAAGTCACGTGACTTTTCGGTAAAGAGTAATTCATGCAGTCACGAAAGCTTCGAATCTACTCTCGATTCTCATTTTGCGTATGGTCACTGCGCGGAGCAAAATGCCAATGTCGAGGTCTGCTGCGCTACGAGAAGGGCTTCAATGTTGAGTTTAGTTGAGTTATTTGTCCGTTGAAAAAAGCGCAGGCTACAGTGGTTTAGTATGCGGTTGCATGGCCACAATCGTCCTCGTTGTCCTGTCTTTAATGATACATTTTATGAAGGAGGTGTGGCCATCGGCCTGTGAATGAACGCCTGACCATCGTTAACAAGTCCTCTCGATAAAGCCAAATAAAGCTCCTAGTCGGAGGCCCTTCCACCCGGCAGTGGTGAGAACAATTGCGGGACTGCTCCATTACGGTAATTGTTTTTAACATTTCATTGACTGGTTTTAACTTTTTGAGACCTTGTCAGCGTCGTGTGGCCTGATAACCAAAAGAGGACGGGCCGCCTGCTGCTCTAGATAGTGTTCGTGGCGCATGTATTGACAGCGCTGTGTCAAACTATGCCCGGCCCAATCTCGGTTTGTTTATTTTGATTTTTTTTTTCTGAACGAGCGCCGCTTTGATGCGAAGGGCCACCCGAATGGAGCGGACAGGCGGAACGGCCCCACGGAGCGCGCCTCCAAATGGGTTGCCCTGGCACCCGGTGTGTGTGTGTAGGTGTTATATCTGTTGGTGTGTGTGTGTGTGGAGCGGTAGTGTAGCTGTTAGCGCGCCGCGCTATGAGCCCGGCGACCCGAGGTCGATTCGCGCTCACGGCCAACACCAGTGACGATTATTTGAACTGCTCCTGGGCCTCCCCTAGGCCGACTCAGCCTCAAATGAGTACCTGGTGCGATGTGTCAACATCGCGACTAGGGTAGACAAAGGAGGCCGGGCGTGGTGTTGGCCACTCACCCCCTCGTGCGCTGTGCCGATCTTCATAGGTGTTCGCAAAGAGCACTTGCTCCAACATTGCGTTAAAGGCTATACGGGGGATCTTTGTTTTGTCTTTGTGAGCGTTTGTGTGAGCACGCGTGACTTTGTGTGAAGGAGCGTGCGTGCGTGCGTGCGCGTGATGGCAGCAGTCTCGTAGTGGTTGGCACACTACCCTACCAATCCCGCAGCCTGAGTTCGAGTCCCAGCCACGGGCAACAACCAGTGGCGAATATCTGCGCCGGTGATGGGACCTTCTCTAGCTTGACTCAGCATGGAAGGAGCACCTGGCGCCGGTGTGCAAACATCAGCATTGGAGAGACAAAGGCGGTCGGACATTGTGCTGACCAATAGCATGCATCCCCCTCCTGCGCCGTTCCGGCCTTCGCAGGTATTCGCAAACAGCACTCGCCCCAACAGCCTGCGTCAGCTACACGGGGGATCTCTTTTGTCTGCTTGTGTACACGATTGTTGGTGTGTGGTCATGTGGAGTTTTGTAGCCAAGTGGAATTGTCAGAGGGAAGCCCTACGCAGCCCTTGCATAATTTTCCCCACAATTGGCTTCATTAATAACCACCCAGGGTGCCGAATGCTACCAATGAAACAATTTTCGAGCATTTTTTGTTTCTCATGATCACAACAATGCATCGGCGTAGCGAGGGGTCATCACGATGGCGCTTGTGCAATGTACGCGTGCGTCACGTGAAGAAAGGGGGTCAATTAAAGAAAGGGTGTGGGGGCATTGTTAATGCAACGACAAGAGAATGTCATTTTGGGAAAGAAAACAATCCGCGGGTGGAAATCAAACGTCTTTGGAATACGAAAATAAATAATAAGTGTGCGTGTGTGAAACGAACAGCGCGTAAGTACGTAATTGCTGGATACTTCCCATGATGTTGGACACTGGTAGTATTTGCCACCCTAGGTGATAGCAACCACCTTAAATTTCGATTTAAAGCTTTCGTGACTGCAATGATTCATCTTCTTTGGTTCTTTCGGTAAAGTCACGTAGAATGAGAATAAAATAATAAATTGATAAAATAAAATAACACAATAATATTCTCACGACGTTTCGGCCACAACACAAGCGGCCTTCATCAGGTGAAGGGGGCGAGACTGTCTGGTAGGACAGCGCTGGAGTGAGAGAGCCACGTTCAGATCACGGCTTTTAAGCTGTGTGAGAGGAACAAAGAGCCTTAGAGTCGCCTCTACGGGGAGGGATTCCACACATCCTTAAGATCATTCAACAGACTTCGGGATAAGAAGGCTCAACTAATCGAGTCTCTCACCTTTCTGAAGAGATGCCGCGACTCTAAGGCTCTTTGTTCCTCTCACACAGCTTAAAAGCCGTGATCTGAACGTGGCTCTCTCACTCCAGCGCTGTCCTACCAGACAGTCTCGCCCCCTTCACCTGATGAAGGCCGCTTGTGTTGTGGCCGAAACGTCGTGAGAATATTATTGTGTTATTTTATTTTATCAATTTATTATTTTATTCTCATTCTACGTGACTTTACCGAAAGAACCAAAGAAGAGCAACCACCTTCCTTACCAACTTGGCTCATGGGCTTATTCAAGCAGTAAAGCTCTGCAGATTATATTAAAGCCAGTCTCAAAGTTGGTGATGTCCTACACTTTTGTTCGCTCGCTCTCTCTCTCTCGCTCTTCACTTGACAGATCTATTTTCTGGCTCCCAATATTTTGTGATATTTATTTGAAGCTTGGAATTAAATCAAAACGCTCTTCGGTCGGGAGCCGGTAGCCAAATTTGCTGAGCCACTTCACACTTGGCGGTGTTTTTTTGTGACATTTTTCATTACGGATTGTGTTGTGTCGGAAGAAGCTCCACTCACGCGCTGTTGTGCAAGGGCAGATCCCCTTCTCTGCCAGTAACCCGCGCTACGCTACGTAGTGACCAATTCCATGTCACTACACGAGCAACATAGCAACCTGGAATATTTTTACAGCGAAATTTTTAGAAATACTGGAATAGAGAAGATATATTTGTTCCCTATTCGATACGATAATTGTTACTGCGGGTTATAATTATTCAAAGCGATTAAATTTCTTACTCAGTGACGTTATCGCCTAATGTGTTGTTATTAACTTGCAACATTATAGGGGGAATTAAAGATGATAAAAATTTGTGGGGTTTGTTTTTTCTTGTTTTTTTTTAACAGAGGGAAGTAAGATTTTCACATTTCAGCCAACTGGTCTTCGGGAAATACTGGCGTTTACAGAGCGTCTTGAATCGTGTCGCAGGGTGGGATTTTGTGGGTTGGTGATGTCATATGATTTGACTCATCTCGCCGCGACTCAGTGAATCGCCATCGTCTGGACATATTTGAATGCATTTCAGGATCGTCTGACCGAATGGTAATTGAGTTTCCCTAATCGTGTAAAGAGCCGTTTTGGGGTAGAGGGTGAACATTTGACCCAATGTGACTGTTACGATCCTACGTTACCCTGGGCAATGGACAACGCTGCACCTGAAAGAAAAAAAAACAACGTCTGCTCTCAATACGTTTGTACGTTGAACGTCTTTCGCACCGCACGTAGCCAACCGTGCTAATCGGAGGTGCGGGGGAAGGGCAACAGACTGAAACACAAAAAAGCGGTTCTACATTATAATATCATTCACGTGTAAAATCAGATGTTCCTCTACTGGACGTAACGTTTCAGTTAGAACTCTTCCTGGCTGGGATTCGAATGTAATGTTCGACTACAACAACAACAATAAAAACCCTATTACAAGCTGAACATGTTTGTGCACAGTTCCCTGGTCAACTTGTAAACAAGTGACGGGCTAATGCAATGTCTGGATGAAGATGTTATACATTAACCAAAATAAACGTGTGGTAGCGCTCGCTCCCTGACCAGACTTGTTTCGTGGTGTTGTGTTGATTAAAACAAAACACGTGGGCAGCAGTGATGTATTGGCGAATACACCGCGCTATGAACCCAGTAGCCTCAGTTGAAGGTACAGGGCCATCACTGGCAAGTTGATATCTGAAACTGGTCACGGGATCCCGTTCACCAACGTGCACTGACCAGCGCGGTGAAGTATGGCCAAACAACCCCGATGACAGATACAGCCTGGATAGGTCTTCATGATTATTAACGTTGTGATCTTAAAACTATATAAATGAACATACATCCAACCCCGTGCATGACAATTGAGCTGTGTTATTTACAGCCCTTTGCCATTCCACCGCTGGACGATTGCCTCCTGAAGCAAGTGTCAGTTGTGAGCATTGCTTGACCATACTTCACCACATTGGAGGTGAAGTAGCCAGGCAGTGGGAGGGCTGGTAGATCACAGCATGATGTGAAACTCGCTTCTCTTGGGTATCAAGGTGCCAATAGCTTAACTTTCCAGGAGCCACGGCGGCGAGATGTTAACTACCCCGCCTGGTGTACAGGAGGTCGCGGCGTTCGATTCCGACCCTGCCAGTGCATGTTGTATATTTGGAGTTTGCATGTTCTCCCCGTGGTCGCGTGGATTATTTTTTCTCCACATTTAGAAACGTGCGTTTAGAGTATATGCCTGCTATAAATTTCCACACGATAAGCCACGTCGTTGAGCTATTATTTGTGGCCAGGTCGCGTCTGAAAAATAGATATATAGCTCTGTGGGGCTTGCCTGGGTAAGCTATCATTTGTGGCCAGGTTGTGTCTGAAAAATAAAAAAACAACACTTTTTTCAAATTTTCTTGCTGTGGTTTTCACACCTGATGATGATTGCTTGTGTTGCAGTCGAAACATCGTGAGAATTGTATTGCTTTATATTTTTATTATTTTATTGTTTCCCTTCTACGTGACTTGACCGAAAGAACCAAGAATATAGATACATTATCCTTATGGCGGTACCCCGGGGTACCAAATATTACAAACTGGCCGAGGCAATTAAATATTTTATTTCTAGGACACTATTTTTGTCCAGCGGTGTTACTTAAATCCGACATCGGTGGTGCGACTCCGCGATGTCGAATCCCAGCGAGGACGATTGCGCCGAAACCCTGAACGCTCGTACGCACCGTGGTGGTGCAACGTGGACAGCTCGTCAAGATGAGTCCATTGCCACATCGCTGACCATCAACAGACTAATAATGACTGCATGACGGACATTATGCGAGAGCCGGGGTGCTATGCTGCCACGGGGTACCGCCGTCAGGTTCATGCAGCTCAATGGCCCTTACCTGTTGATAATTTAGAATGCAGTGCAGCAAAAGCTGACCCCACTTGTTCCGTCTATGTGGAGCGGCGTTGCCGTCCTCGCACGCGTGGGTTACATCTCCGGGTGTCCGTCTTTCCTCCCAAGCGTAAACACTCATGTGTAGGCAACCGTAGAGTTTGGCCGACCGTAGGCCCTGGCTCTACAACTGGCTCGCTGCCTCCTTGCCCGCTCGTCCGTGGCTCCTCGCGCCTCCGAATCACCTGAGCTCTGTGAGAGTCGAAATTGTAATTATCGTGGTGATCATCGCGGTCAGTGCAGGTCAATGAAAAAGGGGGGGGGCTGGGGTGGGAGACAGATGCCACGGCAAATTCACGCATCGCTCACCGCTCACGTTGTCCATGGCTGGGGAATCAAACGTCAGGTTTGTTGGGCTCCCAGCGCAGTGCGCAAACCGCTGCATCACCGCCCCCCACAATTGAACTCAAAAGGCCAAACGAACCGCACGCGGTAATTAATACGCGAGCGGCACGCCTCTTGACTTTGCGTGCAAAAGTAAAAGAGGGGGGGGGGCGGGAAATGTGTGAACTCGCGCGGGCTGCTAGCTCCCTTTTGACGGATTAAGGCGGACGTTTTAATTAAGCGGAGCGGTTGCCGTGAGAGGGGAGGGGGGAGGGAAAGCAGGGCCCCCTTCGTCGCTGACACGTCTTCGACGAGATGGAAATAATAGTCGAGGCGCCAATTACTTACATTGAGAATAAATACAAGAACAAAAAACCTCGCCTGCGAAATAATGCACGCTCGTGTCGCGCTAGAGGTGGCCTGTCTGTGAACCCACGCCCAGTTTCAAGGCGTGTTAAAAAAATAAGAATAGGTTTTAGCCTTTCTGGCAATAAAACAGTTGTGTTGAGATGTTCAAAGACCGAATAGAAACATTTTGCAAGGAATCAAGTACTGCATTAACCACGCACGGCACTTGCAGTGATCATGCAAACAGACATGGCTCTGATAATATTTGCATTGTCTTTGAAACTGATTGGCCTACACCAGAGAGATAGCTTTATTTAGGTCCTCGTCTCACCACCAGTGTCAGAGCAGAGAACAACGCCAAAAGGCGAACGGTACAAGGACAATGCACTATCAGAGCAATTCGGGCTCGGGGTGAGCAACTACATCTAATCTTTTTGCCAGTATCAAAGTATGACAAGATAAGAATAGTTTTTTTGTGTGTTTTGTTTGCATGTTCACCACAAGTACCGTGTGTGATTAATGCAGCACTTGATTCCTTGCAAAAGGTTTTATATTTGGTGTTTGAACAGCGTAACACCTCCTGCTTGATTGCCAGAAAGGCTAAAACCTATTTGTATTTTTTTCATACTTTGATACCGGGCAAAAAAAGTTCCCATTCAGTTTCAAGGTGTGTGTGTGTGGTGATTTTTTTTTGCATGGATGTCTTAAGCGACGCGCTCAGTGCAGCCGATGCTCAATGCAGAGGTGCCAATCGCAAGCATGCACGTGTGACGGGCTCGCCTCGATGTCACCTCGAATCGGAGCTTGTGTTTTTGGGGTGATTTTTTGATGGAAAGACGATGTTCTATACACATTGCAAGGTTTTTCCGTGGCTGTGCTGGACAGCTCTCTTGGGTTCGTTTGCGAATTTGCGCTGACATTTCAGTGCCTGAATTTGACGCCCAGAACGTGGAGCGAAACGTCAGACGTTGTGCTGAAGAACACGCCACGCAACCAGACAATGCATCGGTGAGATATAGAATATTCCGTGTTTTGATGATGATGATGATAATAATAATAATAAGTATTGTTTATTTATCCAGGAAATAATAGCAAAGTCGCAAGACACTTTATTAGGAGAGTCCTTACACATTGAGATGTTGGCCAATGCCATTAATGAGTGTTTGGCTCCATGTGGGACAACCCCCATCATGCATGTGAGGGGATAACAGGCAAAGCGTAAAGATCTGAACGGATATATTCAAGAACCCGTTGCTGTACTCGCAGCCCAAGCTAGCAACACCTGATGTTCTCAGTCTTGCGTATCGGTACTAACCAGGCTCGATCCTCTGGGTGATTTACCATTAATGACGAATGTACAATACTATTCTGAATATTTTGTTAAGATTTTTTTTTATCACCCTGTAAAAGCCATACAAATCGAGTTGCCACGTGGGCGAATGTGCCTAATGATTTTGGCTTTTCAGCAAAACGGGCATTTTGAAAATCGAGTAAAATATTTATAATTGTGTACGGTTTTGTTAGCATTAACCACGACGCGAGCTCCAGTTATCCTCGCAGCGAATTTTGGCGAACCATCGACCAAAGACGATCACTACATCGCGCACTTTCAGATGCGCTTCTTCAGCCGTCTGGAACGCTCTTCCTTCCTATATTAAGAAGCCACTGGAGCTATGCACTTTTAAATAATCTTGATTGAAAACTAATTTCTTTAGAACTGCTTGTTGTGTATAGCTTGTTGTCTTTCTCCCGCACCTACGATTCGCACGCCTGGCTACGAAAGAAGAAGTTCAAACATGCATACATAAACTTCAAATCCAGAATTCATAAATTAATCGGAAATTGTAAAAAAAAATGCATTGCTCGGATTAACATTATACTCATCAACTAAACTTGAACGTTCTAACCAAAATAAATTAACCGGCTATGACTCACATCGTGGCTTGCCTTTAGCGGCGGGGCTTGCAGTGTGTGTGTGGGGGGGGGGGAGAAGTGAGTGACTTTCGTGAGGACAGGGGTGGGTGCATGGGTTCAGGCTGGTGGTGGGGAGGGTGCGTTCGAGAAGAGAAGCCGTACACTCTGCCGCCTTTGTTTGTTATGGGCCCCACCTCGGGGCTGGCTCGTTGCGATGGAGACGATACGACGCCCCGTGATAGAAACGCGTCGAACGCGGGGGCCTCCTCGCCTGATGGAAATGGAGCGCGCGTCCCCTGCTCACTGCCAGCTGAGGTGAGTGAGACGGAGAGAGATACGATCTAACCATCCCATTTCTCACCCTTCTGTCCCATCTCGCTTCTCTATTCTCTCGCCTATTCGACCCCCCCCCCCACTCCACCCACTCTCTCTCGCGTCTTCACTTCTCTTCGAGCGCGATCAATTATTCAAACCATGTAACGTGAGCGTGCCTCTGGGCACAAGCGACTCCGCCTGTGGTCAGCTCTCGTTACCGTATTCTCCCGATTATAAGACGCGCTTGTTTTCCCTCTGTTTTTAAACATTAAATTGGGGGTTGGGGGTGGGGGGGTCTTATAATCCGGTTATCTGTGCGTCCGTGTGTGAGACAAGATGAGTTTAGCCTTAAATATTATTTTGTATTTAACGCCGGGCACAACCTTTTGGCGTGCGTCTTACTTTTCCGGTGCGTCTTATAATCCGGTGAATACGCTCAGCTCGCGGTGGGCGAGCTGGCGAGTGAATGCGCGCGTGGTTAATTTGTGAACGCCAGGCCAGCCGAGTTCGATTCCCGCGCTCACGACCAAAAACAGTGGCGAATATACGAACCGGTCCTGGTCGCCCCCCCCTCCTCCTCCTGCTCCCCCCTGGTCGACTCAGTACCTGGTGCGGTGTGCAAACATTAACACCACAAAGGCGACCGGGCGTGGCGTTGGCCAGACCACCGCCACGCGTGCCAATCTTAATAGGCGCTCGCTAACAGCACTTTGCCCCGACAGTCTGTTGAAGGCTACACGGGGGATCTTTGTCTTTGTAGCTTTTCGGCTCTTCTCATTTCTGTCCTCTCGGTAGGAGGCCATTGCCCGAAACGTCAGTCTATTCTCTAAATTTATCAGGCATTACGAATGTGAGGAATACATTTAAACGCCGTGCTCTGTGTGACACTGTCACAACAGTCCCATAATTGTGATTCGTTGTTAATTGTGATGACCGACTCCAAACCATAAATATCTTCCAAGCTTGATGGATTCTCTTTCTCTCAAATCTGTATCGCCGGTGCATGGCCGACGCTGCTTAAAGCATGTGACTGTGACACACACACACACCCTCCCGTTCACTGCTTCCGCTGTTGGTAGCGAAAACGACAGCAGCCTTGATCGTTTTACATGTATACTTCTATTGTGTTACGCATAAGGTGAGGCACACGTTGAGGATGTATAAGCACTTGGCATTACACTACACATATAAAACTACGGGATAGTAGGCCGTTGATTATGATATGGTGATTGGCAGTCAAGCTGCTAATGATGTATCTTCTTTGGTTCTTTCGGTAAAGTCACGTAGAATGAGAATAAAATAATAAATTGATAAAATAAAATAACACAATAAAATTCTCACGACGTTTCGGCCACAACACAAGCCGCCTTCATCAGGTGAAGGGACGAGGCTGTTTGGAGGAGAGCGCTGGAGCGAGAGAAAGCTTTAAATCGAAATTTAATTATGTATCGTCACGGTGCCAATTTTTATTTGCCCCAGAGGAACATCCGTGAGTCTCACGATTCGATTCCAAGAGATTCCCGACACGTTGGGATGCTTTGCCGAATGTCATTGGCAATGAGTGTTTTGCTTCGTGTGGCAAAAGAACCAGAGAACACGGGAGGGATGACACTCACCGCTGCTATCTCCTGGTAGCGACTCGGAATTCCACGCCTGCAACACCTGGTCAGCTCTAGGTGGTTTGCCCTGCTTCGTGAGCTCCCTGGATCCGACGAGAGTTATTTGCTGGTGGGACGATGATGACGACGGCGGCGATGACGAGAGGACAATAGCAATGTATTCTACCGCTTATCTGGCTATGAACTACCACGCCCGATGCAACGCTCGGTTGTCCGATTCAGGAGCCCCGTAGCCAACAGCTCACAGCCTCAGGGCTGCGCGCTTACCCCGTGACTGCGACAGCCAGACAAGAGGATCATTCAACGACGTTGGCGACGTCTCATCTCAGTTATTTCCTCCGAACAGACATCGCCCTGAACGCCACCGATTTGGCCAGGTCTCCGAACGCCACGCATAGACAGGGGGGGTGGGGGAGTTTTCCCACCATGGTTGTAGCGTTTTGGGGAGTTGGAATGTGAGCGAGAATCGAACTCGGGTTCGCCGGGATATACGTAGCGAGCGCAAGCGCTCCCCGCCACCGCCACCACGCGAGAGGATCGCGTGGTCGCATCTGCTGCCCTCCAAGCGCTCCGTCGTGGCTTTATTTCAGCGTGGCTAGCTCCATACCCCTCCCCTCCCGCGCTAAGTCCAGCTTCGTGTCAGCCCAGGAAGGGTGGCTGCGATGTTGTCCAGGGTGCTCAACGTGGTAAATGTCTCTGGCGCTCTTGCAGGTCTCCTGCGATCGCCGAACTGACGACGAGCACAGTGCGATGAACTGAAAAGGGCAGCGGCAGGGGCAGCTGGCGAACGATCGCAAACTCTCAACGCCACCTGCAGTCTTGGTACTGGGTTGCTTTTCGACGCCATATCGGTGTTTATGGGCTCCTGTTGTTGATGTTTTTACTCCACAAGTGTCACTGCCACGTGTGGGACCGTACGCAATGAATGAATTAGGCATGCGTGCATGCTCACGTGCAGCGATGAATAATGAATGCCATTGTTCGTGGCGTTTCTAACCGCGAGTTAGTGTTGAAATGCTTTGTATTTTTGTACTTGTTACAGAATATGTTAACAGAAATCCGGCACGCCATTGTTGCTGCTTGGACGTGAAATGACCAACGAGTTGTGGTGATTGGTTTATTTGCAAAAACAAAAGACGGTCATCATTGAACAGTCAACTCAAAAGTATAGATACGTACAGACGGGTTGTCTCTTGCCATCGCACAACAACTATACCCCATATAGCCTACATATAGGCTGTTGAGGCAAGTGTTGTTAGCGAGCACCTATTAAGGAAGGCACACAACACAGCTCGCACACTTTCATCGACGTCAACAACAACAACATTGTACGACTTTGAAAAATATTCCCCGGTCGAATTGGGGAAACACGCGGCATAAAATCGTGCATAGATTTTAACAAAACAACAATTCAAAAAAGGGCCCCACGAAGTCACCCAAGGTGAACACCATGGCCGAGGTGGACATCTCGTCAGCGGCGACCAAAAGCATCCGTCCGTTCCGCTCGAGCGAGGAGTACTTGTACGCCATGAAGGAGGACCTGGCCGAGTGGCTGAGCGCCCTGCACAGCCTCGACATCACGGTGGACAACTTCCTGGAGGAGCTCGAGACCGGCACGGTGCTCTGCCACCACGCCAACACCGTGAACCGGCAAGCCGCCGAGTTCGCCGAGGCTCAGCCGCAAGCCGCCGCAACCATGCAGGTAAACGGCGGTTTGAGGCCCAGCGGCCGCCCTGGTTAATACTGCGAGTGTATTTACCCCCCCACCTCTCCTCTATCCCCAAAAGAAAACGCACGGTCTTGCTTCGCGGCTCACGTGAAAGATCCCATGATGTGTGTGTGCGTCGGAGACACTGTTCCATAGCTGCTAAATTGGAATGTTGATCACGCAAATACCTAATTGGCTGATTGTTATTATTATTGTATTGTCCTACTGCTATCGAGTTATTGCAATATGCCTTTTTATTATTATTCTTTCACAACACTTATAACTCGAGTACCAAACTTGTACAATCTGTAAAATATCGGTAAAATGGCAGTGTGTTCAATTGAAACGTATGTTTTTGTAGCCAATACGATGATCCGTATTTGTTTTTGGGCATGGCCACGTGGTAGTTGTTCTTGGCCTCGACCACGTGGTAGTTGTTCTTCGCCTAGGCCACGTGGTGGTTTTATGTCATTAACCCTCAACCAAGCGTGTGGTTGAGAGGGCCGTGACCTGAGATTCTTAGCGGGCACGCGCAATTGTCAACACGCGAGAGCCAACCAACAGCTCCGGCGATCACCGCCTCACTGCCATCTGCGAGACGTAAAGCAACAGACGATGAGCGAAAACCAAAAGAGTTGCGCAATTGTGCACGTTTGGAGACTTGGTGACGATAGGGAGTGAGCGAGTGAATGGAGATTGTGTGCACGTGTGTATGTCGAACTTCTTTCTGCAGCCGTACGCAGCCAACCCGTGCTAATCGGAGGTGCGGGGTGAGGACGGCAAACGAAACGCGATGATGATGATGATGATCATGCGAGGCCACGAGCTTGATAGTCAACGGAAATATCTCATCCAATTTTAAGTGTCTACAGACACCTAAAATGCTGACCGATGACCACGATCTGTCTATAAAACACTGCCAACATTTGCAAAGGGGGGCTGGGGGTGGATATTCATTTGGGAGACAGCTCCCACATTTGATTCTCAAGCCCATGGGATGCGACGAGTTTTTTTCAACGGGGGTGGGGGGGGGGCTATGCAAGATCCTCATTTCTCCCGACTCAATTTTAACTGAAATAGCTACGGATGATTTTTTTTTGTTTTACCCGTAGTCAATAATATGTAGGCTATAATTATATATATTATTTTAGTTTGCAGCGTGTTTTGGGTTTTAGACGGTCTCACGGTGACAGTATTAATAATAATGAAAAGTTTTTATTTAAAGGGACAATGCCCAACAATTAAGTAAGCATGCGTCTGATATTACGACGGACCCCGTCGGTCTAAGATTTCCTCAAAAGAGGGTGGATCGCCGCTGCGGAATGGTTTGGCATTCAGCGGTCCGCCTCTGATTATTATCATCATCATTATTATCATTATCATTATTACAAGACGCTCCGGAAACTCTTTCAAGATGTCAATAAAGGTCGCACGAATCCGGATCGCACGCCAAAAACACCGATCAATAAGACGCACCCGCCAAACGCTGAGCTCGAAATCGCCCGCGGGAAACACGCGTGAAGTCTCGCGAACCCGGAGACATCCGAGACCACTGGCAACCTGGGGGGAGGGAGGCGGGAGGCGGGAATTTTTATTTATTTTTAAAGTCCACACAGAGCCATTGACGAAATGCGTCGATTTGTTTTTGTCACTGGTGCTTGCACGCGCGACCGCAACACCGCCAACGCACTGCAATGCGTCGCCAAGTAATGCGTCGCCGGCGACAGTGAGCCCCGCGGAGCGTTCTCGCTTCCGGCAAGCCATCTGGCTCACTGCCTCGTCGGCCCATGGGGTTTCCGGTGAATTCATCCGATGCGTGACGACGCCGCGCAAGTGTTCTCCTTCGCAGCTCCACCACCGTCAGTCACCCGCTCCGCTCGAGTTGCCGTTCCCCCTTTAACGCTGCAGCACGCGGGGCCTTGGAGAAATCTCCCCTTCTCGTCTACGGTCGCACTACCTCTTCTGGCCTCTTTATTGTTGTTGTGCCCGAAACGTCGCCTACAATATCCCCAACGTCCCCGCCCTGCCGCGGCTGTGCTATCGACGAATGTGCTCAGTTTGTGTTGTCACGCCGTTCGGGATTTCGTAAGTGGAATATTCCTCCGCGAGTCTCTTCTCGCAAGTCCCGATGCAACCGCGCTCAGCCCAAGACGCGCGTTCGCTCTTATTCGACGTTTTACAGAGGCAGTCTCTCCACACAGCTCACTCCGGGGGGCGGATTGTGTTATTTTCCATCAGCTGTGGAACGAGCAAGTCACTCTTTGTGTGTGTGTGTGTGTTTTAGTTTGTTGTCTCCCCCCCCCACCCCACCCCCGGCACGGTTGGCTACATACTGTGCAAAACCAAGTTTAACACACACGCGGACACACGCGCATGCACGCATACACCACCAGACCTGCGCCTTTACCTATGCCGCCCGCCCGCCACCACCGCAGCTGCCCCAGGGGGACCTGGCGTTCGCGTCGCGGGACGTGAAGACCCGCTCCTTCCAGGCCAGGGACAACGTCTCCAACTTCATCGACTGGTGCCGCCACCGTCTGGGCGTCAACGAGTCCGTCATGTTCGAGAGCAACGACCTGGTGCGTTTGGTGACGACGAGGCCACGGTCGCGTCCCACTCTCAGAGATGTTCGGAAAAGGAGCAGGGGGGGGGGGGGCGGGGGGGTAGCGCCCTGCGCAGAAGTTTGGTTGTTTTGTGTTTTTTTTCCAAACCGTCAGTTTCAATGTATTAAACTAAAACTATAAACACATTTTTTTTTATTTTACCAGGTATGGCTCGCTGAGCTGTACAGCTATTTTTTTTTATTTCAGAAGCGGCCTGGCCACAAATGATAGCTCAGCTGAGAAACGAAAGATGCTGACAAGACAAAGCTGAGCGAGATTAGTTGGATTTCTAAATTAAATAACTTGTTATGTTGACTGTCTAATGTCTGATGATTCCCGATTGCTAAACGTGAACCCAGGAGCCGCTTGAGCTACTTGGGGCCTTATGCATTTACTCGGTTTGCTTGTATCAGAAATTGCCCTTTGCCTCCCCCCGCCCACCCCACCAATGTAATGTATGGAAGCGGTGTTGTTTTTAAAAACAGCACTGTGTGTTATCAAAGGTGTGCTAATATCCAGCTCCTACTTGTATAATGTCCAGCCCTTCGTCAATCCTGTACAGCACAAAGGCCACCCGCCAATGGCGCGTCAGTTATTGGGCCATACTTCACCACGCTGGTCGGTGCGGGTTGGTGATGGACAGCGTCATCCTGGTGAATTGCCTCTTCCACCAAGCTAACGAACAAACAAAAAGATTCCTTCATCCAGCAGTGGATTGACAAGAGAGGCAATAATAATTACAAGTTACCCTTAGGCCGTGTAGAGTTTGTCCTCGCAGTGTCAGCACAAACGCATCCGGCACAAATTACAACAGTGGGCTATGATGGCTACATTGCACGGATCATGATCATTCACACCAAGGACAACACTGCTAATCAGCTACCGTATTTCTCCTGCTGCCTAAATTTAGCCGGTTGACATCAGGAAACTATGCCGAATGTCTCCTGTGATGATGCCAGCCACCTTGCATTCTGCTTCAAGACACCTTTGCATTCTCATAGCATCTGACAATTAATCTAGCGGGCGTCGGTTTGACAAGTCTGACTGCCGATGAGATCCGGAAGATCAAAACCGTATGAAGAGTTTGCTGCCTTCTAAAAACGCTGGTTGACAATAATGTTGGCCTGGAATGCAATCGACTGACGGGGTAAATAAATGTTTTTTTTATTTAATATGCGGCAACACAGCCTAAAGTTCTACACGTGTACGATTCTTGCTTGTGCATTGTCGATCGGTGCATTGCCGAACCTTGGAAGGCCTTCACCTGGCAATGGACTCATTCCGGCTGATGGTCATTCATTTTACTTTGGTTCTTTCGGGAAAGTCGCGTAGAATGAGAATAAAATAATAAAATAAAACAATAAAATTCTCGCGACGTTTCGGCCACAACACAAGTGGCCTTCTTCAGGTGAAAGGAACAAACCTGTCGGTGAAGAAGGCCACTTGTGTTGTGGCCGAAACGTCGTGAGAATTTTATTGTTTTATTTTATTATTTTATTCTCATTCTACGTGACTTTACCGAAAGAACCAAAGAAGATGAATCCTTGCAGTCACGAAAGCTTTAAATCGAGGTCATTCGTTTTTTTATTCCGTTTGTTTACTCAGGAAAGCCTCACTCAAGCCTCTTATTTTTTTTGCTAAACTAAAGCCCTGCCAGGTGCTCGCAGTACGGCTCGCCACGTGTAATCCCAATTGAGTCATTTTTGCCGGGGGGTACTCTTTTCAGCATCGCATCGTTCGGCTAATACCAAGTTACATCCCAGTAACCAGGGACCCTTGGGCTTATTTTGTGCCAACTTTTGTCCAACGTTGGGCAAACGCTGGGCCAACGTTCCCAACCACGCGCCAATGTCGACCCGACGTTTTCGCATGTCCACCGGGATCGTATCGTGACGCGCTGTAAAAAAAAAAAAAAAAAATCATCATTCGGGGAGGTCGTCTCGACCCTGCGGTCCGAATTAACCCCCCCCCCCGCCGCCCCCCCCTCTCCTCCTCACGGCGGGGCCCAGGTCCTGCGGCGCAACGAGAAGCACTTCGTGCTGTGCCTGCTCGAGGTGGCGCGGCGCGGCGCACGCTTCGGCATGCTGGCGCCCGTGCTGGTGCAGCTGGAGCGCGAGATCGACGAGGAGATCCGCCTCGAGAGGCAGCCCGAGGCCCAGCCGCCGCCGCCGCCCGCCGCGCAGCCCCAGCGCAAGACGTGCGACCTCAAGAGCCTGGACGCCATGGTCAGTCTGACCCTGCCGACACCCCCCCCATCCATCCATCCACCCGCCCCGCTGGCCCCAACCCCCCACCACCGCTCCACCCCCAACAACTTCACCGCCGCCCCCCCCCCCACCCACCGGCCACTCCCCCCCAGCCCGCCACCCCCCCCCCTCCCCGTTCCCTCACCCACCCCTCTGCTCTATTTCATTTGTTGTCCTTCCCCCGCACCTCCGATTACCACGGCTGGCTACCATAGGCGGAGTTTGACTTCTATATTTGGGGGGGGGGGGGGGTGGAGGGGGGTTCACTTTGTTCCTCGCGTTAGGAATCGTGGGTGCGTGTAATGAATTTTAAAAAAATGTAACCTTATTGTAAACTACTGAAAATAAATTCATGCAGATGTCCAGCTTGGCCGGGGCGTCGCCCCCCGCCCCCCCCCCCCCGCCCTTCTTCCCCACAAACTCAGCCGATGTTGGCAACGTACGTTACAAAAGAAGTTTAACATACGTGCGTAGCCACTCCTCGCCGACCTCGCACAGCACGAAGGGTCTAACGCTAAATAGGAGGCAAAGGCTTAAGTGTGTATATTCTATATTGCAGACTCATCACACATTAAATAATTTAGCCATGTAAAAATTAACAAATGTATTCGACTGGAGGTAAATGCATCAAACATAAATTACTCGCTACACTCCTGTCTTAAGACAACATTGTTTTCACGAGCTTCAGCTGTGGCAAAGCCATGAATTAAATCATCGTAATTCACAGACAAAAACAATTTTGAATGGCCGCGCTACCGTCGGCTCAGCTGTTACTTCAACACGGCGCACAAAATATGGGGGCCTTATGAGCCTGTGGGGTTTTGTCGGTATGTCAAGTAAAATGTCACCATCAGGCCCATCGTCATTGCACAACAGCCGATACAAAACTCCCAAACCTGCTTGGGCTGCATTGCGGCCAGCGGATGGATGTCCAGGAAGTGGGCAATTGAACCTGTCCGTGCGGACCTCTTGAGTGCCATGCTTCTCATTATGCGTGGCTTTCCCTTGAGATGCTTCGGTTTTACACTCCCTGCAGGCAAAAAAAAATCTCTCCTTAAAAAGGGACACTGGACATTCATTACCATTCGTTGCAAAGGTGTCTTGAGAATCTGCTGAGGCTTTTCCTGATGCATAAATTGCACTGTTGCATTAAATGCAATGCGATATATCTAAACAAACACTTGCAAGGTGCGCTGTGATGTAACGGATTGACCCGGCCCACTGAGGTCCTTGATTCCATTTCCGTGGCGTTGGAGGCGGCCTATGTTGTTTGAGGATCGGTTGTTCGGTGGGAGTCTGGCGCAACACAGATAGCGAAATCCTCGTGATTGGTGGCCGTTTGCCGCTAATGAATAGTCTTTTATGGCCGCGGTGACGCATCGCGCAAATACACGCGTCCCCAAAACACCGAAGGGGGTAGCGATGTGTCGACGGGATGTGAAGCGGAAAAAGAGCCAGCCCAGTCGGCGAGCCTCTCGGCAAAGGGACCGCATTTGCTTCGGGAGAGTGGAAAACTTCCATGGAACGGTGCTCGTGCCAATCGCGATTGGTTTTGGGGGCCCAACGATTGTGGCAATGTGTGGTGTGCTAATCACCACGAATGGGGACGAAAGAATGGAAAGGATTTTGAGGGTTTAGAGCTGTCGATGGGCCGTCGCGATTTTTTCCAGGCGACTCTCTTTCGCTCGACAGTCCCGGTGGCGTCCGCTTTGCAAGAGTTTGCGTTAAAAAAAAAAGTGCCCCAAGGTCTCACTGCGGTTTATCCCAACGGTCCAAGCCGATGGACGTCCTCGACAGTGAGCGCACGCGGCGCTCCTCACCGAGTTCACAGAACGATCCTGCAGATGTTTTGAAGCCTGCGCTGCCACCGTCCATGACAGCAGCCCCGGCGAATGCGCGCGAAAAAACAAAAAAGCCTTAAATTTTGTCAAATGCACGTTGCGCTGTTCGTTACACACCGCTTACAGACACGGCTGTTGGCTCAGCGTCTCCTATCAATCCGAGTTACAGGGTGGCACTTTGCCTTAATTATGCTATGTGGGACTCTCAACAGGGGCAGACGGCACTTTAACGTGCGCGCCCACCGAGTAAAACCGTGAACGCCACTTCATTTGGCATCCTCGGCTCAATTGGATTGATCGGGTACTCCGAATTGAAAATCAACATCAATTCCGTGCATTCTCTGAGGCGCGCCATCACAGTCCTCGAAATGAACGCTACTGCATTATGTAAGAGCTGCTTGTACGCACGTGTTGATGTTTGGGTATGTGCCAGTGTTCAGGTCTGTAGACGTCACTATAAACTTGCCACCCCCCCACCCACCATGGAAATTATTTGGGGGCAAATTGGTGCTGCCCTGGCTGCCCCGGCTATCCCCGGGGCTCGTCGTTGATTCAGGGGGTCCGGTTCATTCTTCTCGGACTGTGCCTCACTGTTGCTCTCCTCTCTCTCTCTCTCCGCCCTGTCCTCTCTCTCAGGTCTCCAAAGGTTCAATACCCGGATCCCCTCCCCCTACCCTGACAGCACTAACCTGCGTTGTTTTTCCATTTTCTTAAGTGTCTTGAAGACACGATCGCATCTCGATGCTATACATATATATTCTAAAATCGCCGTTGATGATGTTCAAAGGACACGGAGGTGATTTGAGGTGGCCTGAGTTTACCCAGGGGGTTGATTAATGCCAAGTCGAGGTATCTCACCAGCACGCGTGAGGTTCTGGGTTTCAAATCCGAGTTGCAGCCACCGATAAATGACACGGAGTGCTTCGGCGTGATTGTGAATTCACAGCCTCTTGCTTAGTAACCAATGGCTGCACATCAAACTCCAGCTCTGCAAGCTGAAACATAAAGAATGCGTTTGATGGACGGCCGTACCAACACGTTTATAGGAGTGGGCTTATATATATAAAAAAGCGGTGCCTACAGCGTTGGGTAAAGTGAAGGAAAGGCAGAAGCAGCTCTCCAAAAATCCATCTTCGTGAGACCGCTAAAACGTGTGGCTGCTGTAGCGCTGCTGCCTTGAGAGAACGACGAATGAAAATGCCTCGTGGCAACGCGACGCTCGGAGCGCCAGCCGGAATTGACTCGCGGGCACAAAAAAAGAATAATCAGACGTGAAACGATCCACCTCCTCCCATCCGATCTAATGATTTTGGTGGCGATTCGATTTTTAAAATATATAGATGTTTTCACCTCCTTTTTTACAGTTGCTTTGTATTTTTTTTTATTCTCTTGTTCCCGCGTCGTTGGCCTGAAATCTATCCTTCGCATGTAAAATGCATAAAATGTACATACCGTTTGCATACATCGGAAATAATTAGTTCTCACGCGCAAACTTCAATACTTGCATCGCGAGATTCCAATCAATGCACGGTATAACCGCATTCTCCGAATTATGAGACGCGCCTTTTTTTATTGCCCTGCATTACACATCAAAATGTATTGGTGCGTCTTATAATCTGCTACGTAAGGCGCGAAAGAAGTTCGAGGAACATACGGAGCCGATGATAAGACGTGCTCATCGGAGGTGCGGTGTGTGTGTGTTTGAAAACATTTCTATAACTTCATGGAAACCGGGCCACAGGTTTGGGGTGCGTTTTTTTTGTTACATTCCAAACTCGTCTTACAATGCAATGAACATGATAACGTGCCTAGCAAAACAACCCTAACCTTTAAGAAAAAAAAAAATCTCGTTTCATCACGACGATTATTGAAGATTCAGCTCGGGCGTTGCGGCAGGCGGCGACGCTGGGCGCTCGCGACACCGCGCGTGCCAGAAACCTGGCAACGAGAGACGCCGCCACTCGGACTGTGTACACAGCAGCAGCAGCACCACCCACCCAGCCACCACCTCCCCCGTCCACCCCCGCCGGGCCGCAGAGTCAACACGGAGAGGGAGGAGGCCGTTGCGGCAGCAGCGCAACAACCGAGACTTACCACCGCGGCGTCATCACAGGGGACCCACCCCACCCCCCCCGACACACGCAGTGACGGATGAAGCGAGTGCGGGGCCTGCAACATACGTTACAAAGGGGCCCTCAATAAATAAATAAAACACACAAATGTTGTAACTTGCATAGTAAAGTCATTTTATTTTTTTCATTCGCTATACAGCCGGATAATACGACCAATCGCTAACCTTAAACACCCGGTCGTTCGTAAAAGTTGAAGGCGGTATAGTACTATAGTGATAGAGCAAGTGCAGAATCACCGAACCGGAACTGATAGCTCGAAAGCGTTTAGCGCGGGGCGCTTGAAAGTGCGGGGCCCGTAGCTACTACTACATATATGTAGTTGTAGTAGCTACAACTACATATATGTAGTAGTAGCTACTACTACATATGTAGTAGTAGCTACTACATAGCTACTACTACATATGTAGTACATATGTAGTAGTAGCTCCTACTACATATGTAGTAGTAGCTCCTACTACATAGCTACTACTACATATGTAGTACATATGTAGTAGCTACTTTTGCTACTGGGATAATCCTGCCCCCCCAGCGCGTGCGGTTCACAAAGTAAAAAAAAAATCGAGCTGCCACGGCAAAGCAAAATAACCACAGTGATGATGACGGCGGCGGTGACCGTTTGTCGTCATCGTCATTGTTGTTGGCCCATTTGTAAATCTGAACATTAGGGGGCCATCCATTTAGTACGTACGCATGGAGGGGGGTTAACCCAAATGCGTACGCTTGCGAATGGAGGGTCTACTGACAATGATCGTACGCATAGGAAACGGAGGCGGGGTGAAGCCTCGATAATAATTTGTCTACATTGGCCTTCAAATGAGTTAGATAGTCCGGCGGTGGACTGTTTGCTTAAACACGTTCAGATTATTAATCCTTGATCGTTTCTGCGTGGATTAAATATCGGCCGTTCTATAGGATTCGGGTGGGGGGGGGGGGTCAGGCGAACATACTCAGGTGGGGGGTTTGGGGTGTAAAAAGTCCGCGTGCGTACAGGGAGAGAGCTCAAGTTTTGACAGATTTTTGCGTACCTACTAAATGGATGGCCCCTTCGTCTGATATCAGATCGTTGTTTGTCGATAACTGACTGTAATTCCCATGCTGGGGGGGGGGGGCAGCGTCGGTTGATGAAGGGGGGCGGGAGGGCACGGGGGGGGGGTCGTACTCGGGTCATTTGGGTTCAGGGTGCCGTGCGCTAACCACCGCCGCTCCCCCCCCCCCAAAATAACAGCAATAATTCAGTTCTACTTCACTGCACTTACGAGAAGGGGCAGGTTTTGATGCCATGACGCCAAGCGTTGAGTCTAAAACCACTTCCTTCCCGAGTAAATATCTCAAACAGCACTCCGTTCTATTGCCTTGCCATGCACTGCATGAGACGTGCGGTATAAATAGCACGCGACGATGATGATGATGACGACGGTGGCGGTGGTGGTGGTGATGATGATGATGGTCAAATACGTAGTCCGGACACATGGTCTGCTTTGTCGCTCAGAGCCACACGTGTCTCCGTGCCCGTCTAGGTGCGGTTCCTGCTCAGCCGATGCACGTGCCCGGTGCAGTTCCCCATGGTGCGGGTGTCAGAGGGCAAGTACCGCGTCGGAGACTCCAGCTCCCTCATCTACGTCAGGGTGAGACCCTGTGTGTCTGTGTGTGTGTGTATCTAGTGGGGAGCGGTGGTGTAGCGGTCAGCACTACGCTGCGCTACGAACCTGGCGACCCGGGTTCGAATAGCGCTCACGGCCAACACCGATGACGATTATCTGAACCGGTCCTGGGCCTCCTCTAGGTCGACTCAGCCTGAAATTAGTACCTGGTGCAATGTGTAAACATCGCCACTGGAGAGACAAAGGCGGCCGGGCGTGGTGTTGGCCACTCACCCCCTCGTGTGCCGTGCAGGCCTTCATAGGTGCTCGCTAACAGCACTTGCCCCTACAGTCTGTTAAGGCTATACAGGGGATCTTTGTGTGTGTGTGGGGGGAGTGGGGGGGGCTGTCCTTAGATTGTTTAAAAAAGTCAGCAAACTATATGGCATTGAGGAGGCCTTCATCAAGTAGTGGACGATTATGGAAAGGTCCTACGGCTCGCTCTGTGTCGGTGGCACGCGGGCAGATCCTGCGGAAGCACGTGATGGTGCGCGTGGGTGGCGGCTGGGACACCCTGGAGCACTACCTGGACAAGCACGACCCCTGCCGCTGCCTGGCCCCCAGTGAGAGTCTCCCACTTACCAACCCTCCCCTCGCACCCCAACGCTGTAGCTTGACCTCGATTAAAGGATGGGGGGGGGGCGGCCCATGCAAAAAACTCAGGGGTAGACACACAACCACGTTCAACAAACATTCACCCCGCACCTCCGATTAGCACGTTTGGCTACGTACGGTAGCCAAACGTTCTTCTGTCAGGCATCCTATCCCCCCCCCCCCGCCATACAAATTATTCTAACATCGTTCTTTTTCAACGGTTTTATATTTAACTCCACTTGTGTTTGTCGTGGTCAAATCTTGTAATCAAAAGTTAGTCTACTTCCTGCTGTCCAATCAATTCCAAATTTTGCACACGGACTCAGATTCGGTGACAATGCATGCCTGTATCAAAATCGACATCAATTAATCAATTAATTGCCTCCTTTGAAGCAATTAAAATGTTTGTATGGACGGCTTATTATTATATTTGTGTAAGTCAAAAGCGCCGCGGTCCCTAAACTGTGGAATCGGCTGGCACAAGAAGCAGGCGCCACGTGCCTCAGGCGCCATTGACGCACTTCTCAAAGACCGTCGGTTAAACGAAGTTGTTAATAAAAACGTTTTTTGTAAACTATTTTTAAGGAGTTTATTTTACTTGACCATAAAAATCGCCCTCTTCTTGAAAAAGCTGTGCTAGTAAATACGTAAGTCTTCCACGAACCTTAACGGCCCCCGTTTTTTGTCAATTGCGTAATAATGATACACCACTCAAGGCGACACATTTCCGTGCGGTTCTCCCCTCTCTTCCGGAGGTACCATGACATATTCCTATTCTTCCCGTGACATTCCCTTGCTTACTTGTAACTCAGAGGTGGCAACTTTACCCGGACGACACGTGCGCGTGAAACGGCGTGAAGAATGACTGCGCAAGCGCACCGAATTCGCCGCTCGTGCGCGCACCACGCCTCACTCTCTCTCCCGTGCGAATTTCCCACCCTCAGCTCACAGGACGCCGGTCAAGGCAGGGGGCTCATCGCAGCTCTCCAAAACGGCCATGTCGGTGACCACGTCCATGTGCCCGGAGCAGACCGGCCTGGGGCCCAGGTCGGGCTCGCAGCTTCGCCTCTCTGCGACGACCCACGACCTCCGGCCCTACTCCCCTCTCCCCGGGACCGCTGAGCACCGTGGGCAGGGAAGGGAGGGGACGGTTCCTCGCCCCGGGACCCCCGTGAGGTACGGTGAAGGGGAGGGGGGAGACCGCTCCGTGGAACACGTGGCCATGTCCGGGTCGCCAGGGTTCCGAGCGTAGTGTTACTAACTAGCAACTGCCCCACCGCTCTATCCCCACCTACTGTCTTGGAGGATGTATATATGTATGTATAACTTATTTCACACCGTATGTAGTCAACCTTGCTAATTGGAGGTGCACAGTATTATGGGTACATTTACTTGGATTAGTTCCATTCACCAAAATAATGTATGTCCATGAGTCCAACACGTCTCCTTCCGGACCAACGTTTTCTATAAGCGATTAAACTTTTTTTGTAAACAATGCTACTGGGTTGCCCGGTGGTGTATGCAAGAGGACATTACCTGGCGGCTCCATTAATTGGCCAATAACACCTTCATTTATCGAGGACCGCATAGCTCGGAGGCTGGATGTGGCGTCAACCCACCACGTGGTTGCCTTTACCGCTTGCCCGTGGTTCCTCCCCGTGCCTTCGAGCCATTCTCGCTCTTCGAGAGCGAGCGAATACCGTGCGCGTGTGCAATTATTCTCGTCTCACTCGTCTCTTTGCTGTCTCCATCAGAATGAGGGACGACGACCTCGGCGGTAAGAGCAAGGAGAGGCGGAGGCCCCTTTCGACCCACGACCCGTTCGTCGGCGTGCAGGCCTCACGCCCGAGAACCCCGTCGCTGCTCGAGCAGCAAGAGCAGCAACAGCAGACCGCGAAATTGAGACCAACGAGACCTCGCAGCGAAGTGGAGCCGACTCCTCTACACAGCAGACCGTACTCCTCGGCGGAGTCGCTGACGGGCGCCCGGCCCGATAACGAGCAGGTGCTGCTGCGGGTGCGGCGCAGCAAGGACGGCCGGCACGCGGTGACGCGCGTCACGCTCGCCGAGGTTGCGCCCTCGGCTCGTCGGAGGCGATCGGAGGAGCCGCTCGAAGACGAAGCGTCCGGGGCGAACGGCCCTCCCGCCCGCGCGAGCCCGAGGCAGGGAGGGGTGGCTGCGGACGGCACCCGGCGGCTTGTGACCCAGCCCACCGCCGCTGCCGCCATCAACAAATATCTTCCCTGCGCGCCTTCCATGGACAGGGCCCGGTCACCGGTCCCGGCACGCTCTCTAGCGGTCTCCGGCACAAACAGCGTCAAGAGTTCCAGGTCGCTGGACGCTCGGCTGGATGTGGTGAGCTACAGGGCGCATCCCAACCGGCGAAGCGACCCTGTCCAGAGGGACGGCGCTTGGTCTCCGCAGGCAACGGCTCAGCTAGTTTACATCGACGAGCACGGGAAAGAGATGGAGCAGGACGACGACGATGACGTCGATGAGGACGCGAACGTCACGTGCAGGCCGCCGGGCGACCGCCCGCGTGAGGAGGAAGAGGAGCTCTACCGCCGTCTGGAGGAGGAGTTTCGGGCCAACATGCTCAAGAACAAGCTTGACGCAACGGCCGAAGGAGGAGGATTCGACAATGAGATGAACGACAGCGGAGTCGCCCCTTCTCTGTCGGGCTCCACACCCGCCGCATCGCCGCATCGCGACTTCTCCGACATCGCCAAGGGCGACTCGGCCTACTCCTCCTTGCTCTCGCTCGAGACGATGCACCCCAAGCACGGAGGACTCCCCAACGGCGCTCAACCCCGGGACCGCGCGAACAAAACCTCTCCCGAGGGCGTGCGCGACGAGTTCGCCTCCCCCCACCACGTGGGCCCGCCCTCCTCGCGTGGTGGGGGCAGCAGCAGCCACCCGGCGCTCAGGCACCTGGGCGCCAGCCTCGAAGTCGGCGGCACCCGCACGATCGGCCCCCCACCGCGCGGTGTGTCGGACGATTCGGGCATGGAGCCGGTAGGGGCGAGGATCTCGGTGAGCGTGCCGGCGGCCCAGGGGGATTACGGCGCCGTCGTGGCCGAGCTGAAGCAGAGCTCCGTGCACCTCAAACGCGTCGACATGGATGGCTGGGGCAGCAAAGCGCCCGTGCTGGGCGCGCTCCGGCGCGACGGGACGTTCACGCGAATGTCGAAGTCTGTGGACGAGGTGAGGGCCGTTGACCCGCAGCCCGCGGTGGAGACCGTGGATAGAGCGTCGAAGAATGGGCACCGTGACACGTTGACGAAAAGGCTGATCCTCGGCGAAAGGTTTAGTGTCATTGAAGACAGTCTCAGGTCGAAACTGGCGAAGGCGCCTCCCGTCAACAGTTCGGACGGTGCCGTCGATGGTGAATGGCGCTCAAGTGAAAGCAGCCATGGCGGCGATTCAGACAAGATGTCGGAGGTGGCTGACGGCAGCGAGGTGAGCGCGACGCCACGGGTCGCAGACAATAAATTGCAGAAGGAAGGGGTGAATGGAGCAACACGGGGTTTGCGAAATTCAATGGTGGCAGCAGCAGCAGAACCAATTGCGTGCGGAGAAGAGAGGGCATCCAGGAGGACGCAGCAGCAGCAGGCTCGGCAGGGCCTCTCTCGGCCGAGGAAGAGCCTTCGGAAGCCTGAGCGCGTCCCGTCCATTTACAAGCTGAAGCTCCGCCCGAAGATTCGTCCTCGTCGCGACCACAGGCCAGAGCAACGTCCCTCCAAAATACCCACCCCCACCGTCTACAAGCAGGCCGAGGCTGGCGACAAGGAAGCCCCTAGTTCCGGGAGCCCAGATCCTCCGTCGTCCCCCAACAAGCTGCGCTCGCGAAGCTTGCCAACACCACAGCCGCAACATGCCACGAGTCCCCCTCAGAATTTGAGGAGCTCCCTCAACTTGCAAAATGGGGGCGGCAGCGGTGGCAGCGCAGCCGGCCTTCCTGCCTGCGTGGGATCTCAAAGTAAGGTGGCCAGTGGGACGGCGCGAGCCACTTCCTCGGCCGCTAGCCAGGCGCAAGCGAGGCCCGGCGTGCCCCGATACGCCGCGGCCCAAGTGGGCCGCGCTCCGTCCACGCGGGCCACGGGAAGGAGGCCGGGTCAAATTGCCCGCGTTCCCTCCAACCGCTCCTCTGGGCGGCCCGCGAGCCGGCCGCTGCAGGGCGGCGGCGCGTCTCAGCCGGGTCGGGCCCCGAGCGTCAGGACGACGTCTCGGACGCCGTCGGCAAGACAGCTGGCGCGTAGGGGCTCCCGCGTGCGCAGCCTGCTCACGCCCAACGTGAGGGCCGAGGAGGAGCTGGGCTCCGAGGAGGACGTGTGGCCGCCACAGCACAGCGTTCCGCCGAGGGCGCACATCGCAGGCCGCAGGCTGCCCTCCCCGCCGGACGCCAGCCCGTCGGGGCCTCGGGGCTCCGGCAGTAGCTCCAAGGCGCGCTCGGGGGCGGCAGCGGACGAGGAGTCGTGGGTGTGATCATGAGCGACCTGGCAGGGCCACTGAAAGTGCTTTGGCGGCCAGAGTGAATTGCCCGATGAAAGGGCCACCTCAGCCTTTTCTGAAGGCCATCTCTGAAAGCTTCCGTGGCCATTTCTGAGGCGCCTCCTATATGGCCCTGTGACCTGGTCCATCTCGACGAGCCACTGGATGTAAGTGTCTTCGGTGGGAATCCATTTCTGCACCAGCACCTTGGATTGTGGGTGTGTGCATAATGTGAATAACAGACCGATCGGCATGATAGTATTTTTCTGTGGTGGTGGTGCACAATACGGTGTGGTGTTGCATAAGCAAGAATTTTGCAAAGAATTATGCACAACGCTCCAATGTGTTCTGCTATGCGTGTTGAGTGTCAAATGCTAATGTGATCAAATGGGCTGTGAATCGCAAACAAATATTGAGCGTGGTGTGGCGACGTAGATTAACGTATCGCTCAGCGTAAGAAAACAAGTGAAGGGGGGAGAAAAACCTCGTACAAATACTTCCTCAGCGACGTCAGTCCCATCATTGGTACAACTACAGTAAACTCTTGATTATAATAATTAGTATTCTTACGATAATTTCGCTGCACAGTATTTGGCCGCTCACGAAGAGAGAGAACAACTAAGATGCGTGAGGGCGCCACGGACGAGTTGGAAAGGCAGCCAGGCGGTGAGCCGGGGTCCCTCTGTATATTACGGTGTTATTATCGGTCACTTAATTGAACGTTTACATGTGGGAGGAAACCGGAGCACCCGGAAATATCCCACGCCTGGAAGGGGGGCAACACGCTATCCCACGCAGATGTAGAAACAAAACTATTCTCACTTGTACGTATACACCGCGGCTATATATACACTTACGTCGAGTTCACATTTGCTGCACAGCACCGCCTTGGCCCGGCGAGCCCGGGAATGGCTCCTCGACGCACATTGGCAAGGGAGTTACACAACGCTTGTGTGATCCACCAACCCTCCCTGCCTCCACAGTGCCGGATTACAGCTCCACGTTGCAGCATAGCCACCGCTGTGATAACGGGGGGGGGGGGGGGGGGGGAGGTAAGGGGTGCCACCAACAACACGGATATTGCGAAACATGTAAAGTAAGGCGACAACAAAGCACTTCATAATAAAGGGTTTTTGGGTAAGATCGCGTTAAGTATAAATGTGTTGAAACCCTCCACCACCCGACACGGCCAATCAGTAAGGGATTTGTCACGTAAACAAAACGCCAAATAGTTCACGATTTCAGCCCACCGGTGTGTTGGAGAGTACATCCACAACACTGACAACTTGAGTAGTACGACGTTTCGCTGGTAATTACATCCAGCATCATCGGGCGATTTGCCAGAATAGTGAAGCCATCCACCTGCTTCCGGTCTTAAAAAGCACTGTTGATTACCTACATAGAATGGGGGTGCATATGTAGTGCGCAAGTCTAACTTTTTTTCTATCTAATACTCCTGAAAGTTGAAGTCACGTGGCCGCCGAGTCACGGATCCGTCACGAGCGGGCGGCACCGAAACATGAAAAGAGCGCGCGCGTGTGTGAGATATTTTTGGTAATTATTTGATAAATTTCGTTTTAGCGTTTGTTTTTTTGTTTGTTTGTCAGACGCAAGCACGGTTAATCCCGTAACCCGCATAATCCGCCCACGGATGATTATTAATCGGGAGCTCACGGCGACTACTTTGACGTCCCGCGGAAGGGGTCACAATCACCGGCCACGTGCGTGATGGTGACTAGCCGTCTCTGATCTCCAGTCTCCACGTGGGCGCTTTTCACCCCCCCCCCCACCTCCTCCCCCCGCCTTCCCCTTCTTCTCTCACCCCCCACCGCCCCACCCACCACCTCCATCCGAGGCCAAATCAAATCTCGTCCCACGACGCAACCCCCACAGTGGCTCGGAGGGTACTTTCGTCGTCCAAGCCACCGTTGCTGGGGGGTTGAATTTGTTGGCGACGGCTTTCAAAAGGAAATCACCGTGGGGCTGAGCTGGCCAGCGCCCCTAGGGGCCGTCCATAAATGACGTCACGCACCGAGGGGGGGAGGGGGGTCAGACAATTGTGACGATGTGTGACGAGGGGGGGAGGGGGGGGTTTGAGAAATGTGACGTCGCATCAAAATGCGCAACTATAAATAATATTAATCAAATATAATTGTTATAACCACTAATTTTAATAAATGTTAATTATTAACTATTTGATTATTTAAATTTACTGAGGTCACCTTTTATTTATTCCGTGAAGGAGCATTTTGCTTCTCCATGGGAGAATGGAGAAGCATACATTTTGTAAATTGTTTTAATGATTGTTATTAAACATTTTCTTTTTAATGATTCTACCAGGGCTTTTCATTATGTGAAATGAATATGTGATTGTTATAATTATACTCTCCATTTTGCTTCGTTCTACTATAACGTTTCAAGTATTTTTTATAGTTATAATTACTTTTAATATTTTATAATTATAAGAGAATTTCAATATAATATTCTGAACATCTGCAGTTTTAGTTGCATGTTGAATATTTTCAAGTGAATTTTATGCAAAATTTCAGATTTCCAACGCCTCCTTTTTAATACATCTTTTCTCCTACAACATCAGAGTGCAGCGCCACATCAAATACGAACTACAATGACAATAGTTTAAAGTGATTTGAAGCATGTTTTATTTTCAAATTGGAAATATGGTTTTGGGGAGGGTGGGCAGAGCTTTGTGACGTCATATTGAGGGGGGATCTGACTTTTCGTGACGCCGCGTGACGAGGGAGGGGAGGGGGGTCAAAAATCGGCCAAAATCGCGTGACGTCATTTATGGACGGCCCCCTACGAGAGCGGCTCCGTCAACGAAATCCACCCACGAATTATTTCGTTGCTCTGTTCCGAGACGCCGCTTGTCGTTAAAAGCTGCCGCTTGTTAAACGTTTCGCCGCGTCCCCTGGCGGCGGTTGCCGGTGGGCAGAGGAAGGGGAGGCTCGTGAAGGACGCTGCTGCTGCTGCTGGGCAATCGGAGGCAGTCGCCCTCCAGCGACGGAGGAGGGCAGAGGAGCGACGCTCACAACAACGAGCGGAGCGCCGGGCGGTTAAAATGCAGCAAGTTGGCACAGCAGGGGGCGCAGCTGGTGGTGCATCTATACCGGTCATCTCAGTCGGCCAACTCGTGGCACCTGCTGGGTCTGTCCCGAGACCTCCTCCCGTCAGCAGCGAGCCTTCGACACTTCACGTGATGGCCTCAATGTGCACCTGGCCTGGCACGGGCGCCGTGGTGACGTCACCGTCACTTAGTGGCGAATGGCGCGGGTATTGGTTTCGGTGGTGCCAAAGCAAGTTGGTGGTTGTAGGTCTGTGGCGCTTAAGCCATCAGCCTCGTAGCGTGACCTTGTTTAAAATGGGCGTGGGAGGCGCGTGCTGGGGGGTGGGGGGCAGTCGTGATGATACAGATGAGGTGGTGGTTGTGGTGGTGGTGGTAGTGGGGGGCACGACTCAGTCAACGTTAAACATACTTTAAGCAAAACTTAAAGTAGATGAACGAGATCGAGTAGCGTGTTCGTTCGATCTTGTGCGGGCATTTATTTATTTATTTTCGCCTTGACCATGGGGAGAAATTGGAAATCTGGAAAGGAAATCCAATGGCTGTGTCACGGCCGACGATTAACTCTTAAATAGCTTGGAAACGACAGCCTCCTCCTTAGCACCAGCAGTAAGTGGGAAGTGCAGTGGTTTGGTCTTCTCACGAGGAGAAGCAGCCTCTAGAAAACAGTGTACTTCTGCAGGGAGAATCGAAAAAGGGGGGGGCTGAGCCTTCAATAGGAGAGGGGGGGGCTAAGCCCCCTCCAGCAGCACGCCTCCCACCCCCCCCTGCCCCCCTCGACGCAAGTGTGCTGTAGACAAGGTGGGGGTCGAGTTTGACTTGGAGAACGCCTCGAGACAGACGAAGGCAGCTCAACTCACAAACCCACTCCCGCCTCCGCGCACCGTCGGTGCCAAAGTCGATTTGTCGGCGGCACGGCGCGACCGGCTTCGTTTGTCGCCACAACGGACGACGTCGGCGGCCACCACCCGACCGCCGTCACGCGCTCGAGGAAGTTGTGTTGCCTGTGCCACTCAAAGTCAATTTCAAGGCGTCGCCCGTTCCGACGCCGCGCGGCTCGAGACACTTTATTGCTTGCCGAGAGCTCCGTTGAACGCAAGCGTCTACACAATTTGTGTACTTTAGCGTGCGTGCGTTTTATTTTTCGTATGGGTTAAATTTTATTCTGATGATAGCCATGCTGTTGAGAGCGGTGTGGGGGGGGTGTCGGCGGGCGGGGGGGGGGGGGGACTGGTGCTGTACCCCATCGGCACGTGAAGAAGAAGAAGAAGCAAAACGTTGATATAATTGTATTTGTCAATTGGTGCTGCTGGTAATTCCGAACCATTCAATCATCAGCATCAGCCGTTGTCTATCCACTGCTGGATGAGGCCTCCCCCCCCCCTGACGCCATCCCTCGCAGGCCCTGCGATGCCACAATCCATCTCGCTCTTGCCCCGGGAACCGATCTCATTGCTTCGTCATCCCGGGTGCAATTCATCTCCATCCCCAGTCTCTTTCATTCGGCCATCGTCCCTTCCACGTGCGTGTTCTGCCCAATCTCCCCACCACCACCTTGTTTAACATTCTCAAGAGGACGACGCCTCCATGTGCGCGTTTTATTCCCCCGATCCACGTGCTCAAAATTGCGAGTGTGCGTCTCGTCATGCTTCTCTTTGTTTTGTAACAATGTCTGTTCGTCCCCCATGCAGTAGAACACCTCGTAGTGGGTGATCATTTTGCACTCGCTCAAAACGTGCGGTTGTCTTCGTGCACATCTGCTACGTTGATTTTCGCCGTCATATTTCGTTTTACAAAATGCGCTTTCATCCTGCTCTCGTTTGCCTCTCTGTTGCATCACTTCAATCCAGATCCCGTCTCGAGGTGTCCACACTCCGCTCGGTGTTTCCCCATCCTGTCTCCTCCCAGCGACTTCCAGTATTTTTCTTCTGACGAGCAACACATATATACAACGACGTTAAACAACACTTAAAGTTTCAGCTTTCCAAGAGCAACTTGCAACGTGTATATTATTTTTTTGTTATCATTAAAACGTGTGCCTCGCCAGTTATTTATTTTCCGCATCCCTTTGCCTACGTTGACCTATGTGATTGAAATGGATCAACGGTGAGATGTATCGTGCCTCTCCACGTGGTTCAGTTACGCCTGGCGGCGATAGCCCCCCAGCGCTCGCGATTCGCGAGGCTCGCCCGAGTGAATCGCCACCACCGAGGGTCACAACCGCTCTCTCACTCGGCTGGACATCTCTCGCTCACCTGACATTTCTGCTTCGACTACTGATCAAATTACAATCGTATTTTACCGTATCGGGTTGGTTGCTGATCGCTGCAGCCACCACCGCTTTCCCTTACGCACGCGCACGCGCACGCACGCACGCACGTACGCAGTACATTACTTTTTGATTATCAAAAAAAAGTTCCACGTTTGTGGCTTTTAAAGTCCGTGATCGAGTGTGATATTTCGAGTTCGTACTTCAAACCTTTTGTGATGCTCAATCAGAGGAGAAGTATGTTTTGTTTAAGTGAAATCAAAACGGGGGGGGGGGTGGGACAATATTGCAATCACCCGGCGCGGTCGAATGCAGTGGGCCGTCAGCGACAGTCTCACACTGCGGGTTTCAACTTAACTTCTTTGTGACCACTCGGCTCCTCGTTCTACTTAATTACGTTATATTTTTTTAGCATTCTACCAGCCCCTACCTCCTCCCCCCCCGCGCCGAGCTGTGTAGCGACCTGGCCATCACAAATGATAGCTCAACGAAGTGGCCTATCGTCACGTGGACATTTATAGCAAGCCAAATACTCGAGACGCGTGATGTTGATGAAACGCGTGATGTTGATTTCGAAAGGTGGAGGGAAAAACCGGAGGAGCTCTGGGAAAATGCACGCGACCACGAGGAGAGAGACACGCAACCTCCAAATATACAGCAGCAGGCGTCAGGGTCGGAATCGAACCCACGACCTCTTGCATACCATGCGAGGTAGTTAACATCTCCTAGCCACCGTTGCGCCGCACCTCGCCTGACCCAGCTCTTCACGCGCTAATTCGATGGAAATGGACTTGAAATGGACTTGTCACTCTAACGCAGCACCAAACTGGGCCAAGTGGCGATTAAAGCCTGGCCAGAATGATCAGCCCTCCAGGGAATCTACACCTACCTGTTCATGCTGCGGTAGGATTTCGCGCTTGTGTCGCGTAGCACTCCCATGCGTTTTCGGGTCGTACCGCGTGTTGGTCGGCACGATGTCCGACGGTTCGCTTCACGTCGTGCAGGGAGCTTCTTCGTGAATTCAATGGAGTGTACAAGCTTCTGTGCTTTAAGCGAATAAACAACGTCGGCTGGCCTACATCAAACACCGGCAGCAGGCGGCATCGCTATACAATCTACGGAGAACGCGAGCTGCTCCGTTCTGTTCCTCGAGAAGCTCCCAGCACGTGGAGCAAAACGTCGGACATCATGCTGGGCAACACAGGACACAACCCGAAAACACATTCGGGGATCCGTGACTTGTCTCTTATCCCACGTGACCTCCTTTGCATATTTGATGTGCTCAGATTGAATTGGGATTCGAGAGGATTTGCCCTCTGCCAAAATTAAAATTACGTATTTAAAGAAAATAATTTTACAGCCTTTGTCAATCAGCCGCTCGGCGAACGCCTTCCTACGCAGTGTTGTGGGGTTGTTGTGTGTGTTTTTTTTTTACCATGCTTCACCCTGCGGTTTAGTGTGAGTTTATTGAACGGTGTCCGTGTTGGCCTTGGCCGGACTTCAAACTCGGGGTCATAGGGCATATAATAGCGCACGCGACCCGCTGCTCCGCCGCTGCACTCCAATCATTACACGCCCGTAAGATAGTGCCAGCGAGCCTTCGGACCCCGACTCCGCTCCACGAGGTGGGCGAAGCGGTCTTCGATGAGTCGCTATGCCTACCACCATGCCACCAGCGACGATCTGCCTGGCTCCTGAGACACCCGCCTCCCCCCAAACCCCACCGCGACTACGCGCCTTGGAATATGGGAGCAAAGTCTTCGCGTCCGACTCGGCACCCCCGAGACTTGCAGCGTAGGAACTGCAACAGCGGCAGTCGCTCGCAGCAGTCGCGCGGTCATCCCGCTGTGGATCTGTTTCAAGCGTTACCGGTGGTGTTCTGTTTTAACAACAACAAAAAATAGCCGAGCCGCGCATGTTGTATTTTTTGTTTTGTTTAAGTTTTCAACGGGATACGAGTGAAAAGAAAAAAAATCAAAACCTGTTCAAAGTTCTGCTTAAAATCGGACAATAAAGTTGTGAGTGATGCACAATTGTGATTGGTCGCCAAATGTTTATTTAAAGTCAGACACCACCACCCAGCCTTCTATTCCCTCCCCCCCCCCTCATTGCGACGGGGGTACCCATTGGCTGCCCTGTGTACGCCACTATTAACAATACAACTGCATCGCCTATTAGATACGCGATGGCGTTTCAAGAGAGACTGAGTCACACTGCCACCGATGTTCGTGCAGTTTTGGTTCCGTGAAATTGCGGATCCGGAGCAGCACGCGACTCTCTTATTTTGGTGTCAAAATAAATCGCTTTCAGATTTTGCTTGCTCGGGATGGCGGACATATCACGTAAGGAAATGTCCAGAACCCTTGCACAGGTGCACATGAGAAAGGGTGGTGAGCTGTTATTTGTTTTATGTCCGCTAAGCGTGTTAAGACAAGTGAAATGTATCCGAGTGTGAAGCTGCAATATGGTGACTACCGTATCAATTGTAGCTACATTCACGCACACGGTTGAAGTGGCTCATATTTGGGTGGAGTGGTTCGTGTTTTCTTGTGCCATGTGTTTTTTTTATTTGTGTTACATAACAAATAGAGTTCAAGCCGGGCGCGGTTGCGCACGTTTGTAATTCAGGACCTTTTTGAGGCGAAGATTTCATTGACAACAAAATACTGCGACTCTCTCAAAGCTGACCGGCTGACGGGTGGCCAAAAGATGTCAGTGCAGAAAGTCGGATCATGACATTGTGTGGAGCTTGAGAACAAATCGCCTCGTATGTGTGGCTTTACTCCGGGTACAACACCTTCCTCCCACACGCAAAGGAAATATCTCTTTGAGAAGGAATTGGCTAAACCTTCATTCCAATGCTAGCCACTCTCACAGAGGAGTATTGAGGCCTTTCTGCATTTATGAATGTCACTGTCATTTAAAACGGAGTTTAAGCAAACAAAATAATAAATGACAGCAAAGGGCCGATGTTTAAATCACCCAGAATGCGCTCAATCTTTTTAGACCTTGGAAGCTAGGCAGTCTGGAACCTGGCTATTGCTCGGATGAGTGACCACCGTGGTTGTCAAAGCCGCCTGCGGGGCTGTGCTACCTGTGGCCATCGTCGTAGGTACAGACTGGACTACATTCCAAATTCCAGCTTTCTAGCCCTTCCAGAACATCATTACAAGGTCGCACTCGTTACATGCAAAGTGCTTGCCACAAATCAACCACAATGCATTGCCGGAGCTCGTCACGGAACATAAACCATCACGCGAACTCCGGTCATGTTTGCAGCGGCTTTTGGATAGTCGTCGAACGAAGTCGGTCACTGCATCACGTGACGCTTTCAGATGCGCTTCTGCGGTCGTCTGGAACGCTCTTCTTCTGATATTAGGAAGTCACTGGAGCTATTTGCTTTTAAATCTAGATTGATAACTCATTTCTTTGAAACAGCTTATTTTGTTTAAGACGTAGCAGGCTTTCGCGATCAATATTATTCATAATGAAGGTTTTTGGGTTCGATCGCGTAAGTGGATTGCTTCGCTATTCTGGCAAATTGCCCGATGATGCTAGATGTAATTACCATCGAAACGTCGTATTCAAATTGTAAATGTTGTGGATTTACTCTCTGAACACACCAGTGAGCTGAAGTGGTAACTAATAGGCGCGTTGTTTACGTGAGAAACCTTGCTGGCTGTGTCGGGTGGTGGAGGGTTACGACACATTTATACTTAACCCAAATAAATTTCTTATGAATGATCGTGTTTAGTTTGTTATCCTTACTCCGGACCTCCAATTCGCACGGTTAGCTACGTACAGTGCGAAAGAAGGTCAACGTACACGCGTATAAAACAAAAATCACGACGGATGGCATGGGGAGGCCCTCATCCAGCAGGGCGCTGACCAAAGAACTTTCGATGTCCAAAAGCTCCCCCCCACCACCCCACCCACGTGCTATTCCAAATGGATTGACGCAGTAATTTAACAAGAATTTGGCGAGTGCTTATGTTGGGAAGCACAATACGGGGTGGTTGGTGGGGAGGGAATTATCCTAAAGCCCAGACGCTTGAGCAAACTCTCAACGTTATGCACACAGCCGCCTTCTGTGACTGCCCACCAAGTGGTTACAGCGAAGTGGCCGGGAATTTAGAGCTCTCGCTCCCATGGTGCGGTTGAGACAATTAAATAAAAAAAAGTTGCCTTCCACAAAGTCACGATGAAATCTGTCCATGGGTGGTGAAACGGGTTTTTTGTGTGTCTTGGGTCTTGATTGAGGGGGGAGGAGGGGGGGCGCTTACAAGGGGTGGTGGGTATGGGGGGAGTTGCACATGCAGCCACCGCCTTCAACCTCCACTCCCTACCTCCCTGCCTACCTTTCCAGCGTGCTCACAACTGAATGCTGTTTCGGCGACTTTGCACTATTTGGTAACAGAGCGAAGACAACCGCGACGGGTGGTGCCATCTCTGAGCGCCACACTTGGCTGCCGGTTTTTAAAAAAATGTTAAAGCGTGCAAACAAACTCCCTCCCACCCCACCCCCGAACGCGCCCGGTGGCTTTATGCACCGCATAACGAAAATATTTTGCTGGTTCGCTTGAACGGGTTTGGTTTGAGTGACATTGGCCTGGCCGCTGGCTGAACGGCACTTGGCCTGGGTGAATGATGTTAATTGTAATAATGTACTACCATTTGGTAATTACGTCATGCTCGTTGTGCAAGGGTGCTCTGTTTCACGATGCAGTGGAGGCTGCCTGTAGCGGGGCGACGTGGCACTATGTTTATTTATTTTGTTTTCCCCCAATTAAGTAATTGGCTTGGATTAATGCAATTGGCCTCGCCGAATGATACTTGCCTGCGTCAATAACAAAACGTGCCCCTATCAAGGTACACCTGACTTTATAGATGGAGATGAGATCCGTGTGAACGGACAGACACCAAACATAAACCAATAATACCAATTATACCCCTCCACTGTGCAGTGTAGGAGCATTGCTGGCAATTGCACGCTCACTGCATATGCAGGTTACAACCCGGTGACAGGACACCGAAGAAATAAAACCTAACAGTTTATTGGGCCCTTCCTGTTAAAATAAAAAATATATATATGTGGCCTCACTGTGTTAGCGTTCAGAGTTGGGAGGCACTCCTGGTAGAGGCGATACATTATTTAAGCAAATTAAATGTAATTAAAATGCCCAACCCTGCCCTCACATTGGCAACGCATGCCACAGTGATCCAGCTCTAGAGGGAAGGGGAATTGGTGGATCACCCAGATATGTAAAACTCCCAGACCTGCTGGAATTTTTTTAGAGTTATTCCCCTCGTATGGACTGTGGGTCTTTCTCCAGGTGCTCTGGTTTTCTACCACATTCAACAAACTCCTTCAAGTGCAATTGGCCAAACATCGCCAATGCAGGACCCTGACCTTGTGGAAAAGCAAAAAAAAGCCTCTGTTGGATACATTAAGAATGCGCAGCGCTTCATCATTCCACCGCTGGATGAAGGCTTTCCCCCATACGATTTGTCATTCGTGCGGCTGTTTTGACCATAATTGTGTCACTGGTATTTGCGGCTTTGTGTAGCGGGCGAGGGGCAGGACCGGTTCAGGTATCACGCGCCACTGATGTTTGCCTCCGATTACGTAGGTTGCGAAAGAAGTTCAACATACATCCGTAGCCGCATGTATGTTTGTCGGATTATACAGAATAGCACCCAGCGCGCTAACTGCTGCGACCACCACTCCACACCCCTTCCGCGGATAAATGAATCATTTGGCGGGACCCCGGGGTCCCGCAAAAATCAGGTCAATAATTATTATTTTTCTTCAGTCCGCCCACTCGTGATCCCGACAGCAACGCGCCGCCCGCCCAGACTCGCGCCAACAAGCGCCACCAGCAGCAGCAGGCGGCGATCGACACGATGGGCGCCACCCCACCGGCCAAACGCGAGCCCCGGGGGGCGTCCGCCGCAGTCGACGCCCTCCGGTCAGCCGTCGATCCTCAGCTTCTTTGCCAAGGCGAGCCCGCCCCCCAGGCAGTGAATTTAACGTGTTTATGTAATTTTTCAACTTTTTACGAAACTTAGTGCCCCGAGTAGCTCTCAACGAGGCCAATCGATTGACCACTAGTTTTGTTGTTGTCGGTAAGGCAGCAAGACTCGTGTCGCTACGCGGCTTTTCCCACCCCGGGGCAGTGATGGGACCCCGGGGTCCCGCCAATTGCTTCAAATATCTGACAATAATTACGACGTAACGGCACATCCAGGGAGCGTGACAGAGTTTGAGAAAACGACGATGAACCACCCACCGCCGACACCATCCCACCGCCTTTCATTGCGCTCGCGACGCGCGCACGCGAGCGCTCGTTCACGCAACGCGTCACTCTCGTCCAAATACAACACGCCTTGCAACACCAGCAGCCCCCTCTATCCCCCAGCAGAGCTGAAGGGGGGGGACGAGCCTGGACTTGTCCTCGCTCTGGCAGCAAGAAAGCAAGCAGCAGCCGTCGGTGAAGCTGCCCTAATATTTCCGGGCGGCTGCTGCGGATGAGGCGGCGGCTTTCCACCGCGCACGTCGACTCTTCTCGGCTGGTCGTTTCGCGACGCAGGGGCGCCGGGTGAAGCGTGGCTGGCTCGGGGCGCACGTCGTTCCTTGTCCACGGCGGTCCCGTCGTATCCCTTCTTTCGTTTCGCTCCTTTTTCTCAGCCCGCTCGTCCCACCGGGCTAGGCTCGCGCGCTGGCAGCAGGCATGTCGGGCAGTGGCGGTGCAGACCTCCCGTTCCATCGCGTGAAGACTCCGAGCTCTCGCTGGGGAATGTCCAGGCGTTCCCAGGTCAGCCGGGCGACGTCGTCCCGCCAGCGTGTCCTGGGTCTTCTCGTCGTGTTTGTTGTTGTTGTTGTTCTTAGGGTGTTTTTATTCCCTTCGCTCTAAGCCCTATAATGAATGGCCACGAGTAATTTGGCAACGTAATTGGCCAGTTGGTGAGCGCATACGTGTTTGTTGAACTTCTTTCGCACCGTACGGAGCCAAAACGGTGCTAATCGGAGCTGCGGAGGGAGGACCACAAACTAAACACATACAAACTCAGGGGGAGGGGCGGTGGGGGTCACCGAGCACGCTGTGATTTAAACTGGGCCCAGAGGTACAGTGAGTTGAGAGTCTCAGTCTGTTTACTGGTGACCACGTAAAATAATTAATCCCCAAAAAATGTTAAGAAAAAAATGCTTACCCCCAAAAAATACATTTTTAATCATTTTCCTTATTTCAGCTGTTACATTTAATAACGTTGCTTTAACGTGTAACGAATAATCTTTAAAATGTTTGTGGACAAAACGATCTATTGAAGCGACTTTAGAAGCAGTTCTGTAACGGTTATCTTCCACAGCCATTCTCGTTCACAGGGTGATGCGTTGCTATCTGGAGACTCTAAATGGAAATGTATATGTCCAGACATGATGCCTAGAGTATAATTAGAATATTATTGGATGGGGGGGGGGGGGGGGGGGGAATCAGGAGGGTCACACACAAAAACATATTGAAAAACGTCGGTTCCGAAAAAACAATTTCATGTCAAAAACCTTCTAAACCTCCAGATACAACTTTCCAAGACCTAGGTATGAAAACCAAAAATCTTGTCCTAACATTTCTTGGGAGCGCCAAAGTAAAAACAAAATATTGGCTGTTAGATTATAAATGTACATATACATTTAAATTCAAAACCATTAAGACCCGCAAAAATCCAAACTTCTAAGGACCTTAGTACAACGATTAAAATAGAAATGGAAAAATCCATTCCAATTTTAAGGTGCCAAAAATGGAAATGTATGCTATTCGCATTAATCCAGTTCTAAGTATATATTGGACTACATTCCAAATGTCAGCTTTCTATTCCTTCTATATAGCAAAACAAACAATTATACCACTCTCTCATTCAAGATATCTGCATGTGATAGATATAAATAGTGGCCAATTTTCCAATGCTCACTTGGCTGCAACATGCATTCGTGAATGTTAAAATGTGCACGTGGAAGCGTGTGTTTGTGTGTGTTTGCGTGGTACTGGCCACCCACCCCCTCGTGTGCCCTCATAGGTGCTCGCTAACAGCACTTGTCCCAAAAGTCTGCTAAGGCTATACGGGGGATATTTGCCTTTGGCCCTGGTGGTGCAGGTGTGCGCCCACAATGCAAAGGCAGGTTCTGTGGCATTTTGTGAACCTCCTCAGTAACGAGGAATGCAATGAACTGTGTTTGCTGTAGAATGAGCGGGCAAGTATGGGCAGGTCCATGTGCCTTTCAAATTGGGCTCATAGACACGGGCCAGGGTATAAACATCAACACAGCGGGCAGTGAGACGGGGCCACCCACGTAAACCCAACGAGTTTGTCATAACAGCTCACTCGCCTGGACCGTTACTGGGATTCCATCGAGTTACTTTGCTCGAGGATTTTACGCAGCGGCGAGTGTTCTGGGATGTGAACCAGCGTTCGATTTCTGGCCATGGCTAAACATCGGAGGCGAGTAGGGTTGCCACCTCTGAAGAGCGAATAAAAAAAAAACGGAACATTTAATCGGAATACAAATATCTCACAATATCAGGAGATCTACATTTTCCGGGACAGATATCTTAAAAAAACAATCCTGGGAAAACCAGGGCAGGTGACAACTCGAGTGGTGATGGACAATCTGAACCAGTCACGAGCCATACACCAACCCTCACCAATCCGCCCTGACAATCGAGGTGAGGTATGGTCAAACACCACCACCCCCCTCCCCCATGACCGACGGCGTGGGGAGGTCTTCATCCAGCAGTGGATTGACAAAGGACTGCCTGTAAAATGTGAGTCATGTTATTGTTTGAGCTGTGTACTTTTCAGCTCAGCTCAAAGCCATTTCAGGAGGGGGCAACTCACTCTTTCCACGTTGAAGGCCACCTGCCCCGAAGACCGAGGCGGTCTCCGCCGACCCTTGAGCTGCCTTTGATTGCTCTGCAAACAGCGACAAAGAACACGTTTAAGCCTCGAGGCCTAAGTGCTGTTAGCGAGCACCTATTAATGCACACGGGGGGTGGGCCGTGCGGGTGCGAAAATGCCAAGGAGCTCCCGCGCTGAGCACGATGCTTGCGCGCTTGGCACAGTGCTCGCGAATCCACAGAGGGGTCTGAGATGAGCTGGAGGTGAATTCCGCGGTGCTGTCGCGGGGGCCGGGACGACTTCACGGTTCGAAATCCGCTGGCCCGCCTGGAATAATACCGCGGGTGTTACTCTCCGTTTGAAACAAAACAATAACAACAACAAAATAAGCACCGGTTCTTGCTTCACTGTGGACGTTAAAGATCCCGTTACGTCGTTCGCAAGAGGATGTTATTGTGTTACCCGGTGTCTCGGTGCAAATCTGCCAAATTTAAAAGAAATCAAATGGACCGCAAATCTTTCGATTTAAAGCTTTCGTGACTGCAAGGATTCATCTTCTTTGGTTCTTTCGGTAAAGTCACGTAGAATGAGAATAAAATAATAAATTGCTAAAATAAAATAACACAATAAAATTCTCACGACGTTTCGGCCACAACACAAGCGAGACTGTCTGGAGGACAGCGCTGGGGCGCTGTCCTCCAGACAGTCTCGTCCCTTCACCTGATGAAGGCCGCTTGTGTTGTGGCCGAAACGTCGTGAGAATTTTATTGTGTTATTTTATTTTATCAATTTATTATTTTATTCTCATTCTACGTGACTGTACCGAAAGAACCAAAGAAGATGGACCGCAAATCGTTCGGTGGGCAAATCCATGGCGATCACCGTCCCTCTACTGCCAATATATACATGGCAGGACCCTCCTTCATTCGAGTCGTGAGGCTTAGTGAGGCTTTCCGAATAGCTACTCAACAAGCTTACATTGTAATGATGAATAAATGAAAAATGCCACCGTTGATTTACCCCTGCGGCGCCGTGACATCGCGGCCAACAGAGGGCAGTACAGCAAAACCCACTAGTGCACAATTAAGAGGTGGTCCCGATGTCTTGTGACTCCCCGTTTAACTCTCCAAAACTTAACACGTAAGGGTTAAACCTTGATTAGGCGCTTTCGTGACTGCAGGAATTATATAGTTTCCAAATTTTGCTAAACCCTGTTTGATTTAGTGTGATGTTCCGTCTCTCTGTATCCCCTGGTATATCTGTGTTAATTCCCCCTACTTAAGGTCTGTATATATCTGCGGTTGTGTTTCCTCTACCTGATGATGATTGCTTGTGTTGCGATCGAAACGACGTATGCTATTATATAATTTTATTTTTTTATTATTTCTACGTGACTTTACCGAAAAAAACAAAGAGTACGTAAGGGTTAATTAAAGCAGAAATGAAGATGCAAAGGAAAACAAATATTCGGGGTCAAATAATTTGGGGGGAGGGGGTGGAGGGGGGGGGTCACAAGACATCTAGACCACCCTGTATGGTGCTGCGTTTGAATGTTTCCACGCTCTTTGCCCCACGCCTCGACCAACCCGCACTGCCAGCGTGGTGCAAAAAATAATAACCCCCACGGCGGTGGATTAATAAAAGAGCTGTCTATACACTCACCCACTGCGTCTGTAAACTAAATACAAATAACGCTTTAAAATTATTGTGTTTTTTTATATATATACTGAAAGGGCCTTAACCCTGATAATTTTTGGCAACTCTCGGCACGTGGAGCGAGCACGTGGGACATCCTGCTCACGAACAACACGCCGAAAGAACGTGCAGACACACCAGAGGGCGAATTATTGTTCTCACTCTCTTTGCCCTGCGTGCTGTGAAGATAGGACCGTTTCCCGAAACGTCGACTATTAACATAGACTTGTTTTCTTAAGGCGGTGGCGCTTTTGACTCGCGTGTCGATGTCTGCAGTTTTTTTTTTATGTCGACTGTGGGGCATTTAGACGCACGTGAAACAGAAAAAAAATCCCGTTCGAGTTGTTTTGGTTCCGCCAGTGGCCGCCTAGGGGGCGCTAGGGAACCGGGCTACAGAAGCGCAAAGCTCGGAATCGCGGAGAGCTCCAAGCCTAGATTTGAAGCTTTCGTGACTGCAAGGATCCATACTCTTTGGTTCTATTCGGTAAATTCACGTAGGTAAAAATAAAATAACCTGATGATGATTGCTTGTGTTGCAATCGAAACGTCGTGATTTTTTGTTATTTTATTTTTACCTACGTGACTTTACCGAATAGAACCAAAGAGTATAGAGCTCCAAGCCGCCACGGCCTGGAGGGAAAAAAAAGTAATATTTAAAAAAAACTTTTTTAAAACACGCTTTAATTAAATGTACGGTACTCGTAATGGAAGAACTCCACGACTCCAGGAAGTGGCCCCGAAGCTTGCCACAGCGTAAGGGGCCGTGGTGATTTACAACTAACGTCAGTTGAGCGTGGACAATAGTCTAGACCCAGGCCGAAACATAACATTAAAGAAATGTTAAAAAATATAATTTTCATTTTTTATGATTGAATATAGTATTGTCATCAGTATGGCATAAGTATACCAAGTTTGCAGTCGATACCACATTGGGAAGTGGTGTCACAATTGAGTTACAAGATTTGAGGATACAACGACAACAACAATAACAGACAGAGCGAGTTAAATGAAAGCGTGTAAAAAAAGACTCAAATCCAGCAAGTGGATTGAGCGTGCCTGCTAACGGTGATGGGGGCATGGGCACATTGACGGAGAGTGCCTCGAGGTGCGAGACTCGACGAGCCTTGCGGCAAATCGTCGACAGACTCTGCAATAACAATGAGACGTCAAATCGTCGACAGACTCTGCAATAATAATGAGACAACGTCATATCGTCGACAGACTCTGCAATAATAATGAGACAACATCAAATCGTCGACAGACTCTGCAATAATAATGAGACAATGTCGAATCGTCGACAGACTCTGCAATAATAATGAGACAACGTCATATCGTCGACAGACTCTGCAATAATAATGAGACGTCAAATTGTCGACAGACTCTGCAATAATAATGAAACAACGTCAAATCGTCGACAGACTCTGCAATAATAATGAGACGTCAAATCGTCCACAGACTCTGCAATAATAATGAGACGTCGAATCGTTCACAGACTCTGCAATAATAATGAGACAACATCAAATCGTCGACAGACTCTGCAATAATAATGAGACAACGTCGAATCGTCCACAGACTCTGCAATAATAATGAGACAACATCAAATCGTCGACAGACTCTGCAATAATATTGAGACAATGTCAAATCGTCCACAGACTCTGCAATAATAGTGAGACAACGTCAAATCGTCGACAGACTCTGCAATAATAATGAGACAACGTCAAATCGTCCACAGACTCTGCAATAATAATGAAACAACGTCAAATCGTCCACAGACTCTGCAATAATGAGACAACGTCAAATCGTCGACAGACTCTGCAATAATAATGAGACGTCAATGTGTCGACAGACTCTGCATCATAAAGCGGGTTACACAATGATGCAATCCTCTCTATTACAGTGGCCCTTATAACATTCGCTGCAGCCGTGGTTTTCAATCGTTAAAAAATGGTAATGAATAATATAGGTTAGATGAAACCAAGTAGTTGTAATTACGTGTCCGTGCTTAATTTGTGTTTTCGATGATTTACCATGTAAAAAAAAATCTGCCCATGTCTCGCCACCCCCAGAAAGGGCATCTCGCACCCGCTGGTGTAGTGTGTAGCGTTGTGTGTATAGTGTAGTGCAGCGGTTATATTATTAACCTTACTACAGCCTTGCATCTCGCTGATTCTCAATCGTTTACAAAATGTACAATGTTAACAAATACGTAGGTTTCATGACACAAAGTAAGTTGTACTTAAGTGCCCATGCTTAATTTGTGTTTCGATTATTTACCTTCTAAAAAAATCAGGCCATGTCTCACACCCCAGGTGAAGAACCACAGGCTCGAGTGTGATTGAGAAAGCTGTGTTGTAATGTTATCTTATGTCTGTTGTTCCGTGGCTATTTTGTTTAAGGAATTTGATTCTCACCCACAGCCACCATCAATTGGTAATATTTTTTTACCGATCCTGGGCCTCCCCTAGGTCGACTCAGCCTGAGTACCTGATGCGGTGAGATTACAGAAGCGATATAGGCAACGGGGGCGTAGCGAGATGAGAGAAATGTAGACTAAGAGCTGTAATGAAATGAGGATACTATACACAGATAGGACAGGGGTCGTGAAACGACAGGTGTAGGGAAGTGGAAAAGCCAGTCAGATGACAGAGCTTGATTAACCTTCATAATTCATAATAAAGGTTTTTGGGTTAGGTCGCGTAAGCATAAATGTATCGTAACCTTCCACCACCCGACACAGCCAATTAGTAAGGGATTTGTCACGCAAACAAAACGCCAATTATTTAATACTTCAGCCCACCGGTGTGTTGGAGAGTACATCAACAACATTTACAATTTGAGTAGTACGACGTTTCGCTGGTAATTACATCCAGCATCATCGGGCGAATAACCATGCATGTTTATAATAATGATTTAAAAAATAGAGCTGAGTTTTGGTTCACCCCTATTGTTTCATGAATCTGGGATCCCCCTTGAGCTGCTTAGGGTCCCCCCTGGGTCTTTTGCTTAGTTTGCTTTAAGAGAGGACCTGAATTTAACTTCGCCAATGTCCTGCTTTATTTGGATGCACATTGCCATGCCCCTTTGGTACTAAATTTATTTACTTCTGTATTTCAGTTGGGCCAAACCACGTGGGATGCCCCCCCCGTGCCCCCCCCAGTGCCCCTCCCCCCAGTGCCCCGCCTCCCCCCGATCTGCTGTATCCAACTCCATCCATCACTGGTCTAGGTGGGACAGGGGATAGTGGAGGGTGTAGATTATAGCCACTGCCTCTCAGCCAATCAGAGGGCGCGGTCGAGTACACGCCCTCGCCTCTCGCGTGAGAGCGCGCGCCACGTGGAACGCACGTGTTGCTGTGAATGTCAAATTGAGGACCGCGCTAATTATAGGAAGGATTGATGACTGCTCATCCAGCAGTGGATTTATGTTTAAAAAAGAAAGCACTGTGCATGTTCGATGATGCGATTGTATGGCCCCCTCAATGATCCGATCGAAATCCCTCATTTCGATCGGATCATTGGGGTTTATTAATAATAAATCGGCATTTTGCGACCCCCACTGCCACTGTGTAGCATATTATCACGTGCCAGGGACTCTATGAGATGATAGGACAATAGTCTGAGTCCGTAATTGGCAATAAGTAACGGCAAAGCGGTTATAGGTGACTCACAGAATTGTGCGCAGTTGCGTGTACACAGTACACGACTTCCCTGAAGGCATTCACCTTCAGCGAGCGCGATGCCGATCACACAACGCGGTTCGAATTCGACCCTCGATCGATGGCTGCGCCATCGCCGCACACGCGTCGAATAAAAAGCAAGGGACAAGTCCTTTACTTACTAACAACTCCTCTAGCTTTCGATTTAAAGCTTTCGTGACTGCAAGGATTCATCTTCTTTGGTTCTTTCGGTAAAGTCACGTAGAAGATGAACTCCTCTATAATTTCTCATTGCTGGAGGGGTTGCCCCCCCCCCCACCCCTACCTGAAAATCCTGGCTCCGCCATCGCCTGCAATCGTTTTGCTCGTGCCACTGCTGGCGGAAGGGACTCGACTTGAGCGAGCTTTGACGAGTTGCTTCTGCGCCGGTCAGATTTCTTGGGAGAGGTGAGGAATACCCACAATTTATCCCATAAAAACCGACCTGTTGATCGACTGCTGTGTGCCCATTGTTATTTAGCAGGTAAGGCCCACTGAGCAAAACAGCTCCGTTTTCAAGAAGCCACCTTGGCCACAAATTATATCCTCACGCTGAAAAGCATAGCAGCCAAAAACTCTAAAATGGATGCTTCTAAATGTGGAGGGGAGGAACTGGAGGACCCGGAGAAAAAAAATCCACGCGACCACGGGGAGAGAGAGAAATGTAAACTCTAAATATACAGCAGCAGCAGGCGTCAGGGTCAGAATCGGTACCCACGACCTCCTGTATACCAGGCGAGGTAGTTGACATCTCGCCGCATCGGCGCCCCACTATTCATACTGCTGATGCACAGAGACGGAGGGGGTTAAGACACTTGCCCATTTAAAATAAGTTGTATAAAATCAAATGTTAAACGATCATCCTTGATTTGTTTAACAAAAACAAAGATCCCCCGTATAGCCTTATTAGACTGTTGGGGCAAGTGCTGTCAGTGAGTACCTGTGAAGGCCGGCACGGTACACGAGGGGGTGGGTGGCCAGCACCACGCCCGGCCGTTTTTGCCTCCCAAGTGGCGATGTTTACACACTGCACGAGGTACTCATTTGAGGCTGAGTCGACGTAGGGGAGGCCCATGACCGGTTCAGATAATCGTCACCGGTGTTGGCCGTGAGCGGGAATCGAACCCGGGTCGCCGGGTTCGAAGCGCAGTGCAACGCGCTTACCGCTACACTACCGCTCCCCACGCACACACACGGACACACACTCACACACACGGACACACACAGACACACGCACGCACACACACGGACACACAGACACACACGCACACACACACGGACACACACAGACACACACACACACACGCACACACACGGACACACAGGCACACACGGACACACACAGACACACACGCACGCACACACGGACACACAGACGCACACGCACACACACGGACACACACAACAACAACCGCCATTCGCCACTAAGTGGCGGTGACGTCACCACGACGCTTGTGCCAGGCCATGTGCACCTTGAGGCCACGTGAAGTGTCGAACGCCCGCGGGCAGGAGGTCACTGGGCAGACCCAGTTGCCACGGGTCGACTGACTGAGATGTCTGGCTGATGCACCACCTGTGCCCCCTACTGTGCCAACCTGCTGTGCTTTAGCCACCCGGCGCTCCGCTCGTTGTTGTGAGCGTCGCTCCTCCGCCCTCCGTTGTTGTTGGAGGGCGACTGCCTCCAACTGCCCAGTAGCGTCCTTCACGAGCCTCCTCCACAGAGGCCGATCTTGACACCGCTGGTACCGGTCATCGGCAAGTCCACTCAGCTCCACGTCCTCCTGTACCACGTCACTCCATCTCTTCTCTAGCCCATGCCGCGCCCGTTTAGCCCCCTCGATCCGGCCGAACAAAAGCTGTTTCGGCATGCGGTGGCTGGGCATGCGGGCTACATGACCCACCCAACGCAGCCTTGCCTGCCGGAGGAGCTCACCGATGGGACCGTTCCCAGATCTTTCAAGGATTTGTGAGCTCCTCACACAATCCAGCCTGGTTAAACCCAGCATGCATCGTAAGGAAGCCAGCCTAAATGTTTCTAACCGGCGAAGATGTTCCATTAGGGGGGTCCACGTTTCGCAAGCGTAGAGAAGGGAGGGAATGACCGTGGCCGAGAAGACGTGAAGCTTAGTGCGGAGCGACACGCCAGGTAGCTTCCACACAGCGTTACGCAACCGATGGAAAGATATTGCCGCTCGACTGATTCGGAGTGAGACCTCTGCTGTTAACCTGGAACCGGTAATAAGCACACACACGGACACACACGCACGCACACACACGGACACACGTGCGTGATCGTGAGTGCATTATGCCTCCCCATTGCCAGTCGTGGCTTTGCTGCAGTTCGAGTGTCACAGGTGTATGTTGGAGGGTGTGGTGCTGTGGCGACCGTGTGATTTGAGGACACGCGATTGTGTGTGTCCATTCGTGTTCACGGAGATGCCCTCTGTGACCAGGTGAGAGTCCAAAGCCACCAACAACAAAAAACCCACCCCTCGCATTTTCAAGGGAGGCCCGTTTTATTTTTGCTGTCACTGGGTTCCCACTTCACGTGAGATTTTCTGACTGGGGAGCGGCGCGTATACCTGATGATAATGATGATTGGTAAGCGCCGGATGTTGGTCGGCGGCACGCCGTCGTTTCAAAGTAGGACGATGACGACCAGTACCGGATGAAGCTAGTGCGGATGTTATAAAGGGGTCCTAAATCAAATAAAAACACGTAAATATTAAAACACATTTTTAACTTGCATAGTAAAGTGATTGTATTTTTTCATTTGCTATACAGCCAGATAATACGACAACTCGCTAACCGTAAATACCCATTCGTTCATAAAAGTTGAAGGTGGTATAGTACTATAGTAATATGTTGTCTTTATCTCATTTCATCATCAGAGCTTCTAATGTTTTACTTTCATTTAATAAGCCCTCTTCTCCGTTTCAACACACCGTTGGATCCCGACCTATTTCAGAAATTGTGACTGATAGTACTTTTAAATATAGCTTGAAATTCCCAATGTTCATCATGGGAACTCCTTTGCCAGTACCAAAATATGAGAATAGATTTTCCCCTTTTTTCTGGCAACAAAACAGCTGTGTTAAATTGTTAAAACACCAAACTGAAACCTTTTACAAGGAATCATGTCCGCATTGACCACAATACTTGTGGTCAGAATGCAAACACAAAACACACTCTGATAATATATGCATTGTCTTTGAAACTGATTGGTCCACACCAGAGACAGCTTTCTTTTCTTCTCTCATTACTCTGATAGTGGCATTGTCTTTGTGCTGTTCGCCTTTTGGCGTCCTCTGGTCTAACACCGTTTGAGACAAGGCTCAAAAGAAAGCTGTCTCTGGTGTGGACCAATCAGTTTCAAAGACCATGCATATATTATCGGTGTTTTTTGTTTGCATTCTGACCACAAGTAGTGTGGTTAATGCAGACATGATTCCTTGTAAAATGTTTCAGTTTAGTGTTTTAACAACTTAATATAGCTTGTTCAGATGGACGAGTCCATCTATGTTCAGAAAAGAGGAGGGGGGAGACGAAAAATAATGGATGCGGTCTGAAAGCCACCTTAAGCGTGATTAATCAATTAAGACCCGAAATTGTTTATCAAATCCTTCCAATGATTGCTAAGCCAGAATTCATCTTCTCAGTTGAAATTGTATCTGTGTTTGTATATGTGGATAGCCTCATGAACGAATCTCTCATGGTAGCCAGATGGCTTGCAAAGAACCGCCACTTTTTTCAAATGTTCTTGTTGTGGTTTTCACACCTCATGATGATTGCTTGTGTTGCAGTCGAAACGTCGTGATAATTTTATTGTTTTACTTTTTCAATATTTTATTGTTTCCCTTCTACGTGACTTTACCGAAAGAACCAAGAATATGAATCCCTGCAGTCACGAAAGCTTTAAATCAAAATTTAATACAGCTGTTTTGTTGCCAGAATAAAAGGGGAAAACCTATTCTCAACCCCATTTTTATTTTTTTCCCTGTTGTCCGATTGCATTTCACCAATACTGCTGAATCTAATTATTATTACTGGTCCTGTCGTCTTGACTGGATGTTACATATACTGTGAGTGTAATTATTACAACTGACGTTTCCTGTTATTTGTGTTAGTCTTATTCGAATTCTCATCACTCACTTTTATCGTAGTGTGTCTGCACGCTGTCCGAGTGTGTCGTTGCCATTATTATGATTTTCTTTCGACTGTTTCTATTGGATGTTGTATTACGTTTTTAGCTTTTCGATTTTGTTTACATACAGTACAGCGCTTTGTTATATATCGATATGAAAGGAACTTCATTAAATGAAGACCAATGTTATTATTGCTACAGAGCTTCACGGATTAGCAAAGTGTTTCGCTCGTGATGATTAAGGCGGTTTGGTGGGTTTGCGGTGTTGAGGGTTGTGCCTTATCTTTGGCAGTAGCAAAAACAAGAATTGTGCCACAGCTGCTCATTTGTTATTATTAATTATTTAGTGTTACACGGAACCGACTGCCCTGTGTGACACACACACACAACAACAACAACCGCCATTCGCCACTAAGTGGCGGCGACGTCGCCACGGCGCTTGTGCCAGGCTAGGTGCACGTTGAGGCCACGTGAAGTGTCGAGCGCCCGCTGGCAGGAGGCCACGGGACAGACCCAGGTGCCCCGGGTCGATTGACTTGAGACGACTGGCCGATGCACCACCTGTGCCCCTTACTGTGCCAACTTGCTGTGTTTTATCCACCCGGCGTTCCACTCGTTGCTGTGAGCGTCGCTCCTTGTTTTTGGAGGGCGACTGCCTCCAACTGCCCAGCAGCATCCTTCACGAGCCTCCTCCACAGAGGCCGATCTTGACACCGCTGGTACCACTCATCAGCAAAGTCCACTCAGCTCCACGTCCTCCTGTACTACATCACCCCATCTCTTCTCTCGCCCGTGCCGCGGCCGTTAAGCCCCCTCTATCCGGCCGAACAAAAGCTGTTTTGGCATGCGGTGGCTGGGCATGCGGGCCACATGACCCAACCACACACACGCACACACCCGCACACTGTGTAAACAGCATGTGTGTGGCCTGGGTGTTTTTTTTAGGGGTGTGTGCATGTGGATTGCGTGGATGTGAGGAGGTGTGTGTGTGTGTGCATGTGTACAGGCAAGATGACCTTTGTAACCAAACGAGAGCCCACTGAGAACAAAACTATGTCGAGGGAGACCCGTGTCTTTAGTGACTGCGGTCACACTCGTTCAGTTCTGACAACTGCCCTCTTATTCCAATACAAATTCTTTTAGCGAATCATTATGGCGGATAAAACGACGTACGCGTCCTTTCGATAAACCTTGGGAAGAAAAAACAAAAAATGCCCGCATCCTTTATAACTAAATGGACTAAAACCGCGTGCAAGATGCAGTGAATGAGTATAAATGTAGTGGAGTAGGAAGGTGCGTAGTGCAAACAGTGTGATTACATGATAACACAGACAGTACGGGTTATGTTGGGTCAGCCTGTAGCGAAGGCAAATACAGTGCAGGTTATGTTAGGGCAATTAAGATGGGAGAGCCAAGGACGGCTGTGATTGGCTGGAGCTGTTGTCAAGGCTAGAGTGGTGCCTAAAGGTCTGGGTGAGAAACAGGTGCGGACGACATTGAGCGTCGTTGGGGCACGAACTAATTAATTGGGGAGTAATGAGAGCGGGGATAAATTGGGGAGTCGGGAATTGGAGCGATGTTGTTGAAGTTGGAGAGCTTGGAGTCAGCAGCGGGGAATTGAAGGTGGAGAGCTTGGAGACAGAGTTGGAGGGAAAGAGTTGGAGAGACAGAGTCGGAGACGGAGCTTGGAGAGAGCGTAGCGATAGCGGAGCTGAAGAAGAGAAGCAGCCAGCAGTGGAGAGGGCATAGCGATAGCGGAGCTGAACAGAGACGAAGCAGTTAGCAGTGGAGAGAGCATAGTGACGGTGATAGCGGTGAATAGAGATGAAGCAGTTAGTAGTGGAGAGAGCATAGTGACGGTGATAGCGGAGAGCAGAAGCAAAGTAGTTAGCAGTGAAGAGAGCATAGTGACGGTGATAGCGGAGAGTGGAGACGAAGAAGTTAGCGGTGGAGTAAGCGCAGTAATCGTGGGGAGTGGAGAGACAAAGGTGGCGAGCAAGTCGAGTGAAGCACGGCGAGCGAGCCGTGGCGACATGGATACTGTGAAATACTGAGGACATGCGGAGAGTTGTAAATAAAGCGGTGTTCGAAGAAATACAAAAGTTGTCCGAGTCAAATCGAACACTACATTTGGTGTCAGAGTGACTTCGAAACCACGCCGACATGTGGAAGACATCGGCCATGAGAAGGGACGTGCTGACAGACTCGTCCGACGACGGCAGCGATGTGAACGTGATTTCCGCATCGGGGCAAGTGGGTGCCGCTCCCCCGGCGGGCGGAACGAGCGTTGCCGACGGGGCTAAGCCAGCCCGCTGCCGTTCCTGCGCCGCCGGGAAACGCCGACGACGGAGCCGCACCTCCCGCGGCGCTGCAGGCGGGGCAGCAGGACGCACAGCACGCCGCTGCTTCGACGCCATCGGGAGGGAGAGCGCCGGAGCTGGAGGAGAGAGAATGCCGCCGCAGCTAATGCGGGTGCCGGGGCGGGAAAATTGTGCGCATCGTGCGCGTGCGACCGCCATCGTGGCGGCCGGTCGGGACGCGGTTCCCGCCGAAACGCCGTTCCCGCCATTCTCAACGCCTGTGGAGGAAGATGTTCAGCCGTCTTGGTGACATCCTGTCGCAAGAGGATGCCGTGCTTCGAGTTCCTCACAGCCTCTCAGGCGTGTCGTGACACAACGCACCCGGCCCTAAACACACACCTCACCCATCTTGCGCGCACCGGGTTGTTGTTTTTTGCGTGTGGGTTTTTGTTGACCGCTGGGCTGCTGAACGGGGTTTCTGGCTGTGTGAATGTAGGATGAATGCAATGTCTGTGCTCGTGTGTGTGGTTACGGCATCGGGAGTGTTATCTGCTGGGGATTCATGTGTGTGTCGAGTGTCCTGAGGCCCTTTAAACATCCTGTGGGTTGCCATGTTAATGATTCGCGATTGTTATTGTATATGCTGTGTGGAGCTTCACTTGTGATTGGTTATGTGTGACTGTGAGAAACTTTGATCGTTATTGTTTCCAAGATATAGACTGTATCGGACTGTTCATGCTGCATGTACTGTATTACCTCATTCGGCGATTAGTGGGATTGTGTATAGTTGTTTTGCTCTGAACTCGGTTGGTACAGCTGTGTGCTGCAATGCGAGTATCTGACATAATGGGTACTGCTGCGGGATGTGAAGTGTATTGTGGTGACCGTTGGCTATTTGGGATTGTCGCAAATTGTGCGTGCCTGTTCGACATTGGAGATGGTGACATGCTGCCATTGATTTGGTATTGTGCTGGCTGTCAAATCTCTTGGGGCGCAGATCCTGACCAGGATGGCCCAGTAAGTGTTGAGTATCTAAGACGGGAGTGTGGTCCCGTCATGCAATGGATGATGGTTTGACCTGACGACCCGGAGGTTGAGGCCCTCCGAGGTGCGTCTGAAGCTATACGATGGAGCTATAGGCTCGCCCTGGCGGCCCGGAGTTCGAAACACTCCGAGGTGCATTGAAACAGTGGCCTGGAGATGTATCCCTCGGTTGTCAGGGTGCATGTTGTGCAGTGACGTAACGATGTGTCTTCTCAACTCGGTTGGGGCAGCTGATTGCGGCAACGAGAGTCTTGGAGAAACACTGGTTTAAAATTCCCCCGCTACGGCCGATTCGTGCGACGAACGGCAGCGACGCGCAGAGGCGTCGGAGAGTCCGAAATGCGCTGTCTGTCATAATGCCCAGAGGAGTATACTGGGATGGGAGTGCGGGGAGAACTGCGGAAATATGCGGGTGCGCGGGGATTGCGGCATTGCCGTCCAAGCATGCGGTCGCCATTTTCTGTGTGCATGGGTATTTGTGTGATTTTGGGTTGATTGTAGAATGTGTGTATTTTGGTTCCTTCCGCCGGGCGGAATTGATCATCTCCACTTCCCTGGGCCGGGTGACTGTTGTGTCCGACGAGCCGAGGCGAGTGTTCCTCGAGTGATGCCTCAGGAGGGTTGGTTTCTCTCGTCACAGGATTCCTGCGCCTGTCGCCCTTGGAGTCGCCGGTTGTGCTGGCTGGATGTGGACTTGAAGGGGGGAGTGGAGCGCCCATGCGTCGCTCCTGCGCATCATGTTGCCCAACTCCGGGGGAAGGGCCGTGCCCTTTTTGAGGCCTTTTTCAGATTCCCTCAGGGCCTCCAGGGAGCGCGTGCTCGCCTCCCCTAGGGGCTCGGCCACGTGAACTCGTTGAAGACTGGCAGCTGGAACTCGCTCCCGGGGACGGATCTTTCATTGACTCTACGTGTCGTGGTTCTTGTACAAAGTTGTTATGTTGTTCATTGTTACGTCCTAGGTATTCCACTACCCAGAGGTCGAAGTGTCGTCGTAGCCGGGACGGCTACGACGACACTTCACGGGGGGGGGGGGGGGGTGATGTAGTGGAGTAGGAAGGTGCGGAGTGCAAACAGCTTGATTACATGATAACACAGACAGTACGGGTTATGTTGGGTCAGCCTGTAGCGAAGGCAAATAGAGTGCAGGTTATGTTAGGGCAATTAAGCTGGGAGAGCCAAGGACGGCTGTGATTGGCTGGAGCTGTTGTCAAGGCTAGAGTGGCGCCTAAAGGTCTGGGTGAGAAACAGGTGCGGACGACGCAGAGCGTCGTTGGGGCACGGACTAATTAATTGGGGAGTAATGAGAGCGGGGATAAATTGGGGAGTCGGGAATTGGAGCGATGTTGTTGAAGTTGGAGAGCTTGGAGTCAGCAGCGGGGAATTGAAGGTGGAGAGCTTGGAGACAGAGTTGGAGGAACAGAGTTGGAGAGTCAGAGTTGGAGACGGAGCTTGGAGAGAGCGTAGCGATAGCGGAGCTGAAGAAGAGAAGCAGCCAGCAGTGGAGAGAGCGTAGCGATAGTGGAGCTGAACAGAGACGAAGCAGTTAGCAGTGGAGAGAGCATAGTGACGGTGATAGCGGTGAATAGAGACGAAGCAGTTAGCAGTGGAGAGAGCATAGTGACGGTGATAGCGGAGAACAGAGACGAAGTAGTTAGCAGTGGAGAGAGCATAGCGACGGTGATAGCAGAGAGCGGAGACGAAGAAGTTAGCGGTGGCGTAAGCGAAGTAATCGTGGGGAGTGGAGAGACAAAGGTGGCGAGCAAGTCGAGTGAAGCACGGCGAGCGAGCCGTGGCGACATGGATACTGTGAAATACTGAGGACATGCGGAGAGTTGTAAATAAAGCGGTGTTCGAAGAAATACAAAAGTTGTCCGAGTGAAATCGAACACTACATAAATACTCGCTCCGGGGTTCCCATCCAGTTATTAATCGCGATGCCACCGTTTTGTAGAAACGATGCAACTGTGCATGCAGCACGGGGCGAGTGATGTGTTTCCCTTTGGGGCTGTCCATAAATGACGTCACGCGATTTTGGACGGTTTTTGACCCCCCCCCCGCCCCTCGTCACACGGCGTCACAAAAAGTCACAAAGCTCTGCCCCCCCCCACCCCAAAAAAAAAGAATAAACATGCTTATATTTAATTAAGTGGAACGTGTCGTCTATATTTATTTAAAGTTGCACATTTTGATATGACGTCAGATTTCTCAAACCCCCCCCCCCTCCCCTCGTCACACATCGTCACAAATGTCTGACCCCCCCCCCTAGGTGTGTGACGTCATTTATGGACGGCCTCTTTCCCCAGCCGCTCTCAGGAATCTCTCCGGATGTTTGAGTCATATGCCATGGTGAGAGACCAGTGCGTGAAACGTCGGCAGTTGTTTAATTTTCTTCTTCTTCCATTGGGGCAGTGGTGTTGTTTACGTATGTGTGCTGAGATTGCTGTTACTGTGATCTCAGATGTGCCGCTGTAGTTTGGCTAAATCTGAAATGTGAACGGTCCGGTGATATCCACGATAGAGGCTTTTGGGTTAGACAGCGTAAATATAAATTTTGTCGTGGAACCCGCCACCACCCGACACAGCCGATGAGTAAGGTTTGTCACTGAAACAAAATATGTTAATTCGTTTCTAGTTCAGCACACCGGTTGTGTGAGTACGACGTTTCGCCAGTAATTACAACCAACATCATCAGGCAACAGCCAGAGTTCTGTCCAACACACCGGTGTGCTGTACTAGTACCGAATTGAAATGCTTTATTGAAGTGACAACCCTTACTAATTGGCAGTATCGGGTGGTGGCGTGTTTAACAACACATTTATATTCAAAAACCTCTATTAATATCATGGATAATATTGGTCGCGAAAGCCTACGACGTGTTAAACCTCGTCTGGCGACAACTTGTGACTCACAAGAGCTCGATTGCTCAGCCACGACTCACACAACAGTTGCACGCAATATCTGAACGGCCCCTGCTTCCCCCAACACCCGCTCGAAATTTATTTGATGATTTTTTAACATAGTTAATGTTTCCATGTCTGTCCAGGGCGAACCGTGCGTTGTCGTAGATGCCTAGGTAGATCACAACAAAATAAATATCACAGGTTAATATTCCACATATTTATGCTGTTGAACATGTTCACAAAGAAAGTGTCTAACTCGCCCTGCTCTCCCACTTTTACAGAGCGTACAATGCACATTTCGGAAGATGCAACTTGATGCGTGATGTTTATGTTGGAAGTGGTGAACGTTATACTACTGGTAGGAACCTCCTGGTCACACCAGGCCACGGGGGATTATTGTGTCCGTCCGTCGTGCATCCAAAAATGGGAGGGGTGGGGCTGGGTGGAGAGGGGAGGGTGGGGAGGGGCTGGGTGGGGAGGGGCTCGGTGGGGGGTGAGAGGGGTGGGGCTGGGTGGGGAGGGGCTGGTCACCCCGTGGTGCCCTTATAAAACTCAATGTTTAACCTATTCACGCCGGCTTGTGCCCGCCCTCACAGTCGGGCATATTTGCAGAATACACCACGCCGCCGTTGACCCTGGCCATTGACCGAGCAACCCAACGTTCCTACCAGCTCCCTCCACAGGAATGTGTTTTTTATGACACTATTTGACCTGCTGCAACCAGGGTGATGAAACATGAAACAGCAGAACACTGTAATCTCTTCACTCCCTTTGTTACAAACTATCTTGTGTTTCTCAACTGTGCCATATAAAAAAACATTTTAATCTAAGCTTTTCAGGAGACATGACGTTCTAGAATTCTCCTGAAGCTGCACACGATAGGGATAGGTTGTGAATATGAAAAGAACACAGATTTGGAGCCTGTGAGTGAATTTAGAAACACACTGTGTTCTGCAATATCACTCCTGAATATCAATGCCTGAAAGGTTAATTGACGATCACGAAAACGCTGTTAGGCACGTTTATTCCATCAGTGTCAATAAGCTTCAAAATTAACCTTGTGCACATTAAACGCCATTTTCACCGCACGTGCTTTCAAATCGCTAGCAAGATGAGCCGACGTCAATTAAATGTGGCGATATTAATCCATACCTGTCAACCCCTTATCAGTGCCCTACCTTATTACAGACAAATGTATACCTTATTAGTCACCCCGTGCCCTTATAAATCTCAACGTTCATCCTACAAAGTCCCATCACAAGAAAGAAATACAAACAAATAGACACATTTTTGCTGTTGCCTATATTGAAACGGCTGTACGCCGTATGGGTCTGTAAACTCAACTTCCCTGTACAAGAATACGGGGTAAACCTTGTGGGTTGAAGGCTATGTTCGTCAAGCGTGCCCGCGCGAGAGACGCCTCGTGCTAACTGGGCCTAACTCTTGCTCGCCTCATCCTCCACTAGGCCCTTACATGTGCCTCAGATTATTAATACATATTCAACATATCACGTTTCAGTTCCATCTTGCTGACAGCGCTCCCTTTTTAAGTTACATGTCCCTGTACCATGACAATAAATGATGACACAAAATGCATTCTCTTCCATCACAGAACTAAGCGTCATCATTCCATCTATATATTAACTGCTTTTCCATGCAAATATTGACCGTTTTATCTTCTGTAATCATACGTACACATGTGTAGTGGGTTCACGGGACACGGAGACGGTGGAGTAGAGGCAGCACTGTTTATTTAACTTAACAGGGGTTACACTGGAAGGGTAACGGCCCCTGCACCCGTATACACACTGGGACACGCCCTAGGCTATCTAGCCTAACTCCTGTGCTCCCAGTTCCTCCAGTTACAGGCGCTAGAGGTGGCTATCTGATCTGGCCCTGGTCAAGCACAGATCACGGCATCCCACCAACCAGACCGACCCTTAAAAGGGCTCCGGCTCTGAGGCTTTGGGGCCGCACCCACTGGCTTACCCTGCCGGCCCTTAAAAGGACTGCGGTCAGGGAAGTCCCAGGGTCTATCTAGCCGGCCTTCCTTCTTCACTGGTTCTTCATTCTTGGCCCCAACACACTGGCCCGAGCTCTCTGGCTCCCCGCCCTTTATACCCATACACCAGTTAGGGTGGGGCTATAGCGGACGTGGTTGTAGCCACCAAGGTGTGGCTGTGTGTTACCTTCCCGCACTGTTTCCCTCCCACAACACCGCTACACATGAACTAACATTAATATGTGATTGGTAATTACTTGTAGTACCCGATTTGGTGAACTTAGCTGATTTTGAAATGAAAATCAGTCTTGAGCAGACACGCGAGGGTAGGGGCAGACCTGTCTGTCAAAGGCAATCATACACGGAGAGAAAACCACGCAGCCAATTTACCTTCATCACGCCAACAAGGAACGCGGTTATATAGGCCCAGTTTGTCGTGAAACTAACGGACCCAGTTTCATGATCACAAAAAACTTCCAGCAGTGAAGAGGGGTAAACTACGTTGTGTTTGTGGTCTATTTCAAATGGACGCGAACGTGCTGAAGGAAAACGTGTTTTTTTTGACGAATCGTGAGTCGTAGCTGATGATTTACCTATGTATGTAAATGCTACGGATGTCGTTGATGATGCTACTGTTGATCTTGCCGCTGATGATGATATTCAGTAAATGTACGAATTGGCACTGTGTTTCTCGTTATAATTGATGGAATATACCAACCCCTATCTACTTTCCATAATACAGGTTTTGTTGGATTAGATCGTGTAAATATGTGAATGTCTTGTTAAACCCGCCACCACCCGACAGCCAATTAGTAAGGTTTGTCACGTAAACAGAACGTGCCAATTCCGTATTAGTTCAACACGCCGTGTGTTGGAGAGAAAACAAATCTGGCTGTCGCCTGATGATGCCGGTTGTAATTACTGGCGAAACGTCGTACTCTAATTATTAATGTTGTAGTGGGTTTACTCTCTAACACACAACCGGTTATTGCTGAACAAAGTAACGAATTGGCACGTTCTGTTTACGTGACGAACCTTACGAATCGGCTGTGTCGGGTGGTGGCGGGTTTAACGGCAACATTTATATTGACGCGATCTAAACCACTCAAAAGCCTCTATTGTGGATATCATCTGTAAGGCATAAACAAAGATTCACCTTAGTTGTCCCCTGCTGCTTATCTGCTGCCATTGAAATATTGTCTGCAAATATTTCCAGTCAGCTGTGGATGTGCCCGATGTTTATTTGTAGCCTTTTGCAATGGCATTATTTTAAAATAAATATTATGTCAATGCCCCTGTCGACCTGGCCACAATTACGTGACTTCTCCTGGCTTATAATTATCCAACAAATTGTGTGCATTGACTTCCTGTAGTGGTACTTATGTAGTGCTTCAATAAAAAACATACACACTACGTGAGTTGAGGCGAGTCTTTTGTTAACACTTCCCTTACGGGACGGGTTCTAGAATTGGTGTAAACAGAACTACCCCTGTTGAACACTTTGTAACACTGTAACACTGTGTAACACTATGTAACACTGTGTAACACTGTGTTACACTGTGTAACACTGTGTAACGCTGTGTAACACTTTATAACACTGTGTAACACTTTATAACACTTTGTAAGACTGTGTAACACTGTGTAACACTTTGTAACGCTGTGTAACACTGTGTAACACTTTGTAACACTTTATAACACTTTGTAAGACTGTGTAACACTGTGTAACACTGTGTAACACTTTGTAACACTGTGTAACACTTTGTAACACTATGTAACACTGTGTAACACTGTGTAACACTGTGTAACGCTGTGTAACACTTTATAACACTGTGTAACACTTTATAACACTTTGTAAGACTGTGTAACACTGTGTAACCCTGTGTAACACTTTGTAAGACTGTGAACACTGTGTAACCCTGTGTAACACTGTGTAACACTTCGTAACACTGTGTAATACTGTGTAACACTGCGTAACACTTTGTAACACTGTGCAACACTTTGTAACACTGTGTAACACTGCGTAACACTGTGTAACACTTTGTAACACTGTGTAACACTTTGTAACACTGTGTAACACTGTGTAAGACTTCGTAACACTGTGTAACACTTTGTAACACTGTGTAACACTGTGTAACACTTTGTAACACTGTGTAACACTGTGTAACACTGCGTAACACTTTGTAACACTGTGTAACACTGTGTAACACTTTGTAACACTGTGTAACACTGTGTAACACTTTGTAACACTGTGTAACACTTTGTAACACTATGTAACACTTTGTAACACTGTGTAACACTGTGTAACACTTTGTAACACTGTGTAACACTTTGTAACACTGTGTAACACTGTGTAACACTTTGTAACACTATGTAACACTGTGTAACACTTTGTAACACTACGTAACACTTTGTAACACTGTGTAACACTGTGTCACACTTTGTAACACTTTGTAACACTGTGTAACACTTTGTAACACTTTGTAACACTGTGTAACACTATGTAACACTGTGTAACACTTTGTAACACTGTGTAACACTGTGTCACACTGTATAACACTTTGTAACACTGTGTAACACTTTGTAACACTGTGTAACCCTGTGTAACACTGTAACACTGCGTAACACTGTAAACCCCTTACACACGAGGCTATTGAAGATCCCAACCCGACGACGTGACCCGACCCACCGAGTGTTACCCACTATGACAACCCTTTACCGTATCCACGCTGCCCTTTTATCCCCCTAGCGGGGGCCTTCCCCCCGCCCTCTGGCTACGCCCTACTTGTGGCACTCCGCAGCAGGCTCGCTCCCCTGATTACCCGAATGATGAGATATACCGGCATTACACTTGTGCGAATAATTAAAGATGTATTCTTAGCTCTTTCGGTAAAGTCACGTTGAAGGGAAACAATATTTTATTGTTTCTTATTATGTTATGTTTCTTTATTGTTTCCCTTCAACGTGACTTTACTGAAAGAGCTAATAAAATGAATTACTGCAGTCACAAAAGCTTTAAATCAAAAATTAAAGATGTGTTTGCACTATGATTCCAGAAACTCTGTAAGAACGGCATATCGCGTGGATCCCTGCAGTCACGAAAGCTTCAAATCAAGATGCAACAAAATGTTATATTTATGTGCAGAAATGCAATGCTTCTATGTTGTCATATTTTGGTAGTATGAGTCCTGTTTTGTCACGTTTATTTTCTTTCTCCATGAACACCAATTGGTAAAATGTTTGCGCATTTCGCCAAATTTTTTTGTTGTACTTTGTTGATTTGCATACAGTGTTGTGTTTAGCAATGTATATAATTTCTATCAAGCAAAATAACGCATTACAATGTGTGTATATTTTATTTATACTTTAAATTACTTATGGTTTTTAGCCGGAGCGTGACTGGGCTGTTCCTCGGGTGGTGTCAGGCGAGTTAGACCGATGGCATTGACGATTAGGCTAAGTTATATGTACCAATGCATGTGTAATGACAGGGGAGTCGGCCTGCAGTGTGAATGGACTGGTTGACTCGGGAATAGTCGAGAATAGAGGTGTGGCCAGGTGACGTTAGAGGACAGTGGAGTCAACCTGTAGAACGAGTGTTCTAGGGGCCAGCGAGAAGATTCGGGAATAGGGGCCTGGCCACGGGACAGGGGCAGGAGACTCGGGGCCGTTCAAGTGGGGGTCTTCGCCAGTCCGAGGGTGAGCACGTGGCTCCTTAAATAAATAGTAAAATCCTTCCCGGGACAAGTGCGTTGGAGTCGTCTTTACACCTGCAATGAGGGGTTTGCAGGCAGCGAGGGACAACCGGGAAGGCTGGCACCATGCAGAACATTGTCCGTCTGGCTTACTCGGTTGCCTGTCATGCCATAGGGTCACGTCGTGGACGGGGACATTGGACAACGCACCGCAGACCAACCCGGTGGCTTCGACCTCATGTGTGTGTCGAGTTTTGGTTTTCCCGCTGTGGTCGCGTGGGTATTTCTGCCCGGATTCTCTGGCTCCACCCCCCCCCCCCCCCCCCGGCAATGTCATGAACAAAAACATGTTGTGTTCGGTGTGTTAGTTAAGAGCTTATCTTAATGCCAATGTGACTTGTTTCCTAAGTCGTCTTCGCTTAGTAAATAGTAGTCTACTTTAAATAAAATATACATATAATCGGACATTTGGAAGCCTTTCATGTGAAATAATTCCGTACGGAATGGCACCCTTTTTTGCCATTTTGCGCATTACGGACGAATTTCACGCGTTGCTCCTTCACTTGTTACATCTAGCAATTCTGCAACTCACTGTTATATTTTGACATGAAATAGCTCACCATAACCGTGGCTGCGCCCATATGTTAGTATTGTTGCGCAATTTTTTTTGCCGCAGATTTACGATGTTGGCGCTGCATTTCACACAAAACTCGTTCAGGATACCACCGAGCATCACACACCATCTCGAGTGTAAGTTAGCGTCCGAAAGCAATATAGTAAATACCAATTCGCTTTAATTCAATCTGGAATAATGACCTTGTCATTATCATGTGTTGTTTGGGTTTGCCAAACAACACATGATAATGATATCATTTGCAGTCTGTGCTGCTGCTGCTGCTGCTTACAGCAGGTGGAGGAGGATCAAATTTCAAAAAAATGTTTGATGAACTGATACAACCACTAATAATGTATCTTGCAATAAGAACTGCTGATTGTTGATGTTTAAATCATGTGCACGTGAGCATGGAACAAAAACATCGACACCCTAATTTGCTTTTTATCATTCTGCCACGGATTCATTTTATCCTCTCCTTTGGTTCTTTCGGTAAAGTCACGTAGAATGAGAACAAAATAATAAAATAAAATAAGACAATAAAATTCTCACGACGTTTCGGCCACAGCACAAGTAGCCTTCTTCAGGTGAAAGAACAGAACTGTCGGACGACATTCAAGCTCTGTCGTCCCGACAGTTCTGGTCGTTCACCTGAAGAAGGCTACTTGTGTTGTGGCCGAAACGTCGTGAGAATTTTATTGTCTTATTTTATTTTATTATTATATTCTCATTCTACGTGACTTTACCGAAAGAACCAAAGAAGATGAATCCTTGCAGTCACGAAAGCTTTAAATCGAAATTCATTTTATCCTGTTACAGCGCGCGCTGCGCTACGAACCCGGCGACCCGTGTTCGATTCCCGCACACGGCCACCAAAACCAAGTGACGATTTAATTATCTGAGTCGGTCCTGGGCCTCCCCTAGGTCGACTCAGCCTCAAATAAGTACCTGGTGCGGTGGTGTGTAAACATCCCCACTGGGGAGACAAAGGCGGTCGGGCGTTGTGTTGGCCACCAGCCCCCCTCGTGTGCCGTGCCTGCCTTCACAGGTGCTGGATAACAGCACTTGCCCCAACAACCTGTTAAGGCTATACGGGGGATCTTTGCCTTTGTGTTCGCCCGGTAGCGTGCGGGAGCGGTCGCGTAACGGTTTGCGCGCTGCGCTATGAACCTGTGCATCCGACTCTGAGTCCCACTCACGGCCAACACCAGTGACGATTATCTGCATCGGTCCTGGGTCTCCCCTAGGTCGACTCAGCCTCAAATGAGTACCTCCTCGTGCAGTGGTGTATAAACAACCCCACTGGGGAGACAAAGGCGGTCAGGCGTGGTGCTGGCCACCCACCCCCTCGTGTACTGTTCCGGCCTTCATTGGTGCTGCTACTTGCCCCACAACAGCCTGTTAAGGCTACCCGGGTGTATCTTTTCTTGCGTGCGCGCGGCCGTGTAGAGGTCACGCGGGGTCAGGCGTCCCACAGCGATCCTCCTGGGGCAGCTCACCCGCCAGGAGAAGCAGCAGCAGCAGCCGCCGCCTGGTGCGGTGAGCGAGATCAGAAGAAATCCGGAGGAAGGGTGCGCCACACCGTCGACACTCTCTCCGGCTTCTTTGAGAAAAAAAATCATTTTACCTCGGCACAATAGAGAGAGAGAGAGAGTCACCGACAGAACCCCGTCGTTGCTTGTTGTACAAAACAAAAGACTCGACACGTTCGTACAAATAACACCGCGGCCTCAATAAAACACAAATAGCACACAAGAGGTGATGTTTCGGGCCGTGGCATGACATTTGTTGCTATGTTTGATTACATAAACGTTCCATTTTTGACAGGATATTCGGGAAATTTATTTAATATATGTTATGTAATGAATCGAACAAAAGAAACAAATATTATGGCATACAATGGCCCTCCTTAATAACCATTTGTTATGTCAATAACTCTGCCTTCCAATAGTTTATATTTTGAGTGAGTTTTAACTTGAATTCAAGTTGCACATGGCGGATGATTGATACATATTGAAATCATTACTTCAAATATATCGGTGACATTTGAGGCAATGGGAATTTCTTTATCTCTCTATCATGAAGAATTGTTATTGCCTGAAACATCACATTATATATACATATTTTCCCACTTCAGGCGAGTGTTATTTAGAGTATTTGGCTGCTCTAATTTTCCACATGATCAGCCACTTCATTCAGTTATCATTTGTGATGACCAAGGTCAGTGGGCCTTACGTAGTAAAATAAAAAAATATATAGTTTAGTGGTTACATGGAAAATTACAAGACTTGCTGCCAGAGCTCCCGCAAATTTCTGGAGGCCTCGCTTTGGGGGGGGGGGAAGAAATTTGGAAAACAACTCCCTGAGCCGTTTATCCAGCTGTTGCACTTTTTTTTGCAACGACAGATTACTTGTTAAAGAACTTTAAAAGACAATCTTTGCGTCCGAACGTTTGACACAAAGCTCACGCGGCATGGAGTTGGTTGATGGGCATCTGTCATCGTGTGATGTTGGCTGGGCCATGTTAAAGGGCCAGTAATTTGGGCAACGTGCTCTTACTGATGGCCCTTTAGATGCCGTGCAAAAATGAAATTCAATCATCTTGGGACGTTTATATAGCATTTACACACAATACAAATTATCCTTTATTAAATTACCACCAATTATTGGGCATGATTCTGGTATACTTTCATTTCCTATTGATGTGCTTAAGATATACAGCCTCAGATCTAATCTTATCTCATTTTATATTTATAGAGTGCCTTAGCTTAAGGCGCTTTACATCGTTTAAAAAGGCGGTAACCACACTCAAGCGATTTAGATGGCGGGGGTGGGGGGCTGCAAGGGCCGAGGAGTGAGTGACTATAACAGAGGGCACGCGGGGTCACGAAAGGTTATAGGGGACGGACGGGAAGGAGTGGGGGGAGGGACGATGCTGTTTAGGGCAAAACAATTACTTTGCCAATCGGACCACGAACAATGTAGGACTACATACACATTGAAATTAACAAAGAAACGAAATTTGACAAATACTTAAAAATGTATGATCAATTGTTAAACAGATCAATATGTAAATGCATGACCCCTATCTGCGTTCACAACAGCATGCTCCCAATTTCATGAACAGTCAATTACGATTCCCCTGTCGGTGTTATGCCACGGCTCTCTTTGAACAATGTTAGTCAAATAAGAAGCTGTTCCCTCTGCAGTGAGAGCTGTTGCACGGCATGACCTTTCATGGCAGGCGGCATAATAACATGTCAGCGACTGAGAAATATTCATTTGCTCTTCACTGTTTTTCATCCACACACGCCACTGTTAAGCCCCCCACCTCTTCCCTGGCAGGCAGCCGCAAGGTCACGACAACACACGTGCGCCTGTACACCCCGTGTTGTCAATCCGCTTCTGGATGGGGGCCTCCCCCACACACACCTTGTCCATTCTAAGCAACTCATGTCGGTGATAGGGCTGCATTGGCAGCGGTGCACGGGAACGTGTAACACAGAAAATCGAACACATTCGTCATTAGCTCTGTGGCCTTAAAAAGAGAACAGAAATATATCAAGGGTGATGTCTTGAGCCAATGGCCATTGGCCAAAATGTTGCCTTGGCTTTTTGTTTGTTTACATTGTATAATAGATGTTTCCCCATACTTCACCAATCTGGTCAATGCACGTTGGTGACGCTGGAAGCGGGGGAGGATGGATGGGGGGGGCCAACTTGTTGTCGCTGCACTCCCCTCCACTGCCCACAACACCCACAACCTCCAGCCCTTTGTGCGCGCAGTGGTCCCCCGCACAAGCACTGTCCAGGCTCAAAATCCTGATTCGCTTCAGAGGTCGGGAAGCATTCCAGGCGGTTCCGGGCACAGGCTACGAACACGCAGGCAACGCATGTTGGACTTCTTTCGCACCGCACGTAGCCAACCGTGCTAACCGGCGGTACGGGGAATGAAACGGGAGGATTTCTCCACAAATCTGTCTGTCGCCCGACGATTCCGGTCGTAATTACTGGCGAAACGTCGTACTCGGATTGTAAATGTTGTGGATTTGCTCTCCAACACACAACCGGTGTTGCTGTACTAGTGACGTTAACGTGACAACCCTTTCTTGCTTGGCTGTGTCGGGTGGTGGCGGGTTTAACAACACATTGATATTGACGCGATCTAACCCAGAAACCCTGTACTATGGATGATATTGGTCGCGAAAGCCTACGCGTTAAACTAAAACACAAAACGTAATGACATTAGCCGAGGTGAGTTGTCGGGTGGTGGCCGGTATTGTTGTTGTTGTTGTTGTTTGTTGGGGTTTTTTTTTCCCATCCCTTGACTCAACAACGCAGCCAATGAGGCCACCGCAAACGCGGCGCTTTGTGGCGGCTCCCTTCCAGGCCGCCTTGCGAAGGAGCGTTCGCCGGCGAGTCCCTTTCTCGCCGTGGCTGCGAGAAACGGAGACAACCTGTCAAGAAAAGCCTTCATTCGAGGCGTGGTTTTGACCCAACTCGGGCCACGCTGGGTTGGTTGAGGTGGGTGGCTGGGTGGGCGGCCACTGATGTTGGCCGTGAATCGAACTCGGGTCGCCGTGGTTCGTAACGCCGCGCCATCGCTCCGCTCACCGCTCCACATGCCCCTAATACATTCACAATTCCGTGAGATGTCACGAGTTTGGAGGGTCGCCATTCCATTCCAGAATTGATGCCTTCATTGCTCATGATGACCGTTTCATTTTGTAATTATTTCTCGTTGTGTTTGTACAGGATGTTTTCTGCCATTCGCCTGTGCGTATGTATAATTAGCATCGAACTGGCATATGCATGAATCACATATAATCCATTCCGACTTGGACAAATCATGCTTTTTACGATCGATCTGTGCATCGTTACATGCCTCCTATTATAAGCAAGTCTTTAGGGTTTTTTTATCCTCAGCCTTGATTTATCCACTGCTGAACGAAGGCCTCCCCATGCCGTCGCCATCTCTGATGGTCTCATAATGCGGCAATCCCGTCCAGCACCAGCTGATTTCATCGCTCCATCTCCACTGTGTGTTGCCACCCCACCGTGAGTCTCGACCACCGTCCGTCCCTTTTAAGCGACAACGTCCTGCCCAGGGCGACATTTGCCAGTGACACATTTTCACGAATTCCTGGCCCGTGCAGCTGTGCTAAGGCCCGACTCTTCTGTTGTACCTCACTCACAAGGCTAACTGTAACGTCAGGAAGGATACGGGAAGTCCAGGACGACCATCAGGGGGAACAGAACTGGACGGGCAATTCGAGTTGAGCGCAATGCCAACAGTTACATTTAGTGGCACGAAACCAAACAAATGTATCATGCATACGAGCAAGAGTTTCTGTTTACGGTGGGAATTCTGCGGCTTGCAAATGAAGGCTGTCGTTTCCCCCAGAGAGAAGTGTGGTGTGGCCTGCTGAGGACACTTGAAACCTGGCAAGGCTCTCGTGGCCATTGAGGAGGGGGGGGGATGACTGCAGCGCGCTGAGATTGTACAGTGTGTAAAGAATATTGCACGTTTATTGGTGAAACTCGGGGGAAGCAGTGGAGAGAGAATGGTCATCTTGTGTTTAGACCATAATTTTAATCATTGGCCATCGCTCCAGTATTTCCTGGCAAGCTTGAACACAAAAAAGTGTTTTAGGCCAATCATTTTTTTTACTTCGGCAAAAATGGTGCTGATTGTTTCGACCGCTGAGGTGATGGAAGGCTGAGTCAATACCCAGCCGAGATTTAAACGCAATGCTATGAATGTTATAAATTATTACGGTGTTACGATTAACACCCATGGGTCTATCCACTGTTGGATCAATGCCTCCCCACGCCGTGTCATTAGTAGGGGTTGTTTGACCATACTTGACTATTCTCGAAGAGCTTAACATTAAGGTGCCCAGTGGAATATTTCGTATATTTCTGCCTTTTCCTTTGGCTTGAGAAATTAACACCGCTGTCAAGAACGTGAAGGTATTGGTGCCAAAACGTTTATGTATCGAGTTTTTTTTGGCTAACGCTACCTATGTGCAAATGTACAAATGGATTGCTCCCAAGGATTTTCAAATCCTGGGAAATAGGGGGAAAAACATGGCAAGCGATCCTCCGTGTGTCTGAATGTAACCCTGATGACCTTAAACCGGTGTCAAATAGGAGAGCGTGGGTTTAATCCCGACCGTGACACCTGATGTATATTTGGAGTTTGCTTTTCTCTCTCTCCCCGTGGTCGAGTGGATTTTTTCTCAGCGTCCTCGGGTTTTTCGCTCCACATTCAGAAAACACCATGCGTTTACGGTATTTGGCTGCTATGCATTTCCACGTGATAATCCGCTTTGTTGAGTTGTCATTTGCGGCCAGGTCGCTTCTGAAAAAGAACTACGTAACTCAGTGGACCTTACCTGATCAAATAAAAACGACTTTTAAACAGTCAGGGCTGTGACGTGTTCATATTTAAGAGTCGAGACTAAAACCGAGTTACAATTCGAGATAGACACTTGGTGAAATATAAAGCGTAATTAATTGCATAGATGTGAAAATCGTCCACAATCATTTTGAACTCGACCTCGAACTGCTTGAATAGGTGGCAGAGTTTGTTCACGTATAAGTATTAAAACGACAATGGGCCCTGTGGAACTGAACCATGATGCACCCCATCAAACGATAAACCATCATTAGCATTCTGACCAGACAAATGCGCAACATTAGGACGCCTGTCGGGATAGTTTCCGCTCCAACTTGAATAGCCGGCTCCGAGACAATTGCAAGACGGACATTACAATGCCCCGAAACGGTACGGCACTGTTGACGTGTCATTTCAGAACTGAAAAGCAATTATTCAGCAGCACCGCTGCTTTATTTAACGCACTCACTTAAAACTGTCTCTCTGCCTGCAGCCAAGCTGTGACCAACTGCTGGGTGTGTGTTGGGGAAGGAAATTGGAAGAGACGGAGTGGGCGGTGGGGGCATGCAGAAAGGAGTTAGCCGAGGCATCCAAGTTTCACCCCTTGAGCGGGGCCTCTTTGGCGACGTAAGTAGTTTCGCTACGTCTGATACCGGTTCTGTGAAACTGTGGTGGAACAACCAAGACGCGTACTTTGCATACACCAACACAAGTGGCGATTATCCGAACCTGTCCTGGGACTTCCCCTCGGTCATACCTACGGTACGCAGCGGTCATTGTCGGTCACAACGCTTCCAGCCCCCCCCCCCCCCCCTTGCTTCAAGGGCCTGTGTTATGCGTTGACCTAGAAGTTAAATGTTAAACATCCCATGTACCCATGGAAAGATTCCCTTGTGAGATCCCACAGTCCACTTGTGTTCAGTCCCCGTCAGGAGGGGGGGGGGGTGATGTAGGGGACTGTACAGAGAAAGTGCTAGAAGTTACGCGTTGAGATAGGGGTGGGGCCGAGCGAGTATATAAGGGGGAGCTAGGCCCGTGGTCGGCGCGCTTGCTTGGGGAAATAATCGACTACCAAGGTGGATGACATCGGGGCCCACTGTTCGAGAACCAAGCCATCTCCGAGCAGGGACTTCACAAGAAAGCATCAGGCTAGTCGCGACGCCCTGGACACCCAGCCAGACCATACACACACCTCATCATCAAACCCCTCATCATTATCACCTGCACACCACTCGATCGTGGCGACCCAGGACGACACGGCAGGGCAAATTTGCCCAACGTCTAAATGAAATCTTCTTGGTTCTTTCGGTAAGGTCACGTAGAATGAGAATAAAACAATAAAACAAAATAAGACAATAAAATTCTCACGACGTTTCGGCCACAACACAAGTAGCCTTCTTCAGGTGAAGGAACAGAACTGTCGTCCCGACTGTCGTCCCGACTCGTCCCGACAGTTCTGTTCCTTCACCTGAAGAAGGCTACTTGTGTTGTGGCCGAAACGTCATTAGAATTTTATTGTCTTATTTTGTTTTATTGTTTTATTCTCATTCTACGTGACTTTACCAAAAGAACCAAGAAGATGAATCCTTGCAGTCACGAAAGCTTTAAATCGAAATCTAAATGAAAAAAAAACTTGCGAGACGAGTTGTAGCAGTGGCCCGCGGTCTGATGGGATTTGTTCACATTATGGTTGCTTTAGTGCAGTGGAAAGCTGCTAAAGACCACCCGACATGGCGTGGGCTTATGCCCCACAGGAAGCGAAGAGGAGTAAGTAGATCCAGTGGTTTTTAACCTGGGGGTGCACGCACCCTCTGAGACTGCGACATGCCCTTTCTGGGGGTGCGAGACACGGCCAGACTTTTTTATTTGAAGGTAAATCATTGAAACACAAATTAAGCACGGGCACGTAAGTACAACTACTTTTTTTCACTCACCTATGTATTTATTAAAATTATTTTTTACAAATTACGACTGAGGACCAAAGTGGTGCAAGGCTGCAGTAAACGTTAGGAATCACTACTTTAGTCGATATTTTCTGATGAATTTGTGAGCACGGATCATAGAATGAGAAAATCATCGATTGACTTTTGGCACTCGATTCTGCATTTACAAATAACATGAGCCATATAGTACTTTAAATATATATACTCCTAAATGTAATGCACAGGCACTTTCGTCAATAGACAGTCATTGCTATCAATCCGATAACAATCAATGATACCGCACTGCGCTATGAACCCAGCGACCTAAGTTCCAATCCACGGCCACGGATCAACATCTTTGTGGAGTGATATCTGAATCGAACCTGGGGTCTTCTTTCCTTTTCTCATTGCTCCGCTTGTTTACCCAGTAAAGCCTCACTGTGTAATCCCAATTGAGAATTGCACCAACTTCCAACGCGCACTGAACCGCGTGAGGTACGGTCAAACAACAACAACAACCACCGTCATTCATCACGATGTGGTGGTGGCGTCACCACGGCGCCTGTGCCAGGCTAGGTGCACTTTGAGGCTATCACGTGAAGTGTTTGTCGAAGGCTCGCTGCTGGCAGGAGGTCACGGGAAAGACCCAGGTGCTGTGGGTTGACTGACTGAGATCACCTGTCAAACCCTGCGTGGCCGACACGGCGTGGCAAGGCCTTCATCCAACGATGGATTAACAAAGGGCACTGTGATGAGTACTTTTTCAATAATAACAGTAAAGCCTACCCCGGGCTTATGTTACTCATAAGCAGTGCCAGATGATCCTAGTAGCAAAAGTAGCTATATATGCTACGGGCCCCTCACTTTCAAGGGCCCCGCGCTAAATGCTTTCAAGCTATTGTGGTGCCACGGCTGCGGAGCAACTCCGCAAGCGCCGCAATCCCCTCCTGGCCCCCGTACTAAACACACACCCGCACGCAGCGCACCCACGTAGTAGTGTCCTGGCGGGGGATTGCCTGGCCCACGGTTTCCCGGTGCCAGGAGATTGGCCGACCCTCACAGGACAGGTTACATTGCGGTGCCCCGAAATTGGCTTAAAATTGTATGGGCGCAGAAAGAAAAGATTCCCTGGGCCAACCGCAATGAGGTACAACTCAGGGGCGAGAATGGAGGACGGAACCCTGTAGCAAGAAGGGCGCAAGACAAAGGGACAATGGGTGGCTGCCGCCACCCGCCGGTCACAGGGAGAGGAATGGCGGCGCGGGTGGCCGCGTGATTGGCCGCTCGGTACGATACCACCCTAGGCCTTTGAAGTGAGGGGTTTAGGCCATGGTAGAGACGGTGGAAAGGGAGGGCGGAGCGGTTAAGCGCATGTTCGGCTGCGCGGTACAATGCGCACCCCGGGCCTTTGAAGTAAGGATATAAAGGGAGTAGCTTGGGACGATTTTGGGAGTTGTCTTCAACCTCCGGGCCGTCAAGACCCACTCCCTGCCGTCTTGCCTCTTCGAGCCGCTCGCAGCATCCGTGCGATGCCAACGGGTGCTGCTACGAGGCAGTGATAGGTGAAGTTTTCTCTCGTCCTTCTCCCTCCGACTCCCACAGCGTCCGTGCGACGCCGTGAGTACAGCTACGAGGCACGTGGTAGGACGTTTGAGTGACTGGGTTCGTAGGCAGAGTTAGGCTAAGCTCTTCTCGCGAAGTATCCCACCTCCAGGTAGTGTGTATGTGCGCCGTTAATAAACTTTAGTTCAGAGGATCGGTGCAGTGTGATTTCTGTGTGCGTGGGTAGAACCTCGGCGTGGTGTCTGCGATTTGTGCGTGGTGTGACTGCGCAAGAAAGCGAGTGCAGGGTTGCAGCGACGGTGTGGTGTCGGTAATTTGAGTGTGCGTGCGAGGCGCGCGTGTGTATTCAAACATAAGCGCTCGCGCGTGTTCGCGCAACAACAATATCATTGACGGCGAGGCGCGCGCGCAAATTCGCGCAGCCCTTTAGCGCTAGCCTTCGTGTAAAACGAGCACCTGCAAGGGCGCGCGCGTGCACGCAGCCGCCTTGATATTAGTGGTGGTGTACGTGGGCGTGTGTGAGATAACCCCGGGCGGTGGTGAGCCAGCCACTTGGCTCTGTCCCTCAGAGGGGGCGCTGGCGCAGGGGGGCCGATCACTCGATCGGCGGGGGGCCCGGCGGGAGGGGCCAAACGTCGCGGTAGAGGAAGGAGTGGAGGAGGGACTGGAGGGGGCAAACGTTGCGCTCCACCTGCCCATCGAGGGCGGTGGGGCGGACGTCGGCCTCCCACACTATCAATTCCGGTTCAGCGATTCTGCACTTGCTCGATTACTTTAGTATTATACCGCCTTCAACTTTTATGAACTACTGGGTGTTTAAGGTTAGCGATTTGTTGTGTTATATGGCTATATAGCAAATTAAAAAATACAATTACTTTACTATGCTAGTTAAAAATGTGTTTTTTATATTTGTGTTTTTTTTTATGTAGGGCCCTTTGATAACATATTCTACAGGCCCCGCACTAGCTTAATCCGGCACTGCCAATAAGGGGCATAACGGTGTAAGCCAATTACTTTTTCAGAGCGTTAACTGCCCTTCGCACATCGATTGCGTGCAACGTAATAGATCACAGCACAGTTTCGGTATGCACTTAGGCCTATTTAAACTTGCGCTGTACAATACTAATGTTTCGATTTAAAGCTTTCGTGACTGCAAGGATTCATCTTCTTTGGTTCTTTCGGTAAAGTCACGTAGAATGAGAATAAAATAATAAATTGATCAAATAAAATAACACAATAAAATTATCACGACGTTTCGGCCACAACACAAGAGGCCTTCATCAGGTGAAGGGACGAGACTGTCTGGAGGACAGCGCTGGAGCGAAAACAGCCAAGCTCAGACCGCGACCTTTAAGCTGTGTGAGAAGAAACAGAGTGCCTTGACAAAGGAATTAGCATATAATTTAGCATTGAAATAGCTGAGTGATTAGCTTGTGACTGGTCACAGAAATGGCTATGTTAAAGTCACAGCATACACATCCACAGAGGCACCCCTTGACAAAGGAATTAGCATAGGTTAATGGTATGGTTTACAACATGGAGTATAACAGCGCATCGCAGCTGTCTCTCTCCCCCTCCTCCGGTCCGACCATGGATGAACTCGTCCGTTTGAACGGGGCTCGTAGCTATCCGTGGTGGTAAAGTTGAGGGTAAGAATCCACCCATTTTTTCGCCATATAGCATTGTGATATATAACGACTTATTGTTGGTAGTTTAACTGATTGGAGAATATATAGAGTTTATTGATAACATTGAGGTAATTTATATTTTAGTTTTTTATTGGTTTACTATATAGTATTCATTATATAGTGTAGTGTATACCCAGTTACTGTTAATAGCTCAGATGTGTAGGCTTTGACTTTAACATAGCCATTTCTGTGACCAGTCACAAGCTAATCACTCAGCTATTTCAATGCTAAATTCTCCTGTTTGATTTGTACTAGGTGCCTCTGTAGATGTGTAGGCTTTGACTTTAACATAACTATTTCTATAACCAGTCACAAGCTAATCCCTCAGTTATTTCAATGCTAAATTCTCCTGTTTGATTTATACTAGGTGCCTCTGTGGATGTGTATGCTTTGACTTTAACATAGCCATTTCTGTGACCAGTCACAAGCTAATCACTCAGCTATTTCAATGCTACATTCTATGCTAATTCCTTTGTCAAGGGGTGCCTCTGTGGATGTGTATGCTTTGACTTTAACATAGCCATTTCTGTGACCAGTCACAAGCTAATCACTCAGCTATTTCAATGCTAAATTCTATGCTAATTCTTTTTTCAAGGCGCTCTGTTTCTTCTCACACAGCTTAAAGATCGCGGTCTGAGCTTGACTGTTTTCGCTCCAGCGCTGTCCTCCAGACAGTCTCGTCCCTTCACCTGATGAAGGCCGCTTGTGTTGTGGCCGAAACGTCGTGAGAATTTAATTGTGTTATTTTATCAATTTATTATTTTATTCTCATTCTACGTAACTTTACCGAAAGAACCAAAGAAAATACTAATGTTGGCATTTCTAACTTAATCTTTCCTGTATAATCCACGTATTTAAATGAACAAGACTTCGAGCCCTTTGTCAATCCAATGCTGGATGAAGGCTTCCCCACGCCACGTGTTGGCTCGTGTGGGATTTTGTCTGACCATACTTCACCACGCCGGTCAGTGCGGGAGGGCGAAGGTGGGGGAACAGGGAGTATTCACGGCATTTGAATGCGATACACTTCTGCACGATGAGCCACTTCGTTGAGCTATAATTTGTGTGATTTGCACTCCGATCGTGTGTTTGCATTGTTATTGTGACGTTTTGACCCGCCCTTACTTAGATATCTGTAAAAAAAAAAGAGCTTCATTGCTTATTGGATACCCCCAGTATACCTACTATAATCACCCAGGAATGTCCTTAACGCTCGTGACGTCACTCCACGTCCACCAACCCCCCTGATTAATATTCATGAGCAGGTGACGTCCTCCACATGGACCCCCCCTCCATTAATAATCATGGACAGGTGACGTCACTCCACATGGAGCGTCCCTCCCCCCTCATTAATAAACATGAGCAGGTGACGTTGCTCAATATGGAGTATTCCCCCCCCCTCACTAATAATCATGCGCAAGTGACGTCACTCCACATCGAACAGCCCCTCACATTAATAAGCATTATTAGATGACGTCCCCTAAATGGACACCCCCCCCATTCATAATAATTAGCATCTGACGTCACTCCACATGGTGGGGGGGGGGACGAGGCGCCTCCTCCCCCCTCCTCGGCGTCAACTGACAACCCTCACTACAAAGGCAGAACCCTCACGTCACGTGATCTCCGTGACGCTATTGTTGAGACATCAAAGTAAAAAGGATGTGATGAACAATGGATTATAATCTTCAAATGGCATAGGTCTGTGTCACCGCGCCCTTACAAATTGCACACGAATTAATGCTGTGAATATCACGTCGCGGTCTGTGCTTTTCGCTTGCAAGTTTCAGATTTACCGCAATACACCCGTCCTTGGACGGCCAAAAAGGCTAGTAAATAAATATTCAGATTCTGAGACATCATTTGCCACTGATGTGAGCCGTGGCGGGGATCGATTGACAGCTCAGCGCGCCGCACCGCTGCACCACCGCTCCCCACGCCTTGCAGAAATATATTTTTTAAAAACACTTGAGTGTATATCATCATCATCATGAATCATGATCAATCCACTGCTGGATGAAGGCCTCTCCCAAACCGCCGCCGCCACCTGTTACGGTTCCAGCGATGTAACGATCCATGCAATCACCGGATCTCTCGCTGATCGCTCCCTCCGCCTCGGCGGTGCACGTTCTATCACCGGGCGCCTCTCTCTCCGTGTGCCATGTCGGGGTGTTCTGCATTTACACCGCGTAACAATCACAAGCTCATTCCGCGCACGCACCTCCAGTGCCACGCCTGCACCAACATCTTCCCTCTCGATTTAAAGCTTTCGTGACTGCAGGGGTTCATCTTCTTGCTTCTTTCGGTAAAGTCACCACGTAGAAGGGAAACAATGAAAAATAAAACATTTATTTTTTATTTTATTATGTTTTATTTTTATTATTTTATTTCCATTCTACGTGACTTTACCGAAAGAGCCAAGAAGATCTTCCCTCTCTTCTCCGCGTCCTTCTCTCGGTTGCGCAGACTAAGCAGCCCACCGGGACTGCATTCAAATCACACAAACTCCCAAATTGCTTCGGGAACCGAGTTTGGGGCCGTCCATAAATGACGTCACGCACCTGGGGGTGGGGGGGGGTCAGACATTTGTGACGATGTGATGACGAGGGGGGAGGGTTTGAGAAATGTGACGTCACATCAAAATGCGCAACTTTAAATAAATATAGACAACACGTTCTACTTAATGATATAGACTTTTCAATGTTTTCTCCTACAACATCAGAGTGCAGCGCCACATTAAATACGCACTACAATGACAATAATTTAAAGCGATTTGAAGCATGTTTTATTTTCAAAATGGAAATATGGTTTTGGGGGGGGGAGGGCAGAGTTTTGTGACGTCATATTTGAGGGGGGGGTCTTTTTGTGACGCCGTGTGACGAGGGGGGGGGGGTCAAAAATCGTCCAAAATCGCGTGACGTCATTTATGGACGGGCCCTTTCTTTTTTCTTCGTCTTCAAAGTGTGGGGCTTTTTCTTGACTTAAAGCTTTCGTGACTGCAGGAATTCATATTCTTTGGATCTTTCGGTAAAGTCACGTGGATTTGATGGGGTTTTTTTGTTAATTTTGAACCGATCTCCGTGACTTTACCGAAAGACCCAAAGAATATGGGGCTTTTTCCATCCTCCCTTCCTCATCCCTCCCTCCCCTCCCTCTTTACTCCTCCCCCGCAAACACCGCCTCCCAACACCCGCACCGCCACGCTCCCTCCCCCTTCGTTTTGGGGGCGGAGGCAAGCCGACACAATGGAGTCAACAACAAGGGGGGGGAGGCGGAGTGACATACAATGCACACGCGCGCGCGGACGACGGAGAGGCAGACGCACGCAGGCAGATAGACGCGCGCATACACACGGACAAACTCACGTAGACAGTGTATGTGTGCGCGTATATATTCACACGCGCGCGCGCGCATGGTAGGGGTGACACGTGTACACAGGCGGACAGCGACACGGACCACGGCTGTTCCGCAACACACACGGCAGGCACATGGTGGTCTCGTGCTGCCTGGAGAGGGCCCAGCAGCAAACGATGCCGGAACGCACGCGAGTAGTGCCGACCGCTGCCACTTGCGCCACGTGAACGCAGCGACGCCACCAGCACCAGCAGCAGCAACAACAGCAGCAGCAGCCACTGTTACAACAGCCAGCAAAGCAACAGCAGCCACAACCACCACCAACTACAGCTAGCGTCAGCAAGCAGCGCCCTCCGTCCCGTGCCGCCGCCGCCGCCGCAGTCTCCAACTCGCCACATGTGCAGCGAAAGTGCTGCGGGCAATGAGCCAGCCAGCCGCAACAGTTTTATTACGGCCTTTTAGCGAGCGTGCATAAGTTGTGCGTGGCGACTGCTCACAAATAACAACAATTCACAATTGACGACGGCGGCGGCGGCAGGCGACGAGCGTGACATTAGCGCGCGCTATTAAAGCCCCTTTCGTCTTGCTCGTCATGGAACAGGAGAAGAGGGCAACGCCACTGGAGCAAGACGGCCAGGTCGCAGCCAAGGAACGAGGTGGCGGCGGCGGCGCTCCAGCGCACGTGGCGACCGCGGTAAGAGGCGGCGCGAACGTCCTCCACGTGGCGCCGAAGACTCATTTGTACACGCGGTGGAGATGCGCAAATTGAATCGGCCACAAATTGTATCGGCCACATTGTATCATTGTCGGCCAAAAATTGTATCGGCCACAAATTGTATCGGCCACAAATCGTATCGGCCGCATCGTGCACTTTTACGCGTAAATGTGTTGGCCGTGTGTGAATTTGTTTGGCCGCGTCTTGGTTAACGCCTTGGTTGCCTTGTTAATGACCCGCGTTAATGACACGGGTGTGTAACAGTGTTGCTCCTCTGCAGGTGTGTGACAGTGGTGGCCCCTTTCCACAGTTGTGGCTGTGTAGTGCACACAGGTTGTACCGCGGTGTGGTCTTACACAGGTGTATAGTAGCGTGGTTCACACACCAACGTGGCCATGCACAGGTGTACAACAGCAATTCTCACACAGGTGTATAACAACGTTCTTGCACGTGCACGACAGCGTTTTCACACCGGTGTATGACAGCGTGGTCTTACACACTTACGCAGGTGCTCGACAGCCTGCTTGGCTCGCGTTGCACAATACAATTTATTCTGTAACGAGAGTGACAGCTGTCACCACTCGATTCGAGAAGCGATTATTTGTCTTTTTAGTCTCCCCCCCCCACGCCAATCTATTTTGTATTTTCTACTTTCGTTCCACCGATTTCCAGACCGTTTTTAGATCTTAGTTTACGAAAATATTACACGTGGCGTTGATATATCGGCATGCTTGGGTGTATGTATTGGTGCTTTTGTTTCCTTAGTTACACGCGCCGCACTGCTTTGTTTGCTGGTGAATGTCCCTCTCGAATTGTGGTTAATGACACCGTTGCGCTTCGATGTGGCCAGGAGATGACAGCATATTGCGATGATTTATTGAATTTAAGCAGAGTTTATTGTTTTGTGGTGTTTTTCCTCCGGGGTATTCGGGTTTCCTTCCACAAGCCACTCATGAGTGGAGCTGATCAAACATCCCCATGTAGCAGGAGCCTCGTAAAAAAAAACAGTGCCCTTAAACAAAAAAAACTCACACACTAGGCGGTAACACTCAAAAAGCTCCACACAGATAGATTCTATAATCCGTGGCTCTTACTGCCATCCCGTGGTTGTGTTTACGTTCATGTACCGATCACTAGATTTCCATACTTGTAGTGTCAGACGCCTGTAAAGTATCTATACAACTTGCGGGTAGGTACGGTATATAATTAGAACGCTTGCATGCGCGTTCTATTTTAAACCCGACGTGTAATGTGTCTGGTCCCAAGCGAGAGAGTGTTTTGAGCATATGGTTCGGTTATGGATTGGCTCTCGGAAGCCGAGTTCAAGGAAGCGGAGTTAAAGAGTTGAGGCTTTTGGGCTCAAGGTTGTTGTTCTTGTTAAAGCGATGACCAAATTGCCCTGGATGCATCCGATCTCGACAGCATTTTTTTTGCAAGCTAAGCAGGAAGTTTCAGTGTAGTGGCCGTTGGTTTGCGATACTGCTCCTTGTGGGATTGCCCTGCAATGTGGCCAAGAGATCCATTCGTGAATTCAGCAACGGATTCCTGAATCGGTCTGCGTGGAGATTTGAGTGCGCGTGGAGTTTAATTTCGAAGTGCTCCAAAGATTCCATTTTAGGATACTTTGGGGAAAATACGAGATCTTCAAACTCGGCAACTCTCTCCTTGGCTAAATAAATAAATAAATTTCGCTCATACACGTAATACAATATTTTAACGTGGGTGTGTGTTCGACATTGCATGGTCAAACTTTAGCATAGATTTGTGAAAAGCAATGTCTGTGTTGGGGGGCGGGGGGGGGGGGGCAAGGGTTGGTGACAAACGCATTCGGCCGCGTGGGTTTCAGGAACTGAACTTCAATTTCAGAAGAGAAAAAAACTTTGACTTGCGGTCGAGTAGAAAGGTGCACAGTGAAAATCGCGTTGGATCATAGAGTTTTCACCGCCAAGTCAATTCCACATGGCGGTAAGAATTGTTCTCAACGCGTATACTGTAGTAGCCTTAAGGCTAAGAACGGGACAAACCGATCTCTTATTTCCACCGTTAAAAAAAATAATTTGTGACTGCGTTTGGCAGGAGTGCGCAGGCTTAAATAATAAATAACGAAATGCTTTTTTTCATAAATCGCCCCTTAGGTGAAATATATGTGTATATAAATGGGCGATGTTTCAGCCAAATGGCCCTTCTTCATAGCAGTGCTGTCTGCTATGAAAAAAAAATATTTCCTGAAACTTTGAAATAACAAAAAAAACATCCATCAAATAACACACGCTGCCATTTAACAGGAGACATTTTGGTCAGTGACCCATAAAACCCCGCAATGAAAAAAGGGACATTGCGCGGAACGTCGCCTATTAAACATTTTCCATTTTAAGGGTGATGTTATTGACGAATATAAAAAAATATATATAGTAGCTTTAAGATTCCAAAAACCCCTTTTTTTACTGCCAAAGGTGTTAGCGTCATGTTGCATTTTTCATAGCCACGTGAGTGTTTCCGTATTAACTGGGTGTGTTTTTTACCGTGTGTGATTTCAGACGGTTGCCAAAACTATTTATAGGTGGCATGTACCTCCATATGCAAAAGACAAAGATCCCCTGTATGGCCGATTAACAGACTTGGGGCAAGTGCTGTTAGCGAGCACCTATGAAGCCGACACTGCACACGAGAGGGTGGGTGGTCAGCACCACACCCGGCCGCCTTTGTCTCCCTAGTGGCGATGTGTACACATTGCATCAGGTACTCATTTGAGGCCGAGTCAACCTAGGGGAGGCTCAGTGCGCTAACCACTGCGTCACTGCACCCACTCGCGCGCACACACACACCTTCCGGAAAAGGGTAGAATAAATAAGGCCCTGTTTTGCCTGGCAAATCAAATACTGTGAGGAAATGGTCGCAGGGAAACTTTTTTTACTCGTGTGAAGAAAAAAAACTCTATTTTATCATTGCAGCCACGTCGGCAGCACAATCAGTGTAATTCTCTTTGAGAAGATCTTATCAATCGGCTTACAGCTTGCACACTCGAATGGTGCGTACGAGATATTGGTAAACGTCATCAAATAAAACCTCAGGGCAGGCAACGTGTGGTGTAAGCGTTATGCAGACAACGCGGCAAATACCGCCGCAATATTTTACAGCCCCTTTGTCAAGCCACACGGCGTCCGTCACGGAGGTGGTTTGTCCATACTTCACCACGCTGGCCCGGTGAGGGTCCGTGAAGGAGAGCAGTGGTGCCCAGGACTCGTTCAGACTTCCCTCGCCGCCATAACTAGCACTTGCCAGGGATTGAACCCAGGTCACCGGTTTCACAGCGCCCCGCTGCCCTTTGCATTCCAAGGTTGAGCGACAGGTGCCCGGTGCTGGTGGCGATGCCGCACACCCGCAGTGCAGCTCTCTGTCGGCGAGCGTTGCTGGATCCGCCTCCCTACCTGTGGGCGACGAGGTCACCATCTCTGGCTTGCCAGAATCTGGATGTACAGAAAGTTAATTCCATTCTGTCCTTTTCCATCTGTACAGGGAGGGGGGGAATCGAGTGTTGCCCCCTCGCATGTGTGGGCTTTTTCTCTCCGTGTCTCCGGTTTCCTCCCAACATGCATAAACACTCTCATTAATAGAGTTGGACAAACATCCCAATATAGGACCGCAGATCTTTGGGGAAATTGTTGGCGCCGGTTCTGGCTCCCTTCCCGCTTGTTTGCGGTTTTCCCGTGCCTCCTAATCGTTCTCCCCCCCCCTCCCTCTCTGAGAGCACACGATCGCATCACAGATTCTAAGATGTCAATGCCACTTGTGACCACTCGTACTTTAAAACGGCCGGAACAGCTGACAAAAGCCTCAACCGCTCTCTGTAGAAACCCCATGATAGTGGTTTACTTTTAAGCAGCAGCAGCAACAACCACAACGAACATTCTAAACCTCTTGTTCCCTTTTGTAAACGTCCCCTTCCTTGACACTCATTCATCGCACGGTATACACTAGAGGTTTTTACATACACCTGCGAAAAAAACGTAGAATTGCAGTGGGGGAAAACGTAAGAAACATGGAAAAATATTATCCTCTTCACGAAAATTATTGCACACCTGCTGGGTATGTCTGAAGGGGGCAATGCCCCCCATTGTTTAGTTTGTTTTAACAACTCCCCCCCCCCGCCACGATTTATCTGCTGCTGGATGAAGGCCTCTCCCCGAGTCCGTCGCCATCCCTCGCATCTCTCGCGATGCGGCAATCCATCCGGCGTTGCCCTCCCATTGTCCGCTGAATGTATCCAAATCTCGCGGTTATTTGCTGCGCGGCCAGCTGTGTCCCTCGCTAATCCCGGCCGCATGCGGAAGTTCATCCCACGATTCCTTCGCCCCCGACACTCGGAAGAAGGGACGTACAAACGTCTCTCACGTCTACACCCACCCGGCGTTGTGGGCCAACCCCCCCCCCCCCCCCCCCCGGAGACTACTGTCGTCGAGAGGAGTTTCAAGAACGTCCCCCGTGCCCGGATTGAAGTCCCCCCGTGGCCCCGTTTTTAAATCGAGCGCGAACCATCAAAGCGCATCCCCCCCCACCCTCGATCAATGCAGAACAAACCAGGCACGAGGCCACAACGTTCCGATCAAGCGCTTAATTTATCGCCAACCCCCCTCCCACCCTTCCTCCCGCCAGCACAGAAGGATCTCCTCCGTTTTTTAAATTCGCCCCGAAAATCACGGCTCGTGCCGAATCGCTTTCCTCAGAACATCGCACGGTGGATACGGCCATCCGTTACCCCATCCGTTACCCCGTCCGTTACCCAGGTAAGGCCCCCTGAGCCATATATATAGCTCTTTTTCAGAAGTGACCCGGTCACAAATTATAGCTCAACAAAGCGGCTGATGGTGTGAAAATTTCTTAAGCCAAATACTTTCAAACGCACGATGTTGATTCTAAATGTGGAGCGGAAAAAAACGGGAGGACCTGGAGAAAAATCCACGTGGCCACGGGGAGAGAGACGCGCAAACTCCAAACATACAGCAGGCGTCAGGGTCGGGATCTAACCCACGACTTCCTGCATACCAGGCGAGGGAGTTAACATCTCTCCACCGTGCCACCCTTCGAGTTTATCATCTGCCCCCCCCCCGCCCGGGTTGATCGTTTTTGGTGTTGTATCGCTTTACTTCGAGCGCTAAGCGGTCTCGCGCAGTGAAGCCACAAAAACACCCGTCTCTATATGGGCAGCGTGACCGACATCGCAAGGACTGAACAAAAAGGCCGCTGCGAGAGAGAATCCGTGTCGAGTTTTGACTCCGCTTCGGCACAAATTTGACCCAGTAAGGCACCTTCCGAGAGATGGTGATCTTGAGCGTGCCCATTAACTCGTGATTTATGTCTGGACCTATTTCGTTTGAATTATTAAAAAAAAAGCCTTGTGGATATTTTTGTGCAGTCAAATGTATCTTGTGTTGAAGGCACTCGCCCACCCACACACGGTGCGCGTCTGCGTACACACCTAGATAGATGCCGCATGTATGCGTGTGGTTAGGCACCTAATTGTGATTAGAACTCTTTGTAAATCCACTGCTGGATGAAGGCCTCCCAAACGCTTTGCAGATCGTGGGGTGTTGTTTGACCATGCTTGCAGCCGCGATAACACCTCTGTCCTTATACATTCTTACTCCGGCTTATCTTCTGAGATTCAACAAGGTCGTTGTACGCATTCTTGATGGGTTTGTCATTGGAACTATATATGGATAATATGTACCTTGTGCATCGACCACACCAAGGACAAAGACGAGACAAAGAACCCCCCCCCCCCAATTGCCCTGTCAGATTGTTGGGGCAAGCGCTGTTAGCGAGCATCTATGAAGGCCGGGACCGTACACGAGGGGGTGGGTGGCCAACATCACACCAGGCCGTCTCTGCCTCCCCAGTGGCGATGTTTATGCACCGCACCAGGTACTCATTTGAGGCTGAGTTGACCTAGGGGGGGGGCCCAGGACCGGTTCAGATAATCGTCACCGGTGTTGACCGTGAGTGGGGATCAAAACTCGGGCCACCGGGTTCGTAATGCAGCGTGCTAACCGCTATGCCACCACTCCACACACACTCACTGAAACATCACACAGGTGCGGTGCATGCATGGCACATACTGTAGCAGAAGCAGAAATATTTCCTTATGGATATCCCCCTTGTCCACGGTGCTTGTTAATGCGGACGGAACTCTGAACAGGTGCAGGCACAGCGAGGGCACGTGCAGCCTGACGGCTTACCGCCTACCGCCACAAGTGGTGGGAGTGGTGGGAGTTGTGGTGGTGTAACTTGGAAGTAGCCCCGAGGCTCAGACGTTGCCCAGGCCCTCCGATACTCGCAGCCCAAGGGCCAGGTGGCACAACCCCCACTCTGGAATTCAGGGGTGCCCCCTAACCAACGAATGAATCTCAGCTCAGTTCTGCTGAGCTGAGATTCATTTAAATCTACGCTACTCCCGGCTACTGCTGCCCGAGCACGGAGCCTGCTGTTTTGTGCTCTGCTGCCTCCTTCAAAGGTTCGCGTCGTCTGCATGTGTCTCGCCTTGCTGAAGGGAGCCGAACCGATACTCGACAACAATAAAAACAAATGCCACGGTTTGTGTACAAGATGTTGCTGCGTGTGTCTCCCGTGTCTCTTGGCCGAGTCGAAATGTAATTTGGGTGCCCCGTGTACCCACGCCACCCACATTGGCTGTGCGCCCAGTTCCACCGAAGTCGTAACCAGAATTCACTGCAGAAATTGTTCTTCCTCGCACCTCGTCCGAGTCAATCTTTCTCTTCAAGAGCAACGGATTATTGTGCAGCTTGTTACAAGTGGAACTTATTATTATTACGATTAAGAAGTTGTTACTGGCTTATGATAGAGCAGGAGGAAATGTCAGCAGCTACTGAATAAAAGTGAAGATCTGAACATACTTAGGTCATGCACTCCGCATGGCAAATTAAAGATTAAAAAACGGGCTTTGCCAGAAACCAAGTGGTTTGCGCAAGAGATTTCCGCCTCAAGAGACATTTCATCATTTCATAACATCACACACCCAAGTGAAGACTAACGACCTTTTGATGCCAAAAACACTTTTCCCAGGATATCATCATCATCATCATTGGCCACTGTTAATCCACCGCTGGATAAAGGCCCCTCCCCGATCCAAAGCCCATTTCGAACCCGCGATGTCACAATCCATCCAGCACTCAAGCGATTTGCGTCGCTCCGTTTGAGCTCGCAGGCCTTGCCTGCCACCCTGTCACTCTTCTAGACCGTCGGCCGTCATTCCTTCCGGCGACACATCCTGCCCCCAAGCCCCCCCGTGCACTTTTTCCGACTCCGCACTTCTGTCCTTAACCCTGCAAAAATTGTTCTCTGATTCCACGTGCTGTGTTCTTCCTTGTCTCTCAGTGTAGTTCCAAGCGTGCATCTATCGCTCCATGCTATTTTTGTGCACTGTTTTCAATTGTTGATCCATTGGTCATGTTTATAAAACGACATGTCGTAGAACGTGAGCCACATGCCCAGGATAGGTCGAGGCGATGGTCGATGAAGACTCTAAATCAGGAGGCCTGGAGAGAGGCAGAATGGGAGTGGTGTAGAATTCCAAGATTTCACAGAGCCTCTGATCCAAGAGGACCTCGATGAGAACCAAGAAAAACCTCATCTGGCTTCTTAATCCTTGGTCTTCAAACAAAACCTTTCAAATAATTTGTATATTCTTGGTTCTTTCGGTAAAGTCACGTGGAAGGGAAACAATGAAATAATACAAATATGAAACAATAAATTTCTCACGACGTTTCGACTGCAACACAAGCAATCATCATCAGGTGTGAAAACCACAGCAAGAAAATTGTATTGTTTAATATTTTTATTATTTCATTGTTTCCCTTCTACGTGACTTTACCGAAAGAACCAAGAATATGAATCCCTGCAGTCACGAAAGCTTGAAATAAAAAAAAATTTGGATCTTCTGCATTTCCCTGCTACTCCCTTAAACCCTCTGCCCCCCACCCCCCATCTCTCAATCTCGCTTGGATGATCGTAAAATGTAGCCTTGGCCAAGCCACCACTGAGCAAACATCGGCGTAAGCATTGGCGACAAGAGTGGCCACGTCGTCAGTGTATTTTATGTTTGGCCTTTCGTCAGGCTTCTCACATTTGAGTTCCACCGTCACTGTGAGTTGGCCGTGTAAGCACTTCATGGCTCACGGTCTCATAAAATACACATCCATTTGGCAGCGTGGTGCATTTTCTAGCTCGAATACCCCCCCCCCCTGCTCTCGCATTCAAAATGACGAAAAAACACGGTGGGAAATTACTCCTGTCCATACGAAGGCTCGGATAAAACGCTTCCAGGAAACCAATTATGGACCGCCCTTATTGGAGCAATATGCTCGCCGAATGGGATGAGAATTCACACCCCGTCTGGATTTGATCACCCTTATTCACATGAAGGTGCGAATAACAGGATAGATTTTTCTGCCACTTCAGGGCCTCAGTCTTCTTATCCGTGCGAAGGCTTGGATAAGATAAATTTATCAGAGGCCACTCCGAGTGACTAATATGTGCCAAAGGTTCTGATAATAAGATTAATGTCACCTGCACCTCTGGGTCAGTCCACGGCATGGCGCCATGATGGCGAGATGTTAACTACCTCGCCGGAGGTCGTGGGTTCAATCTCAACCCTGATGGCTGTATATTTGGAGTTTGCCTGTTCTCCCCGTGGGTCGTGTAGCTTTTTCTCCGTGTCCTTTCGGTTTTTCCCTCCGCATTGAGAATCAACATCACGCGTTTAGAGTATTTGGCTGCTATAGATTTCCACATGATCAGCTACTTTGTTGAGCTATCATTTGTGGCATCTGTAAAAGAGATATTAGTTTGTTCAGTGGGCCTTGCCTGGTTAAAATATAAATAGCAGTGGTAATATTAGTATAATGGGAATTATCATTGCGTGGATAATTAGGATAAGAAATGAATGAATTCAGAGGCACAGTGAAGGGATTCCGGATAGGAATAGGGATAAGAGAGAGATGCGTTTTGACTGTACAGCTCTCGTCTGGAGACTGACCATTAGTTACACCATCAAAACATCACTCTAATCAGCGGGGTGTTTACGTTGTGAGGAAACCTACTGCTGGGACTGACTTCAGAGCGAGTGGCTTTTTAAGACCCTTTTAATGATGTGTGCAAGTCAACATACAATACACTCCAAGCCTGCTCTCATTATGCCAGGGCTCTCTGCTACCAGAACGTAAACACTCCGAATTACATTGTCATGCGTGTTATGAGACGGAGAATGCGCACCCATTTAAAAAGCAGAAATTTTGTAGCAGGGAAATAAGAATAATATCGTGACCACCACCATCATCATCATCATCCTTGCTCTATACACTGTTGGATGAACGCCCCCCCCGCCCCCCAAGCCATCGCCGCCATCCGCCATCCTTAACCCTCTCGCGATGCAGCGATCCGCGTGTCTCCTGCGAATCTCATCGCTCCGTCTCCTCGGCGGGCGTCTCTCCGTTGGCCGCCACGTGAATCTCAGTCTCGTCCGCCGTCCTCCCTGCCCAGCGCCTGTGTCCTGCCAAATGTAACTTTTTCTGCAAAGGCAAGCTCTCCAAATTTGTATTCACACCCCGTGTGTGTTGGTTTTGCTCTCCCCCTCGCGGTGCGTTTCTCGTCCGCGCTTCTTCTCGTTGCCCGCTTCCTTGGCTTTTCCTTTTCTTGGCATATCGTAGCGGACGTTTCGCACAGATTTTAAAGCTTGCCCCTCATGGCACATTGCCGCGCGGCTTTTCATTAGCACGCTCAGTTTATATTCTTGGTTCTTTCGGTAAAGTCACGTAGAAGGGAAACAATAAAATAATAAAAATATAAAACAATAACATTTTTGACGACGTTTCGACTGCAACACAAGCAATCGTCATCAGGTGTGAAAACCACAGCAAGACATTTTGAAAAAGTGGCTTTTTTTTGCTGTGGTTTATATTGTTGGTTCTTTCGGTAAAGTCACGTAGAAGGGAAACAAAAGAATAAAAATATCAAACAATAAAATTCTTACGACGTTTCGACTGCAACACAAGCAGCCATCATCAGGTGTGAAAACCACAGAAAAAAACCGCCACTTTGTCAAAATGTTCTTGCTGTGGTTTTCACACCTGATGACGATTGCTTGTGTTGCAGTCGAAACGTCGTGAGAATTTAATTGTTTTATATGTTTATTATTTTATTGTTTCCCTTCTACGTGGTGACTTTACCGAAAGAACCAAGAATATGAATCCCTGCAGTCACGAAAGCTTTAAATCAACGTTCAGTTTAGTTTATTTTTTTTTCTAAAAGCACTGCAACCGTTTCATAACTGACGCGAGCACATGCTGTCAGACAAACAACAACAGCAGCAGACCTCGACGAACAATCTTGGAGCCGGTGCGTGGGGGGGGGGGATCGTCAGCTGTTCGCAGCCACTCCAGTCAACTGCATGCCGAGTGACGCTTGTGTAACGTGGCCTCGCATTCTTTAGGCAAATATCAAACATTTAGCGACGTGTCGCCAACGTGTTTTCCCCTGCCGCTGCGAAAATCTACATTGGCGCGCAAAACTCCCGGGGGGGGGGGGGGGCACACACACACAGAGCGCTTTGAATAAATCTTTCACAAGCTCGCTAGACGTGGGCGCGTGCGATGCGAGCAAAGTTGTGAACGTCGATTGTTTAAGCGCCTGGCCAAGCAGGGCACAGGGGGGTGGTCCAGATGCCTGTAAAAACAAAAAAGCACTTCATAGCTCATCAGATTCCTCCACTCTCAATATTCCGATCCTGAGATGTCTTGCGGACCCCCGTTTAATTCTCTCGAACTTAATCTTTCCTTTAGTGTACCAACGGGTGTGAACACATTAATGGATAAGCAAAGGAACGAAAATGCTCGGTTAATGAAGTGGGGGGTGGTGGGGGGGGGGGGTCACAAGACACCTGGACCGCCCTGTACGGCGAGTGTTCTTACCCAGAGGATTTAAACGTGCCTCGTATAAATTACATTATTGGTGGTGCGTACGTCTCGATATTAATACGGTCTTATGTCGTATGGCATGGTGCAATGTTATACGTGTACAGTAAGCGCCCCCGTTGTACTTGGCGTCTGGAATGCTACTCGACTGCATCGAGAGACAGAAAGTGATGAGATGAAGTGGTGAGAGAGATGGAGAAGGGAAAAGCTTTAGGAAGCATCTGCGGACGATGCGCGTACGATATTTCTTGGGCCATTATCATCATCATCATCCTTGAGATTTGCTCTTCGCGAGCATCTCCGGAACATTTTTCTCACGAATAACGAGCTAATACTGTACAAACTTGAAATCGAGAAGAGAGAATATCGACATATAACAGGGGCTCCGCATAGAGACGTTGTGCTCGTCGTATGGCATAAGCACTCGTTAATTGGCTGAAAACATAGAAGACTGCAGAAGTTTGGCAATTGTTAATGCCGGCTCACTGCCTGGCGGCTTGCCTGTAGTTCCTAAACGATTGTGAGATTGTATAAGGATGCTTTACATTGTATAAAGATGCTTTATTGTATACAATGTAATTTATTCTTGTTTTTTTTTCGTGGTCATTTTTTTATTTCTTTGTCATTTTGGTGACCCCCCTCCGCGTCACTCTTTCAAATGAGTCTCATGCCGAGTCTCGTGTTTTCGCCTGGTCAAACAAAATAAACTTGAAATTTGATCAAACTATGGACGATTACAAAGAGCTGTGGCTGATACTAGTGGAAGATTGTCAGAGTGTTTTTTTAAGATAAGTTAAGTTTATGTTTACGAACTTGGAAGGTGGCCCACGAGTGGGTTGCCAAGTCATTTATGGTCGGAATTTCATCATTTTGATTAAAGAGTCAACACCCAAGCCCTGTGAGTGGGGTTATGTCACAGTAACATTTAAAATAACCCACCGCTTTATTGTGACCCTAAACAAGCGGCATGCATAGACCACGGGACATGGCACCAGTGGTCGTAATCGCAAAGTATACTGTTCGTGGTGATCATACTCTAAAAAACCCATTTGCAGTATGTATGTAAGTTGAACTTCTATCGCACCGTACGTATATACCCAGGAGAGCATCGCTCAGTCTCGGGCCTCATCTTCAGGAGAACCCTGCATTCGGACAGTAGGGTGAATGAAGCGCCGCGTTGCCCCGATATTGGCTCCGTCTCTAAAGCGCGCTTTATTTTTAACTGACACCCGGGCGGCATTTTAGCGCACACGTGGGCGGGTGTTCGAGTCTGCCCACGCGCCTAAATAATAGTAAGCAAACGAAACGTATGTATGTTGAGCTTGTTTCACGCCGTACATAGCCACACGTGAGACCAGTCTTAAAAACGCAAAACTGTTATTTTATCAGGTAAGGCCCACTGAGCTATATAGCTCTTTTTCAGACGCAACCTGGCCACAAACAATAGCTCAACGAAGCAGCTTATCGCGTGGAAATATGTAGCAGCCAAATGCTCTTAAACTCACGTTGATTCTAAATGTGGAGGGAAAAACCGGAGGACTACGGGTAAAAAAAAAATCCACGCGACTCACGGAAGGAGAGACGCGCACGCTCCAAATATACAGCTGGCGTCGGGTTCGGGATCGAACACACGACCTCCTGTATACTAGGCGAGGCAGTTAACATCTCGCCACCATGCAAACTCCAAATTTACATCAGGCGTCAGGGTCGGGATGGAACCCACGACCTCCTGTACAGCAGGCAAGGTAGTTAACATCTCCTAGCCACCGCGGCACCTGCTCACTCCTGGGTCAGCTCGTCACGAGGTAACGGTCAAGGAGGCAGCCCTGCAATGTGCTTGCTCGTTGCCACTGCCAGCGGAAGGCCCTCCCCCAGAGGGGAGCTCGAGTAAGAGAGACCCCTCTGGAGGATATTTCGGTCTCAGCGCATGGTCCACCCTAAACCCCATCCACTGCACAAACCATGGCAGTAGACGCAGATACCTGATGCACAAATGGAACATTTTAAACTCCTCCAGTAGTGTGCGGTTGTGGTCACCGAGAACTCGTCCGGACAAACAAACGAAAACGACGCAATGTCCGATACACAAATACGAAGGAGGCATCGCGTCGATAAGCTCCACTGCCCCTGACGCGGTTATCTCGCCCAACCACCTGAATGTGAAATTGTTAGTTGTTGCTTCGAATCTACATCAGCAACCGTACGAAAGAAGAATAGAAAAAGGAAGAGGAGGAAGAGCTCCTCTTAAACCCTGGGCAGATGTTTTTTTGGAAGAGTTGCAAGGTGTTTCCAGAATGTTGGACACCAGGAAAAGGATCTGCTCTCTCTGGTGACCTCTGTCCCAATGCTGTCAAAAAAACCCCCACTGTTGACTGTACAATACTACACTTCAGGTCGCCACCTCTTGAGGTACAAAATGCCGGGAACGATTCGTCGGAAGAGCAACACCCGAAAACGCAGGAAGACGGGAGAGGAGCCTTTAGTGTTGTTGTTCTTTTTACTATTCAGCTGACAAAGCCATGGCTCTTGTGAGCCTTCGTGTGAAGACTCGCAGCTATCCCAGGGCGGCTACCTGACAAAGAGGACAACCTGCAGGTAGAAGCAGCGGAGGTGGCAACCGTAACGTCGCCCGCTCTCTCCCCAGCCCTCCGTCCACTGGCAAGGTGGATCGGTGTAAACACAACGGCCGCGTGGCAGCGTGGCGCTTCGAGTTCTTCTCGTGTCAGTTGCGGTTCGTTAGACAACGGGCGATTACCCCACGAACAAACACCTGCTCGACGCAGCGTTAACCTTCGACCCTCCCTAAGATGACAGGGCAGCCCCCCGGGGTTGCCACACCTGTCCAGGTTTTAACCGGGACTCTTCCGGGAATTGCCGTCTGCACGCGGGTGGCGGGAATCGGTTTGTACCGATGCCGGCGGCGTGATGCTGAACTTTATTGCAGGATCGCTGCGCACGGTTTTGACGGAGACACCTCGGCTGACTGAGAAAATACGTCTGGATTTGATCTGCAGTAGGGGAGGGGGAAAAAAAAAACCTCATGAGCCTCTTGAGGGGAGAGAGAAGAGGGAGTTTAGGCTACGGTTTACTCTTCTGGGGCAACACGCGCAGGCACAAGTCCGTGTGTGTGTGCGTTGTGAACTTCTTTCGCAACGTACGTAGCCAACCACGCTTAAATCGGAGGTGCCAAACAATTGTTCCCTGACCGGGGGTGGAACCCCGGGCCGCGGCGGTGAGAGCGCCGAAATCCTAGCCACTCGACCGACAAGTGTCCATCAGTAATCACGCGTCCGGATGATGGCTTCTGCAAAAAAGAAAAAAAACGGGCGCTTCCTCCCTGGCCAAGGGTGTGGGCCACATTTAGAATTTACAGAAACGTTATAAAGCACATGGAGAGACGGAAAGAGGGAGGGCAATGATTTCGAGGAACGTAACGTCTTGTTTGTCGCCCCCGCGCGCGCGCTTTGCCGCACCTCCGATTAGCACGGTTGGCCGCGTGCGGTGCGAACGAAGTTCAACAAGCACACACACATTGCGCCGTACTTGAAAGTCATCTGCCCTGGCAAATGGGTGTTTGGGATCACGACGTCAGATCGCGCAAGAAGCTATTCTGGGGGACACCAATATGAACCTCGAATTGTAAATGTTGCGGTGGGTTTACTCTCCCGCACGCCGGAGTGCTGCACTAGTAACGAATTGGCACGTTTTGTTTACGTGACAAAGCCCTTACTAATTGGCCGTTTCGGGTGGTGGCGAGTTTAACGACGCATTTTTATTCGCGCGATCTAAGCCAAAAAAAAAACCTCTACTATGAAATTTGAATTGTCGATAGTAATAGTGTCCAGAAATGACCCGGTGTGCCGAGCTCAATTCCCAACCGCAGCTACAAACGTCCGTGCCGTATGATCTCCGAGCCGGTTCTGAGCCACCTCTTCGCCAACGCCGCACTGACCAGCGTGGTGAAGTATGGTGGTCAGGTGACCCCAATGAAATCACGGTACGGCCGGTGGGGGGGTAGGGGGGCTTCATCCAGCAGCGGATTGACGAAGGGCTGTAGTCTACATGTCTGGTGCGGGCCTTTCGTCGCAGTTTGAGCTTGAAACGCGGGGAGACGGCGTGTGTGCGGGGCTACGGATGGCTGCGATGGCCTTGGGGGTGGTGGTGTGAGCTTAGGCCCAGATTACAGCCAGCTGCTGCGTACCAGCTACTGGCAAGGACTCAGTCTCCACGGGGGGTATTCATCGATGCCCGTTGAACGCTGGGGGGGGGGGGGGGGGGAGGGGTATTTGTTATTTATTTATCGCATTGCCGAGTTGGCGTTTCAACGTCGCATTTATGCATGCGACGGTGAACTTCTTTCGCGCACCGTACGTTGCCAACCATGCTCATCGGAGGGGGATGAAATTGCTGAGGCGTTGTTTTAGTTTCACCCACTGTTGCAAAAAGTCGATCGGATTTCTTTTCTTCCTCTTCGCTCCTCCTCCTTGTTTCTCCTCCTCCTAAGCTTGTTGGCAATCTGAATGTTGGCCCCGCAAATGTCATGCTGCGGTATTTCGACGTGCGTGCGTGTGTGTGTGTGTACGGGCGCCGCAAAGATTGGCAGAAAAGCTCAGGCGCAAGTGAAAGTGGCGACCAGATGCAGATCACCGTCGCGCGTGAGTGTCGGGCCATGGTGTCGTGCTTCGAAGTGCCGCTGGTAAATTGAATTATAATAATTAGAATAATGATAATTAATTATTGTCATTCTTTTTTTTTTTACAATCTCTTTGTCAATCTGCTGTGGGATGAGAGCCCTCTCCCCCCCACCCCCCCCCCCCCCCCTGCAGTGTCCGTCTGAGGTGGTTCTCTGACTTCTTTGACCACACCACGGGTTAGCGATGTTTGGTGAAGCCAGGAGACGGACAGAACCAGCTCCGATTTATAAATTATCGCTTGCCACTGACGTTTGCCATCTTTGGGAATCTGAACTCAACGCGCCTCCCCACATGTTATATTTTTAAGGGCTCTGTAGTTTATATAGTTTATTTCGGAAAGGCTATAGAAATTATCGTTTAAGAAAAAAACTTCAACCGCCTTGTGTTTCTAAAAGTCGTGATATGGTGCCCTTGATTCGTACTGTTAAGTATTCTGCATGCGTGCATGCTCTGACTCCACAGTGGGTGAGTAGATGGAGCCAGGTAGGTAGGAAGATGGATGATGAGGTTGAGTGGGTGGGTAGATCGGTTGGGTGGGTCGGTAGTTTCTCGTATAACCAAGGTGAAAGCACAACGAGGCTATCACTTCACTTGTTTCGAGTTGAGGGAAAGCGACGGTATTCAACCAAGGTATCGTTTTGTCCAGACAGATCGTGCGTGCACAAATATTGCGCGCCACTTCATTAAAAATCAAATACCTCGGTATCCTCGCGCGTCCATTAACACGCAAAAAAGCCACATCGACAGATTGTTACTTCTGCACCGTCAAGATCGCGTGCGGCGCAAGCGAGAGTGTCACACGCTCGTCAGCCACGGAGAAGCCCAGCCTCGTGGCGTGTGGCGGTACTGGGACGTGACGATTGCAGAGCCTAGCCCCCGCTAATCCGTCGGGTCATTGAGAGAGTGTGCAGGTGATGCGACTGCACCGATGTTCAGGTGTTGCCGGCCTATGAAAGTGGACGTGGTGGGTAGAGGGGGGGGGCATTTAATTCCTCGCACCAGTGGCCCTGCCAGCCACGCAACGCCACCACTGCTTCACATCCTTTAGCTTACCCCCCCCCCCCAACACTGTCGGGTTTTTTTTTTTACTATATATACATATACACAACGTGATTCGTCACTTTATAGTGGTAAATTGCATGATTCTGGTCTTCTCGTCAAAGTTCCAAAGACAAGACCGTGATGTTCTGTGGGAGACGGAGCCTTTTCTGCGGCCAGGCTTTCTGCAATTGTCGAATATCCCCTTCCTCGGCCCATTTGGGATTGTGTGTGTGTCCCTGTATCACTTTTTAAATCGTGTCTTCAAACTCGCCTATTTGTACTGCAGGCTATGTCCCTCTAACTTAATATTTAAAGACCAATTGCGTTGTCTGATTACTCTGCAATTATTATTCACTTTTATCATAGTTTTTAAACTTTATTGGAATTTCAAGAGGTGTCATTGATATCATTATTTTCAGCTTTCTATTTCGCTTCGATTTTATCTGTATTTGTGAGTGTATTTTTTTTTCAACGTACAGCACTTTGAGATACTTCAATATGAAAGGCGCTTATAAATTAGAGGTTATTATTATTTTGATTTTCGTTTCATCACATGACTGTTCTGCTACAGAACCTTGGTTTATTTTATTATTCTGACATTGCAATAGCCCTGGTTGACGCTGTTCATTTGAGTGCCTCTTTAAGTAGCACAACTTGGTAGCAGCCGACACGCGTTTTTTTTTTTTAATATCCCCAAACATTCTGTTTTTGAAACCTTCAAATCTGCTCCTTCAAACGAATTTGAAAGGGCTTCCAAGCGTTCAGAAGAATAACCCAGGATCCGTCAAGCCCGTCTTCCCGGCCGGGATATTACATCCGCCGGTTCAAAGCGGCCAAGCAAGAGAGGGGGAAACGCGCCCGGGAGAGAGAGACCACGTGCTCTAAACGAGATGCAGCCGATGAAAGCCGCCTGTGTGCAGGTGCTTTGGTGCATTACTTCATCTTCCAGTCGCCTCGGTCAGTCAACCCAGGGCACACCGGGTCTGTCCCGTGACCTCCTGCCAGCGGAGAGCCTTCGACCCTTCACGCGGCCTCAGAGCGCACCGAGCCTGGCACAAGCGCCGTGGTGACGTCGCCCCCACTTAGTGGCAAATGACGGGTTGTTGTTTGTTGTTGTTGTTGTTCATGACATCGCGGAAATCGTGGAAAATGGTGACGGCTACAGCTCGAGGGGCGAGGCATTCATCCAGCAGTGGATTGATCCCGGCTGATGACGATGATGACGATGGTGGCGGTGATGAGTTTAAAGCGCCGGCTTTTTGTCGCTCGAAGGCCACGCTTAGTCGCTCGCGCCAGCGACCACCACCCCCTCCACGCCTGTGAACCACACGTGATATTTGTTTATTCCGTGCATCTCATGATCACCACACACCCCTTGAATGTAATCGCGCTCATTACCGTCGATCAGCATTTTTAAGGGAACGTGGCTAAGTCAGCGTTAAAACGGGCACACTGGGTGAAACGAGCCGGGCGGTAAACACTTTATATATTTTTTTTTAATGATTATTTATCACCGTTTCCAAAACGTGCGACGCGCTTTGACTCCGGCGATGTTGGGGGTTCCTTATTGGCGCATTGATGCGCGCAGGTTGCACCTCCGTCTGTTCCCACCGTGTAGCGCATTCTGCGATCTCAATGCACGGGATCTCGGTTCACGTTACTATCGATCGTTAATCTCACGATCAGAGTCATCATCGTTCAATGGTCCATCCACTGCTGGATGAAGGCCTCCCCAAGCCATCTGCATCTCTCACGGTCTTGTGATGCAACAAGTCCGTTCGTTGTTCCATATCTGTGATGGATTTACTCTCAACTTTGTTCACGCCTTTAGCTGCCGATCCCTCTTTAGTCTCGACCACCAGATATATCATCCCTTCAAGGAATGTGTCCGACCCAAACCACAGTCCTTGAGTCAAGGTGATGTCTCGTAGGTTAATCCCATTGAGTTGCTTCAAATCGCTTGTGTAATCATTCATCAATGTGCGTATGTGGTGTATGTAATGGGTTCATGTAATCACTACCAGCCACTCGAGACCAATACATTCCCCAAAATATCAAAATAATATTTGACCCTTGCATCGAATGCAGCCCTGAATCCTGAGGGGGGTGAATAACGTCACCCTTTATGATCATGCGATGCCCTGCATGTCTTCATGTAAAGCAGTAGTGTAGAGATTAGCACACTGCGCCACAGATCCAAACACGCGAGTTCAATTCCAGCTCACGGCCAACATCAGTGGCGAATATCCGTGCAGGTACGAGGCCTGCCGGGTCCTCCTGGGGCCTCTACGAGGTCGACCCTAAATAAGTAATTGTGTAAATATCAGTACTGGGAAGACAAAGGCGGCCGGGCGGGATCCTGAACGCGGCACCACCTCGTGCACCGCACGGCGCTTCATAGATGCTCGCTATAACAGCACTTGCTCCAGATGTCTGTATGTTGTCTTTGCGTGCGCGTGTGTGTGTGTTTATGCGCAGGATGTGTACGTGTGTGCTGGTGTATTTGAGACCCGAATGGCAGGATATTAAAATCTACGCACAGACTTTTATTGCTTGATATTTTTGTATTGCCTCATAATATATTACAATAAAAAACCTTCTGTCAGTTGTATAATTTAGTACATTAATATTATTCTTCAGTATTAACCTCTGGATGATTTTTTTTATACAATTTATTTTTTTCATATCTGCAGACCTTGCTGACTGTGCCTTCCTTTATGTGTACTTTATTCACATATATTCTTTGGCCACAGTGTGATGTGTAAACATTTGTTGAATTTTATTTTGATCTATATTCCATCGGCATCTGCCGCAGCTGCTCCTGACATTTCTCTGGATATGAAACGCAAACCAAAACAAAAATTCGCGGCGGTCGTGAAACACAGCAACAGATGATGCCCCCTCCCCAGCACCACCATGTCCACTCTTTTTTTTCTAATCTTGTGCAGGTCAAAGGTCACGTTGCGCTATCACGGCAAAAACACGAATGCCTTTCTCGGTGCGTCAGCGTGGGCCGTGGTGGCGGAGGGCACGTGGGGGAGGGTACGTGGGGGGCACGTGGGGGGGGGCACGCGGGGTGGGGGGGGCGCGTGGGGCGGGGGGGCACGCGGGGTGGGAGGGGCACGCGGGGTGAGGGGGGGCACATGGGGTGGGGGGGCGCGGGTGGGGGCACGGAAGGGGGTGGGGAGGGCACACGCAAGGGGACTCCAGGATCGGGAGGCACAAAGTCCACACCCCGGGTTTTCCAATCTCGGCTCGTCACCAGGGCAGGTTGAACTCATTAATAATTGGAACGCGAAGGTAACGTGTCGGTGGAAGTGTGGTGGGAGTGGAACAACCGTTGCTGGACTCCCACCAGACCAGTTCGACTTGGAGCTGAATGGGCTGCGGTGCACCTATATATTACACATTTTACTATATGGGTCTCTACGTGAGTCTATGGGGTCTGTTCGTTTTGGTCTGCGGTGCATATGTAATTTTATGCGTCTCTATGTAAATCTATGGGTGGAGGGGGGGGTGTATGGGTCTATCGTTGCGATAAAGCACTGATTATGAAGCAACTGCCAGCGCATTCCAGTGGCCCTTGTGAATCCACCTGAATGCGTTATCGCCTCCGACGGAAAAAAACCCCGCGGGTGGACTTTGTGGCTTCCTCAACCTTCAACCCGCAAACTGTCACAGGAAACCGCAGCGAATGGGACTGCCCCCGTCAACGGCACATCAATTTGGGATGCTCATTAGCGGAGGCACATATCCTCGTCGGTTATTAATAAATGAATCGGACGAGGCGTCTCTAACCGCATGAAATCAATGTGTTTTAGTAGGCCTGACAGCAGCAGAGTCGAGCCTTTAAAATAAATAAAGCTAACAAAATAAATTTAAAAATTAGCTGTCTAAACGAATACATAAAATACATCAGAAAAACTGGTCTGGTAGATTTCCTGCTGCAAACAAATAACCGCTGATGAAAACATTGAAACCACAAGTCCGAAAAGGCCCAGACGGAGCGAAATATTCGTCATTAACCGAGTGGGCAAATCCACTGGTGTGGCGGAAAGCCCCTCCCGAAGCCACCCCTTCGCCAACCCTCGCGATGATGCGACAGCAATCGTCCACCGAGCACAGGGGTCAAGTTTCATTTATTAGGTATAGCCCTGTGAGCCATGCGGCTCTGAAGTCGGGTGCAACCGCAACAAACAAAATTTGAACACAGAACATCTTAAAACGACAACGCGTAACAGAAACTTACTGGAATAAACCAGCAAATATTCCACACAAAAAAAGTATTAAAACGCTGTGTGCAAAAATCAATGTGGTGCAAGCCAACGACAACAACCATGAGACAATTTAGATTAACCATGTTTTCGAATCACCAAAATAAAGCTATAAAAACAATGTAACAACAGTAATCATAGGAACTGTCATTTTAAATTTTACAATGAACGATATACATAACACGTACGACAAAAAAACTGCAGCCATAGCTGGCAGCACGACACTCCCAGTGTATGATGTGTGAGTGAGTCAGCAGCAGCGTGAGTGAGTGTATGATGTGTGAGTGAGGCAGCAGCGTGAGTGAGTGTATGATGTGTGAGTCATCGCATGATGAGTGAGTCAGTGTATGATGTGTGAGTGAGTCAGCAGCAGCGTGAGTCAGTGTATGATGTGCGAGTCAGCGTATGATGTGCGAGTCAGCGCATGATGAGTGAGTCAGCGCATGATGAGTGAGCAAGTCAAGTGTATGATGTGCGAGTGAGCCAGCACACGATGAGTGAACCTGTGTATGATGAGTGAATGGGTCAGTCGTTGTGCGAGTGTATGATGTGTGATTAAGCGCATGATGAGCGAGTCAGTGCATGATGTGAGTGAGTCAGTGCATGGTGTGAGTGAGTCGGTGTATGATGTGTGAGTGAGTCGGTGTATGATGTGTGAGTGAGTCAGTGCATGATGAGCGAGTCAGTACATGGTGTGAGTGAGTCAGTGCATGGTGTGAGTGAGTCAGTGCATGGTGTGAGTGAGTCGGTGTATGATGTGTGAGTGAGTCAGTGTATGATGTGTGAGTGAGTCAGTGTATGATGTGTGAGTGAGTCAGTGTATGATGTGTGAGTGAGTCGGTGTATGATGTGTGAGTGAGTCGGTGCATGATGTGTGAGTGAGTCAGTGCATGATGTGTGAGTGAGTCAGTGCATGGTGTGAGTGAGTCGGTGCATGATGAGCGAGTCGGTGCATGATGAGCGAGTCAGTGCATGGTGTGTGAGTGAGTCAGTGCATGGTGTGATCCAGTGTGAGATGTGTGAGTGAGTCACTGTTGGCTCCCTCTGCTCGCGCCGTCGCCCCCCCCCAGCTCCGTCGCCCCCCCTGGCTCCGTCGCCAGCAACCTGCGGCATGCGGAGCCTCATGCAGCTCTTCAAGGACCGCTTAGTGACGTTGTTGAGGACCACCGTCCAGTATCCCCACATTTCATTGCGGGCTCTTGAAATATTGAGAGGGGTTTTATTTTTTTTTACGGAATTCGAAAAAAATCGCTCTTGTCATTTCAGTTGCCGAGCCATGAGCGAGAACCTGCAACAAACAGCACGAGCTGGACAGATGTGCTCGCGGATTTTAGTTTCAGGGAAAAAAAAGGCAGAGAGTCGTGTTTGTAGGTTTCATTATTTCTGTGTTATGGCCTGCGTAAGCACGTGTGGAGAAACGGCTGTGTATGTTTGACCAGCACTATATGAAAACACCCTATAACTCCTGGGAATTCCCCCCTGGTGATGTCACCGCCATATCACAGGATTTTGATTTAAAGCTTTCGTGACTGCAGTAATTCATATTCTTAGCTCTTTCGGTAAAGTCACGTTGAAGGGAAACAATAAAACAATAAAATATATATAAAACAATAAAAATTCTCACGACGTTTCGACCATAACGCAAACGGTCATCAGGTGATGACGGTCATCAGGTGATGATGACCGTTTGTGTTATGGTCGAAACGTCGTGAGAATTTTTATTGTTTTATATATATTTTATTATTTTATTGTTTCCTTTCAACGTGACTTTACCGAAAGAGCTAAGAATACGTCACAGGATTGTTTGTCGTGTATCAGTTGGCACCCGGTGAACCATTTTTTGCATGCGAACAGAAGTGGCCCCTCGGGTTCCACACTGTCCTTGCATGTGCGATGGCAATCATCTCAGGAGCTCTGAATGTCAATGTCGAGCTCTTCGGGGTGAGACTTCGCGTAGTATTGCTGCTGTCCCTTCCCACTTTGCAGGAGCGCCAGGCCACTGTGGATTACAATACGGTCAAGTCCACGGTTCGGGTCGCGTGGCAAACGATCGTACGACAGCGGCTTGCCTTTTAAACCGTCCCGTTCATGGAGGAGACGTGTACGGGATGGCCTGTTGATATTTTCCTGATGCTGTTCAATGGTCCGGTTGCATCAGTGCCTCCCGAGGAATGCCAAAGCCAGGAGGTGTAACGTTTTGCGTCCCGAATGAGGTGAAGCACCTCGATAGATAACAAACGCATTGTCTTGTCGAACTCGGCGCGGCCTCGGAATGCACACTGAGCCTTGCACAAGCGTCTCCCCGCGCCTGCGATTAGCACGGTTGGCTACGTACGGTGCGAAAGAAGTTGAGCGCGTGTGTTTGTCGTCGTACGCCGTGCTCGGTGATTGCTCGTGTTGCACGATACAGTCAACATTCATATGGAGTCGACATGCACCCGAATCTACAGGCCCCTTCACGGGGGAGAGGGCTGAGCGGGGGGGGGGCAGTTACAGTCTCAACTTTATGGAGTTGGAAGGGGAAGAGAATTCCAGACCGCAGGAGCAGAAGCCGAGAAGGGGAGTTTGCCTGTAGGCTTTGCAAGGAGGCCTTTATTGTGCTTGAGCGAGAGACAACGTGCCGGAGGGTAAAGCGAGATGAGAGAGGAGAGATTGGCGGAGGGGCCAAGAGCTAAAAAAATGTTCAAAAAAATGGAATCTGAGACTTGACTCGTCGTTTGTCGTAGTGCTGTGGGGGTGGCCGTGCAAATAGGCTGCTGCGTTTTCGCAGCTACCTTGCCTGCCCGCGCCTCCGCAGTCGACCACAGGAATGTATCAGCCGCCACCTCTTGAGCCTTTTTCCACGCACCGTCCCCGCCGCTCAATGATAAAGTAGTTGGTGGGAGGTCGCAGGGTTAAAGGTTATCCATCGGCCCAGTTCCACATATTTCGGACTGTTTATCACACCGCTGCCTCCCCCTTACCTTATCCACCCACGGCCTCCTCCCCCGCCCGCCCGCCCGCCCCCTCATCGCCTTCTTAAACAAATATGCGGTAAACGACTGCCGGTTGCGGTAAGACATTGCCAAAGCGCCCCCGAGTTCCTTGAAGGGAGATTATAATGCATGCCCTTCCCCTTTTTGAACTTGTGGTGTATCAGTGCTTTGTGTAAATCGTCTGAGAAGCCTTCAGCTTCGGACGTCTCTTTTTGCCACGGGCAGGTCAAGTCGCGAAGCCCAAATAGCGTTGAACTTCTTTCGCGCCATACGTACGAAAGCCAAACCGTGCAAATCGGAGGTGCCCGAACACAACGGGGCTCTAAAGATGCCTACGCCGCACGTGTAAGCATGCGGCTAAGGCGTCAACAAACGGTTAGGGCAAGTGCTGTTTTGCGAGCCAACCTATGAAGGTTTGCTTTGCACACGAGGGGGTAGATCGACAAAATCCCGCCCGGCCGCCTTTGTCTCCCCAGTGGTGATGTTTAAACGCTGCACCACGTACTCATTTTATGCCAAGTCGACCTAGGGTAGGCCCTGGAACGGGTTCAAACAATCCTCACTGACGTTGACCGCGAGCGGGAATCGAACTCGGATCCGCAGGGTTTGTAGCGCACAACCACCCACCACCACCCACCGTCACCTCCCACCACCACCGTCACCTCCCGCACTGGCCAGCGATTTTTGTTTTTGTTACCGTATTTTTTGCAGCGTGAACATGCTTTTGATTGTCCGTCTGGAACGCAAAGCGGATGAGGGGGGGGGGAGAGGACGTGTTTTACCCCGAGGTACCAAATAATCCAATCTGGCCGAGGCAATTAAATATTTTATTTCTGGGACACTTTTTTTCCAGGGTTGTTACTTAACTCCGCGACTGGGGTACCAATCAATCCGAAATCGGTGCTACTCCGCGATGTCGACACGCGGCGAGGACGATTGCGCTGTGCATCGTGTACAGCTCGTCGAGACAACCATAAACAGACTAAAAATGACTGCATCACAAACATTATGCGAGAGCCGGGGTACTATGGTACCCCGGGGTACCGCCATAAGGTTCAAATCCCCCCCCAAAAAAATTGGCTTCATTAAATAATGAACTGCTACTGCATATGGATGAGCCCGTAATGGGGCTGCAATGCGCACCTGTTGCCGTGAAGGCCTCTCCCTCGAGTAAATATAATAATGAAGCTTCCCCTCTACCTCCACACTCCCTTGTTGCCACTGAGAAGCCTCCAAGTAGCACAGTTGGCTACGTACGGTGCGGAAGAAGTTCAACGTACGTACATACAAGAGGGCGCCTCGTCGTGTCTGGCAAGCCGCATGCTTTTTTTTATCCTTCGAAGCGAGAGAAGGAAATTTCGCACGAGGTCGGCACTTTCTCAACGCCCGTTTTTTTTTTACGACTTCACTACTGTGACGCGCGCCAGCGTCGCTTGGGTTGTCGTGATAATCTGCGGAGGGCGGCGTGAGCCGCGTGCCGCTGAAGGGCACTTGGCGAGGAGGGTGGAAAGTAAAGTATGAAACTATTTTTTTATTTTACCAGATGAGACCACACTGAGCTATGTAGCTCTTTTTGAGAAGCGACCTGGCCACAGATGATAGCTCAACAGAGTGGCTTATCATCGTCACGTGGAAATTTATAGCAGATAAATACTCTAAACGCGTGATGTTGATTCTAAATGTGGAGGGAAAAACCGGAGGGACCCGGAGAAAAATCCACGCGACCACGGGGAGAGAGACACGCAGACTCCAAATATACAGCAGGCGTCTGGGTCGGGATCGAACCCACGACCTCCTGCAAACCAGGCGAGGCTGTTAACATCTCGTCACCGCGGCGCTGCCAAAAGCCAGGATTACCGTCGTGATCTGCGTGCGCGGTCGCGGTTAAAGGAGGGGCTGCGTGGAGTTCCATTAAAGCGAGTGGGCATTGTCGTTTCTTAGTTTTTGTAAAACCTCGTTTGGCTTTGTTCGTGGCACGTAGCGTGCCCCCCTACAAGCCCGCGATGATATTTTGATGATGAGGATGGCGATGACCCCGTAACCCCCACACTAAAGAACGTGATCCCCCTCGAGCGTGAGCTCATATTGAACGTGTTCATTACAGCTCGAGGGTTGTATAATTAGCGTCTGTTAATATATCCAAGAATTCGCGTAATTTAAATGAATCATTACTCTGCTCCAATCTGACCCTTGATGTAAGTCATGGGATTTGAGCAGAATTTGATCATTTGGACCGACGAACTTTTTTCCCCTGCTTGGCATTGGTGAATCATTTTTCGTACGCATTCTATTTCATTCCAAACCCACACATTGCCCCCTTTCCTTAAAAGATAGGGGGAAAAAATGTGATTTAATTTGTATTGCCATCATTTGAAATTGAGCCAGCAGCGTTGTTGTGCGTGAGTAGAGAGCATCTTGTTTATTCAAGGCTCCTCCGGGTGCCGCAGGTCTACAGCCAACAGCGTCTGGCCGATTGCATAACAAAATTGGTGCTCCCATCGTGCCAACACTTCAAATATGCTTGCACAACAGGAGCTGTTGATTCACCCGGAGGTGTTCTACCAGAAGCCTTAATTTCATTACAATCATCGTCATAGTCCACGACAAATGCACTGCTAATTGAAGGCCTCGTCAGACCGTCGCCGTCCTAGCGCCTGCGCACAAGGCGATGTTTCATCGCTCCGTCTGCGCGGTGGACTTCCTCTGGGGTGCGGTGCCCCTCCCTCGGCTGATGATGCAATTATCCGTCCACGTGGCGTCACATCGCCGGCTGCGCTCAAGCGTCGCGCCTTCCACTGCGGCTGGTCCCTGATGTCGTCTCCCCACCCCCACCACCCCCACCACCCCCCGCCCCGACCATCACGGGCACCAAGCTGGCGCAAGTTCCCAGTGGCTCTCCCGAGGTTGTACGTGCGGTTGTTGAGTCAAACCTGTGCGCATTAGCGCCCCGATGGTGCAAAGCTGCAGTGCCCATCTGAAGCGCAGGCGCCATCTGGCCCAAGCCACGTCTTCTGCCCGAGGCATCGGCGCCCCTCCCAGACCACGCGGTGTCCAGATGTGCCATTCGACCCGGAATAACCCTACCCACTTAAAGCGTGCGCGAAGCGCCTGTGTCTTTTGTTATGGGGAGCGATGGGGGGGGGGAGCGATTAGTGCACTGCTATAGGAATAGGTTTTACCCTTTTAACTGGCACAAAAACTGACACCTTTATTCAAGGCATCATGTTTGCAATAACCACAACACAAGCAGTCAAAATGCAAACAAAAAAGACAACTCTGATAATAATATGCACTGTCCTTGAATTTGATTGGTCCACACCCGAGACAGCTTTTCATAGAGCCTTGTCTCCATTGGTGTCGGACCAGAAGACGCCAAAAGGCGTACAACTCAAAAACAGCGCACTATCAGAGTATTGAGGGCTCGGGGTGAGCATTTACATTATGAGACTTCCTTTGCCAGTAACAAGATGTAGGAATAGGTTTTACCCTTTTAACTGGCATAAGTGCGCGCTATCGGCACTTTCCTCACAAACAGTCCACTCAGGTTCTCATGGTAATCTGCGACATTCGCCTTTGTTCTTTGTTCAGGGATGGAATGTCCCTTGACACACACTCACACACATTTGTATATTTCTTGACCTCCTGATTTTTGCACGTGGTGCGGTTTGTCATCTCGTGGTGTCCTCGTAGTCCTCGTAGCGTTGCACATTTATCGAATTCCGCAGACATTTGTGTTCCGGCGGGAGCAAACAAAAGCCACCTCGTGGCTGCTTTCAATCAGAACGCTCTGTGCGGCAAACGCTGACGAATTAACGGGGCGATTTTCTGTTTTTCACAGTTAGCTCTTGCGGGACGAAAAAAAAACGCCTTTTGTGCTGGGATTTGAAAAGCGTGCTTTCTCCCACCCACGAGAAGGAGCACCAGCAGATAGGGTTCGTTATTGGGATTAGTTATTAAATTTGCACTTGAAAAGTGGAAATTTCACGAATATCCCAACAACGTTGGGGTGTTAAAATATTGTTTTTGTGAAAGGAAAAAAAAAACGTGCTATTGTCCATTTTCTAGTGGTGCACAATGAACAAAAAGTTAACACTTTCGTCAATAACACTGTGGCCCTAAATAGGGTAAATAAATACATATAATATGCAACAATAACAATTCTGCCCAGAAAGCACTGTGGTGTAGTCAACATTCTTGGCTTCCATTGGCCGGTTATCATCATCAAGGCATTAGTTGTTTCGCTATTTTGAAACCTTGAAATGCCACTGCAGCTCGTGCCGTCGCAGTCGATTCTACCGTTGCCCACGGAAGCCTCGGCTGAGTTCCCGAAGGAAATTCACCGCGGCTCTCGGCCGTCGTGGCCACGGCGCTCCCGCCGCCGGCCTTGTGCCTGCTGTGCCCGCAGGTTCCCGTGCTGCGCCTGTGCGTGCTGGTGGCCGCCACGGGCATTGGGGGCAGCTTCCAGTACGGCTTCAACATCTCCGTCATCAGCGCCCCCACGACCGTGAGTGCTCCCCCCCCCCCCCCCCACCCTCCGCACCCACCTCCACCATCATCCTTGCCTACTTGGTGATTTATTTCATTCACTCGATCTAGAGACCCTTTGGGTTTCCCGAGCAACATGCAAATGCTGTCAAAGCGACCGGCGGTGAGAAATTCTCCAGACTGTCTGGCACGAGGACGTTACGGGAGAAGGTTGCACAGGTACGAGAGCGATTCCGGGTGGCCATTGAGAAGCCTCCGAAAATTTGCTCGTTGTGTAATTACTTGCTAAATTGTGTAGCCACTTTCTGAGGTTTGTTTGGCGACTTTCCAGTGTAAAAAAAATCAGCGACGCTGCTCTCCCGGGCCCCCCCCTCCCCCCACTGCGCACATCCCCGCACTCCGCTGGGGTAACAAGTGTGTGGCACGCACCCACAATGCCGTGCACGCATCCACAATGCCGTGCGTGTTCGCCTCTCTGAAAGCGCATTCGTTAAAAGCCCCATACCTGCTGGGGAAGCCCTCGTCCCGCAACGGATTCGCAAAAAAGCCTTCCGTGGAAACGTCTTCTATCTCGTGACGTAACACCGACAGTCAACTGGGAATATAATATGGGGCAATGGAAAACGTTCTACAAAAGGAAAAGATGCTTCTACAACGTGTATGTATGTAGCCAACTACGCTAATCGGAGGTGCGAATCGGACTGTGCCCTGAACCTTTCAAGCGGCAATGGGGTGTCACCGGCAGCAGAACATTTCTAAAACAGGATTTGCCAAGTCAAGCGGGAGTAAATATATCCTAGAGAGCGTTCCGTTAGACGCCATTAAAATTTCCATGAAAATAACCCGGCGAGCCTCGCTTTGTTCACGTTAAAAATCATGAATCCCGGCGGATTCCCTTTGTCCTCCGGGGTGGGGGGCCTGGGCCTCATGCCGCGTGTTTGTCTGGTTTTGGGCCGAGGTTGGCCGACGAGAGCTGTTTTCGAAACATTTCTTGGCAGGGCCTCACACAAAACTGCAGCGTGGAACGGCGCGCCGATCAACCGGCTCCCCCACCCCCCGCCGCCTTCCGCCGCTGTGCCAATTACGACCGCGGGGGAGCCGCCGCTTTGTTCGACGAATTACAAAAGCGCGCAATCAAAAGTTGGAATTCCCAAATTGGCCCGAAACCGGCACTTTGTGAGCGCGCACCGGAAGGACGGGTCAGAAGCGCTGAGACGTCAAGAAGGAAATCCTGTTGAAAACCTCGCCGAATCTTTTTAAAAAGGGATAATCATTTTTTTTGGCCTTGTGGGGTTTGGCTTCCAGAGAGGGGAAGGCATTTTAGGATGAATTTGGGGCTGTGGCCAAGTTCTGAGAGTTGTGCAAATCTAGGTTTTTCAGACCTCGGTGACCTCCGCTGTGTTACTCCGTTGATTCTGCGCGAATTAATGGATGTGTGTGTATGTGTGTGTTAAATGAATGGAGGCCTGTCCCAAGTGTGAATGAAGGAGAGTGGTACTTTTTGGTATTTGTCTCAATTGTATCCAGACTGTGCATTCGGTGTCTGGTCATGATCCAAGATATCCGTTTCGGATCTCTCCATAGTGCAGTTGACTCCCTTTCGTGTTCGAGAATAGCCCACAGAACTGGATACTGTCGAGCCGCCTCCAAAATCGCTTCAAGTGACTTCTGTTCAACGTAGTATAGAAGGGGCAGCACCTCCCCACCCGCCCAGCCACAGGGAGTAATGTTCGTCGCATAACAGTTAAACCAAAATGTATCATTCTTAAGAGCTGGACGTTAGTAAAAACAGAGCGCAGGACGAAATAAAATGTTTTTGGTTATTTTGTGATTTTGATTGGTGTGGCCAGGCTGTGACCATCAACTCGCTACACTTGAGAGCACCACCATAACCCGCGCAGCTTGGGGGTAATGGCCTTCATCCATCCATCCATCAGTGGATTGACAAACGGCTGTCAATTATCATGGATTTCAAACAGGATTTACAAACAACGGTGCCAGCTCGGGAGTTGTTTGACCTCCGATGCATCTTTCCACTGCACAACCGAGCTGTACCGGAGCCACGCGAGCGAGCCAGCCTGGCGTGGCTCGGGAAGCACCGGCTTCTTTTTCCCACACTTCAAAATCCCGAACGGTGCCGCGTGGCGCCGCACACGACGCGCGCGTCACGAGGCCCCGCCGCTTGGCCCTGCTTGGCTTCGAGCCAGGATCCACGTGTCTCGTCTCGTCTTGTGAAGCCAGCGTGTCCTATCACGGCTTCGGTTTTGGTCCCGGCTATGATGCGCCAGTCGTCAAAGGTGTGCCGCTCCGACCGACTCAAGGAGACCTAACGTTTTGTAACGTCACCTCTTATTTTGTTGTTTTATTTCCTTTCTCCCGCTCGCACGCCCGACGACGGAGCAGCACATCCAGCGCTTCATCAACACGACGTGCGAGCAGCGCTACGGCGCGGGGCTCGACCAGCACGTGCTCACGCTGCTCTGGTCGACCGTCGTCTCCGTGTTCACGCTCGGCGGGTGCCTCGGCGCTCTGCTCGCGGGGCCCCTCGCCATCCGCCTGGGCAGGTGCGTTAAGTCGTAATAGCCCGCATCTATTATTTCGCCCGAATCCGCAAACAAAACGTCAGACTGCCACAGTTGGGCGACGGCAATCGGTAGTTGTGTCGCTGCGGTTCTCTGCGGCGAGTAGTGCAACGTCTTGAAAAGCAAAGGCGCTTCTACACCTCTCTAAAATAAAAATGAACGCTGACCGGCTCGCGCGTTCCGAGATTAATCGGTGGGCAGGACCCACCCTGGAACTTGCACATGTCTCGGAATGGGAAAGGGTTAAATAACTAATCGGGTTAGAGCCAAGCGCTGCACATGAGTAGCCAATGCAGGCAGCTGACAGATGCGCAGAGGCTGCTGTCTTGTTTGCCGTATTTCCCAATCGGCAGACTGCACGACTGCTGTCTTTTTTTCTCTCCCCCCCCCCCCTCGCTCTGCCCCCCCACCCTTTTTTAATTAAGTAGAGAATGCAATACATTTAAGTAAGTGGTTAATAAGTGCGTGGAAGGATTAACGAGTTAATAAATAAAGCGGCAAGGTAATTGCGTTGTTCGCGAAAATCCTGAGCTGCCCTCTGCCCGTTTAATTCTTTAATTAAAAAAATGTAATCCCCCCCCCCCCCCCCAAAGAGTTCAAAGGGTCGTGCGACTCAGCACGGCGGTGATTTGTAGCGCGCGACGTGAGGCCACGTGATTCGGCTCCTCGCCCGCCACCAGCGGAAGCGCCCCAGACGTCCCCGACGTCGGGGGGCTCGAGCCCCCGGCCGTGGCCACTGCGGCGGCCACTTGCGCCAACGCGAGCGCGCGCCGCCCTCTTCGGCATCGTCGGGCCATTATCGGTCCGCCGCTGGACGAAGGTCTCGTCCCCCGAGCCTCTTGTCGCCCCGGCTCTTACGGTCCCGCCCTTCAACATTCCACCTGAGCACCTGCGCGTGAGCGCATTTCGTCTCTCTCTCTCTGCAGTGGACGGTACTCGCAGACGCGTTCCTTCCCTTGGCTGCCACTCGATTGTACGTCTGGGCCCTCGTGCCGTCATCCCGTCCCTTCCGGCGACGCGTCCTGCCCGAGCCAGCTTACTCTTCTTAAGAGTTAGAACAATGCGTTTTTAAAACCTGCGCATGTTCTCCGATCCATGCGTTCCTCCGTCTCCCTCCCTCTTTCTCGCGCCATGCGACTGATCCCCACTCCTTGGCGTCGTCGCGCTCCGCCGACGACACGCAGCGATCGCGGCCTCCATCGCGCCGGCTCCACAACCACCGCGGCAACCACGGTGAAACTCGCCACGGCGGAGTGTGTGAGGTGTCGCGCGGCGCCCGCTCGAGCCCCCCCCCCGCTAAAAACGGTGCCCAAAGGTCAGCGCGGCAGCAGCTGTCGGCGTGGGGCCGTCTGCGTCTCGCCGAGTTCGTTAATCCGGCGGGGTGGCCCCGGCGAGAGGCGTGGCAGGGCCCGACCAAACCCTTGCTCTCCGCCTCGGCGGCCACTTCTTCCGACGCCGATCCCCGCCGACAGCTGGGAGTAGCAGACTCTGTGTCCGCCCCCCCCCCGCCCTCTCCCTCACAGCTCTCATTGGTTTGTGACGCAGCCTCCGTGTCTCATTTGATTGGAGTACACCGGCGGCGGGGTCCCCTAATCGAGGCCGGCGTTGCCCCCCCCCCCCCCCCCCGATGTGCGTGGGGCTGTGATGGACGTTCGAGGGCGAGCTCGGGTGGTGTTTCTTGCCTCTTGGCGCGGAAGCTCAACGGAGGTTCATGAGTCCGAGAGGTGGCAGGGCCCGGCCGTGCCGCGCTACGGGGGTGGTAACCCGGGGCTCGGATGAGCCGTCCAGCCGTGCAGAGCTGCAAGCGACTTCTTCTTGTTCTTGTGCAAGGCCTGACCTTTATGGCATCCGCCCCAGCAAGTGGGCTTATTGTTCGTTGGCCAGGAAAAGGGGGCACGGCGTGGCGGGGCAGAGGTGCGGCTGAGCATCCGCGCCACTTGGCCAGCGGACGAGAATGCACAGTCCGCAGAGGTCCCTCGCCAATTGGGCCAAATGGAAGGGGTTAGCTGGAGGTCGGTGTCGAAACGCACGATTCAAGCGAGGCGTGTGTGCGTGTGTGCGTGTGTGCGCGTATCCCGGCCTTCATAGGTGCTGCTCGCTAACAGCACATGCCCCAACAGTCTGTTGAAGGCTGCACGGGGGTCTCTTTATCTTGTTATTGTCCCGGATTGCCCTTAATTGATTCCAGCAATGGTTTTTAATTCTCACTCGCATCTTTGAGACCCACTTTGTCACATCGCTGAATAATCCGCTTGGAATTACAAGTGTAAGCCTATTCTCCTGCTATTGGAATTCAGTTAAGTACATTGGATTAAATAAATAAAATATATCTTCACTTGAGATTAGGGGAGGATTAAATCATGAATGGAACAAACGATGTATAACTTATTTCCCTTCATGTCATTCGTTTCATGTGTATATGCAGAGGGGTGGAGCGTTTATGCAGTGGTTAGTTCACTGCGCTATGAACCCAGTGACACGTATTCATTGCCCAGCCGTAGTGTCATCAGGGGTGAGTGATATCTGAACCAGCCCTGCAACAACCCCACTACACCACTACCCCAAGCCTTGCTGACCGGTGGGGTGAAGTATGGTCAAAACAGCCTGTGACCACCAAGGCATGTTCAAGACCAGCAGTGTTTAGACAAAGTGCTGTACAATGTTGTACGTTAATTTCGGAGGCCCTGCTTTAAATAACTTCTCCGTGCCTGCTCTGTGCGATACAAATGCTCGGTTGAATACGCCTTTTTTGTTTTCAATCCATCACTGAAGCATTTTTGTTGCGTTAGTCCAGCCGTTTGCATCCAAAATACGATTTTAAAGCAAACATTATTCCGACAAGTTAAGCTTTTTTTTATCGAAACCAGCGGTAGACTCCCCACATGTGAAAAAAATGTTAAACTCCACATGGAAACACTCTGGGCTTTTAGCGCCGTTTACCAACCCTCGTGTTACAGGCTCAGCGGTACAAGCAGCGCATCTGGCCCCTGAGCAGCGCACTCGGCCGCACACGCTGGCGACATCACCCCATCGCCCTAGCGAGGCTTGCAGAGCACCATGGGAAACTTTTCCCACGATGCCTTGCTGCCCGCACACACAAAGACAAAGAATCCTCCGGGATAGCCTTAACAGATCTTTGGGGCAAGTGCTGTTAGCGAGTAGCACCGACGAAGGCCGGAACCGCACACGAGAGGGGTGGGTGGCCAGCTCCATCCCCAGCCGCCTTTGTCTTCCTAGTGGCAAATTGTTACACACCGCACCGGGTATTCATTTGAGGCCGAGTCGACCTCGGGAAAGCTCACTACCGGTTCAGATAATCGTCACCGGTGTTGGCCGTGACCGGCAATCGAACTCTGGTCACCGGGTTCCAGAGCACAGGACGCTATACTACCGCTCCCCACACACACCCACACAAAGACAAAGATCCCCGTATAGCCTTAGACTGTTGGGGTAAGTGCTGTTAGGCCAGAATGGCAGACGGAGGGGGTGGATGGCCGCCACCACGCCCGGCCGCCTTTGTCTCCCTAGTGGCGATGTTTGCTGCACAGCGCGCCAGGTACTCAATTGAGTCAACACACAGACACACGCACACACACACCGACACCTTTCGCTCGCCCACCCTATGGCCGCAGAGCGACACAGGCGAACCGTGGTGGTGGTGGCGGCGGTGGTTGGGGGTGGAGACGGCGTCTGGTTGATGAACTCGGTCACTGCTAACCGCGTCTCGCTGCGCGCGCCCTCGCTTCGCAGGAAGGGTGCCCTGCTGTTCAACAATGGCTTTGCGGTGCTGGCCGCGGTGCTGATGGGCGTGAGCCGTCCCGCGACCTCCTTTGAGCTCATAATCATCGGCAGGCTCCTCATCGGCATCAACTGCGGTGAGCTGGGGCCCCCCGGGGTCCGTCCCGCCCCCCCCCCCCGCCACCTCCCCCCGTACAGAGAGGCTTAGGTGGTGGGTGGCCAGCGCAAGGAGGATTGGAGGATTGAGCCTCCCCCTTCAGACTTTGCGGTTAATATGCACGGTGGGGGGGGGGGGGAAGGCAGGTGGCTACGTTCGGTGTAGCGGTCGGATTTTCTCTTTTTTTTAAATGCCAGAAGGTCTTTGTTTGATTACAAAGCACGTTCGTGGAAGGTCACGTGTCGTGCCCCCCGTAATAAACATGAGCTCAGATTCTCTTTCCATTTCACGTTGCATTATTTTCTTTTTCCCCAGCAGAGGCTATACTCGCCAAGTTATCATTTGCTTTTAGATCTTGTCGAGTGGTCGCCCGTACACCCCGCTCCTGTTGCACGGGCTCCGTGTGTCCGTACGCATGCGCATTTATACTCAGAAGTTAATACACAGTGTGTCTTGCATGATTGGGCTTTGATGAAATATGAGTGACTCCAACCGTAACACGGTCTGGGCGCCCGCCGCACACTTCACCGAGCAGCAATTTCACCAACTCGTATATTTTATCATCGCTCATTTGCTGTGGTATAACGACATACATTTATATATACACATTGACACACACGCGTACAGCGGTCCATCCCTGCCTTGTTATTCAATACATTTTCAGAAATTCGCGGTCACGAGTCGATGCAAGTGTCCCAAACTGTAGTTTTTTTGCCCACTTTGTGGCAAACGTAGCGGCCTCTTCGTGGCTGTATGGGGTCACGTGAACCCATTAACGTGCAACCTTTGCGAAATTTTCAAAACGTCGATTATGCGTGTCGCGAGCTCAAGAATCGACGTGGATGACGACGACCGATGGAAGCTCATCGCCGCTGAACCCCCCCGACCCATTTTGCCGTCGCCAGCGAACTTTGCCGTTTGCGAGCGTAACGCATTTCTGCACGTGTCGTCCAACCAACCGACCAATCACGTATGCCGTTTGTCGCGTGCGTGCGTGAATGCGTGCGTGCCTGCCCCCACTCACAGGAGTGGGCCTGAGCCTGCAGCCCATGTTCCTGGGGGAGTCGGCCCCCCAGCACCTGCGTGGGATAATGGCGATGGGTGGCATCCTCTTCCTGCCCTTCGGCATCGTCAGCGGACAGATCATGGGGCTACGGTGATGATTGCCGATGATCACTGTTGACTCCGTCAGACACTGACCAGATCTCGACTGCTGACTTGCTTAAAACTACTTTTTTTATTTTACCAGGTAAGGCCCACTGAGCTATGTAGCTCTTTTTCAGAAGCGACCTGGCCACAAAGGACAGCTCAACGAAGTTGCTTATTGTGTGGAAATTTATAGCAACCAAATACTCTCTCAACGCGTGTTTCTCAAAGTGGAAGGAAAAATCCACTCGACCACAGGGAGAGAGACACGCAAACTCCAAATATACAGCAGCAGGTGTCAGGGTCGAGATCGAACCCACGACCTCCTGCATACCAGGCGAGGTAGTTAACATCTCACTTTGTTGGAACCACCTGAGATGGCATAGCGATGGCGATTCCCATTTGTTTATGTGGCTCATAAGAGTTAATTACGTGATAACTATTTTAACTGAGTGAGTAATAAAATAATTAACCTTTGTTAGCCGTATAAATCTATATATCGCGACTAATAAAGTTGAGCTACTTTAGGTGGCACCAGTATCTGCTCTGGCCCATGGGCTACACGAGACAGGACACTTTCTTGCAAAAGGATTCGTAAGCTTTTCTATGCCAATCCTTTTACTGATCCGCTAATCGACATGACGAACCAGACGAGCCGTAGAAAAGAGACGTTAGGACGGGGAGCCTCGCACAACATGCGGGCGCTGACATTGAAGTCCGCTCGGCAGCCACTCCTCGCCGAGCTGCTGGAGCCAGGACGCAGACCCCGGGGGCGCCGGCGTTCGATCGTGCGTGTGCGTGCGTACGTGACGCCAACCACAGTGACGATGATCTGAGCCGGTCCTGGGTCTCCCCTAGGTCGACTCAGCCTCAAATGAGTAACCTGGTGCGGTGCGTAGTAAACATCGCCGCTGGGGAGACGAAGGCGGCCGGGACGTGGTGCTGGCCACCCACCCCCCTCGTGTGCCGGCCTTCGTAGCTGCTCGCTAACAGCACTTGCCCCAACAGTCTGTTAAGGCTACATGGGGGGTGGGATCTTTGTCTTTGCGTGACGTTGCTCCCTCCCCCGGGGACTGCCGTGTTTCCCCCGCCCACCGTTGCAGGGAGCTGATGGGTGAGGAGGAGATGTGGCCGTTCCTGCTGGCACTAACGGTGGTGCCGGCGCTGGTGCAGCTCGCCGTGCTGCCCCTGCTCCCCGAGAGCCCTCGCTTCCTGCTCATCGACCGCGACGACCGCAAGCGCTGCCTCAAAGGTAGCCGAGCGCAAACGGCGCTCTCTTATACGCAAACAGCACATGGGCACACATGGGAACACATGGGAACACATGGGAACACATCACATGGGAACACATCACATGGGAACACATCACATGGGAACACATGGGAACACATGGGCATGGGCACACATGGGAACACATGGGAACACATGGGCACACATGGGAACACATGGGCACACATGGGAACACATGGGCACACATGGGCACACATGGGAACACATGGGCACACATGGGCACACATGGGAACACTTGGGCACACATGGGAACACATGGGAACACATGGGCACACATGGGAACACATGGGCACACATGGGAACACATGGGAACACATGGGCACACATGGGAACACTTGGGCACACATGGGCACACATGGGAACACATGGGCACACATGGGAACACTTGGGCACACATGGGCACACATGGGAACACATGGGCACACATGGGCACACATGGGCACACATGGGAACACATGGGAACACATGGGCACACATGGGAACACATCACATGGGAACACATGGGAACACATCACATGGGAACACATGGGAACACATGGGAACACATCACATGGGAACACATGGGAACACATGGGAACACATGGGAACACATGGGCACACATGAGCACACATGGTACAAACGGTACAAATGGACAACATAGCACGCACGGTGCCAAGTTATATCGGCATGTAACGATGTATTGACTTTAATCGCTCTCCGATACGTTTTCGGGTTGTGCCCCGCGTTGTTCGGCGTTGAGGTCCAACGTTTCGGTTTTGTGGCGGATGATGACGACGACGACGAACGGTGGTGATCGTCATCAGGCTTTGCTCAATCCATCATCTCCCGTGATCCGGCGAGCGCGATGCACCGCCTGGCACCTTCTTGCGCGCGAGCCGACGCCGTCGCTTGCCATTGCACCGGGACACAATGTCGATTTTTAAATGAGAAAACGGGGAGCGCCCGTCGGTAGGGTCCGCCCGCGTGCTTCACGCGGGCGTTGGTCGAGGCTGCTCGTCGCGCCACCGGCGGACGGGAGCGGAGACTGCCGTGACGTCAACGCCATCGGGCCCATCGGGACAAATTTGCAGCCCAGGGTGCATCATTTTGACTTTGGAAGTGGTGGTGGGGGGGGGGGGGGGAAGGGCCTGTGTCCCTTGCCCAAGGTAAATTCATTTTTGGGGGGCCTTCCTGAGTTTTGGGACCCCCGTGCAATTGTATACCCCCTTGCTCCTCGCTCCCCCCCGCCCCCCCCCCCCGCCCATATTGTGTTGTTAGACCTGCATCACGTACAGGTATAGGGATGGCCACCTGCTCCTGGTTTTAACCAGGAACATCCTCTCTTTGAGGTCGCTTTCCAGGGACCATCTGCAAGCCTTTCAAAGGCCTGGCCTTTACAAGTTGCGTAACAGTAATGACGGTAATAATAAAACAAAAATCTCCCGTCTCTGTGATTTGTGTCTCAGAGGTGGCAACCCAAAACCGGGTTATTCACCTTGATGGGGATGGGGGGGGGTAGTGGAGGGCGCACGATCACCGCCTAAGGAATTTGGCAACGGCACCTGGCACAGCCGGGGGGCCCTGGCACGAACAGCGTGCCACGCCACGGCGCTCGCTACCAGGGCACGGGAGGCCCCCCACCCCCCCCTCCCCCCCCGTATTTCGGAGCTATCTGGCGTGTGCAGCGCAGCACACGGGCGGCGCGATGGCTGCACGGCTGTACCTTAGTGCCACCACTGCCGGTGATTGCACCCGCCCAGAATTCCCCCCACCCCAACTCGCCCCCGCCATCGAGGTGAATGGCCGAGGAATCGGGTGGTGGGCCACCTTCGGGGCCACAAGCGAACGCGAGGGACGGAGGAGAGACCCTGCAAGGGCACAAGCCATGTCGTGTCGTTAATGTTCATGCCGTTGTGCACGATGGGCTGTGTATCCTGAAGGTCGTGGTGACTTCATCCGTGACGCTCATGACGATGTGAATCCTCCGCGATTAAAAGTGTAACGGAGGGTTTTTTTTAGGGTTAGATCGCGTAAATGTATAAATGTTGTGTCGTTAAACCCCGCCACCACCCGCCACAGCCAACTAGTAAGGGTTGTCACGTAAACAGAACGTGCCAATTCGTCACTGGTACAGCACTAACCGGTGTGTTGGAAGCCACTCTCCAACACTGCTGTACTAGTGACAAATTGGAATGTTCTGTTTACGTGACAACCCTTACTATACTCTTTAGTTCTTTCGGTAAAGTCACGTAGGTAGAAAAAATAATATTAGATCACGACGTTTCGATCCTCGCACAAGCAACCGTCTGCGTCGGGTGGTGGCGGGTTTAACGACACATTTATATATTTACGCGATCCAACCCCACAACAAACCTCTCATGGATGACTTTGGTCGCGAAAGCCTACGTGTTAAACTCATTACAAGTGTATTTTTGGTTTTTTTATTTTAGTTTTTTTACCAGATTAAAAAATAGTGGAAGCAATTCGCATCCTCTCGCGAACATCCTCTCTCTCTCTCGAGGCGGCCACAGGAATTGGAAAAAAAACATCGGCCCACGCAGAAATTGGTGGCGATTGCGATGGCAACTCCGTGGACCGAGACCCACGCGGTTTTGTTTCGTTATCTTCAAAGGGGCAGTCGATTCCTCGTGGTGCAATTAATGCCTCGGCAGTTGGTGGCATTTCCGTGGTGGCGGAGTAACCGTTGCGAGCTCACGCGCATGTAGCAAGGGGGCCGGCCATAGTGCTGCAGGTGGTTAGCACCTCTGCACTGCATCGCCAACTCGGCCACCCGAGTTGGATTCCCGCTCGTGGCCAAAATGGAGGATGAATATCTTAACTCGAGACCTGGGCCCTCCCCCTGGGGTCGACTCAATTTTAATTGAGTAAAATATGGCAGTGTATGAAATATCAGTCCTGGTGAGACAACGGCGGACGGGGAGGCCCTCTGGTGCTGGACACCCGCCCCCTCGTGTCCCCGTGCCAGCCTTCACAGGTACTGCTCGCTAACAGCGCTTGCCCCTGAACAGTCTGTTAAGGTTACACAGGGGACATATGTATTGTTTTTTTTTTATTCCACAGCCCTGCAGTGGCTGCGCGGGGCGGGCGACGTCACGGACGAGATGGCGGAGATGAGGGCCGAGCACGCGAAGCTGCAGGGCCAGAAGAAGAAGATGCCGCTTGACCTGCTGCGCGACCCCTCGCAACGGTGGCAGCTCATCACCGTCGTGGTCATGGGTGCCGGGCAGCAGCTGTGCGGACTCGACGTGGTGAGCACCTCCCCTGCCACCACCACCCCCCACCCCCCCCCCACCACGATTGCATGACTTGTAAAAGGCAATGGTACAGGTGCAGCCCTGCAGTTGCTCGCTCACGCCACCGCTGGTGAAGAGGGCCACGACTACAAAGCGGAAGCTCCGGAGGGTCCCCTCCCAAGAGGAGGAGGGGGGTTGTGGGTATTTTGTCCAACTCGTCCACGCTGGCTGGATGTTACCGCACACAACCTACCAATCAACGGACTGTGGGTACACACATTTACACTGCTGGTTGGACAGAGGTGGTTGGGTGGGGGGGGCGATTTAATAAACTTGTGCCGTTGCTTCAATTTCTGCGCCGGGAGATCGAAGTGGTGACCTGTGGATTGGTTGTCCAGTGTGGTTGACCACTGGCACCACCGCCTCTTCCTACGCGGGTTAATTACATTTTAGCCGAGCGTTAGGGCTCAACGATGAATTGATTTAAAATAGAAATCGCAATTTGAAAAAACGCTATTAGCAAATCGCAAAGGCTGAGATTTTTTGCGATTTGAAAAAGTCCTATTGCTTTCTTATTGGAATAGTTTTATTTATTATTATTATTATAAGTTTATTTATTTAACGTAATCGTTCTATGCTTGATTGTTCTATTTCAGTTAAAACATTTTAATAAATACATGTTGGAAGCAATCCATATATTTTAAGTTCTCATCCTTGCATTAGAATATATAGAGCAGTTCATATGTTGATGGTATCACGTGGTAATGCTCCATCACATGTTTGAAATCTATTACACATTGAATATTGAACTGAAGCTTGACTTAACAAAAATAAAATCGGCAAATCAAAATGCAATATCTGTCAGAAAAATCGCAATTAGATGTTTTCCCCAAATCGTTCAGCGCTACCGAGTGTGCACGTGGCGCAGTTTGAATCGGTGAGATGAATACCCCATGAAGTCCCCCTGCCAATGACCAAATCTCCCGGAAGGTACCGGATCGCATCGCCCACTGCATTAAAGAATGGTCCGCAGACGGAGACTTCGCAGAACTGCTTCTGATATCTTTTCAATTGACCGCTTATCTACCGCTAGAGGACACTGCAATTTCCCAACCCATTCTGCTGCAGAGGGTAAAGTTCGCCTCTTGACTGTCAAAACTTATATTCATCATTCCCAGCGCTGGAAGTTGGCCAATCCGAAATTTAATACGACGGGGAGTTTTTTTTTTTGCGCACAATCGTCCGTGCTTGTACACATTTCTGACTGTTGTTGGAAACGTTCTAGATTACCACGTACAACATCCTGCAAGCGGAGGGGGGGGGGGGCTCCACTTGACACAAGTCCGGCTGCCGTGACCCTGCGAGATACGCCCCGGCTGGGTCATTGCGAAATTTGCTTTTGATACGCAAATAAACATTCACGCAGCCGGATTCCCGCTGCCCCCACAACGCGACAATACTTGTACGGTGGCCGGCCGTCCCCCCCCCCCCCTTGCTTTTCTGCACAGCGTCATTTATTTCGGTTCCATCTCTCGGAACCGAAATAAGGCGCGCGTGTCCTCACTTGCGCCTACGCCCGGGGAGGTTTTGCGCCTACGCGTGAACCTGCGTGCCGGGGCAAGCGCCGATCGCCAAAGGGGACGGCCCCCCCCCCCCTCCCCCGATATTTGGGGCGCCACTGGTGGCGAGATGTTAGCGACCTCGCCAGGTGTGCAAGGAGGTCATGGGTTAAATCTCGACTCATGACGCCTGTAGCTTAGTGGGCCTTAACTGGTCGTGAAAAAAAGTTTTTAGTTTTAACGTTTTTGTTTTCTCTGTGCGCGGTGTTTCGTTGCTGTTCTCGGTGTGTGTTGGGCGCGCAGATCTACTCCTACTCCACGTACATTTTCGAAGCGTCAGGCGTTTCCCACGACAAGATCACCTACGTCACCATCGGCACGGGCGTGTGCGAGATGTTCACGGTGTTCGTCAGCGTAAGTTTGGGTTGCACGGCCCCCCCCCCCCCCCCCCCGTGCAGTGCGATGACGATCGTGGTCGTTAGGAGTTTTGAGGTGGCGTTACACCCTGTGTTTGTGGGGGGGGGGGTTTATGTAGTTGAGCCTGTCCGCACGAAAACGCAACGGATGTGATGTGTTCGACGTTTCGCTCCGCGTGCTTCTTCGGGAAATCGGAACTGTCACCTAAAGCAGAATCGTCTCGTCATCGGATTCCTCCAGTAAAAATAAATATTCTTATTCTGAAATGGCAGGCATCTATTCCCAAACGACACACGGTAACAACGGAACAGCACATTCGAGAGCAATGTGGTTTCTTTTTTGCAGTTGTGAAGGAGGGATGTAGCATAGAAACGTGCGGCTCCTGCCTCTGCAGGGGGGGGACCCCTGTGTGAAGGTGCACGCCATGAGAACTGTCCCAGTGAATGACAAATACATCCTGAGCGTCGGCAATTGCGGTCGATTGCGGCCGATGATGGAAGCCGGCTTCCATTGCGGGCACGCGTGTGTCCCCAGGGCTACTTCATCGAGCGCGCTGGAAGGCGACCGCTGCTGATCGGCGGCTACATGATGATGTCGGTGGTGTGCGTCGTGATGACCGTGTCCCTGCACCTCCAGGTAAACCCAAGTCCAGCTGCGCGTTCACGGCCGGCCAGATTGCGTTACGACGGGAGGCCCCGGGGGAGCCCGTGCCCGATGGGCCTGGCTATCTGAAGTTCGGTGTACAAATTGTACATCGCAATTCGAAGTTTAAAATTAGTAACACTTTCAATTTTTAAACCATAACATAACACGTGATGAGCCACTTGGTTGAGCTATCATCCGTGGCCCGGTCGCTTCTGAGTTAGAGCTCTAAAGCTCAGTGGGCCTTACCTGGTAAACAATTTAAAAATTTGTTGAGTTTTTGTTTATTTTACATGACGACGATATCACCATTGGGATACAATTGGAGAAAGACGAAAATTAATTTTGGAGAGAGAGAAAAAAAAGCCGCCTTAGTTACTTCTGCAAATCTGGGTACGGATCCGACAGCCTGTGTCACGCGTGTGTGTGTGTGCGTGTGTGTGTGTCGCATGTGGGGAGCGATAGTGTAGCGGTTAGCGCGCTGCGGTATGAACCCGGCGACACGGGTTCGATTCCCGCTCACGGCCAACACCAGTGACGATTATCTTAACCGGTCCCGGGCCTCCCCTAGGTCGACTCAGCCTCAAATGAGTAACTGGTGCAGTGTGTAAACATTGCCACTAGAGAGACAAAGGCGGTCGGGCGTGGTGCTGGCCACCCACCCCCTCGTGTACCGTTACCGGCCTTCATAGGTGATCGCTAACAGCACTTGCCCCTACAGTCTGTTAAGGCTATATGGGGGACCTTTGTCTTTGTGTCACGTTTGTGTGTGTGTGTGCGTGCGTGCGTGCGGGCGCGTGTGTGTGTGTGTCAACTCAGCCTCAAATGAGTACCTGGTGCGGTGTGTAAACATTGCTGCTGGGGAGACAAAGCTGGCCAGGAGTGGTGCTGGCCACCCACCCCCTCGTGTGCCGTGCCTGCCTTCATATGTGCCCGCTAACAGCACTTGCCCCAACAGCCTGTTAAAGCTATACGGGTGGGATCTTTGTCTTTGTACCCAGGACTCCGTGGAGTGGATGCCGTACCTCAGCGCCACATGCGTGTTCGGCTACATCCTCAGCTTTGGCATCGGCCCAGGTAAACTCACGATCCTCGCGATCCCTCGCGATGCTAGCGATCCCTCGCAATCCTCGCGATGCTCACGATCCTAGCAATGCTCGCGATCCTCGCACCAGCGTGAGATTCCCGGCGTCCGCCTCCCAATTCCGCCCCTCGCCCCTCATTCTGGGCCAGAACTTTAAGGCAATGGAAATCTCCGTAATGTTGAAGCATCGCTAGTGACACGGAGACTCGTGCAAACTCTCCAATCCTCTTCTCTCCATGTCTTCGTTTAGTCCTGTGTCCCTCCATCGTCTTTACGGTTTCCCGTGCTTTATACTCCTGCATGTGACTCTTCATCCAGTGAAGGCAGGGAGCATAGGCATAGGGGCATAGAAGTCGGGTACAACAATTGTTGTTGCTGCACTGCCCACTACTGCCCACCAGAGGTCTGCAGCCTCATAACAGCTATCCAGTACTTCTGATTTTTTTCACATCTGCGCACTAACCAGGCTCTCAACCCTGCTCAACTAATCCGGTGATCTGACAAAAAGTGAGCGCATTCGAGGGGCGGGGGGGGGGGGTTTCATCAGGGTGCACATTAACCAATATCTCGTGTAATTCAAGAGTTGATTTATTGGTCACGGGTGGCCGTGGGTCGCCATTGTAAAAATAAAGAGAGCTGTTGAGCTGGATGGGGCCATCCAGGCATTTGGCTACTTTCCACGTCCACATGATCAGCCATGTCGTTGAGCGATCATTTGTGGCCAGGTCGCTTCTGAAAAAGAGGTGTGTGTGTGTGTGTATATATAGACAGTAGCTCAGTGGGCCTTAGCCGGTAAAATTAAAATAAAAAGTAGCAATAAGTAGTTTAGTTTAACACGTAGGCTTTCGCGACCAATATCATCCATTATAGAGGGGTTTTTTTTGGGTTAGATTGCATTCGTTCACTCACGTGTTTCTCGTCAATATTCTTGTTGCCGCTAGCTGCATCTGCTCCTGTGTGTGTGTTTGTGTGTCTTAGTGGGGAGCGGTAGTGTAGCGGGTTAGCGCGCTGCGCTACAAACCTGGTGACCCGACTTTCATTCCCGCTCAAGGCCAACACCGTCGGTGACGATTATCTGAACCGGTCCTGGTGGACCTTCCTTAGTTCGACTCGGCCTCAAACGAGTACCTGGTGCGGTGTGTAGTAAACATCGCCACTGGGGAGACAAAGGCGACCGGGCGTGGTGCTGGCCACCCACCCCCTCGTGTGCCGTGCCGGCCTTGATAGGTGCTACTCGCTAACAGCACTTGCCCCTACAGCCTGTTAAAGCTACACGGTGTGGGGGGGGTCTTTGTCTTTGTGCGTGCGTGTGTCGCGCGTCACGCGATCGTAACGCAGGTGGCGTGACGGGAATGATGGCGGCGGAGTTGTTCACGCAGGAAGCGCGCCCGGCAGCCTACATGATCAACGGCTCCTGCAACTGGATCTTCCTCTTCTCCATCGGCATGGTGTTCCCCTTCATGGTGGTGCGAGCCCCCATCCCTCGCGGGTTTGGCATCGGTGGCGTTCCCATGCACAGTTGGCGGCGTGGCAGGCAGTTTTGACGACTGAGGGGGGATGCTCACAGGTTGGGGAACCATCGTCCGGTGCAGGGGTGATCCTGGTCGTACTTCGAAATACCGAAACTGTAATAATAATCACGGCATTTGCAGGGGTGATTCCAAAAGAAACGAACAAGAACGTTCGTGGGATTATTAATTTTACTGGCTTGCGGTTGCCAAAAAAAAAATGAGAACTTAAGAGAGAACCAGGATTGTCTTCTTTGCAAGAGTGACCTGGGGCAGCAGTCTGCCAGTCGGGGGCAATGATAACTACGTACAATCCCAAGTGAGTAACTTCTGATGGAACATTTCGAATTTGTCACATTTTGGGGCCCTGGCGCCAACACGCACAATGTGGAATTCTTCAACGTCCACCGTGAAGCAGATGGCGTAGGATCATTGCCATTGTTACACCGGCAGTAATAACCAGGGCGGCCGCTGGATTCGAACCGTGATCCTTTGCAGCGAGTGGCGAACGCCCTACCGCCGGGCCGCCGCACAGCCCCTGTCACACTGCAGAAGGCCCTGTGGCACTGGGGACTTCTCGTGCGCAACGTTCGTCTATCTGCGGCGGCACACTGCTGCCCCCTTCTGTATGAAGCGCGTGGCGTACACGCTGTGTGGGCTTGGAGGTTGTGACTTGGTTTAACGCGGAGTAGGCTGTCGCGACAAATGTTATCCAGAATAAAGGGAGGGTTTTTTTTGTTTGTTAAATCGCGTAAATCTAAATGTGTCGTTGACCCACCACCTCCCGACGCAGCCAATTGGTAAGGTTTGTCACGTGAACAAAACGTGCCAGTGAGTTAAAAGTTCAGCACACCGGTGTGTTTACCCTGTAAACTCGGCGACCTCTGTGTTTTTTTTCCTGGCCACGGTGGTGAGTGACATCTGGCCTGGTCCTGGGTCCCCCACCCCTCACTGGCCAGTGTGGTGAAGTATAGTCGAACAACCGGAAATGGCAAATGGCCTTGGGATGCCCTCATCTAGCAGCAGATTCGCAAAAAAAAGGGGGCCGCGTATCCACGAGTGCCTGTGGGTGGTGTTGTTTGTGCCGCTCGTCCCCGTCGACAGAAAGAGCTGGGCTCCTTCTGCTTCCTCGTGTTCCTGGTGGACTGCGTGTGCTGCGCCCTCTACATTTACTTCATCCTCCCGGAGACGCGCAACAAGTCCTTCCTGGAGATCGCGCAAGAATTCGAGAAACGCAACGGTACGGCCGCCACCACCAAGCCTCCGCCGAGCATCGAGCTCCTCGCGATATGAGGCCTTCGTCCACGCCACGGCAGCAGCACCGCCCCCGGTGCTGCCCTGCCCACGACCAGTCCTGCCCACCACCATCAACTACCACCACTACAGTCCTGCCACCACCAACACAGTCCTGCCACCACTACATCGCCCACCAGGGCACCACCACCACGGCACCACCTCCACAGCATCGTCGACGTGGCAATGCCTCCACAGCTGCTTCCTTCTTTTGTCATCCCCAACTTCGCCGCCATCTGTCGACGGGATTGTAAAGGTCGCGCAAGGGGGGGGGCACCCCCTGCATCCAGAACCTTTCAACCCCGGTCCGCTTGAATATTGCGGATACATTTCATGCTGCACGAATCTTTGTTGAACCAGGTGAACGACTTCGCGTATGTCGAACAGATAGATGCAGAGAAGCTGCATTTGGACGAACGTTCGGTCAATGAGAACCCTGGTCATAGGCAACACTCTCTGCTTTTTTCCTCCAGTACAGAGCGATCAATCCAAGCAGGCACGCTCTTGTTTTAACACACGCTCTGTGTGTTGACTTTCATGAAAGCTCTTAAATGGTTTTTTTAAAAGCCCTTTTTTTCCCTGTTTAGCTAATGTTTACTTCGGTAGACCAAGTGTTTTTTTTTCCTTCCCCCCCCCACCCGCCTCTCATTCACACATTGTTTGTTTGAAATAATTAATTTTTGCTCGTCCCTTAGTTTTTACTCGCTCTTAAGCGGACTTAAATCCACGGGCGCGCCACGGGCAGCGGGCGCCCGCCGCTAACGTTTCCGTCCGTTCGGGGCACGCGCAATTTTTAACGAAGGCGATACGGCACCGATTATAATCCATTACAACAACAACAAAAAAATCCCGCGTCGGCTCAAGTGACGGCCCGCTACCTCATCGTCGACCGTTGAAATCGGCGCGAAAAAAATGATCAGGAAGTAATCTCCTTGCCGGGTCGCCGAGCGCCGTGCGGGGGGGGGGGGGGGAGCGCCGGTTGCGCGGTCAGAGTTGCCCTACCGAGCCTTGGACCGCCACCGTGGCCACGGTTGATTATTTTCGGCTGCCGTGCGGGAATGTTTGTGTTTTGTTTTGCGCTCTCCGTGGCTTGGATGGGATTCGGAGAAAGAGTTCTCTTGATTTGAGACGTCAAAAAAATACACAAAGGCACCAGTTTGCACACAGCCTTCTAACAAAGAAACTGGCAGTTACACACACACACACTTATATATATGATGCAGCAAACCAGCTGAACACTACACGTGGTCTCCTGTACGTTCACACCTGTGTACACTTGCGTGCAAAAAGCACACGGTCTCAAGGTGGTGCACCGTTCCTCATTTTAACTTTTCCCGCTTGCGAAGAAAGTCATCTCGATTCCACGATCGACCGATTCCGCAAAGAGGATCGTTTTCTCGAGAGAAGAAAAAAAATGGAAACCGCATTCTGCTGCGCCTCACTCCCACAAGGTGAAGGAGCCCCCCCCCCCCCCCCAGGATTGTGACGGAGAACCTTCTGCGATTTTATTTAATTTTGTCCATCACGACTCGGGCCTCGGCATCGCGGCATGAGGCACTTGGAGGATTCGCTCGCCGGTTTTCCCCGCGCGAGGGCCCCTGACACCGTCCGGCACGCGCGCGCGTTCGGAAACTGGTGTGCCGCGAAAATAGAAAAATTCCCAAAGTTCCTGGCTGGCCGGTGTGGGGGCCCCCCTCTCTCGTGCGAACAGAGTGCTGATGATGCTGATAACGATGATGATGATCATCATTTTTGCGATGCTCATGGTAATGATGGTAATATTATGGTGATCATTATGATGATTTTAATAATGGTGAAGATAATCATATTGATGATTATGATAGGGCATAGTTATTTGAATAACAGCGATTATGGTAATTTTAATGATGATCGCGATATGTTGAACGTACATATAATGTAGTTTGTGCGCGCGTGCGTATATGTATGCGCGTGACGTTAGGTTCGCACTCTACAATACTGGCGATCTAGCTTGGATATCATGCGCACAAGTGGCAAGTGGTATCTGAACCTGTCCCGTGCCTTCACTAGGTCGAATTAGCCCTGAACGAGTAACTGGGTGCCGTGTGTCTATACATGGGCACCGGAGAGACAAAGGCGGCCAGGTGCGATGCCTCCCTCTAAGTGTTACCTACGAGCACTTGCCGGCACTGCCCGTAAAGCTATGTGGGGGATCTTTACGTGCAGGGGAGATCGGTGTAACAATTGTAGGATCGATCAGAATGAAGCCATGGCATGGTGTGGTGACATCGGGCTGCGTTGACCTGTAAATTGATTTAAGCTCTTGTCGTTGAACCTCAAAATAATGTAAAGTAAAGAAACTGTAGGCTTGGGTTCGCACGTGTGAGAGACGAGGAGATTGTGGGTGTCTCCGAGGCCCTCCATTGGTTGCAAGTAGAGACGAGAGTAACACTGATTCATCAATCAATACCGATTCATAAGTTCACGATACACGCATAGAATCGCCCGTGTAAGAACGCCTTTTGTGAGTTGCTTCGGTCTTATCCTGTGCGTCCATGAGTTCAGGTGACCACTGCAGCTTGCAAGAAAAGGCTTGCTACATTACAGCAGTGTTCTTGATTATTTTTAATCGAATTGCGATGGGGAATCTTGAAAATCGCTGAATCGCGAGGGGGTTGGGTGGAGGGTCATTATTTCACCCATGTACTGGGTGCTTCAAAAAAATGTTAACACTTTCTGAGAATTTGCAACAATACCTCAAATGTGCTGCCTCAGGGCTTTGGAGATCATCTGGAGAAGATTCTAGGCAATGCATTGGCAACGATCGCGAACAAGTGGAGACTGAACTTTTTGAAGCTAGTAACATACATTCGTTATCAAGTTACAGTGTAGTATTTTCCTTCGTTTTTTTCCCCCACTTAAAAACGATAGTTCCATATAAGTGTTAAAATATTTTTGAACCACCCTGTGTATTTATCCAGCGCTCTGCGCGCTGCGTCCAACTGTGGCTGTGATGGGTCTGCAGCGGGCAAGACCGACAGATCGTGGCGCGCACGTGGTGTCAGACGGCTCGGAGCCCGATTGGACGGCTCTGTTCCATTGGGCTGGGGGTGGGAGGGGGCTTGCCTCGTGACGTCACATCACCCGCGGTGCAATTGTGCTTTTGCTCCTCCTCTCGCTCGTGATTGGCTGAGCCCCCCCCCCATCCCCACTAAAATTGTTTTGGCTGCAACAACAATTTCCCCCAGTGGTAAAAAAAAAAAACGATCCGAGACTGGGGCCTGAACATCGTCAAACAACGCATGAGAATGGCAGGTTATACGTGCGCCGTACGCCATCGGTGGTGCTTATGCGGGCGCGTGCGAAAGAAATTGCCATATCTGGGTAAGAAATGTCGCTACAAAGCGCCTGTTTGCCAACAGGGAGAGCCAACCTCACCACTTGGGGGGGGCGGTGTGTTCATCTGCCTGAATTGTAATGGGACAAAACTTTGAACAGTGTTCTATATACTTTTTGGGTCTTTCGGTAAAGTCACGTAGATTGAATAAAAATAATAAGTGTTCTATATTTTTATTTAAAGCTTTCGTGACTGCAGGGATTCATATTCTTGGTTCTTTCGGTAAGTCACGTAGAAGGGAAACATCCATTATTTTCGTCTCCCCCCTCTTCTTTTCCGAACATAGATGGACTCTCCATCTGAATAACTGCCAAATCGCTCTCGGTGATGCTAACGTTAAAAAAAAACCGCCAATTTTTTCAAATTTTCTTGCTGTGGTTTTCACACCTGATGATGATTGCTTGTGTTGCAGTCGAAACATCGTGAGAATTGTATGTTTTATATTTTTATTATATTGTTTCCCTTCTACGTGACTTTACCGAAAGAACCAAGAATATGAATCCCTGCAGTCACGAAAGCTTTAAATCAAAATTTAACTGCCTCTACAGGGAGAGTTTCCACATATCTTTGAGATCCTTCAACAAACTCCGGGATAAGAAGGCTCAGCTGATCGAGTCTCTCACCTTTCTGAAGAAATGCCGCGACTCTGGGGTAATACCAATCGCATTTACACTGACCTCTGCTGCTGTAACTTCCTCTAATGCAAAACGAATTATTTCCAGAACTAGCTTAGCTCTTAACTCCGAGAAAATCAGACTTATACGCACCGAACTAGATCAGTTAGACAAGACACTCTACAAATCACACTTATCATTGACAGCAACAATGTTCACATAGGATTGGGAACATGTAGACAATATGACTGCTTCTTCAGCTGCCACTATGTCGACCAAATGTAAGGACAACCTGATTTCCAAATCTAACCTCTCCAACAAAAGACCGGACCCACACACCAAAAAGCTAGACGTTAACAAAGTCGTAATTAATCGCAATAACAGTTCTATTTCCGATGGTCTGAAATCCGTTTTAGCTAAAGGTCTAAACTTTGCAGTCACACCTAAACACATACCAGTTAATGATATCATTGCCCAAGTAGACGTGGCTCTCAAGGGCCTGGGTCACATCGCTGCAGACATAGCAAGATCTGAAATCGCTGCGACCCTCAAAAACGCCAAGATGCCAGCTCGCAACCTCAGCAAAGATGAGCGTTTTGAATTATATAAATTAAAAAGGAGGGATGACATTGTCATCCTCTCAGCCGACAAGGGCAATGCCACTGTCATCATGGACAAAATAGAATATAACAACAAAATTCAAGAATTACTCAACGATGGCAGCTATACAAAAATAAAAAGAGATCCCACCAACAGCCTCGTCAAACAAACCAACAAAATCATTTTTGATTCAAATGCATTAATTGATCAAACCAAACAGTTCTCGTTGAAACCTGCTGCTGCCAGGCCACCAAGATAATATGACTTACCAAAAATACATAAAGTAGATACACCCCTTCGTCCCATCGTCTCTACTATCAACTCCCCCACCTACAAACTGGCTCGTTTTCTGTCTGAAATCCTGCGGCCTTTCACTGGAAAAACCGCCTCTGCGGTACAAAATACTACTCACCTGGTATCGACAATCACGGGTATTTCCCTGTCCTCAGACGACCTGCTTGTCAGTTTTGATGTAGTTTGCTTATTCACCAAAGTTCCTGTACCTGACACCATCACAATCATTGAAGACTTGATTAATCAAGGACTAAACACTTAGGTACCCCCCCTGGTGAGACACTGCTTAACCAATACATACTTCACTTGGAATGGAACTTTCTACAAACTGAGGGCACCCCAATGGGCTCCCCCCTATCTCCAGTTGTAGCCAACATTTTCATGGATAAATTTGAGACTGACGCCATCCAGACTGCCACTGCGCCCAACCTTATGGAAGAGGTATGTGGATGACACTTTTGTCATCTGGCCACATGGCCGACCTGCTCTAGACCAATTCCTCGACCACATCAATTCCATACACCCAGCCATCAGATTTACCATGGAAGTCGAAAAAAATGGCAAGAGATGACAAGAGACTTGATGGTTCAATGAGCCACTCTGTCTACAGGAAAGCTACCCATACGAATGCTTATCTGAAACCGGATTCCCACCACCATCCATCACAGAAGAATTCTCTCATCAAGACTCTGTACCATAGAGCCCAATGCATATCCGACCAGGAACACATAGGCAGTGAACTCAAGCACGTACACCAAGCTCTTAAGGCTAATGGTTACTCCGACTATACAATCCGCAAAGCTATCACTCAAACCATGAAGAAGGACCCTCTTGAGGAGCCTTTCAAAACCATCACTTTACCCTACATTGCGGGGGTCACAAAAAAGATCTCCAAAATCTTGAATAAACACAAGATCCAGGTCCGTTTCAACACATTACATAAAATCCGTGATCTGGTTCCGTCTGTAAAAGATGTGATTCCGGACATACAGTTAACTGGCGTCTACAAACTAAGTTGCCTCTGTGGTAGTAGTTACATTGGAGAAACCAAACGACATGTCTCGGACCGCATCCGTGAACACAAAGCAGACCTAAAACACGGTAAGACCAACACCTCGGCCGTGGCAGATCACTGTTATAATTCAGTAGGCTCACATGACATTGACTTCTCCAAGACAGAGGTTCTCTGCAAGCCATCTATCTACCATGAGAGATTCGTTCATGAGGCTATCCACATATACAAACAGACAATTTCAACCGAGAAGATGGATTCTGGCTTAGCAATCATTGGAAGTATTTGATAAACCATTTCGGGGCTTAATTGAGTGTTCATGCTTACGGTGGCTTTCAGACCGCATCCATTATTTTCGTCTCCCCCCTCCTCTTTTCCGAACATAGATAGACTCGTCCATCCGAACAAACTGCCAAATCGCTCTCCGTGGTACTAACGTTAAAAAAACGCCGCTTTTTTAACTTTTTTGCTGTGGTTTTAACACCTGATGATGATTGCTTGTGTTGCAGTCGAAACGTGAGAATTTTATTCTTTTATATTTTTATTATTTTATTGTTTCCCTTCTACGTGATTTTACCGAAAGAACCAAGAATAAGTGTTCTATATATTTCGAGGCGTCGAGTGCGGGGGGAGGGGGTGACTGGAGGGATGTTTTTGCTGACCCCCAACCCCCTGACTTTACCTCGGGTGACCTCGGAAGAGCCAAAAAAACGCGAACGTATTGCAACGGGTTTAAACTCTCGGCGTTGCTTGCTTACAGCAGTTGCTAAAGAGAGTTGATACAAGCAGTGTTGTCTCCCGTGCGAGTGTATTTTTTTAACTATTTAGATCTTCATATTTATCCGTGGCCAAAGTTGTGCAGTTGGTAAAGAGGACAGGGCTGACGTGCGTTCAGCTCCCAACTTCAAGTCTTGTTTATGGGTCAACTGAACCCTGGGTACATCATTATCATCATTCACGAATCGGTCGTCTATTAGCATCAATAAATCATCCTTATTATCATCATCCATTAACCATTATCATCATCATCATCCATAATGATCAATTATTTTACAGAATCACCATCAATCGATACTTCTTATTGTCATCACGATCCATGGGCAGATAGCCCGTAGGTGTCCACTGTACATTTAGTCATTCGTTTCCACTTTCCTCTCGGTCTTGTGCCACTCTTCTCAAGTAGTGGCCACATCTTTCTGGCACCAATCTCGGAACGTCAAGCCGTTCTCTGTTGCGTCTTCCTCTCTACTCGGTGTCGTCCATTGACAGCTCTCGTAATCCCATCAATCGTCACCATCGACAGCAATCGTCACCATCAGCCATCACCGGTCAAACATCGTCCGTCCGTTCATGGTCATCGATCATTCCTCCAGGGCGTGCACAGCGAGTACCGACTGAAAATGCTGCTGCGCTTCGCGAGGTCCCGTGCTCTTGTGGACCCCCCACTGGTTCCACACCAGCGCAGGAGGCCGAGGGAGGATGGAGGAGAAAGGAGAGCATCGCTGTGACGACGACGCTCTCTTCTGACTTTCCCTGCTCATTCTGCCACCGAATTCCCCCGTCGCCGCCGCAGGGTGTCGTGTGACGATCTCGCCCCTTGCGCCGATGAGACGTCAAAGCGGCGGCTCCATCGGGCAGAGAGGGGACCTCGTATTGGCCAGTCGATCAATCGGCGGTTATCATTCACAATCGTGGGATGGGTCCAGCTCAAATTATTTAATCCTTGCACTCGTTTTAAATTTACAAGGGCAAATGAAGTACAGCATATATAATATACAAAAATGAACGTATTTACTGGGTGTGATAACTGTTTAACATTTCAGTGTTGCACAACCAGTCGGTGAAAAGCGTCACTTGCAGTATGTTCATCTTCTGTAACGGTTCGTGTGGTTGTTTTTTTAGTATTGTGCGTTTTGTGTGCGCGTGTGTGTGTACACATGTACTGTATAATGCAATCGCACGGGTGTGTTGAGTGCTAACGTTTAAACGTTTGCGAACGTACCGGACTCCTACAAATACACAAGATAATATATTAACTCGACTGTCGTCTTGTGGACGTTTTTTTTCCCCCGGTAAAAAAAAAAATACGCATCGGTGTGAAAAAAAAACAAAGCACACGAGCTACGTGACCGCATGACGTTGGACGCGCGTCTCCACGTGCCTCGGCGCTCCATCCTCCGTGCTCCCCACGGATCGAACCCACCACGTGCAGCGGCGTGGTGCTGCCAAGATGTTCTGCATCACGGCCGCGATCCTCTCTCTCTGTCTGTGTGTGCGGGCGGGCGGGCGGGCGTCGTCTGCAGCGACAAACCCGGTCAAATCGGGACGCCGCAATTGAGCCCCCCAATTCTTTGATTGCATTGAGCGGGATGAGTGAAACCCAGCGCTTTGAGCAAGGGTTGGCATTGGTGTGCCCCCCCCCCCTTATGTAAGGAATGTAATGTGGAGGGGGTTTGGGGGACCTCATGTCTAATTCTGCCCCCCCCCCCAGTTCTCGTCATAGCCATGGCGACTGGGCCCCGATGCAGTTGCACCGCCTGCAAGCCTGGTGTTGTTGTTGTTATTGTTGTTGTGTTTGTTTTTTCCCCCGACCGCACGGTGTTGTTGTTGCCTTACGCACTCCGCGAGTGTTCGCGAGAGACGAGTGGTGGCGTTTATAAATTTTAAATTGTGATCCTATCCTGTTATTTCGGGAGTTTTTTTTCTTAATGAACGTCACCCCTCCCTCCCTCCTCCACCCCACTTCACACACACCCACTGAACACACCTCACGTTTGTGTTATTTTTTTTGTAACGACGAAGGAAACTGCGTACGGTGTTGCCTCGTCCGTGGCCCCTTCTTCGTAGCGATGGAATGGTGCATTTCCACCTAAAAACCTCGCCTGTTTAAATGTAAAGTTTTCCCTCTTTAACGGGGTTTGCTCATTATTATTTGTGCTCGTGTGCCGCTGCCGAAACGCGGTTTCGCGAGTTAAAAAAACAAACCCCCCACCCACACACACACGTTGTGGTTTTCCGATGGTGAACGGCGGTCAATATTGCACCTACCGAAAATTGCAGGCCCCCGCCGTGCCCTCGCAGCAGTAACGGATTGGTAAAACAAAAGTAGCACGCTGCTTGAAAGGCACAATTATCGATGTTTAAAAACATACACAGTATATCGTGATGAATTGTGCAGCCAAGAGAAGGAAAATGAACGCGCGGAGACGGTGGTGTATGGGGGGGGGAAGTACCCCAAAGTCTAAAGTCAGAACGGTGAAATTGAGTCGCTCAGTTTGTGAGCTTGCGTCGTGGGTGGGCGTCTGTCAAAGTCTTTTTCTTTTGTTCCCCCCTTCCCCCCCTACAAAACGATGGCTTCGTCCTACTGTGGATCGAGACTCTGGCTTCTTTAATCCACCGGACGGAAGGAACCAATGGCGCAAGAGGGGGGGGGAGCTGTTGTTGTTGTTGACCTCTTGTTGACCTGTTGTTGACCTGTTGTTGACCTCTTGTTGACCTCTTGCTGACCTCTTGTTGACCTCTTGTTTACCTCTTGTTGACCTGTTGTTTACCTCTTGTTTACCTGTTGTTGACCTCTTGTTGACCTCTTGCTGACCTCTTGCTGACCTCTTGTTGACCTCTTGTTTACCTGTTGTTGACCTCTTGTTGACCTGTTCTTTACCTGTTTACCTGTTGTTGACCTGTTGTTGACCTCTTGTTGACCTCTTGTTGACCTCTTGTTTACCTGTTGTTTACCTCTTGTTGACCTCTTGTTGACCTCTTGTTGACCTCTTGTTTACCTGTTGTTGACCTGTTGTTTACCTCTTGTTGACCTGTTGTTTACCTGTTGTTTACCTGTTGTTGACCTCTTGTTTACCTCTTGTTGACCTCTTGTTTACCTGTTGTTGACCTGTTGTTTACCTGTTGACCTGTTGTTGACCTGTTGTTGACCTGTTGTTTACCTCTTGTTTTCCTGTTGTTTACCTCTTGTTGACCTGTTTACCTGTTGTTTACCTCTTGTTTACCTGTTGTTTACCTGTTGTTTACCTGTTGATGACCTGTTGTTGACCTCTTGTTGACCTCTTGTTGACCTCTTGTTTACCTGTTGTTTACCTGTTGTTGACCTCTTGTTTACCTGTTGTTTACCTCTTGTTTACCTGCTCGTGGACCATTTGTCCCCCCCCCCTCTCCATCTTGCTTGAGCCGTTTTCCCTTCTGCGCCCAATTGCTATTCTGCCACAGAACCGATTCGTGTGATATGCATGACCACCTGGGCAATATGTTTTAAATTAAATGCTTCGGGGGGGGAGGGGTGCGCGTGTGTGTGTGTGTGCTCATTGAGGTGTGTCCACTTTATTGGCAAAGCCGTCGGCTTTACAAAGCTGTCTGCTCGTCGCAGTGAGAGAGTCTGCCCGTTTAGCCCAGGGAGGGAATATTTGGGCCGTCGAGACGAATTTGTTCTCAGACCCAGAGATGTGTGTTGTTGTGCAGCGGTGAACGCGCACTGCGTTTCACACCAAGTGACCGGAGATTCGGTTCGTGGGATGAGATTGATCAGACCCCAACTTCCCTCGCCCCGTCACCAGGTTACACTGACCAACTTGGTGAAGCATGCCCAAACAATTCCCACGGCCTATAATGGTGTGGGGAGGCCTTCATCCTACGGTGGATTGACAAAGGACCATGATCACATGTTTACACGTAAGACAGTGGGCGCCAAAATGGTGAGATATTAACTACCTCGCCCGGTATGCAGGAGGTCGTGGGGTCGATCCAGAGCCTACGCCTGCTGCTGTATATTTGGAGTTTACGGTGTCTCTCGCTCTCATCATCATCACGGTGGCTAGGACATGTTAACTACCTTGCCTGGTATACAGGAGGTCGTGGGTTCGATCCAGACCCTGATGCCTGCTGCTGTATATTTGGAGTGTCTCTCCCCGTGGTCGCGTGGATTTTTCTCCGAGTCCTCCGGGTGTTTTTTCACCTCCACATTTAGAATCAACATCACGCGTTTAGAGCATTTTGGCTGCTATACATTGCCACACGACGATAAGCCACTTCGTTGAGCTATCATTTGTGATGGCCAGGTCGCTTATTTAAAAGGAAAAGCAATACAGCTCTGGGCCTTACCTGGTAAAATAATATATATATAAATAAAGATATGCCTGTGTGGTGTGTAGGGAATGGTGGTGTAGCGGTTAGTGCACAGCGCTACGAACCTGGCGACCCGAGTTCGATCCCCACTCGCGACCAACACCGGTGACAATTATCTGAACCGGTCCTGGGACACCCCTAGGCCGACTCAGCCTCACATGAGTACCCGGTGCGGTGTGTAAACATCTCCACTGGGGAGACAAAGGCGGCCGGGCGTGATGCTGGCCACCCACCCCCTCGTGTGCCGTGCCGGCCTTCATAGGTGCTCGCTAACAACACTCGCCCCAACAGTTTGTTAAGGCTACACGGGGTAGGTGGGAGGGAACCTTTGTCTTTGTTTGGCTTGTGTTTGGCTTGTGAGCGCCGCGGGATTGACGGAGCGGTTTGGATGCCGTGGCTCGCGCAGGGCCGCGGGGCGGGCGCGGTGCCACGGCGCGACTCGCCACCACCGCCACCACCGCCACCGCCGCCGCTGACCGTGGCCCAGAGCCGCAAGCTCTGCCGAGTTGGAGCGCGGGTCGCCGGGCGTGGTGACGACGCCACCCCGAGTCTTGACTGCCTGGGGGGCTGCACGCGACTACCGCCCCCCCACCCACCACCAGCCCCCCCCCCCACCCACCACCAGCCCCCCCCCCCTCCATCGGCCCTGCACGCACAATGAGACTGGGAATTCCTTCAATTTTTTTCATCAAAAAAATAATTCTGCATTAAAAACGCAAACCCGCGTGTTGACAATAATGTGCACGAGTACGGCGTTTTATTGACACCCTCTGTCGCAGCAATAGTACCTGGTCGGTTTTATCTTGCGTTCCTGGAGGAGGAATAATAATCCTGCCATCTATCTCTGTTATTGTCTCTGAGTGTCTTCACGAGACATTCACGCTCGGCGAGCGGCGGACGTTCCTGCATTCGATGGGTCGATGCAGAGGACTGCGCCCCCCACAATCCCCCCCCCCCCCACACACTTCTTTCGTTCAAGTTTACATCAAAACCTCGCACCATCGCGGCTTTTCCCATCGCGGATTTGACCATTCACGCCAGATCTATCGGGGTGTGCAGTTCGCCGATCACGCCCCCCCCCCCCCCTTGCGGCTCGACCATTCTCGGTTGACCACGAGATTCCTGTACATAAATACGTCCCTGTACTGGATGCACTTTACTTTACACACTGCTCACGATGCTGCTGCTGCCAAGGAAGAATTCCGTCTCGTTTGCATCGCGTCTCCCACGCAGGCCGAACGGTCCCAGGTTGCGCGTTTTTTTTTCCCAGCAAGGTTCAGCCGCCCGGAGGAATGTTCTTTCCACATTCTCTCTCTCTTTCTTTTTTTCACCTCCCCCATTCTTGTACATTTACCGCACAAGTTCTGTTTTAACACTGTCGAAAAAATATTAATGATATTTTACGTGAGAAAAACTTCCCTTTTCATGTTTGGGATTCGTGTAAAGGTAACGTAAAACAAAAGGAGGCGCGTGAACCGAGAACCATACTTTAGTTTTGAGTTTGCGGGTCACGGATTTGTTAATTCCGGATATTTTTCAAGAACTTTACCCCACGCGATGGGCAAGGGTTTGGTGTGGGTTTTTTTTTTACTATTTATTTGAACCATGTGGTAACTGAAGAGCCCAGGATGAATCTCGTTCGCGAGAGGGACGTGTCAACAGTTATTCATAGTATGTACGTATGTTGAACTTCTTTAGCGCCGTACGTACCCAAACTGTGCTAATCGGAGGTGCGCGGGAAGTACAACAAACTAAACACAAAAAGCAGGTCTTAAAGATATCAGTTTTATCAATCTGCATGAGTTGAGAGATGCGAGGGTGGGAGAAATGGTTCAGTTGCTTCAGAGAGTGATGCTCAGATTTTGGGTTGCCATTTGGCGAAATCGATGCCTAATTTCGGAGGAGTTAAATTGGCCGCAGAGTCTTTTGTTTACGATTTGACCCCATGCCAATGAAGTGGGGGGCTTGTGTTTAAATGTGCGTTCAACCTGGATTACGAACTAATCCCAGATGAGAGTCGTCAAGCCAGCATGAGGGAACAGACGGCGAAGTGGCTGCCGGGTAGCTCAGAGGTCCGAGCGCTGAGCCGTTGATATCCCTGGCTGCAAATCCAGGCAACCATCTGAGGTGAAGCCGTTTTTTTTAAGTGTGGTGAGGTGATGGTCTCAACCCGGTCACCGTTGACTAAAGTCCCAACTCTGAGAATTTAAAGTATCAGCTTGACTGTCACGTGATGAGATTTCCTGCCGAGCGTGTGGGCAAATGCTACCCGCTACTTGTGTGGAGGGCCAGTGTGGAGGGCCAGTGTGGGGGGCCAGTGTGGAGGGCCAGTGTGGAGGGCCAGTGTGGAGGGCCAGTGTGGAGGGCCAGTGTGGAGGGCCAGTGTGGAGGGCCAGTGTGGAGGGCCAGTGTGGAGGGCCAGTGTGGAGGGCCAGTGTGGAGGGCCAGTGTGGAGGGCCAGTGTGGAGGGCCAGTGTGGAGGGCCAGTGGCCACCTGAAAGGGCATTTTAGGGGCCAGCTCCGTAATGTCCACTTCCTTGGGGCGTTGTCCAACATGAAGGGTTCCGCGTCTCCCGTGACGTGACACCGATGGCGCAATAGGGGACAGCATTCAGAGAAGGCACACACAAGAAAAGGATAACGCCCCAGGAGGGACATCGTAGAGCTCACGGAGATTCCGATCCGTCATCGGCACGTAACATCGTTGACGCGAATCTTGCAACAACAACAAAAATACATCGACGTTAAATCATTGCAAAATATGAAGAGGTTAGAGTTGGGGGCGGGGGGGGGCAGCAACATTTGGTTACTGAACATGGAGACGTAGGAGGTGCAGGTAGAGTTTTAAGAGGGGGGGGGCCGAGAGGGATATGTCGGAGGTGCTCGCGGGGTCGAAACGCGTCTCGCACTCCCTGCCCTGAAGCCTTCAACCTCCTCTGAGCTCCTCTCAAACTCATCACCCGAGCCCGCTGCCATGTGACCGCAAGTCTCGGATCCTAACTCGCACTCGTAAATTCAACTCGCATTCCCTTTTACTCGATACGTACTCCCACATTCCAAAGCGCAAACCACATGACCGACCTTTGACCCCCAACGCACACTTTCAACCCCAATTCACAACTCCTAATATTCCCATCTCTGATCTCAATGCGCACTCAAAACCCCCAAACCGCATGCCCCCTTCCTCTAGCTCCAACACACACTCCATCAACCAATCTCAGTTCCTGCCCCAGAACCCACTTATAGCCTCTCGGCCCACGGTCCGACTCACTCATAATCCCAACTCCCACGCTTATTGCCTCGTGTTACACTACCGCCATCAAAAACCACACTCTTACCCACCAACATGCACACAGTAGCAATTGACACTCCGCTACATCTCCAGACTATGAGATTGCATGAAGAATGACACTCAAACCAAAAGCCTTTCTGCGAGCGATGTTAATTTCTGCTTCCACCCCCCACCACTGCAAATGGTTTAATATAAAATGCATTGGAAATCACCCCCCCCCCCCTCCCAATGTGGGAGTGATGGAGCAGTGGGTTAAGTTGCAAGGTGCTATGAACCTGGCAAACCCGAGTTTAATTGCCAGCCCCGGCTTACTTGAACGTCATTGGCGAGCAATGCAGCATCTGAAACTCATCCTGTTTACGCCCCCGCTGACTAGCGTGGGGATCGTTGAAGGGGGTCAGGTTATCAAACAACCCCCAGAATTGACCCTGGTACGATGGGGAAGCCTTCATTCAGCAGCGGATTGAGAAAGTGTTGCAGTATATGGACTCGTTTGGTTCCAGAGGTGTGTTCGTAAATCGATTTGTTCGTAAGTCCAACTTTACTCCTGTCGATTCCAAACGTGTTGTACGGCATGTACACTAAACACGAGGAATGTCTTTAAACGTTGTATAATCTCCTGTAGATGTAGATGCAACTGGTTATTTTTTTTACTACCACCCTCACCACTTTCACCACTCTTACGCTTCTGAGACATGCTGGGTTTTTTATTTTTTTGTGGGTTTTTTTGCTTTTATTATTTTCATCTGTTATTTTTATTTTATTTTCTATCTACGTGACTTTACCGAAATAACAAAAGAATATGAATTCCTGCAGTCACGAAAGTTTTAAGTCTAAATAGTGTCACCGAGCACGTCGCAGTGATCCCGCACAGCGACAACGCAACAACGGACAACCGTGGCGGGCCAGGCAGACATTCTGGGAATGCTGGGGGATGACACCGAACCACCACCACCACCACCACCGCCACCGCCACCACCGCCGCCGCCACCACCGCCACCACCGCCACCGCCACCACCGCCGCCGCCACCACCGCCACCACCACCACCGCCGCCGCCGCCGCCGCCACCGCCGCCACCGCCACCGCCACCACCGCCACCGCCACCACCGCCGCCGCCACCACCGCCGCCGCCACCGCCGCCACCGCCACCACCGCCACCGCCACCGCCACCGCCACCTATCTACGCGGCGGTTAAACTTAACGACTCTCGGTCCGAACAGGCAACTGGACATACGGACAGGTTTGTTCGTATCTCGGAAAGTTTGAAAGTCGAGTATTCGTAAATAGAGGAGAGTCATTGTATGGCATTATTACTTTTTTTTGTTAAATGGTGATGCTGCTGCTGCTAAGTTTTCAGTGGTGCGCCATGACAAATAATAAAACAGCCTCGACACATTCGTCAATTACACCGTGGCCTTAAAAAGGAAAACAATATATAATAGGCAACGTTTCAGGCAATGGCCCTTCTCAATAAGCACATCATGTGCTATGAAGGACCATTGCACAAAAAGTCGGCCTCTTGTATATATTTTTCCTTTTATGGCGACACTTATTGACGAATGTATTAAAGTTGTTTTATTCTAATTATCAGTAACGATTGTAATACACAGGACCATGCGGAATAAATTAAAATAGAGGCTTCCGGTCGTTTTTACATCTTCCGGACATCTGTGGGGGGGGGGGGGGGGAAGAGCTTCATAGCTTATCGTATTTCTCCAGGATAAACATTCCGACAATGATAAAGATTCTTATTCGATTTTCTTTACATTTTTTATTTCATTTGTGCAGGAGGGTTCCGTACAAGGCAACGGGGGGGGGGGGGGGGAGTACAAACAGTAGTAGAAATAACCTGGGTTTTCTCTGTGCAAATCGTCTGGTTTTATTTCATTTTTGTATTCCTCTTAGCATACAACAAGGGGATAGCCCGGTGCGGCCTGACGGCACAAGTCCAGTCACGGTTGCTCACGTCAATGTAAGGCTTCGGCGGGTTACGTCCGTAGCGTTTCTCACGGTGTTTTATTTATTTCTTTTAGTGTTTGTGCGCAACTGCCCGTGTTCACTGACGAAATGGAAGAACCGTGTCCACACTGTGGCGATCACGATTTGGCCGCTGCCCTGCTCCCCCCGCACCTTCGCGTTCATTCATGACGAGCAAACACCGGGGTGGGGGTGTGGGGGTGTGGGGTGGAGGAGAGACCACGTTTTTTGTTTTTTTTGGCGAGTGTGTGGCGCGCTTTACAAACAGGGTCTTCCCAAATCTCCGGCCGTTGCAGCCGCGCGCCCACGCTCCACCGATCGGTCATCCTCCGCTCGCAAGCGGCAAGGCTGTTACGCGCGCCCTTGCCTGATGATTGCTGAAGCGCGCCACCACGCGTGTAGTCGAGGCGCAGCTTCTCGCTTCGAATCGGCGCCTCTAACCTCACACAGCCCTTGGGGCACGCGCTTCTTACACGCGCACCGTTCCATTCAATTCGAATCGAAGCCTCGCGCGACGTCAACACGGGGACACTCGCGTGCATACACAGAGGATGTGCAAATTTGAATCGGCGTTGCACGCACAAGATCCCCCGGCGCCGGCTGCATCGTGTCTTAGGACACAGATCCACACGCGCAACGAACAAGACGCGTGCAAATGCAGGACATCCCCATCTTCACGTGAATCGGCAGTATACGTCGCACGGAAGGTGTGTTTTTTTAGCAATCATCAGGCTCGTGCGGCATGTAACAACTTCATCTGTGTTTGAATGACCGATAGGGGCATTGAGATGCGGAGACGCTGTGTTACAGGATGGGAGAGGCCGCTTCGGGGAGGGGGGGGGGAATAACCCAGCAGCGGAGTCTTTGGAATGGAGTCTTGACACTCATTAATACAGTAATTACAGATCCGATCGACAAACTCCACGTCCGATCCATGCAGCAGCCTTCACCGCATCGTCTCTGTGCTCCCAGGTTCGCACAACACCGCACAGCCTTCAAACGCCCCTCGTAAATGTTTAAAAAGCGCGCATGCTTTAAAAAAAAAAGTCAATCACCGTTGTTGGGGGATTTGTCTTCTTTCAAGGTGGGGGGGGGGGGAAATGAAAAATGAGAAACATCACGAGATCGAGGAAGGTCACACAGAGCAGATACACTTCATACAGGAATCACAAGACATTAAAGATTTCTTAAATCTTTAAGACTTCAAAAGAAAACACATTACTTGTGTAGCAGAAGTGCATCTCAATCAATGAGCGCACATCGGAGAGGGCGGCACCATTTAATTAGGTAGTGCATCGTGAACAGATTCAACCAGGCGGCTGCCTCGCTCCGGAACGCCTCGCTACGAGATCGTCGCAAGACCCTACAGCAGGGGTAGGTGGGGAGGAAATCGCTTCCTTCGAGTGCTGACAGCCGGATAGGACTTCCGAATACCTCCGGCAGGAGGCCCATGCATGAACACAAGCGATGGAGCGCATTGAAAAGTTAGAAACACAGTGTTGTTGGCGGGCCAAAAACATGTCCCCTCTAGTACCCGATTAGTGCGACTGAAGATGTTTGCAGTGACGAATAAATATTGCTTGCAAGATGTTGTGGCTTAATGTCGAGGGATCTGAGCTCCGGTAAATATTCCATAAATTAAGCCTTGCGTAGGCCTCGTGTGGCCACGGGGTACATGAAACGAAATGTCCGGCCCACGGGGGCCGTAGTTTCCCCACCCCGGCTGTCCAGCAAAGGAACGCGTCTAGCGGGGCGCCAATGGTGGCGATCATCAAAGCTCGGCAGGCCGCAAGTCACGAAATCCACCAGGCGCTGTGGTGCCGTCACGGACAATTACAGGCGGCGGATTGGCCGATAGCTCCTTTCATACAGCTTGCGGTCACATCAGTGTCTACAGCCCAAAAACAATAACAATAATAAACAAACGTACAGTAATAACACAAATGGGGGGGGGGGGGGGGGGTGGGAGGACATAAACAAGAAGAGTTACTTTTAAAATGTGAAATTTTAGAAAAATTATAAAATGGGGGAAGAAATTTAGCAACGACGGAAAGAGAAAAAAAACAACAGAGTTGAATTTTTTTTTTGTTCTCCCATCCTGAATCCACAGTTTCGATTTCAATGTGGATCACAATGTGGATCACATTGAAACCTAAACAGTGAAACGGTTGGCGACGTACGGTGTGGAATCGGCGCGATGTGGATCGTTCCAAAAGAACGTACGTACTGCAATATCCAAAAGGGGCATCGTATGAACCCGAGTGAAAATGGCAGTAGTGTTGCTTGTAGTAGTAGCAGTAGTGTTGCTTTGTTGGCCTTCTCTCGCACCTCCGATTGGCTACGTACGGTACGAAAGAAGTTCAACATTCATACATTGTAGATTATTAGCATGATTTTCCAACACAAAGCATTCTCCGGATATAGATTTAGTTATTTTTTACCCGAACAAATTATAAGCTGTTGTTTTTTTATTTTATGTTAATTTTTTTTTACCTTTTATTATGCTTCCAGTCCAAAATCCTCTAGTCTATGCAGATACAGCATTTCAACCCACGATTGGCTTGGAAACATTTCTTTTTTTACGATCGAGGCTGTTTTCTTTTGTAATTCCCAAGCCTCTAGCCTCGCCACAGATGGTCACAAAAAATAACAAATCCGCTTCGTAGTCCAGAAAAAAAGTAAACGTGAGAGTTAAAAAATAAACATTGTATCTTTTGTCAGTCCATCCGGTCACAACCATAATAACCAGGCGGTGACGGCGGCGGCGATGGTGGTGGTGGTGTGGCCAGACAAGGTCCATCGGGCACCGCGGCCGTCGCTCGTCCTCTCAGGGAAGCAGCAGATAAACGAGGGGCGGGGGGGGAGGCCGCTACAGACGGATGAAACAAACTGAGCGAACGAGCGAGCCACGTGCGCTGCCACCCGCCCCTCGCAGTCCACCCCATTTCATGTCCACCTGCTCCGCGCTACCCCCTCCAAGGTGGCTCGGAGAGATAACGCGGGACGCAGGCCAGGCGTGGGGCACTCTGCGCTCCTTCTCCGTTGGTCGGGGCAAGAGCAGGGGGGGCGGGCAGCTTGCGATCAAAGCGATGCCTACGCACCGCAAGCCGACAGCTTTCTCCTCCGTCTTCAGCAACTTCAGCGCAGCCTATTGCACGGTAATTATTTTTTCTTATTTTTTTTTTATTTTTCTACATATATATAAACTATTAGTGCTAGGAACTTGATTTTTTTTTTTGGAGGGGGGGGGGGAGGGGGAAAGGCAGGGATGGAGGGAGGCACAAACAGATATTATCTGCTAACCATTGGTGTCAAAATGATCACAGTAGCGTGTGTGGGTTTCGAGGAGACGGAGAGGCACGCGCACGCACGCACGCACGCACTTAGAAATAAAAACTAGAGATGCCGCATGAGAACCTCCTTGTTGGGGTGGGGGTGGGGAAATTTCTTTTTTTTATGGAATTAGCACTTGATGAGTGTCTCTTGCCTAGGCAGGCCTCGCTGTCTTGAGTTCGTGGTGAGGCCGACCCTCGTCGCCGTTCGGTGGTACTTCTTCGGGTTGACTCGGCCTCTCGCGAGCACCTGGCCCTGCTGCAGCTAGGCCAGCTAGTTCTGGGCAAGCGCAGGTGATTGGCTCGCTCTCGAGTGAGTCGCCCGAACCGCTGGACAAGTCAAGTGCTCATTATGGAAAAAGAGGATCCGAGGGGTTTTTCTCTTTTTTTTACTTTTTTTTTACAGCTCCTTTTGTTTGCCGTATAAGAATGGAGCTGGATTGGTCCTTGGTGCACTTCAACCATCGTGGAAGATTCCAGCTCCTACAATGGGCGCATCCAGTACTCGACAGAGCGCGGGAAGATTCACATGTGAGAGAGGCAGAGCTTCGTGGGTCTTCCGCCCATATTGCGAAAGGTGAGGTGAAACGGAGCCGGCTCGAGAAGGATTAACAAGAGCACCCAACCCGCCCAAGCAACACGCGATGGGCACGCCGCCACCAAAACCCAGAGCCGCTCCACGAACTTGGAAACAGCAGGGATATTCCACGACTCGAACAAGCCCCCGGAGTGCACGTTAAGTTTTGCCACTGCTGTTGATTCTGTTCCTCCGCTTCTCCAAGGTCACATCATCATGGATCGAGAGTGAAGGAATAAACTGCGAACCTGGCAGGGGAGCTCCTCCGCTCGGTCTGCTTCGACGTCCTGGGGAGGCAGATGGAGGCAACTCTGTGCCCACCCATTCCACCAGTCCCGCAGCTCTTCAACCGAGACAAACGCGTTCCCCGCATTGTCCCCCTCACTGCGGCTTGACCAGCGGCGGAGGTGTGTGAGCGAGGCTGCCCGCGAGGTGATGGTGCTGATGGTGGTTGTGTTCGAGATGCTGCTGCTGGTGATGTTGCTGGAAATGATGATGGTGGTGGTGGTGATTATCGCTATGATTGTGATGGTTGTGCTGATGCGGAAAATGATTGATGTTGAGGTTGTGGTTTTTCAACGGGGCTGGATTCGTGGGCCCACGGATCACCGACGTCTGAATGACAGGAGTGACCCGAGCCACGATCGCCGGCGCCCGCGACACCACGCAGCCGCGGGGTGACACCACGGTCGCCACGGGCCGCGAGGCCGGCAGCGCCGCCCGCTCGCCCCGCGGCAGGGCAGCGGCCGGGGCCCGGCTCGGCACGCCGTTGCACGCCGGCTGAGGCTGCGCTGGGCGCGACGAGTCCGGCCGCGGTGCGGGGCCTCGGTACGAGGCGCTGGCAGGTGGCGGGGAAGTTGCGTGGCCCTGAGTTGAAGCCACCGCCATCTGCGGAGGCTGCTGCTGCTGCGGCTGCGGCTGCTGCTGCTGCGGCCGCTGCTGCTGCTGCGTGGAGTTCAGTGGAGTGCAGTGATTGCCCTGCTGCTGCTGCTGCTGCTGATTCTGCTGCACTACGTTGTTGCGGGGAGCCTGCCCCAAGCAGTGCGGAGAGCCAGAGAGAGGCGCGACCATCCACTCGGCGAGCGAGAGGTCGCGCGGCGCGTGCTCCGAATTGACCAACAGCGGGAGGTTGACGACAGCCGGCTCCGGGCCCTCCTCCCCCTCTGCAAGGAAAGCACAGCGCCAGTTACTGCCAACGTTCCGAGGCACCCTGGCACGAGCGCCGTGATGTTAAACGCCTCAAAGCGCAGACCCGGGGAGACGCGATAGGCGAGGTCGACCTGCAGCAGAGCTATGTCACTACGAGTCTACATTAGTCACGGTGGAGACGTGTGGATGAGGGCGGGCTAGGCCGAATGACGGCGCATGACGTCGAGTTTGTGGGCAGTGTCAACTGCGCCGGAGCCCACGTGGCGTGTGAGTGCGCCAGGCCCTTTGCCGACCGCGCGACGCCACTGGACGTGATGTTGGGGGGCAATTCAAAGGGTGGGGCCAGTGGGACAGAAGCGGCAGGAAGAGGAGGCCGTCTGCGAGTTCAACTGCTAGTTTTAGTTTTCTTGCAGCGGAACCTCTTTGTGTGCCGCAGTGTTTCGCTGTGACGTTCGACGCTACATTTGAATTCTGCACTGGAACCCGATCACCGTCACAGCGTATTTATTTTGACACGGCCCCACCTTGTATAATTGACATTGCCAGTCTCAAGCATGCCCTTGCTTTAAGACCACGCTCTGTTCGCCCAGGTGAAAAGGTCACCCGGGCGAAAAGCACGATCCAGCGACCGCCCTGACCTCCCCCCCAACAACCCGCCGTGGGCGGATGTCCGCGACGACGCCCACGACCCTGCGGCGCGCGCCGAACCTCACCGGACGCGGTGGACGTCTGGTCGTCGTCGTCGGCGACGTTGCGGTCCTCGTCCATGTTCTCCTCGTCGTCGTCGTCGTCGCCCTCGTCCTCGCCGTCGTCGTCGTCGTCGTACGGGTTGCCCCGTCCGCCGTCGCGGTGTTCCGACGGCCGGCGCTGCCCGTCACCGCCGCCGTGCCCGCCGTGCCCGCCGGAGGCGTCGCGCACCAGCGCCTCCACCTCGTGCGGCTCCAGCGCCGACGAGAGCTCGTTGCGCAGCGCGGCCAGGCGCTGCTGCAGGCCGATCTTCTCGCGCGCCAGCCACTCCACCTCGTGCTCGCACTCGCGCTCCTTCCGCTTCAGCACCTGGAGCGGGCGGGGAAGCCCACGAGCAAGGGCCTGGGCGTGAGCTCGATCGTTGGTAACGTCGTCGTCGTCGTCGACACGGTCAATCCCACTGCGGGGTGAAGGCCTCACGCAAGCCGCTCACCCTCCTACCATGTAATAATCCGGTTCCAGCTTGACACGCAACGTTTTCCACAGCCAACGTAATAGTGTAACGTGGAAATTGATCATTTGGCAATGTCGGCTGGTTAAAGGGACCTGACAGTAACGTGGCCTAACCCAAAACGTAAATTATAAATCGAAACATCCAGCAGCTGCCCATTAACTATTTTTATCGCTCCATCTCCTCGGCGGACGGCACTCTCGGACACGCTCCTCTCCTTGGCTCATTGACCATCGGCCGTCATGATCAACAGTTTGAATGATGTCATTAACCTGCGGATGTTCTCCAATCCACGCGTTCCTCTTTCTCTATCTCAGGCATCGAACAAGGACGGTCATCGTCTTCGGCCGTCTGGAACGCTCTTCCTTCCGATATTATAAAGCCACCGGAGCTTTGCAATCTAAATTAAAAACTAATTTCTTTAGAACTGCTTTTTGTGTTTAGTTTGTTGTCCTTCCCCTGCACCTCCCATTAGCACGGTTGGCTACGTATGGTGCGAAAGAAGCTCATCAAACGCACAGCGTAATTCCAATCGCGCAACTACCCACGCCTCCTCTCTGCCCACTTTTCAGTTTTTTTGTTCCGTTTGCTTAGTTGACGACCAGTGCTTCTGAACCGCACGTCACTGCGTTAACAATACGTCGCTGCAAACAATTGAATCATTTGGCGGGACCCCGGGGTCCCGCAAAAATTAGGTAAATAATTATTATTTTTCAGTCCGCCCACTCGTGATCCCGACAGCAACGCGCCGCCCGCCCAGACTCGCGCCAACAAGCGCCAGCAGCAGGCGGCGATCGACACGACGGGCGCCACCCCACCGGCCAAACGCGAGCCCCGGGGGGCGTCCGCCGCAGTCGCGCGCGGCGACGACGCCCTCCGGTCAGCCGTCGATCCTCAGCTTCTTTGCCAAGGCGAGCCCGCCGCCCCCCCCTAGGCAGTGAATTTAACGTGTTTATGTAATTTTTCAACTTTTTACGAAACTCAGTGCCCCGAGTAGCTCTCGACGAGGCCAATCGATTGACCACTAGTTTTGTTGTCGGTAAGGCAGCAAGACTCGTGTCGCTACGCGGTTTTTCCCACCCCGGGGCAGTGATGGGACCCCGGGGTCCCGCAAATTGCTTCAATTACCCCCGGCAAGAATCACAAACGCTACCCCCCCCCCCCCTCTCGTGCTGCAGTTCCATCGGTCGCCGTTGTCCAGAGCTTCAAACCGTTGCAGGTCTGACGGTAGAGGGCGCTGCGGTACAATAAGAAAAACTCTCCAACCCGCTTTGGGTTGGCAGTCAAGTCGACGGTCCTCGGGTGTTGTTGGCCTTCTCCTGTATCTTGATACGAGTTGTTAACGTCTTGTTCTATCGGCCCATCGGTCACCGTCACGTCTAAACGGGCAGCATTTGCTTCGGCGAGCAAACTCCGGACCGCCTCATAACCTTGTGGACCTCGGCAAGAGCCGGACTTTTGCGAACCAAATGCGTTCTGCGCGTGCGTCTACTTCGCGACGGAATGTTCAAGTCAAGCTTGTTTTGTTTAACCAGGTGAAAACTCGTGAAGGAGGCCAGGATCAAGTCTCGTTTGCAAGGCTGACCCTGATGGCGCACCCTTTTGTCTGAAACGTTGCGACCCTGTCGGCGCAAGGTGTCACGTAAAAACTAAAAATAAATGTACGAGGAAAAGCCCACCGAGTTATTTGCTCTTTATCAGAAGCACACCTGGCCACATATGATAGCTCAACGAAGTGGCTTATCAGGCGGAAATGTATAGGAGCCAAATACTCTTAAGCGCGCGTTTATAAATGTGGAGGGAAAAACCGGAGAAAATTCCACGCCACCACGGGGAGAACGCGCAAACTCCAAATATACAGCAGCAGGCGTCAGGATCGGGATCGAACCCATGTCCTCATGCATACCAGGCGAGGGAGATAACATCTCCTAGCCACCGTGATGATGATGAGAGAGAAACATGCAAACTCCAAATATACGGTTGGCATCAGGATCCGGATCGAACCCATGTCCTCATGCATACCAGGTGAGGAAGATAACATCTCCTAGCCACCGTGATGATGATGATGAGAGAGAGACATGCAAGCTCCAAATATACAGTTGGCGTCAGGATCGGGATCGAACCCATGTCCTCATGCATACCAAGCGAGGGAGATAACATCTCCTAGCCACCACGGCACCCCTGGCCCAGAGGTGGTCCATAGGTGGCCCGGCGGGTTACGTCCGCCCGCCCGCCCGCCGACACGAACGCATTGATGAACGTCGCTTCACCGTGGACGTTAAAAAAGCGCAAATCTGTACTGCGTGCTGGGGGGGGGGTCTGTCAGCTCGCATCTCCGCGAGTCGCACTCGATGATGAGCTGTCCCCTCGCCAGCATCATCCGCATCTTCGCTGTGCTGCGACTGCACAGTCCACGTGCAGAGGGCTCGTGTGAATCTCGTTCACGAGGGGCTGTGTGTCCTCTTAAGAGCTGTATGCTCTGCAGAATCCACGATAAACGATCGTGGATTGTGCTCTTTTTTTGCCTAGGGCGATTCATTCACCACTCCTAGATAACCCAAATCTTACAATAAATCTGGCCAGTGTGAGCACATTTTTTTAAATACCCCCCCCCCTCCCCATGACCATTGTCCACTAAGCAGTAAAAACTGAAACTTGATTTGAAGCTTTTGTGACTGCAGGAATTACTGTTTGGTTCTTTCGGTAAAGTCACGTGGAAAGAAAATAAATTAAATAATAGAGTACGACGTTTCGATTGCAACACGAGTAACCGTCATCAGGTAGAACTAAATTTGAGAGAGAGAGACAAAACACAGACACGGAGACACACAGACAGATACATTGTGTGTATGAACTGAGTACGCCTGTTAAGTTGATCGGGGCAGGTCGCTTGTGGCGGGGTAAACTGTGAGTATTCCCACCTCTTTCAAGAAATCTGACCAGCATCAGAAAAAAAGTAGGCCAAAGAGCCTCCATGCAGGGGGTCCTCTAGAACTTAGTCGAAAGTTCGAGTCTTACCCAGCAGTGGACTGATCAAACAATGTCACGGACGCACCGTTAACCTCTACCACCACCACCACCCCTCAAGGGTACACTTCTTAAATCTGTCCAAAAACCACTCTCCCGATAGATAACGCTTTGCCCACAACGGCCCCGTGTCATCCGCTCACGCGTTACTGAATCTAGATTTGAAGTTTTCGTGACTGCAGGGATCCCATAATCTTTGGTTCTTTCGGTAAAGTCACGTGGTAGGTATAAAATACAACAAATTAAATCACGACGTTTCGGGCGCAACACAAGCGTCCGTCATCAGGTGGGACAACCATAGGCAAGAAACAATTTGCTGAAGTGGGCAAAAGGGCTGCCGTGACAAGAGGCCATATAGGTAAGAGAGGGGGGGAGAAGCCAGGGAGGAGAGATAGAGAGGGGCTGGTGTGGGGTAGGGACAGTGGGGAGCTGCAAGACGACAAAATGCCGGGGCTGGGAAGTGAGCGGGGCTGGGGGTAGGAGGCTGAAGAAACTGGAGATGCGGATATGAAGGCAAACTATAAAGCAGTTAAGGTTTTACCTGGTTAATAACATCCTTCCGATGATTGCTCAATTTGTACCCATCATCACGCGTTACTGGTTGTGGTTATATTCTCTGACAACAGCCGTCCCAATGTGCGTCGCGAGCACGAGCCGAGACACGAGGACACTCTCGCGACGTTGCCGGCCCCCACCCCCCCCCCTCTCTCTTTGTGCCCTACTTTTTGCGTGTCAACTTTTAGACGCGGCAGTGATGCTGTCCGTGGCCAGCGACAAACTATTCCACCACCGTTGAGTCTGCGCCCCCTTCAACGGACGACGATGGGGAAGCCATGCGGCGAACGAAATTCCACCGACACGCACTCCTGAAGCCCCCCCCCCCCTCTCGGCTATTTTTTCTTCCCGCAGCAAGCAAAACCTCCAACATTGGGGCATTTCCCTCCTGAACAAATTGCCATCGCACGCAAGGAATATAATTCACGTTTTTTTGAGTCGGGGGGGGGGGGTTGTTTGTTTTGGTGATCGCGGTGCCGTGCGTCTATGCGCGTCGCGTTATTCCATAAGGGGCCGTCCATAAATGACGTCACGCGATTTTGGACGATTTTTGACCCCCCCTCCCCCCATCGTCACACGGCGTCACAGAAAGTCAGACCCCCCCTAAAATATGACGTCACAAAGCTCTGCCCCCCCCCCAAAAAAAACATGCTTCAAATTGCTTTAAACTATTGTCATTGTAGTGCGCATTTATTGTGGCGCTGCACTCTGATGCTGTAGGAGAAAACATTTATTAAAAAGTATATTTAATTAAGCAAAACGTGTTGTCTATCTTTATTTAAAGTTGCGCGTTTTGAAGTGACGTCATATTTCTCACCCCCCCCCCTGTCACACATCGTCACAAATATCTGACCCCCCCCCCCGGTGCGTGACGTCATTAATGGACGGCCTCTAAGTCCGCGTGCTGTGAGTCCGCGTGCTCCACGCCAGAGTGGGATCCAGCCACACCTGCGGGTGTTTAAAATGCCGGCGGTGTTGTGGTGGTGGTTGGTGGTGGTGGCGGAGGTCTGCATTTTTTCAGCCTCAGACGTCTGGTGGCTCCACAACTGGTCCAAACTGGTTTGGGCAGCGGCACGTTGCCTCCAACAACCGGTTAAACGCACAGTCGTGTGGTGATGGTGGTGGTGTGTGAGAGTGTGTGGGGGGGAGCGGTAGCGTAGCAGTTAGCGCTACGCTGCGCTACGAACCCGGCGAACCGAGTTCGATTCCCGCTCACGGCCAACACCGTCGGTGACGATTATCTGAACCGGTCCCGGGCCTCCCTTAGCTCGACTCAGCCTCAAACGAGTACCTGGTGCGGTGCGTAAACATCGCCACTGGGGAGACAAAGGCGACCGGGCGTGGTTGCTGGCCATCCACCCCCTCGTGTGCCGTGCCGGCCTTCATAGGGTGCTCGCTAACAGCACTTGCCCCAACAGTCTGTCCAGGCTATACCGGGGATCTTTGTCCTTGGAGGGGGCGGTAGTGTGGTGGCTAGCGCACTGCGCTACGAACCCGGCGACACGAGTTCCGATACCTGCTCACGACCAATAACAGTGCACAAGTCGACTGCCTTTGAATGGTGACGAGACAAAGGCGATCCAGCAATGTGCCGGCCACGCAAACCACTTCCTTGTGCGCAGTTCTGACCTTCATAGGTGCTCGCTCACTGGACTTGCCCCAACAACCTGTGTGGGCTATACGCGGGAACTTTGCCTTTTGTATGTGTGCGAACATGCGCTCTTCAACAAGTCCAAGTCAGCAGAGTTGTAGTATGTGCATGTGTTTCTTCAGTGTATTTTGTAGGGCACGGTAGTGCAGTGGGCAGCTTACCACGCATCTCCCCATCGAGTAACTGTTGTGGTATAGGAATATCATCACTGGGGAGACAAAGGCGGCCGGGTGTGGTTCTGGCCACACCAGCCGCTCGTGCGCTGTGGCAGCCTTAATAGGTGCTCGCTAACAGCTCTTGACCACACAGCCCGCAAAGAGGCAATACAGGTGGTCTTTTCCTGAAATATTCGTGACTCTGTTCGGCTTAAAGGGACGTGGAAAGTTTTTTTTTGCTCTGCCAAGGAAAACTCTTAAGGGCCCAAATCAAACGTCGAAGAAGGGTCCTTCTCCGCTGATTTCTTTGGCAAAAAAAATTGCCCATAACTCCACCACCATCATCGCGGGGCAAATATGAGTCTGAGGGCACTTGCGTTACATCCATTTCATCCAGTTGCGAATCGACGTCTTAAATAATATTTTAAAATCAACGATTGGACAACTCATTAACGGGCGGCCAAAAGGGGGAGCGCGTCCACCGCTGACGATGCCAGCTCGCGCTCCGGATAGATTCTTGCATCGCAGAGACTCCTTTAAGAGAGACGGCGACGCTTTTGGGGTGGCCTGCATCCAGCAACGCATATAGATCGTGGCTATTTTATGATGACGGCAAATGCACTCGTTTCGTGAAGCACGGCTTTTAGAGGAACGAGTATGGTGGACCCTTGAAACAACAATCTCACTACACACACACATTTGTAAATAAATCTGTCCGCCACCCCAACCCCACCCCACTCGCCCTTTGCACCACCCAACCCCGGCACCCCCACGCGTCAACGCGCGCAACCGATGCGCTCACCTGGCAAATAATAAAACCGACTGACGCTGGGGTTTTTTTTCTTTTGCGCAACACAATCGCCCATCTATAAACGCGTCGCCTGAAACTCTCAGGTCGGCCTGGTGGCTGGAAACAGTGAGACGGGCGCACAGTGAGGCACTACATTCGGGGCCCAGCGGTGGCTAGCAGATTGTTAAACTACCTCGCCTGGTATGCAGGAACTCGTGGGTTCGATCCAGACCCTGACGCCAGCTGTATATTTGAAGTTTGCATGTCTCTCTCTCTCCCCGTGCTGACGTGGATTTTTCTCCGGGTCCTGCGGTTTTTCCCTCCACATTTAGAAACGCGCGCTTAAAGAGTATTTGGCTGCTATACATTTCCGCCTGATAAGCCACTTCGTTGAGCTATCGTTTACGGACAGATCGCTTCTGAAACAAAGGGGGCTACATAGCTCAATGAGCCTTACCTGGTAAAACAAAAAAATAATAGTTCTAGTTTATACGCAGCGCTACGTGACACTCCACATCACGGCATGACATCACCGCCTGGTTGAGCAACAGCGCGGAGCCCTCGGATGGGACGGTTACAGCTTTGGGGCTGTGCGGTGCCACGTGCACACTGCGATAATGGTACGACGACAGGCCAAACTCTTGCAACCAGGCTCGCTAAATTGGCCCCGGGGTGCCCTGCAGCGTGAACACGCAGACACGACCACGCCATCGACGAGATGGGGGGGGAGGCACCGCGACAGGAACAACCCCGCGCGCAAGGTTTGGTGGTCGAATGGGTGAGAAGTCTGCGAGAGCGGGGTTTTAAGTCTCCTTGGGCTCATTGAACATTACCACCAGTCGGCAGTTTTTGAGGCAGAGTTCCTTCACGCGTTTGGAACAAATCGGGCGGCACGGAAAAATCCATTGTGCTGCCCACGCCGGCAAACACTGCCCACCTTGGTAATGCATTTGTCAAGCAGCATGACTGGCGAAGAATGAGGGAGCCCTCATCCAACAGTGCAATGAGCTGTACACATGTACATGGCCCACACAGATTAGAACATGGGACAAACAAAATGAGTTAAGGGTTTTATTTTATGCAAAATAAATATTTTAACAGAAACGCCTTCCTGAGTCTCAGCACAAAGTTTCAGGAGGGCCATGCTTAGGCAGTGGAGTACTTTTTAGTATGCAATGAAACGAGAGTGCCTGGAGAAATCCCACATATAGATGAGGAAATGTCACTCAAACTCCACTCCGCAGCGGCTGGACGACAAACAAATGTGTACCTCGCAAGGTGGACGTAACATTAATATTCGGGTCTATCCAATAGAGTTACTGTCTGAAAGGTATGTTAAATCTATCAAAATCCTGATTATCTAATTGGTTCATTGAGACCTACAAGAAATCAAATCGAGGAGGACATTTGAAAGGCTCATGTATTATTTACCCAAATGTCGAGACTCGTTTTCAGAAGGTTCCCTGCATTGGGATGTTAGTCGTGGAGACTGAAACCCGAGAACCCAGAGCAACCCCACCATGCGTACGAGGGGGCAATGTTGAACAATGCCACCTGGTGGGCCCACCTTTGAAAATAAAAAGCATCACGCCTACAACAACCCAGCAAAGCACTAGCGGCCCGCCCATCAAAGTGCTAACCATGCTCAACGCCGATTATTTTCTCCAATATTAGGCACACTTGAGGGTGATGTGAATCGTAGGCATTCCCTCCCACAGGCAAGCGCTGACCCCCACCTCCGTACCTGAAAGCCACGCAACAGGCCCGGCGCTGTCACAGCGCCCCCCCCCCCTCTCTCATCCATCGCGAGTGACGCACGCTGCCTTCATGAACGCGGCCCTCTCTGGGATGGCCAGAGACAGGGCCACACCGGAGGAGCGTCCCCCCAGTGGGCGCCGTCGTTGTAAATGATGCGCGCGCATTCGTAACGCGAGGTGGTTGTGGACATTCTCGAGCAGAGCGTGCCATCACGCGGTGCACAATTAACGGCCGCGGAGAGAAATTGCCCGTTGGTTAAACGTTGCCCCCTCTGGCCCGTGGACTCCGGGCGCAGTTGCGCCGCCTGCACACTCACTATCTAACACCACCACCGTGGCGAGATGTTAACTATCTCGCCTGGTATACAGGAGGTATAGGGTGCGATCCCGACCCTAACGCCTGCGGTATATTTGGAGTTTCCGTGTCTCTCTCCCCGTGGTGGCGTGGATTTTTCTCCGGGTCCTCCATTTTTTTTTTCCCATCCACATTTGGAATCAACATCACGCGTTTGGAGTAATTGACAGCTATAAATGTCCACGTGGTAAGCCACTTCGTTGAGCTATCATTTGTGGCGTTCAGGTCGCTTTTGAAAAATAGCCGTTTCGCTCAGCGGGCCTTACCTGGAAAAACAACTGAGTAAAAAATATAGTTTTAAATCCCAACCCAAAAGGGCGCGTTTTAACACAACAATTCGGGCCCAGGACACCGTTTAAGGAATGGGCGATCTGGGGTCAATGCGGGCTAAGCCCGGGGACTGCTCGGGAAACCAGTTCCACAAGCAGAACGTGAACGGGAGGAAAGGGAATATGCCGCGCAACGTTCACACACGCGGTGCACTCCCTGATGACCTCTGCATCTCCCCCCCCAAACCCCTTCGCCTCAACTCACACCTGCACCGCCATCGCCTCCCGCCGGGGACTACCCCTGGCGACCCCCTCAAGGCTGCTGGCGGTGGTGTTGCCAGGCAACAGGGGCATGGCAACCGGACGACCGTGGCAATGCCTGCAATCGGGACCCAACCGGACGACCGTGGCAATGCCTGCAATCTGGACGCAACCGGACGACCGTGGCAATGCCTGCAATCTGGACGCAACCGGACGACCGTGGCAATGCCTGCAATCTGGACCCAACCGGACGACCGTGGCAATGCCTGCAATCTGGACGCAACCGGACGACCGTGGCAATGCCTGCAATCTGGACGCAACCGGACGACCGTGGCAATGCCTGCAATCTGGACCCAACCGGACGACCGTGGCAATGCCTGCAATCTGGACGCAACCGGACGACCGTGGCAATGCCTGCAATCTGGACGCAACCGGACGACCGTGGCAATGCCTGCAATCTGGACGCAACCGGACGACCGTGGCAATGCCTGCAATCTGGACGCAACCGATCGGCCCCGCCGCAGCTGCGTCACGAATTCGGCGACCCGAGTTCGATTTCCAGCAAGTGGCGCATTATAATTATCTGAACCGGCCCTCTCTGCCTCCCCCCCCCCCGTATTAAGTGAGCGTATTGCAGTAAAACAATCCATTGTTGTACTATACTACTTTCTATACACTCTCGTCTCTATGGGCCCCACCTTCACCACCAACCCACAGTGACCAGCGTGGTCAAATAATCACGAACGGCATGGCGTGGTGTGAAGCCCTCATCCAGCAGTGGATTGACAAAGGGGTCTGCGCTGTACATACGCGTGTAGATTTCCTTTGAAAAGTTTCTTAAAAGGGACTTTTCTCGTAAGAGAATTTGAATATTTGAAGAATTTTGCAGACTCCCGTTTCCCCTGCACTCTGGAATATTCAATCGCCAGTCTGGGCACTCCAATGATTCACGATTTGGTGGTTAATCCTGGCTACAGCGACGAGAATGGCTAGACAGCCCCCACCCAATCCTCCCCAGCCCACCCCCCCCCCACGCAATCCTCCCCAGCCCCCCACCCAATCCTCCCCAGCCCCCCACAAACTCCCCCCAGCCCCCCACCAATTCTCAGCCCTCCACCCAATCCTCCCCAGCCCTCCACCCCCCCCACCCTCTCCTGGCATTAGAAGCGGAATCCCCCACAGTCCCCCCCCCCCCACCATGCAGCCCACACCACCCCCTCCACGCACGACACGGTTTCCCCCGTGATGCCGCACCCTCTGCTGATTGGATAGAAGCGGCATCTCAACCCCGGTGCGAAGACCCAATGGGGTCCGAGCAGAGCCAACGCGTCCGCCAATGGGGAGCGCGCGCTCGACCCATTCACAATTTTCTTGGCAGAAGCAGCAGTGGTGGGGGGTCGGGGGCTGAGTGGGGGGGGGGCTGAGTGGGGGGGGGGAGAGAGGGGGAGGGGTGGTTACAGCCGTGGCCAGAGGATGGAGAGCAGCGGGGGGGGGGAGGGGAAGAGGAGGGGGCGATGGAGAGACGAGGGAATGGATGGGGGGGGGGGTATTAGAGCCTTTGGCAAAAAAAGGAGAGATGGGGGGGGGTGAGTTAGGGGGAGGAGGGGGGGGCGATGAGCGGAGGGGGGGGGTTGGAATTATCGCCTTGGCAAGAGGATAGAGGGACAGGGGAGGGAGGGGGGGACTGGGAGGGGGGGGGGCGAGGTACGTGTGAACCATTGCGTGCACGGTGAAGGGCTACGGGGAGAAGAGGGGCTAGGGGGGGGGATGGGGGTGGGTCCCTGGCGCGTGTGCAGTCGAACGGAGGGGTAGGGTGAGAGGAGGAGGAGGGTGGTGGTGGTGGTTGTGGGCAGACGCCGTGCTGCTGCTGCTGCTGGTGGTGGTGGAGGGGGTGACGTCACTCGCTTCTGCATAGCGACAGACGGGGCTGGCAGCCACCACGTGCACGCGGCAGCCAATCCCTGCGCCTCGTGTCCCCACGCCGTCGGTGACGGGGGGGGGTCACGTCAGGTCAAGGGGGTATTGCGTGTGCTGGTGGGGGGCGGGGTTGATGGGACACCGCGGGATCATTATCACCATCAGACAACGGTCGATCCACTGCTGGATGAACTCATCCCCCTCCCCCACGCCGCCGCAAAAACTCTTAACGATCCTGCCATATATCGCAAATATTCCACCGCGCCACACGCTGCATTGTGAATTCATTAAGATCGCTCCATCTCCTCGGGTGGACGTGCTAACCAGAACGCCTTCCATTCCGACCGTGGGATGGTGAGATGAGACGTGGGCCGTATATACACCGTAGTGAAGCAGAAGAACAAACAAAAAACACACCCAGTGGTGGCGAAGGGGTTCCTAGTAATTCTAGCAGGGTATTTTGCATCGGCGGTGGCGATGATGGTGGTGGCGATGGTGAGAAAGAAGGAGCTGCGATGGGGAGAGAGATGGGGCGGGCTGGCGGGCCGGGGAATGGGTCGGGTTGGTGTTGAGGTCGGAGAGAAGTTGTGGTGGGATTTGAGGCTTGAGGAGGAGGGCGGTGGAGTGGGTTTCGGAATCCTGAAACCCACTCCACCACCCTGGAATGCAGCTGCGGAGCGGACGAGTTAAGGAAAACCCGCGGGGGGGGTGGGCTAAGGTGTGGAGGCAGGAGAGGGTGGGATGGGGGGACACCTGGGGTGGGAAATTGGGTGGTTGACGCTGAGGGTGGTTGACGCTGAGGGTGGTTGACGCTGAGGGTGGTTGATGGGCCCGTGATGATTCATCTGAACCGGCCCTGGGGGTTCTGCCCTAGGTCGACTCAGCCTCAAATGAGTACCTGGTGCGGTGTGTAAACATCGCCACTGGGGAGACCAAATGCGGCCGGGCGTGGTGCTGACCACCCACCCCTTCGTGTGCCGTGCCGGCATTCATAGGTGCTCGCTAACAGCACTTGCCCCTACAGTCTGTTAAGGCTATATGGGGGATCTTTGTCTTTGGAGCTGGGATGAGTGTACCCAGGTGGGAGGAGCTGGGATGAGTGTACGCAAGTGGGAGGAGCTGAGATGAGTGTACGCGGGTGGGAGGAGCTGAGATGTGTGTACCCAGGTGGGAGGAGCTGAGATGTGTGTACGCAAGTGGGAGGAGCTGGGATGAGTGTACGCAGGTGGGAAGAGCTGGGATGAGTGTACGCAGGTGGGAGGAGCTGGGATGAGTGTACGCAGGTGGGAGGAGCCTGTATGAGTGTACGCAGATGGGAGGAGCTGGGATGAGTGTACGCAGGTGGGAGGAGCTGGGATGCAATGGGCGCCTGACCGCTTGGCGAGGCTGGCGAGTCTTCGCCGAGCCAAGCACGTGTGTGTGTGTACAGTACCGCGTTGGTGGGACACCCTAGCCTCGGGAGGCTTATATTCTGGACGTGTGTCGCAAAGGGACCAAGCCCAGCTCTCACAAACATGGGATTGTTTACATAAGCGACCATTCAAACAGGGCAAAGCAAGCGGTACCGCACAAGCCGGATCGCATTTAAGACGCTCCGGAAAGTAGCGGCACAACCAAACCTCTTTCAACCCTCACACACACACACCTGTTGGATTGTCAACAGGTGTGTGTGTGTGTGTGGACAACACACACACACACCTGTTGGATTGTCAACAGGTGTGTGTGTGGACAACACACCTCATTCCAGTAAGATATGTATGTGTACTGGATTATAAGACGCAACCCACCCCCCCCCAACTTTCTATTTAGAATACACGTGAAAAGCGCACCGTATAATGCGATAAACGTGGTAGTATTTTGAGTTTCTGTTATTGCAAGGCACTGCCTTGCAAGCCGTTAATTTGCAATCTGCAGATTAAAAAAACATAATTAAAATGTCAACTAACCAAAGCTATGACGTTACTTTTTTTTTATTAAAATAAGTTTACACCAGACACGTGATCGAAATAAAATCATCCGATTCATCGCCTCGTCCCGATGCGTTTTCGAGTTCGCGCCGCGCGTTTGTTCACCCGCAACGTCCGACGTTCCGCTCCCACGTGCCGGCAGCTTTTACACTAATATAGGGGTTTTGGGTAGGGTTAGATCACGTGAATATACAAATGTGTCGTTAAAACCGGCCACCACCCGACACAGCCATCTAGTAAGGGTTGCCACGTAAACAGAACGTGGCCAATTCGTCACTAGTACAGCAATACCGGTTGTGTGTTGGAGAGCCAAGCCACAACATTTACAATCTTACAACCAGCTTCATCAGGCGACAGCCAGATTTGTGAAGAAGTCTTGCTGTTTCGTTCCTTATATAGAGGCGTCGATGTGTTTACCACGCTTCTGCGCTCTTGCACAATTACGGGGGGGGGGGGGGATTACTAATTCAACGTACATTATGCTTGTGCATTATGCGAGCCCTTTGAACTTGTCCTTCCTGTCTATTGTGTTTATTAACATTGGTCGCGAATGCCTACGTGTTAAAACTGAGCTGCTGCATCGTCCCGGCATCACGCCGCGCATCAACCGCACGCGCTGCGACCCAAAAGGGTCCACCGGATTCTCCCGAGTCGCGTCCCAAAGTCCCAAAGGAATTCTAGATTTAAAGCTTTCGTGACTGCTAGGATCCATACTCTTTGGTTCTATTGGGTAAAGTCACCTACGTGACCTTACCGAATAGAACCAAAGAGTATGGATCCCAAAGGAATTCCCGCGTGCGACGACGGGGGGTGGGGGAGGGAGGAGAGAGCTTCTCGGGTTGAGACGCCCCGAATCGCAGATCGTCCGTCGGTAGCGTCGCGAGGGTTGCGGTCCAAATGTCTTTTGAGAGCGGAATTACGACGCCATTCCCGCACGTAACCGTTCTCCGTCATTGTAACCCCACCACGTACCCCAAACACTCATCCATTAACGGGGGGGGGTGAAGATAGCATATCTTTCTTTAGAATGTTTGTGTCATGTTCGGTTTCAGATGAAGCCAAATATCACGAGACCGAGAGATCCGCCCTCTGCCCATCGTGGAGATGGAGCGATAGAATCAGCTCGGTGGAAATTGTTCGCGAGGCAAGACCTGGAGATAAGGGGCTTGGGGGGGGACCTTCATTCATCCAGCAGTGGAGAGATCACAGCTGCTAAATATTGACGGTGCCCACAGACCGGAGTGGCAAGTAGGTTGCATCCCCCAAGTACTCGGCCCTCCTCAACGCCACGTGTTTATTTTAATTACACCCTTTATGTATTTGCGGCCCGTGCGTTTCTAATCACTGATAAATAACCACAGTCCAGCGAACACGTGAGTGGATGGGGGCGAATTAAAACCCACGTGGGAAGGGCGAGAGGAAAAACAATCATCCAGCTGTGGATTGACAAAGAGGGCTTGCCCATTAAGTGTTAAGATAACGCATCGGGGTTTGGGGGGTATGGGTATCTGTATGAATGGCCTTGAACTGCCGACATCAGCGACTGCTGACACGTGCAGTCACGAGGAGGAGGATGACGAGGAGAAGGGAGGAGGAGGGGGGGAGTTACTTAACGACTTGGAACTTAAACCCACGGTGACTGAACTATCAACAACAACAACAAAACCATCAAACAACGATGAAGCCACCGCTAAGCCAGCGTGTCCCATCGTGTGAACGCCGGCAAAAGCGAGTCGAGTCGAGTGAATGATTGGGGGCGGGCACATTTTGGCTCGAATCGCGCTGATGCGAAATGAGCCTTGGCTAAGAAACTTAGCGAACCCGGTGGAGCGGCCACGGATAACATCATTGGCTCGTGACGTCTGAAACTGGTACAGTCCTGGGACTCCCCTCCCCCCCGCCACTTCCACCACGAGCAGCACAAACGTGTACCTTTCACAAAGCCGGCATTGGTGAAGTATGGCTAAATGACCCCCACGCCGTTGTGAGACCATCATCCAGCAGTGGATTGACACGCACGGGCTGCACGTGTATACGAGTGTAATGATGTGACCACGCGTAATGATGTGACCACGTGCAACACACACGTACAGTAGGCACCCTCTCCATACGAGAACAAAAAAAAGATCCCCCGTATAGCCTTAACAGACTGTAGGGGCAAGTGCTGTTAGCGAGCACCTATGAAGGCCGGAACGGTACACGAGGGGGTGGGTGGCGAGCACCACGCCCGACCGCCTTTGTCTCCCCAGTGGCGATGTTTACACACCGCACCAAGTACTCATTTGAGGCTGAGTCGACAATACGAGTACGCACACTGTAACAAAGACAAATATCCCCCGTATAGCCTTAACGGACTGTTGTGGTAAGTGCTGTTTGCGAGCACGAAGGGCGGAACAGCGCACGTGGAGGACGGATGGCCATCACCACGCTCAGCCGCCTTTGTCTCCCCTGTGGCGATGTTTACACACCACCGCACCAGGTACTCATTTGAGGCCGAGTCGACCTAGGCGAGGGGCCCCAGGACAAGGTTCAAATCAATCGAACCCAGGTTGCAGACTGGGTTTCGCGGCGCGGCGAACCCACGAAACACCCCTCTCCACGTGTACGCACGTGTACGCACGGACACACGCACGCTCGATAGTTGAAGTAGGTGTGGGGTGGAGTTGTTTACGAGTCTGTTGAACGACCAGGGTGCGTGTGAGTGATTAATAACACCACCACCACTGTGCATGCGGGCGCACCCAAGACACCCGAGTCAGCTGCTCTGCGCGCCACGTGGACGCGAGCACGTGGCCGCCTATCGAAGAAGGCTGACGCCACCAACACGCACACGAAAAAAAAGATAGATTATAACCCCGCCCCTGTAGCCTCAACAGAGTTGTTGGGGCAAGTGATGGTCGCCGAGCGCTTGTCAAGGCACGGGAAGAAGGGGTGGGGGTTGTGGCCTGAACCCACGGGGAGCGATGGTGTTGCGGTTAGAAGCTACGCGCTGCGCTACGAACCCGGCGACCCGAGTTCGATTCACGCTCTCAAATGGCCAACGCCGGTGACGAGTATCTGCATCGGTCCCGGGCCTCCCCTAGGTCGACTCAGCCTCCAATGAGTACCTAAGTGCGGTGTGTAAAAACATAGCCACTGGGAAGACAAAGGCGGCCGGGCGTGGTTGGTGGCCCACCCCCTCGTGTGCCGTGTCGGCCTTCATAGCTGCTCGCTAACAGCACTTGCCCCAACAGTCTGTTAAGGCTACACGGGGGATATTAGTGGTCAGAACCCTCGCCCGGCCGCCTTTGTCTCCCTCGTGGCGATGTTTACACACCGCTTGAGTCGACTTAGGGGAGGATGAGGAGCTCCCCCCCCGCCCCCCAGTACCAAATTGTCGTCACTCTCGTTGGCCGTGAGCGAGAATCGAAAACTCGGGCCACAACTGACCTCTCGGCCAATGCCTTCCACATCAGCGCCACCACCACCACGCCCATTCATAACGCCAAAGATTTGCCCCACGCATGCCGGCGGAGACTTGAACAGTTTGAACGCACGTGGCGTTAAAAGGGTCGCCACAGAGCACGAGTGGTTTGTTGGGCCAGAACCACTTCCGCGACCGCCTTTGTCTCCCCAGTTTATTTGTTAGTTACACAGTGATAACACTGTGTAACAAACACACAAAAAACATTCCTGGGTAGTGTTATTTTCTAATTGCTTATGCCTCAAAAGTCCAGAAAATGGCTATGATTCCCCACAAACTTTGCTTTTGTGACCAGGACAGTGATATTTTGAAATGTACTTGTTTTCAATGAGAAAACGTGGTGTGCATTTGTGGTCATACCTTCACGTAAAGTCCTGGTCACAAAAGCAAAGTTGATGGGGAATAATAGCACCATTTTCTATACTTTTGAGGCATACGCAATTAGAAAATAACACTTACTACCAAGGAACAGAAATCGTGTTACATAGTGTAAAACTACACGTGGGGGCGCCATGATCCGTTCAGATAATCGTCGCTGATTTTAGCTGCGGCCACGAATAGAATTTAGGTCGCCGAGTTGGTAACACTGTGCGCTTAAACCACTAAACCACCACGAACACACACACACACCCACAAAGATAAAGATCCCCCCTCACCCCAAGTAGCCTTTAAACAAGCCCAAGGCTGTTGGGGCAAGTGCTGTTAGCGAGCATCTGGAAAGGCCGGGACGGCACACGAGGGGGTGGGTGGGTGGCCAGCACCACGCCCGGCCGCCTTTGTCTCCACAGTGCTGATATTAAACATCCCAGCAGCAGTGCCGGATTATCCTAGCAGCACAAGTAGCTACATATGTAGTAGCTACGGGCCCCGCACTTTCAAGGGCCCCGCTCTAAATGTTTTCAAGCTATCAATTCTGGTTCAGTGATTCTGCACTTGCTCTATTACTATAGTACTATACCGCCTTCAACTTTTACGAACGACTAGGGTGTTTAGGGCTAGCGATTTGTCGTGTTATCCAGCTGTATAGCGAATGAAAAAAATACACTTACTTTACTATGCAAGTTACAAAATGTATGTGTTTTCATATTTGTTGGGGTGGTTTTTTTTATATATAGGGCCCCTTTAGAACATTTGCTACAGGCCCCGCACTGAGTTTAATCCGGCACCGTCCCCCACACACACGCGGACACACGATGTGCACCGCCTACCCACACTCACACACGCGGCCACGTGGGCGCGACTCACATGGCCGAGATGCCCCCATCACCCCACCCACCGCGACCTCCTCTCGTCTCCTGTTCACCAACCCCCCCACCACTATCACTCCCCCTCCTCACCCCCCTCCTCACCCCCCGACACCCCTCTTCGTCCACGTCATCATCACCACCACCACTTACCACCATCACAACTATTACCACCACCAATATTATACCATCATCATTAGCACTCATTTCACCAGCATCATTCCCGCAATCACCACCACCATCAACCTCAGCTGTTACCACTATCATCATTACCATCACTATCCACCACCACCTTCACCTCAGCTGTTACCACTATCATCATTACCATCACTATCCACCACCATCATCACCTCAGCTGTTACCACTATCATCATTACCATCACTATCCACCACCATCATCACCTCAGCTGTTACCACTATCATCATTACCATCACTATCATTACCACCATCACGACCTACACCTGATGCATTACAATCGTCGTCACGACTGCAACAACAACCGGCGTCCGCCACTAAGTGGCGGTGACGTGAACACGGCGCTTGTGCCAGGCTAGGTGCACTTTAGCACCATCGTCGCCACCACCCACCACACCCCAACCCCCTCCCCACGCTGTGCTGGTTGTCGTGGTTAGTTGACAATGCGTCATCGTCACTGACGAGTGGCGGCTTGATCGAGACGGGGAGCATAGATGTGGTGGTGGGGGGGGGGTATAGAAGTGCAGTACAACAATTACTTATTTCTGAACTGCACTATGCGACCGACCACGTGACCCCCCCCCTCCCCAGCCTATAACACCTGATATGCATCGTGGTCGTCAATCCACTTAATATTCCGAGTTATAACGAAGGTAGTAGGGGCATTGCGGATTTGGCCACAGCCTCCACTGTACAGTGGATCGTTTTAAGTTCATTAATGAACAGTTTTTAGCAGAGCAGACACCCAGAAGCAAATACACATTCTTAAAATGTCAATGATAGTTTGTGAAAAAGTGACTTAAGTGTGTGTGTTTTTTTTGTACCAAAACACCCATTACTTAATGGCATTGGCCAAACATTCCAAAAGCAGGAACCTCTTGAAACGGAGATTTTCGAGACTGAAAAGTGTGACTTTCCTGCATAAATGTCGAACACCGTTATCAATGCAGTCCGTCATGAGTTTTTCGTTCTAAAACCTCACGTCATTAACAAAAACAATTGCGAACCCCCGCCGTGTGTCTTGTATGGTAACACATTAGTAGGCGTGCGACTGGGTAAATGTGGTAAACGTTTCATCGTCATTATCATCATCGCGAGATGATGATGGGGGTGGCGGGGGTGGAAGCTGGGTGATCGTGAATGTAGCACCCCACGCACCGCTTGCAACACACACATGCCGTTAATTGGCCGGTGACGCCCAATATTATAACCACCACCATCACACCACCACCGTCATCATATTTGTCATCATCACCACCACCATCAATGTCGTCATTGCCACTTGGCCCACGGAGGAGGCGATTGCTTGCGTTGCAACAACGGTCCCAACGATCGCGAGCAGCAGCCCGAATCGGCGACATTCCCAATAACCGCAGAGGCTTGGGGCTTTAACCGCACAGCCGCGTGACTCAGAACGATCGCATTCCCCGACAGCGGACGCCGGACAACCACGCGCACACCGCTTGACACGGGCGAGAACCCTGACGACCGCAAACAAAACAAGGCTTCCGGCCACCGTGCAAGAACTGCAATTTTTTTTTTATCGTCCACGAGAAGCAATATCGTGTCATGGTTTCAACCGCGCTGTAGCCGCTCGTGCTCGAGGAGAGAGGTCGGCAGGAATCGCGGACCAGCGGCCAGGCGGTGGGCCAGCGCCAAAAGCTCCCCCCCCCCCCCACTCTCCCCCCAAAGCTCTGTGGTCCACGACCAGATTAGGGTGGTTATTATCGGCCAATTAATGAGTGTTTACACGTGCGAGGCGGCAACGCTGTATCCCCACACAGGTGGAACGGGTGGAGGTCTGCATTTTGCTGTACCGCCCCTTTCCTGGCGAGCCAGGGTACGCGGGCTCCATCCTCGACGCCCACGGGAATAGTTTCACAACATTTGTGCGCGATCCACCAATCCCACAGCTCCGCAGTGCTGCATTGCAGGTGTGAGTGGCCATCACCGCCCGGCTGAGCGAGGTCCCTGACAACCGCACGCAGCTATCACCCCTGCAGCCGCAGTAAACACGAAGCCCACCAACGACTGCACCACACAGGTGTCTTCTTTCAATTGCAATCAGCAGATACCACGGGACGGCTAGCACCCGCAAGCAACTGATGCCCAAAAAACTGCAACAGCAACTGCAACAGGGGCGAGATTCCCAAAAGCGCGCGCGCGCGTGTACGCACGCACAATGCCTCCACATCCGCACAGATGCTCAACTCCCAACAACAACACGCGCGCAGTCGCAGAGTCCCTTACAGCTCCGACACGGGCGAACAATCGCAACACCAGAGAGACTCCAGACAGCCGCAAACACAGGCGGCCTTTTAACCGCTCACGGCTGTAGAATCTCGACAACCACACCCAGCCAACAAGGACGCGACAACTCCGTCAAACTCCGTCGACACGTCTGCCCTCCGGACCTCCAAAACAGGGTTGTGTCGATGCGTGGGCGGCATCAGTTGAGTAGCAACCGAGCGCTTGCAGGCGGTGCAATTGCACCAGGAGTTAGTCGCGGTTCACCGGAGGGGCCAGGGCACCACGGGGGGGTGGGGGGGGGATGTGGGGATGCGAGGATGTCCAGATGCTGTGGGGATGTGGGAACGTGGAGATGCGGAGATGCGGGTACGTGTGGATCTGGGGATGCGGGGATGCAGGGCACTGTGTATGTGGGGTTGCGGGGGGCTGTGCGGACGCGAGGGGGCTGCTGCGAGCCAATGTCCACCTGTATGTACTTGAGCGAGCCGCGCAGGATGTCGAGGTTGGACGTCTTCTTGGTGCCCATGTTGGGCACGTTCCTTTTGAGCGCCTCGAAGCTCTCCTTTAGCTGAGCCCGCCTGCAGATACCCACGCACGCGCACGCACACGCACACACGAACGCACGTCCGTCGTTTGCACCAGGGATCTGAAACTCCATTTTCCGATCGGCTGCATAACAAAATCGGTGGTGTGCTTGCCTCCTCTCGTGATGTCATGTCGGCAGACGTTAATACGGCACTGGTCATGCAACAACCCAATTACATACACAATCTATGTTAAATTCGTGCGGCCGTCCGTCAGTCCACTTCTGGATGAACGCCTTACCAAGGCGTGTCAGTCACGGGGCTTGTTTGACCATACTTCGCTACTCTGGTGCGTGCAGGTTGGTGACGGTCAGTAAACCGATAATCGACTTGATTTTTTTGAGCATTTTTTTTTCCATTTTACACGTGATTATCGATGTTGAAAAAGTTACATTAACAAAGCCCGTATCTCGATCATTCCCACGCCCAGTATGGGGTCTCATGAATAAACCAGCCATGTGTACAGAGGCAGCGTTACTTTGACGGCCCGGCCGGTGGGAGCGGGCAGAGCAAACCGCTGTGGACAGGAGCCGTCCGGCTCGACCCAGCTCGCTTGTTAAACACTCAAGCCGCCGAGGGCAAACGACTTAACAGTGTCAATTTGAACCTGAAACAAATATGTAAACAATCTCGGACACTCGGGAAAGCCTCGACTGAGTCCCATGACTCCTTTTCAGGAGGGTCCTGCCAACGTTCATAATGGCCCGTCAATGTTTTTGAGGATTCCTCTTTGTTGTCGCTTTTGCGTCGGCAGCTAAGAAATAGCTGCGCAGACATTTCCAGGAAATTGTCACGCTCGCTGTTGTTGTTATTATTATATATCCAATCAGGAATGAGTCTCAAGATAATTTTGGAAGGGGGCCTACCACATTGGGATGTTTTTGCCAGTTCCACGAACGAGAGTTTGGATTCATGTTTGAGTAAGCCGGGGGTGGGGGGGGGACCTGGAGGAAACCCCACCAAACACTGCCATCCCCTGGCCACACCTCGCAGCCCACACCCTACAACACCTGGCAAGCCCTAGTCACCATCAACCCCAAGTATTAACCGGGCTCATACCTGCTTAGCTTCCAAGGTCCGATGAGATTGTGCGCAAATCAGGGTGATTTGGTCACGGGGCACGATTCTGAACGCAGGCTTTAACCGCTGCAGAATTATAAATGGCCTCGATTTTTTTTTTCATTCAGGTAGGACAGGCATGTGACGCTGCTGTCCACGTTTAAGCGATCACACGCGACTCGCGGGGTAATCGCGCGTTTCACTCGTGACGCCGAATAGTCTGGATGTCGCTCGGCTCGTAGAACTTGACATTATGGGCTTGCACACGTTTAAATAACTATTGCGTCCGGCAGCCCGCATTTACCCCCCATCAGCCCCGCACCCTCCCGCCGATGGCCCCCCACCCATACCAACAGATAAGGGCATCCTCACCAGCCGGTGAGGATTTTTTATGAAAAAAATGTAAAGCCCCTTTGTCAATCCAGTCCAATGCCGGACAAAGGCCCCCCCCCCCCCATGCCACGTGCGCCAACGGGGTTGTTTTGATCACACTTCGCCAAGCTGCTTCGGTGCGGGTTGACGAAGGAGGCTTCTTCCGCGTCCAGTTCAGATATAAGCGCTTGCCGCCGATGTTAGCTGTGGCCCGGAGTCAAGGCCAGGTCGCCAGGTCGGTCATGGCAGGTGATCGTTTTTTTTCAAAAAGCACAAACCTGGCAGCGCCGTCTTCCGATAGCGGGCTCGCACCTCCGCGAGCCATCGACAGAGCTCGGTAAGGCGGTCGTGGCTATCGGCCCCACTAAGGTTGCCACCTCTCAAGTACAAATGACTGGAATGTATCGGTCGGGAGATGAAGAAGACATCTCACAATGCCGTCCCGGTTGGCGACTTGTTACGCAGCTGACAAAAAAAAAACCAGGACTTTTATTGCGTGCAGGGAAGATTTTTGTGGAAACTGCCCTCATTTCGGGAAGTGGGCCTTTCTTGACAGCCACTGCTCGAAGCGAGGTAGAAATATAAAACGTATAAATAGGTGATGTTTCAGAGAATGGCCCTTCTGCAACAGCTGCCCCTCTCCGTACACGAACGAGAGCCACTTCCCAAAAACCGATTGCACTGCACACGTTATTCTCTTCGGGGGCCGTTGTTGTCGACGAATGTGAGGTTTTTCGCTTTGTACAAATTAAAAACTCTCACAGCCGGTGTGCGACTGCGGTCATCCGGAACAGAGCGCGGAAACGGTACAACGACGCAACGCCCCGACGGACCCACAAACACGCTACTCCGCTGCTCCTGATGACACGGTTATCCGTGCATGACCACCTGGGTGTAGCATCCACATCAGCAGCCGTACGACAAGAAGAAGAAGAAGAAGCTTTTAGCCATTCGTAGCTCGTGCGCCGCCGCGAAAGGCGGCAAACCCGCCGACGCAGGTGTGCACTACCCCCCATTCCCCCACCGCTCCGCTCACCTGTGCTTCTCCAGCTTGTTGTGCGCCTCCCGCGTGCCGGCGCTGTAACAACAACAACAAAAAAACACACACACGAGGGGGGACAAACGCACGGAGCAGCGTCAGAGGACGGCAGGGACAGGAACACGCGGCCACTGTCGCACCGCGGGGGGGGTGGTGGGGGACGCGACGCCTCGGGGACAGGATGCATCACGGTCAAACGCCACCCGCCACCCACGCGGGAACTCGCGGCACGTGTGCGCTTTGCCCCCCGCCCCCCCGCCCCCCGCCCCCCCCCCCCCGTCACGATTCGCTTGCATGACGAATATCCCACGCGAAACGGCGCGCGTTTAACCACGAGCGGAGTGACCTCAGCGCGCCGTCCGCGGGGCGAACGACGTTTGCTTATCGTGGTTGCCACGCGCTCTCTCCACCGCTGCTCCGCACTGCCTGCAAACGGCGCCAGGCTGCTGGCTCGAGGTCACAATGGACAGGGCCCTATCAGGCTCGTGGGAATTTCTCGTTTCGAGTTATTTTCACCGCTCGGCAGCATAAACCCCACGGCAAGAGCGCGGTGCCGCTGTTAAAACGCGCCCTCTAAAAGTGCACGGGTGGCTCAGAGGTCGGACCACCGAGACGCCAGCGTCGGCATCCTGGGTTCGAATCCAAGCTTTGGCCATCTGTGATTCAACCGGGTTCTCACATGCGTCGAGTTGATGATTGTCAGTGCAGGCGCACGCAATAACCATCGCAATAAATCTGGTTCTGCGATGAATTATGCGAAATTCCGGCCCTGAGAATTCTAAAGATGGGTTTGACCGTCGTGCGGTGAACATTCCTCTCAGGGGCAGGGCGAGTGGGAAAGTGCTGCCCTCAACTGTGTGGACCAGAGGTCACTTAAAGGGACTTCAGACGTAGCTCCGTGATATCCACTTCCACGTGCCACTCTTTAACACTAAAGGCAGACATGGCCTGCGAGAGATCCGAACGGATCCATTGAAATGTAATTAATTATTTAAAAAATACATCCCAAACTGATCCATACGGTAGGCAGCTGACACTAGGGCTGAACGATTAATCGATTTCAAATCGAATTTTGAAACAATGCAATTAGTAAATCGCAAAGGCGGCGATTTTTCACGATTTGAAAAGTCCTATTACTTTCTTATTGGAATTGCTTTATTTTTTATTATTATTATAGCTTTATTTATTTAACTTAACAATTGTTATATGTTTGATTGTTCTATTTCAATTAAAACATTTTAATAAATACGTGTTGGAAGCAATTCATAGCTTTTAAGTTCTCATCCTTGCATTAGAATATATAGAGCAGTTCATATTTTGATGGTATCACGTGGTAATGCTCCATCACGTGTTTTTTTCTATTACACAGTGAATATTGAACTGAAGCTTGACTTAAAAAAATGTAATCGCTAATCGAAACGCAATATCTGTCAGAAAAATCGCAATTAAATATTTTCCACCAAATGGTTCAGCCCTAGCTGACACCCGGTGGTTGAACTCTGAGCAAGAGAGAATCTGACTGACGTCAATCATTAGTGCGACAAAGAGGGCAGCGCTTCGAATGGCTCCTCGTTCTTCTCGGCTGCTCCTTTCATCCGTAAGGGGAATTTAAATATCCCCGTCAATCGAATAAGAAGTGGATCACGTTCTTAGCTCCAATCATCACCCCCACCCCCCCCCCCCCCCGTTAAGCTTAATTCACGGATATTTTCTCTCCCTTCTCCCCTTGCACCCACACAGCCCCCCCCCCCCTGCCAACTCCACCCCCCCCCCCCCCCCACAACGTCGTCAGTGAATAATAATGATGATAATGATGAAGCTGGGGTGGGTCACTATGTACTGCTTTAATGGGAAACGGTGAAGATTGGAAAAACGTTCCGGCCAATTATAAAACATTACGAATGACAGCAACCCCAAATAAAACAACCTGCAAGTCTCATCGATTGAAGAAAGCGCACGTTGATCGCAACGCGGTCAAGAAACGATGGAACTTTACGCGTTTTAAATGATGAGCACATCCTTGTTTTTGTGTGTGGGTCCATGCCACACTGCGGCTTCGTGAATGTGTCAAATATCAACGGTTGCGAATCACCAGTGTTCAGCGATACCTACGAGAGACAAGCATCTGTGGGGAAATTACATTTAGCAAGCTCCCATTAAGGACGGCACAGCGCCCATTGAGGGTGCCACAGCACCTGTTAAGGGTGCCACAGCACCTATTGAGGGTGACACAGCACCTATTGAGGGTGACACAGCACCTGTTAAGGGTGCCACAGCACCTATTGAGGGTGACACAGCACCTATTGAGGGTGACACAGCACCTATTGAGGGTGCCACAGCACCTATTGAGGGAGGCACAGCACCTATTGAGGGAGGCACAGCACCTATTGAGGGTGACACAGCACCTATTGAGGGTGCCACAGCACCTATTGAGGGAGGCACAGCACCTATTGAGGGAGGCACAGCACCTATTGAGGGTGACACAGCACCTATTGAGGGTGCCACAGCACCTAATGAGGGAGGCACAGCACCTATTGAGGGTGACACAGCACCTATTGAGGGTGCCACAGCACCTATTGAGGGAGGCACAGCACCTATTGAGGGAGGCACAGCACCTATTGAGGGAGGCACAGCACCTATTGAGGGTGCCACAGCACCTATTGAGGGAGGCACAGCACCTATTGAGGGAGGCACAGCACCTATTGAGGGTGACACAGCACCTATTGAGGGTGACACAGCACCTGTTAAGGGTGCCACAGCACCTATTGAGGGTGACACAGCACCTATTGAGGGTGACACAGCACCTATTGAGGGTGCCACAGCACCTATTGAGGGAGGCACAGCACCTATTGAGGGAGGCACAGCACCTATTGAGGGTGACACAGCACCTATTGAGGGTGCCACAGCACCTATTGAGGGAGGCACAGCACCTATTGAGGGAGGCACAGCACCTATTGAGGGTGACACAGCACCTATTGAGGGTGCCACAGCACCTAATGAGGGAGGCACAGCACCTATTGAGGGTGACACAGCACCTATTGAGGGTGCCACAGCACCTATTGAGGGAGGCACAGCACCTATTGAGGGAGGCACAGCACCTATTGAGGGAGGCACAGCACCTATTGAGGGTGACACAGCACCTATTGAGGGAGGCACAGCACCTATTGAGGGTGACGCAGCACCTATTGAGGGTGACACAGCACCTATTGAGGGTGCCACAGCACCTATTGAGGGAGGCACAGCACCTATTGAGGGTGACACAGCACCTATTGAGGGAGGCACAGCACCTATTGAGGGTGACACAGCACCTATTGAGGGTGACACAGCACCTATTGAGGGAGGCACAGCACCTATTGAGGGAGGCACAGCACCTATTGAGGGTGACACAGCACCTATTGAGGGTGACACAGCACCTATTGAGGGTGACACAGCACCTATTGAGGGAGGCACAGCACCTATTGAGGGAGGCACAGCACCTATTGAGGGTGACACAGCACCTATTGAGGGAGGCACAGCACCTATTGAGGATGGCACAGCATCTATTGAGGGTGCCACAGCACCTATTGAGGGTGACACAGCACCTTTTGAGGGTGACACAGCACCTATTGAGGGTGCCACAGCACCTATTGAGGGTGACACAGCACCTATTGAGGGTGACACAGCACCTATTGAGGGAGGCACAGCACCTATTGAGGGTGACACAGCACCTATTGAGGGAGGCACAGCACCTGTTAAGGGTGGGACAGCACATAATTGAGTGAAGTGACCAGAAAAGCAACACCTAATTACATCTGGCTGCTTTTGCAATCTCCCCAATACCTGATGTCCATTGTGACACTCGCACCGGACCCTTATTTTAGGCTGAGTTGATCGAGAGGAACCCCAAAGCCAGGTGCAGATAACACGCGGCAATCAGCTTTTGACTGGATAGGTGGACTTTGAGAGCACGTGGAGTGGTGAAGGTCCCGTTGGCAGGTGGCCACTGGATAGGTGCACGTGTCACAGATTAACGCACTCAGGGTAACTGCCCGTTGCTCAGCCTGCGCGTGACCTCCGCTTGAGCCAAAGCCGCCAAGTGCTTCAACTGCCAGGTGCTCCGCTCAAAAGTCGTGAGCATCGCTCCGTCGATGCTGGAGGGCGGCTGCCACCCCTGTCTTAATGTCCCTCCTCTTCATTGGCCCATCGCCCAGAGGCCCCTTTGAGCCCGTGGGCCCCCTGTGCGTGTACCCACGGCACACGCCGCTCACCGTTTTTTGAGGTCATCCGGCTTGGAGGGGTCGGGGGAGAGCGGCGGCGCCGGCGACCCCTTGGGGCTGCGCGTGCCCCGGCACGGCCCGGCGTGGGTCGGCGACGACGGCACGGAGTTGGGCGACGCCGACGACGGCGACGACGGCGACGCCGCCGACGAGGACGAGAGCGAGGGCGACGCGGACGAGACGCCGGGGGACGTGGACGGGGAGCAGCGCGGGGGCCTCCACGAGCCGGGGACGCCGGGACCCGCGGCAGCCGAGGGAGCGTCGCTCGGCGGGCCGCTCCGCGCTTGGCGGCCTCGCGGGGCTGGGGGTCGAAGGGCGGCGGGGCCGGGGGGGGCCGGCAGTGCGGGGGCACTGTCCATGGGGGGTGCGGGGGCGAGGGGGGGAGCGGCGGTTGCGGGGGGCAGTGGCCGGGAGTGTGGAGGCGGCGGCGGCGGCGGCGGCGGCGGCGGGGCCGGAGACTCGCCGTGGTACGAATCCGCATCACCGCGAGCGCCATGCAGGTGCAGGGGCTGCTCTCCCGGCCACGTGATGACGCTCTCAGCCCACGCCGTGCGCACTGCACGAGCACGCGCACACGCACGCACAGATACCCATCAATTATTTTGTTTCACAGACTGTCAGGGCAAGTGCTGTTTGCGAGCACCAGCGGTGGAACAATTCACCAATCCATCGATTTTTTGTTAGCTCGCGATACACGAGTCAAATTGTGCACCACAATCATTCGCGTCCATCGTGGCCGGGAGGGAACGTGCCTGAGAGGATATAGAGCGATGAGATCACCTTCTATTGCAGGGGCCGGACAGATTGTTGCATCACAGGACCGTGAAAGTTTGTGGGGCCTTCATTCACAGTTGATCGATCTTGGCTAATGACGATGACGCCACTGAAACCGGTCATGGGGAAACCCAAGCCAGTTGCAGACGCAATCTGTCTCAAGGGGTGGAGCAGCAACGCCGCACTCTGAACCCGCCGTCCAGCGTCCAGATATCCAGCCACGGCTAACGCCAGTGACGAGTGATGTCTGAACCAGTACCAGGCCCCCACCCACTCCGTCGGCCAGCATTTACCGCCGTGGCCACGTACGGTCAAACGATACCCCAAGACTGACAAAGGGCATGGGGAGGCCTTCATCCAGCAGGGGATTGACTAGAAGGGGGCTGTAAATTAGTAAACATCACGAGTCGAATGTGTTGAACGACGCGGAGTTGCCGAACCACGTAAACACGGTCACGAGGCAAGATGTCAGAATGGGATTTTTTTTTCTCTAACTGAATTTCTTGCGTTTCGCAATCGGCTTCCCAGATTGCAGAGTTTAACCGTCAACATGTGCTCTCGGTTTGTGCGGTTGCCACAGTTTGATTCATCGTTCTTTACGAATTAATATAAATGTAGTCTGCATCCGGTGATGGTGTCACCAAAACAACACTGCCACGGATGGGCAAGAGGAAACCTGAGCGTGGAGTGTGGTGTTGTGGTGTTGTGAGCGACGGGCTCGAAACGGATGGGGGGGAGGGCGGGGAACTTGAGCCATGGCCCTGCCCCCAGGCAGAGAACTCAGGAGGAAGAAGACACGGAGACCCAAAGACTTACACAGAGACCCATAGACTTACACAAAGACCCATAGACTTACACAGAGACCCATTGACTTACACAGAGACCCATAGACTTACACAGAGACCCATTGACATACACAGGGACCCATAGACTTACACAGATCCTAATAGGCTTACGCAGATACCCATGCATTTAGATGAAGATCCGTAGACTTAAGAGAGAATTACACTAAGATCCACAGACCCTAGAATTACATAGGACCCATACTGTTACAGGGATACCCATAGAATATCGTCCTAGGTGTTAAATGTTTAACCGCAAGCAGTGATGGTGTCTCATAAAAAAAGGAGAAGCCACCTCAACCATTCTACCCCCAGGCCGTGGCTCGTAAACCCTGGAACAGGCCGAGGGGAAGGGCTGGCGAGCTGGGGCAGGTGGTGGATGACCTGCCCCTTTTGGGCAGTGGTCCTCGTCACGCACGAAAAGCACAGACACAGAACGCACGTAAAACACGCAAACGTTGGGTCGCGTCTGGACATGATGGTCGAAATAATCTTGAGTGAAAGGTTCTACTTAAAAAATATATATATGGACTTAAAAGATACCGCATTTTCAGGATGTTAATGCACGCTGTCCCCACTGCATTTTGAGACGCAAAAAAAATATAAGTTGGAGGCGCGTCTTGTAATCTGGTGGGTGTACGCATGTGTGCGCGTGCATGTGACCGGATGGGGAAAACTTTATCGACACTATACTCTCGGGAGCGTCTTATAATCCGGCGAGAAAACGGTCTTGCGTTTTGTTTTCTGGCAGCCTTATCAAACACGTGTCACGATGCTGCAGGTTCGTGGATCGTCTGTCAGACAGCCAGTTTCGACAACATTTGCAGCAGATGGGGTTTTTTTTTTTTACACAGCGATTGCTTTGTGTGTTAAAAGGCAAAACTGCGCGCGCATGCGGGAATTGATGAGCGAGTGAGTTTTCCGTGAGCGCGTGTGCGCGCGGAGAAAGAGAGCATTCCTGCCATGGCCTCGTGCTGCCACGCAGATTGGAGCCAAAAGAAATTCCACATTTCGCAGATCTGCGGGAAAGTAGAACGCGCGCACTCGCACGTCTGAACCACCGTGCGTGCGTGTATGTGAACGCAGTACAGTAGTTAGTTTTGTGTTGTGTACCTAGAAAATATGCAGTTTCTGATTCTGAAGTTTTTACTTCGTAACAAAGATAAAGCTCTCCCTGTATGTTGCCTAAACAGACCTTCTGGGCAAGTGCTGTTATAGCGAGCACCTATGGAGGCCGGCACGGCAGCCGAGGGGGTGGGTGGGTGGCCAGCACCACGCCCGGCCGCCTTTGTCTCCCCAGTGGCGATGTTTTTACACACCGCACCGGGAACCCATTTGAGGCCGAGTCGACCTTACATTCCATGAACACACACACACACATGAACACACACACACACATGAACAAAAGACAAAAATCCCCCGTATAGCCTTAACAGACTGTAGGGGCAAGTGCTGTTAGCGAGCACCTATGAAGGCCGGATTGGTACACGAGGGGGTGGGTGGCCAGCACCACGCCCGACCGCCTTTGTCTCCCTAGTGGCAATGTTTACACACCGCACCAAGTACTCATTTGAGGCCGAGTCGACCTAGGGGAGGCCCGGGACCGGTTCAGATAATCGTCACTGGTGTTGGCCGTGAGCGGGAATCGAACCCGAGTCGCCAGGTTCATAGCGCAGTGCGCTAACCGCTACACTATCGCTCCCCACACAAAGATAAAGATCCCCCGTATAACCTTAACAGACTGTAGGGGCAAGTGCTGTTAGCGAGCTCCCCACACACACACACACGAACACACACACACACACAAGCGCGTACACCACCGGGACGCTGCCACAGTGGTGTAACGGTCAGCGCACTGGACTTACAACCCAGAGGTCACCGATACGATTTGATTCCTGGTGTGGTGGATGAACGGACGAAACCGCACAAAGTTTTTTGTCAAGCTCCCTGCCCCCACCCCTCCGTTCCCCCCGCCACCGCCTCCTCCATCCGGCTCCATCCGGCCAGCACGATAAATGCGTTCGCCACAGCCGATCGGCAGGGTCCATGTGCCGTGGGGTAAAGTGTGGCCACGTGTGGAACAGAGAGAAAGAGTGAAAATAGCCTCGGGGGGGGGGGGGGGGGTGGGCGGGTGGAGGGCTCTCTCCCAGTACAGGAACCTACCGCCCACCACAGTGGGCAATTGCGGGGCTGCGCCTTTACCGTAGCCGCTGCTTAAACGCTCGCCGTGTTTAGGTCTTGGCTCGCAGAACTCCGCGCATCCTCCCGTACAGTATTTGTTCTGCGCGACTGAAACCCGATTTGTTGTTTACCGGCCCCCGGACTTTTAGGATTTTTTTTCGCTTCACGTGCGCACCCCTCGTTAAAACACGCGCACTGATTATCCCTAAGCCAGAAATTGCCTTTTTGGCAGGGCAGCGCTCCGATAATTAAATTCCAACTTGTCCCTGTTATTGCGCACGCGGCAAGCCGTGCCAATGACGAGCGTGCGACGTTTGCGCCGCTCTCGTCGCGAGTCTCGGGAGAAGACGAAACCTCCCGATGAAGGCGACGCTGCAATCGATGCGTTCCTCCCCGCCTGCCCGCCCACGAAGGGTCACTCAACCCCCGCGTCCTTTCCTCTCCGCGCTTTCGTCCCACCTACGCCAAGAAACCCAGGAGGCCTTGTGCAACCGCCGCACCCGCCAAACGCACGTGTCACCCCAATCCCGTGCGATGCATTGTAATCCGCGGCGGTGGCGGCGCTGGAAATCATTGAGAGAGAGAGAAAAAAAACGGCACGCGGATTTATTCCGCGTCTCCAAAGTCCCTCCCTGCCACCTCCCCCCCACTACGACACACGTCCCATTGTTTCGCACGAATTGTTCCAATCATCAGGCGGGGAAAGTGCGCGCGGGCTGGATACGAAGACGAGTGATGATGCTACGCAAAAGGTGGTGTCTGGAGAATTGTAGTATATAGATTTGTTTTTTCCTAGAAAATCACATCTTGCACGTATTTTTATTACTGTTACAGGATGCAGTAAAGAGGAGAGACTCCTGATGATTACTCACATCCCAGACGCTCCCCTGAATACCGCTGCCGTCAACTGACTGCAAGCCATTCACAAAAAACATTTCTATACGGGTTTTTTTTTCAAACTCAACACGCTGCCATAAACGGAGGGAGAAAAACTATTTTTTGTCCAGTTGTTTTTGTTATTTGTGCTTGTACACACCACAGCTAATGCAGCAGCAGCAGTATAGCATCACCAAATATTTAGATATTTCTTAAATAGAACGGTTACTTTTGTTTTTCCTCATTCTGACCCGAAACGGTATTCGAATCCAGCACTCGCCGGCGTCTGAAGTATGCGAGTTATTCCTACAGCTCCTAATCCTTATTGGGGCTCCTAATCCTGCGCTGGTCATGATCCAAATTCAGCGTGGGTCCGAGCATACTGGGCCACGGAGTATTTGCATGGCCCAGTATGTCTGGGCAGCGGTAGTGTAGCGGTTAGCGCTACGCTGCGCTACGAACCCGACGACCCGAGTTCCATTCCCAACACGAGTCACGATTATCTGAACCGGTCATGGGCCTTCCCTAGGTCGACTCAGCCTCGAATGCTGGTGTGGTGTGTGTCAACGTCGCCACTCGGGAAACAAAGGCGCCCGGGCGTGGTGTTGACCCCCCCCCCTCCCCGCGTGTGCCGTGCCGGCCTTCGTAAGTGCTCGCTAACAGCACTTGCCCCGACAGTCTGTTCAGGCTGTATGGAGGATCTTTGTCTTTTTACGTGTACGTGCGTGCGTGCGGGTGCCGCCCTTCAGGTCCATCGACACCGCACACCAACCCCGGTGAACTTGCAACGTTCAACGTTGGCCCAGCTGTTGGTCCAACGGTTCAAACCGCATGCCGGCATCGCACGCTTACCGAAACGTGGCCTCGCCGCCGAGAGGAGGCTGAGACCGATTAATGCAGAAAGAAAAGGGGAGGCGAGGGGCAGGGGGGGGGAGGCACTTAGTCTTGGTTCGTATGGTGAGAGTTGATCGGCGATCTTTGTGTTTGTTGCAAGGTTGGGCCCGCGAGCTACTGGACGGTTTCACGGGTAGCTCTCACGTGAACGATCTCAAATATTCACCACTCTGTAGTCGCGGGGATAACGTATATCTCCAGAGCATGGGAGTCGGAGTGCAGCAGGATTGATTTGGCGCGAGGAGTGGAGTGTTGAATAGGCAACTTAAACAATTCCGGGTCACGGTTTGACTCAAGAATTGATTCTTGTTTGGCCATTGTGGTGAATATATATCGCCAACGAGAGCTGCTTCAGGGTGCTCGCGTGAAATCAATCGCGCGCAACAGTTAACAAACACCAGTCCAAAAACAATCGAATGTTACGCCCGCACGGTTTATAAGAAGTTGATTTTTAGCCACGCGCATCACGAAGCGCCTCGTTTTCGCTCGCGCACGCAAACGCACAGACACGCGTGTCTCTCTGGCTCTGTGGGGACGAGAGAGGGAATGGAGGAACGGTGGCGGTGGGGATGGCAGTCCCCGAGGGACGGTGACACGTAAGGAACCTCTCGCGTTGTGAACACGGCGATCGCTGGCACACATCTGCCGCGATGTTCAGAGCAGCAGTGATGGGTTTTTTTTACACACACTCACACACTCACACGCGCTCTCTCACACACTGACACACTCACACACTCTCACACACTCTCACACTCTCTCACACACTCACACAATCTCTCACACACTCACACAATCTCTCACACAATCTCACACACACTCACACGCACTCTCACACACTCACACACTCTCACACACTCTCACACACTCACACACTCTCACACACTCTCACACACTCACACTCTAACACACTCACACGCACTCTCACTCTCTCACACTCTCACACACTAACACTCACACGCACACTCACACACTCACACTCTCTCACACTCTCACACGCACTCTCACACTCTCACACACTCTCTCACACTCTCACACACTCACACACACTCTCACACACACTCACACACGCGCTCTCACACATTGACACACTCACACGCACTCTCACACACTCACACTCTAACACTCACACGCACTCTCACTCTCTCATACTCTCACACACTCTCACACACTAACACACTCTCACGCACTCTCACACACGCACTCTCACACTCTCTCACAATCTCACACACTCTCACACGCACTCACACACTCTCACACACTAACACACTCACACGCACTCTCACACTCTCACACACTCTCTCACACTCTCACACAATCTCACACGCACTCTCACACTCTCACACGCACTCTCACACACACTAACACAATCTCACACGCACTCTCACACACTCTCACACACTCACACGCATCGGCCCTGCTTTGTCCACCCCCCCCCCCCCCCTTCTATTTACAAGAGCCCCGCTGTTGTCGTGTGAAAACACATAGCGTTCCCGTGTCACCATAGTCCTCGATGTTTCTTAGCAAACAGCAGTCAGACGGAACTTCTCACGGAAAATAATAACAATCGCTTTGGGAGGGGGACAGGGTGTGTGGGGGGGGGTTAGGTTTTGTCCGTTTGCCCCCAAGAAAGTTCGTGTTTGTACCTCTCGGGGTGAGCTAAAGGAGCCGAGACCCCCCACCCCCCACCGAGTGTCGTCTCAACGTCTTCAAACACGGAGGACTCAGAGCATCCCACATCGACCACCGCCACCAACCCACCAACTCCGTATTTATCGCCGAGCGTGTGAAACAGAGTGAGAAAGAGAGAGAGGTGGGAGAACCATGGCGTTCTGTGTTTCATTAACGGCTCGCCTGGCGAGCTTTACAAAACAGAAACGTGAAAATGTGCCAAATGACTTGGACAGTTGGTCAGTTCCAACCCATTTAGACAACCTCGCAGTCAAAATGACATCGTCGGCGTAGTCGTAATAATATTAACACTCTTGATCTGAAGATTTCGTGACTGCAGGTTGGGTCTTTCGGTAAAGTCACGTAAAAGATGTCCACACCCGGCACGCCACGTCCAGGATACATATCGCGATGTATGTGCCTACGATTCAGGTGCCACCTACTTCAAGTCTACACAGCGGGGCCTGGAGAAAAATAAATACTTGGTGAGAAATTGAGCCCTGATCCTTTGCAAATATATGTGTCCTGTATTAGTCTATGTGTCCTGTATGAGTTTATGGGTCCTGTATTAGTCTATGTGTCCTGTATTAGTCTATGTGTCCTGTATTAGTTTATGGGTCCTGTATAAGTCTATGTGTCCTGTATTAGTCTATGTGCCCTGTACTAGTCTATGTGTCCTGTATTAGTCTATGTGTCCTGTATTAGTCTATGTGTCCTGTATTAGTCTATGTGTCCTGTATTAGTCTATGTGTCCTGTATTAGTCTATGTGTCTTGTATAGTCTATGTGTCCTGTATTAGTCTATGGGTCCTGTATTAGTCTATGGGTCCTGTATTAGTTTATGGGTCCTGTATTAGTATATGTGTCCTGTATTAGTCTATGTGTCCTGTATTAGTTTATGGGTCCTGTATTAGTCTATGTGTCCTGTATTAGTCTATGTGTCCTGTATTAGTTTATGGGTCCTGTATTAGTCTATGTGTCCTGCATTAGTCTATGTGTCCTGTATTAGTCTGTGTCCTGTATTAGTCTATGGGTCCTGTATTAGTCTATGTGTGCTGTATTAGTCTATAGATCCTGTATTAGTCTATGTGTCCTGTATTATTCTATGGGTCCTGTATTAGTCTATGTGTCCTGTATTAGTATATGTGCCCTGTATTAGTCTATAGGTCCTGTATTAGTCTGTGTCCTGCATTAGTCTATGGGTCCTGTATTAGTCTATGTGTCCTGTATTAGTCTATGTGTCCTGTATTAGTCTGTGTCCTGTATTAGTCTATGTGTCCTGTATTAGTCTATGTGTCCTGTATTAGTCTATAGGTCCTGTATTAGTCTATGTGTCCTGTATTATTCTATGTGTCCTGTATTAGTCTATGTGTCCTGTATTAGTCTATGGGTCCTGTATTAGTCTATGGGTCCTGTAATTAGTCTATGGGCCCTGTAATTAGTCTATGTGTCCTGTGTTAGTCTATGTGTCCTGTATTAGTCGATGGGTCCTTCGTGAGGCTATGCGTTTTACGCAAGAGCTTAATTTCGGCTGCGTGAGTCGTTGGCCCTAGAATATATTTCCGCATCCGGCACACCACGTCGTATGTACCTCTCGCTATAACTCCGGCTATGGATCACGTCTACGCTTCCAGTCCACCAGCTTCCCCAAAACAAAAAAAATTGTCGGTGAATGAAGCCAGTGCCGGCATGCACAAGTGCTCACTAATAGCACTTGCCCCAATAGTCTGATAAAGCCATAGGGGAGGGGTGGAGGGGGTGGTGTCTTTGTGTACCTTTGTGTGTTCACGTGCTTGCGTGCACGTGTGCGTGCGTGTCTCTGCTGCTGAACAGTGGGGGAGATTTCCACAAATAGGTGGGGCTGATAAGGCACCTGCTGGGGTACTCTGTGTCATCGACAGATCCCGCCCCCCCCCCCAATGAGTAATGGTGTGGTTGCGGAGAGGGTGGAGGATTTCCTGTACCTCGCTCGTGTGGCTCGCCCTCGGGCTTGGGAGGTCTCACTCAAAAGCGGTTAAGCGGCGTTATCCTGCGTAACGCTGCGTGCAAGCCGCTGGAGTTCGTAGCTCCACGCAACAACAACAGAACATCCTCCAGTCTTTTAGACCACAATCTCGCCCATCTCTTCTCCGCGCTTTGAGTGAACGTGGACCCGTTTCGAGAAAACCACATGCGGAGGTGGCTTCAAACCTTCGGGCTGGCCAGCTTACAATCCACCCTGGGTTTAATCAAAGCTGTGGAATGAACGATCTTAAAGACTTAAAAAAACAGTCCCATCAGTGGGGCTCCTACCGCAGCCGAGGCTGTGTTTGGCAGGGTCACGTAACCCACATGCCCGGTCGCCGCATGCCCAAGAAGCTTCTGTTTGGCTGGAGAAGCCAGGGCATGGCACAGGCCGAGAGGAGTTGGGCTAATGTGGCACATAAACGGCTTAAATTCACCCGGGTGTGTCCTGGTCGGTGACTTGCCCAAAAAAAATTGGGGCAAGTCCCGACTTCAATTCCCGCTCACGGCGTGAACCGAGTAGCAGGTGCGGTGCGTGAAGCATCGCGAACAGCGGCACTTGCCCAAACCGTCTGTTTAAAGTCTACACGGTGGGGGGGGGGGCCTTTGTCTTTGTGTCCGAGTGGTGGCTTTCTTCGGTTTACGGCCACCACCCTGTTTAATAAACACCACGGGGGGAGGAGGAGGGAGGAGGGAGGGATTGAGGGATTTACAACGCAGTGACAGAAACGCGTGGGGGCGTCATACGACTCACCGAGTCACGCAAAGATCCCCCGTGTAGCCTTAACAGACTGTTTGGGGCAAGTGCTCTGAGCGAGTAGCACCTACGAAGGCCGGCACTGCACAGGAGGGAGTGGGCGGCCAGTAGCACGCCCGGCCGCCTTTGTCTCCCCAATCACGTAAACAAACCACGCATGAACGCCTACACAAGCACACACGTGCCACACACGTGTACCCATACCCGCACACAAAACACAATCAGCGTGCGCGCTGTCAGCGAGCACCTATTAAGGCCGGCACGAGGGAGGAGGTGGTCAACCCCACGTCCGGCCGTATTTGTCTCTCCCCCCCTCCAGTGCTGATGTTTTTACGCACCGCACGATGTACACATTTTAAGGCCGAGCCGACTCAGGGGAGGCCCAGAACCGGCTCGGCTATCTTTTGTCTCTCGCCACCGACGTTGGCCGTGAGCGGGATTCGAACTCGGGTCGCCGGTTTCGTAGCGCAAGCGCGCTAATCACTGCGCCACCACTCCTCATAAGAGGCCCCACACCCCCAACTCCCCAACACGTGCACGTAAGGCCGCGCGGGAAGTTTGGGTTCAACAAGGGAACGACGCATGCGCCGTAAGGTAGCCAGGATACATAATGGCTAATCGGGTCACTCTTCACAATCGAGGGTACGTGGAGAGATGGGCGGCGGGGTGCGAGGAGGAGGGGTGGAGGAATTCCGGGGGGCTGAGCTCAGAAATGGCAAACCCCCTACCCCCTCCCCCCCCGTAATGGGATCTTTTTTTGCCAGTATCGAAAGTATGAACAAAAATAAATAGAATAGGTTGGTACACTTTCCGGCATGTTCGTTTGCATGTTCACCGCAAATTACTGCGTGTGGTTAACGCGTGACTTGATTTCTCGCGAAAGGTTTCTATTTTGGAATTTGAACATCTTAATACCTCCTGTTTTTTTCTGCAGGAAAGGGTAAAACAAAAAAAAACCTCTTGTTATTTTTTTCATCACCCGGTGTACGTAGCAGGACCCCCCCCGACCCTCTCGGTAAACGAGTCTCGAGACACGCCAAGGCTATCGTGGCTAAAATGAACATCGGGAGTGAACCGGACACACAAAAAGTCATTCGTCGTGGGTTCGTCGCTAGCTGCTCTTCCTCACCACCGTCCAGAACGATGTCACCCAAACATTGTCACCGATACGATACGAGCGAGCGGTAGCGAGCACGGCGGCCACCAAACGCGTTCCTCTGACGCAGCTCGAGCCTGAACGTCGATTTTCGTCTTCGCTTCACGAGGCCGCGGTATAAAGGCGCAGACCCTGCGATTTGTATGCATCCCTCGAAGACGAATTAAACCACGGGCAATGGTGTTGGAGACCCCCACCTCTCCCCCCACCGCTATCCAAAAAAAATACGATTGAGGACTTGGGACTTTAAAAAGCACGTGGTTAAGAGAAACCAGAGCACAACCCCCCTTGGCTTGCTTGCTCATTTCCCTGTCCACAGCGTCATGAACTGACCACATGACCCCTATTGTTTTATTGCGGGCGGCAGTCACGCCTGTATGGGGGGAGGCTGGTGGTGGGTGGGAGGGTTTAAAGGCCACGCCGATTGTACCGCGTGTCCGTCCCAACCATGCGGGTTTGTTTTGCGGGTGTTTTATAATAATCATTATTGGGGATGCGGGCCTCTCCAACGCAGTCACCATCTCCAACCATCATATCCCCCCCCCCACACCATCACCTAGCGAGCACCTCGCATCCGATCTCAATTATTCCATCGCTCAATTCCCCAGGGTTGGACTCCCCTCTCAGAGGGTTTTGTCCCACCCACAATAAACGTCGCAGGCGCGCCTCCGATTGGCACGGCTAGTCACGTACGGCGCGAAAGAAGCTCCGCGTACCCGCACGCGTATATACACACACAGGGAGACAAACACAACGAAACAATCGGTGAGGCTGGCGGCTCTGGTTTGCCCGGCTTTGCCGCTGTAGAGGAACGCGCTGTTGTACGGTTATCCGGGTCTCGCGTTAGCGCCCACTGGCAGCTGCTCAATCCGTTAGCTTGAGAAGCAGCAGCAGCAGCGAGGCGAGGCTTGACACGCAAGAGACAAAGGCACGGGGAGAAGCAAGAGGGACCACGTGCGCCAACAAATATAAAGACCCCCCCCACGGCCGTGTAGCCTCTAGCCGACTTTTGGGGCAAGTTCTGTCGGGCGAGCGCGCACCTATGAAGAAGGCCGGATGGCGTGGAGGCGCGGAGACCAGTTCGGATAAGTCGTCACTGGCGGTGGTGGCCGTGAGCGGCGAATCGAACGCGGGTCGCCGGGTTCGTATCGCAGTGGCCCCAACCACCGCGCCACCGCTCCCCACGCGTCAACAAAGATAAAGGTCCCCCGTATAGCCTTCACAGACTGGAGGGGCAAGTTCTGTTAGCGAGCACCTGTAAAGGCCGGCACGGCACACGAGGGGGTGGGTGGCCAGCACCACGCCCGGCCCCCTTTGTCTCCCCAGTGGCGATGTTTACACATCGCACCAGGTACTCATTTGAGGCTGAGTCGACATAGGAGAGGCTCGGGACCGGTTCAGATAATCGTCACTGGTGTTTGCCGTGAGCGGATATCGAACCCGGGTCGCCAGGTTCGCAGCGCAGCGACACACACCCACTCGGCTGCAGGTACTCAGCTGTTCCCGAAGCCCTGCATCGTAGTCCTCTCGTCCTTGGGGTGACCATCAAAATGCATTTTGAGCAAATGTGACCGATTGACAGGTAGCGGTGAGAGAGATGAATAAACTTAGACCCGGTTTCGTCGTTATTAGGACTCATCACTGATGATGATGATGATTCATCGCTAGGCCAGGATGGGTTCAGATACCGCCACTTGCCACCAGCGATGTCAGGCATGGCCCGGGATCACAACCTAGGTGGCCGGGATCGTAAGGCAGTGCACCAACCAATTGCGCCACCGCTCCCCATTAATAATACACGGATGCACACACACACACTGTTCACCTACCAATTAGCGGCATAACGATTTACGCCGAGCATCATTCCATAATCTATCGATCGTCTAGAACAACTGTCGCATGAACCCATTGCAGGCAACATATCGGAATCCGGGAGAGAGAGAAAAGATTTCCTACCAGCGTGAATCGGCGCACGATTCTCGAATCCCCTTGCTCAATCCATTCGGGATTCTGAGTCTATTTCACTTTTCAAATCACCCTCTTATAACTCCACTACAGGCTTTTCCCCGTAACTTAAGATTGTTAAAATACTATGTAGTTGTCTGATTGGATTACTCTCCCATTATTATTCGCTTTCATCAAACTTCTTAATTTTACTGAAATGTCGGCGACCCGAGTTCGATTCCCCGCTCACGGCCATCAACACCAGTGACGATTATCTGAACCGGTCCTGGGCCTCCCCATAGCCCTTCTTCATGTGCGCTCGTCCAACAGCACTTGCCCAAAAAGTCACTGATATTGTTATTATCCGCTATTTCGCTGAGATTGTATCTATACCCTTGAGTGTAAGTTTTATTGTTTATCTACGGCGCTTTGAGATACTTCAATACAATATAGGTTATTAGTATTATTATTATGAATCATCCGCTATCAGAATCGATATATTATCGCCGTACACCCTCACGTCCCGCTCGAGGTTCAATTAGGATGGGGCGTCCTCGCCACGTGGTGGTTGCCACTTAAATGCGCGTGGCGGCTCACGCACAGCCCACGAACGTCTGGCGTGTGCAGCGTGTGTAGTGGTGTGGGTCCACGTGTGTGTGTATGTCAGTGTTCTTCATTCATTTTCAGAGGTGGGGGGGATGGGGTGGGCGGGGTGGCACTTTCGCCGATAAGACATCGTCAGTGTTAGGGGCCGCCACTCATTTGACACCCATTCATTTGGGGTTTGAAGGCGCCACACCTCCCATGCTGATGGGAGGTGTTTTCACATTTGCGTATTGTAGGGGGCCGCACTAAAGACCATCAGGCGCCGCCAGTGCCCCCCCCCCCCCCAGGCCTTGTAATGAAGAACACTGGTCTTGTTAATGTGTACACAAAGCCAAAGGTCCCCCCAGTGCCGGATTATCCGAGTAGCAAAAATAGCACATGCCACGGTCCCAGGACTTCCAAGGGCCTGGCGCTAAATGCTTTCAAGCTATCAATTTCGGTTCAGTGATTCTGCACTTGCTCTATCACTATAGTACTATACCGCCTTCAACTTTTATGAACGAGTGGGTGTTTAAGGTTAGCGAATTGTCGTATTATCTGGCTGTATAGCAAATGAAAAAATACAATTACTTTACTATCCAAGTTAAAAATGTGTCTTTAATTTTCATTTTTTTAATTTAGGGCCCCTTTATAACATATGCTACAGGCCCCGCACTAGCTTAATCCGGCACTGGATCCCCCGTATAGCCTTAACAGCCTTCGTTCTCAGCCAGTGCTCTCTTTAACAGTTCCTAGGGCAAAGGACTCAAATAGGGAATCATTTTCACGCTCCTTTGCCCTGGAATGAATTACAGACGATTTTAAAACTGGAGAAGAGTGTATCGCCGTCTGATTTCAAAGCTCCGATAGAAGAAAATGCCATTGACCATACTCTTTGGTTCTTTCGGTAGATTCACGTAGATAGAAAACTATGAATTATTATTCATCTGAAGACGGTCGCTTGTGTTGTGATCGAAACGTCGTGATCTACTAATAATTTTATACCTACCACGTGACTTTGAGTTCGATTGCCGCGTACGAACACAACACAAGTCTCTGCAAGGCCGACTCTGGCCTCAAATGAGTACCTGGTTCGGTGTGTAAACAAAGGCGGCCGGGCGTGGTACTGATCACCCAACACCCTCGTTGCGCCGTGCCGACCTTGGTAGGCGCTCGCGAACAGCAGCACCTGACCCTAAGAGTCTGTTTTTATTTCACCTTTTATTTAACCAGGTAAAAAAAAACCCTTGAGTTTGAAAACCTCTTTTGCAAATAAAGAAACAAGCGCACACGTACACGCACAATACGACATAGTACAGTACGAAAGATTACAAACAATTACAATGGTCAATGACAATCTTGATTTGAAGCTTTCGTGACTGCAGGAATCTATACTCTTTGGTTCCTACTCGGGCCAACCGGGTTCGGAGTGCAGCACGCCAACCACTCACTCCAACGCCGCTCTCTGCGATGTGAATGTGCGCACATTCGCAGCGGGGAGCGGCGGTGCAGTGGTTTAACGAACCCGGCGACCCCGAGTTTAAGTTCCCGCTCACGACCAATAAAAGTGACAGCGAATATTTGAAACCGGTCCTGGGACCTCCGCCTCTAGGTCGACTCAGCCTGAAATTAGTACCTGGTGCGGTGTGAGAAACACTCCAAGTAATGGGACTTCATCGGTGGCTGGCTAAAAGTACGTGCTGCTCCGACGGTCCGTACGGCTATACGGAAGATCCTTGTCTTCCTTGTTACCCTGAATCGTGCACGTGTGTGTGTGCGCACGTGTGTGTGTGCACGTGTGTGTGTGCGCACGTGTGTGCGTGCGCATGTACTGTGTATGTGTTTTGCATGTACAGCACGTGTGTGTGGCAGAGGGTCCGCGCAGTTCGATCCCTGGTCCTGAACATCCCTCCTCACCATGGTGGTGAAGTATGGTCAATACATTTCCCCGTGACTTCATCTAGCAGTGGATTTACAAAGGGCTGTAATCTTCATATATCCGTTGGCAAGAGGAGATGATCGCCCGTGATATCACGCCAACCACTGCCACACCATTGACGGCTATCCCTGCGTGGCTCCTGACATCTGCTCCCTCCCTCCCCCACCACCACCCATCTTCATCCCTCCCTCACCACCACCCATCTCCATCCCTCCCTCCCTCCCCCACCACCCATCTTCATCCCTCCCTCCCTCCCCCACCACCACCCATCTTCATCCCTCCCTCCCTCACCACCACCCATCTCCATCCCTCCCTCCCCCACCACCACCCATCTTCATCCCTCCCTCCCTCCCCCACCACCCATCTTCATCCCTCCCTCCCCCACCACCACCCATCTTCATCCCTCCCTCCCTCCCCCACCACCCATCTTCATCCCTCCCTCCGCCACCACCCATCTCCCTCCCTCCCCCACCACCCATCTCCATCCCTCCCTCCCTCCCCCACCACCCATCTCCATCCCTCCCTCACCACCACCCATCTCCATCCCTCCCCCACCACCCATCTCCCTCCCTCCCTCCCCCACCACCCATCTCCCTCCCTCCCCACCACCCATCTCCCTCCCTCCATCCCTCCCCCACCACCCATCTCCCTCCCTCCATCCCTCCCCCACCACCCATCTCCATCCCTCCCTCACCACCACCCATCTCCCTCCCTCCCCCACCACCCATCTCCATCCCTCCCTCCCTCCCCCACCACACATCTCCATCCCTCCCTCCCTCCCCCACCACACATCTCCATCCCTCTCTCCCTCCCCCACCACACATCTCAATGCCTCCCTCCCCCACCACACATCTCCCTCCCTCCCCCACCACACATCTCAATGCCTCCCTCCCTCCCCCACCACACATCTCCCTCCCTCCCCCACCACACATCTCAATCCCTCTCTCCCTCCCCCACCACCCATCTCCATCCATCCGCGTGTCACGACTCAAGACGGTTAAGCGGCACTTTGGCTCCCGCATTCACGCGCACAAAGAGGCAAAGCGGCCGACGCGATCATGAGATTGTTACAAGGCAGACACAGACGGGGCAAGGCAGGCGGGGCAAGGCAGGCGAGACGGGGCAAGCCAGTCACAGATGGGGCAAGGCAGTCACAGATGGGGCAAGGCAGACACAGACGGGGCAAGGCAGGCGGGGCAAGGCAGGCGGGGCAAGGCAGACAGCCGAGACGCCCTGCGACCTGACCTCTCCCTCCCCCCGCCCTGCAGATCCCCGTCTCATCCATCGCGTCTCCTTTTCCCGAGACACCTCCCCCCACCCACAAACCTCACATGCCCCCGTCTGCAGACGCTCTCTCTCTCTCTCTCCCGTCTCCCTCCTCCCTCCATCTCTCTCGTCTCCCCATCCCGCCCTTTCTCCCGCCTCTCCCTTCTCTCTCCCTCCCGTCTCTGGGCCTCCGTCTCCCCTCCCCCTTCTCTCATCTCCACCCTCCCCCCACCACCACCACCACATCGACCCCACCAGGGTTGAGAGCACATACAGGGCTGGGGAGGGCGAGGTTGGCTGGGCGAGTGGTGGTGGTGGTTGTTGTTGGTGGTGGTGGATGCAGTGAACACGTGCGTGGCACAGTGGAGCGGTGGCTGCCTGCGGGCTAAATAAAACAAAGAGTGGGCCTCTCCCATTCAACACCCCCATACTCGCACGTGCACCACACACACACACGTGCTCGCGAGCACGTGTGTGTGTGTGTTCGCGAGCACGCACACACACGTGTGCGTGAGCACACACAAGGCAAAGATTCCCCGTATAGCCTTGACAGACTTTTTTTAGGGCAAGTGCTGTGTTTGCGAGCAGAAGGGGTGCGCGCGCGCCAGGACCACGCCCGGCCGCCTTTGTATCCCCAGTGGTGATGTTAACACACACCGAAGTGCTCTTTTTGAGGCTGAGTCGACTTAGGGGAGGCCCACGACCGGTTCAAATAGTCAACCGGTGTTGGCCGAGAGCGGGAATCGAACCCAGGTAGGCAGGGATCGCCTCCCGACAAAGAACAAAGATCCCCCGTATAGCCTCAACAGACTGTTGGGGCAAGTGCTGTTAGCAAGCATCTATAAAGGCCGGCACGGCACACGAGGGGGTGGGTGGCCAACACCACGCCCGGCCGCCTTTGTCTCCCCACAGTGGCGATGTTTACAAAGACAAAGATCCCCCGTGTAGCCTCAACAGACTGTTGGGGTAAGTGCTGTTAGCGAGCAGCACCTATAAAGGCCAGCACGGCACACGGGGGGTGGGTTGCCAGCACCACGCCCGACCGCCTTTGTCTCCCCACAGTGGCGATGTTTACACACACACAGACACACACACACTCTCTCGGTGCAATTCCTCCGACGTGGAGGCGAGTCAAGTCGGTCGAGCCAGCCGTCGACGCGGGCAGGGGGAGGCTGTCTGTCGCTAAGGGGATCCAGCGCGTCTCCCATTGGCCCACGGTGGCCGCCGGCCTTGAGCGACTTCAGCCAATGAGACAAATTCGGGGGCACAGCCTCGCTGGGAGGCAGCTTCGCCCCAGCTCCTAAAGCTAATGAATCCATCGAATTTGATGCTCATTAATTAAGATTCGACGCAAACAAAAAGACACCACCACCCACACACATCCACCCACCCTTAATCTCTGGATTATAAGATGTTGCGGAAAGTAAGACGCATCCCTTACCGCCACTCTCCCCCCCAAAGTTGTACCCAGAGGTCTCAATCTGGTCACAAACATAACCCAAAAACCCTCTATTATGCACAAACATACACAAAGCGTACTCATTTACAAGACGCAGCCACCAACGATTGCTTTAACATACCGTGGGGAAAGTTCATGTTGTAATCACACACACACAGATAAGGGACATGTTCAATTAAAGTCCATCAGCAGCATATTTATTGGATTAATATAAATTGCCCAAGCAAGTAACGTCTGGACATGTCTAATGGGTTCAACGTAAGCAAACTTATATTGCGTAGTTGTCAAAGATTATTTAGACGGATAGGTGGCGGGGGAGGGGAGTGCTGAGAATATGTACAGATAATAATTAGACCACAGCCCATAACGCACCGATGATCTGGATGTCACTCTGCATAATATCGAGTCCCATGGGCATGTGCGACTGACGTGCGTTACGCTTGCAAGGGGTTAAAGACAACAAAAACAATGAAATAATTGTAATATAGAGAGGTTAATTAATGTGGCATCCATGATGACATAATTATAGTTTGGGCAGCAAGGTGAAATCACCTGTTGAAACGTTAACGAAGTATGACTAAGATTGTGTTTAAAAAAAAATGTTGGTTTGTTTGTTCTTGAAAATACTTCAGTGATATTCAAACAGCGTCAGTAAGAATACACGGGGGGGGTGGAGGAGGAGAGCGAAACAAAGAAGACTGGGCCCCAAAGTGCGAGAGTGCGACTCTCAAATCTCTCGAAACGACGCGCGCGTGCGTGGAGGACACGTGGAGGATTAGAGACAAAGACAAAGCCACCCCCCCCCCTAATTATAGCCTCAACAGATTGTTGCGGGCAAGTGCTGTCAGCGAGTAGCACCGATGAAGGCCGGCACAGTGCACGAGGGTAGTGGGTTTGGACAGCAACCACGCCCGGCCGCCTTTGTCTCCCTAGTGGCGCACCAGGTACTCATTTAAGGCCGAGTCGACCTAGGGGAGGCCCAGAACCCGTTCGGATACTCGCCACTGGTGTTAGCCGTGAGGATTAGAGACTCGTACAAGTTACCCGACTAAGTACAGCACTTGTGGAACGTTTTTATCGGCCGAGCTCACACTGCTGTGTAAATTGGTATTCTGAGAACAACTAAGAGGGTATCTAATGCCTCGCATGTACGACACCATTATTTATGGAAGTGCGCAGTTTCGCAGATTGTTTGCAGGGGGGGGGGGCACTTGACCGTGACGACCTCGAGACCTGGAGGCTATCGCGTGAGGGGCGTGCGTGCGAGACAACCAGAACCTTGACACGTGTCATCGTGACTTATTATAATTATTACCCAACTACTCACGTGTCGCAACTACCATCACCACCATCCACGTGTCATCACCCCAATAACCACCACCAACCCTGTCACTGCCAACCACCCACACACGTGACACAAACTATCCGCCCAACACCATTACCACCATCCACCCACGTGTCACCACCCAACAACCACCAACCGCTTCCACGATCACCAGTAATCCACGTGTCGCCACTTACCCACGCAACACAATCACCCACGTGTCAAAGACAAAGACAGCCACCCCCCCCCGTATAGCTGTTAGCGAGTAGCACCCTATGAAGGCCGACACGTCACACGACAGGGTGGGGTGACCAGCACCACCCCCGGCCGCCTTTGTCTCCCCAGTGGCGATGTTTACCCACGTGTCACCACCACCCACACATGTACACCTTAACCACCATTCACGTGCTACCACCGCCTTTCCCTCGTGTCAGTACCACCAATGTCACACCACCGCACACGTACCATCACCATCATCACCACCACGACACAATTAACCACTGTCTCGACGTTGCGAGGTGACACATCATGGCGAGTCGGGGGAGACGGAGGGAGGTGGTGGGGGGTAATGATTCACACCCCGGTAATTCGACTGCGGCGATTGAACTCCACGGTCTAATTCTAGAATCGATTGTTGTCTTTGTTGCGCTGTTTGTTGTCACTGGCGCTGCTTGTCGACATTTGCGTCCTCAAAAGGAATTATTAATCGACGAACACCCAAAGATGCTTACGCCCGATTCGAGTGTTCCACGCGAGTTTTTATCAGAATCGATGCACGGGTTGAGCCCCCTTTGAAAAAAAAAACGAATCGAGAACACCGCCTTTAAAAGTACAAAGTGGATATATAACAGGCGACGTTTCGGACAATGGCCCTTCTTCCACAGCACGCAGAAGAGGCCACAGAAGCACAGGCGGGCAAGCCCCTTTAACAGATCGGGCGCACCCGCCCAACGGCACAGAAACTCAAGACACAAAGCCCTTTTGAGGCTCGCGTGGACTGCTCGAGGTGCGTGGCGGTGGTGGTGGTAGCGACCACGTGGCAGTGGCTTGGCGCGGGCTCTGCCTACCACGCCCCACCAAGGGCAGCCAGCCGCCTTTGTCTCTCTCCCCCCCCCGCCAGCCCGCCCCTGTTCGCTAACCACTCATAAGGCTATGGGGGGGAGGGGGGAGCTATTAACAGCGAGCAGCAACAGCGCTACCGCCACCAAACCACCCGCGCCACTCGCGTTTTGAGAGCGAGCCAGGTTCAAATGCGGTCCCGCTCGGCGGCGGTGGACAATGCGGGTGATTGTGCGGCCCTGGGGAACCGATCCAAGAAGGGCCGACGAGTTGGTAGCGCAGTGCGCTTGGCCAAATAGCGCGCGTGCACGCGCACGCACATGAACACACGCGTGAACACACGCGTGAACACACGTGAACACACGCGCGCGCACACAAAGATGTCCCTATAGCCTGTTAGGGACAAGCGGTGTCAGCGAGCACGTCATCTTTAAAGGCCGACACCGCGCACGAGCTGGGGGGGGGGGGGGGTCAAGCACCACGCCGCCTTTGTCTTTCCAATTCCGATGTTTGTACACTGCACCAGGCACTCTACTCATGTAAGGCTGAGTCGACCTAGGGGAGGCCCGGCACGGGCTCAAACATTTGACACCGGTGTTGGTCGTGAGCGGGAAACAAACTCGGGTCGATGGGTTCGTAGCGCAGTGCGCTTAATCGCTGACACTCCAGCTCCCCGTGTAAAGATCCACCCGTGTATCCCACAGAGGCTGTCATGGCAAGTGCTGTTAGCGAGCACCTATCAAAGACAAAGATCCCCCATTTAGCCTTAACAGACTGTAGGGGCAAGTGCTGTTAGCGAGCACCTATGTACACACACGCACCCCAAACAGCCAACCCGTTCATAACTCCGCTCTGTCGGTCGTACACAGCACACGTTACGGACACTGCCGTACACCACAAAAATAGACAAAATAAGTCACGTGGCGAAACGAGGGCAAACATATTTGTTGACACAACAACAACAAGAGTAACAGCAGCAACAAGAAGACCCCACCGGCCAAGTATAGAACCGCGTGACAGGAGGTCCACGTGTGTGTGCTGGGGTCGCGTACACTGCTCAAGGGGAGCGGTGGTGCAGTGGTTAGCGCCGCACTGCGCTACGAATCCGGCGACCCCGAGTTCGAGTCCCGCTCACGACCAACATCGGTGTCAAATGTTTGAGCCCATGCCGGGCCTCCCCTAGGTCGACTCAGCCTCAAATCGGCACCACCTGGTGCGACGTGGAAACGTCTCCAATTTTGGGAGACAAAGGCGGCCCAGCGTGGTGATGTCCACCGGCCACCGTCGGTGTGTCGTGCCGGCCTTTCATAGGTGCTCGCTAACAGCACTTGCCCCAACAGTATGTTAAAGGCTACACGGAGGGGGGGGGGTCTTTTGTCTTTGTGTACCGGTCATAAGCACCCCCACCAGCGAACGACGATTCCACGTTCTGCTTGGAATGTGGGGGGGGGGGGGGGGTTCTTGGGCCCCTTTATGCTGTACGGTACTTTTGTGTAAGGCCCCCAGATTTTCGTTATCCCAGTGAGCCAAGTCACGCTTCTCAAACGAGGACGGGTCTGGTGCTATTTGAGCACAGCGCTCACCAGGGCAGATCGGCGTAAACAAGGGGCTTCATTTCAGCAGGCACAGGTCCGGGAGGCTGTTCCGGTGGAATTCGTTTGGCACCACACGTCCCCCCCCCCCCCCGCGCCTAAGTTTTGCCCTTGCGATACCGCGGTAGCCTACGCAGGGACATTGGGTTCACCGTACTTTTGGATGGGCGTACCTTGCTTTAACTCGAGTGGCCAGTGCCTTTTCTACGCTTAAAATCCACCGTGGCTCTTGGAGTCGGGCCGCGCGTGGCAGCGGTGTTCCGCAAAATATCGAGCGAACAATTTAATCACTGCTCGAGTGAACGGCCGTCAAATTCAGACTTGCGCACTCACGTCCTCTGCACTTCCTCATAGCCCCCCCCCCCCGCTGAGTGATCGCTATGAGTGGGGGGGGGTATGGGTGGGGGAGAGTGCGGAGTTGATGGTGATGGAGGAGGAAGGTTGGGGGGGGGGTGCCATCGTTAGTAGGTTTGAAGTTGCACGGGACACAGTGTGCCACGAACACTTTGCCGCACTTCAGCCTGGGCACGCATCGTAACGGTCGCTTGCTGCGTTTTGGTTTCCAGATCGTCTGCTCCCGCGGTGCGTATATATAAAGCTGTCCGCTGGCGTCGGTGACGCTGCTGCGTGTTGTGGTCGCGACGTCTCTGTACGCGTGTCTCTGTGTGCGTGCGTGCGTGCGCGCGGGTGGGTGCCTGTACGCGGCATGGACGAGTGTCTGCGTGCGTTCCCGCGGTGATCGTGACACCGGAGCGACTATCAAAACGCAGTGCTGTAACGGTGAATTCATCATTTCCTTTGTGTCAACGACACTGCGTTCACACGATACACAGAGGGTCGCGGGTGCGTGCGTGGAGCTATCGCGCATTATGAACCCAGACACCCCAAGTTCGATTCCCGGCCACGGCTGTCTGTACTGAGCCCCCCCCGCCCCGCCCAACCAACCCCCTTCCGACCACCCGCATTGACCAGCGTGGGGAAGTATAGTCAAACAATACTCCCCATGGCCGACACGGTGATAATATGCCTTCATCCGTGGGATGTCGGTAACAATACCGCATGGCGTCACGAGACCACGTGTGGTCACCGATGCTTTGTGGGTCTTGTGTCCTTTTGCCCTGCCGGCACTCTGCGGGTGTGAGTGTACCTACGGGTGCAGCTGGTGTGAGTGTACCTACGGGTGCAGCTGGTGTGAGTGTACCTACGGGTGCAGCTGGTGTGAGTGTACCTACGGGTGCAGCTGGTGTGAGTGTACCTACGGGTGCAGCGGTCGTGGCGGGCAGCGGTAGCGTAGCGGTTAGCGCCCCGCGCAGCGAACCCCTGCGACCCGAGTTCGAGACCCGCTCAACGGCTAACATCGGCGACGAACATCTCAACCTGTCCTGGGCCTCCCTAAGGTCGACTCAGCCTTGAATGAATACGTAGTACTTTGTGTAAACATCAGCGGTGCTGAGACAATGGAGGAAGAGCGTGGTGCCGGTTACGCAAACCCCCTTCGTGTGCTGGCAACCGGCTTTTCCTTCACGAGTGCCCCAACAGCCTTTAGTAGGCTACACGGGGGATCTTTGTCTTGGGTGAGTAAGTTGGCGTGCGGGGTGGAACGTGTGTCGGGTGCCGTTCAGTGAGGAGCATGCAGCCGGTGAGCGAGTCGTCGGGTGAGCGGTGCGAGTGTGAGTGAGCGGTGGCCTCGCCATAGCCACCACGTCGCTCACCTCTGGATCGCCGCTGCGCTTGCCACTCCACGTAACGCGCCGCTTCGAGGAGCGTCTCGATTCCCATCTCGGGTCTGGGAGCCGAGACGGAGGAGGAGGAATGGAGCTGTGGCGCTCACCAACCACACAACCACAACACTGGCGCGCGTGGACGTGGAGGATGAACGATGCAATGGGGATGTTTCCCCGTGCGTGACTAGCCCCGGGGCAGACGGGGTGGGTAGAGGCGAGAATGTGACGAGGCGGTGGCGAGCGAAGTGTAGAGCGCAGGAGAGACGCGGCGATGGGAGGACAGGGGGGTTGCGAGGGACAAAGCAGAGAGAGCAAGCCACCGTTTTTTTGTGCCGGCGGCGGCAGGGAGGTGCGAGGAGGAAGGGGTGGGGGGGCTCCCTGTCGGTGTCTCTGTGTGGCCGTGTCTCCGGGTGCAATGTACGCACGCACACACACGCCTCCACCACAACAGCCACGCACTCCTCACTCACTCGGTGACTGAGCGCGCACGCGGATCCAGTCTGGGTTCAGCTCCGCCTCGAGCCTCCTCCCCTCCCCCTCTGCACGCAACTCCCCTCCCTTCTCAACCCAACAAAAGCAAACACGAAACTCACCCCCTCACCCCCAACCGGTCCTACTACCTCTCCCCTCACGGCTCTCCCTCCCTATCTCCATCCCTCTCTGTCTCCATCCATCTCTTCCTCGATCCAACTATCTCCCCCCCTTACAATATCCACCCTGCCTCTCTGCATCGCTCTCTCGCACCATCCCTCCCTCTCTCTGCTATCAACACAACCCCCTGCAGATCCCGCCATGCGCTCAGTTCCATGCGCTCGCCCCCCCCACGCCACTGTTGCGATATTTGCCACCGTGGCCCCGACAATCACGCGTGCGAGTCGGTCGACGTGGCGGTTCGCAAAACCCGGCAACCGGATTTTGTTGAAGTGAAGGGTGGTGAAGAGCGACTGGCTCAATCCCTCGCTTCGTATCATCGCCAGCAGATGATAATAATAATACTGCTATTACCGCATGATGATGATGATGTTGACTTAAAGCTTTCGTGACTTGCAGGAATTTATATTCTTGGGTCTTTCGGTAAAGTCACGTAGATAGGGTCAAAGGAAATAACAAAAAACTACGACGTTTCGATCGCAACACAAGCAATCATCCCCTAATGACGTAGATAGGTCGGTACTATCTACCTATCGACGTGACTTTACCGAAAGACCCAAGAAAATGATGTTGTTTTTTTTATTTACCCCGGAAAGTCCTGAGTCTCAATCATCTCAAGTTTACTTTCAGCAACATAATCCTGCAAAATTTGGCATGTTTGCCCCCAAATCGTGTGACAGTATTTACCCAGACAAGCCTCGCCGAGTCGCATGTTGAGTTTTCAAGACGGCCTGTGCCACGTCGGAATTCTGGGCCACTTCCATTGACGAGTGCTTTGGCGTCACGTGGCTGGAGAAACCTCACCACGCACACGCGAATGGTGCGGGTGACATTCAAATCTATACGGACCGATAGCATCGATCATTTGTTGGACTGCCGTCACCTGACCATATCGTCAGGGTTTCCTGGATAAGCTCATGACAATTTGCATGACAGTATTATTGTCATGATTATAACGGGATGGGGAGCTGCCGAGTGCTCCGACAGTAGCTGTAGCACGCTGCGCTATGAACCCAGGAAACCCGACCACCGCTTCGGCAAAGTGACATCTGAACTGGCCCTGGGAGGGCACATAGCACTACCCCCCTGCCCCCCTCCAGGGTCAACAAAGCGAGGTGGGGATGGAGTGTGGTGGGTGGCTTCATCCACCATCGGATTGATATCGTGACTGTAGATTGTTGTTGTTATTATTAATTATATACTTTCTGTATAACTCAACCAGCCATGAGCAAAGAGCTAACGCCCACTTAGCCCCGCGTGTTGCCAAAAAACAAGTCCGGACACGAGCGCTTTGCAGCGGTCTGGTGCGCGTTGAGCGAGGCACGTTAGCTTTGCCGAGTTACTCATTATTTAGGGCGAGAGGGGGGGGGCGATGCCTTGATGCAAGGCTTATTTACTCCAGTACTGCTGCCTTAAGTAACCGAGTCATTCTGCACGGTGGTGGATTCTTAACAATGGTACAACCGTCCTAGTTTGTGTGCATGTACAGCCGTTTTGGCCTCCAGTCGTAGACGCTATTTCACCATATTTCACCACGCTGGGCGATGCAGATGAGGAACGGAGGCGGCTTTCGAAGTCACTCCGTTACCGATGTTAGCCGTGGCTGGGAATCGAACTCAAGTTTTCAGGTTCGTGGCGCGGTGGCCTTAACCAATGCGCGCCACCGCGGTTCCTGTCCGGGCGTGTCAAGCTCTTGACAGATGGCAAACACCACAATACACTCACTCGCTGGCACCCCTACTACACTGGTGAACTTTTTAAAGTGATGTAAATATGTTTGGTGTTGAAGAAGACCCCTTGCCTGGTTCTTATGAATTGTGGACAAACTCTCGATACGTTTAACAAGTAACTTCAAGCACTGCCACCACTTTTATCAATTGGGCGCAAATTAATGGGGAATCACGTGACGAGTGGATAATTTTAAATATAGCATCACTTATTTAAAGACAATTATTTAAAGATACATTCAAAGACACCAGCCTGCGACTAGTCACCATAAACATGTTTTAAGTGAAAAGTAAATCATTTTAATGAATGCGCTGCGTTCACTGTGGTGCACACAAGAACACATCTGCAGCCACTAGCGGCCGCGACATTCACATTAACAAACAAAAAAATCCGCTCTAAAATCGAACCGCGCGTTTGGTTACGCATCGATGTAAAAATATAAAAAAATCGCCATTCATTGTGTTAATGTAACCATTTCACGTGACACTTGCATCCCAGCCACGAGTGGCCGCTACAGTCTTCCAAGCAACGACTCTTTAAGAATCGTCCCATTCATCGAATCGCCCGACAGCAGACATCGGACTCGCTCAATGCGTTGTCGACGCTGCGTGGCTTCGCCAACGCGCGGGACTTCCTCGCCCGTCTGTCCGCCGCCACCACCGCCGCTGTTGTTGTTGCTGCTGCTGCTTCTGCCACGGCGTTGCACGTGTTCGCGTGCACGTGGCACGGCCACTCACCACCACCCACCCACCCCTCCCTCCTCCTCCACCGACATCATCGGGCGTGACGCCAACGGGATGATCCATTCCGGGATTCCGCCTTACGGCTTTCGGCTCGACCCAACCCGACCACTTGTCCCCCGATCCTCCGCCCCAATCTCAGTCTCTCCCCTCTCTTACCAACCCGCCCACCCACGTCCCAGCCAGGCCCGGCCAACCAGCCTGCATCACTCCCCCGACACGACTCCCTCCATTCCCCTCGTGACGGCTGTCACATCTCCACACCCCTCCCACCCCCACCGCTCACAGCCACCCACTCTCTTCTAACATAGCCAGACAATAAGCTCCGCTACTTCCCGTCCTTCACTCCCTCCCGTCCCCCCCCCACCACCGTCTTCTAGCCCCCCCCCACCTCCAACCGCTTCCCCTCCCCACCCACCAACCCCGAGACAACGTGACGCGTTGTTGGCACGCGGTGACGTAATGGTTAGAGCGAGGGTAGCCAATGGGACCGGAGGCAGAACCACGCGGTGCACCCCCCCCCCCTCTGCATGGGGGCAGGGGTCGCAGGGAGATGGTGGGGGGGAGGAGGTAATGGAAGGTGAAGTAGCACCCGGCTGCATCACAGCCCCCCACCCAGTCTCCCCCCCACACCCAGTCCCCCCCCACCCAGTCTCCCCCCCACATCCAGTCTCCCCCCCCCACACCCAGTCTCCCTCCCACCCAGTCTCAGTCTCCCCCCACACCCAGTCTCCCCCCCCCCCGCTCAGTCTCCCCCCCCCATACCCAGTCCCCCCCACTCCCAGTCTCCCCCCCCACTCAGTCTCCCCCCACACCCAGTCTCCCCCCTCCACACTCAGTCTCCCCCCCACACCCAGTCTCCCCCCCCACACCCAGTCTCCCCCCCACTCAGTCTCCCCCCACACCCAGTCTCCCCCCCCCACACCCAGTCTCCCCCCACACTTAGTCTCCCCCCCCCACCCCCAGTCTCCCCCCCCACACCCAGTCCCCCCCACACCCAGTCCCCCCCCACACCCAGTCCCCCCCCACACCCAGTCTCCCCCCACACCCAGTCCCCCCCCACACCCAGTCCCCCCCCACACCCAGTCCCCCCCCACACCCAGTCTCCCCCCACACCCAGTCCCCCCCCACACCCAGTCCCCCCTCACACCCAGTCTCCCCCCACACCCAGTCTCCCCCCACACCCAGTCCCCCCCCCACACACCCAGTCTCCCCCACTAAGCCACAACCACCCCCCCACCATAACTATCCACACTGCGCCGCGTGCCTTTCGCCCGCAACGGCGCGCCGGGAAGGGAAAAAAAGACACGCACGCACAAGCTGTACACACACACACACGTGCGTACACACACACACGTGCGTACACACACACACGTGCGTACACACACGCACGCACAAGCTGTACACACACACACACGTGCGTACACACACACACGTGCGCTAGTCGCCATTCGCCGCCACGTGGCCGTGGCGTTACGACAGCAATTGTGCCAGGCTAGGTGTACTCAAATTGGACACATTTGCAAACGCGCATATATGCACGTGCCCACACAAAAACACGCAGGCAGACGTACACACAAATACACTCACGTACACAAGGACACGCACGTACACACGCACATACAAAGACACGCACGTACACACGCACACACAAAGACACGCACGTACACACACTAAAGGCACAAGTACACACACAAAGACACGCACGTACACACAAAGACGCACACACAAAGACACGAACGCACACAAAGATACGCACGCGCACGTACACACAAAGACACGCACGCGCACGTAACACACGCACACACAAAGACACGCACGCACACACACAAAGACACGCACGCGCACGTACACACAAAGACGTACACACAAAGACGCACACACAAACACGCACGCGCACGTACACACAAAGACACGCACGCACACACAAAGACGCGCACGTACACACAAAGACGTACACACAAAGACACGCACACACAAAGACACGCACGCGCACGTACACGCAAAGACGTACACACAAAGACACGCACGCGCACGTACACACAAAGACGTACACACAAAGACCCACACACAAAGATACGCACGCGCACGTACACACAAAGACGCACACACAAAGACACGCACGCACACACACAAAGACACGCACGCGCACGGACGTCGGCATCCACGTGCACTCCGCGTGCCCGCGGAGTCTGCAGCTGGGGACACAGCTCGCCTGGCAGGGGCACGTCGCCCGTGCAAGCCGGCGTGTAAACTTCATGGGACTCAGCAACTCTTAACGATGCATGGTATGATGCTGACGAACGATGATGGGACTCGTCGATTAAGAGGCGATCAATGAGGGGCAACATTGAAACTTCGTGAGTTACGATTTAGGCTATATGCTACGACGAAACGAAACTTGCACGGATGGGGGGGGGACCCCCCAGTGCAAACGAAATGCACAAACGAAGCAATTCAATGAACCGATCTATTCTTGAATATCGAATAGCCGGGGGAACGGTGAATAGTTGTACGTAAACCCATACGTGAATAGGGAGAGAGAGAGGGGTGGGGGTAAGGGAGGAATCCATCATATTGGCATGGGTCCAATCTCCATGCCATTCCTTCCAACAGTCTACAGTTCGTTACACACGCCGGATTGTAACCCAATCGCTCGCGTTCCGTGCGCCGCCCTCGCGATGTGGAACGCCAACAGACCCCGGCGCGTTCCGTCAATCCACTGCTTTGCTGAAGGCGATCATTTTTTTGTGGTTTTTTTTGGTCTTTTTTCTCTCCACGCCGTGCTTCTCTGCTTGCTTTGCATTTTGTCGCGGGGACATACTTCACCGCGCTCGTCGGTCCTGGCTGGCCGCAGTTTGGGCAGCAGCAGCAGCAGCAGCGGTTTTTAGATGTTCACTCATTCGGGGTGTCGGGGTTCATTTAGCGCAGTGCGCTTAACCACTGTGCCACCGCTCCCTCTGGGGTTTGGCAGCCAGCACATTTAGCAGTCGCATTGCCCTAAACCGAAAACAAATACACGCGACGTTCCAGACACGCATATCCTTTATTATTTTTTTAACTTGTTTTTATATATATATTTTTGCCAATTTCCACAAAGTTCCAACACAAATGGTAAAACGTCTCCAACAAAGCCAAGATCGCCAGCCCCTTCTTCTTCTTCTTCTATAACTTTGCTGCTTGCTCGCATTTTGCAGCTCGACGCGGTCCAGTGCCTCGACACGAGGTCTGCGTGGGCGACGTTGCCCTGGCGGTCCTTTTAAATTTAGAAACACGTGGAAAAGTGTGTGGGGGTGGGGGCCGGGTATATGGGGGGTGGTGGTGGGGAGTCGTGGTGGGGAGTGGTGGTGGGGGGTTTTCATAGTTTCATAGTTCATAGTTTTCATTGATTTGGTATAGCCATTGTGAGCCATTCGGCTCTTGAATCGGGTGCAACCGCAACAAACAAAAAAAACAAAAACACGAACAAGAAAAACATCTTAAAGTGACTTCGTGCATGTGCAAACAGAAAATCCAGGAAAAAAATCAAAATATTCCTGAAATAGCACCGTGGGAAAGTTCATCCTCCCGTTCGTTCGTTCATCCATCCAGCGACGTTTAATAACGTCGCTAAGCTCGCAGTACATGCTTGGAATCGTGCGAGTTAGAATCGATTTATTTTCGTGTAACTTTATCATGACTGGTTACACGATTAACACGTAGGGCTTTCGCGACCGATATTATCCACAGTAGATGTTTTTGGGTTAGATCGCGTAAATATAAATGTGTCGTTAAACCCGCCACCACCCGACACAGCCAATTCCGGTGGTGGCGGGGTTTAACGGCATTTATATTTACGCGATCTAACCCAAAAACCTGTATTATGATTATTTGATCTCCAATTGCCACTAGAGGCCGCTACATTAAATTTGTATTATTTTTCTATCTGTGTGACTTTACCGAGAGACCCAAAGAGTACACGTTTTAAATTTCGATTTAAAGCTTTCGTGACTGCAAGGATTCATCTTCTTTGGTTCTTCACCTGATGAAGGCCGCTTGTGTTGTGGCCGAAACGTCGTGAGAATTTTATTGTGTTATTTTATTTTATAAATTTATTTTATTCTCATTCTACGTGACTTTACCGAAAGAACCAAAGAAGTACACGTTTTATTTTATATACAGCACAATGTGGTTGAGCGGGTTAGTTGCAAGTGTCAGCGCCACCGTGTGGAGCTCGCTCTCCAGGGCAGAGGCGAGAGCTATTCAAGCCGTACACATGGACTTACGAACCAGAATCTTAAGAGAGACAGGCGGTCCGACCTCCTTTCCTATTGACACCTGCGAGTTCAATTCCCCAGAATTGGTTTTAAACCAGTCCGATCGCTTGTGAGACACTGAATGTTTAAACCCGTCCTCGGGTTGTCTTGTATTGAACAAATCATGCTGACATCCACTCGCTGAAAGCCACGTAGCCGATGGGATTTGTAAACAATTATCATTTTTTTACGTGGAGGGACAGATATAGAAAGGCATATTACGTGTATTTTTAAAATCTTTCACATATTTCACAATGACGCGAAATGATTTTGATTTAAAGCTTTCTTGACTGCAGGGATTCATATTCTTGGTTCTTTCGGTAAAGTCACGTAGAAGGGAAACAATATTATTATTTTACGCTAATGATGTTTTTGTATTTTGATCTATGTGTAGATACCCCGCTGAATTATAACGACCTTCTTCTCAACAGGCGATTGTATGTTGTGAAATCAATTACTTAAAATCTTAGAGGAGAGTGTTGAATCATTTAATATGTATATTGAGACTTGTGGGAGACGTGTTGAAGCTTTGGCGTAACATATTTGTACGATACCGATTTGTATCCATATTATTTGAGTGGGACATCTATAAATGATCACCGTGTATTAGATGACTGTATGCACTGCACCACGTAGCTGCGCATGCGTGAACAGCAACTTAAGTTCCAAGTTTATTTTTCAAAACAGCTACAGTATTCTGAAAAACGATTTGAGTCAGAATAGTGCTGTTCTGGCATTGTCACTGCGAATAATCATTGACAGCCATTGTCTACTGCTGGGTGAAGGCTTCCCTAAGCCCTCAACATTCTACTGGACATCTGTGAAAGCGAGCTTCATAGCTCATCAGATTTCTCGAGTTGAAATAACGATTCCGGTCCCTCGTGATTTGCGATGCCAACATTTCAACAGACTCCTGCATATAAACGGATCTGAAATCGCTATACGTATATATCCGCGGTGGTTGTAATTTTGGGTGGGTTCCCTCCTTTGGCATCCTATCACGAGTCTCAGCCATCATCCCTCCTCACCATAACGTATCCTGCTAAAGCGCACTTTCCTTAGTACAGGAGTCACTCCGATGGTTCTTATTTGTATTTATTACCAGACCCATGCCTTAGTCTTTCTGTCTGTAAATCTAATTCAAAGAATGCATCTCTCCGTGCGTCTTTGTGCACTTTTCAGTCTGTGTTCCAATTCTTTGTCCGAATCCATGTTTCTCATTTACGTCAGAATAGGTAATAACATCCCCTGCAATATTTTGGGATTTTCTTCAAAATGTCAGTGCTAAATAGCACATGTATGCAGCAAATGCAATAGTTATATAAAGTAGACTTCATGCATCTACAATATCAGTCGAGTGCTCGCAAATATAATTTATTCAGCACTACGTTTTTAATATGCAAAGCATTTTCTTTTATCTGGAAAATAGTTCAATGACAGTTGTGGAATATAAATCCACATCAGATGCTGCTCCTCGCGTGTGGCTCAAGTGCACTTTCCAATCCAGCAGAAATAGCCTCCCCCAGTCAATCTGCGTCTCTGTTAGCTCTCTCTCGTTCGCACGGCGTATACTTCACACGTCTACGGGGGGAAGAAGTTTACTACTCGGCTTGACAGTAAATTCTGCTGCTATATGTCTAAACCTGCGGTGAAATGAATGGAATAAAACAAACAGCGAAGGGATGCAATGATTGAGTGGCAGTAACAGTGGCCGCTGTTGATGTTGGTTGCCCCCAAATTGACCCTGGAGTGAGCCCCACCACTGTTTGTTCACGGTACTGCCACTGATTGTGCTCAGACCACATCCTGCTGATGAGACTAGGCAAGTTGAAGCCGGTCCAGAGTTTTCTTAAATGCTGCTGGGGAAACCAGGCCCTAGAAGGTACATGGGCGGATGGAATTTTTATTAAAATGCTTAAATGAAGATAGAATTTTGTCTTATTGTATTACTTAGCTTTGGTGCCATCGTTGGCACCAGGAAGGCGACTATGAACAGTGGGGGCTCACACGCTTAACGATCATAATTCTTTCAGCGGTAGGTTTTCAGAAAGATATTTTATTTTCACTGTCAAATGGTTCTTTACTTTGTCAAATGATGTTGCAGCCTTCATGTGGTTGTCGAAGTTAAAAGTGAAAATGACGGACAGGGATACAACAGTACTGTACATCAATAATTAGCACTGTATTATCACACGAAAAATATGGAATACATACCTTCATGAATAAACAATCGCAAATGAACAATGACTCCATCAATGTTTTATCCCAATCTCCACGTCAGGTGACGACCTCGTGATAACAATCTTGCAATTTTCAAAGGGGGATTTTATATTTTTTGCCGATTTTCTTTTTTGTGCTGATTGTTGTGGTTACCCTCTTCCGTGTCCTTGCTTCGGTTCTCAAAATATACGGGGAGATGCAAACAACTTTAAATAAAGCAATGTTAGTTTAATTATTTAAAAAAAAGTCACACCAAGTTAATAGTGGTTAAATAATTAGTTTTCAAAGAATACTTTTAGAATTAAGCCTCCCGTCGCAAGGTTTTCTCGAGCGAGCAATCACAACCAAAAAACGCATTCGTCAGCAACACTACCACAAAATGAGAGCACTGCATATAATTAGCAACGTTTCGGGCAATGCCCCTTCTTTATAATAAATAGAGAGGTAAGAGAGATCTAATCACCCAACCTCTGGCCAGATTGTTGTGAAGGGCCATTGCCCAAAACGTCGCCTACCATATACTTAATATTTTTTAAGGCAGTGTTATTGACGAATGCACTGTCCAGCATTGTATTTTTGTGTTATCTGTGATTGTCCACCATTGGCAACACAACACTGTATCACCAATTCAGAATATGCGTTTACACTGGAAGGAATCCGATTAGCTATAAAGCTCTTTTTCCACAGATATCCAGTAATCAATCAAAAGCGCGTGTCTCCGCTTTATGGGTCAGGGTCGCACTTGCAAAAGTGTGGAATTCGTTTTTTTGTTGTTGTCGGTGCGTCGCTCAATCATTATACAGCTTCTCCATTTGCTAAGCGGAACAACAAAAAGAACCCATCCCGTGTCTCAACTCACCACGAAAACAGAAGTACAATCGTCAGCTCACGCCTCGAGAGAGAGAGAAAAAAACCACAACACCAAATTAAACAACGGGTCATTTGACAATCCCCAATCGTTGCTCTCCCAACTCCCACCCACTGATGTACACCCGTGAGCCAGGCCGTACGAATTCCACATTCACGTGGCGGGGGCCAAGTCCATCCAAACCCCCACGCAGCAGCAGCAGCAACAACAACAAAACAGTGGCATTACGTGGGCCCCTCCTCACATGACTGCCGCCTCTGGCACGGATAGCTCCTTCCTCTCTCTCCATCATCACCACCATCCTCCTCGCCGCCACCGCGACAAACAGCGGCGCTCATGAGCGGCAGGGACACCAGCGGGCCGACGATGAAGGCGGCGGATGACGTGGGCGACGAGGAGGTGGTGTTGGAGGGCGACGGAGAACGAGGAGGGGAATACGATCGACAGCGGCTGAGCGGAGGCCGGCAAAGCCCCGACCTTGCCTGGATGCGGCGGCCGGAGGCGGTGGGCGGCGGAGACGGCGGCGGAGGTGGCGGCGAGCCGCTCGAGGCCTCGCTCCCCCGGGATGTTCACACCGTGACGGGGGTGTCCAGACACCGCTCGCTCGCCGTGGTGCTCATCCTCTTCTACGTCAACCTGCTCAACTACATGGACCGCTTCACGGTGGCCGGTGCGAGGCAGTTGAGGGAGCGAGCGAGGGATCCCATCTCGCGGGGCCCTCACGACCGTCGTTTTGTCTGCCGGTGGAGGAGGAGGAGGCGGCGGTGGTGGTGGTGGGAGTCTTGCGGGTCGCTGTTTGTTGTTGTTTTTGTGGCGCCTCTAACCAAGATTCCCTCTCGTGTGTACTCGCGTGCCTCACGGGGTTTCTCGTGGCCAGGCTCTTTGGTGTTGCTGGACGGTGCTGGGTGTCCTGGATGTGCCCCGTGTTTATCCGCTGTTGCTCTCCCATCCCTCCTTGGCTGTCATGCTTGTACCGTGGTGTTCCTCGTCCGTCCCTGTGTGTGCCGCGTGTGTGTGTGTCCGTGTTTATGGTTGGTCTCCCAATGTCTCGCCACCCCATGCTCGGCGATGTTCCTCAACAAACCCCTGGGTGGCCTGGTTTTTCCTGGTATCCTTGTGCCCTTCGGCCTTCAACGATGACCCCTCCGTACCACGGTTGTTTCCCTGTGTCCACTTGTAACAACCCCTGTTGTAACACTCCCCCCTACCCACCCACCCAGCCCTGTGTTCCCCTCGGCGGCATGCCCTGGACACGAGCCGGTGGCTCTCCGTGTTCACCCCCCTCTGTGTCTCCCTGGTTGCCCTCTTGCCCTGTACCCCAGGTTGTTCAATTGGCGGTGCCCCCGTAGGGCCCCCCCTGTCCCCTTTGTGTCCACGTGTCTCGTTTTGTGCAGCGGGCACCCCCTTAAGTCCTCGGTGTCCCGGTGGTCCCTCGTCTATCCTTGCCTCCTCACCCTCCCAATCGTGCTGTCTGTGTGCATCACCTCGTGGTGCGGTGTTTTCTAACGGAGGAGGAGTTGGGCGTATCGTCCGTGTGAGAGGCCGCCACGCATTTGAATCCACAGTGGGGTTTGACAGCATCACGATGATGGTGGTGGGTGTTTTCCACTATTTGTGTGTCAGCAGGGGCCGCGTTGAAGCCCACCTAGTGCCTCCTTAGGTGACCCAAAATCTCAGCTTCTCTGCGGAAAGCTCGGCGTTCCGCAGTGGTTTCCTCCTGTTGAGGAATTTGGTCAAGTCCGTCCTTCATTCGCCAAGGCTTCACGTTACCGTTAACTCGCGAGTGACGAATTTGGAAGTAGAAAGTAATAAACACAGTTTTCACACTGGGTGAGGAGGCCCTTCCTCCAGCTATGGATTTAGAAAAAGATTGTGCATGTACTTTACACACGCTCTCTCGTATTTGCGTGTTTGGACGCATGTAGCCGGCTGTAGATATCTTAGGTTTGCTATTTAAAGTGATATTGAGGCAAAACGTAGAAATGTTTATGCAACCCACCAGACTCCGTAGAATCTGCATCCGTAGAATCCAAGACCCATCATTAACTTACAAATACGTAATATATTATGCCATTGCTTCAGTGATTGGGCCTTCTGATTTAAGAGGTGACACATGAACTCTGAAGAGGTTTTATATATAAACATTGGCCTTTTTGAACAAGGGCCATTGACTGTAACGTTAGCATAGTGCGTATATTTTGTTATATGGCAGGGGTAAATACAAATTCAGCGAGCGCATTGTCACGTATGTGCACTACTATCGACCCCAGGTCGCGAAACAGTTTGAATTTGACCGTTGACCCTGGTTGCATGTCAACCTTGTAGAACGTCACTTGGTGTAGGCAAATGTGGTGATCTGTGAAACCCTCCAGGGACCCGACCCATCCACCAACTCACAAGGACCAGCGTGGTGAAATGTTGTCAAACAACCCCCATGATTAATGCGTTATGGAGAGGCCCTCATCCAGCAGTCAATTTACAAAGGGCATTACCTAGCATTCAAACCATGAATGATCATGGCCAAAGCTGTCGATGCCACTAAATATTATAACTACTGTGTACTCTACATTATTGTACAATATATTTAGAAAAAAGAATGCTTCGTTTCATGTGTGTAAATTACCGTACCACTAGATTCTATGAACTAAGGTTTGTTTTGCAGGATACATTTAGCAGTGCTACTTTGCTTACATTTTGCTGGCACCATGGCGGGTTACTTAATTATTGACACCTGTGCCTGTTCCTTGGCAAATGTCAAATGTCAAGAGCGAGAACAATTTTCGCTGTTAATTTATGTGCAACCTCTTCAGCGGTTAACTATGATGTTCCTCTTAAAATGGCTTTACGTGGTTCAAACTCACGTGACTTGCCTCTGGATATGGGATGTTCATCAAGAGCATTGGCAATTACATTAATATTAAATGCCTACATTTGCAAAATGAAACGTTCCTTGATTTGTATTTGACTGTAGTACACTGCTTGTGGTGATGAGTCTGTGTGAATTGCACTCCCTGTGCACAGGAATCCTTGTGCAGATTCAAAATTACTTCTCCATCAACAACACCATGTCCGGATTACTCACTACAGGTGAGATCGGTGCACTGAATAATCTTATATGTTCAAACTCGCTTGTGGGAAAAAAATGCACGAAGTGGAATAATATGGGCATGTCCATACACGTGTTATTAATTTTTGGGGAAAAAAATCTAATAGCAGTATTTAACTGCGTGATTGAAATGTTGGCACCACATTCCATACATACATCCTTAATTGTATTCTTAGCTCTTTCGGTAAAGTCACGTTGAAGGGAAACAATAAAATAATGAAATATATATAAAACAATAAAAATTCTCACGACGTTTCGACCATAACACAAACGGTCGTCATCAGGTGTGTCGGTTTGCATTAATTTATTTATTTTTAAAACGGTGCATTTATTTATAAAAACCTCAGCGCCACGCGCAGCGATTTGACAATTTATTTAGAAGGACGAGTCCATCTATGTTCTGAAAAGAGGAGGGGGGAGACGAAAAAATTAATGTATGCTGTCTGAAAGCCACCGTAAGCGTGAACAATCAATTAAGACCTGAAATGGTGTATCAAATCCTTCCAATGATTGCTAAGCCAGAATCCATCTTCTCGGTTGAAATTGTCTCTGTGCTTGTATATGTGGATAGCCTCATGAACGAATCTCTCATGGTAGCCAGATGGCTTATAAAGAACCTCTGTATTGGAAAAGTCAATGTCATGTGAGCCTACTGAATTCTAACAATGATCTGCCACGGCCGAGGTGTTGGTCCTACCGTGTTTAAGGTCTGCTTTGTGTTCACGAATGCGGTCCGAGACATGGCGTTTAGTTTCTCCAATGTAACTACTACCACAGAGGCAACTTAGTTTGTAGACACCAGGGTACTGTATGTCCGCAATCACATCTTTTACAGACGGAACCAGATCATGGATTTTATGTAATGTGTTGAAACGGACCTGGATCTTGTGTTTGTTCAAGAGTTTGGAGATCTTTTTTGTGATCCCCGCAATGTAGGGTAAAGTGATGGTTTTGAAATGCTCCTCAAGAGGGTCCTTCTTCATGGTTTGAGTGATAGCTTTGCAGATAGTATAGTCGGAGTAACCATTAGCCTTAACAGCTTGGTGTACGTGCTTGAGTTCACTGCCTATGTGTTCCTGGTCGGATATGCATTGGGCTCTATGGTACAGAGTCTTGATGAGAAAATTCTTCTGTGATGGATGGTGGTGGGAATCCGGTTTCAGATAAGCATCCGTATGGGTAGCTTTCCTGTAGACAGAGTGGACATCTTAGCGTTTTTGAGGGTTGCAGCGACGTTGCTCTCAGGGGCCTGGGTCACATCGCTGCAGACGTAGCAAGATCTGAAATCGCTGCAACCCTCAAAAACGCTAAGATGCCAGCTAGCAACCTCAGCAAAGATGAGCGTTTTGAATAATATAAATTAAAAAAGAGGGATGACATTGTAGGGTTGCAGCGATTTCAGATCTTGTTACGTCTGCAGCGATGTGACCCAGGCCCCTGAGAGCAACGTCGCTGCAACCCTCAAAAACGCTAAGATGTCCACTCTGTCTACAGGAAAGCTACCCATACGGATGCTTATCTGAAACCGGATTCCCACCACCATCCATCACAGAAGAATTATCTCATCAAGACTCTGTACCATAGAGCCCAATGCATATCCGACCAGGAACACATAGGCAGTGAACTCAAGCACGTACACCAAGCGCTTAAGGCTAATGGTTACTCCGACTATACTATCCGCAAAGCTATCACTCAAACCATGAAAAAGGACCCTCTTGAGGAGCCTTTCAAAACCATCACTTTACCCTACATTGCGGGTATGACAAAAAAGATCTCCAAAATTTGAATAAACACAAGATCCAGGTCCGTTTCAACACATTACATAAAATCTGTGATCTGGTTCCGTCTATAAAAGATGTGATTCCGGACAAACAGTACCCTGGTGTCTACAAACTAAGTTGCCTCTGTGGTAGTAGTTACATTAGAGAAACCAAACAACATGTCTCGGACCGCATTCGTGAACACAAAGCAGATCTTAAACACGTTAGGACCAACACCTCGGCCGTGGCAGATCATTGTTAGAATTCAGTAGGCTCACATGACATTGACTTTTCCAAGACAGAGGTTCTTTGTAAGCCATCTGGCTACCATGAGAGATTCGTTCATGAGGCTATCCACATATACAAGCACATAGACAATTTCAACCGAGAAGATGGATTCTGGCTTAGCAATCATTGGAAGGATTTGATAAACCATTTCAGGTCTTAATTGATTGTTCACGCTAACGGTGGCTTTCAGACAGCATACATTAATTTTTTCGTCTCCCCCCTCCTCTTTTCAGAACATAGATGGACTCGTCCTTCTAAATAAACTGCCAAATCGCAGCGCGTGGCGCTGAGGTTTTTATAAGTAAATAAATAAACCGTTTACAAATAAATAAATAAATGCTAACCAGCACTTCTTTCAAATGTTTCTTGCTATTGGTTTTTCACACCTGATGACGACCGTCTGTGTTATGGTCGAAACGTCGTGAGAATTTTTATTGTTTTATATATATTTTATTATTTTATTGTTTCCCTTCAACGTGACTTTAACGAAAGAGCTAAGAATATGAATTACTGCAGTCACGAAAGCTTTAAATCAAAATTTAAATCCTTAAATGTGTTTCTACCAGCAACTCTTGAAGTTTTCTTCAACAACACACAACAAGATAGCTTACACCTGGGACTCAAATCTGGATCTGATGTGGTGTCGCCAATGCCATGGTGGGTCTGATGGAGGTTTATCGGGTTGAAACTCACGATAAAAATGTTCACAATTCCAAGGGTATTTACGTGTAATTTTTTTTTATCGACCTAGCTTAAACGAGTAAATATAATTAGTTAATGGATACCCTATATGTTAATGCAATGTGTGTAATGGCTCAACACGAGTCAGTAATATTGTTATACCTTTTTAAATAATGCACCAGCTGCAGTTTTGCATGTCATGTGGTTTCCCTTATACAGGTATTTCCTTTCACACAAAGGCGCAGTACTGTATAGTACTGCAATGGAGCTCGTCAAAGGTTAACATCAGACTCGTGCAATGCCATTGTCAACAACAGTTATCACAGTTTGGCTGAAGTTCATGATCGAGTAGATAAAGTGGTTGGTATGAGTGCCAAATGACATGTATCATTGTTAATATTGTATTGGACACTTTGGTGTAGCAAATGTTTTGGCGCAGTCACATCCCACTTTTTACTCGTGTGCAGTGTTCATCTGCAGCTACATGTTGCTGGCACCCATCTTCGGTTATTTGGGCGATCGTTTCAACCGGAAGATGATCATGTCGGTAGGGATCGCGGTGTGGTCTGTCACCACGCTGGGAAGCTCCTTCATTCCAAAGGAGGTGAGCACTCTAGCAGCAAGATGGCCCCCCACACATCACCAATGGACATGGCTTGCAAGATATTACCCCCAGGGTAATCGGGAGGGGGAGTGGAGCGGGTGGCTCAGAAAAAAAAACTAGAGCTCAGATAATGTAACAACATTCATGCATTCACTCATTATACATTAATATGACGCACACATTTAACTTAAAAAGGACATTCAGAAGGCATGGGAGAAGAAATTTGAGAGATGAAGGTCCTCAGATTCTGACAAAAGGATGACACCCAGCGCCAATGAGCGCAGTGAGAGGGAGTGGATTCCAGACGACTGGAGTCGCGACAGAGAACCGCCGTTCACTTTGTCCTGTTCGAGCGACGGGCTCTTTGATGAGGCCACTTGAGGCAGATTGAAGGTTGCGAGGTGGAACGTACGATAAGACGGCGTAAGCTAAAGAGGTCGGTTGCTTTTGTAATGCACCCATAACGTAACAAAAGTCTCGGTGAGAAAACCCATACGTACAAGGTGGAAAACTAAACTCGGCGAAAAGCTGGGCAATAAACGTTACCGACCTTCGTCACAGTAGTCACGGTTGACAGTTTGTGAATGCCAGCTTGTCAGAACATTCATGTTTATATGTATTAATTTTTACACGTGCAGCTGCACGAGTATAAATTTAGCAGTGGTTTGTCAGTGAAATAATGTTATTCATTAAAAAATATAAATGTTAAATGTAGGATTGATGCAAATAATATGCCACAGCTCCTATCTTAACAAGCATCACGATTGTCTGACTGCAGTGTATTTGTGCATTCCAGTTGTGTAGCCTGTGTTCATTGTTGTGTGCGTTTGTTCCTAAAGAACTTCTGGGCATTCCTCCTGATGCGGGGACTGGTGGGCATAGGCGAGGCGAGCTACTCCACCATCGCTCCTACAGTCATTGCCGACCTCTACACGCGTGACAAGCGTACCCGCATGCTCTCCATCTTTTACTTCGCAATCCCCGTGGGCAGGCAAGATTAATCCCCTCCCTTGTCCTGTTCACAGCTTCTTCCTACTCGTGATGCATGCCAACATTGTCTCTCTCCCAATCTGTCTTTCTCCAAAATACTTTTTTTTTTATCCTCCAGCTATTATTTTTCACCAAAATTAAGTGTCATCGATATTATCATCAATTCAGTCGACACGCTGGAGGTGAAGGCCTCTCGAAGCAAGTCACCATTGCAGAGTCCTGTGACGCATACATTCATCTAGCATCTGCACAGGGAGGGGATTTTGCCGCTGCATCTCAGTGGTGGAAGTTTTTTCGGGCGCGTACCCTCCTTTGGCCGTGATTCCATCATTAGTCTTTTAGGTCACGTTTGAATTTTGAGAGACACATTTTTGTCCTTAAGCTTCTTTGGCAGAAAGCTCCAGGCATTGGGTCCAGTGACAGAGAAAGCGCAATTAAGTAAAAGCCTTTGCCTTATGGAATTGTATAACTTTGCTGTTATGAAATTATAATCAAGGGCCATTTTCTTTTTCAGCGGACTGGGCTATATTCTCGGTGCAAACTTGGCACAATTGACTGGCAATTGGCAGTGGGGACTGAGGGTGAGTCTTTTTCATCGTTTCCATAAAATGCGGTATTGTTTAAAATAGCGCCACGCTTGCAAACACAGTTACACTTTGTCCTATACACACACTTGGATGAACAACATTGTCCGTGTACAACAAAAAAAACATTCAAAGACTAATTATTTGAGCATACTGTGTTGGCAGTGGTGCAAAAACACAAAAAACTGTACACATGCGTCAATAACACTGCCTTAAAAAGGAACAATATGAAATAAGTGACGTTTTGGGCAATGGTTCTTCTTCTTAGGACAAATAGAGAGGCTAATAGTTGAAAACTATTGAACACCTTGGGGGACTTTACTTTTCACTGTTTAAAAGGCAAGCTGGGAAAGCAGTATGTGGGAAAACTTTTCCCCCTGTGCAATGATACACTGTGTAACAAAAACATATTTTATATATTTTAATATTTTTTTGTTGCTGGGTAGAAAGTGTTATTTTTTAATTGCTTATGCCTCAAAAGTACAGAAAATCGCTATCATTCCCCACGAATTTTGCTTTTATGACCAGGACAGTGACATTTAGAAATTTACCTATTTTCAATGAGAAAACGTGGTGTGCATTTGTGTCATTCCTTCACACAAAGTCCTGGTCACAAAAGCAAAGTTTGCAGAGAATAATAGCCATTTTCTATACTTTTGAGGCTTAACTAATTAGAAAATAACACTTACTACTCAGGAACAAAAATCCTGTTACATAGTGTTATTATAGAGAGAAATCTGGTAACAGTTGCTTAAAATAGTGTAATCATTCACTGGTTTTGAAATTTCTTAAATATAAATCCTCTACTTGTTATACGAGTAAAAATGGTTTGGAATATTGGATTTGTAAAAATATGTAATTAACAAAATATATCCCACTCAAGGCCAACATATATATATTGAAGTTTGTAAAAAAAATCATTAAAAACGTATGAATAAGTAGAACAAATATATTCCTACAAGGAGAATGAGTTCAATGGAAACCCAAATGGAAGTGAAAATATATCAGTATATCAAATAAGGCATGTTAAGATTAATCTCCTAACCATTCAATGAATTCACGATTCAGGGTTGCAATTTGTTCTCTCGTTTTTACCATTTGCCTAGTATTTTGTTTTATTTGTGCAGGTTTTGTATCGAAGCAAAAAAATGTAATGGCATGAATTAGCATAAATCATAAATCGGTTCTTGCACACAATTACATGCATGTAAAAGCACACGAAAACATCATCCTTCCACTGCAGCCTGTAGCCAGTTCAGTCAATGTAAACTCCTCTATGCCGTCTTAACCTCCCAGCTATCAATTTTCCTCCACCACTTTACAGTCCTCGCCTCCATCTTCCATGTCCTTAACATTTCAGTCCATCTCTTGGACAGGCACCCCACCTGATTTAGACAAGTCAACAACTCAGAGGTGCGGAGCCAAGCTCTCAGGGCTGCTCGAAAGCCTGATCAAACAGATTGACTTTCAAAAAACATCTAAAGGCCTGAATGCATATTATGTTGCGGATGTGCATAGGGATATAGAGAGTTCCACACCGAGGAGGCAACAGCAGAGGATCTTTTAGTAAATCGCTCTTCCCTGTATCAATTTTCATTCCATAATATGAATTTCCACATGTCCAGATGTGAATGCAGACCCTTTTATTTTTGTAGCATACCACTACTGTCACTGCTCATAGATAATTGTAAAGAATCAGTGCACAATTTGAAAAAGCGTTGAAGGCTAGCTGAGAAGAATGTGCATTCAGAAGTCAATTTCTGCTAGACGGTTACTGTAAGGCAAGTAATGGAGTATTGTTTGGAACGTGCAAAGGATCTGGCTTCAACTTTTATTGACATGTGAAAGGCTTACCATAATGTGATTCAACATGCAAGAGGAATTAGAGAATGGTATGCATTACATAATTCATAGCTGTGCTCACACAACAATGAAGATGTCAGGGGTTCAACTGTGTAAACTAAAAGGGAGTTCTCTATCGCCCCTGTTTTTCACAAGGGCTGAAATTTGGAATAGTGTAAGAAGAGAGTTTCATTTGTTAGGCAAGTGTTTACACAGCTCACTAAGCCCTCAGCCTGCCGCATGTGGCAGTGCATCATCACAGGCCTTGCCAGCCTGAAAATAGCAACTAGCCATGGAGGGCCAACCAGGTGGGAGGCCCGCCCATTGTCGGACAATTAAGCACGTGGCGAATACTGCACCCCAGTGAGCACCCCCCCACCCAGCCATCTCAGATGCTAGGGGGATGTGTAAACACGGTTATATTCAGCACTTAATTGGATATACCGCACTTCCTATGGTGGTACATCAATCAATCAAACTTTATTTCTATGGCACTATTCGTGCAAAAAAATGCAATGCAGTTTTTTACAGGCATGAACAATAAAAGTGAAATTGTAGGCAAAATTAAATCACGAAACTAATTTCTAGCAAAGGCATTATAAAAATAACACATTAAGAAAATCCTAATTAAAAGCAAGTTTTAGAAAGTACGTTTTTAGATTCATTTAAAAAGTGCTTCATGATTCTGAAGCCCCTGGCAGGCTATTCCACAGGCGAGGACCGTCTACACTAAAAGCTGCTTCTCCCTAGGGTTTAGTCGATGACCTTTGGGACGACTAAAAGACCAGTACCAGAGGATCTGAGGGATCTTGTCGGTTCATATCTTAAAAGGATGGAAGACGTGTATACAGGTGGCAAACTATACAACGACTTCAAAACCAATGGAATAATTTTTAAAATACATTATTTGACTGACTGGCAGCCAGTATAAGGATCGTAAAATGGGTGTGATGCAAGTGCTCTTTCTGGTTTTCGTGAGAACACATACCGCTGCATTCTGAATTAGTTGCAGTTTACTTACTAATTTCTTCGGAAGACCAGAAGAGCATTACAGTACGTCGTGCGGCAGGGGGGGACCCCCTGGTGGCAACCGTCCCCTCGCGGGCGTGAGTTGATTGCAGCAGCAGCCTGCAATGTTGCCCTGTGATTTCACAATTAAATGTGTGCAATTGATCACATTTGGACTATAACATTTGCCCTGCTGGGTGCTTGCCTGTCTGCCTGTGTGCCAGGTGACCCCAGTTCTCGGCGTGTTCGCGGTGCTGCTCATCTTTTTTGTGGTTCCCGAGCCCCCGAGGGGCGCCATCGAGCAGGAAACGGGCGTACATCTGTCAAGAACCAGCTGGCTCACCGACCTTAAGTGCCTGGCACGCAAGTAAGGGGGTGCGCCGCCTTTTCATGCATGCACTGCTTTGCCTTGCGCCTGTTTCTTATTCATCTGAAGGCACCAGAAGGCGGCAGCTTATGTTGGGATGTGAATAAGCGGCGGCAAATGGAGACTGGGTCCACCTGGATTTCCGCCTTTGTCTTGAGATTTCATTTTGCCAAGCCTGGTGTTCGTTCATACTCGTGAAGCCGTATAAAGTTACGATCATGTGTACAGTTTCGCCGATTCCACCAACGGTACATAAATTGCGTGGTTGTACAGTAGATTGTAAAATTGTTGTATATGTAACAGTATGCCCTGTTGCTTTCAACTTTCAGAACGTTTTAGAATTAACCAACATTTGGGTGCAGAAATATATTTTAAAATAATGAATGGCATTAGACTGATTAAAAGTAGTGGTTCCCAACTTTTTTTTAATCTGTGGACCACTGTCAACCCTAAACGAATATTTGTGGTCCACCACACTGGAAAAAATGTGTTTGTTTTCTGAGAAGAAAAAAAATTCTCATCTGCAACATTTCTACGGACCACTTTCCATGGCCTTGGGGCCCACCTGTGGAACATGGACCATAACAGGTAGAGAATTGCTGCATTATAGAAATATGCAACTCAAAAAGCTAATAGCTCTTATCTTGTAGATGAATAAGCAAGTGGTGTATTCCAGGCTGGTGCACATATGAATGCTGCTGAAGCGCTTTAGTGACATTGATGTATAAAATGTATGGCAGTAACATTGCAGCAGGGTAGCATTTGAGTGCTATGTGGTGTGGCTGACAACTTCAAATGTTTTATTTACGATCGTGAACACTATCATTCAGCCATGAACAGTCTTGGTAAATGTATCAACAGGAGCTCTGTTTTTATTTTTGGGTTGCATCTACCTTTAAGCCAGGGTTCTTCATCTGGGGGCCTGCAGGCCAGATGTGCTCTTGGACTAGTCCACAAAGAGACATGGCTCCCAGGACATCAATACAGATTAGTGGGCTAAAGCGAGCGAGATCAGAGAGACAAGAGGTATGCATTTAGTGATCACCTGTACCAGACATTGACAGAGGTCATGCGATATCAGTTTGTAAATGTGACGTGATGTCACGTGGCTTACCAGCACACACTAATTTTTTTGTGGCCTGCCGGAAAATATATTAAAAATCCCTGCTGTATACAATTTCGCGGTTCAGCTACAACAGGACCTAATGCAGGGATGTGGTCTTCCACGAAGCTCATTGTCCACCCTAAACCGCATCCACTGCAAACCATGACGGATGCAGATACCCGATGCACAAATGGAATATGAAAATTTTTCCAGTGTGCGACTGTGGTCATCCAGAACAGACCGTAACAACATATAACAATGCAATGCCCAATCCGCAACTAAAAAGGATACATCACAGGAATACTCCGCTGCTCCCGACGCAGTTATCTGGCTTGACCACCTGCATGTGAAATTGAAGTTGTTGCTCTGCATCTCCATCAACCATACGAAAGAAGCATCCCACAAATAATCTTTGCAAAGTGACCAATTGTATCGTTGCTTAAGGCAGCCAGAAACTCCACCTTCATTTCCGGTGTTCTGCGGATCCTCACCCAACCCCCTGTTTCGTTTCCACCACAGCCAGAGCTTACTGTGGTCGTCGCTGGGATTCACGAGCGTGTCGTTCGTGACGGGCGCGCTCGCCCTCTGGTCGCCCGAGTTCCTGTCCTTGGCCGAGGTGGTGCAGGGCCGGCTGAGGCCCTGCGTCACAGAGCCCTGTGAAGGATACAGCCAGTGAGGGACATGCGTGTGCACGCACACTCACACAGCAGCACAGTTCATCATGTTAGACTATTGATCTGGCGAGCTCCTTTAGAGTGCGCCTCCTAATTACACTCGCGACACCCCCGTAGAGTCACAGCTTGCCACGACAAAGTTGTTTCACCGAAACACTTTGCACCTTGCGTCATTGCAGCTGCGCTGTAGACTCGTTTAAACTGCCCCGTCTTTTGTCCGTCGCCCCACCCGCCCCACCTGCCCGCAGGGTCAGCCTGATTTTTGGAGTCCTGACGTGCGTGTCGGGCTTTATCGGTGTGGGAGTGGGCGCCGAGATCGCCCGTCGCTACAAGAAGTACAACGCGCGAGCCGACCCGCTCGTGTGTGCCTTCGGGCTGCTGAGCTCCGCCCCGTTTCTCTTCCTGTCGCTCGTCACGGCCGAAAGCAACACGACCGCCACATACGTACGCGCCACGCACTCCAGGGCACCACTTGGATTTTTCGCGGCCCCTTTATGTGACGAACAACAACAAAATTCACATCTGTCAATAAAACGCCGCCGATTCTGGTCTACTCGTTATTCCAAAGAGCAGACCTCGTTCGATGGGAGATGGAGATTTTTGCAGCCTGGAATTCCCTTCCTCTGTCCATTAGGGAATCAGTGTTACATTTTTTATCGCTTCTTTAAACTCGCCTGTTTTTTAGTGCAGGCTTTCTCCATAACTTAATCTACATGCAAACACTTTTAGGCCTTGTGTAAATTTCACTATAGAAAGCCACGTTTATTATTATCATCAGAGACGTTTTGCGCAATGGTCCTTTTGCATAGCATATGGTGCGCTTTAATTTAAAACAAGGGCCATTTACAATTACAGAGTTAGATTTCAATCTATTGCTGTGCTCCAATCTCCTGGCTGCCTCACAACCAAAGCCTATACATTTTTTTTTATATTTTAAAGGGACTGCTATTGACAAATGTCGCTTTTTCCATTCGTCAACCATGTGCATCACCAAATAGTTTTAGCTTACTAAGATTTGCAACTGCTGTATTATGAAACATGCTACTTGCTATTTTATTTTTTTCACCCAACACCCGGCTCCCTCCTGCAATCTATTTCAGTTTTTCATTTTCTGCGGGGAGACGCTGCTGTGCCTGAACTGGGCCATCGTGGCAGACATCCTGCTGGTGAGTCCTTCCCTCACACGTCGTCGGCGCCACGGATGTGCTGGTGAAAAAGTTTCAAGAGTTAATTTACACAGCCACAAATACATCAGAGGATTAAATTCACTATTGCTAATTTATTTATTCTTGTGAGATTGAGTGTTTCTAATGTGAGAAAAGTCATCGGTTTGCCGATCATTTCCAAATGTATGGTTTACGCCTGCTTGCGGGTAAATAAATAGTGCTCCATATTGAGTGTTGCTGATAGTAATTTAATTTATCCAATAGAGTCACCGAGTCTCGAGATTTTTTGTGGGAGGGCCCTAAAATAGAATGTCCAGTCAATTTCATTCATGAATCTTTTGCGTGCGGGAGGGAATCAAAGTATCGAAGAAACCCCACACACATGCAAGGGGATGACACGCAAAGGGGTCCGCACGCACAGATGGGTTCACGCACCATTTGACATCATGGAATCTCCAGGCCACCTCTCAACCCGAGACTACAAAACCTGGCATTCAGCACCAGTCTACCAATCTAGGTATTAACCAGATTAAATCCAGCTTAGTTTCTGAGATCTGACACAATTGGACTGCTTCAGGTAGATTTGGTTGTCGAGAACGGACAAGCAGCAAACCCCATCCCGCCCAAAGTTAGGCGAGTAAGCCACCTCGCCCGGCAGGTGGAGAGATTCTTGGACCAACAGATGTAGCGGTTGTGGTTCACGACAGCATACTGCAACGTACCCACGTCAGTGTGTGCCCTGCGAGCTATTCACGGCGTATCCCTCCCCCCCGCCTCCGCTGTGCATGCAGTACGTGGTGATACCGACAAGACGCTCCACAGCCGAGTCCGTGCAGATCCTCATGTCCCACCTCCTCGGGGATGCCTTCTCCCCGTATCTCATCGGCAAGGTGTGGGAAACAGACACGAGACACCTTCCACTCGTACACCCCTCCCCCCGACCCTCCAGCACGCATGTTGGGGATGGACACTGCAGGTTGGTTCCCCACGTTTATTTAAATTGTGTTCTTCTTTCGTATGGATGACGTAGAGACAGAGCAACAACTACCATTTCACATTCGGGTGGACAAGCCAGATAACTGCGTCGGGAGCAGCGGGAGTGCATCGATGTGATGTCTTTGTATTTGTGGATCATCAGGCATTGCATCGTTATACGGTCTGTTCTGGACGACTACAGTCACGCACACTGGACAGTTTTAAATTTTCCATTTTTGTATCAGGTATCTGCCATGGATTGTGCAGTGGTTGCGGTTTAGGGTGGACCAGGAGCTTCGTGGAAGTTCAAACCCAGGAATTGATGCAATGTTATTCAAAGTTGCGCACTTAATTATTTTTGTTCCTATAAAGTCTAATGACAATGTAAGAATTTCAATTTACCAAGCAAAAATGTTGTGCTGTGTTGTGGATGCATTTAATTTGCGTATGTTAAAGACATCATATTGACTGTTGGGGAAAGAACGTGGGCTTGGGTCGGAGAGGTGTCTTAAGATGGGGTAATGGCCGGTAGTCAAGACTAATCATGGAGTGGCAACGCAAGGAAGGTTAACACCAAAAAGGCACATGAACCACCGAGACTGGAGGAATGACATCAGCTTCTGTGCAGAAGCCGGGTGGATCGTTGCGTCGCGAGACCATGAGAAAGCTACGGTGTGGGGAGGCCTTTCTACCAGCGGTGGTTACATCATAGCTAATGAAAAAAAATAGCTTCCGGGAAAACCATAACATTGTCAGCCATTTTAGATAATGGTGTAATGGTCAATACTTGAGGCTTTGCTGGTGCTACATGGAAATAGCCATCGTTTCTTGCATGCGTTTTTTACCAGATCTCGGACTCAATCAAGGGAGATCGAGACTCGTACCTGTGGCGGTTCTTGAGCCTGGAGTATGCGCTGCTCATCTGCGCCTTTGTGTGTACTTTCGGGGGCGCTTGCTTCCTCAAGACAGCCACCGTCATCGAGCAGGACCGGGAGCGAGCCGAGATGATCGTCAGCGGTGAGGATGCGCAAGCGGAGGGGGGACGTGCACACCTCCCCACATCCCCCTCCACGTGGGATTGAAAACGAATGTATTTTTTAGAACTGCTTTGTGTTTCGTTCGTTGGCAAACCCCCCCCCCCCCCCCCCCCCCGCACGTCTGTTTAGCACGGTTGGCTACGTACGGGTGCGATAAAAGTTGTAGACGCATACACGCGCATATGTACGCTCTCGCGTGCTCCCGCACAAGGGTGGATACACGGACAGTGGCGTAGCGAGCGAGTTGTTGTAGGCGGTAACAACTGCTCCCTGGGGCCCGCAGGCCGAAATGGGGTGGAGGGGAGGGGGGTGCGGGCTCAGGCGCCGGGCTACAAAAGGGGGAGATTAGAGGGAGAGCTCCCAGTTTGTCCCCCTGTACAAGGACCCCATGCCGATCGTGCTATGCCACCGAGATATGGCAAAATTTAAAGGGAAGCAATGCACACTTAAGAAACCTAAATTGTCAAACAAGGCACGTCTCAATGCATCTACATATCTAAAACACAAACAAATCTTGAATGCCAAATGAAACACTCATATGTACCAGATGTGCATTGCATGTAGATTAATTTATTTAAGTCGATTCATATGCTCGCGGTAACGTGCCTTGAATCATGCGTCTTAAGAATCTATTATTTAAGATGTATAATGCATATTGCTAATCTCATGTATAAATTATGCTCATGGCGTGAACAAAACAATGAAAAAAATCCAATATATACAAATAGCGTGATCAAGACAAAAAGAATGGATCCTTGCATGAAATAATCAACCCCAAAATCACTGAATGGCTGGGTAGTAGAATCATTACATGCCTGTATTGGACAACGAAAAATTATTCCCACCGTTCATTTCTGTGCACAGAAATGCGATCTTATTTAGCCGCTGCACACATCCAAATTGCACCGTGTTTATACCCTGCTCGTTGCTTCGTTTACACGTCTCACCGTGTAAAAGCGACACCTTGAGTGACGGAGCTGTTTCACGGCTACGAACGTGTTCCGATTTATTAGTTTTCAAATCACTCCCTCGCTCAAGACAAGTGCCAGCATGGAACCCATCCGACCATCGCACAAACAGCCACCACATGCCTGCGCAAACCCATTAAACCTTGCGCGTACACGCATGTGAGCGCGTGTAGAAAAGGTGCTGTTCTCCTGTAACGCGGTAGTTGCATTCTTTAAAAGAACACCGCGTTATCATATATAATATAGGGTAAAGCAGTCCACGACAAGACGTGAGATACGTATGCAGGCTGAACAAAGACCGAGGTGCGTGGGTAGCATCGGGAAACATCCAGCAGCATCCCGCCCTTGCGCGATGCTACGCTGAGGCAGCCGTACACGACTGTTTATATTCCGTGCGACGTAGTTCTCCGTTCACTCAAATTGCGTTGTAGCCAATTCGCATGCACATTGATCACACATTGAATTTGTTTATGAAAACGACACGCGTTACAGGAGAACAAACTGTACATACACTGAAACCGCACTTCTCTCCAATGCCCCCAATGCCTCCCCACCCCCAGGCACGGCCACTGAGGAGGATCTTTTGCTGCCGCATGACGGCCGACCCAGGAGTGTGTACGTCAACGACATCTTGAGCTAACGGACGACCGAACCGTGCGAGGGGGGAACACACAAGGTGGCCAACTATGGGCACCCAGGTGCCAGAGTTTGGGGGGGGGGGGGTGTTGGGCTCAAAACCAAGGCAATTTGTACAGAGACTGCATTCTTGTTGTTTGCGACGGTGTTACCGAGATGTTTTTTTTCCTCTTTTCCTCCGCTATCTCTTTGCATCATTATCGGTTGTACAACATTTCACACATGCAAGTGCAATTTGTAAATGTGTTTGTTTTTTTTTTACAAAGCACAACACTCCTTAAAAAGGGTGAGGTTCTTAGTAAGTAAATTGGATTTACGAAAGACTCCCTTAACTACTATTAAGGGGGTCACCGTTTGACGCATTTAATGTGAAGCTTGACATTACAGTGCGATGGCAGGTGAGAGTGGCTCTTAACAGCATTAAGTAGACCGCCGCGTACTTGATGCCCCATACTGCCAACCTGGAGCATTTTTTTGCTCAAGAAATTGCTTAATTCACTGCAATACTAAAATTGTTTGCAAATTTAAAAAAAAGTGGAATTTTAAATTACCGCATGAAATAATGGCCGGTCTACTTTACCGGGAGATTTCACGAGATTCATTTTCTTTGGCATCATGCCAATTACGACCTCTTCAACACTCACGCGTGCACTAAAGGTGCACACGTTCAAAAGATGTCAAGTTGACGTTAACCCCTGTGGCAAGCTGCTTTGCTCGCGAAAAAACGACCTTTGTAGGTGCAGGCACATCACGGCAACGGTTTATCGCTCTGGGGGGGGAAAAGGAAACAGTCTGCCATGCAGCCAGGAATAAAATCATCTCGTGGATAAGCAAGCATGTCAAACTGTACCATTGAGTACTTTTACAGGATTTTAAAAAGGGCCTGCAGATTTAACCGTGCACTCGTAGACAAACGGTTTTTAGTTAGCATGTCAAGTTTTCAACAATTTTTTCCCCCTTCCCACCCATTAAATGTTGCCTAAGTTGGCATTAAATCGCATTGGGCCAGGTGTAGCAACAACGGTACCGCAATGGATTTGCGCAGAGCTTTAATTATACGGTCTTTACCGTATAAGGTAAGATGCTGTAATCACCAGTTTTCTTGCCGGGTTCACCATACATTGGAGCTCCACTACATTTCAACGCATTTTGTGAATCCATTGCCAGTCCCTTGAAAGACAGGCACACACAGGCTACCCCGATTGCAATAATATTTGGCATTTGTAAGGATGTTGCCAAGTTTATTGACTTTAATATGTACAATGACTTGTTTTTTGATGTCAAAATGTTATTGGTTTTAATGTATCACTGTAAATAAACTTGCAAGAACCTGTCAAAGTGAGCAGTGTGTGCTGTGTGGTTTTTCTATTTTTTTTATATAATTTAACTGCCTCGTGGTAATGATCAACGTGACTTTGTTCCTTATTATAGCCAGGTGAGAACCCATTGTGGCCAAGAGTCATTTTGCAAAGGAACATCTCGGTTCAAACGAAAGTGTCGATTTATAACCCTTTCCCGTTTTGAAACATCTGCAAGTTGCAGGGTGGGGTCCCGTTCACTGCTGAATCTTGGAACACGCAAGTGGTTCGCGTTAATTTTATTTCGAGAGGCATTGCACCGCTGTTTTATAGACGTACTCACTGCAGAAAACTAACGACATGACAGCATTTGGCGCCAAACTGTGCCATACTCCCTCCCGCATGGCCTTGTGGGAGCCTCAGTACGTCTTCCGACCTGAAGATATGTACGTCACGTCACCGTACGTCACTGTACCAGAATCGGGAAGAAAAACTGATGATGTACAAGATGTTGTAATCAGTTTCCTTGCAGGGTTTATCATACATTGGCGCTTCACTTCCGATTATGTACACTTGCATAATCAAATGGGAAAGAGTTAATTGAGAATTTGTATACATTCACCTTGACATTGTGTTGCTGTAGCTTAGTGACAATTACATTTTAAATGTATTTATAATTTTGGTTTTATTTTAATAAATTATTTCTTATATTCCTGATTTCATTTTTAACATGTTACTCGTAAATAACCTGTTGCTCTGCAATGGAAAATGAGATGTCTTTTTCATAATCTCACAATTCTGTACTGAGCACTAAAAGTGATCTAGTTTTTACGTAATAAAATCGCAAGGTATTATGTAGAGGGTTTTTATATATTTTCAAGGATTTAAGGAAAATACTAGCAAAATAATTACATTCCTAGCATAAATTGCAAAGTTAGAACAATTTTTAATTAAGTGTCAGTCTTCTGTATTACTTACCCCGCCTTTTCGTGTGTTACGATCTACTATAATAACGTCTTCTGAACGTCTTGTGCCATTTAAATTAAATCTAATTCTTTTTTTACACGGAAAATCCCATTTAGCCAATTACCCAGAGAGTTTTGGTGGCAATGCCTCCTCGCGCCCACTAACAAAAAATTATTTTTGTGTGGATTTGATGAGCCCAGCAAGCAGCCAGCCAGGAAACTCGAGGCATAGATTATTTTAATAGTACTGTATATGTAACGCCACGTGAAAATAAAATATACATTAACATTTTAATCCATCAGCTGATGATGTGGACAGTACATCCAATACGCTTTACAAAAGGCGCAATATAACATGATGTATAAATACTTGCTTTTCTAGGTTACCCTTGCTTAACATAACTTATTTTGTTATCATGGTTGCTTAGCAAAGGCCGAAGAACACCAAGCGGGCTAGCAAACGACACACTAAGTTGTGATAGATCAAGGTTCACACGTTTCTTAAAAACCCCATCAATCTGGTCGAAATCAAGCTAACTGCAGTATTTAGTCGCACTACATTGGTAAGTGCTCCAACACCGATAACAAAAGTCTCCCAACACATTCATCAATAACACCGCCTTCATGTTTTCCCTTTTGAGTTAGCAGCTTTATAAATTTACAACGTACTTATATATCCAGGAACGCCACACCGAGTTGTAGGACTTCCTCATGAGGGTCCTGCATTGGGGTTTTTATTTTAAATAATGTCTTCAGTCAATGAATTAAGTATTTATGCGAACGGGAGCAGCAGGGAAAACCCTACGCATGCGAGGGGGAAACACTCTATCCCATACAGAGAATGTGATGGCGATCAGACCACTTGCAGTGACCACCTTGTGAGCCAGGGTACGGCCACCTCAACGCCCATGGGGTTGGGATTTCCACAACATTTTGTGTGCAATCCACAAATTCACTGCCTCCACAGTGCTGCATTTTAGACCACGTGCATAGCCACTACCCCCTGGCGTTGAGTTATTTGGTAGAAATCAAGGCATGTGCGGGCTGTAGAAGCAGAAAGTCCCTGGGGGTTTTATTCCAGACTCGGGCGCTTTTCTGTGGCATCCGTACGTTCACCCCCGCTTCTGCAAGGGCTTCCTCCGCGTTCTCTCCCGTTTCATTCCGTGGCCAAAAATAAACCACACAATGCAACTGGCATTGGCCAAACATTCCAATGTAAAATAATACCTACCTACTACCAATGACTCAATTGGGATGGCGCACAGCAATAATCGTGGGACGGACCTCCCTTGCCAGTATCAAAATCTAAGGATAGGTTTTAGGGGCCGTTCATAAATGACGTCACGCACCTGGGGGGGGGGGGGGGTCAGACATTTGTGACGATGTGTGACGAGGGGGGGGGGTGAGAAATGTGACGTCACATCAAAATGCGCAACTTTAAATATAGACAACACGTTCTACTTAATTAAATAGACTTTTTAACAGATGTTTTCTCCTACAACATCAGAGTGCAGCGCCACATTAAATACGCACTACAATGACAATAGTTTAAAGCGATTTGAAGCGTGTTTTATATTTTTGGGGGGGGGGTCTGATTTTTTGTGACGCTGTGTGACGAAGGGGGGGGTCAAAATCGTCCAAAATCGCGTGACGTCATTTATGGACGGCCCCATACCCTTTCTGGAAAAAAAAACGTTTCAGTTTAATGTTTGAACATTTTAACACAGTTTTATTGCAGAAAGGGGTGAACCCCCTTTCTTGCACAGCAATAACATCGCCCTCCCCTTCTGCAAAAACTTGGCGGGACCCCCCCCCCCCCCTCCCCCCTCTTGAAGAACATAAAACAGTCCCGAATCTCAGCGAGGCTTTGCCAAATAACTAAACAGGTTTCACGACAATTGCGCATTGAGCAGTAAATTCTTACCCTGACGAACACCCCCCCCCCCGCCCCCCCAAAGTGTATAAACCCTCACATCTGGAATTTCAGTACCGTGCTTGCTACGGGCAGTTAAATAGTCAAAGGAATCTCAAGTACCCCCGAACGCGGCAATCATGAAGTAGCACGAATACTATAATCATATGGTTGTCCCACCTGATGAAGATTGCTTGTGTTGAGATCGAAACGTCGTCATTTATTTTATTTTATTTCTACCCACGTGACTTTACCGAGAAGAACCAAAGAGTATGAATTCCTGCAGTCACGAAAGCTTCAAATCAAGATTGAATCATAGTACTGTAATTGTTTTGTCCTCTTGAATATACCTGCCCCTCCCCACCCGCCCGCCATAGGAACGTGGAAACTCCACCACTGGCTGGGTTTGGGGCTGTAAGCAGGAGCATGAACACCGCATCCAGGTGATACATTCGAGCAGGAAACCACGGTCTTGTTTTGGAATGATCAACTTTACAACCACAAGAAATAAACAGCACGGAGCAAAATATCCGATGGCGTCGATGGTCGTAACCACGTCGACGCCGAGTGGAAGTTTAACGCAACCTCCGACGAGCGCGGCTGGCTACGTACGGTGCGAAAGAAGTTCAACACACATACACACAACACGCGGGACGCGGGAAAATGCGTCCAACCACCGTCGAGACGGAGCGATTCAATCGGTTCCCTTAGCGCGCAGCTGCCCAGGTGGGATCGTTACATCGCGGGGCCGCGAGAGATGGTGACGGCTGGGGGAGAAGGGGCCGAGCGAGGCATCATCCAGCGGTGGATCGATCATGGCCGATACGGACCACGACAATCCCGCCGTCTCGCGATTCGCTGACCTCCTCGACCTCGCAGTGTGGAAATGTGGCTGCTGTTGGTTGCTGTCGACTCCGCCATCGCAAAGAAACTCTCAACCTCAACACACTTCCGTCATCTCGAACTCATCAGCTCCACAATTCACATCAACAACTCCACAATTCACATCAACAACTCCACAATTCACATCAACAACTCCACAATTCACATCAACAGCTCCACAATTCACATCAACAACTCCACAATTCACATCAACTCCACAATTCACATCAACAACTCCACAATTCACAACAACAACTCCACAATTCACATCAACAACTCCACAATTCACATCAACAACTCCACAATTCACATCAACAACTCCACAATTCACATCAACAACTCCACAATTCACATCAACAACTCCATAATTCACAACAACTCCACAATCCACATCAACAACTCCACAATTCACATCAACAACTCCACAATTCACATCAACAACTCCATAATTCACATCAACAACTCCACAATTCACATCATCGCCAAGCTTCCTCCTTTCTCGCCCACATTGCGATTTGTTTTATCGGTCCAATTAACTGGACACTGCTCGCTAACCGCTGCCGATGAATTATCTGTGATGTTGATGCCTTTATTATTACACGCTTTCTTTTAACTCACTCTGTTGTTGTCGTTGTTGTATCCTCAAATCTTGTAACTCAATTGTAACCCACTTCCCAATGTGATATCGACTGCAAACTTGGTGTACTTATGTCTGATGACAATACTAATTCTATAATAAAGAATCTATATTTTTAAACATTCGTTTTTTATATATTATGTTTCGGCTTGGCTCTAACTGGCAACGGCCCCTTACGTTATGGCAAGCTTCGGGGCCACTTCTTGGAGTCGTGGAGTTCTGCCATTACTAGTACGGTACATTTCATTAAAGCGTGTTTTTAAAAAGTTTTTTTTTTAATATTACTTTATAAGTTCACACATACACAGTGGCTCTAATGAGCACTTTCATGGGCAACTTCAAGCCAAAAAATTCACAACAAACAGAAACTGCGTGTTTGTTATCCGAGAAGGCGGTGGCAGTGGAGTTGAAGTGATGTGGATGGGGCTGAGGGTGAATAAAAAATGATGGTGGTGGGAATCAAGTTATTGGGTTAAGATGATGCGTGGGGTGGTGGTGATTATGAGGGTTATGATCAGGGGGGGGGGTGATGATGGTGGGGATGGTGATAACAGGGTTAATTATAATTGGGGTGAAGCGATGATTGGAGGCGGGGATGATGATGAGGGTTATGATGATGATGAGGGTTATGATGATGATGAGGGTTATGATAATGGTGGGGGGGTTATGATGATGGTCGAGGGGGGTGTTGTTGGTTGGCATAGTGATGGGGGGTGATGGTGAGGATGGGGCTTATGATGATGATGTGGATGATGATGTTGATAATAATGTGTATGATGGGAGTGATGGTGGGATGATGGCGTTAATTATAATGGAAATTATGTTATGATAGGGGGGATGATGATGATGGTTGTGATGATGGAGGGGTGGTAATAATGATGGGGGTTCATGGTGAGGATTAGTACGAGAACCTCCCCCCCCCCCCCCCCAAGTTTATCGGATGAATAAACATTGCTCCAATTGCAGCCTCAAATGATGCGGTCAGCAGAGGGCAGTGCAGGCACGTTCATGTCGCTCTGATCACAATATCTATCCCACCGACCAACCCCAAGTCTTCACCAAGGAACCATCCATAAATGACGTCACGTACATAGGGGGGGGGGGGGGGTCAGACATTTGTGACGGTGTGTGACGAGGGGGAGGGTGATTTTGAGAAATGTGACGTCACATCAAAATGCGCAACTTTATATAAATATAGACAACACGTTCTACTTAATTAAATATACTTTTTAATAAATGTTTCTCCTACAACATCAGAGTGCAGCGCCGCATTAAATACGCACTACAATGACAATAGTTTAAAGCGATTTGAAGCATGTTTTATTTTTTTGGTGGGGGGGGGGCAGAGCTTTGTGACGTCATATTTGAGGGGGGTCTGACTTTTTGTGACGCCGTGTGACGAAGGGGGGGGTCAAAAATCGTCCAAAATCGTGTGACGTCATTTATGGACGGTCCCTATGGTCATGGTCATATAAACCAACCACGATCCTGGGTAGTGTGGCGAGGCTCCTCATCCAGCGGTGGTTTGACAAGAGTGGCTGTCAATATATTCGCAACGTGAATTTGTTAAAGGGGCCGTCCAGCCAACCGTGCTAATTATTGATGTTAGCCTTCTTCGGGAGTCGAACTTGGGTCACCGGGTTCACTCCACATGCTGCACCCCTCCACAATAACCATTAACGGGTGACGTCACTCCACATGCTGCACCCCTCCACAATAACTATTAACGGGTGACCTCACTCCACATGCTGCACCCCTCCACAATAACCATTAACGGGTGACGTCACTCCACATGCTGCACCCCTCCACAATAACCATTAACGGGTGACGTCACGCCACACGTCACTCCACATGGGGTGAGCCCCCCTCATTAATAATCAATAAGTGTATCTTTACCATGTGGCCAGACAACCAAAGTGTCATCGAAATATCTAAAAGATACACGTATTAAATGTTTAAATGATCTCAATGCGCAAAACCTAGCCATTCAGTTCACCGTGGAAACGGAGGTGAGCGACACACTCCCCTTCCTGGATATTTTGCTTGGACGTGGTCAAAATGTCAAAAGAACACGCAGCGTCCACGGAAAGGGAACGCACACAGATACCTCTCTGAATGCAGATTCGCATCATCACCCAGCACAGAAATCCTCTCTAATGAAGACACTCATACATCGGGCAAAGACCGTGTCAGATGGTGAAAGTTTAGGGAAAGAGATTAAACACGTTAAAGAAGCACTCAGACTGAATGGCTACAATAATGCTCAAATTAACAGAGCATTGAATGCCAAATCAAGATCGAACAACAATACTGCTGAAAGTGATCAGATTATCAAAACAATTAAAATACCATATATCTCGGGAGTTACTGACAGATTAGCCCGTGTTTTTCAAACGCAAAATATTAAATTGAGATTTGTTACGGTACACAAAATTAAAAAACTAGTGTCTTGTACTAAAGATGAATTACCCAAGTTATCAACAGAAGGTGCATATCGGATTAATTGCTTATGCGGTAAGTGTTATATTGGACAGACGGGACGTAACATTAGCATAAGACTAAAAGAACACCAAAGGAAATTTAAATTATCCCAAACACAGCTGTCAGCAGTGGCAGAGCATGCTTGCCAACAAGGACATTCAATTGATTTTGATACCGTTGAAGTGTTATGCATAACTAATTATTACTGTATTCTTGGTTCTTTCGGTAAAGTCACGTAAAGGGAAACAATAAAATAATACAAATATAAAACAATAAAATTCTCACGACGTTTCGACTGCAACACAAACAATCATCATCAGGTGTGAAAACCACAGCAAGAAAATTTGAAAAAAGTGGCGTTTTTTAACGTTAGCACCACGGAGAGCGATTTGGCAGTTATTCAGATGGACGAGTCCATCTATGTTCGGAAAAGAGGAGGGGGGAGACGAAAATAATGGATGCGGTCTGAAAGCCACCGTAAGCGTGAACAATCAATTAAGACCCGAAATGGTTTATCAAATCCTTCCAATGATTGCTAAACCAGAAGCCATCTTCTCGGTTGAAATTGTCTCTGTGTTTGTATATGTGAATAGCCTCATGAACGAATCTCTCATGGTAGCCAGATGGCTTGCAAATAACCTCTGTCTTGGAGAAGTCAATGTCATGTGAGCCTACTGAATTATAACAGTGATCTGCCACGGCCGAGGTGTTGGTCCATCTGAATAACTACCAAATCGCTCTCCGTGGTGCTAACGTAAAAAAAAACCGCCACTTTTTTCAAATTTTCTTGCTGTGGTTTTCACACTTGATGATTGCTTGTGTTGCAGTCGAAACGTCGTGAGAATTTTATTGCTTTATATTTTTATTATTTTATTGTTTCCCTTTACGTGACTTTACCGAAAGAACCAATAATATGAATCCCTACAGTCACGAAAGCTTTAAATCAAAATATAATTATTACTGGCCAAGATTAGTTAGAGAATCAATTGAAATTGAGAATTCACATCATTTCAACCGCTGTGATAGCTATAGACTCAGTGCAGCCTGGAAGCATATTATTAAGTAATACACAACACATATTGCAATTCCTTACAGGTGAGTCACATGCTAAGTGGCTGATACTGATCTATTACATAATTGCATACACCCCCACCTCCGCCTCTGATCTCGAATCCTGATGGAGTTCAACAATTATGACGTCATCCTGCACTATTTAAGACCGGGAGCACGTGGATGGCTTCACTATTCTGGCAAATCGCCCGAAGATGCTGAATGGCATTTCCAGCGAAACGAGTGGATCCACTCTTCAACACACCGGTGGGTTAAAGTATTTGTCTTTTGACAACGTGACACTTTTTTTACTGATGGGCCGTGTCGGGTGGTGGAGGGTTGTGACATTAATAAATAACGCGATCTAACCCAAAAACATTTATTATGAAGTGTCTAAACTTGAATTTAAGCTTTCATGACTGCAGGTATTACTCTTTGGTTCTTTTGGTAAAGTCACGTAGAAATAAATAAATTAAATAATAGAATACGACGTTTCGATTGCAACACAAGCAATCGTCATCAGGTAGAAAACAAACCTAGTGAACTTAGAAACACAATGCAATCCAACACAGAGTCGGCTAACACAACAGTCAGCACCTTACCTGGTTGATTACATTCTTCCAAATATTGCTAAATTTGAGAGAGAGACGGACACACAGACACAGGGACACATAGACAGACACCCAAGCAGAGAGAGACACACAACATGGACACACAGAGACCCAACGCCTCTGTGGCGAGGCCTTAAATAGAAAGAGAGGGGGGTGTTGGGCAGAGAGAGAGGTGGGTCTGCTGTAGCGGAGAAATTAGCATGCCAATGAGAGCCTTGTGTGGAAATCCACCCCGAAGCGACCGGGAGAGAGAGAGCCTGGTAAATTTTAGATAAATTAAAAGTTTGCATTGCAAATTTTTGGAAATTTGCAATGCAACACGGAGTCGGCTAACACACAGTTAACGCATAGCCTGGTTGATTACGTTCTCCAAAGTTTGCTAAATCAGAAGTTAAGTGTGAAATTTGACAGAGACGCACAGAGGGAGATAAAACAAACTTAAATCCTTCCCGTAGAGGTGGCTCAAACTTGAAGTGTTTGTGTGGCGTCGTGGTTGGCGCTACGCTGCACTACAAACCCAGAGTACCGAGTTTGATTCCTGCTCACGGCCACCAACACCATCAGTGATAGCGATTATCTGTACCAGTCCTGGGCCTCCCCTAGGGCCACTCGGCCTCAACTGAGTAGCTGGTGTAGTCAAGATCGCTAGCACTCGGGAGACAAAGGCAGCTGGGCGTGGGGGTGTTGGTCACATCACCCACTCTGTGCGGGTGATGGTGATTGTCGCAGTGTATTGTATTTGTATTATAGTGGATATATTGTAGTAGATTGCGTCTGCATGAACCACACATCCGTGTGGAGTACGCAGTGCGGGCAGTCGAGAGTGTTCAATTGAGGACGAGCAGGTGTGTGTGTGCGAGTCGAGAGTATTCAATTGGGGACGGGCAGGTGTGTGTGTGTGTGAGTCGAGAGTATTCAATTGGGGATGGGCAGGTGTGCGTGTGTGTGTGCGAGTCGAGAGTGTTCAATTGGGGACGGGCAGGTGTGTGTGTGCGAGTCGAGAGTATTCAATTGGGGACGGGCAGGTGTGTGTGTGTGTGAGTCGAGAGTATTCAATTGGGGACGAGCAGGTGTGTGTGTGCGAGTCGAGAGTGTTCATTGGGGACGGGCAGGTGTGTGTGTGTGTGAGTCGAGAGTATTCATTGGGGACGGGCAGGTGTGTGTGTGTGTGAGTCGAGAGTATTCAATTGGGGACGGGCAGGTGTGTGTGTGTGTGAGTCGAGAGTATTCAATTGGGGACGGGCAGGTGTGTGTGTGTGTGAGTCGAGAGTATTCAATTGGGGACGGGCAGGTGTGTGTGTGTGTGAGTCGAGAGTATTCATTGGGGACGGGCAGGTGTGTGTGTGTGTGAGTCGAGAGTGTTCATTGGGGACGGGCAGGTGTGTGTGTGTGTGAGTCGAGAGTATTCATTGGGGACGGGCAGGTGTGTGTGTGTGTGAGTCGAGAGTATTCAATTGGGGACGGGCAGGTGTGTGTGTGTGTGAGTCGAGAGTATTCAATTGGGGACGGGCAGGTGTGTGTGTGTGTGAGTCGAGAGTATTCATTGGGGACGGGCAGGTGTGTGTGTGTGTGAGTCGAGAGTGTTCATTGGGGACGGGCAGGTGTGTGTGTGTGTGAGTCGAGAGTGTCCAATTGAGGACGAGCAGGTGTGTGTGTGAGTCGAGAGTGTTCATTGGGGACAAGCAGGTGTGTGTGTGTGCGAGTCGAGAGTATTCAATTGGGGACGGGCAGGTGTGTGTGTGTGTGTGAGTCGAGAGTATTCAATTGGGGACGGGCAGGTGTGTGTGTGTGAG